>NC_080202.1:24045000-28845000 GCF_030028045.1 Hippopotamus amphibius kiboko | reverse complement strand
ATCTGAATGCCTACTATGTGCCTGGCAATATTGAAAGTAAGTACACATTGGTGAATAAAACAATCAGAACTTCTGCAGTCATGGGGGGAGATAAAAACACACATACAAGTACATGTATAATAATAATAAATAGTGGTAAGTTCCATAAAGGAAATAAACAAGATACATTAATAGAGAATAACAAGGAGAGAAAGAAGAAGCATGAGCCTGGAAGCATCTCTGAAGATATGAATTTGCAGGATAAGACAGGTCAGCCATGCAGAGAGCAGAGGGACATGCACTCAGAGAAAGGGGATGGCATGGGTGAAGGTCCTGAGACAGGAGGGGGCTTTATTTGTGCGAGGAATTGAAAGGAGGTCAGTATGGCTTGACATCAAACATAAAGGGAAAGAGTGACCCAAGATGAAGTTGTAAGGTAGTGAGGACCAGGGACTACATCTGTGGGCTCTGGGTAAGAAGTTTGAGTTCTATTTTGAGTGCACTGGGAAGACATTGAGAGGTTTTTGTGAAAAGACATGAAATTATCTGATTTTTATTGTAGAGAGATTTACTCTGGCTTATCTGTGGAACATAGATTGGAGGACCAAGGGAGAAATCAGGAAGCCCAGTATGGAGGCTGTCACTGTGATCAAAGGAGAGATGCCTGTGGCTTGAACCAGGATGGTAGCAAGAGCAACCAAAAAAGTGGGTGTATGTCATGCTTATTTTGGAGGAAGAAGTGAAAGAATGGATCTGGGGTTGAGAGGAAGTAATCAAGGATGGCTTACAATATCTAGTCACCTACTGAGAAAAGGAAAGCGTGGGAGAGGAATGGTTTGATCGTTAAATCAAGAGCTCAATATGAAAATGTTAAGTTTGAGATGTCCAGGAGAAATCCAAGAGTACAAATCAAGTAAGTAGTTAATTCTATAATTTTGGAGTTTAGAAGAGAGCTCAAGGATATAATTACAAATTACAGCTCAATCAGTATATAAATGGTGTGTCAGTTGTGGCATCAACTAAGATTTAAAAAATCTGGGGGCTTTCCCGGTAGCACAGTGGTTGGGAATCTGCCTGCCAATGCAGGGGACTTGGGTTTGAGCCCTGGGCAGGGAAGATCCCACATGCCACGGAGAAACTAAGGCTGTGTGCCACAGCTGCTGAGGCTGTGCTCCAGAGCCTGTGAGCCACAACTCTTGAGACCATGTGCCGCAACTGCTGAAGCCCATGCGCCTGGAGCCTATGCTCCACAATAGAAGCTACTGCAGTAAGAAGCCCGAGCACTGCAGTAAAGAGTGCCCCCTGCTCTATGCAACTACAGAGGGCCCATGTGCAGCAATGAAGACCCCATGCAGCCAATAGAATATTAATTAATTAATTAAAAAAATAAAAAATCAGAGCCCTAAATACTGTGGATCAAGTTTATTTCTCATTCATGTAATGGTTCAGAGGAGGTGGGTGGTCTGGATTAGGCAGACAGCTCCACTCCACAAGGTCATTCAAGGATCCAGTTTACCTTTATCTTGTTGATTCATCGTCCCCTTAAATATTATTTTTCTTTGAATGGCTGGCATTGGCTCACTAATGCAAGGACCACGTTCCATCATTCAGAAAAAAGGAGAAAAGACAGCATCTTCATTTTAAGGAAGTGACCCAAAACTTTTATATATTGCTTAGCTGCAAGAGAAGCTGTAACATGCAGTCTCTAAACTGGCCACATGGTGAGGTGTCAATTCCACTATGAAAAAGAAAAGGTGAATAGATACCAGAAGACAATACATTTTTTCTACCACACAGACAGTATATGGGGTCAAGGAACTGGCTGTATGGTATTTCTCAGTGCCAGTACTATTGAAACTTTGGACCAATAATCCTTTGTTGTGGGAGGCTGTGCATTGTAGGATTGTGTATTAACCACCAGTTTCAGCAGCATCACCATCCTCTACCCCCTAGATGCCAGTGACATCCTCCCAGATGTAACAAGCAAAAACGGCTTTTGTAATTGACAAATATCCTCTAGCGGGCAAAATCAATCCCTATTGAGAACCACTGGCTTAAATAGGGAGAGAGGATAGAGAAAGAAGATGAGAGTGATGCAGCTGGAGTTTGAAGAGTACCAGTGTTTAAGGATTGGGTAGAGAGGAGTGAAGTGATCAAACGAGAAGGCAAGGAATAGTCAATGGGATATAATAAAAATCGGGGCTGCGGAGTATCACAGGAGCCAAAATAGAAGGAAGTTCCAATCAGGTGGAAAGGTTGACTGTTAAAATGCTACTCTGAAATCAACTGAGATGAGAACAAACTGTGTTCACTGGATTTGGCAACATGGAGATTACTGGTGACCTAGACAAGAACAATTTGCTGTCTAGTGATGGAGATGAACCTCAGATTGCAGTGAGTACAGAGTAAGTCAAAAATAAATAAATGAACACAGTATTTGTAGACAACCCTTAAGCAAATGAAAAAGTACAGGAAAATGGAGCAGCAGCTAGAAGGTTATGAGAGTTCAAGGGAGTGACTTTTTTAAAATGGGAAATGCTAGAGCTCGTTTTGTATGAATTGAAGGAAATAATCCAATATAAAAAGAGAGACTTATAATCTGGGAGAGAGAGGAAAAGGCCAAATGAGCAAAGTCTTTGAGGGGATGAGACCCAGTGCATTTATTGAGAAATTGGTCTTTGAGATGAGGAGGGATATCAGGGTGGTAACTGGCAGGAGATGAGGACACAGTTATGTCTGTAGATTTGCTGATGGGAATATGAGGGAGTTCCCATAGGATGGGAACTTTCAGTGAAGTTGGATATAGGCTCCTGGGCTGAGAGTGATGGGGTGATAGAGCTGCTGTGGCATTTGTGTGACTGTCAGGGAATGGCTCAGGAATAATATTTGAGGGCAGGTTGAGAGAGCACAGTGTTGAAAGAGGTCTATTTGAGATTCGAAGTCAGGTGTCTAAAGCAAAATCAGTCTTTCTCTTTGTGTGCATGCAATCACAAGGGATGGACTTGCTTAGAATTCCAAAGTGAAGTAGCCAATGGTGTGTACAGAGAGTCTGTCCAAAAGCCTACCCTGCAGTCACTTCCCTCCTCAGAGGGTAAAAGCAACTCTCATCTCTGCTCCAATTGCTGGGGTCTTGAAAGAGCAAGAAGGGCTGACGTCTTATGCAGTTCTGGTGAGATCTTGTGAGCAGCTTTGTATGGACAGCTTGTGGGAAGTTAGACTTGACCCTGAGTGGAACACATGGAATAGGTCTTTTTACATAGATCTCTGGCATTTACTAAAAGTGATTTCCCTGGCAGTCCCAGTGGTTAAGACGCCACACTTCCACTGCAGGGGCCACAGGTTCGATCCCTGGTCAGAGAACTAACATCCCGCATACTGCATAACACAAAAATTAAAAAATGATTTGAATAACATAAAACAGAAGATTTAAAACACGGTGAGACTACATATGACTCATTCTGAAAGTGTATTACTAAAGATAGCTAAACTTAATTGCAGCAGTGACTAAACTAATAAATCCAACAGAAGGCAGATTTCCTGATGGTTCACCAGTGGCTCAAGTTTAGAGCAAGAACCCTCAACCCTGCTTGTGCAGTGTCATGCCTGTTTTTCATAGGAGAGCACTGAGATTTGAACAGGTTAAATGATTTGCTTTAGATCACACAGTTAATAAATTATGATTGAGCCCCAGTCTACCTGACTGCAGCTATTAAGCACTGTGGTCTAAGATTTACTATAGTCAATAAATATTTACTGAACATATTTGCAAGGTAATATGCTAAACACTTTGGGTAAGAGAAGTCTTAATCAGACCTAATATATGCCCTTGAAGACTTTATAGTTTAACTAGGAAAATACTAATCCCCTATAATGCATGGTAGATGATGGACTCAGGAATGAGAACTCACCTGTTAGAAGACTCTCTGGTGGGTGTAACAGTGGAAATGGGCCTTGGAAAACAAGTAAGATGCGGCCACGCTTGAGCCAAGAGGGTATGGATAGAGAGGAAAGAGACAAATATTCCAGTTGGTAGGCAGAAAAGGAGAAAATATAGAATTGGCATAGGCAAGGCATTTTTTCAAAAAGTTAAGTATACAGTTTGATTGGACAGAAAGTATATGTGTGGAAGTAGAGAGAGAGGATGCTGATGAAATACAGTGAAGATTTAAGTGGTATGAGTAATAATTACAACTAATATTTGTCAGGCAGTTAAAATGTGCCAAGCCCTGTCCTTGGGACTTTAAACTCATTACCTCACTGAAATTTTCTAACCAGTCTGTTAGATTGATGTTATCATTACCTGCCATTTTGCAGATGGATAAAGTGAGGTTTAGACAAGTCATTTTTCTAAGGTCACATAGAGAGTAGTGATGAAGCTGAGATTCAAACCCAAGTTTGTCTAATATTAAAATCCCCATGTTCATATTCATGGAACTTTATGGTCACCTAGCAAATGCTACTACTGACACCAGATGGGCTCAGCTTCAGAACCACAGTTTTAAACTACTGGTAAGATTTTTCTTCTCCCCTAATTTGTGTTGGTCATTTGCTGCAAACTTTCAGAGGACTATGGGGGAGGAGTTGGCCTCAATTTCATCCCAGTATAAAAAGACAAAAGAAATGAAGCGCGAATCAGCTTACTCTCTGCTGAGAAGTTGTCTCTGTTCCCCAAACTTAACTATAAGAAGTTACGTCTTCACTTTCTGGTGTAAGAGAGTGGACTCATTCATCCTTAGACTTACACTGGAAGGGAGATCAGGGGCACCATTCTATGAGATCCTGGATAATATATCACTTGAGACGCCTCCCATATTGGCTTTTATACAGGGTTACTGACTTAGGGTGACCATACATCCATGTATATAAATTATATGGCCATTCCACTAAAGTTCAGGGTAACCAAGGAGGTTGGAACAGCTCCCCACACTGTCACTTTGGGTGAGATTTTGTTCTTACAGGGAGTTGCAAGTGGGAGTTCAGACCACAGAACTCCAATTCTGCTCCTTCACAATCAGCAGAATGCATAATGCCTTAGGGGTGCAGACCCTACCCATTAAACCAAATGACTGCTGGTGTCCTTGGCTGCTCCACAGATAATGATGTCAGGTGCTCTTCCTGGCATTTGAAGAGATGAACTCAGGGTGAGAGAAGAGGAGAGGCTATACTCATCCATGAAGTCAGCAGTTTTGGGAATGGGAGGATATGGGCTAAAAACTTCAGTCTCAGGAGATCCCACGGAAATCTGTCATCGTGAGTCATGCGCTGGGAGACATAAATTATGCCCTGGAGTCAGAAGGCTCCTTAATGAGGCATCATGAAGCCCCTTTGTCTGTGCACCTACATTGGAAGAGTTATTTGTACTCCTTGAAGTTTTCTACTAAAAATTAATAAGTGTATAAAATACTGCCTATCTTGGGTTACCTCAACTTGGCATATTTTAGTTATTGATGATTTGGAGGAGATTATTTTCTCATGAATTCATTCACATTTGTTGAGTACTTGCAAGAGGCTGGGCCACTGGGGTCAGGGCTGAGATTGCGGAAAATAGAAATCAGAGTAAGATAACGTTGTAACCTTGTTCTTTCTCACAAAGCTCATTCTCACCATCTAGTACAATACACCACTTGAGCAAATATTTTTAAACACCCTCAACAATACTGTATATTGTTTGTAGAAAAGTTCATATACAATAAAAGTACAAAAATATGCAGGGGAATGATGCAACAAGTCTTGAATACTGGTTAACTTTAGGGAGGGTGGGAGGGAAGGAAAGGGATGGGCCTGGGCTTTTAGTTGCATTGGAAGTATTTTATTTCAGAGAAAGAGAGGGCTGAAACAAAAATGGCAACATTTCAACATCTAAATCTAAAAATGTTATCGGTGGTATTATTTCCTGTACTTTTCTAAATGTTCGAAATGTTTTATAATTAAACATCAAAAAATAATTCTATGACCATACTGTTTATGGAAGATGGGTCTTTTTTCCCCCTTGTTTTCCCCTTCTGAACAAAGGATTTTTCTTTCTTTTTCTTTCTTCTTTCCTTCCTTTCTTTCTTTTTTAACAATCCAGAGAAAAACTTACTGATTAAATCTTAAGCTCTGCCCCCCTACCCCCATGCTATACAGTAGGTCCTTGTTGGTTATCTATTTTAAATATAGCAGTGTGTACATTGTCAATCCCAAACTCCCAATCTATCTCCCTCACCCCTACTCTTTCCCTGGTAACCATAAGTTTCTTCTCTAAGTCTGTGAGTGTTTCTGTTTCGTAAATAAGTTCATTTGTATAATTATTTTTAGATTCCACATATAAGTGATATCATATGATATATGTCTTTCTCTGTCTGACATTTCTCTTAGTATGATAATCTCTAGGTCCATCCGTGTTGCTGCAAATGGCATTATTTCATTCTTTTTAATGGCTGAGCAATATTTCATTGTATACATGTACTACATCTTCTTTTTCCATTCATCTGTCAGTGGACATTTAGGTTGCTTCCATGTCCTGGGTGTTGTAAATAGTTCTGCAATGAACATTGGGGTGCATGTATCCTTTCAAACCATGGTTTTCTCTGGATATATACCCAGGAGTGGGATTGCTGGATCATGTGGTAACTCTATTCTTAGTTTTTTAAGGAAACTCCATACTGTTCTCCATAGTGGATGTAGCAATTTACATTCTCACCAACAGTGTAGGAGGGTTCCCTTTTCTCCACACCCTCTCCAGAATTTATTGTTTGTAGACTTTTTGATGATGCCCATTCTAACTGATATAAGGTGATACCTCATTGTAGTTTTGATTTGCATGTCTCTAATACTTAGTGATGTTGAGCATCTTTTCATGTGCCTCCTGGCCATCTGTATGTCTTCTTTGGAGAAATGTCTATTTGGGTCTTTTGCCCATTTTTTAATTGGATTGTTTGTTTTTTCAATATTGAGCCATGTGAGCTCTTTGTAAATTTTGGAGATTAATCCATTGTCAGTCACATTGTTTGCCAATATTTTCTCCTATTCTGTGGGTTGTCTTTTCATTTTGTTTATGGTTTCCTTTGCTCTGCAAAAGCTTTTGAGTTTAATTAGGTCCCATTTGTTTATTTTTGTTTTTATTTCCATTACTCTAGGAGATGGATCAAAAAAGATTTTGCTGCAATTCATGTCAAAGAGTATTCTGCCTATGGTTTCCTCTAAGAGTTTTATAGTATTTGATCTTACATTTAGGTCTTTAATCAATTTTGAGTTTATTTTTGTGTATGGTCTTAAAGAATGTTCTAATTTCATTTCTTACATGTAGATGTCCAGTTTTCCCAGCACTGTTTATTGAAGATACTGTCTTTTCTCCATTGTATCATCTTGCCTCCTTTGTCTTAGATTAATTGACCATAGGTGCATGGGTTTATTTCTGGGCTTTCTATCTTGTTGTATTGATCTATATTTCTGTTTTTGTGCCAGTACCATACTGTTTGATGACTGCAGCTCTGTAATATAGTCTGAAGCTGGGATGCCTGATTGCCCCAGCTCTGTTTTTCTTTCTCAGGATTGCTTTGGCTATTCAGGGTCTTTTGTGTCTCCATACAAATTTTAAGATTTTTTTTGTTCTAGTTCTGTAAAAAAAATGCCATTGGTAATTTGACAGGGATTGCATTTAATCTGTAGACTGCCTTGAGTAGTGTAGTCATTTTGACAACATTGCTCCTTCCAATCCAAGAACATGGTATATCTTTCCATCTGCTTGTGTCATCTTTGATTTCTTTCATCAGTATCTTACAGTTTTCAGTGTACAGGTCCTTTGCCTAAGGAAGGTGGGTCCTTTTGGATGGATGGCCCTTTTGGAATGACAAAGACTGACTGGGCAAGGAGGTAATGAGAGGAGTGATGGAGAAAGAGAGGACAGTGAAAGGGGATGAGGCTGGGCCCTTGTGGAGCCAGGGAGTCTATGAAAAATCTCCAAGTATGGTTTGACTATTTTATGTGAAGAGATCTCCATGTGTAATTTGCAGTTGTGTATGTTGTTTTAATGTAAACCTCTCTGTCTACTTATACACATGAGCCTGGTGAGAGCTACTGTTTTTTTTAAACCACGGAAGGTGCCAGATTCTTATCTGGGTGACTTTTGGTATAGAAATAAATAGCACAGCAAAAGCAGGATCAACAACCACATGGCATTGCTCACTGAAAGCAGGACTTGAGAGCCAGTCTGATTTTTAAAGAATTTACCTCTTGAGAAATGCACAGAAAATTAGAGGTGGACTTTGGAATTCTACAGGGAAGGCGTAAGAGAGAGTGGAGTTGAGGCAATCTTCTCTAAAGGTTAAGGGCAGGAAGACCTCAGAGGACTCTGGGTGGTAGTATTCCCACACTGGTGAGGGAGAAATTGGAAGACTCTGGAGTGAGGCTGCTGACCTCATCCAGATGTCTTGCTTTATCCTGCCTTTCGAACTTTGGGCCACTAGGACTCTCACAAGGAGTCCTACTTGCAAAGACAGTGGCTACTTCCACCAAGTTGCTGATTTTTGACCACAAAATGAACTGAAGTCTATTGTCCCTTTAACAACACAAGCAGAAGGTACTAAACTAGAAAAGGCAAAGGCAGGGGAGTAATATTTCACCATCGGCTGAAGCCACTGACTGAACTTTCATCTTTTTGTTTTCTAGGTCTTGTATTAGCTAGGGTCATGTAGCAGCTTATTTCCTCAACAAGCAAGGAGTTGATGCAGTAATAGATGGGGTGAGGGGTGAAATGGTGAGGGAGGGGGTGGGGACAGGGAGGAGGCAGGGGCCCAGAAGACTGTAAGGGAGGAAAAGCAAAACAGGTTTCTTGGAAATGAAACTGCTTCCAATAAAGAACAGCCTGATGTGATAAGAGCAAAGTAATCAAAAACAGACAGCTCACATTTCCCTGGAAGTGGAGAGCCAAATAGCAACTGGATTTTGACTGTTTCCAGATCACTGATTCAACCCAAGCCCTTCCCCAGGCCCTAGGTGGGGAGTGGGGTGGGAGAATCTTTCTTCAAAGGCTCCCCACTGACTCTATGGCAAAAAGTGCAAACTTTGGGAACAGCCTCCTCCTTCCTCCACCTCCCAACCAATATGGTCCTATCAGCACTACAAATAGAGGGATGGAAAATCCTCTCGCTGCTCAGCCCCCTCCTCCTTCCAAATCCCCCTGACGTGCCCCCACCTCCCAGCTGCTTTGCTAAATCATCCAGCTCAGATAGGACTGCCCATACCCTTGCCATTCACTCCCTTGCTGAGTGGAGGGCTTGTCTAATTCGAAGAGGCAGAAAGTAAGTGGAATCCAATTCACACAGTTCAAGAGGAGAAGATGTCATTTGATAGCCCTTGTTCAAAGGAGTCAGTGTGAGATTTGATATTGGATCAAACAGCTTCCCCCCTCACTCCCTCCTAACCCTTTGTTTTGGCTGATTTCCTCCTAAGCAGGATCCCCAGAGCTTTCTCAAGCTTGTACCAAAACACAGTCTGACTTCTTGCACCATCCAAAGACTTCAGTCTCTGAAACTTTGGCAGCAGCAGGCTGTTTCTTTGGCAGCTGCACAAGGGAAGGGGCAGATCTCTAAGAAGAAAGTGGGAGCTTGACTCTAAGCTGATAACTCAGTGGACCTGGAGGAATAGGCCCAATGTTATCCCAGAGTCTTCATTTACTCCTAAGAGTAGCACAGGGGCAATTCCAAAGTAGAGGTAGCTATGCAAAGGCAAGGATGAACATCTGACATCTCAGCTAAAGCCTAGTTGGGGAAATTCCAACTAGGCTTTAGTTGAAATAAAAGATGTTCATTTATTTCATTTGTTGAATAAGAAAAGATGTTCAAAGATGTTCATTTGTTGAATAAGAAAGGGCAGTTATGTAACTTTCCCACATGTTAGCTGGAGATGAGTCTGGGCACTGGTCCCTCCGTGAGTTTCCCTCTCTTGATCCAAATGGGCTCTGGGTTTCTGAGTCCTGGATGCAACTTGGTGGAACACAATCTCTCCTTTCCTTGTAATTGCCATAAAGCTCGGCACAACAACAATTGAGTTCAGATTGTGTGTGGGGCCCTAAGAGGAGCTGAGTGCTGTAGTGGCTATTGTAAGAATTGGAGACATGACTTGTGGCCTAACAAGAGAGGAAGGACAGATTGCCTGGTTTACAAATGTTTTAGCTCAAACTTATGAAACGTAGAGATGACTTCAAATTAATAATGAAAGCATGGTACAAAGTAATCTATTTATCTGACACTTAAGAAATTTTATACAAGATTCTGTATCCATTAAAATTTAAGCTCTGTTAGGTCAGGGATTTTACTCTTTTATTTCCTGTTGCATCACCAGTGCCTGGAATACTGCCTAAGCATACTACACATATTAGATACTCAGTAAAATTCTGTTGAATGAATACATCTTCTCCAGCACCAAAGATTTTATATTAAGTACCTGTTAGAAATCTTCCCTTAACTCCTTATAATTTTTACTGGTACCCTAAAAATAGGAGACAAAACTTAAATTTTGCTTGGTGACTCAGGGCTGATTCCAACCTAATTACACCATTATAAGAACAGAGTGGCTTTCATCAGGTACACATGCCCCTCTGCTAAATGGCCTCTGACTATTTTGAGGTATACTGTTTTATTTGTATTGTTTTCCTTTATTGTCCTTCATGGGAAATTGTGGTTTTAATATTCTATTTTTTCTTCTTTGGGCATCTACCTATAACCTTCTGAGTTCCAATTTGCTGCTTTGAAACTATGACAGAAGTGCTTACTCTGGTATGAGAAAGTGCAGGTCTTGAAGATCTGGATTTGGTTTTATCTCTTAACCTTGTATGTATAACTGACAAATTGATTAACCCCTGTGGGGTTCAGTGTCCTCATCTTTAAAAAAGGAATAAAAATATCTCATGGTTATTGGGAGAACTCAACAAAATAATAAATATTAGTCAGATGCCAAGGAACGTACAAGCCTATGAAAACAAAGTATGATTTTAATAACCATATTTCTCCCAAGTCCCACCCCAGAATTCAGCACCTCTTAGCCAATCCCAGTTCTGTTATAGAGTTCCCAAAGAAGTGTCACGTGTGTGTGTGTGTGTGTGTGTGTGTGTGTGTGTTTCTTCTGCTTCTACCTTTGCTGGCCATGTGCACTGCTCTCAAGGTACAGCCTCAGCATTGCTGTAGCCGTGGAGGTGAGCTCCAGGGTGCACACCTGCATTCTCAGGGGGCTGGAGCACTGCTGCGTTCTGTATAGAAGGGAGAAGGAAGGCCTTCTCCTTAGCTGGGCAGCACTGCAGCACCTGGGCTGCAAGGCAGCCCTACCTGAGTCTCACAAAGTTTTCCCAGAATGATTCAGGCATTTTGTGTATCATTTCTTGCCTAGAATGTCACTGTCATGAAAGAAGAGCTGCATAATTTTCTGGGCTTCTTTCTCCTGTCCCTGGTGCCAAACTCCCAACCAGTGTGACTATGTGGGGACAGGCCCCATTCTCCCTAATCTAGTTACATCTGCTCTCTCTGTGGCTCCTCCTGCCTTCTGGAATCAAACTTCTTTTTTTTTTATATATAAACTGAATCACTTTGCTGTATACCTGAAACTAACACAACATTGTAAAAACTATACTTCATTAAAAAATAAGTGAATTCAAAATCTGTTAAAAAACCCAAACTGTAATACACCTGAGGTAGAAAGAGCGTACTATGAATGAGATAAGAATGTTCAGTCCCAATGCAAAAAATACCTGAACTGGAAAGAATTCCGAAGAGGGACAAGTGATAACAGTGGACATTGCACATAAGGCAACCCATCAGACAAGAGTTCAGGGAACAGTTACCCCAAGTTTCACTCTGAGTCATGACTGCAACATACAACATGCAAGGCCAGACACAGTGTTGCCAGGTTCATCACAGCAAGGGAGTGTTACTGGTAGCTAACATTTACTGAGGAGGAAACAGTATGCCTGGGATGGTAATGAGCATTTCACATGAATTATTAATATTCTTAAAAATGCTTTGAAAAGGGGTTATCATTAATTCCTGTTTTACGGAAGATAAAATTGAGGTTCAAGGATGTTGTATGATTTGCCTAAGCTCACACCACTGCAGAGTAGAAAATATGGGAAGCCGTCCAGGCAACCTAACAGTCTCCATTTTAACTGTACTGTTATTGCTATGAAGGAAAGTTTCAAGGACTTATATAACAATAGGCTCTGACATAGTATGGAGAGGTGGGGTCAAAGAAGGCTGCCCTGAGGAAATGATGTTTAAGCTGAGATCCAAAGGGAAAGGAGGATTTAACTAGGCAAATGGTTGGGAATTGGAAGAGCTTTGCACGTAGAGGAAACAGCATGTGGGGTGGGCCTGCCTTGGAAAGCAGTGGAATGCTCTTGAAGAAGTAAAGGAAAGTTCACGGTATAGGCTGTTGTTCATTTTATGGCTATGTGATTGGAACAAACAATGCCTGTGTGTGTCAGGAAAGCAGTGTCTTGGGGAGAGAAATGGACTGACGTGGGTCAGTGGATTTCTGTTCAGATTATACCAGGGTGGGCCCATTCCTGCAGCAGTGGCATTATTTTTTTGTTAATTTCCTTTCATTTCCAGCTCAAGATCACTCATTAGAATATCACCTTTTCTTATCCCTCTGCTTAAAAATCTGTCAATATGTTCTCATTACTCTTTGGATAAAGATGAAATGCCTGAAAATCCGTCCAAATGCTGTGTGGTTTGGCTGCTTATTGCTCTCCAGCTGTCTTGTTTACCCTGTTCTTCCGGCTCAGTACTCTAAACGTGCTACCACGCTGAGTTCTTCCACTCCTCATGCTTCTTTCTATCTCTTTCTGCCGAAACAATTATCCCTTCTCTCTTAACCTTGTTCATGTATTCAAAACTATTTTCTAGCACCTATTATGTGCCAGGCACTATTTAAGCATTGGAATTACAACTACAATTCAAGACATGTAGGGGTTGGGGCTGGGGAGGAAAACAAACAAAAAATACAAAGCAACATAAGTAAACAGGAAGAAATACCAGGTTATGCTGACAGCCATGCAGAGAATTAAAGTCAGGGGATCAAACGGAGGAAAGCTGGGTATACTTTAGATCACGTGGTTAGGGAAGATCTTTCTAAAGGCATGATATTAAGGTGAAATTTGAATGATGAAAGGAGCCAGACAGCTCAAAGACCATAATTTGGGAGTACGCATGGTGTATTTGAAGGTCTGAAGGACTGTGTGACTGACGTAGGGTTAGGGATGAGGCTGGGAGAGAAAAATAATAACAGATGAGGTCAGAAGATGCCAATGAAAGGTCTTATAGGGCTGTGTAAGCCAGTGGGGAGAAGTTTGGATTTTATTCAATTGCCATTGGAGGAACTTTAGAAGACTGACATGATATGATGTCCTTTTAGATGCGTCACTACGTTTGCTGTGTGAAGAATGGACTGTAGTGGGCAAGAGTGAACTAGTTCCCGTGAGAGAGGATAGCGGTGTCTTGGCTCTGGGTAGTGGTGGGAAAGGTGAAAAAAATGGTGAATTTGGCATATTATTAGAGCAGAACTGGCAATATTAACTGATAACTGCCTTGGGGAGGGGGAGTGAGGGGAGGAGAAGAATCAGGGATAATTCCTAAACTTTTGATTGGATCAGTTGGATGCATGGTGGTGCCACTTATGAAAGTAGAAAAGGCTGGGGGAGGAGAAGATTGTTGGGGAAGGGACTGAGAACTCTGCTTTGTGATTGTGAGAAGGCTATATGGCATCCAAGTGGACTCTCAGGGCTGGATTTTTGGGGAGAGGAAGGGCTGGATATGATCATTTAGGAGAAATGGGCATATATACATGATGTTCAGAGACATGGGGAGTTGTGTGGATAGGAGAGAGAAGGGGGTCTGACCGGCTAACTCCTAATCGTCATTCATAGTTTCCCCCAATATCTCCTTCCTCATGGACACCTTCCCAGTCCCCCAATGAGATAAATCCCTGTTGGAATCTCTGATGTCACAGGCATCAAATACCTTTCCTTCATAGCTCTCAAGACAATTGAAATCTACATTTACTTGGATGATTGTTTGATAATGTGATGATTGTGTTACTATGATAACTCCCTGAGGGTAGAGACTGTGCCTGTTTCATTTATCATGTTAAGAAAGATGACCCAAAATTTGGAAATAAGGCATAAAGCATGACTACATGTCCTTTCAATTACATGTAGAGAATTGTGTAGTAAGCCTGTCCATGGGAACCCGGTTATCATTTGACATACTATTTACCATTAATTAGGGCCCACACTTTGTAACATTGGAACTGAACTTGTAGAAAACTGATATGATACAAATGATTGTGTCCAGTAGACAGGATTATTACTACAAAGGTTATAGTTTTATTATGCTGTAGGAATTTAACTAGCTCTGTATCCAACTTTCTAGTCTTATTCCAGGATTCATTTTTTCTTTTTTATTGTTTATAATTTAACATAAAATTGACCATCTTTAAGTGTATAGTACAGTGGTATTAAATAACATTCATAACATTGTGTAACCATTACCACCGTCCATCTTCAGAACATTTCTTCTTGTAAGACTAGAATTCTATCCCATTAAACAATAACTCCCCAGTCCCCATTCCCCAAAACCCCTGTCAACCACAACTCTGTTTTCTGTCTCTATGAATTTGACTATTCTAAGTACCTCACATAAGTAGAATCATACAGTATTTGTCTTTTTATGACTGGTTTATTCACCTAGCATAATGGCCTCTAGGTTCATCCATGTTGTAGCATCTGTCAGAATTTCTCTCTTTTTAAGGCTGAATAATATTCCATTGTATATATATACACCGTATTTAGCTTACCCATTCATCTCCTGATGGACACTGAATTGCTTCTTGGTTTTAGCTATTGTGAATAATACTGCTGTGAACATGAGTGTACAAATATTTCTCTGAGAACCTGCTTTTGATTCTTTTGGGTATATCCAGAAGTGGAATTGTTGGAATATATATATATATATATATATATATATATTTTTTTTTTTTTTAATTTAATTTCTTCCAGGAATGTTTTGTGGTTTCCATGTACAAGTATTTCACCTCCTTAGTTAAGTTAATCCCTAAGTATTTTATTCTTTTTGATGCTATTGTAAATGGAATATTTTTCTTAATTTCTATTTCAGGTAATTTGTTAATGTGTAGAAACACCACTGATTTTTTTTGTTAACTATGTATCCTGCTACTTTGCTGATCTCATTTATCAGTTCTAACAGGTATTTATTTCTCCCTCTCTCTGTGTGTGTGTGTGTGTGTGTGTGTGTGTGTGTGTGTAATCTATAGGGCTTTCTATACATAAGATTGTATCACCTGCAAACAAAGATAATTTTATTTCTTCTTTTCCGATTTGGATGTGTTTTGTTTCTTGCCTAATTTCTCTGACTAGAACATCCAGTACTATGTTAAATAATAGTGATGAGAGTGGGCATCCTAGCCTTGGTTCCTGATCTTAGAGGAAAAGCTTTCAATCTTTCACCATTGAGTGTGATGTTTGCAGTGAGTTTTTCACATATGGCTTTTATTATGTTGAGGTAGTGTCCTTCTATTACTAGTTTTTTTGAGGGATTTTACCATGAGACAGTGTTAAATTTTGTCAAATGCTTCTTCTGCATCAATTGAGATAATCATGTAGTTTTTCCCCCCTTCATTCAGTTAATGTGGTGTATTATATTGATTGCTTTTTGAATGTTGAACCATCCTTGCATTCCAGGAACAAATTCCACTTGGTCATTGTGTATAATCCTTTCAATATACTGTTGAATTTGGTATTTTAGTATTTTTTGAGAATTTTTTCATCAATGTCCATAAGGGTCTGTTATTTCATTTCCTGTGATATCTGGTATGAAGTAATTCTGACATCATAGAATGAGTTAGGAAGTGTTATTTCCTCTTCATTTCTTGGTAAAAGTTTGAGAAGGATTGGTGTTCATTCTTCTTTAAATATTTGGTAGAAATCACCAGTGACACCGTCAGTCCAGGGCTTTTCTTTGTTGAGAGACTTTAAATTACTCATTCAATCTCCTTACTAGTTAGGGGTTTATTCAGATTTTCTATTTCTTTGTGATTTAGTCTTGGTAGGCTTTATGTTCACAGATGTCCATTTCATATGGTTATCTAATTTGTTGGTATACAATTGTTCATAATACTCTCTAATGATCCTTTTTATTTCTGTGGAATTAGTAGTAATGTCCCCATTTTCATTTCTGATATTGAATTCTGATATTGATATTGAATCTTCTTTCTTTTTTCTTAGTCCATCTAGTTAAAGGTTTGCCAATTTTGTTGTTCTTTTCAAAGAACCAACTTCTTTGGTTTTGTTGATTTTCTCTATTGTTTTTCTATTCTCTATTTTGTTGATCTCTGCTCTAATCTTTATTATTTCCTTCCTTCTGCTAGCTTTGGATTTAGTTTGTTCTTTTAGTTCCTTAAGTTGTGAAGTGAGTTGTTGATTTGAAATCTTTTTTGTTCTTCAACATAGGCATTTACAGGTGTATATTTCCTCTTGAGCACCACTTTTGTTACATTCCATAAGTTTTGGTATGCTGTGTTTTTGTTTTTATTTGTCTTTAAGTATTTCAATATACCTTGTGATTTCTTCTTTGATCCATTTGTTAAGAGTATGTTTTTTAATTTCCACCAATTTCAGAATTTTCCAGTTTTCCTTCTGTTATTGATTTCTAACTTCATTCTTTTGTGGTCATAGATTTGCATGATATCTGTTTTAAAATTTATTAAGACAATTTGTGGCTTAACATATGACTATGCTAGAAAATGTCCTATGTACACTTAGAAGAATGTATATGTGGTTTGTTGAATAGAGTGTTCTGTGTATGTCTGCTAGCTCTATTTGATTTATTGTTGTTTAAGTCTTGTATTTCCTTACTTCTCTTCTGTGTGGTTGTTCCTTCAGTATTTTGCTGTTATTGTTGTTAAACTAATGCTCTCCCCTACAACTCTCTCTCCTTCTTTCAGAATATATGTATAATGCATAATAATCATATTATAATATACTATATTATAATATATAGTACAGATTCTATTACAATATATTACAATATACAATATACATTATATTGATATACATTAATTGATATATAAGATATATTAAAATATAATAAAATATGGTATGATATAAAACATTGTATACTATATAATATAGTATAACATATATAATATATATTTTATAATATACTATATTGAAAATATTATATCATTATATATTATATATGGTATACAAAAATAAAATGAATAATATATACTATATCATTTGTTTATATTCATATATAATATGCTAATATGTATTTATATATCAATATATAATTATTTATATCATAGATTATTAAAATATATATAATATAACATTTTATATAACATTTATATATAATCATATAACATGAAAATCTATTTTATATGAATAGATATGAATTTTATTTTAATATATTATGTATGATTATAATATAATACACATTTTAATGGTATATAAATATTTAAATGTATATTATATTAAATATTATATATTTATATACCCATATATAATATAATCATATATAATATTATTTATAAAATATGTTAAACTATATATAATTTATATATTTATATATAACTATATAACTACATAGTATATATATTAATATATAAAATTAATATGCAATAGTATACATGATTATATTATGTATGGATATATAAACATACAAAATATATTTTATATAATAAAAATTAATATATATTCATATATAATATATAATATAATATAATATTTTAATAATTTATATGCCTTTAATATATTATTTCATTTTAATTATTTTAATATTATTTTAATATTTCATATTTAATGTATCATTATATATTTAATTAATATAATATTGTATTAAAGATAATATAATATAATAATTATAATATATTATATAAAACATTAATATATAATATTATATGAATATATACACTGTTATATATGAATATATTATATATCACATAAAATATTAATTATATGTTATATATAATATACATATATAATATTAATATATAGTATTATATATAATATTATAATGTAATTTATAATAAAAAATAAAGAATATATAATAAAGAATATATACTATATGATTAATATATAATATTTAATACATAATTATAATAGTTTCTCCCAATTATAGAATATAATACTCCAATATTAACAGAAGTGTTTATATGTAATTATACATAATCATATATTATATATTAATATACATATTAACACACAATATTATATATATAATGGTGTACAATTATATATTATATAATATATAAATAATTAATATATAATATATTTTATATTAATATACTATATTGTATATATTATAATGTAATTATATATCATATATCATATAGCATATGTATTATATATTTAATATATATTTAATTATGTATATTTAATTATATGTAATATATAAATAAATATATATGATATATAATTATATATAATTAATATAATATATAATATACTATAGTAATATAGTCTATCAATATTATATTAATTAATTTTATATATTAATTAATATTATATTAACACAATATATTACATTTATAATATATATTGTTATATACAATGTTTTAATATATTATATATATATGTATTAATTATACATTGATATATTCATATAAAATATTTTAATATGAAATTAACATATATTAATATATAATATATAGAATATATTATATATTTTAAGGTATATTATATAATTTTATATATAATAAGATATACAATGTATGTATCTTTATCTTGTATTGTACGTTGACACCCATTTGCAGTCTCTAAAACAGTTTACACAGTCTCTGTCACAGAGTGCTTGCTCAATGTATATTTGTTAAATGAAAGAATAAGTTGGCCTAGGGCCAACTAATAACTAGGATTTCTGAAGCTACCTATCATCTCAACCAAGTGTTTGGAAAAATGTGTGACAAACTCAGATTTGAATGAGGGTCCAGGGAGTTCACCATTCAAGTATATTTGCAATGTAGCACATTCCAAGGGCTATTATCCTTGACAAAAGCAAAATCAAGGGAGTTGTATAGCTTGGCACCAGAATCTTCAATGCAGTTGTTTGTTAGGTTACCTATTGCAGACAAGTGTGGAATTGATCTGGGTCTCCTTAAAGACTACAAAATTACTAATTAAAAATGATTTATGGAATAAACAATATACACTTTACTAAATTGTTAACATAAGCATAAATATGTATGTATAATATAAAAGGAATATGTACTGTTGTTTCAGTATTAATTTCCATTTCCTCTTCATTAAGGAATTACTCAGTTTCAGATCAGGGAAATGCCTATGGCCCAATCTATTCTAGAGCCTAGACTCTCTCTCTGGCCTTGTTCACATTTTGCATAATCCATTAATCTTTTCGTTGACATAGTTACTGATCTGTATTAAGTAACTAGTACCTACTTCTATCAGTGACTTTATACAGAATACAGAAAATTTTCAATCTGCATACAATTGCTGAAAGTAAGATTTTAGATTTATCAACACTATTTCTGTAGTTTCAATTACTACTCTGATGCTAAAATCTGGAATTCTAGAAGAGCTGACCTTTAAAATACCCAGCAAAATGCCAGTTGCAGTTGGGTTTTTTTTTAACAGCTGGAAGACATGTCACCTCCCATCTTCTTTTTGTGTTCTTCTGCCACTACTTATCACCCATAAACTATTTTAGAAACAGTGTGTCTCTCATGTTTCCTTTCTGCTAAGACTTCTCCCTCCCCATCTTACTCTTCTCTGTTCTGTGCTTTAGAAAGAATGGGTTGTTGGTTACCTCCATGGCATTTTTTTGGGAGAGAGTGGTATTCAGGATGAGTCTTAAAATGTCTCCCTATTGTATAGAGACTCTTACTGCAAACACATTTAACAATTCTGATGGTGATAAGCAGTCCTGGGACTTGCTGTTTGATCATTTATACCCATGTGAGATGTCCTTGTCCATATTCACTCTTTTGATGGAAGATTTTTGCATTCCTCTCAACATCCTTGGCCATTTTACCAGCTCATTTACCTCTGTACAACTGAAGCATATGTCATATTCCTGGTAAAATGGCATAAAGGCATGGACAAGAGAGTAGTTGCCTAGAGACAATGAGCTTATAAATAGGGTTTTATTTTTTATTTTTTTAATTTTTTATTTTTTTATAAACAGGGTTTTAAATGATAATATGGAGAGGCATGCTGGTAGAGCAGAAGCAGGAGGCATTTTAGAGAATTATAGTCTAAGCAAAGACACAAGAACAATGTGTCTCCATTCTTTTATTCATTTGCTCAACAGATATTTATTGACCTAATACTATGTGCTCAGCATCTGTTCGAGATAACAGGGAACAAAGATAAGTAGGACACTATTCTAAGCAAGCTTGTGAAGACAGAAGGTAGGTTAGAGGTTATCAGGGGCTGGAAGCAGGGGAAAATGGGTAACAATTGCTCAGTGGTTAGAGAGTTTATGTTTGGGTTGATGAAAAAGTTTTGCAAATACATAGAGGTAATTGTTGTATGACCTTGTGAGTGTAATCAATGCCACTGAATTGTACACTTAAAAATGGATAAATGATGAACTCAGTGACAAGAACAAGGAAGCAGATACAGAGAATGGACTGGAGAACTCGAGGTTTGGGAGAGGGCGGGGGCTGAAGGGGAAGCTGAGACGAAGCGAGAGAGTAGCACAGACATATATATACTACCAACTGTAAAACAGATAGTCAGTGGGAAGTTGTTGTATAACAAAGGGAGTCCAACTCGAGGATGGAAGATGCCTTAGAGGACTGGGGCGAGGAGGGTGGGGGGGACTTAAAGGGGGGAGTCAAGGAAGGGAGGGAATACGGGGATATGTGTATAAAAACAGTTGATTGAACTTGGTGTACCCCCCAAAAAATAATAAAAAAATGGATAAAATGGCATATTTTGTTTATATGTATTTAACTGCAATTTAAAAATTAATAATGTATTATAACCAAAGCATGGAATCATACACTTTAAATGGGTGGAATTGCATGGTATGTGAACTAGATCTCAGTAAAACTGTTAAAAAAAATAAGGCAGTATTCTTGCTTTATAGAAGTTCATGTCCAACGAGAAAATCATTCTATGAACAAATGACTACAAAGGACAAATGTATCAACACTGAATGGTTAAGAAGACAGTTAGAGTCACTTTGCTTTGATTGAATCACTGCTTTTCTGTCTCAATAATGTAATTTTTTTAATAATCATTATTTTATTAGGCATTACAGACTAAAAAAATGAGTGACATTTCTTCATGTGTATTTACTACTCTCATTTGAACTGACTTTTGATGGATGTCATTGTATCCATTCACTCACAACCTGAATGTAGTACCAACAGACAGAACTTAGGGAGTTTTGTGTTTGGGATGCCTATGTTACCTTGTTCCCTAACTTCCAATTGATGTCTGAATTCCCTCATCACCTTCTCTGTTTGTACAACTATAGACCTTCATTTACACAGTGCTCCCTGGGGTTATTTGGCCTTTACTTAGTACCAATGTAATTATCATCGCAAACACAAAATTGGCCCTAAAAATTTTATGGGAGAACTCACTCATAAAGTGGTTGTCTACGATGTGAATTACACTTGGATTAATTTTCAATGATGGGTTATTTAAATCCATTTAAATAGATTTAAATCATTAAATTTAGACACAGTTTTAAAATTCGCATGGAACTTTAAGAACTCAGAGTACATTTTTCTAGTTCTCAGATGTCTGCTTTTGCCAATCTATTGATATGCTGCAGTGATATAAATATAATTGATGTTCCTATGCTCTCATTTTTTTAAAGCTCTTTATTGGAACATAATTGCTTTACACTCTTGTACCAGTTTTTGTGGTACACCAAAGTGAATCAGCTGTATTTATACATATATCCCCATATCCCCTCCCTCCCGCAGCTCCCTCCCACTCTCCTTGACCTGGCCCTCTAAAGCATCTCCCATCATTGAGTTGATCTCCCTTTGTTACACAGCAACTTCCCACTACCTATGTATTTTACATTTGTTAGTATATCTATGTTTATGCTACTCTCTCACTTCCTGCCAGCTTCCCCTTCGCATCACCCCCAACCCCGTGTCCTCAAGTGCCTTCTCTACATCTGCATCTTTATACTTGCCCTGTTACTGGGTACATCAGTACCATTTTTTTTTTTAAGATTCCATATATATGAGTTAGCATACAATATTTGTTTTTCTTTTACTGGCTTACTTCA
Source organism: Hippopotamus amphibius kiboko (assembly GCF_030028045.1). Lineage (NCBI taxonomy): Eukaryota > Metazoa > Chordata > Mammalia > Artiodactyla > Hippopotamidae > Hippopotamus > Hippopotamus amphibius. The sequence continues at coordinate 28,822,756 of NC_080202.1, read as the reverse complement.
CTCTGTATGACAGTCTCTAGGTCTATCCACCTCATTACATATAGCTCCATTTCATTCCTTTTTATGGCTGAGTAATAGTCAATTGTACATATGTACCATATCTTCTTTATCCATTCATCTGTTGATAGGCATTTAGGTTGCTTCCATGTCCTGGCTATTTGTAAATAGTGCTGCAATGAACATTATGGTACATGTTTCTTTTTGGATTATGGTTTTCTCTGGGTATATGCCCAGGAGTGGGACTACTAGATCATATGGTAGTTCTATTTTTAGTTTTTTAAGGAACCTCCAAACTGTTTCCCATAGTGGCTGTACCAGTTGACATTCCCACCAACAGTGCAGGAGAGTTCCCTTTTCTCCACACCCTCTCCAGCATTTATTGTTTCTAGATTTTTTGATGCTGGCCATACTGACTGGTGTGAGGTGATACCTCATTGTGGCTTTGACTTGCATTTCTCTAATAATTAGTGATGTTGAGCATCTTTTCATGTGTTTGTTAGCCATCTGCAAGTCTTCTTTGGAGAACTGTCTATTTATGTCTTCCACCCTTTGTGGATCAGGTTATTTGCTTTTTTGGTATTAAGCTGCATGAGCTGCTTATATATTTTGGAGATTAATCCTTGGTCTATTGCTTCGTTGGCAAGTATTTTCTCCCATTCTGAGGGTTGCCTTCTTGTCTTGTTTATGGTTTCTTTCACTGTGCAAAAGCTTTTAAGTTTCATGAGGTCCCATTTGTTTATTCTTGATTTTATTTCCATTATTCTAGGAGGTGGGTCAAAAAGAAACTTGCTTTGATGTATGTCATAGAGTGTTCTGCCTATGTTTTCCTCTAGGAGTTTTATAGTGTCTGGCCTTACATATATATCTTTAATCCATTTGGAGTTTCTTTTTGTGTATGGTGTTAGGAAGTGCTCTAATTTCATTCTTTTACATGTAGCTGTCCAATTTTCCCAGCACCACTTACTGAAGAGGTTGTCTTTTTTCCATTGTATATTCTTGACACCTTTGTCAAAGATAAGGTGCCCATATGTGTGTGGGTTTACCTCTGGGGTCTCTATTCTGTTCCATTAACCTATCTTTCTATTTTTGTGCCAGTACCATACTGTCTTGATCACTGCAGCCTTGTAGTATAGTTTGAAGTCAGGAAGCCTAATTCCACCAGCTCTGTCTTTCCTTCTCAAGATTGCTTTGGCTATTCGGGGTCTATTGCGTTTCCATACAAATTGCAAGATTTCTTGTTCTAGTTCTGTGAAAAATGCCGTTGGTAATTTGATAGGGATTGTGTTGAATCTGTAAATTGCTTTGGGTAGGATAGTCATTTTCATAATGTTGATTATTCCAATCCAAGAACATGGTATGTCTCTCCATCTGTTTGTATCGTCTTTGATTTCTTTCATCAGTGTCTTATAGTTTTCTGTGTACAGGTCTTTTGCCTCCTTAGGCAGGTTTATTCCTAGATATTTTATTCTTTTTGTTGCAATGGTATATAGGAGAGTTTCCTTAATTTCTCTTTCTGTTCTTTTGTTGTTAGTGCATAGGAATGCAAGAGATTTCTGTGCATTAATTTTATATCCTGCTACTTTACTAAATTCATCAATTAGTGCTAGTAGCAGTTTTCTGGTAGAGTCTTTAGGGTTTTCTATGTATAGTATCATGTCATCTGCAAAGAGTGACAATTTTACTTTTTTTTTTTCCAATTTGGATTCCTTTTATTTCTTTTTCTTCTCTGATTGCTGTGGCTAAAACTTCCAAAACTATGTTGAATAATAATGGTGAGAGTGGACACCCCTGTCTTTTTCCTGTTCTTAGAGGGAATGCTTTCAGTTTTTCCCCATTGAGAACGATGTTGGCTGTTGGTTTCTCATATATGGCTTTTATTATGTTGAGGTAATTTCCTTCTATGCCCATTTTCTGGAGATCTTTTATCATAAATGGATGTTGAATTTTTTCAAAAGCTTTTCTGTGTCTATTGAGATGATCATACGGTTTTTATCCTTCAATTTGTTAATATGATGTATCACATTGATCGATTTGCGTATATTGAAGAATCCTTGCATTCCAGGGATACACCCCACTTGATCATAGTGTGTGATCTTCTTAATGTGCTGTTGGATTCTGTTTGCTAGTATTTTGTTGAGGCTTTTTGCATCTATATTCATCAGTGATATTGGCCCGTAATGTTCTTTTTTTGTGACATCTTTGCCTGGTTTTGGTATCAGGGTGATGGTGGCCCCGCAGAATGAGTTTGGGAGTGTTCCTCTTTCTGCCATATTTGGAAGAGTTTGAGAAGGATAGGTGTTAGCTCTTCTCTAAATGTTTAATAGAATTCACCTGTGAGTCCATCTGGCCCTGGGCTTTTGTTTGTTGGAAGATTTTTAATCACAGTCTCAATTTCAGTGCTTGCGATTGGTCTGTTCATATTTTCTGTTTCTTTCTGGTTCAGTCTTGGAAGATTGAAGTGTTCTAAGAATTTATCTATTTCTTCCAGGTTATCCAGTTTATTGGCATATAGTTGCTTGTAGTAGTCTCTCATGATCTTTTGGATTGCTGTGGTGTCAGTTGTTACTTCTTTTTCATTTCTAATTCTGATGATTTGTGTCTTCTCCCTTTTTATCCTGATGAGTCTGGCTAATGGTTTATGGATTTTTGTTTATCTTCTCAAAGAACCAGCTTTTAGTTTTATTGATCTTTGCTATTGTTTCCTTCATTTCCTTTTGTTTATTTCTGATCTGATCTTCATGATTTCTTTCCTTCTGCTCACTTTGGGGCTCTTTTGTTTTTCTTTCTCTAATTGTTTTAGGTGTAAGGTTAGGTTGTTTATTCGATATTTTTCTTGTTTCTTGAGGTAGGATTTTAATGCTATAAACTTCCCTCTTAGAACTGCTTTTGCTGCATCTCATAGGTTTTGGGTTGTTGTGCTTTCATTGTCATTCGTTTCTAGGTATTTTTTGATTTCCTCTTTGATTTCTTCGGTGATTTCTTGGTTGTTTAATAGCACACTGTTTAGTGTCCATGTATTTGTATTTTTTACAGTTTTTTTTTTTCATGTAATTGATATCTAGTCTCATGGTGTTGTGGTCAGAGAAGATGCTTGATATAATGTCAATTATCTTGAATTTACCAAGGCTGGTTTGTGACCCAAGATGTGATCTATCCTGGAGAATGTTCCATGTGCACTTGAGAAGAAAGTGTATTCTGTAGTTTTTGGATGGAATGTCCTATATATATCAATTAAGTTGAGATGGTCTATTTTGTCATTTAAAGCTTGTGTTTCCTTATTTATTTTCTGTTTGGATGATCTGTCCATTGATGTAAGTGGGTTGTTAAAGTCTCCTACTATTATGTGTTACTGTCGATTTCCCCTTTTATGGCTATTAGCATTTGCCTTATGTATTGAGGTGCTCCTATGCTGGGTGCATAGATATTTATAATTGTTATATCTCATTCTTGGATTGATCCCTTGATCATTATGTAGTGTCCTTCCTTGTCTCTTGTAATAGTCTTTACTTTAAAGTCTAATTTGTCTGATATGAGTATTGCTACCCCAGCTTTCTTTTGACTTCCATCTGCATGGCATATCTTTTTCCATCCCCTTACTTTCAATCTATATGTGTCCCTTGGTCTGAAGTGGGTTTCTTGTAGACAGCATATGTAGGGGTCTTGTTTTTGTATCCATTCAACCAGTCTGTGTCTTTTGGTTGCAGCATTGAATCCATTTACATTTAAGGTGATTATTGACATGTATGTTCCTATTACCATTTTCTTAATTGTTTTGGGTTTGTTTTTGTAGGTCTTTTCCTTCTCTTGTGTTTCTTGCTTAGAAAAGTTCCTTTAGCACTTGTTGTAAGGCTGGTTTGGTGGTGCTGAATTCTCTTAACTTTTGCTTAACTGAAGCTTTTGATTTCTCTGTCAAATATGAATGAGATTCTTGCTGGGTAGAGTATTCTTGGCTGTAGGTTTTTCTCCTTCCAGACTTTCAGTATATCCTGCCACTCTCTTCTGGCCTGCATAGTTTCTGCAGAAAGATCATCTGTTTTCCTTATGGGTTTTCCCTTATATGTTATTTGTTGCTTTTCTCTTGCTGCTTTTAGTATTTTTCCTTTGTGTTTAATTTTCATTAGTTTGATTAATATGTGCCTTGGTGTATTTCTCCTTCAGTTTATTCTGTATGGGACTCTCTACACTTCTTGGACTTGATTAATTATTTCCTTTCCCATGTTGGGCAAGTTTTCCACTATAACCTCTTCAAATATTTTCTCAGACCCTTTCTTTATTTCTTCTTCTTCTGGGATGCCTATGATTCAAATGGTGGTGCGCTTCATGGTGTCACCAAGGTCTCTGAGACTGTCTTCCATTATTTTTATTCTTTTTTCTTTTTCCAGCTCTGTGGCAGTTATTTCTCCCATTCTATGTTCCAACTCATTCATTCTTCTGCCTCAGTTATTCTGGTGTTTATACCATCTGGAGTATTTTTAATTTCAGTTATTTTGTTGTCCTTTACTGTTTGTTTGCTCTTTAGTTCTCCTAGGTCCTTATTAACTGTTTCTTGTATTTTCTCTATTTTGTTGTTGAGATTTTGGATCATCTGTAGTGTCATTACTCTGAATTCTTTTCCAGACAATTTTCCTATTTCCTCTTCATTTATTTGGTCTTGTGTATTTTTATCTTGTTCCTTCATCTGTGACATATTTATTTTGTTGTCTCATTTCCCCCCAATTTGGATGGGTGGGATTTTGTTCCTGTCCCACTGGGTGTTTGGCCTGAGGTTTCAAGCACTGGAGTTTGTAGGCTGTTAAGTATAGCTGGGTCTTGGTGTTGAGGTGAGAACTTCTGGGAGACCTCACTCTGATGAAAATTCCCTGGGAACTGGGTTTCCCTGTTAGTACAATGTTTGGGACTCAGAGCGCCCACCTCAGGATCTCAGGACTGACCCTGGGGTTGTGAATCAAGATCCCACAAGCTGTGTGGAACAGGAAAATGAAAAAAATTAAAAAAAAAAAAAAAAAGGTAGGAGAATAGCAGAACAATAGGAAGATAAAAATACGATAAGAATAGGAAACTAACAGATGTGTTAGAAAAAGTTAAAAAAAATGGAGCAACAACTGGAAGGTAAAACAACTGCAATAGCCGAAGTGAGGAGGTGGGAAGAAAAAAAAAATGAAAAAGAAAAGATAGAAAAGGCCTTGGCTGTGGGAGCGGGGCTTAGACAAGGGCCAGGGGGTGGGGGGTAGGGTTAGGCAATGGGCAGGGCCTATGCTTAGAAAAGACCCTGGGAGTGGTGGGGAATGTGGCTTAGGTCCAATGAGGCAGATGGGCCCAGCAATGCCTCTGGTCCTGGGGGCAAAGGACCAGGTCCAGGTACCCAGCAGGCTCCCCAGGCCCGAGTTGGTGGGAGAAATGCTAGGTACCTTCCCTAGTCTTCCAATCTCAGAGGGTCCCTTCCTGTTGGGTTCTCTTCTTCCTCACTCCGTCCCTCCTATTCCCCTAGGACCCTCACAGAGGGGGCACTGGAAGGCAGGAGACCAGACTCTGATGCCCAATAGGCTTCCTCGGGCCAACTGGGCTAGGGTAATGCCTGTGGCACTTCCCCAGATCTCCCAGTCTCCTGGAGCCCCTGTCTGCCTCTCTTCCTCTCCCCCACCCCCCACTCTCCTAGGTCCCAAGCAGCTGGAGGGAGCCCTGGAGTGTGAAAGATCAGGTCAGTGAGCCTAGCAGGCTTCCCAGGGCTAGTGGGCAGGGGAAATACCTTCCCCACCTCCCTTGATCCTCCAATCCCAGAAGATTTCCTCCGCTGCCCTCCTCTCCTTTTCTCCCCTGCTTTCCTCCTACACCCCTAGGAGCAGTGAGACCTAGAGGGGCCCCTGGAAGACTAAAGACCAGGCCTGGGGGCACCGCAGGCCTCCCAGTGCCCAGTGGGTAGGGAGATTTCCCACAGCGTCTCCACTGATTCTCCGGTCCTGAAAGGTCTCCCCCACTCCTGTCTGCCTCTCTTCCTCTTCCTCTCACCTCCCTCCCTTCCATGCCTGTACAACCCACTCAGCTGGAGAGGGCCCCAGAGACCAAGGGACCAGACTCAGGAGTCCAGCAGGCCTGCCGGGCCCAAGTGGGCTGGGGAAAGGTCCTCTGCACCTCCCCTGGTCCGCTGATCCTGGAACATCCCACCACCGGTCTGCCTCTTTTCCCCTTCCCCTGCCACGCTCCCATGCCACAGGGACCCTGGGAAAGGACCCTGGAGAGCTGGAGACCAGGCCCCGGAGCCCAGCAGGCTTCCTGGGCCAGTGGACAGCGTAAAGGTCTTCCACTCCTCCCCAGATCCTCTGATCCCAGAGGGTCCCTCCCCACTTCTGCCTCTCTTCTTCTCCCCCCACCGCTTCCCTCCGTACCTCTAGGACCAACGGCCCAGAGGGGCCTTGGAAGGTGGAGGACCCGTATGGAATAAATACCTGGTGGCACCTCCCTTATTCTTCTGACCTGGAGAAATCCCTTCCCACACCCACTGTCTTCCTCTCTCCCTCCCCACCCCATCCCCCACCCCACCATGCCCCCAGGACCCACATGCCAGAGTGGGGCCCGGAGAGTGAAGGACCAGGCCCAGGAGCCCAGTCAGCCTCCCTGGACAAGAAGGCAGGCAAAATGCCCTCTTGCCTCCCCATCCCCTGATCTCAAAGCCCCCATCCCCACCAGTCTGCCTCTCCACCTCCTCGCCCTCCTCCCTCCCTCCCACACCCCAGGACCCAGGCAGTCCAGAGGGGGCCTTGGAGGGTGGAGGACCCTACTGGAGAGCCCAGCAGGCTCCCAGGCCCGGGAGCTCAGCAGGCCTCCTGGGCGGGAGAAACGCAGTTGCGATTTCCCGATCTCCCCAGCCCCCAAGGGTCTCTCCAGGCGGGACTCTCCCCCCTCAGCCAGCCACCCCCCAGCGGCGCGGGTCCCGTCTGGCATCACCCCCCTCCCCGCCCCCCACTTCCCCCAGGCCCTACGCAGTTGCTCGAGGGTTCTTCCAGTCTTCTTGGGCCTCAGGTCCCCCACCAGCCTCCAGCAACCGATCTGTTTGTGGGGAGATGCGATCTCTGCGTCTTCCCGCCGCCATCTTGACTCCGCCCCTGCTCTCCTTTCCTGTTTTCCCTCGATAATTCTAAGCTTCCTGTGCACAAGCTTCCACATAATCATGCCACCCTCTAAATCAAACATCCATCTCTATTTCTATCTACATTTACAGCCATCCCTATATGTATGTTTAAGGTAAGAAAAATACAAACTAAACAACTATGATTCATAATGGATACATTCCTTAAAGTTCATGCTTAAAGTTTGGAAGCAAAGATTCCCAAATCTAGCATTGTAGTCCATCTAGAGTACATAGCTGCCAAACTCAAATCAGAACTCTGATTATTTTTTAATCTCATCTTTATTTTCTGTAAATATGAGAGGACTGCACCAAGTAATTGCTGATGCTCTGATTAGGTAAAACATTCTTAGATTGAGTTTCTCATCTGATTTAATTAAGCTTTTCCATGGCTATGGAAATGTCCCCACTAGACAATAACATTCACAGGGGTTGGATTTTATCTGTTTTCCTTACATTTATTTCTTAGCATGAAGCCTTGCCTAATAAATAAGGATAGAATGGCCATTTATTGAATTTCATTAATATACCCTCAGATATAATATTTGTTTTGCCTCAATCCACCAACCAGACAGATTTGATCATGCTATTCTTACACTTCACAGTCTCTGAATGGACTCACATTGCCTACTTAGAGAATGAAATCTAAACCCCTTTCTATGGCATTTAAGGACATCCACAATCTGGTTCCATCTACATGATGATGTAGAAAATCGTGCACAGATAAGACGTCAGCCAGGAAGCTTAGGAAGAGAGGAAAAACAGAAAGTGTTAGTCCCATTTCCTGCCACTCTGCCCCTGTACACCAGCCACATTAAACTGCTTATTGCTATTTCACTGCTCCACCCATCAATTTTGAAAGTTCTGGCTGCAAATTAGTGAATTGCATCTCCAATAAGTATAGAAAGCTGAGATTTTCCTATTGATCTTCTTTGCAATTTTGAATGTTATAGGTTTTTCCCTTTTTCCCTTTTTAATGTAAGCATTTTAATAATTTGGGGCTTGTTTGATTCTTGATATATGACTATTATTCATTTTTATGCAAAATCCTTTTCATAATCTTATCTCTCTATTCACTCTTTGAACCAGTGTCTCCTCATTTTTTTCTTTTTAGTCTTAAATATTTTAGTTTGTGTAACCTAAATATTTTCTGGAAATATGCAAAAAGTTTGGTTCTCTAAGCAACCAAAATATATATTATTAGTTGTTTGTTATACGTTAATTATTAATCTTTTCTTCAATATGTCTGTGCAACTTTTATTAGTCTACCAAACTTATACCTTGTGGCATTTGTATGCATTTAACATAATTAGTCCTTGAAATAATTAAAGGTTGTACAATTTAGCATTTCTAATTTCTCTCTCATTCTTGTTTTTTACTTGATCTATTGCTAAACTTAGTTCTTTTAGCTCATAGTAGAACGTTTGAAAGTTCATCCTTTTAGATCCACTTGGAATGTTCTCTTTATCTTATCATTTGTAAGCTAAAAAATTAGTTGCTGAATTTTTAAATTCCTTAAAAAAGCATATTAGACTTTTAAGGAAAGCTAAAAAAATGTAGAGATATCTAGGCAACTAAAAGTTTTATTTTTCTTATTGTAAAAGTAATTTTTATACTTCCATTAGACTAAATAATTTATAATCTTAATAATTTCAATTTCATTTATGTCACTTTAAAAGTACTTACTTTATGCCAAGTGCAGAGTTAGACCCTGGGTAAGAGAGGTACATAGCCATGCTCCTTCCATTCAAGGAACTCTCTATTTAGCTAGGGAAGCAGACAAGGGACAGATGGTGTATTAGTCAGGGCTCTTGAGAAAAACAGAACCAACAGGATGTGTATATACGTAAATCTCTATGTATAATATCTATATATTTCTCTCTGTGTGTGTATATATTTGCATATACCCGTGTGTATATATGTATACACACACACATATGTATATATATATACATACATATATATATAGAGAGAGAGAGTGAGAAAGAGAGAGAGAGGGACACATAAATAGAGACAGAGAAAGACTGAGTTTGAGAAATTGGCTCATGTGATTGTGGAAGCTTGGAAATCCAAAATCTGCTGGGTAGGCAGGCAGGCTGAAGACGCAAGGAAGAATTGCAATCCCAGTCCTAACGCAGACTGCTGATAGAAACCCTTGCTCTGGGGAAGCCAGTTTTTGTTCTATTAAGGCCTTCAGCTGATTGGATGTGGCCCATCCATCCAGCCATAATCCATCCATTATGGAGGGTAACCTGGTTTATTCAACGTCCACTGATTTAAATGCTAATCTCAACCAAAAAAAGTTTCACAGAAACATCCAAAATAATGTTTGACCAAATATCTGGGTACCATGGCCCAGCCATTCTGACACATAAAATTAACCATCACAGATAGTGACACTGTAATGAGTTTAGCGCCATGCCAGTTTCATAAACAATAAGCTACATGAGTGTGTGGCAGTGGGGAATGGGGGCATCTAACATTTCTAAAGGGGAGAATTCTATCATGCCTTCATAACAGAAAGTTAATTTTCCAGAATTTTAAGAATAAGCGTTAATGAGACCAGTAGTAAGAGGTTACATCCTTAGAGTAGTGTGGCTTTAAGAATTTCACTTGTAAGTGCTTTAAATGACTGTATTTCCTTTCTAAGTATCCCACTTTTGAGGGCTATAGTGTCTTTGATTTTTCTCAATGCCACACTACTGAGTGTGAGCAAACCTTCTATCATCTAAGGGATTGGTTGTCAGGTATAGTGTGCCATTGTCACAAAGCTGTTTGCTTTTTAATTTCTTTTTTAAATTTTTATTATTTCTAACAAAATTTTACCCAGTATTTTCTAAAGTGTGTTCTGTGGCACACTGGGCCTGAGAGATTCTCTGGGGAATAAAAGGTCAAATATATTTGCAAATAGTTGCATGTGATTCCTTTCTTAGAAGTTAACAGGGCACGTGCATATTTATTAAAGTGAGGTTAAAAATATCCTGCAAGTAGATATTGGATATACTTTATAGAAAAGAGTATTATACTTGTTTAGTAAAATACCTTTCTAAGCTGCTAGGAGAAGGTGAGGTCCCAAGGACTTGGATTAGCAAGATACAAAGTCACAAGGGAGACGGCTGAATTGCTGTGCCTTAGAAATGCACAGAGATCTGGGGTGGAAGGAGCATGGGGAAGAGGAGAAAGGACAAATCAGAGTAACTGAGTAACAGGGTGGATTTTGTTATTTGCCTTGTTGCCATGTAACTCCCATTTATTACAGTTTGTTTCACAAGCAATGAAATTGTGTGAGGTGAATGTGACTGGTTTCTTCATTTGGGTCAACGCTGGGCTGGAGTTAGAGGAGCCGTAAGACACAGCAGAGAACCAAAACTCAGGGAACACGGGACTATGTCAGAGTCAGAGGCAACCATGGGCTTGTTAGTGCTGGAATGTTTCATAGAAATGCAGGAGGTAACGGGTTCTCCCTCAAGGCAAAGACGAGGGGTTCAAAACCACCTTTTTTTTCAGTCTTAAAGTTCAAAAAAGCTCAGTTGGCATCTGGATTGTGTGTATGTATGTGTTTTCATAGACAGGTAATGAAAGTGCACTAAAATGTTACAATTGTCCTTTCTGGGTGATTGACTCTCAGGCAGCTTTTACTTTCTTTCTTATACTCTTCTGTATTTGAATCTTCTCCACTAAACATATATTATTTTTATAATCAAGTTAATTAAAAAATTCATTTTCATTTCTAGAAAGCATTCTCAAATATTGCTTCACACAGGTAGGCTTTTGGTAGACGCTTGGCAATAGCGTGCTCCCCAAGATTGCCTGCTCCAAGATTGTAAGCCCAGGAAGAGCTTGGAATGTAGCTAATTGAGATTTCCCGTTACAAATCTACCTGTCTTAATACAGCTGGGGTAGGGTGGATAGTCCTTTATGGAAATAAGTCTGAGGGCATTGGTAGCTGACAGAAGGCCATCCCAACTCTGCTATGAAGTGGCCTAAGGGAATGCTCTTAGTTTGGAGTCTCACAGTTCCAGTCTCATATATTGGTTTAGGCTTAAACCATTCTTTAGTTTATTACTGATCTTATCTTGTTTAGGAGAACCAGGAAGTTGGTTCTTCATCTAACTAACATTTAAGATTATTATTCTTTCTTGAAATGTATTTGTACTGTTTCAGTTCTATTTTCAACCACTTTGATTCCTGGGAAAATGGGCTTTCCCCAAGTTCCTATCTCAGCTTTAGGTCATGACCTTGGAGACACGAACGTAACATTCATGTGGTAGGTGAGGCTTGAACCACTCTTAGCTCTGGTACACCACAGAGCATCCGAGGGCTTTTCCCTGGTTTTGCTTCTGCCCAGGTGGTTTCTTTCCTCCTATTGATTCCTCAAGAGTCGGTGCAGCAAAGGGGTTACGAGCATGCGGTTGGGAGCCAAATGGTTGACTTTTAACCTTAGCTTGGCCATTTAAGGACAGTGTGATCTTTTTTTTTTTAAAGTGTACAATTTGATATTTTTTTCTTATTAGTAAAGTATATATGGCAATCGCAACCTCCCAGTTCATTCCCCCTCCACCCCCGCTTTCCCCACTTGGCATCCATATGTTTGTTCTCTACAACTCTGTCTCTATTTCAGCCTTGAAAACCAGTTGATTTGTACCATTTTTCTATATTCCGCATTTATGTGTTAATATACGATATTTGTTTTTCTCTTTCTGACTCACTTCACTCTGTATGACAGTCTCTAGGTCCATCCATGTCTCTACAAGTGAATGACAGTGTGATATTGTGTAAGCTACTTGACGTCTCTAATTCTCAAGTGACTCATCTATAATGTGTGAATAAAAATAGCTCCTTCAGAAGTTGTGAGGATTAATTCAATGATGGATGAAAAATCCTTAGTAGACTCTCGTACATCATGAGGGCGCAAATAAACATTAGCTGTTATTTCTTGAAAATATTATCTCACTTCCTACTTTCCTTCAACTTTTCATGATGTTCTCTTAAGGCTGATATCAGAGCCTACTGAATTTCCAACTATCTCCACATCTTCATCTCTTTTCAACAGTGTGTAGTAAAAAGAGCCCTTAACTTTGAAGTTAGGGAGACTTGGTTTAGAACTGTGGGTACATGACTTACTGTATGATTCCTGGCCACTAGTGGCACTTAATGTTCCAAAGCCTCAGTTTTCTCACTTATAGAGATGATAAAACCAACTTAAAGAGCTTGTTGTGAGGATGAATAGGTGTCTTCATCCCTTCAATACTAATTATCAGGATGCTCTGCCCATAGTAGATGATCAAGGAAATAAGTACCACACTTTTTCCTTGTATCTGGGTTCCTTTAAGATTTCACTCCCCAGGTCATCCACCGCCGCCCCTCCCCCCGCCCCCCCAATCTGGGATATCACTACCCTCTTCTCACCCCTCCCTTACCAGAAAGGCCATACCTTCAAGTCTCATTCAAAGATAGATTAGTAGGGTTGTTAAAATCTGGATTTGATTCCTACTTTTCCCATATTTATGCTGGGTAAGTTTGGCTACAAAAGTAGCCTTGGGCTTAAAACGTACTGTCAGTTATTCTTAAAGTGAATCATCTGTGTGTGGGTAACTGCTCATTATACAAGGCGGTTAGGATTTTTTCCCCTGGCGTTGGCAATGGAGTGCTGGGATGCCTCACCTTGGCTGGTGATTAAATAGGAAAATGGTAATTACAAGCAGGTCTCTGGTTCTCCAAGTTATTATTTTTGGTGGATGATAAGGACTTTGGAAGTGTTGGGGATGTGATGGAGGCAAGAAGAGAAGGTGAAATTCCAGGCCTCCAGCACTTCCCTGCTTACAAAGTTTAGCTTCTGCCATCTATTTCTTTAGATTTGATTGATGCCTGAAGGGGTAAGGGGCAGGTTTCCTGGCTCCTTCTGACTTGGCTTTGGGGAGGGGCCATGGTGGTGCCTGTGCAGAGTTCAGCTTGCTCCCTGAAGTTTGAAAGAGGAAAAAGTTGATGGTCCAAACACTGTGTTATAAGTGGCCATGTGTTGGGCGAGTTCCTTTCCCAGCTTGGCTCACGGCCACGGGGTGGGGGGGACGGTGATGAGCGCGGAGCAGTGGTAAGATCTGAGTATTGGGAGAGAGAGGAGGCCACGCAGGGAAGGTGCAGGAGAAAATGTAGTTCCTCTCCTCCCCCTTCTTTTTTTCAATAAAAGAGTGAATATGACACATGCAGAGAGACAGACAGAGAGAAACAGAGAGAGAGAGAGAGGTTGGGCTACACAAAGGAAACTAGGAAACGAGTGGAGCTGGGAAGGTGGGAAAGACAGAAACCAACCGCTAAAGAACATGACTTGACAACCTCCAAATCATAATTAGGAGCAACTTCCTGGCCTCACTTTTTCCACATAAACACTCGGGCGCTGGGCAGAGTTAATGGGCCCTGACTCCCGCCGCGCGCAGCTCTGGCCAAGCCCAGCCGCGATTGACGTCACCGCCGCAGCGTCTCAGAGGAATGTGCCCGCTCCCCGCGCTTCTGGGTCTGACCCTAACCTTTCCCAGATGTGCAACTGTTCTTCCTTCCAAACAGGGAGTTTCAACACTGGGCATTGTGTGCTCTCTGAGTCCCGTCCTGTGGCCAAAACAAAAGTCCCAGTTCCTGCGTTCAGAACAGGACTGTGCGCCCGCCGGCCTTTCTCTCTCTGGGCTGCTGAGCGGTCCTCTGGAGGCGGGTACCACGGGCCACGGTCCCTGCTGGGCTCCTTATCTCGCGCCCCAAGCTGCTCCCTAGCATCGGGCGGGCCGCCTCTCTTTGTCTGGCTGCGGAGCGGTGGGAGTCCCGGCAAGCAAGGTCCTTTAGGATCGGGCTCCAGCCTGCTCCTCCCTCCTCCTGCCTGAACTCCCTGCCTTTCCTGGCTCAAGGCACGCAGACTATTTGCAGTTGAACTAACATTTCTTGGTGACCGGTGGCCCTGTGGCTTTGCCTCTGTTCAGGCTGCTGGAATGTCCTCTCCCCTTTTCCCTTTTTGACTTGGTGGACACAGTCCTTATTCAGTTTGAAGGGCAGTGCAAGCTTCCCCTACTTCTGGAAGCCTTTTCCAGCCCCCTTCCCTGCTCCCTCCCGGTGTGAAGGAATTGACTTCTCTCTCCCTAGCTCTGCGGCCTTGCTTTACACAGATTGCAAACCTTATGCGTCATTACACTGGTGATAACCTTCCTCTCTCTGCTTTATGTTTGAGTTGGTTGTTCATATGTCTGTTTCTCCAACTATATGGTAAGCCCCTGAGGAACAAGGACCAAATATTGTCCATCTTTGAACCTCCCATTTAGTAGGATATGTAATAGGTACTCATAAATGTTTGTCGAATGAATTAATGAATACGTCCAAGGACATGAGAAAAACGGTGATGTAACAGAAGTTAGGTATCTCGATGATTTTGGACGACTTAGTATTGACAAAATAGCAGTTGACATCAATACCACTGATGAAAAGCATAGGAAAATAACATACAATTTACAGAATAGGGATAACTGCTGCTGCTATTAAAGGTCCTTAACTCTGTCCCTTCCTAAGTGCTTCACTGGTATGATCTCATTTTCTTCTTACAACATCCCTTTTCCAACTGGCATAGGGATTCTATAATCATCGTTTGTATTTTTTCAAGTTTCTAGACAATGTAATTCTGTAGCCTGCAGTGGAGACATATTCTAAGACTTCTCAACCTTTTGGAAAGCCCGAAATCCCTTTGCTACAGAGCAAGTGTACTGTCTGTTACAAAGCAGCTGAACAAAAAATCTTGGCTTCAAAATTCCCTCTGTGTTTATTGTGTAAAAACCAAATTTCCCCTCCCTTCTGCACTCAGAGTTACCAGCTCTCCTTTCTCCAAATCTAAAAACCCTTATAGAGAAAATATAGATGAAGTAACAGAGGACACATACTAATCTGGGCATGATTAGTCTGCCTTTTCCCTAAAAGATAAGAATGGATACTTAAGAAAAAGCTACATATATCTTGGAAAACCTACACGCCACACTAGATTTTCATTTGTTGTAGCAAAATGCCCGAATGGGAGTTCCCAGTGGGAATAACAACTTGCCTTCCCACCATCTGACTTGGGCCCATCTACCCATTGTATATCCTCCTCACCTCCTCAGAGAATCTGACCCCAAATGTGCAGAGCTCCAAGAAAGCACAGGAGAGATATCACAGTGCTGTTACTTTAACAGCCAGGAGGCAGCTCTCTCTTTCCTGGAGATATACAGTCATAAGGGTGATTTCAGGACTTCACAGCAGCTGGGAGGCTGGGGGCACAGGGTATCTGCTTGTTATCATTTCAGTAAGTGGAGTTAGGAGAAAAGTACCCTTATCTGACTGTTCCCTGGAGGGAAAACCAGAAGTGGTGATGTCTTTCCTCTGATCTAGAAATCTTTCTGGCTTCCCACTGGAAAAGGAAATTTCCACAGGGAATTTTCAATTTGCTGCCTCTCTTGGGGTAAATAGACATCTAATTTTAGCAGAATTAAGGGCTAAGTGGATTAGGCCCTTCAGAGTTGCTCAGGGTTCCTGGTTATATAAAATAATTTACACATCTTGTAATACAAATATGTATTATAATTATATTTATGCAATTACATATAACATACATAAATATAAATTATGTAAAATAATTTTTAAATAATGTAAATAATGTAAAAACCAGGCCTTTAATATTCTATTGTTCCCATATTTCTATGCAGCCTCCTTAAGAACTGCCTTCACTGAACAAGGACAAAGTGCTTTCCCAGAGTTATAGGGATTTTCCCAAGGAAGCTGTGAATTGGTGAAGCTGAGGGCACTGTAGGAAACTTACATTTTAAATCAGAAACAAAAGAGGTGTGCTTTTCCAGAAAATTCTTTGTTATTTTTCTTTAATATCAGTGCTGGGCATAGAAATTTAGATTATAAACATTTTCAAATCATGGAATAAGGCTTGCATTCATTTAAACTTTCATTAACTGATATTTCCGAGGAGATAAAGGCAAGAGAATGACGGGAAAGAGTAAAAATAACCCCCAGCCAAATCAGATAGAGGGACGAGAGGAGGAGAGGTGAGAACAAACACATGCTAACACACCACAAAGAGGGAGGAGAACTGGGAAAGTGAGGCTATCCTATTACTTCCCCAGGCAGGAGACTATTTCTGGGTTAATTTCACAGGTACTGGGAAGAATAAAATCAACACAGTATGGTTCTGGTGAGAGATTTAACTCTGATCATTTCATGTTTGCAAAAAACATTCCACCCCAACAATGAGGAGGTGGGAAAGAGTAATGAAGCTTATCAGTGCTGCTTTAAGGATTGTGGTCCCCGAATTACTGTCTTGAACAAACACAGTGTGCCTACTTTATGCAAAGAATGGGTAAGGCATTTGTAGGTACAGGGATGAATAGGCCACTTGGCCTCCCATCAAAGTGGCCCTGAGTTCTCTGAAGGGGTTAGAACCAAAAAGATAAAGAGGGAAGCCAGTAGAACTGGTTGTTGTCTTGGATGAGTTCCTCCTGCCTCAGGGTTCCAAACTTGCATAACTAGCATTCTGAATCATTTTTCTTTTGTCCTCCTGTGTGGTAGGCTTCCTCTTTTCCTCCCCCCTCCCCCCCCACCTTTCCTTCCTTCCTTCCTTCCTTCCTTCCTCCTTCCCTCCCTCCATTCCTTTCCTCCTTCCTGACTTCCTAATTTCCTTCTTTTTTTTCCCTACCCACCCCCACCATCTTTCTCTCTCTCTCATTCTCACCATTATCAGATTAAGGAAGTTTGCTAAGGCTTTAAAATTATTTAAATATAGTTAAATTTTATAACAATTTTTTTAATCTATTAAGGTGATCATATTGTATTATATTTCTTTATTCTCTTAGTTTGGGAAATCACATTGGTTGATTTTTAAATGAACTAACCACACACGCCTGGAATAAACACAATCTAGTTATTCTTTTTGTGTAATTGCTGGGTTTGGCTTACTAATATTCTTTTTAGGATGTTTACGTCTTGTTCACGAGTAAAAGACTAGCCTATAAATTTCCTTTTTTATAAGACCTTGGTACATTTAACTTAGTATCAAGATTATACTTAACTTCCTTGACTTACAATGGGGTTACATCCCAATAAACACATTGTAAATTGAAAGTATTGTAAGTAAAAAATGCATTTAATATACCTAACCTACCCAACATTATAGCTTAGCTCAGCCTACCTTAAACATGCTCAGAACACTTACATTAGCCTCGAGTTGGGCAAAATCATCAAACACAAAGCCTATTTTATAGTAAGGTACTGAATATCTCTTGGAGTTTATTGCATACTGTACTGAAAGTGAAAAATGGCATGGTTGTCTGGATTCAGAATGGTTGTTGGTGTTTCGATTGTTTACCTTGGTCATCGAGTGGCTGACTGGGAGCTGTGGCTGCTGCCCTGCCCAGCATCACTAGAGGGCATGTACCACATATCACAGGCCTTGCAAAAGGTCAAAATTTGAACTGTGGTTTCTACTGAATGTATATCGCTTTTGCATCATCCTAAAGTCAAAACCATAGTAAAGTCAAAACATTATTAAGTCAAGGACTGTCTGTACTGGCTTCAAAACATGAGTTTAGAATTGCTTCTTTTCCTATTCTCTGGAAGAGTTTGGCTAAAATTAGTTTAAAGTCTTCCTTTAATGTCTGGAAGAGTTCTCTGGTGAGATAATCTGGGCCTCAAGTCTTTCTTTCATTTTTTTTTCTTAATCTTAATTTTTTTCTTTATTGGAGTATAATTGCTTTACCATATTGTCTTAGTTTCTACTATACAACAAAGTGAATCAGCCATATGTATACATATATCCCCACATCCCTCCCTCTTGAGCCTCCCTCCCACCCTCCCTATCCCACTCCTTTAGGTCTTCACAAAGCATCAAGCATCTCTCTGTGCTCTGTAACAGCTTCCCACTAGCCATCTATTTTACATTTGGTAGTGTGTATATGTCAATGCTACTCTCTCAGTATGTCCCAGCTTCCCCTCCCCCCCACCCACCCTGTGTCTTCAAGTCCATTCTCTACTTCTGCATCTCTATTCCTGCCCTGCCACTAGATTCATCGATACTATTTTCCTAGATTCCATGTATATGAGTTAGCATACAGTATTTGTTTTTCTCTTTCTGATTTACTTCACTCTGTATGACAGATTCTAGGTCCATCCATCTCACTACAAATAGCTCAGTTTTGTTCCTTTTTATAGCTGAGTAATATTCCCTTGTATATATGTGCCACATCTTCTTTATCCATTCATCTGTCGATGGACATTTAGGTTGCTTGCATATCTTGGCTATTGTAAATAATGCTGCATATATGGCTTTTATTATGTTGAGGTAATTTCCTTCTATGCCCATTTTCTGAAGAGTTTTTATCATAAATGGATGTTGAATTTTGTCAAAAGCTTTTTCTGCATCTATTGAGATTATCATATGGTTTTTATCTTTCAATTTGTTAATGTGGTGTATCACATTGATTGATTTGCATATATTGCTCACTTTGGGGTTTTTTTGTTCTTTCTTTAGTTGTTTTAGGTGGAAGGTTAGGTTGTTTATTCAATATTTTTCTTGTTTCTTGAGGTAGGACTGTATTGCTATAAACTTCCCTCTTAGGATTGCTTTTGCTGCATCCTGTAAGTTTTGGGTCATTGTGTTTTCATTGTCATTTGTTTCTAGGTATTGTTTTATTTCCTCTTTGATTTCTTTAGTGATTTCTTGGTTGTTTAATAGCATATTGTTTAGTCTCCATGTGGTTGTATTTTTTACAGTTTTTTTCCTGTAATTGATACCTAGTCTCATATGGCAGCTTATCTTTGACAAAGGAGGTAAGAAAATACAATGGAGAAAAGACAGCCTCTTCAATAAGTGATGCTGGGAAAATTGGACAGCTACATGTAAAAGAATGAAATTAGAACACTTCCTAACACCATACACAAAAAGAAACTCAAAATGGATTAAAGACCTAAATGTAAGGCCAGACACTATAAAACTCTTAGAGGAAAACATAGGCAGAACACTCTATGACGTACATCAAAGCAAGATCCTTTTTGACCCACCTCCTAGAATCATGGAAATAAAATCAAGAATAAACAAATGGGACCTCATGAAACTTAAAAGCTTTTGCACAACAAAAGAAACCATAAACAAGACAAGAAGACAACCTTCAGAATGGGAGAAAATACTTGCCAACGAAGCAATGGACAAAGGATTAATCTCCAAAATATACAAGCAGCTCACGTGACTTAATACCAAAAAAGCAAATAACCTGATCCACAAATGGGTGGAAGACCTAAATAGACATTTCTCCAAAGAAGATGTACAGAAGGCCAACAAACACATGAAAAGATGCTCAACATCACTAATTATTAGAGAAATGCAGGTCAAAGCCACAATGAGGTATCACCTCACACCAATCAGAATGGCCATCATCAAAAAATCTAGAGACAATAAATGTTGGAGAGGGTGTGGAGAAAAGGGAACTCTCCTGCACTGTTGGTGGGAATGTAAGCTGGTACAGCCACTATGGAAAACAGTATGGAGGTTCCTTAAAAAACTAAAAATGGAACTACCATATAATCCAGTAGTCCCACTCCTGGGCATATACCCAGAGAAAACCATAATCCAAAAAGAAACATGTACCATAATGTTCATTGCAGCACTATT
Source organism: Hippopotamus amphibius kiboko (assembly GCF_030028045.1). Lineage (NCBI taxonomy): Eukaryota > Metazoa > Chordata > Mammalia > Artiodactyla > Hippopotamidae > Hippopotamus > Hippopotamus amphibius. The sequence goes on along the minus strand of NC_080202.1, from coordinate 28,802,960 downwards.
TACAATAGCCAGGACATGGAAGCAACCTAAATGCCCATCAACAGGTGAATGGATAAAGAAGATGTGGCACATATATACAATGCAATATTACTCAGCCATAGAAAGGAATGAAATTGAACTATATGTAATGAGGTGGATAGACCTAGAGTCTGTCATACAGAGTGAAGTAAGCCAGAAAGAGAAAAACAAATACTGTATGCTAACTCATATATATGGAATCTGAAGAAATGGTACTGATGAACCCAGTGACAGGGAAGAGTGGAGATACAGATGTAGAGAATGGACTTGAGGACACGGGGCTGGGGTGAGGGGCAAAGGGGAAGCTGGGACGAGGTGAGAGAGTAGCATAGACATATTTATACTAGCAGCTGTAAAATAGATAGCTAGTGGGAAGTTGCTGTTTAACAAAGGGAGATCAACTTGATGATGGGAGATGCCTTGGAGGGTCGGGACGGGGAGGGTGGGAGGGAGTTGTGAGAGGGAGGGGATATGGGGATATATGTGTAGATGCAACTGATTCACTTTGGTGTACCTCAAAGACTGGTACAAGAGTGTATAGCAAATATATTCCAATAAAGAGTTTAAAAAAATAATAATGCTGCAATGAACACTGTGGTACATGTATCTTTTTTTCTTTTTTTTTTTCCATTTATCTTTTTGAATGATTGTTTTCTCTGGGTATACGCCCAGTAGTGGGATTACTGGGTTGTATCGTAGCTGTATTTTCAGTTTTTTAACAGACTGTTCTCCATAGTGGCTATGATATATTTACATCAATTTACATTCCCACCAACAGTGCAGGAGGGTTCCCTTTTCTCCACACCCTCTCTAACATTTATTGTTTCCAGATTTTTTGATGATGACCATTCTGATCAGTGTGAGGTGATACCTCATTGTGGTTTTGATTTGCATTTCTCTAATGATTAGTGATGTCGAGCATCTTTTCATGTGTTTGTTGGCAATCTGTATGTCTCCCTTGGAGAAATGTCTATTTAGGTCTTCTGCCCATTTTTGGATTGAGTTGTTTATTTTTGTGATATTGAGTTGCATGAGCTGCTTGTGTATTTTGGAGAGCAATCCTTTGTCAGTTGCTTCATTTACAAATATTTTCTCCTATTCTGAGGGTGGTCTTTTTGTCTTGTTTATGGTTTCCTTCTCAAGTCTTTCTTTATCCACTAATTAGGATTCAATTTCTTTAATGAGTAAATGATTTATATTTTCTATATCTTCTTGTATTAATTTTGGAAACTATATCTTCTTGTACCAGTTTGAATGGTATGAATGTATTTATTTATTTTTTAAGAATTGGTTCATAATATTTAAATTTTTAAATGTATTGGCATAAAGTTATTCATCATGTTCTTTCCTAACATGTCTTTAATGCTATGCATTTCCCTCTAATATGACTTTATTTTCATCACACACATTCTGATTTGTCATATTTTCAGTAGTATTTGCTCCAAAATATTTTCTAATTTCTATTGTGATTTCTACTATGATCTGCTGATTATTTAGAAATGAATTGTTTAATTTCCAAACATACAGAGATTTTGTTATGCATCTATAACTTAATTCTACTATGTTCAAAGAACATAGTCTATATTATTACAATCCTTTGAAAATTTTGACATGGTTTATAAACCAGAATATGGCATTTTTGGTCAAATTTCCAGTGTATTTTTGGATTTGTAGATATTGAATTTAAGTCTTGTCAATTTTGGCTTTATTTAGGTTGAGGCTAAATTATTAGGTATATACAGATTAAGAATTGTTACATCTTCCTGTTGAACTGTAGTTTTTATCATTAAGTAATGTCCATTTTCATCTTTTTAAAAAATAATGTCTATTTTTACTATTTTTATGGCTCTTCAGTCTGATTAGGGTGATGCTGATATAGCCTGTCTTTGAATATTTAGTCCATTTAAGGTAATCATTTATAACTTGGACCTCTTTTACCATTAAAGTTTCTTCAATTTTAGTTTATCTCACTTAAAGTTTCTTTCTTCTTTTTTTAAAATACGTTTATTTATTTATTGGCTGCATTGGGTCTTCGTTGCTGCGAGTGGGCTACTCTTCGTTGCAGTACGAGGGCTTCTCATTGCGGTGGCTTCTCTTGTTGCAGAACATGTGCTCTAGGCATGCGGGCTTCAGTAGTTGCTTCATGTGGGCTCAGCAGTTGTGGTGCATGGGCTTAGTTGCTCTGTGGCATGTGGGATCTTCCCAGCCCAGGGGTCGATTCCATGTCCCCTGCATCGGCAGGTGGATTCTTAACCACTGCGCCACTAGGGAAGTCCCTTAAGTTTCTTTTTAATCCTTATCTTTTCTTTGAGTTACTATCATTATATAACCCAATTATGACACTAATAATGTTAGCTTATTTTCATATGGTTTTTCTCCATTTCCTGTTGTCCCATTATATTGACAATATCCAGACCAATGTTTCAAACTTTTTGGTCCCAGAACCTCTATATACCCTGAAAAAAAATATTTAGAACTCTAAAGACTTTTTGTTTATGGGAGTTATATCTATTAAAGTTTATCACATTAAGAATTAAAACTGAGAATATTTAAAATATTTATTAATTCATTGAAAAATAATAATAGCAAACCCATTACATGATAGCATAACATATCTTCATGGAAAATAACTGCAGTTTTTAAAATGAAGGGGTGGCATTGCTTTACATTTTAGCCAATCTCTTTTTGTCTGTCTTAGAAAAGACAGATCTTATATTTGTTACTACATTTTTAAAAATTTCATAAATCATGTAACCTCTGGAAAACTCCTTTATACAGTCATGAGAGAGAGTGGAAAGCCAAGCATTTTTAGTATTACTATGAAATTGTTTTGCCCTTGTGGATTCCCTGAGTCTCAGGGATTTCCAAGGGTCCACAGACCATACTTTGAGAGCAGTGGTTCTCAAATTTTAATGAATCCAAACTACTGGGAGGCTTGTTAAATCACAGGCTGCTGGGTCCCACACCCAGAGTATTTGATTCAGCAGCTCTAAAACGGGGCCTGGGAATTTGCATTTCTGACAAATTCCAAGGTGATATGGCTGCTGCTGATCCAGGTACCACACTTTAAGAACTACTGATGTAGACTTTAAATCTGGATTACTATGCACATAATTTCTTTTTGTTTTCTTGTAGCTGCTTTTTAAGACAACATCAAATTCTACTAAGGTATTTAATCACTGTTACTTCATATACATCTTATATTATCTCCTGGAATCTTTTCTTCTCGAATTGAAGTGCTTAATACAGAATTCATTTCAGTATGTCTTTTTGTGGCAATATGAGGGTTTTGATGCTTGAGAATATTGTTATCATCCTTTGATATTTATTTATTTTTTTATAAATGTATTTATTTATTGGCTGCATTGGGGCTTTGTTGCTGCACACGGGCTTTCTCTAGTTGCTGAGAGGGGGGGCTACTCTTCATTGTGGTGTGCAGGCCCCTCATTGTAGTGGCCTCTCTTGTTGTGGAGCACAGGCCCTAGGTGTGTGAGCTTCAATAGTTGTGGCACATAGGCTCAGCAGTTGTGGCTCATGGGCTCTAGAGCACAGGCTCAATAGTTGTGCTGCACGGGCTTAGTTGCTCCGTGGCATGTGGAATCTTCCTAGGGCAGGGCTCGAACCCGTGTCCCCTGCATTTGGCAGGCGGATTCTTTACCACTGCACCACCTAGGAAGTCCCTTTCATATTTAAATAACAATTTGAGTGAATAAAAGTTTCTTGGTTTTATGGTTCTAATAATTTCCCCCAATGCTTTGAAGATGTTACACTATTTTTTTCATTCCTTTTTTGTTAAGGTTGTTTCTAGTGTGCTATTGAAGCATCTGAAATTAATCTAATCCTTGGTTATGAATCCAGGACCTGTCCCTGTTGTCTAGAAACTTTCATAATTTTCTTTTGATATTTGATAATTTCATATTGCTTTTGATAGTCTTACTTTTTTTTAATAGCCACATTATTTTTATTTTTTAATTTTTTAAAAGATTTATTTATTATTTTATTTATTTATTTTTTTGGCTGCGTTGGGTCTTCATTGCTGCATATGGACTTTCTCTAGTCGTGGTGAGTAGGGTCTACTCTTCGTTGTGGTGCGTGGGCTTCTCATTGCCATTGCTTCTCTTGTTGCGGAGGTTTGGCTCTAGGCACTCAGGCTTTGTAGTTGTGGCTCACGGACTCTAGAGCACAGGCTCAGTAGCTGTGGCACATGGGCTTAATTGCTCGGCGGCACGTGGGATCTTCCTGGACCAGGGTTCGAACCCCTCTCCTCTGAATTGGCAGGCGAATTCTTAACCACTGTGCCACCAGGGAAGTCCCTTACATTTTCTCATTAATGTCTAATGTAGGGTTTTTGTGGGATGCTCTGGCCCTTTTAATCTGAAGACTTTTCCTCCTCTCCTACTTCTTTCTTCTTCTCTTTCATACAGGAACACAACTCCATTTCTTCAAATATTTCCTCCTCTCCATTACTATTCCCTCTTTTGGAAGTTCTGTTATGACTTCTGTTTCCCTGGCCCATCACCTCTAAAGATTTTCTTTTGTATTTTGTATTTCTTTGCCTTTTCATTCTTCCCTCTGGGATTTTTTTTTCTCAGTTCAGTCTTTCAGTTGGTAATCCATTCCTTAGCTAATTCTTTCTATTTCTTTCATTTATAGTCTTTAATATCTTTTCATATTTAATGGTTCTTTTTATACTTTCTGTTTCTTGTTTCAAATTGTTAATAACTTCTATTATCTCTTTTAATATTGGTACTAGGCAAACATCTTTTTGTGTGCTAATATTTCTGCTTTTGGTGGAATATACAACCTGCTAAGTTATTTTCATTTGAAATAATTGTGCTCCTCAAGTGTCTTTTTATTTTGACTTGTGAGCTCATTTCCCCTGGGATATTGGCTATTTTGTCAGACCAGGGTAGACCTTAGTTTGCAACAACCATAGTTAATGCAAGTTAGGGAGCTGAGCCCTAACTGGAAGGAGAAAGCCAGGCATGGGAAAACCAACCAGTTACTTTTCATTTGTCAGGGCTTCATTCTTTGCCCACCAGGAAGAAGCATCCTTAAAAAATTAATCAGTCACAGGAGTTTGGAAGGAGGATTTCTGCTCAAGGTTAGTCTTGGCTTGTTTTTCTTAGCACCTCACAACTACATATCTTGTGTGCTGCCTTGTTTGTGTCACATAGAACTGGACTTGTGGCTGAGAGCCACAAATAGGAGGGCAGAGAGTGTTTGCCGAGGCAATAACAGAGGAGAGTAGAGCAGAATGCCAAGGGTTTCTATTTTATTGTACCTTCCAAAAGTACGCAGTTCTGCCTCTTATTAAAGCCCCATCCATACACCATTCAAAATAGCATAACTCTAGGTCTCCTGGAAATTTCTTGGTGTTTTTCCCCTGCAGTTCCCTGGAGAAGGGAAACAGCTTTCATACTGATTCAGTGTCTTGATCCTAATCTTATTTTTAATTTCGCCAAGAGTATGATCTTGGACAAGTTACTTTATTTCTCATTAGTTTTCTTATCCATAAAATGGAACTAATATCTAACAACATTAATAGCAGTATACATATTAGAAATAACATATATGCAGTAGTTAGCATTGTTACTGGTATAGAATGGGTAGTCAATAAACCATAGCTGCTATTATAATTATTGATGTTGTAACTGTTGTTAGAACTGATCACTAGAACTGAGCCTGTTTTTCTATTCTGCCGTGGAATATTCTGCTTAACAGGGTGCAATGCTGCTGTGCACATAACGTAAAAAAGTCTTTATTGTGTTTGGAATCACATCACTCAGATTATGTTTGTGGTCATATATATGTGGTTAGTCAGGATTTGGGCACCTGGGTTCCAAGAAAGGGAGATGTAGCCCATAGAAGTCTCACTGAGGGAAAGTATCTGACCCCTGCAACATGCTGGAGAACCAGTGGGGAGGGGATGGATGGCCATTGTGGGTACTGGAAATAGCTATATCCGTGATCTAGCATTTACTTTGCTTTTTTTTTTTTGGCCACGCCATGTGGCTTGAGGGATTTTAGTTCCCTGGCCAGGGATTGAACCTGGACACCGGCAGTGAAAACACAGAGTCCTAACCACTGGAACACGAGGGAATTCCCTGCTTTTCTTAAAAAAATTGGAGTATAGTTGATTTACAATGTTGTGTTAGTTTTTGGTGTACAGCAAAGTGATTCAGTTATATATATATATATATATATATATATATTCTTTTTCATATTCTTTTCCATTATGGTTTATTACAGGGTATTAAATATAGTTCCCTGTGCTATGTAGTAGGACCTTGTTGTTTATCTATTTTATATATAGCAGTTTGTATTTGCTAATCCCAAACTCCTGCTTTATGCCTCCCCCATCTCTTTTCCCCCTGGTAACCATAAGTTTGTTCTCTATGTCTGTGAGTCTGTTTCTGTTTCATTAATACATTCATTTGTGTCATATTTTAGATTCCACATATAAGTGATGTATGGTATTTGTCTTTCTCTTTCCAACTTACTTCACTTAGTATGATAATCTCTAGGTCCATCCATGTTGCTGCACAGGGCAATATTTCATTCTTTTTTAGGGCTTAGAACTTTGCTTTATGCATATTGCAATTCCCTTCTGCTAGAGCCCAGTGCTTTCAATAAAGTCATATTATATATTAGAGTGGCCCTACTTGTGGTTGGATAATTAAGGGGTAGAAATGTGTCCATTCTTAGGGTGACAAGTCTCGAGAAACTGATCATGAGATGTTAAGAAGAATCTTCTACAAAAAGCAGATCCAGTCTCAGACTGGTTGACTGAGGTGACAAGGGACAGATGGGTTGGACTGTGAGACATCCCAACATGCCTCAGATATTCTCAGACATACTTGGGGTGAGGAACCTGGTAAAAGACTGAGCAGGACAAGAGATAGACAAATTATGTCTGCCATTACAGGAAACTGTGTGCCACTATAGGATGGAGAAGCAGGCTCTCTGCCTCGTAGCATTAGTTCTGAAACCTATCTAGGCTAACGTCATCCCCACACGCAGTACCCTGCACCCACTAGTGATGGGACAAGTGTCTGTGGCCTCCCCTCCTGCTGGGAGGGCTCCTGCAGGCAGATCTCTTGACCTTAAACCACTTGGTTTCTTAGTTCCCTGCCTTGGGCTCTCAGCCTCCACTTCAGTCAGCAGCACCTACTTCTGAGGGGACCTGGCAACATTACAGTGGCAACACCCACCACCAGGCCTCAGCAACATGTGTCCTCAATTTCTCTCTTCCCAGGGTGGGTATGGGGTGGGAAGCAAAGAAAATAAGTCTGCCGATTTCTTGAACTCACACGTATTTATTCTTGGAACATATGCTTCTTTTCTCCCTCAGGGCTAATGAAACCTGCTTAGAGCTTTCATTTCACATCTAAAATGATATAGCTCATTTCTTATCCTCCGCCGAGGAACGGCCAATTGCTGATGGGTCAGCGAACTCCCAAAGGGGAAAAAATGGAGCTGATGTTATTTTAAAAATGCCAGGAAATCTTCTATTACGACTAAATATGGCCACAGGAGACCTGGGTTCTTTAGTTCCCAAGTTCAATAGTTACTTAGGGAAGCCGCTTGGAACAAAGGCTTTTAGAGTAATTCAAAGGGGCTTTGGCTGCCTCTGGGGCCACTTCCATAAACTCTGCTCTGCAGACCTCATTAATTCCAATGAGGCTGGACAAAGCAAGCCCCCCTTCTTTGGGGATAGACCCCGTTCCTTTCTAGCCTAAGCAGTGACTCTCCCAGCCTTTGTTATGGCCTCTTTGGAACTCTGTACATAGCAACCAGGGCACGAGGTGAGCTGGTCTATTCCCATTAAATAGGATGCCACAAAGCTGTTACTGTCAGTTACTGCCATTAAAATGACAGCTGTGGGTCTGTCCTTTGTTGAAAGAGGCAACCTCCTCTCTCTTCTTGCTTCTCAAAAATAACAATCTTTTCACTCTATCCTGATCAGAAAATGTACAGGCGGACCCAGAGGGATACTCTTGAGAGTTTTCCCAGGCACGACCCACCCAGCAGGCTCAGAGTCCTGAACTTGAGGACATAAACTTGCCAGGCTCTCAGTCAGTTGGAGCCTCCACCTTTCCCACGCTCCCCCTAAGCTGTCCCAGCGGTTGGGCTCTGCAGTAAGATGGGTTTGGTTTTTTCCTTCAGAGAAGTAAAATCCACCAGGAACCCTCCCTCCTACCCCAACAAGTGAGGGGGTTGTCCTGGAGGAAAGAAAGAGACAGGTGTGTGTGTGTGTGTGTGCGCACGCGCGTATGTGTGTGTGCACAGGGTTTTACATGTGTGTGTAATGGGCGTATGCGAGCTTCTGTGTGCCTTTGCACCATGAGTCGTATGTTGATAGGCAGAGAACATCAGTCCCCTTCCTTCTCATTCCCTAACCACAGCCTGCTTCTCCTTACCCCAAGGTGATTTCTTACAATTGATTTTATCTGCTTAGTCCTATCTCTCTTTGTGTGTATGCATGCTGCAAAAAACTGGCCAGAATTTTGGCAAAGGGGATTGTTTGCAGGTGTGAACAGTTCCTCTTGTTTGGTGGAGGTCTTTTTCTGGACCCCAGTTTCCGGGATCCATGGAGTAGGAGGACACTGTCCCTTGCTGACATTGTAACCCTGCCCCACCACCCCACCTGCCCAGCCTTGGTTGGGAGGCTGTGTGCTCTGGGTAAGGAAGAATGATTTGAGGCAGCCTGTTAATCCTATCTGATCAATACAGAATAGTTAAGTGGGAAAAGACAACGGCTTCTGACTGGTGTTTAATCAAGCCCAGGTGCCTGTGTTTGTTCCAAAGTTTTCTCCATTTAATAATGTGTCCTAAAAACATCTGTCAGGTTTAATATCTTATGAGTCTTCTTCAGGGACTCGCTGACACAATCACATTAATCCAGGTCCCATCTCTGTATATGTCTAGAAGTATAACATGAGATTTAAAGTCAGAATAGGATCCAATCTTGAATTGGGCTACTAGCCATGCAACCTTGAACAAGTTAATTTATTCTTGGTTGCTTCATCTAGAAAAAGGGGGAAATAACCATGTCTGTGTAATAGGGCTATTGCACAGATTAAATGAAGCTAATCTGCAAAGATCTTAACGTGATGCTTCGTGACTAGGAAGTGCTCTGTTAGCTATTTTTATTTTCCCTCCCCTGCTCCCAGCTATTGCTGGTGCCAGCTCTTTCACATCCATCCCTTCCCCTTCCCTCCCTACTACGTTGGTCTCCTGGGGCTGCCACAGAAAGTACCACAAATTGGGTGCCTTAATACAATAGAAATATATCCTTTCACAATTCTTGAGTCTAGAAGTTTGAAGTCAAGGTGTCAGAAAGGTCACGCTCCATCTGAAGATTCTAGCAAAGAATCCTTCCTTGCCTCTTCTGGCTTCTGCTGGCTTCAGGTGTTCCTTGGCTTATGGCTGCATAACTCCAATCTCTACCTCCGTCTTCACATGGCCTTCTCTCTGTCTGTGTGTTCTCTCCTACTCTTATAAGGACCAGTCATTGGATTTAGGGCCCATCCCAAGTCCAGTATAATATCATCTTGAGATCTTTAACTAACCACCTCTGCAAAGATCCTATTTCCATATAAGGTCACCATTCTGCGGTTCTGGATAGACATGAATTTTGGGGGGCACACTGTAAAACCTACTATACCTACCAATCTAGGCTACTCTCTTTTATCTTTTTATATTTTTATTTTTAAAAACTTTTAAAATGTATTTTATTTATTTATTTATTGGCTGCGTTGGGTCTTCATTGCTGCACATGGGCTTTTTCTAGTTGTGGCGAACGGGGGCTACTCTTCATTGTGGTATTTGGGCTCCTCAGTGTGGTGGCTTTTATTGCTGAGGAGCAGGGGCTCTAGACACATGGGCTTCAGTAGTTGTGGCACATAGGCTCAATAGTTGTGGCTTGCTCACAGGCTCTAGAGCACAGGCTCAATAGTCATGGCATACGGGCTTAATTGCTCCACAGAATGTGGGATCTTCCTGGAGCAGGGATCAAACCTGTGTCCCCTGCATTGGCAGGCAGATTCTTAACCACTGAGCCATCTAGGAAGTCCTAGGCTCCTCTCTTTTAAAAACTCATCTGAAGATTTGTATCTCTCAAATTCACTTCTCTTACTCCATTAGGACTTCACTCACTTTTCTCTGCCCTTATTTCTATGACCTACAGCAGCACCCTCCTGAGTAACTCTACTACCCTGTGGATAGATCTTGTTTTTTCTCTGGTCTCGCTCATATCCATTCTCCACATTGCCTCCGGGGTGGTCTTTTTAAAATTTGGATAGATCTGATCAAGGGCTCTTTCTTCTCAAAAACCTTTAAAAATCTCTCAGTTCTTTTTAGGATAGGACTCAACATCTTAGAATTCAGGGCTGTTTGATTTTCTAATATCCTACTAATATTTGCACCAATCACCCTCAACTGTCACAGACACCCCAAGTAAGTCTAAGGGAGAAGAGCCTCACCACCACTCAGCAGCACAGGCTTACTCTAGGGTGTGGTCCTGGATACCAGGCTCATTTAAGTGGAAAGTTTCTTGAGAGTTCCTTGGAGCAAGCATTAACTCAGGTGTGAGTGTAAGGAGGGAAGTTAGAGACCAATTCTAGAGAATCTGTGTCAAGCCCCAGCTTCAGGGATGAGTTTTAGGAACTTCGGGGCTAAGGAGACCAGTATCAAGTTTGGAAGGGAAGACAAGTTGGTGAAATAGTTGAGTCTCTAGTGCTTGAACTGAATGAGTGTGATGAATCCATTCACATATTAGGGGCTAGTAAAGTGGCTTGGGCTGGCCTGGCTAACATCACTAGGGTAGGATGGGAAGTGCATTTTATGATCAGTGTCCACAAATCTCTCTGGTCATCATGGAGGGATGCATGGACCGCAGAGCCCAGTGACCTCATCTCTGTGACTACTTGTTCTCTTTCTTCTTTGTTTATTCTGTGGGATCTAAAGCACTGACAACTCTAGATCATAACTTGTGTTTATAGCTGCTTGCTGTTATGGTTTTCAAAACAGCTGGGCAGGTGGGAGGACTGAGCTTTCACTGTTTTTGAAAATGTCAGACCCTTTTTTTCTTGATTCTTGCTCTGTTGCACTTCTAGTTTCAAGGCAGATTGGACTCAGGCTGAGCTTTAATCAGGAGATGGAGCTTAACTTGATGGTGTCTAAGGAGCTCTATCTCTGACACTTTAGAAATCTGAATCCAACAAATTAGCTGAATGAGGTGGCATTTTCTCTTCCTCCCAGATTAGGCCAATACTCAATGCAGGACTCCTGCTGGGTAGCTGACATCCTGTAAACTTTTGGCACAGGCTGCAGTATAAGGAAGCAATGAGGGACTTAAGCTGTTTCAGAAGTAATTTACAAGGCTCACAAGACATAACCACTTCTCAAACCCATGTTGTAATTTATTACAAATCCTTTTTTTTCCCCTAGCAATGCTTTCCTTGACTGTAAGTCATTTCAGAAAATTAACAGACTCAGAGGGTTTTAGTGTTGGATTAGGCCTTAGGGATAACTATTTCCATCTTAGTTCAGGCTGCTTTAATTAAAATAGACTGGTGGCTTAAACAGTGGTTACTTCTCATAATTCTGGAAGCTGGGAAGTCCAAGATCAAGGTACTGGCAGATCAGGTGCTTGGGAGGGCCTGCTTCCCAGCTTGTAGATAGCCACTTTCTTCCTGTATCTTTACATGGTTGAGAGAGATCATCTCTCACTGTCTCTCCTTATAACGACACTAATCCTGATCAAGAGGGTTCCACCCTCATTACTCCTAAAGACCACCCCTCCAAATACCATCATACTGGGGATTAGGCTTTGATATTTGAACTTGGGAGGACAAAATGTTCAGTCCATAGAAGCATCTACATCTTCATGTAACAAAAGAGAAAACTGAGGTACAGAACCCCGAGGTCTTCTGCAACGGTCCCGAAGCCAGTGAGCAAGGTTGTCTGATTTCCAACACAGGGCTTTCTCTTCCCACATCATAATCATGATTCATCCTGATTATTTAAATGATGTTATTTCATTCTCTCAATCCTGCCTTGACTATTTTTCCCCTTCCTTTCACTTACAAATAGAAATAAGACAGTTTTTAAGAACACAAAGGAATAAGGATTCTGGGAAGATGGCCATCTAGCCGTAGCCTTCTTCTCCTTGACTCTCAACTCCCAACTCCTCCTTCTCTTGAGCTAGATGGGAAGGAGAGAGGCTGAGTTGAGGAGGGGAGATTAGGCAGAGGGCTTTTTTTCTCAAGAGCAGAGACAGAGCTGGAAAGGTGATTGCCCCATCAGGATAAGGAAAGGTCTGTATGGGGGATCCAGAGAAAATGCTGGTTCTGAGATCTATGGACCTGAGGGAAAGGGCAACATCAGCCTTAAGAATGTCTGGTTTCTTGGTCCCTCTGAGGCCAAGCAGGAGCTGGATCCTCCCTGCCCCTCAGAGTGGGGTGTGAGGACCTATCTTATGCTGGAATGTGGAAGCACCCTTTGTAGCAGGCAACTGACAATCTTCTGGTTTTTAAACTGCCACTCTACTGGGGGTGGAAAATATTTCCCCACATTTGTGTGACTGACACCAGTTAGGAGACTCCAACAACCAGACCTGAAAGTAAATGAAGAGACAAAATGAAATGAAAACTCAACTAAGTGATCCTGGCAGCCAGAAGAGAAGGAGATGAGTCAGAGAGAGTAGAGCCCCCTTCTGTGAATGGCTTGCTGGAGCATAACAGGTGACAGTGAACTAAAAGTGACAAGGATGCTGAAGGAGGCTCAAGTGCACCACAAACATAGAGATAAACTGTATGATTTCCCAATTCAGCGATTTAGCAGACTCATTGAAGGAGAGGATGGTCACTGTGGAGGCAAGTGGGAGATATATCTCAAAGCCTAGAGCAAGGATTTAAAGAAGGAAGCTCTGAGGAGAAAGAAGTTTGGGGAGAAGTATTTCAAAGACTCGACATGTGAAAAACAGAAGTTCAAAAAGCAATTAGGAAGAGAATGAATGCCCTAACAAGTAGGAAGGAGAGGGGGTGTCTTGAGTTGAAGACAGATCTGAATTTGCAGATTAAAAGGGTTTATCAAGTTCAAAGCAGGACTCACAACAAGTAACATTCAGCACGCAATATTTTGGTAAAATCTGAACTCCCAAGAAGATGTGACTCTATTACAATCTTTAAGATGGAAAGAACAAGTAACCTACAATGGAAAAGTAATCAGAAAAATACTGAACTCCTTGTCTGTAACATTAAATGCTAAAAAAAAATGGAATAGCATTTTTGGGTTACAGGGAAAAAGGCAGCTCTATAAATCCTATAAAACAATATAAACATTATTATTTGCTAAGGCACATTAAAAATATTTCTTAATATTCAAGTCCAGGATGTAGCATTCCTCACCTCCCCTAACATTCCATTGGTTAAAACTCAGTCATGTGGCTTCATTAGTGCAAGGGGACAGCCTTGGAAAAGTGAACTGGCTGACTTATGCCATAAAACAAGATAGTGTTAAAGAGAGAATCTAGGTAAAGGCCTTGTCATTGTTTCTTTACTTGGTGTTCTCTGATCTTGTGATGATATAAATCGGACCCATGATTTAGCCTATTAAATCCATGTGCCTTTCATTCATTCAACATATAGTTCTTGTGAATTCACTCTCTGCCAAATCCTGATATGCCACAGAGACTGAGAGAGAGAAAAATCTAGTTGTGTCCTGAAGCTCTTATCAGTCATGAAGATTTGGAGGTGTGTCCAGGATTGGACTGTGGCCTTGGAGACAAACAGATCCCAATTAAACTCAAATCCTGGCCATGACAGAACCACTCTGTGAGCTTGAAGGAGTTATTTAATCTCTTCAAAGTACAATTTCCTCATCTGTAAAGTGGGTGTCATAATATCCCACAATGCTGTCTTTATGAGAATTAAATAATCAAAAAATAATGCACAGAGTACAAATATCCTAGATCTTAGAAACCCATGACTGCAAGAAAATTATATCCCATATGTTTATTACAAAAATTAGTTTCACAATCCCATTTATCATCGTATCAAAAACAATAAAATATCTAGGAATAAACCTACCTAAGTAGGCAAAGGACCTGTACTCTGAAAACTCTAAGATGTTGATGAAAGAAATAAAAGATGACACAAACAGATGGAAAGATATACTATATTCCTGGATTGGATAAATCAGTAGTGTCAAAATAACTATGCTACCTAAGGTAATCTACATATTCAATGCAATCCCTATCAAATTATCAATGACATTTTTCACAGAACTAGAACAATACAACTTTAAATTTGTACGGAAACACAAAGGACCCCAAATGGCCAAAGCAATTCTGAGAAAGAGGAATCAGGCTCTCTAATTCCTTTTATACTATACTACAAAACTACAGTAAGCAAAGCAGTATGGTACTGGCACAAAAACAGAAATATACATCAATGGAACAGGATAGAAAGTCCAGAAATAAACCCAAGTACCTATGGTCAATTAATCTATGACAAAGGAGACAAGACTATACAATGGAGAAAAGACAGTCTCTTCAGTAGTGGTGCTGGGAAAACTGGACAGCTACATGTAAAAGAATAAAATTAGAACATTCTCTAACACCATACACAAAAATAAACTCAAAGTGGGTTAAAGATCTAAATGTAAGACTGGATACTATAAAACACTTAGGGGAAAACATGCTTTGACATAAGTCATAGCAATATCTTTTTGGACCCATCTCCTAGAGTAATGAAAATAAAAACAAAAATAAATGGGACCTAATTATACTTAAAATTTTTTGCCCAGCAAAGGAAACCATAAACGAAATGAAAAGACAACTTGAGAGAAAATATTTGCCAATAATGTGACCAACAAGGGATTAATCTCAAAAATATACAAACAACTCATGCAGCTCAACATCAAAAAAACAAACAACCCAATCAAAAATAGGCAGAAGATCTAAATAGACATTTCTCCAAAGAAGACATACAGATGGACATGAGCACATGATAAATGCTCAACATCACTAATTATTGGAA
The DNA here is from genome assembly GCF_030028045.1 of Hippopotamus amphibius kiboko. NCBI lineage: Eukaryota > Metazoa > Chordata > Mammalia > Artiodactyla > Hippopotamidae > Hippopotamus > Hippopotamus amphibius. The sequence continues at coordinate 28,787,895 of NC_080202.1, read as the reverse complement.
AAATGCAAATCAGAACTACAGTGAATATCACCTCACACTGGTCAGAAAGGCCATCATCAAAAAGTCTACAAACAATAAACACTGGAGAGGGTGTGTTGGTGGGAATGTACATTGGTATAGCCACTATGGAGAACAGTATGGAGTTTCCTTAAAGAACTGAAAGTAGAGTCCCCATATGATCCAGAAATCCCACTTTTAAGCATATACCTGGAGAAAACCAGGTATACTTTGAAATGACACATGCACCCCGGTGTTCATTGCAGAACTATTTACAATAGCCAAGACATGGAAGAAACCTAAATGTCCACTGACAGAGGAATGGATAAAGATGTGGTACTTATATACAAAGGAATATTACTCAGCCATAAAAAAGAATGAAATAATGCCATTTGCAGCAACATGGATGGACCTAGAGATTATCATACTAAGTGAAGTAAGTCAGACAAAGACAAATATCATATAATATCACTTATAGGTGGAATCTAAAAAAATGATATGTGTGAATTATTTACAAAACAGAAACAGACTCACAGACTTTTAAAACAAACTTATGGTTACCAATGAGAAAAGGTTGAGGGGAGGGATAACTTAGGAGTTTGGGATGAACATATACACACTACTAAATTTAAAATAGATAATCAACAAGGACCTATTGTATAGTACTGGGAACTCTACTCAATATTCTGTGATAACCTATATGGGAAAAGAATCTGAAAATAATGGATATATGTATATGTATAACTGAATCACTTTGCTGTACCCCTGAAACTAACACAACATTGTAAATCAACTATACTCCAATATAAAATAAAAATTAAATTTAAAAAATTAGTTTCAGAAAATTAAAAAAAACCACGATCGCTATGAACACCTATGTAGTACAGAAGGATATAAAATGAGACAAGAAAGCACCTACCCTTTGCTCCTTGTCCTACTCCTCTCAGGTAATCAGGTTTACCATTTTTGCCTATCCTTTCAGAGATTTTCCATGTGTAGGTGAGCACATACACACACATGCGTATGCTTTAAAACTTACAAGTGGACTTATGCTAAGCAGTGCTCTGTATCCTGCTTGCTTTATCCCATAATGTACCTTGGACATTTTCCCATATCACTATATATAGATACACAGTACATGTATATATCACAGTCTAAGTGTTCCCTACTGACGAATATTTGACTTATTTTCCGACTTTTGCTGTGGCTACAATGCTGCCACAAATACTTATGTCCCTTTCTATTTTCATACATTAGAGTGTATATCTGCAGGGTGAATTCCTAGAAATGCAGTAACTGACACAGGGGTATGTGCATTTTATATTTTGATAGAGATTGCCCTTCCAAAGAGATTGTACCAATATTTATTCCTACCAACAATTTATGAGAGCACTTCCCCACCCCTGCCATATTCATCACTAAATTACTTTTGAGATGAAAATGTATCCATTGTTTTTCTTTCTCTCCTCCCTTCCTTCCTTCCTTATTTCCTTCCTTCCTCCTTCCTTCTTTCCTTCCTTCTGTTTTCTTTTCTTTCTTTTCTTTTTTTGTTTTCTTTCCTTTCTTTTCTTTTCTTTCTTTTCTATTTTTGTTTTTGGCTGTGTTGGGTCTTCATTGCTGCACGTGGGCTTTCTCTAGCTGTGGTGAGCAGGGGTTACTCTTTGTTGCAGCAGTGCACAGGGTTCTCATTGTGATGGCTTCTCTTTGTTGTGGAGCTCAGGCTCTAAGCAGGTGGATTTCAGAAGTTGCAGTAGTTGTGGCACAGGGGCCTTACAGTGCGTGGGCTCAGTAGTTGCAGTGCACGGGCTCCAGGGTGTGCAGGCTTCAGTAGTTGTGGCACACAGGCTCATTAGTTGTGGTACTCAGGCCCTAGAATGCACAAGCTCTGTAGTTGCAGCATGCAGGCTCGGGAGTTGTGACTTGCGGGCTCTAGAGCATAGACTCAGTAGTTGTGGTGCACGGGCTTAGTTGCTCCACAGCATGTGGGATCCTCCCAGACGAGGGATTGAGCCCGTATCCCCTGCATGGGCAGGCAGATTCTTAACAACTGCACCACCAGAGTAGTCCCCCCATTGTTTTTCAATGTGCATTTCTTTAATGACTAGCAAGATTGAGCATTTTTTCATGTTTATTGCCATTTAAATGTCTCTTTATTCTCAGATCCATGTCCTTTGCTATTTTTTATATAGGATTGCTTCCCTTTAATAAATGCTTTTTAAGAGTTCTTATTATAAGGATATTAGCATTCAAATGTGTTGTAACTATTTTCCAGTGTGCTATTATTTTCAGTCTTTGTTCATGGTATTTTTGCTATTCAGAAGTATTTTTTACTGCATATTTATTATTCTTTTAAATGTATGGTCTCTGGGTTTTATACCCTTATTAGTAGGGACTCTCTCACTATAAGATTAATTTGTAAAAGTACCTATGTTTCTCTTAGTACATTCAGGGTGTTTTAAAAAATGTTTGAATCTTTCTTACATCTGGAATTAATTTTGAGTAAGGATTAGGGTAGGCATCTAGCTTTATTACTTTTTCTAAACAGATTGACACTTATACTAATATCACATAATGAGTATTTGATATATTTTCCACTAGAATCATTTGTACTTGTTTCCCACCATATATCCATAAGTATTTTGGGACATTTTTGGAGTCTCTGTATTATTCCATTGATATATTTGTCCTTTAAGCACTAACACTAAATAGTTTAAATTAATGTAGCTTTATAATTTTTAAAATAATATCTGACTAATACTCACTTATTGTTTTTTCTGTTTCAAAATCTCCCTGACTATTCCCATGTTTTTATGTTATAAGATAGATCTTTTTTGAGATGTTATTGGATTTGACTAGATTACCATGCATTTATAGATTAGTGAAATTAGTTTCTTTTTAACATTGGGTCTTTCAATCTTCTATGTTCTTTGGATGAACATTAACATTTTAAAATAAAAGTCCTGTACATTTCCTATTTAGTATATTCATGAGTATTTTAATCTTTCATTTACTATTGTAAATTAGATTTAAAATTTTCCATTATGTTTTCTAATGATTTTGTTATCAACTACTTACTAAATTTTCTTATTTTTAAAAAATGTGTTCAATAGTTTTTTTAGACTTTCCAAATGTAAATCATATTATTTATAAATCATGATCATTTTCCTTTCTCTATTTTTTTTTAACTTCTGAATGCGTGTGTGTGTGTGTGTGTGTGTGACTGCTTTGGGAAGTATTTCCAGAAAGAAGTTTACATAAAGGTGGTGATAATACCCTTCCTAGCTTAGGGAATATTTATAACAGTTTATTATTAAGCAGGTAGTGTAGTTTGAGATCTTTTTTTTTCCATGTTAAAGGAGAATTCATCAGCATCTATTGAAATTAATGTATGCTTTTCAGCCCTTTTACCTGTTATTGTGATGACTTGTAAGAACATATTTCTTAACATTGAACTATCCTTGGATTTCTGAACAAGCCTTAGATAACTCCTGAAGCATTTTTACACAATGTGCTGCTAAATTCTCTTTGTAATATTTATTTTATGATTTTTGCATTGATATACATTAGAGTCATAAGTGCTAACTTTGCCAGCTATTTTCTTCTTATTATGATGGCTCTATAATAGTAATATGGAATCTTACTTCTCACTCTGTACTCTGGGATGGTTTATAAAACACTGGTGCTCTTTGGCAACTTTCACAATTAGTCTGTTTAATTTTTTCTCTCTTGAGTCAATTTTGGCAGTTTCTTTTTCTCATGAAAAGAGTCCATTTCTTCCAGGTGTTAAAGTGTGTTTGTATAGACTTTTGCAAGTTTATATCTTATAATTATTGTCATTTCTTCTTTCTCTGTGGTTATTTTTCTATTCTTATTCCTTCTCATTTTTTCTCATGATTACTCAGGCAGTGATTGACATATTTTATTATTCATTTTTGTTACAGTTCTTTTTCAAAGACCCAGATCATACATACATTTATTCTTTTTTGTTTATAGTTAATTTATGCCTTTAATTTTATTTATTGATTCCTGTTTTTTTACTTTGCTTAGTATTTTCTTTTTATTCTTTTTCTATTTCTTTGTGTCAAATGCTCAGTTAATAAAGTAATGTAACTATTCATGTATTTACAGTTATTAATTTTGATATAGTTTTAAATATAGCTTCATTTATTTTACTTTATTTTATTTTTAAAATATATTTATTTACTTATTTATTGGCTGTGTTGGGTTTTCGTTGCTTTGCACAGGCTTTCTCTAGTTCGGCAAGTGGGGGCTACTCTTCATTTTAGTGCGTGGGCTTCTCATTGTGGTGGCTTCTCTTGTTGCAGAGCACAGGCTCTAGGCGTGGGCTTCAGTAGTTGTGGCATATGGGCTCAATAGTTGTGACTCGTGGGCTCTAGAGCACAGGCTCAGTAGTTGTGGTGCACGGGCTTAGCTGCTCCGAGGCATGTGGGATCTTCCTGGACCAGGGACTGAATCCATGTCCCCTGCATTGGCAGGTGGATTCTTAACCACAGCACCACCAGGGAAGTCCTTAAATATAGCTTCATTTAAATCATACAGATTTTTTCTGTTTTTTCATATTTGTATTTTTAAAAATTTACCAAAGTTATGCATTTATATTATTTACAGGGTCAAATATGTAAGATTTTATTATTGGCACAGGAACTCCCTGTTTTTAGCATCTATTTGGCGGTAGATATGGAAATAGTAAGATATACTTTAATACTTACATTGTACCTTAAATGAATATATTCATCTATTTATTGTTTATTGATCTGCCATATGCTACAGAGACACCAGGGAATCCTCGGTGCACCTTTCTATGGAAGAGGGGCTCTCTTTCTGTCTCAACCAGGACAGTTCCTTTTATTTCTTTAGTACATAGGATTTCATTTGAAGATTTCATAGGAAGACAAATTTCAACAGCTTATGTTTAAAACTCATTAAACTTACATACATGTACAGTGTTTATATGGAAACCGGTGGTAAAAGCTCAATATATTATTTGACTCCAAGAAGCAATTGGTGACAAAACACATCATAACTTAATGTGACACTAAGAAAGAAAAAAAAACATAGCTTACTAGATTGACACATCATTAATTTTGAGACATAGCAATATCAGATGCTACAGTGTGAAAAAAAATTTGTGTATCTGAATGTAGACTAAATATGCCATATGCTTTTTAGAAGTGAATTAGAATTAAAAATCTTAGGTTTCCTCAACCACTTTGTGACTCAGTTGAAAAATGGTGACCAATGACATATAAATTGAGGAGGAACTCCAGCAGAAGATCCTTGGCTAACTGGGTATCTAAATTCAGCTTGAAAAGTGACATTTCAAACTTTTCTCCTCAATGTCCTCATTCCGGATGGCCCAGACATGACCAGCTTTGCTCAGTCTCCTTGGCCAGACTGCACACCACTGAGCTGAGTGTGCTGCACCGTCAAGAAGGAGAAATGTCCTGTGTTCAGGGTTTGGAGACATCTTCTTGGACAAGTTTAAGCTGCTCACTGTGCAAATGAGCTTCTGCTGTTTTGTTTTTCCTCCCTGGACCATGTGTGTCACAGCTGGAGCTTCGTCGGCAGTGGTCCCACAGTCTGGAGGGCAATGCATCATTGGCCTCCTTCTCACTCTTGGCGTGCATCTGCTGCTTTCTTGACAGTCGTCCAGAGCTCCTCAGATGTTTCCATACAGTGGCTCTGATGACCCCAGTGTGTGAGAGTACAGAGCCTAGAAGCTGGGGGGTCCAGCCCAAAGTAACCAGCCCTAAATCTGAAAGCATTGTATGTCTCTCCTTATCCTAAACATTTATACAAATTAAGTATTTAATTTTGTGGGTTTTGAATATAAGCGTATTTTCCCAAAAACATTTAAGTAAAATGACCCCAGGAAAATCGGCCATATGTACATGTTCTTGCTTTGTGTAACCCACACGCCACTTAACTGTGAGGTTACTTGAATAGAGAATCCGTTCAAGTTCTGGCTTTGTCATTTAGGAATTATATGATCTCAGGAAATTAATTAAACTCTCCAATTTTCAGTTTCTTCATCTGTAAAAGGGGGATTAAAACCACCAAACTCATGTGATTATTGTGAAGACAAAACCGTATGTTTAGATTGTTCACCACAGTCCCGGAGATGTGGTAGGTGGTCAACAGCAGTTCCTTTCTTTTCATTCTCTTTTCTCCTTTTCTAAGGAAATAGCTCCTCCCAGCCCTCCAGCCTCAGGCCTAGAGAAAGAAGACCACATAGGGGGCAGGTACCATCTAGCCATCCCCTGCCTCTCCAAGTCTGCAAGTTAAAAGCACCCTGAAAGGAGAGCTGCCTGATCTTATCTTTAAAATTCCCAGACAAGTAAACTGTGATCATCTGGCAACTCCTTTCATCTCTCGGAGTTTGTTCTTTTGCCCATTTGTCTATTCACAACAAACATGCATTAGACCTGTCTATGCCAGGCATGATGCTAGGTCTCAGATATACAAAAAGATATTTGACGTAATTCCCCTCCATAAGACACTCAAACTATAGTAGGAGAAATCTGGAAATAAACAATTGTAATGCCAAGTAGTCAGTGCTGTGATAAAAAATATCCACACATCACATAGGACTGGCATCTTTCAGGAGTTGGGAGACGATGGATGACACAGGAAGAATAGTAGAAACACTTCGCGAAGGAGGGGGGACGCCTGATCTACAACCTGACAAGTAAAGGTGAGTGGGGTTTTCAAGATTCATTTCAGGCAAAATCTCAGAGGTAAAGAGCATGATTCAGGAAAGTGAAAGTTGCTAAATAAGACTCAGCATAGATACCATGAATAACGGTGAAGAGAGTGAGGCAGTAGACAATAAATGTGTTGTCCAACTTTACTTCTGTGAAAATGAAACATATAAATCTGAAGCCAGAGAAAACAGTTAGAAAGGTTACTGTAGTAATCCAGGTAAGTTATGCTGAAAATCCAAGCTAATGACTAGAGCAGAATGAGAAGTCAAGGCTAAGAGACACGAAGGAGGTAAAATATTCAAAATAGTCCAACTCTGGGTCTCTCTCATTCTTAATTTCCACTCCCCATACAGTGTTCAGGGCACTTGGTATTGTGTCACCAATGTATCACCAATATATAGTTGCTAAGAGGCGATAGAAACATTGGCTGAGAAATTTGATATTTTAAATCTGACAATGATAACATACTGCTTTTTAACATATAAAGAATACACTCTCTGTTGCTGAGTTAAATGATAAAAATCAATATTTCCAATCATTTTATTTTTTCAATTGCTAGTTAATTTTATGAAGTCAATATATCTTCAGGTCGATGGGAGAAAGATGCATAATAATAATGTGTGTTAAAGTTTGTTGTAAACTACAGGGTATTTTTATATACATTTGCTCATTTGATTCTTCCAATGGCCTGATGTGATACACATTTACCCCCATATTACAGTCAAGGAAACTGAGGCATAGATTTACTTGAGGTCAACCAATAGCTAAGCCAGGAATTGGTCTCAGATTGATATGAGTCCAATGCCACATTGCCTCCTTTTATGATGCCAACAGTGGGATTAAATTTCCTTCTCCTTTTGGAAAGTTGTCAGGGACTTTGGATTATAGCAAGAACCTGCAGGAGGAGATGAGAATATGTCTTTGTTCATGTGACTCTCCCTGACCTTCTCTAGACAAATCATTTGGCATGCTGTTGGAGGGGTGGGGGTTTATTTAGTTTTTCTGGATATTTCTTTAAGGATGTTAAGAGGAACCAGCCAATACTAATCTCAAACAGGATATCCTTTAGGGAAAACACTCCACACTAAATACAAACAAGAGATTTCATACTGAAGAGTCACAGACACTGTAGAATCCCTTTAATTTAGTTCGGGGGATGTGTGTGTGTGTGTGTGTGTGTGTGTAGTAAGTTTCAGGGTATCTCTTGGACTTTTAGTGGACCACCTACTAGGGATCTGTGTGAACCTTTCTGGCACTCTGTGTAAATCTTGGTGAATGTTTCTTCAGGATTTTCTCTCCTTCTACATATGTTTGTGCACATTTGTTTTTTGTTTTTTGTTTTCCTGTGTATTTCTTTATGTGCTGTTATCTCTTTCTCTTTCTCCTTTTCTATTTTCTAATGACTTTGTTTGTTTCTAATGACTACTACCTGGAGTAGTCAAGTCTATTAGGACATTTAAAAACAAGAAGGATCAATGAGCTCATTCCCCTAAGTTCAGCCAGGACCACCCACAGTGAGTCATGTGGACCGGGACTAAATGTTCACTGGAGACACATCTTCAGCAGATTTTGCTGTCCTCTGGCTTTAACGTTTGGTCTCCACCATCTCTTGGGTCATGGAAAGTAGGAATCTACTTCTGTAGTCTTTTTGCCGAAGTTCAATCAGTGTCCCTGGAAGAAGAGGGAGTGACGCTTTAGTTGCCTAAGTCTCTGCTGCATTTATGTTTGAACATCCCTTTCCTGCCTACCAAGTGTTCTTCTGAATACCCCATTGTTATAGTCCTACTCACCACCCTTTCGAGGGATTTAATGGTTAAATCAGATCTTTTTTCATGGCATGTCTCAAGGCGGACCCCAACCCTTATCTCAGCAACTGATCTTTCCCACTGCAAACCTGGTGCCAGTGTGTCCCAGAACTCTCTCAGCCCCTGGGAAGCACTTCAGAGTAAACAAATTGAAATACCAAGAGGATATTTACAGCTACTGACCAAGCTCCCAATTTCCTTGCCTGGGCCTGTAGACAATGTACTTCTGCATTAGTCTTCAATTGTACTGTCAGAAATTGATACAGGACCAAGATTGAAAAAATATTATCCTAAGCCAGTCAATAGGCAAACAAAACATTCTCTACTATTTCTTTAGAGGATCCTCGGCTAAACGTTTGTTTGCTTTCACAGTGATATCTCAGCCATCACAGACTCTGGGCCTCTCCTACTTAAACTTCCTGGCCTATTTCCCAGGGACTTGAGGGAACCTGGCTTTGGAATAGGGGAAGCCCCATGGCACCTAGCTGCTTATGCTCTCCTCATGTCGGGGGACAAAACTCTCTTCAGCAGGAGTCTACCCTGCTAGCCTTACTGTGCAAACTCAACACTCACATTAAAGCAATATTGAATGGCAGCATCTCCTATGCCCATCTAGCACCCTCAATGCCAAGGCCTCTTGTGGGCCAATACTATCAACTAACCAATGCTGACAAACTGAAGCCTCTAGATTTTGTTTTGAGGCCCTGGAAAGAAAGGCAATCAACTGTAGGGTGTTCTTAAACTAGTTTCTTCTGTTTTAGAAGCTAGTTCTTTTTCAGTGTTTTAGAGCCTGTGATCCGTAATGAGGTCCCACTGAATTCTGACTTGTCTCCTTTCCTCCATGCAGTCATGCTCATTTCCCCCAACCTCCCACACCTGCCTTTGTTCCTTTGCATTTCTTCATTGAACCTAGAATGCCTTTCATTTCCCTGCCTTGCAAAAGCCTACTCATCTGTTCAGGTTTGATTGAAAGGTACGCTGTTCCATCCACCCATTAGGTTGTGATGTACACATCCCTTAGCCTCCTCACCCTCTCTGCATTTCCTCATCATTTCCACCATTTGCTCTTTCTACCACCACTTTTATAGTATACAGAGCTCTTCCCTAGGGCCAGGACTAGGGTGAGTGAAGTGAGGGGTCTAGGGCATAAAATATAAGGAGGTCCCCACTCTCAGGGCTGTGCACTTACATTTTGAGCCCTAGGCATCTCACTTACCTCACCCTAGTCCTTTCCCTGTTTTCCATGAACAAATCCTCTCTCAAGAAAGACTGGTACAAGTCATATAGGCCTAAGTGTAAATGTATTGCCTTATATTTAAATAATATGCTTAAGCTGCTTTCTCTTGATTTTTCAATTTAAGATCTTAGCTAATGATTTCTTACCATGCAGAAGACAATTCAGCTCTCTTAAATTGCCCCCCACTCCTGACACAATGCTTTCCTTCCCACATGCTTACCATATAATCCACACACTTTCAAAATAATGGGTTCAATAGCCTATGTTTACATTATTATGACTATTTAAACATCATATCTGAGTCTGTTGAATATAGCATTTATATTTCTCTTCTCTACAAATTTTGCTTTTCTTAGAATTGGTGGTTTAACATTTTATTTTTGCTTAATTATTCATTTCCCTTTTACTCATTGAAGCCTAAATCATTTCCAGAGTATAACACTCCTTTCAGTGTGGTCACACCACCAGGGGACTTACTTATTCCATCTCCCTCTGTCCCCCTGGAGTCCTCCAGTCTCTCAACTGGATTGCTTGCCTCTGGGCCTGCTTCTCAGCTGGCAGGGGGGTTGTACTTCACCCCCTCCTGGGAGTTCTTTCACCTGTCTGTCCTGGAGCTTAGGACTTCTTTATTCTTGGCTTACACTCTTCTGGCAGAATGAATCTTTGAGAACGCGCATGTGAGAAAAGATGTCTTTATTCTCCACTCACACTTAATTAATGGTTTGACAGAATCAAGTTCTGGGTTAAATTTTTCCCCACTAACTGTGAAGCATTGCTTGCAGCACTGCTGTTAGGAACAATTTGATTTCTGAGATTTGTACGTGGCTCCCTCACTCCCACCTCTCCCTCTGTTTGAAATTTTTCAGTATTTTCTCTTTATCCCTAGTATTCTGAAATTGTATGATGACGTATCTTGGAATAGATATGTTTTAATGCATTGTGTTGGCCAATCAGTATTTTTTTTTTCTTTTGGTTTAAATCTAGAGACTCAGTAATGGGAATTTTTCTTGTATTATTATTTTGAAAGTTTCCTTCCTTCTATTGTTTTCTTTTATTTTCCCCATCTCTCTTTCTAAAATTCTTATCAGTTAAATGTTGGCCCCTGTTCCAGTTATCTACTAATACATAACAAACTACCTCAAAACAAAGTAGCTTAAGATAACAGCAATCATTTATTTTGCTCACAAATTTGTAATTTGGGCAAGGCTTAGTGGGGATGGCTTCATCTCTGTTTTATGTGGCATGACTGGGGCATCTCCAATGGGACTAGAGGTCCTATTTCCAAGATGGCTTAGTCACAGGGCTGGCACGTCGATGGGGGTTGTTGATAGAGGCCTTGGTACCTTTCCACATGGGACTCTCCACAGAGCTGCTTGAGCTTCCTCTGAGTATGGTGGTGAGCTCCAGAGTAGTGTTGTAAGGGGCCCAGATAGGAGTTGCAAGGGTTCTTATGACCCAGCCTTAGAAGTCCCAGAAAACAGTATCTACTACATTCTGTAGGTCAAGCAAGTCACCACGGCCAGCTCTCCTTTAAGAGGAGGGGATTTAGACTCTACCTCTTAGTGAGAGGAATAGCAAAGAATTTTTAGCCATCTTTAAACTGCCATAACACTCACTCCTCTAATTTTAATATATTTCTCTCTTATTTTCCATTTCTGACTTTCCCCCTAGATTTTAGATTTCCTCTGCTTTATTTTTCAGACCTTCAATTAACTTTTAAAAACAACAACAAATTTTTTTATTGTGTGTGTCTATTTCCACAAATTCTTCTCTGAATTCATCAGTTCTTACTCTGCGGATATAATACTTTTTCTTATCTTCTGAGGTTGGAAATTGTAGTTTGCTAGTTTCAGTTTTCTTCTGCACCACTCAAGTTCCCCTTTCTCTTCTTCTTCTCCTCCTTCTTATTTGTTTTGATCTCTGTCTTTAATATTAGAGACTTTTATCAAACATTTGGTGTTCTTTGGAGAAGTAAAGCTCTTAGAAGCAGAACTCTGGATGCGGAGAGAGTGTACTGAATGTTAGGCATCATTACAGGGTGATCAAGCCCAAGTCAGCTTTTTCATCACATGGAATGTCAATATCTCTAGTTCCCCCCTGCCCCCAGGGGGGCCAGCCTGCTTCTATGAAGAAGAAATATCCAAATCCTCCTCAGGAGTGTAATAAGATAATCTGACAGAAGTCTGGGAACCACACAGTAAAAGGGAGCTGAGGATCTTAGCATTCAGAATGTAAACATTCATTTTAATAGCCTTGTTTTCAGTATAGCACTTCACCCTGCTCCAGTCTGTACCTGGTGCCCCCAGTTCAGAGCCTCTGTGGTTCACTTCTGCAGAGATCAAATCTTTAATTTGCAGTCTGTTTGCTCAAGAGGAAGGAGGGGATGAGGGGAACCAACTGCTCCATATAGACACCATCAACTCACCCTGTTTTGTCTTACCTGTAAACTCTGCTCTCAGATATATCTGGTATCTCAAATTCCTGAGTCTTTTTGGAACTTTATGACCCTAAACCAGTTTGCTTCACGTTGATTTCCCTTAGTAGTCTTTGGTTTCAGCATTTCCTCTCTAGTAGGTCTGTAATGCAATTATCCCTTTTCATCTTCAAAAATATTAACGTTTTAAAATTTATTATTCTTTTTTTGTTCTTTTTGTCTTTGTGAGTTTCTACTTTCTTTCTGCTTTACTATCATTTTATTGGAGTTTTGAGAGGGAGTGGATATATCTGTTTAGTCTTCTATGTTTAATCAGAAATCTACCTGTATTTTTTTTTCCCCCTACTAGGAAACATTCAAGTGTTTCTTCTGTGATAAGAGCAATTTCCTTCCAGATGACCCCGAGGAGATCCAGGGTAGACCAAAGACTCTCTCATTTCTGATCTGCAGGACAAAGTCACGCTTAGTAGTGCTGACCCAGACAGTGGGGGAGCAGCTGGGAGCCATGGCTGCCACGAGCCCTTGCAGGCTCACATCTCACTCAGAGGTGACTAGAGCCGACCACAGTCCCAGCTCCTGCCTGCTTCCTCATTCAGGGACCCAAGAGAAAAGCACATTTATTGGATCTCTCAGACACTAGGCTAAGCACTTAGATGTGGTGTATCTCCTTTAATGCTTATAACAACCTTACGAGGCGTGTATTGTTATCACTTCCATCTTAGAGACAAAGCATCTGAAACACAGAATTGTAACACTTTCCAAGGCCACACAGCTGGTACGTGTCAGAACTAACCCAGGAGGTCTGTTTTGAGACTCTTCTGTATTTCACGTTGCCTCCCAATTAGATATCATCTGTGTGATATGAAGACCTAGTTACCTCTTTTGTCCAGGGACCATCACTTCTGGACCAGGAGTTTTTGTCCCTGGCCTGAGTACTGAAGGGAGGAGAGACCCATCAACTTTTCAACATAAAACCAGGATGTAAGGGAAGATGTTATGTTGGGTAACTGTAAGTTGGTTAAGGAGGATGGAGGATGGAACATGGGAATGAATAAGAAACATATCCCAATACCTGTATAAACTACATGGATTAGGTTTTAATGCCTTTTATATACCAGACAGTAAGATAGATGTATGCATACTTACTGCTTTCTTTAAGCTTTAAAGCAGCCTTCAGAGAAAGGTGATACTTTTTCTACTTTTCAGATGAATTAGCTCATAATCAGATTGGTTAAGATACCCGTCAAAGTCACACAGGTAAAAAGACACAGAGCTGGGTCTCAAACCCAGACCTCCTGATCATAATCAAACCTAATTCCCTTTCCAGGGGAAGATTTCATTGTTTTCAGGAAAAAATAACATCTACTATGAAAACCTTTTTATCACACTGTTTGGTATGTATCAGGCCTTAGAAAGATCTAAAAAGTCAAATTAATCTGATCAGGATTCTATTAAATGTTGGCATTAGAGATAGATCTTGGGCAAATGACTTCACCTCAGGTTTTTCACCTGTTAGATGGAGGTAATAACACCTTCAGTATGGGATAACAAACAGAAAATACCCTGCATGTTTACACATGGACCTACATTTCAAAAAAATGGTAAATATTTTTCCACAGCCCTATGATTTGACTGTGTCTTTGGCTGTATTATGCTATATCAGGCTATACTTGAAAAATGCATCTAACTTTAAATGAACTCCAGGAGGTGGAGTCCAAGTCTTTCCCTTACATTATATAATTTAGTACTCTATGGCTTTGACGTCAGGTCTTTGGGAACAGAAGGAAATAAATGATGGGAACCATTTTGCAGAGTTGTTTTAACTCCTGTGGACATGGTCTTCTTCATGACCTACCAGCTTTCAGGAGGTGCATCCTCTCTCCTCTCCAGGTTCACCTGCCTCTAGGGATTCTTCCACACAATGATTTTCAGTATCTGCTTAAGATCTAGCTGCTGACAAGTCAGGGAAGAGGGCTACAGGTCTGATTTATCACTGGGTTCCTGGGGCTGGATCTCATTAAAAGTAGATTCTGATTCATGAAGTCTGTGGTGAGACCTAAGATTCTGCCTTTCTAATCAACTTTCAGGGACCACATGGTGCAGGTCCTCAGAGCACACTCTGAGCAGGGAGTATTCAGAAAAAGTCAGAAAATGTGGGCCAGAGTTACTCATTGTGGCATCTTGGGAAAGCCACTTTCCTCACTAATCCTTAGATTCTTTATTGTTGAAACGGGAAACATAGCACTGAAGTAGAGATATTTAAAAGTGTAAATTACTTTAAATGTTTGGAAAGGTATTTGGGAAACTTCAATGAACCCTTTAAATTTAAGGGACCATTATTATTGTGCCTGTTTAATAAGCAATTTATTCTGAATCCAACAAACTCAATATATGGCTTATAATACACCTCAGATTTCCAAGGGTTCAAACGAAACTGTTAATAGAACAGGGGTTAATTTCATTTTGTTTAAAGCAAAAGCACTTCCTATTTCTTTCTATTTAAGAAATTTATGAAATTACAGTGCTCTGTGAGGCAATATTTCTTAATTTAAAATTCTTCTGATTTTGCATAATAGAATTTATTTGACTGACTAGAATTCCTTAGGATTGGCATTGGCAAAGCATTGGCAAAACATGCATTCACCTCTAGTAGGACTCAGATAGCTTCAATTTATGTTCATTTGAAGGTGGAGATGAAGAAAAGAACTGTGAGAAGGAATTAAGAAAAACCTACAATTACCAAATGTTACAAACAAATAAAACTAAAAAAAAAAAAAAACTACATTCTTCATGAAAAAAAGAGAATAATTTTTAAGAAGAGCTTCATAAATTCTAAAACACCATAAAATATCCTATACATAACTATCAAATAATTTATAAAATCAGAAAACATTTGGTATCAGAGCTCAATGTATAATTTATACTGATCAGATTAGGTTAGCATAATTCTTTCCATTCTGAATTTTCAGTTAATGTAATAGTAATAGTAACAATAGTAATGATTATAAAGCAACCTACAGCTAATTCAATTTATAAAATCCACTTCTTATTGAAAGCAGCTGTAGGGCTTCTTGCCAAAATAGCTCTCCTCTGACTTTCTGGGACAGTTTCTGAAAGTGGGGAGCTTTTCTGTTGCAGGCCTTCCTATCTGATGGGCAAAGAAGGAACTTGGGTCCTCTGTACCCTGGGCTTTGACTACAAGACTCTGGATTGCTTTAGACACCTAATTACTCTTGTACCTGTGAACACAGCATTTGTTTAGTTTCTTGAGATTCCCAGCTTCCCAGAATAATGAAGCCAAAGGTGGGTGTGGCTTTGTATTTAGGGAACAAGTTGTGACAATCTAGCAATGTTTCTTCTTACTGTCTTGGAGAGAGGTAAAGAATCTTTTTGCCTGTGCCAAAACTAAATCAATGTTGGCTGTGTCCCCAGGCTATGAGGTGCAACTCAGCTGGAACCAGCCAAGAAACCCCAGGCTAGTGGTTCTCAAAATGTGGTCCCTTGATGAAGACCTCAGTGTCACCCGGGATCTGGTTAGAAATGCAAATTTTCAGGCCCTAGCCCAGGTCTACTGAATCAGGAACTCTGGGGGAGACTCCCAGTACTCTAGAGTTTAACTCACTCCCAGGTGATGCACAATAACGCTGGAGGACCACTACCAGCAAGCCAAAGTCTTCCTCTGGAACCAGAGCCATCTTGGCAAATTCTTTCTTCAGTATAGTCCAGAGGTGATGAGTTACTGGTCACTGTGCTTCTTCAACTTTAATGTGCTTGGGAACCTCCTGGGATCATGTTATAATGCAGAGTGTAACTCACCTGGGACTGGAGGAGCCTGAGATTTTACAACCCTGAGCAGCACCCAGATGATGCTGACCTGCCAGTGGTTCCATCAGTGGATCATCAACTGACAGAGATGGATGGTTGATCATTCTTAGAGTAGAAAAGCCTTATATCATGTGTTCTCAACAGGGATAGTATCTTCTCCAAGGGGGTGAAAATTGGTTGGGGAGAGGGGGGCAAAACAGTCTTACTCTTTGCATGTGAAAATCACACGTACACATAGTACTGAATCAGACATACAGTATATCTGTGGTATTAAATTTTAATGGGGGAAAATGATTAGGAAAAAAATGTCTAAAAGAGCTCCTGGGGGGAGAAGGCTCATAATAAAAAAGAAGGTTGAGAATCACTGCGTTATACGGATAAATTAGCGGAGCCAGCCTGTCCCCATCTGTGGTGAGGGCAGGAATGCTCTGTCTCCATTAAGCTATACTCTTCCCACCCCAGATAACAGCAGAGAACACCTAGATGAGGGGATTGCAGAAGTTTTAGGAATAAAAACTTAGCACCCCCTACAGGCATCCTTACTCTATGTTAGGAAGATCCTCACCCAGTAATCCACTGAGATATCAACAATTGCACAAGGCCCATGAGTTGTGTAATTTATTATTAAGCCTCAAGGCCCCAGATATCCTATGAGGTTTTCAGACTCGAAAGAAGCACAATAAGGACCGAAATCCTAGAGTGACTATCTCAGGGGACAATGAATCATTGGAGGGTTTTCACCCTAGACCTGCCCAGGAGTCAGTAAACCCCTGTCCTAGAGCAGATAAGACCCTTAGGGACTCCTGTACTGGTGTCTCCTCCACTAGTCCCCTCCATGCTGGTGGCCCAAGTGGGATTTGTGACATCTGTGATTTATTAAGTAGCTTCCATCCTGAGCAGAAGAAACCTGGCATCTTTAACTTCCAACCAGTCCTGATACAGCACTGGGATAAACTTTCTGAGACCCAGTCTCTTCATCTAGAAAACAACTGTTCCTAATCGTAATACAAGATTATTGTAAGGATTAAATGAGATAAGAACCAGGCACTTACTTAGCCCTGTGTTAGTTGATGCTGTTCTTACTGCTATTGCCAAAGTGATGGCTGAGTACACGCCATAAATATTTATTAATTACTGATGACTGGGTGCAGCCTGTTTACTTCTGTCTCTCTGTCCTATTTACATTGTCCTTATCTGAATTTGCCTGGGTTTCCTTAGGAAGGTCCCACAGACCACACAGTCATGAAGGGCACGTGAGTCACCTTGAGCCTTCCCTTCTACTTCACGTTCATCCCCAGCACTTCTGGAGCTCTCTCAGCAGCTTGTCTGGCCAACACTTGCTTGGCTGATCTTACAAAATTGGTCATGGCTGATGTGAGCAAAAGCCTTTTCTTGATCACAGTGCAATCTATACCTCACTTTTTTTCTTTGGCAATTTCATGATTTCCTCTAAAGATTGAGGAGTCACATACTTCTGTCTTCTGTTTTTATTTTTGATGCAGCTGTATGAACTGCTTATATATTTTGGAGATTAATCCTTTGTCCATTGCTTTGTTGGCAAGTATTTTCTCCCATTCTGAGGGTTGTCTTCTTGTCTTGTTTATGGTTTCTTTCACTATGCAAAAGCTTTTAAGTTTCATTAGGTCCCATTCGTTTATTTTTGTTTTTATTTCTGTTATTCTAGAAGGTGGGTCAAAAAGGATCTTGCTTTCATGTATGTCATAGATTGTTCTGCCTATGTTTTCCTCTAAGAGTTTTATAGTGTCTGGCCTTACATTTAGGTCTTTAATCCCTTTTGAGTTTCTTTTTGTGTATGGTGTTAGGAAGTGTTCTGATTTCATTCTTCTACATGTTGCTGTCCAATTTTCCCTAATTGAAGGGCCCATCTTTTCTCCATTGTATATTCTTGCCTCCTTTGCCAAAGATAAGGTGACCATATGTGCGTGGGTTTATCTCTGGACTCTCTATCCTTTTCTATCAATCTATATTTCTGTTTTTGTGCCAGTACCATACTGTCTTGATCACTGTAGCCTTGTAGTATAGTGTGAAGTCAGGAAGCCTGATTCCACCAGCTCTGTCTTTCCTTCTCAAGATTGCTTTGGCTATTCGGGGTCTTTTGCATTTCCATACAAAATGTAAAATTTCTTGTTCTACTTATGTGAAAAATGCCATTGGTAATTTGATAGGGATTGCATTGAATCTGTAGACTGCTTTGGGTAATATAGTCATTTTCACAATATTAATTCTTCCAATCCAAGAACATGGTATATCTCTCCATCTGTCTGTATTGTCTTTGATTTCTTTCATCAATGTCTTATAGTTTTCTCATACAGGTCTTTTGCCCCCTTAGGTAAGTTTATTCCTATGTATTTTATTCTTTTTGTTGCAATGGTAACTGGGAGAGATTCCTTAATTTCTCTTTCTGATTTTTCATTGTTAGTGTATAGGAATGCAAGAGATTTCTGTGCATTAATTTTGTATCCTGCTACTTTACTAAATTCACTGATTAACATTAGTAGTTTTCTGGTAGCATCTTTAGGATTTTCTATGTATAATATCATGTCATCTGCAAAGAGAGAGTTTTACTTCTTCTTTTCCAATTTAGATTCCTTTTATTTCTTTTTCTTCTGATTACTGTGGCTAACACTTCCAAAACTATGTAGAACAATAGTGGTAAGAGTGGGCACTCTTGTCTTGTTCCTGTTCTTAGAGGAAATGCTTTCAGTTTTTCACCATTGAGAATGATGTTGGCTGTTGGTTTGTCATGTATGGCTTTTATTATGTTAAGGGAGTTTCCTTCTATGCCCACGTTCTGGAGAATTTTTATCATAAATGGGTGTTAAATTTTGTCAAAAGTTTTTTCTGCATCTATTGAGATTATCATTTGGTTTTTTTATTTTTTTATTTTTATTTTTTTTTTGGGGGGTACACCAAGTTCAATCATCTGTTTTTATACACATATCCCTGTATTCCCTCCCTTCCTTGACTCCCCACCCCTCGAGTCCCCCCCACCCTCCCCACCCCAGTCCTCTAAGGCATCTTCCATCCTCGAGTTGGACTCCCTTTGTTATACAACAACTTCCCACTGACTATCTATTTTACAGTTGGTAGTATATATATGTCTGTGCTACTCTCTCACTTCGTCTCATTGAGATTATCATTTGGTTTTTATCCTTCAATTTGTTAATATGGTGTATCACATTGATTGATTTACATATATTGAATAATTTTTTCATTCTAGGAATAAGCCCCATTTGATCATGGTGTATGATCTTTTGTTTTTTTAAGCTCTTTATTGGAATGTAATTTCTTTACACTCTTGTACCAGTTTTTGAGGCACACCAAAGTGAATCAGCTGTATTTATACATATATCCCCATATCCCCTCCCTCCTGCAACTCCCTCCCACCCTCCCTGTCCTGGCCCCTTAAGTCATCACCCATCATCGAGTGATGTCCCTTTGTTATACAGCAACTTCCTACTAGCTATCTATCTTACAGTTGGTAGTGTATATATTCCTATGCTACTCGCTCACTTCGTCCCAACTTCCCCGTAGCTCCCCACCCCCCAACCCCGTGTCCTCCAGTTCATTCTCTGCATCTGCATCCTTATTCTTGCCCTGTCACTGGATTCATCAGTACCAGTTTTTAGATTCCATATATATGAGTTAGCATATGGTATTTGTTTTTCTCTTTCTGGCTTACTTCGTTCTGTATGACAGTCTCTAGGTCTATCCACCTCATTACAAATAATTCAGTTTCATTCCTTTTTATGGCTGAGTAATATTGCATTGTATATATGTGCCACATCTTCTTTATCCATTCATCTGTTGATGGGCATTTAGGTTGCTTCCATGTCCTGGCTATTGTAAATAGTGCTGCAATGAATGTTAGAGGTACATGTTTCTTTTTGGATTATGGTTTTCTCTGGGTGTATGCCCAGGAGTGGGACTAATGGATCATATGGTAGTTCCATTTTTAGTTTTTTAAGGAACCTCCAAGCTGTTTTCCATAGTGGCTGTACCAGTTGACATTCCCACCAACAGTGCAAGAGAGTTCCCTTTTCTCCACATCCTCTCCAACATTTATTGTTTCTAGATTTTTTGATGATGGCCATTCTGACCTGTGTGTGGTGATACCTTACTGTGGCTTTGACTTACATTTCTCTAATGATTAGTGATGTTGAGCATCTTTTCATGTGTTTGTTGGCCATTTGTATGTCTTCTTTGGAGAAATGTCTATTTAGGTCTTCTGCCCATTTGTGGATTGGGTTATTTGCTTTTTTGGTATTAAGCTGCATGAGCTGCTTGTATATTTTGGAGATTAATCCTTGGTCTATTGTTCTGTTGGCAAGTATTTTCTCCCATTCTGAGGGTTGTCTTCTTGTCTTGTTTATGGTTTCTTTCACTGTTCAAAAGCTTTTAAATTTCATGAGGTCCCATTTGTTTATTCTTGATTTTATTTCCATGATTCTAGGAGGTGAGTCCAAAAGGATCTTGCTTTGATGTATGTCATAGAGTGTTCTGTCTATGTTTTCCTCTAAGAGTTTTATAGTGTCTGGCCTTACATTTAGGTCTTTAATCCCTTTTGAGTTTATTTTTGTGTATGGTGTTAGGAAGTTTTCTAATTTCATTCTTTTACATGTTGCTGTCCGGTTTTCCCAGCACCATTTATTGAAGAGGTTGTCTTTTTTCCATTGTATATTCTTGACTCCTTTGTCAAAGATAAGGTGCCTGTATGTGCTTGGGCTTACCTCTGAGTTCTCTATTCTGTTCCATTGACCTTCCTTTCTATTTTTGTGCCAGTACTATACTGTCTTGATCATTGTGGCCTTGTAGTATAGTTTGAAATCAGGAAGCCTAATTCCACCTACTTCATCTTTCCTTCTCAAGATTGCCTTGGCTATTCAGGGTCTTTTGCGTTTCCATACAAATTGTAAGATTTCTTTTTCTAGTTCTGTGAAAAAGTGCCATTGGTAATTTGATAGGGATTGCGTGGAATCTGTAAATTGCTTTGGTTAGTACAGTCATTTGCATAATGTTGATTCTTCCAATCCAGGAACATGGTATGTCCCTCCATCAGTTTGTATCATCTTTGATTTCTTTCATTAGTGTCTTATAGTTTTCTCATACAGGTCTTTTGCCTCCTTAGGCAGGTTTATTCTTAGGTATTTTATTCTTTTTGTTGCAATGGTAAATAGGAGAGTTTCCTTAATTTCTCTTTCTGCTTTTTCATTGTTAGTGTATAGGAATGCAAGAGATTTCTGTGCATTAGTTTTGTATCCTGCTATTTTACTATATTCATTGATTAGTGCTAGCAGTTTTCTGGTAGAGTCTTTAGGGTTTTCTATGTATAATATCATGTCATCTGCAAAGAGTAACAATTTTACTTCTTCTTTTCCAATTTAGATTCCTTTTATTTCTTTTTCTTCTCTGATTGCCGTGGCTAACACTTCCAAATCTATGTTGAATAATAATGGTGAGAGTGGACACTCTTATCTTGTTCCTATTCTTAGAGGGAATGCTTTCAGTTTTTCACCATTTAGAACGATGTTGACTTTGGTTTGTCATATATGGCTTTTATAATGTTGAGGTAATTTCCTTCTATGCCCATATTCTGGAGAGTTTTTATCATAAATGGATGTTGAATTTTGTCAATAGCTTTTCTGCATTTATTGAGATGATCATATGGTTTTATCCTTCAATTTGTTGATATGATGTATCACATTTATTGATTTGCGTATATTGAAGAATCCTTGCATTCCAGAGATAAACCCCACTTGATCATGGTGTATGATCTTTTTAATGTACTGTTGTTCTATTTGCTAGTATTTTGTTCAGGATTTTTGCATTTATATTCTTCCATGATATTGGCCTGTAATGTTCTTTTTTTGTGACATCTTTGTCTGGTTTTGGTATTAGGGTGATGGTGGCCTTGTAGAATGAGTTTGGGAGTGTTCCTCCCTCTGCTATATTATGAAAGAGTTTGAGAAGGATGTGTGTTACCTTTTCTCTAAATGTTTGATAGAATTCACCTGTGAATCCATCTGGCCCTGGGCTTTTGTTTTTTGGAGGATTTTTAGTCACAGTTTCAATTTCTGTGTTTGTGATTGGTCTGTTCATATTTTCTATTTCTTCCTGGTTCAGTCTTGGAAGATTGAAGTTTTCTAAGAATTTATCCATTTCTTCCAGGTTGTCCAATTTATTGGCATATAGTTGCTTGTAGTAGTCTCTCATGATCCTTTGTACTTCTGTGATACCTGTTGTTACTTCTCCTTTTTCACTTTTAATTCTGTTGATTGGCATCTTCTCCCATTTCTTCCTGATAAGTCTGGCTAACGGTTTATCAATGTTATCTTCTCAAAGAGCCAGCTTTTAGTTTTATTGATCTTTGCTATTGTTTCCTGCATTTCTTTTTGTTTATTTCTGATCTGACCTTTATTATTTCTTTCCTTCTGCTAACTTTAGGGGTTTTTTTTTCTTTTCCTTTTTCTCTCATTGTTTTAGGTGTAAGGTTAGGCTATTTATTCGAGATTTTTCTTGTTTCTTGAGGTAGGATTGTATTGCTATAAACGTCCCTTTTAAAACTTCTTTCACTGCATCCCATGGGTTTTTGGTCATTGTGCTTTCATTGCCATTTGTTTCTGGATATTTTTTGATTCCCTCTTTGATTTTTTCGGTGACCCTTTGGTTTAACAGCATTTTGTTTAGCCTCCATGTGTTTGTATTTTTTACAGCTTTTGCGCTGTAATTGGTATCCAATCTCAGATGCTTGATACAATTTCAATTCTCTTAAATATATTGAGGCTTAATTTGTGACCCAAGATGTGGTCTATCCTGGAGAATGTTCTGTGTGCACTTGAACAGAAAGTGTATTCTGTAGTTTTTGGATAGAATGTCCTATAATTATCATTTAAGTCATCTGGTCTAATGTGTCATTTAAAGCTTATGTTTCCTTATTTATTTTCTGTTTGGATGATCTGTCCATTGGTATAAATGGGGTGTTAAAGTCTCCTACTATTATTGTGTTACTATCGATTTTCCCTTTTATAGTTTTTAGCATTTGCCTTATGTACTGAAGTGCTCCTATACTGGGTGCATAGATATTTAAAATTGTTATATCTTCTTCTTGGATTGATCCCTTGATCATTACATAGTGTCCTTCCTTGTCTCTTGTAATAGTTTTTATTTTAAAGTTTAATTTGTTTGATGTGATTATTGCTACTCCAGCTTTCTTTTGACTTCCATCTGCATGGAATATCTTTTTCTATCCTCTCACTCTCAGTCTGTATGTGTCTTTAGGTCTGAAGCAGGTCTCTTGTAGACAGCATATATAGGGGTCTTGTTTTTGTATCCATTCAGCCAATCTGTGTCTTTTGGTTGGAGCATATAGTCCATTTACAGTCAAGGAAATTATTGATATGTATGTTCCTATTATCATTTCCTCAATTGTTTTGGGTTTGTTTTTGTAGGTCTTTTCCTTCTCTTGTATTTCTTACCTATAGAAGTTCCTTTAGCAATTGTAAAGCTGGTTTGGTGGTGCTGAATTCTCTTAGCTTTTGCTTGTCTGTAAAGCTCTTGATTTCTGTGTCGAATCTGAATGAGATTCTTCCTGGGTAGAGTATTCTTGGCTGTAGGTTTTTCCCTTTCAACACTTTGAATATATCCTTCCACTCCCTTCTGGCCTGCAGAATTTCTGCAGAAAAATCAGCTGTTAACCTTGTTGTTTTCCCTTATGTGTTATTTGTTGCTTTTCTCTTTCTGCTTTTAATATTTTTTCTTTGTGTTTAATTTTCACTAGTTTGATTAATATGTACCTTGGTGTATTTCTGCTTGGATTTATTCTGTACGGGACTCTGTGTGCTTTTTGGACTTGATTGACTATTTCCTTTCCTATGTTGGGGAAATTTTTGACTATAATCTTGTCAAATATTTTCTCAGACTCTTTCTTTTTTTTTCTTCTTCTTCTTCTGGGACACCTATGATTTGGATGTTGGTGTGCTTAATGTTGTCCCTGAGGTCTCTGAGACTGTCTGCCATTCCTTTTATTCTTTTTTCTTTATTCTGCTCTGTGGCAGTTATTTCCACCATTGTATCTTTCAGCTCACTTACTCATTCTTCTGCTTCAGTTGTTCTGCTGTTGATTCCATCTAGAATATTTTTAACTTCAGTTATTGTGTTGTTCGTTACTGTTTGTTTGCTCTTTAGTTCTTCTACTTCCTTGTTAAATGTTTCTTGTATTTCCTCTATTTTGTTTTCAAGATATTGGATCATCTTTACTATCATTAATCTGAATTCTTTTTCAGGCAAATTCCCTATTTCCTCTTCATTTATTTGGTCTTGTGGGTGTTTACCTTGCTCCTTTGCCTGCAAGGTGTTTCTCTGTTTTCTCTTTGTCTAATTTACAGTATTTGAGGTCTTCTTTCCCTAGGCTGCCTAGTCATAATTCCTCTTCCTTCTGTTCTCTGCCCCCTGTGGTGGGGTTGGTCCAGTATCTTGGCTTCCTGTTGGGAGGGACTGGTGCCTGTATTCTGGTAGGTGGATCTGAGTCTTTTCCCTCTGATGAGTAGAGCTGTATCAGGTGCTGTGTTTTTGGATATCTGTAAGCTTAGTGTGATGTTAGGTAGTCTGTCTGCTGATGGATGGGTTTGTGTTCCTGTCTTGTTTGTCTTTTGGTGTGATGTATCCGACACTGGCAGTTGCAGGCAGTTGAGTAGAACCAGGTCTTAGACTCTGATAGAGGCCTCTGTGAGAGCTTTCTGTGATTAATGTTCCCTGTGGCCAGGGATTCTCTAGAATTGATGTTCCCACCCCACAGCCTCAGGCCCAACTTTTAGTCCAGGAATGAAGACCCCACAGGTCACTCATCCTAGCAATAAAGGGGATTAAAAAAGACTAACTAAGCCCCAGACTAATGGTACAAAGTTAAATCAAACAAACAAATACTGAAACAAGGAAACACATACACCTGAAGAGAAAAAAAAAAAAAAACAAAATCCAACAAAACATAAAGCACTAGAACAACCACATGAAAGAACCCCAGGACAAAATCAGACAATTAAAAAGAAAACCAACAAAAATTCAAAACCAAAAAAAATAAAACCAAAGTAGCGTGCCAACAAAAGACTAATGCAAAGAAACAAAATAAACTTAAAAGAATGATTAAAAAAAAAAGAGAAAGCAGAAGGAAGATCAAATGACAGAAGAGCAATGTAAAAATGAAAGTATATAAAAAAATTTAAAAAGTAAGAGAAAAGGAAAAGAAAAAAGAAAGAAAGAAAAAGGAAAAAAAAGACAAACAAAACCCCAGAGAAATGGTGAAAACAAGGATCAAATATAGCAAGGACCAGATAGAAAAAAAGATCAAATAGAATAAAGAGCAAGAGAATGACCAGATAGACTGAAGGTCCCCAAAACAAAATCAAACAATTAGAATTAGAACTAAGATAAAGACAAAACCTAAAAACAAAAATCAAAGCAGTGTGTCCACTGAAGAATATAGCACAGAAACAGTGCAGACTGATAATAAAAACTAAAAATAACATAAGATAAAATACAATAAAATAAAAATGAATAAAGCACAGAGCAACAGAAAAGCAAAGTGTAAATGGAAATATAAAGAGAAAAAAATAAAAATTGTATTAAAGAAAAAGAGGGGAAAAGAACTCGGTACAATAGAAGAGCCAACTAGAAATAGAAATATCTAAAATAATAAAAATATGAATAAATGTAAAAAATAGAATAAAAATGTTATAAAACATGAGCATCCCATAAGAATAAAATCATAATTAAGAAAAAAAGCCAGAACCAACAGCAGAATGATTCAAAACAATAGAATTAATAATTCTGTTTCCTCGCTGTCTCAGCTGTAATTATCCTTGCACACGCCTTGAGCCACAGGTCACTTTCACCTCCCTAAGAGACCCTCTTCTGCCTCTTGGTTGGACTCTGGACCTGCTGTGGGCCCTGTGGGGTCCACTTAGACTCTGATTTGGCCCAATTCCTATATGTGCTTGTTCCCAAAGTCCACAGCTGCCAAAGCTAGACCTTTGTAGTTTGTGAGAACATTCATTGTCTACTGAGATATTCCAAAGACACAGGGTCTACCTAGCTGATAGCGGGGATTTAATCTGCAGCTTGTACAAATCATGGAAGGATTTTCAATCATCTTCCTTAGTTCCCCTGTCCCTGGGGTTCAGCTTTGATTTTGTCCCTGCCTCTGTGTTTGGGCCAACCATAGGAGTCTGGTTCTGAGGCTGCCTTAGAGCTCTTGGGTTTGCCTCAGTGAGGGCTCCCTTTATTGTTCTTCTGCAGATGCAGGTGTGTGGAGAGAGAGAGGCTATGATAGTGGCTTCTCTCCCTGTGTGTGACTCAGCAGTAGTACCCTGGTTAGATTGAGGGAACCCCGGTGGTGATGCCAAATGCACAGGGATGCCAGTGGCCACAGGTGTAGGAAATCTGGCCCTAGTGAGGGTCTTTACTGGTGACTGGTGTAAGACTCATGAAGGCAGTCCTCAGGGGGCTTTTTGTATTACTCTGCAACTGGCAGCAACAGCTGATCCTGGAGAGGACTTCCTTTATTTTTCATCTGCAGGTGCTGGCGTGTGGGGAGATAGAGGGTACAATAGTGGCTCCTCCCCCTGCATGTGAGTCAGCAGTAGTGCCCTGCTTGGATCCTGGGAGCCCCAGCTGTGGTGCCACTTGCACAGGGAAGCTGGCAGGTACCAGTATAAGAAGAATGGCCCTAAGGATGGCCTGCCCTAGTCAGACTTTTTTGGCACTTGGCAGCAGGCACACTATGGCCAGCCCTTGAGGGGGCTTTTTCTACTACTTGATGACTGGCACTCAATGGCCATGCCTAGAGGGGACTTCCTTTATTGTTCATTGCAGGTGCCAAGAGACAGGCTATGATAGTGACTCCCCTCCCTGTGTGTGACTCAGCAGTAACGCCCTGCTTCCATAGCAGCCCAGTCTTCCCTGGTAGGCATTCCCTGCTGTGGATTTCTTCCCTCCTATCCCCTCAGTCCTCCTCCCCATGGCCAACAGAAGTTCTCATCCTGGGCATATTCTCTGGTTCCCAAACTCTAGCTCCCAGACCCCCTGCACTCCTGTGAACACATGTCTCAGTCTGGGACATGCAGGGCTGTGGTATGGACCACCTGAGTGTTTCTCACCTTTTCCTCTTTGCCACAGATTGGCCGCTTCACCCTCTTTGGACAGCCCCAAATGCCTCCCCCTGTGCCAATCAAATTCCCCATCAGACAGGGGTTTCCCCATCAGGTAAGGGCAGTTTCCCTGAATTCAGGAATCTCTCCTCTGCTTCAGCTCCCCTGCCCTGGGTGCAGATCCCGTCCCTTTTTTTCTCCTCCTTTTTCTCCTTTCTTTCTTTTTTTATCCTACCCAGTCATACCAGGATCTTAATAGTCCTTTCTGGTATCCAAGGTCTTCTGCTAGTGTTCAGCTGATTTTCTGTGAGAGTTGTTGAATCTATTGATGTATTCCTCATGAATCCATGGAGAGAGATGAACTCCACATCCTTCTACTCTGCCACCATCTTTCTTCTCCTCCTATTCTTTTTAAAGTTTCTTCCTAACTCTCCCTGTTTTGTCAAGTTGGTCACATTTCCATTTCTTCTATGTCACTAAAAACCTAAATAGTTTACTGGAGAGTCTCATGGTGCTTACAATAAGGTCACAAAGCCATTAGAACTACACTTCTTTCTCTCTTCTCCTGGCTAATATGTTGATTGTATCATTCAATACTAGAGAACAATCTCCCCACCTCGGATGGCTCCATCCTTGCCATAGTCATGGGGATTCAGTTTGAGTATAAACTGTGTTTCTCTGTTAGGATTCAGAATAGTGTAGAAACAATTATGCATGAATCCTTAGTCAGGATTTTGGGGTTTAAGACACAGTTCTGCCTCTTGCTAGCCATATAAACTTGGCAAATTATTATATAATAACTGAGCCTCAGTTTCCTTCCATAAGACAAGACTGATAATAACTAGGGTTTTTGTAAAAATAACATGAGGTAATTTATGTAAAGTATCTGGTATTTAGTAGGCACTCAACTTATATTAAGTATACACAGAAATGTTTGGGCATAGAGATAACTTTCTGGGGAAGGCTTTCTCAAGAGGTCTATTTTATGAACTAATTCAGAAAGGAAATGTTTCTGTGGGATTCTGGGAACAGAGAATGGCAGGATAGGGGTTGGATAGAGGGAACTTTGAGTAGCCTGTAGGGTAGCATAGAGCCTTGGTACTCAAAGTATGTCCCATGGACCAGCTGCTCTAGTTTATTCACTTTAAAGACATTTAGTTTTCATTATTAACTTGTATAGATGAGACAATGAAATAAAAGTCTAAAAGAGATTTGCTTTTAAGAAACACAAACAAAAGAGTTTTTTTCTTTTTTATTGAAGTCACTTGGGAAGGGGCAAGTAGAGAGGATCTATGCTCATTTCAATGACATTGCTATTGATCAGAATAGATTGGGATGTAATTTTGGTAAATACCTTCAGAAAAAAATTATGAGTCAGTCTAAGAAAATCAGTCTAACTGGGTCTTATTTTTGATAATTTTAAAATTTCTTAGTTTGACCACTGTAGTGGTTTTAATATATGTGTGCATATTTGACATTTTCCCCTTTAAAAGGTGAAATCTAAACCCCTATCTAATGAATATAATTTGGCAGAAGTAATGCTTTGTGACTTTTGAAGATAGGTTATAAAAAGGATAGCTTCTGTCTGGCTTTCTCTCTTTCTCTTAGCTGGAAAGACAGCTGTTTTGTCATGAGGACACTTGAGCAATCCCTGTAGGATGTGGGGAGGAACTGAGGCCTCCCACCAACAGCTGTTACTAGTGTGCTACTCACTGAATGAGTCACTTTGGAAATGGATTCTCCAGCCCAGTGAAGCCTTCAGATGACTGCAGACCCGGCTGACATCTTGGCTGCAACCTCATGAGAGATCCTGAGCCACTTAAGCTGCCCACAAATTCCTGGCCCACAAAAACTTTGAGAGAGTATTTTTTTATTGTTTTAACCCACACAGTTTTGGAGTAATTTATTATACAGTTATGGATAACTAATATAGATTTGACACTCAGAAATAGGGTATTACCAAAATAAAAATCTAAAATGTGTGAAGGGCTATATAACCAGGCAGTAAATAGGAGCTGAAAGGGCCTTACAGAAAGTCTCAGGGAAAGCATAGCATTTTGCTGTTTTTTTTTTAAGAACTTTTATTGAGATACAGTTAACAGACAATAAACAGCATTTTTTAGAGTGTACAATTTGGTATCCCAATCTCCCAATTCATTCCCCCCCAACCCTCCCCACTTTCCCCACTTGGTATCCATATGTTTGTTCTTGCATCTGTGTCTCTTTCTGCCTTGCAAACAGGTTGATTTGTACCATTTTTCTATAGTCCACATATATGTGTTAATATATGATATTTGTTTTTCTCTTTCTGACTCATTTCACTCTGTATGACAGTCTCTGGTCCATTCATGTCTCTACAAATGTCCCAGTTTGTCTACTAACTTTGGGTTTTATTTGCTCTTCTTTCTCTAGTTTCTTTAGGTGTAAGGTTAGATTGTTTATTTGGGATTTTTCTTGTTTCTTGAGGTAGGATTGTATTGCTTTAAACTTCCCTCTTAGAACTGAGTTTGCTGCATCCTATAGGTTTTGGATCATTGTGTTTTCATTGTCATTTATCTCTAGGTATTTTTGGATTTCCTCTTTGATTTCTTCAGTGATCTCTTGGTTATTTAGTAGCATATTGTTTAGCCTCCATGTGTTTGTGTTTTTTACAGTTTTTTTCCAGTAATTGATTTCTAATCTCATAGCATTGTGGTTAGTAAAGATACTTGTTATGATTTAAATTTTATTGAATTTACCAATGCTTGATTTATGACCCAAAATGTGATCTATCCTGGAGAATGTTCCATGTGCACTGAGAAGAACGTGTAATCTGCTGTTTTTGGATGTAATGTCCTATAGATATCTATTAAATCAAGCTGATTTATTGTGTCATTTAAAGCTTGTGTTTCCTTATTAATTTTCTGTGTGGATGATCTGTCCATTGGTGTAAGTGGGGTGTTAAAATCCCCCACTATGATTGTGTTACTGTCGATTTCCTCTCTCATAGTTGTTAGCATTTGCCTTATGTATTGAGATGCTCCTATATTGAGTGCATATATATTTATAATTGTTATCTCCTCTTCTTGCATGGATTCCTTGATCTTTATGTAGTGTCCTTTCTTGTCTCTTGTAACATTTTTTATTTTAAAGTCTATTTTATCTGATATGAGTATTACTACTCCAGCTTTCTTTTGATTTCCATTTGCATGGAATATCTTTTTCCATCTCCTCACGTTCAGTCTATATGCGTCCGTAGGTCTGAAGTGGGTCTCTTGTAGACAGCATACAAATGGGTCTTGTTTTTGCATCCATTCAGCCAGTCTGTCTTTTGGTTGGGGCATTTGGTCCATTTATATTGAAGGTAATTATCAATATGTATGTTCCTATTATCATTTTCTCAATTGTTTTGTTTTTGTTTTTGTAGGTCCTTTTCTTCTCATGTTTCCCACTTAGAGAAGATCCTTTAGCATTTGTTGTAGGGCTGGTTTGGTGGTGCTGAATTCTCTTAGCTGTTGCTTGTCTGTAAAGCTTTTGATTTCTCCATCAAATCTGAATGAGATCCTTTCTGGGTAGAGTATTCTTGGTTGTAGGTTCTTCCCTTTCATCACTTGAAATATGTCATGCCACTCTCTTCTGGCTTGCAGAGTTTCTGCTGAGAAATCAGCTGTTAACCTTATGGGAGTTCCCTTGTATGTTATTTGTCATTTTTCCCTTATTGCTTTTAATAACTTTTCTCTGCCTTTAATTTTTATCAATTTGACTACTATATGTCTTGGTGTGTTTCTCCTTGGGTTTATCCTGCCTGGGACTCTCTGCATTTCCTGGACTTGGGTAGCTATTTCCTTTCCCATGTTAGAGAAGTTTTCAACTGTAATCTCTTCCAATATTTTCTTGGGTCCTTTCTCTCTCTCTTCCCCTTCTGGGACCCCTATAATGCGAATGTTGGTGCATTTAACATTGTCCCAGAGGTCTCTTAGGCTGTCTTCAGTTCTTTTCATTCTTTTTTCTTTATTCTTTTCCACATCAGTGATTATCATCTTTCTGTCTTCCAGGTCACTTATTTGCCCTTCTGCCTTGGTTAATCTGCTATTGGTTCCTTCTAGTGTATTTTCCATATCAGTTATTGTGTCACATATCTCTGTTTGTTTGTTCTTTAATTCTTCCAGGTCTTTGGTAAACTTCTCAATCTTTGCATCCAGTCTTTTTTCAAAGTCCTGGATCATCTTCACCATCATTATTCTAAATTCTTTTTCTGGTATGATGCTTATCTCCTCTTCATTAAGTTGTTTTTCTGGGGTTTTATCCTGTCCCTTCATCTGGTACAAAGTCCTTTGCCTTTTAATTTTCTCTATCTTTCTGTGGCTATGGTTTTCAGTTCCACAAGAGGAAATGCTGCTGATACTGCTTGATACTTCTGCCTGCCCTTTTGTGGAGGAAGCTATCTAGGAGGCTTGTGGGTGCTTCCTGATGGGAGGGTCTGATGGAGGGTAGGTCTGGGTGGGCAGAGCTCAGCAAGACTTTAATCCTCTTGTCTGTGAATGGGTGGTGCTGTGTTCCCACCCTGGTGGTCGTTTGGCCTGAGGCCACCTAGCACTGGAGCCCACAGGCTCTTTGGTGGCACTAATGGTGGACTCTGGGAGGGCTCACGCCCATGAGCACTTCCCAGAACGCTTGCTGCCAGTGCCCCCATCTCCTCAATGAGCCACAGCTAACCCCCACCTCCGCAGGCAACCCCCCAACACCAGCAGGTAGGTCTGGTTCAGTCTCCTATGCGGTCACTGCTCCTTCCCCCTGGGTCCTGGTGAGCACAGTTTTTTGTGTGCCCTCCAAGAGTGGAGTCTCTGTTTCCCCCAGTCCTGTGGAGGTCCTGCAATCAAATCCCGCTGGCTTTCAAAGTCTGATTCTCTGGGGATTCCTCCTCCCATTGCTGGACTCCCAGGTTGGGAAGCCTGACGTGGGGCTCAGAACCCTCACTTTAGTGGGTGGACTTCTGCAGTATAACTGTTCTCCAGTTTGTGAGTCACCCACCCAACATTTATGGGATTTGATTTTAACACGATTGTGCCCCTCCTACCATCTCATTGCCACTTCTCCTTTGTCTCTGGATGTGGGGTGTCTTTTTTGGTGAGTTCCAGTGTCCTTCTGTTGATGATTGTTCAGCAGTTAGTTGTAATTCTGGTGCTCTTGCAAGAGGGAGTGAGCGCATGTCTTCCTACTCTTCCATCTTGATCCTATCTCAGGAAAGCATAGAACTTTGAAGAGATTGTTAATAGAAGTCTGATAGCCTCTAGGGAGGCTGGTAGGAGGAATGCAAACTGGTGGAAAGGGATGTTTTTCTGTAGTGGCAGAAAATTTAGCAACACTGTCACCTGTGTTAATATGAAAAGTAGAAAACGTACTTTATGAGCTGGGTGATGCAGCTAAGGAGACTTATGGGCAGAGTGTTGAAGATGCTGGCCGGTTTTTGTTTGCTGCTTTTAGTAAAATGCTATAAAGAGCAATTATAACTGTATAATTATGAAGAGAGACACTAAGGAAGGAATGACCAACAGAAAGGGGCAGAACTTGCAAGTTTTGAAAATTCCCAGTCCTCCCCTCAGATGGTAATTCATGCTAAAATCAAGATAAGGATTCTGGCAAAGATCAAACGCAGAGCACTGTCAGAAAAACATTGTCTAAATATGAAGCTGAGGATTCGACTGTAAAATTCTTTAAGTTTCCAAAGATGAGAAAATACTTGTCAAGCAATAGAGAGTCCAAGATTGTTGCCCCTCAAGACCTTCATCAGAAGCCAAATACACTATGGTCTGAATGTTTGTGTCCTCCCTTCCCTCCCCAAATTCCGATGTTATATCCTAACCCCCAAAGGTGGTAGTAATAGGAGGCAAGGGCTTTGGGAGGTAATCTTTGGGACTGGTAAAGAGACCCCACAGAGCTCCTTAGTCCCTTCCACCAAGTGAGGATACAGCAAGAAGTTAGTCATCTGCAACCCGGAAAAGGGCCCTCACCAGAAACCAACCACACTGGCACCCAGATCTTGGACTTTCAGCCTCCAGATCTGTGAGAAGTAACCCATCCAGTCTGTGCTATTTTGTTACAGCAGCCCAAGTAGACTTAGACGGGCACTTATTTTGAAGAGATTTGTAAATATGGCTTTTGTCTAACTCCAATACAATTCATAGAAGACCTACAACCTTCTGAGAAGAATCTTGTTATCAGAAACACTACCTGCTTGGACAAAATCAAAACACGTCCTTTGGACTCCCAAACTTCTACAAGAAGAAAATAGGCTGAGGAAACTAAAAACTTGAGTTACTTTTCAAGGGAAGAGGAGAATCAAGAGTCTAAAAGGCAGAGTCAAGAGCCATGGAGTATTATTCCCAGGACTAGAGTCTAATGCTACCATTAGCCCTGATCAGTTTCAGAATTCTTATGGATCAGATACTTCTGTGAGCCTCTCTTTTCCCTCTTTTTTGAATAGGAAGATTTATGGGTGAATTATAATCCTCAGATCATACCACAGTTGTAGGTTGGGTATAAGACAGTGACAATGACAAAGAAGTGTGGGGGGACTTGTCTCTAAGGTTCACAGGTCTACAGATCAAGGGGAACTGTATGTGAGGAGCAGAATGTGAGGAACTGCACTCTGCACTGGGATGTATTAATAATTTATATGATAAGGTCCTAGACCTCAATGTAATGGGATGAAAATCTTACAGGTCTTGAGAGGAAATAAGTATATATAAATACTTTGTGGTCTGAAGGGAGACTGGAGAGGGGGTTTAAAGTATATTCACAAATTCTTTGACGTGTTTCTCTTCAAAAAGTGGATGCGAATTCTCCTCCCTTTAAACTTGGGCTAAACTTAGTGAGTGACTTCTAATGAATAGAATGTGGCAGATGTGATGCTCTAACTTCCAAGGAGAAGTCATAGAGAAGATGGTAACATCTGGGGTCTGGTTCTCTCTCTTTTGGCTCACTAGCTCTAGGAGAAGACAACTGCTGTGTTGTGAAGACACTCCAGCAGTCTTTTGGAGAGGCTTTTGTATGAAGAAACTGAGGCCTCCCACTGACAGCCAGCACCAATTTCCCAGCCATGTGAGTGAGGCACCTTGAAAGTGAACCCTCCAGTTATGTCCCTGCATGACACTGGTGCCTCTAAAAATCATGCTGCTCTCAGATTTGGAGTTTTGCTGCTATTGAGGAAAAGAAAAAAAGTGGCAAGTGGCAGAAATAAGAGAAGTAGGGATAGGAGAGAGGGATGTGAGGAGTGAAGTAGAAAGAGGTCTGGAGCAGTGGTCAGCAAATATAGCCTGAGGGCCAAATATGGCCCAGAGTCAGTTTAAGAATGCTTTTTTAAAGCATTGTTAACAAAATAGAAGACTGTGCAATAGAGAATTTGCGTGATCCTTTTCAGGAAATTTTGCTGACCCCTGGTCTAGAGCACTGGAGAAAGGTCTGGACTGAAGATAAAGATTTTGGAGTCAAGAGCATCTCAGTAATATTTGAAATTGTGGGAAGAGATGATATGATATATATATTTAGGGCCTGGTTCCCAGGTCTGTTACCACTGGGGAAGAGATGAGTCCTAGGCTTCTCCAGGCTAAGCATCAGAGATACAAGTGTCATTTGGGTGTGTCCCTACTTAGCCCAGGCCCAAGGGGACTCACAACTGCCTATACCCCTTCCTAGTTGGCTGTGAGTCCTGCTACCACCTGATCCCCTCCAGGCCTTGGTTCTCAGGTGCTGGAATGAGCTTTCATGGGGAAAGCTCCTGTAGATCTTTC
This sequence comes from Hippopotamus amphibius kiboko, assembly GCF_030028045.1. Taxonomy (NCBI): domain Eukaryota; kingdom Metazoa; phylum Chordata; class Mammalia; order Artiodactyla; family Hippopotamidae; genus Hippopotamus; species Hippopotamus amphibius. Next base: position 28,752,941 of record NC_080202.1, on the reverse strand, counting down.
AGGTATAGCGGCTGGCACCTAACAAAACTGGGGCAAAGTAAAGACTTGTAAGTTGTGTCCCCTCCCAGCTGGGTGTCAGCTCTATCTTCCTGTCCCTCCTTCTCTTTCAAGGCCTGGGTCTTAGCTATGCATCCTCTGGGAATGAGGGTCTGTGGTTCTTAAATGTATTTGGACTTAGCACTCCAGAGCTCAAGAGTGAGAGAGGACACACAATTGGTCCTCTACCCACCCAAGCTGGCTGCCTGTTCTGCACTAGAATTACTGTGATAATTGAAAGGACCTAAATTGCTTTTGCCAATGTCTGCATGGGTTACTATATATGTCTTCCAGACCTGAAGAGGAAATGTGCTTCATTCTGCTGAGTGTATCATTCTGTGGATTCAGCCACCGTCCACCTTTTAAAGCTCAGTGCTCTCAGCACTCTGTGCAGTTTGCAAATCCCTGCGGCTGTAAATCAAAGCAACATTTTCTCCCTCTGCTTGCAGTTAAATAGGGATCAGCTCTTCACTCTTTTTAATCTACATTTAATTTTCAACTGAAGGGACCGAGTCCCACTTCTGTAACAGAATTAACAAATGGCCATGATCCCGAATTCTTTCAGCTTGTGTTTCCAGGGAGAAGAAGGGAGGGATTGTAGACATTTCTTCAGATTTCTTCGGTTTGATGGAGAAAGCTCCTTATTTGGTGGTCCAAAGAACTGGATAAAACAAAACACAATTGTAATTTCTAAAATGAACATACAATATAGTCATATGAATAATATGTCACAATTGAAAGTAGAACCTATAATGGACTTTTAATATCATATTCTGCAATTAAAGTAACTGGATAAAAGCCCTAGCTTTGAGTGGCTTTAAAAAGTCATTTAGCCTGACCAAGACCCAGATTACTTAATTTGGTGATGCAGTTAGAGTTTCTGTTTATCATAACTTATATCACGGATTACATATATGGACAATTCCTAAATTGAGGTTACTGTGTTTCTCAAGATAATCCAATTACCTCAGCTAATAACTCTTTCCTAAACAAATGTCCCTCTGAAATTAATGATAGATGGGAATGAACTTGCTATGCTATTCCTACTTAAAATGAAAGGAAACTTTATGAGTCTTGGCTAAAGCAGAGAAGAATCAACCCAAAGAAATATAACGCTCAGTGTCTTCTTCTCACATGCTCTTTTTCCTCCAAAATGGACTCAACTTTTTTCAGTTTTTCTTTTTGAAGAATTAACCCCTTGGGAAGAAAACGATGCATTCAATCTACCAATATTTTCAATGGAATAAATTTCAACCACTCTAGTGGTTGAATGGGAATGCAATGGGAAAGTGAGTTTGACCTTGTTCATTTATTGCATCACTCCCCTTAAGAAAGTTACAGCCTTATTGAAAAGCTTTTAAATTGGCAGGACTATGAAATTTCTCTCATGGGCAAATGGGGATGAGTAGCCCATCTCTGGTCTTAGCTGAGATTTTGAGAGTCAGGTCTGGAATGATGAGAGGTGGAAAGATGGATGCCATTTTTATCTGCAAACCTGAACTGTGGTATTTTTTGCCTCTCCTTTTTGGATTGGTGTCTAGATGTCAGGTGATCTGTTTGTTTCTGACCTGAGTCTCTCTTTGCATGGTGCATCTGAGAACTGCCCTTTAGGGTTCTCATGCCACAACTATGAGCAATAGGTGCTGTGCCCCCTTCCTGGCCCAAGTTTGTGAGTACCTTCAAAAGCCACTTACCTGTATTTAAAAGATACTTCCTTTACATTTAGAGTAAGATCTAAAGCACCTGGTTCAGAATATGCACTATGTAAGGGGCAGTTTTCTTCTGCCTCTTCTCCTTCAATTACTATAAAGACCACAGCACTGTCCACTATCAGGTCCAAACCTTCTTTCCATCCCTTCCCAGGGTTTGTGTCCAGCCTTTACTCTGTTGAAAAAAAATTGGACTTTAGAGTCAACTCTTGTAAGTTAAAGATCTTGGGTTGGTACCTAAATCCATGGGCAACCAGTGGCATGAGGCTTAGGCAATTTATCAAACATAAAGGAGTTCCCTTTGAATCACTTGCACCAGCTACCTTTCTATTCTATTTCTACCTGCTATTGTTTGGAGACAATAGCTAAAGGTTATTTCTGATCCCTTGAGGACTCTATCAGGATTTATATCAGTAATTAAGAGTGTGCTGCATAAGGCAGCTGAATGCATCCAACAGTATAATTTTCGGCAGGAAACAGTGAGTTACTCCCATTCACTCCCAAGCCACAACAGCACTCATTTGAACACTTTATCTTGGTGCAGCTGCCAGAAAACTTTTCATTCTCCTCCCTTACACACAGGGAGCCGCCTTTCCTTGGATATCTGAACTCGGAAACGTTTAACATTCTCCCAGGAAATAACTCCATTCAAAGCTATTGTTTTTAAGTGCTAGAGTGATTGACTTGAAAGTAACTTGCGTAAATCAGTGCTGTTGATTACTAAACACAATGGTAATTACTGGGAGGGTACTGAAAACACAATATGAATAATATGGCACAATTGAAAGTAGAACCTATAATGGACTTTAAATAATATCATATAAGGCAGTTAAAGGAACAGAGTTGGCAAGTATGTGACTTGCATGCTTTTGCTACTTTTCCTGTTTCCCCATGTGACAAGTGTTTTTTTTTTAATGTTCCTATATCTTTTACATATTTTTATAGATTTCAGTTTTTTAAAAAAATTTTATTGGAGGATAGTTGATTTACAATGTTGTGTTAGTTTTAGGTGTTCAGCAAAGTGAATCAGTTATACATATACATATATCCATTCTTTTTTAGATTATTTTTCCATATAGGCCATTACAGAGTATTGAGTAGAGTTCCCTGCACTACACAGAGGTCCTTATTAATTATCTATTGTATATATAGTAGTGTGTATATGTCAATGCCAATCTCCCAATTTATCACTCTCTCCCCCTCCCCCCTCCCCAGCCGTGATCATAGTTTTTCCTTTCTGCACCTGGAGGCTTCAGAAGCCTTCTCGGCTACTGCTTCAATGGCTATTATCAACCAACTGGATTTGCACAAAGGATGAAAAGGATTTTCTGTCCTAATGTCCTAGACAATGGGTTCTCTGAGGGCAACGGCAGTATTTTCTTCATGTCTGTGTTCCTTGCACCTACGCTCAATGTTTGACACATGATAAATACTCAGTAATGGTTATTAAATTGAACACTTGACAATACTCAATTACTGACTCAATGAGAGCTTCTCAACTGATGTGTCCATTTGTCAAATGGACTATAGTTCTGTGGACATCTGGTCTCCTTTGGTTCTCACAGCCTGAAATAGTCTGAGAGATGTCAGAGCCCCAAGGCCTCTTGAGCAGTTTCATCTAATCACCCTACTGAGCCATCCACATCTTATCATTTTCTGTGTTTTCCTCTATGTGAATGGATTCAGGAAAGGTTGGGAAGCACTAGGTTAGATGACACTCTCTGGATAATATTAAGATTAAATAACATACTATTAGCTCATCTAAATGATTGCTCTGTATTACTCTATGAAGTATTTCAATTCCTTAAGATCTCAGATAATCACAGGCAGAAAAATATGTTAATAAAGAAGTAATTATCACAATCAAATCCCATTGCGCGCGTGCGTGTGTGTGTGTGTGTGTGTGTGTGTGTACCATAGGGAGTAACTGTAGCTTTTTAAAGAGTCTCTAATGTCTCAGAAGGGGTAGCCAAGGAATTCTACACATACTGATTAGACAATATTTATGACACTTTTATGTGCAGTGGCTGTAAATACTTTCCTTGGGAGAGAAATGCTATAAATCTTCAAGAGAAATGAGACCTTTTTTTCTATTTTCTGGTCATGCTCTTTGAATTATAAATGTGGTGAAAAATATTCAGAACCAACATCAAAGACAAGCTGACATTGGGACCATCTACTTGAAATTTGGACTGTCTCTGAAAATCCAGGACGTGTAGCTCCCATTTTTCTATTGAAAACATATGCACCCAGCAGTGTTCTGAATGATGTATTTTCAGAATGTGCATAGCATCATGGGAAGAAAGCACAGACAATCTTGGCAGTAGACAGACTGCGCAGCAGATTAAAGACCCTGAAAGTTTACCAGACATACACTGCAGGGTTAGTGACAGAAAGAGAGTTGCTCCTAAGGCTTTGGGAGACTTTGATGAGTAACTAGTATATGTGGTAGCAGAATTCTAAGACAGTCCCCAAGATTCCTTCCCTTGGTGTTCATGTCCTGTATAATTCTCTCCCCTTGAGTGTGTGGGACTTGTATATATGGTGGGATAGTCACTCTTGTGATTAGATTAGGCTATATGGCACACTTTAAGAAAGGGAGATTAGCCTTCGTGCAACTGACCTTATGAGGTAAGCCCTAAAAAAACATTGAGCTCTTCCTGAAGAAGCAAACCCAACATGGGGGAGGGTTTTTGTTGCTGTTCTTGCTGCCTTGGAAGTTGGAGAGGGCCAAATGGCAATGACCTGGGAGTAACTTCTAGGACCTAAGAGCAGACTTTAAGAATTGAAAGAAACCCCCATCACACTGAGTGAGGAGCAAAGAATCAAATCCTGCTGACAACCCCATGAGCTAGAGCACCATGAGCCCCAGATGAGAAGAGAGAACAGCTGACACTTTCATCTCAGCCTGGAAGACCCTGAGTGGAGAACCCGCCTACACTGTGTCCGGATGTCTGACAGACAAGAATTGTGAAGTCAATAGTGGCCGTTGCTTTAAGTCACTACATTTGTGGTAATTTGCTATGCAGCAACAGGAAACTAATAGAAAGTGCTGTCAGTCGAATCCATTTGGGTCTTTTCTCATCAGTCTCATTCAAGGTTTTAAAGGATCTTTCAGGATTACAGAATTTTTCACATTCTGCCAGATATTATAGGTTTCTATGTTCATGCATGTCTTTCCAAATAGCTAGCAAGCTCCTTGACAGCAGGGTCCAGCTCTTGTCACTGTGCTTCCTCAAACAGTCCAGGGCAGTGCTCAGTCAATAGCTGTTGGGTGGAGCACTTGCACAGCCTCCTACAATGCATTTACATCCTCCATCTCATTTAATCCTCATTGTGACTCTGATGTGAGATAGGGCAGAGAAGGGAGCTGAAGCTCAGAGAGGGAAAGAGATTTGCCTGGGGTTAAAAGGAAAAATCCCATATCCTCATAACCTCCAGTCCCATGTAGTTTCACTACAATAGAGCTTTTTCCATGAGAAGGATTAGAAAGTGAAGTATCTTACACTTTGAGTAGAGTTTTGCTGCAAAGGACTTTGAGGGTTCTGAAGGAGCCAAACCAAAGGGAATATGCCCAGACCTTTGAGTCCCACCTCATATTTTCCAGAGTTTTGAGGAGTTACATGATTGCTTTCCATGCTCTCTTTATGAAGAACAAGCCAATCAAGGAAAATATATTTTGCTTTATAATAACATTAAAATGAAAGGCACATTGCTCTAAGGAACTATTTCAAAGGCAACAACTCACATGAATATCTTGGCAACTCATCGTATTCTGAGCTTATTAGAAAAGTGAGGAGTCTTAGCATTTGTGAAGTTACCCCTGCTGGTACTCATGGCCACTATAAGATTCAGAAGGACTCCAGGTTAGGCATCTTGTATTTTATGGTGCCAAGACCATATGGAGTCTCCAAATGTCAGCATAACCACTGCCTCATTCATTCATTCATTCGTTCATTCATTCATTCAAGTTTCTGAGTGCCCACTATGCAAAAGGCACTGTACTAAGCACCAGGAATATAATGGCACATAAAACAGACCTGGCCTCAGCTCTCAGTGAGCAAATTATATTCTGGAAATCTGTCCCTGACTCCCAGAAAGAGCATAGAAAGAACTTCTGCTCTATGCTCTTGTTTACCATGCATATGAGACAGATCTATTATAATCAGAATCTCATGGTATGGTAGCTCTTCTGCACCCTTGGTTTATCAATCGAGCACATAAGCTTCTTTAGGTCAGGGAATGTGCCTTACCTTCATTGTATACCTAGGACTATTGTGCCTGTACAAAGAATGTGCCCCACATATAGCTGATTAAGTAACTGGATGAGTAAATAAAGGAATGGATTCCTTTGGGTGCCATATTTGGAGGTGATTGTCTCTGTAAACTCAGCCAGGATGGGTGTTTTAGTAAGCTCTCTTCACTGCTTGGACCACAGTGTACCTTCAATACATATTTGTTGAATTACATGTATTCTTCACAATCAAGGATATTTCGTTTGTCCCAAATATGATGGAAATTTTCATGAATCTACTTCCCATGGGATCTCATTCCCAAAGGAGAAAACTCAACTACCAAAATCCTGAACAGACCAAAGTCAGATTCCCTGTCACCCCCATTTTTGCCTAGGAATCTGGAGATGTTGTAACAGCTGTTTATAATTGCAGCACAAATCCCAAATTAGCAAGGCTAAATGGAAGAATCAGCCAGCCATTACTCCTGGCCCCTTAAAGCACCTTAAAAAAAACATGCCACAAGACATTGACACTACTGCCGGAGGCTTTAAATAGCCACTAGTTCTGTCCGAGGCTCTTAAGCCAAGCAGCCCCTACGCATGCTGTGTCCCTGGCTCCCTGGGCAGCAGATAACTAGTCAACACGCCCTGGGAACCCCTTTTAGACCTCAGGCTCCGTTAGCAACAACACAACAAACAGTTGAAAGGGCTTCTGCATGTAAGCTTCTGGCTGCTTCAAGAATTGTTACTAAAATAAGGGGAGCAAAGCTGCAGGTGTTCTCAGCCTTCAGAAAAACAAGCTACTAGTGCCGAGTAAAGGGCAGGCATGTTTGGCTGGGCCTAAATGGAAGTCCTTAGAGAAAGAGTCACGGACTAGTCTGCAGATACAGTGACAAGGAAGCAGGGTTGGATGTATTCCTTTTCTTATCAGATATAAAAACTGTCGAACTGAATTCTCTGACCCAAAGCTCCGCCCCTCCAAGTCATTACCAATATCGCTTCTGGTTATCTTTTTGAAACTTATGTTAGATTGTGACATTTGTGCTTAAAATTCCCATCTGAATTGCCAGGGCATAGAGAACAACGTCAAGTTCATGGCAAGCCCTGAGCCCCATTCCACCACCTGGGCACAGATTATTGGCCAACCTTATTTTTGCCTTACGTCTGCAGACCCTGGGCTTCAGCCTCCATGAACTTCATCCCTAAATATGCCTTACCTACAGGGGACATTTAGCAATATCTGGAGACATTTTTATTTGTGGGGGTGGGTATGTTACTAATATTTGGTGAGTAGAAGCCAGGAATACAGCTATATATCCAACAACACACCCAACTGCTCCCTACATTAATGGAACATCCAGCCCAAAATGTCAATAGGGCCAAGGTGGAGAAATCTTGGCCTCAGCTATTAACTCTACCTAGAATACCCTTCCTTCATCCTCCTTCCCACCCTCCTGCCTTCCCTTCCCAACCTGGTGAAATGCTCTTCTTTCAAGCCCTGCAGAAATATCCTTCCTTGGTGAAGTCCTCTCAATACTGCTCCCCACTCTCTTGCTGATTTAGTTTCTTTGTCTGATCCTGTAACATTGTTTCCTAACCTCTACTAAAAACACTTTTAACATTTCACTTAATTTTTTTTTTTCAACACAGCACAGTTGACAAAGTCACTTTCCCCTTAAGAACTCAATCTTCTTGAACTTTCAACTGCATGCTTGGTAGAAGTCCAGACCACACATCCCTGCCCCCAGGGTTTCCACAAGTGGTGGTCATATTGGACTAGATGCCTGCATCTTTGGCTTGTGGTTGTCACCATCCTATGTGTGCCCTCCAGTGTGCTGGGTTCTGTACCACCTCAGCCCGGACATGAAATGCAGGCTGTTCCTCTGTATTCACAAAACCCCACTCACACAAGGCAATTTGCATGTAGTGGATTTACTGGAAGGAAGAATGGAAGAGATTTACATTGCAGTAATGCAAACAATTCAAAGTCAACACTAGATATTTCACTTCTAAAAGCCCCAGCATTTCACTCTGGAGATGCTTCGTAGTTGCTTCCACATAAAGCTCTAGGCACAGCACTGGCTTCACCAGCTCCTAGCTCTGCCCTGCCACTCTTGTCTACTTTTCACTCCTACCCTCTGGAACTAGCTCCAGGAAATGTAATTAATTTTCACCTTATGTTTGGTCCTGCCACCTCCTTTTCTCCAGCTCAGATCCATGTCCACCTTCACTCAAGCAAATCAATCAAGGTTCTCAGAAGAAAGGGGGGGAAGAAAGCTAAAAGGAAAGTGTGTTTCAGATAGCAACCTCAGAAGGAATGTTGTTTAAAAACAGCAATTCTTTTTCTCTTTATATTTTGCTAACTATTCCAGGCTCATCTTGAAAAGACATTCAAGTATGGAGACTGAACCTCATTTATCTCTATTACAGGGCCAGTGCTGGGTACATTGTTGATACAGAATATTGAAGAGCTCTTCTCCCATTTTGGTGCTGATGTGCAGAGAGGATTAGTTGGGATTCCAAGTGAGTTGTGGAGGTTGGGAATGGTGGAGGCTGTCTGAATTTTACCTCTGATGGTGAATGTGTTGAAACGAAAAAATAAAGGTTCTAAATGGGAACAACCTCTTTCTTCTCACAGCTTGTGCACAAGCCTTTACACTTGGTGAGCATCCCTAGAGGAGGTGCCAGCTCCATCAACATGTAAGCCCCTTCACTCCCATATAGAAGGGGATGACAATCAATGGCAATGGGGCTTCTTCCTCCTGTGGTCATTTAGTGCCGGGATGTATCATATGTACAACTGTGTGGGTAGAAGTGTTTCAAAGGAAGAATCTTGGGCCTGACTTGGGGAGGCTAGTTATCCGCTGAGGGTACTCGACTCAGGGGAAGCCAGCCCTTGTGGCATGGATGCACTTCATCCTTAGTTAGCCCCTCTGGGATGCTCCAAGCTTATCAGGGCTGGGCAGAGGTTCATGCTTGAGGCGAGGGAAGTAGAGTGCAGCAGAATTCGGGCACCAGCGATGCTGCTGCTACCACTTGCTCTACAATATCAGGGTTTTGTGGGGCATTTTGAAATTCTAACCACAATCATTTTACGCTTCCTATGGTTAAATGCTTTATAAATAAATATTTAACTTAAAAGACTACAAACCTTTTGCATACACAATTGGTTTGGAATTTCCTATAGCAGTATCAAGAAAAGGAACACTGTTAAAATATTGTCAGGAGCACCGTCAATAAGATCATTGAAAACTGAGCATACAAACATCCTGAATCGAAAGTTAATGTCATGGAAAGGAGGGGATGGGAAGGCAGGGAACATAAGAAGACCTACTTTTGAATCCCAGTCCTGCCAGCAGGAGCTCTGAGAACTTAAGTCATGATCTCAGTTTCCTCATTTCTCTGTGAAAACAGGATAACAGCAGTTGTCCTGCCAACAGTATAGGTTTGCAAGGTGGATCTAAGGAAATAGAGGACTTGGAAAAGCTTTGGGAAGTTAAAACAGTTTTGCAGAGAATAACAATAACATTGGAATTATCTGGGCCAGACTGGCTAAACCAGGTAATTGTCTTGTAGCAGAATTGTTTTCAAAGAGTGGGTCCAATCATGACAAACTGACATTGTCCAGGCCTTGTGCTTTGATGGGCCCTATGATGCTTGGAGATGCATTCACTGACAGAGCTTTTAAGTGGCTTTGATATAGTATGGGATGGAGAAAGATATGACACTGGATGATGGTGAGATGAAGATGTTGAAACCACAATGCCTTGGAATTGCCCCTAGATTTCCTGAGACTGCTGCTTGGACATTGGAAACATTCCTTTAGGGCCTTTCAAGAGAGTTTACTGTGCTAGTAGGATGGGAATCATATACCTTGGGGCCTCCTTGAAGGAGAACCTGCAGTTTAGTGCACTCCTGCTGTTCACAGAAAACAAGCACTTGCAGTTCAGTGCCAAGTACGTTTCTTATCAGGGGACTGTAAAAGGCTATGTAGGCAAAGGACCAACGTTTGATCTCCCAAAGACAGGTCCAAGGGGGTCTTTCCTTACTAGCCCATAATTTTCTGTCTCCCTGAAGTAAGGATACTGTCCATGAACATCCACCCTGTACCTTATGTATAGGATTGGTGTTTCCACCTTGAAATTGGTGGAAATCTCCGAAGACTCAATGTGACATTGTGAGGTGGGGGAGAATGGGATTCTGTGGTTACTGCTCCTTTCTCAGGAGGAAACATATTTCACAGCAAACATATTTCATAAGATATGAAATATGCCCATTAGCAAACTTGAGGACAGTAAAAAAAGTTCAGGGAAAAAGTGCCTTATGGCTGAAAGGAATAGAAACATTCCTTCACAAGCCTCCTGTATCAATCCTGGTTCTGATAGAAAACAGGATACCCTCACATGGGGCAATTGAGGAAAAAATAATAAAATGACTATCTACCATAGGGTGGGGGGAGTTAAAGGGAAATGTGCAAGAGCTAAAAAATAGCTGGGAGCTGTTACCAGCCCTGGATCTGATGGGGTATGAGGAAGAGTGGTTATCTGTGCTCAGAGCTGTAGGAGAGGCACATGGAACAGAAGTCAAAGCTTGCGGGGTGGAACACAGTGACTAAAGCCCCTGGCCCAGTGATCAGCGAGTGGGGGGTGTGACTACTATGATCTCATTATTTTCTCACCCTTAACCTCCAGCCAGGGTTCCCCATTAGCTGAATCCACCAGGAAGCCAAAGGACAAGGGCCAGTGTAAAGGCTGCCTGTAGCCTCCCAGAGGTTAGAGAATCTTCTCAGCCAGGAAAATAGAAGCTATCCAGCACATGTTTCTTGGCTAAATTACCCTATTTTAAAACAAAACACTCAAACAAAAATATAACTTAGTGGAAAGAGCATAGAGTCACCAGTGAGGAGACCAGACTTCTGACCTGAATTCTGTTACCCATTTGCTAAAAAGTCTTGGGTAGGACATGTTCCCTCTCTGTGTTCATACCTCCCTTCTTCCTTATCCAGGGTAGTATGCAGACAAAGTGGGTTTATTAGTACTGGTGTGTGGTGAACAGCTTGAGTCTTGGTAATCAGAGGGGGAGATCGAGCAGCTGTAGACGTAACTTAAAGGAGGCAGAAGGATAGTGATGGGGCCACTTCGATCCCTTCAAACCTGGTGGATAAAGAATAAGAGAAGGAAGAGTAGACTCCTGAAAATAAGCAAAGCCCTGAGACTCTCCCCTCCACCTACGTTCAGGAAGACATTGGGCAATGTTTGCCGACAGCTGCAGATGTGAGCACTGAAGCGAAAGGACAGGGAGGCTCTGTTTATTACTGATTAAAATGAACACTGTTTTCATTTAATGGTTGCTTTCTGTTCTTGCCAATTGCCAAAAAGCACATCAGTGAATATGTGTCTCAAAGACCATGTGTCTCAAATTGGCTCTCTGTTTCCTGCCCACTCTTTAGATCAGAGAGTATAGGGTTGTGCTCACAAGTAAAGGAAATATTAGAAGAGACAATATCTATGAGATATCAGTGAAGTACAGACCTAAACCAAATCTCAAAGTGAAAGTATAGGAGAGGAGCTTGTGATAAGTGGAATATATGTGAGAGAAATCAAGGTAAAATGTGTAAGTCCCTCCTAGGCAAGGGCTAAGCCAGGTACAGAGAATATCTAGACAGACAGGACACTGCTGGGTTGGGATCTAGTTGTATGGTACTCAAAGCCACCAAAATTTGGAAGGGACGCAGGATAAGTTCTCATCTGCTACATTCAGAAAGTAGAAGTCCAAGGAAAGAGTAGTAGAAAAAAACCAAAAGATTAAAATTTAAAGATGTCAAGCATCCAAGAGTCCTAGAGAACTCCAATCACACCTTCAACCAGATCTTCAGCCAGGCCCTGGAAGGAGCACCTGAGATTTAGAAAACTGCTCTAGGAACTGCTTAGCACACGCTTTATGTCATCCCAAGCCAATGATCATGCTTCAGATCTCAGTTCAGTTGTCCCTTCCTCAGGGAAATCTTTCCTTGATTTCTCTGACCAGGTCAAGTCCTCCACTTATAACTCTGGGGATATCATCTCTGTATCACTTACTGTAGTTGCAGTTTATAAGAATTTGATTGGTGCCTTCCTTCCCCAAAGAGCATAAGCTTCAAAAGTCCATGCCTATTTACAAATCGTCACACTCCCAGATCGTAGTTCAATCTATGGAACTGTGTAGGTTCTTAGTCACATCAGTTCAATGGATAATGCAGCACTGAAAACATGTACTGGTTTCTCAGATTCTTATGTTTCCTGATACCTGGAATCTCTTGCTTGGCTTGGCTTCTTCACATTTATAATTTGACTGCATATTTTGCTTGACTTGTTTGGCCTTTAGAACTGTGAGAAATAAATGTTTGTTGTTTTAAGCTACCATATCTATGGTAATTTGTTATAGCAGCCTGAATGGATTAAGACAAAAATTGAGGTAAAAATTCATTTTTTATTGATCTTTGGCTGGCTGTATGAGTAAGGCATGGAATAGAGGAAACCATGAGAGAAGACATTTAAAGAATGCCCTGAAATAGTAAACACAATCAAGCCTATTTGTGTAAAGATGTTTGAGCTCATCAATACAGACTCTTATAACTTGAGATCTTTGTGACATCAATGGTTTTCTTACTATTCTCTTACCTCTTACACTACTTCTAGTTTGTTCTGAACAATGCCTCCAAATTAATCTTCTAAAATACCTATGAGCAATAAAATTGCTTTCAACTTACACCCCCACATGACAAACACACAAATAAAAGCCCCCAAGAGTTTGGGGGAGCTTGTACTAACATTAGGACATGGGTGCTGACAAGCACCATTTTTGAGTCCTCCCTCAAGCCTATTAGTGCCTGGGGCTTACCTGCCCACTAGTGGGCTGACACCTGTCCTGTGTCTCCCTGGGCTGAGCAGCCAGCCATGTGGGGACCCATCCCCACCCACCAGTGGGCCAGTAGCCACTGAACAAGGCACTTCCTGACAGACAGCCAGGCTGGGGCCAGCCCTGCCTAACAGCATGCCCACAGTAGTTGGCCCTGCCCCAATGGAAGGGCCCGTGCAACCACAAAGGGGGCATTCTGAGAGAATACAACTCTGGTGAACAGAAGAGAGTGTGCTGCTAGGCCCCACAGGACATGTCCTACATAAGGCCACTTATTCAAGACCAAGAAATGTAACCAATGTATCTAATACATAGAAATAAAAACAGAGACTCAGGCAAAATGAGGTGACAGAGGAAAGGAATCCAAATATAAAACTAAAGATAGTCATCAAATCAAAAGTGAAGAGAACAAAAGAAAGGAACAGAGAAGAACTACAAAAACAATCAGAAAAAATTAACAAAATGGCAATGAGTACATAACTATCAATAAATACTTTAAATGTAAATAGACTAAATGCTCCTATTAAAAAAACATAGAGTGGCTGAATGGATTAAAAAAATAAGACCCATATTTATGCTGCCTAAAGAGACTTCAGATCTAAAGACACACAAAGACTGAAAGGGAGGGGATGGAAAAGATATTCCATGCAAATAGAAATAAAAAAAGAAGGCTGGGGAAGCAACACTTATATCAGACAAACAGACTTTAAAACAAACTGTAAGAAGAGACAAAGAAGGACATTACATAATAATAAAGGGATTGATCCAAGAAGATATAATAATTCTAAATATATATGCACCCAACATAGGAGCATCTAAATACATAAAGCAAACATTAACAAACATTAAGGGAGAAATTGACAGTAATACAATAATAGTAGGGGATTTTAACCTACTGTCCACTTATATCAATGGACAGATCATCTAGACAGAAAATCAATAAGGAAATACTAGTCTTAAAGAACAGTTTAGATCAGATGGACTTAATAGATATATATAGAACATCCCATTCAAAAGCAGCACAATACACATTTTTTTCAGGTGTCTATGGAACATTCTCCAAGATAAATCACATGGTAGGGCACAAAACAAGTCTCAATAAATTTAAAAAGATTGAAATCATGTCAAGCATCTTTTTTTGACCCCAGGACAGTATAGAAATCAACTACAAGAAAAAAACTGCAAAAAAACACCAACACATGCAGGCTAAACAGTATGCTACTAAACAACCAATGAGTCACTGAGGAACTCAAAGAAGAAATTAAAAAAATACCTAGAGACAAATGAAAACAAAAACACAATGATCAAAAGTTATGGCTACAGCAAAAGCAGTTCTAAGAGGGACGTTTATAGCAATACAAGACTAGCTCAGGAAACAAGAAAAATCTCAAACAATTTTACCTTATACCTAAATGAATTAGAAAAAGGAGAACAAACAAAATCCAAAGTTAACAGAAAGAAAAAATTAATAAAGATCAGAGTAGAAATAAATGAAATAGAGACAAAAAATAGAAAAGATCAATGAAAAAAGAGCTGTTTTTTTGAAAAGATAAAATTGATAAACTTTTATCCAGACTCATCAAAAGGCAAAGAGAGTGGGCCCAAAAAAATAAAATAAAAAAATGAAAGAGGAGAATTTACAATCAACACCACAGAAATACCAAGGATCATAAGAGGTTACTATGAATAATTATACACCAATAAAATGGACAAGCCAGAAGACAAGGATAAATTTCTAGAAATGTACAATCTTCCAAGATTGAATCAGGAAGAAATACAAAATATGAACAGACTGATTACCAGTAATAAAACTGAATCAATAATAAGAATAGCCAACTTGCAACAAACAAAAGCCCAGGACCAGATGACTACCCAGGTGATTTACACCAAATACTTCAGAGTTAACACTTATCCTTTTCAAATGATTCCAAAATACTTAAAGAGGAAGAAATGCTTTTGAACTCATTATGTGAGACCACCATCACCCTGCTACCAAAACCAGACAAAGATACCACAGAAAAAGAAAATTACAGGTCTTTGTTATTGATAAACAGAGATGTAAAAATCCTTAACAAAATATTAGCAAACTGAATTCAACACTGCATTAAAAGGATCATACATCATGATCAAGTGAGATTTCTCCCAGGGATGTCAGGATGGTTTAATATCTGCAAGTCAATCAATGTGATATGCCACAATAACAAATAAAGAATGAAAGTCATATGATCACATTTCAACAGATGCAGAAAAGCTTTTGACAAAATGCAACATCCATTCATGTTAAAAACTCTCAAAAAAACTGAAAGCCTTTCCTCTATGATCAGGAATAAGACAAGAATGCCCACTCTCATTGCTTTACTTCAACATAGTATTGGAAGTCCTAGCCAAAGTAATCAGACAAAAAAATAAATAAATAAAAGAATACAAATTGAAAAGGAAAAACTAAAACTGTCACCTTTTATAGATAACATGATACTATATATAGACAATCCTAAAGACATCACCAAAAAAACTATTAGAACTAATAAATGAATTCAGTAAAGTTGCAGGATACAAAATTAATATACAGATTAAAAAAAGAGGGGATATATGTATACACATAGCTGATTCACTTTGCTGTACAGTAGAAACTAATACAGCATTGCAAAGCAACTATATTCAATAAAAAATAAAATAAAAAAATTAATATACAGAAATCTGTTGCTTTTCTATATACTAGAAATGAACTATCAGAAATTACAATTACATAAAAAAGAATAAAATATCTAAGAATAAATCTAAACAAAGAGGTAAAAACTTGTACTCAGAAAACTATAAGAAATAGATTAAAGAAATTGAAGATGACACAAACAAATGAAAAGATAAGCCATGCTCATTGATTGGAAGAGTTAATATTGTTAAAACAACCAAACTACCCAAGGAAATCTATAGAATCAATGCAATCCCTATCAAAATGCCAATGCCTTTTTTCCAGAACTAGAACAAATAATCCTAAAATGTGTATGGAACAACATAAGGCTCTGAATAGTGAAAACAATCTGGAGAAAAAGAACAAAGCTGGAGGTATCACACTCCATGATTTCAAACGATACTACGAAGTTACAGTGATCAAAATAATATGGTACTGACACAACATAGACACAAAACAAACACATAGATCAATGGAACTGAGAGCCCAAAAATAAATCCCTACTTATATAGTCAGTTAATGTAGGACAAAGGAAGTAAGAATGTACAACTGGGAAAAAGACTCAAATAAATGATGTTGTAAAAACTGAACAGCTCCATGCAAAAGAATGAAACTAGAACATTTTCTCACACCATACACAAAAACAAACTCAAAATTGATTACAGACTTAAATGTAAGACTTGAAACCATAAAACTCCTAAAAAAAACATATGCAGTATGCTCTTTTACGTTGTTCTTAGCAATATTTTTTGGATCTGTCCCTTCAAGCAAGGGAAACAAAAGCAAAAATGAACAAATGGGGCAAGTCAAAATGGCAGACTAGGAGGACACGGAACTCACACCTCTGCACAACTTGGGTACCTACCAGGCACTGGTGGGGGGCCACAGACATCTAAGGGGATGGGAGGAACCCCCAGTGACCAGGTAGGACTCGGAGGGGGTGAGGGGGGAGGAGAGATACTGATGGCTGGGGGAGGGGAAGGGATCCCATGCCCAGAGGGGAAAGGGGGGGTCATTTGGAGGGCAGAGGATCAGAAGGGAGTGTTGTCAGCATCTACCCTGCCCGCGTGGGCCCTGGGGAGCCTGCTGAAATGCTGGGTCTGATCCTCTGCCCACTGAGTCCTTCTCCAGCCACATGGGTCCTGAAAGAGTGAGGGAGGGGGAAAGGGGAAGCAAAAGTAAAGGCCTGACTACAGAACCTGCAGCCCTGAAGGGTGGTGGGGGGAAAGGAGGAGTTCCCACACCCAGTGGGACCCACTGATGGTTCAGTGGTGATGGGGTAGACCTTGGGAGAGTGGAGGAATGGAAGGGAACATGGCCAGTGCTTTCCCTGCCCACTTGGGCATTAAGGAGCTGTTGGGCTTGCAGGTCCAATCCTCTGCCCTTGAAGACTCCCTAAGGCAGCACAGAGCCAAAGCTCCACCCTTATACCCTCACCCAGAGCCCTACCTCTACCTGCAGCACTCCCAGACGTGCTCTGAGACCCCCCTCCAACTGTGCTGGGCCTAAATCCTGCCCGCACACCCTCACCCAGGAACTTACCTCCAAACTCCAGAACACCACACCCTGAGGCTTCCCTCAGGATGTGCTATCTTTCCCCTGCTTCACAGGTCCTAAGCCTAGGCCCTGCCCCACACTTGAATGTAGCCTGCCTAGGCCCCGCCCCCACCCTAAACCCCCACCCCCACCTAAGCTCCACCACCCTGGCTAAGCTCCGCCCCCAACAGCCAAAGCCTCTCTGGAGTTTTTTCTTTCTTTTCCCTGTTGTAGTTCTGTTTTATCTTGTTGTAGTTGTTTCAAATATATATTTTTCTTAATATATTTTTTATCTTTCTAATTTTATTTTATTTTTTATTCTTTGTTATTGTACTACTCCTTTTTTCTCTTTTCTTTTGCTGCACTGCTTGGCTTGCAGGATCTTGTTTCACAGTCCAGGGGTCAGACATGAGATCCTAGGGTGGGAGAGCCAAGTCCAAACTGCTGGAGAACCTCAGACCCCAGGGAATGTTAGTTGGAGAGGTGCCTCCTGGAGGTCCTCATTTCAGCACCAAGACCTGGCTCTACCCAACTGACTGCAAACTCCAGTGCTGCATGCCTCAGGCCAAACAGCACGTAAGACAGGAATATAGCCTCACCCATCAAAAAAATGAAATGACAAAAAAATATGTTACAGATGAAAGAGTAAGGTAAAAACCTACAAGACCAAATAAGTGAAGAGGAAATGGGCAACATACCTGAAAAAGAATTCAGAGTAATGATAGTAAAGTTGATCGAAAATCTTGGAAATAGAATGGAGAAAATACAAGAAACATTCGACAAGGACCTAGAAGAACCAAAGAGCAAACAAACAGTGATGAACACAATAACTGAAATTAAAAATACTCTAGAAGGAATCAATAGCAGAATAACTGAGGCAGAAGAATGGATAAGTGAGCTGGAAGATAAAATGGTGGAAATAACTGCCACAGAGCAGAATAAAGAAAAAAGAATGTAAAGAATCGAGGGCAGTCCCAGAGACCTCTGGGACAACATTAAACACACCAATATTCAAATTATAGGGGTCCCAGGAGAAAAAGAGAAAGAGAAATGTTCTGAGAAAATATTTTAAGAGATTATAGTTTTAAACTTCCCTAACATGGGAGAGGAAATAGCCGCTCAAGTCTAGGAAGTGTGGAGAGTCCCATACAGGATAAAACCCAGGAGAAACATGCCAAGACACATGTTAATCAAACTAACAAAAATTAAACACAAAGAAAAAATATTAAAAGCATTAGGGGAAAAGCAACAAATAACATACAAAGGAATCCCCAGAAGGTTATCAGCTGATTTCTCAGCAGTGACTCTACAGGCCAGAAGGAAGTGGCAGAATATACTTAAAGTGATGAAAGGGAAAAACCTACAACCAAGATTACTCTGCTCAGCAAGGATCTCATTTGGATTCAATGGAGAAAGCAAAAGTTTTACAGACAAGCTGAAGTTAAGAGAATTCAGCATCATCAAACCAGCTTTACAACAAATACTAAAGGAACTTCTCTAAGTGGGAAACACAAGAGAAGAAAAAGATCCACAAAAATAAACGCAAATTGGGGGAAGTGGGGAGGGTTGGTGGGGAATGAATTGGGAGATTAGGATACCAAATTGTACACTCTAAATACATGCAGTTTATTGTATGTTAACTGTATCTCAATAAAAGTTCTTTAAAAACAAAACAAAACAAAAACAAACAAACAAAAAAAACCTCCAAATCAATTAAGAAAATGGTAATAGGAACATACATATTGATAATCACCTTGAATGTAAATGGATTAAATGCTCCAACCAAAAAAGACAGATGAGATGAATGAATACAAAAAGAGACCCATATATATGCTGTCTACAAGAAACCCACTTCAGACCTAGGGACACATACAGATTGAAATTAAGAGGATGGAAAAAGATATTCCATGAAATGGAAACCACAAGAAAGCTGGAGTAGCAATAGTCACATCAGACAAAATAGACTTTAAAATAAAGGTTGTTACAAGAGATAAGGAAGGACACTACGTAATGATCAAGGGATCAATCCAAGAAGAAGATATAACAATTGTAAATATCTACGCACCCAACATAGGAACACCTCAATACATAAGGCAAATGCTAACAGCCATAAAAGGGAAAATTGACAGTAACATCATAAGAGTAGAGGACTTTAACAACCCACTTACATCAATGGACAGATCATCCAGACAGAAAATAAATAAGGAAACACAAGCTTTAAATGACACAATAGACCAGATAGACTTAATTGATATTTATAGGACATTCCACCTGAAAGCAGAAGAATACACTTTCTTCTCAAGTGTACATGGAATGTTCTCTAGAATAGAACACATCTTGTGTCACAAATCACGCCTTGGTAAATTTAAGAAAACTGAAATCATATCAAGCATCTTTTCTGACCACAATGCTATGAGATTAGAAATAAATTACAGGAAAAAAACATGTGAAAAACACAAACTTATGGAGGCTAAACAGTGCACTGTTAAATAACAAAGAGATCATTGAAAAAATCAAAGAAGAAATTAAAAAATACCTAGAAACAAATGACAATGAAAACACGATGATCCAAAATCTATGGGACATAGCAAAAGCTGTTCTAAGAGGGACGTTTATAGGAATTCAAGCCCACCTCAAGAAACAAGAAAATTATCAAATAAACAATCTAACCTTATACCTAAAGCAACTAGAAAAAGAAGAACAAAGAAAACCCAAAGTTAGTAGAAGGAAAGAAATCATAAAGATCAGAGCAGAAATAAATGAAATAGAAATGAAGAAAACAATAGCAAAAATCAATAAAACTAAAAGTTGGTTCTTTGAGAAGATCAACAAAATTGGTAAACCTTTAGCCAGACTCACCAAGAAACAAAGGGAGAGGACTCAAATCAGTAAAACTAGAAATGAAAAAGGAGCAATTATAACTGATACCACAGAAATACAAAGGATCATAAGAGACTGCTACAAGCAACTGCATGCCAATAAATTGAACAACCTGAAAGAAATGGACAAATTATTGGAAAGGTGCAACTTTCCAAGACTGAACCAGGAAGAATTAGAAAATATAAACAGACCAATCACAGGCAATGAAATTGAAACTATACTTAAAAATCTTCCAACAAAGAAAAGTCTAGGACCAGATGGCTTCACAGGCAAATTTTATCAAAGATTGGAGAAGAGTTAACACCTATTATTCTCAAACTCTTTCAAAAAATTGAAGAGGGAGGAACACTCCCAAACTCACTGATGAACATAGAAGCAAAAATCCTCAACAAAATACTAGCAAACAGAATCCAACAGCACATTAAAAAGAGCATACACAAATCAAAGATGACATAAACAGATGGAGAAACATACCATGTTCTTGGATTGGAAGAATCAATATTGTGAATATGACTACACTACCCAAAGCAACTTACAAGTTCAATGCAATCCCTAACAAATTACTGATGGCATTTTTTTCACAGAATTAGAACAGAAAATTATACAATTTGTATGGAAATACAAAAGACCCCAAATAGCCAAAGCAATCTTTAGAAAGAAAAACAGAGCTGGAAGAATCAGCTCCATACTATACAGCAGCTACTGGGAGCCTGCTGTATTAGTACAGGGATCTCAGCATGGTGCTCTGTGATGGCTTAGTTGGGTGGGATGGGGGGAGGGAGGTGGAAGAGAGAGGGGATGTGTGTATGTGTATGGCTGATTCACTTCACTGTGAGGCAGGAACTGTGAGGAATGAGGCTCCCTGACTTCAGACTATACTACAAAACTACAGTAATCAAGACAGGAATGGTACTGGCACAAAATCAGAAACATAGATCAATGGTACAGGATAGAAAGCCCAGAGAGAAACTGACACACCTATGGTCACCTAATCTATGACAAAGTAGGCAAGAATATTCAATGGAGACAAGATAGCCTCTTCAATAAATGGTGCTGGGAAAACTGGACAACTACATGTAAAAGAATGAAATTAGGACACCCTGCACAAAAATAAACTCAACATGGATTAAAGACCTAAATGTAAGACCAGACACTATAAAACTCTTACAGGAAATCACAGGAAAAACACTCTTTGACATAAATCACAGCAAGATCTTTTATCACCCACCTCCTAGAATAATGAAAATGAAAACAAAAATAAGCGATGGGACTAAATTAAACTTAAAAACTTTTGCACAGCAAAGGAAACCATAAATAAGACAAAAAGACAACCCTCGGAGTGGAAGAAAATATTTGCAAATGAAACAACAGACAAAGGATTAATCTGCAAAATATACAAACAGCTCATGAAGCTCAATATAAAAAAAATGCATATGGCTGATTCACTTCACTGTGAGGCAGAAACACAACATTGTAAAGCAATTACACTGCAATAAAAAACAAACAAAAACAAATGGGGACATATCAAACTAAAATGCTTTTGTATATCGCAGGAAACCAAAAAACAAAAGCCAGCCTACTGAATGAGATGGGAGAAAATATTTGTAAATGACATATCTGATAGGAGGTTAATATTCAAAATATACAAAGAACTCATACAACTCAATATCAAAAAACTCAAACAACCTGATTTAAAAATTGTCAGAGAATCTGAATAAACATTTTTTCCAAAGAAGACATACAGATGGCCAACAGACACATGAAAATATGTTCAACATCACTAATCATTAGGAAAATATAAATGAAAACCACAATGAGATATCACTTCACTCCTCACACCTCCAAATGACTATTATCAAAAACACAACAAATAACAAGTGTTGATGAGAATGTTGGGAAAAGGGAACACTAGTTCACTGTTGGTGGGAATGCAAATTGACATAGCAGCTATGGAAAATGGTATGGAGTTTCCTCAAAAAAGTAAAAATAGAACTACCATATGATCCAGCAATTCCACTTCTGGGTATTTTTCTTAAGAAAACAAAAATACAAATTCAAAAAGATATATGCACCCCTATGTTCACTACAACATTATTTATAGTAGCCAAGATATGGAAGTAACCTAAATGCCCACTGATAGATGAGTCGATAAAGAATGTATGAAAAAAAATATACACTCAGCCATAGGAAGGAAGGAAATCTTGCCATTTGCAACAACATGGATGGACCTAGAGGGTATTAAGCTAAGTGCAATAGACAAAGAGAAATACTATATGATTTCACTTATATGTGGATCTAAAAAAACAAAACAAATGAACAAAGAAGTCAAACAGAAACAGATTTATAGATACAGAGAACAAAATGGTGCTTACCAGAGTGGAGGGGACTGTGAGGATGAGTGAAATAGGTGAGGGAGATTAAGAGGTACAAACTTCTGGTTATCAAATAAGTAGGTTGCGGGTATGTAGTGTACAGCATATGGAATATAGTCAATAATGTTGTAATAATTTTGTATGGTGACACTTAAGACCTAGACTTATCATGGTGATCATTTTATAATGGATACAAATATTGAATCACTATGTGGTATGCCTAAAATTAATATAATGTTGCAAATCAAGTATACTTCAATTAAAATAAAATGAAACCTAGATCTTAAAAAAACTGGACATAGGAAGTCTAGCTTTATTAAGTAATTGGAAGACAAAGCAAACCTTAATTTCTACTGTATTCAACATTCTAAAGGCATAATTTAGTAATTCACTAAAGAGGGAAAAATGTGCAAAAAAAAAAAAAAAAGGAAAGAAAGAACCCAAACTCAACAATAAGAAGACCAACAATGCAATATAAATTTGGGGAAAAGATATGAAGAGACTTTTCCAAAGAAGATATACAGATAGCAAATAAGCACATGAAAAGATGCTCAACATCATGTGTCATTAGGCAAATGAAAATTAAAACAACAATAAGGTATCACTACACACATATTAGAATGGCTAAAATCCCCCAAAACGTGACAATGCCAATGTCTTGAGATGTTGCAGAGCAACAGGAACACTCCTTCATTCCTGTTGGGAATGCAAATTGTACAGTCACTTTGGAAGACAGTTTGGAAGTTCCTTCATAAAGCTAAACATAGTCTTACTATATCATCTAGCAATTACACCCTTAGGTATTTATGCAACTGATTTAAAATTTTTTGTCCATATGAAAACTTGGACACAAGTGTTTTTAGCAGTTTTATTCACAATCACCAAAAACTGGAAGCAACCAAGATGTCCTTCAATAGATGAATGGATAAACCAACAACTGTGGTACATTCTTACAATGGAATTTTTATTCAGCGAGAAAAGCAATAAACTATCAAGTCCTGTAAAGACGTGGGTGAATCTTAAATGCATATTGCTAAGCAAAAGAAGCCAGTCTGGAAAGGCTACATATTGTGTTATTCCAATTTTATGACATTCTGGACATTATAAAATGGTTCAGCGGTTGCCAGAGATTTGGGTTGAGTGGTGGGGAAGAAAAGGTTAAATAGGTGGAGCCCAGGGCTTGTTTTTTGGGAATTGAAACTATTCTGTATGATATCATAATGGTGAATATATGACATTATATATTTATCAAAACCTACAGAACTTTTCAGTACAAAGAATGAACATTAATATATGCAAATTAAAAGATATCATTTAGAAGGATGGTGGAATCCCAGGATGCAGGAAGGCAGACCGTGACAAAAGAGTCTAACTGTATTGTAAAGGCATGAAACAACCTCACAAAAGGCAGTAGGGAAAAAGGGCTGACCCAAGTAACACTGGAAATGAGTGGAGTCTGTCTGTAAGACTAAAGGTAAAGAAACTGAACAGTTGAAAAAAAACAAAGCTTTTCATAGCTAAAATTTAAAACTAAGCAAAGGATTTAGTACCTCATGGGCTCCTGAGATGTTTTCTGGTGATATTGTATACCAACATGAATCCAGAGAAAAGTTTTGTGATCAGTAGCTGTAAATTTCCAAACTTTGGGTTTCCTTTCTTTGTTAGTGCCTGACTGCTGTGTTTTACTGGACATTAATAATTTAAACATATTTTTAAAAGTCTATATGAAATCCCAATTCTTTTTTGAAACAAAAATGGAATGAATACACCAACTAACCAAGATATAATTGGGAGAGAGAATATGGATGTAAACTGATACTACATCCCTAGCACTTTAGTGCTTGATTGTCAGGGAAAGGAACTGAAGCCACAAAGGGCAAGAGAGAAAGCTGGCCATGTGGTCTTTTCCATCTGGGTGGTCTTTAGACATATCAGATCACAAAGAAGTGGTTTAAAAGAAAGGATAGAGATGAGAGATACCTGTGTATTGTTTGTATATGTTTGTCCCAGTCATCACATGTATGGGTACAACCTTGCTGGCAGTAATACCATTTAATGCACATGGATTCTGCCAGAGAACTTAGAACGTGAACTCCATCAGGACAAAGTTAGTCTATTTTTTTTTTCTCCCCTGCATCCTCAAGGTCTAATGAATAAAAACTTATGGAATGGACAAAAGTGGTATCAAAAATGCAAACACACAAGAAAGTAGGCAAAAGAGAAAGACTATATAAATAAACCTTTAAGCGTAGGTGCAAAAAAAGAAAAATTTTAGTTGGGGAGAAAGATAAGAAAGGAAGCTGAAGAGAACCAGTTGCGCAGAGGCGCAGGAATTATTGCTGGAGAAAAGACCAAGCCTGACTAAGCTCTTCTGTTGCTCTGATCTTCATGAGGGTGTTTTCTTAGGACCCTCACTGACAAGAACACAGCCTGGTATGGCATCAGCCCATGGCCATATATTCCTTCCAACATGAGCACAGAAAGCGGACAAATTTGAGGTTTGACATCAGTGCAAAAAAGATTTGCGATATTTCTTGCAGAGAGGGTTAGGAGCTCAATGCTGCTAAGGAGTGACCACAGTTTGGAGGTAGGAACGTCCATGGGAAATGAGGGTTCCTCTGAAGAATAAAGATTTTTAAAAGGGAAAGATTTATATCAGGTGGGGAGGAAGATGGGTGGAGGGGGGGAAGATGGATGGAGCAGAGGATACAAAACCCCAAAAGAAAACACCAAAAGTTGTCTTCACTTGTATAGTTAAAATGAGCATCTCAAATTTCAAAATCTTTCATAAAAACAACCAGAGAGGATCAAATGAGAGGATGTCTAAATAAATGCTTTGGAAACCATAAAGTTTTACATTAATATAAATCACGTACACTTGTGGGTTCTCAACCAGTATTTGCTGATTGGAGATGGGCAGAGAAAAAATTTGGGGATGCTCAACAAAGCCCCAGGCAGCAGTGCTGACTGACATCTAAGTGTGTGTGTGCATGTGTGTGTGTGTGTGTGAACTTTTGTATTAATGCCATCACCAAATCTAAAAGGAAACCAAGCACAAAAAAGTGCCATTAAAACAAGATTAAGTTTCTACCAGACTGAGAAAGGGAGGGAACTCAATATAAGGACTCTCTTCAACACAAAAAAGGATTGAGGACTATGACATTACCAAGAAAGGTACCCACGACAAAGACGGGGTGCCTCATGGTGAAGTCAGAACCTCATATACTGCTGGTAGGAATGTAAAATCCACTTTGGAAAACAGCCTAGCATTTCCTCAAATGATGAATACAGAGTCACCATATGACCCAGAAATTCTACTCCTTGGGAGTATACCCAAGAGAAATGAGAGCATATGTCCACACAAAAACTTGTACAAGAATGTTTATAGCAGCATTGTTCATAAAAGCCAAAAGACAGAAACAACTCACCTGATGGGCATTCTTCTGAAGACAGGGCTTCTGAGAGGAGTGTCTAATTCCCCTAAATATTAAGAAACACCAATTCAGAGAGTGAATCAAGACAGAAGGATTCTAGAACTCAATGATCTTTTAAAAAATTTCCTTCTTGTAGATTTTTTTAGAAACCTAATGAAGAAACAAAATGAATTATAGCCCATAAATCTTCTGGTGTTGGTTGTCATTATATCCTTTATTCATGAAAAGTGTTTAAGGATTTGATCATGCAATTTACCTTAACAAGAGTAACAAATTTCCTGTAGTGATCAATAGAATTTTTTCCTGAGAGGATGTAGTAGAAAATGGAAGTATGATGTTGCAAAGTCTTACAAGACTGGCCCAGCAATTTTTCATGTCCATGATCACTGCTCTAGGTTTATATACCATCAGTAGAAATTATTAGCAGCATGAGTTATTTATCTGTAACATGGCTACTTAAGCACTAAATTCTAAGAAGACTCTTTAAAATTTTTCTATCTACTGATCATACACATAATGTATACAAGTAAGCTACAATGAGTATATCTGCAAGAAACTAATTCTTATCAATGCCTATTATCAGGAAAATCAGGAAATTTTTAAAAAGATTAGAATTCAGCAATTTTTTAAAATACATTCTGCATAAATGAGAACTTAATTCTCAACTTTATAAATATTTTCATGAAAATGTAAGAAATTAAATTCCTAATTGGCAATCTGGGAATTTAAGTAAAATAAGCAAAGTCATAGCAAATGCCTTATCATCATTTATCTATACATTCATTCATTTGTTTACTGAGGGCTGCTATGGCCTGGACTGAACCTAAAACAGTGAAGAAAAGAGAGGGAGGCAGAGACCCTGCTGTAAGGTAGGGGCTCACAAACGTGATTCTCTTCCCTTCCCTTGCTATTGCACAGAATCACCATGGGAAAAAAGATATTCTTCAGAGTTGTTGCTAGATTTTATGTAACTGCAGTGTAATTGGAAACATTTTGATGCATAACTCAGGGCTGATTTTCAGAGAAAGTGTCCATGCATTTATACCAAAGAGAAAAAGCACAAAAACAATGAAGTCTTCTATGAGAATTATAACATTTATGCCTTGCTTCTAAGCCAAGGGCAGGGAGAACATTCTTAAATAAACACTTCTCTCATCTAGATGAAGAAAAGTAACAGAAAATGAAGCTAGCAAGCCTCCCATGACTTCACTGAAATCCCTCATGTGACCTTGGGTGGTGGGTGGGAACACACCGTCACATCCCCCCTTCAGCAATCCAGAACCCTGCATCAAGCCACCTTTAGGAAATCTTTACAGTATGTTTTAAAATATTACTCTCAGGCTGGGACCAAGAACTTTCTGGGCACTACCATGGATAATGACCTGGGCTGGACCTAAACACTTTGTATTTTATCCAGACTGAAGAATAAAGAATACCTATCCATAAATGATTTGCTTCTCCTCCCTTCTTTCCTTCCTCCCTTTTTCCTCCCCCCCCACCCTGTAAGTTTCTCCTAGGCATAATCAAGTCTGTGTTTTTCCTCATAGTATCTTAGCACCTAGCAGAGTGCATAGTGGGCAGATATTTGATAAACATTGAATGACTGAGTGAATGAATGAATTCCGCAAGTATGTGTGGAGAGCCTACCATACATAAAGGATGGTTCTATGCCCTGGAAGTAGGGGTGGAAAGGGAAGTGGATTCAAGGATGATGTAACAGTCCTGTGTTTCTGTACGTCTATGCTCTTATATTTAGGCAGCATTTGCCCTGGAGCACGACCTCTATACATCAGAAGTGCCAGGTTTGTATTCCCTTCCACCACTTTCTAGCTGTGTGAGCTCAGGCGAATCATTGAAATCTCCTTTAACTTCACTTACTTGTTTCGAATTGGATAATATCTATCTGTTCTATCTTCTAGGATTGCTGTGAGGTTCAGTTGATTGAATGTGTGTGAATCCCTCTGTAAACAATTAAGCAATTAAGTTAATTTGGCCTAAATAGGAGATGATACTCTAAAAACACTAATGATTATAAAAGTAAAATGATTATAGCATGAAAGAAGTTCAGATAAGATGCCAAGCATACGGTTCACATTGTAAAAGCAGTGATTAGAGTAGTAATGTAAACTCAGTATTTATTACCTTCAATTTTACAGATGAGGAAAGTGATTCAGAAAAGTTAAGTGACCTGCCCAGGGTCACACAGCTAATAAGCAGCTCAGATGGGATAGCCGGATCTCCTCTTTCATTGACCTCTGTGTCTATTCCACATTCAGCTCAGTTAGTTAGCCTAGAAACATATCAGCTAAAATATGGTGGTATTATTGTCATTTTTCTACCATTTCACTTTTTGATATCCTTTTGATTTCAGAATTAGATTATGCATAAAAGTATACCTTTTCTATCTACCCTTAAATGATCATCAGGCATAAATTAGGAGAGAAACAAGCTTTTTTTAGTCTATTAAATAATACCATGGTGTTTAAATTTTGGAAAACCTTTGGATCATTGGTTCAGGGAAGAAGAACTGGACTTCTTGTTCAAATAAACAGGTGGTCAGTTTCAAATGAATGGTAGCTAGAGGGCTGTAGTCTGTCTTCACCTCCCACTTGGGACATTTTGACAGGATAAGGATGTCATGCTCCCCCAGGAGAAATATAGCCTTGGAGGAGGAGAGTGAAGATTAAGGCTGTCCATCAGTGTGAGCTCAGTGTACTGTTAACAAGTAACATATTGCCGTCCTCTCTGACCATCACCTTGTGACCTGGGCTGTGGTCATCTACCCAGAATTCTGGATCTCTGCTGTGTGGATGATGTCGCTGGAAGGGATGGGACATGCCCCAGGAAAGACTCTGGGCTACTTTCTTGTGACACTCAAGTTTAAAAGAGAACATTACACGTGTCATTTTGGGATGGGGGCTGAATTCCTGGACGTGACAGTGCTAAGTGTGTCAGTGCTTGCTCCAGAGGTTCTAGCACAGTGCCTTTGAATGTGTGTTCCAGACATCCTACAGCTGCAGTCTCTCATCCTTTCCCTTCCAGTGCTCCCAAGTCACGTACGGCATACCTCTGACAATTGTTTCTTTCAGCTACTGTACATTGGTTGTTGCTCCATCTTTTCAGGCTACAGAAAGGTTTGCAATGGCCTTTACAAAGGGACTTATTCGTCCCCAGTTGCCTGACTGTCGTTGTCCTGTCTTTCCTCAGCTGTTTCCTAGGAGGCATCTCCAGTCTGGGTACAACATGTGCATTTTGTCACCCTGCTTATACTTCTTCTTGGTGTGTTAGCTCTACCTCTAGAACAGAGCTGCTTGTTCCCGGCCTCCACCGTTTATTCATTCTGTAACCTGGGCATCTTTCTATGCTTCCATTTTCTCGAGTAAAACAGGGAGTGGCATAGCCCCTACCTCATACAAAGCAGAGGGAGAGAGGGGTCGTGGAGCACAGTGACTGGGAGTGTGGATCTGAAACCAGACTGCGGACCTCAATCTCAGCTCTGTCATTTCCTGCTGAGGGAACTTTGAAAGCTACATCACCTCTGTAAGCCTCGGTTTTTCACTTACTCAAATGGAGATCATAATAGAACCCACCTCACAGAACTGAGATGACGATGAAATGAGATCATATTGACCACGAGCTTAGCAGAACACCTGGCACTGTATGGAGTGATTGTGCAGAGATGATGGTGCTGCTGCTGCTGCTAATGAGGATGGTGAGGATGGTGAGGACGGTGAGGACAGTGATGAGCAGCAGCCAACCCTCCTGTTGGTCCTGTCGGTCAGTCGTTCTCCTTTCTGTTCTTTTATCTAACAGGAAGGGGGAAGGGAAAATAATAATACCTCGCCTTTCTCAAGTAACAAGAGTGATCAAGAACAATGGTGAGTATGAATGTACCTTGAAGACATACAAAGAACCACACAAATCCAAGGTAATATTATTCTTGATATATCCTTATCCAAGTAGAGTCAGAACTGCTCTAGGTCTATATGATTCAGAGATGTTTACCTTCAATTCCTCAATCAAGTTTTCAAGTAACACATTCCAAGCACAAAGCCTCTCTCCCCAGAGACCCATCACTGTCATTTGACACATTTACAGCACACTTCCTTAGAAGAAAATGCTTATTGAATGTTGTACAATAAACTATTTCCTGGCCCAGCACTAAACAACAGAGACTCACAGGCCCTTTCTCCATTTCAATGAGCTAAATGCTGTTTTTTTTTTCACAGCCTAACCAGCTCAGCTTCCCATCTCATTCCCAAAGGATTAACTTTTTCTGCTCAAAAAGGCATAATTTTTTTTTTTTGAGCTAGTGAGACTATACCCACTGTAAATCTGTAAACATAGCAGGATAGACTAGGTCATTTGAATTCTCCTTGGAGGTTTGCTTTTCTTAACTTAAGGATCAAATCCTCTATTCTGGACTTGTCATTTGTACTGAACCAAAATGACTAGGAGTTCAGAGGATGAAATCCTGTCTACTTCATCAGGACAATGGCAACCCTGGCCTGCTAGTGTTCGGAGTTTAGGATTTACCTGAAGACTTCACGGACTTAATATCTATGAGTCCTGGATGCTCCCTCTAGCAGACCTTTTAACAGGCTCCACTTATGTGGTGATTCTTGCCAGTTGGGCTGGTCTTGCTGACTCTGCAGTCTTGTTATTGACATCAGGGACCCCGCCTGCCTGCCTGCTCCTCCCTGCCTTGTCTGCTTTAGAGAATTGGTCAGGGAGTCACAAGACCTGGGCTTGAACCCTGATGCAGATTTTCTAGCTGTGGGTTCATGGGCAAGTCAGCTTAGCCTCTTTCTTATCTGTGGAAGGGGATTTCATTAGTTTCCCTACATGGCAATTATGAAGATTAAATGGCATAATGAGTGCAGAAGCTGCATTTTCAACAACTGGTACATGAGATGGTCTCAAGCGTATTAAGTGAAATTGGGTTCTTCTGAATCTAACTCCTCATGGCTTTCACATCCTCCAGATTCTTCTAGTCCTATCCTTAGCTGCCTAACACTTCTTCATTATTATTTACCGCCCTTCAAGTGGATACACTGACCTTTGCAACTGGTGCCTGGAAAATGATTTGTGTCAACATTCTAAGCCTATGTCAGTTAAAATAATTTAATGTATTTCTTAAGGCTTCATGGTTCATTTCTACTGGAAAAATCCAAATGCAAATGGGCCATATGGTTCTCATGCACAGATGGTCCATGTAGTATTTACACCTTTGTCAAATAAAGCTAATGGGTAGCCTTGTATAGACACAGTGCACATGTGCTCTGTTTTCTTTGTGAGGATTAGAGAATATGATGAAAACGATGACAAGAGTATGATGAAAATCTTTCCTGAAGTCACAGTAATTTGTATTTTGCTGTAAGTGGAATCATTTGGTTATTCTGAACAAATGCTTTTTTAAAAAAATTTTCCCGTGTGTGGCACTGTTTTCAATTCTATAGGAAGTTCAACAAAGCGGTGGTGTAAACTCTGCTCAGAAAGATAACAAACTTTTTCACAAGCGCTACCTTTGTATAGAGAAGGTTAAATGATGGATTGAAAATTATAGAGCTGGGTTTTCTAGTAGGAATCATGATTCCCAAACTCTGGCTCTGATTATTAATTTAAATGAATTAAAATTTGATGAACATTTATCAAATGTGTACTACTACTAGCCACAGATTATCAATGATAAAATTCAGTCCATGCCCTTTAGAAGCATTTAGTTTAATTGGGGGAGACAGACAAGCAAGTGGATAATTGTAACACAGTATTATCAGTGCAAATGTCAGTCCTACAAGAAGGAATTGAAAACATACACACATACACACCCACACATACACACATACACAGGAGCTGGGGTGGATTTTAGTCCCTGCTCAAATACCAGCTTCCTCCTCTAAACTCCCCCAGCATTTTATCTGAACTTCCATCATGGCCCTTTTCCATTTTTGCATCCTCCACAAATATTTGTAGAATGAATGAACAATTTCCTTACCTTTTCCAAACACAGGAAGCCAGTATCTATAGCTGAATAGTTGCTATGCGATATCTGATCCTGCATACTAGTAGCCAAGCTGCTAGCTGAGTGATAAAGTTCCTTGGAAACCCCACCCCTGAGAACTTATATCTCTGCACGACCCTGAAAGAGGAAAGAATTTAGTGAAATGAGTAAATGGTCAAAGGAAAGAACCCACCTCTGGAACTTTCAATATGGCTGACTTGGTGATAAATAGTGCTGGGGGAGGGGGGAGAGGGGGAGGGTTATGTGAAAGTCATCTGCAGTGAAAGGATCTTTCCAAATACTCATCCAAGAACACCCTGCTGCTATCCTCCCTGGGCCCATGGTTCCCTGCATGTCTCACTTTGCTTCTCCAAACTCCATGTTTACTCTGGATTCTATCTCTGCTCTTGACTCTTCTTAGGTTTGGTGACCTAGTTTATTACCCTTATCTGACCTTTGCTGCCACCTTTACTTTCTGTTCTCTGTGTCCCCTTGACATTAGTGTTACCTACAGCTTCAAGCAAAGAACCCTTACAAGGCCGCTTCCTCCTTGAGATACGCTCATGGGCTGAGTGGGTCCTCCCATTTCCCGTTAGGGAGGGAAAATTTGGACAAGAAAAGGACAATGGGACTGAGATGTTTTAGTCCCACATATGCCACTTCCAACTGTGTAATCTTAGATAAGAGACTTTACCTCTCTATGTCTACATTCTCACCTGTAAAAATAGAAGTGACACCTACCTCAGGTGGTTATACAAATTAAAATGGAATGTATGTATAGGTATCTGAGACAAAGATGATATTTAGCAAATGGCAGTTCTTTCCCCTGTCACCTCTCCCAGACATGGGCTCTGTGTCCCCCCAGGCCCTGATGTCAATGTGACATTCCTCCTAAAACAGAAGGATTAGGGAGAGCCCTTTCCTCCAGAAATACCAGACCCACCTACCTTTGGTGCTTCTTCCTCCTGTTCAAAGACTGTTTTCTGTTCACGCTCTTGGTTCATCTCAGGAACACTGGAGTATTCCTGAATCCAATGCATGCTGATTATTTTGCAGCTAACTCATTGATAGATGAATGTGACACAAATTCGTGTACTGATAATACCAAAAGAATCAAGGTACTCAGCAAAAAAGGGCTAGTGATGTGTTACATTATTCCTAATGGCATAAAACAGGGATGTCCCGGCTATCTTTTTAAATTGTACCTTAAGGATTTTATATTGCCTTTGTGTGTACCTAATTTTATTAACATGAACTAAGTTGTGAGACTATTTTTGCCTTAGTAACTTAGATCTAAGTAGCTCCTTATTCCCTGAACCTCAGCATGTTGCCCACTTGAAGAAGGAATGGCAACCCCTTGCCCTGCTGATACATCAGCAGTGTGGGTGCACCAAGAGAGAGACCTAATTTAAGAGGTTTCTAAAGAAGACCAAGAATGCATCCAAGACATGGAATCGAAAAAATGTCCTGAAAGGAGCCCAAATTTTCAACCATTTAACTTTGACTCTACCTTCTGCCAAAACAGGAGCTCAATAAATATCCTTGCCCTTGATCCTTACCCATCCTTGGGGATTAAGAAGGCAAATGGGACATGTTACCCCATGTATTAGTCTGGGTTCTCCAGAAAAACAGAGGAGATATATATATATATATATATATATATATATATATATATATATATATATATATGGATTGGAGTATTGGAAGATCAAGATCTTGGAAAAGTGTTCAAATCTATTTTGGGCATTGTAAGTTTGAGATTCCTCCAAAAAGGCAGCTAATGTAGGAGTTCAGGACACTAAGGGAGAGTGAAGACAACTTGTTTATCTTGGATCGTAGACAAGGAGGTGGTGTAGATGTAAAGCTACATAGTCTACAGGTGTTTTTTTAGGGTGTTTTATGACTGAAGTGGGTATTTGGTTTCACCTGTTCAAAAATTTTTCCACCTTAAGGTGATTGTGGTCTGGCATGGGGTTTGGGATTAGGATTTTCCATCTGGTGCGTTGTCAGAAATAATGGATTTATTCTTTACTATGAAGCCCTTGTTTCAGATTCCTCCATTCATCACACCTTTCCTGAACATTCTCTCAATTTCCAACTCAAGAGACTCCTGATTCCTCTCAAAGACATCACTTCCTAAAAGGGAGGCTGCCTGTTTCCCTTTGTACCTTCAGGTGAGGAAGGAGCAAGGGGTTTTTAGCTAAAAATCCATGCTCCTCACACCATCCAACATCACCATCATTTGTCCCTCTTCTCTGCCTTCAGATACCAACTTCCTGACTATCTCTTCTCACTAACTGATAACGAGCATCTGGCTCACTCTTTCTACCCAAGATCTGCCGTTATTTTGATTCTGATATCCCCATCCCCTTGTTCACATACTTCCGTAAGGTATTCAGTGGGTTACATAAATCTGTTGGGGAAAAAACTTACCTGGAATCAAAATATTACTTGGAGATTTTGGATGCAGAATGCACATGTTAAAATAAACACAGGTAGAGTGTGAAATAGAATGCAAGTTTATGGAGATTTTAAAGACGAAACAGTAGTGATGGGCTGCTTAGGACTATGCCCTCAGAGGGCCCAGGCTGAGTATTTATTATGCTCTGTCTTTAAGGATTCCTTGGTGAAGTGTGAGAAGCGCTATCTGGTATCCTCAGTTTCTCAAGTGCCTCGATTCAGTCACCAGTTCCCATGGCCACACCTGATAAATCTTATTTGTCATTCATAACTTGTCCATCTCTAAAGTTTTATTTGCAAACATCATACTCTCACATGTAAAGCTTACCAATTTGGTTGTAGGAAAATAATGTTTCATTGTTTAAATTTACATTTCTTTTGATTCCTAAAGAGATTGATTTCTTTTACATTTGGTGGTCATTTTTATTTTTTCTTGCATATTTTCTTACTGAGGTGTCCATTTCTTATAACTGATTAGCACTTTCACCAACAAAAATACTTCATTTAATTTTTAGTATTTCATTTTTATAAGTCATTTTAGCTTAAAGATAATCGGATTGTTTTTAATTAACTAACTAAACTTTAAAAAATCATTTTAAGAATAACTGGGCTTAGACTCAAGTGAATTTTGAAAAAAATACCATTACTTTAACATTGAACTGTGTTTTATTTTGCAGGAGTCCCACCTGGCAATTTACCTGTGGCCGGTTTTTCTGAAATGAACCTATTTCCTGCCTCTGGTAGTTATAAATATTATCTAGAGGCTCATAAAGAATTCTTTTTAGTTATTTTCATCAATGTTTGTGTTCAAAATCTTATATCTCTGAGAGAGGTTTTCTTTTTTGAGGACAATTTTTTTTTAATTTTGATAATTAATCATATGAAATATCTAGATAGTGATATGTATAGCATCACTCCAGAGCTTGTTAGAACTACCAGGAACTTTGAAAAGACCCAAGTAAGTAAATCCAAAATAGGATCTTAGACCCAAAACACATAGGCAGAAACTCCCCCCTATTTTACCAGCTGCCGAGGCAGCACAGAATATTGTGACCTTAGTATTAGGACCTTATAAACAGCCTTCCCAAACCCATCGGTATTCTCACCGTGGAGGCAATGCCTCCTTCCCCTGTGCTATTCAGTGTGTTAGAGGCTTACCAAAGCAGTTTTTAGTATAAACAGTTCTTTCAGTTTTGTTTTGTCTCCCTTCTTCACGGGGAGAACATTGAAATTACAGACATGAATTTGTACTCTAAGCCCCAGTTCCCTTTGCACACTGGGACTTTGTTTCTGGTAAAGCCCATCTGTCTGCCTCCCTCCTTCCTTTCCCAGGGGTCCTCTTAGGCCCTCAAGCAAATAGATCCATGCTGGGCTCTGCCCAGGAGTCTGCCCAAAGTTCACAGATATGTCAGAATCCAGAGGTGGTCAGGGTCTCAAGCCAGCATCCCTGCCCAAGAGCACTGTGTATTCAAGAACCAGAGGGTGAACTGTGGTCAGAATCAGGGGGTGATAGCAGCTAGTTATCCTCTGGAACAATTTTTGTTCCTGCAGCTCCAGGCATTTCTGGTCGAATGCTGCCACTCACAGCACTGGCATAAAATCTGGAAGCCATTTGGAGTTCAAAGACACCCACAGACTTCAGCAAAGCAGAGCTGGGGGAAGCTTCTGGTGTACAAAGGATATTAACATACACATCTGTTTAAAAGTTTTGGTGGATTCTTGGTAGAATTTCTGGCTAAACAGTTGCTGAAGAAAATCCATGCCTGCAATATTTTCTCAATATCCAAATCCAACCAAGTTTGGAA
The DNA here is from genome assembly GCF_030028045.1 of Hippopotamus amphibius kiboko. Classification (NCBI taxonomy): domain Eukaryota; kingdom Metazoa; phylum Chordata; class Mammalia; order Artiodactyla; family Hippopotamidae; genus Hippopotamus; species Hippopotamus amphibius. The sequence continues at coordinate 28,716,888 of NC_080202.1, read as the reverse complement.
CAGGACCAGAGAGCATCCTTACTACAATTTATGGAGTGTCCAGAATGGGGTCTATCTACCGTAGGTCAGGAAATGAGGGCAGAAGGCAAATGGGACCCCTGGATGCAATGAACCCAAAGTCTCTTTGGAGCACAGAGCAGACTTCCTGTGATTCTCAGCTTTCAAGTTTCAGAACTAATAACAAAAAAAGACACAGTCAATTCCACTTTTTATTTAGTAATCCCTCTTCTATCTCTTTCTCCTCTTTGTTTTTCTCTTCTGTGATACCTCTTACCATTCTTCCTTCTGCCCTTTCTATTTTCAGCTCCTTCCATCCCCTTTCCTCTCTCTTCTCCCTCTTCCTGTCCCCTCTTGCTCTCGCTGCTGATCCTCTTAGAGCTGAACTTCAGCAGAGGTTGGCACAAGACTCTCTAATCTAGACTCTGCCACCTTCTTGGTCATGGTCATGTGGTGCCTCATGACTGAGAGGGAAGGGTACCCCCCTCCGGGGTTCGTGAGTATGAGACATTTCCTCTAGCAACCCTGCTAGCAACTCATCTCCCCATGGAGAAGCTGGGCAAACTTCCAGACTGAGACATGGAGGCAGAAATCACTGGGGAGACCCACCAGGGGTCACTAGAGTGGGCTTTAAGAAAAGGGGGGTATGCAGCCTGGGGAGAACCAGACCACCTGTGATCCTGTCGTACTTTCCTTGTGAGTCCTTGGGCGGGGGACTGTCCCTCTCTGCACCTTGGAGTTCTAGCTGCAAAAATGAAGACACTGGTCTCAAAGGGCTTTTCCTGTTCTTTAATTTATTGGTCCCTTTTGTTATGGTATTGCCATAAAACTATAGGCTTATCTCTCTCATAATAAACATTATCCTCTTTGAGTAAAGAACCGTAGCCCTTGAAAAAATTTCCAAGCAGAGAAAGGGGAGCAATTCCTGCTTGAATCTGACCCTGAGACTGTGAGTCTCTGGCTCCACCCAGTCTTCTTCCAGCCCCCAGGTCTCCAGCTGCCACCACAGTAGCCCTTTCTCACTGACACCACCCACTGGTTCCAGGAAACATGAGCTCCTTCTCTCTCCAGTGTGTGCATGGGGAAAAATCTTGTTAGAAACCCAGAAGAAGATGTGGAGGTTAAAACGGAATGTTTACTGAGAAACAAAGCAAAAAAGCAGCATTTCGGAATACAGGCTTCTGAAGGTATTTGAGAACCAAGTTCAGATAAGCTAAACTCTCAATCTAGGTTGTTTTGGGGGCTGAGTTTCTAAAACTAGTGAGATCTGCAGACTCTCTCAGAAGACTCACTTACTCCAATTTTTATAAACTAAATTCCAGTGTTACCACAAGAGTTCTGACAGTCCCCTCCCCAGAGCTGGCTCAGTGATGGGAACATGACCATTGTTTACTAAAAGTGGAGTCTTCTAATGGGAGAGGGTCAACGGGAACAGATCAAAAATAGTCCTCATTCACCACCTACTCTGCTCCCCCAGCCCACAGCCCTGGTTTTGTTGGACACATTTCCTTGCAGGCTCTGAATGGAGCACACCAGCCTGCCTGTTCTATGGCCAGTTAAGCCTCTGGGAAAGGAAGGCCAAATTCAGGAATTCATTTGGGAAAAGAAGTACTGTTTGGTTGATTTCTTTCTTTGCCATCAGGCTTGGTTTTGGTCCCTGTTCATCACAGATTGCTCCCATTGCCCTGGCAGAGGCAGACGTACGAGAGGAGGGTCAGCGACAGCCTTGGCCTTTGCTCTGCTTCTGTGGGAGGGGCTGCCAAGAGCTGTGGGGAAACGGGTGGGGCTCAGACATGATTCCCATCAGGGGAAAATAGAATAAAGTTTAGGGCAATGACTTGTGCTAGTACACGCCCTGTTCTTTCTAGTGAGGAAGGTTCTCTCTGAAGAAGTGAATGAGGATAGAAAAGAGATGCTTCCCCTGCGAGGCTCAGCGCTGCAATAAGCCTGTCCGGTTCTTCTTCCTACAGTATCTCAGTTCCAACCTCTTTCACTGATGATGTCCAGGGAGCACTGGCAATAGACACCTCTAGTATTCAGGCCTCTGAAGCCCTTTCTAAATGATTCTCTTCATAAATTGTTATACAAGGAGATTAGTGGAGACAGCCTTTATCCTTGTCACTATGCCTGGAAATCTTTGGGGTGGAATGGGATTGTCTTCCCACTTCTCTTCCGCATGCTTTGCCATTATCATGATTCCTCCCCAAACATTGGAGTTAAGTCAATAAACCCTGCTTTCCTTTCACAGGTGGAAAAACAAGGTCAAATGACTCGTGACTGGATGCTCTGGATTTGGGTTAGAAATGAGACACCATCAAAAGATGCCACTTTCTGGTCCTTTCCCTATTTTGAACCTCAGGAATGTGGAAGCATGTTAGACATATATATTCTACCTTAGGCCCTCCATTTGTAAAGTCCAGTGAATGATACAGGTGCATAATTTCTAACATAAAATGGCAGTTGAAGGGACTGTGGATAAGATACCAACTATTAGGAAGATCAGTGCTGGGAATACTTGGGATGCAAGGACGTCCCTTCAAGTCACATTTCTTTGGACACTTCTGCTGCTATTTGAATAACTTTCTGCCATTGCTGTCACCTAGCCCACTGAGAGTTTATCCTCCAAAAACGAAGCTTCTGGGAACATCACCCTGCCCATGAGTGACTCCTCCCCTATGTGTTCTGGGCCAGATGGTCAGAGTGCCACTTTACTACAGTGTGTGAAAATGTCAGGCTCTCACTGCCCTGAAGAGTAATGACATGCCTGGACTCACTGCTCACCTCAGCTCTGGCTGCCACAGTGATAGTCACAACATCATCTCCATTTCAACTTCCTTTTTCACACTATCTATCATCCCCTCCAGGAACCTTCCTCTCCTCTCAAGCTAGAAATCTCTCTCACACTCTCCTCGCATCCATTAGATATCACAATAAACAAGAGTCTTTCTAGAAGCACCTCAATTTTATAGTGCTATGTCCAGACAAGACAGGGCTCCCCCAGATGCAATCATTCTTGCCTTGGCAGTCTCTCTGGGTCATGCCCCTCAAACTCTCAGATCTAGAAATTTCCTTTCAAAGCGTAGATCTTCCAGAGGGAAAGTCTAAGAAATACATCTCCAAGATGTTCTTCCAATCATCATGCTGCCCTCTGTACTTCTCTCATCAGAGACCTCTGTGGGTAAATTTTTGCCCACAACTTCTCCAAACCTTCATATCTTTTACCCATCACACAAGTCCCCAGCCTATTTGAATGACACAGAATTCATATTTCTATATGATATTTAATATAAATATTTTATGTACATATAGTATAATTCCATTTAAATTAAAATAGATACAGCATATATATATATGTACAAACACAAACTAAGAGACATTTACTTTGTAAATATTTGGTTATTTGAATTATGAAAGTAAGCTTGTCATGTTACAACTCAAAAAATCTAAATGTCTCAAGTCAAATGAATATCCTCATGCTCTTCTCCAGTTCCACAGTGAAGGTGTGCAATGGCATGGTGTACACAAATAGCTAAATATGTTCTTATTCAAAATGTGAGCACACTCTATATATTATTAGTCTTGAACATTTTTACTTGATATATCATGACTGTTATTCTTTATTAATATACACACCTCCCCAATTTTTCTATTGTTTTTAATTTGCTGGTTTTTAAGAGTAAATAAAATATGTAAAGACTGTCTCAAGAGAAAAAACAATACACGTACATGGTCGCAAATGTAAACAATAGAAAATGGGCATACAGTAGAAAGCATCTTATCTTCTGCAGACTCTCGTTTCCCTTTCTCAGAAACCACAACTTTTAGCACTCTCTTGTGACTTGTTCCTGAAATTTGGAACAATGGATCTCTCTTAAATAAAAGCCTACCTCACTTTCACCTTCTTTTCATTCTCATAGATTAGGAAAAAATACAGAAAACCCTTTTCTTTCATGATTGCTCAGGGTCTTCCTGACTTCATGAAGCACTGAATAGAAATCAGACATTTCTCAGGGAAAGCCACAAACTAAAAAAGAATGTGATGATAGCTCAGAACTAGAAAGAGCCATTGCCACTGAAGTCCAGACGTTGAAACTGTTGAAAGCTCCAAATCATCTTGAGACGAAAACAAGAATGTATGTGTTTTCATATAATTGCAGGAGGCTCACAGATGTCCTCTGAAGGCCAGCCATGCACTCTAGGCTAAGAACACCTGATCTGGCCTGGTCTCTTTCCTTCTCTCACCCTTCATTGTGCATAGAGGAAACTGAGGCACTAGTGGATAAATACCACAGACAGCTTGAGCCAGAGATGTAGTTGGGACCAAGGTCTCCTGATCCCTACTTCATTGCTTGGTTTAGATGGCATGGCCATGAGGACATTCTGTTTAATCTTACTCCACACCCAACAAAAAAAAAGTGTGATCATCAAGCAAATGAGCATTGTGGTGAATCTTCCTGCATTACATATTAAGGGAAAATGGGCCACAGTGTTGTTGGATGATAGATTGTATAGTATGCCTATTGGTCAGTGTATTAGTTAAGAATCTACAGAGAACAAGAACCAGTGGGATGTGTATATATAGAGAGATTTATTTTAAGGAATTGGCTCATGCTACTACAGAGTCTGGCAAGTTCAAAATCTGCTGGGTAGGCTGGCAGGCTGGAGATCCAGAGAAAAGCTGATGTTGAAGTTCAAGTCTAAAGCCATCTACTGCAGAATTCATTCTTGCTCAGAGGAGGTCAGTCCTTGTTTGTTATATTAAGGCCCTCGACTGATTAGATGAGGCCCACTCACATTATGGAGGGAGAGCAATCTGCTCTACTTAAAGTCCACCAATTTAAATGTTAACCTCATCCAAAAACACTCTCATGGAAACATCCAGAATAATGTTCAACCAAATATCTGGGCACTGTGGCCCAGCCAAGTTGACATAAAACTCACCATCACAGTCTTGTCTGGCTCTTTCTATCAGCTTCTTCAGGCTTAGGTCATAAGCCACTGGAATGTGCTTGAACCTGGAAGAGCATTTCCTGGAAAGAGATGAATTTTTATTATTCTTTGCTGATAAAACCAGAAATGTGCAATTTCTGATAGCCACAACTAACTCACTAATGCACTGTATATATGTCGTAGTAAGGTTATGCTGGAACCAGAAATTTTATATACAAATGATATTAAATTTGAAGCCTTCCTTGGATTCTAGAAAGTGTCCAGACATTCAGTGTTGTGAATTTCTGCTCAAGATTCATTAATTCTTTAGATAAACATATATTGGGCACCTGTTCTCAGTCAGGAATTGTGTTAGCCATTGAGGGAATATAACAATTATGTCAAGAAACGTATGGTCTAATGGGAAGAGTAGACAAGAAAAATTCCCTCCAGTTAACGCTTTGAAAAATATTTGTGCAGTATGCTAAAAGAAGCACATTCTCAAGGATAACTCCTCTATCACAATTCATTCTCTCTTAATGTTTACAGCACACCCTTTCTTCCAAGATAGAGAGGCAAGCATCCCTTTGGCTGACTTGCTTAGCCTTCTTCAACTCATTCCATCACAAGTTCTCTAACTCCAGAATCCAGTTTCCCTACAATAGTTTTATGAGAACAAAATTATTTTGATACTTTCCAGGTGCAATGTAGATTGGGGAATGAGGAGTGTATGCCAAGAATATAACTTATCATTTCATCTGAAGAGAGAAGCCACATGCTTTGATGTGGGTCCTGAGAAGCACAGCCTGTGGCATCTGCATAAATAGAAGCCCCTCTCAAGGAGGCAGCTGGGTATTTGATGGATTTCTGAAATAAGGGTTCCATTAAGAAGGTCACTGTGTTGTACTGTTATGTCAGCAATTATCACACAGGAAGTTAGTCTGGGATTAGGACCAGATTTTCCAAAGCTGAACTTGTAAACACCATGGAAGTAGACTTTCCTGTTGGTGATAGAAAGATTGACATTTAACAGCAGGCTTTTGTGCAGCAATGACACGTCTGATTATTCTGAAGGTTGACTAAGCATGCAGGTTGATTAGATTATGGGTTAGTGGGTATTTCAACTTCTGGTTCACTGAGAGCTAGCTTTAAACTATGGGTCCAAAAATTTAACCTCTGAAACCTTTGTGCTGTGGTAGCCCAGGTGGTCTCTGTAAGTGAGGGGAAGGTGTCAACTATTTAAAATTAAAGAGATACAGTATAGCACAGGTTGGTCATGAAAAGCCCAGTTTTGCCATTCTAAATCAACTAATAGTTTTCCTGAAACTCATTGTACTTTTGTTCTGGAAGAATTTATGCTCCAGTTCAGAATTTAAAAATTAAGCAATGGGTGTATTCATTGAATATTGAGAGTAAAAGAGTGAACACTTATTATTTTTTTCCCAAATGCAAAACAGAATGAATCTAAACTTATCCTGTTGAAGAAAATAGTCTCTTCACTTCAAATGGGACCTAATATCTGGGACAGATTAAAATGGTGAGGAGCTTAATGTTGTTTACTTTTGAGTCAACAAAAAATAAAATATTGTTGGAAAACACCCCCTATTACCCAGAAAAGAGAGAAATGGGAAAGATGTCCAGTTAGGTCAACCCCAAAGAATATTTTGACTTTGTGTTACTGACTTGTCCTGGATCACAAGCGGGCTAAAAATATTAATAAAAACATTACCATGGTAGTATTAACTAGGTAAGCTTTTAATATGATTCAGTGCATTTTAAAAGGAACACTCAGATGTCATTTGTTTCAAACTGACTGATTATCTACAAACCAGATTTGAGTCACTCTGGAAGAGTTTAGCAACATACAAAATTTGGCTATAATTAATCAATTATTTCAAAATATTGTGGAATAAACTTACAAATAGTGAAACATAAGGTTTAAGATGGAGCAGAGACTGCTCTGAAGTCAGTCATGATCCTAGTGTAAAAAATACTATTACTAAGAGCATTTAAAAATTACTGAAATTAATTTTAAAACCCAATGGACACGCTCTTTTGCTGGGTGACGTAAGCAATAGCACGGGCTGCTGTTTGCAATGACGTTGAAACAAGGCTCAATGATAATTATATTGGCAGTTTATCCTTAGGAGTCTCTTATTGCTGCAAGGAAGAACACAAGGGGTGAGACATGACTGAGAAATGTTTTCATTCACAGCATCTCATTAAAGTCTATGAAGTGATTGGCTTTCTCCAACAACATGACACCAAAAGACACCTCAGTGACCCTGGCTACTGTGATTTATTTAGCAGCTTAAATATTTTGGTAACTATGAGCCAACAAATGACCAAAATAGGGTTTCTAGAAAAATATTAAATGGCTAGTAGATATGAATGAGAACGTGGTATACTTTCCATAAATCTTCATTTATAGAAATAGTATAGAAATCTAGAACTGTTCCACAGATGTCTCTGCTTGTATCTTCTTTTTATCTCATTGGCTCCTTTCCCTCAACCTATTTTTAATGATGGTGTTTCTTATTTTAATTTTTTAATTTTTATTTTATTTATATTTTTGTTTTTTTTTAATATTTTATAATTTTTATTGGACTATAGTTGATTTACAATGTTATGTTAGTTTTAGGTGTACTGCAAACTGAATCAGTTATACATATACATATATCCACTCTTTATTTTTAGATTCTTTTAATGATGGTGTTCTTTAAAACTCCCTTTAACACAGTGTATGTTACTAGCTATTAGTTTTACATTTCTATTAAATGTATGAAAATTTAGCATATTTTCATTATATGTATTTCCTTATCTGTATCATTTTGAATTTACTAAAATATATTTTCACAATACTTGTTCTTGCTCAAGTCACCAATGACTTCCTAATTTTCAGATGCCAAAATCCGTGGTTTAGGTCCCCATTCCAGTTGATCTCTAAGGCACTGACACTATCACAATCTTCTCTTTTAAAATCCCCTCCTTTTTTGAAACTCAGAGAACCTTCTCTTCTGGCTCTCCTCCTATCTCTGGCTCCCAATCTTTCTTATGTGGGCTTCACTTTCCCTTCCTTAGATGTTCATATTCCCACAGGTTCCTCCCTAGTCTTCTTAGTGATTGTGAACAATCTCACTTCTCCCAGGGCTTCAGCAAATACTTATTTCCAGTCCATGATTCCCAAAGTTCAACAACCATTCATTAAGCAACTTTTATGTGCTAGGCAGTGGGGATATGATGAAGACAAAGGTATCTGACGTCAAGGTTCTTAAACTTTGAGTAGAAAAAACAGAGATAATTTCTTTTTTAAAAAATTTTTAATTTATTTATTTATTTTATTGGCTGCATTGGGTCTTCGTTGCTGCAGAGGGCTTCTCTCTAGTTGCCATGAGCAGGGGCTTCTCTTCTTTGTGGTGTGCAGGCTTCTCATTGCAGTGGCTTCTCTTGTTGTGGAGCATGGACTCTAGGTGTGCGGGCCTCAGTTGTGGCACACAGACTCAGTAGTTGTGGCACCCGGGCTCTAGAGCGCAGGCTCAGTAGTTGTGGTGTATGGGCTTAGTTGCTTCATGGCATGTGGGATCTTCCTGGGCCAGGGATTGAACCCATGTTCCCTGTACTGGCAGGCGGATTCTTAACCACGGGACCATCAAGGAAGTCTCAGCACAGATAATTTCTTTATAGAGAGATAAATGGAAGTATGCTGGGAGGACTATTTGAACACAGGGAATCAACTCCCTCTAGTTCCCATCTCCCTTTTGAACTTAACTTCACGGGTATATGCCCAGCATCTTTAACTGGACAGTTCTCAGTCACCACAAACTTGACATACTGAAAGGAAAATAATCTATTTCTTCATCCCACTCACCTAACACCTTAAACCTGCATTTTGCACTGATATTTCCTATCTTAGTTAATAATAAACAGTATAAGCAGTTGTTTAAGCTTGAAGTACCACAAACTTTTTTTTTTTTCATCTCTTTTTTATCCTTTACATCACTCCCTATGTACCTTTCAATTTTTTTTTCTCCATCCTGTATTTACTCTGTGGGTGATATCTTGTATGTGAGAAAGAATTGGAAGTGAGCTGGCCCCACCCACTCACCCTCAGCTTCATATTGCCTCCCTCTGCTCTTGTTCTGTGACCTCAGCTGCCTAGATTCTTTCCATCTTTGGTACTTCCGGTGCTGTCCCTTGGCCTCAAGGCCTTTGCATATACTGTTCCCTCTGCCTGAAACACTCCTCTCATCCATTGCTGTTAACTTATTCACACTTTAGGTCAGTGGTTCTCAAATGTATGTGTGCATGTGAGGGAGATTGTACCCCCAGGACTATCTAGTAAGTAGTGGCCAGGGATGCTGCCAAAAATCCTACAGTACACAGGACAACACCCACAACATAGAATTATCTGTCCCCAAATGTCGATAGTGCTGAGATGGAGAAATTTTGCGTTAGGTCTCAGCTCAGGGAAGATTTCTTTGACAAAATCAGGACTCCTATCCTTCTCTCTCAAAGCACATCACTGTTTTCCTCAAAGAACTCACCTCTCTGCAATAATATATCATTTGAGGGTAGGGGTCACATCTATTTTGTTTGCCATTTTATCCTCAGTGGCTGGCTCAGAGTTAAGTCCAATGAATATCAGTTTGAAGGAAGGAAGAAGGAAAAGGGGGAAAAGGCAAAGGAGACAGAATAGGAAGAGACATCTGCATTTTATGAATTCTAAATCTGTTGTTAATTTGCTGATATAATTAGTCATACTGATCAAGCATGGACATCATGGGGAATGATGGTGAAAGGGACCACAACATCAGCTGCAGCAATGTGTACAAAGGCAGATCAGGAGGGAAAGTGGTAGAAGAGAATGAAAGGGTAGTATAGCTTCAGTCATAACAGAGAAGAGGCAACAGTGCCCCAGAAGTTAGATGGTCATAGCCTGCATGACCTGCATAGCCCAGCAGGGTTGGCCACAGGCATGGTGGGCACCATCTATGAAGAGAGGTTGAGAGTAGAAAGCAGATACAGCGAACCAAGGAGGAAGAGGAAGCACCACCAAGGGAGGGTAAGGAAAATATACCTAGAAGACTAGACTTTCTGTAAGCATATCGACTTCAAGAAGATTGTCGAGTCTTCTGCAAGGAGGGAACCCTAATGGGACTCTTATTTTTAAAAAAAATTTTATGCAGTATAGTTGATTTATAATGTCGTGTTAGTTTCAGGTGTACAGAAAAGTGAATCAGTTATACATATACATGTATCCACTCTTTCTTTAGATTCTTTTCCTATATTATAGGCCATTACAGAATATTAAATAGAGTTCCCTGTGCTATATAGTAGGTCCTTATATCAGTTTTATATATAGTACTGTGTATATGTCAATCCAATCTCCCAATGTATCCCTCCCCTCTCCTTTTCCCGCGGTAACCATGTTTGTTTTCTACATCTGTAACTCTACTTCTGTTTTGTAAATAAGTTCATTTATACCCTAAAGGGACTCTTTTAAAGGATGGTGAGCTCCTAACAAGATGGAGAACACGTGATTGACTGGCGTTCTTGTCTGGGGAAGGTGGGCTGACCTGGTGAGTCTTCTCCTTGTGAGAGATGCAGTAGAGTGAGGTCAGGAGAGGGAGCTTAGAACGCTCCTTCCAACAGGCAGCATGTTGGGGGAAGTCATGTGCCCACAGTGTGGGTGACAGGAGGCAGCAGGCCAGGAAAATGCTTAACCAAAGAGCTGGCAAAGAAAGACAGGCCTGTAATGTGATCATTCTCCCGTGATATTCCCATATTTTGTGTAAAGTTGTTAAATATCACAACATTCTTATGATTCGATTTCTCGTGGAAAAGAAATAAAGGACAGAATTCTAGATCTGAGTAAGGCGTGGTGCAGCCCTGATGAAGCTGCAGGAACTCAGGAGAGGAGGCAGAGAGAAGCAGAGGAAATGACAAATGAAACTGTGGGGAGAGCTTTGTGGATCCTCAGGCCTTGCCCTCAGCACTGAGTCCTCAGCCTCTGAGGGCCTGGATTATAGGCTTCCACTGGGATGAGGGCAGACATTTAGTGAGAAATTACATAGTGAGGACCGTATTCAATTACATTGTGACAAAACCCATAGATGTCATCTGGAACCCTCACAGTGAACTCCAGATTGGAAAGGAAACAGGATTTGCTTTGGTAAAAAGAGCCTAGAAGTGCTGGAAGTAATTTATGTGACCTCAGCAGCAAGCTAAGATGAAAGAATCTCTTCCTTCTTTCATATAATAAAGCATCATAAAAAGGGAGATATTTGACATAGTTGAAGAGGTTGCCAGGTATTTATAGACTAATTTAAAGCAGTTTAAGATATAGGACCAGGCAGAATGTCATAGTGGATTAAGATCCATTTGTATAAAATTGCATAAGTGAATGAATGTGTGTGTGTATGAGAGTGTGTGAGTGTGTGAGTGTGTGGGTGAGTGAGTGTGTGTGAGTGTATGTGAGAGTGTGTGTGAGTGTGAGTGTGTTGTGAGTGAGTGTGTGTGTGAGTGGGTGTGTGAGAGTGAGTGGGTGTGTGAGTGTGTGAGAGAGTGTGTGTGTGAGTGAGTGTGTGTGTGAGAGTATGTATGTGTGTGTGAGTATGTATGTGTGTGTGTGTATGCAGATGCATAAAGAAAGATAGAGGTTGCTGTTCCCCCAAATGGTAACATTGGGCATCTTTGTCTTATGGGATTTATATTTTGGTGATATTTATATTCCTTTCTAGCTTATACTGCTTTAATTTTTTATGGTAACATGTTTTACTTTGATAATAAAAAGCAATAAAGCTACTCTAATTTGGTAAAGGAGAGTTTCTCTCTCACTCGCTCTTTAAATAAATAAATAAACAAATATATACACATTAGATGCATATTATCTACCTACTGAAATCAATATCTACATAGCTGTAAGAAAAAATAACAATATTGTAAAAAAAGAAAGTATTTAAAAGTCATGTTTTTCTGTTTTCAAAGAAAATAAAGTTTACAACAGTACTACTGTATAGTATTCAATATTTTTAAATATAAGGTACTGAATATTCAATATTTTTTAACTTTTATTGAGATACAATTGACATACAATAAACTGCATATATTTAAAGTGTACAATTTCACATATTTTTTCTTATTAGTAATGTGTATATGGCAATCCCAGTCTCCCAATTCATCCCACCCCAACTCCCCCCCCGCCACAGACACACACTTTCCCTACTTGGTGTCCATATATTTGTTCTCTACATCTGTGTCTCTATTTCTGCCTTGCAAATCGGTTGATTTGTACCATTTTTCTATATTCCGCATATATGTGTTAATATACTATATTTGTTTTTCTTGTTCTGACTCACTTCACTCTGTGTGACAGTCTCTAGGTCCATCCATGTCTCTACAAATGTCCCAATTTCGTTCCTTTTTATGGCTGAGTAATATTCTATTGTGTATATGTACCACATCTTCTTTATTCATTCATCAGCTGATGGACATTTAGGTTGCTTCCATGTCCTGGCTATTGTAAATAGTGCTGCAATGAACATTGGGGTGCATGTGTCTTTTTGAATTATGGTTTTCTCTGGGTATATGCCCAGCAGTGGGATAGCTGGGTCATATGGTAACTATTTTTAGTTTTTCAAGGAACCTCCGTACTGTTCTCCATAGTAGCTGTATCAATTTACATTCCCACCAACAGGGCAAGAGGGTTCCCTTTTCTCCACACCCTCTCCAGCATTTATTGTTTGTAGATTTTCTCATGATGCCCATTCTAACTGGTGTTGAGGTGACACCTCATTGTAGTTTTGATTTGCATTTCTCTAATAATTAGTGATGTTGAGCAGCTTTTCATGTGCCTCTTGGCCATTCATGTCTTCTTTGGAGAAATGCCTATTTAGGTCTTATGCCTATTTTTTGATTGGGTTGTTTGTTTTGTGATATTGAGGTGCATGAACTGTTTATATATTTTGGAGATTAATTCTTTGTTGATTCGTTTGCAAATATTTTCTCCCATTCTGAGGGTTGTCTTTTTGTCTTGCTTATAGTATCCTTTGCTGTGCAGAAGCTTTGAAGTTTCATGTCCCATTTATTTATTTTTGTTTTTATTTCCATTACTCTAGGAGGTGGGTCAAAAAAAGATTTTGCTGTGATTTATGTCAAAGAGTGTTCTTCCTATGTTTTCCTCTAGAAGTTTTATAGTGTCTGGCCTTACATTTAGGTTTTTAATCCATTTTGAGTTTATTTTTGTGTATGGTGTTAGGGAGTGTTCTAATTTCATTCTTTTCCATGTAGCTGTCCAGTTTTCCCAGCACCACTTATTGAAGAGGCTGTCTTTTCTCCATTGTATATCCTTGCCTCCTATGTCATAGATTAGTTGACCATAGTTTATCTCTGGGCTTTCTATCCTGTTCCATTGATCTATATTTCTGTTTTTGTGCCAGTACCATATTGTCTTGATTACTGTAGCCCTGTAGTATAAATTGAAGTCAGGGAGGCTGATTCCTCCAGCTCCATTTTTTTTCCCTCAAGATTGCTTTGGCTATTCGGGGTCTTTTGTGTCTCCATACAAACTTTAGGAATTTTTATTCTAGTTCTGTAAAAAATGCCATTAGTAATTTGATAGGGATTGTATTGAATCTGTAGATTCCTTTGGGTAGTATAGTCATTTTCACAATGTTGATTCTTCCAGTCCAAGAACATGGTATATCTCTCCATCTGTTTGTGTCATCTTTGATTTCTTTCATCACTGTCTTGTAGTTTTCTGAGTACAGGTCTTTTACCTCCTTACATCCAATATTTGAAACACAAAGCAAAATATGAACCATGCTATGAGAAAAATACAAAGAGCACAAGGATTTGAGAGGAATGACATGTCAATTCCAGTGACAACATGAAGAGAAACTCTCTCCAAGTGAAGTCATGCATCTCACCCTCTCTCAGAAATTCTACAAAGGGACACCAAAACTTCTCTCAAAACCTCCAATGTGAAGGACATTAATATATGTTCAGAAAGTACTATTCTAGGAACTATAAGATGCTATGCATATATTATTCACTTAATATTTACAAGAAATCAATGAGATAGATGTTTTTCATCTCCATTTCACAAATGAGAAAACTGAGGCTTAAATGTTACTTAACTATTGGCCGACTTCATGCCCCAGTAAGTAGCAAAGCCAGAGGTGGAACTCAGGACCTGAATTCATTGCCCTGGTTCTCTCACATACATCTCACAATGCTCATTCTTAAGGGACTTCAGTGTAAAATAAAGAGGAACTTGGTTTATGACAAACATAAATGATGTATGTGCAGATCAGTCATGGTCCCCATGGGAAGCAGAGGGCACAACTCTCATTGAGAGTTGAACAAAGGAGCCATTTACAAAGTCATAGGCAATAGTAGCAAGCCAGTCATGGGAATGAATGGCAGAGTACTTAGGGCTAGTAGCAGAGGGGTGCCATTCCCCACTGGGTCCAAAGGGGCAAAGGAAGGGAGAGGCACCAAGACCCAAGGCAGAGAGCTGTGTGGAGGGGGCCACCTGACAGCTGAAGTATGCTGCCAACCAGCAGTGACCCTGCAGGCGGGGAGCCATGGGAATGAATATCCTGAGCCCACATTCTACCCAACCTCTGATTTCTTGCTGTGCTCTCCGCTGGCCAAACTCAACTGGAAGTCTGGGGGTAAGGTAGATCTTGGGGGAGGCTGACAAGTAAAATAATGAGATAATTAAATGTGTCATTGTGGTACCTTGGCTGAGACTATTAGGCATGACATTGCTGCTGTTCCTACACACAACAACGAGTCTTCAAACTAGCTGAATAGTTGAGTCTTTTGAGTTTGGGGACTGTGTCTCTTACAACTTTCTATTCCCAATGCCCAGCATGAGGTCTTGCATGTTAGCTGCCTCTCAATGCATGCTTATTGAATTGACTTGAATTAATAAAGGCGTCGTGCGGTCTGATATCAATGAACTTAAAATGTTTCAGAAGTATGATTGTTAAGGGGGGGGAGTGCTCCTAAATTTCTCACATTTTCAGGCTGACAGTAAGACTAGAAATTGGATAAGGGCTTGAAAAAATTGTAACTGGATGACTAAGAGAACTTGTGAGTGGTTCTCAAGAATGATCTGTCATTTTGGGACATGGAGTTTTGATTGATTCCTCATGAGGTTCCCTGGGAAGGGGCAAAGGAGGCTGACTCAGCATTATTGCATCTTTATTCACAATCACAGAACACATGCAGAACAGCAAAGATGGTCCTGTCAACACCTACTCACGGAGCAATGTGGAAGATTCCAACACAGTGTGTGTTGCTGTAAACAGACCCTCCAAGTGACATGTAAGGGATGACATGTGATGGAGACCTCAGATCCCCCTCTCTGCTGCCCATGTGTTTGTCTTCATGGCAGACACTTCAACCTTTCTCACTCTTAAGATAAGAAGCTATTCAACTAAATTAAAAATCAGAGCAATCTAGAGCCAAAGGGGCCCTAAGTATGTTTTGTTGTATTCTTTCATTCTGCAGCAGAGCAAATAGAGGCCCAACCTAAAACATTGGTGGAATGCCTTACTTGCATTAAACTTGGCAAAGCCAACTTGTTCAAACCCATACCAAGCAAATAGGTGTTGTGGAAACCTGGCCTTTGCCCTTCAAATTTCTTTGGCTGATGGGGAGTGTAGTTCTCAACGAGGGCCTTATCTGTCTGAGCCTCAGTTTCTTCATTTTATGAAAAAGAATATCACAGTATCTTCCTCCCAAGGTTTTAATGATAAAAGTGAGTGAATGCAAGCAAGTTTTGTAAACCCCAAAATGTAATTAAATTATTGTTATTCACTAATAAATGAACACTATTCACCGACAGCCAACTCTACCATCCTCCACTTAAGCTCTGGAGACTGGCCCCTCTTTGAAGATTTTGCTCTTGAGAGTTCTCTTTCTTCTGCTTCATTTCTTTTTTTTTTTCCTAAATAAATCTTAGAGTTGTTTTAGATTTACAGAAAAATTGGGAAGATATTACAGAATTCCTATGTACCCAGCTCCCTGCCTTATTGATTTTTCTCTCACTAGCAAACCCTTCCATCAGTGTACATTTTGGAGTGCTTCTCACCTTAAAACATGATGAAAACACCTTCTCCCCACATACCCCCTTCAATTATTGTTCCATTTCACTCTTCTACTTCACAGCAAAACCATTCAGTTATTTATCTCTACTAATGGTCTCTACTTCACCCCTGTTATCTCCATAACCCACTTTTGTCCCCATGACTCCATTAACTTGAGTTTGCCAAAGTCACACACTGTTGCCTATTCCAGTGGTCACTTCTCTGTCTTTATTTTAATCTATCTCTCATCAGTATTCAATTCAGCTGACCTCTTCCTCCTTCTTGGAAACCTCTCTTTCCTTGGCATTTGTGATACCATACCCTCTTATTTCAATCTCTTTTTCCAGCTACTCCTTCTCTGCTTGCTTTCTTTTTTTTAAAATTTAATTTAATTTTTTACCTTTAAGAACTTTTATTGAGTTATAATTGACATACAATAAACTGCATATATTTAAATTGCACAATTTGATATTTTTTTTCTTATTAGTAATGTATATATGGCAATCCCAATCTCCCAGTTCATCCCCCCTACTCCCTAACCCCGCTTTCCCCATTTGGTGTCCATATGTTTGTTCTCTACATCTGTGTCTCTATTTCAGCTTTGAAAACTGGTTGATTTGTACCATTTTTCTATATTCTTCATATATGTGTTAATATACAATATTTGTCTTTCTCTTTGTGACTCACTTCACTCTGTGTGACAGTCTCTAGGTCCATCCATGTTTCTACAAATGTCCCAATTTCGTTCCTTTTTATGGCTGAGTAATATTCTATTGTGTATATGTACCACATCTTCTTTATTCATTCATCAGCTGATGGACATTTAGGTTGCTTCCATGTCCTGGCTATTGTAAATAGTGCTGCAATGAACATTGGGGTGCATGTGTCTTTTTGAATTGTGGTGTTCTCTGGGTATATGCCCGGTAGTGGGATTGCTGGTCTGTTTGCTTTCTGAATGTTGGCAAGACCCCAAGCATAATCAAAAGCCTTTTGTTTTCCCCTAATCTATATATTTGATGCCTAGGAAATCTCATTCACTTTCATGGCTTATCCACCTTATATCCAAGTATTTGCATTTCCATTTTGAGAACTGAAATTACATCTTCACTTGCTGAGTACGAATCCCCCCTTAGATGTCTAATAGTGATCTCAAATTTCATATAGTCAAAACAGAACTCCTGACCACTCTTCACCTCAATCTGTACATTTCCCAGTCTATCTCAGTAAATGTCAAGATCCAGTCCTCTAAGTTGTAAGTGAGGCATTGTCCTTGATTTTTTGTTTCCCTCAACTTTTCACATCCAATCTACTGGCACATCCCTTCAACTCTGCTTAAACATATATCCTCAATCTTCCACATTTTTCTATCTCCATACATACTGCTCTAGTTTAAGCCCCCATCTCAAGCCCCATCTACTGCAGTGGATTCCAAAGTGGTTCCCTTGCATCCACTTTTGCCCCTTCCTGTCTCAATTACTATTTCATATCTTGGTTTTAATTTCTCCATTTCACATATAACTGTTTTCAGTTTCCTCATTCGTTTGTTTACCTTTCTCCCTCTAATGCCAACATCTTGAGAGTAGGCACCCTATCTTGTTCACCAGTTGTAGGGTCTTGACACACTGCTGTCACATAGTAAGTTACTCAGTAGTACACGTTCAGTGAATAAAGGAATGAGTGCACCCAGCAATAGGGATGTGGTGGTGAACAAATATAAAGGCCTATGATTGCTTTTATTACCTTTACAACAGTGTACTTTTGCAACTGATCATAAGTATCGAAAACCATCCATTCAGAGCCATGCAGATATTCTCATCCTGCCTGGCCACACAACCTGAGAAGAAGAATTAGGGGATTGTTGAGAGCTTTGTGGTGGATTAGTGGAGAATGGGTGACTTCTAGACACTTGAGAGAAAATATTTGGCAATGAAGCAACTGACAAAGGATTAATCTCCAAAATATACAAGCAGCTCATACAGCTCAACATCAAAAACAAACAAACAAACAACCCAATCCAAAAATGGACAGAAGGTCTAAATAGACATTTCTCCAAAGAAGACATATAGGTGGCTGACAAACACATGAAAAGATGCTCAACATCGCTAATCATTAGAGAAATGCAAATCAAAGCCACAATGAGATATCATCACACACCAGTCAGAATGGCCATCATCAAAAAATCTGGAAAATAAATAAATGCTGGAGAGGATGCAGAGAAAAGGGAACGCTCCTGCACTGTTGGTGGGAATGTAAATTGGTACAGCCACTATGGAAAACAGTATGGAGGTTCCTTAAAAAACTAAAAATAGAACTACCATATGACACAGCAATCCCACTACTGGGCATAACATACCCTGAGAAAAACTGTAATTCAAAAACATACATGTATCCCAATGTTCATTGCAGCACTATTTACAATAGCCAGGACATGGAAGCAACCTAAATGCCCATCAACAGATGAATGGATAAAGAAGATTTGGCACATATATACAATGGAATATTACTCTGCCATAAAAAGGAATGAAATTGAGTTATTTGTAGTGAGGTGGATGGACCTAGAGTCTGTCATACAGAGTGAAGTAAACCAGAAAGAGAAAAACAAATACCATATGTTAACGCATATATATGGAATCTAAAAAAATGGTACTGATGAACCCAATGGCAGGGCAAGAATAAAGATGCAGATCTAGAGAACAGACTTGAGGACACCAGTGGTGGGGGGAGAGGAAGCTGGGATGAAGACAGAGAGTAACATTGACATATATACACTACCAAATGTAAAATAGATAGCTAGTGGGAAGCTGCTGCAGAACACAGGAAGATCAACTCTATGATTGGTGATGACCTAGAGGGGTGAGATTAGGAAGGGTGGGAGGAAGGGTTAAAAGGGAGGGGATATGGGGGGTATATGTATAAATACAGCTGAGTCACTTTGTTGTACAGCAGAAACTGACACAACAGTGTAAAGCAATTATACTCCAATAAAGAGATGGAAAAAAACAAAAAAGACTGACAGTTCTGAGATATTAGGACTGATGTATCTCCTGGGTAGTGCAGAGACATAGCATTGATAACTGAACATCTGCTCTGTGCTGGAAACCCTGCTCAGTGCTTCTCCCATATTATCTCATTGAATTATCCCAATCATTCCACAGGGAATTTATTTATTAACCCCACTTTTCAGGTGAAATAATTGAGGCACAGAGGATCAAGTAACGTGAAAAAAATCACAAAACTAGTAAATGACAAATCAGAGATTCCAAAGCCTGGTTTCTCTCCATTGCATTCTGCAATTTTGAGAACTAAGAAATATTCCCAGGTTATAATATCAGGAAGGTAAACTAATAATTGGATCCCAGTTAAGTCTAGAATACCCAAGTAACTCCTGTTTGGGGATGAATTCAAAATATCCCAGGTATTGGTAAGAGGAAGAATCCTTTTGTGAGAAACTGGAATAATCATTAAAAATGTTTCAATATTAAGAATCGAAATGAGCACTCTTTCCCCTCTTATTTGTTCCCCAACTCCCAGTAAGTATTTACTTAGGGCCTATTATGTGCCAGGCACCTGCCACATGCTAGGATATAGTAGTGACGACTGATAATGTCGTCTGGAGGTTTCCCTTGGAAGAAATGAGGCTACATTTCAGTCTTCATCACTATACCATCTACTTCCAGTTCCTTAATAGAAGTTGGGTTCCTCCATGGTCTGGAATCAGCCAGGCATCAACAGATAAAAGAGTCCTCAGAGGGTCTCCATGGAGATGGAGCATCAGTGATGTAACTAAATGGCACCATTCCTAGCCAGGCCATCTTTGGTTCAGCTTAGGAGTGTGGCTTCCTTTAGTTAGCTAAGCTTTACAAATATCTGCTTATTGTGGAGAAAACCTTCCTGGCACATTGTAAATTTATTACCCAAATCTGGGAAATGTTTAGGAAGTGCTATTGACAGGCTTTGGGGGGTTTATTGGAGATGAAAGGGATGAAGAAATGGGAAGAGTCAAGGATGACTTCCGGGTTTCGGGTCTGAGCAACTGGGTGATTGATGTTATCATTTACTAAGAGGAAATGAACCAGAAGAGGAGCAGGGTGTTTTGTTTTGTTGTTTTGTTTTGGAGAAAGATCATGAAGTCAGTCTGGGATATGTTGACAGAGAGGTGCTCTATGAGACTTTCAAGAGGGATGTCCAATGGGCAGCTGAATACACAGGGCGGGACCTCAAAAAAGAGCTGGAGGAAAAACTGGCCAATTACCAACAAATAATAGCAAAACACTGAGAGTGGAAAAATATGTCTTATGTGAGGTGAACCATGGAATTCAATAATCCAGATAGAGGAAGTAGTTTTATATTACTTAGACAAGGCATTTTTAATTCTGTGGATTTGTTTCAGCATCCAAATTTCTTCCCTTGGGGGAAAAAAAAAACAATAAAGCAGTAAAACAAACAAAACAAAACAAAAAATCTGATACCACCTTTTCTTCTAGTATTGTCTTTAACCTTATCTTGCCTAGTCCTTTCATCTTCGAGTCAGATAGTCATTCCCTCCAAGGGAAGGAAGCAGGCATGGAAACTGAATTAAATTCTAACAAAATGAGCCAATATATTTCCCCTCCACTTATGTGCAATTCTGTTTCATCCCAGTTGTGACTGATACTCCTAATGAAAGAACATGCGTGTGTGGCTGATTTAAACAGTGTCGTACAATTATTACTCCACCATGATCAAACCTTTTGTATTTTTTAAACTTTGTGTTGTTTATAAAGAGGCCTTTTCATTTTTGCTTTTTTCTGTGAGAAAGTGGTGGGGTACACGTGCTCTGAGATAAAAGGTCGAGCATTCCATCCCAACTCTATGTCTTTCAGCTGAGTAAATTTTAGTCCCTTCTCTCCGACGTGATGTAACAACTGCCATCAGGGGCTGCAAGGCTCAAAGATGCCTGGTATAAATTTGGAGCTAGTTGCAGACACTGTTAGTTACCTGCCCAATAACCCTGCTCTCCTTCTTTCTTTACAACAGAACCCCAATCTTGTTCAGGGTGGCAATGTGCCCAACTCTCAGATTGAACCATATGAAACTGACAGTTAAAAATGCAGAAATATTGGCAATTTCATGTGGTTTATTCTAAAATAAACTTACTTCTAGGGGTGGCACAGAGTTCTCCAGGTCAATGAGATGATGGAAGAGGTGCGTTGGAGGAGGTTTACACCCTTTCTTAAACAGAAAAGTGAAACCTATTGATCCTTCCAGGAGTATAGACAAAACGCCTGAAAGAGCAACTGACATATTGCATCTGGAGGGATGACAGCCATGCTCTAGAGATGGTGGAGCAGGAAGCCAGAGGAGCCTCAGGCAAGGATAATTTCCTCTGCAAATAAACCTCTTACTGGTTTAGTGGCTTAAGTCACAGATTTGTTGGGTTTTCTGTTGCTTGATGCTGATTGAAATCCTTTCTGATTCTGTGCTCACCCACTGTTGGTTTCTCTTCACCTCCCTCTTAATAATTTTTTTTTTTAATTCCAAGATTCCTTGGGCCCTGAGAGAGGGCTTCTTCTGCACTCAGAAGGAATTCCAAGCTACTGGATGGAAAGACTTCAGTGCAGTGGTTATTTGATGGAATGACCTCATCCTCAGCCCAACACCATCATTTCCTGAGCACACACAATGTGCCAGGCATCACTCTAAGCCCTTTGCATACATGGTCCCACTGAACTCTCAAAACAATCCTGTAAGAAAGTGGAATCGATCAGTACCCACCTTTTGTAGAGAAGAAAAGCAAGGAAGAGATGTTAATCAGTTTGTTCAAACCACACAGCTTCTAATAGGCTGAAACTAGACTGGAACTCACGTCTCCTAGCCGCTGTGCCGTGCTGCGTGGGTTCACTCCTTGTGCTGTGACCAAGTGTGCTGAAGGCGTCCCTCCCTACAGAGTTGTTCATTTCATTTCTCTCTCCTGCATTTCTTTTTTTAATTACTTTATTTTTATTTTTGGCTGCATTGGGTCTTCGTTGCTGCGCGCAGGCTTTCTCTAGTTGTGGTGAGCGGGGGCTACTCTTTGTTGCAGCACCGGGCTTCTCAGTGCGGTGGCTTCTCTTGTTGCAGAGCACGGGCTCTAGGCGTGCAGGCTTCAGTAGTTGTGGCACGTGGGCTCAGTAGTTGTGGCACACAGGCTTAGTTGCTCTGCAGCATGTGGAATCTTCCTAGACCAGGGCTCAAACCCATGTTCCCTGCATTGGCAGGTGGATTCTTAACCACTGTGCCACCTGGGGAGTCCTCCTACATTTCTTTAACAACACTGTTCAATAGAAGTTTCTGGTAGAAATGCTCTATATCTGCCCCTTCAATACTGTAGCTATTGGCCACATGTGGTCATTGAAGACTTGAAATACTGTTAATGCAACTAAGAAATGGAATTTTTTTGGACAAAACTTATGGGATTATTTAGGAATGAATTTTATTTTCTTTTATTTTATATATTTTTTCCAGTTTTATTGAGATACAGGCATATTATATGTTTAATGTGTATAACATAATGTTTTGATATATGTATATATTGCAAAATGATCATCACAATAAGTCATTAACATTCATCACCTGACATAGTTAACATTTTTTTCCTTGTGGTGAAAAATTTTAAGGTCTATCACCTTTGAAATACACAATACAGTATTGTTAATTATAGTCACCATGCTGTACATCATATCCCCAGAACTCATTTATCTTATAACTGGAGGTTTTAACTCTTGACCACCTTCACCCATTTGCCCTGCCCTCACCGCCAGCCTCTGTAACCACAAATCTGTTCTCTGGTTCTATAGGTTTGATTTTTTTTTCTTTTTGGCAGCATCATGGGGCATGTAGGTGATCTTAGTTCCCCAACCAGTTCCCCAGCCCCTTGCAGTGGAAGCGCAGAGTCTTAGTCACTGGACCACCAGGGATGTCCTGGCTTTGACTTTTTAGATTCCACGTGTAAGTGAGCTCACATAGTATTTGTCTTTGTCTGACTTATTTCACTTAGCACAATGACCTCAGTGTCCATTCATGTTGTCTCAAATGGCCGGATTTCTTCTTTATTATGGTTGAATCATATTCCATTGTGTGTATATATTACATATATGTATATATATATATACACAACATTTTCTTTATCCATTCATCTGTCAATGGACAATGGACACAGGTTGTTTCCATATTTGGCTATTGTAAATAATGCTGCAATGAACATGAAGGTACAGCTGTCTCTCTGAGATAGTAATTTCATTTCCTTCACCCAGAAGTAGAATTGCTGGATTATATGGTACTTCTATTTTCAATTTTTTGAGGGACCTCCATCCTGTTTTCCATAGTGGCTGCACCACTTTTCAATTCCAGGGATAGTGCAGAGAAGGATTCCCGTTTCTCCACATTTTCACCAACACCTGCTATCTTCTTGTTTTTTAATTTTTTAACTTTATTTAATTTTAATTAATTTTAATTGAATAGCCACATGCGGCAAGTGCCTGCTATATTGGACAGTGCCACTTTCGAAGACCACAACCAGATTGAGTCTCTTAGGTGTCTGCTCCTGGAGAATATGCCCTTGACATTCATGATATTTTCTGGGGTTCATAGTTGTCCTCCAGAGGCCTCACTTGTGGAACTGACTAGAAGGAATCAATTCTTTCAGTAACACACACATCTTTCTTCAAACTCAGTGCTATGAAAACAACAGCATCTGGTTTCAGTGTGTCATGTGTGGCTCTTTTGTAACAGAAGTAAGACATCAAAGTCACTGTGAAATGATGGTAAAAAATGTGACATTTTTGTGAGTGACAAAAAGTTAACAGACCATCATTTCTTAAGGCAAATGATTTATCTGGGAAGCTTAAATATTTAAAAGGTACAGCAATATGAAATAAAAACCAAATGAAAGTCATAAAATCTCATAACACTTTTATATTTCAAAGTTAAAATATCACCTATAATTTTCCTATTTATGCCTGGGTATTAACCTCACCTTTATTTCATAATTGGGTTCTGGGTGGTTTCTGACACTATTAGTTGGATATCTGCATCATGAAGCAATTGAATCTAGTCAGTGGAATTTCTTAAGAGAATTATGTATTTATATTCAAGTAGCAGGGACAGCTACACAGCTATTTACAAACTTCCTTTGAGTGATCAACTTAGGAGGAATCACAGAGTAGAAACAGTGATTGTTATTTTACCTCCATAATTTGGGGCAGGAACTTACAACTGTTAGATGTGGGGAGCTAGAAGGAGTGCAACGTAAGGAATTAGGGAATCTGGTTTTCTTCTAATTTGCTGTGACTTGGGGCAAGTAGTTTAACCTGTCTCAACTTCAGTCTCATCATACATAAAAATTGGGAGAACGAAGACAGTCTTTCCAACTTTGAAAGTATGAATCTTATGGTGAATGGTGTGCACTGGGATGGTAGCAACATGGTGTGTTCAGTGAGCAGTGAAATACTGAGAGAATCTAGAAGCTGTTGCAGTGGCACAAGTAGAGAGACTACAATGGAAAGAAAGAGAGAGATCACATGGGCTCATCTGACCTAAGTCAGTGGTTCAGATTTGGAAAGAGACAAGCCACTAGAGCAACAGCACAACTACAGAAGTTCAGCCTTTCCATCGCACCTCTGAATGAAGTCCAGATTCTTTCGTATGGCTTTCCAAGATTATCACACTCTGACTGTGTTACATCCCTATAGCAGTGGTTGGCAAACTTTTTCTGTAAAGGGCCTGGTAGTAAATATTTTTTGCTTTGCAGGCCAAATGGTCTCTGTGGCAACTACTCAACTTTGCCATCATAGTAAGAAAATAACCACAGACCATTTATAAATCAAATCGGATGGCTGTATTCCAATACAACTTTACTTATAAAAACAGTTGGCCCTTTTGCAGGCCTTAGTTTACTGACCCTTGTCCTACGATCTCAAGATCACCTCCCTCTGCACTCAGAACCTACTGAATTACTTGCAGTTCCCTAGTGGCACCCTGCTCTCTCTCAGTATTGCAGTTTTGCGCACATTCTTCCCTAGTCTAGATCACCTTCCCCCATCTCATTGCCCAGTTAACCTTCGTTCATCCTTGATTCAGTGTAAAACCTTCTTGACAAGACGTATGGCAACACTGTTCCCACTTATCGCACTGGTGTGTATTGACCTGCTTGTCTCTCATACCTCACTAGCCTGTAGGCTTTTAGAGGGCAGCAAATATGTGTTCCTCACTTCTCTCCTGGAAATTAACTGACACTAAAATCCATTTATTATTATAAGGATTTGATACTTGAGGTATCCCTTGCTCTATTGCCGAGCTACAGAATGAGTGCATGGTACTGACTCTGATGATTGAGTTTGGAAGGATATAGGCAATATTTTCAATAATTCCCATTCCTAGAATTAAGGGGTCTGATATAAAGCCCTAGAAAGAAGAAACTGACCTTGAGTCTCTTCAATTTGTTTTCTTGAATCCTAGTTTATCAAATTAGAAAGACAGAGAGAGAGAGGAAAAAAAAAACAAAAATAAAGGGACTTCCCTGGTGATGCAGTGGTTAAGAATCCACCTGTCAATGAAGGGGACATGGGTTCAAGCCCTGGTCTGGGAAGATCCCACATGCCACGGAGCAGCTAAACCCATGTGCCATGACTACTGAGCCTGTGCTCTAGAGCCCAGGAGCCACAACCACTGAAGCCTGTGTGCCTAGAGCCTGTGCTCCTCAACAAGAGAAGCCACCACAATGAGAAGCCCATGCACTACAACAGAGTAGCTCCCACTGGCTGCAACTAGAGAAAGCCCACTCTCAGCAACAAAGACCCAATGCAGCCAAAAAAACAAAACAAAACAAAACAAAACCACAAAAAACAAAAAATACATACATACATAAATTAAAAAAAAATAAAAACAAACAACAAAAATCAACAATACTGGTCTAATACGGTTATTTGTAAGAATTACATAAAAAAATGTGTTACACACTAGCACAGTCTTGAGCATATGAGTAAGAACTCAATAAATGGTAGCTAGTATGTAATCATCTTTAATGATAAAGTTGGCAATGAACGAATTCAGATGGTACATTCAGTTAATACATAACACAACTTCATGAAAAAAACATAGTCACAGGAAAGTAGGGTGAGGAACCCCTGAAAATGGGTAATTAGAAGAGGCTAGAGAAGGTCAACGAATAGAAGGGCAACACACCACTTGATTTGCCTACTCTTTATAAATTAGTCGTATCCAGAGTAATCTCCAGAGAGGCTCTGAGACTAAGGTCTTCGTTACCTTAAGAAGAAAATTAGCAAGTAGCCACTCAAAGGAGACTATACATCTCTACATCTTATTCCTGAGTTAAGCCTAGATGAAACACAGCACCGGATATGGGACATTAACCCAGGCCCAATAGACAAAACAACTCACTGGCACTCCCTCTCTCCTTAGGCAACTGAATTATTGAACCATGAAAAGAAATTCACCGTTAACCTGTTTACTAGGCTAAAGTCTGAGAGAAGTCTCAGGTGGACAGTGAGAAAAACCAAATAAAAAATAAATTTCCTCTTTCAGACTAAGAAAATAGCATGAAATCAATATGAGACCTATAATAACATAAATGTTAAAGAATATACCACTCAAAATGCAGTTGCAGATTGCAGACAAAGCTGGCAGTATTTCCAAGTTAATGACAGTCTGTAAGGGGTCAAAGCAATAGTCTCTTACTTAGAACAATGAGGATATGAAAAAAACGTACTAATACATAAGAAAAATGCTTGTGTCATAAGGAAAATTCTTAAAAAAATTCTTTTTTTTTGATGTGGACCAATTTTAAAGTCTTTATTGAATTTGTTAGAATATTGCTTCTGCTTCATGTTTTGGTTTTTTGGCTGTGAGGCATGTGGGATCTTAGCTCCTCACCCAAGGATCAAACCGGCACCCTGTGCATTGGAAGGTGAAGTCTTAACCAACAGACTGACAGGGTAGTCTCAGGAAGATTCTTTTTTTTTTTTAATTTTTATTTTACATTGGAGTGTGGTTGATTTACAATGCTGTGTTAGTTTTAGGTGTACAGCAAAGGGATTCAGTTATGCATATACATATATACATTCTTTCTCAGATTCTTTTCCCGTGTAGATTATTACAGAATATTGAGTAGAGTTCCCTGTGCTGTACAGTAGGTCCTTGCGAATTAGCTATTTCATATATAGTAGTGTATATATGTTAATCCCAAACTCCTAATTTATCCCCCATACCCCAGCCCACATGGTAACCATAAGTTTTCTTTTCTGTGTCTGTGGGTCTCTTTCCATTTTAGAAATAAGTTCATTTGTATCATTTTTTTTTAGATTCCACATATAAATTATATCATATGATATTTGTCTTTCTCTGACTTCACTTAATATGATAATCTCTAGGTCCATCCATGTTGCTGCAAATGGCATTATTTTATTATTTTTATGACTAATATTCCATTGTGCATATGTACCACATCTTCTTTATCCTTTCCTCTGTCGATGGACATTTAGGTTGCTTCCATGTTTTGCCTATTGTAAATAGTGCTGTAATGAACATTGGGGTACATGTATGGTTTTCTCCGGATTTATGTCTGTGAGTGGGATTGCTTGATCATATGATAGTTCTATTTTTAGTTTTTTTAATGGAACTTCCATACTATTCTCCATAGTGGCTGTACCAATTTACATTCCTACCAACAGTGTAGGAGGGTTCCCTTTTCTACACACCCTCTCCAGCATTTATTTGTAGACTTTTTAGTGATGGCCATTCTGACCAGTATGAGGTGGTGCTTCATAGTTTTGATTTGCATTTCTCTAATGATTAGTGTTATCAAGCATCTTTTCGTATGTTTGTTAGCCATCTGTATGTCTTCTTTGGAGAAATGTCTATTTAGGCCTCCTGCCCATTTTTTGATTGTGTTGTTTGTTTGTTTGTTTGTTTTGATATTGAGCTGCGTGAGCTGTTTGTATATTTTGGAGATTAACCCCTTGTCAGTTGCATCATTTGCAGATATTTTCTCCCATTCTGTGGGTTGTCTTTTCATTTTATTTATGGTTTCCTTTGCTGCAAAAACGTTTAAATTTAATTAGATCCCATTTGTTTAGTTTTGTATTTATTTTCATTACTCTAGGAGGTGGATGAAAAAGATATTGCTGCAATCTATTTCAAAGAGGTTTCTGCCTATGTTCTCCTCTAAGAGTTCTATAGTATCAGGCCTTACAACTAGGTCTTTAATCAATTTTGAGTTTATTTTTGTGTATGGTGTTAGAGAATGCTCTAGGAAAATTCTTGATAGTCTGAAATAACACTCTGGGAACCATCAGCAAATAGCACCAGGAAGAACAGACATAACTTAAAGATGAATGAAAAACAAAAGGCAAGGTACTCACACAAATACTACCAATATGTGGCGGAGAAACGGAATTTTTCCAGTGAATAGATAAAAAGGGAACATTTCCCAACTCATTTAATGACACTGTAATCTTGATACCAAAACACATGTAAAGGACTTTACAAAAAGGACTTAAAGACTTAAATAAATATAAGCACATATGATAATCATGGGTCAGACGACTCAGTAATGTGACAGTTTCCCTTCAGATTAATCTATAGCTTGTATACAATTTTGACCAGACTTCCAGTTTATATTTTTGTGGAACTGACAAGCTCATTGAAAAATGTATTTGAAAACGCAAAGGACCAAGAACTAGGACAATCTTTAAGAACAAAATTGGAGAATATATATGGAGACTTATTATAAAGCTGGAATTAGAAGAGCTTGATATTAGAACAAGGATGGAAAATAATGAACAGAGTGGAAAATCCAGTGGTTGACCCACATCTTACATGCAGTCATCTAGTTCATGACAAAGGTGCCAAAGCACTGCTGCGGGAGGAAGAATTGTTAATTGGGTGAGTAGAGAAAAATCAACTGAATGTCCATATTTTTTTTAAAAAAAAAGAACCGTTATCTTACACAATATATAAGAGAGATGCTAGATGGATTATGGACTTACGTGTGAAAGGTAAACTAGTAGATTTTGCAGAAGATTAAAAAAACTCCATGATTTTAATGATGAAAAGTTCTTGTCACAAAAAAAGTATTTATAACAGTGACAAATGGGCTTTATTAAAATTAAGAAGTTATTTTCATCAAAAAACACTATCAAGAGAGTTAAAAAGAAGACAGTGGGAAAAGATATTTTGAGTCCATATATCTGACAAAGAACTTATATCTAAAGTATAAGTATGCCTAAATATTCCATAAGTTTATCTAAGACAGCAGAAATACTAAAACTTATTAACATGAAAAAAGAAAAGAATAACAAGTTAGAAAAGTAAAATCATAAGGAAAGAAAACACTATCTAGGGAGAGAAACAAGAGAAACCAAAAAAAGGGCAAATTTCAAATGATGAGCTTCTATGTCATTGATAAAAAATGTACGTGGAAATTTTGTTAGTTTGTCAATGAGAAAATAACAAACTAAGAAGATATGTTTACTGTGTAAATGTCATTTATTAAAACAATGACAAGGATAAATAATAGAATACATGGGAGCGTTGTTGGAATACTATTAAGCATCATCTTTTTGGATTTCAACAACCAATCTTTTTTGGAATTCCTCAAAATCAATTTGGAAGGGACAGAGTTGGATGATATTTCTGGCCTTGGTATTTCAACTTAAAAGCAAAATTGAGCTGAAATAAGCAGAATATCTTGTGCTATCAATAATTTGTGCACAAGGAACTTTATGAGTATGTCTGACACCTTCCAGCTGCTCCTTGAGACCCATTCTCCGACACTACCTCCCTACTTACTCTTTTCTTTGCTCCAGGAATTGACTTCGGGAACCCCTCTGGCTTCCATAGGTGTGGTCACTGGGACATGCTTTCAGGAGATTGGAGGGAAGGAAGAGAGTGAGGTCCTGGTATTATTTCCAACCTGCATTCCTGCAAGTTGCTTCCAGCTGGCCACTGCTCCACTCAAGTTGACCATCTCTACAAATGTATCTCTTTCTAGGATTTCATAACTGCCTCTTCTTCCATACCTTTGAGACTTGGATGGGTACTACCCCTGAGGAAGCCCATCCATGCCTTTGAAAATAACTCCTTTATGAATCTTCCTCAAGTCATCTTGATTTGAATGTGTCCCCTTGTCTCCTGCTGGTTCCCTAACTGAGAAACACGAGGCAGGTGTTGCCCAGAACATTTACAATCACACAGTCACTTCTCTTGCTTTTAGACAGAAACATCCTCTCAACAGCCTACCTTGGGATGCTTTCCTATTCTTTCCTAATGATTTTTAGGGAAAGAGGTTCAATGTTTTCCCTGAATAATGTATCCAGCATTAAAACCGCCCAATAACATATCAAGCATTAAACTAATCTTCGCTGATAGAAATTTATACTTTATACACAATGAAAATCCATCCATCCTTTTATACTTGTCACTGGGATCATAAGATGTCAGGGTTAAGAAGGGACTTTGGACACCATCAAACCCAGAGGCTGCCAAGCAGGTCTTCCTGTTTATGCCCTGATGCATTTTCTAAATTTTCTAAAGGATAAATGGAAATTATCCATTTGTCTGTGATAGAACCATATGGGTTATTCTGTTGTTTGCAAGAGCTTTCCAAACACATGTCCCATATGAAAAGTCTGGGAACTCACCAACCTAGTTTAACCACTTCCTTGGAGTTCAGTGAGGTTATAGCTTATCCAAATGAACCCAGTTAGCTTGTTGCATAACTTGGAACACGGCCCTGGCTTCTTTGCACCCAATTAGTCCTCTTTCCATTACACAATCTTCCTTCTTAGATGAAAACTTCCTGCCCCAATATAGCTTTATTATCCATGTTCCTTTGGGATAAATCTCCAAAAAGCAAATTGCCAGGTGAGCAAAATGCCACACTTTAAGTAGTAAGATAACTGTAGCCTTGCTACTCAAATTGTGGCCTGAGAATCAGCTGCATCTATATAGACTGGGAGCCATTTAGAAATGCAGACTCTCAGCCCCCATCTCAACCTGCAACATCTTGAGATCCCCTGGTGATTAACAAACACATTAGAATTTGAGACACTCTGGCCTGTGATCTTGCTAATTTCAAATCTATGAACGGCACCTGTAGGTGGTTTGTCCCCAGAATCCAGAATCCAGAATCGAGAAGCACAGGTAGATGTCAATTTTCTCCACCTTCATCGCCCACAGTGGAATTGGCTGTAAGAAGGCTTACAAGGAGGAGGACCAGTCTGATACCTCTTTCTTCCCAGAACAAGAGGCTTGATGCTGCATTAATACAACCCTGCCAGAAAGCTAAGAGTTCTTTGCTTCTAGAGTAAAATATTTCCAACTTGCCCAGTGTGGGTTGTCTTCATGAGTTAGAGCTCCTTGAGAACTCATATTTCTTCCATCTCATTGCCCGAAACCTGTTAATGGAAAATAGGAAATTAAAATGGACAGAGATAGGGGTGCGGAGGGGGGAAACCCAGCTGGACAAAGGGAAATCATTTGGAAATTAAAAACAAAACAAAGTATGAACACAGGAGTCTGGGAGTTGAAAAGGGAAGTTTTATGTAATTCTAGCCAGTTGATGTCATTGTAGCCCATTCTCTGACCAACTGGAGAGGCCAAGGGGAGGGGGGTGGGATGTGGAGGTGGGAAGGACCCAGACATTCTCCTTTGGGCCTGATGCATGCAGGATGAGGTCAATGAGAACAAAGGGATGTGTCTGAGCAAAAGCCAGAGCCATTTCCCTGCAGAGACGATTCCGCAACCCTGAAGAGGGGCCAAAAGCTCTGTCATCCCTTCTGGGCCTCCCCCGCCCTCTGCCAGTCTTTCTGTGGCCTCCTGAGCCCATCCTTAGCGCAGTGACACCTCCCAGGCTTCTGGCACATCTGTGTTCAGGAATGGGAGGGTCGGGGCCACTGACACACACCAGTATCCTGCAGCCTATTATTTCCTGCCTGTCCTGGCTCCCCTCCAGGGCCCAGCATGACAGGTGGATGAAGTTCACAAGAAAGCTCAGCAACGGGCCAGTTTTCCAGGAATGCTGCTGCTAACTAGATTCGCAAAGCAAGCTGCCCTGCACCACCCCAGCTGAACGGAGAGCCAGCTGAATGGGGGCAGAGAGATTTTTTCTTTCTTTTTTTTTTTTCCTCTGTCTCCAGTCTGGATCCTGTGATTGTTTCGGCTGGTATAAGTAACTCCCTGCTCAGGCTCCAGGGTTCGAAGTGCTTCCAAGGCCCTGTGAAGAACAAAGGTACTTAAACACAAGCTTCCACTCCCAGCTGAAGTTCCGAGGTTGGGAATAGGAAGGAAGGACAGTGGCCCTGGGAGCATGGGGTCAGGGAGCATGAGGGCCACAGATCACTCTGGCAAGAAAGGTCTCAGGGAGATTAGCAATCTGACTGTGGAAAGAGGAGATGACAGGAAAAGCAAAAACAGAGCACATCTTTTAATAAGCCATCCAGAAGGATGTAGAGAGCCAGATTAAAATTAGAGAGATAAATTATTCCTTTTGAACAGAGTTTGAGATTGTAAGTGTCTGATCTTTCAATGTCCTTATGACCCTTTTCCCCAAATAAAACTGAGCTAATAGGGCAAATAAGGATGCAAATGCTTCTTGTCTGTTTGCCTCAGGCTGAGCAGTTTAAAGGACCCTTGAGGCTATTATATAAGGTCCATTCAACTGAGAATTCATTGAGCATATAATCTCTGCCTCCCCTTAGACTGAGAGGGAAAAGATAAGGGAGAGAATGTACACATAAGTAAGTCCCTGCCTTCCTGGAGCTCATAGGCAAGCAAGAAAGGCAGACATACAGGTGGGTAAATTGTAATATGGTGTAGCTAGCACTGAGGTGGAGGCGTGTGCAAATGCCGTGGCAACACACAGAAAGGCTACACAGGAAAATATACCAATGTTGGGGGAGGGAGAGTTGCACTCTTTCTGATTCTGGGTAAGCCAAGCCACAGTGGCATAGCCTTGGCCCACCGAATTTTAAGGCAGAAAATCTGCTAATGGAGCTAGTGGTCAGGAAAGCTGACTTTGGGTGAAGGAGCAATCTGGGGGTATCTCTTTGGGTGCTAAATAATCACCATTGCTTCCTGATATGAGTCTAGGCAACGTTATGCAAATGAGGCATTTACAGAAATCCTTAGAAAGTTCCCCCAAAATCAGTATGGCTGCTGGAGGAGCTAGCTTCAGACTTCACAAGATCTCCTAGAGATCTGGAGGGAATTGTTTGGGGAAAGATGTATATATTCCATGGTATTAACCAGTATCTAAATGACTGACTTCCACTGTTGCCTCTATGGTTAAATGCTAAGTGTATCCTCCCAGCGCTAGAGCATCAGAGCAAAGGAAGGAACCAGAAGGGCCAAACATCCTGCATCCCAAACCACTTCTTGAGATGTGAACTTGCATTTCCAATTTCCTGCAGATATTTCTACATGCAAGCCTTTCTAACACCTAAAACTCTATGTACCTAGACTAATGGAAGTTACCATTCTCCATCAAACCTGTCCTTCACATTTCCCTCACATTCCCATATTTTTGTTAGTAATGCCATCAGTTTATCATTCATCACATTTTCCTACCCAGTCTTTATCCCAGCCTCCACTGATACCTGGCAGAGGCCATGAGATGCCTTCAGGGTATCCCCAGATAAGAGTAGAAGCACTTGTGTTTAAATAACAGGTGCAAAGAGCAGCAATCCACTTAGCAAAATTCCTTGGAGACTTCCTAAGCCTGGTCTCCTGTTTCCCCTTTACTCTTTTTCTTGTCTGCAATGCTTGGCTCCTGATCCAGACTTAGTATCTGATTTTATCTTTGATATTTGAGGCTCCAACTCAGCTTTTCTAGACTGTGGATTAATGGCTAATCTCTGGAACCTCAACTACTGCAAACACTCATTAACTGATCTCCCTTCCTTCAGTGTCTTCCTGTCTAATCCAGCATTCCAAAAGGGATCACCTTAATTATCCAAATAATTCCTTTAATAATATTACTCATCTATAGGTAAACCTCAGGAGCTCTTCCATTGTCTACAGCATAAATACTAAATTATTTTGCCTGGAAATATAGTGAGGGATTATACTACTTCGTTCCTACTTATCTTTCTAGACTTAGCTCTCACCAGTCCCCTAGATGAATTCTTTGCCTTACTGTCAATCTAATTTACTTATTTTTTAAGTAAAGTGTACTTTTAGTTTTGGCTATCCCACAATTCAACCACTTTACCTTCTTATCGGGGGGCGGGGGTGGGGTGGGTGGGAATCCTCCTATTCTGTTTTTCCTGGTGGGAGACAGGGTGGAATGCACCATCACTTCCCTCCTTGCTTCCATTGTATGAGCACGGACTTAGGCTTAGCCAATCAGATGCTCCCATCCAGGAAAATGACTGCTAAGTGAGTGATGCAAAGATAGATAAGCAATTGAAATTCACTTACAGTGATGGTGGTGGTGCTGGCTGTGTCCTCTGGCAGTTGTAGCAGCAGCCTGGCTAGATTGTTTTGGCTGAAAGGCTACTGTGCTGTTTGCTCCTAAGCTTTTGGGAAATATGTTTGCTTCCTACCTTTTTCTAAGTCTGGTCCTTCACCTTTATGATGATTCCGTAAGCCACTGGTATTATTCCAATACACTTCCATTGTCCTTCTTACAGACAGAGCTAGTTTCTGTTGCTTCCAACCTTAAGAATCCTAACTTATCTATCTGCCAAAATACCTTGTTGTTCTCACCATTGTCTCTTTGCTATGCTAATTCTGCACGTAGAATGCCTTACTTCTGTCTGCTTTTCCGTATCAAGCTCAACTCTTACCTTTCTTCATCATCCTTAACATGTTCTAAGTAGCTACCCTATGAGCCAAATCCTGGGCTAGGAATACAGAGAGGAACACACAGAGACAGAATATACAGAGACAAAAGACACAGCCCCTCTGATCATGTTGATGTCATGCTTAGTGAAAGACAAACATGTAAAGAACAATTACATTTCCAAAAGATAAAATCCAGAATGAAGATATGTACTCTTTTGATTAGGGCTTGAAGGGAAAAGTTCTTACATGTGCTAAGCTTCAGTAGAGAGGGACTTCTCAGGTATTGAACTGGAGGAAGGATGGTACAGGCACAGAGCAAGCGCATGCAGTGGTGAGGTGTGAAAGAACATGAAATACTGAGCAATGGCTGAAGTCCAGTGTGTCTATGACATCGGGTGTGAGGGGATGGATAGTGTGGGAAATAAAGCTGGGGAATGGTAGCTAACTGACAAGGTCAACTATGTGGGTTACATTCTCTAGGCTACTGTGTCCCAAACTTCTTGATCAGTCATTCCATCAAATTTTTTTGAGCTACTCTGCCAATAGATATGCACCTAATTACAAATCTTATTCAGTATTTTGATGGATTCATATACGAAGTATTAATTACATTAATTTTGTATTTAAGTATAAAAAGTAATAATGAATGCAACACTAATACGGTCTTCCCACATGCCAAAGGGTTGTCTGCTGGCCTTACTCTGTTCTTAGAAGAGTTTATTAGAAGGCAAAGACATATTTGCTTTTCTGTAGATAACTGTACAAGCAGAATGGAAAAAGGACTAAAGCAAAATCCTTGCGTTTTAAGATGTGTAAATTTTAATTGGATTACTTTAAAAATAAAGAACCAGAGTCCCCAATGAGTTAATGGAACTGAGCACTGTTCATCAATACCTACTAATATTATAAAAACCAACCAGACACCTAGTGCCTCCAGATGGAGGTATTCAATGCTTCACACCACCTAGGAAGTACTCTCAATGAAAACATCACATCTGAATCTGATCAGGGTTTTACATTTCAATGGTAATAAGGAAATTATTATTAATTATTATATAATTATAAGTATAGTACATAATAAATTGTAAATTTAATTATTAATTATATAACATTATTATATCAATTAAAGAAATTACAGGGGTCAAAGGACATGTTAATTGACAGTACAAAGATGTAACTAACAAAATACAGACTCTGGGAAACTCTACAGGGCAAGCAACCCAATTTCTTCAACAAATAAGAAGCAAAGAGGGAAAAGGGTGATAAAGAAAAAAAGAGCTAAGTGATGTATTAGCCAACTGAATTGTAGGAAAGTTACTCAGATTTTGACTCAAAAAATTGTACGGCAAACATGGGAAATCTGAATACAGACTAGATGTTTGGTGTAAAAAATTGCTTAATTTTTAAAGAATTAAAAATTGTATTTAGAGTTTTAAAAAGTCTATTATTTAGAGATACACAGAAATACTTTCAGATGAAATGATATTATATCTGGGACTGGCTTCAAAATAATTTTGGACCGCAATGAGGTATCAACTCACACCTGTAAGAATGGCCATCATCAAAAAGTTTAGAAACAATAAATGCTGGAGAGGGTGTAGAGAAAAGGGAAGTGCATTCCACCTGCACTGCTGTTGGGAATGTAAATTGATACAGCCACTATAGAGAACAGTATGGAGATTCCTTAAAAAACTAAAAATAGAACTACCCTATGACCCAGAAATCCCACTACTGGGCATATACCCTGAGAAAACCATAATACAAAAAGATACCTGTATCACAGTGTTCATTGCAGCACTGTTTACAATAGCCAGGACATGGAAGCAACCTAAATGTCCATCGACAGACTAAAGAAGATGTGGCACATATATACAATGATATATTACTCAGCCATAAAAAGGAATGAAAATGAATTATTTGTAGTGAGGTAGATGGACCTAGAGTCTGTTATACAGAGTGGAGTAAGTCAGAAAGAGAAAAACAAATACTGTATGCTGACACATATATATGGAATTTAGAGGAATGGTACTGATGAACCTAGTGGCAGGGCAGGAATAAAGACGCAGGTGTAGAGAAAGGACTTGAGGACACTGGTAGCGGGGAAGGGGAGGCTGGGATGTAGTGAGAGAGTAACATTGATATATATACACTACCAAATGAAAATAAAAATAGATAACTAGTGGGAAGCTGCTACATAGCACAGAGAGATCCGCTGGGTGCTTTGTGATGACCTAGAGGGGTGGGATAGGGAGGGTGGGAGTGAGCCTCAAGAGGGAGGGGATATGAGGGTATATGTGTACATACAGCTGATTCACTTTGTTGTACAGCAGAAACTAACACAACATTGTAGAACAGTTATACTCCAATAAAGAAGTATAAAAATAATTTTGGGAGGGAATATTAATCAAATAATATTGGCCTTGAGTTGATAATAATTAAAGCCGGTGATAAATCCATGGCAGGTGGTTCACTATATTTTTCTCTTTACTTTTTGAGTATGCCTGAAATTTTCCTAATGAAAATATTCTAAATGCAGATTCCTTGGTTTCACTGCCTGTAGATTCTGATGCCAAAGATCTAAGGTGGCAGTCAGAAATCTAAACTTTCAACTAGCACCACAGGGAATTTGGAATCAGATGGCCCTAGACCATAACCGAGAAATTAGTACAGTGGCTTGAAGGGAAGAGATGAAGTAGGAGAAACTGGCAGCTTAAAGTGTAGTAGAATAAGTACTCAAGATAAATATCTGCCAATTATATTGGATGATTGTTTACAAATAATTGTCCCAAACCTTAATAGTGTTTGTGTGTAAGACTGAGTCAGGGTGTAACTACGGGTGCTATTTCCTGATGTGGGCCTTTTTTTTCTATTAGATTTTTTAAGCATCTCCTCATGCTCGCCTCGTGAACCAAGGCTAATTCCCTGATTAGATAATCATCCTTGTGAATGCTTTCTTCCTAATCACAATGGTAGGGGAGATGTCACCAGGCCTTCCAGGAAGGGAGAGACACCCCGTTGTGGCCACTAAATTGGCATCAGCTCCCACTCCA
Organism: Hippopotamus amphibius kiboko; assembly: GCF_030028045.1. Classification (NCBI taxonomy): domain Eukaryota; kingdom Metazoa; phylum Chordata; class Mammalia; order Artiodactyla; family Hippopotamidae; genus Hippopotamus; species Hippopotamus amphibius. The sequence continues at coordinate 28,678,994 of NC_080202.1, read as the reverse complement.
CCCCTTCCAGGAGGAAAGGATCTTATAACCCTGGAAAGGGGACAGAGCAGAAAGGTGACCCATTTATCCCAGCGCTGTCAGCTCCCATCACCTCTCACACACTCTCCATCCCCACCCCCCTTTTTGTTTCCACATTTGAGACTTTTTCAACTGGAAAGTGCTCCAGGTCCTGGGGCTGGGAGTGTACTGAAGACAGAGCTGCTTGTGTCATCAGGCAAAGTAACTGGAAAGGGGAATGTCCCGACATGGCTCTCAGAACATGGGTCCCTCTCAGCCAGTGACCTGCAGGTAGCCCCCCCAGCAAAGTCAACACAAGCGCTGCTGCTGACTAAGCCTCTCTGGGACTGTGAACATGCTTTCCATCTAGGGAAAGCTCTGCTGTCCTGTCAGCAACTGAAGAGCAATCTTCCCGAAGAATCTCCTCCTTCTCTAGAGTGGTTCCAGGCTTCAAACCTGTCTGGATCAGCTCACGTCAGGGATGGTAGGTGTTGGCTGCACTCCACACCCTCCTTCCCCAACACAACTATGAACTGCAGTGGCCTTGTCTCTCCTGCACCAGCCAGGAAACCTCATCGTGCCACACAGATAAGGTAATGAAACAACAATAGCCAGAGATGGGCACTGTTCACATCCTGATTTTATGAACAAAGACCTTGAAGTTTAAGGTCGCAGTGATTTATCCAAGATCACTCAGCTCAGGGTCAGACCTAGGATCAGGTAATCTTGCGTAAGGCTTTGTGCATTTAACTCCCTCTGATGTTCTCTGCTACTTGCCTTGATGCCATCAACTTGCCTTTTATTTTATTTATTTATTTTTAGGTTATCTCTTTTTTTTTAAAGGTCTTCATTGGAATATAATTGCTTTACACTCTTGTGCCAGTTTTTGAGGTACACCAAAGTGAATCAGCTGTATTTATACATATATCCCCATATCCCCTCCCTCTTGTGACTACCTCCCACCCTCCATATCCTGGCCCTCTAAGTCATCACCCATCATTGAGTTTATCTCCCTATGTTATGCAGCAACTTCCCACTAGCTATCTGTTTTACATTTGGTGATGTATATACATCAATGCTACTCTCTCACTTTGTCCCAGCTTCCTCTTTGCCACACCCCACCCCAATCCCGTGTCTTCATGTCCGTTCTCTACACCTGCATCTTTATTGTTGCTCTGTCACTGGGTTTATCAGTACCATTTTTTTAGATTCCATATATATGAGTTAGCATACGGTATTTGTTTTTCTCTTTCTGGCTTACTTCGCTCTGTATGACAGTCTCTAGGTCTATCCATCTCATTATAAATAACTCAATTTCTTTCCTTTTTATGGCTGAGTAATATTCCATTGTATATATATCTCACATCTTCTTTATCCATTCCTCTGTTGATGGGCATTTAGGTTGCTTCCATGTCTTGGCTATTGTAAATAGTGCTGCAATGAACATTATGGTACATGGTTCTTTTTGGATCATGGTTTTCTCTGGGTATATGCCCAGGAGTGGGATTGCTAGGTCATAATGGTAGTCCCATTTTTAGTTTTTTAAGGAACCTCCAAACTCTTTTCCATAGTGGCTGTATCAACTTACATTCCCACCAACAGTGCAGGAGGGTTCCCTTTTCTCCACACCCCCTCCAGCATTTCTTGTTTCTAGATTTTTTGATGATGGCCATTCTAACCGGTGTGAGGTGATACCTTATTGTGGCTTTGACTTGCATTTCTCTGATGATTAGTGATGTTGAGCATCTTTTCATGTGTTTGTTGGCCATCTGTATGTCTTCTTTGGAGAAATGTCTATTTAGGTCTTCTGCCCATTTGTGGATTGGGTTATTTGCTTTTTTGGTATTAAGCTGCATGAGCTGCTTGTATATTTTGGAGATTAATCCTTTGTCAGTTGCTTCATTGCAACTTGCCTTTTATATCCTGTTCTGCTCCTGCCAATGTGGCCTGTGTGCATTTCCCTGAACACGTCCTACTTGTACTCATATATTTCCCTTTTCTTTCACCTTTCTTCCTGAAATGCTTTCTTCCCCTCAGCTCCCATTTCACTAACTGAACTCCTGTCCCAGCTTCAAAGCCCATGCCAATGGCACTTATTCCAAGATACCTTTTAGGATTCATTTCCCCATTTCCATCAATAAGTGGCAGTTCCCTTCTTTGCATTTTCATTACCTTCTGCTGATAACATATTTTGTCAATCACATTTGTTTCCTTTTCTTTTATTTTTCTTATTGTAGCATTATGGCCACATGGAGATTTACCTTAAGAATCCTGTTACACTGCAACCTCCTTGAGCCCAATGATCATTTATGATTCAACTTTTTATTTCCCCCAGCATTTACAACAGTGCTTTGTATACAGCAGAAGCTTAAAAATCCATTGAATTGAATGTATGCAACTGTGAAAATATATATATAATTTAGTAATCTATAACTTAGATATATATATATATTAGTTTTCATTTATCAAGATATGATTCAATGTATAGGGGAGGTAAGATGCCGTAGAGGATTAACCTGTGCTTGATTAATCCATACACAATTACAACAAAACCTTCTTAAGCAACATCGTAATTTATATCTTTGCTAAGTCTGTATTCGCATATACTACGCACACTGCAAATGGACTTCCGTTGTGTTTTGAGTGTCTTGCTCCCACTTCTCCACTTTACATAGATGAGGAAGTAGCGACTAGAAAGCGGAGCTACAGAGCAACCCAGGGAAGTTGATACATTTGGATGCTCACCCCCAACCTTCCTTGCCCTTTTGTGATTCCGGATTGGATTGGGTGTGTGAGGAGGGAAAGGGCAGCCCTCTGGGGAGATTAATAATAAGGTCTGAAGGATGAAGATGAAAGAACAGCTTTAGCTGCAGACCACGTAGCTACCGGCAGAGACTCTCTGATCTCTGTGCTCCTCCATGCCCCCTGTAATCTCAAACTGCATTTTGCACCCTTTCCTGGGGTCAGCACCCTTCTCAATTACACTCCACCCTTATTTCTCCTAAGCTACACCTCCTGCAAGACTATATACGTCTGCTGTTTATCTGTATATAGGTCTGCTATTCACCTGCCATTAGACAGCACCTCTAAGCAAAGTTTCACAAAACTGATGTGAAACCAATTTTTAGTTAGTATAAAAGTTCAGGGAAAGTTTGTCTAAACTTTTCTTAGAATATCTATCCACAATGAATTATCCTAATTGGTCTTCTACAGCATTTAACTTCACTAGCTAACCAAGTCATAAACCGTGTAAAAGTTTGCCTTTTAAATCATCTATTGCGTGTTGTCTGGGATTTACTCCAAAATAATCTGGTGGTAAATGGGAGTTGGGGGGATGGTACAAATGAACCAAAATGAGCCATGGGTTGATGATTGTTGAAGCTGGGTGATGGGTATGTGGGGGTTCATTATACCATTCTCCCTTACTTTAGTATGTGTTTGAAATTTTCCCTGTACTTTTTTTCTTAAAAATCCATTTTGTCTTCACATTCTGCCTCTGCACAATTCTAGCAGGGTTAATGCTTCTGTTTTAGAAGATGGGAAATTTGCTACCTCTGCTTTTCTTATTGTCCCAACTTGTCTCGTCTTCTTTACCTGACCTAGCTGGTGAAACAGGGGTCTGTCTGCTTGGTGAATCTCAAATACTATTCACCGAGTGGCCCAGGAACCTTGGGCATTGCCAGTCTGAATGCTCAGACTATTTTTGTAACCATTTTAAAATATGCCATGGTAGCAGGAGTTCCAAGTTCAAGGGCTGTGTTTTTACTGGGAACTTCAAATACTACTGCTGGGCTGCAAGTAGAGACTAGGATGGTAGCTTGTTTGTAAAAGTCACCGTGTTCTTTTTCTCTTTCCTCATTCCTTCTCTCTCTCTTGTTTTCCCTCTAGTGGGAAAGCATCTATTGATGGGCTGTTGCAAAGTCGAGGATACAGGAACTTTCTGGTGTTAAATATTTCCAGGATATCAATAAGCAAAGCTGTTTGGGACTGCTGTGAAAGACGTGGTAAATCAGCACCCTGTGTCCCCTTTTGGGGGAATTAAACTCTATTGTTGGTCTGGGATGAAAACAAGTTTAAAACTCAAATGTGAGACCTTGTATGAAAGGGGACGCTCAGGTTTTACTTCACAGGTGTTTCAGAGAGTCAAACAGGAATTTCTTAAATCATACCAGCAGATGGACTTGCCATTTGATCCACAGCAGACCTCATCCTGCACAAACCACATCCAAAATATTATTCCATCCAGTGGGCAAGTCCCTGCAACCTGTCACTGGCAGGCGTCCCCTGAAAGCTGCTCTCGGGAACTTCTCCTGAGGTGTTGCCTTTCTTTCCAACTTGTCTGATTCAATGAGGCCAGAGACTCCTTGAACAACCAAGAGAGGCAAACTGAAAAAATAAGGCAGTCTGACTGGTTAGAAACCTGGGCTGTGGAGGAATGTGGCCAAAGAGGCTGGATTAACAGATGTCAATCACCCATCTCATTTTGCACAGGAAAGACATTTCTTTAATCCACCTGTCCAATTATTTATCATGCTATGTGTTACTTCTTAATTGTCACTTGGGCAAAGTCTTTATGCTGTAAGGTGACACCCTAGTATTTTTTAATGACCTTAGGCAAAGTAATTGACACTGGATCCTGGAGTCAGATGTTCCCAGTGACGCAACTTGTTCTCCCAGTAGCAGGAAAGCTTCCTGCCGTGATTAAGTTAGAACTGTGAAAGCGCTAAAATGTGTTGTCAGCCTTCCTCTGATGCAAGCACTTTTATTATAGAGTCTGGTTGCAGGAGTGAAACAACACATATCTTGCCTCCAAATGTCCCTTTTCTTTCTGGACTAGCCACTCTCTTTAGAAAAGCAATGTGTGCTGGACCTCAAAATGCCAGTGATCACAGTCACGCCTTCCCCAAACACAGTTTTTCTGGCTCTATCCCTTCCCTCTTTTCTATTTCTTTTTCTGGGTTCATATGACAATGCGATCAAAACTGATTTATGTCTGGCAGGCTGCCAATCTCTGGACTCTCATTAACTATCCCAGTCAAGCAAAACAAAAAGCCATCCATTCTGTATTTGAACTTGAAGTGGAAAATCATCTGTGTTTGCTTTTCTCGATAGGAGGCTGAGATGGAGCAAAAGTATAAGTCTATTTTTTTTGGACATGGCCTACACTTCCTGATGAAAATGCTTGAGAACCTGAGAGCTCTGAGGGTCCGATCCACTGTGACTCAACGCTGGATGGTCCCCGTTAAAACAGCACGAAGTGCTTTCGCAACGCCCCCTGCCTGGGTTATCTCTACTACTACTCAAGTTTCCTAGGTAAAGAATATTTTTAGGATATCTTTGCCTCCTGAGTGAATAGTCTGAATTGTTACTGATTCATTAATTTACCAACGTTGTACCACAAGTAATGCAATGAGACCAAAACACACATAACGCTATGGCCTACAAACTTCCGCACTTAACTTAGGAAGAGGAAACCAATAATTTATGTTGCACTCCCGTTACTTTTACACTCAAGATTTTTATAGGTATTCATTCTAAATGACCACAGGCATGGTGTTCCCATTCTGTTGTGATACCAGAGGTTCCGGAATCTAAATATATAGGTTGATACATAGCCTGGGAAGTTGACCCTCTAGGCTTTTACTCTTTTTGTAGGATTATGCCTGAATACCTGAGTCAGACTTAATTCAACCACAAAACATTTCTTTTCACTGCTTAAATTTCCTATACCTTGATGTGAGGGCTCAGCAAGTCCTGAGCAAATGAGTGAACGAGTGGATGAATAAGCTGAGAGGAACCTCATCTCGGAAGTGAGCTGGCGTGAGTCAGCAGTTCCCTGCCCTCGCTGCATACTAGACTCATTTATAAGTCCTTTATTTTTATTTGTGGTATTTCTCCAAGTACCACTTTATTTTTCCCCTCATTCAATATACTTTTAATTATTTCTTATTATAATAATTCAAACAGTATAGAGGAGTCTAAAGAAAAATTGCCTCTTTTTCCTTGAAGTAACACCCCAAAAGTATGTGTGCCCTTAATGACACACCATGTGTTCTTCTATAATTTTTCTTTTTTAAAATGAGCTCAAATACACTCCAGCTTATTTTATAAGAAAGGAATTGGATGATAAATGTTAGCTGAAAACCTGCGTTTTTGCGTAGTGTATTATAGAAATCCTTACAAATTAACACTCGTACATACCAATCTGCCTTATGGTATATGGTATACGTGATATAGATGCACCATAATTCATTCAGAGGTTGTTTTGGTGAATCTGTGTGCACATGCTGGCAATGCAGAAATAAATATTCATGTAGTTTGATTACATCTGTAACTGTCAAACATTCCAGAAGTGGGATTAAGAGCATACACATTGTTCATTGCAGCACTATTTACAATAGCCAGGACATGGAAGCAACCTAAATTTCCATCAACAGATGAATGGATAAAAAAGATGTGGTACATGTATACAATGGAATATTACTTAGCTGTAAAAAGCGATGAAACTGGGACATTTGTAGAGACATGGATAGACCTAGAGACTGTCATACAGAGTGAAGTGAGTCAGAAAGAGAAAAACAAATATAGTATGTTAACATATATATGCAGAATGTAGAAAAATGGTACAAATCAACTGGTTTGCAAGGCGGGAATAGAGACGCAGATGTAGAGAACAAACATATGGACACCAAGTGGAGAAAGCGGGGAGGGTTGGAGGGGGATGAATTGGGAGATTGGGATACCAAATCGTACACTCTAAATATATGCAGTTTATTATCTGTTAACTGTATCTCAATAAAATTTCTTAAAAAAAAAAGCATACACATTTAAGTTTTAATAAAATATGGTCGAATTACCTGATTCTTCACCCTTACCAATACTGGTATTGATCAATCCTCTGCTTTATTATAAATCTATTGAGAAATAAAATGGTATCCTATTGTGGTTATTAATTTATATTTCCTGGGACAGTTTGTTTTTACATACAGATTCTGGGTCTCACTTTGAATCCACTGAACCAGAATCTTTGGGTCTTTGCAGAGCTGCTAGGTGGGTCTGATGCAGTTAGTTAGTGCATGGACAGGCATTTAGGACCACTGATCAAGATGATCTCTTGGTTGAGACATAGACTTCTTTTATTTAAAAAGTAGAACAAAACGAAATCCTCAAAAGCAATATGACAAAACTATACACTTATTTTAGATATTGATGTGAATCTCAACTCACCATCTTAACTTTTTAAAGATGTCTGTGTCCAGTCAGAAAAAAACAATAAAATATAGCCATAGGCATAACCCATTTTAAGACTTGTTGAAACATCCTTAACTGCACGGTCACGGGGCATAGACCCCCAAGGGTGGGCATCCTATAGGAAGCTCTAAAGCCCAGGGACAAGATGGGATGTAAGACAAAGACTTTGATCTGGGTGTGAGTATTATTTCTGTCATGTATGGCCTGTTGGATGACAAGCAAACCATTTAATCTCTCCAAGCCCCCATTTCCTCATCTAAAAATGAGGCTGATGTTTCATAGCGCTTCTGGAAGGAGTTAGCAAGGCAATTCAAGTGAAAATGCTATGTCTACATCCAAGCGCAATGGAAATGCTAACTGGCCCTCTACCAGATAGCATGATAGCTTTAAGGTTTTCTGGAGATACATCAATTTGGATAAGGATATGCTGAACCTAAGGATCTTCTGATTAAGAAAACAAAACATTGATATGTACATGAATTTGGAGGGAGTGGGTTCCTGACAGATATGGCCTAATACAAATTCCTGTGTCAACTCGTTTTCTCTCAGTGTTTGCAATTTCACTCCTGGGGTAAACTGCTGTTTTTTAATGAATGTCCCATTTAAACTGAATTTCTTGTAGCTTCTGTAGTTTTAAATGCCATAAAAACTCACTCAAATCATATGTCAGCTATGCTTTAAAAATAATTTTAAGATAGGTAGAAGTACTACTTAATGTGATGGGTACCAGTCTTTGACATAAAGTGCTTTATATCAATTAACTCAATTAATACTACAACCCTATGAGGTATACCGATATTATTCCCATTTTGTTGATGAGGAAACTGAGGCATGGAGAAGTTGACCTGTACAGAGATACACAGTGAGAAAGCTGAATTTCAAATCCAGATGCTCCGTCTCCAGAGTTCATGGCTTTAACCACAGCACTACACCGACTTCAGGGAAGGTAGGTATTGATATCATGAGGAGGAGGAAGATTTTAGTTATGATAATATTTTTTATTCATGATTCCCATAGAACTCATAGGTTGAAGTTAAGTGTTTGTACTCCTTTAGAATCTGCACGTTTGATTTTCTGGTGGTAAGTTTGAACCCTATGGATATTGGACTTATTGAGCCTCTTTGCTTGGACAGAATTTTGCAGTTGATAAATCCAGTAACAAGTTCTTTCATTTTTGCCTCACAATGATCCAGTGAGGCAGAGATGCTGAAGGCCGCTCTCTCCATGACCTTTCAGCATTCGCTCAAGGTGCTCCCTCTGGGAGTATCCCTGAATGCTCTGCCTTAGGTCTTGCACCTGGCTAACTCTTCTGCCAGTCTTAGTCTCATCGAGTCACCGCCTTCAGGAAGCCTTCTTTGGTTCCCCCTGAAGTGAAAATTTTCCTGCTGTGCACTCTGTCATACCCTGCCTCCAGTTTCAGGCTGAGCCTGGCTGATATTCTGAGTCTTGAGTTTTCCACATCAGCTTCTTGGATGTTTATTCAAGAATCAGGTATTGAAAGGTTACTGTGTACCTAAGAGTACAGGCATTGCAGTTAAGTAGTAGACCCTACTCTACTAACTGTGTGATCTCAATTACTTGGCTTAATCTGTGCTTCAGTTTCCTCATCTGTAAAATACAGATAATAATAGGATCTACTTCATTGGGTTGTTGGGAGGATCCAGTGAGAGCTTCCATTCAAGCAAAGCCCAAAGAATAATGTTTAGAATATAGTAAGTGCTTGGTAAATGCTGTTGTTCACATTGTGAGTTAAACTCCCAGTCTCTAGTGGGGTTTCTTGGTCTCAGAGCGCTTCCCTAAGAATTTATCTCTTGCTGCTTTGCTTTTTCAAAGCCCAAATCTAAATCTTAAATTTCCACTCTAATCTCTTCTCCCTTTTCTAGCCTGCTTTGCCCTATCATGTCCCAAGTTCTAGTAGGGCATCCCCTTTCTGAAGTACATACTTAAAAGCAGATGTTACAACCACCAGAATCACTAAAATGGAAAAGACAAAATGTAAAAAATTGACAGAGAGGTAATGCATCCAGAACTCTCTTATAGTGCTGGTAGAAGAATAAAGTGATTCAAACATTTTTAAAAACTTGGCAGTGAAGCTAAACACATTACCCATCCTTTATTTAATTCAGAGATTCCATTCCTAGGTCTTTCTCAGCCTAGGAGTTGTGTATTTATGTAAACTAAAAACCATGTAGGAGAAATTTCATAATAGCACAATATTAGTTATTTCTTGCTGAATAACAAATTACTCCAAAACTTAGCAACTTACAACAACAAACATTTATTATCTCAGTTTCTGTGGGTCAGGAATCTGTGACTGAGCTGGATGAAGGGCCAGTTTACCCATTAAGCAAGTGCCTGGAGCTCACTGTGCTTGTCAGTACAGTTTCCTTCTTGCAATAAGTAAAATTCACCTTTTTTTTTTTTTTTTTTTTTTTTTTAAGCGGAGGAAAGAGCCCATGAGACAAGTGTGCTTAGAGTCCACTAAAGCCATATAATCACGTAAGGCAGCCCTGGGTCTCCTGTGGGTCTCCCATGAGGTTTTGGTCAAGCTGTCTGCTGGGGACACAGATCCACTTCCACGTTCATTCAGGCAGTTGCTGGCAGATCTCAGCACTTCTCTAGCCATTGGCTGGAGGCCTCAGTGCCTCCGCACACAGGCCTCTTCATCGTGGCCCGAGTGTCCCCACAACATGACAGATGGCTTCCCCCAAGGAAAAGAGGTAGAGAGAGGCACCAAGGTGAAAGTCTCAGCATCTTTATAACCCAGTCTTGGAAGTGACATACCATCACTTCTGCCATTTTCTATGGGTCACACAAACCAACCTGAGACAATGTAGGAGGTGTGTGAGTATCAGGAGGTAGGGATCACTGGGGGCCACTGGGAGCCTGGCTACCACAAGTACTATTTTTAATAGTTAGAAAACTAGAAACTATCCAAATGCCTATCAAAAGTAGCAAGGATAAATATGTGATGGTGTATTCCTACAGCGGAATTCTACACAGTGATGAGAACAAACCCTTTATATAACAACAGGCGGCAATATGGATATACCTCACAAATATAATATTGCACAGAAGAAGCCAGGCACAGAGTACACACCCTACGAGTCCATTTATATAAGGTTAAAAATCAGGCAAAACTACTCATGTGTTAGAGGTGAGGGTAGTGGTCCCTTCTGGAGAGATAATGGCTGGAAATGGATTCAAGGGGGGATTTTGAGGGACCAGCAGTATCTGTTTTTTTAATCTGGTTCCACAGGTGTGTGTGTGTGTGTGTGTGTGTGTGTGTGTGAAATTCATTCAGCTGTACATTTTTCTCTATGTATGTTATACTTTTACAAGAGTTTTCTGAAAATAGGTGTTAGGACTCCTTTTTTGGTTTCCTTTTCCTGTCATTCTGGAAATGGTATGTCACAGCTAAGCGTAAACCCAGGATAACTATAATCTCTAGTTAGCAAATTGGTCTGACTCAAGGCCTCACCAGCTATGAAACCTTGATTGGATAAACCACTTACACTTTTGGAACTATAGTTTGCTTATCTGAGAGCAGGGTAGACACGTACCTCTAGCCTCAACATGTGATGGTGAATACTGAGTAGTATCAGATACAGTTGAGCCCCATCATACACAGGGTCAAAGAGTAATGTAAAATTCAAGTGTAAACAAATTACCTTTGAAAATTCCTTAGATAAGCCTTAAGTCAGTGGGATGCCCCTGAGGCTCAAAAACCAGGAACAAGGAATTTCCTTTTTTTTTGCTTCTCTTTAGATTTATGCTCTGTTCTTCCTTTCTGTGGGGCTGCCTAGGATGAGATTGGCTGGGATGGGGGTGGGAGGAGGGGAGTGGGGGGTATTTCTCACTTTCCTGATCTCTTTTTTATTAAAGACACATAATTGTATTAAATATACATATTCTGCATTAAATATACCTTTATAATGACTCCAATGTATATGAAAGCACCAAAAATTATAACAATATTAAGGAAATATAAGTTATTATTCATATTTGGAACAGGTGTTTTCCCCAGATTATTTTGGTCTAGAAAGCCTTTGTGGATAAAGCCAAGGTTAAACAAAGTGACTAATTAAAGCCATTTAACCCAAACAGGGGGCTGCTTGATGCTTGATGGCATGTTGGGACAATAAGTAGAGAAAGAAGCTGAGGTCAACATTAGATAGTTAAATAATAGTTTTGCAATAGTGTAGGACTTCATAGTTGACAAAATTTAAATCATTTCTTTAAAATTAACCTTATTTTAAAGATAAACCTTATTTTTAAATATAGGGCTTAACTTCTCAAGATCAAAAGAAGTAGCTCAAGAGAGCTTGGATTCATAACCAGATCTTTCAAGTTCAAAACCATGATATGGTACAAACGAGGATTTCTGTCTCTGTCTCTATCTCTGTCTGTCTGCCTATCTGTCTGACTCTCTCTTTAGGGGTGGTGGTGGTTCAAAGAGGTGGGTCTAAGGATTTGTGACCTGGCTCTTCTAGGCTTATCTGGCCTCAGCCACCTCTGTGAGCCAGATTTCCTAGATCAACCAAGATAGTGAGGTGGGGAGAACAGAGTTCCCCAGGTGGCTGTGGTTCTCACCTGGGCAGGGACTTGCTGCCCAGGATGGGGTTAAAAAGCGTTGCTGTGCATTCTAGGATGTACAAGGTTTAGGGAAAATCCTTTTTGTTGGCTTCTGCTGCTCCAGGGTGGGGCCAGGTTATCTTTTCAATGCATACATGCGTGCATCATGCTTGTGGATGCAGTTATCACCTGCTTATCACTTGATAGTCAAACCATTTGTAAAGACAAACCTTGGCCATTAAGGACATATGCTAGGAGATAATTGTGACATCACGATTCAAGTCTGGGTTTATTCTTCTTGTGGGAACTGGGAGCCATGGGACATAGGACTAACCCTGTGTCTTACAGCTTTGCAGGTGTGTACCCCTTTTTAATGTGACTGGAGGCTCCCTCAACAAGGCAAGATCTTCCGGTACTGACTAGAAGAATCCAGAATTAGCCATTGTGAAGTGGCTTAGGGAGGGGGGTAGGGGTGGGCTCAGTGGAGGATCTTCTCCTACTCCTCACATCTAGGAGAGATAGTGCTATTTCTAGTATGATCCTATTTCAGTCTTTACAATTTAAGTCATTCCAATGGGGTTTCTTTTGGGACTTTCAGGTAGCAGCACGAGGCCCCCTGGTGGCCTGAAATAATTCACAAGTTTACTTTTCAAGTATCTGGAAGGGCAGGTGTGGCTAGAGAAATATCATACAAAGGTTGTAAATATTCACCTGTACCTGGTGCTTCCAGTAGAGGCAGGGTGGAGTAGGATGACCTATTTTGGGAGAGTTGAGAACTAAAGCATTTTCTTTTAAGAGATTAAAACAAATAAACTGTAATTCTGGATTAAACACTCAACACTTCCTGATTTTTATTCTTTAGTTCATTTAGCAAATAATTATTGAGTCCATAATCTGTGCAGGACATTTTATTAGGTATCACATAGGGGTTTAAAAAGACCCTTATGCACTTCTAAGGAGATTTGGAAGAAGATAAAACATTTATGACACTAACATGGTAGAAAATGAAAGTTGCCATAAGAAAATAAATAGGTAGAGACTTTTGAAGGAGCAATTCCTTTCAGATAAATGGGAACCTCCAGGAAGAGGTCGCACTTAAGCTGGGGCTCTAATGAGAAGCAGGATTTGGATATGTCTTAGTTGGAGAGGGAAAGGATGGTATCATGCAGGAGGGAAAACAGGAGTTTGAAAATATAGGGAGGTAGGAAAATTGAAGCGTGATCCAGGAACGGGGAATCATCTGGTCTGGCTACCTCATGAGTTTTCGGGTTGGAATGAGAGTGAAAGCTGGATACATCTGTTTGGATCAGACAGAGAAGAACCTTGAACACTTGCCTGAGAAATTTCTTCCTCAAGCAGTGGGGAGGGAGCTTTTGGGTATCTTTGAGCAAAAAAAGGCATGTCGAAGCACAATATCCCTCCCACTGTCATAAACACAATGCCATACACTTGCATTCGGTCAAGAGGAGTGTTGACCTGCATGTGTTCAAGATAATTGCAGTGTAGTCCACCGTATTCAACAACTCCAGACTTTCATCATCTGATCTTCAAAGCCAGGAGAAACTAGGCCATCAAGGTGTCTTCCCTTAACAAAACCACCTGAGCACCAGGGAGCAGTCAGTGCCAGAGGGCTCCTGCCGTATTTAATTAAAGTCCTCCATAGAATGCCTTTCATCAAAAGTACTGTGCTAGGCTTGTTTTGTTTTGCTTTGTTTTTCCAAGCTTTAGGTAAAGCTTTGTGCCTATCTTTTCACCCTGGTTTACTGTGGTTTAAACAACATGAACCAGGGATATTTCTGGCTAGAATTATGGGGTAGAGTCCTAGCTGTTCAATATTCACAAGGTTCAAGCAGTAAGCTTATTTGCATTGTATTATAAACTAACTCAGTTAAACAGCCTGAGAATCTATACAATGCATGGCATATACCTGGTGCTCAAAAACATGTTAAGTGAATATTTAACAATTGATTTGATAAATACGTAACACACATTTAACAACACATTATAAAATTCCTGACCCAAGGCATTGATTTCCAAATTGTAATGGCATAGAAACCTTTTAGAATAAACATAATTCATATTATTCTTCAGAAGTCATGAACAAAAATGACTAATAAAAAATAATCTTTTAGTTAAGAAGAAGCAACATGCCCATTTGAGAGAAATACAATTGAGATGTTGCTGGTGGGGCAAGGGAAGATGGGCAATTTGGAACTGCAGTAAAAATAACTACAATGGAAATAACCATTTAAGCAGTTTCAGCAGCAATGAGTATTTATTATTTTGAATGACATGTACATTAAACTTTAATATAAAAATCATTAAAAGTGCTATATTGGATTATTTTAATATTAATTTATCCCCCCATGTCCTTTAGTAGCTACACCTTTTACCTATTTTTTTAACTTCTGACACATTATTACAATCATCTAAGAACCGTTCAATGTTAAAACATAAAAAATATTAGTTTATTCTTCAAGAAAAGTACCACCAGTGATGAGTTACTGAAAGTGAAAATTAAAACAGATGCTAGAGAATCAACTTTTCGGAGAAAAAAATGATCACAGAATTTCATAGGAGTATGCAAAGTTCAAGGCAGTTTAGACTCTCAGCAGAACATTTTTATGACATAACATCCTAACAGTGTGGCTTATCTCTTTTGGAGGCAGGTCGCTGGTATGCCAGAATTCAAGGTGAATCAAATGCTGTCTAATGCTGTGCACCTCCCATGAACCCTAAAAAGTTTATGTAGAGGAGAAGTTGATTTTTCAGTCTTAGAAATAGCCCTCAGAATTAAGTTTGTCATAGAAGAAGACACAAGTCACTGCTCACAGATGAGAATCCCATCCATCCTCCACCCTCAGGCCACCGCCATGCCTCTGGTCTGCGGCAATGCCAAGTCCATCGTCTCCCACAGCAGCCCTGGGTGCATTAACTGATGAAGTGAGAGCAGGTCCTTCAGGCCATACATCCCATTTGGTCTCATTTAGTCCTAAGCAAACAAGCTTCTCTGATTTGCCACGAGAGTCGTCTGACTCTCACGTCTCTTGGCTTTCTTGCTCCTCTGTCTCACCTTCCAGCACAGGGCGCTGGAGGCTAACAACAAAAGTCCCAATGACAGAAGGACCAGGCCTAAGATGGAGATGATGGAGCCATGGGAATTGAAGCTGTAAGCCACGGCAGTGACCACTATCCCGGCAATGAGGACCACCACGGCAAAGGGGATGATGCAGCGGTAACAGGAGAGCTCAGCACCCCCAGTGGCGGCCGTCAGCTGAATCTCACTGACCAGGGGCACCATGGTGACCACAGCTTCACCGTTGGAGCTCTTCTCCATTGCCACTGGCTTGGGAGACTTCGGGGTTCCCAGGATCTCCTTTATGTGCTCTTCGGTCATTTTTACAGTGGCGTCTCCTGGCTGAGTTCACAGACTAGACCTGGGTGGGCTCACCAGGGTGGAAGCTGTGGAGGAGAAGACAGGAGATGTCAGCTAAATGTATCAGAATGAGCCCCCACAAGCAGGAGTAAAGAGCTTGGGAAACACCACTGTGTTCTTTTCTAGGATGCATGGACGCATGTGAAAATCAACTTGAATATATTTTTCTCCTAATTGTTTGCATTCTCTTTGCATTGAGCAGAAAGCAAGATAAAGCAGAGAACCATAAAGAAAGGGAAGATATAAAAAGCAGGAAGCACTTTACAGTGCTTAATACACTCTGGTAGTCTGCAAATGTTTTACAAGCTTTTCTGCTTTGTCTATTGCTTTTCTTACCTCTAAACACACAGAAAAGCCTCAATCCTAATCCCAAAGCAGCCTCATTCAAGAGGAGAACACGTTATAAACAACACTTCACACAGTCCTTTCCACAGTCCCAGCAACCTAGACTCTGCCAATGTATCCGGGCATAACATGCATTCTTTCCAAACTGTTGCCCATTCATTGTGCACCAAGCAACGTCAAGACCAGCAACCAGCGTACGAATGATGTCCTTGTACATCATCTGACAGTCAACAAGTTAGTTTTTTTTTTGTAACTATTAAATACAGCCAACATGCATCCTGGGTCCATGGTGGGGGTGCAGTTCAGTAAAAATTCAGTCACAATAAGGCCAGGATTTGTGATCTAAAATGTGGCAATATTCTCCAATCCATTTGAAAAGGGAAAAATAAGAAAAAAATAATTCAACAATTTTGTTGGACATAATTTTGTGCTTTTTTATGTTAATAAAAATAGTTGATAAGATCAACTATTAGAGTAATTAGCTGTCAATTCACAAATTTTCTAAATATTTTGAATCTGAACTTTTCAGGATGAAATCTGAGGCTCTCTCGATGAAAAGCCCCTGGCTGAAACGCCATCTATGAGAAATCAGTGAACATTCCTTTCTTGCTCAGACATGGTAAATCATTCTCTTTTACCCTCAAGAAGTGACCTAGCAGCTAAAAAGTTGAGCAGTCATAGTTACTGAAAGCATTTAAAGGAAGATACTGGGTATGATTTCAGTGAGATGAATACTTTGATCATATTAAGCACCCACTGAAAACTAATTCAACCCCAAATCAAACCTCACAGGTTCTTCTTTGCTTTGGGAGATCAGAATATCACTCCTTGTACAATGAACTAAAAGTTAGAGCTGCATGAGGTTTTTAATCACAAAATTAATCACTGCTGTTCAATGGCACCTTAAATACTGGCTAAGCCAGTAAAAGGATATTTGAGATTCTGTCTGAAAGGAAAAAATCTTCACCCCAAAGCTGAGACTTCAGTTAACCTGAAATGAAGCTCTGTCCCCAAAAGACTTACCCTTACCCGTACCTCAGAGAGAAGCAATCCATTACCAGGGAAATCACTGGACTTGGGAGGGAAGGAAAAGCAGAGTCTGAGCTTCTTCTGTGACTTCTGGGAAGACAGCCTGTAACAGCACATCTGTCAACAACGTGACAGGACAGGGATCTCCTCTGGGGAAGAGGAAAGATATAAAATACTATCTGGTGGGTTTTAGATCCTGGAGCTCTTTCCTTCACTCTACCTCTTCCTAAATGACGCTTGTCTTTCCCTCTCTCTCTTTTTATTTCCTCCCCCGCCGGATTGCCCCTCCCTGCCATTTTTTTTTTCCTTCGTTCTTTTCCTTGCCAGCAGATTCCGAGTTTTGGCTTCCCCCAGCTCTGCTCAGTGACATGATAAGTCAGAATCATTCTAGAATCCCCAGAGACGGGAGGCAGCTTTTACTTTTATTTCTCTTGCAGCATTTTGAGTGCACTGCTTTGCATTACTCATTTTTTCCCCAGCCAACCTCCAGATCTTCCTCCTGCCCAGCAGGCATTTTCACAAGAAAATCCCAGAGTCAGCGTTGCAGACCTAGCTGAGGGGACAGAGCCGAAAGGACAGACACTTTTAGGGAGGCAGGAACAGCTGTGAAGTCATGGGGCAGCTGAATCCAGCCTCTAAGCCAGCAAAAATTCTAGGTTCCCAGGTTTCCCGGGTGTTCTTTCTTCATATATGTGTGTTGGCCATCCGAAGCTTAACCCTCCCCTCCACCCCCACCTTATTTGATATTAATTCATTTAGGAACAAGGGTGGGAGATACAAATGTTTGTGGTTCATGGGGAAAAACAGTCATTTTGATTTAAACACGATTACTATTTGTGCTAGGAAGTGAGTAACTTCAGCCATGCTGAAATCACCACCACCACCACCACCGTCACTGTCATTTACAGAGCACCTCCTACCGCAAGGCACATGCAAGGTGCATGCGTTAACATTAATTCTCACTAGTTTACAGATGAGTTTATAGGTAGTTTATAAATGAGGCTCAGAGAGGTTGAGTAATCTGACAAAATTCACGCAGAGGGAGAGAAACCCTTGGCTTGAGCTCTAGGCTTTAAAGAGATTGTTAAATGTAGATTCTTCTTTAATAGGTCTGTAGCAAGCTCCTGGCTGATGTCAATCTGCTGCTCCTCGACTCACTTGAAGGAGCAAGGTATTTTAAATATTCAAAAGTATATGGCTTGACACATCACACTCTCAAACAATAAAGTTAAAGGTCTATTTACCAACCCCTCTCTCCAAATGGACTTAGAGCTTTAGACTTTCTTACAGATAAGCTATTTAAAAATTTAAAGACCCAGATTGTCTTTTGGAAAAATAAGATAATACTGGGCAACTATTATAAGCTTGTCCCTACACTTTTGTAGCTACAAATTATCGATCCTCTATTTTTAATCTATACAAGTTATAATAACTTGTTTTTAATGGATGCAATTAATACTACAAATACAAATTAAATCTTGAAACGGATTTGTTTTCCTTCTTTCTCTTGAGTGGTTAGATTTCTCTAACTGCTGGTGGAGGGTGTGGATGTTCTCAGGCATCTTATCTCTGTTCTGCAATAGCCCACTCTTTCCAGCCTTGTCTAGAAATAATACCTTGGCAATTTTGTCATAAAGGGAGAGGGACCAGAAGTCCTTTTTTCTAGAATGGAAACCAGGGAGAGGGCTTCTTCATTGAAAAGAAATAAAGTTGAAAATTTCCTGAGGTCTGGCTGAGTCGGGGAGCCCTGTCTGCTGAGGACGATGAGTACCTGGAGGGCCCCGGCCACCGCTATCCTCAGACTTTAAAAACGTGGGATGTAAAGGGACACAGCCATTCTCCAGAAGAAGTGCTGTCACTTGGTGTTTGCAATAAGGGGTGCTTAGAACCAGGGGTGCTCAGCACTTGCCAGCAATGCTCTGGGAGGATGGGGATATTAGGGGCCATGGGCCACACAATTAGAAGTTCCTGAGAAGCTCCTTATGAGAGCAGCAGTCTTCCCACTGCAAACTGTGGCTTTTGGGGGCAATTCCTCTCTATTCCCTAGCAGGGGCCTCTTTCCCCCCAACAACTGAAGCTCTGAATATCATCACTCTATCCTGTTGACCATGTTCCCCCGTTGTCAAAGTCAAAGGTACATGATTGGAACTTTTTCCAGAGAGAAGCCAGAGGCGCCTTTTTCTGATGGTGAGCTCTTGGCTAAATTTATAATGAGGGACAGTGAGTGTATCTGTGCCCTGGGAGCAGTGTTGGTCTGTCATTATTGCTCCTAAACCCAAGCCTTCGTCAGTCTTTCCAGGCTTCAGATATTACATTCACCCTAATTCTTCTTCAGCGTGTGTGCATTTACCCAGATACACAGATGCACGTCTTCAGAGTCTAAGCAGACAACTGGTGATTTGTACTGATAAATTACAGAGAAGTAGAAAGCTTTGGGATAAAGCAGAAATTGTATCTAAAGAATAGATACCTATCATTATACCCAAGAACGCCTGCAGTTTTAAATGACTTTTACCTCTTCAAATTAAAATTCAAAGAGAATTCCTAGTGATCAACGCCTGCTGTCTTTGAGTGATTTTTCTCCCTCCTCTCCGTGCCTGTAAGATATTAAACACCCCTGAGAATGCCTTAAGAGACACCTGCCCCCAAATGCAAAATCTCATCCACAAAGCAACCAGTCTTCTTTCTGTAAGACTTCTTTCAGAAGGGAGAGGAAATCTTTCTGGTTCTTCTTAAATACAAGGCTCCAGGAGATTCCTTTAAGCTTGGAGAACTTTTCAGAAAGCTTCCAATTCATGAATTAAATCTACATCCTCCTACCCCACCCCATCCCTCCAAAGATATTCCACATTTCTCTCCCAGATCTTTCAAAAACCAAGGCAAAGATCCTTACCTTTCCCAGCCAGAATTGGACTGACACAGCTGCCAGCTCCCGGCCCACAGCTACCCAGAAAGGGGGATGCAAATCACTATGCTAGGGACCGTAAACAAAGTACTCACCACAGCTTAAACACAATTAAGGGACCGGAGAAAAACTGATGAGAGGAAATTCCTTAAGTGCTGTTGTATTTTCTTCTATGCTTCCCTCTATGAAAATGGAATCCACATTTTTTTTTAAAAAAGGGACCCAAGTTTGGAAAGAATGTCCTCCTTTGTTTTTCTTTCTTTGTATCCTCATTCAGTCTTTCATTTTCCAGCTTTTCCCTATCCAAAGCCCCCATTCTGATACTATCCCCCTGTAATACTGTGAACCTGCAGAAAAGAATTTGTAATCCTTGTTCTACACTTCTAGGAGGGTGTGGGCTTGGGGAGTTTGTGAAGTGAGGAGTGAAAAGGCAAATTAATGTTTTCATCATAACAAGCAAGTAATAAGAGGAGGAAAGGAAGAAGAGATCAATTGATGGTGAAATGGCATTTAGCACCTTGTATGGACCCTCTCCCTAACGCCAGAGGAGAGGTCCTCTCAGTGCTGTTCACCAGAGGGTGGCAAGGCACCATGGAAAATGGTGGTATGTAGGAAAATCACAGCTCTGAGCAACTGAGCAAATCGTCCCCTAAAGGCATCATAAAAAGCAGAATTAGGAACACTTGCTGTTCTGGAGAAAATTCCCCCAAATTAAAAAAAAAATCTCATTTTACTTAGAAACAAGCCAGAAACAAAGTTATTTAGGGGAGGGGGTTATAGAAGTGGAGGAGGACAGGGAAGATCACAAGTACAATGACCAAGAGGAGATTTTGCCTGTTTCCCTTCAGTAGAAGCCAAAGGTTCAATTTCTCAATTCGAAAAGGTAATCTTTTGATTTTTGCCATTGTGTAGATGCTGTTGAAGACCGGGAAATGTCTCCTTTGGGAACACACAAACTTTTCATTTTGTGAGGATCACCCCTATGTGCATTTGATTACTCTCCCATATTTACTTTCAGTTAGCTTTTGCTTGGTGTGGTTGAGTTGGCTAATTTTCAGCAGCCCTGAAGATGCCAGTTCCTCCCAGCCTCTGTCCAATCACCACACGCCTTTGATCTCCATCATCGCCCAGTCCAATTGGATTCAGTGAGATTTAGGAAGCTGGCCAGTTTTTCTTCTTCCCAATGCTCCTTTTAAGGGTGTGTCTGCATTTATGCTCTGAAATCATGGACATTTTGGAAAGTGATCTGTGCCTGTGTGTTCATTTTGGATAACAGGTCACGTTATTATTGCTACCGCTACCTCTGCCCCAAAGCACTTCTCTTTGAGGTCTAGGACATCACATAGAGAGATCTGACAGTAACAAGTAAAATAACAGGTATGCCATAGATACATGTTTTACTATTTTACTATTTGCTGCTTAATTTTAAGGTACCCCAAACTCATAAAATCTGCACAGATATAGAAAGGAAAACACATCTTTTAGATGCACACTCTGGTCACCATTCTCTTACACATTTGGTTCTGAGTCACTATGAAAGATTACATAAACATAAAAAAACCAAGAGTTGCTGAAATCAAGTAACAGGGTGGGACCTTAGGGAAGGGTGGATAAATTATATCTTACTTCAACAAGAACTAATTGTCATTCTGGCCTCAGACGAGAAGAACCGATTTTCTTCTTTCAAAATCTGAATATATACTGAAACAGCTGTGATCCTGATACATCCTCATGTATCTTGCACAGTCCTTTATATTTGCATACATTGTTTTTTGGAGGCCTATGATGAGGAAGCCCAGAGGTAAAGAGTTATTGCAAATTGGGCTGACACCTTCTGAAGACAAGTGCACAGACCTTTGGTCAGTTTCCCCTACTGGGCTATGGTCATGTATTCAGGGGCTTGAACAGCCCACCATTTTTGCCTTTTCCAGGGGAGGAAAGGGAAGGGACAACGATGCCCTCCCCCACTTTGCCATTTGATCCCTGATAATATGGGACCCTTCTATGCCATTTTACAGAAGCAATCTCTCCCTATCCTCTGGTGACAAATGTCACTTGTTCATAAAATGATGTGCACAAACATTGTGTAACCCCAACCCCACTCCTAATCAGCACAAAATTTCTAGGCTGCAACATCAGTCTGGTCCTGGGGATCTGAGACCACCCTGCAACATGTAAAATTTTCTAAAAGCTAATAATCTAGGATGTTCTGTGAGGGTCAGTTAGCTTCTCTTGTTCCATATTCACTGAGCAGAACATACCTTCTGACCTGATTTGCCATATCCTAGTTATGTAGCTCTGGTCTTGAAATGACTGGCATGGGATGGGCTCACTAGTCCGGCCCTCCCCCAAATAACGAAATATTCAGTTGAAACCACAGATTTTAAAGTTTTGTGCTTAAGAGGAACATTGAGTTTACTTTCACGAGTAGATTTTGTTATCTCCAGTTCTTGGAGAAAGGAATGGGTGTGTAGAGGGTGCCACTGTCCCCAGGTCTAACTCCAGACTGCTTCATTCTGAGTAGACCTACACGATATGTCCAGTTTGAAAGGAGGGAACACAATAACGCTTATCAAGCGTCTAAGATGCACCACTGATACACAGACCCTGTCTCAGCTATTTGTATTTTTATTTTACTGGTGAGGAAACTAAAACTCAGCAGGGCTAAGTACTCAACTTGCCTGGGGTGTATTGATATCTACTACACACATTTTGGGTGCCAGGAACTTGTTGAATGTTCTAGCTAAGCATACAGAAACCAGCAAGTCTCTGCTCTCAGTGAACTTACAGCCCGGGACGGGAAAGCTACAGGTAATCTTTCTGCTAGAGGGAATACCAAACTTCTATGGGAGATCCCTGGAAGATGAAAGCAGTCCGGTTCAGGTGGAAAGGAAAGCTTCATGGCAGATTGGTACCTTACAGTGTAAGTAGGAAAGGAGAGAAGGTGATTCTAGATGGAAGGAACAGACTGTATATAAACGTAGCTCAGAAAAGTGCAAATCTGCATAGAACTTTAAGTAGCCTTTGTGGCTAAATTTGAGAGAGCATGGGGCAGACAGGGAGCAGTCCAGATAATGGTTGCTGGTGAGATCATTGCCTCAATGTTGAGTTCAGACTTTATTTTCAGAGCAATGTGTTTTTTGAGTAGGATGGCATGGTTAGCTCTGTGCTTTGTCAGTAGTAGGCTGGCATTAAAGTGTTGGGTACACAGGGCCAGGGGCCAGGGGCTAAGGGTGGGGAGTCAAAACAGGGAAGGCACAAAGTGTACAAATTAGAAAACCTTTGTGATTGTCTATATGAGAGTGCTGGGGGCCTAATAATAGAAAATGCATACCGGTGGGGAGTCACTACAACGGGTAGAATCAGTAAAATTTGGCAATGGATTTCACAGAGTAAAATTATCAAGGGCGAGGGGTTTGTAAGGTTTTTAAGCCTAAGTAATTAATAGCTTTGTGATACTGTCAGCAGAAATAGAGGGCAGGGTGTGGACAGCATACACTTAGTTGCTTAGCATACCTACCCATTTCTCCAACGGAGAGGCAATTGCTAGAGAAAGTGGCATTACGGCCTGACTACTAATTTGTGAAGCATTGTCTGAGTTGCCAAATAATGCTGTCATAGTCTCACAGATGGATTTTCCACTAAAATTATGATTGAATTTATAATTCACTTCACTTTATGTAAACACACAATATTGCAGACACATATGCGATATACATACATGATCTGAGATTGCTTTCTGCCTGGAATAAGGAATAAATGTTTTAAGAATTCAGATTCGAGACTTTAAATGTACTGACTATATGTAAATAATATATTGACTCAATAATATATTGACTCAATACATAAAGTTCAATTTTTAACTCCTCAAAAACAAGAATATAGCTATGTAGTTCTCTTTTGTACAGTGCCTAGCATGAAAAAAGCACTTCATAGATGTTTTCTGGGAATGAAAATGTTTTCTTCTCCCATTGATCACTATTCCAAGGGCATATATAGAAAGTTCCAATCACTTCACATTTGGAGAAACAGCCTTTGTCTGTTATTAAAATTAAGAGCTAATTTTATGTTGCCCCATGAGTTAAAGCTTCTTTAAAAAAAGGCAGTCCCAGTCCATTATGGATTTCTTTAGAAAATCCATTTCTAAAGATGTCCTGTTTTGGGCCTTATACAATGTAGGCAAGTGTTCACATTGGGGTTTACCAAGATCATGTTGACTGGAAGATCTCCTTTAAGTTCCCGAAGGATAGTATCAGTCATTGTGCATACATATAAGGAAAGTTTTTGCCAAATAAATGAACAAGTAAAAGGATGACTCTACACTGGAATCAGATATAAACTTGAAAACTCATATTTTTTTCAAATGGATTATTTCAAAGTGTCCAGCTATTTAGTGCTAAGTACATTAGTTATTCAGTTATAATTGAATAATTATTCAGTTATTATTTGCATTTTTTCCAGTATTCTTTGGATGGTGGGTAACCTGTATACCCAACTGCAGGCTCTACTTAATAATAAACAAATATTTATTGAACACTTACTTTGTGTTATATACTTTTCATAGATTATTTAATACTCATAAATAATCCAAGAGGTAGGTGCCAGACAGTCCCAGTATACAAAGGAAGAGATTAAGAGACTTGTTTTGGGAAGACACCATTTGGAAAATGGTGAAGCCCAGAACAAGAACGAAAGCCTGTTTGACTCCAAAGTTAACCTGCTAATTCTTATGCATTATTGTTTCTGTATTCAGGTGATATGCACGTTTTCTGTTGCTCATAAGAGTTTACACTCACCCCAGAATAAACTTGGGTTTGGAAAAAAATATTTTGCCAGAAAATTATCTTCCCACATGCAATCATCTTCCCACAGAACCTCTGTAGTGACCCACTGATGAGAATAGGATCCGTTAAAGAAACTGTTTGCAAACATTTTTATCCACTGAAAAAGTCTTTGATGTTCACGATGTGGGTGGGTAGTGAGAAAGGGAACCACTTGCCCAGCTTCACTGAGGTCAAACTAGAACTATTTATCTTGTGAACTTATCTCATGGAACAATGTAGAGAACAGATCTCTTGCTTTCTTTCTTTAGATAAAAGTTTTAAAGTCTTGCTTCACAAAGGAGATGGTCCCTTGCTGTCTCCTTCTTGTTTACTTCAGTAAACTATACAGGAAAAGGGCATTATTGTCTTCGTAAAAGCAATTGTAAAACTTGATAAACTAATGATCCCAAGACCATGGAATGGCCACAGAATGAGAACACGATGTTTCTTCCATTGTGAAGACTGAGGGCATCAAGTCCATTCTGAACTGCAACTGGCCACTGAGCCTAGTCAGTAAATCTGCCATCATTATCTTTGGATGACTTCCAGTTTGAGGGGCTTGATGGTCTCAGGGGAACCTCTCTCCCCTGACTTATTTCTATTTATTTTCCAAGTTTAACTTAGTTTGTAAAACTTTCTCTACAGCTCTGATATGACTCGTTCTTTCTTTCTAAGGTTACAGGGGATGGTTTTGGATCACTTCCACAACAAAATTAACATTTCTGACTTTTCACTCTTGTTGTGCAATGAAAACAGCCATAAACCGAAAGTCAGGAAAGTTGGGTTTGAATCTTTTTTCCTCTTTGTTGGCCTTAGGCAAGACACCCAACCTCTCAAAGTCCCATTTGTCAGATCTCAGGGTCCCCTCTGTAGATTCTTCAATATTCTTTCCTTTTATTATATTTAAAAAATACTATTTGGGCTCTATAATTTCCCATATCATTATCAGAGAACATAGATGAGACAACTTGGGAAAACAGCTAACACAACTACCCTAGTTATCAGGAAGACGCTTTAAAAAAAAAAACTCCCTGGTGCAGCATCTGTCAGCAAAGCTATTAACCTCTTACTGTGGATATTCATCTATTTCCCTGAGAGGCAAGTCACAGACATCTGGCTCAGAGATGGACTGCAGTGCAAAGGTTTCCTTCAGTCAAATCAGATATTCTAGGATTGCAGTGTTTACACACTAATTTCCACTCTTGCTGATCCAAAGCCAATGTGGTAAGAAGTGTGAGGTGTTGAAGGAAATCAATAATACCATAGATGGTAAATTGAATTTGTAAGGCAAGCAGCAGGGTGGAGTTCCCACTGGTGGAGATTTACTCGGTTGTGACTGACATGACGAAATGTAAATCTGAGACCTCAGCTCATGGCTTTATGTGACAGGACACGGGAGCAGCCAGATTTTGGGAAGACTAGTGGGAGAGCCCAAGGGTGAGTCTCTCTGGGAACAGGAAGCAGGTACCACTGTACGAACAAAGCTTTGGGACACAGAATTCCAGGACATAGCCTGAGAGCAACTGGGCTCCCCAGGGGCTGTCAAGAGGATGCCACATGGAGTGTGCTTCTCCCGTCCCAGGTCACGGAATCCAAAAAGGAGCAGCTGTGCTGCTGTGTGACTTGCATTAACACAGATTCCTATGTAAGCACCCAGTTCAGATCCCACATTATGGATTAGAGCAGAGAAAAGGATAAGTCTATCTATTTCTCTCTTTCTGAAATTCCTTTTTATTTTCTTCGTGGTGGGAGTATAATTTTACCACCATCAAATATATTCTGTATACCAGTGAGGAGTTGGAATACCTGCATGAAAATTGTGCAGGGTACTTACAAAAAAATATGGGTTTCAGGGCTCTACCCTAGACCTACTGTATTACTGCATCAGGATATTGGGGGTGTGTGTGTTGGTAGGTCAGGAATCTGCATTTTTTATTCATGTCCCAAATAAAGTTTGAGATCCTCTGCTTGACACTAATATAGTAAACCATTGAGTATGTGAGCCTAACTACGTGGCTCTCTGGTTAAAACCATCAATGGTTTCCTTTCATTGAAGGGTCAGCTTTAACTTAGATCAGCCTACAAATGCAACACGCTATTTCATGTTCCTCTTGTCTGTTGGTTCTTACTTTTGGATATTCAAGATTATGTCTACTCACTTTTCCTGATACCTCAAGCCCAACCTATTCCCCTGGTAAGTCTTCCTCCATCTTTGGACCAAGCAGGCTTGAGTATCCTTCCACTGTGTCCCTATACTGCTCTAGGGTTTCTTGACCTAGGCACTTTTGACATTTGGGGCTGGATAATTCTTTGCTGTATGTGGCTGTCCTGTTCATTAATGGATGTTAGTAGTATTCTTGGCTCTACCCACTAGATGCCAGTAGCAACTCCTGAGTTGTGAGAACCAAAAATGTCTTCAGGCATTGCCAAATATCTCTTGGGGGTCAGAATTGTACCTGGTTGAGGACACTGCTCTACACTTACAAATATCATAGCCCTAGCCAAATAATGTGTAAAGTTGCTGCTTTCTTGTCTACCTCTTCTGAGATTCCAAAAGTTCAAGAGTAGAGGCTTTCCAACTATATCCTGTGTCCCCTGTGCAGAAGCATAGCACCTGATGCATAGTAAGCATGTAATATACATTTCCTCAGCAAAACTGTATTGAGGTACTAGCTGTCAGAAGACCTGGATTTTAGCTTCTTGGTTGGCTCTACTGTTTAAAATGTGGTGATTCTGGACCAAATTGATTAATATCTCTGTGCCTCAGTTTCCCTCATTGGAAACATCAGCATTTTGCCTTTGGGTTGTATGTGGATGGAATGCGAGCGGGTCTGTGAAAGTGTGACGTGCAGAAAGAAGCCTGGTTAAGGCAACGTGTCCTGAGGAAGACATACTGCTGTCATGTTTTTATCCTCCTGGCACAAAGTCTGGGTAGCACTGAAAATTCAGGTCTACGCAAACAAAACAATGCTCTATAACAATATCTGGAGGATTTCTTTAATGTTGGAACACTATAAATACAAGAAACTTTGTTGAAATGGCTGAACCTGTGATATGGAATGAGACCACCACAAAGACTAAGCATAGGGCTGAACAACGCTCTATGGAAACGCTAAATGCCCAACTCCCTGCCCCAGAATCATCTGCATGGGTCTGACAAAGACCTAGCCAGGCCTAAGGGAGCCTTCTCTGCTCTGGGCCTGTCTGATGTTCTGTGGCCTCCAGGAGCTGCCAAACCGATTCTTTGAGCCCTATTCTGTTCTGTGCTGGGACTGTGGCTTCCTTGTTTCCTGACCTTTGATATCAGTGGCAGTAAATTAGCAGGTTTTGCATCTGCAACTGTATAGAACGTGTGGCATTAGTAGGGAGTCTCATTCACTCTTTATAAATTTTTTTTTTCCTTTAATACACCCTATGGGATACCTCTCCAGTTATTTATCACCTTCAAGAAGGTGCTCTCTCTCTCTCTCTCTCTCTCTCTGTCTGTTTACCTACTTTATGACTTCCTTTTACACTCTGGGCATTCCATCAGGCTTGCCTCCATGCTTTTCCAGCACTGTGGTGGGCTGCTTTATAGATGTGCCTCCCTCCTTTTAGCAGAATGGATTAGTTTCCAGGTTGAGTTCAGCTGGGAAAAACCTCTGTCGCATGGAAATGTGGGCTCTGATACTAGGGGTGTGTGTGTGTGTGTGTGTGTGTGTGTGTGTGTGTGTGACCATCAACTCCCCTCCAGCTGCAGCTGGCCAGTGCTTTCCCATCCACCATTTTATCCCCCAAACATGTAGGCTGCAAAAGCACTTACAAATTGCAAAACTATACAGACAAGTCAAAAAGTCCTGAACACATACACTGCTAGGGCTGCAAGACGGTTTGATAACCATTTAGTCTAGCTCTTCCATTTTAAGTTTGAGAACATGGAAGCCTGAATAGATTAACTGACTCCCTCAAAGCATTTTCTTTGCAGTTTCTGACCATGTCAGAAAACTACCATGAATCATTCTGTTAGTTTTCAAATGCATCACAGCCAATCTTTATTTTCCAACTTTTTCTGTACTTCATGATCGTCTCTTTAAGCTTAAAATAACAATTTCCTTTCAATATAGGGGTTGGGGATATCTCATCTGAAAGAGGTGGTAAGTGTTTTTAAAATAGTGAATTCTGTGTATTTTTACAGTAACACATGGCTTAGAGTAGTGAACAGGACCTTTTTTTTTCCCACACAAACTGAAAATTATTCTGCTCCAAAATTTTTCTTATAATTTCTTTTTGAAACATCTTAGCCGGATTACTGGGGTTTGTTTGTAAAAAGATGGCTCTGCAGGATATTTGTCTGCTCATTAGCCACTAATTTTTTCTCTTTTGAGAATTTTAGAGAACTTATAGAATGGATGTACCTGTCTACTAATTTATCTGAAGAGCTCATGGACAGCTTTTTTTTTTTTTTTTTTTTAAATTGGGCTCAGACTACGAATCCCATGGGTCTTAAGGACTTTTGTGAATTTGTCAATTTTCTTCTCTATGTTCTTTTCACCCTGCTTCCATAGTCTCACAAGCTATTTCTTCTTCCAGTAATGGATCTTGGCCTTCTTCCTCTTCTCCTCCAGGGTGGCTGTTACTGCCTGGGACTTCCAGCCAACCTCGAGCAAACTTTCGCACAGCCTTTAGACACACAACCTTGAGGACAGCAGGAACCACCATCCACGTTTTTTGTCATAGAGTGGCGGGATCCCATCAAATACCTTGAGGCAGTCCAGAGCAGCCTGGCCTCTCTTGGTCTTGTGGGCAGCCTGCCTGCGGGTGGAGGACAGCAGGCTGCTCAGTGGGCATGTGAGGACCCTGCTGCCTGACCTAGGCAGGCAGACAGGTGGCCTCAGACGGTAGTGCATGTGGACTCATCTCATGGCTGAGAAACTCGAACACGAGTGGGAAAAGTCCTTATCACCAGCCTCATGGACAGCTTTATTGAGAAGCTTGGCAGCCTGAGAATCCAGGATTGTTCATTGCCGATTGAAAACAGTGCTTCCTTGGGAACTCAGATCAGTAAGAAAGTAAAATGAGGAGGGAGAGACTGATAAAGGATTTCAAACTTTTTTTTGACCACCAAACTTGAAGAAAAAACTAAGAAGTAATAGTCCCTCCTGCCCTGCACACCATTCCCAATGCAATCTACCTAAAAATTCTTCACATTGTGGGATTTATTTTTCATTTTAATATTAATTGTATTATAAATTAGGTCTCTAAGAAAGCAGTTGGCATTTCTTATTTTTTTCAGAGTGGTCAGGGAAATGCTACATCAATGCATCTGAGAAAAACATAGGAAACCAGGAAGGATCTCTTGTAGTTTTGTTTTTGAATCAATACTGGAAATAATGACCAGAAGCAAAAATCCATTGGAGCGTTTGCAGGCAGGGTGCTAGGCCTGTCAGCTTCGTCCTTCCCCATCCCTGAGCTGTTCTCCTGCGGGCTCCACATCACTGATGTGAGCCCCTAGAGCAGATAGATGATGTAGAACAGAATGAGCAAGCCTATGATGGCAAAGAACATCAGGGTGAGAACATCCAGCATTGTAGAGTTCTCAGTCGAAGAGGCCTCTGGATGCCAGAGAGATGTGAGCTGTGAGCACGAAGTTTGCAGTCAGTGGAGAGAAATGGCTCTCTCTTCCCCAGCTGCTCAGCCCTCCTTTCCCCTCCCCTCTCCCAGGGCCTGTGATCAAGGGATGCTGCAGCTCCAAATGCGGCTTACTTCCCCCCTCCCTTACTTCCACAGCCAACCAATCACAAAGCCCAGAGGAGGTAACCAGGGAACGGCTCCATATAGACCAGGCAGAAGTGAAGAGGTTTAATTTCTCACTAGGAACCCAGTCTCACCCCTTTGTATCTAAATGGAGTCTGAATGACATGCACATAGGAGGAGACCTGATTTGTATCCAGATCCCCTAGGAATGAATCCTCCTGACTGCCCTTCTTCTTCCTTTTCCCTCTCACACACTCTGGGGAAATTATCTCAGAAGAATGATGGTTGGAATTTGGATGGGCTGACCATCGGCAAATAGTAAAGGTCATGTCATGGAAGACATGGACAAAGGACCCATGTGAGTTTCAGCTGGCATCTCTGTGGATGGAGCTAACACTGATGGGAATTCCTAAGCTGTGCCAGATTCCACACACATAGTGTAATTTTTTTAAAGAACAATTCAATTCATTTAAACTAAAGCAAACAAAACAAAACAACAAAAAAACAAAAACCACCAAACAAACAGAAAAACAACAATAACAAAAAAACCAAAAACATTTTACTTATTGCCCCCACCCCAATCATCAATCTGTTCTCTTTATCTATGAGCTTGCTTTCTTTTGCTAAACAAGTACTTAAAAGAAAAAAAAAGAAAAAAGAAAAAAAAAAGCATACCACCATCCACAATCATGATTATCTCTTAAAAGAGAGAGTACTTTAGTGCAAAAACAAAAACAGGATATAAGCTCGCCACATTGCTTTTATTTTTCACATTTTTCCGTGCGTGTCTCCAAATTCGCATTTGGAAACCACCAAATCTAGATTGATTAATCCAGGAGCCAGAGATGTGAGTTCTAATTTCAAATCCTGTAAAAAATAATGGAGGACTAAAATTATTTGATTTGCATTGGTATTAACTATTGCTCATACTGTGTGACTCTTTTGTGGGGCCAAAGTGTTACTTATGTCAGAAGATTTCTCAATTGTTGGAGAGGCAGCATATGGAAATCAGCATGCCCAGACGCATAAGACTTGCTGAGAAAATCTTTAACTTTGCCACCCTCCATAACCACTCAGCCTTCATCTTTAAAACAAGGATCTGTTTTATAGCATGTTGTATGAAATGAAATAGTAAATATGAAAGCATTTAATAAACTATAAAGTGGTCTGTAGCCATGAGATTTTGTCAGTATCTCTAAGCCTTTGTAGCCATTTTTTTGATCAAAACCCCTTCAAGTCTGTGGTTATCTGTTTGCAATGTCTGATGAAACATCAAAATATGTTCTATGTAGGAGACTACGGTGTATAAGGTGTATGTCAGTGTCTGCCGCAAAATAGGCACTCAATTATTTTCTGTTGCCTTTACCTACTGAAAGTTCGTGCTTTGACTCACTAGACAGTAACAAATATTTTGCAGTAAAAGTGACAAACTGCTTCTATGATCTTTCTGAAATTTTCTTGGAAAAATGAATGTAAAGGAAATCAAAATAATGTTTATGTTATGAAAACTTTCATTCTACTCATACATCAGCTTTTCACCTCACTTACTTTTCTCTCTCCTTGCGCCCTCTACTGACTGCAAGTTTGCATTGATTTAGCAAATTTAACTGTTTTGAACAAAAAGATCACACTTTTTTACAGTGACGAATATGTCTCACAAAAATAGGATCATATAAGTTTTTAAAAACTTGCTTTCAGCACTAACTGTATATGGCAAACATCTTTTCATGTCAATACATGGACCTTCAAAATGGCTACAAGGATGTCCCATCTTGATGGGAACACATTTAGTCTGCCTTGGCTTTTCTCACTGCTGCTATGAAAAAAGTTTCCTTTCATGCCTCATATTCTCCATGAAGATATGTTAGAAACTAGAGCCAAAATTGATAACACTCCATAATTAACATAGGAATCTAAAAAAGATCCACCAGCACTCAAAATTGAAATATTCAGAACTGCCAAGTATTTCTTCTGCCACTTTCTGTTCCCTGCACCACTTATCCTTTTCTACTAAATTGCACCCAAGTATATTTATCATAAGCCAAGAGCAAACATTTAAAAAGATTTAAAATCTTGTTTGCAATAGGACTCAAGAAGATATTTCATCTCCAAAATGAGGGTTGATTGTCATGAATGAGGAAAGACTGGGTGAAAATTAGGAATATATTTGCTATGTTCACCTCTCCCCGTGAAGGAATGAATGTCCTGTATTATGATGAAAAAATCCAATTAATGAAGCTGAAGAAAACCTTGAGAGTTCTCTCAAGACTCACAGGAAAATAATAAATAATTGAAAATAATGAAAGAGAAGATAAGACATAAGGAGTCTGAAAGATGTAGTTATGCAAAGTTGGAATTCCAGAGCAGGAAATGAAACCAGGAGAACACAAGCAAAAATTAAATGACAGAAGAAGAAATTTTTGAGCTATTTAAGCTTGAAGCTTTAAAAAGATTCACTAAAAGGAAACGAAACACATGCCTAGGTATACCCAGGCAAAATTCTTGAATATAAAAGACAAATCAAGCTTTCTACATGAATTGAGGCTTTTAAAACAGAAAAAAACAAAACAACAACAACAACAAAAAAAACACATGTATTCCAGAGAAGAACACAGATCAAGCTATTCTCCTTAAGACTGAACGCCAGTCCTCAATGTTTACAGAACTTTGAGGAGGGGTCAAAATTAAGAATTCAAGAATAGTAAAGACATAGTTTAAAAGAACTAAAAGTGAACAATAAAAGCATGGTTTTGAAGTTATTTTGCAAATGTAAAAATATAATTCTTTAAAGAGAAGATGGATGTTGTAAACCATAATAGTAATAATCTAGGTTTTCATTCCAAAATTATATAAGCAAACCCAAGAAATAGCAAAGGTTGATGAAAGGTAGTATAAAATCACTGTATTTTTTCTTTTTTTCTTTTTTGGATGAGATTAATATTTTTTTATTGAGGTATAGTTGATGTACAATATTATATGTTACAGGTTTGCACTACAGTGATTCACAATTTTTAAAAGTTATACTCCATTTATAATTATTATAAAATATTGGCTATATTCCCCATGTTGTATAATATATCCTTGTAGCTTATTTTATATCTAAGAGTTTGTACCTCTTTATCCCCTATCCCTATATTGCCCCCCCCCACTTCCCTCTCCCCACTGGTAATCACTGGTTTGTTCTCTATATCTGTGAGTCTACTTCTTTTTTGTTATAGTCACTAGTTTGTTGTACTTTTTAGATTCCACATATAAGTGATAGCATACAGTATTTGTCTTTCTCTGTCTGACTTATTTCACTTAGCATTATGCCCTCCAAGTTCACCCATGTTGCTGCAAATGGCAAAATTTCATTCTTTTTTATGGCTGAGTAGTATTCCATTGTATATATATACTTCATTTTTATCCATTCATCTGTTGATGGAAGTTTAGGTTGTTTCCATATCTTGGCAATTGCAAATAATGCTGCTATGAACATTGGGGTGCATGTGCCTTTTTGAATTAGTGTTTTTGTTTTTTCAGATATACCCAGGAGTGGAATTGCTAGGTCATATGGTAGTTCTATTTTTAGTTTTTTGAGAAACCCCCACACTGTTGTCCATGGTGGCTGCACCAATATACATTCTCACCAACAGTGTGTGAGAGTTCCCTTTTCTCCATATCCATGTCAACATTTACTTGTGTTATTTCTGATGATAGCTATTCTGACAGGTGTGAGGTGATATCTCATTGTGGTTTTGATTTGCATTTCCCTGCTTATTAGCAAAGCTGAGGGTCTTTTCATGTGCCTGTTAGCCATATGTATTTCCTTTTTGGAAAATGTCTGTTCAGTTCTCCCTATTTTTTATTTTATTTTTTTTTCTTCATTTTATTTATTTATTTATTTATTTTTGAGGTACACCAAGTTCAATCATCTGTATTTATACACATATCCCCGTATTCCCTCCCTCCTTCGACTACTCCCCCACCCTCCCCGTCCCAGTCCTCTAAGGCATCATCCATCCTCGAGTTGAACTCCCTTTGTTTTACAGCAACTTCCCACTGGCTATCTATTTTACAGCTGGTAGTATATATATGTCTATGCTACTCTCTCACTTCATCTCAGCTTCCCCTTCACCCCCCGCTCCCCCCAAACCTCGAGTTCTCCAGTCCATTCTCTGCATCTGCATCCTTGTTCTTGTCTTGTCACTGAGTTCATCAGTACCATTTTTAGATTCCGTATATATGAGTTAGCGTACAATATTTGTCTTTCGCTTTCTGACTTACTTCACTCTGTATGACAGACTCTAGGTCTATCCACCTCATTACATATAGCTCCATCTCATTCCTTTTTATAGCTGAGTAGTATTCCATTGTATATATATGCCACATCTTCTTTATCCATTCATTTGTTGATGGGCATTTAGGTTGCTTCCATGTCCTGGCTATTGTAAATAGTGCTGCAATAAACATTATGGTACATGTTTCTTTTGGGATTATGGTTTTCTCTTCCTATTTTCTAATCGAGTTTTTTCTTTTCTTTTGATGTTGAGTTGTATAAGCTGTTTATATATGTTGGATATTAACCCCTTATAGATTATATCATTTGCAAATATTTTCTCCCATTTGATAGGTTGTCTTTTTGTTTTGTCAATGGTTTTTTGTTCTTGATACTAATACATACAATCTGCATATTCAAAAACCTAATCGTTAGTAGAATTTTTTCACCTGTTTTGCAAGACAGGTGTATAGAATGTATGTCATCTGCTTTAGTTATCTATTGCTGCTTAACAAACCACTCCAAATCTTAGTGGCTTAAAACAACAGCCGTTATTTGTTTTGCTTGTATATCTGCAATTTAGGCAGGACTCAGTGAAGACAGCTCACCTCTGCTCCATGCAGTATTAGCTGGGGCAACACAATGGAGTATGGAAAGTGTAGACTAGAGGATCTACTTTCAAGATGACTCACTTACATGACTGGCAAGCTAGTGCTAACTGCCAGCTAGGAGCTCAGCCAGGGCTGTGGGCCAGGGGCCTTGGATCCCCTCCAAGGCTGCTTGGGCTTCCTCATGTCATGGTGTCTAGGAAGTGACATAGACTTCCAAGAGAAACAGGAAGCGGTGTTATCTTCTATGATCTGGTCTTGGAAGTCACAGAACATCACTTTTGAGTGTGGGCAAAAGCTCACAGTGATTCAAAACGAGGGGACACAAACACTACCTCTTGGTGGTCTGTGTCACAGTCACGTCATAGTCACATTATGTGGGATGAGAGATATTGTTGTGGCCATTTTGTAGAAAGTACAATTTTTCTACCTTCAAATTACTAAAGGGGAAAAAGTATTTTAAAATCTCCACATATATGGCCTTATTTACCTTGGTGGTTATGAGAAGTGGTTAGCACTAGAAACATTTGGATCTTGACTATAATTTTTACTTTCTTTGCATCTGCGGACATTTCACTTAGTCTTTTAAAAATTATTTGTTAAATAGAAATATTGATATACAATTCATAGTGTTTCTAGTGAGAAAATGTATTTTAACTTGTTAGCATAATACCTGACTCAAATAGTCAATAAATGATCATTCTTAAAAAGACAAGGATGACTGGGATACCACTGTTTATATTGTTTCAGAAGTTCTAGTCCAATGATTTTCAAGTTTATTTTTGGCAGTAGAACATTTTTCCCCTCATAAACTCTTGCAGAGCAATTAGAAAACCAACAAAAGCTTAGCTCTTATTTTTGAGGCAAGTTGGGGGCCTGGAGCTCTGCCTGCTAGTTTACCCTATTTCCCACGATGGAGCCAGAGACACCTCCTCAGATGTTTCAGCCCATACAATAACACGAGAAAGGGAAAGAATTGGTATAGCTATCAGATAAGCCATGATGCATTTATCTTCCCCACTCCTGATGTTATGATTGCCTGTGTAGACAACTGAGAACAACTTAAAAACTAATGGAACTGACAAAAGAATTTAGTATATAATTCATGTATAATTCATATATACATGAATATATATAAGGATCAACAAAATTCTTATATGAATTCACTCAACAGATATTTACGTGCTGGTGTGTACTCATAACTGGGGATACAGTGGTGAGAGGGATGGACAAGTCTCTGCTGTTGGGCTTATACTCTATTGGAGAAGATAGATGCTCAACTAATTACAGATCAAGATTATTGTTGGAAAGCAAGTAGCATTTATTTGTTTACTTTTTATTGTTTTCTTACAGCCCTCATTGGGGTGCAGGTTCAGTCACAAGTGGCAGTAAATTTTATACAGGAAAGAAAGCAAATGGCTGAGATGGCAAATAAAAAAGTCTGAGAAGGAGAGTCTATGGCTATTCAGGCTGATACCCAAAGGATGAGAATGAGTGAAGGGTGTGGGGAGAGCTGCTGAGGCAGAGAAAAGAGTGAGGGCCACATTTCTGAGGTAACAAAACACTTGGCACAACCCAGAAACTAAGGAAGAGCAGGCCAAGCCTAGTGAGTGAGGGGAGGATGGAGAAGATGGGGATGGAGATGCAGGAAGGGCCAATGAGATGGTGGAGGACTCTGTAGGCTAGGGGAAGAAGTTTGAATGTTATTTAAGGCACCCCCATGCCAATGAATGGTTTTTTAAGGAGGTGGGTGACAGGATGACTCAGCATTTTAATACAGCTCTCTGTGTCTCAGAGTTGGGAGTGGACTCCATCAGGGAGACCAGCAGAAGGTCACTGGGCAGTCAGGGGAACAGTCATGTGGCCTTGGCTAGGTGGACAGTGCAGATAGAAAGAAGTGGAAAAATCCAAGCTATGTGGGAAGCAGAAATAGCAAAAGCTGTTGACAAATCATATGTGGGGTTTGAAGGAAAGAGAGGAGTATCATTGTAAGGTTTGTAAACTTCCAAACATCTGACACACATGGACGCACAACCCTAGTGAGATAGTGAGGAGTAGAGAGGACCTGAATGAGCCCTTTTCCAGGAGGAAATGGCCTAAATTAGGTTGCCCGAAGTTACAAAAAGCATAGTCTACAATCCCAGTCAATCTCTGGATCCAAACCTGAGTGCTGCACTCTAAGAAAGGGACTGATATTTATGCTGATTAATATGAGAGTGCAGCCCTGCAGTCTGGAGATCACAACCCAACTGAAACCCTAGACTTGGTCTGAGACATCCCAGTGCTGAACGTGGATCCCCTGTAGTGCTTTGTCAGGGCAACGGAAGGGACTTTGTAATACAATACTTCCAGCTAGTCTCTGTAATCCCATACTAGAAGGAACGTGGTTGATGACTTTATTCTCTGATCCCTTCCAGGAGTCAAACAAACTGATTTTTATGAAGTATCATTCTCATTTAATAAAGTTCACATAAAGTATAAGTTTTAACAGGCAAAACTATAAATTCATCTCTCTTAACACCTGATTTATATTGTAGCAGGAATCATCAGCAGCAGACAGGACACCAAGGCTATACTCAGGAAGCAGTGTTTACTATACTGGCACAGGCTCAGTGGATTCATATCCAAAGGCTGAGCCCCGAACACAGTGAGGCACCCCCTTATATACTTTCGTTAAACTCCTATACATTGGAATTTTTTGGTCTCCCAAACAAGGTAACAAGCAAAGGAGCATATAACCTGATTGGGTACTTCCCCTTCTATGGTCTCTGGGCCGTTGCTAAGTTACAGAGTTAGGCAGGAGTTACATAGCAACAGATTTATGCAGGAACCATGCTAGAGGGGCTTCAGAGTCAATGGGCACATAAAGATAATGGCAGGATCCAACTGCATTCCTTTCTAGTTGAGTTATGGCCTCTGGGCCCTAGTGTTACTTTGTTCTGGGGGAGCTCCCATCACAGTATGTCTTATTATATTTATATTAACAGGTGAGATACACCAGGGATCCTTGGTCTTCACGGACCTGTAACAACATGGTTACCACTCTGTACCTCAATTCTCTGATCTATAAATGTAGTGGACTACATAAAATATAACATAGATAAAATACTTTCTCTAATTAATTGTGTTCATGTGGATGGCAAGCTAAAGATAAGAATTTGCATTTCATGCATCTTTGTACCCTTCAATAGCTGTTATAACCATGAAAGCATAAAATTTTGTACTTAAGGAGAATTCAGATATTGCCTTTAATTTATTCTTTTATCTATTAATATAGTAACTTGTTTGATAAGTATTGGTCAATATTCAATAAATATCTATCAAACAAATGTGTACATAAATAAATTAAAAGAATAAACTAAGGGTGAAATCTAAATCCTTTTTCTGTATTAAATTTTATAGTTTTATAGCTATAATAATTCGTTAAAGTCTTTTAGGAATAAAAGCCTTTACAGGTCTAATCAGGTTAGAAGTTACATAAAGTACTTCATGTCTATAGATCCTATACCAGTAATAGGTGACCCAGACATAAGAAATAGTTTATAGAATCCAACAGAACCGGCTCCAAACCTCAGCTCTGACTTTGCCCTATCCATGTAAACTTGGACAAGTTACTTCACTTCTCTAAACTTCAGTTTCTTCATGTAAAATCTGGAGAGCATAATAGAATAGATTTCAAAACTGGTATTATAAAGATTAAATGAAAACTCTTTGCACAGTTTATGTTATAAAGAGTACTCAGCAGATATAATCTATTATTAGTCAATTTACAGGTTACTATTTTATGAGCTTTGGAGCTCAGTAGCTGCTTCATCACTCTCTTTTGCTTCCCCATTGCCCTAGCAAAATAAAACCCTTGTGAGAATTTTAATAGAGGCAGACATTCAACAGTACAATTTGAGTAGAATAGAGGTAAATTGATTTGGATGGCTTTTGAAATAAACATCAACTCAGCTATAGAACTTAGAGTTAACTGCTGAGATAATACATTTCATAAGGGTTGACTTTCACTTTACAGAGAGCTTTCATTTGTATTATTATATTTCTATCACTGTTAAGTAAACAGGTTTAAAAAATTGAAGTGAGTTGCCAGGTTCTTAAAGACTAGAACCCAGATGTTTTATTGCAAAGCTAGTTTTTGTGACCATGACTCTATCTTGGGAACCCACAAACCAAATTAGATCTTTACTGTGAAAAACACCTCTAGGGAAAGTGAGAAGTTCTGATCTTAACACAGATGTTTTATCTAATACCATATATTTCATTCACTGTTCAGTTGCTTGGTGCCTAGTAGCTTTTACTACTGAATAAGAACAGATATTCTTTTAGTCCCCCAATTAAAAACAAAACCAAAAACACTGATCAATCACAATAGGTAATGCCTAACTTTGTTCCCTGTGCAAAGTTAGGCATTTGTGAACATTCATTATTCATTCATTTATTTTTTAGATTTATTTTATTATTTACTTATTTATTTTTGGCTGAATTGGGTCTTCATTGCTGCCCATGGATGTTCTCTAGTGTGGAGATCAGGGGGTACTCTTCATTGTGGTACATGGGCTTCTCATTTCAGTAGCTTCTCTTGCTGGGGAGCACACACTCTAGGTGCATGGACTTCAGTAGTTGCAGCATGTGGGCTCAGTAGTTGTGGCTTGCAGGCTCTAGAGCACAGAATCAGTAGTTGTGGTGCACAGGATTAGTTGCTCCATAGCATGTGGGATCTTCCCAGCTGAAGCCTTGAAACCGTGTCCCCTGCATTGGCAGGCAGATTCTTAACCACTGCACCACCAAGGAAGCCCCATTCATTTTTCATAGTATCTCAGAATGGTATTTTTCTTTTTCTTATGCTATTGTTAATGGCAATTATAGGATTATGCCTTTATTGGAATTATTTCTTTGTTTAAATTACACACATTTCAAGTACACAGAAAAGTGCAGAGAATAACATTCATGAACCCACCACCCAGTGTATACATTAATTTTGTGCCTTACTTGCCTCATAATTTTTTTTAAAGAAATAAAATATTCCAGTTACTGTTGAAGTTAATGGGAATTCTTCCCATTCCCATTTACAGGTTTCAGGGTATATGTATTGTCCATAAGCACTATAACGTATGTTACTCTATACATCATTCTACAACTTATTTTCTTCATTCATCAGTGTTTTCCAGATTTATCCATGATTTATAGGTAATTATTTTTTATTTTCAAAAGCTATATAATAAATAAACCACAATTTATTGGTACTTATTTATTTTCTGGTTGGTAGATCATTATGTTTTACCAAACTTTTCTTTTTAGCCACTAAAAAAATATGCATCCCTATGTAATATTAGCAGTTGTCTCAGGTATACTAATAGATGTGGAACTGTTGGGCCAGATGGTATGTGTATCCTCAAATTTAATAGGTCTTTTCAAGTTGTTTTTCAAGATATCATTTAAATTTTAACCAGATTACTTCATTAGAGCTACCATTTCCTCTGTACTCACCAACACCTAATTTTTAAGTTTGCACCAATTTAATGTAAATGAAAGATTGTAATTTATTTTGCACTTCCCCAGTTACTATGGAAGTTAAGCAGCTTTTCATGTGTTCTTATTCTATTTGGGTTTTCTCACTGTTCATATTTTCAATTTCAATATTTGGGTTTTTCTCACTGATTCCTAGTTCTGTGTATATCATCAATATTGATCTGTGTTTGGCTTTGTGAGTAACAAATATCTTCTACCAATCTATGTGTTGGGTTTTAATTTATTTATAGCATGTAGCTGAACAGGAGTTCTTGCTTTTTAATGCAGACAACAATCAATCAAGAGTAAGTGCAGAAAAGGAGAACACTCTAGGTATTTCAAGCAGAAAGGAATTTGATGCAGGGAATGAATTGCTGGATAAGTTCCTAGAATAAGCATGTATTTGTTTTTTTGTTTTGCTTTGTTTTCAAATATATGGGGGTGGGGTGGGGATTGGCTATTTTTGTTTCCTTTTTCTTTCTTTCTTTTGTCTTTTACATTGTCATCAGAGAATGATATAGATTCTTTCCTGTTGGTTAAAAACATCCTTTGTGGCTTATGGAATCATTGATATTAATGAATCTTTTATGAGAGTTTACAAGTGATATGCGTGTTCTATTTTTCGGATAGTGGGTTCTATAAAAGCCCTTTGTATCAAGGGCATATGAATTATATGCTCGTCTTTCATAATTTTACCAACTTTTTTGTCTACTTGATCAGTCCATATCCTAGAAAAGAACCTTAAAATCTTCCACTGCGATTGTGAATTCGCTAATTTCTCCTTGTACAGTGAGCCCTTCGCATCCATGGGTTTCCTTGATTTCAACCAATCACAAATTGAAAACATAAAAGAAATTCCAGAAAGTTTCTAAAAGCAAAACTTGGAAAATGCTACATACAGGCAACTCTTTACATAGCATTTACATTATATCAGGTATTACAAGTAATCTAGAGATGATTTAAAGTATATGTGAGATATCATCACCTTATCTTTGACAAAGGAGGCAAGGATATTCAATGGATAAAAGACAGTCTCTTCAATAAGTGGTGCTGGGAAAACTGGACAGCTACATGGAAAAGAATGAAATTAGAACACTCCCTAACACCATACACAAAAATAAACTCAAAATGGATTAAAGAGCTAAATGTAAGGCCAGACACTATAAAACTCATAGAGGACAACACAGGCAGAACACTCTTTGACATAAATTGAAGCAAGATCTTTTTTTGACCCACCTCCTAGTGTAATGGAAATAAAAACAAAAATAAACTAATGAAACTTAAAAGGTTTTGCACTGCAAAGGAAACCACAAGAAAGATGAAAAAATGACCCTCAGAATGAGAGAAAATATTTGCAGACAAAGCAACTGGCAAAGGATTAATGTCCAAAATATTCAAGCAGCTCATGCAGCTCAATATCAAAAAAAACAAGCAACCCAATCCAAAAATGGGTGGAAGACCTAAATAGACATTTCCCAAAGAACACATACAGACTGCCAATAAACACATGAAAAGATGCTCAACATCACTAATCATAAAGAAATGCAAATTAAAACTACAATGAGGTATCGCCATACACCAGTCAGAATGGCCATCATCAAAAAATCTAGAAACAAGAAATGCTGGAGAGGGTGTGGAAAAAGGGAACCCTCCTGCACTGTTGGTGGGAATGTAAAGTGATACAGCCACTATAGACAAAAGTATGGAGATTCCTTAAAAAGCTAAAAATAGAACTACCATATGACCCAGAAATCCCACTACTGGGCATATACCCAGAGAAAACCATCATTCAGAAAGATACATGTACCACAATGTTCATTGCAGCACTGTTTACAATAACCAGGACATGGAAGCAACCGAAACTTCCATTGACAGATGAATGGATAAAGAAGATGTGGCACATATATACAATGGAATATTACTCAGCCATAAAAAAGAATGAAATTGAGTTATTTGTAGTGAGGTGGATGGACCTAGAGTCTGTCATACAGAGTGAAGTAAATCAGAAAGAGAAAAACAAATACCATATGCTAATGCATATATATGGAATCTAGAAAAATGGTACTGATGAACCTAGTGGCAGGGCAGGAATAAAGACGCAGACATAGAGAATGGACCTGAGGACATGGGGGGAAAGAGGAGGTTGGCATGTAGTGAGAGAGTAGCATTCACATATATATACCACCAAATGTAAAATAGATAGCTAGTGGGGAGCTGTTGCATAGCACAGGGAGATCAGCTTAGTGCTCTGTGACAGCCTAGAGGGGTGGGAGAGGGAGGCTGGGAGGGAGACTCAAGAGTGAGGGGATATGGGGATATGTGTATACATATAGCTAATTCACTTTGTTGTAGCAGAAGCTAGCACAACATTGTAAAGCAGTTATAGTCCAATAAAAATGTATTAAAAAATAAAGCATATGTGAGGATGTGCATAGGTTATATACAAATACTACACTAAATCATATAAGGGATGTATCTGTGGATTTTGGTATCCTCGGGGGTCCTGGAATCAATCCCCCCAGATACTGAGTGAAGACTACACTGGTGACATCTTTTGCCTTAGGTATTTGAGATTATGTTGTGAGATGAATATAAATTTAGGCATTCAAAACTCCTGAAGAGTTGTGTCCTTTGTCCTTTAACTCATGAACTTCTTTCTACTAATTTTTTTTCTTGCCTTAAAGTCTGTTTTGTCTGATATTTTTACAGCCACACCAGCTTGCTTTTAAGGTTTACTTGTGTGTATTTTGCATATCTTTACCTCTACATTGTCTGTGTAATTATATATTTTGTTATGTCTCATATAAACACATATATCTAGGTTTTCTCAAAAATTCTATTTTGAATAATTTCATATATTCAGAAAAGTTGGAGGAATAGAATAGAAAATACTGCTACACTTTCATGAATTTAATAATTGTTTATATTTTGTTACTTTTGCATTTCTATAAATGTTACACAATTTTTAACTGAACAATTTGAATGTAAATTGCAGGTATCATGCTACTTCACTCCTGAACTGACTGATTTATACAAAATTACATGCATTGCATTATATATATGTATACACACACACATATATATTACACATACATATGCATATAAGCTTATATACACATATGTTAATCATTTAAAAGAGTATTGTTGAGTAGTCCTTCATTGGTGGATATATCACAATTTGTTTTATCAATTCACCCACTGAAGGACATTTGAGTTGTTTTCAGTTTTTAGCTATTACAAATTAAGATACTATGAACATTTGTGTCTGTATGAAGGATGCTATTTTTTTTCTCTTGGGTAAATACCTAGGAATGGAATAGCTAGATTGTATGGTAGGTGTATGTTTAACTTTTAAAGAAATTTTTAGTTTTCCACAGTGTTTGTCCTATTTCCATTCCCATCAGCAATACAGGAGAGTTCTATTTCTTCCACATCCTTGCCACCACTTACTTTGGTCAATCTTTTCAAATTTAGCCATTTAAAAGGTGCATGTTTATATCTTATAGGTGATT
The DNA here is from genome assembly GCF_030028045.1 of Hippopotamus amphibius kiboko. Taxonomy (NCBI): domain Eukaryota; kingdom Metazoa; phylum Chordata; class Mammalia; order Artiodactyla; family Hippopotamidae; genus Hippopotamus; species Hippopotamus amphibius. The sequence goes on along the minus strand of NC_080202.1, from coordinate 28,635,011 downwards.
TTAATTTATGTTACCCTGATGATGAATGATGTTGAGTGTCTTTTCATGTTCTTATTTGCCATTAGTGTATATTCTTTGATGAAATGTCTGTTTAAATCTTTTGCCATTTTTATTGGTTTGTTTGTTTTCTTATTATTGCCTTTTGAGAATTTATTCCATTAAATTTTAATATGCACAGAAGACTCAGTTAATCAATATCTCTTATCCACCTTCTAAACAAAACTCTGACTTTGCCCTCCCTTGTTTTTATTTTTTGGCTGTTAGAATTTTAGTTTCACTTTGTTTCCATACATCCATTTATCTATCTGTCTCCTCACCCATCCACCTCACCTCCTAACTTCTCTGTTCTCTTCTTGTGGGACTCCAGTCAGAAATGTTTTACCTTTTCAATGTATCCTCCATGTCTCTTAATCAATCTTTCATATTTTCCATTTTTTTATATCTCTGTGTTGCTCGCTGGAGAATTTCCTCATAGCCTTCTTATTTCCCTCTTGAACTGTGGCAGGACAACTACTTTACCTCCTCTCTTATGTTTCTAATTATAGTGACTGTTACGTTTTTTATTTGTAGAAGGTGGTTTGGTTCTTTTGGTTCTTTTTCAAGTTCATTTATCTTTTTCTTAGTGTTCTATTTTCTAGACATTCTTTTACCTCTTATTTTATCACAAATACATGTTGAATAGTTACTCTCATATTGGTCTGTTATCTTTGGTTCTGATAGTCCTGTTTGCACATCTGCTAACTCTCTGATATGGAGAGTTGTTCCCTCAGATATTTGTAACTCACTTTTTGTACATGCATGTTCTGTGGATGTTGTCTTCTCTTACATTATTGCATGTGTCCTAGTTGTGAAAGTGTCACTGGTTTTGACTCTGGCAGGGTCCCAGGGGTTTCAGTGGTCCTTTCTGTTAATTTATCTCTTTGTGGCTTCCACTCAGTTGCAGGTAATATAAATATAAAATTCCATCTCTGGCATAGGCTTGCGGTGTGGTTTCTTCCAGTTGCCTTTTTGTTTCTTTCTACCTAAGGCTTCAGGAAAAGCATGAGTTTCCTAGAGAGCTCCGTGGTCTACAGGCTGGGGATTTTCTGATTTCATTGGAATGGAAGGGGCAGCTCTTAGAGGATCCAGGCTCAGTGAAGGAGGCCCTGATCCAGCTTCCCACCAGCTATGGCCCAGCACCACATCTGTAGTCCACGTATATGTATTAGAACCCCAATCCCAACCCTTAGAGCTTTTGTCTGTTGGGATTTTAGGAAGTCCCATATATATTTTTCCTCATCTGTCATGTTGCTGGAAGTGCCTCTAGAGAGTGTTTTTCACATAAGAAACAGGCTGGCCTATTATAATAGACAAGTCCTGAAGGAGAACAGGTTTTTCTGGACCCATTTACAACTGTTTTCCAGATTTTTGCCACAAAATAAAAATTATTTCCTAATACAATTCTTTCCTTCATTAGTTCTAAAAAAATAAACATGGTTGTAATTTTCAACATACCCAAACATATGTACATTTACCTTCTGAGTTTAGTAGATAAGCACACTTTTCAACATGTGTAATAAACACCATGTAAACTTCCTACTTTATATCTTTCATAATGCCGTTTATACTCTCATGCTTGTCATCATTAATCACTCGCTATAAAGTGATAAAGCTGCCACCTCATCAAAGCCCCCCTTTAAAATGGGATTTCTTGACAATATATGAAAATACTTCATAGTCAATGGTTTTTGAAGAAATTCCTTTTTTAAGCAATTAAACTTTAGTTTAAATATATTTTTTTTATAAAGAGGACCAAACTTCAGAGTCTTAAGAGTCTCTAATCTCTTGTGTGTTTTGTGTAGGGAACTACTATAACCCTCCTCCCATCCTCATGAAACAGAACAGAACCAACATTGAATTGAATATAGTGGTAAATTTATGCTGCCAAGTCTGATCTTATTTCTCTTGGAAACTGGCATAAATGTAGAGTTTGCCATCAACTTCAAGGCTCTCTTTCAAGTACAGAGGGAGAAACATTTCAATATACTAATATAAAGCAAGTGGAAATTTTTATAAACATTTACTTTGATAGGCAGTGTGCAAACATGTTCTATATTTATTTTATGTGGTCACCTCCAGTTCTAACTGGTTGCACAATTTTACCCCATTTTACCGATTAGGAAACATGGGTTGCCAAAGTTTACTGGCACCCATGTGGTGTTACATTTATTTGATGTTTAAAGTGTCTACTTCATCCAAACCAAAGTACAGTCTGGTGGTAAGAAATACAGTAATACCAAAGGGACTTGGAACAAAAATGTCTTTGAGTTGCAAAAGATCTAAATTATGCAAGCAGCAGAAATCTTGAATGGACACCACGATAACTTTTTAGATCATCTTTTATCATCCTGGTGGCCAAATACCATTATGGATTAGGTTCCTTAATCCTTTTTGTGACATGGACCCCTTTGGTTTTCTGGGGAATCCCCTGGACCTCTCCTCAGGAAAATGTTTTAAAGTGCATAATAGAAAGAATGAAATATTGTTCTAGCATCCAACCCCTGAGATTTTCAAGCATTTCTGCTCTGTCCGTCTCACCTCCCACGTCTACCAAACCGCTCACAGACCTTCCCTAACGTTCTTCAGAGAAGGTAAAGGAGAGACACCCAAGCAGGTTTGGAGGGTATGGTGCTGGGGAAGAGATGTTTCTGAGATGACATTAATGTCTTCCTTTTCCCTTCCGTCTAGAAGCCTCCCCATTTCCTAGCCTCTCCCATCTTTCCCCAAATCAAGCCCAAAGTTTCTCTAGTTTTCTCTTTCCCTTCCTCCCACAGCTCTCCCTCGGCCCAAACCAACCTTCTCCAGGCCGGCCCCTCACTGGCCCCACCTCCATTTAGGCTCCTTCTCCAACGTCCCGCCTCCTCTCAATCACTTTTCGGTTCCCTGCCAATCACGCTGGGCCACCCTCTCGCCCCGCCCCCGAACACGAACCTAGCCTGTCCCCGGCCTTCCCTGCGGGCTGTGGAGCAGCTGCTGCGGAAGGATGGACCCTGGGGCCCGCGGCTTCTCTGAAGAGCAGTTCCGGGAGGCCTGCGCTGAGCTGCAGCAGCCCGCAATTTCCGGGGCCGACTGGGAGCTGCTGGTGGAGACTTTCGGCATCAGCATCTACCGTCTGCTGGATCAGGTAGCTCTCGGCCCGCTGGGGGACCACGGGGCGACAGGATACGGGGCCCCCGTGCCCGCGGGGAGTGCGGGGCTGCAGCCGGAAGTCGGAGCTAGCGGGCCTTCTGCAGCCCAGGGGAGCTAGCTCAGGGGGTGCCTCCAGCGGACTTTGCCCCCTGCGGGTCGTGGGGAGTGGGGAGGTCATCAGAATTTAGTCTTAGGTCTGAGGGTCCTACAAGGCAAGTCGTTTGTTACAACTTAATGATAGCGTTATAAACGTAGATGGGCTGATTCTTAGCCCCATGCACTCGCCTGGAAGGGACATGAAGCCCCGCTCCCGGGTGGATGCCAGTGGTGTCTGTGTGGCGGGGAGTATCTTAGGATGGTATATAGGTAGAAAAGAGACTGGGCTTTTCACAGAGTGGATGTGCAAGGTGACATGTGTCGGGGGAGGAGTGTTACTGAGAAGGGACCTACTGTCATCTTTACTCATTTTACTGACTTGCTTCTTTTGGCTGCCGAACCCTCCTTGTAAACCAGACTTAATGGCTTTAGTCTGAAGCTTCTAGGGGGAAGAATAACGATAAGGTAGGAGGAATGGAGACGGGGGCCTGCCTGGAGGCCTTTGGAGCCAGGTAGCCAGCCAGGTAGAATGATGTGCAGTCATCAGTTGCTCTGTGTGCTGGTAGCTGCATGGCAGGTGGCTTAAAAGTCACCTTTAGGCAAGGTAAGTGAGGTCGAGGTTTCCTGCCAGAGGATCAGAGGATCAGAGTATCAGAGTGTTAGAGAAGGGCGGAGCAGCTCTGATGTCTGTGTGTACCCAGGGTCACTGGGTACAGCAGGGTGAGCAGAAAGCTCAGGCTAGAGCAGGCAGAATTAATTTCCAAGTGTCATTTCAACAGCTACCTTGGTGCACACATGGACACGTTTTCAGACAAAATCCTTTTATCTTGTGACCGTTTCATTTTCCTCACCATCCATATCCAGGCATTTGCCAAGTGTTGTCAATTCACTGCTCAGATGTATCTGATGTCTGGTCCCTTTCCCTTCCCTTTCTTTCCTTTACCTTTTTCACTCTGAGTGGCACCTCTTACCTAGAATTGCAGTGAAATCCTAACTAGCTTCTTGGCCTTCCACCTCTCTGATCCCTTCCATCCTACACGTTTACAGCCCAGTCAAGCACCTGAAAGAGAGGTTATGATCTTATCACGCCCCTTGCAGTGGCACTGTTGATTGCAGGACTAATAATAATATTAACTGCTGTAATAGCTAATGCACATTGCATGCTGTCTTAGGCTCCAGGCAATATTTAAGTGCTTTGCAGACATTGACTTACTAAATCCTCACATCAACCCATGTTGTAAGGTACTGTGTATCTATATGTAAGGTGCTATGACTATCACCTTTTTACCAATTTGGAAATGGGTGTGTGGAAACGTTGATTGCTGTAGACTCAAACTGGAATTGGAACTCAGCTATCTAGCTCCAGACCTGTGCTGTAAATATTCTTCTACATTGACTCTGAAAGAGGGCAAGTGCTGCCAGGTGGGCTGTGCATGTGGAACTAGGCTGGTTGCAACTCACATTTCCAGCTTTACCTCCCATGACTCGTCCATACCCCTCCTGTCCTCCAGTCAACCTTGACTATTCCCCTCACCTCCCCCACAAGGGCTTGTGCTCTTTTGATTTTATGCCTTTTATTCCACAACATCCACTGCCTGAGCTGAGAGGGAGTGACTGGCTTTGTATTGTGTATTGTTTCTACTGTGTATTGTCATGTAGCAGGGCCCACCTCCCTCCTGTGGGGAGGATGTGAGTGGCATTCAGAATAGTTCCTATCCCTACCAACCATATTTTAAGATACATTCTTATTTCCACCTGTTCTGAGCATGAGGGAACTCATGGCACATTGACGTAAGCTACAAGTCTTTCCAGAGAATTCCATAAGTTGGAGGCCATACAATTCCCATAGGTGTGCCCTTGAGCCTCAGCAGCTAGAATGGAGGGCCACTGGCCCATGCCCACCTTGATCTCCATCTGTATTAGATGTCAAGAGGCCCTGTTGTGTCAAGTGCAAGCCCTTTCTTAGAACCCTCTGTGCATATCCAGTGTTATTTGCTGCCTGACCCATTTTGCTAAAGCCTCATTTTCTTTCCAGGTTGACCCCCATTCTTTACTTTCCTCCTGTAAAAGAATTCCCTCTGATTTCCAGTTAGTACATCTTGTCTTCTGAATACCACTCCGCATCAAAAGTGAATTCAGCTCACCCACACTCTGCCTAGACCTGCACTTCTCTCCCCTAAAGCCCTTTGCCCTTTTCTGTCTTGTGGGCCAGTTTTATCCACCATGCATGTTGTTGCCATTATGTGCCTCTTTTTGCACCACCCCCAACTTCCCTGTCTAGAGCCATTTTACCTACACATGTGCATATAGCCTTGGGTCCCCAGGTCCCTGACTGGAGGTCAGACCAGAAGACCCTGGCCTCTTGATCAGTCTTCATCTGACTAACATACTGGTTTATTGCCCAGTGATTCCAGATCAGGTTTTTCGCTGCAGTTTTTGTCTTCTGGCTTTTTAAATTCCTCCAGCTGGGGTACATAGAGTGGACTTGTTTGTGGCCCTTTAATGTTGGGGGACCAGCAGGCGGTCTTACTGATCCACCCGACTTTTGATAGTGCTGCATTAAAACCTTCACTTCAGACCCGTCAATAGCCGCATCATTCATCCATCTAAAGATTTCCACTCTGTGGAATAAGTCCCTTGATTCCTCCTGTCTCTCCCTATTTCTTGTTAATGTGAAACCCATAAGGGGAAACTGAGACAGGTAATCCGATAAGACTTCTTGGATTGCTCAATTTTGCTGCTTAAGGTTACATGTGGTGCATGCAAAAGGGACCCTTTTCATCAAAGTTCTTGCCAAAGCTTTGCTGAGTAGGAGGCATAGTCAATGGATAAATGTCCTAATCATGATAAAGGCAGTCCATCATGGCTTGCATACAAATCATATTAGCTGCTTCATCAAGTGTGTCCCACTTGGAATTTATAGGATAGGAAGAATCAGACAGTCCCCCTTATCGGACAGGCCCCTTCTCAGACTTTACAGTGACTTTTGTCCAGTCAAACCAGGCTGGCTGTTCCCTAGGAAATAACCTGCTCTAAGTCTGGATCATATATAGCCAGCCTCTACAATTGGCTAGGAAGCCACAGTGAGCGCTGATTGTGATCTAATTGATGCTGTAACAAAGTTATTGTTACATGTTTTGAAAAGACTGAAATAAGTGTAGAGGCACTTGAAAGAGTTTGCAATGTAACAAATAAATTATATTTTAAAATAAAAAAGATTGTGGCTTCTTTTTAGTAGAAGCGAATAATTTTGAATCTTGTTCTTGGTCAAATGGCTACTTTTGATATACAATATTTTGATAGTTTTTTATCTTCTCTTTTTCTATTAACTCACAAAATTTTAGACTTAGAATGTCTCTTCAAAACCATTCTGTCCAACAGCATCACACTTTTTTTCACTTTATTTTTCTAACTTTTTTTTTCAGTTTTCTTGTTTTTACCTTCCCTTTTTTTCTCCTTGTAATGGTAATAACTTATCTTTACATGGTTCTTTAATATACAAAAATGCTGTTGCATATAAGTTTTCATTTATCCCTCTCAAGAATTCTAGAAGATACAGACTGGCTTATTTTCCTATTTTACAGATGGTGGTAAGACCCAGAGTTGTTAAGTAAGCCACACAAGACCTCATAACTAGTAACTAGATGTGAACCAGTCTACTTTGATAAACTCAGTGCCAAATATATAGCTTGCTTCAATTCAGAGCTATATTCTCTTTCCAGAAGCTTAGCAAAGCTAGTGCAAAATTGCTATCTAAGTGCTATCTCACCTGGTATCATGGGAAGAGCATGGATATTGGAGGCAGGTAGTCTTGGGTTAAAATCTCTGCTGTGCTACACTATCATTTTTTTTTTTTAAAGCTCTTCATTGGAGTATAATTGCTTTACACTGTTGTGCCAGTTTCTGCTGTACAACACAGTGAATCAGCTGTATTTATGCATATATCCCCATATCCCCTTGCTCCTGCAACTCCTTCCCACCCTCCCTATCCCATCCCTCTAAGTGATCACCCATCATCGAGTTGATCTCCCTGTGTTCTGCAGCAGCTTCCCACTAGCTATCTGTTTTTCATTTGGTAGTGGTTATATGTCAATGCTACTCTCTCACTTCGTCCCAGCTTCCCCTTCACCCCCACTCCATGTCCTCAAGTCTGTTCTCTACATCTGCATCTTTATTCTTGCCCTGCCATTGGGTTCATCAGTACCATTTTTTTGGATTCCATGTATATGAGTTAGCATACGGTATTTGTTTTTCTCTTTCTGACTTACTTCACTCTGTATGATAGACTCTAGGTCCATTCACCTCACTACAGATAACTCAGTTTCATTCCTTTTTATGGCTGAGTAAAAATCCATTGTATATATGTGCCACATCTTCTTTATTTATTCATCTGTTGATGGGCATTTAGGTTGCTTCCATGTTCTGGCTATTGTGCTGCAATAGTGCTGCAGTGAACATTGTGGTACATGTTTGTTTTTGGATTATGATTTTCTCAGGGTATATGCCCAGTAGTGGGATTGCTGGGTCATACGGTAGTTCTATTTTTAGTTTTTTAAGGAATGTCCATACTGTTTTCCATAGTGGCTGTACCAATTTACATTCTTACCAACAGTGCAGGAGGGTTCCCTTTTCTCCGCACCCTCTCCAGCATTTCTTGTTTCTAGATTTTTTGATGATGGCCATTCTGACCGGTGTGAGGTGATACCTCATTGTGGCTTTGACTTGCATTTCTCTAATAATTAGTGATGTTGAGCATCTTTTCATGTGTTTGTTAGCCATCTGCATGTCTTCTTTGGAGAAACATCTATTTAGGTCTTCTGCCCATTTGTGGATTGGGTTATTTGCTTTTTTGGTATTGAGCTGAATGAGCTGCTTATATATTTTGGAGTTTAATCCTTTGCCAGTTGCTTTGTTGGCAAGTATTGTCTCCCATTCTGAGGGCTGTCTTCTTGTCTTGTTTATGGTTTCTTTTGCTGTGCAAAAGCTTTTAAATTTCATTAGATCCCATTTGTTTATTTTTGATTTTATTTCCATTATTCTAGGAGGTGGGTCAAAAAGGATCTTGCTTTGATATATGTCATAGAGTTTCCTGCCTATGTTTTCCTCTAAGAGTTTTATAGTGTCTGGTCTTACATTTAGCTCTTTTATCATTTTGAGTTTATTTTTGTGTATGGTGATAGAAAGTGTTCTAATTTCATTCTTTTACATGTAGTTGTCCAATTTTCCCAGCACCACTTACTAAAGAGGCTGTCTTTTCTCCATTGAATATTCTTGCCTGCTTTGTCAAAGAAAAGGTGCCCATATCTGTATGGGTTTATCTCTGGGCTCTCTAGTCTGTTCTATTGATCTTCCTTTCTGTTTTTGTGCCAGTACCATACTGTCTTGATCACTGTAGCCTTGTAGTATAGTTTGAAGTTGGGAGCCTGATTCCTCCAGCTCCATCTTTCCTTCTCAAGATTGTTTTGGCTATCGAGGTTGTTTGTGTGTCCATACAAATCATAAAATTTCTTGCTCCAGTTCTGTGAAAAATGCCATTGGTAATTTGATAGAGACTGCATTGAATTTGTAAATTGCTTTGGGTAGTACAGTCATTTTCACAATGTTGATTCTTCCAGTTCAAGAATATGGTGTGTCCATCCATCTGTTTGTATCATCTTTGATTTCTTTCATCAGTGTCTTATAGTTTTCTGCATACAGGTCTTTTGCCTCCTTAGGTAGGTTCATTCCTAGATATTTCATTCTTTTTATTGCAGTGGTAAATGGCAGTGTTTCCTTAATTTCTCTTTCTGATTTTTCATTGTTATTGTATAGGAATGCAAGAGATTTCTGTGCATTAATTTTGTATCCTGCTACTTTACTGAATTCATTGATTAGTGCTAGCAGTTTTCTGGTAGAATCTTTAGGGTTTTCTATATGTAATATCATGTCATCTGCAAAGAGTGACAATTTTACTTCTTCTTTTCCAATTTGGATTCCTTTCTTTTCTTTTTCTTCTGTGATTGCTATGGCTAAAACTTCCAAAACAATGTTGAATAATAGTTGTGAGAGTAAGCACCCTTGTCTTGTTCCTGTTATTAGAAGGAATGCTTTCAGTTTTTCCCCATTTAGAACTACGTTGACTGTTGGTTTTTATTATGGCTTTTATTATGTTGAGGTAATGTCCTTCTATGCCATTTTCTGGAGAGTTTTTATCATAAATGGATGTTGAATTTTGACAAAAGCTTTTTCTGCATCTATTGAGAGTATCATAAGGTTTTTATCCTTCAGTTTGTTAATACAGTGTGTCACATTGATTGATTTGTGTATATTGAAGAATCCTTGAATTCCAGGGATAAACCTCAATTGATTATGGTGTGTGATCTTTTTAATGTGCTCTTGGATTGTGTTTGCTGGTATTTTGTTGAGGACTTTTGCATCTACATTCAACAGTGATATTGGCCTGTCATTTTCTTTTTTTGTGACATGTTTTTCTGATTTTGGTATCAGGGTGATGCTGGCCTCATAGAATGAGTTTGGGAGTGTTCCTCCTTCTGCTATATTTTGAAAGAGTTTGAGAAGGATGAGTGCTAGCTCTTCTCTAAATGATAGAATTTGCCTGTGAAGCCATATGGCCCTAGGCTTTTGTTTTTTGGAAGATTTTTAATCATAGTTTCAGTTTCAGTGTTTGTGATTGATCTGTTCATATTTTCTATTTCTTTTTCGTTCAGTCTTGGAAGATTGTACTTTTCTAAGAATTTATCCATTTCTTCCAGGTTATCCAATTTATTGGCATATGGTTGCTTGTAGTAGTCTCTCATGATCTTTTGGATTTCTGTGGTGTCAGTTGTTACTTCTTTTTCATTTCTAATTCTGTTGATTTGCATCTGCTCCCTTTTTTTCCTGATGAGTCTGGCTAATGGTTTATCAATTTTGCTTATCTTCTCAAAGAACCAGCTTTTAGTTTCATTGATCTTTGCTATTGTTTCCTTCATTTCTTTTTTATTTATTTCTGATCAGATCTTTATGATTTCTTTCCTTCTGCTCACTTTGGGGTTTTTTTTTGTTCTTCTTCCTCTAATTGTTTTAGGTGTAAGGTTAGATTGTTTGTTCGAGATTTTTCTTGTTTCTTGAGGTAGGGTTGTATTGCTATAAACCTTCCTCTTAGAACTGCTTTTGCTGCATCCCATAGGTTTTGGGTCATTGTGTTGTCATTGTCATTTTTTTCTAGGTATGTTTTGATTTCCTCTTTGATTTCTTTAATGATTTCTTGGTTGTTTAATTGTGTATTGTTTAGCCTCCATGTGTTTGTATTTTTTACAGTTTTTTTTCTTGTGATTGATATCTAGTCTCATGGTGTTGTGGTCATAGAAGGTGCCTGATATGATTTCAATTTTCTTGAATTTGCTGAGGTTTGATTTGTGACCCAAGATGTGATCTATCCTGGAAAATGTTCTGTGCGCACTTGAGAAGAAAGTGTAGTCTGTCATTTTTGGATGATATGTCCTATAAATATTAATTAAGTAAAGATGGTCTATTGTGTCATTTAAAGCTTGTGTGTCTTTATTTATTTTCTGTTTGGATGATCTGTCCATTGATGTAAGTGGGGTGTTCAAGCCTCCCACTATTATTGTGTTACTGTTGATGTCCCCTTTTATGGCTGTTAGCATTTGCCTTATGTATTGAGGTGCTCCTGTGCTGGGTGCATAGATATTTACAATTGTTATATCTTGTTCTTGGCTTGATCCCTTGATCATTATGTAGTGTCCTTCCTTATCTCTTGTAATAGTCTTTACTGTAACATCTAATTTGTTTGATATGATTATTGCTACTCCAGCTTTCTTTTGACTTCCATTTGCATGGAATATCTTTTTCCATCCCCTTACTTTCAGTCTGTGTGTGTCCCTAGGTCTGAAGTGGGTCTCTTGTAGACAGCATATATAGAGATCTTGTTTTTGTATCCATTCAGCCAGTCTGTGTCTTTTGGTTGGAACATATAATCCATTTACATTTAAGGTAATTATTGACATGTATGTTCCTATTACTATTTTTTTAATTGTTTTGGGTTTGTTTTTGTAGGTCTTTTCCTTCTCTTGTGTTTCCTGCCTAGAGAAGTTCCTTTAGCAATTGTTGTAAGGCTGGTTTGGTGGTGCTGAATTCTCTTAAGTTTTGCTTGTCTGTAAAGCTTTTGATTTCTCTGTCAAATCTGAATGAGATTCTTGCTGGGTAGCATATTCTTAGCTGTAGTTTTTTCTCTTTCAAGACTTTAAGTATATCCTGCCACTCCCTTCTGGCCTGCAGAGTTTCTGCAAAAAGATCAGCTGTTATCCTTATAGGTTTTCTCTTATATGTTATTTGTTGCTTTCCTCTTTCTGCTTTTAATACTTTTAATATTTTTTCTTTGTGTTTAATTTTCATTAGTTTGATTAATATGTGCCTTGGTATGTTTCTTGGGTTTATTCTGTTTTCTCCCTGCACTTCTTCGACTTGGTTGACTATTTCCTTTCCCATGTTGGGGATGTTTTCAACTATAATCTTTTCAAATATTTTCTCAGACCCTTTCTTTTTTTATTCTTCTTGGACACCTGTGACTTGAATGTTGGTGTGCTTAATGTTGTCCCCAAGGTCTCTGAGACTGTCTTCCATTCTTTTTATTCTTTTTTCTTCTTCCTGCTCTGTGGCAGTTATTTTCACTATTCTATCTTCTAGCTCACTTATTCATTCTTCTGTCTCAGTTTATTCTGCTGTTGATTCCATCTAGAGTATTTTTAATTTCAGTTATTGTGTTATTCATTACTGTTTCTTTGCTCTTTAGTTCTTCTAGGTCCTTATTAAATGTTTCTTGTATTTTCTCTTTTTTTGTTTTCAAGATTTTGGATCATCTTTACTATCATTTCTCTGAATTCTTTTTCAGGCATTTTTCCTGTTTCCTCTTTATTTATTTGTTCTCGTGAGTTTTTATCTTGCTCCTTTTCCCGCAAGGTGTTTCTTTGTTTTCTCATTTTGTCTAATTTATAGTATTTGATATTTCCTTTCCTTAGGCTGCCTCGTTGTGTTTCCTCTTGTTTCTGTTCTCTGCCCCTTGTGGTGGCGTTGGTCCAGTGTCTTGAGTATACTTACTGATGGACGGGTCTGGTGCCTGCTTTCTGGTCTGTAGATCTGACTCTTTTTCCTCTGATGAGCAGGGCCATTCAGGTGGTGTGTTTTAGGGTATCTGTGAGTTTAATATGGCTTTAGGTAGTGTGTGTGCTGATGGTTGGATGTGTTTTCCTGTCTTGTTTGTAGTTTGGTGTGAGGTATCCAGCACTGGCAGTTGCAGGCAGTTGGCTGAAGCACAGTCTTAGGCTCTGATAGAGGCCTCTGTGAGAGTTCTCTGTGGTTAGTATTCTCTGTTTCTGAGGACTCTCTAGTCTCAAATCTAGTGTCCTAGACTCAGTGTTCCCTCCCCAGAGCCTCAGGCTTGACTTCTCGTCGAGGAATCCAGACTCCACAGGTCACTTGTCCCAGCAATAAAAGGGATTAAAAATGCCTACCCAAGCCCCAGACTAATGGTAAAAGGTTAAGTCAAACAAATACTGAAGCAAAGAAACATGTACAGGGACAAGAAAGGCAAAAACAGAACCCAGTAGAATATAAAGCACTAGAACAACCTGACAGAAGAACCCCAGAACACAATTAGACAATTAAAGAGAAAACCAACAAAAATTCAAAACCAAACAAAAACCAAAACCATAACCTAAACAGAGTGCCAACAAATAACTGATGCAAAGAAACAAAACAAACTGACAAGCATATTAAAAAACAAAACAAAACAAAAAAACAGAGAAATTCTGAAAACGAGGACCAAATATAACAGGGACCAAAAAGAAACAGGGACCAAATATAACAAAGAGCAAGAGAACAACTGGATAGACTGAAGATCCCCAAAATGAAATCAAACAATTATAATTAGAACTGAGATAAAGTCAAAATCTAATAACAGAAACCAAAGCAGTGTATCATCTGAAGAATAAAGCAGGGAAACAGAGCAGACCAATAATATTGATTGAAAGTATAATAAGATAAAATAGAATAAAAAGAGAGAAAACACAGAGCAACAGAAGAGCATAGTATAAGTAAAAATATATAAAGAAAGAAAAAAATAGAAATATGTTAAAGATGAAGAAAAGAAGATGGGGAAATAAACTCTTCACTACAGAAAAGCTAGCTATAAATATAAATATATAAAAACGATAAAAATAAAAGTAAAAAACAGAATAAAAAGTATGCTATAAAATGTGAAATTCCCTTAGGACTAAGGTCGTATTAAAAAAAAAAAAAAAGCCAGAACTGACAACAGAATGGATCAAATCAATAGAATTAATGATAATAATTCTGTTTCCTTGGGGTCTCAGCTGTAAGTGTCCTTGTTCATGCCTTGAGCCTCAGGCTACCTTTGCCTCCCCAAGAGGCCCTCTTCTGCCTCTGGGTTGGAATTTGGACCTGCAGTGGGTCCTATGGGGTCCATTTAGCTTCTCATCTGGCCCAATTCCTGTGTGTGCTTGCTCTCAAAGTCCACAGCTGCTACAGCTAGTTCTTTTTCATTTGTGGGAACATTCATTGTCTACTCAGATATTCCAAAGATATAGGGTCTACCTAGCTGATCATGGGGATGTAGTCTGCAGCTTGTATATCTGATGGAAAGATTTTAGAACCTCTTCCTTAGTGTCCCTGTCCCTGGCATTCAGCTTTTGTTTTGTCCCTGCTTCTTCGTGTGGTCCAACTGCCAGAATCTGGTCCTGAGGCTGCCTTGGAGCTCTTTGGGTCTGCCTCAGTGAGGGTTTCCTGTACTGTTCTTCTGTAGACACAAGTGTGTGGGTAGTGTGAGGCTTTGATAGTGGCTCATCTCCCTGGGTGTGACTCAACAGTTGCACCCTGCTTGGATCACGGGAGCCCTGGGGGTGATGTCAAATGTGCAGGGATGCTGGTGGCTAAGGTTATAGGAAATCTGGCCTTAGTGTGGTTCTGGCGTAAGGCACCTGAGGGCCAGCCTTTAGGGGCTTTTTGTATTACTCTGCAACCAGCAGAGCTTTCTTTATTGTTCATCTATAGGGCCTTGTGTGTGAGGAGAGAAAGGGTACAATAGTGGATCCTTCCCCTGTGTATGAGTCAGCAGTAGTGCCCTGCCTGGGTCATGGGATTCCTGGTGGTGGTGGCAGTGCCTGTTGCACAGGGAAACCAGCAGGCTCAGGTGTGAGAGGAATGTCTCCAGAGATGGCCCTCTCTGCCAACTTCTTCTGGCTCTTGGCAACGAGCACACCAGGCCAGCCCCCGAGGGGGCTTTTTCTATCCCTCGTTGACTGGCACTCGACAGCCAGGCCCAGAGGGGGCCTCCCTTTGTTGCAGGCATGGAGAGAGAGGCTACAACAGTGGCTTCTCCCCACTGCTTGTGACTCAGCAGTAGCACCCTGCTACAATGGCAGCCCAGCTTTCCATGGTAGGCATTCCCTGCTGTGGATTTCTTCCCTCCTGTCCCCTCAGTCCCTCTCCCCACAGCCAACAATGGTTCTCACCCTGGGCCACTTCTCCAGTCCCCACGTTCCAGCTCCCAGATCCCCTGTACTGTTGTGAGCCCATGTCTCAGTCCGGGAATGCAGGGCCATGGTACAGACCCTCTGTGTGTTTCTCACTCTTTCCTGTCTGCTTCTCACTCTTTCCTGTCTGCCACAGATCGGCTGCTTCACCCTCTTTGGACAGTCCCAAATGCCTCCCTTTTGACGAATCAAGTTCCCCATTGGAGAGGGGGTTTCCCATCAGGGAAGGGGGGTTTCCCTGAATTCAGTAATCTTTCCCCTGTTTCAGCTCCTCCCACCCCTGGGTGTAGGACCAATCCCTCTTTTTTTTTCTCCTCTTGCTTCTTCTTCTTTTTTTTTTTTTTCCATTCTACCCAGTTATCCTGGAATCTTTGTAGTCCTTTCTGGTGTCCAAGGTCTTCTGCTAGTGTTCAGCCAGTTTTCTGTGGGAATTATTGCATCTTTTGATGTATTCCTGATGTATCTGTGGAGAGAGATGCACTCCATGTCCTTCTACTTTGCTGCCATCTTCTGAACCTTCTTTTAATGACCTATCATTTGTTTATTCAGGAGATACTCATTGGATGCCTCCCATGTGTTACTGCCCTGGCAGGCACTGGGAATAAGCAGGGAGCAGGAAATTGGATCTGCCGGTTCAATGAATGAGCTTCTTGAACAATGAACCATATTCACTGATGAGAATAAACCTGTAGTATATAATGAAATGGCAGCTGAAAAATGCTACGAAGAAAGTAAAGTGGGATGAAGGGGTAGAGAGATGTTTTAGCAGCAGGGTATCCAGGGGTGATGTGATGTGCTTTAGATAAAGGGAATCTGGAAAACCCCTCTTCCTGGAAGTAACAGTTAAGTGGAGATAGAAGTGAAATGAGAGATTGAATCATTTCTAGAGGAGAAATGGACCAGAGAGTGTTTCTCAAAGCTCAAGCACATTAGAATTGCCTGGGGAGCTCTAAGGACATCACCAAATCCTACTCTAGAGCCCAAAATTGAATTTGGCTGGGGTGAGGCTTGAGTGGTCTTTTTGAAAAGCTCCCTTTTCACATAGAGGTTGATTATTCTGTCCTCTCTCATCTGTTTGAAAAACTTCATAACAAAACATTTTGTTGTTGTTGTTTCTTTTTGTTTTTTAATGTTTAAAGTTTCCCAGGAGATTTTAATGAGCATGCTGGGTTTTAAACCACTGTAGTAGAGGGAACACTGAGTGCTAAGTCTCTGAGCCAGCCTGAGCTTGCCTTGTTTTCCAGGAAGAGCCAGAAGGACATAGGACTAGGGTCAAGTTGGGGCTGTAGAGTGGCCAGGGACCAGGCCCCACTTACTATTCAGGTGATCTTGGCCAGTCTATTTCATTTTAAAATCCCAGCTTCCTCATTTGCAAAACAACTATACTACTTACTTTTCAGGGTCATTGGCTTCTCACAAATGTTGAATGAAATGATACACGGCAGAATGGTTCTTGACCTTGATCACATGCCAGACTCATCTGCAGGGCCTGTTAAAATTTGCAGTTAATACCCCACTCCATTTCAGATTCAGTGGATCTGGGTAGGGTCTGAAAGTTGGCTTTATATTTCTCTACTTCTTTTTTCTCCTCTCTCCCCCCTTTCTCCCTCCCTTCCCTCCCTCCCTTTCTTCCTCTCTCTCTCTCATTCTTTTCTTCCTTCCTCCCTCCCTGCCTCCCTCCTCTCTCTCTTTCTTTCTTCATTTTATCTTTAACCAGTTGCCAAGTGATACTGAAGCTCCTGGTCCAGGGACCATACTTTGAGAACCACTGATGTATGGGGAGTATCTCGCATGGTGACACTGAGAGGCAGGAGAGGGCCTTAGATATGAGAAACAGTGGGAACTGAAAGGTAAGAGTGAGAAAAAAAAAAAAGAATATCTTAAGATGAAAGCAATGTCCACTTTAAGACTCACTCTCCCTGATTTTTAAATTAGTGGCCACTTGGGAGTGAATGTGGTACCCTGAACAGTGCTGAGAAATTCCCCTGGAGATAAAGGCCGTGGATTACTTACAAAAGCTTTTCCAGGGATCTGCAGTCAGATCTCGCTGGAGCTTTAGGCTGGTTACCATGCCAATAGACACTGTGACATGACAATAGATGGTGTGAAACTGGCGTGCAGAAGCTCACATCATTGATTTAGACCAAGAAAAAAGCTGGACTGAAAAGATCTGGCGAAGGTCTTGACTTCTTACATTTTTAAACCAAGTGTCTAGCACTGTGAGAAGGGACTGCCTTTCATAGATCTTCTAATCATTGAGTTTGGTGAGGAGCAGACAGTACTTTCTCAGGGACTGTTCTTTCCTATACTGTTGACCTACTAAAATACTGAGAGCCTTGATTTACTGGGCGTACTACTCTGTGTTAGCCAGGCTTGGCTGAAAGAAAGCTTGACCTTTCATAGGGAAGCAGAGATTTAATTGCCATGAGAAGAGATTTACCCCTGTGGATGAGAAGCTTCCACTCCCATTCCCCAGGTGGGATCATAATCCGATTTGCATCATGGGCTTCTTTACTTCTGGATGATAGTATTTTCTGCTCCCTCTCTTACCCTTCTGACTCTCTCTTAAGGGAGGAGTAGGACCAGAGTGATTGATGGAACAATTGTTGCGCCCAGAACACTTACAGAGCCATATTTACTTGCGGGAAGGGCCACCATGTCTTAAAGCTGAGCACCATGTGTAGCTTCCTTCTACTTCCTGCTGTCGATCGAGGCTAACACTCTCTCTCTCTGTCTCTCTCTCCTGTTCCATCTTCCCTGAGCATATAACTGGATGGACAGGTCAGAGCATCACTTCTCCTCGCCTCACTTCTGTCTCAGGATGAGCCTGTGGTTTAGGTAGTATGAAGATGCTGGTCCCAAGATTTAGATTTGCGGGAATGAAGGGGAAGGGGTGAGTAAGATCCCCCACTTCTGTCTGCAAGTATAAGTCTACCTTTGTGCTCCACAGCTGCCTTTGGGCAGTTTGAATGTGCCCTAGTGAGAAGACACCTCCAAAATATTGGTTCATGACCCATTCAAGCAGTCTTTCAGGACCTATTGTGCGCCTGCATTTTGCTAAGCCCTGGTGATGCCTGATGAATAAGACAAAGTTCATGCCTTCCAGAAGCTTTAAGACAATAAAACAGGCAGTTTTTAATGCTACGTAGATCTGAGTTCCTGACCTATACCATTTTTTTGTTCTCCCTGAAAAGCTTCTTTTAACATTTCTTCCAGAGCAGTTCTGCTGCTTATGAATTCCCTCGGTTTTTATTTGTGTGAAAAAGTTTTTATTTCTTCTTCACTTTTGAAGGACAGTTTCATTGGATATAGAAATGTAGGTCAGTAACTTATTTCTTTTAAAATATTATATATTTCACTCCACCCTCTTTTTGTAGGGCAGATTCTAATGAGATGTCTATTGTAATTTTCATTTGTATTCTTCTGTAGGTAAAGTGGTCTCTCAACCATCCCCGCCAGCTTCTTTTAAGATTTTCTTTTCTCTTCAGTTTTCTGAGTTTGAATACAATTTATTTAAGGTTTTTGGTATTTTTTCCTGTATGGTGTGCTCAAGATTGGCATATTTACTTTGGAGGGTGGTCTGAGCTTAGATGGTAAACCCCCATGTGATTCAAAATAAAATATAATGTATTTGGGGCTTATGACACAAAGATTTCTCTCTTGCATGTGGAATTGCAATACAACTCTAGTCATTCAGAGCTTTCCATGTTGTATTTTAGAAGTGGTGGTGGTCTAAAGCTGGGATTGCCAATTTTTTCTTTTTTGTATAAAAACAAAGAAAATATTTTAGGCTTTACAGGCTAAGAGG
The DNA here is from genome assembly GCF_030028045.1 of Hippopotamus amphibius kiboko. NCBI lineage: Eukaryota > Metazoa > Chordata > Mammalia > Artiodactyla > Hippopotamidae > Hippopotamus > Hippopotamus amphibius. Next base: position 28,616,390 of record NC_080202.1, on the reverse strand, counting down.
CAAAACATATTATTATGTATTGACTTATACAACCACTTAAAAATGTAAAAACCTTTCTTAGCTTGTGGACTGTGAAAAATAGGCAGCATGACAGATTCAGGAACCCCTGGTCTAACATATAGTTTTGATGCCTAATTGCTCAGTGATTTTAGGATTTATGAGCCTAAGACCCTGGCTGAGTCTCTGCTTCCCAATCTACAAGCTGGAGATAATTCCTGTTTTGCCACATTTGTTCAGGGATCTAATGAGAGGACACATTTTGAAGCACCTGGTAAATTAAATGGTGTTTGGTTGTGAGCTATAGCAAGAGTGACTCTATGTCCCAATATACCCACCACAGCCTGGTTTGTACTTGTCCTGGTGAAACATTTTACAACACCTCTTTCACTCAAAACTGTTCTGGTTGGAATGATAAATTATATGGTCACCCTGGCTATAGCTGTGTGCACTCCAGTGGCTTATTATTTATCTAATGACATGTTGGGAGAGGTCAGTGACTATTTGAGGCAGGATCATAGACTTTGAAATCTGCTGTCACATCACTGGCTTCAAGTGCAATTCTGTTGCAACTAATGAACTTCAAGTCAAGTTCATTAGTTGTGTGACCTTGGGTGAGTTTCATAACCTTTTATTTTTATTTTAATAGCTTTATCGAGGTATTATTTAAGTACCACAAAATTCACTCATTTTGAGTGTACAGTCACTGATTTTTAGTAAATTTATAGAGTTGTACAACCTTCCCCATGTCTAATTTTAGCACGTTTGTGTTACCCCCAAAGAAACCTCCTACCTGTTTGCAGTCATCCAGTTCCCATTCCCAGCCCCAGACAACCACCAAGCTACTTCTTGTCTCTACAGACTTAAGTTTTTCTGATATTTCTCAAAACGTCTTCCAACCTCAGTTTTGTTGTCTTTAAAATGAGTTTACTGATGGTCCACACCTCATATTACCATTGGGTAGGGGGTACCCTTGGGTAAGTGGGATGACCCGTGTAAAGCACTCAGCCCACGGCCTGGTATTCAGTAAGCAAGCACTCAATGAGCATTAGCTACCACTGTTATCTTACTAGCTCTCTGCAGTTCTTCGGGATTAAACCTGCCATGTGTTCTTGGAGAGATCTCAAACATTGAATCAGATTTAGTCAGCTGTCTTTCTTCCTATAGTCTTCCTCATTCACACTGCCCTGTGGCAGCTACAGCTTTGGCACCTGCCATTAGGAGTGATTCTCACTGGTGAAAAATGCTTCCTTTTCATACCTTCTGAGCCTGTTACTTGCCACAGAAGGCTGGATTTGGACAGCTTCCACCGTGGTAGATTGGGGAGGCTTCCTGGGCCCTGAAGGAATGGAAATGAGCTCTTTTGTGAGAGGCAAAGAAGATTCACTGCACACTCGAGAGTATATTGACAGGATTAGAGAGATATGATTCACCAAGGCTGTCTTGTAGTTAGTGATGTAAATGCAGATAAACACCATAATTGGAGAGAATGAATGATGCCTTTCTCCAGGTGAAGTGGCAGGGTGTAGGGACAGTGGGGATGACTCCTCTGTGGGATTACTCCTGTGTGGGAATTGCAAATGTCAGATGCAAACATTTTGACATTTCTCATATGTAAACACATTAGCTCTACAGAATTTATTCTGTTTAGGACAAATAAGTGAACTTTTGGCAGCAATGTTTCTGTAAATATTTTAACCCTATGAATGCAACTAAAAAAAATTGAAATTTTTAAAAATGCAAGAAATTTTTTAAAAAGGTAAGAAATATAACAGCTTGGTTTTTAGACAAGTAAGCCAGAATAACAGAACATCTCAAAAATTAGTGATGACAGTAGCAAATTGCTAAAGCATACCTCTGCACCCCTTCTGCGTCTTCACTGTTAAAGTGGAGATAGTGAGATGCTTATTTCATAGGATCGTTATGAGTATTAATATCCAAGCACAGTGCCCAGCTTAGAGCAGGTGCTGCATAGATGTTAGTTCCTATAAAATGTGCATTACATTACAGTTCTGAATCCCCAGTTCTTTAATCTGGAAAAAGGAGATCGTTATTATACCCACCTTATTAGTACTTGTTAAGTACTTATTATGTACCGGCACCACAGTAAGAGCTTTAGATGGACTATCTAATTTAGTCCTTATAATCATTCTCCTAGGTAGAAACTCTTACTAGACTCATTTTGCAGCCGAGGAAAGCAAGACTAGTAGGTGGAAGAGCTTAGACCATACCTGGGCTGTGACTCGAAGCCCATTCTCTAAACACCACACTGTATTTCCTGGCATGGGAGTTTTGAGATGACTCTGAAATAATATATGGAAAGACAGCACAGCCCCAGTTCATTGGAAGTGATAGTATTCACCCTTTCTTCATTCTTGCCTTTTCCTTATTTCTTGTCTCAAGCCCCCAGAAGCCGCATCTAAAAAGTACCTCTTCTGGCTGTTGGAAGCCTATTGGACAAGCACACCAGGCTGAAGTGCTCATGGGAGCATCTCAGTGGGAGGTCTGTCCTGGGTGGTTTGGGGCAGGAACACTGATTTGGGGACTGGAGAACAGTTTCCCATCCAGGCTTTGCCACCAACAGTCATCAGCTGACTCTTGGCGAGTCGCTGTCACCTTTTACGTAAGGGTCTAAGGCCCCTTCTGCCTTTAAGAGCTTGTGTTGTCTTTACTGATACTATTAGCTTGTCATTTGGAACAGTGACTTGGAGCAAACGTAGAGAGAATAGAGCTAAATTAGAAGACATTGTGGGAAGAAGGGGCCGGTGTCGCCCTCTTTCTGGCTGTCCCAAGTGCTAACTGTAGGACTCAGGCAAGTCATGTAGCCTCTCGGAACATCACATCCTCTTATAAAGGTGGAGATGGCACCAGTGTCCCTGTGGACACCACAGGGCTGTGTTGAGATTATATGAGATAATGAATCTAAAACTGGAAACTGCACTGTGTTTAGAGAAACAAATCCTAGTATTATTGAAAAAATTTATAGCAGGTCCAAGTGATTGGAAGACTTCAAATGCACAGCTGTTGCAGTGACTGCTAACAGATCATCAAGGGAAGTACATTCCAAGCTGGAAAGCCAAGTATAAGCCTATACCTGATTGTTTTCTCAGGGCCAGGGACATAGTGGGTCCATAAATTTTTTCTGAGTTACACAGTGGAAGGAGGTGGAACTTTCTATAATAGTGTGGCGCAAAGTTTCAGATATCTGTGCAAAATTAAATATGCTTCAATTTAATGTCCATTAATAGTGTCCGTTATCTCTTACTTCTCTTCCTTGACAATTCATTTTAGTAATGCTTATGTATTTCTGTACTATTTTAATGTTTTACACATAGTCATATTTGCTTGTAGTGTTTTCTCAGTCTACTTTTCTACTTAAAATAATGTCACATAAAAAACAGACCTAAACAAACAAACAAACAAACCTGGGCTTAGGGTTAGGGATTGTTGTAGTAGGGAGAATGCTTTGACAGTAAGATCTGTGAGTGTCTCAGGAGTGAGGCAGAAAGGTCTTTCTTTTATAGAGAGGAGTCAGCAAAGCTAGAAGCCACATGCAAGGAAGTGAGATGAAGGTGGCCTGACTGGAGAATAGAACAGAGAATATCTTACCCTGAGGCCAGTCTATTCTCAGGAGGGACTAGGTGCTGCTCAGGCTGAGGCTGGGCCAAAGTTTAGGGCCTGGAGGAAGGAGAGACATTTAACTGGTTTGGTTAACAAGCATTTTGTTCTGATTGATCAGCAGAATAAGCAGTTTAGCTAATCATTTACGGGGCAATGAAAGGGAATTTAGAGGCACTGTGTCTGGCCTTGTGATGGGTAAGCAAGGTGTGTGTGTGTGAGTCTCATCTAAGTCATGAGGGAAAAGGTGGTTCTTTCGTGATAAGCTATTTTCTGGAACACAAAGGGTGGGAGATTTTCTTAACCTCTGCTATTTTCCGGGATCACAGAACTCAAGTAGAATTCTCAGTAAGAACTACTTGTAATAGTTAGGATTGATTTTAGCTACAAGTAACAGAAAATTGGATTAAGAATGACTTAAACAAAGAGGGGTTTATTTTTCTCACCTAACAAGTATTTCAGAGGTCAGCAGTTGCTGGCATTGGTTTTGCTGATCAATGATGTCAGTAAAACTCTGAATATTTTCACTCTGCTTTCTCATGTTTGTTGTCTCTTAGTCACAAAATAGCTGCTGCTGCTCTGGAATCATCCACATTCAAAACAAGAGCAAGGTGTCTTATCGCTCCCTCTACCTGTATAGGAGACCAGGAAAGTTATTAGCTGTGCACATGGCCATAGGGTTTCTATTAGTAAGAAAGAGAGTATGCGCTATAACGAATCTTCTGTATCTTCTGGGAATTATATTCCACACATGATACTGACTGATTCTCTACCGTTGAATAATCCTTTTACCATCTCACATATAGGAAATTAAATATCCTATAAATGGAGCATTAGAAAAGCATGCAGTGTGTTTTACTTTAGATAAAGAAATTGAGCCATTCTTAGAAGTGATTTTCTGGAGGAGCTTCAGGAAAAGCCAAGAACCTCTTGAGTAAACTTGTTTGGAGTCATTTATAGAAATGTTAGTATGTTTGGAAACATATCTGCAACAAATGTATGGGAATTATATCTCTTATTTGAATCAATTCTAAAAACTACACCAATACTAAAAACTACACCAATACTAAAAACATTGCCCACATAAAACTAAGATTTATGTTTTTTCCTATTAAATTATTTGTACGAATGATGGTACCTAATCCTGGTGAGATGCTCCTTTGCTACTAGTGAGTATATAAATAGGTAAAAACATTTCTTAAGGGTTTATCAAAAGTATAAAGAGCATTAAAAAGTTAATGTCCTTGACCCTAAAATTTATCTCTAAGGAAGCATTTTGCCTTCCTATTGAAAATGTTAGAATTATGAACCAAGCTTGTCCACATGGAATAATTTTTCCAGCAGTGTTCATAAATGTGAAAATATGTGGAAACAGAAATAACTTACAAGAATAATTAAATTAGCTGTGATCGCTCCATAGTTTCAAAATAATATAGTTAAAAATAGGAATACAAGCTGTTTATACCATCTTACTCCCATTTTATAACATGTAGAAGTATTTATTTACTCAAAAAAATGTCAAATATTATCAATGGATGTTTATGGATTATGGAATTACATGTCATTTTAATTTTCTTTATTATTTTTGGCATTTTCTAATTTTCCTTAATGAATATGAATTATTTCTATAATTATAAAAAATTCACTTTATTTTGTAAAAGACATAATGGAAATGTGTGCATGTTTGCTGAGACCCTCTTTTGAAAGAAATGAGGGGTGAAAAAGTGTTTTGATCCAAGGATTTGGGTGGGGTTGCTCAGAGCCTGAAAAGAACATTTTATTGGCAGACTAGAAAAGGTGTTGCCTGGCCTTTTGTCCTCTGGAGTTCTGGCATTTCTCAGTTCTACCATAAAGAGAGTGTTTAAAGGCAGTTGTCACAATAGTTCATTCTTTGGTATTCAGGTTAATCACATCTTTCTATTTTTCTCTTCCTAGAGCGCTTTCTGTTTTTCTTTTCTGTGATATGTACAGGACTGAGGTTATTAAGGGCTGAAACTACATTCAGAGGAATGGGAACCAGTTCCAGGAAGCTATTTTAATTCATCCAGATAACCAAATCTAACTCATGTGGAGTTGGGGAGATCATTATCTCTATACATAATTATCCCTTTTGCTCAGTGTGTAGAAAATGGGGACCCACTACTCCTGAACAGAAGCTAATTGTCTCTCTCCCAAAGCTGATTAAAACGTCTGTGGGTATAGATGTGCGGTGTGTACAATCCTTCACTCTTCCCATCTGTGAGCTTGGGGGGAGGGGACAGGAGGGGAAGATGTTTCTCCCTGGTCCTGCCCTTCCTGTGGGGCATCCCGGGCGCAGCACGTAAGGGGGTCTGTCATTTGCTGATTGGAAACGCTTGGTATAAAGCCACATCCTTTTAGAGCTGAAACAGCCTTACGAATTCAGTGTCAATTCTACCTCCCATTTCCTGCCAGGCACTTTCACATACACCTGAGATTCCTAAACTGGGATGTGCTTATCCCTGGGTTGTGCACCTGAGTCAGGAGACCCTTGAAGCCTCAGGATCTCTGGAAAGATTCCCCATGTTTACCCCTTGACGTCACATAAGTCCCTGGAAAGGTGTTTAAGAAGATGTGTTTAAGAAGATGGGTTCATCATGTTCCATTAGCCAACAAGATTATGTTAGCATGTGGAAGTATGAGTCCATCTAAAAGCTTTACTTTTGTTTGTTTTGTTAGTTTGCTTTTCCATTGAAATTAAGAGCCATCGATTTAATCTTAACAGCAGAGCCTTTAGGCAAGGTGAGAGCCAGGAATTGTTAGCTGCCATTGTACAGAGAGTGAAGTGTATCCACTCCAGCCTGGAACCCTCACAGAATATGGCTTAACATGAAAACAAGGAAAATCTCTTGTACTTAGGAATCTAGTTATGGTCTTTTTCTGAATAAAAGGGACTAGTATGGTTTGAAGCTCATGTTTCTTCCCTTTTTCATTCTTTTATTCACAAGTATTTAAAGGGACTTCCCTGGTGGCCCAGTGGTTAAGACTTCACCTTCCAATGCAGGGAGTGTGGGTTCGATCCCTGGTCAGGGAGCTAAGATCCCACATGCCTTGTGGCCAAAAACACAAAACATAAAACAGAAGCAATACTGTAACAAATTCAATAAAGACAAAAAATAAAAAGGTGTTTATAGAAAAAAGAAGCAGTTGGTGAAAAATTTTGTCTTGGAATTGGTAAAACAATGTGTTGGGTTTCATTACTCCCCATGGGTATCTAAAATAATAGTCTGAACCCCGAATGCTAGCTGCCTATATGGTACCCCCACGTGGATGTTTAATAAGCATCTCAAACTCAACTTGCCCAAGATAGAACTTTCGGTTACCCTACAACCCACAAATCACCTCCTTTGCAAGTTTTCTCTGTCTTAGAAAGTGGATCTCCTATCTACCTGGTTGCTTGAGAACGAGTCCAACGTTTCTCCTCAATTTCTTTCCTTTCTCTGTCCCCACAGCCAGTCTGTCAGGATGGCTTCCAAAATGTGTCCCTAAATCACTGATTTCTCCCCATCACTGTTGTTACCTTCCTATCCAATCACCATCATCTCTTATCTGGACCACTACACTGGTCTTCTAACCCATCGCCTTGCTCCCTTATGGTCTATTTTCTACCAAGCAGCAAGAATCATCTTTTAAAAGTCATCCCCTATTTAAAGTCATTCCCATGTTTAAAGTCATTAGTTGGTTTTCCATAGCAGTTAGAAGAACATTTTTAACCCTTTACCCTGGTTTACAAAGTCCTTTGGGCCTGGACCCCATTACCTCTCTGACCTCAGCTCCTGCCACTCTCCCCCATCACAGTTCTCTGGTCCCCCGACTTTCTGTTCTTTGAGTAAGCCAATCCATCAACCTGAGGGCCCTTTCCTAACCAGGAATGGGCTCTCCTCATCTTCCCATGACTGGGTCCTTCTAATACTTAGAACAAACTGTTCTGATGAATCCCTCATAGAACATTTCCTGAACACCTGATGATATAGGATGCACCACCAGCACCCCCAAACCCAGGCACCATTTATCACATAACCCTCTTTCACGCTATTTAAATTACCTGGATAGCATATAGCTGTCACCACCACCAATGCCTAAGGCCAAATATAAGACCCAGCAGAGCAGGCTCTTCATCTGCTTTTTCACCATTGTGTCACCCAAGACCAAGAGGAGGTGCTCAATAGTGGTGTTGCATGAACAGCTATTTTTCATATGCTGTGTAATCTCAACTTGGGAATCAATAGGTTGTTTCTGTCTGTTCTGTTTTTATAGCAGACTGGAGTGTATGAGTATAAGGTCTTTGGCGTTCTGGAGGATTGCTCGCCGGATCTACTTGCAGATGTCTACATGGACTTAGACTACAGGAAACAGTGGGACCAATATATTAAAGGTGAGTGACACCTACAATTAAAAAAAAATTATAAAGTAAAATCTAATGTTATTTATTCTAGCCAGTAGTAAGCAAAAGGTTTAATTTTTACTATATTATGTTTCATTTTTAATTTTGGCATACATGTCTTAAAGTGCTAGGTTAAAATGTGGCTTTGCTATTCTTAGGTTTGCTCTTTTTATACTATTAGAGTCATTCTCCAGTTTGCTCTGAGGGCTACTTTGTTCTTATTGCAAGTTCTTTGTCATCTCAGAAACCTAGGTGGTCATGGAAGTCTTCTTGGAGGAGGTGGTACCCAAGGTTTTTTTTTTACAGGTGGAATCAGAGTTTTATGAGTGGCAAGAATACATATATGTGAAGAGGTGAGAGGGTGAGTGGTATAAGGACATTTCAGACCCAGGGAACAGCATGACTAAAGTGAGGAAGGCGTGAAACAACATGAAATATTAAAAAAACCTGTGAGCAATTTGGTGCTGTTGGGTTGTTGGGGTAGCAGAATCTGAAACTTGGCTGGGAGGAGGGTTCAGTTCTCCAAGGGCCTAGGCTGGCCACCCGACTACACTTCTTAGATTTTTCCTATAAGTGATGGGGAGTTATGAGAGGCATTACATAGGGGATCTTCCTGCCACCTAGAGCCAGGAGTGGCCTCTGCCATCTCAGTCACAGTGGAATAGATATGCAGCAGCTAGCCTAGGGGCACAGAAACCTTGATAGACCCTTGCTGTGGTCAGGACTCTTGGTTGCAAATAACCAAGCACTAACAAATGCCAGCATAAGAAAAGGAGAAAGCAATTTTTCTGGTTCATGGCATTGAAAAGTTCATAGATGTCTGACTTCCAAGTAAGCTATCAATATATCCAATACTTCATTTCTCCATCTGGACTCTGTTTTCTTCTGTGTTGACCTCATTTTCAGGCAGATTCTTATATCATGGCAAAGATACAACCAGAAGATGAAGGCTTGCATTCTAACCATGTACATAACCACAGAGGAATAGGAACTTTGCTACTGATGCAGCCAGAGTCTCAGGGTTGCTTCTCATAGCCTCAGCATGGATCATATACTACTTCCTGGGGACATTTATCATGGTTTTGGGTCACTTAGTGTTTTCAAATAGCCTTCCTATCTAGGGGGAATTGTGATGCCCACCTATTCAGTGGAGAAGCCAGACTTTCTCTGTCCATTGCCCTAGCAGCCGGGGTTCAGTCATGTGCTTAGACATTGGCAGAGCCTCTGATGTGTAGTACTTGGCATCAGCAGCCCACACTATGGAGCATGGTCCAGAGACAGCAGTAGTTTGGCTTCTCTGGAACAATCCTGAGGTTCTAATCCTAACTCTGGTCCTCCTAGGTCTTCTGTGAACTACCTGAGACCCTTAAAAAAACTACTTTTTGGCCTCAGCTTTCTAGAATAGCAAGCCAAGACTCTATCCACATGCACCTCCTGTAAACTAATCACTATGGCCATGTCTGGTTCAAATTCCCAGCCGTGAAATTAACACTGTCAGTCATGCTTAAACCACATAGTGAAGGAGAGAAAGGTGATGCCCTGAAGGAAAATGAGATGCTGGTCCAAGAAGCGGGGAGTCAAAACTGGGCAGGCAAAGCAACAGATGTCCACTCCTTCCCTTCCTTTCAAGGGCATCTTCAGCCTCCTGTACCGATGGGCTGGTAAGCTCTTTACTCCATAGGCTTCTAATAGATTTTCTTTTTTCAAGAGCTAAATTACTTAACACATTGCCACAGTTAGTATCTCCTCAAGGGACTCTCTTGGTTCCTTCAGCAGCCTTAGCTTGGATCCTTCTCTAAATGGTTAGTTAGAAGCTTCCTGCACAGCTTGAGGGCAGAGGCTGTGCACTGCATAGAGTTTCTTTGCTATCTTCCTCCAAGAGCTGATGCTGTTTGCACAGAATAGCATGGTGGATATTAAGATTTGGTCCCTGTGGCTGTGATATAAAGCAACATGGGAGAGAGGCAAGACATTTAGGGTTAGCACAGTTAAGCCACTTTCTAGCTATTTAGGAAGGACACTGTCCTCTCTGGAATCTTTGTTTCCTAACTGAACACACTAGATTGGGTGGCTCAGTCCCAGGACACCCATGATATATCAAGAAGTCTAAAGAGGGGATTAAAGTCACAACAGTAAAACTATTGGTACTCTAGTGACATCTGGTGGTTACCCTGATTTTTAAACTTGAAAATTTATTATTTAATGCCTAATTTTGTTTCACTGCATTTTATTTGAGAGTGTTGTTTGTGCTATATGATGACCAACTTTTGTTGGGTTCTTTTATTTTTACTGTGTTTTTATATCTACTGGACTCTGCCCCTGGGCAACAAGCTTTTAGTGGTAATGAATCTTCTGACTTTTTCTAGAATTCTGTGCCTTATGAGTTAGTGGTTTATCATCCCCGCAGGGTCATCATATCAAAGCTTCTTGTCAATAGAAGCCATAGAGGCTTCCAGATGCAATAACTTCTTTTGTTTTTTTTCAGAACTCTATGAAAAAGAATGCAATGGAGAAGCAGTGGTCTACTGGCAAGTGAAGTACCCTTTTCCCATGTCCAACAGAGATGTATCCTTTCCAAAGGCACACCATTACTCAGATTTGTAAGTGTTTCTGTGCCCCATGACCATCTCCCAGTGGTGGTATGTCCAGCAGGTGTGGACAACACTGTCTGATTCTTTCAGAAGCATCTGCTGAAGCTATTGCTTCTTGTGTGGCTTTTGGAGACCTTAGAGTGTGATTTCCGGGCCTAACCATGTGGAGCATCTGTAATTGTGGTCTCAGGAGGGCCACTCATTCTTTCTTGAAAAGTTTTCCCAGAAATCCTTGTGCCACAGAATTAAGGACCTGAAAACAACTTTTTATACAGAGTATTCAATGAGGAGGAAGTAGGGACCAGAGAGGTAACATGACAGAGGCACACAGACAGGTGGTTAGCAGCCGACTGGGGACTGGAACTCAGGTCCCACATTTCCAGCTCCCTCCACCTCCCTTCCTTCTCGAATATTGGATTTGGAAACTATGTGCGTGTTTTTTTTTCCCTCAGTTTCCCCAATTATGCTATGAAGCAGTTGAATGGATGTGGGGAGTTGTAGCTGTCACTCCAGGATTCTATGAAGCCCCCTTAGGGCCAGCCCAGGAGGGTTTCATGGGCATTTGCTGGGTGGGCAGATGGAGTAGAATATAGGTGAGATTTCGACTCCACTGTCCTTTTCAATCAAAGCAGCTGACTTTTATGGAACACTGAGTTTCCATAAAGGTTCCTTTTAACAAAGGGTCTTGGGGATTAAAAACACATGCTTGCAGACCATTGCACTGAATGGTCACTGGAATATTTTCTAGCTCTAACATTCTGTACGTCTGTTTGTTCCTAAATAATTGTTCTCTCAAAAGAGAGGGGGTGTGGGAATAGTTTGTGGGTGTTGTTTCTGTGTGTGTTATAAGTGTGTGTCTACCCTGGCCCAGCTAAATTATAAACTCCATAAGGGATTATTTTTTGGCACAATTCCCACAGACTGCTAGGTAGTTTGTATGCAGGATGCATATATCTCAGCAAATTGTGGTTACTTAATCCCTTGGATTTTATGTGGTTTTCTCTCCTCCCGCCAACAACTGTGCTGGGTAGGAGCCATCATCCCCGTCAGACGGGGAAGGAAACTAAGGCAAAGAGAAGTTTGGAACTCTGCTCATGGTCTCATCAGGTTCTCACCACTAGTGGGCAGCAGAGGCAGGGGTGGGCCCAGGTCCAGCTGTGTCCAGAGAAGGTGATCTGAACGAGGGCAACCACCCCTCTGACCTCACAGGGACACTGCTGCGGGGGTGTTCTCAAGCGTGGACACTTGGAGCTCCTTGAAGTTTGGTTTCTTGGCTTTCCAGCATCACACAATCCCATAATGAGTTTCTTAGTTTTCGTATATACACCTCTCCTATAAGGACTGTTCAATTTTTGAGGACAACAGTGTAGAGGAAAAGTGTGTTAGATTTAGAGGGAAAGATCCTAGGTTGAGTGTGTGCTCATTTCCTGGTTTGCTCTGTGACCTTCCAAAAGGCCCTTCACTTCTCTGGGCCTCAGTGAGCTGGTGGTTCTCCAGTCATAGACTACGTGCCACACTGGAACTTGCTACCCTGCAAAGAGCTCTGTGAAATTGCAATCAATATATCAAGTTAATTTTTCCTCAGTTGATTGTCAGGTGATTCCTATCACATGAGCTGAGCAAAGTATGGGACAATTTTTGCTGTGAGGAAAAAATAAAAGGCTTGGGAGAGAGGAAGTCCAGAGCTAAAGCAACATCATTCCTTCCCTAAAACATTTAAGAACTGTACTCATCAGTACATAGAGCATGGGGGTGACAGACCATCCTGCAGGGAGCCTGGGGGAGGGGCAGACCACGGTGGGTGCTGTAGAGACTCCAGGCTGCCCTGGGGCTGTGGTCATGGCTGTTGCAGTAAGTGAAATTATATTACACTCAGAGTGATTGGATTATTTTAGGCTTTAATTCCTTCTTCTGGGAAATCTAACATTCTACTATTGGAAAGTCTAATGAACACATTAAAGAGCTGAGCCCTCTGCGGCTAGGAAAGTCTTACCAGGTTTTGGAGCCTGATCTGGGTTCAAATTCAGGTTTCATCACTTCAGCTGGCCCATGGGATCTTTGGCAAGTTTCTTTACTTCTCTGAGCCTCAATTTGGTCATTTGTGAGATGGGGATACTTATGCTGAACTCACAGGGACTTTTTCAGGATCAAATGATGCTGCATGTAAAGCACATGATGTACGTACATGGTGAGGGCTCAGTAAGTGGTGACTCCTATTGTTTCTTAAAATTGAATTATCTTCCCTATAATAGAGCCATAGAAATAGTGGTTGTTCTGTGAGTGTTCATTGAGATGAAATGGCTTTGTGATTCTTGGTGAAGCAGAACCAGCGAGGACATTCTGCCTACTAACTATTCGAGTATTCATGTGTCTTCCTGTGATCTCCAGGTGCCGGTAACCTGGCCTGACCATCCTCTGTGCATAGAGGTCAGTGCTTAGATCTTAAGGGGAGGACAAAAGAAGTGGCCCCATTGTTTACTGAGTGCTTATTCTGCTCCAGTCTGTCTCCAGAGCCCCCACCAATTCTGCCTTCAGGACAATGTTACCCTCTTTTCTTACAGAGGGAAGCCAATCTCAGAAAAGTTGAGTAACCAACCCAGGATCACACAGCTGATAAGTGACCAATCCTCTGAAACCTCATTGCCTTCTTGGAGAACAGAGGAGTGGGTTCCCCACATAACTAAAAGCAGCAGGGAATCATCTGCCAGTGGGTCACCCATGCTCTCCCATGAGAACACCAAGTGGGAGGAGCCATGGTTTTGCAGGGCAGGTAGGCAGACAGGGCAGGACGTGAAGTAACAGTGCGAGGAAGCAGACACCTAGTGGAGGAGCAGAATCATCTCCCTTTGCTTCTGGCATGTGGGTTTTCCTTCTGCTCCTCTGAGATGCTGGCCTTGATGTCATCCCTTGACTGGCGGTGTAGTACGTCTATGTGCGGCAGCGGCGAGAGCTGGACCATGAAGGATGGAAGATCCACGTGATCCTGGCCCAGAGCACCTCCGTGCCGCAGTTTCCAGAGAGGTCTGGCGTGATCCGAGTGGAGCAGTACCAGCAGAGGCTGGCGATCCAGAGCGATGGCAAGAGGGGGAGCAAAGGTAAACAGAGGGCACGTGTTGGCGCCGGGCAGGGCCACCCACGTGAGGCTGTGCTGACTGCGAGTCTCCTAAAATGCAGGGTGCTTGTTCCTGAGGTCAGAGACTGGGGATGGGTGCAGAAGAAACAAGGGAGAATCAATTCTCCCGAAGCTTAGGTAGAATGCACGGTGCATGTTTAAATCTGATCAGTCCATTCTTTACTGACTCTTGCATTGTCCAGATGAAATCAGAGCATCCAAGGGAATTGGAAGATTTAGAAACTCACTTCAGGCTGGTCCTGTCCATGCACATGCTGGCTGGGGGCGGGCAGGAGGGCTAGTGGGACCATCTCTAAAGAGGCAGCTCCTGCTCGGCAAAACCCCAGGGACTCAGGACCTGCCTGCCTTGAGTTCCAGCCTCAGGAGGGAAGCTGGGAGGGGTCCATGCAGCCCCCTGATGGACTGGAATCGCTGTGGCCTTGAGGCTGCAGCAAAATCTGAGCTCAGTTGTGACGTGTGTTAGATCTGCCACCTTACACAGGTCACCCCACTCTTCTGAGTCTCCATTTTATCATTTATAAACTGGGACTTAATTGTATCAACTTCTTATAATTAAGATAATTAATGAGAGAAATAATTAAATGAGAGACTATATCGAAGTCTGGCACTTGCCAGGCATTTAATAAATACCAACAGAATGTGCCTTGCTGTTTTCCAACATGTTTGTATGTAAGCCTCCCGCCTGCAAGGCCGAGGGGCGCGTCCACTTGAATTCCATGTCACCTCCCTCCTTACTTTCTGAGCCTGCATATGAAGGTGGAATGTTTGCAGGGTTTGTTGCTGTATTTTTCCTCCTTCTGAATTGTCCTTTCTTTTCCCTCCCTAGTTTTCATGTATTACTTCGATAACCCAGGTGGCCAAATCCCGTCCTGGCTCATTAACTGGGCTGCTAAGGTGAGATCCCAGGAGGCAGGAGGGGAAGTGTGTTTGACAAATGTTGACTTAGCCCGTGGGGCTGTCAGGCTGAAGAGATGCACTGTCTCAGGTCTCATGAGGCTCTTTTATGAAGCAGCTTGGGTTGAGTGACTATGGTTAGAAATGGGGTTGCCAACAGCCAGCAGAGAGGCTGGGACAAAAGACGAGGAATCTCTAGGGGGGATGCCAGCCTCTTCCTGCTTTGCTCTGAGACCCCTACTAGGATCACAGTAGCCTGCTCCTTGTAGGAACAGTGGTGCCTGTGGACCCTGTATCTGCTTATGCAGGAGTTAGGCTGCCCTGGCCCAGGAGACAGTCAGCCATGTCCAAGCCTGGGGAAGCCTCCAGTTTTTTATGGTTATTTTGTTTTTCTGTAAGGAGAGGGCACCGCAGTGGTACCCAGATCACGAGAGACTGCCTAGGACCTGGAATCATGGTGACCATTCAATGCTTTGTACAGTCCTACTTCCTGTCTGGCGGGCTCACCCATTCCCTGGGAGAGTGAAAAAGCACATAGGCTTTGAGTCAAACACAAAATATTTTGAATCCTGGCCTTGCTTATCTGACTGTGTGATCTAGGGAAGCCATCCGTTTCTTCCCTCTTAAAAGTGGAGATGGATATTCTCACCCTACAGAGGAAGAGTAAATAGAACAATGTTTGGGGAAAGTCTTGAACGATGTTCAACACTAACTAAAGGATGACATATCCTGCCCCCGCCCCTGATCCTTACCGTTGTCTCATTCTGTAAAGCAAGTCTTTTCTCTCTCTTCTTTGGAAGAATCCCACAGCCTAACCCAATCTCATTTTTGGGTTTTCTTTTCCTTTCTAAAAAATGGTGTCTTAGAACTATTTTAGCTTTTTCTTAGCAAAAGCCAAAATATACAACAAGGTCTCACAACAGTGGCCCCTGCCATCCACTCTTACCTGCACCCTGTGTCTTACCTTTTGTCATCACTGTGGCAACATTCTGTGTAAATCTGCTTGTGGGCCCTATTGTCATATTTATTACTCCCAAGGCCATCTTCCTTTACCTTTGCCACATCCTGAAGAATCAGCAGTACTCACTGTGAGGACATAGAAATGACAGTTTCCTTTCCTTTGCAGAATGGTGTTCCTAACTTCTTGAAAGACATGGCAAAAGCCTGTCAGAACTATCACAAGAAAACCTAAGGGAGGGAATTGGGAGCCCCGTGTCCGTGGAATGATGTCTCCAGAAGTGCCACAACCACCGATGCTCAGCCTGCCTTCCACTTTTCCGTCCTCAGAGGCCTGCGTGCTCTCCAGCATGTCATCCCCCAGTGTGTTTGCCTGACACCGGCTTCCTTTCTCACTCTCCCTACCCCAGGACCAGCTAGCTGCCTTCTTCCACTGTTGAATATGGGTCAAATTAGGGAAACCTTTGCTTGTTTCTTTTTGAAAAGGGGAGTGCTCCATAGGAGCACAGTCAATCCATTGTGCCATTCTAGGGGGATCATGGGTGGAGGACTGACAGCACCACCTAAGAGTGACTGAACCTGGCGAGCTGGCTCCCTCCCACATGTGATTTCTTGCAACTCAGGAGGTAATTTCCTGCTGAAGTTGCAGTGCCTTCAGAGCTGACTCTCAGTGCAAGACTGGAAGACTCATGTCCATTTGCCTTATGCTTTGCTGACTTGATTTGCCTGATTTGAGATGCTAATCCACTAAGCCTCTCCCACTCCTCCTTGTGGAGGATTATGAGCTGTTTTGATTTCAAACTATTTTGAAAAACATTGCAGGCCTGACTAAGTATGTAGTGTGATAACAGTTTTTCTTATCATCCATGTCTGGGTTTTTCTCTTTCCCATATGCCACTGGGAAGCCTGTCTGTACCTCACTAGCTCTGCATTTTACTGGACACTGAGGTATCAAGATAGCTCTGGCAGTTAGCAGAAGCCAACCTGCTTTGCACACAGCATTGAAATAAAGTGTCTTTAATATGCAATAAATGTTTGGGGATGTTGAAGGAATAAGAGTTCACAGCCAGGGGAATATTAATTAGTGGTGTGGTTGACTCTACACCTTTTTTCTCAGGAATTCTACCTAAGTTATTTGCCTCTCCCACCATGAGAAGACCTCCCTTTTCCTACTTTCCTCTTGAATTGGAAGGAAACATATTTTGTGGCCAAAGGCACAGCCTTTTAATCTCAGGGAAAATTTTTAATCACTATGTGTGATGGTACCAAACCTTGATTAATGGGCATAAAAATTCAGGATGTAAAGCTCAAAGCAGGGGATTTATTAAAATGGGATAACTCACACTGTATGTTTTCTCTCTGGAAAGGGAAGTGTATTGAATAATAAATACAGAGTGACTTATACTTGTCCTGTCTGCAGTCTCCTTCCTACCTTGTTTCTTCTGTGAGGATGAGTCTGTTAGGTCTTTTTGGTTTGCAGATCACATCCAACCTAACTTATAGTCTTGAGCATAAAAAGGAATTTTAGGCCTATTTACATGCAAGGCTGGGTAAGGGTGGTCTCAAGTAGGGGTTGATATGGGTGCTCAAACTGGCATTAAGAATCAGCTCTGTTCTTTAAGGTTTCTTTGATGTTGGGCTGTGTTTTTTGGCAGGATCACTACTATCAGCAAAAGGTAGGCCTGCATCTTCCCAGCTTCATGATGAGTCAAAAAAAGACAGCATTTTTTTCCAGTAGATCCCGAACCATCCCATGATTCCCTCTAAACCATGTGTCAGTCCCTTCCCTGGTCACTGCAGTCATATGGATAGAATTATGCAAATGAGCAACTCAGAAATGTGTCATTAAAATATCTCTATCAGTAATGTAGCTGGAATTTAATTTTAGGTAAAATAAATCTAAATGTCTCATGTAATAGAGGTCAAGTTGACATTTTATGTATAAAGTCATTGAAGTACAAACACTAGGATTAGAGTCTCTGAGCAGAGAATCCACATGAATGGTGTCATGCAAACTGTATCATTAACAGTGTTTGATAATCTGCTAAGAACACTGAGAATACTAAGAATACTGAGTTTCTAGTAAGGTAGTTAAAAAAAAAGTCACTAAGCTCCCTATAATAAGTAGAGTTAAGACCCGTTGGCATTCATGCTTGCTAATTCAGAGAAGACAGTCCTACACAGTATTGAAATATGAGGTCCCATGGGAAACTGAGAACCCCTGAGCCAAGAGTAAATGCCAGGGGCCCAAAAAAGCGTAGAACTGGCCTTTAGGAGGGGAGCTGGATTCTTCAAGGTCTGTCTCTGTGCTGGGGCTGAAAGTATCACTTGGAATTTGAAAGTTATATGTGTATTGTCATTCCCCTAGCTCTTTGTTTCGCTTATTTTTTCATGTCTGTCTCTCTGAATAGACAAGAAGATCTTTTTGGATAGAAACCCTTCTTTCACTTTGATTTCTGGCACTCAGATGGTAACTAAATGAGTGAATTTAATGATTTGGAGAAGATTGACTAAATTGCACACACTGAGAAGGCAAAACCTATCCAGGTAGAGAAGTTAAACTTGATTACATTAAATGTTAATGTTTAATAATTTAATGCAATCTAAATTATTTCCCCAAGTCATCACTTTAGGGGTTCTAGATTCTTCAGCTTCCCATTGGTCTTTCCATGAGAGCCCCAGGTCCTTTTTTTGTTAAGGGGTGGCTTTGCTGGTGTGGTTATGGGTTATACTTTAATGTTACAGGAATGGTGTAGCCTGGACTGAGTCCAATGGAAATTAGTCAGGATTTCAGGATTTTCATGATGAAAGTAGCACTACTCTCAGTGCTAAATTTTTTCCACAGGCGAATTATTCACACTGCATAACAGTTCAAAGTTAATGACCACCTCGGAACTGAGGAATTCCAGCAGAGGGTCACTTCCTGAAAATGTTCCTATTTCACAGCAAGGGTCCTGACCTGGCTCCCTGGCTGAGATTCCTCACCCAGAATCCCCATCTCTACTGCCTGCCTTTCAATCCTCCTGCTTCCCAACTGGGTTTGAAAGAGAGAGAAAGCAGGAAGAGTCCATTCAGTTCTCATGTTTCTGGTAGCATCACTGAGTCAGCTCAAGAGAATTATCTTTGAAAGCCTTGAGACGTGTGTTCACTTCACAGATATTTCTCAATGGTCTGATGTCCATCTGGCAAGGGGGCAGGTATGGTAGTTCCTGGGATGCGTGAGACAGGCTTGGGGTCCACTCTCAAGGAGCTTATGATCTGTGAAGAAGACACAGTGGACAAGATGTTGAGAGGGTAACGAGTTGTGAGAAAGGGCAAGTAAGGGGAGCTGGAGTCTAAACCTGGGGGCACTAACCAAGCTTGAGAGATCAGGGGAGAACATGTTGGAGTTGGCTTGGATGAAGATTGGAGGAGAAAACTGTTCCACATGGAAGGAACGGTTTCCACAAAACCCCTCAGGCAGGAGAGCCAGTCATGTTGGAGGAAATAGCAAAGGCCAGTAGATCTGAGCAATGAAAGTGGAGGAAGGCATCTCACATGTGGCTGAGGAAGGTGGCCGTCAGGTCATGGGAGATCCTGAGAGCTGTGGCAAGGAATTTGAACTTCATGCCCAGAACACCAGTAAGCTTTGAAGGATTTTAGGCTGAGCAGTGACCAGATAAGACATGTTCATTCCTAACAGCAGTGTATTCCCCTGTGGTTCTCCACCAGCTCTGGTATCTCTCCAGCACCATCATGGGGTTGTTCTCCAAGGTGCTCTATGCCTTGTTATTCTGAGTCATCCCCACTGTCAGGCTGCACACTGAGTAGCCCACACCTAAACAACCTAGTCTCTGAGGTGGAGCATCAGCCTCTGAAGTTTAAGGGGGTGTAAAAGGGGAGCAGGGAACACCCACGGACACAGCCCCCTCCTCTCCTGGCCCACACTGTTGTGAACACACCCTCCAGTGTGACTGCATCGTGCAGCCCTTCAGAACAGAGCCACTGCAGGAGCCAGAAGGGTCAGAGAAAAAGGAAGGACATACAAAATGTAAGCAGGCCTGCCTTCTCCAAAGTTTATTTTTCTATACGCCTCCCCAACTACAAGGAAAAATAGGCATATTTTTCTTGAAAATATAGAAATGCTTTGTTTCGGTTCTCAGAGATTTAGAACCAACATAATGGAAGGACTTCAAAAAAATTTATTTATATCGCTAACCTATTGATATGTATTTTTGTGTGTGTCTGCTTGAACACATATAATAATATGTGCTTCATTGATAGTGGAACAACTAGGTAGCATGTTACGTGAGTGACTTTGCAAGTTCTCTACATGATGCCAGATTCAGTGCTAGGCAGTGGAGTTCATAAATGTGAACAAATTCTTCCCTTAGGAAATGAGCAGACTACAGAGGACATGGAATATGTGCAGAGTTTGTGATAATGAGAGAATGAGATCACCACCTTATGTAAGGAAAATATGTAATATTTTAAGAGCCTGTGGCTAACTGCTCTTAAAAACAAAACAACAGGCTCCAAATGGAGTCACTTATGCTGAGCCAGTCCATCAGGAATTGCCTGATCAGCACTAGTTAACCTGACTGATGATCCCTGCCCCCTCCCACACACAAAAGTAACCTTGCAATAACCAACCTTCTTTTTTCCTAATATAACATCCTTGTTTCTGCTTCCTTCTGCCTACAAAATTCTCTCATTTCGTACATCCCCTTGGAGCTCCTTTCTATCTCCTAGGAGGAATGCTGTCCAATCAAATTGATTTTTGCTTAAACAAGCTCTGAAAAGGTTTTGTATGCCTCAATTGATTTTTTAACAGCTCTGGTGTGAGAAGTGGGAATTTAAGGAGCCCCCGCCCCCCACCGAAGGCCCCAAGAAGCAAAAGCAAGCAGACTTGGGTACCTGTTGAGTCTTTGAACTCTGCTTTTCCTCTGCCTCTCGAGGTGGTGAGGACATCCCTCTAAGATCGTAGCTTTGTAGCTATTCCTTGAGCTTCCAGATTTTATCTGGGCATTTTTTTTTTCCTTGACTTGGTCCAGAAACTGGCCTAAATCAGATTGGGTCTGACTTAGAAACCACACTGGGTCTGGGATTGGACTGGGTCCACCTTACAAACTGGACTGAGTCTAGAGTCAGACTGGGACTGACTTAAGTTGGACTGAGTCAAGTGTAAGACCTCAGGTGAATAAAAATTTTTTTTAGGGCTGGACAAGCAGGCTAAACTTACCAAAGACAATCTTGAATCACAGTGACTATAGTGGAGAACTTTTAACCTAGGTAATCTTATCATTTATTATATGATCTAGAAAAAAGGGGTCTCAACCAAGTACTCATCATAAAGGGTAGAAGGAAAATGATTTTTCCTCCTCTAAAATTTTTGGTGACCAGGATGGAAACTGCTGGGACACCCTACTCACTCCAGAGCCTGCAGACAGGATCCTAGGAAAACTGCAGAAGCCAGCAAAGGTAAGTATTCTTACCAAAGTCAGCTCTCTCATCTCTATCACCATCTGTGGTACCTGGCTAATTGAGGAGGTAAAATTTCACTTTGCCCCTTCCTTTCCAAATTGAGATTGGCAGACAGAAAATATTTATAAGAATTAGATCTTTTTTTTTCTAATTTAAAAAAATTTTTAATTTAATTTAATTTATTTCTTTTACATACAATAAACTGCATATATTTAAAGTGTGCAATTTGATATTTTTTTCTTATTAGTAATATATTTGTGGCAATCCCAATCTCGCAATTCATCCCCCAACCACCCCTCCCCTGCCACCACTTTCCACACTTGGTGTCCATATATTTGTTCTCTACATCTGTGTCTCTATAACAATTAGATCTTTAAACTGTGAATTTGCTTTTGTACAGTACACATTGATTGTAGATCCCTTCTTTCCCAAGGACAGCCATTGCCTTCTTGTTTGTCTACCTTTTGTGCTAAGAACTTGGCTTGGCAATAGCCAGTTTTGGGGGACCCAAAAATTTTAGTTGGGAAGAAATGTGGGTTGTACTCCATGTACGGCAATGTCCTACCCCTGTTTTCTAAGGCTTTCTTTCTTTGGGTTCTCTTTGGGAGTGCCTCTGAATCTTGGGAGGATAATATTTTTTGCACTCTTTGGGAACACCTCTTGTTCTCATGTGGTTGTTCATTACTACTAGGAATATGTACTGTTTGTCCAGCTCAAGCCTGACAAGATATCCAAAAGGAATTATTTTTCAAATTGGAAGCTGATAATAGGTGCCTGATGGGAACTTGTTTTTAGGCCTTCTCCTCTAAGCTAAAATGAAACTTTGCATCAGGAGGGAAAGAAAAACTCTGAAGCCTTTGTGGAAGGCTCCACAGACACACAGCTCTAAATCTAGAACATGGAATCTTTTGATTTCCATCTTAGTTGAAGATCTTTTCCCTGATGTAAAGAAGGGAATTGAGGATAATGTAGTTGAATGAGTAGAGCAGCCTCCATTTCATTCAAGTTGCCGTGCAATACTCTGAGGAATTAAAGATAACTGTACTTGTCTTACAAATCAAGCCTTTATAAGAATAGAAGTGAAGATCTAGAAATAATTCAAAGCCTTTTTTTTCCTTTCTACCAATGCCCACACTTACCCTTTTAATCTCAAGAGGTTTGCAGATGTTGTAAAAGTTTTGGACTTAAGGAACAAAAGTCCTTGGTGCAACTTCCATTCTTTCTTTGTGCCTTTGAGATGTAAATATTCTACATAGACTTCTCTAGGAAGCAAGGAAATTCTTATCAGAAGGATGAAAAAGAAGAGAAATGGCTGTTTTTAAAATTAGGACTATGAAACATCTTAAAAGTCTCTTTTACAAATGTTAGTAAAAAGCTATCTGAGCTGGTAGACTTAGTTTATTCCAGCTACCAGAAACACAACGGACCCAACTGTTCTTTTATAAACTAGTGAGTTTCATATTATCATATCAATTTCATGGCTAAAATTTTTTAATGAAAGCTAGAAGATCTCTGTTTACCTCTGTATTTTTTTGTATATCTGTATGTGTTTGCGATAGTGATTTTTTGTACCTCTGAATGGTATTTCCAAAATTATCTTTTAAAGGCTTTACTTAATTGGCTTAAAGATGAACAAGCATTATACAAATCAAGTATACTCTCAGAAATATAGACTAACCCATATGTTTTACCAAATTCAGGAGATCTAGGATAATATTTGGTATAGTAATATTTTTAGTACAAATAGGTTTGATAGAAGTCAAATAAGATCTTATTATATCTGTTGCAAATTTTTCATCAAGAAAAATAACTTGGTATGGTGACATTTTTATAAGCAAGTTAAGTGTAAATGAGATAAGAGCTTTTGGGTAAAATCCTTAGGAATAATTGTATTTTAGGAATATCTACTTAAAAATAATTTCTCCAGCCAACAAGGACCTACTATATAGCACAAGGAACTATACTCAATATCTTGTAATAGCCTATAATGGAGGAGACTGTAAGAAAAGAATATATATATATATCATGTATATATGTGTGTATGTGTATATTTCATATATATGTAACTGAATCACTTTACTGTACACCTGAAACTAGCACAATATTGTAAATCAACTAATTTCAATAAAAATTTTAAAAAATCTCTCCAGGTTTCAGTAACTTGAAGTTTACAGTTGTGCTAAATTAAGTTAAATGATGAGAGTTTATTGAATAGTTAGGTCATTCCCAAATAAAACAAGATACTGAAACATTAATTACTGAACATTGGCTTTCTTTTACAAAGAAATTAAAGGTATTTAGGGCTATTAATAAATATGTTTGGTGCCACACTGAGATATTTTCTATAGGAAAGCACATTTTTAGAAATTATTATTGTTATTTATGTTTGCCAATCTATAGAATGCTAATGTGAAAGTTCATAATTGCTTACTTCTTAGTTTTGACTAGAAATTAAGGTTTTTAACAGTTGAGTATTTGAATTTAAACATTTAATTAACACTACTAGAAATAATAAGGGAAACATTTCAGTATACAATAGCAAAGTAAGATGTGTGTTTTCAGTAGCAGAAGGTTTGAGGAATGGAAATGCATTTTGTTAAGGGAAAAGAAGGTAATTTTTCTTAGAGCTAGTTGTTTCTGGATAGAAAAAAATAAGAGACAAGCTAATATGGATACTAATATGAATACAGAAAGTTATGGAAGATTTGTCGAAAAGGAACCCTGAGAAAAGAATTTTGTGCACGGTCAGGATTGGCTAAGTTTAGGATAAATTTAATTGAGTATATTTTAAAGGTAAGCTGCTGCAAAATCAGAATTTGCTTTTTTCTTTTCTCTGTTAAGAGGACAGTTTTCTTAACATATTGATCTGCTTTTGACAACAGATTGCAAAGTTTATTTTACCTTTAACCACTAACCTGTTATCACTTTCTGTTTTTGCCTTTGAAATCTTTTGTTGTCACTTTGGTTAAGTGAATAAGTATTGATTCATAGTGCCCTATGATCCTATTTGACCAAGTGTTTTGAAACTTTTTGAGATTTTTGATGACAAATTTCCCAAATCAAATTCTAATGTAGTTCCTTTGACATCTAACCAACTTTGGATTGCTTCAAAGGACCCGTGAAACATCCTAAAGAGAGATATAAACTAATTAGGTTTATTTGGTATGTTAAATTACATGGAAAGCATCATCAAATGAATAATGAATCTTTGGGGGTTATATATTGTATGAGTCAGTGTTATTATTCTATTAATGATTTAAACTCTATAATATTAATTTTCTAGAAATTATATGGAATTCCTAAAAATCTGGCATGTCCTAGTAAAATGTTATCAGTCATAATTTTACTCACTATCTTAAAATGTTGTGTCACAGCAATAACCAAGTTTCTTTGTCACTTGCACTGTGAGCAGGTCTTTGTGCCTTCTTAAGCCTTTTGTCGTTTAAAGACAGTTACTGTTTTACTCTGATGTTTTGCAAAAATGTTTCCTCTTTGAGAAGATTCTTACCAAGGACTTTGTGACAAATACAGGTTTCTGACAACTTTCAGATCATACTGCTGAACTAGGTAAGAAATTAAAGAATTCTAATGGAAAACCTGATGGCTTCATAAAACTGTTAATGAACAGAGTTAGTTATGTAGGACTGTGTGAACTGGTGAATATGGTTATAATTTTTATGATTTCTGTCTGAAATATTACTAGCTTTTAATCCATGTTTTCCAAATAAAAGGAAAGCCTTACCCTCAAGCTGATTATAAGTTACAGCAACTTTCATTGAAACCAGAATTATTTTGCAAACAAATTAGTCTTAATTTGGCTATATTTGGTAGAAATGAGGGTAATTTTAGAGAGAAAAAGATTATATTTCTATAGATAGTAAATTCAAGTTTTGTTAATTGAGGTCTATGTTTGCTAAGAGTCACTTCCCAGATGGCTCCTTGTTCTTATATTCTTGTAAATTTTATCTGAATTATTAAAAGGACACTCTAGTTTGTTTCTGTAGTTTATCTCATTAATCTATCTTTGGATGAAGATCAGATGTCCCATGACCTGTAACCAGGGGGTTACGCATACTGGAAAAGATATCATTTAAAGGACTATCTCCAACCTAGATGAAAGGACACTTATCAGGTCCTCTTCACTAGCTCATGCACAGTGAACCTGAAGGGAATTGACTCTTGGATTAATATTTCTACTTAGAAAGGGCCCCTGAAATGGACTGGCTTATACAGAGCACTACTGACCTCAAAAACACCTTAAAACAATGCTCAGAGGAGAAACTACCAGACCAGGATGGTAAGAAGACATCTGAAGTAGACATCTGATCCAAGATGCCAAACCCAGCCTATATACCAATTACTTTGATAATTGCTTACACTTGCTTATGAACTAAATGTATTTCACATTATAGGCAGAGTTAAAGTTAATTGAATTGTTGAGTTTATAATCAATTACCTATATCCAGTATTTCTGGTTACCTTGGTGGATTTCTCCACTCCAAGGCTCTAACTGGATGGTCCTTAAGGAATTATTCTGGAAGAAAGAAGTTATACTTCTGTTTGGGTCACCATTGATATTACTGGATGGGACTCCCTCACTTGGCCAATCAATCATACTTGCTCTGAACATCACCATAAATGTAAAAGATCCCCCTTATGTTGGGAACAGTTAAACCATACTAAGGGTAACCAGGCTAAATAATACAAGGAAATGTGTCTGGGTGCCTTATGAACAATGCCAATATATCATTTCCTTTAAAGATAAGGATTGGTACAGAACAGATTAAGTCAGAAAACCTAGGAATATACTATGTGGCACCTAATGGAAATTCTTGGCTTAAATTCTTACTTATAACTTCACAAATACTACTAGCTGTATTACTTGTATTCTACCAATTTTATAAGATTGTTGTTTCTTTCCTTACCAAATATGTGACTGAGCCTCTGTCAAAATAATGAGTAGGTGACTTGAAGCAGTTGACCAGATATATAGTTCTATACACGCTCAATGATGATAATAGTGTGACTTTAGATATGGGAAGAAGCATCAAGAGGGAATCATTTCCTGCACCATAACAGACTAGTAAATCAGGTGGTCCAAAGACTTTTGGCTATAGTTAATAGGGCCTAGTCCAGTAATAGCACACTGAGTGGCCAATCGATGAGATTTTTGCCTGACCTAAGGATAAGCACTCTAGGACAAAAAGATCATGAAATGCCTCCCAAACATGGTCAAGTTTATGACCATGAGAGGGCACTGCCAACTAAAAATTGTCACTGGCAATCTGTCACTACAAGTATGATATCACTAGCCAATGCAGTCACTAACCTTTGACACATCCTGAAAAGAGTTCAGGGTAGAGATCAGGAATGAAGCACTCAGTGCTCTGGAAAGATTTCGCAGAACAGGTCTTCAGATAGTTAGACATTTTCACGAGAAGATTTTATGAGCTCAATTTCCCGCATTTTTCCTATCTAGAAAATCACTAAAGTCATTGATGGAGACATCTGCTCCCCATGACTAGCAGTGACCCTCTCATGACTGGCAGCCAACCTCTGCCAAAATGTGTGCTTGATTGCATGTGTGCTCCTTCACTTAAATCACATGTATACTGACTCTCCCCCATCTCTTGGAAGCACTTCCTCAGAGCCATCTTAGCGACTGTCTCCAGGGCTATAGTCCTCATTTTGCCCCAAAGAAAACTTAATTCACAATTCTCACCTTATGCATTGTTTTTCAGTCAACACCTTCAAACTCAAAATTTAAAATAAAATGTCTTCATTTTTTTAAAAAAATTATTTATTTATTATTTTTGGGGGGATACACCAAGTTCAATCATCTGTTTTTATACACATATCCCCGTATTCCCTCCCTCCCTCGACCCCCCCACCCTCCCTTGAGTCCCCCCCACCCTCCCCATCCCAGTCCTCTAAGGCATCTTCCATCCTCGAGTTGAACTCCCTTTGTTATACAACAACTTCCCACTGTTCATTTTTGATAAGCAGCTCTACCATCAGTCTCTGATATCCTACATCATTCAGTGCAGCCATTCCATCTAAGGTCTCATGAGGGTTTGGCCAAAAAAAACTTCAAGGTTCTCTGTATTCCTGATTCTCCTTTCAGTGGAGGGTCAATTTGGAAAAGTATGTGTAAAGGAGTATGACTTTGTGTGAGCCATGGTGTGCTGCGCTGTGCTCTAGAACTAAAAGAAAAACAAGATTCACAATAAAGGTTGGTGCTCACTTATAAAAAAAAATAAAAGCTAGTTTTAGTTTAGTCAGTTTAATGAAAGCAGACGTATCTTTAGAGTTTTCAGCTTTAAATACTTTTACTTTCTGTTTGCTAAAAGTCAAATAAGTTCATATTATTTCTATTATGGAATTTTTCAGCAAGAAAGATAACAAGCTGATGCTTAGCTCTTTAATATCTTGAAATTTTCATGAGTGATCTAAACATAATTGTTAAGAAGAAGGAAATTAAATAGATGTAAATAGGATAAAAGTATATAAATAAAGTTTTCAACAACAGTTATGTTCCATGCTACGTTTACTTAAAAATAGTTTCCAAAATCTTTTTGGGACTTCCCAGTCTACCTACTCATGTGAGCCAGTTCCTTGTGATAAATGTTGAACTTGGACAGAAATTTGATAAAATGTGTGGAGTATTTCCTTTGATATTTGGGGAGGTAAAAGGAATAGCTTGAGTCAAAGCACAGAGGTAGGTAATAGCTAATAACAGTGAACATTTATTGACCACTTTCTAAATGCTGGGCACAGGCTGAGCACTTCACTCACATTACATCATTTCATCCTCACACTTCTATACATATAAAGACTCCAAGAGAGCATGGAACTTTGTCTTGTTTTCAGCTATACACTCAATATAGAGAGCACACACAACATTCACACTCTACTAAAGGAATGACTGAATCAATGGTAGAACAGCAACCCTAAAGCCACAGGATCTCAATTTGAACCTATGCCAGAAAGATGGATATAAGAATTTACACTTTATCATGTGTTCCACCTATTTCTTTCTTTTTTTTAAATTAATTAATTAATTTGCTTATTTATTTTATTGGCTGTGTTGGGTCTTCATTGCTGCACACAGGCTTTCTCTAGTTGCAGCAAGCAGGGGATACTCTTCATGGTGGTGCACAGGTTCCTCATTGTGGTGGCCTCTCTTGTTGTGGAGCATGGGCTCTAGGCACGTGGGCTTCAGTAGTTGCGGCCCAAGGGCTCAGTAGTTGTGGCTCACAGGCTCTAGAGCACAGGCTCAATAGTTGTGGTGCACAGGCTTAGTTGCTCCGCGGCATGTGGGATCTTCCTGGGGCAGGTATCGAATCCATGTTCCCTGCATTGGCAGGGGGATTCTTAACCACTGCGCCACCTAGGAAGTTCTGTTCCACCTATTTCTTAACAAGAGAGTGCGTTTTTACAGCAAATGAATTTTTAGAATTCTTAACAGCTAGGATTGTTTTGTCTTTCAGTTATTTTTTGCTTAATTTTACTACTGAAAAATTTGTAAAACGTTTTTTGCTTCTCCATTCTGTTTGAGCACAGTCTTCCTTTGGAGGACTTATGCAGACTGTCTAGAAGTCCACACAGTAGAAAATAATTATTGTTGTAGCTGCTGGAGGGGAGAGAGGCAGGAGGCAGAGCAGGAGAGGAAAAGAAGAGCTTTTCACTTTCAGGCCAAGATCCTGGAAGTTAAGAAAATATGATTCGCCCATGGACAGGTATGGAGGTTGGTGGGAGTGGGGTCAGGCACGAAACCTATTTTCTCCTATCTATTTTACCTGATTCCTCTCCAGTGGTTCATAAACTGAGAAAAAAGTCAATGGAAACCAAGTGGGACTAAAACAATACTTAAGGCTCAGTGAAGGACACACAGCAACTTTTGTTCTACGTCAAACAGCTTAGGAGGGGCTGGGCCTGTTTCTAAGTGGTCATGGATTCTGCTTCCCAATGAAAGTGGAGTTTCATTTTCCCAGGGACAGTGAAGGGTGATCTTCGTTAGGAGCCTTATTTCAGGGTGGTGTTGAGTTACTGCTGGATTCCTGAAAGTGTCCAAGTAGGAGCTCTCCCTCCAGTGCACTGCTTGCTTCCTGTCCCCTTCCAGCCACTTCAAGCTCTTGTAAACAGCATTTGTTTTCCATCACAAGCTAGGAAATGTGACTGTGCAGCCAAGGTGCCAGGGCCCCAGGGAGGGTCTGCCAGGGAGGCTGTTTCCTCACATCTCATTTTAAAGTTTGTAACTTGCTGGTGGGGTTGAGTAATCGCTGAAGTTCCATGTCTTCCCATCCTATTATGTTCCACTAACTTATGAAACACCCAGTGACCCACTGGGGGACTAGCAGATCAACCAGATGTTTCCTGAGCAAAGACAGTACACAGCATGTCATTAGAGGGGCAGGCTGGCGGGCACTCACCTAGTCTGACATCACTGGGTGAGGTAGTCTGCAGGAGGATTTCAGAGCAGAGCAGCTTGGCCAGGGAAGAGCTGAGCTGGCAGCTCTGTGCTGGGATTAACTGACCCAGACAATTAGGGAGAAGGAATCAGCAATTTCAGTGTGTTTATTCTCCAGGAGGAATTAGACCCTGCCCTCCCTGAATATCCAGGGGCTCTAGGAGACCCTCCCCGCCATGGCTCCCCATGCATGGTCAGGATCACACTCACGATATTGCTTCTCATCCCAGTTCCTTGTTTTCCTGACCTTACCTGAGTTTGAAGTAGGACAAGTCCAATTGGTTGCAAAGAACAATAATGAAATAGAAATAATTATTAACAATAAGTCAACTAATGCTTCTTCCCCCCAAAACACAGGGGAGCTCAAATCCTAAAAAAAATCTGATTTCAAATCATCTCCCTATAGATCACACTGGCTTGTCAGATTCAGGGTGCTAAAAACGAATAAAATAACATAATTTTTTAACATAAGGAATGTAGATATGGAATAGTCAACTTCCCCTTAGAAAGGTCATTAAGAGTAAATCATAGCAAACAAATAAACAATTAGCAGGGATATACCTTTTGCTATCACTGTGATCTCATAAATGAAAGGTTAATTCAACCTCCTTGACTCAAAATCCCTCCAAGAAATTTTCTTCACACGCATAATCAAATCCAAACTACTGAGACCTGAAAAGTTCCATATGACCTAGGATCTGACCCCTGCCTACTTTATAAGCTCCACCGCCTCCTCTTCTTATTCTTCTCCAGCCTTTTCTCTGTCCTTCAACCCCTGATCTTTGCATTTGCTGTTCCCCACATCCTCAGGGCTCTTCCCCCAGATCTCTGGACAACGCCCTCCTGTGGTGGGCAGCTTTCTGACAGGGCTCCCAGGGCTCTACCTCCTGGGACTCATGTCTGTATTATCTGCTCTCCTGTGTGTGAGCTGGACCTACTCACTTGCTTCTAAAGAACAGACCAGAGTAGACCTGCTGTAAAGAAGAGCAACAGTGACAGGACATCACCCAAAGATTAGGTTTTGAAAGACTGTGGCATCCTTCTTGCTCACTCTCTCTCTCTGGTTCTTCTCACTTGCTCTGATAAAGTGAGTTGCTGTGTGTGAGCTGCTCTCTGGAGAGGCTGATGTGACAAAGAACAGAGGATGGTCACTTGACCAGCAGCCAGTCAGGAGCTGAGACCCTCCATCCAACAGGCTGGGAGGAACTGAGTCCTGCCAACAACCTGCACATGAGACCGCAGAGGATCCTTCCCTGTCCTGTCCAGCTTTGCAAGGACTGCAGTCCCAGAGGTCACCTTGACTGCAGCCTCGTGAGAGATGCTGAGCCAGACACCAGGACCAGCTCAGCCACACCAATGTCCCCGACACACTGAAACCCTGAGATAAGAAATGTTTTTAGCCAGTAAGTTCTGGCTACACAGTGATAGGTTACTCACTTTACTCAGGTCTCTGCTCAAATGTTTCCCTGTTTTGGAGTCTCTCACCTCCAAAACCAACAAAATTGGTCACACATTATCCTCTATCCCCTTACCCATCTGCATTTTTCTTTCTGGAAATTATCTCTACTTACATTTGTATTACATATTTTTCTATTAGCTGGCCTCCCTACTAGAATGAAAATCTGATGAGCACTATGTCTGTCGTTTTCCTGGTAAATAAAATGAGCATATATTTGCCCTGATGGTGCTTAGGTCTATTTGACAAATATTTATTACAGGGCTACTGTATGCCTGGCCCAGTGACTATAGGTTCCCTGGTATCTAGGCCAGTTAATTTCAGTCTGCTAAATAGATAGATACAGATATAGATACAGATACAGATATAGACATAGATATAGATAGTTGTTGCTGTTGTGAAACTGCTCTGTCTTGATAATGTACCTTTCTATGCCTTTAACTGAGTATTTAATTAAAATGCCAATATTTTGTCAAGGCCAGAGCTGTCCAGTGTAGGATGACCATAATTATTTGAAAAGTTCTTACTTCACCCATGCTGAATTCTAACTTCCTGCTACTTTCATCTATTAGCCTTAGCTTTACTCTCAGAAATAATAAAGAACATATCCATTCTGTCCTGCAAACCTGGTTCTAATTGTTCCATTAACTCTATTTCTTTGGCTGTAAATTATGCTTATTGAATTTATTGTCTCTTTTTTATACACTAGACTTTTCTTGGATATTTGGTGTTTCCTCATTTGGTGCTCACCTTTGCTGTTGAGATTGCAGTTTAACTTTCTGCTTCCCTAGAGGAGGTGTGGGAGCTACTGCTGAGGCACCCTGTCCCCCAGTTTCCACTGGGAGTGGGCGGGCCCACGGCGCCATTAGCCAGGCATCTGGGGACCATCTCCTGTATCATCTGACCTAGAACTTGCCTGTGTATCTGCCTGAAGCTCCCACAGTCACTCTTCTCATCTCAAGGCAGATTCCTCTACCCCTGGTGTATGTGTGTGTGTGTGGTCCATGGTGGTTAATTGGCCCGGCCACTTTCCTGCTCTCAGGAGAGACACTGGAGTAGATGACCTCTGAATGGGCATCATCTGTACCGTTCTTCCCATCTTTACAACTGCCTTCCTCCACAGGAGTCCTGACTGCTAGCTTTTCTCAAGTTTATCTCATCCGTTTGCTGTCTGTTTTTAGACCACAAAGTGTAACAATTCTTATATTGAAATCCTTATGTTTTCATTCTTATGTATGTAGTTATGTGTGTATATTTTACATATTTAAAAATATAAATTATGGCTATATTTACATTTTACATACACATATGTATATATAGTCAGCTTAGCTGCCATCTTGAAACTATTATCTGTGCTTCCTTTTCCATCAGCTCTTCAAATATTTGAAGATTTTTATCCCACCATCTCATATTCCTTCCTTCTTTGTCTAAAAATATTGTTTATTTTTTAAATTTTTATTTATTTATTTATATTTTATTTTATTTTATTTATTTTGGCTGTGTTGGGTTTTTGTTGCTGTGTGTGGGCTTTCTCTAGTTGCAGCAAGTGAGGGCTACTCTTCATTGTGGTGCGCGGGCTTCTCATTGCGGTGGCTGCTCTTGTTATGGAGCTTGGGCTCTAGGTGCATGGGCTTCAGTAGTTGTAGCACAGGGGCTTAGTTGCTCCATGGCATGTGGGATCTTCCTGGACCAGGGATGGCACCCATGTCCCCTGCATTGGCAGGCAGATTCTTAACCACTGCGCCACCAGGGATGCCCCTATCATTTCTTTAATGACTCTAATCTCCAATAATTTTCTTATGTTTTATTACCAAAACCTCCCTCTTCTATTCCAATGGACACGTTAGAGTTCATTCAGTAGCACTATCTGGCTCCCAGTGTGAGAGGAATACTTAGAGTACAGTGGGACTATTACTTCTTGTACTCTTTTTTCTGTTAGTGCTAAGTCCGATTTATCTTTTTTAACTACATATTTATACTACTGATTCACAATAACCAATTGCCTTTCCACTCCTTGTCCATATTTTAAATATATAAATTCTGCCAAGCAACAGCACACCTCTCTGCTTGTGTAATTGATTACTAACCAGAATGAAGGACTTCACACTAGTTTCTACTGAGTATTACCATGTTAGTTTTAACATCTCACATGCCTTTGAAGACTGTCAGCCTATGCAGAAAGACTAGCTTCAGTTTATACTTGTCTTTACTAAGCCGTCAGTCCTCTGATGTATTGATCCCTGGTGAATTGTGGTTTCTTCAATCTATACAATATTTTTTCCTCTCTTACTAACTTTTTAGAGAGCATACTTTGTTAGCTTCTTTAGATAAAGCCCATTTTTTACTCACTGGGATTATGTCATCCATTTATTCAGTAAAGATTTGTCAAGGGCCAGCTCGGTGCCAAGAGCCAAGCTGGGCACTGGCTACACAGAGAGAAAGAAACGTGGTTCTTGACCTCATGGAACTTAAGGTACATTTTAGGGTAAATTTTGCCTATACTTCATAACCTATATTTCTTTTATAACCTTCAGCCATGGTATTGTACACATCCCTCTTTAAAGCTCTTTATATAGTTTTACTTGCTTTTTATGATCTTCAGGATACCACATTCTCTATCTCCTGGGGTTCCTGGTAAAAGGGTCACATAATAGAAAACATTCACAGTGAAGATGACGAGGACTCAAACTCGGAGCCCAGCACCTACTGGCTCTGTGCACCCTGACAAATAGCTTAATGTCTCTGAGCCTCGATTTTTTGCATCCCTAAAATAGGACAATATTCACACCCTAAGTTGTTGTGAAAACTAAGTAAAATTATGTACATAATCACTTAGCATATTTAAAATGCATCTGCCCCACTTCTACCACTTTGTCCACTTATCCACCATGCACATAACCATCATTTCCTGCTTTACAAATCTGAATTAAGTAGTTAATATCCATTCATGCTTTTTTCTCCCTTTACCCTTTAAAAAATAAAATTCTTAGAAACTCAGATCCATAATGTGTTGTTAGATGCTTTTGTTTCACAAATTTAGTGTCAGAAGAGATGAATTCATCTATCACCTTCAGGTTTCTTTTTGTTCAGGTGTGGGATGGATGTTAGGAAAGTGTCATTCCTATCTGGACTATGTGGTCTGAAATTGCTGCTACATTGTAAAAGCTTTATTGTGAATTCCTTTCTTGATTTAGTATGTTTATGCTATTGGCTATGTTTCCGAATAACTGTTTCTGCAATGTTATCTTCCCCCTTCTAACTTGCCAATAACCTGCACTTCCTCAGAACAAGTTCAATGCTAAGTCCTCTAGTGAAACTTCCTAAATCCCTTCTTCCAGGCTTTACTTATGATGTTTCTACTGAATTGTGTCATATCTCAAAATATCTTACATCATTTACTACTAGGTGGTAAGCACCGTGCAGCCAGAGGAAAGCACTCTTCTGTCTTTCTATTCCCAGCTTATA
Source organism: Hippopotamus amphibius kiboko (assembly GCF_030028045.1). Lineage (NCBI taxonomy): Eukaryota > Metazoa > Chordata > Mammalia > Artiodactyla > Hippopotamidae > Hippopotamus > Hippopotamus amphibius. The sequence continues at coordinate 28,581,944 of NC_080202.1, read as the reverse complement.
AGACTGGGAGGAGCCAGTAGGCACTTGTTAGAGATAACTCATGGATGCCGGTGTGAATAAATGACTAGATTTTATTGTCTGCAATCAGATTTCATTCTCTATGAAATGAGAGATAGCCAGATGCCTTAAAAAGCCTATTTGAGCACTAAAATGCTATGATTCTTAGTCTTTGTATTATGTTACTCAAATGCAGCATAACTTATTTTATTTCAAGTATTTGTCTTGATGCAAGCCCTTTTTGTATGTTCAGAAGCATCTTGATATTTAAGCCATCGGCATTTGGGTGCTTATACAACCCATCTCTCTGACCCTTTGCCTGCCGTTGCAGCAAGGATATGGCTGAGTTGATGTATCTACTTTCTTTGCCTCCTAAAGCTTACTCACTCTCTGGGTCTCAGGTGAAAGTATCGCTTCCTTCAGAAGCAGCCTCCTGATTCTCCTGCTCTAACTCTTCTGTTGATGGACATTTAGGTTGCTTCCATGTCCTGGCTATTGTAAACAGTGCTGCAATGAACATTGGAGTGCATGTGTCTTTTTGAATTATGGTGTTCTCTGGGTATATGCCCAACAGTGGGATTGCTGGGTCATATGGTAGTTCTATTTTTAGTTTTGCAAGGAACCTCCATACTGTTTTCCATAGTGGCTGTATCAATTTATATTCCCACCAGCAATGCAAGAGCGTTCCTTTTTCTCCACACCCTCTCCAGCATTTACTGTTTGTAGATTTTCTGATGATGCCCATTCTAACTGGTGTGAGGTGATACCTCATTGTAGTTTTGATTTGCATTTCTCTAATAATTAGTGATGTTGAGCAGCTTTTCATGTGCTTCTTGGCCATCCATATGTCTTCTTTGGAGAAATGCCTATTTAGGTCTTCTGCCCATTTTTTGATAGGATTGTTTGTTTTTTTGATATTGAGCTGGATGGACTGTTTATATATTTTGGAGATGAATACTTTGTCTGTTGATTCATTTGCAAATATTTTTTCCCATTCTGAGGGTTGTCTTTTCGTCTTGCTTATAGTTTCCTTTGCTGTGCAGAAGCTTTGAAGTTTCATTAGGTCCCACTTATTTATTTTTGTTTTTATTTCCATTATTCTAGGGGGTGGATTAAAAAAGATCTTGCTGTTATTTACATGGAAAAGTGTTCTTCCTATGTTTTCCTCTAGGAGTTTTATAGTGTCTGGCCTTACATTTAGGTCTTTTATCCATTTTGAGTTTATTTTTGTGTATGGTGTTAGGAAGTGTTCTAATTTCATTCTTTTATATGTAGCTGTCCAGTTTTCCAAGCACCACTTATTGAAGAGGCTGCCTTTTCTCCATTGTATATCCTTGCCTCCTTTGTCATAGATTAGTTGACCATAGTTTATCTCTGGGCTTTCTATCCTGTTCCATTGATCTATATTTCTGTTTTTGTGCCAGTACCATACTGTCTGGATCATTGTAGCCTTATAGTATAGCCTGAAGTCAGAAGCCTGATTCCCCCAACTCCATCTTTCCTTCTCAAGGTTGCTTTGGCTATTTGGGGTCTTTTGCGTTTCCATACAAATCGTAAAATGTCTTGTTCTAGTTCTGTGAAAAATACCATTGGTAATTTGATAGGGATTGCATTGAATCTGTAAATTGCTTTCGGTAGTATAGTCATTTTCACAATGTTGATTCTTCCAATCCAAGAACATGGTATGTCCCTCCATCTGTTTGTGTTGTCTTTGATTTCTTCCATCAGTGTCTTATAGTTTTCTGAGTACAGGTCTTTTACCTCCTTGGTTAGGTTTATTCCTAGGTATTTTATTCTTTTTGTTGCAATGGTGAATGGGATTGTTTCCTTCATTTCTCTTTCTGATCTTTCATTGTTGGTGTATAGAAATGCAAGAGATTTCTGTGTGTTAATTTTGTATCCTGCAACTTTACCAAATTCATTGATTAGCTCGAGTAGTTTTCTGGTGGCATCTTTAGGATTTTCTATGTATAATATCATGTCATCTGCAAACAGTGACAGTTTTACTTCTCCTTTTCCAATTTGGATTCCTTTTATTTCTTTTTCTTCTCTGACTGCTGTGGCAAGGACTTCCAAAACTATGTTAAATAGTAGTGGCAAGAGTGGACATCCTTGTCTTGTTCCTGATCTTAGAGGGAATGCTTCCAGTTTTTCACCATTGAGAATGATGTTTGTTGTGGGTTTGTCATATATGGCCTTTATTATGTTGAGGTAGATTCCCTCTATGCCCACCTTCTGGAGAGTTTTTATCATAAATGGGTGTTGAATGTTGTCAAAAGCTTTTCCTGCATCTATGGAGATGATCATGTGGTTTTTCTCCTTCAGTTTGTTAATGTGGTGTATCACATTGATTGATTTGTGTATATTGAAGAATCCTTGCATTCCAGGGATAAACCCCACTTGATCATGGTGGATGATCCTTTAAATGTGTTGTTGGATTCTGTTGGCTAGTATTTTGTTGAGGATTTTTGCTTCTAAATTCATCAGTGATATTGGTCTGCAGTTTTCTTTTTTTGTAGTATCTTTGTCTGGTTTTGATATCAGGGTGATTGTGGCTTCATAAAATGGGTTTGGGAGTGTTCCTTCCTTTGCAATGTTTTGGAAGAGCTTGAGAAGGATGGGTGTTAGCTCTTCTCTAAAAGTTTGATAAAATTCACCTGTGAATCCATCTGGTCCTGGACTTTTGTTTGTAGGGAGATTTTTAATCACAGTTTCAATTTCATTACTTGTGATTGGTCTGTTCATATTTTCTATTTCTTCCTGATTCAGTCTTGGAAGGTTATACTTTTCTAAGAATCTGTCCATTTCATCCAGGTTGTCCATTTTATTGGCATATAGTTGCTTGTAGTAATCTCTTATGGTGCTTTTTATTTCTGCGGTGTCTGTTGTCACTTCTCCTGTTTCATTTCTAACTTTATTGATTTGAGTCCTCTCCCTCTTTTTCTTGATGAGTCTTGCTAGAGGTTTATTGATTTCTTTTTTATCTTCTCAAAGAACCAGCTTTCAGTTTTGTTGATTTTTGCTATTGTTTTCTTTGTCTGTATTTCATTTATTTCTGCTCTAATCTTTATGATTTCTCTCCATCTACTAACTTTGGGTTTTGTTTGCTCTTCTTTCTCTAGTTTCTTTAGGTGTAAGGTGAGATTGTTTATTTGGGATGTTTCTTGTTTCTTGAGGTAGGATTGTATCACTATAAACTTCCCTCTTAGAACTGCCTTTACTGCATCCCATAGGTTTTGGATCGTTGTGTTTTCATTGTCATTTGTCTCTAGGAATTTTTTGATTTCCTCTTTGATTTCTTCAGTGATCTGTTGGTTATTTAGTAGCGTAATGTTTAGCCTCCAAGTGTTTGTGTTTTTTACAGTTTTTTTCCTGTAATTGATTTCTAATCTCATAGCATTGTGGTCAGAAAAGATGCTTGATACAATTTCAATTTTCTTGAATTTACCAAGCCTTGATTTATGACCCAAAATGTGATCTATCCTGGAGAATGTCCCATGTGCACTTGAGAAGAATGTGTAATCTGCTGTTTTTGGATGTAATGTCCTATAGATATCTATTAAATCCAGCTGATTTATTGTGTCATTTAAAGCTTGTGTTTCCTTATTAATTTTCTGTCTGGATGATCTGTCCATTGGTGTAAGAGGGGTATTAGAGTCCCCCACTATGATTGTGTTACTGTCCATTTGTTCTTTCATAGTTGTTAGCGTTTGCTTTATGTATTGAGGTGCTCCTATATTGGGTGCATATATATTTATAATTGTTATCTCTTCTCCTTGGATGGATCCCTCAATCTTTATGTAGTGTCCTTTCTTGTCTCTTGTAACATTTTTTATTTTAAAGTCTATTTTATCTGATATGAGTATTGCTACTCCAGCTTTCTTTTGATTTCCATTTGCATGGAATATCTTTTTCCATCCCCTTACTTTCCGTCTGTATGTGTCCCTAGGTCTGAAGTGGGTCTCTTGGAGACAGCATATATATGGGTCTTGTTTTTGTATCCATTCAGCCAGTCTGTGTCTTTTGGTTGGCACATTTAGTCCATTTACATTCAAGGTGATTATCGATATGTATGTTCCTATTACTATTTTCTTAATAGTTTTGGGTGTGTTTTTGTAGGTCCTTTTCTTCTCTTAGGTTTCCCGCTTAGAGAAGTTCCTTTAGCGTTTGTTGTAAGGCTGGTTTGGTGGTGCTGAATTCTCTTAGCTGTTGCTTGTCTGTAAAGCTTTTGATTTCTCCATCGTATCTGAATGAGATCCTTGCTGGGTAGAGTATTCTTGGTTGTAGGTTCTTCTCGGTCATCAATTTAAATATATCATGCCACTCCCTTCTGGCTTGCAGAGTTTCTGCTGAGAAATCAGCTGTTACCTTTATGGGAGTTCCCTTGTATGTTATTTGTCGTTTTTCCCTTGTTGCTTTTCATAACTTTTCTCTGTCTTTAATTTTTGTCAACTTGACTACTATATGTCTTAGTGTGTTTCTCCTTGGGTTTATCCTGTCTGGGACTCTCTGTGCTTCCTGGACTTGGGTAGCTATTTCCTTTCCCATGTTAGGGAAGTTTTCAACTATAATCTCTTCCAATATTTTCTCAGGTCCTTTCTCCCTCTTGTCTCCTTCTGGTACCCCTATAATGCGAATGTTGGTGCATTTAATATTGTCCCAGAGGTCTCTTATGCTGTCTTCAGTTCTTTTCATTCTTTTTTCCTTATTCTTTTCTGCATCAATGATTATCACCATTCTGTCTTCCAGGTCACCTATTTGTCCTTCTGCCTCAGTTAATCTGCTATTGGTTCCTTCCAGTGCATTTTTCATTTCAGTTATTGTGTTGCATATCTCTGTTTGTTTGTTCTTTAATTCTTCTAGGTCTTTGGTAAACTTTTCTTGTAACATTTTGATCTTTGCATCCAATCTTTTTTCAAAGTCCTGGATCATCTTCACCATCATTATTCTGAATTCTTTTTCCAGAAGAGTGCCTATCTCCTCTTCATTTAGTTGCTTTTCTGGTGTTTTATCTTGTCCCTTCATCTGGTACAAAGTCTTTTGCCTTTTCATTTTCTCTGTCTTTCTGTGGTTGTGATTTTCATTTCCACAAGATGAAATACTGCTAATACTGCTTGATTCTGCTGTCTGCCCTCTTGTGGAGGAAGCTGTCTAGGAGGCTCATGGGTGCTTCCTGATGGGAGGGACTGATGGTGGGTTGGGCTGGGTGGTTGGAGCTCAGTAAAACTTTAATTTGATTTGGTGGGTGGAGCTCAGTGACCCTTTAACTGCTTGTCTGCTAATGGGTGGGGCTCTGTTCCCACACTGGTGGTTGTTTGGCCTGAGGCGACCGAGCCCTGGAGCTTACAGGCTCTTTGGTGGTGCTAATGGTGGACTCTGGAAGGGCTCATGCCAATGAGCACTTCTCAGAACCCCTGCTGCCAGTGCCCCTGTCTCCTCGGTGAGCCCCAGCTGCCCCCCACCTCTGCAGGCAACCCTCCAAGACCAGCAGGTAGGTCTGGTTCAGTCTCCTATGGGGTCACTGCTCCTTCCTCCTGGGTCCTGGTGAGCACACTTTTTTGTGTGCCCTCCAAGAGTGGAATCTCTATTCCCCCAGTCCTGTGGAAGTCCTGCAATCAAATCCTGCTGGCTTTCAAAGTCTGATTCTCTGGGGATTCCTCCTCCTGTTGCTGGACCGCCAGGTTAGGAAGCCTGATGTGGGGCTCAGAACCCTCAGGACTTCTTCAGTATAACTGTTCTCCAGCTTGTGAGTCACCCACCCAGCATTTAAGAGATTTGATTTTAATGCAATTGTACCCCTCCTACCATCTCATTGCAGCTTCTCCTTTGTTTCTGGATGTGGGATTTTTTTTTTTTTTTTTTTTTTTTTTTTGGTGAGTTCCAGTGTCTTTGTTTCGATGGTTGTTCAGCAGTTAGTTCTAATTCCGGTGCTCTTGCAAGAGGGAGTGAGTGCACGTCCTCCTAGTCTGCCATCTTGATTCTCTGATCCTCCTACTCTAACTCTTGCTACACTGTTTGGCGATTGTCTGATTACATGTGTTCCCTTCTCCTAATTGTAAGTTGCATATGGGAGAAGATGCCATTTTTCTTCTTTATTGCTGCATCGCTAAAGCTTAGCCCAGTGCCTGACACATCGTACTTGTTCCTGAATCTACTGAATGAATCAGTGAATGTAGGAGTCCCTGCTCTGAGGGGATTGAAATGTTATAGGATACACAAGAGAAGCACACAAATAACCAATATATTCATGCCTCCCCTTTACAGTTCCCAAGGATTAGATTTAGCAGAAACTAACTCTAATCTTTCTTTTTGTTTCTACTTTTTTGCTGCAAGGAAAATTTAGGCTTAGAATATATATCATTTCCCAAGGTGACTCTACAGCTAGAAAGTGGCAGAAATGAATTTGAACTCTAGTTTTCTGAGAGCAAATTAAGTGTTCCCTACATAACATTGCAGCAATATTCAGCAAGTGTTACAAAATTTCTACAAAAATCTATTGCATTTCGTAAATGGGAGAATTCACTCCTAGATAAGATGACATTTGACTTTGAATCAGAAAGACAAATCAGCTTTTTTAAAAACAATTATCTCCAATTACCAAAACATAATCAAAGAACCCTTATACGTTATAATAAAGTCAACTAATACAGACATACTTAACGCAAAAGTCAAAGTTCACCTCGCTCTTGTATTAATTACATTACCAAGACATAGCCATCATAAAACATATCTGTGTATATAAACATGACATGGTGGTTTTGTTTTATTTGTTTTAAAAGGAATCACACTATAAAAACTGTTCAGCAGCCTCCTTTTTTTTTTTAACTTCAATAACACTTGGACAAACTTCTGTCTCCTAACTTCTTACCTACTGCCCTTTTAAATGCTGCATTTCATTTATTTATAGGTATGGTTCATAATTTGTTTAATCTCCTGTTGTGGGAAGTTAGATGGTTTTCTATTTTCTCTACTATAAATATTTCTGCATATATATATATGTATATATCTGAGCCCTCATTAAAGATTTTCTGTCCATCAATTCCTAGAAATAGGATTTCTTGCGTCATGGGTTATATGCTTTTTAAATTGTGAACAAAACTGACAAAAATCTACAGAATATGAAAAGCTGGAATCGGGAGGCAAAAAATATTCAAGATGTGGAAAGTCACATAAATAAAGGTACAGAGAAGCATAGGTAACATTCCTTTATTTCTCCTAAGAAGTTTTAGCATTTTAACCCTTTGTGTGAGCTCAGAAAGCAAATTCTAGTTCCTGCCAAGTGACCACAGCTACTTGTCAGTTTCTCTTTATCTTCCTCCTATCCCTTCAATGATGAAGTCCCCAGAAGTTAACTACTCTCATTAGTAATCTTAACCACTAAAATCCCTGAAAACCAATGTTTGCTGCCATTCGGTTTTTAATCTTAATGACTCCTCACTACACGCAGACACCTCATTGTGCTATTCACACTTTCCAGGTGAACCAAAGACTTGATTCAACTGTAGTCCAAGAAAAGGAGGTCTGCACAATTCCACACACATACACACACTGACTTAACTCCACTTCCCACCAGCAGCTGAAACTTAAAATTGAATGACCATGACATGAGATGTTTTAAACAGCTATTCCCTTGCCTTCGCTAATGTGCAGTCACATTTAATGGTGTTTATTTGGAAGTGTGCACGTTTACCCTTGGAAACCTATTATGCATCTCTCACCTTGCAGTGAACAAACAGACATTGTAATTTCATATAGTCTAACTGTCTGCTTAAATTTAGGTCTGCACTCAAATGACAAAAATGCTTGAGTATCAGTCATCTTTGAATCTAAGGGACTTATTCATATAGCATGTGGGGCTCTATTCATAAATGATTTATGTCTTTGCATAAGAGGGAATGGGGGCTGTGTGTGTGTGTGTGTTGCTCAGAGAACCATCGACTGCCTCTCCTGAGTAATTTATACAAGATCAATATTTATGAAAGTGAACCAAGAATTGTGCTTTATTCTCTGAGATCTAAATACTTCATTTTTAGTTCCTTCACCCATGGAAGGGAGCCTGACAGATTGAAATGTTTGCCCAAAAGCTACTTAAAATGGTTCTTACTTTGTTTTTCTTGCTTTAGATACAGTGTGATGCTTTTGCTGAAAATGCAGATTTCTGTCATGGATGTTGCTTACAACTAACATATAAATATTCAAAAATGTATTTGTGGAATAAATGAGTAAAGAGAAATAAGCAACATTGCTGTCACTGTTCACAAAGGGAAAAGAAGGCTGCCCACTGAGTGTACTCTTTTAACATATATTAATTGAGCACCTGCTAGACATTTTGCATTGAATGAGGACACAGTTGTTACTTGGAATGATCTTCTAGCCATATATGTAAATAATTACAAACATAATAATAAAAAGTGATGTATTCTCTATTAGAGGTTAAAAAAGTGTTCTGAAGACCCAGAGGAAAGATCAACTAATTCTGCTCAGAGAAGTTTAGGAAAGAGTACAAATCTGTAGGAGTTCAACAGGCTTATGGTGAATGGGGAATGGGATTTTAGGAAGAAGTAATGGCATGAACAAAAGAAACATAAAAGTCCTTCAGATTGCAGAAATGGGATGTGTTGCCACGAATTATTAGAGGATGTGTGTCAATAATGACAAGTAAGTCTGAACTTTTCCATTAGAATTGGATTGTAAAAGACCTTATATGCTCAACCAGTGAGCTGTTACCTTCTTTTGTAAGTAAAAGGAGACCCTCAGAGACTTTTAAACATGGAAGTGACATAATCAGATTTTCCATAGTGATGTATCTCTAGGGTAAGGGGGCAAACACATTCATGTGAATAGCACATAGGTAAAGCAGGCACTGGCCAAGCAGAGGATGTACAAAGAGCAAGAGAACAGCCATCTTAAGTGATATGACCTTACACTCCACCCCTACATACCCGGAAGAACTCTTACAATCTTGATCCACCCCTCTTTCTCAATATCCTTGGGGTCAAGTATGTTGAGGTGCACTGCAACCAAACACCACAAATGCAATACAGACACCAGCAGCTAAGAGTATCAAGAGTAAGCCAGGCACTTACGGTGTCAATTTTTCATGAAATTTCAGAGAACGAAAACAGTATCTTGCTGTAGACTCAGCAATCAGACTCATTTCACAGTGAGGTCACCATTGTCGCCCAATCTCCAAACAGGTTTCCCTCTGCTCAGACTAGGGGTGAAATGTAAGATGTTTAAAAGACACCATACAGGGAAGATCATGACCATTAAGCAAAATACAAGCAGTAGCAGCATTCTGAGATAATACCACTCCTGCCTGTGGTTTCTGTTCTGGCCTGCAGTACCATACCACTGTCTACCCTCAATCGCCACAGCCAGTGCCAAATGCTGACACCATCTATACTATCTGTGTACCATCTGGTGGAGAAGGGTAGAGAGGAGATAAGTGGGTTTCCACTTGCTTATCACGTCTAGTTGTGTCTCTATGGAATGCTGCTTTGAGAAGGACTTCAGAACTGCATCTGGACTCAGCAGGAAAGTCTCCAGTAATAAAGAAGTAATGTCTACCATTAGTGTAAGAAGAGAAAGAAAAGAGAGTGGAAGCAGGCATAAGCTGAGCATTTGCCATCCCTGAATTAACAGGATGTTGGGAAAGTCTAGGTGAGAAATCTTAAGTCCTAACTTTACAGCAATCTCAATTTGTAAGTGAGCATATTTAAATATTTTACACTATATATACTAATTAAATACATTAAATGTTATTAAGAAAGGGAATAGAAGCAGGAAAGTAAGTTGAGAGTGGTAAGGAGGTGAAAAGGAAGGTAATGATTTCAGTATTGGGCATAATAAGTTCTAGGAGCACAGAGGATATCCAGAGAGAGGTACTCAATAAAGTGTTTGAAGCCTGGAGTTGAAGCCCAAGTGAATGTTCTGGGATGGAGATATAAACTTGGGGTTCTTCAGAGTATGGGCAGCATTTAATGCACTGCATGGATAGTATCTCTCAAGAAGAAATCCTGATGAACACCAACATTTAAATAATGGACAGGAGAAAAGGAAGATCTGTGTGAATGAGTTAAAACATCCACAAAGTGTATTTACAACTTGAGAAAAATGTGAAATTTTCTCTCAACCTTTCATTATCACAGACACATACAGAACCAAAGGAGATTTTTATTTCTGACCCTGATAGACTAGTTTGTTTCAGACCAACTATCCTGCAGACAGTAACTGGAAAAGGTAGTTTAAAATTCTAAAAATCTGTTTGAAAGCATGGGAAAACTACAAAGACAATGGTGACTTAGGGGTTAAAAAAATCCAGGGAGAAGTGCAAATAGATGAGCATGATACTAAGGCTTTACATTTCCTCTTAAGGTTTTTGCTAATTTATAAGTTAAGGCAAGGAAGCTGAGAAACTAAGTAAAGCTTAGGCAGTCTTATGGAGGCCATATGTCTTCTTTGGAGAAATGTCTATTTAGGTCTTCTGCCTATTTTTGATTTTTTTTTTTTTAATGATTTTGAGCTATATGAGCTGTTAGTATATTTTGGAAATTAATGCCTTGTCAGTCGCATCATTTGCAAATATTTTCTCTCATTCTGTAGGTTATCTTTTTGTTTTGTTTATGGTTTCCTTTGCTGTGCAAAAGCTTGTAAGTTTGATTGACTCCTATTTGTTTATTTTTGTTTTTATTTCCATTACTGTAGGAGATGGGTCCAAAAAAATATTGCTGCGATTTACATCAAAAAGTGTCTTGATTATGTTTTCCTCTAGGAGTTTTATAGTATCTGATCTTGCATTTAGGTCTTTAAACCATTTTGAGTTTATTTTTTGTTTAACCCATTTTGAGTTTATTTTTTGCATGGTGTTAAAGAATTTTGTAATTTCATTTTTTGAAATGTAGCTGTCCAGTTTTCCCAGCACCACTTATTTGAAGAGACTGTCTTTTCTCCATTATATGTTCTTGTTTCTTTTGTCATAGATTAATTGACCATGGGTGAGTGCGTTTATTTCTGGCATTTAGATCCTGTTCCATTGATCATATTTCTGTTTTTGTGCCAGTAACCACACTGTTTTGATTACTATGGCTTTGTAGTATAGTCTGAAGCCAGGGATCCTGATTTCTCCAGCTCTGTTTTTGATTGCTTTGGCTATTTGAGGTCTTTTGCACTTCCATACAAATTAAAAATTTTTTGTTCTAGTTCTGTGAAAGACAGACTTTTTAAAAACTGGGATTTACATGTCTGAAATATTAGAAAAGGAGATGAATATTAGATTTAAAAAATTTAGCTTAAAAAGTCAAATAAAATTATGGAACTGAGAAACTAAAAACTGAAATTAACAACTCAATATAAGATACAAACTACAGATTAAACATAAGTGAGGGGAGAATCAATGCATGTGAAAATAAATCTCTTGGAAATATACAGATAGAATCATGGAGGTAATAGAAGAATACAGAAGAGTCTAAGATATGGATCAAGATGAAAAAATCTAAAATATGTGTAATTATGATACCATAAGAGTGAGAAGAGATAGTAAGGCAGAAGCAATATTTAAAGAAATAGTAGTGGGACAACTCCTAAAATTGCTGAAGAACATCAAACTACAGATTCAAGAAATGTTACAAACAAGTAGGAAAAAATACAAATAAAAACACATTTTAACTAATCACGGTATTAACTGATGAAACAAAACAAAATAAAAAACAGTCAAAGGAGGGAAATATACTTTAACTTAAAAAAAAAAGTCCTGAGGCTTGTGGCTGACTTCTCATCAGAAATGATGAAAGCCAGAGATAACTGGCATTTTCAAAATATTATAAGAATAAAACACTGCCAATCTAGAATTTTACACACTTAAATATCAATATATTCTTCAGAAATGGTGACATAATAAAAACATTTTCAGAAAGCACAATCTAAGGGAATTTATCAAACTCATAGTAGATAGAATATTAGAAGAATATCTTTGCATAGTGGTAAAATAATTGAAAATTAAAAAAGGGAAATGCAGAAAAGGATGAGTAGCAACAGAAAGATTAAATTTGTGTTTCAATCTAAAGAAATGTTGAGTGTATAAAACAATAATAATGTGTGAGAGATAACAGATGTCTGATGATTCATTTCCAAGGAATGTAGTAAAAGTTTGTGGACGTGACCAAAGGCTTGTACCAGAAAGTAACAGGCAAGTTTCCCGCTAAAGATAGCAGAACAAAAGGAGGCATGGTAGCTGTCACGAGGTCATAGAGGAGGCCTAAGCCCTCCAATCAAACAGTAGTAGAGTACACATTGTAACCTCATTGGTAGGCAACATTTGGGAAAGCATGTGAACCCTGTAGTACTCAGTCAATGAGGAACCAGGGGAGGGATTTGCAGACTAGGGATAAAAAGAATTTTCATGATCATCATGCATGTGCCTGTCCCTCCAGCAGACACCTGCTCTTGCAAGACCAATATTAAAGTCTCACCTTACTGTGCTCTGGGCTTCCGTGTCCTTTCTTTGGTAATTGGACAAGTGAGCTCTGTTTCTCACATAATGTCATATGGAGTTTAAAATATCATTAGTTAAAATAATTTACAACACAGCACAAAAGAGAGCAGGAGGTAAATAGTGGTAAATTTTCACACTTTTAAAGTGATAAAAATTTATATTTATATTAGGGTGAGTCAAAAATTATCCACACTTTGGCTGTAGAATTTACAGAAGTTTTAATAGTAACCAGAGTGCAGATACTTTTTGACTCACTCTCGTATTAGATTTTAATGTCATGTATTTGTGTTTTGTTATCAAGGATATACGAGGGTGAGTCAAAATTATCCACACGCTGGCTGTGGAATTTATTTTGATTAACTTTTAGAAAAGACAAATACATCATTTTTCAGCATAATCTCCTTGCTTTTCAATACACTTTGTCCATCTGTAAACAAGCTTTTGTATTCCCTCATTAAAAAATGTTTTAGGCTGAGCTGCGAGCCATGGATGCACCACTGTCTTCACTTAGTCAGAAGTGAATCTTCATCCTCATAGGGCTGCTTTCAGGGCATCAAACAGGTGAAAGCCTGATGGAGCAACATTAGTACTATAGGTGACCTTCTTCACAACAAAACATTTTTTCTGTACTGCACACAAAGTCTTCGATAACTAATGGCACCAAGTACACCGTCAGACCACAAAAAACGAATCACTGTACCCTGCTCTTTTGTGCAAATCACAAGTGTGGCATCTAGTTTTGTTCACACTGCAGTTACAAATGAATTGATTGTAACATGTTCACACCTGCACAGCAGTGACTGGAGAGACAGTAGACTTGATATGTCTATAATGCCTTGAAATGTACATGGATTAAATATTCAAACCAATGAACAAAGATTTCCAGACCAAAAAAAGAAAAAAAAAAAAAAAAACACAAGCAGCTATATGGTGCTTACAAGAGAAATAGTTTAAGTTTAGAAAGGTTGATAGTAAAAACCTACATAAACAATGATGGCATAGTTATACGAATATCATACAAACTAGACCTTAAGGCAAAATTATTAATAAAGATTTTTTTCAAGGCATTCCACAAAATGCTTTGAAAAAAGGTGATAGTCAGTTCAGCAGAAAGACAGCACAATTGTAAATTGTCACGTACTCATAATATCTCTTCAAAATTTATAAAGAAAAAAATTGAGTAGTAGAAGGAGAAAGAGAGAAACCCAGCATCATGATGGGAGACTTTAGCAAACCCCTTTCAGGAGGTGAAAAATAAGCAGAGACATTTAGTAAAAATATAGATCTGCACTATACAATTAGGAAATTTATTGCTTTCTCTCTCTGATTTTAGAGAAATCTTTTTGGTCCCATTTCAGAGAGCAATCGATCCAGAAGAATGCAAACATTTTTATTGTCCTCCAAATGAAGGCAAGTAGGCTATTGTCTTTCTAGGGAAGGGGTTCTCCTTTTCATTCTAGAAGAACAGATAAGAAGCCAAGTGTTTGGGTTCTTTTTCAAAGGGCCATTAACTGCTTTCAAATAGATCACTGAGTCCTATTAGAAGAAAATAGAAGCACAATGAGAGCTTTTGCATTCAGAAAGGCAAGTGAGGAAGAAGAAAGAAGGGACCAGAACTCAAACATCTGGATACCTGGATGCCATACCTGAGAGGGACACTCTAAGGAGATTGGTAGGTAGTACACCAGGAGAAGGATCTTGTCATGGGGTTCTGCTGCAACTACTGGTTCATCCTGGCACCCAAGAGCCTTTTGTGTGCATCTCTTCCCAGCTCGAAGTTCAGTAACATCACATTAGTGGCTTAAAATCACCTGTGGTAGGATTATTCACACCACAGAAATTGGCAAATCAGGACTTTTTTGAGGGAAGTTAATTTATAGACATTTACCACTATACCACTGCCTGAGGACTACTGTCTGATACCCAGGGGCTAAATGGGACCAGGAAAAGAACTCCAGTCTCTCAGTCATATGACTAATGTAGGTTACCTATTGGAGACACAACCCATTGGGGAACCTGACTCCATTATTGGAATTCAGCTACTAATTTACTCAGTCATTATGTAATTGGAAACATCATTCTTCCTGTGCCCACAGTGGACCCCAGTCTATTATTCTGTTCTGCAATAGGATAGGAAACAACACCCTACCTTATGGAGATGACTCCCCTCAGTTCTTCAAAATTCTTCATGTCTCAGGTGGGTCTCTGTACACCTCCTGAGGGCAGTGGGATTAAGAAAGCAAGGCTCCTACCTAAACCTGAGGACTGGACAGGAACCTGCGAATATGCTCTGAGTTTTGGATGGAAGTGTTAATATGACTGCTACAGCCTATGTGTTTGTGGGAATAATATCAAAGAGCCTATTCCCTTTCACTTATCTAAAGGCACAGGAAAATGTTGTCAGCTTCATCATCAAAGCTAGGTTTGTGAAAGAGACAGGGTTTCTCAATCGAGTCCTAAGAAGTAGTGACCTTCTATATTCCTAAGTCCCACAAGGATCATGGATGAATGTCACTCTGTTAATGACTCAGGAGGCATTTGATGCACTTTTCCCTATATTCAAAATGAAATTTATATACACATACAGGAAAACAAGTTATATCAGAACAAGTGAAGAGCAGCCATGAAGGGAACAGTGATTTTGATGTCGGAAATCTCTTCTTCATTTCCAGATTTTCTTTTGATGTTGGAATTAGGCCATAATGGAGTCTACAAAAATGAGCTGTGAACAAGTCTAATCCTTAAAGCAATAAAATCATGCTGATGGGTTATGGTGATTTTTTATCAGCAGCATCATCACCATGACGGCTACTTGGAAACCACTGGGTTTACAGCAGCTGTGTTCATGAAGGGCTGAGCTCTCAAGTGTTTGCAGAACTAATACAACTCAGAGATTTCTACTGGCAGAAACTAGTCATCAGTATTCTGGGGTGTCCTAGTCTCTCTATTCCTTTCTCACTTGGGGCCTGACAAGACTGACATAAGTATCAGAACCATATCTACAAGTTTGATTGAAGATGGACTCTCTTCTTTTCTTTCCCATCTTCTCTGGGCACAAAGAGAATGCTTGAATCCTTACTGTTTTTCTATTTGCAAGTTTAAGAGAACCCTGTCTTTTGTGATAGTAAATATTTGATTGATACTCCATATGTGTTGATAAAATGCACTGTAGGAGACTGGACTGACTTTCTTGTTAAACCATCTGCATGAAGCCAGTGATGAACTGAGCGTTAGGTATAGAGCTGAATTTTGTAAAAGCAAACATCACAGCTTGGAAAGATTGGTGAAATGTGTTTGCTTTTTGACTTTAAATCATCTTTCATCATTCTCAGGAGAAAAGAGCCTGGAGTCGATGAGAGTTAAGACAATTGTGAAGTGCACAGCAATTATCTTGAATTCAACTCATTCCATTTGACAATTCGGTTTTTCAACTTCCCCTGAGTAAAATAAATTCCAACATTTTTAAGCTCTTTATAGCATTTTCTTTTTGTGTCAGGAATCATTTTTATATCCATTATCTTATTATAACCTCTTAAAATGCTAAGAGTAAATAAAGTAGATATTAGTGATAATGGTAAAAACAGTGTTGGTGAGAGTCATGGTTTTAATAATCATGATGGTGATAATGCTTCGTAGGGTCGAAGTCTTGTGATACCTTCTTTATATATATTACACTATTTGATCTTCTCAACAACCTTATGAAGTGGAGAACTAAAACCTATACATGTGAAGCAAGTTGTCCAAGGTCACACAGCCCTTAAGTACTAGGACACATTTTGGAATTAAAAGTCTTTTGTCTTCTGGCTCAGGCTCTTTCATCTATGTATTGGCAAATCTAATGCATAAAATGCCCTTCCTTCTCCTCATGTGATGCACCTCACCTCTCTCAGAACTGGGATTAACCTCACCTCCTCTGAGAAGTATTCCCTGCCTTTCATCAGACATGTGGTTTTAGGAAAAGCTATTTAACATGAGTTTACTCATCCATAAAAAGGAGGTAAAAGTACTGGCCTCAAGGGGTGCTGCAAAGCTCAAATGAATCAACTTAGAAAATCTGGCAAGTAGCACACATGCTGTCCAGATTGTGGTTTATTTTTCTGTACTGGCCGCTAGACTTTTATGCTTTATCCTAATCATGAGGAGTGCAAGCGACAAAAGGAGAGTCATGTTAACCTGAGCCTCACAGGATTTTGATGTCAACTCATATTAGCCCACAAGTTGTAATCTTTTCTTTCTGTCCACAGCTCTCAACAGTGTTGCACTGGACCTTAGTCCTGCAGTTGCTAACGGAGAAAAAATGTCCTAAAGGAACATGTCCGAAGGGAAAGGGAAAACAGAACCCTGGGTGGTCAGTTATAGAATGAGCCAAAGCTTACATGTCCTCAGAGAACAAGATCTTTTCCTGGCACATGTAATGTATGGTTTCTAACAGATTAGTCTAGTGGACTTGAGCCAATGCCATATCAGGCACCTGCTCTAACAGACTTCACGTTAATACCTGGTGAGTATTCTATTCTATGTCCAAGAAATAGCGAGAGTATGCAAAGACAACAACAACCCAGCCAACCCTGAATGCTACATCACTAGTTTCCTCCAACGTTGGCTTAAAAAAGACGTTTCGTAAAAGCCTAAAAAATAACACTTTACTTCTTTCTTCTTCGTTTCCAAAAGGGAAACTGTAATTTGATATGAAAAGAATAATGTTTAGAGTTTTCATCTTATAGTCCTCAAAATAGTGGTTCCCCTTTTTACTCTTTCTTTTCCTTCCATAAAAGAGCCATCTTTTCCCTTAAAACAAACAAAAACTCCTTATAAGTTGAGACTGAGTTCAGTCTCATTTTTCTTTTATTTCAAAAGGTTCTCTAGGTATGATTTCACATCTGTTGTCTCTTGGCACTATGACACCCCTTAGGATAAGCTCGGATAGATTCATCATCTCTATTTTATAGATGGGGAAAGAAGCTTGAAAAATTTTGTGACACACCCAGATGTCTCAGCTCATGAGTTGTGGGGCCAGGACTACAGCCTACAAGTTCTGACTCCAGTTCCCAAAATCAGAGACCCTCAGAGTGCTTCTATATGAACCTTTGTTGTTATTGTTCTTCTTGTGCTGTGTGTGTGTACTGTGTAAATGTCCTCCATACATAGCAAGTATCGAGATTCCCTGTACTGAATCACAAAAAATTGAAACCCAAAACAATGAAACTGCTCTTACCTAGAAATTCACCTTCTGGTTGACCTGTAAGTGACACTACCCTGAACACAAAGCAAAGCCCTGGTAACTAAGTGCTGGGAAGACCCAGCAAACCAGTGATAGAAGCTGCATGAGAGTCATCAGAGGAGACTTCTGGGAAGAGATGAGGAGCCACCCTCCTCTGAAATCCAGGGCCCTGGTTTTCCCACCCACAGATAAACCATGGGTGGGAGGACTGTGCCAGTAGGGGTGTGTGCTTTTAGGAAATCCCTTCACTGCCTGTGACTCTAAGGAGCTTTAATTACTGGCCACTGCCTTGATCACAGGAGTGAACTAGATCTACTCATAGTCCCCAAACATGAGAGGGCCAGGACGGCTTACCCCCATCCTGCTCAGGAGACTTGTAGGGGCTCCCTGTGGGTGGAACATTTGAAAAGGGATTCTAAGGACCTGGATCAAATTTCTCAGATTTCCCAGGAGTCAATTATAGGAAACCATAGTCTAGAGCGAATTTGGTATCAAAAACCTAAAGACTGAATCATGTGCTGATCTTATGGGGCAAGCCTAGGATAAAATAATAGCTAGGCCATGAGAGCTGGTGTCCAAGAGATCAGAAGAATGAAAACAGGGATTGATGCATGCAGCAGCAGAAAACAGGATGTGTGTGTGTGTGTGTGTGTGTGTGTGTGTGTGTGTGTGTAGTTACAACCAAGCTGCTAGAGTTCATCAGGGCAGGCTGGACAGTTTTCCCAAGTTTTTCACCCTTCTTTCCTTTCTATCAATTGCTAGAGTTCCTAATTTCGTGCAAGGCTTAGCTCTAATTGTTTTCCCCTGCAGAGAATTATCCCGAGCCACCCAGACTATAGGAATCTTGCTCAGTGTCATGTATTCCAAACAGCTCTGTGTCTTCATTTCATTTGTATATATGAAGTCTGTTCTCCAAAAGGAATATAACCTTATTAAAGCAGAGATGTGAATGTGATGCCTCTTGAAAGTCCCGAAGGCCTTAGTACAAGGATCATTTTCATTACAGCAAATACACATTTGGGACTCACATGTGCCATCCCTCCGACCGCTCTCACACGTCTCATTTGCTCCTGATGACCAGAGCCTATGCAGTATTTCCTGTTGTTTTCCTATTTTATGCATGAGGAAACTGAGTCCTAAAGAGTTTTAAGTGATATTCCGGAGGTTGCATTGCTAAAACCACTGAGATATTAGCCTCTTAGGTCTCCCCAGGCCCAGAACAATTTGTCCCAGGTGCTTTTGCCTCGCTCAGGTGCTAAAGATGTAGGTGTTATGTGCAATCTGAATACAGGACCTGGATGGAGAGGGTTGCTTGTGTGATGATTCACACTTTTAAATAAAATAATAAAATTCTTGGTTAGACAGCTTCACAATCCCTGTCCAGCTGGGATGTGGTCACTGTGATTCCAAAACACACTTGGATGATATTCCAGCTTGAATAGCATAATTTGCACATTCTTTGGGAAGTTCTGCATGGTGGTCTTGTGATCATACTCCTTGTCCAGCGCCTGCCAAAAGTTGCTCCTGCTTTGGCTCCCGGTCCTGATCCTCATTGCTGGAAGCAGCATAGGGGAGGGTGGGATGATTTTTTGTTGCAAATCTAAGTTGAAAAGAGACAAGCTGGATGAAGTGGCCCAAACCGAAGTCCTGATTCAACCATTGTTTTCTGAGCATTTAGTATATATCAAACATTTCCCCGTAATAAGATGTTACAGAGGATCATCCCAGGGGCCCGGGGGGTGAGTGTCACTATCCATACTTTACAGATGGGGCAGTAGATTCAGATGTGCTAAGTACTTGTCAGAGTCATGCAGCTACTAGAATGGAAGGGATCTGATTCCAGCTTCCCTGCTCTTGCTGTCCCATCAACATGCCTCTAGCTCACTTTGTGATGAATAACGTGAAGTGTGGAGGAGGGGAAATATAATACAGGCGATGGTCATAATAACACACATCACTACTAACATTCATTGAGTTCTCACCGTGTGCTGGGCACCATGGGAGCATGTGACAAGTATCATTTCATTTCATCCTCTCGACATCCATGTGAAGTAGGCACCAATACTTCCCTCATGTGACAAAGAAGGAAAATGATGCTTAGAGACGTTGTCATTAGTCCAAAATAACAAATGATAGCACCAAGATTTGAGCCAGGTGTTTTGTCCTTATAACTTGTTACAACAGCTATACATAAACATACAATGTGTAGGTTTTGGATTGGATCCTTCCCCTGCCCTAGATCTTGAGGATGATGGCCAAGAGATGGGTGAGACAAGCAACTTCAAAAATAAAGATCAGACTACCAACATTGCCAACAGAACCCATTCAACCAAAGTCACAGTTCTCAACAGTTACCTCCATGTGCTGAGGCAGACTTAGGAAAATTGCAGACAGACTCTTGGGCAGATGATGGAGTTATTGAGATGCAGCCTCACATGGCCTAGAGGTCAGGATGGCCAGGCCAGTTACCTGTGTCAGGAAGTCCTTCTTATCCCATCTGATTGGGAGTCACCTGGAGGGGAAATGGAGGGGGGCTGCTTTGCCAAGACTTTGAAAATTCAGAACCCTGTCATTGAGATACGAGAAGAAGCCTTCAGTTGGTAGTGTTCTGACATCCCCTCTGGAAGAGAACCAGTGATGGGCCCTCTGCAGCCATGGGAGTTGTCACTCTTCCCTGTGAGGGCAGTGGAATCTCCTTGCAGAAGGATCGAGAACAGAGTCATGCCTGGCAAGAGAGAGAGGAGGAAAAAAAAAAAAGGAATGGCAGATTGAGGATTAGTTTTATATCCAGTTATTAACATACCAAACCCCAAAGGAGCAGGGCTGTTTTCTGTGTGTGCATTATTTGTTGCACATTTTGCTTTCCTTCCTGATTATAAAAAAAGACATCATTTTAACAATATTATAGCAACATTTGAAGTTCAACAAAGAAACTGGCCACATTCTGCTTTTGTTCTTTATGTCCGTTGCTAGATTTTGCTCCATTTTTATGTGACTGTGTTCATAGACTAGAGTGTTTTTCCATGTTGTCCCATATTGTTAAAAAACATTTCTTATCAGAAGATAACTCAGCGTGTGGATTGCCCAGACCAATTACTTTTTTCTTTCTTCTCTTCATTGACATTTTTGATATCTGTACCTCTATTCAAGAGGGTGCAGATGGTCTGCAAATCCAGGGAAATATGATTTTTTTTTTCTCTGTATTGTATCCATGACTCCCATTAAAAAGAAGACAGCTGTTAGAAAGGAGCAGAGGGAAGGGAAAAAGGGTTAAAACAGCTTATTAAGGTGACATTTCGTTCTAGTTATGAAAACCAAAGGTGAAGAGACTCAGCAACAAGCTGACGAGCCGCTCTGCACTCTGCAGCCTTGGCAGTGGCCCAGCAGCTACTCCCAGGGGAGGGCACCTCTGGCTGCTCCAGCAGCCATGCCAAGGCTGGGCAAGGGGAGGGAGAGAAATGCCTCACATTCCTTTGGCTCTGTTTAGTCACTGACTCAGGAAGCAGGTCTGTGTCACTCAGCTTGTAGCTTCACCACCTTTTCCTGGGAGGCCAGGGGTTCAAGTCCCACCCCAGAATCTTGGCAGCTTCCCAAAGACAATGCTTGCCTGTCATGGAAGGTGGATGGAGGCACATGCTGGAAAGGGGAGCTCATTCTCCTTAGTTCTTCCAGGGAAACAGGGATAAGAAGAGCAGGAGTGGCACCACATCACTCAGTTCCAATCACAAGAATGTAGAGACAAGAACAGTACAAAATGCTGGCAGGTTCTCATTGCCAGTGTGAGGAAGCAGAGGTCCACATGTACACAGGACAGCAAACCTGGAACTCAGAGTCACACTCCTGCAGAATAATCTTTTGATGAACCTTTTCTTTAAAATGCTTATACACAGCACTGCTTGAGAGTTTAATATTACCTATGAAAGCAATTCATCATTTATAATATTTCAAGCAGTTTAAAAATTTTTAGAGTGTTATCACATTTGAAATTATTTGGAGTTATTTATATTAAATATACCTGATAATTTTCACTTTTTGACTAAATATCAAAATAGTATTTCCAACATTAATTATTGGAAATTGGGGAACAAACAAAAATGTTGGCAGATGGTATGGAGAAGGTGAAGATGGTGATGAATCTTTCAAATAAAATAAGCCCGCCCTGATAAATGTAATTTCTTTGTCTGCCTGAAGAATTTCTATGGCAGACTGCATGGCCTGAAATATAGGTTTCTGTTTTTGTGCATCAGGAAATATTTAGGCTTATACGTTGCTTCAGGGCTAGTTCTTGTTGGCCCACTTAGTGAGCAGTCCTCATCCAGAGCCCTTTGCCCCAGGAGCATGGGAGCCTGAGTGGGGGTGGGGATGGTTCTTTTCTGGAGAAACTCTCTTTAGAATGGAGAGGCTAAGGTAACAGGAGACACCTCTCAGCTGAAGTAATGTCGCCCTCCCCTCCTTCCCACTTTGAACATGGCACTGTGCTTACGACCAGCTGTCCAGGAGGTAGGACTTGCACTGGGACACCACCAAGAGGCTCAAGTCTGGGGTTTCTACTTCCAGGACTTTTTTGCTGTCTCCTCCTGAGTTTCATTTCTAGTCAGTTATTAGAAGCTTTCTTCCTGTTCTTATAAGTCCCTCTCTCGCACCCTCCCAGACCTAAACTTGTGCCGAGAGAGAGTGACAGCTCCAGACAAAGGGAAAGCCCAAAGCCAGAAGGAAGCTGTGCTGTGTGGTACCTGACTGTAATTCTTTGTGTTTTCACCTGAAAGTATTAGCATCTTTCCTCTCTTTGTGAGGGCAAAATCTTGTGAGGGCAAGATTTTTTTTTTAAATAGCTTTATTGAGTATAATTCACATACAATTTGCCCACTTAAAGTGTACAGTTCAAGCGCTTTAGTATATTTACAGGGTTGTGCAACCCTCACCACAATTACTTTTAGAACATTTTATTACCCCCAGAGAAACCCCACATCTTTAAGCCAGCACTCCCCAGTTCCCACATCCTCCCAGCTCTAGGAAACCACTAATCTAATTTTTATCTCTATGGATTTGCCTATTCTGGACATTTCATAGAAATGGAATCAATGAGCTTTCAAAGCATCCCACTATTCTTCCACAGAGCCTGACAAAAGTCCTTGAAACTAGCAGGTGTTTGAGTAAGGTTAAATTAAATTATCTGATTTTAGGATTAATATAACCGATGAAGTGGAAAACTAGATAGTCTTGGAAGGTAAGTTTCAAGTGCCATTACTCAGAGTGTGCTAATGGTCTGGATATTATCTGAATGTATGGGCAGTCTGTGATTCATAGCTTCCCCTAGGGTGCTCCCACAGACACAGCCCCTGGTGCTCTCAGCCTGTTCAACTTTACAGCAGCGATGCCGTAAGCTCAACGATGCGGAAATCTATCAGCTCCTTAGAAGACTGGTGTTCGCTCATGAGCTGGCACACCTCCCTGCCTGCTAATAGGCAGTAGCGCTAAAATGTACTAGAGACCATGCAATTTATTCTCAACATGCTGTTATTCTTTCCAAAACATTAGTTTGGGGGAGCAGAACATTTGCTAAATGTTGTCTTTATTTCCAAAGGTTGGGGTAAAGATCATATGCAACCAATGGCTGAGAGGCAATTTGCCCTTTTATAGTTTCAACTTCAAATGAAGTCCGCTGCTTGAGTAAAATTTTTAGTAAGATACTGTAGTTTATAGAATTGTGAAAGCTTCAAGAAAAATAGAGCTTACAGATCACAGTATGGTCTGTTAGATAAGTGACCAGGAGTAATATTTCTTAAAACCACATCTTGTAGATAAAATTAACAGAAAGCCCAGGAAAAAAAATATCCAGTGGTTCAGCATTCATGCTTAAATGAAGATAACATGTGTTCCTTCAGCCAAGATGTGCCAGAGCTTGGAGGGAAATTGACAAGGACTGATACCAAGAGCCTTTCAGGGACTGTTAGACATTGTCATCCTGGGTCTGACTTCATAGCTTTCTCTTTGAAGCAAAAGCAAAAGGTGACTGCATTAAGGCTTTTGCTCTCAGAGTTGTGATAAAAAGTCCAGAAAACTCCTCTCTTGCAACTGGCTTCTTTTCCCTGAGCTGGCACTGGGTCAGAAGTGAAATTATCATTTTGTTTCATAGCTGAAGATATGAATGTCTTGTGCTTTTTAACCTAATGGTGGTCTCTGGCTGACCATGGATCCCTGAGTGTTGAGAAATATCTAAGAAGGTTAGGGGTGTTCTTGCCCTGCATTTAAAGTGAGGCCTTTGGTTTCTTGTTTCTTCCTTTGGATCATCATTTTCCTGACATCTGCCTCATGGTGACCTGATGACTGTGAGTTGTGTTTTTCAGAGTGGAAAGGTGGTTTTACTGTTTTAAGTTCAGATTTCACAGATTTGAGCCCCTTGGTTTAGGATTCAGATTCTTCACAATGGAAGGAAAAGGAAACTGTCCCAGCCATTTTTCTACTTGGGTAAAGAGATGGTTTATATCTCCTACTAGAGAGGACATTTGTCAATAAGAGCTTGTCCTAAAGATTAAATTAGTTATTTAAAAAGTATTGGGATAGGACTATCCTATCCCAATATTTTTAAAATGCCAAATATTTCTTTTTTTGAATTTCTTTTTTTTATTTTTGGCTGCATTGGGTATTCGTTGCTGAGCACAGGCTTCAGTAGCTGCAACATGTGGGCTCAGTAGTTGTGGCACGTGGGCTTAGTAACTCCATGGCATGTGGGATCTTCTTGGACCAGGGATTGAACCCGTGTCCCCTACATTGGCAGGCAGATTCTTAACCACTGAACTGCCAAGAAAGTCCCTAAAATTTTAAAAAATATTAAATATTTAAATATTAAAAAATAGGAATATCCTGAGTCCAGGATGACAGGGTGGAACTAACCATGGCCAATACCTTCAAGGTGCTTATGTTTTATTGGTGATTGGTTGTGGGGGAGAAGGAGAGGAACATGAATGTGGGGAGCATTGGGATGCAGGTGGTATGGGATGTGATGGAGCACAGCCTGGGGTGGGTCAGAAAGACTTCCCAGGGGAAGTGATTCCTCTATTGGGTCTTGAAGTAGGAGTAAATGTTGGTCAGGCATCTAGAAGTTAGCAGTTGAGTAGAAGAGACAGGCAGAGATAAAAGCCTATGAAAAGGCACAGCAGTAGAGATAGACTGATGTGGTCTGGCATATCTTGAGTGGTGGGCATGTGGGTTTTGGAAAATGAGGCTGAAATAGAAACCTTGTATTTAAAATGAGCTCTATCCTAGCTCTTCCTGTCTCTTTCAACATGACAACTGATACCCCGAATTCTACCTTAGCAATTACTACTGTATGTATGTCCCTCTCTTTTGCTCTAAACAGACAGATCTGCAATCCAGTTCTGGCTCTGCCACTTACTGTATATGTAACCTCAGACAAATTAGTCACATGGAGCCTTTGTTTTCACTTCTGAAAAATGGGACCAAACTAAGAACAATATCATGGGACTATTGCGAGTATTATCAGGATCAAACAAGCACAATGCCTGGCATTAAAAAGTTCTCATAAAATATTTGTGGAATCAAATTGGGCATATGAGTGAAAAGGAAAGCCTACCTCCTGGAAAACAGCCTTCCACTTTCCAAACACCAGTAGTTGCCAAAGCAGCCTAGGACACCTGAAAAGAGGTAGAAAAGGGATCTGAACCCTAAAGAAGAGTGACAGGAAGCCAGGGACCCAGAACCAGGAGACAGTAGGCCAGAAAGAGAGATGAAAGTGGAGGGATGCAGTTTGTGCCAGAACAACAGGGCATCACTAGGTCAGGAGTGTAGACAGGAGGGAGGGGGTGGCAGATGCTTGTTCATGGGGCCCTTCAGGGACTGGATGCACAGCAGCCCGTGGCTTCCTCTTTCCTGATGTCATCCGGATGTTCTACCAGGCTCTGGAAAGAAATCAAGAAAGGGGGAAAAAAAGGCAAGAGAGAGAAAAGGAAAAAAGTAGAACAGCTGCATTTTTGTGTAGTATCAATAACATTCTTTCATGATAAATACACTCAATGGGAAGGAAATTCCTCAACCTGTGAAAGACCATCCATGAACAGCCAACAGCTAATTTCATTCTTAATGATGAAAAATTCTTTCCCCTTAAGATAAAGAACAAGACAAGGATGTCTGCTTTTCCCACTACTATTAAAAAATTGCACTGGAAATCCTGACCAGGGCAATTAGGCAAGAAAAAGAAATAAAAGGCATCTAGATTGGAAAGGAAGAAATAAAACTATCTGTATTTTCAAAAAACCTTGCTATTAGAAAAAACAATCTTAGAAAAGAAGAAAAAAATTGGAAGATTCGCAGCTTCTGGTTTCAAAACTTATAACAAATCAACGTTCATCAGGACAGTGTGGTATTGGCATGAGGATAAACAAAGATCAATGGATGAAAACTGAGAGTCAGAAGTAAACCTTCTCAGTTAAGATCAATTGATTTTCTGAAGGGAGTGCCAAAAAATTTAATGAGGAAAGTCTAATCTTTTCAACAAATAGTGCTAGGACAACTGGTTATGCACATACAAAAGAATGAACTTGGACTCTTACAGTGTATACAAAAATTAACTCAAAATGGATCAAATTCCTAAATGTTAGAAGTAAAACTACAAAACGCTTAGAAGGAAGCATGGGGAAAAATCTTCATGGCACTGGATTTCACAATGATTTCTTAGATATGACAGCAAAATCACAAGGAACAAAAGAAAAAATATGTTATTTGGACTTCATCAAAATTGATAAATTTTCTCCTTCAAAGGATATCATCAAGAAAGTTAAAACAATCCACAGAATGGGAGAGAATGCTTTCACATTATATATATTTAAATGAAGTACTGATATATGCTACAACATTGATGAGCCTTGAGAATGTTATATCAAGTGAAAGAAGTCAGTCATAAAAGACCATATGTTGTATCATTCCATTTATATGAAATGTCCAGAATAGGCAAATCCACAGAGACAAAGAACAGACTAGTGGTCGCCTAGGATTGGGAGGTAATGGGGAGTGACTGCTAATGGGTATGAAGTCTCTAGGGTGATAAAATGTCCTAAAATTGATTGTGGCAATGATTGCATGACTCTGTGAATATACCAAAAGTCACTGAATTGTAAACATTAAGAGCATAAATTGCCTAGTATGTGAATGATATCTCAATAATGCTGTTATAAAAAATACCAGTAACGATACACATAGCCATCATTAACTGAGTGTTATCCAAATGCCAGGCACTGTGCTAAGCTCTATAATCTTACCTAAGTCTCACAGTAAATATGCCAGGAAGGGTTTATCACCTTTATTTAGAATGAAAAAATCATAAGTTCAGAGATCTTAAGGAAATTGCCCATGGTCACAAAACCAGTAAGTACCATAAAAGGATTTAGTACTTTGACCCATTTTTTGTCTCAGGGTCTTATTTTGAGTTTCAGGGTCTGATTAAAAGGTCATAGGTGGATCTTGTGAGCCTTCTTGTGATCCCAGTCATGTGTTGACAGTATGACCAAACAGCAGGAGTTAGTGAAATGTATACTTCCAACTTTCCCACCAGGGAACTGTGGTGAGGTGTTGGGTCCCAGCTGCTGCTGGAATGGGGTGGAGGGGACTCTGTCCTCAGTTAGCTGTCTTCTCTGGCCTTCTAAGGACACATTTGTTCTAGAGTCTCCCTTACCTGACAGCTCAGATGTGTCACAGCTGTAATTCTGGAGGTGAGACTCTTGACCCTCCACCCCCAGCGCCTGATTTTTACAGGCTATGTCTTGTGTTTGAAACTGAAACCTGTTACTTTTGGCTCTGCTTCCTAGTTCCAAGAAATAGAATGTGAGAGGAAGGAGTTAGGCCCATGAAGACAAAAACATCAAATAGCTCTCACCAAGGAAAACCTGGATGAGTTTTGGGAAAATGACTCTGAAGCAGATGGATTCCATGTTCTGTTTGGGCTCAGCAATTAACGGGAAAAGGGGGACCCAAGCCAAATGTCCTTGGGGTCTTATCAAATTCCCAGTGTTAGAAAACATTTCAGGACGTTTGACTGTGCTTGGCAGAATCAGTACCTTGACCTTGCCTCTTCCTTCTTAGACAAAGGTGACTAAATAACTTACAATGATCCAAGTCCAAAAGAAGTCACAGACATGACCACCCTTTTGTGGGAGGTGGCACGATGGCACCCTCTGTCAATGGAAATTTCAATAGGGGATTAACTATGAACACATTTATGATAACAGGGTTTTTGAGAAACAGAGTGAAAATCAATTGAAGTAACAGAATTTAAGTCTTAAAAGGAAGCAATGTATGCTTCCATTCCACTCTTTGTAGTCAAGAGCAGAACCTGGAAGGGGAATTGTCTTCCAGTGACATTCCCAACCTCTTATTCTGCGCATTCTGAAGTATTCTAGGAATTTTTGTGGCTTCATCTGATCCTTTGATTTTTTTTCCTTTGGACTCTTTAGAATCAGAGCAGAATGAAATGGGATGCTCAGGATCAGAGAGCCATCCTCTAGTTGTCAGGAAACCCAAACCCTCCCTGATGGGTTGAGTGGAAGGAAGCGGAGGGCAAGGATGATGTCATGGGAGCAGCTGAGCCCTTGTTGAAACACTGAAATGGGTGTGAGGCTGTAGATACACAGATACAATGATTTCAAATTGGTTTCTCTCATTATTTCACAGTATTTACTGAGTGTTCACTATGATCTGTACATTAGAAAGACAGCAGTAAGTAAAACAGACAAACTTTCCTGTCCTCTTGGTGTTCACATTCCAGTGAATAGAAAAAATTCTTTTGGGAGATATAATATTAAATTACTAAAGTTTTTAAAAGTCAGTTGCTGAGTTGGTCAAAAGGATTAGAGCTTATTTTTTTCTCCTATATGCAGCTGTAATGCCCTGTCAGACTTTTTACCCTAGTACTACAAATATTTATTCTATTTTGCTGATACATTTTAACATTGACCTCCACTGTTACCTTGGATGGAATATATTGTCTTTAACATAACATCTTATGCTCAAAGTTAAATTTTCTGAGAAGGAAAAGCAACTAGATGCATCTTTTAAAATGTTTTTTTTTCTCCCAAATGACTAAAAAATAGAGATTGGGAAGTGTTAACATCAACATGGAACTAAACCTTCCTCCACAGATATCTCTTTCCTTCTCTTTATCTTCTTATCATCAGATATTTTTTTATGAACTGAGAAAGCAAAATTTGAATGTAAAGACATAAAAGAGAATTTATGAAAAAGGTAACCAGCAAGCCACCTTGTATTTTTGCTTCAAGGCAAAAAGATGGTTCCCAGTCTTCCCTTCCTTCCATTTCTGCATGTCAATGTCATATACAAATTCTTTCTGGTAGGAAAAGTTATTTTTTAGTGGATTCCAGTATAGGCAGTTATCAACAGATATCAACAGGTATGGTACCTATTGTGGACATGTTAATAGGTACAACTTTTCCAATCATACATTAGCCCCAGCCTTGCTTCCACTGCTTCTGAGTCCCCAGCTGCTCACAACAGGTTCTGCTGATGCTCCCCAGCTAGAGGCTCAGCTTCCTTACCTGTTCCTGGTGGAGATGAGTAATGCAGCATGACTCCCATTCCAGGCTGGAATTATATTATCCCAGACCCAAGATTCATGACCCCAGATGACTGAGGGGCTCCCACACTGCTTGCCACTAATTAGATCTGAGACCTACTAGCGGGATTGGTTACCAGGAGGGATGGATAAGACTTGGTTGCAGCTCACTTCTTCTACCTTCTTCCCCTACATTCACCCAGTCCACAAACTAGAACTGCAGCTTTGATGCCCTCTCCTTTGTCTAATCAGTTTACTTGTCTAGTGCACTAGTCCAGATTCTAGCTATAGTGACCCAGATGCTGACTTGGATATTCTTGCTCTGAACAAGACCTGGGAGAGTGTGTCCACCTGGATTGTTAGATTGGTCAGTTTCCACCAGTCTAATTCTAGCTCCACTGACTGGTTGCAATTTGTTGGGAAAGCCATTTCCAAAATGAAGTTGGAGACAGGTACAGCCCCAGCAGCACTGGGCATGACTTGACTTCCAGCACCTCTGGATCTATCCCTTGTCTCCCCTCAGTGTGCATCTCAAGCTAACACCTGCTCCATCCTCAGTTCACCTAACAATACTGTAGGAAGCAGGAGTATCCTGAAAGTTCTCTGGGACTAATCCAAGGCCCCATTAATCTCTCTTAGAACATCCTGGGATCCACAGCTCTGCATCCCTGTTGAACCCAGAGCATGGTATGGATTTCATATCCCCACCAGTCCCTTTTATTGTTTCCACTTTTTTTCTTTCATCCCTACTCTCATGGTTCCTTGAAGATAACCAACTTTGCGTGTACAATGAATTTGGGAGTGGGAAGAAATTTGGGAGAAAAGTGAAAGTGAAGTTGAGTAAGCTTGTTTAGAGAATTAGATGTCTCAGCTTAGAAAAGTGGGCTGCATTCCCACCAAGTGCATAGATAAGTCTCCCCTTCTTCTCTTTTTGGGTGTGTGCCAATCACACTGGGCCTCACTTTTGCCCTGACCCTTAACACATAACAAGCCTGTCTGTGACCTCCCCTGCAGGTAGAAGAGCTGTGACTGCAGAAGAATAGCCTCTGCTGCAGGTGGGTTCTCTGAGGAGCAGCTCTGGGAGACCTGCGCAGAGCACCAGCTGCCCTGAGTATCAGGCTGGGAGCTGCTGGTGGAGGCCACAGGCATTATGGTCTATCAGCAGCTAGACAAGGCAGGGGCTGGCCTGCTGCAGGATGCCAGGGTAGTGGCACATGGGGGCCCCCTGGGAGGCTGCAGTCGCCCTGGACCCCAGAGGTCTTCCAGAGCCAGGAGGAGCAAGCACTGGAGTAGTGCTTCAACTTGACTTTGCCCCTTGTGGGTCATAAGTAGTGGGGAGGTGAACAGAATTTATTCCCAAGTCTGAAACTCGCTTCATAGGGCAAGTGGTTTGTTAGAAGTTAATGATAGAATTAAAATGTGGGTCTACCTGACTCTTAGCCCCATGCACTTGCCTGCAAGGACATGGAGCCCCACTCGCAGGTAAATGCTAATGGTGTTTGTGAGTCACAGGGAGTATCCTAGGATTGAATATAGGTAGAAAAGAGACTGGACTTTTCAGAGAGTGGATATGCAGGGTGATATGTCTAAAGAAATCCAATGACCTCCTAACTAGCTTCGTGGCCTTCCACCTCTCTGATCCCTTCCATCCTACACACTACAGCTCAGTCAAGCACTGTAAAGAGAGGCTGTGATGTATCAGTCCCCTTCCCGTGGCACTGTTGATTGCACAATTAATAATAATAATAGTAGCTACTATAATAGCTAATGCATTGCATGCTTTCTTAGGCTCCAGGCACTGTTTAAATGCTTTGCAGTCATTGACTGAATCCTTACATCAACCCTAATGTAAGATACTAGGATTGTCACCTTTCTACCTATATGGAAATATATATGTAGAAAGGTCAAGTGGATTTCTCAAGACTGACTCTGCTGTCTATCTCCAGACTTGTGCCATAAATACACTCCTGCATTGACTCTGAAACAGGCGAGGGCTACCAGGTGGGCTATGCATGTGGAACTAGGCACTTTACTTCCCATGACTCATCCACACCCCTCCTGTCCTCCAGTCAACCTGACCCCTCCCGGCCCCTAATACTCCCCACCCCGCCCCGCCCCCCCCCCCCCCCACACAGGCTTTTTGCTCTTTTGCTTTTGTGCCTTTCAACCCTCAACATCCACTGCCTGAGCGGAGAGGGAGTGACTGGCTTCGCATTGTGTAATGTTTCCATTGTGTATTGTTATGTAGCAGGGCGCACCTCCCTCCTGTGGGAGGATGTGAGTGGTATTTAGAATAGTTCCTATCCCTACCAACCATATTATATGTCTTATTTCTACCTGTTCTGGGCACTCATGGTACATTGATATAAGCTACAAGTCTTTGCAGAGAATTCCATAAGTTGGAGGTCATATGATTCCCAGAGGTGTGCCCTTGAGCCCCAGCAGTTAGGATGGAAGACCACTGCCCCATGGCCACCTTGATCTCCATCTGTATTAGATGTCAAGAGGCCCTGTTGTGTCAGGTACAAGCCCTTTCTTAGAACCCTCAGTGCATGTCCAGTATTATTTGCTGCCTGACCCATTTTGCTAGAGCCTCATTTTCTTTCCAGGTTGACTCCCATCCTTTACTTTCCTCCTGGAAGAGAATTCCCTCTAATCTCCAGTTAGTAAATCTCATCTTCTGAATACCACTCCGCATCAGAAGTGAACTCAGCTAGTCCACACTCTACCTATACCTGCACTCATCTCCCCTAAAGCCCTTTGCCCTTTCCTGTCTTATAGTCCAGTGTGGTTTCATCCACCATGCATGTTGTTGCCATTATGCACCTCTTCTTCCTCCTCCACCCACTTCCCTGCCCAAAGTCATTTTACCTACACATGTGTATATGGCCTTGGGTCCCCAGGTCCCTAACTGGAGGTCAGACCAGAAGACCCTGGCCCCTTGGTCAATCTTCATCTTGACTAACATACCAACCTATTGCCCAGTGATTCCAGGTCAGGTTTTTCATTGCAGTCTTTGCCTTCTGTCTTTTTCAATTCCTCCAACTGGGGTACATAGAGTGGACTTGTTTGGGACCCTTTAATGTTGAGGGACTAGAAGGGAGTCTTATTGATCCACTTGACTTTTGATAGTGCTACATTAAAACCTTCACTTCAGACCCATCAATAGCCACATCATTCATCTTATTTCTTAATAACCATCTAAAGATGTCCGCTCTGCTGGGATGAGTTTCTTGATTCTCCCTGCCTCTCCCCATTTTTGTTAATATAAGACCCATAAGGGGAAGATGAGACAGGTAATCCAATAAGGCTTCTTGGATTGCTCGATTTTACTGCAGTAAGCTTACATGTGGTGAATGCAAAAGGAGCTGTCTTGATTAAAGTTTTTGCCAAAGTTTTGCTGAGTAAGGGCCATACTCAATGGCTGAATATCCTGATCATGATAAAGGCAGTCCATCATGGCTTGCATACGAATCATATTAGCTGCTTCATCAGGTGTGTCCCATGTGGAATTTATAGGATAGGAAGAATCACACAGTCCTCCTTCTCAGACTTTAAAGTGGCTTGTATCCAATTGAACCAGGCTGGCTGTTCCCTAGAGAATAACCTGCTATGAGTTTGGATCATGTATAGTTGTCTGTGATTGGCCAGGAAGCCATAGTGAGCTGTGATCATGATCTAATTGATGCTGTAACAAAGTTACCATCACGTTTTGAAAAGACTGAAACAAGTGTAGAGGCACTTGAAAGAGTTTGCAATGTAACAAATTATATTTTAAAATAAAAAAGATAGTGGCTTCTTTTTAATAGAACAAAATATTTCTGAATCTTGTTCTTAGACAAGTGGCTACTTTTGATATACAATATTTTGATAGTTTTTTTATTTTCTTTTTTTCTATTAGCTCACAGAAGTTTAGACTTCGAAAATCTCTTAGAGACCATTCTGTCCAACAGCATCACACTTTCTTTTCACTTTTTTTTACTTTCTTTTCTTTTTATTCAGTTTCTTTGTTCTTACATTCTCTTTTTTCTCCCCATGTTATAATGGTAATAACTTATCTTTGCATGGTTCTTTAACATACAAAGTGCTGTTGCATATAAGTTTTCATTTATCCCTCTTAAGAATTCTGAAGATAGACAGAGGCAGGCTTATTTTCCTATTTTATAGATGGCAATAAGACCCAGAGTTGTTAAGTAAGCCACACAAAACCTCATAGCTAGTAACTAGACATGAGCCAGTCTAGTTTGATAAACTAAGTTCCAAACATATAG
The DNA here is from genome assembly GCF_030028045.1 of Hippopotamus amphibius kiboko. Taxonomy (NCBI): domain Eukaryota; kingdom Metazoa; phylum Chordata; class Mammalia; order Artiodactyla; family Hippopotamidae; genus Hippopotamus; species Hippopotamus amphibius. The sequence continues at coordinate 28,548,381 of NC_080202.1, read as the reverse complement.
TTTGCTTCAATTCAGAACTACATTCTCTTTCCAGAAGTTAAGCAAAGCTAGTTCAAAATTGCTATCTATGTGGTATCCCATGTGGTATCATGGGAAGAGCATGGGTACTGGAGACAGATAATCGTGGGTTGAAATCTCTGCTCTGCCCCACTATCATTTGTTTATTCAGGAGATACTCATTGGATACTTCCCATGTGGTACTGCCCTGGCAGGCAGTGGGCATAAGCAGGGAGCAGGAAGTTGGAGCTGCTGGTTCAATGAATGAGCTTCTTGAACAATGAACCATATTCACTGATGGGAATAAACCCATAGTATATAACGAAATGACAGCAGAAAAATGCTACAAAGAAAGTAAAGCGGGATGAAGGGAGAGAGATGTTATAGCAGCGGGGTATCCACAGGTAGTGTGATGTGCTTTAGATAGAGGGAATCTGGAAAGCCCCTCTTCCCAGAGGTAGCAATTGAGTGGAGATAGAAGTGAAATGAGATATTGTGTCCTGCAAATTTCTGGAGGAGAAATGGACCAGAGAGTGTTTCTCAAAGCTCAAGCACATTAGAATTGCCTGGGGAGCTCTAAGGACATCACCAAGCTCTACCCTAGAGCCCCAGATTGAATTTAGCTGGGGTGAGGCTTGAGTGGTTTTATTTTGAAAAACTCCCCTTCACATAGAGGTTGATTATTCTGTCCTCTTTACTTTTGTGTATGTTGAAATGCTGGTGTACCAGAATCACCTGCAGGGCCTGTTAAAATTCACAGTAAGAACCTCACTCTCAGTTTTGATTCAGTGGGTCTGGATTAAGAGCTGGAATTTTACTTATTTTCTCGTTCCCCTTCCTCTCCTTCTCGCTCTCCTGCCCCTTCTTCTCCTTCCTCCTCTCCTCCTCCTCCTTCTTCCTCTTCTTCTGCTCCTCCTCCTCCTCCATTTTTCCATTTTATTTTTAACCAGTTGCCAAGGTATGTTGAAACTCTTCATCCAGGGATCATACTTTGAGAACCACTGATGTATGGGGAGCATCACATATAGTCCTCAAGGGGGTTCTGACATTGAGGGGCAGGAGAGGGCCCTAGAGATGAGAAGCAGTAGGAACTGAAAGGTAAGAGTGAGAAAAAAGAATATCTTAAGACAAAAGCAATGTCCACTTTAAGACTCACTCTCCCTGATTTTTAAATCAGTGACTGCTTGGGAGTGAATGTGGTCCCCTGAATAGTGCTGAGAAGCTCTCCTGGCACATGGGTCACTTACAAAGCTTTCCCAGTGATCTGTAGTCAAGTCTCACTGGAACCTTAAGCTGGTTACTACGACAGTAGACACCATGACATGACAATAGACAGTGTGAAACCAGCATGCAGAGGCTCACATCATTGATTTAGACCAAGAAAATGTTGGAATGAAAAGATCTGGGAAATTCCCTGGTTGTCCAGGGGTTAGGACTCTGTGCTTTCACTGCTGAGGGCCTGGGTTCAATCCCTGGTTGGGGAACTAAGATCCCACAAGCTGCACTGCGTGGGGAAAAAAAATAGATCTGGCTGATGCTTGACTTCTTACATTTTTAAATCAAGAAAGTGGCACTGTGAGAAGGGACTGCCTTCGTCCTTTCACAAGTCTTCTACTCAGTGAGTTTGGTGAGGCGCAGACACTACTTTCCCAGGGACTGTTCTTTCCTATGCTGTTGATCTACTAAAATACTGAGAGCCTGGCATTACTGGGAAAACTCTGTGTTTAGCCAGGCTGGGCTGAGAGAAAGCTTGGCCTTTCAGAGGGAAGCAGAGATTTAACTGCCATGAGAAGAGATTTACCCCTGTGGATGAGAAGCTTCCACTCCCATTCCGCAGGTGGGATCGTAATCTGATTTGCTTCATGGGCTTCTTTATTTCTGGATGACAGGACTTTTCTTCTCCCTTCATGACTGATGGAACAATTGTTGCACCCAGGACACTTGTGGAGCCATACTTCTAGGGGGTAGGACCACCATGTTTTAAAGCTGAGCACCCGTATGTAGCCTCCTTCTACTTCCTGCCGCTGATTGAAGCCATCTCTCTCTGTCTGTCTGTCTCTCTCCTATTCCATCTTCCCTGAGCATACAGCTGGATGGACAGATCAGAGCCTCAGGTCTTCTCTCCTCACTACTCTCTCAGGATGAGCCTGTGGTTGAGGCAGTATGAAGATGCTGGTCCCAAGATTTAGATTTGAGGGAATAAAGGGGGAGGGGTGAGTTGGATCCCCCACTTCTGTCTGCAGGTGTAAGTCTAACTTTGTGCCCCCACCCTGTCTTCCACCAGATCCCTGCATGAGGGTCACAGGAGGTGGCGGTTAATCAACAGAAACTTTGTTATCATTGGGCTTTGGGAACGTTGAGAGGAGAGGTGACTTGCAGGAAGAATTTGGACATTCTGGATCCTTGAACATTTAAAACCATGCCAGTACCTGGGTGAACAAGGGGCAGAACTGGGACAATGTCAGGTGGAGGACAGTTCTTGCTTGGTCTTCCCACCTGCCTTTAATATCAAAATCACCACCTATGGGATGAAGGAGAGTTCTAGCAGGCTCTCCAATGGGAGTACTTTCTTATTCCACAAGCTCACCACTCCCTGACACTATTTTGGGGGGCTATTTTACCCTTCATGGAAACCATGCAAATGAATATATTTTTGTAAAAAAGGGAGAATCCATGTGAATATGAACCTTTGAATTTTAGCCTGGGATTTAATGTGTTATTAAGACACAAAAAGGCTTAGAAGTATAACATAGCTTCCTTATCTTGCCATTTAGTTTAGGAAAGACACCTTTCCATAGCTGCCTTTGGGTTGTCTGAATGTACCCTAGTGAAAAGAAAACTTCAGAATATTGGCTCATGTACCCATTCAAGCTGTCTTTCAGGACCTGTTGTGTGCCTGCATTTTGCTAAGCCCTGGTGATGCCTGGTGAATAAGACAAAGTTCATGCCTTCCAGAAGATTTAAGACAATAAAACAGGCACATTTCATGCTATGTAAATCTGAGTTCCTGACCTATAACAATTTTTACCCCGAGAAATTTCTTTTAATATTTCTTCCAGAGCAGGTCTGCTAATGATGAGTTCCCTCAGTTTTTATTTGTCTGAAAACATTTTTATTTCTTCCTCACTTTTGAAGGTCAGTTTCATTGGATATAAAGTTCTCGGTCAGTGGCTTATTTCTTTCAAAACATTATATATTTCACTCCACCCTCTTTTTGCAGTGTGGTTTCTGTGAGGTGTTTGCTGTAAATGTCACTGCAGTCCTCTGTAGGTAAAGTGCTCCCCCATGCTCCCCTCCCCAGCTTCTTTCAACATTTTCTCTTTCTCTTTGGTTTTCTGAGTTTGAATATGAGTTATTTAAAATTTTTTGGTATTTATCCTGTATGGTGTGCTCAATGTTGGCAGATTTACTTCAAAGGGTGGTCTGAGCTTAAATGGTAAACCCACATGTGATCAAAAATAAAATATGTTTGGGGCTTATGACACAAAGATTTCTCTCTTGCATGTGAAATTATAATATAACTCTACTCATTCAGAGCTTTCCTGTGTTGTATGTTTTAGAAGTGGTGGTAGCAATGGTCTAAAGCAGGGATTGCCAATTTTTTTTTTTCTATCAAAACAAAGAAAATATTTTAGGCTTTGTGGGCTAAGAGGAAAAATGGAGTTTATTATGTACTGACTTATATAACCACTTAGAAATGTAAAAACTATTCTTAGCTTGTAGACTGTTCAAAAATAACCAACATGAATGATTCAGCAATTCTTAGTCTAAAGTATAGTTTTGATGCCTAATTGCTGTGTGATTTTAGGATTTATGAACCTAAGACCCTAGGTGAACCTCAGCTTCTTCATCTATATACTGGAGGAAATTCCTGTTCTGCCGAATTTATACAGGAATCTAATGAGAGGACACATTTAGAAGCACCTAGTAAACTAAATGGTGTTTGGCTGTGAGCTATAGCAAGGGTGAATCTATGTCCCAATATATCCACCACAACCTGGTCTACATTTGTCCTGGTGAAAGATATTATAACACCCCTTTCACTCAAAAGAATTATGGTTGGAATGGTAAATTATATGATTACTCTGGCTGTAGCTATGTGCACTTCAATGGCTTATTATTTATCCGATGACGTGTTGGGAGAGGTCAGTGACTATCTGAGGCAGGATCATAGACCTTGAACTCTGCTGTCACATCACTGGCTTCAAGTCCAGGTTCTGTTGCAACTGATGAACTTCAAGTCAAGTCCATTAGGTGTGTGCCCTTGGGTGAGTTTCATAACATCTATTTTTTAAAAAAAATTGCGGCTTTATTGATGTATCACTTAAGTACCATAAAAGTCACTCATTTTAAGTGTACAGTTCACAGATTTTTAGTAAATTTATGGAGCCAGGAAACCTTTCTCACGTCTCATTTTAAAACATTTTTGTTACCCCCAAAGAAGCCTCCTGCCCATTTGCAATCATCCCCTGTTCCTATTCCCAGTACCAGACAACCACCAAGCTACTTCCTGTCACTACAGACTTAACTTTTCCAGGAATTTCTCATAACTTCTTTAAACCTCAATTTTGTTGTCTGTAAAATGAGTTCACCAATAGTCCACACCTCATACTTTCATTGCATAGATTAAGTGGGATGACCCCTGTAAAGCACTCAGCCCAGGGCCTGATATTCAGTAAACACTCAACAAACATCAGCTATCACTGTTATCTTACTAGCTATCTGCAGTTCTTCAGTATTAAATATTCCATGTGTTCTTGGAGAAAACTCAAATATTGAATCAGGTTTAGTCAGCTGTTGTTTATCCATACAATCTTCTTCACACACACTGCCCAGTGGCAGCTGCAGCTTTGACACCTGCCATTAGCAGCGATTCTAGCCGGTAAAAAAAATTGCTTACTTTTCATACGTTCTGAGCCTGTCACTTGCTACAGAGTTTGGGTGTTGGACAGCTTCCACAATGGTAGATTGAGAAGGCTTCCTGGCCCCTGAGGAATGGAAATGAGCTCTTCTATGAGATGCAAAGTAAATTGAGTGCACACTCGAAGGTATGTTGACAGGATTAGAGAGATGTGATTCACCAAGGCTGTCTTGTAGTTAGTGGTGTAATTACAGATAAACATAATTGAAGAGAATGAGTGATGCCTTTCTCCAGGTCAGGTGGCAAGGTGTAGGGACACTGGGGATTACATCTCTGTAGGAATTACTGCAGTGTGGGAATTGCAAATGTCAAATGCAAAAATTATGACATTTTGACATTTCTCATATGTAAGCACATTAACTCTTACAGAGTTTATTCTGCTTAGGACAAATAAGTGTACTATTGGCAGTAATGTTTTTCAAAGTATTCTAATAGAGCATTTAAATTTAAGGTATGTAATGCTACTTTAGAGTAATGTCAAATAAAAAACAAACCAGGACTTAGTAGGGAGAAACTTTCATTCAAAAGGATTATAGCCAAGGTTGGGGATTATTGTAGGAGGGGGAATACTTTGACCATAAGATCTGTGAGTGTCACAGGAGTGAGGCAGAAAGGTCTTTCTTTTGTAGAAAAGAGTCAGCAAGGCTAGAAACCATGTGAAGGGAAGTGAGATGAAGGTGGCCTGACTGGAAAATAGAATAGAGAATATCTTACCCTGAGGCCAGTCTATTCTCAGGAGGGGCTAGATGCTGCTCAGGCTGAGGCTGGACCAAAGTTTAGGGTCTGGAGGAAGAAGAGGCACTTAACTGGTTTGGTTAACAAGCATTTTGTTCTAATTGATCAGTGGAATAAGGGATTTAGCTGACCATTTACAGGGCAATGAAAGGGAATTCAGAGGTGCTATGTCTGGCCTTGTGATAGGTAGACAAGGGGTGTGTGTGTGAGTTTCATGTAAATCACTGGGGGCTTGGTTCTTTTGTGATATAAGCTGTTTTCTGGAACACAAAGGGTGGGGGTGTTTCTTGACCTTTACTGTTTTCCAGAATGACAGGACTCAAGTAAAATTCATTGTCAGTAAGGACCACTTGTAATAATTATGATTGCTTTTAGCTGCAAACAGAAGAAAACTGGATTAACAATGGCTTAATCAAAGAGGGGTTTATTTTTCTCACCTAATAAGTAGTTCAGAGGACAGCAGTTGCTGGCATTGGATCAGCTGACCAATATAGCTAGTAAAACTCTTTGAATCTTTTTATTTTGTGTCCTCTTTGTCATCTCTTAGTCACAAAGTGCTGCTGCAGTTGTAAATATCATGTCTATGTTCAAAACAGGAAGGAGGTGTCATACAGCCACCTCTACCTACACAGGAGACCAAGAAAGTTATTAACTATGCACGTGGCCATAGCATTTTTCTGAGCAAGAAACAGAGTGTATGCTTTAACAAATGTCTGTTTCTTCTGATAATTGTATTGTACACATTATACTGACTGATTCTCTACAATTGAATAATTCCTTAACTATTTGAAGTGTAGGAAATTAAATATCCTATAAATGGAGCATTAGAAAATCATATAGTGTGTTTTACTTTAGAAAAGAAATTGAGCCATTCTTAGAACTGGTTTTCTGGAGGAGCTTTAGGAAAGGCCAAGAGCCTTTGAGTAAACTTGTTTGGAGTCATTGAAATGTTAGTACTCTTGAAGTGTCCTCAACAGATGTTGCAAAAAGTTTAATTTGCAAGAGACACATAAATACTAAAAACATTGCCCAAATAAAACTAAAGTTTATGCTCTTTTCCTATTAAATTGCTTGTACAAACAGTGGTACCCAATCCTGATGAAATGTATCTTTGCTACTGGTGAGAGTATATTCAGCAGAAACAACTTTCTTAAAGGTTTATAAAAAGTATAAAGAGACTTAAAATGTTAATGTCCTTTACCCTAAAATTTATCCCTAATAAAACTTCCTGCTTTCCTAATGAAAAAATTATGCTTATGGGCCATGTTTATATGGAATAATTATTTCACAATATTCATATTTGTAAAAATGTTTGGAAACAGAAATAACTCATGAGAATAAGTAAATTAGGTGTTGATCTTTCCATAGCTTCAAAGTAATATTCTTTAAATAAGAACACAACCTATTTATGCCATATTACTTCCATTTTGTAACATATAGAAGTATTTTCTTAAAAGACATATGTCTACACCCAAAAAAAAAAAAACAGATTACACATTCTTTTCAACTGCACATGGAACATTCTCTAGGACTGACCACAAACTAGGTTACAAAACAAGCCTCAACAAATTTAAGAGTACAGAGATTATTACAAGCATCTTTTCTGACCACAGTGGCATGAAACTAGAAATCAATCAAGAAAAAGAAATGAGGAAAAAACAATTGTATGGAAACTAAACAGCATGCTACAAAAAAACAAAACAAAATGATGTGTCAATGATGAAATCAAAGAAGAAACTAAAAATACCTTGAGGCAAATTACAATGAAAACACAACCATACAAAATCTATTGGATGCAGCAAAAACTGTTAGAGGAAACTTCATAGAGATACAGGCCTTCTTTAAGAAACAAGAAATCTCAAATAAACAGCCTAACCCACCACCTAAAAATATTAGAAAAAGAACAAACAAAACCTAAAGACAACAGAAGGAAGGAGATAATAAAGATCAGAGAGGAAATAATAAAATAGAGATTAAAAAACAATGTAAAACTCAATAAAACCAGGACCTAGTGCTTTGAAAGCATAAACAAAATTGACAAATACCTGGCCAGGTTCACCAAGAAGAAAAGAGAGAAGACCAAATAAATAAATTAAGAAATGAGGAGGAGAAATAACAACCGATATCTCAGAAACACAAAAAATCATAAGAAAAGACTATGAACAATTATATACCAATAAAATTAACAATCTAAAAGAAATAGACAACTTTCTAGAAACATACAGTCCACCAAAATTGAATCAAGAAGAAATAGATAATTTCAATGGACCAATCACTAGAAGTAAAATAGAATCTATAATAATAATAATAAAAAAAACTTCCTACAAACAAAAGTCTAGGGCCAGACATCTTCACAGGCAAATTCTAGCAAACACACAAAGAAGAACTTATACCAATCCTTCTCAAACTATTCCAAAATTTGAAGAGGAGGGAACATGCCCAAAAACATTCTATGAAGCCACCATCACCCTGATATAAAACCACACAAAACACCACCCAAAAAAGAAAATTACAGGTCAATATCCTTGATGAATACAAATGCAAAGATTATCAACAAAATATTAGCAAATTGAATCCAACAACACATAAAAAATCATACACCATGACCAAGCTGGATTCATCCCAGGGTCACAAAGATGGTTCAACATAAACAAATCCATCAGTGTGATACACCACATCAGATGCAGAAAAAGAATTAGATAAAATTTCATATCCATTCATGACAAAATCCTTATGAAAGTGGGTATAGAGAAAACATATTTCAACATAATAAAAGCTACTTATGACAAACCCACAGCCAACATAATAATCAACACTGAAAAGCTGAAAGCCTTCCTGCTAAAATCTGGAACAAGACAAAGATGCCCACTCTCACCACTTCTTTTCAACATAGTATCAGAAGTCTTAGCCATAGCAATCAGACAAGAAAAAAAGTATGTATGCATATATATATATATATATTATATATATATATATATTTAGAATGTTAGGAAAGAGGTAAAATTGTCATTATTTGTAGATGACATGATGCTGTATATAGAAAACCCTAATGACTTCACACAAAAACTAATAGAACTGATAAATTCTGCAAGGCAACAGAATACAAGATTAACATACAGAAATCAGTTGCATTTCTTTACCCTAACTGAAATAGCAGGGGATGTAAAAAACAATTCCTTTTAAAATTGCACCAAAAAAGTAAAATACCTAGGGATAAACCTGACCAAGTAAGTGAAAGACATATGCTGAGAACTATAAACCACTAATAAAGGAAATTAAAGATGATTCAAAGAAATGGAAAGATATCCCATGCTCTTGGATTGGAAGAATTAATATTGTTGAAATGCCCATACTGTCCAAAGCAATATGCAGATTTCTTACAATACCTATCAACATATCCATAACATTTTCCACAGAACTATAACAACTACTAAAATTCACATGGAATCTTAAAAGACCTAGAATTGCCAATACAATCCTCAGGGAAAAGAATAAACAGGAAGCATAACCCTCCCATACTTCAGACAATACCACATAACTACAGTAATCAAATCAGGATGGTACTGGCACAAAAACAGACATATGGATTAATGGAACTGAATAGAGAGCCCAGCAACAAACCCACACACCTATGGACAATTAATCTTCGATAAAGGAGGCAAGAATATACAGTGGGGAAAGGACAGTCTCTTTAGCAAGTGGTGTTGGGAAAGCTGGATAGCCACATGTAAATCAATGAAGTTAGAACACACCCTCACACCATATGCAAAAATAAACTCAAAATGGCTTAAAGATTTAAACATAAGACAAGACACCATAAAACTAGAAGAAGCAAAACATTCTCTGACATAAATCATACCAATGTTTTCTTAGGTCAGTTTCCCAAGGCAATAGAAATAAAAGTAAAAATAAAGAAATGGGACCTAATGAAACTTCCAAGCATTTGCATAGCAAAGGAAACCATAAACAAAACAAAAAGACAACTATGGACAGGGAGAAAATATTTGCAAATGATGTGACTGACAAGGGCTTAATTTCCAAAATATACAAACATCTACAATTCAATAACAACAACAAACCCAATTGAAAAATGAGCAGAAGACCTAAGCAGACATTTCTCCGAAGAAGACATACAGATGGTCAATAGGCTCATGAAAAGCTGCTCAACATCACTAATTATTAGAGAAATGCAAATCAGAACTACAATGAGGTATCACCTCATACCGGTTAGAATGGGCATCATCAGAAAATCTACAAACAGTAAATGCTGGAGAGGGTATGGAGAAAAGGGAACCCTCTTACACTGTTGGTGGCAATGTAAATTGGTGCAGTCATTATGGAAAACATTATGGAGGTTTCTCAAAAAACTAAAAATAGAGTTGCCATTTGATCTAGCAGTCCCATTCCTGGGCATATATCCAGACAAAACTATAATTCAAAAAGATACATGCACCCCTATGTTCATAACAGCACTATTTACAATAGCCAAGACATGGAAACAACCTAAATGTCCATTAACAGATGAATGGATAAAGAAGATGTGATATATATATATATATGTGTATATATACACAAAATGGAATACTAGTCATCTGTTAAAAAGAATGAAATAATGCCATTTGCAGCAACATGAATGGACCTAGAGGTTATCATACTAAGTAAAGTAAGTCAAAAAGAAAGACAAATACTATATCACTTATATATGGAATCTAAAATATGACAAAAGAACATATCTATGAAACAAAAACAGACTAACAGATACAGAGAACAGATTTGTTGATGCGAAGGGGAAGAGGGAGTGGGGAAGGGAAGGATTGGGAGTTCGAGGTTAGCAGATGCAAACTATTATATATAGGATGGATAAACAACAAACTCTTACTCTATAGCCCAGGGAACTATATTCAATATCCTGTGATAAACCATAATGGGAAAGAATATGAAAAAGAACATATGTGTATATATATATGAGTCACTTTGTTGTAGAGTGAAAATCAGCACAAGATTGTAAATCAACTATACTTCAAAACAATTAAAAAAAAGTATGTCAAATATTACAGGTATTTGTGGATTATAGAGTCACACACCATTTTAATTTTCTTTATTATCTTTGGCATTTTATAATTTTTCTTAATGAATATGAATTTTTTTATAATTATAAAAAATCACTTTATTTTTTCAAAGACAAAATGAAAATGTGAGTATGTTTGTTGAGGTCCTCTTTCAAAAGAAATGATGTGTTAAAAAGTGCTTTGATCCAAGAATTCGGGTGGGGCTGCTAAGTGCCTGAAAAGAATATTTTATTGATGGACTAAGAAAGGTGTTACTGAGCATTTTGTTTCTCTGGAATTCTGGCATTTCTCAGTCCTGCCACAAAGGGAGAGTTTAAATGAAGTTGTCACAATAGTTCATTCTTGGGTATTTCTATTGTTCTATTTTTCTTTTCCTAGAGGGCTTTCTGTATTCTTTTCTGTGATGTTACAGGACTGAGCTCGCTAACGGCTAAAGCTACATTCAGGAGGGAAGGTAACAAGGTCTAGGAAACAGTTTGTCTTAATTCATCCAGATAATCAAACCTAACTCATGTGAGGTTGGGGAAATCATTATCTCTATACATAATTATCCCTTTTGCTCAGTGTGTGTAGAAAATGGGGACCCACTATTCCTGAACAGAAGCTAATTGTCTCTCTACCAAAGCTGATTAAAATGTCTGTGGGTGTAGATGTGTGGTGTGTACAATCCTTCACTCTTCCCATCTGTGAGCTTGAAGCAGGGCAAGGAGGGCAAGATGTTTCTCCCTGGTCCTGCCCTTCCTGTGGGGCATCCATGGCACAGCACATAAGCGGGTCAGACCTACCAGTTTGTCATTTGCTGGTTGAAAATCCTTGGTATAAAGTCACATACTTTTAGAGTTAAAACATCCTTGTGTATTCAGTTTTAATCTTACCTTCCTTTCCCTGCCAGGTACTTTCACATACATCTGAGATTCTTAAACTGGGATGTGCTTATCCCTGGGGTATGCCACCTGAGTCAAGAGACCCTTGAAGCCTCAGGATCTCTGGAAATATTCCCCATGTTTACTCCTTGACGTCACATAAGTCCCTGGAAAGGTGTTTAAGAAGATGGGTTCATTCATGTTCCGTTAGCCAGTAAGATTGTGGAAGTAAGAGTTCATCTAAAAGCTTTACTTTATTTGCTTTTTGTTTGTTTGCTTTTGCAATGAGATTAATTAAACCATTAGTTTAATCTTAACAATAGAGCCTTTAGGCAAGGTGAGAGCCAGGAATTGTTAGCTGCCATTGTACAGAGAGTGAAGTGTATCCACTCCAGCCCAGAAACCTCACAGAATATGGCTTAACATGAAAACAAGGAAAATCTCTTGTACTTAGGAATCTAGAAATGGTCTTTTTCTGAATGAAAGGGACTACTATGGTTTGAAGGTGGTGTTTCTTTCCCCTTTTCATTCTTTTATATTTGAGTTGTTTATCAAAAAAAAAGAAGCAGTTGATGAAAAATTTGGTCTTAGAGTTGGTATAACAATGTGTTGGGTTTTATTATGCCCTGAGGTTATCTAAAATAGTCGGAACCCTGGATGCTAGCTGCCCATGTGACAGCTCCACATGGATATTTAATAAGCATGTCAAGCCCAACAAGCTCAAATTAGAACTCTTGTTTACTCAAACAGCCCACAAATCACCACCTCTGCGAGCTTTCTCTATCTTAGAAAATGGATCTCCCATCTACCTGGTTGTTTAAGCAAATGTTACAAGAGCTGCTCTCAATTCTTTGCTTTTGCTGTCCCCACAGCCAATTTGTCAGCAATTCCTATTGACATTACTTCCTAAATGTGTCACTAAATCACTGACTTCTCCTCCTTAATGTTGTTATCTCCCTGTCCCATCACCATCATCTCTTTTCTGGACCACTGCACTGGTCTTCTAACCCATCTCCTTGCTCCCTTATGATCTATTTTCTACCAAGCAGCAAGAATCATCTTTTAAAAAAATATTTCCCTGTTTTAAGTCATTCATTGGTTTTTCCATAGCAATTAGAATAAAATCTCTTATCCCTTTACCCTGGTTTACAAAGCCCTTCCCCCCCTCCCCCGACCTCAGCTCCTACCACTTTCCCCCATCACAGTTCTCTGGACCCCTGACTTTCTCTTCCTGAGTAAGCCACTCCATCAACCTGAGGGCCCTCCCCCAACCAGGAATGGGCTCTCATCTTCCCATGGCTGTTCCTTCTACTAATTTAGAAGGAATTAATTTAAGACAAACTCTTCTGATAAATCCCTTATAGAGACATTTCCTAAACACCCAATGATATAGGACACACTACCAGCCCACCAACTAGACATTGTTTATCACATAACCCTATTTTATCCTACTTAAATTACCTGGATAGCATATAGCTTTCATCAGCACCAGTGCCAAAGGCCAAATATAAGAACTATGAGAGCAGGATCCTCACCTGCGTTTTTACCATTGCAACACCAAGATTGCAGAGGAGGTGCTTAGTAATGCTGTTGCACAAACAGCAGTTTTTCATATGCTGTGTAATAGCAACTTGGGAGTCAATAGGTTGTTTCTACATGTTGCCTTTTGCAACTGGACTTCAGAGTATAAGGTCTCTGGTATTTTAAATCTAGGCTTAAATATCTGAGTGCTGTGCTGAAATGTGCCCTCAATATTTCTAGGACTTCCTCCTTGCATTCTATTAGATTCACTCTCCTGTTTGCTTTCAGGGCTACTTTGCCCTTACTGCAGGTTTGTTGTCACCCCGTATATATTACTGGATGATCACAGAAGGCTTCTTGGAAGAGGAGGTGTCCAAGCTTTGTTTTAGAAGTTGAATCAAACTTTTATAAATGGCAAGAATACGTATATATTGGGAGGTGAGAGGTGAGGTGGTGAGCGGTTAAGGACATTTGACCCGAGGAACAGCTTGAGTAAAATGAGAACGGCATGAAACAACATGAAATGTTAAAAAAAGAACAAACCTGTGAGCAATTGGGTGCTCTTGTGTTGTTGGGATAGTAGAATCTGGTACTAGGCTGGAAGGAGGGCCAAGAGCCTTAAGAGCCTAGGCTGACCACCAGGCTAGAGTTCTTAGATTTTCCCTATAAGTGATGGAGAGTTATTTGAGGCATTATATAGGGGATCTTCCTGCCACTTAGAGTGGGGAGTAGCCTCTGCCTGGGCATTTAGGTTCCTTCTATGTCCTGGCTATTGTAAATAGTGCTGCGATGAATGTTGGGGTGCATGTCTTTATGAATTATGGTTTTCTCTGTGTATATGCCCAGTAGTGGGAATGCTGGGTCATATGGTAATTCTATTTTTAACTTTTCAAGGAACCTCCATACTGTTCTCCATAGTGGCTGTATCAGTTTACATTCCCACCAGCAATGCAAGATTGTTCCCTTTTCCCCACACCCACTCCAACACTTTCTGTTTGTAGATTTTGTGATGATGGCCATTCTGACCAGTGTGGGGTGATACCTCATTGTAGTTTTGATTTGCATTTCTCCAATAATTAGTGATGTTGAGCCTCTTTTCATGTGCCTCTTGGCCATCTGTTTGTCTTGTTTGGAGAAATGCCTATTTAGGTCTTCTGCCCATTTTTTGATTGCATTGTTTGTTTTTTTGATATTAAGCTGGATAAACTGTTTATATATTTTGGAGATTAATAATTTGTCTCTTGATTGTTTGCAAATATTTTCTCCCATTCTGAGAGTTGTCTTTTCATCTTGTTTATGGTTTCCTTTGCTTTGCAAAAACTTTTAAGTTTCATTAGGTCTCACTTATTTATTTTTGTTTTTATTTCCATTACTCTAGGAGGGGGGTCAAAAAGATCTTGCTGTGATTTATGTCAAAGAGTGTTCTTCCTATGTTTTCCTCTAGGAGTTTTATAGTATCTGGCCTTTAATCCATTTTGAGTTTATTTTTGTGTGTGGTGTTAGGAAGTGTTCTAATTTCATTCTTTTACACGTAGCTGTCCAATTTTCCCAGCACCACTTATTGAAGAGGCTGTCTTTTCTCCATTGTATATCCTTGCCTCCTTTGTCATAGATTAGCTGACCATAGTTTATCTCTGGACTCTCTATCCTGTTCCATTGATCTATATTTCTGTTTTTGTGCCAGCACCATATTGTCTTGATTACTGTAGCTTTGTAGTACAGTCTTAAGTCAGGGAGTCTGATTCCTCCAGCTCCATTTTTTCCTTTCAAGATTGCTATTCAGGGTGTTTTGTGTCTCCATACAAATTTTAGGATTTTTTGTTGCAGTTCTGTGAAAAATGCCATTAGTAATTTGATAGGGATTACATTGAATCTGTAGATTGCTTTGGGTAGTATAGTCATTTTCACAATGTTGATTCTTCCAATCCAAGAAAATGGTATATCTCTGCATCGTCTTTTATTTCTTTCCTCAGTGTCTTATAGTTTTCTGAGTACAGGTCTTTTACCTCGTTAGGTTTATTCCTAGGTATTTTACTCTTTTTGTTGCAATGGTGAATACAAGTGTTTCCTTAATTTCTCTTTCTGGTCTTTCATTGTTAGTGTATAGGAATAGAAGAGATTTATGTGTGTTAATTTTGCATACTACAACTTTACCAAATTCATTGATTAGCTCAAGTAGTTTCCTTGTGGCATCTTCAGGATTTTCTATGTATAGTATCATGTTATCTGCAAACAGTGACAGTTTTAATTCTTCTTTTCCTATTTGGATTCCTTTTGTTTCTTTTTCTTCTCTTATTGCTGTGACAAGGACTTCCAAAGCGAAGTTGAATAGTAGTGGTGAAAGTTGACATCCCTGTCTTGTTCCTGACCTTAGAGGGAATGCTTTCATTTTTTCACCATTGAGAATGATGTTTGCTGTGTGTTTGTCACATATGGCCTTTATTATGTTGAGGTAGGTTCCCTCTATATCCACTTTCTGGAGAGTTTTTTTTTATCATAAACTGGTGTTGAATTTTGTCAAAAGCTTTCTCTGCATCTATTGAGATGATCATGTGGCTTTTATCCTTCAATCTGTTAATATGGTGTATCAATCATTTGTGTATATTGAAGAATCCTTGCATTCCAGGGATAAACCCCACTTGATCATGGTGTATGATCCTTTTAATGTGTTTTTGGATTCTGTTTGCTGGTATTTTGTTGAGGATTTTTGCATCTAAATTCATCAGTGATATTGGTCTGTAATTTTCTTTTTTTGTAGTATCTTTGTCTAGTTTGGGTTTCAGGGTGATGGAGGCCTCATAGAATGAGTTTGGGAGTGTTCCTTCCTCTGCAATTTCTTGGAAGAGTTTGAGAAGGATGGGTGTTAGCTCTTCTCTAAATGTTTGATAAAATTCACCTGTGACTCCATCTGGTCCTCCACTTTTGTTTATAGGGAGATTTTTAATCACAGTTTCAATTTCATTACTCATGATTAGTCTGTTCATATTTTCTATTTCTTCCTGATTTAGATTTGGAAGAATCTGTCCATTTCATCCAGGTTGTCCATTTTATCGGCATATAGTTGCTTGCAGTAGTATCTTGTGGTGCTTTTTATTTCTGCAGTGTCCGTTGTAACTTCTGTTTCATTTTTATTTTTATTTTATTTTATTTTACTAGAACTTTTATTGAGATACATGTGACATGCAATAAACTGCATATGTTTAAAGTGTACAATTTTATATTTTTTTCTTGTTAGTAATGCATATATGGCAATCCCAGTCTCCCCATTTCTAATTTTATTGATTTGAGTCCTCTCCCTCTTTTTCTTGATGAATCCTGCTAAAGGTTTATCAATTTTGTTTGTCTCCTCAAGGAACCAGCTTTTAGTTTTATTGATCTTTACTATTTTTTTGTTTCCATTTCATTTACTTCTTCTCTGATATTTATGATTTCTCTCTTTCTATTAACTTTAGGTTTTGTTTGTTTTTCTTTCTCTAATTGTTTTAGGTGTAAGGTTAGATTGTTTATTGGGGATTTTTCTTGTTTCTTGAGGTAGGAATGTATTGTTATAAAATTCCCTCTTTGAACTGCTTTTGCTGCATCCCATAAGTTTTGGATCATTGTGTTTTCATTGTCATTTGTCTCTAGGTATTTTTTGATTTCCTCTTTCATTTCTCCAGTGATTTCTTGATTATTTAGTAGCGTATTGTTTAGCCTCCATGTGTTTGTGTTTTTCACAGTTTTTTTCCTGTAATTGATTTCTAATCTCATAGTGTTGTGGTCAGAAAAGATACTTGATATTATTTTATTTTTCTTAAATTTACCAAGGCTTGATTTGTGACCCAAGATGTGATCTATCCTGGAGAATCTTCCATGTGCACTTGAGAAGAAAGTGTAATCTGCTGTTGCTGGATGGGATGGCCTATAAATATCTATTAAATCTAGCTGGTCTATTGTGTCATTTAAAGGTTGTGTTTCCTTATTAATTTTCTGCCTGGGTGATCTGTCCATTGGTATAAGTGGGGTGTTAAAGTTCCCCCACTATTATTGTGTTACTGTTGATTTCTGCTTTTATGGCTGTTAGCATTTTCCTTATGTATTGATGTGCTCCTATGTTGGGAGCATAAATATTTACAATTGTTATATCTCCTTCTTGGATTGATTCCTTGATCATTACTATTAGTGTCTTTTCTTGTCTCTTGCAACATTTTTTTATTTCAAAGTCTACTTTATCTGATATGAGTATTGCTACTCCAGCTTTCTTTTGATTTCCACTTGCATGGAATATGTTTTCCATTCCCTCACTTTCAATCTGTATGTGTCTCTAGGTCTGAAGTGGGTCTCTTGGAGACAGAATATATATGGGTCTTGTTTTTGTATCCATTCAGCCAGTCTATGTCTTTTCGTTGGTGCATTTAGTCCGTTTACATTCAAGGTAATTATCTATATGTATGTTCCTATTACCATTTTCTTAATTGTTTTGGGTTTATTTTTGTAGGTCCTTTACTTCTCTTGTGTTTCCCGCTTAGAGAAGTTCCTTTAGCATTTGTTGTAGGGCTGGTTTGGTGGTGTTGAATTGTCTTAGGTGTTGCTTGTCTGTAAAGCTTTTGATTTCTCCATCGAATCGGAATGAGATCCTTGCTGGGTAGAGTATTCTTGGTTGTAGGTTCTTGCCTATATCACTTTAAATATATCATGCCACTCCCTTCTGGCTTGCAGAGTTTCTGCTGAGAAATCAGCTGTTAACCTTATGGGAGTTCCCTTGTATGTTACTTGTTGTTTTTCCCTTGTTGCTTTTAACAACTTTTCTCTGTCTTTAATTTTTGTCAGTTTGACTGTAATGTGTCTTGGTGTGTTTCTCCTTGGATTTATCTTGCCTGGGACTCCCTGTGTTTCCTGGACTTGAGTAGCTATTTCCTTTCTTATGTTAGGGAAGTTTTCGACTATAATCTCTTCAAGTGTTTTCTCGGGTCCTTTCTCTCTCTCTTCTCCTTCTGAGACCCCTATAATTATCACCATTCTGTCTTCCAGGTCACTTGTCCATTCTTCTGCCTCAGTTATTCTGTTATTGGTTCCCTCTAGTGTATTTTTCACTTCAGTTATTGTGTTGCTTATCTCTGTTCATTCTTTAATTCTTCTAGGTGTTTTTAAACTTTTCTTGCATCTTTTTGATCTTTGCATCCAGTCTTTTTTCAAAATCCTGGATCATCTTCACTATCATTATTCTGAATTGTTTTTCTGGAAGATTGCCTATCTCCACTTCATTTAGTTGCTTTTCTGGGGTTTTATCTTGTTCCTTCATCTGGTACAAATTCTTTTGCCTTTTCATTTTTTATATCTTTCCATGGCTGTGGTTTTTGTTTCACACGCTGCCAAAGTATAGTTCTTCTTGATCCTGCTGTCTGTCCTCTGGTGGATGATGGTACCTAAGAGGATTTTGCATGCTTCCTGACCCAGGAGAAGATTTTTATAGGCCCAATTTCTTGCATCTTTTTTCTATCTAGAAAATCACTAAACTCGTTAATGGAGACATCTGCTCCTCCTAACCAGCAGCAACCTTCTTGTGACTGGCAGCAAACCTCTCCCAAAATGTGTCTTTGATTGCATGTGTCCCCCTTCACTAAAATCACATGTATACTGACTCTTCCCACCTCCACATCTTCAGAGTAATTCCTCAGAGATTTCTTAGAGGATGTCCCTTGGGCTATAGTCCTCATTTTTCCCCCAATAAAACTTAACTCACTAGTCTCGTGTTGTGCATTTTTTTGTTATTGTTATTGACAATTTCAAAAATCAACAAAGGGATCTGAGAAGACTTCTCTCCTTCACCTGAACTTTATGAAGAACCAGATCTTGGTGCTAGCAGAGACCTCTTATGCTCATTCACCTTCTCAATGAGTCCAGATGAATTTGGGTGAGCCTCTCCTTGTTCTTGCATCTCCCATATGGTTTGATGCTCCTGAGTTTTATTTGGTGTTGTATAATAGGTACCTGGCTCCCCAGTTGAAAGATATGGGAGGGCAGTTGTAAGACACAGGGGAGGATGTCCACCCAGTTGAAAGAAACTGGAGTTTGCTTAGTTCAAAGACACTGAGTGGTCTGGCCTAAGTAGTTAGGAGGCTGATCTGACAACTTTTCTCAGTTTGGCTGCCTTAATAGAATTTGTTGGCATAAAAGTGAAGATATTAGATGAGAACTTTTATCCAAAGAAGAGTGAAAAACTCCTCCCAGTCAGTTATGGCTTTCCCATGCAACTGAGAAATTTACAAGAGTGGTGGAGGCAGAGTCCTCATACCGTACAGAGGTCCCACAGGGAAATCCACTCATTTATTAAAAGACTTGATCATCGAGGAATCAGGAATAAGAATTGGCCATCCAGTGATCTGAGCACCAAAGGAAGAAACTGAGAGACTTTAAGAGGAGGTGAAACGACTCTAGGGTGACACTTAGAGGAGTTAAGCTCATAAGCAGCACACCAGCCCACCACACAATTTCATTAGTAAATTATACCCAACAAATTCATCTTCAAAGTGGCAAATAGAGCTTCTCAAACAGAGAAATGAGGTGGAGGTGCATCAGAAAGCCAGCCTCTGACTAATACCCCAGCCAGGTTTATGTACATACAAAACTTAAAAGTACTTACTTAATTGGGAAGGAAAGGAAATTTTGCCCTGAAAATGGACAATATGGGCTCTTTTATTTTGCACACAGTTACTGGAAAAAGCTAGCTTGATAAAACATCTTTTCAGAATTCTGACCCTGAGGGAACAAATCTTTCTAGGAGAACTTGCTTTTCTCTACCTGTGCCTTGAGATGTAAATGTTCTACCAGGGTTCTCAGGAACACTTATCTTATCTAGATCATCTCTAACTCCTGAAACTGAGGGGCAAAAAAAGGGGGGTAAAGAGATCTTTTAAAATTTAACATATTCTAACTGTCATTTTAAAACTAGTGAATTTTATATTGTAATACTGATTCATGACTAAGTTTAGAGAATGAAGTTAAGGGATCTCTGGTTGTGTCTGTCTTTGTGTCTATGTGTATGTTATTATCAAAATTAGTTTTTGAATTAGCTCTACATAATTAACTTAAAGGGAATTAAGTACTTGTATAAGTTCTAAGAAATATAAAAGGAAATTGGCCAGGATGAATTTCAGGTTCATATGAACTGGGAAATATTCAGTATTAAATTAATACCTGGTATTAAAGTTAAATTTTGTTGATTTAATTAACATAGACATATCTTTAGAGTCATCAAGATTAAGTATAATACTTTTATTGTACCTAGGCTTAATAGAAGTCAAATAAGATCATATTATATCTGTTGCAATTTTTTCAGCAAAAAAATTTATATAATGAAATTTGTATAAGTAAATTGTATTTAAATTAGATAAGAGCTTTTGTGTGAACTCTTTAGGAATAGTTATGTTTTAGGAATATCTAGTTAAAAGTGATCCAGATTTTGGTAAGTTGAAATTTTAGAGCTGTGCTAAATTAAGTTAAATGATAGAAGTTTATTGAATAGCGAGATGATTCCCAAATAAAATAAGATACTGAAATATTAATCACTGAACATTGGCTTCCTTTTCCAAAGAAACAAAAGGTATTTAGGGCTATTAATAAATATGTTTGGTGCCACATCAAGGTATTTTCTATAAAAAAAGCACATGATTTTAGAAATCATTATTGGCATTTATGTTTGCCGATCTATAGAATGCTAATGTAAAAGATAGTTCCTAATTGTTACTTCTTAATTTTTACTAGAAATTAATGTTTTTAAGAGTTGAGGATTTGAATTTAAATGTCATTAAAGCTACTAGAAATAATAAGAGAAACATTTAAGTATACAGTAGCAAAGTAGGATATGTGTTTTCAGTAAAAGAAGGTATGAGGAATGGAATTATATTTTGTTAAGAGAAAATAATTTAGTCTTAGAGCTGTTTGTTTCTGGATAGAAAAAATAATAGACCAACTAATATGAATAAAGAAACTTATGGAAGTTTTGTGGAAAAGGAACCCTGAGAAAAGAGTTTTGTGCATGGTCAAAATTGGCTAAGTTTAGAGTAAATTTGAGCAAATTTTAAAAGTATTCTGGTGCAAAATCAGAATTTGTTCTTTTTCTCTGTTAGGAAGACACTTTTCTTAAAATATTGATCTGCTTTTGACAATGCATTATAAAATTTATTCTACCTTTAATCAGTAATCTATTATAACTTTCTGTTTTTGCCTTTGAAATCTGTTGTCACTTTGGTGAAGTATTAATTCACAGTGAACTGTGATCCTATTTCACCAAGTGTTTTGAAACTTTTTTATATTTTTGACAAATTTCCTAAATCAAAATCTAATGAGATTCCTTTGACCTCTAGCTAATTTTGGAATGTTTCAAAGGACCCCTGAAACATCCCAAAGAGAGATATATTAAACTAATTAGGTTCATTTGGTATGTTACATTACATGGGAAGCATTGTCAAATGAGTAACAAATCTTCTTAGGTTATGTTGTATGAGTAAATGTTATTAATCTAGATATTCTAGAAATTATATGGAATTCCTAAAAATCTCATATGTCCTGGTAAAGTGTTACTGGTCATAATTCTAGTCATTATCTTAAAATGCTGTATGTCACAGTAGTAAACAAGTTTCTTTATCAGTTGCACTGTGAGCAGGTCTTTAACCATGCTTTCTTAAATATTTTGTCATTCCTAGACAGTTATTGTTTTATTATGATGGCTTTGCAAAAGTGCTTCCTCTTCAAGAAAATTCTTAGCAAGGACTTTGTGACAAGTACAGGATTCTAACAATTTTCAGATCATACCACTGAACTGAGTAAGAAATTAAAGAGTTCTAATGGGAAAACTGATGGCTTTAAAAAACTGTTAACAAAAAGGATTACTTATATAGGACTGCCTGAACTGGTGAATATAGTTATAATATTTATGGTTTCTGTATGAAATATTACTGACTTTTAATTTGTGTTTTCCAGATATAAGGAGACCTTTCCCCTCAAGCTAACTATGACTTACAGTAATTTGGTAAATTATCCCTTTCTAAGCAGAATTGAAATGATTGTCTTTTCTGTGTACCTAATCCTTCCAGGGATTAAAAACTCTTAGGTTTCCAGCAACTTTAAAAATCAGGTACGTTATAAAGGTCATCTCCTAATAGGTGCAAGAATCTCAAAGCATTTTGGGGACCTTGAAAAGGGAGAAATTCATCCAAATCTGTAGATATCTCAGGTGAAATGTGTGACCAGCCTTTGGTGTGGCTTTCCTTAACCTGATAAGGCTTTTGAAAATTCACTCTGAGCTTCCCTATGAAAGTTTCCTGCAAAGCCAATTTTAAAAGAGGCTGTCTGGTCAATCACACTTCTGTAACTCATCAGGCCAAGTTTACTGAAACCAGAATTATTTTGCAAACAAATTAGCTTTAATTTGACTATATTTGGTAGAAATTAGGATAATTTTAGAGAGAAAAAAAGATTATGTTTCAGTGGATATTAAATTCAAGATTTTTGATTTTGTTTTTTTTTGGGGGGGGTTAGTTTGGGGGCCTTACATTGTGTTCTAGATTCTTCTGTACTTTCCAGAACTTCCACAAAGCCTATGAATTGCTTCCATAGGAATATTTCAAACAAAAGCATAAGAAATTTCAAAGCCTTGGAGACACCCCATGGATGCACATGCCCAGCTGGCTACTGCTTCTCCCACTAATCTCTCTGTGGTGCTTTTGAAAGTAGAGGGGTAAATGAGACTTTATGGGGTCTCCAGGCCTCTCCCTGCCCCACTCACCTTTGCCAGCCTAAGGGGCAGGCTGCCAATCACCTCCCCTGCTGTTGGTTGCAGCAAGTAAATTCTAGATGCCAGGGAGGCTGGGCTCCTCCCTGTCTCCTCCCCACAAGCTACCTGTTGAGCTGACTGACCTAAAAGAACACATAGTCAACAACTGTCCAGCAACCACCTGGCTGCTTCTTTCCTTTCACATTTTGGTTGAAAGAGCCAACAGGTAACCTTTGAGCACCTACCAGCACATGGCACCATGCTGAACACTCAACACCAGATGATGCATTTAAACTCACACTCATCTGGTGATATGGGGCTGTCAAGACCCCCAATTTGCAACTGCAGCACAGAGAAGTTAAACAGCTTGGTCAAGGGCACAGAGCTAAGGTTCAGAGAAACCAGAATTTGAACCCAGGCCACCACGCCATCCAATCACCAGCCGCCCCTGCCCATGTTTTATTTCCTTCAAACATGTTTTCTCTGAATGATATTTCTTCACTTGTTTCTGGTGGTCTCATTTGTTTGTTGCTAGGGCTTTTGTCTGTCTTGCTCACTGCTGTGAACTGGTGCCTGGAAGAGCCTCACACATAGCAGGCCCTCAATAAATGTTTGGTGGATGAGAAGACATTAAAATGAATTAGCACGTGCCTGTTCTGCCCAAGCAAGGCAGATACTGGGGCTGGCTACAGCAATGGGGAGTTAAGTGGGACCCAAGGAAGAACTTGCAGAGGTACCAGCTTGCATGGGTGGGGACATGGCTATATCTGTGTGTCCTGCAGGCAGGAGGCCCCATGGCTGCCCTGGGAGGCATGTCTGGAATGGAGGTTGACTCTCAAGGACCCTGAAGCTGGGCCAGGCAGAGCCTCTGGCTGAGGGCAGAGTCTTAGGGCTGTGTGTTTGGTGTCTGGGATAGCCACAGAACAGAGAAGTGGAGTCCAGAGTTGGCCGGAAACAATATGGGGCAGCAAGAAAATAGAGCTGGTTCCCTGCCCTCCAGCCTGTGCCCTTGGGTCCCTCCATGGGGCTCTGGCCTGACATTCAAGTCTGGGATGAGGATCTGGGCCCCACCTGTGAGCCCTTCTGCAGGGTCAGGCTGTCCTGGGCTTAGATCCTGGCTCTGTGTGATACAAGACAAATGAAGCTTCTCCCCTAGCCTCAGTTTCCCCAGTTATAAACAGAGTTGACCTGAAAATCATCAGTAGAAGTAGCAACAACCACTGACTAAGCGGTTACTGTGTGCACTAATTCACAAGAGTCCTAGAGGTGGGCACTGTTATTATGTCATTTCACAAATAGGGAAGATGAGATCCAGGGACATGAGGCTACTCATTCAGGGTCACACAGTAAGAAGTGGAATTTGAACCCAGGTTGCCTGGCTGCACAGCTCCTCCGTGGGTGAAACACATCAGAGCCCTTAGCGCCAAGCTGGTGTTCAATAAAGCACAGCTGTTAAGATGATTAATCATTCTGGCAGCTTCTCCCAGGGGCCTCAGGATGGTGGTGCTGGGGTAGCTGCCATTTTACACATCCCACATCCCCTTTCCTGGCATTTCCTTGAGGGAGCATCCCCTTCCTCTCTCAGGATCTGGGTGAGGCTCTTCTACCCCAGGATGTGGCCCTGGGCAGTGAGGGACACAGTGATTAGCTCAGTGATGGGTATATGACCCAAGCCAGCCAAGGAGGGCCACCTCTGGGGTTTTTATTGGTGTTATCTGGATTGAGAGGCTCTCCTTCTACTGAGCTGTAAGGACAAATGCATGGAGTGGTGAGGACACTTTTGCCTGCCTGAGATAGAAGACTCCAGGGTGCACACAGAAAGAGAAAGAGGGAGTTAGAGATTCCTGATGGTACTTGAGCACATGGACCCAACTCTGCCTGGAGCTGTCACTAAGTTACATGAACAACACATTTCCTTTTCATGGTCAGATTGGTTCCTGCTACTTACTGAACAAACAGAGGGGATTCTCTGTCTCACAACCAACAGCCTTGGGGACCCTCTCCAAATACCTCTTGTTTTCTAAACATTTACACTGTGCTAGACATGAGCACACACACTTAACAGACACCCAATCTCTTCACTTGGTCCCTAGAGGCACTGAGTCAGTAGCACAATTGTCCTTTTTCCACAGCTGAAGAGGTAGTGGCTCTGAGAGCTGATGGAAGGACAGGGTTGGGGCTGGACCCCGGCATGCAGAGGAAGAAGGGAGGACCCTCCACCCCCTGACCCAGCCCACTAAGGCTCACCCACTGCTCCATTGCAGCTGCGCTCTGTGATGCTAACCTTCACCAGGTGGACATTGCTGGTGGATGCAGTGGGCGTTGGAAACACTATCTCCACCACCTCATAGCTGCAGAACACAGTGGGTCTCTCAGTCCTGCAAATGTCATTATGGCCCCCAGCCCTGCCCCATAGGGCTCCAGACTCTGGGCCCTCTGTGCAGGGGACCCAGCAGCTGTGCTGGCCACCACCTCCACCTCCCTTGACCCCTCCATCACCTGGATGGTGTCCACAGGGACCAGGCTGTCCTGTGGTGTCCAGGTCTGAGGCTGGAAGTCAGCTCGCTGTACATTGAGCTGCTTGCAGTTCCTGGAGCACTTTCCTGAGCTGGGCCTTCTGCACAGAGCTTAGTGGCATCAGCTGCCTTGCCATCTGGCACACCCAGGTCCTGCTCTCGGACCCAGGTGCTCATGCTCTGGGTCTCAAGCGCCACCAGGTCTTTGAGGGGGGGGCTCAGGGACATCCAGACAGAGCTTGCTGCCTCCCCAGGCCCCTGCGGGGTGCCTAGGAATTTCTGGTTCTTGAGCTTCACCTTGAGCTGCCATTTCTCCTCCTGCAGCACAGACAGCTTCACCTGGAGTACAGGGATCAGCTTCACCAGCTCCTCCAGCTGCCACAGCTTCTGCAGGGTCCCAGCCATCTGCTCCCGCACGTGGCCCAGGTGCTGAGAACTTGGCAGCATGGGCGTGGACAGCCCCTACTCTCACGGCATCGTTGGTGGCAGCCCCACACCCGCCAGCGAGCTCATGGAGCCGGCTGCGCTGCGGGTCAGACAGCCCAAGCTGGTGGGGGCGGCAGCTTGGTCCTCAAGGCGGTCAAGCAGCCTGCGTGCCACGAGCAGGGTGAAGCCGGCCAGAGCCTCCAGGATGGCTTACTGTGGGTAGAAGCCACAGCCACAGTAGGAATCTACCAGAAGCCAGGGCCATGGGGCAGGGGGCTGAGGCGGGGCTGGCGCTGCACAGCCACCTGCCTTAGCATGTGGCCCTTCTCCATGTAGTCCCCGTACTTGTACTTGAGAAAGACCAGGTCAAGGTGGTAGCCCTAGGGCATCTCCACAAAGGAGGGCAGGTCTGGTTCCTTGGAGGGAAGGTGGGCAGAGAGGCGTGGGCTGGGGTTCCCTGGGAAGGGGGCCGGCACATGTAGGATTTGGGCCATCCTCTTGCCAGCAGACACTCCTCAAGGGTCACTTGGGGGACTGTGAGTTAAACTGCCTGCAGCAGGGGCTGAGGCTTACCTTGCCCTCTTTGGCTGCTGCTGTTTCTGGCCTCCACCCCTCCTCCCGCCCCTGCCATGTGCCCTGCAAGACCACTGAGTTTTGTTGAGGTCTGTATTTACAATGACTCACTTATCAGATAGCTCCTGCTGTTATACTATGGTAAAGTTTAATTGAATTATTAAAAGAACATTCTAACTTGTTTCTGAAATTTATCTCTTTAATCTATATTTGGAGGAAGATATGAAGCACCATGACCTGCAACCGAGGAATTATGCATACTGGAAAAGACATCATTTAAAAAAAAAAAAAGGACTATCTCCAATCTAGATGGAAAGACCTTTATCAAGTACTCTTAACTTTCTGTGCACAGCAAAAAATGAAAGGAATTGATTCAGATTAATATTTCCACTTAGGGTCCCTGCACTGGACTGGTCTACAGAGAGGACTGCTGACCTCAAAATCACCTTAAAGGAATGCTCAAAGAGAGGAGAAACTAGCAGACCAACATGAGAAAAAGACGACATCTGAAGTAGACAGCTAACCCCAAATGCCAGACCAGGCCTGTATACTAATTATTTTGGTAATTGCTCACACTTTTGCCTATGAACTAAGTGTATTTCACAATCTTATGCAGAGTTAAATTAATCCAATTGTTGAGTTTATTATCAATTACCTATATCCAGTACTTCTGGATTACTTTGGTGGATTTCTCCATTTGAGGCTCCAATTGGATAGCCCTTAGGAAAGAATTCTAGAAGAAAGAAATTTTAGTTCTGTGTGCGCCACTATTGATATTACTGGATGGGACTCCTTCACTTGGCCAATCAATCATACTTGCTCTGATCATCACCATAAATATACATTTTCTTTTAAAGTTACTCAAGCTCAATCAGAGCAACAAGGAAAATTTCAGCCAAAGAATATAACCTCCCTCAGTTTTGGGCTGGATTTATGTGGCTAACACCAGGCTCTGATCGTTTAAGTTTAAGGCCTCCTCATGTTGGAACAAGGAAACTATACTAAGGATACTAGGAAATTTGGCTAGGTGCCTTGTGAACAATGCCAATATATCATTTCCTTTGAAGATAAGGATTGGTACAGAACAGAATAAGTCAGATGACCTGGAGATATACTGAGCCACACATAATGGAATTTCTTGGCTTAAATTCTTACTTATAACCTTATAAATACTACTAGCTATATTACTTCTATTCCACCTATTTTATAAGATTGTTGTTTCTTGCATTACCAAATGTGTGACTGAGTCTCTGATAAAATGGCTTGACTTGACTTAAAGCAGTTGACCAGATATATAGTTCTATGTAAGATCAATGATGGTAATAGTGTAACTTTAGATATGGGAAGAAGCATCAAGAGGGAATCATTTCCTGGACCATAGAGACTAACAAAACGGGTGGCCCAGAGACTTTTGGCTACAGTTAATAGGGCCTAGTCCGGTAATAGCACATAGAGTGGCCTATCAATGAAATCTTTGCCTGACCTAGGAATAAGCATTGTTAGCACCATGGGACAAAATAATCATGGAATGCCTCCCAAACCATGGTCCAATTTATGACCATGAGGGGGCACTGCCAAATCTTAATTGGCACCCTCTTGTACTACAAGAATGAAGTTACTAGCCACTGCAGTTGCTAACTTTCAACACACCCTGCAAGGAGTTCAGGGTGGAGGTCAGGAATGAGACGCTCTGTGCTCTGGAAATATCTGACAGAACAGGCCTTCAAACAGATATTTTCAGGAGCCCGATTTCTTGCATATTCTCACATCTAAAATGTCACTAAAGTCATTAAGCTACTTGAAAATAAGTTTCCAAAATATTTTTGGGACTTCTCAGTCTACATAATTCTGTGAGCCAATTCCTTGTGATAAGTTTTGAATTTGGACAGAAATTTGACAAAACGTGGGGAGGATTTCGTTTGAAATTTGGGGAGGTAAAAGGAACAGCTTGCGTCAAAGCACAGAGGTAGGTAATAGCTAATAACAGTGAACATTTATTGACCACTTACTAAATGACGGGCACAGGCTGAGCACTTCACTCACGTTGGTTTGCTTCATCCTCATACTTCTATACATATAAAGACTCCAAGAGAGCATGGAACTATGTCTTGTTTTCAGCTATACACTCAATATAGAGAGCTCACATAACATTCACACTCTACTAAAGGAATGACTGAATCAGTGGTAGAGCAGCAACCCTAAAGCCCCAGCATCTCAGTTTGAACCTATGCCAGAAAGATGGACATAAAAATTTACCCTTTATCTTGTGTTCCACCTATTTCTTAACAAAAGAGTGAGTTTTTAGAATTTTTAGAATTTTTAACAGCTAGAATTGTTTTGTCTTTCAGTTATTTTTTTGCTTAATTTTAAAAAATTAAAAATTAAAATTAAATAATGAAAATTCCTTCTCCATTCTGTTTCAACACTTTTGGAGGACTTATGCGGACTGTCTAGAAGTCCACACAGTAGGAAAGAATTATTACTGTAGCTGCTGGAGGGGAGAGAGGCAGGAGGCAGAGCAGGAGAAGAAAAGAAGAGCTTTTCACTTGCAGGCCAAGATCCTGGAAAGTAAGAAAACATGATTCGCCCATGGACAGGTATGGAGGTTGGTGGGAGTGGGGTCAGGCACGAAACCTATTTTCTCCTATCTATTTTACCTGATTCCTCTCCAGTGGTTCATAAACTGAGAAAAAAGTCAATGGAAACCAAGTGGGACTAAAACAATACTTAGGGCTCAGTGAAGGACACACAGCAACTTTTGTTCTACGTCAAACAGCTTAGGAGGGGCTGGGCCTGTTTCTAAGTGGTCATGGATTCTGCTTCCCAATGAACGTGGAGTTTCATTTTCCCAGGGACAGTGAAGAGTGATCTTCGTTAGGAGCCTTATTTCAGGGTGGTGTTGAGTTACTGCTGGATTCCTGAAAATGTCCAAATAGGAGCTCTCCCTCCACTGCACTGCTTGCCTCCAGTTCCCTTCCAGCCACTTCAAGCTCCCGTAAACAGCATTTGTTTTCCATCACAAGCTAGGAAATGTGACTGTGCAGCCAAGGTGCCAGAGCCCCAGGGAGGGCCTGCCAGGGAGGCTGTTTCCTCACATCTCATTTTAAAGTTTGTAACTTGCTGGTGGGGTTGAGTAATCACTGAAGTTCCATGTCTTCCCATCTTATTCGATTCCACTAATTTATGAAACATCCAGAGACCTGCTGGGGGACTAGCAGATCAACCAGATGTTTACTGAGCAAAGACAGCACACAACACCTCATGAGAGGTGAGGGGGCTGGCGGGCACTCACCTAGTCTGACATCACTGGGTGAGGTAGTCTGCAGGAGAATTTCAAAGCCGAGCAGCTTGGCCAGTTAATCCAAGCAGCTGGCAGCTCTGTGCTGGGATTAACTGACCCAGCCAACTAAAGAGGAGGAATCAGCAATTTCAATGTGTTTATTCTCCAGGAGGAATTAGACCCTGCCCTCCCTGAATATCCAGGGGCTCTAGGAGACCCTTCCCCCCATGGCTCCCCATGCATGGTCAGGATCGCACTCACCATATTGCTTCTCATCACAGCTCCTTGTTTTCCTGATCTTGCCTGAGGTTGAAGTGGGACAATCTCAATTGGTTGCAAAGAACAATAATGAAATAATAATAATTATTAATGATAAATCAACTAATGCTTCTTCCCCTCAAAACATAGGGGAGCTCAAATCCTAAAAAACCTAATGTCAAATCATCTCTTTATAAGACTAGCTTGTTCGAGTCAGGGTGTTAAGAACCAATAAAATAACATAATTTTTGTTTTTAAGCTCTTTATTGGAATATAATTGCTTTACATGCTTGTACCAGCTTATGAGGTACACCAGTGAATCAGCTGTATTTATACACAGATCCCCATATCCCCTTCCTCCTGCGACTCCCCCTGACCCTCCCCATCCCGGCCCTCTAAGGCATCACCCATCCTCGAGTTGATCTCCCTTTGTTATACAGCAGCTTCCCACTGGCTGTCTATTTTACAGTTGGTAGTGTATATATGTCTGTGCTACTCTCTCGCTTCATCCCAGCTTCCCCTTCGCCCCCCCACCCCCCCAACCCCGTGTTTTTAAATGTAGGGAACATAGACATGGAATTGCCAGCTTCCCCTTAGCTCATTAAAAGTAAATCAAAACAAACTAGTAGACACATATAATGCATGTACCATTTGCTATCACTATGATCTCATAAAAGAAAGGTTAATTCCACCTTCTTGACTTGAATCCGTCCAAGAAATTTTCTTCACACTCATAAACGATTCCAAACTACTGAGACCTGAAAAGTTCCATATGACCTAGGATCTGACCCCTGCCTACTTTATAAGCTCCACCGCCTCCTCTTCTTATTCCTCTCCAGCCTTTTCTCTGTCTTTCAAACAACCCCTGATCTTTGCATTTGCTCTTCCCCACATCCTCAGGGCTCTTCCCCCAGATTTCTGGACAGCACCCTCCTGTGGTGGGCAGCTTTCTGACTGGGCTCCCAGGGCTCTACCCCCTGGGATTCATGTCTGTGTGATCTGCTCCTCTGTGTGTGAGCTGGACCTACTGACTTGCTTCTAAAGAACAGACCAGAGTAGACCTGCTGTAAAGAAGAGCAACAGTGACAGTACATCACCCAGAGATTAGGTTATGAAAGACTGTGACGTCCTTCTTGCTCACTCTCTCTCTCTGGCTCTTCTCACTTGCTCTGATGAAGTGAGTTGCTGTGTGTGAGCTGCTCTCTGGAGAGGCTGATGTCACAAAGAACAGAGGGTGGTCACTTGACCAGCAGCCAGTCAGGAGCTGAGACCCTCCATCCAACAGGCTCGAGGAACTGAGTCCTGCCAACAACCTGCACGTGAGACCGCAAAGGATCCTTCCCTGTCCTGTCCAGCTTTGCAAGGACTGCAGTCCCAGAGGTCACCTTGGCTGCAGCCTCATGAGTGATGTTGAGCCAGACACCTGGACCAGCTCAGCCACACCAAGGTCCCCGACACACTGAAATTTTAAGGATTCTGATCTGCAATAATTTTCTGACTTTTATCATCATAAACTCCTGCCTCTATTCCAGTAGACATATAAAATTCACTCAATAGCACCATATGGATCCCAGTGTGAGGAATACTCAGAGTACAGTGAGACCATTACTTCTTGTAATGTATATATTTTTTCTGTCACTGCTAAGTCTGGTTTAACTTTTTAACCACATATTTAGACTACTGGCTCATCGTAATCCATTTCCTTTCCACTCCTCTTCCACATTTTAAATACATAAACTCTGCCAAGCAACAGCTTCCCCTTCTCTGCTTGTGTAATTGATCACTAACTGACATGAAAGACTTCACACTAGTCTCTACTGAGTTTTACCATGTTCATTTTAACTTCACACTCTCTTGAAGTGTGTCAAGCTATGCAGAAAGAGTAGCTTCAGTTTATTCTTATCTTGACTATATCTGCTGATATGCTGATCTCCGGTGAATTGTTTCCTTCCATCTATGGAACATTTTTTCCTCTCATTAACTTTTCAGAGAGCATACTATATTAGCTTCTTTAGATGAATTCCATTTTTACTGACTGGGATTATGTCATCTATTTATTCAATAAAGCTTTATCAAGGGCCAGCTCTGTGCTAAGAGTCACGCTGGGCATTGGTACACAGATAAAGAAACAAATGTAGTTCTTGACCTTGTGGAACTTATGGTATAATAGTCACAGCTGTATACTTGTTTGTAGACTTAATAGTATACTTATAATTGCTAGCTTTGTCGTGGACAGATGGGTGTTCACTGTACATTTCTTTCTGCTTTTCAGTATATTTGAAATATTTCCTAATAAAAATTTGGGGTAAATTTTGCCTATCCTTCACAAGCTATATTTCTTTTATAACCTTGAGCCATGGAATTATACATATGCTTCTTTAAAGCTACTTAGATAGCTTTACTTGCTTTTATGAACTTTCAGATATCATAGCCTCCATTGCACAGGGTTCCTGGGAGAAACAGTCACATAACAGAAAGAACACTCACAGTGAAAATGGACTAGGACTCAAACTCAGAGCCCAGCACCTGCTGGCTCAGTGCCCCTCGACAAGTCACTAATGTCTCTGAGCCTAGATTTTTCTCATCCCTTAAATGGGACAATATTCACACCCTAAGTTGTTTTGAAGGGTATGTAAAATTATGTACATAATCACTTAGTATATTTAAAATGCATCTGTCCCTCTTCCACCATTTTTCCCACATAGCTACTTTGCACATAACCATTATTTCCTTCCTTAAACATCTAAAGTAAGTGATTAATACCCATTTATGCTTTTTTCTTTCTTTAACTTTTGAAGAATAAAATTCTTAGAAACTCACATCTGTAACACATTATTAGTTGTTTTTGTCTAGCAAATAATGGTGTCAGAAGAAACGAATTCATCCATCACCTTCAAATTTCTTTTTGTTCAGGTATGGGTTTGATGTTAAGGAAATGCCATTCAAATCCAGACCAGGTGGTCTGAAACTGTTTCTACTTTGTAAATGCTTTATTGCCAATGCCTGTCTTGATTTAGCACATTTATACTGTTGTCTGTGGGCCCTGATTCCTCTGTCTACAGTGTTATCTTTTCTTTTTGAAACTGCAGAAGCCCTGCCTTCCTTCAGAAAGAGTTCAATGCTATGTCCTCCTGTGAAATCTTCCTGAATCCCTTCCTCCTGATTTTACTCATAATGTTTCTACTGTATTGTGTCATATCTCAAAATATCTTACATCATTTACCACTAGCTGGTAAGCACCATGCAGCCAGATGAAAGCATTCTTCTATCTTTCTATTCCCAGTGTATAGGATTGGGAACAGCCAGTAGGCACTTGTTAGATAAAATTCATGGATGCCTCTGTGGATAAATGACTAGAGTTCATTGTCCTTGGACACCAGGTGCCTTAATAAGTGTATTTGAGCACCAAAATGTTATGACTCTTAGACATTGTATTATATTACTCAAATGCAATAGAACTTTTTTTTTCTTTATTTCAAGTATTAATCTTAATGCCAGAGCTTTCTGTATAGTCAGAAGCTTCTTGATTTTTAAGCAACTGGGATTTGGATGCTTATACAGCCCCTGACTCTTTGCCTGTAATTGCACCAAGAATGTGGCTGAGTTGATGTATCTACCACTCCTGACATATCCCCCACTCCAAACAAACAGATAAACAATCTTCCCCTCATCTCCCTCACCTCCATCTTCCAAATTATCTGGCTTAGAACACTCCTTCTGTCTTGACTCTGAAGAAGATTGAGTGGATTCATGTATTCTGGAGGCTGCTGCATCTCTACATAAGTATTAAGATGATGCTGGATTTCTGAGTTTCAAACCGTTTAATCCTTCAGTGGCTGCTGCATCCACTTGCTTGGAAGACATTGAAATTCTAACCTATGATATTGTGAGCTTCTACTAATTGTTGGGGAGAATCAGCAACACTCAGAGAGGATGAGGAGGCAAGTCAGGGAGGTGCAAAACCTCATATTTCACCTGTCTCTCCTCACCCTTTGCATTCCAGCCATGTGAACATATTTAATATTCTCAATGCTCTACACTGCCATTTAATCCTTTCCCTCTACTTCAAACACTCTTCAAATCCTCTCTACCTTCTTTGTAGGCTAAAGCTTATTCATCCTCTAAGTCTCAGCTGGAAATATCACCTCCTACAGGAGTCTCCTGATATCCTATTATAACACTTACTACACCGTGTTTACAATTGTCTGATTATGTGTGTTCTCTTCACTTACCTGTAAGATTCATATAGAAGAAGATGACATCTTTCTTGTTTACTGTTTTATCCTTAAAACTTAGCACAGTGCCTGACATATAGTAGTTGCTCCTGTATCTCCTGAATGAATTAATGAATGTAGTAATCCCCACTCTCATGGGGATTGAAATGTTATAGGATACACAAGAGAAGCACACAAATAACCAGTATATTCATGCCTCTTCTTTACAATTCCCAAGGAATCTGTAGAGTTAGCATTGTTTTTCTCTTTTTACAGAAAGGAAAATTTAGGCCTAGAAGTTATATCACTTCCCAAGGTGACTCTACAGGTAGAAACTGGCAGAAATGGATTTGAACTCTAGTCTTCTGATAGCAAATTAAGTGTTCCATACATAATGTTGCAGCAATATGAAGCAAGCATCACAAAATTCTAATGCATTTCATAAAGGGGAGCATTCACTCCTAGATAAGATGACATTTGAGTTTGAATCTGAAAGATGAATCAGCTTTTTTTAAAAGAATTATTTTCAATTTCAAAAACATAACTGAACAACCCTTGTGTGTTATAATAAATTCAACTAATACAGATACATTTAATGTGAAAGTCAAAGTGCACCTCACTCTTCTTTTAATTACATTCCCAAGCAGAGCCATCATAAACCATATCTGTGAATATAGACATGACATGGTGGCTTTAATTGTTTTAAAAGGAATCACAGTATAAATACTGTTCAGCAGCCTCCTTTTTTAAAATTCAATACCACTTGGACAAACTTCTATCTGGTATATTTATATTTACCTACTGCACTTTTAACTGCTGCATTTCATTTCTTTGTAGGAGTGTTCCATAATTTGTTTAACCACTCTCCGTTTGTGGGCATTTAAGTGGTTTTCTGTTTTCTCTGCTGTAAATATTTCTGCAATAATGATCATGTGTGTGTATATATATATATGCCTATCTGAGCCCTCATTAATGATTTTCTGTCCATCAATTCCTAAAAAATAGGATTTCTTGTGTTAGGTTATATGCCTTTTAAATTGTGAACAAAACTGACAAAAATGCACAGAATGCAAAAAACATTCAAGGTGAGGAAATTCAAATAAATAAAAGTACCAAGAAGCATAAGTCACATTTCTTTATTTCTCCCAAGAAGTTCCAGCATTTCGACACTTTGTGGGAGCTCAAAGGAAAAATTCCAGCTCCTGCCAAGTGACCACAAGCTATTGGTTAGTCTCTCTTTCTCCTCCTCCTGTCCCTTCAATGATGAAGTCCCCTGAGGTTAAACAATCTCATTAGTAATCTTACCACTAGAATCCCTGAAAACCAATGTTTGCTGCCCTCTGGTTTTTAATCTTAATGACTCCTCACCACACACAGACACCTCATTGTGCTATTCACACTTTCCAGATGAACCAAAGACTTGATTCAGCTGTAGTCAAAGAAAAGGAAGTCTGCACAATTCCATACACACACGCACACTAACCCTCCACTTTCCACCAGCAGCTGAAACTTAAAATTGAGTGATAATGACATGAGATGTTTTAAAGAGCTATCCCCCTGCCTTCAGTTTTATTAAAGGCACAAATGTGCAGTTGCATTTAATGGTGTTTACTTGGAAGCATGCATGTTTACCCTTGGAAACCTATTATGCATCTCTCACCTTACAGTGAACAAAAGGGCATTGTAACTTCATGTAGTTTGACTGTTTGCTTAAATTCAGGTCTGCACTCAAATGACAAAAATGCTTGAGTATCAGTCATCTTGGAATCCAAGGGACTTATTCATATAGCATGTGGGGCTCTATTCATAAATGATTTATGTCTTTGCATAAGAGGGAGTGGGGGCTGTGTGTGTGTGTGTTGCTCAGAGAACCATCGACTGCCTCTCCTGAGTAATTTATACAAGATCAATAAATGTCTATGTATCACTTTGTTCCTGTTGCTTTGGATACCATGTAATGCTTTGGCTGAAATTGAGATTTCTTTCATGAATGATGCTCACGGCTAACACAGAGTAGGTATTCAAAAATGTACTTGTTGAATAAATGAGTAATGAAAAGTAAGCAAACGTTGTCACTGTTCACAAAGGGAAAAGAGGGTCACCCAGTGAGTATTCATTTAATATGTATTAATTGAGCATCTTCTAGACATTTTGCATTGAATAAGGACACAGGTGTCACTTGGAATGATTTTCTAGTCATATGTGTAAGTAATTAAAAACATAACAATGAAAAGCACTGTATTCTCTACTAATGGTTAAAAAGGTTTTCTGGAGATCCAGAGGAAGTATCAACTAATTCTGCTCAGAGAAGTTTAGGAAAGAATATGAACCTGTAGGAGTTCAGCAGGCTTGTGGTGAATGGGGAAGGGAATTTTAAGCAGTAATGGCATGAAAAATAGAAACATAAAAGACCTTCACATTGCAGAAATGGAATATGTTGCCAAGAATGATTAGAGAACTTGTGTTAGTAAAAACAAGTAAGTCTGAACTTTTCCATTAGAATTGGATTGTAGAAGGCCTTATGCACTCAATAAATGAGCTGTTATCTTGTTTTGTAAGCAAGAGGAGATTCTTACAGATTTTTGAACATGGGAGTGATGTAATTAGATTTCCCTTAATGATGTGTCTCTGGTGGCACAATCTATACTAACTACATAGTGGTGAAGGATAGAGAGGAGATAACAAATGGGATTTCACTTGCTTCTCAAGTCCACTAGTGTCTCTATGGAATGCTGCTTTGAGAAGGGCTTCAGAATTGCATCTGGACTCAGAAGGAAAGTCCTCAGTAATAAAGAAGTAATACCCACCATTAGTGTAAGAAGGGAAAGAAAAGAGAGTGTCAGCAGAATAACCTAAGCATTTGCCATCCCTGAATTAGCAGAATGTTGGGAAAGTCTAGGTGAGAAATCATAAGTCCTAATTTGTGGCAATCTCAATTTGTGAGTGAGTGAAGGGAGTACATTTAAATATTTTCTACTATATACACTAAATACATTAAATATGCCAGTAAAAATTATATACTCCTGCATATATAGGACTTGATGAATCATGTGAGGTTTAAGATAAATAATAGAGGATGACTTTATAAAGTTTGTGGTTTAAGATAGGATGCTGGGAAAAGTAACCATCATTAATTAAGAAAGGGAATAGAAGCAGGAAAGTAAGTTGAGAGTGGTAAGGAGGTGGAAAGGAAGGTGATGATTTTAGTATTGGGTATAATAAGTTCTAGGAGCACAGAGGATATCCAGAGAGAGGTACTCAATAAAGTGTTTGAAGCCTGGAGTTGAAGCCCAGGTGAATGTTCTGGGATGGAGATATAAACTTGGGGTTCTTCAGAGTATGAGCAGCATTTCATGCACTGCATGGATAGTAACTCTCAAGAAGAAATCCTGATGAACACCAACATTTAAATAATGGACAGGAGAAATGGAAGATCTGTGTGAATGAGTTAAAACATCCACAAAGTGTATTTACCGCTTGAGAAAAATGTGTAATTCTCTCTCAACCTTTCATTATCACACATACGTAGAGAAGCAAAGGGATTTTTATTTTTCACCCTGATAGACTAGCTTGTTTTAGACCAAACAATCTTTCAGAGAATAGCTGGAAAAGGTAAATTAAATTTTTAAAAATCTCTTTGAGCTAAAAATATCCAGAGAGAAGTGCAAATAGATGAGCATGATATTAAGGCTTTTCATTTCCTATTGAGGTTTTTGCTAATTTATAAGTCAAGGTAAAGAAGCCGAGGAGCTAAGCAGAGCTTAGGCAGTCTTATGGCGGCTGTGAAGCAAAGTATAGAATTCAGAACCTCCCAAGGAACAGTTGCTTTGTAAATACCACAGACTTTCAGCTGGTGCCAGGGCCAGGACTTGAGTGAAGCAAATTAGGTGTGTATGCTACAAAATTTTGGGAGACATTCATTTATTAAATCCTGTGCCCTGCATGCTGCACTTGCCTCACCCAATCCTGTTTCTTTGAGGACACTTGAAGTATTATCTGCAAGTAGTAAATAAAATCTGGAACTAGATCAACCTTCACAAAGGTCAATATTAAAGTAGATCAATCCAAAATTGCACCACAATCTGGCTCTACTATAGTTGCCTGATACAAAGTTTTATCTTCTCTGGAGGAAGAGAATATCATCCAGAAACTCGTGTTATCACTACATTTTTTTTCTGACAAGATAACCTTTCAAAAAATTTACTAGGTATGTAGGGATATAAAATGAAATGCTTAAAAAAAATAATAAAAGCAGACAAAAGTAGCAGACCTGTAGGAAATTCAGATCTTGAAAGACTTAGACTTAAAAAAAAATTTTTATTGAAGTATAGTTGATTTACAATATCATGTAAGTTTCAGGAGTACAGAACAAAGATTCAGTTGTATATACATTCACTTATATTCATACATATATATATGCAAAAATAATCTGAAAAACATATATGTATATTGATTTGATTTGCATTTCTCTAATAATTATTAATGTTGAGCATCTTTTCATGTGCCTTTTGGCCATCTGTATGTCCTTTTTGGAGAAATGTCTATTTAGGTCTTCTGCCCATTTTTTGATTGGGTTACTTGTTTTTTTCTGATATTGAGCTATATGAGCTTTCTGTATATTTTGGAAATTAATGTCTTGTCAGTGGCATCGTTTGCAAATATTTTCTCCCATGCTGTAGGTTCTCTTTTCATTTTGTTTATGGTTTCCTTTTCTGTGCAAAAGATTTTAAGTTTAATTAAGTCCGATTTGTTTATTTTTGTTTTCATTTCCATCAATCTAGGAGATGGATAGAGAAAGATACTTGCTGCTATTTATTTCAAAGAATGTCTTGCTTATGTTTTCCTCTAGGAGTTTTATAGTATCTGGTCTTACATTGAGGTCTTTAATCCATGTTGAGTTTATTTTTGTGTACAGTGTTAGGGAGTGTTCTAATTTCATTCTTTTACATGTAGTTGTCCATGTTTCTCTGCACCACTTATTGAAAAGACTGTCTTTTCTCCATCGTATATTCTTGCTTCCTTTGTCATAGATTAATTGACCATAGGTGAGTGGGTTTATTTCTGGGCTTTCTATCCTGGTCCATTGATCTACAGTTTTGTTTTTGTGCCAGTACCACACTGTTTTGATGACTGTTGCTGTGTAGCATAGTCTGAAGTCAGGGAGCTTGATCCCTCCATCTCTGTTTTTCTTTCTCAGGATTGCTTTGGCTATTTGCAGTCCTTTGTGTTTCCATGCAAATTTTACTTTTTTTGTTTTAGTTCTGTGAAAGACTTAGTCTTTTAAAAAACTGGGATTTGTATGTCCAAAATATCAGAAAGAAGGTGAATATTAGATAAAAGAAAGTTTAGCTGAGAACTAGAATATGTTAAAAATCAAATAAAATCATGGATCTGAAAAAATAAAACTGAATTAACAACTCAATATGAGCTCTTAACTACAGAGAATTAATGCATGTGAAACAAATCTATTGGAAATATACAGATAGAATCATGGAGATAACAAAAGAATGGAAAATACAGAAGAGGCTAAGAAAGATATGGATCAAGATGAAAAAATCTAAAATATGTGTCATTATGATACCATAAGAGTGAGAAGAGATAGTAAGTCAGAAGCAATATTTGAAGAGATACTGGTGGAAAAACTTCTAAAATTGCTGAAGGACCTCAAGCTATAGATTTAAGAAAACTTACAAACGAAAAGTGGGAAAAATGTAAATAAAACACATTTTAATTCATCACAGCATTAAATGATGAGACAAAACAAAATATTAAAAGCAGTCGAAGGGGAAAAAAAGATAACTTAAAAAAATCCTAAGGCTTGTGGCTGACTTCTCATCAAAAACGATGGAAGCCAGAGATAATTGAATGGCATTTTCAAAATATTATAAGAATAAAACACTGCCAATCTAGGATTTTACACACTGAAAAATATTCTGCAGAAATGTTGACATAACAAAAACATTTTCAAAAAGCACAATTTGGGGAATTCATCAAACTCATAGTAAGTAGACTATTATAAGGATATCTTTGCATAGAGGTAAAATGATTGTAGATTAAAAAAGGAAAATGGAGAAAAGAATGAGTAGCAACAGAAAGTTTAAATTTGTGTTTCAAGCTAAAGGAATATTCACTGTATAAAACAACAATAATAATGTCATATGGAGTTTAAAACATCATTATTTAAAATAAATTACAACATAGAACAAAAGAGAGTGAAGGTAAGGAGTTTAAATTTTTGCATTGTTTTAAAGCAATAAGAATTTATATTTATATTAGACTTTAATAAGTCACGTAATCCTCTTTTATTATCAAGGATATACATTAAAGAGTTTGTTAATATATAAATAACAAGCTAGTGGAGGGAGGAAATGGAATAGTAATGAATGAATGGAATGGATGAAATGAAAAGATACATAGACATTTATTTAATCCCAGATATGTCTGTAATCACTTGATGTGTAAATTGATTAAATATTTAAACAAATGGACAAAGATTTTCAGACTAAAAGAAAAAAACCCAACTATAGGCTGCTTATAAGAGACACCGTTTAAATATAGAAAGGTTGAAAGTAAAGACCTAGATAAAGAATGATGGGATAGCTAGAGGAATATCATACAAACTAGACCTTAAGGCAAAATCATTTACAGAGATTTTTTTCAAAGCATTTCACAGTGATGAAGGGTCAATGCACCAGAAAGATAGCACAATCATAAATTTTCATGAGGTCAATAATATTACTTCAAAATTTATAAAGAAAAAATTAAGAGAAGTAGAAGGAGAAATAGACAAATTGAATACCATAGTGGGAGTCTTTAATGCATCTCTTTCAGGAGGTGAAATACAAGCAGACGTTCAATAAGAATATAGATCTGCACTGTACAATTAGGAAATTTAGTGCTAGATTTGATTGTGCTGGGTTTTGCTTTTGAGACAGCATAAGTCCAGCTGTATTTGGTCTCTCTCTCTCTGTCTCCCTCTGTATGTGTGTGTATAATTTTAGAGAAATCTCTGGTACCATTGGAGAGAGTAATACATCTGGAAGAATGAAAACATTTTTATTCTCCTCCAAATGAAAGCAAGCAGGCTACTGTGTTTCTAGGGAAGGGGTTCACCTTATACTAGAAGGATGAATAAGAAACCAAGTACTTGGGTACTTTTCAAAGGGCCATTAGCTTCTTTAAAATAGACTACTGAGTCCTATTATTAGAAAATAGAAGCAGAATGAGAGTTTCTGCATTCAGAAAGGCAAGTGAGGAAGAAGAAAGAAGGGACAAGAACTCAAACATCTGGATACCTGGATGCCATACCTGAGAGGGGCATCCTAAGGAGATTGGTAGGTAGTAAACCAGGAGAAGGATCTTACCTCAGGGTTATGTGGGAACTACTGGTTCATCCTGGTGCCCAAGAGCCTTTTGTGTGCATCTCTTCCCAACTCTAAGTTCAGTAATATCACATTAGTAGCATAAAATCACTTGTGGTAGGGTTATTCACACACAGAAATTGGCAAATGCAAATCAGGACTTTTTGAAGAAAGCTAGTTTATAGACATTTACCACTATACCACTGCCGGAGGACTACTGTCTGATATCCAGGGACTACACAGGACCAAGGAAAGAACTCTAGCCTCTTGGTCACGTGACTATTTGCCAGGGTAAGTAAGTTGCCTGTTGGAGACACAACCCATTGAGGAAACTGACTCCATTGCTGGAATTCAGCCACTAATTTATTCAGTCATTGTGTAACTGGAAACATCATTCTACCCGTGCCCACAGTGGACCCCAGTCTATTATTCTGTTCTGCAATAGGATAGGAAACAACACCCAACCCTGTGGGGATGACTCCCCTCAATACTTGAAAATTCTTTCATGTCTCAAGTGGGTCTCTGTATACCTCCTGAGGGCAGTGGGATTAAGAAAGCAAGGCTCCTACCTAAACCTGAGGACTGGACAGGAACCTGCGAATATGCTCTGAGTTTTGGATGGAAGTGTTAATATGACTGCTACAGCCTATGTGTTTGTGAGAATAATATCAAAGAGCCTACTCCCTTTCACTTATCTAAAGGCACAGGAAAATGTTGTCAGCTTCATCATCAAAGCTAGGTTTGTGAAAGAGACAGGGTTTCTCAATCGAGTCCTAAGAAGTAGTGACCTTCTATATTCCTAAGTCCCACATGGGTCATGGATGAATGTCACTCTGTTAATGACTCAGGAGGCATTTGGTGCACTTTTCCCTATATTCAAAATGAAATTTATGTACACATACAGGAAAACAAGTTATATCAGAACAAGCGAAGAGCAGCCATGAAGAGAACAGTGATTTTGATGCCAGAAGTCCCTTCTTCATTTCCAGAATTTTCTTTCGATGAAGGAGTTAGGCTGTACTGGAGTCCACAAAAATGATCTGGGAAAAGTAGTCCAATCCTTAGGGCAATAGAATCATGCCAGTGGGTTATGGTAATTTTTTGTTTTTTTATTAGAAGCATCATCACCATGACGGCTACTTGGAAACCACTGGGTTTACAGCAGCTGTGTTCATGAAGGGCTGAGCTCTCAAGTGTTTGCAGAACTAATACAACTCAGAGATTTCTACTGGCAGAAACTAGTCATCAGTATTCTGGGGTGTCCTAGTCTCTCTATTCCTTTCTCACTTGGGGCCTGACAAGACTGACATAAGTATCAGAACCATATCAAACAAGTTTGATTGAAGATGGACCCTCTTCTTTTCTTTCCCATCTTCTCTGGGCACAAAGAGAATGCTTGAATCCTTACTGTTTTTCTATTTGCAAGTTTAAGAGAACCCTGTCTTTTGTGATAGTAAATATTTGATTGATACTCCATATGTGTTGATAAAATGCACTGTAGGAGACTGGACTGACTTTCTTGTTAAACCTTCTGCATGAAGCCAGTGATGAACTGAGCGATAGGTATAGAGCTGAATTTTGTAAAAGCAAACATCACAGCCTGGAAAGATTGGTGAAATGTGTTTGCTTTTTGACTTTAAATCATCTTTCAGCATTCTCAGGAGTAAAGAGCCTGGAGTCAATGAAAGTCAAGACAACTGTGAAGTGCACAGCAATTACCTTGAATTCAACTCATTCC
Source organism: Hippopotamus amphibius kiboko (assembly GCF_030028045.1). NCBI lineage: Eukaryota > Metazoa > Chordata > Mammalia > Artiodactyla > Hippopotamidae > Hippopotamus > Hippopotamus amphibius. The sequence continues at coordinate 28,505,155 of NC_080202.1, read as the reverse complement.
ATTTGACAATTTGGTTTTTCAACTCCCTCAGAGCAAAATAAATTCCAACACTTTTAAGCTATTTACAGCATTTTCATTTTTAATCTGGAATCATTTTTATATCCATTATCTTATTATAACCTCTTAAAATGCTAAGAGTAAATAAAGTAGATATTAGTGATAATGATACATATGGTGTTGCTGAGAGTCATGGTTTTAATGATGATGGTGCTCCTATGTTCTAGGTCTTGTGCTACCTTCTATATGTATATTATACCATTTAATCTTCCCAACAGCCTTATGAGGTAGAGAACTAAAACCTAGGTATGTGAAGAGATTTATCCAAGGCCGCACAGGGCATAAATACTAGGACATATTTTGGAATCTAAGTGTTTTGTCTTCTGGCTCAGGCTCTTTCATGTACTCATGTACTTATTGCCAGATCTGATGCAGGAAAGGCCCTTCCTTCTTCTGAGATGATGCACCTCACCTCTCTCAGAACTGGGATTAACTTCACCTCCTCTGAGAAGTATTCCCTGCCCTTTATCAGCCATGTGGTTTTAGGAAAAACTGTTTAACAGGAGTTTACTCATCCATAAAAAGCAGGTAAAAGTACTTGTCTCAAGAGTTGTTGCAAAGATCAAATGGGTCAGTTTAGAAAAGTCTGGCCAGTAGCACATGCTGTCCAGATTGTGGTTTATTTTTCTGTACTGGCCGCTAGACTTTTATGCTTTATCCTAATTGTGAGGAGTGCAAGCGACAAAAGGAAAGTCACGTTAACCCGAGCCTCACAGGATTTTGATGTCAGCACATTGTTCCAGATCACTCATGTTAGCCCACAAGTTGTAATCCTTTCTCTCTGTCCAGAGCTCTTAACAGCATTGCACTGGACCTTGGTCCTGCCATCGCTAATGGAGAAAAAATGTCCTAAAGGAAGGTATCCAAAGAGAAGGGGGGAAAAAGAAAACCCTGGGAAGTCAGTAGTAGAAAGAGCCAAAGCTTGCACTTCCTCGGAGAATAACCTCTTTCCCGGCTTTATTTATTTATTTATTTATTTATTTATTTATTTATTTAGGCTGTGTTGAGTTTTTCATTGTTGTGAGTGGGCTTTCTCTAGTTATGGTGAGCAGAGGCTACTCTCCATTGCAGTGCGTGGGCTTCTCATTGCAGTGGCTTCTTGTTGTGAAACACAGGCTCTAGGCACACCGGCATCAGTAGTTGCCGCATGTGCGGGCTTTAGTAGTTGCGGTGCATGGGCTCAGTAGTTGTGGTGCACGAGCTTAGTTGCTCTGCAGCATGTGGAATCTTCCCGGACCAGGGATCAAACCTGTGTCCCCTGCTTTGGCAGGCAGATTCTTAACCACTAGGCCACCAGGGAAGTCCTTCCCCAGCTCATTTAGTGTCTGGCTTCTAAGAGGTTTGCCTAATAGAACTGAGTCAATTTGATATCAGGCAACTGCTCCAACACACTACTCATCAAAACCTTGTGAGACAGTGGTGTCCAAGAAATATCCAGTCAGAGCAAAGGAAGCAACAACCCAGCCAACACTGAATACTGCATCACTAGTTTCCTCCAACACTGGCTTAAATAAGACATGTTTAGTAAAAGACTGAAAAATAACACTTTGCTTTTTTTCTTCTCTGTTTCCAAAAGAGAAATCGCAATTTGACATAAAAAATAATAGCATTTTCATCTTATAGTTCTCAAAATAGTGGTTGTCCTTTTCATTTTCTCTTTTCCTCCCATAAAAGAGTCATTTTTTCCCTTAAAACAAACAAACAAAAACTCCTGATAAGTTGAAACTGAGTTCAGTCTTATTTTTCCTGTATTTGGAAAAGTTCTCTAGGTATGATTTCACATCTGTTGTCCCTTGGCACTATGACACCCCTTAGGATAAGCTCGGATAGATTCATCATCTCTATTTTATAGATGGGGAAAGAAGCTTGAAACATTTTGCAACACACCCAGATGTCCCAGCTCATGAGTTGTGGGGCCAGGACTACAGCCTACAAGTTCTGACTCCAGTTCCCAAAATCAGAGACCCTCAGAGTGCTTCTATATGAACCTTTGTTGTTATTGTTCTTCTTGTGCTGTGTGTGTGTACTGTGTAAGTGTCCTCCATACATAGCAAGTATCGAGATTCCCTGTACTGAATCACAAAAAATTGAAACCCAAAACAATGAAACTGCTCTTACCTAGAAATTCACCTTCTGATTGACCTATAAGTGACACTACCCTGAACACAAAGCAAAGCCCTGGTAACTAAGTGCTGGGAAGACCCAGCAAACCAGTGATAGAAGCTGCATGAGAGTCATCAGAGGAGACTTCTGGGAAGAGATGAGGAGCCACCCTCCTCTGAAATCCAGGGCCCTGGTTTTCCCACCCACAGATAAACCATGGGTGGGAGGACTGTGCCAGTAGGGGTGTGTGCTTTTAGGAAATCCCTTCATTGAGTGTGACTCTAAGGAGATTTAATTACTGGCCACTGCCTTGATTACAGGAGTGAACTAGATCTACTCATAGTCCCCAAACATGAGAGGGCCAGGACGGCTTACCCCCATCCTGCTCAGGAGACTTGTAGGGGCTCCCTGTGGATGGAACACTTGAAAAGGGATTCTAGGAACCTGGATCAAATTTCTCAGATTTCCCAGGAGTCAATTATAGGAAACCATAGAGCAAAATTGGTATCAAAAACCTAAAGACTGAATCATGTGCTGATCTTATGGGGCAAGCCTAGGATAAAATAATAGCTAGGCCATGAGAGCTGGTGTCCAAGAGATCAGAAGAATGAAAACAGGGATTGATGCATGCAGCAGCAGAAAACAGGATGTGTATGTGTGTGTGTGTGTGTGTGTGTGTGTGTGTGTAGTTACAACCAAGCTGCTAGAGTTCATCAGGGCAGGCTGGACAGTTTTCCCAAGTTTTTCACCCTCTTTCCTTCCTATCAATTGCTAGAGTTCCTAATTTCGTGCAAGGCTTAGCTCTAATTGTTTTCCCCTGCAGAAAAATATCCCGAGCCACCCAGACTATAGGAATCTTGCTCAGTGTCATGTATTCCAAACAGCTCTGTGTCTTCTTTTCATTTGTTATATACGAAGTCTGTTCTCCAACAAGAATATAATCTTATTAAAGCAGAGATGTGAATGTGTTGCCTCTTGAAAGTCCTGAAGGCCTTAGTACAAGGATCATTTTCATTACAGCAAATACACATTTGGGACTCACATGTGCCATCCCTCCGACCGCTCTCACATGTCTCATTTGCTCCTGATGACCAGAGCCTATACAGTATTTCCTGTTGTTTTCCTATTTTATGCATGAGGAAACTGAGTCCTAAAGAGTTTTAAGTGATATTCCGGAGGTTGCATTGCTAAAACCACTGAGATATTAGCCTCTTAGGTCTCCCCAGGCCCAGAACAATTTGTCCCAGGTGCTTTTGCCTCGCTCAGGTGCTAAAGATGTAGGTGTTATGTGCAATCTGAATACAGGACCTGGATGGAGAGGGTTGCTTGTGTGATGATTCACACTTTTAAATAAAATAATAAAACCCTGGCCTGGACAGCTGCACTGCCCCAGTCCAACTGGGATAGGGCTACTGCAGTTCCCAAACACACTCGGATGATGTTCCAGCTTGAATAGCATAATTTGCACATTCTTCGGGAAGTTCTGCCTGGTGGATCATACTCCTTGTCCAGCGCCTGCCAAAAGTTGCTCCTGCTTTGGCTCCCGGTCCTGATCCTCATTGCTGGAAGCAGCAAAGGGGAGGGTGGGATGACTTATCCTCTTGTTGCAAATTTAAGCTGAAAAGAGATAAGCTGGGTGATGGCCCAAACCGAAATCCTGATTCAACCATTATTTACTGAGCATTTAGTATGTATCAAACATTTCCCTGTAATAAGATGTTACAGAGGATCATCCCAGGGGCCCTGTGGGGTAAGTGTCACTATCCATGCTTTACAGATGGGGCAGTAGATTCAGATGTGCTAAGTACTAGTCAGAGTCATTCAGCTACTAGAATGGAAGGGATCTGATTCCAGCTTCCCTGCTCTTGCTGTCCCATCAACATGCTTCTAGCTCACTTTGTGATGAATAACGTGAAGAGTGGAGGAGGGGAAATATAATACAGGCGATGATCATAATAACACACGTCACTATTAACATTCATTGAGTTCTCACCGCGTGCTGGGCACCATGGGAACCTGTTACAAGCATCGTTTCATTTCATCCTCATGACATCCATGTGAAGTAAGCACCAGTACTTCCCTCATGTGACAAAGAAGGAAAATGATGCTAAGAGATACTGTCATTAGTCTAAGATAGCAGAAGATAGCACCAAGATTTGAGCCCAGGTATCTTGTCACTATAGCTTGTTAAAAGAGCTATACATAAACATACAGTGTGGGGGTTCTGGATGGGATCCTTCCCCTGCCCTAGATCTTGAGGCTGAGCAGCAAGAGAGGGGTGAGACAAGCAATTTCAAAAAATAGGTCAGACTGCCAACATTGCCAACAGAACCCATTCAACCAAAGACACAGTTCTCAACCCTTACCTACATGTGCTAAGGCTGACTTAGGAAAACTGCAGACAGACTCTGGGGCAGATGATGGAGTTATTGAGATGCAGCCTCACATGGCCTAGAGGTCAGGATGCCCAGACTAGTTACCTGTGTCAGGAAGTCCTTCTTATCCAATGTGATTAGGAGTTAACTGGGGAGGAAATGTGGGTGCATACCCCAGGCTATGAAAATTCACAACCTTGTGATGGAGATATGAGAAGGACCCTTGGACTGGTAGCATTCTGACATGCCTTCCAGAAATGAACCTGTGGTGGTGCCCTCTGCAGCCATGGGGATTGTCATTCTTCCCAAGAGGGCAGTGGAATCTCCTTGCAGAATGATTGAGAACAGAGACATGCCTGATAATAGAAAGAGGGAGAAAGAGGATTGGCAGATTGAGGGTTAGTTTTATTTTAGTTTTTTGTGAATACATTATTTGTTACATATTTTCCTTTCCCTCCTCATTAAAAAAAAAGAGATCATTTAAACAATATTATAGCATCATTAGAAGGTTAAAAAACTACTCACATTTTATTTTTGTTCTTTATGTTCATTGTTAGAATTTGCTTATATATTGTCCATTTTTATGTGACTATGATCATAGACTAGAGTGAGTATTTTTCCATGTTGTCCCATCTTGTTAGAAAACATTTCTTATCAGAAGATAAGAAATGGATTGCCCAAACCAATTACTTTTTTCTGTGTTCTCTTCATTGGTATCTTTGATGTCTGTGTCTCCATTCTAGAATGAGAGCTTATTCATATCCACTTCAGAGGCTGCAAAAAGCCTGAAAATCGAGGGAAATGTGCATTTTTCTACTGTCATGTAGTCCTGACCCCCATTAAAAATAATACAGCTGTTAGAAAGGACCAGGGAGAAGTTAAAAAAAAAAAAAAAGGTCAAAACAGTTTATTAAGATGAGCTTTCATTCTAGTTACTTTCAAGTTACAGAAACCAAAGGTGAAGAAATTCACCAGCAAGCTGACGAGCAGCTTTGCACTCTGCAGCCTTGGCAGTGGCCCAGCAGCTACTCCCAGGGGAGGGCACCTCTGGCTGCTGCAGCAGCCATGCCAAGGCTGCACAAGGGGAGGGAGAGAAATGCCTCACATTCCTTTGGCTCTGTTTAGTCACTGACTCAGGAAGTAGGTCTGTGTCCCTCAGCTGGTAGCATCACTACCTTTTCCTGGGAGGCCAAGGGTTCAAGTCCCATCCCAGAATCTTGGCCCCCCAGAATCTTGGCAGCTTCCCAGAGGCAATGCTTGCCTTTTCATGGAAGGTGGATGGAGGCACACGCTGGAAAAGGGAGCTCATTCTCCTTCGTTTTTCTAGGGAAACGAGGATCAGAGGAGCAGGACTGACACCACATCATTCAGCTTAGTTTAACCCACAAACTTCAAAGAATTTTAGTATGAAACCAGCACAACTGTCACCCAGTTGCAGGCACTACAAGAGGAGAGGAAAGATTAAGTCCTCTGTTCCATCATCTCCTGAACTCAGTACTCAGCTCAGCCTTTCTTATAACCACAAGAATGTAGGGACAAGAGCACAACCTGGTGGCAGGTTCTCACTGCCAGAGTGAGGAAGCAGAGGTCCACTGGTACAGAGGACACCAAACTTGGAACTCAGGCTCACACTCTCTACAAAAGCAATTTATCACTTCTCATATTTATTAATAGTGTAAAATTTTTAAAAATATCACATTTGAAATTATTTGGAATTACTTATATTAAACACAGATGATAATTTTGCTTTTGACTAAATATTGGAAGTCAGAGAACAGACAAAAATGATGGCAAGGGGGTGTATGTAGAAGGTGAAGATGGTGATGGATCTTTTTAAATAAAATAAACCCACACCAATAAAAAATAAATCCCTTAAACATGCAATACAATTTCTTCTTCTGCCTAAAGTATTTCTATTGCAGCCTGCATGGCCTGAAATATAGGTTTTTGGTTGTGTTTGGGCAATATTTAGACTTATAAGTTGCTTCAGGGCTAGTTCTTGTTGATTTATTTTGTGGGCTGCCCTGATTTCAGGGCAGTTTGCCCCAGGAGCATGGGATCCTGAGTGGGGGTGAGGATGGTGCTTTTCTGAAGAACTTGTCTTTAGGATGGAGAGGCTAAGGTAACAGGGACACCTCTCAGCTGAAGGAATAAACCTCCCTTCTTTAAAGAAGACACTGTGTTTGCCACCAGCTATCCAGGAAGTAAGACTTGCATTGGAACACCACCAAGAGGCTCAAGCCTGGTGTTTCTGTTTCCAGGACAACTTTTACTATCTCCTCGTGGGTTTCATCTCTAGTGAGTTATTAGAAGCTTACTTCCTGCTCCAGTAAGTCTCTCTCTTCCATCCTCCCAGAATTAAACATGTGACAGAGAGTGACAGCTCCAGACGAAGGGAAAGCCCAAAGTCAGAAGGAAGCTGTGATGTGTGGGTCTCCCTCAGCCCCTGTGGCACCTGACTTCAGTTCTTTGTGTTTCCACCTGAAAGTATAAACATCTTTCCTCTCTTTGCGAGGGCAAGATTTTGTGGTTTTTAAAATAGCTTTATTGAGTATAATTCACATACCGTACAATTTTTCCTCTTAAAGTGTATGGTTCAAAGGCTTTAGTATATACATAGAGTTGTGCAACCCTTACCACAATCAGTTTTAGAGCATTTTATTACCCCCAGAGAAACCCCACATCCTTTAAGCCAGCACTCCCCAATTCCCCCATCCTCTTAGCTCTAGGAAACCATTAATCTAATTTTTGTCTCTATGGATTTGCCTGCTTTGAACATTTTATAGAAATGGAACCAATGATCATTTAAAGCTCCCACTTTTCTTCCAAAGAGCCTGGCAATAGACTTTGAACCTAGGTGTTTGAGTAAGGTTAAATTAGTTACTTGTATTAGGTATATTAGATCACCTGGTTTTAGGATTAATATAACCCATGAAGTAGGAAATTAGATAGTCTTAGATGAAAAGCCTCAAGTGTAATTACTCAGAGTGTGCTAATGGTCTGGATATTATCAGAATGGAAGGACAGCCTATGATTCATAGCTTCCCCTAGGTGGGCTCCCACAGACACGGCCCCCAGGGTTCCCAACCTGTTCAGCTTCACCACAGGGACGCCATAAGATCAGCAATTCAGAAATTGATTCCTTGGAAGATTTCTTGTTGTTCTCTCACGAGCTGGCACATCACCTAGCAGGCAACAACACGAAAATGAAATAAAAACCATGTAATTTATTCCTAACATGTTGTTTATTCTTTCTAAAATATTAGCTTTGGAGCAGAATTTTTGCTAAATGTTGCCTTTATTTCCAAAGGTCGGGGTAAAGGTCGTATGCAACCAATGACTGAGAGGTGATTGGTCACTTTACAGTTTCCACCTCAAATGAACTCCCCCACCTGAGTAAATTCCCCAGTTTATAGAATCTGAAAGTTTTAAGAAAGAGGGAGCTTACCGATCACCGTATGGTCTGTTAGATAAATGACCTGGAATAATATTTCTTAAAAACCACATCTTGTAGACAGAGTTATCAGAAAGCCCAGAAAAAAAAATACCCATTGGTTCGGCATTCATGCTTCAATGAAGATAACACGTGCGCCTGCATCCCAAGCTGTGCCAGGGCTTGGAGGGAACCTGGCAAGGGCTAATACGAAGAGCCTTTTGGGGGCGTTAGGCACTTTCTTCCTGGGTCTAACCTCACAACCTTCTCTTTGAGGAGAAAGCAAAAGGTGACTGCATTAAGGCTTAGCTCTCAGAGCTGTGACAAAGAGTCCAGAAAGTTCCTCTCTTGCAACTGGCTTATTTTCCCTAAGCTGGCACTGAGTCAGAAGTAAAATGGTCATTTTGCTTAATAGCTGAAGGCATGAATGCTTGTGCTTTTTAAACCAAAGGTGGTCTCTGGCACTGACTCTGGACCCCTGGGTGTTGAGAACTATCTAAGAATGTTGGGGTGTTATTGCCCTGTGTTTAACGTGAGGCCCATGTTTTCTTCCTTTGGATCAGCATTTTTCCTAAGGTCTGCCTCATAGTAACCTGGTGAGTGTGAGTTGTGTTTTGCAGAGTGTAAAGGAGGCTTTACTTTTTTAAAATTTCACAGACTTGAGCCCCTTGGTTTAGGATTCAGATTCTGCACAATGGAAGGAAATGTGAAACAGTCCCAGCCCCTCATGTACGTGAATAGAGAGGTGGTTGAAATCACCTACCAGGGACAGCATCTGTCAATAGGAGCTCATCTAAGATTAAATAGTAACTCAAGAAACATTGGGCCTAGAACTATCCTGAGTCCTGAGAGAAAGGATAGAACTAACCATGGCCAATATCTTCAAGATGTTTACGTTTTATTGGTGATTGGTTGGGGGAGAAGGAGGAGAACATGAATGTGGGGAGCATTGGGATGCAGATGGTTAGGGATATGATGGAGCACAGCCTGGGGTGGGTCAGAAAGACTTCCTAGCAGAAGTGATTCCTCTATTGGGTCTTGAAGTAAAAATAGGAGTTGGCCAGGCAACTAGAAGTTCTCAGTTGAGTAGAAGAGACAGGCAGAGATACAAGCTTATGAAAAAGCACAGCAATAGAGATAGCCTGACATGATTCACTGTGTCTTGGGTGGATGAGTGTGTGTTTTTTGGAAGATGGGTTGGACAAGTTGGAAAAGGTCAGAAAATAGAAGCCTTGTATTTGAAATGATACATAGCAGTTTCCTAGCTCTTCCTTGCTCTTCCAACAAGGCAACTGATGTCCTGAGTTCTATAGTAGCAATTTCTATGCATTTCTCTCTCTTTTCCCTAAACAGACAGATCCGTAATCAATGTATGGCTCTGCCTGTTACTATGTATGTAACCTTAGACAAATTAGTCACATGGAGCCTTTGTTTTCCTCTTCTGAAAAATGGACCCAAACTAGGAACAATATCATGGGGCTATTGTGAATATTGTCAGAATCAAAAAGCACAATGCCTGGCATTAAAAAGTTCTCATAAAATATTTGTGGAATCAACCAGGCATATGAGTGAAAAGGAAACTCAACAGCCTGGAAAACAGCCTTTAGTTTTCCAAATACCAGTAGCTTCCGAAGCAGCCTAGGACACCTGGGAAGAGGTAGAAAGGGGATCTGAACCCTGAAGAAGAGTAACAGGAAGCCAGGGACCCAGAAACAGGAGACAGTAGGCCAGAAAAAGAGATCAAAGTAAAGGGATGCAGCTTGTGCCAGAACAACAGGGCATCACTAGGTCAGGAGTGCAGACAGGAGGGAGGGGGTGACAGATGCTTGCTTGTGGGGCAATTCAGGGACTGGATGCACAGCAGCCCGTGGCTTCCTTTTTCCTGATGTCATCCGGATGTTCTACCAGGCTCTGGAAAGAAATCAAAAAAGGGAAAAAAAGAGAGAAAAAAGGGAAAAGAGAAAATAGAGGCAAAATAAGAACACCTGCATTTTTGTATAATAACAATAAAATTCTTTCGTGATAAATACACTCAACAAACTAGGAATGGAAAGGAACTTCCTTAACCCTATAAAGACCATGCATGAACAGAAAACAGCCAACCTCATTCTTAATAATGAAAGACTGTTTCTCCCTAAGATCAAGAACCAAACAAGGTTGTCTGCTCTTGTCATTTCTATTCAAAAATTGCACTGGAGGTCCTGACCAATTAGCCAAGAAAAAGAAAGGCAGCCAGACTGGAAAGGAAGAAGTAAAACTATCTCTTTTTGCAGATGACATGACCTTGTATATAGAAAAACAATGTTGAAAATAAGAAACATGTTGGAAGATTTCACAGCTTCTGATTTAGAAACTTACTACATTTCGACGTTGTCAGGACGGGGAGATATTGGTAAGAGGATAATCATAGACCAATGGATCAGAATTGACAGTCAGAAATAAACCTTCTCAGTTTAAATCAATTGATTTTCTAAATGTCCATAGAGATAAAAAGTAGCCTAGTGCTCACCTAAAATTGGGAGATAATGGGGAGTGATGGCTACTGGGTATGCAGTTTCTTTTTGGGGTGATAAAATGCCCTAAAACTGATTGTGGTAATGATTGCAAAACTCTTTGAATATACCAAAATCCACTGAAGTGTACATTCTAAATGCATCCGGTATGTGAATTATATCTCAATAAGCTGTCATAAAAAATAACAATAACAATATGCATAGCCATCACCAACTGAATACTACCCAAATGCCGGGCACTATGTTAAGCTCTAAATCTTACCTAAGTCTCACAATAAATATGGCAGGAAGGTTTTTATCATACTTATTTGTAATGAAAAAATGAAAGTTCAGAGATATTAAGGAACTTTCCCCAGGTCACAAAACCAATAAGTACCATAATAGTTAGGAGTTAGGACTTTGGTCCATTTTTGTCTCACTTTGAGTTTCAGGGTCTGATTAAAAGGTCGTAGGTGGAACTTGAGAACCTTCTTGTGATCCAAGCCACGTGTTGACAGTATGACCAACCACCAAACAGCAGGAGTTCGTGAAATGTATGCTTCCAACTTTCCCACCAGGGAACTGTGGTGAGGTGTTGGGTGGCAGTTGCTGCTGGAATGGGGCAGAAAGGACTTTGTCCTCAGTTAGCTGTCTTCTCTGGCCTTCTAAGGACACATTTGTTCTAGAGTCTCTCTTACCTACCCCCTCAGATGTGTCGCAGCTGTAATTCTGGAGGTGAGACTCTTGACCCTCCACCCCCAGCGCCTGATTTTACAGACTATGTCTTGTGTTTGATATTGAATCCTGTTACTTTTGGCTCTGCTTCCTAGTTCCAAGAAATACAATGTGAGAGGAAGGAGTTAGGCCCATGAAGATAAAAACGTCAAATAGCTCTCACCAAGGAAAATTTGGTTGAGTTTTGGGAAAATGACTGAAGCAGATAGATTCCATGTTCTGTTTGAGCTCAGCAATTAAGAGGAAAAGGGGGACCCAAGCCAAATGTGCTTGGAATCTTGTCAAATTCCCAGTGTTGGAAAACATTTCAGGATGTTTGACTGAGCTTGGCAGAATCAGTACCTTGACCTTGCCTCTTCCTTCTTAGACGAAGGTGACTAAATAACTAACAATGATCCAAGTCCAAAAGAAGTCACAAACATGATCACCCATTTGTGGGAGGTGGCACGATGGCACCCTCTGTCAACGGAAATTTCAATGGGGGTTTAACTATGAACACATTTGTGATAACAGGGTTTTTGACAAACAGAGTGAAAATCAATTGAGATTAACAGAATTTAAGTCCTAAAGGGAAGCAATGTATGCTTCCATTCCACTCTTTGTGATCCAGAGCAGAGGCTGGAAGGGGAATTGTCTTCCAATGACTGTCCCCAACCCCTTATTCTGTGCATTCTGAAGTATTCTAGGAATTTTTGTGGCTTCATCTGATCTTTTGATTTTTCCTTTGGGCTCTTTAGAATAAGAGCAGAGCAAAATGGGGTGCTCAGGATCAGAGAGCCGCCCTCTAGTTGTCAGGAAACTCAAACCCTCCCTGATAGGTTGAGTGGAAGGAAGGGGAGGGCAAGGATGATGTCATGGGACCAGCCGGGCCCTTGCTGAAACACTGAAATGGATGTGAGGCTGTAGATACACAGATACAATGATTTCAAACTGGTTTCTCTCATTTATTCACAGTATTTACTGAGTGTCCACTATGATCTATGCATTAGAAAGACAGCAGTAAATAAAATAGACAAACTTCCCTGCCCTCCTGGAGTTCACATTCCAATGGATAAAAAAAAAAATTGTTTTATCATTTGGGAGATATAATATTAAATTACTGAAGTTTTTAAAGGTCAGTTGCTGAGTTGGTCAATAGGAATTAGAACTTATTTCTCCTATAAGCAGCTCTAATCCACTTAGACTTTTTACCTTAGTACTACAAATATTTATTCTATTCTACTGATAAATTTTAACAATGAGCTCCATTGTTACCTTGGATGGAACGTGTTATCTTTACCATTAACATAACATCTTATGTCGAAAGTTATACTTTTGAGAAGGAGAAGTAACTAGATGCATCCCTTAACTTTTTTTCCCAAATGACTAAAAAATGCAGATTGGAAAGTGCTTACATCAATTTGCAGCTAAAGCTTCCTCTGTGAATATCTCTTTCTTTTTCCTTGTCTTCTCATCATCAGATATTTTTTATTCACTGAGGAAGCAAAATTTTAAAGTAAAGATATAAAAGAGAATTTTATGAAAGAAGTAACCAGCAGCCTTGTATTTTTGTTTCAAGACAAAAATGTGGTTCCCTGTCTCCCCTTCCTTCCATTTCTGCATATTAATGTCATATACAAATTCTTTCTGGTAGAAAAAGTAATTTTTAGTGGATTCCGGTCCAGGCAGTTATCAACAGAGCTCCTATATGGTAACCACTGTGCACATGTTAAAAGCTACAACTTGTTCAATGCTGCATTAGCCCCAGCTTTGCTTTCACTGCTTCTGAGTCCCCAGCTGCTCACAGCAGGTTCTGCTGATGCTCCCCAGCTAGAGGTTCAGCTCCCTCACCTGTTCCTGATGGAGATGAGTAATGCAACATGACTCCCATTCCAGGTTGGAATTATATTATCCCAGACCCAAGATTCATGACCCCAGATGACTGAGGGGCTCCCACACTGCTTGCCACTAATGAGATCTGAGACCTACTAACAGGATTGGTTACCAGGAGGGATGGATAAGACTGGGATACGGCTCACTTCTTCTACCTTCTTCCGCTACATTCACCCAGTCCACAGACTAGAGCTGCAACCTGGGTGCCCTCTCCTTTGTCCAATCAGTTTACTTGTCTAGTTCACTAGTCCAGATTCTAGCAACAGTGACCCAGATGCTGACCTGGATATTCTTGCTTTGAGCAAGATCTTAGAGACTGTGTCCAGCTGGTCTGTTAGACTGGTCAGTGTCCACCAACCTAATTCTAGCTCCTCTGACTGGATGCAATTTGTTGGGAAAGCCATTTCCAAAATAAAGTTGGAGACAGGTACAGCCCCAGCAGCACTGGGCATGATCTGACTTCCAGCACCTCTGGATCTATCCCTTGTCTCCCCTTTGGTGTGCGTGTTTCAAGCAAACTCCTGCTCCAACCCCAGCTCACCTACAATACTGTAGGAAGTAGGAGTATCCTGGAAGTTCTCTGGGACTAATTCAAGTTCCCATTAAAATCCCTCTTGGAACATCCCAGGGTCCACAGCTCCAGATTCCTTGATGTTCCCAGAGCATGGTGTGGTTTTTAGTCATCGCCAGACCCTTTTAATGTTTCTACACTTTTATTTCATCCCTACTCTAGTGGTTCCTTGAAAAAACCCGACTTTGGTTGTACAAATGAATTTGGGAGTGGGAAGGAGGAATTTGGAAGAGGAAGTGAAAGTGCAGTTAAGAAGAAGCTTCTTTAAATAACCAAATGGCTCTTACCTTAGGAAATTTGGCTACATTCCCATCAAGTGCATAGATATTTTTTAAACTGTCATTTTTTCTTGCTTAAGAAAAAGAACAATTTGGCCAAGTATATGACTCATTGTCAAGTACAGATGCTACGAGACACTTACCTTTTCAACCATGTCCAAATAGGGTTTAAGTCTCCTAATACGAGCTCTGAGAGCCCAGTGAGAAACCTGTTCCTTGTAGCTTGAGGAATCGACATTCCCTTCTTTTAAAAATTCTGTGATTCTCCAAGTCAAGTACAAAATAAGGATGAGACAAACTTAAGGCTGCTTCTGTTCTGTGTTGAATAAATGCTTGTGTGACATGGATAAGCAAGAGGAAAAAAAACATAGGTGAAATAGTTTGATGAGTCCATAGAAAACTAATTGTTTGATGTTACTGTCATCTAGTGATGATTTAACACCTGGTTCCCAGGGGAAGGTGAAGAGTCATATTTTGGCTACAAAGACAGTGGCATAGGCTTATAATCTATCAAAGCTTCACAGGCTTTGGAATGGAAGTGACATCTGGGCAAGCTTCTAAACACCAGAGGAAAGTACCTGGTCAAAAAGACTACTCTACAACTCTGAGAACAGTGCATGGCCTTATATTAAATCCTAAACCTCTGTCTATGATATTTCTGCTTTTGTTTTTAAATCGTCATTAGAACAAAAAGCCACTTTTTTGAATACAACTCCACCTTCCCCAACACATTTCACATGTTGCCAGAGATCAAGTTCCATAGCACCCCTCCTTGTGTCTGTCCACTGCCTTGTCTCTTCACAGAAGCATCATTGAATTTCCAATTCCAGGCACATTCCTCCTCTCCCTGTTGCACTCACATGGTACCTGGGGTTGGGGTGAGCAGAGAAGAAGGAAAATACTATGATTGTTTGCCTACCTTGTACTAAGTGCTTAACTGTCATGATGGCTTTCACTTTAACCTCATAAGGTGGGGTCATCTCAATTGAAAGATAAGGAAATTGAGGTTAAGAAAGGTTAGGCAACTGGCCAGAGGTCACACAGTTAAGTGCCAGGGGCAGAGGTGGCGTTTGAACCCAGCCTGTCTGGTCTCATAGTCTGGGGAGTTTTTTGTGGCTTGGTAAGCGTAGCGATACAATATTGGGAAGGACCACTGCCAATTCATTGAGTAGTGTCAGCCAAACAGCCCTCTCTCTGGGCATCAGTTTCCTTCCTCATCAATGAGAAGGCAGAATTTCCAAAAGCGTGTTCCCTGGAACATTTTCTCTCAAGACATTTCTTAAGAAAAATGGTTCTATGGCCTTAAATAACTTCAGGAGATGCTGTGTACCAGCCCTGCCTGTGGTGCATGTAGCATGTTGCCTTATTCAATGTCTGCCCCAACAGTTTTCTAGTTTTACTACCTAAACACTTGTATTTCCCAAACTGCTTTGCAGTAGAGTCCACACATGATTTGGGCTCCTAGTAAGATGCATTTGTGCATTAGGAACTGAGGCAAGTGGCCAGGGAGGCATCCGTTTAACTGGCACGGTGTACAGTCATGGTGGCCACTGCTGATTGTGGATGGGATCCCTTGTCAAGCCAGTTCTCTGCTGTGGTTCTGAAAGTTGAAGGAATAGAACAGAAGATATTGCTACCCTTACTTACAGTTATCAGTTGTTTACATTTTGCCACTTTTGCTTCTCTATAATTTACACAATTTTTAACTGAATGATTTGAGTATAAATTGCAGGTATCATGCTACTTCATTCCTAAATTGAATGATTTATGCTATATTGCATGTATTACACATATATGTACATATGATTCACATATGCATTCACACTCATATACACACATTTTAATCATTTAAAAGTTTATTGCTGAGTAGTACTTCATTGATAGATTATCACAATGTGTTTATCAATTCACTCATTGAAGGATGTTAAGCTGTTTCCAGTTTTTGGCCATTAAAAATTAAGATGCTATGAACATTTGTGTATACTTGGACAGTGCTGGTTTTGTTTTTGTTTTTGTTTTTCCTCTTGGGTAAATACCTAGGAATAGAATGGCTAGATTGTATGGTAGGTGTTATGTTTAACTTTTTAAGAAATTGCCAGTTTTGCAAAGTGTCTGTACGATTTCCATTCCAACCAGCAATGCATGAGAGTTCTACTTCCTCCACATCCTTTCCAGAACTTATTTTCATCAATCAATGTAATTTTTACCAATTTTGGAGCATAGTTGTATCCCATTGTGATTTTATATAACCCTAATTACTAAAGATGTTGAGTATCTCTCCATGTTCTTATTTGTCACCAATATGTATTCTTTGGTGAAATTTCTGTTTAAATCTTTTGCCCAAAAGTTCATTTATCTTTTTCTTAGTGTTCTATTTTTTAAACATTCTTTTATCTCTTATATTATCACAAATACTTGTTGAATAGTTACTCTCATATTGGTCTGTTATCTGTGGTTCTTTGGTTCTGATAGTCCTGTTTGCACAACTGCTAACTCTCTGACATGGAGAGTTGTTCCCTCAGGTCTTTGTAACTCACTTTTTGTACATGCATCTTCTGTGGATGTTGTCTTCTCCTGCATTATTGCACGTGTCCTAGTTGTAAAAGTGTCACTGGTTTTGACTCTGGCAGGGTCCCGGAGGTTTCAATGGTCCTTTCTGTTACTTTATCTCTTTGTGGCTTCCATTCTGTAGCAGGTAATGTAAATTTAACCTCCATCTCTGGCATAGGCTTGGGGTGTGGTTTCTTCCCATTGCCTTTTTGTTTCTTTCTACCTAAGGCTTTAGGAAAAGCATGAGTTTCCTAGAGGACTCCATGGTCTACAGGCTGGGGATTTTCTGATTTCATTGGAATGGAAGGGGCAGCTCTTAGAGGATCCAGGCTCAGTGAAGGAGGCCCTGGTCCAGCTTCCCACCAGCTATGGCCCAGCACCACACCTTTAGTCCACGTATGTGTATTAGAACCCCAACCCCAACCCTTAGAGCTTTTGTCTGTTGGGATTTTAGGAAGCCCCAAATACATCATTCCTCACCTGTGATGTTGCTAGAAGTGCCTTTAGAGAGTGTTTTTTCACAAAGGAAACAGGCTGGCCTATTATAATAGACAAGTCCTGAAGGAGAACGGGTTTTTCTAGATGCCTTTCCAGCCCTTTCCCAGACTTTTGCCACAAAATAAAAATTAGGATTCTTTCCTTCATTAGCTGTAATAAAATAAACATGGTTGTGAATCTCAACATCCATATATATATATATTTATCCTCTGAGCTTAGTATACTTTTAAACATGTGTAATAAATACAATTTAAACTTCCTGAATTATATATTACATCTTTCATAATGCCATTTATACTCTCATGCTTGTCTTAATCAATTGCTATAAATTAATAAAGGTGCAGCTTCATCAAAGCACACTTTTGAAATGGGATTCCTTGACAATATTTGAAAATACTTCATAGCCAATGGTTTTTGATGAAATTTCTTTTTTAACAACTGAATTTTAGTTTAAATATGTTTTTATAAAGAAGCAAGAATCAGACTTGCCTGGTGGTGCAGTGGTTAAGAATCCGCCTGCCAATGCAGGGGACATGGGTTCGAGCACTGGTCCAGGAAGATCGCACATACTGCACAGCAACTAAGCCATATGCCACAACTTTAGAGCCAGAGTGCCACAACTACTGAAGCCCTTGCACCTAGAGCCTGTGCTCCGCAACAAGAGAAGCCACCACAATGAGAAGCCCACACATTGTGACAAAGAGTAGCCCCCGCTTGCCGCAAGTAGAGAAAATCTGCGCATGACAACAAAGACCCAAAGCAACCAGAAAGAAAGAGAGGGAGGGAGGGAGGAAGAAAGAAGAGAGAACCTAAAGGGCATTATAAAAACTGTAGTCTCTAATCTCTTGTGCATTTTGTGTAGGTTACTACCACATCCCTCCTTCCATTCTCATAAAACAGAAGAGAACTAGTATTGAATTGAATAAAGGGGTAACTTATCTATGCTGCTAAGTCTGATCTTATTTGTCTTCTTGGAAACTGGCATAAATATAGAGTCTGCATATCAACTTCAAGGCTTTCCTTCAAGTACAGAACCTGTACCTTTCTTCAGATTCCATACATATGTGTTAGCATACAGTGTTTGTTTTTCTCTTTCTGGCTTACTTCACTCTGTATGACAGTCTCTAGGTCTATCCACCTCATTACATATAGTTCAACTTCATTCCTTTTAAGGGCTGAGTAATATTCCATTGTATATATGTGCCACATCTTCCTTATCCATTCATCTGTTGATGGGCATTTAGGTTGCTTCCATGTCCTGGCTATTGCAAATAGTGCTTCAGTGAACATTATGGTACATGTTTCTTTTTGGATTATGGTTTTCTCTGGGTATATGCCTAGTAGTGGGATTACTGGCTCATATGGTAGTTCCATTTTTAGTTTTTTAAAGAAACTCCAAAAGTGGGCAACTGGTTTCTGAGAGGTTAATGATAGAGTTAAAACATTGGTCTGCTGATTCTTAGCCCCCTGCACTTTCCTGGAAGGGATTTGGAGCCCCGCTCCCAGGTGGATGCCAGTGGTGTCTGTGTGGTGGAGAGTATCTTAGGATGGTATATAGGTAGAAAAGAGACTGGGCTTTTCACAGAGTGGATGTGCAAGGTGACATGTGTCGGGGGAGGAGTGTTACTGAGAAGGGACCTACTGTCATCTCTACTCATTTTACTGACTTGCTTCTTTTGGCTGCTGAACCCTCCTTGTAAACTGGACTTAATGGCTTTAGTCTGATGCTTCTGGGGGGAAGAATAATGATAGGTAGGAGGAATGGAGTTGGGGGCCTGCCTGGAGGCCTTTGGAGCCAGGTAGCCAGCCAGGTAGAATGATGTGCAGTCATCAATTGCTCTGTGTGCTGGTAGCTGCATGGCAGGTGGCTTAAAAGTCACCTTTAGGCAAGGTAAGTGAGGTCAAGGTTTCCTGCCAGAGGATCAGAGGATCAGAGGATCAGAGTGTTAGAGAAGGGCGGAGCAGCTCTGATGTCTGTGTGTACCCAGGGTCACTGGGTACAGCAGGATGAGCAGAAAGCTCAGGCTAGAGCAGGCAGAATTAACTTCCAAGTGTCATTTCAACAGCTGCCTTGGTGCACACATGGACATGTTTTCCGACAACATCCTGTTATCTTCTGACCATTTGTTTTCTGCAGCAGCCAGGCCCAGGCATTTGCAAGTGTCATTTCACTGTTCAGATGTATCTAATGTCTGGTCCCTTTCCCGTCCCTTTCTTTCCTTTACCTTTTTCACTCTGAGTAGCACCTTTTACCTAGAATTACAGTGAAATCCTAACTCGCTTCTTGGCCTTCCACCTCTCTGATCCCTTCCATCCTACACGTTTACAGCCCAGTCAAGCACCTGAAAGAGAAGTTATGATCTTATCATGCCCCTTCCAGTAGCACTGTTGATTGCAGGATTAATAATAATAATAATAACTACTGTAATAGCTAATGCACACTGCATGCTTTCTTAGGTTCTAGGCAATGTTTAACTGCTTTGCAGGCACTGACTTATTCTACCCTCACATCAGCCCTGTGGCGTATGTTCCTGTGTACGCATGTGTAAGTTGCTGTGGTTATCACCTTTTTCCTGTTTTGGGGAAGGGTATGTAGAAAGGTTAAGTTGATTGCAGAAGACTCAAATTGGGATTGGAATTCAGCTATCTAGGTCCAGACCTGTGCCACAAATACGCTCCTGCACTGACTGTTTGAAAGAGGTCACATGCTGGTTGGTGGGCTTTGCATGCGGAACTAGGCTGGTCCAGCTTTACCTCCCATGACTCATCCACACCCCTCTTGTCCTCCAGTCAACACCAGTCACTCACCCCATGCCTCCCCCACAGGCTTTTTGGTCTTTTGCTGTTGTGCCTTTTATCTTAACATCCACTGCCTGAGCTGAGACAGTGACTGGCTTTGTATTGTGTATTGTTTCCATTGTGTATTGTCATGTAGCAGGGCCCATCTCCCTCCTGTGGGGAGGATGTGAGGGTATTCAGAATAGGTCCTATCCCTACCAACCAAATTATAAGATATGTCTTATTTTCACCTGTTCTGAGCATGAGGGACCTCATGGTACATTGAAGTAAGCTACAAGTCTTTCCAGAGAATTCCATAAGTTGGAGGCCATACGGTTCCCATAGGTGTGCCCTTGAGCCTCAGTAGCTAGGAGGAAGGGCCACTGGCCCCATGGCCACTTTGATCTCCATCTGTATTAAATGTCAAGAGCCCTGCTGGGTCAGGGTATAAGCCCTTTCCTAGAACCTTTACTGGATTCTGGCGTACTGAGCATTATTAGATGCCTGACCCATTTTGCTAGAGCCTCATTTTCTTTCCAGGTTGACTCCCATCCTCTACTTTCCTCTTGGAAGAGGATTCCATCTAATATCCACTTAGTAAATCTTGTCTTCTGAATACTACTCCGCATCAGAAGTGAACTCAGCTAGTCCACACTCTACCTATATCTGCACTCATCTCCCCTAAAGCCCTTTGCCATTTTCTGTCTTGTGGTCCAGTGTGGTTTCATCCACCATGCATGTTGTTGTGTTATACACCTCTTCTTCCTCCTCCACCCTCTTCCCTGCCCAGAGCCATTTTACCTATGCATGTACATATGGCCTTGGGCCCCCAGGTCCCTAACTGGAGGTCAGACCAGAAGACCCTGGTCCCTCTGTCAATCTTCACCTTGACTAACATACTGGATTATTGCCCAGTGATTCCAGGTCAGGTTTTTCATTGCAATCTTTGGCTTAGTATCACATGTTTTGAAAAGACTGAAATAAGTGTAAAGGCACTTTAAATCTTGTTCTTGGACAAATGGCTACTTTTGATATACACATTTTCATACTTTTTCCCTTTCTCTTTTTCTATTAAATCATAGATTTTTATTATTTTTAAAATTATTTTTTATTGGAGTATAGTTGCTTTGTAATGTTGTATTAGTTTCTACCATACAGAAAACTGAATCAACTATACTTATACATATAGCCCCCTTTTTGGGGGATTTCCTTCCTGTTTAGCTCACCACAGAGCATCGAGTAGAGTTCCCTGTGCTATACAGCATGTTCTCATTAGTTGTTTATTTTATACATAGTATCAATAGTGTATATATGTCAATGCCAATCTACCAGTTCCTCCCATCCTCCTCTTTCCCCCTTGGTATCTATACATTTGTTCTCTACATCTGTGTCTCTACTTCTACTTTGCAAATAAGGTCATCTATACCATTTTTCTAGATTCCACATATATGCATTAATATATGATATTGTTTTCCTCTTTCTGACTTACTTCACTCTATATGACAGTCTTTAGGTCTATCCATGTCTCTACAAATGATCCAATTTTGTTCCTTTTTATGGCTGAGTGATATTCCATTGTATATATGCACCACATCTTCTTTATCCATTCCTCTGTTGATGGACATTTAGGTTGCTTCCATGTCCTGGCTATTGTAAATAGTGCTGCAGTGAACATTGGGGTGCATGTGTCATTTTTAATTATGGTTTTCTCTGGCTATACACCCAGTATTGGGATTGCTGGGTCATATGGTAGTTCTATTTTTAGTTTTCTATGGAATCTCCATACTCTTCTCCATAGTGGCTATATCAATTTACATTCTCACCAACAGTGCAAGAGGATTCCCTTTTCTCTACACCCTCTCCAGCATTTATTGTATGTAGATTTTGTGATGATGGTGATTCTGACTGGTATGAGTTGATACCGCAGTGTAATTTTGATTTGTATTTCTCTAATAATTAGTGATGTTGATCATCTTTTCATGTATTTGTTGGCCATCTGTATGTCTTCTTTTGAGAAATGTCTATTTAGGTCTTCCACCCATTTTTTGATTGGATTGGTTTTTTGTTGTTGTTGTTATTGAGCTGCATGAGCTGTTTTGTATATTTTGGAGATTAATCCTTCATCTGTTGCTTCATTTGCAAATATTTTCTCCCATTCTGAGGGTTGTCTTTTTGCCTTGTTTATGGTTTCCTTTGCTGTGCAAAAGCTTTTAAGTTTAATTAGGTCCCATTTGTTTTTGCTTTGTTTTGTATTTATTCTCATTACTCTAGGAGGTGGGTCAAAAAAGATCTTGCTGTGATTTATGTCAAAGAGTGTTCTGCCTATGTTTTCCTCTAAGAGTTTTATAGTGTCTGGCCTTACTTTTAGGTCTTTAATTCATTTTGAGTTTGTGTGTGTGTGTGTGTGTGTGTATGATGTTAGGGAGTGTTCTAATTTCATTCTTTTACATGTAGCTGTCCAGTTTTCCCAGCACCACTTATTGAAGAGGCTATCTTTTCTCCACTGTATATTCTTACCTCCTTTGTCATAGATTAGGTGTCCATAGGTGCGTGCATTTATCTCTGGGCTTTCCATCCTGTTCCATTGATCTATATTTCTGTTTTTGTATCAGTACCACACTGTCTTGATTGCTGTAGCTTTGTAGTATAGTCTGAAGTCAAGCAGCTTGCTTCCTCCAGCTCTGTTTTGCTTTTCTTTCTTAAGATTGCTTTGCTATTCAAGGTCTTCTGTGTTTCCATGCAAATTGTAAAATTTCTTGTTCTAGTTCTGTGGAAAATGCCATTGGTAATTTGATAAGGATTGCATTGAATCTGTAGATTGCTTTGTGTGGAATAGTTATTTTCACAATATTGATTTTTCCAATCCAAGAACATAGTATATCTCTCCATCTGTTTGTGTCATCTTTGATTTCTTTTGTCAGTATCTTATAGTTTTCTGCATACAGGTCTTTTGCCTACTTATGTAGTTTTATTCATAGGTATTTTATTCTTCTTGTTGCAATGGTAAATGGGATTGTTTCCTTCATTTCTCTTTTTGGTCTTTTTGTTAGTGTATAGCAATGCTAGAGATTTCTGTGTATTACTTTTGTATCTGCAACTTTATTCAATTCATTGATGAGCTCTAGTAGTTTTCTGGTGACATCTTTAGGATTTTCTGTGTGTAATATCATGTCATTAGCAAAGAGTGACAGTTTTACTTCTTCTTTTCCAATTTGGATTCCTTTTATTTTTCTGCTCTGATTGCCATGGCAAAAATCATAGAATTTTAGGCTTAGAAAGTCTCCGAAACCATTCTGTCCAATTACCATCACCCTTTCCTTTAACTTTTTTTTACTACTTTCTTTGCCTATTCTGTTTCCTTGTTCTCACCTTCTCTTTTCTTCCCCATGATGTAATGCTAACTTATCTTTACATGGCACTTTAATGTACAAAATGCTGTTAAATATAAGTTTTTGTTTGTCTCTCTCAACAAATCTGGAAGATAGGCAGAGGTGGGCTTATTTTCCTATTTTACAGATGGCAATAAGACCCAGAGTTGTTAAGTGAGCCACACAAGATCTCATAACTAGTAACTAGACATGAACCAGTCTACTTTGATGAATTCAGTACCAAATATGTAGCTTGCTTCAATTCAGAACTACATTCTCTTTCCAGAAGCTAAGCAAAGCTAGTGCAAAGCTGCTATGTGCTATCCCATGTGGTATCCTGAGAAGAGCATGGGTTTCGGAGGCAGATAGTCTTGGGTTGAAATCTCTGCTCTGCCCCACTATCATTCGTTTATTCAGGAGATACTCATTGGATGCTTCCCATGTGGTACTGCCTTGGCAGGCAGTGGGCATAAGCAGGGAGCAGGAAGTTGGAGCTGCTGGTTCAATGAATGAGCTTCTTGAACGATAAACCATATTCACTGTTGAGAATAAACTCATAGTATATAATGAAATGGCAGCTGAAAAGTGCTGCAAAGAAAGTAAAGTGGGATAAAGAGATGTTATGGTTGGGGGATATCCAGGGATGTGATATATTTTAGATAAAGGGAACCTGGAAAGCTCCTCTGTCTAGAGATAACATTTGAATGGAAGTAGAAGTGAAATGAGAGATTCTGTTGGACAAATATTTGGAGGAGAAATGTACCAGAGAGTGTTTCTCAAAGCTCAAACACATTACAATTGCCTGGGGAGCTCTAAGGACATCACCAAGCTCTACCCTAGAGCCCTGGATTGAATTGAGCTGGCATGGGGTTTGGGTGGTTCTTTTGAAAAGCTCCCCTTTCATATAAATAGTTATTATTCTGTCTTGTCTACTTCTGTGTATGTTTGAAATGCTGGTACACCAGAATCACCTGTAGAGTGTGTTAAAATTCATAGTAAGAATTGGGTCTGGGGTGGGAGTTGGCATTTGACTTTTCTTCATCTCCCTCCCTTTCTTCTCCTCATCTTTTTTCTCCTCTCCTTCCCTCTTCTTCTTCTCCTTCTTCTTCTTCCCTTCCCCTCCATTCTCCTCCTCCTTCTTCTCCTTCTACTCCTTCTCTTCCTTCTCCTTCTTCTTCTTCTCCTTTGAGTAACCCAAATGTTCTAAAATTAGACTGTGGCAAAGGTAGCATTACTCCATAAATTTACTAAAAATCATTAAATTGTACACTTAAAATGAGTAACTTTTATGGTACTTAAATGATACCTCAATAAAACTGTCAAAATAAAATAAAAAAAAAACAGGTTATGAAACTCACCCAAGGTCACACAAGTAATGAACTTGACTTGAAGTAATTAATTGCAACAGAACCTGGACTTGAGACCACTAATGTGACAGCCAAATTTAAAGTCTATGATAGAGCCTACAAATTGTCACTGACCTCTCCCAATATATCATTAGATAAATAATAAGACCTCAGTGTGCATATAGCATTAGAGTGACCATGTAACTTGTTCCAACCAGAACACTTTTGAGTGAAAGAGGTGTTGTAAAATGTTTCACCAGGACAAATATAAACCAGGCTGTGGTGAGTATATTGGGACATAGAGTCACTCTTGCTATAGCTCACAACCAAACACCATTTAATTTACTAGGTGATTCAAAATATGTCCTCTCATTGGATCCCTGTACAAATGTGGCAGAATAGAAATTATATCCAGCTTGTAAATTGGGAAGCAGAGACTCAGCCAGGGTCTTAGGCTCATAAATCCTAAAATCACAGAGCAATTAGGCATCAAAACTATTCATTAGATCAGGAGTTGCTGAATCTGTCATGCTGGCTATTTTTGAACAGTCCACAAGCTAAGAATGGTTTCTACATTTTTAAGTAGTTGTATAAGTACCTACATAATAGCCTCCATTTTGCATGTTACCCTGTAAAGCCTAAAATATTTTTTATTTAGCAGATGTCTGCTGTCGTGCACAGAGACTGGGTGCTGAAACTGAGGCTTTAGAAGGCAGACCCAGGGAGAGAACTGAGGTTGGCTGCATGGAGACAGCCTGAAGAGGCTGGAGTGTGGTTCAGCCACAGCCAGGGGTGTACATTGACAAAGCTTGTGCCTTCCATAGACATGAAGGACATGTCATGTCATGTCATGCCATAGACATGAAAGGAGAGGTGGGACCAACTATAGCAGCTTCTTTTTCAGCATCCTCTCAGTCATTGCAGTGCCATCTCTACAAGTTCTGGGAGTGTGCAAGAACAAGTGGGTTGCAATATGCTATTAAAAAACTAATGGGTCAATGATGAAATCAAAGAGGAAGTTAAAAAATACCTTGAGACAAATGATAATGGAAACACAACCATAGAGAATCTATGGTAAGCAGCAAAAGCAGTTCTTAGAAGGAGGTTTATAGAAACACATTTGGGGATCCTGATTCGTCCCATTGACACCACCACTTCCAAAACGTACAACCTAGGAAAGCTCTGAATTATTACAGAGTTATGTTGCACTACCATATGTAAGAGAGGGATTTTTGTGTCATAAGCCCCAAGTATATTATATTTTATTTTGAATCACATGGGGGTTTACCATTTAAGCTCATAGCACCCTTCAATCTTGAGCATACCATACAGGATAAATACCAAAAAAACTTAAATAAATCATATTCAAAATCAGAGAACCAAAGAGAGAAAGAAAATCTTGAAAGAAGCTGCAGCAGGAGGAATGGGGAAGCACTTTACCTACAGAGGAGTACAGATGAGAATTACAGCAGACATCCCATCAGTAACCACCCTGTGAAAAGACAGTGCCTTGATGTATATATATAATGTTTTGAAAGAATAAGCCACTGACCTAGAATTCTATATCCAATGATAACTTCTTCAAAAATGAAGAAGAAATAAAAACATTTTCAGACAAATAAAAACAGTGAATTCATCAGCAGCAGAACTGATCCAGAAGAAATGCTAAAAGAAAATTTTCAGGGAGGAATAAAGTGGCATAGGTCAGGAACTCATATCTACATAGCATTAAAAGGGCCTATATTTTGTTGTTTTAAATCTTCTCGAAGGTATGAACTTTGTCTTATTCATCAGGCATCACCAGGGCTTAGCAAAATGCAGGCACACAACAGGTCCTGAAAGACAGCTTGAGTGGGTACATGAACCAATATTCTGGAGTTTTCTTCTCACTAGGATATATTCAGAAAACCAAAAGTAGCTATGGAATGGTATGTTTCCTAAACAAAATGGCAAGGTAAGCTAGCTATATATATCTCTAAGATGTTTTCTGTGTCTTAGAAACACATTAAAAGTCCCAGGCTAAAATTCAAATGTTGATATTCACAGGGATTCTCCTTTTCTTACAAAAATATATTCATTTGTATAGTTTCCATGAAGGGTAAAATAGCCTGCCAAAATAGTGTCAAGGAGTAGTGAGCTTGTGGAGTGAGAAAGTACTCCCACTGGAGAGGCTGCTAGAACTCTCCTTCTGCCCTCAGGTGGTGATTTTAATACTAAAGGCAAGTTGGAAGACCAAGCAGGAGCCATCCTCCACCTGACTTTGGCTCAGTTCAGCACCCAGTTCACGCGATTATTGGTATGGTGTTATGTCCAAAGATCCAGAATGTCCAAACCCTTCCTACAAAGTCTCCTCTCCTCTCAAGGTTCCCCAAGACCCAATAAAAATCAAAGTCCTGGTATATTAGTAGCCACCTCCTGTGACCCTCGTGCAGGGATCGGGTGAAAGACAGGGTTATACCTGGATATAGAAGTGTGGGATCCTACTTTCCCCTCTACTCATTCCCCCAAATTGAGTTTACCGATGGTCCATACTTCATATTACCATTGGGTAGATTTAGTGGGATGACCCCTGTAAAGCACTCAGCCCAGGGCCTGGTATTCAGTAAGCACTCAGTAAGCATTAGCTACCACTGTTATCTTACCTAGCTGTCTGCAGTCCTTCAGGATTAAACCTGCCATGTGTTAGAGAGATCGCAAATATTTTTTAGTCAGCTGTCTTTTTCATACAGTCTTGATACACACTGCCCAGTGGCAGCTGCGTCTTTGACACCTGCCATAAGGAGTGATTTTCATTTTTGAAAAATGCTTACTTTTCATACCACCTGAGCCTGTTGTTTGCCTCTAGAGTGTGGGAGTGGTACCACTTCCACAGTGGTAGATTGAGGAGGCCTCCTGGCCCCTAAGGAATGGAAATGACCTCTTCTATGAGAGGCAAAGAAAATTCAGTGCACAGTCGAGGGTGTTTTGACAGGATTAGAGAGATGTGATTCACCAAGGCTGTCTTGTAGTTAGTGATGTAAATGCAGATAAACACTATAATTGAAGAGAAAGAGTGATGTCTTTCTCCAGGTCAGTTGGTGGGATGAGGGCTAGGGAGAGTGGGGATTACTTCACTGTAGGAATTACTTTTTTGTAGGAATTGCAAATATGAATGCAAACATTATGAGATTTTGACATTTCTTATATGTAAACACATTAGCTCTTACAGAATTTATTCTGTTTAGGACAAATAAGTGTGTTATTGGCAGTAGTTTTTCTGTAAATATTTTAATCCTATGAATGCAGCTGAAAAAAATGCAGTTTTTTAATGCATTTCAATCACCATTGATAAGAAATATAACAGCTTGATTTTTAGATAAGTTAGATAGAATAGCAGAACACTTGAAAAAATAGTGAATACAGTAGTGAATTGCTTAATATGCCCTCCACATGCCCTCTGCTTCTTCACCAATAAAGTGGAAGTAATGAGATGCTTATTTCACAGGATTACTGTATTTATCTCCAAGCACAGTGACCAGCTTAGAGTAGGTGTTCCACAGTTGTTAGTTCCCCCCAAATGTGCACTATGTTACAGTTCCAAATCCCCAATTCTTTACTCTGGAAAAAGGAGATTGTTATTATAGCTACATTATTAGTGAAAATGATATCTAATACTTGCTAATTACTTATAATGTACCAGATACCACAGTAAGAACTTTAGATGGATTATAATTTAATTCTCATAATCATCCCTTTAGGTAGAAATTCTCATTAGACCCACTTTGCCGCTGAGGAAAACAAGGCTCATAGGTGAAAGAGTTTAGACTACATCTGGTCTGTGTCTGCAAGCTCGTGCTATAACCACCATGCTGTACTGTTTGGCTACGGGAGTTTTGAGATGACACTAGAGTGATATGAGAAAAGACAGCACAGCCCAGTTCACTAAAGATGAAAGTACTCATCCTTTCTCCATTCCTGCCTTTTCCTTGGTCCTTGTCTCAAGCCCCTAGAAGCAGCGTCTAAAAAATACCTCTTCTTGGTGTTGGAGGCCTATTGGACAAACACACCGGCTGAAGGGCTCATGGGAGCATCTCAGTGGGAGGTCCATCCTGGGTGGTCTGGGACAGGAACACTGGCTTAGGGACTGGCTTTGCCACCAACAGTGTCACTGTTTTACTCTTGGCTAGTCAATGACATCTTTTACTTAAGGGTCTAAGGTCCCTTCCAGCTCTAATATCCTGTGTCATATTTACTGGAATCATTAGCTTGTGATTTGGAAAAATTGCTTGAAGCAAATGTGCAGGAAGAGGGGAGCTAAATTAGAAGACATGTGGAAAGAAGAAGGGGCCAGTGTCACTCTCTTTCTGGCTGTCCCAAGTGCTAACTATAGAACTTAGGCAAGTAATGTAGCCTCTCTGAGCTTCATTTTCTCATATAAAGGTGGAGATGGCACCAATGTCATTATCAATACGACAGGGCTGTGTTGTGATTACATGAGATAATGAATCTAAAACTGGAAACTGCACTGTGTTTAGAGAAACAAAGGCTAGTTTTGTTGATAGAATTTATAGCAGCTCAAAGTGATTGGAAGCCTTCAAATGTAGAATACACAGTTGTTGCAGTGACTGCTGACAGATCACCAAGGGAAGTACATTCCAAACTGAAAAGCCTATACCTGATTGTTTGACCAGGGCCAAGAATATAAAGGGTTCCAGCAAGTTTATAATTTTTTTCTGAATTACTTAGTGGAAGGAGGTGTAACTTTCTATAACAGAGTTTGTGGAGTTTCAGATACCTCTCTGTGCAAAATGAATATACCTCAATTTAATATCTATTAATAGTAACCATCATCTTTTACTTCTCTTCCTTGGCAATGCATTTTAGTAATGCTTATGCATGTGTGTACAATTTTAATGAATTTACACATAATCAGATTTGCTTGTAAATGTTCATAGGCCTTGTCAGTGCTATTTTATCAGTCTAATTTTCTACTTTAATGTAATGTCAAATAAAAAACAAACCTGGACTTAGTGAGGAGAATGAATCCTTTCATTCAAAAGGTTTATTGACAAGTTTGGGGTTATTATAGTAGGGAGACTCCTTTGACTATAAGTTCCATGAGTGTCTCTAGAGTGATGCAGAAAGATCTTTCTTTTGTAGAGAGGAGTCAGCAAGGCTAGAAGCCATGTGCAGGAAAGTGAGATGAAGGTGGCCTGACTGGAGAATAGAACAGAGAATATCTTACCCTGAGGCCAGTCTATTCTCAGGAGGGGCTGGATGCTGCCCAGGCTGAGACTGGACCAAAGTTTAGGGTCTGGAGGAGGGAGAGGCGCTTAACTGATTTCGTTAACAAGCATTTTGTTCTGATTGATCAGCAGAATAAGCAGTTTAGCTGACCATTTACAAGGCAATGAAAGGGAATTTAGAGGTGCTGTGTCTGGATTTGTGATAAGTAAACAAAGCGTGTGTGTGTGTCTTATCTAAGTCATGAGGGGAAAGGTGGTTCTTTTGTGATAAGCTGTTTTCTGGAACACAAAGGGTGGAGGTGTTTCTTAATCTCTCCTGTTTTCCAGGATCACAGAACTCAAGTAAAATTCATTGTCAGTAAGGACCATTGTAATAATTAGACTTGCTTTTAGCTGCAAGTAACAGAAAACTGGATTAAGAATGACTTAAACAAAAAGAGGGGTGAGAAAAGATGGAGGAGAAGTAGAGGGATGTGGAATGCGCCCCTCTCCACAGATGCATTGGGAATACACCAAAAGATGCAATAATTCCCACAGAGAACCAACTGAACACCAGAAGACAACCTCGGACACCAGAAAGGACCACAAGGATCCTCACATAACTGGTAGGGAGGCATCTACGATGGCTCAAAGAGGGTGAAGCTGCGGAGCTGTGGCAGACAGGAGGGAGTGAGAAACATATGGAGGGTCCCCACCACAGCTCAGCATTCCTGGACTGAGATGTTGATTCACAGCTAAACAGAGGGTCCGGGAGTGGGAGCATGGGAACCAGAGAGCTGGTTCAGGGTGAGAAACATTGTTGCCAGTAAGGTGACAGACTGAGAGGACAGGAGGGAAGAGGTCTGCGGTGAGGAGTGCCTGCCCCTGAGAGCTGCCCGACCATGATGGCAACTGGATGCCGCAGGCTCACGGGTGGGGGGAGGAAACATGGGCATAGCCTCTCTTTCTCTTTCAGCACCTGGAGCGGGCAGTGCAAAGACCCCCTGTGGGCCACCTAAGGTGCTCAGGGGTAATAGCAACTCCCAGGCCCTCGGGCAGTGCTAGCTTAAAACCCCTTGGAACGCCAGCAGTAGGGAGGCTGCTGAGAAAAAAAAACCCTGAGAGAGGCCCAACTCTGAGATTTTCTGTTTACACCAGAGCCACCAGCATCCCTCTGCAACAGGCACCTCCAAGCCCAACTGAAACAACAGTGCACCACTGCTCACTCACTCCCAGGGGAAGGAGCCACTATTGTACCCTCTCCCTCCCCACACACCAACGCTTACAGAGGAACAATAAAGAAAGATCTGCTGGTCACAGAATAATACAAAAAACCCAAGACTTAATATTTGTTTAACCCAACACTCAGACATTAGTCTGGGGCTTGGATAATCTTCTATAAACCCCGCTATTGCTGGGACGAGCAACCCCAGAAGTCTGGACTACCATGAGGGCAAAGAAACACCATGAGGGCAAAGGAGAAGCAAAAAAACCCACAAGATCAAATAAATGAAGAGGAAATAGGAAAAATGCCTGAAAAAGAATTCAGAGTAATGATAGTAAAAATGATACAAAATTTCAATAACAAAATAGAGAAAGTACAATAAACAGTTCATAAGAACTCAAAAAAAAAACAGCAATGGATAACAAAATAACTGAAATTAAAAATACTCTAGATGCTATAACCAGCAGAATGACTGAGGCAGAAGAAAGAATAAGTGAGTTGGAAGATAGAATGGGGGAAATAGCTGCCACAGAGCAGGAAAAAGAAAAAAGAATAAAAAGATTAGAAGACAGTCTCAGAGACCTCAGTGATAACCT
This sequence comes from Hippopotamus amphibius kiboko, assembly GCF_030028045.1. NCBI lineage: Eukaryota > Metazoa > Chordata > Mammalia > Artiodactyla > Hippopotamidae > Hippopotamus > Hippopotamus amphibius. The sequence continues at coordinate 28,473,674 of NC_080202.1, read as the reverse complement.
TAAATGTACCAACATTCGAATTATAGGCATCCCAGAAGAAGAAGAAAACAAGAAAGGGTCTGAGAAAATATTTGAAGAGGTTATAGTGGAAAACTTCCCCAACATGGGAAAGGAAATAATTAACCAAGTCCAAGAAGCACAGAGAGTCCCATACAGAATAAACCCAAGGAGAAATACACCAAGACACATCTTAATCAAACTAATGACAATTAAACACAAAGAAAAAATATTAAAAGCAGCAAGAGAAAAGCAACAAACAACATATAAGGGAAAACCCATTAGGATAACAGCTGACCTTTCTACAGAAACACTGCAGGCCAGAAGGGAATGGCAGGACATACTGAAAGTCCTGAAAGAGAGAAACCTACAGCCAAGAATCCTCTACCCAGCAAGAATCTCATTCAGATTTGAGGGAGAAATCAAAAGCTTTCCAGACAAGCAAAAGTTAAGAGAATTCAGCACCACCAAACCAGCCTTACAACAAGTGCTAAAGGAACTTCTGTAGGCAGGAAACACAAGAGAAGGAAAACACCTACAAATACAAACCCAAAACAATTAAGAAAATGGTAATAGAAACACAGATGTCAATAATCACCTTAAATGTAAATGGATTAAATGCTCCAACCAAAAGACACAGACTGGCTGAATGGATACAAAAACAAGACCTTTCTATATGCTGCCTACATGAAACCCACTTCAGACCAAGGGATACATATAGACTGAAAGTAAAGGGATGGAAAAAGATATTCCATGCAAATGAAAGTCAAAAGAAAGCTGGAGTAGCAATACTCATATCAGACAAATTAGACTTTAAAGTAAAGACGATGACAAGAGACAAGGAAGGACACTACATAATGATCAAGGGATCCATCCAAGAAGAACATATCACAGTGGTAAATATCTATGCCCCCAACATAGGAGCACCTCAATACATAAGGCAAATGCTAACAGCCATAAAAAGGGACTTTGACAGTAACACAATAATAGTGGGAGACTTGAACACCCCACTTACATCAATGGACAGATCATCCAAACAGAACATAAATAAAGACACACAAGCTTTAAATGACACATTAGACCATCTTTACTTAATTAATATTTATAGGACATATCATCCAAAAATGACAGACTACACTTTCTTCTCAAGTGCACACGGAACATTTTCCAGGATAGATCACATCTTGGGTCACAAATCAAACCTCAGCAAATTCAAGAAAATTGAAATCATATCAAGCATCTTCTCAGACCGCAATGCCATGAGACTAGATATCAATTACAGGAAAAAAAAACTGCAAAAAATACAAACACATGGAGGCTAAACAATTCACTATTAAACAACAAAGGAATCACTAAAGAAATCAAAGAGGAAATCAAAAAATATCTAGAAACAAACAACAATGAAAACACAACAACCCAAAACCTATGGGACGCAGCAAAAGCAGTTCTAAGAGGGAAGTTTATAGCAATACAGTACTACCTTAAGAAACAAGAAAAATATCAAATAAACAACCTAACCTTACACCTAAAACAATTAGAAAAAGAAGAACAAAGAAACCCCAAAGTGAGCAGAAGGAAAGAAATCATAAAAATCAGAGCAGAAATAAATGAAAAAGAAAGGAAGGAAGCAATAGCAAAAATTAATAAAACTAAAAGCTGGTTCTTTGAGAAGGTTAACAAAATTGATAAACCATTAGCCAGACTCAACAAGAAAAGAAGGGAGAAGATGCAAATCAACAGAATTAGAAATGAAAAAGGAGAAGTAACAACGGACACCTCAGAAATACAAAAGATCATGAGAAACTACTACAAGCAACCATATGCCAACAAATTGGATAACCTGGAGGAAATGGGTAAATTCTTAGAAAAATACAATCTTCCAAGACTGAACCAGGAAGAAATAGAAACCATGAACAGACCAATCACAAGTACGGAAATTGAGGCAGTGATTAAAAATCTCCCAACACACAAAAGCCCAGGACCAGATGGATTCACAGGCGAATTCTATCAAACATTTCAAGAAGAGTTAACACCTATCCTTCTCAAACTCTTCCAAAATATTGCAGAAGGCAGAGCACTCCCAAACTCATTCTACGAGGCTACCATCACCCTGATACCAAAACCAGGCAAAGATGTCACAAAAAAAGAAAACTACAGACCAATATCACTGATGAATATAGATGCAAAATTCTCAACAAAATACTAGCTAACAGACTGCAACAGCACATTAAAAAAATCATACACCACGATCAAGTGGGGTTTATCCCGGGGATGCAAGGATTCTTCAATATACGCAAATCAATCAACGTGATACATCATATCAACAAATTGAAGGATAAAAATCGTATGTTCATCTCAATAGATGCAGAAAAAGCTTTTGACAAAGTTCAACACCCATTTATGATAAAAGCTCTCCAGAAAATGGGCATAGAAGGAAATTACCTCAACATCATAAAAGCCATATATGAGAAACCAAAAGCCAACATTGTTCTCAATGGAGAAAAACTGGAAGAATTCCCTCTAAGAACAGGAACAAGACAAGGGTGTCCACTCTCACCACTGTTATTCAACATAGTTTTGGAAGTGTTAGCCACAGCAATAAGAGAAGAAAAAGAAATTAAAGGAATCCAAATTGGAAAAGAAGAAGTAAAATTGTCACTCTTTGCAGATGACATGATATTATATATAGAAAACCCTAAAGACTCTACCAGAAAACTGCTAGCACTCATTGATGAGTTTAGTAAAGTAGCAGGATACAAAAGTAATGCACAGAAATCTCTTGCATTCCTATACACTAACAATGGAAGAGCAGAAAGAGAAATTAAGGAAACTCTCCCATTCACCATTGCAACCAAAAGAATCAAATACCTAGGAATAAACCTGCCTAAGGAGGCAAAAGATCTGTATGCAGAAAACTTTAAGACATTGATGAAAGAAATCAAAGACGACACAAACAGATGGAGGGACATACCATGTTCCTGGATTGGAAGAATCAACATCATGAAAATGACTGTACTACCCAAAGCAATTTACAGATTCAATGCAATCCCGATCAAATTACCAATGGCATTTTTCACAGAACTAGAGCAAGAAATCTTACGATTTGTATGGAAACGCAAAAGACCCCGAATAGCCAAAGCAATCTTGAGAAGGAAAAATGGAGTTGGTGGAATCAGGCTTCCTGACTTCAAACTATACTACAAGGCCATAGTGATCAAGACAGTATGGTACTGGCACAAAAATAGAAAGGATGATCAATGGAATAGAATAGAGAACTCAGAAGTAAGCCCAAACACATATGGGCACGTTATCTTTGACAAAGGAGGCACGAGTATACAATGGAAAAAAGACAGCCTCTTCAGTAAGTGGTGCTGGGAAAATTGGACAGCCACATGTAAAAGAATGAAATTAGAACACTTCCTAACACCATACACAAAAATAAACTCCAAATGGATTAAAGACCTACATGTAAGGCCAGACACTATCAAACTCCTAGAGGAAAACATAGGCAGAACACTCTAGGACATCCATCAAAGCAACATCCTTTTTGACCCACCTCCTAGAATCATGGAAATAAAATCAAGAATAAATGAATGGGACCTCATGAAACTTAAAAGCTTTTGCACAGTGAAAGAAACCATAAACAAGACTAAAAGGCAACCCTCAGAATGGGAAAAAATAATTGCCTATGAAACAACGGACAAAGGATTAACCTCCAAAATATACAAACAGCTCATGCAGCTTCATACCAAAAAAGCAAATAACCCAATCCACAAATGGGCAGAAGACCTAAATAGACATTTCTCCAAAGAAGACATACAGATGGCCAACAAACACATGAAAAGATGCTCAACATCACTAATCATCAGAGAAATGCAAGTCAAAGCCACAATGAGGTATCACCTCAGACCAATCAGAATGGCCATCATCACAAAGTCTGGAAACAACAAATGTTGGAGAGGGTGTGGAGAAAAGGGAACTCTCCTGCACTGTTGGTGGGAATGTAAGTTGGTACAGCCACTATGGAAAACAATTTGGAGGTTCCTTAAAAAACTACAAATAGAACTACCATATGATCCAGTAATCCCACTCCTGGGCATATACCCAAAGAAAACCATAATCCCAAAAGAAACTTGTACCATCAGGTTTATTGCAGCACTCTTTACAATAGCCAGGACATGGAAGCAACCTAAATGCCCATCAACAAATGAATGGATACAGAAGATGTGGCATATATACACAATGGAATATTACTCAGCTATAAAAAGGGATGAGATGGAGCTATATGTAATGAGGTGGATAGAACTACAATCTGTCATACAGAGTGAAGTAAGTCAGAAAGAGAAGGACAAATATTGTATGCTAACTCACATATACGGAATCTAAAAATGGTACTGATGAACTCAGTGACAAGAACAAGGAAGCAGATACAGAGAATGGACTGGAGAACTCGAGGTATGGGAGGGGGCGGGGGGTGAAGGGGAAACTGAGACGAAGCGAGAGAGTAGCACAGACATATATATACTACCAACTGTAAAATAGTCAGTGGGAAGTTGTTGTATAACAAAGGGAGTCCAACTGGAGGATGGAAGATGCCTTAGAGGACTGGGGCAGGGAGGGTGGGGGGGACTCGAGGGGGGGGCGTCAAGGAAGGGAGGGAATATGGGGATATGTGTATAAAAACAGCTGATTGAACCTGGTATACCCCCCCAAAAAAAAAATTAAAAAAAACATAAAAAAAAAAAAACATATGATCATCTCAATAGAAGCAGAAAAAGCTTTTGACAAGATTCATCATCCATTTATGATAAAAACTCTCCAGAAAATGGGCATAGAAGGAAATTACCTCAACATAATAAAAGCCATATATGAGAAACCAAAAGCCAACATTGTTCTCAGTGGGGAAAAACTAAAAGAATTCCCTCTTAGAGCAAGAACAAAACAAGGGTATCCACTCTCACCATTATTATTCAACATAGTTTCGGAAGTTTTAGCCACAGCAATCAGAGAAGAAAAAGAAATTAAAGGAATCCAAATTGGAAAAGAAGAAGTAAAATTGTCACTCTTTGCAGATGACATGATATTATATATACCAAACCCTAAAGACTCTACCAGAAAACTGCTAGCACTAATTGATGAGTTTAGTAAAGTAGCAGGATATAAAATTAATGCACAGAAATTGCTTGCATTCCTATACACTAACAATGGAAGAGCAGAAAGAGAAATTAAGGAAACTCTCCCATTCACCATTGCAACCAAAAGAATAAAATACCTAGGAATAAACCTGCCTAAGGAGGCAAAAGATCTGTATGCAGAAAACTTTAAGACACTGATGAAAGAAATCAAAGATGACACAAACAGATGGAGGGACATACCATGTTGCTGAGTTGGAAGAATCAACATAGTGAAAATGACTATACTACCCAAAGCAATTTACAGATTCAATGCAATCCTGATCAAATTAGCAATGGCATTTTTCACAGAACTAGAGCAAGAAATCTTACAATTCGTATGGAAACACAAAAGACCCCGAATAGCCAAAGCAATCTTGAGAAGGAAAAATGGAGTTGGTGGAATCAGGCTTCCTAACTTCAAACTATACTACAAGGCCATAGTGATCAAGACAGTATGGTACTGGCACAAAAATAGAAAGGAACACCAATGGAATAGAATAGAGAACTCAGAAGTAAGCCCAAACACATATGGGCACCTTATCTTTGACAAAGGAGGCACGAATATACAATGGAAAAAAGACAGCCTCTTCGAAGGGGAAACTGAGACGAAGCGAGAGAGTAGCACAGACATATATATACTACCAACTGTAAAATAGTCAGTGGGAAGTTGTTGTATAACAAAGGGAGTCCAACTCGAGGATGGAAGATGCCTTAGAGGACTGGGGCGGGGAGGGTGGGGGGGACTCGAGGGGGGGGGAGTCAAGGAAGGGAGGGAATATGGGAATATGAGTAAAAAAACAGATGATTGAACTTGGTGTACCCCTCCCCCCCAAAAAAAAGACAGCCTCTTCAATAAGTGGTCCTGGGAAAATTGGACAGCTACATGTAAAAGAATGAAATTAGAACACTTCCTAACACCATACACAAAAATAAACTCCAAATGGATTAAAGACCTACATGTAAGGCCAGACAGTATAAAACTGCTAGAGGAAAACATAGGCAGAACACTCTATGACATACATCAAAGCAAGATTCTTTTGGACCCACCTCCTAGAATCATGGAAATAAAATCAAGAATAAGCAAATGGGACCTCATGAAACTTAAAAGCTTTTGCACAGTGAAAGAAACCATAAACAAGACTAAAAGGCAACCCTCAGAATGGGAGAAAATAGTTGCCAACAAAACAATGGACAAAGGATTAACCTCCAAAATATACAAGCAGCTCATGCAGCTTAATACCAAAAAAGCAAATAACCCAATCCACAAATGGGCGGAAGAGCTAAATAGATAATTCTCCATAGAATACATACAGATGGCCAACAAACACATGAAAAGATGCTCAACATCACTAATCATCAGAGAAATGCAAGTCAAAGCCGCAATGAGGTATCACCTCACACCGATCAGAATGGCCATCATCACAAAATCTGGAAACAACAAATGTTGGAGAGGGTGTGGAGAAAAGGGAACTCTCCTGCACTGTTGGTGGGAATGTAAGTTGGTACAGCCACTATGGAAAACAATTTGGAGGTTCCTTAAAAAACTACAAATAGAACTTCCATATGATCCAGTAATCCCACTACTGGGTATATACCCAAAGAAAACCATAATCCCCAGAGAACCATGTACCATAATGTTTATTGCAGCACTATTTACAATAGCCAGGACATGGAAGCAACCTAAATGCCCATCAACAAATGAATGGGTAAAGAAGATGTGGCATATATACACAATGGAATATTACTCAGCTTTAAAAAGGGATGAGGCGGAGCTGTATGTAATGAGGTGGATAAACCTACAGTCTGTCATACAGAGTGAAGTATGTCAGAAAGAGAAAGACAAATATTGTATGCTAACTCACATATACAGAATCTAAAAATGGTACTGATGAACTCAGTGACAAGAACAAGGACGCAGGTGCAGAGAATGGGCTGGAGAACTTGAGGTTTGGGAGGGGGTGGGGGGTGAAGGGGAAGCTGAGACGAAGTGAGAGAGTAGCACAGACATACATATACTACCAACTGTAAAAGCCAGTGGGAAGTTGCTGTGTAACAAAGGGAGTTCAACTCGAGGATGGAAGATGCCTTAGAGGACTGGGACAGGGAGGGTGGGGGGGGAGTTGAAGGAGGGAGGGAATATGGGGATATGTGTATAAATACAGATGATTGAACTAAGTGTACCTCAAAAATAAATAAATAAATAAATAAAACAAAAAACAGAAAGAGGTTTATTTTTCTCACCTAAAAAGTAGTTCAGAGGTCAGCAGTTGCTGGCATTAGTTTTGCTGATCAACAATGTCAGTAAAACTCTTTGAATGGTTTGTTGTCTCTTAGTCACAAAATAGTTCCTGCAGCTCCAAATATCATGTCCATATTCAAAACAGGAAGCAGGTGCCATATAGCCACTTCTACCTGCATAGGAGATCAGGAAAGTTATTAGCTATGCATGGCTGTAAGGTTTCTCTTAGCAAGCAAGAATGAGACTATATGCTCTAACGAATCTCCTCTTTCTTTTGGGAATTGTATTTTACACAGCCATGATTCTCTACCATTGAATAATTCTTTTACCATCTAAAGTATAGGAAACTAAACATCCTATAAGTGGAGCACTAGGAAAATATACAGTGTGCTTTACTTTAGATAAAGAAATCAAGCCATTCTTAAAAGTTCTGGGGACTTCCCAGGTGGCACAGTGGTTAAGAAACCACCTGCCAATGCAGGAGACACGGGTTTGATCTGGGAAGATCCCACATGCTGTGGAGCAACTAAGCCTGTGTGCCACAACTACTGAGCCTGAGCTCTAAAGCCCGTGAGCCACAACTACTGTGCCCGTGTGCCACAACTACTGTAGCCTGCATGCCTAGAGCCCATGTTCCACAGCAAGAGAAGTTACCACAATAAGAAGCCCACTTATCGCAACTAGAGAAAGCCCACGCACAGCAGTGAAGACCCAACACAGCCAAAAATAAATAAATAAATTAGTCAATTAATTAATTACTTAAATTTAAAAAATATAGTGATTTAAAGTTTTTTTTTTTTTTAAAGTGGTTTTCTGGGGGAGCATCAGGAAAAGCCAAGAACCTCTTGAATAAATTTGTTCGGAGTCACTTATTGAAATGTTAGTACGTTTGGAAATATACCTGCAACAAATGTTGCACAGGGATCATATCTATAATTTTAAAAGACTTACACATTAATACTAAAAACATTGCCCAAATAAAGCTAACATTTATGGTTTTTCCTATTAAATTGTTATAAACAATGGTACCCAATCCCAGTAAGATGTTCTTTTGATACTGGTGAGAGTATAAATAGGCAAAATTTTTTCTTAAAGGTTTATAAAAAATACAAGAGCCTTAAAATGTTAATTTCCTTTACCCTAAAATTTATCTATACCAAAGTTTCCTGCTTTTCTAATGAAAAAATTATAAATATGGACCAAGTTGTCCATATAGAATAATTGTTCTAGAAATATTTGTAATTGCAAATGTGCATGGAAACAGAAATAACTTATAAGAAGAATTAGGAACTTTCAGGTCAAGATGGTGGAATAGAAGGATGTGGAACTCTCTTCCTCCCACAAATACGTCAAAAATACATCTGTATGTGGAACAATTCTCACAGAATACCTAATGAACACTTACAGAAGATCTCAAACAGCCAAAGTTGCAAGAAAGATCACCATGTAACCAGGCAGGATGAAAAAAAAAAAAAAAAAAAAAAAAAAAAAAGGAATCAGGACAAGGCCTGTACCCCTAGGAGGGAGCTGTGAAATAGAAAAGATTCCTGCACCCTGGGAAGCCCTTCACCAATGGGGAGATCAGCTGGAACAGAAAGGGAGCTTCCTAGTCTCAGAGGAGAGCACAGAAGATAGTTTGTGGCAGGGAGAACAGAGAAGGACTGTCACAGATGGTCCTTGCCACGGCACAGCACTCTCCAGCATGAGACACTTGTCCACTGTTATGCATGGAGGCTGGGTGTTGAAACTGGGGCTTTAAAGGATCCAGGGAGAGAATTGGGGTTGGCTACATGGAGACAGCCTGAAGGGGCTGCAGTGTGGTACAGCCACAGCCAGGGATGTACATGGAAGAAGCCTGTGCCTGCCATAGAAGTGAAGGGGTACATGAAAGGAGAGGTGGGGCCAACTATAGCAGCCTCTTTTTCAGCATGCTCTCAGCTATTGCAATGCCATCTCTACAAGTTCTGGGAGCATGCAAGAGCCAGTGGGTTGCAACATGCTACTAAAAAACTAATGGGTCAATGATGAAATCAAAGAGGAAGTTAAAAAAATACTTTGAGACAAATGACAATGAAAACACAACCATACAAAATCTATGGGAAGCAGCAAAAGCAGTTCTTAGGGGGAAGTTCATAGCAATATAGGACTTCCTCAAAAGACAAGAAAAATCTTATGTAAACAACCTAACCTACCACCTAAAAGAATTAGAAAAAGAACAAATAAAACATAAAGGCAGCAGAAGGAAGGAAATAATAAAGATCAGAAATAAAGAAAATAGATGTTAAAAAACAATACAAAAAATTTAATAAAACCAAGAGCTGCTTCTTTGAAGGGGTAAACAAAATCAACAAATATCTGGCCAGGCTCACCAAGAAGAAAAGAGAGAGGACCCAAATAAACACAGTAAGAAATGAAACAGGAGAAATAACAATTGATACCTCAGAAATTAAAACAAAATAAGAAAATACCATGAACAATTACATATCAACAAATTGGACAACCTAGAAGAAATGGACAAGTTTCTAGAAACATACAGCCCACCAACACTGAATCAAGAAGAAACAGATAATTTGAAAGGAGTGATCACTAGAGGTGAATAGAATCTATAGTTAAGAAAACTCTCTGCAAACAAAAGTTCAGGACCAGATGGCTTCACTGGGGAATTCTACTAATATACAAAGAAGAACTTATACTGCTCCTTCTCAAACTCTTCCAAAAGACTAAAGAGGAGGAAAGATTCCAAAGTTATTCTATGAAGCCACCATCACCCTGAAACCAAAGCCAGACAAAGATGCTACCAAAAAAGAAAACAATATCTTTGATGAATATAAATGCAAAAATTCTCAACAAAATATTAGCAAACAGAACAACACATACAAAACACACACCACAATCAAGTAGGATTCATCACAGTGTCACAAGGATAGTTCAACATACTCAAATCAATCCATGTGATATACCACATCGACAAAAGACAAAACCACATGATCATCTCAATAAATGCAGAAAAAGCATTTGATAAAATTCAACATCCATTCATGATAAAAATTTTTACCAAAGTAGGTATAGAGGGAACATATCTCAACGTAATAAAAACTGTTTATGACAAACCCACAGCCAACATAATACTCAGTGGTGAAAAGCTGAAAGCCTTCCCACTAAAATCTGGAACAAGACAAGGATGCCCACTCTCACCACTTCTCTTCAACGTAGTATTGGAAGTCTTAGCCACAACAATCAGACAAGAAAAAAGAAAGAAAAGTTATCCAAACTGGAAGTGAAGAGGTAAAATTGTCATTACATGCAGATGACATGCTACTATATATAGAAAACCCTAAAGACTCCACACAAAAACAACTAGAACTGATAAACGAGTTCAGCAATGTAGCAGGATACATGATTAACATACAAAAGTTTGTTGCATTTCTTTACACTAACAATGAAATCTCAGAAAGGGAATGTAAAAAATAAATCCCTTTTACTTATTTATTTTTCCCTTTTTTAAAAAAAAATTATTGGACTATAGTTGATTTACAATGTTGAGTTACTTTCATGTGTACAGCAAAGTGAATCTGTTATACATATCCATATATCCATTCCTTTTTAGATTCTTTTCCCATATAGGTCATTATAGAATATTGAGTAGAGTTGCCTATGCTATACAGTAGGTCCTTATTAGTTATCTATTTTATATGTAGTAGTGTGTATATGTCAATCCCAATCTTCCAATTTATCCTTCCTCCCCACTTACCCCCTGGTAACCATAAGTTTATTTTCTTCATCTGTAACTCTATTTCCAAAAAACAATCCCTTTTAAAATCATATCAAAAATAAAATAAAATAAAATACTTAGGAAAGAACTTGATCAAGGAGGTAAAAGACTTACATGGTGAGAAGTATAAAACATTAATAAAAGAAATTGAAGATGATTCAAAGAAATGGAAAGATATCCCATGATCTTGGATTAGAAGAATTAATATTGTTAAAATGCCATACTACTCAAAGTGATTTATAGATTAAATGTGACCCCTATCAAATTACCCAAAACGTTTTATACAGAATTAGAACAAATAACCCTAAAATTAATATGGATGCATCAGAGACCCAGAATTGCCAAAGTAATCCTTAGAAAGAAGAACCAAGCTGGAGGCATAACCCTCCCAGCTATCCTCCCAGTATAACAATACTACAAAGCTACAGTAATCAAATCAGGATGATATTGGCACAAAAACAGACATATGAATAGCTGGAACAGAATAGAGAGCCCAGAAATAAACCTACCCACCTACCATCAATTAATCTTCCACAAAGGAGGTAAGAATATACAATGGAGAAAAGAGAGTCTCTTTGGCAACTGGTATTGAGAAAGCTGGACAGCCACATGTAAATGAAAAAAGTTAGAACACTCCCTCATATCATACACAAAAATAAACTTAAAATGCCTTAAAGACAAATATAGGACATGACACCATGCCCTTCCTGTGGGGCATCCATGGCACAACACATAAGGGGATCAGACCTACATGTTTGTCATTTGCTGGCTGGAAACCTTTGGTATAAAGCCACATACTTTTAGAGATGAAACATCCTACGTTTCAATTTTACCTTCCCTTTCCTGCCAGGTACTTTCATATACATCTGAATTTCCTAAACTGGGATATACTTACCTTTGGGTTGTGCACCTGAGTCAGGAGCCCCTTGAAGCCTCACAATCTCTAGAAAGATTCCCTGTGTTTACCCCTTGACTTCACATAAGTCCTTGGAATGGTGTTTAAGAAGATGGATTCATTCATGTTGATTAGCCAATAAGATTGTGTGAGCACGTGGAAGTATGAGTCCATCTAAAAGCTTTACTTTTGTTTGCTTTGTTTGTTTGCTTTTGCACTGAAATTAAGAGGCATCGATTTAATCTTAACAATAGAGTCTTTAGACAAGGTGAGGGTCAGGAATTGTTAGCTGCCATTGTCTGGGGAGTGAAGGGTACCCACTCCAGCCCAGAATCCTCACAGAATATGGCTTAACATGAAAAGAAGGAAACTCTTTTGTATCAATACTTAGGAATCTAGAAATAATCTTTTTCTAAGTAAAAGGTACTAGTATGATTTGAAGCAGGTGTTTCTTCCCCCTTTCGTTCTTTTATATAAAAGTCGTTCACAGAAAAAAAAAAACAGTTGGTGAAAAGTTCTGTCTTGGAATTCAGAAAACAATATTTTGGGTTTCATTATACCCCATGGGTATCTAAAATAGTAGCCTGAACCCTGAATGCTAGCTGCCTAGATGACACCCCCACAGGGATGTTTAATAAACATCTCAAACTCAACATGCCCAGGATAGAACTCTTGGTTACCTCACAGCCTACAAATCATATCCTTTGCAAGTTTTCTCTGTCTTAGAAAGTGGATATCCCATCTACCTGGTTGCTTAATAAAGTTTCCAAGAGTTATTCTCAATTCTTTGCTTTCTCTCTTCCAACAGCCAATCTGTCAGAAATTCCTGTTGACATTACTTCTAAAATACGTCCCTAAATCACTGACTTCTCCCCACCACTGTTACCTCCCTGTCCAATCACCATCATCTTTTGTCTGGACCATTGCACTGGTCTTCTAACCCATCGCCTTGTACCCTTATGATCTATTTTCTATCAAGCAGCAAGAATCATCTTTTTAAAAGTCATTCTCCTGTTTAAAGTCATTCATTGGTTTTCCATAGCAGTTAGAATGAAATCCTTACACCTATACCCTGGTGTACAAAGCCCTTTGGACACGGCCCCCACTACCTCTCTGACCTCAGCACTTACTGCTCTCTCCCATTACAGCTCTCTGGACCCCTGACTTTCTGTTCTGTGGGTAAGCCAGTCCACCAGCTGAGGGCCCTCTCCCAACCTGGAATGGAGATTACTCATCTTCCCATGGCTGGCTTCTTCTAATATTTGGAAAACTACTTCTTATACATATTATCCCTCATAGAGTCCATTCACCATCACCTGACAGTATTGAACCCCTGCCCTCCAAACCCATGCACCATTTATCACACAACCCTCTTTTATCCTACTTAAATTACTTGGATAGTGTTTATAGCTCTCACCACCACCAAGGCCTAAGACCAAATATAAGACCCATGAGAGCAGTATTTTCATCTGTTTTTTAACCATATGTCACCAAAACCACAGAGGAGGTGCTCAATAGTGATGTTGCATGAACCACTGTTTTTTGTTTGTTTTTTTTTTTTTCATCATATGCTGTGTAGTCTCAACATGGGAATCATTAGGTTGTTTCTGCCTGTCCTGTTTTTACAGCTGACTGGATATTACGAGTATAAGGCCCCTGGAGTTCTGGAGGATTTCCCACCAGATCTACTTGCAGATGTCAATATGGACTTCAACTATAGAAAAGAGCAGGATGAATTTGTTCAAGGTCAGTGATACCTACAATTTTTAAAATCAGTTATAAGGTAGAATCTATTGTTATTTACTCTAGCCAATAGAAAGCTATAGGTTTAATTTCTACAATGTTATATTTCATTTTAAATTTTGGCTTAAATGTCTAAAGTGCTGGGCTGAAATGTTTCTTCACTATTTCTAGGACTTGCTCCTTGCATACACTTAGGTTTACTCTCCAGTTTGCTCTGGGAGCTACTTTGCTCTTATTGTAAGTTCACTGTCATCTCATACACTTGGGTGGCCATGGAAGTCTTCTTGGAGGAGGTGGTGTCCAACCTTTTTTTAGGAATTGAATCAAAATTTTAGAGACTTTAAGAACACATATATGTGAGGATGTGAGAGGATGAGGGGGTGAGTGGTAAGAGGACATTCCAGACCCCAGGGACAGCATGACTAAAGTGAGGAAGGCATGAAACCACATGAAATATTAAGAAAAACTGTGATCAGTTTGGTGCTGTTGGTTTGTTGGGGTAGCAGAATTTGGAACTACAGTGGGAGGAGGGTCCACATCCACAAAGGCCTAGGCTGGTTACCAGGCTAGAGTTCTTAGATTTTCCCTAGAAGGGATGGAGATTTATAAGAGACATTAGATAGGGGATATTCCCATCACTTAGAGCAGGGAATGGCCTTTGCCATCCCTGTCACAGTGAAATACATACACAGCAGCTAGCCCAGGGGCACAGAAATCCTTAGAGACCTTGCTGTGGTTGCAAGTAACAAAAGCTAACAAATGGCAGTGTAAGAAAAGGAAAGAGTTTATTGGTTCTTGACACTGAAAATCCATGGGTGTCTGGCTTATAGAACAGCTGCTTGACTCTGTTTTCGTCTGTGTTGACCTCACTCTCAGTCAGATTCTTGTGTCATGGCAGAGGTGGGGCCACCAGAAGATACAGGCTTACATTCTAAGCAGACATAATCCCAGAGGAATAGAAACTTTCCATTGATGGCAGCCAGAGTCCCAGGGCTGGTTCTCATAGCCTCAACATGGATCATGTACTTACTTCCTGGGGACATTTATCATAGTTTTGGGTGACTTAGTGTTTTCAAATACCCTCCTATCTAGAGGGAATTGTGATGCCCCCTATTCAGTGGAGAAGTCACACATTCTCTGTCCATTTCCCTAGCAGCCGGAGTCCAGTCGTGTGCTGTAGAGGTTGGCAGAGCCTCTGATGTGTGGTGCTTGGCATTATCAGTCCACACTGGAGTATGGTCCAGAGACAGCAATAGTTTAGCATCTCTGTAGCAATTCTGAGGTTCTGAATCTGACTCTGGTCCTCCTAGCTCTTCTGTAAGCTACCTGAGAACTGTTACTAAACCACTTCTTGGGCTAAACTTGCTAGAGCGGCAAGCCAAGACTGTCTACACACAGCTTCCCTAAACTAATCACCAGGGCCATATCTGGCTCAATTTCCCAGCTCTGAAATTAATGCTGAGTCAGTTGTGCTTAAACCACATAGTGGAGAAGGAGGGGAAGGGTGAGGCCCTGAAGGAGAATAATATGCTTGTCCAAGAAGTGGAGAGTCAAAGCTGAGCAAGCAAAAGCAACAGATGTCCACTCCTTCCCTTCCTTTCAAGGGCATCTTCAGCCCCTTGTACCAATGAGCTGGCAAGCTCTTTACCCTGTGGTCTGCTTCTAATAGATTTTTTTTTTAAAGTAAATTAATGAACACATTTCCACAGTCGGCATCTCCTTAAAGGACTCTCTTGGTTCCTTCAGCAGCCTTAGCTTGGCTCCTTCTCTGAATGGTTAGTTAGAAGCTTCCTGAACAGCTTGAGGGCAGAGGCTGTGCACTTCATAGAGTTCCCTTGCTCTCTCTCTCCAAGAGCTGATGCTATTTGCACACAATAGCATGGTGGTTATTAAGGAGATTTAGTCTCTGTAGCTGTGATATAAAGCAACATGGGAGAGAGGCGTGAAACAGGGTTAGCACAGTTAAGCTACTTTCCAGCTCTTTAGGAAGGACACTGACTTCTCTGGAACCTTCATTTCCCAACTGAACACACTAGACTGGATGGCTCAGTCCCAGGACACCTGTAATAAGTCAAGAAGTCTAAAGAGGGGCTTAAGGGCACAACAGGAAAACTATTGGTATGGTAGTGCCATCTGGTGGTTACCCTGATTTTAAAACCTAAACATTTATTTTTGGATGCCTAATTTTGTTTCATTTCACCCTGAGAATGTTGTTTGCAGTATACAATGAACAAGTTTTGTTGGATTGTTTTGTTTTTACTGTGTTTTTATATCTATTTGACACTGTCCCTTGACAACAAGCTTTCAGTTGTAATGAATTTGTCTTTTTCTAGAATTCTGTGCCTTATAAGTTACTGTTTTATCATTCCCTATAAGGTCATCATATCAAATATTCTTGTTGATTGAAGCCAAATAGGCTTCCAGAAGCAGTAACTTCTTTTGTTCTCCTCAGAACTTTATGAAAAAGAATGTAATGGAGAGGCAGTGGTCTACTGGGAAGTGGAGAGCCCTTCTCCCAAGTTCAGCAGAGATGTATCCTTTCCAAAGGTGCACCGTTACCCAACTTTCTAAGTGTTTCTGTGCCCCATGGCCATCACTCGATGGTGGTATGTCCAGCAGGAGTGGACAACATTGTCTTTGACACTTGCAGAGGCATCTGGTAAAGCTGTTCCTTCCTGTGTGTCTTTCAGAGACCTCAGAGTGTGATTTCTGGGCCTGACCACGTGGAGCATCTGTAATCGTGGTCACGGGAGGGCAGCTCATACCTCCCTGAGAAGTTTTCTAGGGCTTGAAATTGTCGGGACACAGAACTGGGGACCTGAAAACTACTTTTCATAAAGAGTATTTGATACAGTCTCTCAGTCTATGGAGGAGGAAGTAGGGACCCAGAGATGTAATGTGACAGAGGCACACAGACAGGTGGTTAGCACCTGACTGGGGGCTGGAACTCAGGCCCCACATTTCCAGCTCCCTCCACCTCCCTTCCTCCTCGAATATTGGATCTATACACTGTGTGTAAGTTTCTTCCCCTCAGTTTCCTCAGTTATGAAATCAAGCAGTTGAATGGATGTGAGGAGTTTTAGCTGACACTCCAAGGATCTATGAAACCCACTTAGGGCCAGCCTGGGAGGGTATGATGGACATTTGCTGGGTGGGCAGATGGGGTAGAATATAAGTGGGGACAGGTAAGATTTCGATTCCACTGTCCTCTTCTATCATAGCAGCTAAGATTTTTACACACTGAATTTCCATAAGGGATCCTTTTATCAAAGGGTCTCGGGGATTAAAAAAAAAAAAAAAAAAAAGCTTGGAAACCACTGAACTGGATGA
Source organism: Hippopotamus amphibius kiboko (assembly GCF_030028045.1). Taxonomy (NCBI): domain Eukaryota; kingdom Metazoa; phylum Chordata; class Mammalia; order Artiodactyla; family Hippopotamidae; genus Hippopotamus; species Hippopotamus amphibius. The sequence continues at coordinate 28,456,524 of NC_080202.1, read as the reverse complement.
TCACTGGAATATTTTCTAGCTCTAACATTCTGTCAGTCTGTTTATTCCTAAGTAATTGTTCTCTAGAAGGAGACGGGGCATGAAAGTGTATTTATGGGTATTGTTTCTGTGTATTTTGTGTGTGTGTCTACCCTGGCCCAACTAGTTTACAGATTTCATAAGGGATTATTTCTGGCACAGTTCCCACAGACTTCTAGATAGAGGTGTTAGGTAATTCAAGAAATTGTGGTTACTTAATTACTTAGATTTTACGTGTTTTTTTCTTCTCCTGCCAACAACTGTGCAGGGTAGGAACCATCATCCCCATCTGACGGGGAAGGACACTGAGGCTGAGGGAAGTTCAGAAGCCTGCTCAGGTTCTCATCAGGTTCTCACCACTAGTAGGCGGCAGAGACAGGAGTGGGCCCAGGTCCAGCTGTGTCCAGAGAAGGTGACCTGGACCAGGGCAACCACCCCTCTGACCTCACAGGGACTCTGCGGGGGGGGTGTTCTCAGGAGTGGACACTTGGGGCTCCTTGAAGTTCTATTTCATTGGCTTGCCAATGTCACACAATTCCATAATGAGTTTTTTATTCTTTGCATATACACGTATGTCACAAATACACACAACAGATCATCCTGCAGTGAGCCTGGGGGAGGGGCAGACCACTGTGGGTGCTGTAGAGACTCCAAGCTGGCCTGGGACTGTGGTTTTGGCTATTGTAGTAAGTGTAATTATGTTAAACTTAGAGTGATTTTTTTGGATTATTTTAGGCTTTAATTCCTTCTCCTGTGAAACCTAAAATTCTACTATTAGAAAGTCTAATGAACACATCAAAGAGCTGAGACCTCTGCAGCTAGGAAAGTTTTTGGAGCCAGATCTGGGTTCAAATTCAGGTTCCATCACTTCAGCTGGGCTATGGGATCTTCAGCAATATTCTTTATTTCTCTAAGTCTCAATTTCATCATCTACAAGATGGGGATACTTATGCAAACTCACAGGGACATTGTCAGGATCAAAACTGATGCTAAATGCAAAGCACATGATGTAGGTACATGGTGAGGGCTCAGTTAGTGGTGACTCCTGTTCTTTCTTAGGATCTAACTATATTCCCTGTAATAGAGCCAAAGACATAGTGGTTGTTCTGTGTTTATTGAGATGGAATGGCTTTGTTATTCCTGGTGAACCAAAACCAGCGAGGACATCTGCCTATTAACTATTCGGGTATTCATGGGTCTTCCTGTGATCTCCAGGTGATAGTAACCTGGCCTGACCATCCTCTGTGCATAGAGGTCAGTGATTAGGGCTTAGAGGGAGGACAAAAGAAATGGCCCCATTGTTTACTGAGTGCAATTCTGTTCCAATCTCTTTTCAATGCCCCCACCAAGCCTGACTGCTGGGCAGTGCCATCCCTTTTTCCTGCAAAAGGGACTGAGTCTCAGAAAAGTGAGTAACTTACCCAGAATCATGCAACTGATAAGTGACCAATCCTCTGAGATCTCATTGCCTTCTTGGAGAAAGGAGGAGTGGGTTCCCCACATAATTTAAAGTAGAAGGAACCATTCACAGGTGGGTCACGCATGCTCTCCAATGGGAACACCAAGTGGGAGGAGCCACGGTTTTGCAGGGCGGTAGGCAGACAGGGCAGGACGTGAAGTAACAGTGCAAGGGAGCAAATGCCAAATGGAGGAACAGAATCATCTCCCTTTGCTTCTGCAGTGTGGACTTTTCTTCCGCTCATTTGAGATGCTGGCCTTGATGCCGTCCCTTGACTGGCGGTGTAGTACATCTATGTGCAGCAGCGGAGAGAGCCGGACCATGAAGGGCTGAAGATCCATGTGATTCTGGCCCAGAGCACCTCCGTGCCACAGTTCCCAGAGAGGTGGGGTGTGATCCGAGTGGAGTAATACCAGCAGAGGCTGGTGATCCAGAGCGATGGCTAGAGGGGGAACAAAGCTAAACAGAGGGTGCGTGTTGGCACCGGGCAGGGCCACCCATGTAAGGCCGCGCTGACTGCAAGGCTGGTAAAGTGAAGGATGCTTATTCCTGAGGTCAGAGGCTGGGCATGGGTGCAAAAGAAACCAGGGAGACTCAATTCACTCCAGAAGCTTGGCCACAATGCACGGTGGATGTTTAAATCTGATGAATTCATTCTTTACAAACTCTTGAGTTGTCCAGATGATATCAGAACATCCAAGGGAATCAGAAGGTTTAGAAACTCACTTCAGGCTGGTCCTGTCCATGCACGCACTGGCTGGGGGTGGGCAGGAGGGCTGGTGGGACCATATCTCTGTAGGCAGCTCCTGCTGAGCAAACACCCAGGGACTCAGGACCTGCCTGCCGTGAGTTCCAGCCTCCGGAGAGAAGCTGGGAAGAGTCCATGTGGCCCCCTGCTGGACTGGAATCAGTGTGGCCTTGAGGGTGCGGCAAAATCTGAACTCACTTCTGACATGTGTTAGATCTGCCACCTTACACGAGTCACCCCACTCTTCTGAGTCTCCATTTTATCATTTATAAACAGCTTTATTTTATCAACTCCTTAGGATTGAGAATAATTAATGACAGAAATAATTGAGAGACTATAACCAAGTGTCTAGTACTTGCCTGGTGTTTAATAAACAGCAGCAGCTTGTGCCTTGGCTGTTTTCCAAAATGTAAGTTTCCTGTACAGCAAGGCAGAGGGGTGCATCCACTTGAATTCCATGTAACCTCCCTCCTTACTGTTAAAGCCTGAATATGAAGGTGGAAGGTTTGACAGGTTTGTATTCATCTTTCTAACATTTTCCCATCTTCTCAATTGTCCTTTTTCACCCTGTCTAGTTTTCATGTATTACTTCAATAACCTGGATTGCCCAGTTCAGAACTGGCTCTTTAAGTGGGCTGCCAAGGTGAGATCCAGGAGGCAGGAGGGGAAGTGTGTTTAGACCATGACTTAGCCCGTGGGGGTGCCAGGCTGAAGAGATGCGCTGTCTCAGGCCTCATGAGGCTCTTTTGTGAAGCAGCTTGGTTGACTTATCATGGTTAGAACTGGGGTTGCCAACATCTAGGATGGAGGCTGGGACAAAGGACAAAGAATCTTCAGCTGGAAAAGTAAAATAAAGCAAGACAAAAAAATATCTGTAGAGAAGGAGTAAATAAGATGCTTGGGGAAATTCTTGAACAGTGTTCAACACTAACTAAAGGATGACATATTCTCCCTCTTGCACCCAATTCTTACCGTTTTCTAATCCTATAAAGCAAGTCCTTTCTCTCATTTCTTTGGAAGAATCCCACTGCCTAAGCCAATCCCATTTCCTGTGTTTTTTTTTTTTCTTTCCAAAAAATGGTGTCTTAGAAATGTCTTAGCTTTTATTAGTAAAAGCCAAAATATACAACAAGATTTTACAACAGTGGCCCCTGCCATCCAGCCTTCCCTGAGTCCTACATTTTGTCATCATCCATAGCAACATTCTGTGGAAATCTGGTCAGGGGCCCTATTGTCATATTTATTACTCCCCAAATCATCTTCCTTTACCTTCGCCACATCCTGAAGAATCAGGAGTAACTGCTCTGAGGACATAGAAGTGACAATCTCCTTTCCTTTGCAGAATGAAGTTCCTAAATATTTGAAAAACATGGTGAATGCCTGTTATAACTATCACAGGAGAACCTAAGAGAGGGAATTGGAAACCTTGTGTCCATGGAATGTTGTCCATGGAATGCTGTCCATGGAATGATGCCTCCAGAAGTGCCACAACCACCGATGCCCAGCCTGCCTTTCCCTTTTCCATCTTCAGAGGCCTACATGCTGTCCAGCACCTTGCCCCCAAGTGTGTTTGCCTGACGCCCAGCTTCCTTTCTCACTCTTCCTACCCCAAGACCAGGTGCCTTCTTCAACTATTGACTGTGGGTGAGATTAGGGGAAACTTCGCTTATTTATTTTTAAAAAGAGGAGTGCTCCATGAGGAACAAAGTCATTTAATTGTGCCATTCTAGGGGGATCATGGGTGGAGGACTGACAGCACCACCTAAGAGTGACTGAACCTGCCGAGCTGGCTCCTTCCCACATGCGATTTCCTGCAACCCAGGGGGATGATCTCCTGCTGAAGTTGCATTGCCTTCAGAACTGACTCTCAGTGCACCAAGACTGGAAGACTCATGTCCATTTGCCTTATGCTTTGCTGACTTGATTTGCCTAATTTGAGATGCTAATCCACTAAGCCTCTCCCATTCCTGCTTGTGGAGGATTATGAGTTGTTTTGATTTCAAACCATTTTGAAAAACATTGCAGGCCTGACCAGGCACATAGTGTGATAACAATTGTTTCCTCATCATCCATGTCTGGATTTTTCTCTTCCCCATATGTCACTGGGGATGGCTGTCTGTACCTCTCTAGCTCTGCATTTTACTGGACACCGAGGCATCAAGACAGCTCTGGCAGTTATCAGAAGCAAATAGAATATTAGTTAGTATTCAAAAGATAATAACCAAGTTTTACTTCAGTAACAAGTACTCATGGTTTTTTGTTTATTTCTCTCCTGTTAGAATCTTTGTCTACATGAGGTCTGGCAGTCATCATGGGCTTGTTCTAGGACCTCCATGTTCAAATTATTGCTAATCATTCCTGGCTGTTCTTACTCTAAAAAATGACTGAAGGAGGAAAACTGCTCACCAGCAGTCACCTCAGCTGCACGTTGATGCCTGTGCTCTCCTGTGGCTGCTTTGCTCCCACCAGCACCTGAGGTGGCCAAGTTTGGTGAGAGGCACAGCTGGGATGCAGTCCTAGGCAGTGGAATCTCAAGGTCTTACTCATGGACTTGAACATAAAAAGGAATCTCAGTCTTACCTACATGCAAGGCCAGGTGTACAGTGGTCTCAGGTAGGGGTTGGTACAGGTGTTCAAACTGACATTAGGAATCAACTCTTCTTCAGGTTATCTTTGACATTAGGCTGTGTTCAATCTCAGGATGGCTGCTAAGAGAAAAAAGTAGGCCTGCAACTTCCCAGGTTCATGCCACGTCAAAAAAGGATAGCATTTCTTTCCAGTTGATCCCAAACTATCCCATGATTCCCTTGAAACAATGTGTCAATCCCTGCCCCAGTCATTGTGATCACATGGATAGAATTATGCAAAAAAGTGAATACTTCATAAATTTATCATTAAAATATCACTATTAATAATATAGCTGGAATTTTAGGTAAACTAAAGCTAAATGTCTCATGGAATAAAAGTCACATTGACATTTTTTGTATAGAGTTATTGAAACATAAGCACTAAGAATACAGTGTTGAGCAAAGATTCAACATAAAATTGTGTCATTCAAACCATACCTCTAAACACTGATAATCTGCTAAGAACACTGAAAATACTAAGTATGCTGAGTTTTTAAGTAAAGCAGTTTAGAAAGTCACTAACTTGCTATAATTAGTAAAGAACCTTTCACATTCACGTTTGCTAATTCAGACAAGACAGTCCTACACAGCATTGATATATGAGATCACCTGGGAAACTGACAACCCCTGAGCCAATAGTAAATGCCAGAGGCCCAAAAAAGGTAGAACTGGTGCTTTGGAAGTTGTGCTGGATTCTTCAAAGTCTACCTCTCCACAGGGGCTAAAAGTATCATTTAGAATTTGAAAGGTGTGACTATATTATCATTCTTCTAGCTCTTTGTTTCACTTATTTTCCCATATCTGTCTCTCTGAATAGAAAATAAGATCATTGTGGATAGAAACCCTTCTTTTACCTTGATTACTGCCCCCTAAGGGCATGTATCTTAGGCACTCAAATGGTAGCTAAATGAGTGACTTTAATGACTTGGAGGAGATTGACCAAATGACACACACCCAGAAGATTCAACCCATCCAGATATAGAGGTTTGATTTCACGACATTAAATATTACTTTAATGTTTAATAATTTAATTCAATTCAAATTATTTCCTCAAGTCTTCATTTTAGGGGTTCCAGATTCTTCAGCTTCCCATTGGTCTTTCCTTGAAAGTGCTTGGGCCCTTTGTTTGTTAAGGGATTGCTTTGCTGTTGCGGTTTTTATATTTTAATGGTACAGAAATGGTGCAGCCTGGACTGAGTGCAGCAGAGATTAGTCAGGATTTCAGGATTTTCACTATGAAAGTAGCACTACTCTCAGTGCTAATTTTTTTCCACAGGCGAATTATTCACACTGCATAACAGTTCAAAGTTAATGACCACCTCAGAACTGAGAAGTTCCAGCAGAGGGTCACTTCCCGAAAATGTTCCTATTTCACAATGAGGGTCCTGGCCTGGCTCCCTGGCTGAAATTCCTCACCCAGCATCCCCACCTTTACTGCCTGCCCTTCAATTTATCTGCTTCGCAGCTGAGTTTCAAAGAGAAAGAAAGCAGGAAGAGTCCATTTGGTTCTCATGTTTCTGGTAGCATCACCCAGTCAGCTTAGAAGATTATCTTTAAAAGTTTTGAAACATGGGTTCAGTTAATGGACATTTCTCAATGGTCTGGTGTCCATCTGGCAAGGCAAAAGGCATGGCAGTTCCTGGGATGCGTGAGACAGACTTGGTATCTGCTCTCAAGGAGCTTATGATCTGTGAAGAAGACACAGTGGACAAGATGTTGAGAGGGTGATGAGTTGTAAGAAAGGGCAAGTAAGGGGAGCTGGAGTCTAAACCTGGGGGCACTAACCAAGCTTGAGAGATCAGGGGAGAACATGTTGGAGTTGGCTTGGATGAAGATTGGAGGAGAAAACTGTTCCACATGGAAGGAACGGTTTCCATAAAACTGCTCAGGCAGGAGAGCCAGTCATGTCAGAGGAAATAGCAAAGGCCAGTAGGTCTGAGCAATGAAAGTGGAGGAAGGTATCTTGCACGTGGCTGAGGAAGGAGGCCGTCAGGTCATGGGAGATCCTGAGAGCTGTGGCAAGGAATTTGAACTTCATGCCCAGAACACCAGTAAGCTTTGAAGGATTTTAGGCTGAGCAGTGACCAGATGAGACATGTTCATTCCTAACGGCAGCTCATTTCCCCCCATGGTTCTTCACCATCTCCAGCATCCTTCCAACAAGGCATGGAGATGCTGTCCAAGATGCCCTAGGCCTTGTCACTTTGAATCCTCCCCATTCTGAGGCAGCATGCTGAGTAGCCCACACTCAAACCTAGTTTCCAAAGTAGAGTATTAGCCTCTGAAGTTTAACAAGAGAAAAAGGGGAGCAGGGAACACCCATGGGCAGGGCCCCTGATGCTCCTGGCTCACACTGATGTCAACACGCCCTCCAGTGTAACTGCATCATGCAGCCCATCAGAGCAGAGCTTCTGCAGGAGCCAGAAGTGGCAGAGAAAATAAAGGGCATACAAAACGTAAGCAGGTCTGCTTTCACCAATGTTTCTTTTTCTAAACTCCTCCCCAGCTACCATGAAGAATATGTGTGTGTGTGTGTGTGTGTGTGTATTTTTCTTGCTTGAGAACACAGAAGCACATTGTTTGTTGAGGTTCCCAGAGTTTAGAACCAACAAAATAAGAGGGTTTCATGAAACTTATTTGTATTGCTTATCTATTTATATATATTTTTGTGTGTGTCTGCTTGGACACATATAATATGTGCTCCTTTTCATAAGATATAATAATGGAACAACAGCTAAGCAGCAAGTTATGTGAGTGACTTTGCAAGTTTTCTACATGATGTGCCAGGTTCAGTGCTAGGCAGTGGAGTTCATAAAGGTGAACACATTCTTCCTTTAGCGAATTAGCAGACTACAAAGGACATGGAATATGTACATAGTTTATGATAATGAGAGAATGAGATCACCACCTTATGGAAAGAAAATATGTAATATTTTAAGAGTCTGTGGCTAACCACTCTTAAAAACAAGGCAACAGGCCCCAAGTGGAGTCACTTATGCTAAATCCCACATCCCAACCAAGATTTAATTACAGTTTTGGCTCTCCCAGAAATGGAATCTCAAACCAGTCAATCAGGAATTGCCTGATCAGTGCTAGTTAATCCTCCTGATTGATCCCCACCCTCTTCTGAAGGGAAGTAGCCTTGCAATAACCAACCTGCTTTTATCTTAATATAGCTTCCTGTTCTTCCTCCCTTCTGCCTATAAAGGTCTCTTATTTTGTACAGCTCCCCGAAGCTCCTTTCTGTCTGATAGGTTGTATGCCCCTTGATTCAACTTGATTTTTAATATGTCTCAATTTATCTTTCAACAGTTTTGGTGTCAGAAAAAGGAAATGAAGGAGGCCTTTGAAGACCCCCAGGAGCAAAAGCAACCAGACTTTTCTTCGATACTTCTCAGTCTTGAGGAGAACAGGTGTTGGTCAAGAAAAGGAATAATGGTTTGGATAGATAGGTTAATCATAAACTTGGCAGAGGAACTTGGTTTTAGGAGGACTTGGTTTCAATCCCCACTCCTGTTTCAACCTTCCTCAAATCTTTCAGGGAACAGCAGGCCAACTGCTGTGGCTGCTTCCTGCTGAAATGGGGCATAGTCCTGCCTCATTTTGGAGAATGGACACCAAATTGAAAATATTCTCGAGTTCCAGGTCCTGGAATCTTGTATGATCAGGATCTCAATCCCTTGATCTGCCATTTTGGTGCAATAGACCCAATTAGATGTAGGAGGAGTGACAACCTGAACATTAATGGACAAAATAGATCTCATTGCCTTAGGAATTCAGGCAAATAAGCCTTAAACCCAGTCTAGTTCTGTCTCTTTAAAGAAACTTGTAGCCAGGTAGCCAGTTGTCTAATTTTATCTAAGTAGGTTTAAACTTCTGATGTGGTATTACACATAACAGGAGCTATTGGCCACTACACATGTCTCCCATTTTTTCTGCTAACATCTGATCTAAAGCAATTTTATTGTCTAAGATTTAATAGTTATAAGAGGAGACCTTGAAGCCATAAGTTTGCAGCTTCCATCTGCCAGCAGAAACTTCCTTGAGAATGGGGGGGGGGGGGGGCATCCTCAATCTGATACAGCTCAGAAAACTCTAAGTTCTCAGTAATACAGGAACATGTCTAAAATCACATCTGGGCCTTCCCTGGTGGTCCAGTAGTTAGGACTCCACACTTCCACTGCAGGGGTCCCAGGTTCAATCCCTGGTTGGGAACTAAGATCCCAAATGCTCTGCGGTGCTGACAAAAATTTTTTTTAAATTAATTAATTAAAAAAATAACACTAGAACCAGCTCAACCACACCCAGGCCCCAGGTGCACTGAAACCCTGAGATAAGAAATGTTATTTTTAGCCAATAAGTTCTGGCATAATTTGGTACAGCACTAGGTGACTTATCCTCTGCCTCACTTCACTCAGGTCTCTTCTCAAATGTCTCCCATTTCACTTCCAAAAGCAAGCAAACCAACACAATTGATCACACATTATTCTCTATCCCCTTACCCCCTTATGGAAATTGTTACTACTTACATATTAAATTGAATGAAAACCATGTCTGTCATTTTGCTGGTAAATAAGGTGAATATATATGTGCTCTGATGGTGCTTAGGCCTATTTGGCAAATACTTACTGTAGGACTACTATATACCAGTGACCTTGGGTTGTTTCTTCCTTTTCCCTGGTATCTGGGCTGTTTAATTTTAATCTCTTGGCTAATTTTTTTTCCTCGCTGTTGTTAAATTGCTCTGTTTTGATAATGCACCTCACTATAACTTTGAGTATTTAATTAAAATGCAAATATTTCATCAAGGCCAGAGCTTGTACGTGCTCGACTGAGGTCCCATGATGGATGATCAAAATTATTTGAAAAGTTCTTACTTCACACTGTACTGAAATCTAACTTCCTATTGCTTTCATCTATTGGCCTTTGCTTTACTCTCAGAAATAATAAAGAACATCTCTATTCTGTTCCACAAACCTGATTCAAATCATTGTATCACTATTAACTCTATTTCTTTGGGTATAAGGTCTGTTTATTGAATTTGTTGTCTTTTTTACACTGTAGACTTTTCTTGGATGTTTAGTGTTTCCTCATTTGGTGCTCACCTTTGCAACTGAGATTCCAGTTGGATTTTCTGCTTCCCTAGAGGAGGTGTGGCAGCTACAGTTGAGGCAGGGGTTTCCACTGGGAGCCGGGTAGTCCCACGGTGCCATTAGGCAGGCAAAAAACATTCAAGGTGGGAAAAGTCACATGAATAAAGGTACCAAAAAAAAGTCACATTCCTTTATTTTTCCCAAGAAGTTTTTTACCATTTTGACCCATTGTGTGAACTCGAATGACAAATTCCAGGTCCTGCCAAGTGATCACAAACTATTTGTCAGTTCCTTTCTTTATCCTCCTTCTTGTCCCTTCAGTGATGAAGTCCCAGGAGGGTAAACACTATCATTAGTAATCTTACCACTAAAGCCCCTGAAAACCAATGTTTGCTACCCTTTTTAATCTTAATGACTCTTCACCACCCACAGACCCCTCACTCTGCTCTTCACACTTTCCAGATGAAACCAAAGGTTTGATTCAACTGTAGTCAAAGAAAAGGAAGTCCACACAATTCCACACAGATATACACACTAAACCTTCACTTTCCACCAGCAACTGAAACTTAAAATTGAATGATCATGACATGAGATGTTGAGGTTTCAATTTTATTAAAGGCACAAATGTTGCATTAAATGCAGTTACATTTAATGTTGTTTACTTGAAAGCGTGCATGTTTACCCTTGGAAACGTATTATGCATCTCTCACCTGACAGTGAACAAAAGGGCATTGTAATTTTATGTAGTCTGACTGCCTGCTTAAATTTAGGTCTGCACTCAAATGAGAAAAATGCGTATCAGTCATCTTGGAATCCAAGGGACTTATTCATAGAGCATGTGGGTCTCTATTCATGAATGATTTATGTCTTTGCATAAAAGGGAGTGGGGGCTCTGTGTGTGTGTTGCTCAGAGAACCATCAACTGCCTCTCCTGAGTACAAGATCAATATTTATCAAAGTGGGCCAAGAAATGTGATGTAACTCTGTGAGAGCCAAACACTTCATTTACAGTTCCTTCACCCATGGAAGGGAGCCCAACACATTGAAATGTTAGTGTGAAAACTATTTGTTTCTCAGTTGGTTCCTATGGCTCTAGATACAGTGTGATGCTTTGCTTGAAAAGGCAGATTTCTCTTATGGATGTTGCTCAATGAATAACACATAGTAGATATTCAAAAATGTATTTGTTGAATAAATGAGTAAAGAGAAAAATGCAAACATTGTTGGCACTGTTCCTAAAGAAAAAAGAAGGTAGCCCATTGAATTTACTCTTTTAACATATATTGACTGAGCACCTGTTAGACATTTTGCATTGAGTGAGGACACAGTTGTTAATGGGAATGCTCTCCCAGACATATGTGTTAATAACTAAAAACATAATAATGAAAAGTGCTATGTTCACTATTAAAGATTTTAAGTGTTCTGGGGATCTGGAGGAAGGATCAACTAATCTTACTCAGAGAAATTTAGGAAAAAATAAGAGTCTATAGGAGTTAAACAGGCTTGTGGTGAATGGGGAAGAGAATTTTAGGAAGAAATAATGGTATGAAAAGAAGAAACATGAATGACCTTCAGATTACAGAAATGGGATGTGTTGCCATGAAAGTGTAGAGTACTTGTGTCAGTAATAAGTAAGTCTGAACTTTTCCATTAGAATTGGATTGTAAATGGCCTCACACACAAATAGTGAGCTGTTACCTTCTTTTATAAGCAAGAGGTGATACTCATTGACTTTTTAAACATGGAAGTGGCATAATCAGATCTCCCTTACTGATACATCTCTGGTAGCACAATCTATACTATCTGCATACCATCTGTATGTATGAGAAGGATAGAAAGATGATGACAAATGGGTTTCAACTTGCTCATCAAGTCTGCTAGTGTCTCTATGGAATGCTGCTTTGAGAAGGACTTCAGAACTGCAATGGGACTCAGCAGGAAATTCTCCAATAATAAGGAAGTGATGCTTGTCATTAGTGTAAGAAGGGAAAGAAGAGACAGTGGAAGCAGGCATAAGCTAAGCATTTGCCATCCCCGAATTAGCAAGATGATGGGAAAGTCTAGGTGGAAATCAAAATCCTAACTTAGGGCAATCTCAGTGTGTACATGGGAGGTGAAGGGAGATATTTAAATATGTATACTGTATATACTAAATATGTTAAATATTCTATTATAAAATATTATACATAAACTCCTGCACATAGAGGACTTGATGAAACATGTGAGGTTTAAGATGAATAGAGAATGAATTTATAAAGTTTGTAGTTTAAGATGAGATCCTGGGGAAACAGCCATCATTAATTAAAAGACAGGGAAGAGAAGCAGAATGAGATGCTGAGAAAATAAGGAGGTAAAAAGGAAGATGATGATTTCATTACTGACCGCACTGAGTTCTAGGAGCACAGAGGATATCCAGAAAGAGGTATTCCATAAAGTGTTTGACATCTAGGGTTGAAGCCCAGGTGAATGTTCTGGGATGGATTTATAAACTTGAGATTCAATCAGCATATGGGCAGCATTTCATGCCTTGCATGTATAGTACTGCTCAAGGAGAAAAAGTGAGGAACACCCACGCTTAAATAACAGGCAGAAGAAAATGAAGATCCGTGTGGATGATTTAAAACATCCATGAAGAATATTTACAATTTGAGAAAAATGAAATTTCCTCTCATCCTGTCTTTATCACACACATGTAGAAGAACAGAAGGGATTTCCATTTCTGACCATGACAGAATAGCTTGTTTCCACCAACCATTCTTCAAAGAATAACTGGAAAAGGTAAATTAAATTTTTAAAGATCTGCTTGAAAACATGGGAGTACTACAAAGAAAATGGTGACTTAGGGGGCAAAAAATCCAGGGAGAAGTACAAGTAGATGAATCTGAATGTTTGGGAATTCCCTGGTGGTCCAGTAGTTAAGACTCTGTGCTTCCACTGCAGGAGGAATTTCCCTGATTGGGAAAAAATAAAAATTAAAATTAAAAAAACTTTATATTTCCTCCTGAGGTTTTTGCTTATTGTAAGTCAAGGTAGAGAAATTGAGAAGCTAAACAGAGCTTAGGAAGTCTTAAGGCATCTGAGAAGCTAAATCTGGAATTTAGAACATGTCAAGGAAAAAATGCTTCGTAAATAACACAGATTTTCAGTTCGTACCTCGGGCCAGGACTAGGATGAAGCAAATTAGGTGTGTACTGTGCAAAATTTTAGGAGGCACTCACTTATTAACTCATGGGCTTTACATGCCTCACTTGGCTTTCCCTGCTCCTGACTCTCTCAGGACACTTGAAGAGTTATCTACAAACAGCAAAAAAAAAAAAAAAAAAAAATCTGGAACTAGACCATCTGTCACAAATTCCAGCTTTAAAATAGATCAATACAAAATTGTATTGTGACCTACCTCTACTATACATAGAAGCAAAATTTTATCATCTCTGGAGTAAAAGCATATCATCCAGAAACTCATATTATCACTACATCTTTTTCTGACAAGATACCTTTCAAAAAAAATGTACCATCTATGCAAGGATATGAGACCTAATGATCGAAAAACAAGAGTAAAATCAGATAAGAGTAGCAGATCTGTATGATATTCAGATCTTGTATTTATGAAAGAATTTTTTAAAACAATGGAGGTTTATATGTCCAAAATATTAGATGAGATGAAAAATTTTAGCTGACAACTAGAATATATTTTAAAAAGTCAAATAAAATAATGGAAATGAAAAAATAAAACTGATATTAAGAACTCAATATAGAAATATAACAACAGATTACACACACGTAAAAGGAGAATTGAAGAATGTGAAAATATACAGGTAGAATCACTGAGATAACAGAAGAACAGGAAATACCAAATAGTCTAAGAAAGATATGGAACAAGAAGAAAACATCTAAAACATGTGTAATTGTGATACAATGAGGATGAAAAGGTAAGGCAGAGCCAATCTTTAAAGAGATAGTGGTGGAAAAACTCTTAAAATTGCTGAAGGACATCAAGCTATAGATTCTAAAAGTGTTACAAACAGGAAAAAATACAAATAAAACTATATTTTAATTCATCACAGTATTAACTGATGAAATAAAATAAAGTATTAAAAGCTGTCAAAAGGGAAAAAGAAATACTTTAGCTAAAATTATGGAAGCCAGAGATAATTGATTGACATTTTCAAAACATTGTAAGAATAAAAACCTGCCAATCTAGAACTCTGTATACTGAAAAATATTCTTCAAAAATTTGATATATTAAAAGCATTTTCAAAAGCACAATCCTAGGGAGTTCATCAAACTCGTAGTAGATAGAATACTAAAAAGATATATTTACATAGAGGTAAAATGATTGCAGATTAAAAAAGGAAAATGCAGAAAACAATGAATGGCAACAGAAAGGTTAAATTTGTATTTAAATCACAATGAATATTGACTGGATAAAACAATAATAATAATAATAATGCCATATGGGGTTTAAAATACCTTTAAAATAAATTATAAAACTAGCACAAAAGATAACAGGAAGTAAACTGTTTTAATTTTTTTGCATTGTCTTAAAGTGATGAAAATTTATATTTATATTAGATTAATGTCAGGTATTCATGTTTTATTATAAAGGATATACATCTCAGAATTTGTTAAATAATGTATAATTAATAAGAAAACAGAGGGTAGACTAGGAACAATGAGTGAAATGAAAAAATACGTAGATATTTACTTAAACACAGATATGTCTTAATCACTTGATATGTACATGGATTAAATATTCAAACTAATACACAAAGATTTTCAGAGTAAAAAAAACAACAGCTTTATGCTGTTTACAAGAAACACAATTTAAATATAAAAAGGTTGAAAGTAAAAACCTAGGTAAAGAGAGATGATATAGCTATAGGACTATCATACAAAATAGATCTTAAGGTAAAGTCACCAATTTTCATTTGTGAAAAATATTTCATAGTGATAAAGGGGTCAATGCAGCAGAAAGATAGAACAATCATAAATTTTCATGCAACCAATAATAACACTTCAAAATTTATAAAGAAAAAAAATAGTGAGAAATAGAAGGAGAAATAGACAAACCCAGTATTATAGTGGGAAACTTTAATATACCTCTTTCAGGATGTGAAAAACAAGCACATGTGTTCAGGAGGAATATAGGTTTGCACTCTACAATCAGGAAATTTGTGTTCTTTAGGTACCAGATTTGAGTGTGTTTGGTTTTGGTTTTGATACAGCATAAGTCCAGGTACATTTGGTGTTTCTCTCTCTTCCTCTCTCTCTCTGTCTGTCTCTCTGTCCCTGTCTCTCTTTCTCTCTCTCTCTCTCTCTCTCTCTCTCTCTGTGTGTGTGTGTGTGTGTGTGTGTGTGTGAGAGAGAGAGAGAGAGATTTTAGAGAAATCTCTTTGGTCTCATTGGAGAAAGTAATACATCCTGAATAATAAAAATATTTTTATCCTCCTTCAAGTGAAAGGAAGGAGGCTATTGTGTTTCTAGGGAGTGGGTTCTCCTTACCATTCTGGAAGGATAGACAAGAAGCCAAGGCTTGGGTTCTTTTTCAAAGAGCCATTAAGTTCTTTAAAATAGACCACTGAGTCCTATTATTAGAAAATAGAAGCACAATGAGAGCTTTTGTGTTCAAAAAGGCAAGTGGTAAAGAAGAAAGAAGGGACCAGAACTCAAACATCTGGATACCTGGATGCCATACCTGAGAGGGACCCCTAAGAAGAGTGCAGAGCTAGTACCCCAGGAGAAGGATCTTATCACAGGGTTCTGCTGAAACTACTGCTTCATTCTGGCTCCCAAGAGCCTTTTGTGTGCATCTCTTCCCAACTCTAAGTTCAGTAACATCACATTAGTAGCTTAAAATCACCTGTGGTAAGGTTATTCACACCACAGAAACTGGCAAATGCTACAAATCAGGACTTTTTTGAGGGAAGCTAGTTTATAGACATTTATCTCTATACCATTGCCTGAGGACTACCATCTAATATCCAGGGACTACATGGAACCAGGAAAAGAACTCCAGCCACTCAGTTGCATGACTGTTTGCCAACGTAAATTGCCTGTTGGAGACACAACTCTTGGGGAACCTGACTCCATTACTGGAATTCAGCCACTAATTTATTCAGTCATTGTATAATTGGAAACATCATTCTACCTGTGCCCACAGTGGACTCCAATCTATTATTCTGCTCTGCAATAGGATAGGAAACAACACCCTACCCTATGAAGATGAATGCCCTCAGTTACTGAAAATTCTCTCATGTCTCAAGTGGGTGTCTGCACACCTCCTGAGGGCAGTTGGGTTTAAGAAAGCAAGGCTCCTACCTAAACCTGAGGACTGGACAGGAACCTGTGAATATACTCTGAGGTTTTTAGCTTTTGTTTTTGTTTTTGTTTTTGTTTTTGTTTTATGTGTGGGAAAATTCTCTAGAGAAGATTCTTTCACACTTTTTTTTTAAGATTTTTTTTTCATGCAGGCCATTTTTAAAGTCTTTATTGAATTTGTTACAATATTGCTTCTGTTTTATGTTTTGGTTTCTTGGCTGCAAGGCATGTGGGATCTTAGCTCCCTGACCAGGGATCAAACCTGCACCTTCTGCATTGGAAAGTGAAATCTTAACCACTGGACTGCCAGGGAAGTCCAGATACTCTGAGTTTTGGATGGCAGTATTAATATCCCTGATAAAACATTTCTGTTTGTGGAAATAATATACATAATATAAATATGTATATTTATATAAATAATATAAATAGTCCCTTGCATTTTGTATATTTTAAGGAACATGGAGATATTTTCATCTTCTTCATAAAAAAATAGGTTTGTGGAAGAGGCAGGGATTCCCCAGTTGAGTCCCAGAAGTAGCAACCTTCTATACTGTTAAGTTCCACACAGGTCAGGGATGAATGTTACTCTGTTAATGACTCAGAGGCATCTGGTACACTTTTCTCTGTGTTTAAAATGAAATTTACATACATGAATAGGAAAACAAGCTATATCAGAACATGTGAAGAACAGCCATGAAGGGGATACCGATTTTGATGATGGTAGTCTTTTATTCATCTCCAGAAATCCCCTTTGATGTTGGAATTAGGCCATAATGAAGTCTACAAAAATGAGCTGTGAACAAGTCTAATCCTTAGGGCAATAGACTCATGCAGATGGGTTATGGGGATTTTTTTCTCAGCAGCATCATCACCATGACTGCTACTTGGAAACCGCCGGGTTTACAGCAGCTATGTTCATGAGGGGCTGAGCTCTCAAGTGTTCATAGAACTAATACAACTCAGAGATTTCTACTGGCAGAAACTAGACATCAGTGTTCTGGGCTGTTTAGTGTCTGTATTCCTTTTTCGCATGGGGCCTGGCAAGACCTACTTAAGTATCAGAACCATACCTATAATTTCGGTTGAATATGGACTCTCCTTTTTTCCTTCCGATCTCCTCTGGGCACAAAGAGAATCCTTGGATACTTAATATTTTTATCCCTGTTTGTAAGTTTAAGAGAATCATGTTTTATATAAGACGGTAAATCTCCTCCTGCTACCCCATCCATGTTGAGAAAATGCACTGTAGGAGATTGAACTGAACTTCTGTTAAAGCTTCTGCATGAAGCCAGTGAATAACTGAGCAATAAATATACAGCTGAACTTTATAAAGGCAAACATTATGGCCTAGAGAGATGGGTGAAATGTCTTTGCTTTTACACTTGAAATCATCTTTCAGCATTCTCAGGAGTTAAGACCCTGGAGTAGAAGATTTTCAAGAAATTTGTGAAATGCACAGCAGTTACCCTGAATTCAATTTATTCCATTTAAGAAAATATTTTTCAACTCCCTCAGAGTAAAATAAATTTCAACACTTTTAAGCTATTTATAACTTTTTCTCTTTTTTTGGCAGGAATTGTTTTCATATCCATTATCTTATTGCAACTTCTTAAAATGCCAATAGTAAATAAAGTAGATATTAGTGATAATGATACATAGTGTTGGTGAGAGTCATGAATTTATAATGATGATTATGATAATGCTTCTTAGGTTTTAAGTCTTGTGATAGTTTCTTGACATATATTACATCATTTAATCTTTCCAACAACCTTATGAGGTGGAGAACTACAACCTAGATATGACCATGTCATTTTTGTTTTTTCTTTTGTTGATGTGGTGTATCGCATTGATTGATTTGCATGTGTTGGACCATTCTTGTGACCCTGGGATGAATTCAACTTGGTCATGGTGTATGAACTTTTTTATATATTGTTGAATTCAGTTTCCTAATATTTTGTTGAGAATTTTTGCATCTATATTCATCAAAGATATCGGGCTGTCATTTTCTTTTTTGATAATGTCTTTGTCTGGTTTTGGTATCAGGGTGATAGTGATATCATTGAGTGTCTTTAGGAGTGCTCCCTCATCTTCAGTCTTTCAAAAGTTTGAGAAGAATTGGTATAAGTTCTTTGTGTGTTTGATAAAATTCCCGAGTGAAGTCATCTAGTCCTGGACTTCTGTTTGTAGGGAGTTTTTTTGTTTCTGTTTTTTTGTTTTTTTGTTTTTTTTTACAGATTGTATTTCACTTCTAGTGACCTCTCTGTTTAAATTATCCCTTTACACTTGACTCAGTTTTGGTTAGCTGTATGCTTCTAGAAACTTGTCCATTTCTTCTAGGTTGTCCAATTTGTTCCATACAATTGTTCATAGTATTGTTTTATGGTTTTCATGTTTCTGCAGTATTGGTTGCCATTTCTCTCCTTTTGTTTCTTATTTTGTTTATTTGGGTCCTCTCTCTTTTCTTCTTGGTGAGCCTGGCCAGATCTTTGTCAATTTTGTTTACCCTTTCAATGAATGACCTCTTGGTTTTATTAATTTTTTCTATTGTTTTTAAATCTCTATTTTATTTATTTCCTCTCTGATCCTTATTATTTCTTTCCTTTTGCTGACTTTTGTTTTGTCTGTCCTTCTTTTTCTAATTCTTTTAGGTGTTAGGTTAAGTTGTTTTTTTGAGATTTTCCTTTTTTTTTTTTGAGGAAGGCCTATATGGCCATGAACTTCTCTCTAAGAACTGCTTTTGCTGCATCCCATAGATTTTGTATGGTTGTGTTTTTATTGTCATTTGTCTCAAGGTATTTTTTAACTTTCTTTTTTATTTCATGATTGACCAATTGGCTTTTCAATAGCATGTTATTTAGTCTCCATGTAATTACTTTTTTCTCATTTCTCTTTCAGTTGTTGATTTCTAGTTTCATGTCCCTGTGGTCAGAAAAGATGCTTGAAATAATTTCTATACTCTTAAATTGGTTGAATCTTGTTTTGTATCCTAGTATGTGGTCAATCTTAGAGAATATTCCATGCACATTTAAAAAGAATGTGTAGATAGCTTCCTCCACAAGAGGGCAGACAGCAGTATCAAGCAGTATCAGCAGTATTTCATCTTGTGGCACTGAAAACCACAGCCACAGAAAGACAGAGAAAATGAAAAAGCAGAGGACTTTGCACCAGATAAAGGGACAGGATAAAGCCCCAGAAAACAATTAAATGAAGAGGAGATAGACATCCTTACAGAAAAATAATTCAGAATAATGATGGTGAAGATGATCCAGGACTTTGATAAAAGACTGGATGCAAAGATCAAAAAGTTTACCAAAGACCTAGAAGAATTAAAGAGCAAACAAACAGAGATATGTAACACAATAACTGAAATGAAAAATACACTAGAAGGAACCAATAGCAGAATAACTGAGGCAGAAGGGCGAATAAGTGACCTGGAAGACAGAATAGTGATAATCTCTGATGCAGAAAAGAATAAGGAAAAAAGAATGAAAAGAACTGAAGACAGCCTAAGAGACCTCTGGGACAATATTAAATGCACCAACATTTGCATTATAGGGGTTCCAGAAGGAGACGAGAGGGAGAAAGGACCTGAGAAAATATTGGAAGAGATTCTAGTTGAAAACTTCCCTAACATGGGAAAGGAAATAGCTACTCAAGTCCAGGAAGCACAGAGAGTCCCAGGCAGGATAAACCCAAGGAGAAACACGCCAAGATGTATAGTAGTCAAATTGACAAAAATTAAAGACAGAGAAAAGTTATGAAAAGCAACAAGGGAAAACGACAAATAACATACAAGGGACCTCCCAGAAGGTTTACAGCTGATTTCTCAGCAGAAACTCTGCAAGCCAGAAGGGAGTGGCATGATATATTTCAAGTAATGAAAGGGAAGAAGCTACAACCAAGAATCCTCTACCCAGCAAGGATCTCATTCAGATTTGATGGAGAAGTCAAAAGCTTTACAGACAAGCAACAGCTAAGAGAATTCAGCACCACCAGACCAGCCCTACAGCAAATGCTAAAGGGACTTCTCTAAGCGGGAAACATATGAGAAGAAAAGGAGCTACAGGAACAACAACAAAGCAATTAAGAAAATGGTAATAGGAACATGCATATCGATAATGACCTTGAATGTAAATGGACTAAATGCTCCAACCAAAAGACACAGACTGGCTGAATGGATACAAAAACAAGACCCATATATATGCTGTCTACAAGAGACCCACTTCAGACCTAGGCCCACATACAGACTGAAAGTGAGGGGATGGAAAAACATTTTCCATGCAAATGGAAATCAAAAGAAAACTGGAGTAGCAATACTCCTATCAGATAAAATATTCTTTAAAATAAAAAATGTTACAAGAGACAAGAAAGGACTTTACATTAAAGATCAAGGGACCAATCCAAGAAGAGGAGATAACAATTATAAATATATATGCACCCAATATAGGAGCCCCTCAATACATAAGGCAGAGGCTAACAACTGTGAAAGAGGAAATGCAAGGCAGAAATAGAGACACAGGTGTAGAGAACAAACACATGGACACCAAGTGGGGAAAGAGGGGAGGGTTGGAGGGGAATGAATTGGGAGATTGGGATACCAAATTGTACATTCTAAATATATACTTGCTGTGTCTGTAACTGTATCTCAATAAAAGTTCTTAAAAAATAAAAAATAATACAAAAAATAAAAAATAAAAAGAATGTGTATTCTGGTTTGTTTGTTTGTTTGGATGTAATGTCCTAAAAATATCAACTAAATCTAACTGTTCTTATTGTTTCATTTAGGATCTCTTTTGCCTTATTGATTTTCTGTCTAGAAGATCTGTCCATTGATGTCAGTGGGTGTTAAAGTCTCCTACTACTATTGTATTCCCACCGATGTCTCTCTTTATGTCTGTTAGTATTTGTTTTATGTATTTGGATGCTCCTATATTGGGTGCATATATGTTAATAAGTGTAATATTCTCTTCTTGTATTGATCCTTTTATCATTATACACTGCCTTTCTTTATCTTTCTTTACGACATCTGTTTTAAAGTCTATTTTGTCTGATATGAGTATTGCTACTCCCACTTTCTTGTCCTTTGCGTTTGCATGAAATATCTTTTTTTATCCCTTCACTTTCAATCTACAGATATCCTTCACCCTAATGCAGGTCTCTTGTAGAAAGCATACTGTAGGTGCTTGGTTTATTATCCAGTCTGCCACTCTACGTCTTTTGATTGGAGCATTTAATCCACTGATGCTTAAGGTAATTATTGATAGGTATGTATTTACTGCCATTTTAAAGCTTGTTTTCCAGTTGATTTTGTATTTCTTCTGTGTTACTTTCTTTTTTGTTTTGTTTTTCCTTTTGTAGTTTGATGGTTTTCTTTTGTATTATGCTTATATTCTCTTCTTTTTGTTTTTTTGTGTGAACATATTGTATGTTTTTGATTTGTGGTTAACCTGTTTATCAAGTATATTAACTCCTTGCTATATCTACTTGTTTTTGACTGATAGTCATATTGGCTCAAACACATTTTGAAAAAGAATCTACATTTTCTAACTCTCTTCCACCATATCTTATCATTCTGATGTCATCTTTTACATCTTCCTGTTTATCATTTTTTGTTTGTTGTGGTTATCATCACTTTCACAGAATCTTTTTTATTTTTTTAAATCTGTGTATTGGTATATATAAATGATTTACCTTCCAATTGTGATTTTCTCTCTGTTATACATTCTTGTTTCTTTTCTACTTAGAGAAGACCTTTTGACTTTTCTTTTAGGATAGATTTAGTATCATTGTATCCTTTTAGTTTCTGCTTGTCTGAGAAATTCTTTATCTCTCTTTTTAATCTAAACGATAATCTTGCTGGGTAGAATATCCTAGGTTTCAGATTCTTCCCTTTCAAGACTTTGAATATACCTCACCACTCCCTTCTGGCTTGCAACATTTATGAGAGAAATTAGCTGATAGCCTCATGGGGTTCCCTTTTACAGGGTTCCCTTGTAATTAACCTTTTGTTTCTCTTTTGCTGCCTTTAGAACTCTGTCTTTATCTTAACTTTTCTCATTTTAATTATAATATGTCTTGGAGTAGGTCTGTTTGGGTTCATCTTGTTTGCAACTCTCTGTGCTTTCTGTACCTGGATGTCTGTTTCCTTTTATAGGTTTGGTAAGTTTTCAGCCATAATTTTTTCAATTACATTTTGTATCCCCTTTTCTCTTTCTTCACCTTCTGGCATCTCTATTATGCATAGATTGGCACACTTAATACTATCCCTTAGATCTCTTACATTGCTTTCACTTTCTTTTTTGTTTGTTTGTTTTCATTTGGCCTTCTGTCTGCTCTTCTAATTGGGTGATGTCCATTATTTTAACTTCTAGATCACCTAGTCATTCTTCTGCATTATTCAATTTGCTATTTATTGCCTTTAGCTCAGCTTTCATACTGGCAAATGAGATTTCTAATTTTAATTGGTTTTGCTTTATAGTTTCTAGGTATTTTTACAGTAATTTGCATTTATATTGATAGCTTTCCTTAATTCTTTCAGTATTTACATTACCTCCTTTTTGAACTCAGTGTCTGTTAGAATGAAGAGGTCTGTTTCATTGTTTGTTCTTTCCGGGGAATTATCTTGATCTTTTGATTGGGAGTGGTTCCTGTGCTTCTTCATTTTACTTATATTTCTCTTACTTTATGAGTTTAGGAGAAACAGTTGTCTACTGTGGATTTGGAGGGCTATTTTTATGTGGGAACATCCCTGTCTAGCCTGCATGAGTACAATAATTTTGGTGCAAGGACTGATTTTAGTATGGATAACTGCCATGTCTTCCCTCAGTGTGTGCTGGATGTTGATAGGGAGTGTGACTGGTGTTGTGGTGACCAGAGTCCACCCTGGATACTGAGCAGGGCCTCCTTTTTGCTCTGTGTTTGTCAAAGCCCTGTCTTGGGCAGGATCCGCTCCCCTGTTGGAGCAGAAGCCCCCAGATCTGTTTCTGAGCTGAGGTGTGAGTTAGGTTGTATTGGAGCACTCCCACTGGGAGAGGAGCCACTGAATATTCCTCCTCCAGAGTTGTCCAGTGGGGAGTGAGCTCTGTGGTGTCACCTGTCACTCACTGTATGGGCTCACAAAGTACACCATTGTTGGCACTGTAGCTGCTCCTGTCTCAACTGTGGGAATGCAGGCAATTAGCTCTGGTGTCCTCAGGCACTGGGTTCATAAAGCCACAAGCACGGATCAGCCAGTGACGATGTACTGAAGTCAGGTACCAAGACCACCATAGTCATGTACCTTCACCTGCTCTGGGAGCTGTGGAAGAAGCCCAGACCCTGTCCTATCCTCCACATGTGCATACCTACAGAGTCCATGACTATTAAGGCTGAATCCATCCCAGCCATGGGAGCACTCGTAGTCCACTTTGATGTCCCACAGGCGCTGAGTTTACAAAGCCAGCAACAGATTGGACAGCCATGGGGAGAGGGCTCAGATTTCATTCCTGCTTCAAAGTGGCATGGCCCCTGAGGATCAACCCTATTTTCAGCCCCATCTTAGTGTGTGGGCAATGTGCTGGCACTTGTGCACTCCCAGATATTGTAGAAGTGGTGCTGGGCCAGCTGAGAGCACGCTGAGAAAGAGGCTGCTGTGGAGGGCCCTGCCTTTCTGTTCGCACACTCCTTAATGATGGCACTTTACTTCTCTGGCAGGCCCAGGCTTCTTCTGCTTACCACCGCCCAACCCCATCCTCCACCCAGCTGCAGCTGCACCACACTCCAGGCCCTTCAATCAGTCTCTGCACAGCCAACCCCAGTCCTCTCTCTGGGTCTGTTGTCCAAAGCCTGAGTTTCAGTAGTCAGCCTCCATGTGCACCAGTGGACATGCATCTCAGGCTGGGGAGTGCTGGGCTGTGGCACAGACAGTTTGTGCAGTTCCCTCTATGTTCTGCCCGCTGCAAACCTTCTGCTGCCCTCTCCTCCAAGCCTCTGAAGTTCTCCTCTTTCTGTCTCAGCTGATCTCCCAGCTGGTGAGGGGACTTCCCAGGGTGCAGGAACCTTTTGTCTTTGCTCCCTCCCAGAGTCATAGGTCCCATCCCAGCTCCCCCTTCCCCTTTTTTCTTTCACCCTACCCATTTACTTGAGATCTTTCCTACAAATTTGGGTATCTGAGATATTCTGTCAGCATTCAGCAAGCATTCTGTGAGAATTTTTCCACATGTAGATGTATTTGTGGTGCATTTGTGAGAGGAGGTGAGCTTCATGTTCTTCTATTCTGCCATCTTTATTGGAGCCACCTTTAATGAGCTTTGATTACCTGCTCCTGCCTTGATCACAGGAGTAAACCAGACCTACTCATTGTCGCTAAAACATGACAAGGCCTAGGACAGCTTACTAATCCTGCTCATGAGACTTTCAGGGGCTCCCTGTGGGTACGATATTGAAAAAGGGTTCTATTGACCCAGATTGAACTTCTGGGACGCGTCCCCAAGAGCCCACTAGAGGAAACCATAGCCTGGAGGGAAACTGGAATCAAAAACTTAGAGACTGAATTATGTGTTGATCTTATGGGGCAAGACTAGGATAAAATGATAGCTAGGCCAGGAGAACTGGTGGCCAAGAGGTCAGGAGAATGAAAATAAGTAGTGATTCATGCAGGGGGAAGCCAGGTGGTTTCAGCAAACACTGAAAATCTTGGATTTGTGTGGGTGTGGGTGTGGGTATGTGTGTGTGTAGTTACAATCAAGTTTCCAGAGTTCATCAGGGCAGGCTGGACAGTTTTTATCAAGTCGTTCACCTTTCTTCTCTTCCTATGCTTTACTACAGCTCCTAAATTTCCTGGAAGGCTTAGCTCTAATTATTTTCTTCTGCAAAGAATTATTCCCAACCATGCAGACTATAGAAAACTTGCTCAGTTGTCGTATATTTTAAACACCTCTGTATCTTCATTTTATTTGTTAAATACAAAGTCTTCTTTCCAAAAATAATATAAAATTACTAGGGCTTCCCTGGTGGTGCAGCTGTTAATCACTAGATGTGCTTTATTATTCCAAAAGGGTGTATTCAAAAGATTTTCAGGTACCACTGGATTCTAGAATATTCTTGGATTAAAAAACTATTTCTGGGCTTCCCTGGTGGCGCAGTGGTTGAGGATCCGCCTGCCAATGCACGGGACACGGGTTCGATCCCTAGTCCAAGAAGATCCCACATGCTGAGGAGCAACTAAGCCTGTGTGCCACAACTGCTGAGCCTGTGTTCTAGCGCCCTCGAGCCACAGCTACTGAAGCCCGAGCACCTAGAGCCCATTCTCCACAGCAAGAGAAGCCACTACAATGAGAAGCCTGAACACCACCTCGAAGAGTAGCCCCTACTCGCCACAACTAGAGAAAGCCCACACGCAGCAATGAAGACCCAACACAGCCAATAAATGAATAAATAAATAAATAAACTTATAAAAATATATACGCACAAAATTATTAGAGCAGAAGTGAGAATGTGATGTCTGTTGAAAGCCCCAAAGGTCTTAGTACAATAATCATTTTCATTGCAGCAAATACACATGTGGGTCTTACATGTACCATGCTCTCCTTGAGCACTTTTTCACACATCTCATTTGATCATGATGACAACAACCTATGTAGTATTTCCTATTATTTCCCTATTTTATGTGTGAGGAAACTGAGTCCTGGAGAGTTTAATTGATATTCCCTAGGTCGCCTTGCTTAAATCACTGAAATGTTAACCCTTAATATTTCTCCAGGCCCAGAACAATCTCTCCTAAACTCTTTTGCCTTGTTTAGGTGTCAAAGAATTGTGAGGGTGAGTCAAAAATTATCCTAACTCTGGCTGTAGAATTTATTTTAATTAACTCTTAGAAAAGACAAATATATCATTTTTTGACATAATCTCCTTGCTTTTCAATACAGTTTGTCCAATCTGTCAACAAGCTTTCGTATTCCCTCATTAAAAAATGTTTTAAGATGAGCTGTGAGCCACAAATGCACTGTCTTCACTTCTTCATCAGAAGTGAATCTTCATCCTCATAGAGCTGCTTTCAGGCGATCAAACAGGAGAAAGCCCAGTGGAACAAGATCAGGATTATAGGCAGGATGCTTTAACACCTCAAAAAGAAGTCTTTGCAGAGTGTGGGCAGAAGTGTGCGGTCGTGCACACCCTCAGACCACAAAAAATGAATTACTGACCACTGCTCTTCTTTTTGTTCGCACTGCAGTTACGAATGAACTGATGTAACACATTCACAACTGCGCAGCAGTGACTGGGGAGACAGTAAACTTGAACGGAAAGCACTGATAAGACAGTACGGCCAACAGAAGTTTTAATATAACTGGAATGCAGATAAATTTTGATTAACCCAAGTAGATGTTAAGTGCAATCTGAATAAAGCACCTGGCTGGAGAAAGTATCTTGTCTGATGAGTCACATTTTTAAATAAAATAATAAAAATCCCCCCCTGGACAGCTTCACTGCCCCAATCAAGCTGGGATGTAGCCACTGCAGTTCTAAACTACACTTGGCTAATACTCCACCTTAAATAACATAATTTGCACATTCTTTGGGAAGTTCTGCACAGTGATCTTGTGATCACAGTCCTTGTCCAGTGCCTGCCAGATTCTGGCTCCTGCTTTGACTCCCTGTCCTGCCGCTTTTGGCTGGAGGAGGATGGGTTGCCTTCTCCTTGAGTTACAAATCTAAGCTAAAAAGAGACAAGCTGGATGAGTTGCCCAAACTATGTCCTGATTCAACCATTAGTTACTGAGCACTTAGTATATATCAAACATTTCCCCATATCTTATTACAGGGGATCAACCCAGGGGCCCTGTGGCATGAGTGTCACTATCCATGTCTTACAGCTGTGGTAATAGATTCAGATGTGCCAAGTACTTGTCAGAGTCATGCAGCTACTAGAATGGAAGGGATCTGATTCCAGCTTCCCTGCTCTTGCTGTCCCATCAACATGCTTCTAGCTCACTTTGTGATGAATAACGTGAAGAGTAGAGGAGGGGAAATATAATACAGGCGATGATCATAATAACACACGTCACTACTAACATTCATTGAGTTCTCACCATGTGCTGGGCACCATGGGAACACGTGACAAGCATCAATTCATTTCATCCTCTCGACATCCACATGAAGTAAAGCACCAGTACTTCCCTCATGTGACAAAGAAGGAAAATGATGCTCAGAGATGTTGTCATTAGTCTAAGATATCAGAAGATAGCACCAAGGTTTGAGCCCAGGTATCTTGTCACTATAGCTTGTTCCAAGAGCTATACATAAACATACAGTTGTGGGGGTTCTGGATGGGATCCTTCCCCTGCCCTAGATCTTGAGGCTGAGCAGCAAGAGAGGGGTGAGACAAGCAATTTCAAAAAATAGGTCAGACTGCCAACATTGCCAACAGAACCCATTCAACCAGAGTCACAGTTCTCAACCCTTACCTCCATGTTCTAACACTGACTTAGGAAAACTGCCGACAGACTCTGGGGCAGATGATGGAGCTACTGAGATGCAGCTTCACCTGGCCTGGAGGTCAGGACTCCCAGGTCAGTTACCTGTGTCAGGAAGTTCTCCCTATCCCACCTGATTGTGAGTCAACTGGGGAGGAAATATGGGTGCCTTGCCAAGTATTTGAAAATTCATGACCCTGCCGTTGAGATATGAGAAAGACCCTGTGTTAGTAGTATTCTGACACCCCTTCTGCAAGAGAATCAGTCACGTGTCTCTGAAGCCATGGAGGTTGTCATTCCTCCTGGTGAAGACAGTGGAAACTCTTTGCAGAGTAATTGAGAACAGAGTCGTGCCTGGCAAGGGAAAAAGAAAAGGAAAATCAGATTGAAGATTAGTTGTATATGTTGTTATTAGTATACTAAACCCAAAAGGAGCAGGGCTGTTTTGTGTAAGTGCATTATTTGTTAAACACTTTCCTTTTCCTCTTTGTTAAAAAAAGACATCATTTAAACAATACTATAGCAACATTAGAAGAAGTTTAACAAAGAAAATATTCACATTCTGCTTTGGTTCTTTATGATTCTTGCTAGTGTTTGCTCATATATTGTTCATTTTTATGTGACTGAGATCATAGACTTGAGTGAGTGTTTTTCCATATTGCCCTGTATTCTTGAAAACATTTTTCATCAGGAGATAACTTAATATGTGGATTACCCAGATCTATTACTTTTACCTGTCTTCTCTTCATTGATCTTTGATATCTGTATCTCCATTCTAGAGTGTGAGCTTATTCATACCCATTCCAGAGGGTACAGAAGGCCTGAAAATCCAGGGAAATGTAAATTTGGCTATTCTGTCATGTATTCATGATTCTCATTAAAAATAAGACAGCTGCGAAAAAAATTGGGACATTTGTAGAGACATGGATGGACCTAGAGACTGTCATACAGAGTGAAGTGAGTCAGAAAGAGAAAAACATATATTGTATATTAACACATATATGTGGAATATAGAAAAATGGCACAAATCAACCTGTTTGCAAGGCAGAAATAGAGACATAGATGTAGAGAACAAACATATGGACAACAAGTGGGGAAAGTGGGGGTGGGGGTGGGGTTGGGGGGAATAAATTGGGAGATTGGGATTGCCATATATATATTACTAATAAGAAAAAAATATCAAATTTTACACTTAAATATATGCAGTTTATTGTATGTCACACACACACACAGAAAAACCCTGAAAAAAAAAATAAGACAGCTGTTAGAAAGAAGGGAAAAAGGGGGTCAAAACAGGTTATTAAGATGAACTTTTATTCTTGTTTTTTTCAAGTGATGAAAACCTAAGGTGAAGAAACTCACCAACAAGCTGACAAGCAGCTCTGCCCTCTGCAGCCTTGGCAGTGGCCCAGCAGCTACTCCCAGGGTAGGGCACTCTGGCTGCTCCCGCTGCCATGCCAAAGCTGGGCAAGGGGAGGGAAAGAAATGCCTCACATTCCTTTGGCTCTGTTTAGTCACTGACTCGGGAAGCAGGTCTGTGTCATTCAGCTGGTAGCTTCACCACCTTTTCCTGGGAGGCCAGGGGTTCAAGTCCTACCCCAGAATCTTGGCAGCTTCCCAAAGGCAGTGCTTGCCTTGTCATGGAAGGTGGATGGAGGCACACTTTGGGAAAGAGAGCACTTCTCCTTGGTTCTTTCAGGGAAACAGGGATCAGAGGAGCAAGAGTGACAACACATCACGTTAGTTTAACCCACAAATTCCAAAGAACTCCAGCATGAAACTGGCACAACTATCACCCAGTTGTAGGCACTTCCAAGAGAGAGGAAAGCTTGGGCTCCCTGCCCCGTGCCCCACCATCTCCTTAACTCGGCACTCAGCTCAGGCTTTGTCCCGACCACAACAATGTACAGACAACAGCAGCACCAAATGGTGGTGGACCCCCATTGCCAGAGTGAGGAAGCAGAGGTCCACAGGTACACAGGACACCAAGCCTGGAACTCAGGCTCACACTCCTGCGAAATAATCTCTCGATAATTTTTTTTATTTAAAATGCTTATACACAGCACTGCTTGACAGTTTACTATTACTCATGAAAACAATTTATCATTTATAATATTTCAAACAGTTTAAAATTTTAAAGTATTATCACATTTTAAATTATTTGCAATTATTTCTATTAAATACACCTGATAATTTCACTTTTGACTAAATATTGGAAATTCAGGGGAAAAACTAAAAATTATGGCAGAGAGGGCTATCAAGAAGATGAAAATAGTGATGGATCTTCTTGAATATAATAAGCTCACCCCAATAAAAACATAATCTCTTAATCATGCAATAAAATTTCTTCTTTTGACTGAAGAGATTTTATGGCAGCCTAAAATATAGGTTTGTATTGTTTGTGTACAAGGTACTATTTAGGTTTATAAATTGCCATAAGGAGAGCTCTTGTTGATTTAGTTTTGGGGGCAGCCCTGATTCCAGAGCACCTTGGCCCAAGAGATTGGGAGGCTGAGTAGGAGTGGGGACGGTGGTCTTCTAAAATTGTCTTCGGAGCAGAGAAGCCACAGTAAGAGGAGACATCAGTCAGCTGAAGGAATGTCATCCTCCCTCTTTCCCCCTTTAAATAAGATGCTGTGCTTTCGACCAGCTATCCAGGAGGTAGCACTTGCATTGGGACCCCACCAGGAGGATCAAGTCTAATGTTTCTACTCCCAGGACATCTTTTTTCATCTTTCCATGGGTTTAATTTCTAGTCGGTTATTATAAGCTTGCTTCCTGCTCCTGTAAGTTCATCTATCCCACCCCCCCAGACCTAATCATGTGCCAAGAGAGAAGGTGACAGCTCCAGATGAAAGGAAAGCCCAAATCTATGCTGTGTAGGTCTCCCTCAGCTTCTGTGGTACCTGACTTTAGTTCTTCCTGTTTCCACCTGAAAGTATTAACATGTTTCCTCTCTTCATGAGGGCAAGGTTTTGTGGTTTTTAAAGCAGCTTTATTGAGGTAAAATTCATATACCATACAATTTGCCCACTTAAAGTGCACAGTTCAAGGGCTTTTAGTGTATGCACAGAGTGGTGCAACCCTCACCACAATTAATTTTAGAATATTTTATTACCCTCCAGAGAAACCCAACAGTCTTTAAGCCAGCACTCCCCAAGCCTTCCCATTCTCCCTGCTCTAGGAAACCACTAAGCTAAATTTTGTCTCTATGGATTTACCTATTTTGGACATTTCATAGAAATGGAATCAATGATCTGTTAAGGCACCCCACTATTCTTCCACAGAGCCTGGCAAAATATATTGAACCTAGTAGATATTCGAGTAAGGTTCAATTAGTTACTTGTGTTAGGTATATCAAGTTACCTCGTGTTAGGATTAATATAACGCATGGTGTGAGAAACTAGGTAGTCTTAGATGAAAAGCCTCAAATGCCATTACTCAGGACGTGCTAATGGTCTGGATATTATCAGAATGGAAGGACGACCTATGGTTCATAGCTCCCCTAGGTCAGCTCCCACAGATATGTCCCCCTGTGCTCCCAGCATGCTCAACTTTAACAGGGATGCCATAATTTTGACAGTTCAGGAATCTGTCAATTTCATCGAAGACTGGTGTTCTCGCAAGAGCTGGCACACGACTCTGACTGTTAACAGGCAGTAGCACTAAAATGTACTACAGACCATGTAATTTATTCCCAACCTGCTGTTATTCTTTCCAAAACATTAGCTGTGAAGCAGATGTTTGCTAAATGTTGTCTTTATTGCCGAAGCTTGAGGTAAAGATCATATGCAACCAATGGCTGAGAGATAATTGGCCACGTTACATTTTCAACCTCAAATGAGCTCCCCTGCTTGAGTAAATTTCCCATTTTATATAATGTGAAAATTTCAAAAAGGATGGAACTTACAGATCACAGTATGGCCTGTTAGATAAGTAACCAGGAGTAATATTTCTTAAAACCACATTTTGTAAACAGAGTTATCAGAAAGCCCAGGGGGGGAAAAAAAAAAAAAACAGTGATTCAGCATTCATGCCTAGATGAAGATAACATGTGTGCCTTTAGCCCAAGATGTCCAAGGCTTGAAGGGAAATTGGCAAAGACTAATACCAAGAGCCTTTCAGGGGCCTTTAGACGTTATCATCCTGGGTCTGACTTCACAGCTTTCTCTTTGAGGAGAAAGCAAAAGGTGACTGCATTAAGGCTTAGCTCTCAGAGTTGTGATAAAAAGTCCAGAAAGCTCCTTTCTTGCAGCTGGCTTCTTTTCACTGAGCTGGCATTGAGTCGGAAGTGAAATGATCATTTTGGTTAATAGCTGAAGACACAAATGTCTTGTTCTTTTCAACCCACGTTTGGTCTCTGGATCACTGGATGTTGAGATGTATCTGAGTAAGTTAGGGTGCTCTTGCCCTGCACTTAAAGTGAGAGCCTTGGTTTCTTCGTTTGGGTCATAATCTCTCCTGAGATCTGCCTCATCTTGACATGGTGACTCTGAGTTGTATTTTGCAGAGTGGAAAGGAGGTTTTACTGTTTTAAGCTTATATTTTCATAGGCTTGAGACCTTTGCTTTAGGGTTCACAGTCTGCATAATGGAAGGAAGCATGAAACTGTCCCAGACCTTCATCTGCTTGGGTAGAGAGGTAGTTTATGTCTCTTACAGGAGAAATCAGCTGTCAATAGGAGCCCATTCTGAAGATTAAATTAGTGATTCAAAAAGTATCAGGCTAGGAATTATCCTGGGTCCCAGGAGAGAGGGGACAACTAACCACAAACACTGCCCTCAAGGTGCTAATGATTGGTTGTTGGGGAGAAGGAGAATATAAATGTGGGGAGCATTATGACGTAGGTGGTATGGGATATGATGGATCACAGCCTGGGGTGGGTCAGAAAGACTTCCCAGGGGAAGTGATTTCTTTATTGGGCCTGAAATAGGAATAGGACTTAGCCAGTCAGCAAGAAGTTGGCAGTGGAGTAGAAGACAGATAGAGATACAAGCCAATGAAAAAAGCACAACAGAGATAGCCTAGTGTGGTTCAGTGTGTCTTGGGTGGGTGGGTTTGCGTTTTTTTGGAAGAGAGGCTGGATAAGTTGGTAAACCTTGTATTTGAAATGAGATGTAGTAATTTCCTAGCACTTCATGGCTCTTCCATCATGGCAACTGATGAGTTCTATATTAGAGTCTAGTTTCAACTTTATGCATATCCCTCTCTTTATCCCTGAACAGACAGATGTGTAGCCAAATCTGCCACTTTCTATGTATGTAACCTCAGACAAATTAGCCACGCAAGGCCTCTATTTTCTCTTCTGAAAAATGGGACCGAACTGGGAAGAACATTGTGGCAACATTGTGAATATTATTAGGATCAAACAAGCAAAATGCTTGGCATTAAAAAGTTTTCATAAAATATCTGTGGAATCAAACTGGACATATGAGTGAAAAGGAAACTCTACTACCAGGAAAACAGCCTTTTGCTTTCCAAACACACACACAGTAGCTGCCAAGGACACCTGAAAAGAGGTAGAAACGGAATCTGAATGATGAAGAAGAGTGACAGGAAGCCAGGGTCCCAGGACCAAGAGACAGTATGTCACAGAAGTCTATCACAGTGGTGGGGTGCAGCTTGTGCCGGAACAACAGGGCATCACTAGGTCAGGAGTGCACACAGGAGGGAGGGGGTGGCAGATGCTTGCTCGTGGGGCCCTTCAGGGACTGGATGTACAGCACCCCGTGGCTTCCTCTTTCCTGACGAAGTCCTGGTGTCCTACCAGACTCTGGAAAGAAATCAAAACAGGGGAAAAAAAGAGAGAAAGAAAAAAGGGAAGAGGGGAAAAGTAGAACACCTGCATTTTTATGTAAAAACAATAACATTCTTTCATGGTAAATACACTCAACACACTAGGAATGGAAATGAACTTCCTCAACCTGTTAAAGACCATCCATCAACAGTCAACAGCTAACCTCAGTTCTTAATGATGAAACATTCTTTCCCCCTAAGATCAAGAACAAGATTGTCTGCTCTTGTCATTTTTAATCAAAATTGCACTGGAGGTTCTGACCAGGGCAATCAGGTAAGAAAAAGAAATAAAAGGCATCCAGATTGCAAAGAAAGAAGTAAAACTATCTCTATTTGCATATGACAGGATCTTGTATATAGAAAAAAATTCTTGAAAAAGAAAAAAAAGTTAGAAAATTCACAGATTCTGATTTCAAAACTTACTACAAATATACATTAATCAAGACAGTGCAGTATTGGAAGAAGATAATCATAAATCAATCAGTCAGAACTGAGTCAGAAATAAACCTCAGTTAAGATCAATTGACTTCCCACAGAGAGTGCCAAAAATCTCAATGAGGAAAGTATAATCTTTTCAACAAACAGTGCTGGGACAATTGGATATCCACACACAAAAGAAGGAAGTTGGACTTTTACCTCACATCATCTAAAAACATGAACTCAAAATGGATCAAAGACCTAAACGTAAGTGTTAAAGCCATAAAGTACTTAGAATAAAATGGGGAAAGGCGGTGGAAATCTTCACGGCACTGGATTTCACAATGATATCTTAAATATGCCAACAAAAGCACAGGAAACAAAAAAAATTGGTAAATTGGAGCTCATCAAAATAAATAAACTTTCTGCCTCAAAGGAGATCATCAAGAAAGTGGAAACAACCCACAGAATGGGAGAAAATTCTTTTCAAATTTTATATATATATAAAATACATATTTATATAAAATATATGTTATATATAATTAGATGAACCTCGAAATATATTCTGTCAAGTGAAAGTCAGTCACAAAAGACCACATATTACATCATCCTATTTTTATGAAATGTCCAGAATAGACAAATCCTTAGAGACAAAAAGTAGATTAGTGGTTGTCTAGGATTAGGAGGTAACGGGGAGTGAAGGATAATGTATATGGAGTTTCCTTTGGGGTGATAAAATGCCCTAAAATTGATTGTGGTAATAGTTGCACAACTCTGTGAATATACCAAAAACCACTGAAGAGTACATTTTAAGTGCATAAATTTAATGGTATGTGAGTTACCTCAATAACGCTGTTATAAAAAATAACAATAACGATACAGATAGCCTTTATTAACTGAGGGCTAACCAAATGCCAGGCACTGTGCTAACCTCTATAATCTTACCTAAGGCTCACTATAAATATGTCAGGAGAGTTTTATCATATTTATTTACAATGAAAAACATAAGTTCGGAGACATTAATGAACTTGCCCAAGGTCACAAAACTAATAAGTACCATAATAGTTAGGAGTTAGGACTTTGGTCCATTTTTGTCTTACTTTGAGTGTCAGAGTTTTATGAAAAGGTCGTAGGTGGATCTTGTGAACCTTCCTGTGTTCCAAGTCCAGTGTTTCAGTATGACCAACCACCAAACAACAGGAGTCAGGGAAACCTCTGCTTCTCAACTTTCTCACCAGGGAACTGTGGTGAGGTGTTGGGTCCCAGTTGCTGCTGGAATGGGGTGGAAAGGACTCTGTCCTCAGTTAGCTGTTTTCTCTGACCTTCTAAGGACACATTTGTTCTAGAGGTTCCCCTACCTGCCCCCTCAGATGTGTCACAGCTGTAATTCTTGAAGGGAGACCCTTAACCCTCCACTCCCGGCACCTGATTTTACAGATCATGTCTTGTGTTTGATACTGAGTCCTGTCACTTTTGGCTCTGTCTGCTTCCTAGTTCCAAAAAATAAAACGTGGGAGGAAGGTATTAGGCCCATGAAGACAAAAATGTCAAATAGCTCTCACCAAGGAAAATCTGGATGAGTTTTGGGAAAATGGCTCTGAAGAAGATAGATTACATCTTCTGTTTGAGCTCAGCAATTAAGGGGAAAAGGGGGACCCAAGCCAAATGTGCTTGGAATCTTGTCAAATTCCCAGTGTTGGAAAACATTTCAGGATGTTTGACTGAGCTTGGCAGAATCAGTACCTTGACCTTGCCTCTTCCTTCTTAGACAAAGGTGACTGAACAGCTTACAATGATCCAAGCCCAAAAGAAGCCACAGGCATGATCACCCTTTTGTAGGAGGTGGCGCAATGGCACCCTCCGTCAACGGAGATTTCAATGGGGGTATTAACTATGAGCACGTTTATGATAACAGGGTTTTTGAGAAACAGAGTGAAAATCAATTGAAGTAACAGAATTTAAGTCCTAGAAGGAACAATGTATGCTTCCCTTCCACTCTTTGTGATCCAGAGCAGAGGCTGGAAGGGGAATCGTCTTTCCATGACTGTCCCCAGTCTTTTACTCTGTGCATTCTGAAGCGGAATTTTTGTGGCCTCATTTCATCTTTTGATTTTTCCGTTGGGTTCTTTAGAATCAGAGCAGAACAAAATGAGAGGCTAAGGATCAGAGAGCCGTCCTCTAGTTGTCAGGAAACCCAAACCCTCCCTAATAGGTTGAGTGGAAGGAAGGGGAGGGCAAGGTTGATGTCATGGGAACAGCTGGGCCCTTGTTGAAACACTGAAATGGGTGTGAGGCTCTCCACATGTAGATATAATGCTTTCAAGTTGGTTTCTCTCATTTATTCACAGTGTTTACTGAGTGTCCACTATGATCTATGCATTAAAAAGACATCAGTAAATAAAATAGACAAAATTCCTCCTCCTCCTGCAGTTTGCATTCCAATGAATATAAAACTATTGCCATTTGGGAGCTACAATATTAAATTACTAAAGTTTTTAAAAGTCAGTTGCTGAGTTCGTCAATGAGGGTTAAAATGTAACTATTTTTACCTTTAAGAAGCTCTAATCCCCTGTCAGACTTTTTACCCTGTGCTACAAATATTTATTCTATTTTGCTGATAAATTTTAAAATTGACTTCCACTGTTACCCTGGAAGGAATACATTGTCTTTATCATTAACATAACATCTTACTCCCAAAGTCAAAATTTCAAGGAAGGAGAAAGAACCAGATTCATCCTTTAAAATGCTTGTTCTCCCAAATGACTAGAAAATGGAGGTTGGGAGGTGCTTACATCAATTTGGAGCTAAAGCTTCCTCCATGGATATCTCTTTCCTTTTGCTTGTCTTCTCATGATCAGATAGTTTTTATTCACTGAGGAAACAAGATTTGAAAGTAAAGATATATAAAAGAATCTTATGAGAGAAGTGACCAGCAGCTTTGTATTTTTGCTTCAAGGCAAAAAGATGGTTCCCAGTCTCCCCTTACTTCCATTTATGCATGTCAATGTCATATATGAATTCTTTGCAGCAATAAGTGTTATTTTTAGTGGATTCTGGTCCAGGCAGTTATCAACAGAGCTCCCATATGGTAACCACCGGGCACATGTTAAAAGCTACAACTTGTTCAATGCTGCAGTAGCCCCAGCCTTGCTTCCACTGCTTCTGAGTCCCCAGCTGCTCACAGCAGGCTCTGCTGATGCTCCCCAGCTAGAGGCTCAGCTCCCTTACCTGCTCCTGATGGAGATGAGTAATGCAGCATGACTCCCATTCCAGGCTGGAATTATATTATCCCAGACCCAAGATTCATGACCCCGGATGACTGAGGGGCTCCCACACTGCTTGCCACTAATTAGATCTGAGACCTACTAGCAGGATTGGTTACCAGGAGGGGTGGATAAGACTGGGTTGCAGCTTACTTCTTCTACCTTCTTCCCCTACATTCACCCAGTCCACAGACTAGAACTGCAGCTTTGATGCCCTCTCCTTTGTCCAATCAGTTTACTAGTCTACTTTACTAGTCCAGATTCTAGCTATAGTGACCCAGTTCCTGACCTGGATAGTCTTCCTTTGAAAAAGACCTTGGAGAGTGTGTCTACCTGGCCTGTTAGGCTCTCAGTGTCCACCAGTCTATTTCTAACTGCACTGACTGGATGCAAGTTGTTGGTACAGACATTTCCAAAGTGAAGGTGGAGACAGGTACAGCCCCAGCAGCACTGGGCATGACCTAATTTCCAGCACATCTGGTGATATCCCTTGTCTCACCTTGATGTGCATGTCTCAAGCTAACTCCTGCTCCATCCCCAGCCCACCTGACAATACTGTAGGTATAAATGCAAAGTTTCTAAGGCCCAAATATCAAGCAGTGGTAATTTATAATTGGAGCTACCTCATGGTAGGGAGGGGAGCTTTGGTGCCAACATTTTTTAACTGTTATGAATTCTGTAGGTTACTTGGTTCCTGATCATAGACAGACCTGTGTTTCATATTTATCCCAGTGCCCTGAAGGAGGTCAAAACTTTGGAAGCTGAGTGTCCTGGAAGTTCTCTGGGACTAATTCAAGGCCCCATTGAACTCTCTCTTGGAACATCCTGGGACCTACAGCTCCAGATTCTTTCATGTTCCTAGAGCATGGCATGGATTTCAATCATCATCAGTCCTTTTCAATGTTTCCACGTTTTTCTTTCATCCCCACTCTAAGGGTTCATTGAAAAATCCTGACTTTGGATATACAAATAAATTTGCAAGTGAGAAGGAGGAATTTGGGAGAAAAAGTGAAAGTTAAGAAGAAGCTTCTTTAGATAATCAGATGGTTCTTCCCTTAAGAAAGTTGGCTATATTCCCACCAAGTTTGTTAATATCTTGTGTGTCTTTTTTTCTTATTTAAAAAAGAGAGCAATTGGGCCAAGTACGTGACTTGTTAAGTGCAGATGGTACTAGATACTTATCTTTTCATCCATGTCTAAACAGGATTGAAAGTCTCTTAATTTGAGCTCTGAGAGCCCAGTGAGAAGCCTTTTTCCCATAGCTTGAATAATGGCCATTGCCTTCTTTAAAAAATTCTATGATTCTCCAAGTCATGTGCAAAATAAAGATGAGACAAGCCTAAGGCTGCTTCTATTTTGTGTTGAATAAATGCTTGCTTGACACAGAGAAGCAAAAAGAAAAAAAAAGAAGAAATGGCTTGGCAAGTTATAGAGAAGTAATTTTTAGATGTTACTGTCATCTAGTAATGATTTAATACCTAGCTTCCAGGGGAAGGTGAAGAGTCATCTTTTTGCTATAAAGTGGTAAAGGTGCAGCTTCATCAAAGCTCACACTTAAAATGGATTCCTTAATGAATTTGAAAATACTTCACAGCCAATTGTTTTTGATGCAATTGCTATTTTAAGCAATTGAATTTTAGTGTAAATACATTTGTATAAAGAAGACAGAACTTAAAAGGCATTACAAAAACTTTAGTCTCTAATCTCTTGTGCATTTAGTGTAGGGACCTATCACATCCCTCCTCCCATCCTCATAAAACAGAACAGAATCAGCATTGAAATGAATAAAGCAGTAACTTATCTGTGCTGCCAAGTCTGATCTTATTTCTCTTCTTGGAAACTGGCATAAACGTAGAGTTTGAACATCAACTTCAAGTCTTTCTTTCAAGTACAGAAGGAGAAACTTTTCAATATAGTAATGTAAAACAAGTGAACATTTTTATAAACATTTACTTTGATAGGCAGTGTGCAAACATGTTCTATGTTTATTTTATGTAATCACTTCCACAATGCTAAATTTTTGCACAATTCTTACCCTATTTTACAAATTGGAAAACATAGGTTGTCAGAATTTACTGGCACCCATGAGGTATTGCACTGATTGAGTTTTAAACTGTCTACTCAAATGTAAATACAGTCTGGTAGTAAGAAAAACAGTAAGACCCAAGGGACTTGAGGGAGAAAAAGACCTTTGAGTTGCAAAAGATCTAAATTGTACAAGCTGCAGAAATCCTGGATGGATACCATGATACCTCTTAGATCATCCTTTACCATCCAGGTGGCAAATTATCACTATGGGTTAGGTTTCTTAATCCTTTTTGTGCCGTGGACCCCTTTGGCCTTCTGGGGAATCCCACGGATCCTTTCTCAGAAAAATGTTTTAAAGTGCACAACACAAAGAATGGAATCTTTTTTTAGAAGCTGATCCCTGAGATTTTCAAGCATGTCTGTTCTGTCCATCTCACCTCCCATTTCTTCCAAACCACTGAGAGACCTTCCCTAACCTTCTGCAGAGAAGGTAGAGGAGAAACACTCAAGCAGGATTGGACAGTATGCTGTTGGGGAATGGTGTTCCTGAGATGACATTAGTGTCTTCCTTTTCCCTTCTGTCTCGAAACCTCCCCATTTTCTAGCCCCTCCATCTTCCCGCAGATCAAGCCCAGTATTTCTCTACTTCTACGTCTTTTCCGTCCCCGCTCATCTCCTGCTCAGCCTGGTGCACTTCTCTAGACCCACCGCTCGCTGCTGCCTCCTCCCCACTCTAGCTCCTTCTCACTGCTAAGTCCCGCCTTCTACCCTATCTCTTTTTGGGTCCCTGCAGATCATGCTGGTCCACCCTCTCGCCCCCACCCCTAACAAAAATAAGGCTGTCCTCGGCCTTCCCTGCAGGCAGAAGAGCTACGGCAAAGGAAGGATGGCCTCTGCTTCCAGCCACTTCTCCGAGGAGCAGTTCAGGGACGTCTGCCTGGAGCTGCAGCAGCCTGGAGTGCCTGGGGACAACTGGGAGCTGCTGGTGACGTGCATGGGCATCAGCATCTACCAGAGGCTGAACCAGGTAGCGGTTGGCTGGGTTGGCCCCCTAGAGACACTGGGACCAAGGAGGGAGGGAAGGGGGCTGCCCGCAGGAAGTTCCAGGCTGTAGCCAGGTCAGGACACCGTGAGTCTTCTGGAGCCAGGAGGAGCTAGCTCTGCCTGTGCCTCCAGCTGACTTTGTCCCCTGAGTCTTGGGGAGTGGGGAGGTAAGCAGAATTTAGTCTCAGGTCTGAGGCCTGATGGGGCCAGTGGTTTGTGAGAGGTTAATGACAGAGTTAAAACATGGGTAGGCTGATTCTTAGC
Source organism: Hippopotamus amphibius kiboko (assembly GCF_030028045.1). NCBI lineage: Eukaryota > Metazoa > Chordata > Mammalia > Artiodactyla > Hippopotamidae > Hippopotamus > Hippopotamus amphibius. The sequence continues at coordinate 28,415,999 of NC_080202.1, read as the reverse complement.
CTCCTGCACTTGCCTGCAAGGGACGTGGAGCCTGGCTCCTGGGTGGATGCCGGCTGCTGTTTGTGTGCAGGGGAGTATCTTAGCATTGTGTCTAGTCATTTCGGTGACTTACTTCCTTTGGTGGCTGCCCCCTTCCTTGTACATTGGACTTAATAACTTTAGTCTGAAACTCCTGGGAGAAAGATTAAGTAAAAGGGTAGGAGGAATGGGGTTGGAGGTGTGGCTGGAGGCCTTTGGAGCCAGACAGCCATCAGTTACTCTGTGTGCTGGTAGCTGCAAGGCAAGTGGCTTAAAAGTCACTTTGAGGCAACGTAAGTGAAGTTGAGGTTTCCTAGCAGAGGATTAGAGTATTGGAGTGTTAGAGAAGGGAGGAGCTCTAATGTCTGTGTGTACCAGGGTCACTGGGTACAATAGGATGAGCCGGAAGCTCAGTCTAGAGCAGGCAGAATTAATTTCCAAGTGTCATTTCAGCCGCTACTTCAGTGCAAACATGGACAGGTTTTCAGGCAACACCCTTTTATCTTCTGACCATTTTATTTTCCACACCAGCCACATGCAGGCATTTGCCAAGTGTTGTCAATTCACTGCACAGATATATCTAATCTCTGGCCCCTTTCCTTTGCTTTTTTCCTCTTTACCTTTGCCATTTTGGGTAGTGACTCTCACCTAGAATTGCAGTGACCTCCTAACTAGCTTCTTGGCCTTCCACCTCTCTGATCCCTTCCATCCTACACACTACAGTCCAATCAAGTACCAGAAAGAGAGGCTGTGATCACCTCAGTCCCCTTCCAATGGCCCTGTTGACTGCAGAATTAATAATAATAATAACTGCTGTAATAGCTATCTCATTGAATGCTTTTCTAGGCTCCAGGCACTGGTTAAGTGCTTAGCAGGTATTAACATACTCAATCTTCACATCAATCCTAATGCAAGGTACTGATTGTCACCTTTCTACCTGTATAGAAAGAATATGCAGAAAGGCTAAATTGATTGCTCAGGACTCACTCAGCTGTCTAGCTCCAGACCTGTGCCATAAATACGTTCCTGCATTGGCTCTGAAAGAGGGCAAGTGCTGGCAGGTGTGCTATGCGTGTGGCACTAGTCTGGCCCCAACTCACACACCAGCTCTACCTCCCATGACTCATGCATACCCTTCCTGTCCTGCAGGCAACCACAGCCATTCTGCCTATACCCTCCACGGACTGTGCTATTTTGCTTATGTAACTTTTGTCCCACAACTGCCTGAGCTGAGACAGAGTGAGTGACTTTGTTTTGTGTATTATTTCTACTGTGTGTTGTCATATACCAGGGCCCTCCACCCTCCTGTGCTGAGGATGTGAGTGGTATTCAGAGTATAGTCCCTATCTCTACCAACCATATTATATGATATGTCTTATTTCCACTTGTTTGGACCTGAGGGCAGTCATGGTACATTCATGTAAGTTACAGATCTTTCCAGAAAACTTTCATAAGTTTGGAGGCCATATGATTCCCATAGGTGTGTCCCTGAGCCTCAGTAGCTAGGATGGAGGGCCACTGCCCCATGGCCATTTTGATCTCAGTCTATATTACATGTCAAGAGGCACTGCTGTGTCAGGGTAAAAGCCCTTTCTTTCCTCGAACCCTCAGTGCATGTCCAGAATTAGTAGCTGCCTGACCCATTTTGCCAGAGCCTCATTTTCTTTCCAGGTTGACTCCCATCCTTTACTTTCCTCCTGGAAGAGAATTTCCTCTCATCTCCACTTAGAAAATCTTGTCTTCTGAATACCACTCCGCATCAAAAGTGAATTCAGCTCACCCCACTCTGCCTAGACCTGCACTCATCTCCCCTAAAGCCCTTTGCTCTTTTCCGTCTTGTGGTCCAGTGTGGTTTTATCCACTAGGCATGTCGTTGCCATTATGCACCTCTTCTTCCTCCTCCACCCACTTCCCTGCCCAGAGCCATTTTACCTACACATGTCCATATGTCCTTGGGTCTCCAGGTCCCTGACATGAGGTCAGACCAGAAGACCCTGGCCCCTTGGTCAATTTTCACCTTGAGTCACACACCTGACTATTGCCTGGTGATTCCAGGTGAGGTTTTTCATTGCAGTCTTTGCCTTCTGTCTTTTTAAATTCCTCCACCTGGGGTATATAAAGTGGACTTGTTTGTGGCCCTTTAATATTGGGAGATTGGCAGGAGGTCCTATTGATCCACCCAACTTCTGATAGTGCTGCATTGAGACCTTTCCTTCAATCCCATAAATACTCACTTCATTCATCTTATTTCTTAAAAACCATCTAAAGGTTTCCACTCTGGTGGGATGATTCCCTTGATTCTCCCTGTCTCTCCCAATTTCTTATTAACATAAAACCCATAGGGGAAGCTGAGACAGGTAATCCAATTTTTGGATTACTCAATTTTGCTGAGTAAGGTTACATGAGGTATCCATGTAAAAGGGACCCTCTTCCTCAAAGTTCTTGCTAAATTTTTGCTGGATAAGAGGCATATTCAATGGATGAATACTCTGATCATGAAGCCAGTCCAACATGGCTTGTGTACAAATCATATTAGCTGCTTCATCAGGGGTGTACCTTTTGGAATTTATAGGATAGGAAGAATCAGATAGTCCCCCTTCTCAGAACTTACAGTGGCTTGTATCCAGTTGAACCAGGCTGGCTGTTCCCTAGGGAATAACCTGCTGTGAGTTTGGATCATGTATAGCCATCTATGATTGGCCCCGAAGCAGAGTGAGCTGTGGTCATGATCTAAATGATGCTGTAACAAAGTTACTGTTAAATGTTGTGAAAAGAATGAAATAGTGTAGAAGCACTTAAAAGGGTTTTCAATGTAACAAATGTTTACATTTGTTTTGTATTTCAAACTAACAGAAGTTGTGGCTTCTTTTTAGTAGATACAAATAATTGTGAATCTTGTCCTTGGACAAATGGCTACTTTTTATATACAATATTCTGATTTTTTTCATTTTTCTCTTTTTCTATTAAAGCACACAATTTTAGAGTTAGAAACTCTTCTGTCCAATAGCACTGCCCATTATTTTTCACTTTTCTGCTTTCTTTGCCTACTCTGTTTCTTTGTTCTCATCTTCTCTTTTTTCTCCCCATGTTGTAATGGTAATAACTTATCTTTACAAAGTGCTTTAAAATATAAAATTCTGTTAAATATAAATAGTTTTCATGTATCCCTCTCAACAAATCTGGAAGATAGTAAGACACAGGCTTATTTTCCTGTTTTACAGATGGCAGTAAGAACCAGCATTGTTGAGTCACACAAGGCCTCATAACTAGGAACTAAACATGAACCTGTCTATTTTGATAAACTCAGTACCAAATATACCGCTTGCTTCAACATTCTCTTTCTGAAAACTAAGCAAAACCAGTGCAGAGCTGCCACGTGCTATCCATGTGGTATCCTGGGAAGAGCACGCATTTTGGGGGCAGATAGTCCTGGGTTAAAATTTCTGCTCTGCCCTACTATCATTCATTTATTAATTTTAGATATATTAATTGAATGCTTTCCACATGGTACTGCCCTGGTAGGTGCTGAGCATAAGCAGGGAACAGGAAGTTGGAGCTACTGGTTCAAAGATCTTCTCAAACAGTGAACAATATTCACTGATGAGAATAAACCCATGGTATATAATGAAATTGGGGTGGAAAATGTTACCAAAAAAAAAAAAGTAATGTGTTATAAAGGGATAGAGAGATGGTATCCAGGGGTGACATGATATGTTTTAGATAAAGGAAATCTGGAAAGCCCCACTGCCCATAGGTAATATTTGAGTGGAGATAGAAGTGAAATGAGAGATTGTGTCCTGCAAATATCTGGAGGAGAAATGGACCAGAGAGTGTTTCTCAAAGCCCAAACACATTAGAATTCCCTGGGGAGCTCTAAGGACATCTCCAAGCCCTATCCTAGAATCCCAGATATAATTGAGCTGGGGTGGGCTTGGGCATCCTTTTGAAAAGCTTCCCTTTCACATAGAGGTTGATTATTCTGTTCTCTCTACTTTTGTGTATTTTGAAATGCTGGTGACCTGAATCACCTTCAGGGCCTATTAAAATGTGCAGTAAGACCCCATTCCCAGCTTTGATTCAGTGGGTCTAGGTTGAGAGTTAGCATTTTTCTTTTCTCATTCTCCTTTCCTCTCCTTCTCTGCCCTCTTCCTCCTCCTCCTCCTTATCTTCTTGTTCTTGTTCTTGATCTTCATGTTGTTTGTTTTCTTCAGACAAGGAAACTGAGATTTAAAGAAGTTCTGAGAAATGCCTGGGAAAAGTAAATCTTTTGGACACTGGAAGTAGCTTGTCTGGTATTGGGAATAGGAACAGGGAGTGAACGCAACTGAACAAGTGGTTTCTTTGGGGGTTACACAAATGTATAACTTGTGGAAGTTTACATAACTTCATAAATTTACTAATAATCATTGAATTGTACACTTAAAATGAGTGAATTTTATGGCACTTAAACAATACCTTAATAAAGCTGTTTTTTTTTTTTTTTTAAAGATGTTATGAAACTCACCCAAGGTCACACAACTAATGAACCTGACTTGAAATCATTAGTTGCAACAGAACTTGGACTCAAAGCCAGTAATGTGAAAGGAGAGTTCAAGGTCTATGATACAGCTTCCAAATTGTCACTGACTTCTCCGAACATATCATTAGATAAATAATAAGCCATCAGTGTGCACATAGCTATAGCCAGGGTGATGATATAATTTATCATGCCAACCAGAACACTTTTGAGTGAAAGGGGTGTTGTAAAATGTTTCACCAGAACAAGTGTAAACCAAGCCTGTGGTGGGTATATTGGAACATAAATCACCCTTGCTATAGCTCACCGCCAAACACCATCTAATTTATAAGGCCCTTCAAAATGTATCCTCTCATTGGATCCCTGTACAAATTTGGCAAAACAAGAGTTATCTGTCCTTCAAAAGTTATCTCTAGTTTATAGATTGAGAAGCTGAAACTCAGCAAAGGTCTTAGGTTCATAAATCCTAAAATCACAGAGCAGTTAAGCATCAAAACTATACTCTAGACCAGTACAGTCTGTTGGCTATTTTTGAACAGTCCACAAGCTAAAAATGGTTTTTACATTTTAAGCGGTTGTATAAGTAACTACATAATAGCCTCCATTTTGCCTCTTAGCCCTTAAAGTCCAAAATATTTCCTATCTGGCTTTTTGTAGAAAAAATATTTGGGGAATCTTGCTTTACACCATTGCCACCACCACTTCCAAAACATACAACCCAAGAAAGTTCTGAATTATTACAGAATAGTACTGCAATTCCACCTGTAAGAGAGAAATCATTGTATCATAAGCTTCAAATATATTGTATTTTATTTTGAATCACATGAGCATTTACCATTTAAGCTCAGAACACCCTTCAAAGAAAATCTGCCAATCTTGAACACACTATACAGGTTAAATACCAAAAAAACCTCTTAAATATATCATACTCAAACTCAGGAAACCAAAGAGAAAGAGAAAATCTTGAAAGAAGCTGCGGGAGGGGTGTGGGTAGGGATGGAGGACCGCTTTACCTATAGAGAACTACAAATGAGAACTATAGCAGACACCCCACCAGAAACCACCCTGAAAAAAGAGAGTGGAGTGAAATATATAATGTTTTGAAAGAGATAAGCCACCAACCTAGAATTCTATATCCAATGAAGCTGTCCTTCAAAAGTGAAGAAAAAATAAAAACTTTTTCAGACAAATAAAAACTGAGGAAATTCACCAGTGGCAGATCTGCTCTGGAAGAAATATTAAAAGAGAGAAAAAATGATATAGGTCAGGAAATCAAATCTACATAGCATAACATGTGCCTATTTTATTGTCTTAAATCTTCTGGAAGGCATGAACTTTGTCTTATTCATCGGGCATCACCAGGGCTTAGCAAAATGCAGGCATACAACAGGTCCTGAAAGACAGCTTGAGTGGGTACATGAACCAATATTCTGGAGTTTTCTTCTCACTAGAGTATATTCAGAAAATCCAAAAGTAGCTATGGAAAGGTATGTTTCCTAAACAAAATGGCAGGATAAGGTAGCTATGTATATCTCTAAGATGCTTTTGTGTCTTGAAAACACATTAAAAGTTCCAGGCTAAAATTCAAATGTTGGTATTCACAGGGATTCTCCCTTTCTTACAAAAATATATTCATTTGCATAGTTTGCATGAAGGGTAAAATAGCCCGCCAAAATAGTGTCAGGAAGTGGTGAGCTTGTGGAGTGAGAACGTACTCCCACTGGAGAGCCTGCTAGAACTCTCTTTCTGCCCTTAGGCGGTGATTTTGATATTAAAGGCAGGTTGGAAGACCAAGCAGGAGCCATCCTCCACCTGACATTGCCCCAGTTCAGCCCCCAGTTCACCCAGGCGTTGGTATGGTGTTATGTCAAAAGATCCAGAATGTCCAAATCCTTCCTACAAGGTCTCCTCTCAAGGATCCCCAAGGCCCATTGAAAATCAAAGTTTCAGTTTATTAATAGCTACCTCCTGTGACCCTCATCCAGGGATCAGGTGAAAAACAGAGCTGTACCTGGAGACAGAAATGGGGGACCCTACTCACCCTTCTCTCTTCATTTCTCCAAAATGAGTTTACCAATGGTCTGTACCTCACATTACCGTTTTGAATATTTAGTGGGATGACCCCTGTAAAGCACTGGGCCCAGGGCCTGGTATTCAGTAAGCACACAATAAGCATCATCTATCACTGTTTTCTTACCTAGCTCTCTTCAGTGCTTCAGGATTAAATCTGCCATGTGTTCTTGGAGAGACCTCAATTCAGATTTAGTCAGCTGTCTTTCTTGCTATAGTCTTGGTACACACTGCCCAGTAGCAGCTGCAGCTTTCACACCTGCCATTAGGAGCAATTCTCCTTGGTGAAAAATGCTTGCTTTTCCTACTATCTGAGCCTGTTACTTGCCACCGAGTGCTGGAGTTGGATAGTTTCCACAGTGGTAGATTGGGGAGGCTTCCTGGCCCCTAAGGAATGGAAATGAATTTTTCTATGAGAGGCAAAGAAAATTCAGTGCACACTTGAGGATGCATTTACAGGATTAGAGAGATGTAATTCATTGAGGCTGTCTTGTAGTTAGTTATGTAAATGCAGATAAACACCATAAATTGAAGAGAATGAGTGATGCCTTTCTCCAGGTCAGGTGGCAGGGTGTAAGGACAGTGGGGATTACTTCTCTGTAGGAATTACTCCCATGTGGGAACTGCAAATGTTAAATGCAAATATTATGAGATTTTGACATTTCTTATATGTAAACACGTTAGCTCTTGCAGAATTGATTCTGCTTAGGAACAAATAAGTGTGCTACTGGCAGCAACGTTTCTCTAAATATCTCAACCCTATGAATGCAACTGAAAAAGAATGCAGCTTTTAATGCATTTCAATCAACATTGTTAAGAAATATAACAGCTTGATTTTTAGACAAGTTAGCAAGAAGAATAGGAGATCTCAAATATATATGATAACATAAGCAAATTGCTGAAGCATGCCTCCACACCCCCTCCAAGTCTTCACTGATAGAGTGGAGGTAATGAGATACTTATTTCACAGGATTGTCATGAGTATTAACCTCCAAGCACAGTGGCCAGTTTAGAATAGGTACCCCATAGATGGTAGTCCCTCCCAAAATGTGCATTGTTGTAGTTCTGAATCCCCAGTTCTTTAATCTGGAAAAAAAAGAGACTATTATTATACTTACCTTATTAGTGAAAATGCTATCTAATACTTACTAAGTACTTATTATATACCTGGCACCACAGTGAGAACGTTAGATGAATGGGTTATCTTATTAAATCCTCATAATCATTTCCTTAGGTAGAAACTCTTATTAGCCCTACTTTGCAGTTGAGTAAAGCAAGGCTAGTAGGTGGAACAGCTTAGACCATACTCAGGCTATGTCTCCAAGCCCATGCTACAAACACCAAGCTGTATTTCCTGGTTATGAGGTTCTTGAGATAACTCTGGAATAATATATGGAAAGAGAGCACAGCCCTAGTTCATTGAAGGTGATAATAGTCATCCTTTCTCCAGTCTTTTTTTTTTTTTTATAAATGTTATATCTTCTTGTTGGATTGATCCCTTGATCATTACAGAATGTCCTTTTATGTCTCTTATAACTGTCTTTATTTTAAAATCTATTTTGTCGGATATAAGTATTGCAACTTCCGCTTCCTTTTGATTTCCATTTTCATGGAATACCTTGTGTCTCTAGATCATAAGTGGCTCTCTTGTAGGCAGCATATATACAGGTCTTGTTTTTGTATCAATTCAGCAAGTCTGTGACTTTTGATTGGAGCATTTAATCTGTTTACATTTAGCTAATTATCAATTGTATATTCTCAGTGCCATTTTGTTAATTATTTTTTATTTTTTTGTACGTCTTTTTTTTTCCATTTCTTTTGTTCTCCTCTCTTGAGATGTGATGACTATCTTTAGATTTATGTTTGGATAGCTTTTCCTTCTTCCTGTGTATATCTATTATAGATTTTTGATTTGCAGTTACCATGAGGCTTTTATATAGCAGTATATGTATATACATGATTTTTTTAAGCTCTTTATTAGAATATAATTGCTTTACACTCTTGTACCAGTTTTTGAGGTACACCAAAGTGAATCATCTGTATTTATACATATATTCCCATATCCCCTCCCTCCTGCGACTCCCTTCCACCCTCCCTGTTATCTCCCTGTTCTGGACCTCTAAAGCATCACCCATCATAGAGTTGATCTCCCTTTGCTTTACAGCAACTTCCCACTAGCTATCTATTTCACAGTTGGTAGTGTATATGTGTCTATGCTACTATCTCACTTTGTCCCAGCTCCCCTTCACCCCCCACCCCTTAGCCACATGTCCTCAAGTCCTTTCTCTACATCTGCATCCTTAATCTTGCCCTGTCACTGGATTCATCAATACCATTTTTTTTAGATTCCATATATATGACTTAGCATACGATATTTTTCTCTTTCTGGCTTACTTCACTCTGTATGACAGTCTCTAGGTCTATCCACCTCATTACATATAGCTCAATTTCATTCCTTTCTATGGCTGAGTAATATTGCACTGTATATATGTGCCACATCTTCTTTATCTGTTCATCTGTTGATGGGTATTTAGGTTGCTTCCATGTCTTGGCTATTGTAAATAGTGCTGCAATGAACATTATGGTACATGGTTCTTTTTGGATTATGGTTTTCTCTGGATATATGCCCAGGAGTAGGATTGCTGGGTCATATGGGAGTTCCATTTTTAGTTTTTTAAGGAACCTCCAAATTGTTTTCCATAGTGGCTGTACCAGCTTACATTCCCACCAACAGTGCAGGAGAGTTCCCTTTTCTCCACATCCTCTCCAACATTTATTGTTTCTAGATTTTTTTCATGATGGGTATTCTGACCAGTGTGAGGTGATACCTCATTGTGGCTTTGACTTGCATTTCTCTAATGATTAGTGATATTGAGCATATTTTCATGTGTTTGTTAGCCATTTCTATGTCTTCTTTTTAGGTCTTCTGCGCATTTGTGGATTGGGTTATTTGCTTTTTTGGTGTTAAGCTGCATGAGCTGCTTATATATTTTGGAGATTAATCCTTTGTCAGTTGCTTCATTGGCAAATATTTTCTCCCATTCTGAGGGTTGCCTTCTAGTCTTGTTTATGGTTTCTTTCACTGTGCAAAAGCTTTTAAGTCTCATTAGGTCCTATTTGTTTATTCTTGATTTTATTTCCATTATTCTAGGAGGTGGGTCAAAAAGGATCTTGCTTTGATGGATGTCATAGTGTGTTCTGCCTATGTCTTCCTCTAGGAGTTTTATAGTGTCTGGCCTTACATTTAGGTCTTTCATCCATTTTGAGTTTATTTTTGTGTGTGGTGTTAGGAAGTGTGCTAATTTTATTCTTTGACATGTAGCTGTCCAAATTTCCCAGCACCACTTATTGAAGAGGCTGTATTTTTCCTTTGTATATTCTTGCCTCCTTTGTCAAAGATAAGGTGCCCAAATGTGTGTGGCTTTACCTCTGAGTTCTCTATTCTGTTCCATTGATCTACCTTTCTATTTTTGTGCCAGTACCATACTGTCTTGATCACTGTAGACATGTAGTATAGTTTGAAGTCAGGAAACCTAATTCCACCAACTCTGTCTTTCCTTCTCAAGATTGCTTTGGCTATTCGGGGTCTTTTGCATTTCCATACAAATTGTAAGATTTCTTGTTCTAGTTCTGTGGAAAATGCCATTGGCAATTTGATAGGGATTGCATTGAATCTGTAAATTGCTTTGGGTTGGGTCATTTTCACAATGTTGATTCTTCCAATCCAAGAACATGTTATGTCTCTCCATCTGTCTGTATCATCATTTCTTTCATCAGTGTCTTATAGTTTTCTGCATACAGGTCTTTTGTCTCCTTAGGCAGGTTTTTTCCTAGGTATTTTATTCTTTTTGTTGAAATAGTAAATGGAAGAGTTTCCTTAATTTCTCTTTCTGCTCTTTCATTGTTAGTGTATAGGAATGCAAGCGATTTCTGTGCATTAATTTTATACTCTGCTACTTTACTAAATTCATTGATTAGTGCGAGCAGTTTTCTGGTAGAGTCTTTAGGGTTTTCTATACATAATAACATGTAATCTGCAAAGAGTGACAATTTTACTTCTTCTTTTCCAATTTGGATTCCTTTTATTTCTTTTTCTTCTCTAATTGCTGTGGCTAACACTTCCAAAACTATGTTGAATAATAGTGGTGAGAGTGGACACCCTTGTCTTGTTCCTGTTCTTAGAGGGAATGCTTTCAGTTTTTCACCATTTAGAACGATGTTGGCTGTTGGTTTGTCATATATGGCTTTTATTATGTTGAGGTAATTTCCTTCTATGCCCACTTTCTGCAGACTTTTTATCATAAATGGATGTTGAATTTTGTCAAAAGCTTTTTCTGCATCTATTGAGATGATCATCTGTTTTTTTTTTTTTTTTCCTCAGTTCAACTCAGTGCCTCATCTTTTTTTTTTTTTTTTAATTTTTTTGGAGGTACACCAGGTTCAATCATCTGTTTTTATACACATATCCCCGTATTCCCTCCCTTCCTTGACTCTCCCCCCCTCAAGTCCCCCCCACCCTCCCCACCCCAGTCCTCTAAGGCATCTTCCATCCTCGAGTTGGACTCCCTTTGTTATACAACAACTTCCCACTGACTATTTTACAGTTGGTAGTATATATATGTCTGTGCTACTCTCTCGCTTCGTCTCAGTTTCCCCTTCACCCCCCGCCCCCTCCCATACCTCCAGTTCTCCAGTCCATTCTCTGTATCTGCATCCTTGTTCTTGTCACTGAGTTCATCAGTACCATTTTTAGATTCCGTATATGTGATTTAGCATACAATATTTTTCCTTCTCTTTCTGACTTACTTCACTCTGTATGACAGATTGTAGTTCTATCCACCTCATTACATATAGCTCCATCTCATCCCTTTCTATAGCTGAGTAATATTCCATTGTATATATATGCCACATCTTCTGTATCCATTCATTTGTTGATGGGCATTTAGATTGCTTCCATGTCCTGGCTATTGTAAATAGTGCTGCAATAAACATTATGGTACAAGTTTCTTTTGGGATTATGGTTTTCTTTGGGTATGTGCCCAGTAGTGGGATTACTGGATCATATGGTAGTTCTATTTGTAGTTTTTTAAGGAACCTCCAAATTGTTTTCCATAGTGGCTGTACCAACTTACAGTCCCACCAACAGTGCAGGAGGGTTCCCTTTTCTCCACACCCTCTCCAACATTTGTGGTTTCCAGATTTTGTGATGATGGCCATTCTGATTGGTGTGAGGTGATACCTCATTGCGGCTTTGACTTGCATTTCTCTGATGATTAGTGATCTTGAGCATCCTTTCATGTGTTTGTTGGCCATCTGTATGTCTTCTTTGGAGAAATGTCTATTTAGGTCTTCTGCCCATTTGTGGATTGGGTTATTTGCTTTTTTGGTATTAAGCTTCGTGAGCTGCTTGTATATTTTGGAGGTTAATCCTTTGTCCTCTGTTTCATAGGCAATTATTTTTTCCCATTCTGAGGGTTGCCTTTTAGTCTTGTTTATGGTTTCTTTCACTGTGCAAAAGCTTTTAAGTTTCATTAGGTCCCATTTGTTTATTCTTGATTTTATTTCCATGATTCTAGGAGGTGGGTCAAAAAGGATCTTGCTTTGATGGATGTCCTAGAGTGTTCTGCCTATGTTTTCCTCTAGGAGTTTTATAGTGTCTGGCCTTATATGTAGGTCTTTCATCCATTTTGAGTTTATTTTTGTGTATGGTGTTAGGAAGTGTTCTAATTTCATTCTTTTACATGTTGCTGTCCAATTTTCCCAGCACCACTTATTGAAGAGGCTGTCTTTTTTCCATTGTATACTCGTGCCTCCTTTGTCAAATATAAGGTGCCCATATGTGTTTGGGCTTACTTCTGAGTTCTCTATTCTATTCCATTGATCTTCCTTTCTATTTTTGTGCCAGTACCATACTGTCTTGATCACTATGGCCTTGTAGTATAGTTTGAAGTCAGGAAGCCTGATTCCACCCACTCCATTTTTCCTTCTCAAGATTGCTTTGGCTATTCGGGGTCTTTTGCGTTTCCATACAAATTGTAAGATTTCTTGCTCTAGTTCTGTGAAAAATGCCATTGGTAATTTGATCGGGATTTCATTGAATCTGTAAATTGCTTTGGGTAGTACAGACATTTTCACGATGTTGATTCTTCCAATCCAGGAACATGGTATATCCCTCCATCTGTTTGTGTCGTCTTTGATTTCTTTCATCAGTGTCTTAAAGTTTTCTGCATACAGATCTTTTGCCTCCTTAGGCAGGTTTATTCCTAGGTATTTGATTCTTTTGGTTGCAATGGTGAATGGGAGAGTTTCCTTAATTTCTCTTTCTGCTCTTCCGTTGTTAGTGTATAGGAATGCAAGAGATTTCTGTGCATTAATTTTGTATCCTGCTACTTTACTAAACTCATCACTTAGTGCTAGCAGTTTTCTGGTAGAGTCTTTAGGGTTTTCTATATATAATATCATGTCATCTGCAAAGAATGACAATTTTACTTCTTCTTTTCCAATTTGGATTCCTTTTATTTCTTTTTCTTCTCTGATTGCTGTGGCTAAAACTTCCAAAACTATGTTGAATAATAATGGTGAGAGTGGACACCCTTGTCTTGTTCCTGTTCTTAGAGGGAATTCTTCCAGTTTTTCTCCATTGAGAACGATGTTGGCTTTTGGTTTTTCATATATTGCTTTTATTATGTTGAGGTAATTTCCTTCTATGCCCATTTTTTGGAGAGCTTTTATCATAAATGGATGTTGAACTTTGTCAAAAGCTTTTTCTGCATCTATTGAGATGATCATATGGTTTTTATCCTTCAATTTGTTGATATGATATATCACATTGATTGATTTGTGTATATTGAAGAATCCTTGCATTCCAGGGATGAATCCCACTTGATCATGGTGTATGATCTTTTTAATGTGTTGTTGGATTCTGTTGGCTAGTATTTTGTTGAGGATTTTTGCATCTATATTCATCAGTGATATTGGTCTGTAGTTTTCTTTTTGTGTGACAGCTTTGCCTGGTTTTGGTATGAGGGTAATGGTAGCCTCATAGAATGAGTTTGGGAGTGTTCCGCCTTCTGCAATATTTTGGAAGAGTTTGAGAAGGATAGGTGTTAACTCTTCTCAAAATGTTTGATAGAATTCGCCCATGAACCCATCTGGTCCTGGGCTTTTGTGTGTTGGGAGATTTTTAATCACTGCCTCAATTTCCATACTTGTGATTGGTCTGTTCATGGTTTCTATTTCTTCTTGGTTCAGTCTTAGAAGATTGTATTTTTCTAAGAATATATCCATTTCTTCCAGGTTATCCAATTGATTGGCATATAGTTGCTTGTAGTAGTCTCTCATGATGTTTTGTATTTCTGAGGTGTCCATTGTTACTTCTCCTTTTTCATTTCTAATTCTGTTGATTTGCATCTTCTCCCTTTTTTTCTTGATGAGTCTGGCTAATGGTTTATCAATTTTGTTAATCTTCTCAAAGAACCAGCTTTTAGTTTTATTTATGCTTCTTATGGTTTCTTTCCTTTCTTTTTCATTTATTTCTGCTCTGATCTTTATGATTTCTTTCCTTCTGCTCACTTTGGGGTTTCTTTGTTCTTCTTTCTCTAGTTGTTTTAGGTGTAAGGTTAGGTTGTTTATTTGATCATTTTCTTGTTTCTTAACGTACGACTGTATTGCTATAAACTTCCCTCTTAGAACTGCTTTAGGGTTTTCTATATATAATATCATGTCATCTGCAAAGAGTGACAATTTTACTTCTTCTTTTCCAATTTGGATTCCTTTTATTTCTTTTTCTTCTCTAATTGCTATGGCTAACACTGCCAAAACTATGTTGAATAATAATGGTGAGAGTGGACACCCTTGTCTTGTTCTTGTTCTTAGAGGGAATGCTTCCAGTTTTTCACCATTTAGAACGATGTTGGCTGTTGGTTTGTCATATATGGCTTTTATTATGTTGAGGTAATTTCCTTCTATGCCCGCTTTCTGCAGACTTTTTATCACAAATGGATGTTGAATTTTGTCAAAAGCTTTTTCTGCATCTATTGAGATGATCATATGGTTTTTATCCTTCAGTTTGTTGATATGGTGTATCACATTGATTGATTTGTGTATATTGAAGAATCCTTGCATTCCAGGGATGAATCCCACTTGATCATGGTGTATGATCTTTTTAATGTGTTGTTGGATTCTGTTGGCTAGTATTTTGTTGAGGATTTTTGCATCTATATTCATCAGTGATATTGGTCTGTAGTTTTCTTTTTTGTGTGACATCTTTGCCTGGTTTTGGTATCAGGGTAATGGTGGCCTCGTAGAATGAGTTTGGGAGTGTTCCGCCTTCTGCAATATTTTGGAAGAGTTTGAGAAGGATAGGTGTTAACTCTTCTCTAAATGCTTGATAGAATTCGCCTGTGAATCCATCTGGCCCTGGGCTTTTGTTTTTTGGGAGATTTTTAATCATAGTCTCAATTTCTGTACTTGTGATTGGTCTGTTCGTATTTTCTATTTCTTCCTCATTCAGTCTTGGAGGATTGTACTTCTCTAAGAATTTATCCATTTTATCATTTCTTCCAGGTTATCCAATTTATTGGCATATAGTTGCTTGTAGTATTCTCTCATAATCTTTTGTATTTCTGCAGTGTCAGTTGTTACTTCTCCTTTTTCATTTCTAATTCTGTTGATTTGCATCTTCTCCCTTTTTTTCTTGATAAGTCTGGCTAATGGTTTATCAATTTTGTTTATCTTCTCAAAGAAGCAGCTTTTAGTTTTATTGATCTTTGCTATTGTTTTTTTCATGATTGTTTTAAGTTGATAATTTCTTAATTTCAAATGCATTTTAAATACTGTGCATTTTTTCTCTCTTTCCCTCATGATTACTGTTTTTGATATCATATTTTAAATCTATAATTGTTTTGTGTATGCCTTAACTGCTTATTGCAGATACAGATAATTTTACCACTTTTATCTTTTAACCTCCCTACTAGCTTTGTGTGTGATGATTTCATTTTCATTCTGTAATTTTCTTTTTTCTAATTATTGTCTTTTCTTTTTCACCTAGAGAAGTTCCTTTAACATTTGTAGTAAAGCTGTTTTGGTGATGCTGAATTCTTTTAACTTTTGGTTGTCTGTAAAGCTTTGATTTCTTCATCAAATTTGAATGAGAGCCTTGCTCAGTAGAGATTTCTTGGTTGTAGGTTTTTACCTTTCATTGCTTTAAATATACCATGCCACTCTCTTCTCACCTGCAGAGTTTCTGCTTAAAAATCAGCTGATAGCCTTATGGGAGTCCCCTGTTATGTTGTTTATTGCTTTTCCCTTGTTGCTTTTAGTATTCTCTCTTTACCTTTAATTTTTGTCATGTCAATTACAATGTGTCTTGGTGTGTTCCTCTTTCAGTTAATCCTATATAGGACACTCAGCACTTCCTGGACATGGGTGACTGTTTCCTTTCCAAGTGAGGGCGATTTTCAGCTATTGACTCTTCAAATATTTTCTCTTTCTCTATCTCTTCTCCTTCTGGGACTCTCATAATGTGAATATTAGTCCACTTGATGTTTTCTCAGAAGTCTCTTCAACTGTCCTCATTTTTTAAAATTCTTTTTTCTATTTTCAGTTCAGTTGCAGTGATTTCCAATACTCTGTCTTCCAGCTCACTGATCTGTTCTTATAAATCATTTATTCTAATGTTGATTCCTTCTAGTGTACTTTTTCATTTCAGATATTGTATTCTCTGTTTGGTTGTTCTTTATACTTTCTAACTCTTCATTAAAAACTAACTTCTCACTGTGCATCCATTCTCTTTCTGAGTTCTTTGATCACCTTTATGATCAGAACTCTTTCTCAGATAGATTGCCTGTCACTTAGTTCTTCTCCTGGAATTTTATCTTGTTCCTTCATCTGGAACATATTCCTTTGCTGCCTCATCTTGTCTAATTTGCTGTTTGTATTTTTATGCATGTGGTAGGTTAGCTCCATTTCTTGACCTTGGAGAAGTGGCCCTTTGTAGGAGACATCCCATATATTCCAGCAGTGCACTCCACTCTTGTCACCCAAGCTATATGCTCTATGGTTTCCCTCTTAAAGGGCTGTGGGTTCTTTCTGTAGTGATGGGTTGAATATGTAGGTTGTCTGGAAGGCTTTGTTGGCCCCTATTCTAGTTGGTTGTCAGATGCTAGGTTGTGCAGATGCTGCTGGCTGCTGTTTAGTGGGGCCTGGTCATGAAGTGGCTGGTTGTGGAATCCTGGGGGGCCTTGGGATAGTGCTGGCTCTCTGCTGGGCAAATAGGTGTCTCAAAGATTCTGGGACTGTGGTCCATCCACTTGCAGGTGAAGACACATCCTGTAGTTCGTACTGAACTGCAGGCCGGCAGAGCTGGTTCCTAGAGGCTAGCTGCAGGGCCCAGGGATCCCAGAGCTCATTTCAGATCACTGGGGGGTGGTTGGGGGTGGGTGGGTAGTTCCTGTTATGGCTGAGTATGGGGTTCGGTATCTCCAGAAGGTTAAATTGGCCTACTAGTGGTCAGGGCCAAGGCTTAGCTGGTCCCAGGGTAGGGTCTAGCCTTTGCTATGGGATTATAGTTTTCTCACTTCTGGTGTCTGCTACCTGGTGGGTGAGGCTGCTCTAGACTCTTGTGCAGGCTCCCTGATGGGAGGGACTGGTGCCTGCCCACTATTGAATGGAGCTAGATCTTGGCCCTCTGGTGGGCTGGGCCCTGCTAAGGCTGTGTCTAGAGGTATCCGTGGCCTCTTTAGTCATTAGGCAGCCTGTTTGCTGATGGGCAGAGCTGTGTCCCCACCCATTTATTTGTTTGTCCAGAGGCATCTGAGCCCTGGAGCCTACAGGCTGTGGGGTGGGGCCAGGTGTTGGCGCTAATGATCTAAGATGTCAGTTTCCAGGCGTGTTCATGACAACTGAAAATTTCCCAGTATGTCTGACACCAGAATCTCTGTCCCTAGGGTGAGCCTTAGCTGCCCCTCACCTCTCCAAAAGACTCTCCAAGACAGGCAGGTAGGTCTGGCCCAGGCTCCAATCAAATTACTGTTTTTGCCCTATGTCCAGTGCCTGTGAGATTTTGTGTGGTCCTTTAAGGGTGAAATTTCTATTTCCCCTAGTCCTGTGGGGTTCCTATAACTAAGCTCTACTGCCCTTCGAAGCCAAATGCTCTTGGGGCTCATTTTCCCAGTTCCAGAACTCCAGGCTGGAGAGCCTGCCATGGGGCTCAGAACTATCACTCCTGTGGGAGAAACTTTGCAATGTAATTATTCTCCAGTTAGTATGTTGCTCACACGGGGAGTATGGGATTTGATTATATCGCAAGTCCTCCCCTCCTACCCAGCTCACTGTGGCTCCTTCTTTATGTATTTAGCTGTAGAAGATCTTTTGGGGTAGGTTCCAGTCTTTTTCATCAATGGTTGTTCTACAGATAGTTGTGATTTTAGTATGCACATAAGAGGAGGTTAGCTCATGGTCTTTCTACTCTGCCATCTTGGCTGCTTTCTGGTACTTTCTATAATAGAGTGTATGGAATTTCAGATATTTCTGTGCAGAATTAAATATACTTCAACTTATTGTCCATTGATAGTGCCCATTGTCTCTTACCTCTCTTCCTTGACAATGCATTCTGCTAATGCTTATGTATGTCTGTGCAATTTTAATGAATTTACACATAATCATATTTCCTTGCAAATGTTCATAAGTCTTGTCAGCACTATTTTGTGACTAGTTTTCTACTTTAGAATAATGTCAAATAAAAGCCAAACCTGAACTTAGTAAGGAGAGACTTTTGTTTAAAAGGATTCTTGCCAAGGGTTGGGGGTTATTGTAATAGGGAGAATGCTTTGACCGTAAGATCTGTGAGTGTCTCAGGAGTGAGGCAGAAAGGTCTTTCTTTTATAGAGAAGAGTCAGCAAGGCTAGAACCATGTGCAGGGAAGTGAGATGAAGGTGGCCTGACTGGAGAATAGAACAGAAAATATCTTACCCTGAGGCCAGTCTATTCTCAGGAGGGACTGAATTCTGGCTCAGGTTGAGGCTGGGCCAAAGTTTAGGGGCCTGAAGGAAGGAGAGATGCTTAACCAGTGTGGTTAACAAGCATTTTGTTCTGATTGATCAGTGGGGTAAGCAAATTAGCCAATCCTTTATGAGACAATGAAAGGGAATTTAGAGGCACTGTGTCTGGATTTGTGATAGGTAAACAAGAGGTGTGTGTGTGGGAGTCTCATACAAGTCATAGGGGGAAAGGTGGTTCTGTTGTTGTAAGCTGTTTTTTGGAACACAGAGGGTGTGGGGAGTTTCTTAACCTTTACTATTTTCCAGGATCACAGGGCTCAAGTAAAATTAACTGTCAGTAAGAACCACTTATAAAAATTAGGGTTACTATTAGCTTCAAGTAACAGAAATCTGGATTAACAATGTCTTAAATTAAGAGAGGTTTATTTTTCTCACCTAACAAGTAGTGCAGAGGTCAGTAGTTGCTGGCATTGGTTTAGCTGATCAATGATGTCAATAAAACTCTTTGAATATTTTTACTCTGCTTTCTCATGTTTGTTGTCTCGTAGTCACAAAATAGCTGCTGCAGCAACAGGCATCATATCCATATTCAAAATAGGAGGGAGGTATCATATTGTCACCTCTATCTGCATAAGAGACCAGGAAAGTTATTAACTACCCGCAAGGCTGTAGGGGTTCTCTTAACAAGAAAGAGAGTATATGCTATAACAAATTTTCTGTGTCTTCTGGGAATTGTATTGACTGATATAACATTGACTGATTCTCCACCACTGAATATTTATTTTACTCTCTGAAGTGTAAGAAGTTAAATATCCTATAAATTGAGCATTAGAAAAGTATGCAGTGTGTTTTACTTTAGATAAAGATATTGATACATTCTTAGAAGTGGTTTTCTGGAGGAGCGTCAGGAAAAGCCAAGGACCTCTTGAGTAAACTTGTTTGGAGTTGTTTATTGAAATGTTAGTACATTTGGACACATATCTGCAGCAAATGTTACACAGTGATTATATCTCTAATTTGAAAGAGACTTACATATCAATAATAAAAACATTGCCCAAATAAAACTAAGATTTATGCTTTTTCCTATTAAATTGTTTGTACAAACAATGGTAACCAGTCCTGGTGAGATGCTCCTTTGCTACTAGTAACAGTATAAAGTGGTAAAAAACCTTCTTAAAAGTTTATAAAAAGTATAAAGAGCCTTAAAGTGTTAATGTCCTTTACTTTAAAATTTATCTCTAATAAAGCTTCCTGCTTCTCTAATGAAAAAATTATGGACCAAGCTGTCTATATGGAATAATTGTTCCAGCAATATTTATAATTGTAAAAATATATGGACATAGGAATGACATAAGAATAATTTGATTAGGTATGATCTCTCCATAACTTCAAAATAATATTGTTGGAAATAAGAACACGAGCTGTTTATATCAAATGAATCACATTTTATACTACATAAAAGTATTTATTTGCTTAAAAGAAATATGTCAAATATTATTATTAGGTATTTGTGGATTGGGGGGTTACATGCCATTTTAATTTACTTTCCTATTTTTAGCATTTTCTAATTTTGTTTGTAATTATAAAAATACACTTTAAGTCTTGAAAGACATAATAATAATGTAAGTTTGTTTGCTGAGAGCATCTTAAATGATGGGTGAAACCATGCCTTGATCCAAGAATTTCAGCACTTGAATATTTTATTGATAGACTAGGAAAGATGTCACTGACCATTTTGTTTCTCTAGAATTCTGGCATTTCTCAGTCCTGCCACAAAAGGAGTGTTTAAATGAAATTTCCACAATAGTTCATTCTTGGCTATTTCTATTGTTCTGTTTTTCTCTTCCCAGAGGGAAGAAAAAATTGTCACATTATTCTATTTTTCTCTTCCTAGAGGGCTTTCTGTATTCTTTTGATGTTACAGGACTGAGCTCACTAACAGCTAAAGCTACATTCAGGAGGGAAGGTAACCAGTTCTAGGAAACAGTTTGTCTTAATTCATCCAGATAACCAAAGCTAACTCATGTGGAGTTGGGGAGGTCATTATCTCTATACATAATTATCCCTTTTGCTCAGTGTGTGTAGAAAATGGGGACCCACTACTCCTGAACAGAAGCTAATTGTCTCTCTCCCAAAGCTGATTAAAATGTCTGTGGGTGTAGATGTGTGGTGTGTACAATCCCTTGCTCTCTTCCTATCTGTGAGCTTGGGGGAGGGGACAGGAGGGAAGGAGATGTTTCTCCCTGGTCCTGCCCTTCCTGTGGGGCATCCATGGCACAGTATGTAAGGGGGTCAGACTTACAAGTTTGTCATTTGCTGGCTGGAAACCCTTGGTATAAAGCCACATACTTTTAGAGCTGAAACATCCTTACGAAATCAGTTTCAATTCTACCTTCCATTTCCTACCAGGTACTTTCACATACATCTGAGATTCCTAAACTGGGATGTGCTTATCTCTGGTTTATACCACCTGAGTCAGCCTCAGGATCTCTGGAAAGATCCTCCATGTTTATCCCTTGACTTCCCGTAAGTCCCTGGAACAGTGTTTAAGAAGATGGGTTCATTTGTGTTCACTTTGCAGAAAACACTGCATTAGCACCTGGAAGTATGAGTGCATCTAAAAGCTTAATTTTTGTGTTTTTGTTTGTCTGCTTTGCACTGAAATTAAATCTAAGAGCCATTGGTTTAGTCTTCACAAAGGAGCCTTTAGGCAAGGTGAGGGTCATGAATTGTTAGCTGCCATTGTACAGAGAGTGAACTGTGTAGTGCTGCCAACTTCAGCCCAGAACTCTCACAGAAGAAGACACAGCTTAACGTGAAAACAAGAGCAACCTGTTGTACTTAGGAATCTAGACATGGTCTTTTACTGAATGAAAGGGACTAGCATGATTTAAAACGGGTGTTCTTTCCCTTTTTGTTCTTTTATACACATATTTCTTTTTTTCTTTTTTTAATAGAAAAAAGAAGCAGTTGTTGAAAAATTCTGTCATGGAATTGGTAAAAGAGTGTGTTAGGCTTTTACCCTGTGGATCTCTAGAATGGTAGTCTGAACCCTGAATGCTAGCTGCCTACACAACTCCCCCGCTGCCACTAGGATATTTAACAAGTATCTCAAAATCAACTTGTCCAGGGTTGAACTCTTAGTTACTCCACAGACCACAAATCACTTCCTCTGCAAGTTTTCTCTATCCTGGAAAATGGATCTCCCATCTACCTGGTTGCTTAAGCAAATGTTATAAGAATTATCCTCAATTCTTTGCTTTCTCTGTCCCCATAGCCAGTCGGTCAGCATGTGTCCCTAAATCACTGACTTCTCCCTATCAGTGTTGTTACCTTCCTGTTCAATCACCAACATCTCATCAAGACCGTTGCGCTGGCCTTCTAACCCATCTCCTTGCTCCCTTGTCATCTATTTTCTATCAAGCAGTAAGAACCAACTTTTTAAAAGTAATTCCCCTATTTAAAGTCATCCACTGGTTTTCCATAGCAGTTAGAATAAAATCCTTTCACTTTTACCCTGGTTTACAAAGCACTTTAGGCCTGCCCCCTGCCCCTGACCTCAGCTCCTACAGCTCTCCCCCATCACAGTTCTCTGGAGCCCTGACTTTCTGTTCTGTTTCTGTTCTGTGAGTAAGCCAGTCCATCAACCTGAGGGCCCTCTCCCAACAGGAATGGAGTTTACTCTTCTTCCCATGGCTGGCTCCTTCTAATATCTAGAAGAAACCATTCTGTAAATATTATCCCTCAGAGAGGCATTTCCTGATCACCTGATAGTATTGAACCCCTGCCCCCCAAACCCAGGCCCCATTTATCACAGAACCCTCTTTTATCCTACTTACATTACCCAGATAGCATGTAGCTGTCACCACCACTGATGCCTAAGGCCAAATATAAGACCCATGAGAGCAGGATTCTCATCTGCTTTTTCACCTTTGTGTCACCAAGACCATAGAGGAGGTACTCAATAGTGGTGCTGCATGGACAGCTGTTTTTTCATATGCTGTGTAGTCGCAACGTGGGAATCAATACATTGTGTCTGCCTGTTCTGTTTTTACAGCCAAGTGGACATTACGAGTATAAGGCCTTTGGCGTTCTGGAGGATTGCCCACCGGGTCTGCTTACAGATGTCTATCTGGACTTCAACTATAGAAAAAACTGGGATGACTTTGTTAAACGTGAGTGACACCTACAATTCTAAACAATCAATTATTGAGTCTATTGTTATTTATTCTAGCGAATAGAAAGCAACAGGTTTAATTTCTACTCTGTTATGTTTCATTTTTAATTTTGACATAAACATCTTAAGTGCTAGGCTAAAATGTGACCTGTTATTCTCAGGACTTGCTCTCTGCATACCACTAGATTCACTCTCTAGTTTGCTCTGAAGGCCGCTTTGCACTTAGTATAAGTCCATTGTCATCTCACGTACCTATGTCTCCATGGAAGGCTTCTTGGAGGAGGTGGTGCCCAAGCTTTGTTTTAGAAGTTCGATGAAAGTTTTAGAGACAAGCATGGGAGACAAATATGGGAGGAGATGAGAGGTGAGGAGTGAGTAATTTTAAGATCTTCAAGGCCCAGAGGACACCATGACTAAAGTGAGGAAGGCATGAAACAACACAAAATGTTAAAAATCTGTGAGCAATTTGGTGCTGTTGGGTTGTTGGGGTAGCAGAATCTGGAACTCGGCTGGGAGGAGGGTTCAGTTCTCTAAGGACCTAGGCTGGCCACCTGGCTACACTTTTTAGATTTTCCCTAAAAGTGATGGGGAGTTATGAGAGGCATTAGATAGAGGATCTTCTTGCCACTTAGAGTGGGGAGTGGCCTCTGCCATCCCAGTCACAGTGGAATAGATATGCAGCAGCTAGCCCAGGGGCACAGAAATCCTGAGAGACCCTTGCTGTGGTCAGGAATCTTGGTTGCAAGTAATCAAAACCTAACAATGCCAGTGTAAGAAAAGGAAAAAGCATGTCTTGGTTCATGGCATT
This sequence comes from Hippopotamus amphibius kiboko, assembly GCF_030028045.1. Taxonomy (NCBI): domain Eukaryota; kingdom Metazoa; phylum Chordata; class Mammalia; order Artiodactyla; family Hippopotamidae; genus Hippopotamus; species Hippopotamus amphibius. The sequence continues at coordinate 28,392,411 of NC_080202.1, read as the reverse complement.
GGAAAGTGCACTGGTATCTGGCTTCTGGGACAGCTGCATCCAATACTTTAGTTTTCCATCTTGACTCTGTTTTCTTCTGTATTGACCTCATGCTCAGGCAGATTCTCATGTCATGGCACAGATGCCACCAGAAGATGCAGGCTTACATTCTAACCACATACATAACCCCAGAGGAATAGGAACTCTCCAACTGATGCAGCCAGAGTCCCAGGGTTGGCTCTCATCGCCTCAGCATGGGTCATGTTCTTCTTTCGTGGGTATATTTGTCATGGTTTGGGGTCATTTAATTTTGAAAAACTCTTACTATCGAAGGGGAATTGTGATGCCACCTATTCAAGGAAGAAGGCAGACGTTTTCTGTCCACTTCCCTAGTAGCCGGGGTCCAGTCGTGTGCTGTAGACATTGGCAGAGCCTCTGATGTGTGGTACTTGGCATCAGCAGTCCTATGCCATGTGTTCCACACTATGGAACATGGTCCAGAAGCAGCAACACTTTGGCTTCTCTGGAAAAATTCTGAAGTTCTAAACCTAACTCTGGTTCACCTAGATCTTCTGTGAGCTACTTGAGAGACTTTATTAAACCACTTTTTGGCCTGAACTTGCTAGAGAAGCAAGCCAAGACTTTGTCCCCACACACCATCCCTGAATTAATCACTGTGGCCACGTATGACTCATTTTCCCAGCCCTGAAATCAATGCTGAGTCAGTCCTGCTTCAACCACATAGTGGAGAAGCACGGGAAGGGTGAGGCCCTGAAGGAGACTAAGATGCTGGTCCAAGAAGGGGAGAGTCCTAGCTGAGCATACAAAGGCAACAGATGTCCACTCCTTCCCTTCCTTTCAAGGGCACCTACAGCCTCTTTTACCAGTGGGCTGTCAAACTACTTACTCTGTGGTCTGCTTCTAATAGATTTTCCTTTTCAAAAATTAACACATTTCTGCAGTCAGTATCTCTTCAAGGGACTCTCTTGGTTCCTTCAGGGAGCTTGGTTGGCTCCTCCTCTAAATGGTTACTTAGAGGCTTCCTGCACAGCTTGGGGGCAGAGGCTGTGCACTTCATAGACTTCCCTTGCTACCTCCCTCCAAGAGCTGATACTATTTGCATGCAATAGCGTGGTGGATATAAAGGAGATTTGGTCCCTGTAGTTGTGATATAAAGCAACATGGGAGAGAGGCAAGAAATTGAGTTAGCCACAGTTAAACCAGTTTCTAGCTATTAGGAAAGGACAGTGACCTCTCTGGAACCTGCATTTCCCAAGTGAACACACTAGACTGGGCAGCTCAGTCCTAGGACATCTGTCTATCAAGAAGCCTAAAAGGGGAGTTAAGGACACATTAGTAAAACTATTGGTACTCTAGTGACATCTGGTGGTTACCCTGATTTTTAAACCTTAAAATTTATTTATGAATGCCTAATTTTGTCTCACTGCATTCTATCTGAGAATGTTATTTGCGGTATATGATGAACAAGATTTGTTGGGGTCTTTTATTTTTACTGGGTTTTTATATCTACTAGACACTGTCCTGGACACAAGATTTCAGTGATAATGAGTTTTTTTCTAGATCTCTGTGCTTTATGAGTTAGTGGTTTATAATTCCCTATAAGGTTATCATATCAAAAGTTCTTGTTAACTGAAGCCAGAGAGGCTTCCAGATGCAGTAACTTCTTCCTCTTCTTCTTCTTCTCCTTCTCCTTCTTCTCCTTCTTCTTCTTCTCCTTCTCCTTCTCCTTCTCCTTCTCCTTCTCCTTCTCCTTCTCCTTCTCTTCTTCTTCTTTTTTAAGAGCTCTATGAAGAAGAATGCAACGGAGAGGTAGTGATCTACTGGGAACTGAACTGCCCGTCTCCCAAGTTCAACAGAGATGTATCCTTTCTAAAGAAGCACCGTTACTCAGCTTTCTAAGTGTTTATGTGGCACGTGGCCATCCCCAAGGGTGGTATGTCCACCAGGTGTGGACAACATGGTCTTTGATTCTTGCAGAGGCATCTGCTAAAGCTGTTGCCTCTTATGTGGCTTTCAGAGACCTCAGATGTGATTTCTGGGCCAGACCACATGGAGCATCTGTAATTGTGGTCACGGGAAGACAGCTCATACTTTCCTGAGAAATTTTCTAGGGCTTGAAATTGTTGGGCCACAGAATTGGGGACTTGCAAAAAACTTTTGATAAAGAGTATTCAGTGCACTCCCTTTCTCTATACAGGAGGAAGTAGAGACCCAGAGAGGTACTGTGAGAGAAGCACACAGGTATTTCATGGCTGAGTTGGGGCTGGATCTCAGGACCCACGTTTCCAGCTCTCTCTACTTTCCTCCAATTTTGGTGACCCCACAGCCATCCCTCCTCAACTATTGACTCTGGACAGTGTGTGCATGTTTTTTACCCGCAGTTTTCTCAATTACGATATGAAGCAGTTGTAAAGAATGTGAGGAGTTTTAGCTGACACCGCAAGGTTCTAAGAAGCCTGGCTTAGGTCCAGCCCAGGAGGGCTTGATGGACATTCACTGAGCGGAAGGATGGGGTAGAATGTAGGCGGGGATAGGAGAGACTTTAATTCCACTGTCCTTCTTCAATCATAGAAGCCAAGTGTTTCACACATTTAATTTCCATAAGGGATCCTATTAACAAAGGAACTCAGACATTAAAAAAAATGTTTGGAAACCACTGAACTGGATGATCACTGGAATCTTTTCTAGCTCTAACATTCTGTAAGTCTGTATGATCCCATATAATTGTTCTCCAAAAGGAGAGGGAGCTTGGGGGTGGGGGTGTTTGTGGGTATTTGTATGTGTTTTGTGTGTGTCTACCAACTAGATTATAAACTACATAAGGGATTATTTCTTGGCACAGTTCCCACAGACTGCTAGGTAGTTTGTATGCAAGATGCATGTATTTCAGCAAATTGTGGTTACTTAATCCCTTAGATTTTATATGGTTTTCTCTCCTCCTGCCAACAACTGTGCAGGGTAGGAGCCATCATCCCCATCAGACGGGGAAGGAAACTGAGGCTGAGGGAAATTCAGAACTCTGCTCAGGTTCTCATCAGGTTCTCACCACTAGTGGGTGGCAGAGGCAGGCCTGGGCCCAGGTCCAGCTGTGTCCAGAGAAGGTGATCTGGACGAGGGTAGCCCCACTCTCTGACCTCACGGGGACGCTGCTGGATGCTGTTCTCAAGAGTGGACACTTGGGGCTCCTTAAAGTTCTATTTCATTGGCTTTCCAATGCCACACAATCCCATAATGAGTTTCTTATTCTTTGTGTGTACAAACGTGTCTCTCCTATAAGGGCTGCTCAGTTTTTGAGAACAGAGAGCAGTGTACAGGAAAAGAACATTAGTTTTGAAGGGAAAGATTGCAGGTTGAGTGTGAGCTCATTTGCTGGCTTGCTGTGTAAGCTTGGAAAAGGCCCTTCACTTCTCTGGGCCTCAGTGAACTGGTGGTTTTCCACTCATAGACTGTGTGCCACACTGGATCTTCTAACCCTGCAAAGACCTCTGCCACATTGTAATCAACACACCAAGTTAATTTTTCCTCAGCAGAGTAGCAGGTGATGTCTATCACAGGAGCTGAGCAAGTTGTAGGAAATCGTTGCTGCAAGGAAAAAATAAAAGTCTTGGGAAAGAGGAAATCTAGAGCCAAAGCAACACTGTTTCTTCCCTAAAACATTTAAGAGCTTCATTCATCAGTACATGGGTTGGGGGTGGGAAGCGTGGCAATAGACCATCCTGCAGGGTGCCTGGGGGAGGGGCAAACCACTGTGGGTGCTGTAGAGACTCCAAGCTGGCTTGGGGCTATGGTCCGGGCTGTTGTAGTAAGTGAAATTATATTACACTTAGAGTGATTTTTTTTGGATTGTTTTAGGCTTTAATATCTTCTCCTGTAAAACTTAAAATTTTGCCATGGGAAAGTCTAATGAACACATTAAAGAGCTGAACCCTGTGCAGCTGTGTATGTCTTACCAGGTTTTGGAGTCAGATCTGGGTTCACATTTAGGTTCTGTCACTTCAACTGGGCTATGGGATCTTTGGGAAGTTTATTTCTCTGAGCCTCAATTTTGTCATCTGTAAGATGGGGATACTTATGCCAAACTCACAGGGACTTTCTCAGGATCAAAACTGATGCTAAATGTAAAGCACATGATGTAGGTACATGGTAAGGGCTCAGTTAGTGGTGACTCCTGTTGTTCTTTAGGATCAGATTATATTCCCTGTGAAAGAGCCATAGACACAGTGGTTGTTCTGTGAGTGTTTATTGGGATGGAATGGCTTTGTTATTCCTGGTGAACCAGAGTAAGCAAGGGTGTCTGCCTACTAACTATTCAGGTATTCATGTGTCTTCCTGTAATCTCCGGGTGCTAGTAACCTGGCCTGACCATCTTCTGTGCATAGAGGTCAGTGATTGTGTCTTAGGGAGAGGACAAAGAGAAATGGCCCCACTGTTTACTGAGCACTTATTCTGCTCCAGTCTCTCTTGAGTTGTCCCCACAAAGCCTGCATTCAGGGCAGTGTTACCCTCTTTTCTTGCAGAGGGAAACCAATCTCAGAAAAGTTGAGTAACCAACTGAAGATCACACAGCTGATTAGTGACCAATCATCTGAGACCTCATTGCCTTCTTGGAGAAAGGAGGAGTGGGTAACACAACCAAAAGCAGCAAGGAACCATTCAACAGTGGGTAATGCACACTCTGAAATGAGAACACCGGGTGGAAGGAGCCACAGTTTTGCAGGGCAGGTAGACAGGGCAGGACGTGAAGTAACAGTGCAAGGGAGCAAATGCCAAGTGGAGGAACAGAATACTTTCCTTTTGCTTCTGGCTTGTGGGCTTTCCTTCAGCTCTTCTGAGATGCTGGCTTTGATGCGTGCCTTGACTGGAGATGTAGTACGTCTACGTGCAGCAGCACCGAGAGATGGAATTTAACGGGCAGAAGGTCCACGTGATCCTGGCCCAGAACACCTCTGTGCCGCAGTTTCCAGAGAAGTCGGGAGTGCTCCGGGTGAGGCAGTACAAGCAGAGGCTGGCCTTCCAGAGCAATGGCAGGAACGGGAGCAAAAGTAAGAAGAGGGCATGTGTTGGCTCACTGGCCAAGGCCACCCCTGGGAAGGTCACATAAAATGCATGATGCTTATTCCCATGGGTGCAAAAGAGGGAGACTCAATTCACCCCCAGAAACTTGGCTGGAATGCAAGGTGGATGTTTAAATCTGATCAATTTATTCTTCACTGACTCTTGCATTGTCCAGATGAAATCAAAACATCCAAGTGAACTAGAAGGTTTCAAAGGCCACTTGAGGCCAGTCCCGTCCATGCATACGCTGGTCGAGGTGGGGAAGGAGGTCTGGCAGGACTGTCTCTGAGGAGGCAGCTCCTGCTCAGCAAGAACACAGGGACTCAGGACCTGCCTGCCTTGAGTTCCACCCGCGAGGGAGAAGCTCAGATTGGGCCACGCGCCCACCTGCTGGACTGGAACAAGTGTGGCCTTGAGACTACGGCAAAATCTGAACTGTAGTTCTGACATGTGTTAGATCTGCCACTTTGGACGTGTCACCCTACACTTCTGAGTCTCCATTTTATTATTTGTAAACTGAGGTTTAATTTTATCAACTCTTTAGGATTAAGATAATTAAGTGAGAGACTATATCCAAGTGTCTAGCCCTTGCCAGGCTTTTAATAAATAGCAGCAGAATGTTCTTTGGCTGTTTTTCAAAGTGTTTGTATGTAAGTCTCCCATAACGCAAGGCAGAGGGGAGAATACACAAATTCCATGTTATCTCTCTCCTTACTATCTGGGCCTGCATATAAATGTGGGAGTTTTGCAAGGTTTATTGCTGTATCTTTAACATGTTTCCTCCTTCTAAATTGTCTTTTTTTCCCTCTCTAGTTTTCGTGTATTACTATGATAGCCTGGATTGCCCAGTTCCGAACTGGCTCTTTAAGTGGGCTGCCAAGGTGAGATCCCAGGAGACAGGAGGGGAAGTGTGTTTAACAAATGTTGACTTAGCCCATGGGGCTGTCAGGCTGAAGAGATGCACTGTCTCAGGCCTCATGAGACTCTTTTATGAAGCAGCTTGGTTGAGTGACTATAGTTAGAACTGGGGTTTCCAACAGCCAGCAAGGAGGCTGGGACAAAAGACAAAGAATCTTTACCTGGAATACCAGCCCTTCTCTGCTCTTCCCCTGAGATCCCTTCAGGATCACTCTCTGGAACCTCTGGACAGTAGCCTGCTCCTTGTAGGAACAGTGGTGCCTGTGGACCCTGTATCTGCTTATGCAGGAGTTAGGCTGCCCTGGCCCAGGAGACAGTCAGTCATGTCCAAGCCTGGGGAAGGCTCCAGTTTTTTATGGTTATTTTGTTTTTCTGTAAGGAGAGGGCACCGCAGTGGTACCCAGATCACGAGAGACTGCCTAGGACCTGGAATCATGGTGACCATTCAGTGCTTTGTATGGTTCTACTTCCTGGCTGGAGGGCTCACCCATTCCCTGGGAGAGTGAAAAAGCACAAAGGCTTTGAGTCAAACACAAAATATTTTGAATCCCGGCCTTGCTTATCTGACTGTGTGATCTAGGGAAGCCATCAGTTTCTTCCCTCTTAAAAATGGAGATGGATATTCTCACCCTATAGAGGAAGAGTAAATAGAACAATGTTTGGGAAAAGTCTTGAACAATGTTCAAAACTAAAGGATGGCATATTCTGCCTTTTGGCCCCAATCCTTACCATTTCCTATTTGTAAAGCAAGTCCTTTCTCTCACTTCTTTGGAAGAAACCCACCGCCCAACCCAATCCCATTTCCTGTTCTTATTTTTTTCTTTTCAAAAAATGATGTCTCAGAAATAGCTTAGCTTTTTATTAGCAAAAGCCAAAGTATGCAGCCTTACCTGTGCCCTGTGTCTTAGCTTTTGTCATCATCTGTGACAACATTCTGTGGAAATCTGCTCATAGGCCCTATTGTCATATTTATTAGTCCCAAAGCCATCTTCCTTTACCTTTGCCATATCCTGAAGAGTCAGAAGTAATCGCTGTGAGGACATAGAAGTGACAGTCTTCTTTCCTTTGCAGAAAGGAGTCCCTACCTACTTGAGAAACATGGTGAATGCCTGTCATAACTATCCCAGGAGATCCTAAGAGAGAGAATTTGGACCTTGTGTCCATGGAATGATATCCCTGGAAGTACCACAGCTACTGATGCTCAGCTTGCCTGTCAATTTTTTTGTCTTCAGAGGCCTGCACACTCTTGAGCATGTCATCCCTGATTCCTTTCCCACTCTCCCTTCCCCAGGACTGGCTGTTGAATGTAGGTCAGATTAGGGAAACCTTTGCTTGTTTATTTTTAAAAAGGGAAGTCCTCAATAGAGAACATAGTCATTCCCTTGCGCCATTCTAGGGGGATCATGGGTGGAGGACTGACACCACCACCTAAGAGTGACTGATCCTGGTGAGCTGGCTCCTTCCCACATGTGATTCCTTGCAATCCAGGGGGTTGATTTTTCTGCTGAAGTTGCATTTCCTTCAGAGCTGACTCTTAGTGCACAAAGACTGGGTGACACATGCTGATGTCCATTTGCCTTATGCTTTGATGACTTGATTTGGCTGGAATTGAGATAATAATCCACTGTCTCTCCCCATTCCTACTCGCAGAGGATCACAAGCTATTTTGATTTCAAACCATTTTGAAAAATATTGCAGGCCTAAGTGTATAGTGTGATAACAATTTTTTCTCATCATCCATGTCTGGGTTTTTCTCTTTCCCATATGGCCCTGGGGAAAGCTGTCTGAACCTCACTAGCTCTGCATTTTATTGGAAACTGAGGCATCAACTCTGGCACTTAGCAGTAGCCAACTTGTTTTGCACACACCATTGAGATAAAGATTCTTTATATGCAATAAATTAATTTCCCTTATCGAATGATGGTGATGTTGAAGGGATAAGAGTTCACAGCCAGGGAAATATTAATTAGTGGTGTGATTGACACTGCACCTTTTTCTCAGGAATTCTACTGAAGTTATCTGCCTCTTTCACCACCCAAAGACTTCCAGTTTCTTACTTTTCTCCTGAATTTTAAACGTAAAGATATTCCGTGGCCAAAAACATAGCCTTATGATCTCAGGGAAAAATTTTAACCACTGTGTGTGATGGTACTGAACTTTGATTTCTGGGTATAAAAGTTCAAGATGTAAAGTTGAAAGCAGGGGATTTATTAAAATGGGATACCTCATGCTGTGTGTTTTTTCTCTGAAAAGAAAGTGTGTTGAATACATATAAATAAGTAGTTTCCTTCCTACCTTTTTCCTTCTGTGAGAATGAATCAGTTTGGTCTCTTTGGTTTGCAAGTCACACCCAACTCAACTCATGGACTTCAACATAAAAAGAATTTTAGGCTCACTTACATGCAAGGCCAGGTGTAGAGTGGCCTCAGGTAGGGGTTGATACAGGTTCTCAAACTGACATTAGGAATCAGCTCTGTTCTTCAAGTTATCTATGATGATGAGCTGTGTTTGGAAGCAGGATGGCTGCTAACAGCGAAAAATAGGCCTACATCTTCCCAGGTTCATGCCAAGTCAAAAAAAGATAATATATCTTTCCAGTTGATCCCAAATCATCTCAGGACTCCCTCTAAACCATGTGCCTATCCCTACCTTAGTCATTGGGCTTATATGGATTGAATTATGCAAATAAGCCAAAACATCATAAATGTATCATTAAAATATCATTATTGATAAGTATAGTTGGAATTTAATTTTAAGTAAACTAAATCTACATCTTATGTAATAGAAGTCAAGCTGATATTTTATGTATAGAGTCACTGTAACACAAGCACTGGGATTAAAGTTTTTGAGCAAAGAATCGGCATAAAATTGTCTGATGAATACCATATCTTTAACAGTGTTTGATAATTTGCTAGGAATGCTGAGAATACTAAGAATATTGAGTTTCTATGTAATGCAGTTTAAAAAAGTCACTAAGCTTGCTATAATTAGTAGAGTTAAGAAACTTTGGCATTCATGCTTACTAATGCAGAGAAGACAGTCCTACAAAACATTGATGTATGAGGTCACCTGGGAAACTGACAACCCCTGAGCCAATAGTAAATGCCAGAAGCCCAAAAAAGGTAGAATTGGTGCTTTGGAGGTTGTGCTGGATTCTTCAAGGTGGCCTTTCCACAGGGTCTGAAAGTATCATTTGGAATTTGAAAGGTATAAATATATTATCATTCTTCTACCTCTTTGTTTCACTTATTCTCCATTATCTGTTTCTCTGAATAGACAATAAGATCACTTCGGGTAGAAACCCTTCTTTTACTTTGATTACTGCCCGCTAAGGGCGTGTATTTTAGGCATTCAAGTGGGAACTAAATGAGAGACTTTAATGACTTGGAGAAGATTGACCAAATGACACACACCCAGAAGGCTCAACCCATTCATATATAGAGCTTTGATTTCACTACATTAAATATTACTTTAATGTTTAATAATTTAATTCAATTCAAATTATTTCCTCAAGTCTTCATTTTAGGGGTTCCAGATTCTTCAGCTTCCCATTGGTCTTTCCTTGAAAGTGCTTGGGCCCTTTGTTTGTTAAGGGGTGGCTTTGCTGGTGTGGTTATGGGTTATACTTTAATGTTATAGAAATGGCGCAGCCTGGACTGAGTCCAGCAGAGATTAGTCAGGATTTCATGATGAAAGCAGCACTACTCTCAGTGCTAATTTTTTTCCACAGGCAAATTATTCACACTGCATAACAGTTCAAAGTTAATGACCACCTCAGAACTGAGGAGTTCCAGCAGAGGGTCACTTCCCGAAAATGTTCCTATTTCACAATGAGGGTCCTGGCCTGGCTCCCTGGCTGAGATTCCTCATCCAGCATCCCCATCTCTACTGCCTGCCCTTCAATCCTCCTGCTTCCCAGCTGGGTTTGAAAGAGAGAGAAAGCAGGAAGAGTCCATTTGGTTCTCATGTTTCTGGTAGCATCACCAAGTTGGCTCGAGAGAATTATCTTTAAAATCTTTAAGATGTGTGTTCACTTCACAGATATTTCTCAATGGTCTGATGTTCATCTGGCAAGGGGACAAGCATGGTAGTTCCTGGGATGAGTGAGACAGACTTGGTATCTGCTCTCAAGGAGCTTATGATCTGTGAAGAAGACACAGTGGACAAGATGTTGAGAGGGTAATGAGTTGTGAGAAAGGGCAAGTAAGGGGAGCTGGAGTCTAAACCTGGGGGCACTAACCAAGCTTGAGAGATCAGGGGAGAACATGTTGGAGTTGGCTTGGATGAAGATTGGAGGAGAAAACTGTTCCACATGGAAGGAACGGTTTCCACAAAACCCCTCAGGCAGGAGAGCCAGTCATGTTGGAGGAAATAGCAAAGGCCAGTAGATCTGAGCAATGAAAGTGGAGGAAGGCATCTCACATGTGGCTGAGGAAGGTGGCCGTCAGGTCATGGGAGATCCTGAGAGCTGTGGCAAGGAATTTGAACTTCATGCCGAGAACACCAGTAAGCTTTGAAGGATTTTAGGCTGAGCAGTGACCGGGTGAGACATGTTCATTCCTAACAGCAGCTCATTTCCCCCCATGGTTCTTCACCATCTCCAGCATCCCTCCAACATGGCATGGGGATGCCCTAGGCCTTGTCACTTTGAATCCTCCCCATTCTGAGGCAGCATGCTGAGTATCCCACACCCAAACCTAGTTTCCAAAGTAAAGTATCAGCCTCTGAAGTTTAACAAGAGAAAAAGGGGAGCAGGGAACACCCATGGACAGAGCCCCTGATGTTCCTGGCTCACACTGTTGTCAACATGCCCTCCAGTGTGACTGCATCATGCAGCCCATCAGAGCAGAGCTGCTGCAGGAGCCAGAAGTGGCAGAGAAAATAAAGGGCATACAAAACGTAAGCAGGTCTGCTTTCACCAACATTTCTTTTTCTATATATATGTGTGTATATATATATGTATATATTTATATTTATTATGTTTATTTACATATTCATTTATTATAGTTATTATTTATTTATATATTATATATTATATTATATTTATATTTTTTTTCTTGAGAACACAGAAGCACATTGTTTGTTGAGGTTCTCAGTGTTTAGAACCAACAAAATAAGAGGGCTTCATAAAAATTATTTGTGTTGCTAATCTATTTATATATATTTTTGTGTGTGTCTGCTTGGACACATATAATATGTGCTCCTTTTCATAAGATATAATAATGGAACAACAGCTAGGCAGCATATTATGTGAGTGACTTGCAAGTTCTCTACATGATGTGCCAGGTTCAGTGCTCGGCAGTGGAGTTCATAAAGGTGAACGAATTATTCCCTTAGGGAATTAGCAGACTACAGAGGACATGGAATATGTACATAGTTCATGATAGCAAGAGAACGAGATCACCACATTGTGTAAGGAAAATATGTAATAAATGTTGAGTCTATGGCTAGCCACTCTTAAAAACAAGACAAAAAGCCCCAAATGGAGTTGCTTATGCTAAATCCCACATCCCAACGAAAGTTGAGTTAAAGTTTTGGCTCTCCCAGAAATGGAATCTCAAACCAGTTGCCTGATCAATGCTAGCTAATCCTCCTGATTGATCCCTGCCCTCTTCTGAAGGAAAGTAGCCTTGCAATAACCAACGTACTTTTTTCTTAATATAACTTCCTGTTCTTGCTCCTTTCTGCCTATAAAGGTCTCTCATTTTATATAGCTCTCTGAAGCTCCTTTCTATCTCATAGGTTGTATGTTGCTTGATTCATATTGAATTTTAATATGTCTCAATTTATCTTTTAACAGTTGTAGTGTCAGAAGAGGGGCCAAAGGAGGCCCTCAAAGATCCCCATTAGCAAAAGCAACCAGACTTGGGTACCTGCTGAGCCCTTGAGCTTGCTGCTTTCTTGCTACCTCTGGAGATGGTAAGTTATATATATTCCTTGAGGAAGAACGAGGACCCTGCCCTATGGCTGCACTATTGTTTCTTGACTGCTTCTCCTTTGTTTCTGCATCCTCTCCCTTCCCCTATAAACAACTGATTGAATTTGCCCTTTGGAACTCAGAGAAGGTCAAAGATGCTGAATGAGGTCTACTTCCTACAAACAAAAAACAGAGGACATAAAAAGGATTTGTACCAGGGAGGATTCCACAGGATCCTGCTCTGTTTCAGTCATTTTTCCTTTTTCTTTTTCCTATTTATTTATTATTTTTGGCTGTGTTGGGTCTTCATTGCTGCATGCAGGCTTCTCTAGTTGCAGCGAGTGGGGGCTACTCTTTGTTGTGGTGTGCAGGCTTCTCAGTGTGGTGGCTTCTCTTGCTGTGGAGTATGGGCTCTAGGCATGTGGGCTCAGTAGTTGTGGCTCGCAGGCTCTAGAGCACAGGCTCAGTAGTTTTGGTTCACACACTTAGTTGCTCTGAGGCATGTGGGATCTTCCAGGACCAGGGATTGAACCCATGGAACATGGGTTCCCTGCATTGGCAGGCAGATTCTTAATCACTGCATCACCAGGGAAGTCCCCTCCCCTCCTTTTCTTTGTTACTCCTCAATCTTGAGGAGAACAGATGTTGGTGAAGAAAAGGAATAACAGTTTGGGTAGATAGGTTAATCATAAACTTGGCAGAGGAACTGGTTTCAGGGGGGTCTCAATTTCAGTACCCACTCCTGTTTCAACCTTTCTCAAATCTTTCAGGGAATAAAATACCAACTGCTGTGGCTACTTCCTGCTGAAATTGGGCATAGTCCTGCCTTGATTAGAAGAATGGACACCAAATTGGAAATATTCTCGAGTTCCAGGTCCTGGAATCTTGTATGATTAAAATCTTAATCCCTTGATCTGCTGTTTTGTTGCGATAGACCCAATTAGAAGTAGAAGGAGTGACAACCTGAACGTTAATGGACAAAATAGATCCATTGCCTTAGGAATTCAGGAGAATAAGCTTGAAACCCAGTCTGGTCCAGTCACTTTAACATTTATCCAGGTAGCCAGTTGTCTAGATTTCTCTAAGTAGGTTTAAACTTCTGTTGTGCACATAACAGGATCTATTGGCCACTACACATATGTCTACATTTTTCTGCTAATATCTGATCTAAAACAATTTTATTGTCTAAAATCTAATAGTTACAAGAGGAGATATTGAAGCCTTGCAGCTTCCATCTGCCAGCAAAAACTGCCTTGAGAATGGCTAGTGGCATCTTGAATCTGACACAGCTCAGAAATCTCTAAGATCTCAGCAATATAGGAATATGCCTGAAATTACATCCACGATGGCCACGTATGATGTCTGAACCACAGCTACTCCATTTTGACTTTCAAATGCATTCCCCTCCTCAATGGTCAAAGCAGATATAAAATGCATGTCCAAAAGTCCACAAAACAGGTCACTCTGGTCAGTAAAGTTTATGTTAAACCATGTCTAAGCCAGAATGACTTCCCCATAGCTCAATGTGTGCACATTTTCCCATCATTTCCCCTTTTGACAACCCCAAAATATCTGTCCCTTGAAGTCAGGGTAGCCATTGACTGCCTGCCTTGGGTCCAGATCATGTCCCTTGGTGCTAGGCTGCCCTCATATTTGCCTACTTATCCACATTGGAGCAAAACTAATCAGATATTGTGAACAGGCTCAGAGGTAATGTTAACAGGGAAACATTTTATAGGCTATACATTTTAGCACTTTTACCAAATTGTTACACAATCATTGTACATGAGCTTTTAGCAGTAGACCTAAAAGAAGCAGTGATATATCACAAGAAGTTACACACTGTGATAATTTCACTAGATAATTTCATTTTCCTCCTGAACATCAGGGCAAAAGTGTGGCTAGTACAATAATTTTCATAAATACAGATCTCAATTAATAAAGCTAGAATATAACATCTATTGAAACATAATATTTTTTCCTGTAAAATTACCTTTATCTCCACCAAACACAGCCAAATCAAGACTAATTTGTTTGCAAAATAAGTGTGGCTCCTCCAAACTGGCTGCTGTGGAATTCCTCAGGGGTCTCAAACAAAGTTCCCCAAAGGCCTCTCAAGGCCTGGAAAGTCACACCAAAATCTGCCATCAGATTCTGCCTTGGTGGATTTCTCACTCCTAGAGGCCCCCAAAATATTGAGATTCCTGCACATGCCAGGAGAGAGTCTTTCCCATTCATCTAATAAGGCTGCTCAGAACCCAAGAGTCTCCAATTTCTGGAGGTACCAGGCAGAGAGAAAAGAAAAATGTTGCAAACCTACTCATACGGATATGATTTACCAAACTGTTGTAAGTCACAACATACAATAGGGGAAGGGCTTCCCCACATCTAGAAAACACAAATCAAAACCAGTAATATTCCAGACATAAACCATAAACATCATAACCACATTCACCAGTTCACTGAGTAACTGATCTTTTTTATTAATAGCTTTGTAAAGGCATCAGGTTTTTCCATTAAGATTCTTTAGCTTCTTGCCCAGTTCAGCAGTACAATCTGAAATTTATCAGAGACCTGTGCTTGTCAAAAGCTCTTTTAAGTATCTCCTTGAAGATGAAGCACTTTTACAAAAGCATCAGCATGCAATAGTAACTGTCTATAAGGGACAAAAGACTTAGAAGGCACAGTTAACACCTGATTACTATGTAATCAATCAAGAAACTTGGTTGCAATAACAAGAATTATGGATGGTAAACATTTTATCATGACATATCAGATTTTTAGATATTCCATATTAATAACAATTACCCATATAATAAAACCTGAAAAAAAGCTTATCACTCATTTGACAAGGTTCCAGGTAGATTATTTACATCTCAAGGTCACAGGAAGAGAAATATTTATTCATTCTAGAAAACTATCTTCCTGAAACTGCATATGCAAAAAAACAGCTTTAGAATGTCAAAAGAATTCCATCTTGGCCACTTTGGGGGACTTTTTTCAGTTTCTAGATAGTCAATTCAGTCATAATCAATAGCAGTAATAGACAATAAAATATATCATTCACTCACAATCCTCTGCCTCATTTTCAGAGGAACAAGAATCAGGATTCATGTTACCAGGACCCCTTAACAAAGGTCAAAACCGGGAAGAGAGAACAGGACATTCATGCACACACCCAAGATAAAAGCAAACCAATTCCAAAAGGCTCACTTTGATACAAGAGCAGAGCCATTAGGGGCTCTTGTTCTCCAGATCTCAAGGAGCACTGAGGCCAAACAGTATTACAATAAAAAAATCATTCTTTCATTCATGGGAGCATAGCTGAAGATCTCCCGGTTTTGCAAAAATACACCCTGGGGGCCTATAAGATGGAAAATACATCTGGTCACCCATACACAAATATCAAGCAAACTATACAAGGCAAAATGGTCACTAAAGGTCATAGTGCCCTAGCCCCAGAAAGGGAAAATCTCATCCGATGCTCCACCATGGGTAACGC
Source organism: Hippopotamus amphibius kiboko (assembly GCF_030028045.1). NCBI lineage: Eukaryota > Metazoa > Chordata > Mammalia > Artiodactyla > Hippopotamidae > Hippopotamus > Hippopotamus amphibius. Next base: position 28,377,019 of record NC_080202.1, on the reverse strand, counting down.
CAGTGCAATAGAGAAGAATGTTTTGGTGTCCTCAGAGCTCAGAGACCAGAGATGTCTCCACCAGCCAACACAAGAACTGATACACAGACACATACAAACAAATATGGTCCCACAAACAAAATGTCAGATGAGATGTGGCCCCCAAATTCCACTTCCACTCTCAAGCAGATGCCTCAAAACAAACTGGCCCAATTCTTGAAAGAGAATAGGCCCAGACTGGCTGGCAGTGAGCCCAGAGTGGCTCACCCCTTGAAAGGGAAGTGAGCCCAGATGCAGTGGGTAGAATTCCCAGGCTGTGCAAGCCAGAGTGGCTCACCCCAAAACAATACACACAAAAACACAAACAACAAATAAGGTACAGTCACAAAGACAGAAGATCAGAGGAGGTGTAGTCTACAACTCCTACTCCCACTCCTAGATGGAGGCTTCCAGAGTGTCCCAGCTTTTGAAAGAGAATGAACCCAGAGTGATTCGTAATGAGCCTAGATTTGCTCACTCCTTGATAGGGAGATGACACCAGATGGAACCAGTAGAACTTTCCCGTACCACATAATCCTAGTTAACTTTTATATCTCTCTGAGAGGCCTCAGGGTTCTTCTAAAGCATCTCACAATTAGCTGGAAGTCAGAAGAGCCTCAGTTAGAATTTGATATTTGGGGATTTTGTCCAAAATGTCAAAAAGGTTCCAAAATACTTGGTCAAATAGGATCACAGGTCACTGTGAAACTTATTCACTTAACCAAAGTGACAAAAGATTTCAAAAGCAAATACAGATCATTTAAAGGCAAGATCACACAATCTGTTACTAAAAGCAACATTGCAAGAAAATTTTGCTTTCTTAACAAAGGAACAGAAAATCTGGTCCTGCCCCTAGTCTATTCTTAACAAAATCCATTTATCTAATTAAACTTAATGCAATCTTAGAAAATCCTGATCAAGTGCAAAACTCTTTTCCCAGCATTCCTTTTTTGCAAACTCTCTACAATTTTCTGTATGTATATTATTTTCTCTCATTTTCTTCTCCATTCACAAATAATCCATTCTAGGACAAACTCACCCTTCTTTTTCCAAGAAATTCATTTCTATTCTTCATACCTTCTTTTACTGAAAACACACATCTTTTCTGGCATAATGAAATGTTTTTCTTATTCATTTAGTAGTTTACTTATAATTTTAACCCTTAAAAACCTTAATTTCTAGCAAAAACCAAGAAGCAAGTAAGTGTGAATTTTGTCATACCAGCATTTCTTAATTGGAAACTTTATGCTTTAGTCTTCCCGTCCTAAGAATGCACAGGTAGGTAAATTTAGACCGGCCCACCAATTAATGTTCCAATATTTTATCCTGTGTTAAATGACCTGGACAATCAATGAATTCTTGCCATTCAACTCAGTTTAGTTTCAAATTACTAAAATCTGGAGAGACAGCCCCAAAGCCAACATTCCCAGAACACAACCATTTCTAACAAGTCCATCAAAAAAATCTCTTATCTCACTTATATTTACTTAAAGTTTCATCATACCAAGTTATGTCTCCTGTTGATAAATTTGCAGCACATATAATATATTTGACCACTAGTAAACCTAGGTACAATAGAAGTACTGTTTGGAAGCAGAGACACACAGAACCAGAATTTTCCACTTCATAAGACAGAAAAATATGAGACACAAAACACAAATACCTGTCACAAATAGTACCTGGTGCTCACAAATGATAAAACACAAATGGCTGTCACAAATCCACATGACCAGTCCTGCTCTTAAACAGATATACCCTTAAAGCACAAACAGCTCTCAATGACAAATGCATATCAGAGCCAACTGGCCCAAATAGTTCCTCATGCTTACAAATGATGCTCAATAGGGATGCACATCAGAATCAATTGGGCACAAAGGAAAAGCTGCCCAGGTGCACTCCAGTAGACACACCTGGTCCTAGAGCTCATAAGCTCATATCAAATGCATGTTTCCATTTCCACCAACCAAAAGCCATGACAGCAGTTCGTATAGGGCAGGGAGGAGATGGGGAAAGTCCCTGCAACAATGGTTTCAGCAGCTGCTGGGACATTCCCCATTCCCTCAAATTTCCCCTCCGAGGCTAGCTAGCCATGAGCAGCTGGCTCATCATGATTGTCCTGGAGGCTTGATGCAGTCAGTGGCTTTACTCCAGGAAGCCCGGACGAGCCAGACGCAACAAGAGCACAGCCCATATTAAGGTGGCAAAATCTGTTACGAAACTCAAGTTCAACTGTTCACCACTCAAAACCAAATAAGTGCTGGCTGTAAAGGAAAGGTTGCTATATTCAGAAGGCTGGCAACCTGGGGAGATGATGGACTTGTGTCCCAAAACCTAACTTCAGGGACTTCTCTGGTGGCACAGTGGTTGGAAATCAGCCTGCCAATGCAGGGGACATGGGTTCGAGCCCTGGGCTGGGAGGATCCCACATGCTGCAAAGAGACTAAGCCTGTGTGTCACAACTACTGAGCCTGTGCTCTAGAGCCTGAGAGCCACAGCTACTGAGCCTGCATGCTGCAGCTGCTGAGGCCTGCATGCCTAGAACCCACGCTGCACAAGAGAAGCCAGCACAATGAGAGGCCCTTGCACTGCAGCGAAGAATAGTCCCTGCTCCCCACAACTAGAGAAAGCCCATGTGGAGCAAAGAAGACCCAACACAGCCAAAAATAAATAAATCTTTAAACAAACAAACAAACAACAAAAAAAAGAAAAACAAACAAAAAAACCCCAAAAATCTAACTCCAAAGATTCTGCTTAACGATAAAAGTTTTTAAAAGGAGAATTATTGTGGGAGGGGATCAAAGTCTTTGTTATCTTCCACCATGTGCAGACTTTCTTCTGATTGGTTGGTGGTGCTCCAGGAACCTTGTCCTCCGTCCAATGTTACCATCCTTCACCTGGGTGAGGGCCTTAGTTCTGACAGAATAATGCAAAGGTATTGTGTTATGTATATATCTTGGGGAAGAACCAGGAACCTTCCCCATGGCTGCACTATTGTTTCTTGACTATTCCTCCTTGTTTCTTCATTCTCTCCCTTCCCTGATTAGCAACTGTTTGAATCTGCCCTTTGGAACTCAGGGAAGGTCAAAGGAGGCTGTATGAAGCTTATTTCCTACAAACCAAAAACAGGGAACACAGAAAGTTTTGGTACCCAGGAGGGGCCCATAGAGTCCTGCTCCATTTCAGTCTCTTTCACAAATATTAGTAAAAAGTGATCTGAGTAGGAAACCTTAACTTATTCCATCTGCCAGAAACATAATGGACCCAACTGTTGTTTTATAAACTAGTGAGATTTGCATTATCATTTCTGTTTCATGAATAAAATCTTTAAGTGAAAGCTGTAAGATCTCAGTGTGCATCTGTATGTTTATGTGTGTCTATTGTGTATACTATAGGTATGTGATTTTTTGTACCTCTGATTGGTATTACCAAAATTATTTCCTAAAGAGCTCTATTTAATTGACTAAAGACAAACAAGCATTATATGAATCAAGTATACTCTCAGAAATATAGAAACTAACTCAAATATTTTCTGAGTTCCTGTGATCAAAGATAATTTTCAGTAAATAAAAGCTAGTTTAAATTTATCAGCTTAATTAAAACAGGGGGATCTTTAGCATTAAATATAATACTTCTATTCTACCCAAGTTTACAAAAAATCAAATAAGTTCATGATACCTCAAACTCAAAAATTTCTTAGCAAGAAAGATAAGATGATGTTTAGAACATAGCTTCATTTTTTAAGAACTTTTATTGAGATGCAGTTAACAGACAAACTGTATATATTTAGAGTGTACAATTTGATATCCCAATCTCCCAATTCATTCCCCACCAACCCTCCCCACTTTTCCCACTTGCTGTCCATATGTTTGTTCTCTACATCTGCATCTCTGTTTCTGCCTTGCAAACCAGTTGATTTGTACCATTTTTCTATAGTCCACATATATGTGTTAATACACGATATTTGTTTTTCTCTTTGTGACTCACTTCACTCTGTATAACAGTCTCTAGGTCCATCCAGGTCTCTACAAGTATCCCAGTTTCATTGCTTTTTACAGCAGAGTAATATTCCACTGTATATATGTACCACCTCTTCTTTAACCATTCACTTGTTGATGGACATTTAGGTTGCTTCCATGAGCTGGCTATTGCAAATAGTGCTGCAATGACATTGGAGAGCATGTGTCTTTTTGAATTATGGTGTTCTCTGGGTATATGCCCACCAGTGGGATTGCTGGGTCATATGGTAACTCTATTTTTAGTTTTGCAAGGAACCTCCATACTCTTCTCCATAGTGGCTGTATCAATTTAGCGCAAGAGCATTCCCTTTTCTCCACACCCTCTCCAGCATTTACTGTTTCTAGATTTTCTGATGATGCCCATTCTGACCAGTGTGAGGTGATACCTCATGGCAGTTTTGATTTACATTTCTCTAATAACAAGTGATGTTGAGCAGCTTCTCATGTGCCTCTTGGCCAACCATATGTCTTCTTTGGAGAAATACCTATGTAGATCTTCTGCCCATTTTTTGATTGGATTGTTTGTTTTTTTGATATTCAGCTGGATGAACTGTTTATATATTTTGGAGATTAAGCCTTTGTCTGTTGATTCATTTGCAAATATTTTCTCCCATTCTGAGGGTTGTCTTTTCATCTTGCTTATAGTTTCCTTTGCTGTGCAGAAGTTTTGAAGTTTCATTAGGTCCCACTTATTTATTTTTGTTTTTATTTCCATTACTCTAGGGGGTGGATCAAAAAAGATCTTGCTATGATTTACATCAAAGAATGTTCTTGCTATGTTTTCCTCTAGGAGTTTGATAGTTGTCTGGCCTTACATATAGGTCTTTAATCCATTTTTAGTTTATTTCTGTGTATGGTGTTGAGTGTTCTAATTTCATTCTTTTATATGAAGCTGTCCAGTATTCCCAGCACCATTTATTGAAGAGGCTGCCTTTTCTCCATTGTATATCCTTGCCTCCTTCGTCATAGATTAGTTGACCGCAGTTTATCTTTGGGCTTTCTTTCCTGTTCCATTGATCTATATTTCTGTTTTTGTGCCAGTACCATACTGTCTTGATCACTGTAGCTTTGCAGTATAGCCTGAAGTCAGGAAGCCTGATTCCACCAACTCCATCTTTCCTTCTCAAGATTGCTTTGGCTATTTGGGGTCTTTTGCATTTCCATACAGATTGTAAAATGTCTTGTTCTAGTTCTGTGAAAAATGCCATTGATAATTTGATTGGGGTTGCATTGAATCTGTAAATTGCTTTCGGTAGTATAGTCATTTTCACAATGTTGATTCTTCCAGTCCAAGAACATGGTATGTCTCTCCATCTGTTTTTGTCATCTTTGATTTCTTCCATAAGTGTCTTATAGTTTTCTGAGTATAGTTCTTTTACCTCTGTGGTTAGGTTTATTCCTAGGTATTTTACTCTTTTTGTTGCAATGGTGAATGGGATTGTTTCCTTAATTTCTCTTTCTGATTTTTCATTGTTAGTGTGTAGAAATGCAAGAGATTTCTGTGTGTTAATTTTGTATCCTACAACTTATCCAAATTCATTGAATACCTCAATTAGCCTGGTGACACATTTAGGATTTTCTATGTATAGTATCATGTCATCTGTGAACAGTGACAGTTTTACTTCTTCTTTTCCAATTTGGATTCCTTTTATTTCTTTTTCTTCTCTGATTGCTGTGGCAAGGACTTCCAAAACTATGTTGAATAGTAGTGGCGAGAGTGGACATCCTTGTATTGTTCCTCATCTTAGAGGGAATGCTTTCATTTTTTCACCATTGAGAATGATGTTTGCTGTGGGTTTGTTGTATATGACCTTTATTATGTTGAGGTAGGTTCCCTCTGTGCCCACCTTCTGGAGAGTTTTTATCATAAATGGGTGTTGAATGTTGTCAAAAGCTTTTCCTGCATCTATGGAGATGATCATGTGGTTTTTCTCCTTCAATTTATTAATATGGTGTATCACATTGATTGATTTGCATATATTGAAGATTCCTCTAGGGATAAACTCCACTTGATCATGGTGGATGATCCTTTTAATGTGTTGCTGGGTTCTGTTGGCTAGTATTTTGTTGAGGATTTTTGCATCTAAATTCATCAGTGATATTGATCTGTAGTTTTCTTTTTTTGTAGTATCTTTGTCTGGTTTTGGTATCAGGGTGATGGTGGCCTCATAGAATGAGTTTGGGAGTGTTCCTTCATCTGCAATTTTTGGAAGAGCTTGAGAAGGATGGGTGTTAACTCTTCTCTAAATGTTTGATAAAATTCACCTGTGAATCCATCTGGTCTTGGACTTTTGTTTGTTGGAAGATTTTTAATCACAGTTTCAATTTCATTGCTTGTGATTGGTCTGTTCATATTTTCTATTTCTTCCTGATTCAGTCTTGGAAGTTTATACCTTTCTAATTATCTGTCCATTTCACCCAGGTTGTCCATTTTTTGGTATATAGTGGCTTACAGTAGTCTCTTATGGTGCTTTTTATTTCTGCGGTGTCTGTTGTAACTTCTCCTGTTTCATTTCTAATTTTATTGATTTGAGTCCTCTCCCTCTTTCTTGATGTGACTTGCTAGAAGTTTATTGATTTTATTTATCTTCTCGAAGAATCAGCTTTTAGATTTGTTGATTTTTGCTATTGTTTTCTTTGTTTCTATTTCATTTATTTCTGCTCTGATCTTTATGATTTCTCTCCATCTACTAACTTTCGGTTTTATTTGCTCTTCTTACTCTAATATCTTTAGGTGTAAGGTTAGATTGTTTATTTGGGATTTTTCTTGTTTCTTGAGGTAGGATTGTATCACTATAAACTTCCCTCTTAAAACTGCCTTTGCTGCATCCCATAGGTTTTGGATCATTGTGTTTTTATTGTCATTTATCTCTAGGTATTTTTTGATTTCTTCTTTGATCTCTTCAGTGATCTCTTGGTTATTTAGTAGCATATTGTTTAACCTCCATGTGTTTGTGTTTTTACAGGCTTTTTCCTGTAATTGATTTCTAATCTCATAGCATTGTGGTCGGAATAGGTGCGTGATACAATTTCAATTTTCTTGTATTTACCAAGGCTTGATTTATGACCCAAAATGTGATCTATCCTTGAGAATGTTCCATGTGCACTTGAGAAGAATGGGTAATCTGCTGTTTTTGGAGGTAATGTCCTATAGATATCTATTAAATCCAGCTGATTTATTGTGTCATTTAAAGCTTGTGTTTCCTTATTAATTTTCTGTGTGGATGATCTGTCCATTGGTGTAAGTGGGGTGTTAAAGTCCCCCAGTATGATTGTGTTACTGTCCATTTCCTCTTTCATAGTTGTTAGTATTTGCCTTATGTATTGAGGTGCTCCTATATTGGGTGCATATATATTTATAATTATCTCCTCTTCTTGCATTGATCCCTTGATCTTTATGTAGCATCCTTTCTTGTCTCTTGTAAAATTTTTTATTTTAAAGTCTATTTTATCTGATATGAGTATCGCTATTCCAGCTTTCTTTTGATTTCATTTGTATGGAATATCTTTTTCCATCCCCTAATTTTCAGTCTGTATGTGCCCCTAGGTCTGAAGTGGGTCTCTTGTAGACAGCATATATATGGGTCTTGTGTTTGTATCCATTCAGCCAGTCTGTGTCTTTTGGTTGGCACATTTAGTCCATTTACATTCAAGGTAATTATCTACATGTATGTTCCTATTACCATTTTCTTAATTTTTTTGTTTTTGTTTTTGTAGGTGCTTTTCTTCTCATATGTTTCCTACTTAGAGAAATTCCTTTAGCATTTGTTGTAGGGCTGGCTTGGTGGTGCTGAATTCTCTTAGGTGTTGCTTGTCTGTAAAGCTTTTGATTTCTCCGTCAAATCTGAATGAGATCCTTTCTGGGTAGAGTATTCTTGGTTGTAGGTTTCTCCCTTTCATCACTTTAAATATATTGTTCCACTCCCTTCTGGCTTGCAGAGTTTCTGCTGAGAAATCAGCTGTTAACCTTATGGGCGTTCACTCATATGTTATTTGTCATTTTTCCCTTGTTGCTTTTAATAACTTTTCTCTGCCTTTAATTTTTGTCAATTTGATTACTATGTGTCTTGGCACGTTTCTCCTTGGGTTTATCCTGCCTGGGATTCTCTGTGCTTCCTGCACTTGGGTAGCTATTTCCTTCCCACATTAGGGGAGTTTTCAACTATAATCTCTTCAAGTGTTTTCTTGGGTCCTTTCTCTCTTCTCCTTCTGGGACCCCTCTAATGCAAATGTTGGTGCATTTAACATTGTCCCAGAAGTCCCTTAGCCTGTCTTCAGTTCTTTTCATTCCTTTTTATTTATTCTTCTCCACATCAGGGATTATCACCATTCTGTCTTTCAGGTCACTATATTCGCCCTTCTGCCTCAGTTAATCTGCTATTGGTTCTGTCTAGTGTATTTTTTATTTCAGTTATTGTGTTGCATATCTCTGTTTGTTTGTTCTTTAATTTTCTAAGTCTTTGGTAAACTTTTCTTGCAACTTTTCAGTCTTTGCATCCAGTCTTTTATCAAAGTCCTGGATCATCTTCACCATCATTATTCTGATTTCTTTTTCTGGAAGGGTGCCTATCTCCTCTTCATTTAGTTGTTTTTCTGGGGTTTTATCTTCTCCCTTCATCTGGTACAAAGTCTTTTGCCTTTTCATTTTCTGTCTTTCTGTGGCTGTGGTTTTCAGTTCCACAAGATGAAATACTGCTGATACTGCTTGATACTGCTGTCTGACCTCTTGTGGAGGAAGCTATCTAGGAGGCTCATGTGTGCTTCCTGATGGGAGGGACTGATGGTGGGTTTGGCTGGGTGGGTGGAGCTCAGTAAAACTTTAATCTGATTTGGTGGGTGGAGCTCAATAAAACTTTAATCTGCTTGTTTGCCAGTGGATGTGGCTGTGTTCCCACCTTGTTGGTTGTTTGACCTGAGGCTACCTAGCACTGACACTTAAAGGCTTTTTTGTAGGGCTAATGGCAGACTCTAGGAGGGCTCACACCAATAAGCACTTCCCAGAACCCCTGCCACCAGTGCCCCTGTCTCCTCAGTGAGCCCCAGCTGCCCCCCACCTCTGCAGGCAACCCTCCAACACCAGCAGGTAGGTCTGGTTCAGTCTCCTATGGGGTCACTGCTCCTTCCCCCTGGGTCTTGGTGAGCACACTTTTTTGTGTGCCCTCCAAGGGTGGAGTCTCTATTTATCCCAGTCCTGTGGAGATCCTGCAATCAAATCCTGCTGGCTTTCAAAGTCTGATTCTCTGGGGATTCCTCCTCCCGTTGCTGGACCCCCAGGTTGGGAAGCTTGATGTGGGGCTCAGAACCCTCACTTTAGTGGATGGAGTTCTGTGGTATAACTATCCTCCAGCTTGTGAGTCACCCACCCAGCATTTATGGGATTTGATTTTAATGCGATTGCACCCCTCCTAGTGTCTCATTGTGGCTTCTCCTTTGTCTCTGGATGTGGGGTGTCTTTTTTGGTGAGTTCCAGTGTCTTTCTGTCCATGATTGTTCAGCAATTTAGTTGTAATTCTGGTGCTCTTGCAAGAGGGAGTGAGTGCACATCCTCCTACTCTGCCATCTTGATTCCTCTCAGCTTAATTTTTTTAAAAACAGTAATATTCAGAAAAGATAAAGGTTGGCTGTTTAGTGTCTTATGAAATTTTCATGAGTGATCTAAACATACATGTTAAGATAAAGGAAACTAAATGTAAGACAAAAGTTTATACATAAAATGTTTTATGCTATGTCTACTTAAAAAGTCTCCCAAAACTTTTTGAGACTTAGCCTACATAATCATGTGAAACAATTCCTTATTATAAGCCTTGAATTGGACCACAATTTGACAAATGTGGGAAGGATTTCCTTTGAAATGTGGGAGGTAAAATAAATATCTTGCATCAAAGCACAGAGATAGGAATACTGGGAGGCAGAAAGATATTTGCAATTGGGGCTAATAACTAAATAATAGTGACATTTATTGACCACTTTCTAAATGCCAGGCACAGGCTGAGCACTTCACAGACATTAGATTGTTTCATCCTCATCTTGTATACATATAGTTTTTGAGAAAGCATGGGATTTTTATCTTGTTCCCAGCTTACACTCAATATACAGAACACGTGAAATACTCACACTCTCCTCTGAAGGGATGAATGAATTGATGGTGGGGCAGCAACCCCAAAGCCCCAGGATCTCAATTTGATCCTATGACAGAAAAATGGATATAAAAATGTATACTTTTATCTTGATTTCCACCTAATTTTCAAAGGGTAAACTTTGAGAACAAATAAATGTTTAGACTTTTTTAAAGCTACAATTAATTTGTCTTTCAGGTTTTTTTCCTAATGTTATAACATAAAATTTTTTTAACTTGTTTTTTGCCTTTTCATTCTCATTCAACACCTTTGGAGGACTTATACAGACTGTATAGAAAATGATACACTAGAAATATATCATCAATGTAACTGGAGGAGGGGAGAGAGGCAGGAGGAAAAGCAGGAGAAGAAGAGAAGAGCTTTTCATTTGCAGGCCAAGATCCTGGAAGTTCAGAAAACCTGATTTCCCCAGGGACAGATATGAAGGTTGGTGAGGTGGGGGCAGAGCACACCAAATCTATTTTCTCCTATCTATTGTACTTGAGTCCTCTTTTGTGCTTCATAAACTAAGAAAAAGTCAATGGAAAACAAGCAGGACAAAAACGATACTTAGGGCTCAGTGAAGGACACACAGAAACTTTTGTTCTATGTCAAACAGCTTAGAAGGGTCTGAGCCTATTTCTAAGTGGTCATGGATTCTGCTTCCCAATGAATGTGGAGTTTCATTTTCCCAGGGACAGTGAATAGTGATCTTCATTAGGAGCCTTATTTCAGGGTGGTGTTGAGTAACTGCTGGATTCCTGAAAGTGTCCAAGTAGGAGCTCTCCCTCCACTGCACTGCTTGGCTCCAGTCCCCTTCCAGCCACTTCAGGCTCTTGTAAACAGCATTCATTTTTCATTTAATCTAGGAAATGTGACTCTGCAGCAATGGTGGTAGGCCCCCAGAGAGGGCCTGCCAGGGAGGCTGTTCCCCCACATCTCATTTTAAAGTTTGTAACTTACTGGTGGAGTTGAGTAATTGCTGAAGTTTCACATCTTCCCATCCCATTCTGTTCCACTAACTTATGAAACACCCAGCAATCTTCTGGAGGACTAGCAGATCAACCAGATGTTTCCTGAGCAAAGACAGTACACAGCATGTTATTAGAGGGGCAGGCTGGTGGGCACTCACCCCCTCTGACATTACTGGGTGAGGTAGTCTGCAGGAGGATTTCAAAGCAGAGCAGCTTGGCCAGAGAAGAGTTCATCTAGCAGCTCTGCACTAGGATTAACTGACCCAGACAACTAGGGAGAAGGAATTAGCAATTTCAGTGTGTTTATTCTCCAGAAGGAATTAGACCCTGCACTCCCTGAATACCCAGGGGCTCTAGGAGACCCTCCCCACCATGGCTCCCCATGCATGGTCAGGATCACACTCACCGTATTACTTCTCATCCCAGCTCCTTGTTTTCCTGATCTTGCCTGAGCTTGTAGCGGAACAATCTCAATTGATTGCAAAGGACAATAGTAAAATAATAATTAGTATTAATGAAAACCAACTATGTCTTTTCCCCCCCAAAAAAAAACATGGAGGAGCTCAAATCCTAAAAAAAATCTAATGTCAAATTATCACCTTATATCATCCTGCTAGGTTCTGGGTATTAAGAACCAGTAAAATAACACAATTTTTTTAATATAAGAAACATACATATGGAATGGCCAGTTTCCCCTTAGAAAAGTCACTAAAAATAAAATGAACAAATAAAAAAATAGAATGCATGTAGCATTTGCTATCACTGTGATCTCATAAACGAAAGGTTAATTTAACATCCTCGACTCCAATCCCTCCAAGAAGTTTTCTTCACATTCATAATCGGATCCAAACTACTGAGACCTGACAAGTGCCATATGATCTAGGATTTGACCCCTGCCTACTTTACAAGCTCCACCTCCTCCTCTTCTTATTCCTCTCCAGCCTTTTCTCTGTTCCTCAAACAAGCCCTGGACCTTGCATTTGTTCTTCCCCATATCCACAGGGCTCTTCTCCCAGTTCTCTGGACAATGCCCTCCTGTGGTGGGTAGCTTTCTGACTGGGCTCCCAGGGCTCTACCTCCTGGGATTCATGTTTGTGTGTGAGCAGGACCTAGTGCCTTGCTTCTAAAGAACAGACTAGAGTAGACCTGCTCTAAAGAAGGGCAACAAATGCCTTGCAAACCTGAAAAAAAAATTTAAAAATAAAAATAAATAAAAAAAGAGCAACAGTGATGGGATGTCACCCAGAGATCAGGTTATGAAAGACTGGGACGTCCTTCTTGCTCACTCTCTCTCTCTGGCTCTTCTCACTTGCTCTGATGAAGTGAGTTGCCATGTGTGAGCTGCTCTCTTGGGAGGCTGATGTGACAAAGAACAGAGGGTGGTCACGTGACCAGTGGCCACTCAGGAGCTGAGACCCTCCGTCCAACAGGCTGTGAGGAACTGAGTCCTGCCAACAACCTGCACGTGAGACCGCAGAGGATCTTTCCCTGTCCTGTCCGGCTTTGCAAGGACTGCAGTCCCAGAGGTCACCTTGACTGCAGCCTCATGAGAGATGCTGAGCCAGACACCAGGACCAGCTCAGCCACACCTGAAACCCTGAAATAAGAAATGTTGTTTTTAGCCAATAAGTTCTAGCATAATTTGGTACAGTAATAGGTGACTAATCCTGTGCTTCACTTCACTCAGGTCTCTGCTCAAATGTCTTTGTGTCTAAAGTAGCCTTGCACCCCCCAAACCAATCAAATCAACAAAACTGATCACACATTATCCTCTACCCCCTTACCCATCTGCAGTTTTCCTTATGGAAGTTATTGCTCCTTACATTTATGTCATATATTTATTTATTAGCTGACTTACCTACTAGAATGAAAATTCAATGAACACTATGTTTGTCATTTTCCTGGTAAATAAGATGAACATATATTCATCTGATGACTATATATGGTGATGGTGCTTAGGTTCATTTGTTAAATACTTGTTGTAGGGCTACTATATTACAGATCCAGTGACCATAGTTTATTTACTCCTTTTCCATGTCACGTAATAGAAAGAACACTCACAGTGAAGATGGACTAGGACTCAAACTTGGAGCCCAGCCCCTACTGGCTCTGTGCCCCCCGATAAGTCTCTGAGCTGCCATTTTTCTCATCCCTAAAATGGGGTAATATTCACACCCTAAGTTTTTTGAAAAGTAAATAAAATTATGTACAATAATCACTTAGTATATTTAAAATACAACTGCCCCACTTTCACCACTTTCTTCACTTAGCCACCTTGCATATAACCATCATTTCCTTCCTTACAAACCTGAATTAAATGATTAATACCTGTTCATGCTTTTTTCTTTTCTTACCTTTTGAAAAATAAAACTCTTAGAAAGTCAAATCTATAACTTATTATTAGATGTTTTTGTCTAGCAATTATGGTGTTAGGAGATGTGAGTTCATCCATCACTTTCAACTTTCTTTTTGTTTAGGAATGGGATTGATGTTGAGAAAGTGCCATTCATATCCTGGCCAGGTGATCTGAAATTGCTGCTACTTTGTAAATGCTTTATTGCCAATGGCTGTCTTGATTTGGCATGTTTATGCTATTGTCTGTGTGTCCTGATTCCTCTGTCTACAGTGTTATCTTCTGCTTTGAACCTGCCAAAGACCTACACTTCTTCAGAACATGTTCCATGCTAAATTCTCCAGTGAAACTTCCTAAATTCCTTCTTCCTACTTTTCCTTGTGATGTTTCTACTGTATTGCATCATATCTCAAAATATCTTAACTGGTTTACTACTAGGTGGTAAGCACTGTGCAGTCAGAGGAAAGCACTCTTCTATCTTTCTACTCCCAGCTTATGGGACTGGGAAATGCCACTAGGCACTTGTTAGAGATAATTCATGGATGCCTGCATGAAAAAATGACTAGAGTTCATTGTCCTTGAGCATCAGGCTTCATCCTCTGAACAGCGGTCCCCAATGTTTTTTGCACCAGGGATCAGTTTCATAGAAGACAATTTCTCCACAGACAGGGTGGGGGGATGGTTCAGGTGGTAATTGAAGTGATGGGGAGCCATGGGGAGCAGCAGATGAAGCTTTGCTCACCTGCTGCTCACCTCCTGCTGTGCAGCCCAGTTCCTAACAGGCCATGGACCAGCATCAGTCTGCAGACAGGGGCTTGGGGACCCCTGCTGTAAGAAATAAGAGAGATAACCAAGTGCCTTAAAAAGCTTTTTTGATCACTAAAATGCTATGATTCTTAGACTTTGTGTTGTTACTCAAATGCAGTATACCTTTTTTTGTTTCATATATTTGTCTTAATACCAGAGCTTTCTGTATGTTCAGAAGCATCTTGATCTCTGACCCTTTGCCTGCAGTTGCAGCAAAGATATGGTTGAGTTGATGTATCTACCTTCTTTGCCTCCTAAAGCTGACTCTTTCTCTGGGTCTCGGGTGGAAATATTACTTCCTACAGAAGCAGCCTCCTGATTCTCCTACTCTAACACTTGCTACACTGTTTGGCCATTATCTGGTTACATGTGTTCCCTTCTCCTAATTGTAAGTTGCATATGGGAGAAGATGCCATCTTTCTTCTTTATTGCTGTATCCCTAAAGCTTAGCCCAGTGCCTGACACATCGTAGTTGTTCCTGAATCTACTGAATGAATCAATGAATGTAGGAGTCCGTGCTCTGAGGGGATTTAAATGTTATAGGATACACAAGAGAAGTACACGAACAACCAGTATATTCATGCCTCTCCTTTACAATTCCCAAGGAATCTGTGGAGTTAACATTGTTTCTCCCGTTTTGCAGAAAGGAAAATTTTGGCTTAGAAAATATATCATTTCCCAAGGTGACTCTATAGCTAGAAAGTGGTAGAATTAGATTTGAACTCTAGTTTTCTGATAGCAAATTAAGCTTTCCCTACATAACACTGCAGCAATATTCAGCAAGTGTTAAAAATTGGTACAAAAATCTACTGCTTTTCGGAAATGGGAGAATTCATTTCTACATAAAATGACATTTGAGTTTGAATCCAAAAGACGGATCAGCTTTTTTAAAAAGAATCATTTCAATTACTAAAACATAAACAACCCCATGTGTTAAAATAAATTCAACTAATACAAACAAGTGAAAGTGAAAGTTCCCCCCACTCTTGCTTTAATTACATTTCTAAGACATAACCATCATAAAATATATCTGTGTATAAAGACATGACATTTGGGTTTTGTTTTATTTGTTTTAAAGGAATCCCACTATAAATATTGTTCTGCAGTACCCCCTTCATCATTTTAAACTTCGATATAACTTGGACAACATTCTATCTGTTATATTTGTATTTATCTACTGCATTTTTAACTGCTGCCTTTCATTTATTTGTAAGAATGTTTCATAATTTGTTTAACCAATGTGCTATTGTGGGCATTTAGGTGGTTTCCTATTTTCTCCTCTATAAATAATTCTACAGTAATTCTCTTGTGTGTACATCTCTGAGTTTTCATTAAAGATTTTCTGCCCGTTAATTCCTAAAAATAGGATTTCTTCTGTCATGGGTTATATGCCTTTTAAATTGAGTATGAAACTGACAAAAATGTGCAGAATGTGAAAAGTTGGAATGGGGGCGGGGAACATTCAAGGTGGGGAAAGTCACATAAATAAAGGTACCAAGAAGCATAAGTCACATTCCTTTCTTTCTTCCAAGAAGTTTCAGCATTTTGACCCTTTGTGTGAGCTCAAATGACAAATTCCAGCTCCTGCCAAGTGACCACAAGCTATTTGTCAGTCTCTTTTTCTCCTCCTCCTGTCCCTTCAATGATGAAGTCCCCAGAGGTTAAACACTCTCATTAGTAATCTTACCACTAGAATCCCTGAAAACCAATGTTTGCTGCCCTTTGGTTTTTTATATTAGTGACTCCTCACCACACACAGACACCTCATTGTGCTATTCACAACTTTCCAAATGAAACCAGAGACTTGATTCAACTGTAGTCAAAGAAAACGAATTCTGCACAATTCCACACACATACACACACTAACCCTACACTTTCCAGCAGCAACTAAAACTTAAAATTGAATGATGATGACATGAAATGTTTTAAAGAGCTTATCCCCTTGCCTTCAGTTTTATTAAAGGCACAGATGTGCTGTCGTATTTAATGGTGTTTACTTGGAAGCATGCATGTTTACCCTTGGAAACCTATTATGCATCTCTCACCTTACAGTGAACAAAAGGGCATTGTAACTTCATGTAGTCTGACTGTTTGCTTAAATTTAGGTCTGCACTCAAATGAGAAAAATGCTTGAGTATCAGTCATCTTGGAATCCAAGGGACTTATTCATATAGCATGTGGGGCTCTATTCATAAGTGATTTATGTCTTTGCGTAAAAGGGGGGGGGGCCTGTGTGTGTGTTGCTCAGAGAACCATCGACTGCCTCCCCTGAGTAATTTATACAAGATCAATATTTATCAAAGTGAACCAAGAATTGAGCCTTACTTATTGAGAGCCAAATACTTCATTTTCAGTTCCTTCACCCGTGGAAGGGATCACGACAGATTGAAATGTTTGCGTGAAAGCTACTTAAAGTGGTTCTCACTTTGTTCCTGTTGTTTTAGATACCATGTGATGCTTTGGCTGAAACTGCAGATTTCTTTCATGAATGATGCTCATGACTAACACAGAGTAGGTATTCAAAAAAGTACTTGTTGAATCAATGACTAAAGAAAAATTAGCAAACATTGTTGGCACTGTTTCCATAGAAAAAAAGAGAGTTGCCTGTTGAAATTACTCTTTTAACATATATTAATTGAGCACCTGCTAGGCATTTGGCATTGAATGAGGACACAGTTGTTAATGGGAACTGTCTCCTAGACAAATGTGTAAATAATTAAAAATATAATAATGAACAGTGCTATGTTCTCTATTAAAGATTAAAAAAAAAAAAGTGTTCTGGAGATCCAGAGGAAAGATCAACTAATTCTGCTCAGAGAAGTTGAGGAAAGAACAAGAGTTAAACAGGAATTAAACAGGCTTGTAGTGAATAAGGAAGAGAATTTTAGGATGAAGTTATAGCATGAACAAAAGAAACATAAAAGACCTTCAGATTACAGAAATGGGATAGATGTGTTGCCATGAAAGATTAGAGTACCTATGTCAGAAATCAAATAAATAAGTCTGAAATTTTATGTTAGGATTGGATTATAAAATGCCCTATATACTCAACCAGTGAGCTGTTATTTTATTTTGTAAGAAAGAGGAGATTCTCATAGATTTTTTAACATGGAAGTGACATAATCAGATTTCCTTTAGTGATGTGTCTCTGGTAGCACAATCTATACTCTCTACATACCATCTGGTGAAGAAGGATAGAGAGGAGATGACAAATGGGATTCCACTTTCTTCTCAAGTCTACTAGTGTCTCTATGGAATGCTGCTTTGAGAAGGACTTCAGAACTGCATCTGGACTCAGCAGGAAAGTCTCCAGTAATAAAGAAGTAATGCCTGCCATTAGTGTAAGAAGGAAAAGAAAAGCTATTGGAGCAGGCATAAGCTAAGCATTTGCCATCCCTGAATTAGCTGGATTTTGGGAAAGTCTAGGTGAGAAATCATAAGCCCTAATTTGTGGCAATCTCAATTTGTGAGTAAAGGGAGCATATTTAAATACTTTATACTATATATACTAAATATATTAACTTTGCTTTTATAAAATATCATGTTATTTTTACTCTTGCATATAGAAGACTTGAAGAATCATGTGAAGTTTAAGATAAAAGAAAAGAGGATGACTTTATAAAGTCTGTAGTTTAAGATAGGATGCTGGGGAAAGCAACAATCATTAATTAAGAAAGGGAATAGAAGCAGAAAAATAAGTTGAGAGTGGTAAGGATGTGAAAAGGAAGATGCTGATTTCATTATGGGCTGTACTGTGTTCTAGGAACACAGAAGATATATGTCCAAAATATTAGATGAGAAGGTGAAAAATTTTAGCTGAGAACTAGAATATTAGCAGGATTTTGTTGCTAATATTTAAAAATCAAATAAAACCATGGAATGGAAAAAATAAAATTAGTAACTCAATATAGGAATTTAACAACAAACACAAGTAAAAGAAGAATTAAAGAATGTGAAAATATACAGGTAGGGTCATTGAAATGACAGAATAATGGAAAATACCGAATAGTCAAGATATGGAATAAGACGACAAAATCTAAAATATGTGCAAGCGTGATACCCTAAGAGTGAGCAAATATGGTAAGACAGAAGCAATATTTGAAGAGATAGTGGTGGAAAAACTTCTAAAATTGCTGAGGGACATCAAGCTATAGATCCAAGAAGTGTTACAAACAGGAAAATATATAAATAAAATCACATTTTAATTAATCACAGTATTAACTGATGAAACAAGATATAATATTAATAGCTGTCAAAGGGAAAAAAGAAATACTTTAGCTTAAAAGAAAAACCCTAAGACTTAACAGGTGACTTCTCATCAGAAATTATGAAAGCCAGTGAAAATTGATTGGCATTTTCAAAAATATTATAAGAATAAAAACCTGCCAATGGATAACTCTATACACTGAAAAATATTCTTCAAATATTTGACATATAAATAAAACACTTTCAAAAATCACAATCTTAGGGAATTCATTGAACTCATAGTAGACAGACAATTTAAGTATATCTTTGCACAGATGTAAAATGCAGATTTAAAAAGGAAAATGCAGGAAACAATGAATAGTGACAGAAAGATTAAAATTTGTGTTTAAATATCAATAAATATTGATGGGGTAAAAATAATAATAATGCCACATGGAGTTTAAAATATCTGTGCAATTAAAATAAATTACAACACTAGCACAAAAGAGAGCAAGAGGTAAATAGTTTTAAATTTTTCACATTGAATAAAGTGATAAAAATTTGTATTTATATTAGACTTTAATCAATCAAGTATTCATGTTTTATTATCAAGGATATATATATAAAATAATTTGTTAAAGAATGTATAATAAACAAGATAACAGAGGATGGAATTGGGATAATGATTAATGGATGAAATGAGTGAAATAAAAAAATGCAGATATTTAATCCTGGATATGTCTATAATCACTTGAAATGCACACAGATTAAATATTCAAACTAATAGACAAAGATTTGTCACACTAAAATAAAACCTATATGATGCTTACAAGAAACACAGTTTAAATATAGAAAGGTTGAAAGTAGAGGCCTAGATAAAAGATGACAGCGTAGCTATAGGAATATCATATAAACTAAACCTTAAGGCAAAATCATTAATAGAGATTTTCTCAAAGCATTTCACAGTGATAAAGGGTCAATGCACCAAAAACATAGCACAATCATAAATTTTCATGCAACCAATAATATCACTTCAAAATTTTTAAAGAAGAAAATGAGAGAAATAGAAGGAGAAACAGACAAACCCAGCATTATAGAGAGAGGCTTTAATATACCTCTTTCAAGAGGTGAAAAACAAGCAGACATGTTCAGTAAGAATATAGAACTGAACTATACAATTAGGGAATTTGTATTCTTTTGGTACTAGATTTGCCTATATTTGGTTTTATTTTTGAGACAGCATATAATAAGTCCAGCAGTGTTTGGTGTCTCTCTCTCTCTCTCCTTCTGTGTGTGTGTGTGTGTGTGTGTGTGTGTACTTGATTTTAGAGAAATATCTTTGGTCTTATTGGAGAGAATAATACGTCCTGAATAATGAAAATATTTTTTTCTCCTTCAAGTGAAAGGAAGCCGGCTATTGTGTTTCTAGGCAATGGGTTCTCCTTACCATTCTGGAAGGATAGACAAGAAGCCAAGGCTTGGGTTCTTTTTCAAAGGACCATTAAGTTCTTTAAAATAGATCACTGAGTCCTGTTATTAGAAGACAGAAGCACAATGAGAGATTTTTCCTTTCAGAAAGGCAAGTGGGAAAGAAGAAAGAAGAGACGGAATTCAAACATCTGGATACCTGGATGCCATACATGAGAGGGACGCCCTAAGCAGAGTGCAGAGAGAAGGAGAAGGATCTTATCACAGGGTTCTTCTGGAACTACTTGTTCATCCTGGCTTCCAAAAGCCTTTTGTGTGCATCTCTTCCCAACTCTAAGTTCAATAATATCATATTAGTAGCTTAAAATCACCTGTGGTAGGAATATTCACAGCATAGAAATTGGCAAATGCTACAAGTCAGGACTTTTTTGAGGGAAGCTAGTTTATAGACATTTACCACTATACCACTGCCTGAGGACTACCATCTGATACCCAGGGACTACACAGAACCAGGAAAAGAACTCCAGCCTCTCAGTCACATGACTGTTTGCCAATGTAGGTTGCCTATTACAGACACAACTCATTGGAGAACCTGACTCCATTACTGGAATTCAGCCACTAATTTATTCAGTCATTGTGTAATTGGAAACATCATTCTACCTGTGCCCACAGTGGATCGCAATCTATTATTCTGCTCTGCAATAGTGTAGGAAACAACACCCTACCCTGTGAAGATGAATGCCCTCAGTTCCTGAAAATTCTCTCATGTGTCAAGTGGGTTGCTGTACACCTCCTGAGGGAAGTGGGGATTAAGAAAGCAAGACTCCTACCTAAACCCGAGGACCAGACAGGAACCTGTGAATATGCTCTGAGTTTTGGATGGGAGTGTGACTATCACTGGCACAGCCTTTGTGTTTGTGGAAGTGATATAAAGAGTCCCTTTCATGTTCTATATTTTAAGGAACAAGAAAATATTTTCATCTTCATCATAAAAATAGTTTTGTGCAATGGACAGGGATTCCCCAGTTGCATCGTAAGAAGGAGTGACCTTCTATGTTCCTATGTTCTACACAAGTCGTGGATGAATGTTACTCTGGTAATGACTCAGGAGGCATTTGGTGCACTTTTCCCTGTGTGAACATGAAATTTACATGCATGTATTGGAACGCAGGGTATATCAGAACATGTGAAGAACAGCCATGAGGGGAACAGTGATTTTGATGGCAGAAGTCTCTTCCTCATTTTGAGAACTTTCCTTTGGTGAAAGAGGCCATAACGGTCCATAACAATGAGCTGTGAACAAGTCTAATCCTTAGGGCAATAGACTCATGCTGATGGGTTATGGGGATTTTTTTTCTCAGCAGCAGCATCACCATGACTGCTACTTGGAAACCACTGTGTTTACAGCAGCTGTGTTCATGGAGGGCTGAACTCTCAAGTGTTCATAGAACTAATACAACGCAGAGATTTCTACTGGCAGAAACTAGTCATCAGTGTTCTAGGCTGTTTAGTGTCTATATTCCTTTCTCACATGGGGCCTGGCAAGACCTGCATAAGTATCAGAACCATATCTACAATTTTGTTTGAAGATGGACTCTCCCCTTTTCCTTCCCGTCTCCTCTGGGCACAAAAACAATCCTTGGATCCTTACTGTTTTTCTATTTGTAAGTTTAAGAGAACCCTGTCTTGTACAAGATAGCAGATCTCTGAATGGTTCTGCATCCATGTTGATAAAAGGCACCGTAGGAGATTTGACTAACCTTGTTGTTAAACCATCTGCATGAAGTCAGTGACTGAGCGATAAGTATACAGCTGAATTTTATAAAAGCAAACATCACAGCCCAGAGAGATTGGGGAAATATGTTTTCTTTTTCACTTTAAATCATCTTTCAGCATTCTCAGGAGTTAAGACCCTGGAGTACATGAGAGTTAAGACAATTGTGGAGTTCACAGCAATTAACCTTGGTTCAATTTATTCCATTTGACAATTCTGTTTTTCAATTCCCTGAGAGTAAAATAAATTCTAACACTTTTTTTTTCATTCTAACACTTTTAAACTATTTTAAAGTTTTCTTCTTTTTTTTGTTAGGAAGCCTATCCATTATCTTATTATAATCTCCTAAAATGCTGGTTAAATAATATAGATATTAGTGATAATTATAGCTACAGTGTTGGAAGGAGTATTGGTCTTAATAATGATGATGATGATGATGGCACTTTCTAAGTTCTAGGTCTTGTGATAGTTTCTTGACATATATTACATTGTTTAATCTTTCCAACAGCCTTATGAGATGAACTAAAACCTAGATATGTGAAGAGATTAGTCCAAGGCCACACAGGACATAAATACTAGAACACATTTTGGAATCTAAGTGTTTTGTCTTCTGGCTCAGGCTCTTTCATGTACTTATGTACTTATTGCTAGATCTGATGCAGGAAAGGACCTTCTTCCTTCTGAGATGATGCAACTCACCTCTCTCAGAACTGGGATTAACCTCACCTCCTCTGAGAAGTATTCCCTGCCTTTCATCAGCCATGTGGTTTTAGCAAAATTATTTAACATGAAAATAAAAAGAGGTAAAAGTACTGGACTCAAGAGTTGTTGCCGATATCAAATGGGTCAATTTGCAAAAGTCTGGCCAGTAGCACACGCTGTCCAGATTGTGGTTTATTTTTCTATACTGGCCGCTAGACTTTTAAGCTTTACCCTAAATGTGAGGAGTGCAAGTGACAAAAGGAGAGTCATGTTAACCCGAGCCTCACGAGATTTTGATGTCAGCACAGTGTTCCAGATCACTCATATTAGCCCACTGGTTGTAATCTTTTCTCCTGTCCAGAGCTCTTAACAGCATTGCATTTGACCTTGGTCCCACCATTACTAATAGAGAATAAAATGTCCTAAAGGAAGGTGTCCAAAGAAAGGGTGAAAGCAGAGAACTCTGGGAGGTCAGTAGTAGAAGGAGCCAAAGCTTGCACTTCCTCAGAGAACAACCACTTTCCCTGGCTCATTTAATGTATAGTTTCTAAGGGGCCAGCCTCATGGACTTTAGCCAATCTGGTATCAGGCAAATGATCCAACCCACTTCCCATCAGGTGAGACAGTGGTATCCAAGAAATATCCAGTCAGGGCAAAGGCAGAAACAACCCAGTCAGGCCTGAATGCTGTATCATTAGTTTTCTCCAAGCCTGGCTTTAAAAAGACATGTTTTAATGCGCAGAAGACCTAAATAGACATATCTCCAAAGAAGACATACAGATGGCCAACAAACACATGAAAAGATGCTCAACATCACTAATCATTAGAGAATTGCAAGTCAAAGCCACAATGAGGCATCACTTCACACCGATCAGAATGGCCATCATCAAAACATCTAGAAACAATAGATGTTGGAGAGGGTGTGGAGAAAAGGGAACTCTCCTGCACTGTTGGTGGGAATGTAAGCTGGTACAGCCACTATGGAAAACAGTTTGGAGGTTCCTTAAAAAACTAAAAATGGAACTACCATATGATCCAGTAATCCCACTACTGGGCATATACCCAGAGAAAACCATAATCCAAAAAGAAACATGTACTATAATGTTTATTGCAGCACTATTTACAATAGCCAAGACATGGAAGCAATCTAAATGCCCATCAACAGGTGAATGGATAAAGAAGATGTGGCACATATATACAATGGAATATTACTCAGCCATAAAAAGGAATGAAATGGAGCTATATGTAATGAGGTGGATAGACCTAGAGTCTGTCATACAGAGTGAAGTAAGCCAGAAAGAGGAAAACAAGTATTGTATGCTAACTCATATATATGGAATCTAAAAAAAAAAAATAGTATTGATGAACCCAGTGAAAGGGCAAGAATAAGGATGCAGATGCAGAGAATGGACTGGAGGACATGGGGTTGGGGTTGAAAGGGAAACTGGGACCAAATGAGAGAGTAGCATAGACATGTATATACTGACTATAAAATAGATAGCCAGTGGGAAGTTGCTGTATAACAAAGGGAGATCAACTCGATGATGGATGATGCCTTAGAGGGCCAGGACAGGGAGAGTGGGAGGGAGTTGTGAGAGGGAGGGGATATGGGGATATATGTACAAACACAGCTGATTCACTTTGGTATACCTCAAAAACTGGTGCAAGAGTGTAAAGCAATTATATTTCAATAAAGAGCTTAAAAAAAAAAGACATGTTTGGTAAAAGACTATGAAATAATATTTTTCCTTTCAAAATAATACCATTTTTTTTCTCTGTCTCCAAATGAGAAAATACAGTTCTGACATGAAAAAATAATATTTAGGATTTTCCTCGTATACGTCTCAAAATTGTGGTTGTCCTTTTCATTTTTTCTCCTCCTTCCATACGAGAGTTTTGTTTTTCCTTAAAAACACCTTGTACATTGAGACTGAGTTCAGTCTTAGTTTTCTTTTATTTGGAAAGGTTCTCTGGGTGTGATTTTACATCTATTATCTGTTGGCACTATGGCACTCCTTAGGGTAAGCTGGGCTAGTTTCACAATCTCTATTTTATAGATGGGGAAGGAAGCTTGGAAAATTTTGCAACATACCTGGATATTTTAGCTCATACATTGTGAGGTCAGGACTAGAGCTCCAAGTTCTGAGTCAGGTTTCCAACATCAGAGACCCTCAGAGTGCTTCTGTTTATACCTTTGTTGTTATTGCTCTTGTTGTAGTGTGTGTGTGTGTGTGTGTGTGTGTGTGTGTGTGTGTGTGTCTGTGTTTTCTCCATACATACCAAACATAGTCACTATGAAGAATCATAAAAAAAAAAAAAAAATGAAACCCAAACGAATAAAACCGTTACTACCTAAAAATTTACCTTCTGATTGGCCTATAAATGATATTATTCAGAACAGAAAGCAAAGTCATTGTAATTAAGTCTAGGGAAGACTTTTCCATTATGGTTTATCACAGGCTGTTGAATATAATTCCTTGTGCTATATAATAAGACCTTGTTGTTTATCTATTCTAAATGTAGGAGTTTGCATCTACTAATCCCAAACTCCATCCATCCCTTCCCCAACACCCTCCCTCTTGGCAACCACAAATCTGTTCTCTAAAGCATGGGATATCTTTCTATTTCTTTGAGTCATCTTCAGTTTCCGTTATTAATGTCTTATAGTTCTCAGCATGTAAGTCTTTCACCTCCTTGGTTCAGTTTTTCCTAAGTATTTTATTCATTTATTTATTTATTTATTTATTATTGCTCCTCTTTCATGTCTTATTTTGTTTATTTGGTCCTTTCTCTTTTGTTCTTGGTGAGCCTGGCCAGAGGTTTGTCAATTATGTTTATCCTTTCAAAGAACCAGCTCTTGGTGGTGTTGATCTTTTTCCTTATGGCCTTTGTTTTAAGGTCTATTTTGTTTGATATGAGTATAGCCACCCCTACTTTCCTGTCATTTCCATTTCCATAAAGTATCTTTTTCCATCCCCTCACTTTCAATGTATATGTGTCCTTTGCCTTAACGTGGGTCCCTTGTAGGAGGAATATTGTAGGTTCTTGTTTTTTATGCAATCTTCTTCCCTATGTCTTTTGATTAGAGTGTTTAGCCCATTGATATTTAAGGTAATTACTGATAGGTATGTATTTATTGCCATTTTAAACCTTGTTTTCCAGTTGATTTTGTATTTCTTCTTTGTTCTTTTCTTTTCCTTTTTGTTTTTTCTTTCATGGTTTGATGGTTTTCTTTTGTATTATGCTTGTGTTCTCTTTCGGGGGGAGCTTTTGTGAATTTATTGTATGTTTTTGATTTGCAGTTATCTTACTTTTCAAGTATCTTAACCCCTTCCTATATCTACTTGCTTAGACTGGTGGTCATATAGGCTTAAACATATTTTAAAAAAAATCTGTATTTTCTTACTCTCCTCCCCCATATTTTGTAATTTTAATGACCTCTTCTACATCTTCATGTTTGTCCTTCTGCTGTTACTTGTGGTTTCCACTGCTTTCACAGAAAGTTTTTGATTTTTGTTTTTAATCTGTGTACTGGCTCAAGTGATTTACTTTCCAACTGTGATTTTTCTCTTTCCTATAGATTCTTGCTTCTTTTTTATTTAGAGAAGACCTTTTAATATTTCACTTAAGATAGGTTTAGTACTGCTGTATTCTTTTAATTTTTTTTCTTATCTGAGATATTCTTTATTTATCCTTCTAATCTAAATGATAATCTTGCTGGCTAGGGTATCCTAGGTTGCAGGGTTTTCCCTTTCAGGACTTTGAACATATCTTGCCACTGTGGGCCTGTAACATTTCTGAGAGGAAATCAGCTGATAGCCTTGTGGTGGTTCCCTTGTAATTAACTCTATATTTTTCTCTTGCTGTCTTTAGACTCCTCTCTTTATCTTTAAGTTTTGCCATTTTAATTATAATATGTCGTAGTGTAGGTCTGTTTGAGTTCATCTTGTTTGGGACCCCCTGTGCGTCCTGTACCTGGATATTTGTTTCCTTTTTAGGTTTGGTAAGTTTTCAGCCATAATTTCTTCATTTTTGATCCTCTTTTTTCTTTCTTCTCCTTCTGGGATCCCTATTATGTGTAGGTTGGCAAGCTTTATATTATCCCATAGGTTTCTTATATTGCTTTTTTTTTTTTTTCATTTGTCTCTGTTTGCTATTCTGATTGATTGATGTCCATTATTCTGTCTTCCAGATCACTTATTCATTCTTCTGCATTATTCAGTTTGCTCCTTATTGCCTTTAGCTGAGCTTTCATCTCAGCAAATGAGCTTTTTATTTTATCCTTGTTCCTCTTTATAGTTTCCAGTTACTTTTTACAGTAATTTGCATTTCTATCAATAGCTTTTCTTAATTCCTTCAGTGTTTACATTACCTTCTTTTTAAACTCAGTGTATATTAGACTGAAGAGATCTGTTTCATTGTTCTTTCAGGGGAATTCTCTTAATCTTTTAATTGGGAGTGGTTCCCTTGCTTCTTTATTTTACTTTATTTCTCTTACTTTATGAGTTTAGGAGAAACAGTTACCTACTGTGGTCTTGGAGGTCTGTTTTTATGTGGGTGCACCCCTGTTCAGTCTGTGAGCTTAATATTTTTGCTGTGAGGGCTGTTTTTAGCGTGGATGCCTGCCGTATCTTTCCTCGGTGTGTGCTGGTCATTACCCCTTTGATAGAGAGTGTGACTGGTATTGTGAGCAGAGCTTGAACTGGATATTGAGTGGAATCTCCTCTTTGCTCTGTAGTTGTCACAGTCCTGTCAGGGGCAGGGTCTGACCCCTGGCTGTTGCAATAGAAGCCCCCAGATCCATTTCTGAGCTGCAGTATGAGGTAGGTGGTATTGGAGCACTCCTGCTGGGATAGGAGCCACTGAGGATTCCTCTGCCAGATCTGTCCACTGCAGAGTGCACTCTGTGGTGTCACCCACAAAGTAGATTGTTTTGGCACTGCATTCAGCCCCACCTCAACCATGGAAATGCAGGCAATCAGCCCTAGTGTCCCTCAAGTTCTATGTTCACAAACCCAGCAGCAGAGATCAGCTGGCACAGGTCCATCAAAGCCAGGTACCAGGACCACAGTAGTCATGCACCTCGAGCCACTGCAGGACCTATGGAAGCAGCCTAGACCCCGGTCCAGCCTCCATGTGTGTGTACCCACATACCCTACAACTGCCAAGGCCAGTCCCATTCCTGCTAAGGGAGCACACATAGTCTACCAGGGTGTCCTGCAGCCTCTGAATTTACAAAGCTGGAGGCAGTGGCATAAGATGGCAGATCACACAGGCAGAGGGAGAGGGCTCAGATTTCAGCCTACTTTCCAGACCATATGGAACCTGCGTAATTGTCATGTATTCCAAACAGCTCTGTATCTTCTTTTCATTTGTTATATACAAAGACTTTTCTCCAAAAACTACATGTCCTTATTAGAGCAGAAGTGAGAATGCGATGCATTTTGAAATTCCCAAAGGCCTTAGTGCAACAATCATTGTCACTATAGCAAACATACATTCAGGTCTTACATGTGCCATGCTCCATGCTGAGAATTCTTCACACAACTCATTTGGTCTTGATACCAACAACATATGCAGTATTTTCTTTTATTTTCCTATTTTACACATGAGGAAACTGAGTCCTAGAGAGTTTAAGAGATATTCCCAAGGTTGCCTTGCTTAAATGACTGAGATGTTAACCTCTGAGATCTCCCTAGGCCCTGAACAATTTCTATGAGGAATTTTGCCTTGCTCAGCTGCCAAGGAAGTAGATATAATGTGCAATTTGAATACATCACCTGGATGGAGAGAGTTGCTTGTCTGATGATTCACACTTTTAAATAAAATAATAAAATTCTTGACTAGACAGCTTCACAACTGCAGTCCAGCTAGGATGTGGTCACTGCAGGTCCAAAACACACTTGGATGATATTCTAGCTTGAAGAGCATAATTTGCACATTCACCGTAGAAGTTCTCCATGGTGTCTTGTGATTACAGTCCTTGTCCAGTGCCTGACAAAAGTTGGTTCCTGCTTTGACTCCCTGTCCTGCTGCTCTTTGCTGGAAGTGGCATAGGGAAGGGTGGGATGCCTTCTCCTTTAGTTGCAAATCTAAGCTCAAAAGAGGCAAACAGGGTGGGTGGCCCAAACTGAAATCCTGATTCAACTATTATTTACTAAGCACTTAGTATATATCAAACATTTCCGCATATCTTATTGCAGGGGATCATCCCGGGGCCCTGTGGCATGAGTGTCACCATCCATGCTTTACAGATGGGGCAGTAGATTCAGATGTGCTAAGTACTAGTCAGAGTCATTCAGCTACTAGAATGGAAGGGATCTGATTCCAGCTTCCCTGCTCTTGCTGTCCCATCAACATGCTTCTAGCTCACTTTGTGATGAATAACATGAAGAGTGGAGGAGGGGAAATACAATACAGGTGATGATCATAATAACACACGTCACTACTAACATTCATTGAGTTCTCACCATGTGCTGGGCACCATGGGAACACGTTACAAGCATCATTTCATTTCATTCTCACAACATCAACATGAAGTAAGCACCAGTACTTCCCTCATGTGACAAAGAAGGAAAATGATGCTCAGAGATGTTGTTATTAGTCTAAGATAACAGAATATAGCACCAAGATTTGAGCCCAGGCATCTTGTCACTATAGCTTGTTACAAGAGCTATACATAAACACACAATGTGGGGGGTCTGGATGGGATCCTTCCCCTGCCCTAGATCTTGAGGATGAGCACCAAGAGGGAGTGAAACAAGCAATTTCAAAAAATAGGTCAGACTGCCAACATTGCCAACAGAACCCATTCAACCAAGGTCACAGTTCTCAACCCTTACCTCCATGTTCTAACACTGACTTAGAAAAACTGCCAACAGACTCTGGAGCAGAAGATGGAGCTACTGAGATGCAGCTTCACCTGGCCTGGAGGTCAGGATTCCCAGGCCAGTTACCTGTGTCAGGAAGTTCTCCCTATCCCACCTGATTGTGAGTCAACTGGGGAAGAAATATGGGTGCCTTGCCAAGTATTTGAAAATTCACTACCCTGCTGTTGAGATATGAAAAGGACTCATGTTAGTAGCATTCTGACACCCCTTCTGCAAGAGAATCAGTCACGTGTCTCTGAAGCCATGGAAATTGTCACTCCTCCTGGTGAAAGCAGTGGAAACTCTGCAGAGCGATTGAGAACAGAGTCATGCCTGGCAAGGGAGAAAGAGAAAAAGAAAAGGAATGGCAAATTGAGGATTAGGTTTATGTCCAGCTGTTAACATACAAAACACAAAAGGAGCAGGGCTGTTTTGTGTGTAGGCATTATTTGTGACACGTTTTCCTTTCCCTCCTCATTAAAAAAAGACATCATTTAAACAATACTATAGCAACATTAGAAGAAGTTTAACAAAGAAAATATTCACATTCTGCTTTGGTTCTTTATGATTCTTGCTAGTCTTTGCTCTTACATTGTTCATTTTTATGTGACTGTGATCATAGGCTAGAGTGAGTGCTTTTCCACATTGTCCCATATTCTTGAAAATATTTCTCGTCAGAAGATAACTCAGTGTGTGGGTTACCCAGTCCTATTGTTCTTTTTTTCTTCTTTTCATTGACGTCTTTGATGTTTGCATCTCTGTTCTAGAGTGTGAACTTATTCATATCCATTCCAGAGGGTTCAGAAAGCCTGAAAATCCAGGGAAATGTGAATTTTTCTGCTCTGTCATGTTGTGATGACTCCCATTAAAAATAAGACAGCTGTTAGAAAGAAGAAAGCAGAAGGAAAAGATGGGTCAAAACAGTTTATTAAAATGAACTTTCATTCTGGTTATTTTCAAGTGATGAAAACCTAAGGTGAAGAAACTCACCAACAAGCTGATGAGCAGCTCTGCACTCTGCAGCCTTGGCAGTGGCCCAGCAGCTACTCCCAGGGGAGGGCACCTCTGGCTGCTCCAGCAGCCATGCCAAGGCTGGGCAAGGGGTGGGAGAGAAATGCCTCACATTCCTTTGGCTCTGTTTAGTCACTGATTCAGGAAGCAGCTCTGTGTCACTCAGCTGGTAGCTTCACCACCTTTTCCTGGGAGGCCAGGGGTTCAAGTTCCACCCAAGTATCTTGACAGCTTCCCAAAGACAATGCTTGCCTTTTCACGGAAAGGGGATGGAGGCACATGCTGGAAAAGGGAGCTCATTCTCCTTAGCTCTTCCAGGGAAACAGGGATCAGAAGAGCAGGAGTGACACCACATCACTCAGCTTAGTTTGACCCACAGACTCAAAAAACTGCAGCATGAAACCAACACAACTGTCACCCAGTTGCAGGTACTTCCAAGGGAGAGGAAAGCTTGGGCTCCCTGCCCCATGCCCCATCATCTCCTTAAATCAGCACTCAGCTCAGACTTTGTTCCAACCACAAGGATGTTGAGATAACAGTATAAAATGCTGGCAGGTTCTCATTGCCAGCATGAGGAAGCAGAGGTCCACAGGTACAGAGGTCACCAAGCTGGGGACTCAGGATCACACTCCTGCAGAATACTCTCTTGATGAACTTTTTCTTTAAAATGGTTATACACAGCACTGCATGACAGTTTACTATTACTCTGAAAGCAATTTATCATTTATGATATTTCAACCAGTTTAAACTTTTTTGAAATTATTTGGAGTTATTTATACTAAATATAACTGATAATTTCACTTTTGACTAAATATTGGAAATTGGGGGAACAAGCAAAAATGGTGGCAAAGATGCTATAATATATGGTGAAGGTGACAAGGGTGATGGATCTTTTTAAATAAAATAAGCCCACACCGATAAAAAATAAATCTCTTAAGTATGCAATAAAATATCTTCATGTGCCTAAAGAATTTCCATGGCAGCCTGAAGTGCCTGAAATATAGATTTGTGTTACTTGTGTATGGGGCAATATTTAGGCTTATAAGTTGCTTCAGGGCTAGTTCTTGATTTATTTTGTGGATAGTGCTGATTCCAGAGCCCTTTCTGCAGAAGCATGGGAGGTTCAGTGAGAGTGGGATGGTGACCTTCTGGAGGAATTTAGAATGAAGATGCCACAGTTACAAGAGACACCTCTCAGATGCAAGAATGTCACTGTCCCCTTCTTTCCCCTTTAAATAAGACACTGTGCTTGCCACAAGCTCTCCAGGAGGTAGGGCCTGCATTGGGAGCCCACCAAGAGGTTCAAGTCTGGTGTTTCTGCTCCCAGGACAGCTTTGCCATCTTCTCTTGGGTTTCATTTCTAGTCAGTTATAAAAAGTTATCTTCCTGTTAATGTAAGTCCCTATCTCCCACTCCCCCCACCCTACCGCCCAGACCTACACATGTACCAAGAGAGGTACATCATGACAGCTTCAGATGAAAGAAAAGCCCAAAGCCAGAAGGAAGCTGTGCAGTGTGGGTCTCCCTCAGCCCCTGTGGTACTTATGTTTAGTTCTTCCTGTTTCACCTGAAAGTATTAACATCTTTCCTCTCTTTGCAAGGGCAAGATTTTGTGGCTTTTTAAACGGCTTTATTGAGCATAATTCACATACCATACAATTTGCTCACTTAGAGTGTAGAGTTCAAGGGCTTTAGTATGTACACAGGGTTGTGCAACCCTCACCACAATTAATTTTAAAACATTTTATTACCTCCAGAGAAACCTCACATTTTTTAAGCCAGCACTCCCCAGTTCCCCCATCCTCTCAGCTCTAGGAAACCACTAATCTAATTTTTGTCTCTATGGATTTGCCTATTCTGAACATTTCATAAAAACAGAATCAATGATCTTTAAAGGTATCCCACTATTCTTCCACCAAGTCTGGTAAGAAACTTGAACCTAGCAGGTGAATTAGTTAAATTAGTTATTTTATTAGGTATATTAGATTACCTGGTTTTAGGATTAATATAACCCATGAACTGGGAAACTAGATATTCCAAGATGAAAATTCTCAAATGCCATTAATCAGAGTCTGCTCTGGATATTATAAAAATGTAAGGACAGCCTATGATTCATACCCTCCCCAGGTGGGCTCCCACAGACACGACCCCCTATGCTCCCAGCCTGTTCAACTTTACAGCAGCGATGCCATAAGCTCAACAATTCAGAGATCAATTCCATAGAAGACTGGTGTTCTTCCATAAGCTTGCACACCACTTTGCGTGTTAACAGGCAATAGCACTAAAATGCACTAAAGACCATGTAATTTATTCCCAACATGCTGTTATTCTTTCCAAAACATTAGCTATGGAGCAGAACGTTTGCTAAATGTTGTCTTTATTTCCAAAGCTTGGCGTAAAAATCATATGCAACCAATGACTGAGAGATAATTGGCCACTTTACAGTTTCAACCCCAAATGAACTCCCCTGTCTGAATAAATTTCCTGGTAAGAGATCTCATCTTAACAGAATGTGAAAGCTTCAAGAAGGATGGAGCTTACAGATCACAGTATGGTCTGTTAGATAAATGACCAGGAATAATATTTCTTAAAACCACATTTTTGTAGACAGAGTTAACAGAAAACCTAGGAAAAAAATACCCACGGGTTCAGGATTCATGCTTAAATGAAAATAACATGTGTGCATTCAGCCCAAGATGTGCCAGGGCTTGGAGCGAAATTGGGAAATTGGCAAGGACTAATACCAAGAGCCTTTTAGGGGCTATTAGGTATTAACTTCCTGGGTCTGACCTCCAGCCTTCTTTCTGAGGAGAAAGCGTAAGGTGACTGACTGCACTAAAGCTTTGCTCTCAGAGTTGTGACATAGAGTCCAGAAAGTTCCTCTCTTGCAGCTGGCTTCTTTTCACTGAACTGGCATTGAGTCAGAAGTAAAATGATGATTTTGTTTAATAGCTGAAGACATGAATATCTTGTGCTTTCAAACTAAAGTTGGTCTCTGGCACTGACTCTGGATCCCTGGATGTTGAGAATTATCTAAGAAGGTCAAGGTGCTCTTGCCCTGCATTTAAAGTGAGTCCTTTGAAGAGGGAGAGGACTCAAATCAATAAAATTAGAAAGGAAACAGGAGAAGTTACAACAGACACCGCAGAAATAAAAAGCACCATAAGAGACTATTACAAGCAACGATATGCCAATAAAATGGACAACCTGGGTGAAATGGACAGATTCATAGAAAGGTATAAGCTTCCAAGACTGAATCAGGAAGAAACAGAAAATATGAACAGACCAATCACAAGTAATGAAACTGAAATTGTGATTACAAATCTCCCAACAAACAAAAGTCCAGGACCAGATGGATTCACAGGTGAATTTTATCAAACATTTAGAGAAGAGCTAACACCCATCCTTCTCAAACTCTTCCAAAACATTGCAGAGGAAGGAACACTCCCAAACTCATTCTATGAGGCCACCATCACCCTGATACCAAAACCAGACAAAGATACTACAAAAAAAGAAAATTACAGACCAATATCACTGATGAATTTAGATGCAAAAATCCTCAACAAAATACTAGCCAACAGAATCCAGCAACACATTAAAAGGATCATCCACCATGATCAAATGGAGTTTATCCCTAAAGGAATCTTCAATATATGCAAATCAATCAATGAGATACACCATATTAATAAATTGAAGGAGAAAACCACATGATCATCTCCATAGATGCAGAAAAAGCTTTTGACAACATTCAACACCCATTTATGATAAAAACTCTCCAGAAGGTGGGAATAGAGGGAACCAACCTCAACATAATTAAGGCTATAAACAACAAACCCACAGCAAACATCATTCTCAATGGTGAAAAAATGAAAGCATTCCCTCTAAGATGAGGAACAATACAAGGATGTCCACTCGCGCCACTCCTATTCAACATAGTTTTGGAAGTCCTTGCCACAGCAATCAGAGAAGAAAAAGAAATAAAAGGAATCCAAGTTGGAAAAGGAGAAGTAAAACTGTCACTGTTAGCAGATGACATGATACTATACATAGATAATCCTAAAGATGTCACCAGAAAACTACTCGAGCTAGTCAATGAATTTAGTAAAGTTGCAGGATACAAAATTAACACACAGAAATCTCTTGCATTTCTATACACTAACAATGAAAGATCAGAAAGAGAAATTAAGGAAACAATCCCATTCACCATTGCAACAAAAAGAGTAAAATACCTAGGAATAAACCTAACCACGGAGGTAAAAGACCTGTACTTAGAAAACTATAAGACACTGATGGAAGAAATCAAAGATGACACAAACAGATGGCGGGACATACCATGTTCCTGGATTGGAAGAATCAACATTTTGAAAATGACTACACTACCCAAAGCAATTTACAGATTCAATGTAATCCCGATCAAATTACCAATGGCATTTTTCACAGAACTAGAACACGAAATTTTACAATTTGTATGGAAATGCAAAAGACCCCAAAAATCCAAAGCAATCTTGAGAAGGAAAGATGGAGTTGGTGGAAGCAGGCTTCCTGACTTCAGGCTATACTACAAGGCTACAGTGATCAAGACAGTATGGTACTGGCACAAAAACAGAAATATAAATCAATGGAACAGGAGAGAGAGCCCAGAGATAAACTGTGGTCAACTAACTTATGACAAAGGAGGCAAGGATATACAATGGAGAAAAGGCAGCCTCTTCAATAAATGGTGCTGGGAAAGCTGGACAGCTACATGTAAAAGAATGAAATTAGAACACTCTTGAACATCATACACAGAAATAAACTAAAAATGGATTAAAGACCTATATGTAAGGCCAGACGCTATAAAACTCCTAGAGGAAAACATAGGAAGAACACTCTTCGATGTAAATCACAGCAAGATCTTTTTTGATCCACCCTTTAGAGTAATGGAAATAAAAAGAAAAATAAATAAGTGGGACCTAATGAAACTTCAAAGCTTCTACACAGCAAAGGAAACTATAAGCAAGACGAAAACACAACCCTCAGAGTGGGAGAAAATATTTGCAAATGAATCAACAGACAAAGGATTAATCACCAAAATATATAAACAGTTCATCCAACTGAATATCAATAAAACAAACAACCCTATCAAAAAATGGGCAGAAGACCTAAATAGGCATTTCTCCAAAAAAGACATACAGATGGCCAAGAGGCACATGAAAAGCTGTTCAACATCACTAATTATTAGAGAAATGCAAATCAAAACTACAACGAAGTATCACCTCACACCGGTTAGAATGGGCATCATCAGAAAATCTAGAAACAGTAAATGCTGGAGAGGGTGTGGAGAAAAGGGAATGCTCTTGCACTGCTGGTGGGAATGTAAATTGATACAGCCACTATGGAGAAGAGTATGGAGGTTCCTTGCAAAACTAAAAATAGAGTTACCATATGACCCAGCAATCCCACTGGTGGGCATATACCCAGAGAACACCATAATTCAAAAAGACACATGCTCTCCAATGTTCATTGCAGCACTATTTACAATAGCCAGGACAGGGAAGCAACCTAAATGTCCATCAACAGATGAATGCATAAAGAAGAGATGGTACATATATACAACAGAATATTACTCAGCTGTAAAAAGCAATGAAACTGAGATTGTTTCCTCTTTTTCCTTTGGATTATCATCTTTCCTGAGATGTGCCTCATGCTGACCTGGTGACTGTAAGTTGTATTTTGTAGTTAGTTAGTTTTGCAGGAATGTTAGTTTTGCTGTTTTAAGTTCAAATTTCAGGGTGTTGAGCCCCTTGTTTTAGGATTCAGATTGTCTATAATGGAAGAAAACCTGAAACTGTCCCAGCCATTCCTTTACTTGGGTGGAGAGGCTGCTTGTATCTCCTACCCAAGGCAGCACATGTAGGAGCTTATCCTGAAGATTAAGTAAATTATTTAAGAAACATTGGACTAGGAATATACCAAGTCCTGGAAAACAGGGGAAAACCAACCATGGCCAATGCCTTCAAGCTGCTTAAGTTTTATTGGTGATTGATCATGGGGGAGAAGGGAAATGCGCTGAGCATTATGACATAGGTGAGTATAGAATATGATGGAGCATAGCCTGGTGTGGGTCAGAAAGACTTCCCAACGGAAGTGATTCCTTTATTGGGTCTTGAGTAGGAATAAGAGTTGAGCAAGCATCTAGAAGCTCTCAGTTGAATAGAAGAGAAAGGCAGAGATACATCCTATGAAAAAGTACAGCAATAGAGAGAGCCTAACATGGTTTGGCATGGCTTGGGTGGGTGGGCATATGATTTTTAAAGATGGGGCTGGGCCAATAGGCAAAAACCAGAGAAATATAGCCCTTGTGTTTGAAATAAGACATACCACTTTCCTAGTTCTTCCTGGTTCTTCCAACATGACAACTAGTTCTATCATAGCAATTATGACTGTACACATGCCTTCTCTTTTGCTCCAAACAGCGGATATGTAATCCAATTCTGGCTCTGCCATTTACCATGTATGTAACCTCAGACAAATTAGCCACATGGAGCCTCTGTTTTTTCTCCTGAAAAATGGGGCAAACTAGGAACAATATCATGGGACTATTGCGAGTATTATCAGAAACAAGCACAACTTCTGGAATTAAAATTTCTCATAAAATATTTGTGGAATCAAACCGGGTATACGAGTGAAAAGGAAACTAACACCTGGAAAACAGCCTTTTGCTTTCCAAATACCAGTAGCTGCCAAAGCAGCCTAGGACACCTGGAAAGAGGTAGAAAGGGGATCTGAACCCTGAAGAAGAGTAAGAGAAAGCCAGGGACCCAGAAAGAGGAGACAGTAGGCCCGAAAAGTAGATCGAAGTGGAGGGATGCAGCTTGTGCCAGAGCAACAGGGCATCACTAGGTCAGGAGTGCACACAGGAGGGAGGGGGTGGCAGTTGCTTGCTCATGGGGCCCTTCAGGGACTGGATGCACAGCAGCCCATGGCTTCCTCTTTCCTGATGTGGCCCTGGTGTCCTGCCAGATTCTGGAAAGAAATCAAAAAAGGGGAAAAAGGCAGAAGAAAGGGGGAAATAGAATAGTTGCATTTTTGTATAGTAACAATAATATTCTTTCATGATAAATATAGTCGACACACTTGGAAAGGAAAGGAACTTCCTCAACTGTGTAATGGTCAGCCATGAACGGACAACAGACACCCTCATTCTTAAAAGTGAAAGATTGTTTCCCCCAAGACCAAGAGCAAGACAAAGTGGTCTGCTCTTGCCACTTCTATTAAAAATTGTACTGGAGGCAAGAAAAAGAAATCAAAGTCATCCAGACTGGAAAGAAATAAGTAAAACTATCTCTATTTATAGATGACATGACCTTGAACATAGAAAAACAATCTTAGAAGAGAACAAAAATTTTGAAGATATACAGCTTCTGGTTTCAAAACTTACTGCAAATTGACATGACTCAGGACCAGAGTGGTATTGGCATGAGGACAACCATAGATCAATAGATGAGAATTGAGAGTCAGAATTAAACCTTCTCACTTATGATCAATTGATTTTCCACAGGGGGTGCCACAAAATTTAATGGGGAAAGTATAATGTTTTCAACATACAGTGCTGGGACTACAGGATATCCACATACAAAAGAATGAAGTTGGACTCCTAACTCACACCATATCCAAAAATTAACTCAAAATGGATCAAAGACCTAAATGTAAGAGGTAAAACTACAAAATGCTTAGAAGAAAACACGGGAGAAAATCTTCGTGATACTGCATTTCTTAGGTATGACACCAAAAGCACAAGCAGCAACAACAAAAAATAGGTAAGTTGAACTTCATCAAAAGTAATAAATTTTCTGGACTTCCCTGGTGGCTCACTGGTTAAGAATCTGCCTACCAATGCAGGGGACACAGGTTCGATCCCTGCTCCAGGAAGATTCCACATGCTGTGGGGCAACTAAGCCCGTGCACCACAACTACTGAGCCTGTGCTCTAGAGCCCGTGAGCTACAACTATTGAGCCTGTGTGCAGCAACTACTGAAGCCTGCACACCTAGAGCCCATGCTCTGCAACAAGAGAAGCCACTGCAATGAGGAGCCTGCACACCACAATGAAGAGTAGCCCCCACTCTCTGCAACTAGAGAAAGCCCGCATGCAGCAATGAAGACCCAACACAGCCAATAAATTAATTAATTAATTTTAAAAAATTAATAAAAAAGTAATAAATTTTTCTGCTTCAAAGGATATCATCAAGAAAATAGAAACAACCCAGAGAATGGGAGAGAATGTTTTCACATTATATATCTATATATATACATATATTTAAATGAGGTACTGATATATGCTACAACATGGATGAGCCTTAAGAATATTGTCATGTGAAAGAAGTCAATCACAACAGACTATATATTGTATCACTTCATTTATATGAAATGTCCAGTATAGGCAAATTCATAGAGACAAAGAGTAAACTAGTGGTTGCCTAGGATTGGGAGGTAACGGGGAGTGACTAACTGGTATGGAGTTTCTTTTTCAGATGATATAATGTCTAAAAATTGATTGTGGTAATGACTGCACAACTCTGTGAATATACCAAAAACCAATGAAGTGTACGCTTTAAATGCATAAATTGTATGGTATGTGAATTATCTCAATAATGCTGTTATTAAAAATGCCAATAACCATACACATAGCCATC
Organism: Hippopotamus amphibius kiboko; assembly: GCF_030028045.1. Lineage (NCBI taxonomy): Eukaryota > Metazoa > Chordata > Mammalia > Artiodactyla > Hippopotamidae > Hippopotamus > Hippopotamus amphibius. Next base: position 28,338,092 of record NC_080202.1, on the reverse strand, counting down.
ATTAACTGAGTGCTATCCAAATGTGCTAAGCTCTATGATCTTACTTAAATCTCACAATATATATGCCAAGAAGGTTTTATCATCTTTATTTAGAAAAAAATAAAAACATAAGTTCAGAGATATTAAGGAACTTGCCCACGGTCACAAAAGTTAGGACTTTGACACATTTTTGTTTCACTTTGAGTTTCAGGGTCTGATTAAAAGGTCATAGGTGGATCTTGTGAACCTTCTTGTGATCCAAGTCACGTGTTGACAGTATGACCAACCACCAAACAGCAGGAGTTAGTGAGATATATGTTTCCAACTTTCTCACCAGGGAACTGTGGTGAGGTGTTGGGTGGCAGTTGCTGCTGGAATGGGGTGGAGAGGACTCCATCCTCAGTTAGCTGTCTTCTCTGGTCTTCTAAGGACACATTTGTTCTAGAGTCTCCCTTACCTACCCCCTCAGATGTGTCACAGCTGTAATTCTGGAGGTGAGACTCTTGATCCTCCACCCCCAGCACCTGATTTTACAGACTCTGTCTTGTGTTTGAAACTGAATCCTATTACTTTTGGTTCTATTTGCTTCTTAATTGCAAGAAATAAAACAGGAGAAGAAGGTGTTAGGCCCATGAAGATAAAAATGGCAAATAGCTCTCACCAAGAAAAATTTGGTTGAGTTTTGGGAAAATGACTCTGAAGCAGATGTATTCCATGTTCTGTTTGGGCTCAGCAATTAAGAGGAAAAGAGGGGCCCAAGCCAAATATGCTTGGGATCTTATCAAATTCCCAGTGTTGGAAAATATTTCAGAATGTTTGACTGTGCTTGGCAGAATCAGTACCTCGACCTTGCCTCTTCCTTCTTAAACAAAGGTGACTGAACAACTTACAATGATCCCAGTCCAAAAGAAGCCACAGGCACAATCACCCTTTTGTGGGAGGTGGCGCGATGGCACCCTCCATCAATGGAAATTTCAATGGGGGTATTAACTGTGAACATGGTTATGATAACAGGGTTTTTGAGAAAGAGAGTGAAAATCAATTGTAGTAACAGAATTTAAGTCCTAAGGGCAGCAATGTATGCTCCCATTCCACTCTTTGTGATCCAGAGCAGAGGCTGGCTTGGGAGACTGGGATTGACGTATGCACACTACTGTATATAAAACAGATAACTAATACAAACCTATTGTACAGCACAGGGAACCCTACTCAATCCTCTGTAATGATCTATATGAGACAAGAATCTAAAAAAGAGTGGATATGTATATGCATAACTGATTAACTTTGCTGTACAGCAGAAACTACCACAACATTGTAAATCAACTATACTTAATGAAAATTAATTTTAAAAATTAATTAATTAATTTAAAAAAAGAGCAGAGACTGGAAAGGGAATTGTCTTTCCATGACTGTCCCCAACTCCTTATTTGTGCATTCTGAAGTATTCCAGGAATTTTTGTGCCCTCATCTGACCCTTTGGTTTTTCCATTGGATTCTTTAGAATCAGAACAGAACTAAATGGAATGCTCAGGATAAGAGAGAGCCATCCTCTAGTTGTCAGGAAACCCAAACCCTCCCTGATAGGTTGAGTGGAAGGAAGGGGAGGGCAAGGATGATGTCATGGGAACTGCTGAGCCTTTGTTGAAACACTGAAATGGGTGTGAGGTTGTTGATACACAGATACAGTGATTTCAAACTGGTTTCTATCATTTATTCACAGTATTTACTAAGCATTCACTACTTTCTGTGCATTAGAAAGACAGCAGTAAATAAAATGGATAAAATTCCCTGCCCTCCTGGAGTTCACATTCCAATGGATTAAAAAAAATGTCATTTGGGAGGTGTAATATTAAATTACTAAAGTTTTCAAGTCAGTTGCTGAGTTGGTCAAAGAAGGGCTAGAACTTTTTTCTCTCATATATGCAGCTCTAATCCCATCAGACTTTTTACCCTAGTACTACAAATATTTATTCTATTTTGCTGATAAATTTTAACATTGACCTCCACTGTTACTCCAGATGGAAAATGTTTTCTTTATCATTAACATAATATCTTACTCCCAAAGTTAAATTTTCTAAGAAGGAGAAGCAACTAGATGCATCTTTAAAATATTTTTCCCCCCAAATGATTAGAAAATAGAGGCTGGGAAGTGCTTATATCCTCTTGGATATATCTTTCCTTCTTCTTGTCTTATCATCATCAGATATTTTTTTATTCACTGAGAAAGCAAGATTTAAAAATAAAGATATAAAAGAGAATTTATGAAAGAAGTACCCAGGAGCCTTGTATTTTTGCTTCAAGGCAAAAAGATGGTTCCCAGTCTTCCCTTCCTTCCATTTATGCATGTCAATGTCATATACGAATTCTTTGTGGTAGGAAAAGTCATTTTTAGTGGATTCTGGTCCAAGAGGTTATCCACAGAGCTCCTATATGGTAATCACTGTGCCCATATTAAAAAGTACAACTTGTTCAATGCAGTAGCCTCAGCCTAGCTTCTACTCCTTCTGAGTTCCCAGCTGCTCACAGCCGGTTCTGCTGATGCTCCCCAGCTAGAGGCTCAGCTTCCTTACCTGTTCCTGATGGAGATGAGTAACGCAGCATGACTCCCATTCCAGGCTGGAATTATATTATCCCAGACCCAAGATTCATGACCCCAGATGACTGAGGGGCTCCCACACTGCTTGCCACTAATTAGATCTGAGACCTACTAACAGGATTGGTTACCAGGAGGGATGGATAAGACTGGGTTGAAGCTTACTTCTTCTACCTTCTTCCCCTACATTCACCCAGTCCACAGACTAGAGCTGCAACCTGGATGCCCTCTCCTTTGTCCAATCAGTTTACTTTTCTAGTTCACTAGTCCAGATTCTAGGAATAGTGACCCAGTTCCTCACCTGGATATTCTTGCTTTGAACAAGACCTTGGGAGAGTGTGTCTACCTGTCCTGTTAGACTGGTCAGTGTCCACCAATCTAATTCTAGCTCCACTGACTGGATGCAATTTGTTGGGAAAGCCATTTCCAAAATGAAGTTGGAGACAGGTACAGCCCCAGCAGCACTGGGCATGACCTGATTTCCAGCACCTCTGGATCTATCCCTTGTCTCACCTCAGTGTGCATGTCTCAAGCTAACTCCTGCTCCAACCCCAGGTCAGCTGATAATACTGTAGACATCAATGCAAAGTTTCTAAGGGCAAAATCTCAAGAAGTGATAGTCTATAATTGGAGCTACCTGATGGTAGGGAGGGAAGTTTTGGTGTCAATATTTATTAGCTATTAGATATTCTGTATGTCACTTTGCCCCTGATCATAGAAATAGACAAATCTGGGTTGTACATTTGTCCCAGTTTCCTGAAGGAGGTCAAGGCTTTGGAAACAGGAGTGATCTGGAAGTTCTCTGGAACTAATTCAAGGCCCCATTAAACTCTCTCTTGGAATCTGCATATCCAGATTCCTTGGTGTTCTCGGAGCATGGCATGGATTTCAATCATTACCAGCCCCTTTTAATGTTTCCACTTTTTTTCTTTCATACCTACTCTGATGGTTCCATGAAAAAAAAAAAAAAAACAACTTTGGATGTACAAATGAATTTGGGAGTGGGAAGGAGGAATCTGAGAGAAAAAGTGAAAGTGAAGCTAAGAAGAAGCTTGTTTAGAGAACCAGATGGCTCTTAACTCAGGAAAGTGGGCTACATTCCCACCAAGTGTGTAAATTTTTTGTGTCTTTTTTTTTCTTTTTCTTATTTAAGAAATGGAGTGATTGGGCCAAGCATATGGCTCTTTGTCAACTACAGATAGTATTAGATATTTATCTTTTAATCCATGTCCCGGAGGATTGAAGTCTCTTAATATGAGCTGAGGGCTCAGTGAGAAGCTTGTTTCTTATAGCTTGAGGAATGGCCATTCCCTTCTTTTTATAATTCTGTGATTCTCCAACTCAAGTGCAAAGTAAGGATGAGACAAGCCTAACACTGCTTCTATTTTATCCTGAATAAATGTTTGCTTGACATAAAGAAGCAGAAGGAAAGAAAGAAAGAAAGAAAGAAAGAAAGAAAGAAAGAAAGAAAGAAAGAAAGAAAGAAAGAAAGAAAGAAAGAAAGGAAGGAAGGAAGGAAGGAAGGAAGGAAGGAAGGAAGGAAGAAAGAAAGAAAGAAAGAAAAAGAAGAAAGGGAAAGAAAGAAAAAAGAAAAAAAGCTAAATGGTTTGATGCATTCATTAAGATTAAGTATTGGATGTTACTGCCATCTAGTGATGATTTAACACCTGGCTGCCAGAGCATGGTGAAGAGTCATATTTTTGCTACAAAGACAGTTGCATCACCTTACTACTGATCATAGCTTCTCAGGCTCTGGAATGGAAGTGACATCTGGGTAGGCTTCTAAATACCAGAGGAAGTTACCTGGTGAAAAATTCTACTCTTTACAACTCTGAGAACAATGCACGGCCTCATATGAAATCCTAAACCCCTCTGTCTGTGATATTTCTGCTTTTGTTTTTAAAACTTCTTTGAAACAAAAACGGCTTCTTTAAATATGGCTCCACCTTCCCTAACACATGTTCACGTGTTGCCAGAGACCGAAGTTTCACAACACCCCTCCCTATGTCTGTCCACAGCCTTGTTTCTTCACAGAAGCATCAAGGCTCTCTCTAATTCCAGGCATATTCCTCCTTCTCCTGTTCCACTCACATGGTACCTGCGCTCAGGGCAAGGAGAGAAGAAGGGAAATGCTATGATTGTTTGCCTACCTTGTACTAGATGCTTAACTGTCATGGTGGTCCTCACTATAATGCCATAAAGTAGGGTCATCCCAATGTGAGAAATGAGGAAAATGAGGTTCAGAAAGGGGATGAAGAGAAGAAAAGAAAAAAAGATGATCTAAGCACAGCATTAGCAGTTCCTCTGGTGTTGAGAGGAAGAACACAGAATTTGGTGGACAGAATAGAGAATGGGACTTCTGCTGCCTTGGAATTTGGGCTGAAGCTTTAAAGATGAGACAGTGGAAACAAATTTGTTTCATTTTCTTTGTTGGCCCCAAAGAAGCTGCCCTTTGCAGTTAGATAGTCAATGGAATCTGAGCCAAGTTCAAGCCAATGGAAATGAGGTAAGCTAGGTCTGACCTCTGAAACCTCCTGCATGACCTTTTATGTACTTTTTGTCTCTCACCTGAGGTTACATATGGAAAATCAAAGGATAACTCTGAGGTTTTAGAAGAAGATGGAATCAAATATGGGACCTTGAAAAAGTGCATACTTTTCCAACACACACCAGATTTTATCAGACTATATTGTTAACAACAAAAAAGCCACTGAGATTTTTTGGCTTGTTTGTTACAGCATTCAATGTAACTTAGCCTGACTGATACACAGCAACATATGCTAAGTATCCTTCTGGTGGGAAATTACACAAAACAGCCAGATGTTTCACTGTTCCCTGCATCAGGCTTTCTGCAATTTAGTTTTGCACTTTCTCACACTAAATAGATGGAGCCTGTCTCCCTGCCCCTTGAATCTGAGCAAACCTGTGACTTCTTTTAACAAGTAGAATGCAAAGAGTAAAACTCTTTGTGGAGTTGAGGCCTTTAGATGTTTTATCTGCTTCTGTCACTCTTAGGATCTTGTCTAGCCACCAAAACAACAAGCCTCAACCTGCTGAATGAAAAGAGACAGGAGGTCCAGGCACCCCAACCAACCCCAGATATGTGAATGATGCCATCCTAGTTCAGCATCCAGGCAGCCCCCTGCCTACCCACCAGCTGACCACAGAAGCATGAGTAAGCACACCTGAATTCAGTTAAGCCTAGCCCAGGGCAGAAAGAATACCAGCAGATGGTATTGTGTGCATTAGTAAATACTTATTATTTTCAGGTACTAAAGTTTGGGGCAGCTTATCATGTGGCATTAGCTAACTGACACATGTACAATTTTAAGAACTCTACTAGACACACCCCAGCAGGAGTTACTAAGGAAGTGACAGAACTGGCTCTGCTTCAAAAGCAGAAAGTTCTATAGTAGAAGAGACATTACTGGGATCAGGAGTTAGAGGTTTAGAGGGAGTTCTTGGTAAGAATTCACTCCATTCTGCCCCTCAGGGAAAAGATCAGAGGTTTTTCCACTAAAAGTCCAGACCAATTAAGGAGAAGTTCAGAGAAAATCACTTTGTAGACATTGGTCGGGGTGGAAGAGAGAACCTGCGGGAAGGGAACAGAGCATCTCACTCTGTGGCTGCATGCTTGTTGAATTGCAGATTCCATAGGACCACTCTATTGCTACCCAGAGAGCTAAGCATGATGGGGGAGTTCCTGACAGAAGCTGACTCTTATGCCTGGGAATCTGAGGATGTTAAGTTAAAATAGAGCCTTTTGCCTATTTCTCACTTGGGAAATTCTGAAGGCAGTCAGCCTTCTGGAGCAGTCTGTGACGGCAGACAAAGGGACAGAAAATTAGTCTATTAGTCTTTCTACAGTTCATTAGAGGGCCAAAGAGGTATATGGGTTTCTTACTGGAGAGGAAAATTGGTAGCTGGACTTGAACTGGGTGGCTTAAAACAACCAACATTTATTGTCTCACACTTATGGAGACTAAGCCACCCGAAATGCTATGCTCCCTCTGAAGCTGCTGGCGAAGTCTCCTTCCTTGCCTCTTCCAGCTCTCATGGCTCCAGAGGTTCCTGGGTTGTAGCAGCGTGACTCCCAGTTCTGTTTCCATCTTTAAAGGATCATCTTCCTTCTGTGTCTTCACATGGTGTTTTCTTCTCTTTGTGTGTTGGTTTCCAGATTTCCCTTTTCCTCTTAGGACACCCGTCATTGGATTTGGACCCATTCTAATGACTTCATCTTAACTTGATTACATTTGCGAATACCTTGTTCCCAAATAAGGTCACATTCACAGGTACTGGGGGTTAGGACTTGTGTGGGGGGGAATGGAGGGAGACAGTCCAACCCTAAACAGTGTCCAAAAGATTGGATGCTGGGTGAGGGAGCCCAGTAGTAAGAGCTGAAAGGTTTACGACTAGGGCAAAAGCCGAGGTAGGGAGTGGGAAGAGCCCATGCTGCCCTTCAGGGCCTCCTGAAGAAAGTACAAATGCACTGTGAGAAAACCAGCAGCAGCTCTTCTTGCTTCATGTCAAGTGTAACAGCCAGGAGAGGACTATCAACAGCCCTAGTCAAGTCAAAGGATTCCTGCCACCTTCCCTCAATCTTCCCTCCCAGCCCCTAATTGTTGGAGGTGGAAGAGACACAGGAAGCAGAGGATGTGTTCCTGGAATGAAGGATCAGGCCATAGTCCCTTCCCCCACTGAGAGTCCTGGAGTCATGGGAAAAGCCGCAGCAGAGGGAAGGGAGGTGAAGGGCTGGCCTTAGCATGAGGTTGATGTGTTAAACTGGATCAGACTGAACCAGACTTTCTGAAACCAGGTCTGAGATTTGCCCAAGAAATGATCAAGGGATGGGAAGGGAGCTTAGAGGACAGTAAGTGGGAAAACAATATTATGTGCTTACATTTCACCTACAAAGTCAGACAGTTCAGTATAGGGGTTCTAAGGATTCAAGTCCAAAACTCTGTGATCTTGGGCAAATCTCATTCCACCTCTGAGCCTATACAACTTGGATGATAATTTTAAACTCTCTCTCTCTCTCTCTCTCACACACACACACACACACACACACACCCGTCTGCAAGGTTGTGAAAGAATTTTCTAAGTTTCGGAGTACTGCGACAGAGGCCAGAATCCACAATTGGCATCTGCCCTCCCACTTCTTGTTTGTGCTGTCTCACACAATGCACTCAGCTTTTCTGAGCTTTGGCTTTCTAATCTACAGAACTGGGCCATGAGTCACGGGGGGTAATGGGAAGATTCGATGAGATGTGAAATTGCTTTTTATTTTGTAAAATGTTTTATGTTTGTAAAATATTTGGGGTATATCTATTTGCTTTATAACACCAAAGAGATGTAACATGTTGAATTAAGTATGAGAATTGACATTACCTGAACTGCTATTGATAATAATTTGTGATCAGCCACCAGCCCCATACGTGGCAAACTTCTGCAAAGCTTTAAAAAAAATACTGACATCAACTACAATTGGCACTCGCCATTGGCCTTTGCCACCTACCTCTGCAAAGATTCAGTCGTGCTGCTGCAGCTGCTGACTGCCAACGCCCCCCTGAAAGGAGTTCAGGGTGGAGAGCTGAAATGAGGCACTCTGTGCTCTATGAAAAACTGACAGAACAGGTCTTTAGATAGTCAGATATTTTCAGGAGCCAACTTTATGAGCCCAATTCTTATAACTCCTCATATCTAGAAAAACACTAAAACCCTTCATGGTTACAACTGCTCTTCGTGACTAGCCTGCACGAGACTAGCAGAATCCTTCTGTAGATAATATGTGCTTGACTGCATGTTTTCCCCTTTCACCAGAACCACATAGCGCAGTAGCTTCCCCCCTGGCTCTTTGGAAGTTTCTCAGAGGTATCTGGGATGCTGTCTCCCAGGTGACAGTCTCCATTTTGCCCCAAATAAAACTAAACTCACAGCTCAAAAAAAAAAAAAAAAAAAAAACCTGACATCTAAGTCCTACACCCCGCCCCCCCGCCCCCCCCAAATATCCCAGTTTAGTTGATCTAGGCTGTGATCTGGGCATCAGGGTTTTCCCAGCTCCCAGGGGACTTGATGGTGCAGTGTGTGTTGGTGGGAAATTCTGCTGCTGTGCCTGAAGGCTGGGTTGCTCCCTTTTCATCTCTTTCATTTTTTTGTTTACCTCTGACAGCTGCTACCTGCCGCACAATTTTTATCGATGGACTAGGAACATGTTGATTTGAATCTGATTTTCTGGCTACTCAGCGATTTTTTTTTCACTTTGTTTTTTTCAGGTTTGATCAACCAATTCATTATTTTCAGCTTGCAACATGAAATTGTACCTGTCATCTTAAAAACGAAACTTGGTTGAGATATTCTGAGTTCCAACGGGAAAAATAACATCGTTATTGTGAATCCAAAGGAGAGTTTCCTTTCCACCACTGAAACAATTGCTTTCATTTTTTAATAATCTCAGGTATCTTAGGAGGGCCACAATTGCACTGTGGGATAACACATGATATTAATAAATCAGAGTAAACGCAGTCGCACAAAACACATTTGAAAGTGCCGAGCAAAAAGACCAAGAATATCAATCATTTGGGGAAGGGAGGTAGATGGAGGTGGCTGTGATGAAAGAAGGATTCTGGGAGAGGGTTTAAGCACGCCTAGGAACACATGAGCCCACTCAGGCCAGCTGCTGCGAGGCAGCAGTGAAACTATCTTCTATAGGAGATAATTCAGACTTTGAAAAGGAGTGGTTGAAAGCTTGAGGTCAAAACTGATGGTACAAAGGCAGATGTGTTCTTAACAGAAAACCTTCTTGTTGGTTTTGAGTGCCTCTCTTCTGGTCCAGTTTGCAGAGCAGGAGCAGTGGGCTTCTTCCCTTCAGCCTAAACAGGAGAAGAGTTCATTTAATCTATTAGAGACTGTCCAAAGAGAGCTGAGACCAAATGGCTTTCTTTTCCTCTTCCTCCTTGTGCCCCAGAAGGTTCAAGGATGAAATGCCATATTTTCAAAAGCAGTTCAGTTACTGACAGTTCCTGTAATACTCCCAGTCTCAGCTGCTCTCCTAACTCCAGAGTGTAATTATCCTCGTACTTAATTGGAGGTTCAGGAGAGCTTATTAGCTTGCTCTATTATTGCATAAATCAGGCGTTCGGTTCAAGCTTCCTTAAGAGCCTTTTCTTTGCTTTTGGTCTCAAAGGACCATTTTCCAAATGGTCCATTTTGGCAGAAAGCTTCAGGGTGGAGGGAGGGTTGCAGAAAGCAGTGCAAGTAGCAAGGCTAGACACCCAGGAATGAGGAGACCTGGTCCCATCCCTGCTCTGCTGCTAATTCACTGGGTGGTGTCTGCCAAGCAGCCACCTCTCCGGGCATCAGTTTCCTTCCTCATCAGTGAGAAGGCAGAACTGGGTCAGCACTTCCAAAAGTGTGTTCCCTGGGACACTGTCTCTCAAGATGTTTCTGAAGGAAATGGTTCTGTGGCCTTAAATGACTTCTGGAAATACTCTGTACCAGGCTGTCTGTGATGCGGGTAATGGATGGCCTCACTAAATGTCTGCCCTGGCAGCCTTCTATGCATGACTTTAACACTACATTTCCCGAACTCCTTTGCACTAGAGTCCAGATATGACTTGGGCTCCCAGTGAGATGCAGTCACGCATCTAGGACTGAAGTAACTGGGCAGGGAGGCATCCAGTTAACTGGCATGCTATATAGTTTTGAGGGCAACTTCCTGAATGCCTAGTTTCCTGACTGTGCCTGGGTTCCCTTAGCAAGCCAGGTGTCTGCTGTGGTTCTGCAAATTGTTCCTGGAGGCCCAGTATGGAGCTTGCTTTGTTAGCGTTCCAGCAATATTGTAAATTCCCAACTCCCTGTATCAAATCCCTCGCTACTTAAAATGACGAGTGATTTTTGTTATCTACAGCTGAGCTTGACTGAGGCCTAGCCTCTTGGGTATTCAAAAGAAACCTAAAATCTGTTAAATGTTCTAAGATTTTTGGCAGTAAAGAAATTATTTTACCTAGTATGTTTCAAATTGAATGAATTTATATACACAGGTCTATATCTCATGTTCACTATTCCTATACATTTTATACTTCAAACACTCATGCTGTTAAAATTTGTCATGGAAAGCAATTTATATTTTTTTTATGTCTAGCAGTATGTGCTTTTCTTTATTGTCTTTGAGAGGGTAAAGAGAAGGAAAATATTTATCTTTTAAAACTGCAAATTCTGATCCTCACTTTGCTTCCAGTCTTCTTGATGATATAGGTCAGGCAGGGAGGGACTGATGGAGATGTGTGTTCATGATCCTTCTGTTCCCCACTCTACCTCTCATTTCTTTGTAAGGATTCATTCTCCTGGACATTTTGTGACTCTTTGGATCCATGGAGAGGTCCAGGACACTGAGTGATTAGCAAACAGCCCTGGTGATTCTGGTGCAGCTGATGTGTGCTCCAGTCTTTCAGATTAACTACCCAGGCCTCAGAATGAGATGTCCACGAGCAGGTGCTCAGGACTGTCTTCTGAGAAGCCCTCTCCCAGCCACATAGAACTTCAGCCTGAGAGCAGCTATCTCGGCAGCTCCTCCTTCTCCAGCAGCCAACACATTAAGCTCGTTACAAGAGGAGTATTTTAACCCCTTGCATCAGACATTTTGCCATCGAATCAGGCACACCCCAGGGAAGCTGGGTCCCTTTCCTTCCTCTCTGCATTTATAACATGCCACGATGCTTCCATCATGATGCTCCTGGAGTTCTGTCTCTAAATGTCTCTGTCAGGTGAGGATATGAGATCTTTGAGAGCAAGGTCTATGTCTCAGTCATCTGTGATTCCCTAATGTTTAGATTATCGTCTTACACAGAGTACACTATTATTCTCCATTTTATTTATTTTTTTAACGTCCAGACTCATTCTTCTTCTAATATGGTTACTGTCTCAGGACATTGGAAGAGGGAAAGACAAATAGAAATTTCTAGTCCAGGAAGACTTGGAATGAAGAACAAACAGCAAACTGTTTTCCTCTCCTTCTCCGCAATCCTAGTTCTTAGAAGGATCTTGCCTGCATGCACATCTGTGTTGTCTCTTTGCTTAGTGGTGCTGAAAGGCAAGACTGCCTGGCTGAACAATGTGGACTCAACGTGAGTGCATTTTCTAAATGTGCAAGATGGACTATGCTCCCTGGCTTTTGAGGACTGCTGTGTTTCCTAAGAATATGGCTTCTCTGTGCTTCTATCAGGTTATATCTTATCTGGGCCATCTGGGCACAAGGGAATATTCCATTGATTGGTAGTTTTGGTGGGGTAGCAAAATTTTGCTAGCTATCAAGTATCGCTGTGTTCTGCTGGGCCCAGGCCATCGGAGTGTGATTTCCAGCAGTCCATGTGTTTTGATCAGGGCCATCAGCTAAGCTGACTGTTTGGGGGCTCGACAGGGCTGTAACAGCTACATCACAATTTAGTGTAAGTGGTTCAGGAGTTTCAAGAGACAGTTGTTCCCCTCTGGGAATGTTTCCTCTTGGTTCTACTTTTCTGTCATGCATTCCCCAGAGACTATTGCACGGGGCTACACACTTCACGCTGGCCCTCCGCAGAGTAGGGACCGAGGCAGTTACAGTTGAGTTTTGGATGTGTTCTCTTAGGAAGAATCACTCATGAGAGTTTCAGGAGCAAAGACTGAGTAAAATCAGGTACCTAAGGAGGTTAGAGCCAAGAGGGACCTAGGAGATAAAATACATCAACACCTTCATTTGGTAGGTAAGAAACCGGAGACCCGAAGACATACATATAAACTTGGCAGCCAGCGCTCTTCTCTGAATACCACCAGGACCCTCCAGGATTTTTTTTAAATTTCTATTTCTAGGAATAATCAGAGAAGGAACTTAAATCATGCTTCCTACATACCTCCTTTAAATTTCTCAACATGTTTTTTTTTTAAATGAACACTTGATCTGTAGCGTTGGTTCCTTGTATGGGAGGTATCCTCCCATATTGGGTTGTCTGAGGACCTCCCACTCTAATACTGCATCTGGCTCTGAAGGAATGCCAGATTTCAACACGAGTAGTTCTCAAAGTGTAGTCCCCAACCCACAGCATTAGCCTCACCTGGGATATTGTTAGAAAAGCAAATTCTCACACCCCACTCCAGACCTACCAAGTCATAAACTTAGAGGTGGTCCCAGTTCTCTGAATTTTTACAAGCCTTCCAGGTAACTCTCATGCATGCTCAAGTTTGAGAACCACTGATCAATTCTGGCCTCTCCTTACACAATGTGATTTTAGGAGTAATTAGACTACTCCCCATCTTCCAAAAGAACCTGACTCCTGTCTGCTGTTGCCTGGAACTTCCACTCTTAGATTTATATATTTGGATTAAGACTTCTAGCTCTAGGTTATCCTGGAATATAAAGCATGTTGAACCTTCAAATTCTTCACATATATCAGTTTGTACATCCTTATCAAAATTTTCTTCAAGATTAGAGTTTCATAGAATATATTTATAATGTACCTATAGCTTATTTGTAACTGAAACCTATTGAAGCTAGAGGTAAAGGAAAAGTAGGAGATTTCAGGATAGTGGAAGTGGGTGTGTATATCAGGGACTGGAACACCCACAGCCAACCTGCTTGCCTCCCATCTCTGCTCTGCTCCAGGAACCCATTCTGTTCTTCCTTCTTGCTGAACACTGGCTTTCTCTGCTTCTCAGTCTGCATGGGAGAAGACAGCTATAGGCTACAGCTCTCAGATGGTACACGTCCGGCCACCAGAAAAGAGCCTGCGTGTCTCTTCCAGTCTCAGTTCCAAGTCTCAGAATGGGGATTAGCTCTTCACCTGAAATCAGTCACCTGTGTGTGGAGTGTAGGAACATGACCTCTGGGAGCCCCACACCTGTAATGGTGTGGATGGTAAACAGGTAGTTTTCTGAGAAGAGGAGGTGGCTGGAAGTAAACCTGATAGACAGAGAGAGTTTGAGGACCCTGAATTGGAAGGAAATTTTCTGTTGCAAGGTGGAGAGGACATGGACAAGGGAAAGAGTATGGGGGATGCAAAGAGTGAATTTCCCAGATGATAGTTACAAAGGTCAGTGTTTGCTATAGATGAAGTTGTGCCACCCCCCCCCCCCACCAAATAAAATATATGCTGAAGTCCCAATCTCTGATACCTCAGGATGTGAACTTATTTGAGCATGGGGTCATTTCAGATGTCATGAGTTAAGGTAAGATGAGACCATACTGGAGTAGGGTGGGCCCTCAATCCAATATGACTGGTGTCCTTATAAGAAGAGAGAAATTTGGACACAGACACAGACACAAACATCAAAAGAAGGCAATTATATGAAGCTGGAGGCAGATTCTAGTGTGGCCACAAGCTGAGGGATGTCTGGGGCTACCAAAAGCTAGAAGAGGAAAGGAAGTCTTCTTCCCTAGAGTCTTCAGAGAGAACAGAGCCCTGCCAACACCTTGATTAAAGACTTCTACATCCAGAAATCTGAGATAATAAATTTCTGTTGTTTTATGCCATCCAGTGTGTGGTACTTTGTTATGGCAGGCCTAGGGAATTAATACAGTGTTCTTTAGCCCTTCCATGCCTGCTGACCTGCCACCCTGCCCCATATTCCAAGTGTCATAATACTACAAGCAGTGGGTGGTAATAGCAAGATTTTAAACAAATAATAACCCAAAATGATTTGCACTGGTAAAGGCTATTCTGGCTCTGTGTGCATAATGGATTGTGGAGAGGAATGAACGGTGCAGAAGATTCTTACTGTGTATTCGTGTGATGTCGTCCTGTCAATGGGCACCTACCCTTGTTGGGTATCTATAATGATACTTGTCTTTGGTAAAATGTGCTTCTTGGATGACTTAGAGGCTTAAAACTCAATGTGTCTGAAAACCATCTCATGTTGCTCTTCATTGCTGCCCTCCTCCCACACAATCCCAAACCTGAGTTGCATGTCTAGGCAAATATCATGAACACTCATTTGCTTTTGCAATCCAGAATCTATGAATTTCTTTCTCTCTCTCAACTCCCACTGTAAATCCTTCACCAAAGATGTCTATTTAACCCCCCAAATAGCCCTCAAATCCAGAAAATCTCTCCATCTCCGTCACCGCCATCTGCCCAAGCCACCTCCTGCCTGGAGGACTACTGCCTCTTCCCTCATGTAGTCACCCCCACTCTGTCCACTCCCCTCCAATCTGATCTTCACACCAAGTGATCTTATCAAAATGCACAGCTGATCATGTTACCTTCCTGCTTCACATCCTGCAATAACTTTCGTTGCTCTCAAGATCAGACAATTTGTTAACATGGCCCAAGCCCCTTTAATGTCTACTCTTTAACCCTCCCTCAGCCTCATCTCTCTCTGCTCCAGTCACAGTGAGTCCACTGACTGCATGGAACTTCTTGTGCTACAAGACTTCATCTCTGCTGTCCCCTCTTCTCAAAACACTCTGCCCTACGTCTTCACTTAGTTAACTTATATTCCTACATCATCTCTCACTTCAAGGGTCAATTCCTCAAGGAGCCTATTCTGACTTCTTCAAACAGGTCAAATCCTCCTAGAGCATCTTTCAGCTCCATGTTAGTATTTTTTGCCAAGTTTGCATTTATCTCAGTTCATTATTTTCTCTTTCACCCACTAGATTACAAGCTCCACAAGGGAAGTAACTTCTTTTTTCACCATAAGTCTGATAGAACCTTAGTGGTATTTGTTGAATGAAAAGTGACTAAATAAACACATATCAAATGGTGTTTTTGTTGAATATCTAATGAGGACCAGGCACTTTACACACATCAATCCAGACTTTATCAGAACCAAGAAAACTAGCATTTTTTTTAAATTAAATGATAAGGAAAACTTCACCTCAGAGATGTGAATTTGCCAGAGATAACAGAATTGGTAAGTGGTATCTATCCAAGATTAAAATCCAGGTCTATCTGCAGATTCTTAGAAAGGTATAACCTTCCAAGACTGAATCAGGAAGAAATAGAAAATATGAAGAGACCAATCACAAGTAATTAAATTTAAACCGTGATTGACAATCTTCCAACAAACAACAGTCCAGGACCAGATGGATTCACAGGTGAATTTTATCAAACATTTAGAGAAGAGCTAACACCCATCCTTCTCAAACTCTTCCAAAATATTGCAGAGGAAGAAACACTCTCAAACTTATTCTATGAGGCCACCATCACCCTGATACCAAAACCAGACAAAGATACTACAAAAAAAGAAAACTACAGACCAATATCACTGATGAATTTAGATGCAAAAATCCTCAACAAAATACTAGCCAACAGAATCCAACAACACATGAAAAGGATCATACACCATGATCAAGTGGAGTTTATCCCTGGAATGCCAGAATTCTTCAATATATGCAAATCAATCAATGTGATACACCACATTAATAAATTGAAGGAGAAAACCACATGATCATCTCCATAGCTGCAGGAAAAGCTTTTGACAACATTCAACACCCATTTATGATAAAAACTCTCCAGAAGGTGGGCACAGAGGGAACCTACCTCAACATGATAAAGGCCATAAACAACAAACCCACAGCAAACATCATTCTCAATGGTGAGAAACTGAAAGCATTCCCTCTAAGATGAGGAACAAGACAAGGATGTCCACTCTCGCCACTACTATTTAACATAGTTTTGGAAGTGCTTGCCACAGCAATCAGAGAAGAAAAAGAAATAAAAGGAATCCAAATTGGAAAAGAAGTGAAACTGTCATTGTTCATAGATGACATGATATTATACATAGAAAATCCTAAAAATGCCACCAGAAAACTACTTGAGATAGTCAATGAATTTAGTAAAGTTGCAGGATACAAAATTAACACACAGAAATCTCTTGCATTTCTATACACTAACAATGAAAGATCAGAAAGAGAAATTAAGGAAACAATCCCATTCACCATTGCAACAAAAAGAGTAAAATACCTAGGAATAAACCTAACCACGGAGGTAAAAGACCTGTACTTAGAAAACTATAAGACACTCATGGAAGAAATCAAAGACAACACAAACAGATGGAGGGACATACCATGTTCTTGGATTGGAAGAATCAACATTGTGAAAATGACTACACTACCCAAAGCAATTTACAGATTCAATGCAATCCCGATCAAATTACTAATGGCATTTTTCACAGAACTAGAACAACAAATTTTACGATTTGTATGGAAATGCAAAAGACCCCGAAAAGCCAAAGCAATCTTGGGAAGGAAAGATGGAGTTGGTGGAAGCAGGCTTCCTGACTTCAGACTATACTACAAGGCTACAGTGATCAAGACAGTATGGTACTGTCACAAAAACAGAAATATAGATCAATGGAACAGTAGAGAAAGCCCAGAGATAAACTGTGGTCAACTAACCTATGACAAAGGAGGCAAGGATATACAGTGGAGAAAAGGCAGCCTCTTCAATAAGTGGTGCTGGGAAAACTGGACAGCTTCATGTAAAAGAATGAAAGTAGAACACTCCTTAACATCATACACAGAAATAAACTCAAAATGGATAAAAGACCTAAATGTAAGGCCAGACGCTATAAAACTCCTAGAGGAAAACATAGGAAGAACACTTTTCGACATAAATGACAGCAAGATCTTTTTTGATCCACCCCCTAGAGTAATGAAAATAACAACAAAAATAAGTGGGACCTAATGAAACATCAAAGCTTTTGAGCAGCAAAGGAAAGTATAAGCAAAACGAAAAGACAACCTTCAGAATGGGAGAGAATATTTGCAAATGAATCAACAGACAAAGGATCAATCACCAAAATATATAAACAGTTCATCCAGCTGAATATCAAACAAACAACCCAATCAAAAAATGGGCAGAAGACCTAAATAGGCATTTCTCCAAAGAAAACATATGCCAAGAGGCACATGAAAAGCTGCTCAACATCACTAATTATTAGAGAAATGCAAATCAAAACTACAACGAAGTATCACCTCACACTGGTTAGTATGGGCATCATCAGAAAATCTACAAACAGTAAATGCTGGAGAGGGTGTGGAGAAAAGGGAACGCTCTTGCACTGCTGGTGGGAATGTAAATTGATACAGCCACTATGGAGAACAGTATGGAGGTTCCTTGCAAAAGTAAAAATAGAGTTACCATATGATCCAGCAATCCCACTGTTGTGCATATACCCAGAGAACACCATAATTCAAAAAGACACATGCTCTCCAATGTTCTTTGCAGCACTATTTACAATAGCCAGGACATGGAAGCAACTTAAATGTCCATCAACAGATGAATGGATAAAGAAGATGTGGTACATACATACAATGGAATATTACTCAGCTGTAAAAAGCAATGAAACTGGGACATTTGTAGAGACATGGATGGACCTAGAGACTGTCGTACAGAGTGATGTGGGTCAGAAAGAGAAAAACAAATATAGTATATTAACACATATATGCGGACTATAGAAAAATGGCACAAATCAACCGGTTTGCAAGGCAGAAATAGAGACACAGACGTAGAGGCCAAACACATGGACAGCAAGTGGGGAAAGTGGGGAGGGTTGGGGGGGGAATGAATTGGGAGATTGGGATACCAAATTGTACACTCTAAGTATATGCAGTTTATTGTCTGTTAATTGCATCTCAATAAAAGTTCTTAAAAAACAAAAGTCTAGGTCTATCTGTTTCTGCAGGTGGTGCTGTTTCTAACATAGCATACAGAATGTTAAGGCTAGAGGGAATCTGGAAAGCATTTGGACACACTGTCAAAAACATTGTCATCCTGCTGAGAAGGAAGGTGAGACACAAAGTTAAGAAAAGAAAAAAGCATATAAATTCACATAGGGCATCCACAACAGAGCACAGATAGATGCTAAACCTCTCTTGACTGTGTTTATTCTATTATCATGTGTCATTTTAACCTCTTGAGGAAAGAGTGGGACCAGTAACTTAACAGACTTTATTTTGCACCACCCACAGTTGCCAAAAGTGGCCACCCAGATCAGGGTCATAGCTAAATTATACTTGCAGCAAGGAATTCTGGCAGACGTTGGGGTCCAGGGATTGCAGAGGGAGGGAGGAAAGGAGCGTGACTGAATGGTAAATAAAACCAGTTTTCTTGATGTTGGTTTTCTTGCTACTTAATATAAAGCCATAATCATTACCATAGCAACATGCTCATTGCACACAACATGAATATGTAGATTCCCTAGGGGAAAATGGAATAAACTGTACCTTTGTACAGCTTTACTTAAAAAGAAAAAAGCTTGCATAATTCCAGTCCACAGTTGCATAAGCAGGGCTCTGCATCCATGTAGATGATTATTCCAGTGAATCCATAACCACCAGAAGTGAATGATGTGCTCACTGAGGCCATAGAAAAATAACCAATAATTGGTGTGTGTCTGTGTGTGTGTGTGTGTTTGTGAGAGAGAGAGAGGGAGAGAATAAGACAGAGAAAGAGAGAAAGAGAAAGACAGCAACAGAGAAAGAAATCATAGATATGGAGATTTCTGGAGAGAAATCCATTTAAATAGTAGCCTCCTTTCAGGAATTGTTTCCGAAGGGCCGTGATTATTGAAGTACTTGTGTCATCTTTACTCCAGAGGTTACCAGAGTGGAAACTACCTCGTAGGTGTGGATCACTCAGAGAAAAGAGAAGAGCACTGTGGTTCTAGAATTTCCATAGACGAGAGGTTTAGCATGACCATCTGGTGAGAAAGTTGGGGTGGGGCTGGGTAACCATAGAGATGACCAAGAATATTTGAAGTCTCACCATGGTTTTTCACTTCGATTACATTTTTACTGGGTTAGTCTTGGAGATGGGAGAGTGCTAAAAGTCCCCCAAGCCACCCTTTGGCACCGCCACGAGATGAGTCCTCCAGCTTTCCACCTCACCTCTCCAAGGAAGACTGATGACAAGGTCTGTGGTTTGGATGCTTCTCTACATATAGACGGGTTCTGGATCTCAGCCTAATATCCCAGGTGAGGAGGCGGCCACCATACCTCGGCTGAGGTCTAAGTAATGAGCACCAGAGACCAGCCTGGATTTCCTGGAAGAGTCCCAATTCCAAACCCTCTTCTGGGATCCCATAAGTAATTGTTAGGTTGGGTATGTTTATTATTTCTACAGAAACCAGTGTCGAGAAGCATACACATGGTGATGTTCATTCTGGCTGGCTCTGTTTTCATGTTTTCTATATCTCACTATGTCTCTTCCTCAACACCCACGTAAACACAAAGGTATCTTTACCTACTTACCTACTAGCGACCTATATCTTCATCTCTATCTAGCTAGCTAGTTGTCTTTATTGAAATACAGGTGTGAGTGTGTGTCTATTTACACACCTCTTATTATACACACATATACATATATGGCGGGGGTGGGGACCGACAGCAAGGAATAACTCATATAAACAAGTTACAACAAAAGGTACACAAGAATTAGGGTGGAGAAACTGTCATGGGGGTGGGGCAGTTTGCAATTTTAAATAAGGTGATCAGGAATGTCCTCAGTGAAGTGACACTGAAGTAGAAGTTTATATTATCCAAGAGAGCCTCCTAAGCCTTAGAGCAAATGGGAACTGTTTCGTTTAAGTTACATGCTTTTTCCATTGCCTGACTTTCATTGAATTGTTGCAAGTCCCAGGACACCCAGCATTGTTAGATCAGTTCTTGAAAGGGCAGAAGTTTGACTGAAAAAAGCCAGATCCTAAGTTAATCAGAAAGAGGCTGGAAAGAGCCAGCCTTTAGTTTAAAAAGTGAAGAACCAGACTGGAAAGATCAAGACCAGATCCTGATGACAGGTTGGCGTCAGCTTGGAGGCGTGAAGAAATTGGACAATTTATGGTCAGCCAGTGAGGTTGCATCATAATTCCTTGTCTGCACAAGAGCTCCAGGGAAAGAACAAATAAGTTTTCCGGTTCTATTTTCAGTTAATGTTGCTCTCTTTTTTATGGATTTCAGATTCTTCAAAGATATTCTTTAGTGGCTTTTGTTTCCAAACAAAAACTAGAGATTGATACTGGAATTTCACAAATAAAGTGGGTGAAAGAAAGTCTCACCCTGCCCAAAATCCTGGGAACAATTGTTTTGATTGACCAGCTAACTGCAAAGTGGGGAAAACACATAAATAAGACGGGCCCTGGAAAGTGCAAGTGATTTGACCACATCCTGTCAAAGTGGAGAAGATACAAAGAATATGGAATCATTTACTGCTTGTAAGAAAGTGTTCTAAACTGAAGAAGCTGATTCATAGATGCTATCATCACCGTGTAAACACATTAAAAATCAAATACAGATTACATTACACAAACTATCCTACATTGACAAAACGCAGAAGTTGTCAACAGCTTAAAAAATTCTAATCCCTCATTGCATTAATTCTCATTGTCATATTATCTTATTTCTCTTAGTCTCAGTTTTGTTTCTTTTAGGTCTTAAGCACTGAGGCCTTTGAAATGGTTCTGATTTTCCTTAAGGATGATTGCATTGCAGGAAATCCTTCACTGGCTTCCAAATTTCTTTAGAATAAAATTCCTTTAGGATGAACTAAATGGTTTATAAAATATTACAAGATCCTTTTTATCTGTCCCCTGCCTACCTCTCCAAATTTATCTTCTGTTTCTCTCCTGCAGTCATCCTCCTGGCTGCCAGAACAGCTTCATGCATTTCTCTGAATAATCCACACTGTTCCGTGCAGCAGTATCTTTGCTCATTATAGCTCCTCTGCCTAGAACGTGATTCCCACTCTCACCTACGAGGCTGGATTTGTCACTTCCTCATGATACTTTCTAACCTTTTTTCCCTCCAGGCTACTTTGAGTTGTTGAGCTTCACAGTACCCTGCATAGTTCTCACATGGCCAGTTTGTCGTGCAATGGTTGCCCTTTTTGTTTTCTTACGCTATAGACTAAGAATTTTTTGAGGGCAAAGTTGAAAGGAATTTATACCCCAGCTGCTAGAATAGAACTGTAGTGCCCAGCATATATGGTGGATCAATGTGTGTGTGTGTGTGTGTGTGTGTGTGTGAGAGAGAGACAGAGACAGTTTAAATTAAAGCACTGAAGATCTCAAATATTGAAATACCCACAAGCAAAGGAATGAAAACTTGGCAACTTCTTAGCAATCATTTAACTAATGCTGATAACAGAGATGGGGCTCAATAAGTCAAAACCATCATCATAAGAAGCAATTTTCCAACCTCAGCAGTTCTTTATGAGAAGTTACTGGATCTTACTGTCTTCTCCATAACCCCGCAGGGGACAGATAGATTTGGCAGGGAGGGAGAGATAAATGGCTTTTTAATTTCATTCACTTCCACAGTTTTTAAACACTGAATCCCCATAACTTCGAAACAATTCTAACAGGAAATGGATACTGTTCTATAGATGGAATTGATCAAATTGTAGTTTGGCAGAATATTTTGCCTTCGATGTAAGATGGACCAGCTAACAACCTCATCTGTATCTGTGCAAGGCTATTTTGTGTCCAGATTAGGAAGCAAGTGGAATCTGTGATTATAGGACACACATCTGGCCCTGGCTCTTCTATCTAGTTCTCCAATTTTCTGAGGCTCCGGGTTCCCCATCACGGTGCCCCGTGCAAAGCGGGCATGCATCACTCCACCACTGCCCATCACTTCCTATGTTGTCTCTTTTCAGTGCTGTTAGTTGACTTGCTAATCTGTATTGAACTAAGTCTTGATACCCTATCAATGCCATAGCTTCACAGAAACGTAGAGTTTTAATCCTTAGAGTGAGTCTAATGCAATCCTTTCATTTTGCAGAGGAGAGCTGAAAAGTGGAGAGAGAGAAGATAACCAGCTCAAAGTCATGGAGCTGGCAGAGGCAGAACTAGCAACTGGGCTCTCCAGGACTTCACAGCATCCTCCCACAGAGCTGGGCTAAAACCCCTGCTCTGCCACTTACTGCTCACGTGGTTACCGAAAACCACTTAAGCTTCCAGAGCCTCCGCCTTGTTCTCCCTCAAATCCAGAAAATGATAGCTTTCACCTGACAGCATTGTTATGCGGATTAAATAGGGGAATCGATATAATAGACTTAGCACAGACTGTGACATGTAGTAAACACTTAAAGGCGGAACAGTTTTGCTACAGCAGGATTCCAGGGAAGGTGCTGAAGCAGGGTGACCCTTTTAGTTTCCAGGTTGGCCAGTCTGCATCCCTGACTTTGACCACTCACCGCGCACTTGGCTCATAGGTCTTTCAAAATCAAGCGGATGTTCCTAACAATTCATGTTTTGGTTATCCGCCTTTGGTCCTCTTGCTGTGGGAGAAGGCACGTCAGCCTCCTCCCTGTCGTTCGTGCTTCTAGGTCTTCACCTCTCCCTCCAGATCCCGGCTCTGGACAGTTGCTGGCGGAGTTGGAGCCGGCTCTGTGCAGGGTTTCTTCCAGCAGAATGCTCAAGGGGGCAGTGTGGTCATGCCGAAGAAGGCAGCCTCGCCTCGAGGAAAGCCTTGGCCATTTTTGCATGAAAGTGTTTACCCTGGAAATTAAATTATATTTGGGATTTTTTGGTTTCCCCTCCCCCACCCCCGCCGTGGGAGGTTTCGGAAAGTTACTGTGGTGACCGTTGCAATCAGAAGGCTGTCAGCATTTCAGCTCTGCACCAGGAGGCCCTGCAGGCTCCTTCAGCGCCCCGGCCCCCAGGGACCCCGTGCACGTGGGGGAACCCTTCCCCGGGGGCGGGGGGAGGGCTGGGCCTCCAGCGGTCACTGGCTCCGCACTCCCTCTGCACGCATTCTCCCGTCTTCAGCCAGTTTTGGATCAACAGCTGAGCATGAATTTCAAACCAAAGTCGGAGAGGTGGAGAGTTGTTTTTGTTTGTGGGTGTGTTTTTCAAAATATTTCTGAAAGTAACTCTTAAAATGCTCCCAGTGTATCCATGGGATCAAGCATATTCATAGCCTCTTCCTCTAGGTAGGCTCGTGATTACTCTGTCAAATGAGGCAGTAGGTAAGTTCCCAGCTATGGCATTCCAGAGCTCGAGGTATTCAAGAATATAGAGGAATCTGTGAAAAAGATCCAACCCTTGGGGAATTCCTCTTTTCTTTGTGGCTTCTCCCAACTAAGCTAGTCACTCAAAACTCTTGGTAACTTGAAGATGAACAATTCCTGTTCTGCAGGGATCCTACTCAATTAGTCATTATTCACCACCAAATAAATATAACAGCACTTGATTTTGTGTCAAGGACTGAGCTGGTCCTTCATACAAAGTGGTGAAGAAAACACACGTGGTCCCTACTCTCATGAAGCTTGCAGATTCATGGGGATACAGACACTACACAAATAATCACACACAGTGAGAAAGTGATTACAAGTTGAGAGGCGTGCTGGGCAAGAAAAGTAAAGGGCAATGAAGATCAAGGATAAAGCGACCTAATTTAGAATTGAGTCACGGCATGAAGAAGTGATGTTTAAGTTAAGACCCAGAGGGTATGTGGAAGTGGCATACTATGTGTAAGAACCGGAGGTTGAAACTAAATTATTGACTTAGAATGGTAACAGTGACCCCATAATTTGACACCCAAGGAAGAAATTAACCCATTGTAATTTTCAGTCAATACTGGGAGGAAAGTCTGTGATATTGCTTGTAGATAATTTGAGTTATCAGAAATTCAGAGCATCCTGCAATGAGAAGAAACTTCTGAGGACATCTGATTCAATGCTCTTCTAATTTAGGAATCTCCTCAAAAACATGCTAAATAATTATAAGATTCTGCCAGGGAATCCGGTCATTTTTTCCACTTTTAACTGTTCAACTTTTTCCTTCCATTGATTTCTTAGATTTCTCTTACTTGGATTTCCCTTGCTAGACAGGGAAATAAGTTCTGTTTTCTTTGTTCATTGATATATCTCAACTGTCAAGAACAGTGCCTGCCATACAGTAACTTCTCAAAGTATATTTATTGAATGAATTGATTGTGACAAAATAGGCTTCCCGAAACTTTGGCTCATGGACCGTAGTTCTGCTCTCTAGAACAGCAAAGAACAAACCTAACACCTCATATAAGGACGGTCTAACAGAGAGAAAAGAAGAAATGGAAAATGAGAGCTATTTTCAAATGATTGTAAGACTGTTACTTCCATAGATGTAGCTTTGAAACTTTCACAGTTTTGGTTACTGATTTGGATCCTATTAGGCATGGTAGTTGAATAAATGTGAGTCTGCTTTTTTATATTATCATCTGTTCATCATTTGTCTAATTTTTTTCATAGATATGTTTCTTTCTTTAACGCTTCATATACCTTGTATTATTGTCCTTAGAAGATATTGTGTTGTTTTACAAATTGAAGGTTTGTGGTAACCCTGAATCAAGAAAGTCTATTGGCATTGTTTTTCCAACAGTGTTTGTTTACTTTGTGTCTCTGTGTCACATTTTGGTAATTGTCACAATATTTCAAACCCTCCACTGAGGGCTCAGATAACGGTTAGCATTTTTTATTAATAAAATATTCTAAAATTAAGGTATGTACATTGGTTTTTTTACACATAATGCTATTGGACACAATAAACTACAATATAGTGCAAACATAACTTTTATATGCACTGGGAAACCAAAAAATTCATCTGACTCATTTTATCATGATATTCATTTCATTGTAGTAGTCTGGAACTGAGCCAGCAATATCTTCAAAGAATGCCTGTGTATATATAGGCATGCCTGTATATATAAGTATGCCTGTGTATATATAGGCATGCCTGTATATATAAGTATGCCTGTGTATATATAGGCATGCCTGTATATATAAGGAACACATATACATGCATATGTGTTCCTTGTGTTATAAGAAATTGGCTCACATGATTATAGACCTGAGAAGTCCCAAGATCTGCAGCTGGGGGACTTCCCTGGTGGTGCAGTGGTTAAGACTCTGAGCTCCCAGTATAGAGGACCCAGGTTTGATTCCTGGTCAGGGAACTAGATCCCACATGCGTGCCGCAACTAAGAGCTCACATGCCAGGACTAGGGAGCCCGTAAGCCTCAACAAAGACATGACAGAACCAAGCAAATAAATAAATTAAAAAAAAAAAAAAAATGATCTGCAGTTGGCAAGCTGGAGACCCAGAAGAGCTGATGCGTGCTTCCAGGATGATAGCTGACAGTCCTGACACCAAAAAAGAGCCAATGTTTCAGTTCAAGTCTGAGGGCTGGAAAAGACTGATGTCCCAGCTTAAAGCAATCAAGCAGGAGAAGTTCCCTCTTACCTCTGTTAGAGGAAAGCTTTCTTCCTATTTGGGCTCTCATTGATTAGATGAGGGCCCACCCACACTAGGAAGGGCAATTTACTCAGTCTACAATTCAAATGTTAATCTCATCCAAAACACCCTCACAGACACACCCAGAACAATGTTTGATCAAATATGTGGGCACCCTGTGGCCCAGTCAAGTTGACACATAAAATAAACCATCACGTTATCTATCAGACCGTCACAGAAGAGTGTAAGAAGGGAAGGCTTAAGCTAGCTTACAGAGAGAGAGAGAGAGCACCTCACAGGTGAGCAGTAAGTTGTGGCAGCTTCTGGGAAGAGCATAAATTGTTGAATCTGGGCATAAGCAAGAGGAGAAGAAAGCATTCCCTTTCCTGGGTCCATAAAAACCAGTGGCACAGTGGCACTGATGAGAGCAGATGGGACAGATTAGAATCAGGAAAACCCCACACGCACTAATAATTTGCTTGAAATATTGATTCTCTCCAACATTCACGTCCACATTTTCTGCTAAAAATAGCAGTGAAAGCAGTAAGAACTTATCTCAAGCATTTTGGAGGACTTTGACGTAGGCCTGAAATTGTTCAATCTTAAGAGTGATACTGCAGCCCAGCCCCTCCTGGCTTCAGGATCAAACACTGATAAAAAGAGACTAACCCTTAACCATCAGTGCCTACTGCAGCAGAACTGGAGACTGGGGACTGAGCTAGCAAGAACTGTGTCCAGCTTTCTAATGTTGGGGCTCAATGCTGGCTCAACGTACCACATGGTAAAATGTAAACGATCACTTTCTCAACTTTAGCTATCACACACAGAAAAAAGTTTACAATCTCTGGGATAAACCAAACAAAACAGGAGTATAATTCAATCTCCATATAATTATAGGTACAATTTCTTACAATAAAATATTATGAGGCATATAAAGAAGTTTGATAAAAACATTCATCATCAAAAAATTAAAAAGAAAAAATTGACCCATAGATGAACCAGATGTTGCAATAAGAAGACAAGGATTTTTATATTATTGTAATCATGTTTGGGGCTGTACGGGAAAAGATGAAGAAAGCAAATGAATAGGCAAAGAATCCCAGGAGACATTTGGAAACTATGAAAAAGAGCCAAAATGGAAATTCTAGAGCTGGAAAATACAATAGCTACAATTTTTAAAAGTATATATTATATGGCTGAATAGGAAATTTTTAGGTCCATATGGTTTACAGACGAATTCCACCACATATTTAAAGAAGAAATGACACTAATTCTACACAATCTCCTTCAAACAATAGGAGGGAAAACTCAACAAATTTTATGAGATCAGCATTACTTTAACACTAAAACCAGACACAGACAGTATCAAAACAAACAAACTCATAGGCTCCTATCCCTCATTATTGTAGATATAAAAATTCTAAGAGGGCTTCCTAGGTGGTGCAGTGGTTAAGAATCCGCCTGCCAACGCAGAGGTCACGGGTTCGATCCCAGCTCCAGGAAGATCCCATATGCCGCAGAGCAACTAAGCCCGTGTGCCAAAAAAAAAAAAAAAAAAAAATTCTAAGAAAAAAAAAAAGATTAGCAAATTGAGCCCATCACTAAAAAATACACCATAACCTTGAAGAGTTTATTCCAGGAACACAAGGCTGGTTCAGAATTTTTAAAAATCTATCAGTATAATCCAACTTATACAGTTGGAGTTTAGTTTATGTAATGAAGTTTATATATGTTAACATTTTAAATAAGAAAGTTTATATATATATAAAGAGTTTAAATGATCAGATCAATTGATGCAAAAAAAAAAAGCCCACATTCAACAAAATTCAATACCCATTTATGACAAAAACTCTCAGAAAGCTAAGAATAAAATACTGCTGAAGGACATCTATAAAAAAGCTACACCTAACATCATATTTAATGATAAAAGACTGACTGCATTCCCCACAAAATTGGGAAATCTCCTGCACTGTTGGTGGGACTGTAAGTTGGTACAGCCACTATGGAAAACAATTTGGAGGTTCCTTAAAAAACTACAAATAGAACTACCATATGATCCAGTCATCCCACTCCTGGGCATATACCCAAAGAAAACCATAATCCCAAAAGAAACTTGTACCATAATGTTTATTGCAGCACTCTTTACAATAGCCAGGACATGGAAGCAACCTAAATGCCCATCAACAAATGAATGGATACAGAAGATGTGGCATATATATACAATGGAATATTACTCAGCTGTAAAAAGGGATGAGATGGAGCTATATGTAATGAGGTGGATAGAACTACAATCTGTCATACAGAGTGAAGTAAGTCAGAAAGAGAAGGACAAATATTGTATGCTAACTCACATATACGGAATCTAAAAATGGTACTGATGAACTCAGTGACAAGAACAAGGATGCAGATACAGAGAATGGACTGGAGAACTCGAGGTATGGGAGGGGGCAGGGGGTGAAGGGGGAACTGAGATGAAGCGAGAGAGTAGCACAGACATATATATACTACCAACTGTAAAATAGTCAGTGGGAAGTTGATGTATAACAAAGGGAGTCCAACTCGAGGATAGAAGATGCCTTAGAGGACTGGAGCGGGGAGGGTGGGGGGGACTCGAGGCGGGGGGAGTCAAGGAAGGGAGGGAATACGGGGATATGTGTATAAAAACAGATGATTGAACCTGGTGTACCCCCCCAAAAAATAAAAAAAAATAAAAAAAGCTACACCTAACATCATATTTAATGATAAAAGACTGACTGCATTCCTCACAAAACTGGGGGAAAGAAAAAGATGTCTGTACTCATCACTTCTATTAAATATAGTACTGGAAGTTTTAGCCAGTGCAATAGGGCACCAAAAGGAAACACAACACAAGCCAATTGGAGAAGAAGGAATAAAACTGTCCCTATTTATCGGTGACACAATTGTGTACATAAAAATCTCTCAAAGAAGCTACAGAAAAAAAAAGTTCTAGTCCCAAAACTAATAAGTAAGTTTAGCAAGGTGACAGGACACAACAACAACACAAATATCAAGTGTATTTCTTTCTTTCTTTTTTTCTAACTTGTTCTTCAATTTGAAAAAAAAAAAAGTTATCATAGAATCTTACTTTACAATGACAATACATAAATTTATTTTTTTCAATTTAGCTTTTAAAAAATTATCTCATTGTAAGAACACTTAACATGACATCTACCCTCTTAATTTTTTAAGTGTACAATACAGTCTTGTAATGTTGACTAGAGGCACAATGTTTTACAGCAAGTCTCTAGAACTTACTCACCTTGCTTATTTGAAACTTTATGTCCATTGATTGGCAACTCTTCATTTTCCTCTCCCCGCAGCCCGACAACCACTAGTCTACTCTTTGATTCCATGAATTGACTATTTTAGACTCCTCGTATAAGTGAAATTGTGTAGTGTGTGTCTTTCTATGACTGGCTTATTTCAGTATGATGTCCTCAAGGTTCAACCATGTTGTTGAATACTACAGAACTTCCTTCCTTTTTAAAGGCAAATGTTATTTCATTGTATGTATTTACACATATTCTTTATCCATTTATCTGTCAATGGACATTAAGGTTGTTTCCACATCTTGGCCATCGTGAACAGTGCTGCAATTTCTGCAACAATGCCACTGGGGTTTTGATAGGAATCACATCTGTGAATCACTTTGGGTATTATGGACATTTTAACAATGTTAAGTCTTCTGTATCTGCATCAACAAACCTTATTGGCATCTGATTTTTTAAAAGAAGTAATGTAATAAACTACAATTGAAAATCCCTTTATGCACTATCCTGATCTAATTTCCCGCTCTTCTCCACAATCCTGAAGCTAGTATGTGTCTTTCCATTATTGTGTTAGACTTTATTACATATTATGTATCAATAAACAAAATGCTGCACTAGTCTACTGGTTTTAGAATGTGAGTTGAATTGTATCAAACTCTACATATTATTTTGCAATTTCTATTTTCACTCATTTATTTTTTTGAGATATTTCCATGTTGACATTTGTATCTCTAGTTTGTACGTTTTAATTGTTGTGCAGTATTCTGTTTAATTAATATACACTGAAACCTTGGAATAAGTGTATTCAGGTACAGTGGGATTTATCTTTGAAGAATAAGACCAAAACATGTCCTCTCCTCTCCAGTTTCTGTCAGCCTAATTTCCTTGAACGTGGTCCTCGTAAAAGGTAACAACTAACTGGGAAAATATCAGCATTGTGACCACTTTACTGGAATTCCTCTCCAAACATAGTACTTAAAATCACACTTATTGATATTTAAACTGTATCAGACAACTCCAGCATGTACTGCCAAACTAGACAGTAGATCCCAGGAACTGTAAGACCTCATAGCTTAACTACCTCATTTTACTTGGCTGAATAGTTGGGCCTCATTTATTGTTATAGAGGGATTTTACTATACCATAATTAATTTATCTGTTCTACTGATGAATATTTTGGTTGTTTCCAATCACTTATTCCTAATGTATTTAAAATCATTTTGCGTTTTTTCTACCCATATATGAGTATTTCTCTAGCATACGCATCTAAGAATAGAACTGCTGGATGAATAAACAGACCTGCATATCTTCAACTTTGCTAAATATTGCCAATTGCTCTTCTAAGTGGTTGTACCAATTTATAATCCTACAAACCATTAGGGGCTGAATGCTTGTGTTCTCCCCACCCCAAAATTCATATGTTGAAGTCCTAAATCCCAGTGTAATGGTATTTGGGGTAGGGCCTCATGGAGGTAAGGCCTCCACAACGCAACCAGTGCCCTTATGAGGAGAGGAAAGGTATGAGAACTCTCTCTCTCTCCACATGCACACAAAGAAAAGGTTATGCAAATACCCAGCAAGATGGCAGTCCTCACCAAGAACTGAGTAAGTCAACACTTTGACCTTGAACTTCCAGCCCCCAGAACTGTGAGAAATAAATATCTGTTGTTTAAACCACCAGGCCTATAATATTTTGTTATAGCAGCTCAAGCTGACGAAGACATTAGCAATTTATGAAACTTCTCATTGCCTCCTAACTTCATTCCACGTTCACTTGGCACTGTAAGATTGTTGCCAATCTAACCAATATAAAAAGGCATCTAATTATGGGGATTCATTTACATTTCCCCAATAGCCAGGGAGACTGAATGTTCTTTAATATGCTTTTGGCTCTTTTGGTTACCTTCTGTGAATTACCTGCTTATATATTTGGCACATTTTTTAGAAGGGAAGTGTTTTTTTCTTATTGATTTATAAGAATTTTTCATATGTTGTGGATATTCAACTGTGGTCAGTTATATGTATGAATATTCTCTCTCAGTTCATGGCTTGTCTTTTAACTTTGTGTGTGTGTGTGGGGGGGGGTGTTACTACACAAGTATTTGCTTTTCAAAAAACCTTGTTGAAATAATCTCTCTGTGCAGGAAATTGAAGAGAGCATGATGAGCGCACCTATGTAGCCAGCACCCCAGAGGCCTCATCCTCCTCCTTCTCAATCATGACCTTCCCTCAAAGTTAACCCCTATTCAAACTTCTAACACTGTTAATTAGTTGTCTCTCTTCTGCACTCCCTTTAAGTGGAATAATGCAGAATATATTCTTTTCCTTTGACTTATTTTGTCAATACATCTAGCGAAATGTATCTGTGTTTTGCTTGAAGTAGTAGCTTGTTCCTTCTCATTACTATGTTCTTTAAGTATACCGCAGATTATTTATCCCTTCTAATATGAATGGACGTGGCTTTTGTTTAATCCAAATAGTTTTTCTATGAACATTCTTGTATATGTTTTTGGAGAACACGTCAAAGCCGAACATTTCTGTTTGACATATGTCTACCGGTAGAATTGCTGGTGATAGAATATGTATATATCATCTTTACTAGATAGTACTACACAGTATTCCATATTTTGTACCAATTTACATTCCCACCAGCAATGTATAAAAGCTCCTGTTGCTCCACAGCCTTAATGCCATTTGGTACTGACCATTGTTTTCATTTGATCCCTTCTGGTGTATATGTGTAGGAGAATCTCATGGTGACTTTAATATGTATTTTCCTGATGAATAAGGAAGTTGAATATCTTCATGTTTATTGGAATGAGAATTTCCTCATTTACGAGGGACTGTTCAAGTCTAGCTATTTGAGAGAGGAGTTTTCTGTCTTTTCTTTTTGATTTGTGGGAGTTTAATATATTTTAGGCATGAGTTTTTTAACAGATGTGTATTTATGAAAATATGCCTCCTCCTCACTTGGTCTTCCTTCAGTTGGTGCTTTGCCATTTCAATTCCTCATAGCATCCTTTTTTTTTTTTTACTCTGTATGACTTTTTCTATATATTTCTATATTTTATATTTTCCATTATATTTTTAAGAACTTTTATTAAGATACAGTTAACATACAATAAACTGCATGCATTTAGAGTGTACAATTTGGTATCCCAATCTCCCAGTTCACTGCCCCCCCAACCCTCCCCACTTTCCCTACTTGCTGTCCATATGTTTGTTCTCTACGTCTGTGTCTCTATTTCTGCCTTGCAAACTGGTTGATCTGTACCATTTTTCTATATCCTGCATATATGTGTTAATATACGATATTTGTTTTTCTCTTTCTGACTCACTTCACTCTGTATGACAATCTCTAGGTCCATCCGTGTCTCTACAAATGTCCCAGTTTCATTGCTTTTTACAGTTGAATAATATTCCATTGTATATATGTGCCACATCTTTTTTATCCATTCATCTATTGATGGACATTTAGGTTGCTTCCATGTCCTGGCTATTGTAAATCCCACTGTTGTATACCCAGAGAACACCATAATTCAAAAAGACACATGCACTCCATTATATTTTAATCATATAAAATTACCTTTTAAAATTTGAGCATAACAGGTAGACAGAGAAGCATATGTGAATAGTTAATTCAAATTTTCACACACTGAACACATCCATGGGCTCAGACCCCAAACAAAAGACAGAACATTATGAGTAAATCATGTCTCCTTGTATCCCTTTCTAGTCATAGGCTTCCAAATATAACCTCTAACATGACTTCTCAATCCATGGAGTAATTTTTTGTGTTTTTGAACATAATATAATTAAAATGATACTTTTTTTCTTCTCTCTCTTTTTTTTTTGAAGGGTAGGGGGGTGATCTGACTTTGTTCAATAATAGGTATTGTTGTTTGTAGCAATTCTTTTATTGATAAATAGAATTCTCTTGCACGAATTCCATAATTTATATGCTCATTCTACATTTGATGAGTATGTTGATAATGTACATGTTGTAGCTATTGTAGATAGTATGGCTGTGAACAGTCAGTCTTCTTACCAATCCATACCCACCAGCAGTTTTTGGAGACATTTTAGAAAATCAGCCAAGACCAGAAAAACTACAAAGCTCACTTGCAGACTTGTAAGCTAAACAAATGTTATTGCTTTGAGCCATTGAATTTCAGGGTGGTTTGTTATACATCATTATTGTCACAATTTATAACTGATAAAGCCTGCATTCTTGGATTATCCCCTAGTTGATTATGCTGTATTAGCCTTTTATATATTACTTAATTCAAGTGGCTAATATTTATATTAAGATTTTTGCACATATTTTCATCAGAGATGTTGACTTTTAAACTCCCCCCCCCGTTTTTGGTAATACTCTTATTCAGTTTTTTTTTGTTTTTTTTTTTAATTATTTTTTTTGGGGGGGTACACCAGGTTCAATCAACTGTTTTTATACACATATCCCCATATTCCCTCCCTTCCTTGACGCCCCCGCCTCGAGTCTCCCCCACCCTCCCTGCCCCAGTCCTCTAAGGCATCTTCCATCCTCGAGTTGGACTCCCTTTGTTATACAACAATTTCCCACTGACTATTTTACAGTTGGTAGTATATATATGTCTGTGTTACTCTCTCGCTTCTTCTCAGTTTCCCCTTCACCCCCCGCCCCCTCCCATACCTCGAGTTCTCCAGTCCATTCTCTGTATCTGCGTCCTTGTTCTTGTCACTGAGTTCATCAGTACCATTTTTAGATTCCGTATATGTGAGTTAGCATACAATATTTGTCCTTCTCTTTCTGACTTACTTCACTCTGTATGACAGATTGTAGTTCTATCCACCTCATTACATATAGCTCCATCTCATCCCTTTTTACAGCTGAGTAATATTCCATTGTATATATATGCCACATCTTCTGTATCCATTCATTTGTTGATGGGCATTTAGGTTGCTTCCATGTCCTGGCTATTGTAAAGAGTGCTGCAATAAACATTATGGTACAAGTTTCTTTTGGGATTATGGTTTTCTTTGGGTATATGCCCAGGAGTGGGATGACTGGATCATATGGTAGTTCTATTTGTAGTTTTTTAAGGAACCTCCAAATTGTTTTCCATAGTGGCTGTACCAACTTACAGTCCCACCAACAGTGCAGGAGAGTTCCCTTTTCTCCACACCCTCTCCAACATTTGTTGTTTCCAGACTTTGTGATGATGGCCATTCTGATTGGTGTGAGGTGATACCTCATTGTGGCTTTGACTTGCATTTCTCTGATGATTAGTGATGTTGAGCATCTTTTCATGTGTTTGTTGGCCATCTGTATGTCTTCTTTGGAGAAATGTCTATTTAGGTCTTCTGCCCATTTGTGGATTGGGTTATTTGCTTTTTTGGTATGAAGCTGCATGAGCTGCTTGTATATTTTGGAGGTTAATCCTTTGTCCGTTGTTTCATAGGCAATTATTTTTTCCCATTCTGAGGGTTGCCTTTTAGTCTTGTTTATGGTTTCTTTCACTGTGCAAAAGCTTTTAAGTTTCATGAGGTCCCATTCATTTATTCTTGATTTTATTTCCCTGATTCTAGGAGGTGGGTCAAAAAGGATGTTGCTTTGATGTATGTCAAAGAGTGTTCTGCCTATGTTTTCCTCTAGGAGTTTTATCGTGTCTGGCCTTACATGTAGGTCTTTAATCCATTTGGTGTTTATTTTTGTGTATGGTGTTAGGAAGTGTTCTAATTTCATTCTTTTACATGTTGCTGTCCAATTTTCCCAGCACCACTTATTGAAGAGGCTGTCTTTTTTCCATTGTATACTCGTGCCTCCTTTGTCAAAGATAAGGTGCCCATATGTGTTTGGGCTTACTTCTGAGTTCACTATTCTATTCCTTTGATCTTCCTTTCTATTTTTGTGCCAGTACCATACTGTCTTGATCACTATGGCCTTGTCGTATAGTTTGAAGTCAGGAAGCCTGATTCCACCAACTCCATTTTTCCTTCTCAAGATTGCTTTGGCTATTCGGGGTCTTTTGCGTTTCCATACAAATCGTAAGATTTCTTGCTCTAGTTCTGTGAAAAATGCCATTGGTAATTTGATTGGGATTGCAGTGAATCTGTAAATTGCTTTGGGTAGTACAGTCATTTTCACGATGTTGATTCTTCCAATCCAGGAACATGGTATGTCCCTCCATCTGTCTGTGTCATCTTTGATTTCTTTCATCAATGTCTTAAAGTTTTCTGCATACAGATCTTTTGCCTCCTTAGGCAGGTTTATTCCTAGGTATTTGATTCTTTTGGTTGCAACGGTGAATGGGAGAGTTTCCTTAATTTCTCTTTCTGCTCTTCCGTTGTTAGTGTATAGGAATGCAAGAGATTTCTGTGCATTAATTTTGTATCCTGCTACTTTACTAAACTCATCAATGAGTGCTAGCAGTTTTCTGGTAGAGTCTTTAGGGTTTTCTATATATAATATCATGTCATCTGCAAAGAGTGACAATTTTACTTCTTCTTTTCCAATTTGGATTCCTTTAATTTCTTTTTCTTCTCTGATTGCTGTGGCTAACACTTCCAAAACTATGCTGAATAATAGTGGTGAGAGTGGACACCCTTGTCTTGTTCCTGTTCTTAGAGGGAATTCTTCCAGTTTTTCTCCATTGAGAACAATGTTGGCTTTTGGTTTGTCATATATGGCTTTTATTATGTTGAGGTAATTTCCTTCTATGCCGATTTTTTGGAGAGCTTTTATCATAAATGGATGTTGAACTTTGTCAAAAGCTTTTTCTGCATCTATTGAAATGATCATATGGTTTTTATCCTTCAAGTTGTTGATATGATGTATCACATTGATTGATTTGCGTATATTGAAGAATTCTTGCATCCCAGGGATAAACCCCACTTGATCGTGGTGTATGATTTTTTTAATGTGCTGTTGCAGTCTGTTAGCTAGTATTTTGTTGAGGATTTTTGCATCTATATTCATCAGTGATATTGGTCTGTAGTTTTCTTTTTTTGTGACATCTTTGCCGGGTTTTGGTATCAGGGTGATGGTAGCCTCGTAGAATGAGTTTGGGAGTGCTCCGCCTTCTGTAATATTTTGGAAGAGTTTGAGAAGGATAGGTGTTAACTCTTCTTGAAATGTTTGATAGAATTCACCTGTGAATCCATCTGGTCCTGGGCTTTTGTGTGTTGGGAGATTTTTAATCACTGCCTCAATTTCCGTACTTGTGATTGGTCTGTTCATGGTTTCTATTTCTTCCTGGTTCAGTCTTGGAAGATTGTATTTTTCTAAGAATGTATCCATTTCTTCCAGGTTATCCAATTGATTGGCATATAGTTGCTTGTAGTAGTCTCTCACTATCTTTTGTATTTCTGAGGTGTCCGTTGTGACTTCTCCTTTTTCATTTCTAATTCTGTTGATTTGCATCTTCTCCCTTTTTTTCTTGATGAGTCTGGCTAATGGTTTATCAATTTTGTTAATCTTCTCAAAGAACCAGCTTTTAGTTTCATTTATTTTTCTTATGGTTTCTTTCCTTTCTTTTTCATTTATTTCTGCTCTGATCTTTATGATTTCTCTCCTTCTGCTCACTTTGGGGTTTCTTTGTTCTTCTTTCTCTAGTTGTTTTAGGTGTAAGGTTAGGTTGTTTATTTGATCATTTTCTTGTTTCTTAAGGTAGGACTGTATTGCTATAAACTTCCCTCTTAGAACTGCTTTTGCTGCGTCCCATAGGTTTTGGGTTGTTGTGTTTTTGTTGTCATTTGTTTCTAGATATTTTTTGATTTCCTATTTGATTTCTTTAGTGATTCCTTGGTTGTTTAAGAGTGAATTGTTTAGCCTCCATGTGTTTGTATTTTTTGCAGTTTTTTTCCTGTAACTGATATCTAGTCTCATGGCGTTGTGGTCTGAGAAGATGCTTGATATGATTTCAATTTTCTTGAATTTGCTGAGGTTTGATTTGTGACCCAAGATGTGATCTATCCTGGAAAATGTTCCATGTGCACTTGAGAAGAAAGTGTAGTCTGTCGTTTTTGGATGGAATGTCCTATAAATATCAATTAAGTCGAGATGGTCTAATGTGTCATTTAAAGCTTGTGTGTCTTTATTTATATTCTGTTTGGATGATCTGTCCATTGATGTAAGTGGGGTGTTCAAGTCTCCCACTATTATTGTGTTACTGTCGATGTCCCCTTTTATAGCTGTTAGCATTTGCCTTATGTATTGAGGTGCTCCTATATTGGGGGCATAGATATTTACCATTGTGATATGTTCCTCTTGGATGGATCCCTTGATCATTGTGTAGTGCCCTTCCTTGTCTCTTGTCATAGTCTTTACTTTCAAGTCTAATTTGTCTGATATGAGTATTGCTACTCCAGCTTTCTTTTGACTTCCATTTGCATGGAATATCTTGTTCCATCCCTTCACTTTCAGTCTATATGTATCCCTTGGTCTGAAGTGGGTTTCTTGTAGGCAGCATATAGAAGGGTCTTGTTTTTGTAACCATTCAGCCAGTCTGTGTCTTTTGGTTGGAGCATTTAATCCATTTACATTTAAAGTGATTATTGACATGTGCGTTCCAATTAGCATTTTCTTAATTGTTTTGGGTTTGTATTTGTAGGTGTTTTCCTTTTCTTGTGTTTCCTACTTAGAGAAGTTCCTTTAGCACTTGTTGTAAGGCTGGTTTGGTGGTGCTGAATTCTCTTAACTTTTGCTTGTCTGGAAAGCTTTTGATTTCTCCCTCAAATCTGAATGAGATTCTTGCTGGGTAGAGTATTCTTGGCTGTAGCTTTCTCTCTTTCAGGACTTTCAGTATATCCTGCCATTCCCTTCTGGCCTGCAGAGTTTCTGTAGAAAGGTCAGCTGTTATCCTGATGGGTTTTCCCTTATATGTTGTTTGTTGCTTTTCTCTTGCTGCTTTTAATATTTTTTCTTTGTGTTTAATTGTCCTTAGTTTGATTAATAGGTGTCTTGGTGTATTTCTCCTTGGGTTTATTCTGTATGGGACTCTCTGTGCTTCTTGGACTTGGTGAATTATTTCCTTCCCCATGTTGGGGAAGTTTTCCACTATAACCTCTTCAAATATTTTCTCAGACCCTTTCTTGTTTTCTTCTTCTTCTGGGATGCCTATAATTCGAATGTTGGTACATTTAAGGTTATCACTGAGGTCTCTGAGGCTGTCTTCTAGTCTTTTTATTTTTTTTTCTTTTTCCTGCTCTGTGGCATTTATTTCTCCCATTCTATCTTCCAACTCACTTATTCGTTCTTCTGCCTCAGTCATTCTGCTGGTTATAGCATCTAGAGTATTTTTAATTTCAGTTATTTTGTTATCCATTGCTGTTTGTTTTTCTGAGTTCTTATGAACTGTTTCTTGTACTTTCTCTATTTTGTTATCGAGATTTTGTATCATTTTTACTATCATTACTCTAAATTCTTTTTCAGGCATTTTTCCTATTTCCTCCTCATTTATTTGGTCTTGTGGGTTTTTTTCCTGCTCCTTTGCCTGCATGGGGTTTCTTTGTTTCCTCATGGTTGTCCAAGCTTTTGGGGTTGCTTGTCCTGGTGATAGAGGTGTTTATAGAAGACTGTCCAAGCCTCAGACTAATGTCCAAGTATTGGATTAAACGAATATTCAGTCTAGGAAACGCATACATGTATAAGACACACAATTATTGAATCCGTTAGGACATAAGGCTCTAGAAAGACCTGACAGAACCCCAGTGTGCTATCAGATATTCCAAGAGAAACCCAGCAGAAATTGACAACTGAAACAGAACAAATCAGAGACAAAAGCAAAAGCAAACAAACAACAAATAACACCCTACACATACAAACATCAATCCAGGGAGATTTTGTAAGCTAGGATCAAATATAGAAATGAGCTGGAGTACCACCAGAGAGAATGGAGATTCTCAGAATGTAATTAGACAACTGTACTAAGAACTAAGATAAAGACAAAAGCCTAATATTAATACCAAGGCAGTGCATCATCTGGAGAATAGAGCAAGGAGTCTGAGCAGACCGATAGTGTTGCTTATAAGTATGTTAAGATAAAATACACTTAAAATGGCTGGAAGAAAGGGGAACAGAAGAGCATAATGGGGTTGGAAATATGCAAAGAAAAAGAAAGGAATAGAAGTGTATAAAAGAAAGGGATGAAAGGAAAGTATGAAAGATATTTTGTCTGTACTACCAAAAGCTTAGCTAGATATAGAAGTATATAAAGAGGCAAAAAAAAAAAAAAATCCTTAAAAAATTATGTTGTAAAACTTGTAGATCCCTTAGGGCTAAGATCGTATTTAATAAATCAAAAAAAAAAAAAAAAAAAAGAGAGAGAGAGAAAGAAAAAAAAAAAAAAATCCAGAGCTGATCCCAGAATGGACCAGTTCAATAGGTATTGATACTACTATTTCTGTTTCCTTAGCGTCTCAGCTGTAAGTGTCCTTCTCCTTGCCTCGGGTTTTTTTGCGTTATTCTGTGACCAGCAGAGTTTCCTTTATTGTTCGTCTGTAAGCATCGGTGTGTGGGGAGGGAGAGGGTACAATAGTGGCTCCTTCTGGGAGTGAGTGAGCAGTGGCGCACTGTTGTTTCAGTCAGGCTTGGAGGTGCCTGTTGCAGAGGGCGCTGGTGGCTCAGGCGTACACAGAAAGTCTTAGAGTTGGGCCTCTCTCGGGTTTTTTCTTTTTGATGCTGGTTTTTTTTTTTTTCTCTCGGCAGCCTCCCTGCTGCTGGCATTGCAAGGAGTTTTAATCGAGCCCCGCCCGAGTGCCTGAGGATGCTTGTTGTCCCTGAGCGCCTTAGGTGGCCCGCAGGGCGTCTCTCCACTGCCTGTTGCAGAGGCGCGGAAAGAGAGAGAGAGGCTATGCGCGCGGCTCCTCCCCCCCGCCCAGGAGCCTGCAGCCTCCAGCCGCCATCATGGCCGGGCAGCTCTCAGGGACCGGCACTCCTCTCCGCGGACCTCCTCCCTCCTGTCCTCTCGGTCCGTCACCCTACCGGCAACAATGTTTCTCCCCCTGAACCAGCTCTCCGGTTCCCACGCTCCCGCTCCTGGACCCTCCGTTCAGCCGCGGATCGATGTCTCGGTCCGGGAACGCTGAGCTGCGCTGCGGACCCTCCGTATGTTTCTCACTCCCTCCCGTCTGCCACAGCTCTGCTGCTTCCCCCTCTCTGAGCCCTCGTAGATGCCTCCCTACCGGCTATGTCGGGCTCCCCGCAGCCCTTTCTGGTGTCCGAGGCCGTCTGCTGGTGTTCAGCTGGTTCTCTGTGGGAATGACTGCGTCCTTCCGTGCATTCCCAATGCATCTGTGGAGAGGGATGCACTCCACGTCTCTCTGCTTCGCCGCCATCTTTTTCTCCCTCTCTTATTCAGTTTTAATATCAAATTATGCTCGTAAACAAATTGACAAGATAATTTTTCCATTCACCCCCACCCCCAAATATTTCTCCCTCTAATCTCTGGAGGAGAGTGTGAAAAACTGTTGTTACTCCTTTAAATGTTAGGGAGAATTCACTGGTAAAGCCTTCTAGGCCTTGAAATTATATAATGGAAAGGATTTAAATTCTAGATTCAATTTATTTAATGCATATGGGATTATTTATATATTTTATTTAATCTTGTTTCAGTCTGGCAATTAGGGAACTTCTAAAAATGGTCGATTCCACTAAAATTTTCAAATTTATTCATATGAAATTGTTAATATCCCTTTATTATTTGTTAATATCCCTTTATTATTTGTTAACATGTGCAACATCTGTAGTGAT
This sequence comes from Hippopotamus amphibius kiboko, assembly GCF_030028045.1. Lineage (NCBI taxonomy): Eukaryota > Metazoa > Chordata > Mammalia > Artiodactyla > Hippopotamidae > Hippopotamus > Hippopotamus amphibius. The sequence goes on along the minus strand of NC_080202.1, from coordinate 28,297,312 downwards.
GTCCTCATTTTAATATCTGGATATTAGGGGATTTTTTTCCATCTCTTTTTTGATCAGCTTTGCTAGAAGTCTATTAATTGTCTTAGTCTGTTCTAAGAAGCATTTTTGTATTTTTACTTTTGTATTAATAAATTTATTTTCTACTTTATTATGAGGTTAATTTTTTCTTCAGTTTCTTGGCTTTGGATATTTAGGTAATTGGTTTTCAGCCTGTCATAGTTTCTAATATACGCATTTTGACTATAAATTTCACCCTTCGAACAGCTTTAGCTGTATTTCACACAGTTTGATGGCTGTACTTTTATCTTTATTCACTTCAGAATGCTTTCTAATATTCTTTGTTATTTTTTCTTGGACATTTGGATTATTTAGACACAGTGCTTATTTTTCAAAGAGTAGGAATTTTCTAAAGATGTTTGTTTTTAATTTTTTGCTTCATTCCTCTGTGGTCAGAGAACACATTCTGAATGATTTATCTGTCCTTGTTCTGTGTTCCAAGCAGAGGACAGTTTCAGAGTATAAAGTTATCATGCCGTCTTGGTTGGTTTACAGATTGTGAGACGTTGGGTCTTGTGTTTTCCAAGTCACCTGGGAGACCAAAAAAAAAAAAAAGACAGGCTGAATTCTATTCTACCCCCCACCCTACTTCACTTTATTTAGAGCAGTTCCACTTTGGTTTATTTATTAGGTGTTATAGTAAAAGTTTTTTGTTTAAAAAAGAATTTGGCTGTTTGTAATCCACTGAATTTGACTCTCCTGCAGCTCTTCCCATTTTGGAATATCATTATTCTATGTGTTTTGCTGTTAGCAAAACCCAAAATCATCCTGTGAGGGTCAGCTTGATCTTGTCAGGTTAACACGGCCCCCTAACCGCCACACAGAGGCTCCATTAAACTGATGCAGTTACATTATTATTACGTTAATTTACGTAGATAATCTACATGTGAATGACCAGACAGGCCTCTGTTAAATTTTGTAAAACTCAATAGTCAGTTATCAATTACTCTAAAATTGTAAGTAAACATTTAAAAAACGTTCAACCCATCCTAAGAATTAAGAACGTGCAAATTAAACCAATAGTGTAAAATGATTTTCTTTATCAGAATGCCATAGATTATGTATTTTATACACTTTTGGTGGGAATCGATATTGAAAATTATTTGGCTACAATACTTTTTGTATAAGGAAAAACCTGGACCAAAGTCAGATGTCAGAAACTCAAAATACCTGCAGGAGCCCAGAATGGGAAATCACATTGACATTACTCTTTCCCACGGCAGCATTCAACTGTAAAAGCCTTCTACAAAGTTTCTGAGATTGTGACCAAGAAAAGTGAATCGAGCCAAAGTTCATTTCAAATATAAAGATGACAGTTATATTCAAACATGAAGCATTTTAGCATACAGCAACCCTTCATATCACAAACACACGCACATGCTTGATGACAAATTCAATGAATAAAAAGCATAAAGCGAAACAATTAAATTAGAACTGAAAGAGGCATGGAAAAAATATTAGTGTATACTGAATTCTTTCAAAACTTAAGCTAATATAAGCAATTATGTAAATTGTACTTACATAACAGATTACTCATGTGATAAAATATAATGAAAATAATGATAAAGATAATTAAATTAGTTTTAAAGGTAAAGAAGCAGAGGAGGTAGGAGGAGGTACGAGATTGTTCTTTATGATAGAGTCAATTAATAGAGTAAAAATTGAACTTCATTTAAAAAAATCAAAGATATAATGACTCCAACCACTTAAGAGTTTTCACACTTTCATCAGCTTGAGAAAGATATTTGGGGAAAATAACACAAAAGTTCACCTTGTACTTTTCCCCTTTCTATTAAAGTCAAGTTAAATTAAGTGACGACTTTCATGCAAAAATATCACAACATAGTCCTATTCTTATGTTTCAGATCTATTACCTATTCTCTGTATATATAAAAACTGATATCTGAAATGATATTTCCCTAATAGCAATGGCTGCTTTTTGTTGGAAGATTTAAGATAACACGGGAACTTTCTTCTTTGCACTGTTATCCATGACTAAAATTATTATAAAAATCATGTAATAACTTTACAAGAAGTTTAATCAAGTTTCCTTCTTCTTCAAAATTAAACTAAGCCAATTATGAAACAAACAAATTAAATTCTGTGGCTCATTCCACAGGCTAAATTGTGACCTAATGACTGTTGAGACTTCTCTAATTCTAAATCCTATCAGGCTGGTCTTAACTGATGAGAAATGGGAAAACACATGAGACATCTATCTCTGCCCCTCAGAGGGCATCCCATCTACTTTGCTCTAGCCTTGGGACTGAGGCTGTTCTGCCCCTTCCTCGCTCCACCAGCTGCCTCTTTTTCCTCTTCTGTCTGTGTGTACAGGTTCTTCCACTGTTCTATGCCAATTGGAATTTAAATCTTACAGCTACATCGTGGGACTAATGGATTGGAAGAGATCTTTCCTCCCTGCCTACTTCTCCCTTAGAGGGAACCATATTTATTGCTTTAATTAGAGCACGAAGCTGTAGGAGGAAGTGCAAGTCTTCAGCCTTTCTCCTGACAGCTTCAACTGGAGAGGCAACTTGGAAACCCTCCGCTGCAAGAAGTGCCAGCTGGATAATTAGTACTGTGCGGCTAATAATTTTTAAAAATGTGTGTGTGGGGGGGGGGATGAGAATCAGTGCAAGCATTTTTAACAAACTTTAACATTTTAAAATGGGTTTCCAAATATGTTGCGGGGGAAATGTTTGGGAGTTTTTTTTTCTCTAAATGTGACTTAAAGTATTAATGTTCTCTTTGTGTGGAGGGAGGAGCAAGGTGTTGACATTCATCTAACCTGCAGCAAATGTCATTGAATTGCTGAGCTGGCTTTCTTTCTGTGTTGAAAGGAAAGAATAATTCTCCACAATTATTCCTCCAAGGAGCACTAAATTTTCCAACTGATTAAGATGAGAAAAGACAAAGTTTCTCAAGGTTATTTTAAGAATTCAGCAAAGTCTGAATAAGTCATAGGTTTTTAAGGTAATAACCTATAGTGTGTCCGGGGTAGTTTCCAAAATTATTAATGACTGGGGAGGTATGGCCCAGACCAATCAGAAGAGAAGGTAGGCATTATTCTGTACTGGTCCATTACACCTCAGTATTACCCTGGTTGAGTCTTTTGTTCACATACAATGTACCTGTGCTTTGTTTAGGAACAAGGATATAAATCTCTGTTGGTCTCTAGAAGAAGAAATTATTTATAGGCAAACTTAATGACTTCTCAAAAATTCTGAACACAATCATCCTTTATTCATTCAACAAGCAAACATTGAAGGCACTCTGCCAAACATTAAGGCTACAGAGATAAACAAGTAAGATGACACCCCTCCCCTCAGAAGCTGACTTTCTAAAGCAGGGGTTAGCAGACATATTTGGTAAAGGGACAGATAATAAACATTTTCAACTTGGCGGACATTCAGTATCTGTCACCACGCTTCAGCCCTTCTGTTGTAACGTAAAAACAGCCATAGACAATACATAAGCAAATGAGCGTGTCTCTGTTCCAATGAAATTTTATTTATGGACACCAAACGTGGGATTTCACATAACTTCCTCATGTCACAAAATAGTGTTCTTCTTATGATTTCTTTCTATTTGAAAATGTAAAAACTATTCTTAGCTGGTAGGTTGTACCAAAACAGTGGCCAGCCAGATTGGAAGCATGTGCTGCAGTTTGCAGGTCCCTGATCTACAGGGTTAACAATGAGGAGAGCAAATCATTAGGGTCAATTGGCTGACGGTAAAAATGGAATGATAAATTAAAAACTGTCGTAGACGACCGTGTGCCCACTGATGTGTGAATTAGAGAATCTTATGGTTGGAAGAAATCTCAGAGACCTTGGGAGCCTTGAATAACCTTCACAGAGTATTTGCTTCCCCTACAGGACATTCTCAAAAGGTAAAGAGAAACTTCAATGGCAGGACCTTGGCAGTTTCCCAAGGCAGCCTATTTTATTGTTGGACAGAGTATGTTCATTAAATTTGTACTTTTATTGAGTACAAATATTCACACACATGTAATAAGGACTCTGAGTCACAGTAAATTTAGCTCAACTAGTATCCCTAGTCTGTCCCCTTTGGCAGGCCTCAGGAAATAAATATAAGCAAATTTTCCACATGACTGAATTTACAAACAGCTATCCCATCGCTTGTAAGTCCTTGTATTAATTATAGTGTTTGCTCATTTTTGGTCCAATAGTTTAGTTCTTCTAATTGAAAGGTTAAAAAGGTGCGGTTCTGGGGTTCTCTGATTCCTTCATATATTCAATATCAGCTCATTTGTTTCTAGCATAGAGAAAATTAAAAAGAAGAATAGGGAGAAGAAAATTAAACTGTTTTCTTTAAGTGACAACTCAAAACATATTTGCATAATAACAATATGTGCCAATGTGCCCTATTAAAATTAATCTGCTTATGTGATAAGGCATTTGGAACATGGGGCCTAGTTTAGTTTCACCTTGACAAAAAGAGCTAATCTCCAGTGGGCATTATCTTCTTTGCAAAATAAATATTGCCAGAGCTGGCATTCTAACCTTCTTGTGTTTTCTTATCTTTATTCAAATGCTGGCATTCTAACCTTCTTGTGTTTTCTTATCTTTATTCAAATATAAGGCAACTGGTTGAAATCAGCTTAATAACAGAAGTTGCATTCAAATGGACCAAAATACTAGGGTAAAATCCATGCTGTGTGTGTGTGTGTGTGTGTGTGTGTGTGTGTATACTTGCACCTATAGCAGTATATCATAACTACTGGATATTGCACTATATTAGGAATACAAGAGATTTTGGAGTCAGACTATAGCAAAGAACAGCTTCATCACATAATATCTGGCTAACTTCAGGCAAGTTACATCTCAGAAAAACTTTAAGTCTTACGTTATTTAATTGCAAAATGAAAGTGATAATACACATTATAGCATTAAATGAAAAATGTTAGCAAACTATTAAATAGAATGTCTGGTACTCAGATATTCTCTTCTTCCTTTCAGCCTCCACCAAGTTGCTTCTAAAGTTAATAATTGGCAAATTTTGACTGAGAGGTAAAAAAGAAAAGGATGAGATAGACTGAAAAATTTAAAAGTGGAAAATCTCAATAGGAAATATAAACACATCATCCAACCAATTTGCTCTCTGGTTTCTTTATAAAAAAACCCTTTCCCTAGAGTAATTAAAATATGATGGTAATATGATTAAATATTTAACTAAAAAGAAAATCCCTTTCTCATTTGGAGGTGATTATAAAGAAGCAAGCTGGTGTGGTCCTCATTTAAAATGTAAATGTTGGTTGAAGCATGTGAGATTATCTCAAAGTTAGACACTGAGACATTTGGACAATAGCTAACATTTTTATAGTATTTCACTTGTACCTTTAGATTGTGTACTTTATGTGTATCAACTTCTTTAATCCTCACAACTTGAGGTGCTATTGTTATTTCCATTTACAGATGGGTGAGACCCACAGTGAGTTAGTGGCAGAGTCAGGATCTGATTCCAGGTTGGCTGGCTGTGGTTTACACTGACCTTCCTGTGTTCTCAAATGCACTCCTCGCCTCACCACTGTCCTTCATCCTTTCTCTCTATTTGATTTGAAGAATAAATGAGCAGCACTTTAAACCTGATGAACAGAAGTCTTAAACCCATAGCCTCTAAGGCCAAGCAGGTGACATCAATGAGAGAGATGCAGGTCATACAAGGAGGTCCATAGACAATGACACATACAGAGAGCAGTCAATACCTAACTCTTTCAATTAAGCTTTTTTTTTTCAACATTTAGCGAATATTTGCCAGTCTCCTAGGCACTGACACTACCATGGTTAAGAAAATAAACCCCTGGACTTCCCTGGTGGTGCAGTGGTTAAGAATCTGCCTGCCAATGCAGGGGACATGGATTTGATCCCTGGTCTGGGAAGACCCCACATGCCTAGGAGCAACTAAGCCTGAGTGTCACAGCTATTGAGCCTGTGCTCTACAGCCTGCTCTCTAGAGCCTGCGAGCCATAGCTACTGAAGCCTACGTGCCCTAGAGCCTGCGCGCCACAACTACTGAGCCCATGTGCAGCAACTACTGAAGCTCGAATGCCTAGAGCCCGTGCTCCACTAGAAAAGAAGCCACTGCAATGACAAGTCCATGCGCTGCAACAAAGAGTGGCCCCTGCTCATCACAAGTAGAGAAAGACCACACACAGCAACAAAGACCCAATGCAGTCAAAAAATAATAACAATTAAAAAACCAACTAAATACCATAATCAATAAATGAAACAACATTAAAAATAATAAAATAAAACCCCTCTGTCTTGGGTTGAATAGTGTCCTCCCCAAAATTCATGTCCAGCCAGAACCTCAGAAGGTAACCTTATTGGGAACTAAGGTCTTTGTAGTTGTAGTCAAGGTAAAGATCAAGATGTGACCATACCAGACTAGGGTGGGCTCTAAATCCAATGAAAGTGTCCTCATAAGAGGCAGAAAAGGACACACAAACATAGGAAGAAGAGAGCAGTGTGAAGGTGGAGGCAGAGGCTGGAGTGATGTGTGTGTAAGCCAGGAACACCAGGGACTGCTGGCAGCCACTATGGACCAGATTCTCCCCCAGAGCCTTCAGAAAGAGTCAACCCTGCTGACACCTTGATTTCAACTTCTGACCACCAAAATGATGAGGAAAAAGTTCTGTTGTTTTTAACCACAAGTTTGTGGTAATTTGTGGCAGCAGTCTTAGGAAACAAATACATTCCGCCCTTGCTGATGTGCATTCTAGTAGGGGAGAGAGAAGATACATAAATAAGTACATAATATAACACAGTCCTGAGTGCTTCTTATCACTGTAAAAAATACGGAAGGACTGAACATTTCTACCTAGCTCTCTGTTCAGTAAACCCAAACTGACCCACAAAAACTACTAACCTTCAGCCCTAGTCTTGCTATCCCTATGTCTTGTCCCAAGATTAAGACAATCTCATGTTCTCAGTGAAAAACTCTTGGAACAAAAATGAACACTCACTGACCTTCCCTGATTTCTTGATAACCTCTTTAAACCACTGGCATTCTGTGGAACAGTCATCTCGAGTTGTTCTTACATCAAAGATTTTAATGAAGGCTTAAGCTAGCAATTTTGGTTGGTTTTATCCTTCCACATCTTAGAATGGAAGGGACCTTAGGAATCTACTTACTTCACCCCCATTGTACAGCAGTGATGATGTCATTGGAATGGATAATGAATGGTTAGCAATAAAATCACTAGCTTTATTCTATCACAAACAAACTGTGTGAACTTAAGTCACTCCACCAGTCTGACTCTGAGTTTCCTCATCTGTAAAATGAGAAGGAATTAGAATAAAGTGACCTCAAAAGCTCTTTCCTGTCTTGTATGCCTTTCTAGTCTTGTATGCCTTTCTAGTCTTGTATGCCTTTATTGGTACAACTGCATGAGAACAGGAGTCAACCAGTTGGATATCCTGTGGCTCAAAAATATTTAAAATCCAAATTGACTCTCTTAAGCATTCCACTACTATTTGATACATTAAAGGCTATTTAATCACAAATTTTATAAATCAGCAAATGTCTTAATTTTAGCTCATGTAGGATGTGTTACTTTTTTCAGCCATATGGCCAAGTTGTGTATTCATGAGGTTCTATTCATGCCCACTGTTGGTTACATAATTTGATCTTCTCCAGAAATTTTGTCTCACCTCCACTATATGGGATAATCTCTCTCTTCTGCAAATCTTTACAATGGTCAGGTATGACTAAGTGTCCCTGTGCATGACACTTAGATTTTTCAGCTGGACTACAATTTCTTGAGTAATGAGTCCAGTAATTCTATATTCCACATGCATGATTTTTCAAGAGAAACTAGAGATCTAGATTTATTTGTAAAATCTTCTTATTTTTAAATGTTATCAGTTAAATCAAACATTTTCAAAACACCATATGGCCATGTAACACATTGACAAGACAAAATTTATTTTATGGTCTGAGTTTGAGAATTCCTAAAAATTTGAAGATTTTGTTTTGGAAAGTGAGGCAGTCTCTGGAACCAATATCCACTCATAATCTAGCAAATATCCCCAATTCCCATGTCCAGAACAAACTGGGAGACTCTTCAGTATTTAACAAAATATTTATCTAGAGTCTATTTGCTGAATATTATTCCTGTCCTCAAAAAACAATTTTATTCAAGAGCAAGTTTTTAAAATCAAGCACTAATACATATCTATTACATATAAACAAAAAGTTCCCTAGGTCCTAAAGAAAATGTGAAAAGAACAGTACACTGAAAAAGAAAAAGAAAAAGAAAAAGAAAGAAAGAAAGAAAAGCTGGTCCCATGCTTTGTTAGATTAAGAAAATAAAGAGAAAAATAAATACTGTGATCCTATCCAATAGCAGTGGAATTTTTAAAATAAAATTTGGTATTAATTCCTGTTAAAACTCTAGGTAAATAGAAAGAAACTCTTACAGAAGATAATGTTTCATTATCAGAAATGAATAATAAACTTATTTAGTGGTTTTAAGCTGTAAGAATTCTCATTAAAGTCAGAAATAACACAGAAACACCTACACTTTCCACTGTTATTCAACTTAGTCAAAATTATAGCAAAACATCTAAATAAATTAAAAACAAGCATACAATAGTTTTATGAAGATGAAACTTTGGGGCTGGGGAAAGATGGCAGCGAAGTAGAAGGATGTGGAATGCATCCCTCTCCACAGATGTATCAGGAATACACCAAAAGATGCAATAATTCCCACAGAGAATCAGCTGAACACCAGCAAATGACCTCAGACACCAGAAAGGACTGCAAAGATCCCGACATAACTGGGTAGGGCAGAGGGAAATAAAAAGGAGAAAGAGGAGGAGAAGAAAGGAAAGGGACAGGTCCCACACCCTTGGGCAGAAGGATCTGAAACAGAGGGGAGATTGCTGAATTCGGGGAAATGTCCCTTATCTGACAGGGAAACCCCTTCTCTAATGGGGAATTTCCCTGGGTCAGAAGGGAGGCATTTGGGGCTGTTCAAAGACGGTGAAGTGGCTGAGCTGTGGCAGATGGGAAAGAATGAGAAACAGATGGAGGGTCTGCACCATGGCTCAGTGTGTCTGGACTGAGACATTTGTTCACAGATGAACAGCAGCTGTTCTGGGAGCTGGAACTTGGGAACCGGAGAACTGGTTCAGGGTGAGAAACACTGTTGGCAGTGGGGAGATGGACTGAGAGGACAGGAGGGAAGAAATCTGCAGTGGAGAGAGCCTACCGCGGAAAGCTGGGTGGCCATGGCAGTGGCTCAATACTGCTGACTCACAAGCAGGGGAAGGAGCCACAGGTGTAGCCTCTCTCTCAGCACCTGCAACAGACAAAGGAAGGACCCCTCTGGGCCTGGCTAACACACTTAGGGATAACAAAGTCCCCAGGGTGGGGCTGGCCTAGAGTGCCTGCAGCTGAGAGCCACAGAGTGGCCCAGCTCTGGAGACATTCTGTTTACACCTGAGCTGCCAGTGTCCCTCTGCAACAGGCACCACCATGGCTGACTGAGCCACTGTGACCCAGGCAGGGCGCCCAGGCGGAGTCATAGCAGGGGGGAGGAGCCGTGGTTGGAGTTGCTCTCTCAGCCTGAGCCACCCAAGGTGCTGTGACCCAGGCAGGGGGCCACTGCTCACTCACTTCCAGGGGAAGGAGCCACTATTGTACCCTCTCTTTCCCCATACACCGGCACTTACAGACAAACAATAAAGGAAGCTCTGCTGCTTGACAAGTAATACAAAAAGCACAAGGTGGGTAGAAGGACACTTACAGCTGAGACCCCAAGGAAACAGAAATATTATTATTAATTCTATTGATCTGGTCCATTCTGGGGTCAGTTCTAGTTTTTGTTTTTGTTTTATTAATTACTATCTTAGCCCTAAGGGATCTACGTATTTTAAAACATTTTTTATTCTATTTTTATTTTTAAGATTTTTATATATTTCTATTTCCAGCTAAGTTTTCTGTAGAGCTGACTGTATCTTTCCTACCTTCTTTTCATCTCTATCTTTTACACATTTCTGTTTCTTTCTTTTTCTTTTCATATTTCCAGTCACACTACACTCTTCTGTTGCTCCATCTTCTATCCTTTTTTAGTTTCTTTTATCTTAATTTATTTATACCCAATATTATCAATCAGCTCTGTTTCCTTACTTTATTCTCCAGATGACACACTGCTTTGGTTTTTACTATTAGGTTTGGTCTTTATCTTAGTTCTGATTAAAATTGTTTGATTTTGTTTTAGTAATCTTCAGTCTGTCTGATTGTACTCTCGCTCTTTATTATATTTGATCTTAGCTTTCAAAATTTCCCTGGATATCTGTTTGTGTGTGTGTGGTTTTTATTTTTTTTTAATTAATTATGATCTTAGTCCTAAGTGATCTACATGTATTATAACATATTTTTTATTATTTTATTTTATTTTTTCTTCTATTTTTATTTTTAAACTTTTTACATATTTCTATTTCTAAGTTTTTTGTAGTGCTAACTTTATCTCTTCCATCCTCTTTCCTTCTCTATCTTTTATACATTTCTATTTTTTTCTCTCTTTTCTTTTTCTTTTCATGTTTCCAGTCACACTATGCTCTGCTGTTGCCCTGTCTTCTATCCATTTTTAGTTTCTTTTATCTTAATATACTTATAACCAATATTATCACTCAGCTCTGTTTCCTTGCTTTATTCTCCAGATGACACACTGCTTTGGTTTTTATTATTAGGTTTTGTCTTTACCTTAGTCCGAGTATAATTGTCTGATTTCATTCTGAGAATCTTCAGTCTGTCTGGTGCTACTCTCACTCTTTATTATATTTGATCCTAGCTTTCAAAATCTCCCTGGACAAGGATGCAGATACAGAGAATGGACTGGAGAACTCGAGGTATGGGAGGGGGCGGGGGGTGAAGGGGAAACTGAGACGAAGCGAGAGAGTAACACAGACATATATATACTACCAACTGTAAAATAGTCAGTGGGAAGTTGTTGTATAACAAAGGGAGTCCAACTCGAGGATGGAAGATGCCTTTGAGGACTGGGGCGGGGAGGGTGGGGGGGGGCTTGGGGGGGGAGTCAAGGAAGGGAGGGAAGATGGGGATATGTGTATAAAAACGGATGATTGAACCTGGTGTACCCCCCCAAAAAATAAATAAATAAATTAATTAAAAAAAAAACAAAAACAAAACTCCCTGGATTTGTGTGTGTGTGTTTGTGTGTTTTGTTCTTTTGCTTTTTTTTTTTTTTTTTTTTTTTTGGTTTTGAATTTCTGTTGGTTTTCTCTTTGATTGTCTGATGGCATACTGGGGTTCTTCTGCCAGGTCTTTCTAGTGCCTTATGTCCTATTGGATTCAGTATTTGTGTGTCTTATACATGTATGTGTTTCCTTGACTTAGTATTTGTTTGACTCAACACTCTGCCATTAGTCTGGGGCTTGGACTGTCTTCTTTCAACCCCTTTATTGCCAGGACAAGCAACCTCTGAAGTCTGGACTACTCCATCAGAAGTCAAGTAGGCGGCTCTGTGGAGGGAACACTGAATCCAGGATGCTAGACTACTAGGGAGTCCTCAGACACAGAGAAGATTAACTGCAGAGAACTCTCACAGAGCCCTGTATCAGAGTCTAAGACCTGACTTCGTCTGACTGTCTGCAACTTCCACTACTGGACACCTCACACCAAACTACAAACAAGACAGGAACACAAACCCACCCATCAGCTCACAGACTACCTAAAGCCATATTAACCTCACAGATACCCTAAAACACACCACCTGACATGGTCCTGTTCCTCAGAGAGAAAAGACACAGAGCTGCACACAGGAAAGCAGACACCAGACCCCCCCCCCAACCAGGAAGCCTACTCAAGACACTGGACAAACCCCACCACAGAAGGCAGAGGACAGAAACAAGAGGAATTACTATTAGGCACCATAGGGAAAGGAGACAGCAAATCCTATAAATTAGACAGAATGAGAAAATAAAGAAACACTATGCAGGCAAAGGAGTAGGAAAAAACCCACAAGACCAAATAAATGAAGAGGAAATAGCAAAATTTCCTGAAAAAGAATTCAGAGTAATGATAGTAAAGATGATCCAAAATCTCAATAACAAAATAGGGAAAATACAAGAAACAATTAATAAGGAACCAGAACAACTGAAGAGCAAACAAACAGTAATGGAAAACAAAAAAACCAAAATTAAAAATCCTCTAGATGGTATAAACAGCAGAATAACTGAGGCAGAAGAACAAACAAGTGAGTTGGAAGATAGAATGGGGGAAATAACTGCCACAGAGCAGGAAAGAGAAAAAAGAATAAAAAGAATGGAAGACAGTCTCAGAGACCTTGGTGACAACATTAAGTGCACCAACATTTGAATCATAGGCATCCCAGAAGAAGAAGAAGAAAAGAAAGGGTCTGAAAAAATATTTGAAGAGATTATAGTGGAAAACTTCCCCAACATGGGAAAGGAAATAATTAATCAAGTCCAAGAAGCACAGAGAGTCCCATACAGAATAAACCCAAGGAGAAATACACCGAAGCACATATTAATCAAACTAATGAAAAGTAAACACAAAGATAAAATATTAAAAGCAGCAAGAGAAAAGCAACAAATAACATATAAGGGAAAACCCATAAGGATAAAAGCTGATCTTTCTGCAGAAACTCTGCAGGCCAGAAGGGAATGGCAGGATATACTGAAAGTCCTGAAAGAGAAAAACCTACAGCCAAGAATCCTCTACCCAGCAAGAATCTCATTCAGATTCAATGGAGAAATCAGAAGCTTTACAGACAAGCAAATGTTAAGAGAATTCAGCACCACCAAACCAGCCTTACAACAATTGCTTAAGGAACTTTTCTAAGTAGGAAACACAAAAGAAGGGAAAGACCTACAAAAACAAACCTAAAACAATTAAGAAAATGGTAATAGGAACATACATATCAATAATCACCTTAAATGTAAATGGATTAAATGCTCCAACCAAAAGACACAGACTGGCTGAATGGATACAAAAACAAGACCTTTCTATATGTTGCCTACAAGAAACCCACTTCAGACCAAGGGACACATATAGACTGAAAGTAAAGGGATGGAAAAAGATATTCCATGCAAATGGAAGTCAAAGGAAAGCTAGAGTAGCAATACTCATATCAGACACATTAGACTTTAAAGAGACAAGGAAGGACACTATATAATGATCAAGGGATCCATCCAAGAAGAACATATCACAATGGTAAATATCTATGCCCCCAACATAGGAACACCTCAATACATAAGGCAAATGCTAATAGCCATAAAATGGGAAATCAACAGTAACACAATAATAGTAGGAGACTTGAACACCCCACTTACATCAATGGACAGATCATCCAGAAAATAAATAAGGAAACATAAGCTTTAAATGACATATTAGACCATCTTGACTTAATTGATATTTATAGGACATTCCATCCAAAAATGACAGAATACACTTTCTTCTCAAGTGTACATGGAACATTTTCCAGGATAGATCACATCTTGGGTCACAAATCAAGCCTGAGTAAATTCAAGAAAATTGCAATTGTATCAAGCATCTTTTCTGGCCACAACGCCATAAGACTAGATATATATTACAGGAAAAAAATCTGTAAAAAATACAAACACATGGAGGCTAAACAATAAAGAAATCACTAAAGAAATCATAGAGGATATCCAAAAATATCCAGAAACAAATGAAAATGAAAACACAACAACCCAAAACCTACGGGATGCAGCAAAAGCTGTTCTAAGAGGGAAGTTTATAGCAATACAGTCCTACGTCAAGAAAGAAGAAAAATATCTAATAAATAGCCTAATCTTATACCATTACACCTAAAACAGTTAGAGAAAGAAGAACAAAGAAACCCCAAAGTGAGCAGAAGGAGAGAAATCATAAAGATCAGAGCAGAAATAAGTGAAAAAGAAATGAAGGAAACAATAGAAAAGATCAGTAAAACTAAAAGCTGTTTCTTTGAAAAGATAAACAAAGTTGATAAACCATTAGCCAGACTCATCAGGAAAAAAAGGGCGAAGACACAAATCAACAGAATTAGAAATGGAAAAGGAGAAGTAACAATCGACAGCACAGAAATCCATAAGATGATGACAGACTACCAAAAGCAACTATAGGCCAATAAATTGGATAAACTGGAAGAAGTGGATACATTCTTAAAAAAGTACACTCTTCCAAGACTGACCCAGGAAGAAATAGAAAATATGAACAGGCCAATCACAAGTACAGAATTTGAGACTGTGATTAAAAATCTCCCATCAAACAAAAGCCCAGGTCCAGATGGATTCACAGGTGAATTCTATCAAACATTTTGAAAAGAGCTTTCCTTCTCAAACTCTTCCAAAATATAACAGAATGAGGAACACCCCCAAGCTCATTCTACAAGGCCACCATCACACTGATACCAAAACCAGGCAAAGATGTCACAAAAAAAGAATATTGTAGGCCAATATCACTAATGAATATAGATGCAAAAATCCTCAACAAAATACTACCTAACAGAATCCAACAGCACACTACAAAGATCAAACACCATGATCAAGTGAGGTTTACCCCTGGGATGCAAGGATTCTTCAATACATGCAAATCAATCAATGTGATACATCATATCAACAAATTGAAGGATAAAAACTGTATGATAATCTCAATTGCTGAGGAAAAAGCTTTTGACAAAATTCAGCATCCATTTATGATAAAAACTCTCCATAAAATGGGCATAGAAGGAAATTACCTCAACATAATAAAAGCCATATATGACAAACCAAAAGCCAACATTGTTCTAAATGGTGAAAAACTGAAAGCATTCCATCTAAGAACAAGGTAAGGGTGCCCATGCTCACCATTATTATTCAACATAGTTTTGGAAGTTTTAGCCACAGCAAGCAGAAAAGAAAATGAAATAAAAGGAATCCAAATTGGACAAGAAGAAGTAAAATTGTCACTTTTTGCGATGACATGATATTGTACATAGAAAACCCTAAAGACTCTACCAGATAACTGCTAGCACTAATCAATGAATTTAGTAAAGTAGCAAGATACAAAATTAATGCACAGAAATCTCTTGTATTCCTATACACTAACAATGAAAGAGCAGAAAGAGAAATTAAGGAAACTCTTCCATTTACCATTTCAACAAAAAGAATAAAATACCTAGGAATAAACCTGCCTAAGGAGACAAAAGACCTGTATGCAGAAAACTATAAGACACTGATGAAAGAAATCAAAGACAACACAAACACATGGAGAGATATACCATGTTCTTGGGTTGGAAGAATCAACATTGTGAAAATGACTATACTACCCAAAGCAATTTACAGATTTAATGCAATCCCTATCAAATTACCAATGGCATTTTTCACAGAACTGGAACAAGAAATCTTATGATTTGTATGGAAACACAAAAGACCCCAAATAGCCAAAGCAATCTTGAGAAGGAAAGATGGAGTTGGTGGAATTAGGCTTCCTGACTTCAAACTATACTACAAGGCCACAGTGATCAAGACAGTATGGTACTGGCACAAAAATAGAAAGGAAGATCAATGGAACAGAATAGAGAACTCAGAGGTAAATCCAAGCACATATGGGCACCTTATCTTTGACAAAGGAGGCAAGAATATGCAATAGAAAAAAGGCAGCCTCTTTAATAAGTGGTTCTGGGAAAATTGGACAGCTACATGTAAAAGAATGAAATTAGAACACTTCCTAACACCATGCACAAAGATAAACTCAAAATAGATTAAAGACCTAAATTTAAGGCCAGACACTGTAAAACTCTTAGAGGAAAATAGGCAGAACACCCTATGACATCCATCAAAGCAAGATCCTTTTGGACCCACCTCCTAGAATAAAGAAAATAAAATCAAGAATAAACAAATGGGACCTAAAGAGACTTAAAAGCTTTTGCACAGCAACAGAAACCATAAACAAGACAAGAAGACAACCCTCAGAATGGGAGAAAATACTTGCCAACGAAGCAATGGACAAAGGAGTAATCTCCAAAATATACAAGCAGCTCAAGCATCTGAATACCATAAAAGCAAATAACCCAATCCACAAATGGGTGGAAGTCCTAAATAGACATATCCCCAAAGAAGACATACAGATGGCCAACAAACACATGAAAAGATGCTCAACATCACTAATCATCAGAGAAATGCAAGTCGAAGCCACAGTGTGGTATCACCTCACACCAGTCAGAATGGCAATCATCAAAACCTCTAGAAACAACAAATGTTGGAGAGGATGTGGAGAAAAGGGAACTCTCCTGCACTGTTGGTGGGACTGTAAGTTGGTACAGCCACTATGGAAAACAGTTTGGAGGTTTCTTAAAAAACTAAAAATGGAACTACTATGTGATCCAATAATCCCACTCCTGGGCATATACCCAGAGAAAACCATAATCCCAAAAGAAACATGTACCATAATGTTCACTGCAGTACTATTTACAATAGCCACCACATGGAAGCAACCTAAATGCCCATCAACAGATGAATGGATAAAGAAGATGTGGCACATATATACAATGGAATATTACTCAACCATAAAAAGGAATGAAATGGAGCTTTATGTAATGAGGTGGATAGACCTAGAGTCTGTCATACAGATTGAAGTAAGCCAGAAAGAGAAAAACAAATATTGCATGCTAACTCATATGTACGGAATCTAAAAAAAAAAAAAAAAAAAAAAAATGGTATTGATGAACCCAGTAACTGGGCAAGAATAAGGATGCAGATACAGAGAATGGACTGGAGGACATGGGGTTGGAGGGGGCAGGAGGCGAAGGGAAAACTGTAACAAAATGAGAGAGTAGCATAGACATATATACACTACCAACTGTAAAATAGCTAGCTAGTGGGAAGTTGCTGTATGACAAAGGGAGATCAACTGGATGATGGATGATGCCTTAGAGGGCCAGGACAGGGAGGGCAGGAGGGAGTCACAGGAGGGAGGGGATATGGTGATATATGTATAAATACAGCTGATTCACTTTGGTGTACCTCAAAAGCTGGTACAAGCGTGTAAAGCAATTACTTTCCAATAAAGTGCTTGAGAAAAAAAAAAAAAAAAGATGAAACTTCAACTGAAGAACATAAAATAAAATCTGAATAAAAAAAGCCAAGTATGGTTCTTCAGAATAGACACTTAAACACTGTAAAGATGCCAAATATTCCTAAATTAGCATACACATTCAGCACAATCACAGTGAGAATGTCAAGGCCGTACAATTTACTTCGTGTTAGTGGTAAGGTAGCTTGACAAAGGATAGTAAAATTTCACTGGAAAGAAAACATACATTAAAATACGCAAGAACCTAATTTTTTTTTTTCATTTTGAGATATTGTAACCTCACAAAAGAGTTGCAAATATAGTGACATTTTTCCTTTATAGCCTTCATCATCCAGTTTTCTCTTATATTAACATCTTATATAGCCATAGAAGAGTTACCAAAACTAAGAAATTAACCTTGCTATAATATTATTAACTAAATTTTCAGAATGTATTCAGATTGCACCAGTTTTTCCACTAACATATTTTTGCTGCTTCGGGATCCCACGTTGCATTAGTTGTCATGTGTCTTTAGTTTCTTTTAATATATGACAGTTCCTCCGTCTTTCTCTATCCTTTGTGACCTTGACAATTTTGTAGACTACTGGTTAGTTATTCTCTAGAATGTTCCATAATTTGGGTTTGTCCGATGATTTCCATGATTAGATTGAGGTTATTCATTAACAGGAAGGATGCTTCAGAGGTGATTTGCCCTCCTCTGTGTGTCATATTGGGGTATGTGATGGTGACATGTGTTATTGGTGATGTGAATTTTGATCACTCGGGTAAGTGCTATCTGCCAGAATTCTCCCCTATAAATTTATTATTTGCATTGTGTAATTACTAAATATTTTGGAGGAGATACTTTGAGACTGTGCAAATGTCCTATTTCTGCTTAAATTTTGCCTACTAATTTTAGCATTAATTGATGGATCTAGGCAAACCATTTTGAAAGAGAATATTTAAACATCAAGACTTGCCCAATCAGATTTTAAATGTCTATACAGCTTACAGTCATATGATGTAAAGAAGTATGAAGTATGATTTAAAGAAGTATGAAGAATAGACAAATAGATTAGTGGATAAGAAAAGAGAGCCCAAGAAAAAGTACAAGTGTATATGCAGATATAGATCTAGTAAACAGTGAGGAAAGGATGTATTAGTCAATAAATTATGTAGGGATAATTGGCTAACCATTTGGAGGAAAATAAAGTTAGATCTCTATTTTATGTATGCATAAATATATGTTCCAAATATATACATATAAAATTAGACCTATAAACGTGCTAGGATAAAGTACAGGAGAATAGTTACATAATCTTGAAAAGGGGAAATCTTTGCCAAGCATGATTCAAAACTAAAAGCCTTAAATGGAAAAACTGACAGATTTGACTGCATAAAATTTTAAATATTTATCCAGTGAAACATATTGTAAACAAATACTTCTTTTAAAACAAGGAACAGAGTGGCAAGTGTGTGTGTGTGTGTGTATTTGAGAGCTCTTACAAATCAATGCAAAATAACAACAAGCCACAAAAAAATATCTAGGAATGTAAAAAAAAATAACCTACAATAAATTTACAGATATCATTGCAGCAATACCTGAAATATCAAAAACTAGAAATAAATGTCAACCTGTAAATGTGTGGTTAAATCAACTATAGTGTAGTCATATAAAGGGTTAACTACACAGTTGTCAAAAATAATAGGAATGTTCTATGTGTTCTGACAACCAGGAACCATATCTTAAAGTAAAAATGAAATCAGATTGGGAAAGGATACACCAAAAACTCACAAAAAAAGTCCTATTTTTTATAGTGATTATAGAAACTAAAGACAAGAATGCAATAAACCCTCTCTCTCTCTCACTCACTCTCTCTCTCTCTCTCATATTCAGACCCTTTTACTAAATTATTCTATCCCTATTATTTTTATCTTATGGAAATGATAAGGATGTAATCAAATTTATGCTCACAGATTTTCATTAAAATATCATCAAAAGTGAAATGTCCAACATTTAGGGAACTTGTAAGTAAAATAAGTATAATGTGAAATGAAATAAAGCAAAAGAGGTACATATGTGTAACATGATCTCAACTTAGTAAAAATGTATAGAAAAAAGGGACAATTGTTCCATGTTTTAAAAAATTTATTTCCTCCAGATCAGAAATTCCATACCTGGGAATCTGTATCTTCCCATTCAAAGGGGAGACATTATTGAAGGATTATTTGCTGCAGCATTACTTGTGAACCTGAAACACTGACTAACTGACCAGAAATCCAGGAACTGTTATGATGGAATTTGACATATTCCGATGCTGGAATATTTTTTGGCTACTAAAAATAATGTTGAAAAAGAATTTTAATGGACATGCAAAAATACAGTGTCATATAAAAAGCAGGAAATAGAAAGGTACCTGGTCTTAACTGTAAAAATATAAGCTTTAGAAGAAATTCGTGAAGAAAATGCAACAAAATGTAGTTGTTTTTCTTTGTGATGGGGTTATGGGCAATCTTGATATTTTTCTTTACCTTGGTTTTGCACATTTTCTCCTATGAGTATGTGTCAATATTAATCTCAGAAAATAACATTTGTTTTAAGAACAAGCATAAAAAATAGGTGTTTTTCAGATGGGTGTTCTATTCAATAGTATCAGTAGCTTCCCCAAAACAAAATGAGGCAGCAAAAATTGACCTTTAAACTTGAACAACCCATAGATCTGAGAGAGAGTGAAGGGCAGACCTTTAACTGTTGATTTTACTCTAGCCAAGGGATGAGGAGTACATTAAAAATAATGTTAGGGATAGAAGGATAATTGGTGCCTTGAGGTCTGCACTGTGCTGCTTTGAAAGAAAAAGTTGTGATAATGATATTTCTGAGTCAGTGAGACACAGACCTCTGGGTGTGAATAAAAACCTAAGAGAAGTATATGTTAAAAAGCCAAAGGATGAGAAAATAGCCTACAATTCAATGAGGTTGAGCATAGGGTTTTGTTAATTTTAAGCCTGATTTTAAAAAGTTTACAAAATCCCTATAGAAGGGGGTGCTATCTCACTTCTCAAAAAGATGATTCTAGAGTTCCTTAAGAGCAAGCTTTATTGATACACATAAGCGTTCACTTTTTAATCATTAAGACTGTCAAGAACTAGATGGAGAAAGGAACAATTAAGGTGGGAAGAATCACTGCCAAATTTCAGACTCTCAGAAATGAAGACAAATAAGAGTAGAAGTCAGTAGGATTAGGTATATAAACACTCATTTATAGACATTTCTGTGGGAATTCAGGGGCAGGGACCTTCCAAAGTAGATTGATTCTGAGTTGTTTATCAACATAAGGTCTGTTAATAGAAAAGCTACAAAAAGTCAGTATTTCAGTTCAATGTAAAGATAATGTTTTCTACCCATTAAAAATATTTTCAATGCCTTTGGTTACCTTTTGCACCCATGAGAGATCATGCCATTGCAACTGGGTTGATGACTCCCATACCATGTAATATTTGATCACCTCACCAGCCCGTATGTTTCTCCTTCAGTATTCTGATCTAGCTAATGGTAACACTACACACTGCCCATTTGCCTAAATTGGGAGTCTAGGGGTCATTTTAGTCTTATTCCACATTCACATACCAAATTAGGTACAAACAAAAGATTTAGGAAATGCATATAATATTCCAAGCACCTCCTAGTCAATCCACTCCCCCACTGCCATGCGCTTCAGGCTCTTGTCACCTTCCACTGACCTATAACAACAGCCTTCTTATTAGCCTCCGATGCTGTCATTCTTACTCACCCAACCTTACTGATAGAAAGATTATCTCAGGTTTGTAGCTCAGAGCCTCACACCTTTAGGTGCTCAGTAAATATTTGGTGGGTGAATGAATGGATAAGTACATCTAATGAAGAATAAAATGCCAATCAAATGATGCCTTCCCCTGCATAAAGCCCCCCACCTCCACTTCCTTTATGTACATGTTAAAGCTAAAGTCTTCTAACTTGATCTGGCTCTGTATTATTGTGATTTATAGTAATATATACAGATATTCCTCAGTTTACAAAGGGGGTTCCATCCTGACACATTGAAAACATGTCAAGAATGCATTTCATTACCTAATCTACCAAACATCCTAGCTTAGCCAAGACTACTTTAAATGTGCTCAGAACACTTCCATTAGCCTATAGTTGGGCAAAATCATCTAACACAAAGCCTATTTTATAATAAAGTGTTGAATAGCTCATGTAATTTGTTGAATACTGTACTGAAAGTGAAAAACAGAATGGTTATCGGTGTATCAGTTGTTTACTGTCATGATCCTGTGACAGGGCTGCTGCCCTGCTCAGCCTCAGGAGAAGGTATTGTTCTGTGTATTGCTGGCCTGGAAAAAACTCAAATTTCAAAATTTGAAGTATGATTTCTACCAAATGCTTTTTGATTCACACCATCTTAAAGTTGAAAAGTCATAAATCGGGACCCTCTGTATTTGGTCTTCATCCTAGTTTCTGGCAAAGAGCTCCTAAAACCCCTGGCATTTTCTGAGTATTGAGAAGATGAAGGTGTCTTTTGTTATATTAATGAAGTCACTTTTGGATCCCACCTCAGGATGGAGGCTGGTTGCCAGGAGAACCAATGGTGTGATTAGAGGGTTGTAACTTTCAGTCACAATCCCCTGATTTTCAGAGACAGGAGAAGGGCTGGAGGCTGAATCGATTACCAATGAACAATAATATCATCAATCATGCCTATGTAATGAACTCTTCATAAAAACCCAAAAAGGATACAGTTTATAGAGCTTCCAGGTTGGTGAACACATGGAGATTTGGGGAGAGGTGACACTTGGAGAGAACATAAAACTCTGGCCCTTTCCCTGTATCTTGCCCTATGCAGCTCTTCCATCTGACTGTCCCTGAGTTATATCCTTTTATAATAAATCTAGTAAGTAAAATGCTTCTCTAATTTCAATGAGCCACTCTAGCAAATAAATCAAACCCAAGCATGGCATCTTGGGAACTTCTGATTGATAATCAGTGAGTCAGAAATACAGGTGACAACCTGGACTTTTGACTGGCATCTGATGCCAGTGGGTGGAGCAGTTTTGGAGGAAGTAACCCCTAACCTGTGGAATCTGATGCTATCTCCAGGTAAGTAGTGTCAGAATGTTTTGAATTGTAGGACACCCAGATGGTGGCCTGAGAATCTCTTGTTGGTAAGGGAAACCCACCCCACACATTGAAACTGAGCCCAGGAGCCCCAAAGAGGCCCCTACAAATCTTTCCAAGTTCACCTCTTGACACATAGATTCTGGTGCACGCTATATCTCAAATGGTATATGCATGATATTGAGCTAGAATTGTGGTTCTCAAACATTATGGTACATCAGAATCAGCTAGAGGGCTTGTTAAGACAGATTGATGGGTTTCAATTCCAGAATTTATGACTCGGTAGGTCTGGAGATGGGCCTGAGAATTTGCATTTCTATCCATTTGTCAGATGCTGCTGCTGGGCTAGAGAACTTCTGAGCTAGACTATCTAAGAAGTCCTTTTAGCTGTGATATCAGAGAATAGTGAGTATTATAAACATCTGTAAGGCATTTTTTATAACACAAAATAATTTTATCCAAAATAATACTATTCGAAGTGATGATTTTGTTTCTAAGCAGACCAGAGAATCTAGAGCAATTTTATAGAAGGGAATATGACTATCTTAAGGAATACATTTATATACTCTTGAGCTCAGAAAGAAAATAAAAGAAAATCTATCTCTGACCCTGAATAGTTAAGTTCTAAAGTTCTCGTGGTTAAGAGTATGGGCTTTCTTCACTCAGTATGATCATCTCTAGGTCCATCCATGTTGCTGCAAATGGAAATATTTTATTCTTTTTTATGGCTGAGTAATATTCCATTATATATATATACACACATATATATATGACTTATACTAAGTAAAGTAAGCCTGACAGAGAAAGAAAAATATCATATGATATCACATATGTGGAATCTAAAAAAATAATACAAATGAACTTATTTACAAAACAGAAACAGACTAACAGACATAGAAAACTTATGGTTACCAAAGGGAAAAGTGGGGGGTGGAGGAGGGATAAATTACGAGTATGGGACTAAAAGATACACACCACTATATATAAAATAGATAATAGCAAGAATTTACTGTATAGCACAGGGAACTATATTCAATATCTTGAAATAATCTGTAATGGAAAAGAATTGGAAAAATATATATGTATATGTATAACTGAACAACTAGGCTGTACACATGAAAATAACACAATATTTTAAGTCAACTATACTTCAATTTTTTTAAAAAAATGGGGAAAAAAGAAAAAGAAAAGGAAAAGAATATGGGCTTTGTGATTGTTGAGTTCCAGCCCTGACACTTACTAGCTGTGAAATCTTGGGCAACTAACTTAACCTCAGTAAGCCAAAGTCCTTCAAATGCAGATGGTAATAAGATCTACCTCTTAGGTCTGTTGAGAGGATTAAATAATGTGCTTAGCTAGATGCCTGGCACATAGCTGAAGTGTAATAAATAATGTCATTAAAATCTTAAGTAAGAAACTTGGTCAATGGAATCTGTGGCAAGAACTGTATTTTTATATGACTCAATTTCTCTTAAGAGTACATATTCTACCACTTGACAAAAAAGAAAATCAAGTCAATTTAGTCCACATCCAACCTCCTATTTCTTCAGGGTACATCTGCTTTCTAGGGACTTGTGTGGTGCATGGTATTTGGGGATATCTTATTAGTTCTTGGTCATTAACTGTTTACACTTGTATCCACTAAGGTTGTATTGGTGACTGGCCCTTAGTCATGAATCCAAGCAGGTCACTGCTATGTTATTTCAAACCATAAGACCACATCCCATTCAGCTTCCTTGCCACCCTTGGGGACCCAGGAGAAATTCAGTTCTGTCTTGAACTACTTTGAACCAAGGAAATACATTGAATTCATGTAAGAGCCTGCCTCTGTGGTTCCCTAGGGAGCACAGGAAATTGTTTCACTGCTTCTAGTTTCTCACTGGGGTGTATGGAACTCTGGAAATATGCCTCAGTCCAATGCATGCAGAGGCACTGTGACATCTCTATTCTACTTCTCCTGGGCCTTGCTGGGATGTGGGGATGGGAGTGGTGTTAGCGCTCACTGTTTTCCCAGATGCCACCCAGAAAGGGAGGAACAAGTTCTGAAGTCACCAAGGCTCTTGGAGTTCCTGTGCACCTCTAGGTCCTTTTGGAATCTTGAATGAGGGAAGCAAGGCAAGGGCCCATTTCTCTGAATACTTGCATCTCAAGTTCTGAGTCAGCTTCCCTTCCCACAGCCCAGGCTAATTTTATGCCATTTCAGGAACAGACAAAATCAGTTCTGCCTACTCCAAATCTTTCTCTTATCCTTTGTCCCTCACTCAAAATTCAAAGTCCAAAAATACAACAATTTTAAAATTTGTATTCTGTCCTTGTGCGTTGAATGTCATTGTCCAAAGAGGGGAAAGGCAAAAGTGCAGTGAAGAATAAAACATGCAGAAAACAGACATATTTTCATACCTCCGTATCTTATTGGGTATCATCATCCTTAATCATCATCATCCTCGTCCTCATCACCTCTCCTCAGCTGAGTAGACCTACATGGATTTGGGCACAAAACACCTGGAAGCTTCTACCCAGCTTCTGAGTCATCATCTGCCTCCTTACATCCCCCCACTCCCCACCAGTATACCAGCACACAGGACTTTTCTGTACCTATCTCCATAATTGTCAAATGGAGGAACTATTTTATACCTCAAAGAATGAATTTATAGATAAGAATTAAAATACTGGATTTCCTATTTTTTATTGGAGGGTATAGAAAACTGAAAAGAAGTCACTCAATCTTACAATTTAAAAAACAAACAATTTCATGACTTTTCTTGACACTACAGGAGCACTGAAGTTGCAGGACAACCAGCTGGCCCCCAAATATAAGAAGAGAAAGATGTTAGCTGTGATAGAGGTATGCTAGTGACGCAGAAGGAAATATCTCATTCTGGAACACACACATCCCCTGGGATGGACCACCAAGTGACAGTCCTTGGCTTTGTGCAGGAAAGAATTCAAGAATTAACCAAAGTAAAGTGAAAGCAAGTTTATTTAGAGAGATATACATTCCATAAGCAGAATGTGGACTTTCTCAAACAGTTAGAGCAGCCCAGGGTTGTGGGGGTGGTTAGTTTTTATGGGCTGGGTAATTGCATATGCTAACAAGTGGGAGGAATATTCTAACTATTTTGGAGAAGCAGGGAAGGGATTTCCAGGAATTGGGCCACTGCCTACTTTTTTAGCCTTTTATGGTCAGCCTCGGAACTGTCATGATGCTGGTGAGTGTGTCATTTAGCATATGCTAATATATTACAATGAGCATGTAATGAGGCTCAAGGTCTACTGGAAGTCAAATCTTCCACCATCTTGGGTCTAGTTGGGGTTCTAACCAGTTTTTGTCCTGTTTTTCTCAACAACTGTGTCATTCTTTTAACGGTTGTGCCCTGCCCTCTTCCTTCCTGTCTCAGTAGCACTTGGTTAGCTAGGGAAGATACAACTGGACACCAAGGGGATATTGCAAAGCCACTGGAAAACTGCGAAAACTGGGAGATTCTGCAACTTCTTGTGTTTTTCCCCATGAACTCCACTGGATGCTCTCAGCAAAGATTGGTGAGAGTCCTGTGAAAGTGTCCCTTAAGATAGAAATATGGGGGAAGGGAAGAACAGCCAATGAAGGAGCGTTATGGAACCCTATTGAGGCCCTTCTCTCTAGTCTCACTGCAGAGCAAAAGCCTAACTCTGTAAGAGGAAGAACAAAAACATGCTTTAGGGTATTGGTGAAAATTTACCATAGCTAGGGGAAAGGAACAGAAAGGAAAAACTCCCACACCTGAGGAAAAAGCAGGGCTAGTATGGGGAATGGGCTATGGCTGGAAGAGGAGGAGACCACATCTCAGAGACCCTGGCATATGGTTCCTGCTGAAAGACTGAGGCTTGGGATTTCCCTGGTGGTACAGTGGATAAGACTCTGTTCTCCCAATGCAGGGGTCCCTGGTTTAATCCCTGGTCAGGGAACTAGATCTCACATACATGCTGCAACTAAGAGTTCACATGCCACAAATAAGGAGCCCTGGAGCTGCAAGTAAGAAGCCCACCTGCTGCAACCAAATAAATAAATATATTTTAAAAAATGATTGAGACTTAATCAGAAATACAAAGAATACCCCTACCCCACCACTACAAGGCTAACTAGTGTAAAGTAACAAGTAACAAGTAATAATGGAACATTGCTGGGAGAAGGATAGAAGAGACTCACTGAGGCATGGTGCAAAAAGAAGACCTAAAAGTGATGGTAGAGCAGACACTGAGATAAACCCTTTTGCAAATAGCCCACACCCTAAGCACAGGATATCGCTAGAGAAATCTGAAGCCTGTGGTGTGCTGAGAGTGAACCTAGCACCATTAGATCCAACATTTCTAACTAGAATGTTCCAAAATTACTGACAGACACCAAACCCCAAGTCCAAGAAGCTCAGAAATAGCCAAGAAGAATAAGTACCTAAAATACACACACACACACACACACACACACACACACACCCTTAGTCATTCACATCATATTCAAACCACACTGAACACAAAGACAAAGTTCTTGAAGACAGCTAAAGGAAAAATACATATTAATACAGAGAAGATGAGAATTACAGACTACTTATCAAAACTATGACTTCAGATAAAAGTAAAAACTTATCCAGACAAACAAAAACTGAGAGAATTCAAGGCCAGCAGACTTAATGTTCTAAAAAAAAAAAAGTTCAAAGAAGTTCTTCTGCAGGCAGAAGGCATATGATATGACAGAAATTTGGATCAACAGAAAGAGCCCTGCAAACAGAATAAAGGTAAAATGAATTCAACTTCTTCTTATGTTTAATCACTGTCAAAATTTTGTCTAAAGGAAAAATAAATACAATGTATTGTGAGTTTATAACAAATGCAAAAGTAAATTAGGACATCGATAGAGCAAAAATGAAAGGAAGGAATACAAAATATTTTATGTTTCTTAAATTACACATGAAATGACATATTTGAAGGTAGACTTCAATTAAAGTTGTATATTGCAAACCCTAGAGTAACTGCAAAAAAGAAAAAAAAAATTAAGTGGAAATGTATAAATAATAAGCCAAGAGAGAATATAAAATGAAATCATAAAAAAAATGCTCAGTCAACATAGGGGCAGCTATAAAAATGGAGAAAAGGAATTTAAAAAATCAGATAAACTAAATAGAAAAGAGCCAACCAGATGGTAGATTTAATCCAGTCTTATTGGCTTCATATTAAATGTAAATAGTCAAAATACATCAGTTAAAATACAGAGATTGTCAGAATGGATTAAAAAAAAAAAGACCCAACTCTATGCTATCTTAAAAAACCCAATTTAAACATAAACACATAAATATGCTGAAAATAAAGAGATAGAATACACACTAGCAAAACAGAGTGGGAATAACTATACTAACATCAAGCAAAGTAGAAATCAGAGCAAGAAATACAATCAGGAAAAAAAAAAAGAAGCAATAGGTAATAATAAAGGGTTTGATTTTCTAAGAAAATACTAAAATTCTAAATATGTATGCACCCAACAGGAGAGCTTCAAATGCATAAAGTAGGTCAATAGCATTGAAAGGAGAAATAAAGAAATCAATGTCTGCCAACACTAATTGCAGGCTAATTGTGTTTTTGACAATGCCCCAGGACAGAGTAGGGAATGAGAGTTGGGAGAGGAGGAAGTCAGAGCTGTAGGTAATCACAGAAATCTAAGTTCCCTTGGGAATCTGAGGAACTCCTGGGAGAGCACTAGAATTTCCAGGATATGGAAAAGGCATGGGAAAGTAGGATTAGTTCCACCCCATTCCCTTCTGGGTTCCAGGAAAGAAGAGGCTTTGGTTCAAAGGGCAGATTATGACTTTGAGATATAGGCCATTACCTCAGAGACACATTCTACAAAGGATATGCCAGAAAGACAGTTGAACCAAACTTTTGTATAACTCTCAGAGGCTGCACAACTTATTCCCTTAAAATGAAAAAGTAGGGCTCCATTGAACTGGGGAATTGATGTTTGTCTCTGGTTTTGGCAAGGAACAAAATGTTACACAGCCCAGGAAGAATTGCCCATTTGACCTAATTTCTGTGTTTTGAAATCCTGCAGAAGAGCATGAGCACAACTTTATTTCTTGTATTAAAAACGCAAGCTCCCCAAACTGAAAGGACCAGCCTAAAGCTGAGCCTTGTTGTCAGACAGCCTTACCTCTGACAAAAGGTTAGTGATCCCATCTGGGGGTAGCTTCAGCTTCAGCAAGGCTAGTTTTAGGGGTGAAATTGACACTTTCAGGAAGCTAGTAGAAACTCCTGGGGGAGGAGGGCAAAGATCTAATTGCTTTGCTCACTGTTCTGTGACTTTGCTAGAGCTCTCTGGTTGTTCATGCCCTTGGGATATGTTAATAATTACCGGACTATATTACTGAACAAAATTCAGCTCTTGGGAGGCCAGAGTGCCTTTAGTGGTGTGGGCCAATATAAAAAACAATATCCGAATAGTAACACTGGAAGAGTCAAGTGACCTTCTAAACTCAGTGTTTTCAACCACATTCCGTGGAGCCCAAGGTTCTGGAGAGGTACTGAGGCATTAGAAGAATGAGAGGGAACAGGGTTCTAAGCCATCCACTAAAATCTCTCAGCTCTTCAAGCAGAGCAGTTCTCCCTATTTGTTTCATTTGGATTGAGTCCCATGTGAGATTTAATTTGAAGAAATTAATATTTCCTGCTTTTTTTTTTTTTTTTTAAAAAGCCAAAATTGACAATTAGTAATCCAGCTCAGAGGCTGGCAAAACGTTTTTGTAAAGAGCTAGAGAATAAATATTTTAAACTTTTGGGTCACCTATGGTCTCTGCCACACATTCTGCTTTGTTTTTGTTTTTATAATACTTTAAAAATGTAAGGAAACAGTCTTAACTTGTAGGCCACATGCTAACGAGGCTGAGAGCTGCTCTAGCTTGACTATCTCAAATCAAATTTTGACTTTGCCTTTGATCAAGAGACCTACAAGGGCATGAGATGCATTAAGCCTGTTAGAAACTATATGACTTGGAAACTGCTGGACTGATAGAATGTTGTAATTTTCTACTAAATGTATCAGAGTTGGGAGTACTATCTTTCAAGATTTGGTATCTACACCGAACCAATGACCATTGTATGGTGCTGAGCACCTTTTAGGTATGAGTTTGGAAACCAAAGGGCATGAGTAGGACTGGGCCCCTCTCGCCATCACTCCTAGTGGCTCACTTGGGTAATTTGTGATCCCTGATCACACAATTTTAGAGTCTGTTCGTCTAAAGCTATTGGTTTCCAAGGAGTAGCTTCTTCTACAAGGGGACATAGAGTTTCACTAATCTAAAATCAGAGCTCCTTCTTGGTTGTTTTGGGCTCTTTGTGCCAATAGCTCAACAAGCAAATAACGAGCTACTATACTGCCAAATAACTGACTCTGGTTTTTATGAGAATATTGGGTGGCTGCTACATAAAGGAGCAGCATCTGGAAGTCAAGGGATTCACTAGGACATACATTGGTGCTTTTATCTCCAGTGGGAACCATACTTGTGTACTGCAACAATCCTGGCCTGGCAAAGGTATAACCAGGAGTTTAGTCATCTCAGGGATACCCTAACAGTCAAACAACCTAGACTAGCAGAAGTTCTGGTTCAGGATAAGAGGAATGTAAAACAGGCAGCATTAAGATAAATATAGTGAATAAGATTTTGATATGAATAGTGCAAGAGCAGGACTACCTGAAATGCTACTGGTCCCCAACCCATAATCCTCTGCCTTTATCATTGTGGCATACAGTAGTACTTACCCGCACTTCTTTTCCTGAAGTTTCTTTCTTTGTTGTTGTTGTTGCTGTTGTTTTAATCACCAAAGCTTGGTTTGCTGCCTACAGTGGAGCTCATAAGTGCTAGGGAATTCCTGTCCCTTTGGAAGAAGTCCTCAACTAATGACTGATCATAGTCAGGGTATAAACATCGTAACTGTCTCATACTATAAGTGGGAAAATCATTTTACACAATCCTTTTACATTGTCCAGCTTAATTAAGCTTCAGTTGCCTTCATAGGTAGCTGGCTTGATTCTGTACCATTTATTTGCTGCTTTCCCTTTCTTGTTTCACATCCCTACTTGTCTACTTGTGTTTTCCTTCACCTCCAGATGAGTTTCCATCCAATGATCCTGAATAATTTTCTCAGATCTTCTTTGGGGAACCCCCCAAAAAATTGGGAAAAGAGAGATGGGTTATTATTGTTTTCTTTTTCAGACATAATCATGAGTTAAACTGAGAACTATATTTGGTACCCATGTATCTCATACATGAATAAATGAGAACCTCATAGAACATGGAAATATAAAGCATAGTCCTTCAAATCCACCCCAACTTACTTTAATGTAAATATTAATAGATAAGAGTTAAAAATGAAAATTCCAAAGTAAATGCTAAACTCAGTTGAAACTGTAGGTATAAAATGGGATTGTCCCTGGGAAATTGGGACTTACAGCTAACCTACAAGTATACTTTGTCCCTAACTATCTTTTACAATTCAGACTGACCTCATCATTTGGATTCCATTTTTGGTTTCACATTCCTATGAGCTCCAAGTAACAGAATCCTGGCTGTTCTTCTATGTTCTGACTCTTGACCTTTGCCCAGTTCTGAAGATATCTCTTAATCTCAGTTTTCTGGGTCCAGGACATTCTGCCATGATTTTAACCTCAGCCATGTAACTCAGCATCCCACTATCACAGGCCTTTAAATAATTTGAAGTCATAATTATTGTCTACTATTATTTTTGTGAATAATCTAAGGACATTTCATTTTTTCTATCATTCTGATGTCCTTTGTACTTCCCAATTCCCCAGCACCTCAAAAGATCTTGGATATTTCCAGTGTTTTAGGGAGCATCCCAGTCTGATTAAGAAGCAACCATTTCTAAATAAGACAGCTTTTATTTCACTGTCCAGCCTGGACCTTTTCCAGACTTGGCTGAGCATCCTTGGCCCCTGGGGAGATCCTCCTCGCTCAAAAACTCTGGGAAGCAGAGTGATGCCCAATTCACACATCCCAGGCTTTTAGCGAGAAAGAGCATTTTAATTGAATTCCAAGGCAGTTAGTTTGGGTCCTGGAAATTCATCACTCCCTGTGGGTGGCCTCTTGAGAGCAGTATATGTGTGTGTGTTGGGGGTGGAGGGTGCATGTGTGTATATGTGTGTGTGTATTCTTTTTTCTTCTTTTGGATGGGTCTAG
Organism: Hippopotamus amphibius kiboko; assembly: GCF_030028045.1. Taxonomy (NCBI): domain Eukaryota; kingdom Metazoa; phylum Chordata; class Mammalia; order Artiodactyla; family Hippopotamidae; genus Hippopotamus; species Hippopotamus amphibius. The sequence goes on along the minus strand of NC_080202.1, from coordinate 28,265,812 downwards.
CTAAGACATGTTTGGTGTAGTTAGTCATACAAACAAATACAGCTCTAGCCCCAGCCACGCTCCTGGATCATCAACTCTGCGTAATATCCCTTTCTTGATTATGAAGGGGCCAAGGCCTACTTAGCAACAGGATATTCGCCTAGCACTCAAGTCGACTCCTTGATGACACCTGATGAATCTTAGAGAAGACGACTTCTCCGTCTTTTTTATTTGTGACCTCACCTCTATGTCCTCCCAGAATGGCACAGTTAACTAAGAAAGAATTTTAACTGAGAAATTTAAAAATATCCCAGACAGCATAATTTAATGATCAAAATATTCCACCTTCAGGGAAGAGTAATTACAGGCCTCCTGTCTTTTCTATCTTTTGTGGAAAATCTGCACAGCTATCTTCTTTTCTCTCATTAAAGGAGAACAGTTTTGTGTCTGCAGAAATGATTGTTTCACGATGGGAGTCCAGAGCCTTCCACGGCCATTCTCATTAGTGCCCCCCACCCCTAGAGGGAAGAATTAAATGATTTGTTTATTGATGCAGAGACTTCCCTTGAGTCTCATATGCTCTCCTGGGATAGAAATTTAACCAGATTGTGAGATCAGGAATCGTTTTTTTAGAATGTGAAGCCTGAGCTAGCAAAATTTTAGAGAGATTGTTACAGGTTGGCTGGGACCTATGTCACCACTGACGATCCCAGACTACCCAGACTACACCTGACTCTTTCCAATGAGGTCAGAATTCCTCTCCTACCCGTGGAAATATAGCACAGCCAGTGTGCCAGCAACTGACCACGAAGCCTATCTCTTCTTTCTATCTCCCCTGAACCCCTTCCTCCTTCTGCCATCTTCTAGGACACGTTGGAAAACTGAGCAAAACTTCCCTTTTTCCTATTGTTTGATTGAGATGTAAGCCTGAACCTTCCCATGGTGCTTTTGTAATCTCCATTCCTTGGTTCAGATTAATCCTACATCCTCAGCCTGTCTGAATGCTGTTGCCCACAACAGATTTTTTTCTCTCTCAAGGACACAATTTACCTGTGTAGTTCATCCTGGGTAGCAATGATAAGAATGACCATGGAGCATAGGGATAAATTTTCTCACATTACAGTTGGATGGGAATATGATATGGAGTGCCTTTTCCCCTATAACCTGCCTGGTCATTTTTATAAGCATCCCTACCCCCGCAACCTGCTGCTCTCTGGAAGTGTACTGGCCTCACTCCATCCCTGTGCATTCTGTGAGCATCCTTTGCTGATGACCCTGTGGTCCACTTATTTTTGGCCCAATGGCACAGCCCCACTGACTCAGCCTCCCCTGGGCTCCTGCGGTCTTTGCAGATACCTCAGATTCTCTGCAAGTCTTTCATCTAAAGGCCTATCCATGTGAAGCCTTTGCATTTTTAAGACTCCATGGCCCCCATCTCTCTCTCTTCCTCTTCTCAATCATTTCCATGCTGTGTACCAGACCTGTCTAAGGTAGGTTTGGGTTAATTCTGCTATGCGGTTTAGAAGCAGTGCCAGTTTCCTTCTAAAATCCGGTGTTCCTGGTATTAGTCCCAGGTTTGGGGCCTCAGGGCATATTTTGCTTCCACCTAGCTGTTGTCTTGCCCCTGTAGGCCGTGGTCTCTGATCTCTATGTGGTTTTATTTTAAATTCCCTCCTTTATTGCAGATCATCCTTTTTTTTCCCAGATCTTTATTGGAGTATAATTGCTTTACACTGTTGTGCCAGTTTCTGCTGTACAACAAAGTGAATCAGCTGTTTTTATACATACATCCCCATATCCCCTCCATCTTGAGCCTCCCTCCCACCCTCCCTATCCCACCCCTCTAAGTCATCACCCATCATCAAGCTGATGTTGCAGATCATCTCGAACTGATTTGCAATCCCCTTTTTCTAACTGGCTTGGCATTAGTCTGGCAGTCTTTTGTACTCACTTTAATTCATACTTTAGGTCTGTTTGGTCTGCAGGACACATTTTCACTAGTTTATTGTTTAACAATAACCTAGCAATCTTTTATGCAAGTGGGGAAGAAGAAAGGAATAGGAACATTCATTCAGTACCATCTGTAGGCAGTTATCATATGGGTTCTCTGTGTGGCTTACCTCATTTAATCCTCATAACCCCTGTGAAATTTGCATTATCCTCACTGTTTTAGAGATGAACAAACTGAGGCTCAAGAGGATTAGGTTCAGTAGCTTGCCCAAGGCCACAGAGCCACTAAGAGAGGGAGATAAAATTTAAACTCTGGTCTGAATCTAATGTGCATAGCTCTCCCACTGCTCTGTTGCACCAGCCTTGCTATGCTTGGCCTTTTCACAAACTCTCCTAAGTTCTCACCAAGGCTAGGTCCCATATGACCTTTGTTTCTGCAACTGACTTCTTCATGCTGGTTCTAAATCACAGCTAACCAAAGACTCCTGCTTCTTCCTATTTCAGTTTTTGTTCCCCAGTGGGCAATCTATCCGGTATTTTCTATGTGTGTATATGGGTTTTTTTTTTCCTACCTATGGAATATATTCATGTTTTCACCTCATTTGTGGCAAACATATCTTGTGTGTCTTGAAACCAATGAATTCAGCCATCTTTTCTGCCTCAGATTATCAGATGTGTCTCTTTCCAAACTATAGAAACTCTACTGAAAAGCTCCAGTTCTCTGACTTATTCTCCACAGCCCCTAATTCTATTTCTTAAAGGCAACATTTTTTAACTCTTATGCTTTTTGTTCTCAGCCCTCCTGATGGTTAATTCTCTATCTTTAAATAATAGGCTTGTAACACTGCTTTTGAGTTATTAAATTCAGATTTATCTATTAAATTCTTGCTTTGATAAATGAGTACTCAGCTTACACTATAGCCAATGCCATCCCAATCTCTAAAATAGTTAACCATTCTTTTAAATTCTTCTAATAGTTAACTTTTATGCTTCAATAATATATTTACTTTTTTGTCTATCACATATAGATATTTTCTCTAGACCCTTCACTTAATAATATTAGGATGTTAAATCCCTTTCCTTCCACTCTCCTCTATATTCTGTTATATCCTGCTTCCACATCCTAGGTTCTGTCTTCTCCAAATTTACATTTAAAATGTCAGACTGATTATATTTACATTTTGTTCTGTAAGTATAATGAGCCTTCCATGCTTTGTTTATAGGCTTATTTTAGAATTTAAATCTCATTGCTGTGACCATATAATGTCACTCATTGAAGAGCCAAGCAATGTGCTGTGATCACATTTCCTTTCATAACCATTTGCTTTTCACCTTGTTTCCAATTTTCCCCCTTTGTACTGGGTACCTGTATCATGTCCCCCAAGTACTTTAACCTCTGTCTCAGGGATTCCAGCAAATCTTCCAAGTCTCCCTTTGTTCTAGTTCCATTCCTGCTGCTCCTTCTGCTCAACACGGACATGATTGTGCTGTAGGCTTGATGAGCAGCTGTCATCTTGGCACTTTTCCTTCACTACTCTGCTGTGCTGGATTCACATTCACACATCCTATGGCTGTCATTTCTTCCTCTCTATTTAAACCATCAAGGAACTTCCAGGGGTGGGGGATGCATTGGCAGTAATGTTCTGAGCCTTGCTTTTATTTCATCTGCACACTTGGTTGGTAGTTTGGCTAGATTTGGAATTCCCTCAGCGCACTGACCAGTGTCTCATCATCTTGGTGCACACAGTGTTACACAGAAGTCTGAGACCAGCATGGCTCTTCTTCCTTCATAATGATGTGTTGGGGCTTTTGTTTTTTTCTTTCTCTAGACGCTTGGAACCATCTCTTCTATCTTGCTTACTAAGCTAGATACACAGAAGACTCTTTCAATTTGAAGATTCAGATCCTTTAACTTTTTAACATTTACCTCTATTACCTCTTTGATAGTTTCCTTCTGTTCTTTTTTTTTTTAATATTTTTTAAAATTTATTTATTTTATTTTTTTATTCATTGGCTGCATTGGGTCTTTATTGCTGCACGTGGGCTTTCTGTAACTGTAGAGACTGGGGGCAACTCTTCATTGCAGTACGCAGACTTCTTATTGCAATGGCTTACCTTGCTGTGGAACACAGGCTCCAGGCGCATGGGCTTCATTAGTTGCAGTGCACGGGCTTAGTTGCTCAGTGGCATGTGGGATCTTCCTGGCCCAGGGATTGAACCCGTGTTCCCTACATTGGCAGGTGGATTCTTAATCCATTGTGCCACCAGGGAAGCCCTCTTCTTTTCTGTTCTATTCTCTCTCTCTAGAAATCCTATTAGTCAAGTGACAGGCCTCTAGTTTCAATTTTTCTACCACTGCCTCTTGTTCTACAGTCTGTGATATTTCCTTAGTTTTTTTATCCTCTATTTTTTATTATTTATCTAATCACATTTTTAATTAAAAAAACTCATTCTTTTGTTGTACCTCTCTTTGCACTCTGATTTAATTTAATAGATGAAATTGTTTATGTATTTCTTCAAGAATTGCAATTAGATTTAATTTTTTTCTCTTTAGTTTGCTGAATTATCTTTTTTCCTTCAGGATCAGCTTTAGCATTGATTTCCTTCTCGGTATTTCTCTTTCATGTAAGAAGCTTTTTTCAAGCATGAAGTGATCCTGGGTTTTTCATTCATATGTAAGAATTAAGTGACAGGAAAGCAGACAGTGTTTGGGAGTGGAGCTTGTTCACTAACAGGCTTCCTTTTAAGCTAAGCAGGCAGATGTCCTGCTGTTACACGGAGGGATCCACGTGTGCCAGAATACAAGGGTCACACCCTCACTGGCTGACCAATACTTTATGTCTTATTTAGAAAATTATGTAAAAATAAACTTTATGGGGCTTCCCTGGTAGCACAGTGGTTAAGAATCTGCCTGCCAATGCAGGGGACACAGATTTGAGTCCTGGTCAGGGAAGATCTCACATGCTGCAGAGCAACAAAGCCCATGTGCCACAACTACTGAACCTGTGCTCTAGAGCCTGTGAGCCACAATTATTGAGCCCATGCTCCACAACTACTGAAGCCTGCACACCTAGAGCCCATGCTCTGCAGCAAGAGAAGCCACCGCAATGAGAAGCCTGCACACCACAACAAAGAGCAGCCCTGCTCTCCATGACTACAGAAAGCCTGCGTGCAGCAATGAAGACCCAACACAGCCAATAAATTAAAAATATAAATAAATGTATTAAATAAAAATAAACTATATCCCCACTCTTCCTATGGCAGATTTAAAACCTATTTTCTTGGTGGACATGGGAATAGAGAGGAGAGTAGGAAAGTTAACAAAGCTGTTGTACAGATTTTCACAATTGTCTTTATGCTCAAACCCCATTATACCAGGTGTCTCTGAGTCAAGAGTCTATGCGGAGTTGTGCAAATGCTCGGCTTTCTCTTTGCGTCTGCTACCCCAGCCAATACTTCTCCATCTCCTTCGGATCTACAGAAATGTGTGGAAAGATTCTATTGCTGATAACTTTACCCCCATGTTCATTGTTTTATGGGAGCAAATGAACTTTTTTCTGGTTTTTTCATTGCAAAGAGGACTTCGAAAGGTAAAGGGGTAAACTTACATGTTCACTCCTTTATCTTGGATCAGAAGATTTGGTTTGCATGTTTATAATATCCTGGTGACTGTCGTGGGGTAAATGAGGTGGGTAAGGGCCAGAGAGGGTGCAGGGAGACCAGGAAGTGACTGTTAACATAGTTCCTGAGAAGATGAGATGGAGAAAAGTGGACATTTTTGAAATAGTTCTAAGGTTAGGACCTATGTGACATGCTGATGGATGTGGGAATGTGAGGAAGAGAGAGTAACTATAAATTTCTGGATTTAATTTAATAGATGAAATTGTTTACGTATTTCTTCAAGAAAATGCCAGGCTTTGAGCACCTAAGCAGTGTCATTTAGTGTTCGAGAAAGTAAAGGAGAGGACCAGTTTTGGAGAGAAATAGAAGCTTCATTTGTGACACACTATGGTTGATATGCCAACTGGGCATCTAAGAGTGGAGCTGTCAAGTAGAAAGTTAGATGAACGTGTTTGGAATCCAGAGAAAGAGTTCCAGGGTTGAGGAAAACTGGGGATACATGTTATTTATATTTCTCACAGGAGATCACTTAGATAATCTCTAGGGATAGTCTTCTAAAACATTTCAACTAAATCAAAACATTCATTAATACAGCAAGAATAACACAATTTCCATGAACGTTAATTCAGTTATTTGAAATGAAGAATCTGTAAGGAAAGAAATATGTAATTGTTGAAGTCCATAAAAAAAAACTTACTTCTCCTGCCACTGAGAAAACCAGGAGCGTGTACCTTTGGGTTTGTATTGATTCTCTGTTCTTAACCTAAATAACCCGAGCTACAGTAGCCCTCCTTAAAATTCTCAACCCATCAAAATAATGGTTAAGCAGGAGGTCTCCCAACTCCACCACCAACTAGGTATACACCTATGCTTCCATCTCTTCATCATTAAAGTGGGACAAATAATAGCTAACTCATAAAGTTCTGATGGCAATGGGATAATTTATACAAAGTGCTTAACACAGTGCCTGGCATAAAAGACATGCTCAATAAATGTTAGTCTTTATCATTTTCAAGGAGTTGTTAAAAAATAAACAACCGTAGAAAGGCACAATTTAACATTTTGTCAGCCAGGTGTAGCAAGTTTATAATGTGGCTAGCAATTGAATCAACAAACCACAACACCAACACTACTTATTAATTACTCACCATGGGTCTCTCAACAAATACTTAAGAACTTATCCTAATGATTCAACATTTAAAAATGATTTGTAAGCACTCAGGCAAAGAGGTTTCCCAGAAAACTAGAAGGCTGGAGGCAGAGCTACTGTTTGGAATGCCTGAGGTCTGATTCTGCTTCCTGCACCAGCTACTTAGAGAGAAATTGATGCTATGTGCTTCCAAGTAATCTCTGTCTGACAGATAAAAAATGTTTTGATGCCTGAGATGTTCTTTAAGGTGCATACACATATGTGCACAAGCACACACATACCCACACACCTTTAGTCTTAGGGGAAAAAACAGTTTCATTTTGCCAGTAGTTAACACAAAATTATAAAAATTTTTAAAATAATTTCCAAAGGTTTGAATATGCCCTAAACTGGCCAAGTATTTTTTCAACTCCTAATAGCAGTTGGTTAGGAAACCTTTCTCCTACACTGTTATTTCTGGGCTAATAACATGAAAATGTCTCAGATACCAGATTAGGTATAAAGTGTTTTAAGGTGTAAAATTGAGAGACAGAATCATTCAAGCAAAGGAGATGTTGAACAAAACAGACTTGAGTTCAAATTCTGGCTCACTATTGCTGATTCATTAAAATTGACTTTCTCTCACTTAATGATAATATTTTTCTTGCTTTAACAAAAGCAGGAAGATTAGGTGTTTTTCAGGTAATTAATTAAATTTTCCTCATTCACCAAATGATTTTTGAGAGATGAGACCCATCAGTTTTACTTACCAAGGGTCTTGGGAGATCTTGAGAAAGCAGTGCAAACATTCTCACGAAAGAAAATGTATCCTGTAGAGATGGCAGGCTGACTTTTCATTCCACATGAATTCTGGCTGTCCCATAGGCTTCAAGATGTACTGCCCCACCCCCTCCCCCGCAAGACATTTTCTCACTTTTCAGTGACTCAGTCACTTTACTACTTTTACCTGAATTGGAAAAAAGAAGAATGCCTTATGTAGCCTCAGGATTCTCTCGGATAGTTTTCAAGCTTTGGGTTCCACCTCACTTTCTCCATTAGCTCTACTCCATGGGACCACTTGCATCTACTCTGCATCTCTGTAAGACTCATGAGAACTCTCTGTGCTGTGGTAACCTGCAACAGCCTGTTATGGGTTTTACAGGTTCCATATGTGTTGTCCCCACTGTGGTACAGTGACAAAGGTGTAAGAAAGATGTTAGACCACACATTGGGGGCATTGAACTAGTGGAGAAAGTTAACCAGTGAGAAATTCCTAGTGACTGGGTGCTGAAGAACTTTCAGAAAGAACCATGCCTGATAGTCACATATAATTATTAAAAATGATACAAGATGTGCTACTATTTGCCCAACTTTCAGCAAAGCTTAAGAGCCCCCCTATAGCCTTGTGTGTTAGTAGAGTATAAAGGACATGGAAGTAAGAAGAGTGGTGACCTGCTCCAGGTGGACTCCCCCTGTGCCTGTTTCCCATTGGGGCCCACAAAGAGTCACGAGCATCATATAAAGAGGGAGCAGTTCCTGGAGGTCCAGATGGTGATCTGAGAGACTGTAGTTGAGGGTGGCACAGGGAAGCAGACATAGCATGGGACATAGGACACTCCGCCTCTCCAAGTGACCTCAGCAGTATGGTGGCTGCATCTGGATTATGCCAGTGGTACCTAGTAACCACACAGTAGATAGCATTTATCTTCTCACTTACACCATTAAAAATGAGGGTCACAAGAATACCTACCTCATAGCGTTGTTATAAAGATTAATTGAAATTAGCATATTCTTGTGGCTGTATTTTCACTTTGTTGTGTTAAGGGTATAGATTCTCCTAAGACAAGATGATCTTCTCTCTTTTTTTTTTCCTTCTGCCCTTCTCCAAGCACAAATCTGTGGAACCCCAAAATGTGCTGTACATATTCTTGACACCTTGCTTGCATTCATTTCTTCTTTGGTTCCATTAGAGTATGGCTTTGGCCTTCTTAAATTGCCAACGTGTGGCATTACATTTGGACCAATTTTAAACAGTGAGAACACATATGTATTGTCTCTGTGTGTCTTATTTTAGAGCATATATCTGATTCCTATTGTGGTTGAGTTAAATATTCTGATTCAGATTCTGAGAATGTATGTAATATTCATGTTAGGGTTTGGGAAGGGCCCATGCAAATCTAAGAGATATTTTGGAGATGAGAGGGTGGATGAATTAACCATCTGGGGTCTTCTCTGCTAATGGAAGATGTCAAGTATTGCAAGATACTAAGAGCCCCCATGAAGAAGATCAGATCACTAGATGAAACCCTTGATTAGAAGGAGATAAATTTATAGACTGACTCCTTTCTGTGCTATGGATAATATCCCACAGACTACTTTGGGAGGTAGGTTTTCAAAGACTGAATGGGGCTGTGTGGCAGAAGGATTATAAAGTTGTTGCTTTCTGTAGATTGGAACCTACAAAATTCTTGTAAGAACTGACTCATGTAAAATCATTTCTGGACCCCACACTGTGCTATGTGATACAGGCTGGCATCATGAGGCTAGTGAAGAGTTCTGTGATTCTGTGATTTTTACCTAACCCTGGAACTCCAATAATCACAGCCACTGAGTGGGTGGGCCCTACCCTGGTCAACATTAATCATCCCACTTCCTGTGATCACAGGAAGTTACAGGAGATGAAAAGGAAGCAGTGGGCTGACATCTCTCTAAAGGCAGTGACACATACTACTGTCAGCCTGGAAATTGTATGTAAATCCTGCATATTAAGAGCTTCTCAATATGAAGGGGAAGATGAGCCAGACAGTCAATAGCTGGCTGCAGAGAACATCTCTGAGTGGGAAGGTGCTATTTGCACACAAAATAGATAAATCGTGATGGAGGAAGTAGGATGGGGGTGGGAAGATGTTCTCATGTGTTATAGGATGTTTAGCAGCATCCTTGGTCTCTGCTTACTAGATGCCAGTAGCCTCCTCTCCCCAGTTTTAACAAACAAAAATATCTTTAGACACTGCCAATATCTCCTAGTGAGACAATCAGCCCTGTGCCCGAGGGTGTGGTCTTCACTCACACAATCAAAGCTGGTGCACTAATACCATATTCACATTTCAATTCATGGGATGGAGAAAGGAGAAAAAGTGGAAGGCAAGCAACTTCCTTTTAAGAGGGTGATGTAGCTGTTCTATGTATCACTTATTCTCATGCTCCTTGTGCTTGAACTTGGTCATATGGCAACAGAACGCTGCAGAGGGAGGCTGAGAAATTCGGTGGCATGCTAAAAATTAAGGGGGTTGATTTCTAAGAATATTAGGGGAATATGAGTAATAAGGTGAGCAATTAGTCTCATTACCCATATGGAACTATTACATAATTAAATATGATAATGTACCTTAAGTACCCAGCATAGTGTCTTACATAATAAATGCTCAATGAATATTTGTCCTCCTCTTCCTCCTGCCTCTCCATCCCAAAACACTTGGCCTGTGTCTCTTTCACACTGTGATTTGGTCTAAAATTATTCTGATAAACATTAATAATAATTACTCTCTTTTATATTTGGGCAATACTGAGACTACAGACAGCTCTCCATGCATGTTTTAAGCTCTCTCTCTTTCAGGCTTTTTCTGACTTTGCCTTTTGCCTGGTATGGCCTTACCATCAATTTAATCTCCATAAACACAGACATATATGGACCGTTGGTTGATGCTTCCTGGAGGTCCTGCTTCAAAGTGAACAACGTTTTGGTATTGAATCAATTTTAATCCTGAGTCTAGAACTTACCAGGACTGTGACTTTGGGTTAGATGCTTATGTAGTTATTTAATTTGGGGGCCTCAATTTTCTTATCTGTAAAATGGGCAGAGCAATACCTACTTTGTAGAGTTGTCACAAACTAATCACAAAGAAAGATGTTTCAAGCCACTATTATGTGTCTGGTCCTTTAAATATTATTTCAAAAAAATTTTCATAATGTCTTATAGGTTCTGAAATAATACGTCAATTTTATAGAAAAGTAACTAGCTAAGAAAGGGAAATTTGCTTGCCCGAGGTTATATGCGCACAAAATTTTAGGAGGAGAAAGAGATGGGACTTGAACTCAGGTTTCTCTGATACCAATTCAGGCCTCTTTACAATGCCGAAGGTTTTCTTCCATTTCTTTTGTGAGCGCATATTACTCAAGAGGCTTTAAAACACTTTTGTCCCTTAAAGAAGCTACGTATGGACTGATAGAATATGTGATGACAGCTTCCCCAGGAGGGATTACAGCCCAGAGTGGACTGTCCCCTCTGCCCAGGAAAGAGGCATATATGGAGAATGACATCCGAGGGTTCTGCAGCCACTGACCATTCCCCGGTGCCTGGCTCTGTCACCTAGAGCATAGCCACGGGTCCCTGTGTGCTGAGCTTATCACTGGGGTCCTGGCACCCTCCAAGGAGCTGGCCCACCTTTTCTCTCTCCACCTCCAGCTAGTTGTGCAAGCTGCTGACCCAAATGGAAAGCACTGCATTTCATGAGAGTGAAATAAGCACATTGGACAAGAGCTCCACATTTCCTGCCATCAGCTTTACTTCATTTTCGGGAATGGCCTTGCTAACCTATGATTTCAAAGGATTCCAAAGAATTTTGGAGTCTAGCAATCAATTTTACTGTAGTTTCTTTTTTTTTCTGGATGTCTCAATGTGGCATGTTCCTTCCTCTGTGTGTGTGTGTATGTGTGTGTGTATGTATGCATGTGCACGCGTGCGAGGAGGCAGTATTGGGGAACTCTCTCCTCCAGATGCACCAAGGTGTCTTGTGATATGTCACAGCAGCTGTGGTGTAATGAAATAAGCATAATACTTAGAGTCAGAAAACCTGGATTCGAATCCTAGGTGTCTTACCTGCAATGTGACCTGGAGGACCTTTCTGGGTCCTAGCTTCCCCCAATGGAAAATGAAGCTAATAAACCCCACTTGGGAAGGCTGCTGAAGAATTCAATATTACAGGTGGATGTCAGTGTGCTGTAGTAGAAAGAGACCTGCATTCAAATCCAGAATCTATCTCTAAAAAGGTCTTGTGAATCAAGACAATTTACTAAACTCTGTTGCTCAGTTTCCACATCTTCAAAATGGTATTTCCAGCAGATTTGTGTGGATCAAATGAGAAACTTGTGAATTCTCTTGTATAGTCCCCAAGCAAATGATATGACTCATTTCAGGGGGCTTAGAAAAAGATGAGGGGATGCTTTGAGACAGCAGGATAGACTGTGTCTCAGTGAGCCTTCTTTAAGGGTGTCTGTTACTGCAGCTGGGCCCCTGGGGCTCCTGCACGAGTTAATGGTCTGGTTAAGGGAAGCTTTTGATGATGATTCAGTGGAGAACCTACTTGTCTTCCTCTTGCAGCACAGAAGGCATCTTGCTTGCTTTTATTCCTCTTTAGCATTTACTTCTGCAGCCTAATTGGGTTATATAACAGGATTGTCTTCCCCAAGAGCCATCTCCCAAATGACCAGCCCCAGATAAGAATTGTTGCTTTTGCAAAAATCCATCTTAATCACAGACCCTCCCTCTCACCTTAGCTGGGTTCTTAGCTCAATGAGGAGCAACCAGCTTGTGTACTGGGTGAGGTTAAACATGGTCTCCAAGAATGTGTGTTGGGGGCACTCATCCCAACTCTTTGAGAGAAGCACTTGGATTAAGGCCTCGCTTTTCATCCCAAGACCAATGGGATGCTCCTTCTCGTTCAAGCTCTAGAGAAGACTTAGAGAAGAACTCAAACTTTGTCTTCTGGCCCCACCCTGATTAACTATTCAGTACTTCCCACTACCTTCATCAGCCACACCCTCACTTTCTGTCCAAAAAGACAGAGCTCTCATTCTGTGCCTTGGCTTCCAAAGCTACCCCCTGCAGTGCCTCACCCGTGCAATCCTTCCCAAGTATTTGTCGTAGTACCTCAAGGGTCCACAGGTGAGAGATGATATTATGAGTTAATTTATTACTTATTAATAAAGAATGATAAGTGATTTCAACTTGATTCAAATCTACCTTATATTCATAAAGCAGCCATGGTCCAGGTGCTGTGTCAGATACTATATAGACTATGCTAGAGAGTTTACAGTCATAATCTCATTTAATATCCAAAAAGTAGACGTAACGATGCTTGTTCTCAGTGGGGAAACTCAGACTCAGAGAGGTTTGCTGATTTGCTCAGAGTGACTAGGACCTTTGCATTACCCAGTGGCATGGAACACCATTCCCATGGTAGTCCATGCAAATGGTACCCCCTGGACTTGTGTTCCAGGATGCAGATTGCAAAAGGAATGGTACCCTGGAGCTGTGCAAAGCTGTGGTTCTGGTACTCACCCAGCAGAGTCAAGATTTGTAGTTCTTCCCATCCTGAGTTTAGTGATTGTTCTAGTCCACACAAAAAAAGATTAACCTCTAGCATGATGCCAACTCTCTTTGCATCTGATGAACTAAATAAGGAAAGTGGTGATCAAAGGTTTGTTCTAAATGATTTGAGCACTCAGGTGAGGATGGCGAACACGAACTATGCTTAGCGTTCTCATTTGAGTAATGAACTTTCAGTCCACATGCAGTATCAGAACCAGCACGGCCCAGGTGATTCCTTGCAGTTCAGAAAGGGATAGTGAACAACACTCCCCATGGGAGCTCACCTGGCAGTGGGGAAAGAGCAAGGTCAGAGAAAACTAGGTTCAGATCCTAGATCCGCCACTTCTTAGTGTACTTTAGGATAAATAGTAAGTTTTTTGTACCTCAGTTTTATCTTCTGCAGAAAATGGCCCCTTTGCTTGGACCAGGCTACCTTAAATTCATCAGATAAGATTCCCTCAAGTGTTTAGAACACCATAATTCAGTGCTTTAAAAAGTGAGTAAAATTTTGGTGCTATCTCAGGAAAGTTTCATGTTACATAGATAATTTTTAAATTTCTTTTATTCTGAATCAGTTTTAATGACCACTTTCTTCGGTCGTAGACCACTGTTTAGCCAAGTGCTGAATACTGCATTCTATATCAGTTTTACCAATTTTTAAAGTCAATGTCTTTTCCATTATACTACTCTGCTCCTCAACTGTTTTTAACTCATTTTAAACATTTAAGGCAATGTGTATTTCACACATGCTCTGGTATTGTGAATAATCAAGTTTTCTGTGAGTCCGGTCATATCCCATCTTTCACTTTGATGGTGGCATGGGGTGTTTGCAAATATGCTGGCTCCTACACTGGGGCCAGTGCACACAGAGACACACTCCTCTCTCTTCCCTTTGACTGCTCAAATATTCCCCATGCTGTCCTGGAGAGTTTTGTGCTTGAAGAATCAATCAAAGGGTTAGCAGATGTGCTGACAGCCACACAAACTGATTTCCTGGACCTCTTAGCCCTCAGGCCCAGGAAGAAAGCACAGCCCTCAATGGACTCTCATTTGTAATTAAATGACAAGGAGATTGTGGTGGGAAGAGTTGTCTCTTCCTTATTAGGGCCACTTGCTGGCTTTTTTATTCCTTTTTATGTGAGTTTAGTTCCCATTGATGTGGGTGATGATAGTTGGTCAAATACCACTCCTGCCACCGAGTCACATGGCATTCTCCCCCCATGCCCCTGTGGTAAACACGGAGGAATTGAAAGACAGAATGATTTCACCTCTGAAGTCCTATTTGGTGCAGATTTTGAGCCCAGGGACCAACCACGCAGGAGGCCTGAGGTGTTTTCACTCAGGCACAACCATGAAAGTGTTGTGTATGTTTTTCCCCTTTGGTGGAAAAATGATGGCTTTGCTTTCTTGAAGCATTCCTGATGACTTATTCATGGAACCCAAAGAGGGTGACATCCAAGGAGGGCAGCATGCAGCCTTCTGTTTCCCAGCCAGAGTCAGGGTTTGGCAGAGAGTGAGAGTTGGAGGGAGGGGGGACTGCCCAGTGCAGTAGGTGAGAGAAGAGTTGGCCAAAAGGTAGGAAAGACTTGAAACCAAAATCCACACTCTGATGTGCGGGGCCTCCCAGTGAGAAAAAACACTCACCAAACACCCACATACTTATTTGAGTTGGAAGAGGGTATGCAGTGCCCAGGAGGCTGTTGAAACAGAGAACTGACCCCCTTCAATGGGTTGGAAGAGCTGTGGAAAGGTGGGGCAGGGTCTGGGAGGAGGGATGAAATGGAGGATCCCCAAGGCAAGGCTGTGGATACTTGGCCCAAAGAACCCATTTTTCAGGTTTACTTGGGATAAAACTGTAGGTTGTACCTTGTGTGGGCGGTGGATGGAGAGACATGAGAAGGGAAATGAGTTTTCTCTGGAGCCAGACAGATTTAGGTTTGAATTCAAACTCCACCACTTATGAGCATTGGAACCTTGGGGGAAAGTCATTTAATTTGTCTGAACCTCAGTTTCTTTCTGTTTTTTTATTTAGAACTTTTATTGAGATATAATTGACATACAATAAACTGCATATATTTAAAGTGTACAATTTGATATATTTTTCTCATTAGTAATGTATATATGGCAATTCCAATCTCCCAATTCACCCCACCCCAATGCCCCCCCACCCCACCCTGCTTTCCCCACTTGGTGTCCATATGTTTGTTCTCTACATTTGTGTCTCTATTTCTGCTTTGCAAACCAGTTGATCTGTACCATTTTTCTAGATTTCGCATATATGCATTAATATATGATATTTGTTTTTCTCTTTCTGACTTACTTCACTCTGTATGACAGTCTCTAGGTCCATCCATGTCTCTACAAATTGGATCACAGTTTCTTAGCCAGTGAAATGGGAATAAAATTGTGGTTTTTAATGAGGATTAAATTTGGCCTTGGCGTGGGGCCCTAACCAGTTTTCAGTACACAGCTGCCCTCTTTCCCTATATTTGATGACCAATTGAATATAAGGAGGAAAATCTAACATGATGGTTTTAGAGCATCTCATCCTGGCTGTAAATCCTGGTTCTACCTTGCACTAGCTTTGTGACTTAGAATAACTTTCTTAACCTCACAAAATCCCAATTTCTTCAATCATAAAAAGATGATCACAGTAATATTTATCTCACACTATTATCAAGAATTGAGATAAAACACTTGCATAAAAACAGTTGCATAAAAAACACTTAGCACAGTGTCTCACTAAGCAAGTGTATTTAGGTTTTTATAAACGTTAGCCAAGATGATAGGAATAGTAGTGGCTGAGGACAGGAATTGCACAGTCTAAACCATGGTTCTCAATGGGCGCCTCCAAGAGACATTTCACGGTGTCTTGAGACATTTTCAGTCATCAGAATTTTGTGTCTGTGTGTGTGTGTGCTGCTACCAGCATCCAATGGGTAGAGACCAGGGATGCTACTAAACCTACAGTGCATAGGGCAGCCCTCCACAACAAAGAATTATCCACCCAAAAACATCAGTAGTGCCAAGATTATGAAACCCTGGTCTACACCTGGCACTTTGGCAAGACAAACAAAATAAAGTGGATATCAGAGGTCTGCCTGAGTTGGTATCAGGGATAACTAAATTTTTCAGTTATTTAAATACAAAACACACACCACTTTCTAGCCACTTTCTCGATTGTATCTCCTTGAGTGTAGGGACCATGCCTTCATCAATTTTATCCCCTGTAGCTTGGCACAGGTTTTATATTCACTAAAAGTCTTTCAAATCAATGCATAAATTGATGCAGTATCTCCAGTGCAAGGTCACAGATATAACTATTATTTGATAATCCATGGAGGATTTTCACCTTGAAACAAAATGGAAAAATGGTTCAGGTTTTGGATAGAGCATTACCCAGAGTAATCAGAACTGGAACTGAAAAACCCATGTGGCAGAAAACACAGGAAAGTTACTGCTTGGCATGGACCACCAATTTGGGGCTGGGAAGGCAGGGAGTGGAATTGCCTTTCTAATTAGGTTTGACTTGGGCTAATATTGAAGTGAGCTTTTGTTCCCTGAGTAGACACCAGCTGGGAGGTACTCCAGGAACGTGCTGGGTGGCAGGGTGAAGTCAGCTTGATATTACACATTTTTTCTGGGTGATCTGTAAATAAATGGTTCACACATGGACAAATGAGACCAGTCTATAAACTTAACTCTGATGCAGAATGTCCGGAGAGGTCAGACTCTTGAGTCACTCTGAATGACAGTTCAAACGCAGGCTCTGTTACTAGCTCACCATGTGGCCTTGCATAAGATTTCAGCTTTTCTGAGCCTCATTTTTCTCTCAATCAAGAAAGTGCAGGTGGATAAGATCTACCTCAAGAGGTTGTTGTGAAGGAGAAAAAACAAATGAGATAAGAAATTATATTGACTTTTATTACAAAAAACTTGAAATAACCCAAAATTCATCACACCATGTACTGATTGAGGGAAGAACTCCCGTAAGTGATTTATTCTTACTTTCTGTATTACCTCTAGTATCTACCAACTCTTAACCACACCAATGGATGGTTAGTTTCCTAAATGTTCTTGCTACTTGTCCCTTCCACCCCACCCCAGCAACTGTCCATAGAACACACTCCAGACAACTCCTCCTAAAGCAGCCCGCACTTAGAAATGCTTCTTGTGACCTACAGAATAAAGCCTAGACTTACTGGCAAGGCATCCAAAGCCTTCCACCATCTGGTCTTCACAGACACTACACGCCTAATCCTTACAAGTGCCTGCATCCTCCTACACAGGTGAATTCTGGGCCACACCCTTTCCATGTTATTTTCTATTCCTGAAACATCTCCCTGATTTTTATGTGTTTGCTCCTGACGCTTCCTTAGGTTGAACCCCCTTTTTAAATGAAATCATACCCAGTTTTCAAGACTCAGCTAAAATTCCATCTTCCTCTCAGAAATCTTTCTTAATTTCTCCTTTTGTAGTTGGAATTATATCTCTTATTCCTCTGGCCCCCAGAGGACTTGCTGGCTCAAGTTTTCTGCTCCTTTTGTTATAGCAGTTTGGGTACACATCTTTATTCCCTTAGGAAATGAGATGTTTCAGACAGGTATTAGGAATCTTTGTGACCCCTCCTACCACTGTTACTCCAGCATTTGGAATGGTATCTTACACAGGGCAGGCACTCAAAAATGTTTGTTAGATCAAACTTTAAGGTCATCAAGGGGTTCATTTCTTAAGGGAGATTCTGTTGCCAAAGGTATATCCTTCTATGCTACCAAAATATCCCCCCAAAGGAGTGGTAGAATGAATTTAATTTTCTCTACAACCAGAACAAGTTCATGTCCACCAGTGCTAGAAGCTGGGTGTGATGATGGGTGTGTGATTTAAAGATTTAGTGTTTCACACCACTTACCCATTAAATAATCATTCTTGTCATACAAGCGGACAGTGGTGTGTTGTGCACGTGTGCTTGTGTGATTTCTCTCCATATAGACTTGAGTTAATTTGAAGGTCCATGTGTTATTTCTTTATATTTCTTACAGGTCTCATCTCAGTGCACTACTTTGGACTCCCAAAGTGTACAGTATGGAAAGGGGAGGGCGTAACTTTACAGTGGAGAAAATGGTGGTCAAGACTACTACCAACAGTGATGAGATGTCTTGATAAGTTTCATACCTTTGATGTGACACAATGAGAAGGGAGGTTTACTTCTATGGTCTTCCTCTCCCAAATCCATAAGCCCTATATAATCATGAGAAAAACATCAGACAAACCCAAATTGAATGATATTCTACAAAATGCCTGATCAGTATTCCTCAAAATTCTCAAGATCATTAAAAAAAAAACACATAAAATCTTGGAAACTGTCATTGTCTAGAGTAGTCCAAGAAGTCATGACATCTGAATGTAATGTATCCTGAATGGGATCTTGGGACAGAAAAAGGACATTCAACTTCCATATGAAGAATTAAAAGAAAACTGAACTGAGAGGAAGAATCAAGATGGTGGAGTAGGAGGACGTGTGCTCACTCCCTCTTGCAAGAGCACCGGAATTACAACTAACTGCTGGACAACCATCCACAGAAAGACACTGGAACTCACCAAAAAAAAACCACCCCACACCCAGAGACAAAGGAGAAGCCACAATGAGATGGTAGGAGGGGTGCAATCGCATTAAAATCAAATCCCATAAATGCTGGGTGGGTGACTCACAAGCTGGAAAACAGTTATACCGCAGAAGTCCTGAGGGCTCTGAGCCCCATGTCAGGCTTCATAACCTGAGGGTCCAGCAATGGGAGGAGGAATCCCCAGAGAATCAGACTTTGAAAGCCAGTGGGATTTGATTGCAGGACCTCCACAGGACTGGAGGAAATGGAGACTCCACTCTTGGAGGACACACAAAAAATAGTGTGCTCACCAGGACCCAGGGGTAAGGAGCAGTGACCCCATAGGAGACTGAACAAGACCTACCTGCTGGTGTTGGAGGGTTGCCTGCAGAGGTGGGGGGCAGCTAGGGCTCAATGAGGAGACAGGGGCACTGGCAGCAGGGGTTCTGAGAAGTGCTCATTAGCATGAGCCCTTCCAGAGACCACCATTAGCCCCACGAAAGCACCTGTAAGCTCCAGTTCTGGGTTGCCTCAGGCCAAATGACCTCCAGGGTGGGAATACAGCCCCACCCATTGGCAGACAAGCAGATTAAAGTGTCACTGAACTCCACCCACCAAATCAGATTAAAGTTTTACTGAGCTACGCCCACCGAGCCCAACCCACCATCAATCCCTCCCATCAGGAAGCACCCACAAACCTCCTAGACAGCTTCCTCCAGAAGAGGGCAGACAGCAGAATCAAGCAGTATCAGCACTATTTCATCTTGTGGAACTGAAAGTCACAGCCACAGAAAGACAGAGAAAATGAAAAGGCAAAAGTCTTTGTACCAGATGAAGGGACAAGATAAAACACCAGAAAAACAACTAAATGAAGAGGAGATAAGCACTCTCCCAGAAAAAGAATTCAGAATAATGATGGTGAAGATGATCCAGGACTTTGAAAAAAAGATTGGATGCAAAGATCAAAAAGCTGCAAGAAAAGTTTACCAAAGACCTAGAAGAATTAAAGAACAAACAAACAGAGCTATGCAACACAATAACTGAAATGAAAAATACACAGGAAGGAAACAATAGCAGATTAACTGAGGCAGAAGGGTGAATAAGTAAGCTGAAAGACAGAATGGTGATCATCACTGATGCAGAAAAGAATAAAGAAAAAAGAATGAAAAGAACTGAAGACAGCCTAAGAGACCTCTGGGACAATGTTAAATACACCAACATTCACATTACAGGGGTCCCAGAAGGAGAAGAGAGAGAGAGAAAGGACCTGAGAGAATCCTGGAAGAGATTATAGTTGAAAACTTTCCTAACATGGGAAAGGAAATGGCTACCCAAGTCCAGGAAGTGCAGAGAGTCCCAGGCAGGATAAACACAAGGAGAAACACGCCAAGATGTATAGTAGTCAAACTGACAAAAATTAAAGACAGAGAAAAGTTATTAAAAGCAACAAGGGAAAAACAACAAATAACATACAAGGGAACTCCCATCAGGTTAACAGCTGATTTCTCAGCAGAAACTCTGCAAGCCAGTTGGGAGTGGAACAATATATTTAAAGTGATGACAGGGAAGAAACTACAACCAAGAATACTCTACCCAGAAAGGATCTCATTCAGATTCAATGGAGAAATCAAAAGCTTTACAGACAAGCAACAGCTAAGAGAATTCAGCACCACCAAACCAGCCCTACAACAAATGCTAAAGGAACTTCTCTAAGTGGGAAACATCGGAGAAGAAAAGGACCTACAGAAACAGAAACAAAACAATTAAGAAAATGGTAATAGGAACATACATATCGATAATCACCTTGAATGTAAATGGACTAAATTAGCCAACCAAAAGACATGGACTGGCTGAATGGATACAAAAACAAGACCCATATATATGCTGTCTACAAGAGACCCACTTCAGACCTAGGGACACATACAGACCGAAGGTGAGGGGATGGAAAAGGATATTCCATGCAAATGGAAATCAAAAGAAAGCTGGAGTAGCAATACTCATATCAGATAAAATAGACTTTAAAATAAAAAATGTTACAAGAGACAAGAAAGGACACTATGTAAAGATTGAGGGATCCATCCAAGAAGAAGAGATAACAATTACAAATATATATGCACCCAATATAGGAGAACCTCAATACATAAGGCAAATGCTAACAACTATGAAAGAACAAATGGACAGTAACACAATAATAGTGGGGGACTTTAACACCCCACTTACACCAATGGACAGATCATCCACACAGAAAATTAATAAGGAAACACAAGCTTTAAATGACACAATAAATCAGCTGAATTTAATAGATATCTATAGGACATTACATCCAAAAACAGCAGATTACACGTTCTTCTCAAGTGCACATGGGACATTCTCCAGGATAGATCACATTTTGGGTCATAAGTCAAGCCTTGGTAAATTCAAGAAAATTGAAATCATATCACGCACCTTTTCTGACCACAACGTTATGACATTAGAAATCAATTACAGGAAAAAAACTGTAAAAAACGCAAACACATACAGGCTAAACAATACGCTACTAAATAACCAAAAGATCACTGAAGAAATCAAAGAGGAAATCCAAAAATACCTAGAGACAAATGGCAATGAAAACACAATGATCCAAAACCGATGGGATGCAGCAAAGGCAGTTCTAAGAGGGAAGTTTATAGCGATACAATCCTACCTCAAGAAACAATAAACATCCCAAATAAACAATCTAATCTTACACCTAAAGAAACTCGAGAAAGAAGAGCAAACAAAACCCAAAGTTAGTAGATGGAGAGAAATCATAAAGATTAGAGCAGAAATAAATGAAATAGAGACAAAGAAAACAACAGCAAACATCAATAAAACTAAAAGCTGGTTCTTTGAGAAGATAAATCAAATTGATAGCCTCCAGAAAGATTCATCAAGAAAAAGAGGGAGAGGACTCAAATCAATAAAATTAGAAATAAAACAGGAGAAGTAACAACAGACACCACAGAAATAAAAAGCACCATAAGAGACTATTACAAGCAATGATATGCAAAAAAAATGGACAAACTGGATGAAATGGACAGATTCTTAAAAAAGTATAACCTTCCAAGACTGAATCAGGAAGAAATAGAAAATATGAAGAGACCAATCACAAGCAATGAAATTGAAACTGTGATTAAAAATCTCCCAACAAACAAAAGTCAAGGGACCAGATGGATTCACAGGTGAATTTTATCAAACATTTAGAGAAGAGCTAACA
Source organism: Hippopotamus amphibius kiboko (assembly GCF_030028045.1). Lineage (NCBI taxonomy): Eukaryota > Metazoa > Chordata > Mammalia > Artiodactyla > Hippopotamidae > Hippopotamus > Hippopotamus amphibius. Next base: position 28,243,925 of record NC_080202.1, on the reverse strand, counting down.
CCCATCCTTCTCAAACTCTTCCAAAACATTGCAGAGGAAGGAACACTCCCAAACCCATTTTATGAAGCCACCAGCACCCTGATACCAAAACTAGACAAAGATACTACAAAAAAAGATAATTATAGACCAATATCACTGATAAATTTAGATGCAAAAATCCTCAACAAAATACTAGCCAACAGAATCCAACAACACATTTAAAGGATCATACACCATGATCAAATGGTGTTTATCCCTGGAATGCAAGGATTCTTTAATACTCACAAATCAATCAATGTGATACACCATATTAATAAATTGAAGGAGAAAAACCACATGATCATCTCAATAGATGCAGAAAAAGTTTTTGACAACATTCAACACCCATTTATGATAAAAACTCTCCAGAAGGTGGGCATAGAGGGAACCTACCTCAACATAATAAAGGCCATGTATGACAAACCCACAGCAAACATCATTCTCAATGGTGAAAAACTAGAAGCATTCCCGCTAAAATCAGGAGCAAGACAAGGATGTCCACTCTCACCCCTCCTATTCAACATAGTTTTGGAAGTCCTTGCCACAGCAGTCAGAGAAGAAAAAGAAATAAAAGGAATCCAAGTTGGAAAAGGAGAAGTAAAACTGTCACTGTTCACAGATGACATGATACTATACATAGAAAATCCTAAAGATGCCACCAGAAACTACGTGAGCTAGTCAATGAATTTAGTAAAGTTTCAGGATACAAAATTAACACACAGAAATCACTTGCATTTCTATACACCAACAATGAAAGATCAGAAAGAGAAATTAAGGAAACAATCCCATTCACCATTGCAACAAAAAGAGTAAAATACCTAGGAATAAACCTAACCATGGAGGTAAAAGACCTGTACTCAGAAAACTATAAGACATTAATGAAAGAAATCAAAGATGACACAAACAGATGGCGGGACATACCATGTTCCTGGATTGGAAGAATCAACATTTTGAAAATGACTACACTACCCAAAGCAATTTACAGATTCAATGCAATTCCAATCAAATTATCAATGGCATTTTTCACAGAACTAGAACAACAAATTTTACGATTTGTATGGAAATGCAAAAGACCCCGAAAAGCCAAAGCAATCTTGAGAAGGAAAGACGGAGTTGGTGGAATCAGGCTTCCCAACATCAGGCTATACTACAAGGCTACAGTGATCAAGACAGTATGGTACTGGCACAAAAACAGAAATATAGATCAATGGAACAGGAGAGAGAGCCCAGAGATAAACTGTGGTCAACTAACCTATGACAAAGGAGGCAAGGATATACAGTGGAGAAAAGGCAGCCTCTTCAATAAGTGGTGCTGGGAAAATTGGACAGCTACATGTAAAAGAATGAAAGTAGAATACTTCCTAACACCATACACAAAAATAAACTCAAAATGGATAAAAGACCTAAATGTAAGGCCAGACACTATAAAACTCCTAGAGGAAAACATAGGAAGAACACTCTTCGATGTAAATCACAGCAAGATCTTTTTTGATCCACCCACTAGAGTGATGGAAATAAAAACAAAAATAAATAAGTGAGACCTAATGAAACTTCAATGCTTCTGCACAGCAAAGGAAACTATAAGGAAGCCAAAAAGACAACCCTCAGAGTGGGAGAAAATATTTGCAAATGAATCAACAGACAAAGGATTCATCTCCAAAATATATAAACAGTTCATCTAGCTCAATATCAAACAAACAAACAACCCGATCAAAAAATGGGCAGAAGACCTAAATAGGCATTTCTCCAAAGAAGACATACGGATGGCCAAGAGGCACATGAAAAGCTGCTCAACATCACTAATTATTAGAGAAATGCAAATCAAAACTACAATGAGGTATCATCTCACACCAGTTAGAATGGGCATCATCAGAAAATCTACAAACAGTAAATGCTAGAGAGGGTGTGGAGAAAAGGGAATGCTCTTGCACTGTTGGTGGGAATGTAAATTGATACAGCCACTGTGGAGAACAGTATGGAGGTTCCTTGCAAAAGTAAAAATAGAGTCACCATATGACCCAGCAATTCCACTACTGGGCATATACCTAGAGAACACCATAATTCAAAAAGACACATGCACTCCAATGTTCATTGCCGCACTGTTTACAATAGCCAGGACATGGAAGCAACCTAAATGTTGATGAATGGATAAGCAACAGATGAATGGATAAAGAAGATGTGGTACATACATACAATGGAATATCACTCAGCTGTGAAAAGCAATGAAACTGGGACAATTTTAGAGACATGGATAGACCCAGAAACTGTCATACAGAGTGAAGTGAGTCAGAAAGAGAAAAACAAATATTGTTTATTAACACATATATGTGGACTATAGAAAAATGGTACAAATCAACCTGTTTGCAAGGCAGAAATAGAGACACAGATGTAGAGAACAAACAAATGGACACCAAGTGGGGAAAGCAGGGAGGGTTTGGGGGTGGGGGATGAACTGGGAGATTGGGATACCAAAGTGTACACTCTAAATACATGCAGTTTATTGTAAAAAACAAAATAATTTAAAAAAATCAAAAGAAAAAAAAAAGAAAACTGAACTATTAAAACCTGTGGCTATAGCATAGTAATTGGATAACCCTTAGCAAGTCATTTGAACATCTTTGTTTCTTCATTCATTTAATAATTATTTTTAAAAGTGCATAACTTGTGGGTTAGAACAAATTAAATGACTCTAGGTGGAATACCTAGCATATAGTAGGTGCTCAATGCATGTTCCCTTCTCTTTGTCATAATGACTTGGGTGTGAATCTCTGAACCTCTCTGTGCTATTGAATGGAATTGAAAGAAAAGTTCTTTAAAACAAAATCTATAGCTACTACTGTATTCTCATGAATGGGGTAGCATAACTTTTATCAGTGAGGAAGTAAGTCACTGTACTCTTCCCTTCCAGTTACAGAGCCTGGTGGGAGGAGGAGAGAGGAGAGATGGACATTTCAAAGCTTCTTCCATTTTTTTCCTTGCTGCTAAAGGATGAGCCCAAGGGTGGATGAAACTTTGTTCCAGCAGGCACATTAATGAGGTCATATATTTAAAAATAATCCTAGAATGCTGTAGAGCATAAAGAGTTCAGAAACAGCTGAACTGTTCTGCATAATTAAGTTAGGAAATTAAGATGAGAGGAGTATAAAAGTGTGTGTTGGGGTTGGGGGTGGGTGTGTGATGACGGTACTGAGCCACAGAGCAGGAAGCTTCAATCTTTAGAGAAATGTGACCAGCAAGAAATTCTCTGTGGAGGCACAGCACAAGGACTTTAAAAGCAAAAGTCTCCTTTTAACCTATTTGTTTTTCTGTAATTAAATGCCTTCATCATCTCAAATTTCAAAATGTCTGCTAAACATACAAATGTCTGATATGAAAGATTTTGGTGGAAATCAAAATCCTCATCTACATTGGTACTAATCCAAAGAAAAAATACAACCCTGGTGGTGGAGTAGGATAGATGAAATGAGATTTTAGTTTCAGCCAAAAGAGGAAATTGGACGTAGAAATGACCATTGAGTCCACATATCCTTGGGAATTTGAAGCAAGCTGGGGTCCAGCATTACATACTACCTTTGAACCAATTTTAGTAAGTGGGACGTGTGTGTGTGTGTGTGTGTGTGTGTGTGTGTGTGTGCGCGTGCGCACGCGCGCGCTCGCATAGGAAGCAAAGCTGTGCTGCCACTAATAAACAAACCCATCCAATCCTTATCCATCTTCCCAGAGCAAAGGTCTGGGGGAGTGGGAGATGCTGATGTTTCCTAGGCTCACAGTGGTCTCAGAGATGAGCCCTCCCCAGGGCTGAAGGGTCCAAATGCACAAACACTCTATGTCACACCCTCCAACCTTCTCAACCTCATTTCCTAATATGTTCCACATCTTGGAATTCCCATACCAAGTCATTTACACATCTTGGAACACAATGTCCTTTATTCTTTCTCCATGCCATACACATGCTGTTTCCTTACTGCTCACTTTTCAAATCCTGACTCATCCTTTAAGCCCAGCTCTAGTACTGTATCTCCTCCACTGTAATGCCTTCCTAAGCACACTTCCTACACTTCTTCCCTTCCCAGATCCCAGATTCTTGCAGTACAGCTCACTCCCTCCATAACAGTTGCATTGTTATCTATTTCTGTCTCCGTCTCCATCTCCATCACTATCTCTATCTCCATCCCCATCTCCAGCTCCATCACTATCTCTATCTCTATCTCCATCTCCATCTCCATCACTCTCTCTGTCTCTATCTATCTGCAAATAACTGCTGTCCCCTTTGGAGATATACATCTCCTGCAGCTCATAACAGAGGGGACTGCAATCATTTGTAATTATTTTACTACAAACCAGTCCCCACCTCCCCAAGACTGTGAGGGCAGACATCAGGGAGACCCCAAAAGCCTCCCCTTCATGTTCTATGATCACTTAACACAGTGCCTGTTCTAAGAAGATGCCCAATAAATATTTGGAGAGCAACTATCTTAAGATCTCTATTCCATTGCAGGTATATTTACCTGGTTCTAACAGCAGTCATGGATGCTTACCTGGTTAGCTCCTGTTAGCACAGAGATTTCCAAGCTCGTTGGCACACTGGAATCATTGGGAGATTTAACGATTACTGATGCCTAGGTTTCACCCCAGGGGTCCTCAGTGCTCACATAGCTGGCTGCAGCTGCACAAGGAGACTTTGGAAGCTCCTCAGTGGGCGCTGATACACAGCCCTGATTGAGACACTTGAACTTGGGTCCATTGTCTGTCTTCTTGGGCTCATTTTTCCTCCTTGCTCTCTCTCCTGACACTGTTGCTGTTCCTCCCTTCCTCAAGACCAGACTTCCAGGACTTCCCTGGTGGTGTAGTGGTTAAGAATTCATCTGCCAATACAGGGGACATGAGTTCAAGCCCTGGTCCAGAAAGATCCCACATGCCACGGAGCAACTAAGCCTGTGCACCACAACTACTGAGCCCACACGCCACAACTACTGAAGCCTGAGTGCCTAGGGCCCACGCTCCGCAACAAGAGAAGCCACCGCACTGAGAAGCCTGCGTACCACAACAAACAGTAGTCCCTACTCGTCACTAGAGAAGGCCTGTGCACAGCAACAAAGACCCAATGCAGCAAAAAAAAAAAAAAAAAAAAGACCAGACTTCCAGAATTACCTATAAATAAAATAAAATAATAGATATGACAGTCCTCTGAGGAGGTAAAAAGTGTGCTGGGACTATTAGATTGATACAGAAATATCTCCTCAGTTGGGTTTGATTTTCCAAGCCCTAACTGAGATCATTCAACTTTCCTCTACAGTAGACTCCTATGAGGAATAAATGAAGAACAACGGTAGAGACTTGCAGGTTCCTGGGAGTTGTGAGCTTTTGTTCCTCCTCCCAATAGCCATTCTAGGGGGGGTGGGCGGGGAGTGAGAGTGTGAGAAAAGGAAAATGGGGACGTTCAGCTATGGCCCTGTGCTGCTTTTTCTCCACTGACCTCCCTGGAGTTAGCAAAGGGCAGAGTCCCCGAATCATAACTGTGGCAGAAGAAGTTCAAGCAGCTCTGAGATCAAGGGCAGGAACAGATAGCAGAATTCTCCTCATGGGCCCATCTCAAAGCCTCTCCATCTCAGGCTGGTCCCCGGGAATCTTTTACCAGGTGATGGATAAGAAAATGCTTAAAAAGTGCCTCATTCAAAGCGCAGTGCACACAGACGGCAACTATCCACCTAGCCTCAGGTCCCTCTTCCTGTTTCCAGGTGCCCCCCTGCTGCCTTGTGTGTGCTTTGCTTCTGCTTCTTTGGAAGAAGGCTCTAGGAGCTGCTTTGCTCAGGCTTCAAGAACCCGAGCGCCTGGGAGTGTGTGTCCCTCTGGGGCTACCTTAGCCAATGACTGCGGGGGAGAAAGTCTATAGGCCCGCCCCCTTGTCCAGAGTTAGAACTGCCTCTGAGCTGTGATTTTGCTCCAGGGTCCCCTTGAAGGCTGAGGCTGAGACTTTGCCTCACATCCTATGTTAGCTGGGCCTCTTCCCCCTCCCTGCCCTGCCTCCCCAGTCCCTTACTGCTTCCCACCAGGAGCACTTCCTTTATCACTTACTTGTACACAAATCTTGTCTCAGAGTCTCCTTCCAGGTACCTGACTTAAGCCACAAATATAACATGATACAAGTGTCATTCCTCCTGGCAACTTGACGATTACAAAAACATACTTATTGAGCATCTTCTTAGACATTATTCAGCGCTTTTTATTTGAAACATGCATCACCTCATTTAATCTCCAATCCAACATTTCATAAATCAGGAAGCAGAGTTTAGGAAGATTAAGTATTTTTCCCAAAATCACACAGTAGCTCAGTAGTAATTAAAGAACACACCTGATGAACCTAAAACTCCTGCTTTGGTTTACTCCACAAAACTAAGGTTTTCGAGGAATGTATTTTTCCCAGCCTTTTTGTTAATTTTTCCTACCTTTCCTTTTTCCTTTACTCCTCAACCCCTTTCAATCACGCTAGCCCAAAGGCAGGTCTAAGCAGAGGAGCAGGTTCTTCTGTCCGGCAGATGGGAAACGAAAGCTCTACCCACAGCCTGGCCAGGGCAAGGGTAGTGATTGATCTTAGGTTTCTGGTCCAAATGACAACCACTTTAAAACCAACCCTGCCTCTTTCCTGGGTAGAAAAAATCATCACTCATCACGTTTCCCATTCTGCTCAAGCCACTGCGTGCCGTTTTCATCTCAGGTGTGAGAAGTAAACTGAGCTGTCAAAACAGGGTTTCATTGTCTGGGGAGGTGGTGAGAGGATTCAAGCTGTGATTCTGTGGGAAGTCAGAAGGCCAGTGATTGGCAGGTTGTTTCATGTGAGTGCTGGTTATTTTATTATTTAGCTCTGCACTGAGTATTGAGCATCTGTTAGATGCAGATGCAGGGCACAGAGGTGGGCAAGGCTTGGTTCCTGATCTGGAGGCACTTGCAGTCTGTGGTGTTACAGACACATTCAGCCAATGAGAGCCCCCAAAGAATTTAGGACCTGAGATCAAGGACAATCAGATCTGCCTTGGAGAGTCATAGAGGGCTTCAGATGTAGGGCAGCACTTCAATTGAAGTGCAGGATGGCTGCAATTTCTTCAGGCAGAATTATAATGGGGTGGGGAGGATACTGGGAGATTGAAGGTATTTCAGGTGAAGAGAATCCAGAAAGGCACAGAGGTCTCAGTGTGTAGTGCACCTTCTAGGAATAATGCAGAGTAGCTGGAAATGCTGGGATGGGTAAGTGGTGAGAGGTGCAGTCATACCTCACTCAAATTTTCTTGCATTCCTGCTATGTAGCATATAGGATGCTAATCACTATAAAAGATAAAAAAAAATATGAGTAAAATGTAGCCTTTTGTCCTTTAGTCGTTTATAAGTGGGGGAGACAGACAAGCAAAGAGATAACTATAACAAAATGAAATATGTTTATGGGAGAGCACAAGGAAATGATCTGATAGAGCTAGGAAGACTTCCTGGAGGAGAAGACACTCAAGATAGGTCTTTTACAGTTGAAGTAGTGACTAAGCTGGAAGGGTGGAATGTGGACCAGTTACTGAGTGTTTTACACAAAATTCGGGAGTTTAGACTTACTCTGATAGTGAAGATTGGCATCAAGGCATATAGGGGCGCAGCAGGGTTTGGGGGCACCCTTAGATCTGTGTTTCTGAAAGAGCACAACAGTTAATAGCTACACATGTGGTCTTCAGCTCTCCTGGCCATTCTACTTGTTGATTGTTGAGGCTGTGCTCTATGCATCAGTCCTATTGTTCTATCTAATTTATGGTTTTATTTTTGTCTCTATAAATAAGTGGCTTTAAGTTCCTAATATAACAAAGAGTTGGGGGCACAGTTGAGAGTGAAGCAACTCACCTGCTGTGCCGCATCCTCTCATTCCATGTTCTGTAACAGAAGAGGAAATAGGTGGAGACTGATTGCTGATTCGGTAACTATGGTAATGTGCAGGCTCCTGTCATTTATGAGGGGCTTGGATGGATTAGAAGCACCTCTTAAAATGCTTGCTTGTGCAGAGGTAGCTAAACATGTCTTGAGTGCAGAGACAGGGTTTTAGAAGACTGAGTTTCAAAGGCACACCCGACCTTTGCAAATAGAGAAAGCAGGCTTGGGGATCACTCAAGCCTGGCTTGCATATTTCCAACTAATGCCAGGCAGCTGCCCCTAAGCCCTCCCCAAGTAACCCACAAACCCAGGGCTTTGCTTTGAAACTAAGACTCTGCCCCAAATATCCATCTATTTAAAACTGCAACAAAAAATACTATCCCTTTGTTTCATATCCTTCTACCAGTTCCACCTTTAGAGTCTTTTTTGAACTTCCATAATAATCCATGTCTACCCCTTTTCTTTAATATCATGAGCCATATTTTAGCTTCTATCAGAAATTACGAGATAATAAAATTAGACAGACTTGGATTTCAATCCAATTTCTGCTGCTTCCTTCTTGCTGTGTGAGCTGAGAAAAATCATTTTGCCTCTCTGAGCCTCAGTTGCCTGACCTGTAAGACAGAGATGACAGTGCTTATTGTAAAAAGGTATTGCAAGAATCTTGCAAAGCCTCTAGTGTTATCCATGACACAGAATGAAGACTCAAGTAAATGGTGTTTTCTTTAACTTCCATCTTTACCCATTTGCTCTAAGCTGTGAGGTTTTAGAGGATAGAACTCTGAGTCTGTCACATGCCTGCTTCCAATTCAGAGTCTAGACAGCAAGTGCATGAGGAAAATGAGTGAGAGAACTGAGCCTGGATCCAAAGATTCTGTTTAGCAAGTTTATGTGGTCTGAGGCCAACATGCCAGATTAGTTCAATAATAGAACTCACACTTGACCTCTGACTTTACCCAGACCCTACAAGGGGAACTCAAGTAACAGATGGATGCAACCCATGCCAGCCAGCCTCCATGCCCAGGAGAACAGGCCCAAGCACCTGACTTATTAGTGGAAAGAATTGTGGTTTTGCAGAACTCTGGATGGAACTCTCGATAGAGCTCTGGAACACGGAGACTAAAAGGGTGCTCTCAGAATGGCCCCCAAAGAGCCCTGTCCAATATCTTGAGATTTTTAGGCAGTCTCAGAATCTCTTCACATCCCCAAACTGTCATTCCCACTTCATCACACTCCTCCCTTTGAATGGAATACTCTTTGCTTCTCTCTAAACCTGCTAATTTTATCCTTCCTGATAAGCTTTCTCTGACTCTCTGGTTAAAGTTGATCTCTCCATTTTAGACCAAGAAAAGCACTTATGAATTGTATAGTGACCATTTGAGAATTAACTTCACTTTTTAAAGTAACATTTTTGTATTCCATATTTAAGTTATAAAGCAAAGGTACCACAATGCCAAAAGTGAAAAATATAAGAATGGAGAACTCAATCATAATTCCACATGTTCTAACACAACTGTGTTTGACATTGTGATATATGAATTTCCCATGTTTTAATTCTATAAGCATTTTTACTTATGTATAAGAAATAGTCATATAAAATTTTATATATTGCAGTCTGATTTTTATATTGAAATATTAACATTTTCCTAAATTGCAACATGGCAACCACAGCCATCACTTTCCAGGGATGCTTGACATTTTGAGTAGGTTTATACTCTTTAGTTAAACTCTCTTTCATAGTTGAACACTTAAGTTGTTTCTGCTTTTTCATTATTATAAATAATGCTGCTCTCTGCATCTTTGGCTTATACAGTTGGATGGGTCAGTATAGACTAAAGTTTCAACAGATTAAAACATGAAAGTGTTTTTCTCACACATCACAGCCTAATGTCACCTTTCCTCCTCTCTCCTGTTCTGCTCACACAATTTAAGGACCTAGGTTTCTTCCATCTGGTGGTGCTTCCACCTTCTAGAACCCCAAAGCCCTCTATAAGATTCTCAGCATCCAGCAGGCAGAAGAAGGGATAATTTACAAGAGATTTCAAAGGAGGTTTTGGGGGTCTGCCTGGAAGTGGATATATGCAATTTACACAAACATGTCATTGGACAAATTCAGTCACGTGACTTCACCTAATTGCAGAGGATACTGGGAGAAGCAGTCCTGGTATGTACCCAGGGAAAAGGGGAGGCTGACCAATCTCTGCCACAATTGTTTTCTTTATCTTACATTTTTAGATTAGAAGAGTAATTTAAAATTCAATAATACTTTTGTAGCGATTAATATATATTAAATTACCATCCTTCACCCATGCATTTATTTAAAAACTATTTGAGGGCCTGTATGACACAGGTACCATGCTAGGTAGGCGCTAAAATAGAACACTGAACAAAACATATCTTTTGAATTCTGGCAACAAGTCAAGCTACCTATTATGTTAATACATTGTTTTGCTCTTGAATCTTTTTTTTTTTTTTTGGGGGGGGGTACACCAAGTTCAATCATCTGTTTTTATAAACATATCCCCCTATTCCCTCCCTTCCTTGACTCCCCCCCACTCGAGTACCCCCCACCCTCCCTGCCCCAGTCCTCTAAGGCATCTTCCATCCTCGAGTTGGACTCCCTTGCTCTTGAATCTTTTAAATGTCTGTAAATCTCCATCGAAGTTTTACATACCTTGAAAGCCATATTTCTTTTGTAGTCTGGATAGAATCTAGCTCAGTGCTGGGCACATAGAAACCAAAATGTTACAGATTAAATGAATGATGTGATCAGTCATCAAATATGCTTTGTGAATAAAGCTCTGAGAGGTGAAACGAGTGGCTAACGTTCTGCAGAAATCCTAAAATGCAACAAACAAAGAAAGTGTCCAAATGAATTGGACAAGACATCAAATAAGTGTTCTCCAAAGAAAGGAAAAATGCTTTCTGATCATGAGGAGCTCTCTCTGACCTCCACTCTGTGCCTTAAATAAGCAGGACAAACATTGCATTAACTCACAGCAGGAGGGACTTACAGAAAATGCAGAGCTTCTTGTCTTGATGGTTTACATTAAAGTCAAGGGAGATTGTAAACTTCCCATCCAGGGCAATGCTGAGAATGAAGGGAGTCTCCCATTAGCGTATGGTAATTTGGAAAAGTTTGCAGCTCACAGGATGGGATACATCTTTTGTCTGACCTCCGTTTCTAATGTACAACGTTTGTTTTTAAGCACAATAACTACTTGCTTTGTACAGCCTTGTCTTCTTTTTTCTCAATAAAATTAAAAGAGAATCCATTCCCTTCTGGGAAGTATGGCTCCCCCTATTATCTCATATTTCTCAACACCTGTTCAGCAGCTGCTACAGTCTGCCCAAGCAGTGGCTGCATTTGCAAGGACTAAATTCTAACAATACGGAAAGTTAGTGATACTTAGGGATTTGCAATATGAACTTGACTACAGTAGGTTGCTGGGACCACGTTCTCACATTTCCCATGTACTTCTGTACTCTCTATTAAGAAGCAATAAAAATAACAGAGCTACTGAGTTTACTGGTTGTGTAACCCTGAATCTTTACTACATCTATGTACAGCTGCATAAGTGCAATACTTATATAGCTCTACACTATGAACACATCTGTATATCTAGCTGTATATCTAGCTGTATATCTTTATCCAGATCTGCTAGGCATAACAATGATTTCTTTTTTTTTAAGATTTATTTTATTATGTATTTATTATTTATTTATTTTTGGCTGCATTGGGCCTTCAGTGCTGTGCACGGCTTTCTCTAGTTTTGGCGAGCGGGGGTGACTCTTCGTTGCAGTGCACGGGTTTCTCATTGCGGTGGCTTCTCTTGTTGTGGAGCATGGGCTATAGGTGCACAGGCTTCAGTAGTTGTGGCTTGCAGGCTCCAGAGTGCAGGCTCAGTAGTTGCGGCACATGGGCTAAGTTGCTCGGTGGCATGTGGGATCTTCCAGGAGCAACTCTTGAACCCGTGTCCCCTGAATTGGCAGGCAGATTCTTAACCACTGAGCAACGAGGGAAGCCCAACAATGATTTCTTAATTCCATTACTGTGGCAGTTAACACGGAGCATTTCTGCGATGTTGTTGCTGAGAAAAACCTGGCCTCTGTTCACTGATGCCGAATAGAAATACGGAGACAGCTTTGGACGAGTAGAAAGGAAAAGCTTTATTACTTTGCCAGGCAAAGGGGGAGCACAGTAGGCTAGCGCCTCAAGAACTGTGACCCCCCTCTCTGGGGAATAGGGAGAGGTCTTATAGTTGAGGCTCGTGGTCAGGGTGGGCGATAGGATCAAGGCAGTGACAGTCCTGCATTCTTCTGATGGGTGGGTGGTGAGGGAAGTAGGAGTCAGCATCTTCAACCTTCAGGTCCAACTGGTCTGGGGTCTACATGCTTGTGGGCAGCATACGGTCGTTCATCATTAACTTCTCCCACCTGGACTGGGTTTCAACTTGTGCAAAATAGCTCAAAGCTATTGTTGTGTGTATTGTTGCTGGGGAAACAGAACCTGCCCCAAGGCTGCTCTTGCCTGTTTCTCCCAGGTCTCACGTATCCCCTCCCTTCATTAATTACCAATTGCTTGAATCTGCCCACTGGAACTCAGGGAAGGTCATGGAGGCTGAATGAAGGCTGTTTCCTATAATCAAAGAAATAGGGGACACAGAAAGGCTTTGTGCCCAGGAGCCCCACAGGGTCCCTGCTTGGTATCAATGTCAGGCATTGTTTTAAGCATTTTTCAAACATTGATACATTCAAACCAAACCTCAAACAACCATGAGAGGCAGCTGGGATTATAATCCTTGCTTCATAGGTGAGGGAAATAAACCTCAGAGGGGTGAAGCAGCTTGCCCATGTCACACAACTAGTGGTGGCAGAGCTAGGATTTCATTGGACAGTCTGGACCCACAGTCCATGATTTTAGCTAGGAAGCGATTCTTACACTTAATAGTCCACATTAGATTTATTAAGCTACATCTCATAGTACAAAATGAGGATTGTTATTGTATTTTTAATTTGCAACAAGCCATTGAGATAAGAAGGACAAATATTATGACAATAATTGTTCATATCATTATTTCTCTCCCATGATGAAAGTGAAGCTCGGAGAAATGCAGTGACTTTTTAAAGCTCGTGTAGTTGGTGAGGGAGTAAGGATATTCTGCATCCTGATATTATATGTGATTTTTATGTATTTTTATAGCATATAATATATTGTATATTTTTGTATATATACAAATACACATCTATATAGAGGTGTGCAGGGTCTAATGTACACAGTACTTGGGTATTTATAATATTCAACATTTAATTATATAAAAAATATACCTGTGTATAATAATAATGAAAATGCTTTGGAAATGACCTTCAAAGACAAACATAGTAACTTGAAATACAACACACTATCCTGATCTGATCAATATAATTTACTTTAGAGTCTTTTACAGATTGAAATGCCCTACCCTAGTAATATAGGTAAAGGATATTTTACAATCTAAAAGAATTAAGTTCCATATCTCTTGTGAAAACAAAATTCATTACTCATTGACAAAAAGGTTGCAGGTTTCTTATAATAGTCTAATAAACCAGGTTATTAAAATTTCAGAGCCACTCAACACTCCATGAATATTTTTTATACCTGTGGATGTTTGAGAGAAATGAGATGAAATATCTCTTGAGCCTGGGTTCTGCTCTTAGTTCTGCTAGTAATTGGTCTCTGGTAACCAGGAACTAGTTTTTTAGCCTCTTTGGGCTTCGAGTTACTCATTTTAAAAATGAGCCTAGGGATGTGATTCGCAAATGTTCAAGGAGTCTTGGAGTCTGACCGACAGTGCCTCAACATGCCTTAAGGCAACAAAGGTGACAAAAAAGGGTGGTCATTGCCAACTCTGACCTTGAACCTGTGGGTGTCCCATATTCAGTGATACTTCAGCAAAACCAGGCAGAAAGGAAGTGTTGTGTTTGGTCTGTCTGAATTTGAGGATTCCTTTATTGCTCCATGAAATAATTACTGAGTACCAACTGTGTGCTGGAACTGTTGTATACTTTGGGGAAAGAGCTGGAAACTAACAAGAAAAACCTGGCTCTCATGGAATTTGCTTTGGGTTTGAGGAAGTGAGACCTTAAGCAAATGAACAAACACTGTATATATAATATGTCGAGTTAGTAAGTGCTATAAGGAGGAAAATAAAGCAGGGGAAGGATGAGGAAAGAAAATGCAAAGGGAAATCTTATTTCCCATTCAACTGCAATTGATTTAATTGACATGAGGCTACTTATAGTCATTGTTCATTTAATTTGGTGTGAATAGTTATTTTTTACCACAGAAGTGTTAGACATTTGAATATTGGATGCTGCCCCAAATCTTTTAATTGAAGTATAGTTGACACACAATATTCTATTAGTTTGAGGAGTACATCATAGTGGTTCAACATTTATGTACATTATACAAACTGATCACCACAGTAAGTCTAGAAGCCATCTGTCACTATACAAAGTTATTACATTATTATTGACTATATTTCCTATGCTGTACATTACACCCCCATGGCTTATTTATTTTATAACTGGAAGTTTGTACCTCTTAATCCCCTTCACCTATTTTGCCCAACTCCTCATCCCCATTCCCCCTGGCCACCACCAGTTTTTTTCTGTATCTATGGGTCTGTCTCTGTTTGGTTGTGTTTGTTCATTTGTTTTGTTTCTTTAGATTTCACATATTAGTGAAATCATACAGTATTTGTTTTTCTCTGTCTGATTTATTTTACTTAGCATAATACCCTCTCACTCCATTCATGTGGTTTCAAATGGCAATATTTCATTATTTTTTATGGCTGAGTAATATTCCATTGTATATACGTACCACATCTTCTTTATCCATTCATGTGTTGATGAACACTTAGGTTGCTTCCATATCTTGGCTATTGTACATAATGCTGCAATGAACATAGGGGTGCATGTATCTTTTCAAATTAGTGTTTTTGTTTTTTTCAGATAAGCAGCCAGGCATGGAATTGCTGGATCATATGGCAGTTCTATTTTTAATATTTTGAGGAACACCCATGCTGTTTTCCATTGGCTGCACCAATTTACTATAGTGCACCAATAGTGCTCAAAGTTCCCTTTTCCCCATATCCTCGCGAACACTTGCTATTTGTCTATTTTGATAATGGCTTCTCTGACAGGTGTGAGGTGCTATCTCATTGTGGTTTTGATTTGTGCTTCCCTGATGACTAGTGATGTTGAGCACCTTTTCACGTGTCTGTTGGTCTTCCTTGAAAAAAAAATCTATTCAGGTCCTCTGCCTATTTTTAATCAGATTTGTTTTTTTATATTGAGTTGTGTGAGCTCTTTATATCTTTTGGATATTAACCTCTTATTTGATATATCATTTGCAAATATCTTCTCCCATTGAGTAGGCTGCTTTTTCATTTTATTGATGATTTCTTTCATTGTGCAAAAGGTTTTTAGTTTGATGTAGTCCCATTTGTTTATTTTTGCTTTTGTTACCTTTACCTGAGGAGACAGATTAAAAAAACTGTTGCTAAGACTGATGTCAAAGAGGGTACTGCTTTATGTTTGTTTCCAGGAGTTTTATGATTTAAGGTCTTACATTTAAGCTTTTAATCCATTTTTAGTTTACTTTTATATATGGTATTAAAAAAGAGTTTCAGTTTCATTATTTTGCATGTAGCTTCCCAGTTTTTTCCAACACCATTTATTTAAGAGACTACCTTTTCCCCCTTGTATATTCTTGCCTCTTTTGCTGTAGGTTTATTGACCATATGAACATGGGTTTGTTTCTGAGCTTTCTATTCTGTTCTACTGATATACGTGTCAATTTCCATGCCATACATTTTTTTTTTTATTTTTACTACTATTTCTTTGTAGTATAGTTTGAAATCAGGGAGTGTGATGCCTCCAGCTTTATTTTTTTTTAAAGATTGCTTTGGCTGCCCTGAATCTTGCTGGAGATGTCTGTAATGTAGAGCATATGCATTTAAATTTATAAAATTAAAATATGTATTCTAAAGCACCACTGTACTGAGAGATTTCAGGTAAGAGATCATGAAGGTCTACGAGCCAGATTTAAGGAAATGGGTCAGGACTGAAAATGTAAATGTGAAAGGCATCATTTTATAGATGGCATTTTGTTAAAGCCAAGTGGCTGGGTGTCATCTGGTAGTGAGTAGAGGAATGAGGATTGAATCGTATCTTACTTCACTGTTTAGAGTGATGTCCTCATTCCAAGAACAACGAAGAGAGATTGTCCAGAAAGTAAATGAAGAAAGCATTTCAAGAGGGCTGCAGGAAGGTGTGACCAGCTGGGTGAAATGCAGCTAATAGGTCAGGAAAGATGAGGATTAAGCATGTGAAAGAGAAGCAGCAGCAACACTGTGCATCCTTGCTCCTTTTCATCATCACTTAGAGGGTTCACTATACAGAAAGCCATTCTTGATACATGTTTGATTCTGTATCTGAAATGATTGCATCACAGTCACTTCTTTGACACAGTACTGAAATTACTTACCTTTCCTGGCTGTGAGGGCTATGTCATGGAAGCAGTTAATACAGTCTTCAACTTCAAACACAGATGGAGCTGGGTTCAAAACACACACCTGATCAGGTTACCCACAACTTCATAAATCAACCTTAGACAAGTTATGTAACATTGCTGTATCTCAGTTTTCTTACCTGCAAAATGAGGTTATTAATAGCAATCTCAAATGTGTGTTAAAGATCAGAAGAAATAACCTACATGAAAGAAAAAACCTACATAAAAGGCACATAACAGTTCCTCAAATTCTTCTTCTTTTCTAAGGAAAGTGGACAACCTATAAACATGAAGCATGGTGGTAAGGCAAAGCATGCACTGAATGGGACCACAGGAAATGTGGACTGGGGCTCTGGCCCCAGCAGCTATACTATGTGAAACTCCAGGTAACTCACATTACATTCCTAAACTTTAAAATCAAAGATCAACAGCCAACAGATCCAAACTAGCATGTTTGGTTTGATGGAAACAATATTTTAGTTGGTTGTTTGGTTAGTTTGTATCACTCTTTAGTTTGTCACAGTCCGTATTTTCCTCATGACATCACTCATTTAATTTACCTGCCTGACCCTGAATCAATTTGAGTTTGCAACCCTGGAGTAAATCATCTTTCTGGTCCCTTCATTTAGAGTATTTTGTAAGTTTTGTAGCTAGCACTCCAAGATGTTCTTGTTCAGGGCATGTTTATGTATAGAACACTATAAACACAATGCTTAGTGTCGACAGGCTTTTCAACACCCTGCAGAAAGTTTCAGGCCTGGAAACAAAATGATTGCCTCTCAAATAAGAAAGATGAACAGAAAAGTTAAATTATAGAAGCTTTTGTACACAAATTATATAACACCATAGCAACCATTCAACTGCAACTGGATGAAGGTAGTTTGGTGTTAAAAATAAAGTTTATGTCACAAAAATAAAAGTAAAAATTTATTTATTGGGCAATTTGGAACTAGAGAAGTTATCAAAGCTCTTTTTAAATTTTTAGGGCAAAATTGGGTTTCATTTTAAAACGGAGGCATAAGATGGAGTTCTTTACGAACTATAGTTGCTTTTTTGCTCTCTTGTCAATCTTCTGGGGCAATGTATCCAACAGCTTTTGACTTTTTTCATCCATTTCCTCCACAGATTTCAGAGGAGTGAGGAAGGGAATGGTTACAGATGCTTCTTATTCATGCACTTTTACCTTATTTTACATCCTTATGTCCTTAAAACTTATCACATTGTAGGTGCTCAATAATGTTTATTGGCTTACACATCTGCTAAGGGGAAGGCAGGGACGGCAGGGCTCAGTTGCCTGGAAGAGGTATAAAATATAAGGTTTTAGTTGGTTCTTTATAAGATAAATGAATTCTGACATTCCTCAGGGAGGTAATATTTCCAGCATCTCTTACTTCTAAGAGGGGATACATGACACAGTTGCTACCAAAGAGGCATAGGTATACAGCTGCTCAGGTTTCTGGAAAAGTTTATACTTTTTGACTTAATGGGATAGAAACCTAATGGGTGGCATTAAGTTTCTTCCTGCCCTGAATCCACGTGTGATATCTGGAGGAGTGGATGACATGCTGACAACATAAGTTGATAAGCCAACATGCTGGGGATGGTGGACTGAAAGCAGAAAGACATTGGGTCCTTGATGTCACTGACAAGTTGCTGTCCTGGGCTTAGACCACATGCTTCCACATTGCTTCTTATGAGAGAAAATTAAACCCTATTTGTGTAAGCTGCAGAAAATCAGGGAGAGGCTTGTTCCTTTTTTTTGTTTTTTGTTTTTAACTTGCACCCCAAAATATGCCTGATTGCTATACCATGGAAAGAGATGGTAAAAATAGAAGGGAGACAAAGGTCATTGGCATTAGGGGCATTCAGAAGCTCTGAAGCTAAGAAGGTGGAGGAGTATTCTGGAAGCAAAGTGATTGTTTAGATATACAGCTAAAAATCAAATAAGTAAAGCATTTAAGAACACTTCCATGGTTGGGGAAGTGGGGGATGGGAACTAGATATTTACACCCTGAAGTCCCAAATATTCCAGTGGATGATGGAACTACCAGATACTCAGTAGGGACTACCTCATTCCAGGAACACAGGTACCAAAGGTGATACAAGAATAAAACTTAGTGCATAGGAAATGATGCCCCTTATAATATTCATCTGTGCTTCTCAATTTTCTTATCAGCAATTTTGGCAGGAGTATGGATGGTAGATGATGAAGTTGAACTCCTTAGAAGTGCATGAAGTAAAGATTTTATCTGGTCAAGTCATAAAATATATCCTACTAGACTGTGAGATACTTAAGGGAAGGAAGGGGGCGGGGGGAGGGAGGTGAAGAGGGTGTTTGTACATATTGGGCTTGAGGGACTGTGGGATAGGAATTTGGAGATGATTCCTAGGCAAATGTATATATAAACTGAGAAGTGTTTAGACTGCTTTGAAGTGATTTTTGAAAAATAATTGATTTTGGAAAGGCAATTGAGAAAGGAAGCTATTTTTGTCATGTGGCTATTTACAATAAATATGTATCCAGAGGTTTCCAAGAGCTTGGTATTCTTAAGGTATGTATTTAGAATTTATTTTCGAGTTTCATCAGTTCTTTTGGCATTAGAAAAGCCACTAAGTTCATTGTGACATGGTGCCTTTCATCCCCGTGCCTGTCATTGAATTCTGTTTCTTCAGCAGAGACGTGATCACCAGCAGTGAGGTATAGGACAACTCAGTGCATCTGTGGGCCTCAGTTTCCACATTTGAAAACAAGACAGTGGAAATAGGTTTTCATAAAAGTACCTTCCACCTCTAACACTCTATGGCCCTGGAATTCCACAACATAGATGCTATTCCCTTTCATTCCCGAAAGCAGGTAACTGACTTGGTCCAACACATTTTCCAGAAATGGAATGTCAAGCAACCTCTGAGGGTAGATAGTTTGCATCAACTTTCTTAGATAAAACATAACTCATCAATGTTAATATAGTAACTCTGGTATATGAACTTGTATTCTGTAGAATTTTAAAACACAAATAAATGTCTTTTTTTTCTTTGAAGTCTGAGATCAAGTTTCCTTACTAAGGGAAGGAGAGTGAAATTGGAATTGTCCTAAAAGCGTGATGTCTGCATCTTGACTCAACTAAATGACCTCAAATTAGCTGACTCATTTTATAAAATCTGGATAAGAAAATCCTCTCCTTCAGAATTATGTAGCTCTAATCAAATATCTGCTACATGCCATAATCTATGCTAGGCCCTTTCATAGTTTCATTATCCACTAGATAATTATCAACCCGAAAGGATATCTTTTTTTATGCATTCTTGTATTTCCTGAACCTAGTACAGCACCTAGCTTATTAAGACACCCAGAAATATTTAAGAGATTTGTGGTAACAATTACTTCCTGTGAAACTTGAAATAACGGTATGAGGTAGGTAACTGCTACTATTATTTCTGTTGTGCAAACTGAGGCTCAAAGAAGTCAGTAAAAACTGGTCACAGACCAATCACTGGCAGAGCTATGGCTTGAATCTAAGCATCTTAACTCTGAAGACAATCCTTTTTCTACTAACTAGATCGAGCCTTCTTATCATGACTTTCCCCCTATTTGCTGCTTCCTTAACACTCCAAACTATACAAGTAGATTTTCAATTAGAATATGGAAATGATCAGCCTCTGGTAAGAAAGGATTTTTTTGTTTGTTTTAAACATTTTTCAGCAAAAGATAGCTTTCCTTGAGGCTAGCTTAGAGTAATAAATATGCCCCAATGCCATCCCACAGAAAACAAAAATTTAAAAGACTGACAACGAAACACTTAACAGAGATGGAGGATTTGAGAAGAGGATAGGAGACACCAAAGGTAAGAGCTATGGGAGAAACAAGAAATAAACACTAACGCAATATTGCAAAGGAGCCATTCCCCAAAGTCCAATGCCCCTGTGAACCAGACGGGCTGAGACCCAATTATTATTTTTTTCTTTTATTTTGAACTCTATGGGTGCTTGATTGACTAGCAATAAGGTTATCTAGAATGGGATCTGTTTCTCTCTAATTCGATTGTGAAGTTCTTGGGCTACAAACCAACAACATAGCTACACCATTAATACGCAGTTATATCAAGCAGTCTTTCATCAACACTGCAGTGCCAGTTTGACTTTATTTTAATACTACTAAAACTGCCCTTGAAACCCAATTTTCTAGAGTTTGAATGAAGTTGACTGGGCCAGCTTATCATCCTTTCTTTCTTCAATTACCCATATACTTGGGAAGGTCTTCTCCTCCTCTGTCAAATATCCACTGAGCTCCCAAGCCCCCAAAGACTTTCAAGTATCTTCAGGGTTTCAACTGAATGATCCCTTCCTTATGAATCCCAGGAATCTAACAATTGGTTTCATTACAGTTAACCAGTCTTGCCAGGAACTAAAAAGTATGGGTTCATTGAGACATGTCTCAAGTGATCCACCATACTAAGGGATTATGTCAGCCATCTCTCCTTTACCTTTCAAGTGTAGGAAAAGGATAAGTAGTAAATTTTAAAACGTTGGGTGGGGGGGAAAAATTAAACCAAAATTGTCTTTCAAACTCAGATTACTCTACATTTTGTACAAAAATTTAGATGTCATCTTCCTGACTTGATTTGTGTCAGGTTCTGCCAAAATGTTAAATGAATGTCTAGAATTCTTAGCTTGAATCATGAATTCAGTTTGCTTACTAGCTCTGGAACTTTTAAAAAGTAACCTACCTTCCCAGTTTTCTCATTCATAAAATAATACTTATTGTTGCCAGGAGTATTGAACTAGATAAAGGTGAAATACTAACCATGGTAGCTAACACATTGTTTTAAGAAATGTAAGCAATTGCTGTTATTAATTCACAAAGAAACCCACTATCACTTCTTTTATTCATTCTGAATAGTCTAGCCAATGCTATAACACATGAAAAGACAATGAAAATTTTAAATATTATAAATGAGATAAGATTGTAAATTTTGTACATAATATATGTGTAAAAGTCTAAGATTCTATTTAGAATTTATTAAAAAGTAAGATAGTTTAGTAAGCATCTGGATTTCATATTCTATATTTATATATGGAATATGTATATTAAATATATATATTTTACATATACATAGTACATATGGAATAACTTGCATACTAAGTTATTATGTATATTTACCTGGAAGCCATATACGTGTATATGCATACACAGACCTATATGGGGATTCCAGCTACATACTAAATTATCATTTATATTTATATACATTTATATACACATCTTACACCCAACAGTGACCAATTTGAAATGTAACAATATAAATCATTTACAATGGCAAAATATGTGAGATTCTGTTTGTTTTCTCCCCAAGACTTTGATATAACTGATAGAAAAAAAAAACAACAAAATTAAAGGATGTAGTTTTTTTAATGGCAAAAGATAAGGAACTTTTTATTTTAGAACTTTTTACACAAAGCAGGAGACAACACAGCTTGTCCCCACTTGAATTTGCAGGCTTCACAGTTTTCCTAAAGTTTCCCATAATAGGCATATGATGACCATGGCCCGTGTCAAGGAAACAAACTGAGCTATTACACTTTTTTAAACCAATTGAATTGTTTACTTCTCTTTTTCTGGTAAGAAAGCACATACCAGTAAGTTGGCTCACTTTAGTGAGCATGACATGTCTCCAGGAAAATTTGTGATAGTTTATTTTAGTTTGTCTTCTGTGGCATCATTATCACAGACATATGACCTTTGAAAGGCAGTATTGGCTCCAAATAACTGTAATCATTTTTAAGGCTCAAATTGTCACTACTTGGTCACTGGCAACCCTTTCACCAGACTTTCCCTTTATCCTTTGAACTCTACTCTCAGTACATTAGATGGTATTATTTTTAACAAAAAGATTCTTTGGTGTGATCTTTTGTTCTGTTTTTTTTTTTTTTTTTTTTTTTCCCAAATAAGAAATTATTTACTTCCTAAACATTTCTGATTTTTTGGTTTAATTTTTTTGGAGTATAGTATTTGACACCAAAAACACTGAGTTTTTTTTTTTTTTTTTTTATGATCATTCAGGTAAAAAAGTGATGCACGTATTACAAGCAGAAAGGCTACTTTTGTATCAAGAGAGATGACTTCATTTGTATGTACTATGTTTTATGCATTTAACTACTTACAGTGTTCCTTTTTACCTTATTCTCCATGAGAGTTTGTTTTTCAACTAACATGTTAATAATTGTCATAACCAACACTGTATTCACATTTCCTTGATGAATACTGATGTAGAGAACCGTTATATGCACTTATAAGGTATACTTTTTTTCTGAAACTTTAGGTTATCTAGTCATTTTTTTTTCCACATCTCTACAGTATCTTAGAATACGATCTAAAAATATGATGTGTCATTTCTTTTCTGCTACATCGGAATCATTGGCCTGCTGTGACTTTTGTCCTATTTGGAAAGGGAAATCCCTGATATATACTTTAAAGTGATTCACTTCACATTAATACTCTGCTTAAAACTTCTCAACACAATTACAATGAAATCCAAACTACAGCAGCCAACAGCTGGCTTCTCTGATCCCATCATAGATTAACCTGTCCTTCGTTCACTACTCTCCTGCTACAGTGGCCTTCTTTCTGCCTTTTGAATGTCTGTCCTTCTGCTTCAAGGACTGAGCACTGGCTGTCACCTCTCTCTGGGGCCCCTCTCCCTCACATCATTATTAGTCTGACTAAGTTCCTTTAAGCATCATTTTCTCTTCAGGCATTTCCTGAGCTTGCTAGCTAAAGTACCCACACATCATCTTCCCCATTGCCCTGTGTTATCTCTTGCACAGAAACTATCACTTTCTGAAATGCTATTTATCTGTTTAAGATTGTGTGTCTGTCTTCCCAGTAAAAGCTCTATGAGAGTTGAGACTGTTTGTGTTATTCTTCACTGTTTCACAGTGCTTGGCACATAGTGAGTACTCAATAGATAATTGTTAAATGTCAAAGAAAAGATTAAAACATAAGAAGTAACTGGAGAAGACAAAACAGAGAAAAAGTATTAAAATCTTCTGCTAGAGAC
Source organism: Hippopotamus amphibius kiboko (assembly GCF_030028045.1). Taxonomy (NCBI): domain Eukaryota; kingdom Metazoa; phylum Chordata; class Mammalia; order Artiodactyla; family Hippopotamidae; genus Hippopotamus; species Hippopotamus amphibius. Next base: position 28,220,399 of record NC_080202.1, on the reverse strand, counting down.
GGCTTTTCTAGGGATACCACCAAGAGAAGCATAATAGACATATTTGTTTATACATGAAATGGTAAAACTTGTGTCTTGTAAAATTCTCCATAAGAAAAGTTAAAAGGAGAAAACATTTACAGCATATATAATTAACTTCGTAAATACTCATTTCAGATTAACCTAACCACATGTTTTAAACCTATTTAGAGAAGAGTCATATTCCTGATTCAGTTTTGCCCAGACATCCTTTAAAATAAGTATAGTGCTAATCATTGTAGGAAATGATGCAATACTAAAGACAAACAGCTCGGTAAGCAAGAGCGCAAGAGTAATGAATAGGCAATTCACACATCCAAATGCACAGTAAAAGATATGAAAACATGTTCGAATTTATTAATGATTTAAAAATACATATTTACACAATGAAATGCAATTTGATGTCTATAAAACTGGTGAAAATTTAAAAATATTAGTAACAAGCTAGTCTGTCATTTTTAGGGAGAAAATAAGTTTTCTAACATATAATTGGTGGAAATCTGAATTATAATGTCATTTTCGCAAGCCAATGTGCCAAAGTCTATCCAAATTTAATTGTACATACCTTTTGACCCAGCAATAAATTTCTAAAAATCAATTTATCAATATGTTAAAGTATATAAGCAACATTGTTTATAATAATAATATAGTAACAATCTCAATGTGCAAAAACAGGAAACAGAATAAATAATGTATGGTATACCTATGATGGAATTCTGTGTGGCCATTAAAAATATAGAAGTAAATTTGAATGTACTAATTTACAATGATGTCTATGATATATTAAGAGAAAAAATGAGTTGAAGATCAGTATGTACTCTGAGTCCCTTATTGTAAAGGACAATCTCATCTACAGATACAAGATGCCTGACTAATTATGGCTAAAATGACAAAGACACCTTATGATCCTCTATAACAACAACTCTGGTGAACTTGTTACAGGATTATTTCAACAGTCAAGGATGTAGAGCATTGGGTCAATGACTCCATAATTCTTTTGGCTTTTTCCTCATGGTCACAAAATGATTGCAGCAAATAGCAAGTCTCCACACCAGCTTCCCAAGGCGAAGAGAACAAGGAGAACATGCTTTCTTCTCAAGAATCTGTGGCTTTTTACTAAGCAAAATAATCTGTCATAGAAACCTCCTATAAGATTTGCCCCTTGGGACTTCCTAGGTGGCACAGTGGTTAAGAATCCACTTGCCAATGCAGAGGACACGAGTTCGATCCCTAGTCCAGGAAAATCCCACATGCCACGGAGCAACTAAGCCCATGCACCACAACTACTGAGCCTGCACTCTAGAACCCATGAGCCACAACTATTGAGCCTGTGTGCCACAACTACTGAAGCCTGCACACCTAGAGCCCATGCTCTGCAACAAGAGAAGCCACATGGTAATGAGGAGCCTGAGCACCACAATGAAGAGTAGCCCCTGCTCTCTGCAACTAGAGAAAGCCCGTGTGCAGCAATGAGGACCCAATGCAGCCAATAAATAAATACATGAATAAATTTGCCTTTATTTCACCTAGTCCAGAACTGTGGCACATGTCCATATCTCACTACACAGAAGCCTGGAAAAGTATCACACAAAAGGGAATGGATTTTAGGTCCCAGTTAGAGGTATCATAATCTATCCCCAAGATTGGAGGAGGAGACTACTGCCATACAGTCAAGAGATCTCTGCCCTCAAAAGCACTGACCATAAAAGAAAAGACTGGTAATTTAGACCTCAGTAAAATTAAAAACCTCTGCTCATCAGAAGGCACCATTAAGCGTATTAAAAAAAAATACTGGGAGAGACATTTATGATACATATATCTGATAAAGGATTTGGATCCAGAAGATATTAATTTGCTACAAATTAAAAAGAAAAAGATAAATAAGTCACTTTAAAATGGACAAAAGCCTTTGACACCTCAGAACTGAGACTACCCAAGTAGTCGCCAAGTTTATGTAACAGTTATCCGTATTATTATCCATGAGGGAAATTCAAAGACAAATAAAAGCCACAATTAAATCCACTATATACACACCACAGTGGTTAAAATTAAAAAGACTAGCAATACCAAATGTTGGTGAGGACATAAAGCAAGTAGAACTCTTATACATTAGAGCTGGGAATAAATGGGTTCTGCCACTTTAGAAAACTCTTTGGTGATATCGACTAGCTAAAGGTACAAATACTCTATGATCCAGGAATTTTACTCTTGACTATATAACCACAGAAATGAGTGTATACATCCACCAAAATACATCGAGGAAAGTTCTCAGCAGTTTTATTCAATATATCACAAGACTGGAAGCATCCCAGGTGTTCATCCAAAAAAGAATGGATAAGTTGTAGTGTGTGCATGTGACAAAAAAACCACACAGCAATGAAAAATAATATACTATTGAATCATGCCACAAACCATGAATTAGAAATAGAAATGTGGGCAAAAGCCAGACACAAAGGATTATATACAGTATTACTGAATTCACCTGGAATTTAAGAAATGATGAAACTATGGTCATAGAGATCAGTATGGTGATTACCCCCAGGAGATACTGACTGAGAAGGGCATGATGAGGCCACCTGGGGTGATGGGTACAATCTATATCTTGAACTGGGTGGATGTATGACAGTTGCATACACATGTAAACTTGAGATCTGTGAGCTGTACAGTGTACAAGTTATACCTCAATAAAAAAGAATAAAACAAACCAAAAAACCTCAAACTGACAGGAAGAGATCTTTCCCCTCTATCTTAAAAATTGGGTTTCTTGTAGCTGGAAAGTAGAAATTTGATGATTATGGCTGTTGGGTTGTCAAAGGACATTGCCACAGTTCCATTTGTATAGACACAATCAGACACACACACACACACATTACGTGTGTTTTTACAAGCATAGAAATTGTTAAGAAAATGTTCAACTTATAACAACAATTACATTTGAAGGTGGAAGTTGAATAAGATTTAATTTTTTTTGTTTTGTTTTTATATTAGCAATTACTAAAGTAAAAGAGGAAAATCACAACATTAGAGCAGGAATATTGAGAGTCTCTAGCCAAATGGTGTTAAGTGTTAGGGGTTTGTCCTTTATGGTGAATAGATGGAGAGATATTTCAGATGATAGACACCCAGTCCCCCAGATCTATTTGGGGCCGTAGTTGGAAAAGTTTCCGAGGGCTGCAAAGCCTTCTCTAAGCACATCTCATCAAGATGGAAAAATCTACTAGGAAAATGAATATGCCTGTGAATAACTGAGAGCTGCCTACAGTATGTTCTCCTGAAATGACACTTTTTCTCATATGAACGATGAAAAGAGGAGGAAAGCAACCTTAGAGGTCATCTCATTTGGTGCCCTTGCCAATGTGCCAATCTTTTCCATAATTCTTACTTTTAAAATGTCTCAACAGCCATGTAACAAGTGGAAAATATGCCTTTACTACCAAGTAGGGGAGATGTGCTATATGGTCAACTGATAGAAAACAGGCTGTGAAATCTGCCCATTTGTTTACTTCGCCACCTGGAGCAGCGTTGACTGTGTTTTTGTTTGTGTGTGTATGTGTGGGTGTGAGTGTGCATGTGGGTGGGGGGCTGTCTGTGGGAGAGAGTTGAAGGGACTGAAAGAGAAAGAAATCAATGATATGAGGATGCTGGGTTTGAACCCATTTAGCAGCACCTGCTCGGTTTAAGTATTGACATGCCCAACATTGACAGAGGACAAAGAATCTAGACTTTAACCTCAGTCCTTTAATTCTAGTTTTCTCTGAATCCAAAGTGCATCAAGATAAAATTTCTAACTTGTAGGAACACAAGAATAAGCTAAGTTCCAACATGGCTTTCTGCAGGCCCCCTTCTGAACATCTGAAGGCAGCCTAACTTAGCACAGGTAGTTATTATGCTTTCTAGTATTACCCAATAAGTGTTACATCATTATTTATTGTTACAATCTTTCACCCACCAACTAGTTCCCTCACTTACTCAACACAAACATAGGTCAGGCATCTATTTTCCGCTGGCTTTTGAGTGTCCAAAGCCTAGATACCAAGGGAAATAGAAAGGACTCGTGCCTGTAAAAGCAGATTTTAAAGAATATCTGAGAAGTAGAGCCATGCTTCTTTATTCCTCAGACTAGACAACACCCTCAGAGTGGGGAGGAGGGAAGAAAGGAGCATGTATTGAGTCCATAGATACTGGTCATTCCCAGAGTGAAAGGAACTCTGTGTGGGGAGTCTTGAGCCAAACCCAGTGTACAAAAAAGGGAAATCTGTTGCATTCTAGAGTAGAGGGTCCTTATGTCTCACATTTCTGAACATCAGCAAGCCCTCAAAGAAGATGTCGTGTGTCTAGGCTGATAGGACTTCAGAGTTTCTCAATATGTAGTATGATTTAGATGCAGTAGAAAAACTCTCCTCAGAGGGCCCCAAAAGAAGAAAAGAGAGAACCAGAACAGAAGGGACCCAACGGCAGGATAAGGATGGCCGGAATGGATGGACAGCAGAAAGGCAGGGGCATCTCCAAGGAGACTAGCACAGGCAGCAGCATCACCTCATCCATGCCTGGACCACAAACCAGAGAGGCGCCTAGGGAAATTACACCACCTCTGTGACAGGCCAAAGATGGGGCACTGAATTCGTGATTGATTGAGAGTGATTTCTTGCCACTTTTAAAATTTGGGCTAAAAATAGAAATTGAATTACCAAAACATTAAAGGTTACATATCTTCTCTCAAAAGTTTCATCCCCACCTCATAACCATGCAGAAAGTATGACTTTATCTCCTTTTACTGTTACATAATGGGTTCAATTTCAACCACATTTCTCTGAAGCAGAGGTTTTGTTCCAAAAGTGCTAAGTATTTAGGAGACTGATTCCTCAGAAGGTCTTTATTATTTCTTAGTGCTTCCCATCAGCACTCCACAAAGGTCCTGTGGGTAACTGGGGACAGAAAGAGCAGAAAGAGAACTATCCCTGGAGAACTATGTTGAAGTCGCCTTTGGGCTAGTCTCCTGTAGGACGCTGGGAAAGGAGAAAACACTCATGGGGAAAGAAAATGCAAGGATGAATCCGTGTTTCCACACACATCACTTGCAAATGGCAGGAAAATTTGCATTCTTGAAGCATTAGAGAAGCCAGTAAGAGTGGGTGTGCTGTGATGATAGGTGTCTTGTGATGAGCGTGGAACCTACCAAGCATTACCCTGTGGCCTGTGGAGTCCATCTGTAGGCGTCGGATTCACTGGGAACAGACCAGCACTGAAAGCTCACTGAGATCACCCAGGCAGCACTGTTCTGCCCCTGCCCTTCTGCTGTCCATCCATTCAGGCCATCCTCATCCTGCCATTGGGTCCCTTCTGTTCTGGTTCTCTCTGTTCTTCTTCTGGGGCCCTCTGAGGAGAGTTTTTCTACTGCGTCTAAATCACACTACACATTTCCTACTGTGCACTGAAGCTGGGCCACAAGCCAGAGGGGTGCCTGGGAGCCAAGGACCGAATGGCACTCCTTCTCTGGAATCCCATACACATGCCCTCCCCCACCCCTCTTCCTCCTTCTCCTTCTGCTCCTCCTCCTTCTTTAAATTGTTCCCACTTCAAAGATCAGTGGCTCAGTCTGGGAAGCCTTTCAATGTTCATGATGGGAAATACATCCTCTTCCCCCATCTTTCTTTCCAGACTTTCTTCACTGGCTCTCCATGGGCACTGCAACACTGAGAAGCATGGCTTCCATTGGCTCAGCTGCGTTTTTTCTCTTTTGCATTACAGATGCCTTCTTACAACTTATTATGTGATCCTTACTGCTCCAAGCACCCAATAAACATCCTCCCCTTCCCCTTTCTACTCTTGGTTTTTATTTAACTGCATCCCCACTTCACAAAACTGTGTTCTAAAAACATACCAGGGATTTGTTTTAATCAGCTACGATAAGACAGACAGATGTGGCAATGACTGTCAGGAAGGAAGACGTCTCTACTCACAGATCCCGAGAAACAGACACAGCGGGCCATGCAGGGCCACACGGGGAAGTAGCCGAGTTGGCCAGGAGACAAGGGGAGCGGGAGAAATACAGCCCAGGGCCTGTGTTGAGATTTTGTCAGAAGGAATGTGCAAGGCAGGGTAGGTGTGCTGAGTCAGTTTAGGATTAAGTAGTGGTCATGGTTTCCACAGGCTCTGGGCTACAGGGGTAGGTCCCTAGTTGTCCTGTTCGTGGCACTGGGGGGACTTAGGGCAGGAGGCATATTGGTTTGGTGTGTGAGAGTTTGATACAGGAGATAGCTGGGGACTTGAATTTCTCGGCTTGTATAGCAAAGGCACGCTCCCAAGGAGTCATTTGCTATCTCTGGGAATTAGCTCACCCTGGGAGGAGCAGTTTCTCCAGGATAAAGACTCCAAATGCTAGAGCATCAAGAATACAGAATATAGCACCGCTTAGAGTGGGCATCATCAGAAAATCCACAAACAGTAAATGCTGGAGAGGCTGTGGAGAAAAGGGAACCCTCCTGCACCGTTGGTGGAAATGTAAATTCATACAGCCACTATGGAGAACAGTATGGAGGTTCCTTGAAAAACTGAAGTTAGTGTTACCATATGACGTAGCAATCCTACTACCGGGCATATACCCGGAGAACACCATAATTCAAAAAGACACATGCACTCCAATGTTCACTGCAGCACTATTTACAATAGCCAGGACATGGAAGCAACCTAAATTCCATCAACAGATGAATGGATGAAGAAGATGTGGTACATATATACAATGGAATATTAGTAAGCCATAAAAAGGAATGAAATTGGGACATTTGTAGAGACCTGGATGGACCTAGAGACTGTCATACAGAGTGAAGTGAGTCAGAAAGAGAAAAACAAATATTGTATATTAACACATATATGCGGAATATAGAAAAATGATACAAATCAACCGGTTTGCAAGGCAGAAACAGAGACACAGATGTAGAGAACAAACATATGGACACCAAGGGGGGAAAGCAGGGTCAGGTGGAGGTTGGGGTGGGATGAATTGGGAGATTGGGATTGCCATATATACATTACTAATGAGAAAAAAATATCAAATTGTACACTTGAAAAAAGAGTACAGAATATATAGATAACCAACAAGGACCTACTGCATAGCACAGGGAACTGTACTCAGTATTTTGTAATAACCTATACAGGAAAAGAATCGGAAAAAGAATATGTATATATATAGCTGAATCACTGTGCTGTACACCTGAAACTAACATGACATTGTAAATCAACTATACTTCAATAAAATAAATTTTTTAAAAAAGAATACAGAAAATATAGTCTATAAAAACTGGATTAATAATAATCAGTTTTTCATGGCATACTGTCATCATTGGTCCAGGCATCGTCCTTTTTATTTTACATATTTTTCTCTAAAATGAAGAACAACCATGCATTAACCACGGAACCTAAAACCTAGAACATTGTCAGTAACTTGCATTTACTTATGCCTTCTACCCTAAACCTGTGGAGTCCAACAATTATTTCTGCAGTTTATTAATGGGCCTCAGCACCTCGTCTGGAGAAGAACATCCCATTTTGAATGACTGCCAACAGCCACTTACATTCCCTGTCCTCCTATCTATCTCATCAGCTTGAATTTCAAGCTCTTTGAACGTTTTCCAACCTGTAACTTTAACGCTGGCAAACAGAAGAACATTTCACTTGGCTTTGGATGAAAAATTCATGAACTTATGACATAGATTCTGAATTAAATATATACATATATATATTATTTTGTGCTTCCATAAGCCAATGTCTCTGATAATGGCAAAGTATTCTTCACATCCCTGAGCAAAAATCTAAAACCAAGAATTTAGGAAAAAAGTGATCTAGGCAGAGGGCTTTCCAAGGCAGGCCTGAGCTACAGTAACAGCAGCAAGAGTCTTCTTACTGTCTGGATTTTCAATAGCTCCACTATTCATTTTGAATGAGGGCTACAAGGCATTGTCAGACAGCAGCCAGCAGACAGGAAGGGACAGGACTTTTCATAGCTTTGGGGACTATTCATTATGATGCCTTTTGTGTGGGAAGTTTGAGGGATGTTATGCTTAGAGAAACTGGTGGGGCTGTTGTTGAAGAATCAGCGGAAGTCAGATGCCTACAAGAAAGGACCCTGGAAGAGCCAGCGGTACACAGTCACAGGCAACAGGTATTCTGGGGAGGGGGTGTGTTGGGACGATGCTCAGGGGACTTTAGTTCCTCACCTAGAAGGTGTTAGGTATGTCTCTTTCCAGGGGTTTGGAAACAGAAGGATAAGAGAATTGCTGTTTAGGCCGATGGAGGGTCAGTTCTGCCCACTCAGCACTTTTATCTTCTGCCCTTTCCTATTTCTGTGCAAAGATGTCCACCAGATTCCTGAGCTATTGTTACAAACAGAGAAATGGGTAAGACCAAGGTTTCAGGTCTTCATCAAAACATCCTTTTTTCTGCTTTACCCTGTGGGAACTTTGGAATTTGACTTCGTGATATCTTGGCGAATGCTTCACATCAAAAGGCCTTTCGAAATCTCCTCAGGTCTCAAGTTCAAACCAAATAGTGAGTCTGGTTGTATTTTGTGCAGATAAAGCCTAAATCATTTTCTATCAGATTTGGACTTCCTGAATGAACTGTCCTGAGAAAAGAGTACTTGGGTGTTCAGGGCTTCCACAATTTGGGGACTTTGGCTGGATCTCAATGTATTTAGGAGACCCCATTCTAAAATATTTACCCATCCAAACAAAATGAAAGGTTGCTTGTCCTACACACAGCCCCTGCAATAACTTTGGAAGTCCAACCCCTACCACTGAACAGTGGCTATTACCCTTGGACACTGGTAAGCAGGGCTTAGAATTCTGGAATAGTTTTCCTTTGAATTTATGACTCTTCAACTTAATTTCACACACCAGCCTTCTCGTCTCCTCTCCCACGTTAAACTGGTCTACAAAATTCCACACACCATAAAATGAGGTCTGGGTGGAGATGTGGCAAAGTATTCCCCAAGGTCAACATTATGATAGACTCTCCACTCCACCCCCTGGCCACACCCCAGGAGGAAATGGAAACAAAAGGCATGATGGCTGCAGACTTCACTTCTGGCAGCCCCCAAACAGCTGTATGGTCTAATTTAGCTGGAATAGAGAAAGCTTCATGAAAAAAAGACCCCCTTTCTTTCTCCCCATGTCCCTTCTCTGCGTGGTGGTCTACACAGAGGATCAAGAACATGCCCGAGCCTCGCTGGGTTCGAGAGAACTGACACCAAGGACTTCCTGTGGCCTGGCTCCAGCCGCATGCGAAACAACCCTGAGAAGCCAGCCTTGACGGTGTCTGAAATATTTGGCTCCTGGCTCAGGCTGTGGGCTGGCTGTCTGGTTTGTCTGAGCACAAACTAGCCTGGGAGTCTTTGTGTAGAATGCTCCATGAAGCTTTTTTCCATGACATCCGCCAATTAAATGTATGAATTACTCTGCTTACTCCTCTGTGACAGGTTTAGATATTTTATTCAGAAGCAAAGGGTTTCTCCTCATCCTTGCATTTTCTTCTAGGACTTGATAATCTCCTATTATGTGACAAAAACTGAGCAAGATGTTTTTTCATATGTGAGTTCATTTTACTCTTCACTACAATCTCAGTAAAATGGGCTGAGGGTTCCCGTTTTACAGATGAGGAAACTGAGACACAGAAACAGGAAATGATTGGTCTAAGCTCCACACAAACCAATCAAGGAGCAGAGAAGGAACTGGAACCTAAGTCTCCTTCTTTCAGGGTTTTTTTTTCTTTTTTTACCTTATCCATTGTAATTTCCTTAGAATCAATGCTTGACTGTTTTGAGTTGGTATTTGAGCCTTCATTCATTCATTCATTCATTCATCCATTCGTTCATTCTTTTGTCCATTCAGCAGCTACATTTTGAGCATCTACTATGTACAAGGTACTAGGTCCAAAGGCTAAGCAAAGGGATCTGCAAACTTTTTCTGTAAAGAGCCAGATAGTAAATATTTTAGACTTTAAGAGCCATGTTGTTTGGGGTGCAACTTCCCATCTCCACCATTGTAGTGCAGAAGTCACCATAGACAGTAGGTAGATGAATGGACATGGCTGTAGTCAAAAAAAAGAAGTTATTTACAAAAATAGGCAGCTGGTCAGATTTGGCATTCTGGCTGTAGTTTTCTATAGACTGTCATGCAGTACACCCATACATAAGCATCCCTAATGAGGCACCACAAAATTATGTGTTGACTCTGAATCCCAAGCCTGCAATAAGAATGAGGATAGCTGGATTTGCACTCATCCCCTGCCTCCTCAAAAGAATCCAGAGAGGCCCACCTGAGTCATCACTGAGGTGCCATCTCTGCACCTCAGCATTTCCCCTGCACCATTCATGGGGATGTTCCTGGTACTAACGAAGCTCTTGTGAGGTCTGTGTAGGCAAAGTGTTAAACAGTAGAAAGTAATGAGAAGTCTGGGCCTCAGAAAACATGAATAGCCCTGGGCTTGGGCATGGCCATGCACAGACCTAACCACAGTGCAAAATTATTAATTAATCATAACAACAACAGCTACCATGCATCCATGTTTATGTGCTGAAGGCACCCATCTGCATTATCTCACTTAATCCTCAGAACAATCCAGTTACTGACTATTGCCATTTCCACTTTCCAAATGAGGAAACCTAGACTCAGAGAAGTCAGGTCACAAGGTCACACAAGGAAGCAGCCAACTCAGAATCTGAGTAAAAGTCTGCCTGTTTTCAAAGTCCATGTCCCTCAGCACCAAGGCAGACTCTTTTGAAAGAAAAAAATAAAAGAAAGAATGATCAGCTTTTATTGTTGTCATTGTTGCTGCCTGCATGGAATCATGGCAGTGAGACAACCAAGGGGACCACTTGACATGAAACTCACAGGGACAGCAACCACACAGTACGTTCCTGTTAACTGTGGTCAGATTCCTGAGGCACAGAAAGGCATTTTTTCAAGTGTGTGCCCACATTGCTCTCTACTGCCTGGGAGGAATACCATGGAGACCCTGTTCAGAGTCCCCTTCAAGAGAGAAGTTCCTTTCTACTAGTTGTTGAAGACTGGAATTTGAGTCATGGTGTGAGTTTATTGAGATTCTTTTCTTGCTACTCCTAATAATTCTACTGTGGATTGCTCTTTATTGGGAGTGGGGGTGGGGGGGAGAGGAAGGGAAGACACAGTCCACCCAGGGCACTCTGAGGCTAGAGGCAAGAGGCCTCTCTGCTGTTTGTTTGCCTCCCACCTGAACAAGAGTGCACATCTTTCCTTTCCCAGGGTGGCCTATGGTCAGCTGAATGGTGATGACGTCTGGGCCAGGAAGAAGTCAAGGAGGCTCCCGATGATCCCCGGGGGCATTTATAGCTCCAAGTCAGGTAAAGTTTATTTCATGATTGACAAAATGTTTTCATGGAGGTAAGCAAACAAGGTCCTGACTTAATGGCTGCAAGGAAAGGGGACAATGTCAAGAAAAAAGAATACAAACCAAGTGATTGCTAAAGGAACTAGAATGGGAGAGTTTAAAAAAAAAATAGAAATTAAATAAATAAAATATCACCCTTCATGGTACAGTGGTGCTGTGGCCTGGGGATGGAACTGGAAACTTCGTGTGGTGAGTTCTAGTGGGATGTGGGCTAGGCCAAAGTATATTTGTCTCCAAGAAATACATTTTTCAAAATGCTAAGCTTTAATTTTTTTTAAAAAAAGTAAACAGCCAGAAAAATGCCAGGCTTGATTCTTTCTTGAATGGGGCCCTGGATACATCTTATGAGGGGAAAACCCTTGCTAGTTTGACCCATGCTAACAGCTGCCCCGTAGGTCCATTCAGTTATGTTGTAACCCGTCCACTTGGAATCTCTGCCCTTGTGGCATCCAGGATCACCTGCAAACCTCCCCTTCTCACCCCCCACCCGCACATGATGTGCTTCTTTTTTTCAACGGAGCAGCCATAGTGGAAGAAGTACAGGGCACCCAGAAATAGTTTTGCTGGTCCAATAGTCAAGTCTCTGAGCCCACAGAGATGTTTCTCTGCCTACCACATTTTCCTTGGCTCTTCCAGGCTCCACCCCTCTAAGCAAACATTCCCTCCACATTTAGACTCCTTCTAACATTGAGTATAATGTAACGGGAAGAAGCATTGACAACCTGGGTTTTAGTGGTTTTGCTATTTACTTCCTCAGTGCTTAACATCCCAGGCTTTGTTTTTTCATCTTTATTTGGTATTATCTACTATATAGTGCCAACGAAGAATCAAACGGGATAATGTACACGAAAGTATGTGAATAAATGCCACAGTCAAGTAAGTATTTACTAAGCGCCTGATACGTGCTTGGCGTTGAGAAAATATGCTGCTAAGGCACAGCCTTTGACCTTGAGGCGTTTTTAACCTAGCCAAAGAGGCAAACCAGAGAAATAGGTAGTTGTCATGTAATGTGTGGCGATTGGTTTCTGTTTATTTGTTTGTTTTGCTTTTTTTCTTGTTGGCCATAGCAAACCAACCCATAACCTATTCCAAATCCTACACCCATCACCACTCATTCTCTTTCCCTCTTTGGGCCTCAACTTTCCAATTTGCCAAATGAATGAGTGACTAGATAATTTGCTAACCAAGCCAGGACTCTTCTGAAAGTGAGAGGAGGTGCTATTAATAATTTTACCAGAGCAACTATCCCAGGCAATCAGAGATTATGGCCACACTACAGATGAATGGGGACAGGCATTCAGCGCTATCTAAGGCCTATTCTAGTTCTTATGGTTTATGGCCTTACATTGATTTTCGCAAGTGTTTCTCCTAGTCCCAGTTAGCACGTATCCTCTCTGGCTGCCCTCATTGGTGTGGCTGCTGGTCAGTAGTATGTAGTGAGCTGAACCCTGACAATCCCTGAAAATTTAGGTTGCTGCCCTTGCAGGTCAAATCCTTTGTGAGTCAAACTGCATCATGTTTTTTTTTGTGGTCGTATCAGCTGTTGGAGCTTAGCTGTCTAGTGGGCCTGGGAAACTAAATGAAAGTAAACTTAAACACAAGCAGCAGAGGTCATGGTACTGTGGGATGTTGAGCTCTTGGATCATCTTTACCCCATCTCAGATACTTTTTATATTAATCTCTGCTCCCAGAGTAAGAACCCCTGTGCTCACAGGGATGGGCAAGTTTCCAGACAACATATAGGTTTGGCAATACCCACCCACTGTGAGCTTTAGTAAGCCTACAGCGGTTAACAGGAGAGGATTAATGAGCTGATTTTGTATATCTCTCTCCCTCCACGCTCCAGCCTCCCCACAATTTTATTCCCTTTTCACTTCCTTTCTCAACAATTTATGCACTTGGGATGAAATCGTAGAAGTTTCTTGGTTTTCTTTTCCTATGTTATGTAACAAAAGTATTTCTAGCCACAGTGGTAGGGAAATTGAGGCACAAATGAAACACAGGAGAGTTCTTGATAACCATTTATACACAAGCTCACACAATTTGTGATAAATGATTTGAGATTAGTGATGGAATCTTTTATACATTCAGGCTGTGTGTTGCATATCTTCCCAGAATTAGACATTTTAACATAATATTAAAACCAGGGTAATGTGACTGGGCTAACCATGCCTCTTTCCAAATGTGTACACATGATCCATGAGTATCTTTTGCTGGAGAGAGTTGTAGGGCCTTGGGATTCATGTGGCCCTGGGGTTTTCTTTTCTAGCACATTTTTTAGCTTTATTACCCTGATGGATAAGCCCTGAGGACTGCAGAAACAAAAAGATTCTGGAGGAGAAGTCTCATCATCCTGGAAGGCATCATAGGGTCTTGACCTAATTGCTTTCATCTCCATCATAAAACAACCCATTTTGGCAACTCAGTTATGGGATAAGAATTTGTGCAGAAGGAACCAGGTTGGGTGTTTAGGAGGTGACTGTGGGGTGGAAGGTTGATAGGGAGTACAGTGATATATCTACCAAATTCTTCCCTAACCTGAAAGAACTTATATAAGATGCACTGAGAGCACAGTTACAACCCCAAGCACAACGGAATGTGAGGTTTTTTCTTCTCATTCTGCACAGCTAGCCTATGCTGTGCATCCCCTACTGGGACCTAGAACACCCTTGCGAAAGGCCCATCTCAGTTAACTATCTTCAGGCATGCGTAGGTAGCCCTGGAAATCACAATTGGAGCCTGGTTCCAATGGGGTTGCTACTGTAATCATACCTTTTACCCACCTGCTTTCCCAGAGAGCTGGATGGTCCACACTTGGTGGTGCTGCATGGAGTGAAGTGGAAGTTAGCGTGATTTGGTCTGATGGGGACAAGGCGCTGGGATTCCTGGGCTGATTCGTGCTGTTTTGTTCTGGAGTAAGCTTTATTTTGATCCATGCTGCATGCTCTGTATCCCTCTCTGTTGGCTCTCCAGGAGTCTGGTTGTCTTAATTTAGTAAGTAGGTCTTATGATTCTTAATCCAAGGGCCTCAAATTCCATATGGCATGTTTGAAAGGAAAGCATGCACATTATCTCAAATTCTTTTTGCTTTATATTTTAAAATGTTGTCTTCAAGATCAAAAGTGAAAGCTCTCCTCTCATGTTGAGCCCAGTCCAGCTGTCCTGTGGGGTCCAGGACACCCGTGCTCAGCTGTGCACAGTAATTTGCCACTTCCCTGTCCCCACCCTATTTTGCCCTTCAAGTACAGACATGATGCTGTTGACTCATTACAATTAGGAAAGATGATTTGACGTTTTCAGCATAATTTAGTAAGTGTTGAGTGAGCATCTAATATGTCCCAGGCTCTGTTTTTAACTTTAGGTATAATTTTAAGTTCAAGAAAGGGTAGTTGGGTTGACAAGATGAAAAAAATACATTTTCAAGAATATTTTATTGAGGGAAGTTTAAATAAGTGATGTGTAGATAATTGGAAAACAGCACGTAAATGACATGTAACAAGGCAAATTGAAATGAGGCATATGGAAGCATTAGCAGCTTCTAGAGGAAGGAGCTGCTAATTCCACCTGGGGTATCAGAGAGGACTTGTCTGGTATGTTAAAACTCAGATATTTTAAACTGAGCTTTAAACGTTAATCCAAACATGCATTCCACTGCCATTTACTGAATGCCTGGTAAGTGACAGATAGTGCAGATTTAAACAACGTTCTTGCCACCAGGGAACTCATGACCTATCTGGTGAGCCAGATAAAAAAATAATTATCATAAAATAAGAAAGATTTGTTTTGGGCTGTTAATTATAGTAATAGCACCCCCAGTTCTTTTAAAAGCATACTATGTACTAGGTACCATTCATTAACTACTACTTTTCAATCATTATATAATTATAATTCAAAACCATCCCATAAATTAATGTCTAAGGTAAGTTTACACAAGAGGAAACTTGTCCAGGGTTGCCTTGCTAGTCATAGGAAGAACCAGAATCTGAACGCTTGAATCCATGTCTATTAGATTCCAAAGTCCATAGACTCTTAAATATTAAGAAAGAGTTGAATGGGGGTAACAATGCAAATAAAAACAGGGAAGATACAGGAGAAGGAAATTACATTACGTGATCAGAATGGGGCACTTTCTTTGCAATTGAAACCTCATCCACCCTGAAGGATTGTAAGGCTGGACAGGTAGGGTGGGGTGTGATTTTTGAGATGCTTGGACGACTGAGAAGTTTAGTTTTTATTCTATAAACTATGGGTATGTGCAGCAGAGATTTTAGGTAGAATGTGATGTAAGAGAACCCAACTTCATGGAAGTATTGTTACCGAACCAAACTTGGGTTCTCTCACCCAACACAGAGCAAAGCCAATCTACTCACACTGGGTTGTCACGAAGGAAAGTACAGCATTTATTGCAGGTTGCCAAGCAAGAAGAATGGTCAGCTATTGCTCAGAAGATCTATACTCCCCAGGGGCTTTCAAGGAAAGTTTTTAAAAGGCAACATTAAGGGTGTGGGTTGCAAGGTGCCTGACCAGCTCATGGACATTCTTCTGACTGACTGGTAGTGAGGTAACAGGGTGATGTTTCAAGAGTCTCAGCCATCAACCTCACGGTTCCAACTGGTGTTGGGTGTATGTGCTTATGGTCAGCAGTTTCCATCTTGTGGGATTCTGGTGTCTGTAACAGCAACTTAGGAATCTGCATCAGACATTGTTATCTATGTCCTTCAGGGGGAAACTAAGGTCCTGTGGCTCTGCTGTATGACTGATCTATTGTTTAAATTGTTACCAATTCTCCTGGCCAAGCTGCCAGTATTTGCTACTACCTGTTCACACCCGTCCAATCATTAACCCCTGAGTCAGCCTTTCTGAGACTCAGAAGAGGCCTAAGGGACTAAAGTAAGGCCTTTTACCTCAGGAGACAGGGGTCACAGGGGGAGGGGAGGGGATTGTGAGGCTCATATACCCAAGATGGTCCTGAAGGCTCCTGCTCAGTTTCAGTATCTTTGGATAGAAAACAAGGATGAAGATGGGCTTCCTGGATCCCCTGAACTACATTTTTTTTTTTTTTTGAAGTATGTGGTGAAGGTTAGGGCTTTGGGCTGTGGATTTTAAATTATTTTATTTTCTGAATAGATATAAATGGCCCACCTAGAATTAATCTTTACTTTTAGTTGCTATGAATTCAGATGTACAAAGGACAAGGCAAAGTCTTTATTTTTCTAGAATGATACTTAATTCCTGTATGACAGAAAACGTAGTGTATTTATAGACATTTTATGTTTAAATTAATTTGAATAAAAAATTACACCCTGTTTCTCTTTGGGTGCATCGAAATTCAAAGAAGATTTAAAACACAAAGGAATGGAGGATGGAAAGTGGGGAGGAAACCATCTGACCACTGGGCATTGGTATCTGTCCAATATTCTCCAACCATTGTTTATAAACTGCACCATTCTCAGTCTGTCACCTTCTTCTATCCCTCCTTTAGCCCTTTTCTCCCCTGAGAGTTTTAAATATTTTCCCACATCATTCTGGGGCCATTCCAGACTTGGGGGCCTAGCTTAGATCTTCCTATACCCTGCAGATTTTCCCAGGATCCAGTCAGGAAGCAAACACAAATCCCATCTCTCATTGACCTCTCCCAGGACTTGGACTCAATCCAAAGAGATGAGACACAATGCAGAGCCCTCTAGACCCAGCTTCAACTCTCTTTTCTCCCCCCACCTGCCTCACCTCCTGAGCTTAGAAGATCTTTATCCAGACTCCTGTAGTGGTAGAAGTGTTTTCCAGGAAATCTGGTTCTACCTAATGGCATATTCTTCCAGATCTTGCTTGTCCTGGTATAACCTGGACCAAGCCTTTTGAGTTCAAAGACACGATTTGATGAATGATGTCCGTTTTGTCCACCTCCCTGAATAAAAGAGACTCACATCGTCAGTAGAGAGTATAGATGAAAACACATGGGTTAGCATTTTACAAAATTGTCTCCACACTACTAGAACCTTGGTATGAGTTTTAGTGCCCTGATGAAACCGATTTGAGTTGACTTTTTGTCCAAAGAGGAATTTGGTCTCAGTAGCCAGGCATTTTTCAAGATGGTAAATTTGCAAATCCACTTTCTTATTTTCTTTCATTCCCCAACAAGGGTCTCATCCATGATCAAAGCCTTTTTTAAAAAAACAGCAACTGGCATATCCTTGAAGGTATAATTAGCTACCATAGTAACTATAAATTATAATCTTTCTTTGACTTTCCAGACAACCTAAATAAGATGCCATCACCTTCCCCCTACAATTAATACTCCCTGAAGAAATATCTCAGTGTCGTGATCTATTGCTAAATTCAGAGTATGGCAGCAAAAATTTGGTCATTTCCACCAGCAGCTTCAGTGGGAGCAAATTCACTGAATTCAGCAAAATACATGGACATACAACTTGGGTTAACAAGATGAATTGACTAGGAGCTTATGAAACTGAAAGTTAAGTATCAGTTGAAAAAGTCTTTATTAATACTTTGATTGACAAAAATGTGTATAACAAAAAGGACTATTCTCTTCATTATTATCACTCAGATACAGTGAATTATGGACCTAAAGGTTCATCCTGTATCACTCAGAACATTTACTGGCAGCTTGCGGTGGAAGAGTGTAAATGTCAAGCTCTACTCATATCACTATGGTTATGCGGGGGCAGGGAAATAAATTCACATCTGAATACCTGCAAGTGTTTTCCAGGCACTGTGGTAAGCACACTACAATGTTCTTATTCAATCATAATAATGACTTAAAAGCAGATCTCACCATTCTCATTTTATAGATGCAGAAACCCAGCTTCTAATAGATGAAGAGAATTGTCCAGGGTCAACCCCACTTGTAAAAGACAGACCCATAGTTCAACTCTGGTCTGTATCTGACTAAGGTAGGACAAAGGCTTCCTCATTTTCTTTTCCTGAACCTACCTCTGTACATTGAATGGTATCATGACATAGACTCATTGGGAATGGCTCCATCCTGGTGACTGATATTTCTTCCTTCTGAGAATTCTGGGTCCCCTGCAGGTCCAAGTTTACTTATCAGGGAAAGTAGAGATCTTGGCTGTCCCCTTGTTTCCATTTGCTTTCCCCACCCTCTATCTCCATGATCTTCTTTTCTTTCTAAGAGAAAGTGAAAGAAATGGAAAAAAAAAAAAAAAAAAAAAAGAGCACACACTATGTTCCAAATGCTTATAGTGGTTGAAAAAATGTATCCAATACCAAAATTTTAAAAATAAATACTAATGATGTCTAAAAACAAAGCCCAAACCATATGCAAATTGACATTGGTAAAATGTAGAGCAGGCATCAAACCAGATTTGTCTTCCTTCAAAAACCCTCTTCTCTTTACAAAGGTTTGTTTATTTGTTTATGCATTTATTTATTTATGCACTTATTTATTGAACAAATGTTTATTGAGGACCCCTATGTATCAGAGCTGGACATTAGTAAATAAATTAGTAAATAAAATAGGCATTGTCTTGCCCTCACAGAAGACAGATAATAGATAGCAAATGAATAACTACTGTAATATATGCTACTATTAGAAAGACTATCTGGGAAGTCTCCCTAGATATTAAATATGTGAAATATAATATATGACCTCTTATATTTATCTTAATTCAAAGAAGAAACTAGGGGAAGTTGTCTAAGAGTTTCTCTCTATGAAAAGGGCAGTTAAACCAAGGACTGGAGGAACCAGCCAGGGACAGAATGTGGGGAATCTATTCCAGGTGGAGAAAAGAGTGTGTGAAAGGCCCAGGACAGTAAAGAACGTGATGTGTCTAAAGGACAGAAAGAACATTTGTTCAGCTGGAGAAGAGTGTCTTTAGGGAAGAAGGTCATGAAATAAGTTGCAGATATAGGCAGTGACAGTGTATATAGGGAATTCAGGTCATGTTATTGAATTTGGATTTCATTCTAGACTTAGTGAAAAGTCAGGGAAGTGATGGGATCTGATTTTTTTTTTTTTAAACAGGTTACTCTGGCTGCTCTATGATGACAGTTTTGAAGGGAAAGTAAGTGATTGTAGCTTATCCTGACAAGTCATGTGGGTGGCTTGTGCTAGCAAGGGAAAATGGGTGTAAATGTGACTGCGTGATGTAGGTAATGGGTATACATAATATATGCTTAAGGTAAATATAGTAAATCCTGTAGTAAAAGACAGCAAATCGGTATGAAGGAGGAAGGGTCAGGACTTGCTTGGTTTGGCCTAGAGTCAAGGGAGGACTCAGGCCATTTTGCAGGTTTCTGGTATGAGAAATGGGCATATGGGGGTGCCATTACTGACACAGTGAAGACTGGGGAGACAAATACCTTTGGGGAGAAAATCGAGTCTTTGCTTTTGGACACAAGATTTGAGATATCACGTAGACCACTGGTTGTATGAATATGGAGCTTAAAAGAGACGTTTGAAAGGGAGATATAAATTCCTGAGTCATCAGCTTGTTGATGTCATTTAAAATAATAGGAATGCATAAGTTTACTTAAACAGAATTTAGAAGGATAGATAGCCTAAAACTTAGCCATGAGGTATTCCCATATTTAAAATTAGATTAGAAAAGAAAGATCCTTCAAAGGAGACAGAAAAGGAATGTCCAACAAGGAAGAAGCCAAACCACAAGAATATTAACTGCTGCTGAGAGATCTAGAGCTCTCTGCAACAATGGAAATGGTCTACATCTGCAGTGTCCAGTATGGATCTGATCTTCATACTGAAATACTGTTTCGTATTGAATGATGTAGGGCTAAAAGGAAAACAACTGAAAACTGGCTGCTGAATTTGGCAACAGAATATAATTGTTACCACTGACCAGGGAGGTGGTAAAATGGAGGTGGAAGCCAGTCCAGGGTAGATAGAGATGGCAAAGAAATGGAAAGAGAAATTTGAGTGACACTTTTGGCATATTGCCTCTGAAGGGGAGAAGAGAAATGGGGTAAGAGTGATAGGAATATGAGAGTTCAAGAGAAATGTGTTTATTGGGGGAATGGAAGATGCCATTCATTTATGTATTCATCAGATATTCATTTAAGCACTGTGAAGTTTCAGCACCATTCACCACCCTGGAGATGCAGCTGTGAACTAGACAGGCAAGAGCTCTACTTTCATGGCATTTATCATCTCTTGGGAGAGCGGAGACAATAAACAGCAAACAATACTTTTATTAACCAAAAGATAATTACATAGAGTGAGAAGTGCTGTACAGAAACAAAGTGAAGTAATAGGAGCAGGAGTGACTGCAAAGGGAATGAGGGCTATTCAAATAGGAGGGTCAAGCAGGCTCTTTCCAAGGAGGTTAAATGAGCTGGGACCTGATTATGAGAAGAAGCTAGCTCCAGGAAATAGACTAAGCATGTCTGCATGCTGCTGGGGATGACCCAGTAGGGAGGTAAAGATTGCTAGTGGAGGAGAGAGAGGCATGAGAGATGGCACAAAGATGAGGAAGTAAAGGGAGATATGAAAGATTAGCCCCAGGTGGGAGGAAGGATACTTCTTCAGAGGTGAGTTCAGTGGCTTGGATGACATGAAGGGATTGAGGAATTATTGTTAGTGAGGAACCTGAGAAGTCAGGCTGAAAGCACAGGAAAGGATGAGCTACCGTGGAATGTTTACAGTCATGATTGGGAGGTAATGTGTTCTTGGTAATGACAAGCCCAGGGCATGATGTTGAAGAAGAAAGTTGAGGAAGAGTGCTTTGGATGTAGAGTTAGTGGATGGTAAGGAACAGAGAGGCTGGGGTATTGGATGGATCACCCATGGGTGTTGAAATTCAGCAGGAATGATGACTAAAATCAAATGAAGAGGAGGAACATGAAACACAGCTAATTTTTTTATAACATATGAAATGAGCAGATAAATGGTAGCAACAGGGAGAGTGTATCTGCAGGGAGTAAACCTCAAATAAACAGAAGGTTTTGCGAGAGAGAGTAGAAGTAAATTTAAAAGCAGGAATGCGGAGCAGGAAGGATATTGACCCTTACCTCTCTATCCTAAGATTTGTAGAAATTGGGAAAAAAACAGTCTCTGCTTGAGAGGACGTTGGGCTGGCGGTATTGGTTGTTTAGTTAGTAGCCATTCCCTCATCTTCCTTTTTGCTTAAAAATCCATCATGTATCCAGTACCAGGAGATTCATAAAGATTGGTCTAAGATGACAAAGTCATTACCATTCCTCTTGCCAAACGTTTTTTGCATGACCTTCTTTGTAGGTAAAGGACAGCTATAATATAGTTATGGTCAAAGGATGTTCATTCAACAAAATGTATTTTTGAGCACCTGTCTGCATATCAGCCTGGTTCTAGGTGCTGAGGATACAGCCGTGGACAAAATATGCAAAAGGCATGCTCTTATGGAGTTTGCATTCTAACTCCATATAAGTTAGGGGAAGGGAGGCAGACAAGAAACAAATACATATTTCAAATGATATTAAGTACTTTTAAAAAAAGACATGGAGGAGGATGCTATATCAGGGAATTGCTGTGTCATGAAGTTGGTCAGATGTAAGTGGAAACCTGCTGGAAGATTTCTGGAGAAGTTGTGTTATCAAAGGTTTATTGTAAGAGGTGAGTTCATTGCCATCTTCCCTTTCTCCTTATTTTTGCTCAGACATGGATATGATACCTGGGACTATAACAGCCATTGTGTGACTGTGAAGCAATAAACATGAGGACAAAATGTCCATATGTTAAGGTTAGCAGAGTGAAAAGATAGAAAGAGCATCACTGAGATGTTGCCTCAAACTTAAAAACAGCTTTCTCTAGACTCCTTGCTATGTGAGATAATTAAATGTCTCCATTGTGTAAGCCACTGTGAGTCATTCTCTTATTTGAGGCTGAAAGTGCCTAACCATTAGAGAGGTATATGGGAAGCAATGTCATCTGGAGAGAACCAAGTTTTAGCTAAGACAAAGGGCTGAGTAAATGCTTAAAGGATAAATTAAGGATTTTAAAATTACTGATCATAAATCAGGAGCTTAAGGAAGTAGAGGTTAGGATTTGAGAAGGAGAGGAAGGTGAGCACTGATTGAGTGTATTAGTTGTATATTGTTGTATAACAAAGTACTCCAAAACATATGGCTTAAACATTAAAAATTTGTTATCTCTCGATGACTGTGGTCCAGGAATTCAGGAGTAGCTTACTTGGGTGGTTCTGCCTCAGGGCTTCTCATACGGTTGCATTCAACATGTTAGCTGGGCCTGCAGTCATCTGAATTCTTGACCAAGGCTGGAGGACCTGCTTCCAAGATGACTCATTCACTTGGCTCTTGATAGAAGACCTCAGTCCTCACCATGCCTGCCTCTCCATAGAACTCTGCCTATCCTCACATGGTAGCTTGCTTCCCCCCAAAGCAAGCGATCCAAGCAGGCAAGATGAAAATCTTACTGTTTTTCATAATCGAACTTTGGAAGTAACATGGCATCATTCTTGCCATGTCCTTTTGTTTATACAAGTCAGTTCTCTTCAATGTGGGAGGGGACAACGCAAAGGCATGAATCACCAGGAGGTGGTCTTAGGGGCTGTCTATCAGATTCAAATCATGAAATTTACAGAGTAGATAAAGATGAAATTTTGGAAGGTCAGGGATGATAGAAGAGACAGACTTCTGATGGTGAGTGAGGCAAATTAAGATGTAACACATGATGGGATTAGTCCTAATAATCTCTTTGAGGAGACTGGCAATCAGTTCCAATGCTATTATCTTGAATATGTCATTGGATGAAGTCTCTCAGTCAAGTGTTTTTCCAGGAGGTTCCTGGTAATGAGATCTCAGTGATGAATGGCTGCTTCCCAGGACAGCACTGGGTAGCATGGCTGAGTGAGGAGTTTGAAAACTCCTCACTACAAAAATAGAGGAACAGCAGACTGAAACTTCAGCTTCATTCTAATCCTAGCTGCACCAGCCTCTCTCCCAACTGGAAACTGGAGAGCCATTATTATTCTTAGTCCTTCCAGCAAACATCCTACCTCATCTTCCTTTAATTCCATTCTAAAAACCCATTTTCAAACTCTTACTTCTTTCTTAGCACAACCAGTGTGTTATTCTTTACCACAAAGCCTCCAGTACTCAGTACTTTAAAGCAGCTTATGTTAGAATGACAGTAATTATGTCAAGATCCATTGAAACCTCTAATGAAGGATATTTTATTGTTGTTATTGAGGTTGTTGTTAAGAATGAAATGCAAAGAAACTCCTCTTTTTACAATGAACATGAAAGCCCACTGAATTGAGGAATTCAATAAATAAAGACAGTTAGGGGGGATTAAGGACAAGTTAACTTTTCAAAAGGATAAAGTATATAGTTTCCAAAACATTCATTTCTGGGTATAGGCTGAAGACCAATATCTTTTGCTTGTAACTTGTTTTAGCAAAATTCCAGCATTTAATTATTAGTTTGGAGAATGACCACACCAGACCATTTAGTGTAACATGACAGGCCCTGAAGGGAGTAGTCAGTAATTTGAAACACTAACCATGTGTTTTGTCTAAAAAATTAATACCTGTAGCATGATTGGAGTGGCATGGTTCCACGAATCAAAACGTAGAAAAAACCTCATGGTATTAATAAAGGCAGCTACTGTTCTGGCTTATGACAAATATAATAGATGCTTTTGTTAACTATTTACTATATGCCATTACTATGGATGCATTATCTCATTTCATCTTCTTGACCACTATTTGAGCTAGATAACAACCAAAGGAGCTAATATTTAGTGAATACCCACTATGTCCCACAAATTTTTACTTGTATTATTTGTCTCACTCAGTCCTCATAATATTATTATTATCCCTGTATTAAAGGTGAAAAAAAAAACCTGAAGATTGCAAAGTTTAAGAAATATTGACAAAAAATGATGGAGGCAGCGTTTAAAACTGATGCTTGTGTAACTCTGGTGTTCATATACTTAACAGCTATACTACCTAACAAAAGATAGCTAATTCATGCTGACTGAATTTGAGGAAGCAGAAGACTATGGACTGGATATGGTTAAAGTCTTAATTCCACATGTTTGAAAAAAATTTAGTTCCATTACATCATGTTTAACTACAAACAGGGCCTCCTATTGGGGTGGCCAATTGAAGTCCTTGAGGATTTATTTTAATGATTAGCAAAATGGATTTGCAATTGTATATATAGATTTAAAGAGCTTGCAAATAACTTGTTAGAAATATAGCAATAGCTACCATTCATTACAGACATTTTTACAACTACAGACCCTGAAATATGGACACTAAGGTATTAGATACTGCTATGTTGCATACTCAGTAACAGTTCATCACATCTTCCTCATTTGTTAACAATTTTAGTTGAACTATCCACCTTTCTCTTGTGGTCCTATGCTGCAGGCGAAGTAAGCCCAAGCCCCACCTGAGGGGTGAATCGTGATGAAACTAAACCAGTTATAGTGTTGCAACTCCCTTGCCTGCAGTTGGCTTGGGCATGGGCATACAGCACAATCCTAGCCAATAAGGCATGAATAGCAGGCTGCACAGGGACTTCTGGGC
Source organism: Hippopotamus amphibius kiboko (assembly GCF_030028045.1). Taxonomy (NCBI): domain Eukaryota; kingdom Metazoa; phylum Chordata; class Mammalia; order Artiodactyla; family Hippopotamidae; genus Hippopotamus; species Hippopotamus amphibius. The sequence goes on along the minus strand of NC_080202.1, from coordinate 28,195,434 downwards.
AGGGTTTTCTTCTTTGTTGACTTACAGACACGTAGGAAGCATGTTATCCTCTTCTCCACTGGTCTGTGGGTAATGCCTAGAACTGCTTCAGCCCTCTCATGACAGTGAGGAGAACTGGGCAAGCACCAAGGAAGACAGAGAGAAAATAGGAAAATAAACCCTAGGGTCAGGATGATTTTAATCACTGACCCCACTTGTCCTACCTCAAAACTTTTTGCTTTGTGGGATAGGACATCTTCTGTGTCAAGTCAGCTCAGTCAGGGTTTTTTGTGATCTACAGCTCAAAGCTTCCTAACCAATGTATTTGTCATCCCTACGATGCTGAGAAGGAAAAGGGAGCTCAAGAAAACTGAGTACTTTCATGAGTTCACACCCAGTAAATGTCGTAGCAGGATCCCAGAGCCTGTGCTTCAGTGTAACACACCAGCCCTCATTCTTCCTTCTGTAGACTCCACTTGTGTTGCAAAACCCCTTTTTCACTGGGAAAGCTGAGGGCTGAATGTCTTCATCTGCATGTACAGAAGGGGACACAATGATGAGTAAGGAGTCTTTCCAGGTCCCCCATGACACTTTGCCAGCATTCATGTATGGAAAGCTTTCAATTATTTTCTTCAGTGCTAGAGATTAAAATGCCTTGATGACCTGACGTTGCTTACAGGATAAACTCAAGACTCTTTAACAATGCCTACAAAGACCTATCAATCTTGCCTCTGCTTTCCTTCCCAGCTTCTTCTTTTGCTATTCAGGCAGCCTCATGATGGATGACCCAAGACAAGCCTTATTTCACTTCCTCTGAGTACATCCTCCTTCCAGCTTTAGAGCATCTACAAGTTCTGTCCCCTCAGCTTTGACTACCCTTAAGCCTCCTTCTCTTTACTGGGATATTTCTTTCTCATCCTAAGGTCATAGCTTGACATCACATCCTGCCCTCTTTTAAGTGTTCTAATTCTCTTCTAAATTCTCACTTTATCACACTAGTACCGACTAATATCTCCATGTTCATTATTTAATGTCTGTCTTCCCCACTCAATTGCAAGCTCAAGAATGACAGAGCTGTTTACCACTATTTCTTTGACTCCTGGCCCAGGGGATTGAATTTAGGAAGGCTCCACAAATATTTGTTGAATGAGTGAATGGATGATGAATGAATAAAATTCTCCACTGCCTGCCTGTATATTGCGTATTGATCATGGTTTGCTTGAATGGGAATCTAGGAGAAGCACTTATATGTGCATTTCCTCACACTTTAAATGTGGTCTATTCTTATTCTCTGCCATGACCCTGTTCCAAACCACCATAATATTTTCCTTGAACTCCTACAATGTCCACCTTACTAAGCACCTTGCTTTCAATCATGCTGTGTATATTTACAGCTCCCAGTCTACACACAAGTCTGTCTCCACACAATAGCCAAAGTGACATTTTTAAACTATAACCACATCACGTCGCTTGCTCCCTCTTCAGCTTCCTTTTGCAAGTAGAATAAGATCCAATGTCCTGCAAGGCCCTAGACAATTTGACTATGCCTACCTCTCATCCATTATCTCTTACTAGCTTCTCCCTGGGTCACCATGTTTCAACCATTCTGACCTCTTTCTGCTTCTCAAACACACCCGTAAGTCCCTTTGCTCCTGGTGTGTCCTCCAACCTAGACCTTTGCATGGCTGCCTAATTATCAGTAGTAGCCATCACCCGGACCTCATAACTAAAGTGTCCCTCACACCTTACGATCTGTGCCATACTCTATTTTATTTTCTATATATCTCTCATCACTGTCTGCAAATATGTATTTATTGGTTTATGTATTTATTATATGTCTCTACCACAGGAATATAAGCCCCTTGAGGGTATAAATCTTACATCATACTATTTATATATTTTAATCATTTAGAAAAGTGCCTAGAAAACAGAAAGAACTAAATAAATATTTGCCAAATGAATAGATGAATGAGTGCACTCAGAGAGGTGAATTATTGAACAATTTGACTCAGATTTGGTAAATACGTATTGTGCAATTCAGCAAAAACACCATGTCAGGTATGGAAGCTGAAAATGCAATTATGATCCAATTCTTCCCTCAAAGATCCCAAATAGTGTGCTAAGGACAGATCTACAAGTGAATATATTCAATATGGTATTGTGGAGTAGATGTGTATTTAAGATACATTTGGTGCCCAAAGGTGGTAGCAATCAGGTCTTCTTGGAAGAATCAGGAGAGACTTCCCAAGGGAAGTCTTGAGGGCTGAGTAGGTCTTTTCCAAATGCTTTTTGGGATGGTCTCACATTTCAGGCAAAGATAAAAGAATGTGCAAAGAAGTGTAGTGATACAACAACATAGTGTGGTGGGGAAAAGGATGGATGGGTTTTCTATGGCACAGGGTGTATGAGTGAGGGAAAATATAAGGCTGAGCTGGAAAGGAGACACAGTAAACATCTACTCAGCACTCCTTCCTCCTCTCCTACCTCTTTTCCACTGGGAAAACACTCCACTCCAAGTAGTCTTTGTGTGGCCTCTGTCAATTATAGCACCCAGGCTTTCTGGCTCTAGTGGAGAGGCTATGATATGTTTCTAGCCATCTTATTTCACCAAACCCTGCATACAGTGATTTTCCAAGGAACAATCAGGGTTCTCCCCTGATATTTTATTTACAGATACCAGGAGAAAGTAGAAGAGTTGATGTACATGCCCTTCTGCCCCACTTCTTCCACTTCCCTGACTACAAAAAAGGAAAAGAATGCAAGTGACAAAGAGAAACAGAGCAGAGAGCAAGAGCTTTAGACAAAGAAGATCCAGGTAGAGAGATAAGCATTTGGATTCCTGGAGTCCTTGGAGCCAGCCTCATCCTCTAGACATCCTAGTTATTACATGAACCAGTACATTTCTTTGTATTTTTCCCACTTTGGAATGGATTTCTGGCAATTATAGCAAAAAGAGTATTAAAAAGCACATTCTCATGTTTAGGTTAATGAAAACTATGGGAAGAAAAGATTACACATTCACTCTTGAGCATGCTAAGTTTGAGAAGCTGGGAATGCCCCAGCACAGATGTCCAAGAGGCAGTTAAGCATAGGGGCCTGGTATCCAGGAGAGAGGGACTGCCTAGTAACATAGATTCAGACTGAGTCTGGATTAAGTCGATCGTTGCAGTTATGGGCCTAGATAAACTAACTCATGGAAAGCATAGAGAGTAAGAGAAAATAGAAACCAGAGAAGGAAACTTGGGGAATTCTCTCTTGAAGGAATATGGGTGGATGAAGAAGAGACCTTCTAGGCTATTGAGACAGTGTCTGAGAAGGAAGAGAATCAGGAAAGAGTAGACTTCCAGAAACTGGAGGTATAAACAATTTCAAAAAGGATGGTGTGGCTAACAGTCCTAAATGATGAAGAAGTAGAGCATGACAGGGTCTGTATAAAGTTTTCAGCTTTAATTTCTTCAAGTAAGTTCTCTGTTCCTTTCTCTTTTTGCCTTCTAGGACTTCCATTGTGAAAGTCTAGGGGATGCTGCAGTAACAAATTAATCCCCAAACCCCATTGGCTTAAGACAATAAAAGTTTATTTCTTATACTCCAGGAGCTGGGGTGATCAAAGCTCCCCTATCTTGCAACTGCAGGATATGAAACTTGCAGCCTCCCTGGTTACTGGAATGGAGGAAGAGAAAGACTGGAGACCACACATGAGCTTTTCACTGCCGCAGTCTGAGACACACTTGGCATATATTTCATTGGCCAGAGCTCATCATATGACCCTGTGTACTTAGAAAAAAACTAAGAGATGTAGGGGATACAATGGAATATTGAATTTGGCGAGCATTATCGTCGCTGTCCCAAGGATGAAGAGGTAATTTTGGGGCTTATCTATCGGCAAGACTTTGGTGATTTTAAAAACAACAGATTCTGGAGCAAGGAGGCTGGAAACCAGCTTGGAATTTGCAGATGAATGGAAGGTGACAATGTTACATGCTTTATAGATTTCCATATACTTTACCACCTTTAATCTTGGGACAACCCTGTACGCCAGGTATTATTGTTGCAACTTTACACAGGAGGAAATCAAGGCTCAGTAAAAGTCACTTAGTGATTCAACCATTAGTTATTGAGTGTTTGCTAAATGCCAGAACTGAGGATACAGTAGCAGCAAAACAGACACATCCCTGACCACAGACAGCTAGGCCCATAACTGAGAGCGTACGGTCTTATAAGTATGCAACTAAACATGAAATGTCACCTCTGGAGCATGCGGTAAACAAAAGTCTAAGATGCTATATGGGAGAGCCTAGAACAAGCCTGCTCCCATGGGTGGTGATGCTTCCACAGGGAGATGACAAGTCAGCGTTCAGGAGGCAGAGTTGGGGGATGGGAGCTGGGAGTGGCCCATCTATTCCCCTGGCAGAGAAAGAGTATGTGTCAGGTGTCATGGCATGCAAGCAGAGTCTGAGGTGCTGAAAGGCTAGTGTGGCTAGATGGTAAGGACCCAGGAGAAAGAAGCATGGCATAAGACTTGACTTAAAAAGTGATACGGGGACTTCCCTGGTGGTACAGTGGATAAGAATCCACCTGCCAATGCAGGGGACAAGGGTTCAAGCCCTGGCCCGGGAAGATCCCGCGTGCCACAGAGCAACTAAACCAGTGTGCCACAACTACTGAAGCCCACACATCTAGAGCCCGTGCTCCACAGCAAGAGAAGCCATCGCAATAAGAAGCCCACACACCACAACAGAGAATAGCCCCCACTCACCACAACTAGAGAAAGCCCACATGCAGCCACGAAAACCCAGCGCATCCAAAAAATAAATTAATTTTTTTAAAAAGTAACATGGGACAGAACTGTCCCCATTTCCGTAGGCCAAGGTGAAGATAGTAAAGCCATCTTATTCTTCAGCAGAACTCTGTGGCTTGTCTGTCTCTCCAGAAGTGCATTGTCCCAAATAACCCGCCAAAGTCACAGAGCGGCTAAGACTCTAACTCAAATCCCTCCTGCCCCAAGCCAGTCCACCCTTCACTAAACTCCAGTCTCCTCTGGAATTTAGTGAAACAGTACCCAGTTCTGCTGGAGATGCAGGAGCTATTGTTAGACAAGTTCTGAGCTGGAGGAACCAGGGCAGCTTTTCTTATCACTGAGTATCCCTCCCGCAGAAAATCTCACATGGAATTCATAAATAGATGACCCCATTTTCTGTGCCATGTGGAACATCTTCTCCCCTCCTTCCCCCTCCTTCTCCTCTCCCTGAAGGGAAGGACACACAGAGCTTTTTAAAGTCATTTTAGCAGGTTTCAAGGCTCTCTCATCTTTGTTCTCCAATTCTCTCAGAAAATGAGCCGTGTCAAGCTGATTTTCCCAGGGTTGCATTTGGGCGAGCTTGCTCTGCTCGCTTGCAGCTCGGAAGACATTCAGGCTGAGTTATGGACAATCCTGCCATCAGATTCCACTTGGTCTTTCATGGGTTAAAAATCAGTCTGATAAAAACGAGACAGATGTGCTTGAGGGGGTGGGAGGAGGGAGGAGGTGGCTTTTGCTATTGAGATATTTTTGTTTACATGAACTTTTAAAGTAAACATCATCTTTGTCCTTCCTCCCCCCTCCCCCCACCCCCTGACAATTATGTAAAGAAAGATGAAAGGGAAGGAAAACCCGGTCCTTTGAGGGCAGTGTTGACAAGGAGAAGTAACATCAAGACCGTATTGTCTCTGGCAAATCAGGTTCTCTATTTCCCAAACTCTAATAAGTCGGGAATGTGAGTTGTCCCATCCCTTTTGTTTGTAAAAGTTGTGAGTTCCCAAATAGCTGTCCTTTAGAGCACGGATGTGACTTCTGCCCCACCTCCTCATGGACACTTACCTGGTTTTCTGCTCTAGCTTCTCAATCACATCCATGAATTCAAACATCATTCCAATATGAATTTTTTTAATTAATTAATCTATTTATTTATTGGCTGCATTGGGTCTTCTTTGTGGCGCATGAGCTTTCTCTAGTTCTGGTGAGCAGGGGCTACTCTTCCTTGCAGTGTGCAGGCTTCTCATTGTGGGGGGGGTGGCTTCTCTTGTTGCAGAGCACAGGCTCTAGGTGCACAGGCTTCAGTAGTTGCAACACACAGGCTCAGCAGTTGTGGCTCTTGGGCTCTAAAGCACAGGCTCAGTAGTTGCGTTGCTTGGGCTTTGTTGCTCCGTGGCGCATGGGATCTTCCTGGACCAGTCATCGAACCCATGTACCCTGCTTTGGCAAGTGAATTCTTAACCACTGTGCCACCAGGGCAGTCCCTCCAGTATGAATTTTACACAAGACATTTTTCTTTGGCAGGAAGACTCCTGAGAAACAGCTTTGACTCACACACACACAGACACCTAGAAAATAAATTTTTAAAGGAGTAACACTTGAACTGTGTTTATTCAAGAATTAAGCCACAGGGGCCTGTGATATGACTGTGATGGTTAAGTACAGTGCATGCCAGTGGAGAGTTCTGAGGTTGGGCAGCTTGGGTTCTGATTCTGGGTCTTAGTTATTAACTGCTTAAGAATAGGAATATAAGGAAGTTACTGAAACTCTCTTTCCTCAGCAGATGGTCTTGGTTGGAGGGAAATAAGATAATTTAACGAAAGAGCTTAGCACAATGCCTGGCATGCATTAGCGTAGAGGACTTTGGCTATTAGGGGAGTGATGCAGTCTTCAGAATATATTTTGTTTCCTGCCATTTCATTGTCTTTGCAAACTTTTCTTTTTAGTCGACATTAATTTTTAGCCAATATTAATTGAGGACTAGAAAAGCTCACTAAATGAATGACTGAGACTTGGATCCCAGGCCTCAGTGGCTCCAGCCAATCTGAGTGCACAGACGGGCAAAGACCAGATACATCAGAAAGAGAAAAATAAGTATTGTTTAATATCAGTTATATGTGAAATCTAGAAAAATGGTACAGATGAACTTATTTGCAAAGCAGAAATAGAGACACAGACGTAGAGAACAAATGTATGGATACTAAGCGGGGAGGGAGGGTGGTGGGATGAAGTGGGAGATTGGGGTTGACATATACACACTACTATGTATAAAATAGATAACTAATGACAACCTGCTGTATAGCACAGGGAACTCTACTCAATGTTCTGTGGTGAACTAAATAGGAAGGAAATCCACAAAAGAGGGGATATGTGTATACATAGAGCTGATTCACTTTGTTGTACAGCAGAAACTGTAACACAATAGTGTAAAGCAACTATACTCCAATAAAAATTAATTAAAAAATAAAAAGACCAGAAAGGGTACATTTCTTCCTCTGCCTCTTCCCCCTCTCAGAGGAGAGTTCTCTTAGAGCCCTCATGAGCATCTCGTGTTTCATACACCCTGCCCTCCGGGGCTGCAGCAGCCTCCTCTTCTGTGAGCACCTTGGACAGGCGGTGAGCACATTCCAGGCAAGGATAAGGAGGGCGCCCAGCGTGAAGCCAGAAAGAACAGTGGGTACCAGAACAGTAGCTGCTGTGCTGTTTTCCCTCCAGTGAGAAAGCCACTTGGCAGGTCCAGCCTCGCCCAGCTGTCTCCGAGGGGACTGGGGAAAGGGAAGGGACAGACAGCCTGAGCCTCCTGTCACCAGGTAATTTATAGTCCTCTTCCCTCCTTCCGGCCCTGGCCTTGCCCTCTGCACTTGGCTTGCCCGATGGAGAGATGATCCGACAGCGCTAAGCAGTGCTTCGTGCAGGAGGTGCCTTCTGTCCTGCCAGGCAGGACCAGGGGCTCTGAAATATCCCAGGCTGGGAACTGTCAGGAACACAGCCCGTGTGTCCTTGTTCCTGAGCCTCTAGGCAGAAAGAGCAACAGAACCACTCTGAATAGATCCTCTATCCTCTGAATAAATCCCCCCGGCCCCAACTCCCCATCTCTGGCACCACCTCCACTCTGGTTCTTGGTTCTCCTCACTGCTCTGTATTTCATAACTCCTGCTACTCTTACTTAAAAAAAAAAAAAAGAAGAAGAAGAAGAAGGAAGAGGAATGGAACATAACAAAGATCTTGAAGGCTGGTGTGTGCAGACCCGACGGGCCAGCTGCCCTGGGGAATCAGATCACAGATGAGACATCTTGTGTGGCCCGGGTTCTGTAGTAAGACACAGAGACGCTGGGGAGCTTGTACCAGCCTTCACTCTCTTTCTCCTTCTTGCTCACATACAACATGGGTTTCCAATGAGACAAAGTCTCAGTCACCCTTATTTGATTCACCCTCCATCTGCGACCTTGAACTCTCCCACTCAATCCCCCTTGACAGAGTCTCCCCGTCCTGCTCTCAGCAGCTTCTGCCCCAACTTGCTGCACCATCTTCCTCTTCCAACATCATCTTACCCCCTGCAACTTGACTCTGCATTTATTTCTAAGCCAGATCCCAGCTCAGCCCTGAGATGGCCTTTATTTCTACCTGATGTAGGAGCTCCCCCTCACCCACCAGATCCACCCAGGCTGGACCAGGAGAGTTTCCCCAGACCTCAGGAGCAGGGCACAGAGCAGTGAGGCATGCTGAGATGTAAGTCCTGGTCAGAAAACAGTAGTTAACTGATTTTCATAAATTCGATAAGGACCACACTCAAGGAGGTGGTTAAAGTGTGTTTCCCAAAGTGTTGTTCTTGTTTTACATGGGTCAGGATCGCTAAAGGTACTAGTTAAAAGAACACATTCTTGGACCATACTTCTCAAACTAAGGAATCAGTATCCACATTTCTAATATCGCACCGTATAGTATTCAGGTTTAATAAAATCATGTCCTTGAGCTCCCTAGTATGAGATATGGCATAAAATAGATGCCCAGAAAATGGTAGTCCTTTTTTTTTCCTGTATACTAGAAACACACTATATTAAACAGTTTCATTCCTTCCTTCGCTCAACACATATTTATTGAGCTCCTAGTCTACAGAAGGTACATCACTGATGTAGGGGATACAATGGTTCCTACAATGGCTATGGGCTGCACCAGCAATATGGTGTAAGGGGACATATAGGTAAGTGAAGGGATTATTAACACTATAATTGATGCTGAACCATAGGAAAAGTGAGGTATTGTGGACAGCTAAGGTACCACAATGTACCAGGCCAGCAAAGAACAACAGACGCAAAGACCCAAAGGAAAGAATGAGCATGACATACTTGGCCATGGAGATAAAAATGGTTGGAGAAACAGGAGGGGCCAGTTCACAAAAGGCTAAGTCATGCTGTTTACATCTCCCCTTATTCTAAGGGTGTGGGGAGCCACTGACGTGTTTTAGAAAACTTACTCTGATAGCCAGGTGGAGAAGGAACGGAGTGTAAAAGCCGAGGCAGGGACTTTAGGAAGGAGACGGACGCAGTAATTATGGTAAAAGATGATGGCGGTTGTGGGCCTAGAGAAAAACAGAGATTCCAGACATGCTAAAGAAACAGAACCTATAGAAGCTATGACTGATTGTATTGTGGGGTATGGAAGTAGTATTTTAGGATCAGTCAAGTTGTTTCCCAATAATCAATCAGATTGAAGCTTCGATGTTTTCTCCTTAACTATTGGTTAAGGCTGACCTGTATTTAATAATGCAAATAGTATATTTAATAGGTTTAACAAATTAATCATTTTGTTAGCTCAGTTTCTTTGTAAATTAGATCACAGTTTTGGAATTTGGGAGGAATTATGTTAGAATTTTTTTTTTTTTTTTTTTGGCTTTTGGGGCTTAGGTTTTCTATCAATACTAATTCCAGATCAAATTTCTTAAAACATCTTCAGATGCAATAATGAACTTTAACCACTTGATGGCCACATTTCAAAGTCCTTTATCTTCTCCGTCTCTGGCAATTTTCTATCTATTCCAATCAATTGTCTTTGGGACTGAATAAATCTGTTCTTTTCTGCTTTAGTGTAATGTCCATTCTTTCAGCTGCAAGATATGAGTATGAAATTGTACTAGATCCATAGTAGGTCTTCACTAAAAATATTTAATAAACAAATGACCAAATGAATGGATATCAGTGAAAATCTGGTTTGCAAATACTTGGGACAGCCTGAAGCTTCATTATGTTTCATACCTTTGAAATTCAGATCACCACTGTTTCATACCAAATAAAGAAGCATTATAATAAAGTAGAGAGTTTAGAAAATGGTTTGGATGCACAGATAGCAAAATAGCACTATAACCATATTAATAGAATCCTTAATAAAAGAAGAAAATCTTTCTTTTCATTCCTTGTTCATATGCAATACTAATTCTAAAGCTTGCATAATTGTTTTAGTTAGATGTGTGCATGGTGTTTTCTTTCACTTAACTTTTTACATAAGCATATATGTTTGACAATAGTTTCTACCTTGTTAACTCTTATTAAACCAGCATGTTCTTGGTCATGTCCATTCCATCACATATCAAGCCATTTCTGAACTTCATGACAATAATTCATGTTGTAAGTAACATTTCCTAGAGACACAGTCCCAACACATTTGGAGCAAAATTTCCTTTTCTGAGAGTGAAACATTAAGATGTATAATAGATCTGACTATGGATGTGTTATCATCTTACAGATGACAGTATTTATCTGTTGAAAAAGACCAGCTATGGAGGCTTAGAGAAAAAGAAAGTCACATCTAAGCACTATTGATAGAAGAGGTATTCTCAACAGTTAGACTTTGGGTAGTTCCAATCTCACTAATAGGGTCACCCATAAAGTGGAAATGGACATAGGGGTTTGCAGCTAACTTTCCTTTGAATATGCATGTCCCAATGACGAAAACACTCAAAACAGAATTTTAGTCTGATATTAAATATTCAGTTTTTCTAGCTCTATGTTTTGATTTCATGCCCATCAAGTAAATTTCTGAATGGGATTTGATTTTCCATGTAGGTCTGCCTTCAGGGAAGGAACATGCCCCCCTACTACATTTTCTAGTATTTTTAGCCCTTCTACCAGAGATTTCTCATTATGAAATGATATATTGCTTCTCATGCAGTTTTATACAACAAGAAAATGCTCAAAAAATGTACTTCAAGTTTTTCTGATCACTGTGACAGTAATTTCATCCTGTAAATAAATTACTTGCCATCCTAATTATATACATCAGTCTCACGAGCTCAGCTAATGTGAGCTGAATCTGAGAGATGGATCTGTCCATGATATACTAACAAAATCAGGTCTGAACCTGTAGGACTCCGAGTCAGATGCTAAACTTTATAATTTCACCAAGGTATTCCTTATACTCTGTCCCATTTCTGGGTACATAGCTTGCCAGCCTTATCTCCTGGTGGGTGCACTGGTATTAGGCACGAGTGCATATATTTTCTAGAAGAACTCTTGTGTTAGCTAGGGGTGGGTTCAAACTTTGAAGAACTTGAAGTTCATACAATTTGAAGGAAGAGGGTCTTTTTAAGAAAAATAATACAAAATTATGAATGCAAAATTCAGTAAGCAATTAAATCTTTATTCAGAAATCACAAGTTATGTACTTTAAAAATCTGAACATGTATATTGTGATAATTTAATGTTTGTGTTAATCAGCTGTCTATCTCTATAATAATTTCTCCTACATTTTTGACAGTATGTTTTTTAATCACCTGTTCACATGGCAGTGACTTGTTTCTATACAGAGAATGGTAAATATAATTCAGTCCTTTGGAATAGCATGGTCGAATCATTGATAGTTTAGAAAAAAATATTTTACCTCACTAGTGATTATTGGAAATGTCTCCTTTATAATACATGTATTCAAGGCTATAAATTTCCCTCTAAACACTGCTTTTGTTGCATCCCAAATTTGTAAAGGTTGTAATTTCATTTTTATGTTATGGTTGCTTTTAATAGATCCTCTTTTTACTTTGGTTTTCTGATATTCCATTATGTTTTGTGGAGTTTATCCTGCTTGAGGTTTGTTACAATTCCTCAATTTGAAGTTTGCTGTCTTTAAAAAATTCTGAGAAATTCTGACCCATTATTTTCTTTTGAAATATTGTCTTTATCCCATTTTATTTCTGGAATTCTTTTTGGTAAGACCTTTCTTTCTGGAATTCTAATTTAAACATTTGTTTAACATCTTGCTTTATCTACTGTCTGTTAACATCAGATTCACATTTTCCAAACATTTGCTTCTCAGTGCTGCATTTCAGATAATTTCTTTGTATCTGTCTTTCCATTCACTAGTTTTCGATTTGGCTATGTCTATTAATCTGTTGAAATTTTAATTTCAATTGTCATGGTTTTATTGATAACTTCTAAAAGTTCTATTTGGTTCCCTTTCAAATATGTTTGGTCATATTTTAAGTCATTTCTTGTTCATATTTTGAATTTCTCTTTTATTTCTTTAAATGTAGCATTTGTATTCTGTGTCTGATAATTCCAATGTCTAAAATATTTGTGAGCCCAATTCAACTATTGTTATTGCATCTGATGGCATTTACATAATGTTTTGTCTCTATGTGTCTTTGTGATATTTGGCTGTGAGTTGCTCATTTTCCTTGGAACTTATCTGGGGATTTTTAACTTTAAATACTAAATTGAAGTTATGTTTCTACAGAGAGAATATATATATATATATATATATATATTAGCTAATTGCCTGGCAGTGCTATCAACCCGTACCAACTCTAAGTACAATGATAAACTTGAGGTTTTGCATATCACATAGATATCTTTAATTTGGACCAGAAATGGTCAAGTTTGTGGTTTGAAGTTCTGAAAGGAATTTTTTCTCCTTTCCGCTCAATGCTAAAGTAGAGACCAACAAGCTTTCTGGCAGTTCTCTTACATTCAGAAGTTTTTTTCTCATTTATCTTAACAAAGAAGATGTAATCTTTTCAGGTGCTAGCTTTTTATGGCAATATTCTACTAGGCAATCTATCTGGCATGGGCCCTGGGTTTTATCATCTGTTCCCTGCATTCTGTATAGTTGTCAGAGTGAAAGCTCCCATTCTCCTGGGTCCAGCAGAAGCCTTCAGCATAAAAGCTGCTTTGTTTCTTTCTTACCTATACTCATTTGATTTTTGGTCTTTGCAAGTTCCTTCTTATAGTTTCAGATCTGGGATGTTCTTTAAAAGTTGTTTTTATATTTTATCCAGCATTTCAGTTGTTTAAATCACCCAGCATTGTGCACAAAAGAGTTATAGCAAACCCGAGACTGCCAGCCTTACAAAGTCCTATTTGCAAGACTGGCCTTTGGCTAGTGTCTAGCAGCTACCCATCATTCCTAAAACTGATAAGAGAGGTTCTCTGTGCCTAAAACTATTTGTACGAGCAATATGGTTTGTGTTGAACAGCTACTTTCTTTCTGGGAGCCTGGAATTTTGTTCCATGGTATACAGAGAGAGCCTACATGATCCGCCTCCAATAAAAACTCAGCATCGAGTCTCTAATGAGCTTCCCTGGGAGACAACATTTCGCAGGTGTAGTCATAACTCATTCTTGGGGGAATTAAGCACTCCACTGGGAGAGGACTCTTGGAAGCTAATTCCTGGTTTCCTCCGGACTTCTCCCCATGCATCTTTCCCCATGCTGATTTTGCTTTGCATCCTTTCACTATAATAGATCTTAGATGTGAGTACAACCATATGTTGAGTCCTTTGAGTCTTCCTAGTGAATCATCAAAACTGGGGGTAGTCTGAGGACCTCCAACACACCCACACTGGCAGAAAATCCCCCAATATACCATCTTTAAAGAGGTTGTGCCCCATGTAATGATTGGAAATCACTGTAATCTAGAGATATTAATTTAGAGATAGTAGTTATATTAGTTTTCTAGGGCTGCCATAACAAAATATCATGGCCTCTGCTTTTTCCTCCTAGTCTTCTTCTTTATTGTAAATTCAAGGTAAGTTTCCATTTTTTATTTTGCTAAACCATTATGCTCAACCCTTATGCTGGAACTCATAAATACCACATTTTGGTAAAAGAAATTCTATGACAAAAAGTTTTTCTATTATCCAGTAAGTTTGGAAAGTATTGGTAAACAAAGTTGAATGGATTTCTTCAGTGTAGAAGTGCTCAGAGCTTTCAATGCATTAACTTTTGATAAAAAGACGTGTAAGCAGTGTTTTCAAAACTTAATTCACCTCAAAATCCTTCTTTTCCTTGGAATATCTGTTAATCTAACTTAGCGCACTAATGTTTCTGAGACATAGTTTAGAAAATGATGTAATAAAAATTTGCCTCCTCTCTTTTGAAAAGCCTTAGGTGTTTAAGCGTTTTCTCTGCTTGTTTTGTTTATTGGCTTGAGTCATATTTAGCAACTATCTTTCAAGCTACCTCAACATCATTAGAGCTTTAAGTTGTATTGAAATGCCCAGATTTACTTTCAGGAGCAAAAGTCCACAGTGCTCTTAAGCTAAAGATGTCTCATGCTTAATAGGAAATAGCTATGTGCCTTCTTGGGGTAATCAGTGCTTTGTTGCTGATAACTTCAGTATTCTCACCTCCAGAATGGACCTAGTAAAACTTACCTACCACATGGTAGTGATTTCAAATAAAACCATCTGTGTGCACAGATCTTGTAAATTAGTAAACAACATTCATGGGTTAAAAATTATAAATCTACAGATCTGCTCTTTCTTAAGACTTGGGAAGAAATGACATAAATTAAAAATAAATTTATTGATTATTTTATAATCAATCAATCCTGCTGCATGAGAGAAGGCTTTTTGATACCTTCTTGGAATGGAAAGAGGATTTTAGTGGATCTCTTACATGGCCACCCAAATTGCTGTTGGTAGGATTTACAAAATGCTCACATCTCCCATTATGACCACTGGACCAGAGGTTTCCCAAGGATTTCCTTTCCATTGGTCACATAAAAGGCCAAAGTACTCTGGTGGCTGCACACAAGAGACTCAATTGTCTATATTGTCCTTGATATTTAGTCAGTAGATTACTGGCTTTTCATTCCAAGGAACTTCCCACCATAATTGTCATGGTCTCCTATTTTGGAACATTTTAATTGTCGTGTTGGAACATTTTGGAACATTTGGGTATTTACTAAGTATATACTAGGTATAAGTCATTCATTTTTCTATTTTATCTATTAACCCTATAACTACTTATCAGCCATAACTAACAACCCCCCTATTAAAAGCAAATAAACCCAAGTTCCAATTTGCTTGGGCAGACTCATCTTGGATAAATATTCAGTTCCTGTTAGAATTTTTGAAATTTTGAACATTGACACTTTCAGGAACTCCTCCCATTTGTTTGAGGACCCAGGCTCGAGCAACTCTCCATGGTCTGTGAATTGGTGATGAGTAACTGTGGGGTCAAAGAGGAGTAAGAGTTAAACAGTGAACAAATAAATGTATGGGACTCTCTACCATAATTCGTGCTTGATGTACGCTTTGTTGGCAGCATTCATCTTATGCCCTGGATCCATGTATTTTGACCATAGATGGAATGAATCTCCAGGGTAGTACTCAAACCCAGCAGATGAAGACAGGCCTCTTGGAGCAAGAGCAAAGTAGGCTAATATCATGGCTGGGTCCCAGGTACCAGAGCTAGAAAGAGAACATGCCTGGAAGGAGAGTAGGCAGGACTAAAATCACCAGTGAAGCCTACCTGCCATCAAGTTCAGAGAGTGTGTGCAGAAATAAGACAGGTAACAAAGCCAAAAGGTCAAGAGCCAGACACAAACAGGAAGAAAGAAATGAAATTATAAAACCCAGAACATTTTCGGACAATAGCAAAAATTCACTTTTGTTGAGCTCTAGTAATGTGGTGGATGGGAAATCTGACCAGTTTTAAGACTGAGAGCCAGGGCCAAACAGCAGGCACTATGTTTACCTATCCATACTTCTTTCCCTGTTCTACACCAGCTCAGGGAGTGATGCTCGATTTTGCTTAAAGTACAGTAACATCCCACAAATGCCTTCCTTTGTCAACTAACCCTCACCCCAGTCTCAGAATCTTACCCTATGGAAACAGCCACACACAGTGTTAAACCAAAAAGCCACAGGGTTGCATTTCCCCCACCCCTCTGCAAACATGAAATATGAGCAGGTTTCTATGCTTAAATACAAAACACTATTATTAACTTGTTCTCTCATATGAAAAGAGGAAATGATTAGAGATGGATCTGATTCAAGAGGCAGTTGAATACAAGACGGTAGGAAGCCTCGCAGGAGACACTGATGCGGGATTCAGTTGAAAAGCCCCAAATGTGCTGATTTTTCTGATCTAATATTTATTTGAGCCAAAGGATTAAAGCCAGCACACAGTGTAAACATGATCGTCTCTAGCACCTCACATCTCCCGTTTGTGTAGTAGGTCAGTGAATGCTCTCACCTGTGTCATCGTGTTTGGATTTGTGGGCAGCCCATGAAATAGACAGGGAAGGGATTAGTTACCACATAGTGTGATGCCCACAGCAGGAATGAGGAGCTGGCTATAAAGGAGGTCTGTGAGTTCATATTTCTCATTTCTCAGTGGCAGAGCTCCCCTTCCTGGTCTGGAATGTCAGAGGGAAGAGTTGGCATCAATTCTTGGCCCTCTGCATCCCACGGCAATTCTTATCCTCATCTCAGCCCCACTGCAGCTGTCTGCTGTGCTCCCCTCCCACAGATGGAATTTTTTCAGCCCTTCTCAGAGATGATGGGAGTCAGAGTGGGTCAGTGGTGTTAGGAAACCCCTGGCCATAAGGGAACAAACCCATATGAATACCCTGTGAGAAAGCTCAGCTGAGAACTGATGTCCTTTCTGCAGGGCCCACAGGTGCTGTGCATTCTTGTACCCCACCCTGCTCCTGGGCCCTGGCCCTCAAAGGGGTTCCATCTTATATCTTTGACAGATGCCACATGCCTGGGATTTGCTCCATGCTTGGCTGGTGACAGTCCCCAGATCTCTGGGGTGTGGGGTTTTGCTCCTGTTCTCTGATTCCTAAGCTCTGTAAAACATATAGCGCCCTTCAGCTCAGTACCCTGCATTGGTCCTGGGTCTGTGTATCCCTGCTAGGACAAAGTCCCCACAGGATGGAGAGCTCTTTGGACTTCCAATACTCAGCAGAACAGAAAGCCTGCTCTGCTCCCATTCAGATTTGGTCTTGAATTACCAGTCCCTCCCCTGGAGAGATGGGATAGAGCTTTGTTCCTGCTCCCAGATTTCTATTAGCTCTTGCCCCATCCTAAACTTGATCTTCCCTTTATTCCTTCATGTTGCTCAAACTTGAGAATTGTTTAGATCCATTTGAAATGGAAAAGGCTAATGAGGAAAAGGCTAATCCTCTATAATACCTTAAATGATTTCAGTATTAAAATGAGTATGAGGATTTAAAATACTAATTTATGTTCCTTGTCAATAAGCTAATCTCTCTCCCTTGAACATCAACCTGCCACTAATACTTTATTGGAAGGTTGGGGTGGGAAAGGAGGAGGATACAATGCAGGAGAAAAAAAAGAGGAAAATCCAAGGCCAGTCTCTTCTGGCTTTAGCAGTGTTTGCAGACGACACAGACAAATAAGAAAGGAAAAAACAAAACCATCACCACTAACAAAACCCAGCCTATTCAGCCCCAAGAGGTTGTGGGAAGAAGGGAAAGGCCAGGGAAGAGTCGGGGTGGAGGGGCAATAGCCTCACTTAATATTTTGGAGTTCAGAAAGAAATCACATTTCAGGCTGCCCCACACCAACTTGGGGGCAAGTAAATCAAAGGTAACTTGTTTTGATGTGAGCAGTCGTTCTCAACGTGTGGTCGCTAGACCGGCAGCATCACTTGGGAACTTGTTAGAAATGTAAATTCTGGAGCCCCACCACAGATCTCCTGTAGTCATAGAGTTGTATATGTGTATACTTCATATATAACTATAAATGTAAAATAAATTTTTAAAATTCAAATTAAAAACTTTAACACAATGTGGTAGATAATGTTTTGCTTGATTCAACCATCATTTTTCTCTATTACCATAAGTGTGAAATTTTTGGTAACAATCTTAGAAGTTCATAATTTTAACAAAGTTCAACATCAATTTTTAGAAATATACTCTATCCCAAGGTCATGAAAATATTCTACTTTCTCTTCTAGAAACTTTACTGTTTTACTTACAATTAGATCTGCAATTCATCTGGAATCTATTTTTGTACACGAGAGAGGGACTAAGTTTTTTTTTTTTCTCCTCTGGATATACAATTGACAGCACATTATTTATTGAAGAGTCTATTTTTGTCCCCACTGCTCTGCAGCGCCATTTTTGTCATCAATCAAGTGTTGATATATGTGTGGTTCTATTTGTGAGGTCTCGTTATTGTTCCCCTGGGTTAATTGTCAGTCTTGAACTAGTATGTACTGTCTTAATTGCTGTGGTTTTGCAATAAATCTTAATATCAGGTATAGTAACTCTTCATTTTTTAAAACAATTCTTCTTCTTCAAGATTGTCTATTCTTAACCCTTTGGATCTCCATATGAAAATTACTGTCACCTTGTCAATTGCCACCAAAAAATTTTTTCTTACCCATTCTTGGGGCTTTTTCTTTCTAATTTTTAGGATCAGCTTGTCAAAAACAACAAAAAACAACAACCACAAATCTCTTGGGATTTCAGTTGAGATTGCATTGAGTCTATAGATCAATTTCTGTGGAATTGATGTCATTACAATATTAAATGTTCCAATCCATGAAAATGGTATATCCTTTATTTATGTCTCCTTCAATTTCTCCAAACCAAAACACAAACAAAAAAACAAAACACCAAACAACACAAAAAATAACCATGTCATTCTGTATAGAGTTCTTACTCATCTTTTGTTAGATTTACACCTAGTATTTGATCTTGTGAATACTATGATGAATAATGTAATGCTTTGGACTTCATTTTTCAATTGGTTGCTGATATATAAAAATATAACTCACTTTTGCATATTGACAATGTATCTAAAGCTCATTAATTTATTGTAATTGTTGGTGATTCTTTTGTGTGTACATAAATAATCAAGACATCTGCAAATAATGACTAATTTGCTATTTTCTGATTCTATTACATTTATTTTCTTGACCTTTTTAGCCGTCTAGGACTTTCAATACAGTATTAAAGAGAAGAGTAAATTCCTTTGTCTTGCTCAGCATCTCAGAAGGCAAGCTTTCATTATATCTCCTTTAAGTATGTAGTAGGTCATTGTAGATATTCTTTATCACATTAAAGATGTTTCCCTTTATTCTTAGTCCACTAAAAGTGTTTATCATGAATGGATGTTGAATTTTATTGTTTTAAAATTATCATATTTTTTCTTTCTTTAATGTCTGGTTTCATAAACATAATGCTTTGGAGGTTCATTCATTTATTGGTTACATGTTATCAGCGACTTTTTTTTTTTGCTGAGAAGTATGCATTATGCATACATAGTTCTTTATTGATTCTCCTATTGATGGGCATCTGAACTATTTCTAGTTTGGGGCCATTATGAACAAAGCATCTATGGATCCTTGTGCAAGATTTTTGTGAACATATGTTTTCATTTTTCTTAGATAAATACCTTGGATGGGAATTTTTCCTTTTCCTTTTCAAACCTTTCTCTCCTTATATTTAAGGTATTTCTCTTGTAAGCCCCATAAAAGTGGTTCTATTATTTTAATTCAGTTTGTTTATGTTTGTCTTTTAATTGGAAACAGTTCAAAATTAATGTAACTAGAGATATATTTGAGTTTAAATTTATCATCTATGTGTTCCATCTCATCTCTTTTTATTTTTCTCTCCTTTCTTACCCACTCACAGATTTATTTTTTTTATTTCATCTTCTCTCCACTTTAGCTTGCAAGCTATTCTTTCTTTCACTATTCTTTTAGTGTTTATCTTCAAGATCACAGCATATGGCCTTGATTTGTTGATATCTAGTATGAATTAGTACTACTTTCCAAACAATACAGGAACTTCAAAAAATTCTGTCATACATGTTACTATCGTTTTACACAGTAAGCTTTCACTTACATATTTGCCTTTTCCATTGTTCTTCCTACTTTTTGCATTTCTGTGCCTCTAACTGGAATCATTTTCCTGCTTTCTGAAGAACTCTATTATGTCCTGTAGTGGGATCTGCTGATGGTCAATGTTAGGCAGTTATTTTCTTTTAAATCATGGCTCTTATCACTCCACAATCTTCAGGCCTCTATTTTTTGTTCTGTGTGTCAGCTGCCAGTTTTATTTTTAGTGATTTGAAGGAAATTTTTTTTTATTGGAGTATAATTTACAATGTTGTTAGTTTCTGCTGTACAATGAAGTGAATCAGCCATATGTATACATGCATTCCCTTCCTTTTGGACCTCCTTCCCATCCCCCCCCCCCATCCCACCTATCTAGGTCATCACAGAGCACCCAGCTGAGCTCCCTGTGTACAGGTTCCCACTAACTATCTATTTTACACATGGTAGTATCTTTATGTCAAACCTAATCTCCCAATTCATCCCACCCTCCCCTTCCCACCTGTGTCCACACATGTGTTCTCTACATCTGAGTCTCTATTCCTGCCCTGGAAATAGGTTCATCTGTACCATTTCTCTAGATTCCACATATATGTGTTAATGTATAATATTTGTCTTTCTTTTTGACTTACTTCACTCTTTATGACAGACTCTAGGTCCATTCACATCTCTACAAATAAACAATTTTGTTCCTTTTTATGGCTGAGTAATATTCCATTGTATATATGTACCACATCCTCTTTATCCATCACCTGTCAATGGACATTTAGGTTGTTTCTATATCCTGGCTATTGTAAATACTACTGCAATGAACATAGAGTACGTGTGTCTTTCTGAATTATGGTTTTCTCAGGGTATATGCCCAGTAACAGGATTGCTGGGTTATATGGTAGTTTTAGTTTTTTTAAGGAACCTCCATACTGTTCTCCACAGTGGGTGTATCAATTTATTTTCCCAACAGCAGAAGAGGGTAGCCTTTTCTCCACACCCTCTCTAACATTTATTGTTTTTAGATTTTGTGATAATGGCCATTCTGACCGGTATGAGGTGATACCTCATTGTAGTTTTGATTTGCATTTCTCTAATAATTAGGTTGAGCATGTTTTCATGTGCCTCTTGGCTATCTGTACGTCTTCTTTGGAGAAATGTCTGTTTAGGTCTTCCACCCATTTTTTGATTGGGTTTTTTGTTGTTTTTTTTTTTGTTGTTATTGAGTTGCCTGGGCTATTTGTATATTTTGGAGATTGATCTTTTGTCAGTTGCTTCATTTGCAAATATTTTCTCCCATTCTGAGGGTTGTCTTTTTTGCCTTGCTTATGGTTTCCTTTGCTGTGCAAAAGCTTTTAAGTTTAATTATGTCCCATTTGTTTATTTTTGTTTTTATTTGGGTTACTCTAGGATGTGGGTCAAAAAAGATCTTGCTGTGATTTATGTCAAAGAGTGTTCTGCCTATGTTTTCCTCTAAGAGTTTTATAGTGTTCAGTCTTACATTTAGGTCTTTAATCCATTTTGAGTTTATTTTTGTGATGGTGTTAGGGAGTGTTCTAAGTTCATTCTTTTACATGTAGCTTTCGAATTTTCCCAGCACCACTTATTGAAGAGGCTGTCTTTTTTCCATTGTATATTCTTGCCTCCTTTGTCATAGATTAGGTGATCACGTGTGTGTGGGTTTATCTCTGGGCTTTCTATCCTGTACTATTGATCTACATTTCTGTTTTTGTGCCAGTACAGTACTGCCTTGATTACTGTAGCTTTGCACTGGGTGGGTCAAAATTTCATTCAGTGTTTTCTGTAAGATGACTCTAGTAGCACTTAGTTGTCTTTAACTTCATTCAAAATGATTTTGTTAGATGTATGTGATAGCTGTCATATCAGGATGCATTTAAAAAAAGACATCAAAATTGGTGAATTTTTGTGTAGCCATTTTGTTATTGAAGATGGAAGAAAAACCAATATTTTCAGCATGTTATGCTTTATTATTTCAAGAAAGGTAAAAACACAACTGAAATGCAAAAAAAAAAAAAAAAAAGATTTGTGCAGTATATGGAGAAGGTGCTGTGACTGATGGAATGTGTCAAAAGTGGTTTGTGAAATTCTGTGCTGGAGATTTCTTTCCAGACGATGCTCCATGGTTGAGTAGACCAGTTGAAATTGATAGTGATCAAATTGAAACAATAATTGAAAACAATCAATGTTATACCACATGGGAGATAGCTGACATACTCAAAATACCCAAATCAAGCATTGAAAATCATTTGCACAGGTTTGGTTATATTAATTGTTTTGATGTTTGGGTTCCACATAAATTAAGCAAAAAAAGCTTTCTTGACCATATTTCCACATGCAGTTCTGTACTGAAACATAATGAAAATGTTCCATTTTTAAAACAAATTGTGATGGGTGATGAAAAGTGGATAATGTACAACAATGTGGAATGCAAGAGATAATGGGGCAAGTGAAATGAACCACCACCAACCACACCAAACGCCAGTCTTCATCCAAAGAATGTGATGTTGTGTATATGGTGGGATTGGAAGGGAGTCCTCTATTATGAGCTCCTTCTGGAAAACCAAAGAATTAATTCCAAGAAGTACTGCTCCCAATTAGAGCAACTGAAAGTGGCACTCGATGAAAGCATCCAGAATTAGTCAACAGAAAACGCATAATCTTCCATCAGGATAATGCAAGACTACATGTTTGTTTGATGACCAGACAAAAACTATTACAGCTTGGCTGGAAAGTTCTGATTCATCCTTTGTATTCACCAGGCATTGTACCTTCAGATTTCCATTTATTTTGGTCTTTACAAAATTCTCTTAACGTAAAAAAAAATTCTATTCCCTGGAAGACTGTAAAAGGCACCTAGAACAGTTCTTTGCTCAAAAAGATAAAAAGTTTTGGAAAGATGGAATTATGAAGTTGCCTGAAAAATGAGAGAAGGTAATGGAACAAAGGGTGAATACACTGTTCAATAAAGTTCTTGGTGAAAATGAAAAATGTGTCTTTTATTTTTATTTAAAAAACTGAAGGCACTTTTGGCCCACCCAACACTATAGCCTGAAGTTGGGGAGACTGATTCCTCCAGCTTCGTTTTGCTTTCTCAAGACTGCTTTGGCTATATTCAGGGTCTTTCGTGTTTCCATACAAACTGTAAAATTTTTTGTTCTAATTCTGTGAAAAATGTCATTGGTAATTTGATAAGGATTCCATTGAATCTGTAGATTGCTTTGGGTAGTATCATCATTTTCACAATATTGATTCTTCCAATCCAAGAACATGGTATATATCTCCATGTCTTTGTGTCACCTTTGATTTCTTTCATCAGTGTCTTATAGTTTTCTGAGTACAGGTCTTTTGTCTCCTTAGGTTAGTTTATTCCTAGTTATCTTACTCTTTTTGTTGCAATGGTGAATGGGGTTGTTTCCTTAATTTCTCTTTCTGATCTTTCATTGCTAGTGTATAGGAATGCAAGAGACTTCAGTGCATTTATTTTGTATCCTGCAACTTTACCAAATTCATTGATGAGCTCAAGCAGTTTTCTGGTGGCCTCTTTAGGATTTTTTATGTATAGTATCATGTCATCTGAAAACAGTGACAGTTTTA
This sequence comes from Hippopotamus amphibius kiboko, assembly GCF_030028045.1. Taxonomy (NCBI): domain Eukaryota; kingdom Metazoa; phylum Chordata; class Mammalia; order Artiodactyla; family Hippopotamidae; genus Hippopotamus; species Hippopotamus amphibius. The sequence goes on along the minus strand of NC_080202.1, from coordinate 28,171,974 downwards.
ATTCTTCTTTGCCAATTTGGATTCCTTTTATCGCTTTTTCTTCACCGACTGCTATGGCTAGGACTTCCAAAACTACGCTGAATAATAGTTGCACAAGTGGACATCCTTGTCTTGTTCCTGATCTCAGAGGAAATGCTTTCAGCTTTTCACCATTGAGAATGATGTTTGCCATGGGTTTGTTATATATGGCCTTTGTTATGTTGAGGTAGTTTCCCTCTATGCCCCCTTTCTGGAGAGTTTTTATCATAACTGGGTGTTGAATTTTCTCAAAAGCTTTTTCTGCATCTGTGAGATAATCACATGGTTTTTATTCTTTAATTTGTTAATATGGTGTATCACATTGATTGATTTGCATATATTGAAGAATCCTTGCATCCCTGGGATAAATCCCACTTGATCATGGTGTATGATCCTTTTGTGTGTTGTTGGATTCTCTTTGCTAGTATTTTTGAGGATTTTTGTGTGTATGTTCATCAGTGATATTGGTCTGTAATTTTCTTTTGTGTGTGTGATATCTTTGTCTGGTTTTGGTATCAAGGTAATGGTGGTCTCATAGAACAAGTTTGGGAGTGTTCCTCCCTCTGCAATTTTTTGGAAGAGTTTGAGAAGGATGGATGTTAGCTCTAAATTCTTGGTAGAATTCACCTGTGAAGCCATCTGGTCTTGGACTTTTGTTCGTTGGAAGATTTTTAATTACAGTGTCAATTTCATTACTTGTGATTGGTCTGGTTTATATTTTGAATTCGTCCTGGTTCAGTCTTGGAAAGTTGTACCTTTCTAAGAATTTGTCCATTTCTTCCAGGTTGTCCATTTTATTGGCATATACTTGCTTGTAGTAATTTCTTATGATCCTTTGTATTTCTGCAGTGTCATTTGTAATTTCTCCTTTTTCATTTCTAATATCATTGATTTGAATCCTCTCCCTTCTTTCCTTGATGAGTCTGGCTAAAGGTTTATCCATTTTGTTTATCTTCTCAAAGAACCAACTTTTAGTTATCTTGAGCTTTGCTGTGGTTTCCTTTGTTTCTATTTCATTTATTTCTCCTCTGATCTTTATGATTTCTTTCCTTCTACTAACTTTGGGTTTTGTTTGTTCTTCTCTCTCTAGTTGCTTTAGGCATAAGGTTAGTTGTTTATTTCAGATTTTTCTTTTTTCTTGAGGTGAGATTGAATTGCTATAAACTTTCTTCTTAGAACTGTTTTTGCTGCATCCCATAAGTTTTGCGTTGTCATGTTTTCATTGTCATTTGTTTTTGTGTATTTTTTTTAATTTTCTCTTTGATTTCATCAGTAATCTCTTTGTTATCTAGTAGCATACTGTTTAGCCTCCATGTGTTTCTGTTTTTTACAGTTTTTTTTTTTTTCCTGTAATTGATTTCTAATCTCGTAGCATTGAGGTCAGAAAAGATGCTTGACATTATTTCAATTTTCTTAAGTTTCCTGAAGTTTGATTTGTAACCCAAGATGTGATCTATCCTGGGGAATGTTCCATGTGCACTTGAGAAGAAAGTGTATTCTGCACTTTTGGGTGGAATGTCCTATAAACGTCAGTTAAATCTATCTGGTCTATTATGCCTTTAAAGCTTGTGTTTCCTTATTTATTTTCTGTCTGGAGGATCTGTCCATTGGTGTAAGTGGGGTGTTAAAGTCCCCCATTATTTTTGTGTTACTGTGAATTTCCCCCTTTATGGCTATTAGCATTTGCCTTATGTATTGAGGTGCTCCTATGTTGGGTGCATACATATTTTTAATTGTTATATCTTCTTTTTGGATTGTTCTCTTGATCTTTGCATAGTGTCCTTCCTTATCTCTTGTAATAATCTTTATTTTAAAGTCTGCTTTATCTGATATGAGTATTGCTACTCTAGCTTTCTTTTGATTTCCATTTGCATGGAATATCTTTTTCCATCCCCTCACTTTCAGTCTGTATGTGTTCCTAGGTCTGAAGTGGGTCTCTTGTAGACAGCATATATATGGGTCTTGTTTTTGTATCCATTCAGCCAGTTTGTGCCTTTTAGTTGGAGCATTTAATTCATTTACATTCAAGGTAATTATCGATATGTATGTTCCTATTATCATTTTCTTAATTGTCTGAGTTTGTTTTTGTGGGTCTTTTTCTTCTCTTGTGTTTCCCACTTAAAGAAGTTCCTTTAGCATTTGTTGTAAAGCTGGTTTGGTGGTGCTGAATTCTCTTAGCTTTTGCTTGTCTGTAAAGCTTTTGATCTCTCCATCAAATCTGAATGAGATCCTTACTGGATAGAGTAATCTTGGTTGTAGGTTTTTCCCTTTCATTACTTTAGATATATCCTGCCACTCCCTTCTGGCCTGCAGGGTTTCTGCTGAAAAATCAGCTGATACCCTTATGAGGATTCCCTTGTATGTTATTTGTTGCTTTTCCCTTGCTGCTTTTAATACTTTTTCTTTGAATTTAGTTTTTGTTAGTTTGATTAATATGTGTCTTGGTGTGTTTCTCCTAGGATTTATCCTGTATGGGACTCTCTGTGCTTCCTGGACTCGGGTGGCTATTTCCTTTCTCATGTTAGTGGAGTTTTCGACTATGATCTCTTTGAATATTTTCTCATATCCTTTCTTTTACTCTTCCTCTTCTGGGACCCCTATATTTTGAATGTTGGTGCACTTAGTGTTATCACAGAAGTCTCTATGACTGTGTTCAATTCTTTTTGTTCTTTATTCTTTATTCTGCTCCTCAGCAATTACTTCCGCCATTCTATCTTCCAGTTCACTTATTCATTCTTCTGCCTCAGTTATTCTGCTACTGATTCTTCCTAGTGTATATTTCATTTCAGTTATTGTGTTGTTCATTGCTGTTTGTTTGTTCTTTAGTTCTTCTAGGTCTTTGTTAAACATTCCTTGTGTTTTCTCCATCTGTACCTCCATTCTATTTCCAAGATTTTGGATCATCTTTACCAAAATTACTCTGAATTCTTTCTCAGGTAGGTTTCCTATTTCTTCTTCATTTACTTTGTCTTGTAGATTTTACCTTGCTCCTTTGTCTGTAACGTATTTTTTGTCATCTAATTTATTTTTTGGTGGGTGGGGCTGTATTTCTGTCTTACAGGTTGTTTGATTTGAGGCTTCCAGCACTGGAGTTTGCAGGTAGTTAGGTAGAGCCAGATCTTGGTGCCAGGATGAGGACCTCCAGGAACCCCCACTCCAATTAGTATTCCCTGGGGTCTGAGGTTCTCTGTTAGTGCAGCAGTTAGGACTTGGTTCTCCCATCACAGGAAGTCAGGCCCAACCTGCTGCCCATGAACCAAGATCCTGCAAGCTGGTTGCTTGTGGTTTCCTCCCATCCCCTTGAGTGTCAAGGTCTCCCACCAGCATCAGATAGGTGCCTTAGTTGTGAGGAGATGTGAATTCTGTCTCCTCCTCCTCCACCATCTTAACCTCACCTCCAAAGCTAGTATTATTGTGACAATGGTTCATAATTCCACTATTTGTATTCTATGTGACTAAAGAAACTGATGAATTTTAATGAAACAATTGTTAGTCTAATAGCTAGTATTATTTTAACTTTGGTTTGTAACTCTACATTTTGTTTCCTATATAATTTAAGACACTGAAGCATTTAAAAGAAATATGAGTTTATATTTTGGGGCACACAGTATATAAAGATGTAATTTTGTGACATCAACAACCAAAAGGGATCAGGATGAAACTGTAAAGGAGCAGAGTATTTTTTTTAATGTTATTGAAGTTAAGCTGGCATAAATTCAAATTAGGCTGTGTTCCTGTCATACCAGTTGTTTGGCCGGAAGTGTACAGCACTGGAGTTTGCTGGCAGTTGGGTAGAGCCAGTGTCTTGGTGCTGAGATGAGAACCTCTGGGAGGCCTCACTCTGCTTAAAATTCCCTGGGGTCTGAGTTTCTCTGTTAGTCCAGTGGTTTGAACTGGTTGCTCCCACCACAGGAGCTCATGCTCAACCCCTGGTCTGGGAACCGAGATCCTGCAAACTTGGTGTGTGTGTGTGGGGGGGGGGGGGGAGTATTATTGTTATTATTCCAAACAATAATAAAGAATAAAAAATAAAATAAAATTAGAAAAACAAAAATTATATTAGAAAAAATAAAAATATAAATGAAACAACAGCAACAAGGTAAAACAGAACCACAACAGCAAAAAAGAAAGAAAGAAAGAAAGAAAGAAAGAAAGAAAGAAAGAAAGAAAGAAAGAAAGAAAAGAAAAGGCCTTGGCTGTGAGGGGCAGGGCTTAGCTGGGGGCAGGGGATGCCCTGAGGAGGCCTCAGAGTGTGAAAGTTTAGGCTGGGACCCTAGCAGGCTCACTGTGGGACAAGCAGGTAGGGGAAACCATGGCTGCATTCCTCTCTCATCCCCTAATCCCCTGAAATTCTCTCCCATCCCCTCTGATACCCTCACAATGGGTGGACCCCTCCTGAGTGTGAGAACCCTTCCCTCCCTCCAGCCGCCCCTCAGGGGCACCAGTCCCTTCTCACATCATGTCTACTTCCCCCCCACACACATGCCTCCAAGACCCACATGGCCAGAGGGGGCCTTGGAGGACAGAGGATCAGGCCTGGGACCTCAGTAGGCTCCCCAGGAGGAGTAGGCAGGGAAATGCTGGTTGCATTCCCTTCCAATCCTCCAATCCCCCAAGGGTCCCTCCCAGTCCCTGTTGATCCCCTCAACTTGAGTGGGCCCTTGCAGGCATGGGAACCCTTCCCCTCCCTCAGCCGCCCCTTAGGGGCACTGGTCCCATCCTGCTTCCACTTCTCCTCCCCACACCCTCCCTGTTCACATCCTACTGGGGTGCTTGGGGATTCCTCCCATCCCTTTAGGTGTCCCAGGTCCCCCACCAGAGCCTTGTAGGTGTCCTAGTTGTCAGGAAATATTTATTTTTTTCTCTGGCTGGTTTTTATTATTTTCTGTTTTTAAATTTCAACATTTTACTATGATCAATCTAGGTTTATTTTCTTTGTTTTTATTCTGCTTGGGATTCATAGTAGTTGATTGAATCTGTGGTTTAATGTTTTCACAATTTCAGGAATCTCAGCCATCATCTCTTCAAATATTTCTTTTCTCCATTGTCTCTCTTCCTTCTTTTTGGAGTTCCAGCTACACTTAGTTAGATCTTTATACCATGCTCATATATTTCTTCTGCTGTTTTTGTTTTGTTTTGTTTTTTAATTTTTGGTAATTTTTTATCCTTTTCTCTGTCTATACATTAATCTTTATCTTTTCTTCTGATCTATCTTATGATTCACTAATGAGAATTCGTCTCTAACTACAAAATACCCCTCAAACCTACATGTCAGGGTACCAACCTGTATCATGCCCTCTGTGCTTTTTGTCACACTGCCTTTCTATCCAGAATGGTTTTTCTGTTCTCGTTCATCTATAAAACATGAACACATCTTTCAACATTGATGTCTAGTATCATCCACTCCTCCATGTTGTTTTTTTTTTGACCCTCCCCAAACAGGGCCAAGCACTCATATATCCCCACTTGACTCATACAGACCAGCCTAGGACATGCACAGCACTCCTTGCACTTATTTGTCTACACCTCTATCTCCAAACAGTAGACTGGGAACTACTGTGCCTTATTCAGCTTCAGATTTCTGAGATCCAGCACACAAATAACAATAAGTATATTGGTGCTGAGGGAATTAGTATAATGCACTCAACTCTGTTTACACATTAGAATCACATTGGGGCATGTGTTTTGAGAAATACAGATATATCAAATCTAGAAGTGGGATCTGGGCATCAGAACATTTAGAAAACCACTGTGGATGATTCTAATGCGTAGCTTAGGTTGAGGATTGCTAACTTAAAGAATCTACATCAAAAAGGTGATTTCATGGGGTAATGGGCTGAGAGCTGAAAAGTTTCCCTGTGAGGAACTGAGTACATTCTGTGAAGGACACCAGAAGATGTACATGTCAGGGAGATGCATTTGAGTGCAGCTGTCCATGGATGCATGTTACCAGGGACCCTAGTGGAATGTGTGTGTGTGTGTGTGTGTGTGTGTGTGTGTGTGTGTGTGTGTGCATGAGCACGCATGTGTTTAGGAGGTAAGAGTAAAAAAGGGAATTCCCAGGGTCACAGAAGAGCCAGCTTGGGGCTCTAATCTGGATGCTCAAGTTGGTAAATAATATGAAGAAAACTCCTATCTTCTATCTGCCTCTGCAACAGTGAAAGTCAAGCAATATTGGCAGACCATCTTTATCTGTTAGCAGGAGGGAACCTGGTCCCTATTCATTCCAGGACATTAGGGAGATAGAGGGTGACTGATAAAGGCACCACAAGGTAAGGGAAAACCTGATGACAGGCCTTAGGTGAAGCTGTCAGCACTCCTGCCCCAGTTCAGACCTCTTACTGTGATGATGTGTGTGCTCCTCCAGTTGTCATAGAAACTGGATCTTTCTTCCTGAATCCCAACCCCTTTGCTGTGTGTTTGGTTTCCCATTTTTTAATGAAATTAGGTATGCAGTGAAGTGTGCACACTTCCTCTCACATGACCCTGCCCCTCCCAAATCAAAGCAGTTCAGGATCATCTTGTGCCTCGTGAGATGAGTGGGCTGTGGGAAGCTGTGTTCTCCTCCTTCCACCGTCTGGAGGATGCTCCCCACTGGGCTCCAGCATTTAAGAGTCTGACACCAGTAATCTACAAGTTCAAATGCATGAACTATTTTTGGATTCTCAGATCAGGCACAGGACAGAAAAGTGGATTAATAAAATATAGAAAGTAGGGAGAACATTCTGTGGACCCAAAGTGGTATTTGTGATGTGCTGTAATTATTGGGAAGATGACCCTAATTGGGGAAAAAGAAAAGCAGCCCTGCATTGATATCAAACTGAGCTTGATAGAGTGTTAACCAGGCCCCCATATTTACAACATATCTTAATTTTTCTCCTGACAAGAATTTGGGTCTCCAGTTATATTCCCTGGTAGTGTTCTGAATCCTATTCCTTCATGTCTTCTGAACTGTTTATTAATAATTTTTTGTGTGTATGAAGAAGAGATTTTTAGAAAACAAAGTAATGACTTGATTCTTTGCTGCTCAGTTGTGAAGACTAAGATAAGACTGTAGTATTTTATAAAAATTTATGTAATGAACCATTTTCTTTCTCACTTCTTCTTCTAGGGTGGTAGGAAGTAAGGAGCAGTTTCTCTTTACAAACCAGTGGAAGTCAGGAAGGGGAGTTGTCTGTGGGGTTTCTAAATTATGTCTCTGTCACCACGACTTCTACTAATGAAGCAACCCTTCTTCAGGATCCTTCTGGAGTCAGTTTTACTCCCCCTGCTCTCTATATCTTCCCGTCTAAGCCTTATCCAATGAATAGACTCTTATCCTCTCCCTCTTCTTATTTATGCTGCACTTGCCTACACCAGAAACTTCTGAGAGAAAGTAGATATACTGAATCTAGAAGCTGAATGCCCCAAGAAGGCCACTGTAAGTTATGTAAGTCAGATGTGTTTCTGTTTTACCCATAAGGTAACACATGCCTGTAGGAACCTTGGTGACCATTCCTACTTCCACTGAACACATCTAAGGTCTTTCACTGGTCAACCTTCATTCAAGATCTTACATCTAAATCACCTTACCCTTGGCTCTTTTGGTCCAAGCATGTCACATGCAACAGGACAGGACACATTATTACCAAAATTATTCCTCCATCCAGGCACCCTGTGTCCCTGGAAAATTGCTGAATTTACTTCAAACTGTATAGAAATCCATTTTTAGTATCCTGACAAGAACTCTTTGGGGTTGGACACTTGCTGAACTTAGAAGTCAAGGAGTTGCTCATTTCTTTGTTGAGTGACACTTTTTATTCACTTGTAAGACTTCTGAAGCCAGTAAACCAGCTTATTAATTTTGCTACATTAATTTTGCTCAGTTCTGGAATTGAGAATTATATGCAAATACTAACTAAATCTGGTCCAGAGGGGTCAGTCTTCCAACAGAGATACAACACCTGAGTTATCCTTTGCTCAGTATTGAGCATCAGCCATGATAGAAGGTTAAATAGTCAATCCTGAGAAGCAGAACATTCCTACAGAGCATTAGCTTAAATAACAGCTCAGAAATGGGAACCTATTTTGCCCCGAATGTATCAACACTCAAAATCTTTATGCAGAAATTTGATTTACAAAACTTTTTAGGGAAACATGACTGTTTTCAACCCATGAGTCACACCTGGAAATTCTCTTGACCTTAAACCCAGTGGGCAGAGTTGTCAACAATGCAAACTTGCCCACAATCTCTGGCCCAGAACTTTCTATTTTAAAATCACAGGATGTGCCAGTCCCCAAACCAGGAACACCCATCCGCCCCTTCCACGCCCATTTCCATCACCCAATATCCAAATTTGTCAATGCATCTGACACTGAGAGACTCTAAACAGTGTATTTTCCTTTTATCCTTAGCCTTTATTAACTGAACTTGTGTAACAGTCAAGAGAGGGCAGATCATGTCACACTGAAAAAAGAAAGTCCAAAATTTTATGCTTAACACAACAAAGGCTTATTTTTAACTCACACAAAGTCTGTAATGGGTCCGGACAACTCTCCAGGCCAACTGTTCTTCAGGCAACAGCTAAGTGATCCAGTCTGAAGGAGCCTCCATCAGCTTCTACCTGTCTCATTGGGACACTCAGACTCATTGGTTGACTTGGCAGGGAAGAACTGTCTAGAACAGAGGTTGGTAAACCTTTCACTAAAGGGCCAGATAGTGAATATTTTCGACATCACAGGCCGGGAGATCTCTGTCGTAACCACTGAATTCTGTTGATGTAGCCTGAAAACAGCCATGGATAATATGAAAATGAGTGTGGTATCCTCCAATAAAATTTAATTTACAAAAACAAGTAGTGCACTGGATTTGGCTTGCAGGCCATAGTTTGATGATTCCAAGTCTAGAGTCTCTGACTGGCATTAAATGGTTTTGCATGAATTCTACACAAAATATTTTGCTCACATTTTAGTTGCTAAATTAAGTCATATAGCCATGCCTTCAGGAGCCAGAGAAGTATGATTTTCCCATATTTTAAGAGGAGAAATGGGAGACTATTTATGACTAGTACTAATTTTCATGCTGTTTTGTAAATTTCAGGATAAATGGGAATTCTAGAAATAGCAATTAAAGTCAGCCACCTTAGATTTGAATAAGTCTGCAGTCACTTGGTATCCCCCTTGACCCAGGGCAATAAGTTTAACTTCTTGGACTGTCAGTATCTCTATTTGTAACATGAAGATGTCTGTATTCCTAGAACAAATATGGGGATCAAATGAGACATTTCAGGACAAAGGGATTTGGAAACTAAGCCTCGGGGATTCATGCTGTTATCATTCACTACTGTCTTTAGCTTCATAGGACCCAGTTTCAGGCTGTCGCTCAGTTTAAAGGTCTAGGCTTTGCCATACTCTGAGTTCCAAACTCAGGGTCCAAAGTGGTGGGCTCTTCTAGGACTTCTGCTTAAGCTCTAGAGTTGAAGTCCAAAATGTTTTTCCATTCTCTCCAGACCACAGCCTATAATACTGCACAGAGTGCACCTAGCTGGAAACTGGCAGTAGAATGACTAGCTGAGTTAAACAAGGGACAAAGGAAAAAAAGGCACACTACCTCTTTTTTGTAAGCAAAATTGTTTTTATGAGTTATGGAAAATTTTTTCTCCCTGCCTTTTCCCTCTTGGTATCCAGGAGAGTCTCATTAGCTCTTAAACAGTTCTCCTAAATCCACTTCAGTCCTTGTGAATTTGTTAGTCTAACATGACGTGCTTTAACTCCTCTTTGCTTTCAAGCCTGAAAGGTGGCTAGGAAAGGAATGAGGGTGGGAGGGGGGTGGTGAGAGCAAAGGGGAACAGCCTCCAAGAAACATTTGAAGGAAGCAAACTGACAATCGGTGAGCATTTTCTCTGTGCCAGGAGCATTACACACATTATCTGATTTTATCACCACAATAATACTGCATTGCAGGCTGTTTTATTTCCTCCAAAGAAACTGAAACTTAAGGAGTTTAGGTAACATACCTAGGATCACACAGCTAGGAAGTTGCAGAGCCAGGATTTGAAGCCTGGTCTGACTTTTCACCCTTCCAGGTTGTGTCCTCCAGAAGGGAACTCCATCCAGATGGGTGTCAATGGCCCTTCTTCCATTCAGGGCCGTTCATTGACTCCTCTATCTCACTGGGGAAGGTTGGTAATATCCATAGTAATTCAGCACTGAAAGACTTCCCCGCTGCATGCTTCCCAGTTAAGGACATCATTTCATACCTGGCTCTTCTTCCTAGTCTCCACGCAGATTTAGGGCTGAGTTTGCAGACCCAAGGGTCGTATTTTGTCAATAAACCGTCAGAAATAAGTAACATCTTAGGGAAGGGAGCATCAGTAAGAAGATAAGGAGACAGGATTGATAATGATGATGGTAACTGTTGACATTTACTCTTGTTCTTTGCCAACTGCTTTTCCATATTCACATAATCCTGACAACAATCCTATGAAATAAATACTAGTAATTATATTTTGAAACTGAGGCACCAAGATATGAGGCAACTTGCCCAAAGTTGCACAGCTAGTAAGCAAAAGAGCTGCGATTTGAACCTAGAAAAGATAACTCCAAAGCCCAGTCTCTTGACCACCCTGCTAGTCATTTCAACCACCTGGGAGCTTTTTAAAAATGCCAGTGCCCAGCCCTCACCCCGATATTCTGATGTATGTTGTGTGAGATAGGATCAGGGCATTGATATTTTTAAAGCACCCAAAGTGCTTTAAATCTGAAGTGCAGCAGAGTTGAAACCCTGTGTGACTCAGTTACTCCACCTCCTGAGGCCTCAGCTTCCCTATCTGAATATGAGGGGTGGGGGAACTGTGAAGAATATTTTGAGAGGTCACAATAAATGAAGAGTCTTATTAGCATTTGATGGGTGGCTTCCAGGGAAGTTAGAGACAGTATTGCCCAAGGAAACTTTTTCTCATCCAAATGATCAATAACATCCCACTAGTAGCACGTGTGAGCATGCCCATTGGCTCTCAAAATCTGCACATATGGGATTCTAAATTCTACTGAGTATCAAGGGAGATGGAATGCTTTCCCTCATTGCTGATCGGATTATTCTACTTTAAACTTTTTAACCAGTTAAGCTGTGAAGGAGACCCAGGCACTTCTGCAGACCCACCCCCTCCTGGCACAGGGCCTCCAGGACTGAGGAAGTGCATCTCCAGTCTGGGCCTAGAGCTTCTCATTTACAAAATGGGATTTTAAAAAAGGTCAAAGGGCTATTCTCGGGATTGAATAAGACAGCAAACATCGTATGCAAATCATAGAACATAGAGGTGCTTGGCACATAATAAATACTTATAAACAGGACACACACACTTAATGAAATAAATGTCATTTTCCTCATTGGACTGATTAGAGAAGAATCTATGCTAATTTATGTAAAGCATGATGAAAGTGAACATAAATAATAATCACAGATGCCTAGTGTGATGGTCTTCTAATTGTGTCCTCATTGCATTTTAAAATTTTGGTATGTTGCTATTATTGCAAGAAGGTAAGCTAACACATAAAGTATGTGAAAAAGCATAACTGTGTGATCCTACCACCGGACACACACATTCCAGAAAGGAGAAGACAGTTCTCTTTGCAGATCAGGGAAAGAAAGAGACCTATTGGGGGAGCCTCGGGGCTAAATCTCTCTACCATTGGAAAGGAATGTAAATGCTGGGGGTACAGGGAAGGCAGGGGACCAAGGTGCAGTTACTGTGAGGGGTCCGTGAGAGGTGGACAGACAGAGGATAACTGTCTCATCATCATTTTTGTCTTTCTACTGAATCCTTAGTCAAATGTTCATTTTTTTCCTTAAGCACCTGTGGACTTCAATCTGTTTCTTGAATTTGTGAAAGGAAATGCTGGATTCTCCTTCAAGTTGGCTTTGAGGCAGGAACAATGACTATCCATGGGTTTCTACACTCCAACTCTGTAACAATTTCTGCCTTGTTCATCATCACACTACACTGCTGGCGGGGAGAGAACCTAGGTGCCCGTCTGAGGAACAGGCAAATGGAAAGATGCCCATCTGGATACTATTTTGCAGGAAGAAGCAACAGACTAGGTTGTTTACTAGCAACAGCTAGAGAATATAAAAAGCATAGCACAGTGCCATTCAAGTAAATGTGAAGCATTCATACAATAAGAACACTGTATTTTACAAGGATACATAAAATTCAGAGATTCGTATTTCACACGTTAGAATGGCAGGATTGGGCAGTACAACAGAATTAGATTGGAAGGGGATGATGGATGGATGGATGGATGGATGGATTGAAAAAAATCAAACAAATAGGAATGAGAGGACTTGAATGAGCCAATGATCATAGAACTGGGGGAAATGATTAACTCAACTCTCTATACCAAAATACTTCACCTTTCAAAATATTCTTGCAACAACCCAGAAATTGGTAGCAGCAGCAAAATCAGCACTCTCCATCCTCCTTTGTTCAGAAAGCTTGTAAAATTAATGCAAATTGGTAGACCACTCCTAGTGAAAGCTAGTTTTGCTGCTTTTTAAACATTAAAATACTGTTTCAAAGCCAATCTGAAAAGACTACATAATGTATGATTTCAACTATATAAAATTCTGGAAAATGCAAAACTGTGGTGACAGTATAAAGATCAGAAGCTGCCAGTGCTTGGGGATGAGGACAAGAGGGATGAACAGGTGGAGCACAGGGGATTTTTAGAGCAGAGAAATTATTTGATAGCGTAATGGTGGCTATGTGTCATTATACATTTGTCTAATCCCATAAAATGTACAACACAGAGTGAAACATCATGTGAACTATGGACTTTAGCTAATTGTAATGTACTGGCTCATCAGTTATAACAAATGCACCACACTGAACAAAACAAAATCAAACACAAAAATGTTTCAATATAACACATGGTGCATAAGAACGCAAGAGCACAAACAACAGAGTGCTGCCTCAAACTGAGGATACAATGGCAATCATACTGGGAAAAGTTGAAGCCATGTGCCTTCAGGCAGACTAGAACCAGACGATGAAGAGAACATGTTTTCTCTATAGAAAAATGGTATAAACAGGTGCACTGCGATAACCACTAGAATTGGTTATGCAAATAATCTTATAGAGAGAGTCATGTCTACTTTCCTTTGCATACAGGAAAATAATGCTAGCAACTGCAGGATTCTGGGATAGAAGGAAATGAGGCACCCATTTTATTGATTTATTTATTGATTGAACTTTTTCTGTGAATTTGCAAAACTAGGGAAAGCACATTATAAAGACAGAGACAGAAGCGATATAGTCCTTGTATTATAAACTACATCTCTTTAATTTTCTTTCCATGGCTGGATCTCTTCTCCACCATAAGGGAAACTAAAAGAGCCAATTCATAAGTTCATTTGAAAGCAGTGTGAAAATGTGTGTGTGTGTGTGTGTGTGTGTTTGTGTGTGTGTGCTGGTGGGGGCAAGGTAGAGGTAGAAATGGATCCCCCCATTAAGAAGAATTTGATATGAACTATTTGACAGCTGGTAAAGGAAGTGGGTATAGAACAATGGCTTAAAGAATTGTCCTGAAACCTTACCCAAAGCCACTAATTCACCAGGGACTATCATAAAACATACTCATGTTGCAAGCCTTTCCTCAAGGTCTTTGACAGAACAAAGTATGTGAGGGATCATGTGATGATACTGGATAATTGGGCAAACAGATAGAACCAGGTTTTACCAAAACTCTGTGGTCTCTAAGTTTAGCACAGGGCAAGTGGATCCTCCAAATGACCCGTTTAGAAAGAAAATAGAATGGAGAAAGGCTAAGGAAACAGAAGTTTATGATGTAGCAGAAAAAGGGTAGTATTGGAGTCAAAATGACCTGGGTTCTAATACCAACTGTCACTTACTACTTATGTGACCTTGGGCCAGTGAGTAAACCTGTTGCAGTCTAAATTTCCTCACCAGTAAAATAGTAGTGTATTATTCACCTTTCATAGTTCTATAAGTACTCAAAACAATAAACGTATATCTCACAATGCCTGGAACACAGACAGTACTCAATGTAGGGGGTCATTTTAATTGCAGTCTGAGTTTAAGAAAAGTGCCTTCTTCCAACAGTAATGATATAAAGGGGTTTATATAGAGGGAATTCCTCCAAAGTCCTCCAAAGAGAGAAGGATATCTCAAGTTAATGCTCCCTTATCCTCTTCTCAAAACACACGGGGTGGCTTCTGCAATTGCATGGGAACTTAATGTCGTAGTCCTCATCACCAATAATCTCCATTGTCCCCATCCTTACAACAGCAATAACAGAAGTGCCTCACATTTGTTTAGTGCTTGCATAAATGCTATCTCAGGCTCTCTGCATCGCACTGAGTGGCTGATATTACTGCAGTTGGTGATTCAAGTCTTTCTGGTTCATGTCCCTGTCTTGCTATGTGATATGAGATGCATTTCCCTGTAGAACAAAGGCTGAAATTCTACCATTAGTCCTAATGATGACTGCTGCAGGGCCACTGTTCCTTGGTTCCATCATGTGAGAACTGGCCTAGGAAGCAAACACCATCTTGTTTATGTAGAGGTGGAGTGTGTCATAAATTCCAACAAGATGGTTTGCAAGGAGACTGGAGCACAGTCTGCCGGTCAGGGTCTCCGTCTTTGGACTAATTACTTCACCTCCAACAAAGGCTGAATAAACCAACAGGAATCCCCAGTCTTTCATGTCTCAGTAGGCTGCCAGCTGGCCAGGAGGAAAGGGACTTGGGCATGTAGCCTCTTCCCTTTTCTCCATTATTTGGAAACCAAGTTTGGGATTTCCCAGCTCACTCCCCAGTGTGTTGCAAATGCTGTTTACCTAGACTTCTTCGTGACTGTAAGCTTTTCTAAATGAATACAAAGAAATTACCCAGTAGGGGCCAGGAGAGTTATTTTCACAGACTCTGATAGAGTCTACTAACATATTCATAGGACCACAGCTGCGGAGGCATCTGGAACAAGAAAAAAGGAGCCATCCAGTCAGAAGGAATGGTTGTGACGTGATCTCTATCCAACATCTCTTTCCGAGTCATTGATTTTTCTATTGTAGACGTGCTCCCAGAGTCCTTAATCCCTTATTCCAATACCTCTGGATACTTTGAGCTCTCTAACTAATATAAAATTAAGAAGGAATAACACCATTTTGGCCTCTTAGATATCAAGCTCTAACAGTATCTCATTTTATCTTCACAACGACGTAGTGGGAGAGGTATCATTATTATTATTATTATACCAACTACACAGATAAAAGCACTTAAACCAGAGAGACCCAGGAACTTGTCCAAGGTCACCCAGTTGGCAAGGGGCAGATCCAAATCTCATATCTCTTACCAATAAGCTACAATGAGTCAGTGTTTTATCATTTCTTCTTATTAATTTTTATTGCAGTATAGTTGTTCTACAATGCTGTTAGTTTCTGCTATACAGCTAAGTGAATCACCTATCCATATAAATATATTTCCTCCCATTTTATCATTTTTAAAGCACATCATTTTGAACGTTTTGGATTATTATTTGAGGTCTCTCTCAAGTGTTGGGAGGTAGACAAGACCAACACTGTTATCCCAAATTGGCAGAAGAGGATGTGGAAGTTTAGGTGGGTGAGTGGCTTGGCCTAGGACCCCAGGTAGTGACTAGCAGTGAAAGGAATCTGAACTTTGGAGTCAGGCAGACCTGAACTGGGGGCTGCCCCTGACTTTGTGTGTAGCTGTGGGAAAGCCACTCATGTTCTCAGGGTTCTCACCTGTAAAATGTGACTAATACCAGTGGTAATACCACCCTCAGAGGAGGTTTTCTATGAAATAGACAATATGGGCACTTGTTTAAAAGTGGGCACTGTTGAGTCCTACTGCCTGTTTTTAATGATTCTGTGACTTTGAGAAAGTTATTACCCTAAGTCTCTGTAAAGAGTATAACAGCAGTACTTAATCTGTGGGGTCCTCGGAAGGCTTAAATGATATGACTCATGTAACACAATTAGTAGGGAGCAAACACCCCATAAATATTAGCTGTTATTATCATTATTCGCAAAGCAGCTCACAGCATGCCTAACACATAAAAGGTGATCAGTACATGTGAATCCTCTCCTTCACCACGTGTTCCCTGCTCTGGGAGGAAGAACTCATCCTCCCTAGCTCAACGGAGGCCTTCCTGCTCACCTGACTTTCACCTGCTGGAACATAGGCCTTTGGGGGCCAGGTAAATGAGGACAAGAGAGGCCATTTTCAAATTTAATAAACATACAGCCACTCACAGGGGCATCTCTCATCCCCACTGGCAGGTCATAGACAGTCTTTTCTCAATTACCTGCAGCTAATTTTAACCCAAGAACTGCCTTGCTCACTTTGCTTTCACCCTCCCCACCCCCTCCCTGAGCCCCAGGTGGGGTCTACTCAGAGAGTCTAAACCCATATTAACATCCTGAGCAAAACATAATTAGAAAACAAAATCCGCAGCCACAAGAAGAGTGTAATGCTGTCCAAAGCCACAGATGGAGTGAGTGGAATGTGGGGTTTATGCTTCTTTTGAACATTTTCACTTGCTTTGCATTCCTCACTTCATTGCTTCCCTTTATCAGAAAAAATAAGAAACCAAGACCATTGAGCCTCTATCTAGTTTACATTGCAGGGGCTGGCAAAGTAGGGCCCGTGGCCCAGTCCAGCCCACTGCCTGTTTTTATGAGTCAAGCTTCCTGAGAACACAGCCACGCCCATCATTTACATATTGACTTTGGCTGCTTTTGAGCTAAAGGGGCAGAGTTGAGTAGCAGCAAAAGAGACCAGATGGCTCACAAAGCCTCAAACATTTACTATCTGGCTCTGGACAGAAAGAGTTTGCTGGCCCTCGTTCCACTGTATCCATAAGTGAGGCAGCTTTTGGAACAGCCCACAACGGTCCTCTTCTGCCCAACACTGATGACCAGCACCTGCCTCCAAGTCCGGTCGGTGGCTGGGGCTGCACAAGAAGGGGTGCTCGGGCTGGCAGAGGAGGAGAACATCTGGGAGGGCAGGGCCCTGCTCACTACTCCTGAGGAGGAGCCCGGGGAAGACCTGCTGGGTCCCGCGTGGTCTGCAGCCTTCCTTAGAGCCGATCTGATCCTGGTGGTGGCAAATCTGCTGATGGTGGTGAGGGTTCCATAACTTGGGGGCCTGAGTTTAAAAATGTACTTGGAGATTCGCTTCATGTCAACTGTAGCCAACAAAGATGGAAGTTGGTTAAGAATTATTTGTGTGCCTAAAACTTCCTGGGATACCTGCTATTAATGCAGAATCCTGGCTAGACCCAGAGAGTCCCAGTTGAATAACTTAGAGTGAGGTCCAGGAAACACTGTTGTATTTTTTTTTTTTAACAAATATTACTGGTTTTGTTGTTGTTTGCTCTTATTGTTGTTTATGTTGGTGGCCCAAGTAAAACACTTTAAGGAACAGTGCCCTGATGATGTGATCTTAATCACTTTGGGGTTACAGACTACACGAGTATCTTATAAAAGCTATGGAAACTTCAATCAAGGGAAACAATACAACATATGTGTACAAACAGACCCGATGTTTCCTACAACTTTAGAGAGTTCTGGACACTCCAAGCCCATCGTTAAGAACCCCAAGTTAAGAACCATCTTAAAATAATGGCTATGAGAGAGAGTGTGGGAGAGCATTGATGGGAGATTGGAGGACTTTGCTCCTGACAGTGGTGGCCCCCTTCTCCCTTTCTTGTGGGCTTGCTTGGGGAACAGCTCCTCCTCTGTGATGTGGTTGTGTGATGCTCATCCAGATGAAGTCACAGGGTGGTGAAGATCACATGGGGGCATATGGATGAAAGCAAATTGCAAACTCTGAAATGCCATGCACACACACATGAGGGGTGGTGATGATATAACATCGGCCATAGGGGCTGCCTTCCAGATTCACAACACCCTCAGCAATGTGATTGCAACTCCTTCCTTCCATGTCCTTCAAGTCCCATCTTGACAAGACAGGCTGCCTGCCAAGTTGTCTTCAGTGCCACAGTGACCTGAAGGAATTCACCTTGTGAAATAACTGAAGACTGGACGTTTCCGCCCTGGAGTCCTGGTGCCAGCCCCCGTATTCAGTGTGCCCCAAATCCATCAGGAAACCAGTTCCTCTCCCTCCTCCTTTCCAGGTTTCTGTTGTGATTGGATGATATTTTGCAATATTAATGTGTGCCCCTTCCCCTCTCTATACTTTTCTCTCCCCCCACCCCCGCTTCCTCCCCCTCCTACCCACTCATACTCAGTTCTTTCACAAGAAAGACAAGCAGAAGTGGGATTGTCTGCTGCAGGAGAGGGGTGCTCTCCTACATAGGATGACAAAGGAACGTTCCCCCGAGGGGCAACACCGGAGGATAAATACAAAGAAAGTGAGGGACTGGGTCTTGAAAATTGGCAGAGTGCCATGCTCCACATCCACCCGGAGGAGAAAGCAAGTGCCGAGGCCCTGAGCAGGGAGCCTGCTTCGAGTGTTTAAGGACGAGTAAGGAGGCCGGTGTGACTGGGGGAAGGGAGGAAGGGGTAGGGGGTGAGCAGTGGGGTCAGAGGGACCAGATCTCATGACCTCAAGGCCACGCTCAGGACTGTGTCTTCTATTCTGAGCAATTCAAGAATTGGAAACTAAATTTAAAAAGATCACTCTGACTTTGTGTTAAGCATCAGAATCAGCTTTTAAAAGCCTCCCTCTTGCTGTGCAGAGTCCCAGGTAGGAGCAGGGAAGCAGGGAAGCAGGGAAGCCAATTAGGAGGCTTGTTCACAGCCTCAGCAGAAGACAGCCAAGGGGCTCAGACCCAGGGCTGCAGTGCAGGGGTGAGGGCGGTAGAGCTGATCACATTTGAAATGAGGGGTTAGATTGGGATATGAAAGAAACAAGACCAGGATGACTGCAAGACTCAGAATCTGACAAATCTAAGATGGTTTTGACTCAAGAGGGAGTCGGCTTGGCGGTGGGAGGGGGCTGGATCAGACATCTGGTTGAAGCTGCGTTCATTGGAGACGCGTGTTAGTAAACACCCAGGTGGAGATGGCCAGTAGACAGCTGGGCAGATTAGCCTGGAGTTCAGGGGAGAGGTCCACGCTAATGTCAAGGGTATTTCCCACAGGGTTCGGAGGGTGTTTGATGGCCTGAGGTTGGATGAGAGTCCTAAGGGAGGGGGTGTGGGTGGAGAGGAAAGAATGAGAGGACCACAGTATAAAATGTAGGGCAGAAACACAGAATTCACATAGCAAACTGGGAAAGGGGACTTGTGAGGTAATGAGACAGTCAAAACACAGTGAAGTCCTGAGTAGACATATGTATATGTATAAGTTTCACTTTGCTGTACACCTGATACTAACACAACATTGTAAATCAACTATACCCCAATAAAAATTAAAAATAAAATAAAATTCATTTTATTTGTTAAAAAAGCAAAACAGAGTGAACTCTTAAAAGTGAAGGAAATGATTCAAGAAAGAAGAGGTAATTCAGTAACATCAAGTGCTATGCATAGGTCAAAAGAGGACTGAGACCTGACCATGGATGTCGGCAGTGTGGTGTGTTCAACTCTGTGCGTCTGCAATGTTCCCTGGGAGAATTAGGAATTATTTGTCCTCGGGTGTTACAGGGACATTTAGATTGAGACTAAGACTTGCTCCAACGCAAAGCTAACTTGATGGATTCCCGTCTGCTGAGCAGGGTGCCTGCCCTTTTCTCAGGTCCAAAGAAGTGATTTTTCATCAGAGGAGAAACCTGTCACACCTTTGAGCTGCCAAGCCATAAATCTTCTTTCCACCAACTTGCTAATAATTTTTCTTGCCACCTTTCCTGATAATCCAGGGTAATTGTTATGAAATATGGGCTTGTTCTATCTTTCCCAGCTGCGGCTCCTCCGTCCTCTGCAGGTCCTGGGAGAGCAGAGGCTCTGTGTTTGTCACTGGGTGTTCCTTGGTTAGAAGCACAGCGGATGCTGTTACCAAGAACGTGACATCCTGCTGAAACCGGAGGCACCGCACAGCAGCCCTGAAATCTGAGAGCCAACAGCCCCTCCTGCCTAAAATACATCAGCAAGTGGCCTCTGCTTTGTTTAATGTATTCTCTTTCTTGGGGAGACAGAGGGAAAATGACTCCTGTTTAATCATGGGGACAAAAACATTCTTTCACGCATGCTCTTACTTGTTCCATAGAAACGTATTAAGCATCTGAAATTGTCTGGCAGAGTACTGGGTTAAGTTGGATAGAAATTAACAATCTAACATATACATCTTATGAAAGTCAGAATTAATGGGAATTAACTGAAAGGATAGTTTCCCTGGGAAGAGTATTGGATTGGGAGATATCAGTGCAGGAATTCAGTTAAGTGCAGCTTTAAGTGTCTTCTCTTGCTTCTAAAGAATGCGCTCAGATCAGTGGCCATGGGATTTTGCCTGTCCATAATGAGCTCCTGGCCAAATCTTGAAAATCCTTGAAAAAGGCTTACCAAGCCTCTTAAACCCCAACATAGATCTTGAAACTTCAACAAGATTCCCTTAGAGTTTGCAAAAACTGCCTTTGCAAGCGTCTTCATGGTCCAATGTCTTGCTGTGTATCTAAGTGCCATCTTGCTACATTGGCCCCCCCATTCTATAATGGTGAGCTGGCATCGTAGATACACAGTTGCCCTGTAGCTCTACAATGATAGGTAGTCAGTGGACACACACAGCTGGATATCTATAAGGTCTAAGTGGGACCCATTGTGGCAGGCCAGTGCAAGACCTCACAGAGCCAAAAACAAACAAAAAAAGGACCTCACAAAGCACCTATGATTGCCACACACTGTATTAAGTGTTGGGGATATAAAGTTGAAGACAAATCCCTGCCCTTATAAAACTCAAATGGCAAAGGGTTTGCAAACATCAAGTGACTTTAAGGAAAGTAGCATCCTTTGGCAGATCTGACCCTAGCCTTGGCTCCTGAATCCCCTGGCTCAACATGTATCTCAGTCATGGCTGTGGTCACACAATATTTGAAAATTGGCAAGTTAAGATCTGATAGGATTGCTTTAACAATTGCTTAAGCAATAGTTTCTGCACTATAGTTAAAGTCTAACAATTTAATTCCAACTTTCATAGTTTAACGTGGGAAGTACATCAAGTGACCCAACGGTAAATTAGTTTAGGATTTCTGAGTAAGTATAGATGCCTGCGTTAATCAACTAGAAAATACCATGCTCTTCCCCTATGCCAGGCATTGTGCTAAGAGCTTTATATTGATTATATCATTTAATGCAGAAACCTCTGAAGTAAGTACTATTGCTATCTTCCATTTAACAGATGAAGAAAGTGTTTTGAGTCGGAGTCAAGCCCAGGATGTCTAGCACTAGTCTCCGACCCTAAGTCTTAGGATAAAACATTTCCTTACACAAGGTGGATTCAGACACACTACATCTATACTTGATGAATGTTAACACATACTGATGGTCATATACACCTATGTAACTTACTCAGTAGAGCAGTTAGAGTCAGGGGTGGCAGGACACAAGGACAACATTGGCAAAAATGTGTAAGGATAATTTACAGATCTCACTTTGGTCAATTCCTTTGCCTTCTCTTGTACACAAAACCACTGAACAGATTCTGAGACCCAAATCTCTTTCCCTATGCCTGTGATAAACAAAGACAAGGACTTCAAATTTTTAAAAGAATAACAGAAATAAGATTTAAAGTCAGATTCCTATCCCAAAATCTCAATTGGTTAAACATGGTCGATTCTGGCAGCTCTCTCACTTTTACAGGTGATGTTTTCTCCATCTGGATCACCAGTTTCATCCTGGACAACTCCTTCTCATTCTTCAAGCTTCAGCTCACAGGTCACTTCCTCCAAAAAGCCATCCTGAAATCCCAGACCTAATCAAATGGCTGTCCTCTGTTTCCCCCACCATCATGGCATCATAGCTGTCTTAGTGCTTTCCTACATTCCATACTAGGCTATGAAACCCTTTCATACAAAGACTGTGTTTTACTCCGCTTTGTACGCTCAGCATGTAACAGAGTAGAACCTATATAGTAGGTATTTGATAAATGAATGAATGAATACCTTCTGACATAGACCAAGTGGGTTTGGTCTGCTTATAACCAGAGACTACCTGCTTAAACACAGTTATCAGTCACTTGGTTGCAGTACAGAGCATGTCCACCCTCACAACTGAAAACAGAACTCATGGTCTCACAGCAATTTAGACCTAAATGCAATAACAGAGATAAGCTGGTCCAACCTTCTTTATATTGATAAAGAAACGGAGCCAAGTGCCCTGAAGTGCTTTCCCCAAGGATGCCCAGATACTCAGGGGCAGGACTGGGAATGGAATCTAGAATTTCTGACTCCTAACCAGTCATCTTTGACACTTCTCCTAATGGAGGGTCTCAGCATACAGCCCATGAGCAAGTTCTTCCCAACGGATAGATTCAGCTACATTAAGAGATCCTCAAAGTAACAAACGAAGAGTTACAAACAAAAAGCAAATTCATTTTTCCACATGTTGTTAAAACCAACTTCCAGAGTCTCTGGTCCCTGGTAGCACTGAAGCACCACTCCTGAAATTTGTTTCCAAAATTCAGTTATTCCCAGACATTGTTTATTATTTCTCAAATAATCTGGTGCACAAAAGAAATTTAAGAAGTGTTACAGACTGCTTCTTATGTTTGAATGGACCATCAAGGACATCTACCATAAGAAAAATTCTCATTTCAGTCAGAACATTGATTTCAATAAATCTATGCAAAGGAATAAAGGGGCTGTTCTTCCTTTTGGTGAAATATACTCGCAGCTCACAAAGTATTTTGTTGATAGAAATGTTAGCAAGCAAGGACAGATGTGCAGCCTAAAGCTGCTGAAATGCAGCATGAGACCCACCAGCCACTAAATTTTAAACATTGCTTTAGTGGGCACTAAGTCCAGAATGGTTTACACAACACTTTGGTAGAGCCACTGCTGGTGCATTGCAAAAAGCAAGGGCTATAGAAGCAGAAAGATCTGCTTAAGTCCAATTCTATCACGTATTAACTCTGTGGCGATTGACAAGAGGTTTAATCCTCTTAATTCCATCTACCAGTTGAAGAAATACTTAATGAGCAACTATTCTAGGCACTGGGTGAACAGCAGTGAGAAAGAGTTAAAAAAAAAAAAGCCTACTCTCATCAAGCTTACATTCTCATAGGGGGAGACTTTGGGAGGCAAATCACACGCATACACACACACACAAACACACACACCCACCCACACACACACATATAGGAAATATGCAGTATGTTAGGGAAGAGGGAGTGCTGGGCAGAGGGCAGTTTTAAACAGAGTGATCAGGGAATGTGACACTGAGAAAGTGACATTAGAAAGAGTGAAGGAATGGATCAAGTAGGCACAAGAAGGCGGAATGCTCCAGGCACAGAAAGTGGTAAGTTCAAAGGCCCTGGGGTGGGCTGAATGGTGTGCTCTTTAAAGAGCACTGAGAAGATTATCTGTCTAGGGCATTGGGAGTGATGTGGAGAGTAGTAAGAGGTGAGCTCAAAGAGGTATAAGAAAAGGAAATGCAGAAGAGTAGACCTTGTAGGTTAATAAGAACATTGGCCTTTTTTTCCCAAGTGAGATGAGAAGCTTTCGGAGAGTTTTGAGCAGAGGGGTGGTATGAGCTGGCTCCAAGTTTTAAAAGCAACTGGACCTGAGCAATTGGAAGGATAGAGTCATCATTAACTGAGATGAAAGCAGAGGAGGTACAAGTTAGTCGAGAAAGCCAGGTGTTTGGTTTTGGATATAACAAGTTAGAGATGCTCATTAGACATGTAAGAGAAGATACTAATTATGCCAGTGCGTCTACCTTGTAGTTGAGAGGTCTTGACTATAGATTTAAATCTGCCTCAACATACTGTTTAAAGCAATGAGAGAGAATGAGATCACCAGAGAACAGTGGTGTCCAAGGGCTGAATTGAGAGGTGGATGGTAAAAATGGTTGAGGCTCAGGTAGTGTTTACTATGTACTCATACTATAGACCCTGCTCTGAGTGCTTTCACATATGAACTCATTTAGTCTTCATGACAACCCCATAGGGTAAGTACTGTTATTACTTTTATTATTAGGAAACTGGGAGAAAGAGGTTAAGTAACTTTCCCAATGTCATACACCTGCTGAGTTGTGTGGCTAGAATTCCAATGCGGGGTGTCTGGCTTCAGAGTCTGAGCTTCTAAACCCCTTCCTAACACTGCCTCTCCAGTAACTAGAAGGGAATTAGTAGGGAAGCCTGGGAAGGGACAGCCAGAGAGGTGGAAGCAAAACCAGGGCAGAGTGGGGTCCTGGGAGCCAAGGGAAGAAAGTGTTTCAAGAATAGGAGAGTGATTAGCTGTCAGTTGATGCTGACAGGTCATAGAAAGCTGAGGACTGACATAGCAGTGTGGAGGCTGTTGGTGACAGATGAGAGCAATTTGGTAGAGAGGCAGCAGTAAAAATCAAATTGGAGTAATTTCAGGAGAAAAGGGGAATTGATGAGTTTTGACAGTTCTCAAGGGGATCTCCGATATATAGGGGAGCATATAGATGGACAGTAGCTGGAGGGGGATTTGGGATCAGCTGAAGATGTCTTTTAAAAATAGGAGAAAAAAATAGCATTAAGGTGTTGAGAATGATGCAAAACAAGAGGAAAAGCTGATGGTGAAAAAAAACACGGACATATTGCTGCAGGGACATCCTTGAGTAGCAGAGGTGACCTTTAGAAAGATGGACAGTTCATCCACAGTAACAGGAGCGAAGCAGTGTCTGGCATGGATGCCAGTAGTTGGTGGTGGGACTTTGTGAACATTCTCTTCTGATTGTTGAAGTTCCTATGCCTCAGTCTCCTTATCCATGATGGGCATTATAATATCTCTCTGCCAAGGTGGTTGTGAGAATTGAGTGAGACTACAGAGTGAAACATTAATGTCACACCTGGTATAATTTATGAGCTCAGATTATGACAATTCTTTCATCTCCCTCCTTATCGGTGATTATTAGTATTATTGTTATTGATTACTAATATTTACTGAGCGTTTACAGTGTAGCAGACTGTGCTGCGTACTTGTCACATGTGTCACACAGACTGGTCCTTCCATGTTTGTGGGATCTTATTGAGACTTTCTAAGCTCTTTCACGGAATCAGTTTAGGACTCAGTTAACTCGTTCATTGTTGCTTTTCCTCCCCAGTTTTCCCTTCATATCTTAAGTGGTTATCAGCCCCATGGGAGAGGATTTTATCAACAACTTCTCTGGCCCAGGTGTGTAACATTGGTTCACTCACCCTGATTCACCTGGAGAGCAGTGGCTTGTGGCTGGGACCCAGACACATACTTTCCATCTAACATCCTTGTATTTGATATTGATATTTGATATTGTATTTGATATTGGCTTCACTGAAACTACATCCGAGTGGTAAAAATCCCCCCGAGCAGCAATTGGCATTTGTACAAGCATTCTTCTTCTTCTCCAGGGGTAGTGAAATGGGAGATGAATTGGTATTGACCAACTTCTGAACAGCAGTGTTCTCAACTGGGAAAAGCCAAGTTAGGACTAGAGTGCCTCAGAGGTCCACTGGGCAGTAACGTTCTGGATTTTCTCATCACTTGGACACATCCTCTTTTACTCTTTGAAATGAGTACAAATTTCTCTACTGAGGATTCCCCTCATCAAAATCCACCAATCACTAGAAATTCCAACTCTCCTAAAAGAAACTCTTCAGGGAAAGTAGATTCGCATTCTGTTTTCACAAGTTTGTTTCAAAGGGAAAGTGTCATCGGTCAGCCCCTGGCCTTGAGTGGCTCATGCAAAGAATAAGATCAAGAGAGGCCATTGTGTTCCTAGGGAACTCCAGCACAGAAAGTACCCAGTGCTGTTTTTTGAGTTGTTTCTTTTCAGAGTATGGACAGCTCCAAGAAGGTACATTATCAAGAGTCCCCTGGAACTGGTTTGAGCCTTGAGCCTGACCACAAGACTGGAGCTTGCTCAGACAAATCAGAGTGTCCAAAAGTTACCTTTGCTTCATCTCAAAGCTAAAATCTCCTCCCCAGGTGGAGCTTAAGCCCCATTAACATAACATGTGATGTATGAAGAACCATGTTCCCAAACCGTGCACACGTGAGATTATGCCTGCTTTGATATCTAGTGACAAAACTTTCCTGCTTGAATATTCACCCCCTGCCCTAACGAAAGAACTAAACTTTCCTTGCTGGGGAGCCATGGCTTTGGGAAACGATTCCCCATGACCTCCTTATTTGCTGCAAATAAAAACTTTACTTTGTGTGACAGTTATCCTTAGTGTTGTCTCTGACTGAAAACTCACCAAGAAGCAAACCCGTTTTGGATTGGTAACATAAGCAGTAAGAGTCAGTGCATTCCCCTTACTGAGCAATTTTTATCAGTCAGTGGCTCTGCTTCCCATATCTAAGAAATGGACATCCTGGCATGCTCACGTGCTTGAGAGTTGAAAATCAGGGCTCACCCAAATCGATTTCCTCTGAGGAAGCAACATGTTGCTTGGACCACTGGAATGATCCTGGTGTTTTATAATACAACCATAAGGTTCTTCACTGAGAGATGAGACATCCCCAAAGTGAACAAATACTACTACAGGCTAAGGGATCTTTATTTCTCTTATGGGGGCCTTACTTTGCATTGAACTTGATAGTTTATATATACCATCTTAATTCTTGCAACTCTCCTGTAGGCTAAGTATAGGTATCCCTCATGTGAAGCTGAAGAAAAACTCAGAGGGGATAAGGACTTTGCCCAAATTTACACAGCAGATAGGTGATGGAGCTCATATTTGTACCTAAGTCTACTTAAATGTATATAGATTTTGGTCTGTCTTTTAGACTTTTAACCACCAAATGATATTACCCCCTTATTGGTTTCAATAGTATTGAACATGTCTGAGGGTTGCAGAGTCCTTCTGTGAAAATATACTTTATAATGCCCATATGGCTTCACTTGGGGACACCCTGGAAGCTGTACGTCCGTAAATAATGTCTCTTCAACTTGGTTAGACTCACAGTGCCAGTAGAAGACAGATGATCCACGGCTGTGGATGGTATCATTGCAAGCTAACGTGTTACTCTGTAGTCTTGGGTTGCCATCCCCTGGAGTGTTTTGATGCGATCAGTTGTCAGTTTCAGGTCTGTTGTTTCTCTCCGCAGAAGCCCAGCCAGTGGAAGATGACAGCCCCAAAGCCCTGCCTGTGTTAGGGGAGCTATCGAACTCGGATAATGACATAAACGAGTCGGTGTTCATCTGGGGAATCTCAGACAAAGCAGCCCAGAGGAAAACCATCTCTGTCGATGAAGGTTTGTTTCTCTCGCAACAGGAAAATCAGCAGCAGCAGCAGCAGCAACCGGAGCCGGTGCTCAGGCTGGGGAGAGGGAAAGAGAAGCTGAAGCTGCCACATGTGAGTAACATTTTATGATTTCCCTGCAGCTGGGAAAGGAATGCTGGGGAGGGGGCTTGGCTGTGAGGTGGGCGTGCATGTGTGGGTTGGGGCTTTCTGTGTGGCTGAGGGTGGGGAAGATGGTTTACACAGTTAACAAGTGCATTGAGGATCGGCTCTCCTCTGCCAAAGGAGGTGCAAGAGTGGCCTCACACGCACTCGCATTTTCTCCACTGATTATAATACGTGTAAGCAGCAGGTGGGGAATTTTTTCTTTTCGTTTTCTCTTTTTTTTCTTCCTTGTCTTCATCCTTGAGAGTGGGTTACATAGCAGAAGGTGCAGCCTGAGAGAGGCTTCCTGAGTGGAAGGACTCTTTTTCTTTCCCAAGAGATTTTCTTTCCCAAGTTTCTTTTACAGGTGTGTAGATCTCTATCTCTTTGCCATTGAGCTGCTCTTCTGCAGGGGCTTTTGCATCCTGCTAACAACAAAGGGGCGAGGGTGACTTTTGCATCTCTGGTTCTGAGCTCGAGTTGCCTGTGGTAAATAGCACCAAATCCAACACAGTTTAATCTCTCAGTTGTCACTGTTAAAAGAATTCAGTGAGCACAGCCCAGGCATGGGAAACATGGGGTGCATTTCATGCATCTGCTCAGCAGGTCTCTCAGGGCTGATAACGCTGATCTTGAACTTTGGGAAAGTTTTTTTTTTCTTTTTGAACCAAGCGCTGGAATTTACTGTGAATATTGGAAAACTGAAGCTGAAAAGGGGCAGGAGAGAATAGTGATGCTTTAAAGCACTCTTGCAGCCAGCAGCAGGTTGTCGTAGCATGGGGAGCTGGCTAGAGTCTTTGGGTTGTTGTAACTGATGCTAAGTAATGTGCTGAGCAAAAGTACACCTGGTCATGAACTTGCTGTATTCTGGTTATTGAAAGACACAGGTGTTTATGTGTTGTTTGTTTTCTCACCCCTGCTTCCTTCCTTCTCTCTTTAGAAGCTTGACATGGCTAAGCATGTCACGCTGAGTGTTTACATGCTTGAGTATCTGCAGTAAATACATACAAGTTCATCCTCCCCAGGAGGAGGGGAAAAGGGGGAGAAGGAGGGAGCTGGGGAGCGATACATTGTTGCTCATCCTAAGAGCAGCCTTTGAGCAGCTGCGCATGAAGATAGAACTGTCAGAGACACTTCACACTAGGACTTGGCCCGGAGGAGAGCAGTCAGCCGATGGGTGGGTGCAGAACTGAATGCTCTTGTGCCAGAAGGTCAGGGCCCTACTCCTGAGTTGCTATGGGGCGTGTGTGATACATGAAGCAGGAGATGAACTTCACGGGGAATCCTCTCACCCAGGTAGCACTTTCTGACCTTTCTCATACCTTGGCACTCTAGGGAAACAGGCAAGGTGGCTCAAAGCTGGAGATGAGTGGCTAGGGGGCTCAAGGGACCATCCCAGTGGAAAGGGTTCAATAGTTGGGACACCACACTATCTTGAACCCGCCCACAGCACAGTGGTGTGCCTCGGCATCCAGGTTGGGGGGATCAGTTTTAAACAACCCCGGGGAAAGCCAAAGAAATGAGGCAAGATGAGTACTCTGATGTCTATGCTTCATTATTATCTATTTTTCTATCACTAGTAACAATGCATTGAGGAAACATTACAAAGCGATGTGGGTTTTTTTAAAAGATCTTTTTCCTAATCTGAACCTTTTACCACCTCTGGCTCTTCTCTGTGCTGTCAGTGTTTGTCCAAGCATGCCTTCTTGACACAATTGTAGCTACAGTGTGGAGATATCCATTTACTCTGCTACTTTCCCAGTATTATTCCATAAACACTTTCCCGTCTTCCAGTACGGTTTCACATACATGGTTAATTGTGGCTGGATTAAATGGATTAATCCCCAAAGTGGATATGCCACAATCTGTTTAGCAATAGTTGACTATTTAAATTGCTTCTAATTTTCCCATAATTGTAATTCCACTCTGAATATGTTCTGTGCGTAAAGTAGTTTTACTTCTCTTCCTTTAAAAAAAAATTGGAAGAGGACAAATTCTCAACAGTGGTATTAGAGAGGTAAAAAATATGGACATTTTCGTGGCTTTTCCTGCCTATTATCAAACTGTTCTCTGAAACATATTTCTGTTGCCCCAAACCATCTGTAATATGGTCTGGATAAATATCAATTGATCTAGAGTTGTATGCACATTACATTTCCTTCCTCTCTCTCTCTCTGTCTCTCTCTGTAAATTAGGAACTATAAAAAGGTACTGGTCACTTTTTTTTTAAGTTTGCTTTTGGTCCTA
Organism: Hippopotamus amphibius kiboko; assembly: GCF_030028045.1. Taxonomy (NCBI): domain Eukaryota; kingdom Metazoa; phylum Chordata; class Mammalia; order Artiodactyla; family Hippopotamidae; genus Hippopotamus; species Hippopotamus amphibius. Next base: position 28,142,241 of record NC_080202.1, on the reverse strand, counting down.
TTAAGCCAGGCAGTGTGATCCTCTGTAGGACAAGTCTACAGCTTCTCAGGTCCCCTCACTTTGTCAATGACTCCCATGAGGCACCCGGGTTTAGTAGGCTCCTCTTTCCAACGCTGAAGGGGCGAAGAAGGGAGGGGCAGAAGCTCTCCATCCTGTACCAGGGTGCCTGAGGAAGATGAGCAGGGGTCATGGTTTGGGGAGTGGGGTGGGAGGAGCCAGCCCAGACTTCTCTCCAAGCCCTGGAGCTCAAGGCCAACAGGCTCCTTGGCCCTTCCAGCTTCCTCCCCAACCCTAACAGAGCCAGTGTAGAGGCAAACTCCTGCCGTGGGCAGGATTTGAGATGGAGGCCTCACAGGTCTGTGGGAAGGTGAAGACTGGCTAAGCTTACTGGGAAAAACAAGGAGTATGTTTTAAGGTCTCCGCGGCGGGGGTTACTTCTCCGAATGCATGTGCTTTCATGATGGAAGCCAGACAGGGCTGAATGCCAAATCTCATCAAATAAGAGCAGTCAAATTCTCCTTTCTCAGTGCCTACCTCCCATAAGGACAATTTTGTCAACAATTTATTTTTTCTTTTATGTTGCCTGTGTATCTGGTCAACTTGGAGATTAATCAGTGCTGTTCTGACCTGCGTAGCTCCCCATAAATCGCTTCAGTACTAATCTCTTCTGTTCATTTCGTAATTATTTGTGCAAAAGCCTGGAGTGCCCAGTGGGAGCCACACAGAAACTCAGCATTTATCTGCCCACCCTGACCTATGTAAGTGGAAACTGACAGTGTCTTGGGAGCGGGATTTTCCTGCCCACAGATAAGTGAGTTTGATAAATATGGGGGTTTTTAGGAGTGCTATTGACTCAGTGTGCAAGGGCTTAATAGAGGCAGTGCTGCTTCACAAAACTGGTGGGCCACTGGCGTGTCTGAATTGAAGTGGAGGTGATGGGGCAGTGGCCTGAGAAGGAAAGGAGGCCTCGCTGCTTCAGATGCTGGACAAACAGGGAGAAATGGTGTCTGCATGGTCTGCTGGAAAGAATAAAGCTTTGGTCTGCTAAGGAGAGGACAAGAGGTTTTTAAATTGTAGTACATGTATTTAAGAAAGACATGAGAGAGGGCTTCCCATATGATAACACTCCTCCATCTTTATTGTGTTGTTGGCTGAAGGTCTAGCTTTCCTGCAGGATTATACTCTGGGGGAGCAAGTGTGGTGCCTGCTTTATTCCCTGCTGCAACCCCACTTCTCTCAAGCTTGCCATGACTCTCACAACAATCCTATGCAGTGTTTACTATTAGTTCCATTTTACAGATTTGAAAACTGAGAGACAAGGAGGTTATGCTGGAGGGTGTGTGAGTTCGGGGGTTCAGAAGAAGGAGGCATTGAGAAGGGGAAAGAGTCTCAGGCCACTTGAAAGTGTCAAGAACATACCTTGAGCCCAAGAAGTCGAGCTCCAGAGTCTGTGCTCTTAATCCCTGAGCCATCAACTCATTTAACATTGGCTGAGGGGATGACTGAAAGTCTGAGAGGATGTTAAAACATGACTGTACAGCTAAAATGTACTGTAGGAATAATAGCAATGATGATGGTGATTTTTATAACCAAGCCACTGTTTAACATGCACCAGTCCCTTTGTACCAAAGTTTTGTAAGTGAATTTTGCGTTAATTCTCACAACAGCCTTATAAGATGACCACCATCCTTATTTATATTTCACCAATGAAGAAACTCAGGCTGTGAAATGTTATACAACCTGTCCAAGGTCACAGAGCAAGTGAGTCTGACTCTGACGTCTGTTATCTATGACCACACCTCCCTGGTCTACCAAGTTAGTACTGGATCAAGGGCCAGAGCAGTCACCAAAAAGTTTCTCCTGGGACAGTGGAAGTGGGCTCCATGGCCAATTTTGATCTCTTTAGACTTAGGGTCCTAGGATGGTCTTTAGAACCACTTCCCAAAAAACTTTGGTTTCCACCCATGCCTGGTACTTCCTCAAAGGCAAGTTCCTAAAAGAAGAAGTCTCTGAAACAATATCACCGTGAGGCAAGTCACTGGTGCACTTGTAAGGAAAAGACATGAATCCCACCCGAGAATCCGTCTTTGTTCAGTACTCTAGACCTGCACTGTCCTGTATGGTAGCCGTTAGCCACATGTGGCTATTGAGTGTTTGAACTGTGGCTGCTTCAAACTGAACTGTGCCATTAGTGTAAAACATATGCATCAGATCTCAATGGCTTAGTATTAAAAAATGTAGACTATCAATAAATTTGTATTGACTACATATTGAAATGATACTCTTTGGGATAAAATGGATTAAATAAAATATTCTTAATTTTACCTGTTTTAAAAGGTAAAAATCTTTTTTAAAATTGTGGTGAAATATGCATAACATAAAATTGACCATATTAACCACTTTTTCAGGGTACAGTTCTATAACCAATCCCCAGAACTCTTTTTATTTTGCAAAATTGGTGCTCTATACCCATTAAACAACTCCTCATGCCCCCTTCCCACTGGCCCTGGCAACCACTCACTCTTCTACTTTCTGTCTATATGAATTTGATTACTCTAAGTACCTCATGCAAGTGGAATCACAGTACTTGTCCTTTTGTGACTGGCTTATTTCACTTAGCGTAATGCCCTCAAGATTCATCCACATTGTTGTAGATGCCAATATGCCCTTCCTTTTTAAGGCTGAATAATATTCTGTTGTATGTATATACCACATTTTGTTTGTATGTTTATCTGTCAGTGAATACATGGTTTGGTTTCACCTCTTTTTACATTTTCCCAGTGTGGCTTCTACAACATTTAAAATTGCATGTGTGCCTTGCATTTGTGGTTTATGTTGCATTTCTATTGGACAACACTGCTCTGAATTTTTCTCTCTTCCTCAGTGCTACCTCCTTTTCACCCCCCTCTACTATCCTTCACCAGATGTTAGTTTTGCCTCCTTCCCCCTTCCCTGAGACCTGAGCCAAGAATATTAGCTCTGATTAAGCACTCCCTTTTATAAGGACCTATGAAAGACTGTCACGTTCAGCGAAGTTTTCTGTAATTGAATGAAATTGTGACATAGCTCAAGATAGCCTTTTCCATAATACATAAGTAGCAGGCCCAATAAATTGGGACTGAGAAAGAAAAGCTTTTGAAGTGATCTGATGTTTTTAAAAGTCAACAGCTTTCCTCAGCTCCCAGTCTGAGAGTGAATTTTATTAACCACCAAGCAAAGAAGAGTACAAAACCAATAAAGCACAAATTCACAGTGCAGATCTACACCAGCCTCTCACTTCTGAAATACAGATTTTGTAGAAAGACCTGGGTATCTGGAGATTTGAGGCATTGGAATGTTGTCAGTGTCTTTTGAATTTCCCATTACTTACAGAATATAATTCAAAAGCCTTAGGCCTTTCAACTTTCCAGTTTCCTTTCCAACCACTCCACACAAGCCCTTCTGTAAGAAGATAAGTATTACTTTTTAGTTCCCAAATGTGCAGCGCATTCCCTGGCCTCCCAGCCTTGATGATGTTCTTACTTTAGCCTGGGAGACCCCACCCCATGCATATACACCTGGTGAAACGTTACTCATTCTTCAGGATGAAGTTCAAAGGTCACCATCTCTGTGAAGCATCCCTTGGCTCCAGTGCCCATTAGGGTCCCAGCAGGAAACAGATGGAACTCTCCAAAGACTGGTTAAAAGATGTCACATAATGGGACTCTTTACAAAGGTGTGGCAAGGTTAAGAGAAGCCAAGAGGAGATGATGAAGCAGCCCAAGGCTAGCGACCACTAGAAGCAAGAAAGAAAAAACAACTCCCAGAACTCGATCAGATTTGTAAAGGAGCCTCCAGACGGAAGCTGTGGCCTTTCCTAGAACACCTGTAGTGTGACAGGAAGGGAGATCTCTTCTCCACTGAGCGTCTTCCCATCAACTGAACCCATCTAGAAGCTAGAAGGCACAAGTACCCAGAGCATTTAGCTCATAGATGAAGTCTCCAACAGCATACGGCAGGTGGAAAAGGTGGAGGGTGCATCTAGAAGGGCAAACAGGGACGATCTAGCACAAGCTCTTACCCCCTCTCCAGAAACACCCCCTCTCTTCCCAAGACTCCTAAGTGGAACTGTTTATACTGTACGATAATGCTTGTCATATTGTATTTGCATTGTTCAGTTCACTGTCTTTTCCCCAGCTACGCAGGAGACCATGAGCTCTTTGAAGGTCAGACTCACTCCTCACTCTCATACGTATATTTCTGACACCTAGCAAAGTACTTGGGAGTAAGTAGGCACTGTATAATTGTGGAGTGAATGAATATCATCCTTTATCACATTTTTTTCCTAAACCCCCATTGGAATCTTGATGATCTATAGTGATGCTAGATTGGGAATTTCTCAATGAATTGCTTACATAGGATTAATATCCTCCTTTGAGTCCCAGCTAGGGTGCTAACATGATTTGAGTAAATGATACTAAGTGCCTCATTATGCTGTAATGGGTGGCACATTAAATCGTAAGGAACTGAGGAACTTGAACATAAGTGATAGGAATCAGCAGTGAGTTAGATCAACCATGAAAATAAGTATTTGTGTAGGTGCCCAGGAGAAATATACTATTTGCATATATATATAGTAAATATATATACATATATATGCATGTATAATATAATGTGCCTTTTATTCATGGCCTCTTTAAATGGATTTTTCATATAAATTACATAGTTTAGAGAAAAACTAGAGGATTTAATGCTTTGAACCTAAAGCGACTGGGATGAGAGTTGGGTGCACAGTGAGAAATGCTGACCAGGGCAATAGAAGGCATAAAGCTAAGTGGGGGTTGGACATTGACTAAAGGGCACATTTGAGGCTGAGGTTGACACGGCCATGGTTGTTCCAGGGATAAGGTTTTACCAGGCTGACTGGATTCCTAACCAAACCAGTGAGTGAAGGCATATCTCTGAAGTGTGTCAGTGTATCTCAGGTTTGCTCACTCTTCTGGGTTAATTTTTAACCTGGAGCTTGGCAGTTGTATTGTTTTCCTAGGACTGCCATAACAAATCACCACAAACTGGGCGGCTTTTGACAGCAGAATTGTATTCTCTCATAGTTCTGCAGGCCAGAATCTTGAAATGAAGGTGTCAGCAAGGCCATCCTCCCTCTGAAGGCTCTAGGGGAGATTCCTTCCTTGCTTCTTCTAGCTTCTGGTGGCTCTAAACTGTCCTTGGCTTGGGACATAACTTCAGTCTCTGCCTGCCTCTTCACATGGCCTTTTCCCCTCTGTGTCTCCTCTGTGTCTGCGTGCCTCAAATCTCCCTTTTCTTTCTCTTATAAGGATACCAGTTATTGGATTTAGGGTCCACCCTAAATCCACAATGATCTCATCTGGAGATCCTTAATTATAGCTGCAAAGATCTTGTTTCCAAATAAGGTCACACTCATAAGTTCTGGGGGTTTAGAAATGTACATCCCTTTTGGGGACCACTATTCAACCCACGACAGAGGTTACTTTAGTTCTGGTTAGTCAGCCTCCTTTCCAAAGCCAAGCCCTTCCCTTGAGTCCACATTCCCTCATCTTCTTGAATCTCAGATCTTGTCCCCATCCATTATTTCCATTTCCATTTTTGCATCTTTAGTGTTTTTGCCTTGCTTCTTCCCTTCAGGGTAAAAATATGCTTAGTTCCTTCCTAACCATAAATGAACCACATTTTCACTGCCTAATTCTACCTTGGAAATTGAAACCCTTTTCCAATACCACCACACCTCACAAAAGCCCCCTTCCCCACCACCACTCCAAGGAAAGACCCCCCCTCCCAACCTTTACTTTCAGACATTTCTAGGCTTTTGCTCTCATTATAAAAAGCACCTTTCTGAAGTAACCAGGAAAGTTCACGGTGCCCAACCTTATAAACACAGGTTCTCTTTGGTCCTTCTGACCCTCTCTACAACATCTAATTATCTTGGCCATCTCTTCATGCTTGGAGTTTCTCTGTTACCTTGAGGTGTCAAGTTAGGGCTTGCAGGGAAAAATCTCCCTCAACTATATCCCTCCCAGCTGCTAATGGATTACTGTGCTAAACATAACATTTGTTGTGTTCCTTCCCTCTATGCCACATGGGTTGACTTTTCTTTAAAAATCTACTTAAAAGAAAATAACATTTCTGACCACCTGTCAAGTACTCAAAAGGTGGCTTTGTTACTGAACCAAACTGGGGTTCACTTGCCCTCGCACAGTAAAGCTAATCTACTGACACCGGGTTGTGGTGAAGGAAAATATGGCATTTATTACAGGGCACCAAATAAGGAGAATGGGCAGCTCATGCTCAGAAGTCCTGAGCTCCCTGATGGCTTTCAGGGAAAGGGTTTTAAAGGCAGTGTGAGGGAAGGGGCTTCAGAGTGTGTGATCAACTTGTTCGTAATTCTCAGATTGGTTGGCATCAAGGTGAGGTTTCAAGCAACATCAACCTTCTGGTTTAATCAGTCTAGGGTCTATGTGCTTATGGTCAGCAGTTTTCCTTTGGTTGGGGTCTGCTTCCTGTAAAAACAACTTAAGAGTGTGTGTCAGGCCTTTATCTGTATCTTTCAGGGAACTGGGAATTTGGTAATTCTGCTATGTGGCAGATTTATAGTCTAAATTGTTACCAGTTCCCCAGCCCAACAGCTATTCTTTGTTTCTACATCTTCACATTTCCTAATCATTAACTCTTGAGCCAGCCTTTTGAGACTCAAGGGAGGCCTGGGAGACTAAAGCAAAAAGCCTTTTATTTCAAAGGACAGGGGCACAGAGGCTTGTATACAGGTTCAGCTTCTTATTTTTAAATAAAAGAGTACTTATTACAACAAAAATACCATTCCCATCCCTGATGTAGTGTTGCATCTGTTCAACAGGTTTGACCCATTTAGTCTTACCTAGTCATCACCTGGCCTTGGGAAGCCATCCAATACAAGGACACAGGCCAGTGCTCTGCATTTTCATAAGACATGGATTCAGACTCTGACCACAGTGACGCCCACCACCTTCTTTCTGCGGCAGGGCTTTATAGGTTCTGCAGATCAAGGGACCTGCAACTCACAATGTCTTCTAGACATTCACTAATTGGTCAGTCTGTGTGTGTGTTACTGTGGCCCTCCCCAGTGCTAACAAGAGACGAGGGATTTGTGAATTCAGCTGTTGTTTAGACTCCAGCCAGCAGCAGAGTCTGTGATTGGCGGCTGCTCTCCTGCAATCTTGGTTTTAGTTGTTTTCTTAGAAAAGCATCCACTTCATCAAGATATTCAAGGCCATTGGAAAAAACCTGTATATGGTATTCTGCCATAAAATTTCAACTGCTTCTATATTGGCAGTTATGTCTCTTCTTATTCCTAATATTACTCTTTTGTGTTTTCTCCACCTTTTTTTATTTTTTAATTTATCTTTTCAACAGACCCACTTTGAGTTTACTGGTTAATTTTACTTATCTATTTCATTGATTTGGTTTTATTAAACTTCTATTGCTATAACATATACATGCAAGAAGAACTTGTGCATATACAAGGTGCACATAGTACAGCTCAGTGGATTTTCACAAAGTAAACACGCTTGTGTAATCAATACTAGATCAAGAAATAAAAGGGAACCAGCACAGCAACCCAGAAGCCTCCTGGGAGCCCTTCCAGTCAACTGCCCCCCAAGGGTAGCATTATCCTCCTTTTGAATGTCATAAATACACTTTGTTGGTTTTTCTACTTCTTACACAATCTACTCATATAAAACATATGTAGTCCTTTGTGTCTGGTTTTACTCGCTGTTATGGACAGCTTCTCACCTGTAACCTACTTTGAGTGTTATCAGGATTGGAGACGAGTGTCAGTTACTTGCACAGGGTCTGGCTATAGCAGATGTGTAAGCAAGTTATTATCATGAAAAGGGGGCATTATCTGCAGATGGGTGAAGTGGGAAAGAGGAGGGAAGGGGAGGAGTGTGTGCAGTAGACAAAGCTCAGCTGATTATCCTGACTAGTTCCCAACCATGGTCAGGACCAAGATAGGAAGACCCATGTTGGAAAGTAGGATTTTGGTACCTCCTTTCCAACTGCCTGATGACATGGTAAGTACCAGGTTTCATTACTTTTCTAACAGTTCATTATAAAAATTTTCAAATGCATTGAAACATTAAATTTATGGTGAACACCCATGTACCCACCACCTGGATTCTATAATTCACATGTTGTTCTTCGTGCTTGATCACATATTTATGTCTGTCCATTCATCAATCCATTTTTATTTTTTATGCATTTCAGAGGAAGTTGCAGGCTTTAGTAATAGGTTTTTTTAAAAAATTAGATGAAATTCAGACAACATAAAATTAGCCATTTTAGAATGAGTAATTCGGTGTTACATAGTATTTATGTTGCACATCACATCTATCTAGTTCCAAAACATTTCTATCACTCCAGAATAAAGCCCCTTACCAACTAAGCAGTTATTCTCCATTCCTTCCTCCTCCCAGCTCCTGGTGACCACCAATCTATCTGTTTCTATGTTTACCTATTCTAGATATTTCATGCAAACAGAATCATACAATATGTGACCTTTTGTGTGTGGCTACTTTCACTTAGCATAATGTTTTTAAAATTCACCCACAATGTAGCACATTCCTTTTTATGGCTGAATGATATTCCATTGTGTAAGTATACCAGAGTTTGTATACCCATTCATCCACTGGTGGATATTTGGTGTTTTCACCTTTCGGCTATTGTGTATCTGAACATTGGTGTACAAAGATTTGTTTAAGTACGTGTTTTCAATTTGTGGAGAATATACTTAGGCACAGAATTGCTGGGTCATGCGGTAATTCTATGTTTGACTTTTTGTGGCAACACCAAGCTATCTTCCTGATGTGGTGGTAAGTTTTTAAGCCTTGGGAAATCTCTTACTCAAGATGGGCACACTTGTCCTAAGGTTAGATGGCATGCCGCCATGGCCAGCTATTAGCAGTGATTTAGCCCCAATTCGATTAGCCTTCTTTCTGAAGGGATTTTGTGGCGCATGAGAGGAGATGCTGATTAAGCAGACTACGTTTTCCTCTTGTCTCCTATAGGGTGTGTCAACTCAACTGGCATGGAGGGGCAGGGTGTATAGTCTGTTGGAACACAGACTATTCAATTAATGGCTCCTGGTGTGTGATCAGTGAGTCTCCATTCCAGGAAACTGCCACATGGAGCAAGACCCCTCTGATACCACAGGAAGTATCACCAGGTCCCCTCACGGTTTCCTGGGTTATGCTAGGAGCTAAGTACAAAAGATTTGGGTAGGAGAGAGAGGAATTTGCCAGAGAGATGCATGGGAGTGGCAATCCCTGGAATAGACATTGACAGCTGGCGTGAGATTTCAGAGGGCTGCCCTGCTCTGCGAGCCTGAGAAAACAGGAGATATTCCAACTATTGCATGATATCATCTGCGTCTTAGTAGCATTTGTTTTTAAACTATGGATTTAATTGCTGTTTCATTGGCTCCTATTTCTTCTTTCCCCAAGAAAAATTGAATCTTTGAAATTCCCAAGAAAGCACATTCAGTTGCCATTTCTGTTCCAACTTGAAGACAGAATCGTCCCTAATAATGAAAACAAATCTGTTATTGGCAAAGCAGTCCCAAGTGTTGCTTTTGGAAAGTCAGGAAGGGGAAGCAAGAAGTCTCAGAGTTGCCCAGAGATTGCAACAGATTAACAAAGGCTGCTTGTAAACAGGCCAATAATCCACCACTTTATACAGCATATTATCATGTGCAAATCCCATTCACAAGAATTTGGTGGAGTCAGCAGAGTGGGTGCCGGTGGATCTGGATTTGCAGATGAAGAACTCCAGATCCAAAGGGACTTGTAACTTATTCAAGGCCATAGAGCTAGCAGGGAACAGATTCAGAGCTCCAATCCTGTGCTAGTTCCAGTGTATGAGAAAAAGAGAATGATCATCCAGGGTGTTGGGGGAATAAATCTTTGGAGTCACATAGAACCTGGCTTGGGCTGTTGGAACTGTGACTCGGTCACTGACCAGCCACATAACCACTGGCTCACAGGGCCCCTGAGCTTCATTTTCTTCATTTTTAGTGGAGCTGATGCTAGTTATAAGATTAACGTGAAGATAAAATGAAATAGTGTGTATGTAGTACTTTACATGCTAGCAATCGCAGGTGCTCAAAAAATTGTAGCTTTTCTGCCCCAACTAGATCATACTAGCAGATTCTAGAAAATCTGTTCCCACCACTTCTTCAACCCTTGCCCTTTTTCTCCAAAGTTTCCTAAACTGCACAGGCCCTGGTCCCTAAGCAGAGTTCTTCAGAGATATTAGCCTTGACATAAGAACAATGGGGGAGCTTTGAGATGAGGAGACACTTTACAGTCAGAGGGTAGGGAGAATCAATGTTCATTACCTAATTGGGATGAACATTCATTTATACGTACAGCTGTCAGGAAGCAAGACCTGATCAAAAGCCCATTAGTCACAAGGATGGCTTTGCAAAGGGCCACTTAATTAAGGCGGTGAATTTAACATGAAAGGGAAGAGGGAGCCGGAACACTGTGACTTGGTACATGGTGCATTAGTGAGCCTTTTGGTCCTAGTTCTGCCAGCTTTCTTTAACAGAGGTTAACCCAGATGCTGAAGGCTGATGGTATCAAGCACCCACGGCAGCCGTGAGCAAGTGGTAGCATTTCATCCCTTTGTCAAATTTCCGAATTGGGCAAACTTGAGAACAAGACTGAAAGGCAGAAATGTCTCGTCAAATTTCATAGAAAATGCTGGTCCCCAAAGACAAAAATAAACTTTAAAACCATTACAGGGAGGAACAGAGTGGACTGTCCCATGTCCGCTGCAGAATTTGGAAATTGCCAGACTTTGGAAAGGTCTTCAGTGTGGACTTTTGTACACTTATGTTCCAATAGCGCTTGTTCTTTAATATGGAATTCTCATTTGCGACAAGTGTAATATTAATGGTAATATTTATATCATTATATTCTAAAACCAGACAGTGTGAGACTCAAATTAATAAGCGTTTGCTCAACACCCACAGGGCACCAGGTGCTGCTGCTACAATGGGGAGAGGTATTGCAGAAGTGGATGAAGAGATAAATGATTTAATTTCTTTCTCACATTTTGTAAGCACATTTGCATTATACAAGCACTCTGCACATTTGCATAATCTGCTAGTTGAATGAATAAATTGACAACACATTGTGGATTTGCCTTCATTATGGGGTGAGGTTATAATTGCTGTTATTGTTATAATTGACCTCATTTGCTGAATACCAACTACAGGGGGTACCACATGAGGACAGCAGAGGGCAATGATTAAGAGCACCAACCCCAAAGCCACATCACTGCATTTGGATCCTGACTCTGCTGCTTTCTAGCTGTGTAGACTTCAAAAGCAGCTTGATTTCTTTGTGCTTCAGTTTCTGCATCTGTAGAATGGGAATGGTAACAGTGATACCTGCTTTGTAGGATTGTTATAAAGACTAAATGAAGTAACTTTTGTAATGTGATCAGAATAGTACTTGACACAACATGATAATCATAATCATAATAATAATCTCCCCCCCCCCACACACACACAGTGGGCAATATGCCCAATTTATAGAGGAGGAAGCTGAGTCCTAACGTCTCAGGGGCAGGGTAGCCTTGAAATCCAGGTTTTTCTTGCTCCAAGTACATTCTCCCCCCACAAGGCCAGTGGCATCCTGACATGGAATGGAGTAGGCTGACCCTGGCGTGCCTGCTGTCATGATGAGGCAGAGCCCTCTCATGCCTCCTTCTCCAGAAAAGAGTGTTTCATGAGCACATACACATCCCATCTTTGCTGGAGCTGGAGACACCATTTCCAAAAGAACAGTCTCTGCCAAGTCTCTAAGAAACACAAAGAGATTCCTACCAGACTTCTAAATTACTTTTTCAGCTCCCACTCTGTCTGAAAAAGAAATGCAACCTCAGAGATGCATTCATCCAAGAGAGTGATCTCCCCAAGACCCACTCCACATTTGTGGTGAAGACAGCACAGTCCCGAGGGCCTGTAGTATGTTGACCATCCTGGGATCAGGGCTAGGCTGGATGAGATGAGAGTTTTAAATTGGCATCACCAAAAATAGGACAGTCATTGTGGTGAGGAAATAAAATGGCAAGACAGGTCAGCTCTGGTGCTGAGAGAAATGGGAATTGGACAGTGAAGCCTGAAGCAGAGTAGGGTGGGCAGCCCCAGGTGGTCTGAGCCTACTGTTGCGAAGTGGCCCATCCAGATACATTAGTGCCTGGACGTTTGCTTATTTGAAAGGGGCTCTACAGGGCTCAAAACAAATAGGAGTCCCTTGATTTGTCAAAGGAACCTCTCAAGTTTGAGTCCAGTGACAGTTAATCTGATATCAAAGGCTCCCTTCAGTCTTATAACAATGAGGATGCCTTAGGAGATGTCTGAGTCAGTGCCACATCTTAAAGTCACATCCATGCTTAATTGTGCCAAGGTAATAATTTGATGGGAGAAGCAGGGAAATGAGAAATACTAAAGTCCTGTTGAGCAAACATTATCAGGTAGCATTTCTCTTCAGTTTATCACCAACTTATCATTACACAAAGGAGAATTTCATTAGTCCCAAGGGAGAGACTTGATTGCTGGGGAGCCTCTAGGACTATGAGTACCATCAATGGAGACAGATGATCTTTGCTAAAACTCTGCATTCTTGTAGTATTACTTTGTTTCCAAACATGGAAGCAAAACACTTATCAGGAGTAACCAGAAAAGGAGACTCACCCACCCAAGACCTAGTTATACCAATGCCCTTGTTGTTTGACATAAGTAGATCATATTGGAGGGACGTTAAGCTCTGTCTTGTGCTGGCCTTAGCCCTGAGCTGGGAAGATGAGCCTACTGCTCTCAGAACACGGCATCTGCCGTTTATTGGGCAACCTTTGATTTTTCCATTTTACCCATCACGAGTAATAGTAGTTCTTGAATTGGCATCGTTAGTGTTTTCCCCTTGAAAAGATAAAAGGATAAAGAACCTGGATTTGCGGGGCCGGAAGGTCCTTCACTAACAGGCAAAATGTGCCCCATCATCACGTGGGAAACCTGTGAACCTGACACAAACCTGTCTTGCAAATCTCTCAAATCCTTCCTTAGAACTAGCCCCACCCTGTCCTTATTCTAGATCAGTCATGTATCTGTATACGGTTTTGGTACTCTTTGGACTAGCTCATCGACTCTTTTATTTCTGTATTTGGCTTATTTTATGTATTTTCTTGAAAATATTTCTGCCTCTTCTCTAGCAACTCACAGGCAACCTTGACAACTAACTTGGATGCTGCTCTCCCTCTCCGTTTATGGCTCTCCCCAACCCCCAGGGTTGGAGCCTAAATGTACTGTTGATAGATGTGTCCTCTCTTTCAAGTTAGAGGTTCACTATATTTGGCAACCTCTTGAAGGTGTTTCCTGAGATACCTCCCCCAGGTCCCAGGGGGTACAGGTTGTGATTCATCCGCTAGCTGCATGCCAGGCACTTTGCAAACACTGTGCTAAATACATCATCTTATTTAAGTCTCACAACAACCCTCAAGAGGTAATTATCGTTAACTCTATTTAATGGAGAAATTTTGGATTGTGTTCTAGCCTTTGTGCTGTTATGATGTAGGGATTCTGGATTCTGTTATATTCCTCCAAAGAGTTTTGATACATTTTATAGCAGACAGCAACTTGCTTAGGCTCAAGGTACAAGATTCTGTCTTGACTGTGGTAAGTGGCAGCTCAAATCTCAGTTCAACTCTTTTTACCTTTAACTGGTTTGCAGCAGTCTGCTTCACACATGTATAGTTCAGGGGTCAGCCACAGATTTGGGCAGAGTTGATGCACAGAATCTGGGTCCCCCCTACTCTGGCATTCTCCTTTCTGGGCTTCCCTCTTCACTTTCCAGAGTCTGTGGCCACCTTTGATTCCTTCTCTGATTCCTCAGACCAGAAAGATGGCAAGTTTTCCTTTATTCCTTCAGCTGGCCTGTGTCACATCATGACTATGGCCTACCCTCAGAACAGAGTTGCAATAAAATGGGGTACTCAGCCTCTGTTGATTTCTTTCAAGTTTCAACTCCTTTCTGAAATCTGCCTGCTTTTGTTGGCTCTTCAGAACTTTTGGGTATATTTTGCCCTTTGAATATTTTGTCCAGAGTTTATAGCTGTTGTTCGTGGAGACTAGTCTGCTGGGCACTTACTCCATCTCACTGAAAGTAGAACTCCAGAAAATGTTCAAAAGCTACAATCAATAACTACTACCTTTATCATTATTCTCATGGTCAGTCTTCTCTTGCTGAGTCACAGAATCACAGATATCCTGGGCAGGCGTTGTGAAGCAGACAGCCAAAAGGAACCAAGATTGATCTCTGGAATGCAGAGTTTGTATCTCCCTGCAAAGTTTGCAAAGAAATGGTTCTTTCCAGAACTGCATGGGGGCATCACCCTTTCTGAGTCCCCATGTATATGTGGGGAGGAGAAAGTGTCATTTTCTTGAGTAAAGCACAGTTGATGAGGTGTTAATTCTTTCCCCACCCACATTTCCCTCAGAGGACACATAGTAAACAGCTCTCACTTTGGAGACAGGAGGCTTGCCAAAGTACATCACACCAGCAGGACGTGACTGGACTGTGTTTTGTAGTGACTGAGGAGGCGGAAGTACCCAGTCCAAGTTCTCTGCGGCTCTTACAGGGGATCACAGAAGAGGGCCAGCTCTCTCTTACAACCCCAGCTGATGGAGCTTGGAGTTTATCTGTGGGACAAGAGCCACAAGGTATGTTTCCCACCAGGAGTATGACTATGCCCCTGGCAAGGGCCAAAAGGACATGTGACCGCTGCCGGGGAGGACCCCCATGTCAGAGGGCAGCAGAAGCTGAGGCTCCTGACAACCAGGTACTCCTCGGGTTCCTCCACAACCCAGAAACCAGTCACCATCCATTGCACCATTTAAAAATATAAGCAGTTTATTTCTGCCTCCCTGCTGTTCTGACCCCAACAACACACATAGCAACAAAGCCATTATCACTAGTGCTGGGATGAAACCAGGATGACAGCAGCAGTGGGGGACTGCAGAGACGTGCCCACAAGCTGGATGATGGCCCAAGGGACTGTCACTGCTGGAGGCTGACCTCTGCCCAAGTTATCCCCCTAAGCTGGACATAGTCAAAAGGAGTGCAAAAGAATGGAATCAGAAAGAGGAGGGAGAAGTCCATGTGAAAAATGCTGGGAGGATGAGATTATAGACTAGACATTATCTAAGATTTAATAAGTAGGACCGAGTTAAAAAAAAAAAAAAGAGAGAGAGAAAAGAAAAACAGAAAAGACACCAAAAGAAGCTGCCTGCTTTAGGCAGATGGAGAGTTCAGAGCCCGTAAAGGAACTTGCAGTTCTAAGGATAAAGTGGGCTTTGCATCTGAGCTTAACAGAGTGGGAGCTCTCCTTTTACACCTCCTACATACACAGAACCCCAAATCTAACTGCTGTAAAGAAGAGTGACAGATTTAACATGCAAATTCAACTTCTGTGAGTTGAGAGACACCCTCAAAAGGTGGAGAGTGAGAGAGTAGTAGAACCTATTTAAAATATATACATTCAAAAATATATCAACAAAGATAACCCAGAGGAAGGGGAAATTAGGCAAATCACAAAGAAAAAGGCTACGATTCGGAAGGGTTGATTGAAATGCAAATTAAAACACGGAAATATCTTTTTTCACCTATTAGATTAATAAAAGTGTAACTGATTTTTCATATCCAGTGTTGATGTGTGATGGTGGGTGGGGGAGAAGACACTCATCTCATGATGCTGAGGTCCAAGTTAGAATTATACAGTCTTTTCAGGGGCAATTACAATTGAAGTGTGCTGGCCCTTTGAAAGACCATCCCACTTTCATGAACCTATGTTACAGACAGTCTTCCAAGTGCATAAGGATAAACAGACAAGGATGTTCACTGCTACGTGACTTGTAACTGCAAGAAATCAGATGCCCAACAGGAGGGGAACTGTTAAAGAAAGTATGGCAAATCCACTCCATTCAGTATCCAGGATTCAGTATTCAAGAATATTATTCAGCTATGGACGAGAATGGAGTACTTCCATGTGAATAACAGAGAAGCTTGTCCAAGACAACTGTTGAGTAGCACAAGCAAGGAGTTGAATTTTCTGTGTCAGAATGTTACCCATTTCATCTTCTACAATTATACGGCTCTATGATTGGTACTGTTGTCACCATCTCCCACCCCATTTTAACCAAGGAGGCAATCGAGGCCCAGAGAAACGAAGTAAATTTCCAAGGTCGGCTTCAGAATTCATGTTCTTAACTATTGTGTGTGTGTGTGTGTGTGTGTGTTTCATGTATTCATAGAGACACGGAAAGTATGTGGGTTTTGGAAAGATAATAATACAGTGTATTTCTGTAGAGTACCACCCAATTCTCTCTTGAATACAAACAAGGCTAACGCTCAAAGTGTTAGGTACTCCTGGCTCATACCTCCCTCACTCCCCAGGAACTGCCCTCTGCTGAGGGGAGCTGCCTCCTCCAAGTTCACACCCCCTTCTTCAGGGGTTGAGGGATGGCTCACATCCAGTGAATGGTGGAAGGGGTGGCCTACAAAGGCCCCTTGCCTCCCTTTAGGACAATTCTGACAGTCCAGCCCAGCTCCCAAGTTCCCCCTATGAATCCACTCCAGCCTTTTTGGAAACCACATGACAATTCAACTTCTCTTTCTGCCCAGTCCTGTTTCTTTCACTCCTCTGTGGCTCTGGTGACCAAGGGCACTTCTTAGTAACCTCTGTGCAGACTAATCTCCACCTCAGAATCTATTCCTCTGGGAGTTGGAAAGTGAAGAGTGGAGGGGGGAGGTGAGAAAAGGACTTCCTTTTACTATATATTTCTATTTTGTGTGAATTCTATCCAATGAGCATGCATTGTGTATTAATTTCCAAAAGGCCAATGTAAAGCATAAAAACAGTGATTAAGAAACAGTGTTGTAATTCTATAGCCAAGAAAATTGGGACCCTAGAATCTGACTGCAGATTTGTATTCAGAAAAGAAAGCAGAGAGCCCTCATTTATCTTTTAGTGTTCTCACCTGAAAAATAAAATGCCTTTGCACTGTGCCCAGGTTTTCTCTCCTGATGCAACCAAAAATAAAAAAAAAAAAAATTCTTCTTATTCCTTCAAATTTTGTCTGGAAGATTTGATATTTTTGAGTCTCCATGGGTTCTGTTGTCAGAGGGTGAAGGAAGCCTGCTGATCTCTCAAATTCCTGCCACAGAGAATAGGAGGCACTGAACCTTGTCAGAGTTCCAAATTTATTGTATAAAAGCAAAACAAAAGAGCTGTGCATTTAGGTCACTGAGAGAGAGAAAGATTTGCTGATAGAAAGGAGATTGATGTAGTGGTTAGAACAGGAGCCAGTGATTTTCAGGTCTCCATTTTACTTGTTAAACTGGTGCCCAGTTTGTCCACTCATTCTGTGTCCATTCATTCATTCATTCATTCATCAAAAGTTTATTGAATGCTTATTCCATGCTATGCATTGTGCTTTTGGGATGTGTATTGTCTTGATCATGGTTGGATGAAACAGCACAGTGACTTACTGATTGGTGAATTAATCTCTGGATTTTAGAAGGTTCTGTTTATGAACTTGGTTCAGAGGAGGACAGCCTGCCATTGTACCTGTCACAGAGAGCTCTCTAGGGTTTAGGTAAATTTGAGAGGATGTGAATCATTCTAGTCTATGGGAAAAAAAACCACTGGAGAATTTTCTTTCCTCAGTGATTACTGAAATTCCACATTATACCATGTGAAACAGAAGTAGATTTTCTGTCAAATTTAGATACCAATGAGATAGTGATGACTGCTAATGATGGAGGAACACTTTGCCCTTGAAGAATATTTGGGTGAGTGATGAGATTATGAGCTGATGGTCACACATGCAAATGGGAATTGAGGGAAAGCAAAGTAAGCACTTAGGGAACAAAGAAACGAGTAAGTGAATGAAACTCAACAGTTCCTAGAAAAACGCTTTATACACTGTAGGTACTCAATAAACATCACTAAAACAAAATGGAGAAACTCAAACACATGTCCTGGGTAACTTTCTACCTCTCCATCTTCCTCCAATATATTTTGAACACCTACTCTGTGTCAGATGCTAGACCAGGCACTGAAGGCTTTGCACAGGTTAAGTCAAACCATGCTTTGTAATTCCAAGCAGAACCGCGGTCCACACTTCCACCTACTCTTCTGGGTAACCAGACCTTTTAAAAAGTGCTTCTGTGTCCAGGGGGATGGGAACTGGGAGAAACAATAAGAGCTTGAAGTCATTTCACATGTAGTTTTTTAACTTAAACATAACTGCCTCTTGAAAATATTCTTTTGACAGAGAATTGCTCTCGGAACAACAGAAGCGTTATGTCAGTGCAGTGATGACTGACTATTTTTAGATTCCCAGATTCTGATTTTAAGCAAAATATGAAAATGGAGCTGTCCAGGAGTGAGAAGAACAGGCAGCCAGGGAGCAGGGACCGCTGGCATTATGGACACTAAGGGCAGTGGGCTGCTAGAGGAAAACCCAGGCTGACATTCAACTGCATTAGAGATTAGATAGGACTTTAGGTAGTGGAAATCACCTTGGAAGGTTCACACATGGTTAGGTTTGAGCATCACTTGCCTATTCTTGAGTAGTCCTCGACAGCAGTGGAAATGATATACTTAGGTGAACCTTGCTGATTTGACACCAGTGACAAAAAGAAGATTCAAATTCAAATATCCCCAGGCAGGTACCATGGAGGAGAGAAGCAGTCAGGTGAAAACAATGGCAAACTGGAGAGCCTGTGCTCGGAGGAGGGGATTGTCAGATACTAAATTCAAGCCTATTATAATCTTGTTGGGAATTCAGGCCCTGCAGAGTCGTAATTTGCAAAGTTTCAAGAGAAGAAGGAAATCTTGACCTTTATTGAAATTTCTCAATATTTTTTTTTAAATAGACAATATCCAGAGACATATACTGGTTAGGCTTCACCAATTGGCGGTGGGAGGGGTTGGGGGGGACCAGCTGGTAAATTGTTCTCATAGTCAATGATGTAAAGGGAAACAGAGAAGATGAATAGAATGTGCAGCAGGTGTTGTCATGGCAACCAACTAGGAGTCTGGCTGATGCTGAGGGAGTGTAACTTCCTTCCTTCTTTCCTTTTTTCTGCTTTTGGTTTGGCATTTAGAGCAAAACCAAGAAAGGTATTGTGAGAACAAGGAACTTCTCTTACTTGCAAAACATTCGGTTTTTCTTTCACACTGCCCTCCTGGCTTTTTGGCGACTCTGAGAGGTCAGGGGAGACACTCATGGTTCCAAGGTGACTTTGCTTCCCAGCTTATGGGTGAGCTGTGTATCCAAGCATATCAAGCAGTGCTCCATAAGTTTTTCCACTGGGCAAGGGCCTGGCCCTTCCTGATCTGTTATCAGTGTGTATTTGGGGAATTTGTAGGAAAAGGTGGAGAAATAAAACATGATCCTGTCACCAACCTTTTCTAGTTCTCATAAAGTATACCACCTGTTATCCTTTGCCTTTTGCTTTTATTTTATTGATCTTCATTTTGCTTTTAGAGACTTCTTTTCCAGGCCTGGTGACAGAAAGCCTTCAAGGTTGTAGGATGAAATGGAAATAGCTTGACCTAGTCCAGTTCTGATACAAGCTAAATGAATGACTTTGGACAAGCCTCTCAGAACCTGAGTTATCCTCTCTTGTAACGCAGTGACAATGCGGCAAGAGATCACCATGGTTTCAGGAACCTCAGACTGAGAGACAGAAGGTCTGGGCCCAGTTCAAGCTCTGACATGACCTACATGTGTGACTTTGGCTAGATCACTGCTCCACATCCCAGTTTCCTGATTGGCAAAATACAGGTGCTGATTTATCCATCCATTCAACAAATATTTGTTGAGCTCTTAACGTATGTCAGGATGTTTAGGGCTGAGACTGATATTTCATACCCAACTATTTCATGGCTATATCTTAGCATTCATTGGTGTAGTAGTTTGAATGGTGACCTGTTCAACAATAAGCTTCAACTCCTGTAACCTCACGAGGCTAATAACATCTTTAGCGGCTCTACTTAATCTGCCTGGAGAAGGGAAAAGGAGGCAGATGGCTGATGGTGGGAGTCACTGCTGGCAGCTCCTAGCACAGCTTATAGAGAGGTGGCCACCACAGAATCTGGGGGCTCTTTTTAGAATGGAAGGCTCTTAGCATAATATGTCTTCCTCTTTGGACCCTATCTACCAGTTTGAGGAGAAAAAGATTCCACTTGTCATCTAGAGAAGTTTGTGTTTGTATACGTGTATGTGGACAGGGGAGATGAAAAAAAAAAAATAGAAGAGGCTTTTTTTTTTGAGAAAAATAGGAGAATACCCTTCACCATGCTGGAACTCATTTGTATCAATTCAGCGTTATATTGTGAACACCCTCACATTTTTGCGCATATAGATCCATACCCACCTTTCTGATGTCTACTTAATACTCCATCATATGGCATCCCCTAATATGTTTACCCATCCCCCTAGTAATGAACACTTAGATTGCCTCTCAATTTTCACTGCCATCAATGATGCTGCAAGAAATAGATTTGTACACCTATCCTTGTACTTGATTATAATTATTTCCCTGGAAGAAATTTCTAAAAGTGGAATTGCATATCAGGGCATGCACATTTTTTTTTTATTCTGATAGTTCTAAAATGGGTGGGCTAATTAACATTCCCGTTAACAATGAATTAAAGAGGTTTTTTGTTTTTTTTTTTTCTTTTACCAGTAGTGAATAGTGTAAGTCATTTTAAACTTTGCTGGAAAGAGCTGGGAAAGTGGTATCATCTTTTTTCTTGCCTCTAATATAATTCAATTCAATTCAATAGACGTATTTTGAGTAGCTGCCAGGTATAAGGCACAATGATGGGAAGAAGACACATGTCTGCCTGTATCTCCAGGAGGATGAAGACACTGAAGGAAGCCTCTAGGGTGTAAGGGCAGCACTGCCTTTGGAAGCAGAGGCAGGGATTCCAACTGTGGCTTTGCTGTTAACCATCGGGGCACCTCCAGCAGCACTTCCCTGAGTCTCTGTTTCTTCATCCCACTACGTGCAGGATAACACAGTTGTGCTTGGCACATACTGGCTGCTACGTGTCATCCACTACCACTACTGCAAGAGAGACTTTGCTAAGTGTAAACAATAGGAAATGGAAAAATCAGAATGAAAGTCTTCACTCTGATTGTTGAAGGGGGAGGATATCTGGGAAAGATTCGTGAGTTTGAGCTGGACTTGCTTCTGGGTAAGATGGGGCTGCCAGGGAAGGGCCATAGTGGGAAAAGGCAGGAGGAGGAGAACGCTGAGCATGCTGGGAGTGGGAGGGGTACCAGATGCAATTCGGAGTCACTGGAGCTGAGAATGCAGGGGAGTGACGTGGGAACACCTCGTAGGGTGTGGCCAGAATGTGGAGGGCTGGCTACCAGGTGAGAATAAGTAGTGAAGTTTCCAACTTATTTGCAATAGAGAGAAACTGAACGTTTTGGAGAAGGAGGAAAACACAGACAGAGAGCAGTGTTTCACCTGAAAAGTAAACTTTGTAAGGATTTCTAACATGCCATATTCCATTTGTTTATGTATTAACTTCTCCTAATTAAACAGCAACATAAAACCACAATAAAATAGCAATGTCTCTTTTCCAACCGACAGAAAAAATTTAAATATAGACTTGTTCCTGTGCCTGTTTTTTCTTATTCTTTTTGTTTCTTTCTTTCTTAAGTCTTGGTACCCACAGACACTGTCTACACCAGACTCTAGTATAAAATCATGTTTGGCTTACTATAAAACTGTTTTATAGTGTTTGCTTTACTTTAACATACTTACCAATATGTCATGATATTTACCATGAGTGTGAGGAATTCTAGGTCTCCATCCCTGGAACACACTGGAGAACTATTGTTATAAACTATGAGCATCTTCAGGGCAAAGGCTGCATTATACTTTCTTGTCTCCCGGAAAGCTTGTTCAGAGTTAAAATGTGGTAGCACCTCAAAAAATGTCTATTAAAGTAAATGAAATACTCAGCTCTGTAGATAATGGTGGCACCCAAAAGTGGAGATACAATTAAAGGCCTCTACCAACCCAGCCAAGAAGTCGGCAAGTGGTTCATCACAAATGACAGACACAAAATAAAAATATGTTCATCAAAATTGCAAAACGAAATGCAACTGTAGGGATGGTACAGCAAAGTCACTGAGTAAAACTGTGCCACTGACATTGCAGCATGTATTTTAAAAAATATGGTTTACTTTTCAGTTAACATTTATTTTTCAAACATCTCACTTTTCTTCCAAAGAAATGAAGTGCACAGGCATGCACACACGCACACACGCTCTATTCATTTCTCACTAACTCAGCACAAATTACCCATAATACTCAACATTCTCTTTACCCAACATTAGACACAGGAATGGAGACAGACTGTCGAACCAGTTTTAGCAAATCTGGAGCAGCGGGTTCTTTGTTGAAAAAATATTTCCACTTATCAAGAGATGTTGTTCCCTGAAGGGAAGTGAACACTGTGTTCAAAGCACTGACTTCTTTATAAAGCAGATTGAGAGCAAGATCATTTTTCCATGTTGATCACACCCAGATATGACTGACTTCACTGAAACAGGGAGATGCTCAGAATTGGCCTAACTCAAAGTAGCCAGAGGATGCTGTGGTTAATTTTCAAATGAAAGCCACTTATTTCAAAATAGTGTGACTCCAACTTGGGCTTCAAAGGTAAATATATTAACCACTCTACCTGGGAAATAGTCCTGCAATGCGTATGTACGTTTCATGTGGGCACATGAAGTGGTGGCCCCCCCACCCCACTTAGACAATTTCTGGGACTAAAATTAAAATGTGTCATTGATGGCAGCCAACCTTATCTGATGACGTTTCCAAATAGTACTTACCTTGAAGGTTTGCAGCAAGATACGTGAAAGAAGAAAAGAAGACAAAATAAAACATTATCATAAAGCATATTTTATTCAGTACAAAAGAAAAATGATGCAGCCTTTCAGTACAAGGGCCCAGACTTGCTGGGAGGAAGGATTAGTGTAACAGTGGACATTGTCTGCACTGTTCCTCTGTCCTGCCCAGTGGAACTGGCAAGGGCTTCGCTCTTTCCTTTCCTTTACCTTGTCAGCTTCTCAGTCTAGGCACAGAAAGCAAGGCAGTGTGTTGGTTTTCTAAACTGTGTAACAACGTACCGTCAATTTAGTGGCTTAAAACAACAGCCGTTTATCAGCTCACGGTCTGTAGGTCAGAGCTGGTGGGCTCGACTAGGTGCTCCAAGTAGGGCCTCAAGGTCAAAGTCAAGATTTGTTGGCTGGCTAGCATCCTGTCCAGAGAGTCTGGAGAGGAATCTGCTCCAGGCTCTTGCAGGCTGTTAGTAGATTTAGGTTCCATGTGATTATACGACTGAAGGCCCTGTTTCCTTGCTGGCTGTTGGCCAGGCGTTGCCCTCAACTCTGAGGCCACTCTCTTCCAGCCCTTCTGTGTGGTCCTCTCCATCTTAAAAGCCAGCAAAGGTTCTTCAATTTTTATGCTTTAAATCGCTCTGCCTCCAGCCGGAGAAAACGCTCCACTTTTAAAGGACTTATGTGATAAATTAGGTCTACCTGGATAACATTTCTTTGGATTAACTCAGTCAATTAGTAACTTTAATCACACCTGGAAAATCCCTTCTGGCACATAATGTAACATAATCACAGGCATGAAGACTTGTCGTAGAAACAGTCCCAGGAGTCAGGGCAGGGAATCTCAAGGAGCAGTGACATCCTAGGATTCTGCCTACCATGGGAAGAGTCCTGTCACAATGGCATGGTAGTAAGTCGTTTGCTTTTCTTACTTTCTTTCCAGTGTTAACAATTTGACAGCTTAGTGGCTAAGGACTTGGTTTGTGGTGTCAATCCACCTGGGTCTTAAAACCCAGCTCCTCAACCGTGGCTGTGACCTTGGGCAATTTAAAGTCCCTTCTGCTAGAATGTTTATTTTGAACATGCAAATTGTCCCACAGACATTGCTATATTAGGGAACAATTCAAACGTAACACAAATTTGCTTACACATAATTTCCCCCTCAAGAAATACTAGGTAAATACAGGAAACTGCACCCAGGAATAAAAGTATTCCCACGTGGGAAAACTCAAAACACACGCATCTCAAACAGCTGCCTCAGTCCACTGCCTGTGTTATGAGCCATACCCGTCCAAGAAGGATTACAATTTTCCTTCTGATTTCAGATAACCCTCCTCCACCACTCACGAGCTGCAACCCTTCAAGGCTGCTTCCACAAGTAAATATTAAATCTTTTCAAGGTGAAGTGCCATATTTATGAAGTATGTAAGGTATTTCTTAACCATCTCACGTGCTTAAACCTATGCTACTGTTTTTATTATTTTCCTGCATTTATTGAATGTGTCACTGGTGAGGGTTGTGCCCTGTTATGGGTTGGATTGTGTCCCCTGTTCTAACTCCCAGTGCTTAGAATGTGACCTGATTTGGAAATGTGATCATCTCAGAGGTAATCAAGTTAAAATGAGGGCATTAGGATGGCCCCTAATCCAACAAGACTGGTGTCCTTATTAAAAGGGAAAATTTGGATAGAGACAGACATGCAAAGAAGGAAGACTCTGTGAAGACACACAGGGAGAAATCCATGCAAATATGAAGGCAGAGGTCAGGGTGAGGCATCTACAAGCCAAGAAATGCCAGAGATTGCCAGCAAACCACAAGAAGCTAGGAAAGAGAATTGGAACAGAGTCTACCTGACAACCCTCAGAGGAAACCAACCCTCCTGACACCTTGCTTCAGCCTTCTAGCCTCCAGAACTATGGGACCTGGTTTGTGGTACTTTGTTCTGGCAGCCCTAGGAAACTAATATTGATACATACCCCAACCCATATTTTCTCATAAGCCCCATGGTTTTCATTGAACTATTTTCATAGCAAAAATGAAATTTTTAGCATAGTAACAGTGTAGTAACTTTTAGGATGTATGTGTTTCGCTATAGCAGAAATGACTGTACTTCAGTGCTGTCTCACTTTTTCCTCTTACTAAATGGGCTTTCATGTGATTATTGTGAGGACTAAATGAGATAGTTCGTATAAAGTGTTAAGAATGAAATAAGCAGCAAGAATGCAAGCTATCATTGCTACCAACATTAGATTGTCTAGTTCAAACCTGAATTTTGTAGGCAACTCTAAACAACAGCAGTGAAGGTTAAATAGAGCTCCAAGCTCCAAATACACAGCTTAAAGTCTCCATATGATGGCATGCAGTATTACAGATTTATGGAAACAGCCCTTAGAGAGATCCATGGACTGTGCAAGCAAGAGAATTCGGATGCTAAATATAGGGGTCTCCTCAACACTTACCCAATATGGATACTGATAAGGAATGTTGCTAATTTGGAGAAATAGGCCTTTGAAGAGCAGTATCACTATTTTCAAACTCTTTGATAAGCCAGCATCAGGACAAGTCCAGAGGAAACCCTCCCAGCTGGTTGCTGAACACCTTACCTTGGGCAGGTATTCTAGAGAGCCAGCAAAAACCAGAGAGAATGAAGCCAGGCTTTGCACTTCAGAGAAGGACCTATGCCCTGAGTGGGAAGGATGCTGAGTCATATGAGAGCTGGGAAAGCAACAGGATGGTCAGGCCTCTGAGATGAGCCACAGGTGTGGGCATGTCAGGGCTCTGCAAATTGTCTGACTTAGGTAAGTCACTAGATGACCAGAGAAATAAGACATCCTGGGACCAGAGTTTCCCAGCTGGGGCCCAGCAGTTTAGCCTGATATAAATGAAAGAACAGGGGCTCTTTGGAATCAGAAAGGCCTTGTGTAAATCCCAGTCCTGCTGTTTATTAGCTCTATGACATTGGAGAGTTTACCTTATTTCACAGGCCTCAGTTTCCTTGTCTGTAAAGTATCCATAATAACAGTATATGTCTGAAATTGTAGTTAGCACTAAATTAAAGAAAATTAATGAAAGAGCCTGTCCAGGCTAAGTGCCCAATAAAAGTCCACATTTGTCCCTTTCCACAGCTGCCTTGAACTACTTTTCCACTGGGTGTAGCTCTTCCCCTCCAGCTGGAAAGTAAGGTGTGATCATCTAATAGGAGAGGGACGCAAGCATCTGACTGATGCCTAGGACTTTATCGTCCCAGGTTCCTGATGGTTAGTTGTGATCCTCTTATGCACAATTCATTTCTGCCCTCCCATGCTCACCCCAAATGGTCTGGAGACTGAAATTTGAATTCAAAGAAAAAGTAAAATTTTCACTCTTTGCAGATGACATGATATTACACATAGAAAACCCTAAAGATGCTACCAGAAAACTGCTAGCACTAATCGATGAATTTAGTAAAGTAGCAGAATACAAAATTAATGCACAGAAATCTCTTGCATTCTTATACACTAACAACAAAAGAGAAGAAGGAGAAATTAAGGAAACACTCCCATTTACCACTGCAACAAAAAGAACGAAATACCTAGGAATAAACCTGTCTAAGGAGGTAAAAGACCTGTATGCAGAAAACTATAAGACACTGATGAAAGAAATCAAAGATGATACAAACAGATGGAGGGACATACCACGTTCTTGGATTGGAAGAATCAACATTGTGAAAATGACTATGCTACCCAAAGCAACTTACAGATTCAATGCAATTCCTATCAAATTATCAATGGCATTTTTCACAAAACTAGGATAAGAAATTTTATGATTTGTATGGAAGCACAAAAGACCCCGAATAGCTAAAGCAATCTTGAGAAGGAAAGATGGAGCTGGTGGAATCAGGCTCCCTGACTTCAAACTATACTACAGGGCTACAGTGATCCAGACAGTATGGTACTGGCACAAAAACAGAAATGTAGATCAATGGAACACAATAGGGAGCCCAGAGATAAACCCACGCACATAAGGGCACCTTATCTTTAACAAAGGAAGCAAGAAAATACAATGGAAAAAATACAGCCTCTTCAATAAGTGGTGCTGGGAAAATTGGACAGCTACATGTAAAAGAATGAAATTAGAACCCTTCCTAACACCATGCACAAAAATAAACACAAAATGGATTAAAGACCTAAATTTAAGGCCAGACACTGTAAAATTCTTAGAGGAAAACAGGCAGAACACTCTACGACATCCATCAAAGCAAGATCCTTTTGGATCCACCTCCTAGAATAAAGGAAATAAAATTAAGAATAAACAAATGGGACCTAATGAGACTTAAAAGCTTTTGCACAGCAGAAGAAATCATAAACAAGACAAGAAGACAACCCTCAGAATGGGAGAAAATATTTGGAAATAAAGGATTAATCTTCAAAATATAGAACCAGCTCATGCAGCTTAATACCAAAAAAGCAAATAACAGAATCCAAAAATAGGTGGAAGACCTAAATAGTTCTCCACAGAAGACATGCAGATGGCTAACAAACACATGAAAAGATGCTCAACATCACTAATCATTAGAGAAATGCAAGTCAAAGCCACAATGAGGTATCACCTCACACCAGTCAGAATGGCCATTATCAAAAAATCTAGAAACAATAAATGCTGGAGAGAGTGAGCAGAAAAGGTACCCTTCTGCACTGTTAGTGGGAATGTAAATTGGTACAGCCACTATGGAAAACAGTATGGAGGTTCCTTAAAAAACTAAAAATAGAACTACCATATGACCCAGCAATCCCACTCCTGGGCATATACACTGAGAGAACCATAATCCAAAAAGAAACATGTACCACGATGTTCACTGTAGCACTATTTACAATAGCCAGGACATGGAAGCAACCTAAATGCCCATCAACAGATGAATGGATAGAGAAGATATGGCACATATATACAGTGGAATATTACTCAGCCATAAGAAGGAATGAAATTGAGGTATTTGTAGTGAGGTGGATGGACCTAGAGTCTGTCATACAGAGTGAAGTAAGCCAGAAAGAGAAAAACAAATACCATATACTGACTGATACATATGGAATCTAAAAAAAAATGACACTGAAGAACCCAGTGGCAGGGCATAAATAAAGATGCAGAAGTAGAAAACAGACTTGAGGACATGGGGCAGGGCGGGGGGTGAAGGGGAAGCCAGGACGAAGTGAGAGAGTAGCATTGACATATACACACTACCAAATGTAAAATAGATAACTAGTGGGAAGCTGCTGTATAACACAGGGAGATCAACTCGATGATGGGTGATGACTTAGAGGGCTGGGATAGGGAAGTTGGGAAGGAGTCACAGGAGGGAGGGAATATGGGGATATATGTGTAAATACAGCTGATTCACTTTGTTGTACAGCAAAAACTGGCACAACAGTGTAAAGCAATTATATTCCAGTAAAGAGTTTTTTAAAAAAATCTGCTTGATAGTCCCAAAGTACTTTGAAAAGTCAGGGCTGCTTTTATTCGAAGGAACCCTAAACAAGGTGGGTATGTTTGGTATCAGGCCTTTACTAAAGGTTTAGGATAATGGAAGGGGATTGTAGAAACAGTATAGGAAAACTTAAAATCCAAGATGAGATACCCATAAAATCATGGGCCTTTAACTACCACCAAGAGTTTCTTGCTAGTCATTCCTCCACCCCCACCCTGCCTTACTTCCCAGCCTGTCATCCTGTCACAGCCTCCCCCTATCACCCTCACCCTCCCCTGCCACATGCTTGTAAACTCCCAAATGCCTGTTTCTTTCTTACTAGAGAGTTTTAGTGTGTCATATCCCATGCCCACCAAAATCTCATTCTAGGCATATCTGTACATCATTAAAAATCCATCAATTGTTGGTTACGTTGGAGCCTGTGCCGCCATCTGAGCAGTGTGCTCATATGAAACACAAGTCAGATCACACCATTCTCATGCTCAAAATCTTCCAGTGATTTCTCATCACAGCGTAAAGGCAAAAGTCTTCGCACCCCTACATGATTGTCACCAATGCATGCCTCTGGGCCTCGTGTCACACCTTCTTACCTGCACTCTCTGTGAGTCAGCTGGCTGACCCTTCTTTTCACAGGACAGGTGTGCTCCAGGCTCAGAGTTCTCTGCTGTTCTCTCTGCCTGAAACACTTTTACCCCAGATTTCCTATTTCTTCATCATATTATTTAGATCTCTATAGTGGGTTAAATGACACCCCACCCCAAAGTTATATCCATGATCTAATCCCCAGAATCTGTGAATGTCACCTTATATGGAAAAAGATGTGTTTTGGTTAAGGATCTTGAAGAGTTTATCCTAGGTTATCTGGGTGGGCCCTAAATGCATCCTAAGTATTCTATTGTTTGAAGACAGCCAGTTTGTAGTAACTTGTTATAGCCACTCTAGGAAACTAGTACAGTCTTTCCTCAGATTTCACATACTTGGAGATGCCCTGCGACCACCCCATACAAAATAGCCCACGCTATCTGCACATATACACACACATGCCCCACTTTATCCCCATTACGGATGCAGTTTTATTGTTCTTCATAGCATTTTTGTTCGTAGTATCACTTTTTGATGGATGATATACTTTACAGTTTATTTATTGTTTTCTGTCTCTTACTCTACAATGTAAGCTCCATGAGGGCAGGGACTTTATTAACTGATGTGTCTCCAGAGCCTAGAAAAATACCTGGCTCAGGGTGAAATCTCTCCAGATATTGATAGAATAAGTGAATGGAGGACTTCACCTTTAATTGCATAAAGAACCAGCAGAAGCTCTGAAATTAGAATTTATGTTTTAACACCTCATATTAAATCTCACCCCCACCTCTACAATCAGAAAAGTAGCAATAAATACATTTATTCTGCTGCTGTCTGGAGCAAATCTCTAGAAGTCAGAAAACGTGTGTGTGTGTGTGTGTGTGTGTGTGTGTGTATTGGGAGGTGGATGGAAGAAAAAGGACAAAGTGTTTTTCCAGTGACATCTTTATTAAACAGTGCCAAGCTCACATGCCCTCAGCTTAGGAGGAGAAAGAGTTGCTGCTTTCAGCCTGTCCACACCTGCCAGGCTGTTCTTTGCCATTTTGCAATTTGCCCAGCAGGTTTGGGAAAGGAACAGTAATGGATGGATAGTCTTACCTTGTCACAACTCAAAAGTGACATGCTATTTTTCTATGCACCAATTTTCTACCCCAGGAGCCTTTATGAGCAGTGGATTAAGTGGGGAGAAAGCAATTTCTATTTAAATGCTGAGGCTTGTTAGTCAGACAGGGCACAACTGAGATTTTCACTTAAAGCACACAGGAAGGGAGTGATGGATCAGATCACGAGTTACTTAAGTGCTTAATTTCCTAGCTTTATTCCTTCACCAGTGTTTCCTTTAGCACATTTTGAAAATCTCAGATGAATAGTGATGTTAGTTTGGGAAGAGTTGGTAATATTTGGAATTCCAAGCTTCCTGTCTTTCCCTTCTTCTCAATTCACTGGTCTGGGTTATGGCTCTTCCATGACACTTCTGGCGGTGTTTCACAAGTGTAGATTAAGTACCTACTGGTATTATGCCACTTGGTGTTTCACTCTGGGGATACAAAGGTTGATTAAACCCAGTTTCCATTTGCCGGAAGTCTCTTGTTCTCCTGTAGAAGTCAGAAATTTAGACAAATCACTACAGCAATGTAATAAGTCCATAGGAGGCGACACTGGAACTCAGTCTTAAAGGATGAGTAGTAATTTGCCAGACAGAATATAAGGGGAGGGAGGTTCCTGGTAGAGGGTCAACAAAATTGAGGAAAGCCTGTGCTCCATTTGAGAAGCTGCATGTAGTTCTGCAGGGCTGGAGGGAAGTGTGGTGAGAAGGGTTGGGAGTGGTGCTTGAGGGGCAACAAAGGACCAAGTCATGAGGGATCCCACCATGCTAAGAGATTTTGGACTCTTCCCTGAGGGTGATGTTACAGAAAGGTATTACATGGAGAGTGACTTGATCATTTCAGTTTGCTCAGGGTGTAAGGAAGAGAGATGAGGGAGACAAGAGCAGAGGAGGGAGACTAGTTTGGTGGCTATAGCAATACTTCAGAAAGAAGAGCTAACAAAGAAAGTGGTGTAAACACAGAAAAGATGGGATGGTCCAAAGGACATTTAGGAAGTTGTGATAGGACTTGGAGTCCAAGAAGATAAATGAGATTATGGAAGGAGTCTATGATGGGTCCTGGATTCCAAGGTTAGGTGCCATTCACATTTTCTGGTGATCATTACAGTTGATGAAGTAGGAGAAATCTCTCAGAGCCAATCAGTGAGCATCACCCAGGGAACCACATTGTGTTTGGAGCCAGTATTTCCTCTCAGGTTGTGGAACACAACTGCATTACGTAAGCAGACCATAGCACAGAGAGAACTTTAGTGCAGTAATCAAAGTTACCCTGGCGTACATCTAGCAAACCACATGGTAATTATTTTATGGCCTGTTAATTAAACAGTAACTAATGATAGTTCTTGATATTCTATTTCTAAAGCTAATAACAGGTATCTTTGCCATTACCTAGAGAGAGAGGAGTTCCTGGGAGGCAATAGGGTAATGAAGAGTTAGCAGTCTTGAAATATCTCTTCCCTTCAGCAAGCCTAGCTTTCCAAGACTTTGCCTCAGTCTTATCCTCAGTTCATCCCATTTCCCAAAACTTAGGGTTTGGCCAACCTGTCAGGTGGAACTCCCCGACCACCTTAGATCCTATCTGGGTCTTCATGGATTAAGAACACAGACTCTTGACAAAGGGCTCTGTACCACTATCTTATCAGAACTCCTCCCTCCCCACTTCTCCTTCATCATATAGGAAAGAAATCACTGTCACAAACAAATGCTTCCCTTCTCTTCTTCCAAAGCTGGACTACATGTCCCAAAACTTACCTCCTCATCAACTTACACTTTAAACAATTAGATATTCATTTTTCTCCAAACCATTATCATGGGGATTCCTAGTGTTACCAGAGTCAGGGACCTCTCAGTAATTCACAGTCTAATGAAATTTTTCTAACCTGGTGCTATATGATGGTGATACTCAAAGTGTGGTCCATGGACCTATGTAAGGCGTCAAGAGTAAGTGCTTAGAAAATTAGAGCAAATTGTCATTGCCACAACCTCTAACATGTTCAGTAGATATTCCTCATGGAATAGGACATAGGCCAGTTTGGATAGAGTCAAATTTGTCTGGTGAATTGTATATCTCCTGAGCTGAGAGAATAGATATTGGTCAGTGGAAGACTGGGATGCAAAGATAAAACAGGCCATTGACCAGAAATAGTATTAAAAGTACTGGTTGATTGGCTATTTGCATCAAAACATCTGGAATGCCAATTAAAAATGCAGATTCTGGATACAGTCTGAGAGTTAATGAGTCAGAATCTCTGGGGATGGAGCCATAAGTTTACATTTTAAACAAGCAACCTAGCTGCTCCTTCATATGAAAGTTTGAGAAGCACCACAAACATTTACCAGTTGGTTATGCTGATTAGAACGTAGTTTTGGAAAACTCTATTCCTATGTCAGCCATTTATGTCCCCACATCAGCCAGTTATTGTCCTTAGGGGCACAGACTGCATTCATCACCAAGGAGTACCTCTGGGACTCCATCTCCAGCACTTGAAAAATGCACCAAACTCCATATTCTAGTGAAATCATACCATAGTTATGTACAAGAAAAAAAAAAAAAAAACTCATTGAAGAGAGTATGTATATATTAACACATAGTAATGTTTGTGCTCCCCCTCCCATCACCAAATCTGGAGATCCTACTTCTTTTAACATCAGTTCACTGGAAAATAAACTGAGAGGAAGAACAGTGAAAAGGTGTGAGAAACCAGACATCTGGCGCCATATAGTAAAGGGGCAAATGATGAATTATACAGTCAGTTATACATGAGCACATCACTAGACCACAGTATAGGACTTAATGTTCAAGACATCACTTGTCATAAATAGACAGACAAATTATGTTCACTACCTTCTGCTTACATTTAATAAATTAAATTTTAGAACAATGTGATATAAATGGGTAAATTGTTTACATTCTTGAATTTGTAAGTTTTATTCATCTGGGGAGTTCACAAATATGGAACCTCTTATTTCCTGATGGAGCCATATAAAGGGCTGGCTCTCCAACACAGACAAGCATTAGAATCCCCTGGGGAGCTTTTGGAAAAATGCCCATGCTTGAGCTCATCCTGGCCATCCTCAGGCACCTGGAAAGTAATGTCAAGGGAATCTGTATTGTCAGTTCCCCATATGATTTGGACGTGGAAGAGGAATTTGGGAATCACTGATTTAACAACACTAGTGCTATAATATAACATGAACATGGACATCCTAAGGAGAAAATTTGGTCTAGCTGGGGGTAAATCAAGGCTCTGGGAAAAGTGCATATTTGAGAATTAAATATTACATAAATGGGACACAGCACAATATGTAAATGAGTGCTTGCTATGTGGTAGTTAACAACATGGACCCTTTAATAGGGCTGCTATGTTAATGACCCTGGGGGACTGTGCATATTTGCATACCTGTGAAATGAGCAAATATGCCTATTTCAGTCACCTTTGTAAGGTCAATTAGCACTGAAGGAAAGAGAAAACCAACTCAGGTTGTGAGTGACTTGGAACAAGAATCTTGCCTCTTGCTGTGCTGTGCATCCCAGCATGGAGTTGCCCAACCCAAAGTTCTGCGGGCTGCCTCCTTGGCTGGCAAGGTGGGGAGGAGCAGAGCTGAACAGGATCAAAGGGGTACAACCTGGTCAGTGGCAGTTCCTAGTTATCAAGTCTAGACTGAGCTAAAGCCAAAGGCACTGCAGGGAAATAGAACAGAGTAGCTTCCCTGGATCACATCTGCTGGCAGAAGGCTGAAGAGCTCTGTGCAATGAGCAGGAGGAGGTTCCTTCAGTGGCTTGTCCTCAGCAGTGCCAGAGGCTCACTAAGTGATGGGAAATAGGGCTCTGCCCAGTCCCATCGCAGGGGCTTGTCCTTCCATGAGATGAAAGTGATTTTTTTTCCTTGAATTGTCTGGCCAACGTAGGATATGCTGAAAGAAAATACAGTTTAATGCAACAGACATAATCAAGTGGCTGCTATGTTCCCAACTTGTGTCCCAGGCTGATGATATGGAACTGAAATAAACAGCTCCTGCTCCCAAAGAGTTCACAGTCTAGAGGGAGAAGCAGACATGTAAGCAGCTGCCTGAAATAAAACAAGAAGAGCTGGTGGAGGGGTATGCACAAACTTGTAGGGCATACCCAGGAAGCAGCAGCTCATTCTGCCTGGTTCCACAGGGAAATTTGCAAAAGGAAAGTGATATTTGAACTGGATCATCAAGGATATGTGGGAATTCACCAGGTACACAAAGGAAACAGGGAGATAGGGATGGAAAAGAGGGATATTCTTCACAGAGGAAATGAATCAGATGTTCATGGTGTGCTCCGCAATTGTAAATATTCTCTGATGTGTCTCCAACATAAAATAATGCTGCACACAGAGCTGGGCATTGAGATTCTCAGATGGGAGCCTTGCTGGTTCTGAGGATGCCCCATTGCCTTCTTCTTGGCTCATTAATGGAATAAAAGGACTGGCATTAAAAGGGAATTTAGAAATCATATGATATTATTCAAACTTTATTACAACAATAGTAAAATACAGATTTTATACATACACACTCACACAGGAAACAACATGTCTCAAAATAGGCTTGGCTTTATGAAGTACAAGACATTACAATAGTTTCTTTTCTATTCTATTTCCTCTTTTTAATAGACTATTTTTAGAGCAATTTTAGGTTCATAGCAATATTGGAAGATACAGAGATTTGCCATATACCTTGACACATGCATGGCCTCTCCCATTACCAACATCCTACAACGGAGTGGTACATTTGTTGAAATCAACACCTCATTATGACCCAAAGTCCGTAGTTTACATCATGGTTCACTCTTGGTGTTGTACATTCTCTGGGGTTTGAAAAATGTGTAATAATGTATCCATCGCTATAGTATCATACAGAGTACTTTCACTGCCCTAAAGATCCTCTGTGCTCTGCCTATTCATCCCTCCCTCCTGACAACTACTGATCTTTTTACTTGTCTCCATAGTTTTGCCTTTTCCAGAATATCTTATGGTTGAAATCATACAGTATGTCACCGTTTCAGATTGGCTTTTTACTTAGTAATTCGCTTTTACAATTCTCCCATGTCTTTTCGTGGCTTTGTATAGCTTATTTCTTTTTTGTCCTGAATAATATCCATTGCCTGTATGTATCTCATTTTACCCATCCAGTTACTGAAGGACATCTTGGTTGCTTCCAAATGTTGGCAATTATAATTAAAGCTGCTATAAACATCCATGCGCAGGTTTTTGTGTGGACATTTTCAACCCATTTGAGCAAATACCAAAGAGCACAATTGCTGAATCATGTAGTAAAAATATGTTTAGTTTTTAAAGAAACTGGCAAATTGTCTTCCAAAGTGGCCATACTGTTTTGCATTCCCTTCAGCACAGAATGAGAGTTCCCATTTTTCCACATCCTCACCAGCGTTTGGTTTTGTCCATGGTGTGAATTTTGGCCATTGTAATAGAGGTATAGTAGTATCTCACTGTTGTTTTAATTTGCACTTTCCCAATAACATTTGATATGGAGGCTTGTGGACTGATTTAACTGCTAGATAATCATAATACCATATTAATCAGTGGTTTCATCTTTTTGCAGCTTGAATTGATGATTTGAATCTTAAATCTCAATTTCTGATTCCAGAACTATTATAATTCAGTCATGGGAGTTTGGGACTCTCCCTTTTATGCATCTCAGTTTTCTCATTTTCTCACTTAGGATTAATATTTGTTTTTTCCCTCAAAAATTTCATATTGAAGCCCATCTAGTCATAGCAAACCCTCTCTCTGGATTTTAGTGAGGAATAAATAGAAAATTCCAAGGAGAGCACTAGAGACTGTATGAGTGAAATATAAATGATTATTATTGGGTGCTTGCTTGGGTAACTGAAGCAGTGGGCATTTCCTCAGGAATCCACTGGAGAGAGATGAAGTCAAGAGATTCTTACAGTTGAAACACCCACTTTACCTTCAAGCTGTCCCCAAGAGCATCACATGAAACTTTGATTTTGCATGTGTCTCAAGCCTCGCTCCAAAGAAAATAACCAAAATAAAATCGAGGGGCAAAGTTCTCCTTTTCTTCAATGTCAGGGAAATCAAGTACCTCATTTCCAGATCAAATTTGGGAGGTGTTGTTTTCCTCCCACCTCAAAGCCTTGGTAGAGGGCAGCTCAGCTGCTAAAAAGACCTTGGAGTCTAGGCACTGGCCACTCTGGGAGTAGAGCAGGGAGGCCAGGACTGAGTAACCATCCCTGAGTGACCTGAAGTTCTATTGTGAACACAGGATGCCCAAGCACTCAGGAAATAAATGGAGACTGGGGATCCTGTTCCTCCCAGCTTGGTGGTTTCAGATCTTGTCAGAAGAGCTCTATCCATATTCTCAGAAGAAGGTAGATGGCTAACCACCATTTTTTTAAAAAGATTTTCATTGGTTTTTAAAGAGTCACAACAATGAATTTTGCAAGAGCAGGTCATGTAAGGTGGTACCTGGGTGAGCGCAGAGCAGTTATTCATTTCCTATTCCCATGCTCCACAACCTCGTGCTAGCTCTGTTTTCCCTGTTTTTAAGGGGCTGCATGTAAGGAGCTTGCCGGGAAACATCTAAGCTACAGTCAAATTTCTTTATTATCAGATCCCAAAAGAGCTTACTAGTGTGCCTTGTCCAGCATCTGAGTTAGTGACCCCAGGGGAATGACTCCACATTACCCAAACGTGCCATTGCACTGTGCCCACCTGCTAACTCCTACTCTTTCCCAAAGACCTGGCCCAAGTCATGGCTCCTCTCAACACTTCCTCTGACTTTCCCAGCCACCCTCAAATAGATGGGCTGTAACTGTACGCCCACAGCTCTTCGGTGAGATATTCAGATCACTGTGTCATCCTAGATGGCAATAGGGGCTCTTTTTCTTGAACCCTGTTTTTCCAATTTCACTCCTTTACCAAAAACATCCCTTGTTTAATAAATGCTTACATCATGCTTACTATGTGCCAACCACTGCAAACATTAGATGGTTAAATTCCCCTGACAACCTTACAGATGAGGAAACTGAATCATGAAGAGGTTAAGTAACTTAATAACCCAGCCAGGACAGGACAGAACTGGCCTTTGAACCCAAACTCCAGAGTCCTGGCACTGTTCATTTACAGTGACTAAAAATGCTGTTTCCTGGAGGTAATGAGCATCTCCAAAGTATTAGAATTAGCACTGGGGAAAAGTTCATGGATATACAAGGAAGTATGGGGTGCAAAAGCAAAGTATTGAAATCTTGAGATGTTGTCTTCCTCTATAAGCTAAACCTGTTTCTCAACATCTTTTTGAATTCCCACAAGAAATAACTCTCAAACAAATAGGAGCAATTTTGTCGGCTACTTTCTTCCCTTGGGAGGGGTTCATGGCTCTTGGTTAAAGTTCCATTTTCCCTTGGGGTCTGTGAACAGGATCCTTAATGACTAACATTTGGTTAATCATTAATAGAGTGGTTAGCATATAGGCTTTTGAGTCCAAGTAATTTGGGTAAAAGTCCCAGTTTTGCCTCACTGTGTGGCCTACGGCAACTTATTTGGCACCTCTGAATCTCGGATCCCTGGTCTACAAGATGGGAGAAACTACTGAACTGCTAGATGGAGTGTCCTGTCAGTCACTCACTACAACAAGGGTTTGTTTTTCACTCAAGCTCAAGGTTAGTGTTCACCAACAGAGGGGACTTGCTCTCCATGGTTACTCAGAGGCACAGGCTGAGGCAGGCTCCATCTAGACCAAGGGTTCTCCACCTCAGCACTCTTGACGTTTGGAGCTGGATATTTCTTTATTGTGGGGGGTTGTCTTCTGCCTTGCAAGATATTGAACAACATCCCTAGCCTTTACAAACTAGATAGCACCCCACCACCCGCAGTTGTAACAATCAAAACTATCTGCACACTTTCAAATGTTCCCTGGGGAACAGTTACGTCTGATTGAGAACTACACTACAATGATCTGGAAATGCACTTCCACAATCAGGATGGCAGAGAAGAAAAAGAGAAAAGAAAAAGGAAAAGTTGAGCCCGTACATCGACAATTAAATACTTCTGCATGAAACTGACGTGCTCGCTTTGCCTTCTGTTTGATTGACTAAAGTTAGTCACGTGGCCATATCTAGCTTAAAGGAGGTGGGAAGTACAATTCTCTTATGTCAATTCTGTCCCTAGGAAGGGAGAGACCTGGAGTATCTGTGAACATCCTAATAAACAACCAACTGGGATTGTTGAGAGGATTAAATGAAATAGTGCATATAAAGTGTTTGACACAGTGCATGGCTAATGAAAAGGGCTCACCTCTTGGAGACTATTCATATTTGAATACAAAGGCGGGGCTGGCTACCTGGGAGACAATGAAGAGGAATGAGTTAAAATAGTTCCACCAACAGCCCCTCTATAAGAACACAGAATTTCTGCCTCACTTGTTTGAACTTTCCTTTATCTAAAGGCCAGTAGAGTTTGGTTAGTTTGTGGTGCTTGTTTGCAAGGAGTGCTCCTATTAACAATATTACTGGCCAATTGAAGTTTCCTATTATTAAAAAAAAAATGCCTGGCTGAGCCCGCCAGGCTTCAGCTTTGGCTAAGACAGTCTGTCTCTTACCCTCATGTGCTAACCACGTAGACCTCCTTTCCTAAACATCACATACCAGCCTTCCTATCTCACTGTCTTTGCACACAGTATTCCTTCTGTCTAGAAGGATGCCTTCCCATCCATCTAATTCATTCTTATTATTTTTTTCACTTTCCAGGGAAGCCTTCCTGACTTCTGAGATGAGGTAGCCCCTCCTCTGCCCCCATTCTAATAAATGTTCATCACCCTGAAGTCTTTCCTTCATCACCCAATTTGTGATTACATATTTACCTGTGGGATTAGTTGATTAATGTCTGTCACCCCTACTGGCTTGAAAAATCAGTTGTGTC
Source organism: Hippopotamus amphibius kiboko (assembly GCF_030028045.1). NCBI lineage: Eukaryota > Metazoa > Chordata > Mammalia > Artiodactyla > Hippopotamidae > Hippopotamus > Hippopotamus amphibius. The sequence continues at coordinate 28,103,179 of NC_080202.1, read as the reverse complement.
TTTCTCTCTTTTGTTCACTTTATACGTGCAGGGCCTAGGGTCTGGTGTAACATAGGCACTCAATAAATATGTGTTGAATGAATGAATGAAGGCCAAAACTAAAATCTAGGTCCACCGACCCTTGCTTTGAACGCTTTGCTTCAAACCATGCTGTGGGCAACAAAGTACTAGCCTCAATACTTTCCCCAGGAAAGAAAAGGGGAAAGAAGTGCCAGTCTCAAATGTCAGATTCCTCACCTCCTGTAAGGACACTCCTAGCAGAAGGTATGTCACCTGCACACACAGGAACTGAGGGGCCTGCCACTGCGGCAGCTGTGTTTGCATAGAAAGCACAGAGCTCTCGGTTCCTGGTTGGGAACCATGGTGAGGAATCTAAACAGAGCTGGGCAGCTTCACATCAGAGTCTAGGGGAACAGCTTGCAGTCCCCTGGGACCGACCTTGACCACCCTGAGCTGTTAGGGGTAAGTCTCCCCTTCTTCCTCGGGGTTTGGGGTTAGCTCCTGGTCTCATTTGTCTGGGCCCACACCCCTGCCCCTTGGCAGCCTGGCTGCTGCCCTTTTGATCTTGAATGCGCATCCATTTTCTTCCTTCCTTTGACTTGGAAGGAACCCAAATTTCTGTGCTCCCGGCTCTTTGCCGGTTTTCACCCCACGTTCTCCACCTCCCAATGGTTTCTCTGTCGTTAACTGGACCCTGATCTACAAAGAACCTGGTGAGCTGCTTTCCCAAGTCTCTGCCAGGCATGCAACCACCAGGCCTGCTCAAATGCCCCTTAGCTGTGGCTCACAGCCTCTCCCTGGGCAACTGTGAGTCTCTTTTTCTCTTTGAAATACGATCCTATTTTTGCTGAGGTCACAGCATGACATACCTAAAAGTCATATGAGTAAATATTTAAACCAGCACTTCTCATCCCCAGCAAAAAATATTTGCGGTCACAAAGCTGGATTATTAGGAGCAAATCCCTTGATACAAATGTAACAGGAGGAAAAATGAAACACACAGACAAACAAAAGTAGATCAAGAAGGAGATGAGGAATCTGCCACCTTTAGCAACAAGGGGACACCTTTGCCTCTGCTCTGGGGATGCGGAAAGAGAACTCATTAGGCTTAAAAGATGGCGGCATAACTCACTGAGTTTATCCCATTACATCTGAAGAGAGCTTGACATCATTATGAGCAGAATGGCTGCTCTAGCCGCCAAGCCCACTGAAGCAGGGATAAAACTGGTAATCAGAGGGGGAGACGATGGTCTGAATCACAGGCATAGTGTCTGGGCTATATATTGTGACTTAAAGTCAGGGCAAAATCCTCAAGCAGCTAACTACAGATGAAATTGTCTTTGCCTCATAGATTCAATCCATTTTTACCGAGTTTTATTGACAAAAACGGTTATCGTGTTCTATGAATTACACATTTAGGGCAATAGCTATTACAAAGCAGGCCAGAGTCTTTTATTACAGCAAGAAGCTATTTTTACAAATCCAGGAATAGTTATGCATTGTATAATTCTAGAGTTTGTTCATGGGCTAAAGAACACAGTAAACTCATTCCTGAGGGAACTGACTTCCTAAACGACGGCCTCCCTCCAGAATGGTGAAGACAGAAGTTTAGCTGTGGTTCTGCTTTAATCTGATTTACTGTTTGTGTGAGTCATTAATATGAGGAGCTAGTCTGGTTTCTAAGAAAGTCAATTTTCTACGGCCTCTGGTTCTTTCTTTTTTCTCCCACTTTAATTTTTTTTAATTATTGCAGTAATACAGAATTGTAAAATAGCCACGCAGAACAAATGTGTAGAGAGAAAAAAAGTGAAATTCTCTTTTTAACCTATACCCCCAAGGCAAATCCATTCCCTTCCCTTTCCAGAAAAGCCACCATTAACTGGTGGATATCCTGCAGATAAGTTTTTCTAAAAATATACAGGAATACACACAGACATAGATTATATATAAGAATAAATGCACTTAATGACATTGGATTATTCCAAACTGGTAAATATAATCACACTGTATATTATTTTGGTTTTCCTTTAGCTTTTTTTCACTTAAGAATATGTCCTCGCACTTTCTATGCCAATGTGCATAGATATACCTAATTCTTTTCAACTATTTCATAATGTTGCATTCTGTAATTACCATAGTTTATTTCATGTTTGTTCTTTTGCTAGAATTGAGATTGTTTCCATTTCTTCACAAATGAGCCCGATTTATACACATATGTGCACAAATATGTGGGTGGGGGGGTGGTGAGGGCATATATATATGCATTTCTGTAGTATTTCTGTAGGATAGTATTTCTGTAGAATGAATTCCCTGAAAAGGAATGAACTGAGTTAAACTGTATGTGCCCTTAATCTTTGCTACTGTCCAAGACCGTCACTTTGCCCTCAGAAAGTGCTGTGCCAGTTTACACTGAGAGATGTGCCATTTCCCCCGCAGCTTCACTGCCACTGGATATTACCCATCATTCATTTTTGCCAAACTTGTATGTAGACAATTACATGCAGTGATTCATATACATTTCCCCAGTTGGGAGTGAAGCGGACCTAATCTTATCTCCAGGCATTTTGCATAATGAATCTTCAGTCTAAGCCAAGTCCATAAGTGAGAACTGTGGCAAACCCTCAAAACAAAACAGAATGAGAAAATTTAAGCTCAAAACTGCATACACAGTGAAAAGGAGCCCCAGGTTGGCTTCTTCAAAGAGGTGATGCTAATTTTGTTAAAAATAGCAAGATAACATGGAAAGAGCTGTATTCAGCTTGGCATGTACTATATAGAAATCAAGGACAGGAGCCAGGCTATACGGGCTTGGAGGGCACGTGCAGATATGTCCTGTGGGACCCTGGACAAGTTGCAAAGAGTATTCAACATTCTCATGTATAAAATGCAAAAACTAACGTTAGCCTCCTCATTGAACCGTTGTGATGAGACAGTGCAGAGGGCCTGGAAAATGAGTGTCGGGCTCTACAAATATTTGCCAAGATAATAGTGATGACTATAGTTATCACTGTTACCGTAAGTTGAAGAGAGACAGTCACTTACCCACAGGGAAAGGCAGTCTCTGAGCAGCGACTAAGTGGCATTTGAGCAGGTCAGATGGATACATGCCTGGGAGAGACGAGGGTGGGAATCTCATTGACCCTTTGTAGAGCAGGATCCAATTAACCAGAGAGAAATGATGAATTATTTCTTATTTTGCAGGCTAATTAGCTATCAGAACAGGAAAAGGTCTTAGAGTCTATGGAGTACAAAAATCTCATGGTATGGATGAGAAGTAGAGAGCTAGAGAGAAAGGACCTTACTTAAGAGCACACAGATGCTCAAGCAACAGTGTTGAAATCCGGGACCTGTACCTCCAACATCAAGTCTATGTTGCTTCCTTACTTATGTTTTCTGCATAGTTCTCCCCCTCTTAGTTGGACAGAGGAAAATATAATGAGAGTAAAATTCTTATCTTTTTGTAAAGTAAAACTGAAACTTACTCTGCTTTTTACTTGGAAAATTAAGTGTAAGTTTAACAATCATGAAATCTGCCAAGGTGGATAATAATAAAATTAATAACAGAAAAAGAAAAAGAAATGAGTCTGCAGAAACACCTTTTTATTTCTTGTTTATGATTTTGAATGATGACTTAAAAAATAACCAAATTTAAAACTCCTGTATGTTAACAAGGAAATGATACTTCACAGGAAAAATGGGCAAAAGTGAAGACAAGGTAATTTACAGAAAAGAAAGTACAAATGGCCAACACGTATGTGAAAAGATGCTCAACTTGGCTAGTAATAGGGGAAACACAACTTAAAAGAGCATTCAGTCATTCATTCAGTCAAAAGAAATTTTTGAGTGACTACTATGAGCTAGAAGTGGTTTATTTTTTCTTCTACCCAATAGGCAACAATTTAAAAGCGTAATAAGACCAAGTATTAGTGAAGATATTACGAAATTGGTACTCTCCTACATTGTGTGAGGCATGGGGGAATTAAAACACACAATTGGAAGGCCATTGAAATAGCTCTTGGCAGAATAATACCCCTTCCCCAAAGATGTCTATATCCTAATCCCCAGAACCTGTTAGGTTACACAGCAAGGAGGAATTAAGTTTGCAGATGGAATAAGATTGCTAATCAGCTGATCTTTTTTTTAATTGAAGTAGAGTTGATTTACAATATGTGTTAGTTTCAGGCATACAGCGCAGTGATTCTTTTTCTGCAGATTATATTCCATTATAGATTTTCACAAGATAGTGGGTATAATTCCCTGTGCTATACAGTAAGTGCTTGTTGCTTATCTATCTTATGTATAGTAGTTTGTATCTGTGAATCCCATAATTCTAATTTGTCCCTCCCCCTCTCCCTTTTGGCTACCATAAATCTTTTTTCTATGTCAGTGAGTCTGTTTCAGTTTTGTATATAGATTTATTTGTATTATTTTTTAGATTCCACATATAAGTGATATCATATAGCATTTGTCTGACTTATTTCACTAAGCATAATATTCTCTAGGTCCACCCATGTTGCTGCAAAAGGAAATTTCATTATTTTTATGGCTGACTAATATTCCATTGTATATATAATAAAGATACAGATAGATAGATATCTTTATTCATTCATCTGTTGATGGACACTTAGGTTGCTTCTATATCTTGGCAATTATAAGTAGCTCTGCTATGAACATTGGGATGCATGCATCTTTTTGAAATAGAGTTTTCTTTTTTTTTCTGGATATATAACCAAGAGTGGAATTGCTGGATCATACGGCAACTCTATTTTTAGTTTTTTAAGGAACCTCCATAGTGGTTGCACCGATTTACATACCCACCAAGAGTGTAGGAGTGTTCCCTTTTCTCCACACCCTCTCCAGCATTTAGTATTTGTGGACTTTTTGGCGAGAGCCATTCTGACTGGTGTGAAGTGATATGTCATTGTGGTTTTGATTTTCATTTCTCTAACAGTTAGCAATGTTGAACACCTTTTCACGTGCCTGTTAGCCATCTGTATATCTCTTTTGGAAAAATGTCTATTTAGGTCTCTTGCCCATTTTTTGATTGGATTGTTTGGTTTTTTGATATTGAGTTTATGAACAGTTGTATATTTTGGATATTAACCCCTTGTTGGTTACATCATTTGCACATATTTTCTCCCATTCCTTAGGTTGTCTTTTCATCTTGTTGATGATTTCTTTTGCTGTGCAAAATGTTTTAAGTTTGGTTAGGTCCTATGTGTTTATTTTTGCTTTTGTTTCTTTTGCCTTGGGATACTGGCTAATCAGCTATCTTAATATATGGAAATTATCCTGAATTATTCAGGTAATCCCAAGGGTCCTTAAAAGCTGAAGAGAGAGGCAGAAGAATCAGAGTCAGAGAAAGGGACATAATGACATAAGCAAGATTAGAGTGATGTGAGGAGGATTCCACTTGCCACTGCTGGCTTTGGAGACAGAGGAAGTGGGCCATGAGCCAAAGAGAGTAGGCAGCCTCTAGAAGCTAAAAGGGCAGAGAAATGCACTCTCTCCTAGAGCCCCCAAAAAGAAATGCAGTCCTAGCAGTAACTACCTTGATTTTACCCCTAAGAGGCCCAGGTCAGACTTAAAACTTACAGAGCTCTAATATAGTAAGTTTGTGTTGTTTTAAACCATGAGTTTCTGGCAATTTGTTACAGCGGCCATAGGAAACTGATACAGCTCTATTAAAATTTAAAACACTGTGCTCTTTGACTCATTAATTCCTCTTCTTGTGATTGCATTGGAGAGTCACTAGCAGATGTGTATGAAGACCCACAGACAAGGGTGTCTGCTTGTAGTGATGAACAATGACAGGGACTTGAGCCTGTTATCCACAAAATGGAATAGGAAGCAGAGGCAGAACTTAAGGTGATTGTGGCAGGTCTATAAGTACTGGCATGCCTAGTTCTCCAAAGCAAAGCATGGGAAAAAGTAAGTTGCACTCTCAAGAACAAAATTATATATTTTTAACGGTCCATATATGTGAATTGAAGGATGCATGCCAAGCAAAACCGTTTAACCATTGGGGAGAAAATTGAGTTTTCAAAGCTATGACTCATGTAATTTTAAAATAAAATTTAGTAGAAAAATAATGAGACACTTGAAGGCTTATCCCTCCCCAAGTCACATACACTTTTCCTTTGGTTTGGTCCACTTTATATAGAAAGAACCTAGTATTAAAATCCAAAGATCCAATATCTAGGAATTAAATGCTCCAGCATATGAGAGAAAAGGATAATTCCTGAAAAATCTGAATTATCATTGGGGCTAGAAGTCACAGGACTCTAAGTTGTCTTAGCTCTGGTGAGGAGGGTCCTGGTGGTCACTCTAAGTCATGGGACAGTCTTAGGCCCCTGGATAGCAAGGTTGGAGTCAGAAGTGCCCTGTCTGGCGCTCTACTACCTTCCCTACTAGCCACACAGTTGCGTTTTTGAGACCAAGTTTGAAAGTTCAGTTTCCCAAATATGCTAGCTAATTTGTGCAGAGAGCACTGGGCTGGCCCATATGAGGAACGAAAATCTCTCAAAACTCAGTTCAAATATCACCTGCATGTTTCGCTACTTTCTGTTGTTGAAATAATATTTTGTTGTATAGGGATCCAGTATATGGATAAACCATTTTTAGGGATTTTTTTAAATCCATCTATCAACTGATGGACATTTGGATTGTTTGCACTATTGGCTATTATGACTCATGCTACAAGGACCATTCACATACAGGATTTTATGAGGCCATGTGTTTTCATTTCTCTTGCATAGATGCCTAAGGATGGAATTGCTGGATCATGTGGTAACTCTATGTTTAACCCTTTAAGGAACCATTTGTCAAAGTTTTCAAGTGGCCACTCCAATTTCCATTCCTTCCAGCAATGCAAGAGGATTTCAGTTGTCCCACAAAGTCCCTTAATTTTCAATACTTTTTTATAATGCCTGACTTGCATGGGAATATGTCTGTTATAAAATCAAGTAGATGCATTTCTACCTTAGAATCAGCGACAAGGTGTTTACTTATGTCCCTTGTCAGTATTCATATTCCTGCTGCTACTACTATTGCTTCTGCTGATGACAGCTAACATTTGTTGAGGACTTACAATGTGCCAGACACTATTTCAGTGTTTTACATATATTAACATACATTTAATCCTCCCAGCAATCCTCTGCGATGGGTAGCCCAGCTGAGAAAAATAATGGTAACTTATACTGGAAGAGCAGTAAAGAATATAGAAGAAGTGAATAGATTGAATCATTTATTTATTCATTTAATCCACAAATATTTATTGAACCTTCATTCTCTGCTAGGCACAATGTCATTTACTGAGTTTAGTGCTATAAGCAAAAGAGAGTTTGTCTCTGCTCTCAAGGAACTTATAATCTGTTGATCTGAGAGATACTTAAGAAATAAAATCAACAGAAAACTCACCCAAAATAAATAAAGCCTTTAAAACCACAAAATAAGATAGTTATAGTATTTACCAATGCAGTTAATAAATGACTGAACTTGGACTTATTAAAAAAGAAAGAAAGAACGAAAGAAAAATCAAGATACCTTATTGATTAACTTGGTACAGAAAGGGATTCAGGGAAAAGGTTCACATCTTGATAACTAGAGGCCAGTTTGCCATTTCCTGAGATAAGGACCATGGAGATTTGGAGAGGTGGAAGAGGTAGGCAAAAGATTGGAAAAGGTGATTTCAGCTTTGAGCATGTCGATCCACAGGGATCTATAAGACATGTCATAAACAGTTTGACATATGGATCTGGAGTTTAGAACAAAGATCCAAACTAGGTATATAAATCTGGGATGGTCACATAAACGGTCATTGAAATCATGGGCACAGTTGCCCAAGGCAAGAGTAAGAAAGTGATGTGAGGAGAACCCTAGGACTGGACCTTGAGGAACGTTGACTTTTAAAGATGCAGTAAAGAGAGATGAGACAGCAAAGGAGCAGCCAATTAAGTAAGAAGAAAACCAAGAGTTTGTAAATTCCTGAAGCCAAAAGAAAAGTGCATTTCAAGGAAGGGAGCTGTTAACAGTTCTGAATGCCACTCAGGAGTCAAGGAGGGTGAAGGTGCTTTGGATTGAGAGTCTTGGTAGTCATTGGTGACCTTCCGGAAAGCTCTGTGGTGCAGTGGTGTTGAGGAGCACACCAGCCACTAGAAAATGATGGAGTGAAGCTGGGTAGAGAAGAATCCAGAGTAGGGCTGTGACAAGCAGGAAAAGGGCATATTTGACGTGTTTTGTTTTGTTTTCTTTTGTTTCTGATAGAAAATTTTAAAGCATATGTAAGTACTATTGGTATGAATTCAGTATAATATCAGAGTAATGACTTATGCTCTAAGTTCAACCATACCTTAACAATTTTGCCCATACCTTTTGTACACACAATTGAGAAAATGTTGAAAGTTATACTTAGCCTGGAGTAACAGAAAATCATGAACTACGTCCTGGACCTGTCACTCCTAGATGGAGTTCGTTAATTGTGTTAAGCTTTGGTTTCTCATCTTACTTGTCAGGATTGTTGCAATGATGAGAAATAACATATGCAAAGACATCATCATCATCTCATTTGGCACTTCGTCAGCTCCCAATAAGTGGTGGCACTCATTATTTCACTCCACACGGCTGTGCAATATGTATTAGTCAAATTCTTCTCTCATGTTTTTACTGCAGGCAGGACTGTTGTCTCCATTAATTTAAGCTCAAACAGCTACCTGGGTTTCCTGTCCCAGAGCCTAATTCTCAGATGATGCTTCATTCTTCCATCATCAACAAGTATCCGTTCTTTCAGCACAGGTTTCCCATCTCTGCCGCCCTGCTCAACTATATTTTAATCACCTGCTGTTGCCATCTTTGTAACTATCATTTCAGAAAAGGGAGTTCCCTGACAGCGACCTGCCACTCACAGCCTTGGGTTCATACTTTCTGACAATTCATTTCTACGTCTCACTCCATCCTGCTCTTCTCCAAATTTCCCCATCCTCTCATCCCTTTCTCAACTTGACTCATGGCATTTTCTTCCTGGTGTGGACCTTGACTCCTATTACAATGCTTTCTGTCAGAATGGACTTTGGCAATCTTGGGATATGTCATTCCCAACTAAATCCAACCCTTAGGACCATCCTATCCCAAAAAATTCTCTCCCCTAGTTACCCCAGCTCTGTCAGGTAAAACTTGGATTAGCCTGAAAGTAAAACAGAATCAGAAGGGTAATTGATAAAAGGAGTAATCTACCCTAATAGAGAACTTCCTGGAAAGTACTACTTGTTTCACAATTCCAACTGTCTTCTTAACTCCTCTAAAGAAGATTGCACCATCACACTGAATTCTGTTTCTGTATTAACTTCCCAATACCAGGCTCCCTTTCTGGAATGTTCTGTCCCTCTCTTGATGCTGCTTATATTCCCAGTCCCCTACACTCAAAATTACAGTATTTCTTTATTCCTGCAACACTTACCCCCCCCCCACTCCATCTACTATTATCTATTTAGCCATCCATCCACACCTTTTCCAAGTTTTTCATGTTTTTTGAGTTTATCTCTTTCTTTCTCACTCCCCTGACATTTTAACCTATATCCCAGCCCCTCTAGTTCCTTTGTCATAGCAGTTAGTGATTATTTTTCTTACAATGGCACTTTGACCATATCCCTACCCAGCTAAAAATCTCTGTGACTCCACATTTCCTACAAAATAGTGTCTAAACCCCCACCCTACCCCACCTCTTCACCTTTTCAAGCTCTCCCTACTTGCTTTAAGAAGATCTTATTCCAGTGTGTTTGATTCACTTTTCCCCAAAGTCACTCTGGAGATGTTCTTGCTTTCTCCCCCTTGCTCATGCAGTTTCCTCCATCTATAATCATGTTTCTCTACTCTTTCTCAAGGCTCTCAATTAAACATCCTCCAAAGGGTCAGCACTCTAGCTGTTAAGGATCTCCACTCCTGTGAGCTAAGAGTACACAATAGCTTAATCTCCAACTGGACATTCGTCATGTAATGCTTTGTGTTTTGGCTATCTTTGGATTGTTAGAATCTTATATCTGATAAGCCTCTTAAGGGTGACATTATCTGTAGCTGCATTTCTAGAGGTAAAGTATCCATTACAAGGGCAAGGGGACTTCTGCTCCATTCTGTGTGATTCAACCTCCACCAGGAATATCATACCAAAGAGCAATAGTGGCCAGATGGAACAGTGGGAGAGTGTCGAGAGAGAGGGGTGGGGAATGGGAATATGCCGAGTTAGTATATTGGACCATTGTCTTCAAATATATATACAAAGATACTTAGGTTTAGCCCATTTGGTCCAGAGGGTAAAGGGACCATTCACAGTAGTGATATGAAAATATCAGCAATCAGTACAGCACAAGAAAGGACCAGTCAAAAGGGATATTGGCTATTGGGCTGGCATAGAGCCTTGAGGATCTTCTTGCTGTACTAGGCATTAAGCCTTTGTTTTCTCAGTTGTTGGAAGGTTGAAGAGGTTCTTGGGAAGGTGCCAGAATACCGGAGTGGTAGTGGGGACCCTGGAGCAGGTAAGTTGAGCCGTTGCTCTCAATCACTGATACAGAAGTGCTTTAACAGCTGGCATAGTTTTACTGAGACCTACCAGCTGAAGAGCAGGCTTGGCCATTTAACAGACTGGCTTTCTGAAAATTGGCATAGAAGGACTCTACCACTAGAGGAATTGGCCATTCTGGGTACTGGCTTTCTGAGAACTGGCCAGCTTTCAGAAATAACAGCAGCAGGAGGAAGTTATAGGGAGATATTTTTTTCAGTAAAATAAAATCTTAATACAGTGAAGAGCAATCTCCTGAGATCGTGGGTGTCCTGTCTCTGGAGGTCCGTCAACCTCTGATATGCCATTATTTTCTGACAGAAAATAATATTGGTGTAGAGGACCTCTATGGTCCCTTCCAAGCTTGAAGTCTATAGTTTACTACAGTCCAATATCTTCAACTCATAGAAGAGAAAACTAAAGCTCAAGGAGCAAACGTGTTTGAGATCTGCTCTGTTATCGCCATTTTACTTCCTCATCGTGGATTGGTTTTTCTCTCTGCTTGTCGCTGCCCCCAGGTGTAGTTTGCTTCTTCCCCTGCCCCCTACAATGACTAGAAGCACACTGTGCACACAACAGGGACTCAATAAACATGTGATGTGTGACTGGATAAACTGTTCATCCCTGCCCAGATTGCAAACTCAGGCTCCAGAGGGAACACGTCATTCATGCTCTAGCCTTTTTTCCCCCGCTTCACGCTATTGGAACATACCACAGCTTCTTCCTTCCCTGACCAAATGCTAATGGAGGTGCTAATGAGGCCCTCTGGCCATCAGAAAGAAAGAGAAAGAAAATCAAATAGTCTAATTAATCCACAAATTACAGTCACTGAAAAAAAGTGGTCATATTTCCTATAGAAAGCCAGACAGGGACTAATGGGCACTGCAGCATTGGTCTTGGCCCGTCTGGGTGTGTAGCTTGGAGGTTACCTGCTGTTTTTTCAGGGATTATGAGGCACCACTTGGCTTCCATCTGGGTGGAGCTCACCAGAACTCCATTCCAAGTCTGAGCTGTCTGTTTGCTTATTAAATGAGAAAAGGAGGGCAGAGAGTAACCTCTTTGTATAAGGTGAGCCTAATACTAATAGCAAACATTTATGGAGCCCTCATAATGTGCCAGGAACTATACTAAGCATTTTCCTTGGATGATATCATTGAATCCTGTGTAATTATTTCACCGTTTTATACACAGGGAAACTGAGGCTTGGGTAGAATAGGTAACTTACTCAAGGTCACACAGTAAGTGGCTAAATATGTGGTCCAAGGCATTTAATCCAGCACGAAATCCACCAACTGCATTCTGTAGTCCCTACTTAACTCTTTCTACCTGCACCGCATGGTCTAGGGTGGCTGCATCGTCCATCAGTGAGCCCTGGGAGTGCAGCACAGCTTCTGCTTTGAGCACCTCTGGAGGATTGGAGCTAACCTTACACAAAGTGGATGTTAGTGGCTTCGTTTGGGGATGATTGGGGAGCAGGAGGTGATGAGGCGATGTGCCAGAACCATGGGATGGGCCAGAGCAGAAAGGGAGGGAGGACGCTCGGTGACCTGTGTCCTCTGATTTAGAGCAGAGCCCCTCCCAGGCTTCCCAACAGGGCACAGAGGATTTTCACTACAGCTGGGAGCGTGGGCCTTTATCCAGTGAGAATCAAGACGGCCGTTTTGAAGCGCTACCAGCACACTGAGTGGCAGACAAATTTGAAAGTGCGAAATGTCAAGGTGTGATAGGATGGAAACCAAAGGAATGAGACAAGAAGGGGGAGTAATTAGGCATATGGAGATAGCCCTCGCTGCTCACAGATTAACAAACTCAAGAAAGGCCAGTGCGTATTACCTGTGAGTGTGTGTGTGTTGCTTAGGGCACTGGACAAGTTCTACAAAAATTTATGAGAAGCATCCCCAGCGGGGTCAGTCCTGCTCAGACCTAGAACCAGTAAGAACCCCTCTGAGAGCATCTCTTCTGCTCTGAATCTTGACTGACTTAGTCACACCTGGTGACCAGTAGGCCAGGGGTCCACAGAGCCATGCCACTTTGAGCACCTACTGTAGCCAAACACTATCCTAGTCCAGTGTTTAACAAACTCTAAGGCACATAGGAGTCACCGGGGGGTCCAGTTCAAATTCAGTTTCTGATGCCATAGGTCTGGAGTGGGACCTGAGACCATTTCTAATAGGTCCGCAGGTGATGCCAATACTGCCGGTCTGTGAACCACACTCTAGACTCTTTCCATAACTATCTCTTTTGATCCTAATATGAAGTGTATGAATTGACACATCTGACAAATGAAAACACTGAGGAGGGGAGCATTGGAGGCTGTGTCTGCTCAGTCCCAGGGCTAATGAGCTCAGTCCAGGTCTGATGGCTCCAAAATTCATGCTTCTCTGTTCAGCACCACACTAGTCCATACACACATTTGAGCTGCCCCTGCCCTGAGACTCAATATGATAGCCTTAGAAGCACGGCTTCTGGCACTGGGGCCCATTAGAGGCCCAAGCATCCCTGACCTCAAGGAACTGGTTTACTCAGCTCACTACCTTCCAAGGCCCCTGAGGCTGGTGGAATCTGAGGCTGGAGTTTTAAACTCAGCCTAACCCTATTGTTCAGGGCCTCTCCCAGTTCCTGACCCAGGGCAGAACCTACCTTCTATTGTTCCAATAGAGGCTCAGGAACATCCCTTTCCTTCTGCTGCACTAGCCACTCAGAAATATGTACTCCCCCCCCACCTTGGGTTGCACTACATAGATTAGAATATCACCCAGAATGCTCTAGAGTACCAAGCCTTCCCTTGAGATTAATGGTTTGCCCTGATCAGTCCCAGCTTCAAGGGGCCATAACTTTTCTCCCCATCTTGTCAGTCTCTCAAGTCTTTACTCTATGCTACACTCAGTTCCTTTTCACAGCTGGGCTACGACCACTTACCACTCCTAGTGATGACTCTACTTCTGAAGTAGTCTCTGGCTTCTGGGGACTAACATCCTAGTTAGAGTGTCAAATGCAGATAGACAGTCACTCATCTACCTTAGCCCTCTCCACCCCTCCCCATCTTTAAATACTCAAAGCCCGAAGGATTCACTGCAAAAACACCATCTTTTCCATAAAGCATTCTCTATTCACCTCAACTTACATTGACCTCTTCTTTCTCTACACCCCTCTCTACCCAATGATATCTTGTTTGCATATATCTCACAGCTTTAACATATTCAACCTTGCACTACCGTCAACCTTGGCCATGGCTTCGCCTGTATCTTTGCCTCCTTGGAAGGATCTCCTATGCCTGGTCCATCCTTGTGTCTCCAGCAAAGTGTTTTGCACATTGTACGTGCCAAATAAATGCTATTAACTGCATGAAATGATTTCAAGCCAGATTAATGAATAGCATAAAAAAGAAATGAAGACTTTAAGAGGTGAATGAATAATTGAATAAAACGGAGGCTGGAAAGGGAAGGGCAGACTCTCCGGAAGTCTGAGTAGGATTTCCTTGTGAGATTAACAGTTATTACAATGGAAACTAAAAGTAGTGCAGTGCTTATCATGTGCCAGATACTGGCTAAACCATGTGCTCATTTCATCCTCATTGCAGTCCTGTGAAGAAAGTTGGTCCTCTACAGTTTCCATTCTACAGATGAAGAAACACACAGAAAGGCACCAGGAAGCCAGCTCACTTTCTCTAGAACATAAAGACAGAAAGTAACATAGTCGGGATTTGAATCCATCTCTCGGACTCCACAGCACATGTTTTGAGACCTGATGCTGTGGGAGGAGACAGGGATGCTTCAGGCAGAGGTAATGCAGGGCAGGAGGAAAAGCAGACAAGAGGGGACAGCATCAGTTAATCCCACATGACAAGGGCAGAGAGGGCCCGCAGGGGGGCCACTGTGGTGTCAGACAAGGCTGGGAAGGTGGTCTGGGGACAGACTGGGGTCATGTTTACCCTCCATGAGAATGAAGAGTACGAGCCATGGAGAAGAAATACCGAGTCAGACCTGCACTGAGAAGCATTATTTATGTGCTGTCTCTGGCCCAGCCCCTAGGCCGCTGTTGCGAAGGGAATGGGGCTCCCGGCCAGCGGCCCTGGACAGCTCTGCGGGCCGCGGAGCTCACTGCAAAGTCACACTTTGGATAATAAAGCCACTGGTGATGCCCAGAGTGGCCCAAATAAAAGTCAAATACCACATTCAGTCCTCCAGGGGTGTTTTTGCTATTAAATTAAGTCTGGAAAATAAATAATTGTCTTTGGATTTGATTTGAGAGATTTTTGGTAGTTGAACACTCAGTCAGGGGGAAGAAAAAAAGCTAACTATTTCTTGAAAGATTCTTTGACTGGCTCTTCCTGCCAGAGGGCAGCAGATCACAATGAAGGCTTGCTGTCTGCGAAGAGCTGCTTTTTCTCCCCTGCTTGACACAATTATCCCAGAAAAATAGAGGGGGGAGGGGAGCCTCCATCATATGTTCCAATTTTTATTGCTACATTCCTTGGATGGCTCCATATGTTTACCTTTAGCTGACTTTAGACTTGGTGTTCTCTGTGGCTGCTGGCGTCAGCCGCAGAATTCTTTCATGTCTATTACTTTATTAAGGAATGTAAAAGCCACATACAGACCGACCAGGGGACACAACAGTAGAGACGCAAATAACCCTGAATGGGCTTGCAAAGAGCCTAAGGAAACTTCTCACCTACGTCTCCCAGGCGGGCTGTAAGGCTCTCGCAGACCAAAAGGGGGCACTCTTAACACTCGCTCCCAAGCCCCCTCCGTAATACCATTCCCATGAAGAAATAGTGCAGAGACCACGCAGGGCTTTAACATCAGTCCTGATGGCAGCAGGATAGGGTGAAAGAAACCACTCTCATCACCAGGGATTTGGGCTGTTTTTTTTGTTTTTTTTTTTTTTTTTTTTTTTTTTTTTTTTTTTTTCATATTTGACTTTTGTTGACTGGAAATGAAATCTCCAAATCATAGGGAGGTTGTTAAGATTCAATAGGATAAATACAGCCCCCCCCCCTCAAATTGCTTTGCACAAAGCCTTGGCACATATATTATAAATGCTCAGAAACAGCAGCTATTCTTAAGCATATATGCTGAGATAGTTCTACCTTTTAATAGGGGCACCTTATCTAGATCCAGGCTTGCTCATAGCACAAAGGTATAATTGTGGCATGAGTCTCTATATTGGGCGGCTAGAGATGCGGGTGAGGGATAACCATTATTTACTCAACTCCTACTGTGTGCCAGGCACTTTGTGTGCATTATCTTGCTATCATGGTTTTATAGAAGAGGAAACTGAGGCTTAGGGAGGCTAAATATATTGCCCCGGTGTGTGGCAGAAGCAGGATTTGAACCCAGGTCTCTCTGTCGATTCTAAGACTGAGCTTTTTCCATTAGACAAGGGAACACAACTCAGGACGCACTTTTCATAATATATTATTTTCTCACATCGTCTCAGACTCCCACAAACTCTTTACAAAAGCTTGAAGCCAGCATTCAGAACATTCAATCACTTAAAGGTATAATTACAGTCTTACTCAAGGATACAAACTTAAATTCTCAAAGTTTTCAGCAAACACGTCTGTGGCTAGATGGAGAAGGGAGGAACTGAGAAACCAGGTAATGGAGATAATTCTTGTGCCATCAGCCTCCAAAGATCTTTATCAGCGCCTGGAGTATCCATATTTGTTCTTCTTTTTCAAGCTCCTACACCAACCACCGAACCTTCGCAGAACAAAGTCTGGAGTTTATTTTAATGCCAGCTTTCTTTCATTTCCCTTCCCAGGATCTTCACTCAATTTGCTTGTTTCTGCTTTCATAGGCATTTATAGTCTGTGTTCTAACCACCCAGTATGTTGGGAGGTTAAAAGAGAGATCTCTCACACGGAAAGGCGATGCTCACTCTTCAAGTCAGGATATGAAAGTGATCTGAGCTAGAAATATTGTGTAGAGTGGGGGTGTGTTTTCATCTCCCTCAAGGAAGCTGAAGGGCACCCACCTGTTCTTTTCTCGTAGGTGCTCAATGATTAAGAGTAGAAATGCTTTGACATCACATGGAAAGAAAAAAAGGGATTCTTCGCTGAGATGACAAAATGTGTTTGCCTTGTGATTTTCCCTGAGAACCTGGAATGAGTGAATGGCAACTGAGGCTGTTTTGATTGTCAAGAGGATAGCCCCTTAGCCAAACTAAGGAAGTCCTCAGCCCCACTTAAAATAAGATGTTCTCTCATTGAATGTAGCAAATTCTGTCCTAGAAGATTTACTGATGACTGTGCCTCAGCCCACTGGGTCCTTCAATGAGATCTTCAGAATCAACATCTCTTTTCATCTCTCTGCATCATTGGGAAATTTTTTATAAAGCTGGATACTCTTTTCAATGAGAACTGTCTATGTGTATCTAATGTTTACACTGTGCCAATATTTCCCAAGGTGGTAGTAAAGGCTCTGAGAAGTCCTGTAGTAAAGAAACCTATGTCACTTTACTTAATCCAAAGATTCTCATATATGTCTGACTACAGAACCCTTTTAGCATAACATCTATTAATATCCCATGGAAACAGTTTGGCTGTAAACATATAAACTCTCGAAACTGCTTAGAAGGGATAACCTCAGCCTATTGATGGATTTGGATAGACTATTTAAAGCAGAACTATTGGTCACGTATTTGGGATAAAATCTGAAGCTGCCTTAGTGGTCTGTCTGGATTATTTTTAGAGCTGTGTAAGTGGGTGTACATGTGTTTATATATACTACATATAAATATGCATTTTAACTTCAAGGTTAGAAGAAAGAAAAAGAAGGAAGGAATATTCCTTCTTAAAAAAAAAGCAATGGGTGTCCTGGGGTGGGGAAGGGGAAAGCTTGTAACTTTTAAGTCATTATCTCCATCTCGTATTGCCAGCAACATCTGATCACAGCTTCCTACAATGGTGGAAACACCTGGACAGCTCTCACTGAATGCCAGACAATCAGAGATGACACCCCTTCTCTTTAACCTGTCAGAGCCCAGCCCCACCTCTACCCCCGAATCCAGCACCCAAAACACTTCTTTCGAAGTCGTTGATACCCACCAGCTGTATTCCTGTGTATTCTTTCGGATGGTGAATTAAATAATGCAGAAAATAGTATCTTTTCCCACATGGCAATTTAGTTTTTATTTTCAGAGTATGTTTGAAGCCTTCTAAAGAAACTTCTTAGAAACCCACTCTAAAAAATGTACAATGATAGGTATTTTTTAATTGTTGTAAAGTTAAAGGGAGTTGTTTCAAAATTATTTTTAATGAAATGTAAGGTTGTTTTCTGAAACAGAACTCTACCCATGTTTTTTCTTTTAATTGTCACATATAGGGTGATTTTAAAGTAAATAAGAGCACAAGGTTCATATTCTTTTAAATGCACATTGTATTTGTCTTCTCGGCGCTGTGGTTTCTAGTCTGAAAGGCATCATAGTAAGGAGCCAGCCTATTAAGCAGCCTGTTTGGGAAAGGAAACTCTGAGACCAGCACAATGTTGCATTGCTCACTCTGTCCTTCCAATATGGCTAGAATTCCACAACCTAAATGATCATTTGTTGAACAAATTCATGCTTTTATTAGTCAAAATACAGAGAAAACAGAGCCTCCCTGTTTCAAGATATTTGCTAATGCATGGTTAATTATCACATATAGCTGACTATAATTCATTTTACAGGGGCGACCTCCTGCAGGTAACATACTAGCAGTTTATGAACCAAAATAACCTCACTATAGGTTAGAGCTGTTCCAGGGCCGGTCAGACACTTGGTGCTTCTAGACCTTCTCACTTCACATTGCTAATTCGAACAAGGCTTTATTTTTATATTTGTCAGCAGCAAGACTGTAGGATGGTTGTTAAACTTCTCCCAGGCCTAATTAGAGCGGCAATGCTCGCATTCATAATGAAGCTGGTGTCTTGCTGGAGTTAGTGAGCAGGGCTGTTACAGTAGCTTCCTGGCAGGCCGGGGCTGGCAGTTTTAAGGTAGCTCGTGGCTGCAGTATTAAGTGACTGTTGAAATTCATTGACTCCACCACGGCTAATGTGTCTAGATGACAACAAGTTTACACGGTTCTTTTATAGTTACGGCAAATGGGTCCATTTAAATATTTATTAGGTGATTATGGTGATGTGAAATGGAAAAAAAAATGCAAAGTGCAATCTCGCAAGTATGACTGTTTTTAACTGTTGATGTGGGGCCGGGATCACAGTATCATTCAAAATCGCTGCATCTTTCCCTTATAAATATTTATACTAGATCAGCAGTGATGAATGTTAATTTATTTGCATTTTGTTTCTTTATTGACTTCTCCCTGGACAGAGGTTAGCGGTGAAAAGTGGTGCAGCCTTACTGGGTTGGAGGATATTTCAGTCGGCCAAGCAAGAAGCATTTTGATTAGCTGGGGGGAAAGTTCACTTTGCTGAAACTGAGGAGTCCTTTTTGCTGTTGGAGATGCAGCCTGAGTGGTCAGGCAGCTGGTGTGTTGCCCTCTCCCAGAACTGACGTGCACGCTGGCAAAGCAGTTTTGCCTCCAAAAGACCGCTTTTCTGTATAGCAACTCGTCAAATCTTGAATTGAACTGGGTGAGGCTGGCTGATCTGGATGTTTGTCAGAACTTCCAACTCAATTTTTTTTTTCCTTATTCTGTGAGCCATTTAAGAGAAATACATTTTCGCCATAGGAGGAAAGCATCTGTCTCAAACTGAAAGAGGCATCTGAGACAGACAGAGGAGAGGTTAAAATGAATCCAGCTCTGTTTTATAAAGATTGTATCTACATGATACTAAAGAACGCAGAGTCTCTGGAGGGAACTGTCAAACAGTTTCAGACTGATAAAGGGAAACGATATTATGCAACTGAATATTTTGACTGCGCAGGTAGCTACAGCATAAGATAGTGATTGCCAATTCATCATCCCTAATGCTATGAATTATTTTGTTCCTTATGTCTTAAAACAAACAGCATCTGTATAGCCTTGACATAGTCTATTACTACATTTAGAATGCCCTGGAGGTCTAAGGAATGTCCCAATAAAAGTTTGCGTAGAACACATGAGGCCACTGAATCAGAAGTCTCTGCAGCTACCATAGTTGCTTCAGTTGGGAAAAAACTCTTAATTTCTGATGCTGGCTAGCTGTGTATCTCTTTTTACAAAATGTACTGGTCTCTCCTTAGAACTGAACTTGTCACAGTGCCTCCAATCTTAGACTGGTTCCAAGGGCGTTAAACACCAAAAAGTCCAGAACCACCTCATTGTATGATTAATAGTATGTTCCTCTAGGACAGGGATGTAGCAAGACTTCACTGTGGTGGTGGTTCTACAAAGTCATACGATTCAAAGATACATCAAATTAGGCGAGAAACTCACTACTAAGAAAATTCTCTGGTGAATCTTTGGTCACGCGAAGACTCCTCCAGTGATGTAAATTATTATCCTCAAATCTACAAATGTGGATCCTAACTTTAAGAATCCAATTATGTGGATCCTCAGATTAAAAACCATAACCATGGATCCCTCTTGATGCAGGGTTTGCGTGGCTTCATTTACTGTCTGTGGTCTGAGCTATTTGCAAGTGACAGGTAGTCTGCCATTTCTTCTTAGTGTGAATCTTCTCTACTGTAGGGATGGTGCACAGAGGCTACTCACTCAGTGCAAATGAAAACCCTCATCTTAGTCCAGTTTTGTTCTCAGTGAATAAAAAGATGTCTCTTAATCCTCTCAATTTAATAAGAAAACACTTATTCACCCCAGTTGATAAATGAGAAGACATGAAATTAAAGCCACTTTAGGGTTTTCTAGAGATCTCAGAGTGGCTGGCCACCCTGCCTGCTCCATATCTGGGTCTTTGTGAGGACGTGCCCTGGTGATGGACAGGACTCACCTGCACGGCCCCTGTAGCCACCTGCTCTCCAGGTGAACCTCTTTCAACTGTGAAGGCTCCACTGTAATGAATTTTCTAGTGCATTTCATAAAAGACTCAATCTACCAATGTTTTCTTCACTCATAAGTTTTCAATTTTACAAAGCAATTTTATAAGGCAGAGGCTATCTCTGATGGGGTTTCTTAAAATCCAAACACATCAGTATACCATCGGTGGAGTAGGTCATTGGGAAAAAAGTCAAAAGGATGCTAATTCAGAATTGTTTCCCTTAAAATCACCATGTTGGTACAAGGGCCAGGCACAGAACAGGAAAGCAAATTATATTTCCATGTGAGAAATCACTAGAAGAGAGTCATTTGGACTTATCTTTCTAGATGCCCAGGAAAGCAAAACTCCCCACAACATCTGCTGGGGAAGCAAATAAAGAAAATATGATCCCATTTTTGTCACTGTTATTAAGTCTGTGTCTCCTTGAATTGGCTGGTTAATTTCTTTCAGGTGAAAAACTAACAAAGCAGCCTTTCTCCAAGTACATGGGCTCTATTTTTACATGGTGAAAGGTAATTGCGAGGCATCCTAGCCTGCATGTGTGCTATGACCCCCGAAGTAACCAACACCACATTTAGATTATAATCAACTTCACCATGGATGACTTCAAACAAAGGCAATAAAGCCTTCTTTGCACTTCTTTCTCCTCCTGAGTTTTCCTTTGTTCTGATCTGCAGAAGAATGACAGCCTTAAAAATGAAATAGCAAAGCATATCATCTCAGTCCTGATGCCATGTGGGGTGTGTCTACCTCTTTGTGTGTGTGTGTGTGTGTGAGTGTGTGTGTGTGTGTGTACACATACCTGCATGCCCTTTGTGCTCACAGATTTTGGCTCTGGGGTCCATAGCATTTCTATGTGTCCCAATGTCACATACTTGAGTCCCAACATCATATGCCCATCAGTGTACTTTTCCTCTTGATTCTAAAGCCTTGTCTGTGTGGATCATGGTTGAATCTGCAGTCCTGGCGAAACTGTCAATAAAGAATTGTAGGTAGGAAATAGATGAATGAATGAAAGATGGTATGGGTGTTCAGAGCTATAAGCTGAGAGGATATTAGGTTTTACTTCAAGTTATTTGCTACCCTATTACAAAATACTAGAATGTAAAACTTTATATCCTAGTATAAAATAATCTATTGTCAAGAAATATAAATTCCTCCTACCTCCATCTCAATCAACTCTTATCCAGGGATGTCTTGCTTAGATATTGGTGTCATTGTGTCATTGCTTCTGGTGTGTTGTCTGGATGAACTCTTAGGGTAAGTTATGAGTTGAAAAGCAGGTCGGGGCACTGCTTCCTGAAGAGTGAACCTTCCTGGTGCCACTCTTTAGGAGAAGAGGTGGAGCCTCGGGCCAGAGAGCAGAGTTTTCTAGAGGATGGCCAGGGATTAACACCATCCCTTTTTCACATAAAGGAGAATTTCTCTGCTCAATCTCATATAGGAAGCTCTGCTACAATAATCACAGAGT
This sequence comes from Hippopotamus amphibius kiboko, assembly GCF_030028045.1. NCBI lineage: Eukaryota > Metazoa > Chordata > Mammalia > Artiodactyla > Hippopotamidae > Hippopotamus > Hippopotamus amphibius. The sequence continues at coordinate 28,081,233 of NC_080202.1, read as the reverse complement.
CTAGGACTGTTCGTTCTAGCTTGTTCTTTTTATGAGGGCTCTGGGTTGCCAGGTTAGCTTTAAAATGCAATGATAATTACCTAAAATGTATTATTTGTGCAGCACTATACAATTTGTTAAATATGTGTGTTATACATGTATACAGAAGTGTATGTGTGCATCTGACCCTCTCAAACATCCAGTGAAACACAGGGATTATTTTCTGCCTCAGTTTAATCAATCAGGAAATGAGATTCAGAATTCAAGTGAATAGCCCCAAACCACACAGTGGTAGAGTTTAGATTAGAACCCAGTTCTCTAGATTCCTCACCTACTGTTCTTTCTACAACATCATGAAGCTTATTATTAGCCTTATACTATCTCAATACCAGCTATTCTGAAGCTAGCTGAATATTCTCAAATACATAGATCATTTTTAAGAGCAAACAAATGAGAAAAAGATTAAGATGTTTCAGTTGGCAAGACTTGAAAACAATTGTTCCCTGCAACCCAAAGGTGCTTTTTATTCTCAAGGATGGGAAGTGATTCACATTGATTAGAAGAACTTTCTGACCTTCAGAATCTATCTTGTGTTTCTCTTTCCTCCGAGTTGCTGATTGAGTTCTACTTGCTCTATGTTCAAGCTTCGGTGACTACTCAAAATGAAGGGAACGTTTGAGGATCACCTTGTTATATTCTAGTTTATTAGACAATGAACATAATGGGCAGTAGAAATATAACTCAGGAGAAAAGCACCCAGATAGAAACATATGCTAAAGTTGTTAATGGAAATAGATGTCAAAACTCAGATGAAGAGAAGAAAAGGAGAAACTCTACAAAGAGATTCTTGCGGTGGGTGAATTCTGATTAAAAAAAAAAGCAACATCCTATGTTAAAGAACAGTAAAAGAGATTTGCAGGAACCATCACGTAGAAGAACCCTCAGAGAGATGATCTGAGGGGCAGAGTTTGGACCGTGCCCTTCAGAGGCACCTGTATATGGATAGCCAGTCAAGAGACCACTGTGGAAACCACAATATGCCAGATGAGACCCCTGAACCCTAAGGTTCACTACCCCCTTCTACTGGCTCCTCCAAGAATGAGTGGTAGGAAGGGTCCCCAGAGACCTTTGGGTTCTGGATAGAAAATTGTAGAGGGACTCTCAGGACACAGGTAATGTTTTCATCTCTGCTTCCAGCTGAAGGTCATGTCTTTGGAAAAGAAAGGAGGGTGAAAGAGGGGCGTGACTGCTGAAGATGGTGTTGGAGAGATGTTAGTTTCCTGGACTGTGGCCTGTGATACTAGAACAAAGGGTCCTGGCTAGGATCTGGGTACACTTCACAGAGACTGGAAGAATGTATTTGGCAGACAGTTCTGAGCTGATCAACAGAGTTGAAATAGGGCCTTTGTCAGGGAGTGGGGGAAAAAAGTCCAAATAAACGGCAAAACAGGATTGTATGGAAATTGCCATGTCTGACATGGCAAGGAGCCACAGAGCAAGGGCAGGAGTTCCGAGTATTTCTTAAGCAATGACAAATGGCATTTATATGCCAATCCTACAGGGCAGAAGGAACAGCAGTTGAACTTGAGATGCTAAGATATATGAAAGATATACACAGTCTCCTAAATATTTCTCAACTACCATGGTAAAGCCTATGGCTAGAATAAACAGTATGTCAACCTTTGGAGATGAGGCAAAAGAAAAATATTAACCCCATCCAAATAAATATATTTAAATGTCAGATCCCAGTGACCGGAATTCTTGCCCTAAGTCACCAAAGATAAGAATTCCATTGCTCTGAAAGAATAGAGTCATTCTTGACAAACCCAGGCACCCTTCCCTGGGACCCACCACACTGTGCCCACAGAGGGACTCAGACCATTTATTCAAGAAACATCAACCACGTGTTGGGTGGTGGGAATGCACAGATGACTCAGACACAGTCTGACCTTCACGAGGCCACAGTCCAGTAGAGAAGAGAGATGTGAAAATGAAATATTTAAAATTGTAGGAATCATGGGGATATAAATTAAAAAACCCTAAAAAGTTGAAAAGAAAGTGGGTTTTTCAGCAGAAGATATGTCCCTCCCTTTGAATACAGACCATGGAAGTTTGCTGCTGAATTTATCCCCTTAGGAGACCTGACTGTCTAAGACACAAATCCTTGAAACTGTTGGTGGCTAGATGCTTAAGAAGGATCAATCTGGCCACCTCTGAAGAAGCTTCTCATGACACGAATGCCTTTCCAGAGCTTCCTGTCAGTTACTACTGGCTTGATGAGCCTTCTAGAAACTTTCAATATACCTATTTCAAGCCTTTCTTGCTGGATGTTGGCTTGTAGCTAGCCCTTACTTGTTGTAAAACTAGGAACTGAGTGGCATGTTGCCTAACAGGGACAGGAAAAGGAGAGGAATTTAGGCCTGTATATAATGGAATCATACCCTGTACCAAAATGTATAGATCCTAGAGGGGATGTAAAGTGAAAAGCATTTCAATTGTGAAAAATAAAAAGAGAATCCAAAGTTCTGCTTTGGTGGCATTATACTCTGGTCTCTCTAGCCAGATAGTATTTGAGGAAGATATTTTCCTAATACAAATTATTTTAAAACTTATTTTCAAATATAGGTTTATACTTAAAAATATAGAAGTGATCCCAATATGATAAGGTATTTTATCTCTCCATAAATTTGCCAAAAGTCTAATTCCGTTAAAACTAGATTAAAAGCTTTGCACAGCAAAGGAAACCATAAACAAGACAAAAAGACAACCCTCAGAATGGGAGAAAATATTTGTAAATGAAGCAACTGACAAAGGATTGATCTCCAAAATACACAAACAGCTCATGCAGCTCAATATCAAAAAAAACAAACAACCCAATCCAAAAATGGGTGGAAGATCTAAACAGACATTTCTCCAAGGAAGACATACAGATTGCCAACAAACACACGAAAAGATGCTCAACATCACTAGTCATTAGAGAAATGCAAATCAAAATCACAATGAGGTATCACCTCATACCAGTCAGAATGGCCATCATCACAAAATCTACAAACAGTAAATGCTGGAGAGGGTGTGGAGAAAAGGGAATCCTCCTGCAGTGTTGGTGGGAATGTAAATTAATACAGCCACTATGGAGAACAGTATGGGGGTTCCTTAAAAAACTAAAACTAAAACTACCATATGACCCAGCAATCCCACTACTGGGCATATACCCAGAGAAAACCATAATTCAAAGAGATACATGTACCACAATGTTCATTGCAGCATTATTTACAATAGCCAGGACATGGAAGCAACCTAAATGCCCATCAATAAATGAATGGATAAAGAAGATGTGGCACATATATACAATGGAATATTACTCAGCCATAAAAAGGAACAAAATTGAGTTATTTGTAGTGAGGTGGATGGACCTAGAGTCTGTCATACAGAGTGAAGTAAATGAGAAAGAGAAAAACAAATACCATATGCTAACACATACATAAGGCATCTAGGAAAATGGTACTGATGAACCTAGTGGCTGGGCAAGAAGGGAGATACAGACATAGAGAACGGACTTGAGGACACAGTGGGGGAAAGGGAAGCTGGGACATATTGAGAGAGTAGCATTGACATATATACACTATCAAATATAAAATAGATTGCTAGTGGGAAGTTGCTGCAGAACACTGGGAGATCAGCTCAATTCTTTGTGAAGACCTAGAGGGGTGGGATAGGGAGGGTGGGAGGGAGGCTCAAGAGGCAAGGGATATGGAGATATATGCATACATATAGCTGATTCACTTCGTTGTACAGCAGAAACTAACACAATACTGTAAAGCAATTTTATTCCAATAAAGATGAAAAAAAACCTAGATTATCTCATAATCATTTACCTCTAATAATTTCACCTTTTAGAAAGCAGAGGAAAAAAAGAATTGCCCTTATTCTTAATATTGGCCCTCAAAATGATATTGGATTAACAGGAACATTGAGAAAGCCATGTCAGGGAGGTTTTGGATACAATGAGGATTTTTGAACACATACTCAAGGCTTTAAGAAATTCAGAGAATAGATCTAGAAGATTCCTAAAGTGATTGGGGATTTCTAAATTTGAGGCATGCCAAATGTTGAAATTCTGGATGTTCAGTTGAAAATAATCCCAAAGAGAACAAAGAGGACAGATAGCTCATGAAACCATGTGTATACATGGCAGGGCAAGGGGTTCTGCATTTAGATCTCAAAAGAACCCATTCAGAAAATGGATTTGAATCAGAAGATACAGTATTAGTGCCATTCATTTTCTGGCTGCTGGGAAAGCTGACAATGAGGATGAAGTACATCTTAGATAAGATCCTCTTGTCACCAAAGCCTGTCATGGTACCCACACATGGTAGGCATTTAATAAACAGTCGTCAAGTTGAACTGCATCGCTGAATAACAGAGAGAAGGAAGGGCACTCAACGTTCAACTTGTATTAGGGTTTCAGATTTTCTAGCAAGAGTTATCTTCACAGCCGAAAGAATAGAGTAAACAATATAAAGAAGAGAATCCAAATCAACATTGAGAGAACAATAAGGTACCTGTGAATTCACGTTCAAGATTTGAGGCCTCGAAAAGTTTTACCTGAAAAGTTTTTATGCTGAAAATATACATCACTATATCCTCTTAGGAGTCTTAGTTTATCTCTGAGATGATAAAATAAATGGGAGAGTTCTCAGAGGACCAGTGATCAGAAGATATCCAAATTTACTAAAATTTAGTTCCTTGAACTTAAAATTTATCCTTGGCAAATTTCTAGAAAAGAATGTTAAGTTGTAGGTTCAAAATTTTTTGAAAAAGTAAAGTGATCTTTAAGAACCTATATTTGCTCATTAAGAACAAATCATGGCATGGTAACCTCATTCACCTTTGAGTTAAATTTAACCTGTTGATAAATTAAAAGACCACTCCAAACATAGTAGTTATTAATTTCAACCAGTCATTCAACAAATTTCCCAAGTGGATTTACAACTGTTTGAAAAATTATACTCAAAGACTGTGACAGTCTGGAAGAAATTTTGTAGGATAAGAACCCAGGGCTCTACCCTTGACCGTGACCTGATCTATTGGTGGCCAAATTTGTTTTTATCAGCAGAGCCTTTCCATTTGAGTCTATGTTATCTTCTTCTCATTACGCTGTGTTGTCTACAGACAGAGGAGAGTAATGGGAGGATGAGAGGTTTAAAACCATTCTATATCAGGGAATGGTGACAGAACAGACAACACTCAGCCTGGAGAAATAAGAAAGGGGCCATCTCATTCATATTGGCTGCCCAAAAGTCACCGTAATTTTTTCTCTCTTGCCTCACTCCCCGTTCTCCATTACCTCATTGTAGCATTACACACTGCTAACTATCCTCTTCTTTTTGACAGTATCTTCCCTTGAGTTCCCCAGTGGTACACTATCCTACTTTTATATCGTTCTTCTCCTTTCTCTGTTTCATTATTAGTTAATTCACTTCCTCTGGCAACTGGATGGGGACAAAGTTCAATCCCTAGCCTCTGCTCTATATTCTTCTTCCCCTGGAGTACTTATGTCACTCATATCCACACTAATGTTTCCTCAGTCCATAAATCCAAGCCTGACCCACATTCCTAAGGTCAAGTTCCACTTAAGCAATTGCCTGAGGGATGCATGTATTTGGAAGTCCTACAGTCATCTCAAAACCATGCTTCATCTTATCTTCCCTAATTCCCTAATTCTGTCAATGGTACCACCAGTTTTTAGGTCAAAACTCAAGAGAATTCTTTGACTTTTTACATCCTTTTCTCTCATATCCTCTTGGTCATCAATTTGTGTCAGTTCCACATGTATAGATTATTTTGCATTTATCTATTCATTTCCATTTCCATTGTTGAGACCTATGCCAGGTGTTGGCTAAATAATTGCACTGCCTTTCAACTTATTTCTCTGCCTCCCTTTCCAATGTCCCCTGTGTTTTTGCCTCAGATCAACTATTCAAAGTGAGAAGTATGAATCTTCCATCACGTCACTCCCTTCCTCACCAATGACCTGCTCTTCCACCAGCTGAAAGGCCTCTGTATCATCTTGCCTTTCAAATTCTAATCTGCTTTCTAGAGTCTGTCATACAAAGTGAAGTAAGCCAGAAAGAGAAAAACAAATACCGTATGCTAACTCATATATGTGGAATCTAAAAAAATGATACTGATGAACCCAGTGACAGAGCAAGAATAAAGATGCAGATGTAGAGAACAGACTTGAGGACATGGTGGGTGGTGGGGGGTGGGGGAGGCGAAGGGGAAGCTGGTACGAAGTGAGAGAGTAGCATTGACATGTATACACTACCAAATACAAAATAGATAGCTAGTGGGTAGCTGCTGCATAACACAGGGAGATCAACTCAATGATTGGTGTTAACTTAGAGGGATGGGATAGGGAGAGTGGGAAGGAGTTGATGGAGGGAGGAGATATGGAGATATATGTATAAATACAACTGATTCTCTTTGTTGTACAGCAGAAACTGGCACAACAATGTAAAGCAATTATACTGCAATAAAGAGCTAAAAAAAATTCTAATCTACTTTCAAAGCCCAATCTAAGTTCTTTTTCCTCCCATGAGGTATTTTTGTTTGTTTGTTTGTTTTTATATTTATTTATTTGTTTGTTTGTTTTTATATTTATTTATTTATTTATTTTATTGGCTGTATTGGGTCTTTTTTGCTGTGCGCAGGCTTTCTCTTTTGTTGCGGTGAGTGAGGGCTACTCTTCGTTGTGGTGCCGGGGCCCTCACTGCCATGGCTTCTCTTGCTGTGGAGCAAGGGTTCTAGGCACATGGGCTTCAGTAGTTGCAGCACATGGGCTCAATAATTGTGGCTCATGGGCTCTACACCGCAGGCTCAGTAGTTGTGGCACCTGGGCTTATTTGCTCCAAGGCATGTGGCATCTTCCTAGACCAGGGATCGAACCCATGTCCCCTGCATTGGCAGGCACATTCTCAACCATTGTGCCATCCAGGAAGCCCATCCTCCCATGAGGTTTTAAATCCCAGCTCTGTCACTTACTAGCTGTGTGACTTTGGGAAGCCTACTTAACATTTTTTTGTTTCAGTTTCTTTATCTAAAAAGGAATTGAGTATGCTAATAGTACCTACATCATAGGACTGTGAAGAGGATTAAGTGAGTTAGGACACTCAGAACTAGTAAGTGCTATGTAAGACATTAAATAAATAAAAAGGTGTGTATTCTCTATCTATTCCAAATTGAAAGTTATCATTTCCCCTATTCTCACCATTAATATATCACAGATATAACCCTTAATCTGTTCCATTTACTAAATTATGTTGTCACTTTATGTTTTCACATAGAATGTCCATTAGCTACCCACACAGACCGAAAGTTTACGGAGGGCAAGGTCACGTGATATATTTATTTGTAGCCCCACAGTCACTACTATTGGCCGTACCTATTGGGAATGCGCAAGTAATGATTATGCACTGAAATGCCCCCTGTTTTCCAGCAGTGGCCCCCTGGAATCTCCAATTCTCAATTCATGTCTTTGCTTGGTTTCTAGATCTGGCCTCACTGATCTTCTCCAGAGGGCTGGTTTGTATGGCACAATGCACCTCTCTTCCTGGCCATCTCTGCGTGCTCCATTTATCAGGGACAGTGGGTCTTGGCAGGTAGACAAGAAACACAATCTGTAGACAGAACTGCCACAAGCCCATCTTGCCAATACAATTCCTGCAGTTTGCTGACAGTCCTATGGTTGTTTTCCAAGCCTCTAATACAGAATACCATAGGGCCTTTAAGGGGAAGTAGCTGAGGGTTGGGGACTGCTGGCTATTTTCCTTGTATTTTTTTCTTTGGGAGATCATGTGCCTGACATTTTGACTCTAAAATGATTCACAATGCCAGGATTGTCGCGTAAAGAATGGTCCAGCAAAAGGTTGAAGTTTTGGCCTGAATTGGTGTGAGTGCTTCAGCAAATCTTCTGAAGACCATCCAAAGCCACACATAAATAATAAGTTTGGAATGGGAGCAAGAATGCCTGGGATGTGGCCTTCTGCATCAGCCATATAATGTTCTTGGTGGGCTAGTTGAGATAAAGGACCATTAGAAAACCATTTATCAGGGTGTGGTTCATGGAAAGCTATCTTTGGGTAAATGGCCCAGTGCAGTTTGTATTTCCACACAATATCCCCACCCGCATGCTGTGATCTCCCCTCAGGCAGAAAACTCAGCTTGGAGGTAATGTCCACACATTCATGAACTGCTCCACATGATGGAAGCTCTGCTATCCTTAGCAAAGAAGCCCCTACCAACGCTGGGTCACATGCTCCCATCCTTTATCACCAGGTGTGGCTGGGTCTTATTTAATGGTCTAGGCAGTTTCACGGGAGTCAAAGAAGCCACACAGATGCAGCTCTGAGAACTCCATCGATTGAATGGAAATGACGAGCTGGAAATATCCTTTCCGGGTTGCCCCCCAAAGCTTACATCAATGTTAGGTACTGGCCAAGTTCGCTCCACAAAGACTAGTCCTTCCTCTGGCCAAACAAGAGATGCTTTTGGAAGCATGTAACCTCATAAGCCAGTAACAGGCTCAAAGGACGCTGCATAAGAACTTCATTAATTGGTACCTTAGACCTGAAGGGTTAGCCCATCTGTAGATGGGTGTTCAGAAGAAAATTCAGACCCCAGAAAATTCTGGCTCTAGAGATAGCCAGCCACACTTCAGAAAAGCTCCCCATCCTTCAGGTTTTCTGCTTACCCATTCATCCTTGCTTATATTTCCTGATGCTGAAGTCTAAACTCCTCAAGAACAAGGATGGTCCCAAAACAGAACCTTCTTCCTGGTTTTCACAGGTGGGTGGGGGCTATTTGACATGCCTTACCCAGATTGTGTTTTGCTATAGCTCATTTGCTTTGCGAGATTTTCCGTGGTCTGTCTCCTGTCTGCCTCTCCAGCATGAAGTTACTTCCTCTCTGCGCTACTCACCGTCCGCACATCCCATTCACACAAACTCCTAAGGGATTCCCCAGTCCCACCATTTCTTCCGTTTGATCAGTCTGCCCAGAGGCAGGCTCTGATCACAACCCTGAAATGCATTTACAAGTTGAGAAGGATGACACTCACTCATGGATATGAGTGGATGTGCCTTTAGTACAAGTTGGGATTTTCAGGAAGAGAAAGGGACACACAGAAGTCTGATGATGAGGAGAGAAAAGGAGGGTGAGATGGGAGTGGGTTTGGGCTCTTCTGTGGTTGGGATGTGGGGTTAAGGTGAGGAGCTCCCTGCACTGTGGGCTGAGGCTGCACTCTTTGAAATTCCAGCCAGCGCACCCATGCTTGCTGATCTTTCTTGTCGGGTCACACAGGTAGGGGTGTAGTGAGGGGACCAGCAGAGAGCCTGTCAATGTTCAAATGCCAGAAATGGATACTTAATCAAACCTCCAAGCCTTCACACAAGCAGCTCTTCCAAGAGGCAGATTCCAACTTGTCGTCCAAAGCTTCCCTTAGGAATCACCGCCTCTAGAAGCTTTCCTGGACTCCACCCAGTGGCATTAGACCACTCTCCTTTCTATTGCAGCAGTGTCCTGTGCTTGCTTCTATTTTTATAGCACTTATCACACTTGGTCTTTGTAGAAAATTGAATTGCATCCCCCAAAAAACGTGTTTAAGCCCTAACTCTCAGCACCTGTGAACATGACTTTACTTGGACATAAGGTCTTTGCAGATGTAATCAAGTTAGGAATCTTGGGAGGAAGTCATTCTGGATTTAATGTGGATTTAGAAAGGAGAGGGGTTTGACACAGAGACACCACAGGGAGGCCATGTGAAGATGGAGGCCAAGAATGGAGTTGTACAGCTACAAGCCAGGGATCACCATGGATTTCCAGCAGCTACCAGAAGCCAGGAGAGAGGTGAGGAATCGATTCTCCCTCAAAGATCCCAGAAAGAACCAACTTTACTGACACCTGGATTTCAGGCTTCTGGCCTCCAGAATTGTGAGAGAATAAATTTCTGTTGTTTTAAGTCACCCAGTTTGTGAGATTTGCTCCAGGAACCATAGAAAACTATTATTTTTATAATTGTATACCTGGGAGAGTTTCATCATGAGAGCTGTTTGCTCCTGGAGGGCAGAGGTTGTGTTTGGGTCATTTTTAGATTCCTACAGCCTAGCACATTGTCTGGCACAAACAGGGAACACCTGAAATGTTTTCTGGAAAAACTACTCAGCCTGAACCGGCTGAAGGCAGAAGGAAAAAAAAGCCCCTGAAATTAGCTTGACAGCAGGAGGATTTCCATCAGATCTGCTAGCTACAGTGAAATCACAGAGGGCTCGGTCTCCACATAAACAGGCAAGGATGTGGTAGAATTTTAGGTTAGACTGTTTCTTTCCTTTTTGCCTGCAGGTGGATTTCTAGAACTATTGGGTGGTGGCAGGCATTCCTGTGCCAATCTGTACAGGCGCTGAAGGGCTTTGGCATGCATCCAAACCCACTCTCCAGGTCCGTGTTAACCAGATTTGTCGAGAAGATGGACAAGTAGACCGGACACTCCGATTTAAACCGCATGCCCTCCTGGGAGTCCCTGGAATGAGAGTTCCATTGGTGCAAATAGTCTGTTGTTTGGTTTGGGTGCTTTCTTTTCTAGCTGAGCAAAGAGATGATATTTTTCCTTGGGAGGAGGTGGATGAGGATGAAAATATTTACTTAGAGACCACCTAGGCCAGGTCTGAAAACTCCTGAGCCAGGTGGGAAACTTCAGCCCAGTGAGAGTTCTCTGTTTTTGTTAAAGAAAAAGAAATCACAGCTGGGGACAGACCGGGAGTGTTGGCGCAGACGTCTGAGGCACAGATCCCTGAAGCAGACTCAGTGACCACTGCCCTTTCGCACTTTTCCATCGCCTCATTTTACAGATGACAAACAGCCCGGCCACTTGTTTAAAGCTCAGGGTTTTCTTTTTCCTCCTTCTTCTCTCCCACTCGTTTTTCTAAAAGCCGCAAGAGTGTTAGGTGATTTTTCCCTCCCTGCCTGGAGAACATTCATTACAGATACTTAATCTCACCCCCCTTCTTGGGGCAGCTCAGGCCCTCGGACCAAGGGGCTGAACCTTTGCCTTGGCAGAAACTCTGCCCACAAGTAAGGGGTAGATGCTTTTATTTTAGCCTGTTCTACACAGCAGCCGTGGGTGAGGAAAAGCACAGAACGTGATTGGAACAGAAAACAGAACTCAATTAGAAACCATGAAATTGGTACAGAAGAAATCATAGGATCCCTTCCTGCCTTCAAGGAGCTTCCAGATACACACACACACACACACACACACACACACACACACACACGGAGTTGAAAACAAATAATTTTTGCCAACAGATGTGTAAAACTGATGCTTTTCATTTTTGAAAGAATCTTCCCATTCATGACATTATTTCATCTTCTTGAGGTTCCTGGGTTACAAGGCAGGTGGTATGACTTTCGTCTTACGGATATGGAAACAGAGAGGTGATGTGACTGGATCCAGAGCACACAGCTTATTTGTGCCAAGGTGGGATCAACATTCCATCCTGCTAGTTACCACTTCTGGCACTTTCCACCTGAAAAAGAGCACCTAATCTCTGCTGGATTTTTTTCTCTCACCAGGTCCTTCTCTAAACACTTTGCCTGAATTAGCTCAGTGAATCCTGGCAAGAGTCCTCCAAAATGAAGGACTGTTGTTACTCCTGTCTCACAGATAAAGAGACTAAGACTTGTCCAGGTAACACAGCTAGTTAATGCTGAAACCAGAATTTGGAACCAAGTCTATCTAACTTGAAAGACTCCTCCTGGTGACTCTGAGTTACAGATTTTAAGATTCCGTTTGCTGAAAGGATACAGAGTAAAGCAGTGGTTAGTACCAGAAGGACTTGAGCGAGGCAACTTCTTACGTGATGTGAACTTAGAGGATGTTATACAAGGAACAGTTAAACAGGTGAGGCTGTTTGGAAGAGTAACTAATCTAATGCTCCCTACCCGGATGGCATGGTTCTCCTAGTTTCACAGGTAAGGGCTTGAAGCTTGGAAGGATCAGGTACCCTGCTCACAGTTCACAGCTGGATCCTTGACGGAGTCAGGATTCATATTCACATTATTTGACCTCAGACAACTCACATATCTCCACTCTACTGCACTTACTGGCCCCATAAAGCTGAAAGGTGACCACAGTCCACAAAGCATGTGACATTCATATGTATTGGAGAACATAGATGATGTAGCTAAAACATTCAGGGAACAAAATTGCTAGAACTTAATAACAGTGGGGTTTCATTTTCTCTCTCGATAATTTTTTTTAAATTTTTTTCACTGTAGCAGAACACATAGAGATGTACAAATTTCCGTAACTTATTTAGTTTGCATGAGATTCTTCTGACATATCTGTCATCTTCACGACAGAGGCAAACACCCTCTTATTTTCCACCTCTGATGCTACCACTGTGGAGTGTTATATTAATGACCACTACCATTTTTTCGAGTCCTTACAATGAGAAAGCCTACATTAGCTTGTATAACTGCCTCAGCAACTGTGCAGGGTAGCTATTCTTTATCCCAATTTTAAGATGAGGTAACTGAAGCCAAGAGAGGTTATATAATTTGTTCAGATCACACAGGGAGTAGTAAATGGCAAAGCCAGGATGTAAACGTGGGTCTGCGTGATTCCAAAATCCATTCCCTTTCCGTTGCCCGAAGGTAACTGGATAGTCTCGACACAGAGGCAGTGAAAAAAAGCATCTGTTGAGGTCATGTTTGTATATTTTTATTTAAAATAATAAATAATAGGGAAGGGGCTGACATGATGGAAATGGTGCTTGGGGCAGGTGAGGAGAGACTGAAGGCAAGAAAAACCTTCTTCAGAGGCCATGAATCACAATAGGGATTTGGAAATTCAGCACGTGGAGAGGGATGGTGGCTGTAGAAATAGGAAACGGTGTCTCAGGACCAGTCGACTTTGTGAAAAAAATAATTGGTGAGATTTGAATGATAACCAGAAGGAAAGGAAGAACTGAAAGAGACCCAGAAGGCAAATTCTTGGGAGGTATCTTCTCAGTATCATAACTGAGAGAAAGGAGATGTGATGAGTGAAAATTGATTCGAAGGGCAGGAGTGGTTTCCTCCTTAGGGTCCAGCGGAGAGGGCTGGAGGCAGAGCAGCCATTATGAACAGTTACACCAGTGCCTCTACAGTGCAATCAGGGGTGAAGCAAGGTCTTCCTCGGAGAGGGGGACGTCACCATTGCCAGCCCATCCCCAGATGTGAAGCCTTGAGTTTACGCAGGTTAAGAGTGGGGGAAGTATGCTTGAGGCCAGTGAGAAAAAGCCCGTTGCTGAGTCATGTGTGTGCCTCCACCTGGCATGGCATCCTATTCACCCTGGTGACACCCACTCTGCAAGCCCAGCTTCCCTGTGCTGAAGGGGGATTTGGGAGGACTGCCTCTGGAGCTGTCCAGCTCCCAAAGTTGGATGGGGGCACCAGTCAATCCTACAGCCACTTCAAACAAACCCACATCTCCTAAGAAGGAGTTTGGTCTTCCATTATTTTGTTTTCCATTCTTTTATATCCAATCACTGTAGCACTTTCTAATTTGACTGAGTAGCATGTTGAGATCATTTATGGCTTTACCCTGTTAGCCTGTGGATATTTTTACATAATTTTTGTGATCTGGATTATTGATGACAGCTATACACCCCTGCCTGCAAATGTCTGTACACAGACTCTGGAAAGTTCCATACAGAGCATAGGTTGCAAAGTGGCAGCTCATGAACTGGACAGAGTCCACCAATATATTTTGCTTGCCCTATGCAATGTTTGTTAATATTTGAATCAACAGTTTTAAAATTATGAAACTTCACACATTCCCATCCTCTCTTTAAAAAGTACAAAGCTCTGGCAATGCTGGGCTGCAATCCCACATGTCAGTAAGCAGCTGGGACTGGGTAACTACCATTCTCTTTACATATAGCATTTTACCACAATCTCCACCCCTCCTTATTGCCTGACACAAGGCTTACTGCCCTCATTTACCTCATTATCTGGCCCCTGTAGGCATTCAACTTTGAGACTTCAGTGTATGGTAATAGTATTGGTTCAAATAGAAGCTACTTGGTGCCCAGAAAGTATGAATGCACTTGAGTGGCAGGTATGGATAAATTTACCCCTTCCCTTATGTCTCCTTCTCCTAATTACACTCTCTCCCCAAAATGCACAGCACCTTGTGATGAAGGCTGAGCGCCAAGACAGGGAGGCATAACCTGGTCCTCCGTCAGACTCCTCCACCAAAAGCCTCTCTCCACAGCGCCTTCCTCACTGCTTCCCAGCACAGGCAGAGAGATCTCATGAGTTGATCTGGGACCATAACCGTGACATTGCCACCACATGAGTAACATTTTGGTGGAGGAAAATGCAAGAGAATGTGGTGAAGTGAAATAACGTCTCTGAGTATTTTAGAAAAGAGGTGAGGCACTGGGAAAGTGAATGGAGTCTCTGAGGAAAAGTTGGGAAGCGCAAGCCACAGAAAGCCTGTGAGACAGACTTGATCTTGGGGCAATGGACAGATGTGGCAGCATCTTACTGTGAAGAGTGGCGTGACCTGATGGAATGATTAACTCGGATGATCATTCTGTAGTGGGGAGGGGGAGAGGAAACTGGAGGGAGGGGGACCTGCGGACAAGAGAGCCCTTGGGAAGGTGTGAGGGGCATCCCTGGTTTAGGGTCCAGTCCCGTCTCTGCTCACTCAGCATGCAGACCTGGGCCTTGATCTTCCTCTGTGACCTTCAGATGACCCGAAGGCATCAGTCCTCTACTGCTCTGCTCAGCACCTAGCACTCTCCACCTGCTGTTTCTGAGAAGCCTTGGAGGACAAGACCCTGTCCCTTCTGGTAGGAACGTTCCCCTGGTGACAAGTTAGTGCTCCATCCATGCAAAGTATGTGCTATGTCAGCATCCCCTGGAGAGAATGAGCGGGAAACATGGGCCCAGATTCCCCAAGCTGATAAGAATGTCCAAAACGCTGTGTTTTGTGTGTGATTGTGAGCCAGTTGTAACTTGTGCATTTTGATAGCGGGTTTTGATGGATTTAGATGAGACTTTTTGTAAAAGAGAAGTAGAGGCATAGAGTAGGGAAAATGCCATGATGGAGCTTGTTCTGGTCCTTTTACCACTAGGAAAAGTGCCTTAACTAGGATTTCGTTACAGGAGACAGGCTAAAAAAGCCAAGGGTATTGACTAGAAATAAGCATGGTCCCTACAAGCCTGACTGGGCCTATTTGCAGCTCAGGGCTCCTAGGTCACAATCCGACAGACAGAACCACCAAGAGAGTGCATTTTTGTCCATTAAATAAATGATGACTTTCATTACTCTCAGCTACACTTATTGCAATAGGCTTAAGTAATATTGAAGGACCAGGTCCTTCATCTCACCTAGAGCTAAAACTTTTCAAAGCTGGCAGATCCTATACCTCCAGCATTTCTTGAATCCTCCCTGGGGCCTAATAGAGTTGACACTCAATGCAGCACTTACAAATGGGCTCACTGTCCTTGACTCTTAAGTAAATGTATCATGCACCTACTACACAAGAGGCATCTTACTAGGTGTTTAAGAGACAGAAGAGGAACGAAGCATGGTGCCTTCCCTCCAGGAGATTTCACTCTGGTAGAGGGCCATCCCATGATCATACCAACGACTAAATCAGGATCCCATGACTAAACCAGGCTCCCATGACTAAATCAGTGTGATAAGTAAGCATCAGGAGGAAGATCTTTAAAAAGGGCTGTGGAAGTTGAGCTTGGGGAGAGCGATGAGCCGTTCCTGGAGCAACGAATGCCAGAGCCAAGCCTTAGAGAATGAGTGAGGGAAGAAGCTCACCATCTCACAGGGAGATATATGTATATGTATGTGCATGTGTGTGTGTGTGTTTTCTTGATACTTCATTGTAACTCAGTGTGAATAGCCTCATCCCACGTTTAGCCCAGATCGGATGCAGAGGTGACCAGTTCCCATTTCTCTTTATTTATGTGCCATTTCTCCTATTGTAGAGCAACATTTGGATAGAGAGTGCTTTTGGTTTCTCTATTTAAAAAAAAAAAGCCATTAGACATCATGGTCAAAGATAATGGGCTTTGGGCTGGAGCCTCTGCGCTACTACCATTCTGTCACAGGTCCACAGGTAAGCTGCATCCCCTGAGCCTCAACAGCACCATTTGTCAAGTATTCATCCCTGTACCTTGCTGGAAAGACAAGACACTAAGAAACAAGTTGTCTTTCGACAACCATTCAGAAAGCAAATATTTTATTGAGCACCTACACTTGTGTCAGGCGCTAGGCTAGGAATCGGGTTCCACACAAGCTCTCCAAACGACGGTTCACCCTGGTCCACCCTTGACAAATGGCTTCCAAAAGAAGCATGCAGAAAGCAGATGCCTCCTTTGACACATTCCCTAAAAGAATTTCATCCCCAAAGGAAAGCCAACCTGGTCCCTAAAATTCAGGGCAAATGAGAATGTGCTTGATCATCAAAAGTATACTATCACATCCTGGCCAGGCCCCACCTGACTTCTCAGAAACAGCCAGAAGCTCTTCCAATCCCTAGATAAAAAAACCCAGTCCAAACTTCAAATAAGCCTGTTAAAATAGTCGTTGAACTGATCACTGCCCAGCGTGGGCTGCAGGAGGCCGAGACACACCCCTTCCCCTCTCTGTCCCGGTCACTCTTGTGCCACTGTCTCCTCTGAGTTACAGATCTAATCTCACCCCTCTCAGGGAACAAATGCCAACCCAAATCCACTTGCAGCAGCATCGATAAATTTATTCCTTCCCTACCGGCGCCTCCTAAGACCCAATTTTTTTTTCTTTTTTTTTTTTTTCGGTTACCATTTCTTTCATTCTTTGAAAGTGATTTCTTTGTCCGAAGCATGTGCGGTGTTTCCCCTCCCTCTGCTGCCGGCCCTGTGCCGCGCTTGGGCCGCTCCTGGAGCTAGGCCGTGGGAGAGGCAGCCATTCTTAGCCTCCCGGACAAAGCCAGGGTTCCCTTGGCAACGGGAATCGTGTGGAGGTTCGAGAAGGGGTTTCCCTCCACCGTCCCCGTCCCCCCACCACTCCCGGTTCTCTTTCAACTCAGGAGTTCACCCCCGGCTCACATGGAGGCTTCTCTAACCAGGGTAAGAAAACGACGGTTCTGAATATCGGTAATTGGTGTTTGGAGACAATTGCTTTTCGTGCAACAGGCAGGAAAATGTGGGCAGAGTGGGTGGGTGAACTCCGGCGCCAGCATCCCGGGTCGGGAGGAGGGAAAGCTGGTTTCCTTTCTGTACACAGGCAAGTCTTGATCCCAAGTAGTTTGGAGCTGTGAAGTGTATCTTTATCTTTTGGGCAGTGGGAGAATGCGGAAGGATGGAAAGAGTGAGGGTTCAGGAGATAAGGTTTTACCTTGTTTTCTGCTTTCTCTCTTATCTTTTGCTTTTTGCTTATATAAATGGGAGGAAATCAGGAATTACTTGTTTCCATGTTAATGTCAACTCTTGCTCAATATTTCTGCCAGTGCACTTGCATACTGCCTCTCTCTCTCTCTCTCTTCTATTCGTTCTTTTTGGATTTTATTGTCGTTATGATGGAGAAGAAAGATTTGTAAAGACTTCTAAACTGCAGCATGATCTTTTCTGGTAGGGCGGTCACCTCTGTGTGGCTGAGCGTGGTCTGGGCACAGTTGGGACTGACTGACACATCTCCCTACTGATCCTGTGGGTTGTGTGGGTATCTGAATCCCCGTCACTGACCCAGAAGACCTCAAATGAGCCTTTGAGGGAGCGAATGTCTGTTATTGATTGGGTTAGTACTAATCAAAAGTTTCTACAAACATGCAGGAGTTTGTGGTTGAAGTCTGGGCAGCAGACGGTAAGGTAAGGGAAACTGAGTGGGAAAAATAATTCAGCTCTTTCGTTTCACCCCAGGACTTCATAGGTGAGATTCCTGCTGAAAAAGCTTCTGGAGAGGGGCCCTCCAGCTTAATTCCCTGAAAGAAGCAAAGATGTGTGCAAGTAGCGGGGAAAGGAGGAAGCCACAGAACACTCAATTCTCCTCTCCTTCCTTTTCTCTCCCTTCCTTCCTTCTTCCTTCTTCTCTCCCTCTGCCCCTCGTTTTAAAAAAAAATCATATCCATTATAGCCAGAGTAAGGCCTAAGCATAACTGTTTGAGGAGGTTCTGAGAAGGTGAAAAGGCCTCTTTGAGGTTAAACTAATTACTGCATTCATCAATATTTCAATACCAAAAACAAAAAATAAAATCTTAATGTATTTATGCCATGTTCAAACTTCCAGGAAATTCTTTGAGGACAAGAATTCTACTGTTTTCCTCACTGCAGCCAGATTCTGACCAGTTACCAGGCCAGGCACACTTTGGGTGCCCAGTCAGTGTTCGTGGAATTGAGTTGATTCTTTTTTTTTTTTTTTAAGAACTTTTATTGAGATACAGTTAACAGACAATAAACAGCATATATTTAGAGTGTACAATTTGGTGTCCCAATCTCCCAATTCATTTCCCCCCCAACCCTCCCCGCTTTCCCCACTTGGTGTCCATGTGTTTGTTCTCTACACCTGTGTCTCTATTTCTGCTGTGCATTTCCTTTTTCATAGTTGTTAGCATTTGCCTTATGTATTGAGGGGCTCCTATATTGGGTGCATATTTATTTATAATTGTTATCTCCTCTTCTTGGATGGATCTCTTGATCTTTATGTAATGTCCTTTCTTGTCTCTTGTAACATTTTTTCATTTTAAAGTCTATTTTATCTGATATGAGTATTGCTACTCCAGCTTTCTTTTGATTTTTATTTGCATGGAATATCTTTTTCCATCCCCTCACTTTCAGTCTGTATGTGTCCCTAGCTCTGAAGTGGGTCTCTTGGAGACAGCATATATATGGGTCTTGTTTTTGTATCCATTCAGCCAGTCTGTGTCTTCTGGTTGGAGCATTTAGTCCATTTACATTCAAGGTAATTGTTGATATGTATGTTCCTATTACCATTTTCTTAATTGTTGTTTTTGTAGGTCCTTTTCTTCTCTTATGTTTCCCGCTTACAGAATTTCCTTTAGCATTTGTTGTAGGGCTGGTTTGCTGGTGCTGAATTCTCTTAGCTGTTGCTTGTCTGTAAAGCTTTTGATTTCTCCGTCGAATCTGAATGAGATACTTGCTGGGTAAAGTATTCTTGGTTGTAGTTTCCTCCCTTTCATCACTTTAAGTATATCATGCCACTCCCTTCTGGCTTGCAGAGTTTCTGCTGAGAAATCAGCTGTTAACCTGATGGGAGTTCCCTTGTATGTTATTTGTTGTTTTTCCCTTGTTGCTTTTAATAACATTTCTCTGTCTTTAATTTTTGTCAGCCTGACTACTATATGTCTTGGCATGTTTCTCCTTGGATTTATCCTGCCTGGGACTCTCTGTGCTTCCTGGACTTGGGTAGCTATTTCCTTTCCCATGTTAGGGAAGTTTTCAACTATAATCCCTTCCAATATTTTCTCAGGTCCTTTCTCTCTCTCGTCTCCTTCTGGGACCCCTATAATGCGAATGTTGGTGCGTTTAACATTGTCCCAGAAGTCTCTTAGGCTGTCTTCAGTTCTTTTCATTCCTTTTTCTTTATTCTTTTCTGCATCAGTGATGATCACCATTCTGTCTTCCAGGTCACTTATTCATCCTTCTGCCTCCGTTAATCTGCTATTGGTTCCTTCTAGTGTATTTTTCATTTCAGTTATTGTGTTGCACATCTCTGTTTGTTTGCTCTTTAATTCTTCTAGGTGTTTGGTAAACTTTTTGATCTTTGCATCCGGTCTTTTTTCAAAGTCCTGGATCATCTTCACTATCATTATTCTGAATCCTTTTTCTGTAAGGGTGCCTATCTCCTCTTCGTTTAGTTGTTTTTCTGGGGCTTTATCCTGTCCCTTCATCTGGTACAAAGTCCTCTGCTTTTTCATTTTCCCTATCTTTCTGTGGCGTGGTTTTCAGTTCCACAAGACGAAATACTGCTGATACTGCTTGATACTGCTGTCTGCCCTCTTGTGGAGGAAGCTATCTAGGAGCCTCCTGTGTGCTTCCTGATGGGAGGGACTGATGCTGGGTAGGGCTGGGTGGGTGGAGCTCAGTAAAGCTTGAATCTGATTTGGTGGGCAGAGCTCAGTAAAGCTTTAATCTGCTTGTCTGCTAATGAGTGAGTCTGTGTTCACACCTTGTTGGTTGTTTGGCCTGAGGCCACCTAGTGCTGGAGCCCACAGGCTCTTTGGTGGGGCTAATGGCTGACTCTGGGAGGGCTCACACCAATAAGCACTTCCCAAAACCCCTGCTGCCAGTGCCCCTGCCTCCTCGGTGAGCCACAGCTGCCCCCGCACCTCTGCAGGCAACCCTCCAACACCAGCAGGTTGGTTTGGTTCAGTCTCCTATGGGGTCACTGCTCCTTCCCCCAGGTCCTGGTGAGCACATTTTTTTGCATGCCCTCCAAGAGTGGAGTCTCTGTTTCCACAAGTCCTGTGGAGGTCCTGCAATCAAATCCCGCTAGCTTTCAGAGTCTGATTCTGTGGGGATTCCTCCTCCCGTTGCTGGACTCCCAGGTTGGGAAGCCTGATGTGGGGCTCAGAACCCTCACTTTAGTGGGTGGACTTCTGCAGTATAATTGTTCTCCAGTCACCCACCCAGCATTTATGGGATTTGATTTTAATGCGATTGCGCCCCTCCTACTGTCTCATTGTGGCTTCTCCTTTGTCTCTGGTGTGGGGTGTCTTTTTTGGTGAGTTTCAGTGTCTTTCTGTTAATGATTGTTCAGTAGTTAGTTGTAATTCTGGTGCTCTTGCAAGAGGTAGTGAGTGCACGTCCTCCTACTCTGCCATCTTAATCCTCGGGGTTGAGTTGATTCTTGAAGGAGCAGCCTGGGGTATTATTGGCTGATAACTTTCACCATGTGTTGCATGGAGTGTGGAGTTAAGACCAGTCTTGTGATCAGGAGACTTAGGCTCTGGACTGGGATGTGGCATTAACTTGGTGGTGGTCCCTTGGCCAAGCTATTTCAGCTCTCTGACCCTTCACCCAGCAAGTGCTAGAGTTTGGATGAAAATAGTGTTTCTCCATCAAAAGTGTTTATCTGAAGTCTTCATGCTGACCTCAAGCCTGAGGAGAAGAGGATTTGGTGGGTGGGTGTTGGTGGTGGTACAATCTGGTCAGAAACAGCCCCTGCAGAGAAGAATGCTGCAGGCAGTGGGGGAGGTTGAGCAAGAAGAGCCTCAGAGATTGGAAGCTGGAAAACTCTGGACCCTAGATGACCTTTGACATTCAGAGTCATGAGACTAATCTTTCCCAGTTTTGCACCACCTCTCTTGTCTTGGGTACTTTCTAAGGATGAGACAAAGTAATAGTCTGATTTTTTCTGATAGAGGCAAGAAAACTATCCTTCCAACTAGGGGACAAGGAGACTAGGCTTCTCACTGCTGATATAGATGTAAATCACTGCCTTCAGAGTGGTGAGCAGCTGATCCTAAGCCAGTTACACTGCCTCATTCCAATATATTCTTTCATTTATTCAATAATCAACAGATAGTTATTGAAGTCCTATGATGTCAGGCACCGCTTATCAATGAACAAGACAAATTATTTGCCCTTGCCATGCAAGAGAGAAGAAGAAGGAAAAAAGGGAGATAAACATGATTATTGTCTAGTGTAATAGGTGCTGCAAGAAACACTAAAGCAGTATAAGAATACAGAGTGATGGATAGAATGGCCAGGAAATGGCCTTCTTTTTGAGGAGGTGACATTTAAGTTTAGGCATCAGTTAAATGAGGGAATGAGCCATTCAGATACTAAGAGAATAATGTTCCAAGCTGGAGAACCATGAGTCCAAAGATCTCGATGTGCAAGTCTACTTGCTTGTTTTAGGCAAAGCAGAATGCCTGGGTCTGGAACAGAATAGGTGAATCAGAGAGGAAAGGTCAGAGGAGTGGGAGTGAGATAGGTGTCTCACAAGCCACAGCGAGAACTTTGGAGCTACGTCATTCTGTTCACTTAATTGGAATGGTTTTATTCTATCCAAAGCATGATGGGAAAGCCATTGGACAGATTTCACATGGAAATGATTATATCTGATCACTCCGGCAACTGGATAGAGAAAAGGGTACCAGAGACAACATCTGCAAAATGGTTAGAGTCAACGGAAGTGAAACCTACATGGCGTCTCAGAACATTGGGTGTAGTTGGATGGACCTGAATTTGAATCCTGACCTTGTGACTTATTCAGTAACTTGGGCAAGTTATTTAAGATCCCTGATCTCTGCTTCCTTATCTATTACCTACCTTGCTAAGTTGTGAAGATGAAGAGAGAAGATCTACGTTATCGCATAAAGACGCTTAAAACAATAGCTGTTATCGTCAACACCAATTCTACTGCCTTTGCACTAATGGCCACCAATGAACAAGACAATTGAAGATGTCAGGCAGATGGCTAGGATGACACATCACCCTCTCGAAGGCACACTCCTTTGGGGAGGAGCAAGAGGTGGGAAAGAAAGTGAGAGGTGACTTGCCTAAAACCACACAGCTGGTTAAGTTCAGGGCTGTGTTGAGGGAAGGAGGGGCAGGCTTTTTCCTGGCTAGTATTCTTTCTCCCACCCCAGGGGTCAGCAAACCATGACCCACAGGCCAAATCTAACTTGTCCCCTGTTTTTCTAAGTAACCTTTTATCAACATGTAGCCATGTTTGTCCATTTCAGTACTGATTGCTCTGCTTTAGCACCAGGAGGGCAGAGCTGAGTGGTGCCACAAAGCCCGCATGGCCTGCAAAGGCTAAACTGTTTACTCCCTGACTCTACAAAGTTTGCCAATTCCTATTCCACTCCATTCTGCTCCCTTAACTGGAATGGCTTTATTGTATTTAGCTTAGGTATCACCAGCTAAGAAGGGGACCCCATCTCCAGGTCTCCAAAGCTGTAGGACTGAGAGATTCTTTTGGGGAGGGCACAGTCCTGATGGAATAATATAGCAAGGGACATCAGGCCACTGGGACCCTGCAGGGGAGCACTGGTCACCCAGGGAAGACAGAAAAGGGAGAGGATGAGGACTCTGACCAAAGGGGCAAGGGTGAGGGTTAAAGAACTACTAAGTCCTTGCCCTCAGCTAGTTCAGATCTCAGAGACAGCTATCTAAAACAGGTGGGGACTTCCCTGGCAGTCCAGTGGTTTAGACTCCACGCTTCCAACCCAGGAGGCATGGGTTCAATCCTTGGTCGGGGAACTAAGATCCCACATGCTGCGCTGTATGGTCAAAAAATTAAATAAATAAATAAATAAATAAATAAATAAAAACAGAGGTAAAGAGAAAACTTGAGGGCTCAGGAAACAGGCAGATGCAGCAGCTTTATTTGATCATCTTGGTTTGAATGTGCACTGATGATGGGGTGTGTCTGGGGGACTCTAACAAGGAACAACCAGACTCCACTCCCCCCCTGCCAAATGATCACTGCCAGCACCCTGAGAAACAGTGCCTGCTTATTCTCAGACATCACAGCTCACGTTCTCCTGGGATTACCTGGAGGGTCCTCCTTCCTCTCTCAAGATTTTAGGAGTGTGTAGGGATGATGGTATCTTGCCAGGGACCATTTCCTTGCCTGGCACTCAGGAAGGCCATATTGGCTTCATGCTCTTTGATTTCCAAGTTCCCAGGGATACACTTAAGTAGACCCTTCTCCTAGGACTCCACTGGCTATAAACTTACTGATGCATTCGATCCCCAATCAGTGATTATTTATCTACTTCAAGGTTTTCATTTTGTGTTGGAGGGTACATTTATAGGTATAAGCTTATAGGTCAGAAACCAATGGCGGCCACACTTGATTGGACCTGTGGAATCCGAGCTTGAACTTCATCCCTAGGTGTTCCTCTAAACTCCCTGTTTCAGACTTCAGCTTGTTGCCATAAGCAGTGGAAACTGGGTTACACAGTTTTTCAACTCCAGGTAATATAAATACAGTACCATGTATTTCTTGGCACTCTTAACTTTCCAACCAGCCTACATGGAGAACACCCCAGCTTTTTGGAATGCTAAATAGTTCACCAGACCCATCGGCCATGGTGTTTCAGAGCTCAGTAGGCTCCTTCCACTGATCCAATGAACAGATGTGCTAATTTTTCACTTGCTTGAAATGCTTCAGCCATTTGAACATCATGGACCTGGGGGTTGGATCAGCCATGCAGTGTCCTGACAGCCTCACTAATTCACAGACCAAGCAACTCCCCCTGCTACACCGCACAGGTTATCTTGCCTCATTCCTAGGAGCAGTTCAATAACTGTGAGATTGAGTGGCATGGCGGCTCAATTCCAGCTGGTCTTGCCCTCTGCACCCAAGACCTTTTGAAAAGGAAAAATAAGAGTTTCGTAGGTTCCATCAGCTAGACCCTTCCCTTCATCTTCTTCCACGTGGGTGCTTAGATGAGGTTAGGCCACTGCAGAATGGTTAATGAAACTGTAACAAAAAAGCCAGCAAACCCAGGACTCTGGGGGCTGGTGGTAGAGCTAGCAGCCTTTGCTAAGCCATTGGGAGCTCCAGGCAAACCAAGTGGATCTAGAACTGTTCCTACCTTCTTGGCGCTTACCGCGAAAATGATAACTCGCTGAAATGAACTCAGCAAGCCTGCCCAAGGGGGTAAAGACAGACAAGTAAACAGCACATGGAGAGGAAGGGAATGTTATAGAAGGAGCCCTTGCTAAAAATAAGTGATTTTTTGCAAGTGCGGTTGATTTTGCTGAGACTTACAATTATGAACACAGCATGCATTTCCCCCCTAAAATAAAAGCTTTGAAAAAGTTTGATCTGCCTCCCATAAAAAGTTACAGAAAAGGAAAGTATCTGTGAAAGCTTTTAAAATTATGCTCTTATTTCAAGTATAATAATCATCAGGAATATTTAATGCTACCAGAAGTCAACTGATGTGGAATCCATTTATTTAAATCAATGCAGTCATTTGTGTTGTCCCATTAAAAAAAAAACTCCCTCGCACTCTTATTTATGGAAAATATCTGTCTACCAGGATCTAGGAGCAGTCTCGGCAAAAGAAGAAGAAAGAGAGGAGGAGAAGAAGAAGAATTAGAAGAAGAATCAACAGGAGAATCAGGAGAAGAAGAGGAAGAAAAATTACAATCAGGAGAAGGAGAAGGAGAAGAAGAAGAAGTAGCAGTAATAGAAGGAGAGGAGGAGGAAGAAGAAATGGGCCAATTTCATTGAATTCTGTCTAGTGTGGCAATTTTCCTGTCTCCCAAGTGAAAACAATCAATCGTTTTGTGTTTAATCTATAGACAGAAAAATGATATTCAGTGCTAAGTATGGCATTTCATGTTGTGTTTAACGAGGATTAGAACCAGCTGATTGACTGAACCAGCTAAGATGGTGCGCTTGTGCATCCGCATTTGAGGTATAATGACCTAATATTCATAAATCAGAATTGGGCATCTATCCCACAGCCCTGCCCTGTCTCCTGTTCACTTTTTACTTCCACGTAGAATAGTTGGGCTGAACAGATGGTGCTTCTGCGAGTTCTCAACATTTCTTCAGCAACTCTTAAAGTATGAGAATTAGAGAATTATCTTTGTCCAGCCAGCATTTATTTGCCAGATATAATTTTGTTCCCATTTTACATGATGCTGACAAGTAGTAACTGCTGGGTGTTTCTGTGCAACGTGATTAAAGCTAGTAGTGCGTGAGAACGTCTTTCCGAGGGAGTTCTCTCTAGCCTCCCTTTTTCCAAGACACACACATTAATAATTCTTTAGCACCAATAGTTACTGTTTTTCTTAAACACTGTCGGTCTTGCAGTGTGAAGAAAAGGTTTCACATTTGGGGTTGAGGTTGTATTTTTGTTTATTGTACAGAAAGGCAGAAGGGCCGAGAGCAGTGGGGGACTGTCAGCTTCTTTGCAGGTTGTCAATGTGGAGATGGTAATGGGAAGAGAATTTTTTAATTATGGAATAGAAACTGGGGTCCAGTGGGGAGGAGTAATTAGGGGATTTGGCCAGAGGAGGTGGGGGCGGGGCAAAGGGCCCCATGGAGATGGGAGGGGTGAGCCATCTGGTGTTAATCTCCCGCTGTGTGTTTGCAGGGCAAAATGGCCAGGGCACTTTGTCAAGGTACAGTCTGCATTTGCAGACACAGATGGAGCGAGAGGGAGATTAATACATGTGGTTCTAACCACCTTTCATATCTTTACAGCTAAACATTATTTATAGAAATCAATTAGTCCTCTGTCTCTGCAATTTTATTATGAGGCTCTGTCCAAGTTTCTGGCAAGCTCTTTAAGAGGATGATTGATGGTAAACTTTCAGAATGAATAAAAAATGAACCCTCCCTTAGGAATTGGTGTAGTGGAAAGAAAGGTAAATGATAAAAATTACAAACTCTGCAAGTCACTAGGAAACTCATGTAGGATCAGTGTGGTCCTTGTTATACATACTATTTTTGCTTGCAGGTTTCCTTTCTCCCCTTCCCTTGCCTTCCCTTCCCTTCCCTTTTCTTCTCTTTCCTTTTCTTTTTTCTCTCTCTCTCTCTCTTCCTTCCTTCCTCCCTCCCTCCTGCCCTCCCTCCCTTCCTTCCTTCCTCTCTCCCTGCCCCTCTTCTTCTCCCTCTCTCTCTGTCTTTGCCTCTCTGTCTCTGTCTCTTTCTCCCTTTTCACACAAACACTCTGCTGCCTGTTTTCTCTGGAAACTTTAGGAAAGCCTGATGCCTACTTGTGGGGAACTTGTGGGAAAGCCAAGGTTTATTCATTTGCCAAGCTAGTAAATGCCACTTTGATTACTGATACTCATGCAAGATAAAGAATCCAGGAAAAAATGGAACAGAGCCCTTATGTTTTGTCTTCTGGAAACTTTTATAAGAGATGGGAGCTGCTGATTGGCCTCTGTTAAATGAGTCTGGGAGCCAAGTAATAATAAGTATAAATCCCATTGCAGTGAGTTCCATAGAAAATGCATATTGATTTATTCTCAAACTCTAGTCTTGGTAGTCTGCTACCAATGAATGTGCACACCCCCAGGTTTAGAAATGAAACAGTTATGACACCTTGGATATGAGGAGGGAATTATCAAATAAAACAAAATCGTAAAGCCAGGAGAGGACAGGAGATAGGGGCACATGGCATATAAGTCCTAACTTCTGGAATCTTGAGGTGGGAGGTTGTTCTGTCTCATTAGCTGTTTTGAGACGATAACAGGGCTCTTTGGGCCTCTAATAATTAAGACGTTGGTGGCAAACGGCAAGTGGAATTAGGGAGATTTGTTTGCCACTTGAAGGACTATAAAGGATGCTGGGAGACTCTGGGAGAGTTTCCTAGCCTCCCTTTCTATCTCTGTAAAATGAGAAGGATACTAGTACTCAGCTCAGAGGTGAGGACTAAACAAGACCAAGCATGAAACTACTGAAGGTAGTGTGAGCACAACAAATTCTCCCATGGTAGCATCACCCGGGTTAAGAGGACTCGGAATGGCTTTTCTCATTTTCTTAAGGTTTGGTGTTCAAGATAGAATGTGTTCCTATTTGTTAGCTGTTAAATGTATCTGCAGAGGCCCTACTAAGTGCCTTCAGGGAAGGCAATCTAAATCTGTCTTTTGTGCCCTACTCTATGTTACTTGATATGGACTTTGGACACAGTAGGTGCTAAATAAACATTTTCTGATTTTAAATTCTTTATGTTTAGATGGGATTTTCTACTTCAACGGAGCTGCTGATGTAAATGTATACAGGCTGTCTGTAAATGCAGTTTGGTAATATGTGAAGTACCTAATTTCCAAATATTCAATAATTCCCCACACTACACAGAACATCTTCCAGCTTCCAGTTTGATGGAATCATCTAACACAGTGTCTGACACCTAATATGTGCTTAGTAAACATGTGCGGGGGGGGGGGGGGATGAAATTTTTTTACCATTTTTAAAGGTTGAACTCCATTTACAGTTACTACAAAATATTGGCTGTATTCCCTGTGTTGTACAATACATCTTTGTAGCCTATGTTATACACCCAATAGCTTGTACCTCCCATGCCCCCACCTCTAGACGGTCCCTCCACACTTCCCTCTCCTCACTGGTAACCACTGATTTGTTCTCTGTATCTTTGAGCCTGCTTCTTTTTTGTTATATTCACTAGTTTGTTGTAGTTTTAGCTTCCACATATAGTGATATACCATATTTGTCTTTCTCAGTCTGTCAGTAAACAGTTTTTTGAATGAAGAATGAATGCGCAAAACCAACATAGGAAAATAAGAGAGAAATAAGCAAGAAAAGGTTTCTAAATAAAAATTTTATTAACTTTTCTTTTAGATTTCAGTAGAAAAAAATGTTATGACTGAATTAGAAAAGTAATTGCTTGCAAGCTGTAGAAAATATGTCTTCTTAATTTAGGATAAAATGGTTAGAAGATTTGGGGCAGTTCTCAAAATCCATGAGAATGCTGGACAACCACGCTTGCAAACACGCAGGATCCAAGCAGCAACCCTGGATTGCAAACCAGATACTGGTGAGCAGCCTCATAGGTCAGCTTCTATCATTATTTTCATTCTAGTTCCACTTAGAGAGTCAAAGTCGCAGGAGAGAGGCTAATTGGCCTAACTTGGGTCACATGACCATGCTACCCCCCAGATACGGTGGGGGTCTTATTTACAGTCCCATCAAGAGTATATAAAATGAGGAGAGGCTGTTCTTCTAGAGGAAATCAGGATGCTGCGGCCAAACTAAAAAGGAACAGATGGCATAAAATAAATGTTCGTATTATAAACTCACTAATATAGAGATGCAATGAATATGCACATGTATTAGTTTCCCAGGGCTGCCATTTCCAAAGGCTGCCATAGACCAGTTGACTTCAACAACAGAACCATGTTGTCTCATAGTTCTTGAGGCTAGAAGTTCAAGATCAAGGTGCTGACAGAGTTGACTCCTTCTGAGGGTTGTGGGGAAAAGTCTGTTCCAGGCCTCTCTCCTTGGCTTGCAGATGGCTGTCTCCTCCCTATGGCTCTACTTGTCTTCTCTCTGCACATGTCTGTATCCAAATTTTCTCTTCTTGTAAGGACACCATCATATTGGATTAGGGCCCATCCTAATGACCTCTTTTAATTTAATTACCTCTGCAAAGACCCTCTCTCTGAATACATTTACATTCTAAAGTACTAGGGGATAGGGAGTTAGGACAATATATGAATTTCGTGGGCTGGTGTGACACAACTCATCCCATAACACCTTGCTATAAACACACTAATTTATTGAATAATCAAATAGAGTAGAACTATCACTAGATATACCCATTGTGTCTATAGCATTTTTTAGTGAAAATGGAATAATCATTCAGCAAACGTGCATAAATCTTTGGTGTTCCAAATTTGCTGGTTGAGCTAATCAGAACAGAGATAAACAGGTTTTCTCTCCTCCATCATTCTCTATTAAAAACATATTTGATCCTTAGCTGTAGAGTTGCTACTGGAGACTACTGTAATAGCATACATATTTCTTTGGGAAAGAATTAAAAGCAAGCAAAAATAAAACTTAGCTTTCTAATATTGAAAATAAATTGCAATAAAAACATATTCTGAACCTCGAAAAATGAGAGCTGGGGCCCATTCTACATCTGAGATGCCAATTTTGCCTGTAAAATTTTTCAGAGATTTTTCTAAGAGCAGAGCCAAGCAGAAATTACTCAGTATTACCTCCACTACACATACAGATTTTCTATTTGACTCTGGCCACTGTTTAGACCTGACGCTGTCCAGCTTTAAGCAGTACACAAAGTAAATAATGTTCATGAAATGATGCAGAAAGCCCTGGCTGGATCCTGGGCTATTTAACTTACGTTCTAAAATGCTCTCAGAGTTTACGGTCCTATGATTCACATGGTCTCCACACACACATTTATGGCTTTGTTTCACAACCAGTGTCTATTTTTGCTAGACCTCATCCTCCATACGCATGTTTCCTTGGCAAGATGTACTCCACTGACCAGGAAACTTTGCTTCTGAAACTTTAGTTTGCTAAAGAGGTAGTTGGCTCCTGAAATTTTAGAGGTAGATTGTACTGTTGGCATCTTTGGAGGAGTGAGATGGCACTGTAGTGCCATGAGGCTTGGGCAGCAATGGGTCTTTGTCCAGGCAGCCTAGCAGTGTCTGCCTTCCTTCTCCTTCATTTCCATTGCCTTCAAATATTAACCTACTGGACCTAGAAAGCAAGCCAAAGAAACAAACAAGCTACCTGATGGAAGCCACCAACTCCCATCTTTGGAGAAAAAAACCATCTAGAAATTTAAAACAGCTTTTGTTTATTATTCTTTACTCAGCATACAGACATGGTGTGATGTGCTTTGTGGGGTGTACGTATGTTGGTGTTTACACACATAATCACAGAATTTGGCTAAATCTTCCTCAGCAGTAGCTGGTAAAAGAATTAGTATATGCCTATGTGTATCAAACAGTAAAAATGTGGACTCCAAGGCCTCTCAGAATCTGTCCCACCAACAAGTTTTTATTCCTCTGTGCTGTGGCCACCCCCCACTCACCATGTTTTCCTCACCCTTCTGCATCTTTGCCTCTGGCACTCCCTCTGTGGGAGAAGACCTCCCCATGCCTCAGCCCTCTCTAAATCCTTCTAACTTCTGAGGATGTTTTGCATCTCAGTCCAGGCAGCACATCCTCTGGGAATCATTCCCTGCCTACTTCCCTGATTCTTAGTCTCAGTTAGAGGCCCCTCCCTGACATCCAATAGTACCCTGTCCATCTACCCTGCATCTGTCCTTATGCTCTCTCATAATTCATTGTTAGTTTGTCTGTTTCTACCGAAACTGTGAATCCTTGCAGGAGAGGACTGTATATATCACTTCATCTCCAGCCCCTCGTATGGAACCTGGCACATGATGAATGTTTAATGGCTAGATGAATGCATAAATGAATGAATGAACAAATTAATGAGCTAAACTTTTAAACAATGAACAATTGGAGACACAGCGTTCTTAATATCAACAATCTGGAAGTTCTGAAAGCCTCTTTATTTGAAAATATAATCAAACTCCCTTCAGTATGGATGAACACCCCCAGTTTCCAAGCTAAAAATGGCCTGTGAGCCCCAAGTTATTCTTGGGGTCTCATATGACAAAGTTCAGCCCATTTCTCAGGATAAAGCATCAATTTGTTTCTCTGTAGAAGTCTTCTGTCAGTTGAAAATATTCAGTTGTGGTAACTATTGCACAAGCCACAGTGGAAAATAAAATCCCATATGGACTGCAAAAATTATAGCCTGCTTAGGAAGAAATGGTAAAGTACATAACATGTCCATTATTATGGTGTAGTGAAAAGTACACTGGACTTAAAACCAGAAGGCGTAAGTTTAAACCTGGTCTTCACTGTTTACTAGTTGGGTGGCACTGGGCAGAGTTAATGTTTCAGAGTCTACCTAACTTGATTTTTGTCAAATGAAATGGGGTTCACTCAAATTGCCTTATGAACTCCAGGTTCTGTGCCAATACGATGGAATGAAAAATTAATATTGCTTGAGTACCTACTATGTGCCTGTCATTCCTTAAAGATGGCTAAACCCAAATGCAGATGTCCCCCAAAGCCACATAGGATCTATTTCTTTCTATTCCATCATATATTATCATTCTGAAGTTCACAGCTTAACGATTACAAATACTTTTTAGAAAATATTTCAAAATTACCCAGAGAGTGTTTTCCGTGACATTACAATTTCTATTATATAGACTGTTATTCTATGTTATATAGACTGCTATTCTACAGACCACTCACTATTGTAAGCAGGATTTTATTTGGATGAGATAGAGTGTTTCCTACGTCTCATCTCCTTGTCAAGTGAAGTAGATTTGCCAAGAAGATACAAATGAGTGTTGTCTGGGTAATGTGTTCTACATCCCCAGAGTTTTCCGAGTCCTAGCGGAATCTATGAAATGCCCGTGCCAGCACTCAGCACCACATGCCCTCTTGTTGCCTCTGAATCAGCTGTGTGGGACGCTTGGCGTCATATAGCCCAAACATTCAGATGTTGGACTCATTTTTTTAATTTTCATATGAGTATTTGGCACTTAGAGAAACAGCCAACTTCAGCCTGGAATACAGCATCCAAGGATTGTTTAAACATGGGATTAGTCTGGGCTTTCTCGGGGGAAATGTTCTTTTTAACATCACTTTCTAGAACAGTGATCTGATCCTGTTTAGGAACAGCATTGTCAGTATTGTTAATAACAACAAGAATTCTTTCTCCTCTGTTGTAATCATGCCGGTCCATCCTTTTCCCTAATTCAGGCCCTGTTACATGATTCCTAATTTGACTTTGGAATTCACCTAACCCTTTCCCTGCTTCTACTTTCCACATGTCAATCTGCCTAGCACACCCTCATCATCATTGCAATGCAATCTGCCCTACGGAAAAGCTTAGAGAGCCTCCCTCTCACCTACACAATAGCTTAAATGCGTTAGATCTTCCATAACCTGATGCCTATTGTGGAGAGGAAAAACCCAAGAAAAGAAATCAGGTGATCTTTGTTTTAGTTCTGGTTGTACTGCAGTTGAGCTGTGTGACCTTGGAGGAGTTGCTTTGCCTCTCTGGATCATAGTTCCCTTGCATGTGACATGAAGTGACTGGACAAAATCAGAGATGCCAGGTGAGTGTCATTCAGGCACCATCCCTTTGCTACAGTGCCCTTGCAATTCACCATTCATCAGTCCTTGGCTTTTTCCCACTGAGCACTAGTGAGCTTCAGAATCATGCATGCAGTCACGTCCAGTAGGCCTCAGTTAACCCTTGAGACCAAAGCCCTTTGATTTCCCTGGATGGGATGATCTCTGAGATTGCTTCTGCTACATTCCACATTTCTGTAGTCTTCTTTCCATTGTATTTGCCTACTGCTCCCAATGCAAAGCTCATACTGTACCCAACAGCATTTTGAACATTTCCTCCAAATACATTTGGAACATTTGAGGCCACTGGAAAGCTCTTTCACTTCAATCTCCAGTCCATATCCCACTCATCCTGCAAAGCTCAGGTGAGCTCCACACTACTGTGAAACCTTCACTAGTGACCCCAGCTGGAAGGGATCACGCCCTCCACTCCTGAAACCCTGTAATAGTTTTTCATTCAGTTATAAGCATATGTTGAGAGCAAACTCTATACCACTTCACTAAGCTTTTTGACTGCTGTGTTTAATGATATGTGCATAGCTTTCTCAGCCCTCTACTAGGCTATAAACTTCTGACATTTAAAACCAGGCAAGTTGTGTTCAAATTCTGGTTCTTCTATTAGTTTTTGTGAGTCCATAGATAAGTCGTTGACTCTCTCTCTTTCTTGGGCAGTCTTCACCATATACTAGCTCAGGGTCTGGTACATCCTAGAAAATCAATAGTTACTTGTTTAGCAGAAGGAAAGAAAAAAGGAAAAACAGACATACACAGAAAAATTTACTAAGACCTACCTGATGAGCTTACTGTGAGGGTTAAATGAGAATATATATACACACACATATAACCTTATATGCTTTTATACATGTATATATAAAACTTTGAAAACCTTGGCTCAAATGTTAAAAGCATGCAATATAAACATATGATTGATCACTATCAACGATATTAGATAAAAAATGCATTGGGATTTCCCTGGTGGTGCAGTGGTTAAGCATCCACCTGCCAATGCAGGAGACATGGGTTCAGGCCCTGGGCTGGGAAGGTCCCACATGCTGCAGAGCAACTAAGCCCATGTGCCACAACTACTGAACCCATGTGCTGCAACTACTGAAGCCCACACGCCTAGAGCCCATGCTCCACAACAAGAGAAGTCACTGCAATGAGAAACCCATGCAATGAAGAGTAGCTCCCACTCGTCCCAACTAGAGAAAAGCCCGCGTTCAGCAACAAAGACTTAATGCAGGCAATAAATAAATAAAAAATAAAAGAAAGAAAGAAATGGGGACCCCAGTTTAAAAAAGAAAAAATTTATTGAGTACCAGTTTTGTGACAAGAACTTCACATAATTTGGACTATGGCATGCTGTGGAAAAGCAATGCAAGCTTTGGAACCCAACTAAACTTGTATTCATAGCCCTGCTCCTCCACTTTTGGTGACCTTGGGTGAGTTACCTGACTGCCCTGTACCTTCATGCTTTATATTAGGATAAACTACAGTATGGTGCAGTAAGAACTCCAAAATCTCTTGGTGGCTTAACATAAAAGTGTCTTGCTCATGCTACATGTCCATTGCAGGAGAGCAGGAGGCTCTGCTCCACATAGTCATTCAGGGGCCCAGGGGACAGAGGCTTTACCTCTTGCAGCTGCATCATCTAGAACACATGGAATTCCCAGGGCTAGAGCAGGGTGAGAGACTAGAAGTCTTCATGCCCGCAATCAGTGCCTGACACAGAAGCAACCTGTGTGACTTCTAGTCACAGACCCAGCCTCAGTGGGCCTTGCAAGTGGCCTTCCATGAACTCAGAAGAAGCAAACCAGATCTTGGTGGCCATTAGAAACGTCTGATGAAGAGAATGATGACTACTTGATAGGACTCTTGGGAGAATGAAATGTAAGAACCTCACCAAGCATATAGGACAGGCCTCAGCAACTGTAGTGCCTTCCTTCTTTCCCTCCTGATGAACTGGGACAAGTTGTATGTTTATTGTTATTCCTTTTCCATTTCAAGCTCATATCTTTGCACATGATGCTCAAGAAAGATTTGCTAAGTAACTTTAATAAGAAACTTTCAATTATTTTGCATAAGCTATCTTAAATTCATAAGAAATATAGTTTGTGGTTGTAGACTGATCATCAATTGCAAGACTCATTTAACATTTTGGCTAATTGTTATATCTAGAATATCTGTAGGCATCAAAAGCACTTGCTTTGGGGTTTTCTTGGTCTGGTTTGGCTTGATTTCTTTTTTTTTTTTTTTTTTTTTTCAGAATTCACACAACTTGTTGATAAGCTTATATTTCATTATTATTATTATAAAACATTTTGTCAGCATGAGGGTGTTGGTTTCATACAGGCACCATTTTCCTGCTTCTTCCTTTCTAACTAAATCCAGACTTGGTTCAGGTACCCTCCTCACTGCCTTGCTGACTCCACCCCAGCTCCAGGGGAGGGCCTGAGTGATTTACAGATGCTTGCTTTCCCCAGATTGGCTCAGGAATGAGGTTGTGCCCCCATTTGGCCCATGAAACAAGATGAGAAGTGTGCTGGGTGGTTTGTGGGGAAGCTTTCCTCACCCTTGAGATAGAGAAGGTGAGAGAGAGAGAGAAGGATGCTGCCTCTTCCTTCTCTGGTTGGGTTGGATGTGACTCTGGAACCACCGCCCACCCGCCCGAGGATGAGTCTGAGGCTGAGGTCCACAGAGCAGAGCAATGTGAAGATGAATCAGTCAATCCCCTGGAGCGTGTGCTCCCTGTTTCGTGAGATGATAAACTGCTTACTTTTTAAGCTAATTTGAGTTAATGTTTCTATTACTTCTAGCTGAAAATATCCTAACTGGAACTAATACTGTTATATATTAAGATTTACTCATTCATTAAACAAACAAGTAAGAGCACACTGGGTTGGACATTTGGGAAACGGTGGTGAATGAACACTGAGAACCAGCAGCCATCGCACGGAGCTTACAGTGTAGAAGGGGAGACAGCCTCGCACCGAATGCCTGCCCTCTGTAGATGACTCGTTTTAGGCAATGACAGCACCATCTAACAGCTGAGCTTCGTAGAAACCTTGGGGTTATCCTACACTGGGCTTTTTCTTTTTCCATCTTTCAACAAATGTGTTTGGCCACATCCTCAACATCTATTCAGAGTTTGTCTACTTCTCCCGTTCTCTTCACCGTAACAACCCTGGTCTGAGCTATAGTCATTTCTCCAATGGTTAACTGCACACTCCCTCTCCGTGTATACATGACTCTTATCTGTCATACCAGCCAGAGGGGAGGGAGGGCTCCTTGGAGAGGTTGAGGAGTGAATGGGTAAGTGAACATTGCAGGCTCTGGAAAATTGTCTCTAGAATGTTGACTGTGAAGAAAAATAGAGATGGTCATCTTTGTGGAGTGCTGGTCTCAAGGGAGTCTTGTTTGGTTTTGTGTTGATACAGTAACAACAGAGCCTGCTTGAATAGTGTGGGGAGTGATGGAGGAAGAAGGGGCAGGGGGCGGAGTGGAGAAGAGAGAGAGAGTGCCTCCAGAGAGAGGCGCGGGATGGCATCCAGAATCCATCTGGGGGCCTGGCCTTGCGTCAGTAGTGGGCCGTACTCTCCTTTGTTACAAAAGCAAAGAGGCAGAGGAAGCAAGCAGAGGTAGGGAGGTCTGTGGAGCTGGCAGGAGAAACAAAGCATTTCCATTTGGGAGTTCCCATTTCTTTATGAAGTACAAGGTAGCGAGTCCACCAAGAGTGAGGAGGAAGAGGATGGTGGTAGTAGGGTGAGCAGGAGATTTGAAGAGAGCAGGAAAGTAAAATAATCATTGACTAGGATGGCAAAGAAAGCTTCCTGGGGTTGCCTAGGGACATTGCCAAGCCGTGCTGAGGGCTCAGCTTGAAGGTGAAGATAACAGATGGGAGGTGAGTGTGCGCCCCACCAGCAGCCTTGGCAGTAGACCCTGAAGACACTTGTGCTGGGAGGCAGCAGGGGAGAGCAGGGTTGCTCCAGGAGGCAGCACTCGGCAGTCCCGACAGAGTGGTCTCATCAACTTTGGCCAATCTCATGATCTATTAGGAAGCTCAGGCTGCAAAGATTGTGTTAATAGCAGAGAGGCCCTGTTTAGGTTCATCTGGAAGATCCGTGGAGATCAGTTTCAGCCCTGCAGAGGAGAAGAAAGTTTTCAGGCCCCCATTCTGGGTCCTGAGAGTTCACTCCTGGTCTGAGACTTGGGAGTTCACACACACCCCCATACTCCACCTTGAAAAACATAAAATGGAAGAATCTTCAAAAAATTATCTCGGAGAAAAAAAAATTATCTCAGAGGTGAAAGAAAATAATGATTAGTGAAAGTGCCCTATCACTCACTCAGTCAATGTGTATTGAGCTCCTACAGCCAAGAATTCAAAGAATACGGCAGGTCCTGTTCCATACAGGGCTACCTGCCCAGAGGGGGAGATAGATACCTAAGCAAATAATCAATGCACCTACAGAAGTAGTTGTAAGAGCTATAAGAACACAGAGGACCACACAAGTGGCCACATCTGCAGGAGGCTGAGCAAATGTTTGAGCTGAGTGGGTCATTAGGAGGGGCAGACCAGTCTTTATGAAATGTCCTGAAATATCCTGGAAATAAGAATAGCTTCTAGGGCTTCCCTGGTGGTACAGTGGTTAAGAACCCACCTGCTAATGCAGGGGACATGGGTTCGAGCCCTGGTTGAGGAAGATCCCACATGCCGGGGATCAACTAAGTCCACGCACCACAAATACTGAGCCTGTGCTCTAGAGCCCGCAAGCCACAACTATTGAGCCCATGTGCTGAAACTACTGAAGCCTGCGTGCCTAGAGCCCGTACTCTGCAACGAGAGAAGGCACCACAAGGAGAAGCCCGCTCACTGCAACAAAGAGTAGCCCCCACTCTCCGCAGTTACAGAAAGCCTGTGGGCAGCAATGAAGACCCAACGCAGCCAATAAATAAAAATAAATTAATTAATTAAAAAAAAGAATAGCTTCTAAACTTATCTTCTGCAGCTAGAAGGGAATGGAGAGCAGGAGGAGCTCCTGGGAACCCAGTGTTTGGGGCTGGACCTTGAGGAGGAAGAGATTTGCAGGAGTAAAAAACTCCGAGTCCCTGAATGAAGCAGGACAGGCATCAGGAATGCACTAAGTAAGCAATGGCCCCAGGGGCTTCACCATGAGGCCTCCACTGGAAGGCAGGAGGACCCCAGGTCCTGGCCATTTGTCCTCCCCCACCAGCCTTTGCAGTCGTTCTGTCCTTTGGCAGAGGTAAGGGACCAGAATTGGAGAGACTAGAGTGAGTGGTTTTGATTCATGCCCGGGAAAGAGCAATGTGCAGACGGGAACCCTGTCTCCAGCATTAATTAGCCCAGCAGATGGGCCCAGAGCCTGTTTTTCCCTCTGACCTAAGTAGCACCTTACACCCCAGGAGGCTCTACACACCAAGGGTCTGCAGCGATGGTTATAACAGCGATGCGATGGGCAGCCAGTGGCATTCCAGGAAGCTGTGTTGTTAATCCCCAAACTACCTCTCCATTTGTGTGTAAATGAGTCTCATGATTCATTTTCCATAAACAGCGTGGGTGAACAGAAGGGGAAAACATCCAAAGGCTGGGACTGGCATTTCACTTTGTGGAAACTGCCAAAGAAAAGTTATTTTTTTTCATTTTGGCATCTGTCTGAGAAGGGGCCAAGTCTCCGAAACAAGACGTTGTCCACAGCTGGGTCACATCACCCTGAGTCTGGGTCTTCACATGGACCCATTAAGACTGTCCAGGCACAGATGTCAGCACAGATGAGAAGACAGGAAACAGCAGGGAAACACGTGATTGAAATGCAGACTCTATCCAGCTCAACACTGAGGGCTTGAGGAGGAAACTCCCAGGAGAGGAACTAGCAAAGGAACCAAGGAGGAGGGTCTCTGTCCTGCCTCTGCTGTTTGTCACTCTGAGATTTAAGTTCCTTGATCGGGACCTTCCAGAATCTGAGCCCCAGCATCCTTTTGTGCTTGCTATTACCAGGAATTATAATGGTAGCTGTCTTAGTCCACTTCGGCTGCTGTAACAAAGTGCCATAGACTGGGAGGCTTATAAACAACGGCAATTTGTTTCTCAAGGTTCCAGAGGTTGGGAATTCCTAGATCAAGACACTGGCAGGTTCAGTGTTTGGTGAGGACCTTCTTCCTGGTTCATAGATTGCTGTCTTTTCACTGTGTCCTCACATGGCAGACATGGAGCCAGGGAATTCTCTGGGGCCTGTATAAAAATCTCTCATAAAAAGGACACTAATTCCATTCATGAGGGCTCTGCACTTATGATCTAATCACCTTCCAAAGGCCCAGTCTTCAAACACTGTCACATTGGGTGTTAGGATTAAACATATGAGTGTTGGGGAGACTTTCATTCTAGAGCAACAGCAAAAGCAAAAATGACTCTGGTTTTTACTGCACGCTTGCTATGTTCTTGTTACATCCATGGAATTGTATCTTGATTATCTAGTTCATGTATATGCTCCGCTTATCCTTCTTGTACACGTGAGACAAATAACTCAGTCTGAGTAAGTAACTTTGGCCATTGATCAGACAGCAGAACTTGGTTTCAAAACCTTCTCTATCTGATTTGAAGGAATGGGTCTTTCAGGACAGGCCACAAAACACTATTCCTTTTTTTTTTTTAATTGGATGGCATACACTTTTTAAAATTAATTAATTAATTAATTTATTTGTTTGCTGTGTTGGATCTTCATTGCTGTGTGCAGGCTTTCTCTAGTTGCGGCGAGCGGGTCTAGTCTTCATTGCCACGTGCTACCTCCTCATTGCAGTGGCTTCTCTTGCTGCGGAGCACGGGCCCTAGGAGCAAAGGCTTCAGTAGTTGTGGCACACAGACTCAATAGTTGTGGCTCACGGGATTTAGAGCTCAGGCTCAGTAGTTGTGGCGCATGGGCTTAGTTGCTCCGCGGCATGTAGGATCTTCCCAGACCAGGATCGAACCCATGCCCCCTGCATTGGCAGGTGGATTCTTAACCACTGTGCCACTAGGGAAGTCCCCATTCCTTTATTTACTTTTTAACTTTAGGGAGAATGGTATATTCCTTGTTTCCTTGAAAACTCCTGCAGCTTCCTTCGTGTGCGTCCTTGATGGTAAGCAGGGTCTTTCTCCTGCCTTTCACTGATCCAGCTCTTAGTTATCATGCCAAATGGTGGGCAGACCTGTATCTAGCAGATTCAGGACCAGGATGCAGCAAACAAGTGGCCACTCGGTCTGATACAAAAGGCAGGGCCCTGGAAGCATCTGAGGTCCTTGCTAGGAGGTGGCTGTGAGAACCCGAAAACAGGACACAGCAGGTGCCAACTCAGAGTCCAGAGCCAAGCTGAGCCCAGGGTCAGGAGCCGGGGAGGGGCCGAGAAC
The DNA here is from genome assembly GCF_030028045.1 of Hippopotamus amphibius kiboko. Classification (NCBI taxonomy): domain Eukaryota; kingdom Metazoa; phylum Chordata; class Mammalia; order Artiodactyla; family Hippopotamidae; genus Hippopotamus; species Hippopotamus amphibius. The sequence continues at coordinate 28,041,155 of NC_080202.1, read as the reverse complement.
CTGGAGATGGGAGCAGGGGTGTGTTTACTGGGACAAGCTGTTTGGCTGGGCAGGTCCATCTGGGCCCCAGGGAGCACCTGAGAGGGAGCTGATGGGTCCCATGCAGTCTTGAAGGCACCACCTGCCCCCTCACACTTCTCGTCAGGAAGTCATCTGTAAGCAACCGACGAAGAGGGCCAGGCCCACCCTCCAAGCAGTCTCAACATCTGCTGTGGGCACCATGCATTTAGCTCTCGGCAAGCGCTGCACCATGGGGTTAATTTTTAGTCCCCACCATTGTGATAAAAGGTCCTAAAGGGCAGGAGCTGCCTCAGTGGGGTTTATGAAACCAGCATCTAGCCCAGAGCCTGACCTAGAGCAAGACTTCTGAGTACAAACATCGATCAGCTTACTTCACCAATTTCCCTATGTGACCCCAAATAAAACCACTGAAACTGGATTCTTTACCAGGACAGCTTGGAAATTAGTCAGTGCTTTATCAACTAAGAATCTCAGTTTTAGAATCATGTCCTCAAATGTTACGTACACACGAATGCAGCCTCTCCTCCCTCCGGTTCTCCCCTGTGACCCTCCCCGTGGCCCTGGGGCTCTGCAGTGTTGCCACCTGGTCACCACTCATGCCCACTCCTGCCTTCAGCCTTTGGTCTACCTGTTCCTTCTACATAGAATGTATTTCCCCCAGATATTGGCATCATTCACTTCCTCACCATTTTCAAGACTTTGCTTAACTATCACCTTGTCAATGAGATGTTTCTTGACCTTCCTACCACCCAGTTTTACACGGCCCAGATATCTCCTTCTTTGTATTTCCCCAGAGAACTCAGCACTTTCCAACTTCCCATATGCCTCAAGCTTCCCTCCCCCGCCCTAGAATGTAAATCCTAGAGGCTAGGATTTGTGTCTGTTTTCCTTATTGCTGTATCTCCAGCACCTAGATGGATGCCTAGCACAGGGAAGGTACTCAAGAAATATTTGATGAATGAGTTAATATACAAGAATCACCTGGGGAACCTAGAAATACCAATTTCTGGGACCCACTACAGAGATTCTGACTCCAAATATTAATTATCTGCCTGATATGTTCCACAATATGCCCTGAACGCGCCTTCTTGGTCAGGGTGGACCCCTCCCTCTATTCCCCTATGCACCTGAGTCCCAGGAGGAGCAGGTGAGCCGCGGTCCCTCCATGCACCTGCCAGGTTCCTCTGTGCTTGCTGTGCCATCCGGTGCCAGTGCTGCCTTCCAAGAATCCTTGGGTCAGGCTGACACTGTGGGCAGTGCAGTTGGGAGGGGAGGGAGTGTGTTCTTTTCCCAGGGGCTGTCGCCTCTTTACCCGCCCTCATCCATTTCCCGGGCTGACCAGGGAGTCAGAAGCCAACGAGGCAGCGGTCCTTTGCCGGCAGTCCTGCAAAGGCTTCTGTGTCCCCTCGGCCCTCCAGTGACACTGTCTGCAGAGCCTCTGGCAGCTCAGCTAGGGACAGCGCGAGCTGGTGCCACTGGGAACCCCCAGCAAGTATGCCAGGCAGTCACGTTCTGGGACAGCTGGATTAGAGGACGGGGGAGAGGTTGAATTTGGCTTCCAAACCTCCCAAGTGAGCGATCTTTCTGGTGACTTGTTTGAGGCCTCTTTGGCTAGCCCTCATGCAGTTACTTGCACCACCCCTCCTCGTGAGGCCCCCTGTGCCCTTGGGACGGCCCCTTCCCCTTCTCGCCATCCTCTTCGGTGATTCATGGCCGCTTTCTGCCATGTGGATCAGCTGTTCATTCCTGTTAAGGGTCCTATAATTAGAGCACAAGACCTGCAGCTCCTTGCTTGGATTTTGCCCAAAGAAGCCTCCAGGGGCACTCAGACCCCTGCCTACCCCCCCTCACATCTATTCATTAGCAAGGATCAGCCAAGATTGATCTCCCCAGACCCTCCCCCATCACCATCCCCTCCCCCAGACTGAATGTCCATGTTTGAAAGCCAAGGCTTAACCCTGGGGAATTAGCAGGTGGTGGCGAGGATGGGTTTTCCTCAGGTCAAAATGAGTCTACAAAGCACATGAGCTTAAATGGACCTTCTTTATGCTTTTTATTAAGTGGGAGGGAGTTAATTATCTCTCTTTGTGCCATTATTTCTTCTCCTGTGCCCCGACTACCCCCACACACCTTGGAGGTGAAAAATAGTAAGAGAAAGAAAATCTGTACCCGTATGTGTATTAAACAAGTATTTTCCAATGTTTAGACCCAGACCATTTTCTACCATTATTCTTGAAGAAAAACTGGGGTCTCCTGATGTCTGCAGGATTTTAGCTACACAAAACAAGTTATCAAAATATGAGTTGCATAATGTTTTTGTGCTTCCTATTGTCATTTTTAGTCTAGAAAAGGTGCTAAAGATATAACAGGGTAGGAATTTTGAGCTCTAGTCAATTAAGCTTTTTTACAAGGAAGAAGAAAAAAGCAACCCTAGATATAACTTGTCGGGAGTTACAACACTGCCACCCTTGCAGCTATTGGTACATGTACATTCCCTGCCAAAACCCCGTGGTGTCAGGAAGGTCGAGCCTCTCTGACTTTGGTGCACGCAGTGGTGGGTTGAGCGTTTAAGGAATTCACTGCACACACTGCATGGCACCTGTGCCCATCACCAGGGATGGCACCACAGCTCACCAAGTCAGAGCCAGCCAGTTGATAGGAGAGTCAGACAGTGAAGCCCAGATCCCCACCTCCTTTCACAGGATGAAACGCCCTGTCACCGTCCATCTCCACCTTTCCCTGCCCTCCCGACTCCGGCCCCAACCTCTCCCTCCCTGCTCTGATCACTCAGCGGCTGGGTTCCTGCTGCCCCAGCTGTTGGTGGAGGTTTCCAGCTCATGCATTCAGTTATCCATCAATGTAGATCTCAGGGGCAGTGGGGCTGGAGCGGACAAACCAGCCTTTCTTTATGCCAACAGGGAATGCTTGAAATAACCAGACACACAGCTCTGATTGATGCGGCCACAGTTTACACACCACACTTCAGACAGTCTGATATGGCTGGAATTAATAGCCTATTATTAGATAGCGTGTGTGTTGTGGGGAGGGGTGGGGAGGCAAGAGAAGGAGAGACAAGAAAATACCTTTTTATGATCTTCTCATTTAAATCTATTTATTGGATTTTGCAGAGTGTGATGTGACAGGGGGTGTGGGGGGGTGCTCTTACCACCCTGCTGTGAGTCCCCTGGGGGATGCCAGCCAGCTTGGCACCAGCCCACCCACCACATTTTTTGGTAAATGATGCAAATCCATGTGTTGAGCAAGGAGGGGTTAAAGAGACTGGGGTACCCAGGACTGAGGGAAGGAAGAGTGGGGATCGCTTGGTTCACTTGCTTTCATGCCAGGTTCTGCTTGCCAGCTGCAAAGAGGGGAAATGGAGTTTAAAACCCCTGGTAAGAAATTTTTCATTGGTCTGAACATTGTTTAAATTCCTGAAGTGGGTGATCCCTGTAATAAATACCTTGGACTTTGTAAGACAGATATATTTACTCAAGTTTAAAGTTTGGATTTGATGGCTATGCACTTGGGAATGCACGGGACTAGAGTGTTTGTTATATGTTGGAACCCATTCAACGTGCACAAGGAGTTAAGACAACTCCATTTATAGCAAAGCAGGATGTCTTCACCAGGCCTCATGCTCATGGTGTCAGAGTCCGTGCTGCATCCCATATTATGGACATCGTTGGTCCTCCACAGACACCAGGTGACAAGGATGAGAGGGGAAGTTTGGCCAAAGTATCCAAAGCACTTTCTCAAGATTGTGTGCAAATGAAGCCTTAAACTAAATATATCACCTGGCTTACATGCAGGAAATACTTCTCTAGGAGAGAGTAGGAGATCTTCAGCGATGCGCTCAAACTCATGTCCTATTTTTTTTAATAAGGTTACTGGCTCTATGGTAGGAGAAAAGATTCATCCTGTCATTTGAAATATGGGTTCTCTCAAGATCCAATGCCTCTTGCCTGGGTCAAAACACATGATATTCCCCTAAATAATACCACCCCAACCCTACTACCCTGGCAGCAAAGCAAGCAAGCCAGATTATTCCAAGAAGGCCAGATTGGAGATTCCAGGAACTCAGGCCACCCATGCCCTCTTTGCCTGGAGAAGAGTCCAGCTTTCCCTACAGCCTTCAGGAGAAATGACCCCTCTGACCTTCTCTGCTTGGTGAAAGACAACATCCTTCCAGACTGGCCATCAGGAGTCGCACTTAACAGTTTGGATTGGTTTTCCCAAGGGGGTGCCCATCCAACCACAGACCTGTGCCAAAGGCCCATGGCCTTGTCGAGCACGGGGCCCACGCTGGCGGGCGTGGCCACGGGCCACGGCGTGCACGCTGTTGCTGCTGTCCCAGTGCGTAACTGGGGGTTTGGTTTCCCAGCACGGGAATGAGCGCCCATCTTTTCATGATGTGAAAAACAATCTCACCTTGGGGCTTGACTAGGCCTCTTAGAAACAAGAGCCAAGAGTAAGTGGAGATTCCTGGCCCATCTGCCCTGGAAAAGGAGACTGCAAGGGGCGGTTTCTCAGAATTCACCTGCAACTCATGTCCCTGTTTTGGCCCCCGGTGGGCGGCCCCAGCCTTCTGTCTGGACTTATTTGCTGCAATCAGAAACTGCCTCATGAGATAAAAGACCAATATAACATTCATCTAAGAAAACAGGTACCTTTTATAGGCCACCGTACATGATGTTGGCAACAAAGATGTGAAAATATTATTTTCTACAATGTTATTTTTTTAACTGCCCAAGCTCCTAATTTTACCACAGTTGCCAGCACAGGTTTTGTTTTTGTTTTTTATAAGCTGCTGGGAGTTTTTTCACTACGTTATTAATATTTAACTTACTTCCAAGAGAGTTTTTTCCAGTTAGGTTCATGATTTAGGCGGGATTTCATTGTCACTGAAGGGAAGTCACAAAGGAATTGATTATAAACACAAAACAACTACTGAATAAATTCCTATTTACAAATATTTCCTGCATGTTAATGGAACCAGCCCTTAATGTTGGTTGGTAACTGGCCTCTTGGGGGAGGTGGGGGGGCAGGGTGTCATTTACCTTTCCCCTGTAGGTCCTCACCCACTTTGTTGTAACCAAGTTAAAAGATCCTAAAAGGTTACAGGAGCCTTCAAAGGAAAAGATGCGAAATTCTGATGAACCCCAGGACCATCTCACCCATCAGTCTGCCCATCAAGCTGCTTCAGCTATCCTGGTTGTTGATGGCAATGAAAGAACCAGCAGAACTGCAAAAGTTTAAAATAAAGTTGCTCTTGGGCTTCCCTGGTGGCGCAGTGGTAAAGAATCCACCTGCCAATGCAGGGGACACGGTTCAAGCCCTGGGCTGGAAAGATCCCACATGCCACGGAGCAACTAAGCCTGCGAGCCACAACTACTGAGCCTGAGTGCCACAACCACTGAAGCCCTCGCGCCTAGAGCCCATGCTCCACAACAAGAGAAGCCACCGCAATAAGAAGCTTGCGCAGCACAACAAAGAGTAGCCCCCACTCGCTGCAACTAGAGAAAGCCCACACGCAGCAACGAAGACCCAATGCAGCCAATAAATAAATAAATAAATAAATTTATATAAAATAAAGTTGTTCTTTGGAGGACATTCACTTAAACATGCCCCACTACAAACTGTATCACTGAATATATAAAGTTATCAGTATAATAATTGACAGCATAATCTAATTTTGCTGATGTGAACACATCTTGGTCCCTGGATTCTTGAATAGAGTGCTAATCGAGACGGCTCTAAGGCTCTGACTGTTAATTCAGCAGCTGGTTTTTGGAATTACTTAGAAGTTGCTTCAAATCTGTACTTAAGAAGTTGCTTAAAATTCTCTGGGCTCCTCCCAAATCAGACTTGCTGAGGGTAAAGCTGGCAAATTATGTATTTTTAAAACTCAACCTTAAAGGATAAGTAAGATTTTTATCCTCAGAGTAGGTGGGAGAAGCATTCCAGTAGGCATAATGTTTTAGTTGAAAGGCATGGGTTGAAGAAAGATAGAGTGTTTTATGTAGGTCTTGCTGCGGACCTTCTCAGAGCCTTTTATACGGTGATGAACATCGTGATCGCCGTAGGGATGGGAGTGGGGTGTAACGGAGAATTTCCCAAACTTATTTAAATACAGGTTCCTTGATCATAAGACAAATATCCCTGAAACATACTTTAGGAAACTCCAGGCCGAGGAAATGAGAGGACAAAATAGAAAGACCTCCTAGTAATACCTTCTGAGCCCTTAGTAACATGGGAGAATAGAAAGCAAACCCCACTGTGCTTCCTTAACCAGAAGTAACAAGCCAGACTTCGGTCAGGTCACCCCTACTCCCCTGCGTGTGGACTGAGGAGTCCCTGGCCTCATTTGAAATGGTGCGCCCAGTGGTCCCAAAAACTTGAAGAAGAAAACACATTTTCCAAAGTGCCAAGAGGAAAAAAAAAACAAAAGCGAAAAACAAAAATGGAGGCAAGAGCTATTTGCAGGGATGGTAAAATGAGCTTTGGCTTTTCTGCCACTAGACCAGCCAGAAACACAGAGACCTGAAGGAGCTGCATATGAAAAAGGAAGCCAGCCTGAGATTTGGACTTTAATCTGCTCCACTCCTCACAAGCTGCGTAACCTTGGGCAAGTCACTTAATCAGTCTGAACCTCAGTTGCTGCTTCTGTAAAAATCAAATTACCTTCCCACGTGGGGATTCTCTGAGGAACAAAAAAAATCACGTTTGTAAGATACCCGATTCAGAGCTCCAGGCTGAGTAGAGACGTAGGAAGCCGAATAAAACATTCCTTCCTTCCTCCCCCAAATCTGGAGGTGAAAGCAGCTGCCCTTGCCGACTTCAATTCCAGAAGCACCCTTGTGCGTGCTATCATGTGAAAATCAGCAGACTCAGTGCATCCCACAGCTTAATGTCTGACCAGAGAAGGTGTTCAATACATATTTTTTGAACTATTGTGACTGAATAGTTGTATATGAATAAATTTTAAAACACAGCAACAAAGAGAGCTATAGATTCGTAGAGGAGGAAGGGATGAATGGGGCTCCTGTAGTTTTCCATTCTTTTTGTAGGTGGAGTGCTGGTGGGAACACTTTGGGCCTCTTTCTACAGCCTATTTGTCCTTCCCCAAGAGAGGAACGGTGGTCACTCAGTTCACTGGTCCCCATTTTTCTAGGGGGGAGAGTCACTTCCTGTCTCTGAGACATAAATAGAGCCAACTTTAGTGGGACAGCCATTCTGTTCCTGCTGTGACAAGATGTGTGAGCTTGTCTGTGGCCCTGTCCGTGCTTGTGATTGGGTAGGGATTGAAAGTCTCCCCTGTCATCCCACTCACGTCCCTTCCTGTAATCCAGCTGTGCACACCCCATGGTTCAGGACAGAAGGCTCTCTCAGAGCCCCAGGCCTGCACACGCAACAAGCACTTAAAGAGAACTTTATTATGGAGATGACACTTTTGAAAATAGCCGGAGAAAAGTATTTAGCATCTAATTTATGAAATGAACTCCTAGGTTCTCCTCGTATATAGTGTTTTCGTTGTTAAAACAATTATGCTGTTTTCAATCCTCATTAACACAGGCCACATGTATTGGTATCCCCCATGACAACTTAATTAGTATTCTGAGGATATTTTTCACCAGCTGCCTATGTCTTCAAGTTAAAAGTCAACAGCTAAATATATAGCACGGCAAAAGCATAAACAGTGAAATTGATTTTAGTACTCAAAAAGACTTGATTATCTATATTTATAGCTGTAATTAGAGAACGTCTCAATGCCTTATATAATCGGTTCTTTATTGGAAGTTTCTTGACAGAGGACTTGATGCTAATTCACCTTGTAGCATCGAGGAACGAGCATTGCTCTTTTAGCCACATCACTGGCTTTAGCGTCTAGGTTCATTAACTACAAAACAGGTTGCCCTACATTATATATAGAACATTGAGGGCTCTTTATTGAGCAGCTTTCAAAGGAGTTTCTATTCCAATTTGCTAACACAATATATACCTTTACCCAGAGTCTGGTTGGTTATTTTAGTCCAGGGAATGAGTGTATAATGCTGATAACATGTCTAAAGCATAACATAGCAAAGAATTTTCATCCTTTTACACGAATGCCTTTTTATCTGGAAAGTTTCAGAGTCCATTCCTACATCTTTTTCGTATTCTTTTTGTATCCTGGTCTCAAACTGGAGGATTTTCTGCAACGTTTAAAAATAAAGCAATTTCCATAAGAATGGTAACAGCCATGAGATACTGAGCACCTGCTGGATGGCAGACCCTTTAGAAAGCACTTTATGTGTATACATTGAATCTTTGCAACAACCTGATGAGGCCACCACGATTATGTCTCTGTTACACAGATGATGAAATGAAGGCTTGGGGAGAGAGGGGAGGTGACCCAAGATGACACAGCAGTACATGGTAGCTCAGGCAATCTCCCTCCTGAGGATGAATCCCTGACCATCCCTTACCGCTTCAGACTGGTCGGATGAAACCCCCTGGGGCTCAGACCACTGCTTGGCGCTTTCCCATGGTTTTCGTTCTCAGGATCAACAAACAAGCATTATATACGCACATGCATATGTATGCATGTGTATGTCACGTATGTATATATGTGTTTATAAGTGTACATGCATACTACATGGAAAGAACATAAACAGTAACTTTGATTTTGGTATTCAAAACCCCTTCATTAGACGTGTAGCTACAGTTACTTAGGTAATAGACACATATATTCCTTTGCGCTTTGGTGTTGTTTTAGAAGTTTTCATACACATTGTCATATAAAGCAGAGTTTTGATGACCTCATTTGATCCTGAGATCAGCCCTGAGAGGCTGTCAGATCTTGCGTTCTTTGGCTCAGCTTAGCAATGAAGTGACTTATCCCAGGTGAGTTCACTACCTGGAACAGAACTGCATCCGTCTCACTATTGCTCCAGAATATCAAAGTGCTTTGCTGCTTCCACAGGATGACAGGCAAACAGTCGCTCTCTGGGCTGGGTAGGAGCTTAACAGATGCAAAGAAAGTAACAACCTTCCCATAAGACAAGCAACGTGAATCTCAGGCACAGTGTTTGTGTAGCAGAGTTTCCTGGTGAATTTGTCCTCTTGAGGAACCAGCCATCTTTGTTTTCCTCAATCTCTGACCACGTAGTTAGCTATGTCTCCTTTGCACCAAAACTCTAACCCCGGATGTCACCCCAGGGTGTTACATGGTACATATACACTGATGTGATTTCCCCCACTAGACTGTGAGTTCAACTCTGTAATCCAGTTTTCAGCACAGAGCCTGGCAGTGGAAGGTGCTCAAATATTTAGCCATTTATTATTTGCTGTACATAAACATTTGCTGAATTTGTCATTGGCAATTGAAAAAGATATGGAGAAAGAGAACAGGAACAAGATTTAGAGACATAAGTCCCAGATTTAATTATTTTGCCATAAGATAGGATCTCCACAACTGTTCTCATCTTCCTGCCCAAAAGACCAAACTTTGAAAAAATTTCTAGGAGCTCCATCTTCCAAGAACAGGCCAGGGCAAGGCTGGTAGCCCCAGAAATGGCCTACAAAGAGTTTCTTTGGGACTAAATATGCCCTCCAGGACAGTGGAACCTATAAAACTTGTAGGAGGGACTTCTAGGGAGGAGACCAGTGTGGCAAAGCAAACTGCTTCCTCCCACCACAGAGTTAAAAAACAATGTCCAGCCTTTAGGTTGTGGGAAAGAGAATGGTGAAATCATTCTCTGTCTGGCACAAGCTGCAGACTATTAAGTCGTTTGGGAAATGTGGACTTGTACCAATCTATAAGATTGGCCATGGCCATTTTAATATGTTTTTGAAAATCAGCGAGTGCTTAAAAACTTGTAGTAAAAGCCCTAATAAACTAAATTAGACCGAGACTCTGCCAGGATTGTATTTACCTCTTGAAGTGGAGGGTTAGGAACTCACGTTAAAAATTAAAGTGAAAAAAAAAAAAGAGAGAGAGAGAGAAGAAAGAGCAATAGATCGTGTGTGGTAGGGAGTTGTTTGGTTAAAAGAACTAACTGTCCACTCTCAAAAGCAACTCATTTGCAAAGTGACAGGTGAGTGTTTTGATGACACACAGTTCTCATGAATGATGCCACCCGCCGGCCCCTCTTTTTTGCTTTTGTTTTGTTTTATGAGTCGTATTTGTTTTTACAAGGGTAAGTTTGGAGGGAGAGGGGTGTAGTTACTGAAGCCAGAAGAAGAATAAATGCTTTGTGCATTGTGCATACCCATGTAGTATACTGAACAAGTACTAATAAGAATAAAATTATTGGAGCAAATAAAATCACACATGCTTTTTAGTCACCTGGGAGAGGGGCTGTGCCAGCTTTTTTGAGCATATAAAAATAATTCTTCACATCTGAATAGCATTATAGAATTTATAAAGCCCTTTCACATATATTACCACGTTTGATCCTCAACAACCCAGTGAGTCAGGCATGGTGTGTGTTATTATCCCATTTTACAGTTCAGGAGACGTTAAGTGGTTTGACCAAGTCATGGAGCTACTAGGAGTCAGTCAGTGCTTCCAACAATGTTCTGGCTCCAGAGCGTCCAACTGTATCCACTGTGACCCACGGGAGCAACAGTATAAATGTGGGCAAAAATCTCTGAGGTCGTTCTAAGCAGAAGAAAAATATTTGACGTGGGAAACGGACTTGTCACTGATTTCCTTGACATCAGAGAATTGGTCTACACCAGGAGAAAAGCACAGAACCAAGGTCACATGCAGCCCAGGTCTGACTCGGGCTAGCTGTGTGTCCCCTCAAGACACACACACAAAACAGGGAACTAATACATGGTGTTCTACTTCTTGAAGGTGTCATTAAAAATCACATGAAACTAACGTGTGTGATTGTGCCTTCTGAAGCTTTCTAAGAACTCACTGGCCACTTTTTCTGCCCATATTAATGAGGAGCCTGGTGTATTAGTTTCCTATTGCAGCTGTCACAAATCATCAGAAAGTGACCTAAAACAGCACAAAGTTATTCTCTTACCGTTCTGGAGGTCAGAAGTCTGAAATCGTGGTGTCAGCAAGGCTACCTTCCTTCTGGGGGCTTGCTTTTCTCAGCTCCTGGAGGCTCCGGCATTCCTCAGCTTGTGGCCCCTTCCTTACATCACTCCAACCTCTTGCATCCTTTATCACATCTCCCACCATATCCTCCTGCCTCCCTCCTGTAAGGATCCTTGTGATTGCATTGGGCCCGCATGCATATCCATCACAGTCTCGCCCTCTCTAGATACTTAATTATGTCTGCAAAGTCCCTTTTACCATGTAAAGTAATATAGTCATAGATTCTAGGGATTAGAGCCTGGACATTTCTGAGAAGACGTTATTCAGCCAACCACAGCTGGGATTAACAGAAGTGGAGACTGAATTTGTAATTTCTGCTCTCTGTTCATAAACGGAATGATACAACTCAGGAGTATAAACCAGCCCTCCTTCCTCTCTTCCCCACTGTTCATATCTATTCTCTGTTAATAAGCGTCATACAGACAGCTGAAGGCATTTCATAATGAAAAAGAGGGGAGAGACAGAAGTCAGCTTAGACATTTAGAAGCAGCCACTTGAGTTGCATCTCTCAGCCTCTCTTTTTACATAAAGAAGAATATTTAATCAATGCACTTCAACAGCTCACCCTAAGGGTGCCAGTGTTCCTTTGGCCTTCAAACTGTTCCATCCAGACTAGCAACTTCCTAGGCCTACCAGAACGTTGTGTGCCCTCTTCAGTGCTCCCCTGCACTTTGCACACAATACAAATACAGCACTTACCATTTCCAATGTTAGAAACTGACTTGTTAATCCAGAAATCATGTTTTTCTCCCTCAGTGTTCCTTGAAAGCTGTGTCTAGTTCATCTCTGTATATTCAAGGATTTACCCAGCTCCGGCAGATAAGCCCTTGATAAATGTTTGTGGGGTGAGTGTATTTTAGAGGGTCTTGTTTTACATATTCATAGTACCAGAGGAAAACTCAGTTCCTCCTGCCTCCTCTTTCCAGGCCTCTATCCCTAATTCCCTCATTCCACTGTGTCATTGTCTACAAACCTTTGCCACCTGTGAAACACCCAATTTTTACTTAAACAACTGGCTCTGTACAAAAACTCAGGATCCAGAAGGAAGCAGATGCCTCTTTATTCAAAGCCAAAAAAAAAGAAAAAAAGATTCTGAGCCTATTTCCTTCTTACCCATGAAGTAGACTACAGGGTTTGTGACAGCAGTGAGGCTCAGAGAGAATGACTCACTGGGCACATTATTCTCTTTGCTGTGCGGGTGCCTACAGCTTCTCAGCTTCCATTCAATAACAGTGCATCTCTAATGATGGATGTCCCCATGCATATCTTACTAAAAGAGAAGAAACAAAAATACTGGGGCATTGCCTGCAGATAGTATGTAGATACATCACATTAGATTTTAGTTCCTCTCTCAATATTTTTTTAATTAATTGATTGATTTATTTATTGGCTGTGTTGGGTCTTCATTGCTGCACACAGGCTTTGTCTAGCTGTGGCGAGTGGGGGCTACTCTTCAGTGTGGTGCACGGGCTTCTCATTTCAGTGGCTTCTCTTGTTGCAGAGCATGGGCTCTAGGCGGGTGGGCTTCAGCAGTCGCGGCACACAGGCTCAATACTTGTGGCTCGAGGGCTTAGTTGCTCTGCAGCATGTGGGATCTTCCTGGAGCAGGGATCGAACCCATGTCACCTGCATTGGCAGGCGGATTCTTAACCACTGAGCCACCTAGGAAGTCCCCTCCCTTGATATTTTAACACTACTTTTTATTAAAATAAAAGTGGAGCCTTAATTTACAAAGGTGGTATTGAGTAGAACATCCAAAATTTGTAATCATGACTCCATTTGGGGAACCTGTCAATGTAAAGATTATTTCCTCCGTGTGCTCAGTCAAGGAACTGTAGTAGGGAGTAAAGAATGGGACCTTAAAGCTTCACCAAAGTCAGATCCAGTTGGACTGGATCAAGCACCTTTCAGTCCTGAGATGGAGACCCCCAGATGCCCTTTTCATTTTAAGCCACTGTGGCTGCTCTGGTGCCTAATCAGATAGCAAATACTTCGGGAAGAAGGTGTGGCCAATCAGCAAGGCCACGCACCTTGTATCATACAAATTCTGCTCGCTAACTTGACACCTCGGAATCATACCGCAAGCGGGTCAGAGTGTGGCTCGATTAGAACTGTGTTGGTAGAAGACATTCCAACCGTTGGCCAGCCACTCGCACTTCACTGGCACAACTTGACTTCTGGGTATTTCCTAGTACTTCATAAAAACACTTGTGTGTGTTTGTTCAAATGAAAGAAGATTTGTCTCCCAGGAAAACTATTTAAACACGCGGAGACGGAGATCTCATTTTCGAATATTAGGTTTCATTTTATGACAGATCCTGCTGTTTCGTCCAGCCTATCTATATTAAAAAGCATGAACAAGCTGCCTTGTTCTGTGCCACTCCTGTCCCTCTCTCGTGTGCATTTATAAAAACACAGACATATCTGATTCCACACGCACTGTACAATATTTTATCGATTACAGTGAAACCTAGTTAGATCATATTTCCAGAGACTGAGAAAAGAAAACATAGAAAGTGGGAAACACTGAATTTGATTATGCCAGGCATGGAGCTTAAAAGACCTGAATTGTGGGGAGGTCTTGTATGTGGGAATAATAAAAATAGGTTTTACTTTAAAAACTACCCTTTTACAAACCATCTGACAGGGAGATCCTGAGCATGTTCCTTTGTGTCTAGACACATAGTACACACAGCAAATTCCTAGGGAGGCTGCTATTTCCATACCCTTTATCCGCTCTCCTTCCCTATGCCAAGCTTTAGCTAGAGTCCTGATGTCTCTGGCCGGGATTACTCCAACAGTCTTCTAACTAGCCTACAGGCAAGCCTTCTTCTGCAGTCAGCAAATACTCTACAAAGGACAAATCTACCAAAACCCCCTAAAGTCTTCTGATAGGCTGCATTTACATCACTCGAAGTCCTTTAAACCACACAGAAAATAATTTAAGCCCAAAGATCAGATATATATTTGCCCTTATGTTCTTCTGTTTGGTTTAATTTTCACATTTAACTCTCTAATGCCTCTGGAGTGTTTCCTATGAGATGAAAAACAAAATTTTTTTCCAAATAGATACCCAACTCTCTAGGCACTTTTCTTGAGCGATCCTGCTCTTGACCTCTGACCTGTTTTCCCTCGCCATGTAAGTTAGTGTTTCAGACACCAGGGTCTGTTCCTGGGCTCACAGCTCCATCCTGTTGCCTTCTCTGCTTATTCCTTCCCAAATAGAATGTGATGGAAGGAATGGAGCTCTTGGAATGTTTTAATATCAGGTAAGTTTAACTACTCCTTCACTAGTGCTTGAAATTTCTCTAGCTGTTTTTATATTTGTTCTTCCAGGTAAATGTGGAATCATTTTTGATGTTCCACATATATCCTACAGAGATCTTGGTTACAATTTCATTAATCCTAAAAACAAAGTATGAGAAAATTGACATCTTTACAGTGTTTGGTCTTCTTGCCCAAGAACATGGCATGACTCTCCATCTTTTCATCTCCTTTTATGTCTCTAAGGGTGTTAAACTTGTTTTTTATATAAGTTCAGCACATTTCATGGTTTTGTGGTTTATCTGTAGTTGCTTTATGTTTCTGATGGTATTCCAAATGCAATCTTTTTTCATTATATTTTCTAGCTGGCTATTGCTCTTACAAAAAAAGCTACTGATTTTTTAATGTTTATTTCATACTTAATGACCTTCCTGAACCCTCATGTATTCCAATATTTTTTCGGCTGATTCTCACAGGGTTTTAGGAAGATGTTTTCTGAAAATAGTGACTTTTTTTTTCTCTTTTCCAATACACAAAGGTCATAACTTCTCATTTCTGTTCTGGTTCTCATTATATTGGCTTGAACTCCCAGAACAATGTGAAATCGCAAACTCATTTTTGATCCGCCGGCTTTGAGGTGCCTCTTTCCCCACCCCTACACCTGAATATCCCCCCTTTCCCTGGCATTTTTGCTAGACTCTCCTTAATGAGTTCCAACATCTCTTGGTGTCTTGGTAACTTTCCCACACTGACCCCATGGAACTTCATATACTAGTCAACCCAGCTGTGCCAGCTAAGGTGGTCAAATAAAACACAGGACTCCCACTTAAATTTCAATTTAGATACACAGCAAATATGTTTTGGTATAAGTACGTCCAATGCAATATTTGGGACACAGTTATGATTTAACTGGGCACCCTGTGTTTTTATTTGGTAAATCTGGCAAGCCTAGTGCCAGTTCCAACTACTAAGCCAATTAAGCCAAGTTCACCTCTGTGATCTCTAAATTCTATGCATATGTGTATATATATGTATCTATTACCATTTCTTTAATATTTTGCTGAAATTATACATTCATGTGGTTTTTAACATCCCCAGAATCTAGTAATCGCTGACATATCCTAGGCATTTAATGTATATTTGTTAAATGGGTTTTTAAAATGCATGAATGATGGCAAGCAGATCTTCAAATGTTCATTGAGCATTACTGGAACACACAGACTGTAAAAGGAGTCTTACACACACTTAAATAGAGGAACAAACAGGTGTGTGGTTCCACTCAGTGCCAAACCATCCAGGGAAACGAGAAAAGGACAACCACTTTTCCAAATTTTCAGAACTTGAATTTTTTTAACCCAGAAGATAAGTGAATATATCATTTTGTTTTTGTTACTGGAAAGAGCCACAAGCACCAGAATAGACTCAGGAGACTCTGGATCTAATTCTGACTCTACAGCTCTCAATTCCACTAGAATGCACTTGCCATACGGACAGGGATTTTCTTGTCATTTTTGTCTGATGGGCTCATGGTAGGCACCCAATAAATATTTTTTGAATTAATTAATGAACTACTGAGCTTATTATGCTTGGCTTTTGTAGACCAGCTTAATATTTCTTGAACAACCTTTGGTGTCAATGAAACTGGTTTATTTAATATCTCCTAAAACATATATTTTCTTACTGATTTACTGTTGCTTACCTGCTTTTTCTTACCTGAAGGGCTATTTTCCTCTTTTCTAATTATACAAATTCTTCAGCTTGCAGTTTAAATCCCACCCAGTGCAGATTTCTCCTCAGATAATCTTCCCTTCCTGACTACTTCTCCTTTCCCTCCCTACTGCCTGGCCCTCATCTGCCTTCCAGACAGACCTGACCTTGTGACGTCTCTCCTACTGTTGACCTGAACGATTTTCCCCTCACCTAAAAATAACTCCTTTCATATGCCTTTTTATTCTATATATCTTATCACTGCAACTAATCTGAACACTCCTTTAGGACAAGGACTATGTAGTTATATCTATGGTATGTATAATATATTAATTAATAATTAATATAATTAACATATTTTGTATATATATAAATGATATCTCCCTCAGCTGCTAATTCAGGGCTTGGCTCAAAGGGGCTTTATCACCCTACATGCATGTCACAGTCATTGGGGGCTCAGCTCACCAGAATCACTCAGGAACCCAGGCTGTTGGAATGACAACCATCTTGAACCTCTTGGTTGCCCTGTCAGAAGGCAAAGAAAGACCTCAGGACACTTTCCTGGGCAATTAAATGAACTGGGGCAAAGAGGAAGTGACTTTCTGTTCTTTACTTTTGCTCCCAACTAAAACTAGTTATCTAACTTCATTCACCCGCAAAGGAACCAGGAAGGCAATCCTCTAGGTGCCTAGGAGGTGGAGAGTCAGAAATATTTGGCAAAGAGCATGAATGAGCACTATGGGACACATTAAAAGTTGGATATTGGCTTAGAATGCAAAATAGGCACAATCTGGCCAGGGATATCATTTTTTTTAATTATATAAGTTTCAAGTGTGTACCATTTTAATTTGACATCTGTATACACTACAAAGAGATCACCATCACAAGTCATCATCCATCATCATATAGGAGAGCCCCTTCACTCATTTTGCCCAACCCCTAATCCCCTTCCCCTCTGGTAACCACTAATCTGATTACTGTATCTATGAGTTGTTTTGTTTGATTTGGTTTGTTTGTTTTCTTTTGTTTTCAATTCCACAAATGTGACCCATCATACAGTATTTGTTTTCCAACATATGACTTATTTCACTTAGTATCTACCTTCAAGGTCCATCCATGTTGCTGCAAATGGCAGGATTTTATTCTTTTTTATGGCTGAATAGTATTCCTTTGTGTATGTATCACATCTTCTTTATCCAATCATCCACTGATGGATACTTAGGTTGTTTCCATATCTTGACTATTGTAAGTAATGCTGCAATGAACATAAGGATGCATGTATCTTTTCTGAATTAGTGTTTCTGTGTTCTTTGGGTAAGTATCCAGAAGTGAGATAGCTAGGTCATATGGTAGTTCTATTCTTACTTTTTTGAGGACTCTCCATACTGTTTCCCATAGTAGCTGCACCAATTTACAGTCCCACCAGCAATGATGAGGGTTCTCTTTTCTCCACATCCTCTCCAACATTTGTTATTTCTTGTCTTTTCAATAATAGCCTTCTAATAGGTGTGAGGTGATATCTCATTGCACTTTTGATTTGCATTTCTTTAATAATTAGTGATATTGAACATCTTTTCATGTGCCTGTTAGCCAGCTGTATATCTTCTTTGGAAAAAAAAAATGCCTATTCTGATTCTCTGCTTATTTTTTAATCAGGCTGTTTGGTTATTTATTGTTGAGTTATTTGAGTACTTTATATATTTTTGGATATGAACACCTTATCAGATATATGATTTGCAAATATTTTCTTCCATTCAGTAGGCTGGCTTTTGACTTTGATGATGGTTTCCTTTCCTGTGCAGAAGATTTTTAGTTTGATGTAGTTTCATTTGTTTATTTTTTTATTTTGTTTCTATTGCCTTTGGAGTCAGATCCACAAAAAATTTTTGCCAAGACTGATATCAATGAGGTTAATGCCTTTGTGTACTTTTAGGAGTTTTATGGTTTCAGGCCTTACATTTAAGTCTTCAGTCCATTTTGAGTTAATTTCTGTGTGGCTGCCTGGTTTTCCCAGCACCATTTATTAAAGAGACTTTCTCCATTGTATGTTATTTGCTCCTTTGTCATAAATTAATTGTCCATATATGTATGGGTTTATTCCTGTGGTGATAATTCTGTTCCATTGATCTATGTGTTTGTTTTTGTGCTGGTACCATGCTGTTTTGATTACTATAGCTTTGGAGTATAGTTTAAAATCAGGGAGCATGATATCTCCATCTTCATTCTGTGAAATATGTCATTGGAATTTTTATATGAATTGCATTGAATCTATAGATTGCTTTGGGTAGTGTGGGCATTTTAACAATATTAATTCTCCCAATCCATGAACACAGAATATCTTTCCATCTATTTGTGTCTTCTTCATTTTCTTTCATTAGTATCTAGAATTTTCAGTGTACAGGTCTTTCACTTCCTTGGTTAAATTTATTCCTAGATATTTTACTCTTTTTGATGCAGTTGTAAATAGGATTATTTTCTTAATTTCTCTTTCATTATTAATGTATAAAAACTCCACAAATTTCTGTATATTGCTTTTGTATTCTGTGAATTTACTGAATTACCTTTAGCTCTAATAATTTTTTTGTTGAGCCTTTAGGGTTTTCTATATATAATATCATGTTATCTGCGCATAGTGACAGTTTTACTTCTCCCTTTCCTATCTGGATACATTTTTTTTTCTTCCCTAATTGCTGTGTCTAGGTCTTCCAATCCTATGTTGAATAAAAGTGGTGAGAGTGGGCATCCTTGTCCTATTCCTGGTCTTAGAGGAAAAGCTTTCAGCTTTTCACCATTGAGTATGATGTTAGTTGTGAGTTTGTTATATATGAATTGAGGTATGTTTCCTCTATGCCAACTTTGTTGAGAGTTTTTATCATAAATGGATCTTGACTTTTGTTAAATGCCTTTTCTGCATCTATTGAAATGACTGTGATTTTTGTCCTTCATTCTGTTAATGTGATGTTTCATGCTGAGCCATTCTTTCATCCCTTGGATAAATCACACTTGATCATGTTGTATAATCCCTTTAATGTGATGTTGGGTTTGGTGTGCTAATATTTTGTTGAGGATTTTTGCATCTGTATTCATCAAGGATACACCAATAATTTGTATGTGTGTGTGTCATGCTGGCTTCATAAAATGTGTTTGGAAGGTCTCCCTCTTCTTCAATTTTTTGGAAGAGTTTGAGAAAGATAGATGTTATATCTTCTTTGAATGGTTTGTAGAATTCACCAGTGAAGCCATCTGGGAGAATTTTTATTACTGTTTCACCCCCCTTACTAGTAATCAGTCTATACAGATTTCCTATTTATTCTTGATTCAGCTTTGGAAGGTTGTATGCTTAAAGGCATTTTTCCATTTCTTCTAGGTTATCCAATTTGTTGGCCTATAATTGTTTATAGTAGGCATTTTTGATCTTTTGTTGTAAGTTCTCCTCTTTCATTTCTAATTTTATTTATTTGAGTTCCCTCTCTTTATTCTTGGTTACTGTAGCTAAAGGTTTGTGGATATAAGTTATCTTTGGTTAAGTACTAGATCTTAGTGTTATTGACCTTTTCTATTTTTTAATCTCTTTCATTTATTTCTGCTCTAATCTTTATTATTGTTTTTCTTCTACTAATTTTAGGCTCTTTTTGTTCTTCTTTTTCTAGTTCCTTTAGGTATAAACAGATTGTTTATTCAAGATTTTTCTTATATCTTGAGGCAGACGTGTTTTGCTATGACTTTCTCTTTTAGAACTGCTTTTGCTGCATCCCATAGATTTTGGTGTGTTGTATTTCTGATTTTGTCTCTTGATATTTTTTATTTCTCCTTTGATTTTTTCAATGACCAATTGGTTGTTCAGTAGCATGTTGTTTGATCTCCACATTTTTGTGGTTTTTCCCATTTGTGTGTGTGTGTGAGAGAGAGAGAGAGAGAGATTTCTAGTTTTATGCTATTGTGGTTGAAAAAGATGCTTGATATGATTTAAATCATAAATTTACTGAGACTTGTCTTGTGACCTAACATGTGATCTTCCTGGGGAATGTTTCATATGCACTTGAGAAGAATGTGTATTCTACTGCTTTTGGATAGAATGTTCTTTTATATTATCTATTAAGTGACTTATTATAATGTGTTGTTTAAGTCTGATGTTTCCTTATTGACTTTCTGCCTGGATGATCTATCCATTGATGTAAGTGGAGTGTTAACTTCCCTGCTATTGTATTGTTTTTAATTTCTCCCTTTACCTTTGTTAATAGTTACTTTATATATCCTAGTACTCCTATGTTAGGTCCATATACATTTATAAATATATCTTCTTGCTGGATTAACACCTTTATCATTATGTAATGCCCTTTTTGGTCTCTTATTACAGTCTTTGTTTTAAAGTCTGTCTTGTTTGATATGAGTATAGCTACTCCAGCATTCTTTTGATTTCCATTTGCAGGGAATATCCTTTTCCATCCCTTCGCTTTGTCTGTGTGTGTCCTTTCTTCTGAAATGTCTTCTGTAGGCAGCACATACATGGATCTTGGGTTTCTTTTTATCCATTCAGCTGCTCTATGTCTTGATTGGAGAATTTAGTGCAATTATGATAAGCATGTGTGCTTATCACCATTTTATTAATTGTTTTCTGGCTGTTTTTGTAGTTCTTCTATGTTCTTTTCTTCTTCTCTTTCTCTCCTTCCTTATATTTTGGTGACTTTCTTTAGTGTTATGTTTAGATTTCTTTATCATTTTCTTTTATGTATTCAATATGAGTGTTTTCTTTGTGGTCACTGTGAGTTTCACATATAACATCCTATGTAAATAGTAAGCTGTTTTAAGTTGGAAGCAACTTTAATTTGAACACATTCCAACACTTTAACTTTTTACCTTCCCCTCCACCTTTTAAACTTTCTAAGGGATGCCTAGAATAAAAAGATGTAAAATGTGTCATTACTACTTATTTTAATTTTAGTTAATTTTACTACGTTTGTCTTTTAATATTCATGCTTGCTTTATAAGTGATTGATCCACTGTCTTTATTATAGGTTTACTTTTCCTAGTGAAATTTTTACTTTTATATGTTTTCTTATTATTACTTAGTTCCATTTCTTTTCAGCTTAAAGAAGTCCCTTTGACATTTCTTACAGGGTCCATTTAATGGTGATGAACTCTTTCAGCCTTTGCTTATCTGAGAAACGCTTGATCTCTCCTTCAATTCCGAATGATAACCTATCTGAGAAGAGAATTCTTGGTTGGAAGCTTTTTCCTTTCAGCATTGGAATACGTCATGCCACTCCCTCTGGCCTGTAGAGTTTCTATTGAAAAATCTGCTGATAGCCTTATGAGATTTCCCTTGTACATAACAAGTTATTTTTCTCTTGCTGCTTTTAGGATTCTCTCTTCATCCTTAACTTTCAACATTTTAATTATAATGTGTCTTTTGGTGTGTGTCTACTTGGGTTCATTTTATTTGAAACTCTTTGAGCACCTCAGATCTGGATTTGCATTTCCTCCCCCAAATTAAGAAAGTTTTCAGCCACTATTTCTTCAAATAATTTTTCTGACACTTTCTCTCTCCCTTCTCCTTCTGGGACCCCTATAATGTGAATGTTATTCTGTTTGATGTTGTCCCAAAGAGCGCTTAAGTTATCTTTACTTTTGAAAATTCTATTTTCATTGTGCTGTTCTGTCTTACAACTCACTGATTCATTCTTCTGCCTCATCCAGTCATCTGTTGAACCCCTCTGGTGTATTTATCAGTTCAGTTTTAACTTCTGTTTGGTACTTTCTTTTATTTTCTGTCACTTTGTTGAAGTTCTCACTGTGTGCATCCATTCTTCTCCCTTGTTCAGTGAGTATCTTTATGACCATTGCTTTGAACTCTTTTTCAGATAGATTGCTTATTTCTGTTTCATTCAGTTCTTTTTCTGAGGTTTTGTCTTACTCTTTCAATTGGAATCTATTCCTTTGTCTCCTCACTTTGCCTAATTCTCTGCATTTGTTTCAGTGTATTAGATAAATCAGCTATCTTTTCAGGCTTGAAGAAATAGACTTATGTAGGAGTTGTCTTCTGGGACTGAGAGGTGAAACCTGGCCACCAAAGCCAGGTGCTCAAGATGTGTCCCCTATGTGGGCTGCATGCACCTTCCTGTTGTGGTGAGGCTGCAGTTGCTGTTGCAGTGTACAAGGACTGACTGCAGTGCCTGGCCATGGCTGCCACAGGGTGCTGGTGAGCAGAACTGGCCTGCAGTCCAGATTGGAGGCCTGCCCACAATTGCTGTGCACACAGGTGGGTGATGCTATCGTTGAGCTGGTTGTGAGATCTAACCAAGATGCAGGGAGGGGCAGGCCTCTCAATGGGGCATGCCCACTGGAACTAACAGGTTACAGGGTGAATTTTAGAATTGCACCTTCAGCACCAGTGTTAGCAATGTAGCCTGAGATTGCAAAAATGACTCCTGCCATTGTCTCAGTCCCCAGGGAATGTTCTGACTGGCTTCTTCCTTGATGGCAGATACTTCAAGGTTAATTAGTAAGTGGGTCCCCTTCACCTATGGTCCATGTGCTTTTTAATCTGGTGTTTTTGTGCTGGTTTTCTGGTCAAGTAAGTATGTGTGCGAACTCTTTCAGAGAGGGTTTTCCTTTCCCGGAAATTCTATAGCTCTTGGGCATATTCTCCACTAGTTTTCAAAGCCTTGTGTTTGGGAGGGTGGGGGCTTGTCTTTCCTGTGCAAGATGTACAGGGTGGGGTATCTGGTGTGGATGGAGCTTGAATCTCTTGCTCCTCAGGGAAGAAGATCCTTTTGTGATCCTTTCCAACTGGGTATCACCATGGCTGGGGTGAGGTTTTTTATTGGTGAGACTGTATCTCTACCTCTCCTACCCTCTTGCTATATTTTTTTCCTTTCATTGTGGAGGCTCCATTCATTTAGTTTTCAGGTCCATTTCCAAGGGAATTATTCCATATGTAGTTGTAGATATGTTGTGTCCCTGGGAGGTGCTGAGTTCAGGATCTTCTTATGCCACCATCTTGAACCCTCTCCCTCAAGATAGCTATTTTTTTTAAATAAAAGCATATAGCCAAAGAAGCTGGTAGTGAGATATAAATTGGAGGGAAAAGGGAAAAAGTGGGTGAACTTTCAGACTATGCCTGATTTCATTTCTGAAATTATACCTAAGTTGTCTCTCTCAAAAAATCGGGCACTGTTTGTGATCATACATAACTGATTGGCAACAGCTGTCATGACATAAACATTTAAAAGCCAATGTCCAGTACTTTCCATGAGCTTTGTCCCTTTCTCTCCTGCCTACCCACAATCCCAGCACAACTGGTTTTGACAATTTAATATTACAACCTTTCTGGCTCCATTCTCCTGGACCAAGACTTCCTTGGCTGCAGAAGGAGGCTCACAAACCACTGTATTTTCATGACTGAATGAAGAGTTTATTTCTCCAACATACAAAGGGAGACTTGTCCCCAAAAGCACTCTTAAGATCAAAGACCTTAGCTGAGCTACTAAGGTGTTAATTTACCAAGTATGATTGTCAAAAATTAGTTTCTATGTGAACCAATTAAAACAAGATAATTGGGAGTTGTCAGCACTTCTAAATATTTGTACCAGTTGATGCAAATATTTATTTACATATCATCTGTTTGCAATTTTTATCACTTCTGCTCTCTGCAAAGCTGCTCATAAACCATTAGATCATTTCTGTTGATGCTTAAATTAAAATCTAAACTTATTCTAGTCAGCTGACAGAAAGCTAAAATATTTTTGTTCACATTTATTTGACAATGTGTATTTTTGACAATGTGTTTATATTCCTCATTTATAATGGAAAGTGATACTGTATCCATCCTTTCAAAGGGAGATTTCTGATTTTTTTTCATAGCCAGTTCATTCTGTTTTCCCATGTGGTATTCATTATATCAACTTTGTTGATTTTTATTATATCCCTAGAGTGTTAAAACTTTTCTTCACACTTCTGCAATTGGTTAGCAGTATCAGCCTAGCTTTGCTTGACATCTTTTCTATTATTGTATATCAACTCTATGCTGGTCCTAAAATATTAAGAATGTCCTCCAAATGGAGGAATGATCTTTCTGTCCCCCTTGTACAACCTCACTCAGTCACAAGTCTATCAATCACCTCAAAGCACATCTTCCTTACCATTTTGATATTTGTTTACTTTATCTTTTTTCCCTGTCTTCCAGAAATAAGGGTCCCCATGACTTTCTAATGCTAACTCTTGCATTAAAATACTTAAAATCGATAGTTTATTATTCCTGTTATATATGACATTCAAGTTAAAAATGAAAAACTTTGGAGAAAATTCCTGTCACTTGAGTAAAGCCCCCATATACACTATGCTGCATTTCCATCTATAGTTTCATCTGTTAATAGTAGTTTATTTGCTTTTATGTTTTCATGTAATTGTGACACTAAATATTCAATTTTATTGTTTTCTTTTCACTTCCCATTATACCATGAGCATTTCCTCCATGTAATTACAACTTTTCATAAAGTTTTTGGTTTTTTTAATGATTTTATGATAGTCCCTTAGTAGATACATGTATTGTATCATGGGTTAGTTGGACCCTCTGTCACTGGATTTGAGAAGCATAGGATGGAGTTTGGTGCCTGAATCTGACTGCTCCCCTCTTCCTGTGGATAGAAGATATGTAGAGAGAGTGAAGAGACAGATGGAATACAAAGTTCTGATCCACACTGTGGTTATCAGCCATGGATCATGGCAGAACCCTAAGTGTTATCTAGGGAGAAGGGCTGACTAAAAAATTTGGGAAAAAAAAGACAATGTTCTTGGTTTCAGTTTTGTGATAGTTTAGAATTCATAATCTGTTTCAAATCCATAACCTGGGCACATAAACAATTGAGCGCAGAAATTTTGTGCCAAGACATGTGAAAAAGTTCATTGTAACCCTGTGCTTCCTGTATCCTCTGAGGCAAGGAGAGAAGGGAATCTGCTCATGCATCCTGTTTCCCTCTGCGGAGACGGGCACTTGAGACACTCGCAAAATAAAGAAATTTCAATGGTGGCCCCCTTCTCCAGGTCTTCTCATGGCTCATTTTCTATGCTGCATATTTTAATCCTTTTCATTTCCATTCCAGGTTTGTGCCCCACATTTTGCCCCTCTCCCCAGTGCTGAATCTTAGGTGAGCTCTTTTCCATGACTCAGCTTCCTCTGCTTGGAGCCGGGTGCTCAAAAGGCAGAGGCATCTGTCTAAGTCGGGCACATGCTCGTGCCGTCCCCAGAGTCTCAGCACCTTGATCTACTTTTTGTATTTCTCCATCTGTTTCAGGATCCCAGGAGGTAGTGTGTACTGTCTTCAATTCCTACACTGGAATTCTGTAGACCAGTGATTTTCCAGCAGCATCAGTGCAGCATCAGTGCATCAGCTGAGACTATATTAGAAATACAGATTCTTAAGCTCCGCCCGGATCTGTTGTATCAGAAACTCGGGAAGTGGGGTGCAGAGATCTGGATTTTGGCAAGTCCTCTAGGTGACTCTAATGGATGCTGAGTTTGAGAACCACTGCTGGAGACCTAGCCTTGATGGATATACCTTCTTTGCTTGCATATTTATCTCAGTGGGCACTTGTTCTCAACAGATTCTCAAACTGAACTCTTGTTGAGGCAGCTGCAGCTTGCACGCTCAGGTGAGAAGCCCATCCTTTTACTGTGTGCTCTTCCTCTAAAGCTTGCTTTTCCTTGATTTTTAAATCTCTAGGCCTTGAGTGAATTATGCTGCTTCATTGGTAGCAAGGACATTCATCTCTGCCACCTGCGTCCTTATTTCAGTAACAAATGCCTCTAGTGTTTCATTTGCCTCTCTCATTCTGCGCTCTTTTCAAACAAGCTCAGTAGTTTTTAAGAGTGTAATACTTGGCTCCCTACCTTTTCCATATGTGGTGCTAATACCCTTGGCTGGATCACAGCACCTTCCCTTCTTCCTCTTTCTCTTTGCTTTCAGCCGCATTCATTTGTTTTCTTCATAATATCATTCCAGACTTTGTCCTTTGAGATCCTCCTTAATAAGAGACATGAAGTCAGCCATTTCATAAGCTGCCAAAATAGCCATACTTCAAACAAATCTTGACCACTTGTAGGTCTCCAAGTTGGATGATTCTACCCATCAGCCCATCAGTTGACTCCATCTGGACTCAAGTGTTGTAGGCCAGTCTGGTATTCCTTAAGGCATTTTCTCATTCTCAGCACTAATGACACTTCGAACTGGATAATTCTTTGCTTGGGAGGCTATCCTGTGCCTTGTAGTATGTTTAACAGAAGCAAATGCAATCCCCCCCCCCAAATCATGATCATTAAAGAAGAATGTCTGCAGATATTGCCAGATGTTGCCCTGGGAGGTGGGGTGCAATTCACTTAAGGTTGGCTACATGCACCCCTATGTTCATAGCAGCACTATTCACAATAGTGAAGACCAGCAAACAAACTAAATGTCCATCGAAAGATGAATAGGTAAAGAAGATGTGGTACACACACACACACACACACACAAACACACTATGGAATATTACTCAGCTGTTAAAAAGAATGAAATAATGCCATTTGTAGCCACGTGAATGGACCTAAAGTTTATCGTACTAAGTCAGAAAGAGAAAGACAAATATGATATCACTTATATGTGGAATCTAAATTATGACACAAATGTACTTATCTACGAAATAAAAACAGACTCACAAATATAGAGAACAGACTTGTGGTTTCCAGAGGGGAGGGGGGTGGGGACGGAGGGACTGGAAGTGTAGGATTAGCAGATGCAAACTATTACATATAGGATGGATAAACAACAAGGTCCTTCTGTATAGTTCAGGGAACTGTATTCAATATCCTGTGATGAACCATAATGGAAAAGAATATGAAAAACAACATATATATGTATATATGTATAACTGAGTTACTTTGCTGTACAGCAGAAATTAAACACAACATTGTAAATAACTGTACTTCAATCATATTTTTAAAAAAACACTTAAGGTTGGCTAACTCATCCTCCCTGAGCCAATTGTGAGAGGACCAGAGCTTACCATGCCTCATGGCATCCACCAAACCTGCTTCAATGCTGCAATAACTGTGTTATCTTGGGACCAGTGAAACAATCCCTGGAAGTTTCCACTCTGATCTTCCTAGTCATCCCTCCCAGGGCTAGATTCCATGTATTCCTCCACATGGCTCTCCCAGCAGCTTCCTAACAGTCCCCCACACCTGGGCATTAATCTCCTTTGTCTTCTTACTTTACTTTTTTGTTGGATTTTTTAAGCCTCAGCCACACCTCTTTTCTAACCTCAACTTTAAAAGCATCTAAAACATTTTAGGTTTGTATCTGTCCAATTTAGCTTTTCTCCTAAAGAAATAACTCCTTTCTTTCCAATCAGTCATAGCATCTTCCTTCATTTTTCTTTCATTTCTAATATCTTGTTTTCTAGAGGCAAGATCTAAGCCTGTATTTTAAACCAACTCCATTCTTCCTTAACTCCATAAGCAAATCTACCGTAGAAACAGAAAGTTCAAGAAAATGGCCTTTTAAATATACTTCCTAGCTGAGTATATTTAAGGGTCCAGCTCCTCTTTAGCCATTATCTGAGTCAGTATCTCTTAAATCCATATCATAATCAGCTATGTATTTAAGAAATCATATCTCATTTGAGAAATAAGCCTTAAGAAAAAAAGCCTATTTGAGAGCATTTGGCAGAGAGCCCCAGGTGCTGGTGGGCAAACTCCCTGAAAGAAGAAGCTGGTCCTTCCACAGTCCTGCCTCGGGCTGTGCAATTCCAAACAACATAAAAAGGAACCCCAGCTGGATCAGCTGAGCAAGTGTTCCCAGTGCCTCGCACTACGCTGCAGCCCAAAGCCTCTCTCTCATTCTCTCTACTCTGATGGAGTCTACCTGGGGTTTTGCTGTTGTTGTTGTTTTTCTACTTAAAGTCCGAATAATCCAATATTGGCCTCAGCAGCACATTGACTGCAAAGCCATTGCCATCAAACAAGTCAGGAACAAAGGCCTGCCCACTCACACCAAAGCGGTCATAATAGCTATACCAAGATCTGCAGTCTTGTGTTCAGGTCCTTTGCTCTCCAGATGTTTGCAATTAATCTTAAGGTTTCCGGTACACTGACTTGTTGGAGATCTGGATTCTAATCCTTCACCCCATCTTCTCCACTAAGTGGGTATCAAAATACCAACCTTGTTGATAGCTGGAGAGGATCCAATAAATTCAAAACACATGGCAACCAGGAAACTGCACTGCAGAAGTCAAGCCAGGGCTGCCCCCTCCACGCCTCTGAACTGAAGAGCCTGGAGCCCAGTGCCACGCGACTGTGACTCGCCTGTCCAGTCACAGCGCGACCCCTGACTGGCAGCATTAACACAGGAGCCTGAAACCACGTGCACACAAGAGCAGTGGCCTGCAGCCAGGAAGCCTCCCCACTATGGAAAATGGCCTGGTGGATGTTTAGCTTCCCACAGTCTAGTAAGTCAACCTCTTCCTGGATGGAAAAGACAAGGAGTGAAGAGAGAGGCCAGACTTGCTAACACCAGTAGCTGTCACTCATGGCTGCGTCCTCATGGAGAACACGGGAGGCAGGGGAGATATGGCCCCTTCTCCACACTGACTCTTTAGGCTAAATAGAGTTTCCTCTGTTTGAAGAAAGCTTTACTATGTGCCAGGTACTAGTTTAAGTGCTCTCCCTACAGGAACACATTTAATTTTTCCCAACCAACCTAGGGGAAGGCCAATATGACCTCCAGTTTATGAAGGAGGAAACTGAGGCTGAACTAAATAATTTGAGATTTGAACCCAGGCAATTCATCTCACTCTATTCTTACTAAATGCCTTTCTTTTAGGTCCTCAAGCAAGACATGCTCTTTCCTGCCTCAGGACCTTTGTACAAGCTGTGCCTTCTGCCTATGATGATCTTCCTTCTCTCCTTCAATGAGCTGTTTCATCCCAGCTTTCAGATTTCAGCTTAAC
Source organism: Hippopotamus amphibius kiboko (assembly GCF_030028045.1). Lineage (NCBI taxonomy): Eukaryota > Metazoa > Chordata > Mammalia > Artiodactyla > Hippopotamidae > Hippopotamus > Hippopotamus amphibius. The sequence continues at coordinate 28,012,084 of NC_080202.1, read as the reverse complement.
TAGAACTCTCTGATTAAAGACTTAATCTGATATCCCAGATGAGATCAATATTCTCTATTTTTGTGGATAAAAGTCATCACAACTCTTACAGTTTCAATTTTCTGAGCATAGAAAAAGACTGGGGGTGGTAGTTTCTAAAATTCTAACAGTGATGTCATTGAGGGATAAAACGGCTGTTGTTTTTCGTTAGGTGGGTTGATTTGTTTTGTTGTACTTGCTTGTTGTTGCTTTCTATATTTTCCAAATTGTCCCATGATTAGAATATACATCTTGTCAGTAGAGTAGTTCCTGGTAATAATGTAGTGCAGGTTGCGGTATGCCAGTGAGTGTCTGGAGTGAACAGAAATGAAGATCAGTGGCCTTGTGAAAATCACTGAGCTGCAAGATCAGAGAGCCAGATGGGTCGCTGATGCAAACATTACAAATACCAAGAAAGGTAAGAGAGAAGAAGAAGGCTGGGAGCTGCATGCTGGGGTCAGAAGGGAGGCAGAAGAGAGCCATGGAAAGTATCCAATGATATAGGGTAGGATATGGAAAAGGGGGACAAGCAATTACATGGAGCAGAGCAGTGTAACAAATGGTCTAGAAGGGCCACTAAGGCTCAAGGGCAGATAGATCCTACCCCTTATGTGGTTGTGCTTTGAAGGAAGAAACAATAGTGGACCCTGTCGGAGAGGACTGTGCAGGTGGGGAAAGTCTGCTTTCCGTTTTACATTCAGATGAGGAGATGGACTAGGAAGACGAAGACAGAAGTGAGTTCTCTCACCTTAGCACAGGGGTCCAGAAATCACAATGAAAATGACAAGATGAGGAGGATGGAAAGGCATGGATCCAAGAAGGAGGGGTCTGACTGAGACAGGGAAAGAAAGGGCTTACCATAGATCGACATGGGTCTGCTCTTGGCACAGGCAGCATGATTAGCAGCATGACAGAAGACTGGGAAGTGGGTTGGGCACACACATGACCAGCTCCATGAGCACATTGCACCTGATGCAGTCACGCAGGGCCTCAGGCTTAGTTTCATACTCTGTTGTCACTGTCTTGAAGTTCTTAATCATTTCATTTTTTTATTTTTATTTTTTTGGCTGTGTTGGGTCTTCATTGCTGCACGCAGGCTTTCTCTAGTTGTGGCGGGTGGGGGCTACTCTTTGTTGCCATGCACAGGCTTCTCAGTGGTGGTTTCTCTTGTTGTGAAGCATGGGATCTGGGCACGAGGGCTTCAGTAGTTGCTGTGCATGGGCTCAGTAGTTATGGCTCGTGGTCTCTAGAGCACAGGCTCAGTAGTTGTGGCGCTCGGGCTTAGTTGCTCCACAGTATGTGGGATCTTCCTGGAGCAGGGGTCAAACCTGTGACCCCTGCATTGGCAGGCAGATTCTTAACCACAGTGCCACCAGGGAAGTCCCTCTTAATCATTTTAGAACAAGGGGCCCCATCTTTTCATTTTTGCAGAGTCCTGCAAATTGCGTACCTGATCCTGGGGGTAGGTATGGTTGATAGAGGCAGTGTAGATGTGGGAGACTGCTGGGCAGACAGAATCTTGCTGCTGGGGAAGGCTGGAGGTCGACGCATCTCACTGCTATCTATTGAAGAGCCACTATGTGCCGAATACTCTGCTAGACACTGCAGAAGATAAAAAGATGAATAAGGAGTTGCCTGAGTTCATGCTCTGGTTTATAAGGAATTTGAGCCATTGCTCTTTGTTGGAAGAGTTTGGGAGCAGCATCGATTGAGGTCACCTTTGGTCAGACAGAGCTTCAGTATGACTTCTGGGTTTTATATAGAGAGACTTCATAAGTGAGTTCAAAGGAAATGTTTCATTAAAATTGATAGCTAGATACATAAACGCTGGCCATTGATCAGCTTTCATATTATCTACATCAGACTTGAAAGATACTTCATTCTTTACCAAAAATAATTTCTTTAACATTTGAATAATTAATCCTTAGAAATTCATTATTTGAATGTAAGATTTGGACTAGAGTGGCCTGTGAGACATGAAAGGCTTTTATGAGTCTGTATTGTGAGCTGATTGAAGATAGAAATTTGAAAAGAGATGTCTGAAAGCAGTAAATATTCTGAGCCAGATAATAGTTTAATGATGTCATGGAGAAAAGATTTGAGGATAAGCAGAGCTTTAAGACATCCTTGGAATGAACCTTTAGTTAAATAGTTTTTACCCTGCTTTTTCCTTCTAGCGAGGTTATTACCTCAAAGCTGCTAGTGCAAAAATCAGAGACCTTTCTAGATACTAGCATCAGCTAATCTGAGAGAAGTGACTTCCTAGACAGGGTGCTCTGCTAGAAAAACTACAGAACCAGGAGCCAAAAGATCTAGGCTCTGTTCCTAAAACAAAGCCCTGCAGCCCTCTGGACCCCAGCTTACCCATCTGTAAGGAGACATGTCATTAATGATGTCAATCTCTATGCCGAGCTCTGCCCTGTCCAGCCCAAAAGGCATCTCTGGCCTCCTACAACTTCAGAAACTCAGCATCCCACAAGGAATTTAAGCTTACTGGTAATTCTAAGCAAAAGAATTAACCTCCAAGAATGAAAGTTTTTATTACAGGTTGTGAAAGAAGACAGAAAAGATAAAAAGAAAGAAGATGGCAATTGTGAGGACAGCTTAAAAGCCTAAGCCCCATACTGAACATCTCTGCAAAGTCCTGAGAGACAACATCCTCACAGCCACATCTGGCTTGAGGTTGTACTTTAGGACTTCAGAATAATGGAGGAGACTCATACCGCAGAAAGTAAATAGTTTAGGATTGAATGGTAAGCATCCCTGTAATTAAAGGCCCTGCCTCCGCCCAGCCATCAGGAATTTCTCACTGCTCTCCTTTCTGTAAGACATCAGCCTCCCTGCTGCCCAGCAAGCTCTCTTCAGTTTACTTTAGAAATCCAGTTCCTCTCACTTTCTTCTGTAGCAGAATTTAACTTCCACACCATCTATTCAAGGTCTAGGCCAGATACTCATTAATGTACTCTGCTCCACAAACGGCCATCTCCTCCGGGTTTCTCCCTTCCCTGGCATAAGAATTAGCAGAGTTCTTCCAAATTCCACCGCATGGTGTTAAAGGAAGAGTTGAAAGCAATGGTTCTCAACCTGGGGTGGGTGGGTGGGGACAGGGAGAGCACAGTTGTACCCCTCGATATTTTGGTTATCACAACCGGGGGTGTGTGTGTGTGTGTGTGTGTGTGTGTGTGTGTGTGCAATACTGTCATCTAGTGGCTAGAGGCCAGGGATGCTGTTAAATGTCCTACAATGTGCAGGACAGTCCCCACTACAAAGAATTATCTGACCCCAAATGTCAACAGTGCCAAGGTTGAGAAACCCTGGAATAGAGTTATTTTCCCATTGATATGAGCAAGTTCCTTCCTCCCCCACTTACAAGGCAGAAGAGGTTAGTCAGTTCAGGTTTTAAATAATACTTTTTTCACCATTCTATGTTCATTTAAAAATAATTCGTACTTGTCTTTGTCAGTTGAGGGGTTTGGAGTATTGAACTTCTAAATGAGATCTGTGTTTCCTAAGTAATAATTACATGGCTTCTGGGTTCCTAGTGTTGCTATTATCTCTGATGGATTTACCTGTGAGGATCTTCACAGTTACATGTTCAACAGGTCTTCAAATTCAACATGTCGAAGACTATGGCTGCAGCTGCAGCTTGGTCCTCCCTCCCTTCTTACCTGAATTCTACTGACCCTCCTCCCATACTCTCCATCCCTCTAAGTGACAGCATTACCCACCCAGTCCCCCAGAAATCACCTGACCCTTTATGTCCCACTTACCCCTCATTTAATTGACCACCTGGCCCTGCAGACTCTCCTTAGCCCCTTATCTATATATCTATGCAGTTATCTATCTACCTACATACCTATCTGTCATCTATGTATCTAATCCATCACTTTGATCTCTCTTTCTATCTATCCACCCATCTTTCTCTCTAGTTCAGTCCCTTGATGTTGACATTTGGGTTAGTTCAATAACTCCTTCAGCCTATGCTTCCTTTCTCCAGGCTGACCTAGCAGCGATCCATAGCTATGCTGCAACCAGGGTAAATGTTTTTGACAAAGCAAATCCATTCATATCTCTCCCCTATTTTAGAAATCTTAAAATATGCTTCTTGGCTTTCAGGGCGAAAACGCTTTACCTGGATGGAACGATCTGACTAACTCTTGCTTATCTCTGTCCTCCCCTCACCCCCAGTCACTTTTTCCTGTGGAATTATTTGGTCTAGCTGTTCTGAGCTACTTAGCATTTCTTTGGTGCCTGTCCTGTCTCTGTGCCTTTGCACATGCTCTTCTGCTGAGACTGTCCTTCCCTACCTATTTTGCTCACGCCTGCTCATCTTGAAATCTCAGCTCTGGAGCGCTCCCCTGTGTCACCTCGGCCATTGTTGCCCCCACGTGTCCCTCAAAATGCTTGGCAAGAAGGGTTCTTTGGTCATGTAAATTTGGGATATTACCTCTCTCTAGAATTTATAATACATATCAGAATAGTAAAAGGTCTGAAAAAGATTACAGTAGAAAGACCTATTTCACTATCTTCAATCCAATATTTCCCCGACTTACTTGAACATTGAACTTATTTTTTTCACAAACCCATTATCACCTTCTTTGGAAAAATCTGGCTTAATCTGATTTAGGAAGAACTTCCTTTGTTCCTATAGTACCCCAGACATTGCTGTATCATAATACTTACCCCATATGTCACTATAATTGTAGAGTCATCTTCTAGAAGGTCTCTCATATAAATGCCTTCATAATAAAATAATCACCGTGCTTTTGCCAGTGTTATATGTTCAACACCTGGGACATATTTTAAATATCTGGTATATGTTGATAAATACATTATTGGGCAAAAAGGACCATCTATTTTATTGCTGTTGATAATTAGCATACACTATTTGAATAGAGTGTGTAATAAATTTGTTTTGCCAAAATATTCCTATGTCCAACATAGAATATAATTCATAATACTATTGACATGCTTTCTGAGAATGCCGTGCTTACGCCAAGCTCTTAATGCCCTTATCCTGAAGATGAGAGTCTATCTACCCTTGGTCTGACATGTCAACTTGGCTTCAACACAGACATCTCTTTATTGTTTTGGGACTCGTACTTAGATTTGTTGCTGTTGCTTTGTGTTTTGCTTTTGAGAAGACCATGATAAAAGCACACATCACGTGCATTTAACATGAAGAGAACACTTATACTCCACATTTGCCAGGAGGGTCCTGAGAACATGGAGGCCTCCTCAGTACCACTCAATTGAGGGGCCCTGGCCTACCAGCCCATCCCCCAGGGAAAGATTCTTCCTTCCCCTCTCACCACTGGCAGAGCCCCCTACTACTTAAGAGACCGCAAAAGCTTCCCTGTCTATGGGCTGAGGACCCCTCTCCCCTTATGGGTCAGAAGATCTGGATGTGCGCAGACGAGTAACAGTGGGGACAGAAAATGTACAAAGCATTAAAGGTGACTCAGCAGTTTGAAGGTGGAAAAAACAACCTAATCAGAAAAGGTAGCTCTCCGTGAGGGACACTTAAAAAAGAAATCAAAAGCATTCTAAAAGAAAATAATATAAATTCCTAGGGAGATTAGAGAAGTTATTACAAAGGAGCACTCTGAGAAAAAGAAAGAGTTCTTGGAACTCAAAAACATTGCTGAAAACTGAATTAAGTATTGTGAAGCTCAGATGGAAGAATTATCACATAGAGGAAAAAAATCTCAAAGAAATAGAAATTATGAGTGGAAAGTGAAAGCTCCACATGGAGGATACATCCTATTGTTGGTAGAGGGTAAATAGGTTCAACCTTCTTGAAGAGTAATTTGGACTCTCCATCTAATGTTAACACTTTTATAAAGTACTCACAATTCTAAGAACTACCCTACAGTATAAGGGCACAAGTCTAAAAAAAAGAAGTTCAAAATGTCTTCTCATTGCAAGCTTATTGTAATAGCAAAGAATCACATGCAACTTAAATGTTCATCAATATGGGACTGGTTAAATAAATTAGGCCATGTACATAAATAAATTTCAATTTAACCACTAAAAAAATGAGGAGATGTATATATACTGACTTGGAATATATGTCCACAAAAATGCTATTAAAAGGATAAAAGCATATTGTACAGAATTATATAGCATGACTTTGTTTTGTTGAAAAAAATTAATTATTAATGTATATGTCTAAAGGTTTGTGTATGTATATTTGCTTCCATAAGGGAAATGGGAAATGAGGCTGGAGTGTTGGACAAGACATTCACTTCTTTATATACTTCAGAATAACTCTTGAGGTTTATCTGAACTTTTTTTACTTCATTTTGGGGCTCTTTTGTATTTTGCAAATTTTCTATAATGAAAATTGCTTATTTAATGAAATTTTTTACTGTTTAAAAGCTAGAAAGAAATCAAAACACAAGAAGCCATGTATAACTAAACATGGCAAGGCAATGGAAGAGTTCTCTGAGTTCTCAGCAAAGGCACAGGGTCAAAACTAGAAAAAAACAACAGTAAAATTGCAGTACCATAACAGAAGCTATTGGAAATGTTTGCAAAATTCTTAAAACACTAGCCGCAAAAAAAAAAAAAAAAAACTTAAAGCTACTATTAGCAAAATTATCAACAATCATGAAAAGCCAATCAACGATGACTTTTTAAAGAAGAGCATACTTTGGGTCAAATCAACACCCAAAGTCAGAGACAAAAGAGATTGAAGATGGCATGTTTTGTAACCATTTAAGAAACATTTTGATCTGGATGGAAAGTGCAGATCTTTGTACAGTAATTTTTCAGTTTAGACAATCACATGTTAAGCACTTAGAGCGGGCAAGGTCTCTGCCAAGAGCTTTGTATGCATCATTCCTCTGATATGCACAGCAAGCTTAGGAGAAGTGCAGGTGCTGCTGTTATTTCCATGTTATAGACAAAGGCGCTGAGCTACATAAAAGTTGATGTATGTATGTGCATTCTCACAAACCTAAAAAACATAAGGTTAAATAACTGGCTAGAGGTCACACCGGAGGTCAGTGGAAGATCCGAGACTGAACTCCTGGCCTCTGATACCATTGCCCCTTCCTTCTGTGTGGGAGCTGTGGGCAGAGGCCCTCAAACTCTCAGCAACAGGAGCACATAAAGAACACGTGATCAAAGTGAAGAGGATCCACTGTTCACACAGCATCGTTATTAGTACACAATGCTTGTCATATTCTACCTTATATAAAACCTGCATTGGTTTTCTTAAATTAACTTCCCACGTAATTTTTTGGGGAGAGGAGATGTATTTATTTTTTTAATTTTTATTGAAGTATAGCTGACTTACAGTGTTGTGTTAGTTTCTGCTGCACAGCAAAGTGAATCAGTTATACATATACATATATCCCCTTTTTCAGATTCTTTTCCCATATAGGTCATTACAGAGAGGAGAGTTCCCTGTGTTATATAGTAGGTCCTCATTAGTTATTTTATATATAGTAGTGTGTATATGTCAATCCCAATCTCCCAGTTTATCCCTTCCCCCCACCCTTCCCCTAGGTAATTTAAAAGACTCTTGGTTCCCAGCACTCCTGAGACTGAGATAAAGAATAAGTATTCCTACCACAGCAATAAGCAAATAATTAAAATAACATAAAATAGGATTAATTCAATATTTGGAATAAGAAAGTGACAGCCACTTCATCTCAAAACTTATAACTTGGACGTGTAAGAAGTAGCTTATAGTGTATTATAGAGACAAAGAGGTACATAGGAGGTTTGACTCCATGTGTTACATTATTCAAACAATTACAGTTGCACTGATGCAATTTTTCACATCTTAAAAATTGTAAACAGCAGACAACTCAAGCTAAATATTTCAATCAGCATAGAGCATTCCAAAAGTACTAAGTTGTCTGTTTTTTAGTGAGTGTTAATTGTAGGTTACAGATTGTAACCAGATGGTATCTGCCACAGGAACCAGGGTGAGAAGTTGAGAGAGATGGGTGGTGCAGAGAAAGTCCTTTGATTGGACACTTCGGCCTAGAGATCAGTTGCTCCAGGACCATCAATTGACAAATCTCAGTGATCATCAGAGCACAGAACACTGGATTTCTAACAAGGAGACCAGAGATGGTATCCAAGGGCTCTGGACAAGGTCCATTGCTATGGACCAGGCAACTGAATCAGGCCCAAGTTCTACCATGACAGGAGGATGGTAACTTGCTGGCCTTGCACGCCTTCTGAGTGTGGCTCGGGTTGCTAGATGGGTGTGGTAGAGGCAGGGAGCCAAGATGTGCCTGGGATCTCCCCAAGGTGGGAGCAGAGGCTAGGTTTCCATAACTAAAGTAATCCAGGACTGATATCAGAAGAGCCCCATCTGTGACCCCCTGAAGCCTCCCACGAGCTGGAAGAATGGACTCTGCTGAGATGTGTGCAGAATAAGGCAAATGGTGGTTTGGTCTCTCGATTCTCAAAGGTGCCAGCTCCCCCTGCCCAGGGCCTGTACCCTTGATGATATCCCTTTGCCTGGTATCCTCCGCTCCCCGCATTTGCTTTCTTAACTCCTACCCTGGGGTCAGAATAGCACCTCTCCAGGCATTCTGAGTAATACGTGAATCAGTGCATGTGAAAGCACTTACGGCGGTGTCTGATGCATGAAGCACTCAGCAATGCTAGCTGTTCTTATTAATATGAACTTTTCTTCAGATATCATCCTAACACTTCCCCAATTAGACTTCCCTGATTTTTCTTTCCAGATTGGATCCTCAGAGACCACCTTCCCTCCTCACTGAGCACCTTATAATTTTGTATTACATCATCACACAATCCCTCCAAATGTATAGCTGCCTCTCCAATCAGACAGACATTATCATGAGGGCAAGGCGTGTATTATTAGGGCCTAGCACAGGGGCCTTCACATACCAGGCACTCAAGAAACATTTAGCAAATGAGTTAATTATTAATTTTAAGGGCTCTCTTTCTCCTTTAAGAACGCAAGTTTTCTTTTTCTAATGTGGGGGTAAGCTTAGAAAAGCAAAGGCGAGTTTTTATGGTTTTTAATGGTCTGTAAAACCTCACCACCACAATGTTTTTAATGGCTTTATTTATTTTGTACCCCAAGAAAAATGAGTGGTACCACCACATTAGGTAGCTACATAAGGTAGTCTCAAGGATGGCTCTGAATAGTTTTCAAAGTAATCAATGATATTGCTTTGAAATTGTTGCCCAAATGAAGAGTTCCTACCCAATGAATTCTTGAAGTAACGGACAGTTTTCTTTGTTAATACTTTTGTAGCTAAAGAAAAGCTGTTATCTGAGGCGGTAGTGAAAACTTTTCTCAGTATGTGAGAATGTTCTAAATGTGTTTCCTAGCAACAATTTCCTTAAAGGAGCTGAAGGGCTCACAATTTCAGAGGAATTTTCAATACACTTTCTATTTGAGGGTCAAGAGCTGGATGATGGTGGGGTGGGGGGAGTGTATCTCAGGGGGAGGTCAGAGGAGTGATCCTGATTCCTTAGAGTCCGTGACACACACGACATCTTGCTGAATCGAAGCATAGGATCTACCTAAAAAATTAAGCTCAATAAAAACGCACTGTGCGCCTCCCTTGTGTAAAAACTCTGAAAGAAGAATCATCCTTGTTCTTCCTGGGCCCAGCAGTTCAATAATTTAGCACCTTGTCAATCTAGGAACCTCATCCCCAACCATCTCCATGACTGTAAATGAGGAATTAGGTGGCTTACTAAAATATTTAGGGATTTTCCAATATGGATTTGGATCTAATTCAAATTATACTCAGCAGTTGGAAGGCCATCTGGGAGAGAAATTTGGGAAAATGGTACAGTTTCGACTGCCGAGTGGAGACACCTTACCCAGGCAAAACTCTCTCTCTGGAGCTACCTTCCTAGCTCCAATTCCCTGGACTTATTTTTTTAATTAATTTACTTATTTATTTGCTGTGTTGGGTCTTCGTTGCTGCACATGGGCTTTCTCTAGTTGTAGCAAGTAGGGGCTACTCTTCATTGTGGTGCGCAGGCTTCTCATTGCAGTGGCTTCTCTTGTTGTGGAGCACAGGCTCTAGGCGCGTGGGCTTCAGTAGTTGCGGCACACAGGCTCAGTAGTTGTGGCTTGAGGGCTTAGTTGCTCCACAGCATGTGGGATCTTCCTGGAGCAGGAATCGAACCCGTGTCCCCTGCATTGGCAGGCGGATTTTTTTTTGGGGGGGAGGGGTACACCAAGTTCAATCATCTGTTTTTATACACATATCCCCGTATTCCCTCCCTTCCTTGACTCCCCCCCTTGAGTCCCCCCCACCCTCCCCGCCCCAGTCCTCTAAAGCATCTTCCATCCTCAAGTTGGACTCCCTTTGTTATACAACAACTTCCCATTGACTATTTTACAGTTGGTAGTATATATATGTCTGTGCTACTCTCAGATTCTTAACCACTTCGCCACCGGGGAAGCCCACCATAACTTCTTAATTTGGTTTTCCAAGTTGGCCTACCAATAATAATAATAACAATAACAGTAACAATACCAGGTAGCACTCACGGAGTCCTCACTATAGGCCAGCCTTATGTTACTGTTTCACATGTATCATCTTATTTAACCTTCACAACAATTCTTTGAAATAACCACTATTATTATTTTCTCCATCCCAGAGCTTTGAATCCATTTGCCAAAGTCACACGATTACTAAAAGTGGCAGAGCTTGGGAAAATACCGCTCCCTGAAATGACTAATCTGACTCATCCAGATCCATGTGGGTGGCGTGACAAGATCTCTCTGTTGGGCTGAGGACACAGTGACTTGAGTGCTCAGGCTGGGAGATGACTCGGAACCATTTGCATCTCACAATGCAAACAGTTCATTTCAATCATGTGGACTTAACCTGCCATCCCCAATTAAACCTACTACACTGAAAAATATCCCTCTGGATATAACCACAATAGATTCTTAAAAAAAAAAAAAAGGGATTTGGAAGTGAATTGTCTGGTGGGCTGCCACACTGAACAAATTGCCTGCACAGCTGGCAAACTCCTTCCAAGCATGGGCACAGTCTAATTGTTCCTCTCTTTCCACTGCCATCTTGAATAAAGAGAAACTTGGCATTGAATACATCCCCCCCACCCCACCCCAATACTCACCAGAAAACTTGGAAAAGTTTTCCTGGAAAAGAAAACTTGTCCACTTATCCCAATAAGAATGAATTTAAAGAAGCATAATTTTTTAGGAAAAGTTTCAGTCAATGGAACTGGGCCTTGGAGAACAAGATACAATGTCAGTATGAACCAGAAGCAAGAGGATGATGAGTCTGAACCATTGACCTGTGGAGCTAGACTCCTTATCTCCTCTCGCCAGGATCAGACCTGGGAGACAAAGTGAACATCAGGTGATCTCGAAATTTGAGTATGTTTGGGTCAGGGATCTGAGCGTGCAATGAGATACTGTGGCTGACTTATGTACTTTCTTTGTGGGCTACAGCTCCCTGTACCTACAAGAAGAGTTTTCCAGTCAAAATGTTTTCATCTCTAAGCGTCTCATTTTTTCAATCAACGGATACACCTCTGAAGGCAATTCGATGACTTGTTCACTTGTAATTGGTTACTGTACATTTCTTTAACACACTTTTTTCTCTTTTTGTTTCAGAGGCTACCCTTTAAAGAAAGGCATTTCACTTGCAGCAAAATGTAAGTACATTTCCTCCTTGAAATGGTATCTCCTTCTCAGCTCTAATTCCTAAAACCTCCTAATCTTTAAGGCTCCCATCTCACATTGCTGCATTTTTCAAGTCTGGCTCAGCAAATGCAGTTTGAATCTAATATTTCACACTCTTGATTTGTATAACATCATGGAGCATTTTATAAACGGTTTGGGAAGCAGATCGAACCTCACTGTGGTTGTGACGGGGTTGCCTGTGAAAAGCTAGAAAAAATTAAGGAGGAAAAAATTAGGCAATATTCTTTTAGATATTATGACAGTGTGACAGCAAACCTTTGAATATCCAGATTTTCTCAAGAATGGCTGACTACTCTATTAGCTTTTGCCCAGCTGATTCTTGGAGTCACAGACTGTTTTATGTTTAGCAATACGGTAGTTATCTTAAGCACCCCTTCCTGTGTGTACTGCATTATGGCCCTTCTGTAAACCAGCGTTTTTTCTAGAATGAATCTCCTGAGTATTATGTTTCTTTACTTTGATACTCCCAGTGTCCCTACCCAAATTACAAACCCCCTCTATTCTAAAAGACCAAATAAAATTACACCAGGTCCGAACTGGGAGTTCTGAGTATTTTAGAGTTTTGCCTCTGGGAATTAGGATGTGATTTTTTTTTCCTTTTTAATAAAATGTGTATAACGATTTTAACCAGAAAATATGAACATTCCATCCGTCTCTGGAATAATTTGATTATGAAAATCTAAGCACCGGGACATCTAATGTTCCTTACCTTGCAACATATATCACAAATTCTTAAAACAAAAACCCCCACCACCCACACCAGATTCTATTACCCAAGTTCAAAAAACCAGAGCATAAATGTGGATTCAATATAAAGACTCTAGCTATTCAATAGTAATGTAAGTGGTAGCAAGTTTCTTGTCACTACAGATAAGTAAGCAGGAGATCAACAACCATAAGGTTGATGCAGGTAGACCAAGGAGTGTCCACCAACTCCCAGCTCTGGATTTACACAGAATTTCTAATGGAGGATGCAGCTCAGCAGTCACTGAAGCACTGAATTAGACATTCTGGGACCCGGGAGAATCCAGAGGTCCTCGCTTGAATTATACATGTCATATGTGTTCTAATAAATTCTCTTTTGGATCATTCAGTCCCTGAGAAAATGATGTGTTCAGCTGAACTGTAAGAAAACCTTAGTTTTTGCTGACTTCCTTGGATGATGTTTTTTATTTGTTCTCTAGAATAAATTGATCCCACTGCTACTCCCCCAATATTCAAACATCAGCACAAGAGACATTACCCTTAAAATCATTTAAATTTTATGTCTACGTATTATGCATTCACTGGAATTTGTGAAATGTCAAGCTCTGTGTTGTATTGCTTTGCTCTTTATTGTATTATCAAGACACCTGCATGGGATGAATGATTTAAGCAGCTTTTACCAATAAAGGCATGTTAGATTTTATGAGCAGTCTCCCTTTTCACATGCTATCATGAGTATTTTATTTGTACAAATGTTAACTTTTGACTGCATTCTCTCTTTGGAACATAGAATCCTGTTCAGGGGAGACCACCTGTGTTTCCTTCCCTGCATATTCACATTTGGTAGCTCTCTATCACACTGTTTCTGCCTATTTAGGTTTATAGTGCTTTAAAATGATTTAATGTTAAATACTAGAAAATGGTTGGTGTATGCTCATGGTGAAAATTCGATGAAGGGCAATTTAAGGCAGCATTTTAAGTCACTATATGCAAATATGCAACTATAAACACATATATGACTATTAGCTCAAGATCTCTTGATCAAAATTTCAGTTGAAAACACTTTTTACTTCCCAGATTGGGGGGAAGTCTAGTTATTTCACCTTAGGTCAATTTGTGATCATTTTATTTTTCCATTTTTTTCTCAAGGACATACAAAGTGTCTGGTGACCTATCTTATTAGTAAATATTCTTAGTAAACTTGCACTAGAATCTTACACCATCCAGACAAAAGACGTCTACATACTTCTTCATGTCATCTCTGAGCAACTGGCGCGAAGTTGGTCTGACCTATAGAGTCATAGAGACGCATTCAAATCATCAGGCAATTGTGATTGGGGTTCATTTTGGCAGCCAGACTCGGTGGGCCCCTCCGGAGTTGGCCTTGTGTCCTAATGATGATTGTATTATAGTCAATACAAATGGAGAACCACCTAATCAGCGCTCTATTCAAACAAGGCTTCTATCCAAGGCTTCTGAGTGGCAGGAGGCTTTGCAAGGAAAGGTTCCGGAAATGTGTATGTGCCAAGTAAAACCCCAGCCCCACTGATGGAGGACAGCCTTACCCAAGTCAGGAAGATGTGGCCCCTTGCAGAAAAAGGGTAGATGATGAAGGGAACTCAGGAGTAAAAATCAGAAGGTGCATGTCTGAGTCCCACATCACTCCTGCAGAGGTGGTATGAATTTGAGAATTTTAGTTAATGCCTCAGTTTCTTAACTACCTGTATTATGGGGGGGGGGGGAAGGGGAAGGGGGAGAGTGGGGTGGGTAGAAAACATTTTCCTGCCTCCATCAGTGGGTGGTTGTAATAATAGCATAATGTTTCAGAAAGATTTTATCATTAAAATGCTTTCTATCTTCAAAGGAGTCATTAGATTATTGGAGGTTCTTGCTGTTTTTGTGGGAGTCCCTGGGACTCCGGAAGCAAATATTGGGGCTTAAAATCAATACTACACAATAGAAGAAAAAACCTTATTGAACCATATCATGCCCCTAGAAAGGCTTGCACCCACATTTTTTGCTTCTTTTCAACTACACATATTTTTGGGACCACCCCCTCTGGTGCAAGAGAATTGTCTTCTGGGTGGTATGGGTGAGAAAGTTGCCAAACAAACCTGAATTATCCAGAGGCCTGTAAAATGTGCAATTGCTTTTTAAGAGGCCTGGTGATATTGTGTGTTCCTTTCAATTTTTGGCAGTAACGATTTTCTGCAATTTGTGGTTTTGCAATTTCTCTTTATGCAGACAACACTCTGGCTCTCATTCAGTGCCCCACTGGCTGGGGGCAAGGGGGGAGGGGAGAGAGAGATTCCCTGGGGCTCTGACCACTCCAGAAAAAGAAGGAAATGTTAATGAAATAAGTCAGAAAGAATGCTTGAGACTCTTGGAAGCTGGTTGGTTAGTGGAGAAGAAACAACTTTTAATAAATTGCATGGTGTGGTTGGGATTTTATCGGGGGTTTTCATCAGCTAGGCAGAGGTCTGTTCCTCTTAACTCTTCTTGACTCTCCACTGAGCTTTGTTTGGATTGCAATCTCAATCTATTTTCTTTCTTTTCTGTCTTTTCTTTTTTTTTTCCTGTATTTAACAAGCCTAGAACAGTCTCTTCTACCGGGTCCCTTTGGCCTGTCCTGGCCTTGATAAGATTCTCTTTAAATACTCCGCCTTTAGGTGTCCACTTGCCAATTACATTAACTTGGTTTGTGTAAATTACCTGACGATCCATGTGCCAGAATTTTTGCCCTTGTCTCTTTGCGGAGGCAGCGCGTGGATATAGCGTTTATCTAGGTGAGAGTAATTCGTTCTGTTTCTTCATCACCTCTTGAAAGGCTTTGCTGCCTTCTGTTTGCTTTTTTATGACTGCTAGGCTCTGTGCTGAAGGATTTAAAGTTGCATCCAGCATGAACCTTGTATTCCTTCTCTGTTTGCTTCTTTATATCAAAAGATCCCCCGGTTCTCCACGGAGTAGATATCCCAGGGCTTATGCCCACAGTTCTTAGGCTTTCTATGCACAAAAAAAATTGCATGGGCCACCTATTTCTTCTCTTTTCATGACCTAAATGTCACTGCTTCTTTTCTTATAGGATATCAGGATAATTGCTACTCATAGGTTAACTATAATTTTCATGTATTTGAGGAATATATGATCTTCCTGTGTATATCTTACAGGTTTAGGGAATTGTTTGTGTTATGTCATTATAAATCATGGATTTTAATTTTGGAAGATGCTTTCAGCCTGATGCTGTTCCACAGCACCCCTCAAGCCATCCTCCTCACAACACCCTCTCTAGAGCCTTTTCTCTAGCCCATGGAAGCCCAATCCATTTTTTTAATAGCTCAACACTTCCAGCTTTCTTTTGCTAACCTGAGATAACCTTCAGGTGGTTTGTGCTACTTTTACTTTTGGAGCTGCTCAGGAGTTCACTCCTTGTTCCACATGACAACCCTCCAAATATTTTGGAATCTGATCCCCTATACTCTCTGGGTCTTCCGTGTCCAGGCTAAACATCCTCAGTTCCTTCAGCCATTCTTCACATGATTTGGTTTAGTTACCCTTTTCCACGTGTCCCAGTCACATTTTTCAATGCCCCCCTTAAAATGTTGCAGCCTGAACTGAAAAGAATATTGCCAAGATGGTTGACCACTGCAGGGCTCCAAGAAAAAAAAAAAGAAAGTTCTCATTCTGAACATGTTATTTCTATTACTATAACCTAAAAGCACATCACAAATTTCAATAGCGCTTTCATCCTGAGGTTAATCCTAAAACCTCTAGCTCTGTGATACAGAAGCTGCCCTGAAAGCAGACTTTTTCCAGTCCTGTATTTATGCACTTGGTTTTGAATATGCAAACCTTTACCTTTATCCCAGTGACACTGATTAGGTTCAGAATATTAGTGGAAACTGTTAGGAGCTTTTTGAATTTGAATTCTTTTAAATCCTGTCCCAGTTTTGGGACATACTTGATTTGCCTCTTGACTTCATTCAAGAGACTGATAAAAAAAAAAAAAAAACCTGACTATCTAGATTTTAAGCTCCTCCAACGTGGAGTCATGTTTTATTCATCTTTTAATCTCCTGTGACATTCTGTTGAACAACCAGATGCTCAAGAAATGCTTTTATGAAATCAATCAATAAAATCAAATACAGGCAGCTGTCCAACACCCTGACAGAGAGCCATCTTTCGACTGATATCATTGCCCTTTACAAACCAAGAACAAGATGAATTTTACACTATCTTGCTAATGCTTGATGATTTTTGTAGAGTTATAGTGTGACCCTCAGGGCTAGGTTGCCTGCATTCTAATCCCACTAGACTTTGCTAGCTACATGCTTTGGAGCAAGTTTCTTCCCCTCTCTAGGTCTATTTCCTGATTTGTAAAATAATGATATTAAATTATCTGTCTCATTTGGTTGATGTGATGATTAAGTGAATTAATCCATGTAAAGAACGTAGAACAGGTGCCAATGATATGAAAATAATAAATAGTAGTAATAATTGTATTGTTGTTTCTTTTGTTGTTCTCAAGATATGCTAGTGTACACTACCCCATCCTAAGAGGAACAAAAGCAACTTTGGCATAACTTGTTCATAGTGAACCGATATTAACTCCAAATAATAATTATATCATCAAAACACTGTGTGATCTAAATACAACTCAACTGCTTCATGCCCATCGAAGTTTAGGTCTGCATTCAAATGAAGCACAAATGTCTAAAAAGATGAAAACAATATAAATTTTTACTAAATTCCCTCAAAGAGGAATTATATTACATTCCATGGCAAAATATTCTAAAGATCTCCTTTATCCAAATTCCTCATAGTAGCTGCTAAAACACCTTGCCCCTTTCTCCCTACTGCTTATATAACAAGATCCTAGCTTGTGTTGCTTTTTTCTTCACTTACGTCTTCTCTTTTAATCATGCCCAATTCTGCAGAATTAATAAACTACTAGTCTATTATTTTCTGTCTCTAACAATTCCATTTCTTTTGTAATTTCAATGTGGGCTTCCCAGGCTGCTCCTGGAAAAAAATTATATATATATACTTATTATAACTCTTACTGATGTAATAGATGTGTAGCACACAATTTACAAATAATAATAAAATATGCAATGCTCTCTATTATAAATCCCACACAGCCAGCTGATTCCCACACAATGCTCTCATTGATTTTTCCTGAACTCTTGTACCTATAGGCAACCTATGCCGTAATTGATGTATAAACGTAGTTTAGAAATAAACATGGTTGACATTATCCTTGTTAATAAGACAAAAGTGAAACAACAAAGATGTTTATGTCACAGACTCACCCATTCATCAATAATGTGAGCAAATTCTTTACTAAATTGGATAACAGCTTTTGAATACTATAGAATATTTCCTCAAATTTCTGTATTATTCACAATGACTGTTATAAACACAGCCCTCCTTTTTGATTTATCTGCTTTATTGACATTTTCTACATCATTTTCTTAAATCTAGACAACCAACAACATAATAAACCAAGCCTTGGTTTGTAGTATTTATTGATTTCTTTGGTGTTGATACTTCTACCATGGCCAATTTTCAGCAACCAATATGACATCACTGAATTTGGAATTAAGAAAGGATGTGCAATACCTTTATACAGTGTTTCTACCATAAAGATACAATAGATGTAAATAACCACAGAAGCATAGGTAATAATAAAATGTCATAAAACAAATAGGAAGTGATGAGTTTTGAGTATTTGTTCCCCTTGTTTTTAATACAACTTATTTCATTGTAAGTTTACATAATTCAATTTTTAAGAATGACTGTGTTTAAAAATAAGTGCACAAATTCCTGAAAAAACTAGCAATTGCCCCTTGCAAACTGGCACAAGCCATCTCCTGTAAAACTGGTCCTTCATCTTTAGATAGCAATGTGAGGGGTGGGGAGGAAATGGGAAGAAGATGTTGGGGTATAGTTATGAATATTTGTAAGTTAATTTTTCCCAAGTTACAAATCTTTTTTTTTTTTTTTTGGCTGCATTGGGTCTTCATTGCTGTGCTCGGGCTTTCTCTAGTTGTGGTGAGCAGGGGCTACTCTTTGTTGTGATGCACAGGCTTCTTATTGCGGTGGCTTCACTTGTTGTGGAGCACATGCTCTAGGTGCATGGGCTTCAGTAGTTGCAGCACATGGGCTCAGTAGTTGTGGCTCACAGACTTAGTTGCTCCACAGCATGTGGGATCTTCCTGGACCAGGGATCGAACCTGTGTCCCCTGCACTAGCAGGCAGATTCTTAACCACTGCAGAGAAGTCCCGCAAATCATTATTTTTTAAATCTATTTTAGTTTTACCAAAGATCAGAAACTATCTCCTAGGTCTTCAGAAACCACTTTCTACCTTCCTTACCATTAAAATATGTTTCCACCTTTAGTATTGATTATTGACTTAAAGATTCTATCATTATATCTTTTCTAAATCATCTTTAGACTATAAAAGAAGCTCAAGTTCAAAGGGAGTGAGGAGGAAATAATTATAAGAATGTTGATATTTAATGAAATCCACAAAAAAGAAGCAAAGTTTAGTTGGATTTATGTTATTTTGAACTGAAGAGCTTTATCATAAGTGGAGAGCTATCAAAAACCAGGGGTGATCTCTTCTTTCTTGGGCTTCATGGTGTCTCCTACTTCCATAGACCAGGTCCATCTGCTTATTCCTCAGGCACAGATATCAAGAAGAGGACGTTTTACCTATGCTTCCCACTTGGGGAATCCACACATAATCCAAACACCAAGATAGGAAATCCACATCTTTCAAGTCTTCATTCTTTAGTATGCCAGTGTCCAGCATATGAATGGGATGTCTCAGTTGGAAACACCTCTGGTTCCATTAGTTGTGGATAATGGACTTTTAAAAAATCAGGATTGTGTGTTGAAATTTACCAAGTATTTTTCTGCATCTATTGATACTATTTTATGGGCTTTTTTCCTTTAATCTATTTGTGTGATAGACTATACTCAGATTTTCTTTTTCTTTTTTTTATATATTTATTTATTTATTATTTATTTGGCTATGTTGGGTCTTCATTGCTGCACATGGGCTTTCTCTAGTTGCAGCAAGGGGGGCTACTCTTCGTTGCGGTGCACGGGTTCTAGGTGCGGGCTCAATAGTTGTGGTGCATGGGCTTAGTTGCTCCGTGGCATGTGGGATCTTCCCAGATCAGGGATCAAACCCATGTCCCCTGAATTGGCAGGCAGATTCTCAACCACTGCACCACCTAGGAAGTCCCCTCATAGATTTCCTGATGTTGAATCTCACTGCATTCCTGGCAGAACTTACTCCATAGTATCTTTGAAAATACATTTATAAGCAATTTGCAAATATCCATTTAAATTTTTTCATTTAGGTTCACCTATGAGAATGCTCTATACAGTGACCCTTAAATTGCACAGGTTTGAACTGCACAAGTCCACTTATACATGGATTTCTTTTCCAATAAACATATTGAAAAAATTCTTGGACATCTGCAACAACTTGAAAAAACTCACAAACTGTGTAGCCTAGAAATAGCAAAAAAATTAAAAGTTAAGTTTGTCCTGAATGCATAAAATATATGTAGATATACACATGACGTACAAAATATGTGTTAATCAACTGTTTATGTTATTGGTAAGGCTTCTTGTTAACAGTTGGCATTTGGAGGTAAGATTGGAGGAAGCCAAAATTACATGCGAGTTTTCTACTATGCAAGGAGTTGGGCACCCCTAACCCCCACACTGTTCAAGAATCAACTGTAGTTTTCTTTTTTTGGCATTGTATACTCCTCTACATTTACCTAGCATTAAGTTTCTTTGTACTTTGAAAATTTTATGTATATCTTACTTTTTTTGAGACTTTCCTTCTCTCCCTCCTTCCATCACACTCTCCTCATGCTACCTTATTTGAAAGGTTTTCTGTTGCCTCTACTCAGCCCCCACACAGGACTTCTAGTCCAACCAAATATTTAATAGGGGCTTATGTTCCTGCCCCATGGTCATATTGGGGATATCCAAGATCCAAGCCCCCAAGCTCAGTCACTTTATAAAGTTGAGTGTATGTTCGTCAACTTCCCTAGGGTACAACTGTATCCTAAGCGATAGTTGACAACAAACTTTTCCTTTCTCCTTTGTCAAGTTGAGAAGACTCACATTACCTCCTGGCATCAATCAGTGAGCGCAGCTTAACTCCCCACGTGTAATCCCGAGTAAACTAAAGGTATAGAACTCCTAGTGCTTCCTGATTTTAGTCCTTCTCTGTCCTGATTCCAGAGTAAAGTTCAGTTAGAGGACTTCACCTCTCCACTCATCTCTTCATTTTCCTGCTTTATTTGTTATCTACAGAGTTATTGATTTTGTGAACAAGGCTATACCTTTTTAATACTTTGTTTACTTCATTGAGTCCCATAAACTTACATGGTTTTCTGGGGGAATGAATTGGGATAATTATGTGAAATTTTTAAAATACAAAGGATTATAGCAATAAAAGGAAACACTAGTATAAAGCTGGTATATGTTCTCTGCCTAGAAGACCCTGCTTTTCCTTTCTGCCTACCTAAATCATAATCATTTTTCTCTGGCTACTTACTCTAACTGATGTTTTGTCTTCCTTCTGTTTAACCTCATAAATATGTATTAAGTGCTATAGTATATCAAGCACTGTACTAGCACTGAGAATACAGAAAGGAAGATACGTGTTCATAGAACTTATGTGTCTAGTGTGGGAAACTATTAAACAAGAATTTACAATGCAGTATAATAACAATAACATTAAAGACTTTAGCAATTATCATTAGAGTATCCTACTTAACACTTGATTACCTACTCATTTTTTATTATTCTATAATTTGTACACATGGATTAATCATGTTTTCCCAGTTCTGAAATACCCATGAAGATAGTGAACGTATATCTCATAGTTCTTTTAGTTATGTCCTTGATTTCACACATCGAACCAGGAATCACTGTGCACACAGGGTTAAGTAGTCTATCCTGCAGTAGGGTTAAAGGCACCAAAGCACACAAAGAGGTGGTTTTAAGGTCAGCTATTATTGCATTTTGTCAATGGCCATTACAGAAGTTATAGAACAATTTGTTGGTACAGAGTGATCTTTAAAGTCTCTGTATAGAGACTTTATATAGGTTTAGACTGTATATAGGTTTAGAATAAGACTATTTGTTATTTTAGAGTTCATTTTAAAAAGAAATAGCAGATTATTGTGTCTCCATATTAATTCAATTTTAAGGTTAAAAATAAAGTAACTTTAAAGTGGCTAAAGTAACTTTATTCCTGATTTATGAAGCATCCTGTCTTTTAAAAAGAGAGAAACAGACCAAGAGAGAGGCTCAGGGCTACATAAAAGACACTGTAAAAGCTAACTGCTCAGATCATGAATAGATACCAGTTTAAAGTACCTCCAAGAAACCTCTAGCATATACTCCAATATTTGGATCCAAATAAAAGATAACAAAATGACATCCATCAAATGACCATAACAAGAGACAATCTATCAGCATCAGATGGAGCAGATTAAAGTTACTGGAGAGACTATAAGACAGCAGAATTTCTAACTTAAGAGGTCAGTGAGCTAGGATAGGGCAGGAATGCCAGATATCCAGTGAATGAGGCCAAGTTCTTAGCCAGATACCTTGTGGCAATGGGAATGAGGCAAATAAGAAGCAAAGCTTGGAAAAGGAGGCTGAAGGCCAATAAGAAAATCCAAATCAATTGAAAGGGATCATGCAGTGAGTTAATGTCACCATTTGGACACTCAACCACCCAAAGATAGGAAAGAAAGAAGATCACATACTTGTGAGAAGGACCACACAGTGGCAAAATAGGAACACACCCTGATCTGAGACCAAGATCATATACCCCCTGGTATGGTTAGACAAAGTATAGTTGGACAAAGATTAGAAGATATGGTGTGATATGGAAGCCAGAAATGGGACTGCCTTACCTAGAACTCAGCAGATACCTCAAGAAGCTCTCCAGTAGATAGACTGGACTGACTATCATTAAGGGATTAGTATGGTTGTGAACAACCTTCTCACCATGAGAACCACCTCAGGGAAAACGTTTAAAGGGCTGCATTTATTAAAATTATACATATATAGGCATTTTAAATGTGGAATTACAGTTTTAATCTCTAGTTACATTAAGGGGTATTGAATGTTATGTTTTGTATTAAAATTTAAAACCTATATAAGTAAAAGCAAAAATAAATAAATGGGACCTAATCAAATTTAAAAGCTTTTGCACAGCAAAAGAAACCATCAACAAAATAAAAAGACAGCCTATGGAATGGGTGAAAATAGTTGCAAATGATGCAACCAACAAGGGGTCAACATCAAAAAGCAAAAACTCTAAATCAAAAGATACATGTACTCCAATGTTCCGAGCAGCACTATTTACAATAG
The DNA here is from genome assembly GCF_030028045.1 of Hippopotamus amphibius kiboko. Classification (NCBI taxonomy): domain Eukaryota; kingdom Metazoa; phylum Chordata; class Mammalia; order Artiodactyla; family Hippopotamidae; genus Hippopotamus; species Hippopotamus amphibius. Next base: position 27,989,242 of record NC_080202.1, on the reverse strand, counting down.
CCAAGGCATGGAAACAACCCACGTGCCCATCAACAGATGACTGGCTTAGGAAGATGTGAGTGTGTGTGTGTGTGTGTGTGTATATATATACACACACACATACACACAATGGAATATGACTCAGCCATAGACAAGAATGAAATCTTGTAATCTGCAGCAACATGGATAGACCTGGGAAATATTATCCTTAGTGAAGTAAGTCAGACAGAGAAAGACAAAGACTATATGATATCACAAATACTACATAATATCACTTCATGTAATCTAAAAAATAATACAAATGAATTTATACACAGAACAGGAAACAGACTCACAGACATAGAAAACAAACGTATGGTTACCAAAGGGGAAAGTGGGGGGAGGGATAAATTAGGAGCATGAATTTAAAAGATACAAACTGCTATACATAAAATAAATAAGCAACAAGGATTTACTGTATAGCACAGGGAGTTATATTCAATATCTTGTAATAACTTATAATGGAATATAATATGAAAAAAACTTGAATCACTATGATGTGCTCAGTACTGCAAATCAGCTATACCTCAATTTTTTTAAAAACCCTATATAATTATTATGTTCTATAATTCTGTGCTTTTGAATACATTTTCAGTTCAGTGACACTTCATTGCACTGTGATGAAGAAGCCAGTTGGCCACAGAGTTCAGCCATGGACCTTGATGAAATATCAGGGACGGGGTGAGCATGGTAGCTCAGAAAGCAGGAAGGGACACAAGATGCTGTTTGGAGGGAAATTCTGTGTAGCACACAGGATATGGCAGTGTGGCAGGAAGGGAGTGGTGACAAAATACTGTGCACACGACTGGCCTTCCTTCTCTACTTATAACCTATAAACTTCAACACATTAATTTTTAAATGTGTGTCAAGCATGTGCTAATTGTCAGGCACTGTGCTAGGTATGGTAGGTGAAGATACGTGAATAAAGACAGACTACCTGTGCTCCTGTTCATTTCAGTGGAGGCATCAAGGTGAAGATAGGGCAGAAAAACTCTAAGGGAATACCTTCTTATGCAACATTTTCCCCAAATGGAGGAGAAGCCACCTTTAATCATTTTTCCTGGGTTGGTGTCTTCCTCAAGATGTCTCAGCCTCCTTCTCTGTGTACGTGGTACCCAAAGTCTTGTGCCCAGAGTAAACACTCTCAATGACTCAAAGTTATTACATCATGACAGTCCCCAAGCCTCAGTCTTCAGGTGCCAGCAGCCTAAATGCAAAATGGAATTACTTAGCTCTGAGAGGCCTTCTCAAGAGAAAGCTGAATGAGCTAGTGATGTTACCACTCATCTTTACATTTTTTGGATTTTTATACCTGAAACTAGATGCCCAGTCATTTCATAAATCCAGGCAAACTGCATGCAGCCAACAGGGAAGGGCTGAACATCACTGAATCCACAGGCCCGAGACAGAAGGGTTAGATCTGTAGTTCTAACGAGAGAACTGACATGGAGTAGACAATAAAGAGAGCAGGCTTCCTCGGAGTCCCCGCGTGGCCCTCTGAAGCTTGTCTCAACTTACCTCTCAGTAAAAGAGACAACTTAAGCCACCACTTTGCTTTGGGGAAGGTTTTATTTAGAGAAGGATTGGTCAGATGGCCAACTTTTTGTTCCATTAAAATTTCAGTGTACTTCCTTTGTCCTAGTAATTAAGATTTTTCTAATTTCAATCTATTTTCCAAAACAGGCTTTCAATAATACTGAGCATTTGAATTATCAAACATTTGTTGATTGCTTACTTGTCTGTGGCCTCTTAAAACTTCCTAGGTATAGCTTCCCCAAACACTATTTGTGTCTTAATTTCTAATATTCAATGATACTTTTGTTTTTGCCATCTGCAAATTTAACTGTATGATATTCAGCAAAAAAGCAAAAGAAAATAAGTTAAATCATATGAGAAATATTGCCCACCTTCTTACCTAATGATCCTTTGCCAGGCACAAGAGTCACTGGGGGCCCAAAACTGCTTGTTCCTCAGGTCACTCATTCCACGCACTTCAATGACTCTCACGGAGTAAAGGTCTCATCAAGTGGAGAGCGATTCTAGTATTTACAGATTTTTTTTAAACATCAGGGCACCTAACTCAAGACAACCCTTTACTTGGTGCTGAACAGTGATCTTTCTTGCCACACTAAATGTTTGGATTTATTAAAAGATGGTTCCACAGTGTGTTATGAGTAATTTAGTGAGTTTTCACTGGTAATTTGACAATTGGCAATTTTTACCTTACATGTAGACTTTAAAACCTAAATCCCACATGGCATGTGACTCGTTTGATTCTTAAATCTTGTCAGTAACATTTTTAAGCCAATAGCAAACACTTAAAGTAATACTATTTTATCTGTAGACAAGAGAGATCATTTTATTTACAGTGTTTTAAAAGAGAACACATTCTAGTCTGTTTTAATTATGTCATTAAAATAAAGGCTAAATAGAAGTAGGGGCTAAGAGACACTATCAAGAGAAAAGCAATTCTCTAAGGAAACTAGAGAATCCTACTTTTATTCTGAAATTTCAACACAGACCTGCAGGAGCTGTGCTAGTAATTGGTTTTTATAGTTCTGCTACAGCACTAAGTCATGTTTTATGGATTCTTTTATAGGAGAGCTGTGTTGCAATTTATTAAAAGAGAAGACAGGCAGCATCAACCTACTAAAAGGTCAGAGAGAAAAAAACAGATGGGTCTCTTCCTCTGAATCAGGTTAAAATCGTCCTGCCTGTCAAGATAGCATCTCCTTGAAGAATATTCACCCCCAAAAGGCATCTGTAATCAGTGTTGCTCCTTTCTATTTCTCACACCACCATCACCACCTTTAATCAGATGAGGGAGAAAATCAGTAGTAGTTGAAAGGTGATTCCAATCTGCAATGGAAATATAACTTGGAATATAGGCTACCCAGACAGGCGTCCGCTTCCTAATTGGTAGGTTTGGAGAAAACCTACCTCATTCATGGCATCATGGGCAGAGGCTTCAGTGAGGACTGAACTGAGAGACCTTTTATCTGCTCTGCCTTCAAGAAACGAATCTCAAATAGACCAAGTTCCTGCAGAGACATGATAACATCAGTCAGTCCCTGACCCATCTCTGCAGCTCCAGTTAATGGCTACAGCTCGAGTTACAAAGTTGTCCAGCTATGTTTGTTGTACCCATTTTGTTTCCAACCTTTCTTATTATTTTCTTTACAAACCCCTTTTGTATTTTTTCCCTTGTGGGACTCATGCTTTGAAGAACTTGGCGTATTAAACAAATAGTTAATTAATGATAAATGTTACAGTTTTTAGGAGCCAAAATGGGAAATTGCCAATCAGAACTTTGATTTTTCTGACATGTTCAATGTTACCATGTGAGCTGCTATAATCCCCTAAAGAAACAAAGGAACTTTGCATTTTCAATTAGACTTTTTAGAAATATAGGCAGTTTTCTATTGACATATACATCACTAAAAATGCTAAAGTCTAATAATACATGAAAGTCAAAGGGTAGTTATACACATTATAAGGGAGCTTCCATTCAGAGACCTTAAGAATGTTATAAAGTCCCTACTTACTTCTTGCCTTTTAGGCACAAGCTTCAAGCATCAATTACTCATTCCAGAGTACTGTTTAACTTTTTTCACTTGAGAACACATGGTTAACCACTTTGAGTCAACAGAACCAGGGTAAAAGATCTGCCATTTTCTGTTTGCCTTCTTAAATCCACGCTTACCACTAGAATCCTACCTATCACTCTTCCATTTTCCACTCATGTTTATAAAATAACAAGAGAAAGTACAATAAACTACTCAGATAATTGACAAATAAATGCTGCTTTGCGGTCAACGATGGTGTTGCTGCTAAAACTGGTTGCAAAGCAGCACCCCATAAAGAAACTTGACATGGCTGTTTGGTAAGGTATAGTCCTTATTTGGTAGAGGAAAGAAGACTTAGGGATTTTAATATATAATATACAAAAATTCAGGTCATTTGAAAGTTAAATTTATAAAAGTTGAGAAGTAAGACACAGATTTCCCACATATATTTCATACCTTAGACTAACAACCCTAGATAAAAATATAAATATATATATATATATATATATATCTGATGTAAATATTTCAGCTTATACACTAGGTACATAATATCAGTTATTACCACTTATTAAGTTTTGACTGTGTGCCATGCAGTAAACTGGGTGTTTTATACACATGTTTTTTCCTGATTTCCTGACAATCTTATTAATAACAAAGAAAAATGAGATTGTGTCAGCATTTTACTGAAGAAACTGAAGGTCAGCTATGAAGCATTCTGCCCAAGATCACATGTACCTACAAAATGGCAGACCTGGAATTAAAATCAAGTTCATCTGACTTTAAACATCATGTTCTTTCTTCCTCACTTAATTGTCCTCTTCTCTCTTCTTGAGATTGCTTATTAAGACTGAATAGAACTGTTATATCCTTCTGCCTTTGAACATGGCCTCGGTATGTTTTCTCTAAAGCTACATTCTAGAAAATTTCTTAGATAGTGGACAACAGGGTCCTGTTTGTTGCCTTTTTCAAGCGTATAAAAAAGCAGTGTTCTGTTTTGTCTACCGTCAATTCTGGAGAAGTGGTCAGAACAGTGCCAACCAATGGGACTTGTCTAAATACCTTTTGATGTGACGTCTATGTCAGGAGAATGTGATGTAATGTACCCAGTAGGCTTCAGGAAGGGCGATTTAAAAGGCAATATTGCTGAAAGCCTGGCCTTGTGTCCCTTATCTCCTTAGCTCCTCCCCACAGTCCCTGCAGCAGGCCTCACGATCATCATCCCACAGACAGTCCTGGAGAAGCTGACAGGGTCATTCACTGGGTATTTGAACCCAAGTCTGTCTACCTCCAAAGGTTCACCCCCTGATGCAGAGCACAAGGGGCCCTGGTGCACAGCACCTATGACAGATGCATATCCCTACTACCAAATATCTATTGTCAGGAGTTCTCCAAGATTTGCTCGGCCGCCCATTCATCGGTGTATAGCAACAGCCATTGTTTCCATTTATTGTTCACCCCTCTGTGCCAGCTACTTAACTATGTTCCTTATATAAGTTACACCTGGAGAAATACATGTTTGCTGAATGAATGTAAAATTTAACATGTCATTCAATAATCAGAACGATATTATGAGGCTTACGTTACTATTTTCATGTAGGTAAAAGACAAGGGTTTATCAAGGCTATACAGTGAAAAAAGCAGGAAGCTGGAATCCAGGCATCTATCAGGCCCCAAAGCAGAGCCTGAGGCAAGGATGAAAGTACATGTGGTTTATTAGGTGATCACAGGAAACATAGGTAAGAAAAAGGAAGTGGGGCATAGAAGGGAAGGCGTAAAGGTGCATTGTCAAACAAGTTAACATGTGGACATTGGGAACTTAATCTCACCAGGAGACTAGGTCCAAGGGAGACAGGGATGGGGAGCACATTGCCATTGGAAATAGCACGGAATGGAGCTGAAAACTCCCTAGTCCTGGTCAGTCTAGCCAGAAGAGCTCCACTATCATTAGCCAAGTAAGTCACCTGTAGCTAAGATCATCCTAACCTTTGAGATTTTCATAAGAAAGGGTTGTTGAAAGACATGAGAATAGATTTGATGAGTGGCCAGAATGACCATGTTCATGCACAGAAAGTCTCAACATTATAAAAATGTAAGTGATCTCCTAATCTGTAAATGAAAAAGAAATTCAATCAGAATACCAACAGATTTATTAACAGAACTTGACGGATTGATTCTAAACTTCATATGGAAGAACAAAAGTGCTAGCATAGCCAAGATAATTCTGAAAAGGGACAGTGGCTCAGCAAATTTGTCATGAACAGATAGCTAGACTTATAAAGGTGTAGTCATTCAGATAGTACATACTGTCACAGGGTTAGACAAATAAATATTGTACTAGGATAGAAATCTCAAAAATGGTAAGTAAAGGAGGAGGTTGTGAGACTTCGGTGGGGAAGGCAGACTATTAAGTAAGGGCTGTGGTCTGTTGGCTTTTCACGAGGGAATAAATTAGAATAGAGGTTTCGCTCTTTTCCATATGGAAAGCCAAGAGTCTCACAGCATTTACTGAGATATAATCACTGGGGCAGCTTCCAGTGCTTCTGAATGTTTCTGCTACACTGTTGTTGGCATATTTTGTTTCTAAGGAAAAAAAGCTTCTGTGAAATAGTTTTACTATATGTATTTATACAGTGGTTGAAATAAGGGATGACACTGGACATCCCCTCAACAACCTCCCTTCCCCCAGCACCTCCATAGGAATAGAAGGCCTGTTTTCTCACCAAAAAAATGAAGCATCAAGAACAACATAACCTAAGGATCCTCCATTCTCTTTTTCCTTTGAAATTTTAAGGTTCAAAAAACTGAGTTTTACTCTTTGTTTAGAATCCAGGCAGTGTTCTATAGCCCTCTGCTATATTTTGCTTGCTTCAAAATGCAAGGCAAATAAGTCTCGTCTTACATGTGAACTACAATCCACTGAAACAGTAGTTTAAATGCTCTTGAAGCCAAGTACCAGCTCATGAAAAAGAATGTCAGAGTTGATTAGTAATGTCTGCCATGGGCACAATAGGGGAAAGTGACAGTATACTGGCCGAGAATTTATCATTCTTTAATTTGACATGTTTCTATCCAGAAATATAAACATAATTTTTATGTCATTAATCTAAGGAGCTTGGTATTATTATTCAAATAAATCAATACCAATTTCTGCCCACAGAGTATTTTTTCATAAAACATCTGGTTGGAATATGCCATACAAATCAGATCTATACATCACATTACAGCTCTTCTAGAAGGAAAGGGGAAAGCATACCCTCAAGAGTTAAGTTATTTGGCTTCAGCAAGCCATCAGTTGATTAGGGAATATGATATGCAGCCCAGGGTTTCCCTTCTAAATACAATATACAATTATGTATGATCATGTATCTAAAATGGTATAGCCACCATCAATAATCACTTGAAACTTTATTACTTTTAAACAATTTGAACAATTTTTCCCTTGTAGGAAAATTGGAGGGTAAGCTAAACCTGACACATCATTTTATTTGTTGAAAGTATTTATATTTTACCTCTTCCCCCCCCCAAAAAAAAAATTGGAGCCATTTGCAACAAGAACCATATACAATCTTGTTAATAAAAAAAAAAAAGATAGTCTTGTTAATGAAAAAAGTTTGGTCATTTTTCTCCAAATAAAGCCAAACTGTGTTTATTCAGTATTTTTAATTGGTCTCCTTTGATGTGGGAGCTTGGCATAGCTTTCCAATGGTGTAAAATAATGTTTCAACTGTAATTTATAAGAGGTGCTCCTAAAAGCACTATCTGTGACTCAGGGAATAAAGTAATAAGTGAAATCTTATGAAAGAATAAGTATGTGATGTTTTTTAATGAAGTCTCTGATTCTACGGTAGTTTTCATTCTAGTTAAGCCAACATTCGACTTAGTTGCATTTATATCAGCAGAGACATTTGTTTGCAATTAGGAGAGAGTGTCTATCTCTTGCTGCCCAGAAGATTTTCTCTCTGATTTCCAAATTTTCAGATTAAGCATCCAGCTCACAACTGCACAGTTTTCATTTTCACTTATTGTTTTGATGACAGAGACCACCAACTTGACCTCATCTTGTTTGCTGTGACTCCCACTCCAGATGAAGTGTGAAGGCTAATATGGAAATGCATGTTCTATCAGGAGAATTAGAAGAAATACTCTGATATCAATATTGCTAACTTCTATAGAAAGAGATCTTGTGAGTCCACAGAAAAGCTCCCTGGGATAAGAGCATTAAGAAACTAAACATAGAAAAATGAAGCAAGGGGTGAGGAGAGCCTATAACATGAATGCCAAGAGGTCCTATTCAGATGCTGGAGTCAAGTTACAAATCTGTCTCTAAATCAGTGGTTTATATTTATTGTATTGAGTTATGGGTCCATTTGATGATATAATAAAGGATCTGAAGCATTCCCTCAGAGACAAACAATAAAGAATCATTTATCAAAAAGTTATCAATAAAAATAACAGGTTTTTTAACACTATAAAGTTTTCCTAATAATTTAATTGTAATTGTAATAACACTTACAAATAAATATGTAAGGGCTAACTAGGAAAAATAACTGGAAATATTTTTTTTCAGAAGTACCACCATAAATCTTTAGAACTACTTCCCTACTTCTGGGGTTGGGGAGTGAAAGGGTCAATGTACCACAGAGTTATAAGGGGACAAGGAATCCATATCCACACCAAGAATTATTCGTCTACTGAATAACTCTTGTATGGATGTAACAATCTTTATGTATATAGATGCTATTTTAATAAATGAAATAAAAATTACTCAAAAGGAAAAAAATCCAAAATTTGAGAAGCTATTGGAGAATATATTGAGTCATTCATTCATCCCTCCATTTATTTACTCAACAAATAGTTATTAGATGCTTACCAACACACCCTGGCATGTTGAGAATGAGTTTCAGGGATTTCCATTAGGTCATAAACTCCTTGAGGGAAGGTACGAAGTTGGCTCAAGGCAGTTAGCGGTCAGGTATTTCATTGTGAATTTTATGCTGTGGCATAATCACAGAAAACGGCTCCCAAGCTGGCTTCCCTCTGTCATTCAGTACCTTTTGAGTTGATGATATATGCTCAGAGAATGTGAACTCCAGGGTTGTCAACACTGAGGGGGACTTTTAAAAAATCATATATTTCTGCTTCTTCACCTACAGATAGAGAAGCGAAAGGCATGTGGGATACAGTGGCTTCTCTCAAGTTACACAGCTCACCAGTGATGGAACTAAGGCTGGAACTCTTGTTATTATGTTCTTTTCACTAAAGAAAAAATTAGGGCAGGAAATGTGCAAGAGAATCATTTAAATGCATTCCTGGGCCAATTACATTTTTTTTTTTTTTTTGCTTGTTTACTTTCCTTCCACTTTTTTAAAGGTTTTTTTGTTTTTTTTTTAATTTGAGATATATACAATGTTAATAAGATAAAAATAACAATTAAGGGAATCTGGAGTGAGAAAGAGAAGGTGAGAAAAATTAGGTGAAACAAGAGGTTACTTTAGTAGACAAAATGCACCCATAAGCCTCCACACAGTTACTAAGAAATGGGTCACCAATGAATGCTGTACTTCCTAGCAGCCAAGGAAGGAAGGAAACAAAATTCATGGTAGGCATCCAATAAAAGTAACTAAAATCTGAAAAGGCTATGTGCTCTGTTATTCTAACTATATGACATTCTGGAAAAGGCAAAACTATGGAGACAGTCAAAAGATCAAAGGTTGCCAAGAGTTGGGGAGGGGAAAAGGAGTGACTAGTTGAAGCACTGGGGATTTTTAGGGCAGTGAAATACTCTGTATGAGGTTATAGTGATGGACATATGAGATTGTACATTTGTCCAAACCCGTAGAATGTGCAACACCAAGAATGAACCCCGATGTAAGCTATGGACTTCGGGTGATTCTGATACATCAATGTAGGCTCACCGATGGTAACAAACATACCCCTCGGGTAGGGGATGCTGGCAATGGCGGAGGCTATTCATGCGGCGGGGGGCCAAGGAGGTGAATGGGAAATCCCTGTGCCTTTCTCTCAATTTTTCTATAAACCTAAAATTGCTCTTAAAAATGTAAAGTTTTTATGTCAAAAAAAAAAATCTTGATTCTCAGGGGAAGTACAATGGCTCCTGGCCTTGAGGCCTCAATTAAATGTCTCCTGTGGTCCTCAGAAAATGCATTGTTGCTATGAATTCAATAGTAAATTCCAACAGGCTAGTTCCTGAGCCACTCTTCATGGAGGCTGGGGGATTGCAAAGGCGAGTGAAAGCATCTGGACAAGAGGCCGGAACACTGTGGTCCAGGCACATGGCTCACTGAGGGTCTGGCTTCATCCAGGGAGAGCATTTAGACTACCTAGAGGAATAATGACTCACCTTGACCAGGCCCTCACCATATGCCCAGGCTGTTCTGAGCATTTACATGTTATCTTCACATCTTCTGGGCAGGCCCTCTTGAATATTATTGCTTAAAACTGAGTTTTTAATTAAGGACTGAGCAATGGAACTTTCAAGGTTATAAAGGTCAAATATTCTGTCAAGAACTTGGAGAACAGATATTCAGTATTGCTCTAATTTTTTCTAATGCTGACTCAGTAGTCTTCTATGAAAATTAAACCATTTCACAAGAATATGTGCCAAAAAATGTTCAGAGGAATAAAGACAAATAAAATAATTCTTTAGCACATTAGGATCCCTGAACCACTGTCCCATCCCCACCAGGAGAGCAGGTAAGTGGCAGTTAATAGTATCTGAGGCACTCTCGTACCCATGACAGTGCCAGGTGTGAATGTTTTCATTAATTTTAAGATTATGGCTATGAGACCTTGCTACGTGGCCAACGGGAGCCTGAGTGTCAAATGAGAAATTCCACTTTGGGGTGTTCATCCAAATAAAAAAAAAAACTCACTCAAAAAGTTATATGTACCCCTACATTCACTGCAGCATTATTTACAATAGCCAAGATACGGAAGCACCCTCAATGTCCAGTGATCGGTGAATGGATTAAGATGTGGTATATATATATACACAATGGAATACTACTCAGCCATAAAAAAAAGAAATCTTGCCATTTGCAACAAAATGGATGGATCAAGCGAAATAAGTCAGACAAAGACAAATACTGTGTGATTTCCCTTATATTCGGAATCTAAAAAACAAAACAAACAAAATGAAACAAAAACAGACTCACAGATACAGAGAACCAACAGGTGGTTGCCAGAGGGAAGGGAGGTAGAGGGATGGGCGAAATTGGTAAAGGGGATTAAAAGGTACAAACCTCCAGTTATATGATAAATAAGTCTGGCAGTGTAATATAGAGCATAAGGAATATGGTTAATAAAATTGTAATAACTTTGTATGGAGACAGACGGTTACTAGACTTACTGCGATGATCATTTCATAACGCATGCAAACGTCAAATCACTTTGTAGCACAGCTGAAACGAACATAATAGTGTACAACTACATTTCAATTAAAAAAGCAAAGGTCGTGTTTTTATCAAATAAAAGTTACACCAAATCTGCTCTTACTGCTTTGTCTGCGTATACCATTATGCACCTAGGGTGGTTAGTTGAGCCTCTTAACCAGCTCACACAAGTGATTACACTACCTCTCCATGGGCAGAACTTCCAGGTAACTCCCATGGTTACATCTACACTATCTGTTTTCCTCTGGACCGCATTCAGTCTGATGTCCCTAACACCCATGTGGGTCCTTGCAAAGAAGATGACTCCTCCACAACAGAGCTTCTCAGCATCCCCTGCACATCAGAATCATCAGAGGAGCTTTGAAAAAGCCTGACGTCCAGGCTGGACCCCAGCCCAGGGATCTCAGAGCCTCTGGGGGTAGAACCCTCACAAGGCAAAGATGGAGATAAAAAGAGGACACCGAACAAAAGTCCCAGGTCTCTGGTATCCAGGAAGTGGAGAGAAAGGATGGTGAGGAAGAAGACCAATCAGACAGTTGGAGGCCTATGCTCTGGCAGAGAGGAATCCAACCCTGTGACTCTGGCTGCAAATGTAGAGCAACTCCCAGACACAAAGGACCCTGCTCCTTCCCCACTTTCTGTGCATCCTGTTTTCTGCCACCAGACAAGTCCTGCTTCAAAATCCATGAGCACTAAGGCTTAAAGGACTACTCTCAGAGAGGGCCAGGGAGAGGAAGAGCGAACAGCAAAAGGCCATGAGCATGAAGGAATGAAGGTGGGGGAGAAAGGCAGCATGGAATGTAAGTCCTGGGTTCTAGCCTACCCTTGACCATTTGATTCAGTGATTCTCTTTTGTGCCAGCCCTGCATTGATGGTGTTTTGGTGGAGACAGCCGTTCACAGCTGGTGGTTGTGTCTGCACAGTCCCTTGAGCTTGGAAATATAGAACATACTGGAAAGAGCACTGCTGCCTTTGGGTACAAAGAGGGTGGAGGAGGTGGGAAGTAAGTCCAGCTTTTTTTCAGGCTTCCTGCCTTTGAGTCACAGCACAGCTCTGAATGCCTAGAATGTTTGATTTGGTTCTCTCTGCCAGTACAATCCACCAAGCACAGACATTTGCCCTGGAAAAGGACACTCACTGCTCCCTTTGGGCTCAGGCTGTGTGGAAGGGGATACTCCTTGTGAGAAACAGACTTGTAAAAAGAAAAGTGCATTTCCATCCTTTCCTTGGTACCCCCAAAGAAGCCCAAATTAATTGTATAAATTTAGAAGTGGCTAATTTTTAATGGAAATTTAATCTGTATGTTATCCCAGTGAAAAAGTAGCCTGTTTACAAAGCAAGAAGGTCAGTGTGGTAAGTGTAACCCAATCATGCTTTGTAAATGGTCAACCTTTCCCTGGACTATTGTATATCACACAGCTTTTACGCAAGCTTGTTAAATTTTAGATACTCAAGACAATTGGGTCTAAAACGTTTGAGTGCCTTGGTTATATTTGCTCATAACTAGCTAAGGCTCCATATTCTAATAACAGGAATCTATGTAAGAACTGCAAATGTGCTATGGAGAAGAATTAGTACATAAGGACTCTGCCTAAAGAAAGAATGTGTCATGAGCCAAGACCTACCCAAAGAGTGGCTATTTCCATTCTGAATCCCTTCCTTGTCCAGCAGTGTAAACCACCAGCACTAGCCTTAGCCTGAGAACAGTCTGCTAGGAGTTAGAAAAGATTGATGAAAACATTTTCAAAAACTCAAGTCAAGCCATTTTACTGGGGAGTAGAGAAGCGCTGCTTTTAGTCCGTTGTCTGTGAGCTTGGAAGGAAATCATTATTTGCAAACTACAAAATAAGAAAGATGTGATATTTCTCTCAGTCTCTCAAAATGTGGGCATTTTCCTCTTGGCAGACACAAGCCTTCCCTCCTCTAGTTCTCTCACCTTATGAAAAGAAGCTGGAATTCATCAGTTTACTTTTTTATCATTTGAGGCTGAGAACTTGGAGTAAAGAATTGGTCGAGGTGGGGGGAGTGGGGGGCCACATTCTGAAGGTTTAGGATGGTAGGCAGAAAATGAGGCCAGCTTCCCTTGACTGCTACCTGTCCAGTTTTCTTTTCTTAAAGGATAGTTTTAGGCCATATGTAATAATCAATTAATATAAACACTTAAGATATTTAAAAATAATATGTAATACATATTAGTGACAGACTGTGAAGCAGACACATTATATGTCATACGTAAAAAATTTAATAACAATTCTACAGAGTGGTTAATTTTATTCCTATTTTACAGATACAAAATCAAGCTCAGAGACATAATTACCTGCCTAAGGCTACATATTTACTAAGTGATAAATTTGGAATTCAAACATAATTCTATCTCTTTGGCCAAACAATATTATCTTCCAAGATTATCAACAGTCACTGAAGTGTATTAAGTCAGAATGGGCCTTTGTAATTATTTGTTTATTCATTTATCCATTCATTCATTCAAGTTAGGTCTGGATTACCTAACTGCATACTGACCAACACCATAAGCTTTGAGGTCAAGTCCCGGGTCTCTCACTTGTTATCTTGGTGGCCTGGTCAAACCACTTAACCTTGGATTCCTGATTTATGAATAGGAGACTGTGATGGCAACTTCAAAGGGTTACTCTAGATTAAATTAAATAACTTAAAGCCTTGATTTGGTACCTGGATATAGTAAGCACTCACTTAGCTTTGTGTTGATGGTGGTGGTGAGGAGGAAGAGGAGGATGCAATGGTCTGAGGAGTAGAGATGTCATTTCTCTACTAGGAAAAGCTGGCACTTGAATCCTGGAGCCTATAAGGACCTTCAGGATTCATCTGTTCCTTTGCCCTTGGCTGTAGATGGAGCTGTAAGCAACAGGTCTGCATGAATGCCACGTGCTACATGACTGATTTTATTCACTGGCCCTTAAACATTAACAGTCTCTCTCTTGCTCATGACTCTGGAAAAAGAGGGTCAATCTCACAGGCTCCAGGCCTGCAGACACCCCAATGACATGGTGGGGAGCATTTTCCAACAGTGCGTAAAACCCTCCACTTGGACTCTCAGCTTCTTTCCCAGAATGATGTGCAGAAACCCTGCCAGTTTACTCACAGTCACTGACCCTCCAGGCCACAAGCAAGTGAGGACATGGGGACTATTCAGGGGATTCCCTCCCCCCAGCCTTCATCCAGATGTTTGGCACCGTGGAAACAGGCATAGCCACAGTTTCCTTTGGACAATTTAAGAAATTAATACGAAAGGATGTGTCACCGTGGATCTAGAAAACAGGTCGCCGCTGGTTTTCTCCAGCAGCATCTGAAGCTCCAGGAGGAGGTTTTGGAATCAAAGGGAAGACATGCACTGATTGGCTTACCTGTCTTGCCTCCCACCAACCCCACCTTCCAAGAGCACTTTGTCAGCCTCTTGCCCTGTCCTTATTCAAATGCTACAACCTCACTATAATTCCTCAACCTAAGATATACAAAAATCTAGAGCTAACACCAGCTTTTGAAGCAGACTGATAATGTTGCTACTAAAGTCTCTGCTGGAAGTTTGGAACTTTAGCCAGAATAAGAAGTGCTGGGTAAAGGCTTCCAAATGTAACCCTTCCTTGCCTCCATGTTCACGTGCACATGGTGATTTTATTAAAATGATACCGTGTTTTTATTTGCCATGAAATCCCCATCTCACAGTTCTAATGGGATTCAGATGTCTTCACCTGATAGATGAACTTTTAGGAACTTTCATGACCCGTGGTCCAAATGAGAAATGATAATGCCCTACTATGGCTTAAAACTCTTATCTGAAAGATAACACTAGGCTGTAGATGTGAAAATAGTAACAACATTAATAAATGATGGCTGTCATGCTATTTTTTCCCCCTCTAGTCTCCATTTTGCTTTCACATTCATTCCCGCAGGATGTGAGGGTTTTGTTCAGAGTTCCATGTCGGGAAGGTGCTGACCCCATCTATGTGCTTTCTGTTGCAGAGCTAGGTGTGCACGGAGCCTGCCCATCACTGGGCAGGATTTGGAATAAAGAGCGGGTAGAAAGAGGACTTCAGAATGTATACAAATTATCCAGTTCACTGCAGCTACCCTGGTCTCCTTATTCATAAAATGGTAGGCATATTCCTTTGCCCTGATGAAATCCCCAAAGTATTAGCAATATAGAGTGATGGTACAGAGGAGCTATCATTTCTTGAGTGTTTATTACATCTAGACATCACTGTGTGGAGTGGCTTACATAATCTTCACAACAGCTCTATAGTTTAGGTACTACTGTTATGCCTCTCTTTGAGGGAAAGAAGACAGAGCAAGGTTAAGTAACAGGCCTAAAATCACCAACCACTGAGTAGCAGAGTCAGTATTTAAACACACTTCACACATCCTCATTTTTAACCACTGTGTCATAATTTGACTTCAGGGGTCAAACCTTCTATGTCCTAGTTTTGCTACTAACTCTTGGACTTCTGTTTCCGCTTCTGTAAACTGAAAAGGTTGGAGTAGGTGTTCTCAGTATAATTTATACCATGAGATTCAGGGGAGGAAGACAGAAAGGATTTAAAAAGAGAATGAAGTCCACTGGCATGCATTGTCATAAAGGAGAGGGAACAAGGAGACAGTGACAGTTCGCCCCTCTAGTTGGTCAGTGAGCTTGATGACACAGGTTCCATGACCTTAACTAGTCTTCAACTAGGACTAAGGAAGGCTATATCCCATGTGCCTCCCATTAACATTGGTGGAAACACATAAACCGTTTCAGGCTGATTCTCTCCTCTTTCTAAGCATGCAATTCCATTTTCAGTCCCGTCTTACCAGGTATATTTAGTGTCCAAAGCATTTGTTATTACACGCAAGCACACACACTCTGTTCAAATTACTTACAGGGAGTAACTTACGGATGCAGTTGGGCTCATCACGTGCAATTATGATCACGCATCTGCCATTCAAGCAGAGCATTGCCCTGGGTTTCATATGAGGACAGCCAAAAATTGATTTATCGAAACCATGGTGGCCTAAAAATTATCATACCAAATTTAAACTTTTGGATTCTCAACTTTCCCAGCGTGACTTCCTGTTTTGCAGAAAAGAGCTTGACGAAATAATAATAAAAGAAGCTCATACTCATTTCTGTTCACCGAGTGGCTGTTCCAAACAACATTTTAATGATTTAAGTGTAAATGAATCAGAAGCATATGGATTAGATTTCCCTTGAAATACACAAGGATTTTTAAATGAGGGAGAGTGGAATGAAGAATTTCCCCAAATTTAGTGCTGGCTTTTCCAATGTTATTAAAAATTGGTGGTGGGGGGCGGGGGGGGGGGGGTGGTGCTGATTCACTTTGAACTGCATTTGACAAACAGGGGTGAGGCAGGGAAAAGGTTCCTAACATCTTCTTTAAAAGGGACCAACCTTCTCCTTGGGCATCGACTAATTCATCCCAACCAGCATTCTTGATGAGTTAAATGTAAATGAATCAGTAACATACGGATTGCATTTGAAATACACATGGGATTAAAAAATGAAGGAAAAAAGCACTTGGTAAAGTATGTCTGGGATTTTGCCAAACCCATAATGTTTAAAAAATAAAAGAAAAAAGGTTTGAAACAATTGATGAATTCCTCCCAGGCTCTGCCGTTCTCACTAGGCGGAATTGATGCATGGCTGTCTGTGTGACTATTTCAGGCCCCTCCCTTTTTAAACAACACGGGGGAACAGCCAGGGTCCAGCCTCACCTGCCTGGTGCCCAGATTGCTCCCTAACTTTAAGTTTCCACCTTAAAGAGGATCACTTCCTGAGTAAGAGAGAAAGCTAGATTACTCATAAACCTCTTGCGAGAGCAAGCAAATATAGTACATTGAGCTGCTCAGCCATTTGTTTTCCTAGATAAACATAAGAGGCAATTGGCCAGAGATTGGAATCTGTCCCTGATCGGGATCTGATCTTGTGTTTACTTTTCAGTTTCCTCACTTGGCATCCGAATAAAACCAGCAGGCTCCACAGCCCACACGGGGCCCCGCTAAACCAGCGGCTCCTCACTTCTCACCTCCATGGACCTTGTTATCTTTCTTTCCTCTCCAAGTCCGTATTTTGAAGGCTATGCACCAGATGCAATTATTGAGAAATAATTTCCTCATTTTGTTATTAATTAAAAACTGGCATTGTAAGAGAACCAACATAAACACACTGAGTTGACAGAATTTGAGTTAAAAATGTTTTAGCTCTCCTTTGCAGTCTGAATCCCCAGTTAGTTCTGTAACTCCAGTGGGTGTCTCTGACGTATTGGGAATATCTCTGAGAAGCCCGTCTCCTCCTGCATGGGTCCCCGAAGAGCCAAAATCCTAGGTAGTGAGTCATTCGCCTAACGGGTTTGACAGGCATTTCAAGGTAGAGAGATTTCCAGAACAGCTCCAATGGAACTCTGTAGGGATTGGAGCTCTGTAGGGAAGCCCTCTCAAGCATCCTGATACACTTCCCAAATACTGGGCAGGTCCAAAGACTTGGTCGCTCTGAGAATCATCTCAAAGAAGAGGACTGGTGAGGCCACCCTCCCCAACAAAGAGTTCCCGATTCCTCAGAGTCTCTCCCCTTCACTCTGGGGCATCCAGCTCCTCATCTGAAGCCCAGATCCATCTGGCCAGCTCCATTTAGGATCTCTGCAGAGACCCCAATGGTTTCAATCTGTCCACAGCCACCCAAACACCTATTTTATTTTCAAGCAAATTAAATGCGTGTCATCAGGGCTCATTAGAGGGCTTAAAGGAAAACTGACTTTATTATTTCCCTGCTCTATGTTTGAGGGTGGGGTGGAGGAGTGGAGGGAGTAGGAGGGAGTGATTATGTGAAGAGCTACGTAAAAACTCCAAAGTTCATCTTTTCACGTCAGAACTTCAGCAAACATATTCCTGCGTGTTTTTGGAAGAGTAGGTGGGAAGGCAGCTCCCTTCGTAACATTTGAAAAGACGCTTGCTCTCTGAATTCCTGCGACAGACAAAAGCTCTGGCAAACGCCTCAGGAGACCCATCATCTCGAGACAGCTGTGGAAACAGTTTGACATTAATGAAAATGTGCAAATGAGACAATAAACTAGGATGGAAGAACCATTTCAAAACAACCTGTGACTCTTTTTCTTTTCTTCCTGCCGAACCCACTCTCAGAATACAGATCATTCAGAGCAAGGAGCCACAATAAGATTAACGATGGCGGAGAAACAAGTGTCCGCTTTTGCCTGATGTCTTTTCCGGTGACAAGCACTGGAGTGAAGGTGCTATTGTCACAATAGGCTGCTTTGTGAAATGAATTATGTCTGTGGCTCAAATGACTGAACGTCAGCAGAAGGAGAGTCCTGGGAGCACGCATACATGGTTCATTTTATTTCAGGAAAGCAATCAAACCAGGGGCACTTAGGCCTTGCAGTGGGGCCCACTCAGAAACAAGACGGACAAGTTCACAGGCCATTGCCCAGGAGCCTCCAAAGGGCTGACATAAGATCGATTGGCCATCCCGGGCCATTTAGCAAACAGTTTACATAGGCGGCCTGGGTCCTGGATTTAAACTAAATGAAAACTATCGGGAGAATTCCCTATAAAGTGGACTTGATCTATATTAGGGAACAGGCTAATTATAGGGATTGGCATATATGGAATCAAAGCGAAACACTATATGGGACTAGAGAGTGGTGGTCTTTTATACCAGGGTGGTCTGAGACCGGGGTTTAATGTATGTACAATATACAAACATTTTTGACAGACCATTAACACCTATAATCTTGTAAATATTTGCAATTTTCTAGATCATAAATATAGCTGCATAAGCAGTTCTTTCAGAACATCATTTATACACCATTAAAGGTTAATTTACAAGTTAGTACCTTATAGAAAGAAGATATGTGGGCTTTATGCTAACTTTCTGTAAAGGGAGACTGGTGTCTCCAAAAGCAATTTGTAGCTCTCCTGTGGGTCTGACTGGGGTCCTATTCAAAGCACTATTTGAATTCTTTTCATCAGCTCATGTTCACAGCAAACTTAATCTTCTGTTTTGGGGCAAAAAAGAAACAGAGGGGAGAGAAAGATCTGAGGTCTTCAGGCTGTACTTCCAAGCATCCAGATGTTTATTTGAACAGTCTCTCTTGACACCATTCTCATTTGTCACTGTCCCTCTGATACCTGCTGTTGTACCTTAGCCTCCAGCCCAAAGGGCTTCCAACAGTTCTCAACTTAAAGACCCCTCCGAGGGACCAACCAACAACGAAAGTCTGACCTCTGAGGCTACCATCTTGTGACACTACGTTCTGTGAAAGATCAAAAGGGCACAGATAAGAGGAGGGAAAGTGTCTTGTGCGGGACTCTTTTCCTCCTCCAGCCGGGCAGTACTGGAGTCTCACTGAAGATGGACAGGGATCCAGGTTGCTGTAGGAGCTGTCCACAAATTAGGGCAACCGGAAGACACTGGGGCTCGCTGGGAAAAGAGTGTCTCCTCTGTCAGAGGGTGGGTAAAAGTGGGTCAGATCCGTGAGGAAGAAGCCACAGAGTCAGGTCAGGGGACCATAGCGGATTCGTGCTGTCTGCAAAGAAGCTGAACTGTGTAACTTATTCAGTATGTGGAGCCTCTTTTCCCCAGCAGAAGGATGCCATCGATATCATTGCCCTTTTCCTGAAATACGAACAGCTGCCTGCCTGCCTGGCCCTGGCATTTTTCATGCATCAGCTGCCTCTGAGACCTCCCGCATGGAGAGACTTCTCTGTACTTTCCTGGTGTTCAGGAGCTCGTTAAGACACTGGAAGCAAATTTCAAAAAGTTTGCAGCCTGCATACACACACCTCCCTCCTCTTTCTGTTGATTTGGGGAAATTTCCCAAGTGTAACCAATCTCCCCTGTGCTTTTCTGCCCCCTCAAAGTCAGCAGTTCTCAGGACAGCAAAACAGCTCTCTCCACACTTGGCAGTCCATAAGTCAAGTGGCAAATACAATACTGAACTGGGAGTCGAGAGGTGGGGTTTTTGTTTGTTTGCTTGTTTGTTTTTTGGCCACACCACACTGGCGTGTGGGATCTTAGTTCCTTAACCAGGGATTGAACCCACGCCCCCTGCATTAGAAGCGCAGAGTCTTAACCACTGGACCGCCTAGGAAGTCCCCAGAGGTTTATGATCGTAAAGAAATGACAGTCTACTGGCCTTCAGTTTTCTCATTTGTAAGTGACTCTTCCATGACTCAGTCTATCTTATAGGGTTCTTCTTGTTTGGAACCCATAAAGCCTATTAATATTCTCTTTCCCCTTCTACAAAGCCTTTGTTTGGGGGAGTAAAGAGCATTACCCTTTCCAAGCCCTCCCCCAGGCTTCTGGCCCCATCCTCACATCCTTTCTAGCATTTTCCTACAAAAACCCATCTAAATCACAGCCATTATAAGCAGCTTCCGTTGCCTCTCTCTGCCCACATTTCCCTGTCCATGCTAATTTCATATTATTGAAAATAAGTAAATTTTGATAGAGCTCATAGGTTTTGTGGGAATTAAAGATTCCCTGATATTCTGAGACGAAACCCAAGATTTGAGCAAATGGTGCAATGTTTAATAAAATTAGAGTGTAGGGATTTGCGGAGCCTAAATAGGACCATCACAACCTGGAGGCCGAGTGTTGGACTGTGTATGCAAAGTGACCAAAGGGTATAGTATTTAATGGGAGGGACACACAAAAATGGCTATTGTAACTATTGGGAGAGTCAAGTTATTAGCCCTTCTCTGAAACAACCGGAGTGTAGAATGTGTACATAGGTGAACAGTGAAATTTGGTGTTCTTGATATTTTTCAATTGTGCTTGAGTCATTTGTAAATTACACTTAATCTGAGTGTTGGGAGTCTCTTCCATTTGGAAGTACAGTCAGCTTGAACACTGGGTTGTATATTGTTCCTTCAATTTTTTTTTTTAATAAAAATCAAAAATAGCAATTTTTGTTTTATTTAGATTAATGAAGAATGACAACAAATAGCACACATAGGTAATCACTAAACCCAGCCTCCCCCACCTCTCAGCATGCTGAATAACTCATGTGGAGATGGCTGCTCTTCTTTTCTTTCCTTTTCTTTCCCAGATTTTTATTGGAGTATAATTGCTTTGTACTGTTGTGCTAGCTTCACCACCTCACACCAGTCAGAATGGGCATCATCAAAAAATCTAGGAACAATAAATGCTGGCGAGGGTGTGGAGAAAAGGGAACCCTCCTGCACTGTTGGTGGGAATGTACATTGGTAAAGCCACTATGGAGAACAGTATGGAGGTTCCTTAGAAAACTAAAACTAGAACTACCATATGACCCAGCAATCCCACTCCTGGGCATATATCTGGGGAAAAATATAATTTGAAAAGATACATGTATCACAGTGTTCATTGCAGCACTATTTACGATAGCCGGGATATGGAAGCAACCTAAATGCCCATCAACAGATAAATGGATAAAGAAGATGTGGCACATATATACAATGAAATATTACTCAGGCATAAAAAGGAACGAAATTGAGTTATTTGTGGTGAGGTGGATGGACCTAGAGTCTGTCTTACAGAGTGAAGTAAATCAGAAAGAGAAAAACAAATACTGTATGCTAACTCATATATATGGAACCTTCAATTTTTGATGTGGGGCTTCAGCACTATCTTAGGCCATCTACTCCCTGAGAATTTTACTCACATTTGAATCTAATTCTGTGGCCTCCAAGATACATCCCTGCCAATTCCTCATGAGTCTGTACGCTGCTTCCACCTCAGCCCTTCTCCCTACTGTTTCTCCCCCTACTTTCAAAATGATCCCTGCCTTATACCTTTCACTCAGTACCCTATTCTCAGCTTTCTCCAGTAGCAGTTAACTAAGCTAATAGTCTACTCTGTGCACATTGGTGATCTCCACTGGGTTAACCTGTTAGCTGTCCCTCTCACAAGAGTCCCTGAGCCATCTATCTACTGCCTATGTGACTTCAGATCACTAAGTAATGTGCCAGGCTACGAGACCTTAGTTCACTGTAGATATTCTTACAAAGGGCTGTGACTTCATAGTAAGTCTTTAGTTTCTGTTGTATGTTAACAGAGGAACCAGCCATATAAAGGATGTTTCTGTGCCTTCTGTAAATTTGCTGTTGAAGACTGTCTGATAGATTATTCAATGTCTCTTATAAAAGAAGCCATATGATCAATGTTTTCTTAGGATTAAGTGTTAAAACAAAAAGGAATTCTTTGTCTCTCTCAAGTACCTATTTCACCTGCTTTAGGAGGTAATTAGAGCCGCAAAACTCACTTCAGGAAGGAAAGTCATCACGGTTTCCCCTCCTGTCTGCCGTGGTTACCAAGAGGCTCAGGGCCTTGTTTTCCCTCAGTTTTCACTACTTCCCTTATCCTACTCTCTGAATGCGCCCCACACTCTTCTTTCCTTCTCCTCTTTTCCATACTCCATCCTTGAACTCTTAGCCATTTGTTCCTCTTCTCTTCTCTGCACCTCCAGAGGTCTGTGGAAAGAAGAGAGGATAAAATAACGTTACTTTGCCCCAGCAGTATGTTACTTTGCAGGGATCTTCCAGGGAAACGATGCCTTAACCCAAGACCCATCAAGGGATATTCTTATGAGAGGCTCCTCCAGCCAAAGGAAAACAAAACAGAGTTCTTTGAACAAAAAAGTTAGGAAATATATATTTCAGCTGCCTCTTGGAGATTCTCAAAGAATCTTAAGAGAGTTAAATCTAAAAAAGTCCTGAAGTAAAGAAAATAAATGTATTTTGAACACACAGTCCTTTTATACGTGGCATTCAGGAGAATATACTTTGAGAATGTCTGACTTAATCCAAATAGTGGATTCCAGTGGTGACTCTTTCAGGTACTGGATCAGCATGCAATGGAGGGGTGGCCTTTCCTGCTCCCTAGATCAGACCAGAGGTAACTGCTCTCTCCTTTACGACTCATCCCTCAACCCTACATTCCTTCCCCAGATGCTGAGGCCTTTCAAATACCCCTGGCGTCCACAAATGACCAGTTTATCTTCATCAACTCTCACCGCTTCCCCACCCAGTACTAACAGGTCTACAGAGCTCCCTACCAATCGTATTCAACTGTTTTGAATGAAAGCGACAGAAACCCTCTTGCAGAAAAAGAGTTTTATTGGCTTAAGTGACTGGACTTAGGCATGGCCAAGTCCAGGGACTTGAATTTGGTCTTCGTATCTGCTTCTTTCTCCTTCTCTTCGCTCCACTTCAGACTGTTCATGGACCTCACCTTAGTATCTCTCGTGTTGGGAAAGAAGGCTGCTGACTACTCCCAGCTCCATGCTGCAAACCAACAATCCAGAAGGAAGACGGACCCTCCCTGTCTGCTGTTCAGATACCAAATCATGTGCAAGCGCTGCGGCTGGTCTCCTTTACAAGGTCCCATGCCCATCCCTGCACCAAGAGCTGAAACCAGAGTGTTGCCCCAGAGTGACTGCCCAGCATGAGACATAGGCCTGCTTACTCAAGCAGGGCTTAATGACAGAGGAGACCTGCAGGTTTACCACCTGAATACTGGCATATGTCTTGCTTGTTTTAGAGGCATGAATTATCCTATTTTGTTTTAAAATCTGTCTTTCTTAAAAAAAAAAAAAAAGCTTTATTTCATTTCGTTACATCATTTTGCTCTCACTTGCAATGCTTCAATTTTTCTTTTTAATTACATCTTGTCTCCACAGCTCCTCCAGGACAAAAAATGATGCTTCCTTCCTATTTTCTATTCCCCCTTCTCCTACTTGGTACTCTTCATTCTTTTACTCATTCTGTAAAATTGTATTGAATATATTTTGCATACCAGGTACTATGTTAGACTCTGGAGATTTTTTTTTGATTAAAAATACAGGATGCTCATAAAATGCTTTACAAATAACTAAACCCCATTCCCTGTGACCTTCCCACTGCTAAGAGTGGACCTTATTCTCTCAGCACAAGCATCATACCACTTTTAGTGAGATAATTATATGACCTTGGGTAGGTCATTTTCCCCTTTGGGCCTCAGATTCTTCAAGTGTGAAACAAAGAGATTAATAAGATGCTCTCCGAGCTCTAAAATTCTAGGTTTCTAATTCATAGCCAGATACTATGGGTCAGAAGAGATGCTGTTCTTGAACTCGTCCCTAATTATCTCCTTCCAACTTAGATCACATTCTCATCCATCTCAGCATAACACCAGCAAGAAGAAAACACAAATTCATTTCACTGCTCCCTCTACCACATATCACTTCCAGATGAGTTCGATGTACCATCCTAAAGCCATTCACAACCTTCTTGCACATCCATTATAATCGGCCGTTTTAAAAGTGCTCTGTGATTTTACCCGGCCCTCACAAACAACTCTTGGAAACACATAAGATAAGGAGTTGTCCCCATCTTACAGATGAGAAAGCTAAGGTTGAAATTTAATTACTGCCTTGCGCAAGGTCAAGGAGCTGGTAAGGGTTTCTGAATGGTGCCAAGACAGTGCGCTCTCTCCAGCTCATAAGGCTGTAATATAGCCTGAAAGACAGAATCAGTTCTTGCCGTCAAAAGCCTGGATCTCATGAGAACAAAGTCTGTGAACTTAGGATGTTTAAGTCAAAAGGGCTTTGGTGAAGCATAGTTTTAACCCACAGCATAATAGAGACTTTGGCAAGGAAACAAGGAATGCCCGGAATATAGTGTCTGCAAGGAAAATGCAGCAGAATGCCATGTATATCAAGCAGCTCTCACGGTCTGGGATGAAAGAAATTAGAGCAGGGGAAAAGCTCACCATGTTTGAGGCCCTCCATTCTGTGAAGTTCTCATTCAGGTCTTTGCAAAACTCAGCCATGCTTTCCCTCATTCTCCTAACCCCTGTCTTTTATTTTTAAACCAAAGTGCCTGCAAAGAGAAATCCAATGCACATGTTTCTGATTCATTTACACTTAACTCATCAAGCTCTGTTTAGGAAGAGCTATCTGGTGTCCCAAAATCTTTTGGAGTCTCTTCCCCACCCCACCCCCTTTTAATTAGCCATTGAAAGCTTTTTTACCAGCATGGCCATGCTTGAGTTGAGCACATGTAAACAAAGTAGAACACCGAAGAGCTTCGTGGGCATGCAGGCCCCAGTCTGCACAGAGACCAAGGGAGACAGCGCTGGTTAGCAGTCTCCTGGGCTCCATGGCAATGGGATCCACTAGGGGAGCCCGAAGAAGCTTGAGACACTGCACTTTGCCCAGAGCCAAGCCCATGTAGTTATCACCAGAACCAACAAGAAGCAGACAGGGCTGCAGACTTGAGGTAAAGGGTTTACCCTGTCCCGCTCAGCTCCAGAGATCTGGAAGGGTAGAAAAACTACAGAATAGCCCAGAAGGGGATGGTTATCCCAAAGAAAGAGAGTTCTGCTCAACAGGCAGGCATCCCTCACCATCATCATCCCCTCCCAGGACCCCTGCAACAGCCTCCTGGCTGGGGGGTCTGCTTGACCCCTTACAGCCCCGATCCCACTCTGGCAGAAACCAGAATGATCATTTAAAACAGAAATCCGAGTTTGTCCCTCCTTGCTTTAGAAATGTCCAGTGGCTTCCTGGGATACTTGGAATAAAATCCGAATTTCTTGCCATGGCTAAAATGTTCATCATGAGCACGCCTCCCCTACCCCTCCAACCTCCGCCCCCTCTGCTCAACCCCATTCACTCCACTTCAGCCAAACAGTTTCTGTTCTCTGACTTGAACGTCAGGGTCTTTGCATTTGCATTTGCCTCACCCTGGACTGTTCTTCCTTCAGATGGTCACATGGCTGGCTCCATCTCATATCTGTTTCTTCATTCAGGCATCTCTTTCCTTATCATTTCTAACACTTCCACCTTAACTCGCTCTTTAATGTTTAATTTTTTTCTTAGCACTTACCACCACCTGAAATTGTCTTAATTGGGTCTTTGTTTACATGATTATTTCTGTTGACTACCTCCAGAGTGCAAGCTCCAAGGAGGTTGGGGACGACTCTTCCTTACTCACCTCTGAATCCCCCTGCCTAGAATAGTACCCGGCACCGGGAAATACCTCAAAAAATATTTACTGAGTGGATGAATGAATGAATGCCCTTGACAACTATTTTAACCCAGAATCAGATATAACCTCAAGAAGGCAGGGAAATGCCTTACAGTCCTGAGCAGCGGGACCAAGCAGATCTAGAAGAGCCGTGCCTCTGTCTTGGGTGAGGTGGCATCAACCCATTGCTCCCAAACATCTGTCCCTTAAGGCAAATTCTTAAAAGATGCAGCTAGAGCCAGGTAAACCAAAGCCCACATCCCACTGGTGACATTCACTGGCTACGTGACTTTGGGCAAGTCATTTACCCTCCCTGAGTCTGTTTCCTCTTTTGTAAAATGAGGATAATAATATCCAACTCCACAGAATGTTGTATTATATAAAACGAATAAAATACCAAACACTGAATCTGATAGAAAAAGGATGTTTAATAAATGAGAACTATTGTTACTGGACAGAGTAGAGGTGCAAAATTCCTGATGATGAAGCAGAGAAACATAGGTTTGTTACAGTATCAGGACAGGTACTTGTCCAGACTACTGGAGTGACCTGGGGAATATCTCCACCCACCAGTTATATTTTTAACTGGCAGCTCAAGGAGGGAAATGCAAAAGGTGAGTGGAATACCATGTAGAAGGAATCCTATTTTCACACTTCACCCCAAGTGTCTGGGAAAATGTTCTTCAGTTTGTTTCCTTTAAATCCCTGCCAGGGAAAACTGATAGGTGATGCCTGGATTGAGCCCCTGGTTCAAAAGCCTGAATATGTTTTTTGTTTTTTTTTTTTTTTGAAATAGCTGTTAATGCATCTTAAGAGCCTGAGTCATCACTTTGACACAAAGACAGCAAATTCTAACTCCTATAGGACATGCTGCACTTGTTTGGAACCCTAAACCTCTCTGACAAATACTCTGGTGTTTTCCCTCGTTTTTTCTGTGTATATATGATACCATACACATAAAATATTTTACATGACTACATTTTTTTTATAAATTTATTTACTTTATTTATTTATTGGTTGTGTTGGATCTTCATTGCTGCGCACAGGTTTTCTCTAGTTACGGTGAGCAGGAGTTACTCTTAGTTGTGGTGCACAGGCTTCTCACTGCAGTTGCTTCTCTTGCTGCGCAGCACTGGCTCTAGGCATGCAGGCTTCAATAGTCGCAGCACACAGGCTTAATAGTTGTGGCTCCCAGGCTCTAGGGCGAAGGCTCAGTAGTTGTGGCAGGCGGGCTTAGTTGCTCCGCGGCATGTGGGTTCTTCCCAGATCAGGGCTCAAACTCGTGTCCCCTGCATTGGCAGGCGGATTCTTAACCACTGCACCATCAGGGAAGTCCAACATGACTAAATTCTTAATATGTGTACATTTCAGTGTCCCTTTGTCATTGAACATAATAGCATGTTCATTTTTCCTTGTAATAAACAACTGTGTAAATATCTTTAATATTCAGTTCTATGACTAGCTCATAATTTTCTTAGCCATTCCTCTGGCTATGAAACAACAGTTCAAAAACAGTTCGAGTTAGGCTTTTTCTTCCAATTTTTCACTGTTATTAATAACACTGTGATACATAAATCCTCCCTGAATTTTACATAGCTTCCATAAGAGTGAGTGTGTCAGAAGTGAATTTCGGGGTCAAAAACAATGGACTTTTTAATGGATTTTTATAGTATTGATAAATTGATTTCAAGAATATAATACAATTATATATTATAATCAGATAATCTCATTTTTATTTACATATGTGATTAGTAGTTAGGCTGAATTTTTTCATGTTTGTGAAATAAAGAATATTATTAAGACCTAAAGGAAATAAAATGTATATAAATACATCAAAAGTATAAAAATAATTAAATTCCCAAAGTATAGGCTTAGAATCTGAGAAAAATTAAAATAGGTAATATTATTGTGTATTTAATATGCATCAGAAACTTTGTTAATTGTTTACACTGAACTATCTTTTATCCTCATAACAAGTAGACAATACAGTTAGAACATTTTCAACTATAAAGTAATAATGTAAGGTATGTGTAAGGTATGAAGCAACTAAGTCATTTAACTGAAAGATCTAGGATAAGTTTGGCTTCAGGTACAGCTTGATTTGAGGTCCCAGATGATATCTTTTTCTGTTTCTTGACTCTGACTTCCTCTCTGTCTCCTTCATTCTTAGCAATGAATGGTTGCCCAAGAACCTGGGTCAAAGGCTCATCCCATCTCACTAACTCTCACCAGATCACATTTCCACGGCTGTGGTAATACAATACTTTTGTTGGCTAAATCTTTGTCTCATATAACAGCATCCAAAGCACATGCACTGAGACTAGGGTAGAGGACAGAACTCTGAAGGACATTTGGGATCCTTTGACTAGGATAAGAGAAAAGGATGCTGAGCAGCAAGAGTAACTCTACTGTAGGCAGGTGCTCTTACTAACCACATTTTCACAGATACGAAACAGGCTCAGAGAGCTTATTTGACTGCTCCAAGATCACGCAGCTAATATGTTGCAGAGTGATTCAAATGCCTTCTCCCATCTGTCTGACCCTAGCAGAAGCACTGAAGAGCTTGACGGGACCCCCAAATCTCTGATC
The DNA here is from genome assembly GCF_030028045.1 of Hippopotamus amphibius kiboko. Taxonomy (NCBI): domain Eukaryota; kingdom Metazoa; phylum Chordata; class Mammalia; order Artiodactyla; family Hippopotamidae; genus Hippopotamus; species Hippopotamus amphibius. The sequence continues at coordinate 27,960,621 of NC_080202.1, read as the reverse complement.
CAAAGGTAACCTCACTGTAGTCCCTTTTGAGGCTGACAGTTTGCCTGGGTTCTTCCCTCAGCTCTGGGTCTCCACATAATTGTAATTCATTCAGGATGAAAGCATCCATTCATTCAGCCTGAGGAGGAGGCTTCCTCTCATTCTTTCTTCCAGTTCAATGGATTCATGGTTAAGAACAGGGGAGTTGGAAGGCAGGCAGACTTGGGTTCATATCTCATCTCTGAACAATGTACCTTGAGGATATTATTTACGCCTGCTAAGCTTGTTTCCTCATCTATAGGTGTAATGAATAACAGTTCCTACTTCACAGGGTTGTTGTGAGAATTCAGTGAGCTAATACATGAAATCTGTTGAGATCCCACATCTGCTCCTTGTTGGTATCCAGTGATGATCAGCCATTAGGGGCCATGAAAGAGCATTGTCCCCACCTCCTCATGGAGTATAACCACCACGCCTACCCATCCTCAGGAATGGTTGCTTACAATTTCTAATCTAATATCAAAAATTGGATTTGATGCGTGATAGAGAGACAACTAAAGAAAGAAAGATCACTGTTTCATTGCAGAGGATTTAACCCCTGCTTCAAATTGGAATTTCTGCTGATTATTAAGGAGGTGAATGTTATGAGAGTTTATTCTTCACTCACAAAATTTTCACTCCCTTTATTCTTAATAGCTTATCTCTCCTCCTGAATTATTTCTTATTCATAATATCTTTTGGCTTATCACAGGCTATGTTTACATGCCTCAGATGAAGCAGGGTTTTTGTTTGTTTTTTGTTTGTTTGTTTTTTGTTGACAGAGCTCCAGCTTCACTCCATTTTCCTTGAATTGTGGCAAGTTCACTCTCAAGGTTTATTTGAGGAAAAGGAGACTTCTCAAAAAGAGTGCACTCTATGCAAGTGGCAGTAAGTGGGTTTGTGGGTTACCCTTGTCAGGGTTCTCCAGAGAAACATAACCCACAGGATATAGTATATAGATATACAAAAACAGATGTATTATGAGGGGCTGGCTCACAGGATTACAGAGGATAAATCCCACAATTTGCTGTCCGCAAGCTGCAAGCTGGGGCCCAGGAAAGTTGGTGGTGTAGTTCTTTCTAAACCAAACCCAAACATCTGAAAACAATGGGAACCAGACTCCCAGGTCAGGGGAAAATATATGTTCCAGCTAAAGCAAAGAGCAAGTTCGCCCTTCGCCCTCCTTTTTGCTCTATTAGGGCCCTCAACAAATTGCATGATGCCCACCCATGCTGGAGAGGGTGATCTTCGTTACTTGCTCTACTGATTCAAATGCTCATCTCTTCCAGAAACACCCTCAGACACACTCGCACATACTGTTTTGCCCACTATCTGGGCAGCCCTTAGCCCACTCATGTTGACAACATTAAATTAACAATCACACCCAAACCCCTAAAAGCCCAAATACAGAAATGATATAGAATATAGGAGTCGTTCAGGGCTCCACATCACCAATTGGTGACTATTGGTTATGTCCAGTTTTTTGTTTAAAGATTTATTTATAAACAATTGATTCTCTTCTTGAAATTCTCCAGGAACAAATCGAAATTCAGGAGTCAGTTCCAGGAATTTTTTTACTCCTAAGAATCAAAAGTCATATTTTTTTTACCTAATCCTGATTGTCATATACAATATTCAGCTGAGTATCATCATAAAATATTCAGTAAGAAAATAACTATTTGACTGAATATTAATAATTAAAGTAACGTTCATCTCATTCTTAAGTGAGAACTAAACAAATCCTAGACAAATTTTGGTAATGAGAAGTATATGAATTTACAATTCCAAATTCTACAAGTTTCACTTGCAATATGTCAATGTTCTTTTTTGCATAGACCATTTCTTGTTCACTTACTGACCTACTGAATTATCCTGTAGTAGGAGAATGATGATGAGGATATAATAATAATAGTAGTAGCTCTCAAGTCTCGAGTGCCTACTATGTGCCAAGCACTGTCCTGGGTGCCGTGTGTACGTCTTCTCATGTAATCTTGACAGTAACAATGAGAAGTAAGTACATCAAAGTTAAGAAAAAAGAAAAATGTGTCCAAAGTCTCATGATGATAATAACAGGACAAGAACTAAACCCAAATATGGCTAACTCCAAAGCCTATACTGCTTTAGAATTGAGATCGCAGTCCTTCAGAGTTTGAGTTTTAAAAAGTTGGCTCACAGTCATAGAATCATATTTTGAGTCCAAGTCGTCAATCTAAAGAAGTAACAGTGATTTGATTAAAGCCTGAAAGCTAGCGGTGTGAGTAAGTGTTTAGAGAATACTGTCATATGATCTGTAGCATATCTAATAACATGGGACAGTGGTGTCACTGTCAGGGGCATCCTCACACTTTTCAATATATCACTCTACCAGTAAGAGCAAGCGATGATACCCACTCTGTGTCAGCACATCTGGAAAGGGGGGGGCGGCGGGGAGTGAAAAACCCTTGTTCCCTTAAGGAAGTAATCATTGATCAAGCAGATATCAACTGGCTCTTTATTACCAATGACTTTTTAAAATTTAATTTAATTTTCATTTTATATTGGAATATAGTTGATTTACAATGTTGTGTTAGTTTCAGGTGTACACCAAAGTGATTCAGTTGTACATATACATATATCCATTCTTTTCCAGGTTTTTTCACATAGGTTATTACAGAGTATTGAGTTCCCAGTGTTATACAGTAGTTCCTGTTGATTATTTTATATATAGTAGTGTGTATATGTTAATCCCAAACTCCTAATTTATCCCTTCCCCCACCTTTCCCCTTTGGTAACCATAAATTTGTTTTCAAACTCTATGAGGTCTGTTTCTATTTTGTAAATAAGTTCATTTGTATCATTTTTTTAGATTCCACATATAAGTGATATCATATAATATGTCTTTGTCTGATTTACTTCACTTAGCTTGATAATCTCCAGGTCCATCCATGTTGCTGCAAATGGCATTATTTCATTCGTTTTTATGGCTGAGTAGTATTTGATTGTATAAATGGATCACATCTTTTTTATCCATTTACCTGTTGATGGACATTTTGGTTGTTTCCATGTCCTGGCTATTGTAAATAGTGCTGCAGTGGACACTGGGGGTGCATGTGTCTTTTCAAATTAGGGAGCAAGTGTTCTTCAACTAAAAGCCACTGTGAATTATCCTCTACAGCAACATCGAAATGATCAAAGCAGCTTATATCTCATGCTGAATCCTATCTCCTCCAAATGATTCTTTGCCAACTTCTCTAGCATTCTTAAAGATAAGGGCAGTGAAATAGAATTTGCGTTCTGGCAAGATGGCTCCCAAGGAACCTTTCCTTCCCTGCTGCCCCTGCCCCCTCCCTTAGTCATTCCCTCCCTCGGTCATCCCCTTGGATCTAAGTTTCCCCAAATCCCCAAATTAGGTATTAAGTAAGTGTTTATTCCATCATGATTTTCTCCTCTAATCTGGGAGATAAAAATAACAGAAAGACATGTATGTAGTCTCATTTTATCCTCTACCATCCCTAAAGTAAACTTCGAATGTCGCCCATCTCCTGCCTCCTCTTTCTTCATCTGGCCCAGTCCAAACAGGAGCGCTCTGAAGGCGGACCCCACGTAGCGCGCCAGCTTAGAGAAGTGACTGATGCTTCAGGAATATACAGACTGACTCTGAATGTGTTTCTGGCACACCACCAGTATTTTTCTTAAAACTGGTTATATTTCAAAAACTAGAGAAAGGGCTATTTATTGACAACAGTAATTCTGGGAATTGATGATGAATAGGCAGCTTGAAGGACAGCTTGGAAGATGACATGACAAAACACAAATAATGATAAACAATTTAGAAAAGCCCAATGTAGTTAGAAAATCTCCTAACCAAATAGATAGATTGAAACAGTCTTCTTTTGTCTCAAAACACCTTGAAATGAGAAAAATGGTGAAACTATGCCATTTATTCTGAAAGATGTTCAACATGAAGCTTAAAGGCATGCATTGTTTTAAAGCTTTGAAATGAACAGTTTCTGATTGTTAAAATAAGAGCTGTGGGACTTTTGTTAGAGACAATGTAATGTGGCCCTTAGTTTTTCTTCTTTCATAGGAAAGATCTGTTTAACACTCATTGACAGCCCTTTACGTGCCATATACCATGCTAATAAGAGTTTACCAAGTAAGAAAAACATGGTTCCTGCCCTCAAAGACCTTAAAAATCTTATGCTGGAAAAAGAGGCACTACAAACCCAAATATACTCAATTAAAGAAGCTTAATTGTTATAACATCAGTTTTTCTATTTATTGTCCTAAATTTCTACTTTCTGAACAGAAGAATGTTGAATCCCACAGGGAGAGAAAATAAATGTGCATGCTGAGCAATGTTCTTTTTCTTATGGTTAAAAGCAATTTCCTTTAAATGAAATTTAAATAGAGATTGCTAATATTGAAATTAGCAATATTATCAGATATTCTGTGTTTTTACCCAAGAAGCATAAGACATCAGGCTTTATGGTGTTTCTCCAAATAGTCTTTTGTTTTTATAGCTTGAAAATTGATAACACAAAGACAGCTATTGACTTGGCATCCAGGGGAAGAATAACACACCTGGCCCTAATGCCTGTGTTATTTCTTTCGACCCCCCCCCCCCATTCCTTTTCTTTGTTACTTCCCTGAGGAAATTCACATTTAGAGTTTTGCTCAGTATGACAAAAAGAGCTAGATAACATTCTCTGCTGGCAGGAAAGTGGCAGCTATCTAGTCTTGGTCGGGAGCTGAGGTGGAGGTTGTTTTGTAAGGTTTACATAATTTTTTTTAAACAGCCATATGACATTGTGTGAAGAGCAGTGGGTTTAGAGTGAGTCAAATTGTATGTTTTTTGTAAATTTAGGCAACTCACTTATAACTTCTGGGCCTCAATTTCCACATCTATAAGTTTGAGCACTAAACCAGTGGTCCCCAAAGTTTGCTGCATATTAGAATCACCAGGAGAGCTTTTAAAAATCCTGATGCCCAGTTTGCAAGCCAGACCAATTAAATCAGAATATCTCAGGATGGAAGCCACATATATGTTATTTAAAGATCCCCAGGTGATTCCAGTGTGCAACAAGGGTAAAGAACTACTGCAGAAAACTGTGATTTATCCAACGTCCTCTCCAGCCCTACTATCCTAAACTCCACGGCTCTCTGAGCTTCAGTCTGCTCATCTCTGTCATGAGGGTCAAGCTATGAAGAATGTTTCTATAGCGTCAATGCAATAACAATCAAAATCCCACTGGGCTTTTTTGTGCAAGTTGACAAACTAATTCTAAAATTTTTATGGAAAAGCAAAGGATCTAGAATAGTCAAAGCAATCTTGTAAAAAAAGAACAAAGTTGAAAGTCTCAACATTATCAAACTGCAGCCATCCACACATACGGTATTAGTATAAGGATAGACAAATAGATCAATGGAACAGAATAGATGGTCCAGCACTTTACCTTCACTTATACAATCAACTGATTTTAACAAAGGTGCCAAAATCATTCAACCAGGAAAAGAAAATCTTTTCAATGAATAACACTGCAACAACCAGACAATAATCTGGAGAAAAATGAATCTCAATCCCTGCCTCATACCAAATACAAAAATTATTTTTTTATGGATCATAGACATAAATGTACAAGCTAAAACTGTAAAGCTTCCAAAAGAAAATATAAGATAAAATATTTGCAAATTCCCAAACAGGACACCAAAACTACTAACCATAAAAAAGGATAAATTAAAAATTCAGAAGGCTGCATTTAAAAAAATTAATAAGCAAGTTACAGCCTGGGAAAAAATATTCACATTACATAGGGCTTGTATTCAGCATATATAGAGCTCCTAGAACTCAATAACAAAAAGACAAACAAGCCAATTTAAAAATGGCAGAATAAGAAAACAAACACTTCACAAAAGTTAGAAAAATAACCAGAAAGCACATAATAAAATGCTCACACTCATTAGACATCAAGAAAATGCAAACAAAACTCACAATGAAACTAAAATGAAAACTCCACACACACATTAGAGTGGCTAAAATTAAAGACACTGACGATGCCAAATGTTGGCAAGGATGCAGAGCAACTGGAACTCACATACATGGCATGTGGGAGAATAAAATGGTACAGTGACACTGGAAAACTGTTTGGCAATTGCTTGAAAGGTTAATCGTATATGTCTCCTATGACCCAATAATTCCATTCCTAACTCTTTCCCTAAGAGAAATGGAAACACTTGGCCATACAAAAACTCACACACAAATGTTCATAGGAGCCTTATTCATAATAGCCCCAAACTGGAAATAACACAAATGTCCATCAACAGATGCATGAATAAATAAATTGTGGTATACTCATACCACATACCACGATAAAAAGGGAGAGAACTACTAATACAAAAACCAGCGTGGATGAATCTCAAAAACATGTTGAGTGAAACAAGCCAGACACAAAAGAATACATACAGTATGACAGTATTTATATAATGATAAAATTGGAACAATAGTTGTCTGTATGTGTGGGGTGGGGAGGCTGTGCAACAGACTAGAGCTCCCTAGGGTTCTGGAAACGCTCTATCTTGATTGCAGTGTAGTAGTTACATGGGTGTATATGTTTGTCCAAACAATTGCTAAAACTATATACTTAAGATTGTATACTTAAGATCTGTATGTAAATTATACATCAAAATTTTTAAAAACTACTTTTGTAAATTACAAAGTGTTTTACAAGTACTAGAAAGTATTTTACTTTTTAAAGTCCTCCAAGAAAAAGATGAGTTTGAGATGGTTAGAGTGTTGAACGGATGCTCCATAATCATATGGCCATGGGTATCCCATTTTCAGCTGGATATTTGATGTAATTGGCTCAAATGTGATGTTCATTTCATAATTCAGAAAATGAATACAGTGCCTTCTAAGCACCCTAGCTAACAATTTTTTTTTAAAAGCTTGGTACCAAGAGCAATCTGTGTGTAAATATACAGAACCTAGAGCCTTGACAAAGTACTGGCACATTCACTTTATGTATTGTAGTTGCTGGTAATGTTAGAGAAGTGCTTTGAATTGAAGTAGAAGAAAACAGAAGTTTAAGACAGGACACTAGAAACCACATTCTGTAAACCACCACACAATATGAAAAAATGTGCATGAAGCTATAAAGGTGAAAAAGGATTTAATTATATTATTTTACAACAAAACCTCAACTAAATTTTTAGATGGTCTCACACACAACACAAGGGGCCTCTCCTTAAAGCACTTAACTAGGTATAAAGGTGCATCTTTTGGTAGAGGGCAAGCTCTTTGAGGGCTTTGCTCACTGTTAATCCCGATATCTAAAGCATAGTAGAGGCCGTGTGCATTGTGTAGACTCTGTGACTCAGTGAACGGACACTGACCCTATAGTAACAGTTCATTTTAACCATTAAATGAAGGAACATGATCCAAGAGTTAGCAGAGCAACTAACACCTAGGTTGAATGTCAGTTCCTTTTCCCTTTCTCTTCACACAGATTTTTTTCTTCTTCAGAGAGCTGCTTCCTCTTATTAGATGACTAGATCTTACTCGTTTTAACCACCACAACCAACTTCCTTTCAAAAATAGGAAATAATCTGATATTATTTACAGCTGTTAAAAGACTGATGACACTTTGATGATGTGACTATGTTATGGTTTATCTGTTTCCTCACCCAGCAATGGACTTTTAGACACTTCTGCCTGGGGAACAAAATACCCTATACCCTGATATTTGATAACAGGTCCCAGAGATATCTGGAAATTGTGTGTGTGTGTGTGTGTCTGTGTGTTTAATGGGCTTGAATGCACGTGCATGTGTGTGTATGAGAAAGATTGATTTGTAAAATTCCAGCAATGGACTTAAGTGTTATAAATTTTATTCAAAGAAAACTAAAATGTATTATAAAATTTCCAATTATAATCCACCTTCTAAAGTTGTCTTAGAAGGTACACTGTCAAAAGTACTCATAAGAACTTGCATTTTCCCTCTTTTTCTTCACAAATAAACACAGTCAGTCTTCTTAAGTCTAAAAAGTATCTAATCAAGCTAATGATTTCCAATTTATCTTGCTTGATCTAATAGAATCGGCCAGCATAGGGAAACACACCTTAGAATAGAGTGGGATGGATACCATTACAGTACAAAGCAGGATGCTTTGTGAATATTAGTAACATTTCATGAAATTTTTATTTCAGTTTTATATACACGTGATGTGTGTTTACTGGGTCACAATGTAAAAAGTGTTCCTTAATGCAAGTCATGGTCAAAGACATTTGAAGGCCATTACCATATACAACAGCATAAAATGCCCAAGCAACAAGTGCAGGTGAGAAAGTCCGAATCTGGTAAAAGAACATGGGTTTAGGTACATCAGTGTATGAAAGGGCAAGAGGGAATACCCAGGCAACCTAAAGAGAGGCTTCATTTAGTACATTGAGACAAGCTTAGTGAGAGGAAGAAAGAGGGGCAGGCGAATTCTCCTCCACTTTCCAGAAGAGGAACAATTGCCATAATTGTCAGAAACATGTCAGAAAGAACCCAAACTACCTGGAATGTAAAATATAAAGCACAAGTCAGGATTCTATTTATTCTGTGACTAGGTAAATATTGCACTATTTTTTGATAGAAAGGAATCTTTGACTCCTTCAGTAAATCATCTCATGGAGAAATCTACAACTACGATGTCCTTATAATCTGTTCCCTTCTCACAAAATTTTAATTGAGCCATGCCGGTGTCATTTAGGGTGACAGCTGGGGTGTGGTTGGGGACTGTGTGTGGTCTTTCCCTTGCAGACAAATTCCTATTCTTTAAAGAGTATGAGGCAGAGACTGGACAGGCTGCTAAAGGCTTATGCCCTCAAGCTGCTGGGCTGGAGGTGGCCTCCCAACCTCACTGCGGCCCTTAGGGTCTTTAGGTCGGGACCTACGAGCTCCCCAGCCCAGTTCTGCTCCAAAAGAGCCTCCCTCCAGAACTTCATTCTATCCCCTTTCTTATTTCTCTTTTCTACACGTGCTCCCCCTGCCCCCGCCACACACACTCGGATGACTCATGCCTCTCTCCATCTTTATTCCACTTCTAGTTAAAAAGTTTCTCAAAACAAAATAGTTGAAATTCACACTCTTGGTTTAGAGAGGTCTCAGAGCTGGAGCAGTATGACGCTGATGTATTTTCCTTCTTAGTCTTTCTGTCATTAAGAACAATCCTCCCTCTCCCCACCCAGGACTTGAATCCTGCCTCTGCACCCAGCTTTGTGACTTCGTGTCCTACTGCTACAAACACAGACTTGCCTGTCCAGGTCTCCAAACTTTTCTTCCTAAATTCCATCCCATCCCCTGCTATAGTCAGCAAGCCATTCAGAATTCTCATCTTCTCCTTGGTATCAGCCCAGGCTCTAAATCCCAGTTTACCTAGGACACCCTCATCTATACCTGTCATCCCAGAGTAACGCTTAGTAAGACACTGTTTCATTTTCAAAAGCATTCTAGTTGTGAAGAGTCATCTGTCCAACACCCGCTCGGCCTGCTTGGTTAGCTCTCTTCTGTGGCCTGTAGCGGCCCATCCCTTAGGTCTCTGGTTCCAGGTTGGCCCAGACTCAACATCTCCTATCTCCCAGCATCTTTTTGAATTCCAGAATGGAAAGCTCCCCTGGCAAGATGAACCTTAGAGAAAACTGTGATGTTTTCTTGGAGTCTCTGTGACCCTGTTGTAATGTTTTCTTATATTCGGTATCCTTTACTGCTTAACAACCCACCCCAAAGTAGTGACTCAAAACAATCATAATCATTTATTATCTCTCATGGTTTCTGTGGTTCAGGAATTCAGATGGGGCATTATTGGGGCCAGCTTGTCTCTGCTCCAAGATGTCTGGGGCCTTAGCTGGAAGATTGCAAAGGTTGAGGCCGGCTATTATCTGAAGCGCATTCACTCACACGTGAAGGCTGCCATCAGTCGAGCTGGTTGTGTTTGGAGCTGGGAACACTTACACACGACCTCTCCACATGACTAGGGCTTCCTCACTACATGGTGACAGGTTTCCAAGGACAGGTACTTGAGCCAAGTGGAAGCTGATCTTCTTTATGACCTCAGGCTCACTTCGCATCAAGTCCCATAGCATCCCTCCACTATACTCCACTGATAAGGAAGATGTTAGCCACTGCCGAGATTCAAGGGCAAAGCACATTAGACTCCTGCCTCCTTCAGCAGAAGTGTAGTCACCTTGCAAGACCATGTGGGATGAGATATATGTATATCCATGTTTGAAAAACAACCAGCCACTTCTTCCAAGCAGCCCCCCCCCCCCAACCATAGGTGAGACGTCACCACCCTCGTTAACATCTTCTATCAAAATTTTCCAAGGATAAATCCCTTGCTATAATGACGTGATGTGATAATTTTCTAATCAGAAATGCTACTACAATCCATTGTAGTTATGAGGCTTGTTACAGTTTCACAAATCTTTGCATCTGATCCTCACAACCCTGTGAGGAAGATAAGGCAGGCCTCACTCTCCCCATTTTTTTTCAAGCAAGAGGGGAAACACAGCCAGGTAAATAATTTACCCAAAGTCACTAAGCTGAGACTCAGTACAGTCAGTCTGATGTGGAATCAGGTTTCTTTCCACCACCAACTGACCTCTGCCAATGGGAAAGCAGTGCAGCACTGGGGTCTGAGCCCAGGTTTTGGAACAAACAAGCCTAAATTTGAGTCCTGGTTCTACAGCTTTGTGGCTTTGGGCAAAGAGCTTAACCCCTCTGAGTCTCCATTTCTCACCCCTAGAATGAAAGCAATAAAATCTACCTTGTGTTTCATTCCTGCCATGAAACTAAATGATGTTCATAAAGTGCCTAGTGCAGTGCTTAATGCATCTTGGGCACTTAGACAGTAGCTAACAAGTTAATTTTAATGATGATGTATGATCTAACAGGTGACTCTACGTATTTAGAAGCTGCTCTTTAAGAAGTAAATGCAAATCCTGGCCATACACAAAAAAGGGAGATGCTCTCCTTCTGAGTATGGATGGAGAACCATCCTCAAATCACATCTGCAAGTTGATCATCTTAGATCTTTCTCATAGAGAGATACTGTTCATTAGTTCAAAGAAGAAACCTTACAAAGGGCAGTCAATTCTCAGACTCATCTATGAAAACATTATTAAATGGGATACAGGCTAACAGTTAAATCACCAACTCAAAGGCTGCTGGTGATGTGGAGGTTTCTTTGTTATGCAGAGCAGGAATCCGTGTTGCTGGTAGATGATCTTGGCGTTGGCCAACCCTGGATGGCTGGGACAGAGCTCAAGGTTGACACTGTTTAGAGGATCTCAGCAAACTACTCTCCTGTGTTATTTTTTTTTAAGAACTTTTATTGAGATACAGTTAACAGACAATAAACAGCATATATTTAGAGTGTATAATTTGGTATCACAATCTCCCAATTCATTCCCCCCAACCCTCCCCTCTTTCCCCACTTGGTGTCCATATGTTTGTTCTCTACATCTGTGTCTCTATTTCTGCCTTGCAAACCAGTTGATTTGTACCATTTTTCTATAGTCCACATATATGCGTTAATATACAATATTTGTATTTCTCTTTCTGACTCACTTCACTCTGTATGACAGTCTCTAGGTCCATCCATGTCTCTACAAATGTCCCAGTTTCAAAAAACCAGCTTTTATTTTTATTGATTTTTGCTATTGTTTTCTTTGTTTCTATTTCATTTATTTCTACTCTGATCTTTACAATTTCTGTCTACTAACTTTGGGTTTCCTTTGCTCTTCTTTCTCTAGTTTCTTTAGGTGTAAGGTTAGATTGTTTATTTGGGATTTTTCTTGTTTCTTAAGGTAGGATTATATTGCTATAAACTTCCCTCTTAGAACTGCCTTTGCTGCATCCCATAGGTTTTGGATCATTGTGTTTTCATTGTCATTTGTCTCTAGATATTTTTGGATTTCCTCTTTGATTACTTCAATGATCTCTTGGTTATTTAGGAGCATATTGTTTAGCCCCCATGTGTTTGTGTTTTTTACAGTTTTTTTCCAGTAATTGATTTCTAATCTCATAGCATTGTGGTCAGAAAAGATGCTTCATACGATTTCAATTTTCTTGAATTTACCAAGGCTTTATTTATGATCCAAAATGTGATCTATCCTGGAGAATGTTCCAGGTGCACTTGAGAAGAATGTGTAATCTGCTGTTTTTGGATGTAATGTCCTATAGATATCTATTAAATCAAGCTGATTTATTGTGTCATTTAAAGCTTGTGTTTCCTTATTAATTTTCTGTGTGGATGATCTGTCCATTGGTGTAAGTGGGGTGTTAAAGTCCCCCAGTATGATTGTGTTACTGTCAATTTCCTCTTTCATAGTTGTTAGCATTTGCCTTATGTATTGAGGGGCTCCTATGTTGGGTGCATATATAATTATCTCCTCTTCTTGCATTGATCCCTTGATCTTTATGTAGTGTCCTTTCTTGTCTCTTGTAATATTTTTTATTTTAAAGTCTATTTTATCTGATATGAATATTGCTACTCAAGCTTTCTTTTGATTTCCTTTTGCATGGAATATCTTTTTCCATCCCCTCACTTTCAGTCTGTATGTGTCCCTAGCTCTGAAGTGGGTCTCTTGGAGACAGCATATATATGGGTCTTGTTTTTGTATCCATTCAGCCAGTCTGTGTCTTTTGGTTGGTGCATTTAGTCCATTTACATTCAAGGTGATTATCGGTATGTATATTCCTATTACCATTTTCTTAATTGTTTTGTTGTTGTTTTTGTAGGTCCTTTTCTTCTCTTATGTTTCCCGCTTACAGAAGTTCCTTTAGCATTTGTTGTAGGGCTGGTTTGGTGGTGCTGAATTCTCTTAGCTGTTGCTTGTCTGTAAAGCTTTTGATTTCTCCATCAAATCTGAATGAGATCCTTGCTGGGTAGAGGATTCTTGGTTGTAGTTTCTTCCCTTTCATCACTTTAAGTATATCATGCCACTCCCTTCTGGCTTGCAGTTTCTGCTGAGAAATCAGCTGTTAACCTTATGGGAGTTCCCTTGTATGTTATTTGTCCTTTTTCCCTTGTTGATTTTAATAACTTTGTCTTTAATTTTTGTCAATTTGACTACTATCTATGTCTTGGCATGTTTCTCCTTGGGTTTATCCTGCCTGGGACTCTCTGTGCTTCCTGGACTTGGGTAGCTATTTCCTTTCCCATGTTAGGGAAGTTTTCAACTATAATCTCTTCCAATATTTTCTCGGGTCCTTTCTCTCTCTCTTCTCCTTCTGGGACCCCTGTAATGTGGTGTGTTTAACGTTGTCCCAGAGGTCTCTTAGGCTGTCTTCAGTTCTTTTCATTCTTTTTTCATTATTCTTTTCTGCATCTGTGATGATCACCATTCTGTCTTCCAGGTCACTTATTTGCCCTTCTGCCTCCGTTAATCTGCTATTGGTTCCTTCTAGTGTATTTTTCATTTCAGTTATTGTGTTGCATATGTCTGTTTGTTTGCTCTTTAATTCTTCTAGGTCTTTGGTAAACTTTTTGATCTTTGCATCCAGTCTTTTTTCAAAGTCCTGGATCATCTTCACCATCATTATTCTGAATTCTTTTTCTGTAAGGGTGCCTATCTCCTCTTCATTTAGTTGATTTCAGGGTTTTATCCTGTCCCTTCATCTGGTATAAAGTCCTCTGCTTTTTCATTTTCTCTGTCTTTCTGTGGCTGTGGTTTTCAGTTCCACAAGATGAAATACTGCTGATACTGCTTGATACTGCTGTCTTCCCTCTTGTGGAGGAAGCTGTCTAGGAGGCTTGGGCGTGCTTCCTGGTGGGAGAGACTGATGGTGGGCAGGGTTGGGTGGGCAGAGCTCAGTAAGACTTTAATCCAATTTGGTGGGCGGACCTCAGTAAAACTTTAATCTGCTTGTTTGCCAATGGGTGGGGCTGTGTTCCCACCTTGCTGGTTGTTTGGCCTGAAGCTACTTAGCACTGGAGCTTACAGGCTCTTTGGTGGGGCTAATGGTCGACTCTGGGAGTGCTCACACCAATGAGCACTTCCCAGAACACCTGCTGCCAGTGCCCCTGTCTCCTCGGTGAGCCACAGCTGCCTCCCACCTCTGCAGGCAACCCCGCCCCTCCTACCATCTTACTGAGGCTTCTCCTTTGTCTCTGGATGTGGGGTGTCTTTTTTGGTGAGTCCCAGTGTCTTTCTGTCAATGATTGTTCAGCAGTTTGTTGTAATTGGTGCTCTTGCAAGAGGGAGTGAGTGCACATCCTCCTACTCCGCCATCTTGATCCTCTAATCTCTCCTGTGTTATTTAAATGTAACTTTGTATTGCATCCATTTCTGTGAAAGTGGATCCCCATCATTTAAAAGCCCTGTGTTTTGCTCTTATTGTTTCAAGAGAACAGAGTGTTCTACTGGCAAAGACTACTAGATATTTGTCATCAATGAGTGACAACTGAAGAGACTAAATTAGTCTGTGTTTGCAGTATCTGAGAAGTATGTCATGAGAGGTGGGGAGTCTCACATTAAAGTGGGAAGTCCTAGAAGATACCTCGTTAGACCCTGAGAAAAAAGCATTTTTGTTAGGGTTCAGAAATAGTTTTCCTCTTTCTTCTGTCCCATCACTTAGGCCTGGCTCTGAGGCCTTAATTTTGCTTCCAGGGCCAAAAGGACAGCAGATTCACTCATAAGAAAGCCCATGGGATGCCTACAATATGAGCCAGTCCTCAGCGCCTTACCAGGGTACAGTTCTCATTCATGTCAGCAGGAAGCCTGCCTATAGGGCAGGGAACCTCAAATGAGTTCTTTCTCTGCTTTGCTGTTCTCTATCAAACTCGTCCTGCGGCTGCTTTAAGTGTTGATGTCTTGGCATCAAAAACAGGGAGACAGCTCCATTTCTTCTGGCACCTAGAGCCGGTTCTTCAGAGCAGCTCATCCCCTCCCTTCAGGATTGCTTTGGAAGTCTCACTGTTTATAAACGAAGCCCACATTGGCCCCATTGTGACGTGTGGCACTCCTCACTCAGTAGCAAGGGGGAGTTCAAATGTCTTAAGTGACCCTCCAGGGTAACCAAAACACTGAATACCCTAACAGAGTAACTGACTCTCTGCCATTCTGCTCCTTAGATTTGAACAGCACTCTGTGTTTTCCAAAGCTTCTCCATACACTTAAAGGAGCTGTGGTCTGGCAGACCCTGCGAGGGAGGCACAGCAGATATAGTTAGTCCATTTCACAGATGAGAAGACTGAGATTCAGACAGTTTATCCATGCAGCTAGTGAATTGTGGAACTGGGTCCTAACCTCCCAGCTGCTGCATCTTCCCCACGATGGCTGATGGTTTACTTTCTCTTCCTTTCCCTCTTCTCTGCTCATTTCCCTCTTCCCATTCCCTCTCCCACCCCTCTCCCCCCATATTTCCTCCCTCCCTTTTTCCCTCCTTCCTCTCCCTCAATCTCTTTCTCTCCACTCTCTCCTTAACTCTCTCATTCCAACAAGGATTTCAGGCAGGATCGTGAACACTACAGAATTATAGCACCAACTTCACCATTAATCCAGAAATTTTAATAGGAACTTAAACATCTCTCAAGGGAAATTTCTTTGCCTCTCTGTGATTCATTTTCTCCATCTATGAGATAAGGATGTAGGTAACTACAAGATAACAGAATTAAAAGTCAGAGATGCACCCAAAGAAATATTGCTGTAGAAGATACACAACTTGTATCTCTTTAGGTCAAATTCATGTGTGCCTTGTTGTAGACATTTCACTTTCTCTTTTAGAATTTCGAATTATGTTTGATTAAAACACTCGAGTTACAGCCAAACCTGGAGCATTTTCCTCACACCACCCTTTCTACCTGAAGAGACAAACAAACTAAATATTCCAAAGGTCCAGTAAAGAGTTGATTCTACCTGATACTCTAAATAAGGATATCTTAGCAATTCAGAACAAAAGCATGCAATTTTTTATTCACAGTCCAGCTTAGGAAGATGGTAACTAGTCTCATTAGTCACTGCACCAATGCCTCCTAATAACACCTCTCACCTCAATTTCTATTGATTTGCAGATGTTTGGAGGACTATCTGATATTGAAATTACTCTGATCTCATTTCCTCCCCTCCTGTGAAAATTAATGACATGATGACAAGCTTTCATGAGGGCCTGTCTCCAGCATCTAAGCTGTGAGGACTGTAATTCTTGGAGAGCACCGACTCACTATGAGGATGTAAATACCTGCAATCTAATCTAGAAAGTCAAAGAAAGGTAATATCTCAAAACTGTGCCCTTTGGCTCTCAAAAGCAGTAGGTCCAGTTTGTAAATAAGAGTCTAGATCATTCCACCCTGAGAAATGACCACAACCTGGAGAACCCTGTTGAGACTGCAAATAATTCCTTAAAGGCAAAATGTCTGTAAGAGAATATCACTGGATCTTTGCAAGGGTCTGTGTGTATTTTGGTCCTATTCCCATATCTCTTCAAAATCTGTTCTACATCTCCCTTAAATTGTTCATCTGATCTCCTCTCTGTAAAGTGCTTGGATGTGTTTTAACTCATTAATTGACTGAACATGTAGGGGTCTTCTGTTTTGAATAGGTTCACTCATAATATCAGAGGATGGGAAGGTGCCTGCTTAAAGGGACAGGTAATGTCCAAGCAGGGCAAATCGATCCAGGTCAAGACCATATCAATGGACATGGGGTATCCTACTGCACAGAACTGACCTTCCAATGTTCAGATGTATAATAGCCCAAAGCACATTTATGGGCCTAATTGTACTGTTTCTGATTTTAGTCCAGCTAACTTAACCTTGGCTTCATCTAACTGGGCTGACTGGAACACTGGACAGCTGCCTGTTACAGTGGCCTTGGATAGCCTTCACTTGTTGCCCAATTTGGCCTATAGTCCTTTGCTGCAGGGCTTAGAACCTAATAGCAGGACCAGCAGAGGACCTGGCCACCCAGAATACTACTCGCTTTTCCCACGGGCCATCCAGAAATTCTCAAGGGTTCCTCTGAAACAAGGAAGGGCTATGGCTTCCGACACTTGGTCCAGAGGCATCTGTTGAACTTCGTAGTCCGATCACCTACTTCTCTAAAATATCTTCTTAGTGCCAAATACTTGCCTTGAAAAGTATTTGACAGATGACCCCAATTTAACAAAGAATCAGGAGCTAATTAGCTTAAGAGATGGGTACTTAATTCATTAGGCTACATGAAATTCCCTTACAGTTTGAGACAAATTCTTTATCTTCTTTAGAGCTGCTGCCAGTATCTTGTTCTTCATTTCAGTAGAAGGCAGGAGAGCCAATCAGGTGGCATCTTAGAAGAAGCAAGTTGCTAAGAATGCCCGTTGCTGCATAGTGGGCATCATTTGTACCTCCCTGGCTTTCTTTTTCATTGCTGGTCTGGAAATCACGGTACCTTTCAAAGAGGCAGAGGCTGAGTCAGGTTCCTACTAAAACAAAGTAAAACTTGGTTTCCTGAGGAGTACAGCCGAACTGACTCAGACTCTGAGGATCTAACAGTCTCAAAAGGAAAAACAACCAAATATCAGTACTCTTGGTCCTGTGCCATCTTAGGGCTGCCTTCCAGGGAACAGAGGTGATGTGATCAAAAGTAGCATGTGGTTTTATCTTCATAGAGTGTGGCTCTGAGAAGCTAAGGCCCATGTTTGGGGGAACAGACTTGCTCTAGCACAGTGTGCCACACCCAAAAGGAGACCTCCTGGGAGAAACAGAGTGTCCACTCTTCTTCTGTGTCTACAGGGGTCTCCAGGTGGCCTTAGGAGGACAAGGGTGCAGACATCAGTATATGTTGTTCATTTTCTCTAGACCTTTCTTTTCTCTGTTACCAAATCAGACAGTTTCTCTGTTAGCGTCTATAATCATTTCTAGTTAACATCCATATCCCCATAAGCAACTGGAAAGCCAACCAAATAAATGTAGACTCTCTAAGCAAAGCAGAGTTTGATTTAAAAATGAAACAAAACAAAACACTGACATCTCACCTAGCTAACCCTAGTGTGTGAGAAAAGACCACAGGATGAAGGCAGACTGCCTGGGCTGCTGAGTCAACAGTAGGAAAGAGCTTCTCATGCTGAAAGGGCAACTAACAGCCCTATTAAATAAAGTCATACTTTTCTCACCTACACACTATAACTTCCCTGCAGCTGAAGCAGAATAACTGTTCCCAGTGAAGCCTTGCTCCTTGGCTTGCACATTCATTCATTCATTTGTTCTGACAACAAACATTTATTTAGTATCCACTTATATCCGTGGTTTTCAATTTCATGCATCCAACCATTCACTCAAAAATTACTTATTGTTGGACACCTACCTATGGATCAAGTACTGTCTTTGGTACAAAATGTATGATACACAGTTCATAATATGAAAAGTTTATAGTCTAGTTAGTAATTCATACTCTATTCACTCATCCAGGCATTCATCCATTCACTCATTCCTTAGACGGATATTTCCTAAAGACCGACTCTGTGCCAGGTACTGCGTTAGGCACTGTGGCCAACACACTCATCCTCATCTTCTTCTCTACCTCCTTTTTAACTTATTGTACCACACATGTGCTGCCACCACCACCACTGCTAAGCCCAGAAGAAAAACAAACCCAACGGTTTGGGGGGTTTTCCATGTGCGTATTTGTGTGTGTGGTTATTCTAGGGGGAGAGGTGAGAGGGTTTCAGGTGGGTGGGCATTGGTATCGAGTTACACAGGGCTCCTGCAAGGAGACATTGGTTCCATTCAGGGTGGGATCTAAGAAGGCAGATAACGGATTCAGTACAGTACAGAGTGAACCTTTGAGCCGTGATCGCTGTGGAGCAATGGGTTAAGCTGCCTCACGATGCGGCAAGCTTCCCACCCCAATATGTGGTCAGAGGTCAGGTGATGAGCTGCCAAGCACAGCAGAGAAGAGATGCTGCTACCCAGGAGACTTCTGATCTCTCATCTAGAGTCTCTTTCTACTCTGAGATCTCAGTACCAAAACAGTCTCCCTGGCACATTCTAAGTATTCAATAAATACTTGTCAAATGAATGATTAAATAAGCATTCAGCCATTTAGTGGACCTTGAGGTCCTTGAAAGTAAGAGCTGGGCCTTATTCATCCCTGTAGTCCCAGGGCTCCAGCCCTCTCCAGGGTTCCAGGGAACAGTCTGAAGCCTTTGTACTGGAGGATACCCAAGCTCCCTTTTAAAAATTCTAGGCAGAAACATCTCCTTGTGGCTTAGCTACCTGGCAGATTCTCTCAGCAAGGGGAGCATCCTTTATAGGCATACTCAGTCATCTTTTCCTTAAACTCCAAGCTTTGTTTTCTTCCCAATTAGCAAATTGCCGGTCCACCTCTCTCACTATGAGGCCTTATGTACTCAGGGAACAAAAGTTTGTTTTGCTATCAGCTAGAAAGGCAAAATAGCTATATAAAGAAACTGAATAAGGCCTTCCCAAAGCAAACAGTAGAACTAGCTTCTGGATTAGCTCTCTTTGGGGTTATCTGTGGCTGTTTCCCTCCCTCCAGTGGCACCCGTGATCACAAAGAGAATACATGACTGCCACTGGAAACCGAGTGATTGATCTGCAGCACTGTGGGCCAGACACCACTGCCAGGAGAGAGGCAAGAGGCAGGGAAAGCCAGAGCCGACTTCAAGATTCTTGGGCCACAGGCCACACCGGAATTCAGGTCATCTCACTTTGCCAAGGAAGCTTATCAAAGAAGAAAACAGACTGATATTTTCTGGCCTTCTGGTTTGCTCTCAGAATTTGAGGTTGGAAGTTAGCCTGGCTTTCGCCATCCTGGGGAGAGATAGTAGAAATACGAGAATTTTATTCTTTGATAGCACTGAATGTGTGGCCTGGTACAGGACTGTTTATGCTGTTTCCCTTTAGCAAAACAGCTCAATACACAAAGAATTTCATACTGGACCAAGGACCTGACCTGCTTGTTCATGGCTGTGTCATCCAGGGACAGCCCAAACCTGGCAGAAATAGCTGAAATTTTCAGCCACAGAACTCAACCCGTTAATTTAGATGAAAATATTACTGAGTGAACACTGATTCTAAACTCGCTCTACTCCAATATGCCAAGAAACTCCCGGAAGCAATGCACACAGGACAAGACCTGAGCTATCAGGGCGGTTGGGGGACATTTCACAGGGCATTTTGATGGGCAAATCTGAGAAATCAGTCACACTTTTAGCAAGGGCGCATGATCTTTCCAGCAGCAAGAGGAACATCCAGTTCCTAGGACAGCTACAGAAAATGACTAAGCTTGTTTGCAAACATCTCTAAGATTACATCAAGTAACAAAGAAGTCAATATCTTTTCCCATTACTGATGTAGAGGAGACAATCAAAAAACACTGGCCTTCTCTGGCTTTTATCTGTTAATGACCACCCCTGGGACTTCAAGTGCCACAGCTGTTCCTTGGGAAACCCCCTGTGTCATGATATGGAAGACTCGGTATGAAGTTGGCCCAGTTCTCCAGGTGATCGTGCTCACCAGTCGAATACACCAATCCATCATTTCAGCAGAAAGACAGTGTGGCACGGAATTCAAGAAAGAAAGGCAATTTCCTTTAAGATACTGTGGCAAACACTTCTTTCCCTGTAGGGTAAAGCTTCGGCAGACACTCCGCCCCTCTACTCTCAGAGGAGCTCCCTAGACAAGCAATATCAGCATCACCTGGGAACCTGTTAGAAAGGCAGATTCTTGGGTCCTACCCAGATGTCCTGACTCAGAAACCCTGGGGGTTAGGCCCAACAGTCTGTGGTTTAACAAACCCTCCAGGTGATTCCAGTGCATGCTGATGTTTGAGAACCACCACTGTATATATATATATATATGTAACAGTACATATAAGACCAAGTGTATATATGTATGTGTGTATGTATACTTGTAATGTCATATATACACATGCATATAACCATACATATCTATATAAGTCCTAAAATTATGGATTTTTTAAAAAATCAGTTTATTTTAATATGACAGTAACTTTTATTGAAACCTCTGGCTAATTGATGTGATAACTCTGGGTCCTTTGTAGACTATCTCTACATGCCTCCTGTGGTCTAAGCGCCACAGAGGGTAAACCAATAACCCAGGAAATCAGAAGACTTTCTTTTGGCTGATGTACAACAGGCTATTAGGAATCTGATCTACCATTTAAGATTCTCTAAAAAAGCAAACTGCTTGTGCTTCTTTGGCATTTAGATGAGTCTGGTGAATAGACAAACAAATATTAGATATCTTCTTAAAAGAAGCTGATCAGAATAGTGGTGAGTAACATGGGCTTTGGAGTCAGATAGATTTGGGTTTAAGTCCATCTCCATCACTTGCCAGCTGAGTGCAATTGGGCAAGTGGTTTAACTTCTCTGGCCCTCCATTTATTTCTTCAGTAGTAAAATGGGAAGAGTAATAATATTGAGCTCTTAGGGCTAATGTCAGGATTAAGTTAGATAATACACATCTGTAGAGCGTGCTTGATAAATATCACCAAACAACATTTGGTCTCACTGATGCTATTTTACTGAGTTCACCCACAGCGAGTAGTATCAAAGCTTCCAGAGATGCCTCACTATGAAACGCAGATTCCTTGGATCTCCCTGGAATTCTTCAGGGACAGTGTGAGAGGATGAGATGATGAAAAAGAGAACCCTAGATTTTTGTGAAAGTTTGGGGAAAGATAGGGGATGAAAAGCAAGGCTCAGGCATGGGGTGAGGGGAATTTGCTGGTGGGGTGGAGGCTGCTGTGTGTGTTTGGCCTCTGAAGCTCTGTGGTGGCCACAGTTTTCCTTTCTCATTGTTAATGGCGTCTGGGCAGAGAGGAGCTTCGGAGCCAGACCTCTGAGGCTGTGTGTGGTGAGCCTGCAGGGGCTGGCAGTCGCTAAGGGCGGAAACCACTGTTTGGGAGCTGCTGGCAGTTTAACTGTTTCTGATGCTCATTGCTGAGGATGAGAAAAAGACAGGAGGGCCAGGGCATTCCACATTGTGATTCTGTTCGTGGTAAGAGCCGCCTTACCAAGAGCACCAAAGGTTTCTTTGGAACCATAATCTTATCAAGCAGCTTCTGGAACAAGATTTTTAGCTGTGTGCATGTCATAACATCAGTCTCCTAGACTCTTGTCTTGATTCTGTTTTTCTGAGTATTTCAAAAGAACCACTTGGCCCATTTCAGAAGTCAGTATTAACTGCTTTGTGAGAGATACAGCTTCTGGAGGCTTACAAAGTCCTTGCTCCGCAGCTAAAATGATTTATCAGAACCATTCCTATTGGGGATGTGCTCATTACCATCCTCTAATATGCAAAGTAACCATAAGAATGTAAATGTTTCCTCTTATCTCACAGCCTTAGGTGTGTGTGCTTCTGTTTCAAGCCTTGAGGTACAACTTAGTGTTGTTTTCTTAAAGAAATAAGACATCCTCCAATTAATGGGTATGGAAAAACAGCAATAGGGGCATGGTTAACAAATCATGTAATAAAATGCTATGCAGCCATGAGAAAAGATATTTTCAAATAATTTTAATACTCTTGATGCAATGTGAAGTGAAAATAGCAAGAATGAAAGCCTTATAGAACAGTGGATCTCAGGGTGTGGTCCCTGGACCAGAAGCAGCAGGAGAGCCTGTAAACTTTATAGAAATGCACATTCTCAGGCCCCACCCACACCTGCTATAGCAGAGACTCAGGGAGTAAGCCTATAGCAGTATGTTTTCAAAGCCAGGTGAATCTGATGTATCTTACGGTTTGAGAACCACTGATAGAGAGCATGAATCAATGTAACTATGTAAAATATATGCACGTGGAAGAATATACACAAAAAGATAAAGTGGTTCTTTCTGTGATAGGATTGTGGATGATTTTTGCTTCTCTCTGTTTACCTTTTGTGGTTTTTTTATATGCTACTGTTTCTAAAATGAGCATATATAGCTTTTATATTTAGAGAAAAAGTAGTAAAATTATCAGATATTTCTTTTACATGTACATTATGTCAACTCATACCATATTAACATTTTCTTGAAAACTTAACTATTCATGCACCTTCAATGTTCTTCAATTTCTTGTTATTACAATTCAACCTCCTTTTATTTTCTTTAATAAATTTTCTCAGCCCTGCTGCCTTTTTACTGACTTTCTCACCCTCAAGTCTTGAAGTCCCTGCTACTAATAGAAAAAAGAAAAAGAAAAAAAAAACATTTTGGAGACTGTGAAAAGTCTGTATGCTTTGGTTGTTATAAGCAGGCAAATAGTTGGGTTTTCTTAAGCATGATGTTTCCTTTTGTGTATATTTAGAGGTTAGTATATTTTCATGCATTAGTAAAAATTTTTAGCTTCTACATATATTTTCATGCACAATTTACATTTTGTTTGGATTGATTTTTTTTCCCACTACATCAACTCAAAGCATTTTTAACTTGACCTTTCTAATTTCAAGAGTTCATTTACAAAGTAAACAGATATTGTGGATTTGCATTTATACAAGGAGGGTTAAATTTTTTTTTTTTTTTTTTTTGGCTGCACTGGGTATTAGTTGTGGGACACGGGATGTTTTGTTGTGGTGCACATGCTCTTCATTGCGGGGCATTGAGCTGCTCTCTAGTTGTGGCATGAGGGTTTTCTCTCTCTAGTTGTGCACATGGTCTCCAGGGTGAATGGGCTCTGTAGTTGTGGCATGCGGGTTCCATAGTTTGCAGCACGCAGGCTCTCTAGTTGAAGCAAGCGAGCTCAGTAGTTGTGACACACGGGTTTAGTTACCCCATGGCATGTGGCATCTTAGTTCCCCAACGAGGGATTGAACCTGCGTCCCCTGCATTGGAAGGCAAATTCTTTACCACTGGACCACCAGGGAAGTCCCAAGTGGGTTTAAATTCTAAGATGAGCAAATAAGGTAAATATCACATACAGTCAAAATTATTCCATCTCAGTAATAGAATGTTATTCCTCAAGCCCTGGAATAGACTTTACCTGAGTACTAGCTAACACAAATAGGGGCCATGTTATGCAAAAATGTACAGCTTTCATCTCCAAAATCACTTAGTGCTATGAGATGCTCACATCATGAGAGGCTCTCAGAGTCAGACCCAAATGAGAAAATAACAGACCGCTCCACCTATCTTACACTCATTTTCTAGGAAATGGCAGATTAAATTGTCTGAGCTATTTAAATTATTTTGCAGAGTTTGTTTTCTTTTGTTTTGGTTGATGATACATAATTGCATTTGCCTAAGTAAAATGTACATTCAGTGTGATTTCCCTGCACTTCTGCAGTA
The DNA here is from genome assembly GCF_030028045.1 of Hippopotamus amphibius kiboko. Classification (NCBI taxonomy): domain Eukaryota; kingdom Metazoa; phylum Chordata; class Mammalia; order Artiodactyla; family Hippopotamidae; genus Hippopotamus; species Hippopotamus amphibius. Next base: position 27,936,352 of record NC_080202.1, on the reverse strand, counting down.
TCTCCTGTTGTGCCCTAGGCTTCCTTCTCTCAACACATCATGGATGTTCTCCAGGTAGAAATGACTCTGACCTCCCCCCTGGCATTCTGATCTTACTCATCCTCTAAAATCCTTTGCAAAAAACTTCCTACACAAAGCCTTCCTAATCTCAGTAGAAAGTGATCCCTCCATGCTCTGAAGGTCTCTGAGACATTCATCACTCTTTACTGTATTTGCATTTGAATGTGGCTTGGCTTGCCCAGGAAACACTAGCGGTTCTTGAAGGCAGCATCCAAGTGTCTTTAACACCAATCTTGGCTTTGAATCCTAGATTTGCCCTTTCTTAGCCAATCTTAGGTAAATTAGTAAATCCCCCTGCACCTCCGTCCTCCACTATGAAATGTGATAGTCACAGTACCAACCTCTGAAAGGTCAAGTGGGCATTAAATGAGATACTGCACAGTAGTGGGCTAGCACAATATCCAGCATATAATAAAGCCCAAGAAATGTTAGCTGCTTTTATTTCTATTCTCCATTGTGATTCTAATAGTACATCTTTTCTCCATAAGCATTTGTTTATTGAATGTATGAATAAATGAATACTATAGTTAAGCTCATACGTACCCCTCTGCATCCTCAATACCCAATGGGGAGTTTATACTTGCCATTTGTCCTTGAATCCATTATAGAACTTAATGAACCAAAGATTCTCTTTTATTCTCAAGGCAGGTGTGGGGCGCATATGGGTAAATTTTCTGTCTTGAAGAAGCTGTCCCCAACCACCTAGCTTATACCTCATCAAGCTCTGTGTTTTCATCCATGAAATGGGAATTAGAACACTGGTCTATGATTTTGCCTAGACGCAAGGAGAACCCGGGGAGGATTAGGACTTTAGAGAGAAATTTTATAAACAGAGACTGTTTGAGGTAATTTGAAGAATCAGAGCATGAGTTTGTAAATTAGCATATTTCAGTTAGAGAGCTTCCAATCGCATGGGAATCTAGATGTCGCTCAATGAGGGCACAGGGCAAAACCAGCTGCTTTTTGGGTTTGTCAAGCATCTCAAGTTATTTCTCAGGAGTTGGGGTTTGGCAAAGTCTGAAACCCACATTGCCAAGTCCTTCTTTCCCCCTTAATTTTTAAGCCCATGTGTATTTTAAGGGAAATTTAATCCGTATGTTTCTGTTTCCTTTACACTTAACTCATAAAAATGGTTTGTCAGAGCAATTTGATGTCCCAGAAATCTTTGGAGCCTTTATAATGATATTTTTTAACCTTTCCTCCCTCCCTTAGACACAGGAAATTGCGTTTTTTAAAAGAAAATGAATCAAACTGAAAGTCTCAAGGTCAGTATTGATGGGTCAGACACACCAGCTCAAGGAATTGAGCATTTGTAAATATGGCATCTTCCACTGCTGCTCCTGCAGGGCTCTGGGGGTGAGAGAAAGATCAATTTCACGGGCAGGCAGATGGCAGTAATTGGCAGTGTGCTGTGATAGAATACTCAAATATTTGATTTTTTTCCCATCAAGCTGAGAGTCCCTCTCCCATCTGTACTTCTGTATTGAAAGATCTGCTCCTTAGAATTTGGGTCCCTCAACCTTAGTCGAACCCTGAAGTTCAGCATCAGAAGTTCTTGTAGAAAAGTAGACTAAGAGAACTGAGACCACTAATAGTAAAACACAGTAACTGTCTTCTATTCCAATTTTCCACATCATCCCTAGAGAGAGAAAACAGGACTCGGCATGCTTGCATTAAGGCCAGAGGAAGTGTTCTCACAAAGTTTTGTGAAGATGGCACTCCCCCAGCTTTAGTGAGTCTACTGTCACGGGAAGGATTCACATAATCCCCAGATGTCCACAGAGCAGGCAGAAATATGCCATGCGTTGGTACTACATCTTAGCCACATGAGCGGTTACCTGGGGTTGTTTGACCTGCATCAGATCCAGGTTTGTAGCCATGCCACATCATCTACCATCAGCTGGAGTTAAACTTCAATCAGGCTTCTTTCTGGCAGTATGTTCACTGCTGGATTGGAGTGGGTCTTTCTGGACACTAAGGACCACAGAGTCTCACAGTGCATGGCATGTAATAGTTTGAGACAGATCAACCATGGTGGCTGAGTTTAATACAAAATGCCCTAAAGACATATGGCTGGCTTATCCTATCCCAATTTTACTGTATGGTAATAGAACTCTGTAACACAATGGCCCAAGCTGAGACTTTCTCTGCTATATGGACCAAAAAGCCATGTGGACATTCAACTCCCAAAACAAAGTTGCAAATAGAAAGTCCAATCAAAGAATGTCCTGATAGCTCTGTCATTTTCAAATGGGGATAAGCGCTGAAGAGTTCAACTCATTGAATGATGAAGATTCTGAGCTTAGAAGTACTTCTCTCTGTCACTAAGTTAGCTTATGATACAGATGGAACAGTGAAATTCTGGACCTGGATGGCTGACTGAAGGAGATATCCAAGGAACATGAACACCAAACCAGGGTACCGAGCCTGCATGCTGCTTTTATTTTGGATCTTGGATAAAAATAGAAAACAACTGACATAAAGTGGCCAGTTTTGGAAATTCAGTGAGTCCATGAGGCCTGGTGGATATCAAGGTTTTACACAATTGATAAGTCTTAGGCAAGTGAGCTAGTCAGAAATCTACCACTTTTCAATAGTCTACACAGTGGCAAACATACAAATATTCTTTATAAATTAATTTTTTTGAGCCAGACCCTGGATCAAATGTTTATTTTACTTCACTGAATTCACATGATAACTTAATAAGCTAAGTATCATTATCCCCATTTTACAAACTAGGAAATGGGGGCTCCTAAATTTACTTATTGGGGCAATTAAGTAACTTGTCCAAATTAGCGTAGTTAATGAAAATACTGAAACTTAAAAACAAATCAAACTCCAAAGCCCATGCTGGTTCTTTTTTTTTATTATTATTTCATTTTATTTATTTATTTATTATTTTTTGGGGGGGTACACCAAGTTCAATCATCTGTTTTTACACATATATCCCCGTATTCCCTCCCTCCCTCTACTCCCGCCCACCCTCCCCGTCCCAGTCCTCTAAGGCATCATACATCCTCGAGTTGAACTCCCTTTATTATACAGCAAATTCCCACTGCCTATCTAATTTACAGTTGGTAGTATATATATGTCTATGCTACTCTCTCACTTCGTCTCAGCTTCCCCTTCACCCACCGCCCCCCAAACCTCGAGTTCTCCAGTGCATCCTCTGCATCTGCGTCCTTGTTCTTGTCTTGTCACTGAGTTCATCAGTACCATTTTTAGATTCCATATATATGAGTTAGCATACAATATTTGTCTTTCTCTTTCTGACTTACTTCACTCTGTATGACAGACTCTAGGTCTATCCACCTCATTACATATAGCTCCATCTCATTCCTTTTTATAGCTGAGTAATATTCCATTGTATATATATGCCACATCTTCTTTATCCATTCATTTGTTGATGGGCGTTTAGGTTGCTTCCATGTCCTGGCTGTTGTAAATAGTGCTGCAATAAACATTATGATACATGTTTCTTTTCAGATTATGGTTTTCTTTGGGTATATGCCCTGTAGTGGGATTACTGGATCATATGGTAGTTCCATTTGTAGTTTTTTAAGGAACCTCCAAACTGTTTTCCATAGTGGCTATACCAACTTACATTTCCACCAACAGTGCAGGAGAGTTCCCTTTTCTCCACACCCTCTCCAACATTTGTTGTTTCCAGATTTTGTGATGATGGCCATTCTGATCAGTGTGAGGTGATACCTCATTGTGGCTTTGATTTGCATTTCTCTGATGATTAGTGATGTTGAGCATCTTTTCATGTGTGTGTTGGCCATCTGTATGTCTTCTTTGCAGAAATGTCTATTTAGGTCTTCCACCCATTTGTGGATTGGGTTATTTGCTTTTTTGGTATTCAGATGCTTGAGCTGCTTGTATATTTTGGAGGTTAATCCTTTGTCCGTTGTTTCGTTGACAACTATTTTTTCCCATTCTGAGGGTTGCCTTTTAGTCTTGTTTATGGTTTCCTTCGCTGTGCAAAAGCTTTTAAGTTTCATGAGGTCCCATTTGTTTATTCTCGATTTTATTTCCATGATTCTAGGAGGTGGGTCAAAAAGGATCTTGCTTTGATGGATGTCATAGAGTGTTGTGCCTATGTTTTCCTCTAGGAGTTTTATCGTGTCTGGCCTTACATGTAGGTCTTTAATCCATTTGGAGTTTATTTTTGTGTATGGTGTTAGGAAGTGTTCTAATTTCATTCTTTTACATGTAGCTGTCCAATTTTCCCAGCACCACTTATTGAAGAGGCTGTCTTTTTTCCATTGTATATTCGTGCCTCCTTTGTCAAAGATAAGGTGCCCATATGTGCTTGGGTTTACCTCTGAGTTCTCTATTCTATTCCATTGATCTTCTTTTCTATTTTTGTGCCAGTACCATACTGTCTTGATCACTATGGCCTTGTAGAATAGTGTGAAGTCAGAAAGCCTGATTCCACCAACTCCATTTTTCCTTCTCAAAATTGCTTTGGCTATTTGGGGTCTTTTGCATTTCCATACAAATCGTAAGATTTCTTGTTCTAGTTCTGTGAAAAATGCCATTGGTAATTTGATAGGGATTGCATTGAATCTGTAAATTGCTTTGAGTAGTACAGTCATTTTCACGATGTTGATTCTTCCAATCCAGGAACATGGTATGTCCCTCCATCTGTTTGTGTCATCTATGATTTCTTTCATCAGTGTCTTAACATTTTCTGCATACAGATCTTTTGCCTCCTTAGGCAGGTTTATTCCTAGGTATTTTATTCTTTTTATTGCAATGGTGAATGGGAGAGTTTCCTTAATTTCTCTTTCTGCTCTTCTGTTGTTAGTGTATAGGAATGCAAGAGATTTCTGTGCATAAATTTTGTATCCTGCTACTTTACTAAACTCATCAATTAGTGCTAGCAGTTTTCTGGTAGAGTCTTTAGGGTTTTCTATATATAATATCATGTCATCTGCAAAGAGTGACAATTTTACTTCTTTTCCAATTTGTATTCCTTTGATTTCTTTTTCTTCTCTGATTGCTGTGGCTAAAACTTCCAAAACTATGTTGAATAATAATGGTGAGAGTGGACACCCTTGTCTTGTTCCTGTTCTAAGAGGGAATGCTTTCAGTTTTTCATCATTTAGAATGATGTTGGCTTTTGGTTTCTCATATATGGCTTTTATTATGTTGAGGTAATTTCCTTCTATGCCCATTTTCTGGAGAGCTTTTATCATAAATGGATGTTGAATTTTGTCAGAAGCTCTTTCTGCATCTATTGAGATTATCACGTGGTTTTTATCCTTCAATTTGTTGATATGATGTATCATATTGATTGATTTGCATATACTGAAGAATCCTTTCATCCCAGGGATAAACCCCACTTGATCATGGTGTATGATTTTTTTAATGTGCTGTTGGAGTCTGATAGCTAGTATTTTGTTGAGGATTTGTGCATCTGTATTCATCAGTGATATTGGTCTGTCATTTTCTTATTTTGTGACGCCTTTGCCTGGTTTTGGTATCAGGGTGATGGTGGCCTCATAGAATGAGTTTGGGAGTGTTCCTTCTTCTGCAATATTTTGGAAGAGTTTGAGAAGGATAGGTGTTAGCTCTTCTCTAAATGTTTGATAGAATTCACCTGTGAAGCCATCTGGCCCTGGGCTTTTGTGTGTTGGGAGATTTTTAATCACTGCCTCAATTTCTGTACTGATTGGTCTGTTCATAGTTTCTATTTCTTCCTGGTTCAGTCTTGGAAGATTGTATTTTTCTAAGAATGTATCCATTTCTTCCAGGTTATCCAATTTATTGGCATATAGTTGCTTGTAGTAGTCTCTCATGATCTTTTGTATTTCTGTGGTGTCCATTGTTACTTCTTCTTTTTCATTTCTAATTCTGTTGATTTGCATCTGCTCCCTTTTTTTCTTCATGAGTCTGACTAATGGCGTATCAATTTTGTTTATCTTCTCACAGAACCAGCTTTTAGTTTCACTGATCTTTGCTGTTGTTTCCTTCCTTTCTTTTTCATTTATTTCTGCTCTGATCTTTATGATTTCTTTCCTTCTGCTCACTTTGGGGTTTCTTTGTTCTTCTTTTTCTAATTGTTTTAGGTGTAAGGTTAGGTTGTTTATTCGATATTTATCTTGTTTCTTGAGGTAGGATTGTATTGCTATAAACTTCCCTCTTAGAACTGCTTTTGCTGCATCCCATAGGTTTTGGGTTGTTGTGTTTTCATTGTCATTTGTTGCTAGATATTTTTTGATTTCCTCTTTGATTTCTTTAATGATTTCTTGGTTGTTTAATAGTGAATTGTTTAGCCTCCATGTGTTTGTATTTTTGCGCTTTTTTTCCTGTAATTGATATCTAGTCTCATGGCATTGTTGTCTGAGAAGATGCTTGATATGATTTCAATTTTCTTGAATTTGCTGAGGTTTGATTTGTGACCCAGGATGTGATCTATCCTAGAAAATGTTCCGTGTGCACTTGAGATGAAAGTGTATTCTGTCGTTTTTGGATGGAATGTCCTATAGATATCAATTAAGTCGAGATGGTCTAATGTGTCATTTAAAGCTTGTGTGTCCCTATTTATTTTCTGTTTGGAGATCTGTCCATCGATGTAAGTGGGGTGTTCAAGTCTCCCACTATTATTGTGTTACTGTCAATTTCCTCTTTTATGGCTGTTAGCATTTGCCTTATGTATTGAGGTGCTCCTATGCTGGGGGCATAGATATTTACCATTGTGATATGTTCTTCTTGGATGGATCCCTTGATCATTATGTAGTGTCCTTCCTTGTCTCTTTTAATAGTCTTTACTTTAAAGTCTAATTTTTCTGATATGAGTATTGCTACTCCAGCTTTCTTTTGGCTTCCATTTGCATGGAATATCTTTTTCCATCCCTTTACTTTCAGTCTATATGTATCCCTTGGTCTGAAGTGGGTTTCTTGTAGGCAGCATATAGAAGGGTCTTGTTTTTGTATCCATTCAGCCAGTCTGTGTCTTTTGGGTGCAGCATTTAATCCATTTACATTTAAGATGATTATTGATGTGTGTTTCAATTACCATTTTCTTAATTGTTTTGGGTTTGTATTTGTAGGTGTTTTCCTTTTCTTGTGTTTCCTACTTAGAGAAGTTCCTTTAGCACTTGTTGTAAGGCTGGTTTGGTGGTGCTGAATTTCTTATCTTTTGCTTGTCTGGAAAGCTTTTGATTTCTCCATCAAATCTGAATGAGATTCTTGCTGGGTAGAGTATTCTTGGCTGCAGGTTTCTCTCTTTCAGTACTATCAGTATATCCTGCCATTCCCTTCTGGCCTGCAGAGTTTCTGTAGAGAGGTCAGCTGTTATCCTTATGGGTTTTCCTTTATATGTTATTTGTTGCTTTTCTCTTGCTGCTTTTAATATTTTATCTTTGTGTTTAATTGTCATTAGTTTGATTAATATGTGCCTTGGTGTATTTCTCCTTGGATTTATTCTGTATGGGACTCTGTGCTTCTTGGACTTGGTTAATTATTTCCTTTCCCATGTTGGGGAAGTTTTCCACTATAACCTCTTCAAATATTTTCTGAGACCCTTTCTTTTTTTCTTCTTCTTCTGGGATGCCTATAATTCGAATGTTGGTATGCTTAATGTTATCACTGAGGTCTCTGAGACTGTCTTCTATTCTTTTTATTCTTTTTTCTTTTTCCTGCTCTGTGGCAGTTATTTCCCCCATTCTATCTTTCAACTCACTTATTCGTTCTTCTGCCTCAGTCATTCCATTGGTTATAGCATCTAGAGTATTTTTAATTTCAGTTATTTTGTTATCCATTGCTGTTTGTTTTTCTGAGTTTTTATGAACTGTTTCTTGTACTTTCTCTATTTTGTTATCGAGATTTTGTATCATTTTTACTATCATTACTCTGAATTCTTTTTCAGGCATTTTTCCTATTTCCTCTTCATTTATTTGGTCTTGTGGGTTTTTTGCTGCTCCTTTGCCTGCATGGTGTTTCTTTGTTTCCTCATGGTAGTCCAAACTCTTGGGGTTACTTGTCCTGGTGATAGAGTTGTTTATAGAAGACTGTGCAAGCCCCAGACTAATGTCTGAGTGCTGGGTTAAACAAATACTAAGTCTAGGAAACACATACATGTATAAGAAACACAATTACTGAATCCATTAGGACATAAGGCTCTGGAAAGACCTGACAGAAGAACCCCAGTATGCTATCAGATATTCAAAGAGAAACCCAACAGAAATTGACAACCAAAACAGAACAAAACAGAAACAAAAGCAAAAACAAACAAACAAACAAACAAACAAATAACACCTCACACATACAAACACTAATCCAGGGAGATTTTGTAAGCTAGCATCAAATATTAAAAAGAGCTAGAGTACCACCAGACAGAATGGAGATTCTCAGAATGAAATTAGACAATTGTACTAAAAACTAAGATAAAGACAAAAACCTAACATTAAATACCAAGGTGGTGCGTCATCTGGAGAATAGAGCAAGGTGTCTGAGCAGATCAATAGTGTTGCTTAGAAGTATGTTAAGATAAAATAAACTAAAAATGGATGGAAGACAGGGGAACAGAAGAGTGTAGTGTGATTGGAAATATGCAAATAAAAAGAAAGGAATAGAAATGTATAAAAGATAGGGATGAAAGGAAGGTATGAGAGATATTGTGTCCATACTACCAAAAACTCAGCTAGAAATAGAAGTATATAAAAAGCCAAAAAAATAAAAATAGAATAAAAAATAGAATTAAAAACAAATATGTTATAAAACTTGTAGATCCCTTAGGACTAAGATCGTAATTAATAAAGGAAAAGAAAATCCAGAACTGATCCCAGAATGGACCAGTTCAATAGAATTGATACTAATATTTCTGTTTGCTTAGAGTCTCAGCTGTAAGTGTCCTTCTACTCGCCTTGAGTTTTTTTGTATTTTTCTGTGACCAGCAGAGCTTCCTTTATTGTTCGTCTGTAAGCATTGGTGTGTGGGGAGGGAGAGGGTACAATAGAGGCTCCTTCCCCTGGGAGTGAGTGAGCAGTGGCACACTGTTGTTTCAGTCAGGCCTGGAGGTGCCTGTTGCAGAGGGACGCCAGTGGCTCAGGTGTAAACAGAAAGTCTCAGAGTTGGGCCTCTCTCAGGTTTTTTTTTTTTTTCTCGGCAGCCTCCCTGCTGCCGGAGTTCCAAGGGGTTTTAATCTAGCCCCCCCAGATGGCCTGTGGATCCCTATTATCTCTGAGTGACTTAGGTGGCCCCACTGCCCACTGCAGGTGCCAAAAGAGAGAGAGAGGCTATGCCCATGGCTCCTCCCCCCTGCCCATAAGCCTGCAGCATCCAGTTGCCATCATGGTTGGGCAGCACTCAGGGGCAGGCACTCCTCGCCGTGGACCTCTTCCCTCCTGTCCTCTCAGTCCGTCATCTTTCTGGCAACAATTTTTCTCATCCTGAACCAGCTCTCTGGTTCCCACGCTCCCGCTCCTGTACCTGCTGTTCAGCTGTGAATTGACGTCTCAGTCCAGGAATGCTGAGCTGCGGTGAGGACCCTCCATATGTTTCTCACTCCCTCCCATCTGCAACAGCTCCACAGTTTCACCCTCTTTGAGCCATCATAGATGCCTCCCTACCAGTTATGTCAGGATCCTTGTGGTCCCTTCTGGTGTCCGAGGCCATCTGCTGGTGTTCAGTTGGTTCTCTCTCGTTCTAGCAAAGAGCCAGGCTTCTCCACGCAGAATTCTCCCTTTGACTTTCCATGGACAGGGGTAGGGTGGGGGTGACCACCCACCGGTCTCCCCAGTGTTGCAACCATGCTGGAGATGACAGCTGGTCTCTTCTGCCTTTCCAGCCATGACCAGGGAGTCCCATGCTCCTTCTTTAAAACACCTTTGACTGAATAAAAAAGTTAATGAATACACTAACAACAAAAGATAAGAGAAATTAAGGAAACAATACCATTTACCATCATACCAAAAAGAATAAAATACCTAGGGCTAAACCTACATAAGGAGGCCAAAGACCTGTACTCTGAAAACTATAAGATGCTGATGAAAGAAACCAAAGGTGACACAAACAGATGGAAAGAAATACTGTGCTGCTGGATTGGAAGAATTGATATTGTCAAAATGACTATGCTGCATAAGGCAATCTACAGATTCAATGCAATCCCTTTCAAACTACCAATGGTTTTTCACAGAACTAGAACAAAAAAATTTTTTTAATTTATATGGAAACAAAATAGACCACACCCACATAGCCAAAAGAATCTTGAGAGAGAAAAACAGAGCTGGAGGAATCAGGCTCTCTGGCTTCAAACTATACTACAAAGCTGCAGTAATCAAAACAATATGGTACTGGCACAAAAACAAAAATATAGATCAATGAAACAGGATAGAAAGTCCAGAAATAAAGCCACTCACCTATGGTCAATCTACAACAAAGGAGGCAAGAATATACAATGGAGAAAAGATACTCTTTTCAATAATTGCTGTTGGGAAAAACTGGACAGCTACATGTGAAAGAATGAAATTAGAACATTCTCTAACACCATACACAAAAATAAACTCAAAATGAATTAAAGACCTGAATGTAAAACTGGATACTATAAAACTCCTAGAGGAAAACATAGGCAGAACACTCTCTGACATAAATTGTAGCAATATCTCTTTGGATCCATCTCCTAGAGTAATGGAAATAAAAACAAAAATAAACAAATGGGATCTAATTAAACTTAAAAGCTTTTGCACAGCAAAGGAAACCATAAACAAAATGAAAAGACAACCTATGGAATGGGAGAAAATATTTGCAAATGATGTGACCAAAAAGGGATTAATCTCCAAAGTATAAAAAGAGCTCATTTAACTTAATATCAAAAAACAAAGAGCCCAATCCAAAAACGGGCAGAAGACCTAAATAGACGTTTCTTCAAAGAAGACATACAGATGGCCAACAAACATATGAAAAGATGCTCAATATCACTAATCATCAGAGAAATGCAAATCAAAACCACAATGAGGTATCACCTCATGTCAGACAGAATGGCCATCACCAAAAAATCTACAAACAATAAATATTGGAGAGGGTGTGGAGAAAAGGGAACCATCCTTCACTGTTGGTGGGAATGGAAATTGATACAGCCACGATGGAGAACAGTATTTCCTTAAAAAACTAAAAACAGAATTACCATATGACCCAGCAATCCCACTACTGGGCATATACCCAGAGAAAACCATAATCCAAAAAGAAACATGTACCACAATGCTCATTGCAGCACTATTTACGATAGTCAGGACATGGAAGCAACCTAAATGTCCACTGACAGATCAATGGATAAAGATGATGTGGTACATATATACAATGGAATATTACTCAGCCATAAAAAGGAACAAAATTGAGTTCTTTGTAGTGAGGTGGATGGACCTAGAGTCTGTCATACAGAGTGAAGTAAATCAGAAAGAGAAAAACAAATACCATATATTAACACATGTATATGGAATCTAGAAAAATGGTACCGATGAACCTAGTGGCAGGACAGGAATAGAGATGCAGACATGGAGAACAGACTTGTGGACTCAGCAGGGGAACAGGAGGATGGGACAAGTTGAGAGAATAGCATTGACATATATACACTACCACGTGTAAAACAGATAGCTAGTGGGAAGCTGGGGAAATCAGCTTGGTGCTCTGTGATGACCTAGAGGGGTGGGATGGGGAGAGCGGGAGGGAGGCTCAAGAGGGAGGGGATATGTGTATACATATAGCTGATTCATTTTGTTGTACAGTAGAAATTAATACAACATTGTAAAGCAATTACAATCCAGTAAAGATGTAAAAAAAAAAAAGATACATGCACCCCGGTGTTCACTACAGCACTATTTGTAATAGCCAAGACATGGAAGCAACTTAAATGTCCATCAACAGATGAATAAAAAAGATGTGGTATATGTATACCACATCTTTCTGTGTGTGTGTGTGTGTGTGTGTGTGTGTGTGTGTGTGTGTAATGCCATTTGCAGCAACATGGAGGGACCCAGAAATTATCATACTAAGGGAAGTAAGTCAGACAGAGAAACACAAATATCATGTGATATTTCTTATATGTGGGATCTAAAAAAAATGACAGAAATGAACTTATATACAAAACAGAAATAGACTCTCAGACATAGAAAACAAACTTATGGTTACCAAAGGGGAAGTGGGGGGCACAAATTAGGAAATTAGGATTAACATATACACACTACTATATATAAAATAGATAACCATCAAGTACCTACTTTATAGCACAGAGAACTATACTCAATATTTTGTAATAACCTATATGGGAAAAGAATCTGAAAAAGTATATATACATATATGTATGTATGTATATATTGATATGTACAACTGAATCACTTTGCTGTATCCCTGAAATTAACACAACACTGTAAATCAATTATACTTAACTTTTTAAAGTTTAATGATATTAATAGAAACCTACTCGAACATACAGAAATAGAGTACTGAATTAAAGTTCCTCATAATTCTACCCCCTCCCAAGATAACCTTAATAGCATAGAGTATATATTTCTACTTTTTGCTATGTATATACTACCAAACCAAAAGACATAAGTACCCTTTTTTTCCCACAAAATTTAGGACTATTCTAGAGCTTGCTTTATAATACTGGGTTTTTCCAAAAGCAGGATGGACTTTTTGGCCAGCCCAATATCTGTCTTGAATATCTTTCTGTGTCAATAATCACATCTGCCAGGTTCTTTTAATAGCTACATGGTACTTCATTATAAGGATTGCTATGGTTTATTTAAATCTATCCAGTATTTTGATTACAACTTTTGGCAACTATAAGCACTACTGCAATGAAATGTGCACTGTTTATATGTTATTTCACAATTGTAGAATGGTAACTACAGAATAATTTTCTAGAAATGAATTTGTTGGGTGAAATAACATGCAACCTATATTCTGTCTACTATACGAAGCCACTTCCTTTGGCTTTATAGTTGCTTTGATTTCTGAGTAAATTGTTTTCCATAGTGACTGTACCATTTTACATTCCCACGAGCAATATATGTGATCCACGTTCCCCTCAACCTTACCAGCATTTGGTATTGTCAACTATTTTTTAATTTCATCCATTTTGATAAGTTTGTAATGATATCTCATTGTGGTTTTAATCTGCATTCCTCTAATGGCTAGCGATGTTGAATATCATTTCATGGGTTTATTGCTTATTGGCCATCTGTGTATCCTCTTTGTTGACTTGTCTCTTTGTATCTTTTGCCCATTTTCTAACTGAAATTGTTGAGTTCTGAGAATTCTTTATGTATTCTAGACATCAGGTCTATCACAAGGACGTGGTTGGAAATATTGTTTCCCACTGTGCAGCTTATCTTTTTATCCTCTTAACAGGATCTTTCACAAAGTAAAAGTTCATGTTGATAAGTCCAGTTTATCAGGTTTTGCTTCTGTGGATTGTGCTTTTGGCATCAAGTCTAAGAACTCTTTGCCTAGTCCTAGATCCTGAAGATTTTCCCCTATATTTTTTCTATGCATTATATTTTTTACATCTAAGTTCATGATCCATTTTGAGTTAATTTTTGCATAAGGTGTGAGGCTTAGCTTGAGGAAAACTGACATCTTTACTATGTTGGATGAACACATTATGTCTCTCCATTTATTGAGATCTTTGATTTTTTAAATCAATGTTCTGTAGTTATCAGCATAGAAATCTTGTTCATGTTTTGTTAGATTTACACCTAAGATTTCTTTTTTGGAGCAATTGTAAATGGTATTGTATTTTTTAATTCAGTATCATATATTCATTGTCAGTATACAAAAATACAGTTGAGTTTTGCACGTTAATTTTGCATATTTCAAACTAACCTACTTTTTAGTTCCAGGAATCTTTTTGAAGATTATTTGGGATTTTCTGTGCAGACAATCATTTTGTCCACAAAATAAGATTTTAGTTCTTTCTCATCTGTATGCCTTTTATTTCCTTTTCTTGCTTTACTGCACTACAAAATCTCCCATTACTATGATGAATAAGTGGTGAGAGTTGACTTACATGGCTTACTCCTGCTCTCAGGGGGAAAAGCATTCAGTCTTTCAACATTTCCTATAACGTTAGCAATAGATTTCTTGGTAGATGTTTTTTATCAAGCTGAGGATGCCCCCTCTACACCTATTTTTTTCTGAGAATTGCCATCATGATTAGCATTGAGTTTTGTCTAATACTTTTTCTGCATCAATTTATATGATCATATGAATTTTCTTCTTTAGTCTCTTAATATGGTGAATTACATTGATTGATTTTCAAATATTGAACCAGCCTTGCATGCCTTGAATAAATGCCACTTTGTCATGTTGTTTAATGCTTTTTATACACTGCTGGATTTGAATGGTAATATTTGGTTAATAACTTTTGCATCAAAATTTATGAGGAATTTTTTTTTTGGTAGTGTTTTTCTCTGGTTTTATCAGGGTAATATTAGGTTCATAAAGTAAATTGGGGTGTGTTCTCACTTCTGTGTTCTGAAAGAGATTGTGTCAAATTGGCATTAATTCTTCTTCAATTATTTGGTAAAATTCTCCAGTGAAACTACCTGGGCCTGGAGATTTCATTTTTTGGTGTTTTTAAATTATGAATTTAATTTCCTTAGTGGTTAAAGGACTGTTAAGATAATCTATATCATATTGGCTGAATTGTGGTAGTCACTGTTTTTAAAGAAAACACTCTATTTTATTTAAGGTATCAAATTTATGTCTGTAGAATATTCATTGTATCTCCTTATTACTCTTTTAATATCAATAATGTTCCCCATTTAATTCCTATTTTTAATTTCATTGACTTCTGCTCTTACTTTTATTATCTCCTCACTTCTGCTTAGTTTATTTTGCTCTTCTTTTTCTAGAAATAGAAATTAAATTCAAAGATCATTGCATTGAACATGAGAACATTATTTTCATATGAAATAACTTTCATATGAATCATTATGAACGTTTCATGTATCCATAAGTTGCAGGAAATACCAGCGGAAACATTAAAATGTCATTGTATACAATTATGTACATTTAAAATTGAATTCAGAGAAAATCAATTTGTATAAAGAATTACATCTTTTCAGGGCTTCCCTGGTAGTGCAGTGGTTAAGAATTCACCTGCCAATGCAGGGGACACGGGTTCGAGCCCTGGTCCAGGAAGATCCCACATGCCTCGGAGCAACTAAGCCAGTGTGCCACAACTGCTGAGCCTGTGCTCTAGAGCGGGTGAGCCATAACTACTAAGCCCAAGGGCCACAACTACTGAAGTGTGCATGCCTAGACCCCAGGCTCTGCAACAAGAGAAGCCACCACAATAACAAGCCAGTGCACTGCAATGAAGAGTAGCCCCCACTTGCCACAACTACAGAAAGCCTGCATGCAGCAACAAGACCCAATCAATGCAGCCAATAAATAAAAAAAATAAAATAAGAAAAAGAAAAAGAAAAGTATCATCATCCTCCCAAAACACGTGTACTGGTAATAAAAAGGCAAACATTTAAAAAACAAAAAAAAAGAATTACATCTTTTCAGAAAAATTATTCTGCAAGAATTATCACCTGTAGATATACTACTATGTATATTTCAAAATGAATTATCAAAAATTTATCCAAATATTATTATAACCTGTAAAATACTTTTAATGAGTCCAGTAATAATTGCATAAGCAAAAGATCCTCTCAAAATTAAAAAGTGTTTTTTGAGATTCACTTATATTATCAAGTAATATTCCATAGAATGACTAAACCACAATTTGTTGATCTGTTATCCTATTGATGACATTTGAACTGTTTCCAGATTGCTTATTTTGACCAAAGCTATGATAAGTGCTCTCGTACAATTCTTTTTGTAAATATTTATTTTCCTCTCTTTTGGGTAAACCCAAGGTAGAATTGCAGAGTTGTAAGGTATATTATATTTAACTTCATAAGAAACTGCCAAACAGGTCTGCAAAGTTATTATACCATTTTACACTCCCTTCAACAATCTACGTGCATTCAGTCGCTTCTCACCATCTTCACTAACATTCAATGTTAGCCATTGTAGTAGGTGTAAACTGGTATCTCATCATGGTTTTATTTTGCAATTCGCTGTTGACTAATCAAGTTGAGCACCCTTCCATGTGCTTAGTGGTTATTTGTATGTCTTCTCTTGTGATGTGTCTTTTCAAGGCCTTTTGCAGGGTAACCACTATTAATTCCATTTTGTAGATAAGAAAATTGAGTCTCCCAAAGTCATGTGACTTGCCAAAGATTCACAGCTAAAAAGTAGCAAACTCAAATCTTTTAGTCATATTTCTTGACTCTAACCGGTATTTCATTTCCCAAGTATTGGACTTTCTTCTACAACAGATCCCTGACCTCAGCTTCCCTCATCTGTAACAGTCTATAACGCCTGAGGGCCTGTTAGACAAGGACGTGGTAGAAGAAGGTATAGATGTGGGAAAAGGAAAACAGGAATGATTTTAGGTTAACTGAAAGCAACAGTGGTCCTTTTACAAACAGAACTCAGAACCATTTCACTTTAACTCTGCGGTCCTTGTGTGATGCCTGATGACATCTCAGGCAGGAATCTACTCTCAGTCTCAACTACTCAGTGCTGCCAAGCTCAAAATAAACTCTTCTCGTTCAAAAGCAAGTGCTTTTAACTGGGCTACATGTAACTCTCTTCAGCCTGTGTAGTTTTAGTTTAATCAGTTAAAATACAGCCACAATTTCTCCTGCCCATATGTCACATTGCACTCAATTAATATTTGGTTGATGAAGTGTAAATGCTCCTAAATGCTTGATTTTTCTCACTTATATATCTAGAGGAGATGGTGAATATGCAGTGTTGTATGTGTGTGTGTGTGTATGTGTGTGTGTGTGTTTTAATTTAAGAAGTAAATGCATGTTGGAGTTGGATGATAAAGAAAATCCCTGTTTTTCTTTGATGCTGAAGGTAAATCACTGAAGGGGCAGCGAGAATGCATAACTAGCTATGGTTGTATTTGACATGCTGAGTTTGAGGGTTGAGGATCTGAGAAATAAGTGGAACTTTGTGACCTCCCTTTTAAACCAAGCAAAGACTATCCTAGCTAGATTGGCAGCACAGACGGAAGGCGCCTGTTGCAGTCCTTTTAATCCTCTCTGAGCAAAGTCTAGGATTTTCCCCCCAAATAATGAATGAAGTGAATAAGCCATTGAGCCACTAATTCCATTCAGTGCCTTTGCTCTCCTGCAAGGTGCATCCGGTAAGTCTTACAATGCCATAGAAGAATTACATTGAGTACTTGGCATATGTAATCCTTGAAAAAGTTCTGCTGAGCAAACTTACAAAGTAGCCAGGGCACCCCATTTGGCCCCTCTCATGTCTGCTGTCATGGGATTTCAGAGTCTGGGACAGAGTAAAGAAAGGGAAGTGGGACAGAAGTCTGAAGAGAGAACTAGGCAAGGAATAAAAGGGCCGTGCCAACATTTATAAGGGGAAGATGGGAATAATAGAGACGAGGCTAAATTTTAACAAGATGAATCTTTAAAGCCTTTAAAAGTATTATTACAACTTCTTTAATTTTATTTTTATTTCTTCCTGTTTTTCTTTCTTCTTCAATTCATTAAATAACTCTTTGGTGCCGTGTGTTTTGGGTCAGATGCTGCTGACATTTGTACAGCATACTTGATCTGGCATTTTTAGGAGAAAGGGAAGGAAGTTTTTCCCTTCTGCTGAGAGTAATATTAATGGGTAAAGTGGCATTTACACTCCAGGGTATAAGTGACAGTGTAGACTGCCTTTATAATTGCCGGGTCCTGTCCCACAGCTATAGGTCTTCATTGTTGTGTTTGAATGAGCAAATACAATTAACGTCTTCACTTCTCCTTTACCTTAGTATTTTGAATTCTAAACACTTTGTGATTAATTACAAAGACTATGTCTTCTCTACTAAGATTTGGATGTGGTGAAATTATGGAAATAAGCCATTTGGAATAAACTGGTGGGGTATTCCTTGTGGAGACCAGCAGGTGAGCAGCATGGTGAGGACTGGACCCAAGCCATCCACACAACTGTTGTCTAATGAACTCTCAGGCTGCAAAGTAAATGGAGAAAGCAGCCTGGGAAAGACGGCAGGCCTCTTCAGAGATTTATTTATTTATCAGTTAACCAAGGATAAGAGGACCTATTGTGAAATTTGGTCTTAGGTGCCT
This sequence comes from Hippopotamus amphibius kiboko, assembly GCF_030028045.1. NCBI lineage: Eukaryota > Metazoa > Chordata > Mammalia > Artiodactyla > Hippopotamidae > Hippopotamus > Hippopotamus amphibius. The sequence continues at coordinate 27,918,119 of NC_080202.1, read as the reverse complement.
AGAATTCAACTTAAACCTCCAAACAAAAATATTCCTGGAAGAGTTTATGAAAATCCATTTGTGGCTGGCACACAGGAGAAAAAAATAAATGAGGGTGAGAGGAGGAGAACTTCTCTATGGCCTGACTGACCACCAAAACTACCCATATTATTACTCATGCAAATCACTCTTCACTGAGTGAGGACCTGGGGTAATCAAAGGATCAAATGCTCCCATGCAACGTGGTAAGCGTGTACAGAAGCACCAGTTCTACCAACAGAGACATCTTGACTTTATCCAAAGAAAACATGAATAGATACAGGGTTCTATTATTGAGGGAGGCACATCTACATTACTTATTTTTAAAAAATCAAACATTCTGGATAAATATCACATGTTATAAGCAGATTTCATTGCACTCTAGGGAAAGAAAGTTCACCCATATCAGTTCTGAAGTATCAGAACATACAGTGGACCCTCCATGTCTGTGGGTTCCACACCTGTGGATTCAACTAAACGCTGATGAAAAATATCTGGGAAAGAAATTCCAAAAAGCAAACAAATTTGTCATGAACCAGCAACTATTTACATAGCATTTACACTATATTCAATATTATAAGCTATCTAGAGATGATATAAAGTATACGGGAGGATGTGCATAGGTTATATGCAAATACTACACCATTTCATATAAGGAACTGGAACATGGTGGGTGGGGGTGGGCCCTGGAACCAATCCCCTGTGAATACACAGAGACAACTGTATTTCCAGTACAAACCAAGAATAGTTGGGTAGAAATAAAGCAATTTGTCTTTGTGGCAGAGATACTCTTTTATGTGCTTAATGCTCTTAGAAGCCTTTTGATATCATAGCATGTTAGAGCCAGAAGTGCCCTTCAGAATCTTCTAGGTTGACCCCCTCAGTTAATAAAGGAGAAAGCTAAAAGTGTTTTTTGTTTTTTTAAAAAGCCAGGGGAGTGGGCAAGAAAATCTTTCAGAAGATTCTGGTTGATGTCAAGACACTACATATCAACCTGCTCAGACCCTTCTGCAGCAAGGAGCAACTCAGCATGCCTTCATCTCTGACTCATAAGAAAGGTGTAAATTCCAATCATGCCATTGGCTTTCTTGCTGGACTGTTGCTGATTTTAAAGTTAACAAAGCTAAAGAAGCCCACTGTGAAGTGCTTGTTTGGAAGTTTAGAACCTAAACTTACACTCCTTGTCATGGTCATTTTTTTTAAGAAGATGACAGATTGAAGCTGCAGGAGGAGAGAGACTCCACCCATGCTAGGAATAAGAGGATGCTCTTTCTGGTTTGTTATTGTTATTTTTGGTTTTCCATGTGCCCCTGGGGATATCAGTTTTATCCCCATGGCTGTAGAGGAGGCTGGGAATGTGGTGGACAATATGACAGCAATTTCCTTCCTGGGGTGTCACTGAATGGCCAGCACAATCAACATGTAATCAGACAATCTACAGCTGCACCGTTGCTGCTGACAGCTTCATTATGCCTGTGATATTCAGCTGGGTAATTCATTTCCCAAGCATGGCGATATCTCCTGTTATGCCTAATGAGTTGAATGTAATTTTGTATGCTTTTGAAGATGAATGTCTACCCTCATACTTAGCTTTGTCCTAATATGGGAAACAATGATAGCTACCATTAGGAAACAGCATTGTAGCATTCGGCTTTTTAGTGCAGGTTGGGTCTCCAAACCACAAAGGCAGGAAACGTTAGTGATTGGAATGATACACTAGATGTGGGTCACTTAATGTCCTTTGTAATAGCTTTTTTGCCTGCCTCTGCATTTAACCTTCCTATGGCCAGGGCCTTCTACAAACTATAGCGGCCTTGCCAAGGATATAAACTTAGCTAATTAATGGTTCCAGGGATGTGGTGGGCTTTGGCAGTCACTTACCAATGCTGTCCTGAAATGTAAGAACTAGATGAGAAATAAGAAATGTGACCTATGCGTAGTATCCAACACTCAAGCTGCAATTTTTCTTTAAACCAGGGACAAAGTATAAAATGCTTTCCTCTGAGTTCTCTTTAATTCAGCTGAATTAAACGTAGGCATTGAACATCATCTACCATGCACAGGGGCCTGATCCTTGAGCTGAGAGGCAAATCCAAAGGTCGGTGAGGCCTGAATCCTGCCCTCCTAGAGATCTCAATCCAATAAGGAAAGGAGCCCCAAGTACCTCTAAAAAGTTACGCAGTGCTGAGAGCCCTCAAGTAGTTACAAATACCACTGTGAGAGAAGAGAAAGACACTCCATTTTGGGAACATAAAAGAGAAAGTTAACACTGCAGTCTCCAAAGCCTTATACCTTCCAATCTGAATTCTTTCGGGAGACTCTGTTCTCCTAAGAATCTTGCTTGAGTCAATGTCTTAGTTCTGAGAGTTAGGACTCTTCATCTTACCTGATTTCTAAGTACTTTTCAGGCATCATTGATGTTGATCAGTTCCAAGTATCCCAAATGAAAATGGAGAAGTCAACATAAAGATAGGTCTAAGAATCTTTCAACTTATCCCTTTTTCTACCACCACACCTGTTTTCTTGACTTTATAAAAGTAAATCCTACTAGGCGGACTCTTATTAGCAGCTAGAAAATAGAGACAGATTCTGTGCTAATACTTTTAACTATGTATTTTTTTTATATTAAGATTTTATTTACAAAAAAAAAGTGAAGAGGAGAAAGAGAATACATAGGCATAGGAGGAAGTGGAGGAAGAGTATACCTAAAATTCAGGAGTCATTTATCCTTCAGTATTCTGACTTGCATATTGAACCCTTATACAAGTCCTTATGGACTCCAGTTTCCATGCTTCCTGGTGAAGATTCATATGATTTGATGGGTAGGTGTACATGAACATAAGGTTTGGAAAACCATATAGTCTGCCAGTTGCTTTATTGTCCCAATCTAAGCAAACTATTTCTCTGAATTATAAATACATGAAACATCAAATTCTAGGGCACTAACAATTTCATTTTTAAATTATTTCAGGATTCTACACAACATTCTTAAAGTAAATAAAGACACGAAAGTCCCTTTGGCTTTGAGTTAGACAAAAGACCTCCCCAGAGAAACAGCCAAAATGAATGTTGTGAATGGAGAGGAGTCCCAGTGTCTCTGGGATGGCTTATCGTCCTCGCCCACAACCTCAGTACAATCCAAACCTCACTATACAGAGGCATGATCAAGATCCGTTTAGCAACCCATTTACTGTAAATGCTCTTCTTTATGATAAAATCCAGTGCATTACAGAATGCAGATGGCCTTGGGGGTGGTTGTAAGAAGGAACCTGTGCTAATTCCGCTTGGAGAGATTTAGGTGAATGCTGCCACCTATTGATAGGTGAAATAAATGCCACAAATTCCTACTCTGACATAGTATTGTGTTTATCAGAGCAGATCTCATTACTCAATGGGCCAAAACATTTTAACAGCCCTAAGTTCATAATTCTTCATGTATTTGTCATGAAAAAAACAAGTATGTTATACTAGTTTAAAACAACTCACAAATTGTATTTCTGGTAAGAGGCAAAGGAGTGAGGTACAGAGGCCATGAGTTTTGCAATCAGAGATCTGGGTTTGAGTTCCCAGCTCAGCCCCTTAGTGCACATACACATGTTAATTAATCTCTCTGAACCTTAGCTTCCTCATCAGTAAAAAATGGATAATCTTTGTGTGAGGATTCAGTGATACTGCTGCATGACACACAGGAGGTATTTGATAAATGGCAACATTCATTATTATTTTTCCACTGAGTTATTACAAGTAACTATTTCTGATGCAATGATTGGTAATATGACAAACCACATCATGTATCAGACTCTGGCGAACTCTTCTGCGTGGTTCAATTATCCTTCAGCAATGCTACTTGTCTAGTATAGTATCTTTGACATTCAAAATTAGGACAGTGTGAACATAAATATTAGAACTTTAAGTGTGCCAATTGAGAAAATGAGGATAAATGAGCTTCATTACCAAACGTCTCCGGACTGCCCTAGAGGATATATAGGGCTGAGCAGATAAAGAATTATGATAAAACTTTGGAGCTGCGTATAAATGGGGCTTTGTGACCTGCTGGATAAGGTTGAGACTCAGAGCCAGACCTAGGAGGTTCACATTCCTTCCTCTGCATGGTGTGGGGATCCCAGGCTCACACAGACAATAGGGGATTCATAGCTTGAGAATTCTAATGATGACTGAAAGGAGGGTGGCAGCCAGAACAAGAAGACTTTTCAGAAGCAGGACCCTGATTATCACATCGGTGCTACAGCCCAGCGAGAGGCTGCTGAGAGGCTGACCGAAGCCGTTCTTGGAAAGCTTTCAGTGAAGTGTTTGTAACCTCCTTAAGAGAATCCCATTTCTCAAAAATGCAACACTGAAAAATCTCACATGATTAGTTCAGATAAACACCCTGTCATCAAATCATACTAGAAGTCATATGGACCATCTCTTTTTGAAGAGTCATTTTGAATGTCATGAGTCTAGTGTCCAAGACTTAGGGGAAAAAAATCCAAAAGAAGGTTTCTCAGGATATTTGAGGACCTTTACTTTTAGTCTGCAAGGTCAACTGGTGCTTAAAACAAAATAATCAAGAAATACCATGCCTATGAACAGTCTGCACCTTTTGAAAAGGTCTGCTTGGGACTGAATAGCCAATGCCCTCCCCCACTCCCTTTGCTTTTTTCTTTGGGGCTTAGAAACTGAGAGGGAGGAGGAGGAAGAGTTTCACATTCATTATTAACAACTTCACACATAATAAGCATGTTCAGATACACCCTGGGGTGTTAGTTTTCTTTTCCTATTTTTTTGTCTCCTTTTTAGCAGCTTTCGACAAGTAGCACATTTTATTTTTGCAAGAAAGAATCGGTGCCATTACCGTGCAGCCTCGCCCTAAGGAAGGTCAGGAGATTAGGGAGCGGAAGTAGGAGGGCCAAACTCTTTGCTGACCACAGTAAGGGACTGCTGCTTTCTTCCCATGATTTAATTTTGAGACTCCGATGAAAAGGCACCCCCTTAAAAAAGTCTTTGCTGAAAAAAAAAGAGCAAAAAAACTGTTAGAAAATGGTCACCAAAAAGTGATCAATTTAAATTTATGTCTTGTAAACAAACCACATGGAACTAACCGCAGGGCAGACATGCATTTGCAACGGACATTCTCAAAATACGGGCACGCTTTTGCAGGAAAGAGTGGACATTAGTAGCTTCTGATGTTGGTGGGGTTTGGACTAATTTCACAAGTGTTCTGAAATTCTAAACGTTGCACTTCACAAATCAGAGAGCAGTATAGTACTAAAAGGAGACTTTGAATTTAACTGGCCAAACTCCCTTGTTTTTCAAGTGGGAAGACTGAGACCTCATGATAGAAAGTAACTTGCCCAACATCACACAGGTGGTGAGGAGAGCTGGAGAACTCAAGCTCAAAGTCCCCGTCCCAAACCCGGGTTCTTTCCACTGAGCTAAACAGCTCCGAGATGGGAAATTGCAAAGCCTCACATGTAATCGGGAAATCTTCTTCCAAGGGAAGTTCTACACCCTTCCCCTTGCAAATGGCCCTGCGTGTTGCCAGAGGTAGTTCATCTGCCTCAGCCTCTACTGACTTCTTTAGCGGCTGAATGGCTTCTTCCAAGCAGTCTAGGTACACTCACCTGGCTCCGAGGACTCAGTTTCCTGCTCTCTTCTCTGTCTTCAAAAGGTGCTCAGAGAATTACATGAATGCCTAAATTATCTCTATGTTTGTGTACTGGGATCAATGTCAGCATCATCTGCCATCATGCAAGTTAAAACCCAGCTTCTTTCTCCATCTCACTTCCTCCACCTGTACCGCTGACAAACCGTTTAAGTTGTACCTCCAAAAAAGCGAACCATGCTCATTTCCTAATTTACACACTCACAGACCCTCACCATCGTTATCCTCCTGCTTCCAGGTTCTTACCACATCCGTTCATGGGCCCTGATGGCGAGACTGGAGGGATCTTTCATCAGCTGCACTGACATTCTCCTGCTCAAGTCTCGGTCACCCATACGATAAAGTCTGAACTCTTTAACACAGCGTTTGAGTGCTCTCCATTCTAGCCCCTGCCACTTTTGGACCCTAATTCCATTAGGTCCTCCCATCACCATTTACTCCAGCCCACATGGACTACTTGTCGATCCCCAAATATTCCAGGAATTCTGTGCATCGTCTCCATTCCCTTCTCTTCTTTTCAACCCTTAGAGGTCTTCATTCCTCCAGATCCACTTTAAATGCAACCTTCTCTGTAAATCTTCCCTAAGCATCCTGGAAGGAAGTAATAATTCTTTTGTGCTCCCTTAGCACATTGCTCATTTTAAAAAAATTATTTATTTATTTATTTATCTATTTATTTAATTTATTGACTGTGTTGGGTCTTCATTGATGCACACAGGCTTTCTCTAGCTGCTGTGAGGGGGGCTACCCTTCATTGTAGTGCATGAGCTCCTCATTGGGTGGCTTCTCTTGTTGTGGAGCATGGGCTCTAGGTGCATTCGCTTCAATAGTTGCAGCACACGGGTTCAATTGTTGTGGCTCACGGGCGCTAGAGCACAGGCTCAGTAGTTGTGGCACATGGGATTTGTTGCTCCATGGCATGTGGGATCTTCCCGGAGCAGGGCTTGAACCTGTGTCCCCTGCACTGGCAGGCAGATTCTTAACCACTGTGCCACCTAGGAAGTCTGCTCATACTTTTTTATGACACATTTAACTCTGTTCTGTATTACAATAAGTTCCATCTCTCTCTCACTAAAGAGATCTCTTTTATCTTTCAAAAGACGTCTCATTCATTCTGTACCCCTCCTCACCATAGTGTCTCACCCAGTGCTTTGCATATAATAAGTGCTTTTCTTTCTTAATATTTATTGAGCATTTACTGTCTGCAAGACTCCAGGCCAGGCAGTGTAAGGGCTGGAGGAAGAGAATTTTAAAAATAAGTAAAATGCAATCCCTGTCTTCAAAGGAGCTTGAATCAATGAGACATGTTCACGAATAACCTAAGCAAGTGAACTAATTGTGGGAGTGGAATTGGGTGGAGGGGAAGTGCTGAGTATGGAACAAATGTTCTCAGTGTTCCAAATGAGAACACTGATATTATGATATGGAGGGTGGGGTGATGGGGGAGGGGTGGAGGGGAAGAAAGGGCAAAACTGCTATTAAATGCCACCTCTGGGCTGTGGTCATTATTAGAGTCCTGTCTAGATCTGGTTGATCCAACCCATCCTTCCCCCAATACCAGAGTAATCTTCCTAAAGCAAGACTCTGATCAAGGCTCTAAACTCCCTGTTCAGATGTTTGTTGTTGAATGCATCAGCATCAAATAATTGCAGGCTTATGTTAGGTGTTATGGAGAATACCAGTTTATAGAGATGAGACAAACTCCAGGAAATAGCTGGAGAACAAAAAGCAAGAACATGCTGTGAAAGTGCTGGGAGGTATGGGACAAAGTAAATGTGTAATCAGTATGGGCTGAGATTAATTGAGAAGGAATAATCAGAGGAGACAAGCATTCAATTATGGCCACTTGGCAATCAAAATTAGATGTACTAAGTGAACTTCAGGGTTTCTTTCAATTCTCAGACCTCTGTTATTCTTTGAGATGATTTATTCATCATTCAATAAATACACGCTAAGCGCTTTAACAAAACACTCACTAAATATTTTTTGAACACCTTCTATGTGCCAGGCTCTGCTAGACACTGGAGATAGGGCAGTGAATAAAAGACTTTGCATTTACACTCTTACAGTAAAATGGGTATGATTGATGTCGAACAAATAAATGAAAGATAACGTGATGGAAAAAAATGATGGGAGAGTATAAGGTGCTACAGGACCACAGAGTAGGGACCCTAATAGCCCAAGGACTAGAAAAATATCCTTGAGAGATGATGTTTGAGTCAAGACTCTAAAGCCATATGTGAGTTAGCCAGACAAAAGGGACTGAGCATTCAGACAGAAGAAAATCACATGCAGAATTCTGGAGTTGAGATAATATGGCATGTCCAAGGAACTGAAAGACACTCCAGAAGGCTACAGGGCTTCCCTGGTGGCGCAGTGGTTAAGAATCTGCCTGCCAATGCAGGGGACACAGGTTCGATCCCTGGGCCGGGAAGATCCCACATGCCGAGGAGCAGCTAAGCCCGTGCTCCACAACTACTGAAGCCTACGTGCCTAGAGCCCATGCTCCGCAACAAGAGAAGCCACCACAACGAGAAGAGAAGCCCGCGCACTGCCACAAAGACTAGCCTCTGCTCACCGCAACTAGAGAAAGCCCCTGCACAGCAATGAAGACCCAACACACCAATTAATAAATAAATTAATTAATTAATTTAAAAAAAAGAAAGAAGGCTAAAGCATGCAGGACAAGTAGGAAAGTGGCAAGAAATTAGGTTAGAGGGATGATAGGTGGAGCGAGATTATGCAGGATTTTGCCAAAGTATGTTTGGGAATGTTTACTTATTGATAGGCTTTTCATAACATTAAAGTATTTGGCACAGTGTATCTAGCCTATAATACTAATAAATGTCTGCTGAAGAGTGGATTAATAAGTGAATGCACGAATGAATGAATCTCCTTTGCAAAAGACACGGGCTCATGAAATGACTCAGTCTTGAGCATTTGCTCCAGATAGCAATGCCACTATTACAGGAGGCATAGCCCCCTTAGGTTTGCATAGCAGATTGAACTAATGACCCCTGTAAGGCAGCCCCTAACCTTAGGAGAATTACTCAGAGTCACCTGGCTTACCCTAGCAGATGGAATTTAAGTCAATCTGCATTAAAGTCAAAGCTTTCCTAGAGATAAGGGTAAAGTTTTACCTGGCAATCATTTAGGCTTAAGCTGTGAAAGCGAAGCCTGACTCTTTCTTAATCCTTGATGAAAAAATAGCCTTCTCAACCTCAAGGGCATGCATATTCCCAAATTAGATTATTTCTAGCAATGCTTCCATGGATGAATAAGTTCAATGAGAGAAACAGAGAAAAACTGTTCCAGAGAGATATTTTCCCTTTCAAACAAGAAAAGAAAAAGTAAAACAATTGTGGAAAGTTAAACTGAACTCCTTTGGATGCCAGGTTTTATGTCACTGAGCCTTACCTCAGATCCCAGCTCCAGAACTGCCACCTGTTGGGGATGAGTAAGTTGCCAGGATGAGATGCTATCTCTAGAAAGGGGGAGATGTTCAGAAATGCAAGATGCCATTCCCAAGATTCTAATTAATTACCAGGCCAAATATTAACACTCCACCCTCTTGTTTATAACCAAGACACTTTCTCCTGATTTGCTACATTCAAAATAAGGGAGTTGATTCAGCTCCAGGTGTAAATCACAAACCAGCGTCAGTGCCTAGTAAAAGGGTCTAAAATTATTTCTGAAGTCATCACAGAAGCTAAGCTTTCATTTAGCAGAACAAGAATCTGAATAGAGCTTTAGAAAGATTCTTGACGCTGTTGCTAGGGGTGTGTGTGTATCTACGTATGTGTGTGTGCATGTGTGGTACTCACATATGCTCTCAATCAACTAGCAATGCCTCCCTAAATATAGTAAGCAGCCTGTGAAGGTCATTTGCCATTTTATTTCAGAGAGAAACATGAAAAATGCCTACATAAGTGGCTTTCTAGGAAATCCGTTCTGTGTGTCTTATTAGTCATGTAAAGCATAACGATGTGAAAGGAGCCAGGTGCATCCAGATGAGGCTGGAATGGAAGCACCGGAATCTTCTTCCTAAGAGTGAGCCTTTTGGTGTCCTAAGTCCCAAGTCTGCTGACTACTTTCTCAGAACCTGCTCTGGCAAAAACTCCAGCGTTGGCTGAGCAGCCCTGACTAGATTGGGAGCTTTCTAAAGATGCCCTTTGTTCCTGCTGGCAGTTTGTAAAGGAGTGCACATATACCACAAGGTGAGAGGATGTGGCTGCCACCTGTATGCTTCTGGTCCCAAGCAGCTGTGGGAGTAAGGGGGGTGCCTGGCCGCAGGAGAGCTGTGGACCATTTGCAGTCACAGACTGCTTGATGGGCTCCTGGATGCCAGATGCTATTTCTTCCCATACAGCTCATGCAGTGCAAGCTCACTGGTTGCCTCACTGCCCCTTTGCTCATCCTGAGCAACAATCTGTTTCGATTCAGTCTTGTTTGCCACGAAGCTCACTGTCACTGCCAGCCGTCCCTAATGGACCTCACAGTTACAACAGGCTAAAGGCACACGGAAGTCATGGCATCCTTTTACTACACACACAAGGGCTTGAGAAATCAAGCTTTCCCGGGGCTGCAATCCCGAGAATACACCTAGTTTCTGAGCCAAGCTGTTTCCGTGCCCTGTTCTCTCCCTGTGCATCATTTGCTCTTTTATTTTGCATTAAGAGTAGCTTAGTGATCATGGACTTCGGCTCTTGCCTGTAGTGATCCCCCTCGCATTTTATTCTTTACACAGAATAGGAAGGAGGTTTGCTTGCTTTGCGCAGAGGCTGAGCCACAGGAGAAAGCAAAGCCAATGTGATTTATTGAATGAAAGCACTGGACAATTACCAACAAGTTGTTCCTCTGCTGCCTCAAACAACCTAAACTGGTAAGTCCCATTTATCGTTGTCTTTCTTCGTATGAATGTGGAGCTTTCTTAGTCACCGATTATTTTTAGAATGTGTATGTGTTGCTGTGGTTTAAATGATATAAAAAATCTGCATCTTCCAAAGTTAGCTGTAGGCAGTCCATGAAGAACGCACACAAGCTATACACAGTGGTTCTGCAATAGCACATACATGTTTATGTGGATAGGTAAGGATGGGGGTAGGGAAGCACCATTTCTGATAATTGGTCATTTTGTCTGCAGCAAGCTTAAGGATATTTTGTGCTTGCATAACTGATTAGCATTAGCTATGAAAAATACATTATTCTTTTGTCATATAAGATCATTTTCCACTTGGGTTCCTGAGTGCCTATGAAATACCTGTTGGATCAGGTAAAGATGGATCCCATCACGCTGATAATCCTGAAGACAAATCCAGGCATAGTGCTGTCTTTAATCCAGTTTGCAGCGTGGACATCCAGAACAGAATGCTAGCATTCTGTCTGTCCTGGGTGGGCATGCTCTTAAGTAACATCATGACTGTGATGTTGGGGATACCTGCCAAGGGGACACAGTGGACATGCATGCAGACCCTGGCTTCACCCACTGCCACTGTTACCCCTGCGTTTCTTAAGTCCTTTGTTCCATGAAGATATATGGTTGGGAGGATGCCCTAGGTTTGAAAGTGGGATGTTTTGAGTGCCCTGTTACCCATGGCTGGTTGTTGGCCCAGGCAAGGCTGCTGGAAGTAAAATCAAGGGTGAGTTTGCTTCTATGCTGGGCCCCAAAATCCCTGTACTCATTTAATTTTCTCATTTCCTAAATAAGATGTAAGCCAAATTCTGCAGAGGAGTAAAGTGAATGGAGAAAGCTACTGCTTTTCCTACCACCACCAGCATGTCTCCTTAGTCTTTTGTTTGCCTGGCTACTGCAAAACTTTATGGCAGCATCAATCCATCTCTGGTGGGCTCAGAGTCCACATAAATGTCATACAGAGCTTAACGTCTCTGGTGCACTCTATCTGCAGTATATCACTGGCTGATCAGATGAAGCTGTGGCCTTGGGTGCTGACAAGGATGGATGACGCTGGAACAGTGAGCAGCATGCTTCTCTAAATAAAAACCACAGTTCAGAAACCCGAGAGATGGGTGGCGTTTTGCCTAGGAGAAAGGATCCCCAGGCCACTCCATCACAAGAGCAGGGTCATTCTCCCACATGATTTGGCTGTTTCACAAATGATGGCATCCTAACAGGAAGGAGACAGCATGGCTTAGTGGTTAGAGATGTCAAGAAAGCAAGTCCCTTTTGCTGATTCCGAGACTAAGTGTGTGTCTTTAAGAAACTGAATTACTCTCCCTGAATCTCCACTCCTTCCATTTCTGAATGTTTCGAAGAAGACATGCTAAGCTCAATTAATGTACCCATGAGATACTACTTAAGTCTTTCTTGTTAAAGGATGCAATAGGTAATCAAGATTATTGTTCACACACTTTAACCCAGAGATCATGCATCAGAAACCCACAGATGAGAGTTTATGTGGGGATGAGAAGATTCATGACCCTTCCCCCATCTAAGGGATACAGAGTTCTCTGAAGGAAGCGTGATTACACTTAGGGAATTAGAAGGGGAGAATAGAGATGAAAAATGGCATTTTTTAAAAAACCTAAAATTCAAATAAATAGGTTGTAAATACTGTTTTTTTCATCATTGATCAATAATAACTGATTTTCTATACTTAGGATGACAAGATAGTGAAGGTCTTAAATGTTTGAAATAAACAAACATGGAAATATTTGGAGGGAGCTAATTCAAAGATGAGAGATATCCATGTATTGAATGTACTCAGGTGTCCAAATTACCACCATACCCATGTACATGGAATTAGCAGCTGCAAATGTACTATGATTTGAGGTGCTCTAGAAGGCTCATTTGCTAAAAAAAAGAAAAAAGTTCCATCTCTAGGATTAAGGTACCTGCAATTCTTTTATCAGAGGTTCAGTTAAGTATTGCTGTCTTTTATTAAATACAGATATTTCTTAGGAGGAATAATAAATTAAGCCACTGATACCTAATCATAAATGTATGTATTCATGTTTTCTACCTCAGGGGAAACCCAGAGAATGCTGCCTTAATATTATATTAATTCTCCTGCTTTCTTTTTATTTCATACATGTCTCTAAGAACTTGCCTCGTAATTATTATTTCACCCTTGATCAGAAAACTAAGTAGGCTTTAGGGCAAGCCAACTCCTTTTTGTATGGGATGCTTGGATTAGACACTATCATCTAGATTTCCTCTAGGCCCTTGAGGGTCACATTGTGGAAAGCTGACCTCACCATCTCCCCCCTTTCAAATCCACTCTTCTTCCTGTGTTCTTTTTTTATTTTTTCTTTTTCTTTCTTTCTTTCTTTCTTTCTTTCTTTCTTTCTTTCTTTCTTTCTTTTTTTTTTTTTATTATTGGTGGAACCATTATTTACCTAGTTAGCCAAACAAAGCTCACAGAATTTACCTTCATATTTCCTGATTCTTGTAGCCCTTCCATCCAATCACTAACCAAGCTTGGTGCATTTTACTGTCTTCATCTTTTTAACCTGTCCAGCCCTCTCCATTCCTATTGTCACATACTGTAGTGGATGTCACAGGCTCTCACAGGGATTTCTTCAAGACCTTCATACTTGGTTGCCACTTGTCACTGGTCCTACCACAACCCTCTCCCCTTCAAATCATCCTCTGGATGCCTCCAGAGTAATTCTCTAAAAATGCAAATATTAGCTTCTTCTTAAAGTTCTCTAGTGAGTCCCTATTGTGAACAGGTTGAAATCTATGCTCCTTAGCATGGCATGCGAAGTCCTTGATGGCCTGGCCCCGCTACCTCTCCAGGCTTCTTTCCCAAGGTCCTGGCATGATGGATGAAATGTACCACTGAACAAGTCAGAGCCCAGAAAAATACCATTAGGGCTCCTGTGGACACTGACCTACCAGCAACAACATGACAGTTCACACCACCATGCCCTAACCTGAGCTATTCTACCTAGAATGCCTTTTTCTTTCCTTCCTAAATTCCTGCTCAGGCATCACCTTCTCTAACCCCTTTCCCCAGACCCCCTTCTCCCATGACCACCTCCTGTCACCCACAAAGTTAATCACTTATCACTTTTGCTACTTCTTTGCCTTAGGCATTTGAGAGCAGTGTCTAGAGGTTAATTTATCAAATATAGATCCATATTGCCTGGGTTTGAATCCCAGATCTGCACCTTGGTAGTACCTCAATTTCTTACTATGTAAAGTGGGGATGATAATAGTCCTTACTTCACAGGGCTGTTATTGGATTCAGTGAACTGATACATATAAAGGATTATTCTAAACAGTGCCTGACTCTTAGAAGGTGCCATAGAGGTAAAAGATATTATTATTATTATTCCATAATTTCACATATCTCACTATTTCACAGCTACATGCACTTGCATAACTGCCCTCATTTATAGCCTATGAGCCCCTTAGGGTACAGGTAGGGTAATCAACGTATTTCAGTTTGCTTAAGACTTTCCCAGTTTTAGAACTGTAAGTCTTGCAACCAGGGAAACCCCTCAGTCTCAGTCAAACCAAGACAGTTGGTGACCCTATGAGGACCCTATCTTATTCACCTTTGAATCACCAGGGTCTATCACAGGATACAGAGGTTACAGAGTAGATTCTCCATAAGGGTTTATTGAACTATAGAACCAATATTAATTGTCTTTTCACTTTCTACCTCACAAATATGCTTTGAAACTTCAAAAATCAGTCTTCTTCTTGCTGTGAAGTCACAGCTGACTTTTCAAAATTTATCACTGAATAACTGAATATTTTATTTTTTTAAATGCACAGGAACTGGAAAGGATGCTTCCACCCTGTTATGTATCATCAGTGTTATAGAACTGGCCACGCTTTAGCAATCAAAGACATACTCATCATGTTAACAGCGGGGGTGGGGGGGATGTCACACTTTCTTTTCTCTGTAGTGACAGGCAGGTTGAAGTCTGAAGGTCCCGAGTTCATATCATAGCCTGAAAAGCAATCTTGTCCCAGTCAGAAATGTTCCCTTCACTGAATGTATCTGTCTATCCAGCTGTCAAGAATGGCTAGAGCTCCTGTTTCTAATACACTTTGTCTTACAACCGCTCCTCATCCAAACTGGTTCAGATCATTTTTCACAGTACAAATACAATAAGAAAGTCCCACAACCAATCTCCTATGAGACAGGGACTCTGGACATGCCAGAACTCATAATAAGGGCAAGATGCTGTCTTCAGAATCAAGGTCTAGGAATAAGCTGACAGGCAGCCAGACCAAGATGCCTCAGGCAGAATAATAGCAGAGTTGCTAAGAGCATGAGCTTTGGAGTCAAGAGTTCACATTCTACCTCCTCCATTTACTGACTGTAGGATCTTGGACAAATTACGTAACCTCTCTGGGCCTCAGTTTCCTTGTTCGTAAAATGAAGATGTAATAATAGTACCGACTTTCTCATAGGATTACTGCGTTTGTCTTAGCCTGTGAAAACAAAGCCTGAGGCAGAGTCAGTTGCAAATATTCTATTAGGTATTGGGAGATACAAACTCGGGGCATCAAGAGTGAAGGAAAAAAGGGAACGAGTCAAGGAAGGAGGAAAAAAATACAGGTGGTTTGTAACTGAACTAGCCAAGGCATCACAAGAAAACAAATATGGCTGTTTGTTTGCAAGTGACTGCTTCCAAGAAGCCTTCAAAACAGTCCACAGGGAAGGAATGCAGAGGAAATTATCTGCTGGTTACTTCCAGCCTCCTGTCTCTCATTGGTCCAGTTTTTCCCATTTCCAGATAGTATTACCCAGTACTTCACAGTAGCCATGAGTGAAGCTGAAACCTCCCTCCATGGATCTGGTTGGGTCAGAGCTGTCGCAGCTACTGTCACAGCAAGCATGATGGACCCACCCTGCACTTGAGACAGCTGGTGGCATTAAGAGACAGGGTGATGGCAACAGCCAAATCTCTCTATTTGAGCAAGTGGCCAAAGCCCAGGGAAGAGGTCATTTTGAAATAAATCTGAATAGAGCCCACTCTTCTCAGGTTATTCTTGCCATTTTGGACCTGGATTGTCTGGGCTACTGTGACTCTTTCCTTACAGCTTGGCTCCTGGTGCATTCACAGGTCCTCCAAAAGTGTAGCTGAGATCAGGCCATAACAGTCAAAGAGCAGAAGTCTTTAATTTTCATCAAGTCCAATCTATCACTTTATTTTATGGTTTTATGCTTTTTGTGCCTCTTCTAAGAAATCATTGTCTTAGTCAAGTTCACAAAGACTTTCTCCTATGTTTTCTTCTAGAAGTTTTATAGTTTTAGCTTTTGCAGTTATGTCGATGACCTATTTCATTTTAAGTTAATTTCTATATATGCTATGAACTAGGAGTTGAGGTTCTTTTTTTGGCATATGTATATCACATTGTTCCAGCACTATTTGTTGAAAAAATTCTTTTTCTCTGTTGAATTACCTTGACATTTGTGTCAAAAATCAATTGATATTATATGTGCTCTGGGCTCTCTCCTCTGTTTCAATCACCTAAATGTCTATCCTTATGCCATTGTCTTTATCTATACAGCTATCCTTACACCAGTACCATGTCTTGATTATTGTAGGTTTATAAGTCTTGAAATCAGGTCATGTAAGCAACTTTGTTCTTGTTTGTCAAAGTTGTTTTGGCTATTTTAGATTCTTTCCATTTTCATACAGCTTGTCAATTTCAAGAAAGAGAAAGAAAGAAAGAAAGGAAGGAAGGAAGGAAGGAAGGAAGGAAGGAAGGAAGAAAAGAAAACGAACGAACGAACAAGGGAGGCAGGGAGGGAGGCTGCTAGAATTTTGATTGAGACTGCATTGAATCTACAGCTCAATTTGGAAGAATTGGCACCTTAATAATACTAATTCTTCTGATCTGATCATGAAGAAGGTATATCTCTATTTATTTAGGTCTTCTTTAATTCATTCATTAATGTCATGTATTTTTTTAAAGATTTATTTATTATTTTATTTATTTATTTATTTTTGGCTGTGTTGGGTCTTCATTGCTGCATGTGGGCTTTCTCTAGCTGTGGCGAGTGGGGGTTACTCTTCATTGCAGTGTGCAGTTTTCTCAGTGCGGTGGCTTCTCTTGTTGTGGAGCACATGGGCTCTAGGCACACAGGCTTCAGTAGCTGCAGTGCACAGGCTCAGTAGTTGTGGCGAGCGGGTTCTAGAGCACAAGCTCAGTAGTTGTGGCGTGCAGGCCTAGTTGCTCTGCAGCATGTGGGATCTTCCTGGACCGGGGATCAAACCAGTGTCCCCTGCACTGGCAGGCAGATTCTTAACCACTGCACCACCAGGGAAGTCCCTGTCATGTAGTTTTTAAGTATATAGGTTTTGCATATATTTTGTTGCATCTAGTTCTAAATAGATTTTTGTAGATTTGTTAGATTATTCTACAGAACTTTCATGCCATCTGTAAATGAAGACGGTCTTGCTTCTCTCTTTCCCATCTATCTGCCTTTATTTTTCTTGTCTTACTTCACTGGCGAGGATGCCTAGTACAATAGAAAAGGTAAGAGTGGACATTCATGCATTATTTCTTATCCTAGGAGGAAGCACTTGGTCTTTAATCATGAAATATAATGTCAGCTATAGGTTTTTATAGATTCTCTTTTATCAGGTTGAAGAAATTCCTTATATTCCTGAAAGTTTTTTTAATCATAAATGGATGTTGAATATCATCAAATGGTGCTTTATCTGCATCTATTAAGATGACCATATGGTTTTTCCCCCTTTATTCTGTTAATGTAATAAATTATAGTTGAATGCTATACTAGCCTGCTTTCCTGCAATAAAACATGCTTGATCAAGATGTATTATCCTTTTTGTATATTGCTGAATTTTATTTGCTAACATTTTGTTAAGATTTTCTGCCTCTATGTTCATGAGAGACATTGAGCTACAGCTTTCTCTTCTTGTAATTCCTTTTTTCTGGTTTTGGTATCAGGGCTTCAAAACTGAAGCCAGATTTTAAAGATGTTTATGTAGATTGGTGTAATTCCTTCCTTAAATGTTTGGCAGACAATAGCATTTAACATGACTTTTATTAAAGATTTGCGGATAAAAAAATTATTAAGATGCAGAAAAACAAACAAACAAATATGAAACTAGAAATTAGCTTCCCCATAGAAAATCTCCTGCTGGCTAATTATCTCCTAAAGTCTAGTCCTGTATTGATGTTGCAGAGACCAGCACGCCTTCAATCTGTGTCCCTTTCTCTATGTAACTCAGGTCTCCTAATCCTCTCTCACGGAAGAAAAAATATATATTTTTTCTTTCTTTAGAGCACCTCCCAAGTCTTAATTTTTTTATTAAAATAATACCTTAAAATTGATTAATAATGGTACACTTATACAATGGAATATTACTTGGCAGTAAAAAGTGAAGACCTATTAATAGACATAACAATATGGATGGCTCTCAAAATAATAAAGCTGAGTTAACAAAACTCATTCTATGAGGCCACCATCACCCTGATACCAAAACCAGACAAAGATACTACAAAAAAAGATAATTACAGACCAATATCACTGATGAATTTAGATGCAAAAATCCTCAACAAAATACTAGCCAACAGAATCCAACAACACATTAAAAGGATCATACACCATGATCAAGTGGGGTTTATCCCTGGAACACAAGGATTCTTCAATATACACAAATCAATCAATGTGATACACCATATTAACAAGTTGAAGGATAAAAACCACATGATCCTCTCAATAGATGCAGAAAAAGCTTTTGACAAAATTCAACACCCATTTATGATAAAAACTCACCAGAAGGTGGGCACAGAGGGAACCTACCTCAACATAATAAAGGCCATGTATGACAAACCCACAGCAAACATCATTCTCAATGGTGAAAAACTGAAAGCATTTCCTCTAAGATCAGGAACAAGACAAGGATGTCCACTCTCACCACTACTATTCAACATAGTTTTGGAAGTCCTTGCCACAGTAATCAGAGAAGAAAAAGAAATAAAAGGAATCCAAGTTGGAAAAGAAGAAGTAAAACTGTCACTGTTCGCAGATGTCATGATACTATACATAGAAAATCCTAAAGATGCCACCAGGAAACTGCTTGAGCTAATCAGTGAATGTGGTAAAGTTGCAG
Organism: Hippopotamus amphibius kiboko; assembly: GCF_030028045.1. Classification (NCBI taxonomy): domain Eukaryota; kingdom Metazoa; phylum Chordata; class Mammalia; order Artiodactyla; family Hippopotamidae; genus Hippopotamus; species Hippopotamus amphibius. The sequence continues at coordinate 27,899,365 of NC_080202.1, read as the reverse complement.
GATACAAAATTAACACACAGAAACCTCTTGCATTTCTATACACTGACAATGAAAGATCAGAAAGAGAAATTAAGGAAACAACCCCATTCACTATTGTAACAAAAAGAATAAAATACCTAGGAATAAACCTAACAAATGAGGTAAAAGACCTGTACTCAGAAAATTATAAGGCACTCATGAAAGAAATCAAAGACAACACAAACAGATGGAGAGATATACAATGTTCTTGGACTGGAAGAATCAACATTGTGAAAATGACTATGCTACCCAAAGCAATTTACAGATTCAATGCAATCCTGATCAAATTACCAACGGCATTTTTCACAGAACTAGAACAAGAAATTTTACAATTTATATGGAAATGCAAAAGACCCCCAATAGCCAAAGCAATCTTGAGAAGGAAAGACAGAGTTGGTGGAATCAGGCTTCCTGACTTCAAACTATACTACAAGGCCACCGTGATCAAGACAGTATGGTACTGGCACAAAAAACAGAAATATAGATCAATGGAACAGGATAGAAAGCCCAAAGATAAACTATGGTCACCTAATCTATGACAAAGGAGGCAAGGATATATAGTGGAGAAAAGGCAGCCTCTTCAATAAATGGTGCTGGGAAAACTGGACAGCTACATGTAAAAGAATGAAATTAGAACACTCCCTGGGGCTTCCTAAGTGGCACAGTGATTAAGAATTCACCTGCCAATGCAGGGCACACGGGTTCAATCCCTGGTCCAGGAAGATCCCACATGCTGCGGAGCAACTAAGCCCGTGTGCCACAACTATTGAGACTGTGCTTTAGAGCCCATGAGCCACAACTATTGAGCCCATGTGCTGCAACTACTGAAGCCCACACGCCTAGAGCCTGTGCTCTGCAACAAGAGAAGCCACGGCAATGAGGAGCCCGCACACCTCAATGAAGAGTAGCTCCTACTCACTGAAACTAAAAAGAAAGCCCGTGCACAGCAAAAAAGACCCAACACAGCCAATAAAATAAATAAATAAATAAAATTTTAAAAAAAAGAACACTCCCTAACACCATACACAAAAAGAAACTCAAAATGGGTTAAAGACCTAAATGTAAGGTCAGACACTATAAAACTCCTAGAGGAAAACATAGGAAGAACACTCTTTGACATAAATCACAGCAAGATCTTTTTTGATCCACCCCCTAGGGTAATGGAAATAAAATAAATAAATAAATAAGTGGGACCTAACGAAACTTCAATGCTTCTGCACAGCAAAGGAAACTATAAGCAAGACGAAAAGACAACCCTCAGAATGGTAGAAAATATTTGTAAATGAATCAACAGACAAAGGATTAATCTCCAAAATATGTAAACAGTTCATCCAACTCAATATCAAAAAAACAAACAACCCAATCCACAAATGGGCGGAAGAGCTAAATAGGCATTTCTCCAAAGAAGACATCCGGATGGCCAAGAGGCACATGAAAAGCTGCTCAACATCACTAATTATTAGAGAAATGCAAATCAAAACTACAATGAGGGATCATCTCACACCAGTTAGTATGGGCATCATCAGAAAATCTACAAACAGTAAATACTGGAGAGGGTGTGGAGAAAAGGGAACGCTCTTGCACTGTTGGTGGGAATGTAAATTGAGACAGCCACTATGGACAACAGTATGGAGGTTCCTTGCAAAATTAAAAATAGAGTTACCATATGACCCAGCAATCCCACTGGTGGGCATATACCCAGAGAACACCATAATTCAAAAAGACACATGCACCCTAATGTTCATTGAAACACTATTTACAATAGCCAGGACATGGAAGCAACAATGTCCATCAACAGATGAATGGATAAAGAAGATGTGGTACATATATGCAATGGAATATTTATTACTCAGCCGTAAAAAGGAACGAAATTGGGACATTTGTAGAGACAGGGATGGACCTAGAGACTGCCATACAGAGTGAAGTGAGTCAGAAAGAGAAAAACAAATGTATATTAACACATATATGCGAAATATAGAAAAATGGTACAAATCAACCAGTTTGCAAGGCAGAATTAGAGACCCAGATGTGGAGGACAAAAGTATGGGCACCAAGTGGGGAAAGTGGGGAGTTTGGAGGGAAATTAATTGGGAGATTGGGATGGTCATATATACATTACTATAAGAAAAAAATATCACTTTAAATATACACAGTTTATTGTATGTCAACTGTATCTCAATAAAAGTTCTTAAAAAATACAAAAAAAAAAAAAAACAAATAAAAAAATAAAACTGAGTTAAAGAAGCCAGGTAAAAATATAGATGGCCAACAGGCACATGAAGAGATACTCAGTATCACTAATTAATGGAGAAAGGCAAATCTAAATTACAATGAAATATCGCCTCACTCCAGTCAGAATGACCATCATCAAAAAGTGTACAAATAATAAATGCTGGATAGGGTGTGTATAAAAGGGAACCCTCCTACACTATCGGTGGGAATGTAATCTGGTGCAGCCATTATGGAGAAAAGTATGGAGGCTCCTTAAAAAACTAAAAATAGAGTCCCTATATGATCTTGCAATCCTACTCCTGGGTATACATCTGAAGAAAACCATAATCTGAAAAGATACATGCACCCCAGCATTCATAGCAGCACTGTTTACAATAACCAAGACATGGAAGCAACCTAAATGCCCATCAACGGATGAATGGATAAAGATGTTGTGTGTGTGTGTGTGTGTGTGTGTATACACACAATGAAATATTAATCATAAAAGAGAATAAAATAATGCCACTTGCAGCAATGTGGATAGACCTAGACGTTATCATATAAAGTGAAGTAAGTTAGACAAAGACAAATATCATATGATATCACTTATATGTGGAATATTAAAAAGAATCATACAAACAAACTTATGGTTACCAAAGGGAAAAGGAGGGGGAGGAATAAATTAGGAGTTTGGGATTAACAGATACACACTACTATACAGTAAGTCCCCTATATACAAACCTTCAAGTTGTGAACTTTCAAAGATGAGAACATGCGTTAGCATGTCCAGTCACATAAGTTAGTTCACGTGTCTGGCATACATTGTCACATGCATACATTCTCTTCAAGTGATTGTACTTTTGTGTACTTTACTGTACAGTACTGTATAGCATACAGTAGTACAGTATCTTTATTTCAAGCTAGATCTGCAAGAGGATGACTTCATTGAACTCCTTGCTGTGCAACACGAGGAACTTACTAATGAAGACCTGATGGAATTGGAGGCCCAGAGAAGGATGAAGAGAGAGACAAGAGGAAGAAGAAGTAACTGAAGAACCAAAGAGATTCATGATGCAGGAAATGGCAAGAGGATTTTCTTTATTTGAGGAGGCACTGTTAGTTTTTGAGGCATAGGACCCAAAGTAGAATGGTACACGAAGGTTGCAGCAAGCATTCAGAATGCAGTCCAGTGCTACTGTGTCACCTATGAAGAGAAAAAAAGAGCTTCTACCCAGACATCACTGGATCATTTTTTCAAGAGGGTAGATAGAATTGAATCCAACAAGAAACCAGAACCTGTGCCATCAATGCCAGGCATGAGTGAAATTGCAGCCTGCCCTCCGTCTCCTATTACTGATGATCCTTCAGCTCTACCATCTCCCACCTCCTCTCTCTCCTCCAGTCAGTAACTCTTCTTGGCTGTTCACTCAATGCCAGCCCCTGTATGCCAGCTGTTATACTGTTCTACTGTACTTTTCAAGGTACTGTACTGTAAGATTAAAAATGTTTATTTTTTGTGTTTGTTTTTTATGTATTGTTTGTGCGAAAAGTATTATAAACCTATTACAGTACAGTACTATATAACCGATTGCGTTAGTTGGGTACCTAGGCTAACTTTGTTGGATTTACAAACAAACTGGACTTACGAACGAGCTCTTGGAACAGAACTTGTTCGTATATAGGGGACTTACTTGTATATAAAATAGATAAACAACAAGGACCTACTGTATACCACAGGGAACTATATTCAATATCTTGTAATAACCTATAACAGAAAAGTACCTGAAAAAGAATGTATTTATTCTTATATATAACTGAATCACTTTGCTGTGCACCTGAAACTGACACAACATTGTAAATCAACTATACTTCAATTAGAAAACTTAAAATTAAAAAAAGGAAACACTACCATTAAAAAAAATTAACCCTCAAAAAAAACAACAACAACAAAAAAGAAGAATCCAGGTTAAAAAAATAAAATAAAAAGAAGAGTGAATAATGATGACTCCACTTGTATGAAAGTCTAGAAAATGAAACCTAATCTATAGTATCAAATAGCAGACCAGGGGATTTCCCTTGTGGTCCAGTGGCTAAGGCTCCCCACTCCCAATGCAGGGGGCCCAGGTTTGATCCCTGGTCAGGGAACTAGATCCCACATGCTGCAACCAAAAAAAGTTCCCACTTGCTGTAACTAAAAGACCCTCTGGGTGCAGCCAAATAAATTAAAAAAAAAAAAAAAAAAAGCAGACCAGTAGTTGCCTGGCAACAGTGGGCCTAAAATAAATAGATATTCAAAAAATATTTATTGAACATCTGTTTATTTCAGGCACTCTATTAAACAATTGGTATGTATTATCTCATTTAAAACTTTAATAACCCTTTTAGACATGACTATTAGAATTGAGATGGGATCGCTGTTAAAACGAGGAAAATGAAGCTAATATTTTGCTTAATATCATACAGTTAATAACTAGAAAAATCATAACCTAAAGGCAGACCAGCTTTGTATCAAAGTCCTTTTGATACTGTGCTTAAAACCACTTCCTTCTGGCCTCTATGGTTTTCTGGTGAAAAGTCAGCTGTAAATGATTTTGAGGATTCCTTACACATAATGAGTTATTTCTTGTTTGTTGTTTTCAAGATTTTCTTTGTCTTTAGCTTTTGACAGTTTAATTACCATGTATCTAGGTGTGAATCTCTTTGACTTTATCTAACTTGGTGTTCACTGAGATTCTTGGATATGTAGGTTAATGTTTCTCATCAATTTAGGGAAGTTTTTGGCCATTATTTTTTCAATATTCTTTCTCCTCCTCCATCTCTTTCTAGGAACCCTATTATATGTATGTTGGCACACTTTATGTTGTCACACAGATCTCTGAGACTCTGTTTTTCTTCATTTCTTTCCCCTTTTTGCTCCTTAAACTGATTTTAATTGACCTATCTTTGAGTTTTCTGATTCTTCTACCTGCTCAAATCTGATGTTCGGTCCCTCTAGTCAGTTTTTCATTTAAGTACTTCATTATTGTACTTTTCAACTCCAGAATTTATATTTGGTTCTGGTTTTGTTTTATAAATTCTATCTTTTATTGATATTCTCTATTTGGTGATACATCATTCTCATAATTTCCTTTATTTCTTTAGACATTAATTCCTTTAGTTCCTAGAACATATTTAAGATGTCCAACTTAAAGTCTTTGTCTAGGCCTTTCTCACCTTCTGAGATGGCCCATGCTCTGTCTGTGGAATGTGTTTCTCTCTAAATAAATCCATTTCTTACCTATTACTTTGTCCCTCACTGAATTCTTTCTGTGAGGAAACAAAAAGAAGCTGAGCCTCAGACACCAGAACTAAAACCCCATGGAAGATGTTCCAGAGAGGTCACAGTTTGATAACCTCAAAGCTCATCAGGAGACCACTTGAGGCCCGATTAAAGGAGTGCAGGCCCTGCACACACCCTGATCCTTATCAGTAACCCCACTCTTGAGCCATTGCTCTAAAACTCCCCACCTGGGACTTCCCTGGTGGCGTAATGGTTAAGAATCCACCTGCCAATGCAGGGGACACAGATTTGATCCCTGGTCTGGGAAGAACCCACATGCTGTGGAGCAACTAAGCCCATGCACCACAACCACTGAGCCTGCACTCCAGAGCCTGTGAGCCACAACTACCAAGCCCGCATACCACAACTACTGAAGCCCACATGTCGAGAGCCATGCTCCACAACAAGAGAAGCCACTGCAATGAGAAGCCTGCACACTGCAACAAAGAGTAGCCCCAGCTTGCTGCAACTAGAGAAAGCCTGTCCACAGCAATGAAGACCAAAAGCAGCAAAAACTAACTAACTAACTAACTAACTAAATAAATAAATAAATAAATAAAATGTTAAAAAAAATAAAAATAGGAAGAAAGATGGTGGCAAAGTAGAAGGATGTGGAATGCATCCCTCTCCACAGATGCATCAGGAATACATCAAAGGATGCAATAATTCCCACAGAGGACCAGCTGAACACCAAGAGACGGTGTCTGGTTCAGACACCAGAAAGGACTGCAAAGATCCCAACGTAACTGGGTAGGACAGAGAGAAAACAAGAAAAGGAGAAAGAGGAGAACAAAGGAAAGGGATGGGTCCCACACCCTGGAGCGGGAGGATCTGAAACAAAGGGGAGATTGCCGAATTTGGGAAAACATCCCTTATCTGATGTGAAACCCCTTCTCCAACGGGGAACTTCCCTGGGTCAGAAGGAAGGCATTTGGGACTGTTCAAAGAGGGTGAAGTGGCTGAGCTGTGGCAGATGGGAAAGAGTGAGAAACACACGGAGGGTCCGCACCACGGCTCAGAGTGTCTGGACTGAGACATCGGTTCACAGCTGAACAGGGGGTCTGGGAGCTGGAACGTGGGAACCAGAGAACTGGTTCAGGGTGAGAAACATTGTTGGCAATGGGGAGATGGACTGAGAGGACAGGAGGGAAGAAATCCACAGCAGAGAGTGCCTACCATGGAAAGCGTGGCGGCCATGGTGGCAGCTTGATACTGCTGATTCACAAGCAGGGGGAGGAGCCACAGGTGTAGCCTCTCTGTCGGCACCTGTGACGGATAAAGGAAGGACCCCTGTGGGCCTGGCTAATGCACTCATGGATAACAAAGGCCCCCGGGTGGGGCTGGCCTCGAGTATCTGCAGCCAAGAGCCAAAAGTCCGCAGAGTGGCACAGCTCTGGAGACATTCTGTTTACACCTGAGCCACTGGCATCCCTCTGCAGCAGGCACTACCATGGCCAACTGAGCCACCATGACCCAGGAAGGGCACCCCAGCAGAGTTGTAGCAGGGGGGAGGATCTGCGGTTGTAGTCACTCTCTCAGCCTGAGCCACTAGTGTCCCTCTGCAACAGACACCACCCAAGCTGCCCGAGCCACTGCAACCCAGTCAGGGCACCACTGTTCAGTTACTCCCAGAGGAAGGAGCCACTATTGTACCCTCTCTCTCCTCACACACCAGCACTTACAGGTGAACAATAAAGGAAGCTCTGCTGGTCACAGAGTAATACAAAAAGCCCAAGGTGGGTAGAAGGACACTTATAGCTGAGACCCAAAGGAAACAGAAATATTAATTCTATTAATCTGGTCCATTCTGGAGTCAGTTCTAACTTTTTTTTTCTTTTTTTTAATTAACTATGATCTTAGTCCTAAGGGATCTACATGTTTTGTAACATATTTTTAATCTATTTTTATATATAGCATTTTATATATTTCTATTTCCAGCTAAGTTTTCTATAGTGCTGACTGTATCTCTCCTACCTTCTTTTCATTTCTATCTTTTATACATTTCTATTTTTTTTCTTTTTCTTTTCATATTTCCAGTCACACTATGCTCTTCTGTTGCCCTGTCTTCTATCCTTTCTTAGTTACTTTTATCTTAATATACTTAAAATCAATATTATCACTTGGCTCTGTCTCCTTGCTTTATTCTCCAGATGACACACTGCTTTACTTTTTATTATTAGGTTTGGTCTTTATCTTAGTTCTGGTTATAATTGTCTGATTTTTATTTGGGACTCTTCAGTCTGTCTGACTGTACTCTCGCTCTTTATTATATTTGATCCTAGCTTTCAAAAATTTCCTGGATATATGTTTGTGTGTGTGTGTGTGTTTTTTTTAATTAATGACAATCTTAGTCCTAAGGGATCTACATATGTTATGCCATATTTTTTATTCATTTATTCTATTTTCTTCTTCTATTTTTATTTTTAGACTTTTTACATATTTCTATTTCTATCTAAGTTTTTTGTAGTGCTACCTTTATCTCTCCTACCTTCTTTCCTTCTCTACCTTTTACACATTTCTATTTTTTTCTCTCTTTTCTCTTTCTTTTCATATTTCCAGTCACACTATGCTCTTCTGTTGCCCTATCGTCTATCTTTTTTAAGTTTCTTTTATTTTAATATTCTTATAAGAAATATTATCGGTCTGCTCTGTTTCCTTGCTTCATTCTCCAGATGACACACTGCTTTGGTTTTTATTATTAGGTTTTGTCTTTATCTTAGTTCTAAGCATAATTATCTGATTTTGTTCTGAGAATTTACAGTCTGTCTGGTGGTACTCTTGCTCTTTATTATATTTGATCCTAGCTTTCAAAATCTCCCTGGATTTGTGTTTGTATGTGTGTGGTGTGTGTGTTTTTTTTTTTCTTTGGTTTTGAATTTCTGTTGGTTTTCTCTTTGATTGCCTGATTGCATACTGGGATTTTTCAGTCAGCTCTTTCTAGAGCCTTATGTTCTATTGGATTCAGTATTTGTGTTTCTAATACATGTATGTGTTTCCTTCATTTAGTATTTGTTTGACTCAACACTCTGCCATTAGTCTGGGGCTTGGACACTCTTCTTTAAACCCCTTTATTACCAAGGCAAGCAACCTCTGAAGTCTGGACTACTCCATCAGAAGTCAAGTAGGAGGCTCTGGGGAGGGAACACTGAATCTAGGTTGCTAGACTACTAGGGAATCCTCAGACACAGGGAAGATTAACTGCAGAGAACTCTCATGGAGCCCTGTATCAGAGTCTAAGACCTGGCTTTGTCCGACTGTCTGCAACTTCCAGTGCTGGACACCTCACACCAAACTACAAACAAGACAGGAACACAAACCCACCCATCAGCACAGAGACTACCTAAAGCCATATTAACCTCACAGATACCCTAAAACACACCACCTGACACGGCCCTGCTCATCAGAGGGAAAAGACACAGAGCCACACACCAGAAAGCAGACACCAGACCCCGCCACACCAGGAAGCCTACTCAAGACACTGGACAAACCCCACCACAGGGAGCAGAGGGTGGAAACAAGAGAAATTACTACTAGGCAGCACCGGGAAAGGAGACAGCAAGTCCTATAAATTAGATAAAATGAGAAAACAAATACCATGCAAGCAAAGGAGCAGGAAAAAAACCCACAAGACCAAATAAACGAAGAGGAAATAGGAAAATTGCCCGAAAAAGAATTCAGAGTAATAATAGTAAAGATGATCCAAAATTTTGACAACAAAATTGGGAAAATGCAAGAAACAGTTAATAAGGACTCAGAAGAACTAAAGAGCAAACAAACAGTAATGAAAAACAAAATAACTGAAATTAAAAATACTCTAGATGGTATAAATAGAAGAATAACTGAGGCAGAAGAATGAATAAGTGAGTTGGAAGATAGAATGGGAGAAATAACTGCCACAGAGCAGGAAAGAGAAAAAAGAATAAAAAGAATGGAAGACAGTCTCAGAGACCTTGTTGACAACATTAAGTGCACCAACATTCAAATCATAGGCATCCCAGAAGAAGAAGAAAAAAAGAAAGGGTCTCAGAAAATATTTGAAGAGTTTATAATGGAAAACTTCCCCAATATGGGAAAGGAAATAATTCATCAAGTCCAAGAAGTGCAGAGAGTCCCATACAGAATAAATCCAAGGAGAAATACACTGAGGCACATATTAATCAAACTAACAAAAATTAAACACAAAGAAAATATTAAAAGCAGCAAGAGAAAAGCAACAAATAACATATAAGGGAAAACCCATAAGGATAACAGCTGATCTTTCTGCAGAAACTCTGCAGGCCAGAAGGAAGTGGGAGGATATACTGAAAGCCCTGAAAGAGAAAAACCTACAGCCAAGAATGCTCTATCCAGCAAGAATCTCATTCAGATTTGATGGAGAAATCAAAAACTTTACAGACAAGCAAAAGTTAAGAGAATTCAGCACCGCCAAACCAGCCTTACAACAATTGCTTAAGGAACTTTTCTGAGTAGGAAACACAAAAGAAGGGAAAGACCTACAAAAACAAACCCAAAACAATTAAGAAAATGGTAATAGGAACATACATGTCAATAATCACCTTAAATGTAAATGGATTAAATGCTCCAACCAAAAGACACAGACTGGCTGAATGGATACAAAAACAAGACCCTTCTATATTCTGCCTACAAGAAACCCACTTCAGACCAAGGGATACATATAGACTGAAAGTAAAGGGATGGAAAAAGATATTCCATGCAAATGGAAGTCAAAAGAGAGCTGGAGTAGCAATACTCATATCAGACAAATTAGACTATAAGTAAAGACTATTACAAGAGACAAGGAAGGACACTACATAATGATGAAGGGATCAATCCAGGAAGAACATATAACAATTGTAAATATCTATGGAAGCAACATAGGATCCCCTCAATATATAAGGCAAATACTAACAGCCATAAAAGGGGAAATTGACAGTAACACAATAAGAGTAGGAGACTTGAACACCCCACTTACATCGATGGACAGATCTCCAAACAGAAAATAAATAAGGACACACAAGCTTTAAGTAACACATTACACCATCTCAACTTAATTGATATTTATAGGACATTCCATCTGAAAACTACAGAATACACTTTCTTCTTAAGTACACACAGAACATTTTCCAGGATAGATCACATCTTGGGTCACAAATCAAGCCTCAATAAATTCAAGGAAATTGAAATCATACAAGCATCCTCTCTGACCACAACGCCATGAGATTAGATATCAATTACAAGAAAAAAAACTATAAAAAATACAAACACACGGAGGCTAAACAATATGCTACTTAACATCCAAGAAATAACTAAAGAAATCAAAGAGGAAATCAAAAAATATCTAGCAACAAACGACAATAAAAACACAACAACCCAAAACCTATGGGATGCAGCAAAAGCAGTTCTAAGAGGGAAGTTTATAGCAATAAAATCCTACCTCAAGAAACAAGAAAAATATCGAATAAACAACCTAAGCTTACACCTAAAACAATTAGAAAAAGAAGAACAAAGAAACCCCAAAGTGAGCAGAAGGAAAGAAATCATAAAGATCAGAACAGAAATAAATGAAAAAGAAAGGAAGGAAACAACAGCAAAGATCAGTGAAACTAAAAGCTGGTTCTTTGAGAAGATAAACAAAATTGATAACCCATTAGCCAGACTCATCAGGAAAAAAAGGGAGCAGATGCAAATCAACAGAATTAGAAATGAAAAAGGAGAAGTAACAATTGACATCACAGAAATACAAAAGATCATGAGAGACTACTACAAGCAACTATATGCCAATAAATTGGATAACCTGGAAGAAATGGATACATTTTTAGAAAAGTACAATCTCCCAAGACTGAACCAGGAAGAAATAGAAACTATGAACAGACCAACCACAAATACAGAAACTGAGACTGTGATTAAAAATCTCCCAACAAACAAAAGCCCAGGGCCAGATGGCTTCACAGGTGAATTCTATCAAACATTTAGAGAAGAGCTACACCTATCCTTCTCAAACTGTTCCAAAATATAGCAGAAGGAGGAACACTCCCAAACTCATTCTGTGAGGCCACCATCACCCTGATACCAAAACCAGGCAAAGATGTCACAAAAAAAGAACATTACAGGCCAATATCACTGATGAATATAGATGAAAAAATCCTCAACAAAATACTAGCTAACAGCATCCAACAGCACATTAAGAAGATCATATACCATGATCAAGTGGGGTTTATCCCTGGAATGCAAAGATTCTTCAATATACGCAAATAAATCAATGCGATACATCATATTAACAAATTGAAGTATAAAAACCATATGATCATCTCAATATATGCAGAAAAAGCTTCTGACAAAATTCAACATCCATTTATGATAAAAAAAAAAAAAACACTCCAGAAAACGGGCATAGAAGGAAATTACCTCAACATAATAAAAGCCATCTATGAGAAACCAAAAGCCAATGTCATTCCAAATGGTGAAAAACTGAAAGCATTCCCTCTAAGAACAGGAACAAGACAAGGGTGCCCACTCTCACCATTATTATTCAACATAGTCTTGAAAGTTTTAGCCACAGCAATCAGAGAAGAAAATGAAATAAAAGGAATACAAATTGGAAAAGAAGTTAAATTGTCACTCTTTGCAGATGACATGATATTATATATAGAAAACCCTAAAGATTCTATCAGAAAACTGCTAGCACTAATTGATGAATTTAGTAAAGTAGCAGGATACAAAATTTATGCACAGAAATCTCTTACATTCCTATACACTAACAATGAAAAAGCAGAAAGAGAAATTAAGGAAACTCTCCCATTTACCATTGCAACAAAAAGAATAAAATACCTAGGAATAAACCTGCCTAAGGAGGCAAAAGATCTGTATGCAGAAAACTATAAGACACTGATGAAAGAAATCAAAAATGATACAAACAGATGGAGGAACATACCATGTTCTTGGATTGGAAGAATCAACATTGTGAAAATGACTATACTACCCAAAGCAATTTACAGATTCCACTCAATCCCTCTCAAATTACCAATGGCATTTTTCACAGAACTAGAACAAGAAATTTTACAGTTTGTATGGAAACACAAAAGACCCCAAATAGCCAAAGCAATCTTGAGAAGGAAAGATGGAGTTGGTGGAATTAGGCTTCCTGACTTCAAACTATACTACAAGCCTACAGTGATCAAAACAGTATGGTACTGGCACAAAAATAGAAAGGAAGGACAATGGAACAGAATAGAGAACCCAGAGGTAAACCCAGGCACATATGGGCACCTTATCTTTGACAAAAGAGGCACGAATATACAATGGAAAAAAGACAGCCTCTTCAGTAAGTGGTGCTGGGAAAATTGGACAGCAACATGTAAAAGAATGAAATTAGAACACTTCCTAACACCATACACAAAAATAAACTTAAAATGGATTAAAGACCTACATGTAAGGCCAGACACTATAAAACTCCTAGAGGAAAACATAGGCAGAACACTCTATGACATCCATCAAAGCAAGATCCTTTTTGACCCACCTCCTAGAATCATGGAAATAAAATCAAGAGTAAACAAATGGGACCTCATTAAACTTAAAAGCTTTTGCACAGCGAAAGAAATCATAAACAAGACAACCCTTCAAATGGGAGAAAATACTTGCCAAAGAAGCAAAAGACAAAGGATTAATCTCCAAAATATATGAGCAACTCATGCAGCTTAATACCAAAAGAGCAAATAACCCAATCCACAAATGGGTGGAAGACCTAAAGAGACATTTCTCCAAAGAAGATATGCAGATGGCCAACAAACACATGAAAAGATGCTCAACATCACTAATCATCAGAGAAATGCAAGTCAAAGCCACAATGAGGTATCACCTCACATCAGTCAGAATGGCCATCATCAAAAAATCTAGAGACAATAAATTTTGCAGAGAGTGTGGAGAAAAGGGAACTCTCCTGCACTGTTGGTGGGAATATAAGTCAGTACAGCCTCTATGGAAAACAGTTTGAAGGTTCCTTAAGAAACTAAAAATAGAACTACCATATGATCCCGTAATCCCACTCCTGGGCATATACCCAGAGAAAACCATAATCCCAAAAGAAACATGTACCATAATGTTCATTGCAGCACTATTTACAATAGCCAGGACATGGAAGCAACCTAAATGCCCATCAACAGATGAATGGATAAAGAAGATATGGCATATATACACAATGGAATATTACTCAGCCATAAAAAGGAATGAAATGGAACTATATGTAGTGAGGTGGATAGACCAAGAGTCTGTCATACAAAGTGAAGTAAGCCAGAAAGAGAAAAACAAATACTGTATGCTAACTCATATACACGGAATCTAAAAAAAAAAAAATGGTACTGATGAACCCAGTGACAGGGCAAGAATAAGGATGCAGATGCAGACAATGGACTGGAGGACATGGGGTTGGGGCAGGGGGAAGCTGGGACGAAGTGAGAGAGTAGCATAGACATATATACTACCAAATATAAAATCGATTGCTAGTGGGAAGTTGCTGTATAACAAAGGGAGATCAACTGGATGATGGTGATGCCTTAGGGGGCCAGGACAGGGAAGGTGGTAGGGAGTCACGGGAGGGAGGGGATACGGGGATATATGTATAAATACAGCTGATTCACTTTGGTGTACCTCAAAAGCTGGTACAAGCATGTAAAGCAATTATATTCCAATAAAGAGCTTAAGTAAATCAATCAATCAATCAATCAATCAATCAATCAATTAATCTCCTCACCAAATCCTCCCAGGTTGGGACACACAGTTTTTTAGGGCATAAGCCCACTCTGTCCCTCTCTGACTCACAAAGCAATAAAGCTATTCTCTTCTACTTCACCTCCCCCCAAAAATAAAATCTTTGTCTAATAAGCCCAACTTTTGGACTTCTTCAAGGACAATGTTAATATACTGCTTTATTTCCTGTGAGTGGAAAATTTGTTTTTGTTTCTTTGCATGTCTCATATTTTTTTCTGTTGAAAAGTGGCATCTTAAGTAATATGATTTGGCAACTCTAGAAATCAGAATGTCCCCTAACTGAATTTGTAAAGTACAGAACTAAATCTGTAAAGTCTGTATTTTTGTCATGTACGGCCACTGAAGTCTTTGCTTGATTAGCTTAGAGGTCAGCTAACAATGGAACAAAAATTTCCTTAAAAGCCTAGAACTGATCTTGGCAGAGGTCGTCTCTCTGTGTATGTTGGGACACACCTTCAGGACTCATCAGGCAGTGGACAGCTCTGCCTTAGCCTTCATATCTTGTTTGCATAGAGCCTCAAAGTCAGACAGAGATGAGAGCTTAGGACTTTCTCAGGTATTTTATGAGAATGCTCTCAGCTCTGGGCATGCATGTGATCTGCTAGATCCCCAGGAATGTGTCAGAACTGTTCAAAGTCCTCTATGGACATCTAATGCCCCAACTTTTCCTTTTAAGCTTTTTGGTTATCTACTGTTTGCTACCACTCTTATCCACCACCTCAGGCAGCTGTGACATTAACCCATTGCGGATATTTATCTTCAACAGATGCCCCACAGGAAAAGATTATTTGCACTTCGTGAGCTCTGAGGTAAATCAAATTTTAAAGAGCCTTGTGAGTGAGATCTTCCAGGGAACCACCAGACATGTTGAATAATGACAATTCTCTCAAAATGGGGTTTTAAAGAAACTCAATCACCATTCTGCACCATCCAGTGGCTTCCAGGCTACTGGTTTTTTCTATGAATGTAGGCTGTTTAGTCTTCAAGGCTACCACAGAGCTGAGGAATATGGGAATGAAGGAAGTTAAAAATGCCACAAAACTCACTATTCTTATCAAATTCAGTTACTTTTCTTGAATAAACACTTCCTGGATTGCTGCAAACCTTTGGTTAATTTCCAGGGTTCTGAAAAATTAATTGACAATTTTTGCTAATGCTCTCATTGCTTTTATAGAAAAGAGGATTTTCAGAGGTCCTTATTTTGCCATTCCCACTGTCCTACTTTTGTTTTTAATATTTCTGTGAAATGTTTTAAATGGCAATTTAAAAATCTCAATTGGAGTTTTATCTTTTATTAGGAAAAGTAAACCACTTAAATGTATTGTTCTCACTGATATATTCAGTCTTAACCCTATTCTTTCATTTTACATTTCTATTTATGATATTTTCTAATTTTGTTTCTTTTTAGTTTTGAAGTATTTTTAGACTTATCTTTATTCCTCTCTTCGTTCTAATAGTTTGAAGCTCTACTTGCCATTTCTGTTTTACCATGTTACTATAATCATACATATTAGAAGATCTAAACATATTTTTATCAAAAGAAAAACTAAGGAGTATAAAAAATACATAAAATCAGATTTCAAAACAATGTTTAAAACAAACAAAGCTATTTAAATTATTACAGTGTACTTTGGTGTTTCTGGTTTGGGAAGAAGACGAAGTAACCTTAATAATTGTTGCTATTGCTCAATATCAAAAAAACAAACAACCCAATCAAAAAATGGGCAGAAGACCTAAATAGATGTTTCTCCAAAGAAGACATACAGATGGCCAACAAACAGATGAAAAAATGCTCAACATTGATAATTATTAGAGAAATGCAAATCAAAACTATGAGATATCACCTCACACTGGTCAGAATGGCCATCATCAAAAAATCTATGAACAATAAATGCTGGAGAGGGTGTAGAGAAAAGGGAACCCTCCTGCACTGTTGGTGGGAATATAAGTTGGTACAGCCTCTATGGAAAACAGTTTGGAGGTTCCTTAAGAAACTAAAAATAGAGTTACCATGTGACCCAGCAATCCCACTACTGGGCATATACCCAGAGAAAACCATAATTCAAAAAGATACATGCACCCCAATGTTCATTGCAGCACTATTTACAATAGCCAGGACATGGAAACAACCTAAATGTCCATCAACAGATGAATGGATAAAGAAGTTGTGGTACATATATACAATGGAATATTACTCAGCCACAAAAAGGAACAAAATTGGGTCATTTGTAGAGACAAGCATGGACCTAGTGACTGTCATACAAAGTGAAGTAAGTCAGAGAGAGAAAAATGAATCATATATTAATGCATATATGTGGAATCTGAAAAACTTGGTATAGACAATCTTATTTACAAAGCAGAAATAGAGACACAAACATAGAGAATAAACGTATGGATATCAAGGAGGAAGGGGGGGGTGGTATGAATCAGGAGATTGGGATTGACACATATACAGTATGGATACCGTGTATAAAATAGATAACTAATGAGAACCTACTATACAGCACAGGGAACTCTACTCAGTGCTATGTGGTGAGCTAAATGGGAAGGAAATCCAAAAAAGAGGGGATACATGTATACATATAGCTGATTCACTCTGCTGTACAGTAGAAACTAACACAACATTGTAAAGCAACTATACTCCTAAAACAATTCTTAAAAAATAAAATAGTTGTTGCTATTTACTAAGTAGCTACTATACACCAAACAGGATGCATACCTTTTATTTGTTAATTTATTTAATCTTCACAACTCTGTAATAAATCTTCTTATATATGATTAACCAGAGAATTTTATTAAAGTGCCCAAAGTTACACAGATTACAGATAAAATATCATAGTTCAAGCTTGGGTCTGCCAAATTCCAGAGCCAAAGCTACTCTGCCCCTCAAATGCTTGTCCCTTTCCATGGTAAAAATGTAAGAGCACATTTAGTTGGGAGTGATGTGCATATTTATGAGAACAGATAATAGAAACTTGTCTTTCTCAGTATCTCTCATAAGACGAAATTTTAAATATAGAGGAGGAAAAGAAAATATAACGATAGATGAAATCTAGAAAAACAGAAACATGTGAAAGGATGGCCTGAAAGGAAAGGACAGCTGGGGTAGTATGACAAGGAAGTCAAAGAGACAGAGAAAGTCCCAAAGTGAAGGGAACAGATGGGAGATGAGCAGACAAAAGAGACCATGTGGGTAGGTGCCATCAGTTAGAGGGCAAGTCACTGGAATTTGATCAATCGACAAGAATTTATTTACTGGACTCCTGGGCACCACGGGAGATACTAACGAATGTAGCTATTTTGGGAATGATAATGATGTAGACAAGACAGATGGCTTGAACAGGGGCATTAATGCTGAAAAAAAGGACTAGAGACAGGAGGCAGGAGTAAATATGTAAAGGCAATCCCCCTGTGCTCTAGCTTGCATGTCGATCTGGAATTTCTGTGAGAATGGTAAGGTATAGAGGAAATGCTATAGTTGCTATTAAATTATAGGTAAAAGATTTGTACATGGAAGGAGGAAGATGCCAAATCACCTACTACTTTTGTGTAGATTAAAAGGTTATTAACAATTAATGAAAATACACCTACGTGTACCTACACAATACAGACAGTGCTTTACATCCTCCTTTCAAATGTAAATATGTCCGTTTAGCTAAGACTGGGGAGGGTCTGATGAACATGACTGATATTGAACAGGTCTGACCTCCTCAGAAGGCACTAGGAAGTGTTCGTGTTGGAGGAAATTACAAGGAAGACTGAAAAGGTGCCTAAAGACATTCAGCAATGTAATCAAGATGGATCTCCACTTGTTAAAGTGCAAATAAGTCAAGGTTAGTTGGTGTTACTAGACATGGAACCCAATTCAGAGGCATGAGAGGAAATGAGCTTTTTGAGTAGACCCTTACTGTATTACATGGAATGGACTTTCATATGTGCATTCATTTACTCTCGAGTACCTGCTGAGTGTCTTCTATAACAAAAATGATAGCTGCCAGAAGTCTTCCTATATTCTAATCTATTTACATTCATTACCTCATCAAATCCTCACAACCATAATATGTAGTTGTTATTATCCCTATTTTAAAAATGAGGAAAATGAGATTCAGACATGTTAAGTAACTTGCCCAAGATCTCATATTCAGTAGATGGAAGGAGGAGATTCACATCTTAATCTGTGTTATACTTCTTTTACCCTGAGACAGGCATATTTTATGTGCTGGGGATACAAAAAGTAATACTTGGCAGTCCTTGTTCTTATGAAGCATGTAGATTAGCTAGGAGACAGAAAGCCAAGCAAATAGTTGTAATGCGATAAAATATTTACTGTAACAAGCACACACTGAGTGAATGAGTAAAGAAATACACAAATTTGCCTGGGGGTGTCAGAAAGTTCTTGCACACAGACTGTAAGGATCAGCAATTGTTTTCCAGGGGATGAAGGCACAGATGGAATTGTAATGCACACAGAGCAGTGCATATAAACACCTAGAGGTAGGAAAGAGTTTGAACTACTTAGGAAACTCTAAGGGGGTCAGAAAGTCTGAAACATAAAATGTAGAAGTACAGTATCAAATGAAGCTGGAGAGGCAAGCACTTGTATGTAAGGCTAAAGAATACGGTTATATCCTGCAGGAATTGGAGAATCATTGAAGTCAGTCCTGTGAAGTGTTTGGTCAATAAAAGAGATTCTACATGATATTATATCCAAGTCCATAAGGTTATAAAAATTCAAGGACTGGAGATGTCCTAAGGGTCACAGTAAAGTAGCAACAGCAGCACGACAAATGGAAGACTTCATTGGAAACTTGAGGGCAGGTAGTGGAAAGGTAGCATCATTCTCCAGAGACCTGGGCCCAATGCACAGAGGCTGCATGCACCAGGGGTGGAGACACTCTGCACATAACTGCCTTAGCCAGTTATTTCATTCATGTATTTGTTCATGCAGTACACACATGCCAGGCAGCCATAGCATTGGTAGTATCAATACTTCAACAGCAATACCCAACATAATGGTGGACAGATTTTGAAATCCATGGCTAACCTCCTGGAAATTGACTTCAGGTATGACGTTGGTGAGGACCTGTTTAGAGATTTGTGGAACAGTAGTCAAATACTACTTGGAGAATGCCAGCAGTAAGCGTCTTGGAGGACACTCTGGAGTATCTGGGGTGAGCAGAGATCAGCCCATCAGTACAAATTCCCTAAAGCTCTGGGCACTGGGGCAGTTCCACAAATCTCAGACAACAGGCACAGTTTAACACCTTGAGAGAAGGAGGATCTGCAGGAAACAACCACACTCTCTTATATACCCAACAGAAGACAGCATCTAGAGTATAATTAGTAAAATTCCAATTACGTATAGCCAAGAATAATTGAACAGACTCCCTGGGTTATAGAATTGAGATACTTCCTCCCAGTGGGACAGAGATCAAAAGATTTTTAGTAGAGGTTCAAGTCATATATATGTTTGTATGTAAATGTATATGTTTATATAGTAAATGGATGTTGTCATTTCATTCTTGCCACCAATTAGCTATATGGCCATAAACAAGCTGCTTCCCTTCCCTGGGTTTCAGCTTTCTCATTTATAACATGAAAAGGCTGAATCTGATGATCTCTAAGGTCCCTTCCAGCTATAATATTTTATTATGATTCCAGATGGTTACTGGAAATAATAAAATTCTTTGTCAACTTATAATTATGTTGTGTAAATTATTACAACTTTAGATTTTTCTCCTCTTAGGAATTGCCGTGTGAAAATGACCCAACAAATGCAGAATTTACATCTTTCTCAGTCAAAAAAACATAGCTCCCCATCGTCTCCCAATGCTGCCAAACGCCTGTACCGGAACCTCTCTGAGAAACTGAAGGGGAGCCACTCTTCATTTGATGAGGCCTATTTTAGAACAAGAACTGACCGGCTGAGTCTCAGAAAGACTTCAGTGGTAATAAAACTCTTTTTATTCTCATCTTGGTTTGATTTGTTCAGTTGTGTTTGGATTTAAGGAGACTCTAAGATGATCCACGTTTGCTTCAGAACCTGATGTTTGCAAGTTTATAAATGCTGAAAGTCCAGTAAGGCAGGAACTGCACGTATATATGTTAGCCCAAGTTTGAATGACTGTGAGATTTTCCCTTTCTTTTTCTTAATTTCTTTTCCTTTATTTTCCCTTAGTTTTTCTTTCTCTAATGGACCAAAGAACCCACAAAATACAAGTCTGACAGATATGGAGTTTGAGATTAAATAGGCTTTCTGAGAGATCCAGTGTTCATTCAAATATTGAATAAATAATATTTTATTTACTTATTTATAATGTATACCCTATATGCTTTCCAAAGGCATTCAAGACAGAATTCAGGCAAAAAAAAAAATGCAAATGTATTATATAATGGTAAATAAATCAACAGTGATGGTGATAGTGGGGACAGCAAGGGAGAAAGAAAGGGAAAAAGAAAGAAGGAAGGAAAGAAAGGAGGGTGGGAAGGAGGGAGGAAGGAAGGAAAAAACTAGGAAAAGAAAATAGTGGGGATGGAAAGAGAAACAGATATACCAAAAACCTAGGCAAATACAGTACCTAAAATGTATCATTACATTTATCTCTGAGTTCCTAGTCAGTCAAAGCAGAAAGAGAAGGACAATTGGTAACAGCATTCCATTAGCTAATGACTGAAAGTATACCACATGAATATCTTCCTGCTGCTAAGTCCTCTAGCCTTTATAAGATGTCATAGTAAACTATGTAATGGAGAATAAAGAGTAGTACTGGGGATGTTATAAACATTCTCATATAGCAGTTTCTTATATTGCTCCTCGGTAAAAGCTGAGGGCATAGTATCAACATGCTCAGCAAGGGTGTTTCTGCAGGGGGCAATGGCACCATTTGTTTGAGCTGAAAACAGAAATGAGCCCTAGCCCTTCCAGACAGAAGCATACTAGAGTTCGCCAACAAAAGCGTGGAGAAGGAAATGACTTAAGAGTGAGAGCAAATATGGCACGTGAGAGATTAGACATACTAAGAATCACAAACAAATACACAACTGTGTTGTTTGGACAGGGCAGCATATTAACTTTGCACTCATTTGTTTTCTAATTTGTTTTCTCATTTCAAACTCATCTTCTGGGAGGGCTTGGTTGTGGCTGAGTTATGGGCTAAGCATCAGAGGCTCTTCAGTTTAGCAGATTGTCTACAAAACACTTTTCCATTCAGCAGACTGCCATGTAGCAAAGAGAGCTGCACACCAAATAGCTCTATACCCTGGGTCCCCATCATCAAAACAAGCATTTGCTTAAAAAGCTTTGTATGTTCCTCAAATTTCATTCATGTGTTATGCACTCAGCTAAGCCGATCTACAGCCTTTGATGGGGAGAATTGATTTTTGATGAGACTAAAAATAAAACCTGCCAATGTAAATATGTGATTACTGAAGACCTTCCACATTTTAATCAGGCAACCCCTATGCTAGTTCAGGGCCATTGGTGTTTCAACATGTTTAAACACCAGGCAACTCTTGGAGAAGATACCGGATAAATGTAAGAATAGTGTATATGTTGCTCTTCTCCCATGAGCGACAGAAATATGTATTTGAGAGGATTCTGAAGCTTTTCTCCTTTGTTTACTATTACTCCCCTGAAAGAACTTTTCAAAGGAAACATATTGTCTTTAGCTATTCTTTTCTATAGGTGATTTGTATTCTATGAATATTCAACTTTTGGCCCTCTCAGGCCCCAAAGCAATTTGTCACCCATCCACTGAAATCCTCCCTGGACACCACGTCTTGAGCCCCTCACCTGAGGGCTCAGAAATGCCAGGTATTCAGTGGCTGAGGCTCTGGGTTAAGAAAGTGTAGAGGTTAGTACAAAGGAGCCTAGGAGTTAGGAGGTCAGCCTGCAGGAAGTGTGGATCTATTAGAGATTTGTAAATAGGAAAGGGACACGTAGCATCGTAAATTTTAGAAAGATTACTCTTGTATCAATATGGAGTACAGATGGAGGAAACTAGGACTAGCAACAGGTAGGTCATTGCCATGAGTAGGTCATTGCCATGATCTGGCAACAGGATGAGAAATAGTCACAACATGGGGACAGAGAGGGAGGGGATGAGTTTGAGAAGCAGAGAAAGTGTACACTCTCAATTCAAAGCTAGTCATAATTTAAGTTGCCTGCTCTGTTATCTATGCCAGCATTTTCCAAACTATGTTCCATAGAACATTATTCCAGGACAGTTAAAATAAATACAATGAAAAATATGTTCTGTGAAAAAATATTTGAAACAGGTCATATTTCTCACCTATTAGAGAGTCATAATTGCATGTTAAAATTAGTAAAGGCCTTGAGACGCCTTACAATAAAATAATGCAGTAACTTGGTTTAATCTAATGTTTACTAAATTCATTTGACCACATGCTACTTTCTTTTTTTTTTTTTAAGCTCTTTGTTGGAATATAATTGCTTTACACTATTGTGCCAGTTTTTGCTGTACAACAAAGTGAATCAGCTGTATTTATACATATATCCCCATATCCCCTCCCTCCCACAACAACTCCTTCGCATCCTCCCTGTCCCGGCCCTCTAAGTCATCACCCATCACCAAGTTGATCTCCCTGTGTTATGCAGCAGCTTCCCACTAGCTATCTATTTTACATTTGGTAGTGTATATATGTCAATGCTACTCTCTCACTTCATCCCAGCTTCCCCTTTGGCACCCACCCTGTGTCTGCAAGTCTGTTCTCTACATCTGCATCTTTATTCTTGCCCTGTCACTGGGTTCATCAGTACCATTTTTTTGGATTCCATATATGTGAGTTAGCATGCGGTATTCGTTTTTCTCTTTCTGGCTTATTTCACTCTGTATGACAGACTCTAGGTCACTACATATAGTTCAATTTCATTCCTTTTTATGGCTGAGTAATATTCCATTGTATATATATATGCCACATCTTCTTTATCCATTCATCTGTTGATGGGCATTTAGGTTGCTTCCATGTCCTGGTTATTGTAAATAGTGCTGCAATGAACACTGTGGTACATGTTTCTTTTTGGATTATAAGGTGTTTCATAAAATAGCTTATAATGGCCTACTGAACAGTACTCCACAGAAGACTGGTTTGAGAAAACTGACGTTTGCTCCTATCTATAGACTGTATACTGTACTGTCTCAATGCATCTAAATGTACTGATCTTTTCAATGCTCATTAGAGTCCAACAGTGTTTACTTTGGAGACCTTGGAATATATAGCAGTTGCACCACTTATAAGTGGGAATGCAGTCAGTGAAGCAGTCCCTAAAATTCAAAACAGCCAGGCCATGAAGACAAGCGGGTCTAGGAAATTGTGCTAACCTGCTTCATTCTTCTCCAGAACTTCCAGGGCAATGAAGCCATGTTTGAAGCAGTTGAACAGCAAGACATGGATGCTGTGCAGATCCTCCTGTATCAGTACACACCGGAAGAACTAGATCTCAACACACCGAACAGTGAGGGGCTGACACCTCTGGATATTGCCATCATGACCAACAATGTGCCCATTGCTAGGATTCTTCTGAGGACAGGGGCCCGAGAAAGTCCACACTGTAAGTAAACTTGAGAATGAAACATGTACGATGAAGGCCAGACCCCAGCTTTATGCCACTGAAATAGCCATTGCCCTTAGAATGAATGGTTGACTAAGAATGAATGGTTGACTAAGCATAGGCTCTGAAATCCTTTACATGTTTTCATGAACTTTCATGGAAATAGTGACAGTGTTTATCAGCCTAAGCATCAAGTTACATTCTAAATAGAATACACAGAATCGTATTGAAAAGTAATCTCAAAGGAACTTTCTCCTAAGAATTGAATGCAAGTTTTAAGATATATGAAATACCCCAAGCAAGGCTACAGCACAGGACGCATACACAGAGAAAAGAATGAGATAGAAAAAAGAACAAGTATGTGCATGTTAGTGTCTTTCTGTCCACAATCAATATGGCGGCTCCATTCATTCACTCACCCATCCACAAACACTGAGGAAGGTGCATATCCTAAGTACTAGGAATGCAGTGAGGTGAGCGGGACGAAAACACTAGCAAGACAAAAATCTCTACACTCACAGAACTTACATACGAGTGGAGGGAGATTTCCAACAAGCAAGTCAATAGATAAAGTATTAATTCAAATAGTTATAAATACTATGAAGAAAATAAAGGGAATGAATGGGCAGAGATTGATGGAGTGGGGACTATTTTAATAGGGTTGGGCAAGAAAAACCTCTCATGCAGTAACATTTGAGCCTAGTCCTGCACAATATCAAGGAATGAGCCATGAGAAGATATGGGGTCAAATTCTAGGCAGAGTGAATGGCAAATAGAAAGGTTCTGAGGCAGGCAGGAATGAGCTTGCCATATCTAAGGAACAAGAAGGCCCAGCGTGGCTAAAGCAAGATGAACATGCGGAGAGTGATGTCTGAGGGAGAAACC
This sequence comes from Hippopotamus amphibius kiboko, assembly GCF_030028045.1. Taxonomy (NCBI): domain Eukaryota; kingdom Metazoa; phylum Chordata; class Mammalia; order Artiodactyla; family Hippopotamidae; genus Hippopotamus; species Hippopotamus amphibius. The sequence goes on along the minus strand of NC_080202.1, from coordinate 27,874,598 downwards.
ACTAGGACCAGATCATTCAGGATCAGACCAGCCACAGTGAGGTGTCTTACTTTGATTGCATGATGGGGAGACAGTGAAACAGTTTAAACAGATGAAAGACACATTCTGGGGAATCCTCTGGCAATCCAGTGGCTAGGACTTGGCGCCTTCACTGCCAGCCCCAGGTTCAATCCTTGGTTCAATCCTTGGTCAGGGAACTAAGATCCTGCAGGCCGCAAAGCGCAGCCGAAAAAAAAAAAAAAGGAAGGGAGGGAGGAAGGGAGGGAGGGAGAGAGAAAGAAAAGGAAGGAAGGAAGGAAGGAAGGAAGGAAGGAAGGAAGGAAGGAAGGAAAAGTAAGCAAGCAAGAAAAGAAAGAAAGAAAAGAAAGAAAGAAAAAAAGAAAGAAAGAAAGAAAAAGAAAGAAAAGAAAGGAAAGAAAGAAAGAAGGAAGGAAGGAAGGAAAGAAGGAAGGAAGGAAGGAAGGAAGGAGAGAAAGAAAGAAAGAAAGAAAAGAAAGAAAGAAAGAAAGAAAGAAAGAAAGAAAGAAAGAAAGAAAGAAAGAAAGAAAGAAAGAAAGAAAAAGAAAGAAAGAAAAAGAAAGGAAGGAAGGAAGAAAGAAAGGAAGAAAGAAAGAAAAAGAAAGAGAAAAGAAAGAAAGAAAAACATATTCTGCTTTACATTTTAAAAGATCACTCACTACAGTGCTCTGTGGTTAGGGCAACTGTGAAATTGTAAAAACCAGTTAGGAGGCTATTCTAACAGTCCAGGAGACAGATGCCAGTTGCTTGGATTAGCACAGTGACATTGATGGTGAGCAGGGGTGGAATTCTGGATGTATTTTTAACAGCTTTATTGAGATATAATTCACATGCCATACAATTCACCCACTTACCGTGTACAATTCAGTGGTTTTTAGTATATGCACAGACTTGTGCAACTATCACCACAATCAATTTTAGGCCATTTTCATCACCCCAAAGGAAACCCCATACCCTTCGGCTATCACACCCCACCCTCCCCACTCCTCCCAACTCTGGGCAACCACTAATCTACTTTCTGTTTCTAGATTTGGCTATTCTGGACATTTCATATAAATGGAATCATATAATATGTGGTCTTTTGTGAATGGCTTCTTTCTGCATGTATTTTGAAGGAGAGCTGATAGTACTTGCCAAAGGGAGCTGCTCTGGGGCCACAGCCCCCACCCAGGAGTGGATAGGATAAAATCACACAGCCCGTGGCCTGCGCCAGGCACTATTCTGAGCACTTTACCTGTATTGACTCCTTTAATCCTCACACAGCATTCTGAGGCAGGCACTCACATTCCCCTAGGTGCAAACTCTCTGACCCAATGACCACAGTGGCTCTGAGCCACAGTTTTTATGTTTCCTAAAAGAAAAAAGTAAACTCATCAAATTGTTAGTTTCACTAATCCTGATTCACTCACTTCCAAGTGGTGAGACCCAGAAGGCTGAAAGAGAAGCAAGCCAATATATAATTAGAGGTCACATCTCTGCTCCTAAATTTCATAAACTCCTGCCACCCAAAGACTAGGTACAGAGGCAGATCCTTGCATCAGAAAACTCTTTATTTTAAAAATGCTAAACTCACCACATCCATGTCAAAAAGAATGAGGACTTGGGTTCAGTAGCATTGGGGCTCTTCAATAAGAGCTCCATAATCAAAGTGGCACTTCTTTTTAGTGGAACTGGAGGATTTGGAGTGATGGGCAAATAAGGATGGAAGAAATCAAAAAGGTTTGTTTGCCGCCTTCCAATTTATGCTGCAATAATGTCTGTCCCAAAGATCCAGTGAGCGAGCGGCGGAGAGAGAATCAAGGGGTCTGAACATAGAGAATGCAGACTGAGCCCCATTCTATAGGAACAAGGAGACCATTCATCCAGATGTTGCCTGCACTGAGCTGGATGAAACATTAGTCTTACTTACCTGAGACGCTACAAAGAATTTCTGCATTTTCCATGAAACCAGTAAGACTCCCAATCTCCCCAATCCCCCTTGTGCATAATTAAATCTCCATAAAAGAACTCAAGTACTAAATATCTAGTTAAACCAAAAGCAAATTCATTCAAAAGATCCCTGGTTTTTCTCATTCCCTGTGGGAAGATAACCACATTATCATCACAAAGTTGTAAAGGACAGTGAGAGAGAAACCCAGGTTTTAGCCTCTGGGAAATATGACACCTAAGTCACCTTGGCCACCCAAAGAGTTAAAGAGATAGGCTCATATATAGACCCCCACATATGCAAAAATGGCAAAGGACTATTGATTGAGTACCTATGAAATCTTCACATACATTATCTCCAATTTTCACACTAGCCCTTCAGGATGATGTTATTAACTCCATTTTGAAGAAGAGGAATTTGTGATTCTGAGAGGTTAAGGTGACTAACCAAAGGTCACACATTTAGCAAATGAATAGGGATGTCAAGGATTCAAGTCCAAGTAGGTGGGATATCATGCCTGGGATCCTGCTGTGCAAACTCTCCGTCTTTCCAAATAACTAATAAGGAAGGCTATGGCCACTGGGCCTCTGTATCTTTCCCTTTGTGCCATTAGCTAAAATCCTATGGTGTATTTCTTTGTTCTGTTCTATGCACAGAGATGCCATTCCTGTCGAAAAAACATAGGATAGAAGAACACAGTCTGTTTTCAGGGGTTTTTAATTCACTTTCTATACCAAGTACCAAAGAAACCGAATTGCTTCTGTGCATGAGTGTGAGCCAGCCCATGAGAGAAACCAGAGTCTGCCATCCAGGACCAGACAAGAAAGCACCTGCTGCAAACTGTTCCCCAGAAACTGCAGAGGCAGGATAGGAGAGCTAAAAAATAACAACAAAGTCTTAAGTTCTTAGATTATTTAACACACGGCAAAAAATGCTTTTGCTTGCATCATCTCATTTGATCCTGGCTTGTGGCCTGTGAGATGAGAGTTAGTTTTCTCATTTTGATCAACAAGCAAACCGAAATAAGGAAAGACAAATAATTCATCATGTTCCAAAGCTAATAAGTGGTGGACCTATGATTTCAACCCAGATCTTCTGTATTAAATGCTTTGTTATTTGTGGAAAAGCACTAGCACACTCACTGTCACACTGCAGACTTTCAATTCCTTCCTTCTCTGGCTCTCCATCTGTTCCTCTTCTAATGCCTGTCAAATACTTCAGGACTTCTAATAGGATAAATTTTCTGTCTTCCCTTCCCTGTGTGTTTCCTTCTGAAAACAGCCCAATACTCTTTTCACTATGCCAACCGAAGATCCTGACATAACTTAGAAGAAAGTCCTCTGTAATTCTCTCTCTTTCTTAATGGGAATCACAAAGACACAGATATGTTTAGGGACTACCTCCTAAACCATTGGTCAGGCATGTCTTCTGGGCTTTCCCCTCTCAAATCATAGAGCTATATGGAGGTGTTCTTAATAAACATGGCTTGAAATTCAACCATGTACATTTCCTGATTTATAAGGAAAGTCCCAGAAGTGGCTACCCAAATTTGCACACTGCCCCAGGGTTAAATATGTATAGAACCTCAGCCTGTTCATTAGATGAATCTATCTTTATTTGGCAACTTTTTTCTGTTCCTCCCACCTTTAGGTAAGCAGCGCAAAGTAATATTCATTCCTTCTAGAAGAAAACATCAGCCATTATCAAAGTAAAATCCCACATGTGTGTGCCAAGCTCAGGAAACAGGCCTAGAATCTGAAAGGACTAGCACTAGAAAAGCCAATGTACAGAGGTACTTCAGGATACCTGGGGACTATAATTTTGATTTTTTTCATCCATTCAGTATCCCACGTACCATACTTCATATTCAGTTGAACAACTGCTATCTGAGAAAGACTTGCTCTGTATCTGAAAATCCCTCATCATAAGCCCCTCTCTTATTCTCATATCCTGCCCCCACCCTCTAATCACACTTCAATAGTCTCCAAGGAGGAATTTACCGAATCATCAATGAGGTCATTGCCTTTCTGAGGCTGCTATCTATTTGGCATCATTCAGGCTCTATAAACAGTAACCATAAAGAAATTAGTTTTTTTTGGATACCTACCATATGGAAATCTTGTCACATGGATGTTATCTCATTTTTTGACCCCAACACCTGGCATATAGTAGGTGCTGAGAAATTTTCAGTTGAAATTTCAGTTGAATTTTAAGCCCTGCCTTATACTGCTGGGAATTGCAGGTATCGAATTTTAGCGCACGCACACACACACACACACAGACACTGTGTACAGTGCACATGCACACACACACGTGCACTTCTACACACAATGTATGAAGAAAACTTTGTCTTCTAGTAAGTTACACTATGGGGAAACTTTAGTTGTTGCCATTATTGTGTTTTCCAGGCATCGTTTTGAAATTCCATTGCAGTTGTAGCCTGACCTTTTCTTTTTGCCCTGATTAATAATATGGCAGAATGCTCCTCATTTTTAGTCTTTCTGCCCTTTCCTAGAGCTGCAAGTCTCCCTTCTTTCCAGACCCTTTCCCTCTCTGCATTCCTTTGTGAACTCCTCTCTCTCACTTTCCCTCGGATACTGCCTGTGGAACTAGGAAATGTCTCCCAGAATCAGTTATGTTCAGTTACTTCATAAAATACGATCGCAGAGTAGCTGTCATCTGAGTGTGGTGCAGACACCAATGTTAAAATTTTGGCAGACTTGTCAGGATGCACCACTAGTTTCTGCAGTAGTCAAGGGTCCGTGTTGGTGCTGGGACTGGTTCAGGGCACGTCTAAGAGGTGTGACTATAAACTAATGAGGCTGGCTTTATGTAAACAAACACCCGAAAGTCTACAATCCACACGAATGTTATCCTTTAACAGGGTCCTCATGGGAGACCCCCACACTTGCTCCAACAGTGCTGCCATTGCTCTAAACACTTTTGGATTTGTCCTCAGAGTCAGTTTATGAGAAAATCTGACTCGTTGCTTAGAGTCACACCTGATTTTTGTTCCAAAACAGCATTGCTCAGCGTCATCACCCTCCATGTTCACCAGACTTGGCTTCCAATGATTTAGAGAGGTTTCCCAAAATCGAATCCACCCTCAAAAGACAAAGATTTGCAACCATTAAGACTATGTAAAGAACAAGCCCTAGGCGGGTCACTAGAATGCATCCCCAGATATTTTTATCTGCTTCATTAAAATAGGTGTACAAATCCTCACCCTGACTTACAAACTTGCTCCTCCTCAAACCTCATCTCGTACTGCTTACCCCTCACCCATGATACACCATCCTCTATTCCATTCCTTGAACACTCCTCACTATCTTATGAGAGGGCCTTTGTATTGCTGTTCCCTATGCTCGGAATGATTGGAGGCTTTCTTTGGCCACCAAGTCCAAAGTCTAATGTCACTTCCTAATCACATCCCTTTATTTTAGTTTTCTGCATAGAACCGAAATCACTATATGGTATTTTTCTCAATGTTTTGATTTCCATATTTTCTGTCTCCCCTGTAAACTCCACAAGAGTAAAATTTGTCTCATCTGTCGCTGTATCCCCAGCAAACGGTAGGCACTCAATACGTGTGTTTAATTGAACTGAATAAATCCCAAAGCTACTTCCACTTCTTTTGAAGGGTGTGAACTTCTTATTAATTTTGAAGGGAATGATTTTACTAAATACCAAGTGAATTTATCTCTTTCTGTTTGTTTCCAAATAATGATTTAGACATCGGGTGGCCATAGCCTAAATTCCAGTCACTTGCTCTTCAAGAGTTGATAACTGTCCTTTCATTCTTTTATTTTTAATTTTTAAATATACGTGCAACACAGAATATATTCTCCTTGCCGAAAATTAAAACATACATGAAGTTTAAAGATAACTGATGGCCCACCCGACTCATACATGTGCACGTGCACAAACTCACCATCCGGGTCCCCGCCCCTCAGTTCTGCCAACATGACCACTGCTATCCTCAAAAGGCATGACGGAGCCAGAGGAGCCACTTCCAGGCTTGCGCAGAGTGACTGCTGCGGAGAGACCTGTGTTCCTTCCTGCCTGGGCTCCCCATAGCACCGCTCCCTAACATGGCAGTTGGCTTCCCCCAGAGCAAATGATTGAAGAACGAGAAAGAGACCAACCAAGATGGAAGCCACAGTCTCTTTTATGACCTCATATCAGAGGTAACATATTATCATTTTTACTGAACCTTGCTATCTTGATGACCAACATAGATCGACCCTGGTACAAGGTGTGAGTACTAGGGGCCCTCCTGAAGGCTGGCTACTCCACTACCTATCTAAGATTGTTGAGAATTGTGTGATAGGTTAAAAACATTTCCCTGGCACATTGTAAATGGCCAAAAAAATTGCTAGCCAATATAACTCTCAGAAACAAAATAAAACAACCCAAGATTTTCTGGTAGAGAAAAATATTTTACCCATCTGTTGTATAGTTTGTGTTGTGAAAACACTGTCCAATATAGCACTTTTTAAAGTGTGTAGGATTTTGTGTTCTAAAACTACATTGCCGAACATGGACATATGACTGTTGGGTACTTGAAAGGTGTCTGTCTAGTCCAAATTAAAATGTGTTTTAAATGTAAAATTTACACTGAATTTTCAAGGCTTAAGTACCAAAAAAATATAAAATATCTAACTAATAATTTTATACTGATCTCATGTTGATAATGTTTGGATCTATTAAGTTAACTAAAATATATTCTGAAAATTAATTTCACCTATTTCTTTTTGCTTTCTTGATGTCAGTACTAGGAAATTTTAAGTGATGTGACTCACACTATATTTCTATTGGACAACAGTGAAAAATCAGCAGAAGATACAGCTATCTTATTTCATATTTAAATTCCCTATGACATCATTGGGTAATCTGCTTTTGATTTTCTAAATAATTTCTTCAAGTGTTTTGTGTGTTTGTTTCAGAGAAAATGTCCATTTGCCCCCTGGAGTTTGGGAGACCTGGGCAGGAAGTCCCTCACTATGTCAATGGTTCTGGCTTCTTAAAGAGCAACAACTACAACTTGAACTATATAATATATGGGCTTTGTGAATCCACATTCTGCTGAAAGTAGCAGAGAAAAAATATTCCAGAGCCCCATGTTCAGGGTGTAATGAGTTCTAGGAAAAGAAAGTTCACAGTAATTCATTTTAATTAAAAACATTTAATCTCTAAATCACTAAAACCTTTTGGAAACCACACTCTCAAAGTCCTTGGGAAAACCTGAAAATAAGACAACAGGTTGAGACCCAAGTGAAGCCAAAGTGAATTTTGAGCCCTGAACCTTATCAAGACAGGTGAAATGCAACTTATGCTTTGAGTTTTTGAATTAAAAAACATTGAATTATTAAAATACCTCTATATTATTTCTTTTGATGTTCCTAGCTGAAAACAAGTCAGTTGTGAGGTTATTAGAAGGTTGTCATTTATGATCAGCAAAGATAAATTTTATTAACTGCTATTCTTGGTTGCCCAGAGGATATTGGCTTATAATCAAGGTTTATACCAAAGTGACCTTGTTTTCTCCTTTGAAATAACAGATAGGGTTGAAATTGACACTACTTAGTATATAGTGTATTTCTGAATGGTAGCTAGAACAGAAAATTTTTATCTGGGGCAAGAGATTTTTTTTTCGGGTGGAAGAACACAGAACTATATTATAAAAATAAGTATTCGATTTATTTTGGTGTGCTTCTTAAAAATATAACACAGACCAATGGGTTTAATAATAATAATACAAACCTCTACTAATTGAGGGTCTTCTATGTAAGATTTGATAATTATGATTAAGGCTGCTTTGGTGAGCAGTGCATTCCCCTCATGAAGGAAATCAAACAGGGGCAAAGGTACTTACTATATGAAGAGGCACCCAAGGCTGGTTGTAAGGATCCTTCTAACACTGAGGTCAAGTGATTGCCCTGTATTTCTCATCAATAAAAACAAGGAAAATGCCAATACCAATAGAAAAGCTGTTGCTACACTACAAAATGGCTTATCATTGGTAATGGGCAAATGTATTTCTTTAAGCAAGTCAAATGCATTCTTCCCTCAAAGCCTCAATGAAAAATTAAAATTAGTTTACATTTTTACCCTCATTATTTTTTTCAAGCTTTTTAGCAATTATCAACTAGGCCCAAAATCACCAATTGCAGGACAAAGGCAAAATTAAGAAATGTAAGGCTGGTAAGTAGTTGGCAATCAGTAGGTTAGATTCTGAGGGTGAAGAAAAGCCACTGGGTCTGATTATTATTTATCTCAGGATTTAAACAGTAGCTGTAATTGTATTCTTTGAACACCAAGTTCCTGCCCCTCCCCCCAATCCCACCCCGTAGTTAATTAGCTGGGCAGGTCTTATAACAAATACCCACTCAGAAACGCTGGGTGGTAGAAATGCTGCTGATAATTAAACACCACAATAGCACGGAGCCTATTTCAGGAGCCGCCAAGTGGTCGTGCCCAGCCGGACCGCTCACCACACACTCACAGACCCTCTATTGTGCCGGCCATGGCTGCACAGGGGGAGAGTTGCCTGGCTGGAGAAGGGATCAGCTGCAGCAGCAGTGAAAAGACCAAATCTCACACACAGATACAGGGGTTCCGGACTCAAAATATCCAGAGGGTAGAAGTGAAAGGGGAATGGATCCAAGAAAAAGGGAAGTGGATGGGCAGGAAAATTAATCATAAAATAGACATTAACCTTTCTAGTTTCTTTGTCCAAACAACCAACCAAAATGAGTTCACCAGTCTTATGCCAAATAGACAACAATTAGAGAACTGCAATACATAAAGAACAGGTTAATTTGCCTTCCATTTGGGCTTAGAGAAAGTTCACTGAGTTTAAGGTTTTTAAGAAAACCCTGGATCATAATCCCACCTCCCTGGGTATCAGTTTCTTTATCTTTAAAAATAAGGGGGTTGAAAAAGTTCTTATTCTGAGGTGGGAAAAATAGGAATGGGGTGCCCAAACAAATTCCAAGGTGTCAAAAATTTAACCAATACATCATTACTCAAGGTAAAACTACACAGTCTAATATGATTATCATATTTACTTGCTTTTCCTTAAAACATTAACCCAGTTTGTTAGGTCTGATTATCTAATACTGAACAGATGCTTCTACTGGCAGTTATATAGGTCATTATTAACAGGGAGAAAAAAATGTTACTTTAAGTCAGCTGATTTGGCAGTCAATAAAGAAAATCTTTCAAAAGAGAGTGTTTTATTAAACTATTAAAAAATCCATAGGATAAAAATAATAAAAGGTTTTTGCTTGGTGAAATGGTTTGAAACCACTGGCTCAGTTAGTGCCTCTCCAACTCGTGCATAGAATTACCTCTAACAGAAGCAAGTGAGTAGGCATAGTCCCAGGGGTACCTGGGAATTTAGCCTGGGGTGAAAAAAAAGAGAGATCTATAAACTTTCTTTTTTTAATCTTCATTTTTTTAGGAAAAATGTTCCATTCTTCTCCATAACAGAAGTATTTGTTTTAGCTTCTAAATAATTTGCTTTCATCAAAATCTGCATGGAAAATTTGATGCTCCAGAAAGACGCACATATTTATTCTGAGGCTTCAGAGATGCCCACTGTACCCCATCACCACCACCACCATACTATGCTGCATGTTAGGTATCTCAGCTTGAGATGCACAGAGACCTAAATGATCTTGGAAAACTTACTTGGCTGCAAAATTCTGTGTATCTTCCTTGTTATTCTATGAAGAAGTGAATGCTTTATTGTAAAGATGTAGAATCCCTGTACTATTACAACTCAAATAGCATCAAGTCTACAGTCTAGGAGTAAAGGCAAAGTCTAGAAACAAAATGTGTTGTGCTAGGAAAAGTAGGAAAAATTTTCAGGGGGAGCCAAGCATAGCTCAAGAGAAGCTGTCCATCTGAAATGCCACCTGGAATTCACACCAGTAATAACTGTTGTGGATATAAAAATTAATAGGGGGGATTTCATAGTATTAGAAAAATTTATTTTTATAAATCATGTGTCTATCACCCAAGTGTTGACGTATGCATGCAATTCAAACATCAGGCTTACAATAAAAAGCTCACTGAATGACTTAGCAAGGACAATTCCCCCATTTTCTCCATAATTTGGAGTGGAAGAAGGAGGGGGGGGGAGTGGGTAGAGGGTGCAGTTACTGGGTCAATTAATCAACCTGAAAACTGTGACACAAACTCTGACGCCTAACCTATGTCTAAAAATACACAAATGTATACGAATTTGTTTTAAACTGTCAATGCCTATATTTAGGACCTTCCCAGCAAGGCTATAATGAGACTGTGTTTGAGGGCTTCGGTCATAGCAGACTCTACCATTAATCTGAAGTTAGTTAAATTAACAGCATTTAGTACTGACTTGTCAATCTCACTGCTCCAGGAAATTGCACCTTGAGGCTACTAATATTGCCAATTTTTCCACAGGAGTATGCACCCGTGTGTGTGTGTGTGTGTGTGTGTGTGTGTGTGTGTGTGTGTGTGTATGTGTGTATTATTTTTTTCTCCAGAACCTCCATGTTCATACACCATCATTGCTTCCCTACATCCACAACACTTATATTATCATTTATTCTGGCCTCCTTTAGCCTTCCCAAGGGGTTCTGCATAGTGTAGCTGCTCAGTGAAAGAGTTTTTTAGCTTTATATTTGTTTGTTTATTTTTCTGTCATGGCTCATGACTGAGGCTTTAAAAAAAAAGTGTGACAGTATTTAGAGTACATGATTGACTGCTACAGCAACATTCATTAACCATGACAAATCTGCAGCAAAACACAGTCCTGAGTGTTCTAAACAGCAACTTTAAAAAGAAAGAAGAAAGAAAGAAAAAGAAAAAGACTCAACTAAGTTTTCATTGACCTCATCTGTAAATAAATTTAGACTGATGGTGAGCAGGGGCAATAATAAATTAGTATTCATTTCCTGTAATTAACGCAAACATGCCTATGAACACAAGAGAATATGAATATATAACCACCTAATTTCCATTTCAAAATACACCTAACAAATTTTCACTTGTATTATCTTCATAATATTTTCCCTCTTAATTAGAAGAATGAAATGGTTGGATTTCTTTCCCACCCACCAGGGGGAAATATTGTTTTGGTCACAGAAAGTGTCAAACACATGTTGGCGACAGATCTGCAGCACTTGATTCTGATCTGTTTCATTATTTGTATGATCCTCTACCACATGGCCATGTTAAGGCTGTCTTCTCTTCTTTATCACTATCCAGGAAGGGATCCACTGAAGTAACCAAGTGACCTCCTAGGCAGGCCCTCACATGCATGAGAGCCGCGAGTAGACAGCAAGAGGCAGACTCCCAACCTGACATAAGAATTTGAAATGTTCTATTATTGACATGAACGTCCACTCGCACAAGGGCAGGTTGGGTAAACAATATGATGTGAATCAAATAAAGATTATCACACATTGAATAAAACAGAAATATCAAGCCTGACAACCTCCCTTTGCAAGAGGAGCTAGTATAATTTGGGCATCTCCAGAAACCACTCCTACAGTCAGAGCACAATCAAAGATCAGACTGATCAAAAATCAATGTCTGATCACACCCAAGTCACCAAAACCATCAGGACCCACTAGCTCTACTGTGGCAGCAATAGTGGAACACTTTGTTAGCAATAAATAAATCGATTAACAATAACAAAATAACCACTAAGATACGCATACAAAGATCTCTGTGAGCTGGGAAGAATATAAGAACAGATGATTTGAATCAGGTTCTACAAAAACAAATAAACGAAAAACAACAACAACAACAAAAACAAACAAACACACATCTTCAGCAGAATGCAACATGCCTCATGGATGACTTTTCTTAAGGCCTTCTGAGCCCTACAAAGCTTTGGCCCTAAGTATTTGTCCCTCTGAAGATCACAGAAACAAATGTGTGCAATGTGAAATAGAAATGGGCCTCACACTAGTGGAATTCTAATTAACTCTGCTAGGCAGCTATTTGGGCCAGAGGGCAATGGGGATATCTTAAGTTAATAGGTTTACTATGCAACCTAGTTGTGTCGCCAATTAGACCTTATCATAGTAAGATAGTTAATAATGAACATAGATTCCACTCTTCCCAGGCACTTTTAAAAACCCATGGTAGACTCTCAGATATCCTGCCAACGAAGCAGCATTTCCCCAGGAAAAAAAAAAAAAAAGGAGTCACCCCACTTCTTTCCTTTCAGTTGTCAGCCTGGAAAGCCGAGCAATGCACCTCAACACACTGGTGCAGGAAGCCCAGCAGAGGGTGAGTGAACTGTCCGCTCAAGTGGAGAATGAAGGATTCAGTCTGGACGACACAGAGAAAGAGAAACAACTGAAAGCTTGGGAGTGGAGGTACCGACTCTACAGACGCATGAAAACGGGCTTTGAACATGCCAGTGAGTATAAGCAGAGGACTTGTACATTGAACTAGACGGAACCCTGGTTTGAGACAGCCAGGCCTTCTTTTACGGATTTTTTGCAACTCTACAGGGTCATGGATGGCCGTTGTCAGCCTATTTGGAGCAAGGGCTCTGGGAGGCTGTAAAAGGATCTTTTGTCTTGCTTGACTTTCAGGTTCCTGATAGGTTCTCTGACCACAGCCGTGAGGCTTTAGTGCTTGCTGGCTTCCATCCACTATGTCACACTTATCTAGCACTTTCCACCCGCTACGCCCTAATGCCTAATGACCTGGATGGTCTGATGCCCTAAGTGGCTATATTTTGGGATGTGAAGATGGAAAAATATTTGTTTGCCTATTTGTCCAGTTTCTGCTTCAAGCTCAAGTTTAAGTTGTTTTCAACTCTACTATATACAGCTTATGTAAACTGACCTTCGGTTAACACAGGCAGGAGCGGACAATCAACCCATGAATTATACTTCTGTCTGCACTTCCATTCTCTTTACCGGTTCTTTTTGTTTGTTTAAGAAAAGCCTTGTTTCTGGATAACACTCAGCACTGGAAGGTACTGCTTAGTGCTGCCTCTGATATAAAAACTCATATAAAATCTAAACACTTGTGAAACATTAAACTCTTATTCCAACAGTTGATCTTATTTAAACAACAGCACAAAATTATAAGGGAAAGATTGGTTCATTAGTTTGGGAATTACCTGCCTCTGCTTTGCGATATAGATAAACACCAAAGGCAGGGAAATTCTTGTTTTCTGTAGTATCATATACTAAATACCAAATCTAGGCCTAATCCTTTCTCTTGAAGCAAACAGCTTAAGTAACATTAATGAAAGTTGCTTTTAACATTAACAATCTCTTCAGCAACGCTGATACATATTTTAAAAAAAAAATATTCAGCAATTGTTTCAATAAATGCATTTACTATGGTACCTCACTCAGGACAGATTAACACTAGAATCAGTCATATTTTTAGGCTTGATGCCAATTTTTAAAAATTTTCTAAATTACAAAACATCTGGGTGTTAAAAAGTACCTAGAGTGATCAGAAGTACTTTAAAACCTAAGGTTAGTGGACATGGAATTTGCCCCCTAAGTCTTTCTTAGAAAAATAGTTCCTGATGTAATTGGAGGCAGCCTGAGAACAAGGCAGGTTAGCATTCTGTACTGGAAAGTGTCCAGAACTGGGCATCTGAAGCCATGGGCTTCTATCCAAGCTATGTCTTCACTATGTCCTTGAACCAGTAACTTGGCCTCTTTGGACAGTGGTTTTCTCATCCTAAAAGTGGGGATGCTGTTACTCGTTCTTTCTACCCAACAGGGTTGCAAAGAGGCTCCAATGAAATGATTTATGTGAAAGTATTTTATGAAATGTAACAGTCACTATCTACAGTGTTGGTTCCCGCTAACACTTTCTGGCCTCCCTGCACTGATGCAGCCCAATCTCCTGCTGTGTTTCTAAGATACTTTGAGAAGGCTTAACTGGTATTATTTACCCCTTCAGAAGATGTTCTAATGCTCAAATAAGACCACGATGGCAACAAATAAAGGCCATTGAGACTTTTAGCGAAAATGTTCAAAAGCAAAAGCTATTAGGCTCTACAAACAAACGTTTCCATAGTGTGTGTTGCAGGGTATCCTTTGAAGAGGCAGGAACATTGTTTGAAAAGGATTTGCTATGTTAAGATCCTTGTGTTTCTCCTTCTGTCCCAGGAGCCCCTGAGGTGCCAACCAATGCTTGTCTCATGGTAACCAGCAGCACATCACTCACTGTCAGCTTTCAAGAGCCTCTCAGTGTCAATGCAGCTGTAGTAACCAGATATAAAGGTACTGGATTCCAAATATTTTTGTTACTGCTCCTTCTTAAAAAACAATCCATTGTTTGGGGATCAGTTGTGCATTTTGTATGTTTGTTTTTCCTGCTGATAGGATTTTTTCACCCCATTTGCTTTTTGGAGTTGAAATACTTCCATGGGCAATCACACACAGAGCAATAAAGTGAGAATAAGCCACAGACTCAATTAACATGAGTATTAATATTTCATTTTTGTTTGCAGAGGTTCTGCTCTGTGCATAGCATACAGTTCGGGACAAGACTGAGTAGGACCCACTAAAGAATCAGCCTCGATCTACAGAGCTGAGAGGCTAAGATATGGAACGTACTAAATAGGGGGCATATAAAGTAATAGCTGTAACAGCAGGTAACTAGGGTTGAGTATTAAAACAACAACAACACTGGAGGTCAGAAAAGAAGAGGGATGGTTAAATGATAGAATCAGAAAGGCCCCAGGGTAGTGGTGGCAATTAGGCCTGGGTTTCAAGGATGGCTGGGATTTGAACCAGAAGACATTGGGAGGAAAGTAAACTCCAAGTGGAGAACAGTGAGCACAGGTATAAAAGCAAGAACATGCCAGAACAAGTGGAGGAGAGTTAGGGAGCCTGCAGTGGCTCCAGGGGAAGCTTCGTGAGAAACAGCAGTGAAATGTGTGATTAGAAAGCGAAACTAGGGTTAGGAAGAAGGGGTAGAATGAGGCTTGAAATTAAGATTAAGGAATTTAGACTTTATCTGATGAACTCTGCAGACCACTGAATAAGATAGGGGCAAGATCAGAAGTAGACTTTTCAAAGATTTAAGTGCCAACTCTATGTATGATGTATTTTAAGCGATGTGGATTTAGAATAAGGAAATGAATTAGGAAGCTATTCAGGAGAGAGGTCACGACAGCCTGACCTGACTGGGAAAGGAGAGAGCCCGCAGGAGAAAGATTTTATGGAGATGCTATGATGATAACAGCCAGGGCTTACATAGTGCCTACTATGCGCCAGGCACTATTTAAAGCCTTTATGTGTATTAGCTATTTATTCTTCACAGCAACCCTATATGGTAAGCACTGTTATGGTTCCCACTTTGCAGATGACAAAACTGAAGCAATGAAATTAAGGACTTGCCTAAAGACTCGCAGCAGAGCAAGTTATGTTGACTCTTGAATGTGGTGGACAAAAAAGACATATACTTTCCTGATTCATAAAGACATATGGAAATACCATGAACAGTCCTAAAACCTAATAAGACTCTCCAGACATGTTCCAAGATGCCAGGCCACAAGGCAGAATTTCTGTGTTCAGGTTACTACTACTCCCTTGAGCCACAAAAATGTCCAAATAGGGTATGTGCTTCCCTTCTCCTTCTGGAGCTTGTTCCCAGGAGAATTTCGTATGTCTAGAAACATTAGTCCACCCACACCCTGTAGCTTTCTGAATTACTTGGAATTTCCAGATGACTCCACTCTGTTTGTAACATCTTGGGTAAAACAACACTGAATTGGTTATCACTTTGGGTTTTCTGTGTTAAGCTAAGAAAAGGCAGCGTGAGGCTACTAGCAACAGCAGATAAATGAAGCCGCCAAGAATGGCTGCCCACAGCCATCCTTCAATACATTTCTGATACTCTCTCTTGGTTGCTAAGACCTTCTGAAATTCAGAGCAATTGTTTGCAGGCACTGTTAGACATGGGCCTTTTCCTTTTTTTCTACCTCTCTCCAGCTCAGGGCTTTGATAAAAGGTTTCATCAATGCTGCCCAACTTGACATTTTCTTCTTACATTTGATTAGTGAGCTATCAGGAGCTAATTTATCCAGACTGTCAGCTATTTAATACCTGACCATAATGCCAGCAAATTCTATCAACATTCACATATTAACACATATCATCTCAGGAGACTTGCATTTGGGTGAGGTTGAAATGAAAGGTCACAAGTGGGTTTTGTTAGTGACTGAAGGGGCTTAATTAAGTATTATAAATAGAATTGTCTGTCGCACTGTGGAGTAGGTTTCCCTGTGTTAATTTATAAGGTCATAAATTGAGTCCTTAACCTGACCACACTCAAGGGTTATTTAAAACAGCTGCCAGCCTACTGTACCTAGAGACAGCAGGACAGTTTTTAATTCAGGGTTAAAGTAATTATTTAATTATGGGAATATTAGCAAACTTACCCTGAGACAAGGCTAATTATTTTGTTTGCGTTAAAAGAGAAGAAGAAACAATTAAGAAATCCACAGAATGAAATGGCAATTATCTAATTGGTTAGAGGGAAGGTTTAATGCTGCAGTATTTAGGGTTGGGCAAAAACATCTCAGTTCTGTTCTCCAGAACTTCTGGGTTCAGCAAAACCTCAAGCCTATTTTGACAACTGGATGTTTTCCCCCTTCATGCTTAATCCAGTTTTTGAAAGAAAATCTGAATCCTTCTACTTCTTCTTATTTACACTGAACTCATCAACATGTCGTTTTGTTCTGTTTTGTTTTGTTTTGTTTTGTTGGTTTTTTGGTTTTTTTTTTTTTTCCCCAAAAAAGTTTATTGATATCCAGAAATCTTTTAAAGATCATCTTTTTATGCACCTTCTTCAGGCCCTGCGGGCCATGCACCAGGCCAACTGCCATCGCAACTTGGAGATTAAAGGCATCAATTTCAGCTTAAATCCCAGTAAACAGTTTTGAGTGAAACCCCCTGGACTTCTCTGCCTGCATCTCCCCTGAAAACAGGAAAATGCAGCTAAGAGAGCTACAGTCTGTTTCTAGGTGTTTCCTCCTTGGATTCAAAGAGTGCTTGCATCTTTTGGTCCCATCTCACCAGTTTTCATGGCTTACAGAGCAAAACTAGAGTTGCTTCAGATGCTTTGGTGCTTTGACCAATTGCCAGAACTTCATTGCACATTTTCTCCTTGCTGCCTTGGGTAACCTACCTGGAGCTCTCATTTGCAGAGGATATGTCATTTCCCAGTAGTCCCAAAGCAGAAAACATTTTCAGAAGTGATTTTTCTGCTCTTTGCAGGGTTGGGGGTGGATAGAAAGGTATCCTTTAACAGGTGCAGTGCAGCATCTGTTTTCCATCTACAGGATGGATTATTTTCTAGCTTTTTTTTAAAAGCAGGGCTTGAAGTGGTCACACTTTGGAGTCTGCCAATGACAAGATACTGCTGTAGCTGTTCCAGTGCATATAGGCAGTACCCTGGTTTGGATGATGCCCTTCCCCACCTCTTCTCCCATCTTGTTCCCTAATGGATTAGAAACTGCCACCCTCATTCCTCCTACAAAGACTTTAATCTCCTCACAGAGATTGCCAGGACATTTCAGGAGCTAGTAGTGTATCTGCTTCTGCAAAGAGTAGGCTGATGCTTCTGGCAACCACTTCCTCCAGTTTCTTTCTCAGAAGGAGAGGAAGCCAAAGAATTCCAGGGATATGTCTGGGGGCACTGCAGCTTCTAGGAGGGAAAGTCCACCATTTGCACATTAAAACCCTCAGGGTTGATAATTTATAATGTTAGTGTGAACTTGATCATGACTTGATCACTTGGGCCAATTTTTCATAAGACTTAAGAAAAACCTGATTTCACAAGCCTTGGGTGCACACTGCTTTGTATTTTATACTATTTTTACCCCCTCTATTTTTTTTCCTCCTATATGTTGTAGTTGGAAAGGTATTTGTCTAAAGAGAAAAATGCATTGCATTAGAAAATGTAATTATTTTCCATGTTTAATTAATTGAAGAATTAATCTGTTCATGAGCGTGAGGTGACTACCCTCATTACTAGATTGAAGTGATATCATTCCATGAAGTGATATTCATCGTAACTTTAGTTAGGCTGTTTGAGCAGGAGTGAAGCCAAACGTATGCAATGAAAGCAGCTCAGAGAGGCAGAAGATGTTATGTCCAGAGTACATGAAATGCAATGAATTAACTTTTTTTGCGTGCAAGTGAAAATGTGGAAGTGAGATGAGTGAGTAGCTGTATGACGAGGATAAATAGCAGGTCCAGTGAGACTGAGAGAATGCCTACACTTCTCAAGGGTAATGTCTTCTATGCTGCTATAGCCTTTGTATCCTCAGTCCTTCTCCATTCCTCCACTAGTTACTGGGCAGTCAGCATCCAGCCAGTTTACTCTCCAACCACCCTGTAAACGTTTCTCTAATAACATACACTGTGAAGCATATCCTTTTTGCATTCTCTTCATTTAGAAAAAAACTTAGGGACTTCCTCATGGTCCGGTGGATAAGACTCCACGCTCCCAATGCAGGTGGCCCAGGTTTGATCCCTGGTCAGGGAACTAGATCCCACATGCATGCTGCAACTAAGAAGTCTGAATGCCACAACTAAGACCTGGCACAGCCTAAATAAATAAATAAGAAAAAAAAATTTAACCTTCACACAACACAGTACAAGGTTATATAAAAGAAAAAGTCAAACAAATATCATGTGATGTCACCTATATGTGGAATCTAAAAAAGATGATGCAAATGTACTTATTTACAAAACAGAAACAGACTCACAGACTTAGAAAACAAACTTATGGTTACCAAAGGGGAAAGTGGTGGGAAGGGATAAATTAGGAGTTTGGGATTAATGTATACACACTACTATTTATAAAATAGATAATCAACAAGGACCTACTGTGTAGCATGGGGAACTCTACTCAATATTCTGTAATGACCCAAATAGGAAAAGAATCCGAAAAAGAATAGATAAATGTATTTGTATAACTGAATCATTTTGCTGCACACCTGAAATGAACGCAACACTGTAAATCAACTATACTACCATAAAAAATAAAAATTAAAAAAAAAAAGAAAAAGTTGAGTTTACCATTCCCCTAAGGTCACATCCCTATCACCAAGTTAATCACTATTATGAGCTTAATGTATGCCCTTACAAATCCTTTCTCGATGCACATACACGTATGTATATACACACAGATGTATAGTTTTGTTTGCATGCTCTAATACAAATATATTTTTAATTTATTTATTTATTTATTGGCTGCATTGGGTCTTCGGTGCTGCACACGGGTTTTCTCTAGTTGCAGTGAGCAGGGGCTACTCTTCAGTGTGGTGCACAGGCTCCTCATTGCGGTGGCTTATCTCGTTGCAGAGCATGGGCTCTAGGCACACAGGCTTCAGTAGTTGTGGCACACAGGCTCTAGAGCGCAGGCTCAATAGTTGTGGCACACAGACTTAGTTGCTCCACGGCATGTATAGGGATCTTCCTGGAGCAGGGATCAAACCCGTGTCCCCTGCATTGGCAGGCAGATTCTTAACCGCTGCGCTACCTAGGAAGTCCTAAATATCATATTACTTGTCTAGCCATACAGCTAGATTTTTTTTTTCAATTCAACAATATACGTATGTCAGTGTGTTTGAATCCTCATTCTTTTAATTTTTTTTTATTGGAGAATAATTTTTCTTTATTGGAGAATAATTGCTTTACAATGCTGTATTAGTTTCTGCTGTACAACAAAGTGAATCTTCCATATGTACACATATATCCTCATATCCCCTTCCTCTTGAGCCTTCCTATCCCACCCCTCTTAAGTCATCACAAAGCACCGAGCTGATCTCCCTGTGCTATGCAGCAGTTTCCCATTAGCTATCTATTTTACATTTGGTAGTGTATATATGTCAGTGCTGCTCTCTCACTTCATCCCAGCCTCCCCTTCCCCCGCCCCATGTCCTCAGTCCATTCTCTACATCTGTATCTCTATTCCTGCCCTGCCACTAGGTTCATCAGTACCATTTTTCTAGATTCCATATATATGCATTAGCATATGGTATTTTTCTCTTTCTGACTTACTTCACTCTATGACAGACTCTGTATAGTATTCCCATTCCATAGACAGAGGTGCCAAAATGTATTTAATCATTCTCCCACTGATGAACAAAGGTGGTTTCAATTTTTTCCCTATTATATAATGTTGCAATCTTTGTTTGTGTCTCTTTTACCTGTGAGAATATTTTTTTCTGGGATTGTAAACTTGAAGTGGAAATGTTTATGTATTCACACAACTCTGTCTCACTGATCTGCCTATACCTAAATACCACATAGTATATTTTAACTTCTGGTATGGCAAGTGCCCCCCCATGGTATTATGTTCTCTTCAAAATGAATTTTAGAATTGGCTTGTCAAGTTTAATTTTTAAAATCTTATTGAGGTACCATCATATTCCTAAATTAATTTGGAAAGACTTCCTATCCATGACATGTCTTCTTCAAAAAGTTGAATTTTACGTATTCAAGAAAGTTTAATAATTGTATTTATTTATTGGTCTTCTTTCCTGTAAAGTTTCATGCTGGATATATTTTACAGTTTTTGCAGCCATTATAAATGAACTCTCTTTTCAAGATATTTTCTAATGGGCTATTGTGGGACAGTAGAAGATCTATTGCTAATTTTAAAACAATCTTTAGTTGACTGCTTTACTGAGCCATCTTAGTAATAGCCTTTCTTTTTCCAGTAGATTGTCTTGCATCTCGTGAATTTTTTTCGTCATTTCATCTTCAAGAAAGGATCATTTTGTCCCTTCCTTTCTAATACTGTGCATTCTTTTTCAGATCTCATTTCATTAACTAAAATCAATGTGAACTCTAATTCCCACTATATTGTAACTGGGATAGTAGGTGTTCTTCTCTCTCACCTGCTTTTGTCAACATGTATCTAATACTTTACTACTAAGTATGATGTCTACTGTAATTTGCTGGTAGATATCTTTTACCAAATTATGAAAGTTTAATTTGGGTTATGATTATTGATACAGTGCTGAACACAATTTTTAAATCTCCTCTGTAGTTAGAGTCCCTTTAGTACCTCAAAAGTCATGTATTTGTGCCCTTTCTTTTAGAACTGTTAATCATTTGTCTACTATATCAGTTTGTTTGAAGAGTTAACTTTTTTGATTCATAAAATCTCTCTTGCATATTTTCTATTTTTATTAATTTCTGGCTTTAGCTTTGCCAATTCCAACTGCTTTCTGTGGGCTTACTTTATTGTTTCTTTCTTATTTTTGTTTTGTTTTTATTTGAAAACAGTTTTCTTGTTTATGTATCTTCATTTCTAATTCATTCATTCAAGGCTATATTTGTCCCCTGATTATTCTTTTGTCCATATCCAAAAAGTTTAAAATGCATTGCTATAATGATCATTTACTTATAAATAATTTGTAACTTGTTTTATTTCAACTTTAACCAAGATTTTTAGATGGGTCATCTTAAACTTCTAACTGGCCATATTTTTTGCTCTATTTTTATGTGAATTTCTAATTTTATTATATTACAATAAGAAAATTTTAAAATGTGGACGGTACCTTGTTGAGAATCTTTTTAGTTCTTACTTGTGGCTAACCAATGAATCAGTGGATGTGTACCCACACTTGGTGTTTGAAAAGAATGTGTAAACTCCATTGGGTATAAAGCATGAATGTGTGTGTGTGTTATTTAAATCCCTGTTTTTTTCTAAAGTACTTGTCCCTTTGATCTTTGATCTCTGAGAAGCTGCTTTATTTGTCTTGCTTTATGTTGTTTGCCTCAGTTTCTGTTTGTAATTAACATTGCTTTCTATGCTTCCATTTGCCTTCTGTCTTTTCTTTTTATTTTCATCCTTTCCATGACATTTGAAATATACTTGTCTCTTGTAAAAAGTATACAGTTAAATTTATTTACTCTGAGAGTCTCTTTCTACACACTTCTAATTTTTTTTTGTCCAAAGTGGTATATCCTTATAAGAATAGGATTAAAAAACAAATTTGTACTGAAAGGCTTATTTATAATGAAATAAAAAAGTCCTTATTTGCTCCATTATTACCATCCGTCTTCCCCTCAAAGCCAACTGCTTTTAACTACTCTACTCATAGCTACCTGTCTACTTTAATTAATATGTTTCTATGGCTGTTTTTTGATTTATCAATTGCAGGTCTCATGTATGCAATTAGAACTATAACAGAAAAGAATCTTAGTCTCTCACAATACCACAGTCATCTACACTTTCTTATTCTTTCAACATAATTATATTTCCATTTTTAGTTAAGGCAACAATGTTTATACTATTATGAGTGTAAGTTTTTGACATTGCAAACTCTAGCATACTTTGTATTTCCTTTCCTATGTATTTTCCTCAAATCTCTAATTATCTCTTTCTTTTACCTACCCTACTTACCATTATCTTACTCAAAATTCATTTCAAATGATCCTTTCAGAGTGGTGTCTATTTTCCCAAGAGCAGTATTTACTTTTCCTCTCAGAATACTCTCTGCTCATGTTCCACTGTGTAATAATAACTCATTAGGTTTCCATTAGGGAAATGCTCATTAAAACCACAATGAAATATTACTACATGCATATCATAGTAGCAAAAAATTTAAAATAGTGACAGCACTGAATGGCCAGAATGCAGAGATATGAGATCACCCATACATTGCTTGTGGGAATATAAAATGATACAGGCACTCTGAAAAACAATTTGGCAATTTCTTAAAAAACTAAACATGAAACTACCATACATCCTACCAATTGCACTACTGGGCATTTATCCTACAAAAACAAAAATTTTGTGTTCATATAAAAACCTGTACACAAATGTTTATAGCAGCTTTATTTGCAATAGCCCCAAACTGGTAACAATTCAGATGTCCTTCAACAGGTGAATGGTTAAACGAACTGTAGTACATTCATGCCATGGAATACTACTCGAATAAAAAGGAACAAAATTATTGATACACTCAACATCCTGGATGAATCTTCAGAGAATTATGCTGAGTAAAAAAGCCAATCCACAAAAGCTACATAGTGTATTATTCCATTCATATAACACTCTTGAAATAACAAGATTATAAAAGTAAAGAACAGATTAGTGGTTGCTAGGAATTAAGGAGGAAATAAGGAGGAAAGAAATGGATATGTATGGCTCACTTTTTGTTTTCTAACTAATTGATATATTTTCATATATCACATACCTTGTTTATCTTTTAAAAGATTTGGAGAGAAAAAGGGTAGGCAGGCATGTGTCAGTGTGGCATCTTGATTCAATCTCCAAGTCACTTGTCTTTCTTATCCAGACTGTATGCTCAGTAA
Organism: Hippopotamus amphibius kiboko; assembly: GCF_030028045.1. Taxonomy (NCBI): domain Eukaryota; kingdom Metazoa; phylum Chordata; class Mammalia; order Artiodactyla; family Hippopotamidae; genus Hippopotamus; species Hippopotamus amphibius. Next base: position 27,851,324 of record NC_080202.1, on the reverse strand, counting down.
ACATGACCTAATACTAATATTAGCCTAAGCCAACATACTTATGAAAGCATATCTGCTATTCCAAAAAATTTTGTAAGCTAGGTACAGACAAACATGAAACGGGGTTTTTATATCAGCTAGTGAAGGATTATTCCTGACACAGATGTCTTCTTCCTCTTGTATTTGGCAAATCATAGATCCATAGAGTAATAAGGAGTTTTGGGAATGTTTTTCTCTAAGGTATGAGGAGTTCCTTGAAGACAGAAATCTTGTCTTTTACATTTTTCCCTTCACCTCCTGTATTCCAATAGCAATGACCTTCCTTCTGACCTCAAACCATTTCCCCCGCTGCAGGTTCTTTCCACATGCAGATCCCTCTGCCAATTACAATGACAGCAGGAGAAAAATACCCCACTCGCATCAATGGACAGCTCTTCCAGACAGAAAACCAATAAGGCAATAGAGATCCTAAGTGATGCAATAGAACAGTTAGACGTAATGACATTTTTAGAACATTACATCCAAAAAAAAAACCAGAATATACATTTTATTCAAATGCACATGGAACATTCTCTAGGACTGACCACGTACTAGCACACAAAACACTCCCTCAACAAATTTAAGAGGGTAGAAATTATTTCAAGCATCTTTTCTGATCACAGCAGCATGAAACTAGAAATCAACCACAGAAAGAGAAATGAGAAACGAAGATTACATGGAGACTAAACAACATGCTACTGAAAAGCCAACGGGTCAATGATGAAATCAAAGAGGAAATTTAAATACCTTGAGATAAATGATAATGAAAACACAATCATACAAAATCTATGGGATGAAGCAAAAGCAGTTCTTAGAGGAAAGTTTATAGCGATTCAGAAAAGTCAAGAAAACAAGAAAAATCTGAAACAACCCAACCAACCACCTTAAAGAATAAAAAAGGAGAAAAAGCAAAACCTAAAGTGAGCAGAAGGAAGGAAATAATAAAGATCAGAAAGGAAATAAACAAAATCGAGATAAAAAACAATAGCGGTACTTCCCTGGTGGTTCAGTGGTAAAGAATCCAATGCAGGGGACACAGTTTCAATCCCTGTTCGGGGAAATAAGATCCCACATGCTGCAGGGTAACTACGCCTGTGTGCCACAGCTACTGAGCTCATGCACCTCAACTAGAGAGCCCACGCGCTCTGGAGCCTGTGTGCCACGGCTACAGAGCCCACATGCCCTGGAGCCCATGTGCCACAACTGGAGAGAGAAAACCTATACATGGCAACTAGAGAGAAGCCTGTGTGCTGCAACTAGAGAGAAGGCAGCATACCTCAACAAAGATCCCATGTGCCTCAGCTAAGACCTGACACAGCCAATAATTAATTAATTAATTAATTTTAAAAAAAACAATAGAAAACATCAATAAAATCAAGAGCTTGTTCTCTGAAAGGGTAAACATAATCAACAAACCTCTGGCCAGGCTCATCAAGAAGATAGGACCCAAATAAACAAAAAAAGACATAAAAGAGGAAAAATAACAACTGATACTACAGAAATACAAAAAACCATAAGAGAATACTATGAATAATTATATGCCAACAAATTGGGCAATATAGAAGAAATGGACAGTTTTGTCCATTGAAACAAGACAAAATAGATAATTTGAACAGACCAATCACTAGAAGTGAAATAGAATCTGTTAAAACAACAACAACAACAACAAAAAAAACACCTCCCTGCAAACAAAAGTCTAGGACCAGATGGCTTCACTGGAGAATTCTACCAAACATAGAAAGAGGAACTTATACTGATCCTTCTCAAAGTCTTCCAAAAGATTGAAAAGGGGGTAACATCTCCAAAGTCATTCTATGAAACCTCTAACACCCTGATACCAAAACCAGAAAAAGGCAATACCAAAAAAGAAAATTACAGGCAATATCTTTGATGAATATAGATGCAAAAATTCTCAACAAAATACTAGCAAACCAAATTCAATGACACAAAAAAAGATCATACACCACGATCAAGTTGCATTCATTCCAGGGTCACAAAGATAGTTCAACATATGTAAATTAATCAATGTGATAAACCACACCAACAAAAGACAAAAACCACATGATCATCTCAATAGATGCAGAAAAAACTTTTGATAAAATTCAACATCCATTCATGATAAAATGTTACCAAAATGAATAAAGAGGGAACAGATCTCAACATAATAAAAGCTATTTATGATGAATCTACAGCCAACATAATACTCAATGGTGAAAAGCTGAAAGCTTTTCTGCTAAAATCTGAAACAAGACAAGGATGCCCACTCTCAACACTTTTATTCAACATAATATTGGAAGTTCTAGCCACAGCAATCAGACAAGAAAAAGAAATAAAAGCTTTTCCAAAGTGGAAAAGAAGAGGTAAAACTGTCATTATATGAAGATGATATGATACTATATATAGAAAATCCTAAAGATTCCACACAAAAACTACTAGAACTGATAAACGAATTCAGCAAGGTAGCAGGATACAAGATTAACATACAGAAAGCTGTTGCATTTCTTTACAGTAACAATGAAGTAACAGAAAGGGAAAGTTTAAAAAAAATCCCTTTTAAAATCACATAAAAAAATACTTAGAGATAAACCTTACCAAGGAGGTGAGAGACTTATATGCTGAGAACTAAAGCAATCTACAGATTTAATGTGAACCCTATCAAGTTAACCATTACATTTTGCACAGAACTAGAACAAATTATCCTAAAATTTATAAGGAATCATAAAAGACCCAGAATTGCCAAAGCAATTTTGAGGAAAAAGAAAAAAGCTGGAGGCATAATGCACCCCACCCCACCCCCAGACTTCAGACAATACTGCAAAGCTACAGTAATCAAAACAGCATGGTACTGGCACAAAAACAGACATATGGATCAATGGAACTGAATAGAAAGCCCAAAAATAAACCCACACACCTACAGTCAAGTAATCTTCGACAAAGGACGCAAGAATATACAATGGAGAAAAGACAGTCTCTTCAGCAAGTGGTGTTGGGAAAGTTGGACAGCCACACGTAAATCAATGATGTTAGAATACACCCTCACACCACACACACACACACACACACACACACACACCTCAAAATGGCTTAAAGATTTAAATATAAGACATGACACCATAAAACTCTGAGGAGAGAACACAGGCAAAATATTCTCTGACATAAATCATACCAATGTTTTCTTAGATCAGTCTCCAAGGCAATAGAAATAAAAACAAAAATAAACAAATGGGACCTAATCAAACTTATAAGCTTTTGCACAGCAAAGGAAACAATAAACAAAATGAAAGGACAACCTATGGACTGGGAGAAAATATTTGTAAATGATGCAACTGACAAGGGGTTAATTTTCACAATATACAAACACCTCATACAACTCAATAACAAACAAATAACAACAACAACAACAATCAAAAAATGAGCAGAAAACCTAAATAGACATTTCTCCAAAGAAGACATACAGATGGCCAATAGGCACATGAAAAGATGTTCAGGATCGCTAGTTATTAGAGAAATGCAAATCAAAAGTACAGTTAGGTACCTCACACCAATCAGAATGGCCATATCATTCAAAAGTGTAAAAATAACAAATGCTGAAGAGGGTGTGCAGAAAAGGGAACCCTCCTACACTGTTGGTGGGAATGCAAATTGGTGCAGCCACTATGGAAAACAATATGGAGGTTACTTAAAAAATAAAATTGCCACATGATCCAGCGATCCCACTCCTGGGCATATATCTGAAGAAAACTCATTTGAAAAGATACATGCACCCCAATGTTCATAGCAGTACAATAACCAAGACATGGAAGCAACATAAATGTCCATTGACAGATGAATGGATAAAGAAGATGTCATACACACACACACACACACACAGACCACACACGTGCACACACACACACACAATGGAATATTACTCAACCATAAAAAAGAACAAAATAATGCTATTTGCAGCACTATGGATGGACCTAGAGATTATCACACTAAGCGAAATAAGTCAGAAAGAGAAAGACAAATACCATATGATATCACTTATATGCAGAGTCCAAAATATGAAATGAACTTATTTATGAAACAGAAACAGACTCATAGACACAGAGATCACACCTGTGGTTGTCAAGGGGGAGGGAGATGGGGGAGGGATGGACTAGGAATTTGGGGATGGCAGATGCAAACTATTACATTTAAAATGGACAAACAACAAGGTCCTACTGTATAGCACAGGGAACTATATCCAACCTTCTGGGATAAACCATAATGGAAAAGAATATGAAAAAGAATATATATACTTATGTATAAATATATAACTGAATCACTTTGCTGTACACCAGAAATTAGTAAAATGTAAATCAACTATACTTCAATTAAAAAAGCAATGATCCCTCTGCCTAGCACATTGCCCTCCCATTCTCTGCCCACTGATTGTTCATGTCTCTATTAAAAGTAATTTCTTCAGGGAAGCATTTTCTAGTATTTAATATAAATCTGTCCTGTCATAAGCTCTATCATATCTTTCACCTTTTCTCCAAAGTAATGGTCTCCGCTTGCAAACATCTCTACTTCTGTGGTATATTTTTGAGTTTAAATGGATTTCTCTATTATAGAACTTATTAGAGTCTTTAATATCTAATACATATAATAAATTATTTCCCAAATTTAACTTGAGCATCATTGTATGTTTCACGGGAATGTTTCACAAAACCCTGAGAGTACTTAGAACAGGAACTCTCAGGAGAGGCTGAACAACAGAGTCACTTTAGGATCCATGCCAGGGTCGATTCCAAGACCAATCAAATCTGAGTCTTTGCAGCGTAGAAACCCAGGCATAGATATTTTTCAAGAGCTATGAGATGGCTCTGATATGGAGCTGGGTTGTTAACGTGTGGTGATGTTTTTGATGCCTGTCCCTCCCATCAGACTGTAAGCCTCATGTGAACAGGGACTTTTTATTCATCTTTGTGTTCCTAGAACTTGGCACAGGGCTCCACATTTTTATGGTAGGTACTCAATTCATTCATCCTCATAATGAACACAATAAACATAGTCCCCTTGTTTATGGGGCTTAGAGGTTAATGTAGAAAATAAAGCTCACCCACATAAGAATTCAGTTCACAGTATAAGGAAACTAGGGCCTGTCATTGACCAAAGTGTTGAGGCTGGAGTTTTTAACTGGCTTTGCTCAACACCCTCTTTTATTGAGCCTCACCTTTCATCCCTGTCCTTCATCAGTACTTTATAGTTCTCTTCTCAGACCCCCTCCCCTTGCCTTCAGTTTCATTCTTCTATACTATGCTGGCTCCCCTTAGCTCGCTGTCTTCAACACACTTGCCACTGGAAAGTTTCTGCAAAGGTGATCGCATCACTATTGAGTAGAGCAGCTTATTTCTCCCTCCTCCCCCTCACACACCCCTCCGGAACTTTGGAGCCATGAAGCCTCTTGGCGGAGAGGGAGGCCCACCAGGCAGCTCTTTATTGCCTTGCAACTGTGAGATTCCTCCCCACACTTCCTCCTGAGGAAAAGTCAGCCTGCCAATCGAGATTTAACAGTGGAGCAGTGCACGGTAACGTGCCAAGCCCTGCTTTCCCCGTCAACCAGCCCCATCACCGCCTCACACCACCATACCCACCCCCGGACTGAACAAACTGTATCGCTTACCCCCTGGGAGCCTGGCAGTTGCTGAGCCCAGACACCACAGGGGCTGGTGTGTTTCCAGTGGCCACAGAGGCAGGTCTCCACTCAAGGCACAGCTCTGTCCATGACTACCCAACTGGGCACACAGCTGGCACTACAAATGATGAGCCACTTTCCGAGCCACCTTCTCCCCATGGAGATTTTTCTCTTGATTCCTTTTTGGCCAGACCCCTTTGCAGCATTATAGTTTGTCAATAGCCCGCGACTGCTTTCTAGAATTTCTCTCCAGGAGAGAGTGTGTTTTTCTAAGAAATAGGTGTTCTAGCCTGAAGCCTAATTTCATGTGAGGGCTCAAAAATGAAACAAAAATAATCACCCTGAAGTCTGGAAGCTGAGGGGCCTCTCCACGCTGTGAAGAGTGCTTCCTTTCGGGAGGTGGGAGGCGGGGGTGGTCCTTTGTGCTTCTTAAGTACAAATTTTCCAATTATAAAAATCATGTATGCTCCTTGTATCATCCAGGGTCCCACCAGAATACCCACTCAGCTTGAATTTTGAAGACAGGGATTATTTACAGAGAATTGACCAGGGTTCGTAAATGAACAAGGAATAGCAAAGCACACAGGACTAGTAACACTGGGAAGCTGTATCCCCGCTACTCTTGAAGGGGTGAGGGGAAATGCTGGGGTGGAGACACCAGTTAGGAGTTGCTGTGTGAAAGGACACACCCACCACTAGACTGAGGCCCTGGATGTGCCCAACTAGAAACTGGGAGGCAAGAGGCCCTGGGGGATGCACCCATAGAGGTCAGCCTCCACAGAGACACAGAGCAGCACAGTAAAGGTAAAAAAAAATTTCTGGGGTGAAGAGAGGGTGGAAGGACAAAAGGAAAAATAAGCATAGTAATTATAGAACATTGCAAAGAACAGAAATTTTAAATGAAGAAGCAAATCCCTCACCCTTAATCCTAATCCCAAAGAAATCAACCCCTTGAAGCAATGTCCAGTATATCTTGACATATCCATTAAAACCAATATTATATATTTAATAATAATGGTAAACATTTGTCAAACCATGTACCAGGCATTGGGTCAAGGCTTTACAAGCACTGCTTCTTCTAAACCTCACCCAGCCCTACAGAATAGGTACAATTATCATCCTCTCCATGTGAATGGGGAACCTAAGGCAAAGAGAGGGACTCGTTGAAGGTCCTATAGCCACGCCAGAGTTCAACTGAACCTCAGTCATCCATCCCAGAGCCTCTACCCTTAACGACTATACTGTGCTGCCTTTTCCAGTTCACACCCCCATGTTACAGTTTTGCTTTGAAGCACTGTTTTAACCTATGCTTAACATTACATGGAATATAGCTATGTTTTTTGACTGTTGGCTATTCAAGTTGCTTCCAACTATTTCACTACTATAAATGCTGCTGCCATGAACATCTCTGTATTTAGAGTCTTTCCTGCATGTTGGAATATTTCTTTAAAGAAGAGTTCTACTAATTTTTCCTCCATTTTAAAATCGGTCTTGATTTTTCTATCACTTCTGAGTCACATAGTTGTAAATAGCTAAATGTGGGCATGAGAAATAATATTAGAACTCTCCAATTCTACCATTCCATCCCACCCCCAAAGAAAAGAAAAATAAAATTAAGAAAAGTTGAGGGAAGCATGATGAGTCAAGGAGCTCTAATTTACAAGAAATAGCATCTAAATAGGTTGAGCATCCATCCCCTCGCCTAATCCCCCGTCCCAGGTGGTAAACGGAAACACATCCATGAAATGAGCACAGGGCACACAGGAAGTGCTGCACACACAGTAGCCAAATCTAAATAAGTGGACTTAAATCTCTTCTATTCTGATCAACCATTTCTACTTCTGATTAAGTCTGTGCTAAGGACTACACAGGTGGATAGAAACAATTCCTCAGGAGAACTTAGGTCAGACTGTTGACTGTCAAAGAAGAATTATCCACAGACAAAGGAAGGGTTTACCATATCCTATGGAGGGCTTTAGTTCTAAAAACGTGCATGTGGTTTAGGGACATTCATCCCACCCTTAAGTACAATAACTGATATCCCAATCAAGGAAAATGAGATAAACTATATCCTTTTTTTTTTAATTAATTAATTAATTTATTTATTATTTTTTGGGGGGGGAAATAAACTATATTCTAAAAGCTACCTAGCCAGGAACTGCCTGGTAGGCCAGTGGTTAGGACTTTGCACTCTCACTGCTGAGGGCCTGGGTTCAATACCTGGTCAGGCAACTAAAATCCTACAAGCCATGTGGCATGGCCAAAAAATAAATAAATAAAAATTAAATTAAATGGAAACTACCTAGGCTTATTGGCAACTGTTTGCCAAAATCGTGATTTGCCTATTTTATACAGTGTGTTGGTGTGACTTAAATCAAAGTAACACAATCTCCTGGGAGCCCATGATCCATGAAGGATGGTGTCATTGCAGACTTTGGTAGCAGAGCGAGTCTGCACTAAGAGGTCATTCATTATACAGTAGGAGAAGCCCTGACCAGAAAGTCAGGAGGCTGCTGCTCTAGTCCTGGTTCTACTCTAACTCACTAGGTGACATCCCTGGGTAAGTCATGTCTCCTCTTGGAGCCACAGTTCTCTCCTCTGAAGAAATGAGGGAATAAGACTAGATCAGTGGTTTTCAAACTGATCCATGGAATCTTAGGTCTCCACAGAGATGCCTCAGGACAACGTTGGCAGGGCAAGACTGGGGGTGGGGGGGCGACAGCAAGAGGTTCTCCAGGCTCTACAGTCTAAATAATGAAGTCTTCTTTCAGAATTAATGTCTCACAGTTTATTCCAGGATAAATTATAAAGAGATCAGAGATTTCAATGTAAAAATAAAATCATAAAAGTTCTAAAAGAAAACATGAGAGAAATCCTTTACAACTAAAACAGGAACAGCCGTTATAACCATGTCTCAAAATCTAGAACCTAATCTACAGAGTGTATATTCTTTCAGAGCACCATGTAAGTTTTCCTTATAGTCTTTTTCCAGTTTGTAATTACATCTTTATCCATATACTATTTGCCTGATATCTGTTTCTCTTTCTAGACCATATTCCCCATGAAGGCAAGGACTGTGCCTATTGTTAGCTCACCATTATCAACCCAACGACAAGCACAGTGCTTGCACATGGTACATGATCATTTGTTGAATGAATGAATGAATGAATGCACACCTATCATTTCTGGCCCTGGAGGTGCTTATAAACATGGAGATGATTAGTTTCACTAAAGTACATACAATATTTTTGTCCTTCTCTCTTCATGATTAAACCAAGTGAAAACAACGATCTCAGTTCTGACTTGACCCTGACTTCTTAGAAACTGTGTGATCTTGGACACAGAGATCAAAGCTTCCCTGAGCTTCAGTTTCCTTTTTTTATAAAATGACTAGGATAGTCTATGATCTCTTAGGTCTCCTCCTGCTCTAACATTCTATGATTTTCATGATTTTGTCTCTTTTTCAATCCAAAGAAGTTTAGATAAAGCTGATGTTCTGCATAGATTTAGAACACAATATAGAGTTAATCTATGGGAATGAACAAGCTGTGTGGTAGAGAGAGACATTTAGGGAAATCTGAAATATTCTGAGAGGTAGGCATACTATGAATTAGCAAAGACAGCACTAAGAGAAAAGTCATCACTCTTCCACCTACTAGCTTTGCTTGTGATCTTGGGAAAACAGTTCATCTCCTCTGGGCTTCGGTTTCTTCATGTACAAAATAGGGACAGAAGTACCTGTCTCAGCTGCCCTGTGTGATGTTACAAGAATCAAAACAAATGAAGTATTATAAGCAAAAATGCTTTGTAAATGATACCATGCTATATATACTTAAGATGATGCTGTCATTATTATTATTGGGTTAACATAAAGGTTATGGTATTAGCACATTTTATACCCAAAATAATTAAACAGTGAAATAGTGGAGCATAATAAGTTAATGGGTCAGAAGGGAAAATCCATTAGTAGCTCTAAACGCAGGGATTTAAAATAAGATAAAAGCGGTATCACAAATCAGTGGGGAAAAGATGTACAATTCAATAAGAGGGCTACTGAATAGAAAAATAAAATGTAATTGAATTAATGTCTCACAGTTTATTCCAGGATAAATTATAAAGAGATCAGAGATTTCAATGTAAAAATAAAATCATAAAAGTTCTAAAAGAAAACATGAGAGAAATCCTTTACAACTAAAACAGGAACAGCCGTTATAACCATGTCTCAAAATCTAGAATAAATTCAACCTCATTAAACAAATATCTTCAGCAGAAAAAACTATAAGAAACATAAAAAAGGCAAAATTTTATACAACAGGCACAGGCTTATCCTTCTAATGTATAGATAGCTTTTAAAATCTATAAGAAAAAATGAGGGAAGGATAGTTCATAGAGAAATACAGATGGCTCCTAAGCATATAAAAAGAAGTTCAAGTTCTCTCATTATTAAAGAAATGGAATTTAAAACTGACCTGTGATATCACTTTTCACCTTCTTGAATGGCAAAAATCCAAAAGTTTTAATATACACTCTGTAGATTAGGTTCTAGAAAATAGTCACTCTCATACAATGATGATGGAAGAATAAATTTTTATGACCCTTATGGAGGGCAGTTTGGCAATATCTATCAAAATTACAAATGCAAATAGCTTTTAACCTAGCAATGCTTATTAGGGGTATTTATCCTGCAGATGCACTTAGAGATGTATAATATAAAATATGCACCAGGCTATTCATATCACTGTAAGAGTAAAAAAGAGTAAATTATATCACATACAGTTTATAAGAGTAAAACATAGAATATCTATCAATAGAGAACTAGTTAAATAAATTACCACAAAGTAGCTATTAAAAAGCATGTGGAAATCATTATGTATTGTATGGAAAGATCTCTAAGAAAAATTAAGTTTAAAAAAAGTTTAGAAGAATACATATAATATGCTACCTTTTGTGCAAAATAGGGGTGGGGTGGGGATCTATTTTCCTATTTGCTGGAGTACGTGTGAAGAAACTCTGGAAGGATACATAAGACACTAAGAACAGTGTACACCTATGAAGGGCAGGTCTGGGAACTGACAAGATGGCAGATGAGGAATTGAGGAAGACTTATCCCTGTATCACTGGTTATACCATTTGGTTTTTGAACCACGTGGATCTATTCAAAACATTAAATTTAATTAAAAAAAAGATTGAAAGAAAAAATAAAGTTCATGGGATACAGAGGAAAAAAGGTGAGGCAATGGAAAAAGACATATCAGACAAAAGACACCATGAAGTGATAGCCTTTATGGAGAAAGTGAGGCCAGGCAGAGAAACACTTTTCTTCCCATGCCCAGGAATACAAAATGCTAGAGAGTACATCTAAAGAAAAGAAAACAAAATTTTTCTGCAAATTTCCACAGTGTTTTTCCTGTATTTACACTCACGAGAGAATAATACAGTAAGCCAAAGTGGGAAAATTATTTCAAATCTTTTAAGGGGAAAGAAAAAAATATCTGTTGCTATCATTTCTGTGACCATAGGGGGTGAATTCCTTGGAGCAGGCTTCCATGTTATAAAATAACAAATTTCTCCAAAGGAGTCTTTTGTAGTGCTTATTTAAGCTATCAAGAAAGTGAAGAGTCTTAAATGACAAGAGTGCTTACATATTTAATTTTTGTGTAACATTAGAACCATAAAAGCCCTCTCCTTAAGATGAGGAATATGTGACACATGCAGTTAATTTCCACATTAAATTATTGAATGAAAAATACACACATTATCCATTGCGACTCCAGGATTAGGTCAGGTCAAATTTTATTGCTTTTGGCCAAGGGCTTTTGTAAGACTTATAAGGCTAAGAGCAGGTACAGTGTTATCTTTGGTATAAGTTATAGAGTTAGAATGAGGTTCTGAGTGGGAAAATACTTAGCATTTCAGAGGTAATTTCATGAAAGTCATCATGAGACTAGCACATCACTGTGTTGATTTAACTGGAACTTTATAAGATCTCTTTAGCTATGGTTTCTGAAACTGCCAAGGTTCATGTAGCCACCTGATAATAAATAATCATCCTTTTCTAGATTGATCTGTAGTGGATGCTAGTTTGAACTACCTCCAAGAAGTTTCTGGCATAAGACCAAAGAAATATGGCAAGAGAAAAAAATGGAAGGATTTGTGGATGATCCTCCAGCTCAGGGTTCCAAAAGCAAACATTTGATGGGCGAAAGGTGTCTAACAGTATCTACCTTCAAACCTGGATATGGACATGGAATCTGGAAAGGGTTTAATTATTCTACCAGAGTAAAGAAAATGTGTATCTGATAAAAACAGTCTACCAAATAGGGCATATTGAACAAAGTGTTGTCCCTTAGATTGGCTTGTGAAGAAATGTAGTAGAAGTGGTAGCACTAATAGCAGGAAATATTTATTGATCTTTTACTATGTGCCAAGCTAAATGTTTTCTATGTATTATCTCATTTAATCCTTTCAACAGTCTTATGAGGTAGGATCTATTCTTCTTTTCATTTTGTAGATGAGGGAAATTAAGAAGTTGCCCAAGTTGTATAGGTAAGTGATAAAGTGATAAAGTCAAGATATACACATTTCTCCAAATAGCATACTCATAACATGACATTGAACCTCCATTTATGTTAAAACATATGCAGGCTTTTATTGTTCTGTAGTAGGTCAGAGCTTAGTTATGATCAATAGATTCTTTGTATTTAATTATAGCTTCTGAAAAATAGGCTTGAAATAAGGGGATTTCAACCACTCTAGCACAAACTGCCAAAGTATCAGAGGACTACAAGTAACATAGAGAATAAATTAGAACACTTTGACAAAGAATTTTAGGCTATATTTTCTGTAGATCATTTCAGCTCCATATATCCATATCAGAAGTAAGTTAGAATGGAATAATCTCAGAACCATATTTTAACAAAGTGTCTAGATGCTTTCTTTAGTAACTGCAATTAGTGCAACTATTTTTAGTATGAACTTTCTAGAAAAGTATTTTATTAAGTTTAAATAGCTACATATTTAAATTCCTATATTGGTCAATTAGTTGGCCCATCATAATATTCTGGGTGTCTTTCTGAAAATTATCATAGGTGTTTACAGGCTTTTTACCTCTCTATGTACATTTGTTAGCTAAGTTTCCTCCATTTGTTTTCTTTGAGACATTCTGTTTAAACTCGGATTCCTATTATGAATTAGCAGAAGTATAAATTGCTAGTGGATTAGGATAAAGACACCTGTGGAAATGACGGGAGCTTTTATGTGGACCTGCCAGAGATACTCTTTTGTATTATGTTAGTGGTGGAGGAAGACAGCAATCAGAAGATTCTCAAAAACTACATTCAACTCACAGATTTTGTGAAAAAGAAACAGAGGAGGGAGTCGGATATACTAAGATTAGATGATTGGATTGGCAAAGTTTTCATTTCTTTTACTACTTCAAAAATATTTATGCCAGGCAAAAAAAGAAAAAAAAAAGAGAGAGAACTAAACTGTGATGCAGTCTACAGTACTGGCATCCTTCCTGGTTACAAATGTGACCAGTTCCTGGAAGATCAGCATAACAGATTCTATGGAAATGGTTACACTGATACAAAAAACAAAAGCTTCTTCTCTCACTTCAGACTGGGTTTGACTATAGGAATTAAAAATGACTAATAGCTGAGGGATGGGAGAAAGTCATGAGATCATGTTACTTAAAAATAGTAAAGGTAAATGCTTTTAAGGGTTTTTGTTTTGGTTTTTGTTTTTTTGTTGTTGTTGTCTTTTTTTTTTTTTCAAGTTTGCGTCATATAATTTGAGATTCCAAAGAAGCAGCTGAATTGCAATAATCTTTAAATCTTACCCAGGGACAACTTGCACTTACAAGAAGACAGAGTAGACATATTTTCCCCAATTCCTCCTGCTAAATACAACTAAAAATACTAGACACCATATACAGAACAAGCATAAGAAGATTATGAAAAATGAAGAAAAGACAGCAGACTGTCTAGGGACTTCAAGACTCAAGAACAACACAGAAGTCACTTCCCTGGGTTTTCCTTTGCCTTATCTATTCAGGATTTGGAACTAAAGACGTTAGCACCCCAAACACTATTGATTGCAGACAAAAAAAGCCAAACGAAAGCTCTCTCTCCATCCAAAGAACCATAAAAAGGGCAGATTAGCAAGACAGAAAATCATTAGACAATAATGGCTCTACCCCAGCCAGGTACCACAGAAAAAACTGAAACCCCTATCCCTATCCTTGGCAATAAAGGCCAGGGGGGAACCTGGACTTCTACCTCCATCTGGCAGTTACAAAGAGGAGATCCCTACTTCCCCTGCTGGAGTGATGTCAGAGAAAGCCTGCTCAAACAAAAGTTTAAAAAATACCCCAAGTCTCATCATATAATATGAAAATGTATATCTTTCATCTGAAAATCACTCAGAAAAGCAAGAAACCAGGTGGTCTGAAACTGAACGAAAAAAGACAATCAGTAGATGCCAATATCAGGATACCAGAGATGTTAGAATTTTCTGACAGAGTCTACAGAGACTGTGACAAAATGTTTCAACAAGCAATTACACAGATGCTTGGAACAAAGAAAAAATAAAAATCCTAAGCAAAGTAATAGAAAGTTTTAGCAAAGAAATAAAAGATGTAAAGACAAATTAATGCAAACTGTATAACTGAAAGATGCAATAATAGAAATACAAAGCTCAGTGGATATCCTCAATAGCACGATGGCGGGGACAGAGGGGGAAAAAATCGTGAACTGGAAGATAGAACAATGGAAACTACTGAATTTGAAAAGCAGTTTGAAAATGGACTGAAAAAAAAATAAGTAAACAAACAGAGCCTCAGAGACCAGTGGGATTATAACAAAAGATCTAACATAGTCAAATTTCTGAAAACTAAAGACAAAGAAAAAAATCTTGAAAGCACCAAGAAGAAGAGTCACCTGACCTAAAGGAGAAAAAAAAAAAAAAAACATTCAATTGAAAGTAGATTTCTCATCAGAAACCATGGACTTCAGAAAGAAGTGAAATAATATTTTCCAATGACAAAAGAAAAGAACTGTCAACCCAGAATCCTATGTCCAGCAAAATTACTTATCAAAGATTTTTTTGGTAGACATGGACAAGGCTTTTTATAATTTATACTGACAGGCAAAGAAACTAAAATAGCTACAATAATTCTTAAAAAGCAGAACTAAGTCGTGGAGGGTGGTAGGGATTAGTCTACCAAATTCCAAGATTTACTGTATAACTACCATTATCAAGACTGTGTGCTATTGTTACAAGGACAGACACAAAGATCAATGGAACAGAAGAGACCCCAGAATTAGAGCCACACAAATATGCCCAACTTTTAACAAAGGTGCAAAAGTAACTCAGTGGAGGAAAGATAACCTTTTCAACAAATAGTGCTAAAGAAATTGGATGTCCACAGTGGGAGAAAAAAGAACTTTTACCCTAGGATTCAAACCTTGTACAAAAATTAAGGCAAAGTGAATCATGGACCTAAATGTGGAAAGGAATAGAAAAAATAAAAAATAAAAACTATTTTGTTGGTATCACTGATCATTAGCAAATTTTTCATTTTATTTTTGTCTCAATGTTATGTTCCTTATTTTAAAAAATAAATATTTTCTTCAAATCTATAGAAAAAGTCAATGAATGGTATGATTTCCATAAGTAATGATTATAAAACTCTTTTGAGAATGCCTAAAATTTTAGAGGTTTCAATGGAAAGAAGAGTTCATTTTATAGTCTCATACTTAACAATCTTTTCTAATGGCGTGAGAATAAATCCCTATTGCTAACAGCTCTGTGATGAGGAGAGCTCTACAGAAGTTCATCAGCAACTCTTTCAATGAGACTCAAACAGCCTTCATGACCTTGTTCTTCCTCCTTACAGAAAGTTATCCCCAGGTAACTAAATCATGGCCTTAATACTCTTATTATGCCTATTCTTTTCTAAAACATTAGTTTAATAAAGAACAGGTACTATTTTTTAAACATAAGCAATCACAATTCCCTTCCTCATTCTTCTGAATTTGTTCCCACTTCCTCTACTTGACCTTGAGCAAGTACTTAACCCCTCTGGCCTCAGTTTCTTCCTAAAACAGGAAGGCAATGTTTCTGCTGTTTTCAGTCTTAAAAAATGGATCCACAGTTATTTAAATAATGTACAATTTAAAATAACTGAGAGCACAATAACTATTAAGCAGAAGAAAAGCCGGTCCAGTTTTGACAGTTGAAGCCCCAAAAGACATTTTCTTTGCCCTGACGCATCTCCTTATTATAACTAGGAACCTATTAGAATTCTCCAAAGTCCATGTTCTTTTCTTTCTCTAAGAAGTTAGGTCTTAAGATAGTTTTGTTCACAAAGGAGAAAGAGTACTTCCTGTAGGGTTCACCTTTCCTACATGACTGCTTTTTCTTGAATCAGAATATACTCTGCTTTATTAGTCAGGGAGAGAGACTATAATTTCTTGCAAATTCTATTTGGGTGGTTTTCACTTGAACAGTTTTAACTACTCAATAGAAATAGTTTGCCAAAACTTCCCCATGATTTCCAAGTAAAGGAATCCTTTTAAATGATACCTACCTTTCTTTTCTGATAATTTAATTCTTCCAAGTTTAAACAGTGCAATCTACCTAACACTGTGGTGGTAAATTCTTCGTTTTAGGTAAGAAGTTAATAAAACTAAGTAACATGTTTGTGTTGGTTAGATGTTCTTTGTGATCAGAGGATAAAGATTTGAACTTATGAATCTTTTGCTCATATGGTCTGACCTAATTCTAGAAAGTCAAAACCCAATAAAAGTTAACAAAAGAATTGGGATTTTTTTTAATGGTCTTAAGAGATGACCCTTTGTTTTAAAACATTAAGAGTAAAACAGTGACAAAAAGGATAAAAAAAATAAAAAGGTATAAATATAAAAATATATAAAATCAATTTTAGAAAAGAGTTTTACTTAAAATGGTGACATGGTAAGACCCAAAACACAAGAACAAAATAGTAAAATACTAAGAGCCACATAAGATATGTATAATAAATAATAAAAGAAAACCCCAGGATCCCAGAATTTAACAACCAAAGAAAAGCTGAGATCATTTGGTCCAACCTATTATTTTATTTATTTCTTTTTAAGATTTATTTATTATTTATTTATTTTTATTTTTGGCTGCGTTGGGTCTTAGTTACAGTACACGGGATCCTCATTGAGGCACATGGGATCTTTCATTAACAGCGTACGAGCTCTTCATTGTGATGCACAGGCTTCTCTCTAGCTGCGGCGTATGGGTTTTCTCTTCTCTGGTTGTGGAGTGCAGGCTCCAGGGCACATGGGCTCTGTAGTTTGTGGCACACAGGCTCTCTAGTTAAGGCGCGAGAACTCAGTAGTTGTGGCGCACAGGCTTAGTTGCCCTGTGACATGTGGGATCTTAGTTTACCCCTTGCATTGTAGGACAGATTATTTACCATTGGACCACCAGTTCTTTTAAAACTGAGGAAACTGAGACCCAGAGAGGTGAAGGGACTTGCTCAAGGTCACAAAACTATTGGTAGAGCCAAGATAAAAATCCTAGATTTCTGCTCCCAATTCACTGTTATTTCTCCTATAGCATATTACTTCCCAAGTAAAAAATCACACCAGAAACCACAGAGAGACCTGAAGACTAGGCTAGGAACTTCAGGGGTTAATGCACCTAGCCCATAATCTGAGCAAATTGTAGAACTGAGGTGAGATTTCTTGAGTTTGCAGAAGTTGAGAATTCTCAGCAAAAGGAGTTTGTTCATTTCTGATCTCCCTGGGATTAGAGTAACATGCTGAGAGTTCTTAGACACTTGCTACTTCTGCTGGCATCAGAGGTTCACATCTTAGGCCTCAGATTCTTGCATTTCTAACTGGGGTGGATCGTGGTAAGGAAGACATCAGGTCAGAATCTCCAGATAGCTGGCCAACCCCCAATCAGTGCAAGGGAGTAGCTCACTGCACCTCCCTCTCCAAGACTGAAAAAGAAACATACATTTAAGAGGCTGATTTTGCTTTCCATGTGGATTCTCTCTAAGTATAACCAGCTTCAAGTGGTGATGACATGGGTCCATACTCCTTAACATGTAGACAATCTTTTCACAACCTGGCCCCAACATTCCCTTCCGGCTGCATCTCCCACTTCTTATTATCTTGCATTCTAAAGCTAAAATCATGGAGCCGCTCACCCTACCTTGGGCTCATCATACAATCTCATGCCTTCATGCCCTTGCACATGTTGTTCCCTCTGAATGGCATGTCCTTCCACCTTCTCCCAACATCTAGACTAGACAAATAGACAGCTGGATGGATGAATGAATGGACAGGAAATAAATGAGGGAATGAATGAATATAATTTGAGAAGCACCAGGAAAACCTGCCATCTTAAAGCAGCTCCAGCTCCCATTCAAAAAATTAAAATTAAACCTCCACTATTTGGGTAGGCTCAGCTTCCCTACTGAATCACACTAGGGCTGTGATTATCAGCTATGAGGTGTTTAGTGAATAGTTTAAATAATGATTATGATACTGAAGTTAGAGTCTTGAGTAGAAAAGATGTGAAATTATAACCAGGGTGCATGTAATTGGGCATAACCCTGGATATATCAATGGGAGTGCAGCATATATGGGAACCCGTAACCTGTTATGCTTGCAGTAGAGGAAACAAGTTTGGAAACTCTGTAGTGGAAATAATGCTCTATATTTTATCTTCTTTTTCTTTTCTTTTTTTTCTTTTTTTGCTAGCAAATATTTTATTTTTTATTTTTATTTACTTTTTGGCCACGCCACGCAGCATGTGGGATCTTACTTCCCCAACCAGGGATTGAACCTGTGCCCCCTGTAATGGAAGCATGGAGTCTTAACCACTGGACCACCAGGGAAGTCCCTGTTTTATCTTCTGATTTCCTATCATAAAATAAAAACATTTGGGGGGAAAAAACAAATAATCAAAATACATAAATGAAAATAGTCTCAGGGCATGTCTTCATGCTGTTAGTCATCAATCGAACTTTGATGTAATTTGTTATTAGATGAGTCTTTAATTTTTTATTAGAAGTTTAACTTTCCTCTGTGACAGCTGGGTTCAAAATTTTGATAATGGGGGAAGGCAGGGTGGTAATTTTGGAAGCTTGGCACAGTGGTGCAAGAGAGTAGGCCTATTTAGAGGAATTGGATAACTTAGTGAGGAACATATAGACATTGTTCTGGCTGAACAGGAGAGAGAGACCCAGAAAAAGGGAGTTAGAAGGTCCCAAGGACAACTCTGAACTGTTCCACAATCTTCATTCTCTCCCTCCTTTGATGCACATTTAGTGAATAGGGCATAATCCCAAGAAAATGGGACTCAGGCTCTAGAATACTGGTTCTAAACAACTTTGGTATCATTCTCCCTTAGAAAAGCTCACGGGCACATGGCTTTGCCTGCCCAGGAAAAACACAGAACAAACCAAACCAAAAAATTCACTTATGCACATACCCAGTATATTTTATCTACAATTTCTGGACTTTCATAGACACTTTGAAGCCAAGACTTAGATTTTGCAGTGGTCCATTAACTTCAGGTTAAGGACCCCATGACTGGTTAATATCTGCAGACCGTTCCAAAGTTTGTCAAGTATTTTTCATATCATTATGTAATTTAACAACCCAATTCGCCAGGCACTCTGTCATCTTATTCATGAGGAAATATAACATCAGCCTGGTTTTTAACAGTATATCTTCTATTTCTATCTATATGGAAAAATACAGAGAAGGAAAGTCAAGAACTGGTATCAGTGGTTGCCTTTGGGAAGCAAATTAAGGGAGAATATAACTTTTTGCAGTGTTTGTATATTTTCCATGTGATGTCACTTTAAAAAAAAAAAGAAAGCTATCAGATCTCCTACTTTCAAACCTGTATTTTTATCCTTTTCAATAGGTGAAATAATGGGTACACTTAGAAAAATCAGATATTTTCAATGTCTTCTGAAAATGAAACAATTTAATACAAATTTACATATCATTTTAAAATCACTTATCCCCTAACACTAGCCAGATAATTTACAGGTAAATAATACACTTTAAAAGTAAATTTCTTTGCAGCATGATGAGGCATGGCACATATATTTGTAACAACTAAATTTTTATGGGGTGTCCTTGGCTTTTTACTTGCAAATTAGTTTTCAATAGAATTATTGGACTGTGGAGTTTTATGCCAGATTTTTTGATACAGTAAATACTAAAATAAGTAAAATTTCTCTTTGTTCTCCAGTCCCAGGCAGCATTTAACCACCACTTCCCCACTCCACACACACACATTTTAAACTATTTCTTCTCTTTGTATGCTACTAAAATTTTTAGGTAACTAAATAATCAACATCTTGTGTTTGTACATGCTTTTTAAAAATCAAAACCCTGAATCGTGAAATGCTTATTACTTTTCTATTTTGAGGTGGGACATTTGTAAACAAATAAGGATGATGAACACCTTGATGTGAGGCCTTACCAATTCAAACTGATTCAAAATAAATTATTGAGTGTTGATCATTAAGGTGCTGGAAACACTTAAATTCATGTGACCCAACTCCAGAAGGTTTTTTAGTTTCTATTAAGAATTGAAGAATCTATTTCATAAAGGGGAAAGCCAAAGCAGTGTAATTATTTTTGGTTTCTGCCTGAGCTTTCACGTACTGCTGAAGCTCAACAGCAGATCTAGTGATGCAAAGGTGAACTTTGAGAAGAGCCTTCCACCAGCTTTTCCACAATGAGGGAGACCATGTTCCAGGTCTAGAACTGCAGTTGTCCAGGTTCCCAAAGTCCTGTCCTGACCTAGGAGGGTGAAAGCAACAGCACATTTGTGCAGCAGCAGTCAGATGATGTCATTCAAGCATCTGTCAACACCATCCAACAATTACTCTGAGTAGATTCTTCTTAGTGACTGAGTTGAAATGAGGGGGAAAAAAAATAGAATGGTGTAGCAAGGTCACTTTTCTCAGGCATGCCAGACCTTCATGGGAAATTTAAGTTATCTGTGCACAATGTTGGTAGTGAAGGAGCTGGGCAGACACCCCAATATTATACACCATAGGCCCTACAGAAAACAAAGAGTTTGGGGGCCACGTGCCACATATGCAGGTGGTTTGTGTAAGAACTGAAAGCAGAAACTGTACAGCTGAGTTGTAATACCTGCACCCACTAGCTATCCAAAAGTCAATGAAACACTCTTAAGAATTAGCTCCCTTACCCAGCAATCCCACTACTGGGCATATACCCTGAGAAAACCATAATCCAAAAAGAAACATGGACCCCAATGTTCATTGCAGCACTATTTACAATAGCTAGGACATGGAAGCAACCTAAATGCCCATCAACAGATGAATGGATAGAGAAGATGTGGCACATATATACAATGGAATATTACTCAGCCATAAAAAGGAATGAAATTGAGTTATTTGCAGTGAGGTGGGTGGACCTAGAGTCTGTCATACAGAGTGAAGTAAGCCAGAAAGAGAAAAACAAATACTGTATGCTAACTCATATATATGGAATGTAAAAAAATGGTACTGATGAACCCAATGACAGGACAAGAATAAAGATACAGATGTAGAGAATGGACTTGAGG
Organism: Hippopotamus amphibius kiboko; assembly: GCF_030028045.1. Classification (NCBI taxonomy): domain Eukaryota; kingdom Metazoa; phylum Chordata; class Mammalia; order Artiodactyla; family Hippopotamidae; genus Hippopotamus; species Hippopotamus amphibius. The sequence goes on along the minus strand of NC_080202.1, from coordinate 27,830,023 downwards.
ACACGGTGGGGGGGTGGGGTGCGAGGGGGAATCTGGGAAAAAGTGAGAGGGTAGCATTGACATGTATACGCTACCAAATGTAAAATAGATAGCTAGTGGGAAGCTGCTGCATAACACAGGGAGATCAACTCGATGATGGGTGATGACTTAGAGGGATGGAATAGGGTGGGTGGGAGGGAGTCACAGGAGGGAGGGGATATGGGGATATATGTATGAATACAGCTGATTCACTTGGTCGTACAGCAAAAACTGGCACAACAGTGTAAAGCAATTATATTCCAATAAGTATCTTAAAAAAAAAACAAAAAAAAAGAATTAGCTCCCTTACTTGAAATGTAAGTGTAAGAATTAACCCAGCAAAGCCAGTGAGATTTAAATGTCTCCCATTACCCTCCTTACACAAACGCTGGTCATCAAGTTAAAACATGAATGAATCATGTCATTCCCCTGTTCATTAACATTCACTGGCTCCCATGAGATAAAAGACCAACCCTCAGCATCGCAGTCAGGGACTTTCACATGTCGGCCCATCCCTCAGCCCCCACATCCTTCTTTCCTCTGCTACAAAGCATCCCTCCTTTACCTTACCATGCTCAACTCTTTCAACCCTCAGTTTCTCCCCCTGGAATGCCCTTCTCTTGAACAGATAAAATCCTATTCAATCTTCAAAATCCAGGCCAAACATTACCTTCCTTTATTCCACCCCCCTTCCAATTTTGATGGTCCCTGAAATTTCAGCAACACTTTGTTCACCTGCAAGATCACATCTTCCTGTAATTGCCTGTATCTTTATCCATCTGCCCATTGGTCTGAGTCCTAGGACAAGGATGATGTCTTATCTGCGTTTATATACCAATCACCCAGCACAATCTTAAAGACGCTCAAAAAATTATGTACTCATATATGGAAATGTGAATACATGAAGGTGTTTTTAAACTGGAAAGTGTCATTAAAATGTAATTAGCATTATTAAAGGTGAAGAACCTGAGCAATAAGGAGAATTTGGTCCCTGAGTTTTGTACTTGAAAAAAAATTATATCACAACCCTTCTTAATCTAGATGCCAAGTTTTTCCACGACCCTGCAGAGGAATGGGTGGGTGCACCAGCGGATGAGCCCCTTGGAGTTACAAGGCGTAACATACCCTACTCTTCACTGTGGGACAGAGCTCGTTCATGGAACTGTACCTTCATCTGACAGCTAATTGAAGATTCAGAAGGACAATCTCTCTCACTTTCTCAAAATCAAAACTCACAAACCTGTCTACCTCTATGATTTCCTCTCTACAGCTACTGTTTTCCTCGCCTCTCAGTACATGCTGAAGTGTCATTTAACTATGAGGGAAAGAGGCACTGGATTTTGAGACCAGACAAACACAGGTTCAAAATCTGACCCTCTGATTCACTCCTAGTGTGCGGCCTTGGGCAGCATACTCAGTCTTGGAGGGCTTGTGACCTCACCTCTAAAATGAGAAAAATGCATAACAGGGTTGTTGTGAAAATCAAATGAGAGAAATGCAGAAGAAGGTATTGCAAACTAAAAATATTTTGGAACTGTAGTTGTTATTCCCGTGATAAGCAGACTTAACCAGCCACAGTCTCACCTTCTTTTGTTACTTCTTCCCCATTTCTGCCTCCTGGATTCTCTGCAGAGGACGCATAGTACGGATATGGATACACATCTCACTGGGCTTGGGTCTGCTTTTGCATAGAGGACTATTTGCTCCAGCCGCTATTATGTCTGATCTACTTTCTTCTCCGCAAAGGAGAATTTTTGCAGGGGAAATAACAGTTTCAGCAGCCCTTGTAGTAACAAAGCATTTCTTTGATCTCTTGCCACTATCTGAGTGTTGTTTTGAAAGCTACTTAAGGATGAAAGTATCCTCCAAAAAACCTACTGTCAAAGGGGATTTCAGGTCATCTCAAATTCAACCAGCTCTTGAGGTTTTGCATGTGTAAAAATGAGATGGGGACAGCTACATAAGTACTCAATGAGCAATGAGATGTCAGTGTTTTTATTACTGTTTGCAATTGAACTTTGAATAAAGCTGAGACCAGTTACATATACCTGGAGAGCAAGCATGGTTTTTGATATGACCATGATATTTGATTTGGAAATCTTTAAGTATACATTGTTGCTAATAGCTCTTAGTTTAAAAAAAAGAAAAGAAAAAAAAAGGAGTTGAACTCCAGTATTCACCATTTCCTATGAGAGTCTGAAACGCCAAATATTTAAGTTTACATAAAAATTTAGCTCACAAATGCCTCAGTGAATAGGAAAAGGTATCTTGTAGTGGCTAACAAGAAGTCAGGCACTTTTCTCCTTCTCACAAAGGGCAAAGATAATGCCAGCCCTGAGCTGGTATCTCATCTCACATGGATCACAGCACTAGTAGCATCTTTCTGGTCTCCCTGACTACAGCCTTGCCTCTCGCCAGTTTTTCTCCCACAAGCTATAACAGTGATCTTTCTAAAATGCAACTCTGATCATATGGTGGCCTGATCTTTCACCAGCTCCAAAATGCCTTCCAAATGATGTTGATACTTAGCATGATGAGCTCCTGCCTCCCTGTGGAATCTCATCTCTGATTAAAGCCACACTCCCATCCCACTCACCTCTTCTGTTCCCTCTAATCGTCCTGCCATTTCCTAACCACACCATGATTCTGTGCCACTGCACACCCAGACACTTCTGCCTGGAATGCCTTTAACCATTCCCTTCCCTTGGCAGACCTACACATCCTTCTACCAAGAGCCAGCTTGTCCAGAAAGTTATCCCTAACCACCCTCTCCCCAGACTGTTGAGGGTGCCCCCACTCTAAGCCTGCCTCTATCACAGTACTTCCCTTAGTGCACTATATCCTCCTACTGACTTGTCTGTCTCCCCCATTGGACTGTAATCGCCTTGAGGGCTAGGATCTGGCTTTCTCATATTCACATCCCCAGCACTTTACATCATCTGATGCCTAACAGGGCAGCACTGAAAGTCGGATAAGTCAGTCAGCCAAAGAGCACTAGGTTGAAAGTTGAATTTGACTTCTTATCCCAAATGTGCCAGCGATTATCTTGGTGTTGGGTGTTGGACAAATAGAAACAAAATTCAATGAACTCAGCTATGTTTATTCATTGAGATCCTATTATGTATATATCCGTCCAATAAGTCCACATAATTCTTCTTCTCACTGTCTATGGGCCACTGTCTTACTATCGAGATTTAAATATTACCAATGACCTTCCTGTCCTGCCTTGTTATCTTAGAATAGATAAAGACTTTCAGAATCTGGAGAGCTTCATCTTCCCACAAGTGAGTGACCTCTTTTGAATGTGCAAAATAGCAGTCTCATTCTTCATTTTTAACTGTGAATGTGACAAAGTCTTCTTTATTAAATAAATTATTGCAATCATTCATTTAAGACGTCTGTATTGGAAACCTAAGTGCCATTTGCTCCCATGGACTAAGATAAGAGGCATGGGTGAATCTGCCAGTTGAACAGATGAGCTGTAAAACACTCAACAAACATTTTAGGTCCAAGCTACTGATTTAAATATGTTTTGTGAGTGTTGAAAATTTAGAGACATCACATATACGCAGAAATGTTGAAACCAAAGGCAACAAACAAAATAGAAATAACTACAGCACAACTTCCAAGAAAAGTAATTAGCCCCTTCAAATAGCTCCAGCTAGGATATACATCGCACACTGTGATGTGTAAGCTTTCAGAGGGATCTGGGGGAAAAAAATACATGTATGTTGCTTACACAATGAAGGGTTTCCTTTAATACCCTGAAGCCCATTTGGGATCTCTGGATCCCAAGTAAAGAACCCCCATATGAACATATGGAGGTTTGTGCCCTCAACATCAGCTAGTCTGATCATCCACACAGAAGCAGAATCTGGGTCTGGGAATGGAGGACGGGGCTCTTTGTCTCCCTGAGAAGCTCTGAAAAGCTTATTATTCTTGCCTTGATGGGAGAACCTAAAGACTGAATTTTTCAGGATCAATAAACGCACCTTGGTGAGTAATTTACAGTAGAATGTGAAAGCAAATACAGAAGGGAAGTGCCCCAAACAGCACATTCCCCTTGGTGAGACACAAAGGGAAGAGGACTATGGTTAGCTGCTCCTAAGGTGGTCTCGTTCTTTCTTTTCTTTTCTTTCTTCCTTCCTCCCTCCCTCCTCATTTCTCTCTCTCGCTCTCTTCCTTCCTTCCTTCCTTCCCCTTCCTTTCTTCTTTCCTTATTTATTTCTATTCTCCCACAAATTCCTCTGGATCCTAGGGAACAACTCCTGCTTTGGAGTTGGTTTGTTCCCAGGCTCTTCGTCCTCTCTCTTACCTCAGTTTAAGCATCTCTAGCCAGAGGAGAGAGAAACAGGTGAAAAAAGACATGGGCCTTATTCAGGACCGGGGAGGGCTACAGTAGGCTACTGGAGGGGGGTGAAGGAGGAATATCTGGCAATAGTGAGGTTACATAACATGAAACAGCCTAAAAATATGTGCCAGCAATTTACATGAGTTTTCTGTGATTGTTTACATTGCTGTTTTTTGTTTTTTTTTAAATCAGTACTTATCTTGGGCACCACAGCCACATGTAGCTGATGTGAAAATACGGAACACCTTCACGAGATTCACAGTCCCCCAGCATCAGTACAATCCCCTGTTCTGCTCAGTGGTCACCACCCACTATCCTCAGTCCCTCTTGAAACCAAAACAAGGAAATCACAGTGTTGGTGACAATTCTGGCCTTTGGGGAAAAGAGGCAGAGGTGCCAACCAGGAGCCCTGCCTTAGGTTCACTGAATAGAAGTCAAATATTACGAATACTTTCTGCAAACTCTTCACAGTTGGGGCTTTCTCTAGCTTAAAAGACCTCAACATGGTTATCAGTCCATTTATCCCTTTCTCCTCATATGGGCTTGGGAGGAAGACAAAAGAGACAGGGGTTCAAACCCAGATTCTGCACTGAGAAGCTGTGTGGCCTTAAGCTAGTTATTTAAAAGTTTTGCATCTCAGTTTTCTCATTTGTGAAATGAGACAAATATTATCTATGATATAGGATTGTTAGGAGGATTAAGAAAAATACTTAGAAGTAAATCAAAGTACCCCAATAAACATTAATAGATGTTTTCCCGGTATCCTCCAAAATTCATTAGCTTCCTGTAAACCATTACCTGTTTTCGTCTAATTCAGGATTTTCTTTTTACCTTTTATCTTTTGTAACATTTTACACATGCCATATTTTAAAAGGCAATCTGTAACCTTTTGAAAAATAATTGGCGCAATTTTCATAGGAAAAACTGCCAACCACATCTTTGCCAATGGTTCTCTGCTGTTGTCAGAAAACACCAAGCCTAACTCGGCATCAACTATACTATTTACTGGGACACTTGAGGTACCTATAGCTACTGTTCTCTGGGGAATATGCTGGAATTCATGGCCCCTCGTTAAAATGTGCTCTCAAACAACACAGTGTCGATAAGGTGAAAAAGGTGCTGTACACATTTTACTGTTTCTTGGGGTCCAGCTGACAGAAGTGTTTTCTCACTTTGACTCAGGAAGGAGGGGATGTAAGTGTCTGGCATTTTATTCAGTTAACAGCTATTTTTGGAACTATTATTACTCCATACAGTAATATAGACACTGTGGGGGATGCAAAAATGAGTCAGACACAGTGTCTTCCCTGAAGAAAATTAAGGGGACGATAAAATGCTCATTTAACACAGTCTTTCTGAATGCCTACAATGTGTGATCCTCTTTTATACTCTGGGGATACAGTTGGGAGGGAAAAAAGACAAACTTATGAAGCTCATACTTCTTGAATAAACAAGTAAATTTAAATAAGACAATTTCAGACAATGATAAGTACCAAAAATAAAGAAGGATAATGTATTACAGTGTGATGCAGATGAGCTTGGGAGAAATAACTTCATAAGTTAGAGAAGAAGAAACAGGCAGATGAAGCAAAATGGGTAGCACAGTAGGACAAGGGCTTCCAAAGAAGTAGGCAAGCGCCAGGTCATGACTCTGTGTAGACTAGGGGTCTACAAACTCTTTCTATAAAGGGTCAGATAGTAAATATTTTAGGCTTTGCAGGCCACATGGTCTCTATTGCAACTGTTCAAATCTGCCATTGAGACAATATGTAAAAGAATGGGGTTGTGTTCCAATAAAATCTTATTTATGGACACGGAAATATGAATTTCATATAATTTTCACAACTTACAATATATTTTGATTTTTTTTTTTTCAGTGTAAAAAACATTCTTAGCTCATAGGCTATACAAAAACAGGTGGTAGGCTGGATTTGGCCTACAGGGTCTCAGTTTGCCAATCCCTGTTGTAAACTATGTTAAGGTGTTTGGATTTTATTCCAAGGGCACTTATAATGTTTCAATGAAGGAAAGTATTGTGATATTATTTATGTTCTGAAGAGCCTGTCTGGCTTCAGTAGATTGTAGGCAAGGGGAGTGCGTATGAACAGAGACGGAGAGAACTTCTGGTTCACCTCTGAGACTGTCCTGGGAATTCCAGTATGAAATGATGGCAGCTTGGATAACAGTGACTATAATGGAGTTTAAAAAAATTAAAAGGAGACAGACTTGAAATATATTGTCCAGGTAGAGTTGAAAATACATTGTATGAATCATTACAATACAGAATAGAGAGTATTAACATCAGGAGAAAATGACAGATAAAATTACTCCAGGGAATCAGGGAGAATGACCAGGGTTGAAGGAGCACAAGCCTTTCACTCAAGTAGATTCTGACAAGAGGAGATGGGAGAGGCATCAGGCTGGAAAGACAAACTGTTTCCTAAAAGTTTGTGTGGTGATGGGGAAAGAACTTTGGTCTGAGATAGACTTAACCTCTCTGAACCTCCTGTCCTCATCTGTAAAAATGGTCCATAATATTAAAGTGTAAGCTTCTTAAGGCCAGGGACCATATCACTTGCCTCTCCATATCCCCACAACCTAGCTGAATGATAATCTAATATCAATTCAATAAATATTTATTAGCCTATTATATGCTATGGCCTATGCTAGCTATTAGGGAATATATATTCATAGCAATTGTCCTCACAGAGTTTGTAAGATTAAAGAGATAACTGCACTAATAGGTAATTACTGTGCTACAAAGGGACAGTATTATATCTCTGAGATATATTACAGGGACGTTAATTTTATCTTCGGATCAGAGAAGGCTTATGCGCAGAAGTGACATTTACACTGATTCCTGAGGGGGAAAGAAGGGATATTTATGAAAGTCAGAAAGGAGAAAACATTTCCAGCAAAATGAACGGTATGTGTGCAGAAGAAGAAGCCTGACATGTTTGAGGATCTAAAAATCAGAGAGAGAAAGAGAATTCATCGGTGCAATGAGACTGAAGCTACAAGATGGAGAAGGCCCATGTTACCCAGGCCCTTGCAGGCCAGGATATAGATTGAGGATTTTATCTCAGGCTCAATAAGAAGTTATAGGTGAGTTTTGGGTTCACACAGACCTGGCTTTAACTTCCAGTTATGCCACTTGTTATATTGGTACAATTACTGAATGAATGACAGCCTATCTTGTAGGAATATTGTGAGAAAAAAAATTACAAAATTATCTGTGAAAGAACCTGGTCAATTTTAAGTGTTAGGTTTCCTTTCCTGGAGCACAGGGCAAATGCAGGGAGTAGTGCAAAACAAGGCTCAGAAATTAGGTTAAACGCCCAGCAAAGAAGTCCTTATTTTATAGATTGTAGGAGCAAAATGGAATTCTGAGGACTGTCCCTCAATCATCAATGTCCACATATAAACCCACTCAATTTGACTCAAGCCAATCCCACTCTATTTGAGCCTAGACTCCATACTTCTATAAGAGACTGGGGTGGGTGTCCAAAAATCAATACGGCATGAGTCCTTTCCATAAGGAGTTTAATTATCTTATAAGGAGGAACATGGGATGTGAAAAATGAGGCATGTAGTAGATTTACAACAGCTAAGATATGGAAACAAGTGTAAGCGCCCACCAATAGATGAATGAAGATGTGGTACCACACACACACACACACACACACACACACACACACACACACACTAGAATACTATTCAACCATAAGAAAAGATGAAATGGTGCCATTTGTGACAACATGGGTTGGCCCTTGAGGGTATTATGCTAAGTGAAATAAGTCAGATGGAGAAAGACAAATATTGTATGCTTTCACTCATATGTGGAATACAAAAAAAGTTTAAACAAAATAAACTAACAAAAGAAACCAAATAAAAACAAATGCATAGACATGGAGAAGAGAATAGTGGTTACCCAAAAGGAAGTGGGGGGAGGGCAAAACAGATAAAGGGGGTCAATTGTATGGTGACAGATGGAAACTAAATTTTTGGTGGTGAACACACTGTAGTGTGTACACAGGTAGAAATATGTTATACACATGAAACCTATATAATGTTGTAAACCAATGCTACCTCAATATTTTTTTTAAATGGGTAGGAAAATGCCCTCCATCCCCAAAGCCAAATAGAGTACCTTCTCCGAATGAAAGTTGTCATCTGGCAATATTTTTGCTTTTGAGCCTGTGGCTGTTTATTTTAATTCCATGAGGATTCCAACGGGATTCAGAAAGCTGTGAATTGATCACATTATTTTGGACCTTGTGTGTGTAAATCAGACAGGTGATCCTGCGCTTCCCTACTTTGTATCCTTTAGAAAGTAAAACAGCTTGTCAGAGTTCTCTCCCTGCAGAAACAAAAGAAAAACAAAATCTCAGCATCCCAGGAAGCTTCACCGAGCAGCTCTTACCCCATGGAACAGGCGTTAGATGCTGTCTGTTCTCAGAGGAGTGAGGGGCGGCAGTCCCAGCCTTCAGATCTCTAATTGTCACTTGGTTTCGAGTCCCTGCTATTGTTCAGCTTTATCCACTGCAGCCTTTAAAAAGCTTATACTTAACTTAATGAGCAAAAATTATCTGGACATTTTCTCGAAAAGTAGTCTACAACAACTGAAAATCTACCTGGACATCTTATAACTCAAGGATATGGCAGTGTTCCAACGAAAAAGGAAAAGTGAGAGGCTTGTCTGAATTAGTTACCGATGTTCCCATTTTCAGTCCACAGTGTCTTCAAAGTGCCCATTCATAAAACCCAGATAATCATGAAATAAAATATAATAATCTATAGTAATAAAATATAATAAAGAATACAATAATAAGGAAGCCCAGATAATCCTGTTTAGGCATGGAGCTCTTTCAGGTCATCAGAAGCAGTGGACTGAGATGTTTTGTCATACATACAGTCTACATTTAGGTTTCTGTTGGCCAGCCCCTGATTCTGCCATCCTTGTCGCAGTCAAGTCCACAGATTCCTGCCCTACAGGCTGTATGCTGTGCTGATTTCTTGGCCAGTCCTGGCTTGGGCAGGAAAAACTGATGCACGGGGTGTGAGCACCTGTACTGCCCAGTGCCCAGGTCTTGGCCACTGAACAGATCTCCCAGATGGTGACTGCTTAGTAAATGAACTAAGATTCCCTCACTGTGCCACTTCTGCCTCCTAAAGGGGCACATGTACCTCATTTTCATCTCCTGCTAACAGAATATTACCTAAGTTACGTCTGAGAAATCCCCTTGGACACTATACCCTTCCAGTCAGGATACATCCACCCTAAGAGTCTATCCATCTGAGCAACCACCTAGCATTTATCCAGCGGTGTGATGGTAAATGTTTAACAATTGGATTTCTGGGGGAAAAAAGTATACACACATACACACACACACATACACACAAGTGTTCTATAAATTTTACTGATAGAAAGAATATATAGCACATAATTTACAAATAATAATAGTAAAATATGCCATAAACTTTTTTTTATAAATTCCTCATAGCCTATCAATTCTCCCAAAATGCTTGTTTATTTTCATGCAATTAACAGATGAGTGAGTATAGTTACCATGTAAATGTTGGTTGATATTTTCATTTATTTTAAGGAATTAAGACAAAAATGAAACAATACAGACAAATTATAACTTCACTCTTTCATCAATGACATTTTTTGTTGAATCAAGTGACAGTTTTAGAATACTGGAAGAATATTTCCTCAACCGTTTTGTGCTACTCACAGAAGCTTGTAACTTTAATCTGAATTATTAACATTTGCTCCATCACTTTCTTAAGTCTAGACCAGTGGTCAGCAGATTTCTCCTATAAAGGGCCAGAGAGTAAACACATTAGGCTTTGTGGACCACATATGGTCTCTGTCACATATTTTTCGTGTGTGTGCACACGCGCGGAAATGTAAAAGCCAGACCTCAGGTCAGATTTGGGTTTTGGAATTATAGTTTGCTGATACCTGGTTTAGACAGTCCACAAAATAAAAAATCCAGCTTTGGTTTAATAGTGTTTGCTGATTTCTATACTGCAAATGTTCCCACTACAGCCAATTTCAAGCTACCAATGTGATGTCACTAAACAGACTGGGAAGATAAGTGCAGTAGTACATCATTATATGCTATTTCCACCATACAGGTAAAATAAGTATCAATAATCTCAAGAGCATAATTAATAGTAAAATGCAATAAATTAGCGAGTCATGAGTTTTGAGTATTTACTGTCTTTAGCATAACTTATTTAACTTTAAGTTTATACAATTTAATTTTTAATGATCGCTGTGTTTAACTACCAGCTGGCAAAATTCCTGAAATTTTAACAATCAGCTCTTGCGAGCCATATGGGTCAACTCCAGCACCCGCTGGATTTATCCCATCTAAATGTGGATGGAGCCAAGCTCTGACTTTCTCCTTCTCCCACGTTGTGCTGCCTCTAAAAGCTGCCCCATCATATCACCTAATCTTAGATGTGATATGAGGGGATTCTACACTTTGTACTTTGTGATAAACTTGAGACCTTCCCAACTCTTAATCTAATGTTCTAGGAAAACCAGTAGGTGAATCTACTAAGGAAAGAGATCCTATAAACACAAAGAAAAAAAGTGATTTTTATATGGTCTGGGGCTTGGGGGTTACCTCCAGTAACTCCACTAGTGCAGATCATTCAGACTTTTTCATCCCCAAACAGCAGAAATTACTGTAGGAATTTTTGTTTAAAGGCACCCCGGTTAAGAGACCAAAAAAGTACAAGAGGTGAAGCGCCATGAATCTCATTGAAGACATTAGGCTGGCAGCAGCTGGGCTTCTGGAAGACTGGTATTCTTTCAACAAACATTTCCTGCCAGGCTTGGAAAAAGAGAAAGAACTCTTAGTAGTAAGAATCACAAAAATTACAGTATCTTTTATTTAGAAAGCAAAGAGGATCAAGAGAAAGAATAAATTCAGATAGCCATAACAAGAGAGCCATTAGGAGATAAATGAAGGAGCAAATAGATGAGATTGTGGATCTGACTTTTTTGTTGTTACTTGGGGTATTATCTACTTTTTAAACTTGAACATTTAGAATCTCAGCATCATGTCTGTATCTGTAGATAGCGCTGTCATATGGCAGGCACAACTAAGATGGTACACACTGTACACAGGTAGGGGCATATTACTTTTATAGATGGTGGAATCTGACAATAAATAAATGAATATAGCCTTCCAATTCCAACTGTGCTCTTAATCTTCTAGAAGTAGTAGATGCAGGAAGGATTTACTAGTGTCCAAAGGATGGGGGGGAGCCTATTGCCCGTAATTTAAATCATTGTTTTTCTAGCGAAATTTAATTTGGGAAAAAAATGTTTTTCTAATTAACTGGAAGACTGTGTGCTATGCAAACAATAAAGATTCTTGTTTGAAAGTAATGCATGCCCCTGCTCCTAGAACTACCAAGGGAATTTAAAATATAAAATGCAAGCGGCTCCAACCTCGTATTTTGCCAGAGCTAAAAAGAATTCCCAGATCCAGAGTTTTCACGTCAGTTCCCAATTTAAAACCCACAAGCCTTGAACGGGTTCATGCTGCAGCAAGACACATCATCTCATCTCTAGAAATGACTGTGCTTGATCTTTCTCTGGGTTTCTCGGCACATCCCTCCCTCCCTCTTTCTTCCTCTTGTGCTATGGTTGGCCTGAAAGGTTAGAAACTGCACAATTAGATGGATCAGGAGAAGATTTCATAATGCTCTGCTGCTGAGCTGGGCGGTCCTAGCCAAATTCCAATCATTAGCTAAGGCGCCAGGGTGAGTGTGGCCAGTAAAAATGCTGTTTTGGTTCCACAGAAGTACTGATAAAGAATAGGAAATAAATTCTTATTTTGGGGGTCCTCGGAGGCAGTATGGACAAGTGAAGAGTCTAGGATGCTGGGAATCTAGAAGCGAGGAATTAATCTCCATCTCAAATACTTACTGGGCAGCTCAAACAACTTCCGTTCTCTTTTGACTGTATTTTTTCTATTCTAACACTGTTTCTTTATTCTATAAGTACCAGAGTCAGATTTCTGTCTACCTTAGTCTTCAAGCATTCCAAAGTCAGGAATCAAGTATTCAATTCACCCAACATATACTGAGCCACCTATACTGCGCCAGGTGCTGTGATAGATGCTTTGGAAACTGGTATTAATGCAACCTGGTTCATGCTCTCAAAGAGCTTATAGACAAAAGAGGAGAGAGATCTCTTAAATACAAAACAATAAAGCAAGTGCAGCATAAGAGACATATTAAAATTGCTATGGGAAAATTGGCAAAGGAGTCTCCCTCAGAAAGCCAAGGAAAGCTATGGAAAGGAAGGGTCCTCTGAATGAAGGGGGAAGGAGAGCATACCAAATGATAAAACAGCATAAGCCATGGGTCTGAGGTCGAGTGACCAGTGAGGCTCAAGTGGAAAGCTTGGGTAGGGTCTGGGCAAGAGGCAAGAGGATAAACTTTTATAACCTGTCTTCCTGGTGTGTGAAAAGGATAAAACAACTCTAGACTTTGAGGCATTTGAGATTCGAGGGAGAACCTGGACAATAGCAGGTTTTAGATTCTTTTTTAACCAACTGAATAGAAATTAGACGTTGCTGCAATGTTATCTCTGTATGCCTTTACTTTTGCAGTCTTCACCTTTCAAAAAGCTGGCCTGAAGAGTATCATTACTCTTCAGTTATAATACTGTTATAACTCTTCCAGGTTTGTTAATCACACAGTCCACACCATGAGGTTTGAAATTTACCGGCACTCTGACGAAATTCTCTGTACACCCTAACAATTCCAGTCATGAATTTTCTACTCTTCTCACTGATTCTAGGACATTTCTCCTCACATTATAGACTTCAAATGACAAGGTCAAACCTTCAGGAGCTCTTTATCTTCTTAGGCTTTCGGTCTGTGGCTTATGTAGCTGCCATCAGGAAAATGGTGATGGTTCAGGTAGAACTCTCTTGCCCAACTGCTCTACATTTCTAAAGCTTAGATAAAAATGAAATATTTGTTAAAATAAAACATCACATTTAAAATATTCATAGCTGTTTGATACAAATATAGTGAATCACAGTTTGAGCCACAGCCAAATTTTAAGAAATACTAACATCTAGGTTTGTCTGGTACCTTTCTTACTAATGTTCAACTGCTATGAGCCATTGCATGACTGAACCCTGCTTCTATTTCCCAGACCTAAGTAGAAACAGTTGCCCTGATCTTTATCTTAAAACTATGTCTTATACAGTTTTAAACTTTATATACATGGCTCCAATTCTTCAGGGATTTAGAGCAGACTTTTAAGTGATTTTTCTCATGGCTTTAATATTAAGTCTTTAAGCTACCTACATATAACTTTCCAGTGAGACCATGCTAAGTTGCCTTCTTAGAATTCTCAGTTGGCTCTCAAAGTGATTCCTGATCACTCTATTTCAAGAAGTGAGCAGAAGCTCCTTTCTTTATGTCAAAAGAGTCTACCAACCCAAGGAAGTACATAGAGGGAAAAAACTATAGATTGCCCCAGAATAGGCTGGCCATTCCAACACGGAGAATTTTTTTCCTTCCATGTGAAACTTTTCTTTCTCTAGACCCTTCCACTTTGAAACCTAAACATATTATAAGATCTAATTAGACTTAAATGCTTAAGACTTTCTATTAACTCCTAAAGAGGACCACACCTCCCTACAAACCTGCTTCTATTTGTTTTTTGACTTGTTTTTCAAGAAGCCAGGCCCTCTCTTCCACCTGAAACATGCTTTGTAGAATATATTTCAATAGAACATGACAGCTTTTAATCAAAAATAAATGTTGTTTCTTCAGAAATTTTAAAGATTGCATCTTTGAGCAATCTTTCATTAAGCAATTTTTCATTAATCATTTCTCAAATAATCTGATCTTGTTCCCACTAATCCCTAGCTCTTCTTTTTGGGATGTTACCCTGAATCCTTAGCCTGAAATCAGAAGTTCTTGATCCTCAGCCTTGGGCTTGGGGCTTCACCACATCAAGTCAAACATGCATGTCTCAATGGCAAGTAAAGATATTTTTGTTTCTAGAATTTTCCCATATTCTTTGTTCTTTCTAGATGTCCTTGCACATGTGCTACTAATTTTCATTTTGTTTGTGATAATTCCCTCAATGATTGCTTTTTTTAGCTTAAAATAATATGCAACATTATTCTCTGATTACAAACCCTCTCTAATTTGACTTCAAGAAACTTGGCTTTTTTAAGAGCTAGAAGCTCATAAATAAAACATTTAGGAAAAAATTATACATATATACACATATATATAAAATAATACATATTTATGTTTTAGAATATTTATTTATAATACACACACACATATGTTTTAGAATATGTATTTATAGTAAGGTATAGGCTTGATTTGAGAGTAAACATATAACCTTAATCATTTGATTCTAATTAGATTTTACAATATGCCTGAGAGTTTCAAAGGGCAAGCATCTAGAAAAGGAAAAGTTTCACGTGGAAGAAAAATATCTCCATGCTGGAAAACAAGTCTATTCTGGATGTGTGTGTGTACATATGTATATACATACAATAAAACAAACATATATGTATTTGATTTGTAAAATATTTAGTAAGCATCTTCTACGCACTGAGCACGCAGATCCACATGTGGATCTAGAGAGGGAAAAAATGACTAACACTTTTCTTATTCTCAAATTTCTCACAATCTAACAAGAAAAAGAAGCCTAATATATGTGTAATAAATCTTGTTTTTATATAAATAAAGGACTTGGGGGACACAGAAAAAGATGTATTTAATTAATTATTCCTGAGCAATTTAGAGGATTAGTAGGGTTTTGACAAGCAAAGGTTGGAAGATGAACACAAGACAGAGGCACAAAAATACACAAAATAATAATCAGGTAATAGAGATTCATAAAACAAGGACTTTGTTTTGGGAAATGGCAGGACATAAGGATAGCAGAGTAAGGCTGGGACTAGATTATGAAGGTCCTTGAATGCCTTCATAATCATTTTACTTTGAAATATAAGATTTCATTTTACTTTGAAATCACCTGGACACTATGAAAAGATTTTAAGAGGAGAAACTAAACAATTAGATCTGCATTTTTTTTTTTCCTCCCTCGTTCACTAGAACTCCCTGACCACTCAGGGCTGCTCTACACTCTTTAGACACACACTCCTGCAACTTCTTGTACCTTTGCTTATTCATACTGCTTCTGCTCTGACTGCTTTTACATTCCACGTCCATATCTAGAAAGTTTTTAAGGTCCATGCTCAAAAAGATCTGCACTTTAAAACTATAATTCAGGCTATAGTAGGAAGATTGTGATATAAGGATAAGGAGATGAAAAGAAAAATCAATTAGAAGAGTTTATCAATTAGGCCTACAAAAAATCAATTGCAGAGTTGATGCTCATTATTTTAAGGGTCGACTCTAGAACAGCTTCAGTGTGAGGGGGAGAGGGAAATTTATAGGAGACATTTAAAAATAGAACTTACTGGGTTTAGTAATCAACTGGTTGTAAGGAATTGGGAAAAAAGAGGAGGCAAGGAAGCACTGAGTTTTGGGGTTGGCTGAGTGGATGTGTGGCAATACCATGAGCTAAAATTGAGAAAACAGAGGAGAAACACATTTCGGTAAGGAAAAGCACTGAGTTGAGTACTTCCACTCAAGTGGAGCGGGGACACCCAGGTGGAAATTTACAGGAAGAAGTGAGAGCCCCGGAGAGAAACTAGACCTAAAATTATAGTTTCTAGAGTCATTGTTGGAGCCATAAAAGTGGATAAGGTCACTACCTGGGACAAGCATGTGGAATGAAAAAGGAGTCAAACCCTCAAGGAACATCACATCAAATGACAAAGAAAAGGAGGAACCAGGGAGAGGCTGAGAAGAGGAAACTGGGAAGCAGGAGAAGCAGAAGAGAGGGTGCAACCAAAACCAAGGGGAAAGAAAGTTGCGAAAAAATAGGGGAGGCCAAAGTGGCAGGATTTCCCAAGAAGATTTTGTGGATCATCAAAGCACTAGAAATTTTAGGAGAGCAATTTCAAGAGAGTGAGGAGAGCAAGACAGATTCGCAGGAACATAATGAAGAGAAATAGAGGATGCCGGGGCAGCAACTCTGAAGCAAGAGACTGTGTGACTCTAGGGGAGCAGCAGGATTCTGAGATGGTTTGGCTTAATTTTGAAGTATTTAAGTGTCATAGAGAATATAATTTAAATCTTAAGGCCTATAGCTTGTTATCATGAGGTTTAGAAACATTCAGGCTTTGTCTCCCATGTAACTTAATCTCCTGCTTCATTCAGGATTGCCTCAAATCCTGACGTGTACAAACGGTCACTTAAGACACTTTTTATAGATGATGTACAATTTCTCTCTCCCGACCATGGTTTTTCCAACCAATGGAAAATGTTATGAAAGAGCATGTCTCACAGTAAAATGGGGTGTTACAATCTGAGTGTGAGATTTAACTGTGAATGAACACTCACTTTGTGGATGTCAGGTGTGTGGGGAGCACTGAAGAGGTGAAGTGAGCCACAAATCCCAAATTCTCCAGCTGAAAAGAGGCCAATGAAAAAAGCCTGGAAGACAGTATCAGGGAGGAGGAGGAAAGCCAGGGGAGCAGGATATGAGACACTAAAGGAAGACAGTGATTCCAGAAGGAGGAGTCAAATTATGTGGAAGGAAATGAAAGGAGGCTTCTTTATTTGGGATGAGAATGCCCCTGGCATCTTGAAGTAGCACTCTCAGTAAAATGGTGAAACGGAAACTAGATCTGGGGAACAAATAGAAGGTCATATCCTAATGAACCCTTCACTTCTCAATGCAATAAATAACTTATCTTCCATATACAATGAACTTTTATATATAATGTGCCTGAGCACGTGTGTGTGTATATACGTATATACATACATACACATATGTATATTTAAGGTATATTAATCACTGTTGAATTATTGCTTTTTTCCCCACGTTTGCTTTAAAAAATAATGGTGAACTTGGAAACTGACTTATCCCAAGGAGAATTGTTACAAGTGCCAATACAAGGAAAAGAGGGAAAACTTTCTGTTTTTGAGAGAGATTATACTCTAGAGTTTCTATGATGCTTCTTGATAGATGACTATTCTCTCTCTTTCTTTCTCTTTCCCTCCCTCCCTCCCCTTCTTCCCCCTTCCCCTTTCCATCCAGTGGAATGGAGCATGTCTAAGGACTTTTGTCCTTTGGCTGGAGAAATCATCATGGAAAACCTGCAGACCCTGAGATGCACAATCACAGGACTTACAACGGTAAATGCCAAATCTTCCTGTTAGACTTCCCATTCCGCTACCCCTCATGTTTGTGCTGAGATGTTCATAGCAAATGCCTACTTTGGAAGCAACAGCCAACACCCAGTCCTCTGGCAACAACTGCCACTCGTTAAGCGTGATATGTCTGGTATCCATAATCTGAACCCCACAAAGGAGTGAGCAGACAGCATGAACCACTTTGTAAGCTGCCATGTTCTGCAGAGATCAGAAAAAGACTGGCCTCACGCAAGCCTTGAAAGCTGCTGCTTTCTGGATCATAGTCTAATCTTCAGGGAGGGATCAAAGGCTCTAAGAGATCCAATTTTGACTCCCTGTCTGATGGTAAAAATAACAGCCTCATCTAACCCTCACCCCCACAGCCTTGGTTGAGATCAGTCATCAATTGGAGTCACACAATTTCCTGAGAGAAATCCTTTCCCCTTGATTAAAAAAAAAAAATCTGTCTAAATGTGCTTTCACAAAAAAGAAACTATATATGGTGGCACTACATTTCTCAGTAACCTGAACCAATTTAAACTGAATGAAAAACTGGAACAAACTGTGGTTATTTGTTTAACCAATCTAAACTTAAAGGTTAATTACTTATAGGACTATAAACTATATGAGCATACGAAATGCAGAAAATAAAAACACCTAACAAATCAGTCCAGACTGGAACAAACACTATATTTCCTCAAACAATTAAACGCAACAAAACCAGATCGTCAAATCTTTTTTTTAATTGAAAAAGCTTTTAAGTAAAATTAAATTAAACCTGTATTTTTTTATCCTATTCAAATAATTAATATCTTAGGACCTTCATATGTGAGAGGGAGAGGGAGAATTTTCTTGTTGTTTTTCTAAAAGGTTAGTCAATTAAAACAGCTATCTGTAAAGCATAATCCTGAAGCCCAGAATTTAAAAACTGTGTTAGGTTGCACCTCTTCAAGTTTGAACCAGCTTATTCTAATAGAATTCTTGGTGGTTGGGTCACCATCACAGAATCTTAACTTTTAGTCTTACTTACACATCTACACCAGGGGCCAAAACTGTGGATTAGCAGAACAAACAAACCCCTGAGTGGGTGGCCCCCAGAGATGTTATCGGCATCTGATTCCCAACCCTACAGCTCACATGATGGAAGAGGGCCAGAGAGAACCTGAGGGAATTTCTGTTGCTTAAAAGAAAAAGTGATATGGTGATAAAAATGGAAAACTCTCCATAGAGAGTTTCTCTAATATTTGAACTAATTTTTATGGGGATTAAGTTTTTCCACTTGGTCGTCCAATGAGAGCAACGCAGACACCATCCTAATCACATAAAAGCCTAGAAGTAGATTTACACTTCTACAGAATCTCCATAACCTTGAGGTACATAGAAACCCATTTTTAATGTTATAAAAATTAAGTTTATAATATGGTAAGGCCAATATTATTAAATCCCTAGCAAGGGCTCTACAAAGATTGCTGTTTTTTTTAACTTCAAACACCACTTTACAAATTTTGCAAGCAATACTTTAACAAGGGCTGACTTCTAAAATACCCCTTTGAGTTCACTGGGAAAAAAAAAAATTCCTCAAAGCAAAAATATAAAACCATACAAAACATTTTAAAACATTATAAGCAAACAAAAAACAACTCCTTCTTTCTTTTAATTGAAGTATAGTTTATTTATAATGTTATATTAGTTTCAGGTGTAGAATGCAGTGATCCGAAATTTTTATAGATTATACTCCATTTAAAGTTATAAAATATTGGCTATATTCCTTGTGCTGTACATTTTATCCTTATATCTTAATTTATTTTTTACCTAGTGGTTTGTACCTCATAATTCTCTTCTCCTATCTTGCACCCCTTCCCATTTTCCTCTCCCCACTGGTAACCACCAGTTTGTTCTCTATATTTGTAAGTCTATTTCTTTTTTGTTACATTCACTAGTTTATTTTTTAAACTCCACATATAAGTGATATCATACAGTATCTGCCTTTGTCTGATTTATTTCACTAAGCATAATAGCCCTCTGGGCCCATCCATGTTGTTGCAAGTGGCAAAGTTTCATCCTTTTTTTATGGCTGAGTAATAATCCATTGTGTGTTTTGTGTGTGTGTGTTCGCGTGTGTGTGTGTGTGTGTGTGTATCACACCTTCCTTATCCATTCATCTGTTAACGGACACTTAGGTTGCTTCCATACCTTGGTTATTGTAAATAATGCTATGAACATTGGCGTGCATATATCTTTTCAAATTAGTGTTTTGCTTTCTTTGGATAAATACCCATAAGTGGAATTGCTGGATCATATGGCAGTTCTATTCTTATGTTTTTGAAGAACCTCCATACAGCCACAACTCCTTAATTCTTAATGTCACAAAACATTAAAGTATCTAAACCATTGTTTTAATAATGGTCTTAAAATTGAAGTAGCACCCAAGAATTAATTTTTAAAATGTTTGAATAACTGAGTAAAGGATATTTATTATTGCCTTATTTATTGTAGCATAAAATGTGGAAATAATTTAAATGTCCACCAATGAGGGATTGGTTAAATAAATGACTATGTTTACCCAAAGTGAAGTACTATACAACCACTAAACGAATGAAACAGATCTTTAATCAATAATCTGAAAAGATGTTCATTACAACTTGTCGATTTTATAAAGCAAGTTGATTGGCTAGAAAAAGGTGATGCTAGTTGCCACAGGGGAGGAGAAAATAAGGAAAAGGAGGTAAGGGTAAGAAATTGTAGGTTTTGAGAAACATTACAGAACTATGACTTAAAAATTGGTGTATAATTGTTTGGGGGAGGTCAGGAAAAGCAACTATGATATTCCAATTTTAAAAAAAAGAAAGTACAAAGAAATTAAGAGGGCATCCCAAATATGTTTATTATCATGTAAAAACATAATAGTCAAGAAATGCTAGAAAGTTAAAGTATGGGTAGTGGGATGAACGAGTTCATCAGACACAGGATAAAGCTTCTAGGGTAAAACTGACTAAATAAAATTCCCAATGCATCGTTCTCTCTATTTCGATACATTGCAGGGCCAACAGTATTTTGTTCAAGTCTCGGCTTATAACATGAAAGGATGGGGACCTGCTCAGACCACGACACCAGCATGTGCCTTTCCTTCTAGTAGGTGGTGACTGTGAACTCTCTCAAGCCTGGCCAGGCACCAACTCCAATTCCATCCTCAGGATGCCATTGCCATTCCCTCTCCCCACGGCTTGGGACTAATAAGACCTCCTCAGAGTAGCACCTGGCCACATAATGAATGATTCCTCTGCAGAAATGTTCCCTGGGAAGCAACTCAGTGGAATGAAAGAAGAGGGAATTTGGAACCAGCAAGACTGAATTTGATACCCATTATACCTTTTATTAGCTGTGTGGCCTTCAAAATTTACTTAAACTCTCTGAGTCTCAATTCAACATCTGTAGAATGGGTCCAATCATACCCTTCACAGGGCTTTTGTGCGGATATACTGAAATGGCGCAGTAGAACTGGCTGGCCCAGAGTACATGCAGTCCATTTTAGCTCTCACCTCCCCTTCCTCACCAAAATCTAGCAAATCTTACTTACATCTGTCAGAAGAAAAGCTTTCTTATTAAACAGGCACTCTGCTACACTCTGCCACAATAAAAGTCTATAATATTTGTAACGGTGGCTGAAAAACCCAGCAAAGCCCCTTCTAATTATTTTAAAAGTAATAATTTATGCCTGGTATATTTGGTAATTCTCTATTAACCAGAAAATTTAATTAACAAGAAGAAACATCTCCAGACATACCACATGATAGATTTTTTCTGCATAATGAACCTATTTCTCTGAATTACATTTTAATTTTAAAAATATCTTCACTAATGTGATCATTTAAAATGGTATTATATGCTTCTTGTGAAAGTGAAAACTGCCCCATCTTTTGTGGAACACAATGCACTATATCAACTGCTATAAGAACATTCATTTCTTTTTACCCCATAATTATACATCTAAGAATCTAACCTAAAGAAACCTATGCTGACACACATTCATGAACAAATATGTGCACTGCAGCAACATACAGATACAGTGAAATATCATGGGTGGTGGGGAGAACAAGTGTCCGATATTAACCTCGTGGTTAAATAAAGTATCATATATATAGATCCACACTTAGAACAAAATGCAGCCACTAAAAATGGTGCTTTAAAAAACCATTCATTGTATAGAAGAAATTCTTATAAGTTTTATGTAAACAAATATCACAATTTTTTTCATATAACATTTGAACTGTGAATTTGACTATAATTAGGTAGGTGTGTCTGCATATAACAATTAAAATTTAACAGCAGATATTTGGGTTATGAGATTATAGGCTCTTTAGTTTTCTTTTTTATGTATTTGTGTATTTTTCAAGTATTATACTAACCCTTTGCCCAGGAAAAACCATGTATCAGGAGGTATATCCTGGGCTTTCAACTTTAGCGTCTCACTGAATCCTGACGACAGTCTTTGTTCCCATCTTGTGGACAAGCAGCAGCATCATCACCTGCATCACTGTCAACATCAGAGCTAACATTCATTAAACTCATTATATGCTGCATGTTAATCTAAGAACTTTACACAGATTAACTCAATCTTCATAACAAACATAGTGAGATGATTTTTATTATTTTACTGATGAGGGACCTATTAATATTGAGGTACATATAGCCCAACAACACAAAATTAGCAAGCACTGAAATCAGGTCCAAACCCTATACCCCTTGCTTTTAACCACTATGCTGTCCTCCTCTAATACTAAGGAAATCAGGATTCAGAGAGGATGTTGCCTTGCTCAGGGTCACAACTTTGGTACATGGCTGAGCCAGGATTCAAGTCTGAACTAGTCAAGACTCTGCTGTGGTGCTAATGCCCTGCTATCAGACAGACAATCAGACCAAAAGCCAGCCAACCATTCCTGACTACTGCCTCTAGTGGGTTCAGATAGCTAAATGAGGCATACGGAGCCTTGGACCACAAATACCAGAGATCTCTAAGACCCCTAAGTCCCCTAGCATTTGATGATTTAATTATTCCAGTCTTACCTGGACATCTTTCTTACTGAAGACTTACCAGAAACACAGACGGAGAATATTGGAAGATTAAGTTACTTAGGGAACCAATCTCATTCCGGGGGGGAGAAAAGACTATGTACTTTTGGAGATGGAGGGATAGAAAAGCCAAAAAAAACAAAACAAAAAAAGACCTGAAGATGGAGCAGGGGGAAACCCACTCCAAAGGCATACCCCATGCAAATTCTGATCTGCATGATATATTTACTTATAAACACCAGATGTCCCAGTTCTATAAACTTCAAATTCTATTCAAACACTCTCCCTCACAGCGCATTTGAAGAGCTCTCTCCGGAATGAAAAGAACAGTTGTCCAGGGCTGGGAAGAGTTACTTATTACTTGGTAATTAACATAGCAAATGGCAACACTTGCTAAAACAGCACATTTGATTAGTAGGGGTATCTGGCAAAGAACTGCAATCCAAACATGTCATTATAGTCGCTGCAGACATGCCATGTCACTTGGAAAGAACAATATAAAAACACTCTGGTTCTATTTATAAACAGAGTATGATATTGTGATGTCACATATATCAGTATTCAGATATTTACTAGAGGACAATGTATTCTAACATGACAGAGTAATTGGAAATTCGGTAATATGTTCCAGTAAGCTATAAAACTTTTTAAAATATTTTTACAAAAGGCCTTAATGTGTTTTTATAGACTTATGTTATATGGTATGGTACATAATAAGAGAAAAGGACCCAGACAGGCTTGTCTGAGTTACGATCAGGAAAGCCCTGATATCGCCAGTGAATGTAAGCTCTGCATTGTGTTGCAATTGAAGTGTCTCATTACCAGAACAGTGAACAGTATTATGTGGCACAATCTGCTCTTTTCCTACCACACTAAGTTTATTCCTGTCAGGTTCCTGATTTCTTAATATATTTTCAATTTTCTCCCTCATCCCCAAAGTCTCCTATTTTATGTAGTCGTCAGAACCTTCCAAACATCTATGAGAAAAACTCATTCTTTCCAAAAACCTTGGCATCATGTCCAGTGCTCACTCGGGCTGCAATTTAGCATTAGCAATTTTCTAATGTATCATAAAGTCATCAGCTCAAGCTCGCCTCTGATGTAATAGGGCTCAGCTGAAAGAGCCAGGTCCACTTCATCTCCCCCTGCACTGATGGCAGTTTTAACGCTCATCAGAATGTATTAGCATGTTCAGGGCCATACAGTAATTCAGCCACCCAGGAGTCTTACTCAAGCAAACAACATTGCTCATCTTATCTGAGTACTTCAGATACATTCATCCAACTAAGGGAACAAACTCATAACGGTCTTTGGGAATTCATGAGAGCAATGTTTATTATCACCGTGTCTAGATACCACAGACACTATACATAGTCTAAGGGCCACTTGCAGTTCGTTTCATTAAACACTTCCAAATTTCCCAGTAAAGCCTCTTTCCTAGCCCATTGTACGTAAACACCATCATGCTCCTAGCCACGATGCCTCACCAACATTTAATGAGCATCTCCAATGTGCCCAGAATAGTTTCACTTACATTATTTATTTGAAACCACAAATAACCTAAAAAGAGACTCCAAAGCTCACTTTACAGAGAAGAAATCTGAGGCAAAGGGAAATTAAGTCACAGTTTCTGCCAACAAGGAACAGAGTCCACAGAAAACACCTATGCCAATTCCGTGTCTCCAGAATTGACCACAACTAAGCCACACCACACAGACTCCAACCAAACTCCCAACCTCCTTCTCAAAAGAAAACAAAAACAAAAACATGTCCATGGTATATGGGAAATGATCGCTATATGGAGGGTCATGAGACAACGTTGTAGTCCTGGCTATGCCACCACCACCACCAACAAGCTGAATAATTTAGAACTGGAATGATTATCTCTGGGCCTCAGTCTTCTAAGAGGTAAAATGAAGAAGGGTACATGGGGGAAGGTGGGAAGGAGGAGGGATTAGAAAATCTCTGAGGCCTTCCTCTTCGAAGGGAATTATCTGCTAAGGTAAGAAATGATGTTTTCATACTCACCACTCAGGAAGTTAACTTTCCATCAATGGGTTCCCTTCTTTTTAAGTTATTACTTACGTAAGTCTTGCCACATAACATTGTGATGGATATCTAATATACCTCTCATTTAATCCTAACAAAAATCCTGCAAGATAGATACTATACCCTTTTTAATACTATAGAGTAGAGACCCTGTCAGTGTAAGTAACTTGTCTTACAGACACTGAGCTAAGAATCAGAAGAGCCATGGCTCAAACCCAGGTTTATCTGACTCCAGAACCTGCACTGTTTCTAACTATGCTGTATTACTTGGCCTTGGATGGACCAGTGTGGAATGCTTTTACCTAACTTTAACTGTCATGGCATCTGCTTAAGTTTCTAAACAAGGGAGACTCCATATTTTAAAATAACTCTAGGTAGAGGGAATTTGAAACTTGTTCAATTAGAACTTAAGCCTCAGATATACTTGTGAACTAACTGGCTTTTCTTGAATGTCCGGCAATTTTAGAGAAAGCATTTAAACCAAGAAGCACTTTAAGTTGTTGCTTTTGAAAGATCTGGAAAGTAAAACCAGGGGAAAGAGGATAGAGGGGGAAAGGGATGGACTATGAAATGACTGACCTGCTTGAAAAAAAAAAAAATCTAGAGTTGGAGACAGCAGAATTATAATCTTGACATTTGTCCCATACGGGTTATTACTCTTGATATCATTATAGCCAAATGGAATGAAAATAGAAGGGGTAGAAAAATCTCAGTGGGTATTGCAATTTAAATTTGCCATGTAAGCTAATACTGTATATTTAGAGACTGAGCAGACAGGGTGGTTGGTGGCTCAGAGTATGTGCAGGAGTTACTGTGCCAGCTAACCAAAGCAGACATTCATTAGAGCAAAATGTAGATTTCCATTTCTTGGCATCTTACATGGGCTCTTTCCTTGGAAAGAAATGTCAATTTGGCCAAAAGTGTGAAAGCTACAATAAAAGCAGTGGGACTGTGGATTTCATCTAGGCTGCACATCCCCACCCCTTGCTTTCCTACTATGGAAATCCAGTTGCGACGTGGGGTGCTGAGTGGAGAGGTGACAGGGGAACTGATTAGGACACGGATGCTGAAAAGGAGGGTAAGGAGCTAGGGGAGGGGAGACTGGACTCCCAAATTCTCTATTTTCTTTTGGCTTTCAATTACCATTTTCTCTTGCCTTAAAACTGCCCAACACAAGAAACCAACCACAATTACTGTTTTGCACAGGGCCTGAAAAATGGCAGCTTCCAAACCCCTGGCAATGCCTGCTAGTTGTGCAAGTGCTGGGTGCTCATCCACAGAGTCTGCGGGTAGTATGAGCAAGATTCAGTTCCCGAGGCAGGGCAGGGAAGAGGCCTCCCCTACTTGAAAATTTTACTCTGTTTGTTTCTTTTGTTCAATAGACTGGAAAGACTATGACGACAGAGCGCCAAGACACAAGGGACAGAGTGAAGTTTTGGAAGGTCTGCTGCAGCAGGTTCGAGCCCTTCATCAGCACTATACTTGCCGGGGTAAGGATAAAAATCTGCGCTGGGCCATCAACTGAGGTCTCAGTGGCGCCGGTAATTTTAGCAGTTTCCTAACTGGGTCATACCTTCTCATTCATCAGGGAGGGAGAGAGATATTAATATTTGTACATCTGGAATCACTTTACAGCACTATCTTACTTTAACCCTTCAGAAGAGACTTCCCTCTCCCTTCCTTCCCTTCCTCTTTCTTTTGCACCTTCACTCCATAGGAACAGTTTGAAAACAAGCACAGGAAAAATAGCAGCTGCCATTAGTTCCTTCCCTTTAAATTGTACCTTCACAAAACTTCTCAGTGTGCTGGGTCTTTGGGATATTCACCCTCAAATTTTTCACCTGCAATGAAAATTCTGTGAGCATCCCTGAGGAAGCTCTAAACAGTTGTGTATATTTATAATAAAGTTTATATGCAATTTCACATCCAATATCTCTTTTTCATCCTCATTCTGGCAATTATCACTGAGGCTAAGTGACTTGACGAAGGTCATAATGCCAAGAAGAGACAGAATCAAGATGCCAACCTAGGTTTTCTATCTCCAAGCCAGTCTTCCTGCTACACCTTGTTTTTGTCTCCCACCCTTACATCAAGACTGGGCACTGGATTTAAATCTCACCCTGAATTTTAATCTTCCCCTGTACTACTGCTCAGGAGAAAGTAGAGCATACCTTCCCTAGACCTAGTCAACTATACCCAGAAAATCTCTCAGAAGCTTTAAAAAGATTATTTTCTACTTGGGCTATTCAAATGCGCCAGGGTCAGATTTCTAATCTATGTAATGATTTGTGGAGCAGGCACTTAGTTTTATTTGGAGAATTAAAGTTCCATAAAGTTTTGATTTTCCATGCTCCTTCACCCATCAGATCTCTAACTGCATTGTACTCTCTAGATTCAAGGCACTGCTGGACCAGCTAGGTTAGAAATCTGTGGCTGAAACTAAGAAATGCTAAATGAGTTTTGACTAGGTATAAAGAAACCATCCTTAGCATTAGCAAAAAGTTGTTCCCAACTGCTGTATAGCTATGACAACAGAGCCCTTCAGAAATGTTGGCTATAGCTAGAAGTGAGGGCAAGTGTTTGCAAGAAAATAATGTTCTAATGAGTGCTTGGTTCATTGGGAGATGAAATGCACGGAAATACACATGGAAGAGACTTGAGACATCCAAGTGGGATTTCATTCTTGGCTCTCTAGGAAACCTTTACCCAGACCAGGGCCTTCAACATTCCACACTGACCAAAGTACACTCAGTTCTCAGTTATCCAGGGCCCATTTACCCAGGCCAGGCATTATCTAGGCTCTTTTCTCTTCTTCTGCCTCTCCATTGGTTCCTGCATGGCAGGCAAAAGTGGTAAAGCAATTGGATGGATTATTCTTTGCAATTCATAAGCCACTTTGGTCTTTATCAGAGGGGGAAAGCTAAAACTACCCATGAGAATGAGGGATTATTTTTTATATTATCTGAGGATTTAGATGTTCTCCCCATTACTACTGGATTACATTCCGATAATCAAGAAATGATTGTCTAGACAGTCCAATTATTTCTATGGTTTCCATTCAATTTTTATCATATACATATTTTCACCCCACAGGGATGTAAATATACACATAGTATCAGGAAATATTTAAGTAAGGCATAAGGCAGAACTTCCCAAAAGGGAGGAATATTTTTATATTGAAACATACTTTGGACATTTAAATAGTACCCAAAGTGTATTCCAAAGAACAGTGGTTCTATAAGATGCTCAGTTGAAAAAGGGTCTCTAGTCAAGTAAATCTGGAAATTGTTATATCCCTCTCTTGGAAATGTAAAATAGACATTAAAATATTAAAGACATTTTGAATTTGGTTAAGCAAGCATTTTCCAAACTTATTTGGCCTCTGTAAAACATTTTTCACAGAATTAGTGTTCCAAGGTACAAACTTTGGGGAATATTGACCGATAATATGCCAGGATAAAAGAAATGACCTTCCAAGATGATATAACATAAATCTCTCTAAGTCTAAAAGGATAAATGAAGGATAATTAGGTATTGCATACAGAAAAGTACAAAATTGTTATTTAAAATACTCAACCACATTGACACTACATGGTTTACAAACTTTATAATTAGAAAAAACAATTATTTCAAATCCCAGTTCACTCACTCACTGTGTGTACTTAAGAAAAGCATTTAACCTCTCTGAGCCATAGCTTCCCTATCAGAAAAAAAATCAGCATAATAATACCTATCTTTCAGGATTGTGACAGATAGTAAATTAGATAATGGATTAAACTCATCTGGCATAGTGCAGGTGCTCTGCAAACTCCAGCTTATTTTTTTCCATTGTTCTTCCAAATGAAGAATGGGATGCTCTGCATCCTCAGAGCTTCCTATGTCCTAGAATCAAAGTGTGACCACTGACTTCATTGTAATGAGCCTGGAGTATTCAGTAAATACACAGCATATTCTAAATGCAGAACTAATAATAAAACATCACTTCTTCTACCAAAGCCCTACATGAGAGATACCAAAACCCACATTAATTTCTGTACTTTTGGCTAAAGAATGGACCACAGCTAATTCGCATCTTCACTACTGGGATGGAAATTCAGTGGAGATGTTGAGTGGCCTTTATTGTTCACAGGGTTAATGCCTTGACATTCATAATGAATTATAAAGAAGTCAGCTGTGTTCACTAAAGCAGTCCCCTGCAGGAGTGAATTTCAATTATCATCCACTTTTTCAACTGGAAAACATTAACTGAAACACTGTCTACTATGTGTTAGGTGCTAGACACACCAGTATGAATAAAATAAACTCTCTATGCACCAAGCACTTAAAAGCTACCTGCTGCATTCAGAATCCAGAAAACCAACCATTGCTCCAGAGCCTTGAACTAAGCAGAGACAGAAGACACAGTGCTTCTTAGGAGAAAAGTGAGTTTAGACCTTGTATCAGCCAAGTTGGTCTATATCCAAATGACTCCCAAAATATGTATTTCTCCCACACGCAATATGTCTGCCACTGGTCAGCTGAGGGCTGGCTGTCCTTCTGTCGTCATGATCCTCTTTTTAGAAATATTTGTCAGCATCCATGAGAGAAGGCAAAGAGATTCTTGAAGGTCTCATATGGACAAGACTTTATCATTTACACTCAAAATTCATTGGCATAATTAGTCACATGGCCCCAATCCAACCACAAGAGCTCCAAGAAGTGCAATTCTATTGTACCATATGCCCAAACCGGAAGAGACCTGGAAGAGTTGACATTTTCATGGGCCCCTTTCCCAACTGGTAATAGCATTTCTCATTTTTCTCCTTCTTTAGTCTAATTTTTTTTTAGTTTAGTTTTCACTTTTATTTAAATTATATGTGACTATACTCTGAAGCCGGACTATGTGGGTTCAAATACAGGCTGGACATTTACCAAGCTGCATGACCTTAAGCAAGTTCCCACCTTCTCTATACCTCACTTTGCTCACTTGCAAAATGCAGAAAAGAATTATATAAACCTGTCAGCCATTAGTGGACTGAATGACGTAAAATAAGTAAAGCACTAAGAAGAGCTTTATTATTAAAGGAAAAGCAATTTCTCCCATCCTCTATTTCTGTTCCCTAAAGGCTCGATTATTTTGATACTTTCTCCATGTCTCTAAATAACAGGCTTATATTGCTAATTCTTGATTCTGTAAAAAAATATACAGTTATTACCTCATCAAGATGATGATTTCTCTTTTTATCCCTCCACCCTCCTACATGCACATGCAATTCCTACCCCCCATCCTCCTAACACCGTAATTTTAATAAGATCAACATCTATTGCTAACATTGTAATGGTCATATAAATTTTATGATTATTTTCCTTTCCTGGATAACTTGTTTCCTCTGTGGATGACGATCAACATTTATTGTGCTTTTTTTTTTATCTTTCCATGTGGTTATAACGAATTAATCCCCAAGCTATTCTCCAGTTCTATCAATTTTCTCTCAATACAGTTACGTATTGTTTCAAGTGCATCTTCTTAAAGAAACCTCTCACAGAGCCCTCTGACCTGCTCCAAGCTAGACTGGTTACTAGCTGCCTCTGTGCCTGTTACACAGCTGTCACCCTAGGATCTTCTTTCACCACCATATTGAGGACTCTTCTTGCTACTCTCCAATATCGGATTTCTTCTTTTTCGTTTACCATCTCTTCCTTTTTCTGGCATTTGTCTGTCATTGGTGGAGCCTTTCCTCTAGTAGCTTCCTGACAGGATACGTGGGAGCTAATTTTTGGATACATTAAGTGTCTGAAGATGTATTTACTCTACTTAATATTTATTTAGGATTTAGATAAGTACAGAATTCTTAACTGAAATAATTTTTCTTCATATTTTCAAGTGTTGCTTCCTTGCCTTCAAGCTTTCAGTGATGAAAAGCCTGATGCTATTCTGATTCCAGAATTTTTATATGAAATCTACTTTTTCCTACCCTGAAAGGTTTTAAGTTTTCTTTTTAACTTCAGTATTCTAAAATTTCACTGTTACATGCCTTCGTGTGGCTCTATTTTTTGTGCTGCACATTTGGCAAGCCCTTTCAATACAGAAACTTATGGCTTCCAATGGGATATTTTCTTAAATTATTTCTTTAATTATTTCTTCCCCTCCTTTTGCTCTGCTTTCTCCTATGAGAACTCTTATTCAGACAGTGAACCTCATAGAATAGCCCTTTAGTTTTTTTTTCCCCACTCCTACTTTCCATCGTCATGTCTCTTTGCTCCACTTTCTTGCAGATTGCCTCGATTTTATTTTCTATTTGGTTTTTGAGATTTTGATAACCTATTTTTAATTTCCAATGCTCTCTATAGTTCTCTGAATATTTCTCTTACAGACCCTTATCCTTTTTATAAGGACTCAATGTCTTTGCTTGTCTCTCAGGCTATTAATGATTGGCTTTGTTTCATTTTATGTTTTCTTTTCTCAATTTACTCTCCCCTCTAAACTGCTCTTTTGTTTGTTTTTGGCCTGTGTTTTTTCTGTTACATGCTTTTCAAACTGCCTAGTGATCCTTGGATGTGTGTTCAGATTTAAGAGAAGAGAACTCAATAGTTGTTGGGATGCTCTGAGCACATGGATAGGGGATAGAGCTCTTTATTTATACAGATCACTGTAGGGTGACCTGGCATGGCCTTATCTTTAGGAAAGCAATAAGGCCAACGTCAGAACCTTTAGGTGTATTCTTACGCTAATCAGTCTCCAGAGACACTCCTTCCAGTGTTCTGCCTGGAGGATATAAGTTGAGTACCAGTGTTCTGAGAGTCCAGTGGGGAAATAATCTGTATGGAAACTTTCATTTAATCCACCTGTTTTGAGTACATACCACTCCCACCCTCCATTTTTTTAAAATATTTATTTATTTTATTCATTTACTAGCTGCATTGGGCTTTCTCTAGTTGCAGCAAGTGGCAGGGGGCTACTCTTCATTGTGGTGCGTGGGCTTCTCATTGTGGTGGCATCTCTTGCTGTGGAGCACGGGCTCTAGGCATGTGGGCTTCAGTAGTTGTGGCACATGGTCTCAACAGTTGTGGCTCACGGGCTCTAGAGTGCAGGCTCAATAGTTGTGGCGCACGGGCTTAGTTGCTCCGCGGCATGTGGGATCTTCCTGGAGTAGGGATCGAACCCGTGTCCCCTGCATTGGCAAAAAGATTCTTAACCACTGCGCCACCAGGGAAGGCCCCCCTCCCTCCGTTTTTAACCATACACCATGTCTTTCACTCTAAAGACCTCTGTTTTTATGCTTTCCAGAGAATAAGCTACTAGCTTTCTTTTAGAGTGGGGAAGGGGTAGAGGAGGCTATCTAGAAGTCTAACTATTTTTAAACAGATTTCAACAAATCCCCCTGATTTTAGCTCCACATTCACCACTCACTTCCAGCAGTGTATGGTGCCCATGGGGTGAGTCAGGTTACTTCTCATCTTTCTCAAGTCTGCTAAATCCATCTGTCCATCTGCTTTCTAGCTACCAAAATCCACTTCCTTTTGTCTCCTTTCCCATCTCTTTGTCTTTACAGATTTATGTCTCTTCCTCTTTTTTGAATCTCTTTACTCTGCTTTTAGTAAGGTTTTGGAAGAGAGTAGCATGTGATGAATATGTTGAATATGCTGCCTTTAATCAGCAGTCCCAGTAGCATTATTTCCAAGTAGGACAGACCAGCCAAATTCATGTTCAAGTTAGAGAAAAATGCTTTTGCTTTGTCCTGCGAGGAATAGCTATTACCAGCACAAGCATGAAGCCAGCACGAGTGCTTGTGTCAGTCAGCTCATTACCAACTGCCCCCACAGGATCACAGGCAGAGCCACACTGGGCCTCAGCCATGGGTCATCCAGCCAGGTCTCCATGTCTAACAGCAGTGATATGGACCACGCTCTCATCCCCATTAGCATGCCTGTCAGGAGCTTGGGATGACCCCAATAACCTCAGCTTCCCTTCATTAGTTACATTTAAGATGAGAATTAAATCAGTGATCATCTAGTTCAGCTCTAGGGAGCACTGCTTGCAAGGACTGCTACAGGAAATCTACTACTTTTATCAGTGAGAGCTTCAGGCTGTAAGTAAAAGCGCTAAACAGAAGCAATGAGCGATTTGCTCATCACACTAACCAGAGAACCTAACACACAGTGGTGTCCCAATTAATGTTTATTCAGTGAACGAATGTCTGTTTTCCTGGGTACTGGCTTTTTTATCTTGGACAATCCACTTAACCTCTCTGTCTCAGTTTCTTCTTCTGAATAATGAGGATGATAATCATATCTATGCCTACAACTATCTTTGTAAGCCAACATACTGGGAAAAAACTATCCCAGAATGCTAGCAGTGGTTCTACTAAAGTGGCAGGATGAAATGTGTGGGATTTTGTTCTTTTTTTTCTACACTCCAGACTTCCTATAATGTGCCTATATTAATTTTATAGTGAAAAAGAATTTAATGGAATATGTAGACTAACAAGAAGAGCTTTGCCAACACTGAGAATTGTGTGAATATTAAAAGGAAATGGTAGTTGGGATAAAAGTTGATTCCATTTCTTTTTATCCCACATCATAATAAATAAGGAGAATATAAACAAAAGACCTAAGTGATTTCCCCTGGAGTTATAATGTTACTCATCTCCAACATTTTTGAGGAGCTGTTCATTAATTAACTACTGGCATCTTGAGATACAAAAGCTTCTTGCCAGAAGGAATGAGCTGAATCCCTACATGAAGCTGAGTATAAGTGACACTGAGGGTACAGCAGAAAGGCAAAAAGGTGGGAAGAAGGCACTGAGATCGTCCAGTGGAATTTACACTGTATTTTTTTTCTGTGTTCCAGAAAGTTCAAAATTACAAATCACGGGCCGCAAGCAGTCAGTCTCTAGGAGCCTGAAACACCTATTCCATTCCTCAAACAAGTTTGTGAAGACCTTGAAACGGTGGGTCCTATGTAGTTTTTCCAAGAAGTCTTCTCAAGAATCTTCTGGTTTTGGTTCTCAGTGGGAACTTGGTAGAAATTTACTTTTTATTATTAAAAGAATACAAAATTTACTTTTCTTCTGAGAATTTGGACAAGATAGTAACTTCTCTGAATTCTAGGCAATAAATTAGTGGTACTTAACAAGAACATGCTTATAGGTATATTTTACATTATCTTTGATCATGTCCAAAAATATTTTTTCCACGATTCGAGCTTGGAGGAGAAGATGATTGAGGACAATTTTTTATTTTGCCTTTTCTCTTTAGGGGACTCTACATAGCTGTTATATTTTATTACAAAGACAATATGTTAGTCACCAACGAAGATCAAATACCAATTGTTGAAATAGATGACTCTCACACCAGTTCCATTACACAAGATTTCCTGTGGTTCACAAAGGTACCCTGAGTTCTAATTTTATTCTTCCCCACTTTGCACTGAGTACTCCACATAAATCTCTGAGACTTTAGTTGAGGGGTTGAGCGGTCTCCAGTGATCAAAATATTGGGGTGGGAGTACATTATCTCAAAGGTCTCTTTCAGCCCTGATTTGCCCTATGTCATTAAAAATGCCAAAATAGTACCTACACTACATTTTCAAAGCAAAGAAGCTTCCATCCTGTCAGATTGTGTCTCCACTATTCTGAGTTATGGGATCATTTGGCAAAGACCAAAATGTGAATCTGAGTGTTTCATTAACATTCAGATCTTTTTCCAATTGGACAGAGATCAAAAAGTTGTCTTGC
The DNA here is from genome assembly GCF_030028045.1 of Hippopotamus amphibius kiboko. Classification (NCBI taxonomy): domain Eukaryota; kingdom Metazoa; phylum Chordata; class Mammalia; order Artiodactyla; family Hippopotamidae; genus Hippopotamus; species Hippopotamus amphibius. Next base: position 27,795,541 of record NC_080202.1, on the reverse strand, counting down.
ATGTATCTGAAAATGGACTGGAGAACAAACATCAGGGGTCAGGTTTCCTTCTCCTTGCTTTGCTTTGATGCCACAACCTAAATCACATCCTGGCTTGGACGATGAGATGACCTTGTGACTTCTTTTGCAGCTGTCTTGTATGTGGGAAGATATAAGGTGGTTGAGGCAAAGCGTACCTATCTCCATGTCCTCATCCACAGTACTACAAACTCGGCAGAAGATGCTCGCAGCCACAGCCCAGCTCCAGGTGAGGGGCCAGGTTTCAACCCAAACCTCCAAGGAAATTTTAGAAAAACATGTCAGTTCAGTTACCAATCCTACCTGGAAAGGATATATGAAGATTTCTTGGACAGTATGAGCTGCACACCTGCCTTTGTAAGCAAACTCTGCTTTTGGCAGTCTCCTAGAAGAGGAACAAGAGTCTATCCTGAAAAGTCTAAGAGTAAACGAGGAGTAAAGAGACTTGAATCCTGGATTTGATGTTAATCCGTCAACTCATTTCTCCTTTCTGGGTCTGAGTTTCGTGACTTGCACAGTAAGCATCTGATGAGCTCTCTTGAAGAGCTCTTGATGCTCTGGCATTGCACGCATCTAGGAGTACATGGAGATGGAAAAAGAGACCCCCAGATATTTTAAGAAGTTTCTTGGCTTGACGCTTATGGTAAAGCAAAGGCATCTGCATACACTTTTGATAATTTTTTTTTTAAAAAACCCTCTTAAAAGCTTACCTTTAATTCTGAATTTAATCCTTCTGTACTATTACCCCAATCAGGTCCCCAAGCCCTGCAAGAATCTTTCTAGGTAACAGAGCCCCTCCCAGAAATGACACTGAATTCTAACCAGTCTCTTCTGGGTTTCCCTTTCATTGCTTTGTTTTGTTTTGCTTCATTTTAGTATTATCTGAATTTGTGGTTCTAAGCACAGAAAAACATCTGCTACATAGAACTGGGTCTTTAAGATATCGATGAGCCTTTATCAGTAATGGGTATATACCTACAGAGCTGTCAGGTACATCAATCCTAAAAATACACATAACAGGAATCTACATAAGCTGTGTCTGGCCAGGCCATACCAGCCAAAGCATAAAAATAGAGTCATAATAACAAAATATTTTCTAAAGCTCCACCCCCACCTGCAATTACAAGAATTTCATTTCTTGACATGCAATAATTTGACTCTTTGCAATAATAATAGTCTTGCTACTATAATAAATTCTGAAAACTAACTCTTAAACTTCCTCGGCTCTTAAACCTCCACTGCATAGGCGTATACTGCCTTGTGTCCTCAATAAGATTTAAAAACAAAAAACAAAAACAAAAAAACAGTGCTCTCCATTTCAACTTACCCTTGATTATAGAATCTTCTCCTTCAACTCAAGAAGTTCTTGGAGCTGGGCCATGATGACTATGCTGAATTCTTTTCATCACTGACCAGCTTGAGTTGGACCAAGCCACTATACCTCAAAAACAGCTCTTTCTCTAGGATAAACTTCATTCCCAGTAGGTTCCTTGGTCCCTTAGTAAAGTTCTTTCCCAGGAGTCCTTAGTGGACCCTCCCATTAGCCCCCCATACAGCCTAGACATGCTTAGATCATAGACTGAACAACTTTAGAATTTCAAACAGGACTCTTTATGTTTATGAGAGGCTTCCTAGAACACCTTCATCTGATATCAGTAACTTGAGAAGGATTAGGCTGTCAGAAGGCATTGCACTTAAACACTGAGGGGCTAGAGGGAAGCCATGATGGTCAGTGTGCCCTACTCAACTATTACTTCTGTTGCAATAGCTCTTGGATTTGGCCCCTCAACGTACTGGCCCCCATCACTTTTCATAATGCATCAGCCCTCTCCTGAGGTCATTTTCCTCCTTGTCTAGCTTAGATTACTTGGCCCATCATAATCACTCCTTTGAAAATCTTCTAAATTTCTGACCACTGTCTCCCTCCATATTATTTACTTGGGAAAAAAAACCCAAGCCTGGATGAATCCACCATGTCTACACTGGAGTAGTGGCACACTGCTGCAGGAAAAAAATCACCAAAAAGGGGGGTGGGGGGTGATTGCTTTTATGTTAAATTCATGACTGCAATTCTCACACATAATGTTACCTAGTGATCACATTCCATTTCTCCACTAAATTCACTTTACCAAATTACAAGGCAACTATTTAAAACTTTCTCCATTCTACCATATCCCTTCCCCTTCCCCACACTCTCCATCCCCACATCAGGTGCCACATTACCGTATAATTCATTAAGAAAATAAACGGGAAATAATTTTCCACTGCCAAATTGAAAAGCCTCCTTGCATTGATCCCACTTTCTCTTCCTTCCCTCCTATTCCAACAGACAAAGTCTCACTCCTCCTACCAAAGGATCATCCATCACATGTGCTTTGGATCTCAGCTCTTCACTCACTCCTTCAATTACCAATCTCTCTTCTCTTCCTTAGACCCAAACCCCTTGAAAGAGCAGCTAACATTCTCTTTCTACATTTACTTCCTCACTTCCCATTTAGTTCTAAGCTCTTTCCCTGACTTTTGCTGCCACCATGCCCACCAAACTGCTCTCTCAGGCCAATAATCAGAGGCAGATATGCTTACAAAGCTTGAGCTTCAGGGCCCCTCACTTACGTGATCCCCTGTGAGTGTGGGAGTTATAGAGTTTTTAGGGTGGGGAAGTTGGGAGACAATCAGGAAGCATTTCTGATAAACTGCCTAAAGAAATCCCAGGAGGAAAAGGGAATCAGAAATTCCAAATACTCCAGTATTTGGGGAGATTTTGTCTAAATATTCACTTTTTTTAAACTCACTTTTATCTCTAACTTTCATATTTGTGATTTTGTATTCTTTAAGAGGGCCCCAAAATGTGTGGTACAGGCCCCTACAAAACCTGGATCCATCCCTGCCAGTGACTTCAGTTTCACTGTATCCAATCCAGACTTTTAAATCCTCTTTGCAACGGACATTTCAACAGCATTTGATACACATGGTCCTGCTCTCCTTTTTTAAATTGCCACAACCCTTGGCTTCCATGAGTCCACACTCTTCAGATTTTTTCAACTTCCTGGCCTATCTTTCTCAAACTCCATTGCTAGCTCAAATGCTGTTTCCTCTGCTTAGAATCGTCTTCCACTTCTTTGTCTCACTAATTCCTACATATCCTTCAGATCTCAGCTTCATTTTTATACTTCCTCAGGGAGCTTTTCTCTGCTCTGCCAATTAAGTGGCTCACTCGCATAGCACCTTGTGTTCTTCACTCAGAATGGTGATCATAATCCCATTAGTTAATTATTTGTATCATTATTTGGCCATTGGTCAACTTGGAATGTGAATTCCTGAGCTCAGGCAATGTATCTGTCTTGGTTACCACCATAGCCCCCATGTGTGGCATGTGCAGATCCTCTGTAAGTACTGGCTGGATAAATAAATGTATTTATCAGCCCAGCCTCTGTACCCCTAAGATCACACTTGAGGGTACTCTATCTATCCAAAGGGAAAAGGGATCACAAAAATGTACCTCATACCATAGGTACCACCTGGATAGTTCTCCAGCCCAGCACAGTGACCAGTGCCTCACAGTACTTAATAGTTACCCCTTTCAGTGCCTGCCCATCAAAGTCCAGAGCACTGCCTGCTTAAATAATAGGAGTCATTTTCATCTTTTTTGGTAGTACCTATTGCCCAAACTCCTTGCTGACCTTTAGAATGAAAATGTCTAGAAATACTGAAGCCACTCTTTTTTGAGGGAGTGACAGGGTGACAAGGCACAGAAAAAACTTTTCAGAAGTGGGAGAAATATAAATTTGGGGAGATTTATACTTAACGTTTTAGGTCTCTTTACTAATCTAACATTTCTTACAATGATATGAGAACAGTTAAAAGGCATTCTTAAATAGCTTGATTGGCATCAGTCACACATAGATCCTATTGTTTTAGCTATGCTGTATCTCATTTTACTCTCCCCCCTTCCAGCATCACTACCACTGCTTCATAACTCTTCACTTATGTCAAAAACCTCCTGCTCCCAGTCTTAACACCCTCCGAACCATTCTCCACACCTCTGCCAGAGTAGCCAATAAATGACCATGTCATTCCCTGACTCATATTCTTTCAAGAGTGGCCCGGACATTTTATCATGGCACACAAAGGCCTTCCTTGCCATCTTTCTCCCCCTCCTCTGTTTCCATAGCACGCTGACTTACCTTCATCACAGTGCATACAAACCCCTGTGCCTTATTTTCCAGTCTGCTCTATAGGAAGGGGTTTTTTTTTATTATTAATTTTTATCGGCGTATAGTTGCTTTACAATGTTGTGTTAGTTTTTACTGTACAGCAAAGTGAATCAGGTACACGATACATATATCCCCTCTTTTTGGATTTCCTTCCCATTCAGGTCACCACAGAGAATTGAATAGACTTCCCTGAGCTACACAACAGGTTCTCATTAGTTATCTATTTTATACATAGTGAGGTTCTTTAATACATGACAATAAATAATAATTGTAAAACAACAACTTTCATTTCTCTAACAGAGTAAGTGTCAGGCACCATGCTGAGTGCTTTACAAACTATATGTCATTTTATCTTCACCACACTATAATGTGAAAGGACTATTACTGATACTCATTTAACACAGGATAAAACTGAGGCCTAGAAAGGGAAAATAACTTGCCCAACGTTGCACAAATAGGAAACAGCAGAGTCTGGATACAAACCCTGATCTATATAACTCCAAAGAATGCATTCTTTCTAATACTTCCTCATCTTATTGTGCATTCATTTTACAAAAAGCAGACAAAAATTTTAAATAGAACAAATTTTCTACATTATAATTAAAAAAAGAAATAGTAAAAGTCTATTCTGCATCATTTGGAGCCTATCTGGGAAAAGTGGTCTTAAATTTTATTTGGAAGATGGTAAAGTATGAATTAATATTACCTAGGCAGGAGAGATAAGTATCTGTCAGCATTTGGATTAAAAAAGATTAAAAACCCTGTAAGTGGCCAAGACCCCACATTGTTTTTCCTACTCTTAGGAAAATGGCCGAGGCCCCAAGAGGCAGAAGTGTACATTCCTCTTACTTGAGAGATGTCCGAACTACTTATCCTCAAAATACAGTAATAATCTGACACTATAAATTAGGTTATATTAAACTTTCCCCCTCCACAGATTTTATTTTTTTCTGCAAACTCATTTTTTTTTATTTTTTTTATTGGAGTATAGTTGATTTACAATGTTGTGTTAGTTTCAGGTGTACAGCAAAGTGAATCTGTTATACATATACATATGTCCACTCTTTTTTAGGTTCTTTTCCCATATAGGGTCATTACAGAGTATTGCCTAGAGTTCCCTGTGCTACAGTAGGTCTTTATTAGTTATCTATTTTATATACAGTAGTGTGTATATGTCAATCCCAATCTCCCAATTTATCCCTCCCTTCTTCTCCCCCGTTAACCATAAGTTTGTTTTCTACATCAGTGACTCTATTTCTGTTTTGTAAATAAGTTCATTTGTACCATTTTTTTAGATCCCTCCTCCATAGCTTTTAAAAATGAATGTTAGTGAGCTAAAGCCAGCTAACAATTCACAAATAATACGCCTTTTTCATTTTTCAGAAAAGGGTCTCCCCAAAATTTTACTCTTCATTTCCAGGCCTTCATATCTCTACTCCAGACCTCCTTCAACTTCCCATTTCACCCCAAACTGAATAAAAGTCTCCAAGTATTGTGCATCTGTCTAGGGCTTCTTGAAAGCCCTGTGATTTGCTGTGGTTATAACCTAGATGCATTCCTGTGAGCCATCAAATGGCCTTTATTTCTCTTTACTTTGTAGAATCCTCAGCGTTCCCAGATCTCCTAATCTTGATTGCAAAGCATGACAGGTATTTACATGGTCTGTTTTTCCTTTAGGCGCTAAAGAACCCCAAATTTGGGCCCTTAGAACATGGTTGAAACTTATTTTCACAAAGGCTCTTCCCAGAGTTAGCTATCCAACCCAATTTGCTATCAATAAAGAATTTTAGGAAGATTTTTAGTGCCTTCTTGTTTAGCCCATTAGTCAACATATCCAAAGCTAACAGTGAACCACTGATAGTAACTCTGCCTAAATGAAATGGCCATCTCATTCAATGTCCACTCACCCACTTTGATCCAAAGCAAATCACATTTTCCAGTGTCCTAATGATAATGGTAATTCAGTCAACGAAAATTTCTTGAGCTATTATTCTGTACCAGGCACTGTGCAAGGAACCCAGAGAAACAGAGATGAAAAAACCATGATCTCATGACACATACGTAAATACACAGGAAAGTCAGAGTCATGCTAAGATACAAGTTGGTACAGGAAGCAGTAAGGGACAAAAGAGGAGATGGTAAATTTTACCTATGAGAGTTGAGAAAGTCCTCCCAGAGAAGGTCAAACCTGGGCTGAGTCTTGAAAAGAAATATAAACCATGGTCGAATTCCAGCTAGAGCAGTAAAGAAAACCCATACCCTACCTACTTGTATCAAGCTTAAGAGTTTACAAAACACTTTCTCACACACTGCTTGACTTAATCCACCAAACATTCCATAAAGTAAGGATTAGCATAAGGGATGTCTGAGCTGTAGGGACTCTTAATTTTAGATGATGAAACTCAGAGCCAGAAAGACTACGTCACTTTTCAGAAGTCTAAGTGTTAATGAACAGCAGCCAGCCTTGAAACTCAACACCAGGATAACTAAAGTCCTAACGGCAGTAATGTGCTGAAACCAACTTGTACTTAGGAGAGACAGCTGTTAAGTATTCAGAAATTTTAAAAGCCTGTTGTCAAACCTTTGGTAGCTTGAAATAGGCTATTGTGGAAGTATTTACACCACAGAAATTGGCATATGCTGTAATATATCAGGCCTTTTATTTTCTTTTTTGATGGCCAGTTTACCAGCATGCTGATTGGCCAGTACTACTTCGCAGCAAACTGCTTTATATAAGACTGTAGTACTACACAGGGCTGGATTAAAAGCCTTACCTGATTACGTCTCTATGATTTAGAAGTTAACTGTTGGAAAGGAATAATCTGACTTGAGTAGTTAGGCCATTTTTTCAAATAGTACTCCTGCCAAATGAATTTTTGTAATATGTCAATATTTATGAAATTTCTTATTTATGTGTTCTGTCCTTGCAAATTAAGAAGAAGAAAAAAAAGACACAGCTCCTACCTATGAGGAACATTCCAGTGTTTTTACAAATGTGAATACTGACCCGCTGGCTCATTCATTTTTAGGTCCTCCTTATTACCTTCACAAATTCCAGTTCTACTTTTGCTCTCCTGCTAACAGGTTATCTTGTCAGCATTTATGTGAGCTCACAAAAATAACACCTAGGAACTCTGAGATGATTAATTATTTTAAAAAACCATAGATATTCTAAGTAAAAGGGTACTTTATCCTATTCATCCAGTGCTCTAAGCTAGAAATCTTCAAACCTTGCATATTTGTAAAACTGCTTATTTTAATAACATCTACCTGGGCCCCTTCACATTTAATGTGGCATCCTTCCCTTCTTACCTTTCTAAAAGTATTGTCTACCTTGTTGACCTAGCTTACAAATAATTTTAACAAAATTCTAAATAAACAGAACTCTCTGAAATGCAGATAAGTTAAACCAGGCCAATCTCCCAATTACAGTATCTTGAAGGGAATGTGCAGTCATCTGGGGACCTGTACAATGTGCTACATTGTCAATTCACTTATTCATTTTAAACAACCCCACTTCATACCAGCTTACTGTAGATCTCTTGAAAACTCCACAAGTAGCATACTTGAAATATCAGGCATGTTTCTTTAAAACATCTGGGATTCTCTTCAAGTGCTAGTAACTGAGGTTTATGTGCTGGTGTGTCTATGTGGGTAAGAGATATTTACAGATATTAAATTTGCTTTAAAAAAACATAATTTTTGTGCCTCTTGCTGTAATCTCTGCAGGCTTATGGTGAAGACATTTTCTTTGAGCTTCTGTTAAGTACATTTCTATAATGCTACACATTCTATTATAGGTTTAAGTCTGCTTAACAACAACAATAAAAAAACAGCTTCTCAGACATATCAGATAATTAATTATTCAATGTCTTTCGTCACAGTTATGTTGCTCTGTTTGCACATCACCTAAGCTACCAGAAATCTGTTTGTTTCTAGAATTTACTTGGGACACACAACTTAGGAAGAGTTTACTATGAACCCATTAAAGACCGGCATGGAAACATCCTCATAGTCACCATCAGAGAGGTGGAGATGTTGTATTCATTTTTTAATGGCAAATGGATGCAGGTCTCAAAGCTGCAAAGCCAGAGGAAGTCTCTCTCAACACCTGAGGAGCCAACAGCCTTAGACATTTTACTGATAACCATCCAGGTATGTAGTCTTTTCAGTTTCCTAATATATTTAAAGTTCCAGACACACTTATTGAGGCTCTAGTGAAATACACCAAGAGCCATTTACATATGTAGCAAGGGAATGAAGAGACAGGTCTGTATTCTACACATAGGAAAGATTTAGAAGCATCATTCAGCTCTTCACTTCTACAAGGCCCTAACAACTTCACATTCATAATTTTTTATCCTTCTCCTTAAGGAAGGCACCAAAAATTGTATCAGCTTCAGGCCCCATCAAACCTGGATTTGCCTCTAAATACACAGCTAGAAAATGCAGAGCTGACACTTGAACTAAGATCTTCTGACTGGACTAAGATCTTCTGACTGGAAGCAGGCTTCTTTCTGTTATATTACATCACATTGGGTGGGGGCGTGGGCAGGAGTTAGGATATTAGTGAGTGAGAGATGGGAGATGAAATAAAAGATGAAAGAGTCACCTGAGAACTAAATAGCCACCAAAATTTAAAAATCAGGCAGCTGAGACCCAGTCTCTTAACCTGGATGGCAGAGCTGGGATACAAACCTATATCTTCTGCTCCTAAGTCCAGCATTCTCTCCATGCCACCACGCTGCCTCACATGTTCTTATGTGAACATGGGCTTCAAGCTGTTTCTTTTTCCCTCTTTTAAACCCAGTGATGGGGATGAGTTCTATAAAGCTCTCCAGTTAGGTGGCAAAGCTAGGAGAAAGAACTACCCAAGGCCTACCCAACCAGTGGCATATATCCACAAGACAGCCAACCTGGAATAATGGGAAAGAAAGGGCTCAATCTCACACAACCAGGCCAAACCCAAGTCTTGGCCCAGTAACCCCTCAGATCACCCTAAACAGCTAAGCCACCAGCCTGCTGACTTACTTTCATTCTCCACTGAGGGGTGGCTAGTACAATAATCTCACCTTTCTATCACTTGCTCTGGCCCGGACAGGATAAAGTTCAGTGTAGCAAAGGTAAGCTAACTGGTCAAAGCCAATACCTCTGGATTTGATTTCATGGAATTTGGGTTCATATAAAATTTATAGAGGGTAAGGGTGTGTCTGTGTGTGTGTGTGTGTGTGTGTGTGTGTAGGTGGAAGCAGGGAACACAGACACATTCGTGGTTCCCCTCTTCACCTTTTATAAGTAAGTGCTAAAAGAAACATTTAAAAAATCATAATAAATTGAGCTTTTACAGGGTGACTAATACACTAATCCCCTATAGGGATAAACTGGAGTCTGGGCTACCTTTGCTCCTAGAAACACAGCACAGGCCCCAGCATGATATAATACCTGGTTTCTCCTAGACTTATTACATTAAAAATGTGTTACAGGTGCAGAAAAATTCCAATCTGGCAAAAAGTTGTTAGAGAGAAGGAGACCAAAAATAGAGGCAAGATCAGGTTTCCACACAGATCCAAGTGGAAAATTTACCCCCGCTGACTGGCACATTCCTGCCTGATGTCATTCCCACCCACCCCCTACTCTCCTTTTTCCTCCTTCTACTTTTTCTCTCTCCCCTCCTTCCCATACAGGTCTTATACTAGAGAGGAAATAGGGGAATAAAACTACTAGGGCAGTATTCGATTACTCCTAGACTTAACATTTAATTATGTCAGGAGGTGGCCCCACCAATTCAACACAGAGATAGGTCTTGGTGGTTGACCAAAGCAGGCTGGGTAACTCCCACAATTCCAGGCCACAAACCACTCTTTTTTCTCAGGGTCATTAAAGTGATGACCACCAGGCTTTCTGATTGGAAGCCTGAGCTTCTTTCTGCTACATCACACCACATTCTGAGACATCACTTTGGCATCAGGCTGACCGGACATGATTCCTGACTCCACCTTTCTGGTTATGTGACTAGAACAAGTTACTTAATTTCTTACCTCCTATATTTCCTCCTCTGCAAAAAACCTACTTCATGGGGTTCTAATGAAGAGTAAATGAGTTAAATATATAAAGCATTAGAAGAGTAGCACAAAGTGAGTGCTCAATAAATGTTAATTATTTTTTTTATTTCTCTACTCAGAAAAATCCAACCAATGCTAGGCTCTCCCTCAGAGCACACCCAATCCATCTCCCCTGCATCCCTACTCCCCCAGGAGACCCTAGGTGCTGGCTCAGTCAACACCTGGGGCATTTCCTTACTTCCTCTACCTTTTCATAAGAACTAAGGAAAAATTGTATAAAGACCATATGATCCACAATGGAGTTTTCAAAACAGATAAGGGCTTTAACAAAACATGGGCCCATAACTAATGTACTAATTCTTTAGGGCCCCAGGGAACTTCCAGGGTCTAACCTGCTCAAATTCCTGACCCACTCAAGTCCCAGATCTTCATAACAGGCCTCTCTTATACATCTGGAAGGGAGAGAGAAATGCTTCCCACACTTGCCTGGGAAGGAAAAGAGAGTTATTACAGACAAGTTAGAATCCCCCTGAGCAAACTAACTGGCAATGAGAGTACGGTTGACCCCTGAACAAACAACGTGGAGGTGAGGGGTGCTGAGTAGTAGTCCCTTCCAGTAGTAAAACCACCTACAACTTTTGACTCCCCCAAAATTTAACTACTAATAGCGTATCATTGATCAGAAGCCTTACTGATAATATAAACAGTCAATTAACACATACTTTATGTCATAGGTATTATATACTGTATTCTTACAGTAAAGTAAGATAGAGAAAAGAAAATGTTATTAAGAAAATCATAAGGAAGAGAAAATACACTTACAATACTGTACTGCAGTTATCAATACCATAAGTTTATGTTATCTCTTTACAAGATGAATCCTCTGTCAGTACCTACATCAATATTGTCTTATACAAAAGACTGTAGATATTATACCTATTACAAACGCTAGACTTAAAAAATGAAAAGATAATGTGAAAAAGAAATTCATATTTATTTACAGGTATAACAGTTCAAGCACTGATAATAAAGAAGCAGCAGTATGACTGCTTTATGGTAGCCTAGTGTAATTGGCACAATTGCTTCATGGTAACCAAGCCTCTACAGTAATGAATGGTCATAAATTTTTTGTGGCATACACATTCATAATACAGTATTGGAAACACTGTTACTTTAAAAAAAAAAAAACACTTACCTATGATGATAGGCCAATAGGCAGTTTCTCCAATTACAAGAGAGTGGCATATCACATGGTAATGTAATTCTTTGAAAGCAAAGTTATAAAACAGGAAGAAAACTCAAATATTATGAATTTTACATTAAATATTACTCACCTTATGCCTATGTAAGGATAGGCTATCCTCTTCAATACAAGTCTTGCACAATACAAGTGTGCACAATGTTCCACATACATATTTTTGTACATTTATTGAAATCCACATATAAGTGGACTCACACAGTACAAACCCATGTTGTCCAAGGGTCGACCGTATTTCCAACAGAAAGACCCCTCTCAGGTACTGAGTTTCTCTGACCATAATCTTCAGGGGTCACTGCAATATCTGGAAACCTCACAGGTAAAGTTTTCTCTGAAGATTAATGTCTCACGTTTGTAATACACTTTCAAGTTTATAACACTTTATCACATCTATATCATTTGATCCTCATGAAAACCCAGTGAGGCTGAGTGGGAAATCTGTATCCAATTCATAAATGAAGCTGTGGATTTCAGGGAAGTAACTCACCAAAGTCATATCAGCCAAAAAAGCTGCCTGTGGGTCTAGGACACAAGTCTTCTGACTCCTAGTCCGGTCCCCTTCTCATTCTGCCATGCTGCTTTACACACTTTCCCTCTCCTTTTCTCTAGATCCTTTTTAAAAGTGTGATCCTAGAGAAGCTGTGGTGAAGCCTGCCCTCTATCTTCCTCCCATCCTTGCTTTCCTTATCCTGTTCTCCTTAGGCATTTCTTGTCACCTACAAAGACCCAGTATCTTCTTCTTACACCTGAGATACTCAGGACCTACTATCTCTTCTGCCCTTTCCTGCTTTTTTCCTGTACATTCCTGCTCTCTCTACCTCCAAGGAACCCCTAACATGGGGATCAAAAACTACTGAATCAGGAAGATTAATGGAAATGAGTCAACTGGGCGGGATATAAGAAATAAATGGGATCACATAAAAACTTGTTCACCAATGTTCATGGCAGTACTCACAGTAGCCAAAGAGTGGAAACAACCTAAAGGTCCAATAACTGATGAGTGGATAAACAAAAGTGGTATATTCATATAATGGAATATTATTCAGCTATAAAACGAATGAAGTACTGATCCATGCTAACATGGACGAAAACATTATGCTAAGTGAAAAAAAGCCAGACACAAAATGTTACACAATTAAATATCCAGTATAGGTAAAGCCGTAAAGACAGAAAGTAGATGAGTGCTTCCAGGGTCAGGAAGAGGAGGGACTGGGGAATGACAGCTAAGGAATGTGAGGTTTCTTTTTGGAATGATGAAAATAATCTGGAATTAGATAGTGGTGATAGTTGCACAACCTTCTGTAAAACCACTGAATTTCACACTTTAAAAGGGTGAATGTTATGGTATGTGTGCTATATCTCAATATTAAAAAAAAGTGGATGTAATAAAGACTACAGTAATCTGAAGAGCCCTTGTCTCATCTAAAGAACAGCCCTATTCAGCCTCAGCTAATTGCAGTGGAATAAAGTGGTCCCAATGTTGAAATATTTTTCAATTTTTAAAGAGAAGTTGGAAGTCCAGAGTTTGGGATAAAATCTCTTTATTTTTACAAGTTAGAAAATAATTCAGAAAACTTACATTCTTGGCAGCCTATATAATCTCAGGCCACTGGCCACCATTTTATGACCTCTGCTAACCCTGGACAATTCAGCTTCCATACCTTATCCAACAAAACAAAAGCCCTGTAGTTACTGGAAAAGCAACTACATATTGTTCTAATAAGCTCTTAGGATACATGGTCAATGAAGAAAAGATGGGTATACACTTCCTGGTCACTGTACCAACACAACATATTCTCTCCCGAAAGTCCACCCCCAGACCCCCGCTACCTCTGGGCCTCTCACTTCATATTTAATAAACATTTTTTTCAGCACCAACTAGGTGCCAGGAACTCTTCTAGGTGCTATCGGTAAAACAAACGAATAAGTTAAGGTCCTTGCTTTCAAGGACTTCAGTCAAGGGAGGGAGACAGACTTGTAAACAAGTCAAGGTAATACAAGGCAGAATGAAACCAGAGCCTGATAGCAGCACAAACAGTGTACTATGAAAGCACAGACAAAGCAACTATTAATTCTACCTGGAAATATCAGGGAAGGCTTTGTAGAAGAGGTGACATTTGGCTAAGCCATGAAGTGTAAGTTAAGTTCACCAGCTGGAGCAAAAAAAAAAAAGAAGAAGAAGAAGAGAAGGAGAGAGGGGAGGGAAAGATGGGGGCGGGGGGGGAGAGGGAAGAAGAAAGGAAGAGAGGAAAGAAGGGAGGAAGGAAGGAGTTAATTAAATAGAGAATTGAATTAAATTAAATAGAGGGCATGGTACAAAAAATTAAGGTTAAAGCTGGAAAAGTAGATTCCCACCCTCCCTTGGGTCCACAATGAATCTTACACAACCTTTATCACACTGGTTTAAGAAAAACTTGCTCATATGTCACTCTCACAAACTGAAATATGAGTTCCATGAAAGGAAGGATCCTATTCATCCTGATGTCACTAACATCCTACCACAAAGCCCAGTACATAGTAGGTGCTCAATAAAAGTTGGTAGAATGAGTGAATTCATGAACCAACAAAGAATCAAAGAAGAGAGATTAGGCTACGTATGAGGAATGAAAAAGCAATCCATTTTGGCTGGAGATAAGAGACACAAGAGGACTATAGTGGAAGTAGAGACTAGAAATGCAGGTTACAGGTCAAATCGGGCAATATATAAACCCACAGGCATTTGATTTGGCTTAGGAGGCCTTCCTAATATACCTCAGATAATGTGAATAGGGCAGCTTCTTTCTCTTCCCATGCAGTTCTCAGGCTCCAAAAACATTCTGACTAATGAAGGATAAATGACTACGTAAAGGCAGGAAAACACATAGTAGATGCTCAGTAATTGTCTCTAAAAAACTGAATGAGTGAATTACTCCATCCCAGAATGGTGTTTTTTACATAACCACAGTATGTTCCTAACTCACATTCTATCTGTGGTCAGTTCTGACCCCCACATGTTTTTTCTTATACTCATACCCATCCTCTATTTGTACTCTTTGGGTTTGGGTCTTTACAAGCACATTTTCTTATTAAGTTTCAACCCTAATTATGATAGGCTTATTTTTCCAATGCAGAGCGTCATTCAGAGCTTTATTACTATTTTCCAGAAAATCAAAACCACACGAAATTTGGGACCCACAAATTTGACACACACATTCTTCATTTCTTTGTCTAGAATATCAATAAATATGCTGAACAGACTGGCTCTCAGGACCAGTCTCTACTGGGCCATCTACTATCCCCATACTATCCCTATCATCCACAAATCCTCAGCCCTGATATTCAGCGTATTAAAGTAATCCAGTCAAGATTCTATTGATACTTTTCCCAGATAATCTAGTGAGACAGATTATACTGGAGACATCTCCCTGGTCTATGGATCTTGTTCTTTTGCTATTAGAAATTAAAGTTGTCGGTATGATTTGCCCATTACAAAACCATGCTGACTCCTGTCTAGTGCCTCAGGGTTTCCTAGGTGACTGCAAATTGATTGTTTGATGGTTCATTCTCATTTTTCCCAAAGATCTATAAGTTGGTGATCTTTAATTACTGGGGTCATTCTGTGTTTCTCCCCTTCCTGTTTCAAAGCTAGGCATATTTGCCCTTTTCCAGTCCTTAGGGACTTTTCTAGTTCTCCATCACTTCTCAAAAATAATGACCTGTGGGTTTGTGGCCACATCTGCTTGTACAGCAAGCATCTCTAGGGTGTATATCACCAAATTCTGCTGATATGAATCCTTGCATTTTTCCTTCTCTCATTAACTGTTTCTCTCTCTTTGATTACCAGTTCATTTCTCAAAATTTCACCTTGACTGAACTTCCTGTAGTCAACTAATTATCTGTGATCTGTTCTGAAGAGACAAGATGAAAAAATTCTGCCTCATCAATCTCCTGATATTAATAAGCATTCCTCCCGTCTTAATCATGAAGTCAAATTTTTCTAGTCTTTTTTTTGCTAAATATCTTAAAAGTTATTTAGTCTTTGCTTTTCTATACATGCTAGTTATGTCTTCCTCCCAACTGAGAGCATTCTTATTTTGTCCCTCTTCTGCCTTTCTCATACATTCTGTTTTAGGGACAAGGCCTGATTTCCACACATTGTGAACCTATTAGATACAGAAACAGTACTGGGTACTAAGGAGACTAAGCAAAAAAAAAAAAAAAAAAAAACTGCCATTAATTTCATAGTCTAGTTCAAGAAAAGAACATAAAAGAAGAAAAACATAAGTTAAGTACTCCTTCCTCTGTGTGCTTACATTGCCTCTATTATAAACTGGTTTCGGTATACTGCAATCATTCCTTTACTCACCTGTCTTTATTGACCTCTTCAAAAGCAGAGATCAGGGCTTCCTAGGTGGCTCAGTGGTTAAGAATCTGCCTGCCAGTGCAGAGGTCACGGGTTCGATCCCAGCTCCAGGAAGATCCCACATGCCGCGGAGCAACTAAGCCCGTGTGCCAAAAAAAAAAAAAAAAAAGCAGAGATCATATCAGGTTCACCTGAAATCCCAATGTCTCCTATAGTACCTGGAACCCAATATGTCTGATAAGGATGGGCAAAGGAGATAATACCCAATAGCATATGTTAGATGTTACAGATGGTTAATTTTACAGGGCGGGGGGGGGGCGCAGGGGGTTCACTCTTTCAGAGTATACTGTCAAGGAAGGCCTCATACTTTTCTGTTTCATACTGAATTCCATACAAGTTTAAGTGTTTTTGTTTTTGTTTTTGTTTTCCCTCTTCTTTTTTGCCTTCCCTACATTTAGTGGTAGAGTTGATTCCCTCTTTTTTACCCCCTCTGAAAACTAGGCTAAACTCTGGCCTATAGGAATCTGTCCCCTATAATCAGTTTCCAGTCATCACTCCTACTCTGTTTCACCTCCATACTGCCCAAATGTATAAAGTCTTACCTACTGATACAGGGAAGAGAGAGTGTCTATACTACCAAATACTTACTATCTGAGACCCTGCAGCTGTATAGAGAAGCAAAAAGTCACAACCTTAATAATAGTTCACTAGAAAACTAACCACATAGAAAAGAAAACTCCACTCAAGCATCCCTCTGTGCTGAACTAGCTTGGCACTTCCTATTGCACCAACTTTGTTCAGTCTCTGCTGCCTATAGAATACTGTGATGTGACAATACAATGAAAATTCAATGCAAATCTATTACAAGGTAAATTTTTAAATCTTGTAAAAGATACAGAATTTTTTGAAGCTGGTGAAGATGACGTGGAGACCTAATCAAATCACATGCAAAGCTACTGACAATTGAGAATCCAGCAGTACTAGGCCAGTTAACCACTGAAGAACACATAATGAACAAGGATTTCATAAGAGAATGACTTGAATATCAATTTTTTTTTAATGCAAGGGGAAAAAATGCATGGAGCCTTCAAATACTCTTGCAAAAATTATCCTCTTCATGATCACATTATGAAAGTCAAATATTAGGAACAGCATTTCAGCTATCATACAACTTAGTCTCAAATGTTAACCTAAGAATCAGTACTTGATTCTCTCTTCATTCTCAGAATTTATGAATAATTACAACTCAAAGGTTAATAAGATAGATAAATCTATTGCTATTATTTGTCTCATTTTTAAAGATTAAAAAATCAAATACTCTTTTTTTTCTACTCACTATAAAATGTTAATCCTTTTCCTGACACCAATTATCCTGAAATAATGAGGCTTCCTATACTTGTCAGTTTTTACACTAGCAATTTCTGTTTTCCCCCAGCTAAACAATAAACCCTCCAAGGACAGAAATTATGAATTCTATTTTTCTTTAATATCTGCCTCCACCACCACCAGCCCATTCTCAATCACAACCCACACACCTGCTTTTGGAACAGAAATCTGAGGAAATAAGCATGCAGAATATATTAATGACTAATTGCCTGACTTGGAGGCTAATTCTCCTAAAGGTAAGACTTGGCTGTACCACCAACACATTCTCAACACTCATAGTGGTATCCAAGGTTTCTCACTAATTACTTAGCTGCAGCTCCTTTAATTCATGACAGGGTGCACCTAAGAAACGAGAAGAGATTGTCTTTTAACAAAAAGAATTGTTTTTTGTCTTGCATTTCATCCAACAGGACATTCTCTCCTATCACAAAAGGAGTCATCAGCGTCTCTCTCCTGGATTATATCTGGGTTACCTAAAGCTGTGTAGCTCTGTGGATCAGATCAAAGTTCTTGTTACCCAAAAGTTGCCTAACATTCTCTGCCATGTGAAGATCCGTGAAAACAATAACATTTCCAAGTAAGTTGTAAGGAGTTTGGATTTTCCTTGTGATGAAACAATGACTGAAGCGATAGGTTTGACATACCAGAAGGAAACTGAAATGTTACTTCCAAGTAAAGTTTCTATGATGAGATGTCCTCAGGGCCAACACAATGCGGCAAAGGCATAGCTTGGTTTTAACATTAGGATAAGGAGGACTTGTAATGTTGATCAATGGAAGGAGTGCACCCATTTAAAGGGGACACTACCCTTCCCTTTCCTCTCTGCAACAACTGACTTTCAGGTTAATGAATAGATGCCCTTTTCTTTCAACATTGCTATTTCCAATCTTTTCTCCACAACCTATAAAGTCACATTTTAAAAAATCACTTGTGTAAATGGGTTCCAGTGGAGTAACTGGCTTCCCCTTAATTTTAAAGGACCTTCCCTACCCTCACTCTTCCCACCCCTAACCCCCTGGCCTAAGTAAGGACTTTGTATGTTTCCTACACTCTTTATGGTTCTCTAGGGAAGAAAAGAAGTAACAAGGCCTGAGCTTCTGGAAGCTGCTCTATGGTTTGGCATTATGATGAATTACCCTGTTAACTTTGGAAAAGTTGCCCAGTCTTGGTAATCTGACTCAGCTTTACAACTAGCCCTCTAGTATACCTCTGAAAGTCTACTAAAATGAACTGAATTGTGCTCAACACAAAAAGAAAAGGAAAGAATAGATAAGAAAAGAAAAAGAACTTGAAAAAGAGTTTGTCAGGCTTCAGTGTACAATTTAGATCCCCAGACTCTAGCTGCACCTACGGATTTACTTAACCAAAGGAGATTCTAATTTGGTCATTTAAAATTTGGTCCCTAAAGTGGGAAGAACTTATTAACTATAGTATCTCACAATGTTTATTAAATACTATTTGATGACAATGAAGGAGATGATGATGATGATGCTCTCTTCAGAGAACTCACTAGCTGCCATATTCTCTCCTTTCACTTAGCAACTACACCTAGACTTTAAGTCTGCCATCTGGTGGCCACTTCTACAATCAGCATTAGTTATCTCAGTCCTTCCCAAGAGGCTCATTTGTGGGTTGATTCTGCAATGGTTACTTTCATTCATTTTCTAGATTTGTGTCTTAAAGGTTTAGACTCTATCTTTTAGTGGTTGTACCAACTAATTTCCATTTGCCAAGGATCCAAGTTTCATTTTTACAAAAGATTACAGTAGCCTTCCCTGCGCCAGTTCCATCTCCCTCATCCTTAAAGACTAAACTGATTAGTTAGTGGTAGATGTTTCATGGTATTCCTCCTGGTAATTTATTTTCTAATTCAATTACAGATACTATTTTAGCAACGTGGTTCTTTAGATTTTGTGCATAATTGTGCTAGTCAGAATCCCTCATTTAGTACAGTATCAGTGACGGAAGAGAAGATAGAGTTCCCAAGCAGGTTCTCAAAGATGTCAGTTATTTGTGAAGCCAACGGTATGCCCAGATTGAAGCAGGACTTAATTTTCATTTTTTTCCTCTTATTGAGACAAAGGGTAGATTTTTCCATAGTCTTTTCCAGTGACGGAATTGAAATGAAACTGATATCATGAAAACAGAAACTTTTCTAAGAGGGTAGCTGGTTAAAAGAGAGTGTATTCTGATGAAAAGCTCATGTCACAATCAACTTCATTTTCTGGCTCATAGCTTGGAGCCCCGGTGAGTATAACCCATCAGGGAGAGCCCTCGGAGGATTTTCACAAGGGTGGGAACATATGTTAACACCTCCTGTCCTTCCATCCCAAAACAGGAGGGCTTTCCTGTCCTCTCTAGCCTGCTCCTGAGAGCATATTGCTGCTCCCTGCAGAGTTAGGAGAAAATGGGCCAACTGAATGTGCTTAGAGATGTGTACTAAAATACCTGTGGAAACAATGTTGTCCAAGAGGCATTTACCTTGATCTTTTCAAGATCCTTTTGAAGAGGAGCTTTTGGGGGACAAACCAGATGTGCTTTCCTCCCACCACTATCTTTTCCCTTCCCTTCTGCAGGACATTTGTAAAAGTTCATTAGGAAGGGTTGTAGAGCATGCAGACTAGAGACACAGATGACTGGTTTGAAAGGAGGATGGAAGCAGTGATGTGTGTCCCCTAGTTCCTTCTATTGGAATTGTCTGGTGTTCCTGTTTGTGATTCTCCTCAAGCTTTTGGAAGGGGAAGGAAACCAAAATAGTACCCACGATCACAACAGGCCAGGGCTGAAAGGTGCCATGTGGTTTCTTGCCTGAGTTGACCAGAGTCTTGTGGTTATCCAACTGCTGAATTAACCAGCAGATGCCCCTGTGGTAAAATGCAGGGTCTTAGAACTTATAGGGGATCTTCAGGAAAAGAAAAATGAAGATAGTCAGGAAATTATTACAAAATATTTCAAAGCTCCTATCTCAAAAACTGATTCATTATAAATCAGACCTGCTGTTCTGAGGTGTATGTGGTTTGATAGGTGAAATAAGCTTAAATTAGAAAGAGCTCATTTTAAACTCCTTTTGAGTGGCAAAAAGTTCAAATTTCATGAATTGCATCAAGTTTTAACCACCAAAAATTGGTTATCCAGGTTCTGGACATATACACTAAAAACGTTCTGAGCTGTGTTCTGAACTTTTGTTATATTTCTAATTTTAACTTGACTCAACATACAGAGAGGAGTGGGAATGGGTCCAAAAGCTTTCTGGCTCTGAATCTATGGAAAGTGTGGATCATACTTCTGACTGCCCCATGCAATTGTTCTTCTACGAGCTCCAGATGGCAGTGAAAGCTCTCCTTAAGCAGATCAATATACCTCTATACCAGGTACTAGTCTTTACCATTTTTATCTTCTTTTTATGGCTCATGGAAACTGTATTATGGTGTAAAACTCAAGAGGTGAAAAATATATGTATATATATTTTGTTCATTGATTTACATACCACTTTGCACATACATGCACATTTTCAATCTGATGCCTATAAGTGGATACAGACTGCACTTCTGTACCTTTTCTCTAGCTCCTCCATGTTGACATCTTCCAAAGTTCTCAGATCCCACTTTACTGTGGTTTGGTCAAACAAGGAAAAATAATCAGCTAACCCACATTTAAAGACATCAAGTCTCAGCTTCAGGATAACATGAAGCAAGGGGAATAAATAAATAGATAAGTAAATATATAAGTATATATAATTAATTTGCAAATGATTTGCTCAAGAAGACTATTGGTGGGGCTTCCCTGGTAGCGCAGTGGTTAAGAATCTGCCTGCCAATGCAGGGTACATGGGTTTGATTCCTGGTCAGGGAAGATCCTACATGCCTCAGAGCAACTAAGCCTGTGCTCTAGAGCCCGCAAGCCACAACTATTGAGCCCATGTGCCACAACAACTGAAGCCCACACACCAAGAGCCCATGCTCCACAACAAGAGAAGCCCCTGAACCACAACAAAGAGTAGTCCCTGCTCACTGCAACTAGAGAAGGCCTGTGCGCAGCAGCAGAGACCCAACACAGGCAATAAATAAATAAATAAATAACTTTATTAAAAAAAAAAAAACTGCATTATCTATTCAAAAAAAAAAATGATTATTGGTAGTATAAATCTAGAGCAGTGGCCAAGATTATGCCATGCTATCTTTCCACAAACAGAAAATTTGCTGTCAAAATTACTGTCTTGTCTAAATCAAAATGTGCAAATCTTACCTCCACAAATAAGCAACTTCAAGAAAAAACAAAAACAAAAACCTGTTGGCATGGAAGAGAAGAATAAAAGCTTATTAGGCTCTGTATTGTAAGTTAACATTATGTAGCATTAGGCTGGATTCCTTTTTTTTTTTTTTTTGACCTATATTCACCATCTCTCCCCTCTCAATACACACACATACTATCCCTATACAGACACACAGAAAATCAACCAAGTTTAGCATGCAAACAGGAAGACTGTAACAGGACTGGCTCTCTTTAAATAACAGAGAGACAACTGTGAATTGGCCTCTGACCCATGGTGGCAAGGGGATAGATTAGACTCCAACAAGAGTGTTCTTCCATTGGGGTACTGCTCTGATTATAAGTCAATATTGCAAGTCTAGTCCAAAACAGCTAACCTGGATGAAGAATAGATTGCACAAGATGCCATAAAGATACTAGGGGGGCAACTGGATTATTCCAGGGGTGGCCACATACTCAGGAGGAGGAAAAAAATACCAGCTCAACTTGTGACAGTAGATACCAGTAAAGGGTTTCTGGGGCTTAGCAAGTTTGAAGCAGCTCATATTTCATTGGTGACTCTTGGGCTACGTATACATGTTAGGAGAAGGCTGCCTAACTGCTTAAGAGTACATACAACATTTTTTTTTTTTTTTTGGATACTTGTAAAATTTTCTCAGTCCTTGGCCAGAAACTACATTTTCCCCCCTTAGCCAACTTAAATTGAAACTAGTGGATTTTTAATTCAATCCATTTTTGTTGCTTCATGTAATTATATTCATCATTTTGAAAAGCCCACAGAATGCAATCATTTTGTGCTTTTATAAGAAGCATAAATGTTGTTTTCAGAGTTTATATGGAACATTACTGCCTTAAATCTTGATTTTATATAGCATTATTAAATGGACTGAACCCTAATATTTATGTTGTATAAAAATTCCGAGCTTGAAGTCGTGTAATTTTGTTAGATGTTTTATGCCAGTTTGGTGTTGTTTATGTAAGTGCCATGTTGTAACTCTCCTATTTTTCCTCCGCGCGTGTCCCTCTGCAGGCAAGGAACTTCCGCCTCTACACACAGGAGGTGTTGGAAATGGGTCACAATGTGTCCTTTCTTCTCCTGCTCCCTGCCTCAGACGACGTCTGTACAGCCCCAGGACAGAATAATCCTTACACCCCACACTCAGGGTTTCTTAACCTCCCTCTTCAGATGTTTGAACTTGGTATAGTAGCTTGTTTCACCTAGAAATATTAACCCAGCCTCCTTATAATAAAATCACAAAGTTATATCTGTTCCCCCTTGTCCCAGTGGAGGGTCAATAAATCACATGATGGCTTTGGCAACAACCCTTCCTAGAACTGTGTACAAGTCTGACAGAAAGCAAAGCTCCAAGACTATGTGCCTGAGCAATAATTACTGAAACCTAGCTAAGGCCCAATGGAGAGGAGGGACTTCTAAACAGAAAGTTCAGTTATCAGGCTGTAGTTCGTGCCTCCCCTTTGCTTTCCTAAAACATAAATACAAGAACTGATGTTTTCATGAAAAGCACTGCCCTTTCTTTCTTTCTTTCCTTCTTTCTTTCTTTCTTTCTCTTTCTTCCTTCCTTCCTTCCTTTCTTTTTCTTTTTCTCTCTGTCTCCCCCTTCCTGCCCCTGCCTTCCCTCCAACTGGGAAAAAAATACTGAAATTAAAATGTAAAGCATGTATCACTTTAAAGGGGAAAAAAAGTCTATAACTTTAAGTAGTGCTAATTTATTAAATAGACTCTAAATTTCTAGCAGACCATTTCAGAAGTTGACAGGGTCTCTCAGGATGCAATATTGTGATTTTGAATGGTGGAAGATCTTATCCTGACTTCCAAAAATGAATAGCCTGGGCCCCAGGTTCTCTATTTTTACAGAGACCCCTGCTGCCCACTGAAAATGTGAATAGGGAAGCTTTGTCTCTTCCCCATGCTTCATCTTGTAACAGGCCAATAAGAGGCAATTAACAAGAGTTCCATCAGTTCAAATGGATTGTAGGATCTGTGGGAATGTGAGTGACTGAGTAGGTGGAACAGAGGCAGACTCTCTTTGGATTGCTCCCCAGCCACCAGATTTAGAAACAGGCAAGGCAACTGTCTAATGTCTCATTTTGAGACCTGGGCATCTGAATCTGAATTTATCTCTTGAGGATAAATGGATAAAGACTCCCAGTTTCCCTTGCTCCAAGCAGTTACATGCCCCAAAGCTAATGAACGGCAACTGCTATTTTCCAGAGGAGGGAGAGTTATTAAGAGAAGCCTAAATCGGACTTGCAGACTGGGACTTGAGAGTACTGGGTCCTCTACTGTGTGGCACTGACAATCATTTAACCTCCCTGCACCTTTTCTGTGCCAAATGATTGGCCATACCACTCCCAAGATGCCTGAATGTGCATGTGACCATTTAATGAGTTCCCCATCCAATGAACATTTTTAGTCAATGATATAACTGCACTGCTATTACAAAACATATTTTGAGTCACGGTAGTTCAATTCAAGTTAATACATACACATAAGGAGCCTACTGTGGACATTAAGAGATAAGACAAAGGCTCTGCCCCCAAGGGGCTTTTTAGTACAGTGGTAAGAGTAAAATAAGAACACGAGTTAATTTTTAAATGATGTATAATGTGCCAAAATCTTAAGTATTAAGTGATATTGAAAAAATAAATGAAAGCACATTTTTCTCAAAGAAGGTAGCAGAAAGTCACCTTGGAGAGAGGATATTTGATTTGGGTGTTAAAGAATGGATAGGACGCTAATAAACATGGATAATAAGTTTTTTTTGTCAGAGGGAGCAGAATAAGCAAAGACATAAGAACAGGAGAACTCAGAAAGAATCAGAAAAAGAACAAGTGGTCCAGTTTGGCTAGATCTGAGAAATGATCTGAGGAAATAGTAGAAATAAAGCTGTATGGACAAGTTGTAGCCATGTTGGGCAATACTGTAAGAGTCGGGCTGAGGAATTTGTTTAAGACAGATGGAAAGCAGAGTTGGGAAGATAGTTCAGAGGTTATTATAATATTCCAGTGTTAAGGTAGACACAAAACAAAAAAAATGAGACAAATACAGATGTAAGAAACACTGGAAGTAATCGACAAGACTGGACAACTGTTTGAATGAGAAAAGGCAAAGTTTAGAGACTTCTAGAGTAACCCCATAGTTTTTTATTGTGAGGATATTGCTGCCATTACCAGACAAAAGGAAATCAGAGAAGAAAATGCATTGGGGAAGAATATGATGGTTTTAGCTCTGAATATCTTGAGTCTGTAGGTGTTAATTCAACATCCAAGTGGACATATACAACTGGCAGCAGAAATGCAGGAGACAAAGTTGGGTACTAAACACAGAAATTTGGCCAATGTCTACTGATGACAGCTGAAGCCATGAAAGTGAATGATTTCCCAGGGATAGATAAATGACAGAGAAAAGAATTAAAGAAAATACTTCATTGGAGAGCTAACTGGGAGTCCACTCTGTGTGAAATAGTCATTACTGGCCCATGATTACAGGCAAAAATACATGAGATTCATTTCCCCACGCCTCAATGGCCTGGGTGGGAACGATCAATGATTTGGTATCTGATTGACACTAAATACTCCCAAGACCCTAGAGGACCAAGCCCTGCAAGCATCCTCTCTATCTTGCTTTCTGGGAGGCTCACACACTATTCTTGGGCAACCACACTTTATCCTACTGTTGTTACTCTCTATTCTACAATTTCCTCTCCTCACTCATTTGTTCACTAATTCATCAATAAATATTTATTAAGTAACCTACTATGTGCCAGGGACTATTCCATGTATTGAAGAAACAGCAATGAACAAACTCTTCATGGAGCTAATATTCCAATGAGGGAGACAAATAGTAAACCAGTCAACAAACATTAATACTGTAAATGTCAGACAGCAGTGAGATCTATGAAGAAAAATAAATCAGGATAAAGGACTGGAGTGAAGTGACAGGAACTGCAATTTTGCATAGGATGACCTGGGAAGGCCTCTCTGAAGAAGATACATTTGAGCAGAGATGCGAGATTTCCATGCAATGAAAACAGCAAGTGCAAAGGCCTCACGTTACGACTGTGCTTGGCTAAGAGATGGGTGTGGGTGGAATGCAGGAAGCAAGAGCAACAGAGACAGGAAGTGAGATCAGAGGGCCTGCAGCGGCCAGGTCATGCACAGCGTCACCGGTCGGGACAAGGACGCTGGATTTCACTTTCAGTGTGCTGGGGATGCAATGGAGATTTCTAATCAGTAGACTGACATATTAAAAGCTCTGCAGAATCTGGTAGTCCCCCCACAAAAAAGTAAAAAATAAAAACCTTCACTTTGTTTAACCCAACATTTTCCAAAATCATTTGACAACAACTGGAACCATTTTGGCATGGTACCTATTAAAAACCCACAGAAAACATACTTAGGATATGATGCCCTAGAACAGTGCTTTTCAAACTTTAATGTGCATCAGAAACACTTAGAGAGCTTGTTAAAATAGATTCTTGGAGTCCCACTCCAGAGATGCTGAGTCAGTAGGGGCTGGAGAATTTGCATTTCTAACAAGCTTTCAGCTGATACTGAAGCTGCCAATCCATGGACCACACTTGAAGTAATACTGCCTAGAACTCAGAGGAAAAGACATTTTAGGAATTTAGAGAACTAGGGTTGTGGTTAGCAAAGTAATAGAAACCAACAGTGCCTATCTCTTTGACCTATCCTACCTCTTTTTAATACTAAAAGCAATATAAGACCATCAGGTACTATCCTTCATCTATGAAAACCAGGCCATAGATCAAAGCCTGGATCTCAATAATTTCTGACTTTAAGATGTTTTTTCTTAGAGTAAATCATAACTTCTTACCCTACTGGTTCTCCTTTGTTACCATATCATTGGTGATCCAGCTGATTAATGAGGGCCATGTAAGTTTCCAGAAAAGACCACTTGCTTGGGCTTGCTTCCATTGGCATACATAACCCTATTAGTCTTTTCTAGGGATTGGGAAGAAATGTTGCCAGTATCAGGAAATTAATACTCTAGTACTATGCTTATTGTACTTTAGCACCACCAGTAACAATTTTTTAAATACTACTGGGCCTTAGTAAGAACCATGATAAACTCTCCCTTATCTCCAAGCGATCAGAGTTTTCAAAGAGGCAGATTATCAGAGTTAACCTCCTCCACTAGACATCAGCCCACTAAGCACGTAATAATACCACCTATAGAAACTTATAAGAGCTTCTAGTGGGCCTAAGCCCCTCTAAGAAAGATGCCTAAGCAATTTTTGCTTGTTTTTAATAAGTAGGGACTTCTTTATTCCACAGATAGATCCATAGTAAAAGGCCAACAGATTCTCTAAGAAAGAGAATGTTGTTGAAAATTCAGTCAGAACTCAGAAAACTGTAACAATAACATAAGAGTTCTAAGAAAACTTGAAAAGTGCAAATTATGGGAATATGCACACTATAACAGAATAAAGTATTATACTGTGTTTCAGTTTGACTTACATAAGTCATCCCTGTCGCAATGAAAAGATTTGAAATTTGGCACACTGACCACGTTCCTGACAGTGGCCTGAGTGAATCATAAATAACCTGCTAATCAGCTATGGAAAACTGCATCCGTGCCTATCCAGCACAAACTAGATCTAGCAAAGACAACATGATAAAGGAGCTTAGCCCTCTGCCTCGTGGAGTCAAGACTAGGCTGGGGCAAACCCACAGGGTGTTCCTTCATAGCATTACTTGTTGGGAAGAGAGAGAGACCCTCATACAGGAGGATGCTGTGAGACCTCTATAAGCGGGGTTGAGCTGAGGCAAAAGCTGTATAATTGCAGACCCACTCCCCCTCCAAAGCATGAGAGCTGATACTCCCCAACCCTTTGGAGAGGAGCAGGATAGCACTCCTCTGCAGTAATACAGTCTGTGCCTAGGGAACAACAAGGGTCACTATTTATGCTGTTGCCAGAAACAAAAGGAAAAGTCCTTACAAACTCTGCCCAGTGATGCGGCCTCTTGAGGATCTGATGCCTAGCCTACCACTGAGGAGGTCACCCTGCCCTGACCCTGTGGGCAGTCACAACTGACAGCAGGCCTATGAAGAGGAAAGCTGACTTTTATCTATTTCCTTGGCTCTATGATTCTGACTGACTTGACTAGCAAGACTAAGAAACTGGGGAATTTCTTTAAGAACAGTAAAGCCTGGTATATATTTCATACTTCAGTACTTGGGTGCAACCTTCACCAACAAACATTTACTGAGTGTCCACTGTGTGCCAGGTACTGTGCTGGGGCTGCACATATAGATATTAACAGGACACAATCTGCCCACCAGAAGCCTAGAATCCAGTGGAGGATAAGACATCCACATCAACAGTCCCAACACAATGAAAATCCTGCTGTGAGGTCATCTCATCTAATCCTTTCTTACAGAGATAACCTTTAAGTATAAATAAACATTCAAAAAAGGAAAGAAAAGGTAGAACAGAAAAGGAAAATCATGTGAAGCAGAAGGAACAGCATGCACAAAGGCTTGGACATGTGGGAAAATGCAGCTCAATCAAGTACACTCTTAGTAGCTCATCGTGACAGATACTTAAGGCATCCGAGGAAAAGTGGCAGGAGGCAAAACTAAAATCAAAGTAAAAATCATGAAGGACTAGGCCACGCTAAGACAGTTAGATTTTATCCTATAGGCTATAAGGAGTCATCAAAAGATTTTAAGAAAGGGAATAATATGGTCTTACTGGGTTTTAGCAACTCTATGAACTGCAGGAAAACAAAACAAAAAAAAAAGGGCTGAGACTAGAGACAGTTAAGAGACTGGCTCAGGTGGGCAATGATAAGAACTCAAACTGAGAATGCCACAGCAGGGATACAGAAGAGAAGGCAGAGGCAAGAGGAATTTAGAAGTTAAAATCAATAGGACTTTGTGACTGATTTAATGTGGTTGAAGAGCAAGATGGAGGAGCCAGAGAGTCTGAATATGGCGCTAAAATGGATAATGCTGCCATCTACCAAAACAGGAAATAAGAGGGGAGGAACAGGTTTGGGGGAGGGGAGAGATGATGAGTTAGTTCAGTTTGACAAATGATGAGTTTTGTCTGAGGTGCCTGTGGGATATCCAGGCATTGAGCCTAATGGAATCCAGGCCACAGGCTTATAAGCAATGGCACAGTCTCAACCCTCATTCCTAATGCCCATTTTTCATGATTTAGGATCCCATTCCTGAATTCCAACTGTCAGCTCATTCACTACCAGGAATCTTTAGAAAGGCATCTCATGCCCAGGTTCGTTCTGACACCTTGGCAAAGAACCACTGAACTAAACTGACCCTAGGAGGTAATCTAGTTGGTTCCTTAGTATCCAAACTAGGCTACAAGGCCCAGACTGATTAGGACTTCATTGAGTTAGAGATCTTTAGGAAGAATATTCTAATCTCAATCCCATTCTAATATTCTAACTACTAAATGCCTCCTTCTTCCCAGGGGGATGGGGTAGGGATGTGCACAACAATTTATTTTGTATCTGATATGTGCCACATGCTGTGCTGGGCACTTTATTGTTTATTATTATGTTGTTTTATCCTAGGTGGATATTATTATTCCTATCTTAGATGAGAAAACTGAGGCTCCCTGAGGTTATATGACTATTATTACGAAGGTAGGAAGTGTCAGAACTATGATTCAAATCCAGTTTCATCTGATACCTAAGCCTGAGTACTTTCCACTCTACTGTACTCCTAATCTGACTTTCAGTATTGGTGCTAACAGCATTTTAGTCTGTCACTATCTTATACAGAAAAAAGAGAGAGAGAACACCATAGAAAATCAGTCTTAATTTGTAAATTAATAACAAATCATGTGGTCTGGGATAATGCATTTTTGTATCCTTATACCATTTTGCCCATAAAATGCATGTGATTCACATTAGAAAAAAATTAGAAGCTTCCAGTCTACCCTCCCCTTCTCAGTGATGGCTACCAAATGTATCATTGCTAAACCACAAAAGACTATGTTAAAGTAACATTTGTTAAAGTAACATTAAAGGCTCTGGATAAAAACCACTAGAGCGGGAAAGTGAAGCGCTGTCCTTGTCGTTGAAAGGTCCTCATAGCTCACTGTGGTGAGTGGCACGGGTGGTGTGGGCACTGTGAGACCACCCACTGATCCAAGGCTCTGACCACAAGGAGACACAACAAGAGAAAGTTGTGGACACCCTGGCGTTCTAGAATTCAGATGGGACTGATAGTATTTCCTCTAAAGAAATTCTTCAGTGCCTCTCACCATCTTCCCAGTCATATTTTAGAAAGAAGAAAAAAAGCTAATTTTTTTTTTTTTTACAACTTGGTTTGGAAAGGCAGACTGTGAGACACTTCACTCTCTTCATTCTCCAGCCAAGAGAGGACATCTGTCAAGTGCAAACAGGATATAATTCCTCTTTGAAAGGCATAAAGACACATTCAGGGAGCTACAAGGGTCAAGAGTAAGCTAAAAAGTAATGGTGACTCTTTCTGGTAGAGCAGCCAGTAAATATCACAGACCTAAAGTACACCATTTGAAACAGGAAAATCAAAAGCACCTTGAGAAAAGAGAGAATGGAGGGAAAGAGGAGACTTCAGAGGAAGAGTCTGCTCTCTTCGGATCAGGGTGCACATTTTGTTGTTGTTCATTCAGTCAATAAACATTAATTGAGAAGTTATAATGTTCCAGCTTTTGAGGAAATAAAAATTAACAGAAGACATGGTTCTTGCCCTCAAAGAAATCATAGTCGAACACCAAGGCAGTCAAGTAAACACATTACTGCAGTAAAGCAGGATAAGTGTCCTGATAC
Source organism: Hippopotamus amphibius kiboko (assembly GCF_030028045.1). NCBI lineage: Eukaryota > Metazoa > Chordata > Mammalia > Artiodactyla > Hippopotamidae > Hippopotamus > Hippopotamus amphibius. The sequence goes on along the minus strand of NC_080202.1, from coordinate 27,765,166 downwards.
ATTTAGAAACAAGTGGTGTAGGAGCACAAAGGAGAAACTAATTTTGCCTGGAAGGAAAGAGGTGTCAGTGAAGATTTCACTGAGCAGCAGACATTTAAGCTGAATTTTCAAGTATCAGAAGAAGCTGACCTGAAGGTACTGGTAGAGAAGGGTATTGGAGGAGAAGGAAATGGCATGTTCATAAGCATGCAAGTACAAAAGGACCTGTAGTAGGGTTCAGCTTGACCAAAGCGTAGGGTCTATGCAGGCAGAGGGTGGAGGGTGGTTGCATGGCAAAAGATATGACTGAAGATATATTAAAATCCTAGATGTCAAGGAGCTTGCTTTATGGCAACGTTTGGATTTTATCCTGAGTCTAGAAGGAGCTCTATAGACATCTGTAACCAGGGAAAAGCATGAAAAGTAGATCATTTGGGAAGAGCTCAATAGTTTATCATTTACTGAGATCAGTTCTTCTGTGTGTCAGACATGCAAGTGTTAGAGCAGAGGAACTGAGAAGGAAGGATCTGACACCGGAGAGAAAAAAAAAAAACCCACAACCAAAACTACCTGAATTCAGAAACACCTCCTTGAAATGGTGCACAGCTGGAATAAGGATGGGCCACTGGAGCCCTCAATCCTTTCTTCTCTACCACTTCAATATGAGGAAATACAAACAGAGCACATTACCTTACACTCACCTGAGTTTCATCCTGAGAGAAAATCAAGCAAGGAGGCAGGCAGTGGTAAGATGGGAGTTGTAGGGTGCACAGAATCTCTCAATGTGCAGAGAAGTAGGGCTCCCTCAGTGAGGTGTAGAGATGACCAGATGCCCCATTTTGAGGTAGTGTGGTTTTAGCTTCCCTAAATGGCTAGGTCTAGGTCTCAGGAATCAACAGCAAAGAGGCCCAAGGATAGTAATTAGATGTTCTGCCTAGAATTCCTCATCAAAGAAGCCAGAATAAGAATGTTTTCACAGATTTGTTGAGTTATTACAGCTCTATTTTCAAAGTCTGAAACATACTGATACAGGTCAGAGGTACAGAGTAAGTGAGGTTCCTGGAGAGCGAGTCTCCAAACTCAGCAGTGGCCAGGAAGAGACTGGTACTACACTAGTCTAAATAGTGTAGGCTTTCCTCATCTTACTGGATGAGGATGCTTTCCTCATCTTCCTGGAATCTGAAGCCAGTCAAAGTATGAAAAATCTTACCACCGCAGGTTGCCTGCACCAGGCTGAGCCCCACACTCCTCTCTCTCTCCTCCATGATAGAGATGAAGGTTAGACTGTTTCCTTTGGCCTCTGGCCCATTACCTTTTAAGAGAGGAAAGGTAAAGACAAAAACGGTCTGTCGAGCATCAGCTCCATCATCCGTCCAGGGGAGCTGAGGAGTGGAGAGGAAGGAGAAGAATCAAAACTCATCACACCAGGTCCTTAAGGAAGTTTTCCAGCCAGCCAAAAGACAAGACAAACCCTGAGAAAAGCATGTCTTGTATCTTCTGGGACTTCTGGCCTTAGAAAGGAACATGCAAGATACTGGAATCAGACATGGCAATCAAAGCTAGGTTTCAAATTGCTACTTGCCTTTTTTTTTCTTTAAAGTGATAAGCAAACTTATTTTCCCAGCAGTAGCCCAACTTTAGGGGCTGAACATAAACTGCAGCTTTAGCCAACTCCACTTCCCCATACCTTACCAGGACTTGGTAAACCTTAAAAGGGAATACTGTCTGACTAAAGCCAGACAACTGGCCCCTTAAGAGCACATTTATAATTTATTTATGGCCTAATATTTTCCACTGATAGGATTAATAAATCATGTTTTCATTCAATGTGTTTTCTCTGAGGTATGAATATCTCTATTTTGATACCAGATCTTAACATGTTTTATTTTGCTTGTCCATTTTCCAGTTCATTTTTGCAGCTACAGGGAGAAATTTATTAGTCTGTATTGCCGCCTTTCTGCTGTTGTGGAGCTGGATTCTCTGAATACCCAACAGTCCCTGAGGGAAGCGATCTCAGACAGCGAGGTTGCAGCTGCCAAACAAAGACACCAGCAAGTTTTAGACTTCATTCAGGTAACAGTTTGTTTCTTCTGAGGTAAAAGGGAGAAAGAAGGGAGATGGTGAAGGGGATGATACCTAAGTATAAGAAAGAACAGCAATCTGGGCTAATTTAAAGACCACCATGTGCAAATAGCTGGTTGATTTGATTAAAATGCGAAGCTCAGGGAAATGTGAGTTTTTAAACAAAGGTTTAAGAAAAAGCTACAGATAAGACACTGTGTTAATAAGAGCTGTATCAGCCACTGTGGTGGGTAGCAGAAGTCTCCCATATTAGAGAGAAAAATCACTGCCAGAAGAAGTAGCGATCAGAATAGTATCCTTACCCAGTAGACCACTGATAATCCCAACAGAAAGAAAAATTGTATTAATTAATTCAATACCCCAGAGAAAAATAGAAGAGAAGGACCCATTAGTTTATGTTAACCTAAATTCAGTTGGACCTAAGACTCGTCATTCTGTGGACTTCTTTCTGGCGGAACTGACACTTTAATGCATAGCTACAGAGGTTAAAAAACGTGTTCCCTGTTGGTCTTTTCTGGAAAAGCCCTATAGTGACATCTTAGGGTATTGAGACAGGGTTACTGACCAGTCATCAAGAGAATTTGGATCTGGTCTGAAACTGCCCCTAAATCCCTTGGACAAATCTTACGATCTTTGTGCCTGTAGTAACCCAATTCACAAAATGAATAAACAGTAGTCCCCTATTAACCTCAGGGGATACATCCCAAGACCCCCACTGGATGCCTGAAACCACAGATAGTACCTAACCCTATACATACTATTTTTTCCTACACATACATACCTATGCTAAAGTTTAATTTACAAATTAAGCACAGTAAGAGATTAAAAATAAAATAGAACAATTATAATAATATACTGTAATAAAAATTATGCCAGTATTCTCTCTCAAAATATTGTACAAATTTAATGCCTTTTCCATCTTAACTAAGCACTTATCATGCACTATGCCCATAACTTTTGCAATTTGAGGTGCAACAGCAAATCTACAAGGAATTTCTTTTTCCTTCTTCACAATTTCATGGAATGAAAATTCATTCTTACCATAGATCTTAGCAGCTTCAGATACAATTTTTTTTCTTCCCTTATTAAGTCGAGAACTTTCACCTTTTCACTTAAAGGAAGCACTTTGTGGCTTCTCTTGTCATAACCAAACTGCCAGCATCACTACAGTTGCACTTTGGGGCCATTATTAAGTAAAATAAGGGTTACCTCAACACAAGGGCTGCAACAAGACAACAATCTGATAACCAAGATGGCTACTAAGTAACTAATGGGCAGGATACGCTGGACAAAGGGATGATTCATGTCCCGGGCAGGATGGGGCAGGATGACAGGAGATTTCATCACAATACTCAGAACGGTGGCAATTTAAAACATGAATTGCTTATTTCTGGAATTTTCCATTTAATATTTTCAGGCCTCAGTTGACCAATGGTTACTGAAACCGCAGAAAGCAAAACCATGGATAAGAGGGGACTTCTGTAATAGCAATAGCCCCGTCATAAATATCACTTTAACATATATTCAGATCAATCTGATGAATATTTGTTGGACACCTAGGTGTCAGGCACCATAAGGGAGACACAAAGTTGAGTTACACATGGTCCCTGACCTTAAAGAGTTTAAAATCCATTAGGGTAGACAAGAAATATGTATAAATACTATTTGTAAAATGATTTAGGTGCCAAAAGAGAAGTACTAAAAAAAAAAGTTTTGTGTCAACACAAAGAAGTAAAAATTTACATACATTTATGGGTATAAAAAAGTTGCCACAGAGGATGTAACTGATACCTGAGCTGGGCCTAGAGGGATAGGTTAGCCTATAGTGAGGAGAAATAGACTGAGAGGCAGTCAAAGAAAAACAATAAAACAGATAAGGCAGAGAGAGCAAAAACATCATATCTGGGGCATAAAATGAGTAAAGGACAGTTGTAAGAAATTAGGTAAGAATGAAAGAAGCAATGAGATCAGATCACACAAGGACTTTATTAAAGGCCATGGTAAGAAATCTGTACTTGATTCTGATTCTACAGGCAATAGGGACCTGGCCAAAGTTTTGGAGAAAGTCAGTTATAGGATCTCACAGATGTTGAGGATAGATTCAAGCAGGGGGAAGGATATTCCTCCCATTCACATCGGTATGGCCACACTGGTTGTTTACAGTAAGCACTCATTCTCATTGGCCACTAAATTATTTGCATATCATTCCTAAATGTAAGGAGAAGTAAACTAAAGGCAGGGAAATCAGATACAAAGCTAACAACCCTCCAGGCAAGTAATGAGGACCTAAGATGAGGAAATGCTGTGAACTTTGGGCAAATAAAGTTCTCTAAACCTCAGCCTCCTCATCTGTAAAGCAGGGATGATGATAATAGTCTACTTTCAGTGCCACTGAGAGAACTCAACAAGATCATGCAAGTAAAGCATTCCCTACAGTGCCTGCACATGAGTATGCAATAAATTATACATTCACTTATTCATTAATTCATTAATAAGAAGGGAAAATGCTTGAAAACATGATATGCAAGATTGGGGGTTTATTAAGTACTCGGGAAGAAGATATTGTAATATGCTTGCAAAGTGTGAGCAGACAAATCCTATCCTACTTCTCTCATCCTAAATGAGATATTTTAGGTGACCTCTTAGATTAAAAAAAAAATAAACCTTTCAAGAACTTACTTGCTTTCTTGACCTGAGAGTGTAGTATTTAAAAATTCAAAACATTTACATCATGTATTTTATTTCCAGTAAAAGTGGAACATCAACAGGGAGAAGGGGGTGGGAAAAGGAAAAATGACGCATGAAGAGAATATGAGATTGGCTTATCTTTTGAATCCAATGTAAGGAATAGTGAGGAAGAGTAAGAAGAATAATGACCAGAAGACAATTAGCATACATTTTCAGTCCTGAATAAACCTTGGAGTATTGGACAATTCGTTTGATCCAGGGGCCTCAATTTCCTCATATATAAAATAAAAGAACTGGGCTGGATGACTTCTTAAGCACCTAGTTGGCTCTAACATTTCCTGACTTCTTTAACAACCATAAATATTTTTAGAGAGGCACTTCTCTAACCATACCTTAGGTTCTATTTCTGCTTTATTCCACTTAAGGCTCTCCTGAATCCATTATGTTCAAACACAAGAAAGCTGACTTTCTTCAGTCTGTCACAGTCTCAAACTACTCCAAGAGTTCCTGGCTCCATTCTTACTTCCAGATGACTATCCTCACTCCTTTCTTTCTCACCTAGCCTAGGACTCCACTCCCTTTTTCTCTTTCCCTTTCATCACACCATTAAGTGGGACGGATAAAGGCAGGCAAAAGTAGGTAACTTGAGAGCCCCCGTACATACTCTCCAGCCAGCCAGGTAAACGTAGACTTGGATAAAATCCAATTCCCAAAGGGTTCAAAAAAAAAGCACTTCTTGGCCAAGCTAAAACCAGACCATCTCCTTGCACCCATAGCCTTCACTGAACTGCCTTGCTCCATTCAACATGGATAACTTCACTGACTAGAGTTAATGCAATATCATCTCTCCCTTTATCTACAGAGGGCTTCTCAATCTCTCTTGCTCAGAATGAAAACCAGCTGCAGCCATTCACCCACTGGCACTCACAGCTCAGCCCACCTCACACCATAATCTGCAGAGTTAAGTGCCAGCTGTGAGAGCATTTGCATGATTCCAGATCTAAGACAGTGTTGAAGGCACTACACAAACCAAACATTGTAAAGAGCATGGAAGTCTATGTAAATACAGTAAGGAAAAGAAGCCAAGGAGTGCAGCCAGAAAGGGGAAGGGCTAGGCCAGGGGAGGTGTAGAAAATCATAGATAAGGTATACGGCCTTTACAGACAACACACGCAGCAAAAATGTCGAAGTGTTGAGACTTGGCGCTTGGCATATCCTGAGCTGCTAAAGCCTAAAGGGCAATTAGCCTATAATTTATATACTGTAATGCTTCAAATGCTCCTAAGCTGTAATAGAAACACAGCTCATTAAATATAGCCAATCTATCATCCCCTCAAGCACCTTGTAACTGTGCTGTGAGAAAGCCAATCACCTTTACATTTTAATAAAAATATTATCTTGCCTGAGTACAGAGAAAGGGTTGTAATTTATGGGATGAAAACCAAAATTTTTAAAGGGCAGGGTGAGAAATGGATGCAAAACTTCTAACCAACAGACCTAGAGAGTTTATGGTCTTTCTTTTTTTAAAAAAAAAAAAAGTGTCAGCAAGTCTTTAGAAGCTGAATTTGGACCTTAAAATCAGGGGGATTATGTTGTCAGTTATTTTTAGATCAACAGTATAAGGTAAAATGGGTGAAAATTGTACTTCTTTTAGAGCTACTTAGCTAAGTCCGTTAAACAGTCCATAGGCTTCCCTGTACCTATGTTTTTTATTTTTCTTCAGTTAATACCTCTTCACTTCATCACTGAGAAAAATTAAGAAGTAAACACTGTTTCCACACATAATTTTTAAAATTTCTACACTATCCATCCTCAGCAATAAGGCTAAAACAACCTAGCCAAAGAGAACAAGTGGATTGTTAGTAGTAATTGTATTCATTTCCTAGGGCTGCTGTAACAAATTACCACAAACTAGGTGGCTTAAAATATCAGAAATTTATTCTCTCACAGTTCTGGAGGCCAATAAATCTAAAATCAAGGTGCTGGCAGGGCCACACTCCCTCTGGAGAATGGGAGAATCTGTTCTCTGGTTACTCTAGTTTCTGGTAGCTGTTGGCATTCCTTGACTTGTGGCCACCTCACTTCAATCTCTGCTTTTATAGTCATACTACCTCCTTCTCTTCTGTCTGCCGCATCTCCCTTTGCCTCACTCTCATAAGAATATCTTTATGAGGACATCTGTCATTGGAATTAAGGCCCACCCAGATAATCCAGGATAAACTCCTCCTGTCAAAATCCTTAACTTAATCACATCTTTTCCATATAAGGTAATATCTACTCTTTTATCATCTAAGGTAATACAAATTGAAGGGATTAGGATGTGGACCTATATTTGGGGAGGCCACATCTGTTCACTACAATAGCTATGACTGTCATTCTAACAACTGACAACTTTATATAACAATGCACAGCTTACAGCATGCACTCATCTACATCATCTTACTTAATCCTCATAATAACTCTGTTAGAGGGCAGAGATCTAAAGAATTAGATAACCATTCACTCATACCTTCATTCACTGAATAATCATTTACTGAGTACCTATTCTTTGCACAGCCAAGAGTAAAAGGTACAAAAGCACAGTACCTGCTCTTGGCAGAACCTTTAAAAGTTGTCCATAAGTCATGCAGTGCCTTAAACTTTAAGATGAGAGTATGCTGCATGAGGTAGGATCGATAAAAGCTAGCTGAGAAAGCGACAATCCCATTAAGAAAATTTGTCCAAGTCTTGACTGGGACTTCCACTTTAGCTTTACCCCCTGAACTTCAGATTTCTCCCTTTACAATGTTCAGAGCCTCCTCATGGGCCTGCCACTGCTGAACTTTCAGCCCAACTCACTGCCTAACAAAGCCTGAAGCTCAATTTCATGCTTTCATTACCAACCCTAAATACTCTGCCCAGTTCTGTCACTCCAGGACAGAACATCACTAGAAAGCAAGGGAAAATGGCTATCAACTATGCAGTGCCATTCACTAGTTCACTCCAGCTTGCCTTTCACTCTGAACACCACAGGCTATCACAGTTTCAGACCCTACCCTGTGTCTGCTGGGAGCACCAGGTTTGCAGATATTTTTTAAAGAGTATTCTTCAGGTACAGATTAAGGCCCTAAAAAGGAATTTTGAAAATAAAACAGAAAATTGGATAGTCCCTTCTACAATCAGAGAGACCTTAACCTTCTAGTATTCATACAATGAACACCTTCTACCTGGAAACTGAGTGACACCAACTTTCCAAAGGGTCTTCAAAAATAAATCATAAAGTGTCAGAGCTGGAAGGGACCTTTGATGTCATCCAGACCAACCTCTTCTTTTTACAGTTGAGTAAATGGGTCAAAAGTTAATGGCTTGCTCACGGCACCCAGTGAAATTAGATGCAAAGCCAATCACAAGCTCCAGGGTCCCATGAAAAAATATCATTAACAACCTCCTTGAAGAGAGTCAGAAAAATCAGAAAGTTTGTGACCAGTGTCTATTAAGATTTGGGAGACTATCTGTCATCTACAGAGATAGACACAAAAATACCATCTACAGAGACAGACACCATCCCCACATTACACTAACAGGCTTCTGATGAACAACTATTACACTTTATAATGAAAATGTTAAAATCACTTTGGTGACCCAGAAACCAAATGGTAATAATCTAAAATGGGTTACTCTAAAAATGTAACGATGTTTAAATTACTTAGGAAGAATAAGCTGTTTAAGCTGTTTTGTACTTTAGAAGCACTTATACATAACAAAGTAATGTTTAATATATAAAAGTTATTTCTATTAAAATAGGTCCAAGAATCTCTGCTTATTCCAGTAATGCTTTGTTTTTCTAGTTCACACAGAACTATAACCACATCTTTCTTCACCTGTTCTGAAATTCAGACTTTATCATATGCTTACCCATAATATCCGAATGAGGAATATTTCATTATATGCTGAGAATTAATAACACTTCATATGTATGAGAAATGTACCCTGCGGTTTTACAAAGCACCTTCAATTTATCATTTCACTCCATCATCACAGCAGTCCTGTGAGGTATAAAAGGGGAAATATTTTGTCCACATTTCACAAATAAGGCAACTAAGGCTCAAAGAGGTCAAGCGATGTGCCAAAGGTTGTTACAGAACCAGTAAGTTGTGGATCCCAGCTGGAATCCAGGTCTTCCACTAGCTGCACTAAATGAAATAGCCTCTCAGGTTAAAAACATGCAAGACACAAGATATTATAAAGAAGAGGTCTTTTCTGGTTTAGCAAACCTATGTTGAAAATATTTTACCCTTGCTCAGAACCAGTACTGTAGAAAATGTATCATCTTGGACTCAGGAAAACTTATACCTTTTTGAACCTGTTTGATAATTTAATATCTTTTACCATTTTATTCCAAAGCAAACAGATGAAGTTTGGCGTGAAATGAGATGGATCATGGATGCTCTACATTATGCAAGATACAAACAATCAGTTTCTGGCTTATCCATCACTAAGTTGATAGACCCCTCAGATGAGCAGAACCTAAAGAAGATCAATTCTACATCATCACATATAGATTGTCTTCCATCACCATCCCCATCCCCAGAGATGCACAGAAGAAAGGCAGTAAGTGGTAAGCAATAAGATCTAAAGTTCTATACTTCAGTCATCAGATTCTTGGTCCTATCTCCACTGATGAGGTTCTTCTGTGTTGTCATTAGTTCCAGCAAGTAGTAGGAAACACTCCTCAGTGGTAAGTGTCTAGAAGCATAGAGGAAACAAAATCAGAACAGGGAAGGGGTAGGAAGCTAGGGCAGGTAGGTAGGTAGGTAGCTGGGTGACCTGAGATCACCTCCATTTAGGGCTGGGGAAGATTCAGTCCAGTTCTAGTCCAAGATACAAAAGGAATGTGACCAAAACCAGGTAATAGAACAGGCCCAGCCTCCAGTCAATAGGGAGGGACTGACAGGAATAAGGCAGGAAGTAGGTCCTGGCCTGGGTAAGAATTTAGGGCAAACTTCCTATCCACATGGCACCAATGTCCTGGGGTGAGAGGTGGGAAAGAGAGAAACCTTAGATAAACTAGAATCCTGAGCCTGAGTAGGCTGCTCTCATCATGGATACTACATTCAGGAGACAACTTACACACAAGCTGGAGGAGATGCCTAGCAAGTCACCTCCATTCTTGGGAATTAAATTTGAGTTTACATAGCAAACACTAACTGAAAAAACATAACTGAGATAACACAAACTTCTACAAAACACTTTTATGCCTATAAACAGAGAGAAAGCGTACTAGTCAACGACAATATAATGCTCTTGCCTAGAACATGTTGAAACTAATGCCATTTTTCTAGTCAATTAAAATAATGGTATTCAAAGCATCTTTCTTGATTCTATAGTTTATAAGAGCTCCAATTTTATAAGCTTTACAATGATAATAATTGATATTTTTAATAAACATTTCTGAAATTGAACTTGTCCCATAGGGGGCAGCATGGTGTAGCAGAAAGAGTTTGGGCTTAGAAACCAAAGACCTGGATTCAAATTCCAGCTTTGTTGTGCTAGCTATATGTGCTTGAACAGATTACCACATCTGAGTCTCAGTTTCTACATATGTAAAATGAGAATAATAATACATACTTTGAAAAGTTATTTGTGAATAAGACAAGCTATGTCAGAGGTTCATGGCACATAATAGACAATAAATTGTAAGTATAGTATTTAACATTATTCTTACTACAGAAAACCTCAGTGGGGACAGGAACCTTTTCTATAAAGGTTCTATATTTTCTATAAAATATAATTTCTATATTTAAAAAACATCAATGTCTAAAAATCAAAACCTGGCAAGTGCAAGAACTTGTGAGACAGCTCATTTACATTACCAAAGGATTCTATGATTTAACAAAATAATTAAGTAGATTCCCAATGGGCTGGGGATACAAATAAAATACCATCCCTGCCAGAAGCTAATCTAACAGGGCAGACAGATACATTAACAAATAATTTCACAATAATTACATATGTGCTATAATGAGGATATGAACAGGGTGCTATAGGGTCTAATGGAGGTGTTAACCAGGAACTCATAAGATCAAAGAGAGCTTCCTGCAGGAGGTGACAAAGTCAAGTACTGAAAGATAAGCAGGAGCTGAGCTGCAAAAGAGGAAGAGGAAAGCGTTATAGGCAAAATATGCAACTGTGTTGTAGTTCAGAGAACTGCAAGCAGTTCTGGATCTGGCTGAAGTCAGGATCTAAGGACATTGTCTTTTTTCTATTTTTTTTTCTTTTTTCATTTAAAAAAACATATATTGGTTACCCACTATGTTCCAGGCACTCTTCAAGGTAACAGGGATATAGTGATAAAGTCTGTGCTCCCATAAAGCTGACATTCCAGAATGACAAACAATGAAAACATAAACAAAATTATTTCAGATAGTGAAAATTCCAAAGTATAACATAAAACAGCAATCCAGGTGGGTAGGGAGAGTGCTGAATTCACTAGGATGATTAGCAGAGACCTATCTGTGAAGGTTACATGTGAACCAGCTACAAAAAAAAGGATCCAGTTATGCAAAGATCTGGAGATGGACTACCCCAAGCAACAAAAGAGCAAAAGGCGCTGAGGTGGGTGAGGGGTGGAAAGAAGGCCAAAGTCATTGGAGCAGAGTGAACAAAGGGGCTAGTGGTAAGAGAGGGGGTTCAGGGAAATGCAAGGACCAGATCAGGCAGGGCATGGTAAGAAGCTGGAATTTTATTCTACTTGTGATGGAAAGCCATTGAAAACTTTTAAGCAAGAATTGATATAAACTGATTTATTCTTTAGAATCGAATCTGTCTGTTGTTTGAAGAGACCAATGTTGGAAGCAGGGAGATCAATCAGGAAGCTTATGAACAGAGGAGATAGCAAGTTTTCTGGCTGAATGCCTCAGGACATTATGATGCTATTTACCAAAAAGAGGTTAGACAGGAGGAGAAACAAGCTTGAGCGAACAGACATGCTGAATTCAGGTTAGCTTTGGAACATTCCATGCAAAAACATTCAAAAGAAAACAGGATGTATGGGGTCTGAAGCTCAGAAAAGAGAAAAGGACTAATGACACAGATTTAATAATTGCCGACATATGAATGATGTAGCTATGAAAGTGCTCACTATTCCCTAGACAGAGTAGCTAGACTAAGAGAGACTATGGAAGGATCCCTGTGGAACAGAACAGCAAGCCTTAGTTAAGAAGTAACAACCAGAGGAATAAGATAAAATCAAGAGAGTAGTGTCACAGAAATTAAAACATGTCAAATGATGGTGAAACGTTAAATAAAACTGAAAAGCTTCTGTTATTTCGGTTTTTGTTTTCAACAAGGAAGTCATCAGTAATCTTGATGACAGCAGTTTGTGAAGGAAAGGAGATAGAAACTGAATAGAAGCAGATCAGGAAATAAACGGGAGGCAAAGAAGTGGGATCAGTAAGGATACACTCGTCACAATCTTGACTGTGAAAGAGAAGGAAGGAGGGCAGTAGCTGGAGAGGTACAGGCTTGAAAGGGCATTTTTTAAAAGCACGATAGATATACCCTCTCTTCCCCAATTCACATAATTCTACAAACAACTCTTTAATTCTACGTCCACCTTCACAGCCCTTGTCTGCCCTCTCTGCTCACAGAACTTTCTGTGTTTAATCTTCTCTTGGCCACAGGGTCCTAAGTAGGTCCCCCCTGGCTGTATGAGGGTGGCCTCTCCTGTGCCACATAAGTGCCAAATTCTCACACTAGCCAGATGACGGGTTACACACACTCCCTGCTGGGAAGATCTGGCCAATTAAGCTCGGATTTTATTATTAACTTAAAATGTGAGCGATCATCATTCTGTTTCTTAAAATATAACTCTCTCTTGGGTCCATTTATTTCTCTGAAGCCAAGATTCCATGGGCTGTGAAACACAAAGATGTGGAGAGCAGCAAATGAGAAATGGAACCCAGTGACAGGGAAACCGCTGAGAACTGGGGGAAATAGTCCGCCCTGCATCCCCTCACAAAAGCAAAAGCATTTCAGAGCAGTGAAATCTGCTCCTGCATACTCTGTCCTCTCCACTAGTGTGATTATTTTTCATTGTTTGGAAACCATTTACAAAGAAGGAAAAATCAAATCTAGAGGTACATCCCCACTGGGTTGCTCACAAGGCAAAGTCTGCAACACAATTCCATCCTGTGTGAGTAGGGGTGGCCTCCTTTCTGAGAAGCCTGCTGAAAATACAAAGCCTATCACAAGCCTAGACTCTAGTACCTGTCCGAGATTCTGTCTGAAGGCTGTTGAATACCTTAGATTTGTTTGTGTGTATACATGTGTATGTGGCTGGACAGACAGGGTGGGAGGGCAGTGGAACTCTTCCCGTTTCTGTGTGGTTTTCTAACACTAAGTAGAACTCCTCTGAGTCAATTAAAATTAAGCATCTCCCAAGGACCCAAGGGGAAAAGTTGGCTCCTAGAAAAGGCAGCGCGAGGCCGGGGGTGGAATGATTGGTCCATCACATGGGTATTTTCTCTCCCACTCCTTTTCTGTGGGTATAGTGGTCACAGGCAGCAGCAATTTTTTTTCCGATACTACTGTTTCTCCTAATGACGCATGGGTGAGGCAACAGAGGGGAGGGGGGCGTTGTTTCCTTCAGATTCATGTGAAGATTATCCTGATCTTCCAAATGTAAATCTTCCTGGTAAGCTTTTCCCAGATGATGTTAAGATTAAGAACACTATGGCATAAACTAAACAGCTCAAAAAAAATTTTTTTTCAACAGGAAACTGAACATGGAAAATTAGAAGGTGAACAAACCCCTGAGGTTCTACCCCAGGCATAATGAGAGATTTATTAAAATTCAATGTTTCTAAATTATTTAAATTCTACTCAAACAGTGGAAATAGATTCAATGAAGCACACACACAAAAAGTGGCAATTTGGACAGTGACATATTAAAAATGTGAAGATAGATTTTTAGGGCAAATACTACGTATTATTCCTTTCTTACCATCCTGCCATGCCCCCTGCCTTTAAGAGAAAAGCAACAGCTTTACATCAATTATTCTTTCCTGCAACATCATCTCGTCATAACGCCCTCAAAATCCACATCAACTCTACCCTGCTGTTGTTGGCCTGATCCACAGAGACCAGGAGTTGCAACACCCATTATAAAGGCAAGAAAGCCAAGCTTCCTAAGCCAGCACTAATACTATGGGCAGAACTTCCATCAAACAGCTCTTGGGTCAATCAGAGGGGAAATGCAAGGTTCTACCAGTGCTGGTCTGCCCAGTGGGCCCTCTAAGGGAAATTGAGGAGCACAACCAGGTTTATTAAAATAACAACCGGGCAAGGCGCCTACAATGCTTCATGGAGCGTATGGCCTGGATCTGGGGATGGAAGCTGCACTTTGCATTCTTTTCCAGGAAGGGAGGGAGTGGCAGTGGCCTAAATCCCTGGAAACTCTCCTCAGTGCCCTGGCTGGCATCCTGGAGACTTTCCCAGCTTGTTCTGGGAGGGGTATCCCACTCTAAGCAATAGGTTCCACTAAGTCCTATAATAAATAATACAACCACCATGGAAGTCAAATATTTAGATTCCCACTAGAGCAGTGTTTCCAAAGTGTAGGTCCATGAACCTACAAGATAATATTTACCACTCCATACTCAAGCCCTTTTTCATCTCTTTCCTGGGTTACTACAGTTATAACTAGCTCTTCTCTTGACTTATCTCCTATCTCCCTTGTTCCTGGGAGCTACAGTAAAGAATTTACATCATTTACAAATTCAAGGCTAAATCTAGGATGAGAAATACAGTACTGGACAAACATAAGACACCCTTAAAGAGAATACTGTTCTCCTTTATTATCAACACCACTCTCACAGCAAAATCTTGAAGTTTTTCTGATTACTGGTTTGTATTTTAATGAGTCACCTCTTGATATGCTTACTAGTTATTCTCTATTTAATAGTGGATAAGATTTCAATAATATCAACACCTTGTGTTTGTAAGGCACTTAAAGTATTTTCTAAAACTAAGTTAATCCTCATAGCACCTATGGAAGATAGGCAACGTAATGACCTACACGCTACGGATGAAGGGGCTAAGTTCAGAGGGGCTAAGTGATTTACTCAAGATCATATACACAGTAAGGTGCAAGACAGGACTGCGGCCCAAGTTTGTCTAGTTTTAAGATAATTGTTCCTTCTGCTACAACTGGGCTGACTCAAGTCAAGTAGCACCAAATATAAAGCAAAATGAAGGAAATAAAATAAAGCAAAATGATTTAGGTGATTGTTTTCAGACATTTCTATGGCAGATTAAGTAAATTAGATCTTGTCAGGCTGCTTTCAGTATTGTTTTTAAGAGGCAATCAAATCTCATTACTCTTTAAACTCTCAGATTTCAATATTCGTTTCAGTTTCAATTCAACCCAGCATTCTTTACTGAGAGCCTTGTATGTACCAGATACAGCACAAAGAGACTAATAACACAATAATGATTAATTCACACTCTAGTCCTCATGGTCTGTTCATATGTCCATGTTCAGAGCAGATGATCTGGGAAATACAGAGGATGGGCATGTTCCTTTGAGGGAAAACATGACACAAATTCCTCAGCAGTTGCTTTTATATATATCACTTTTACCATCAGACTTCTAGTGGGTTAAATGGTGCCCACTTAAAAAACATGTTCATGTCCTAACCCTCAGAACCTGCAAATGTGACCTTATTTGGAAAAAGAGTCTTCAGAGATGTAATTCAGGATATTGAAATGAGATCATCCTGGATTATCCAGGTGGGCCCTAAATCCAATGGCAAGTGTCCTTATAAGACACAGAAGAGAGTTCATGTGAAGACAGAAGCAAAGATTGGAGTGATGCAGCCCAAGGAATGCCAACAGCCACCAGAAGCTATAAGAGGCAACAAAGTATTCTCCTCTAGAGCATCCAGAGGGAGTGAGTGCGACCCTGTTGACACTTTAATTTCAGACTTTTGGCTTCCAAACTGTGACAGAATAAATTTCTGCTGTTTTAAGCCATCAGTGTATGGTAATTTGTTACAGCAGCCACAGGAAACATACAAGACCTAACATGTTTCTCTTACTAAGAGCTTAATATACTCTGTGTGGGTACCACACAAAATGAATCAGATAAACCAGGTCCCAGCCCTCAGAAAGCTTCCACAGAAAGCCATGGGAATTCTAAGGTAAATGGCAGTACAGCAGGTCTTTGAAGTGAGACAAATCTGCATGTAGGTTCCTATTCTGCCACTTATCAGCTTACACAAACTGGAAATTATAATAAGCCTAGGCATTAGTATTCTTATTTGCAAAATGGGAATGTGTGTAAGAATTAAATAAGATAAAGCACCTAGAGCACTTAGCATAATGGCTGGCCCACAGTAAGCACTAAGTAAATATCAAGCACTGTTATTAGTATTATGGATGCAAATGACTAGTACGTATGGATAGCTGAATAGACAACAGTGATCAGATAAATAGAGAAGGAAGTTCAACTAAATCCAATTATCAATTAATTGCATGGATCTTATTTGCAGCCCAATTTCAAATCTTCGGTTAACCTCTCTTCCTCATGACCCCAATGGCATCTACTGCTACCATCATCAAAAACAGCCAACAGTTCTGAGACCCTGTTACTTGCAATTCCCAATTCTTCCCACTAAAGACAGGGAAAAGTACTGTCTAAAATTTGTTTTAAGAATATCAAAGTCATTCAGCCCAAGCCTTTATCCGGTTCTCTCCTTTTAACTTGAAAAGCCATGTCTGTCTTCCCTAACCAGTAGTCTTAACATCTTTTTCATTAAAGACCAATGAGAGCACTGGTACTCCCAAGTGATCAGCCCTCCTTGTCATTTCCATCAACCTACTACTTGTATTTTCAACAGTTCCCTTTCTAACGGTTCCTTCTTTTCTACCCACAAACATCTTCCCTCAACTTTGCTACCCTACCACGTTCCCACTGCATCCCTCCAGGATGCTTTAGCCAACCGCTGAAGTTCAACCTGTCCCAAAGTAAATTTACCACCTCTTCCACTGCCCAACCCTGCTGCAATTAAACTCCTCTGGTTTAATGCTACTTCTGCCTTCCAGGCACCAAGGCTTGAAACCTATTAGTCATTTCAGGGCCTTTGCACTTGCTTCTCCAAGTTGTCTGGAAGACTATTCTCTAAAATGTTCACATAGCTGGTTCCTTCTGATCACTGAGGTCTCATCTAGACTCCAGAGATTACTCCCCTGGTTACCTTATTAAAAAAACCTCCCTCCCAAGTCACTCTCTAGCTGAAATCCAGTTTCATTTTATTCATAGAATGTTACACTATCTGAAATTAATCTTATGTATATTCTGACTTATTGTCCAATCCACCCTCTGTGAGCTGCTTAAAAGCTGAGACCATGTCTATCACAAAATAGATGCTCAGTAAACATCTTTGAATGAATGACTTTCCTGGACTTCTACTTTCTTCCACATAACCACCACTCTTGCTCAGCCCCACAACCTAAAAAAGGTAAATATTTAAAGGAAACATGGCTTGGACAACAGCCTCCCAGGTGGCCTCCCTGCTGTTTCCTCCTAATCCAGTTCATCTTTACATCCTACCTGCTACATAATTATCTTAAATCACAACTCTCATTTTGTCAATTACGTCTTCCAAATTCTCTGATAATTACCCATTGGTGACAAAATTAGGTACAAACTCTTTATCTAGGCATTCATTGCTCTTCTCTGGCTCCACCCTACCTTCTAAAAAAATTGAATAACCTCTTTTAACCATTTATTTAAAATAAATATAAGAACAACAGGTTGCAAAGAAATGTACAGGAATTCCCTTGTTCTCTTCCCCCAGCCTCTTCCCAGTGTTCACATCTTACACAGCTCTTGTATGGATACAGTATCAAAACCAAGAAGCTGGTACAGTCCACAGTTTATCCAGGTTTCACCAGTTACACATACACTCCTGCACGTGTATATATGCATGCACATGCTCAAAAGCATGCAGGCTCGCTTGGGTAGCTCTCTGCAATCTGTCACATGTGTAACCTTAGGTAATCACCACCATAGTCAAGATACTCAATTGTACCATCACCACAAAACTTCCTCTGTTACCCCTTTATAGTCTTACCCACCACCCCTCCCCCCCCACTACAAATCTGCTCTTCATCTCTATATTTCATGACTGTTACATACATGCAATTCTTTATTTGTATTGATGAGTAGTATTCTACTGTATGGATGTATCACAGTTTGTTTAATCATGCATCCACTTCCAGTTTGAGGCTAATATCAGTAAAATTGCTATGAACATTCATATATAAATTCCTGGATGAAAATGAACCTTAATTTTTCTAGGATAAATTCCCAAGAGTGAAACTGCTGGCATCTTACTTTTGTAGCCTCATTTTCCATTTTCCCAAAATTCCATTCCTGTTCCCATATTACAGTCAAACAGGAATACTTGTACAGTTTCATTTTCCTCTCTGGTTTCTAATCTTCTCATCAGCTTCTGCATATTTATTATTAAAAGCTGCTTCAAGTCACTTTTTGAAAGTGGATGAAGAAACAAATTAATATAGATAGAAATACCACTACTGGGCATAACCAGACACCATAATTCAAAGACACGTGCATTCCAATGTTCATTGCAGCACTATTTATAATACCCAGGATGTGGAAGCCACCTAAATGTCCATCAACAGATGAATGGACAAAAAAGATGTGGTACATATATACAAGGGAATATCACTCAGCTGTACAAAGGAATGAAACTGGGACATTTGTAGAGACATGGATGGACCTAGAGACTGTCATACAGAGTGAAGTGAGTCAGAAAGAGAAAAACAAATATCATATATTAACACACATATGCGGAATATAGAAAAATGATACAGATCAGTCAGCTTGCAAGGCAGAAATAGAGACACATATGTAGAGAACAAACATATGGACACCAAGTTGGGAAAGCAGGGTTGGGGGGGAATGAATTGGGAGATTGGGATTGCCATATATACATTATTAATAAGAAAAAAATACCAAATTGTACACTCTAAATATATGCAGTTTATCGCATGTTAACTTATCTCAATAAAAGTTCTTAAAAAATATACAGATAGAAATAGAGATGAGTGAATAGAGAGAAAAAATAGAGATGATAGAGTATTTTATCAATCCTGTCCCAATAAAATGTGATCCCTTTCCTATAAACCGGCATCTTATTTGCTAAACTTCTTTTATAAAAGGTATATTCTTCCACAGTCTCACAGATGCATATATGCCCCTGCCTCCAGTAAAATCCCTGAAACAGATAATTTCTTATTAATTTTATATTCAGTCAGCCACCAAACACAGTGTTTATGTGAGAGCAGCAGCTCAAGCAAAACAAAATCTTCATTGTTGAATAAATGGATGAATTAAATACCTTTGCCCTAAGAGGGCTCTGGCCCAACCAGGAAACCAGGATGTTACATTTGCATTTAAAAAGATAATTAATAATACATGTCTATACAGGCTAAGTACCAAAGGATAATAGAAGCAAAAAGTACTTCAGAAGTGCACACAAGTGGGCAATCCTTTCTGGAAGAGTTGGGGGATGCCTCCTAAAGAGGACTTTGTTTGAGGGAATCCTTGACCAGATGAGTAGAACCAAAAAAAAAAAAAGAAAAAATAGAAAACGGAGTTCTTTTTAATAGCCATTATTTAAAGAACAACATATGGGTTGATCTTATTCTTTGTAGCCACTGGATAACATTCCATAGTATGGATGTGCCCAAATTTTTAAAACCATTCTAATAATAAACATTTAGGTTTGTATCAATTAGGACTAAGTCTGGATCCATGTTATAGAAAATCCAAATAAGGGTGTCATTAACACAAGATACTTTATTTCTCTTACATAAAAGAAGCCCAGAGGCAGATAACTCAGGGATCGTATGTGGACTCCACAGTCTTCAGATACCAGGCCCCATTTTTCAGCTCCACCACCCTAGCACATGGCTTCCTTTTCCAAGGTTGCCTTGTGAGCCCAGCCAACACATCTTGTTACAGGCAATTGGAAGGAGAGAGGAAAAACAAAATGGCCTATCTCCCAGCTAAGCCAGCTCCTCTAATGCAGTCTTCCAAAAATTTCATACCATACTTTCAGTTCTATCTCACTGGCCAGAATTTTATGTGACCATGCCTAGCTGCAAAGGAAGCTGAGAAACTTTACATGAATGCACTGCTGTCTCAAACAAAATTTAAGATTTTGTAACTAAAAAAGGATAATGGATATTGGGTGGAAGCCAGCAGAGAGAGAACAAAACTGAAATCTTGCCCTGCCAATGAGTCAGAAATGTCATATTCTACAGTCAGGAAGAAGAAAAAAGGAAAGGATACACTTCACACCCTGACCCTGAAATATATATATATAAAACATCTGGTTCTAGTCCCTAAAATAGAAGAAAACTTGATCCCATTTGTGTAAATTACTGACTCCCTAACAAAACAATTTTTTTCCCTGAAGTCTCCAATATTCTTATGATAATCATGTCTGATTTTCCACCATGAACAGACTAACTATGACCTTGTAACCCTGTGGGTTTTTATTTTAAATACCTGTTGTATTTTTTAATCAGCAAGCCAGTACTGAATTTGGACCCCCTTGCAGAACTTTGCCAAGTATTTTTCTTTTCTTAAACTATTTTTCTTTTCTTAATGCTTCTTGTCTTTAAGTTTTCCTTTCACAGTAGTCTCAGCCACAAGATTATTTCTAGGTTTTCTAGTTTTATAAATCATGTCACAGTAAACAATTTGTAAATTCCTCCATGTACACATAGTGACAATTTCTCAAACAGATATCTAAAAAAGGACTTGCTAGGGCAAATGATTTGCACATTTTTAACATATTCTACCAAGCTGCTATCCAAAGAGTCAGGCCAGTTTTTATATTCCCACCACCATTATATGAGGGTCCCTGATTTCCCACATATCACCAACATAAGAGATTATCATTCTTTTTATTTTCAGCATATCTGTTGGGCAAAAAAATGAACGGTTTTTTTTCAAAGTGCAAATCCCAAATTACTACCTAATTAGTAATCATAGCCTACCTAGGTTGACTATCTTCATTATGCTTATTGGCCATTTGTATTAATTATTCTTTGAAGTGTTGGTTGTCTTATGCCCATTTGAATTGTCTTCTTACTGATTTACAGATCTTTTACATATCCTGCATGTTAATCTTTTGTTATACATATTACTACTATTTTCTTCCAATCTACCACTTACCTTTTTACTTTATGTGACCATTTGTTTTACAAAGTATTAAACTTTGATGTAGTCAAATTTATCAGTCACTTCTTTTCTGACTTCCGGGGTTTTGTCCTGCTTAGAAAAACCTCCCACCCAAAATTACAAACATACTGTCTTCTAATACTCGTAGAGTTTGCTTGTTACATTTAAACTACATGGAATTTATTTTTATATATGAGATGAGGCAGGACTTTCTCTAATTATTTTACTAAAGGGATAACCAATTGTCCCAACGCTATATACTGAATAATCTATTCACTCCCCTACTTTAAAATGTTACCTTTATCATATGTTCAATTATCACACTGAATTAAGACTGTTCCAGGACGTTATTTCTGTTCTACAGATCCATCTGTCCACCTGTACACCAACACTACAAACTTTCAATTACCAAAGCTCTATGTTTTGATACCTCATAAATCAGGCTCCTCTCTATTGTACCTTAAAAGGAAAAAAGTTAGCTATTCTCACAAATTTTCTTTTCCAGGTAAATTTAAAACTCGATTTAGTAAATTCCATTTTAAAATCCTATGGAGATTTTTAAATGTGATTGCCTCAAATTCGGAGATTAGAGATTTCTTGTTTTTTTTAAGAAGACTTGCATGTTTTCAAAATTAGAATATATTTATCAAGCACCTATTATGGACTGAGTTCTGTGGGAAATTCAAAGGATTTTAAGACAGTCTTTGCCCTACAGAAATATACAACCTGATCGGGGAAAAGGTATAAACAACTTCATATTAAATTACATTAAATGCATTAAATGACAAATATCTACAGAACTAAACTGTGGCTCACTTATGATCAGTGTAGTATGCCCTTTGAGGCTGATTTTCACCTCTGATTTTACTTCTGTTTTGTTTTTTTCTTTGGCCTTACTTTTTTTTTTTTTTTTTCCTTTTTAAACACCTGACAACGTGGTATTTATATAAACGATTTATTTTTCTACAGTCATCCTAAGTAAGAAGTTCTACTATCATTCCCATTTTGCAGTTAAAAAGACTGAAGCTCAAAGAAGTTAAGTAACTTTCCCAAGTTCACAGAGCAATCTGGAGGACAACCAGGATCTTACACCAGGTTTCCCTGACTTCGCCACCGTAGTGCCTCCTCTCCTTCCTTCCCCCTTTTAAGTTTCTGCTACTTTATGAAATATAATCATCGCTGAAATAAGACTAGTGAACGAATAAATGAATGACATCTAGCGTTGTTTCCTCTTTCATCCTCTCTCCACAAGCCCAGGGAATAGTAAAATCGGACGTGGGGAAGGACGGCATGCTCTGCTCTGCTGCTGCAAGGGTGGCTGGTCCGGTCTGAGTTCCTCTCCTCCCTTTCCCTTCTAGCTAAGAACAGGATCCACCACATAATTTACAGGGCTCTACGCAGAACGAAAAAGTGGGGCCTGTTGTTCAAAAATTATTAAAATGTCAAGAAATGAGAGCAGACCACACAAACGAAGCATAAGCCCTTCTAGGCGCGGAGGAGGGGTGAGGGAGGCTCAGCCAAAGGACCCTACATGAGCCCCAGCTAGGAGTTTCTCTTTTTTTTCTAACCGCAGTCTCTGGCTTTGCAGATTCACAGCCCTGCTCCGACGAAGAAGGCTGCTCGGAAGTCTTCCTTCCCACCGACAGCGACTACGACTCCAGTGACGCCTTGAGCCCCCGAGACCTGGACCTCGTCTACCTGTCATCTCACGACATCGCCCAGCAGGCCCGGAACGGCCTGAGCGGCAGCGCCCCTGACGTCCTGCAGGTGCACGACATGAAGCCTCCGTCAGGGCCGGGCCAGGACGCCCAGGGCCGTGGGTCCGGGCCCGAGGCCGACCACTCGTGCACCGAACTCCTGCACAGCCTGACCCTCACAGGCCTCGCGCCCAAGAACCACGCCAAGATGGCGCCGGGCGCGCGGCCGCCGCTGGGCTTCCTGGGAAAGCGGAAGTCAGCCAAGCACCCGCACTATGGCGGCTTCAGCCGCCACCACCGCTGGCTGCGCATGCACAGCGAGACTCAGTCGCTGTCGCTGTCCGAGGGCGTGTACACACAGCACCTGTCCCGGGCCTGTGGCCTGGCCCAGGAACCCGGGGAAGCTGAGCGACTGGGACCTGCCCCCGAGGGGCCGCGGGGCCTGACTCCGGCCCGCGCCGCCAGCCTCCCGGAGGAGCGGAAGCACAGCCTGCAGGACCCGAGGCCTGCCGTGCACCGTATCTACGTAGAGCCCTACCCGGCGGCCCTGGTGGACGCCAAGCCCTGGGATACCTTGAGACCCCCCGACGGAGGCCACTCGAGCCTGCCCAGCCCCACAGGCCCGGAAATGAGCCCAGAAGACCCGACCCCCTCCCCTGTGTCGGAAATACTCAGCAGCATGCTTTAGGGAGGCCCACGGCTGGCTGTCCATCAATCCACCACGAGTCCCTGCATTTTCCATCACTCTACCCCCAGCCTGCCCCCACCCCACCATATCCCCACCTATTTTCAAAAGGTTTGAATGCTAAAACCCCAAGAGTTACAGGTTCAGGGTCCTCTTTTAAAGAGTTGGAGTGGAGGCAAGAGTTGCCAGTGTCATTCCTAGTTCAGCCTATAAAGGGCATAAAAGAGCTTTTATGTCAACATCGAGTCCTGGTTACAGTGGTACAAACTTGCCATCCTGTTGGTGGCACCTGTGGCCGAGGT
Organism: Hippopotamus amphibius kiboko; assembly: GCF_030028045.1. Taxonomy (NCBI): domain Eukaryota; kingdom Metazoa; phylum Chordata; class Mammalia; order Artiodactyla; family Hippopotamidae; genus Hippopotamus; species Hippopotamus amphibius. Next base: position 27,741,472 of record NC_080202.1, on the reverse strand, counting down.
AGGACAACCAAAAGAGCCACCCTCAATTCTGCAGCTGGTTCTGTAATCTGACTCCTGAGTTTAGGCTCTCTCATGCGTTTGTCATTGATAGGGAGGAGTTCTATAGAGGAAAATATGATTAGCATTGTTTTTCCCTCATTCCAACCTTTAGAAGAGTTGGGGGAAAGAAGCCCAGATTGTGTCTCTAGGGAATAGGATCGGTGGACTTGTCCTGGGTTCCCTGTCAGCTAAACCATGTCATTCCAAAGTGCAGGGTTCTCAGCCACTCACCAAATCCAATTAATCCGTCAGCACTGATCTGATTAAGTAGGCCTTGGGCAGGCCTTCTCTTCACTTAGTGCTGTGTGGAAACCACCAGAAACAAAATTAGAGGAGGCGTCTCTTCTAGCTCTGTCTTGCAAAGATAGAATAGAGCAGAAAGCAGCCTTTCCTGTACACTCTGCTCTCATTCAAGCATGAAAATGGGCCGTGTATTATTCCAGGGTGCAAGGAGATGGTTGAGTTAAGTGAAAGCCTGGATTATAGGCAAGTGGAGGGAGAGAGACATGCACAAAATTGTGTTTTCTTTCCAATCCTAAAATAAATAAAGCCATGGGGGCTGTATCTCTGAGGATGATAATGGATCTGCTCCAGATTCTTAGGTGATAGATTTGTAATTGAACTAGAAAGTGCACTTCAGATGTGGCCAGGCAGAGATGGAGTTTTCTAAGTGACACAATCTACTCACCCGCACATAACAGGTCATGGGACAGACTGTCCAGAGCTTCAGTTGTTGCCTTCCCCTTTTCAATCCCCCCTTCCAAAGTCAGTTTTGCCCCTAGGTCAGCTGTCCCATTGGCCTCAGGGAAAATCTTCCCTTAGAAGGCCTTGCCAGTGGTTCTAAGGCTATGCTCAAAGACACCTGAAAATCTCCCTTTGGTCTCACTGCCTCCCACCTGCCTGTCTCACAAACGAGAAACCCAAATCAAAGAGCAATCACACTGCGTATTCAAAACAGCTACCAGCCTTCTCTCCTTTCCTGGAGCCAAGACCCATTCAGTTCACTGATATTCTAAATGGTCCTTTTCTGCTTCACAGGCATTTTGGTTAAATATTGGTCTTTATGGCCCTACCTCTGTCCTCACAGTTCTACCATTCCTCCTCATGGGAGTTCACACAAAGTCCCCTGTTCACAATGTTATTCCGATCCCTTCCATTTTTAAAACATTTGATTTAAACATAAATAATTACCCTGGTGGAAAGGTACAGATTTGGCCCATGGCCTATGGTCATTAGAAAACTAAAGCCAAGAGCTCAGTCTTTATTTTTTTAAGAGATTTTATACTCAGTGAACACCCCACCACCACCACCACCACCACCACCACCAAAGAATCTTGATCAGAATCACTGCAGCTCCTTTTCCATGCCTGGGAGGATTTTAAAATGCAATTTTCTTCTGTTCTGAGTGAATTCTATGTGTATGGAGTGTTAGAACTAGAACTAGAAGTTCTAGTAAAAGTAAAATTAGTCTAAGTCCTTGCATTCACAGATGAGGCAGTTAAGGCCCAGAGAGATTAAGTGACTACTTACCTAGTTTACAGGTAATTCCAAATTCAACTCCTTCTCTCAACCTTTACCTAACAGATTTCCAATATCACAGAGCTCCTTGTTGCCAGAAAATACAAATTTCATATAACAGATATCTAAGCTAATTAATTATAATTAATTTAAAACCTAATCAGGAGAAATGCATTTAAAATTGCTTACCATATGACTCCCATTTAAAAACAAAAATAACACACAGTTATCTCCACTCAGTTTCTATTTATTTCTAATTATAAGACAGATTATATATATTGAATGAGTTTGTGAGATGAGATGCTAAAATTGTCAAGGACTCAGAAACCAAATGACTCCCTGATCATGACGTTTCTGGTGGCATGGAAGGAAGTTTGTGACTGAATTAGATGGGAGGCATTTGACAGGCAGCAAAAGCAAAGACTGACCCATCCTTCCGGCCCTGCATTTGGTCAGCACCTTTTGGCACACTGGACCAAATTATGACTCATTAAGTAAAAAGGCATTAAATTCAAACCCACTAATTTATATTAGGGGCATGGGGATATTTTTTCACCTTCTATGAGGAAAAGAGATGCATGCCCATGAAATGAATAATGAATGTTAGATTTCAGTGGACATACTTAACTTGAAAATGCATTTTCCTAGCAATATTCCTATAGAAAGCTGGATGTTATATCCTCAATAATTTGGTACTTGTTCAAGGAGGTCCCCTCTACCCATCCCTCCACTTTGCAACTTCTTATGAACTTAGTTTAAATTAAAACATTCTTGTGAGAGATAATTGTGTTCTCTAAATCACAGCCCTTTATTCATTTGTCCAGACTTCTCATTGTAGAAACTTTACAAAATCTGAGGATTTTTTGTTTGTTTTGCTTTGTCTTATCAGATTTATTTTGTTTGTTTTGGGTATGATGGATTTTTGTCTTTCATTCAAGTCCAACCAGGGAAACTCTGGAGGAAACTTTCCTGTCTCAGGTCTTCTTTTCCACTGTCTTGCTAACCTGCTTGATTCTCACCTGTATTAGCTCATTTGTGAAACCCTCAAAAATCATTGACCGAGGTCTCCCATATGTCTGACTCTATTCTAAGTCCCACAGAGAACAAAAGAATCAAGTGTGAAACAGATTCCCAGGCCACAAGGAGCTCACATTCTGCTATGAGTGTAGCCGTCATCACCATACATTTTCTTATCCATGTCTTAGAAGAGGCAGGAGCCTGTCACCTCAGCCAGGCCAGCATAGTGCATGTTGGGCTAGGCACCTTTGATTTCACTCTTGCTATCTACTCACAAAGGAGGACAGCCTGGAAAATGCAATTAATTAATGTATATACTCGGCAACCATTTACAAGGCTATTACATCCTCTTCTTTGGTAAGGGTACTTGGGAAATAGTCATCAAAATCATTCACTGTAGGGAGTGGGTATTTTAAGAATTGATTTCTTAAGATAAGAACCATTCCATTTTAAGAACATTTGCTAATGTTCAAAGCAATAATTACACTGGAGAAAATGGTTCCTTTTGGTTTGAAAATTGAATCCAGTTAGTAATAATATTTCTCCAGCCCCCATTCCTGAAGGATCCCAAAGCACTTTATGAAAAGCACTGACCGAAGCCTTGTTGTACTCCCCTAAAAAGACCTTGTCTGGGAGCCACCTGGCAAACACCTACCCCATCCTTGCCAGGAGATTCATGCCAGACAAGTGGGAAAGATGACTGGCCTCTCATTCATTGTTATCCTGCCACACGAACATGCACCCTGGTGAATGCTGAGCTCTTGCCTCAAAGACAACAATTGTAAACAAGTGGAGGTACCATAAAATCCCAACCCCTTGGCCCTCTCTTGTTCCTCATGCTCCACCCAAGATGTACTCCCTTTCTCTTGGAGAACTGTCAACTCAAGCTGTTAAGGGGTCTGCAGTACATTTCAGTTTCCTAGTTATGTCAACAGCACACAGAATTCACTGGCTTTTTAAAATTGGTACCTGTTGGAAAGATGATACCATTATTCTATGGCTCTCTCAACTTTGTCTGTAGCAGAGCTACAGCAGAGAATGTGCATCTCCTGATATATTTGTTTATTGAACTATAACATACCAATTAGAGAGGGTAGTTATAGATTAACAAGAGAGCACTCTCAGAGAATTGAAAGTGCTACGTTGTCACTTTATAAAGTCTAAATATTTTTCCAGATGATTCGATTAAGCAAATCTGAACTTTTTTCTGGTATACCTTTAAGAAAAATTTTAAAGGAGCTATTTGGAAAGCAATGATACCTCTTTACAGGTAGTAGGGTGAACAAGGCAAAAACTTGTTTCTTTGCTGGTCACCTTTCATAAGATGTTCAAACACATGGCTTATGACTGTTAAGCTAAACTTCAATGCGGCCTTACAAACAACAAGGGTAGTGTATTTGAAACTATGTTGTACAGCTTGGAAACTTATTCTAAGATTTTAATTCAGAGTTTTTCTGAGGTGTTGAACTTTGCCATTAGCAAAAAGTATTTTTAGAAAAATCCATTGACTGTTTATGAAGCACTGATTTTGCCATATTTCAGGTCTCTGGTTTTTCCACCACATCTGCACACAGTAGTTATGGTTGGGCTTTTTAAAATTATTTCTTCCATTTCCATTAATATGAATTTGTAAAATGGTTATTCAAAAGGACAGTTGGTTTTGCTTAAACAATCAGATAGGTAGACTATGACAATATTCTGTTTAGATAAAGGAAGTAGGAGGTTTGTTGTTTTTTGTTTTAAATATTATCCTAAGGTCTTTTCTCTCCAGGTATATACATTTTTTATTTTAGCAAAAGCCAGTATTTAATTTAGTGGCAAATGTTAAGAAGCTAATAGTTAATGTCCTTTGCTCCTCTTCCTTCATTCCATGACATGAAAGTCTCAATATGCTTTCACAGTAACCACCATCCTGTAGCTGATTTATAAAAACCAAGACTGGCAAATAGTTGTGTTAAGTCACTATGAGTTGCTGTGTTGCTTCTTGCCCTGTGACAAAGCTGATGTTTGGGGTTCTCGTGTATATGGTCACAGCATCAGTTTAATGTTTATGATGGAAAAAGAATTTAAAGAAGTGTGGGGGTGGGGTGGGAGAGTAGGGGTGTTTTATAGAAAAAGTAATTTAAGTGACATTCTATTAGGCAGTGTTTAATTGCTTCCTGCCTAATGTGTACATAGTAATTTGGCTGATTATTGGTTGTTATTTGTTCAGAATTTATTGTATCTTGTTGCTATGTATGCAACTGAGTGTATGTAAAAGTTTAGACTTCGGTATGTTATCTGCACAATTTTGTGTGCTTTAAACATCTATAAATGTACAGATGAATCATGTATGATGTGTTAAATGTGACCTCCAATCTTGAAACAATAATATTTTGTAGTACGTACTTTTGCAGACTATTTGAACATTTTAAAAGACATTGTAAATGGCCAGTACCCTCAATCAAAAACAACACTGGTAAAATGCATGCCTCTTGAGCCTCCCAATTTATAAGAGGTCAGGGGTTAACAAGAATTAAGATAATTTTTCTAACGGCAAGTATTTTTGATAATTTCCTACCTGCCTAATTGTATTTGAAAGAAAAATTGTCAACAGAAGAAATCTTACCTGTCAGAGGGAATGACTTTATTTCATAGGCATTAAATAGTACTAATATATTTTACTTTATATCTAACTTGTTGAAATCTAGTTCAAGGGTGAAGAAGTCAAAAATATTTTTGACTCTTCATAAGCTCTTCTATTGTTTAAAGGACAAATTTCCAAGCCCTTGTCTTCAGTGTGGAGAAATGTCAGTTAAATAATAAACTAATAGAATGGTCAGTACTTGGCTTACCTGATGCTTTTTCCAAGTGTTAATGAAGACAATCATTTTTCAGTCTGAGTTTTTAAAATCTTCTCACTGAAACTTTGAAAGAGGTACTATTTAGGGCATTGTTTTGACAATTATTGGAAAAGTCTGACCAGTTGGCCCTCGATTGATCAATAGCATTTGAGTTACTTCTCCAGCATAATTGGTTAATGCCAAGTATTGAAAATACAGCAGCATACTACCATGCATGGCAAATACTCTTGTCAGATTGCGCCCAGGAGCTCAGACATCTTAACTGTAGCCCTCCTCCACTGCACGCATGTTTAAATGTCTTCAGTGCATTTCTGCATGTGCTGTCCTATCTCTATTTCTCTATGCCTTTATTTCCACACCCACAAAGCCTCCTCCCTTACATCTCCTCCCTCTGGCTGAGATTTGAGATTTCTTCTGTGTCTGAGAATACTACAAACAGATTACTTCAATCCCAGGAACTTGCACAAAGATTCTCCTGAATTCCCAAGAACAGGAAATATGCCGCTTTGGACCATGTATTTGTCTTACGCTGTTTTGCAGAATTCTTTTAAATACACACACACACACACACACACACACACACACACACATTCAACTCTTTATTGGCATGTTTGTGGTCAGCTTTCCTGACAGCCTCAGAAGGCTGTTGTTGTCCTGACCAAATGTGCTGTTTTCCCTATGTAAATTGTCATCTTTCTAAGCAAACCATGACTTTCTTTTCCTAATTCTGTCTTTAAATAAAAGCTTACCTTCTTTTTCAAACCAAACAGATGATATTGCTCTTTAATATCCCCTTTCTTCTATGAACACTCCTGGGGAGGTGTTGGGGGAGGGACAGAATGGAGTAAGAGCAGGCCTTCCAAATTCAAGCTAAGTAAGAAGCGTGCCTTCATTGACAGCTTAGCCCTTTTGGTAAGGTATGCCAAGCAATATGCAGTGTTTCTATCTGCCAACAAGAAATAATTCCTTCTTCTCTATAAAAATTTTTGAAAATCATGTTAGGGAATTAGGCAAGCTTAAACCAGGAGTTTCTTATTGATTTACAGTGACGCTCAGGCAGGGAAAAACACTCAGGAGGAAATTCTCTTGCCCAGTATTATCTGTCAGGTAAGTTAGATCTTTGCAGTGATTCCTTGACTGTGAAAATCCATTTCTTCAGGTAGCACATGGCATGCTCACCTTTGCATAATGCTCCTTGTTCTGTCAATGCTGCTGCTACTACTACTAAGAGTAGTAACAATAATAAGCCTTGTTCTGTCATAATCCCTGCTCTGTCAATCATTGCATTGTTATTTTGCCACAGAAGGGATTGGCATTAGATACAGACTAGAGGAAGTTAGACCCCAGCTGTATACTAGGCTAGATCAGCTGCTCTAAGTCAAAAGCAATTGCCTGGATTTGTTTTGTTTTATTTTGTTTTTTTCATTATGGTTTATCACAGGATATTGAATATAGTTCCCGGTGCTATGCAATAGGACCTTGTTGTTTATCCATTCTATATGTAAGAGTTTGCATCTGATAATCCCAAACTCCCAATCCGTCCCTCCCCACGCCTCTCCCCCTTAGCGATTGCCTTTTTGGTCATCACCTCCCCAACATATTTCACCTGTTACATGAATGAAATGCTGATGAAAAGATCACTGAAAATCAGGTTAATTCTCATAATTTGCTTAATTTCTCCACAAAGAAATGAACTCAAGGACCTTTCCAAATGCCTGTGGGCCTGAGGCTCTCTACAATGGCTCAGAAGATGCTCTGCTCAGGCTGCCTTGAATGTATTTCTTTAGGATTTCCTGAACTCCAACACCCACTCCATACACCATCTCCAGAGTTCTTTGATTAAGGTCAGCCCCCTGAAGTAAGCAAAGAGCTTGGGGGGAAACATGCGCTTCCAGACAGCCCACCGTTAGATCTGAGTGCCCAGCATCATGTCCAGTGATTGGGCACCATGGAGATGGTTACATGCAGGTCTCTAATCCCAGCTGCACCCTTTGAGCAGAAAACCTGAAAAGGCCTTTTCCCAGTGCCCAAGCAGTCACTTTGGCCCACACATTTTGCCCATGAAGCTTTAGATAACTGCAATCTCCTATATGTTTATAAAATACTTTCACAAGCACCATCCTATTTGAGCTTGGCAAACCACGCTCTGAGGTGATCAGAGCAAGATCTTTTACCTCTGTTTTACAGATAAGGAACTTGAGGCTCAACAAAGTGAAATCTAGGGTCCATGACTCCTGACTGTCCAGTATGCTGTGTCAGCCTGAGGCATAGACTTTAGGTTGTACAAGAAAGGAGGAACAATGCCTGAATTGGCCGCTGGAAGCTCTCTCTCTGGAACAGACACTCTGCACAGATAGACACGAAAGGGGCATTATATACACACAGGTTATGACCACAAATGAAGCTGAATCAGACAGCAAAGCACACAGACATTTTCCTGGGATGACTATGTTCTAGCTCAGGGTCAGGCACTCTGTGACTACAAGCCAGACACTTTTCCTCTCTGAACTTACAGATGAAGACATCTATCAAATGTGCGGGATCTTTCAGCTTTGAAATTTCATGAATCAAAAATACATTGAGGACATACCAGAGATGAGTCAGGGGGACTTCCTTGGGTTTGTTGGTGGTCCAGTGGTTAAGATTTACCCTTCCAATGCAGGGGGTATGGGTTCGATCCCTGGTGGGGGAGCTAAGATCCCACATGCCTCGCAGCCAAAAAACCGAAACGTAAAACAGAGGCAATATTGTAACAAATTCAATAAAGACTTTAAAAATGGTCCACATCAAAAAAAAAAAAAAATCTTTAACACAAAAAAAGATGAGTCGGGATTCTTCTCAGAGTGTTTCTCTTTTGTTGACGTTTTGTGCTGCCACTGCTCTTTGGGGGAGGGCAGGTGGTGGAAGACAGGTAGACATGACATTGAGTCTATTGAAGCTAAAGGAGATGAAAAAGGAAAATAACTGAGAAATCCATGCTCAGCATCCCTTTCCAACACCCAACACGCCCCCCCCCCACCAAATTCCTCCTTCTGCCTCACTCGACCCCAGTCTCTCTCAGAAAACAGTTCCACCCACCTCAGTTCCCCTCTCTCTGGCCATCAAGACCATTGTGGAATCATGGTGGACGGGGTCTGGAATAGCCCTTGGACCTTTCCTGGCATCCTGACTTGGCATCAGCATCACCCGCCAGCTGTTCTCTTAGATACTGCCCAATCACTGCCCTACCATCCCTTCCCTGGGGTGTCCTGGAAAGGGTCAAAGCATTGCACAACTCCAGGGGGCACTATTATTAAGTGTGGAATGTACTCCATCAGCCATTTCCCAGAATCCAGGAGTGAAGCAAGCAGGCTCTTTGCCAGACAACGAGCCTGCAGCAGGCATCTCCTTTGGGGTGGAAGGAAAGTGGAGGGATTGGCATGGGACAGAGCACAGGCCTCCTTTACATGCGATGTTTGTCCTACCACAGTGGGGCCTGCTCTGAGGCACGATGTTGGACACACATTTGATTCTTTCAAGTCTGGGGCAACTTGAGCACCACCTTGGCCCTCACTTGGGCCATTTGGCTTAGCTGGAGCCAGGTGCCAGTCATTGTTCTCCCTCTGTCTTTAGCAAAGTCTGTGAAGTCAGGACAGCATCGTTCCCTGACAAACATTCAGTACATTTCCTCGGGTCCCAGGAGGCCCGATATTGAAATGTTTTCCTCCCCATAGTTATATTTTCCTTGGTTGAAAAAGTTTTGTTTTGGAAGTTGCTACCCTGTCGAGGTAATGAGTCAGTTTGGGAGGCCGGTGCAGAGGGGAAAATGCACATCATTGGCAGAGGCCAGAAGGATGGGGGTGAGAGAAGATGGGAGATTCCGGGTGGGAGAGAGAGGTCCACACCCTCTACCCCCTCCCACTCTTTCAGGAAGAACACCGTCCCTCCTTCTCAGCTGGGAGCCTCTTCACTGGGGTCAGGGGCCAAGCCCCACGGCTGCCTTAGGACTTATTCTTTCTGGAAAAGGCTAGGTGGGCAGGGAAGGAGCTAACGTTATGGGCCACCTTTGAGTGCCATTGAATCATCTACTTCCTACGTTTTGTGAAAGTTGGTAGTGTTATAATCCACATTTTACAGATTGGGAAACTGAGGCTCAGAAAAGGGAGAATCACATGCCTGCCATCACACAGCCAGCAAGTGACCAAGCTTAGAATTCAAGGAGTCCCATTTTAGCTGTGCCACATGGTCTCACTACAAGACTCATTCATTCCTACCCAGAAAGAGACCCAAGTGACTTGGAAGAGGTACACAGAGACCCAGCTAGAGAGACAACTGGGGAAGGACTGTTGGCAGAGGGAGAAGAGGGGGCTTATGGACTTGAGCCACCCTTGCCTATCCTTGCCATCTTCTCCTTCCCTCAATTTTCCCACCCCATACATTTTCTTCACGCGGAGATACAATAACACACATAGACACACCAACACACTCAGATCCCCCCCCACACACACACAACACAAACACACCCGTGCACACAAGCACAGAGGCACACACATCTGGAGGTAAATCTCAGGATTCAAGGGCTGGCTCCATGCCAGCCCTGAGCCCCGAGTAGCCCACTGAGGAGCCCTGGTCTGCCTCACTTTGGGAGGTCAAATCAATGAAAGAGCCCTGGTAGTTTTAAAAAGAGAAAGGGAGAAAAAAAGAACACCAGCACCTCTCATGATGGGAGGTCAGAGCAAATGAAACCAGGAGGAGGGGGTAGCGGTATGGGGGCTGGGGCGAGAGCATGGGGGTGGGGAGCCTGGTGCTGGCAGCTGAATTCCTACCCTGGCCCAGCTCCAAAAGATTAAAATAGAGCTCTTAGAGTGTCCCCTCCACAGACCAGCCTGCCAGGGGCCAGACAATACGTGGGTTTGTGCTCCAGCACAGGCCTCCAGAGAGGTGATGTTTTTACCCGGACAGCTAAAGGCACAGAGGCAGGTCTAAAGCAATTCCAAGGCTCCTTTGACCCACAGTCCCAGAACAGGCCACAGCAGAGGGAGAGCTGCTGGCTGCTAGGATGCACACAGATCTGCTCTTTTCTCTTCTCACCCTAGGGCAGGCCGCTGGACTCACACTTCTTCATTTTATCTGCCCCCAAAACACCCAGCTGGCAGGGCTATGTGGGATGAAGTCTTAGCAAATTCGTTATACTTTAATTTGGAAAAAAAAAAATCTCAGCCTGGCTGTAAACAGGCAGTTCTACTAATGAGGAATGGACAGAGCGTCCCTTGGGGTTATCTGAAATACTCAGATAAGTACAGACACCTCATTTTCCCTACCCAAGGAACACAGCTCTCCCAGAAGGAAGCACCACTGGCCACTTGAGGTTTCATCTGCTTCCTTGGAATTCTTGAGGATTTCAGGCATCTGGGACTTAAGTCCAACATCTCAGACCACTTGCTAATACAGGAGATGAAGACAAGTATGGGTCAGTGAAGAGCACAGGCTCTGGAGTTCGCCAGACGTGGGTTCTAAAGCTGACTCTGCCACTTAGTAGCTTTTTGAATGTGGGCAAAGTATTTAATCCTTCTGGAACTTGGGTTTTTATCTCTAATAGCACCCACTGGTGATCATAAGGGTTAATTGAGAAAAATGTATAAAATGTGGTCCAATCAATGCTTGGCATATATCTAGCAAAAGTTAGCCAAAAACAACTACAAAAAATTCCCTCCTACTGGATTTCTGCAAGACCCCTCCCCCATAACTAGGATGAAAATATAATTTATCATCCAAACCAGAATACTTTTGATAGTGAGAGTGGACACTCACTGGACAGACCCTGGGACACTGGCTTACCAGGGACCATCCCTGGAAAACTGGGACCTATGATCCCCCTTCCTCTAACTTTCTGAAGGGTCCCTACTTAACATCCCACTAAGATAATCCTTTAAAAATGTCCCTAAAATTTATATCATGAAGTCCATTGGAAGTAATAGCTCTCTATGGCATACCATGATATGAACATATGAAACTTTAATTTAAAATATAATTTTATCACATATTTAAAAATCATAAGGTTACAGATAAGTGATGAGATAAATTGATGTCATATTTGTTTTTTTTATAACAGCTTTATTGAGATGTAACACATACTGTACAATGTACCCATTTGTTTTATTTATTTTTCTTTTTTAATTTATTTTATTCTGGGGGGCTGTGCCGGGTCTTAGTTGCAGCACACAAGATCCTCACTGAGGTATGCAGATTCTTCCCTGAGGCATGTGGGCTTCTTAGTTGCACCATGGGAACTCTTAGTTGCAGCATATGTGTGGGATCTAGTTCCCCAACCACAGATCAAACCCAGACCCCCTGCATTTGGAGCGTGGAGTCTTACCCACTGGACCACCAGGAAAGTCCCGATAAGTCATATCTGGATGGAGGATTGAAAATTTATAAAATTCTACTGCAATTTTAATTTTTTTCTCTTCTGATAACTGAGAAAAACAGCTTTTATTCAATTTTAATGGAAAACCCCTCGTTCCAATTCACAGAACATCAATATTCCATAAACCCAAAGTTTGAGAATCTCAGCCTTAAATAACCAAGAAAAACCCCCAGGGAGTAAGGGATGAAGGGCAACTTTTGTGATGATGATATATTTTCTTTAAACAGTTTTAGCCATTTAGGAATTAAAGGTCAAGATATAGGAGGCCTCAGTTGTTCACCAGGTGTATCTCTCCATAGGGCTGCTTGAGTGTCCTCCTCCCATAGTACCTGGCTTCCCCCAGAGCAAGTGATCCAGGAGATAGAGCAGGGTTATCTAATGTGCCCAGGATTGAGGACAGTCCCAGGCACATCACTGAGTTGATTGCCTAAATGCAAGAAGAAAATAACTGAGAAGTATCCACGGGCTTTTTTTTTTAATTTTTATTTATTTATTTATTTGGCTGCGTTGGGTCTTCATTGCTGTGCACTGGCTTTTCTCTAGTTGTGGCAAGTGGGGGCTACTCTTTGCTGCAATGCACGGGCTTCTTATTGCAGTGGCTTCTCTTGTTGTGGTGTATGGGCTCTATAGCACGCCGGCTTCATTAGTTGTGGCACACAGGCTCACTAGTTGTAGCTCACGGGCTCTAGAGCACAGGCTCAGTAGTTGTGGTGCATGGCTTAGTTGCTCCTCGGCATGTGGGATCTTCCCGGACCAGGGCTTGGATCTGTGTCCCCTGCATTGGCAGGCAGATTTTTAACCACTTCGCCACCAGGGAAGTCCCTCCATGGGCTTCTTAGTCAAGGACTGCAACCAACAGCATTAGTCTACTAGAAAGAATCTTTACACCCAATACCAAAACCAGACAGATCTCCAAAAGAAAGTAATCCTGGTCAGCCAGGTAAAATCTGGGTCCTCAAATGCAGAAAATGCTTGAGCAGATTTTGGGGTATGAATGTTTTGAAACACACTATTGATTTAAGCCTCTGATATCTTCCACTCACCCAGCCAGCCCCTCTCTAGTCTTTGAGTGCCATTGGGTTTTGCCCTCCTGAGTTTCTGGAAGACTCAGGAGGGCAAATCCTAAGGTCCTCATGGCCTCTTTCTGACTTTATGTGTTTGTTGTTTGTTAAAAAGAAAGCATCTTCCCCTGGAGTGTTTTGATTGCATTAAATGCATTTAAATCACGTGTGAAGGGCTATGTGGCTTGCAATGTGATCTCTCTTTTAATTCTCACAGCCTGTGAGGTGGTCACTATGATGATGCCCATGTTTCTTATGAAGGATATCGACTCTGAAAGAATATAGCCAGTAAGTAGAGAACCAGGAAATGCAGACCCAGGTCTTCTGACTTTAAATCCTATGCTCTCTGTACTCTATCACACTTTAGTATTACAATCCATTTATTTTATTTAACATGAAATGATGTTTAGGCATGCCTACTCCTTGCGTTTCGGCTAAGTCATGTAAACCACAACAGACACACACATTTACACATACACTCACCAACACATATAGACCAACTTCAAAACTGGGTCTATATAAATTAGCCCACCCTACACCCCCGCTCAAACAATGAGTAGATGCATTTTCCTGGGTTCTCCTTCAGCCACATTGCCACTTTGAGAAATTGGCTACTGCATAAATAAAATAGAATAATGGCTTAGAGAGTTGGTTTAAGGGAGAGAAGACAGTGCATCATTTATTACGTCATTAACCAGCATAAAAGAATGTAGGACAGGCTACTGGGGAAAACCAAAATCCCACCTGGAAAATCTATCCAATAGAGATAAAAGCACCAGTAGATAACAATATTTGTACAAGATACAGCTTTGCTGGTTGTGACAAAACTAACTAGAAACAACCTGATTGTCCACAAATACAGGAAGAGTTGGACACATTATGCTGCATCTATAGTACTATTATAAAGAACAAGAGCCATTTATATTGACTTGTAAAGATCCATGATGGGTTGAGAAGGAAAAAAGAAAAGAAGGAAGGGAGAGAGGCGAAGGAGGGGAAGAGGGTGAAATGTATTTTATGACCCAGGCTGCTGTAAGTAATTTTTTTAAATCCTATTAATGCATATGCATGTTGTATACATGTGTATATATACATATATATACATAGAAATAAATATGCAAAGAAACATAAATTGTAACTTCAGAGTTTGGACTCGAAGAGGAAATATTGACATTTTGCACACTTCCGAATTATCTGACTTGGTAAACAGAGACAATATTATTTCTGCAATTTAAAACAATAATAAAGCAGATCAAAATAAAAAACAAAGACCAGAATTTTGCCAAGTCTGATTTGAGCAAAGAAGACTCAGATTCCTGCCATTACATCTTTGAGTTTATCCAAATGCACCCTCTTAATTGGCCCCAGACACTGACATCGTGTGGAATACCTCCACTCTTCACTCTCTACATCACTTTCCAAAATGGCCACCTCTGCGGGATGTTAAGACTTCAGTTGAGGCCCATCTTCCCCACCCCCATATCTCCCTCCACCCACTCATACCCAAAAAAGACTCTTGTCCCCACTGAAAAGGCCAAGAATAAATCCTTTCCACCCCAATTATTCTACCAATACATCATTCTCCCCACTCTTTTCTCCCTTAACTCCAGATGGTGAACTCTGGAAATGGGTGACTGTGGGAGGCAGTGGAATCTCCCTTTCTAAAGGTCTTTACCAAGAGAGAGCGCTACATCTGTGGAGGATGGCTTGGATTTAACTGCAGTCAGAACAAGTTAGTTGTGGGTGGTTTGCCATTTTTGGAGTGCTGATTGCATGCAGAGCTGGGTGAGAAGGAGAGACAGGAAATCAGGAGCCCTGGTACAGAGCAAACATACACTGATGAAATAACTTGGTAGCCTAATGAAGCAGTTTTAATCAATGACTTCTATGTACATTTCTGGACCACATAAATCTAGGCAAGAACCATCTTGATCAGCAGATGTCATTTACTAGGGATTAGAGTTCCATGTTTAGGTCAGAAAACTCCAAGAACAGGGTGGAAGAATTGTAGCTGGGCAAAGGATTGTAAAAAAGTTGATTCAGGCATTTCACTTAACAAACTTGAATTAAATAAAAGTATAAAAATCTGCTAAAAAATAAAAGACCCCTCACCCAAAAGTAAACTAATGCTATCTTCAGGTATTTTAATAGAAATAAGTCCATGCATCTAGTCATTCATTTGTTTGTTCTTTCAATAGCAAACATTAATTGCATACCTACTATGTGTCAGGCACTAAACTAAGCATGGGTTAATGAACTCTAATGATTACATGGTCTTCCATATTCATATTTTGAGTCATATGCCCAATTCAAGGTACCGTGTTTCAGCTCCATTGGAACACTACATGAGAACAGTAGGAGGGTATACAGCAAGTCATGCATGGAATAGTTAAAAGAATTGAGGATATTTAGCCAGAGGTATTAACATATGATAACTGCAGATATCTGGAGGGCTACCATAATAATTAAATAGACTTATATTCTATAGTATCATTTAGGAGAATTACGACTGTAGTAGTTGAAAACTGCTCCAGGTTAATGAAGAGCTATTCCATGTATTTGACATCCAGCCGCTACAGAATCCTATTTGCAAATGCTAAGTAACCTAGTCAATATGGTACAAATTGTCAGTAGCAGCAGGGAGAATGTTGACCACGGCCGCTTGGGCTCTGAAGAGATTACTGTGCTCTTGGTGCGATCCAGGGCCAGAAAAATATATCCACAAATTCTTCAATACTCTTCCTTTCAAAAGGTGGAGCCTAATTTCCCTGCCCTTGAACATGAACTGGACTTAGTGACTCCCTTCTAACTAATAGAATGCAACAGAAGTGACAATGTGTGAATTCCAAGACTAGGTCATAAAACGCATTGTGGATTCTGCCTGCTGTCTCTCAGATCCCTTTCTCTGGCGGAAGCGAGCTGCCATGCCATAGGGACACTCAAGCAGCCCTACGGAGAGGTCTACCTGTTGAGGAACTGAGGCCTCTGCCAACAGCCAGCAGTGAACAGGGGCCTCCTGCCAACAACCATGGGAGTGAGCCCCCTTGCAAGCAGGCCTTCCTACCCCCAGTAGAAACTCAGTTGTCTGCAATCCTGTCTGCAGTCTTGACTGCAACTTCACAAGATACTCTGAACAAGAACCACACAGCTGAACTGCTCCTAAATTCTTGACCCTCAGAACCCCTCAGAGATAATCAATCTTTGTTGTCTTTAAGCTGCTATATTTGGGGGGAGTTTGTTATGCAGCAATAGATAACTAACATAATGACCAAGATGGATCTGGCAAGGAGACCAATTTAATTTTAACAGAAAAAAATTCCAGTGATCACCATTGTCTAATAGTGTAATGAATGGTACCACCTGAAGTTGAAGTAGTGAGTTCCCTGTTCAACAAGGAGGACCACCTTTTCTCAGGGATAATGTAAAAGTGGTGTCTGCACTGGGTGCCTGCGGATGAGCTTAGAACCTAAAATCTTCATTTTTCATTTTTTTTCTTCGTAGTCCAACCAGCCACCCTTGGTTTCCAGACCTTCACTCCTCTCTCTGGCTAAGAAAGTAAGGTCACCTTCATACTATGGTAAGGCAACCCTAGGATGATTTTCCTCTGGGTCTTAATTTGGATCCAAATTGGCTTGTCCCCACCAGGAAGATGCCATTGCTTTGTTTTTGCAATGCCATCTCTGCCATGATTTAGAGACCCATCAAATGGAAACTGGATCTAAGACATCACTGGCCCTGCATTGCACTAAGGGCACAGTAATCTCTTCAGAGCCCAAGCGGCCGTGGTCAACATTCTCCCTGCTGCTATTGATCATTTGTACCACATTGACTAGGTTACTTAGCATTTGCAAATAGGATTCTGTAGCAGCTGGACGTCAGATACATGGAATAGCTCTTCATCAACCTGGAGCCTGGAGCCCACCCTCTCCACCTACCCTTCAGCCACCAGAATGTCAAGCAGCCCAGGCTATTCTAACCACCCACATACCCAGCTCACTGCCTTGCTCCTGCTCAGGATAGAGACCTCAACCACATCACACATGCAGCTCCTGGGGGGACGGAGGAGAAGAGGGGATCAGTGGGGACAGGGGACTCCACAGAACAAGCCCAAGGCAGGTGAAACATGCTCAGGACCCTGAAGGATCCAATTAAGCCCAATTCACTGGGATCCAATTTTCCTACCAAATTCCTGAGGAAACCGAATTGAATAATGTGAGTCTTATTCAGAAACACACATCCCTGTGTTGTTGGCCGAGGCAAGGGCAGTGTGGCAGGGAGCTTAGGCAAGGGGTGCAGGTGCACCGAAATGAAAACAACAGGCTAAAACAACAAGCTCCCACCTATAAAGAACAGCCCCGTGTTTTGCCGGATTCCTGGGTCGGAGCGTGCGTGCATGCATATATATATGTGGGCTCTTGTGTGCATGTGCAGCTGGGCCTGAGGGTGGGGCGTGGGGGGCCTTCCAGGGCGGGAGCAGGAATGTATCTACATATTTTAAAAGGCAATTGCAACGAAATCCATCAGAGGTGCCCTAACATACGTCTGGCACTGCCTTGTGCCAGCTCCTACAATAACTTCGAAATCTCCTCCCTCATTTCATAAACATTTTATATAGATTTTTAAGTAGGAATATTTTTGCTCATTTGAGAAGAGAGTGCCTTTATGCAGTTCAATCAGCCTAATGTGTGCCTTATATGTTTCTTCAGGGATGAGAAGCAGGAGGAGTGATGGTTGCTGAAAGGTGGGGTAGGGAACAGGATGGATTGAGATAGGGAGAGAGTTTAGGGACAGGCAGGAGGAAGACGATTCTATGGAAAAGAAAATTTTGTCATTGTCCTGCTTTGGATCTGTCCCACACCTTTCCATGGAAAACCTGTTTAACCTGCTTTAAACACACACACACAGCAACTGGAAGTTATGAGTAAGGGTTGTGTTGCTTTTCTGTTCGACCTCCACTCCTGCAGACCTGAACAATTCGATCTCTCTTTCCCCAGCTTACCTGTGGCATGTGGGGCCTTCCCAACTTGAATAAATGCCTGCTTATGGATGATAGCATCTGGTCCACCCCGATGAGGTCACCTTGTTATGTTAAATATTTCTACCTCCTGGTAGAGAAACTGAAGCTGACTGCTCTCACAAGACCACCTCTGCCCAGCGTAGAGAACACAGCACCCACAGCAGGATCTACACCTTTGAAAGACCAGTTAGGCTCCTCTGTGAACTTGAAGGACTCCTTTCAGGTCCCAGAACCAGAGCAAAGGATCATGACTGGCCTAATAATGCCAATATTCATCCTACGTATGGAGAATCTATTTGTAGAGGGTTCTGAACACGTCTGCTTCCCTTCTCACTACAACTCTGGAACAGGTGTTATTGTTGCTTTGATCTCCAGTCTACAGATGAACAAAACTGAGGCTTGAACCTGCCCAAGGCTTCACCTGGATGAAGTGAGAAGACACAGGATTTGAACTGAGGTCTATCTAGTGTCCACATTTAGGATCATCCCACCATAGATTCTCGGGAAAACAACCTGGAAAAATGAAAAGAATCAGAAATGCTGTGTGGTCTAATGATTCAACCTCCCTATGGATTTGGTCTCTTCAACCATATAAAGTGGGAAAGGACCACCCTTACTAGACTGTTATGATGGAGATCTTACAGATGATTTGCAAATTTATTGAGTACCTCGTGGTCAGTTTCTGGACTGAAAAAATAAACCAATGAATCCATACACAGATAAACATTTCTTCAAAAGAATCCCACTCTTACTCAGAGAAGGAATCCACTGCTGGTCCCTGGGTTCACAAATGGCAGATTTCAAGCTAGAAACCCACAGTTTCCCAGATGAGTCAAAGAACTGAAGCCCTCTCCTCCCCAACATAACTCCAAAAAAGACATGTTTTTCCAATGTTCTTTCAGTAGCTACCCTAGGATGTGGAGGAATATGTGAGAAAAAACAAATGGATTCATTTTTTAATGAGGTCGAAAAGGCACAGCAAACATTTCGGATCTCCAAGGTGTCTGCTTCCCTCCAGCTGTCCACGGTTTTCAGCTGGGTCCTGAAATGAAGTTCAGGACACCCAGACAAGTAATTCTAACTAGCAGTGCCAGGAAAATATTAGAGTTTAAAAAAATAAAGCAGAGATTCATTTATTTTTTAAATATATGCATATCTTCCTATAACGTCCCTCACACCAAAGAGCTCTGGACAATTCTGCCTTCACCTGACCAGAATCAGCCATCTCAGAGCCAAAGCTATTCATGTCTTGCTTAACCCAACCTTACAAACCTCACCCCCAACCTCTTTTTTCCTCTTGACGCGGATTTTCTGGAGTTCACTCCCCTGTGGGATGAATTGGTTCTCTTCCGAAGACAGTGGGGGCGTTCTGCTGAGATGACGCCGTTGTGGTAAGCAAAGCCTCCGGAACTATTGGGTCTGAAATTCTCTCCAACCCTGGCCTTTAGACGACCAGTTCCCCAGATGCGCAGCCACGGCCTGCTGCCTCCTGCCTTGAGAATCAGCCCGGGGGTCGCAGAAGGAGACCCCTGAGAGCTGTAGGGTTAACCAACCAACCATAAACATTACCTCCTCTGTTGATCTTCAAAGGCTTGGGGAAAGAAAACAAACCACATAAATCTTTATCAGGGTTCCTTACAACTGCCCCAGGAGGTGGCTCCTAGAAGAGCTGAGTGGTGACTCTGTACAGAGGATAAAAAATCATTTCAGTTAGCAGTGCTGAGCCAGAGATGGAGTGCTTTTATTTTTCTTTTCTCTCCTCTTCTTTCCCTCCCCGACGGCTCCTATTGGAATGACTTCCTTTTGTTATTTACCAGCCGGGAGCTCCATAGTGAGAATCCTTGATCCCCTACCAGCTTCATCGTTTCCATTCTAAATAATTCCCTGATAATTTAAAAGTAAGTAGAGACTTTGGAACAACAACTACCATGTTTAGAAACCAAGGACCTAGGGACCATGTCTGTTTTGGAGGTTGACCAGGTAACTAAGCTACCTACTATGAATGAGGTTACAGAGTAGGGAGTATGATTTTCACCCCCTGTTAAAAAAATCTTTCAATAATACACTTTTCCATCCAGGAGAAACTCTCCAAACCCGTGTCAAACTCCTAAGCAGACATACATGGCAGTATGGCTTGTACTTAAGAGCACAAGTACTTAAGGATCTAAATTCTACTGGTGACATGCTCCACAGAAACTTGGGCAAGTAAATCATCCTCTCCAGGCCTCATCTCCTCACTGTAAGTGCCACAGTAGGTGACACTTATGAGCCATCTAGTTGCTGCATTCGTATGTATCTTATTAAACACATAATTCCCACGATAACTCTCTGAGGCATTACAGATCCCATTCTACAGATGAGGAAACTGAGACTTGGAGAGGTTAAGTAACTCATCCGAGGTCACACAAACACAGGGATAATAGTGCTTACCTCATAGGCGGGTGAGGAGTGGATGAGATAATGTCTGCAACGTGCTTAGCATGACTCCTGGCACCTTGTGAGCTCTCATTCAGAGTTCACTCTCCTCTAGAAATCTTCCCTCACCCCCTGAGCTTCTCCCTCCCCCACCCCACACACCTCTCCACCAGATCTCTGCTCCCAGGCCCCAGGAGCTCCTCAGAGGTGAAGATGTCTCACCTCTGTAGCGCTAGTGGTGCCTGACACATAGTAGGGGCAGAGTGAGAGTCAGAATGAATGAATGAATAGTTACGAACATATGCCCAGTTAGTAGACAGCTTCTGAAAAAAAAATAGTCAAAATAAATACTACTAGTAAAACGACTTGTTCTAAAGATAGTTAAAGATCTAAAATTTCCTGGAGGAGCTTGTGCACTAGTGGAAAAATGTACAAAAGGGAATGAAGAACGAAGTCATCCTCTTTTTTTAAATACCAGCTTTCACTGTAGTTTAAGGGCCTCACAGACTTCTCCAGAATGCCTATGAATCATAGGAAGAGGACCCAAGAGTCCTGAGTCCCAGCCACTCTGACTAACTTCAGCAAACATCCTCCAGCCCCACGGAAGGGGGGCCTGCAAGGAAACCACACCCATGTCCACCTGCGCACACACACGTGCACACAAAGACACTCATGCCCCACCAACAAATCAAACCCTCAGCATTGACTGAGCACCTACTCCATACAGCACCCCTTACAAAATTCAGAAAGAAGACATAAAATGTCCTGAAGACTCCAGGACACAGTGGAAAGAATGGACAGTCCAGCAGCTGAACTGGGGCTGCGGGAAGTGAGGTTGGTGAAACAAGTTTATTTTTCTGGACGTGTGCCAGGGACATTCCCGAGGATGTGTGTGTAATTTTAAGTACAGTTGACCCTTGAACAACACGGGTCTGAACTGCATGGGTCCACTTATAGGCAGATTTCTTTCAACAGTAAATACTATGGTACAACACGACATGCGATTGGTTGAATCTACGTTGTATGTGGAACCGCAGCTACGTAGGGCCAATGATAAGTTATACGAGGATTTTCAGCCACACAGAGGGTCTTCACCCCTAACCACATTGTTCAAGGATTAATTGTATATTTGTTCATTCAACAAGTGCTCATTGAGCCCCTGCTACGTGGTGGACACTATTCTAGGTGACGAGGCTGAAATGGTGACCAAGCTTACCTTCTAGTCCTAGAAATGTAAAAATTATAAATTTGCTTGGAAAAGGCAACAAAATACAAAATAAACTACAGAAAGTTAAGCGTGACACAATGCTTCCCACTTACTGGGGACACACAGAGATGGGCGTCTACGGAGGGAACGGGGCGGTGGCCTCAGCAGAATCTCCAGGAGTTGGGGTGGAGAGTGGGGACTTGTGTGTTTCTCAAAAGGCAGAAGGAGTTACAAGAGGCCTCCAGAAAGTTAGGGCATTTACCCGATGCCCCCCCCACTTCAAAGCCCAGGGGTATTTCCACAAGTAAAATCCCCTCCTCCTCCACACCCTGAACCAAATCAACAGGATATAGCAGGGGAAAGCCCATCAGCCCCAAAACCAGAGTGCACGTGAACCCAAACCAGGCACTTGCTCCTAACAGGACACTCATTCTTCTCCCTGGATTATTATGTGATGAAGAGCCTGAGTGTAAAAATCCCTAAATATCAGAATTTACTATTGCTGTTGTGACTTCCAGAGCCTTCAAGCTTGCCCTTTTTCAGTTTCTCCCCAGTCCCATCCATCCTCTGCCTCAAGGCTTCGGATAAATAACAGTAATTGACACCATTTACTATGGGATCACATTAGGCACTGTCCACACATTATCCCATTTAACCCTCATAGCACCTTGAGAGACACCGATGCCCAGTGACTGGCACAAAATCCCACAACTGGGAAACGGCAGAGTTGTTCTTTGACCCCAAGATTCCAAGTGCTTAACCACTGGGTCATACTGGCCCCCCAGGCTCCTGAAAGTACTGCCTGGCCCATGGTCCCCCCCGCTGCCAACTCCAGAGCCTCTACCAGCCCTGGTGATGGCCAGCTGTATCAAGTCTGAGTACTCACTCTGGTTGACCACATCTCCCTGTCAGCACCTATCACACCATTCTCCCTCCTTCTTGTGTACTTTGCCCATGTGATTTCCCACCCTGAGCTCCCTTCCTTCAACCTTCTCTCTACTCAAATTTTCAAGGCCTATGCCACTTCCTTTCTCTTCCGAAGACCTTTCTTAAGCCTCTCCATCCCTCCCTGACCTCCGTCTTCTCTGAATGTCTAGCTCACATTAACAGTCAGCATCGCCCAATTTAGCATCTACCTGTTCTCAGCTCAACAAGCATTTTTTGAGCCCTTTCTAAGTGCCAGGCACAGCAACAGACACTGAAATAAAAAGACCTTCAAGGATCCTGCAGTCTCGCAGGGGATGACAAGACGGCATGCACCCAAGGCAACAAGTAGCAGTTCCATTGGAGAGGTCCATGCAGTTTCATTTGTGTTTGTTCCATGTCATCAGCTAAGTGCATATCACATAGAATAAGGCAGAACAAGATGGGGATTAAGAGTGTGGACTGGGGAGCCAGAATGCTGGGGCACAAACCATCAACTGTGTGACTTTAGGTAAGGTACTAAACTTCTCTGAGCCTCAGTGTCCTCATCTGTAAAAATGAGGATGAAAATAGTATCTACCCACTCTGAGGGGGGTATTGATAAAAGGGGAGGCTATGCACATGTGATAGTAGAGGCTATATGGGATACCTCTGTACCTTTCTCTCAATTTTGCTATGAGCCGAAAACTATTCCAAAAACAGTCAGAAAGAAAAGAAGGAAGGAAAGAAGAAAGGAAGGGGTGGAGGGAGGAAGGGAGGAAGAGAGGAAGGAAGGGAGGAGGGAAGGAAGGAAGGAAGGAAGGAGGGAAGGAGGGATGGATCTACCTCATGGGCTTGTGAGGATTGGATGGATTCAGGGATGTAAAGCTTCCCCTTATCTCTGTGCCTTGTACGTAATAAGTGCTCAATAAATGTCTGCTTTTATCAGCATTAATATCATTACCCAGGCAAAGGGTTGTTTGCTCAGCACCGCTGTTGTTTGTCTTTTTCTTTGGCTTTTTTGGTTTGGGGAAATTCTTTGCCATCATATCTACATATTGTTTTCAGGCTATATCACCTGAAGCCCCAACAGAATTTTCTAGCTGGTAGCTGAATGGGGCTCTTATGGATTTCAATCTATGAGTTGCTGCTTTCCTGCCCTCCCACATTTTAACAGATTGCTATTGTTTTCCTGTCTGTGGAAGGAAAAGAGAGTGCAATTTTCCGAGTAAAATCAATGTATAAAGCAAGGAGCTCGGCTTCCCCTTCCCACAGACACAGCCCTGCCAGCTGCTGCCCGTCCCTCTTTCACACAGGCAGCCCCTCCAGTTTATGCCTCCCAGCGGGATGGTAATTTTCAGTTCAGGCCAAAAGGCTTTGTTTAAATGTGACGCTTATGTGGTAATAGAGTGTATTGCAGGGCTTGTTTTTTCTGAGGGTCAATGTTGAATTTAGTCTCCAAATAAACAAGTCTATCTTCTTCCATCCTCTCAAAGTTGTGGGTGGGATTGAAAAAGGTGGAGGAGACAAGGCTGAGGAAGAAGGAAGGAGAAGAGGAAGCAGGAGAAAGTCTGGGGAAGCTCAGAGAAGGAGGAGAATAGGCACCACTGTCCTCCACAGACGAGACCTCCTGTCTGCCAGAACGATTTCTAAAATAACAAGGGCAACCATTTCCTGAGATTCGGCTGTGTGCCAAACAGTGTGCTCCGTGTGTTAGTGACACGATCCCATTTAGTTTTCATAAAAAGCCCTCTAGGGTAAATATAATTGTGCCCATTTTACAGGCAAGGACACCGAGGCTCAGAGAGGTGAATTAACTTGCTTCAAATTGCACAGTCAGTGAGATGATGGTCAAGCTGAGATGGAAACCCAAGTCTCTTTGAGTGTACTAACCAGACTCTGCCTACTATCCCATGGGGCAGCAACTGAGGGATGTTCAGCAACAGGGCTGATGAAGGGAGAACTGTGTGATCATCTATTCCAAACCAGTAATTGATATGGAACTTTTGTAATATGAATTATAACAAAGCCATGTGACACCTGATATTGGATCCACCTCAGAATATGTAAAATAAGTGGTTGCCCTAAGAGAGGAGGAGGCTGAGGTGGGAGGCCACAAGACAGACAGGAGATGGTGAGACGTGTCACTTAGGAGGGGTCTTGGGGCTGGAGAGGGAAAGGAGCGGGGACCGGGGACTGGGGAGATGGAGAAGCAAACAGTTACCGTCCAGAAGTGGGCCTCAAACTCATGGAATACTGCGCAAAGAGCTCAAAGGAAGCCTTCAGTCTTCTTGTGTTTTGGGCAGTGGCAAGGGTGCATCTCAGGAGATTTACAGCGATAGATTATCACGGCCACCACCTAAGGGTCCCCAAGCAGCTGTGTTGGACTCTTAGCACAGAGGGGTCTGCAGATTTTCCAGCACTCCTATTAGAAATTTTAAAGGGTTTATGTTTTCTTTCCAAGAACCTAGCTCAAAACCACTTCTCTGCCAGAAGTGCTCTCCAGGAATTCTTGCCTGTGAATATCCTTCTTACCCAGTTATTTTATGGCGTGAACACTCCCATCCTGAAATAAATTGAACTGGGGAAAATTGGAAGTCTGGATCATCTCTCCAATCTGTCTCCAGAGAGATGTGAAGAATGTTGGGGACACAGTGACCTCAGACAAAGTTAGACAATATGGCCACCATGCCTCCTCAACCAGAATTTTGCAAGGACTTAAAAACCAGTCTTTGGTCACTTCAAGCCATTGACGTATCTTTGGGCTTGTTGATGTATTATCCATGTTCTTGCTCTTCCCATGGAAGTAGTGAAATAAGAAATAAATATCACTTCACAAGCAGAACAATGGCTGATGATCTGGTGTGTGAGCAGCCAAGCAACCATGATGCACGCCTGAGGAGTCAAAAGTCACATCTTATTAAAGCACCACAATCCACATTAATCTGATGGACCAGAATAACTCTGAGGCAGCCATTATGATCCATTACAAAAATAGCATTCATTTGCAAAGTGAGGAACATACCAAAATGCAAGTTGTTCCAGTTCTTTCAGCTAAATTACACATTAAGCAAGCAGACTTCCTCTTCCAACATTTTGAAATGGTTTAATATGCACTCAGGCTGGCCGGGGCATGGGTTTTCTAAGACTGCCCCAAAGGTGAAGCCTGGAAAAATGAAGACTGATTGCCAGGGACACATTCAGCCCTGCCGGGGTGTTGATCAGGTGGGCATGATTGTGCTTTGGAACTTCTCCTGGGGGACAGGACTGACACCAGCAAGCAGCTGTGAATCCCAGCTGGCTTCATCCAAGAGCTTATTGGCTTCTCACCTCCAGCGGTTTATTGGTGAGAACTTAGGGATGAAGTGTAGTGGACATTTGTTATTTTTGCCTTTGGAGCATTCATTCATACGCTTTTCTGGTAACAGTTTCCTGAATTTCTTTTGGGAGCCATCCCTTCCCTCTTCTTGGTCCCTGCAGTAATAGCTAAGAATGGTAACAAATGTGCATTGAGCTCTCATCGTGTGCCAGGCACTGGTCTAAGCATTTTGCATATGTTAACTCATTGAATCCTTATACCAAGGGGGGCTTTTATTATCCCTATTTCAGAGATGTGTCAGCTAATATAGAAACAAATACATACTTTTCACTTAAGTGGCAGAAGAAAGATTTACAAATCCAAGCCATCTGCATCCAACGCCGTGGTCCTAACCATGAGTAGTTAGAGCTGACCTTTACTCCAGTTCCAGGGGGTCAGACCATGAACTAGATTTGGCCAATGCAAGCATCATATAAATTCCCTTCTGGCGGTGATTGATTCAGAGAGGGATGTATTAGCCATGCTAGGCCAAGCTGGTCCAATCAATGCAAACCCAAGGAGCTCTGCTTGAACAACTAGGAATAGTTTCTTGAAATAGTGTTTGTTTCCTCTGACCATGAACCTGAGACAGGAAAGCCTTGAATGTCTGGGAACCACCATGTCGGGAGACCCTAACAATGAAGCCGATGCAGATAAGATCAAAGAGGAGAAGGTCTTGATAATAACAATTGAACCCCTGAAGTTATTATACTCCCTGACCTTTGCTGTGAGCCAATCGATTGTCTTTTTACTTAAGCCAGTTTGACTGGAGTTTTCTGATATTTGCAACATAAATAGTCCTAGTTAATACAGAGATCGAATGTTAAAACTTTCCAGTTGACAAGATTTTGGGTACACCTTACTTCAGTATTACATTCTTTTACTCATCTATTCAATCAATCGATAATCCTTTACTGTTCATCTAATTACAGTCACTGACATAAGTCAAGGGGATCCCCTTCCCCACTTCTAGATAAAGTTAGTTCCCATAATTTTGTTCCTATCATTCTTGTAGCACTAACCTCTAATTATTGTCTTCGTTTAGGTGTAACTTAGGAAAATATAAACCCCTCTGAATCAGAGATTTGTTTATCCAGGATCCCAGACGTCCACCTGGGTCCCTGACATACACTCATTCATTCTGTGAACAATACTTATTAAATACCTTTCCTGACTTAGTTACCTTGTTGAGTACTATGTAACTAGTCAGCATCCTTGGTTGTACATAACAAAAAGCAATGCTAGCTAGCTTACATAGAAATGAAATTTCTGGAGGGGTTTCAAGTAGCCCAGAGGATCACCAGCAAGTTTGGAGAACCACCCTGTAAAATGGATAGGCAGGACTAAGGGAAGCCAGGCAGCCAAAGCACAGCTAAAGTTCTATCCAGAAGAGTCAGTTAGGGTGTCCAAACTGCCACCACTGGACAGAAGATGCTACTGCCAGGGCCACTAGAATGAATCCTAAGCCCATCCTTCTTCTCTGCATTACTAGCTCCAGATTCAAAGACCCAAGCAGGAGCATCCAATTAGCTGAGCTCGGGGCACATGCCATGAGATACAGAGGGTATTGACTTTCCAGCTCTTTTTCTGGGGGATAAAACCTGCCTCCCCAGAAACTCACGCCATGGGAGGTTCCCCAAACATTTCTTGGTGGCCACGAAGTGACAATTGTCCACTACCAACAGTGAGCCAACAAGATGAAACAAACAAAAATCAACATGCTCTTTGCCCTCGTAAAGTTTATAGGCTATTAAGGAAGAAGTTGTTAAATAAATAATCAGGCAAGAAACCCACAGCCACAGCTGTGATGAAATGAAAGAGAGGAATTATATGCTGTAAGGAAAATAATGCTCTGTGTATTTCAGGTATCCATTGCTGTGTGACAAGCAACCCCCAAACTTGATGGCTTAACACAAACTTTTACTTTTGCCTCTCATGGTTCTGTGGACTGACTGGGTTCAGCTAGGTGGTCCTGACTTGGGGTCTTTCATACAGTTGTAGGCAGCTGGCAGCTGGAGGTGGAGTCATGTGAAGACTCAAATGGGCTGTACATCCAAGATGGTTTTCCACATGATTGTCAGCTGATGCTGGCTTTTAGCTGGGCATTCGCTGGGGCTTTTGACAAGAGCACCTGTCTATAGCCTCTCCATGTGGCCTGGGCTTCTCACAGCATGGCAGCTGAATTCTGAGAGGAAGTAGTATCCCTCCTAGATCCAGTATTCACAAAGGCCCAGGTAGAAGATGCCAGGCTCCTTATGACCTAGCCTCAGAAACTGCACAGTGTTACTTCTGCCACATTCTACTGATCAAAAAATGAGTCACAGGGCTAGAGTAGATTCAAAGAGAGAGGGCTACAAAATGCATGAATGCTAGAAAGTGTGAGTTTTTGGAGGCTGTCTTTGGAGACTAGCTCCCACAAAGAGTGTGTAGCAGAAGAACTTGGCCTAGTATGTGGGGTCAGGAAACGTTTCCAAGGAAGTGCCATTGATCTGAGATCTGATAGATGAGGAGGGATTGACACAGTAAAGACAAGTAGTATGTTCTAGGCTTAGGAAATACCATGTGCAAAGGTCCTGTGACAGTAAGAAGCATGGCACATTCAAGTGCATAAAGTGAGCATTTATGGCTGAAGTGCAGAGACTAAGGCAGGATGTGGGTCAGGATATGATGGGAGAGATCGTGTAGGAACCAGTTGTTCGAGAAACTCTTCTATAGGCTAGGTTAAATATCTTGGTCTTTATGTTCACAGCAATGGGAATATCTTAAAGCAGCACTCAGAAAATATTTCTAGATTACATGAATGAGGGAATGACTTCATTCAATCATTCCACAGATAGCTACTAAACATTGACACTGGGCAGGAATAATAAATGTTGCGAATAAAATCAACTTGATAGAAGTGATTGGAACAGAGGATGTCTGGCTTCTTTAGGACAGGTCACTGGAGATGGCCTCTCTGAGCATTTGACATTTGAACTGAGGTATACATGATGAGAAGGCACCAGTCGTGACAAATTCTGAGGGAATAACCTTCTCAGGAGAGGAACACAGCAAATGCAAAGGCCCTGTGGTAGAAGCGAGCTTGATGTGCTCTGGGCACAACAAAAACAAAAAGGCCAGTGTATCTGGAGCACTACCATCCTTGTAGGGAAGAATTCAAAACTGGCTTTCTAAAAATGGCAAGGCCACCAGCAACACTTTCATATCAGGACAGCATATCACCAGGGCTGCAGCTTTGGTGACTCCGGAATGTCTCTTTCTGCTAGAATGTTTGGAATGCTCTTTCTCCTCTGGCCTGGCCCTGCCTGTCCTCAGCTATGAGACTCATCTTTCATCATGTACTTCCAAAGCTCAACAACCCCCAAGGAAGCAATTTGGCAGAATGTTCAAAGAACCTTAAACTTGTTCCTGCCCTTTGATTCAGTGATTCCCCATCTAGGGATCTAGCCAAAGGAAATAATCATAAATATGGAAGAAGACTATTAGACAAAGAAGCTCATCCCAGCGTGATTTATAATAATGGAAAATGCTAGTAAATCAAATATTCAACCATAGGGGAAAGATTAAGTAAATTAATGTATATCTCCTAGATGTGGGCTTTAAAAACCGTGCTCCTGAAGGACTGAAATAACATCAGGAAATGCTTGTGTTATAATGGTAAGATTAAAAAGCAGGATATAAAATGGTATATATGTGATTTCTATAACTATTTTAAAAATTACATGCAAGAAAAATACTGACAGTAATCATTTCTTTAAGGGCAGATTATAGGTAATTTCCTTTTCTTCTTTTCTGTAATCCTTCTACTTCCTGTAATGAGCATTATTTCCTTAAAAGAAAAAGAGAAGCAATGGCTCCCCACTACCTTTAGGATCAAAAACACCTTAGCTGATACTCAGTCTGGCCACAAATTACATTTTCTTTTTTAAAAGTACATAATTTTTTGGTCTCCCATGATTTTTTTTTTTTTACCAGAATTTGATACTCCAGCTAACACAAGTTTACCTTCTCCCCCAGATGACAATCCTTTTTGATGGTAGCCATTTGGGCATGCTACCTTCTTCCCACCCGGGGCTTAAGGAAGGGAAGGAGGGAGAGAGGAAGACCTCTCCACCTCCTCTCATCTGGCTAAGTCCTATACATCTTTCAACATCCACCTTGAGCCCCTCATTCTCCAGAAAGCCTTTCCTAACTAAGCTGGCCTCACTGGCCTCCCCTTTCTAATGGTCTATAGCACTGCAGGCTCAACACACCTGGTCTTATATTGCTCCTCAAAGTCAAGGTCTGAGTCTCTGTCCCCCATATGACTCATCAGCTCCTGAGCATTTTCGTGCTTTCATATAAGTACCACTCCATCTTGACCCCTGGCACAGAATCATCTTGTTCATCTCACGAGGGTCAGTCAGCGTTCCATAATGGAATAAGCGAGTGGCTGCATTTGAACAAGCCTGACAGACAAAACAGCATCTTTGGGAAATATCGCTACATGCCTAGCTCAGGCCCAGGTCTTGATGGGAATGCCTTCTTCTGGCAGAACTCCCCCTCCTTCACTCCACCCTGTTCTCCTCCTCCATCCACCACCAACACTGACCATCTCCAGCTCAAAAGGATTCAAAACCAGGGCTGGCAACGTCAGAGGGAAGGCTGCACATAAACTCCACACACACCAGCTACTCAAGAAAAGGCCCTTTTGTTTCCTTCCCCATGGGCCCCCATAAATTATGAGCCACAGCCTTTCTTTTTTTAAATGAGCCTAAGGTTAGGGGAGAGAAATCATAGCTCACCCCACTGAAGTGCTTTCTGTGGAAGCAGATGTGCCCTGGTTTTGAACACATCCATACCTTAGGGCATGTGGCACTGTTTCGGTAAACCTCTCAGCTCCCTGTGCAAACACAGAGATGCCCAGCTCTGCTCTGTGCTCCCACAGGGCACACCTTGGAGCGCCCCTCTCTCTGTTGGGTGGTTACCACTTTGCTTGCATCGGTGAGCTCCCTGAAGGGCCAAGCTAAGACTTACTTGCCTTTGTTTCCTCAGCACCAAGAGCAGTGCCCAACACACAGAGGCCCGTGCTCTGTGTTTGTGGAGGGAGTGAATGAATGAATTACAAAAGCCTCAGAAAGCTCAGAAAGAGCCAAATGTGGACTTCCAGAAAACAATGACTGGTTTATGCCCTATATTAGTTTCCTAGGGCTGATGTAACAAATTACCACCAACTTGGTGGCTTAAAACAATAGAAACATGTTCTTTCACAGTTCTGGAGGCTGAAGTCTAAAATCAAGGGATTGGCAGGGCCGTGCTCCTCCGAAGTATCTAGAGGAGAATCCTCCCTTGTCGCTTCCAGCTCCTGGTGGCTCCACTCCTTCCTTGGTTTGTGGCTGCGTTAATCTAGTCTCTGCCTCCATCTTCATATGGCCTTTTTCTCTTCTCTGTGTGTCTCTTATAAGGACATTAGTCATTGGACTTCGGGCCCACTCGGATAATCCAGAACGATCTCATCTTGAGATTCTTGACTAAATTATATTAGCAAAGACACTTTCTCCAAATGAGGCCACATTCACATGTTCTGGGCATTAAGATGTGTACTGTATACATCTTTTGTGCCATTTAACCCAGTAAATGCCCTTTTTTATAGTAGCGACATATTGCCATCTACCCTAACACCTAGTATAGGGTCAATTTTTAAAATGCGATGGATGGCTGTTCTGCCACGATCCACGTCTAGGACATTTAGTTAATGCCTGCTAGCAAAACGTGGCTGGGAAAAGTTTCTCCCAAGCGGTGGTATCATCTCTTGGGAACTTTTCTCCCAGCACCAAAGACTGATGCTCATGGGATCACATGCATTTTATCCCTCCATCATAGCCCTGCTAATATAAAAGACTGAAACAGCCATTTGCAGAGAGGATGAATTTTTTTTACACAGATATCTCGGTGTACTAACTGCACCAAAGGGTTTAATCAATGATTGTATTGAGTCACATCAATGTAACTCAATTCCAGAAACCTTTGATAATGTACCTGAATTTTCTGAATAAAATGTTCCCTCTCCTGGACAAACAACCTTACAGCTGCCACCTAGTGAATCCTAAGATTTTCTTAAAGCCGGGCAACGTCTGTGTCCGCCATCCCTCAGGTTAACAGGCTCACAAACAACAGCACAGTCAAAACCAAACTTCATTTGAGTCGCTGTTGACCTGGACTGAGTGAGGCAAACTTCAGCCCACATTTGTCTGTTGAGAGAGAGAAGGACAGCAGTAGCGTTATAGGATTCCTCATGCACGGCACAATCTGGGGGCAGGCTTTCCAATGAGCAACACGTGTGCAACCCAAGGACACAGGCACCCACAGGCTTGTGTGTCACTTGCAAATGTGTGAGCAGTGGGCTCAGCCTGACACACCCTGCGAATGCAGCTATTTTGGCAGCTTGAATCGCGGTGTTGGTAGAGGACAGAACAAACTCAAGTTAACCCTAGTTACCTCCTTGGGCTCTGCTCTTTGGGAAGGAGTCAGGCAGGCAGACAGCTGCCACTTCAAATTCCACTCCCCGGGAACAATGCACTTTATTTTTGGAAAGAGGATAAAACAAAGGAGAAGAGACCAATGCTGACAAATATACATTTGCTTTTCTATTTATGCAAAGCCCCTGCCCCTTCATCCCTTCAGTTACCAGTTGTTTAGAGCAGCCGCAGAATATATAGACTTGTAAATAGTCATGGGCCTGCATCCCTGCAGAAAGCAATACAGGCCAGCTTCCAAGATGGTATATCCCACTGCTGTAAAGAGCTACGTAAATAACAGGATTATTTCCATGACAGACTGTTGGCCCACATGGTTGTGATTCATGCTTCTATAAGACAAATACTCTCTCTCGATCCTTTCTATGTAAGAGTCACTCTCTACATCAGTGGTATTCTAATCATGGACGCTTCATTATACAAGAGAAAAGGGGAGAGAGAAGAAAACTTCGCTCCCATTCTGTTGCCATCATTCTCTGTCTCGACACTCACTACTTTCTGCACAATTTCACACAACATTCTCACTAAAGCATGACCCCATATGAAAAGCCCACTGGTGGAAAAAAAGAAAGGAGAGAGACAGAGAGACAGAGACAGACAAACAGACAGAGAAGAAGGAAGGGGGGGGGGAGGGAGGAAGGCAGCAGGCAGCAAAGGCAAAGAAAAATTTGAAAACAGCTCCATAGGAGCAAGGATTATGTTCATTTTGCTTACCACTACACACCCATAAACCTA
Source organism: Hippopotamus amphibius kiboko (assembly GCF_030028045.1). NCBI lineage: Eukaryota > Metazoa > Chordata > Mammalia > Artiodactyla > Hippopotamidae > Hippopotamus > Hippopotamus amphibius. Next base: position 27,708,438 of record NC_080202.1, on the reverse strand, counting down.
GCACAACCTAGTAGCCCTGGCACATAGTAAGCCCTTAATTAAGCATTTAATGAATAATTAGAACAGGTGCAAAAATTCTCTAATAATTAAATGGAGCTTAGTTCAAAACCATCTAAATAATAGTTTCCTCCTTATGCTGTTCATCATCTTGTCACTTATTTAAGGAACCCTACTACCAGGTGCCAAGTATTTTGATTTCCTATCTCATGTAAAGCTACACAATGATCCTAACTCTTTGATAAATGGTACATATATGCTGAAAGAGGTTAAGTAACTTGCCCACTGTAAGACAGCTAATAAGTGGAGGAATGGGAAGCTAAGCACAGGCCTGGCTGACTGCAGAGCCAAGAAAATGTAACTATATCCTGCTGCTTCTCGGGAGATTATCAGAGCATATCAGCTACATCCTTAGCATCAGCTTCCTAGATGGGACTGTGATTTAGTAGGTCTCATTAAAATTGAATTTGACTGCAATAAACCCATTGGCTACGTGGAGGAATTTTTCACAATGAGATCTTAGCTGTAAAGCATAAAACTAAGAGGCAATTTTTTTAAAAGATACTAGCCCCATTCGATGTACTCGCTGTGAGATTTCTAAAGAAGTGGTGCCTAAGAAATTAGCATCACTCATATGTGGAACATTAAAAAACAAACAAACCAACCCCAAAATAAATGAACTAAACCAAACCAAAACAAACGTGGATACAGAGAACAGAATAGTGGTTAGCAGAGGGAACAGGGTAGGGGGAATGAGAAATGAGTCAAGGGGATCAACTCCATGCTGACAGATGGAAACTAAATTTTTGGTGGTGAGCACACTGTAGTATACACAGAGATAGAAACATAATGTTGTACACATGAAACTTACATAATGTTATAAACCAATGGTAACTCAATAAAAAGTAAATTTTAGAAAAGAAATTCAAATCACATACTTATCAATTGTTTTTTTCCTTTAAGAACTTTTATTGAGATACAGTTAACATACAATAAACTGTATATATTTTAAAGTGTACAATTTGATATTTTTTTCTTATTAGTAATGTATATATGGCAATCCCAATCTCCCAGTTCATCCCAACCTCCCAGTTCATCCCAACCCAAACCCCACTCCCCTTTCCCCACTTGGTGTCCATATGTTTGTTCTCTACATCTGTGTCTCTGTTTCCGCCTTGCAAACCTGTTGATTTGTACCACTTTTCCATATTCCGCGTATATGTGTTAATATAAGATATTTGTTTTTCTGACTCACTTCACTCTATGTGACAGTCTCTAGGTCCATCCATGTATCAATTGTTAATTATCTTTCCTTTCCTATCTTTCCTCCACTAGTTTGTGGGCAATGGCGAGAAGGGACTGTATCTGTTTTGCTCACTGCTGTAAACCCAGGACCCAGAACTCTATGGTGGCACTCCATCTTTAATGAATGAAAGTGAGAGTGATGGACTCGGTAGTGGGTAGAGTTCTGCACCCCTGGACAGGGACTCCAGGCAGGCTGGGATGATGTGTGTGAAACTGGGGCTTTGGGGAATCCACAACACGGTCCTGTGAAACAGCTGGAGAAAATGGATTCAGACTCTGGAGAAACATCCTCTCCCACTCAGTTAAATTTCACATTCCTCCCACATGGAAGGCCCCAAAGCAGATGGAAAGTTGCATTTACTCAAAATTCAAGCCCTTTTATTTTTTATTTATTAAAAACAATTTTTTTTTAATTTTTGGCTGCTGTGAGTTTTCATTGCTGCTCACAGGCTTTTCTCTAGTTGTGGCGAGCAGGGGCTGCTCTTCGCTGTGCAGTGGCTTCCCCTGTTATAGAGCACGGGCTCCAGGCTCGTGGGCTTCAGTAGTTGCAGCAAGCGGGCTCAGTAGTTGTGGTTCGCGAGCTCTAGAGCACAGGCTGAGTGGTTGTGACACAAGGGCTCCGTTGCTCCACGGCATGTGGGGTCTTCCCTGACCAGGGATCGACCCCGTGTCCCCTGCATTGGTAGGCAGATTCTTAACCACTGCACCACCAGGGAAGTCCCCTCAAGCCCTTTTTAGTTGCAGCCCAGCATCCTCCAATTTCCCAAACACTGCATATGGTGGCTCCTATCAGCAGTGGGCTGTGAAAGAGCCTTGCTGTTCTATAAAGACTGAGTCTTCAGAGGTTTGGGACCCTGAGACAAAGTCATTTAGCTCTCAGTAGTGGAGAGAAGCAGAAAGAACCCAGGCTTTCTTTAGGGCATGGCCTATTGAGACTGAAAGAAGCTTAAATATCCTTCTCATTTGTCACCTGAAAAACTGATCCAAAGTCACTCACGTCATTAGTAGGAGAGCCCAGACTTGAACTCAGGTCTTCTGACAGCCTCTAATCCAAAATTACTGTACACCACCCCACCCCACCCCCCAGCCCCACACAGGTAGCTCTATAGTAGAGGGCCAACACAACATGAAGAGGGGAACAGACAGCACAGGGTCACTATCCTCACAAACTATATGGTCACTGGGATTCCTAGCTAAGTAAAGAACAAAGAGAAGCAACACGTGTTCTCTGGATCCTGAGGAAACCTGCATTGTCAGGCCATGCAGGGCAGAGAAGGAAGTGTTCTGAGTGCTGTCTGAGCCATGCATAGTGGAGCTCTGGAAGGACATAAAAAGTAGGATGTTGAAGAAGAAGTAGTACAGGCATGGGGTCAAAAACATGGGTTTCAATCCTGAGCCAGCTACCTGCTAGTTCTACAACCTCTGGCAAGTTACTTGGCCTCTCTAAGTCTCAGTTTTGACATCCGTAAAATGTGGACAGTACTCATGTCACAGGGTTACTGTCATCATTTAATGAAATAATAAATGCAGAACATCTAGCAGAATTCTTGGCACAGAAGGGAGACTTGACCAACCTTATGTCCATCCCTTCTCCATCAGTCTAGGAAACAGGAAGAGTGGATTCGTTTAGACGAAAATGACTGGGATATGGCTGGTGTATAATAACATTATTTCATTCACCATGACTGTGCACACAGAACCAAAATAAGACTTTTAAAATGTTATCTTCAGCAAAGAAGTCATGGTTCTCTCCTAAGGGAAACTGGCATGCCAATTACCCCCGGAGAAAAGAAAGCCTGAGGCAGTGTGCATGGAGTCACATGAAACCCACCCAGCTCTCCCAGTTGATTAGAACACAACTGGACTTCTAAGCAAAGGTCCCCAGTCCAGCACCAATTACCATGGGTTGTCATAAAAGAAGACCTGGGCCAACTGGATTGTTTTTTCTCTCTAAAAATCGAACTGAGAAATATGAGGAGAATACAGCATTTAGCAACAGCAGACAAAAGATCATGAGACAGAAAAAACCCAGAGAGACCGTGAAGCATTTTGAACAAGGTGAAGTTATGAAAGTCAGAAACTAGGAAGTCACGAAAATATAAAGGCCAGAGGTTGAGGAAATCGGGCAGCAGGAAGAGGAAAACAGCCATGAAGAAGAGATGAGTCATGAGAACGATGGAACACCACAGTCACGGTCCATGCGCTCCTGAGGCCAACATTCCTGGAACCACCCAGGATTCCAAGTGACTGTACCATTCCACTTTCAGTCTCTGTGTGGCCCAGATTCTGCCGGAGTTCTTGATCCTCCCAAGGCCAACTGAATAGCTTTCCCTGAGTTCCCACACACGTGTAACCTTATGACGAACTTATGAATAATTTGAATGAATCTGTTTTTTCACCCAAACAAGTCTGATTGAGTTAACCTACTTGCTATATTTAACCTATAGCCTGAACTTCCTGGGATCAGTCCAATTGCATGAATTTGCCCTAATTCTTGAAAGAGGATTTATTACAACTATAAAAGAAATATGATTTAACTTTCACACTTGTTTATGACTTTTTCTGCAGATAAATTCACAAATAAGAATGGCCTGCCAGGACATGGAAGCAACCTAAATGCCCATCAATAAATGAATGGATAAAAAAGATGTGGCATATATATACAATGGAATATTACGCAGCTATAAAAGGGATGAGATGGAGCTATATGTTATGAGGTGGATAGACCTACAGTCTGTCATACAGAGTGAAGTAAGTCAGAAAGAGAAAGACAAATATTGTATGCTAACTCACATATATGGAATCTAAAAATTGTACTGATGAACTCAGTGACAAGAATAAGGATGCAAATGCAGAGAATGGACTGGAGAACTCGAGGTTTGGGAGGGGGCAGGGGGTGAAGGGGAAGCTGAGACGAAGCGAGAGAGTAGCACAGACATATATATACTACCAACTGTAAAACAGATAGCCAGTGGGAAGTTGTTATATAACAAAGGGTGTTCAACTTGAGGATGGAAGATGCCTTAGAGGACTGGGAGGGGGAGGATGGGGGGCACTCGAGGGAGGGTGGTGGGGAAGTCGAGGGAAGGAGGGAATATGGGGATATGTGTATAAAAACAGATGATTGAACTTGGTGTACCCCCCCAAAAAAATAATAAATTAATTTTTAAAAAATAAAATAAAATAAAATAACCATGCCTAATAAAAAAATATGATTACAAAGGGCAAAAAAAAAAAGAACGGCCTGGTTTTGGATTTCATAAATATGGTCATCTTAATGACATACCAGGCTACTCACCAGGCTCTGTGGGATAAGGAAGTGGGCAGGGAGGGCATAGAGCTAAGTCTCCCTCCCTCCACTCAAGAGTCCTTTCAGTCGAGTGATTTCAACAGAACTACCCAAAAATCCTAAAGAAGAATGAGTAATGAAGCACCGTAAGGGTAGATATCATATTTGCCAAATTTGTTGTGTGTCACCAATACCTGGTACCAAGCCTGGAACTTAAACAGCACTTTAAAAATTTTAACGGAAGGGACGGAGGGAGGGAGGGAGGGAGGGAGGGGAGGAAGGAAGGGAAGGGAAGAAGGGAAGAGGGCAGAAGCCATGAAATGTGCTTCTCAGATCTCAGGCTATCAACTGCATAATTAACTGCTGACTCCAGCTGCTGAGCTCTGAGTATGCACCAAGACCATGCACCCCACCACTGCCCTCAGCCAAAGAGTAAGCATGGCCAGGGTACTAAGGCCACAGTTCCTGTGGAATGTGGGACCCTTTTAATGTGGACTTTGGCTCAAGAACTCCCTATTGACCTGGCTGAAACTTTTTTAGAACTGCAGTGCCATCTAAGACTCTACCTATATCCAAACATTCTTCCACTCTCCATAGGTGAGAGACTTGCATCATGGTCTGATGGCTCTCCCAACCTCCTTTGGCCCCTTCCCCTTTTTTTCCTCACCATCATCTTAGCATCCGCATCTCAGAGAACCTAACCAATGTAGGGCGGGAAGAAATAAGAGAGGGAGGGAGGGTGCTGAGCATGGCTAAGTTTGGATGGAACTAGCCCATCTTGAAATTTCTTGACCTTGGAATTATGAGGCAGGTTTTTCAGTTCTGTCCCAGTGGTACAACTAAAGTTAGAACGACCTGCTTGACACACACACCCTCTGCCCTGCTCTGTGCTCTGTGCCTAGGGAGATTGACTTCTATAGCTTGTGTCTTCTGGGCTCTTTCACTGGCTAGTTTCAGGTTGGGTTTGGCCATTGAGAGGCACCAGTAGGAGACTGGAGGTCAGGGAGAGAGAGTGAGCAGTCTGCTTCTTCATTACTCCTCCCTGCTTCAGCACTGTGTTTCTGCCAATAACTTCATTCCCTCATGAATACCAAGTGACTTCTACCAAGTGACTGCCCTTCTGTTTTTCCAGATGAGATTTCAGCAACTGTTTGACAGAAGAGAGAGTTTAGCTTATTGTTGGACTGACTCCATTACTAGTCAGTTAATGGCCTCCCCATGTCCATGTTTTGCCCTGTAACTTCATAGTCTCCTCCCACAGTAATTCTGGTCTTGGCCATGTGATTCGCTTTGGCCATTGGGAAAGAAGTTTCATAAAAAAAAACAAACACTTGAATGTTTCTACTTCCTCTTTTGCTTCTTTGCTATCACCATGAAATAGTGATAGCCTCACAACATGATCAGGTTGGCCTGCTGGAGGATTATTTTAAAAGTCCGGTCTTCCAGCCCAGGCTTCCTATACCAGCCTAAAGCCCACCAACCACCAAACATATGAAAATGCTTAGGCAAGATCAGAGAAATCACCTAGCAGTCCAGCAGATGAGAAGAACATGAGTGAGCCCAGCTGAGACAACAAAAACCATCTAGTAAACCCTAGATTCATTTAAGCCACTGAGCTTTGGAGTAGTTTTTTACACAGCATCATTGTGACAGTAAATAACTGATAACAGTGTCTTAATTGGTTTTCATTTCCGGGAGGAAGTAAAGCCTGCCCAGCCAGACTAGCTTTGGGGGAGGAAGAAAGGGAACCTGGGGAAGGAGGAGTTGGCAAGAACTCCTTGTAGAGGACAAGTTGATGTTCCCTCAAGGAAGGACAAACAGTTTCAAGGAACTGGTCTTGAATGACTTCCTTGGCCCAAACCAGATCTAAGTCAAGTGTTAGAAGCCTAAGAAAGTCACTCCAGAGGGAGGAAGTAAGAATACAACTTTGAGGCTGTAGGACAAAGAAGCGCTGAAGGCCAAATTCCAAGTGAGGTTGGAATTCCCTCCATTTTAGAGAATTCCATCAATGCAGGAGCAAGATCCAGCAGACTGGGGACTGATAAGAAAAGACAGAGTGGGTCCACTAACTGAGGACTTTAAAAAAATCTCTGCAGATGGTCAGCACCCTGAGGTGGAAGCCAAGCCCTAGGATTGAGAAAACTGACCAAATTGGACCCAGAGAAAGATCCAGATCAGATTCAGCCTTAGACGTGAGTAATTGGAATGGTCATACCTGCCTGTGAATCAGAGAAGATGCGGAATTTGCTGGTGAGGCCCTCCTCGCCAGAGACAGCAATCACAATCTATAAGCACCACTGGGCAGTACATTCAGAGAGAAAAATGAGGCTAAGAAGGAAGTCATCATTAAAAATCGAGAGAGACGACATAGGCATCTGGCTGAAAAAGCATGTGTTCAGGTTCTCTGTTGCTTCATAGCACACAACCCCCAAATGCAGGGTCTTAAAACACCACCAATTTATTATGTCTCAGAGATTATATCTCAGGAATTTGGGCAGGACACAACGGGCTGGTTACTCTTTTCCATGCAATGTTAACAAAGAAAGCTCAGTGGTATTCCACTGGTGGACAGACAGAAGACAGCTTCACTCCCACATTGAACACCTGTGCAAGAACTTCTGGAAGGCTAAGCTGGGCATAGCAGTGTCAGGGTAATCAAGTATCTAACAAGACTGCTCAGGGCTCCCACAGAGAGTATCCCAAGAGGTCTAGCCCAAGGCTTCATATGAGCTAGCTTTCAAGAAACAAAGAATGTGCAGCCACATTTAACTTACCTCACCGTGATGTAAACAAATGTTCTCCAAAGTTGGTTTTAACATTCCAGAAGGCGCACACAACGATCCCCAGGACTGGAAGAGAATATCAGCATTTAAGTGTATATTTATTTTCTCTTAAAAATGAATTAACTAAGCTTTATGACTATTTCATATCTAGGTTGGCATTGCCGTCTTCTTTGCTCCATGTGTCACAGGTCACAGCACAAACAGCACTGAGGGTTGAGCGGGATTCCTACAAGACAGAGGCTGACAGTGAGGGCATCCTCATTGGTTCCTTGATTTCAGAGCATCTCTATGTATTACAGTTTACATGTACCTGGTTAAGTAGACTGCATTTTCTATTACTGCTATAGGCTGAACATTTGTGTCCCCCCAAATTCATATGTTGAAATCCTAATCCCCGGTGTGATGGTATTTGGAGGTAGGGCTCTTGGGAGGTGATTAAGCCTTAAGGGCAGAATTGGGGCCTTTAACTAAGGGACCCCAGAGGGCCGCCTCTCCCTTTCCATCACATGAGGACACAGCCAGAAGTCAGCAGTCTGCAACCAGGATGAGAGCCTTCACCAGAAGCTAACCGTGCTGGCATCCTGATCTCAGACTTCCAGCTTCCAGAACTGTGCAAAATGAATTCTATTGCTTATGAGTTACCCAATCTGTGCAGTGTTCTGATATAGTGGCCTGATCGGACTATGACAATTACTTAATTTTAATCAAACCCATCTTCACAAAATGGATAAATGGCTTAAAAGAATTCCTGCAAAGAATGTGAATGGAGGACAATACTGATAGTACAAGCGACCAATAAGAAAATGGGAAGTGACATTCTCACTTTTCCTACTTCTAGTAGGAGCTCTCCATCAACTGCATCATCAAATATGATAAGAAAATTGTCAAAAATCAAATTATTAAAAAGACTATTCACAAAACGAGTAGCTATAAATCTAGCTTCATTTACAATTCACCTCTCTCCAAGGCATATTGGTTAATGTGTATTTAGCTAGTACAGTTAGGAAGACACTTCAACCACTGCTAATTTGATTTTCATTCTTTTAAATTTCCTACTTCTGAATATATTTTTATTTGCATATTATATTTGCACAGCAGCTGTGTGCGTGTGTGTGTGTGTGTAATTTATAAATACCTAAGTAAATACACAAATATTGTGAGTGCCTCATTAAAACCATTTTACTGGTAGGAGAATAATCAAAAATATTTGAAAACCACGATTGGAAAGACCAGACAGATAGCAAAGTCAGTGGCCAAAAGGAATGGAGTAAATGTGGGGGAGGAATGAGGAGTGAGTCAGTGAACTGTGATGGGCCTGGAAAGATCACCTTCTGAGAAGCATATCAGAAACTCCTATGAACATCTGTAGCTCCTGACTGGTCATCAGCTTGGCCCCATCACCTCACCACCTGGTCATGTGTTACCATGGTTTCTGTGCTGGTCTCATCCCCAGGCCATCCAGCCTGAACCCCAGAAAAAGAGCTCCAGGCCAGAGATTAGCTACTGCTCATCCCCATCCCGCCAGCACCCATCACAACTATCTGCTACCTCACCTGGGAAGTCTGTCCTGCTCTCCCTTGGCTCCTGGATTATCAGGCTTCCAATGTATTCGCAGAGCCCTGGGTCTTCCATCTTAGCATTGGACTCTAATCCTAGCACTGTATTGTACCCCACTACATCATCATCGCCACTATTTGTTTGTTTTTCCAACTAAACTGTGAGCTCCTTGAGGGCGGAGATTTTACCTTATTCATTTTCATAGCCCCAGCCCTGGCCCAGGCAGACCTGGCATGGAGTGGACATTCAATAACTGTATGTGGAATAAATGAATGGGAATGAACAGAGGTGGGACTGATGCATGGTTTTCATAAAATGATTGCCACGACTCCTTCCCCAGTTCCTCTCTGCTCTCCCTCAGAAACACACTTCTATTTGTCCAAGGCTGAGCCACAAGCCACGTTGTTTTACACAAGACTCTTTTAATAACAACTCAAACTAGTTTAGGATTTAAAAAAAGAAAGGACAAGGGGACTATATTGATCCATTGAACCAGGAAATCGAAGGATGAACCTGGTTCCAAGCACACCTAGATCTGGGAATTTGAGTGTGATCCACAGACCCTTCTATGTCATTTCTTCCCCATCATTTGATACTGACACTTTCTGCATGTGGTCTCATTCTTACCTATTCTACAAATCAATCTTTCCTGGAGTGTAAAGAAGATGCCCAGCAGCGATCCTCAATTCATATGCCTTTAGCTCTCTCACAGAAAAGGCAAGTGACCTTCTCCTCCAGATCCAAAGTCCCAGAGAAGGATCCTGAGAGGTCTAGCTTATGTCAAATGTCCATTCCTGCCAGAAAAATGGAGTTCTGTGATTGGCAGATCAAGACTATGCCCCACCCCCGAATCAGTGGTATGAGAAGCTGTGATTGGCTGTCCCACTGACTGACACGATTGGGAAAGAGGAGCAATGTCTTAAAGGAGGAGATGGGGTGGGGGCCTTTGCTGGACAGACAGAAAAAAATAACAGATGTCTTCTCCAAAGCTCTCTGGAAAGTGACCTGCATAAGAATCCCCATTGCTCCCTGGAAAATTCAGGCCCAATGTTTGAGCTAAGGGGAAAAAAATCCTTGTGACAAATCACTTTCTCCCTCTGCCTGCCCATAGCCCTCTTCAAAGGAGATTCTGTTTCTCTCTTATTCATGTCCCTACCAAAATGACGCTGGGTGGTCCAACATTTAAACCCCCCTCAGCGCCTGCAGCCAGACCCTGACAAGCAAGCCGAGGTCCCACCCTCAACCCAGGAAGCCTCTTAGCACAGGGCCTCAGTTAGCTACAGGCTGTGTTGTGCCAGCCCCAATCAAACCCAGGCCCCGGGGGTCACTCTGAAGGCCAGCAGCTCACTGCTTTGGGAGCTGTCTCCTGCCAAAGTGTTATCGTCAGGCCCCTGTTCCAAAGTGCTTCGAGGCTGAAGACTGGTCTCAACCTGGCTTTGACGGCTGGGCTCCGGGCCTGGCTGGAGGCTGCGGATCAACGGCACTTTGTCAGCCGAGCAGGCACACCTTCTAGAAGCTGAAGTGCACACTGAACGGAGGCGTCTGCAGAGCTCCTGGCCCCGGCAGGCCCTCCGCGTGTTTGGGTAAAGAAATATGCAGCTTGAGCTGTGGTCCTCGCTGCCTGAGCCGCTGAGCTGCAATCAACAGCAACACCGCAAGGACACAATATTTTCTCCCCATTTACAACACGTTCATTTATTTTGGAATTTCTGTGCCAGCTGAGGCTACAGGGCAGTGACAGTGGAAAACTTGTCCTGGGGCCAAGCAAAAGAGAGAGTTGCAACTGAGCTCCTGTTCTGAAAAAGGGTGCTCGAAAGCAGCGAAAAGTAAGCAAGGCTAAGAGGGTGACCTTCACCAGACAGCAGCCCACCGGCCGCGGGGCCAGGGGCTGGGAAACAACTCATTTGGACAGCCACTCTTGCTCCTAGCATGGGGCTCTGCAGGTTGGCCCCTGGAACCAAGGGCTCCTGAGAAATTATTGACACCCCTGGGGCTTCCATTATACAATACCATCCTCTTTCTCGCTTTCAAAATTCCCTGGGGAGTCAGAGCTCATGGGCTTTCAAAGACAATCCCTTACCCTCCAAAAGCTGGCTTTAGTATAAAATACCATAGGGAAGGGACTTCCCTGGTGGCACAGTGGTTAAGAATCTGCCTGCTAATGCAGGGGACACAGGTTCGATACCTGCTCCAGAAAGATCCCACATGCCATGGAGCAACGAAGCCCATGCACCACAGCTATTGAACCTGCGCTCTAGAGCCCGTGAGCTACCACTATTGAGCCCTTGAGCCACAACTACTGAAGCCCACATGCCTAGAGCCCATGCTCCGCAAGGAGAGAAGCCACCGCAATGAGAAGCCTGCGTGCAGCAATGAAGATCAAACGCAGCCAATTAATTAATTAGTTAGTTAATTTAAAAAAATACCATAGGGAAGTGAAAATGATGGGATTTGGAGTAAGAAAGACTTGCGTTTGAATTGTTCACACGGCTACTTACTGAGTGTCTTTGGGCAGGTGTTTTACCTCTTTTAGCTTCAGTTTCCACATCTGTTTTTAAACGGACATAATAATGTCAAACCAGCAAAGTTGTCATGGGAAATAGGGTAACTGATTGAGGGACACAGCACAATGCCCAACTCTTTCTGGGCACTCAGCACAGGACAGTTCTGACCCCTTTGTCTTCCTGGCTTTTATTGGCTCGTTTGGATGCCTCCCACTCAACTTTATAGTGTACCTGTAAAACAGACCAGGATGTTCCCAGGGTGGGAAGACTATTTGCTGGGGGACTGAGAATTTCTCCAGGTTGGTGGATGGTCCAAGAAAGGAGGTCATGGTGAAGGGGATGGATATATCCCACTACAGCATGTGATGACCAGTTCCCCCAACAAAGAGGCCCTAGGACGGGCCCACTCCAGTTGCTGTCACAAGAATCCTTGACAGAGAGATCAGTATGTCCCAGGCACAAGTAGGCACCTACAATTGATATCTGGGGCTACCTTCCACAGAGAGCCTACTTCTCCAAGGAAGTAAGTATTGATTTGGGAGTTCCAAATAAATTTTAGCAAGTGGGTGAATTTGGAAATACAGAATCTACATATACTGAGGATCAACTGTAATTTATCATCCACACCAAGACACTTTTATGAGTGAAAAGAGTTGCTGCTACCTCTTATACCAGGACAACTGGTGTAAACTGGAACTGTCCCAGGCAAATCAGGATGTATGATAACCCTAATTTTAGCCTCTGAGGCCCCTTTGAGAATCTGATGAAAGCCATGAGCAGACATAATTTTTGCAGACAATCCCAAGGAATTCACAGACCCCAGGGTTCCTTGGGTTACACATCCGGCCCTAAAGAGCAATTAAAACAATAACACACAAACCATAGTATGGTAAAATTATGTCTAAAACTTGAGGCTAAAATAATGATGGGATGTCTTTAAGTCAGAGGAAGCCTCCTCTGGGACCCTAAGCACTCACAGACAAAGTCACTGTTGACATGCACTTGATGACCAGGGCCACTGCCTCCCTGTCGTAGAAACAAATTCATCCCAAATTTGAACTCACACACCATGAATCTGGGCAGGGAGAAAAATGGGGGCTCCTGAAAGCTTAACATGGGTGTGCTCAAGGGCTTCCCTAGTCACTATCCCTGTGCCAAGTGCCCCATCCTCAGCACCCACGCAGAGGGCCAGGCATGAAGAACATCTGCAGCAGAAGGACCAGTGAGGAAATCGTTTGGACTCACTTAGAGAAACAAAGAAAGTCCTCCCACCCCCATAGCCTGGGACCAGGGACTAAGGACCACCAAAAGGTTAAGTGACACCCTACCACCCCATACCTCACTTCCACAGAGGACGAGAAAGGAACCATGGCCACTGGTGGGAGCTACAGGTAGCTCTGCAAATGTACAATTCCAATGTAATGGCTTAAATCCCTGTGGGTTGATGGGGCCTGGGAGCCAGTATCTTTCATCCCTCATCACACTCCTGCCCCCATGGCTCACCTCCTCACTTGGAAGAGCACAGCTGCCCAGATGTGAGTTTCCCATTAACTCCGCTGGCTCTAGTCTGGAATAAAGGAGACATTTTCATGCCAAATTAAAAACAACATGGAAATATGCATTGTGTTGGGAGAATTGGCCTTTTGAAAGGGGTATAAAAACTAGGGAAACTGATTTCATCACCCTGCCTGCAGACAGATCATCAAAGCATCCCCTTCCTGTGAAGCGGGCAGGCCACCTCTGTTCTTTCCCCTTTACAGACTGTGTTAGCATCTCCATTATTTACCCCCAGGGTGGGATAAAGCACGGTGCAAAGACTAAGATCTTTAAACTGCCTTGAGTGCCCATTAAGCACATTAATAACATCCACCATCGTGAGTCTTACCAATATAATTTCCGACTGCAAGCTGGGCGTGAAAAAAAGGGAAATGAGCTGAGTTTATCAACCAAGGAGACCACCTTAAGTTAGAAGAGATTAAGGGGTGAAGGGGAAAGGAGAGTTAGCTGAGAAGATTTCAGAACACCCTTGACTGTTATCTGGCTACTTTTTTCCCCTCCCCCTCATCTATGTCATTGTAGGGAATGGACTGAGCCAATCTGACTTTAAGAGGTTTCTTCTTCTTTTTTTTTTTTTTGGTGGTTCTTATTATTTTTTAATTGAAGTATAGTTGATTTACAATGTTGTGCTGGTTTCAGGTGTACAGCAAAGTGATTCAGTTATACATATACATATTCTTTTTCAGATTCCTTTCCCTTATAGGTTATTACAAAATATCGAACATAGTTCCCTGTTCAGTCCCTATACAGTAGGTCCTTATCGGTTATCTATTTTATGTATAGTAGTGTGTATATGTTAATCCCAAACTCCTAATTTATCCCTTGCCCCCTTTCCCCTTTGGTAACCATAAATTTGTTTTCCATGTCTGTGCGTCTATTTCTCTTTTGAAAAGAAGTTCATTTGTATCTTTTTTTTTAGATTCCACACATAAGCGATATCATATGACATTTGTCTCTCTGTGTCTGGCTTACTTCACTTAGTATAATAATCTCTAGGTTCATTGATATTGCTGCAAATGACATTATTTCACTCTTTCTTATGGCTGAGTAGTATATGTATAAACTACATCTATATATATATCTATATCACATCTTTATCCATTCATCTGCTGAGTGAGGCTACTGTCGAAATTCAGCCTCGGAGGGCAAGGTCCCTGTGCTACAAGAAGTCAGATAAGGATAAATTTTAAAAGAAAGGGAATGATTTGAGAAATGGGTCTTGGGTTTGTGTCAGTGCTCTAGTTGATTGCTCTAATCTGTGTGTGTTGGGGGACAGGGATGGTGTCAGGGGAAGGAGGTTTTAAAAATAATCAAAGACACCACTTCTTGAAGGACTGGGTTCCAGGAAATTCACATGTCTGAATTCACCTCCAATTCACAGCTCTCCAAAATGTGTTACTGTGTCCATTTCACAGATGAGAAAACTGAAGGTTAGAGAGGTCAAGCAGTTTATCCTGGGACCCACAGCTCTATGTGGACGAGCTGGAATAGAAACTAAGGTCTTTTGGACTTGGAAAGATGTGCTCTTAACCTCTCTTCTATCTGTCTGATCTGATGTAAGAAAGTGCGTGTGTGAAAAGGAAGGAGGGAGGCTGAAGAGAGATCCGTTTATTTAACACCTTGGAACAGAAGAAATTTTAGAAAAGCCTGACCCACAGGCCCAGGAGAGGAGGCCTTGGGCCTTAGAGCTGTGTGGGGTTAGAGGGGCCTAGCTGGCTGCCTCCTTCTCCCCTCCTCTCACAACCCAAGCCACAGGACAGTCTGCCTGTCTCCTCCCTTGCTTTCCTCATTAGCTGGGATTGGAACCAATTTGTGGATGCCTTTGGTGCCCTAAGGCAGTGTTTGAGTCATCTTCCCTGATGCTAAAGAAAAAAGAAAGGAGGAGACAGCCATCCCCCAGGAGACTGGAGACACAGAGAGAGAGGAGCAGTGATGGATGGAGGCCAGAAGGGAGAGGCCAGCATCCAGAGGTCATTCCTAGTCTGGCTGTTTTTAACCTAACACTTCTCCAGGGACCTGCTCCGCCATGAGATCATCTCCCACCCCAGGCTTCAAAAAGAGGCTCACTTGGGGATCAGCCTTCACTCCTTTGAGACATGTTAACTTAAGGGCCCCACGCCCTTCTAGCTCCCTGGTCTTCCTAACGCTCCAAGGAAAGAATCCAGGTAGAATTCAGCAGGATTAGGGCCAGCGATGGGTTTTATTTGCTTCCAAACAAGAAAAATGTCCATGGGCCTCTGAAGCTGGAACAGGAGTCGGATCAGGAAAGCATGATGGAATTACCCTTGAGGATTCTGCCTGGTGCCTAGCAGTGGGACTTTGGGGAACTTACCTCATCTCTCTGAGACAGTTTCATGACATCTTATAAGAATGGAAGTAAAGCAGGTGGTAAGAAGGGTTTGTAAGCTGGAACACACCAAAATGTTTGATGTTGTTAACATTCAACTCAAATGATGTGAAGGCTAATGATTCAAAACACCTCACTGGGGACTTCCCTGGTGGTCCAGTGGTTAAGAATCCACCTGCCAATGCAGGGGACATGGGTTCGATCCCTGGTCTGGGAAGATCCCACATGCCGTAGAGCAACTAAGCCCGTGCGCCACAACTACAGAGCCCGCGAGCCACAACTTCTGAGCCCATGAGCTGCAACCAATGAAGCCCGTACACTCTGGGACCTGTGTGCCTCAAATACTGAGCCCACGTGCTGCAACTACTGAAGTCCACGTGCCTAGAGCCCATGCTCTGCAACAAGAGAATCCCCCGCAATGAGAAGCCTGAGCACCACAACAAAGAGTAGCCCCCACTCTCTGCAACTAGCGAAAGCTCATGCGCAGCAACAAAGACCCAACACAGCCAAAAAAATAAATAAATAAAAATAAAATAAAAAGACTCACTGTGTTGAGTCATAAACATTAGAATAGTGCCCTGCACCATCAATTCATCTAAACCTCAAAAAAGTTCTGAGACAGTTACTATTCTCTTTTCTTTTTTTTTAAATTTTTATTGGAATATAGTTTATTTACAATGTTGTGTTAGTTTCTGCTGTGCAGCAAAGAGAATCAAAGTTATAGATACACATATATCCACTCTTTTTTAGATTCTTTTCCCATATAGGTCATTACAGAGTATTGAGTAGAGTTCCCTGTGCTATACAGTGGGTCCTTATTACTTATCTATTTTAAATGTAGTAGTGTGCGTATGTCAATCCCAATCTCCCAATTTATCTCTCCCCTTCTTCCCCCTTGGTATCCATGTTTGTTTTCTAGGTCTGTGACTCTATTTCAGTTTTGTAAATAAGTTCATTTCTATAATTTTTTAGATTCCACATACAAGAGATATCATGTCATATTTGTCTTTGTCCAACTTCACTCAGTATGACAATCTCTAGGTCCATCCATGTTGCTGCAAATGGCATTATTTTATTCTTTTTTAAGGCTGAGTAATATTCCATTATACATACGTACCACATCTTCATTATCCACTCAGCTGCCGATGGACACTTAGGTTGCTTCCAGGTCCTCCTGGCTATTATAAATAGTTCTGCAATGAATATTGGGGCACATGTATCTTTCTGAATTATGGTTTTCTCTGACTATATGCCCATGAATGGGATTGCTGGATCATATGGTAGCTGTATTTTTACCTTTTTTTAAAATTAATTTATTTGTTTGTTTGTTTGTTTGTTTTTGGCTGCGTTGGGTCTTTGTTGCTATGTGCAGGCTTTCTCTAGTTGCGACGAGTGGGGGCTACTCACTGTGGTTGCTTCTCTTGTTGCGGAGCACGGGCTCTAGGCACTTGGGCTTCAATAGTTGTAGCACAGGGGCTCAGTAGTTGTGACTCGAGGGCTCTAGAGCACAGGCTTGGTAGTTGTGGTGCACAGGCTTAGTTGCTCCGCGGCATGTGGGATCTTCCCCGGCCAGGGCTCAAACCCATGTCCTCTGCATTGGCAGGTGGATTCTTAACCTCTGCACCACCAGGGAAGCCCTGTATTTTTAGTTTTTTAAGGAACCTCCATGCTGTTCTCCATAGTGGCTGTACCAATTTACATTCCCAGCAAAAGTGTAGGAAGTTTCCCTTTTCTCCACACCCTCTCCAGCATTTGTTCTTTGTAGACTTTTCAATGATGGTCATTCTGACTGATGTGAGGTAATACCTCATTGTAGTTTTGATCTGCAATCCTCTAATAATTAGTGATGTTGAGCATCTTTTCATGTGCTAGTATTCTCTTATTTATTTATTTATTTATTTATTTATTTATTTATTCTACAGATGAGGAAACTGAGGCTGAGCTAGGTTAAGCACTTTGTCCAATATCATATAACAAAGTTCATGGCAAAGTTGGGATTGGAACACAATTACATCTGGCTTCAATGATGCATAATTTTCCTTAAGCCAAAAAAACACACAAAAAGTGGGGGGAGGGGATGGGTAATCACTGTGAACTGTGCCATGAAGGGAGGCTTCAGGCATAAAGGGCAAAGAGAGCAAAACGGGAGCTATTGACCGTGCATCTCCCATAAGTTCAGGCACAGTGTTAGGCAGTGGCGTGCATCAACCCATTAGATCAGAGAGCGAAATGAAGGGGCCAGCATGTGGTCTCCAACTCAAGGTCAAAGAGGAAACTCTTACTGGGGTTGTAAGCGTGCGTACTATTCATGCTCCAGGTGTCTTAAGCTCCTACTATGTGCTAAGTCCAGCAAATATAAAAGTCAGCCTAACTATCTTGGGAGTTACACACCCTTCTGTCAGCCTCTCCCCACCTGTATTACAAACCATCCCTAGAAACAACTCAGTACATTCCTCAAAAGTTCCTCTGAAGCCCCAAGAAACATGGTTTAAAAACTCAACCCAGGGACTTCCCTGGTGGCGCAGTGGTTGAGAATCCACCTGCCAATGCAGGAGACATGGGTTTGTGCCCTGGTCTGGGAAGACCCCACATGCCTGCGGAGCAACTAAACCCATGAGCCACAAGTGCTGAGCCTGAGTGCCACAACTACTGAAGCCCACATGCCTAGAGCCCGAGCTCCGCAACAAGAGAAGCCACTGCAATGAGAAGCCCGTGCACCACAATGAAGAGTAGCCCCCACTCGCCGCAACTAGCGGAAGCCCTCACACAGCAACGAAGACCCAACACAGCCAAGAATAAAGACGTGGATGCAGAGAACGGACTTGAGGACACGGGGAGGGCGGTGGGGGTGGGGGGGTGAAGGGGAAGCTGGGACGAAGTGAGAGAGTAGCATTGACATATATACACTACCAAGTGTAAAATAGCTAGCTAGTGGGAAGCTGCTGCATAACACAGGGAGATCAACTCGATGACTGGTGATGACTTAGAGGGGTGAGATAGGGAGGGTGGGAAGGAATCATGGGAGGGAGGGGATATGGGGATATATGTATAAATACAGCTGATTCACTTTGTTGTACAGCAGAAACTGGCACAACAGTGTAAAGCAATTATACTCCAATAAAGAGCTTAAAAAACAAAACAAAACAAAATAATTCATTAATTAACTAAAAAAACTCAACCCAAGATCTAGAAGAATCCAGAGCACTCAGATACCAGGGCTTCAGTCTGTTGCCATTTAATATCATCATCCAAGCCACTCTCATACCTGGACTGAAGCAGCTGTCTTCCCTATCAGAGATCCATTGAAGCTGCAGCTATCAAAATGACACACATTTTACAAAACACTTTCTCACACTCCACTGGAGTATATTAAGTTCACAGCAACCCTGTGAAGTTTGAAGAGCACATGATGTGCTCCCACTTGGCAGGTTGGGGAACTGAGGTTCTTGGAATTCTAGGTGGTAACCTGCCCCAGGTAATACAGGTAGTAAGTGGCAAAGACCAGGTGGAAGCCAACCTTCGAATCCCTCCTTCTCAGTCCAGTGCCCTTTCTCCTTAAGCAGACTCCTTGTCGAGGGCCTTTTTCTGAGGCATCATTGTTGAAACATCTCCTTAAGGCATAACACTATCATCTCAGCTCTACTTTGGCTGGACATGGTTGTTTAAGGGAGACTTAACAAGAGCTGAATTCATAGGACAGTCTGGGTTTGCTTTCCTCCCTCACTGGTGGGTCTGTCACCGGTCAATTCCTACACTTAGCTTTATAAAGAACAAAAAATGTCCATTGTACTGGGCATATACCCAGAGAAAACCGTAATTTAAAAAGACACATACACCCCAAGGTTCATAGCAGCACTATTTACAATAGCCAGGTCATGGAAGCAACCTAATTGTCCATCGACAGATGAATGGGTAAAGAAGATGTGGTACATATATACAATGCAATATTGCTCAGCCATAAAAAGGAACGAAATTGGGTCATTTGTAGAGACGTAGATAGACCTAGAGACTGTCATACAGAGTGAAGTAAGTCAGAAAGAGAAAAACAAATATCGTATATTAACACATATATGTGGAATCTAGAAAAATGGTACAGATGAACTGGTTTGCAAGGCAGAAATAGAGACACAGATATGGAGAACAAATGTATGGACACCAAGAGGGGAAAGTGGGAGTAGGGGTGGTAGGATGAATTAGGAGATTGGGATTGATAAATAAATACACTAATATGTATAAAATAGATAACTAATAAGAACCTGCTGTATCACATAGGGAACTCTACTTCACTTCGCTGTACAGTAGAAACTAATAGAACATTGTAAAACAACTCTAACCCCATAAAATTTTTTAAATGTCCATTGTAATGTGGGTGGTTCAAAGGCGCTCTTCTGGTTGGTGTGCAAATTTAAACATTTTTTAAGGAAAATTGGCAGTATCAAAATTATAAGTGTACAAACCCTCAAAGCCAACAATTCACTTCTAGGAATCTATCCGAAAGAAATATTCACGTGAGTGAACAGAAGACAGGCATCAAAGCTGTTCCATTGCAACTTTGCCTATAAAAACCCAAAACTGGAGAAAACCAAAATGCTCCTTGTTAGTACAACTTTTTTTTTTTTTAATCATCATATGTCCATGCTGTGGAAGAGCATGCAGCCATTAAAAAGAATGAGCTTCTTTGCCTGTACTGTCATGGATGTGTATCCAGGTTATTAAAGGAATAAAGCAAGTTAAGGGACTTCCCTGGTGGCACAGTGGTTAAGAATCCACCTGCCAATGCAGGGGACACCAGTTCCATCCCTGGTCCAGGAAGATCCTACATGCTGCGGAGCAATGAAGCCTGTGTGCCACAACTACTGAGCCTGTGTGTCTAGAGCCCGTGCTCTGCAACAAGAGAAGCCACCGCAATGAGAAGCCTGCGCACCACAATGAAGAGTAGCCCCACTAGAGAAAGCCCAGGTGCAGCAATGAAGACCCAACACAGGAATAAATAAATAAATGAATAAATAATTAAATTTATTTTAAAAAGATAAAATAAAATAAAGCAAGTTGAAAATAACATGAAGAATAGGATCAAACACTTTTGTTTTGAAAACAAAAAAGGGAAAAGAAAAGGAAAAAACTCAGATCGAGGCCCATCCCTTGGGCCTCAAATAGAGGCCCAGGCTGTGCTGGGCCTATGATTTCAGGGAAGGGGACGCAAGGAGAGAGAGCAGTGAGGTGCTGCCCTTGCCTCTTCCTCTCTGAACATCATTAAAATTTTATTTTGAAATTTCTGTTCTTAATGATATTCTAAGAGGCCTATGAAAGATACCAACAGTGCAGTTTACAAAATTACAAGCATGATCATCCTGTCCTGCTGACTGAATCACCCCAGCTCTGCACCCTCCCCTTGTATGTATGAGTTTATATAATATACTGTACAACTATTATAGATACATACCCCAGCAGGAGAATATATACCATCTAACTATTAACACTGGTCACTCTAGGAAGGGATGCAGGACATTTCCATGTTTTTACTTTTTACGCGTCTCATTGTTTCATTTTTTTTTACAATGTATTATTTTGCAATTTTTTAATTTAAAAACTTAAAGGTAAAAACCATTCATTTAGGCATAATAGAAGTAAATAAGAAAAAAAGAAACAAAAAAATTAGATGTAGTCATTGCCTTCAAGTTGGAGAAGTTAAACTGGGCCTCTCGCCAACCAAACCTCACCAGACCAAATCCCAATTACATAGCAGTACAGCATAGCAATGCCTTACAAAGCAGGTTAGCGAGGAGAGCGGTGGGGAATTAGTCTGTTTTATTTACAGTCCAGGACAGTGCCTGGCTCATATTAGGCATTCTGTAAAAAATTACTGAATGTGGAATGAACAGAGGAGAACTCAGGATATAAACAGAAAGGCAATTTTACTTGATTTAAGCAATTGAGATGAGGAGGCCAAAATGTGACCAAACACCAATACTTCTGAGTGCAGCTAAGACTGGTCTGTAATTAGTATATCAAGTGTTTGCCTACCTGTAACCACTCCTAAATTGCTTTTACACATTTACTCATCAAATATCTATTAAAGTCCCTAAAACCAGTCCTTGCCCCTAAGGGGCTTCAACCAAGCAGTGCAAGTGGACCTGTAAATTCAGTGTTTGAAAACGTTACTTGTTAGCAGACAGAGTTTTGTGCAGGGTTGTAATCCTGGTTCTGACTTCACCCACCATAACTTACTGTGCGACCTTCTCTGGGCTCTCACCCTCCTGAGCTGTCAAAATGGCAAGGCTTGAGCTAGATATTGTCTCAAAATATATAACCTCATTAAGCTCCTGAGAATAGGTTCTCAGAAATCCAGGAGCTCTGGACCCTAGCTCCAGACATGAACCACGAACTGTCACTCTCAGGTCCCTTCAGCTCAAAACTGCTGGTCCTGAGCATGTTGAACCTCGTCCTTGCAGTATCATCAGTGTCCTAAGACGGCAAGTCCCCCATTCCCAAGGGCTTCGAAGTTCAGCCCCAACCAAATGAACGCTGATCCCAAGTTAATAAGTTTTCCTGGAGATTCATGGGAGCCCTGTACAGGGGGAGTACATTGTGAGGGTCAAGAGCACAGTCTTCAGACTAAAATCTGGTATCAATCCAAGCTTCACCACTCACCAGCAGGATGACCTCGAACGAGTTACTGAATCTCTCAGCCTCAGTCTCCTCTTACATAAAATAGGTTCAGTGATAGCACCTGCCTCGCGTTCAGTGCCTGGCAAGTCCTTAACACAATGCTGGGAGTAGGGTAGGTGTTGTAGAAATGGTAGTTCTTAATGCATAAAGAGAAAAGGGTTATAGTGATAGGATGGGAGACGTGAGGTCCAGCGAAGCAAAGGTGAATTCGGGAGCATCCTCTCAGGAACTGTGGTTACTGTTTCCTCTGTGGGCCAGGGGCCAAGGCAGGCTAGGATGTCTGTGAAGGGTTGATGGAGCTCTAGCTTCCCCAGGCTGACTGCTCCTCTGATTACAGTGTATTTCTCTCTTGTGCCCATCCTGGTGCACAGCACCTCTTGAATCCATTGCCCGGAACTGGTGTGTTGCAACAGTGAATCAAAATCAATACCACCCTTGTTACCAACTCCCATTTGCATAAGACAGTCTCAGACCCTCCCAAATCCCAAACCAAAGCCTGACTGTTCCTTCAGGGAGGTCACTCCCGGGTAGACCAAAAAAGACTATTTCCCAATAGTTTTATAACCTTGGGGTCCTGGGCTGATGACAGAAAGTGTGCAGAAGCATTATGGTGGAGTCACCAACTCTAAAGGCTAGGATCCCCAAAACCCAAATTAGCTGCTGGACGGTTGCAGTGGCCCCACCCGTGCATCCATCTACCCTCACAATTTCATACTGCATCTAACTCAGGCTGCAAGGGAACGTGTTGGTTGGGACCCAGGCTGGTTGGGAGAGTTTGTAAAGACAAGATCCTTTCACTTTGTCTTCATTTTTCCAAGCAGCTCAGATCTAACATGGAAAGTGCAATAAACGGGGAGTATCAGTGTTCACTGAAAATAACACTTCATAAGTGAAAATATATCCAAACAGCCAGTTGTAGTTTGAGAGGCTTGCCCTCCTCAAAAATGCAGCTGTCACCAAAAATACATTAGAAATCTCTCTCCTCTCTCCCTCTCCCTCTCTCCCTTCCTCCTTCCAGCTCTCCCTCTGTCTTGCAATTTAGCTTTAATTGCCCTGTCAGCTCTAAAGGCTGCTAATTGACGCCTTTTATTCTGCGTTAAAACTCCTCGGGAAGAAAGGAGCTCACCCCGCGCCCTCCCCCCCCGCCCCCCCAGCTGCGCGATCTGGCCGATTTGGCACGCCTGTCTCCAGGCGCAGGAGCTGGGTGCTAAGGCGCTAGGGGCAGGAGTGGGGGAGTCGCGGAGGCGGGGAGGGGGCTGGGCAGGGGTTGGAGCGTCTATTTTTAGTGAGGGTTTTATAGAGTGGATCCCTGTGGCTTGGCTCTACACTGAAATATTGTCCTCGTCTCAATGACATAAACACAGGGCAACTTGGAGATCTTGGCGCCAGCCCTGGCCGGAGCCTGTGAATGGGCAGAACGGTGGGATGGGACTGAGCGAGAACCCTGCTGTAATTACAAATAAATCCGCCCCCCCCCCGCCCCCACCCCTGGCTCTCCCGACTCCCTTAATACCGCAAAAAAAAGCCTCTGCTTTTGTGTAAATAAGATGAACCGAAGTTTCTGAAAGGTCTACCAAGAGGCAGCTAATGGCATAATGACTTGGGTAAGCTTAGGTTAAAAAGAAGGCATTCAAGAATTAATTAAACAGCCATCTCCATGAGTGAAAACCAGGCAAAGCATGGAAGGCTCCTTTGGCTCCTGGAGTAGATCCAGTGAGTCGCTGTCCTAGCAGATCATAGAGCATTCAGACCTGGCCCTGGTCCGCGAGACATTGGAACTGATAAATTGGAACCAATTAGCACAAGGTCTCAGTATGGTTCTTTTGAATGTCCCAAACCAGGCTGGATGAAGCTGTCGCTCCGGACTGCCTCGGACATGGAGACACACTTTCCAAAGCCTATTTAAATATAGCCTTACTCTCCTCCAAATGTAATCCCAACCCTCATTTTTATCCTTGGAAGCTTCGCGGGGGAAGGGAGTGGTGGGGTGGGGAGGTGGGATTGTTCATAGCTCCCATCCCCCACTCCCACAACTCCGTAAATAAATAAAGATTACACCAAATTCCATTTCAAGTCGTCAGTCCCGGAATGGAACTTTTTATCCCATTATGAATTTCATGGGTGAGACGGTTCAGACTTTGAATGTGGCTGACACCTCCATTGAAAGGCCCTAATTGCAGTTGTAGGAATTGACTGCAGACACCACACTGTACACACCATCACATTCCTCTGAAGAAAGAACATCCTATGAGAGCAGACCCGGGCCTCCCCTCAAGGCAGTAGGACTGTCAAGGTTTCACTTAAACTTTAAACCAAAGTTGCCCTATCGAAGGGCCAGGTGCTAATTTGGGATTCTGAGGTCGGGCAGATTTGCCTTGGCTGACAGGGCTGTTACTATACCCAGGGGGCTGGCTGCAGTCACGCTTCAGCCTCAGAGACGACCAGGAAAGGAGTCTTTCAATCCATATGGACCCTTGAAGGACTGCTTTTATTTTCAGATGAACTTCCTCTGAGCCCGAGTGTCCAGAGCTGCTGGTCTACCTGAGTCAGGAAGGCTGTCCGCTGGGAGTGCCCATGGGAGGGGGCTCTTCCCTTCACCCTGTGTCCGATGTCCCCTGATGGGGACCAAGCCAAAGAAGGATGGCACATGACAGAGAACTGTTTGTGATGATGTTCTATTCCTCCCTCCTTGCTGAACATCAAGGATGTGTGTGTGTGTGTATGTGTGAGAGAGAGAGATAAAATGCACATCATGTGAAATTCACTAAATTAGCCATTTGTAAATGGCATTAAACGGCATAAGTACATTTCCATCATGTGCCATCTTCACCATCATCCATCTTCAGAACTTTTTGCCTCTTTCCAAACTGAAATTCTGTACACATTAAACTTTAACTCCGTCTTTGCCCTCCTCCTCCCTCTTGGCAACCACCGTTCTACTTTCTGTCTCTATGAATTTGATTACTCTAGGTACCTCATATAAGTGGAATCACACAGTATTTGTCCTTCTGTGACTGACATTTTATTTAGCATAACGTCCTCAAGGTTCATCCACATCGTAGCATATGTCAGAATTTCCTTCCTTTTCAAGGCTGAATAATATCCCATTGCTGTATACACGACATTTTGCTTAACCACTCATTTACTGATGAACACTTGGATTATTTCCACCTTTGGGCTACTGTGAATAAGGCTGCTCTGAACATGGGGGTACACAGGTTGCAGTCCCCGCTTTCAGTTCTTTGGGATATATACTCAGAGATGAAATTGCTGGATTTTATGGTAATTCTATTTTGTATTTTTTAAAGAACTGCAATACTGTTTTCCACAGCAGCTGCATCATTTTACATTCCCACGAGCAGTGCACAAGGGTTCCAGTTTCTCCACAGCCATGTCAACATTCTTTTCATTATGTGTATAGACATATAGTAGCCATCGTAAATGGGCATGAAATGATATCTCCCTGTGGTCTGGGACACCAAAGATTTGTATCTGCTTTATGCTTGCTTTGATAGCTCTCTTTCTCTAAAGAACTATAAATACACATAAATACCCGCCAAGTACGTCATCTTCCTTCTCTCTTTCCCCGAAGATAACCACTGTCTCCAAGTTGGTGTGTATAATTCCCATTCATTATAAGCTTTACCCCATATATTTGCATCCATTAAAAATTTATACTATTTTGTAAGTCACCTTGAATTCCATTTTGTGTCTCTCCTCACCGTCACTTTCCACATTTATTAGTTGTATAAGGACCACCAGAATCAGAGTCCCAGATGAAATTAAAAAAAGGGCCATCAAGAATAGACCACAAGCTTTGGGGTTGGGCAGAGTTAAACCACAGCTACACCACTTTCTATCTGGGTGACCTTGGTCAAGTCACTTGACTTCTCTGGGTGTCAGTGTCCTTGCTTATAACGTATAAGAGATGTTTGGAGGACTAAGTGATACAACACATACAATGCACTGTACCAGGCACACAGCAAGAACTCAGTAATTGGTAAGAAAGCAAAAGAGGAGACCAAAGAGGGTAACATCAATGTTCTGGTTGAGCTGTGCCTCTGCCCTGCTGTCACTCACTCAGATCGCCTACTGACTGTTCTTGCCCACATCTTCACGCTGCCACGAGGTAGGACAGAGCATGTGCACAAGTATAAGATTTACCCTTTACAAAAATGTTGATTTAAGTTATGGGAGTGAGGGTCCCCCTTCTCCCCCTTCTCCCCTCACCCAGAGAGCAATGGAGACTAGAGGAAAGTGAGGAAGGAGGGAGGGAAGCCTGAACTGTTCTGCCAAGTCACCCTACTTGGGGGAGGACATTCAGCTCGGGCCCTGAGCCTGGCTACAGAAACTGTAATCCAATACCTTAATCCATTTCTTCTTCAAAGCGTTGCCCTGTGTGCCAGGTGGACAGAGCCCGAGTGATGCCGAGCTGCCCCTGAGAAACTTTTGCATTGGGCTGTGTCATCCCGGCTGGGAAGAGAATATCCAGAGGGGCGCCTTTGACCCGGTTATCTGGACAGTTGTGGCTATGGAATGACAGCCTCGAGGACCTAAAGGATGTTTAGGGAATTGCACCTCCTCGGTGTTGACAGTGAACCCAGCCATTGATCCAGCCACCTCCAGCCAGTGCTGACTGAGCCAGATGGTGTGCAAAGCTCTTCGGCTACACAAAGAAGAACCAGACACCAAGGGGAGCCTAGTCTTCAGAGCGATTGGTGCTCCTCTGCCCTTTTGGAACTCTTCTGAATCCACCTCTCTAAGAAGATAGTAGGGACTGGGAGCAGTACAGGCAGAAGGGAGAGCAAATAGTTCCCAGAAGGACAGGGTTCTGGAGTCTCGGGGTGGGGGTAGGGGACTCCACCATCTTCCTTCCCAAGGGCGTGGGCTGCGTTTGGCCTGACATGTCACAGCAGCTCTGCCTCCCCAGAATGAGCTGGGAGCACTCAACTACTCCCGACCCCCAGCCCAAGCTGCAGCTTCCTGGGATAGAGCCAACCTCTCCTCATCCCCTCCCCTGCCCTGCCTCACTTCTGCTGCCAAAGACAGCAGACCTCAAGATACTGAGCTGCTAATTTGTGAGGATTCAGGCTGCTGAAGGTGTTGGTACAGCAACCAGGCTGTCTCCAGTTCAGCACGGGCGAGTCATTGGTGTGTACCAGTTAAATAATAAAGCATCTATTTTAGTCAACATGGTCTTTTTATTTTCCAGATACCTATGAGGGACCTAGTTTATAAGAAAAGATCAAAGAGGGAATTCCCTGGTGGTCCAGTGGCTGGGACTCAGTGCTTTCACTGCTGGGCCAGGGTTCAATCCCTGGTTGGGGAAATGAGATCCTGCAAGCCGCACAGTGCAGCCAAGTAAATAAATAAATAAATAAATAAGAAAAGATCAAGCATAAGCCATTGCTGTCTAGATTTGCTGCGTTAATTAAGACATGGGCACAGTCTTCCCTACCGTGGTTTCCCTCCACCCACCACCACTGCTGTCCCCAAAAGCAATTAAGCAGCTCAGGGAGTCATTGATTCACTAGGCACCTACATCTAGGCACCAGGATTAGAGAGATGAACTCCCATAAAGAGCCTGCAGACTAGTGGTCAAGACAGACAACTGCCTAGATTGCCATCTGGTAATCCGTAACCTAGAGGAAGGTCCAGATGGCGTAGGAGCTGAGAGGAGGGACCCATTCATTCTGCCCAGAAGGAATCAAGAATGAAGGAGGCAATGGTTCAGCAGAATCTTAAAAAATGATTTTGCAAAAGAGAGAGAGCAGACAGAACATATAACGACGAGGCAGAGTAGGCTATGTGTAGAGACCTCCAAGGAGTTCTCTAAACAGAAGGTAGAGCAGGGTCAGATTGGAGAACGCATCCAATGTTGTAACGTTATCTTGAGAGTAACCAAGAGAATCCTTAGAGGTTGTTGAATAATTATAAATAATTCCATTTCTATATATGAGTTTATTTCAGTCTGTTTCTCCTTCAAGAATGCCAAGACTTAGGGAGAAATGAGAGGGGTACTTTGGTGCAGTTCAGTAGGAAACTTCTTGCCTTGGGCGGGCCAGTGCTATTTACAAGCCCTCTTTCTCTATGGGAACTTAGGGGGGCTTTGGTGAGAGATGAGGGCCTCACCTGGGATCCTAATACCTGTGAGATGAAGAAGAGCTGCTATCAGGGACAAGTCAGAGACCTCACCACCACCCTATCCCCCCCCACATACACACAACCCGTTGTCATGGCCCTGTGGTCCCTAAAAGGGGACAAGTGCCCCAAAGCCTGGCTGTCCAAATATTTAGAAGAAGCATATTGAAATCACACACGTAACAATAGGACTACCTCAGAAATAAATGTTCATGCTCTTGAAGCAGACTCAGCCATAAACATTGTCTCCAATGTAGCTGCCTCTCCTTCTGGGCTAGGGGCTTGAAAGAAAAGCAGAGTTCTATAAAACGTGATCTGCCAGGATTTTCTTACCCCCGTGGCATGATAATTACGATGCCTCTTATTTCATTTAAAGGCTCATCAGTGGTGACTCAAATCCTCCAGGAGGTGAGGGAGGCAGCTTTGCATTTTTCTCAATGCATTTTGCTGAACCGCTGCAGTAATTCACTTTTCAAACAGCAAAGTGAAAATGAGGTTTGAACCGCAACCCTGCCTCGTCACCAGCCCACCCCTCCCTGCCACCTCCAGGCACTTCAAGGGCCCTTCTCCCAGCATTTTAGGGATTATCTTTGCGAGTTTAATCAAGCTTTACATTAACTAGTTAACATAGTTAAGCCTTTGTGTGAGGAAAGAAACGCTTGTCTGAAATTGTAGTGTACCAGAATCATTTGGTAGGGAGGAGGCCCAGGGGCCCAAACAGTGGACTAGGCTCTAACCTTAGCTATCTCTCTACCATAGATGGGAAAACATTTTTTAATTTATGTGTTTATAAATAATTTATCAAGCTATCTTTTTCTAAAAATCCTATAAATAATGAATCATACCTTAGAAAAGTCTTGTGTTGAAACATGAGTATACTTGCCAACCGTGCTGGTGAAGGGCTAACCACTGTCTTATTTAGTTTTATTTGTATTTTAATTAATATGTTTACTTATGATCTTAATTAATTACGCCAAAGAAAAGGTTGGAAAATCATTGTGGTATTTGGGGGACGCCTGATGGGTTAAGAGGAAGGTAGGAACCCCTTTTAGAAATTTACGAAGGTTGTTTTTATAACTTGGAGGCCCCTCTTTCAATTCTATGGGTATGTTTTGTGAAGTACAATAATGAAATGCCATGATTTTTTTTTCTTAATTGAGGTCATCTTTTAATGAAGCTGGGAAAAGACCCTAAGGTGAAACCTTAGATATAAGAAAAATAAAAGCGGTTGGGGGCTTCAGAGACATTGTTTGTCTTGAAAGTGATGTGAGGAAGCTTGATCAAAAGCCCCGTTTTACTACAGTCATGCTCCATTATGGAGGGTGGGACTGTGGGCGGGCTGGGGGAGGGGAGGATAAAATGAGCCCTTGCCCTGACTTCACCAGGTTGTCAAAAGTCACTGGCCAAAGTAAATCTCCCTAGCCTGCTGGTACTGATGACCTCTGAAGTAAGTCAGAGATGGATCAGGCCAAGGGACCAGAAATGGACCAACAAAGATCGATGCCTTAGGGAGGCCCCACTGGGGCCCGCAGCTTTGAGCTAAGAATCCTCTTCCTACCTCCTGAGATAATCCTAGAGTCAAAGAATACGGCCTTGGGAAGCTCCCTCACCTCTCTGGGCCTCAATTTCTCCATCTATGAAATGGGGATTTAATTGCCCCTACTCCTAAAGCTCCTGTAAGATGTAGAGAAGAAAATGTTCGTAAGGCAGTTGGTAAACGCCTGGCACATGTTAAAACTTATAGTCCTGTTTCTAAGACTGGCAACTGGGAGAGAAAACCTCTTTTGTACTCACTTGGGGACCCTGTCCTCCAAACCCTCAAGTGAGGTGACTTATTTCCAGTACGCAGCCCCCACCCCAAACTCATTCCAGACTGCAGGGTTTAGATCAAGCATGAGATTGGGTTTTGGTGCATTTTACTTTAGTTTTGTTTTTCAGCCCAGTGGTGGGTTTTGATGTGGGTATCACTTTATTTTGAAAGCAATCTGATTTCTCTGTAGATGCCTGTGACGGCAGATTAAAGTGTCATGAAACAGTGCCTATCACAAACTTACATGCATGCATACAAACACTCACCCCTGCACACAAAACTCCTCAAACAGGCTTCTCCCTCATCTCACCATTGCACATGAGCACTGAACCTTTTAACTAAACCTGAAACAAAGATCATCCAAGAAGAGGAGTCAGCCTTGCCCTGCAGCCTGGTGCTGGCTTCAAAACACTTTTCAACATGTAGAACTTTAAATGCCATTTCCAGCTTTACTCACACCTGATCGTTACTTTGGGGCAAGTTGTTGACTCTAAATTCACTGATTTTAATCTTACATTGACTTTTCCTTAAATACAAAAATGTTTTATGATTGCTCTCTCTCTTTTGAAACAGATTTACATACAAACCAACGTAAAGTGAAAAGTAAAGCTCTCCCCTCTCCTCACCCCACCCACTTACCCCATTCTTTATAGGTAATCATTGCAATTAACGATTTATAAGCATATTTTTAGGGATGTTCCCCTACACAGAAAATAACCCCTGTATAGAGATTAAAAGCAACGGTTCTAGGGCGGAAGAGCCTGGACTTCAAACAGAATAAAGTTTTGGTTTTGTTTTTTAATAGGGGCTGTCTGAAAATATTTAGGACCTGTAATAACCATACTGATATGGTTTCCAAGGTTTCTTTCAAGTATTTCTAAACTCAAGTATAAATTCAAATTGGATTTGAAACTGCTTAAGACCCTCGATGGCCCACTATATAAGCTCCTTGTCTTCCAGCGGTTAGTCCTCAAGCCCCAAAACTTAGCGTTGCCAACTTGTTACAGAATTTGGACCGTGTTCCCCTCCCCCCACTGCCCCAAACGTCACCCAGCCAATGCTCCTTCCTCGCTAGACTGTGACCTCCCGTTGGTTATTGCATAGGAATTTCCTAAGGGTTTTTTTGGGATCCTCCACCCCGCCCCGACATTTCTGTGCTTCTTCATGGCAATTGACCTCCTGACTTGTAATCTTGGGTTTATTTTTCTTTTTTTTCCCCCAATAGTCTTTGAGAGTGCCTGGACTAGGGGTATGTGCCTGGTGAATAGATGGAGGAATAAGACCAATGGATGACAGTAGGTGGTCATAGTGAGTCATTCCAAGTCTTCCCTGATACTTGGATGGTGAGGAGACAGAGTTAGGGGCTAGGAAAAAAATCAGAGATGTGAGACTGTTGTATTAGGTGGATTCAGTAGCCGGAAGCTGTGAATCACCCCACCCACTTCCAAAGGGGTGGTTTTCACTTTATTTTTCACTCCATTGAGTTCCTGTCTCCTTGTTATCTTGAGCCTTTGAGGGGATAAGGGAGGCTAGACCATATTATCTCAATAAACATCTATCTGAGGCAGCAGGATGAGAGGATGTGGGGGAAATGTGAGCCTACGTTGAGATGGGTACTTGTGCGTTTGATGGGGGGAGGCTGTGTGTAAATTCTTCATGGTAGGTGGCTAAGGGGGACTGTCTCCAGGAACCCTTACAGCCTGGGTGGCAAAGCCAGGGTGGGGGGTGCATAGGGAGCATGTGCGGGGTGTGTGTGTGCATGGGAGTGCACCCTTGTCTGTTTGTATTCACCACTCCTGTATGTGTTGCGGTGGCGGAGGTATGCTTGTCAGCAGGTGCATCGGTGTCTGTAATGTGTGCCCCATGTGAATCCAGAACAATTAGAGTTTTAATTTCTATTATTGGTGACAGTTTGGAGAATCCTTTCCTATGCTACCCATGCTGTGGTGGTGGCAGTCCATTCATTTTCCTTTTGAAATATTGGGTCACCTATGGTAACAGTCCACAACGCAGAACCAAGTTGTTTCATTTTTACTTATTTTTTTTTCAAGATTTTTGATGTGGACCATTTTTTAAATATATATTGAATTTGTGACAGCATTGCTTCTGTTTTATGTTTCAGCTTTCTGGCCATGAGGTATGTGGGATCTTAGCTCCCAGACCAGGGATCGAACCCACACCCCCTGCATTGGAAGGCGAAGTCTTAACCACTGGACAGCCAGGAAAGTCCCTTGATTTTTAAATGTATGTATGTATGTGTGTGTGTATTTAGAGAAGTAGTGTGTGTGTGTGTGTGTGTGTGTGTGTGTGTGTGTGTGCATTTGTGTTTTAAGAGTGAATGGAGAGAAATGATAAAAAAGATTTCCTTTCCAGATGAAAACCTCAGGTCCGGAGAGACCCAGACCCCAGAGCAGGAAAGGCAACGTCAAGCCTGGAGAGCTGAAGGCCAAGGCAGAGGCGTGCTGGCAACGATGCAAGGGCAGAAGATGGGCCCGCCGGCGTCGCCCCCACCCACCCCCGGGCCCCCCACATCAGGGCAGGCTAAACATGAGGAGGCTTCTGTCTCCAGGGCTGGAAGAGAGGCGCCCTCGTTAAAACTCAGATAAACAGTTTATCAGGAGATGAATGAGCCACCGGGCTCCAGAGTCGCTCCCCTTCCCCAGCGTGGAGCCGGGCGGGCGGGGAGGGGGCAGCGGGTGGAGAAGGAGGCAGACTGGGGAAGGGAAGGGGCTGTCAGGGCTGGAGCAAGCGCTTGCCTCCTTTGGCCTTTAGCTTTGTCTCTATCCCTGGAAATGCATTTCCCATTTATTTACCCATTTTCCCACCCAGCCCACGATTTGGAGTCATCTCCCTCCCCTTCTCCCCTCTTTCTCTCCTTCTAGTCCCCCTTCCTGTGCTGGCTAGAACGTCACTGTTGGAACTGGAATCCCATCACCAAAAAAACTCACAGTCAAAAAATTAGACTACATGTGAAGCTGCACTGGCCCCCCCGCCCTGGCTGTCCGTTCAGGAACTGGCCAGGGGTCCCCCTGCCTCCCACAGGCTATGGGGAGCCCACCACCCTCCAGCCCTAGAATCCACTTCCCCTGTCGCATTCCTCCTGCAGTCAGGGAGGGAAAGGACAAACCTTGTGGCTGACTCTTCTTCACTTTGCTAAGTTGCGTCAAGTCTAAAAATGCCATTTCGGGTCTCAGTGAGAGAAAGTCCATCATATTCAACATTTATGGGACCCAAGAGACAGTCAGAATCAGAGGGTGGTGATTTTCATGTGCCTGGGATGATGTGGGGCCCAAAAGACAGCCACTGTCATACTTTCTCCTTTATGGTACCTCATGCTCCACATGTGTCATGGGGCCCAGAGAGGTAAAGTGACTCACCCAAGGTCACACAGCTGGTAGGTTGTGGGTTTTCCAAAGTCAGGCCCCATGTCCTTTGCACACCACCCACAGCTGCCTCAGGTCTATGTTTTCAGGGCCAAAACAACAAGACTGTTGAACTGAAAGAAAGGAAAGATGCATAAGTGCCCTCAGGCTGCATAAGGCCCTCTTGCCTTGATCTGGAGTTGCCGAAGCCATTGTTTAGAAGACTGCTTCAGTTTCCCTTGACCAGAGCACTTTGCAGGGATGGAATCCTGGGATGCAGGTAGCCAAGAATGGACTACAGTCAAGTCGTTCACTAGACTCTCACTAGGCCGCCAAAGCCTGAGTCCCTGGCCGATCGCCACTAGCATCCAAGCGCTCGCCTCCTCCCCCCACCCACCCAGGGAGGACCTGATCAGAGAGCTGGGCTGATAACCATCCCTCCTTTGGCCCATCTCCCACCCCACAGCTTCCTTTTGAATAAATACACCCTCTTTGTCCCACTTGTCAAGTTCCCTCTTCAGCAGAGTGGCAGAAGCATGGAAATGGGTCACCTGTTGAGTCCCCCAAGAAATTTCAGTTTCCTTCCCCTAAACTCCTGAAGACCAGCAGCTGTGGAGAACAGCTCAGCTGCACATGTTGAGCAGAGAGAAAGCAGACCTAAAGATGTTGGAGGTGATTCCAGCAGCATCCCAGCCCTTTCAAGCCCCTGTGGCTCAAATCAAAGATGGCTGCCCAATTGAGGGTGAAGGAGTTCCCAGAGGAACTAACATGTGTTGAAAGTCTACTGCCCATGATATGCTCTGCCCTGGGTGTTGTGCTAAGCACAGCATCCTTTATTTCCTATATATAACACGATTCTGAGAGGTGTGGTGCGTTATCCCCATGTTACAGATGAGGAAATGGAAGTTTGGAATTAATATGCCTATGTTGAGAAGGTAGTCCAGCTGGCGAGTGTCAGGACCAGAATTCCAACAGAGATCCATCTGGTCCAAAGGTTGTCTCTGTGTTGAGTTTCCTTGTTTGTGACATTTACTCCCCCATTCCCCACACCCCGGATCTTTCAGCTGTCCCTGATTTGGTGTGCTTCCCCTCTTTATGCAGACTCAAATCTCCTCCATTCCCTACTCAGATAAATATATTCTTTCTCTTCATCAAGCCCAGCTAAATCTCAGTTCTACCATTAAGGAATTAGTACTGCTTAGTCTCTGATAAACAGCATTCCCAGGTTCACCTAGTACCTAAGTATATGGGCTGCCCTAGTGTGGCAGGGAGTGGGGGATTGACTGCAGGCTCCCCAAGTGGGGCATTTCAGAACCCCACAGTGAAGAAGAGTAAGTGTGGTTTGAATAGAGTATAGCTTATGTTACAATGGTTTTCACTTCTTTGGGTCATAATAATGTACTATGACATATCAAACATTCAAAGGATGGCACAACATTGGACTATTTGCCAAAAGTGGGCATGGGTTTTAAAAATGTTGTGAAACACTGGTCTATGCTGTTAGGGGAATTCAGAGATTTTTTTTTAACACACCCTTTTAATGTTTTCTTCATATACTTGTCAGATCCCCCTCAACCGAACTGCAAATGTCTCGGATGGTAGCAATAATTGATTGTGAATTCCTTCTCCTCTGCGTTTTCCCCCCATGGTCTTCACCCAGTGGACACTCTATGAACAGGTCACCCGATCTATTGTCCAACATGGTTTGTTTTCATTCTACCCCGTCTAAATGAAGGATTGAAGGATCTGGATTCGTTTTCAAACAAAAAATAGCAAACTTGAAGGAAAGGAAAGGAGATTGATGGAATAGAAAACAGCACAAGAAAATGTCACTAACTGGAACCCACCATCTCAGGAGAGCTAGGCTAGAATTTAGCCTTTTGAACTCTTTCCGGAAAAGATTATTCTCTTAGTTAATTCACAGCAGTGGCAGAACTATTGTGGAACATTTAATCTGCCTAAGAAAACAAACCAGTGCCAAGCTGCCTGAAGCATATCAAAAAGAAAGGAGCACTGTTTAAGAGCCTACTGTGTGCCGTATTCTCGTCCCACATTATTTCAGAACCAATGTAATTCAAAGAACCAATTGGTTGTTCTTATCTCCCATATTCATTAAAGCAAGATTTCCCTGTAGGCAGTACCTTGATCATCTAATTCTAGATATTGTCTAGACTTGAAAGTTTAAGAAAATGTTTTCAGCTGAAATTGGCCATCCCTCCCAATTGCTGAGCTTTTGCAGAAAGACTGTACCGTGAAACAAAGTGTGTTTGCTTTCTTAGACAGATGATAAACTTCTGTGTGTGTTGGGTGGGGTAGGGTGGGGGGAAAGAGCACAGGTTGAAAGGAAAAATCAGAACTTTGGGGAAAGAAGCTGGAGTGCTTTAGGCTGTCACAATGAGACCTCCTAACTCCACTCTGTGGAACGCGGTGAATGCTTGAGTCATCCACGCCAAGTCCCTCTTCTCCAGCTTTTTCAGATCCCAATCATATCCACCAAAAAGGGAACAGAGTTTGAGTTTTGAAGCTTGGATTCAGTTCCTCATCCAAGGGAAAATTAACCAGAAGTGCCATTTCAATATCCATCTCCCATCGAAGACAAACTGCTTCTGCAAGAGAAAGCATCATGGAGGTTTATTTAGAATCACAGAAAGGCAGAACTGGAAGAGTAATGTAGTTATGTCAGTAATGCAGAGAGTAAGGTGTGTAGTGCTACAAAAGTGACTTGCCGGAGGGTAACATAGTTATATCAGGGCGGACCCCAGCCAGGACTCAGGTCCCCTACTACCAGTTCATCTTTGAACAGTCAGAGCAGACCCGTCAGCGCGCACGCACACACACGCACACAAGCACGTACACACACACAATGACACGGACACAAGCAGAAACTGAACTGGGCAGAGTGGACAGCAGACAAACCCACCTCGCAGGGCCTCCCCCGCCAGCGCCGGATGCAGGGCGCGCTGCGGGCCAGCAGAGGGCGCGCCGCCCCCAGGGAGCAGAGCGGGAGCCGAGAGGCAGCCGCGCGGAGCCCGGCGGGCTGAGCGGAGCAGCGGGCGAGCCGGACGCGCCTCTGCAGCTCGGCCACTCAGGGTGCAGGACCGGGCCGAGGAGGAGGAGGGTGAGGAGCGGACCCCCCTTGTGGGCCCGGGTAACAGACGGGCCGGAGAGCTTCCTAGGAATTACATCACGCTGCGCAACGCTGCGGCTCCCGGACTCCTCTGGCGCAAAGTGTGTGTGTGTGTGTGTGTGCGTATCTGTGTGTGTGTGTGTCTGTGTGTCCGTGTGTCTGTGTGTGTGCGCGCGCGCCGGGGGGAGGGGGAGGGGACTTAGACCAAGCCCGGGAGAGAGGAAGGCGAGACGCGCCCGGGGAAAAATCTCCATGCACATGGAGAAATTCCTTGCACCCAACTGCGCCGAGAAACGAGCTCCCAGCACCTCCCCGCAGCTCCCCTCCCAGTGCAGAGTGCCCAGCTAGTGGGAATCCTCCCAGCCCCACCTCGAGCACCCCCCAGAACCGGCCCTGCACCCTCCAGCCCGGCTCCAGCGCCGCCGCGAGCTTTCCCCGGGACTGGCCCTGGCGGGGCGCCTAGAGCCCCAGTTGCATTGCTCCAGGAGAAAGGAGGGGGGCGGTGCATTTTGCAGGAGGAGGAGAAGGGGGGTGGGTGGTGGGGGAGAGAGAAAATTGCGCGGAGACCTGCCAAGCGCCACCGCCGCCGCCGCCGCCGCCACCGCCGCTGCCGCCGCCGCCGCCGCCGCCGCCGCCGCCGCCGCCTGTGAGCTCCGGCGGGCAGCCGGACTGTCGGCTTCCCGGGGCATCTGGGTCCGGCGGGGCACAGCCCGGGCGCTGCCGAAGCCGCCGCCGCCGCCTCCGCGGCGAGTGCAGGCGGCTTCCCCCGGAGCCTGTGCGGCTCCGGCTCCTCGGGGGTGGAGAAGTGGGGGGTGGGGTTGTTGTTTGGGGGGAAGAAGGGGGAGGGGGCAACGCCGAGAGAGTCAGTGGTTTCCATGGTGATGGAGCTGAAAGTGCAGGAAATTTAAAGGCTTGGACCCTGCGAGACAGACAAACCGGTGCCAACGTGCGCGGACGCCGCCGCCGCCGCCGCCGCTGGAGTCCGCCGGGCAGAGCCGGCCGCGGAGCCCAGAGCAGGCGGAGGGAAGTGGCCCCAGGACCGGCTGGGCCCGCGGCGCTGCACAGAGCGGCCGGGCGACGAGCAGCGAGAGAAGGAGGCGGGGAGGGCGGCCAGTCCACGCGCCCTGCGCCGCCGCCGGCCCGGGAAGGCAGCGAGCAGCCGGCGCCCCCCGCGCCCGCGGTCGCCCTGGAGTAATTTCGGATGCCCCGCCGCGGCCGCCTTCCCGAGTAGACCTGGGAGAGGAGTCGCGGCCAACTTGTGTGCCTTTCTTCCGCCCCGGTGGGAGCCGGCGCTGCGCGAAGGGCTCTGCCGGCGACTCATGCTGCCGGCCCTGCGCCTGCCCAGCCTCTGGTGAGCCGCCTCCGGAGAGACGGGGGAGCGCGGCGGCGCCGCGGGCTCGGCGTGCTCTCCTCCGGGGACGCGGGACGAAGCAGCAGCCCCGGGCGCGCGCCGGAGGCATGGAGCGCTGCCCCAGCCTGGGGGTCACCCTCTACGCCCTGGTGGTGGTCCTGGGGCTGCGGGCGGCACCGGCCGGCGGCCAGCACTATCTCCACATTCGCCCGGCTCCCAGCGACAACCTGCCCCTGGTGGACCTCATCGAACACCCGGACCCTATCTTTGACCCCAAGGAGAAGGATCTGAACGAGACGCTGCTGCGCTCGCTGCTCGGGGGCCACTACGACCCGGGCTTCATGGCCACCTCGCCCCCCGAGGACCGGCCCGGCGGGGGCGGGGTGGCGGCCGGAGGCGCTGAGGACCTGGCCGAGCTGGACCAGCTGCTGCGGCAGCGGCCGTCGGGGGCCATGCCGAGCGAGATCAAAGGGCTGGAGTTCTCCGAGGGCTTGGCCCCGGGCAAGAAGCAGCGCCTGAGCAAGAAACTGCGGAGGAAGTTACAGATGTGGCTGTGGTCGCAGACCTTCTGCCCGGTGCTGTACGCGTGGAACGACCTGGGCAGCCGCTTTTGGCCGCGCTACGTGAAGGTGGGCAGCTGCTTCAGCAAGCGCTCGTGCTCGGTGCCCGAGGGCATGGTGTGCAAGCCGTCCAAGTCCGTGCACCTCACGGTGCTGCGGTGGCGCTGTCAGCGGCGCGGGGGCCAGCGCTGCGGCTGGATTCCCATCCAGTACCCCATCATTTCCGAGTGCAAGTGCTCATGCTAGAACTCAGGGCCCCCTGCCCGCACCCGGACACTTGATCGATCCCCACCGACCCCCCCCCCCCCCCCCCGCACCGTCTCCAACCAGTTCCACCACCCTCTTGCGAGGGGATTCAATGAACTTTTTTTTTTTTTTTTTTTTTTTGGCTACAGAGACCTAGCTTTCTGGTTCATGTAATGCACTGTTTAACTGTGTAGGAATGTATATGTGTGTGTATATACGGTCCCAGTTTTAATTTACTTATTAAAAGGTCAGTATTATACGTTAAAAGTTACCGGCTTCTACTGTATTTTTAAAAAAAAATTTAAGCAAAAGGAAAAAAAGAACAGAGAAAAGAGAGACTTATTCTGGTTGTTGCTAATAATGTTAACCTGCTATTTATATTCCAGTGTCCTTCGCATGGCGAAGCAGGGGGGAAAGTTATTTTTTCTTAAAGTACAAAGAGAGGGGAGAACTTTTGTAGAAGGACTTTTAAAAAGCTATTTTCCATTCTTCGGAAAGTGTTTTGGTTTTCCTTGGACCTCGAAGAAGCTATAGAGTTCAATGTTATTTTACAGTTATTGTAAATATAGAGAACAAATGGAATGACTAATCATTGTAAATTAAGAGTATCTGCTATTTATTCTTTATAATATCCCGTGTAGTAAATGAGAAAGAAGTGCAGAGCAGGATTAAAGAAAACCACTAAAATCGACTGCGCTTGACACTGCGATTCTCTGTGTTGATTGATTGATGGGGGGGGTGGGGGGGTGGGAGTGGCGGGTAGGGGATGCCGCTGTGCTTACTACGCCTGTTGGGAGAAGGGACTCATCCCCTCTTCTGGTGTGATGGAAGTGACCGCTCAGTTTTTCATGGGGGGGGAGGGCTATTCTCAAACTCCTCACTTGAGCATCACGTGGCCCAGTCTCCCAGCTTTTTCTCCCTATGTCACCAAAGCTTGGGCCC
Organism: Hippopotamus amphibius kiboko; assembly: GCF_030028045.1. Lineage (NCBI taxonomy): Eukaryota > Metazoa > Chordata > Mammalia > Artiodactyla > Hippopotamidae > Hippopotamus > Hippopotamus amphibius. The sequence goes on along the minus strand of NC_080202.1, from coordinate 27,668,891 downwards.
ATCGTGACCTCGACACCCAGGCGGCCCCCTGGAGCTGACCCCAGGCTGGGCCGAGGGGCGGGGGGGAGGGTGGGCGGCCGCTTTGTCCTGCCTGACAGGCCCTTCACAATGGGGACACGTGTCTTTCACACCTACCCTGGGGGCGGAGTGCTGCTGAAACTTGACCCCCGAGAAATCGGGGGGGGGGGGGGGAGATCAGAGCGCGCCCACCCAGATCCCGCCATCCCTCCCGCCTCGCACCCCCCCCCCACCCCCTTCAATAGCCAGCCCGCGTTAACCCTTTGCACTCTCGGAAGCTATGGTGGTGCTAGCTGAGGCAATCCCTTGGAATCAACACTCACGGCCTCCGGGATCCTGCAGGTCTGAGCCCCCGAAATCCCCGGCCCTCGGCCAGAATTGCTGCGGATGGCTGGGGGGGGTTGACACTCACCTCCCCTACCCCCTAGGACCTCAGAGGGTCAGGGTTTCAGAGGAGTCCGAATTTGGGTGAAAAACGCCACCACTGGGATCTGCAGTTGGCAACCGGGTGTGCCCCCCGGCTCTGGACGCTTACTCCACTTGGGGGTGGGGGAGGGAGGAGAAATCAGAATCGGAATCTTTGCGCTTTGGGTTACTTAGGGGCAAAAGACGCGTTACCCCTTAAAGGGGCGTGCAAAACATCACCCTCAGCCCACCCCTTAAAAAGCCAGCTTCTCGGGGCCAGCGCTTGACTCGCGTGCGTCTCTCCTCTTCAGTCCGCGGTGGCGCCCATCCGCGCAGCTCCACGTGGGCCGGCTTCCTGACACTGCTCAGCGCTCCTTTTATTTTTCTTGGACTCCAAAGTGGCTCTCCTTTGCTCCCTCCCCACCCCCCTGCCACCTCCCCGCGCCTCCCTCCCGGCATCCCTCCCCCCGCCCCCCCCCCCCCGCCCCCAGTCCGGAGTCCCGGGGAATCTATGCTAATTATTTCAAACCTGCGCTGGGTCCCCAGCGCAGTCTCAATGCCCCCGGCCCCGCCCGCCCCGTCCCTCCAGCCGGGCGCTTTCTTCCCTCCCGACGCAGCCTCGGTGGCTCCTCATTTCAATAGCCTGGCTCGGGAGCCGGAGCCCCCTCCCCGGCGCTGCCTCCGTCAGCCGTGGGACAGACGTTAGGGTATTCATTAACTGAGAGCCGAGGAATAACGGCATTATTCCCCCCAGAGAGGGCACCCTGCCCCCGCGACTATCTGAGGCTTCATTGTAAAAGGATTAAAAGTTAAAGACCTCCATCTTATGATTCTTTCATTTAATCTTCCTGGCGCCTGGGAGACATGCTCGATGGATGATGGCTTTTAAAATATTCCTAATGTCGGCTACCTTAAGACTCCAAGCCGGGCAAACAAACGTAATTTATTTCCAGAAGAAAGGGGATATTGAGATGTTTAAGTTTATGAACCGCCGTCCCCATGTATATTTGTTAAGTTCTGACAAATACCCAAATAACGTTAAAATCAGCCATTCATCACTTATGAATTTATGCAAAACTTTCTGTGCCCCGGGCCAATATTTTTTTAGACAGAGTTTCACTCGCGAGGGGCGGAGGTGGTGGGGTGGGGGGGAAGGGGAGGGGGCTTACGAGGCGGGGGGAGCCGAAAGCAAGAATTTTCATGCCTGGTAAACACGCGAATTATGCGAAGAGAGTTATTCCCAGCTGGGCGGGCAGCCAAAACTCGGAGAGCGCGCCGAGGCCAGCGCCCCCACCCCCACGTTGGCAATGTCATTGGATTACAATGCGAGGTCTTCCCCTCCGCGACGCCCCCTCCTCCCTCCGCCCTGCGGCCCGCCCCTCCTCCCCACCCCTGCCCACTTGGAAAACCCGCTCGCAGCCGGCGAGCTTCTCGGCTTTCAGAGCGGGAGCCCGCGGGAGCTAGGAGGACCCGGGCTGCAGACGTGATCCGCAGTAGACAGACCGCCGGACAGACAGCCTCAAAGGGCAGGCCCGCAGCCCTTCCGGACTCGGAGAGGAGACCCAGCAGGACACAGCCGGTCCCACAAGAGAGCGAAGGAGGTGCTGGCTCCTGGAACATTGTGACTAATGCACAGCCAGTTACGTCTCCATTATTATTAATGTTGATAATGCTAATAATAGCATCAACACGGAAAGGAGTCGAGAGCTCTGGGCAGAGAGGCAAGAAAACTGTCCTCTGCGGTCACCTAGTGCCTATCTTCTGTAAGGAGGAAAATTGCTCTTGGTGTCTTCTGAGGCTTTGATAGCCTGTGTCTATAAATTTATGCGGCTGCTGAGGGACCATGCGTTCCCCGAATAGAGATTTGTAACTATTACTGATACAGACACGTCAACTTTTTCAAAATCCTGGAAGAGAATGACAAGTTTTCCCTGGACCCCAGCCTTCCTGCCCTCATTGCAAGAATTCACTCATCAACCCTCTATTTTCAACTCTTCCCTTTTTTCCTTCCTTCTGCCCTTCCAGTACCCCCACTCTTGATGCACAAGCGTGCTGAGGCCAAATGTCCATGGAAAGCCAGCCCCCTTAGGGGAGGACCCTCTGGCCCCCAGAGTCTGGAAATGGGATCTGGTTCCCTGTTGAGATGGAGAAGGCCAGGGGTCCATTATCAGTCTTGCTTCTGAGACTCCTGGGAAAGGGGGTTGAAGTTTGGTGGCAGCTGCAGGAGGAAGCTGGCTGTGTATTAAGAGCTCTTAGCTGTGCTGGATGGGGACAGCAGGGGGAGGGCCCAGCCCATACTGGTATTTTGAAGGGGTGATTCATCCTTTTTCTTTAATGCTCTTGGAATGTCAGAGCTGGAGGGGAGCTTAGAGGCCAATGCCCACCACTCAATTTACAGATGAGAAGACTGAGACCTTAGTGGGGACTTGTTGAAGATCACATAGCTTAATATAGTTGGGGGTGGCTAGGTGGTCTCTGTAGTGCCTCTTCACTGTTCTCTTTTTCTTTGTTCTTTTTTTTTTTTCAATTTTTATTTATTTGGCTGGGGGGGGGGAGTTGTTGAGGGAAAGTTCTCTCCAAAACTGACATAATTATAACTGATCATCAGGAAGCTGATCAACCATTCTGTGTCATCTATTCAGCCAGCAGCTGTTAATGGCTTGCAACGTGCCAAATGCTGAGCTAGGCCCTTTATACACATTCTCATCCAAAGTCTCTAGTTTCCAAATAAGGAAACTGGAGCTCAGAGAGTTTAAGCATTTCACCCAAAGCCACACAGTAAGTGGCATGGTTATGGTTCAAAATCTGAGCTTATGCTAAAGCCTGTATCTTCTAAGTACACTTACTCCTTTCAAGCACACATACACCTGGCTTGGGAGACACCACGTGCCACGTTACATGCTGTCCAGTCTCAACTCAAGCTCTACAAGGATTCATACATGGGAAGCCACACAGAATATTTTTGTGCACCCTGTTATGTGCCAGGACCTCTCTCCCTCACCCCCTTCCCAAACACAAGGAGCTTACAATGCAATAGAGGAGGTAAGGAAAGAAGAACAGGGTAAGTGCTGAAAGAGGAGCTAAACAAACCTGGGCCAGAAAGAGGAGGGCTCCCTGCCGGCCTGGGCAGCCAGAGATGGCATCTGACTGACATCTCAAAGGACAAGTTGACGGTTGACCTACTGAGGTGGGGATGTGGGAGAAAAGGGCATTTACGTGGAGAAGGCAGTATAAGCAAAGACATGATGTTGGAAACGTATTTGTGTGTTCGGGAAACAGCTCAAACAAACTTCAGTATAGGATGGATCCACACGAAGTGAAAGTGGGCAATAAGGTCTGAAGAGCAGGCCAAATGAGGGAGGACCTTGAATGCCAACTAAGGGCATAAATATTTATTGCTCGGGCAATAGGGAGCCATGAAGAGCTCTTGAGCAGGGCAGGGACACCATCAGTGCACTGCTGCAAAGGAATTATTTACTCATTCAACAAACAGTTTTTGAGCACTGTTCTGGTTATTACTGGTAAGGATCAAAAACAAACAATCTTCAAACAACCATTTTATTTTGCTCATGATTCTGTGGGTTAGGAATTTGGGAAGGGCTCAGCTGGGCAGTTCAACTCTGATACTCATGTTGGAGGATCCACTCCCAAAATGGCTTCTAGCCTGTCAGTTGGGAATGCCGCTGACCTGTGGGCTAGCATTCCTACAAGGGGCTTCTCCATGTGGCTTGGGTTTTCTCACAGCCTGGTGGCTTCAGAATAGTTGGACTTCCTACATGGCAGCCCATGACTCTGAGAGAAGGCGTTCCAAGAGACCTAGATGGAAGCTTCAAGACTTCTTATGAAATTGCCTCAAAAGTCCCACTACCTTATTTCTGCTGCAGTCCGTTGGTTGAGCAAGTGTCTAAGACCAGCTCGGATTCAAGGGGAAGGGAATTAGATATCACCCCTCAATGGAAGCAATAGCAAATAATCAGGGGCCATCTTTAATCTACCGCAATTGCTTTCTATAGGCTATGCTCTGTGTTGATGCCACCGACACAAAAGTGAGAAGATACATTTTCAATTTCAGTTTGGTGCCAGTGTCCAGGATGGATTGGAAATGAGATAATGGCTCCTGGGGAATTCATTAAGGAGGAACTTGCCAAGGTCCAGAAAAAAATCAGTAAGAGTGGATACCTGAGGAACATCAATGCCAACTAACACAAAGATCATTTGCCAGAAGCCTGGAGAGGACTTGGTAACTGATTGGATGTGGGGACTGAAAGAAAGGTCAGAAAGACCCCGGATGTTTCAGGCCTGCAAGGGGCTGTGCACAGAAGAGGAATCTAAGATGCAAGAGCTTCCTCCTGCCTGCTCCCCGCCCCCCCCCCACCCCCATCCTTCTCCCACACACACAGGGAGGCTTGTCCAGAAGAGAGAGGAATCTGAGAAGCCTGGAGAATATTTCAGTCTATAATCAAGATAAGTGAGTGAATGAATGAATGAATTAATGAATGAATGAATAGTAGGGACAGAGCAAAAGAAAGGGGGCAGGGATAAACAGGCACTCTAGGCTTGGGGAGCAGCAGAATTTTCCCCAGCAGACAGAAGGGTCCTGATAGCACCAAAAGTATTTGCATTGGGGGGTGACATGAAGAAAGGAGCTCAGGCAAACCTTAGAGAAGCCAAAGGGCAAACAAGGTGCTGACACTCCTGGAGTGATGCTACCAGCCGGTGCTTCACATTGACTATTTCTTCCTCCCTGTGAAATGAGGAGCATTATTGCCATTATACAGATGAGGAAAACAAGGCTCAGAGAGGTTAAATAACTGGCCCAAGGACACACCTCTGGTGAATGGAAGCTCAAATCCAGGACTGTGTGATTTCAAAGGGTCATCATGTCTCTTCCATTAGGGCTTCCTTGGATGGAATGAATCATCCCCCTTCTCTCCAGCACACTTAGCCCTCAGTGCTGCCGTTTCTTGAGGAAGGGGGTTCTTAACCTGTGGTACCTAAAAGAGGGGTGTCCAGGTTGGAAAGCAGGTCAGATCCCTCTATCCATGCCCTATGGTCTCTGGGGACTTTTTCCTCATAGGATGTGTCACAGTCTGAAGTTCGTATTTATAATTTGCAGTTACGTATTTGTGTATGGTTTTTTTCTGGGAGGAGAGCCTGTCGTTTTCATCAGATTCTAAGGTGGGTAACACAAACATTAAATCCTGTCCAAGTCTGTGAGATTTTTAAGTGACAGAATTGTTTATTGTAACTCATGCTTTTAGTCTCCGCAGCATCCAGCACAATGCCTGTCCTGGTAAGTGTTCAGTAAATCCCACGTAAAGTGCAGTGAACTGACTTGGGGTCCACAGGGAGCCATTGTAGGTTCTTGAGGAAGGGACGAAGTAGGAAGATTCTTCTGGCTTAGGTTTGTGTAAAAAAAGGGATTAGAAAAGTAAAACTGCAGGCTGGAAAACCACATAAGAGACTGCTCCTGTCATCTATCTTTGGAGGACAGTAAAACCGGTGGGCAGGGAGAGGGAGGGGGTAGAAAAGGACAAAACTGAGATGTTTTAAAGGGAAAAGGAAATTAGATCCAGCCTGCCTCTTTGTATAAAAGAATAATTTGTTGGAGCTGAGAAGAAGCTCTCCCCTTTAAATTGCACAAGCCCCCTTTCTTTTGCCACAGTCCCCACCTTTCTCTATGGCATGCTTCTCTGATGTTCCCTCCCAGAACCATTGGAGGCATTACGAATTTGAGACCCCTGGATTCGATATAAGGAGGGAACTGAAAGTCAAAAGCAAATTTTGAGTCTTTGAAATAAGAAAAAAGGAAGTCCTAAAGGAAACCAGCCACAGAATTTGGGAAGGGGACCCAGAGTTCAAGGATAGATAGAATTACAACGTATAAAGTAGGATGGCCTTAAAGTTCATGCCTTCATTTGACTGCAGACACTAAGGCTTGTCAACTCAAGGTCAGTGGACTTGTTTCAGGTGTAGCTACTTTGAAATAGAACTAGCACCAGAAACAAAATGTCCATATTTCCAGTTCAACCCTCCCTTCACCGTTGTTTAAGTTATAAACAGTGTTAGAATTTGAAAAGCACGTTCATATACGTAATTTTATGTGCAATGAGATTTGAACACTCCAAAGGGCAGGAAATAGGTCTGTCTTATGTCCCCTAGAGCCTAGTCCAGGGCCTGACCGGTAGCAGCGCTTCACAAATACTTCCTGGAAGGATCAATGTGCATAGGCTTGTTTTACTGCTAGGACGCCTGAAGCTCACAGAAGTCGAGGGAAGGACCGAGGCTCACAGAGCTCATTCCAGATGGTGGCAGCAGGAGTAGCTGGTGCCATCAGTAATGGGACATCCTGCTGCTGCTGCCCTTTCTCTCTGCTCAGGATTGGGCTCAGGAAAGCAACCACCCCTCTGAAAACTGCGCAGTTAGTCTGTGGAATAACAGTAAGGAAAATAAGGTGATCTGCCCCTGCTAAGTCAAACACACCCTGCAGTGACTGCTTTTGGCAACCTCTGCCCAACCCATGTCGTGAAAAACTCCCGATTGGTGTTCAATTTATTCAATCAAGGAAAAAAAAAATTAGTCAAGCAGGAGAAATCGTCCTTCCACCATTTTACAGATGTGGAAACATGGGGAAAACAGGAAGCTTAAGTGATTCTCCCGACATCGCGCAGCTAGCTGGTGGTGGAGCCAAGATCCAAACAGCACTCAGCTCTCTGCTGGGCTGCTGGAAGAAGCAGAGGGGTTTAGTGCTCTCTGAGTTCATAATCCCAGCCAGTCTCCCTGATTCCATGCTCGCCGCAGCTCCAATCCATTCTCCACGCTGTTGCCCAAGTGACCTTAAGACACACATGTGGTCTTGTCACTCCCTTGCTTAAAACTTCTCAATGGCTTCCCATCACTCTGAGGATAAAGGCCAGAATCCCTACCAGGGAGGCCCCTCTCCCCCTGCCTCTAGGTTCCAGCCACCCAGTTTTTCATGCATGTTCGCTCACACACTGAGCTCCCCGCTGCTTCAGGGCCTTTGCACGTGCTAAACCCGCAGTCTAGGATGCCTTCTCTGCCACCAGCACCCCTAAATGCCACCCTGTCCTCTAGATCCTATTCCTACAAAAAGCAGGTCAGGTCCCTCTATCCTTGCTCTCTTGGCTCTCAAGACTTTTTCTTCATAGGATATGTCACAGCTTGTAGTTACTACTTATAATTTGCAGTTATTTACATGTTATTCTCTTCCAATAGACTGTCACCTCCCTCCATTTTGCTTGCCACAGTATCCCTGGGCACTGGTGCAGTTTGGGGCACATACAGACACTCAATATATGTAGCAATGAATGACCACACTGAATAAAGAAACATTAATTGATCACCTTCTTGACGTCAGCCAGGTTCTATCTGGAACGCCGAGGATACCAGGAGTACAAAGTCCAGCTCCAGTTAAATAGTGATCCAAGGGAAAATTTAAGAATTTGCCCCAATGTGTGATACACAGCAGAGAGCCAGGGCTGTTCAGATGTTGCTATCAGTTCTGAGGAACACGGTGACTTCCAGGCTACTGACGCCCAAGGTCCCTGCTCCCTGGAGTACATGGGGAAGGATAGCTAAGTTGCCAGATAAACTCTTTTAGCAGATCAAGGACCCTCCCAGTAAAAGGGAACCCACCCCCCACCCCCACCCCCAAAACAGCTTTCCCATCAAGAGCTAGATAGCATTGAGTGATTCCATGGAGAAAATTCTGAGACTCTCCAGACACGGGTAGAAGAGTCACCTTTCCCCACATCTGAAATCCTTAAAAATGGGAGAGATTACCTTATCTGCTGGACAGTTAAAACTTGATCTTTCCCTGCCCAGGGAATAATAAAATTAGACAATGACTAACTCAGACCTAATGCTTTACAGTTTAAAATCACTTTCACATCCATTATCTCTTGCAAATCTCACAGGGACACACAGCCAGAATTTTTATTATCATTTTAAAGATAAGGAAACTGAGGCTTGAAGAATAACTTGCCCTGGAGGCAAAAACCTTTCTACCAGAGAAAGGAGTTTGATATGGGGGTATGGAGGGAAACTTGGACTTGAGAGTGAGACCAGCCTGGCTTTGAATCCTGGTTTATGGCTATTAGCTGTGAACCTTGGCTATGACGCTTGACCTCCCTGAGATTTTGTTTCCACATATCTAAAATGGGCATGATGACATGTACCTTACCAGGGTGTTGGGGTGTCCTAGTGTGTTCCATACATGTAGCTCCAGGTGGGGTAGAGGACCCCAGCTAATGATGGTCTCCTTCTCTCTCCCCAATTCCAGGGCCTGTGCGGTGCCCCTCTGAATCAGGACAAAAGCTGAATGTCCTACCACCCAGAGCCAGTGACCAGCTACTTGCTCAGGTCTTCATCTCCGCAAGGGCCACACCTGGGGGAAACAATCCAATGGATTCTTCTTTTTCTCCGCTGGTGAAAAGGCTATATATTTAGAGCCAGTTGCTTTTGTTGTTAATGCTTAAATTATAAGCCAAAGAGTGGATGAGGAGGAAAACCAGTGGCCAAAGGCAAAACGAGAGAAAAATGAAGGGAAGTTGGGAAACCAGGGAATTTGTTTTACATGAAGAGAGATAGGAATTCAGCCCAGATAAATTAACCCTAATTTGCTTTAATTCTAGAAATTCCTCATTTCTGGTTATTGGTAGGAATCACCCAGAAGTGGCTTGCTCCCAGAAACAGTTTTGACTGGTGTCACACTCACCTCATTTCAGGCACAGAGACAGTCACACCCAGGTGGGGCCAAGGCCCCCACAAGTGTCAGCATGCAGTATCAGGGAATGGAGAGCTTCAAAGAGCACGTGTCTACCTGCGACCACCACCAGAGAAATGAGGAAGCTGAGGCCCAGAGAGGGAAAGTGACCTGGTCAAGGTCTAACCTCAAGTTACAGACCAAGATGAATGGAGAGATGCCGACACAGGTGTGGGGCTGCTGGGAACTAAGCTGTGGACTCGAGGGCCTCTCACCCCAAGGTTGGACAGCTTCCCCAAAGGCTGGTTGCCTGAGGGCCTGGGCTCTGCTGTGTCTTCCTTCTTCCCTTCAAAAGCAAACACCATGGGTAGGCCCTGTGCTGTGGCTCCCGCCCACTGGCACCCCTGGGGACGTGCTCAGTGTGATTCCTCTTTCTGGCTGGACCCTTCAAGACAGATGCTCCCCAAGGGTGAGCATCACCCTAGGCTTCCCACAGTGGGAGCTACCACACCTGGATGGCCAGCACCCAGACCTCCGCCTGGGACCAGACTTCTCTCCTGAGCTCTGTACCTGAAGAGCCAGCTGCCTTCCGGACTTCACCACATCAAACACAAGTTCAAAGCTGAATCCTAATATTATTCCTAAACCTCTTAATGAGTTTTCAGTTTTCTCATTCCTGAGTAACGGCCCCACCATTCACCCAAGCATGTGGTAAAAACAACAACAACAACAAAAACTCTGGTCTGCCTCTTGTGAGCACCCTCTCCTCACTAACAAAGCATCCACCAACACCTAAATTACCTCTCAGTCCATCCTCTCATCCTCACCATCCTCACGATGAGCTATACACAGCTCAGGCCCTTGTCATCTCTTGCCTTGGCCTTTGAATACCCTAATAGTCAATATCTTCACCTCTAGCCTTGTCCCATCTTCAGCATGTCCATTTGCATTGCCATTTCTCTAGCACACACTCCAAGCTCCCAGTGTCTCCATAGAACCATGGCTAGCTTCCTTAGTGTGGCGCCCAAGGTCCTTTGCAGTCTATGACCCCAATTTGCCTTCCACTGTAATCTGCCATTATTTTCTGCTCCACCAACCAGTTACACCAACTTACTCGTGGCTGCCTGAACTTGTCAGCCCTTTGATGCTTTTCATACATCATTTGCTGTACCTGAAAGGCCCCCTGCCCCACCCTTGCCCCATCACCCCAAACCAGGATTCCACCTAGGAAAGACCTCCTCATGCTTCAGGACACAGCCCCATGTGGTACCTCCTCAGCCCTTGGCCAGGGTTGAATTGTCAAGCCATGTTTTGCGCTCCCACAATGCTGATGATTAATAATAATCACAAGTGGGTATTAACGGCCCATATGTGACAGGCACTGTCCTAGGTACTTTATGTGCATTATATCATTTAAATTCCAACAGAGATCCTGAGTAGTATTACTACTGATAGGTTCAGAGAGATTTGGTGATTTACCCATGGACTCTTAGTTAGTGGCAAAATCATGACTCAAACCCGGGATTCAAACTCCAAAACCTATGCTCTTTCCAGTCTTGCATACTGCATCTCACCACATTAGTCGAGCGCTTATAAGTTGGGATGGGCCCATATATGGCCACCTCTGGATTTCGAAGCCCTTTGAGGACAGCTACTGTATTTGACTCTATTTTCCAACCGTGTTATCCAAAATAGTGCTTGATGCATATTAAGCATTTGAAAAATATATGGTGAATGAGTAACTGAGTAACTAGGTATGAGAGGAGGCTCTGGTTTCTCCTTTTTAAATCAAATCCAAACAGAATGTGTTGGTTTGCTCAATGAACATCAGTTAATTCCAACTTCAACTTAAGGAGATCTTTTGAAGACATAGGTAATGTGGGGTTGTTAAAAGTAGAGACTTTGAAGTTGAACCTAAGCTCTTTACCCCATCCCAGCTCTGTGACTGATAATATTAATGTCTTTGTGAGCTCTAAAACCCTGACCAAACACAAATCGCTGTTATTAATGTGTGCTTCTCCAAAGAGCACTCAGCCTGTCCCCACCAACACAGAGACGGAAAGTGGGGAGAAATAACCCTAGAGATCACTGGAAAGTGAACACCAGGTAGGGACGTTCTTCTGTAAATGCTGCTGTCTTGTGAGGAGCAGGTTTGACAAAAGACGGAACAGTGAGGAACTGCATCCTATTTATACCAGGAGCAACTGAGGGCGGAGTCACAGAAGACCGGTGCAGAAGGGACATTAGAGCAAAGTGACTGCCATTGTTCCAGCCCTCTCACATTAGAGGTGGAGAAACCAAAGCCTAGAAAGGTGTAGAGACTTGCCCAAAGTAACAATGCTGATTAGCACTGGAGCTGGGACTAGATCCTAGTGACACCCACAATATGCCAGATTACCATCCTCCTAAGATTCAAATCACTTTTCAAAAACACTCAATGTGATTATCTTTTTTCTGTGTTCCTGAATGAAGCATTTAGTTAATAGGTAGACCTACTAGCCCACAATGTCAGAGAGACAGTCCTAGAGTCTCCAAAGCCCTGAGAGCTGTGTGAGAGCGAAGGAGGTGCTGAAGGGCCAGTGCCCAGGATGTTTCCAGGATAAGCTCCTTCCTCCCTAACATGTACAGTCTGGCTCTCAGAGATCAGCCACTGCCACACCTCCAAATGTCTCCGGAGGCACAACACTCCCCAGGCTGGGAAAGTCAGCCCAGCATCTGAGTCAGGTGAACATGATGAGCAGAAAGAGGTCAAGTTTTAGAGTGAGAGAGATCTGAATTGGCAGCCCGCTCAGAGAACCTAGCTATAATCCTGTCAGTCCTTCTCTGTCCCCAACAGGGGCAAAACCATGGTAATGTTATTGCCCCATTCATGGCAGGTGCTGTGCAATAGCAATGAATTGAAAACTCTGTCCTTTACCACTGTTTGTCCTTGAGAAAAATCATTGCCAGCAGCAGTCACTTATTGGGCACTTACCACGTGCCACCCCTTGCGTTAAGCATCCTCATCCCTACATGAGGAGCTGGTAGTACTGCTTACAGACGAGAGTACTGGGACACGCAACAGCAGCAGTAGACATTTACACAGAGAGGAAAAGGCAGATCTGGGATTCACTCAGACGTTCTGACTTCATGGCCTTCACCCTTAACCTCCTTAACTCCCCCCATCTGTACAAGAGGAGTTGCACAATCCACCTTGCCGGGGTATAGCGAGGACGAAGCAGGTAAGAAATGTAGGAGCCTAGCACCAGGCCTGCCATATATGGGCACTTCAGAAGAGCATTCTATGGGATTGAGGCAAATGGCAAGGAAGAAAAAGAGGAGAGACAGAGACCAAGATTCTGGGGCCTGTTCTGACCATGTAGCATCATGTAGGGGGTCCCCTCATACGGTGAATGGAAATGTTAATCCACCTTGGACAATTTCAGTCCAATCGTTTAAATGTCAGGCCTCCTCCGAAAGGACCATCTTACCTTTTTCTCTCGCTGTCCTGCAGGAGTGTGCAAGCATTCACATGCACGCACACAGGCACATACATACACACATATTATGGCTTTTGTTTTTCTTCTGCTTCTTTTGCTTCCCTGCATTTGGTATCCATGGCAACACATCTTGGCAGCAACGAAGAGGTGGCATAGTTGCTGTTTCTCCCATCCCCTTGTCTTGCTGATCAAGACTGATCAAGATCTAACCCATTTGGAGGACCAGGCTAGCCTCACCCAAAAGGCAATGGGACAGTTTCCCAAGGGAGGAGGAAAAAGGGAAGAGGTTAGAGAACCTCCACTTTAAAAACAAACAAATAAAACAGCCCTCTATCTAGGATAGAGAGAGCAAAAATCCCAAGCCCCTAGTTGGGCCAGACGAGTCTTCCCCAGGCATGGGCACTGGCGAGGCTACTTGGGGTCTTCAGCCCTGTGTTATGTTATGACTAAGGGCAGCTAGCTATTTTTCCAGCTTTTTTGGCTCGTGAGTTCCCCGGATGGAAAATTTGAGCCCAGTCCTTGTAAGTCTGGAATTGCGGAATGCATACTTTGAATCAGCGCTCAGATGCTGAACCTGGCAGCTCTTGAGATACCTTATCATTTGAGACGGGTCATTAAAAGCCATTCTCTGCAGTTACCCTGCACGCGAGGGTCCACACACCACATCACACGCAGCATCTCACTTGATCCTCCCATCAACCCAAGGTAAGCCTTTTATTACCACCATTTTTGGGGACAAAGACACGGAGTCTCTAAGAAAACACCAATCAGTTGTTCACAGCCTCTTCATCTGATAAGTCTGATTTCTTGCCCATTATGCTACAACAGATTCTGACCCCAAGCCACCATTTAGATACTACCCCATATTACAATGGGGTAATATTATGCCTGTGGAATTGTTGTGGCAACCAGGTCGTTTAGAATTTGAAGCAATCTTAAAGATTAGGTCCATTTCACAGTGGAGGAAATTAAATCTTATATCAGGTCTACACATGGTAGTTACATAATATATATCTATTGAGGTCCAAAGAGGGGAAATGATATGCCCAAGACCACACAGCTAGCAAGAGAGTAGGATTAAAATTCCTATCTTAACTCTTAGTACAGACTAATTCAACATATTTTTGCTATGTACCTGCTAAGCCAGGAGCTGGAGCTATAGAGATGCAGCAGGACTGTTTTCTGACCTTGAGGTTGGCAAATGTTGCTGTGTGAGCCCTTGGTCCAGTCCAGGAGCTTCAACAAATCAAAAGATGAGTAAGAGTGAGTCAGGCAAAAAGAGAAGAGGCATTCCTGGTTGGGGGAATGGCATGACCACAGGCACGGGGATCTGAAATAGTTTGGTATGAACTGGGAACTCTATACAGTTCAGGGTTTTTGTAACATAGATCGTGCCTGGGAATGAAGGGAAAATTAAAACTCTGGTGGAAGTCAGGGGCCATGCAATGGAGAGCCTTGAAAGCCACATTCAGGAATTTGGACTCTCTCCAAGGCCATTGGGAGCCATTGAAGTGTTCATGTGGAGGGGATTCTCATGTAAAATCACGGAAGGTTCACTGGAATCCACTGAAGGGTTCTGTATATCATGTAGAGAGTAGATCAGAAGAAGAGATCAATTAGTAAAATTTTGCAGTGTCTGGGCTTGAGATTGAGTAGTCTTTTGTTGTAGAAAGATTAGGGATGGAGAGGAGATTCGTTGATGCAAGAACTTCTTGGGAGGTAAAATTGACAGGTCTTGATGATTGATGGCCATGGAGAGTACAGAGAGGGGAGGAGTCAAGGATAACCCCAGTGTCCTTTCCATTACATAACCTTGACTACTGTCTGGAGTAGTCCCAGCCCAGAACAAGGTACCTAAATAACATCATCCTGAGGTTGTTTGGAGACCAGACTCAGAACAAACAGAAGGAACAGTTTTGATCCAAAGGGCTATGTCTAATGTGGCTCTGCCACTAACAGGCAGAGCGCCTTCAGGACTCTTATTTAATTTAGGGGTTTTTGTTCCTTCATCTGATGTGGAGAACTGGGTTGGGCCATCTCTCCGGTGCCTTCCAGCCCTATCTACCTTCCTCGTGCAATTGTCATGAAAGTCAAATTCATTCCTTCATTCATTCATTCATTCATACAGCAATATCCATTAGCACTATCCATGTGCCTAGCCCTGTTCTAGGAGCTCTGGGAGTCCAAAGATGAATAAGAACCAACACCAGCTGTCCTGGAAAGAAGGTGGGAAGATACAGACAAATAGCAGGCAATTACAACATGAGTGATGGGATCAGAAAACACTCAGAAAGGCTCTTCACCCAGGTTGGGAGTAGAGTGGGTTGGGAACCATTTCCCTAAGAACAAGATACCTAAATTGATATTGAAGGAAAATAGTCTGGCAAAGAGAGGGGAGAAATATTCCAGGCAGCAGTAACAACATTGTATTCCAGAAAGTAAGAGAGTGCATGGTCAACTCAGGGAACTGAAAATAATAACCGTGTGTGGAAGTGTGTTGTAAATAACCAAATACCATGTCGTCATCATCATCATCATCACCATCACCACCATCACCATCACCACCAGCACCATCATCACCACCATCATCACCATCATCATGTTTATAAGGCAGGAGCTGTTGAAACACATCACAAGCAGGATGCACTACTCCTCTCTAAGGGCTAAGTTGTATCTCTCTCCTCTGGACTCTGCTGGTGATACAGAGAAATACCTTTACTCTCCAATTCTTTTTACTATTCTGCATGAGTCTTCCCTAAGAAAAGAATGTCAGAGTTATTATACAATGCAGTTTCATTATCCATTATGTCTTTAAAGTCTCAAATAATCCTGTGGTGGCAAAAAAAAATTGTTATCCCCATTTACACAGAGAAGTTCAGTGATTCAACCAATAGTGCAGAAACCCAGATTTGAACCCCATATCTCTGGCTCCAGGTCACCTTCACTTTTCCAGAACCCATATGGACCTTCTGGTTGCACAGACTACAGAACCACACCCATCACTCTCGCAGACTCTCGTAGTAGACCGCACTTCCCAAAGTCAGTGATCCCTTTTCATTGATTACCTTGTAGGTGGGTCTGCTTCTTAAATCTCTTTAGTTAAGCCATCTCTAAATCTCTTTGGCTGGAAGATAGGATCAGTTTATGTCTGGGAAGGTTTCCTGTAGACATCAAATCTTATCCATAATGGGCAGATTTCCTATGTTTAATCAAGGAAGGTGATATTTCCTGTCTCTAGGGTTCTGGCTTTTTAACCTTTTGCATAAGCCAATGCTCGCTTAGAATTTGGAATCCAACTTATTTGAAGGCCTAATCCATGCACTGAGGTGAAAAAGGCGACCGGGAGCTGGAAGACCAGGGTGGGAGCCTCCTTGGCTGTCCCTTTTCTGCCTTGTGACCCAGGAGCAAATCACTCTACCACAGGCATGCCTGGAGTCCACACAAAACCTTGGTTTAAATCTCAATACTGCTTATGATTGGTTCTATAGCCATGTGCAAGTTATATGGTTTCTTTGAGTCTCAGTTTCTCATCCAGAAAAATGGGGCCAATCCTTTATACCCCTCAAGATAATGTGATGCTAGAATATAAGAGCTGCTCAGCTGATATTTGTTAAATAAGTGGGAGAATTTTAAACAGTTCTCTTCACCCTTCTCTCCCTCTCGGGCTCACTTTCCTCAACCATGGAAGGGAGATAAAAATCTCTTCCCTGTATGCCTCATTGTGCATCTGAGCAAATTCCATGCAGTCATATTTGCAAAAGTTTGAGTCTATGACAATCTGAGGTATAATTTACTCTATCTAAGGAACTGTGTGAAACTATTTGCGTACATATTTATCATTCTATGAGTATCCTACAGGGTGGATATCATCATCATTTCCACTTCCCAGATAAGGAAACCAGAGCCCAGGAGGTTAAGTGCCTTTCCCAGGTTCACCAGATAGGATGCACTGGAGCAGAGATTAGAATCCAGGTTGGTCTGACTCCAAACCCAATGTTCATCCCACAAGGCACTGATCCCATGGAGTCCAGGGGCGACAATCCTAGTCTCTGGAGCCAGGCTACCTGCAGTCCCATTTGAGGTCTACCACTGATTCATGATGTGTCTCTGGGGAAGAGTTATCTTCTCTACGCCTCAGTTTCCTCATTTGTGAAAGGAACATATTGATAGTATCTAACTCTTGGGCATAAGATTCTTCAGCTCATTTACTTCCAGTTTCTTCAACTCAGAAATGAGAAAATAACAATAATTGTACTGTGCCAGGCTGGAGGCAAAGTGACCTTACTTACCAAATCTTAGCTCTAAGATCTGGGCTGTTCTTTTTTTTTTTTTTAATTTATTTGTTTATTTATTTATTGGCTGCATTGGGTCTTCGTTGCTGCGTGCGGGCTTTCTCTAGCTGTGGCTAGCAGGGGCTACTCATTGTTGCAGTTAGCGGGCTTCTCATTGTGGTGGCCTCTCTTATTGCAGAGTACGGGCTCTAGGGGTGTGGGCTTCAGTAGTTGTGGCATGCGGGCTCAATAGTTGTGGCTCTCAGGTTCTAGAGTGCAGGCTCAGAACTTGTGGCGCATGGGCTTAGTTGCTCCACAGTATGTGGGATCTTCCCAGACCAGGGATTGAACCCCTGTCCTCTGCACTGGTAGGCAGATCCTTAACCACTGCACCACCAGGGAAGTCCCTGGGCTGTTCTTTACTTGAGACTTAAGTCTCACCTCCTCTGTGGAGCCTTCCAAGATCATTCAGGGACTGTGTTTAGAGTCCTCAGCATGCCCTGGGGCATCAGTTAACACTCGTTTGTATGAATAAATTTATTTAAATGTCTTTTATGCCTTAACTGACACTGTGTAATTCACATCTTTCTCAAATCTAATAATAATAACTATCATTTCCTGAGTAGCTGCCATATGCCTGAAATGGCATTTAACCCTACGAAGTGAGTTTCATTATTCCTATTATATACAAGAGAAAACTGAGGTTCACAGAGGCTAGTTTGCCCATGGGCACACAGCTGTTTGCATGGAAGACCCTAAAAATGTTTGTACAATGAATGAGTGGTGTGTCCCCCAAACCACTAATGATTTGGTGAACAAAGTTCTTGTCATATGCTCTGACCCCAGAGCATCTAGAATAGAACTGATTGCATAATGATGTGAGACTCAGACCTGAGCAGAGTAAAGGCCAAGATCTCTGATGAGTTTTCCAAGGCCGCTATCCAGTGGACACACATGGTGAGTGGCATTGATGGGAGAGGGGGGCACAGATGAGAATCTTGCCATCTGCACGTATTGGGCACTCACAGTTCTTCCAAGTGGCCACTGAAATTTTCATCTCTTTAGGGACATCTGATTCTTTGATGATTTAGAGTCAGAGCAGAAATTTATTTGCAAGCTGAAATCTCACCACTGTGATTCCTCTTTGTTGTGAAAATTGGATTCTCAAAGGCCAGTCCCCCTTGATACCATTGATCCTCAGTGTTCCAATAAGCCAAGCTTTCAAAAATAAGATCAAACCCTCAGAGTACAATGATGCTTCTCACGGTCTCCACAAATCTTTTGGTTTCTACGACACTTGGCACCCAAATGTGACATCCAGCAAGAGAGGAGGAAGGGTGAAGGAGCAGGGAGTCAGCATTCTTATTTCATCCAGGTGTTCCACAAACAATTAATGGAGGTCTACCTGGTGAGGTGGGAGATATTGTTCCTATTTTCTAGAAGAGGAAACTGCAGCTCAAAGAGACCTGTCAAGATGATTAAGATATGGTCCCTACCCTCAAAGAGACCCCAATTCAATAGAGGTGACAGACATGGAGGCCACGACCTATGACCCAAAAAGAGTGGCTACAAAGTACTCAAGGTGTGTGGAGGAGAGTACATTTATCTTAAGGGACGCCTCCCTTTGGGAAGCATCTGTAAATGCAGTGAAGTCGAGCCTGACAGGGACATCTGACAATGAAATCTGACTTTGTTCCATGAGAATATCATATGCCAGACTTCTTCCCCAAGTATGTGCGAGGGGTCCAGCCCTTGGAGGTTTAGCTGTGTGATTTGAGATAAGTGACTTCATCTTTTTAAGCCCTGGTTTCTTTCTCAGCAGAATAGGAATACAATCATTCTAATCCTTATTAGGATTATGCTATTATTCCTGTTATTTCCCCAGCTACTGCCGTAGATTGCTGTGGGTTCTCAGAGTGTACCATGCATTCCCATGCACTGAATCCGCTACACCCTCCTGTTGGCGTGTAGAGAATTCCCTTGCTGTCGTTTCTGTAGTCCTGTCCCTGTATTCCTGAGTGACCAGATGCTCTATTGACTCCTCAGTAAATCAAATCTTGTCCCAAAGATGGGTCAGCGCCCAAAGCATCTCCTTTTCCCTCACGTGCCTCAGAGAAGCAGGGCGATTCCACAAGAATTTTCCAACCTTGACACTCTCAGCATTTTGGGTCACGTACTTCTTTGTTGTGGGGGCAGTCGGGTGTCTGGCAGCATGTCTGGCAGCATTCCTGACCTCTGACTCCTAGATGCCAGTACCCCACCCCCCCCCCACCCCCGCGCCGTTGTAGCAACCAGGATGCCCCCGGACATTGCCGAATGTCTGCAAAACACCCCTGTTGAGCATCCCCTGTGCCACCACCCCCCCCCAGGAGGCGTGCCAGGCTGGGGTTTCTGCTTCCCCGTCACAGATGAGAAAACACCTGAGACCCAGAATGGGAAGGAGCCCCTCTACGCTCACTAAGGAATCTAGGAGCCACGCGTCCCATTTCGCTTCCTGGAACGCCTCCCGTGTAGAACGGCAGTGCCCTCCTTGGAGGATGCACAGAAGACGGAGTCTCCTCTTTCTCCTGCCTGGACCCCTCCACGCCCCTCCCTGCTGCCCAGCCTACAGGAATGCCCGCTCCTCTCCCTCCCTCTGCCCTGCCCTTACCCCTTCCATTTGTATTGCGGGAGGGGGTGGCCCCCTGAGTGCCGGGAGAGGCCTGGGGCCGTCATTGCAGGAAGGGTCAGAATACGACAGTGAGGATAAAGCCCAGCCTTAGCCCTGCCCCAAACTTCAAACTTCAGGGGGATGTGCTGTCACCAAGAAGCAAACATTAAAAAAAAAAGGCACAAAAAAAACCCTCCTCAAAGGAGATTCCTCTGTTGCCATGTAAGGGAAGGCCTTGGCCAGCTCTGTGCAACCTGGGAGAGTCGGAGTGGGGGGTAGCGGCACAGAGAAGGGTATTCTGGTTCTCTCTCTAGTCTCCACCCCCAGACCCCCCCCACTCCCCCTTGCATCCCTCTTGGAAGGGCCCCTTAGAATGCACCAAAATAACCCCTCCCTAATCCTGCACCTCCCCATTTGCCTCGGCTGTCCCCCCTGCAGAAGGCCGGCATGCAGCCTGGTGCACGGGTTAGGGGTGTGTAACATTTTGTCTGAATAGGCCCCTATGTTCCCATAATTTATAGTGGTAAGTAATCTTATTTGCAAAGCAAGCCCTTACAGTTATAAAAAACAAGTTAATTGACTTGCATAAAAATCAAACATGTAAAAGTTTTCCATCTTAACACAAACAGCACACTGAGCCCATTTGTACAATAGCTATGATGCAGGGCGGCCCGCGTCTGGACTACCTAGGACCCGGCCTCTTTCATAACCCAAAATGGAATCTTAAACCCTGACAAGGCCACATACCGATGGGAGTTACTGAATTTAGAGTCAGTCACTCAACTAATTATACGACGTTTTATTTTTTTCCTTGTGTCAATAAACAAACTTGGGTCTGACTTCTGACACGGAGTCCTAGAAGCCAATTAAGAGGCGTTCCCAATATATTACAGGGTCTACAAACAAGGATGGCTTTTCTTGGAAAAGTGAACATCATGTTTCTTTTAATGAGTGTGAAAATATATGAGTTTCTTAATCACTGGCAACTTCGATGGAGTCTGAGACAGGGAAATCACTGACTCCCAGCTCAGGAATGAACAGGGGCCAGATTCTTGACGGGGTTTTTATGATGGGATCCTCTGGTGAGGGACTGCTGGGAAGACAGCATTTAAGAAATGCTACATTTAGTTGTGACATGACAATGAGTTGGTGGTGAAGTTTTCTTCATCTCCTGGGGAGAAGCAGGGAAAGGAGCCCCACTGTGGTCAGGATCTTCTGCAAAAAGCAGGGACCCCCACCTTGGTGGAGTGGAGGAAAAATCTTAAACCCGCAGAGACGTACATTGCAAAGGGCTGTCATGGTGCCACCCTGATTACCCCCGGCCTCTGCAGGAAAGCGGAAAGGGAGGGAAACTAATATTTATTAAGCTCCCGTCATGTGCTGGGTGCCTTTGCTCTCTGCTTTCTACCCTGACAGGAAGATATAATTGCTCCTATTTTGCAGGTGAGAATACTGAAACCCAGAGAAGTGGAATGATTTTGGCTAAGGTCACACAGCAAGTTAATGGCAGAGCCAAAGGCACCTCTCATTCAAATCAGTCATCTTACCAGCCCGCTGCTCTGATGGGTCAGGAGCCTTCAAGGAATCCAGGATCAGACATGATGTGAGTGCGTGTCCACCCTTTCTGGAAAGTGGCCCCACCCACCCACTCGGCAATATCTACACAGCCTAGAAAAGCAACAAGAATGAGAGTTTGATGTGCGTTCTGATGGAGGTATTCACAGAGGAAGAGCATCCAGTTCAGCCGGATGGTGGGGCTGGGGTGGGATGGATGGTCAGGAAATACTCCTAAGACCTAGTGACCCTTCATCAGTGACTTAATATACCTCAGTATTTTTGAATTCTGAGATGGACAAGCAGGGATAGAACACCCAGGAAGACAGGCCAGCACGAGCAGAGGCATGAAGTTGCTAGAACAGAGCAAGCATGGCCCATGGTGTCTGGATCCTGCTGGGCACACCTGCTCCCGAGGATGGGAGGATGCAGAGGAGGGCCCACTGCGGGGGACAGAGCAGGTGGGGAGGACACTGCTAGACACAATTCTCTGAACCAGACTGAGAGGGTCATGCCTTGGGCTGGGACAGACAGTTGACAGCAATCAAACCCGAACTGAGAAGACACAGGGGCACCTGGTTCTGGAGTTCAGGTCCAATGCTCCGAAGCAGCACAGTGAGGGGTTCAGAGCAGGGGCTCTGGAACCAGCCTGCCTGGGCCCCAGTGCTTCTCCTTGCCTCAGTTTCTCTCCCATAAAACAGGATAATAAGAGTATCTGCTTCTTAAAACAGCACCCGGCACATCACGAGGCCTGGTAAATGGGAGATGCTAAAGACCAGCATTTGGGCCTTACAGGCCAGCACCTTGCATGCATCTTCTACCCTCCCAATAACATGAATCTGTGGGCTCTTGGCACATAGTAGGTGCTCAACAGACAGACGCCATCATTGCTGTTAACTCTGTTATCAGTATCTCTGGGACAGCCAGGAATCTCCTGCCTTCCCCAGAGAGGAGCGAGTCACAGCCACCACCCCCTCTCCACGACCTGTCCAGGCAGGCTGCCATGCCACCCAGGCAGGCAAGACGAATGGACTCACCACCTACACAGAGCGCGCACCGGGGGCGTGGAGCACACACCGGGGCTCCCTTCTGGCCGACATGGCTGCCCCTCCGCTCTGCATGTGCTCTGTGCCGAGTGGAGGTCCTGTTATTTATGTTTGGAAAATGCATTCAGGGCAGTTCCCAGAAGCACTTACAGAGCTCTTATTTAATTGCTACTTTATAAACTCGCTGCTCCAAAGAGTGAGGGATTGATGGCCCGGCCTGGCACCTGGAGCAGCCTTGCTGCGAATGCTTTTCCCAGAACCGCCTGGGAACCCAACTCGCAGGAGCCCCGGCCCCGTGCGGTTCTGGCCTGCAGCCAGCTCTGGAGGGCCCTGTGGGCCTCGTCACCCTAATCCCCAGCTCAGGGATGGCAGCAGCTGCCGGGCTGGCCACACACACGAACACACACACACACACACACACACACACACACACACACACACACACACACGAAGACCCTTCATCAGCTCAGAACCAAGAGTTTGGGAGAGGGGGGTGTAGGCTGGGAGAGTCCCTGTTGCTCCCCATTCACCCTCCCTTCATCACCAACCTGCAAAAACCCAACTGTGAGGACATCCCAGGTCCCAGATATGGACAGCAGGGACGCAGCCCAGGTCCTGCTGAGCCCATCTCCATTTGCATCACTGTCACCCATCAGGGTCAGGCAGGCCTGAGCGTGCATCCCCAGCTCCCTTGATCTCAGGGCAAGTTCTCCAACCTCACTGAGCCTCAGTTTCCTCTCTTCCTAAGTGTGGCTTATGAATCCCATATGTTAGCATCATTGAGAAAATGAAATGAAATTATGATTGTGCCTCTCCAGGAATGCAGAAGTCAAAGATTAATAAATGGTGTTTACTGGATTTCTGCAGCCACAGAAATAAAGGATGAAGTGTCTCCAGTGAGGTCCTCCTCCATTCATCAAGTCTAAACTTCCCATGCAGAGGAAACACAGAACTTCACAAGGGTTTCTTCTGTTTGCTCAGTCACTTTACACAGCACCATGCTATAGTGCTCTGTGGGTGCCAAAAAGCATTTTGTAAGCCTTCTCTCCAATGACTTCCACTACTGTCCACCAGCGTTTGGACTGTGTGCCTCATTTCATACACTAGGCTTATCACAGAATGCAGGCAGGATGACCATTCGTTAATCGGCTTCTGCCTCCAAGCCTCGCTCCCTTTCCTATGCACCACACCTACTCTGCCCCCGCTTAGCCCCAGGCCCATCCGTGCCCCCAAGATGGCTCCCAACCACCCTGCCCTCCCGCACCCACAACCCTGTAGAGCCCCCTCCCACACGAGCGGGGCAGAGCTGCATAGCCACTAGGACATTGTGGGAACGACTGCTGGGCGAGGTCATGGTAGGCACTGACGCTTCCACCTCACTTTCTTGGCTTACTCCTCATGGAGGAAGCAAGTTGCATGTCATGAAGACACTCAGGTCACCTTATGAAGAGGTCCTCGTGGTGAGGAACTGGGGCCTTCTGCCAAAAGCCAGATGAGTTCAACATCTCAGAGTCAGACGGTCCAGCCCTGTTCAAGCCTCACTCATCCTGGCTGCAACCTCATGAGAGATCCAGAGCTAAAACCACCCAGCCAAACCTGACCCATGGAAACTGTGAGATAATAAATACTTGCTCCTTTGACATAGAAAACAAATATGGTTACCAAAGAGGGAAGGAGTGCGGGGATAAATTGGGAATTTGGGAACTAACAGAAACACACTACTATATATAAAATAGATATACAGGACCAGCTGTATAGCACAAGGAACTATTTTCAATATCGTTTCTTATAACGGAAAAGAATTTGAAAAAGAATATATATATGTAAAAAAAACTGAATCACTTTGCTGTACACCTGAAATATTATAATTCAACGATACCTCAAATTTATTTATTTATTTTATTTTATTTTATTTTATTTTATTTTATTTTTGGTTGCGTTGGGTTTTCGTTGCTGCGCACAGGCTTTCTCTAATTGTGGTGCACGGGTTTCTCATTGCAGCGGTTTTTCTTGCAGAGCATGGGCTATAGGCACATGGGCTTCAGTAGTTGCAGTGTGTGGGCTCAGTAGTTGTGGCTCATCGGCTCTAGAGCACAGGCTCAGTAGTGGTGACACACGGACTTAGTTGCTCCCCAGCATGTGGGATCTTCCCGGCCCTGAGATCAAACCTGTGTCCCTTGCATTGGCAAGCCGATTCTTAACCACTGCACCACCAGAGAAGCTCCTCAATTTTTAAAAAAATACTTGCTGCTTTAAGCTACTAACTTTGGGGGTTATTTGTTACCTGGCATTAGATAACTAATTCCTCTCACCCCTCCCGCAGCCATACCTTAACTCTTACCTTTCCTGCTTACTTCCATCCTACACAACACGCCCACTTATTTTAGACTAGACTAGTACAGCAGTCATGTGTATTTGTTCCTTTTGTTGGATGCTTGTATTCAACTATTTATCTGCTGTGTGCGTGTGTACGTGTGTGTGCACTCCCCAGAAACAGGCCACTCTACCACTACCATGTATGTGCAACCTCCTCAAATGAAGATCTTAATAACAAAGCATTTCAAAAAATAGGTGGTTAGTGCATGTTTTAATGTTTCAAGACCAAGACTTCCTGGTCTTTCATCTCACCTGCCCATGTGCTTAGCTCAGACCTGCGTTACCTCCCACCTGGACCAGGTAAACAGCCTCCTTGCTAGTCCCCCCCACCCCGGAGCTGTCCCTCTCTTTGTTTCCTCCACACTACCATCATACAAACACCATCTCATTTTTTTAAAAAAATACCATCAGCTTTAAAACCCTTTTGCTGTTTTTCCATCACCTCACAGGAGAAAGCCAGCATCCACGGCATGCCTTTTGAGACCCTCCCTGATCGATCTCATTTGCCATTTCCCCCCAGCGAATTGTTGGTAGGTCCCTGACATTCTTGCCTCTGTGCCTTGGCACTGACTGTGCCTTCTGTCTGGAAGCACTTCCTTGCTTGCCCACCTGGCAAACCTCTATTCATCCTTCCGAACCCAGTTCAGTCATTGCTCTCTGGAAGTCTTCCTCCACTTCTCCAGGCTGAGTTCCATCCCCTCTGTATTCCTGGCTGTATCTCTCTGACAGCACTGAACACATTGCTAGAATTATACACTCATCTGTCTCCCCTGCTAGGATGGAGACCCCTAGAGTTCCATTCATTTTTGTTCCCTTGGCATCTACTTCAAGGACTTGGCACATAATAGCTAGTCAATGAAAATGTATGAAGTCAGAAAGTTTTTGTGGGCAGGGAGTAATTTTCATTCTGTGAGCTAGCATACAGGGAACTTGCTGGCGTCGTGGTAAGCATACAGAAGGCATGCCATAAATGCTACGGTCGGTGCCTTTCTCCCCCTTCGCCCTGCACGCAGAGCGGCAGGCCTTGTTTGTTTACCTACGGCCCCCTCAACTTCTTCAAGCACGCCCAGGAATTCACAGGACGGCCAGATTTTTCACTCACGTTAAACTCTCCCTGAACTCTGTGGGCTATTGATCCCTTCACAGCCTCCATCCCTGCCAGGTCTCCTGGAATCTTTGTGTTTTTCCTTTGTAAACCCCACTAGTGGGTTTCATAAGGTCAGATAACATTTACCTTTTCTGCCTTCAGTTCGTAGAATCTCAGCGAGTCCATTCATTCCCTCAATTGCTTACCACCAGCACGGGAGTTAGAGCCTGCGCTCTGGAGCCTAGCTGCCCGGTTCAGATCCTGGGGCCTCTGAGACTGGGCATGTGGCTTCTCTACGCTCTTAACTGCTGCATCTGTCAAGTGGGGCTATTACACTGTCGATGCCACAAGGTTGCTGTGAAGATTCTGAGATACTGTGGATACACGGCAAAGGCTCAGTAAATATTACTGTGTATTCATTCAACAAACATTTCTTCAGTACCTGTGTGAGCCAGGCCCTATTAGAAACAGAGAATGGGACCAGATCCCCACATGCTGGAGTTCATGGATCAGTAAGGGAGAGGCGGAAAGATGCCTGTAATCACCAATAGTGCCGGGGAAGTGCTCCAGGGGAGGGAGGCAGCCCTGGAGCAGTTTACTGGGAGCAAAGAGGAAGCAGTAAAGGTCTTTGCTAATGAGAGAGTTGAAAATGCATCCATGAAAAAGCGGCAGTTCACCAGGGACACGGGGAGGGACCCCTGGGCAAGCAGACCAGCCTGGGTCCAGGGTAAAGGGTAAGACAGCAAGCAGCATGTTTGGGAAGCTCAGTACTTCATAGGGACTGAAACACCAGGGAGGTGCTGTTATGTTCCAGATGAAATAACTGACTGTGGCATATTCGCGGGGCACACAGGTACGTGAGGTGGAGAGATGGCTGCACCCAGCCAGCCTGCAGACTCAGCCACTCACACCGCAGGCACCAGGAGAAATGGCAGCACTGGCAGGTCTGCCACCCTTACATCCACATCTCAGAAAGCTCACACCAACGGGGACCAGCTTGGCGGCTACTGCAACAGACCAGGCAGGATGGGATGAACTAATAAGGAAGAAGAGGGGCAAACACAGAAGACATTTAGAGCAGAAGTTGGTACGTGTTGTCTATGAAAGGCCAGATAATAAATATTTCAGATTTTGTGGGCCATCCAATCTACTACAGTTGCAAAAGCAGCCATAGACAATCTTCAAATGAGTATGGCTGTGGTCCAATAAACTTTATTACAAAAGGAGGTTGCAGGCCAGATGTGAGCCACAGGCCAATTTGCCATCTCTGGCAGTAGAAGGTAGACGGACAGGAAGTGACATCCAAAATTGCAGGGAGGAAGAGGATGTCAAGAATCTCAAATGGCCGTGAGGTCCAGCCCTCTGCCTCTTTGCCAAGGTGGCTGAGCACTATTCCACATCAAGCTGTTTGTTTCCAAAGTAGAAAGATTGAGATTCCACAAGCTCCTGCGTATTCAAGAAGCTGCCACCTACAGCTGTCACCTCCTGATGCCCCCTAGGACTTGCATGATCCTGCCCTGATCTTTGCAGAGATTGAGAGCAAGAAGGAAATACTGACCCATGGGAAAGCCTTGCAGAGTGCCTGGCTCCCCAATGCCAGCCCAGACCCACCTCAGGCCTGCAGGAAAAGCTAGAACAACCACTGCCCGTGGAATGCTCCAGCAGGGAGGGAAAGGACTGGCCCAGAAGGCAGCACACACGCTTCAGCCAGCCTGTCTGGATCTAGTCAGTAAACTGACCGCTGGAAAATGGCACGTGAATCTAATTGGAGAAATGGTAAAAACCAAGAAAGCTGGCTATTTTTAAAAATCCCGCAGGTAATTCTAATGTGAAGTGTCTTCCACTGTATCCTTCTGCACTGTTGATGGGAATACGGATCAGTGCCAGACTTTCGAAGAGAGCTTTGGTTACAGCTTTCAAAATGTAAAATGCCCCTTTACCTGGCATTTCCACCTCTAGCAATCTATCACCTGGAAACACTTGCAAGTACCTATGCCCTAGGTTATCTATTTCATAGCATTTGCTGGGTTATGGACTAAATGTTTGTGTCCCCTTAAATTCATCTTTTGAAACCCAAACCCCCAGTGTGTTAATATTTGAAGGTAAGACCTTCGGCAGGTGATTAGGTTTAGATGAGGTCATGAGGGTAGGGTTCTCGTGATGGGATTAGGGCCCTGATAAGAGAAGGAAGAGGCAAGAGAGGTTTGCTCTCTCCGTGAGCACATGAGAAAAGCCATGTGAGTACCCAGGGAGATGGCTGTCTACCACCATGAAGAGAGCCCTCCCCAGGAACCAAACCTGCCAGCACCTCCACCTTGGACTTCCCAGCCTCCAGAACTGAGGAAACAAATTCTGGTTTAAGCCCCCAGTCTATGGTATTATGTTACAGGAGCCCAAATTGACTAAGACACATCGTGATAGCAAAATTAAAATGCAAATGTTCATCATTAGGGAAATGGCTCAACTATGGTTTGTTCACAGTACAGAATACTAAACAACTGTTAAAAATTTGAACTAAATGTATAGGAATGGGACCTCCCTGGTGGCTCAGTGGTTAAGACTCTGCCTGCCAATGCAGGGGACACGGGTTTGGATCCCTGATCCGGGAAGATCCCACATGCCATAGAGCAACTAGGCCCATGCGCCACAATTACTGAGCCTATGTGCCACCACTACTGAAGACTGCATGCCTAAAGCCTGTGCTCCACAGCAAGAGAAGCCACCACAAGGAGAAGCCCACTCACCATAATGAAGAGTAGACCCCACTGGCTGCAACAAAGACCCAAGGAAGCCCACGCACAGCAACAAAGACCCAATGCAGCCAATAAATAAATAGATAAATTTATAGGAATAGACACAAATGGATTCTGATTCACTGTTGAATAAAAGAATTTAAAAAGTCATGATATAATAGGTTATTTCAGGTTTGGGGGTTTGGTTTGGTTTTTGTTTGTTTGTTTGTTTGTTTGTTTTGCCACACCACACAGCATAGGGATCTTCCCTGACCAGGGATCAAACCCATGCCCCCTGCATTGGATGTGTGGAGTCTAAACCACTGGACCACCAGGGAAGTCCCCAGTTTTTTTTAAATAACTATAAGATCCACATAAATATGTGCAGTGCATAGCAGGGCCAGGATGAGAGGGGACTCAAGCAAAGTGCCTAGGGAGCCAAATGTAAGGAGGAGCCCCTCCCGCCCCCCCGGCTCACGGCGGTACCCACACTGGGCCTGCACCAACCTAAGACTGGGCGCTGCCTGACATTTTGCATCCTAGGCACGTCCTTGTCTCACTCTAGTCCCAATCCATCTGTATAGAAAAAAGTTTTTGGTTCATACACAGGTTACCTTTGGAGAGAAGTATTGAGGAGATGGCAGAAAGAAATCTTCATTTTTGACTTTATACCCTTTGGTAGTGTTCAATTTTTTTTCTATAGAAACACATGAATTAAGTGAGTTATTAGCAAAGCAGAATTTCCTTTTAAAAATCTTCCATCAATGTATCCCATTAACAAATATAGATTTGCATACTTTGAGTGTTTTTTAAAATGTGTAATTGTATATTATCCTAATAATAGCTACCTTTATTAAGTGCAAATGTGCATTTATATGCTTATGTATTCAATAGTTTCACTATATTGGATTGGATCACCATAGCCACGTGTAACAGCAGCTTAACCAAATAGGAGTTTCTTTTTCTTGTGTTGCAAGAAGTGTGGTGGCATGTCATATAATTTTGGTACTGGCTAACATCAAAAATCATAGCTCCAAAAAATCACTGATTATAGAGAAAGGGCAGGCAAAGAGCTGCAGAGGTAAAATAGAAACATAAAACACCTGAGTTTGAGCCCCAGCTCTGCCTCAGACCAGTCCTTTATAAAACAAGCCCAGGTGGTCCAGTGGGTAAGACTCCACGCTCCCAAAGCAGGGGTCCCTGTTGCGGAACTAGATCCCAAATACATGCTGCAACTAAGAGTCCACATGCCACAACTAAGAAGTCCGCATGCTGCCGCTAAAAATCCTACATGCCACAACTAAGACCTGGTGCAGCCAAAATAAATAAATAAATATTTAAAAAATTTTAATTGAAAGATAAAAAGCAAGCCCAGGTATATTTCTAAATCACTCCTCAGTATTTTCGACTGCATAATGGGAATTATAACATCTACCTCAAAGATTTGCTGAAAAGATGAAAAGATGCAGTGAAATGATACAAGTACAATTACCTAGCACAAGGAAGCTCTCCTCAGAAGTTAGTTTTCTCTTTTCTTGAGGTTTCATCAAAGGTCTTGTAAATCAAATCCCATTTCTTCATCCATGTGCACAATCATCTCAGAGCAGTTCTTCTTTTATTTCTCACAGGTTATCAGTTGGCAGAAACCATCAACATTATAGTTTTGCCAGCCCAAGAATATGGCAGCCTGGATCAAGCTTTCATGAGAGAATCCAGATGTCAAGCTTTGAAAAATGAAGACTACCATGAACACCTAGGGATTATCTGATGCTTCAGCCTGATTATTATTTGGGGAGAGTCCACCCAACCTCTCTCAACATTCACCTTATAAGAATCCATCGAGAGTCTCCCTTGGCAGAGATCCTGAAGGAAGAAGGGCACCCAAGCAGACCTGTAAACAGAAGAGTGTGTCTGGGTCCATGGGGGTGGTTTGTCCACAGCGTAGGTTTCAGCTAAGTCTGGGGTCTGTTTTGAAGATAACTTGTGTGCAGAGTACTGTTCTAGGCGCCAATGAAAATAAATAAATAAATAATGACCCATAGCCTGGGCTCTGCAGTGTCCTTAGTCTTTTGAAGGAGAGATTTGAGATGTGTGAGCAGAGATATAAATGCATTTGCTTGCTATCCCTTTACTGAAAGAGGAATTAGGTGGGAAGTCAATATACTGTGGCTGGAATGAGATGGAGAGGAGCTGAGGCAGAGGCCAAGGCAGGAGAGCAGCTCTGATCACTTCGTGGACAATGATGGAGATCTTAGTGTATTGGGGGCGGGGGGGGGGGGGGGGGCGGGTAGATGGTACTCAGCCTCTGGGCCATGTGCTATTGTTGATAGCATCCTGATTGTATTTTGAGGAATTACCTCTCCCTCTTGGAAACAGTTGAGCTGTCGAGGTCCCAGGCCCATTCTGGAAATGAGCAGTGTCTAGCAGTGACTTACAGTGTAGAGTAGCCTCATCCTTTCACCCCATAATGTCTTGCAAATACTTTTTATGTGCATTGGGATGTGAAAAAAAGTTGAAAACCAATGCAATTGAGCCTTGATGGACTGTTAATGATGGTGTCCTGTCCTTCCCTGGTTGCTTCTTGGAACTTGATCCATAAGCAGAGTGTCTGAGACTGAAAATAGCAGAACATTCTTTCCAGTGGCAGCATTGTCTTTTCCAAACGTGGGATTTCAGCCTTTTCACTTATAAGCTCCCCTTCCTTCCTCCAAATAGAGGAACCTGTTGCTTGCAACCAAGGAATGCTAAACAATGCCATGGTAGCTGAGTGGGAAAGTGTGTGTTTGTGTGTGTGTATGTGCGTCTGTATGGAATTATGTTTTGTGTAACTTGAGCTCCCAAACACCCTCGTGCCCCTGTGAAAGCTGAAGCTCTCTCACTCTCATTCTGCACCCCCAGTTCCTAAACTCTCCCCAAAGTCCCCTCGGGTCAGAGGACTGGGTGGGAAGCAGCCACGAACCCTGACCTGCTCCTGCGTGCTGGCGACTTCAGGCTGGCTGCTGATAACCCAAGGAAAAGAGAAGGAAAGAGGAATACATTTCCAGATCCTGGGGGCTAAACTACAGGTCAGTACAAATCCCATGTGAAGATCTTAAGCAGGTCTGGCCTTTGGGGTAAGAGGGGACTTTTTTCACCAGAGAGTCTTCTCCTCTAGGCTCCATGGTGGGAGGTCAGGAAGGGGTTCCCACCCATCCTTGGAGAGGCCACTGGGCTCCAGAGCAACCGGGGCGGGGCGGGGGGGAGCAGTCAGGGTGCTACAAGGAGATGAGCGATATAGCTGGTATTTACTATTGAAAACACATAAGGGCACATATTTGGCTAAGTGTTTATTTGCTAGTGGAACTTTTTAAATGGTTGAATGGAGCCCAAGTATCAGTGTGGGGAGTTTGATTAAAAACAAACTGGGTAAATGTTTCTCCACAGCTGTGAACTTGGAGAGTTTCTGTTTTTCCGGCTCTGGAATGCTCAGTGGGCTCTGTCCCTTGACGGCAGACAGTGGGCTGGGAGCCCCAGCCAGGCGGCTCTTCCTATCCCTGCAGCCAGGAAGGCCAGGGCCCCAGTCCCCTCAACAGAACTGGGCCCCCCTGCTCATTGGGCACAGAATGGAGTCTGGGGTGACAGGGAAACATTCTGGCCGCCTCTGGGCTGATCAGTAACTGAGGCTTAATCTCTTCATCGAGAAGCCACGTCGTGAGAATGGCTCTGATCTTCGCTCTGCTGATGACTAACCGCTTGCAGATCTGTCTTTCTTCCTTTCCTTTTCCCTTCCTTGTTTTTTCTCTCTCCAAGTGAAGTTTCGTGCTTATGAAATGTATGTCTCTTGCTATTAACTCTGAACAGCTGCGGGCGGGGAAGGGTGGAACTTTGCTTTACGGAAGGGTCCCCAGAGCACACATCTTCTCTCCCACAAAAAAAAACAAAACAAAAACCTGGCATCTTCTGAGTTCCCCCTCTGCGCCTCACTCCATTCTGGGCTCTTCCTCCATCCCCCACTTCAGTTCATCTTACTGAGTAGGAGATTTGTCATCCCCATTTTACAGAAGGGTAAACTGAGGCTCAAGGGTGTGCCATGTTTTGCCTGAAGCCACATAGATGGGAGGTGGCAGAACAAGATGTGAGCCTAGACATGTCAGATTCTATAAGTCCACACTTTTTCGCTCCTTCTGTATTCATTCCCTTTACCCTATGGCCATCGTGTTGGATGTCCCTGAACAGGGAATAAAGGCTCATGAAAGCTGGGGGAGAGGACCAGCAGGAACATAATCCCCTTCTCCAAACCCATGGTTCTTAGGAGGAATGGTCATCCATAGCTTGGGCAGAGAAGATCCCTTCCTGAGTGGCTGGCTCCCTCTACAGCAGGCCCCCACAGGATGGATGGGCGCGGGGACATAATCAGGAGTCAGGCCGCAGTCGTCGCCAGCTCCTCAAATTCATTCCGCTCAAGGAAATGAATAACCAGGGATGAGAAACCTAAGACCTTCAGAAATGTGTCCTGTTAACCCCTGGAAACATTCCTCCCTCCATCCCATATTCCCACTGTGCTTCAGAGGCGGCAGATGTGGGTGCAAATCCTGCTAGGCACATAGCTAGGAACAATTACGTACCCTCTCCGAGCCTCAGTGGCCCCATCTGTGAGATGCGGGTGCTCATGCCTCCACAGAGCATGACTGAATATCAAAGAGGAGGACATCTACCAAGAATTGGCCGGCACTAAATGTCACCCCAAAAAGGATCGCACTCCCCCCCACTCCCACACACACCTCCAGTGAATCCCGTAGGAATCCCTGATTCCTAAAAGAGGAAAAAGCCCACATCTCTGGCCTAAAGCAGCTCCCCACCCCCACCCAACTGATTGAATAGTCAAAGCCTGTTCTTTACCCTCTCAACTCTGCAAATTGCAAGCAAACAAGACTGCTCATGATAGGCGGCCCTGGAGTTTGGCCAGATTCCTGAGGGTGAGAAAAAATATCACACTAAATCTCCAGGAGAGTGTCCCCAGAGAGAAATTGTTCCCACCACGGGGACCCCTGCCTTGCGCTGCAGGCCTGACCTGAGCCCCCCGGGGTGGGATGAAGGATGCCTCATCTCCTCACCACAGGCCTTGTAGGTGCCAAGGAGGCATCGTCGGCCCCGCATCTCTCAGAGGGGAAATTGAGGCTGCAAAAAAGTAAGCAGCTGAGCCAAGGTCACGCAACAATTGGGATAAATTCTCTATCCTCCAAGGCCAGAGCTCATCCACACTTCAAGCAGGGGGCGTTTGAGAAAGCATACTGGACGTTGCAAAATAAATTATACTTAGAAAAAAGAAAAATAGGTTTTTAAAAACTATAAAATTACTAAAGTTAGATAAATGTTCGGCTGGGCATGAGTAAAAAGAACATTAAGAAATATTCCCTTAGATTGAGGGTGAGCCATACACCTGGAATTATGTAAAAACCACTCTCCTTTTTTATGAAGGGGAGGCTTCTTCCTCCCCTTTCCTTCTCTTCTCTCTCTACCTCCTCACATTCACACAACTGCCCTGCAGTTCACATAAGGAGTGAGGCGGGGGGGTGTGTGAATAAAAACCTGTAATGGAAATAATGACTCACATGTGTATTTCTCCTGCCACTCATCTCTTCTTTGAGCATCCCTGCATTTCTGTGCAGTATTGTAGGTTTTATTTTCCATGTGAAGAAGAAACAGAGAAAGAAGGTAATTCTCCCAGGGTCACACAGCTACTTAGCATCAGAAAGAAGATACTAGCCCCACTGATCTCTAACACTCAAAGCCCGTGCTTGCGTGGAGTTGTAATTTTCCCACCCATTCTGCTGCTTATCCTTGAACCTCCCAATGGAGCCCTAGCCAGACTTTGACCTCTGACCGTCTGAATCTCCTACATTCTTAACAGAAGGACATACTCAGCAGCACAAATACACTGGTTTTATATATGTATGTGTGTTATATGCACACATATATAATACACTGTTAAGTAATCTTATACCATATACCATGTACAGACACCTACATGGGTGAGTTTATATGTGTGTGTGTATAAAAGACAACTCTTTTGAAACCCATGAGAAGAGAGGAAGGAGGCAAAAAGAACAGAGAATGTGTAAAGGAGGAGGAATAGGGTGTGAAGGAGGAAGAGAAGAAAAAGGAGATAGAAAAGTCGGAGGAATCAAAAGAGGAAGAGGCGAAGGATGGGTGAGTGAAAGAACTGCCAGGAGAGAAAACAGAGAAAATACAGAAGAAGACATCTCTTCCTCGCAGAATGAATAGCTGTACCGTTCTGAGGCCATTAACTTGCTGGCAATTCTCAGGATGCTCCCTGGGCTCAAGGAGTGTGGATTCAGCCAGGGAGGCTCCTCGGAGCCTGCTTGGTCTCAGCAATCACGCTCTGAGACCCTCACCCAGGCCTGCCAGAGTGACGTGGGAAGGACGGGCAGGCCTGGGACACATGGAGGGAGGGGTGTGTCAGGTCCAGCCCGAGGCATGCTGGGCAATTCCCTGCTCCTCCCCTCCTTCCTGAAGCTGATGAGGGCTCCCTCCACCCCAGATACCTAGTAGCCCACAGGCAGGTGTTCATGCATCACGAGGTGCTCCCTATGGCCTGGCCTAAGGTCAGTCTTCCCCTCCCCCGCTGTGTACACAGAGATGTAGATGGCAACTTTGTTGTGCCTCGGTTTCCTCATCTGTAGATTGGCACGTAAGAATACCCACATTGCAGGTAGTCGTGAGGAGGAAACGAATGTGCAGACCTGTCTGGGCCCCGAGTCAGCTCAACAGTGAATAGCCGTGGTTGTTCTTGTTGTTCTGTTGGCTGAACCACCCCCTCTGGCTCCCACAGCCAAGGCTTCTATTATGGAGCAAGGCTCCTGGACTATCGCTGACGATGCACGGAACACATGGTGTCTTAAATCCAGGGAGACCACAAGTGAGAATTCTGGCATTCGGGGAATGACAGTGGGGCAGAGAGATTGTATTCACTCAGAGGATGTTTAATGCACACCTACTATGTGCACAGTCCCACGCATGGGCATGGCAGTGCAAATACAGCTAAGAGAAGCACTCAATACTCCTTCCCAAATTTTTCCTCTTTCTTCTGTTTGAAAAACTGTTTATGTATCTGTCTCTCTAGATGATCTGTCAGCTTCCTGAGGATGGGGTCTCTGCCTTGTTCCTTCTTACTTCCTACAGTGTTTGGCACAGAATAGATGCTTAATAAACATCTGGGAAATAAGCCAACAATGAAACAATGAGGGTCCAAAGGAAGGGGCTCCTAGTGGAGATGGGGAGCCCCTCACCTGCCATCAACATCAGACACTGTGAGCCGCATGTTAGTCAAGGCGGAAGAACTGGAAATGTGGAGGCAGTGAGACTGGAGCTGAGCTCCCTGTGTCACCGTGTGACCTGTGACAAGTGGCTCGGAGAATCTGAGTTTGTTTCCTCATCTTTCAGCTCGGGGCCCTACCTCCTCGGGTTGTTGGAGGGATGGAACACAAGAATGAAACAGCGGCCCTCGGCCCACAGAACCCCTCAAGCCCTGGGCTTCTCTGTGTCTTTTTTCTCTGGACAACAGGACACAGCCCAACCCCTTCGCCTTCTTTACTTAGCAGCAAACTCCTCAAGATCAAAAGAGCCAAGGGATAACTAGGTTCATCCTAGAAGAAATACATCCACTCAGAATTCTGCATGAATGCTTTGGGAGTATATTACTTTAGGTCAATGGCATGTTCATAAAATAATAATAGTACTCTGGTCGTTGCTCTACATACACACTGTATCTCAGTTAATCTTTATATCAGCTCTAAAGAGCAGGTATCCATAGCCCCATTTCACAGATGAGGAGATGGAGCTCTTAAGCTCCCACCCGAATGTGCATGGCCCACAGGGAGGGAGCCAGGATTTGAACATCCCTCCATAGATCTATCTGATGCTAAAGTATGTTCTCTCTCTCCTCCACCCCATGGCCTCTGTCCATAAATGTTGAAATAGCTCTTCATTCTCATCAGAAGCTTTAGTCAGAGGATGAGGAAATGGAAGCAGGGAATTGGGGCTGGGGGGGGAGGAGAATTTTGGAGGAAGGAGGCTGAGAATGCTTTTCCATTCTGAAAAGAGTTAGAAACATTCCAATTCCATTTTTCACTGTCTATCGCATCCTAAGAACACAAAGACCTCAGCCAAACCCCTAACTGTTTAAAGAGTAACAGAACTCCAGATTAAATTAATATCCACATTCAAACAGTAGCTACCATGGGGCAATTGCCAAGTTGTCTCTGCCCTCATGAGAAAGGGAAGAAAGCAAATACTAGCCAGGACCTTCGATCTGGCGCATGGAAACCAGATCCCGACGAGGTAGCGCCATGCAGGGGAGCCTCAGCACAATCAAATCTTTTCATGTTTCCACTCAAGTCTGCCGCTTTCTTACCAGACGCCCGCCTAACGGCTCCCCTCCAGTGACGATGAATTGGTACCAAAGTGATCCGGACTGTTTTGACACTGAGCATCAATTCCACAACCTCGGTTTTCATCCACAAATCAATTATTCTAGCTCATTACAGGGCCGGAGTGAGTTTTCCCATCAGAAGGGAAATTTTCATTCACTCTGCCTTTCATTCGCCCAGGAAGGAAAGACAAAGAGAGGAAGGCAGGAGGGAGCGATGCTTGAGTTCTTAGACAGTGCCCACACGTTTCCTCCCTGGGACAGAACCCAGAGAGCTAGATGTCACTGAGCCAAGCATGCAGAGTTCCAGGAGGAGAGTTCGGGCTTCCCGAGAGCAGCCCAATAGGTCTGCATCGTTGCCA
Source organism: Hippopotamus amphibius kiboko (assembly GCF_030028045.1). Taxonomy (NCBI): domain Eukaryota; kingdom Metazoa; phylum Chordata; class Mammalia; order Artiodactyla; family Hippopotamidae; genus Hippopotamus; species Hippopotamus amphibius. The sequence continues at coordinate 27,631,758 of NC_080202.1, read as the reverse complement.
GCTAAGAGGCACCAAGAGGTGCCCCCACAAAACTTTAGACTGGCAGGGAGAGGGGAGAGGCTGGGTTACAAGAGCTGAAATCAAGCCACCAGTAACAGGAAGTGGGGAAAAAGCGACACTAGGTCACCAGTCCTCTTGCAAGGAGACAATCTCCCCCAAACCCCGTGTGCAGCCCTTTGGAGAGCGCACGTCTACTGTGCACCCGTACTCCTCCCCCACACCTTCTGTGCACAGTCAATGCAACAAAGAACCGCTGCCCATTTATTCCTGAGTTGTGACCCCCCTTAAGGACCCCTGGGAAAAATGACTGTAGCCTCAGCACCAAGGAAAGCTGCTCTCCTGCAAAACCATTTTTTAAAATACACAACACAAATCTTATAAAGGATGTTTTCTGCTTTACTTTGGCCAAGCAGAAGCTCAGAGACAAATTTAGTAACCAATTTTAATAATTGTGCGAGACTCCATGCCATGCAGGTTTGTGGACTAACATTGCCCTAGCTTCATATTTCTGTTCAATTCATTTTCTTTCTGTCGTGATTTCTTTAATGTACTGCATCTCTTTTAGGGAGCTGTCTTATATCCTTTCTGGAAAGAAGAAAAGCCTATGGGACCTAATCGATCAGACATTAAATTAATAAACAAAATGCAAAATTTGGTTTCATCTTCACAAAAGCCTGTTGGAGTAGTGATTATGGTCCTAATATTTGGGATGATGAAATTCCAGGCACAGAGAACTTAAGTAACTTATCCAAAGTCACACAGCTAGTGAGAGATCTAGCTAGGAAGCTAACCCAAGCCGTCCTGACTTTAAAGTTTAAAGCTTAAAGTTTAACATTTAAAGCTCATGCTCTTTCCATTGCCTGGTGCTGCCAGATGTTCCCGTACCTCTGTAAAGCTTCCCCTGGCCTCCTGATCCAGGAGGTCTCAAGGTCCCAAGACTTTCCAGAGTGCAAGAGTAGAGCCATAGAACTACCCACTGCTCCCATCTTCTCCTCTTTCACCCAGGAAAGGATGAGAGGACACAGGTGCAGGCTCCACGTCTCCCTCCCCAGCCCAAGCCTGGCCCGTCCTGAGACAGCATGTTAAGGGCTTGGCGCCTTCATTCCGGAGCCACGTGTACTGGGAGGGACGCCTTGTGCATGTGGTTCTGATTTGCATGCATCCCCTTGGTCTCCACAGAACCCTTCCATTCCAAGTCCGAGAAGCCGTGGGAGCCTTTTTTTTTTTTTTAAACAATCCTCCTCCCTTGCCCCCCTTGCGCTCTCTGACAGCTTTTCTCTTTGAATCAGAGAACTAGACTCTGCCAAGTGAAAATGTAACTCAAACCTCAAAGAGCTCAACAGCGCTAGAAACTCGTGAGGCACGATCGCCCCAGAGATGCTGCTCTGCCGACGGATTCCCGCCGGGCGTGGCTCCCCAGTGGCCAAGGGCCGGCGCTGCTGGGGGTCTGGGTATTTTTAGCCAATAATGTATCTAGATGCCCTTGCGCCTGGCTCAGGAGAGAGAGACAGAGAGAGATGGGGGTGATTTCTCCTCTTTATGGTTGAAGGAAGGAGGCTCTGAAAGTCCAGACGACACTTTCATTTCCTTGGTGCCTACTGTGTGCCCAGTGCCTTCCTGCTGCATCTCCCTCCCTCCACCCTCACAGCCACCCAGGGAGGCGGGCGGGAGATGGGCACCCTGCTGCTCTATGACACAGGAACACGGCTTATAAGAGGTGAGGTCAGAACTCTAACTCAGGACCAAAGCCACCATGCCCGGGACATGGGTTGCAAGGGAGAGGTGCCTCAAGGTGCTGGCAAGGAAATGGGTACGTGTACTTGAATCCAGCCAACTTCTCCCTGAGCCAGTCAACAAGCAAACAACCAGCCAAGCAGAGCCTGTCATCTGCAGACTTGCCGGGGATGAGTTGAGTGATGCAGGCAGGTGGGCATATTTAGAAATGGCTTTCTCAGGGAGGCAAGTTCTGAGCTGGACAGGGAAGGAGGGAGCAGTGGCAGCTGGAGGCTGGCTCCTACACCGAGCAGTATTTGACCTTGGGTCTCCTTCCCTGGGTCCCACCTCGCCACCAAGACCGACTCTCTAACTTGCCCACACAGTGCAAGCTGAAAATATCGGGCCCCATGTTCAAAAATTATTTTTTGTTAGACAGACACAGGAGAGCATTAAACCAAGTACAGGGCCCTGTGCAACCGCTCAGGTCACATTCCCATGAAGCCAGCCCTCCACACCTGCTTCCTGTACCCACTCAGAGGAGTGGGTGCTGACCACAAGCGTCTCAGTACCCAAAACACAGCCCAGCAAGAACCACCACCAACATCTCCTCATTCCTCATACAGGCCTCTCCCCAAATATGCCACGGCACTGGCAGCTACCACCCCCAATCTGATCTCAAGCAGACTTAATGAATACCTGTTGATTTAATTTCAATGAAGAAAGAAGTGATACTCATTCACAACCAAGTATAAATTACCAGCACAAGTTTAAACTGTGACCTTCCCACAGAGATGTTCATTTTCACAGGGATCGAAGCCTTAAGCTCAAGAAACACACTTCACTTGATGGCCTTCCAGGCATCAAAGAGTAGATGGGGAGGGGTGTTGGGGACCCAAGGCAGAAGGCGCTTACCTGCCCCACCTATGGGTCAGGCCAATTCCACAGAAGTGATGCACAGAGAGACTTGGTGCTGGATCTCAGGGACGCTTCTGTTCTTTCGTTCACAGTGGTTCAAACGAGCACTTAATTTTCATCATACAGGGTGGGGCAACCAACAACTGCATTCTCCGTCAAGGTCAAAGATCTCTCTACAGAAAACTGGGCCCATCACAACTTTAGCTTTGTCTCCCAAACTCATGATGGAGTCAATTCTTCCCCTCTTTGAGGACCTGAAGAAGGAAAGGAGGGAGGAAGAGAAAATAGGATGAAGAGGGCAGATGGGAAGGAAAGAGGAGAAAAAGGAAAGAGGAAAAACATTTATTTTGTTTTTAATTGATTGTAAACCTTATGAGAATACAGACCATATCTGTCTTGTTCCCCCAGAGCCTAAGGTGACTAATCCAACCAGTACAGTGCCTGATAAACTGTAGGTGCTCAATACATATTATGGATGGATGGATAGATTGGTGAAGGTGTGGAGAGAGGGTAGGTGGATGCATGATTTTAGATGTAGGTGGCTGGATGTTTAGATGGGTGGGTGGATGGTGGGTGGATGGATGAACTGATGGAGAGTGGGTAGGTGGGTGGATGGAAGTTTGGTGAACAGTTGGACGGGTGGATGGGTTGACGGATGGACAGGTGGATAAATGGTGGGAGGGTGGGTGAAATGCTGGGCTCTGTGGTAGATGCTTTTTTGCTTATGCCTTTTTATTTTCCAACTGCTACCTTGAATCCTCTGTGAACAAAGTAGAGGTTTAAACAAACCAACTATCTCTCATCAGCTTTGTGAGTTAAATGTTATGCAAAGTCACTTCTCTCTCTAGGAAGGGGCCAGTCAGGATCCCAATCTCAATGTGCCTGAGTTGACCTAAAGCTCTCTCCACAGCACCAGGGTGCTGAAGAGGCTGAGCATTTATCCAGGGGCCACCAGTAGCATTGCCTACTCACCTTCAACCCTGATCCTCTGGGCCCCATCCCCTGCTCCCATCTCAGGGACACAGGTAAATGCAACTTCTTTTCTAATATTTTCTCATTCATTCAGGCTCCTTGATGCATCACATGTTTCTTTTTTGGAATATTCCAACCAGCACTTCCTGTCCTTCAGAGATGAACTGATTAGTCTGGATCAGGCCAGGCATGAAGTCCATTTATTTGACACGAAACCAAATCACATGAGGGTAATGTCCCAGCGAACTGTCAGCCTAGCTCTCTGTCTTGCCATCCCCCCACCCTGCTTCACACATCCTTTACTTCAGCTCTTGAGGATAGTCCCCTTTTGGAGGTCAGGGAACCCTAAGAGAATTTGCTGAAAGCCATATATTTTACCCAAGGCCCCCAATGTACATAAACACAAAATCGTATACATACAGAACCCCTTTGAAGAACCCCTGATCTCATTCACTGTGTTGTGGCATTCACTGTTTTGTGTGTGTCATCTCTTCATAGTCCAAGTTTCTAGTATGTGAATGATCCAAATGGTTGATTCTGCTCCTATTTCTCTTTATCACTGTCAAATAATCAAACATAAGCTGTGTGTTGGGGCTCTCCAAAGTTACATAGACTCTGATTGCGTCCTCTGAGAGTACAGTAGGCAGCATGTAAGAGGGCTCCCAAGGGTCCCTGCCTCCTAGAACTCATTCCCTGGTCTAATTCCCTTCTCCTTTTTTAAAATTAAATTTATTGAAGTATAGTTGATTTACAATGTTTTGTTAATGCCTACTGTACAGCAAAGTGATTCAGTTACACATATATACACCCATTCTTTTTCATATTCTTCTCCATTATGGTTTATCACAGGATATTGAATATGGTTCCCTGTGCTGTGCAGCAGGACCTTGTTGTTTATCCATCCCATATACAATAGTTTGCATCTGCTAATCCCAACCTCCCAATCCTTCCCTCCCCCACCCCCCTCCCCCATGGCAATCACAAGTCTGCTCTCTATGTCTGTGAGTCTGTTTCTGTTTCGTAGATAGGTTCATTTGTGTCATATTTTAGATTCTACATATAAGTGATATCATATGGTATTTGCCTTTCTCTTTCTGACTTACTTCACTTAATATGATCATCTCTAGGTCCATCCATGTTGCTGCAAATGGCATTACTTCATTCTTTTTTATGGCTTAGTAGTATTCCATAATTTCCTCCCCTTGAATGTGGACTGGACCTAGTAACTTTCTTCAACAGGTAGGATCTGGATGTTCCTTCCAAGATTAGGTTACAAAAGATCCTGGCTTCTGTCTTGTTTGCCCGCTTCAGCTCTTTTGCTTATTTGCTCTTGTGGAGGCCAGCTGCCATATTATAAACTGCCTTATGGAGAGAAGCAGCCTCTGACCATCAGCCAGCGAAGACTGAGGGCTTCAGTCCCACAGCTTGTGAGGAGCTGAGTCCTGCCAGCAGCCTCCTGAGTGAGGCTGGAAGCAGACCCTTCCCCTGTCGACCCTTGCGTTGATAGTAACCCCACTATAGCCGCAGCGTCAGAGGTCCTGGGCCAGAAGAGTCAGCTAAGCCCCACCCAGATGCTTGTTCCACAGAAACTGTGAGCTAATGAATGTGTGTTGCTCTGAGCATTAAGTTTAGGGATCATTTACTGTATCTGGATGGATAACTAATGCAGTTATCTGACATCCTGTTGAACAGCTGCCCTGTGACAATGATTCTAGGGGAAAAGAGATGATGAGTAAGATCCATTCTGTGCCCTCTAGATACTCTCAATCTGTGAGTCAGCTAGTAAAGCAGAGCATTATAAGTCATCTAAATAAATATTATAATAAAGTTATTATCATAGACAGAGTAAACAAACCATAAGACTCCATTGGCCAAGGCAAGTCACATGGCCAAACTCAAAGTTAAGGGGGGTTGGAGGGATACACTTCACCCCCGTTAATAGGAGAAATTGCAAAGTCACAGGACAAGGGATATAGATACAGGAGGAGATAAGGAATTAGGGCCAAAAATGTAATCTATTGCCATGAAAAGACATTGAGGAAATGTAAATGCATATCACTAAGTGAAAGAAGCCAATCTGCACAGGGTATATGCCATATGATTCCACCTCTGTGACGTTCTGAAAAAGGTAAAACTTAAAGAGATCATTCGTTGCCAAGGGTTACAAAAGAGGAAGGGATGAATAGGTGGAACACAGAGGGTTTTTAGGGCAGTGAAACTACTGTATGAGAATATAATGATGGATATATGTCATTACATATTTGAACCAAACCCATGGAATGTACACCAAGAGTGAGCCCTGATGCAAACTATGGACTCCAGGTGACAATGGTGGGTCAATGCAGGTTCACCAGTTGTAACAAATGCACCACTCTGGCGAGGGGGTTGCGAATGGCGGCAGTGGGTATATAGAAAATCTCTGCACATTTTTTCAGTTTTGCTGTGAACATAAAACTGCTCCAAAACATAAAGCCTATTTAAGAGTACAATCTACTATAAAGGGTTATGGCAGTTTAGAAAAGAATACATTTAGTAGAGGCATAAAAAAGAGACTGGAAGGAGACATATCAAAATTTGACACTAGATGCTGGCAGATCACACATGATTCTTATTTCCCTCTTTATATCTTTTCCTGCTTCAAATATTCTGCAATAAGTATGTTTACATTTCAAGTAAGAAAAAATGTTACAAAAATATGAGACAGGCTCTTGGAGCCTGAAGGAAGAAGAAATTATTTTTTTCTGAAAGAGCTGAGAAAGTACCTGAAGGCAGGTGACGTGGAGCTGGCACTGAAGGACAAAAAGTGCTCCAGCAAAGAAGGGGTATGTAAGGAGCATTTGGATCCAGAAAACAGAAGCAGCCCACTAAGCCTGGAGGTTCTTGCCTTAAAGCTGTTGCGACAGTAAGTGCATCTTAAGGGGCCGGCTATGCAGCCAGGCCAGGTGCGCTGATGTTTAAGTGACAAGTAGTGGCGAGTTTAGCTTGTGGAGGGAGGAGTTGGGACAAAATGGGCATAATCTAAGGAGGGTAAGATGTCAGCAATAGAAGGGACTTTCAGGAACAGATCAGCCCCTTCATCTTATTTTAGGTCACTTTTGACCTAAAAAAACACCTGGCAGTTTCATATGATTCAACCTAATACCAAGAGGGGACCTGAGCCCAAAGAGTGATTTTCCCACCATCACAGAGGAAAATGAGTGACAAAGCCAGGACACATCCAGTGTGTTTCAAGAGCAAAGAAGGGACAGACACAGGAAGTTCAGGTATCCTCTGTGAGGAGCTCAGATAAGGGTGGGCTTGATGAGGACCAGTTAGAACCTCAGAGATGCCCACTTGAGAGATGTGGACCATGTGCACGCTGTCAGGCTCACAGTAAAAAAAAGTACTGAATATTAGCTCCCATCATCATTCAAGGGGGTGCATCTGATTTGTCTTTAAGGCAAGACCTTCTGCAGAGAGCCATGGAGCGGGCAGTGCTGGAAGACCCTCCTGGGAAGAGGCAACATCTCGTCCCCCTCTGTGGTGTCTACAGGTCCCAGCACAATTCTAGGCACGTGGTCGTGTTCAGTAATGTTTGCCAGATCCAATCCACGATGTCTCTGCACTTCCACCCTCCCAGGCCATGAGCCTTCAGCCCTTTGTCTCCTACTCTCCCAGGGTCAGAAGAAGTCTCCTTGGCCTTGCTCTGTAACTTTTACTTTTAGTTAAAGAGCTTTGGGTGGCAGGGGATGGGGCAGGGGGAGCAGGGGTGGGAGTTGGGTAACCATCAAGGGGCCCTGAAGCCATCAAGGGTGGCTCTGCTGAACCACTTTTTGCATTGCATTTAGAAAACACAGGTTTTTATAAGAAAAAAAGGGGCAAATCCATCCCTATGCAGGGGGGATTTGGGAGCAAGCATTAGCCTCCTAAGAGGGTTCACAAGGTTATACTTAGTCTCTCTCTCTCACACACACTCTTAAACACACACGCACAAGCACACACACACACACATACACACACGCACTCATTTTGTATCAAGCACCAGGTTGAGTAGGTCAGAAAGGAATGGTACCATTGTTCCCTGTTTACGCCTGTTTTTCAAGAGACTGCCCCAGAATGTCACTTCTCTACCATTCCCCTACCTGAAAATGAGATTAGAATTTGCCCTTGATTTTGCCCCAGGACCAGTCCAGCTCAGAATGCTCACAGCAGGGCTATTCAATGTGCACTAATCATTTCTTCCTATCTCCCCATGAGATTAGAATACTGTGGGCTCTGGCTCCTGGTACAGCCTGACTGTGTTAGGCCCCGACACTCCCCGGCCACTGTGAAATACCCTGGAAAAAACAGGTCCTGGAAGAAAAGATCTCCTTAAGGAGCCACAGCCTCAAACTCCTCGTTCACTGAAGGTTTTGGCAGAGGTGGGGGCAGGGCTTATAGGGCCTGAGTCAACCCTTGGAAAGAGGAGGGTCTGCACATTTCAGGAGACCTCTGCCCTAATAGAGGCTGCTGGTGGGGGAAATCCAAGGAGACCCATGAAAATTCCTCCTCCCCCTTGGTAGGTCCCCAAGCTAAGAGCCCAACAATGCCGCAGTCCCTCCGGAGCCTCAATTACCAAGTGTCCAAGCCTCTCCTGAAGACCACCTTCTCAGTTTCTCCTTCTGATCACCCGGGAGGAGGAGACCGCCCACCTTAGTTCCCTCCAGCCAAGCTTCAGGCTTGGACCCACTTGCCTCTGTCTCTTCCCAGCTCTTGTTTCCACCAAACAGAGCTCCTCCTGAATGGGGCCTGTAGCACTAAAAAGCCTCAGAGGAGAGGCTCTTCTCTGACTCTTTCCAGCTGTCAGAGAGGCCAGCTAAGAATAACCACACCCAAAATAGCGCTTGGGATGATTTCCGTGTGGCTCAGCCCAGAGGCAGGTGTATGGACCAGATGACCTTTACGAGTTCCTTCTATTCTTTGGATACCTCGTTTATTAACAAAAGTCTACTGAACGCCTACTATGTGCCAGGCACCACAATAGGTATTGGGGATGCAATGATGACTAAGATGCGCGGCTCCTGTCCTCATGGAGGTCTGAGCTTAATGAGAAAATCATAGCCCAGCTCTGCCCCCAGCACCTCTCCTGCCCCAGTTGGGGTCAGTAGGTTTTGCCTCTGTGCTGCGGCCCAGTGTTCAGACTTCTGCCTACCTTGGAACCTGCTGTATTATAATTACCCATCTCTTCAGTTGCTTCCTTACTAGATTCTGAATTCTGGAGACAAGAATCACTTCTCTATTCCCCAGAACTTAGCACACTGTCTGGCCCACTGTAGATGCAGAATCAAGATTAGTTGAATAAGTGGATCAGTGGATAAAGGGATAGATGGATGGATGGATGGATGGATGGATGGATGGATGGATATAGGCTGATGAATCAAGTCCTTTACTTTATGGAGGTGTTGACTAATATGAATTTTTTTCCATCTGCTTCTTTCTTTGGATCCCAATTGGTTTGGCTGCACTAGATCAATTTGGGCCATATTAATATTAAATATAAAACATCTTGAGTGAACATTTGCAGGAGAATAAGGATGGCAAATATATGGCATAGCCGCTGATGCTTCTCTCTCCCACACAGCTGGCCTCTTTCCTGCTGTGTCCATACGTGCCCTAGTCCCTCTCAACACAGTTCCTAGGGAATTGCAGCCAACTGCTGGAGATGTTAGGTAAATTGAAGCTTATTTCCATCTATGAACTGGACGATCAAGCTTGGCAAGGAGAAGGGGGGCTTAGGTTTTGATAGATCACTGAGATCAAATGATTAGGTGTGAAGCTTCTGAAACAAAGCCTTATGATGAACAGGCCTGTCCTATTGTAGCTAATACCAAGCAGTCTTTTAAAATACATTAACATTCATTCAGATGCTGGTTAATGATTTTGTTTTATGTACTGATTGATGAATTATTTACCTATCTCCATGAGAAAGCCCCAAATTCTCGAGTGCCCCAGGGACTCCCAGAATTTCCAAAGCCAGCACTAGAGAGGGTCAAACACTAATTATGTCACTGCCTCCCTCAGAATCTGCAACTCTCTCCATCACCAACGTGATAAACCTCCAGCTCCTTAGGACAGCATTCCAGATGCTGCGTGAAATCTAAGGTGCAGCCACAGCAGATCCCTGCCAACATGCCACCTCCCACTACTGGAACTTTTACTCTCTCCTTCCCTAGGAATGCTTATTCCCCCATCTCCACCTAGTTTAAATATGCCCATTCTTGTGATAGCATGGAAAAAGGCTTTTAATTAATGATTCATTTTTTAACAATGTGTGTATGCTTAATACAATAACATATGATATCAGCTATAATAGCACGGTATGGAGAAGCTGTACCCAGGGGAAAAGGCTGGCAAGAAATGCAGCAAAATGCCAACAAAATTTATATTGGTGGTGTGGAACTGTGAGTAGTACTTCTTCTGTTTTCTAAATGGTTTCTGATGTAGCTCTGTGGTTATTATAATGAGATTATTACACTCAGCCAACATCTACCATAGAATGGGAATTAAGCCACTTTTAAAGCTTATACCTCGAACACAGACCAGTTTAAATGCTATCACCTCCAAGATGCCTTCCCTGACGACCCCCTCCCACTGTCCCCATAAGACACTGTATTTTTCCCTCTGTGTCCCCTAGATTTTCATGACCATCTCTGTTGGAGGAGTTATCAGGGTCTATACTGAATCATAGATGATTGTATACATGCCTGTCCAGCTTTATGATAGGATATCATTTTTGAATCAATAGATGAAAGAATGGCCATGTTTTCAGCCGACACTGGTTAGAATATACAATATTATAATATGATATAAATTTTTACATTCTCATTATGACTTTCAGTTTTTTAGGTGACACCTCTCAGTTGCCTCTCCCCACCCCCAAGTAATTTCAAATCCCAGGCTATCATTTGCAAGACCACAACGTAGGGGCTTTCAGGGTAGGAACTGTTCAGGTCATCTAACACAAGTTGGCCTTTAAAAGAAGTAAAATCAACCCCTTAGGTAGTTAATTTGCAGGAAACATGAAAACCAGTTCTTGGTTGCAAGCTGTACACTTATCTGTGAGATTTAAGTGTTCAGCCAGCTGGATGAAGTATTAGTTGTACCAGTGCTACTGACAACAGGAAAAGAACAGGTCTTCACTCTAGCCGAGACTGTGCGGAATCACCCACCAGACTCACACAGGTAGAGCATAACTGGTGGAGGGTTATTTGTTTGAACTTGCAAAATGGATTTCTTAAATGTTTGAGCTAGTGCTAGGAGTGTTTTCAAAGTGCCTGCATACTCATCTTAAACACACACATTATTAAGGGATTTTATTTGACATTTAACAATTTTGTATATTAATATTCCTGTCTTTCTCCTAAATGGCCTAATCCATCTAAATCCATAGCATCAAAAGTCATTACACAAAAAGAACAAGATGTTGCCAGAGCCACTGTGGCCTGGCATTGAATTTGCGTGAGCTGAGATGATTTGGGCAGATTTACATCCTGTTATTTCCTCAACTCAGAGCAAAACTCACAGGTTCAAGACTTTGCAAGCATTTGTCTGAGCAATCTCACTTCATCGCTTTGAAGGGGATGGCGTTCCCATCTCTCTGCTCGAGCAGCAATGCCCTCATACACCTCTCTCTCTCCAACCAGATATGTGAACCCCAGGGTGGATCCCAAGGCCCGTGGCCACGGGGACGAGGGGACCTTTACTTAATCTTCCTTCCCCTGGAAAATTTTCTTTTACCTCTTCCCTGGGTTCCCACGATATGGAAAGATACTTGCCGAGGGTGTAGGGGTACTTCAGTTTCTGAAATTATTACTTTGTTCCTCTTACTGGCAAATGACATAAAGAATTGGGCTACAGTAGTGGTTTTTAATCATTTTTGAGTCATACACATCTTTAAGAATCTGATGAAAGCTGTGCATTCTCTCCCTAGAGAAAACCAGATATGTGCACACACGCAAAATTTTGCTTGCAAATATAGGCGGTTCACATAGTGAATTACTCATGCATTGGTTTCCCAAGGGTCTATGAACCCCAATTTAAGTATCTCTGATCTAAATAACAACCACTTGCATTTCCCTTTGATTTACAGAGCATTTTCAAACCTTTCTCTTGTTAGACAACCTAGTAAGGTAGGAGCCCATTTCGCTCCCATATAAAATTGGCAAACTGGCAAAGAAATATATTTTGACTTTCTGCTTGCAAATCTTAATTTTCACCTCCTCCTGATGGGAAACTGCACTATTAAAATTGAAATTCTATTTGTTATATTTTTATACTAATTTGTTAACACTAATTCCCTTTTTTCCCTATAAATATGGAAAGACCACGGACTGAATTCAGAAAGTCTGGGCTAGAATCTAGATCCTGCCTTCTCTGGACCTTACTCCCCTCGGCTCCTTTGTCTGAGGAGGGGCTATGACAGCCTATCTCCCAGGGGTCTGGAGGATTTCTTGAGTCATGCCAGGAGTCTCGTCTGAGCCACACCCCGCAGCGGGACATGTCAACGTCTCTGAACACATTCAGCAGACCTATTGTTTCCATAATACAAACTACAAAGAGTCAAACCTACAAAATCTTCTAGACTGGTGGCGCTAAGCGGGAGATAGAGTGAGAACGTGTTGCAGGTAGCAGGAGTTTCTTTAAAAGATTTCTTAACTGCTGAGATAACAAAGATTCAAAGTGTCTATCCCGATGTTCGTTTCCCAGCTGTCTACCTTTGAATGGGGAGCTATGAGACGGAAGGAACCCAGGTGCTTCATCAGATATCTTGTTATTAATAAACAAAAGCATAGATGCAATCACATGCTAAGCATGGGCCCAGCCAGAACGCAGGCCTCTTGCCACCTGGAGGAGCCCACTAGACCACCGCCTAGACAGCGCCCGACACCTTTGCTCAAAATAGCTGCCCGTCCATGCTCACTGCATCCCCACCTTCTGCCCAGCTGAGCTGTTGGCAGCCATGGCCAGGGCTGGAATGACAAGTTCCCAGACTGAGAGGGAGCAGGCAGGGCCACAACTAGCCTGTACAGCACTGCTGTGTGACTTAGGATAAGACCCCCGGCCGAGAGGACTGATTAGAAAAGGGGGCTCCCCTGAGCTGGCCCTGCCCTGTGGGCACAAGACTCGGCAATCAGAAGACAGGCTGGATTTCAGCCCTTGCTCTTCCCCAGACCTGGTGCTTTGGATCAGTCGATAGACACAGTAACCCGGGAGTAAGCCTCCCCTTGGGTCTCACTCGGTCCTTCTCACAGAGGACTTAGGCCTGAGAGCATAGGAGGCAGAAACCACAAACAGCAGGGAGAGCAGACAGCCGGCCTGGGATCAGATGTCACCCACCCTGCTCTCTAGCTCTGCTGTCACCATCATTCATTTGATTAACAAATACTGAGTGAGTCCATTCTATATGCCAGCTACACGAGATGCATCACATCAGTTTTTGTTGACTTCTTATAAAATCTCTGCAAGATAGCAATTATTATTCCTGTTTAATAGAGAAGGAATCTGAAACTCAGAAAGATAAGTTATTTGCTCCTTGTCATACAGTTAATGAATTGCAGGGCTGGGATGCAAGCTCGCTTGTATCTGATTGCAAAGTCTCAGTGGGCCCATCCAATGCCTTAGGTCAGTGGCTGTCAAATCTGACTGCATGTCAGAATCATCCTGGGAGCTTTTAAATCATACCAGTACCCAGGCCTCACCCCAGAGATTTAGATTTAATTGGTCCAGGGTGGGGTCAAGCACAAGGGTTTTCGCTGGTGGTGGTGTTTTAATCTTCCTTAGTGCTTCTAATCTGCACACTGGATTAAGAACCACAGATTTCGGTGAATTACTCATCCTAGTCAAACTCAACCCATTTCCCCCCGAATATCTGAAGAGACAGATAGTCAAGTAGGGAGTGAGATTGAAATGGCATCAGAAAAGATTCCTATTTCTAATATGTAGCTCCACTCCCTGCCACTCCTTTGCACCTTGAACTTTTCCAGGGTCCCCACTTTTAACATTAAATAAGACTTGTTATCCTGATGCAACTTAGTGGAGACTAGTTGTTAATCAACTAATACCAAGAATGAGGTATTGGGAGAAAACAAAATTATGGTTACCAAAAGGGAAAGGGGGTGGGGTGAGGGATAGATTAGGAGGTTGGGATTAACATATACATGCTATTATATGTAAAATAGATAACCAACAAGGACCTACTATATAGAGAGGGAACTTTACTCAATATTTTGTAATAACCTACAATGGAAGAGAATCTGAAGAAAAGAATTAGATATATATACCTATCTGAACCACTGTGCTGTACACCTTAAACTAACACAATACTGTAAATCAACCACACTTCAACTGAAAAAAAAAAAGAAAAAGAAAAAGAATGGGGTGTTGGAAAGGAGACTGGTGGGGTGGGAAAACCCAGGAATAAGGAAAGTCATGGTAGAGGAGATAGGCTATACAAAAATAATATTAATAACAATCATAATAAATAATAATAATAGCTAACCTATATTGAGTGCTTATGACATTCCTGCTTCTGTTCTAAGCACTTTATAAGTATTAACTCAACCACCCTATCAAGGTGGGTATATCTACCTTCCCTATTTTACAAATGAGGAAACTGAGGCGTACAAAGGCTATTAAATAACTTGCCCAAGGTTACCCAGACAGACAACTCAACTCCACAGTACATGCCCTTAATATTTTAAGTTTTCCTCAAGACTAGGTCTGACTGTGGCTTCCTTGCCCCACTCAGAGTCACGTTTCTTAGGGCCCCTTGAGGACTGCTTCAACCTCTTTTATGTGCAGCCGCTTACTTCTCCCATGTTTACCAGCTTCCTCTGGTCTGCTTAGCCCCGTGTAGGCAAGACACATTAGCAGTGTGGGGTAGGGAAGGAGCCCTAGCCTGAGGGTCTTAACGTCTGGGGTCTCACTGCAGGGCTGCTACTAAGTGGTTGCAAATCCAGGTCAAGTTAGTTTCCTCTCTGGGCTTAAGTTTCCTTCTTTTAAAGTGAAGGCTTTAAACTGAATCATCTGTAAAGGTTTTGAGAAGTCCTGCAATGAAGAAACCAGATTCACCAGGGTTTCCTGAATTCATATGACCACTGTATGTAGACTGCATTATTGCTCCCAATTCTTAACTGTACCCACACTCTGTTGTGACTTTGCAATTCCTATCAATAGCGGTAGCATACATTTATTTCTTTGCTTCAGTCACATTGATCTTGGCCACGTGACTTGGTCTGGCCAATGGGACACTAGTGGACATGATAGAGGAAAAGGCCTGAAATATGCTTATGCAAGTAAGCTTGCCCTCTTGTTCTTCCATCATCATGAGAAGACCATGCCCTGGGTAGCTGCCTGATCCCTGAAGAATATGAGACTCATGGAGCAGAGGTACCCCCCAGCTACCCTACAGGCCTGTGAGCAAAATTAACAATCAAAATAAATCATAATAAGTATTATTATTAGTGACTAAGTCTCAGGTTGATTTGTTACTCACCATTAGTACAGTAATAACAGACTGATACAACTACCAAGCCATTTTTTGGTTAACATCTATTAAATGTCTAACTGAATGCTCCAAGGAACACATTTGAAAAAGTGCTTTTCTAGGAACATCTGAGGCCAGCCTTTTTTTTCTCAATGTGACTTCCTTAGCTTCACCGAGCAGAGGGCTCACTTTTTGCCTAGTGTTTAATATAGGTGTCTCTTGTCAATATAAGCTTCTTGAAGGCAAGGAATTTACATAGTTATCTCCATCCTCAATGCCTAGCACAGAGCCTGGCACACTATAGGTACTGAGTAAGTGTTGGTTAAGGGACAAGAATGAAAGTGAGGACCTTGTCATCGTCATAACTGTCTGGGCCAAGTTTGTGGACAAGATGATCTCTAAGTATCCTTCCATCTTCAACATCTTGAAGTTAAGTGGCCAACACCCCTCCTTCAGGAAACCACCTGTGGGGACTGGGAGCCAGTGCCATACTCTGAGCCTTCTCCCCATGCCCACTCTTGATTTCTGGCCTCATTTCCTCTATCAGTTCAGCCACTATTTGCTGTGCTCTGATTAAGTGTTGGCTATTGTGGATCTTTCAAAGATAGACGGGTCGCACGCTCTCCACTGGAGGAGCTCAGAGCTGCTGCTGGTCTAATTGATGCTGAGATTTGAGGCTTAAAGTTCAAAGACAAAGATATGTAAGGGAAGGTGAGTCACCCAAGGTTTCCAAGAAAAGGGTAGCATGGCCAACCTCAGACCCAAGGCCTGTGAGGCAATACTGCTCTCTCGCCTCGAGTCCAGATCATCAACCATCCCATCTTCAATGCAAATCTAAGAAAGTCAGTTTATTATAGCACTGTGCTTCTAACTAATTAAGCACCCCCCCCACCGCCTCCCTCCCAGGCAACTCTGAAGACTCCCCAAGGAAATTTGGGGATTTCTTAGAGGGGGGCCAGGCTCTTGTCACTTAAGCAATATCCTTTCACACCCTCTAGTGGTTAGAGGGCATCTTGACATCCTGGAGGTGCGCGGTAACTCCCCTGGGCCTACCTATAAAGTGAGCCTGTTACGCACAGCATAGTCCTCCGGGAAAGCAATTTGGCAATAAGAATCAAAAGCCATAAACACAGTCCTACCCTTTAACCCAGTAATTCCACTTCTGGGACTCTATTCCAAGGTGATAATCCAAAAATAGGGGAAAGTCTTTTGGCACAATGATGTTCATTGCCTCATTGTTTATAATATCTAAAACTAGTCAGTGTCCTAAAGGACAAAAAATAGGGAAATGATAATGCAAATTATGATCCATCCACACGAAAGAGTAAGTATTGTGAGGTCACTTAAAATGATGGAAAGTGGCATGGTAATATAGCAGGAAAATGAATACTGAAATCAGAGGGACCAGTCTAGTCTCCATCAGCTGGTAATTCTTGACAAGCTACTAAAGCTCTCTGGGCCTCAGTTTCTCAATCTGTGAGATGGAGCAAACAACAACCACCTTGCAAATTGGGAAGATTACATGAGAGACTGTGTGCCAAGCCCCCGACACCATGTCTGGCACACAGCAGCATATGCAATAAAGGAGTTATTACTACTACTACTACTACCACCACTAAGTTTTGAAATTATGTTACAGCGGGGAAAATGCATCCAATATCATAGTAAGCGGGGGGGGGGGGGGGGGGGGGGGGGGGGGGGGAGCAAAAGAAGGACACAACATAACATTGTATGTTTACTAGCATTGCAATTAGGCAAAAAGAGAAAAAAGATACACAAGGAAAACATTTTTGAAAGATATACATCACATCGTGACAATGTTTCTTTTCCCCTTTTTTTCCAGCAAACTTTTCTTGAGTCCGAGGTGCTCAGAACCAAGTATGCCTTAGAGATCTAAAGATTAAAGAAAGCACCCTGAGGAGTTCACAGTCCACTAGGTGAGACACGCAAGGCAGGCAGGAGGAAAGGGGGCCGGTGGGAGGGGGAGGACTCAGGAAAGTTTACTGGGAGAAGCAGTACCTGAGCTGCCCCTTGAAAATGGGAACGCTTTTTTCCTAGCTTTCCAAGAGTGGTAACATCTTATTTGGGGTGTGTGATTTCATGACACTCACCCAGCTTCACTCTAAGTAATGTATTCAGAGGTGATTGAGGAGGAGAGTTGAGAGATCAGTGGAGTCCAAGGGGACTGGCTGCTACTGCACCCCACAGCCAGCCTACCCCTGAGAACCCTCAGCTCTCCCCCCACAGGCAAGTGCCCAGCCTAAAAGAGGCATCGCTAGTGGCGTCCAAACTGGCGCCACGTGAGTGAGCTGAAGCCATTTCTTTTCTCTCACTGTATCAGCTATTTCAAATTTTACAGAGAGAATCACAATTGTCAACCAAAGTTTTGCATGTTTAAGCGAGGTTTTACTCCCCTGGCTGTCCTAGCAATAAGGAAAGAGGCCTGCAAACCTCTTCAACTCTACACTGCATATAATAGATGCAATCAGTAGTAGTTATAAGGTCTCTAGCCTAGAAGGTACTGGGGTCATGAAGCCAGAACACTCTCCCTGGCTCTCGCCCATGAAGGAGATGCTGAAACTGCAGCACCATCCAAAGCCTCCCTCTGGGCCAACGAGCGAGGTCAGAGGGGTCTCACCAGTTGCCCTTGCTTTCCTCTATACCCACATGACCTCCAGGTTTCCAGGTCACACAGGTAGGGCCTGGATGACTTGACATCAGAGAATTCTGGTGTCACTGTAACTGCCAGTCTCATTCCCTAGAGAGCTCACTCACCACCTCCACCGCCCCCCCCGCCCCGCCAAATCTTTTCTGACCACCTCAGAGAAGTAGCTCTCTGTTCCGGTTACCACTGCTACATAACACACCAGTTCCCAACCTTTTTGGCCCCAGGGACTGGTTTCCCGGAAGACAATTTTTCCATGGGCGGCAGGGGCGGGGGGAGGGGGAGGATGGTTCAGGCAGTCATGCAAGCGATGGGGAGCAGCAGATGAAGCTTCACTCGCTGGCCTGGCCACTCACCTCCTGCTGTGCAGCTGGGTTCCTAACAGGCCTTGGACCAGCACCCGGGACTGGGGACCCTTGGCGTAACAAATCTCCCCAAGCTGACTGGTATAAAAAATCTAATCGTTTTCTTTAACCCTCGGATTCTCTCAGCCAGAGATGTAAAACGGGCACGGTGGGATAACTGACTCTTCCCCGAGATGTCTAGGACCTCAGCTGGGAAGACTCAGACTCACGCTGGACCTGGCTGGAAGACTGGGGGCTGTACCTTTTTAGCCCAATTACGTTTTATGCCGAATCACAAGACAGAGCTATTTTGAGCCACTGCTTCCGTGAAGAGTGAACCACTCCTGTTTTCTTCCCTCTTCTTACAGCTCCCATCCCGAGAAGATTCTGGAACTTGTTCTGAGGGAAGCAGGCCAGAAGCCTGCGTATTGCTAGCACTCCCTGAACTAGTCCCAAGAATGGTCCACACATCAGGTTAGGACATCCTCTCCCACCAGACTGCTCTCTTCCTCCACATCCAATAAAATATTTTAGGAGGGCAAGATGACCTTTCTTTAATCAATAGCCAGGAAGACTTAGTCCAAGGGCTAGTTGTCGGTCCCAAAATGTTCAGTCACATAAGCCTTCCTCAACAAGACAAAAACAAAAACAAAAACCACCCTAGTGAGTTCACTTGGTCAGCCCCTTGATGGGTGCCACATATATAGGGGTTGGCTAAAGCTTAAGCCTGCACAGTAGGGGTTAAGTGAGAAGAGAAAATCTCTGAGGATGTGGTGACATAAACCCCTAAAGATGGCTTTGGTATATACCACTCTGGAATCGCAAATTGGAAAGGAGCTGTTCGACACATACAAGTAGGCCTCATTCTAAGAAAACTCAGTTGGCAATAATCCAAGGCTTAACAACAAATTTTATAAACGCAAGAGTGCTTCCTCACTTTCTATCAAAGATGATGCTTTTATTAAAGGAACTTCCTTGATGGATTTAAGTGCTGGTTTATAGATTGGCAGCAACTAAGAGGCAGAAAAATATAAAACAAAAGACTGGGCCCACAGCCAATCAAAGACCAATCACAAATCAAGACAAACTTCTGAAGCTGTAACATTCAGCACTGGAAGTGGGATTTGCTTTTCACACATATACACACACACTTGAAGCGACACCCCAGGAATCTAGTCAAGTATTCCTATGATGTGGACCCAACGCTGCATTCCAGCTTGAGGAGTGACATGAACTAAAGCACAGAGACAACAAAACAAGGATGGCATGTTTATGGGATGTGGAGGAGACAGAAATGCCTGGAGAAAAGGGTGTGTGTCAGGAAGCAGAAGGAAGTAAAAGTGGCCGGGTAGGGTGGGGCCATTTTAGTAGGTTCGAAAGCTAAGCTGAGGCATTTGAACTTGAATTGTTAGACAGTAGAGAGCTCCTGAAGGTTTTTTCCTCCAAGACTGACATGATCAAAGAGCAGTTTTAGGAAGACTCATCTGGTAGGGACATCTGAGAAGGGAGTGGACACAAGGAGAGCAGTGAGCAGGATGTCATGAAACTATTAGGGTAGGAGGGCCTGAACCAGAGGGAGGCAGGAGGACCTGATGGTCTGTTTCCATAGGAAAGACATTTTCTAAAGGAAAATGGCGGGACTTCTCTGGTGGTGCAGCGATTAAGAATCCGCTGGCCAATGCAGGTGACCTGGGTTTGAGCCTTGGTCCAGAAAGATCCCACATGCTGCTGAGCAACTTAAGCCTGTGCACCACAACTACTGAGCCTGTGCTCTAGAGCCCACGAGCCACAACTACTGAGCCTGAGTGCCACAATTACTGAAGCCCTCGTGCCTAGAGCCTGTGCTCCGCAACAAGAGAAGCCACTGCAATGAGAAGCCCGCATACTGCAACAAAGAATAGCCCCCACTCTCCGCAACTAAAGAAAGCCCACGCACAGCAACAGAAACAAAACACAAGGAAATAAATAAATAAAATTTAAAAAATAATATTTTTTAAAAAAAGGAAAATGGCACATGTATTCATCAGGGCCCAGATTTTATTGCAAGTCTTATCTTTGGAACAGTGGTACTTCTAAGCTATTTCTTCAAAATCATCTCTCCTTGGATTTAAGTCCCTCTTCAACTCTTTCCAGCTTCAAAAATTTCATGTTATCAGGGTAGGGAGTGGAGTGGGTTAAACCCAAGTCTGTTCAAGGTATAATCAAAGATTAAAAGGAACTAGTAATTTTTAAGCAAACCTATGAATCCTTAAGCCTCCAAAAGCAGAGTCGTCTTTCAAACTTGGACCCTAAGAAGGCCATATTCCGATGACACAACAAGTAATCAAGTCCCCATACTTCTTTGCCTTCAGAGTCTGCTATGTATCCCTTTTAAATTCTGTGATATCTTCTTTTGACAGCATAATTAATTTTTTTAAAGAATAGCTACAAGTCAGTCTGGTAGGGAATAAGATGATCACTCAAGCTGGATAATGGCTTTTTGGGTTAGAAGAAATAGACAAAACAGGTGAGACTTTGGGGGAGTGTATTGAGATGTGATCTCTGTCATCTACAGTGATGTTCCATTCTACATTCTCAGAATTTATTTGTGCCTTTGCTCAATTTGTCTTGACCAATATCGCCAGTTTGTCTTACTTAGAAGTCTTTTCAAAAATCTAACTTGGAGGTACAGGGAACAAAGACAAAAGAAAAAATGCAGTTGATTTCCTTGTGTAATTTGTAAATTGACTGAAAGGGCAATTTCCAGAGAGACGTTGCAAAAAAAGTTTTGAGTAAATGTAGTAGCTCAATTTGGCTAACATTAAGTAAAGACTCTCTGCAAAGATATGTCATTCTTTTCATCAACAGGACTGGAATGCAGGCAGAGATTAACAAGAGGATCCCTGCCTTCAAGGAATCCATGAGCAACGGAACAAAACAGCCTCCTATGTTGGCTGCTTTTACAGAAATAACATTTATTTTTGTCTAATTCGTATTTTTTATTTTCTCCCTTTGTGATAGAGACGTTAAAATCTCACTAAACAGCTGTGTGCTCGCCTCCATTTCCCAGATCCCCTTGCAGTTAGATCAGAGCCACGTGACTAGTTCTGACCAATGGGATGTGGGAGGAAATGATGTATGCCATTTCTAAACCTGGTGATATAAACCCCTCTGTGGCCTTCCAGCTTTCTCTTTCTAGGCTGCAGTGATCATGGAAGTCATACGATGGCATGATATATCCACCAGATAGGAACATCCTGGACCCTGAATCACCACCCAGGAGAGAAGTACCCTGAAGATACATTCAACTTACATTGGGAAGTTGGGGGAAGGGGAGATAAATCTTGGTAGGACTAAGCCACTGAGCTTGAGGGCTTTATTTGATATCACAACTGAGCTTCCTTGCCTAAAATTCTGAAACAACAACAGAGGGTGGCAACATGGTATAGTAGGAAGATCAGGGGTTTAGAGTGGCCCCAACCTGAGAGAAGTTAGTAACAGGCTGCTCATCAGAGTCATTTGCAATCTACAAATCTCAGAAGAGACCAATCCTCTTCCTCATGAGAAAACTGACTTACTGTTCCTGGAAATAGGGAAAGAGAATCGACAGCCTCCCTTGGACTCTCCCAGTGGCCAATTTGACCACATACTGCCCAAGTTTTTGTACAATAGAAAGAGTATACCCTTCCATCCACCTGCTCTGTCACATCCAGAAATGACTTTCAAGAAAATAAATTATACTATTTCTTCCTTTAAAAAAACAGAGGTAAGCAAAGGCTAAATAAGCTGTGGCACACCCAGACAAAAGAATATTATTCAGCACTAAAAAGAAATGAGCTATCAAGCCATGAAAAGACATGGAAGAAACTTAAATGCATATTACTAAGTGAAAGAAGCCAATCTGAAAAGAGTGCATACTGTATGATTCCAACGATATGACATTCTGGAAAAAGTAAAAATGTAGAGACAGTAAAAAGATCAGCGGTTCCCAGGGGTGGGGTGTTGGGGAGAAAGATGAGTACATAGAGCACAGAGGATTTTTAGGGAGTGAAGATACTCTGTATGACATTATAACGATGGATTTGAACAGATGTCATTATACATTTGTCCAAAACCACAGAACATACATCGACAGTGACCTCTGAGATAAACTATGGATCTTTGGTGATTACATTGTATCAGTGTAAATTCATCCTTGGTGAAAAATATGCCACTCCGGTGAGTGATGTTGATCGTGGGGGATCAGAGGGCAGGCTATGCCTGTGTGTGGGCAGAGGGTATGTGGGAAATCTGTACACCTCCCTCTCAATTTTGCTGTAAACCTAAAACTGCTCTAAAAAATATTTATTTTTTTAAAAAAGATATAATGGATGACTATTACCTTCCTGTTATAAAATCAAACCAGAGTCAAAGAAAGTCCCTTGTAACCTTTTGCCACTGATTGTCTTCTACCTACCCAGAGTAACCACACTGAATCATACTTCCAGACTGTTCTATGCATTTACATACTTATAAGGGAATACAGTTTTGCTTTGGGCTTTTGATCTATTCTTGGTCTTAAAACACGATGAGCCTAACAGCAGGTATTGTTCTGCCCTGGCTTTGGTTGTTTCTGTCTGTGTGATTTTTTTGGAGGTTCGGTTTTTTGAGTTGTTTTGCTTTTCATTTTTGACTTTTGGTATTTTTCAACACATTTGGCCAATTTATTGCCTTTTCATTGCTACATAGTTCTCCTGTAGTATGAAGATAGCATAATTTATGTAATCATACAGGGTGTTCTGGGGCTGTAATGAACATGCTTGAACTGCCTCTGTGCACACGGGCCAGCCTTTCTCTATGATGAGTACTGGGAGGGACTAACTGGGTCAGAGGGCACACATATCTTTAGTTTTAACAGACTAAAGACAATTTAACTGCCCAACTGCTTTCCAAAGAAGCCGTATCCACATATATTTGCACCAATAATACATAAGTGTCTCTCATTTCTTCACTTCTTTTCTGATAATAAGTGTGGGTGACTTACAGGTAGAAGCACCTTAAGCTGATAAACGTGCATATTTACTGACTATGAGGTCACCTCATGCAACCACCTGATTGCAGACAGGAGTAGACCTCCACACGGCTAGCAGCTTTCACCACCGTGCACATCAGCCTGTAGGCCCTGGCCACCCAAACAAACCTCTTTCAATATTGACAGAGGAGCTTTTTGTTTCTTTTAGTGAACAGTGGCCTCAGCTCTACCCTGCATCCCCGACAGTCCTGATGCCCAGGTCACATCACCCAGAGGTGTTGGAGTAAAACAGCAGTGCCACAGGACCTGGAGGGAGAGTGGAGCCCCCATCTCAGGGCCACCCAGACACTCTACGAACAGATAAGTCGGATGGGACTGCAATATTTTAAAAACTCAAAATTAATGCAAAAATCCATGATAAACAGAATATCAAAATTTCAAATAAAGACAAGAGCAGTGGACTTCCTTGGTGGCGCAGCGGTTAAGAATCTGCCTGCCAATGCAGGGGACACAGGTTCTATCCCTGGGCCAGGAAGGTCCCACATGCTGCAAAGCAACTAAGTCTGTGTGCCACATCTACTGAAGCCTGCATGCCTAGAGCCCGTGGTCCACAACAAGAGAAGCCACTGCAATGAGAAGCCCACACACAGCAACAAAGAGCAGTCCTGGCTCTCCACAACTAGAGAAAGCTGGCGAACAGCAATGAAGACCCAATTCAGCCAACAAATAAATTTATTTAAAAAAAAAAAAAGACAAGAGCAGTATTACGGATTTTTCCATTTGCCTCAGGCTTCATTTATGTTTTGTACAGCACAGAGCAGTAGTCACTTGTCATTTTAAGCAGATCTGGGAGACACACACACATACCCTGTAAAATCCTTGCCTGTGTGACTTTGGGAAATTTGCTGCACCTCTCTGAGACTCAGTTTTATCATTTGTGAGTTGCCAAGGGTTAAAGGAAATAAAATACGTAAAATGGTGGTTTTCAATAAACATCTACCACCACCTGTACTAGTACTAGTACTCATACTAGTGCTATTATTAGGCACCAAGACAATCTTGCTGGTTGCTGCTTCTGCTCTCATCCTTGAGCCTGGTTTGGTCTCTTACCTTTTTCCTGGTGACCAAGTGACTCCCGTGTAGACTCCAGACTGCTAATAGGAAAAGTGAAACTTACTGGGCACTTACTTTAACTAAGTCCTGGGAAGGGCAGTTTCATGCATTGTGTCAGTTAATCTGCATATTAATTCTTCGAGATACATTGATGAGAAAACTGAAGCTCAGAGAGGTTAAGTGACTTGCCTGGGGTCACAGAGCAACCAAGTGGCTGAGCTGGGCTTTGGGCCCAGGTCTCTTTATATACAAATATATGGTCCAATGTTTGCATCCCTCTGACTGGTGTGTCAGTAGGATAAAGATGAAAGAGCGTACTACTTCTAAAGACAGATCCCGAGGGCAAAGGCTCCCTCAAATCCCCTGCCTGACCATCATCCAAGCTAAAACTAACAAGTTTTGTTCCTGACTCAACCCAGATCTACTGCCTTCAGAGGAGTGTTGGTTTCTCTTGCCCGAGCCCCAGAACCCCCAAGATTCCCTCTCCCGGAGGCAAGTGCACACTGCCCCACCCTCTCCCCACTGCCTCCCACCCTCCCAGCTCCCAGCACCACTCACCCCCCCCCCCAAACAACACCCAGGTAGACAATAACACGACACAATTCTCATCCTGGCCTGCTTTTGGGTCAGTCTCGCCTTGCTGCCCAGGCTCTGCAGGCTGGAACGCACACAAAAGAAGGTGGAGGTGGGGGTGGGGGGCGGATGGGGGGTGGGCCATGCAAAAAGAGGGTTTTCAGAAGCACTTTGGCTCCTGCACACAGAGCCTTTGGAGATGTCTGCAGGCCCAGCAGCCACTCTGCTCTGCTGGGCCCAGGGGATAAAGGCCACCCCACTGCACCAGGCCAGGCCCCCAAAGGCAGGTTGCTTCCTGGGGAGGTGGGGGTGGGGAAGGGAAGAGGCTCCCTTCCCAGAAGGTCACACCATTGTAAGATTCTCTCCCTGGAATCTGGCCCTGCCTTCCCGTCTGTCCTTCTCCCAGCTTAACTTCCCGAACAGCACGGTGTCTGTCATCACTGGGAGAATCTCGGCTAGCTCTCTCCATGAACTCACAAATCACCTTCCTGTCATCGCTTGGCAAGGGGAGGTGGGCACAGGGAGAGGCAGGAATCAATAACCCTATTTTCCATCTCCTACCCTCTCCTCCCCCACCCCTTGCCACCCAGGGCCAGGAGCTTCAGCAGGCTAAGTGCACACAACTTGTCATTTTTCCAACCTGCCAAAAGATCTTAGCATTGACATGCCCTCTAGTGGATTTTACAAAACAACAAGAGGCACACACAAGCAGAGTCACAACCACAGCAAACAATGATCAATTAACTCTGGCTGCATCCACAAGGCCCCAGTTGCCAAAGCGATGGCATCCAAGGAAGCCAGTCACCTGGCCAAGCAAAGCTTCTGCCCTGACCAGCCACCTGGGTGTTTGGGGCAATCACTGCCACTAATAAGAAGCACTTCCCCAGGAACTGATGCTGTTGGCCCAGTGGAAGTGGGGTCCCTCCAGCCCACACCCTGAGCCTTCTCTGCCTGGAGAGCCTACGACACTCAAGATTCATTCCAGAATCTCCTTTGCTTCAGTGCCTCTCCTGGCCACCCCCAGTCCTTGCCCAGTGGAAACGCCCTGCTTTATGCTCAGTCTTTCCTCCTGCCCTGTGTTGCCTGGTAAGGGCTTCCAGCAGTTTCTATACCTATGGGTGAGCACCTTCTTCTTGTCTGTCTCAGGGTTTCTTGCCCTCGGCACCACTGACATCGCGGTCCAGATAACTCCTTGTTGCAGGAGGCATCTTGTGCCCTGCGGGATGTCCAACACATCTCTGGCCTCTACCCACTAGATGCTGGTAGCACCCCTCCATTTGCGACAACCAGAAACATCTTCAGACGTTGCCAAATGTCTCTGCAGGGGAGGAGTGGAGAGATGCAAAATCACCTCCAATTGAGACTCACTGGTCTATCAGTTAAATTTGGGTGGGTCTGGGGTAGGCTCTGAGGGTGCTGGAAGCCCTCCTCCTCACCTGTGCGATCAGGGATTAGTCATTCCTGTCTTAGAAGGCCAGGCCGTGGAGCCTCCCTAGTGTCCTATGAAAGTGTCCCCTTCCAGGCAGGCCGAGACCTTGAGCCACGGCATCCGACACACAGGCAACATAAGGCCAGACATGTGGCATGTGAGGCTGGGGGTGTGAGGGGGGCAGGGCAGAAAGAGGGGTGCTGG
Organism: Hippopotamus amphibius kiboko; assembly: GCF_030028045.1. Lineage (NCBI taxonomy): Eukaryota > Metazoa > Chordata > Mammalia > Artiodactyla > Hippopotamidae > Hippopotamus > Hippopotamus amphibius. The sequence goes on along the minus strand of NC_080202.1, from coordinate 27,605,334 downwards.
AGAGGAGGGGAGGAGAGGCAGCGGCTGGTGGGACTGGGTGCCATGCACTGTGTCAAGTACTGCCCCCTCTTATGTTTTATTTCGTCCTTAGAGGGTCCCCATAATAAAGACCTTCCTTACGCACCAGGCATGTGGCTGAGCTCGCTACACAGACTAGCCCTCAGGGAGAATGTGCAGTCTTGTTTTACAGATGAGGGGAGTCACACTTGGGGAAGGTCAGTCACGAGCCTGAGGAGCCCACACCAAGGCTACGCATGTCCTATGATTCCCACGATGTCACCAGAACATTAAATGCAATGGGTAGAGGGTTCCCACAGGTGTGAAACCAAGTGAGTCTTTGGCCTAATTGCAGAATGTGCTTCAGGACTGACCCAACTAGGGAGCTGAGCTCAAGTAGCCTAGATTCCTTATTTCCCTGTTACCCAGCTACTTGGTAAATGCTCTGTGCCTGTTTCTTCCACACACATCCCATCTGCCCTGAGAGACTGTCACATCCTGGAGGGCAGGGACTCCTAGTTTCTCTGGCATGTCCCCTGAACACCCAGCTCCTGGCTCCTCCATGGAGTCTGTCAGACTAGCCTGGAGGCCAAGGAGAAGGCAGAAGGCCGAGCACCCTCGTCCTCCCCTCCCCAGGGAGCTGCCTTCTCAACCAGGGCCCAGCGGCTTCAAGGTGGGGGGAGCCCAGCACTGGGCCAGACACCACGGGGCCTGGGCGTGGTCCTCAGGCTGCGGTCCTCAGCTCATTTCCCTCTCTGGAGCTCCACTTCCCCATCCACCCAACAAAAAACCAGGCCCGGTCCTCTGATCTCCCTCAGAGATGTGCAGAGGAAATGGTTATGCGGGGGGCCCCTCTTTTCCACTGGTCATTGAAGCAGAAGTCAGCAGCCACAGCAGAGCTCCTGAGAGACCCCCACCAGCAAAGGGGACCAGGGCTGCCCCCAGGCTTGGGGTGTTAACCTTCTTCCTTCTGGAAACGTGGCCCAAAACAGGAACAGGAAACAGCTCTGAGCAGGCCCAAAGGGGAAGTCTCTCCATCACTCTAGCTCTCCTTCTCTGCATTCAAGAAACCACACACAGGCCATGATTGATCGCCCGGCATGGCTCCAATAAAAGTATACGATTTCCAGTGAAGAGGAGTCAGATGTGGCTGTGAGGTTTCTGACCTTCCAACCTCCATCTTGGTTTCACATCCCACTGCCTCTACCGGCCCAGGAAAGTGAGTATCAGGGGTTGGAGGTGGAAGGGCTACAGAGAGAAGGGGACTGGGGGGAGAGGGAGACACCTCCTCCAGGTGTGGGATGCCAAGGCAGCCCAAGGTTCTTGGGTTAAGGGGGGACAGCGGTGACTCTTTCTTCTCTCCTGCGCAGACTTTGACAACCAGGCCATCCATACTGGGTGAGCAGGGCCGGGGCCAGGCCCAGTGGAAAGCCAGCAAGAGAAACCAGTTACACCCATTACTTTGCAGACAGATATGGTAGGGTGTTCAGGCCCTTGCAGTCAGAAGCCCTGGAGCACTGTATCTTCTCCTCCTTGCATGACACCACGCACCCAGATGGGGCCCCAGCTGTGGGTACCTCAAGTCACATCTGCTGCCCTGCCAGGCTGTGGGGCTGAGGAGTTCAGAACAGAGTCAGGATCGCATCAGCTTGAATCTAGCTTCCTCGACCTAACACATCCAGGTAGATACAGATCCCCTATGTAATCTTAGGCATGTTGCTTAACATATTTTGGTCTCCTCTGTAAAAGTCCCACCTATCATATAGGCTGTTTAGAGAATTCAGTAAGTTAATATATGTAAAATGTAGGGCAGCCAGCATAAGGCTAAGACGCCCCTTCTCTCAGCTCCATCCAGACCAGATAAAGGCTGAGTAAAGAGGTGGGGGAGGGCACTGAGGGGCAGGGAGCCCCCAACATCATAGCATAACATCCCAGAGGGAGAAAAATGGTAACTCTAGGAAATGAGGTACAACTTATCAAAAGTAGGCATAATTCACCACTCTTTTGATGCTGTGCTGGTTAAAATCATAGGTCTCCACTCAAGAGAACATATGAAAATAATGGAAAACTGTGAGAGAATAAATGCCAGCCCACGGCTAGAATTATCCTTCGCAAAGCCAGATCGGCCCATCCCATCCCCGACCTTTTTTTTTTTTTTCTTTTGCCTACATCCAGGCAAGACACAGGTTTGTTTGAATAAACCCTGAGCTCTGGGAAATGTGGAGATGATTCCCATTGTCCTAACTCTGCCAAGGAAACAAACACAGAACCCACTTCCCTCCAGCTCCCACCTTCCACACACAGAGGCTTAACCTGGGTCCAGTGGACTTGCTGACAAAGGAATCAGGCTGTGGCAAAGAAAGAATTTAAGCCAACACTGAAATACACACACACACACACACACACACACACACATGACACAGAGCATTTTTACTACCTGGCTATCTGCTCCCAGCACTGCCATGGCCCGTGCCATCTGGACGGTGGGGAGAGAGTGTCCAGGAAAGGCTATTCCTGGCTGGGAGATTCTGAGAATCACTTTGTAAGGTGATCCTGGGCCTCAGCCTTTGGAGCAGAAGGGGAGCCATTTCAAGATGAGACAACATGGTCAGGGGACTAATCAAGGCCATTTGGACAGCACGTCCCAGCCCCTCCTGGGTGCATGGGCTATGGGGGTGGCCCGCGTGAGCAAGGCATCACCCCGCCTGTCAGGAAGCTCCACTCCAGTGAAAAACACCTAGAGCTCAATCTTCATGTTCTCTGCAAAAACAAAGAAGGCAGCTGGGCAATGATCTTCAGGACTAGGGGACCTGACAGTCCCTCCCAGCACTGATCTGTGTATAACTATGCCTTTGTCCACATAATCAAGGTACACACCAGGATACATCTCCTAGCCACTTATTTTATTTTACTTTATCTTGTTGTTTTTTTCAATTAATAGCTCAAGCACCCAATGCCTCAACAACAAGGGTCTTGTGTCACTTTCTTGAGACCACAGCCCCAACTTTCCCGAGAACCCTGGGAATTTACTCAGCCCAGAGGACCCAGTCCCCATCTAAATTTCGCAGCAGAGGAGCCCTAGACTTTGGCCAGTTCACTGTCACTGTTAGCTCCTTCTGCCCCATGGTGTGATCACTGAGGGTGTGTCCATGGTTAGTGGGATGTCCTTGCTGGTCCAGGGCCCTGCCCGCACCACTGCGATGTCTACAAGACCTCCAGGACAATTCTTTACAATTCACACTCCCTCCTCCACCCGCCTTGCCGAGAGCCAACCACCCAGTGTGTTGGGGAAGCTGGGTCAGTTCCAGTCACAAGCTCTGCGGATGTGCCCTCCCCAAGGACCCTGAAGCCACATGGTGACCCAAGGCCCCGGGACAGACTCTCTGTTTTCTTAGAATAATTTTGTTTAGAGAGCTTGCCACTTCTCTGGACAATGGAACAACTGTACTGTGAACTTAGGGGAACAGGAGATGGCATGACTATCGTTTCCCTTCTCAGAAGGCCATGGGTAGCTTAGGAAATGGATCTCTCTTCTCCCAGCAATCAGATCTGCATAAAAGAAATCCCAGGTCTTTTTATCCCCTTGTCCCAGAACAATAGGTATCCACTCATATTTGTATAGGTGGGGGGAGGGGACTTGCCTGTGCCTGTCCCCTGATGGGCTGAGTGATGGACTGAGCCAAGGTGATTTGTAGAACCTAGGGGTAGATTAGGGCAGGGCTGGCATAATTTCCCAGCATCCCCACCTCCACTTTCACAGGATTACATGACAGGGTTATATAATGTCATGATTTTTGATGGCCCTAATTCTGTAAACCACCCTACCCCTTACCTCTAGCTAACTCCCCTCAACCCCACCTTTACCCCAGCCTAGTATCTCCAGACCGCTTCTTTTACAAAAACAAATTCCACCTCACACATTGTCCTGGAAGAAGAAGTCCAACCCATCACCAACTCCCTCAGCAACTGTGTCAGTTTGCTAGGGCAGCCATAACAAAGAATCAGAGTCTGGGAAGCTTAAACAACAGAAATCGATTTTCTTACAGTCCTAGAGGCTACAAGAATACAAGAGGACATAAGATCAAGGTGTTGTCAGGGCTGGTTTCCCCAGAGGCCTCTCTCCTTGGCTTGTAGATAGCCATCTTCTCCCAGTGTCTTTCCTCTGTGTCCTAATCACTTCTTCTTATAAGGATATCAGTCCTATTGGATTAGGATCCATCCATATGATCTCATCTTACCTTAATTACCTCTTTAGGGTCCCTATCTACAAATACAGTCACGTTCTAAGGTACTAGGGGTTAGGACTTCAACTGAAAGGATTCATAATTCAGTCCATAACAGCAACCTATCCAAACCTCGCTGGAGTGAAAATGTGGGACGGTAGGGATTTGTGCCTGGTATTGATACATGGCAGGGGCTCAATAACTATTATTTGAATGAATGAATGAATGAATTTATCCCTTGGGGAACCTACTACTTTGTACCCCGTAGTCTGAAGAGGTCATTGCTGGGCTTAACTCACTTCCATCATGCAGAAGATGCTTTCATACCAGGCTCTTGTCTGCTGCATTTCAGTGGCCCTCACAGGCCCTAGGACTGGACCTTGGTCAGATGCACCAGGACACATTGATAACCTGGGCTCTCCTTGGCTGCTTTGCCAGCTACTGGATATCTGCCTCTGAGCCATTCACTCAATCCCTCCAAGCCTCGGCTTCCCTTCTATGAAACGCACCCAACCCCAGCCTCACAGGGCCCTTCAGAGGTCTGGCTGAGAGCATTGCGTGAATGCCTTTTGTAAACTCTAAAGTGATTTTACAAATGTTAGCTGTCATTCTCATGTATTTTGTAGCAGGTGGTTTTCCAAGTTCCTGTGGCTGCTTAATAAATTACCCAATACTTCGTGTCTTAAAACAATAAGGACATTTACTTTGCTTACAAACCTACAATTGGTTAGGACTCGGGAGGGGTGGTTCGTCTCTGCTCCCCTCGGTGTCCACTGGGGCAGCTCTAAGGCTGGCGACTGAAAGCATATGAAGACTCACTCACTCACTCATAGTCCCGGCAGCTGATGCTGGTTGCCAGCTAGGATCTCAGTGGGGCCGTCAGCCACAGCATCCCCACATGGCCTCTCCATGTGGCCTAAGCTTCCCTGCAGCATGGTGCCTGGACCGCAAGTTGGAGCATCCCGAGACAGCCAGGCAGAGCCATACTGCCTTTCATGACCCAGGCTCCCAACACCTCTTCCTCTGTAGTCTATTAATGAACCACCTGCAAAGGCTCAAGGGTAGGGGAAGTAGACTCTGTCTTTTTTTTTTTTTTTTAATTTATTTATTTATTTTATTGGTTGTGTTGGGTCTTTTTTTTTTTGCTGTGCGCGGGCTTTCTTCAGTTGCAGTGAGTGGGGGCTACACTTCATTGTGGTGCGCGGGCTCCTCGTTGCCCTGGCTTCTCTTGTTGCGGAGCACAGGGCTCTAGGCGTGTGGCCTTCAGTAGTTGCAGCACATGGGCTCAATAGTTGTGGCTCACAGGCTCTAAAGCACAGGCTCAATAGTTGTGGCGCACAGGCTTAGTTGCTCGCGGGCATGTGGGATCTTCCTGGAGCAGGGATCGAACCCGTGTCCTCTGCATTGGCAGGCGGATTCTTAACCACTGTGCCACCTAGGAAGCCCTAGACTCTGTCTTTTGATGGGAAGTTCAGTGTTCTGGAAGAATACATGGGCTTAAAAATACGGCTGTGGCCATTGGGGAGAATACCATCTGCCACAGTACTTGATACATTTTTTTAAATGAGTGAACCTTTCCTTATGGCCTTACAGCATCACCCAAAGTGCCCATGGCAGAACCTTGTGCTATCGATCTCTCCTAACTTGCTTCCTCAGTTAAAACTTACCCACCCCCTTCTCAATCTATCAGAGCCCTACCTTTTTCAAGAGAAGAGCAGGGACAATAGATGAATAGATAAACCAGTTCCTGACACTGGCTTAGCTAGGAAATGCCTGTTAGGTTGTAGAAGGCTATCCCTCTTCTACAGCTAATACATCCAGAAGGCCCACTCCTGGGAACATCAGAGAGAGAAGTGGACCAGATCTGGGGCCGTGGGCAGGTAGCTGTGTGGATGACTAGCAAGCCTATCATTGCTCCAGCCAGGATGGCCACCCGGCTACGCAGAAGTGAAACCTTTCTTCCCACGCCACCCACTCCTCCCTGCATGCTGTCCCCACCACTTTCCTCTGCTTAACACTCAGTGATGGCTTAGCCCCCCAGGCTTGGAAGGGTGACTCTCTGGCCTGAATCAGTTCATTATGGACCTGCTATCATTAGCCCACGATTCCTCATCCTGCCACGGTTCCAGAGACTGGTCAGGGGGACCTGGGCAATTCTGAGGAGTCCCCAAAGGCCACTGAATGCTCAGACGCTCAATAAGCAACCAGTTCACTGCAGGAAGCATCCAAAGAACATTAACCCTCTTGCCCTAAACCATGTTGTTTTCCACACATCTCTTCTGATTCATCTGCATTTGTTCTCTGACTCACTGGGTCTATGTTGTCCTTAATTGCATCCGGCAAAGATGATGAAATATCAGCCTCTTTATTTTTTCATTACGTCCCCTCTGGTCAGGAGATTCCCGCTTGGACCACAGAGTTTCAGAAATAGTCCCAGGAGAGGCTCTCCCTGTACCGCTCTCTCTCTCTCACACAAACACATGCACAAACACACACAAACACATGCACAAATACACATACACATACAAGCACACATGCACACACATGCACAAATGCACACACACACACACACACACACGCACGCACACACTCCCTCTGGTGATGGCTCACGGCCTCAGGATAAAGCCAAAACTGCTTGCCTGACTTACGCAGGGCTCTGAGGCCGACCTGCCTGGTGTCCAGCTTCGTCTCTGGCCACTGTCCCTTTCATATCAAGACAGGTCAAGCTTCCTTCGGGTCCTGAAAGTCTCCGTGTTCTCTCTTACACGGCCCTGGTTGACACTATTCCTCCCACCCAGGACATCCTTCCCCTTCCTCCTCAGCCTGCAGTCTCAGTTTAGAAGGCACTTTCCAGGGCAGCCTCCCCTGACTCTCAGGTGATACCAGTTATCTCTGTCCCACGCTGTCACGCCCTGCGAGTCCTTCTCTCACCTCTCTGCTGTTCCTGTGATCATGTGATTAACAGCTGCCTGCCCACTCCCTCACTGGAAGCTCCTTGAGGGTAGGGCTCACAGCCTTGCTCCCCGCAGCATGCCCAGGGCATGGCATCGTGCTTGGCACACAGATCCAAGTGTGGGTGAATAAAGCTGGGGGAGGGATGCCACCCCCGACGTCTCTCTCCGGCTCTGAACACCACCAGAACAGTGAAGGCTAAGAAACATCTGACAATGTCCCTGGTGCTGCCGGAGCCAGGGGAGACCAGACGGGACATGAGAGGGAAAAGAAAGAGGAAGATGGAGAGGGAAAGTGAAGCAGGGAAAGGGCTGTGTGCAGGGCACCCTGCTTCTCACCCTGGGCTGCACGTGGCCCTAAGGTGCACACCCGCATGCCAGGGGAATTAAAGCCACAGAATAAACAGCGCACATCTTAGAGGGTCAGTTTTACTTGCTGGTATGTCATTTAAAAATTGGTTTTATGTTAAAAGGATTTACTATGGAGTCAGGTGAAAACCCCACACTGATTTCTAAGGAAATGAATGGGACCAGAGAAACTGTCGTGCTTGTGGTGAGTTCTTTACACTGAAAGCTGCCCCCAGCTCTCTCCGGGGAGAGCCCACATTTCAAGCTCTTGTCTTCCGGTTCTTTGGTTGAAAAGTCTGAGACACCTGAGATGAGGCCTGGGCTTCCTCACAACATGGTGCCTGGATTCCGAGACGGAGCATCCCAAGAGAGCCAGGTAGAGCCATGCCTTTTGTGACCTGGCCTCACGGCATCACTTCCTCTGCACTCCATTGATGAGGAATCTCTAAGGCCGGCTTCAAGGGCACTTGAGAGCCAGACATTTGCGAAAAAGAGAATCAGGAGAGACCAGTCTATTTTCAGATCTTATGTCATGTTTCTTGACAACCCCAGGGCCTCAGTGCAATTTAATGACAATTTATTTTGTGACAAGCTCCTGCCAAGCCTCGACTTTGCCAAGATGCTGGCGACTATCATGTATGTCTCCTAAAGCCGACACGCACAACGGATCCCCTCCTCCAACACTCACAGTAACCCCACCGTTCCCACCGTTTTACAGAGGAGGACAAACTGCACTTTAGAGAAATTAAGTAATTTGCTCAAAGTTTCACAGTGGCTACGTGGGGGGGACTTAGTAACACGGGGACTCCGTCCCAGAAAATGGCCCTCCCTGACCCCACGCTCTGCTGCCTGGGAACTTTGGGGGCCTCATGGAATGCCTCCTCCACACCCAACTGCTGGGGCTTTCACCCTCACACCCGTGACAACTCGCTCCCTCAAACTGCCAGCAAAATTCACCTTTGCCTCCAAGCTCTGAAAGAGTTTCGTGGTCCTTTGGTTCAGTGGGTGATGATGTACCCTTCCCGTTCCCTTGTGGTCACTGCTGATCCCAATCACACTCAGGAATGGCACGACCCAGGTGACAAAGGAAAAGTGGACACTCACTTCCTCCTCCAGATGGTGACGTGTTTCTTAGGATAAGATCATGGGGTACTGAAAGCTGCATGGGGAACAGAAATGTGCTCCTCCTGCACCCACGGACAGATAACTCTCCCTAATCAATCAATCTCTCTCTCTCCCTCTTTCTCTCTCTCTCCCCCACTATTACAGGCAACTCCCCCATCTGCCTGGTGGGCCAGAATAAATTACACCTGGAAAACTAGAGGCCTACATCAGGTCTTAGCCACTATTGACCTTTGAAGCAGATAATTCTTGGTTGAGGGGGCTGGGGGGGTCCTGTGCGTTTAAGATGTTTAGCAGCATCCTTGGCTTCACACTCTAAGAGGCCAGTAGCCTTCCTACCCCACCTCCTGCAAGTCCTAAAGGCCAAAAAAGTCTCCAAAAGTTGCCAAATGTTCCCTGGAGGACGAGATCAGTCTCCGTTAAGAACCACTGGTCTAAACCAACAGGGAGCTCTCAAGGAAAGTCAAGTTCAAGAATATTTATTGTTGGTAACAGTAAGATTTCTTACCCTTGGATAGGATTTAGCACTTACAAACCTTCCCCCCACTCATTGTCATGTTCCTTTCCTTCACTGCGGGTATCACAGTTTCTGAATGTAGCAGAAGGTGTCAGTGCCTCCATCAATATCCCCCAGACTTGGAACATCTTTCCCACTGTGTGCAAGGCATAGAATTTAATTACCCTACCCACCGCACCTCCCCCCAGCAGCTCTCAACCAGGGACTGACAGGAGTTTGCGTATGAATACGCCAGCTCCCTTGCCCCTTGGGCGAGATAACTCTGGGACTTATGTTATACAGGTTCCCCAAATTTCCCCCGCGGGATTAAGTTCTAGCCACCCGTAATGGTAGCCAGCTCACACTACTGGTTCCCTGACAGCTAACCATGCCTGGCACTTGGTGGACACAATATTTCTTGGACACCAGATGAATGAATCCAATCTGAGAGGCTCTTGCCAGCTAGGCCAACAAGCTACCTCAGGCCCAGAAAGGGGAACTGACTTGCTCAAAGTCACACAGCAAGTCACTGTCAGAGCTCGAAGTAGAATCCGGCTCTCCTGGATCTTTACACCACAGGGCACTGCTTCCTGACCAGCATGGCTGGGAGACAGGCGCCCGAGGAAGGAGCTTCCAACTCTATGGGTGAGTCAGGGCATAAAACAAACCAACTCCTCCTCAGTCTTCAGGATGCAGCTCAGCGGCTCCTGCACTGGGAAGCCCCCTCTGACCCACTGGTCACTCCCTCTTTCTGTCCCCAACCACTGCTACGTGGATCCCTGTCACAGCAGCTGTTGCAGGACATCGAATATCTCTGCTCGTATGACTCCGTTCTTGAACTTTGAGCCCCTTAAGATCAAGCAACCACATGTTTGGGGGTGTTGCCTTACCTGCCTCTGCATTGTGCAGCACAGGGCCTGACTAGGCACTCAACAAATGTCTGTAGAACTACTACGCAATTATCGCCCTAGATTGTGCCGTGTAATGCCGAAGTGCTACCAGAATTCCAGGACTCTTGGTGTCTTTCCAAACTAATCTTCACTTCTGAAATCATTTAGTTGCAGAGAACCTTTGGAGGTGCTGCAAAAGAGAGATGGAGGAAACAGTAAAATAATGTTTGCTGACATTTGTGGCGCGTTTACTGCAGACTAGGTATCTTTCGTGCATTATTGCACTTACTGCTTAGATCAGCCCTCTGGGGAGGACATTGTTATCAGACCCGATTTATGATTGAAGGAACCAAAGCTTAGAGAGATCAATGTGTATTGCCCAAGCTCATTCAGCAACAAGAGGTGAGGCTGGGATAGGGACCAGACAGCCTGACTTCGGAGCCGGTGCTCTCAGCACTCTTAAGCCCTGTCTATCTTCGAGAAATTCACAAAGAGTTGTGGCAAATAAAATGCATATGTGTGAAAGTTCTTGTGTATTCTTTGATGTCACAGTCTCATTCCCAGGCCTCTGAGTCTGTATAGGGTAGAGACCACATCTTCCTCATCTTTGCTTCCTTCATGCCCGGCACTGTGCCTAGCACATAGCAGATGCTAAATAAATGCTGGAAGACTGTGGGGATGAACCCCTCCAGCCCAAGATGGAGAAATGCAGTCAGACCAGGTGAGGGTTGCGTGTGATGACTTGCAGGCAGCATGTGGGTCAGGAAAGGCTCTGAAGTGGTGTGTCTATGTATGCCTGCTGCCCCAGCTCACACTTTCAGTCGTGACACAGGTCAGCTCTTACTTCCTCCATGAAAGCATCCTGACTGACCCCACCTCACCCCTTTAAACCCTTTCACTTTGCAGAAGAGAAAACTTCTGTTCCTTGCGCCTCTGCAGTTCTGTGTGCAGTGTATGGGAGCCCGTACGGCTCGTTCATTCCTTTATTCCTATGTTCCCTCCTTCAGCGGAAGCCCAAGACAGGACCAATCTTAGTGATGGGAAAGATGCCACAGTTAAGGTCTTTCTGTTGACACTCCCAACAGAGGAGGCAGCAAAGCATTGACTGTGTTCCTACCCAAAGATACCTGTGAACCAGGTTTTTTAGTTAATCCGGCACCCAGGGGGTTATGTCCTGGTGTTGCCTTTCAAGAACCAGAATGGTTCAGGGGCTTGGTTAACAGAGAAGAAACTTTGAGAATCTTGAGAGAAAGCAAAGTCCTGTCGCATCAGGACATTTGGGTTTTCAGCATTGGGCTGACTGACACATACATGATACCCAACACAGTTTTCTAGGGGGGCGGCCTCTCCATGCTTGAACCCTGCTGCTGCTGGGGCTGTCTCACATCAGGCCACCCTGTCAGGCGGGCCGCACCGCAGCTGGAACACACACACACGCGTTGAGTCGTGTCCTTGTCTGTTCTCCCCTCACAGCCCTCATCTCACTGTACCCTTGAACTTGAATTCTTTAGGATCAGGCACTGATTTGAATAATCTTTATGTCCCTGGCACATAGCACAGTGCCAGCATAGCAGATGCTCAGCAAATGATCAATGAATTAAACTACTCAGCTAAATCAGAGCCCAGGTAGTAGAATCTGCTTTCCCTTGCATGTGAAGAGGCAGCGATTTATTGAATCCGGCACTGGGTTGGGTACCGGCTTATAAAAGTGAATAGGAGCCACACAGGCCCTGCTTTTGCAGAGTTAACAGTTTGGTGGGAAAGTTGGACAAGAGAGCAGATAAATATATAAGACAGAGCAGAGGCGTCCAGCCCAACATGGTAGGTGGAGACGTGGAAGGGAGCATTGATTCCGCCTTTAGGAGTTACTGGGCCTTTGTTGTTTACTAGTCAGGGGACGTGTCACCTCGACTCAATCACTGTCTCTCTTGGTCCCCACCCTTGTCAATAGCACCCAATTTCAGGTGGGCCATCTAGGGGTGGAGATGAAGCCAGGAAATGCAGCTCTTTCCCACCAGAATGAAACAGGCTCAGCCAAGACCAACATAGGACCTAACACCCAGGAAGCTTTGTTTGGAGACTTAATCTAGAGCTCAACCCCATAAGTGTGGCTGGGATAAGGCCCTGGACTAGTGGGCTATCCAGGCTCTGGCTGGTGCCTACGATGTGCAGTTTGCATTTTGTTCAGACACTTGGTGGAAGGGTTAAGCCTGGGGAGAAATTCAACCTGCATTTTCATTGACAAGCTGTGTGCCTAGCTGAAAGCCGTGTCAGGCCACAGGAAACCACTATCACCCTGGCCAAGCTCTGCCCTTACCTCCAAGGGGCACCTTGCTTTGAAGATGCCCTAGAGGCTAGCAGAGGCCCTGTCCAGGTCACAGCAGACCAGTCGATTGGCTGGGCAGTAGGGTAAAAGAAAGAGCCTAAAACAAACAAATGGCACCCTCCCAAGTTTGAGAGCTTGGCAGGAGGCCTAGGCGAAGCACCCAAGCCACATGGACTGAGTTGCAGAGTCCAAAATCCAAAGAGTGTGTCTGGGGTGGGGGGGGGGGGAGTGGGTGTCAGCCTCATCTCAGGTCCTTCTTATCACTCCTACATCACCTCTAGCTCCGCACTAAAAACGCCTCTGACCTGGGGCAAACCTGAACAGGACGCCACACCACCCACACCCCCTCAAGACTCTGGCTACCTTCTCCTTTTTACAAAATAAGCCCCCAGTAAGAGCTCCATGTGCTGCTGGCGTGAGCGCCAGCGCGGTCCCCTAAATCATCCCCGGCCTCCACATTTCAAAGTGGAGCCGGAGGAGTGCCGGTGATTTCTGGGTGCCACACAGATCACTCCCAAGCTCTGATCTATGGATTGTTTTGATTTCCTCCTTTGAACTCTTCCCATCCCGCTCCAGCGGCAGACAGAGATCCTGAATTAAGCGACAGACACGTTGGAGACAATGAGCGCCCTGGGACCCCTCCCTCCCCCCTCCCCCCTCCCCTCTCCTCCCCGAAATCTGCAGACATCTGCTAGCTGGAGCCCAGCGCTGGAGCCGTAAAGAAGAGCTGGCAGGAGAGTGATGTACAGCCCTGGGCCCTCCCCAGTGGCTGGCGTTAACCTCCAACGGAGAAGCGCTCACCCCGTTTCCGACGGAGCCCTTTGTTTTACACCACTCAGCAGAGGTGCCTGGGCCCAGGCTGAAGATTTAACCAAATTATAATGAAGGATGCGCGGCAGCGCTCTGCCCCTAATTAGAACAAGTCGCACAGACACATTGTCTCCCTGGTTTCCTCTGTCCCGTGTCTCTCCCTCTCTTTCTCTGCTCACGACACATGGGCCCCATTAAACATTCTCGTATTTAATGTGGTTCCCTTAAATTACTTCTCAAGTTTTCGAGTTCCATTTAGAATTGGATTTTACTCTTTGGATGGTGGTTTTGATTTGGGGCTTTGTACATCTCGTCACCGCTCTTTTTCTCCACCTAGTGGAGACGGTGGACACCACTGAGCAGAAGTACCTCCGTCCAGAAGACAGACAGCAGAGCCCCTGCCCATCAAGAGTGTTAATGAGGACCCTCGACTCACCCGAGAGATTTCTTGTCACTTTTCTTGGAAGAAAAAGCACTTCACCCAAACATACACTGATGGCCATTTTATGAAACTCAGCCCAATCACCCCATCCCCATCACAATAAAAGGGGGGTAAGGACCTTCTAGGTGTATCATAATTTATCCTGAGACGAAGAGGGGAAAACACCTTCCTTGGTCTGTCCTGGGGGTCCATACAGAAAGAGCCCAGATTTGAATTTGCTTCATGTTCTGCAGAAAAGGAGTTTCTCCTGCGCCAAAGCAGGAGAGAGGACTCACACTTGTGATACAAGTTGGCAACAAGCATAGAAATCGAAAGCATATCTCGGGCAGTTCCGTGAGATGAAATTCCATCTTCCTGGGGCCTTTGTATATGTAAATGTTACCCTGCGTGTCTGGATATAGAAGCACTGGTTATACACACCCGCGCCCAAGATAGGGATCTATAAGGAGAGGGCCGCGAGGATTCCAGGGAAGATACCATCAACCACAGCGGCTGGTGGGGCGTGTGTGAAGACATATCCCACGCCCTGCATGTGTTCTCGAGCAGCAATTTGGAATCTTTGGATTAGGAACATTCTGGATGAAACCTTGAATTGGAAGGGGTTTTGAGGCCCCCTAGTCCCCATCACCCCATTCCAGAAGCTCTCTAACCATGCCTGTTGGTGCACACATTGCACTTAACTGCCCAAGGGTGGCCCATGGAGTCTGAGAGCTTCTCCAAGGCCTGTCATGGAGTGAGGTATCCAACAGTGTGACCTCCAGAAAGGCATTCAACCTCTCGAAAACCTCACTCATTGCACAAATATTTACCAGGGAATGTTCTAGGCACTGGGGATACATCAGCATACAATTTCTTAATCATTTCAAACAATTACCTTATCTATGAGAAACTATGGCCCACCTCCCAAATGAGCTCATGCTTTTGAAACTCATAAGTGGTCATGATTTCTCTTGACTACAGTGACCAGAAAAGTTTTCTCTATGTGGATGTACATCAGCTTCCCTGGATCTCCTTCCTTTGGTTTTAGCCCTACCTCAGAGAATGGACCGACTTCTTGCTCAGTGACATGCATCCTTCTCATAGGTCCTCTCGTATTTGCTTCTCTAGGCAGAACATCTTCCCATCCTTCAACCTCTCCCCACATCAAATAATTTCTGGAACTTTCTCCATCTTAGCTCATCTCTGAGTACACTCCAATTTGTCCATGCCTTTCTCAAAATCTGGTGCCCCAAGCTGCACATGATACCCCAGGTGTCATCTGACCCAGAGGGTAATGAGACCGCTCCCTCCAAAGAGGACTGGATTCCCATTCATCCTTCTAGCTCATGTTGTGTTGACTAGTAGCCATCACATCACACTGTTGGCTTATTCTGAGCTGGTGGCCATTTAGAAGCCTCAGATATTTTTCACATGATTTCCTGCCAAGGCAATCTCCCCCACTCCATGTATTTGCCATTTGTTTTTTGCACGTAAAGGCCAAACTTTACACATAGGCCTGTTAAATTGTGTCTTATTGTTTTTGACCCAACATTCCAACCTGTCAGGACCACTCTGGGTCCTCATTCTGTCACCTCTGGTATTAACTCTCCCTCCCAGATTTGTGACATCTACACCTTTGATCAGTATGCCTCCTGAGTTTTCACCTAGTGATAAATCAGACAGGATCAAGGAGACAGATCTTGGCACTCTGCAGGAAACCTCTCTGAAGGTTGACATCCATTGTCACCAGTGGAATACGGCCCCTCTAAGCAGTGAGGAGATGGAGTTTGAGCAGGGCTCCATGCACACCCACGCTTGGGACTGCCTTTGACTCCGCCTCTGCCTCCCCGCCTGCTTCTGTCTAGTGTTCCTCCCTCCTGAAACCTGCCTCTTCGTGTCCACCTCTTTAGGTCTTTTTGATGACCCTTCTTTTCATTTCCACCCCGTCCTGCATCTACCTGATCCTCTCGGCTTCACCCAATCTCTCTGAGCAATAGGCCCAGGGTTTGTTGAAACCTGTCCTGCCCATCCCAGGGCTTTCTCACCCAGAATGTCAGACTTTCACTCTCCTTCAAGCTCAGCCCAATGCGTGACTTGTCTCCGCCACCCCAACCAAATTCAGCCCATGGGCTGTGACATGCATCCAAGAGTCAACACTTTGGATTCAGCTGTTGAGCCAGCTGCAGACACATAGAACCACTATGCTCATCCAACCCACATTTCACCATCTTAGCCACAAGGACACCATGAGAGGAACTGTGAACCCTAAGCTGAAATCAAGACCTGCAATGTTTAGGGCATACACCTGATTCACAAACATAGTAACCTTATCAAAAGAGGAAATGAAGTTAGTTTGAAATAACGTGTGCTCAGTGAAGTCATTTTGCTTTTGACTGACCACCACATTCCTTCCTAAATGCTCACCCACCATCTGCTTCTTAATCCATTCTGTTGTCAAGGATCTACCTCAAGCTCATTTGTCTGGCGTTTCCAGAAACAACCTTTTTTCTCCCTTATGAAAACCAGAATAATCTCTGCCCAGTTCCTGATTCTGGCACCACATTTTATTCTCCACAATTACTTAAAATTTACTGACAGTGGCTCCCCAATCCTACTGGAAAATTCTCTCCACACCTCGGGATGTGAGTCACTGGGTCAGACACTTGGACCCATTTGAATCCTGCTTCTTGCCCCCTTCTTATCTAATCTCTTCATCTCCCTTGAGCTCTGAGCCAGCAGAACGCCTTGGGCTGCAGGGAGCAGAAAATCCAGGTTCAACTGGTTTAAACAATAATGAAAATTGATTACCTCATAAAATGAGAAGTGCTAGGTAAAGGGACTTCTGTTGGTACTTCAGTTCAATTACATCTTCAAGGATACCTCTCTACCCTTCTACCCTGCCATCCTCAGGTTGTCAGTTCAATTCCCTTATGGTTGAAAGGTGGTTTTTGCAATTCTAATAATCCCACACAAACACAACAATGGCCAACAGTAAAAGAAGGATTGTTGGTTCCATATATCTTTTAGAAGCAAGGACACTTTTTCAGAAACCTTAACAGAACAGTCCTCGCATCTCATTGGTCAGAAGTAAGTCTCTTGCCTATCCTCTAGCCAATCAGTGATGAGGTACGTGGAACCACAGGATTGTCTTGGACAGCTCAGAACTTATCCCTCAGATGGGGTGAAGGGTGTTGACACTTAAAAAAGCAGCCATCTGCCAACAAGGAGGGAGGAAATAACAACTGAGTGGGTTATCCCTGTCTCTCCATGGACTTCAAACCTCCACATATTGTTTGTCCTTCTCTTTGTAGTTTGACATCCTTGATAGAAAAATAACATTTTCAACTTCGTTTTGATTTTCTCTGTCTTCTTATCTAACATTATTTCCTTTTGCCCAAGCAATGGGTCTACCCTTGCACTGTTTTTCTTTCACTAAACAGAGCCCAAAGACTGCATGGTCCTCAGAATGTCTCCCTCTTTAAATATAATTTTGAGCCTTACCCTCACCATCACTGTTCCCACAAACCCACTCTACTCTTTGGTTCTCATCCTCAGGGTCCTGGGGCTGTATGTCTTTTCAAAGTCAGAGGTCACCCTGGAGCAAGTTTCATGGCCCCAGTGTGGCTTTAGTCACCCCTCCTCCCCCTTTTTCTCCTCATTGGGATCAGCTCTGACTGTCGTGTTACAATGTCTTTTCTAGGAACATTCTATCTTCCTTTATGAAGTCATCAGCTCCTGGACCAGACTTTTCTAGGAATGTTCACAATGTGTTATGACAGGCATCACTATGTTGTCCCAGGGGCCCTATTTCCTTTGTGGAACAGCTCCTCACCCACCATCCTCAACCCAACCTCCACTGCTGGGTGAAACAGTGACCCAGGCGGGGTCAGCCATAGTATGCACTCCACCTTGCAGTGGTGATGGGTCCAGAGCAGGGCATGAGACCCAGCAAGGCCAATAGAAGATCCGGTCTGCATTGAAAAATAGAGACTGAGAGAGATAAAGGGCACTTTTCCACCTGGGTTATAAATCTGAAATTATACGCAACTGCCTTCCCACCCGTGTGCAGATGCCAATACACAGAACCAAGGGGTGAGGCAAGAGACAGCAAAGTAGCCCTAATTGTCTCGTTTGAGCTCCTGACTACAGCAGTGCCTGAAGCCAGTCACTCATGGGCTTCCCAGTCACAAGGGCCAATTTACTCTCTTTTTTTGATTGCCGGTGAAAGTGCCCTGCTTCACACATATGTTTACCCTCCTAATGTCTGGGGCACATGTTTGTGGCCAACACCCTCTTCTTCCCTATCACAACCTCCAAGATTACATCATCTCTTTCTTCCAAGGTTCCCATAATTTTCATAGGAATGGCAAGGTCATCCCTCAATGTGCAAAATGCCAAGAGATAGCACTCTTTCTTTTCTCCTCTGTCTTTTCAGAGAAGACATTTTTGCTATGCAAAGTGAAAAGACTTTTCCCAAACATTTTGGGCTTGTAGGATGATAAGACCTCCACCTGCAGCAGATGATTGGCAAGTTGGAAGTCCTCATGAGTTCTTTGCCTGTGTGTGTGCCAGGAGATCAGAACTTTTTTGTCTGTTAGTCCAAGTGTTAGGGAACCATTTACCAAAACCTCCCACTTTGGCCAGGCATGATGATAACCACTTGCACAAGCTATCTTGCAACAAGAGATCCTAGTAAGGAACACAGTGCTGCCACCAAAAACTACCCGGGAGAATTCAGGAGGGGACAAAAGGAAGAATGAGACAGTGCATACGTCCTACCAACCTCCCCAAAATCCTTCTTGCTAGAATCCATCTTGGCTGAGAGATGTGTGTGCCACTAGGAAGGACCCTGAGTCCGGCCAAATATGGGCTGAGCAAGGTGATTGGCCAGAGACAAGCCAGAAACGAATCCTGTTACCATAAAACCTGAGACTGTGAGCCATGTGGCAGAGCAGTTTTCCTGGGTTCCCCTACCCTACTGCTCTATGACCGGGCGCCCCTTCCCAATAAATTCTTTTGTTTTGTCAGCACGTGTCTCAATTCATTTCCGAGTGTTAGACAAGAGCCCACTCTCAAGCCCTGGAAGGGGTCCCCCTTCCTATAACACAAGTAGTCTCATGTTCGTAAGAGCTCAGACTCTGCAGACTTCTTGTGTCTGGGTTCGCACTCCATTCTCTGTCTGGGTGGCCTTGGACAGTTTGCTTGACCTTTTTGATCACTGGTTTCCCCATCAATAATGTGGGGACTGTAGTGAAAAGTTTTACGATTTTTATGACTACAGTGAAAATTAAACAAGATATTGTATGTAAAATGCTTTGATGATGCCTACCAATAGAAAAAAAGCAAAATATATTAGCGGAAATCATTATCCTTTTTCTTATTTCATTACCCAAGTGTTCTACCCTGTTCACCCTCAAGTTAATTAATTTTCACACTTCTTGTTTGCACTGGGTAACTCCTCCCTGCCTTTGTAAGAACACCTTCTCTTTTAAACCAGTTGCATCCTTCCATTGCTAGACAAGCACCATCCCAATGGGTATCCAACTCTCTGAAATCATATTTGCCTCTTCCTGTGACATGTCAAGTTCGCCTTGTTTCTCTGCTCCACGTGCTGATGCCCAGACTCCTGAGCATCTCTGCTTCCCTCTTTGCACCTGTTTCCTGTTACCTTTGCCTGAGATGCTGGCTCTGAGCTTCTGTCAGTTTTTGGACCATCTTGCCATTTTGTTTGCATTTCCCCTTGCCACATTGCATAACCAAGATTTGAAGCCAAGTTCTTATCCTTGGTTTCCAAGAAAAGCACTCACATAAGGCATTTCTGAGCACAGCAGGAAAAACTCCAAAGGAACATGGAGCATCTTCCTTCATCTTCCCTGATGTGATGCTTTACCTTGTCATCTCTCTATCTTCTACTCTCTCCCCAATTTTCCCCATGCGTCCCAAATTCTTGTTCTTAGCCAAAGTACAAAAGCTTTAGCTGATTCTTTTTTCCCCCTTGACTCATACGATATTATTTCTACAGGGTCTTACCTTCAATCTCAAACTGCTTATGTAGGCATTTTACTGAATAAGACAATTTCTTTCTTGAGAAGATGTCTGGTTCAAGACAAAAGAATTCTTTTTCAGTCACTCGTATAATTTACAGCATTTTATCTGAGAATTTTTTCTCCCTCAGTTTCAAGAATTTTGATCAGGTAGGCAAGTCTCCTTTACATATATTCTTCTTGGTTTTTATGACCAGCATTCCAAACCCAGATCATCCTTCTGTTATCTTAAGCCATGGGCTCAGATAGCAAATCCTGTTTTATTTTACTGTCTGTAAAGAGCCCTGATTCCTCCTTCTAGTTGAAAGTCCTGATTTCAGGAGAGAAGAGAGGATGAGGGAAATAGAGATGGATATGCCACCTGTATCTTGAAGTTATTCAGTTTCTTATCCACAGTATCAAAAATAGTTTTGGTGGCCCAGACATCTACTCATCCCATCAGTGATTTTCAGGGGACTTAGTAAGAATAGGTAGTGATGCTGGTTCTGATGGTTGTTGGCAGGTTCTTCATTACACCTGACACACAGGTCCTACACAGAATACTTTCCGATTAAGTCATGTCAGCTCTACTCATAGAAAATGCCATATCTTGTCTTAGGGGAACAGTGCTCATCACCTAAGCATCTCTCTCTCCTGGGAACAGTGAGTACAGCCCTTCCACTTGCTTATACCTGTTAGTGTGCTGGTGGGTGAGTCTTGAGTTGGGAATTTTTCAGAACACCAAGAATTACCAACCTTGATGCTATACCAGGTTTAACAGGCCCTGGTAAAGAGGCAATCTGAGGCTAAACTGAGAGTGTAATTAGATTTCATCATGGTAGATAGTAAAATTTGGGCCAAGACCCAAAACACAGAACCAATGGTGGGCCACAGGGTCATTAATTGGTGTGTTCATTCACAAAGAGTACCTCAGAGCATTCCAGAAAGAGATGTCCAGGTTTAGGAAGAAATCAGAAATCTTAAGTCTGGAGGAAGAGGATCCAAGGATTGGACATGGGTGCAGGAGCTACAACTGGAGCAGCCCAGAGAATCTTATCAAGTTCTTTGCTACTGCCAGAATGGATTTTTGTTGGCTAACCAAGGAGGTCAAGGCTTCTGTACCCACAGGATGTACCCCAGAGCTTGAATGAGCTGAGGGACCATGGGCCTATGGAGAGAATTTCCAGGGCAGTTTCTACTTCTCTTTCTCCCCTTGGTCACCTTATTATGCCATCTTGGTTCTTGACCTTTTTAGCAAACTTCCAGCCTGAGCCTAAGCTACGTCTGTAGCTAGAGACTCAGATAGGCCTCTAGGATGTTCTGGAGTCCCACCAGAAGTTTATTTTACACAAAAAGGTGAGGGGGACCCCTCAGAAATAACTCACCATAAAAGAACAGGGAGTTGGGCAGAGATCATAGCCTAAACAAATCCTCTCACTCAGGGAAAATGTGGTTCCGAAGGTAGCATAGCATCTGCTTCTGGGTTTTGTCTCCTGACCAGCCTGCCTCATAGTCTCATGCCTAGATCCTAGAAATGAGCGACTATGACCAAAAATAAGAATTAATGTTGCTGAAATTCTGTATTAGGTCAAGGCTACTATCACAAAGCATAACAAAAATAGATCTCCGTTTCCTTATCATAGTGCAACACACAGCAGTAGTTTGCATACCCGGAGAGGTGACTCAATGGAGGTATCTGGTAGTCAGCTTCAAGGTGGCTACCAATGATCCCACATCTCTTGGACTTCACACTTCTGAACAGTCCCCCCCATATTGTATCCGGGTCAGTCTCTGTGACGTATAGAATGTGGCGGAAGTTATGGCATGTCACTTCCAGGACTAAAACCCACTGCAGCTTCCTCCTTGCTCCCTCTCTGAATCACTCACTCTGGGGGAAGCCAGGTGCCATGTTATAAGGACACTTGTGGGGGCTTCCTAGGTGGCACAATGGTTAAGAATCTGCCTGCCAATGCAGGGGACACGGGTTCCATCCCTGCTCCAGGAAGATCCCACATGTTATGCAGCAATAGAGACCCAACACAGCCAACAAATAAATAAATAATTTATTTAAAAAAAATTTTTTTAAATAAAATAAAATAAAAAGGACACTTGTGAAGCCCTATAGAGAAGTCCATGTGGTGAGAAACCTACAACCTCATGAAAGACCCTGAGCCAGAACCATCCAGCTAAGCCATTTCTGGACTTCCAATCCTCAGTAACTGGTGGGAGTAAAACATTAAGTTGTGAAGTTTTGGGGTAACTTTTTTTACAGCAGTTGATAACTAACACAGATTTTGGTACTAGAAGTGAGGTGCTGTCATAATAAATATCTGAAAATTTCAGAGAGGTTTTGGAATTAAGCTGGAAGCAGAAGGTGGAAAGATTTTGAGGAGAATGCTAATGAACGCTTGAAGTGCTTTGACAAATTTGTCTGCAAATGCATGATGACCATGGAGGAATCTGCATATGAAGACACAAAAGAGACTGAGAAAACTCATTGGAAAGTGGAAGAAAAGGGGGATCCTTCTTATATAGTGGTAGAAAGTTTAGCAACACTGTCACCTGCAGTTATGCAGAAAGAAAACGTACCTAATGAAGTGGGTCTAGCTCAGGAGATTTCTAAGCTATGTGTTAAATATGATACCTGGTTTCTCCCTGTTGCTTAAAATAAAATGTGAAAGGAGACAGATAGGCTTAAAAAAAAGACTGGTAAGCATGAAAGGGCCAGAACTTGATAGTACTGTAATTTTTCAGCCTCCCAAGATGGCAAACAATGCTAAAATTAAATAATGTCTTCCACACAATGATTAATGCCAGGGCCCTGCAAGAGAAACACGTGGTAGATGGAGCCAAGGGTGTGTGTGGCAGTGAAGCCCTTTACTGAGACCTCAGAAAGCTCTCAGGTAGTATCTCAGAAGGCCGTTCAATCAGAAGAGCCTAAAAAATTTATGTATGTGCTCACAGATACTCTCAATTAAACAATAATCTCTAAGAGGTTTAATAATATTGTCCCTCAGCACTTCAGCATAAGCCCACTGACTTATCTCTAAGAGATTTCTGAGTGTAGCCTTTTTCTAATGTAATAAACCCAATATTGTTCACAGGAGACTCACAAAGTTTTTAAGAAAATTATACTTGCAGAAACACACCAACTTGGACTGAAAGAAACAGAAACAGTACAAAATGAAAATGATCTTTAAACCTCTCCTCACAAATTCTGGCAGGAAACAGGCTGAGAAAACTATACAGCTGCAAACAAGACTACAGATCATGGAAAAGTGAGGATGACTCAGAGTTAGAACCCAGAGGGCAGGGCAAAGAGCCATGAAGAATTACTCCCAGTCAGGAGTAAGACCAGCACTTGTCCAGCTATATTTCAGACCTGCCATGGACCAAAGAGCTCTTTGTGCCTCACATTTTTCCCCATTTTTGAACAAATATGTCTATGGTGGTTATTCTATGCCTATCCCATCATTATATGTTGAATGTGTGAATTCACAGGTCTTTGTAGTTGAGAGGAACTATATTTAAGGAGTTGAATTTAAGGAATTGCATCCAAGGACCCTCATCAGCTCCTTATTTAGATGACCAAAATTCAGATTGATGCTCTGATGGAATGATACCTTGGAATCCTTAGGTGGGAGTGAGTATATCTTGCATGTGAGGAGAACATAAATAGTTCATGAACAATGGGTTGACTGTACTGGTTTTTAAATGTCCACAGATTTTTTATGCTTCTCCCTTCAGTAATTGGAAATAAATTTCTCTCCCTTTGAGTGTGAGCTAGACTTAGTGACTCAATTGTAAAGAATAGAATCAGGCAGAAGTGACAGAATACTAGGTCATGAAAGGCACCACAGCTTCCTGCTTACTCACTCCCTCATTTCCTAAAGATCCCTCTCTCTGAGGGAAGCCACACTGTGTCGTGAAGGCACTCAGGCAGCCTGGCGAGATGCCCACGTGATAAGGAACGAAGGCATCCCGCCAACACCCATGTAAGTGGGCCATTTTAGAAGCACATACTCCAGCCCTAGGCAAGCCCTCAGATGACTGTACCTCCTGCTGATATCCTCCCTGCACCCTCATGAGAGACCCTGGGCCATAATTACCCAGCGAAGTCACTCCTGAATTCCTCACTTACAGAAACTGTGAGATAATAAATTATGAGTATGGCCCTTCATCTTCCACCCTACAGACCTACACTGGACAGGTAGTGTGAGAGAGAAATAAATCTTTATTGCTGTCATGTGCCTGTTGCCCATCTGTATGTCTTCTTTGGAAAAATGTTTACTCAGGTCTTCTGCCCGTTTTACACAGGTTATTTGTTTTTTTGATATTGAGTTGTATGAGCTGTTTATATATTTTGGATATTACCCCCTTATCAGTCACATCATATGCAAATATTTTCTCCCATTCAGTTGGTTGTCTGCATTTTGTCAATGGTTGCCTTTGCTGTACAAAAACTATTAAGTTTAATTAGGTCCCATTTGTTTATTTTTGCTTTTGTTTCCTTTGCCTTAGGAGACAGATCCAAAAATTATTGCTATGATTTATGTCAAAGAGTGTTCTGCCTGTGTTTTCTTCTAGAAGTTTTATGGTTCCCAGTCTTACATTTAGGTCTTTAATCCATTTGGAATTTATTTCTGCATATGGTGTGAGAAAATGTTCTAATTTTATTCTTTTACATGTAGCTGTCCAAATCTTCATTGTTTTAAACAACTGATATTTGAAGATTGCTGTAACAGCAGCCTAACCTGGTCTTGGCTAACTGAAACACTAGGCTTTACCTCATGTTAAAGCACAAATAAAGTCCATATTCAGAAAACTACTGCAAAGTACCTATATTCCATAGGTGTCTCAGTTAGGTAATAAGGGTGCTTGGCTCTCTGCTGGAAATTTTCTCCACGTCTTGGATCTCTCATGCCCATGGAAAAGTCTGCTTAATGAAAATAAGACCTATTCATTCCCAAATTGAGTGGTTCTCGAATTTTAGTGGGCATAAGTGTTCCTCGGGAGTTTGATGTTATACAGTCCCAGGTCCCACCCTCAGAATGCCAACCTCAGGAGGTCTGGAGAGAGGTTTAGGAATTGGCCATTTTCACAAGAGCACCAGGAGATTCTGATGCAGTTGGTCTTCAGACCACACTTTGAAAAACTCTGGCAAGTACACAGTGGACAACCTGCCTAGGGACGGTAGCTGTCAGTAAGGCAAAGTCGAGGCAACACAGCCTAGTGGTTAAGGGCATGGGTGTTGCAATTGAGCAGAACTGAGTGAGAAGTCAGGCTCTGCCACTCATGATCTGCGAGACCCCCAGCAAGTTCCTGCATTTCTCTGTGCCTCCACTGCCACATCCACACGTGGGGCTCCATTATTACCTTCCTTAGGCTTATCGTGAGGATTCCATTAAACTGTATATTTAAGTTAATTGGAATGGCACCTGACACATCGTAAATGCTCGCCAAATGGAAGATGCCATTAGATGCAGCATAGCTTTATAGAAAGGACATGAAGTGAGGAGTTAGAGACAGCCAGCATCAAGTTCCACTACACAAGGATTAACGAAGACAAAGGCATGTGACGTGCCCAGCACCCAGCCCTTGCTGTGCACTCTCTCTCACAATGCTGCTGCTGCAGTTCATACATACAAGCTCCATCTAATAGACTCCTGGGTTCCCAGGTTTCCAAACGATATGGAAACACACAGCATCACCATTGTTACACTAAATAGCATCGCAAAAGTATACTATTAGCACAGTAGGGATAGAAAGGATCCTAGAGGCCATCTAGTCTAACACCTCCCTACACCCATTTTACAGAAGAGAACCCTGAGATCTTGAAAGACTAAAACATGTGAGAAAACTACCCATCGCGTGAGTGGCCATGTCAGGCCTCCAGCTCTGTTCTCTCAAGTCCCAGCCTTTTACTCTTTCCTTCCTAGCAGTAGAGCACTGTACTTGGTGTTTGTCCGTGCATTTGGAAAAAAATAAAAAATAAAAAATGCATTGAGAAAGGGATCGCTTTAATTAGCGCAGAGGAGGCATGGGCTGTGGTGAGAGGCAGGGGGTAAGGGAGTTCCCGGCCACTGCCTGTGCCAGGCTCGAGGTACTCTTTGCCATGGGGCCCATCCTCACAACATCCATCACTGCGGCATTGGCTGGAGAACGTAACCCGCCTGTGGGCTAACATGTTAGGGGCTGGGAGAAAGGTGGAAACCTCATGGAGAAAGACTGGGCTCAGTACCTCAACCCACTGGGGATTCATGGGGAAACTAACTGGAAAGATAGGATGGTGTAATGGAAAGCTCATTGGACTGAGATTCAGTTCAATTCTCAATTCTGTGACTGATTTGCTGTGTGACCCTGAGCCTCTCCCTTAACCTCTCTATGCCTCAGTTTTCTCAGTTACATTAAAAACAATAACACTCATAATAACTACCTAGTCAATGTTAGAAGGAACCTCAAAGAGAGCCTTATCTGACCTCATAATCTGATTTATAAGAAGCTCACAAATTCATGTGTGTGAGATCCTAGACACACTCTGGATAATAGTGAAAGGTGGTTCGTACACCCTGGGGTCTAAGGATCAAGTTAAATGAAAATGGCCAACCACACACTGTTTCCTAGGGTCCAGAGGCTGGAGGTACTGTAGTATCATCCATCTTGGGGCCAGCAGAATTCTTGAAGACAGAGGCAAAATGCTCTCAATTCCTTTGTCAAGAGAATTACATCAACAGATGTCCTGGATGGAGAAACCCAGAATGTAGAATGGGAGAAAGCCTATTCGGGGCAGGGGCCCAGATATCGCTGGGCGCAGACCCTGCATACCTCCAGGGAGAGCCCAGGAGGAGGCCGTGTCCAGGGCAAGAGCATGTGGAAGAAGAAAAGGCAGACTACCAGGCTCTGGAGCTACTTCCCAGACATCCGGAACCCATTGCTCGAGCAGGGCACGGGGCTCCAGAGACAGGCTGAGTGGAAGATGAGGGGGAGCTTTGTTTTATTTTTGGATTTTGCCAAATCAAAAGAATTTGGGAAATGATGGAAACTGTTGTGCTGAAACACAGACGCTGCCAGGTCGGCATAGGCCTGTTTATAAGTAATTCAATCTGAGGTGGGGAGGAGCTGCAGGCGTGCACGCACACACAGAGTCACACACCCGTGCGCACACACTTACCTCCTGCACAGGCCAGCGGCGGCGGGAGGCCCGATCCTTGTGTTGATTCCTGAGACAGTGGCCAGCACACGGGCTCCTGGCCAGTACTCATTCATCCATTCACTCCAGTGTTTACTGAGTGCTTACAATGCATCAGGCATGTGACAAGCTCTGGGGATAACGTGGGGGAGCCCAGCAGAAGGGATCCCTCCCTTCACAGTGCTTACATTCCAGCAGCTACACCACTGATGGGAATGCAGAGCCCACACCCTCTCCTCCCAAGCCCAAGTAGAGAAGCAGGGTGGGTGTGTGATTAGGGAAGAGATGGCTAGGAGAGAGCCAGGAGCTATGTGGCAGATGTCATCCATGCTCCCTGCTTCTGTTACCACTCAGGTAGGAGTCAGGGACTCCCTGATCTTGGGGATGGGAAATAGCTTCCCTAGTGGCAGGGCATCCAATGTTACAGGGCTAAACCAGTCTTGACCATCTCATTACCCTTGACCTCAGCATATAGACATGTGACCCAATTCTGGCTAAAGAAATGCAAGAACTCTCCTGGGGAGGGCTTCCTTTACCAGATAAAAGACAAAGCCCTTCTGCCCTTCCCCTTTCTTCCTGAGACATGAGCAAACGCCTGGAGGTGTAGACACCATTGTAAAAGCCTAAGGCAAGGACTTCCTGGGTGGTCCAGTGGTGGAGAATCCACCTTCCAATGCAGCGAATGCGGGTTTGATCCCTGGCCTGGGAACTAAGATCCCACATACCACAGAGCAACTAACCCCACGAGCTGCAACTGCGGAGCCTGCACACATCAACTATAGCAGCCCGCATGCCGCAAACCACACAGAGCCCACGCATTCTGGAGCCCATGCACCACAACTACAGAGCCCACACACCACAACTAGAGAGCCCTAGTGCTGCAACTACTGAGTCCGTGCACTCCCCACAATGAAGAGCCCGCCGGCGGAAACTGAGAGACCCGATGCAGCCAAAAATAAATAAAATAAATAAAAATTTTTTAAAAAGGGTATATTCCTTTAAATAATTAAGTAGTTAATCAATTAAAATCCTGTTTGTGTGTATGAGAGAGAGAGAGAATGCATGAGAAGGGAGTTCCTATTTAAAATCTGCCATAGCTTCATGTCTAGTAAGAGGGACATTGATCTACCCGGGCTGGAATCTAGCTACTGCCTAAGTGTGTGACATTAAGTTACATAACGTACATGTGCCTCACTTTTCTCATCTGTAAAGTGGGGGTTATTATAATAACCTCTACTTCATAGGCCTGTTTTGAGCATTAAATGAATTAATTCATTTAAAACTCTCAAAACAAATACCTAGTGCAGAATAAATCCTTGAGAGATATTAGCTAATATTGCTAATAATTTCACTGATTCTGAGATCCATATGATTTCACATTTTTAGCATCTCTGAAATAATGATGTACCTTTCAGAGGATGGCATGTCACAGATAACTGGAAGCATTTTTTTTTCTTTCTTGATGATGCACTGACTAATGATTTATTTTACAATCTATAGCATCTTATATTCAATGATATGTGAAATTATTATTGCAGCAGATCTCCTTGTGATGAAAAGGACCATTTGAGTAGTCCCATGACATAAGATATACAAGACAAGAATGCACCTCGTTGTCACTGAGGAAGGCATTTTGGAAGCTTGTCAAAGGGCACTCTGCCCAATTATCCCTTGTTTGTGGAACTCAAAGTCTTCTAGAGAAGGGATGGGCAGATTTGAGCAGGAGAATAGCAGATCCAGACAGAGAACAATGCTTTTTTGAATTCAAAGTTATCCAGACATCTGAAGAAATGAGATTGTGCAGTGAGGTCACCTGAGCAGAAAGAACAGAAGGATCTTCCAAGAAGCACCTCTCCAATGGGAGGGGACAGGAGGGCTGTTACCCCAACCAGAGCCAGAGCTGAGACTGTCACAGGAGGACAAGTTGCTCTGGCACCTTATGTGGCAGAGGTGGGCTCAGGGCAGCCTCAGGGTGGCATGCCTGCATCTAATAGAATCTCCAGTAAGGCTGGGTCTGATACAAAGTAGCATTTGGGGAAATGCAGCTTACTATGGGAAAGTAGACACAAGGAAGAAGAGAAGGGCTTTCCTCTGATAAGGAAACAAGGGCTACAGTCAACTTCAATTTGAATAACAAGAGAAAGATGGCCTTATTTTTAGCTTAAGCAGGTAAAGCAAGTCATATGAGCAAAATTATTATTAATTAATAAGTTATTGATAATATGACATTATTACTAGCAGGGGCCGACATATCAAGTACCTATTATATGAGAAGAACTGGACTGTGCACAATGTATACACACACAGCTAGTGTAGAGTATGTGTGATCATGTGATTCATTTGACAGGTGAGGAAATGAGACCAGAGAGGTCAATCCACTTTTCTACAATCACACAGCTGTCACACAGAAGAGCTCAGGTTCAAACTCAGCTTGTCTGACTCCAGAGCCCGAGTCAACCATGATTCATGACAGAAGGTGGAGTTTCTCCTAATGGCAGTGTTCCAGTTGATTCCTGACTGCAAAGTTTGCTGGGTGGGTGTGGCTTCTCCCCTTTCTACAGAGACTCCATCACTCCTTAGGCTCAGTAAGCATTGTCGGGGGTTGGCTGTGGATGCAATCTCTGCCTCAGCTCTCCTCTCCCAGTGCTCCTCCTGCTCAGCTCTGGCTGCCATAGCAAAATACTGCAGACTGGTGGCTTCAACAGCAGAAATGTATTTTCTCTCCGTTCTGGAGGCTGGGAAGTCCAAAACGAAGGGGCCAGCAGGGTTCGGTTTCTGGTGAGAACTCTCTTCCTGGCTTGTAGATGGCTACCATCTCCTTGCGTTCTCACATGACAGGGAGGGAGGGGGCGAGGGTGGGGGAGAGAGAGAGACAGAGAGAAGAGAGATCTCTCTCTCTTCCTTTTCTTATAAGAACGCAGTTCAATCAGATTAAGGTCCCACCTTTATGACCTCTTTTGACCTGAATAACCTCCTAAAGACCCTATCTCCAGTTATGGTCACACCAGGGGTTAGGGCCTCAATAATATGAATGGGCCAGGGGCACAAGTCAGTTCATAGCAAGCAATTATGTTATTCTTATATTCCTGTTTTTCTTTCATTGAAGTATAGGTTGATTTACAACGTTGTGTTTGTTTCAGGTGTATAGCAAAGTAATTCTCGTGTCCTTTAAAAGTAGGAAGTTTTCCTTGACCATCTACTCCCAGGTATTTCCAAGACCCCAAAAGTTTATTTTATTTTATTATTTGTTTAATCTTTGGAAAGCTTTGTTTGCTTTTGTTTCCAAATTTCATTTTACTTTTATACACTTTTTAAAGGTTACTTTCCATTGACAGTTATTATAAAACATGGGCTATACTCCCTGTGCTGTACAATGCATCCTTGAGCCTATCTTACACCCAACAGTTTGTACCTCCTACTTCTTCACCCCTATACGCTACCCCCAACTGGTAACCACTAGTTTGTTCTCTATATCTGTTAGTCTGCTTCTTTTTTGTTATATTCACTAGTTTGTCTTATCTTTTAAGACATATAAGTGATATCATACAGCATTTGTCTTTCTCTTCCAAGACAATTTTTTCAATACTTGTTTTATTTATTTTACTTATTTGGTTGTGCCAGGTCTTGGTTGCGGCAGGCCTGCTCTTTTGTTGCAGCAGGTGTGCTCCTTAGTTGCAGCTTGCCAGCTCCTTAGTTGCAGCATGCAGACTCTTGGTTGCAGCATGTGTGTGGGATCTAGTTCCCTGACCAGGGATCGAACCCGGGCCCCCTGCATTGGGAGCTTGGAGTCTTAACTACTGTACTACCAAGGAAGTCTCGACCCCAGAATTTTAGACTTGAGAAGAATCTTTGAGGAAATCAAGTCCAAACTCCTCATTTTACAAATGAGCACATGTGACTCTGCGATATTAGGGGGCTTGCCCAGAGCCACATAACTAATTAACGGCAGAACTGAGATTAGAACCGGGTCTTCTAATTCCAGTGGTGGGGTGGCATGTGTTGCTGGGCCTTAAAGGAACAATGATGGTGATGACAATGTTTGGCGCCCTACCACGTGACAGGCATTGTATAATTCACTTTACTTATACCATCTTATTAATCTTCACAGTAGCCTGATATAACAGGTATGACTGTCTGCTAATACAGATGAGGAAACTGAGGCTCAGAGGTGAAGTACCTTACTCAAGCACACACAGCTAGTTGGTGGGTGGCGGCAGAGTTTAAACCCAAGGTTGGATCCAAAGTCCATGCTCTTTTGGTTTCACTGTGTTCTATTTCCATTGAGCAAGTGGGCACCCCCGTGGAGCCCAGGGAGTAGCTCAATGGCTATGAGCCAAGGTTTGGAGCCAAGTCAAGGTCATGGACACTCAGGATCAACCCAGAGGACCCAAGGGTTGCCAGGACTGACGAAATGAAGAAATGAAAGGAAGCAGAGAAACAGAAGACAAACCTTGATGGCTTCCCAAGGCTGCCAGTGTCCGGCTCAGGGAGCTCCAGGTCCGTCTGTTTTTCCCTGGGAGTCGGGACTAGTTTTTTCCTTTACCTCCAAGCCCGACATCCCTTTATAGGTAAACCAGCCTTGCAGACAAGCGCCAACTGTGCCAGCCCACCCTCCCCTCCAGCTGCAAAGGAAATGAACTTGGCATTCTGTAGTCCTCGCCTGGCACAAATCTCCACACAGCCCCCAGGGACTGGGCCAAGCCTGGGTGTCAGGCTGGTGGGCTATTGTCTGGAGCCTTGAGGGGGAGAAGGGAAGCCAGCTCGCAGGAGTAAGGTGAGCGGCTGGCCCTCGCCCAAGAACGACAGGGGCCCCTGGCTCCCCGCTGCCCGGCTCTGCTTCCCTGGCGGGAAACAATGCGAGGCGCTGTCAGGAAGCGACACTGAAACGCCATTCCCCTTATACCTCCTTCAGCCTCTGGCAAAAGGAGGTTCCCGGAGGGAATATTTTTAGTTTGACAAATGAAAGCCTGGGACCGAGGACAGGAGGGATTAAAGGAGCTCTTCTCTGACACTCCTGGAGACGGGGAGATGATGAGTCAGATACAGAGGGCTTAGGCACGACTTCTCAAGACATTCCTCAAGCATGAGCGCAAGCCAGCCCCGCGGATTCCTCCCGCCCCGCCAGCCGGCCTCGGGAGGGCGGGGGAGGGGGCCGGAGCCGCTGCTCTCGGGTCCTGTCTTCCCTTCCCGGCGGCGGCGCATTGTTGGACAGCAGCTTCCCGGCATCAAAGGGGCCGCCTGCGCTGCGTTCCGCACCAGGAGTCAGGAGGCGTGGGTTCGAGTCCAGCCCTCCCCACTTGCTGGCTGGGACTCTGGGTGTCCTCATTTCTCCCCCGACGCTTCGATTTCCTCCTGTGCAGAACGAGCGTATTGCAGCGCCTCGGAATGACTATGATGAGCCTGTACCTCTGAAAAAAGCATTGAGAGTGCAAGTGCTATAGACGCTGGATTCTCCCATATACAGGTGTGCTGGGAATCTCACATCAGAATAACAAAACCAGGATTTAACCCTCTCAGCACTTCCGTGAGGTAGATCTCATCACCCCTATTTTATAGACAAGGAAACGGAGGCTCAGAAAGGGGCGTGGCTTGCCCGAGGTCACAGAGCCAACAAACGGTAGGTTGGCATCACCCTGCCTCTGAAGCCCATGTCCTGAATCCCCGCGCCCGGGACTCCCTGGCGGGAGCACTTCTCTTATCAGAAGCCACAAGGGACAGGAAGATCAAGACAGTGCTCAGGGCCAGGCGCCAATCAGGGAGCCAGAAGGGGAGGAACGGGCTGCCAGCCAGAGGAGAGAAACCGGAGCCCAGAGGCAGGGCTCAGACGCCAGCACAGGTCCGAGGAGCAGGGGAAGCGCCCTGGGCCAGAGCCTGGGCCCTTGGCAGCACCGCCAGGTGCCTGGCGCTCCTGGTAATGCAGTGGGCTCCGGGAGGGAGGTGCAGTTAAAAGTCAGAATCCGCTCATTTGGTTGGAAGAGAGAATGAGGCAGCCATCTGTCTGCAGATACCTCGGCTTATTTCTCACTTTCCAAACAGCTGGGTTGGGTGGGTGCTCCCAGGGACTCGGCGCCAAGTCAATAAGTGAATTCTATTCCAAATATGTAAGGCTGTGCTGAGCAGCCCACTCCTAAGCCAGCCCCATGGCCCACCTATCTGATTTTCGTTGGCCCACAATTGAATTTCAGAATAAATAGTAAAAAGCCATCATCAATGAGTGCCTCTTCTCAAAAATGCTGATAGTAATGACATCATTGCTAAAATTTGTGAGTTTTTTTTTTTTTTTTTTTTCGCTTATCCTCCTCTTAAGTGATCTAAGTCCAGAATTCACTTTTCATCCTTCATGGAATTTGATTCAGCTATTTTGTTTTAAACAGAAAACAAAGGGTGTCCCATACATTTGGTTATTTTCTTCTGTAATTTGTCCTCAGGAAGAAAGGAAGGAGGAAGGCAGG
Source organism: Hippopotamus amphibius kiboko (assembly GCF_030028045.1). NCBI lineage: Eukaryota > Metazoa > Chordata > Mammalia > Artiodactyla > Hippopotamidae > Hippopotamus > Hippopotamus amphibius. The sequence continues at coordinate 27,572,086 of NC_080202.1, read as the reverse complement.
GATGGAAGGAGGGGGGTACCATTCACACCACAAACTGCACTCTCCATGAACTCATGGGACAAGCACCCCCCTAATGACACCACCAAGGTAAAGTCCAAGAGACTTGTCACAGCACCACTCCTGGGGCCCAGGGTGACAAGAACATGGGACAGATCATGTATTCATTTTTGCACCAGCCACTAAAAATGCTCAGAGCTAATTCTGCATCTTTCCTTCAAGCCATGGGACCTTGGGCAAGTCATTTAAACTCCATGAGCCTCAATTTCCTCATCTGTAAAATGGGATTAAGTGCAACCTTGCCTCATATGGCAGTTATGGAAATAAAACAAGAGAGATATAGGGACTTCCTAGGTGGCGCAGTGGTTGGGAATCCACCTGCCAATGCAGGGGACATGAGTTCAGTCCCTGCCCAGGGATGATCCCACATGCCGCGGAGCAACTAAGCCCATGTGCCACAACTATGGAGCCTGTGCTCTAGAGCCCATGAGCCACAACTATTGAGCCCATGTGCCACAACTGCTGAAGCCCATGTGCCTAGAGCCTGTGCTCCACAACAAGAGAAGCCACCACAGTGAGGAGCCTGCACACCACAATGAAGAGTATCCCCCACTCGCAGCAACTAGAGAAAGCCCATGTGCAGCAACGAAGACCCAACACAGCCAATAAATAAATAAATCCAATAAATAAATAAATTTTTTTAAAAAAAGAGAGAGAGAGAGAGGTTTACATAATTATATATTATTTGTTAAGCACCTATTATGTGCCATATGTATATGTGTTTGAGTTTTTTTGGGGGGATGGAGGTGCAGTCCCCCTCGACATCCTGGAGCAGAGGAGGTCAAGAAATCTTAACAAGGACACTCCTGAAATGGGGACCCTGACTTGTCCTTCCCAGACTCTGCAGCAGGCTGACCTGTGTTTCAGTCAAGCTGCTTCGACTTTGGGGTCAGAAAATCTCTTAAATATTCGGAATGTAATGGGGGGGTATGGTAGGAGTGGGGGCTGTAAGGACAATGGGTTGGGGGTGGGCAGTGAGAAGGGATCTTATTTGTGATGCAAGACTTGGGCCTTGCAGGAACCGGCAGTGGGAAACCATTACAAACCCTGGGCACTGCCAGGCACTGAGGGCTCTGCCTTCCTTTAATAGCCATGCCTGTTTTTCTCTCGTGGGCCTGTCATCTCCCAGGGCCCCAGCTCACCCTGCGTGTGCGGTTCCCCTGCTCAGCTGGCCTATCCTCTCCTTCCATTTTGTATGCCTTTTCTCCAGCTGGTAGCTTCTGCTTCCACAAGGCCAAGTGCTTGACATGTGGGGTCACTCTGACACTTTCCAATTAGTTTACTCCTGTGGTCTCAGGCTGCAATTATTCTTTAGCCACAGGCTCTAGAGTTAGAAAGACTGGGACCTGAAACCCAGTACTACCACGGACCAGCTGCTCTATTTTAAGCAAGGAGCCTCTCGGACCCTCGGATTCCTTTTCTGTAAATGGTGATCCTAACAGTGCCAACTTCACCGGGTTGTGATGCAGAGTAAATAAGATAATTAGACCAGAGCCTAAGACATAAGAGCACTCAGACCTGCACTTGTTATTATTGCTGCCGCTGTTATTGCTATTAGGCAGAATAGAACTTGCTCAGATCCCATTTCTTTCACTTATGAAAGTTTCTTAACTCTCTGAGCCTCAATTTCTGCCAAGGGGCTTGTAGCGGCTCCCTTCCAGGGTTGGCATAAGAGTCAGAGTGCTGGGGTGAGAGATCTCAGCAGGACGTGCTTGTTCTCCTTCTCTCCCTCATCCTTAGGGGTGCTCCCTGAGCACTTCCCTAGGAAGCCAGTCTCCTCCCTCTGCCATACCTCCTAAAGATCATATAGATGGTTCAGCCCTTAGGGTCTAGATCCAACCAGTGGCTAAAAACTCATCCCCAAGAAGCCGTACAGTGGTAAGGCAGACTGGAATCTTGGAGGCCAGCTAAACGCATAGGGGGAAACTGAGGCCCAAAGACAAGAGGCAAAAGACCCAAGTGAAAGAGTGACCAACCAGAAGCAAAGCTCTGCCTTTCCTGATGTCCAGTCCAGTGCTCAGGCCACACTTTATTTGGGGGAGTTCCCTTTTTCCTAGTCATCAAGCACATACACGCCTGCGTCCCCAGACCCATCTGTGTAAAAATGAATGGCAAGGGCCCTGAGACAAACTGAAGGGGAAAGGAAAACATAGCCAGAGACAGCAGGAGAGCAGTAACCAGCCAAGCCCCGGCTCAGCCATGACAAGAGTGACTCTGGAGGCCCTGGGGCAGGGAGCCTCTGAGCCATGACGTCAGGTGAATGGCGCTGTCTGTGGGCCTTGAAAGTGAAAGGGGATTAGGCCAGTGTTCTGAGGCTGGGCTGTGTGGCCCTGGGGGCCCAAAAGCAGACCACCTGTCCTGCCTGAGAAATGTTTGCCAAAGCACCTACGAGAGAAATGAATTTTAAAATTTGATGTTATTAAAAGCTATCAATTCTGATTTCACTATTGATATTATGTATAAAATAGATAACTAATGAGAACCTACTCTATAGCACAGGGAACTCTACTCAGTGCTCAGTGGTGACCTACATGGGAGGGAAATCCAAAAAAGAGGGGATATATGTAAACATGTAGCTGATTTACTTTGCTCTACAGTAGAAACTAACACAGCATTTTAAAACAACTATACTCCAATAAAAATTTTAAAAATAATAATAATAATAAAACAAAATAAAAACTGTGAGCTCTGATTTCAAAGGCTGGCAAGCGTGCCTCTGAGCCCAAACCCACCCAGGCCCAGCTGACCCCACCAAGAGAGCTAACCTGTGACATCAGAGCTGGCCCCAGGCAGAGAGTCTGGTGAATTAGCACCATCTAAAGAGAAGGATGGAGCTACAACCTCACCAATTGGGGAGAATTGGGGAATTCTTCCTGGCTTAGGTCACATTTCCAATGGCAATGGCTTGTCAAATGCACAAGCCTGGAAATGCTGGGTCTTGACAGCTGACCTCTTGACTTCTGTATCAGAATGGCATCCAAGCCCCAGAGACAAGGCCAGTGGCTCCTGAGGGGAAGCCCAGTGGGCTCCCAGCCACCACCATCACCCCCTCTGTCTCTGTCCTGTCTCTGTCACTACCCTGCTCTTCTGGTTCAGGCCATATAAACTCCTAACTGTATTAAAATATCGTTATGGCCTGCAGCTGTGCTCCCTCCAATTCCGGGGGTCCCCCAACTTGGGCTGAACAACGAGATCCCAGCCCATCTTATTTGCTTGCTCAGGAGCAGAGCCTTGACACTGGTGTTTTTAATGCCCCCCGCCCACCGCAGGCCCCAGGAGACACAGATGAGCAGGCAGGATGGAAAGCCCATGCCTCAACCCATTCTTTTTTTTTTTTTAAGCTCTTTATTGGAGTATAATTGCTTTACGCTGTTGTGCCAGTTTCTGCTGTACAACAAGGTGAATCAGCTGTATTTATACATATATCCCTATATCCCCTCCCTCCCATGACTCCTTCCCACCTTCCCTATCCCAGCCCATCACCCCAGTCATCACCCATCACCGAGTTGATCTCCCTGTGTTATGCAGACGTAGAGGATGGACTTGAGGACTCAGCCCACTCTTTTCACTGCTGCCCGGCTGTTCTCTCCAGAACCCAGATCTGCTGCCTTCTCCCAGGGAGGATACCAACCCTTTCCCTTAGGGTACAAGCTCCTTCCTCAGCCCACCCGGCCTCCCTCTCTTGCTCGATCTTCTTTTACTCTCCCTTACACTCTCGTCATTGGCACAGATCTTCATGTTCTAAACAAACCACCTCTTTCAACTTTTCAAGCTCAGACCATTTCCTTTGCCTGGAATGCCTAGCCCACCCTGAATGCTTCTCACCCACACGTGAACATTTTTTTCTTAACCTTCAAAGCCCAACATCAATGTCACCCCTCCTGGGAAGACGCCCCTCATGCCCACACAGTATTAATTGGTTCCTGATGAGGCTGAAACTGAAGCTTTGATCGTGCTAACCACGGGATGGGCACCGTACATTATAACGGTTTTACACAGCCTAACTGATCTCATCCTCACCCCAGCCTTTCAATGTGGGTGTTATTATCATCCACATTTTACAGATGAGAAAGCAGAGGCAGAGAGACAGGAAGGAACTCTCCCAAGATCACGCAGCTACTAGTGACAGGGAGGGCGTCAACCCTGGCTGTCTGGCCCAGATCTACTGTGCTGGAGACCACCTCACCCTTCCTTCTCGTTCTCTACTTACAGGCCCATCTCAGCCAACTTAACACTGAGCTCCCTGAGTGCAGGAATTGAGTCTTATTACCATAAGTGCTGTAGTATTATGAGTATTATTATCATTGAGTATTATTAGTAGACTGCTATATTGATAGAAATAGTTAACAATAGCTCTAGTGTATGGAGAATTCTCTCTATGACCTGAGTTTTCATACATTATCTTCTCCGCAGTTCAACAACCACGTTGAGATGTATATCATTTTCACTTTGTAGACAAATCATCTGATCTACCCATGACGCTCTGTGAGGTTAAAGGTCACCCTCCTGCCTCCACTTCCCCAGCACATAGTCAAGATACGGTCAAGACTCAGAGACCTGTTGAATGAAACTGAATGTCTCATTTGCAGGCCTCGACCTTGGATTCTAAGATTACAACTAATGACCCTCAGCTATTACATCCCTACTACATACATGCCAGGAATGGTGCTGGGAGCCCCTCAGACACCAATGCATGCATTCGTCAAATCCCAGGAGGCAGGGCCCATTGTTTGCCCCATTTTTTAGATGCCTCGGGGGAGACTGAGAAAGGTTGTGTGCCATGTCCAAGGTCACATGGCTGGTAAGGAGCTGGGGCAGTAGGAAACCAAGGCTGGCTCAAAGGGCTATACTCCAAGCCATCTTCTAGCTGCCCTTTGGGAACAGAAGCCCTGGAGGCAGATGAGTGAACAGGCAGGGCAGGGCAGAGGGAGGAGCCGGGAGGCACATTCCATCAGATACAATTTTCTCAGACGTTTCAGCAGATTCCTTAGTCCCTGTAGGACCAGATTGTCTCTAAAGCAAATGATGAAATGAACCGTCCAGTTGCTCCCAGTAACATCTCATTTCTGCTCCTTCCGGGCCCCTGTGCATTCCTGGTGACGTCATCCAGCTGTGCGCCCTCATCTCCCGGAGGAAGCTCTGTCACAGTCGGGAAGGGGGAGGGATGAGCGGGGTGCGGAGGGATGACACGGAGACAGGCCCCTCTCGGCGCCTGAAGGAATGCGTTCCCGGCTCAGCCCCGCAGCCCAGTTTGGGGAGGGTCCCAGAGCAGGGTCACTTCCCGATGATCAGAAGGTGGACTCTCAGGCCTGAAATGCCCAGGCTAGAGACGAAAAATAATCCAACTGAATAAATAAATCACCAAAGAGAGCAGCAGCCACCGTCTGCCAAGAAATTCAATCCTAAATGTGGAGAGAGTTGGTAGGGGGTGGCGGCCTGAGGACAGGAGGGACCGAGGTTCTGAAAAGATTTAATTGGTGATAGGGCCCTAAGAATATGTAAATAGTCTCTTGGTTTCTATCCTTTTAGGAGAAACAGATGCCAAGGACTCCAAGCTGAGTTTTCATATGAAAATCACTTAGACCCTGAGAATGCCATTTAAAATGTATATAATTCGATTGTTATCTCCTGGGGGGAGGGCTCCCTGTTTGAGGTTTTCTTTTACATGAGCCCCCCCACCCCCTTGTAAGACCCATTTTCTGTATCCCCCTTCTCCTCCTCCAAGGCCCTAGGTTAGATTTCTAAGACAGATGAGGATAGGACCTCGGAGTTTCATTGGGGGCGGGGGGGGGGGGTGGCTTGGAGGGGGGGATACTCCCTCAGGGTCCTGAAAGCCTATGGCTAAACCTTTAATGCAAAGATTATCTAAGTAAAGTTAACAATTTCCAAGCCCAGCCCCTGCTAAGAACCATCCAGTGACAAGGAACTGGTCCCCTGTTTCTCCCTAGGCAACCAATCCTGTTCGTTTGGACAATTCTGATTCCTAGAAAGTTCCCCCAACATGTTGAACTAAATTTTGTCTCTCAGAACTAAAGCCTTTACTTCTGCTTCTTGGCACTATAAAAAACACAATGGGTCACACTTCCCTTTCCAAGCCCTTCTAGAAACTCTCTGGGATTTTGAACTCTGAAAAATAAAAGAGAAGTTGGAGAGTCTAATGGAAAGAATCTGGGGGGAGGAGAAGTCAGGACACTTGTGTCCTAGGCGCAGCTTTACTCCCTGACTTTAAGGGCCTCAGTTTCCTCATCTGTAAGATGGGGAGATTGATGCCTGCCCTTTGCCAATGGGATGAGGATAAAATGCGAAAGGGAGTATCTTGAAAGCAAAACAAACCTCAAAAAGTGAGTCATAATTAAAAACACGAAATGAAGCCATAGACGTGAACGCATTAGGAAGATTTTCCTCCTTGGCAAATTGAGAGAGGTGAACTTGTGATCTTCATTGTCCCTTCCAGCTCAGATGTGCAAGACGTTTCATGAAGAGGCGCTCAGGATGGGAGTTTTCTAGTCCTGTACAAACCAGCAAACACTGGCCCATTTGTCTCTGGCCCAACTGGCTCCTTTGAGCAGATGTATTTTTAGAAGAACAGAGAGAAAGGGGTAGGGATGCAGGAGAGTGTAAGGAAGGGAGGCTCTTCTAATTATTTAACCATCTAGCAAGTATGTATCAAGCTCCCAGTGCATGGACCACATCCAGCAGAGATGCAAGAGAATGTTCCTAACAGTGGAAAATTCACCAACGACCCACACAGGATGATTCTACACAGTGTGGGAGGCTGAATAAGTCCTCACTGAGACATCCACATCCTAATCCCCCAGCCCATGACTTTTCTGGTTTACATGGCAAAAGGGACTTTGTGGATGTGATTAAAGCTCATAATCCATTGTCCTGGATTATCCAGGTGAGCCCAATGGGATCACAAGGAGCCTTACAAGAGAGAGGCAGGAGGTCACAGTCAGAGAAGAAGATGTGATGATGGAAGCAGAGGTTAGAGTGAGGTGGGGCCATGAGGCAAAGAATGTGGACAGACTCTAGAAACTGGAAAAGGCAAGGAAATGGATTCTCCCCAGACCCTCCAGAAGGTGCACAGTCCAGCCAACCCGTTTTGGACTTCTGACCGCCAGAACTGTAAGAGAATAAGCCCATGTTGTTTCAAGCTACCAAGTTTGTGGTGATTTGTTAGAGAAGTGAAAGAAAACTAATGCACATTGTTCCCAGAGAACACTTTCTGCTTAGATTCCTATACAATTATTTTTATCTGTATTAGAATACATGGATCACGTTAATACACACACACACACACACACACACACACAGTACAATCACATCTAACCCAAACAATCCCACCTCAAGGAATTGTACTTGCTATTCCCTCTGCCGGGAATGTTCTCCCACTAGGTCTTTACATAGCTCCCTCCTTCTCAGCTCTGTTATCTCTGCTGCAGTTTCATTTCCTCAGGGGCTTCTTCTCTGGCTGTCCTTTCTAAAATAGTGTCATGTCAGACAAGGACAAGGATCATGATATCACTTATACGTGGTATCTAAAAGAAAAAAGACACAAATGAATGTATTTCCAAAACAGAGAGAGACCCACAGACACAGAAGACAAACTTATGGTTACCAAAGCAGAAAAGGGCGTAGAAGGAGGGATAAATACACGCACACTACCATGTATAAAATAGATAACCAGCAAGGACTTACTGTATAGCACGGGGAACTATACTCAATATTATGTAATAACGTACAAGGGAAAAGAATTTGAAAAAGAATATGTATGTGTGTGTATATATATATTTACACACACATTATATACGTAACTGAACTGCTGTGCTGTATACCTGAAACGTACATGATATTGTAAATCAACTACACTTCAATAAAAAAAGAAATTTTTAAATAGTGTCTTGCGTCCCACCACCAGTCCTCCCGATGTTCCAGTGTTTTCCAGACTGCAGGCTGCAATCCATTGGTAGATCAGAAGGTCAGTCTTAGTGGCTCATAACCAGTATATTTTTAAAATATAACAGAAAAGAAGAGGAAATATGAGAGCACATCACATGTAGTAAAGGCTTACTTTACTGTTTCATAGCCTTTTTGTTCTGCTCTGTGTCTGTTTGCATATACATTGGGCTGCAATCTAAAATCACTTACTATGCATCAAAAATTTCAATCTAATACATCACCCTGCTCAATTTTCTCCAGAGCTGTTATCACCATCTGTAATTCTCTTATATATGTATCTGTGCTCCATCTCCTCTACGGGAATGTAATCTCTATAAGGTAAAGACTTGACTGTATTTTTCTTTCCTGTGTCCCTGGCATCTAGAAGAGCCTGTTAGCCCATAGGCATTCAACAAAGATGTGCTGGAGGAATGAACAAATGAATTGAGTCGATGATTTCATGAATATTATTGTTGAGAACAGGGGTAACATTTTTCAAAGGTAAGTTAATTTAAAGGAGCATATTACATAAATAAGAATACAAGTGGCATCCAGTGAGGCAAAAATCATGAAGATGACACTGAAATGCTAAGTTTGGGGACATAAAATAATAGACTTATTCCCTGCTCTCGAGGGGCCTCCAAGCTAGCTGGGGTGATGTGCTACAGAAGGGCCAAGGAAAAGATGGATCCCACCCCAGAATCTGGGGATCACGTCCACCTCTTCTCATTCTACCCTCTAGAGCACTGCAGCCCAGTGTGCAGAAGTGACTTCTCCCAGGCCAGTAGGCAAGCCTGAATGAAGGCTTTGGGCATGCTGGTTTCCTTCCAATCCAACCACATTTGGGCCCCAGAGTCTGAAAATCCAGGAAGAGAAGCTTTACACCAACTCTAGTCCCTCCTACCCCATCATCTGGTCCCATCCTGTGCTATTTTTCTGTCCAAAACCATGGACACAGTGCTGTGCAATGGAAAGATACCCAGCTTGGGAGTCAGAAATGGCTTCTGATGGACCTGTGTCTACTGCTTATTAACCAGGAAATAAGCAAGTTTCTTAACTTCTCGGAGCCTCACTTTCCTTCTCTGTAAAATGTGGAAATAAAATAACAACTCTGTAAAGTGCCCAGAAGAAAGTAGATTCCCTTTCCTTCTCTCCCAAGGGATTTATGCATTGTTATTGCAGTTCAGCCTCTAACAAATGCCCACAAAATGTGAGCACCATTCAGATGTCATCAGTGATAGGCTGCCAGGGGGCCCTATCCTCAAGAGCCAGCTCCAAGTGATCCAGGACAGGCGTCCCAGCAAGAGGACTTTGTGCTCTGAGGTGGAGGAGGATGAGACACTCAGGCAGCGTCAGGGCATAAACAGAGGTCTTGGTGATGGGGACAAGTCCCTTCCAGCACCAGCATCTCTTCTCCCCATCTTTTTGTCACTAAGTTATAGTCTAGGGGGGACCACACATTGACATTCATGGGCTCTAGTCATTTTTGCTTTTGTAAACCTCTTTCTCCATCAACCAACTATTTAAAGACTTATTTCACCACTACACTGATATACAGACAAGTATGTGAATATTATATAATAAAGCATTTTACTCAACCTAAAAGCTCTTTTTTTTCTGATTTTAAAAGGAATGAAAACATGTTCAAGGGCCCCCTCACAATATTATATGCCCTGTGCCCACCATGCCAAGGCATAAATTAGCCCTAAGACCAGCCTCTCATCATTCACCTTTCATGATGGGAACTCGCTGGTTCCACAGGGAACACAGGCCACCTTGGTTAACTCTGGCTTACTAGAAAGTTCCAATTTACAGTGAGTAAAAACTTGTGTCCCTTATGCTTCCATTCTCCTTGGCCCCAACCTTAGCTGTTGGAGCTACAGAGAACTGGAGAACTCATACTTTCCCTGTAGATGTATGGCTGTCTCTAGTGAGTTCAATGGTGGCTGCCAAAAGACACGTCCACCTCCTGGAACATCTGAATTCTACCATATTTGAGAAAAGGGTCTCTGCAGATGTAATGAAATCAAGGATCACCAGATGACATCATCTCTGATTGTCCAAGTGGGGCCCAATGTCCTATAAGAAACACACAGAGGAGAGACATAGAGAAGAGAAGGTAATGTGAAGACAGAGGCAGAGAATGGAGCTAGGCTGCCGGAAGCCAAAAAACACCAGGAGCCATTGACAGCTGGAAGAGACAAGGGAGAATTCTCCCTTAGAGCCTTTGGAGGGAGTGCAGCCCTGCTGACACCTTGATTTCAGACTTCTGGCCTCCTGAATGGTGAGAAAATAAACTGCTGTTGTCAGCCACTTCATTTGTGGTCATTTGTTACAGCAGCTACTGGAAACTAATACACCGTCCATTCCGTGATGCATCCACACCCCCATCAACCCTGGGCTCTTACTTATGGAGCAGTAGAAAGAACAAGGGCTTTCAAGCCTGGATTCTGATTTTGACTCTGCCAGTTGGTACCTGAGTAAACTGGACAAAAATATATATCTCATAGGGCGGTTGTGAGGATCAAAATAACTAGAAAATGTTTAGCTCCTGCTTCACCACAGAGGGGAAAATCAATCCCTGCTGGGCTCCAGTGAGGGCCACAGAGCCCCCAGCACATGCCGCTCCCTTACTCAGATCCCAAAGCAGATTGGTCCCTGCACTTGTGGAGAAGACAGCATGCCTGGAGTTCTGAGGAGGGGGAGACAGCCCTACCGGGAGGTGGTGTTCCTCTTGGTCTAAGGTCCTGGCGCCTCCAGCTCAGCTCTCACACTTTGAAGAAATTTGGGGTCCATTTTCTTCTGGAAAACCAAGAAAACAGTGAATTCTTTCCAGATATTTTCTATTTGATCATTTGGAAGAGAATAAGGGGAAATGGATGGAGGAGAACGAAGCACATCTTTATGAACAGGAGCACGTCCTAGCGGAAAGTTCTGCCCCCCTAGGAGGCCACGGGATGGGCAAAGATGTTGTGAAGTGACTTTTTTGAGGCACCAGAGAAGGGTATAATCATCAAGGGGCCGTGGGGATTCTAGGAGGCTGGAGAAAGGAGTGAGGGTTATCTGTTTGGGCAAAAGACATTGGGAGGGTAAGGATTCAAGAGCCCCAAGAGATGGGAAATGCAAAGGATACAAAACAGGGAGCCAAATGTCCCAAGTCCCAAAGGTACCCTGAAACACTTGGCTCAAGTCTGATCTTTGCCAGGCCTGCCCTCCTCCCCCACTCCAGCAGGGCCTCCCCTTCAAAAATACCCTCCTCAAGGCTCCTTTAGGTCCAAGGCAGGTGGCTGCAGGGGTAGGAGGCGGAAGGGGCACCTGAAAGTACATGCATGTGTCAGGCCAACCTGGGCCTGTGGGTCAGTGGAAGAGGTAGGTTTAAATCAAGGTAACTGACTCTGGACTCTGAACCATGAAGCTGCGTGTTCCCTTCTCATCTACAAAATGAAGACAGTAAGGGAATTCCCTGGTGGTCCCGTGGTTAAAAATCTGCCTTCCAGTGAAGGGGATGCGGGTTCGATGCCTGGTCTGGGAACTAAGATCCCACAACTGAGCCTGTGTGCAACAACTACTGAGCCTGCACGCTCTAGAGCCCATGGACCACAACTAAGAGAGCCCATGTGCCACAACTAAGAGCCGACACGGCCAAATAAATAAATGAACAAACAAAAAACGAAGACAATTATACCTTTCTCACAGGCTACTTTACATACTAGACTGTTCACAGAAGCTTCCATCATGGCCAATGTGACTGTTTCTGGGCCAGTTTCTCATCAGTCTCCCAAGATATTGATGGCTGAGCAATCATTCAGTTAATGAGGTATTAATATGCTTATTCTGATAAATGGTATATATCTCCCTTGGTCCTATGCAGCCTTGTTCGTCATTGAATTTATTTCTGCGTGTGTAATTACAACTGTCAATATAGATCGACAGATGTCTCCTTGAAAAATGAGCAAAATAAGAAGAGCTGACTTGTACATTCAGAAACAAGAGGATGTAAAAGGTGTTTCCAGAGGTGACATGAATTATCCCATAACCCTAAGGTGAACGTGCTGTTTCCACCAAGAGAATCCACTGAGATGGGGAAAGGGCAGCAAACAGCATCACTTCTCAAGAAAGAAATGGCACAGTGCTCTGTGGTGGTGCAGGGATGCCCGCATCCCCCGAGGTTCCCCGGCAGACCCTGGTTCTTTACAACTTGGCCCAGGGGGCTGATACTGCACAGCACTTTCCCAGACAATCTATCTCTAGCCATGCCAGGTAAAAGATGGAGGCTGGACAGTTCCTGTGCAACTCACAGGTCAGTCCTTGATCATCCTGTACTCCAAGAACCTGAAGATCTGAAATCAAACACACCTGGTTTCAGTTACTGGCTCTTTGATTTATAACTTTGGGAACTTAATGCCAATTACTCAAATCCTCTGAGGCTTCACTATGGAGATGGCAACTCTGTTTGGTAGTCTTGGGGCCCAAATGAGGTGACTTGGGAAAACAAAGTTTAGGCAAATGGCAGAACTCAAGGACTGATAGGTCTCATTACAAGAGCAGAAGTTTTTCCTTGAGAACTGTAGCACTTCCCCAAAGGCCAATATTGTAAGGCTATATGTTGGGCCAACAGCACCACCTGGTGGTCAGTTCTAAACTCTGGCCTTCCTCTTCCGACTTTCTCAACTTGGTCTGAGACTTGTTCACATTGCAAAAAGAAGACTGTCTTCAAATAGGAACCTGGTTGAAAGAGGCCTATAGTCAGGAAGTGAACATATCTGATCTATTTATAATTCTTCCCTGATGGAAGAAAAACGGCATAGTCAAGAAGGTGGACTTTGGGTTCAATCCACCTTATAAGCCGAGACAAGACAGGCAAGACATTGCACTTCTTTGAGCCCTGTATCTTCGTCCGCATAATGAAAACAATGATATCTTATCTGTAGTTAGCAAAAATGAAATTAATATCTATTAATATAGGTCCACTGGCATCTAGTAGACACTCAAGGCAATTTTTAATATTTAGGAAGCGACTGCATGTGTCTGATCCCCTAAAGCTATGCCTGGTCTTTAGACAACTGAGATAATGTGCTCTGAGGCGGTTTCTGAGAAGAGAGCCAGCAGCCAGCCCTCTCCCGAGCCAGGCTCTGCTCTCCACTTGTTGTTTCACCTCCCCGCCTCCAGGGGGAGTTGCCCTGACGTCTGACCAGCTTGAGAAGTTCCTATCAGAAGCTGGGGTTCTTGGAGACTAGAGAAGGAAGGCCATTCATTGGTTCATTCACTCATTTAATAAAAGTGCTGAGCGGTGGCGATACAAAGATGATTTTATGACATGGCTCCTGCCTCTAAAGAGCTTGCTTTCTAACTGGGGAGGCAGAAATACTTAAGTGCAGTGGGCCAGATATTGTGACAGAGGTAGGTACTGTTTTTGAAGGTAACACAGAGGACAAAGTATCTCCACCTGGAGAAGTTGGATGGATTCTACAGTTACCTACTAAGTTCCAAGCACACAGTGAGAACTTAGGGATACAAGGATGGATAAATCTCAGCCTCCACCCCCAAAGAGGTTGTGATGGACCGGGGTGAGCGAAGGATGCAGAGAGGCCATGGCATGTGGTTTGGAACTGCAGGCAGTGTGTGTCCAGGGAATGTGACGCAAAGGAACAGCCTGAGGAAAGAAAGGCTTTGGGACAGAGCAGGGTCAGCTGAGGGCTTCTCCAAACCCACCTGGTGCATCTTCTGAGCTGCGTTCCCTGCTTTGGGATTCAGAAAATGCAAATATCATGTTTCATTCGATGCCATTTTTAAAGTTTGCTTATCCTCCCCTCTGGTCCCTTCTCCAAATGTCCCAGGTAGGCGAGCACTGTACCTTATCATCCAGAGCATCCCAGGCAAGCCCCCTCCCCACTCACTCTGCATTAGCACTGAGGAGCCTCTCCAAGGCAACCTGCCCCCAGTGATCTGGCCCACCTTCCCTGGTGTCTTGAAGTCCTGGGCCTCTCCCAACCGCTAACTTGCCTGAGGCTCCAGGGTCCCTCTGACCCTGATGGAGGCTGGATGGGAGATACAATAGGGATGCTGCAGGGCCCTCAGGCTCCGAGTTCCCCTGCTTTCCAGCCCCAAGAGCTGTAAGTGGAACCCACCACCCAGGCAGCCCTGTTTCCTAAGCGCCTGCTGTGTTCACTCACCCTTCAGAGCAGAGCAGGCCTGCAGCGCACATTTGAGTTCTGCTGCTTCCCAGCAGGGAGGCTTTGGACAAGTTACTTAAACTCTCTGGGCCATTATTTCTTTATTGATAAAGTGGAGAATAGTACCTACCTCACCGGGCTGTTGTGAGGATTAAATACAATAAGACAGCAAAGTGCTTGAAAGACGGCCTGACACATAGTAAGACCTCATTACCTGTTAGCTCTTATTCCACAATAACTATGACTGAGCTTTGACTGGGTGCCAGGTTTGGAGCTGCAGCTGTTAACCAGGCAGACCTGGTACTGGCCTCGCAGAGTGTACCGTCTGCTGGGGAGACAAACTGTTAATACTAAGTAAGGACACAAATAATTATATAATCACCAACTGTGATGAGTGCTCTGAAGAAAATGGATAGTATGAATGGAGAGAAGAAAAGAAATAAGAGGAGACATTGGAATGAGATTGGGGGTGGTGACATTTCAGCTGAGACCAAAAGGATGTGCGGGAATGAGGTGGTGAGCTGAGAATAGCAAGCCAAGGTTCCGAGGTGGCCAAGAAAGCTGTGCCCTCGGGAACAGGGAGGAGAGGCCCAGGGTGGCTGCAGTGCAGTGAGCACGAGGGCACAGCCCTGAGCTGAGGCTGGAGAGGAAGCAGAAGCCAGCGCCTGCTGGGCCTTTTGCTGTGTCTGTGGGAAGCCAGGTGTTTTCAGTGTGGGTATATTGTGCAGACATTATTTAATTGACATTTTCAAAAGATGACTCTGCTGATAACCTTAAGACTAGAATTGAGGACATCAGAAAGCAAGCGACAGTAAATCAGAAAGGGGCTGGGGCTAGTGTGGGGACATCCGAGATACACCTGCAGATGTCATCAACAGGACTTGGTGGAATGAATGTGAGAGGTGAGGGAGAGGGAGGGTGAAGATGACATTTAACTGAGTTGGGGAGAGACTGAGGAAGGAACAGATGTTAAGCAAAATAAAGAGTCCTCTTTGGAGATGTCAGGCAGGCAATTCCTAATGGAAATCTGGAATTCCAAAGAAATATACATTCAGGAGCTATACATTTGGGAGTGAGAACATAGAGTTGTCATATCAAGTCATGAGGATGAATAAACCGCTCAGGGAGAGATTTAGAGGGAGAAGAGATGAGGGCTTAGGGCCAGGGACCCTGGCGCTTAGAAGGCAAGTAAAGAAACAAGAGCTAGCCAAGGAGATTGAGAAGGAGCAGCCCAAGAGGTAGAAGGAAAACCAGGAGAAACTAATGTTTTAAAAAGGAAAATGTGTTCCGCAGGGTCTACAGCTATTTCAGTGCTAAGTAAGATGAAGACAGAGGAGCCACTGTGTAGGGCATCGTGGCGGTCACTGGTGACCTGGGCAAGGGCAGCCTCATGGAGGAGTGCCCTATAGGCTGCCCTATTGGACTGGGTGTGTGCAGGGGCAGCATGTGTGGGCAGTTCTCTTTATCAGCTTAAATCTGGGGTGGGTGGGGTAGGAAGTAGAAGCAGGGCAGTAGCTAGAGCAGAATGGGTTGTGGGCTCAAGGGGTTTGGAGGGGGCAGGGTGCACCCACAGCTTGCAGGATCATCGTTCCCCGACCAGTGGTTGAACCTGTGCCCTTGGCAGTGAAAGTGCCAAGTCGTAACCACTGGACCACCAGGGAATTCCCAAGGGACGCTTTTTATCCCTTTAAAAAGTTGAAAAGAACTGAGCAGCTGTGAGAGCACTGATTGTAATGATCCTGTAGGGAGAGCAAAAGGACAATACAGTCAAGAGAGGGGACAGAGATACAGACAGGGCTTTGAGAGGTGAAAGGGGGCCAGGGTCCAGAGCATCTGTGAGAGGATGAGCCTTTAAGGCCAAGGAGGAGATGGAGACAGATGGAGGAGGGTCTGTAAATTGAGCTGTAAGGGAGTGAGGACATAGCTCTGCAAGGCCCTTCCATATTTAATCCTCAACACAAATCCTGGGACGTCAGTTTTATTTCCCTCACTGTAGTAATGTGGGGATGAAGCCCAGAAAAGTTAAGTCACTTGGCCAAGCATCCTGTTCTTGGGCTGCCAAGCCAGATTCAAACTCTGATTTGTCCAAAAAACTGTTCTCTTCAGCCTGTCACCCTGAAAAGCTCACAAAACAACCCTCATTACAGAGGGAGTGTTCAGTAACTGTTAGTTAAAGTGTTAGCTGTAAAGCATCAGTTGACCACCAACCCAGCTTTGCTGATTTGAATCTCTTAGCAGCAGCAGAGCATGGAGCCCTGGGGAGCAGGAGAGGTTGACAAAGAGGGGGTTGCTTAGAGAGGAGTAGGTAGAGGACTTCCCTGATGGTCCAGTGGCTAGGACTCCGTACTTCCACTGCAGGGGACAAGGGTTTGATCCCTGGTTGGGGAACTAAGATCCCGCAAGCTGTGCAGTGCAGCCAGGAAAAAGAAGAAGAAGAAGGAGAAGAGAAGAAGAAGAAGAAGAAGAAGAAGAAGAAGAAGAAGAAGGAGAAGGAGAAGGAGAAGGAGAAGGAGAAGGAGAAGGAGAAGGAGAAGGAGAAGGAGAAGGAGAAGGAGAAGGAGAAGGAAGGAGAAGGAGAAGAAGAAGAAGGGGGAAGGGGAGGGGGAGGGGGGAGGGGGAGGGGGGAGGGGGAGGGGGAGGGGGAGGAGGGGGGAGGGTGGAGGGGGAGGCGGAAGGAGGGGGAGGGGGAGGGGGAGGAGGAGGAGGAAGAAGAAAAGAAGAGGAAGAAGGAGGAGGAGGAGGAGGAGGAAGAAGAAAAGAAGAGGAAGAAGGAGGAGGAGGAGGAGGAAGAAGAAGAAAAGAAGAGGAAGAAGGAGGAGGAGGAGAAGGAGAAGGAGAAGAGAGTAGGTAGAGTTAAGATGAATTTGGGGTGGAAGGGCAGGTAAGAAATCAAAAGGGGGAAAGATGAGTATAAATACACTGGGGTGTAGTTTCCCACATATGGCTCTTGGAGCTCACCCATTTCATCCCTACTACATCTTGAGTGTGCTCCCATGTCTTTGGTCCAGATACCACACATCAGAATATAGATAAACTGGAGTTCTTTTGGATTCTTGGTTTGCTGCATGTCATGGTTTTAGGATCCCCAACAAAGAAGTTGAGGCTAAATGTTGGATCAAGTCTCAGCTCCATCACTTACTAGCTATACAGTTGTCAACAAGTCACTTTACCTCTGACTGTGAAATATTTATTGATGTGTTTTCCTCTCGTATTTCCTGTTTCTAGCTCCCTTGTCTTATTAGGCAACTGGACTCTGCAGCATCTATTTCTTCGGGGAAGGAAAGCTACATCAGAAGCAAAGAAACAGCTTTTGAGTTTCAAAAATAGATAGACCCTGGGGGGGGGGGGTCTCAGGACACAACAAGTAAGTGATAGATCAGAATTAGGTTGATTGACCCAAGATTGATTAAAAGTCCCTGCATATAAAGAAGTAATGATGTGTACCTCACATTGGTCAGAATGGCCATGGGAACTCTTCTACACTACTGGTGAGAATGTAAGTTGGTGAAGCCACTATGGAGAACCGTATGGAGGTTCCTCAAAAAACTAAAAATAGAGTTGCCATATGATCCAGCAACCCCACTTCTGGGCATATACCCAGACAAAGCTATAATTCAAAAAGATACATGCACCCTTATGTTCATAGCAGCACTATTCACAATAGCCAAGACGTGGAAAAAACCTAAATGTCCATTGACAGATGAATGGATAAAGATGTGGTACATGTATACAGTGAAATACTACTCAGCCATAAAAAAGAATGAAATAATGCCACTTGCAGCAACAAGGATGCAACTAGAGATTATCATACTAAGTGAAGTAAGTCAGAAAGAGAAAGACAAATATCATGTGATATCACTTATGTGCAGAATCTAAAATATGGCACAAATGAACCTATCTAACAAAGCAGAAAGAGACTCACAGATAGAGAACAAACTTGTGGTTGCCAAGGAGGGGATAAGGACTGGGAGTTTCAGGTTAATATATGCAAAGTTTTACATGCAGAGTGAATGGACAACAAGGTCCTACTGTATAGCACAGGGAACTATATTCAACGTCCTGGGATAAATCACAATGGAAAAGAATATTTAAAAGATTGTATATATATGTATAACTGAGTCACTTTTCTGTACAGTAGAAATTAACACAACACTGTAAATCAACTATACTTCAATAAGAAAATAAGTTACAGGAATAAAAAGAAGTAATGGTGTGGCAAGACAGGCCAGCTGTTCACCAAGCCCATTTCCCTTGGTCCTGGGCATGCAACGGGGGCTGTATCTGCCAGACAACTCTGCAGGTAAGCAGAGTCAGGTGACTGAGTCCTGGCACACAGAACGTGATCAGCCGTGATACCAGGCACTTCCAGGCCTGGCCCAGAAACACCTTCCAAGCTCAGTTCTCTGATGCTCCTGCTCTGTCCCCTGGCCTGAGGCCAACACACCAGCAGCCTTGGAAGCCAAGTGTTGAGGATGAGGGGGCCGCGGATGGAAGGGGCCAAGAGAGCCACCTCCTGATGAGGAACTTCCACGCTAGGTTTCACGAGAAATAAGCTTCCACAGTGTTTGAAATATCATACCTTTGTGCCATTAGCATCTGATGCTACCTCATTAATACAATTGCAGAAGAAGCTAATGGTGAACAAGCTTGGTTGTGGGGTGGGGTGGGGAAATAAGAGGCTCTTTCTGTCCAGGTCTGTGGGATCTGGGGCGACAGGAGACCTGTGCCTCATTTCCTAGATGGAGCTGTGAAGGAGGTGGAGGCAAACTCACAGTGGAGTGACTGTGCGGCGTGTCCAGAAAAGGAGGATCCAACAGAGCCTCGATGGGTTGGAAATAAACCAGAGTGCAGGGCAGCAGAGGACTGCTCCTTGTGTGGCTGAGAAACAGCCAGATCTCTTGCAATTGAGAATAAGGAGCTGCAGACCCAATGGTGATCGCAGTGACCAGGAGCCAGACAGAACAAGGAATGTCTCAGTGGAGATCAGCAAAGACCGGTCTGCCCCTCAGCACTTAGACAAAACCCCAAGAGAAACGCCACAGAGCAGGGCAAGGCCCATAGGGAACAGAATCAGCCAAGAATTAAATTGTGAACTTCCAACACAATGGGAGCTTGAAATAGACATTTAAGTTGAATATTCTCACATCTGAGTTTGTGGACTGAGATTTTTACTTGCTGCTTCTCCAATAATGAGGTTGAAAACCCTGTCCTGCCTTCCTCATAGAGCTACGAGAACCAAAATCTAATAATGTTCCTCATAGAGAATTGCCCGCCACCCCGAAGTGCAACTCGTCACTGGTGCCATCACCACCTTCATCACTAGCTTCAGCCAAAGTTGATGGGGAAAGATCCCCAAGCATCCGCTCAGGGAGATTTATGCATGAAAGCCCACGCTTTTCTGGCAGCCCCAGGGAAAGACAGGATCATCCCCTCCATGGCCACGGTCCAAAATCTCAGTCCTGTGTGTCCCCAACACACAGGCGCTAAACCTGAAGATATGGCTCCTTCTCTGTCCTTCAACCCTCATCCCCTCCTTCAAGCAAAGGGAGTCCTGTTGCCTAGAGGCCCATTGGTGGCAAACAGGCTCACTGCACAACAGATGACAAGTGAGAGGGAGGCTTTTGATGAAGGGATAGAACTCAAGAATGCTGAAAAGTGTCATCACCTCACCCAGGTGGCAGAGCTGAGCCCATGCCATCCGGTTGTCCCCATGTAGGGACAGGATGACCTTCTCCTCGGAGGAAGCTCCCCGCACTCCCCACAGACACTTATATCCTCTACCATGTTTGGCATTTAATGGAGACATTCATACACAAACAAACATTATTTCCCATCCAGAATAATAGCTAATAATAATTAACATATTTGGTGAGCATTCACCAGCTGGCAGGCACTGTACTAAAAATGTTACTACCTCATTTCATGTCCTTCTCACAAAAATTATTATTTTCATTTCAAAGATGAAACTCTTAAGGCTCAGAGAGTCTAGTAAACTGTCCTAGGTCACAAAGCTTGAATGTGACAAAGTCAGAATTCAAACCTAAGACCATCTAACTTCAGAGGCAAAGCTCTTACACATCAAGCTATACAGCATCCTGTTTTCTGTTTATGACTTCATAGGCATCTGTGTCCTACACATGTAGGGAAACTGATGCTTTGAAAACAGGAATGTGTCATTAAAAGTGATAACAGGCCATCTTCACTTTGCTTAGTACCATATTAACTGAACTTCATGGATATGAGCACTGTTTCCTCACCTTTGCAAATCTCAGGGGCCAGGGAACAATGCATTATCCTCATGGCCCTTATCAGTGTATCAGACTGCAACAATGCTGTGTAACAAACCTCCCCAAACTCAGTGCATTTGTTTCTGTCACTCTCAGGTCTACGAGTTGGCTGGGGCAGCTCTGTGTCAGGCTGTAGCTCAGCTAAGTTTGGCTCTGGGCTCAGGGTTGCGTGCAGGCCTGTCCATGTGTCCACACATTTTCTTGGACCAGCAGCTACGGGGGCATGTTTTTCTCATGGAAGATCTTAGGAGAAACCAAATTGCACATGCATGTTTAAAACCTCTGAACGCTTCTTTAGTATCTCAAGTCAGATGGCCAAGCCAACATCAGTGTGGTGAGGACATGACCCACACCCACAGTGGAAGGGCACTACAAAGTCACGTGGCAAAAAGTGGGAACGTACCACTGCTTTCTGGGGGGTGAAATTTAAGACCCAGAGCTGACCCACAGTCAGCATCTATATCATGATTACCAGCAGGCATTGGGCTTGGTTAAAAGAGCAAGTTGGCAGAGAGCAGTCCTGGTCCTCTGGGGCCCTGCTTTGGGCTCATCAGCCCAGCAGGTTGCTGGTGGCCTCCTCTTCCCTTCTGCCCTTTCCTACCTCCCAGAAGCATTTTGGCTCCTCCTCATACACCTCCAGGCACCCTCCTCTCAACTCTCCCTATTTCCCTGGCTGTGACTTTTGCAGAGACAGTCAGGTTCTCGGCAAAATCCAACTGAGCCAAGATGGAACTGAAGCAAAAATCAGAATTCATTGTAATAAATAAAATCCCTCGACTTTGCAGCCACTTCCTGACTTGAACGTGAGGGCTCCCTGAAGTACACAGGGCCAGGCATGTTATCCACAGATGAGGAAACTGAGGCTCAGAGAAGTTATGCAATTTGCTAAAAGGTCTCCTGGGAGCATAACAGTGGCCCAGCCGGAACTTGAACCCAGGTCTTCTCTCCCTGGGCCCTGGTAATGGGAAGGAGGGAAAGTCATCAAGCCCAGATCTTGAAAACAGTTCAGCCTTGGGAAAGTCAGACTCGGTTGGAAAAAATGTCTGGGGGAAAGGTGTGTCCCTCACAGATTGCCTGCACGTACTTCGTTCCGGAAGCTTGGTCTGCACGGCCCTACACACAGCCCGGCTCACAGCAGCCCTCCATTTGGACGTGGCCAGAGACGTCCAGGCCACAAGAATTCAGTGTCCTTCTGAGTGCCTTAAGGAGAGCAGATTTTCATGTTAATTCTAGGAACTGTATGAGTTTATTCATACCCACCCCCGAGCACCAAGGAGACATCGTTTTCTCTGTCTCCAGGGATTTTTCCTCCAGCCACCCTCCCCCCTCCAGTCCCTCCACCCACCCACCCCTGCCCCCACCTTCTCCAGGCTGGAAGATGATCTCCCGATTTGATTGGTTTTTCAAATGGGATGAGAAATGTAAACAAAATCCATTCTGCGGTCTTCTTAGCGACAAAGTGGTGTTGCTATGTTTTGGAGATGATAGTAAAAGAAGGACTTTTTTTTTTTTCGGTTAATGAATTGGCTGACATTATGATGTCAGAAGGACTGGAGCCAAAGGTGTTTTGCTAAAGGGAGTCTCCCCACAGCCCCCTCTCCAGACGACACGGCACCCCTGGAGCCCATAGTGCTTGGGACTGTTCACGCTGTTTACACACCCAGCTCCCCTGACTGCCTCTTTGTGGGAAGTTGTTTACATGAATTTATTTTGGGAAAATTCCATTAGACGGGACCAGGATTTCTTCACAAATCATTGCCTCTCACTTGTGTCTTGATCAAATCTGGGCAGGCCCCTCTCTGCAGAGCCCTGACTCCCTCCCTGTGCTGCTGTTAGGGGGTTGAAGGGGTTGGGGAGGGGGAAGGAGAGGAGGGGGAGGTGACATGAAAGATAATGAAGTGGCCGGCTGGGGATGGGCTTAGGGAAAAAGGGGTCTGTCTGGTGGGATCAGAAGCAACAGCACTGGGAGAACAGGAGCTCCCCACTGGCTCGGGGCCTGCAGACTCACAAAGGCAGTTTTCCAGAGTGTGGATACACACAGACTCCCTCATCGGGTGCACATCGAGTGCCCTGTGCTGAGGTGCTAGAGCACACAGACAAACGGATGATGCTCCCCGACCTCAAGAAGCCCAAAGTCTAAGGAAAGAGAGAGCAACAGAAACAAACAATTCAATGGAATGGCCTTGGGGTCCTTGTGGGGTCTCCACACCCTTGTCCCACCTGGCCCTCAGTCAGTTATTGAGCAGATTGATTCCTTCTGTGAACTCAACCTTGCTCTTTACCCTGTTGAAGGAGAATCCCAAGTATTCAATGCACCCACTTTGTTCCCATTGGTTTGACCATACATTGGCATCACAAGTGTACAGGCCACATAGTTGCTTCCTTAGTGCCAGGGCAACCCCTCCTTATTCCCTGAAGATTTACTGGGTACCTACTAAGTGCCAGGCCTCATGGATTCAGAGATGCTGAGACACCATCTTTGCTCTGCAGCAGCTCAGCCTGGGCCCAGTGGAGAGGGGAAGGCAATGGGGACCGCAGATAAGCGACCAAGTAGACCCTCTTGGGTAAGGGGAGCTGGCTCAGGTTCCTGGTGCACTCCAAGGAGAGTTGGAAGGAAGCGGGCAGCTCTGGTAGTAACTTCATGGGTGGAGGCACCCTAAGCTATCATCTGCCCAGCAAGCCTGGCTTGCTTCCCCAGAGGCACTTCTGACCTTGCAGACCAGTGAAGCTCACTGAGCAATCCTGAGCTGGTCTGTTTCTCCGATGGGCTTCCTCATCTCTAAGAGGAAGGCGCTGCACCATGAGTTTGGCAGATACGTTAGCCATGGAAAACTCTGCAGATACAAAATCTTGGGCAGTGCTAATGGCTCAAGTTTACTGAGCACTTACTACATACCAGGCACAGGTCTAAGTGTTTCACATGAATCAATTCACTTAATCCTCACAATAACCCTATAAGTTGGGTACTTACTAGAGATAAGCACACTTACAAAATATGAATTGATTTGCTTGAAAATCCAATATATGAACCAGATAAAAGTACGGTTCCTTTTGTTGATGACAAGGCAGGTTTGATTGGTCCCTGCAAATCTGACTATAGACTCTCAGGGTTGAAAATAAAAAGACTCTTTTTTGCAGACGCTCATCCATCCCCGTTAGGACCTTACAAGCCACCAGCGGAGTCCTATGAGTGGAGAGGCAGTGAGGCAGGGTAGAGTTAGCCTTCATTTCAGAGTCAAATCTCAGTTCACATCCCAGCTCCGTCACTCGCTAATTCGGCAAGTTACTTCAGCAAACTCCTTAAACTTTCCAGACCTTGCTTCCCTCACAGGGTTGCATAAATACTAAATGAGAGCGTGGATTCAAAGCACCCAGTGCAGCTTCTGTGGTAGATATTCAAAAATGCAGCAACTGCTGTTCCCAGCCAGATGGGTGCAAGGGGAAGCTTGTTGTAGTGCAAGATGTGGTGCCATCGTGGGCCATTCCTGGAGCCCCAGACTGGCTATATTTGGGGGATGGAGACCATCAGAGGGGCTGGCCTTTGTTTACTTTACATCTTCCACTGCTCTCAGCACATTTCCGTGCATATTGCAAGTGCTGCTGGATGAATGAATGATTTCGTGGATGGATGGATGAATGGATGGATGATGGATGGATGATGGATGGGTGAATGGATGGATGGATGATGGATGGATGATGGATGGGTGGATGGATGGATGGATGGATGGATGGATGAAGGATGGTCCAAAATGGTCAGTTCTCTATATAAAAAGCTCCACCACACCCCAGTACATGTCTCATTTCAACACCTCAGGGAACACTCCAGGCTTTGCTACCTCCCTACGCTTCCAAAACCTGTGATTCATCTTGCCAGATATCTCCTTGCAGCCTCTGTGCTCAGCCCCTTCACAGTAATGCATTGTTCCACTATCTGGTAGCTCTTGACTCTGGCTTTGCCTCAGAGCAGTGTCTTTTGGAGCCACACTCCACAGCCCATGGGCCAACTCCATCCCAGTTCTCAGTTATCCCCTCCACAACCCCAGTCTGTGCACAGAGCTTTCAGGTTGTTGGGGAGGAGGTAATATGCAGGCATTCATTCCCTGGAGCCCCAGTCCCTGGAGACCTGGGCTGGAACAGTGGCTCCTGTGTATCTTGGCATTCCATGGCCGGACTCCAGCCATGCACTGAGGTTGTTTCATGCACAGCCTTAAGTGCTCTGTGCTCTGCCTTCTCAGGGGCCTGGAGCAAGCCCAGCCTGAGGCTCTGTCGCCCTCCCTTGGTAGCGGCTAGAGGTGAAGAGAGAGCCCAGCCTCCAGCAGAGTACAGGAGCCACAGCCTGCCCCAGCTTCCTGGGGGCCCAGAGCAGCCCTCCAGCTGCAATCAATTCAGGTGCAGCTGGCTTCCCCAAGGTCAGGGTGGCCAGCCCAGCACACTCATGCACCACCGACACCATCATAGCTCCTGCTCTCACCATTACCAGTCCCAGAAAAACTACCTGATACCTTGGAGAATCCAGTCCTTCCCCTCATCCATGCAGTGGTACCAAGAAAACCTCAGGTCCGGGTTCACAGGAGATAATGCATGTCATTTTCCTAGTTTCATTCCTCATGGGGAAGGTAGAAAGGTTGACATGACTCCTCTCCCAAGCCTGCGGAGGATGCTGAGGCCATGTTCAGGATGTGGGGTATCAACAGGCCTGTGTCTTTTTTTACATCCAAAGCCTCAATATCAGAAAGGAATGGCCCACATTTCAGCAGGGTTCCCAGTGGTAGGATGCTAATTAGCCATTATAAGTTCAGTAGGAGGAGACCACCTCTCCACCTGTCTGAAGATCAGGTCATGCGGACTGGCACTGAGGACAGGCACGGCTGGTGGGGGGAGGGCAGCTTGTGAGCGGCTGGTCCTCCCCACAGAGTGTGTGGGAAGTTATGTCCAGAGGTTGATGGGGTCTGCCACTTGCAGTTCACTTTACCCTTCAGTCACTGGCCTCTCTGCCCAGAGCCCTTCACCTGGGGAACTCATGCTTCCTTTCAGTACTGCCCTCTCCTGGATACTACCTCTGGTTATTGGTTCCAGAAAAAAAAAATGCATTTTCTGGGGCAGATGTGGAGGTACACACCCTGCTCTGGAATCACGTCCATCAGGTTTGGCCTGGAGCCCATTTCTGTGACAAGCACAGCAGGCCCCACTCCTGCAAAGACATCAATACCACGCCCTCCACCTCCCAGCAGGACCCTTCTCACCCAGCGACATCTTAGAGAGGCGGTCCAGTGGTTAGGACTCTGCGCTTCCACTGCAGAGAGCACAGGCTTGAAGATCCCTGGTCAGAGAAAAAAGATCCTGCAAGCCATGGCCAAAAAAAAAAAAAAAAAGAGGAACAAGGAAGGGCAAGGCATCCTGAAAGATGCATCAGGTACCTGAAAAAGCCAAGCTAAAGGTTAGCTCCCAAAGAGACTGTTAGTTGGACTCCCCAGGTGGCACGGTGGTTAAGAATCCGCCTGCCAATGCAGGGGACACAGGTTTGATCCCTGGTCTGGGAAGATCCCACATGCCACAGAGCAACTAAGCCTGTGCGCCACAACTACGGAAGCCCACGTGCCTAGAGCCCGTGCTCCGCAGCAAGAAAAACCACTGCAATGAGAACCCCACGCACTGCAACGAAGAGTAGCCCCAGCTCGCAGCAAGTAGAGAAAGCCCGTGAGCAGCAATGAAGACCCAACGCAGCGGATAAAGAAATAAATAAATTTAAACAAATAAAAAGTTTAAAAAAATGTTTAAAAAGAGACCCTTAGCTAACAAGCTCACCTGACTGGCTGAACCAAAATTTAAGGGGTGTTTTTCCTTTCCACCTTCCTGAAGAAGAGGAAGCTCACGAGGAAAATAAAATCCACTATAGAGAATTGTTTTTGAACTCTAATTTCACTACCTATGTGATTAGAGTGTGAGGAAACTTATATCCCCACTGAAAACACCCAGGCAGCAACCCCAGAGGGTGGATGGGAGGCTTCGAGGCGGTGCTTGGAGGCCCAGCACTTCTTCTGGCCTGGAGTGAGTGCTCAGTAAGAAACTGTAATTATTATTATTTTTATCAACATGAAGTTTATAATTACCATGCTTCAAACATCATAGAGATTAAAAGAGACCTTCTCAGGGCTCTGATTTATCGTTCTCAAGCTAGACTTAGTGCTGCACAGCCCTGGCCTGACATCCACAGGCCACTCAAGGAAATGTCACTTAACTCCACGGCTGAGGCCAGAGTTCCTGACGCCGAGGGGAGGAGGGTTCCCGTGGTTGGCCTGCAGGCCCAGGCTCCAAGAGTCCTGGGAGACGGGGGTACAGAGGAGGACAGGCATGGTGCAGGGGAGGGCGCCTGCTCCCATTCATGACTGCTGACCCTGTCCAGATCCCTGGGATGGGAGTTTGGGCTTCGCCCCAGGCCAGCCTTACTGAGGACAAGACTATTAGCAGAGAACCTGCCCCCTCCCCCAAGAGGAAAGAAAGCTGAGGCTCTCGGCCTTCAGCCAGGGCAAGAGAGGAGGTCACCAGGCTTCCACCACCTCCATCAAAGAGCTGGGCTCCAGGGGACTGGCAATGTCCTGTTTTTGGTCCCGATGCTAGTTACAAAGGTGCAATCACCTGGTGAAAAATTTTCAGGCTGTATGTTTAGTGTGTGTGCAGTTTTCCCCATTTTGATTAAAAGTTTATTTTTTTGAGTTACCAAACAAAAATCAAATGTCCTCCCCCACAACCTCTGGGTTCTTCACAGCCCCTGATTTGCTGGGCAGAGGGGAGCATCCTGGCAGCTGTTGCTATAAATTGTCTTGTTTAATCCAAGTCAGTGAGAGACTGAGTCAGGCCAGGAATGGCCCCCGTGGGATATTTCATTCTTTCACCACAAAACCCAGAGTCTGACCTTATTTCGTTCTTTTATCCATCTAACAAGGTTATGTTCGCCACATATTTACGCTTAGCATCCCCTAAACCGGATGCCTCACACCTACCCCAAAACTTGTCTGACCCCCTCTGCAGCACCATTTACCCAGAGACAGACTCTAGAAGCTGTGCTGATGCCTCTAGGTTCCCCCTAATCAAGATTTACAACAACTAATCAGTTACGCTGCAAATTCTGCTTTGGGAAATTCACCAGACTCCACCCCTTCCTTTCTACCACACGGCCAGTCCCTGGTCTATATCTGCATCCTTTGGCACCGGGGCCATGACAGCAGCCTCCTACCTGTATTGTTGTCTGCAGCCTCCACATCATCCAGGCCAACCTCCTATGCACTCATCAGGGTCAATGTCTTTCATTACCAAAGACTTTTGAGGGCTCCCTACTGCCTATGGGAAAAGGCAACAACAAGCTCCAGCTTCACCAGCAAGGCTCTCTACTCCCCAGCCCACTTCCAGTGGCCTCCCTGCATTCACCCCACCAACTACAGGGGACCACTCTTCAATCCCCATGTTCACCTGGCACATTTTTACTTCCAGGACTCTGCTCACATTATTGTCTCAATCCCAAATACGCTCCCCACTTCCCAATCCTTTGATGTCTCCCTCAGCCTCCAGGGCTCTGCTCAGAAGAGAAGTGACCTTCCGAGGAGTCTTCTCTTCGCTAATCCCCGATCAGATTTCATCGCCTCTTCACTTGGCAGCTACTAGGCGCTGCCAATACTCTAATACCATTCTGCCTCATCTTGTTGGGACCATTTTCAGAAAAAAACAATTGGCTATCCCATTGAACTGTTTCCAGAATCTGGACATTTCCCACCACCTCCACTGCTGCACCTCATGCAGAGCACCACATCTCTTGCTGGGATTCTTGCACCTGTCTCCTAACTGTGCTTCCCTCTTTCATTCTGGCCCCCTCCCAACAAGGTCTGTTTTTTACAGAGGGGTGCTCTTAGTATCCCTCAGGCTATACTACTCTTTGGCTCAAAGCCTTCCTCAGAATAAAGTCTAAAGTCTCCACCATGGCCTGGAAGGTTCTGGGCCCAGCCATCTCTTTGCAAGGTCCTGTTACTTTTTTTCAACTATTTAAAAATGTGAAAACCACGCTGGGCTCATGGGATGTAGAATCGCAGGTAGCCAGCCAGATCTGGCCCTGGGCTGTAGTTTGCTACACCCATCTTTAAGGATGAATTGGCATCCTCTAGATGAAGATGAAGGAATGGGTTAGGGATGAGAGTTAAAGTGACCCTGCAGAGTTAACAGCCTTCGCAAAGTCTTTTTCTTTTTTTAATTTATTTATTTATTTTATTTTTTATTTATTGGCTGCATTGGGTCTTCATTGCTGCACGCGGGCTTTCTGTAGTTGTGGAGAGTGGGGGCTACTCTTCATTGTAGTGCACAAGCTTCTTATTGCAGTGGCTTCTCTTGTTGCAGAGCACAGACTCTAGGCACACGGGCTTCAGTAGTTGTGGCGTGTGGGCTCAATAGTTGTCGCTCACGGGCTTAGCTGCTCTGTGGCATGTGGGATCTTCCCGGACCAGGGCTTGAACCCATATCCCCTGCATTGGCAGGCGGATTCTTAACTACTGCACCACCAGGGAAGCCCCACAAAGTCTTAAAAGCACATAAAGATATAGTCTCTTTGGTAAATTGAAAGAGGTTTAGTATGAGAGTGGAGACTGGGATCTGGAGTCTGGATTGAAAGTGGAGAGGTCAGTGGGGTCAGATGAGGTAGGGCAAATTACAAAATTCACATAAGTCTCGAATTGTGTACAGACATGATCAGGTTTGTAGTTTAGGAACATAATAGGGACGCAGAGAGATGGGGGATGGGCAGGAAGGCTGAGAGGGGCGGGCAGGATTGTTCTGCATCCTGCCCATATGTCTGCAAAACTGATTGTTAAATATTCAAGAATTTTTGTAAGCCAACTGTTGAATACGTTCAGTATTTTAAAATTAGATTTGATACAATTACAATGAAATAAATTACATTTAAAACAAAGGTAGTACTCGGAACCTCAGCACTTTCTCATTGTTTTATGACCTTTTACTATGATCTTTGCTCTTGAGATTGTTTACACCTGTGCGTCCGCACGGTGGGACTGCTACACCAGGACACACTACTGAGCATCTCCGGCCAAGTCTACACTCAGTGACTTCACACTGGTGGCTTAAAAGCGGCCTTTGGTAGGAATATTTACACCACAGAAATGGACAAAAGCCAGGAATCAGGACTCCCCACCCCCCCCCGCCCCCGTCCCTGCCCTCGCCCTCAGAGAATCAGTTGTTAAACTTTTACCAGCACCCCACTGAGTGCAGGAGAAGGAGGATGGGCCAGGTCTAGGGCAGCGATGGCGTAAGGAAGAAGGGGGCGGGGCAGGGCGGGGCGGGGCGGTGGAGTAGCTGGGATAGAATCACCTCAACCAGGTAGCTTTGGAGAGATAAGGGAGAGGGACAAGGAAGAGACGCCTCCAGACCAGAGAATGATCTATCGGTAAAGGAGCAGCGCTTGGAACCCAAGCCCTGGCTCTGCACTTCCTCTGCGTGCCTCTCCCAGACGTCCTGGGTGAGCAACCCCAGGGGGAGCCCCGTGCAGCGGACGAAGCAAGCGCTCGCCTAAGATCACCTGAGGGGGTCGGCCCAGCCCCCAGCTCCCATCCAGTCCCAGCCCCTGCGCCGCAGGCCCGCGTCTGTGTGTTTACATCTCATATATAGCTGCGTGCAGAGCTATTTGGGCGCCCACCGCGCTCCGCGAGTGGTCCTGTGTGTATTTATAACCACACAGCCATGTGTAGACAGCCCCACATACAGATCTCACCTACATCATTTCACACGTCCCCGCGGTGCCGGGGCCTGCTTCCTGACCTCACGTTGGGGGCCGGCCGCCGGTAATTGACTCTGATGGGAACCGCGCTCTCCCAGCCAAAGGCACGCAGCCCGCCTCCCACAGCCAGCGCCTGCCTCCCTCCCAGGGACCTGGGGGGCCGGACCTTCCTGGTAAAGCTCTGTGGAGAGGAGAGCTATAAACATGCCACAGGCTGACCCGCGTATGGAAATGAGGCTCGTGGTTGGGCCTGGCGCGCCGCCACAGGCCTGTGGCCTCGCTGCCGCCAAGTATCTTTAGCATGAACGGCGTTAACATCAGCCCTTCTCTGCCCCCCTCCAGTCCCTCCTCCCCTGCCCTGTCTTACACTCCGTCTGTGGTGTCTCGTTCATGGCCGAGGTCTTACCCTCAAGCCTGCACAGAGGGCCTGGCTCCATCGCGTCCCCCTCCTCCCCCCATCTGGCGATAACCGTGACAGTACAATCAGAGCCTCTGCTTCCTGGACTAGGTGCTCCGTTCCTGTGATCTCGCTGAATCTACACGGAAGCAGTGGGCAGATGGAGGCTGAAGAGGTCAAGGTCGGCATAAGTGTCTGGGGCACCCTGCACACAGGAAGTCGCAGAGTCAGGAGCATCTGGCCAGAAGAGCCACTGTGCATCGAGGAGAGAAAAGTCCAGGCCGAGGGCACAGATGGCACGAGTGATGAAGGGGGTGGTTGGCAGAGAATGGGAATCGACAGGTGGCATTAAAGAGATGAGGGAGAAACAACGGAAAGAGAGGAGGCCTCCAGACTAGCGGCAAACAGAGGAAGATTCATTGATAAAGAGGACAGCCAGTCCTTTTCCAAGTGAGTGGGGCAGAGGCTGTTCAGGAGGCTGTGAGGAGGAGGACATCCCCTGCCCTTGCAGGCTGCAGACGCCCCAGGCCCATTTTCCTAAGGGCCCTGGAAGCCCTCCTTGAAGACATGGGCCAAACAGGACCATCCCGAGACCATCTCGCACCCTTGGAGAATGTCAAGCCCTCACTTCTTCAGTGAATTTTCAGGCCAGTTCTGGGCTGGGGTCCAGCCGCCATGGATAGAGGGCAGGGGAAGGAGACAGTAAGACTTCTCTTGTTCTCAGTGACCAGTGGCCTACAGAAGCGCCCTGGTCTTTTCTCCCTGAAACCCTGATGCAGGCTGGGGTTAACCCTGCACCGGGCTGTGCTAACCTGCCACCTTCACCAGGCACGTCGCTGTCCTCAGCAGATGTGCCCACTGAAGCCCCTTCCTCCCTCCCTCGTGATCTCCTTCCTTCCCATCTTCTTCCCTCCATCCCCTCTTCCTATACCCTTTCTCTACAATTCTAACAGTTAGACTGTTCTTTCTTTTTTTAATAAATTTATTTATTTATTTATTGGCTGCATGGGGTCTTCGTTGCCGTGCACAGGCTTTCTCTAGTTGCAGCGAGCGGGGACTACTCTTGGTTGTGGTGCGAGGGCGTCTCATTGCACTGGCTTCTCTTGGTACGGAGCACGGACTCTAGGCTGGCAGGCTTCAGTAGTTGCAGCACGTGGGCTCAGTAGTTGTGCTGCAATGGCTTAGTTGTTCCGCAGCATGTGGGATCTTCCTGGCCCAGGGATTGAACCTGTGTCCCCTGCATTGGCAGGCGGATTCTTAACCACTGCGCCACCAGAGAAGCCCCTAGACTGTTCTTTCTTGAGTTGAGCCACCCTCAGCCTCCCTTGTAGTTTCCACACATTTGCTCCTGCTTCTGCCCTCTTGGGCCATGAAGAAGACATGGTTAAGAAGATGACCATAAGGATGATGCTGGGGCTGCCCATGATGACAGCAAATGCTCTTCAGTTCTGATTTTGTACTAAGAACTTTGCAGCCATTACTTCGTTTATGATGATGGCAACCTCACAGAATGGGTTCTTTGACTATCCCCATTTCAGAGACTGAGACTTAGAGGGATTCAGCAACTTGTCCCACATTTCACAGCCAACAGGTGGCAGAACTAGGTGATTCAGCATCTGATTCAAAAGCCAGTTCTCTTAACCACCAGGATGCATTGGTTTCTCTCTGTCTTCCATTTGCAAACCTCCAAATACTAAAGGATTCTCCACTTCTTCATGGGGCAAAATGCTTTGGCTTTGTGGCCACAGGCCTGCCAAACATCCAGTCACTGGTTCCCCATGTTATAGTGAGGCCAGATCTTCCTGCTCTGGACTTCCCAGATCTGAGTAGAGGCCTTTTTCGACATGCCCATCAACCTCCTCAAAGACTGTCTCATCAGCTCTCTGCTTTTCAGAAAGAATGCATTAGCCCTGCCTATCGGGCTTCTGTCTTTTCAGAGAACTGAAAGATTCAACCACAAAACAGAGATAACGGAATCAACTGTGCAGAGTATCTATTAGGTACCACGCCTGCCATCTCTGTGATGTCACTTGCAGTCTTCTACAGCTCCTTCAACACATCTCCCCTCATGCTGTGTGGTGGGTCCTCGCTGCCTTACTCAGGTTAGACATGTCCTCAGTCCGCTGCTCCCATGCCTCTGCACATAATAAACCCAGCTCAAATGCAAGCCCAAACCCTGCCCATTGTCACCACAGTAAACAGCCCAGACACGAAGCCCGCCTCCCTCACTCCCCAGAAGATTAATAAATCAGATTCAGACGTCTATTGTTCTGAACACAGTCAGCATCAATTGCAAGATTTTAAATCTCTCAGCACAGAGCAGCTGGCTGGCTATGAGAGGCCCCACTATGTCTCTGGGAAAACTTTGCCAGGGATGGAATAAGAATGGAAAAAAGGATCAAATAATCAATAGTTACCACGAGCTGTTGGCCTTCTCCATATAGCATCCTTCAGGAGGCAGGTCCCCAACTTTACCATGATTCTCAATTCGTGGGGGGGAGGGGGGGAGGGGCAGAAAGAGGCACATCCGCTGGACCCAGGGTTCACCCTCACATGGGTAAGTTTGCTCCCCACCCACCTCCTAACCTCACCAATGCCTAATTCCATCTGCAAATGTTTGAATCTTTCAAAAGTGAGCACTCACAGCCTGAAGCCACAGGGTGAATTCTAGTTTATTATACCAGAATTCCCAAGAAGAATTCATAGAAATCCTTGTATCTTAGACTAATTACCACTCACCACCCCCACCCCCTAAGCATTGGACTTGTTTTTTTTTTTTTAATCCCTTACTCTCATGGGAGACATAGTGTGCCTGCCACTGCCGCCTGAGTGGCTGCTAGCATTTTCCCTAGCTGTTTATGTGGAAAATCATAAAAATATTTGGTGGCCAAAAAAAGAGAGGGGAAATGCTTTGGTGGTCTGATGCAACAGAAATGCTTTTTTGAAAAAAAAAAAAAAAGCTGGCTGTCTTATTCTAATCCAAAAGCATGCATAAACGCTGCATTGATTGAAAAGTACTAGGTGGAAGGCACATTTTTCTCAGAGACCTGCCCCCACCCCATCCCCTCAAAGCAGACAAAAGCACTGTTGGCAGCTGGCAGAGGGTAAGTCACTTATAATGCAGCCACAGGGTTTGGGAAGAGCTGAAAGCAGAAATTCTTGTGGGCTGTACTCTACCCTGGGTCTGGTATTACGCTTCTGCCCTGGTGGCCTAATTCTCTTGGCTGAAAGAGGAAGCAATGCTGATGGTGGTAATGATAGTGATGGTGATGATGGTGATGATGGTGGAGGTGGTGATGGTGGTGATGATGGTGGTGGTGGTGGTGATGATGGAGGAGGTGGTGCTAATGATGGAGGAGGTGGTGATAGAGGAGGTGGTGGTGATGATGGAGGAGGTGGTGATGGAGGAGGTGGTGATGGAGGCGGTGGTGGTGCTGGTGGTGGTGATGGTGGTGATGATGGAGGAGGTGGTGATGGTGGTGATGGTGATGGTAGTGATGATGGTGGAGGTGGTGATGGTGGTGATGATGGCAGAGGTGGTGATGCAGGAGGTGGTGATGGTGGTGGTGGTGATGATGGTGATGATGGAGGAGGTAGTGATGGAGGAGGTGATGATGGTGGAGGTGGTGATGGAGGAGGTGGTGATGGTGGTGATGGTGGTGATGGTAGTGATGATGGTGGAGGTGGTGATGGTGGTGATGATGGCAGAGGTGGTGATGCAGGAGGTGGTGATGGTGGTGGTGGTGATGATGGTGATGATGGAGGAGGTAGTGATGGAGGAGGTGATGATGGTGGAGGTGGTGATGGAGGAGGTGGTGATGGTGGTGATGATGGAGGAGGTGGTGATGGTGGTGGTGGTGATGGTGGTGATGATGGAGGAGGTGGTGATGGTGGGAATGATGGTGGTGGTGGTGATGGTGATAGTGGTGGTGGTGACAGCAAGAGTGGTGGTGGCAATGATGCTGTTGCTGCTGTAGCTTATTTTTTTAATGGTTTTAATTTGCTTTTCATGAATAATTAATGATATTAACATCCTTTCATCTGCTTGTTTGCCATCTACATCTGGAGTTTTAGAATTATTGGCATTTTTTAAGGTTTTTTTAATTTATTTATTTATTTATTTATTTATTGGCTGTGTTGGGTCTTCATTGCCGCATGCAGGCTTTCTTTAGTTGTGGAAAGCAGGGGCTACTCTTCATTGTGGTGCATGGGCTTCTCATTGTGGTGGCTTCTCTTGTTGTGGAGCACGGGCTCTAGGCACGTGGGCTTCAGTAGTTGTAGCACCTGGGCTCAATAGTTGTGGCTTGCGGGCTCTAGAGTGTAGGCTCTATAGTTGTGGCGCATGGGCTTAGTAGGTCCACGGCATGTGGGATCTTTTTGGACAGGGCTCGAAACCATGTCCCCTGCATTGGCAGGCGGATTCTTAACCACTGTACCACCAGGGAAGCCCTATAGCTGATGTTTATCAAAGAACATTTGTGCTGTTTTTCATAGTCACGAGGCCTCTCCACAAACCATCTCTCCTTTGATGCTGGTGGTGATTCCCAGAGAGAGGTGGGGTAGGAACCATTATCGCATCAGTCCCATTTCATAGAGGAGGAAAATGAAGCCCAGAGAGACAGTGTCTTGCCCAATTTGTCAATGGCAAAGCTAAAATTCAAACCCTGCAGACAAGCTTTTTTATCACATTGCTTCAGACTCTGAACAGCGCTGCCCAGTAGAAAGATCATCAAGTCACATAGCTCAAAATTTTCCAGTGCCCACATTTTTTAAAAAGAAAACAAAAATGAAATTGATTTTAAAACTTTACTGCACTTCATATATAGCACATAGTTTACAAATGGAAGGTTTGTGGCAATGCTGCACTGAGCAAGTCCATTGGTGCCATTTTTTGCAACAATGTTTGCTCACTTAGTGTCTCTGGGTCACATTTTGGTAATTCTCACCATATTTCAAAGTTTTTCACTGTTATTATATTGGTTATGGTGATCTGTGATCAACGATCTTAGGTGTTACTATTGTAATTGTTTTGGGCCACCATGAACATCACCCAGATAAGACGGTGAACTTGATCGATAAATGTCATGTGCGTTCTGACTGCTCCACCGACCAGCTGTTCCCACGCCTCTCTCCCTCTCTTTAGACCTCCCTATTCCCTGAGACACAACAATATTGAAATTAGGCCAGTGAATAACCCCACAATGGCCTCTAAGTGGTCAAATGAAAGGGAGAGTTGCACATCTCACTTTAAATCAAAAGCTAGAAAGGATTACATTTAGTGAGCAAGGCATGTTGAAAGCCCAGATAGGCCAAAAGCTAGACCTCTTACAGTAAACAGTTAGGCAAGTTGTGAATGCAAAGGAAAAGTTCTTGAAGAAAATTAAAAGTGCTATTCCAGTAAACACATGAATGATAAGAAAGCAAAACAGCTGTATTGCTGATACAGAGAAAGTTTCAGTGGTCTGGAGAGAAGATCAAACCAGCCACAACATTCCCTTAAGCCAGAGCCTATCCCAGAGCAAGGCAGTAAGTCCCTTCAATTCTGTGAAGTCTGAGAGAGGGGAGGAATACAGAGAAGTCAGAAGCTAGCAGAGGTTTGTTTATGAGGTTTAAGGAAAGAAACCATCTTCGTAACATAAAAGTACAAGGTGAGGAAGCCAGTGCTGATGTAGAAGCTGCAGCAAGTTATCCAGAAGGTCTAGCTCAGATCATTCATGAAGGCAGCTATGCTAAACAAGAGAGTTTCCATATGGATGAAACAACCTTCAACGGGATGGAAAAAGATACCATCTAGGACCTTCATAGCTAGAGAGGAGAAGTCAATGCCTGGCTTCAAAGCTTCAAAGGACAGGCTGATTCTTGTTAGGGGTTAAAGCCAGCTGGTGACTATAAGTTGAAGCCAATGCTCACTTACCATCCTGAAAATCCTAGGGCCCTTAAAAATTATACTAACTCTATTCTGCCTGTGCTCTACAAATGGAACAACAAACCTTGCATGATAGCACATCTGTTTACAAATGGATTACTAAATATTTTAAGCCCACTGTTGAGATCTACTGTTCAGGAAAAAAAAAAAAAAGATTTCTTTCAAAATATTACTGCTCATTGACAATGCACCTGGTCATCCAAGAGTTCTGATGAAGATGTACAATGAGACTAATGTGTTTTCATGCCTGCTGACATAGCATCCTTTCTATGGCTCATGGATCAAAGAGTAAATTCACCTTTCAAGTCTTATTATTTAAGAAATACATTTTGTAAGGCTACAGCTTTATCTATATAGCCATAGATAGTGATTTCTCTGCTGGATCTGGGCTAAGTAAATTGAAAATCTTCTGGAAAGGGTTAATCATTCTAGATGCCATTAAGAACATTCATGATTCACAGGAAGAGGTCAAAATATCAGCATTAACAGCAGTTTAGAAGAATTTAATTTCAACCTTGATGGATGGCTTGGAGGGGTTCAAGACATCAGTGGGGGGAGTAACTGCAGTTGTGGTGGAAATAGCAAGAGAACAAGAATTAGAAATGCCGTCTGGAGATGAGAGTGGATTGCTATAACCTCATGATAAAACTTTAATGGGTGAGGAGTTGCTTCTTACAGATGAGCAAAGAAAGGTGTTTCTTGAGATGCCGTATACCTGGTGAAGATGTTGCGAGAATTGTTGAAATGACAACAAAGGGATTTAGGACATTACGTACACTTAGTAGATAAAGCAGGGGCAGGGTTTGAGAGGACGGACTCCAATTCTGAAAGAAGTTCTACTATGGGTAAAATACTATCAAGCAGCTTTGCGCTACAGAGGAATCATTTATGAAAGGAAGAATAAGTCAATATGGCAAACTTCATTATTGTCTTATTTTAAGAAATTGACACAGTTATTCCAGCTCTCAGCAACCACCACCCTGACCAGTTAGCAGCCATCAACATTGAGGAAGACCCTCCACCAGCAAAATGATTACTACTCACTGAAGTCTCAGGTGATGGTTAGCATTTTTAGCAACAAAGTGTTTTTAATTAAGTTATGTACTTGTCATCTTACACATAATGCTTTTGCACACTTAATAGATTACAGTATAGTATAAACATAACTTTTACATGCGCTGGGAAGCCAAAAACTTCGTGTGATTTGCTTTATTGCAGTGGTCTGGAACTGAACCCACAATATCTCTGAGGTATGCCTGTACTTTATGTAACCCAAAATACCCCAAATATTATTTCAACATATAATCAATGTAAAAATTATTAATGGGATATTTTACATTCTTTGTTTTCATACTAAGCACTTGAAATCCAGTGTGTATTTTGTACTTGGAGCACATTCTCACTTCACTGTGGCCAGCGGCTATGTTATTTGCCAGCAAAAGTCTAGAAGGATCCAACAATGGCTTTGATGCTGATTGTGGTATTGAGAGAATCTCAGACAGAAGGAAGCAAGATTGCTGGTTGACTCATCTTTATTCCTGAAGAGGAAAAACTCTCATCTCAACTTGAACTGTTCATAAGCCAGGCAGGCAAGGTGCAAAAATTATTTCAGTTCACAAACTGAATTTTTCTTTGTCTTATCCTCCCCCTCTTCTTTCTCTCCTTCTTCTTGAGCAACAGCTGCTAAAAACATCTAATCCAGATATTAACACTGAGTGATTGGCAACTCATCTACAAGCAGTCACATGGTCCCTGCCCTATGAAGGTTTTCTGACCTCCAGCCGAATTACACATGGTGCTACACCAGGCACAGTGCAAAAACAATGACCCCTCCAACAACATTGGGCACTCATCTTTGTGCTTCCACAGGGGAGATATAGATGGAGGAGAAAAGAAGAAGGAGGAGGGAGAGAGAAACAGAAGAAGGAAGGGAGGAAAGAGTACTGGGTCTAATAATGGCCCCCAAAATTCATGTTCATCTGAAATTTCAGAATATGACCTTATTTGAAAGAAAAGCCTTTACATACATAATTAGTTAAGATGAGGTCATACTGGATTAGGGTAGACCCTAATTCAATGACTGGTATCCTTAGAAGTAGAGGGAAATTTGGACATAGACACAGAAGACACAAGAAAGAACATTGTGTGTGAAAAGAGGCAGAGATTGAGTGAGGCATCTACAAGCCAAAAAAAAACCAAGGATTGTTGGAGACCACCGTAAGCTAGGAGAGAAGCGTGGACCAGATTCTCCCTCTGAGCGTCCAGAAGGAACCAACCCTGCCAACACCTTGATTTTGGACTTCTGACCTCCACAACTATTAGAGAATACATTTCTGTTGTTTTAAGCCAACCAGTTTGTAGTAATTGGCCATGGCAGCCTTACAAAACTCATATAGAAAGGGAAGGCCAAGCCACACATGTCCTCTTGTGAAAATCAGTAAAGGACAAATATAGGATCAAAAAGAACTTACAGTTGAGAAAATCAGCTCCCCCTCCCCCGCCTCCCTCTCTGATCACCCATTCTGGTCATTACTCCTGAGTCCCAGGTTTGCTCTGAAGAGATTAAACCTTCAAATGAGGGGTTCAAGAATTTCAAATATTGTTGCTTAAAGAGAAAAATCACTGACTCCACATGAGTGCTGAGAACAGGATGAAAGCCAGAGAGTAAAAGATAGAGGAAAACAAATTTCAGTTCCACCTGTAGGAATTTTAAACAAGCAGAAGTGATCCATAGCAAGTGGGCTACCTCACATGATGCACTGACCCAGGAGGTATTAAAAAGAGGCCGTGGGGATTCTATCTTTCTGACGTCATCAAAAGAATTCCTGGTGGAATAGGAGAATAAACTGGATGATCACAGGACTCTTTCCATTGAAGCGGACATTGCATAGATAAGGTTCTGGGTGTGCTGGGCCCCAACCTCCAGGAGACATGGCCCACTCCCCATAACACATGGCCCTGCCCCTAGCCTTGGCTGATCAGATTCTCAAGTATTTTGACTAATACGAAGACTCTAATCAGAGAGATGCGGGGGCTAGAGCAGAAACTTTCCTGGATAACTTGGGACCACAGCAAGTCATGGCCATGTGCAGGTTAAATTTATGGAGGAGCAGGAAATATGAGTAGACAAGAAAAATTTAGTGTCTCAAAATGACAACCATTTTATTATATAGCATGAATTTGTGGATTAGGAATTCAGGCCGGGCTCAACTGAGGGATTCTTCTGTTCTCCCTGATACAGGCGGAAGTCACTGTGTGGTCATCGGTTAGCGCTTGGGCTAGTGCAGGAGTATCAGAGATGATTTCACTCCTGTGTCTGGCACCTTGCCAGCGACAGCAAGAAGCCAGGCTCAGCTGGAGCTATAAACCAGAGTGCCTACCTGTGGTCTCTCCAGCATGGCCTTTAGGGCTCATTGGACTTCTCACAAGACAGTCAGGGCTCCTCGGGTGAGTGTTTCAGTTAACAAGTCAGAAGCTGCATGACCTTTCATGACCAGCCTTAGAAGTCACATAGCAGCATTTCTGCCATACTCTATTGCTTGAAGCAGTCGGAAGCCCATCCAGATTCAAGGGGCAGGGTTATAGACCTCGTCCCTCTATGCGAGGGGGGATCAAAGAATTTGTGACCATGGTTTAAAACCACCACCCCAGAGAGGAGACATGGGAGGAGTTGATTTCCAGTTTATAATTCTCATGAGATAGCCTCATCCTTAGCAATAAACCCTCTCTTCATTTGGTTAACTTGAGTAGGGTTCTAGGCTTTGAGACCAAAGTAGTTCTGTTTTGGTCTCAAAATAGTTTGAATTTTGTCCCTCAAAATTAAATGTTGACGTCTTAACCCCAGTACCTCAGAATAGGACTGAGGGGGAGATGGGGTCTTTAAAGGGGCGATTAAATTAAAATGAGGTCTTTAAAATGGGTCCTAATCCAACATGAGTGGTCTTTAATAAGAAGAGATTAGGACATAGAAACACTCAGAGGGAAGACCATGGGGAGACACAGGGAGAAGATGGCCATCAAGAAACCAAGGAGAGAGGCTTCAGGATAAACTGACCCTTCCAACACGTTGCTCTTGAACTTCTAGCTTCCAAAACTGGGATAAAATGAATTTCTATTTTATAAGCCATTTGGTCTGCGGTATTTTATCATGGCTGCCTGAGCAAACTCATACAAGCCCTGACTAATCAAATGTGTCCAATGCAGTTATCCTGGCCCTAACGCAAGCAATGGGGAATCTGGGCCTGCAAGCCTACTGATTGGAGCAGAATGACCCCAGCCCAGGCAGCTCCAATGTGCAGCGAGAGCACAGAGCACACCGGGAGCCCAGGCCACTTCCTTCCCCTGTGTGCGCCCACTGGAATCAGGAGACGCAGAACAGGTGACTTACTCCTCCCATCTCCCCTGCTGGCAAAGAAAAGCACTGACCATCACCCTTTACAAAAGCAACAGCATGTTTCTCTTCGGAAAGAGAAACACTGTCTTGGTTCCACTTTCTTACAAATACAGGCGAGTGAGTGTGACTTCACGCGGGCACATATGCTTGTACACACACACACACACCCCCTACACATCCACGCACTCTACTCTTCGTGTTCCCTCACTAATACACCTTCTTTTCTATCCCATGCAATAAACCAAGAGTCAGGAAACCTAGGTTTGGTCCCAGCTCTACTAAACTTCCCTTAATTTTCCCAGTTTTCCACTTGCTCAACTTTAAAATGAAAGATGATTTCTAAGATGACTTTCAGCTCTAAAGTCTTGTGGGGCCACAATCTCAGTACAGTGAAGAAGCACTTGCCTAGTGCCTGGGCAGCATCATCTCTGCTGCTAATGAGCCAAAAGCATCTCAGCACCTCTCCCAGCCTCAGTTTCCGCCACTGTGAAATGTACCTAATGGTCTCCAGACTCGCCCCTGACATCCCGGGACCCAGGACTGCTCTTTTTCCTATAAGTTCATTTCCCAGACTTCATTTGTTCTTGTTCTTCCTGCCTTGAACAAAAACGTCTCCTCCTTACCATCCTGAGCCTCCCATCTCTCCTCGCTGCTTTGATCTTCCCACCACCCAGGCCCTCCCCCACATTGATTCACCAAGGGCTCCCAGCTCCCACTCTTCCCTCTCCATCCCAAGTTGCACCACACCATGGGGACGACCCAGCCACCACCCTGGCCTCAACCCAGCGGCTGCTCTGGTGCCCGCCCCTGCAGTCCCACCATGAACATCTCATCCCCAGCCACAGCAGCCTCCCTGCTCGTGCTCATTCACTCCCACGATACTCACTTTTGATTCTCATCAAAACCTCTCTCTCCTGCGTGCTGATTTCTGCCCCTTCCTAAGCTGACCTGGGGCCATGATTCCTCATTTAAGCTGCTCGCTGGTTGTCACTGCCCAAGCCTCGCCACCTAGTTCCTCAGTCACATTGACCCAAGAAAGCCTTGACGCTTTGTAGCTGAGCCCACAATGTTCCATCTCCAGCCCCAGCTCTGGATAGAGAAAGACATCCAGCCACATGGGCAGGTGCCAAAGGAAAGGCCACAACAGGGATCAACCGTCCCTCGACTTGTCCCTGCCAACCCTTCTTCGATCCCCCATGGAGCCTTCCCAAGCCTCTCCCAGGCCCCTCCAGCCCCCAGCCTGGGAAGCTGACCTCACCTCCTACTTTGCAGAGAAAATAGAGGCCGTGAGGAAAGGATGCCCTCCCCTTCCTGCTGCCCCACCTACATGCTTTGTACACTTGCGCTGTCCTTCCTGCT
This sequence comes from Hippopotamus amphibius kiboko, assembly GCF_030028045.1. Lineage (NCBI taxonomy): Eukaryota > Metazoa > Chordata > Mammalia > Artiodactyla > Hippopotamidae > Hippopotamus > Hippopotamus amphibius. The sequence continues at coordinate 27,529,781 of NC_080202.1, read as the reverse complement.
GCATGGAAGGGGTGCTCGCCACCTGTCCAGGGCTAATCCCACCACCTATGCCAAGATTCTACCCACCCCCACCTCCCTAAGTCCCTGTCCCACCAAGGAGCACTCCGTGTGTCCTTTCTCCCACAGCGGGCACTTCCATCTCGGCACAAATGCTTGATTAGGCCTCTCCTTTCCAGAAGAAAAAAAAAAAGTCCTCTACTTTGTCCTTGCCTTTAATAGCAACTTATTTCCCCCCTACTTTCCTGGCTGAGAAACCTGAAACCAGGCTTGCCTACAATTTCTTGGTTTTCACCCACATATTTTTTAAATAAATTTATTTACGTATGTATTTATTTATTGGCTGCATTGAGTCTTCATTGCTGCACACGGGTTTTCTCTAGTTGCAGCGAGTGAGGGCTACTCTTCACTGGGGTGCCCTGGCTTCTCATTGCCGCCACTTCTCTTGTTGCGGAGCACAGGCTCTAGGCACACGGGCCCCAGTAGTTGTGGCACGAGGACTCAATAGCTGTGGCTCACAGGCTCTAGAGCACAGGGTCTGTAGTTGTGGCGCACAGGCTTAGTTGCTCCGCGACCTGTGGGATCTTCCTGGACCAGGGATCAAACCCATGTCCCCTGCATTGGCAGGTAGATTCTTAACCACTGCACCACCAGAGAAGTCCCTCACTCATGTATTTTAAAAGTAAAAATCTTTTAGGGTTTTTCTTTCTGTTAATAAAATGGTATATGCTCACTGTTTATTTTTTATTTGTAGGTGTTTTGATGATGGCCATTCCGACCAGTGTGAGGTGGGGCCTCACTGTAGTTTGGATGCGGCCTCTATTCTTGTCACTACTTGGGCCCCAGGTTGTCCAGCCCAACTCACAACTTCCTGACTCTCCCGCTCCTCTGTGGCTCTTTCCTCTTGGGGGGTGGAATCCTTCACATCTGTCACAGTGATGAGAGTGTGGTGGCCGCCAGTTTTCTCTCCTTACCTAAGCCCCAGTGCTAGTGACTCACCTGAACTGGGCCTGCCCCTCAAGTGAACCTGCAAGGCAGTGGTTGTCATTTCCATTTTACAGATGGGGACACAGGCTCAGAGTCACCGTGCTGCTTGCTGCGGCCAGCTCTGGGAGATACCAAAATCTGGTGTCCTCGTCACCACGCTAAGCCACAGAGGCGCTACCGCAGTCTCATTTTCCACAAGTTGGAAGGGACACTGGGTTGTGTCCGTGGATCTTCTTGTAGAGTTTCTGGATGCTGCTGGTGCAAGGAGTCAGGCTTATGTGCATGTGCACACACACACACACACACACGCACATACAGGCATGGGCATCATCAAAACATCTACAAATAAAAAATGCTGGAGGGGATATGGAGAAAAGAGAATCCTCCTACACTACTGGTGGGAATGTAAATCGGTGCCGCCAATGGAACATTATGGAGTTCCCTTAAAAAACTGAAAATAGAGTTACCATATGAGAAAACTCTAATTTGAAAAGATACATGCACCCCAGTGTTCACTGCAGCACTATTTACAATAGCCAAGACATGGAAACAACCCAAATGTCCTTCGACAGATGAGTGGATAATCAAAATGTGGTGTATATATATATAAATGGAATATTACTCAACCATAAAAAAGAATGAAATAATGCCCTTTGCAGCAACATGGATGGAACTAGAGATTATCATACTAAGTAAAGTAAGTCAGACAGAGAAAGACAAATATAATGCGATATCACATATGTGGAATCTAAAAAAAATGATACAGTGAACTTATTTACAAAACAGAAATAGACTCACAGACATAGAAAACAAATGTATGGTTACCAAAGCGGAAAGAGGGAGGGATGAATTGGGGATTAGCAAATACACACTACTATATATAAAATAGGTAGACAACAAGGACCTACTGTGTAACACAGGAAATTATAGTCAATATCTTGTAATAATCTACAATGGAAAAGAGTCTGAAAAAGACCAGGCCATTTTGCTGTACACCTAAATCATTGTAAATCAACTACAGTTCAATTAAAAAAAAAAAAAAAAGACTAGAGGCTAGAATGCTTTCAGCACTTAGGCATTGATTAACTTAATTCTCACATAAACCCCACAAGGTACCAATTAGGAAAAGAGAAATCACTCTGAGTCCTTAGAAAAGAGGGGGTTTAATGCAAAGAACTGGCTTTCTTGGTGATAGAAGAACAGAGAAGCCAAATAAGGAAGGTGACACAGCCCAGAGTTTAGCACTCAGAGGAAGCCACTACCCCAACCCCAGCCAGAGGTGGGCAGACAAAGAGAACGGCTGACTTGGCTTCCGGGGTCGTTCAGAAGCTGGAAGCACAGTGGCTCCTTCCAGCAGGAGCAAAAGCCATGAAGGAGAAGGAGCTGCTTGTAGAGACCAGACTCCAGGCAGAGAGAAGGGAAGAAATACGCTGGCTTCTCTCTAACCCCGCCCACCGACCTCCTGCCAGTGCCTTCCATTGGCTGCACCAGCTGGGATCCAGATGTCACAGGAGCCCTGCAAACACAGCCTGCAAGGGTGGCCATCCCTGGATGTAGAGCGGAGGAGGGCGCAGAGTGGATAACAAGGTAAACATAGGTACTATTATTATCTCCATCTACATGAAGAAACGAGGCACAGAAAACTTAAGCAACTTGCCCAATATACGTAAGTGGGGATTTGAACCCAGACAGCAAGGCTCCAGAACCCCCAATCTTAACTCCAGTGCTCTAGCACCTTCCCTAGAGCCTCTGGTCTAGCAGCTGGTGGCTTCCACTGGCTTTTCTGTCTTCCATCCTTTATCTTTTTATCTTTCTGTCCGGCACAGACAGCATTGCTGACACATACACAGGGCTTTGGGGTCAGACAGACAAATTCCATTCCAGCTCCACTAGTGATTAGCTGGGTAAAGTGACTCAATCTATTCAGTCAACACATGTTTATTCAGCACTGACTATATGCCAGTCCCAAGGGACTCGACCACTTCAAGCCTCTGTTTTCTCATCCGGACAATGGGTATAATGGTACACACTGGTCAAGCAGATATAGTGAGACAACTGAGGGTCTGCTATATTATTACCACATTTGCTCCCCCCAAATGCTGACTCTCCCACTCCTCCCTCTTTCCCACCTGCTCATCCCTGGATCACTGCACATCTTGGCTAGTGGCTCAGGGAACAGATGTTACTGGCCCCATTGGAGTGAAGCCCCCAGAACAGCAACACTCCCAAGTCACTGGCTGCCCCCCAGGCCAGCCCTGCATCTCTCAGAGGCCCAGTGTCCCCACCTGGAAAGAGGGGTGGGGGACTAGGACCCAGCCGTCTCCCAGTGTGTCCACAAGGAAGAGAGGGTTGGGGACAAAAGAGCAAGAAGAGGAAAGCTCTTTGAAATGTGAAAAGCATTAATAACACCAACAATAACAGTAATGGCACCAGGCAGCAGAACTTGGTGTCGGTTCACCCTGCCTGCTCCTGGGAGCCCCACTGCTTCAGGCTGGAAAGAAATATCATCAGTGGCTGCTGGGCCCTTCATGGAGGAATCCACGGGTCAGGGAGAGCGAGCGGATCTGTTCTCAGCAGAAGTCATACACCATGAGTATGCAGGGTCAGTCAGGCTGGCTTGCCACCCCACATGCTCCTCCAGCCTTGCAGTTTGCTTCAGGAGCAACAAAGGGGATCCCCATGCAGGTCCCGCCAAGTCCATCCCTCTCGCCATCCTCTCTGGGGCAATGGATTCAAGAAGACTCACCTTCAGGTCCTCCCTCTGCTGCTCATAAGCCCTTGGCCTTGGCAAGACCTGTCATCCTGGGCCTCGGGCTTCTCCTCTGCAAATGGAGAAAGAGGCACTTGGCAGCATCCACTCAGAGGGTTGCAGGGGACAGAAGGCATCCTCGGCAGGGAGATGTGAAGAGACCTTGGTGAGGGAAGAAGGAAGGAAGCGGCTGCCTCCCCTGGGGCTGAGGACCAGTGTCAGAGCTGCAGACACAAAAGGGGCCCCCACTAGGAGCCACTGAGGGACCCTGAGCTGTAGCAGGGAGGCCTCTGATGTCCTGCTAGCATCTCAAACAAGCCCAGGTAATGCTGCCTGTAGGAGCCCAGCCTCCCAGGCACAGAGAGAAGGGCAAAGAGGGGGGAAGCAGTCATCACACCCTCGGCAGTATCATCGTTCTGCTGGAAGAAGCAGAGTGCTGGGAAATACCTGGCACATCTCCCGCCTCTAGTCAGCACCCCCTGCTCACCAGTTCTTGTTGTCATCCCCATCAACTGAACTGTTGTCCCGGTGTGAACAGTGCCCCCTACTCTGTTCTTCTGTCCCTTCTTCATCCATACCAGGCGAAGACCTGGTTATCCCCTGTCTTCTGAGGAGGAAATAATTGATAAAGGTGACAATATTCAACTCCATTCTGATGACCAAATTTCACCTCAGGTCTCACTTCACAGAGGGGCAGCAGAGCACCAAAACCTCCGTGACTTAACCAAAGCTTTAGAACCCTTAGCCCTGGCCTCCCAAAAGGTGGCAGTCAGGGCTTCCATCTTTTTTTTTTTTTTTTTTAATTTATTTTGGTTGTGCCAGGTCTTAGTTGCAGCAGGCAGGTTCCTTAGTTGTAGCATGAAAACTCTTCGTTGCGGCATGCATGGGAGATCTAGTTCCCTGACCAGGGAATGAACCCAGGCCCCTTGCATTGTGAGCACAGAGTCTTAACCACTGCGCCACCAGGGAAGTCCCAGGGCTTCCGTGTTTAATGTACTCTTTGCCCCTTGGGGTCAAGCAATCAAGGAAATGAATCAAGTCAATTGAGTCCACATTGATCCTACTCACACACCCAGTGTAGCTTAGCGGTTTGGTTAAACACATTCACTTTGAAGCCAGCCAACCCCAGGCAAGCTGGTGGACTTCTCCGAGCCTCACTTTCCCCAGTGCAAAAATAATCACGCTGCAGATCTGTGGGTCGCTGTGGGAATACAAGGAGAGCACCAGGCACAGAGAAGCCTTTCATAACCTCTTCTTCCCTAGGTCAACCCTGTAGTGCAGGTGTGGCAGATAAAGAAGCAAGGATCAGGGCTTCCCTGGTGGCTCAGTGGTTAAGAATCTGCTTGCCAATGCAGGGGACACAGGTTCGAGCACAGGTCCGGAAAGATCCCATGTGTGGCGGAGCAACTAAGCCTGTGCACCACAACTACAGACACTGTGCTCTAGAGCCTGTGAGCCACAATTACTGAAGCCCGCGCACCTAGAGCCCGTGCTCCTCAATAAGAAAAGCCACCACAATGAGAAGACTGTGCATCGCAACGAAGAGTAGCCCCCGCTCCCCACAACTAGAGAAAACCTGCATGCAGCGACGAAGACCCACTGCAGCAAATTAATTAATTAGTTAATTAATTATTTTTTTAAAAAAAGGAAAAGAAAAGAAACAAGGATCATAATAACCAGGGAGGAATTTCTCATGCACCCACACCAGTGAGTTCATCTCAAATCCAGGTTTGCCTTTGCCCAGAGGCAGTGGCCTTCCATGCCCCCTGCCTGTCCCAACTGCCCCTCCCAGTTGACTTGTCCCCATCAGGGAATAGTCACTATATTTTGAAGAAGCCAAAAACATTTTCTTTATGCTTGTTTTGAGAACCCGTCCTGTGGCTTTATTTTTCTGGTAATTATTTCTTTGTTGTTACAGACAGATGGGAACATGGGTATGCAGACATCGGCTTCCATGAATCGCAGCTGTGGAGACAAGGCTGGAAGGTGGAGAGTGGCGGGAGGGAAGAATTCGCGATGTCTCTGAATGGGGCATCCACGCGAGGAAGTGAGATACTGCCCGCATCTTGTTCTTTGGACTTTTCTTTCACTGAAACTACCAGCATTCGGTATTGGAGTCAGGACCCTGGGAACCTCAGCCTTATTCCTGACTACCCCCCAACACCATAACCTGCAGCAGCTCATTCCTCCAGATCCTACCCTCCAAATCCAGAAAATGGATTCTTTCCTCTCTTGCAAGGCTATGAGGTGAGGCCAAGTCATTCAGGAAGCTGGGATCCAGGAAGCCAATGTTAGAGGTTGGTGCAGAAAGGAACTTTGGAGTCTTGGCTTTGAGTCCTGACCTGAACTTTGCTCTGCGTGACCTTGGGCAAATTCCTTCATCCTCTGGGCCTCAGTTTCCTCATCTGTGAAGTGGGGGTGATAATGCATATCTCCGGGTGTCCTGAGGAGCCTGCAGTGGGCTCATGGCAGGGGGGCTTCCACACAGGGCTGGAAGTGCTCAGTGAGTGGGAGGGGCATTGAGGGGATAGGATGCATCAAAGCAAAAGCCACCCTCTCCTGCCACACAGGCCAGGGGTACCTGAGAGCAGTCTCCGGGGTTCTTTAGGCCAAGACAAGGCTCCTGCCTGCTGGCCTCGGGCCTCCCTGCCCCTCTCAGCCTGTTGTCCTCTTTTACTCAAAAGAAAAGAAAAGAGAAGGAGAAGGGAGGGGAGGGGAGAAGAAGAGAAGGGAGGGGAGGGGAGGGAAAGGAAGAAAAGAAAAAAAAGAGAAAAGAAAAGATAAAAAGAAAAAAGAAGCATCCTTCCTCTGGAGGCCTTTGTCCTAAAACTAGCTGGGGAATGCTAGAGACAGTCACTCCACGCTGAGTATGCTGAGCCACTTTCTGGGCTTAAAAAAATATATTATTGTTTACCTAACGGTTCTTCTGTGAGAAATGGGTGTCTGTTCCTTTAAACAGAGCGCAGCGTGGCAGACAGAGCGGCTCCGGGGTTGTTTGCAGCCAGAGGAGGGGGAGAGGGAGGACATCCTGTTGTTGAGTAGAAATGACAGAGACAGACAGACAGACAGGGAGGAAAGGTCAGCACAGACCCCAGCAGGCAAACCCAGCTCATTTTTTTCCCTATGCAGAATTTTCCTTTTCAAAAAGAAAATATTCACTTTTTTTTTTTTTTGGCCTATATTTGCCAGTCTAACCCCAGATACTACTCACTTGCTTAAGACAAGGGAACCTTCTCCAAGTGGAGTGGCATATCAAGATAAAGGAGGTCCTGACAGTCTCAAGTGCTTGAACTTTGTGCAGAAGGTAGCGTGTGGTCAGCTTTTCCTAAATTCAAGATTTGGGAATAGGAATCAGGAAAAACATACCTCATTTGCTGAATGGTGGTGCGTATCATGCATCGCCATTTTACAGATGTGGAAACTGAGGCTCAGGCAGATGAAGGGCATGCCCAAGTTCAGACGGATTCACAGGTAGCAAGTAGTGGGGCCAAGCTTTCCCCCCCGACTCTTCAAGCTCCTCTTTCCAGAGTACCATGCATGAGTCTTTGTAAACACAGCAACAGATCTGAGGGGGGAAGAGGAGGGGAGACAAGAGACAGAGCGGACTTCTGGCCATGTGGTTTACCAGCCTCTAGTTTAACACTCCAGCAACCCCTTGGATCTTTTTCTTTTTTTTTTAATAGGCTATTATCTTATATTTTTATAGATTATTATTTATTTTTATATTTATTATTTATTAAAACTAATAAATTAATAGTTGTGGTTTTTTTTAATTTATTGGCTGCATTGGGTCTTCATAGCTGTGTGTGGGCTTTCTGTAGTTGCAGAGAGTGGGGGCTACTCTTCCTTGTGGTGCATAGGCTTCTCATTGTGGGGGCTTCTCTTGTTGCAGAGCACTGGCTCTAGGCACAAGGGCTTCAGTAGTTGTGGCACGTGGGGTCAATAGTTGTGGTACATGGCTTTAGTTGTTCTGCGGTATATGGGATCTTCCCAGACCAGAGCTCGAACCCATGTCCCCTGCGTTAGCAGGTGGGTTCTTTTTTTTATATTATTAAATATATTTATTTATTTATTTATTGGCTGCATTGGGTCTTCATTGCTGTGCCCAGGCTTTCTGTAGTTGTGGCGAGTGGGGGCTACTCTTCATTGTGGTGCATGGGCTTCTCATTGCGGTGGCTTCTCGTTGCAGAGCATGGGCTCTAGGCACATGGGCTTCAGTAGTTGTGGCACATGGGCTGAATGGTTGTAGTTCACAGGCTCTAGAGCACAGGCTCAGTAGTTGTCGCGCACAGGCTTAGTTGCTCAACAGCATGTGGGGTCTTCTCGGACCAGGGATCGAACCCATGTCCCCTGCACTGGCAGCGGATTCTTAACCACTGCACCACCAGGGAAGCCCAACCCTTTGGTTCTTGGTTAGTGTTCTCAGGCATCAAGAATAAGCCCAGGATTGTAAACCCCCAAGACTATGTCTGATTCAACCACTACTATCCTCAGCAACATTACAGAGCATTAAAAAAATTTTTAAGATGGATTTTATCAGTTGCCAAATTAGAGTGATTCGCCTGCTTACACTTAGAAGGTGGCTCCCATGATCCTGCAGGATCAGGTCCCTGCCTACTCCTCCCATCCCATCTCTTCACCCTCATCCTTGCTCACCACACTCTGTCACAGCTTCAAAACTCTCTCAGTTCCTCTTACACTGTGCTGCTCTAAGTGAGAGCCACAGCCTCAGACCAGCAGCACCAGCAGCTCCTGGGAGCCAAGTGGAAATTCAGGAGTTCGGCCCCATCCCAGAATCTGCCTTTTAATAATATCCCTAGGTGCACATTAAAGTGTGAGAAGCACCATTATTGCCCATCTAGTTTTTTTGACCTCAGGACCTTTGCACACGCTGCTCCCTCTTGCGTAAAACAATCTTCTTTCATCTTGGCCTGATTTGGCCCTACTCATCCTGAACTCATGTGTCACTTCTTCAGCAAAGTCTCCCTTGACCCTCCAATAACGTTATTCTCCCTCAAAAGTCCAGTTCTTCTCTTTTATAGCACTTTTTGCAGTGTAATTACTTATTGAATGTCTGTCTCTGTGAAGGCTGAGGCCATGTCTCACTGGCTTACCAGGAACATGGTAGGAGCTGCACAAACATATGTTGAATGAATAAACATGGTGCTATTTCTGGCGCTGCAAGGAAAAAGGTTCACAGACAGGCCCGCTGCTTGGGGCACTGGGACTCTTGAGGCATTTTCATTCAGTTTCAGCAAATATTTACTAGGCCAGTGCCTATCCATAGCTGGGGTCATATGTGTAGCAGACTTCTTGTGACAAAGTGGATCCCTGAATTTGGAACAGTGATTCTGTTGTCCTGTTCAGGGCACAAGGTCAGGGGCTGAATGAAACGAAGCCAAGAAATGTACATTCCTGGAGGTAACAACAAGGAACACTCAGAAGGAGGGGTAGGAAATTAACATTTCCTGGGCCCCACTTCTGGGCCAGGCACCTACACAGCTTGTAACTGTCATATATACACAGTACACGGTTACATATATGTATATGTGTAAAGGACTAGAATTAGCCAAGATAATTGTGAATAAGACAAAGAGGAAAGATTCATGCTTTCACATATCAAGACATATGATAAATTTACAGTCATTAAATCCATGTGGTATATTGGTGCAGAGACTGACAAATAGAACAAAACGCAGAGCCTGGAAAGAGACCCACACATAAATGGAAAGTACCTACATGCAACGGTGAGGGGAATGGTCCCCTGAACAGCAGCATCAACTGGGAACTTACTAGAAATGCAGATTCTCAGGCCCGACCCTAGACCTTCCGAATCAGATACTCTGAGGGTAGGCCCAGCAATATGCGTTTTAACAAGACTTCTGGGTGATTCTGAGACCTGTTTTGCCAGGGTTGGTCTTGGAATGACCCAGCTACAACTTCCCTCCATCCCTGTGTGTAACCTCTCAAAAGTCAGATACTGGGAGCATGTAGCTCATTGGTCTAGATTAAATCACACGCCCCTCTCAGGCAAGGAGACACAGCTTCATATAGAACCTACACTGAACAGAGAAGGAGGCAGTTCCCCAAAAGTCAGGGGTAGAGGCCGTTGTTTCCAGAAGATGGGGAGGAGGGATTCTGGGCTGGGGCTCCTCCACTCACCATTTCGTGATCCCCTCCTGATCCCTGAGTGCTTCGTAGGGGTCTTCACCTATCGTTGATGGTGCTGTTGAACTCCAGGTTGGCCTCTGATGGTCCCAGGACACTCTCAGGAAACACCGTGAGCTAGAACTTCCACAATGGGAAGCCCCAGACTCACTCCCTCACTTACTTCCTTCCCAGCTGCATAACCTTAGGTTCCTGAGCCTCGGTTTCCTCATCAGCAAATGGGAATAATAATCCTTACCCCACTGGATTGTTGTGAGGTTCAAATAAAATAACGTTAAGAGGCATTATAAATATTTATTATTATAGGAAAGGCACAGATTTGTAGCCGTGGACAAGGTGGGTAGCCTGGGGAGACAATGGATTGCAAAGTCTTTTTTTTCAGCATTTTGATAATAATCAAATGGCCTGCTCCATGTCAGATCCCCCCATCTCTGGTTAAAACATCAGCCACCTGAATTCTCATGTCTTAGCAGCTATATAGTGATACCTTATGTTTACGTGGTGTGTCAGAGCTTGCAAAGTGCTTTCTGATCCATCATCTCATCGGATTTGACCCTAACATTCCTGAGAGGGAAGGGGTACAGCATTCGAATACCCATTTCATAGACAAGGAAGTTGAGGGTCAGCATGATGAAAACTTGACCAAGATCACAGGAACAAACTCCAGTAGAACTGGGACCAAATGTCAGCTGTCCAAGAAAGGGAAATTTCACTGCCCTGAACTGTGATACCCAGGAAGGACACCTCACTGCGGTGAAACAATTTAGGGAAGCTTAATGAAGCAGAAACCTACATGTGTGCAAAGCTTGCTAAGAACAGGTGAGTATACTCATAGTTCCTTTCCTGCACTTGGAATGTTTTGATCCTGAGTGGGTAGCTGGAGGCCCTCTGGTGAGTTTTGTTTTTCAGCTCAATGTTTTTAAAGGTGCTATATCAATTACCACTCAAACACACCTAAACACAGCCTATGTCATCTCTCCACCTCTGTGCTATTGTCGGGGTCCTGGGAAGGAGCATCTAATCAACTGAGCCTAGGACGGGCACGTGTGCCTGGGCTGCCAGGGGCTGGAAGAAGGAGGGATTCCACAATAGGAAATGGATCCTCCATCCCCACCACCCTTTATGATCAAACACTATACAAAGGGAGCCTGAAGTGGGGAGAGGGGAGCTCTACTGCCCAAGCCATGTGTCCTGTCCAGGGCTTGTTAAGCAGAGCTTGGATTGTATTTCAGTCTCCAGGCACCCTATCAGCTGAGCATCTGAGCATCTTGTGCAGTCTACAACCTGCACTAGCATACATGGCAACTGTGCTTCTCAGGAAAAAGCAGAAGACTTGGCCACAACAGACTCCATTCCCACACAGCAGCAACTGGAGGGAGCCAAGTCATAGCGGCTGCCCTCCTTGGATGGGCACACTCTCTCTACATCTTCACAGTCTGCAGCTGGCCTGCTTCACTTGTTTATGTCACCTGCCTGGCCCCCAACATATTTAAGTTTATGACCGCTGTCTCAAACAATACATTTTTTCACATTGGTTTATCTAGGTAATTAGTTTCAGAGTCTATTTCTGAATGGCATTTTTTCTTTCCCACCCAACCCCCTTTCCCAACACTGCTGGTTAATCTATTTATTTTTACTCTATTTCCTCTTAAAAATACATACAATACAACAAGATTTTTTTTTTAAGTCAGACTCCTGGTAATCTCTGGAATGTGGGAGAAGCACTTTTACCACAAAGTTATATTAAGAAGTTTAATTATCATGAAATTACTATATAACAAATATATCAAACATTAAGTATGTACACTGCATATATACACTGAGAATTCCTGGGCAACCTCAGTCTATAAACCCATTCACCTCACCTACAACCTCAACAGACTCTTTATTCCTTTTCTTTGACCAGCATGGGAGACCCATGCTTCTGGACAGACTCCCACCTTCCCAGGGCCCACCACTAGTGCTGAGTTGTTAAGGCAGTTGGGAGAACTTTCTCAGCTCATTCCAAGGATGCTATCATTTCTCTTTTCTCTTGGCACAAACCCACTCCAATTTGTTAGACATTTATTTGTTCATTTCCCATATTTCAGGAAACCATGGGGCTCCAGGTTGCTATTGTAGGTTGTCTCAGTCAGCTACTGCTGTATAACAAACACAAATATCACACATACACCAGGAAGTGTTTCTCACTCTGTGCCTGAGGGTCAGTTGGGGTGGCTTTGCTTCAGGCTACAGGTCTTTGGGTCACCCAGGGCAGCCCTGCATAACACCTATCCTCCTGGGCCCATGTCATGTTTTTCTTGTGGCCACTGTAAAAGCAAGACAGCAAGCTCAACAGCACAAGCACCTTTCAAGTCCCTGCTCATGTCATATCCAGTAATACCTCATTTGACAAAACAAATAAAATGACGAAGCCCAAAGCAAAGGCAGGGAAATATGCTTGCCCCACAGAGATGGACAGAAAGGGGAGAGAGAATATTTACAGACAATGCCCTCCCTGTGCCCTTTGGTCACAAATATCCATTCCTTTCCCACATGCAAAATACACTCACTCCATCCTGAAGACACTCCAAAAATCTTATTCAGTTATGACACTGAGCTGGAAATCAAGAAACTCATGATCTACAGCAGATCTCACTGAGGCTCGCCTTGATCCACAGACCTGAAAATCAAAAAGACAAGTTGTTTTTCCCATATACACCCAAAACACAATGGCAAAATAGGTTTAGAATCACTGCAAAAACGTTCCCATTTGAATAGGGAGTAACCTGGGAGTAAGGAATGTCCCTTGATTTGGCCCCTGTCCCACACCCTCAGACTAGCTCCACAGCCCTTTCTTCCCTGGGGCCCCTGGCTCTCCCTTGGGAGGTCCTCCACGTCCATCAGCCTTTGCCCCTGCTGAAGTGTTCTTTGGGGAAGATGCCCTTCTCAGTGGTGAGCGGTTCTCCAGTCAGCTTCCTGCCTGAAGAAAGGTGGGGACCCAGAAATGTACTCATATCCCCAACAGCCTCATTTTCTTTTAGATCAGTCTGGTAGCTGTTTTGACAATAAACTTTCTCAAAAACTGTTACCTTTTCTGTGAATTTTATTCTAGTCAACTCTAAGCACCAAAAGCTGTATCCATAATTCTTTTGGAGTCTCCCTCTCTCTCTCTCTCTTTCATCTCTCTGTCTCTCTCTCTCTCTTCACAGGTGCACACACACACACACACACACCTTTAATTTTTCCAGGAGTCTTTTTGTCTAGCTGAAAAGATGCACCATACCCTCCCCTCACACAGAAAAACTGCAGCTTAGTGGAGGAGACAAGAGGATAAAATGGAAGGCCTTTTGAAGTGTGTGCAAATTCAGACCCGTGCTTAAGGGAGGTGTGGAAATCTCTTTATAATACCTATTCTCTCTGTAGCATCCCTTCTACTTCTAGAAGGGACTGACTGGAACATCTCAACTCTTGTGGCTCATTCCTAATACCATGGGCCTCCCTGGCATATATTTTCCATTAATTTCAATGCCTCCTTTTGTCCCAGGCCACCCTACATAAAGTCGTAACCCTCCCACTACTGTCTTATTTGTCTCCCCATGATATATTTCACATATTTTTTTGTTGCTGTTTATTATTTATCCACCCTCAACAGAATCTAAGTTCTGTAAGGACAGAGAACTTTTTCAGAGTTATTCCCTGCATTTCCAGTGCCTGGAAATGTCTCTAGAATGGAACACATTCTTAATAAATGGAATGACATGTGGATTGATGGATGGATGGATGGAAGAAGAAATAAATGAATGAATGTATAGGCAAGTCCTGAATTTTCCACTTGAAAGGGACTTCATACTTTGGGCCCCACCAGGCTCCAGCCCTACTGAAAGACAAAACATTGCCTTATCTTTCTGGTTCTGACTTGCCTTCTCTCCTTTATGATTCTGCCCAACACTGCAGGGCTTCTTCAATTCCCTCAGTCAACCACTTATCAAGAAGCCTCCCAGATACCCACCCCCAAGTTGTCTGAACATATCCTGGATTCCCATGGACTTGAATGCAAATCTTCAACAAATAGTAGAAGGATGATTAAAACTCAGGCAGATGAACTAGAATTGGAGTCAGAATCAAAAAGCTTAAACTAAGGAAAACTAGTGCAATTAAGCAAAAAGTTTCACTGAGCTTCCTGGTGGCCAAGGCATAAAAGAAAAGATGATGAAGTGCACCATTAAAAGATGTATGCTAGTTTGTTAGGTAAGGCCATCTTTTTTTTCCTGGGCACTGTCAAGTACTGTAAGCACAGTAAAATTCAGGTGGAGAAAACTTCCCACAGTGAAGGCAACTTCCTGCAGACCTCTGAACTCAATCATGACCTTGAGATTAAAAAGGAGGAGCTCATGTGAACTTCAAGAAAGGGCACCATAGCCTAAGGGCATCCTCCTGTTTCCTGGAAGAGAGAGGAAGTGAGAGTGGGGAAAAAAAGGAGTTTAAAGCACCTTCCAAGAGAGAGAAATTCAAGATCTATCCAACCATATTTTATTTTGTTTTCCAGGCTGCAAAAGCTGAAGAGTACCACAAATTAATTAGCTCCCTTAATTGGAGAGCAGATAGAAAATGTATCATTTCACTAGCTCCTTGACTTGTTGATCCACTGGTTCACTGTCTGCACTGTGGTGACCTTGGGGGTGTTATTTGGTCTGACAGCTGAGAGCTGATGTGGACGTTTACTTTTTGAGAGCGTTGGAGAGCCCAGATCCCCAGTGCCCCCACATGAGGCTTGGGGGGACGGTCCTCCCCAAGAGGCTGTAGTGACCCCTCTGGTCTGGAGGGGCAGGGTGTGTGCCAAAGAGGGAGAGTTATTGTGTTAATAATAGAAAATATTAAAGAGACAAGCTTTTTTGTTGTTGAAATTCCCTTTTACCATATGGAGTGGGATTTGGTTCCTGGGACGACCGGTGACCAAACTTAGTGCTTACTCATGGCCTTTGTAAAAACAGTGTTGACCCCACCAGGCCCTTAGTTTACATTATTAAGCTTCATTCTAGAAGCCAGGCTTCCCAGCTCCAGGACCTGCTTTGTCAGGAGAGGACAGGGAGATACAGACATCGTATTTATAGCGTAACCCTCCTTAGCAATTCCAGGAAAGTGAGCTGACCTTTCAGTTCAGAGGACCGTGAACTCCACACTACCCTCCTCAGTTTGGGTCTGTTAGGCTTGAGGCAGAGGTGGGGGCTCAGAGAATCATGGACAGAAGAGTTTACTGGATCCCAAAGGTGGAGTCATAAAAGCACCTTGGAGCGGATGCCACCAATACAAGAGGCTGTTTTGTCTCCTCTGCCTGGGTCCTGCCTGGTTCATGGCTGAGTGCCGAAGCCAAAATTTGGTCAAACTCTTTCCCGGATTCCCAGCCGGGGCTCCCCTCTCCTGGGTTTCTGGCATCTTCTTTACTTACTAAATGTGCTTTGTGATCTCAGGTAGTGGGAGGCAGAAAACCCACTGCTAAACAGGGAAGCAGCTAAAAACCCCAAATGCCAACATGTCTAGTCAGGTACATGGTCGTGCCCTATCCCACTCATTCATTAGTATCTCCATTCACAAATATCTATCTCCAGTCAGCTACCTGCAGCTGCAATACAAGGCTGCAGGTCTAGAAGCTTCATTCAAAACTGGGAGGGAGAACCAGTGGTGGTCAAAGTGATTAGAAGAAGGGAAAGGGCCTTCAGTCTATGATGGTGCCGTTGAGTTTACCCTGGAGGCAGCTGGGGTATCTGAAATAGGGGCATGAAGAATCAGACAGAGCCAGTAGGTTAGTAAAGCAATTAAAGAACGAAATTAAGAACATTCTCAGCACTGGCCCCCGAGGAGGGTTAAGGATTAGGATATAGCACAGTGAGCCTCATCGAAACCTTGCCTCAGAGACCACTCCCAGGACATTGGGGCACTCGGGCAGCCTCCCTGCTGCGGGGCAGGCATCCTTGGCAAGCAAGCAAATCATCAAAGGCTCCAGCAGCAGGAGCACTGCAGCCGTTAGACAGTGGAAGACAGATTTCCTTTAAAGTGTGCCTTTAAAGGCAGCTCATTTACCTTCGTGGGCCCCAGGAAAGCCCAAAATAGGTGGCATCCAGGAAACCCCGACTCTTTCAGATCAACACCGTCTAATGCAGTATAAGAACCATAGGTCAGACCAAGAAATGACTTCCTGACTGTAAGGGCCTATTGGACCATGAAAGAGAACTCCTAGAGAGACTGTGAAATCATCTTCCCTCAAAGATT
The DNA here is from genome assembly GCF_030028045.1 of Hippopotamus amphibius kiboko. Classification (NCBI taxonomy): domain Eukaryota; kingdom Metazoa; phylum Chordata; class Mammalia; order Artiodactyla; family Hippopotamidae; genus Hippopotamus; species Hippopotamus amphibius. The sequence goes on along the minus strand of NC_080202.1, from coordinate 27,513,631 downwards.
TTAGATTCTTGTTTCTTTGGGGCAGTGGATTGCAGGCCAGCCCAGGGGCAGGCAGGCAGAGAGATTTGATGAATTCTTAAACCCCTTCCTCTCAACCCAGGAAGTATTTTTCAGTTCTAAGAACTGAGGTTTCTCCTGCGTTTCTGGGTGGATAGTTGAGTCCAGAAAGCAGATCGGGACAGCAACTATTATATTCTGCCTAAATTGCTCGTAAGTAGTTGGCGGGACAGGTTTAGGATGAAGCCTTCACATTTTACTTTTTTATTTTATTTTTCAGAGATAAGTCAACTGGGTAGCAGACTCCAGATTTTCAAATACTAAATAAGAAATACATACGGGAATATGTGTGTAAATACAGATGATTGAACTTGGTATACCTCAAAATAAATGAAAGAAAGAAAAAAAGAAAGAAAGAAAGAAAGAAAGAAAGAAAGAAAGAAAGAAAGAAAGAAAGAAAGAGAGAAAGAGAGAGAGAGAGAGAGAGAGGGAGGGAGGGAGGGAGGGAGGGAGGGAGGGAGGGAGGAAGGAAGGAAGGAAGAAAGGAAGGAAGGAAGGAAGGAAGGAATACTCTTAGCCTGAAAGCCATTTTACTATTTTAAATATGTGGGGTTTCTCTAGTTTTGTGACAAGCAGCTGTAGGATGTAAAATAAAATCCGTTTCTCTCCAGTCTCTGGGCAATGCTAAAGTATCAAATGGTAAACAAGGATGGTGGGTGGTGGAGGGTAGAGGGTGGGGAGTGGGGGATGGGGGATTGGGGGTGGATGGATGGGGTGGGAGAAAAGTGAGGCAGAGAGTACATTTTCTTCCTGTTGAAAATTTTCTAAAACAATAGATGTGAACCCTCAAAGCCCATGGAGAACTATAGTTTTTATTTAAGCATCTGAGAGCTTTGGAAATGCCCCCCAAATTTGAATACAAACTCCCCAAGTGACATGGTCAAACTCAAACAGGCTGTGTCTCCCGGCAGCTGGACACTGACATTCTCTGGTTGAAGGAAAAGAAGGAGGGGTGGTGTTAGGAGGTGGTCCTTCCATCTGGGCCGTTTTGCATTTGTGATGCTTCTCCAGGATAATTCTCATTGGATTTGCAAGCACTACAATTGCCACACCAGGGCAGACGCCACAACCAATTTGGTTAAATGAGTTCATATCTGTAATGACTATGTACTGGGCACATTACTCCATGAGCTTGGAGTTGGGTTGGTGCTGGGCTTCTGACAAAGGCACCAAGTGGCCCTGACCTTACCTGACCTTCTCTCCCTGCTCTATCCCTACCCTTAGTGCTTTTGAGAGCACAGAGCTGTTTACTCATTCATTCATTCAATTGATCGTTCAATACATTCAGTAAATTTTCTTTATGCTTCTCCCAAGAGCTAAAAATGCAGCCATGAATGAGACAGCCCACTGCCCGGCTCCCATGGGCCTCACATCTTAGTAATGGGAGACTCACAAGCAAAGGAACAACCATAGATAGATAGACACATAGATAGATACATAGATACATAGATAGGTAGGTATGGAAAGAGAGAGAACTATTATATTTATTATAAATAAATTAAAATGTACATATGTACGTATATGTGTGTGTGTATATGTGCATATATATACATATATGTGTATATATATATAAATGTGTATATACGTGTGTGTGTGTGTATGTATATATATATATATATATATATATATAAAATTTCAAATTGTGACAAGTGCTATGAGGCCAACCAGGCAATGGAGTGACTGGCATGGGGCCCCAACATTAGCTCAGGTGGGTGGGAAAGGCCTCTCTGTGACACTTAAGCTGAAACTTTTGTGCCAAGGAGCCAGCCAGCCCCATGAAAATCAGAGGAGGATGCTCCAGGCAGAAGGCCTGGCAGGTACCAAAGCAGAACACAGCAAGCAGAAAGGAGCTTGATGTGTTCAAGGAACAGGAAGAAGGGCATGGCTGGGGCACGGGGAGGGGCAGAGCTAGAAAGAACCACGTAGATCCAGAATTAGCACCAGGAAGAAATGTAGAGCTCATGGGTTCAATTCCCAGCTTTACGGTTGGAAAATCTGAGGCTCACAGAGCAAACCTGACTTGCTCAGGGTGACACAGTGATTAAGAGTAGAGCTGGGGGCTTCCTAGATGGTGCAGTGGTTAAGAATCTGCCTGCCAATGCAGGGGACATGGATCTTCCCTGCTCTAGGAAGATCCCACATGCCATGGAGCAACTAAGCCCGTGCGCCACAACTATGGAGCCCATGTGCTGCAACTACTGAAGCCCACGCACCTAGAGCCCATGCTCCACAACAAAAGAAGCCACAGCAATGAGGAGCCTGCGCACCACAACGAAGAGTAGCCCCCACTCACCGCAACAAAAGAAAGCTAGCGCACAGTAAAAAAGACCCAACACAGCCAATAAAATTAATTAATTAATTTAAAAAAAAAAAAGCAAGAATAGAGCTGGGACTGGTCCCCGTGCCTGTGACAGTCTTGCCCGTGTTTGTTCAGTGTGTCATGTGTCACAGCTCACATGTGTGCAGCACAGGCCTATAGGACACTTCCTTGGGGAGAGGCAGGTTGGGAAAAAGCAAGAGCTGCATTTGGTGGTAAAAGAGAGCCCAGACGTCCGTGTTGGCCAGCGCCAGCCTCAGGTTCAGACGGTCCCTTACAAGATTTGGACCTTGGGGTTGTCATTTCACCTTCCTGAGCCTCGATCTCGCCATCTATAAAGTGGATATATTGCAGGGATAGTGTGAGATGGTACATCTGGAGAGCCTAGCACAGGGTCTGGTGCAGAGAAGGGGCCCCATTACACATTCATTGCTCTATGATTATCATATAGCCTGGGGCCCATTGTGCTGGAGAGAACACCCACGCACGAACCCCGAAAACACTTCGTGCTTGTTCACACACTCACCAAACATTTACTGAGCACCTACTCTGTGACAAATACTGCACCAATCCCTGGGAACACTGCAGGGGAGAGACCACACGTGGTTGGGCTAGCCCACGAGACGGGCCACTATGGCCATAACCACACTGGGAAGTTGACGGTTGTGACTGCAGGAAGTGCTAGCACAGGGCGGGTTCCAGTGCTTTGAGAGACCGTCGGGAGGAGGGCAGTCTGGTTGCTGAGGTCAGCGCAACCCTCCCTGACAAAGTTGAGCTTGGGAAGCAATGTGAACCATGAGCTGGGGGTAACGAGGCAATTGATAAGGGCAAAAACAGGGTTACAGCAGAAGGAAGAGCAAGTACCAAGGTCCTGGGATGCACAGTGGGTGTGAGTGACTGACAGAAGTTGAAGTGGCCACCAGAGGGGAAGGGCCCATCAGTAGAGGAGGAAAGAGATGGAGGTATGGGCCGGATGACAGAGGGCCTTGTGCCAAGATACGGGTTTTGGGTTCTATCCTGAAAATAATAGGAAGCCTTAAAGGACGTTTAAGCAGGGATGCTTGGAACATAAACGTGATTCTCCCAAATGTATTAATTTATTCAACAAACATTTACTGGGCACCTTGTATGTACAAAACACTGTTCCAGGCACCATGAGGATAGGGAAGATGCGCTGGGCACTAAGGCTCTAATAGAACAGTGGAGCAAACTGGTATACTAGCAACAGTTTATTGTAGAAGAGCCCTGGGCTGGGTATTGAGGACAGGGGTTCAAGTCCCAGTTCTGCTGTTTACTGAATAGTCCAGAGCTCCTTGAGGACAGTGATAAGTTCAATTATCTTTGGGTCCCCAGCATCTGGCAGACAGGAGGATGGGTAAACTTAGAATAGTCACATCACTTTGGATAATATCAATAAGGCCTACCATTTGTTTACTGTTTTATTGTCTTTAAAGACTTTTCACATACTGGATCTTATTTTATTCTCACGCCATCCCTCTGACTAGATTCAGGACCAACTACATAATTTGTGAGGACCAGTGCAAAATGAAAATATGGGTCTCTTCAAAAATTAATAAGAATTTCATGACAGTAGCAGCAGAGCATTAAACCAAGGTCAAGATCATTGTAAGGATGGGGTCCTGTGTAACCGTACAAGCTGCATGTCCACGAAGCCAGCCCTGGGTAAATTCTATTTTACTCATTTTAAAGGAAACTGAGGCACAAGGGAAAATGACTCTGTCCATGTCACCAGCTGGCAACCCAAAGAGTGAGCCTCAAAAGAAACTCAGGCCTTCTGATTCCGGGTCCAGAATGCTTCCTGGTGAAATAAGGCTGACTTACTTATGCTCTGGCTTGCAGGTCTGCTGTGGGCTGTGTTCCTGGCAGCGTAGTTCTAAGCATTGTTTGAAAAGTGATGTAGACAACAAAATGGATCGCAATTGTTCATAATGTCACAACCCTTCAATGGGTCCTGTTGCTCTCAGGAAAAAGGCTAAAGGTGGAGTCCTTTTGTAATCTGACCCTTGATTAAAATTCACCAGCTGCACCACCCACCGCTGCTCCCTCCTTCAAAATATGCTTTCCAACCACACACCTTCCCGCAATTTTCCAACTGGGCCTTGCTCCCACTGGCTTCCAGGCCTTTGCTTGTACTACTCCCTCTGCACCAGATACTGTGTTATGAAGGTGAGTTCAAGGTAGCCAGCTAACGAAGAGATCAGGGCAGGATAAGAAAAGGCATCTAAGGCAGATGACTAGTCGTCTGTGTCCTTGGAAAAAACTATCCATCCACCCATCCTTCCTTCCCTTCATCCTTCCATTCATCCTTCATCCATCCATCCATCCACCCAACAAATATTCACTGAGCCCTGTGTGCTATTCACCAGGTATTAAGTTAGGCACTGAGCATCCAGAAATGAATAAGTCACACCTCCCACCCCCAAGAAGCTCACAGTCCAATGGAAAGACAAATAAGGGTTGCCCATAGCGTAAACCCCTAATTTCTTAACATATGTGAATCCAGACTCCTTCCCCACAATTTATGCAAATTCTTACTTTCTTCCTGCTGATCCTGTCTCCATTCTTGTTCATAAGTTTCATCCCAGTATGGCCTTGAGCCAGTTGGGACAAAGCCCTAAGCCTCTGTACTATTTTTCCATAAGAAATACAATTCTGGTGGCAATTTTATGGATTTTGTGACTTTATTATATATAGACCTGAAGAGTTATGGTGAAGGATTATGTCTTAGACTCTACAGCCTTCCATCATCTTGCTGGTTTGCCACCAATAATCCTCCACTTCCTCAAAGCCCAACTATTAGCATGGACCCCTCCCCACTGCGCAGCCCCTGGGAGTATCGTCCAGTCCTCACTCCATACCCTGACACATCCGCCAAGGAAAACTGGCTCCCCAGAACCTGGTGAAGATAACGAGCTCCAATTCACAGAAAGAGACCACGACAATACAGAGAGTGGTGAGCACTGCCACAGGGCAAGCTCAGGATGCCCATGTGAGGTGTCACAGAAGACGGCTGAGTTCTGGGAAAGACTCCTGGATGAAAAGGCAGTTCAGAAGAGGATATTCCAAGCAGAACAAATGACAAGGATGAGGAAGCCAGAGAGGACATGGTGATTTAAGGGCAATGAAAGTGGTTCAGCAGGGCTGGAGGATCAGATGTGAGGAGCAGGAAGATGACACTGGAGAGGCAGGCAGGCAGTCAGGGCTAGGACATGATGGGTCAGGGGTGCCGCGCTGAGGACCGTGGACTTGAAGCTCTAGCTGCAGAGCTGCTGCTGAGAGATCTGAAGCCGAGAAGTGATAAGATGGTAAGAGAATTCAGAAAAATTACAGGGCAGAGATATATGGGGTCACTCAACCCCAACCTGAAGGCTATAGGAGCCTCAAGCTCAGGGTCAATGTCATTACAAGGCAGCAGTCTGCCCCCCACCCCACCAGGGAGTAGGTATGAGACCAGACAGAGCCACTCCTGGGGTCAAGGCCTTGTGATAGAGACAGGCAGCAGACCCCCAGGGTGGCTGTCCTTGTGTCCCCCCACCTGGGGTAGGAGGAGGGGAGGAAGTGGCCTCACACCCACTCTGTTCTCCAGCAACTCCTCTTGGGGATCTGTTATCAGAGTGAAAACAAAGACTCATGGACTGTCAGGACCTGGCAGAAGGATTCAAACCAATTTTCAAATGTCTTCAGGCCAGCAAAACCTAAAATACACTTTTTCCAGAGCTCTTTCCCACCACCACCCCGCTGCTGCTTCATTCTTTTTCCACCCCCTCACTTTCAGTCTGTATGTGTCCCTAGGTCTGAAGTGGGTCTCTTGTAGACAGCATATATGTGGGTCTTGTTTTTGTATCCACTCAGCCAGTCTGCGTCTTTTGGTTGGTGCGTTTAGTCCATTTACATTCAAGGTGATTATCGATATGTATGTTCCTATTACCATTTTCTTAATTGTTTGGGGTTTGTTTTTGTAGGTCCTTTTCTTCTCTTATGTTTCCCGCTTAGAGAAGTTCCTTTAACATTTGTTGTAAGGCTGGTTTGGTGGTGCTGAATTCTCTTAGCTGTTGCTTGCCTGTAAAGATTTTGATTTCTCCCTCGAATCTGAATGAGATCCTTGCTGGGTAGAGTATTCTTGGTTCTAGGTTCTTCTCGGTCATCACTTTAAATATATCATGCCACTCCCTTCTGGCTTGTAGAGTTTCTGCTGAGAAATCAGCTGTTAACCTGATGGGAGTTCCCTTGTATGTTATTTGTCACTTTTCCCTTGTTGCTTTTAATAATTTTTCTCTGTCTTTAATTGTCAGTTTGACTACTATATGTCTTGGTGTGTTTCTCCTTGAGTTTATCCTGTCCGGGACTCTCTGCACTTCCTGGACTTGGGTAGCTATTTCCTTTCCCATGTTAGGGAAGTTTTCAACTAGAATCTCTTCCAGTATTTTCTCAGGTCCTTTCTCTCTCTCTTCTCCTTCTGGGACCCCTATAATGCGAATGTTGGTGCATTTAACATTGTCCCAGAGGTCTCTTAGGCTGTCTTCAATTCTTTTCATTCTTTTTTCTTTATTCTTTTCTGCATCAGTGATTATCACCATTCTGTCTTCCAGGTCACTTATTCGTCCTTCTGCCTCAGTTAATCTGCTATTGGTTCCCTCTAGTGTATTTTTCATTTCAGTTATTGTGTTGCATATCTCTGTTTGTTTGTTCTTTAGTTCTTCTAGGTCTTTGGTAAACTTTTCTTGCAACTTTTCGATCTTTGCATCCAATCTTTTTTCAAAATCCTGGATCATCTTCACCATCATTATTCTGAATTCTTTTTCTGGAAGAGTGCTTATCTCCTCTTCATTTAGTCGTTTTTCTGGTGTTTTATCTTGTCCCTTCATCTGGTACAAAGTCTTTTGCCTTTTCATTTTCTCTGTCTTTCTGTGGCTGTGATTTCCAGTTCCACAAGGTGAAATAGTGCTGATACTGCTTGATTCTGCTGTCTGCCCTCTTGTGGAGGAAGCTGTCTAGGAGGTTCATGGGTGCTTCCTGATGGGAGGGACTGATGGTGGGTTGGGCTGGGTGGGTGGAGCTCAGTAAAACTTTAATCCGATTTGGTGGGTGGAGCTCAGTGACACTTTAATCGGCTTGCCTGCTAATGGGTGAGGCTGTGTTCCCACACTGGTGGTCATTTGGCCTGAGACGATGCAGCCCTGGAGTTTACAGGCTCTTTGGTGGAGCTAATGGTGGACTCTGGAAGGGCTCACACCGATGAGCACTTCTCAGAACCCCTGCTGCCAGTGCCCCTGTCTCCTCAGTGAGCCACAGCTGCCCCCCACCTCTGCAGGCAACCCTCCAACACCAGCAGATAGATCTGGTTCAGTCTCCTATGGGATCACTGCTCCTTCCCCCTGGGTCCTGATGAGCACACTTTTTTGTGTGCCCTCCAAGAGTGGAGTCTCCGTTTCCCCCAGTCCTGTGGAGGTCCTGCAATCAAATCCCGCTGGCTTTCAAAGTCTGATTCTCTGGGGATTCCTCCTCCCGTTGCTGGACCCCCAGGTTAGGAAGCCTGATGTGGGGCTCAGAACCCTCAGAACTTCTGCGGTATAACTGTTCTCCAGCTTGTGAGTCACCCACCCAGCATTTATGCGATTTGATTTTAACGTGATTGCGCCCCTCCTACTGTCTCGTTGCAGCTTCTCCTTTGTCTCTGGATGTGGGCTGGGTTTTTTTGGTGAGTTCCAGTGTCTTTCTGTCAATGGTCGTTCAGGAGTTAGTTGTAATTCCAGTGCTCTTGCAAGAGGGAGTGAGAGTATGTCCTCCTACTCTGCCATCTTGATTCTTCCTCCTGCTGCTTCATTCTAAAAGCCGCAAGGATTTCAAGGGAAATGGAATCAGCATGGTCCTGGTTCCTTCACAGCTGAATCTGTTACCAAGTCCAAGCTTGCTCTGCTTGCCACACAACAGGCCAATGAATCGAAGACGAGGTGTTGAGGCAAGGAATACAACTTTATTCAGAAAGCTGGCAGACCGAGAAGATGGCAGACTAATGTCTCCTAAAAAACCTTCTTATTGGTGTCTGGATGCCAGTTTGTTTTATAGCACCAGAGAGGGAGAGGCCATGAGGAAGTGAAGTAAAAGGGCAGAACAGAGAGGGAGCAGCTGTGAGGAAGTAAAGTGAAAGGACCATCAGTCTTGCCAAATATCTCCAGAAATGACCAGCCTCCGTGAGGGGATATGTTAATTTCAGCCATTCACACAGGTGGGCAGGGCAGATTGTCTGCCTGTGAGCTGAACAGAGGCACTGTAGTTCAACATTCAGGCAGAGGGGCAGTTTTCCTGGAGGCAGGCCATGACATATGATTACAATAACAAAAGCAACAAAAAGCAAAGGTTAAAGTCAAAGAAACAGATCTAACACGGAGTATGATTTAGCTTTACATGGCAACAGACCCTCAAACCGGCCCAAGCACTTTCAAGACACCTTTGCAGGCTCCTTGAGCATCTTGTTTTGAATCAGGAAATCTGGATTTTGCCAGAACTTTATGTTCAAGTTCAATATTAATGTCAGAACCCATGAAATGTGAGTGGGTTCTAAATTTGGGAAAACATGTTCTTCAATCTCTCCCCAAAGCATTCCTTCAGCTACTGGCTTTGGAGGCAAATTCTCTATTCTGTGTGCCTGCTCAATGTTGGCTCTGAATGACACACTCAGGCTTCGAACATGCGAGGTGCTCACTCAGCAGATCAAGAGATCAATAATCCGCTTTGGAAGAGCATGCAGAGGGCATCCAGTATCTAGCCAACTTCCTTTCTTGGCAAAGGTACTGGGTTGAGTCTTGTTTCCATCCAGGACGTCTGCCCTGACTTGAACTTTGACTCCCTACCAGTGTCCTTCCTGAACTATTTACACTGTGAACATAGCGCCTAAAAAGATTTATTGAAAAAAAAAAAAAAAAAAAAAGAGCCGTGTCATTTTTAGAAAGGCGAGACACCCAACACATCCTACTCTGAGTAGATTTCTTTGATGGCTTGTGATGTTGCCTGAATGGTAAATATACCCTCAGACTCCAAGTAAATAATCCATGGCATGTAACTTGGGGATAAAAGAGGAAATTTTACACAACGTGGCCACAGACGCCTTGTCATTTCCCAGAAATTAGAGGGTCTTCCAGTGGCCCTGTAAATTTATCACATGAGTATTCTTCCATGTCTTCAGGAGCAGATGGGGCCTGTTTTGATAATGTTTTCCAATCCCCATAGATAACATGGGGTGGGGGAGGGAAAAGGGGCAGGAAGGGGAGGGGGAGGGTGGGACCACCTGCAGTTGCCCCCAGAATGGGAAACAAGCGCTCCTGCTGGCAGCCAGGCGTTCTGTGCCTCTGGTCACTTGAAAGACGCTTTGTTAGCATGGATCATGTCGTCTTTGAAGGGAAGCAGCAAGGGACCTGAGGGAACCCTCATTCCTGTATCAGGTGGCCCTTCACTAAAGCACCGAGGTGGTAAAGGATTGGCTGAAAGAGCGACTCAAATGCAGAGGAGGGGCTAGGACCAAAGACAGGCTGCAAGGGGTCTTGAAAGGCATCCCTCTGCCTCCAGAGAGGATTTGCAGGGGTTCTGAAATCAGAGGGAGATTTGATGACTCCTAACTTACCAATTCCCAGCATCTCAGTAGAGATGGAGAAATAAAATCAACATTTTCCAGGTAGCAACTGTGGGTTCACTTTAAAAAGCAGTTTCCACCACTAATAATAATAGCTAATATTGACTGAGGGATTCCCAGGTGTCAGGCACTGGGCTGATCCCTCGGCCCGGTTAATGCAGCTAGTCCTTTCCACCCTGGATGTGAGAGGAGGAAAATGAGGTGCAAAGAGGTCACAGAACTGCCCAGAGTCTGCAGCTGGTCAGGGCAGAGCTGGGAGGCATCCCTGGGAGATGCTGGGTGATGCTGTGCAAGTTTCTGGTCTCTCCACACCCTGGGTTCCTCACCTGTGAAGTGGAGCTGATAACAGCAATCTGACACTAGTCTTTTCCTTTCTTATTTCTTCTCTTTCTCTCTCTCACAAGACCTGTATGCTTTAAACCACAGTTTCTTTCAGGGTTCTCATTTCCCACTTTCGTCCCTCGTCTGTCCATTCAATGCATGTGATTGAGCAATCACTAGTTATGTCACCACCATCCAGACTTCCAGTCAGGACCTTTGTAATTAACCCTCCACTGCTGTTTCATGGGGGGGCTTTCCCATCATTATCAAGCCTTTAACAAGCATCTCTTTATGCCACTTTCTGTTTTACAAAAACTAACTATATCTGTCTTGTGCTTTACTGTTCACAAAATCCTGTCCCATAGACTAACTTACTTGTATGTGATCTTTATGACAACCTAGCAGAGAAAAGAGAAACAGATAGGATATTTTATTATTATTATTATTATTACTATTATTATTATTATTATCATTTTCCTATTTACACAATGAAAGCACAGCCCAAGCATTCCAAGTGAATGCTAGAGCCAGGATTCAACTCAGATCTCATGATGCCTACACCTGAACCCTTTCTGTATAAACATGGCCCACCCTCTTAAGGCTCCACCTCTTGCCATGGGCCTCATTGGTTAGGACAGCCACACAGAGTGCTGCAGAGCTTGACAGTTACATACATGGACTCTTGAGCCAGACAGCCTAGGTTCTAAATCCTGCCCCTGCCACATACTAGTTGATGACCCTGGGCAGATGCCTCCATCTCCTCATGGGTTAAAAAGGGGATAGTAAGAGTACCTACCTCATAGGATTGTTGTGAAGATCAGTGATTCATGTCCATATTAATTATGATTGATATAATATACATTATATATAATATTAATGTTTATTATGTTACAAATTAATTATAATCTAGAATACTGATTAATTTAGTATATTAATAGAAAGCTCTTAGGACACTTAACAAATGCCATCTAGTTGTTCATTGTTTTAATGTAATTATGGAGGCATCTGAAAGCAAACAAAGGCTTGGAAGGGAAGGGCAGAGTAGAGCAAAGAGCTCTAGCTGGGGATCCAGGGGGAGGAAAACTAACTGGAACTGACAGTCAGGAGATGTGGTTCTACTCTCCACTCTGCCACTTACAATGTGTGCAACCGGGAACAAATCCATTACTCTCCTCCTCTTCGGTTTCCTCATCTGTCTGATGGGAGGGAGTTTAAAGCGATTTAACACTTTGCGTAGGGGAGGCTTGACAAAGACTCACTGACTCCCTCATCTGACTCAAAGCCTCTGGAGACTTTGATGAGGACACCAGCCACCCCCGTGATTAAGACCAATGAGTGAAGGTGATCAGTTAGTTTCACTTAGAACCAGTCTGACAAACTCATTTCAGTTTGCCTGGGACTTTCTTGGTTCTAAAACTGAAAGTCCCACATCCCAGGAAAACCAGGACAACTAATCACACTAATTAGATCAGCCCCTTAAAAAAATTGTGTAATCTCATCCATCATTCTCAAAACTTTGCCACACATGTTATCACCTTCAGATATTTTGCCATAACTATGTTCCAACTGTGAACTTACTCAAATACACTTATTTCAAGAGAACATTTTACATCATTACTGCAGCAATCAGGATAGGCCAGGATAGGCCAGTATCTCAGGATAGCTGAGATGACAAATAACTCCACAAAGCAGAGAGCTGGAAATACGCAGGAATAGCACTACAACTGTGAAAGCAAACCTGCATTGTGGGCCATAAAGAGAAGGGAAAATAAAAATCAATGAAATAAAGCAAAGGACACCAGCTAGTGGGGCTGACTAAAGGCTCTGTCTGGTCCCAGGTGCCTGCTCACTCTTTGTTAAAAGGAAGGATTAGTAAGAATTTAAAATATCCTGGGATTTTTCTCCTTTCCATAGGCAGGATTGAAAATAAGGTAAATTTATCATTCTGTGATTTTATCTTATTTAATGTCATGTCCATCTACCATTTAAAATCACCTCCTATGCCACCAACAGAGGACATCAAATACACTGGGAAAGACAGAAACAGAGAAAGCATAAAGATGAGAGGGCAAAGGCTGGGTCATGCATTCAAATGCTCAAATCTTCAAGAGGCACCCTTCCCTCCAGAGCAACTTTTACCACCAGTTAATAGCAAATCAGACAGGCCATCAGCTGAGAGAGGACCCCTCTCCAGCCTTTCCTTTATCAGGAATCCCACCTTGCCTAGGGCAAGTACCACATGAGACAGAAAGAACACCCAAGAGAAGTCCTTATTGCAACAAGATCAAGTGGGAAGAATTTCAGCAAAACAGCAGCAAAGGACCCATAACTTTAAATCCCAACAAGGTTTAGGTGAGTCCCCAAAACAGATTAAGAAATGACTGTATCAAACAGTGTAAAGCAATTATATTCCAATAAAGAGCTTTAAAAAAATACTTTACAAGGGCCTACAACACAGCCAAAAATAAATAAATAATAAATAATGTTAAAAAAATAATCTTACTTTGATTATCTTTGATCAAAAATGAGGTGACTGTTGAGAGAAATTTTATATTTAAATAAAAAAGTAAGTCAGAAAGAGAAGGACAAATATTGTATGCTAACTCACATATACAGAATCTAAAAATAGTACTGATGAACTCAGTGACAAGAACAAGGACGCAGATACAGAGAATGGACTGGAGAACTCGAGGTATGGGAGGGGGCAGGGGGTGAAGGGGAAACTGAGACGAAGCGAGAGAGTAGCACAGACATATATATACTACCAACTGTAAAATAGATAGTCAGTGGGAAGTTGTTGTATAACAAAGGGAGTCCAACTCGAGGATGGAAGAAGCCTTAGAGGACTGGGGTGGGGAGGGTGGGGGGGACCCGAGGTGGGGGAGTCAAGGAAGGGAGGGAATATGGCGATATGTGTATAAAAGCAGATGATTGAACTTGGTGTACCCCCAAAAAATAAAAAATAAAAAATAAATTGAAGCAAAATTAAACTAAAAAAAAAAAACACACACACACACATCCTTGTGAGGTATGAGAAAAAAATGACTGTAAATTCTCATTGTGTGGTTGAAAGGGCCTATGTCACTGCTGTTTCTTCCAAAGCCATAATAGTACCAAAAATTGTTTGCCACCTAAGATTGGTTACCCAAACAAATGCTAGATTGTGCTGAAGGAGAGCCCAGCCCTGCTATCTATAGTTTCCCCTTCTTTACACCTCCAATTCCATGAGCACCGTTCACTTTCTCCATCCCAGCACTGACATGCTTACTTGGCTGGGCCATCTCATCAACTTTGTGGCTTTAAATGCCATCTGCAGTGGCCAATGACCCCCAGTCTTTAACACCAGCCCATCCTGTCTGCTGCACTTCAGACTCCAGACCCTACCCAATATCCCCAATTTGACATCTCACCAGGACCTCAAACTCAATGTGTCAGAGAGGAACATACAGTCTGCTCTGCCCCAAGCTTGCTTCTCCTCTACCATTGCTCAAACTCAAAACCAGGGAGTCCTCTGTTATTCCTCTTTCTCCTTTGTCACCCCAAATCCAGTCCTATTAATTTTATCACCTAAATGTCTGGAGAATTGATCTTCCCCATCCCACCCCTCCCACTCGCTGCAGGCCACCCACCCACTCTCTCCCCCAGCCAACTATGGAGTCTCCTAACTGGTCTCCCAAGATCACCTTTGCTTCTCTCTAATCCTCTCCAATTCACAACACAGCAATAAGCAACTTTTTACATGTAAATCTTACTACCTTATTTTCCTTGTTTAAATCCTTCAACTGTACCCTACTGCCCTTGTAATTGAAACTGTGGTCTGAAATCCATTTCACCTGCCTTCACTAATCAAGGTGTTTTAAGACTTGCAATGTCCTCCAGTGTCACATAGCCTGGACAATACGATGTTTACCAGACTTGTTACTAGGAACTTGGAGTCAGCTGCTCTAGTTCGAGCGGGGCTGGTTAAGACTGGATAGGACCACCAACCTTTCACCTGGGCACGTGTGAGTATCTGCACTCAGTGACCCTTTGACATCAGAGGCCCAAAAACTCCACTCTCAGAACATGCAGAGGCTGGTAACCTAGTTATGTCTGTGCAGAAACACATGGTTACACCTTCTTCCAATTACCTTTCCCCACGCTCCTCATGCCTTACAACACCCTGCTTCTTTATTCGTTACCCTACAAATACCCTGGTCCTCTTGCCTTCATGGAGGTGGATTTGAGATTTGTTGTGTCATCTCCTCGCTTGGTTGTCTGGCAAATAAACCCTCCCTTTGCTGCTGGGACCTCAGCATCCCAGTGTTTGGTGAGCCAGCCAGGAGGTAAGACGAGACAGATATCCTGTCTGTGGTTTGTCGGCCTCTTGCTGATATTGAGAACCTGTGGATGAGTCTAAGCAGCTGCCTGGTCCATCTGTTCCAGGGACCAACTCCTGGGTTTCCTGGCAAGATGCCACCAACCTTTGGTGCTTAGTTTTGTTTTGCAACAAAGATATGGTTTGGGGGTTTCAGGATTTTGAGGTTTGGAAAACTTTTTTGGGAGAGTAATTTTGTTAATCACCTATGCCTACATTGTCTTTACCATCTTGACCCAATGGCAGGTTGGAGGCCCACCTGACAGGATTTTGACAGACAACATGAAAAGTTACCACTACTGAGGCACTCCATACATGAGTTAAAGTCCCAGGGCTCTAGTTCTTGGTTTTGTTTGTTTTGGTCATGTTTGTCTATGACCAATTGCCTTTTTTTATATATATATATAAATTTTTTAATTTTTTTATTGGCTGTGTTGGGTCTTCGTTGCTGCACACAGGCTTTCTCTAGTTGTTGCGAGTGGGAGCTACTCTTAATTGTGATGCGTTGGCTCCTTATTGTGGTGGCTTCTCTTGTTGCAGAGCACAGGCTTTAGGTGCATGGGCTTCAGTAGTTTCAGCACATGGGCTCCATAGCTGTGGTGCATGGGCTTAGTTGCTCTGCGGCATGTGGTATCTTCCTGGGGCAGGGATCGAACCCAAGTCCCCTGCATTGGCAGGCAGATTCTTAAACACTGCACCACCTAGGAAGTCCCCTATGACTGATGGTCTTAATAGTTAAGAATTGGCTTTTGGGGATTGAGCTTCTTGGTGACTATAGCAAGGGTCTTTAGAAAGATTTCACTGCTGCTACCACCTGGAAGAAATGCCCCTTCAATATGGGATATGTTAATCCAATTCCCTCTTGCAGCCCTCTAGGCTGTATTCTTTTAGTGGGGTGACTTTCAGTTATGAATCCATTTTAAAGAAAAAGATAATTTTTTTTGTAACACTGTGTGGTCACAATATCCTTTAGACTCAGGAGCAAGATGACCTGAAAATGGGTCCTTAAATTACCATATAATTCTGTGACTAGATTTATTTTATAAATGGGGGAAAAGGGAGGATGAAATATCCTAGGTACAGTCTTATGTTATTGTATCAAAATAAATCTGTGCAAAGAAGATGTGACCTTATAGTAACCAACAGAAAAAGAAGGCAAAGAAATCCGTTTTGCTTGACTCTAATGAAAAGGAGGAAAATTTTCTCAACTTGCTGTTGATTCAGCTGAACACTCTGACTGCTCCTCCTCCACCCCCATACAATGGTGTTGCTGCTCTTTCATTACCAACACCTGAGCCACAGCCTGAGGCCTGGCCACCTCAGTCTCCGAGGCTTGAGAAATAAGAATAGTCTTCCCCTCTCATACCCACTAGGGTACTCAATTTGGCCAGGGAGCTACACAAACTCAGGTGGGGCAAGATTCATTAAGGCAAGACCCAATTGGGGTGTAAATGCTGAAACTGGGCAACAATGGGATTGTGAAAGGGGAGTGGACTCAGACCAGCTTCTAGTTAATTTAATTGGAAGAGCAATATGCCAACTTATAGAGATGACCCAAAAAGGATGGAAAATCTTTTCATCACTTTTTTTTGCAACCCACAACCCAACCTGGACAGACGTTCAAAATATTAAATATTCTCTTCACTTCAGAAGAACGTAGAACACTGATGGATAAAGCTAGAGAGGAGGCAGATTGGCTTCACACAGTACCTGGCAACCTGGTACGGGCAGCAGCAAGCATAGCTGTACCAGCAGTGGATCCTAATTGGGATGTGAATGCTGGGGATAGGCTGAAAGTTGAACACTACTGAGATTGCATTCTTGCAGGACAGCAAAGAGGGGCACCAAAACAAAAAAAGCCGTAGTAAAGTACAGGAGATAAAACAGAAACCAAGTGGGGATACTTTGGAATTTCTAAAAAGGGTCTTTAAAGCCCATAAACAGTATACAGTTATAAACTTGCAGCCCCAGAGACTTTAAAGATAGTTAAAATGACCTATTGGTCAGAGTGTCCCCATTACACAGAAGAAACTGCAAAAGGTGGAAGTGTTACCAAAATAAGTGGTATGGACCCTGCTCAGGCCCTAGTCCGGCTGAGGCCCTCTGTCTTGGCCAGGGAGTTTCTTTTTCCATTTGTGTTCCTGCAGCCAAAAACAAAACTGAAGCTGAGATGGAAGCAGCACAAGCTTTACGCAATGGCCAGAGGATGGAGAAACAAGAAAAGCAAATCCACCTTAAGTGAGGTGGACTTGCTTTTAAGGACTAAGAACAGTGGAAAGAAGAGTGAGGCTAATGATGGGGAGGTATACACTTTAGTTTTCTGGGAGAGAGGTAGGGCTTTCCTGGAAGTGGGGTATCACCTCTTTTTGGTTTGTGACTTCTGGTCATGGCCACCAGTAGGTGTGTCATTCATTATGCTAATGTAGTAAAATCAGCATAGACTGAGACTCAGGGTCTGTTGGAGCTCAGACTCATTGCCATCTTGATTTCAACTGGTTCCATCTGGTTTTTGTTTTTCTCTTCCTATAGCTTCCTTTCTTTGTGTCTAGACTTTGTGACTTAAAGATATAAGTTAATTCCTATTCAAGGGAGGGGGTTGATGGGTTTTGAGCAAGGGCCTGGTGGCAACCCTAGTAACAGAAGGGATTTTAAGGAGGCCTATGTCTCAACTTGTTGAAATTGCCTTTAAAGTTTTTAATGTCAGAGACCAGGTTCAGGAGAAAAGGGAACAACAGGGAATGAAACAGGCCATTATGCTGGCAGCTTCCCTAACACAGAGAAGGGCCAAACTGAGGACCTCCACAAGGGACTCAGCAAAAAGGTTACCTTTGCACCTGGACAAATGGACACAAAGTACCAACAGAGCAGGCTTGCACTTTGCAGGCTCTATTGTTCCAATCCTGAAAAGAATAGCCTGCAATCATTCCAGAAGAATATACTGAAGAAGGAAACTCTTAAAGGAGGA
The DNA here is from genome assembly GCF_030028045.1 of Hippopotamus amphibius kiboko. Taxonomy (NCBI): domain Eukaryota; kingdom Metazoa; phylum Chordata; class Mammalia; order Artiodactyla; family Hippopotamidae; genus Hippopotamus; species Hippopotamus amphibius. The sequence goes on along the minus strand of NC_080202.1, from coordinate 27,495,966 downwards.
AACAATGACCCTCTAGGCTGAAATCTTGGAAGATTAAACATCCAGAAGACCAGCTCCATCCTTGCTGGACTGAACCTTATGAGGAATGCAATGGGATATGGAACCCATGCTGCAGAAGAAAAACTGTGGCTGAGCTCATCCAAGCCTTGGCTGTTTGGACCCCCAACATTGACCTCTCCATATGGGCAAGGGAACCCCTAACAGATCTCAAGATCCTTTTCAGAAGGAAACCATGAGAAAGAAATTAAGGTGATAGCCTTTGTCTGTAGTTCAGCAGGGTGACTTTGGTAAGGTTAAACTCTTCAGAAGGCAATTTAAATCACTTGTTACATTACCAGAATGACAGTTCTCTTTTGCTTACACCTTCTCATTCCTCAAGCCCTTGTTAGGTCTATGTCCTTTATCAGCAGGAAGTAGCCAGAGCAATTGTTGCCTCTCTTCCTCAAGGTTGAGGAATAATCAAGGTGAGCTGAAACCGTGGCTTAAATTCATTTCACCTGCCTTCACTAATCAAGGTCATTTTAAGACTTGTAGGTCCTCCAAAAAGCACATAGCCTAAACAATAAACAATAAGATGTTTGCCAGAGTTGTTTTGCAGGAACTTGGAGTCAGCTGCATCTAGTTTGAACTGAGCTGGTTAAGACTGGATAGGACCACCCACCATCCAACTGAGCACGCACGAGTGTCCACTCAGTGACCTTTTGACATCAGAGGCCCAAAAATTCCACCCTCAGAACATGCAGAGGCCCGTAGCATAGACACGCCTGCACAGAACCACATGATTGCACCTTCTTCCAGTCACCTTTCCCCACCCTCCCCATGCCTTAGAGGGCCCTGCTTCTCTATTCATTACCCCATAAATACCCTGAGCCCCTTGCCTTTAGGGTGGTGGGTTTGAGACTTGCTCTCTCGTCTCCTCCCTTGGCTGCCTTGTGAATAAACCCTCTCAGCTAGCTGTGCATTGAGCAAAAAGAACCTGGTTGGGTAGCAATGAATCCTCAAGTCCCTAAGGTGGCTATCAAGGCGCCATGTGCTCTGCCCTCCTACCTGTGCAGGCCCACCTCTGCGCATGCTCCCTGCCTTGAGAGCCTCTTCACTCCAGCCCCACACACCTCCTCCACGTTCTCCTCAATGTCAGGGTCTTGAACAAGCTAGGAACAGGCCCTCTCTCTGCCTAGCTCTTTCCTCACCACTCAGCTTAGCACTCCTCTGGGAAGACTTCCTGATCCCTAAGCCAAAGTAGGGCCCCCTTGCCCCCATATAAACCCCAGAGCACCCTGGCCTCCTCCTTCCCAGTGCTCATCATAGCAGCACTTCCTGTCCATCAGCTGTTGCCCAGTAGACTGCCTGCTCTTTGGAGACAGGGGCCCACCTTTATCCCCACACCTAGTACTGTGCCCAAGGATATAACAAGTGCTCCACAGATATTTGGAGACTGAGCGATAACCGTGAGAGTCACTCCCCAGTAGTCTGGGTAGCCCACCCACACACCTCTCAGTGCCCTTTCTGAAGAAAACTCAACAGCAGGCATTCTAGTCTTAAAGAACATGGGGTATGGTGACACCACTGGGAACACTGACAAAAATGTGGCTGTGGCGGGTTCACCCAGACCTCAGGAAGGACTAAGGATGGAGTCACACTGCATCACACACAGGAAGAGCCTGAGCTGGTGCCGCCAGCCCGGGGTGTCCTGAGCCTTTGGTCTTGGGTTTCTCTTCCTAGGGTATTTATATCCATCCGGAGAAGCTGACTGGCTTCTTTAATTGTGAGCGTATGTCCACCCAAAGTAGCCATACACTGAACATATTGAATACCAGACCTTATGTGGGCAGCCCTTATTGATTTATATGTTAATACGTGACGTGAAGAGGAGGGCTAAGGCAGAAGGCCAAATGTTCACCTTCCCCTGTGATCTCAAAGGCACAGGTTTGTTGGTGTATTGTTTGTTTTTAATGGAGTGACTACCCTTTCTATGAAAAAAGGGTATTGTAAGGCCCACAGACATTTGATGACCAGTATAGGGACAGGCGGACAGTTCAGAAGTGGCAGAAAAAAGTGCAGATTCTGTGTCCATGTTTCAAACAAAGACAACTGACACACAGTAGATGTTAGTGCCCAGCACCCTCTGCACAAGTACACCCACTCATTCAATCCCCACCAGAGCTCTACAAGGTGGGTGCTGCTATTATGCCCTTTTTGGGAATGAGGAAACCGAGGCCCAGAGAGGTTAAGTGACGGGCCCTGTTAGGAAGTGGCAGCGCTGGCATTTGAATCCAGGCAGCCTGGCTCCAGAGTTCAGAGTAGTCGAGCCCCATAGGGATCCATTCAGTCTAAACCTAGGCCAAACCCAGGGACCCGCTTCCAGGGGACTCCGGCCCCAGCCCTGATTGGTCTTTTCTCTCTTGAGGGCTACAGAGAAGCTGCAAGCTCAGCCCTGGCTTCAAGGAGCACGTGTGTCTGTAACAGAACAAGTTAGCTAGTGCAGAGTGCCATGCCAGGGATCCAGGTGCCAGGGAGTGGGCCATCCAAGTAGGCAGAGGCCCTGAAGCACCCATCACCGGGTACCTTCCTGCTCTGCGGCTGCCACGTTCCATGACAGTGGGCAAGTCGGCCGTTTCCTCTTGCGAGGCTCCACTTCCAAATCTGTAAAATGGAAATGCTGATGGTAATCACGTGCTAGTTCCTGTCTCCTAGGGATGCTGTAAGGATTGTATGAGAGAAAGCGTGCAAAGTGTTTAGGACAGGGAATGTCTTCAGTAAACATTGGTCCTATTATTTCTAGTAGAGGGGTTCGGGACATCACCAGTTATTCATTCACAAACATATATCAAGCACCTACTAACAATGTACCCGGCACAGCGCCAGGTGCTAGGCACACAAAGGAGAGAGCAGCCAGGCCTTCAAAGAGCACATTGTTCAGAGAGGCTGTGATATGGGTCTACACACGGGACAGCAGGGGAGGGGGGTGCCAGGCGGGTGTGAGCCTTGGGTCCTTGCAGGGGAGTCAAGAAGATGCCACAGAGGAGGATGACAAGGACGCTGGGAATGGGATGAGGTTGTTTCCTACATTTGCAAAATCACCCGTTAAGGGGCCAGCTTTGGAGCTTCCAAGAGTGGGGTGAGTGGGCTTCAGGAGGGGGGCCACCAGCACACAGGGACTGGGTTCCAGGCAGGCAGCTCTGATGTTGTGAAGTCTACATCCATGTTCCGAAGTCTCCTTTATCTCCAGACTCAGCCTGAGACAAAGGAATAGCTAAATATTGAAACAGAAATCTGAGTTTGGGTTTTTTGTTTTTTTGGGGGTGAGGGGGTTGTTTGTTTTGTTTTGTTTTTCATTTTGGTGCCCAGTTATTTGCCTGTTAGCCAGCCCTGGAATAAGACAGAATTTATGTCTCACCAAAGAGGCACCAAGAAGGGAAGGAGAGAGAGACAGAGAGGAGATTATGCAGAGCTTTTTTTCTTCTTCTTCTTCAAAGTGTCTCCTCGCTAGAATCCTGTGCTGTCTCCGGGGAGCGGTTCGCCCTCCAGAAAATATGACACTTTATTTCCTGCCCTTGTTTCTTAACACACCCCATTACCATCCATCTCAGTTTCAAGTAACTGCCAGCCGGCATTAACGCCCTCCTCCTCGCGGAGGCAGAAAATAGTAAAGGAAGAATTCAGCAGATTTTCCCCCATGGCACCCTCGGCGGCACCAAGATAACCAGAGCAGAAACCACAATTGGATTCTTATTCCTTCAGCCCAGGAATGCGAAGGACGGGACGGTTTAACCACCTCCTGCATTTTCCTGCAAAGAGAGTCGGCTTGTTATTTCGGTTGTCTGGACTCCCTTCTCTGCTACGGAGAAAGATACATTAATTAATTTTTTTTTTTTTTTTAACGTTAGGCAGGAGATGTTGCAAACTGTCAGGAACTGTCAGCGGGCGCCAGCCCCAATCAGGTAAGGGGCCTGCGGCGGAGACACACTGACCCCTAGTGGCCGGCCTGGCCCTCGCAGCCCCGCCGCCCCGCCCTCGCCCTTGGCTGCCTAAAATCGCTCTTTCCTCCCAACAGCACTGTGTGGGCTGCGGGGTGGCCAGTGCTGTGTCCCCACCGCCTGCCCCAGCGCAGGCCCAGACACACACACAGAGACGTGCACGGACATACACACACACACACAGAGTCACACACAGAGACGCACAGACATACACACACAGAGTCACACACAGAGACGCACAGACATACACACACACACACACACACACACACACACGCACACACTGTCCAATTTCTTCTCTCCTTTCCCAATTCCACAGGGCATACATTTCCTGAGAACCTTCACGGTGCGGGCTCTGGGCTACAGATGAGGCCTCTTTCTGTTTCTCGGGCCATCAGCGGTTATGGGAAAGGCAGACAGGGTCCCGGGAGGACCCAGCGCTGAGAGGGAGGGAGTCGGCTTTGTGGAGAGGCTGCCTTCTACCAGGCACTGTGTGCACAGTATCCCACTGGAGCCTCACAGGAGCCCCAATGGACAGATTTGGAAACTGAGGCTCTGGCTGTCCAGTGGCTTGCCCATGTCACAATGCTAATGTTTTACTGATTTTATTTATTTTAATAAGCAAATATGTACATAACACATCTGCCAGGCATTCATCTAGTGCTTTATCTATATTACAATTAACTAGATTGAATCTTTTTCACGATCCTATGAAGTAAGTACTATTATCTCCATTTCACAGATGAGGAAACTGAAGCACAGAGATGTTGTCACTAGTGAGAGGTGAATCTGGCATTCAGCCCTGCAGTCTGGCTTCAGAGTGCTCTCAACTGCAGCGGGGCTCCCTGTACCCTGGATGCTGGTAAGGAGGAGACCAGGACTCCATATCCAAGCTCTTCCCCTGACCTCCTTTGTCCTCTGAGAATAAAATGCATGCAGTCCTTCTACCTGCCGCATCAGGAAGAAGCCTTGTGGGGGAGGTGGCATGGAAGCCCCTTGAAGTCACAGACCATGCCATCCACCTTCAGAGCCCCAGGCTTGGCACATGGCCGGGAGGGGTGCGTCATCAAACCTCAGCTGGACTGGACCTTGAAATAAGGTTCAAGGACCTTGAAGGAAGTTTCAAGGAAGATGGGATGGAGGCTGCGATGCTGAGGTAGAAAAGCACAGGTCATGTTTCCCATTGTCAACCCCACAAAAAAGGTATTTTCGAACCCGCCCGTGCCCTTTAGGCCAACACAAGGGGTTAGCTAGCCTGCAGTTGAGCGCCCCCTACTGCACACGCCTGTGATTAATATCATCTAAAGTGTGTCCCCTCCCCCCCTGAACTTTATCTCATTTGAACTTCACAGCAGGTCTACGAGATAAATATAACCAGCCTCACATTTAACATGAGAAAACAGAGGGCTTTTCCAAAGGGGCTAAGTAACTTGTCCCCAGTTTCCCAGCCAGTGCATATTGACCTGGACACCCAGGCCTCCCGACTCCGAAGCTCACGCTCCCACGGGCTGTCACCGGGAAAGCCCAGCCCCCGCCCTGGCAGCCCCTTCCTTCTCTCAGGCAGGTATTTGAACTGGCCGACTTGTTCCCGTCTTGCCCCAGCCGTTCCCTCAGCCTGAAATGCTCTTCCTGTACGTGGATCTTCACGCAGTTGGCTCCTTCCTGTCATTCCGGTGTCAGCTCAAGTGTCACCTCCTCTGAAAAGCCTTCCTTGTCCACCCAACCTAAAATAGCCTTCCAGTCACTCTCTATTGCATCACTGTTTTGTCCTCTTCCCAGCAGCTACTCATCTCTGGTAATTTCGTGTTTAGTTACTATTGTTAGTCTCAGCTGGTGTATAATACCAGCTGTCAATTACATGGCACAAACCTACCATGTGCCGGCAACGTTTCAAGAGCTCTGCACACAGTAGGTCATTTAATCTTCACACTATCCTTTCCCATAGGTTCTATTATTAACCCCATTTTACAGAAGAGAAAAATTAAGCAGGGGAGATTCAGCAACTTATCCAAGATTCCACTTTTATGAAACACTGCTCTTAGCCACTAGAATTCCCTGGTGGTTCAGTGGTTAGGACTCGGAGCTTTCATGCTTTCACTGTTGTGGCCCAAGTTCGATCTCTGGTCAGGGAACTAAGATCCTGCAAGCCGTGTGGCATGGACAAAAACAACAACAAAAAGGCAAACAATTGAATTTTTAAATGAGTAAAAGACAGATATTTCTCCAAAGAAAATATACACATGGCCAATAAGCATATGAACAGATGCTTCATTAGTCATTAGGGAAATGCAATAAACATCATACTAAGATACCTCTGCACACCCACTAGCAAGGCTATAACAAAACAGAAGATAACAAGCGTTGGCAAGGATGTGGAGAAATTGGAATCCCCCTGTGTTGCTAGTTGGAATGTAAAATGGTGCAGCCAGTATAGAAAACAGTTTGGTGTTTCCTCAAAAAGTTAATTATAGAATTACCATATGACCCTGCAATTCTACTTTTAAGTATACTCCCAAAGAAATTGAAAACAGAGACTCAAACAAAAATTTGTACACAAGTGTTTATAGCAGCACTATTCACAATAGCCAAAAAGTGGAAGCAGCCCAAATGGTCCATCAACTGATGAATGGGTGAACAAAATGTGGTCTATCCAGCCGTAAAAGGAATGGAATATTATTCAGCCATAAAAAAGAAAGACGTGCTGACATAAGCTACAACATGCATGACTTAAAAACGTGTACTAAGTGAAAAACACCAGACACAAAAGGCCACATATTGCATCATTCAATTTACGTGAAATGTCCAGAATAGGTAAATCCAAAGAGTCAGAGAGCAGACTGGTGGTTGCTGGGGGGTGGTGAGAGGTACAAACAGGGAATGACTGCCTAATGGTCGTGGAGTCTCATTTTGGGGTGATAAAATGTTCTGGAGCTCGACAGTGATAACGGTTGCCCAACATTGTCAGTGACCTAAATGCCACTAAATTATACACTTTTTAATGGTTAAAATGGTGGTTTATATATGTATTAATTTTAAATATTTTAAAAAAGACTCAGCCTTGTCTGTCTTGTTCATTTCTGGGTCCCCAGGGCTTAAAATGATGGGAGGCACACAGTAGGTGCTCAGAACACATTTGTTGGAGAAATGAATAAAGAGGCCCAGAGCCCAAGCCTCCTACCTCTCAGTCTTGGATTCTTCCCATAGCATCAGGAAGCTTCAGAAAGCTCTAACCCAGTGGTTCGCAACCTCTTGGGTCACAGAATCACCTGGAGAGCTCACTAAAACACTTACTGCAGGTCCTCAAGCCCCAGGGGCCTGAGAATTTACATGTCTGACAAGTCCCCTACTGACCCTGAGGGCCACACTTTGAGAATAACTGCTCTCTGCCGGGCATTAAACCACCAAAGAAAAGAGAAGAGGAACCTTGATGTGACCAGGAGATAGGAAAGGCAGGAACAACATCTAATTAAAAGAGAAACAGAGAGATTTAAACCACCTAGACTAAACCACACGATAAAATGCTGTCAGTTTTAATCAGTTGAAAAATTTCTGAGGCAGAGACTTGTTTTCTATCAGGTGAGTTTACAGGTTTGGTGTGGAAGGTAACTGCACTGGAGGAGAATTACTACCTACCTGCTCATCTCAGATACTCTCCCCTCATTCCTCAAAGGTGAGGCCACACTGGTTTTCTGGAAGCTCCTAAAACAAAGTGGCTCCTTCCCCACCTCAAGGCTTTTGCACTTGCTACTGCCCTTCCTGCAACAACACTGGCCCTCACCCTTCCCTCCCTTTCATCCCTGCCTCCATCTCCATTGTCTGGCTAATTACCTTGCAATTATTGAAGGCCTTCCCTCTAGGAAGCCTTCTCTGACAAGCAGCACTAGCTCAGGAATTTAAGATGGTTTAACACTAGAAAAATCTATTAATTATTATCACATTAATATCATTACAAATAGTGTAATGGGTTTTTATTTTTGGGTTTTTTTTTTTTTTTCTGGCTGTGCCAGTTGGCTTGCAGGATCTCAGTTCTGTGGATGAGGGACTGAACCCAGGCCATGGCAGTGAAAGCTGGGAACCAGGCCACCAAGGAACTCCCAGTATATTTATTTCAATTAATGCAAAAGAACATTCAAAAAATTAAATACCCTTTTATAATTTTTTTTTCAAACTAAGAACGGACAGGAACTTCCCTAGCCTGAAAATAGCTTTCTACCAAAAAGCTACAGCAATCCTATTTATTTCCTTTGAAGACAGGTATGAGGCAAGAAGACACTATTATGACCTCTGTTCAACACTGTTCTAGAAGTCCTAGCCACAGTGATAAGACAGGAAAAACTAACAAGGGTTATACCTCTTGTAAAAGAAAAAACAATATTCTCATGAACAATAAGATTTTCTGCATAGAAAATGCAATGGAAACTACAATATGTGAGGAACATTTGTTTCATATTCCTTTGTGGTGGTAACTCCTTTACAATAACACCCTGGCCTCTATTTGCTCCCTTACCCACCCTAAAAGAGTAATTTATCAAGTTTGGAGAAGGAACTGAGCCTTCACAGCCAAGCATCCTCCTTTCTACTCACTTGGGGAACTGGCCTGCCCATAGGAATTCTCATCTGTGGGAAGACATTCAGGAGCCTTTCTGAAACCTTGAAAATGTTAAAGGATGTGGGCCGAGCTATGGGATTCAGAATGTCCTGCTTGAGCAGTGGAGGAGCTGAGGGTGTGGGGCGTGGAGACTAATATCACCCTGTTTTGGCCCTGAAGGATGGCTGGTTAGCCAAAGACAGGTAAGATTCCTCAGAGGAGGAACAACCTAAGACAGGCACAGCCGCAGAGGGGCCAACAGGGATGGGGCATAGAGCCTTCCTTATATCACCCTGTTTGGCCCTGGAGGATGACTGGTTAGCCAGAGACGGGTAAGATTCCTCAAGGGAGGAACAACCTAAGACAGGCACAGTCGCAGAGGGGCCAACAGGGGTGGGGCACCGACCCCCAATATCTGAGAGAGGTCTCCTGCCCCCAGGGCTGTTTTGCTCTCCAGGCCCAACTCAAATCCACACCTGCTCAACTGGGACCCAGGAAGCAAACAAAGATCATTGCCTCAGTCATGTGAGGCCTTTGATTGTTTATGGGTGTAACCTGAGAATGTTAGCCCACGAACTCAATAAAAGCAACCTGGGATGAGTCAGCAGGGCTCTTGATCCGAGAGGTCTTGAGCCCCCCCGGTCCCACTTTTCTCTTCAGTCTGTGTCTGTGTCTTCTTCAAGCTTGCGGCACCCGTCACTCACCTCGAGTCGCCGAGCTGGTCTCGGCACTCATCCTCTGCTCTACCACTCCATAATGTTTACAATGGCAAGGCCTGCAATTTTCCAGCTCTGTCTGCAGCTCGGTACATTTAATTATGGAATTGAAACCATGTAACTCCGATTGGGATTTGAACCCACAGGCCAGGACTTGAAACCAGCCAAAACCCAGATTGGGACTTGACCCCATGTTCTCTGAACTGAAATCACACACATGGTCTCAGGACTTAATGAAGTTCAGGTTTTTGATGTCTCATAGCAGAAAGAATTCAGTGAGTGACAGTGATAGGTAAGAAGTGGGTTTATTTAGAAACACACTCCCCAGATAGAGTGTGGGCCATCTCAGAAGGCAAGAGCAGCCCCAGGGTATGGGGTTGTCAGTTTTTATAGGGGTGAGTAATTTCATCGGCTAATGAGTGGGAGGAGTATTCCAGCTATTTGGGGGAAGGGATGGAGATGTCCAGGAATTGGACCAGTGCCCACTTTTTGCTCTTTGATGGTTAGCCTCAGAACTGTCATGGCGCTGGTGGGTGTGTCACTTAGCGTATGCTAATGTATTACAATGAGCATATAATGAGGCTCAAGGTCTACTGGAGCTCAAATTTTCTACCATCCTGGACCTATTTGGTTCTAACCAGTTTGTGTCATGTCCTCGGTTGTGCCTTGCCCCCATCCCTCCTGTTTCAGAATGGGGTATTAAAGAGCTTATTGTAGCCACAGAGTTAATCCATATTTTCCAAAGAACTTTATGAGTAATAAAGGTGATAGTTTGTACCTCTGTCTGACTCCTGCATTTACTTCTCAATTTGTTCTAAACTTGGGATAGGAGCAAAGGTCATATATAGTAACCCTCTTGAAACCTCAAACTATTAGAATAAATAAGAAATATCAGAAAGGTGGATGGACACAATCAATATATATAAATCAATATTATTCCTATACATAATGGAATAACCAACTAGAATATGTAAATTTAAAAAAAAAATTTTTTTGGCTGCATTGTACAGTGGCTTGCAGGATTTTAGTTCCCCAACCAGGGATTGAACTTGCACCCTTGGCAGCGAAAGTGCAGAGTCCTAACCAGGGAATTCCCTATTAAATGTAATTTTAAGAAAATTCCAGTTATAATTTGAAAGTCCTACAAGGTCTCTAGGAATAATGCTGACAGAGGATATGCACAATCTTTACAAAGAAAATTATAAGATTGTAATGATGGATGCTAAAAAATGGCCTAAATAAATAGAGAGAGAGAGGAAGGTTCAATAATGTAAAGATGGCAACCCTTTCTCAGTAGGAGGCAGCCCGTCTATACTCTGGATTCTCCCAAGCACTCTCTACCTCTTCTCTAAATAAGAAGTCTTAGAATATAAATAGAGAAAGAGAATTTATCTTGGTTGATAAAATAATGCCCAAGAATTTTTTAAAAATAGTCATGGCGGAGAAGTAAAACCTGACACCACAGAAATACAAAAGATCATGAAAAACTACCACAAGAAACTATATGCCAATAAATTGGATAACCTGGAAGAAATGGATACATTCTCAGAATAGTACAATCTTCCAAGACTGAACCAAGAAGAAATAGAAAATATGAACAGACCAATCACAAGTACTGAAATTGAGACTGCGATTAACAATCTCCCAACAAACTAAAGCCCAGGCCCAGAAGGCTTCACAGGCAAATTCTATCAAACATTTAGAGAAGAGCTAACACCTATCCTTCTCAAACTCTTCCAAAATATAGCAGAAGGAGGAACACTCGCAAATTCATTCTGTGAAGTCACCATCACCCTGATACCAAAACCAGGCAAAGATGTCACAAAAAAAGAAAATTACAGGCCAATATCACTGACAAATATATATGTAAAAATCCTCAACAAAATACTAGCAAACAGAATCCAATAGCAGATTAAAAAGATCATATACCATGATCAAGTGGGGTTTATCCCTGGAATGCAAGGATTCTTCAATATAGGCAAATCAATCAATGTGATACATCATATTAACAAAATGAAGGATAAAAAACATATGATCATCTCAATAGATGCAGAAAAAGCTTTTGACAAAATTCAACATCCATTTATGATAAAAACTCTCTAGAAAATGGACATAGAAGGAAATTACCTCAACATAATAAAAGCCATCTATGAGAAACCAACAGCCAACTTCATTCCAAATGGTGAAAAACTGAAAGCATTCCCTCTAAGAACAGGAACAAGACAAGGGTGCCCACTCTCACAACTATTATTCAACATAGTTTTGGAAGTTTTAGCCACAGTGATCAGAGAAGAAAACAAAATAAAAGGAATCCAAATTGGAAAAAAAAGAAGTAAAATTGTCACTCTTTGCAGATGACATGATATTATACATAGAAAACCCTAAAGATGCTGCCAGAAAACTACTTGCTCTAATCAATGAATTTAGTAAAGTAGCAGGATACAAAATTAATACACAGAAATCTCTTGCCCTCCTATACACTAACAATGAAAGAGCAGAAAAAGAAATTAAGGAAACACTCCCATTTACTATTGCAACAAAAAGAATAAGATACCTAGGAATAAACCTGCCTAAGGAGACAAAATACCTGTATGCAAAAAACTATAAGATGCTGATGAAAGAAATCAAAGACAATACAAAGAGATGGAGGGACATACTATGTTCTTGGATTGGAAGAATCAACATTGTGAAAATGACTATACTACCCAAAGCAATTTATAAATTCAACACAATCCCTATCAAATTACCAATGATATTTTTCACAGAACTAGAACAAGAAAGTTTACCATTCATATGGAAACACAAAAGACCCCGAATAGCCAAAGCAATCTTGAAAAGGAAAGACGGAGTTGGTGGAATCAGGCTCCCTGACTTCAAACTATACTACAAGGCTACAGTGATCAAGACAGTATGGTACTGGCACAAAAATAGAAATATAAATCAATGGAACAGAATAGAGAGCCCAGAGATAAACCCACACACACATGGGCACCTTATCTTTGACAAGGGAGGCAAGAATATACAATGGAGAAAAGACAGCCTCTTCAGTAAGTGGTGCTGGGAAAATTGGACAGTACATGTCAAAGAATGAAATTAGAACACTTCCTAACACCATACACAAAAAGAAACTCAAAATGGATTAAAGACCTACATGTAAGGCCAGACTCTATAAAACTCTCAGAGGAAAACATAGGCAGAACACTCTATGACATAAATCAAAGCAAGATCCTTTTTGACCCACCTCCTAGAATAATGGAAGTAAAATCAAGAATAAACAAATGGGACCTAATGAAACTTAAAAGTTTTGCACAGCGAAAGGAACCATAAACAAGACAAGAAGACAACCCTCAGAATGGGAGAAAATATTTGCCAATGAAGCAATTGACAAAAGATTAACCTCCAAAATATACAAGCAGCTCATGCAGCTCAATATCAAAAAAGCAAATAACCCAATCCAAAAATGGGCAGAAGACCTAAATAGACATTTCTCCAAAGAAGACATTCAGATGGCTAACAAACACATGAAAAGATGCTCAACATCAACAATCATTAGAGAAATGCAAGTCAAAGCCACAATGAGGTATCACCTCACCCCGATCAGAATGGCCATCATCACATAATCTAGAGACAATAAATGCTGGAGAGGTTGTGGAGAAAAGGGAGCCCTCCTGCACTGTTGGTGGGAATGTAAATTGGTACAGCCTCTATGGAAAACAGTATGGAGGTTCCTTAAAAAACTAAAAATAGAACTACCATACAACCCAGCAATCCCACTACTGGGCATATACACTGAGAAAACCATAATCCAAAAAGAAACATGGACCCCAATGTTCATTGCAGCACTATTTACAATAGCCTGGACATGGAAGCAACCTAAATGCCCATCAACAGATGAATGGATAGAGAAGATGTGGCACATATATACAATGGAATATTACTCAGCCATAAGAAGGAATAAAATTGAGTTATCTGTAGTGAGGTGGATGGACCTAGAGTCTGTCATACAGAGTGAAGTAAGCCAGAAAGAGAAAAACAAATACCATATGCTAACTCATATATATATGGAATCTAAAATAAATGGTACTGATGAACCCAGTGACAGGGCAAGGATAAAGATGCAGATGTAGAGGACGGACTTTAGGACATGGGAGGGGGGCGGGGGGGGGGCACGGAGGGGCAAAGGGGAAGCCAGGACAATGTGAGGGAGTAGCACTGACATATATACACTACCAAATGCAAAATAGATAGCTAGTGGGAAACTTATGCATAACACAGGGAGATCAACTTGATGCTTGGTGATGACTTAGGACAGGGATAGGGAAGGTGGGAAGGAGTCGTGGCAGGGAGGGGAAATGGAGATATTTGTATAAATACAGCTGATTCACTTTGTTGTACAGCAAAAACTGGCACAACAGTGTAAAGCAATTATATTCCAATAAAGAGCTTTAAAAAAATAGTAATGGCTACTTTTACAGAGTGCTACTCAATAAAGGAATAATCACCATAACATTTTGAACTAAGTATTATTATTATTATCATTATTATTATTATTATTATTCCCATTTTACAAATAAGGGAGTTGAGACCAGAGAAGTTAATCGACTTGCCCAAGGGCACACAGCTAGTCAGAGGTGGAACCAGGATTGGAATGCAGTCTGACTCCAAGCTTTTTTCTGCTGCTGTCAAGCTTATCCTGTAGCTCCCTCACTCACACTTACCTTCCATCTGAGAAGCTGCTGTGAGGCGGGGAGGTGACACTGGAGAGAGCTCAGTGTGAATGCAAAACTCTAGCCCTTTTGTCTATGGCCTCTGGGAAGTGTGCACCAGGTAAAGTAAGCACAGCCAGCATGTGTATCCAGGGAAGGAGGTTGAAAATCAGGGTCTATTTGATAGAGGAAGAGTCCCCTCTGACCATAAGAGGAGTGTTTGCCCCTGAGATGTGAGCTGTGTCCAGGGTTCCTAGAAACTTGAGGAGGCCCCTTCTTCTCTGCTGGGATGTGAGATCCTGGCTTCCTGTGGGTCTGCTTTATTTTTAATTCTGCTTCATTCCTGCTCCTCTTTGGAACTATCAGTGTCATTACCTTGCATCCTGTCCCCCACACACATGTGCAGTTTCCACTTCTTAGAAAACACCCTGAGGCACAGGTGGGGTTGTGACCTGAGCAGGACTGTTCTGTCTGCCAATATGCCCCATACTAGTCCCTATATTAAATGTCAGAGTCCACAGAAAGGGTCTGGTTCTCAACGATGCCCCTGCTAGACAGGGGGTGTAATGGGGTCCCATTAAAGTCACAACCTGAGCACTCAAGGAGCTCAGGTGAGAAAACGACTTAACCACTTAAGGCAGATGGATTTCAGGTTTAAGGGCAGAGGTATAGAGTGGTTGGGGGGCCCAGAGTAGTGAGGGGCTTCCTAGGTTCAGATTCCAGCTCTGATAGACTGTGGTAGGCAGAATAATGACCCCTCCCCACCACCCCCATGCCCCACCCCACCCCCTCACCCAAAGATGTCCACATCTTAATCCCTGGAACTTGTAAATATGTTACCTTGTGTGGCAATGGGAAATCAAGTTTGCTAATCAACAGACCTTCAGAAAGGAAGGTTGTCCTGGGTTATCTGAATGGGGCCAATGTAATCACAAAGTCCTTAGAAGTGGAAGAGGAGGCATGAGAGCCAGTCAGAACGAGGTGGTGTGAGTAGAACTCAACCCATTATTACTGGCCTTGGAGATGGAGGAAGGAAGACACAAGATGAGAGATGCAGGCAGCCTCTAGAAGCCAGAAAAGGCTAAGAAACAGATTCAGCCCTAGAGCCTCCAGGGAGGCTGGTGCTCCAACGTGAGCTCCGTGAGATCAGGTTGGACTTCTGACCTCCAGAATGTAAGATAATAAATGTGTGTTGTTTTAAGTTTCTGGTCATTCATTACAGCCGAGGTAGAAAACTAATACACTACCTAAATTCTGTAAGCCTCAGTTTCCTCATCTATATAATGGGAATAATAACCATAGCTACTGCACAGAGTAGGTGTTGTCAACTGAAGAAAAAAGCACAGCCTAAAAGTTTTGAATTAAGTTTTATTCAGGGACCTTACTGAGGACTATAGCCTTGGATACACCCTCCCAGATAGCTCTGAGGAACTTCTCCAAAGGAACTGCCTTATATACAGGAGCTTTTGCTGAGGAAAAAAAAAAAAATCACCAGGTAGCTGAATGTTAAAAGATTACCGCTAATCATGGAAAACCAGACATCTCAAGTTAATGATTTTAGTGCTTTTCTGTGTATGGGAAGTTGCAAGTCTGAGCTCATTGAAAGTATTCCTTAGATATGTATCTTAACTATCTAGGGCCAGTGTCCTGTTTTTCTCCATCCTGAATTCCCCTCAGGGCTCACTGTCAAGGGCAGCTGCAGTGGCGGACGGCTTGATGGCGGGCAACATTCGTTGTTTACTGAAAGGGCAGGCAAAATCTTCTTGGCCCCAGTGTGATGATCCAATAAGGTACTGTATGTAAAAGTCTTAGTGCAGGATTCAGCCCATAATACAGATAAAATAAATGTTAGTATCATCATTGTTGAGAAGCTCAGTGACTTTCTCTTGGACAAGCCCTCCCGGGCTACCTGGGCTCAGGCCCTCCTCTGTAGCCCAGCGTGGACAAGCATCTCTCCTTACCCCTTTTGAGGATGCCACATTCTCCCTAGGCCCACCGAGTCCACTTTCCCTTGCCCTCCCAATCTCTGCCTTTGTTGGTCTTTGATAGTCCAATCTCTGATTCTGGGGGTTGTGGGCAGGTGAGGGGCACTGGGATACAGAAGCTGCAACCCACTTTCCACAAGAAATGTCTCCTTGGCTAGAAGACCAGGGTGTGCAGCTGGTACTGCATTATGGCTCTATTTCCAGGGCTGGCCTTGGGCAAATAATCTCTTTACCAAAAGAGATGGTGCTTGTGAAAAATTGCTGGGTGTTCATATTTTTATCCATTCATGTACTCAAAGGACAGTAAATCTGATGCTGGAGTCACAATGATAAACAAGGAAGAAAAATCTCTGCTTCTCTTCTTGTAGGAAAGGAAAGGAGATACCACAGAAAGCAGGCTTAACACCGGCGTTTATTAGAGCAGAAAAGGAGAGGAAAAAAAAAACGCAATGACCTAAACCCACGCAGCCCTAAGTGGTTAAACAAGACTTCCTCACTAACCCCTCTCCTGTTCTGGAGGTCCCAGCTCCGTCAGCCCCAGGAAAGATTCTCGTTCTGCCCACCCTTTCAAACTGGTAGGAAGGCCATTGCAGCGGAGGGAGGTGGTCTATAGTTTAAGCGATTGGTCTTAATGAGTTGTGCAGGTTAGTAAAATGAAGCAGCATAAATATTTGCCATCAATCCCCAAGGCACCCTTTACCGTGCCTACAATTCACAAGGCCTGAAGACATCCATTCCACAGCCAAAAAAGAAATGAAAGGAGCCTCATCTCGTTTCAACAGTATCCAGGCCATTGTTTATCAAAATGCTGGCTGGAAAAGAACAAGAAAATAATGTTAATATGATGATGATGCTGATTTTAAAAAAAAAAAAAAAAAGGAGGAGGAAACAACCATCAAGCTGTCATTTCCTGAGCACTTCCTAGCATGTGCCAGGGCAGCACTGTTTTCCCTGCCCTGACCTTTTCAATGCTCAGAACAGCTTTATGAGGGAGGAACTCTTACGTGTCACAGATGAGGAAACTGAGAGAGACGTTAGGGATGTTTTCCCAAGTGGAGTCACAATCTGAATGCTATCTGACTCCAAATTCCAAGTTGACACATCCCTCCAGCCACTACTTCCTGGTCTTTGTCTAAATGGATGTTGCCTGGAGCGAGGCCTCCGTGGAATCCTCTGTTTTGCAGGAGCAACCCCACCACTACCACCACCACCAGAGGTGAGGCTGCTGCCCTCAGGCTCACTCAATCCAGAAACCTCTCCCCTCACCCGGCCTGCACCACAGTGACAAGTGCCTCTGCTCATGGAGTCAGTCACTATGCACCCAGCTCTGTAGATTTCATCACTACGCCAATTTACAGATATAAAAATGGAGACTCAGAGAGGTTAGGTGACTTGTCCAAGGTCACAGAGCAGGGACACAGAGCACCAAACCCAAGTCTGCCCAGTTCCAGAGTCTGAGCTCTTAATTACTCCACAGTGCTGTGTTCTGGAAGAAGCCAAGAGAGGGCTTCTGGTGCTGGAGGGAAAAGGTCCCTGGTGCCAGGGGAGGAACAAGCTGTGACCTAGAACAGGGATCCAGAGGCTGGAAGAATCAGAGTGGCATGTCAACCCAGCTCCTAGCCCTCAAAAGCAGAACTCCTATTCCACTCCTAGGAGATGCTCCTCTCCCCGTTTGTTAAAGCCCCTCAGGAGGACATGCCCCACCCCCAACCCCAGCACACACAGAACAGCCCACAGAAAGCTTGCAGGAGTTGGAGCTGTCAGAAGACAGACATACCAACTACTGCCTGGCCTAACTTAGTAGCTTAATCATGCTCAGTTAGGTCCCCTATAAAACAGGGTTAAACACATGCCCTGCAATGACACAGGAGTGTTAAAAGGATCACATGAGAGATTTTATATGATAGCACCCTGAAAATTATAAACAGCAGTCCTCTAAAGGGAGTGTTCCTGTGTCATTTCACAGTGGCACAAAATAAACAACAAGGAAATAAGATTTTTCTTAACCGCAAATGATCAAGTACCTGGTTATATTCTGTCCTGCTTAATACCTACAGATTACAGAGGAGAAATGAAACTCACTAGGCTTAACCTCTGAAGGGATTCTGCTATGTTATCTAGCAAGAACTGCAAAGGGAACGAAGAGATGGACACAGACAGCGAGGGAAGCAGCAAACAGCCTCTCTCAGGAACAAAGGTGCAGAGGCGGGGTGCGCTGGGAGCGCTGAGCCGGCCGGTTCACGGGAACTGGAAGGGCAAGGCCAGAGGGAGCGGGAAGACGGGGCGGGCTGGGCAGAGTCGCAGGCTGGAAGGCTGTGGGGAGGCAGTAAAGAAGTTGCTGACCCTGGTGACAACGGTGATGGTTGTGAGGGATGTCACCAGTCAAGCCCGTGGATGCTGGCCCCACCTGGAGAGACCCAGGTCTCAACAAGACATGCTTCTCCGGATTTGTATTCCAGAGGGACCCTTTCTGGATGGCAAATAGGGTCACATCCCTTCCCTACTTGGGATCTCTTGGTGATTCAATAGGAGTCAGGCACCCGCGTGTGTCCCCAGTGGTCCTCTCAACCTGGCTCCCACCCTCATGTCCTGCCTCACTCTTCCCATTCCCTGACCCATAACCAGTTAACCCACTGGTACCCTGAACGCCATGCTCTCGAAGGCCCCCGAGTCACGACTGCGCTGCCCACCTCAGTATCCCTGAAACAGAAAGCCTGGGAGAAGGAACGTACCAGAGGCCCAAACTGCTTACACAGGATGGACCACATTCCTGTCGCAGTGGGGCTTGCAGTGCGGGTTCAGCCAGTGCTCCAGGAACTGCTCCTCGGCGCGGTGTTCCAGGCGGAGCAGATGGTGCATGTACTCCTGTCAAAACATACCCGCATCAAAGAGAAGCTTTCACTCACAGTTGACGGTCCAGCTGCCCACGTGGGGGATACAGCTGTGGTTCTGAGGCAGGGCAGCACAGCCAGGGAGGAGAACCCGCCACCAGGCCTAAGTGCTGAGAGGGTGTATATCCATGGGAACTCCCAGACACTGCTGATGGAGAGTTACATGGAACAACCACATTGTAAAACAATCTGTTGCCTGCAATCCAGAAACTTCACTCTTGTTTATACCCTAGAGCAATGATTCTCAAACTTCACTCTTGTTTATATCCTAGAGCAATGATTCAGGCATCAGAACCACCCGGAAGGCTTGATAAACCTATACATTGCTGGGGCCCCACCTTCAGAGTTCCTGATTCAGTGAATCTGGGGTAGGGCTCCAGAATTTGCATTTCTAACAAGTTCCCAGCTGCAAATACTGCTGGTCACTTTGAGAACAAGAGCAGATAAGAATGTTCACATCTGGAACATGTCAAATATACATTGACAGAAGGATGGATAAATGAATAATGGTAGGGTCACAATGGGGAATATTATACAGCAATGAAAAAGTTCATTATAACTACATACAACAACATAGATGAGTCTTAGAAATAGCATAATGAGTGAAAAGAGCAAGTCCAAGAAGACAGTGTTTATGGTGTGACACCATTTTAATAAAGCTCAAAACATGCATAACTAATATATTATTTACAGTAGCACACATTTGTGATAAAATCATCTTTTTTTAAAAGGCAAGGGATAACTGTAAGAAAGCTGAAGTTGCTATACTATTTTCAAACAGAATAAACTTTAAAGCCAAAAAATGTACTAGGGATAAAGGGACAATTTGTAAAAACAGCCTGGCAGTTCCTTAATATGCTAAACACAGGGACTTCCCTGGCGGTGCAGTGGTTAAGACTCTGTGCTCCCAATGCAGGGGGCCCGGGTTCGATCCCTGGTCAGGGAACTAGATCCCACATGCATGCAGCAACTAAGAGTTCACATGCCACAACTAAGGAGCCCAAGAGCCACAACTAAGAAGCCCACCTGCCGCAGCTAAGACCGCACAACCTAATTAATTAATTAATTTTTTAAAAAGATGCTAAACATAGAGTTAGCATTTGACCCACCAATTGCATACACAAGAGAAATGAAAGCATATGTTCACACAAAAACGTGTACACAGATGTTAACAGCAGCTTTATACATCATAGCCAGAAAGTAGAAACACCCAAATATCCATCACCAGATGAATGGATAAATAAAACGTAATGTACCCCACACAAGGGGAACACTATGTGGCCATTAAAAGGAATGATACATGCTACAACCTGGATGAACCTCGAAAACATTGTTATGTGAAAAAGGCCAGTCACAAAGGACCACATGTTGTATGACTCCATTCCTATGAAATGCAACTGGCTCTGCATGTTGGTGTGTCCACAAAAGAGAGCAGCTGGTTGTCCGGTGCTGCCCATCCCTGTGACCAGCATCTCCACTGACCCAGGGACCCAAGCCAGACATGGTTCCTCATGTCTCCCTCAGACGCAT
Organism: Hippopotamus amphibius kiboko; assembly: GCF_030028045.1. Taxonomy (NCBI): domain Eukaryota; kingdom Metazoa; phylum Chordata; class Mammalia; order Artiodactyla; family Hippopotamidae; genus Hippopotamus; species Hippopotamus amphibius. The sequence continues at coordinate 27,475,573 of NC_080202.1, read as the reverse complement.
CCTGACACTGAGCGTGAGGACGCTGAGCCTACCTCCGGAATAGTTCTGATGACTCCCTCCGTCTCTGCCACTTCGGTAAGTCAGGTCTCCACTGTTGCCAGACAGGCTGTCACAGCCTCCTCACCCCTCCATCCGTCATTCTGCCTCCCGTTCGGCCCACCCCGTGTTCCCCCGCCCCAACCATCTCTGCTCCCACCTAACAGAGTGATCTGCCCAAATGCAGCCCCAGGACAGCCACAGCTCTCTCAGGCCTTCGCCAGCACTGCCTTCCTGCAAGGAGGCAAAAGGTGATGACCAACTACCCCTTGGGCTTGGTCTGCAGCTCTGAATAATGTCACTGTAACCAGTAAGTGAGGACACCTCTTTGTGGGATCTACCACCTCCCACCATTCTTCACAACAGCAGAGAGAGGCCCCCTCCTGCCCTGGTCTACAGTTGTCACTGACAACAAAGTTTTTTTGGTCTCTGATCTTCTCCAGAACCACAATTTCTCCCTCAGATGGTTCACCTGCAAGGACTTTAATGATGGAACCATTCACAGCCACGTAAACAGGGGTAAGGGAACTACCAAAGAACATTCCAGTGCCCAGGGACTAGCAATACAGAAAAGCCATGGCCATGCCTAGACCTGCAGGGCCCAGGGGGAGGGCTCAGCCGCTACAAAGCAGGGAGAGAGCAGGAGACAAATAACCCATCCTCTCTCTCCTCTTGCCCTCCATCTCCTGACGAGCCCACGCAGAAATCAGCCGACCAGGGATCCAGGCAATGCAGTTTCTAGGGGTCCGCCTCCGGAGCTGGGCAGAGCCAGGTGGAGGATGGATGGGGGACAGGCTGGAGAAAACCAGCAGCCGTACCAGGATGATGGGGTATGAAGGGTGTGCTATTGCCGTCAGAAGCAAGCAAAGAGCATAAATGATAGATGTTACTGATGTTTGCTGTGAAAGAGCCGGCTACTTGGGCTGTGCATCCGTGGATCACTGGGCACTGAATACACTGATCCAACTGGAGGAGGAGCAATGGTTCCTTTGCATGTGGTTATTGTCCCTCCCCCTCCTCTCCCTCAGTTTGCTCTTGCTCTGCCCTCGATCAACAGGAGTGTCACTTCCAAGTTCAGGGTGAGCCTTCTCTTCCCAACATGCCTTGGTCTTCAACAAAGCCAGTTCAGGCTGTGAGTTTTCTGTATATTGTTTCTCATTGCATTATCCCATATAAATGATACATCAGAAAAATGGTAAATCAATAGGATGCTTCTTAAATAAGAGTGAAGTGTTACTTTTCTTGCCATAACCAGTTACAAATTCTCTTCTTCCCCTCCATGCCTTGTCTGTCCATCCCCTGATGCAAACAGAGAAATAGTCCATGGGCACTGCCCAGACCACCACCAGCAGTTCTCCACGCATCTGGCCATGGCCCCACACAGCTGGTAAAGCAGAGCTCCAGCGTGCTCCTGGACTCCCTCCTCTTCCACACTCTCCATCCCCACCAGCTAAGCAAGCCCTGAATCCCATGGGTGCTCTCAGGTCCCATCTCCCCACCCACATGGCCTCTGCCCAGTCTCAATCTGCACCCTCCTGTGCTGGATCCCTGCCCCTGCATCTGCAGGCTTCTCCCCACCTCTCGTCCTACCTCCTTCCTCTATATTCCATCCCACAGCCAGGGCAGGATTGTTTTTTTTTCCTTTTAATAGACTTGATTTTTCAGAGCACCTTTAGGTTCACAGCAAAATGGAGCAGAAAGGATAGCAATTTCCCACATAGCCCTGTCCCCACAAATGCATAACCTCCCCACTATCAACATCTTGCCCCAGAGTGATGCACTTGTTACAAGAGATGAACCTACATTGACACGGCATCATCACCCAAAGTCTGTAGTTTACATTGGGGTCGCTCTTGGTGTTGTATATTCTGTGAGTTTGGACAAATGTATAATGACGTGTACCCATCATTATAGTATCATACAGAATACTTTCACTGCCTTACAGTCCTCCGTGCTCTGCCTATTCATCCCTCCCTCCCCTCTAACCCTTGGCAATGACTGACCTTTTACTGTCTCCATAGGTTTGCCTTTTCCAGAATATCATATCATTGGAATCATACTGTATGTAGCCTTTTCAGATTAGCTTCTTTTGCTTAGTAAGATGCATTTAAGTTTCTTCCATGTCTTTTCACGACTTGATAGCTCATTTCTTTTTAGTGCTAAATAATATTCCATTGCCTGGATGCACCACAGTTTATCCATTTACCTACTAAAGGGCATCTTGGTTGCTTCCAAGTTTGGGCAATAATGAATAACGCTGCTATAAATGTCTGTGTGCAGGTTTTTGTGTTGAACATAAGTTTTCAACACATTTGGGTAAATACCAAGGAACATGATTGCTGGGTCATATGGTAAGAGGATGCTTAATTTTGTAAGAAACTGTCAGACTCTCTTTGAAAGTGGCTGTACCATTTTGCATTCCCATCAGCAGTGAATTCCTTTTGCTCCATATCCTCGCCAGTATTTGACCATGTCAGTGTTCCGGATTTGGGCCACTCCAATAGGTGGTATCTCATCGTGTTTTAATTTCCATTTCCCTGATGACATATGATATAGAGCATCTTTTCATGTGCTTGTTTGTGATCTGTCTTCTTCTTTGGTGTTCAGGTCTTTTGCCAGGGTAGGTTTTAAAATATGAAACATGAAAATGGCTTTATTAGTTTTTTTATCACAACAGTGATACAAATTACATAATTTTTAAATTATGTAAAAATAAAAAGTTATAAAGAAGAGGATAAAAAATCCCTGTTGGTTTTTTGTTTTGTTTTGTTTTTTTGTCTGTCTTTATCCTGTTGCAAAGACATTTTTAAAAAATCTACCCATGTTTCTTCCTCACTTAAAATATTTGAATGGTGTCCACTGGGCTCAGGAGAAATTCCAGTTCCTTAAGGTGGTTTGTGGGGCTCCCGCTGATGCAGCCTCACCCATTTCCTGAGCCTCTTCTCTCACGATCAACCCACCTGAGCTTTGAGCTCCATCTTTCCCTGGAGGAGTTACACTTGCTCTGCTCTCTGATCTCATGATATTTTCTCTGCCTGGAACACCCCTGTGCCTTCTCTTTTTCCTGTCTCACTCCTATCTGACTTTTCAGCCCTCAGTTTAGATGCTGCTTCCTCCAGGCAGCCTTCTCAGGTTCCCTGTGACCCCAAGAGCTCTCCGGAATTCTCCCGGCACAGCCCTGATTACTCTGCTTAGCAGTGACTGCTCTCTGACAGCAGGGACTTAATTGGGCCACATCAGATTTTCTAGTGGAGGTGCCACGTGTCTTGGCGCACATATTAGTATGTGAACTTTATGTTTCCCCCAAAAGAGATAAAAATGACTTTTAATTTGCAGGATGTATGTTGTTGATATTGCCCTGAAATAAGCCTTGGTGCTGAAATTATGGGATGAGAATAGTTGCAAAGTGTGCATGGAACAGTCCATACAAACACATATAGGTAACTCAAAGCTGCAGGCCATTAATCAGAGAAGTGGCATTTCACCTTGGGCAAGAGTAGTCATATGTGGTAACATCTGTATAAGATTATTTTGGCATGTATAGATATAAAAAATCCTAAACCATGAAAACCCTCCTATGGCATTGATGAAGCTTTAACAGACAGTCCCGTTTAGAACTTTGAGTTTTTAAGTCTCAAGCAAATCCTCTAGGAAGTCTACTTCCTATTTTAAATATAACTTTTTTTAATTTAATGACTGTGAAAGAAATGAATTATGAGGTATCCAATTTTCCTGAAATGTTTTTTCTTTCCCCTAGGACTCATGAAGTTTGAAATTGTTTTGCTTATCACTGTTTTCATTTAACTCATCGAAATGCACCATGTGTCCTGGGTGGGGAGTCTCTGGGGCAGCGGGGAGGGGGTGGATGATGGGAGGGCTCCTTAGGGGATCCAACGAGGATTCCCCAGCAGCTTGCTGGACACGTTTGTGAGTCTGGGACTGAACCCTGCCCTGTCTTGCCCTGTCTGAGGAGTCTTTGGCCAGAAGGATAGTCATTGGGAGGAACAGGAAGGCAGTGTGGAGTCTTATAAATGAAGAACAAAGACTTCTCAGCACACAGCTTTACCTATTCAACTGTTCTGTGTAAGCAGCTCACTGAAGGAAACCCACGTTGCCATCTTCTTGCCTGCCTGTTTGCCAGATGGTGTGGTGGGGAGGCTAAGAGGTTCGCGTCTGGGTCTGGATCAGGGTCTGGTTCCAGTCAAAACCCTACCAATACTATTGCTTTACCTCTCCAGCCTCAGTTTGTCCATCTGCAGTATGGGGATGGCACTAGCACTTATCTCGCTGGGTTGCCAGGATTAAATAAAATGATACAAATAAAGCTCTGTGCCAAATATGTAGTCTCCATTTTCACTTCTAAATCCATTCTCTCCCCTCCTTCACCTGACCCTTTGCACTAAGAGGCTGACCTAGATGAACGGCAACCACAGAGTCTTTTGTCCTGGGGATTCCAGTTGGGTTGGTGTAGGAGGTGCCAGAAGGGGACTAGAGGTAGGAGAGGAGAGGTGGGCGTATATACTCCCCTGGTACCTCCCCAAGGAATCTCAGCAGGTTGGCTGCATCCCTCCCCTGAAGACCTAGCTCCTATAGGGCTGCCATTCCGGGTCTAGGAACCACACTCTTCCCTTCCATCCTCATGCGTTGGGAGTCTTAGCCCTGTATCCTCTATCACTTCCTGTTGGTTCACCTTCATCCTGCTGCACCTTTGTAAAAAGTCTCTTTATGAAGCCCTCCTCAGTTAATTTTAGTTACTATTAGATGTGGAAGATCTGAGCATGCCTAGACATTGTGGATGGAGCATATCTCCCAGGAACTGGTCCACAGGAAACTTTCAAAAAATGTTTGTTGAAGGAAAGACTAAAGCCATGGTCCTCAAAGCATGGTCTGTGCTCCCTTCGGGGGTCCACGATGTCCAAACTATTTTTCAAAAAATACTAAGACATTCGCCTTCTCACTGTGTGCATTGGTGGGTAAAACTGACGCCTCGGCAGGAATTAAGGCAGTGGCACCCATCTATCCTAGTGGTCACCATATCCTTCACCACACACTCACAGTTAAAACAAACAAATAAAAATAAAACACTCTTAAGATGCCAGTTTCACTGAAGCACTCCCAACAGGAAGCATGCAGACAGCACTTCTGCTGCAAGTCTGAGTACAATGATTTTCTCAAGGAAAAGCACCTGGGGGACTACTGGTGTCAAAAGCTGAATGAGGTGTGTTTTACGTGCGTGTTTGGCAGACATCTTCCTAAAAATGAATGATGTGAGCCTATCACTTCCAGGAAAACTGACAGTGCTTGCTACAAAATGATAAAATTTGAGCGTTTGAGGGGAAATTAGAACTCTGGAAATTTATACTTGTGGTCATGAATCTGACAGCTTCACAATAAAGACTTTTCCAATGAGATTGGTGGTGTTAGGGAAGAATGCCACCACTGATAGACAGCGTTCATTCACCTCTTAGAATTCTATGCTCGTTGGCATCCTTACTCATTTAATCCCTGTCCCTCTCAGCCAAACACCTAACTGGCTTTTTGATGAAAGTGCCCAAGGCATACCTAGTATACAGCTCAGTGCTGGGCACATAGTAGGGCCTCAATAAAACTCACAGGAGAAATGTACAAACAAGTGAATGAATAAATGAAATGACTGTTCTTTCTCCATAATCTTACTAACTCCTTCTTGGGAGGTTCCTGGGCATCCGTGTCAATCTGCTCATTATAATGGCCCAGGCCAAATGTACTAAAAAGCATCAAAGCGTAATACATATTTCATACTCCTAAATAGAGGCTGAAATCATTGTTGAAGAAAAACAACCAAAAGAGACACACACATAGAAAGAGAAAGAAACAAGCCCTGGTTTCCATGACATTTCACTATTTATTTAAAATGTTAGGGAAATGAATACGCCACAAAGGCCTAAAAGCAATCATTAGTCAAAGATGAAAAGCCAAACTGCAAATCTGCTGAAAACCACAAATTCAACAATTGTGTTGGCTAAGTTAGAAATGACCCAGCATTAATGATAATCTCAAATGTTCCTGGATCAGGAAAGAAGGGGTAGATGGAAAATAAGTTTTCATTTTTTGTTAGGTTCCTTTCTTCAAGGGGAAAAAATTAAAGCAAAACAAAAACTAATATCTGTGTTCCATGTCCAAGGCCAACTGGAATGATTTAAGTAAATAATTTCTCAGGATTTAGAGCAGAAATTGGAGGAGGCCCTTCATGATGGCACAGGAGAGGTGTGATAATGAAATTAAATACCCACCAGAACCTGATCCAAGCTGAGACTCATAAAGCAGACAGTTAATCTATCAAGGTGGGATCTTTTTCCAAGACAGCAAAACTCTTCCTGTGACATTTGCATGAAATTTAAGGTCCATCGACATTTGGATGAATTATTTTGCTCCTTAGTAAAAGCAATCATATAGGTGTAAGGGTGGCTCAGAATTTAGCTGCTTTGGGCCACCAGAAGGTTTATTCCTAAAAGAAGGCAAATCAGTGATGTGTACCATTTGCATCTCAGTCACTCTGAACTGCTCTTGGAGATCACAGGGAACAAAAGGGTAATGGAGTAACTACATACATTTGTCAAGGGGCTAAATATGAAAGCGCATTTTACCAAGACTATTTACAATACAGAGAATATGATTTATACTTGCCCAACAAGAACATTCCTTAAAGGAACACTGGCCAAAGCGGAAAGCATATTCCCAGGGCACACGAGCGCTTATGGAGATCATCACGGAGGACATAATTTTAGCTCGGATGTCATCTTTTTAGAGAATTTCCATGGTTCACCCTAGCAGCTGGCAATAATTTCTTCCCTAAAATTTTGGATGACTAAGAGAAATTTAATGAATTTAAGCAATAGAGAAGATTTCCTTGAAATAACCTCCAGGTTCTATGATAATATCCTACAAAATTTCTCCCCTGGAGAGAAGCAAAGAAAGGAATGGAAATATGTATAATGAGCATTTAGAAAATGTCAAATTCTGCACTTTGTGCTGGGGACCCAGAATTGAAACAAACAGTCCATCTGCTCAAGCAGTTTAGAGAAGTCTAGTAGGAGAGAGAGATTTTTCTTTTTTTAAGTCAGAAACAGCAATTTGGGGCTGTGAGTGTTAGGCCAGAGGGATGTTCTAATTCATGGTGGGAGGCTAGAGGCATCAGGAAAGCCTCTCAAAAAAGGCATCATTTCAGGTGACTCTCTACACATGAGTAAGAGTTAACCAGGTAGACAAGAGCAGAAGAATCAAGTACCAAGGCAGGTGCTGTCAGAGAAGAACTTCAAACACACCATCATTCCAAACAACCTGCTTCTCCTCCTAGGTTTCTAATGCCAATGAGTGGCACCACGGTGTCCACAGAGACACCCACACATCATTTTTGACCCCTAATCCTCCCTTATTGCATCCATTCCTCCTGCCCCAGAAACGGCCAATTTAAGGTATGATACCCAATTTAAGGTACCATAATCATGCTCCCGTCTTATCTTTACCTTAAAACCTCTACTGGGACATTCCCTTGGAGGACAAGAACATAAATTATTTTTAAAAACTTTTAGAGGGGACTTCCCTGGTGGTCCAATGGTTGCAAATACGCCTTCCAATGCAAGGGATGTGGATTTGATTCCTGGTCAGGGAACTAAGATCTCACATGCTGCAGGGCAACTAAGCCCACACGCCACAACTAAAAAGCCCATGTGCCACAACTATAGAGCCCACATGCTCTGGAGCCTGTGAGCTACAACTACAGTTGCCCACGTGCACTGGAGCCCACACACCACAGCTGGAGAGAAGCCTGTGTGCCACAACTAGAGAGAAGCCCACGCATCACAATGAAAGATCCCAAGTGCCACAACTAAGACCAGCAATCCAGCCAAAAATAAATTAATTAATTTTAAAAAACTTTTAGAAAGCAATGTGGTAATATACACTAAAAGTTTTAAAAATACTGTATTCATATCCTTGGATCCAGTCATTTATTTTCCGGGAACATATCCTTAGCAAATAATTCAAAATATTAAAAGCACTTTAAGAATAAAATGTTAGTGTTGTTTATGATAGAAAAAATAGTAGAAAACAGCACTTTCTTACACCATAGGTGGGAATGTAAATTGGTACAACCACTATGGAGAACAGTATGGAGGTTTCTTAAAAAACTAAAAATAGAACTACCATATGACACAGTAATCCCACTTCTAGGCATATATCTGGAGAAAACTATACTGTGAAAAGACACATGCACCCCAGTGTTTGCTGCAGCACTATTTACACTAGACAAGACATGGAAGCAACCTAAATGTCCATCAACAGAGGAATGGATAAAGATGTGGTACATATATACAATGGAATATCACTCAGCCACAAAAAAAGAATGAAATAATGCCATTTGCAGCAACATGGATGGACCTAGAGATTATCATACTAAGTGAAGTAAGTCAGACAAAGACAAATGTTATATATCATTTACATATGAAATCTAAAAAGATGATACAAATGAATTTATTTACAAAATAGGAACAGACTCACAGACTTCCAAAACAAATTTATGGTTACCAAAGCAGAAAGGCAGCGGGAGGGATAAGTTAGGAATTTGGGATTAACAAATACACCCTACTATATATAAAATAATCAACCTACTATATAGCACAGGGAACTCTACTCTCTGTAATAACCTATAAGGGAAAAGAATCTGAAAAAGAATGGATATATGTATAACTGAATCACGTTGCTATATACCTGAAACTAACACAACATTATAAATCAACTACACTTCAACATAAAATAAAAATTAAATTAAAAAATAGTGGAAATGATCTAACAAAAGAGGGTAATTCATTATCATTATGATTATAAAGAGTTTATAATAATATGAGGAAATGTGTATGTTATAATATTAAGAGGAAAACCAGGATACAAAATTATAGATACATTATGATTATACTTTTTAAAAATACACACAAAAAGACTAAAAAGAAATACATCAAAAATGGCAATGCTGTCTTTGGGGAGAGGGAATAAGACTACACCTGATTTTATTTTTCTTCTTTTGACTCTTTCTTGGTTTCCAAGTTTTGTATAATAAATATGAATGGCTTAAATTTTTATTTGTAATTTCACAAGTGACACATGAACATATTGTTATTGTTTAAAATTCAAACATCAAATATAAAGTTCCCTAGATCAGTACCTGCAATCTTAACCTCCTTAATGAGATGGCATAGTTAATAGCCAACTGGTCATATTTCTAGACCTCTTCCTAGAAATTTACATGCACACAGATGTACCTATATATACTATTGTTTTGTGAGTGAGTACTAGGAAGGCAGGACCAACTCAGCAGAGGCAGAGAAAGTGACATTGAGAATGAAGAGGAGGGTAACAGGCAGAAATAACGGAGAACAGAACTGCAGGCAAAGGGAATCATCTGTGAAAAGATGCTGAGACCAGGGAGAGGGTGGCCTATTTTGAAAAACAATGAGAAGTTCCAGGTGGTTGGAGCATAAATGGCCTTGGAGGAGTGGCAGGAAATGGGACACAATGGTGGCTTAGGGCTGGTTTGCCTCCCAGGCCAAGATACTTGGCCTTTATCCTATAAGCAGTGAGGAGCCAAAAAGGTTTTTGTTTTGTTACATTTTAAAAAGTATTTATTCAGCTGCTGCTTTGTAAAAAAAAAAAAAAACAAGAAGAACGAGAGCCACTGTCATCACTGTCAGGCACTGTGCTTTGCATGCCTTCTCTCACAATAAGCCTCTGAGGTAGGTTTGATTATCATAACCCATTTTATAGATGAGAAAACCGAGACTTACACAGTTTAAGCAACCTGGCCAAGATGTGATAGCTAATAAGTGATAAGCTGGGATTCAGATTCAACACCTTGCTGCCCCACTCTTAACCCTTCTCCTGTGTTGTTTTTGGTGAAAATTACACATTTATTAAAAATAAAAAACTGAGTGTCCTGTATTGAAAAGTGCCCCCCAAACTTTTGTGTCCACCCGAATCCTGTGAATGTGTCATTATTTGGAAACGAGGTCATACTGGAGTAGGGTAGGCCCTAAATCCAATGACTAGCATCCTTAGAAGAAGGAAATTTGGACACAGGGACACGCAGGGAAGAAGACCATGTAAGGACAGATGAAGAGATTGGAGTAATGCAGCTACAAGCCAAGAAATGCCAAAGATTGCCGGCAACCACCAGAAGCGAGGAGAGAAGCATGGGACAGATTCTCCCTCCAAGCTCCCAAAAGGAGCCAACCTTGCCAACTCCTTGATTTCAAACTTCTAGCCTCCCAAACTGTGAGAGAATAAATTTCTATTGTTGGATTTCCTTGGTGGTCCAGTAGTTAAGACTCTACACTTCCACTGCAGGGCACGAGGGTTTGATCCTTGGTGGGGGAACAAAGATCCCACGTGCCATGTGGCACGGATATTAAAAATAAATAAATAAATAAATAAATTTCCATTGTTTCAAGCAATCCAGTTTGTGCTACTTTGTCATGGCAGCCTTAAGAAACTAATATGCCCAGTAATAGCAAAAAGCATAAAAATAAAAAGTATAAATTTGTCCCAAATTTTATCATGGAGAAAATACTGTCATTATTGTTTGGCAACGTGTCTGCATATACATACACAAATAGAAGAGCAGATAGGTGAGTTTTCTTTTAAAGCTTTCTTTCTTTCTACTTTGAAGGCAGTGCATGCAAAGTTTGATAATATCAAGTGCTGACAAGAGCACAGGGATCTAGGTATTCTTATACACACTACTGGTGGGAGTTAGTAAGTCACTTTGGCAATTTGGCAGTACTCATTTCAATTGGAAGTACGTAAACCCTTTGACTCAGAAATTTCATATCTTATCATTGAACTTGGCAAAGCATACATGTGTATAAGGATCTTCATCGTTGGAAATAAGTAAAATGGCCATTGGTCCAAGAAAGGCTAAATAAATAAGTTGTAACATGTCTTAGACCATTGGGGCTGCTATAACCTGAAATACCACAAACTGGGCAGCTTATAAACAACAGAAATTTATTTCTCACAGCTCAGGAGGTGGAAGTCCGAGATCAGGGTGTCAGCACGGGCAGGTGAGGGCTCTCTTTCAGATCACAGACTTCTTGTTGCATCTTCACATGGCAGATGGAACTAGGGAGCTTTGGGGGGCCTCTTTTATAAGGGTGCTAATCCCATTTACCATCCATGAGAGCAGAGCCCTCATGACCTAAGTACCTCCCAAAGGCCCCATTCTCTAATACCGTCCCTTGGGAGTTAAGATTTCAACATGTGAATGCAGGGGTGGAGGGGAGGACAAAAACATTCAGACCACAGCATAATACATTTACCCTATGCTTCAATTTAAAATGAGCTAGAACAAGATGTATTATTGAGTGAAAAAAGCAAGTTACAGAATAAATGCGACCCTGCTTTCCACACAGCTTGAACTACATCAGTGAAGGGGCAGCAGAGTGAGGAGGCCGGTGCGGCTGGAGCAGCGACAGCAGGGGTAGGGCCAGGGATGAGATGCAGATGGAGGCCAAGGAGGGAGCAGAGGGAGCGGACAGACCTCTAGGGCCTCGTAGGCCACACAGCACCACAGATCTTTTTGGAGTAAGGCAGGGAGTCATTGGAAGATTTTGAGCAGGAGAAAGATGGGATCTGGTCTATGTTTTTAAGAACTGATTCTTGCTGCTCTGCTGAGAACAGATGCAGAGGAATCTAGAGGGGAAGAGGGAGGCAGGATAGGAGAGTATTTCTCCGTCCACTCTAGGGACTCGGGTGGTGGCAGGGAAGGGTGAGAAGTGGTCAGATTCTGGATTTGGGGCCCATGCAACTAGGATGAGGTGGCCCCCCTTTATCCCAGTTTGAAAGGCAAAAGCAGAGGCTGGTGTAAGGCAACAATCTGAAATTCCTCTTGAGGCTGTTAGGTCCAAGCTGCCAGTTACATGTTCCAGTGCAAACAGCCGAGTGGACAGTTGTGTGAACAAGCTCACAGAGTCCAGGCTAGAGATGGGAGTGTGCAGCCATCAGCATAGAGGTGATATTTAAGCTTGGGGACTAGAAAAGGTAGTGAGCAGAGCCCTGGGATGCTCCAACACTTAAAGCACTGTCGGGGGCTAAGAACCCAGCAAAGGAAACTGAGCAGCAAAAACCACAAAGCGGGAGGGAAGGCCGGGAGCCAGGTGTCCTGGGAGACAGGAATCCACATGAGCAGAGTGCCCAGAAGGAAGGAAGAGGGAACCTTGGGTCAAACAAAACAAGCACAGGCTGATTCCCAGTCCCCAGGATGCCAGGAGCAGAGGCGAAGGGCCGCCTCTCTAGGACAGCATTTCTTAAACTTAAATGTGCACCCCGGTCACCCAGCCTTGTAGCCCAGATCCACCTTCAGGTGTGAGAAGGAGCCCGAGGTTCTGCGTGTCTGGCAGGCTCCCAAGTGAAACCCAGTGGCCGGGCTGGGGCCACTTTTTGAGTTGAAAGAGTTCAGCCCCAAGCTCTGAAAATCTACAGAAGTGCAGTCATGACTGAGGACATGTTCCAGGGAAAGCTCAGGATATTTTTTTCTAGCTTCTTCCCTCTAAACACGAGCTCAGCCCTATTTTCCACACAGCCCTGTCTTCATCAGCTTCTTGGATTGTTTTTCCTCCATTAGGATATCGAGACTTTGTTATAAGCTCTTCTAACATGATGTCTCCACGAACTGAAGTCTTACGTCATAGAGTAGTAAGTGAATTCTGCTGAAACCCAGATGTCTCCAGATGGGATGTCCCCACGTGAATCCCAGTCCTCCTGGACTGCCCATCCCATTCCTGTGACATCTAGAACCCAATTCCTCCAAATGTCTTAAGATCTGTGAGTCATGCTTCTCCACCACTGCAGCTTCCAGATCCGAGTGGTGACCTTCCTCTTTTGTCAGCCACCTTCACTCACACACCTGCCATCTGTCATTACCCCAAAGAACCACTAACACAAGGTTGCTGTGCAGAGTAGACATTTCCTATGGTTTGGGGGCCACAGAGGGTAACCACAGCACAGAGCAGAAAACAAGTTCAAACTCAATGCCAAGGTGTTGCCACAAAATAAAAGTGTCAGCTATTTCCTGCCATAGGGAATCTGTCAGGGGTGGGCCTTCTCTACCTCCCCACCCTCCCCCTTCTCTGACCCCTCTTCACTTCCCCCACCTCTGGGCCAGAAGCCAGCCCTCCCCACAACGCAGGGCATGACAGTGATCTTTTCAATAACATCATTCCGTCCTTCCCACCACACAGTCAGAAAAGAATGGTTGTTGCTGTGAATCGGCAGGATACAGGCTGTCAGAGCAGTCCAGCCTCTTGTATGTGTGGACACTGCTTGTCTGAACCTGTTTCCGAAACACCTATCATCCCACAGAAGCCAGAATCTGTCAATATTTAAGCCAAGTGTCAAGAATATAAACATTGCTTCACAGATGCTCCTAAGGAGAGACTACTACAAATCTTCATGTGAGCTTTCATTTTGAATTCTTAATACTGCCCCAAAGCACCATCTGTTTACTTTCCTCGGTGGCCTCTCCCCTCTCTGAAAGGGTTTTCTTTTGCACAGTCCCCCAGAGGGGAGAAGTGAAATGAAGCAGCCCACCCGGTCACCTCCCAGTAGTTCTGAGTTAGTGGTGAGCACATGAGTCTCAAGGCTCTGCTCCCGAGGGCACATGCATTCCCAGAGATCACTACCTCTGCTCATCCGTCCCGGCTCACCTGTCTGTCTCCAGGTATGGCAGGGAGGTGCAATAATGTGTCCAAAAATGTGACTTCCCATAATGGTAACTGAAGGCCAGCATCCAAGAGGCTGTGAACTGAGCCTCTAAGTGGCTCCAGAAAACCAGCTCTAATTCCCGTGCTTCAGACCCCTCGGTGGCTCCCACTGAGTATGGAACAAAAGTCCCCTCCGCTATGAGAGCCAGGGCCTCCCAACCTGGCCCCTAGAGGACCTTCTGCGGCCATCTCCGTCATCCCATATGTCCCAGACGCTCGAGTCAAGGCCAAAAGAGAGGAAACTGGAATCCAGACCTTCTGAAAAAATTATCCTGCAAGGCCTTTTCCAAAACACGCATGCACACACAGAACCATACACACACCCACGCACAAAGGCTCACAGACACACCCCCTCACACATGTGCAGCCACACACACACATCGCCCCCAACACCCTCATATACGTGTATCCTCATACACACACAGTCATACACAAACCTCACACACACTCACACACACTGTGCACACAGACATACAATATCTCCATCCTGAACACACAGGACAGTGTGTCCAGCCCTAGCAAGGGGACATATAAGCAGATGGTTTGCACAGAGAAATAAGGAGTAGCAGGTGGTCTTGGCAAGAAGTAAAGAGCAGGGAAGGGTGGTTCCCTCAACCAGAGGTCCCACCTCCTGGCCTCCTGGTGATCTGCTAACAAACGTGGGGTCACTGTGTCCAACACTCACATTCAGCAGTGATGCAGGTTGGGATGGCTGTGACATCCGTCAGCCACTCAGATAAAAGGGGTGAATCGAAGCAAGGTCCTGCTGTATAGCACAGGGACCCACATTCAATATCCTGTGATAAACCATAATGGAAAAAAAATATGAAAAAAGAATATATATAAAACTGAGTCACTTTGCTGTACAGTAGAAATTAACACAACATTGTGAATCAACTACACTTCAATAAAAATATTGTAATTTAAAAAAAAAAATATTGTAATTTTTTAAAAGGGGGTGAATTGCCTCTTTTTACATAACAGGTGATTGGTATTATTCACCTTGCTCTAAGTAAACCCCTTAAAAGGAAAGGTCAACAATGAGATACAAGGGAGTGGGGGAGACCGGGTCAGACAGCAAGTGCAGGAGGCCAGGTGTATGGCAACACGAGGAGGGGAGGCCCTGGAGTTTGAGAGAGACCCCTACATAAGCCCCTCCAGGGCCTCCAAATAAACCCCTCCGGCCCTCACCAAGTCCACATCCGGCTGCTGGGGTTCTTCCTCCCAGGTGCTGACCAAGAACCTGGTCATCCTGAAGCTCTATCCAGACCCTCATATTCTATATGAGACCTGGGATGAACCTTCTAGTCAGACCCTGGGCCAAACTCTGCATTTTACAGAGAAAACTGGGCTCCAGGAAAAGGAAAGGACTCACCCACAGCCTAAAGTCCAAAAGTCCACAACCGGTTTGCGCAGGATATGGCCCGGAATCACACTGCGGGGAACTCTCTTCCCCCCATGCCCACCCCTGCACTGCCTGCAAACTCTGCATCCTTCAAGCCTCAGCTCGGTGGCGCCTCCTCCAGGAAGCCTTCCAAGCCTCTCTCCTCCTTCCCATTGGAGCTCAAGGCCCTCTCCTCAGACCCTGTGTGCAGATAACCTTGTTAGAGAACTGGAATCAGGCTGGAGTGCTCTGGCTCATTCGTCTCCATGCAGTGGACTCGAGCGTCTCATAAGAAAGAAGAACGTCTAGTCTACGTCCTCAGTGCCTGGCACTTGGCAGGGCACAGTTGATGTAAAGTGTAATTAAGTGCCCATCTTGGTTAGCAAGGAGTGCTCTCTGCTCAACCACTTGACCCTCTCACTCTCTCTCTCTCTGTCCTGCATCTAAACAAATATCCCTCTACTCTCCAGACCACTCAGTTCAACACTCGACTAAATGCATTCTTAACCAGACCATGGGAGCTGATGCTACATGCAGCGGGTCTCCCGTAGAAGGCTTGGCCCGGTAGTCTCAGCTTCGGCTGCATATTGATGCCACCTGGGGGGCTCTCACCCCCTGCCCCAATGCCTAGGCCACACCCCAGGGCACCCCTCTGTGACGGAGACCCAGGCATCAGATTTTTAACCTCCCCATTTGGTTCCAACATGCAACCAAGGTTAAGAAACATGCTCCTAAGAAAAATGTGATTCCAGAAATTATGTGTTGGTTCAGCCAGTACTGCATGTGGGTAGATGTAATTGTGAATGACAGTTCGAAAGACACACAGAGTGACACACACAGTAAAAGAGAAAGAGGTTGTTCAGCATCATAGACAGGGTTCCTCACCCCGGCACCATTACATTTCAGGCCAGATCATCTTTGTTGTGGGAGCTGCCCTGTGCGTTGTAGGATGTTTAGCAGGAACCCTGGCCTTAACCCACTGGATGCCAATAGCAAACCCACCCCCCCATCAGTTGTGACAACCAAAAATGTCTCCAGACATTGCCAAATGTCCCTGGGGACGGGGAGCAAAATCACCCCTGGATGAGAACTACAGGTGTAGTCTAGCCACCAAATTATTTATTGCAAATTTATGTTCACATTTCAACTGCAGGTCACAAAGGCACTTTTCCAAACTTGACTGAGTGGCTGAGGATTCTGGACACAGGTCAGTGTCTTTGTGAGGGACACACAGGACTGGACCGCACACAGGATGGGGGCGGAAATGATGGGCGAGTCTACAGAGAATCACAGAATCACAGAAACTAGATGAGGTAGGTTCAAGGCAGTTAAGATGGGTCAGTGGTGGTCAAGCCTGTGAAAGACAACCAAAACCAACAAAACCCAAAAAGCCAGATTTTCAGTAAAATAGCAAAGCCAGAAGCAAGCAGAGGGTTGTCACAGATGAAGGCAGGTGATGACCAGGAGCTAGAAAGAGGGAAATCACCAGAGAAGGAGCTCTTGGAAGTTCTGAGCAGGGAAGGACCACACCAAGCGGCGTTTGGGGACAAAGTCTAACACAGTGTGTCACTGGCACGGGAGGAGGAAGGAAGCTGGAGGCAGAAAGTGGAGCTGCAACACCCACATCCACCTGCTGCCTGCTGCCTAAACTTCCCCCAGTCCCTGCCAAGGCCGCTGTTCCACAATCAGAGCTCAGGGCAGCCAAGGCCAGATGCTGGCAGAGAAAACACCCAGCCAGGGACTTCCCTGGTGGCACAGTGGTTAACAATCCACCTGCCAGTGCAGGGGACATGGGTTCAGTCCCTGGTCTTGGAAGATCCCACATGCCTCGGAGCAACTAAGCCCGTGTGCCACAACTACTGAAGACCGTGCACCTAGATCCCATGCTCCGAAACAAGACAAGCCCCCGCTAGCCACAACTAGAGAAAGCCCACAAGCAGCAATGAAGACCCAATGCAGCCAATAAATAAATAAATAAAATTCATAAAAGAAAAAAGAAAAACAACAAAAAGAGAAAACACACAGCCAACTTTGGAGCTGAGTAGAGCCTGTCTCCTGAGCACCTGGGGGGTGCCATGAACCAGCCTCCCCCAGCCTCCAGGCCCCCGAGGAAGAGCCTCTGGGGCCCCTCCAGACACCACCCCAAATGCACAAAGAGCCAGTTGGAGTCCCCCAGGGACCCTCAAGTCAGGCATCCTGCTCCCCATCGGCTCCCCCACCCTCCACCTGGCCCCTTCCCACCCTCGTTCCTCTGGAGATGCCACATGCTTGGTTTACCCCAATAGCCCCTCACATTCCTTCTCAGCCTCTGGGGATCCTCTGTCTCTACCCACCTCTGAGCGCTGGTGTGCTTGGACTTCAATCCTGGGCCTCTGCTAAATGCTTCTCAAACGAACTGTCTAAAGCCCGAACCTGCACTCTCCCATTTGCAACATCCTTTGATTGTCCTCTGCTGAACACACGATAAAGTCCAACATACGCAAATCCTTCCTGCTCTTGCTCCAGCCCACCTCCCAGCCCTCTTCCACCTGTGCTTGGAGACTCCAGCCACCTCTGACTTCTCCTACCAAAGAGAACAAAGTCACATCCACCCTTAAGAGCCTGAATCCCTTGCTTTATTTCTAAGCCACTCTGAAATAGGGATTTGCTGACTCCTCTGTGTCTGCCACCAGCTCTGAGCAGAGTCAGGTGACTGTCTGCAGCCTCGTCCCCCACCCCATCCCTGAAAAGGGGGAGAAGATGGAGTTGGCACCAGCCTCAGGGCGCAGCTCCCGAGCATCTCGTTCAGGGGAGCCACCCATCAGCCCACGCGGGCTCCTGCGCTCCCACCTTCTGGCTCCACTGTTTCCATTTTTAATACTGTGTGAACAGCAGGGAAGCAGAGCTGGCACCTCCGGAGGAGGAAAGGCGTGAGTAGCAAGGTGAGATCACCTTACACCTGCGATTGTACAGAACCTCCAGCTACCAACCATGCTGGGCTGGAACCAGCATCTCATTTGGTCTCATAGTGAACAAGTATTCAGATGATCTCCCTCTCCTTTCAAACAGCCAAAGCCCGGAACTCACCCGCATGGGCTCATCTGGGAACCCAGGCTTGCTCGGCCTGTCCTGGCGCCGGGATCTCAGGAGCTGTTTGGCCTGCTTTTCGGTCATAATCGGGGAGGCCCCTGAAAAAGTCAGGAAGGGACCTTAGGGACTCTCAGGTACATGCGTCTGTGCTCCATCTCACCGTCCAAGGCAAAGCATTTGCAAGTACAATTTGGGTCAATACACAAAAGTTCTTTTACTGGGACCTGTCCCAAAGGATGTGGCATTCCTGAGGGCTCAGAGAGGAATTTTAAATTGTTTCTAATCCAGTTAACTCAGGGTAAAAGCTGTACAACTGAAACATATTTACCTATTGCAACAGCCCATTCCTCTAAAAGTGGCTGTGAACTTAATGAACATGTTGCTTCAAACATATTTTCTTCAGTTCTCTGGTCAGTTTGTTTCTTGTCCCCCAGGGTTGCTTGGTGGGATCCTTTTAAATCCCCAATACACTAAATCAAGTTTAAGTTGTTATTAGAAGATTCCCCCATGACAATAAGCACCATGATCCCTCAAAGAAGACGTAATTAAAGTAACTCAAGTTTTGATAATCACACACAAACTCTAAAAGATATTATTATAATAAAAATATATCAAGGGGGACTTCCCTGGTGGCACAGTGGTTAAGAATCCGCCTGCCAATGCAGGGCACACGGGTTCAAGTCCCGGTCAGGGAAGATACCACATGCAGTGGAGCAACTAAGCCCATGTGCCACAAACTACTGAGCCTGCGCACCTAGAGCCCCTGCTCCACAACAAGAGAGGCCACTGCAATGAGAAACCCACGCACCACAACAAAGAGTAGCTCCTGCTCGTTGCAACTAGAGAAAGCCCACACGCAGCAATGACTAAATTAAAACAACAAAAAAAAGTATATCAAGGGAATTTTGACAGCCCAGTGGTTAGGACTCGGCACTTTCACTGCCATGGCCCAGGTTCAATCCCTAGTCGGGGAACTAAGACCCTGCTGGCCTCACAGCTAGGCCAAAAAAAAAAAAAAATGGAAAAAAAAAAGTATATCAAATTTTGATAATCTCAGATAAACTCTAAAAGATGGTATATCCTTGAAGATTTATCAGCATTTTTGAGAATTAGTGTTCAAGTATGTTTAAAGATTAAAAAAATAATTTATCCCAAATGATAGCAATTCTGGGAGCCTGCTCTTAGGAAGAAAAAAAAAAGCATTGAATTATGATATATTTCATATATTTTGAAATTTTGAAAAAATCCTTTAAAAATATAAAATAGACTTATTCCGGTTTATCTTGTCAGCATAGCAATAGGTTTTGGGAGTTGATGCTCACCTGAGAAGAAAATCAGTAAGGAGAGGGACAGTGCAAGCACAGATAACCCCTTCATCCTGCCCTGGTCCCTCTCTCCGCCTGTTGCAGAATGAATCCCCGCCCCCATCAAAGAGCCAGCCTATTTGAAGGAAGCCACATCCGGCCCAAAGGCTATTTATGCTTTGACTAACAGCCCTCACAGCATGATGCTAAACTCATCTGACACTACGTTTTCAGTATGAGCACGAAAATATTTTCCTCTGAATTCCTATAAATTTTCATCCTGAGAAAGGAAATTATTCCTCTGTCATATGACTTTTGGAGCTTGAATTTCACAAAGCAACACATGACAACCATTTCATTTAAATAGATATATATATATACACACATCATGGAGTAGTTTATCTGTAGCTTCAGTTTATACTCCTACTGTTTCATTGAGAATTAATCATCTCTTATATTTGCATATTTTATGACATCTTGCCAAAGCCCATTCACCAATCTAATTCGACCTTCCCAATAACTGCAGAGATAGGCAGGGAAATTAGCAAGGAGCATAATGAGGGGAAAATATTTTTTTCAGTTGACCTTGCAGCCAGATAGACTAGGGTTCATGCCCAGGCTTCACATCTTTCTTAGCATCATAACCTTTGGTCAATCCCTTACCCTTTCTGAACTTGAGTTTCCTCTTTCGTACAAAGGAAATAACAGTACCTACCACGTGGAGTGTGATTAAGGATGAGGAGTAAGTGATAAGCTGCACGGTTCATCTTCATTTTACAAATAAGGAAGTGGGGTTCAGAGGGGTGAAATGATGTCCAAGTTCACATATTATGCTGAAGTCGCGCCAAATTCTTCTGTCTTTAAAGCCTAACACTCTTCCCATCATGCCCCAAAAGGGCCTCGTGCAATATGCTGTCAGTAATACTGTAAGCAGCCTTACTCCACACTGAAGTTTATTTTTATAAAGATAATAAAATCCCAATAAGCTGAAGCCTTTTAAAATTCAAATCATCAATATACATTACATTTACAAAAATGTGTGGGAGGTATGTGACATTTATTAAGATAAAATTCTCAATTCAGAGAAATGATCTGATGTTTGTGTAGTTACTTTGCCAGCTCAAAAGAAAATCCCCATCAGTAGTTGTTCAAGTTTATGCTAATGTTGTGTAACTGATATTAAACCTGTGTTCTGCCCATTCTGTTGGTATAAAAATAGTCTGAACAGACTGCAAACAAGGAAAAAAATCATGCATTGTTAGCAAAGTTGCTTCATATTAATTTGCTCAAAATCAGATATTTGGCTTTGTGTACTCTATTGCTATTAACATCCTTCTGTTTTCATATAGTTTTCAATAACTGAGAAATTTTAGGAGCACTATTTTAGGAAAACGTATTTGTCACACTAAACATCTTGGCTTTTTATGTGCACTGTCAAGTCTTTTATTCTTTTTATTCTTTGTGGTTGGAACAAACACTAACTGTATTGTTTTGTTATATTAAATAAACATCTTCTGTAAACCAGAAAAAAAATTTATACCTAGCTAGAAATTTCTAATGTATCCAATGTAAACTTACTATAAAAGTGGGGTCTTTTTGGTGATTGTTGTCTATATCAACACTGCCCAATTAAATCGGAATGCAAGTCATGGAAGGAAGGCACATAATTTAAATTTTTCTAGTAGTCACATTTTTTAAAGTAAAAAACAGGTGATTTTTTTAAATTATATTTTATTTAATATGAAATATCTAAAATATTATTTCAACATGTAATCAAGATAAAATATTAATGAGATATTTTATATTCTTTTTTTTTGTACCACGTCTTTAAAACTTAGCGTGTACTTTACACTTGCACATTTCAAGTCCCAGTAGCCACATGTGGCTAGTGGCTATCACATTAAACAGTGTGGGTCTAGAGTCTTCTGTCTTTCTTGCCACCACCAGGGTCTAGGCTACTGCTACTTCCCATCCAGCCTCCTGCACCAGGATCCCAACTGGTCTCCCAGCTTCCCTCCCTGTTTGTTTCAACCATGCCGCAGTAATGATGGTCTTCTTAAAACAGAAATACAAAATGTAAATGGACCTCATCACTTTCCTGCTTGAGAATCCTTCTTTATCTTCCCACTGGGTTCAGAACAGCATCAGAATCCCTACCATGCATTACAGGATCCTGTGTTATCTGGGACTGTGGTCCTTTCCAACCCCACACCAAGCACACCCCTCAAGCTCATGCCAATCTTGCTACACTCAGTTACTTTCAACTTAACAAGCTCTTTCCCACCCAGGACCTTTGCACATGCTCTTCCTCCCTCTTTTAATGACTGGATTCTTCTCAATCTTCAGGTTTCAATTTGCAATTTCTCGGGCTAAAGCAAGGCTGTCTTTACCAGCCTACTTAATGAAGGTTCCCTGCCACCGCCATGACTATCTCACAGCACTCCCCATAATGGGTAAATGTTGTCTTTGTTTACTTTTTAAAATGTCTCCTCCACTGGACTGTAATCTCTAAGTAAGCTTGTATTACTTTTCTAATTAAAAAAAAAAAGAAAAGAA
This sequence comes from Hippopotamus amphibius kiboko, assembly GCF_030028045.1. Lineage (NCBI taxonomy): Eukaryota > Metazoa > Chordata > Mammalia > Artiodactyla > Hippopotamidae > Hippopotamus > Hippopotamus amphibius. Next base: position 27,453,434 of record NC_080202.1, on the reverse strand, counting down.
AAGAAGGAAAAGGAAACCTCAGATGGACAAAAGGAGTTATACTGAAAAAAGCCTGTATCCCACCCTGGGATGCTGTCCAAGGTCTCAGGGGGAGAGGGCCCCTCAGGTGTGATACTGGCAAGGTCATTCAAATGCCTTTCCGGTGGGGCTCTGGAGATACCATTTAAAAATGGGGAACCATAGTAAAACTGAAAGAGCAAGTAACCTTGTTTTGAGTGTCACTCTGGTGGGGAGAATTCTCTCTACCTGCCTACGCTCCTTTCCAGGGAAAGTGGCAGCCAGATCAATTAGGTGAGTCAACAGGGCTCACAGTAGAAGGCGCAACTCCCCCAAAATCCACAAGGTGGCAGAGTAGAGAGAAGAACCTGGGACAACCAAGGTCAGGGGAAAGACACTCAAGGCTACCAACGGTCACTATTCCAGAAGTTGCCAAGAATACCAGGAAGAATCCACTGGAGGTGGAGAGAGAGGGCACCACCGTGCCTCAGGCTATTTTCCTAGGATTTTAATTGATCTGATGGTTTTCATCAGATACTGAAGCATGGGAAAGCTACATTACCATTTTGACAACATTTGAGACTATATAAAGGAAGAATGCTACCACCCATATTCACAGCACCCTGACATAACTGATATTTTCATTTGTGTTGGTCCCCATCTCTTTTAAAAAGAAATTCTTAGATGTTTAAAGATGGCTGATAAGGCCAACACCATCAAGCTCTCAACACCATCGCACTGCACACTATTTCAATAGGATAAGACAGTGATCCCAAATTCTGTGAGCTAAAGCAACTTCAGAAGTAAGGGAACACCTTTTTTTTTCCTACAGAAAGCTTCTGAATCTGCCTCAACAGAATTATAATGTGTCCACGTTCTTTAGAGCCAATTAAATAAATTCTAACATTTCTTTTTGTGGTTGTTTTCTTTTTTATTATTATTTTTGGCTCCCTTTCTCACTGGACTACAAACTCTATATTTTTACCATGTATATATAATTCTTGTATACTATTGGTAACAGTACCTCCATAAACTCCATGTGTACCCACGTTAATTTACAGGCACACTCTGTGGGCAGATGTTAGGTTTGGGTTAGGCAGACTGAACAATTAGCATCAGTTCTTCACCATCACCATTGCACATCTATGCTCTTTACCATATGACTTTGCAGTCCTGCCCCTTAACTTTAGGCCCAACCAAGTGACTTACTCTGGACAATGGGATGGTAGCAGACCTGACACAGAGGCAGGAAATGTCTTTGTGCAGTTAGTGTGCCCTCTTGCATTTTACAGCCACTGCTACAAAAAGAGCTTCCCCCAGACAGCTGCCATCCTTCAAGATGGGTCTCAGAATTAACTCACGTGGCAAGTGTCTACACAGATGTGCAGCCTGTGGTAGACTCATCCAGCCTAGCCCAGTCTCACTCAGCCAACCTCCAGCTACCACCGCCTGTAGCAAACCTTCCCATTAATCTGCCAACCCTTGAAACTAAATGATTGTTATTTCAAGCCACTGAGCTAGGAGCAGTTTGTTACACAGCATTACTGTGACAACAGATAATTGATACAGGAGGTATAATGGGATGGTCAGCATGTCCAAATCTGGGTGCTTTGGGGTCTAAGTTAATCATAGGGTCCTGCCAGAAGCTTCGTTCAAAAGTGAATGAGTATCTACTTTGTGGGCTGAGTGGTACAATGGTCCAGATTGTGGGCTGCAGAGTTATCAATAGACCTGGGCCTGAATCCTGGCTCTGAGACTTATTACGTGTGTCACACACTGAAGCTGTGTGACATTGGGCATATTTCTTTACTATCCAAATCACTGTATACTCATTATTAAAAAAGAATAATAATTACAATAAAACTTACCTCTTAAGAGACTTTAAAGAGAAAGTGTATGTAAAGTAGTTGACAGATATAGCAACCAATACCTGGAAACTATTGTTATTCCTGTTATTATTCCTCCTTCTCTGTGAAGTCACTCTTCTTTATATTTGCATACCCTCTGCATTCTCAGACACATGATAGAAAGCCTGTGAAAATTTTTTTAATGAGCAAATGATATTGAGAGTAACCAAACACATCTTAAGATAATTTTATATATTGTTGAAATAAAAATACATCTTTATTAGAAAAGAAAACATGGCCCCTTTTAAGTGTAAGCTGCTTTTCCCCTCCTCTGTCTCTGCACCCCACACCTTGGGCTTCCCTTCTCATGTCCTAACTACTGCTACACAAACACACACCTTCCTCTCTGGAGCAGCAATACAATGGCAAGATGGTTTAGCCTTGGACAGGGCCCTTTGCAGCCTGCTGCATGCTTCCCCAAGCTGGCTGTAATTTCTGCTCTGGGCCAGGACGCTGGCCTCAAATTACATCTGCCCATCAAGTAAGGATGGCTAAGGTCTCACCAGGCCCCTGACGACCAGTGCCAGGCTCCTCTCCAGCCTAAACAGGAACGACTGTGGCATTGGCAAAAGTGTGGGAATGTAAGATGGTACAAATAAACACGCGAGGAATGGAGCATAGACTGAATAACTCGTGAAACCACCTCTAAGGCTACTGTCATACTGTATTTTTCATTCAGGAAAAGGGGTAGGCCTGTAACTGGAAGAGAAAAGCGCCAATTCTTCTGGAGAAAAACATAGTGAAATACGTGTTATTTTTCTCTGTGGGATTTCAGTTGGGATGACAAGCTTGAGAGATTAAAAGACAAGCTAGCAGCCAGCAGTTCTCAAATCTTAAGGTGCCTAAGAGTCACTGGGAGGGTCATCAGACATCTGAAAAAGCCTCTGACAAGGAAGATAAAGACAAAAGATATGACAAGAAAAAGAATTTAGGGTGATCACAGACCATGCAAGGAGAGAATGGGAAAAAAAATAATTAACAGTATCCTTGGAGAGATTAGAGGAAATTTTTGCTCCCATGAAGCATGAATAGGATGCTATGAAAAAGGAATATTCAGAAAATGAATCAACAAAAAAAGTTCTTAGAAATTAAAAACTCAATAAAAAGATTCAAGGATAAAGCTATCTTTTAGAATATTAGAGGAAAAATGAGAGAGTTTTTTTAAATGAGGAAAAAATGTTTAAAGAGTGGACATTTATCCAAAGGAGATGTAAACTTATGTCCACACAAAAATCTGCACACAGATGTCTCCAGGTTTACTCATAATTGGCAAAACTTGGAAGCTGCCAAGATGTCCTTCAGTAGGTAAATGGATAAATAAACCGTGGTACATCCAGACAATGGAATATTAGTCAGCACTAAAAGGAAATGAGCTATCAAGCCATGAAAAGACATGGAGGAAACAAATGCACGTTACTAAGTGAAAGAAGCCAATATGAAAAGGCTACGTACAGTATGATTCCAATGATATGACATTTTGGAAAAGGCAAAACTATGGAGACAGTAAAAGGATCAGTGGTTACCAGAGGTGAGGGTCTGGGAAGAAAGGAATAGGAAGAACCCAAATGATTTGTAGAGCAGTGAAACTATCCTGTATGACACTAAAATAGTGGATACCTGTCATTATACATTTGTCCAAACCCAGAGAACGTACAACACCAAGAGTGAACTCCAGTGCAATCAACAGACTTTGGGTGATGATGCCGTGTCAATGTAGGCTTATCAATTGTAACAAGTGCACCACTCTGGTGAGGGAGGTTGATAACGGGGGAGGTTGTGCATGTGTGGGGACAGGAGACATAAGGAAATTTTCTGTACTTTCTGCTCCCAGCAGAACTGCTCTAAAAGGACTTCCCTGGTGGTGCAGTGGTTAAGAATCTGCCTGCCAATACAGGGGACACGGGTTTGACCCCTGGTCCAGGAAGATCCCACATACCATGGAGCAACTAAGCCTGTGCATCACAACTACTGAGCCTGCATGCTGCACCTACTGAAGCCCACACACCTAGAGCCCACACACCACAGCAAAGGGTAACCCCCGCTCACCACAACTAGAGAAAGCTCGCATGCAGCAACGAAGACCCAACGCAGCCAAAAATAATAAATAAATAAACTGCTTTAAAAAATAAAGTCTATTTTAAAAAGAGAGAAAGAGGACAGTCTAGGAGGTCCAACATCCAGTTAACAAAAGTTTTAAAAAGAACACAGAAAATAGAAAGGAAGAAACAAAGTAATTCCAGAACTGAAGGACACGAGCTTCTAGACTGAAAAGGCCCAGCAAACCTGGCAAAACAGATTCAAACCAAGGCACATCTTTGTGAAACTTCAACACACAGGCAAAGAAAGCAAAAACAAGTTGCATTACAGGGATCAGGAATAAGGATAAAGTCAGACATCTCTACAACAGTAAAAGCAAGCAGAAATGGAGCACTGTCTTCAATGATGTGAAGGAAAATTATCTCCAACTTGGAATTCCACACGCAGATAAATAATCAGGTATGCAGGGCAGAATAAAGGCATTTGCAGACACGCAAGGACTCCAAAATATGCTTTCCATGTGCCCTTGCTCTAAAAAGATAGACTAGTAGAAGGATGTGCTTCACAAAAACTAGAGAATCCACCAAGAAAGGGGAAGTCACAGAACCCAGGAAACAGAAGACACAAACAGGAGAGCGGTGAAGGAGATCCCAGGATGATCTCTGTGTTCTGACATCAGGGGCAGGTAACCCAGGTCAGCACCATGAGATGCAGACATGCTGAGGACAGACTGCTGGGTGCTCCTGGGACAGACTATGTGTATCTTGTTTATCTTAATGACCATGTACATTGCCTAGAAGAGCTGAAGATACTCATTTCTCCCTGAGAAGCATTCCATGTGGGCCTTTTACTAAGAACTTGAAGGAACTCTTACTGATGCTGAGAAGCAAACACAGAAAGCATCCCCTTCCCTGGCCATATTTTTGCCAGATATTCAAACTACAGCCCCGCCCAGCTGTCCCCTACTGTGATGAGCAATCTTCCCGAGCCCCCCCCCCACCCCCCCGGCACTGATTTCTCCAGGTGGAATCTTCTCAGGGAAGAAAGTGAACCTAGATTCTGTCCCAGACCCTGCTCAGCAAATTTCACCCTGGGAACCTTCATATAAATGTTACTGGCTTCACCGCTATTTCCTGATAGGGCCAGCTTGGGCTCGTTTTTCAAAACAAAACTATATTGTGTAGAGACACCTTCAGGGAGGTTAAAACTATAAAGGAAAACAAGGAATGGAGAACACAAAAATTAGGATGGCAGTTCCCTGATGGGGGAGGCGGGGTAGCCATCAGGCAGACACAGGAGAGGCTCTTAATGTTCAGTATGGTAACCTGCATGGCGCGTACACAGGTGTTTATTACTTTTTTAACTATGCATACATGTTTTATAAAAATCTTTTGTATGTGTGATACATTTCACAATTTAAACCAAAACAAAAACAAAAAAACAGTTTGGATAAATAAAAGAATTACCTGGGGAACTTGTTAAGAAGGCAGATTCCTAACGCCAGTACAATTCTGATCCAGGAACCTGGTCACGACCTGGGAACCCCATTTTTAGATGATGCTGATGGAGCTGGTCAAAGATGACCACACCTTGAAATACCTGCCTGGCTTAAGAACATCACAGGCTGACTTAGAGGGCTGGGATAGGGAGGGTGGGAGGGAGTCTGCAGGAGGGAGGGCACATGTGGATAACTGTATAAATACAGCTGATTCACTGGTGTACAGAAAAAAACTGGCACAACAGTGTAAAGCAATTATATTCCAATAAAGAGCTTAAAAAAATAAAAGAAGAAGCCAAAGACAATCAAAAAAAAAAAAAAAAAAGAACATCACAGGCTTTAGCATCAGACTATGTTCAGAGCCCACCTCAGTCTACTCCTTGCTGTGTGGCATGTTTTCTTCATCTGTAAAACGAGGATGATAGACTTAGCGTGGTATGTACGATCTACAAAGTTGGCTATAATAATAATAATTATATATTATATATATATTATTATTCGTGCATTCATGACTCACAGCTCAGCCTAAAACATTTTTTAATGAGGGAATACGGAAGCTTGTTGACAGATGGACAAAGTGTATTGAAAAGCAAGGAGATTGTTGAAAAATGATGTATTTGTCTTTTCTAAAAGTTAATTAAAATAAACTCTACAGCCAGAGTGAGGATAATTTTTGACTCACCCTAGTAGATAGAGACTATATCTACCATATGATCAAAATTATGTGCACAAAAAAGTAAACCATTGTTCCCATACAAAATAATGGAAGAAAATAGGTCAAAATGTTCGAACACAGGGTGTCTTTGGGGTGAGAAATGGATGATTCGCCTTCTTCCTTTTTACTTTTCTGTATTTCCCAAATGTTTCATAAATGGGAATGGAAGAAAGAAATCCTCACTTTAATAAAGTATATTCTTTTGATACTTTTCCAAATCTAAACTAATTTAAAGGCTCTGCCTCAACTAGGATTCATAAAAGACGATATTTCCATACATGTAAAGGCTATCAGAGGGGAAGGGAAGTTTTAGAGATCTCACCCAACCGTCCCAGGTGGCAGATGAGGAACCGGAGGCCCAGAGACATGAACTGACAAGCACAGGAAGACACAGATGTGTGGGGGCAGGAATCTGACCCCAGGTCTCCCAATGCCATCTAACTGCTCTTCCCATTTCACCACACACCACTCCCCCCATCCCCCATCTTCACAGTTCAGATTGTAAATGTCAGCACTGCCACTCCAGGTGTGGCCTGGGAACCACCATTAGATCAGTTACTAGAAATGCAGATTCTCAGGCCTCATCCCTGAAAAAGGAAATCAGAATCTGCATCTTAACAAGATCTCCAAGACAAGTTCCTCAGAGAAGTAACGAAATAAGAGAAATTCTCTCTTTGATGGTTTGGATTGACACTAACTTCGACGAGGCAGTTCAAACAAAGTGACCTCAGTCCCAACATTGGGTTTGTGACATCAAGCATGTACTTTGGTTTTCCTCACCTGTAAAACGGGGACAATAAATTCAGCACAGCACCTGGTAAACGCAGAGATGGAAGCTGGGGTGCAGTAAGCCATTACAAACAGGGTTCATAAATTCTTCTTGTTGGGCATGTTTCAACAGTCCTGGCACTCTGGGAGAGCTGGGGCTCCTCCCACCGCGCCTCGCACCTAGTAAGCCCTCAGCTGTGTGTTTAATGAAAAACCAGCGAGAGGGCAGGTGACAGCTATCAATTTTTGACTCGGGTTTCCCTGCTCTATCAGTGCATAACGCTCTCAAAACTGCCCGTTTCTCCCTCCCAACGTGTAAAACCGTGCCAGCTCCCACCGCCACCAGGCAGTGAAGAGGGGTGAGGCTGGAGGTCATAGAAAAGCTTAATTTATGCTGTGTGAATGCTTCATGCTAGAACTTTCTATGATTAACAGCCTCGCAGGGCTCAACCATCTCTCGAACGCCCCCAACCTTATGGTTACTCCGACCACCGGTCCCCTAAACCACGCCCACAGGACCCGCCCTTCCTATCAAGCCCCTCCCCCTCCCCCAGGCGCGGCCGCCTCAGGCCCCCTCAGCCTTCAAGTCGCACCTCACACCTCGGCCCCGCCCCCGGAGCGCTCGCCGCAGCCCTCCCCCCGCCCGCGGCTCCAGCGGGCCCGGCCCGCCGAAGGCCTCGCGGTGGCGCGGGGGCGCGAGGAAGGCCTCGCGGTGGCGCGGGGGCGCGAGGAAGGCCCGAGGCCTCGCCCCCGGAGCCGCGCCACCACCCGACGCGAGGTAGGGCTAGAGGGGCGGGCGCCCGGGTCCCCGAGGCCTCGCGAGAGGGGCGGGGCCGCGCGGGGGGCGGGGGCGGGCCTGCGGGAGGCCGCGCGTGCCTGCGGGGCCTGGCGTAACGGTTACCCGCGCCGGCCGGCGCCGCGCGGCCTACGCGTGCCGTCGCGCGCAAAGCCTGGGCGCCGCGTCCGCCTGTCCGTGGGGATTGCGCCGGTGCCGGGCGAGGTGAGGAGGAGGCGGCGGCCGGCCCGAGGAGGAGGGAGGGGACGGAGCGTGACAGCCCTGGGCGCCGCCCCCTCGGCGCGGCAGGTCCGCGGCCCGGCCACCCGGAGGCTCTGGGGTCGGGCCTCGCGGACGGCGGCGCGCGTGCTCCTCCGTGGAGAGAGCGGAGCCATCTGGACAGACGGCGCCCTCGGGATCCCCTGAAGGGCAGGAAGGGGGGCAGGACGGGGACAGCGAGCCCCCGAGGTGGACCCGCGCGTGTCTCTTTTAGTCAGAAATCGTCCTCGGAGAAGATGGAAGGGGAGAAGCGGCCGGCGCCCTACGAGGGCCTGTTTGCGGACGGGCACCTGGTCCTGTGGACGCTGTGCTCGGTGCTGCTGCCGGTGTTCATCACCTTCTGGTGCAGCCTCCAGCGGTCGCGCCGGCAGCTGCACCGCAGGGACATCTTCCGCAAGAGCAAGCACGGGTGGCGCGACACGGACCTGTTCAGCCATCCCACGTACTGCTGCGTGTGCGCGCAGCACATCCTTCAGGGCGCCTTCTGCGACTGCTGCGGGCTGCGCGTGGACGAGGCCTGCCTCAAGAAGGCCGACAAGCGCTTCCACTGCAAAGAGATCATGCTCAAGAATGACAGCAAGGACCTGGACGCCATGCACCACCACTGGATCCGGGGCAACGTCCCCCTGTGCAGTTACTGTGTGGTTTGCAAGCAGCAGTGCGGCAGTCAACCCAAGCTCTGCGATTACAGGTAAGGCCTTTGTGAGTACTGATTGTCCCACAGTGTTTGGAGGGAGTCAGGATTTCAAAGAGTGGGCGTAGCAGCCTGCTTTGAGCTCCACAAATGGCCTAAACTGCCCGCTTAGAGGAAACAAGCTAATAAATAGCTCGGGTATTGTACAACGAGGCGGCTTTGCAACAGTCATTTTTCTAGTTGATGCATCTAACCTACACTCCTTAGCCACCTTGTCCTTTTGGGTAATAAAACTTGGTTCTTAACTTTCATCCAGAGGTCTCTAAGTGCTGCATGCCTTATGGCCACTGTATGTCATATTTCAGCCTTTGTTTCTATTGATTAGCTCCATTTTTGCATATGAAGTATGGACAAATTAACTTTTACCTAGAGTCGCAACACTGGTTCATCCTGGGTATTGTATTATGAATGTACAGTGAAAACAAGCGTCATTACAGGGCAGCACTTTAAGTATCTTTTTTTAATCTATATTTGGTGCTATGGTGAAATACACTCCAAAAGCACACTTAAAAAGTTGCTGTACTCCTTTTGCCAGATGGTCTTTCAGGACCTGTAGCATCTTAGACAAGTGACTTTGATTAAACCAAGAATATTTTAATAGCTTTTAAATGCACACTGGACAGCACATTTGTGTAGTTAAATATTGTCTGAAAATAAGTGATGTTCTTTGCTTGTGTTAGAGATTGGTAATCAGTGGTAAAGTGGAATGGGTGTCCTGGATTTCTAACCCCCCAGTACAGAGTTAGAAATACTAACTCCTATCCTCATCTTTGCCTTAAGTCTGGACATCTTCATTGTGATAGGTTTTGTTTCTGACAAGTTGAAAAGTCCCTAAACACATTTAAGAACAGAAATAGAAAGAGTGAGTGAGATACCAGGTTACTTTTTTTTGTTATACTTTATTTTCTTTAAAAATCCTTTTTTTTAAATTAGCATGAGCACTGTTATATCAACACTTTTAAATCTTATCTTAAATAATTTTATACATCATTTAGACTTTAAAAGTTTCCCAAAAATATACTTTAAACAACTACAGAGATTTATAACCATTTTTACTTGATATCTTTCAAATTTAGATGTCTTTTTGGCATCAGTGAAAGCTAGGTTACCAGTGTCTTTTTAAAAATTTCATAATTCTCTCCCTAGGTAAGCTTCAGTCGTGGAGAATTAGGATTAGTTGGAAAGAAGACATGAATTGAGTATTGTTTTGTTTCCTTCCCTTCTTTGTGTCTGTGCAGAATTAGGTTAAAATGGCTTCTATAAATAACTGCAATTCATATACTCCTTGTCAAATAATCACAGTGTTCTCATTCTCCAACTAAATGATCTTTCTAGAAATGCATATCTGATGGGGTTTCTGCTCTGTTTAAAACCCTTCAATTACCCCCATCACTTACAATGATGGTCTTTCAGTATAAACTCCAAGTGCTTAACATGGTATGCAAGGTCCTCATGCTCTCTGGACCCTGCCTGCACTTTTCTACTCGTACCTGCCACCATCAGCATTAAACTTTATGCACCAGCAACATCAGGCTGGTTGTGGTTTCCTTTAAATATCAGGCGCCTTCATACTACCCTTCTTTTCCTCAAGACTTAAGTATCCTCTTCCTGGCTAGTTTCTTCTAGGCATCCTTTGTTCTTTCTTTTTTTTTTTTTTTCTTTTTTTTAATATTTATTTATTTGGCTGCACTGGGTCTTAGTTGTGGCACGTGGGATCTTTAAGTTGCAGCATGTGGGATCTAGTTCCCTGACCAGGAATGGAACCCAGACCCCCTGCCTTGGAAGCACAGAGTCTTAACCACTGGACCACCAGGGAAGTCCCTCTAGGCATCCTTAATGACTCATTTTATGCCCTTTCCTCTAGGAACCCTTCCCTAATCTACTCACCCCTGCCCCCAGTTTTTCCTTCTTGATGATGACATGGTATCCTATATCTCAGTGGTTCTCAAAGTAAGGTCCCCAGACCAGCAGCATCAGTATCGCTCAGAAATTTGTTACAAATGCAAATTCCAACACAGATCTAGGTTTAGCACACAAAATAAAAATAAAATATTTGCATTTAACACAAAATAAAATAAGAATATTTACAGTATTTGAGAAATATTTTGACCAAAACAATATTTGTTGTTTATCTGTAATTCAAATTAAACTGAGCATCTTCTATTTTTCCTGTCAATGTTAGCCCCACCCCAGACCCACTGAATCAGAAACTTGGGCTGGGAGCCAACAATCTTTGCTTAACAGGCCCTGCAGGTAATTCTAAAGTTTAAGAACCACTGCTATATTTATGTACATGAGCCTCTGTCCTTGATTTTTTGTTCCCTCCTTTGGGCACAGTGAATGTGGTGGTGATAGGTCTCCTTTTCCTCCTTAGCTTGTTCTTACCAGTTACTGAGCAGTCTGTTCCTATCATGCTAGAACCCCTCACCCATGGTGAAAATGGTTCATGTATAATTTAGGAAGTGTTTATTATTCCTAAGAGAAAAGAACACAGTGTCCTGAAGTAGTAATGTATTCTGCAGTGTTCTGATTTATTTTAGCCAATAATTTTATGCAGGATTACAGGCTGCTATGACCTTCTGTAGGAATGAGATGTTTTGGAAAAAGAAACAATATAAATATTTATAACCTTTAAACACAAACCAGGCTGTTCCTCTCTGGATTTTATCCAGCCCCGGAGAGGGCTCCTTCTGTGTCTGTGTCACATTCTTGGGAAGTCCAAGATTTCAAGTGAACTATGAAGACTGTTCAACAAGGTAGCATTTCAAAGGGCCGTATGACACATGATAACTGATTTTAAAGGCTGCAGCCCAGTTAAACTCTACAGAATAAGGGACAAAGGACTTTTATACTCATCATCATTATTTAGTTTTCACATGTTAAACATCTATTTTGTGCCAGGCACTGTGCTGGATCCTATTTTCCCTACAGAATTTTTTCTTTTTTGTGTTTTCCTGTTGCTACTCCAATCACAGCAGAGGATGTCTGCACCTAGTATCATCTTCTCTCTCCTCCCCATGCTTCTTTTGTTTCTTCTAACTTCTCTTCTGACTAAAATAGGAAATTAGGTTCTATTTTTAAGTATTCATTGCATTTATTGAATAAACCTTTGTTCCATATAGTGTTCTGTCTCTCATTAAGAAAACTTTTTGGTTTATATTGTTTTTATTTATAAAAAAAACTTTATAAAACACTTTTATTTATTAAAAAAAAACTTTTTATTTATAAGGTCTTTACCTCATTGCACATCCCCCCCCCCCCCACAAACACACATGCTGTGACTAATAAAACAAGCTTCTGGCTTAGAAGAAATTGCATTGGCAGCTTTACTCTAGGCTTTGATCTTAAATTTTATGATTCTGTGTTCTATTGGTATGTGTTTAATTCATTTCATTAATTATTTGAAACAATGAAAGATACCAGATTATCTTCTGGAGCAGTGATGGGCAGACTTCCCATAAAGAGCCAAAACTAAGTATTTCGGGCTTTGCAGACCATATGGTCTGTTATAATTACTTCACTCTACCATCCATCATAGTACAAAACTAGCAATAGATGTAGATAAATGAATGGAGTAGCTATATTCCAATAAAACTTATTCACAAAATTAGGAGGCAGGTGTATTTATAGTTTGCCAACCCCATTCTAGTGTGAATTTCATAGATGACCATCTCAGCTTCACATATAATTCTGTTACCTCTTCCAGCATACTAAAGAAGAGAGCTATTATGAACAGGTAACTTTAGAAAAAACAATAAACAGTGTTGCCAGCAGGGTTTTTTTTGCCCCTTGTGAACTTTCTTTTTTTTAAATAAAGCAGTCATACCCCTGCAGAAGAATGGCACATGGGGTAATGTTCTGTGTCTTCATAAGGATAAGTTACATGATTATGTTTACTTGTCAAAACTCAGTAAATGTACATATTTGTACATTTCATCATATATAAATTTTACATTGAAAGAAAAAAACCAATAAATAATGAACTCTAGGTGATGATATGCCTGCTTGCCAAGGTATGTAGGAGATATTCTGATGTCTACAGTTTACTTTTAATGCACCAAAAATAAGATAGATTAATGGATAGACAGAAATGAAACAAAGTAATTACAGTAAGATATTAATGCTGGAATATAGGTGGTGGGCTTACCTGTGTTCCTGTAAAAAAGAAATTTTTAATGCAAAACATTTAAAAAAGCAAGGAACTAATAAGGACCTACTGTATAGCACAGAGAACTCTACTCAGTACTAGTCTGTAATGGCCTATGTGGGAAAAGAATCTAAAAAGACTGGATATGTGTGTATGTATAACTGATTCACTTTGGTGTACATCTGAAACTAACACAACATTGTGAATCAACTCTGCTCCAATAAAAATTAAAATATATATATATTTTTAAAAAGCAAGAAGACTATCCTTGTTTTTCAGAAATATTTGCTGAAGTATTGAAAGGTGAAATCTCATAATGTCCATAATTTACTTTCAAATGATTCAGCAAAATATGAGTTTATTTTGAAAGAGAGAAAAAGAAATGTTGGAGAAAATGTTAATTAAGAATCAGAGTTAAGGGTTGGTTTAAGAGTATTCATTTTGCTATTCTTTTGACTTCTGTGTAGATTTAAAATTTTTCAAAATAAACAGTTGGGGAAAAAATAAAGATCATAAACAATCACTCAAAGACATGACTGCTAAAACTAAAATATCAGACGTTATTAGTAATGTCTTATATTCCCATCAGGTTTGAAATCTAGATCAAATAAAATACCAATTACAAAATATATAAAGAGAACAGGTCTTGATTTTGATATATTTTGTAATTGGTATTTTATTTATCCTGGTACTTCTTGGGAAAAATATAATGCTGAATAAGGAGTAAGTATTTTGGCTTTATCTTTACAGAGCAAAGGCTGATAATAGCCATCATCTTGATTAAAAGAGTCTTTTTTGAAATTTATGAGAATTTATTAAATGATAAAGGTATCACAAATCAGTGGGATAGAAGAGATTGCTTTATAAATCATTCTAGGACAAGTGCTCTGAGGGGAAAAAAGTTAACTCTTCATATCATAACTCTATACCAAAATAAACTCCAGATGGATTGAAGCAGGGGTTCTTAGTTCATAGATAGGTAAGATTCCAGGAAGCCTAATACTTTCATGATATTCTCAGTGGGATCTGTAGCCCCAGAAGGTTAAGAAGCACTGAATTAAAGGCATAAATATAAAAACTGAGTTGTGAGGGGGGAAGTAGCTATAGGCAAATATTCATCTAATTTGGAAAGGTAAAGACTTCAGAGCATGAAATCATTTAAATAAACCACAAAGGGTAAGATAGATCTGTCTAGCAAAAAAGAAACTAAAGTACATTAAAAAGTAAATTTAAGAGAAAACTGAAATGTTTGCAATAACTGACAGAAAAGAGGTTGATATCCTATGTAAATAAAAAGTGCATCATTATTAAAACCCAGTAAAAGATGAATATAGGCCAAGAATCCACAAAAGAAGGCAGAAAAATACTCAACTTCACCTAGTGGTCAAAGACCTCAAAGTTAAAACAACAAAATCCTTTTTCCATTCATCAAATTATCAAGGAAAAGTGTTGAAGTACTCATGAGCAGTGTTAGTAAGTATTAAATGTGGTGGACACTTCTGAGCACTAGTAGCAAGCATGTTGGACAGATATCTCAAGAACCTCGGGGAAAACGCACACCATTGGTTTCAGCAGCTTGACTTCTAAGATTATAGGAAGGTGTTTATGTTTAAGGTTGTGCATCATGTTGTTTATGCTTAGAAAAACTATCTAAATGTTTTTTTTAAAGGGGGGAGGGTTAAATAAATCATGGTATATTCATGTAATGTGATATTATACATTCTTTACAAACCATGTTTTTTAAAAAATACTTAATGGCATAGAACAGAATTCATGATACAATTTCCGAAGAAAAGTACTGTCCAGATATATGTATATAAATACATCATATCCCTAAGCTGAAAAATAAACATACAGGGACTGTAAAACTGAGAATAAATACATCAAAAAGTTAAGAGTAACTATCTTTGGATGACTTATATCTTTCTGTATTTTCTGAATTCTTAAGCATAAGCTAATATAATCTAAAATACAGTTTTAAAAATTTATACAAGTAGTTCATGCCTATATACTGGTGTTTAGAAACTCAAGCAATACAAAAGAACATAGGGTAAAAAGTGAATGTTCTCCTCATCCCTCAGCCCCATATGTCTTCCCAGAGGAAACCATTGTGAAATAATTCAGTGGGTTTTCTTTCAGGTTATTTTCAGTGATAATACACTCGTTTAAAGTTAACAGTAGAGCAGTAGGTGGAGGTGGTATGCTTTGGCTGCATTAGCAGTCTGTTGTACTTTCTCAAGCTTAGGTTGAAAGCAAGTGTTAACAAAGTTTATCACACAAGTTATTTTATAGTTTTCCCTTTAACAGGTCATGCAGACAGTTGTAATTTCAGCAGTAAATAGGATTCTTGAGTTAATAGCAGTAATTACTTAACAAAACCGAACGTCCAGCTGGAAAAAAACAACCTTAAAATAGAAGTCCAAGAGAGTTGACCTTGGGGTGAAGGAGTTTTTATCCTCTTTTTTTCTTAATTTATTTATTTATAACCATTGTTTTCTGTTGACCTGCTTTTGTCTGTACAGTCAGATCTGCCTTATCTGTGAGTGGATTAAATACTTAGCAGATTAATAATAGAAACCCAGGACCTTTGCCAGCACTATTCTCTGTTTCATGCATGCGTTCAAACATAGAGGCAAATTTGAACATAAATGTCTCTGTACTTCACATCCAAACGTATAGATTAGTTTCATAGTAACTACCAATAAGAAATTGACTGTTTTACTATATTTGCGAAAGTGTTCACAGATGGTTATAAATCCGGAGGTTTTCAAACTGGACCCTGAGGAACTCTTTAAGGACCCAGGCCAATGGGGCATTTAAGCTGCAAGGCCTATAAGCCTCACGTACCTATTCCAGCCAAAGCACAAATTGATACTACACGAAACCATTGTTCTAGACCAGCTTTGTTTATGTGGATTATATCTACTGATATTTATCATGTTATAAGTTAAAACTGAGAAGTTATTTATTCATTTTGAAAGTAACAATAATGACAATATAAAATATTTTTATGAAAATAAGTGAAAATTTAATAAGAAGATTGACATTGTTTTACATTTTTGGTAAATTTCTTTGGTGTGAAAGTCAGCTAGAGTCTCCTGCCTACTTCTGCATTCAGTCTATTGATTTAGCACATGTTATATAGCTTCCAGAAAACTCCACTGTGTACTTTTGATCAAATGAAAGTGAGATAACATCTTATTATTAAAATGATTTTAACCTCAGAGACACCCTGAAAGGATCTTCCCCAGACCACACTTTAAGAACCAGTGTTAGATTAAACTGTCAAGAATGCTCAAAGTTTATTGCTCTGTGGACTTCCCCTGGTGATCCAGTGGTTAAGAATCCACGCTTCCACTGCAGGGGGAACAGGTTCAATCCCTGGTCAGGGAACTAAAATTCTGCGTGCCATGTGGCAAAAAAAAAAAAAAAAAAAAGGCATTAAGAAGAAAAAAGTTTATTGCTCTATTTTCACTGTGCAGATACAACTATAAATTTTTATTTGCCAGATTTTTTCATTGGTGATGAAATTACTATTTCAGTTTTTTTGACAAAGATGATTGGTTTGCAGATGAGTAAGATGATGATTTAAAGTTAATTATTGTCTTTGTTTTTTTCCTTCCCTCAGGTGCATTTGGTGTCAGAAAACAGTACATGATGAATGTATGAAAAATAGCTTAAAGAATGAAAAGTGTGATTTTGGAGAATTCAGAAACCTCATCATTCCACCAAGTTATTTAACCTCCATTAATCAGATGCGTAAAGACAAAAAAACAGATTATGCGATGGTAATCAGAGCTTACTTTTCCTTATGTAATTGATTTCCAAAAAGTTAAGTCAGTGTGTAAAACACTTACAACTGTGTGTGTGAGGAGAATCATTGTGGTAAGCCATAATACCCTACCCACTTTCTAAAGATGTGCCACAAATTTTGGCACTTTGAGTTCTTTCAGGTCTAAAGGGAAATTGACATATGTTATATTAGTGGTTCCTAAATCACTACCTGCTTTCCTAAATCACTTGAGGAGCTTTTTAAAAATACAGACTCCTGAGCCCACCTCCATCACCATGTATTATTTAGTAGGTCTAGGGTAAGTCCCAGGAATCTGTATTTTCTTTACTATTTTCTTGAAGTCCTCAGGTGACTCTGATGAACAGCTGGATTCGGGATTCATGATTATTGTCAGTGAAAAGAACACAGGGGTTTTCCTCACACGTTGTTCTGAAGGAATCTTTTCATTTGGAACCTCATGTAGGGTGCCTGATGCTCCCACAGATAGTGGTGAACAGTACAGCTGTTGATAACACTTGGCAGTATGTATGTGTATGAAGATTGATACACACGTATCTTTCAGTCTTCATGTAGCTCTGAAGGAAAAACTGTAAAATCTGCTTTTATGTCCTACTTGAATATGCCAAAGTAGTGAACTGTTTCATTCTAAAATGAAATTGTGTGTTTTCCAAGTTAGGATTTTATATCTTAAATGTCATCTCTGTCAATATTCCTGCAAAAGAAAGAGGCATTTTGAAATTTAAAAACATGTTTAACATTGTTGTGATACTTTTTTAAAAATACACAACCCCTTATGTGTCTGAATTCAGTCAGATCATAGGGGGATGAGAATCACTAAGTAAAACCATAGAACATCTTCATTAATATTATATCCACAAGGAGAAGGGAAGAGGAAAGAAGTGATTAGATTGGAGAAACATTAACTTCATTTGACTTCAGGATTTGTACACATCTAGATTCTTGAATCTATTTCTGAATATCCCATTTTTTAAAAAGCTTGAAAATTAGAATTCATCCAGAAAAGGACAGTCAGGGTCAAGAGAGCAGAGAAAATCAGTGTCCGTTCTATGAAGGGCTGAAATGTATTGCCTGGAAGAGAAGACTAATAAACTATATAATGTTTCAGGTGTTTGAACACAACAGTTACATGGAAGAACAAATGAAATTATTCCTTGCTTCAGGAATCAAAAGTAGAACAATGAAAGTTATTGAAAAACAGATTTTAGAGGACTTCCCTGGTGGCACAGTGATTAAGCTCCCAGTGCAGGGGGCCCGGGTTCGATCCCTGGTAAGGGAACTAGATCCCACATGTGTGCGCGACTAAGAGTTCGCATGCCACAACTAAGGAGCCTGCAAGCTGCAACTAAGGAGCCAGCCTGTCACAACTAAGACCTGGTGCAAGCAAATTAACTAATCAGTCAATTAATTTTAAAAAAGAAAAACAGACTTTTTATTTTTTTTTTGGCACACGGGCTTAGTTGCTCCGCGGCATGTGGGATCTTCCTGGAGCTGGGATCAAACCCGTGACCTCTGCATTGTCAGGCGGATTCTTAACCACTGCACCACCTAGGAAGCCCAGAAAAACAGATTTTTAACTCAATGTAAGTCAGAACTTTCCAATAATTTGATTTAGCAGTAGAATGGGCCGCCTTGTTAGTGTGTTCCTTCTTACATGAGTATCCAAGTATATACTGGATGACTTAACTTATTGATCACCATCTTTGAGATATTAAGGTCTTTTCACACACATTAATTTTTTTAGCTAGCCTCTAAGCTTGGAAAGCAGTGGACTCCATTAATAATCCTGGCCAACTCTCGTAGTGGAACTAACATGGGAGAAGGACTGCTGGGAGAATTCAGGATCCTCCTAAATCCTGTCCAGGTAACCAAAGAGAAAACCTTCCTTTCTGTATTAATCTTTTCATTTTTAGTTTTACATTTTCCCTAAATTGTACTTGTTAATGCTTGAAACCAGTAACCACCTGATTATAGGGAAGCATAATAATCATGAAAGTATCAAGCCATTCAGATATGTGGAGAAAGAGGGGTTCTCATGGCAGGGATATAAAATGGTGCAGCAACTTTAGAAAACACTTGGACAATTTATTTAAAAGTCAGACATACCACCTAGCACTTCTAGGAATCTAAATGCCCCACTGTCCATCATTCAGTGGCTGGATAAATGTGATGTACCCATACGAATGGAATATTCAGTGAAAAAAACGAACTACTGATACATACATGCATATTACAGTAAATGAACCTCAAAAACATGCTGAGTGAAAGAAGCCCAGTGCAGGCTTTTGTATGATTCCATTTATGTGACCTTTTCAGAAGGGGTAAATTTATAGAAACAGTAAATCAGTGATCACTGAGTATTGGGAGTGACTGCACACAGACATCGGGGGATCTTATTGGAGCCGCGAAAATGTTCTAAACTGAATGATGGTGGGGGTTGCACAACTCAGTAAGCTTACTAAAAGTCATTTAATTGTTCACTTCAAATGGGTGAATTTCATTACGTAAATTATACCTCAATTTTAAAAGTGAGAATAAAAGACTCACACCATTGCAATTGAGCTGACAGGGACTTCCCTGGTGGAGCAGTGGTTAAGAATCTGCCTGCCAACGCAGGGGACACAGGTTTGAGCCCTGGTCCAGAAAGATCCCACATGCCGTGGACCAGTTAAGCCCATGCACCACAACTACTGAAGCCCGCGTGCCTAGAGCCCATGCTCCACAGCAAGAGAAGCCACTGCAATGAGAAGCCCACACACTGCAACAAAGAGTAGCCCCTGCTCCCCACAACTAGAGAAAAGCCGCGTGCAGCCATGAAGACCCAACTCAGCAAATAAATAAATATTTAAAAAAAAAAAAGATTGAGCTGACATACTAGCAGCTTCTACTTTGAAAAAGTAAACAACCCATTGTGCAGCAATAATAAATGCATTTACTTTTCTAATTTGTAACTTTCCCTTTCAACATTACACAACTTAAGGAAATATAAAAATAATTTTAAAAGGAAAGAGAAAGGGGAGTTCCCTGGCAGTCCAGTGGTCAGGACTTGGCACTTTCACGGCCATGGCCTGGGGTTCAATCCCTGTTCAGGGAACTAAGATTCCTCAAGCCACATGGTGCAGCCAAAATAAATAAATAAATAAAATTTAAAAATAAAAGAAAAGAAAATCACCTGCAGTATCTCCACAAAAATACATCATTCTCATTTGTCTGTATTCTTTCCATGAATTGCCTGTCCATTTACATATTAACATTTCTGTAACACTAATCTAGATACAAGTTTGCATTCTGTTTTCTTTACCTAAAAGTACATTTTTCCATGTTGCAACATAGTCCTCAGAATTATGTATGAAATGGCTAAGAAATCATCAAATGGTTAAATCCATATTTATCGAGTCTCCTGCTGTGGGAGGTTGTATGATGATAAATAATGCAACACTGAATATCTTTATACAAAGGGCATTTTCGTCTTTTGAAGTATTTTCCTAGATCATTTACAGAATTATAGGTATCAAGGATTCTTTCAACTTTATGTCATTTTATGCATATTGCAAAATTGTTTTCCAGAAATTGCTAACTTGCACTAGTAATGGAGTTTTTAAATCTAGTATAAAATATGAAGCACTAGTTAAAGGTGAACTTAGCCCAGCCTGGTTTTACGTGAACAGGAGGGAGGCAGTATTTTATAGTGGATAGACTATAGGATTGAATTTGTATGTCAGTACCTAATTATCAGAGGAAGCATAGACAAGTTATTTAACCTTCCTGTGCCTCCATTTCCCGGTCAGTAGAATGAGGTTTACTCGTGTTCTGTAGGGTCAGCATTGGGATGACTCACAGTGAATACAGTCTGGCATAGTGCCTGGCATATTGTTAAAGATAAATGCATCGTAGCCGGTATTGTTGTTTAAGCATATCTGTGTACTCATCTAGAAGGAAATTCTCACAGGTTCTCACAGGTGGATGACAGTGTTGGATAAAATAATTTTTTCCTTTTCTTTCACGTCTAGGTTTTTGATGTTACCAAAACTCCCCCTGTCAAAGCCCTGCAACTTTGTACTCTTCTTCCCTATTACTCAGCTAGAGTGCTTGTTTGTGGAGGTGATGGGACTGTGGGCTGGGTCCTGGATGCAGTTGACGAAATGAAGATTAAGGTATCCATCCATCTTTAAGACCTACTTGCCTTTCACAGAAGCACTTTCAAGATAACTATACAGTATCTGTGGTTATATTTTTTATTATGCAGATGAGTATTAGAAGACATTGCCAATTTTAAATATCGTGATTCAGCAGTTATTTATATTTGTATCTTTATTACTTTGGGCTTTAAATTTTACCAAATATTATTACCCTGCAAATAGTCTGAAGAGAAAAAGTCTAAAATATATCTTCTATATTGTAGGGACAAGAGAAATACATTCCACAAGTTGCAGTCTTGCCTCTGGGAACAGGCAACGATCTATCCAATACCTTAGGTTGGGGTACAGGTTATGCAGGAGAGATCCCAGTCACACAAGTCTTAAGAAACGTGATGGAAGCAGATGGAGTTAAACTAGATAGGTAAGTTATACTCCCCCCCAAGAGTAGATTTCTTGAGCTTTGGGAATATTTTTTGGATTATAAATGCAGACTTGTGTAGTTATAAAATTAAATGTAATTTAAATGTAAAAGACTATGTTAGTTATATATGGATATTGGTGTTTTATTTTGTTGCTGTTTATTTTGTTGTTATGTAAGGACTGAAGTCATAAATTAGGCTGAGTGCTCATCTCAAAATGTACATAACTCACTTAAATGTGTTTATTTCTCCAAATGCTATTTTAATAGAAGTACCTCATCTACCAGGCATCCAGAGTTGATTGGTAATAATCATAGTTAATTGGCAGTTAATTTGGTAATAATTACTGATTCTTTTTTTAACTTCTCTTTTTTAGATGGAAAGTTCAAGTAACAAATAAAGGATACTATAACTTGAGAAAACTCAAGGTATGTTTTTAGGGCTTCAGTTGCAAGTGATTTCAGCAGCATGGAGTGCTTCCATTGTGGTGCAGTGGTGGGACACAGAGACAGGTCCTTATCTCCAGGGAGCTGGTTATGGAGCAGGCTGGGGCGTACCCGGTTCCGCCCTGCTAGATCAGGCTGGAAAGATATCAGGGGAAGTGATGTGGGAGTTGGTCCTCAAAATGCAAATACAATTTAGATCAACAGAGAAAGGAACAAAAGTCTTCCCAGGTAGAGGAAATAGAGACCAGATGGTGCACATCATGGTTAGTAAATAGCAAACAATACAGAGATAGCATATCTGTATTTTTAAAAAGATACTCTGGAGATATTGTGAAAATAGCTTAGAAACCTGCCCTATGACAAAAGAAAAAGGAATCTTAGGAAGAGGACATATCAAAGACATTTTAAAGGTAGAATTGATCGAGACTTGGCAGCTAATTGGTATTAGGGGAAGTGAGAAAAAAACACTACAACCAGATTTCTAGTTTTTATGAGGGATGTTTGGAAATGACATTAACCAAGATAAGAAAAAATGGAGTTTCAGATTTGAATAGGAAGAAAATACGTTAAGATTTTGGGCATGTCAACCTTGAGTCTGTGGCCCACTGAACAAGAAGTCAGAAATGTAAACTTACTGCTCAGGAAGAAGACCAGGTGCAGCTAGGTTGAGGATCCCAGGCTGGATTAGGAAGTAAGATAAGTTAAGTGGGGACCAATAGCCTGATTGAGACTGAAAAAGCAGAGCCTGAGAGTTGCAGTGGAAGTAAAAAGCAAATGTAATGGGAACACAGGAGTGGAAAGCCTGGGTGCAGAGTAGAGCCATTTAGATGTAGTATATTATCCAGAAATGCAAAGTGAAATTTATATCTTATAGGATCAGCCTTTGAACTGAAGCTTTATCTCTGGAAACTTCACTGGATAGCATAAAATAGCTCTATGCAAAAAGTGAATGCGGAAAGTATCAATTTGCATGAAAGAGACTAAGATTTACGTACTCATTATATAACACAGTTTTGGGTGGAAGCATGATCTGTTGCTTATTCTTACCCTTTTCCACAGGAATTCACAATGAACAACTATTTTTCTGTTGGACCTGATGCTCTTATGGCCCTCAATTTTCACGCTCATCGTGAGAAGGCACCATCTCTGTTTTCTAGCAGAATTCTTAATAAGGTGTGTTGGATAAAATAACCTTTCCTGCTTATCACCTAAGGTACAGTAAAAATCAATAGTTCAATTATATCTAGCACTCTTTCAACTCGATTGAGATAGGACTAACTTGTGGAAAAATTTACCTGCTCCATTTTGTGTAAGACTATCAAATTAGATCATTAAATGTATTTTATTTTTAAGTATTTTATAACCATGACAAAATTTTTTTAACTCAGAGCTGGAATGTTTTACAGCATATTTTGCTTAGATGGCAACTAAATGGCATATATGATAACTTACCATAAATGGCAACTAGAAATGGAAATAAATTAGGCAGGATAAATTTTTGGTGAAGGCATTACTGGAAAAATAGTTTCCATTGGCCTGAAAAAACTCTAAAAGACAGATGAGGTAAGAAAAGGAGCAGTTTGTTTACCACAGTTTTAACTAAGATCATCTCTCTGGTTTCTAGTACAGTTGATTCCTTTGGTGGAAGTTTTGTCTTGGAATTTTTTTAATGACTTTTGGTGATTGAGCAGTAGGATGTGAAAAATAGATGCAGAACAATTGTTCCTGGTTCTGTTTTACAAATATTTCAAATTTACAAATAGCTCCCTTTTATTAATATAGTTACTAAGGCAGTAAGTATTGCTGTCTATACAGTTGATAATTAACATCTCAGTGCTCGCATCAACCTTTCTGTCTTCAAAAGCGATTATAAAATGTTTGCTCAATTTACCTATATTACTTTCATTAAGTAATGTGAAGTACTAGAAAAGGTGGAATTTTCTAATTTTAATATAGTATTTCTTTATAAGGTGTAGCTTTTTGGATACCCTGGGAGGAAACACCATTTAAGCACAAACCACCCCATCCTACACTCCCCTGAAAAAATGGGCTAATTAACCTCAGACGTAATGGTGCCCCTTCTCCCATCAGTATCTTATCCACTCTGTGGATACATGCTCAACCATCACATCAGGGAGCTTTGGTTCAGTGTCTTTTTCTTGCTTACAGGGCTTGTCAGATTGCTTTAATATCATATTTTCTGTCCATTTCTCATAGGCTGTTTACTTATTTTATGGAACCAAAGATTGTTTAGTGCAAGAATGTAAAGATTTGAATAAAAAAGTTGAGGTAAGCTTTTAAACTTTTAGGCGGTCTCTGGATTATGAACTTTTTTTTTAACAAAATTGCTGAATGTTCTATTAACATATTTTGCTAACACATAGGGAGTATTGATTGTGTGCCAGACACTTTACTAAGTTCTTTATACACATTTTCCACTAAATTCTCACCACAACCTGGAAAGCAGGTACTGTTATATTCCCATCACACAGAAAACAGTTTGAAATTAACTTGCCCAGATTCACAAAGTGCCCAAGGATACAGGTAACCAGGATTTGAACTCAAGTTTTGTAACTCCAGGGTCCGTTACATAGACAGACTCTGAACAGCATCCATGGTGACCAATGTGAAGTTCTCTGACACAGTGCCTAATTCACCATGGACTCTCAGAGGAAATTTAAGCCCCCAGGTTCAACTCCTGTTACTGTTGTGATGTACCTCTCTTACACACTCTTACACGCTAAAGCGAAATAGAATTGTGTGAGCAGTAAAAGTAGGATATTCATGATTGCTTATTGGCTACAGCACCCAACATCATAAAATGGCTAAGTTTTATATGCATTCCTTGCTTGCTTCCAAAGAGAATCTGCAATGGCTAATAGCAATGGCAAAGACACTCATACAGAGAAACCTAGAACTAGTAAAATAAGAAGGGAGACTTCCCCAGCCGTCCAGTGGTTAAGACTCCACACTTCCACTGCAGGCGGCACAGGTTCCATCCCTGGTCAGGGAACCCAGATCTCACATGCCACAGCATGGCCGAAAAAAAAAGTAAGAAGGGAAGGGCCAAACAATAAATGAGCCAAGAGGGAGGAACCTGACTATACACTGACTGAGGAAAGCCGCCGCAGTCGGGCAAACGCTGAGCTCACAGCACGGGAGGAATGGCAAGCTTTGCCATAAAAAATGTTTCCTTCTGCTTCATCATATTTGCTTCTTCCTGGGCTTTGATAGCATGGGTGGAGTGAAACATACAAGGTAGCACTTTTTTTTTGTCTAATTATTTATACAAAAATTATTTGTGAAACCAGCTACAAAATGCCAGGCACTGTTCTAGGTAGTAGCGATACAGTGATAAATCTCTCTCTCACTAAATTTACAGTCTGGAGAGAAGAAAGACATTTAAACCACATTGCAATGTGCATGAGAAGAGATATGAATAGGAAAATATGTGGTCTTAGAGGAATAAATAAAAGCAGTGCATAACCCAGGGACTGGAAACTGTCTTGGGAGAATGACTGACAAGGAAGTCGTTCTGAAAGAAGTGACAGGCTGCAATCTACGAATTAAATAAAACTTAGCCAAGTGAAGAGAGGTGAAAATTATTCTAGGCCAAGAACAGCATGTGCAGAGGCCCAGAGCCAAGAAAGAACATGGCATATTTGAGTGTATTCAAGCTGGAGCATAGCTTGCAGGAGAGAAAGGGGCAAGAGCTGAGGCTGGAGAGATGGACAGAGGCCAAGATCACAGAGGGACTTGTGACTTCTTAAGGAACGTGGATTTCATCGTGAGCACTGAGTCAAGCCACTGAAGAGACATAATAAGGGGATAAATGTCAATCTAACGAGTCTGAGAGATGAATAAGAGGAGAGTAAAGCTAGAGAAGTGATGGGCTGCTGGACTAGGGTGCTGTCAGGAATAATGGAGAGGGATGGATACTGAGAAGAAGTAGCATCAGTTGTTTTTAATAATTAATTGGCATGGAGGGTAAAGGCACAGAAGTCAAAGATAATTCCCAGGTTTCTGGTTAGGCCATGGGGCTGGTGGGGATGAAGGGGGCGGGGGTACTACTGTTTCTTGGGAAAGTAGATTGCAGAGAAGATGCTTAACTCAGTTTCAGGCATGGAAGTTTTAGGTGCCACAGTCAGTTGTCCGTGTTTTGTGGGCAGTTGGATATGTAGATCTAGCCCAGTTCACTTGCCTGGACAAGCGAAATAGAGCTGTCAGCACAGAGATGGCAATTAGCAAGATAGAAGTGGCTCAGATTTCAGTCCAGAGTGTGTAGAGAAGAGAAAGGAGCCCAGTGCATAGCTATGCAGAATGCCTTCAACATGAGGCTGGCAGTGGAGCTCTCAGTAGTGACTGAGGAGGAACATCCAGAGACGTAGTCTGGTTCCCAGAGAGCAACAGAAGAGAATGTTTCAGGAAAAGAGGAAGGGGTCAGCAGTATGAGGTGCTATTAAAACAGCAAGTTAGATAAAACCTGAAAAAAATAAGAGGATTTAACAAAAAAGGATGTCTTTGATGACCTTGGTTTTAAAAAAAATTTCTTTGCTGTAATGCATTTATTACAATAAACATTGAACAGGTGAGAAAGGCCAGATTACCTGGAGTGATGGATAGGAAGCAGTCTTCTTGTCAGCGCTCATATCTTATGTATATGAAAATGGATGGGAATTCTAAGTAGCTATGTCTGGAAGTAGTGTGCCCTGAAGTAACTTACTCCTTGTGTTTCTTTAAAGCTAGAGTTGGATGGTGAGCGAGTAGAACTGCCAAATTTGGAAGGTATTATCGTTCTGAACATTGGCTACTGGGGTGGTGGCTGCAGACTGTGGGAAGGGATGGGAGATGAGACTTACCCTCTAGCCAGGTATGTACATTTGCGAGTGTTTTTTTATGCCACTGGTTTCTTTAAAGCAGTCTATTGTTCTTTGTAGACTTTTAGCACTTTTCTCACAGATTTTCTTTTCTTATACCTCATTAATATCAATACTTAATAAGTTGATGGTCCACCTGTGTTAAAAAGTAATTGTCCTGGGCTTCCTAGGTGGTGCAGTGGTTAAGAATCCGCCTGCCAATGCAGGGAACACGGGTTCGATCCCTGCTCCAGGAAGATCCCACATGCCGCGGAGCAACTAAGCCCGTGTGCCACAACTATTGAGCCTGCGCTTTAGAGCCCGTGAACCACAACTACTGAGCCCATGTAGTGCAGCTACTGAAGCCCACGCACCTAGAGCCTGTGCTCTGCAAGAAGAGAAGCCACAGCAATGAGGAGCCCACGCACTACAATGAAGAGTAGCCCCCACTCACCGCAACTAAAAGAAAGCCCATGCACAGCAAAAAAGACCCAACACAGCCAATAAAATAAATAAATTTATAAAAAAAAAAGTAATTGTCCTACTGTTGCTGATTTTATTTTATCGTATCACATAATCCATATTTCCTTTATCCAATTTTAGGCATGATGATGGTTTACTGGAAGTCGTTGGCGTATATGGGTCTTTCCACTGTGCTCAGATTCAAGTGAAACTGGCGAATCCTTTTCGGATAGGACAAGCACATACAGTGCGGGTAGGTGAAACATTGCTACAGTGGACAGATTTGTCCATTTCTAAGCCATTGATGTATAGAAGTAAATATACATGCAATAGCTTTCCTTAAACCAGCATGTGGTTTGCAGTCCATGCTGCTGGTCACCCTCCACCATGGGTGAGTAGGATGGGCAGAAACAGGAAATATGGCCCTCGATCCAGTTGAAGAAATGAAGTGTTCAGCGAAAAAGAATCTCTTAAACAATTAAGGAGTAAAGATATATTCAGGTTAATTTTCTAAGAGTGAAATGCTAGGAAATGTCCTTGAGAAGGGTTGAGAGAGTCGGGATGTTATTAAGATTTTTCTGAGCTTTTTGGGAGCTGACTGTTTGCTCGTTATTTGTCCCTAATTCTAGCTGATTTTGAAGTGCTCCATGATGCCGATGCAGATAGATGGGGAACCGTGGGCCCAAGGGCCCTGCACTGTCACCATAACCCACAAGACACACGCGCTGATGTTGTATTTCTCTGGAGAACAAACGGATGACGACGTCTCTAGTACTTCAGATCCGGAGGACACAAAGGAAACTGAGTAGGTGGAGGTGGAAAAGAGAACTTAGAGTAGAATCCTCACAAATGAGTAGATACACATTCATCCAAAATAGAACTCTGCCAGCTAGTTTAGTCTTCTTTTCATCAGTATTGTGATGGGTATACGTTTATGTAAATAGCATTCCAAAAACAGCCAGACCTCTAGTTGTTACAAATGCCTGGTCTTTTTTCAGCAAACGCTTTGATTGCATAGCACTAACTAAAAGTCACAGGACGGTCCGTGATGGTTTGAGAATGGGCTCACTGAAGTATGCGCTCTTGTTCCTTATTCTTGAACCACACAGTTGATGGACACAGACATCCAGCAAGATGTGGGTGGAAAAATCATTTCCATCTTAATTTTTACTGTGGTGACACCGCAACATTTTAAAAATTACTTGCTTTTTTGAAAGGAGATGGTTGGTGTCAAACAGGCATGGTTCCTGCTGGGCATCCTCCTGCAGCCCAGCACCTATTTCCAGGAAACCCCAAAAGGAGAAAGGTAAAAGGAAGACAACGCTCAGATTTTTTATTTTAAATTCTATTTTAGGAGCATTCTCAGACCCCTAATGTTGTTTGCTTAATTCTGTTAGTGACCAAGTTGAGCTGAAATTCAGCATCTTGTTTATATCCCAGTATAGCCAAAAGGGAACCACCTAGGTGACTTGTAAAAATTAACATTCAGAGTACTTTGGATTGAAAGTTACAGGTTTTGGAACTTCCCTGGTGGTCCAGCAGTTAAGACTCCACGCTTCGGTTGCAGGGGGATCAGCCAAAAAAAAAAGTTACAGGTTTTGAGCTGGATGGTTCACCAGCTTCTCTTTTGATTAAAAGACAGTGTCGACAATTCAAAAAAAATGTACTAAAGCAAATTTACCAGTCAGATTAATTGCCCCCAAAAAAGTTCAGTGTTGATTGATAAGTTTTAAAAATTTAGTGGTCTTGTAGTATTTTGAAATACAATAGTCTTTTATATCCAAAATACTTAACAGAATTTCCCCTTGGGGAAATGGATATAGAATCCTCTGCTAAAATGTTTATGTCATATTTATTTTTAAATGAGAGATATATTTTTTTTTACTTATTTATTTTCTTCATTGTGGTATATCTGTGTTTAGTGTTTACAATATATTGCTTTATTTAATAAGTTAAGTTGATCATATAAATTCTACTACTGACAATCAGATAGAAATGTAGCCTAAGTAATAATTAAGACCCATAATTTAATTCTCCTGACAGATATATTATCTAGGTATTCTCATTCTTCAGAAATATTCCGAGGGTGCCCATCTGCTCCCTCAGGTCGTGCAGTGGGGCTGCCCCAGGGGGCCTCCCACCTGGTGTTTTTAGGACAGATGGCCCATTTGTGGGTTTGGTGGGCTTTTATGACATTACTCTCTGAAGGATTGGAATGTATCCCCCCCAAACACCATTAGCTCCCCTTAAGGGTCTGTTATGAATCTGTCATTTAGTATGAATTGCCCAAAACTTAAATTTCAGTCACCTTCAGGCCCAGGCCATGTCTTGAAGGAAAAAGTAAGTAGTGTATACAGTAGTCACATTATATTAGGTTGCTTTTATTTTGCTTAAATTAACCTCTTCCAGATCTCAGTGGGAGCAGCTAAATTCTAGTTTTGTAAGGTTTTGTGAGCAGATCTGTTTTCACCTTATTCAAATACCATTCATGGTAGGCTACCTATTGTGGTGGTGGGAGAGTTTGTAGATTTTCTTTCAAGGGGCTGATCATGTTTTGAGTATGATGAGCTTCATTCTTTAATTCATGGTCAAAATTGTTACAGATTTCACATTTTACAAATATACTGTTAAATTCACTTTGCTTTAGGCTATATTTTATCTATAATTCATAGTGCTAATTATAGAATCAAAGTAAATAGTTAATATGGGATATCAGAATTAAAATAATCAAAATGACTGTATAGTTTTTTTAATTTTTAAAACTATCCTCTAACTATAACATTAGATTGGATTTAGAACAGGTTTATATACAATAGTCTCCTTTATTTAAAAAGATTGGTTTTTCAGTTTTCATAATCCAGTGAATTTTTTTCCCTACTTGACGCTTCACAAAGTTTATCTGTTACATTATTCACTCATTCAGACTTAATTTTTATTTAGGAAAGTTATTTTAGAATACCATATCATAAAACATACTATCTTATTTTAGAAAAATTTGCTAACTTTTTAGGCACATTTACTCAGCATTTCAAGTAAATATATAGGTATATGCCTTGTTTTAAATAAGTACAATTTATAAGACTCATGTTTGCAAGTTATACATTAGGGTAGCAATTATTGACACTACCAGGGATTCCATACTTTCCAAAACATAATTTGCCACAGGATTTTTCTGTTCCGTTTTAAACTGTCTTGATTTAGAAAAAAAAATAGTAACTTCTAAATTCTCAGGAATATATGAAGTAAAGCATGTCTTTATGCCTGTTTTCAGATTTCTCTCATCTTTTACCGTCCTAATACATTCCTAACTCATCTCAAATTTAGTAGCTTAAATACCGAATACCTGGCACCTCTTAGGGATCCCATAAGTAGATAATAACTTTCAGTGCTTTGTCATGTTTAACAGAAATCAAGACTGACTTATGTTTTAAAATACAAGTTGTCTAATGGTAAGATTACATAATCTTAAATGTGTTCTAGGTTTTCTGCAACAATTAGCTGTGAAACCTTAATGTAGCTAGTGTTTATAAAATTTTATAGTCAGAATTATTTATTTTTATTTTTTTAGGGTGTGTCAGAAACGTGTAATATTTGCTTTTCAAAATGTCTGCCTAGCTACAGTTGGAAAATATACTGTGACTCAGAAATTAACAGTTCTTTTTGTGCTGTAAAAATGAATACTACCAGCATGTCAAAAGAAAAATAGTGTGCATTTGTAATATAAAGTAAAATCATATATAATGTGTATTATGGAATTTTAAATTTGCACTAACTTAGAAAACTTGAAAGGTGATGTTAATTTACAGATTCCAGTGGATCTGAATACATAAATTGTACTTGTTCAGCCAAAAAGGTCAGTAGAATGGGTGATAGCTTTGTGGGGTTTTTCCTTCAAAATAATAATATTGAAACAAGAACCAGCGCTTTATATTCAGACTTTTTTAAAATTCTTCCTAATTTGGGACAATGGGACATAGGTAGATTTTTAAAAGGAAAAAATAGTGTTGTTACTCTGTCCCAGTCTGAATGAAGGTGTGTTCTCAGCAACAAGGCATAAGAGGTTGTTTTGATTTTGCTTTTTAAAAGTATGCCCCTGCCTTTCTCAAATTTTCCCTTGAAGGCTTATCTCTTATTTCTCAAAGTATGGTCTGCAGGCTGTCTGCAGCATCAGAATCACCTCAGGAGCTGGGTGACAGTGTGGCTGCCTACGCCCAGCAACTGGCCCTTGACTTCAGGAATCAGGGTCTCTGGAGATAGGACAGCGACATCTCTGGTTTCATTAAGAGGCACCTCAGGTGCTTCTGATAGGCACTGAAATTTTAAAGTTACTCATCTGTACCTCCTGTGTCCACCCACAGCTTTTGCCGGGTAGATACCGTGCAGAAACTTTGAATTAAATGGATGTTCTTAAATTTGGTTTTCCTTTACTCCACTAACTGCCTTCTCCTCAAATCTGTCTTCTAAAAGAACTCTATGAAAAACCTGTTCATATCCTATCCAAATTGATAAACCCTCTTACATAAAAATTGGTAGCCTCAGATTTTTCTGTGGAACTGTAGGTTTTGGGCTGTGATCCATGGAGTCTTGGAGGACAAGCAGTGCTTCAGGGGCCAGTGGAGTGGACCCCCTGGGGGCTCCTGCTCTCTCTCCGTGCTGGGGTGCTGCTTCAGATTAAATTTCAGTAGATAAAACACTTCCTTTTCTCAAAAAAAAAAAAGTTTCTACTATTTTCTTTCAAAGAGTTTGGAAGTCACTATAATGACTGTCACCTGGTTAATTTTCTACTGATTTTTACATACTCAGAAACCTCGTGTTTTTTCATAAAAAGAATATCTTGGATGTCTCAGTTGCTGCTTGGAATATGGCCACTTGGAATAGGGCTATTTCACAAATGTTGAAGGCATTTTGTTGAATAGTAAAGCACTGACTTAGCCTCTGTTCCTTGTACTTCTAATTTTAGTAAAGTATAGAAATGGTCTGTGTATTTAATTTTAGTTATGTACATACACACACACACACACGTTTACCCCTTTGGCCCTAACTGTGCAGTCAGTGCATGAGGCTCACAGATCTCAAAAAGGTGCACTCTGAGGTTCTGGAGAAAGAATCAAAAAATGTCACCCTCTAATACAGAAGTTCACAAAATTTAAATGATTGAGCTTAGTCATCTGCAGAAATGTCTGCAAAAAATAAGTCACCTAGAAGCTGTGAATTTAAGTGTACTTCTGATAGTAGACCTAGGACACGTCAGTCTCTGCAAAGATGCCCTGAGCTACCTCACCGTTAAAGGGAAGTGTCAAAGTAGAATGCACAAGATGAACTATAGGAAATCACCATCATGTGATTCTTTTTGATGACCTACACAGAATGTGGGAAAGAGAGCTGGAAAGTTAGGTTGCTTTCCTTGTAAATCTAACATTGTCCAGGCAAAGGGACATCCTGATGGGATGAGGAGACTGGGCTGTCTGAGCAAATTCCTAGGGTGAGGAGCGCTGCTGTGTGTACTTGGGTGACAGTGGCTCATAACATTTGTTCTCATTACTCTGGTACTGGGCTCTGCCAGCAGTCTTTTTCTTGAATTTGATCGGCTTGAATGAGCCCAACAGGTAAATTGCACTCTGATTTTAATTCTGTTTTATGCAAGTTTAGAGCAGCCAGATCCTCGGCCCTGATGGCTTGCAGGTGAACTGACTGAATCGGCTCTGTGAACCCACAGTGTCAAGGACACTTGTGATGGGTCCGCTCAAGCAACCAGCAGGCCTTATGTACTTTCTACCCCCTTGGCCTCAGTACTACCTCCCTACCACAAATTACCCTGTGTTCATTGCTTTTGTTGTGTTGGGTCTGTACTGTGGTCAATGCCTACGGACAGAGAAATGTGAATTAAAGCATTTGATATGTTGATGATGTTTGCTTGTTTTTAATAAAATTTAAAGTGCAGCACTTGAAAAGTATGATCCTGTGTTGCTTTCTTACACAACAGTGAGAAAACGGCTTTGAGTTAGTTTCACAGATTTTTGGTCTACAGCAGGACAGAAATTACGTGTGGCAAGTTCTGGGTCAGATATATTTGGACGGAAAGGAGAATATACAATACTTACAGACTGGCTCGTGGCCGAGTAGAGCAGTAAGGGAAGTCAAATAAATGAGATGAATTCACCTCACTTTCAGTTGGTACCGTGGAAAGAGCAGAGAATTTATTTGAAATATCTAGGTTGAAAACCCAGCCTCTGCCACTGTTTAACATTAGGCAGATTACTTGTTCTGCCTGAGCCCCACTGTTCTTTATATAAGTGGGAGATATGCCAGTGTAGAGGTTGCAAACTCAGGTGCTTAGAGGAAAGAGGCAGGTGACAAACGTGGGGGTGGCGGGACAGCGCAGACGAGAGCACCTGACCACAGGGGAGTGGGTCCAGTGAGCACAGAATTCATCTTTCTAGAAAAGGTAGAAGTGTGGACTTTTTATGTTAAACCTAATTTTAAAATATGGGTTGGCAACTAATTACCTGTAGCCTCCCACAGGCTTATATGATGGTTATAATGGGAGGGGAGAGTGAAGGCATCTTTTACTTCACAGAAATTTGCACTTCCTTCCATTTGAATTTATAAAGCTTTATGGTTTTAACAACTGTGATCTGGGTTTCACATAATATTTTGTGGCAAATAACATTTTTATTCATTAGAGGAAGGAGAGTCTACAATCCAGCTTACTTCTGTCATCTTTACTCAGAATTCCATTTTTACGATTTTTTTGAAAACTTGAAATTCATTGTTCATTTGCCTGCCTTTTTTTTTTTAAACAGACAATGCCAAGCATGCACCCTTTCTTGATGAATAATTTTAAACATGAGTTACCATGTTTGGATGTTTGGTGGTGATATCTACAGAATTTCTGACTTTTTTTTT
The DNA here is from genome assembly GCF_030028045.1 of Hippopotamus amphibius kiboko. Classification (NCBI taxonomy): domain Eukaryota; kingdom Metazoa; phylum Chordata; class Mammalia; order Artiodactyla; family Hippopotamidae; genus Hippopotamus; species Hippopotamus amphibius. The sequence continues at coordinate 27,419,578 of NC_080202.1, read as the reverse complement.
TCTTATTTTTTCCTTTTTGGCTGCGCTGTGCCGTTTGCTTAGTTCCCTGACCAGGGATTGAAACCGGGCCACAGCAGTGAAACTGATGAGTCCTAACCAGTGGACTGCCAGGGAACACCGCGTGTTTTGATGTCTTAAGTTACAGCTTGGGCAGTTGGGTATTGTGCTAGATGCTTTTATTTACTTTTATCTCATTATAATCTACAATTTTGTGAGGTAGACATTATGAACTCCATTTTACAGATTGGTTACTCAGGGCTGGACATTAATCTCAGGTCCTCCTCCCTGCTGTTTTTTCATCATCAACACAACCACCACCAACAGTATGAAGAAAAAGTTGAATATAGGCAGATATATCATTGTGCTGGGCACTCAGAAGGCTAGGGTTTATGATATAGCCCTCAAAGGGACTCCCCAGACAAGGAAACTGATCATATACATGGAAGGAATTCAGAGATTTTAATGACCTGAAAGTGTTAAACATTGCCTATAAATAGAAAGTTAATCTTTTTAGTACCGTTTGGGGACTAGAAAATAAAAACTTTTTATCACGTGTGAGTAGACAAAAGGTAAATTCATCTATGAGAAAGCTGTGTACATTGTGAGCTTCTTGAGGACAGATTGTTCACCTTGGTCATCTTTGCATTCAAACTAATGAGTGTTTGCATGCCTTAGACAATTCGGTGTGTGATGGAACACTTACCCTGTAGGACAGTATACTCAGCCCCCAATTTCCAGCATAGGCGGGCACCCAGCAGTCATTGAACAAAGGACGTTGCTGAGACGCTGTGGTCAGAGAGCAACCCTGGCAAACGGCAGGGCTGTGTGCTCCCGGAGCCTGGGTGTGTGCTGCTGCTGCAACATGTCTGCGTGCATCTCAGGCCCCCTTCTCTGGGAAGTGCTCCAGCCAAGGCTCTGTCAAGGGCTATGAAAACAAGCAGAGTTCGTTACCCCAAAACAGCCACTTTGGCATAAGTACTAGTTTGGGCTAAAGGTAGTCAAAAACCCAGTAGATTCAGGGAAAGTTCTTTACTGCACCCTCAATTGCCTGAATTTACATTGGAAAAGGGTCCTTACCAAGGAGAGAACTGTTATCAGATATACCCTACTACCTAAGAAACTCATCAGCATAACAGGACAACCTTTGCTTTCCAAACATCTCCTCTGCCTTCCTACAAATGGCCCTCCTCCCCTTCATACCCTCAGACCCCTACCCCTTTCTTTACCTCAGGATGTTACAGAAGCCTCAACTACCTGGCTGTCCTTTGGGGCCTTCATGCCTTTACAGGGCTCTCACATGTACATAATTTCATTTGTTTTTTGGTTAATCTGTCTTATATCAATTTAATTAGACCAGCTGAAGAACCAAGAAGGAAAAATGTTCCCACCCCTACAGCCGTGTTTAGACCACGTGACCATTCCTCCCTTGTAGTTGACTGGACCCAGGAAGCCCATTCACAGACCAGCAAGCAATCAGATTCTCCACTGGGCTTTGTTTTCACAAGATGCTTTTGAAACCTTTAAATCTGTCCTCAAAGTATGGCCCACAGACTGTTTTCTTCCAATCCACCAGGAAATACGTGCAGAAACTGAGAGTAAGAGTTTAGAAATTTGTAAAGCTATTTTAACAGTTGCTATTGGATCTAATCCTAATAAAAATGTGATTTGTATTGTGTATGTCTGTCATTTTTCTCCTTATTGTATTTTATAAAAATATTGATACGTGATGCTGTTGACCTAAAACAAATAGACTGCCAGATAGTTCTCCAGCAAAGATAGGTTTATTCACCATCAGCAGAGAATTGTAATTCAAGGTCTACAACTATGGCAAGCCACATGCAAGGGAAGGAGCACGCTTTTATAGAGGGGGAAAGGAAGTTGGGAGGGCGACAGTAAACAAAGAGTCCCTGGCTTCTCATGGGCTCAGTGCTCGCCAGAAAAGGAGTATTTCTTCTTCCTTTTGGGCTCTGCTGTTATCACAGGGTCTTAGAGCTCCTCATTCTTGTCTCCTGACTCTATTTAATTGAGGTTTCTGTTTATTAATTTTTTACAGTGTATTAGAATTTTTTTTAAAGGAAAGAAACAAAACCTTTGGGGCTTCCCTGCTGACACAGTGGTTAAGAATCCGCCTGCCAATGCAGGGGACATGGGTTCGATCCCTGGTCTGGGAAGATCGCACAAGCCGTGGAGCAACTAAGCCAGTGCACAGCTACTGTGCCTGCACTCTAGAGCCCGAGAGCCACAACTACTGAGCCCATGAGCCACAACTACTGAAGCCCATGTGCCCAGAGCCTGTGCTCCACAACAAGAGAACCCACTGCAGTGAGAAGCCCATTCACTGCAATGAAGAGTAGCCCCCACTCACTGCAACTAGAGAAAAAGCTGGTGCGCAGTAACAAAGACCCAAAGCAGTCAAAAATTCAAATAAATAGATAAATTCAATATATTTATTTTAAAAAGTTAAAAAAAAAAAAAAACCTTGATTTTTTTCACCACAGGTGGCTTAAGAAGCACTGCTTTATTTTTTTTTAATTTATTTATTGGCTGCATTTGATTTTCATTGCTGCACTCATGCTTTGTCTAGTTGCGGCAAGCGGGGGCTACTCTTCGTGGTATGCAAGCTCCTCATTGCGGGGGCTTCTCTTGTTGCAGAGCACAGGCTCTAGGTGCATGGGCTTCAGTAGTTGTGGCACATGGGCTCAATAGTTGTGGCTCACGGGCTCTAGAGCACAGGATCAATAGTTGTGGCCCACAGGCTTAGTTGCTCCATGGCACGTGGAATCTTTCCAGACAAGGGCTCAAACCCATGTCCCCTACATTGGCAGGCAAAATCTTAACCACTGTGCCACCTAGGAAGTCCCAGAAGCACTGGTTTAAATAACATGATTTCTTCACATTGGGAAAGGTGGGGCTGAGCTCCAGTGAATTTCTGTTCCTTAGAAAAAAATAAGCTCTGACTAACATGTTGCAAGAGGTTTGCTTTAATTTGGTAAGAGGAGCAGTGACCTTTAGTATCTGATACTAAAGCTTGTGACCACGATTCAGGTAATAGCAATGGACACTGGACCAATGAAACAGACAACAGGAGGAGGAGATAAGACTAGTAAGAATCTATTATTTCAAGTGAGGTAAGAAATCATGTAAACTGGAACATATAAACTAAGAACTACATGGTCCGGGATTAAGTAGCATAATAACTTTTATTTGTAGAGCATTTGGTCACTTATAAAGCAGTTTTATATGCAGTATTTTCTCTATTCCTCACAAAAACCCAATTGATTAGGCAGAGTGGATAATAGTTTCAATTTTCCAAATGAGTACACTGTGATTCAGAAAGGTTAGTGACATTCCAGTGTCACTCAGAGCTGGGATAGGATACCAATCCAGTCTTGTGACTCTAAAATCTAGTGGGGTATGTGTTGCTTATATTTTTTCCACTAAGTTGTGTCACCTTCTGTCTGGGTCAGGGGTTCTCAGCCTTTACTGGGTCACAAGTAGTCCACTCTAAGATGCTGGTTAGAGTTACAGACACACACATGCAAGTTGCTATACACATTCAGTAGGATTTTGCAATGTACTTCAGGGGCCTCCCAGACTCCAATTAAGAACCTCCGTGCCAAGAACCAGTCCTAGCTGGATTCCTCAGACATATTTAGTATTAACTGGCAATGAACTTGCTCTAATTACCTTCTGCCATCTTCAGTCATTTTGTATCCTGACTCATCCACAAGCCCATTGAGTACTACAGAGAACTCATCGGCACGCAGGTTCAGAAGAGCTGATGCAGGAGGAGAGCCTCAGGAAGAAAGGAAGTGTCCTTAGGCTAAGCCTCAAAGGAAATGCCATTCTGGCATATTCAAAGGACATCGTGTTGGCCAAGCTGGAGAGAAGCAAATGTTGATGTAGAAGATTAGTGGAAGATGAACTTGGAGAAATAGCAGAAGATCAAGTTGTAGAGCATTGAACAAGAAGCTGAAGATGGCACCTTTGAGTCTGTGAACATTATAGTGTCATCTACAAATGGCATTTTTAAGAAGACTACTCTAGAACAAGGGTCGCCAACCTCCAGGCTGCGGACCGCTACCGGGCCGCAGCCTGTTAGGAACCGTGCCGCACAGCAGGAAGTGAGTGGCGGGCAAGCAAGCAAAGCTTCATCTGCCACTCCCCACCACTCCCCATCACTCGCATTACCGCCTGAACCATCCACACCCCACACCCCTCATCCGAGGAAAAATTGTCTTCCACGAAATCGGTCCCTGGTGCCAAAATGGTTGGGGACCGCTGCTCTAGAAGTACCATGGAAGATGGATCAGAAAGGGAAAGGTTGGAAACAGGAAGCCTAGTTTAGGTATAATCTAGGAGCAAGCGGACTAGGGTTTGAATTTAGGTAGAGACAGCAGACATGGAAATAGAGGCAGAAATGAGAACATTGATGGAGGAAGAATTGACAGGTCTGGATGAAGGATGCCTTGAAGAAAGGGCTAAGTAGTCTCTCAAGATTTTGAACCTTGGAAGAATGAATTTGTCCAATAAATATGATGTGACTGATACAAATGGGGAACTGCTGAGAATCAGGCTCACATGTACAAGGCCAAGACCAACACCCGACCGATTCAACCAGTGAAGTTACAAGCAGCCGTTTTTATAAGCAGCAAAGTTACAATAAGCCAGAGGGGCCGACTCCCCATGATTTTTGTACGCCACCAAGAGAGGCGGAGTGACTGCAGTGTGAGTAATGGGACACCCCACTGCTAAGGAGCTAACTCTAGATTGCAGGAACGTGGTTTGAATTCCTGAAGCCCACATCTCACCAGAACCACAGAGAAATGGGAAACTGGCTCATGACAGCTTACCAGGGGGTATAAGGAGGCAAACAGAAGATGACCTTCTACAGGCTCCTTACAGGCTTCCCATCATATCATGCCCGGGAGTGGAGCTGTTCCTCTGCACCGGGGGCGGGAGCTAGTTTTGAGGACTAGAAGGATACACTTGGTACTAGATACACAGACTATAAAGTTACATCAGGACATTCACCTACTGGCCAGACTACAGGCATAGGTTTTTGTGTTATTCACAGAGAGGGCGGCCTATTGAGTGTTGGAGTTTCAGCTCCAGGTCCTGGGTTCAGGTCCTGGCTGTGCCACTCACTAGGTATGTGTTCCAGTCACCATGGCTGTGTGACACATTACCTGAAAATTTAGTGGTGTAAAATAGCAATATTTATTTTGTTCCTGAATCTGCAACATGGGCAGGCCTCTGTGCATGTTCCCGTGAGTTCAATTCTCCCAGCATCTGCTAGGACGGCTCGAAGGCTGGGGACTGAATCGGTGGAAAGTTCACCCATTCGCGTGTCTGGCGGTTGCCGCTGGCTGTCAGCTGGGGCTGCAGCTTCCTCACACATGGTGTCTGAGTTCCCAGAAAAGCATCCTGAAAGGGAGAGCCAGGCGGAAGCCCTACTCCTTTGTGCCCCAGCCTCAGAAGTCACACAGAATCACTTCTACCATATTCCATTCACCAAGGTAGTGAAAAAGCCCTGCCCGGTTTCAACAAGAAGAGAAACAGACAGCCTCTGTTGCGGCGGCGGAGGGGGAGGGAAGGCGGGGGGGTAGGTTCTGGAAGAGCAGGCTGTCCTGGAAAGAGTGCTGTGGTCATTTTTGGAGGATACAATCTGCCAGAATTTTAACCTGACCTCTCTCTTTTTCTTTTCTTTTTTTTTTACTTGTGGTAAAATACTCATAAAATTTACCATTTTAACCATTTTTAAGTATGCAATTCAGTGGCATTAAGTACACTCACAAAGTTGTGCAATTATCACCACTATTCACTCCCAGAAACTTTTCATCATCCCAAACAGAAACTCCAAGCCCATGAGATTCCCTATTCTCCACTTCTTCCAGACCCTGGTCACCTCTGTTCTGCTTTCTGTCTCGATGAATGTGCCTATTCAAAGTATTTCACTGAAGTGGAATTCATACACTATTTGTCCTTTTGTGTCTGGCTTATTTCACTTAGCATAATGTTTTCAAGGTTCTAACATGAGCCTGTTTTCTCATCTATAAAACAATGGAGACTAAAACAGGGATGTTTAGAGGATTTGATCAGATAGTACATATTATGGTGTATTCCTTGACACCCCTCCCATCAAAAAATGAAATCTAATTCCACTTCTATGAACTGGCCTTAGTGACCTGCTTCCAATGAAGAGGATGCAGCAGAAATGGGGGCCTTCTGAGGCTTGGTCACAAAAGGTGATATGACTTTTGCCAGGTTGTTGGGACACTTGCCCTTGAAATTCAGCCCTTTCTTCAGTATTACGCAGAGAAGGTCTATCTGCTGCCAGGAAAGGCCCCGTAGCATTCACTGTCAGATGTGTGAGTGAGTCAGCCTGAAGACAATTGCAGCCTAGCTTTCAAGCCACATCCACAGACACCAAGTAGAGCAGAAATGAGCTGTTCCAACCAAACCCTACACAAGTTGCAAAGTCAAGAGCAAAACCAAAGTTGTTTTTGTGTTTTTACACAGCAGTAGATAACCAGAACGTAAGTGCAGCAGAAGCTGTTGATTCACCAACCAACACCCATTTCCCTCTTCTTCCTTGTTCCCCCAAATGACAGCCAAGTACTTGGAGAAGGTGACCTCACCCTGACTCAAGGGTAATGAACATGGTGAACTCATTCTCCTGGCAGCTGGAGGTGGACGTGTGATCCAGTTCTAGCCAATGAGACATAATGGGGAGATCTGCTGGGGTTCCTCCAGAAAAGACTGCCTGGCTCTTAAAAAGAGACACAGAGAGAAAGACTTGGTGTCATGACAGCGTAGGATACCTGCAACCACTGTGGTCCTTTTTTAACCAGGAGGTAAGCAAAAGTGAGGACAAAGGCAACAGGGCGAGAATGGCAGTGTGGAAAGTCGGAAAGACCAATTGATGCGACAATGTTGAGGCACTGAGTCAGCCAGTCCTAGAACTGCCCTTCCTTGGGACTATATGACATGTGAGATGAAAATTTTCCTTATTTTTTAAAGTTGGGTTTTTTCTTCATGGCCACCAAAAGCAACATCCTAACTGATGTGTTTATGTCAAGTGTGGTATATTACAAGGAACACAGGAACACAGTAAGTGGAAATAAATGTCAGTTATGATGATGACCATGACAGTGGGTGGATTCTTGGAGAACCAGATATTCAGGTGAGAATAGCAGAGATCCTGCACTTTGAAGAAAACACTCGCCTTTAGCGGAGAGTGGACAAGTAGATTCAACAGAGGACAAGGTGACAAATAACCCCAGGAAAGGAAAAAAGTGAAGTATGAAGCAAGCCAAGGAGATGAGATTACAGGTATCTCCCACTTTCTGAAAGTTCACATTATACTGTTTTGCTTTTACAAAACACCTACCTTAGTCCTTGTTTTCAACAACCGAGAGACATCCAAAGAGGATTTTCGCTTTTATGAAAAAAAGCCATTGCCATATTAATGTACTAACGTAGTGTAACAGAGAAGAGCTAAATTGGACTCTGTGTTCAATCTGTTTCTTTGACTTTAACCTTTGTTTTTCACTGCTTTATTATAATCATACATGATGGCCTGCATCAGGGAACCCTGCCCATCTGCCTGAATGTTAAATTAAAGTGCCTCTGTTCAGATCACAGACAACCTGCCCTGCCCACCTGTGAATGGCTGCAAGAAAGAAGAAATTAACACATTCCCTCACTGAGGCTGGTCATTCCTGGAGATGTTTTGCAAAATTGATGGCCCTTTTACTTTACTTCCTGTCACCTCTCCCTCTCTATTCTACCTTTTTACTTTACTTCCTCACCACCTCTCCCTCTCTGATTCTATGAAAGAAACTGACATCCAGACCCCAACAAGATGGTTTTTTTGGAGACAATAGTCTGCCATCTTCTCTGTCTGCTGGCTTTCTGAATAAAGCTATATTCCTTGCCTCAACACCTCATCTCCAATTCATTGGCCTGTCGTGCGACAAGCAGAGTGAGCTTGGACTCAGTAACAGTGGGTCTTTTGTAAAAACAAAGTGGTCTAACTCAAATTATTTGAAAGCAGGGGATACTCTTTGCTTTACTTCATGTAGGAGTGCTCTACTTTCAGATAGGGGGAAACCTGTATCAATGCCAAGGGGAGGTTCCACCATATAGAATCCTGTGGAGTGGATTCTATTACCGTCACATCAGTGGGGACCTCAAAGGAGACAAACTTGACATGCAAAACCCAGGTGGTTGTATTTGCTGATGCTCCCTGGGGTGTTCTGCTAGATCAGTGATTCTCCAGGGCAGTCCCCAGAACAGCAGCAGCAGCAACACCTGTGAACTTGCTAGAAATGTAAATTCTCAAATCTCACCCTAGACCTATTAAATCAGAAACTCAGCGGTGGATCCCAGGAATCTGTTTCCACAAGTCCTTGAGGTGATTCAAATGCCTCTAAAGGCTGAGAATCACCCAGACTAAACACCTAGATGCTAGGAAATTTGCTCCTAAGGACGTTGTGTCTATGAATTGCCCTGAGGAGAGAAATGGAGAGAACTAAATCTGGGGACAAAAGCAATTCTTTGTGGAGAGGGGGTTGGTAAGAACTTCCTGTGGGGCTATTACCGAATCCAAGCTCCCTCTGCTCACTGCACAACAGGCCAATAAATCAGGAGAGGAGGTGTTGAGGCAAGGAATCGTGACTTTATTCAGAAAGCCAGCAGACCGAGAAGATGGCAGACTAGGGTCCCCAAAAACCATCTTATCGGGGGTCTGGATGCCAGTTTCTTTTATAGAACAGAGAGGGGGAGGAGGTAAGGAAGTAAAGTAAAAAGGCCATTAGTTTTGCCTGGCTTGGCCAGCATCGGGGAATGGATATGTTAATTTCTTCTTTTCTGCAGCCACTCACTAGTGGGCAGGGTCCGAGTGTCTCCCTGTGAGCCGAACAGAGGCACTTTAGTTTAATATTCAGGCTGAGGGGCAGGGTTCCCTGAGTCAGGCCATTATGTATGACTATAATAACAAAAGCGATGAAAAGCAAAGATTAAAGTCAAAGAAACAGATCCAACATGGAGTCAGAATTGGCTTTTCCCTGTTACAGAGGGATGGAGATTTTCCTATGTGCAAGATTGAAGAAAGGGATCTCTCTTCACTGTAAAATCAGAGGATGGACAAGGACAGAAAAGATAGGCTAGGACCTAGAGTGCCTCAAGGGGACCCTATGAAGAATTTAACGTGTGCTTTTTCTTTTTTCCTAGGACTCTGGGAATATCATGTTTAGGGTTGGGTTTTTAATTTTACTTTCCTCCTCTGTTATAAATTCCTCTGGCTGCCCCCAAAAGTACAGCAGAGTCTTTCATGCACTAGAGTTTGTATCCTTGAAGTTCAGCCAAACACTCGGTGTGTGTGATACACACACAATATTTCATCTCCTGTGTCCCAGGCATGTTTCTGTGTATTTAGGAAACAGCAGTGAACAAAAGAGATAAAACTCCTGCCCTCCTGGAGCTTGCTTTCTAGAGGGCAGTGAGAGAGGAGAATTAAAGGGAAGTGTGGCTCCCTCACATTACCTCACACAGAAATAAAATCTAGAACTATGCCCCTGGGACCTCCCTGGTGGCGCAGTGGTTAAGAATCTGCCTGCCAGTGCAGGGGACACAGGTTCAATCCCTGATCCAGGAAGATGCCACATGTCATGGAAGAACTAAGCCCGTGCACCACAACTACTGAGCCCATGTGCTGCAACTACTGAAGCCCACATGCCTAGAGCCCATGCTCCACAACAAGAGAAGCCACTGCAATGAGAAGTCCATGCACAGCAACAAAGAGTAGCCCCCACTTGCCGCAACTAGAGAAAAACCCTCGTACAGCAACGAAGACCCAATGCAGCCAAAAATAATAATAAATTAAAAACAAATAAAACTATGCCACTGTGTCCTCCAAATGCCAGACATATTCCTGCCATGGGGCCTTTGTTCATCTCCCAGATCTTTGCATGGTCTGACCCTCTCCCCACTTCATTCTGGATGCCAATCAAATGTCAGCCCATCAGAAGGGTCTTCCCTAAACACCTTTTCTGGATCCAGACCAGCACACACACATATCTATCACACTATGCCCTTACCTTGCTTTATTTTCTTTATAGCCCTTTTCCCTCAGCTAACACTTATCTGTGTGTTGTCTGTACCCTCTGTTAGAATGTAGGCTCCATGAAAGCAGGGTTTGTTTGGGTTTTCTTCCACTGTATCCCCAGCATGAGAACAATGCATGGTACATAATAGTGAAACCACACACCTCAGATTGGGACTTGAACCCATGCGGACGAGACTTGAACTCAGCCAAACCCCAAAGTCTTCCAACTGAGATCACACACCTGGTCTCAGGACTTAATGAAGCTCAGGTTCTTAATGTCTCATCACAGAAGGAATTCAGTGAGAGACAGAGTAATAGGTAAGAAGTAGATTTATTTAGAGAGAAACACACTCCACAGACAGTGTGGGGCATCTCAGGTGAGAAAGGCACCAAGGTACAGGGCTTGTCAGTTTTTATAAGGGTGGGTAATTTCATAGGATAATGAGTGGGAGGAGTATTCCAGCTATTTTGGAAAGGGGCAGAGATTTCCAGGAATTGGGCCACCGCCCACTTTTGATCTTTAGGGTCAGCCTTAGAACTGTCATGGAACATGTGGGTGTATCATTTAGCTTGCAGATGTTTTACAGTGAGTGTATACTGAGGTTCAAGGTCTAGTGGAAGTCAACTTGTCCACCATCTTGCACCCATTTGGTTCTAATCAGTTTATGTCCTGTCCTCGGGCTAAATGTTGTGCCTTGCCCGCCTTCCCTCCTGTTCCATAGGAGGAAATTCAGAAAATAGGAATTCAGAATGTACTTACTGAGTATGTCACCCTCACATGAGGCCACTGTGGCAAGAGTAGTGTTGTATGGAGGGGGTGGCAGCCAGAGTTCTAGGCGAGGAAGTGCTAATGAACCAGAGCCATACCTGGAGAGAGTGGGGACAGGACAAGTCTCGTGGAGATGAAACAGAGCAGGACCCCGCAGGCCCCTCCCAGGTGCAAGTCCTTTCTGTGTCTCCCGCCCATTTCTTATTTGTAGGAAATAAGTTTCATTCAGCCTCCTTGACCATCCCTAAGTTCCAAAGGGCAGATTCAAAAGGTTGCTAATCAAGGAAGGGAGGGAATGCAGAAACAGGAAAAGCAGTTAAAAAAAAATTTAAAAAATAGTGCAGCCTTAGGGCAGGGTCCTGGTTCCTCCTCAAGAAATATACATAACAATATCTTTGAACTCTACTGGAGAAAATCAGGCCCCCACCTGAGGTGGAGGATGGTAACTTCAGAATGATCACAAGATCCCTGGAGCACTGCCCTGTTACCTCACCACCAACCAATCAGAAGAAAATCACACACCCTCAACCCTCAACCCAAATTTTGTCTATAAAAGCTTCTCCCCAAAAGACATCGGGGAGTTCAGGGTTTTTTGTTTTGTTTTTAATATTTATTTATTTATTTAGTTAGTTAGTTAGTTAGTTGGTTGTACTGGGTCTTAGTTGCAGTGAGCAGGTTCCTTAGTTGTGGCATGTGAACTCTAGTTGCAGCATGTATATGGGATCTAGTTCCCTGACCAGGAATCAAACCTGGGCCCCCTGCGTTGGAGCAAGGAGCTTTAACCACTGCAACACCAGGGAAGTCCCAGTTCCGGGTTTTTAAGCACCAGCCACCCGTTCTCCTTGCTTGGCCCTGCAATAAACACTTCTCTGCCCCAAACTCTGATATTTCAGTTTGTTTTGCCCCACTGTGCTTCAGGTACATGAACTAGAGGAGCAGCCATTCTACATGGAGCAGGAGAATATGACCCACGACCTGGGGAGGCAAACCCTTGGGCTACAACAAATTTAGCAACTTGGTGGGGCTTTTCATTAAATATTGTTGCTTTGTTAAGAAATGTAGTGGCACAGGGGAAAGGTACTACCTACTGGAAAGAGAAAGATTAAAAATACACAGGAGAAAAGATAACTGTGGAATAGAATTCTAGCCTCTACTTTCAGCTTCTTTTAGTTTTCATCTTGCCATAAAATTGGGAATTATCACTTTTATTACTCTTTCCTTTTCCCCATGGTAAAGACTGCTGTTTCCTAAAAGAGTAAAAGAGTGCCCAGTATTGCTGTACTTTGTTTCTGATAATTGGTTACCTTCCAGAGAGGTGACAAAGGACATGTCACTGTGTGCCATTGTTAGAATGTGCTAAACAAATCTGACTTGAGGTATATTAAACAGCTAGACTGTTCATGACTGTAAGGAGTCATGACTCATTATGAGTCATTAAGGGATAGAAATGCAAAAAGAAATCCACTCCACCTAACAGGTGGGGCTCCTGTTAATAGAGCAAATAGCTGCTCACAAATAGTACAAAATTGTGCAGCAACCCCACAACAGGAAAATAAATGCAGAGCTTTTTTGTTTACATTTCATAGAATTTCTTTTAAGATGGCATTGCTAGCATCTATTTCTGACTAAAGATTGTTGGCACTTCCTACATCATTAGAAAATTCAGATTTAGAAAAATAACTTTCCAAAAAGGGAACACAGCACAGATTGTGTTCAGCCTTTTCTTTAAGTGTTTTAGAGATGTCATTTCTTACAGATAAGCAATGAGTGCTTTATGAAGTGGAAATAAATTTTTGAGCTTTTTTAAAAAAGAAGTAATTTCTGTTAAAAGAAGCATTGATTTGATATGGCATTTTAAGAATTTAGTTTTTTTTTACTCTAAAAAGGTGACACTACTCTTTATGTCACTTCAAGGGTTATTGCATCTAGTAGTCCCAGTAGCATCAAAGGATGATTAATAATCCAATAGTATTCATGGATATTGGTATTGAAGGTCAAATGCTTTGTGTGTGTGTGTCTGTGAATCTTTTATATAGAGAAAGATGAGTGTAAAGTTGAAAACTGAGTAGTTTTTTTTTTTTAATATGAACATTCCCCTACCCGAGAACAACAGTAAATTAACATAGGTGCTGGCAAGCTGAAACCAGTATGTAAGTGTTCAAGGAGAAAGAAAAGACTCAGAGGCTTTTCTGAGTCTTTGTTTCCCAGAGATAACCACAGCATTATTTCCCATTCTACATGCTCAATTACATTAAATGTAAATGGTCTAACACACCAATTTAAAGCAGATTGTCATTTCTGCGAGACCCAAATACATGCTGTCTGTAAGAAATACACTTTAAATGACACAGATTAAAAGCAAAAGGATGGAAAAAAGATATGTCATGCTAACATCAATCAAAAGAAAGCTAGACTGTCTATATTAATATCATACCAAGTAGTTTTAAGAGCAAAAAATATTAGCAGGGATAAAAGGGTCACTCCATAATAATAAAAGGGTCAAGTCACAAAAAGGACATAAAAATTCTAAACATTTACTACACTTAGTAAAAAAGCTTCAAATTACATAAAATGAAGACTGATAGAACCTCAAGGAAAAATAGATACATCCAAAGTTTTAGAGATTTTAATACCCTTCTCCCAATAATTAATACAAGTAGACACAAATCAGTAAGAATATAAAAGACCTAAACACTGGGCTTCCCTGGTGACACAGTGGTTAAGAATCTGCCTGCCAATGCAGGTGACACAGTTTCCATCCCTGGTCCGGGAAGATTCCATATGTCACAGAGCAACTAAGCCCATGTGCCACAACTACTGAGCCTGTGCTCTAGAGCCCTCAGCCACAACTATTGAGCCCACGAGCTGCAAGTACTGAAGCCAGTGTGCCTAGAGCCTATACTCCACAACAAAAGAAGCCACTGCAATAAGAAGCCCACACACTGCAATGAAGTGTAGCCCCCACTCTCCACAACTACAGAAAGCCCACGTGCAGCAATGAAGACCCAATGCAGCCAATAAGTAAAAATAAATTTTAAAAATGTTAAAGAAAAAAAAAGACTAAACATTATCAACCAATTTGAGCAATTCACACTTATACAATACTCCACCCAACAATAGCAGCATACACATGAATTTCTTTTTTTTATTGACGTATAGTTGATTTACAATGTTGTGCCAGTCTCCACTATACAACAAAGTGACTCAGTTATACACATATATACATTCTTTTTCTGTTCTTTTCCATTATGGTTTATCCCAGGATATTGAATATAGTTCCCTGTGCTATACAATAGGACCCTGTTGTCCATCCATTCTATATATAATAGTTTGCATCTACTAACCCCAAACTCCCAGTCCATCCCTCCCCCATCCTGCTCCAGCTTGGCAACCACAAGTCTGTTCTCTATGTCTGTGAGTCTGTTTCTGTTTCATAGGTAGATCCATTTGTGCCATATTTTAGATTCCACATGTAAGTGATATCAAATGGTATTTCTTTCTCTTTCTGTCTTACTTCACTCAGTATGATAATCTCTAGTTCCATCCATGTTGCTGCAAATGGCATTATTTCATTCTTTTTTGTGGCCGAGTAGTATTCCATTATATGTATGTACTACAACTTCTTTATCCATTCACCTGTCGATGGACATTTAGGTTGTTTCCATGTTTTGGCTATTGTGAATAGTGCTGCTATGAACATAGGGGTGCATGTATCTTTTTGAATTATAGTTTTGTCCAGATAGATGCCCAGGAGTGGGATTGCTGGATCCTATGGTAATTCTATTTTTAGTTTTCTAGAGGAACCTGCACACTGTTTTCCATAGTGGGTGCACCAACTTACATTCCCACCAACAATGTAAGAAAGTTCCCCTTTCTCCACACCCTCTCCAGCATTTGTTATTTGTAGACATGAGGTGGTACCTCATTGTAGTTTTGATTTGCATTTCTCTAATAATTAGTGATGTTGAGCATCTTTTCATGTGCCACTTGTATTTCTTCTCTAGAGAAATATTTATTTAGGTCTTCTGCCCATTTTTAGATGGGTTGTTTGTTTTTTTGTTGCTGAGTTGTATGAACTGTTTGTATATTTTGGAAATTAAGCCCTTGTTGGTCACATCATTTGCAAATATTTTCTCCCATTCCATAGGCTGTCTTTTCATTTTGTTTATGCTTTCCTTTGCTGTGTACACATTATTTTCAAGTGCACATGTAACATTTTCCAAGCTAGATCATATCCTGAGTCATAAAGCTTGATAAATTTAAAACAATTCAAACTATTGTAGGAAAATGAGATGCAAGAGGATGGTCACGTCCCATGTCTCAGGTAAGTCCCTGGAATGGGTGGCTAAACGAGGGACCTTAGCTTCACACTGGAAAGAATTCAAGAGCAAGCCATAGTAAAATGAAAGCAGGTTTACTGAGAGAGACACATTCCATAGGCAGAATGCAGTCTGTCCCAGAAAGCAAGAGTGGCCATGAGAGAAACACACTCCATAGACAGAGTGTGGGCCATCTCAGAAGGCAAGAGCAGGGACTTCCTAGGTGGTACAGTGGTTGGGAATCTGCCTGTCATTGCAGGGAACATGGGTTCAATCTCTGCTCCAGGAAGATCCCACATGCTGTGGAGCAACTAAGCCCATGCACCACAACTATTGAGCCCATGTGCCACAACTACTGAAGCCCACATGTCTAGAGCCCATGCTCCACAACAAAAGAAGCCTCCGCAATGAGGAGCCAGTGCACCACAAGTAGCCCCTGCTCTCTGCAACTAGAGAAAGCCTGTGTGCAGCATCAAAGACTGAATGCAGCCAATAAATAAATAAATAATTTTTTTAAAAATAATAATAAAATAAAAAATGAAAATAGTGAAAGAACAATGAATTGGAAACCACATGAAGTGAAATAAATGTAGATGCAAACTTTATAACTTACACCAAATTCACTCAAAATTATTCATAGACAAATTTTAAATGTAAAAAAAGAAAGGCAAGAGCAGCCCCAAAATATGGGGTGGTTAGTTTTTATGGCCTGGGTGGTTTCATAGGCTAATGAGTGGGAGGATTATTCCAACTATTTGGGGGAAGGGGGTGGGGATTTCCAGGAATTGGGCCACCGCCCAATTTTTGACCTCTTATGGTCATCCTTGGAACTGTCATGGTGCCTATGGATGTGTCATTTAGCATGCTCATACATTTCAGTGATCAAGTAATGAGACTAAATGTTTACAGGAAGTCAAAGCTTACGCAATCTTGGGCCTAGTTGGTTTTAACCAGTTTATGTCATATCCTCAACAGCTATGGCATTCTTTTAAAGATTGGGCCCTACCCCCTTCCCTCCTGTCTCAAAACTATGGAAAGATATTCTCAAACACAGTGGAATTAAATTAAAAACCAATAACAGAGAGATATCTGGAAAACCCCCAAACATACGAAAACTGAACACCATACTTCTAAATAACCGATGGGTCAAAGAAGAAAGGGACACAAAAGTATTTTGAACTGAATGATAATGAAGTCATGAATATCCAGTTTCCAGTTCCACATGTAAGAATCTTGGAGTTGCCATTCCTTCCTGACAACAAGTAAAAAGCTGAACAGACAGAAAAATCAATAAGGCTGTTTGAATCCATAAGAGAGGGAAGTACATAGGTCAAACCATTTCCCTCAAGATTGGAGAGACAGGCAATAACAGAATCATGAATTACCAGAGCAGACTCAGGAGCTGAAACCACCACTGCAACTAGAACCAGAGAAAGAACACCTGAAGTGTAATTGACAAATTGCTGGAGACTCAGTGTGACCACCTATGAGGGTTAAAAAAGCCAAGGGAACGCAGTCATAGGGCCGCCACCCTATTGTGAAATTTACCTCCAAAAGCTCAACCAGTTTCCCACAGTAAATATCATAGAAAACCCCTCAAGCTTCTGGCAAGTGGTGGTGAAAAGGAATCATTTTGAAACACACCAGAGCACTCTGTTCTTCTTAACAAGGCCTGACCTCAGGGTAAACTAATTAACCAGACCCTAAACTGCTGTGGTTTTATCAGAGCCTAACTGACCGAGGGAAGGGAAAATACCCAATTCCAGACCATTGTAGCATCCTATCCCACTTAGGAGGAGGAGGAAAAAGCTGAGAAACACTTTGAAGTTCACAGTTTAGAAGCATAGGCTCACTAAAAGAGCAAGACCAAATCATAGTACTATACAACACTTCCCCTTCCGCCACACCAAAGGCCTATTTACAGCAGCACCTTTTACCTAGTACATTATGTCTGGCTAGCAAAAAAAAAAATTACAAGATATACCAAAAGACAAAAACACGATTTGAAGAGACAGAGCCAGCATCAGAACAAGACATGGCAGAGATGTTGGAATTATCAGACTGGGAATTCAAAAACAGCTATGATTAATATGCTAGGACAGTTAATGGATAAAGTAGACAGCATGCAAGTACAGATGGACAAGGTAACCTAAGACAAAACTCTTAATAAAGAACAACAACAAAAATGCTAGCAGTAAAAACACTGTGTCAGAGGGAATTCCCTGGAGATCCAGTGCTTAGGACTCTGTGCATTCACTGCCAAGGGCCTGGGTTCAATCCTTGGTTGGGGAACTAAGATGCCACAAGTTGTGCGGTGATGCCAAAAAAAAAAAAGCAACACTGTAACAGAAATGAAGAACGCCTTAAATTGCAGCAATATCTTTTCCAATCCATCTCCTAGAGTAATGGAAATAAAAACAAAAATAAACAAGTGGGACCTAATTAAACTAAAAAGATTTTTCACAGCAAAGGAAACCATAAACAAAACAAAAAGACAACCCATAGATTGGGAGAAAACATTTGCAAATGATGTGACCTACAAGGAAGGGATTAGTCTCCAAACTTTACAAACAGCTCGTTGCAATTTATCATCAAAACAAACAAGCCAATAAAAAAATGGGCAGAAGTCCTAAATAGATATTTTTCCAAGGAAGATGGCCAAGAGGCACATGAAAAAATATTCAATATCACTAATGATCACACCAGTCAAAATGGTTATCATTAAAAAATCCACAAACAGTAAATGCTGGAGAGGGTGTGGAGAGAAGCGAACCCCCTTACACTGTTGGTAGGAATGTAAATTCGTACAGTCACTATGGAAAACAGTATGGAGATTCCTTAAGAAACTAAAAGTAGAGCTACCACATGACCCAGCAATCCCATGCTTAGGCATATATCTGGAAAAAAACATGGTCCGAACGGATACATGCTCCCCAATGTTCATCGCAGCACTGTTTACAATAGCCAAGACATGGAAGAAACCTAAATGTCCATCAACAGAGGAATAGATAAAGAAGATGTGGCACATATATACAATGGAATATTACTCAGGCATAAAGAGGAATGAAATAATGCCATTTGCAACAACATGGATGGACCTAGAGATGGTCATACTGAGTGAAGTAAACCAGACAGAGAAAGAGAAAGATCATATGATATTGCTCATATGTGGAATCTAAAAAGAAATTATACAAATGAAGGTATCTACAAAACAGAAGCATGCTCACAGACTTAGAGAATGACCTTATGGTTACCAGGGAGGGAGTGGGGGTAGAGGGAAGGCATAGTTAGGGAGTTTGGGATTGACATGTACTCACTGCTATAATTAGAAAGGATAACCAACAAGGACCTACTGTATAGCACAGGTAACTCTGCTCAATGTTATGTGACAGCCTGGATGGGAAGGGAATCTGGGGGAGAATGGATACATGTACATGTATGGCTGAGTCACTTTGCTGTACACCTGAAACAATCACAACATTTTTAATCAGCTATAATCCAATATATATTAAGAAAAACACAAAGAAATGAAGAATACCTTTGATGGGCTTATTAGTAGATTGGATATAACTGAGAAAAGAATCTCTGAGCTGAAATATATATCAATAGAATTCTTAAAAGTGGAAAAGCACAGAGACCAAAGACTGAGAAAAAAACCCAACAATTATGGGACAGCTACAAAAAGTGTAACATATGCATAATAAAAATACCAGAAGGAGAAAGAAGAGAGAAAGGAACAGAACTATTTGAAAGAATAATGACTGAGAATTTCCCCAAATTAACGTCAGACACCAAATCACAGGTGCAGGAAACTCAGAGAACACTAAGTAGGAAAAGTACTTTAAAAGGCATATCATTTTCATCTTACAGAAAATAAAAGATAAAGTAAAAATCCAGAAAGAAGCCAGAAGGAAAAAAATACCTTGCCAATAGAGGAACAAAGAAAAGAATTACATCCAATTTCTCCTTGGAAATCATACAAGGAAGAAGTGAAATATTTAAAGTGTTGAGAGGGAAAAAAAATCCTAGAATTCTGTACCCTGCGAAATTATCCTTCAAAAGTAAAGGAGAAATAGAATTTTTCAGATAAACAAAAAGTGAAGGAATTTGTTGCCCGTAGACCTACCTTGCAAGAAACTTTAAAAGAAGTTCTTAGGGAAAAGGAAAATAAGTCAGAAACTCAGATCTACACAAAGTAAGGAGGAACACTGAAGAAGGAATAAATGAAAGTTAAAATTTTTTTATTTTTCTTATTCTTAATTGATCTAACAAACAACAGTTTGTTCAAAGTAATACCAACAATGTATTTGATTATGTATGTTTTGTATATATCCTATGTTTATATACACTTGTGTATGCTTATACATAAATAAAATAAATGACAGAGAGGCTACAAGGGACAGGAGGGATAAGTTAGGATAATTTTGTTATTATAAGGTAATCACGTTACCTGTGAAGTAGTATAATGGTATTTGAAAGTGGACTTGGATTAGCTGTAAATGTATATTACAAATTCTAAAACAATCATTAAAATTTTTTTAAAGTATGACCAATATGCTAAGAAAGAAGAGAAAATGGAATCATATAAAATGCTCAATTAAAACTATGGAAGGCAGAAAAAGAGTGGAAGACAAAAATAGGAACAAAGAACAAGGGTAGCAAATAGAAAAAAGCAATGACTATGGTAGATATTAATCCAACTGTATAAATATTTTTAAGAACTTTTATTGAGATACAGTTAACATATAACAAACTACATATATTTAGAGTGTACAATTTGCTATTTTTTTCTTATTAGTAATGTATATATGGCAATCCCAATCTCCCAATTCATTCCCCCCAACCCTCCCCCCTTTCCTCGCTCAGTGTCCATATGTTTGTTCTCTACATCTGCATCTCTATTTCTGCCCCAATTGTGTCAATATTCACTTTGAACATCAATGGTCTAAATGTACCAATTAAAACACAGAGATTGTCAGAGTGGATCAAAAAACTAGACCCAACTATATGTTCTCTACAAGAAACCCACTTTAAAGACATGCATAGATTAAAAGTGAATGGATGGGGACTTCCCAGGTGGTGCAGTGGTTAAGAATCCGCCTGCCAATGCAGGGGACACAGGTTCAATCCCTGCCCCAGGAAGATCCCACATGGCGCAGAGCAACTAAGCCTGTGCACCCCAACTACTGAGCCTATACTCTAGAGCCCACGAGCCACAAATACTGAGCCCATGCGCCACAACTACTGAAGCCCATGTACCTAGAGCCCATGCTCCACAACAAGAGAAGCTACTATAATGAGAAGCCCATGCACCATAATGAAGAGTAGCACTTGCTTGCCACAACTACAGAAAGCCCCCATGCGGCAACTAAGATGCAACACAGCCAAATAAATAAATAAGTAAATAAATAAATAAATGTTTTAAAATAATAAAAAAAAATTTAAAAATCACATTCATTAAAAAAAAAGTAAATGGATGGAGAAAAATACACCATGCTAACGTTAATCAAAAGAAAGCAGGAGTAGCCAAATAAATTTCAGACAGAATAGTCTTCAAAGCGAGGAAAGTTATCAGGGATTAAGAAAAAAAGAAGGCATTACATAATAGTTAAGGGGTCAGTTCTCCAAGAAGACGTAACAATTCTTAATATGTATGCACCTAACAACAGAGCATCAAACATGTAAGGCAAAAATACATAGATAAATCACAGCAAGATCCTTTTTGACCCACCTCCTAGAATAATGGAAATAAAAACAAAAATAAGCAAATGGGACCTAATGAAACAAAAGCTTTTGCACAGCAAAAGAAACCATAAATAAGGCAAGAAGACAACCCTCAGAATGGGAGAAAATATTTGCCAGCAAATCAACTGACAAAGGATTAATCTCCAAAATATATAAGCAGCTCATGCAGCTCAATATCAAAAAAGAAAATAACCCAATCCAAAAATGGGCAGAAGACCTAAATAGACATTTCTCCAAAGAAGACATGCAGGTGGCTAACAAACACATGAAAAGATGCGCAACATCACTAATCATTAGAGAAATGCAA
Organism: Hippopotamus amphibius kiboko; assembly: GCF_030028045.1. Taxonomy (NCBI): domain Eukaryota; kingdom Metazoa; phylum Chordata; class Mammalia; order Artiodactyla; family Hippopotamidae; genus Hippopotamus; species Hippopotamus amphibius. The sequence goes on along the minus strand of NC_080202.1, from coordinate 27,398,327 downwards.
GTCAAAGCCACAGTGAGGTATCACCTCACAGTGGTCTGAATGGCCATCACGAAAAATCTAAAAATAATAAATACTTGAGAGGGTGTGGGGAAAATAAAAAGGAACCCTCCTGCACTGTTGGTGGGAATGTGAATTGGTATAGCCTCTATGGAAAGCAGTATGGAGGTTCCTTAAAAAACTAAAAATAGAACTACCATATGACCCAGCAATCCACTACTGGGCACATACCCTGAGAAAACCATAATCCGAAAAGAAACATGGAACACAATGTTCATTGCAGCACTATTTACAAATAGCCAGGACATGGAAGCAACCTAAATGCCCAACAACAGATGAATGGATAGAGAAGATGTGACACATATATACAATGGAATATTACTCAGCCATAAAAAGGAATAAAATTGAGTTATCTGTAGTGAGGTGGATGGACCTAGAGTCTGTCATACAGAGCGAAGTAAGCCAGAAAGAGAAAAACAAATACAGTATGCTAACTTATATATATGGAATCTAAAAAAATGATACTAATGAACCCAGTGACAGGACAAGAATAAAGATGCAGATGTAGAGAATGGACATGAGGACACAGGGAGGGGGAGGGGAAGCTGGGACGAAGTGAGAGAGTAGCACTGACATATATACACTATCAAATGTAAAATAAATAGCTAGTGGGAAGCTGCTGCATAACACAGGGAGATCAACTCGAGATAGGTGATAACTTAGAGGGCTGGGATAAGGAGTGTGGGAAGTAGCCACGGGAGGGAAGGGATATGGGGATATATGTATAAATATAGCTGATTCACTTTGTTGTACAGCAGAAACTGGCACAACAGTGTAAAGCAATTATACTCCAATAAAGAGTTAAAAAATGAGTAGAACTGCAAAAAGAAATAGATGTATCCACTATCATTGTTGGATAATTCAACAATCCTATATCAGCAATGGACAGAGTAGTAAGGACATCATCAAAGTCAACAACACTATCAATTAACTGAATATAATTGACATCTATAGACTACTTTATCCAACAATGGCAGGATATGCATTCTCCTCAAACTCACATGAAACATTCACCAAGACAGCTTACATTCTGAGCCATAAAACACACCTTAGCAAATTTAAAAGAATAGAAATTATACAATATCTGCTTTGACACCACAATGGAATTAAACTAGGAATCAGTAACAGAAAGATACCTGGAAAATCCCAAAATATGTGGAGATTAAAAACACTTCTAAATAACACATGGGTCAAAGAAGAAATCTCAAGAGAAATTTAAAAATATTTTGAACTAAATTAAAATTAAAACACAACTTCTCAAAATTTGTGGGATGAAGCGAAAGTAATGCTTAGAAGGAAATTTACAGCATTGAACCATTGAACCAGGGCTTCCCTGATGGCACAGTGGTTAAGAATCTGCCTGCCAATGCAGGAGACACGGGTTTGATCCCTGCCCCAGGAAGATACCACATGCTATGGAGCAACTAAGCCCGTGCACCACGGCTATTGAGCCTGCGCTCTAGAGCCCGTGAGCCACAACTACTGAGCCCATGTGCCGCAGCTACTGAAGTCCATGCCCCTAGAGCCTGTGCTCTGCAACAAGAGAAGCCACCGCAATGAGGAGCCCGCACACTGTAACGAAGAGTAGCCCCAGCTCTCTGCAACTAGAGAAAACCCACACAGCAATGAAGACCCAACACAGCCAATAAATAAATAAATTCATTAAAAACAAAAAAGAAGAATCTTCCTGCCAATGCAAGGGACACGGTTTCAATCCCTAGTCTGGGAAGATCCCACAGGCTGTGGAGCAACTAAGTCTGTGTGCCACAACTACTGAGCCTGTGCTCTAGAGCCTGTGAGCCACAACTACTGAGCCCATGTGCCACAACTACCAAAGCCCTTGCATCTAGAACCCATGCTCCATAACAAGAGAAGCCACCACAATGAGAAGCCCACACATCACAATGAAGAGTAGATCCTGAGTGCCACAACTAAAGAAAGCCCGTTTGCAGCCATGAAGACCCAACACAACCAAATAAATAAATAAATAAATGGGAGGTTGTGCATAAGTTATATGCAAATACTTCACCTTTTAAAAAACAAAAAGATCTAAAATCAATAATATAATTTCCCACATTAGGAAACTAGTAAAAGAAGACAAATTAAGTCCAAAGTAAGCAGAAGAATAAACAATTAGAAATAGAGCAGAAATCAGTAAAATCAAAAACAGGAAATTAACAGAGAAAAATCAATGAAATAAAAAACTGATTCTTTTAAAAAAAATCAATAAAATCAATAAGCCTCTATCCAGGCTAACTAAGGACAAAAAAAAAAAGGACATGAATTACTAATATCAGAAATGAAAAAAAGAGCCATCACTACTGACCCCATGGACATTAGAACATTAATAAAGGGATACTGTGAATAACTCCATGCCCACACATTTGATTATCATTTAGCATCCTAGTCTGAAGTGTTTGCACATGAATTATTTCATTGATGACCAGAGGTCACCCAAGATATCTGTCCCAAGACAAGGAAAATATCTGCCCAAAGAAAAATTCCCTGATTCCACTCTTAGCCATTAGACATGTATTTCATGTGATTTTAGAATAGGTATTTTGTCCCTGCTTCCAGCCCTTAAGGGTTCTGAAACATTGAGGTCCAGACCCAGAATGGTCCAATCCAACCCATATGGAGTGGATCCTGGTGGTGAGCAAACACTCAGGACTCAGAAGACATTCTGAATCCTGGTCATCTGTCCCACTGAGCTCTTGGCTCTAGGAGAGGGACTGACCTGGGCAAGACCTCTCCCAGATTTGACCTGGAAGAACTGGTTGTCAAGGCTGGGTGATAAGTTACAACTTCTGATAGATGGATTAGCTTTTGTTTAATGGAGACAATATCATTGGTCTAGAGGTAAGAAATTGGGGAGCTTCAAACCTCACATAGGCTTTCCTGGAATAAACTATCCTCACAAAGCAAAGACTTGCTTTTTGCATATGACACTGGATGGAGGACTAGCATGAGTGTGGGCACAATGGTGCTGCTGCTAGGGACTCAAAGAGGATGAGCCATGGACCAGGGTGCAGGAAGAGTGAGGAATCTCTCATCATCTTTCTCAGAGGCGACACCTCTGAGAAAGCTGAGTTGGATCCTTCAAGGCCATGGGACCCTCGTAGAAAAGACAGGTGAGATGAGTACAAAAGGATGCTTTAAGAAGCTGACTTGATGGTGCCATGGAGATCAAAATCATCATTAGCCACTAATGGAAGTTTGGGAATGGTGTGTGACCCCTGGTTAAGAGCCAGTTAGCAGTGAAGCAGGTTCTCAAATCTTATACTCACATTCCATCTGTACAGAAGTTTTTAGGGCGTAAATCTTCTGGAAAACCCCTAAAGAGAAAGACAATCTCCTAGAGTCACACTACATTCATGTCTGTCCACCAAGTCACTCACAGGGATCCTGTGGAAATCTAGGATGAGACCCAAATATCCAGGCTCCAGGACTCTTCAGAAGCCACAGAGCATGGAGGTCTCCCATGACGGTCAGACACTGTCAGCCTATGAAGTGGACCCAGCAGCTGGACATCCTGGAAACACTGCAGCCTGTGCCATGCCCCACACCACACAGCTTCTCATCAGCAGGCTTCTCAGGGAAGGGCCTGGGGGCTGCCCAGCAGCAACTTTTCAAAATCCAACTGGAAGGAGATGTGCCCCCACCTGCATGTCTTCAATCAAGAAAATCCAGAAGTATATGGGGAAACATGAGAAAAGCTCACATGTCTGAGCTTCTGAGAAGAAATAACTTCAGGACAGAAAATCCTGTAACAAAAGATAGGCAGGAAAATCATCCGTCATGGGGTGTTTTCACCCAAATTATCCCCTTTCAACTGGCCTTTCTTATTGTATCGTGCTACAATCCCTTCCTTTACGCTCATTCTTAGACCCACTGTTTTAGAGTCTTCCTGTAGTATATGCATTAAGATTGTTCCACAGTAAAAGACAGGTAGACCACAACCCCAGGGTCAGTAAAGGCTGGGGAGCCTTCCTTTAATCAAGGTGCAATGGCCTTTCAAGTCCGCCAGGGAACTGGCAAGAAAACAGATGGAAGGTCCATGAGAGAACACAGGAAAAGTGAATGGGTCACTCCCTGACCACAGGTGACTTTGAAATTAGCCCCTTATACACACACACACACACACACACATATACACACACATAAGTTCACATAAACAAACACACAAACACACACACACACACACATAAAGACATACATATACACACACATAAGTAAGTTCCCATCAACACACACACACACACACACACACACACCCATCCACCACCCTTCTGTACTTTACTGAGGAGTCTCAAGTTACTACTGTCCTGAACTTTTCACTAGAACAGAAGTGTCCCACGACAGTTCAAGTGGCATCTCTGAATGGGAAGACAGTTCTGTAACTGACATCCTGAGTATTTTTGTGGGCACAGGGACAGGGAGGAAGAAAAAGCTGCAAGAGGAGTGGCGGTGTGAGAGCAAAACCCAAGACTTTAAACCCTGGAGACTTGAAATCAGAAAGAAGAAATTTTGCGAAGCTCCCTGGAAGAACATTGTGTTTTAGGGAATTCCTTGATGGTCCAATGGTGAGGACTCGGCGTTCTCACTGCCAAAGGCCCAGATTCATCCCTGGTTGGGGAAGTAAACTCCCACAAGGTGTGTGGTGAGCCCCCCCCCCCCCCAAAAAAAAGAACAAGGCGTTTTAAACAGAAACAGATTCATAGATACAGAGAACGAACAGGTGGTCGCTGGAGGCGAGGAGGTTGGGGGGAAGAATAAAATAGGTGAGGGAGATTGAGGTACAAACTTCCAGCTGCGAAATACATGAGTCACAGGGATAAAATCAACAGCATGGGAAACACAGTCAATAACAAGGTAATATCTTTGTATGGTGACAGATGGTAACTAGACTTATCGTGGTGACCATCTTGTAATGTATAGAAATATTGAATCACTACGTTGTGCACCTGCAGCTAGCATAGTGTTGTAGGTCAATTATACTTCGATAAAAAAATAAACATGAAAAAAAAGTTTTATTGAGATATAATTGACACAGTAAGCTGCATATATTTAAGTTGTCTAATTTAAGTTTTGACATATGCAAATACCCATGAAGCTATCACCGTGATCAAGACGGTGAACATAAGCATCTTTCCCTAAGTTTCCCCATGCCTCATTGTAATCCCTCCCTCCGGTCTCTCCTGCCCATCCCCCTTCCCGGGCAATACCTGAACTGCTTTCTGTCACTATAGAGTTTGCATTTTCTAGAGCTTTACGTAAATGCAATCATACTGTAACAGGGAAGAGCAAAATCAAACTCTGTTCGATCTGTTTCTTGGACTTTAACCTTTAGTTTTTGTTGCTTTTGGGAAACCTGCTCACCTGTGAATGGCTGCAGAAAAGAAGAAATTCAAGACTGACGGCCCTTTTCACTTTACTTCCTCACGACCAGTCCTTCTCTGATTCTGTAGAAGAAGCTGGCCTCCAGACCCCGAGAAGATGTTTTTTCGAAAACACTAGTCTGCCATCTTCTTGGTCTGCCGGCTTTCCAAATTAAGTCATATTCCTTGCCTCAACACCTTGTCTCCAATTCATTAGCCTGTTGTGCAGTGAGCGGAGCAAGCTTGAACTCGTTAACAATACACTATGTACTCTTTCATGTCTGGCTTTTTTCAGTCAGCATAATTATTTTCAGATTTATCTCTGTTTTCATGTGCATCAATAGATCCTTCCACTGCTGAGCAGTTTTCCATTGTATGGCTACAGCAAAATTTGTTCATCTATTCACCCTGTTGATGGACACTTGGATTGTTTCCAGTTTTTGCAAATAAACTTGCTATAAGAAATTTTTAAAAAGAAAGAACAGTGTGGCTTATTCTGACAAGTCAATCAGGAAGTGGTTATTCAAAGTTTGCAAGTCCCACCATCTCTCTCTGACACCAGCTGGCATCCTGCAGTATAATTCTGCTGATAACCCCTAGAGTCAGAGTAAGACTCCACAGGCCAAAGGACGCAATCCCAGCAAGGCCCCCCTCACTTCAGACCCCAGCCACACTTAAGGGTTCCCTAGGCCACCCACACTTCTTTTTTTTTAAGGACTTTTATTGATATATAACTGACATACAATAAACTGCATGTATTTAAAGTGTACAATTTGATTTTTATTCTTATTAGTAATGTATCTATGGCAATTCCAATCTCCCAATTCATCCCACCCCAAGCTCCTCCCCTCCCACTTTCCCCCCTTGGTGTCCATATGTTTGTTCTCTTATCTGTGTCTCTATTTCTGTCTTGCAAACTGGCTGATCTGTAACATTTTTCTAGATTCTGCATATATGCATTAATATACAATATTTGTTTTTCTCGTTCTGACTCACTTCACTCTGTATGACAGTCTCTAGGTCCATCCATGTCTACAAATGTCCCAGTTTCATTCCTTTGTATGGCTGAGTAATATTCCATTGTATATATGTACCACATCTTCTTTATGCATTCATCTGTTGATGGACATTTAGGTTGCTTCCATGACCTGGCTATTGTAAATAGTACTGCAATAAACATTGGGGTGCATGTGTCTTTTTGAATTATGATTTCCTCTGGGTATATGCCCAGTAGTGGGATTGCTGGGTCATATGGTAATTCCATTTTTAGTTTTTTAAGGAACCTCCATACTGTTCTCCATAGTGGCTGTATCAATTTACATTCCCACCAACAGTGCAAGAGGGTTCTTTTTTCTCCACACCCTCTCCAGCATTTACTGTTTGTAGATTTTCTGATGATGCCCATTTTAACCGGTGTGAAGTGATACCTCATTGTAGTTTTGATTTGCATTTCTCTAATAATTAGTGATGTTGAGCAGCTTGTCATGTGCCTCTTGGCCATCTGTATGTCTTCTTTGGAGAAATGACTAGGTCTTCTGCCCATTTTTTATTGAGTTGGGTATTTTTTTATATTGAGCTGCATGAATTGTTTATACATTTTGGAGATTAATCCTTTGTCTGTTGATTTGTTTGCAAATATATTCTCCCATATTGAGGGTTGTCTTTTTGTCTTGTTTATAATTTCCTTTGCTGTGCAAAAGTTTTTGTTTCATTAGGTCCCACGTATTTATTTTTGTTTTTATCTCCATTACTCTAGGAGGTGGGTAAAAAAAGATCTTGCTGTGATTTATGTTAAAGAGTGTCTTCTTAAGTTTTCCTCTAAGATTTTTATAATGTCTGGCCTTACATTTAGGTCTTTAGTCCATTTTGAGTTTATTTTTGTGTATGGTGTTAGAGAGTGTTCTAATTTCATTCTTTTACATGTAGATGTCCAGTTTTCCCAGCACCACTTATTGAAGAGGCTGTCTTTACTCCATTGTATATCCTTGCCTCCTTTGTCATAGATTAATTGACCATAGTTTATCTCTGTGCTTTCAATTCTGTTCCATTGATCTATGTTTCTGTGTTTGTGCCAGCATCATACTGTCTTGATTACTGTAGCTTTGTAATATAGTCTGAAGTCAGAGAGTCTGATTCCTCCAGCTTTGTTTTGTTTTTGTTTCTGTTTTTTTTTTTTCTCAAGATTGCTTTGGCTATTCAGGGTCTATTGTGTCTCCATACAAATTTTAGGATTTTTTGTTCTAGTTCTGTAAAAAATACCATTGGTAATTTGATAGGGATTGCACTAAATCCATAGATTGCTTTGGGTAGTATAGACATTTTCACAATGTTGATTTTCTAATCCAAGAACATGGTATCTCTCCACCTGTTTGTGTCATCTTTGATTTCCTTCATCAGTGTCTTATAGTTTTCTAAGGACTTTTACCTCCTTGGTTAGGTTTATTCTTAGATATTTTATTCTTTTTGTTGCAATGGTGAATGGGATTTTTTCCCTTAATTTCTCTTTCTGATCTTTTGTTGTTAGTGTATAGGAATGCAAGATATTTCTGTGTGTTAATTTTGTATCCTGCAACTTTACCAAATTCATTAATTAGCTCAAGTAGTTTCCTGGTGGCATCTTTAGGATTTTCTATGTGTAATATCATGTCATCTGCAAACAGTGACAGTTTTAATTCTTCTCTTCCAGTTTGGATTCCTTTTATTTCTTTTACTTTTCTGACTGCTGTGGCAAGGACTTGCAAAACTACGTTGAATAGTAGTGGCGAGAGTGGACATCCTTGATCTTAGAGGGAATGCTTTTGGGTTTTCACCATTGAGAATGATGTTTGCTATAGGTTTGTCATATATGGCCTTTATAATATTGAGGTAGGTTCCCTCTATGCCCACTTTCTGGAGAGTTTTTTCATAAGTGGGTGTTGAATTTTGTCAAAAGCTTTTTCTGCATCTATTGAGATGATCATATGGTTTTTATTCTTCAGTTTGTTAATATGGTGTATCACATTGATTGATTTGCATATATTGAAGAATCCTTGCCTTCCTGGGATAAATTCCACTCCCTCATGGTATATGATCCTTTTAATGTGTTGTTGGATTCTGTTGGCTAGTATTTTGTTGAGGATTTTTGCATCTAAATTCATAAGTGATATTGGTCTGTAATTTTCTTTTTTTTTGTAGTATCTTTGTCTGGTTTTGGTATCAGGGTGGTGGTGACCCCATAGAATGAGTTTGGGAGTGTTCCCTCCTCTGCAATTTTTTGGAACAGTTTGAGAAAGATAGGTTTTAGCTCTTCTCTAAATGTTTGATAGAATTCACCTATGAAGCCAGCTGGTCCTGGACTTCTGTTTGTTGGAAATTTTTTTTAAGTATTTTTTAATTTAATTTATTTACTGGCTGTGTTGGGTCTTCATTGCTGCACATAGGCTTTCTCTAGTTGTGGTGAGCCAGGGCTACTCTTGGTTGTGGTGTGTGGGCTCCTCATTGCCATGGCTTCTCTTGTTGTGGAGCATGGGCTCTAGGCACATGGGCTTCAGTAACTGTGGCACATGGGCTCAATAGCTGTGGCTCATGGGCTCTAGAGTGCAGGCTCAATAGTTGTGGTGCACAAGTTTATTTGCTCTACGGCATGTGCAATCTTCCCCAAGTAGGGATCAAACCTGTGTCCTCTGCATTGGCAGGCAGATTCCCAACTGCTGCACCACCTAGGAAATTCTGTTGGAAGATTTTTAATCAGAGTTTCAATTTCATTACTTGTGATTGGTCTGTTCACATTTTCTATTTCTGCCTGATTCAGTCTTGGAAGCTTATACCTTTCTAAGAATTTGTCCATTTCTTCCAGGTTGTCCATTTTATTGGCATGTAGTTGCTTGTAGTAGTCTCTTATGATATCTTTTACTTCTGTGGTGTCCGTTGTAACTTCTCCTGTTTCATTTCTAATTTTATTGATTTGAGTCCTCTCCCTCTTTTTCTTGATGAGTCTGGCTAAAGGCTTATCAATCTTGTTTATCTTCTCAAAGAACCAACTTTTAGTTTTATTGATCTTTGCTATTGTTTTCTTTGTTTCTGTTTCATTTATTTCTGCTCTGGTCTTTACGATTTCTCTCCTTCTACTAACTATGGGTTTTGTTTGCTCTTCTTTCTCAAGTTTCTTTAGGTGTAATGTTAGATTGCTTATTTGGGATTTTTCTTGTTTCTTGAGGTAGAGTTGTATTGCTATAAACTTTCCTCTTAGAACTGCTTTTGCTGCATCCCATAGGTTTTGGGTCATCGTGTTTTCATTGTAATTTGTTTCTAGATATTTTTTGATTTCCTCTGATTTCTGCAGTGATCTCTATTATTATTATTTAGTAGCATATTGTTTAACCTCCATGTGTTTGTGTTTTTTATTTTACTGTAATTGATTTCTAATCTCATAGCATTTGTGGTCAGAAAAGATGCTTGATACAATTTCCATTTTCTTAAATTTAACAAGGCTTGATTTGTGACCCAAGATGTGATCTATCCTGGAGAATGTTCCATGTGCACTTGAGAAGAAAGTGTAATCTGCTGTTTCAGATGGAATGTCCTATAAATACCAACTAAATCTATCTGGTCTATTGTGTCATTTAAAGCTTGAAAAAGCTTGTGTTTCCTTATTAATTTTCTGTCTGAATCACCTGTCTATTGGTGTAAATGGGGGTGTTAAAGTCCCCCACTATTTTTGCATTACTGTCAATTTCCTTTTTTATAGTTGTTAGCATTTGCCTTATGTATTGAGGTGCTCCTATATTGGGTGCATGTATATTTATAATTGTTGTATTTTCTTCTTGGATTGATCCTTTGATCATTATGTAGTGTCCTTTCTTGTCTCTTGCAACATTCTTCATTTTAAAGTCTATTCTATTTGATATGAGTATTGCTACTCCAGCTTTTGATTTCCATTTGCATGGAATATCTCTTTCCATCTCCTCAGTTTCAATCTGTATGTGTCCCTAGGTCTGAAATGGGTCTCTTGTAGACAGCATATATATACAGGTCTTATTTTTGTATCCATTCAGTCAGTCTGTGTCTTTTGGTTGGAGCATTTAGTCCATTTACATTCAAGGTAATTATCAATATATATGTTGCTATTACCATTTTCTTAATTGTTTTGTTTTTGTTTTTGTAGGCCCTTTTCTTCTCTTGTGTTTCCCACTCACCCACACTTCTGACCACCAGGCTACACAACCAGAAGGCTTAGTGTGGTCTGCTATAACAAAAAATACCATAAATGGGGTGGCTTAAACAACAAACCGTTATTTCTCATGGCTCTGAAGCCTGAAGTCCAAGACGCACGCACTGGCAGCTTCATTGTCTGTTAAGGAACCACTTCCTTGTTGATAGATAGCTATCTTCTTGCTGTGTCCTTACACAACAGAAAGGGCAAGAGAGCTCTCTGAGGCCTCATGTATAAGGGCACTAACCCCATTTATGAGGGCTCCATCTAATCACCTCCAATACCATCACACTGGGGGTGAGGTTTCAATATATGAATTTGGGGGCAGCACCAACATCTGATTTGAAGCACACAACCTCCCTCAGCTTCAGTGTGAGTTCCACTTGAGCTCACGGAGTTCAGGAAATCACTATACTTATAATTAGACTTCTACTGTGAAGGATATAGATCAAAAGTGCCCAGTGAAGAGACACACGGAATGAGGTCCAGGAAGGACACCAACCCAGAGCTCCTGTCCCTGTCCCTGTGGAATCAGGGTGTTCAGTGGAGCTTCAGTGCCTAGGTTTTATCAGGTGTGACTGATTGAATCACTGCCCACATATATCAACTCGATTTGCAGCCCCTCTCCCCTCCTGGGGGTCAGGCTGGCTCAAAGACACCAACCCTCTAATCTCATGGCTGGTTCCTCAGCCAACCAGCCCTGACTCTGGGTCATCTTACCTCTTAGCATCAGGTGTGATCCGAGGGGCTCGTGAATGATAAGGACACTCCAATTACTGGGGAAATTCCAAGGATTTAGTATCTCTCCATCAGGAGCAAGAAACAACAGCCAGTCAAATTATAATACAACAGCCTCAAATCCACACCTCCCACAATTTCTACCCCTCTTCAAACAAGGATAAAATCCATGAACAGGGCCCACTGCTGGCTGGTTTTTGTTTCATTTTTTAACTTTTTATTATAGAAATTTTCAAACAGAGGCAACAGTAGAAGGAATAATACAATGAACCCTCACATTTCCATCGTTGTTTCCCTGATGACCCGACTGTGGTTTATTTACCTTTTCACTCATACCCGTTCCTTTCCTCCTCACCCTCATCCTCAGATTATCCTGATGCAAAGTCCAGAAGGACATCCTATCTGGCTGAGATTTCTTTGTCAAAAGCTTTCTGAGGGGCTGCCAACCCATGGCAGCCTCAAATGGGCTATAGTTCTGCTGAAATCTCAATCTCCAGGCAGCTGGGGGGTGGGGGGAGGCGCCAGAGGCCCTTGGACACCTCAATGGTTTGAGACAGTATGACAGGTAAGAATTACTTTCTACACACACTGCCATGTGTGAAACAATACCAAATGCTGCTTTATTGCATTCAAAGTTTCTAAGGCACGTCCGCCAGCCTTGGCCCTCGTATTTCTCATGGGTTTCAAAACATCTGTGCCTACAGCCCTGATCATCTCCAAAAGAATCAGCTCTTAAAAATATAAGCACAAGAATATAAGCTTAAATACTAATTAATTAAAATCAGTAGGGGGTGGGGCAGAATAAGGCAAGGAATAACATATAATTATTAGCTATAGATCACAGACCCATTTCAAAGTAATTATAACAGGGGAACCAATCAACCAGCACTGGAGTAATAACAGTAACTTGACCCCAACTTTTAGTTTATCACGCCAGAGTGATTGAGACAGCCCCTGATACCTGGGTTGGGAGAGTATTTTTATGTCTGTGTATCTGGGAAGTTCTGACCCTCCCCCAGGGTACCAGGGGCATCTAAGGAGGCAACTCCTCTATGATGGGATGGCAAGAGTGGTGAGTGTAATCATCCAATACCTCCCCATCTGACTTGCTCTGCCAAACTGGAAGTCAGATGAATACAAAGTTCCCCCCAACTCTAGGACTCTAGTGTGGGGCACCGGGCCCACAAGGCAAGGGAGGGGATGTAAAAACAGAATGGTTTGAGACAGCAAGGGTGTACCCAATTCACGTCTCCAAAGAACCCGCACAGGGTTCGGCTTGGGTCACCTGCCTGCCTCTCATCAACAGAGGGTCTCATGCTTCCCTTTCCTGAGCTGGATAACCAATCATCAGGGAACAGCCCTCTCGGCTGCATTTCTGCAGAAAAACAGGAGCAGGACCCACAGTATAATCTTCAGCGCTCTCTTCTCAACCCAGCTGTTTCCCAAGTATAAACTTGCTTCTAACAAGGCTTTGGTTTCCAGAGACCAATGAGTATCTTTTGGACCATCACCAAAAGCTGAGAAGAATCACCAAAGAACTTTTCTTCCCAGTAGCAAAGGAAGAAAACTTTAAAAAAAAAAAAAAAAAACAACCAAAACATCCCACACACATTTCATCTGCTGCCGGGGGATCTTCCCTACAAAGATGATTTCTCTCCCAAGGAAGTGAAAGTTCTTGTTGGGAAGTGACACAGCTCAACATATCTGTCAGGAATATCAAGTGCTCTGGGGCTGACACGAGTGTCCCAGGGGCCCAGCACAAGACCTGAGATGCTAACTTGTCAAACATCCACATGGAAAGGCCTGGGGTCCCCATCTCCAGTGGTATCGTTGTCCCTTCCATAGCACAAGGAGCCTGACCTCAGCGCTCCTCTTGGGAAAGCCCAGAGCAGGACATGTTTCACCACAAGAAGTTACATTTCCCACACTTTGGGGATGAGAACTTACATCCTGGCAACGTCAGGATATAAGGCACTCGGGAAATTCCAGCAATCCATTCATCCCCCAGTGGACTGGGGTTATTTTCCTTGCACAGAAACACCGAAGGAAAAATAGCCCCTTGTGCTTAAGCCTGGCCACTTGTTTCCTCCCTGGTCCTTAAGTCTTCTTGACCCTTTGCCTGGTCAATTCCTACATCTGAAGCTGGCTCAAACGAGGAAGAGAGTAGAAAGGGCTAGGGCCAGTGACAGGCCTCTGACTCACGCAAGGACCAGTGCTGGGTTGAACAGGAATGTTGCTGTTTCCCATGGACCTGCTAGAAGGCCCTTCTGGCCACAGATAGGCACCCCAGCAGATGACCTGGTATGGTCCCTGAGGTAGCCACACCTGGCATGTGTGCGTGGTAGCAGGCTTAGCTGACCATTCAACGATGCTGGCCAAGGTGGTATCTCCACCAGCCAGTGCAAAATCTCACAACCCAGGGAATGGAAGCTATCACTGAGAAGAGTGATCAGTAAGAAGGCAAGATGCTCTAACAAGAGCAAAACCACCAACTGCAAACAGTCAGGGTCCGTCTTGCCTAGTGAAGACCCTTGCCCCAAAGCCTGGGCTATGGGAACAAGGCTCCATGGCTTCAGCCAAGGCATCTCTGCTGAGATGCCTTTCATGATATATGGGAGTGGGAGGGGTTTCTGGCCACATGGGACCTGGGTCACCGTGACCCTGAATCACAAATCCAACACAGGCTGATTCAGATTATGGTTTGAAATCTTAAGACTAAAAAGGTTCCTGTTGGACTAAACATTTTAAAACCATGGATGGGGCAATGAGGTCTAAGACAGGAAGGGAAAACAGTGGAGGAAAAGGACATACTTCTTTGGGAAATTTTGGTCTGAATGGAGACCTGTTGTGGGTTGCTTCTCTCAAGCACAGAAAATAACCAGAAGTCTAAGCATTCACCCCAACTCCCACATGTAGGTAGTGGAGAGTAATATTGAAATTCAATGACTTTGGAATTTTTTAAAAAATCTATAGAGTTGAATAGCTCTACAGAAGAGTCATCAAAACTCCAAGAGCTGAAGGCTATTCCAGAGAGCAAAGAGGCAGACACCCAGAGGCCTAAGGAAGAATGCACAGTGGCTACAGATGATTTCCAAGTGGAGAGGGACACTAATGACTTCACTTCCTAAAGCCCCGCCCAGCTGCCCAGCAGCCTGGAGATCTACCAGAACAAGGAGGGGGGGGTGTTATCCTGCCTGCTGGGCATCCAGCCTGGAGATCTACCAGAACAAGGGGGGGGGGATGTTATCCTGCCTGCTGGGCATCCAGCCTGGAGATCTACCAGAACAAGGGCAGGGGGTCATCCTGCCTGCTGGGCATCCAGCCTGGAGATCTACCAGAACAAGGGCAGGGGGTCATCCTGCCTGCTGGGCATCCAGCCTGGAGATCTACCAGAACAAGGCAGGGGTGTCATCCTGCCCGCTGGGCATCCAGCCTGGAGATCTACCAGAAAAAGGGGGGCGGTCATCCTGCCTGCAGGGCACCAGGAAGTGGGAAGCTTCCTCACCCATAACAAAATCACTGCCCCCCCTTTCCTTGGCCAAAGCCATCCTCTTATCCCATCTCTCCATCCTCCCACCCTCCCCAGCTCCCCTCCCACCCTTCCAGCCCTTGGGGACGCTCAGGAAGCTCTCCGCGAGTTCCACCTGCAGCCTTTTCACTAGAGCCCTGGGCACTGCACAAGCCGTCAGGCCGAGTTCTGCCGCCTGACTACTTGGAGGAGCAGATGGAGAGCGTGGCACCTGTGGAGAAGAGCCAGAAGGCCGGGTACAGAGCTTCGGCGAAGTCCACCTTGTACTTGTACAACACGTGGACCCTGTCAGCCACGGCGAAGAAGATGACGAAGCCATGATCGCAGTTGAGAAGCACCCCGACCCGCGTGGCTTTGGTGGAGGGCAGGGTCTTCTCCACGTTGTTGTGCCAGGCAGAGATCTTGGTGTTGAACCACTCCACACACCAGGAGGCACTGTTGCGGCCAAGCCGGCTCTCGGGGCCCTGCCGCTCCATGCTGCCGTAGCAGACGCCCACCCCACAGAAGTTGTTCTTCTGCAGCTCCACCTCCCAGTAGTGGATCCCTTTCTTGTAGCAGTGCAGGCCCAGCACCTGAGAGCAGTATGTGAACCTCTGGGGATGTGGTCGGTAGTTCTGGGATACGTCAGCCACAGAGGCTACAGTGTAGGTCTCAGACAGAGCCACCTTGTTGTGGGCTGTGTTGTAGTCCAGGATGACTTTAACAGCATCTAAGAAAGCATCAAGGAATCAATGACAAGGAGCCCGTCGTGCTCTCACTTTTACTCCTTTCCCTAACTGGTAACATTTATTCATTTGTTTTATCCATCCATCCCTCCATCCATTCATCCACCCTTCCATCCCTCCATTCATTCTGTCCAGCCAGCCAGACATATTTCCACCCCTCCATCCATTCACCATCCATCCCGCCACCCCTCCATCCATCCTTCCATCCATCCATCTGTCCATTCATTCTGTCCAGCCAGTCAGACATATTTCCATCTCTCTATGCATCAATCCAGCCATCTGTGCATCTATTAGTCATCCATCTGTTTGTCCATCCCTCCATCCAAAACCCTGAGCTTACGCCAGATCCTAGGCAGGATGCACAACCATGAGCCAGACACGGTGCCTGGCCTCGTGGCGTTCACACTCCGCAAGCAAGGCAAGCCCGTCAGTAACAACACTGCTAGAGGGCAGGCACACTGCAGGAGGGACACAGCCACGGGGCAGAGGGTGGGGAGAGCGCAGGGGAACACTTCACAGGCGGACTGGATTCGGAGCCGAGTGACAGGAAGATGAGAAGAATTAAACAGAGGAGAGCGGAGGAGAGAGGAAGGCTATGCTGGGCAGAGGGGACATTGAAGGCAAACACGGAGTCCCGAGCAGGGCAGGCGCATGCTGGGACCTGGGGAGGCTGGGCAGTGGGAGTGCAGAGGCCACAGCAGGAGGAGAGGGACACGTGGGGTCCAGCTGTGGGGTCTAGCTAAGGGGTCTAGACTTTAACTGGTGGCAGCAGGGAACCGATCAAGCTCTGTAAGCACAGCAACGACCTGAACACAACCCTTGGTTAGGACACAGCATGGCCTCCGTGCCCTTCCCGCCACACTTCCAGCCACTTCTGGCAGGTCTGAAGACTGAGCTGAGCTGAGTACTCGACCTCCTCCCCAGGACACACCCATCTCTGCCCCTCCACTCACTGGGGACCCTGGACCAGTGGGAGACCGCAGGGCAGAGAGGGACAATCTCTAGCTTGGGAACTTGGGAAGCTAGATACCGGGCTTCTCTGCCACTCTCTGGCTCGGTGGCTCAGGGAAGAACACTTTGCCCCAATCTCTGGGCTTCCCCCAGGGCAAAATGAAGAGCCTGGGAAAATGTCCTCTAAGGTCCCAAATCCCTAGAACTTACTTCCCCTGCTTACAAGGCTGTACCACAGGGCGCAGTGGGCTCCCACAAACGTGGCTGAGCACTGCCACCAGTGGCTTGGCAGCAGTGACCACCAGCCCAGTGCCAGGCTTGGAACTCACACAGGGTCCCTGAGGGCAGGAAGCTCCGGGGAGGTCGCCCCGAGAACCAGGCCCCCATTGCTCCCCGCCACCAAGCCCACTGCAGCTGTGGGGAAAGGAGGGCCTGAGCGTACGCTGCAGAGATAGGTTCTGGCCACTGCATGGAAGGGAGCACGAGTGGAGGGTGCACTGTGGGTTAAGCTGTGGGCAGGAAGCCCCTAGGCTGGCCTGGAGGAAGGAACTCCCAGCACCTGCGGGCTGGAACCAGAAGGCAAGCAAGCAAGGGTGTGACAGAGCAGAGCACGGCAGGGCAGAGGCTGACCAAGCTGGACAGAGGCAAGGGCCAGCAGCTACTCACACTCCAAGAGCTCAGGCCTGGACTTGGTGAGGAAGTTCTCCAGCACCTTGGTAACGAGAGACGCAGAGGGCGGCTGCTCCGCGGGGACTTTGGCTGCAGCTGGATGAAGAAGAGAGGGTTGTTTTCCCGAACAAACTCAGAGCGGGCACCCCGCCGCCCCTGACCCACCAGAACTCACCCTCCTGGCCCGTCTGTTTGAGATCCACTACGTGTTCCGGGGCTCCGAAGGTGGGAAGCTTGGCGGGTAAGGCAACGGCTGGGGCAGAGGGAGGAGAGGCGTGAGTTGGGACACGACAGAGTGACCTGGTGGCCTGTGCTCCCTCCCACGCGGCCTCGCCAGACCTGCTGCTACAGACACACACCTGGACAGCCAGGGCGACACGAATGAGTGCAGCCAGGGCGACCGTCACCCCATTGGTCTTAGGCACTGACACCTGTGCTCCCCTCTAAGCCCAGGCCCAGATGCCAGCACAGGACACAGTCACGGAGCCCAGGCCCATCACACACCCCCAAATTCATGGCTCCGCTTTCCCGGCTGGCATTTAGTTTTGCACTCGGGCACTCCAGAAACAAAAAGATGCAGAAATGCATAACTTACGAGGTTTCTTGGGTTTCTTTTCGTCTTCTGAAAAAGAAATTTTTCAGAATCAAGATATTTTAAAGCACAACACAATGACACAATCACTGCATGATGTAAAAAGGAACGAAACTGGGACATATGTAAGAGACATCAATGGACCTAGAGACTGTCATACAGAGTCAAGTGAGTCAGAAAGAGAAAAACAAATATCGTATATTAACACATATATGCGGAATATAGAAAAATGGTACAAATCAACCGGTTTGCAAGGCAGAGAGACACAGATGTAGAGAACAAACATACGGACACCAAGTGGGGAAAGCAGGGGGGTTGGGGAGAATGAACTGGGAGATTGGGATTGCCATATATACATTACTAATAAGAAAAAATACCAAATCATACACTTTAAATATATGCAGTTTATTGTATGCCAATTGCATCTCAATAAATGTTCTTAAAAAAAACAAAACCAGTCACTGCATGAACGTGACCCATACAAACAAAGCTAGGATGTTTTAACTTGAAAAATATAAGCGGTCAACAAGCAAATTAATCTACAGTGATAGAAACCTGAATCATGGTTTTGGTGGGGAGAGGCTGACTAAAAAGGAGCAGGAACGAATTTCCTGGTGTAAAGGAAATCTTTATACTGATCTGGGTAATGGTAACACAGACGCATGCATTTGTCAAAATTAATCTAACTGTACTTTTAAGATCTGGGCGTTTTACTGTAGTATTAAATCATATCTCCACAAAAGAAAAAATGCAAAAACAAACACACACACACAAAATCCACATAGGGAAACAGCCAAAAAAAGGGGCTTGCCAATTATCACAACAGTCTTTATTATTTTTGTGTGTGTATTTTGTTTTATTTTACTTTTTTAACTTTTTATTTTATATTGGAGTATAGTTGATTAACAAGGCTGTGTTAGTTTCAGGTGCACAACAAGATGATTCAGTTATAAATACACATGCATCTATTCTTTTTCAAATTCTTTTCCCAATTAGGTTGTTACAGAGTATGGAGCAGAGTCCCCTGTGCTCTACAGTAGGTCCTTGTTTGTTATCCATTTTAAATAGAGCCACGTGTACGAGAAGACATCGGGATTTAGTCTGTTGCAATATGTGTAGTTGAAATATAGGAAGAAAATTCAGCTTTATACGTTGGTCGTTAGAAAAGGAAGGTGTATTAGATTTTTTTTAATAATACACAAAAACTCAATAAGTGGTAGTTTGTAACATGGAATCAGAAACCATATCAAAAAGCTTTTCATACTGTTAGATTAAAATCCCACAATAGTCTTTTTTTTTTTTTTTTTTTTTTTTTTTGTGGCACACGGGCTTAGTTGCTCCGCGGCATGTGGGATCTTCCTGGAGCTGGGATCGAACCCGTGACCTCTGCATTGGCAGGCGGAGTCTTAACCCCTGCGCCACCTAGGAAGCCCAAAAATCCCACAATAGTCTTTAAAAAGTATCTGTGCGCCTGTGGGAACTGAGTTTAGCTAAAACAACTGTCCTCAAAGCGTGGTCCCCACACAAGCAGCATCAGCGTCGCCTGGGAGGCTGGAGGGATGCAAATTCTCGGGCCCTCCCAGACCAGCTGAGGGTCTGGGGTGGGGCCCAGCAGTCCGTGTGCTACAAGCCCCTGGGAGTCCCACGAGCGCTCGAGTTTGAGCGGGCTAGAAGACTTCGGGCTCCCTTTTTGCCACCTCCCCCACCACTGAAATGAAAAGGCGGTGCTTTGAATCTTAACCCTGCCTGCCCGCAGGACCCTGTACATCCCAGACCAGCCCTGCCCTCTCCCCACCAGACCCTCCCTCGGCCCCACGTGCTCCCCTGGCTGCCCCTTCCTCCCACTGCAGAGCTGTATTTCTCAGGAGGCGTTTTCACTCTCCCCATCTCTCCACCTGCTCCTCTCCTGCCCACTCCCACTGGACCGGCATCTTGGCAGGACCCCGGGCTATGACCTTGGCCTTGGGCACAGGGCTCCCTCCCCAGTCATCACAATGCTTAAGAGCCTCACCCACACAGTGATGAGTCCACCCCTTCTTTGCCTGTTTCCCCACCTCAGCCTGATGCCAGCATCCACAGCTCACTGGTGCGGCAGAGTGGGGCTTATGAAGGGAGGCAGTGGGAAGGAGGCTTTCAGGGGCTGTGCCTGGAGAAGGACACAGGTTTACAGTACTTGTCACCTCCTCTTCCACCTCCCTCTTCACACACGGTGCCCGTCCACGATTTCAGGCTCCGCTGACAGCTCCCTCCGACACCTGCCCCAGGCAACCCAGGCCCCAACCCCACCCCGCTCAGGAACTGGTACCACACGTCTGCCTGCCAAAGACAGCCACTAAACACTAACAACAAGCAAACAACAACAAAAGCAGCCCAGAGTTCTCTCATTCCCCCAACCACCCAACAGGGGGCAGCCCTCCTCCATCCTCACCGACTTTTCGGCCAACAGTTCAGTGACATATGCCTGGCCTTTAAAGAGCTTTCACCACCAGTGTCCCATGTGAACCTTACACAATAATCCTATGAGGTGGACATCATTATGGTCCAAATTGGATGGATGAGGAAACTGAGGACCATTCTTCACCCCAGCCCCATCTCAACAACGGCGATTTCACCCCCAAGGAGGAGCAAAAATGGATTCTTACGGGGGCAGGGGAGGGAAGGATGAAAAACACTTGTATAGGCTTTTTATGTATAAAAAGCACAGTATATAAACAGATATACCACGTGTGTGGTGTTAAAATTTCATGAATGGGGGTGATTAGGAAAAAAGTTTCTAAAAGGGCCTGAGGGGTAGGAGCAAAGGAGGGGAATAATGGAAAAAAGGTTGAGAAGCTCTGTGACGGCAGAAACACACCCCAACTCAAGACCGAACAGCACTGGGCTACGGAGAGGCTCAGCCTCTGCTCACGGGGCCGCCCCGCGTGCTGGGACCCAGGCGTCATAAATATTTCTCAAGACAGGCCAGCTCTGGTCACCCTGCTGTGCCAGGTGGTCGCAACGTCCAGTGCTGATGGCCGGTCCCCCCGTGTGCCCTGGGGGGGCTCCCGCAACAGCCCCGAAACCTCCCCTCAGCGGGGTCGGGCGGCACTGGCCTGCAGATGCGCCCGGGCCCGACGGAGCCTGCGTGGGCTGTGACCCCCTGGAAGGAGCCGTGACGCCCGCCGGTGCCTCCGCCCAAGCAGCGCCAGCCACAGCCGCCGCTGCCATGGGCAGAGGTGGGGCTACTTACTTGGGACCTTCTTCATAGGCCGTGTGGGTTTCGGTGTATGCGGCGGGCCATGTCCTCCAGGGTCCCCTGTGCCAAAGAAGAAGTTAGTTTAAGTGGCTCTTCCACTCCAAGCCTACAGGAGTCAGCCTCGCTGTGGGCGAGTCGGGAGAGGGCTTACAAAGATGATGTCTGCCGACCTTCCCCATCCGATCATTTACAAGCACTAGAAACAAGGTAACAGAAAGACACGCGGCAGGTTCCCTCTTCTCTGCCTTAAAATGTCGTCGGAGCGGATGGAGTCTTTCCTCCACCAGCACTCAGCTCCACGACCTCTGAACCATCGGTGAGCTTTGGTTGCTTCCAACGAGGATGACGCCCCTCCCTCGCGGTGGTGAGGTCAAGATGCCTGGATGGCGCGGGACGTGACATCCCTCTGGTTTCTCTCACCCCTCCGTCCCCAGACTAGTGACCACTGACATACCAGGAAAACAAACACGCAGCGCGACTTCATCAGCGGCCTTCCCCTCCACGTGGCCCTTCTCACCTGCTGCAGAGGCCTTTCGGCAGGGCCACTCGGCTCACCAGGCTGGGAGTCAGGCCCGTCCCCTGGACCCCACAGCAAAGTTCCAGCACACGCCAGGCTCTGGGCCAGGCGCTGGCGACAGTGTTGGATGAAAATAGACCCAGCCCCTACCCTCACTGATCACAGTCTGGCGGGACAGACAGACGGGAACAACAAGGAAGAGTAAAAGGACAGGTGTGCAAAGGGCCCCGAGGGATGATAAGGACCCTGGGACCTAGCCTGAGGAGCAGGAGTGGCAACAGGGGAGGTTTGCTGAGAACTGTAACATTTCAATTGATCTCTGAAAGGTGAGAGGAGTCACCTGGTGAAGATGGAGTCTGAGCCCTCTAGGCAGTGGGGGAGCGTGTACAAAGGCCCTGTAGCAGGAATCTTAACATGTTTAAAGAACTGACTATAGAGGAATTGTATGGGAGGAGAGGGGACTCCAGGGCTGGAGACACAGACGGGGCCTGACTGGGCAGGTGTTTGACAGCCAGGGTCAAGAGTCTGGCCTGGATAAAAGCAATGGCAATTCTCTGAAGAGGAGGCAGGGGAGAAGGTGCCAAGAAATCAAATTTGCATCCTGAAAAGCTCTCTCCAGCTGCGACAGGAGTGTGTGCACAAGGACTCACTAGGAAGCTGCCACAGGTGATTGCAACAGACAGAAGGCAAGTGGTGGCTGGTAGTGAAACCAGCTGAGTCAGGAGACATTTAAGAAGCAAAATCTGACAATGGGTTGGTTATAAGCAGAAGGGGAGAGGGTATCAAGGAAGAATTCCATGTTTCTCTGACACCCAACCTAGCCATTTCCCTACCAAATAACAATGACAACCCAGAATCCATTCAACCCATCTGAACCAACCTCAGACTCAGACAAAAAAAAAAAAAAAGCCTATTTAAAAAGACCAATCATAACACCCAGCCCCCAAAAATATTTCAGGAAGGATGGCCACAGTCTCAGGATGAGGCAAAGACTCCCCACTACCTCCTCGATGGAGGGCAGATGTTTTGTAACCCCTGAAACTCAAGCCCCAATACTCCAGGTCAAGATTATTTCTCTCCCACCCCAGAACACTGAGGGGACCCATCCCATTTCAGAGGTCCTGGTGGAACGCATGGGAGGTTGCTAATGGTTACCTGGGACGGTGAGCTCCTCAGGCTTCTTGTCCTGGGTCTGTTTGAGGTACCGCTTCAGCTCATTTTTGAGCTCAGAGGTGCCCTGACAGACACCCTTTATCAGCTCATGATTCAGCTCCACCTTGGGGACGTAGACTGGCTTTGTTGTGATTCCTTGCAGTTTTGCTGCTTTCTGCAACAAGCCAGGGGGTTAGTTCAGGCAGCTCTGGTGAAGCCAGGGCCCAGGCTCGGGCCTCATGAACCCTGGGAGGAGCTCCCCAGTGCCCATGGGCACTAAGTCTGATCAGCCTCTCAAATCAGAGCCAGAGGATGCTGGGGGTTAAAGTGCCACTTTAAGACACAGTGATCTGGAGCTGGAAGGGCCCTCAGAGATCACTCACCTTACAAATGGGAAAACTGAGGTTAAGAAATGACAAGTGTCCTGCCAGGACTTCTGCCAACTAGTGGCAGGGACAAAGCTAGAACCCTGGTCTCCTGACCCCCAGGGATAAGCCCTTTTCCACCCCTCCAGCTGTGGCTGAAAAAGTACAGGAAGCTCATCACCATCTCCATCCCTCAAGGACCAGCTCTGAACACATGCGCTAAAAACAGGGTTGCAGGATTCAGCCACACATCCAACGAGAAAGAAGGATCTTACAGAAGGTCACGAACTTGGAGACCAAATCAAGTCACATGGTATCAAAAGGCCCAGATGTGGACTCAGAATCCTTCTGGGAGAGCTCGAGGCAGCTAGGTCAACAAATAGGAATGAGCACATGAGATGAAACTTAATGCTGTCCAGCCTAGGTGTGGCTAGAAGACCCTGCACAGAGAAGAGAAGATTCCCGGGCATCCTCTCCCTCCTCAGGACCTGAACGTGAATCTGGGCCTTGGAGGTGTCAAAGCAGCATGTCACCCAATCAATGGGGCTCCCTGGGACACCTGTCGTGTGTCAGGCATTCAGCCGTGCACTGGACATGCCAGGAGGATGAAGGACCCCGCCCGAAAGGAGCTGACAGCCTTTTTTTTTTTTTTCTGGGCCTTGCTGTGTGGCATGCGGGATCTTAGCTCCACGACCAGGGATTGAACCCACGCCCCCCACCACATTGGGAGCATGGCGTCTTAACCACTGGACCACCAGGGAAGTCCCCTGACAGCCTTGGAAACAGACATGAAAACAAGCACATCTACAACAACATCGTCATGGGAGAGCAGAGGCAGGTACAAGGCTCCGGACCACCAGCAATGGCAGAAATCCGAGGAAGATGCGGGAACCGGGGTTGCCCTGGACAGAGGACAGGGTTCACTAGGCAGAGGCCAGCCACGGCGTTCCCTCTCACCCTCCCTGGAGTGCTCTGCTGTGGTCAGAGCACAGGGCACAAGCGGGGGGCGGCTGGCAAGAGATGAGGCTGCTGGCAAAGGGAGGCTGGTCACCAAGGGCCCTGTGGGCCCTGCTAAGGAACGTGAAGTCAGAAAGGGCGGGGAGGGGGCCTGCGCTGTAGAAAGACACTTCCAGGGGCCGTGCGGAGGCGGGATGGAAGGAAGCGGTGGCGGCCTACGCAGTAGGCAGCACGTTAGGATGGCCCCCAGCTTCCCGGCTGCCCCGGGTGCACACGCTATCCATCCTCTCCTCCTGAGTATGGGCACGACACTGAGTATGAACGGCTATTTCTCCAGTGATTAGGCTACACTGCACGAAAAAACTGAAGGGATGCTGCAGACGTAATTAAGATCCCAAATCTGTTGGTTTTGAGTTAATCAAAAAGGTGATTCTCCTGGGTGGGCCTCACTTAATCAGGTAAGATTCCTTAAAAGAGGAACTGGGCCTTCCTGGAGGGAGAAAGTCTCTGCTCGTTTTGAGGAAGCCAGATGCCAACCTGAAAGAGGGCCACACGGCGAGGACTCGCAGCAGCCGCTAGGAACTGCGCGCAGCCCCGGCTGACAGCCAGCAAGCACGTGGGGACCCCGGTCCTGCACCACGAGCGACCCAATTCTGCCAACAAAAATGTGGGCTTGGAAAACAATCCTGAGCTCCAGAAGGAAAGTAGCCTGGTGAGACCTGAGCCGTGCCCTGAGATAACAGGCAGGTGCTCTTCTAAGCCACTCAGTCTGTGGTAAGTTGTCATGAAATGTAAAAAACTAACACAGAACGTGTCTCGGGGGTGCTTCCCATGACCTCGTACAGCCCCAGCTCCTCGAAGGGCCTGCTGCACCTACAGTTAACATCATAACGCTCAGCAGAGAGAGTATTCGACACGACCCACCTCCAGAAACTCATACTCGTCCCCGTTAGTCAGGGCAAGCTCCACCTCCTCCTTCAGGGTCTGGATCTCACTCTTCTTCTTGAGAAGGATCTGGTAAATGCTGTCGAACTTGCTGTGGACCCTCTTCTCCTCTTCCTTGATCTTTCGTGCAGC
This sequence comes from Hippopotamus amphibius kiboko, assembly GCF_030028045.1. Taxonomy (NCBI): domain Eukaryota; kingdom Metazoa; phylum Chordata; class Mammalia; order Artiodactyla; family Hippopotamidae; genus Hippopotamus; species Hippopotamus amphibius. Next base: position 27,373,194 of record NC_080202.1, on the reverse strand, counting down.
GCTGGCCTCTGAGGCATCAATGAGAGCCTTCATTTCCATGTATTCTTGTCTAAGCTGGTCCATCTTCCTTTGCGCAGCCTCCTGAGAAGCCAAAACAAGAAGGCATCCATCAGACTGGCAAAACAGCTAAGCCTGAGATGTGGAGGGCCAGGAACTCTTACCTATACTTCGTGGGAATACAGATGGATGCCACCACTCTGGAGAGCAAGATCTGGTGAATTTGAAGGTGCTCATTCCCTATGACCCAGCAACCCAATCCAAGGAACAGACTATCGAAAAAAATCTAAGACACCTGCCCCAGGGACACACAAGAATGCTCTAAGCAGCACTGTTTGAATTAGCAAAACCCCGGAAACCACCTGAATGTCTATTAATAGAAGACTGAGAATTATTCACAGGATGGAATATTGAACAGTAATAAGGGGAAAACATCTTGTAGAAGAAGACACACAATATGATGCTCCCTACATAAAGCTGAGAAACACACAGAATAGTAGTATTTGTTGCCAAAGGAATGCATACAGATATGGAATTCATACATACATAACACGTACATAATTTACCCATAGGAATGCACAAATTCAGGATACTGGTTACTGGAAGAGAGGAAGGGGATATAAAAAGGGAGAAGCAAAGCTGGGGCTTTATCTTCCTCGGCAATATTTTATTTCTTAAGCTGGAAAGCAGTTCATGAGTAATTTTTTTAAAAGGTATGAAGCTGCTCTAGAAAATCTCCTCTAGAACTGCACTATCAACACCACAGCCTCTTGCTACCTGTGGCTACAGAGCACTTAGAGCACTTGAACCAAGTGCTCTGTAGTCCAAGTTAAGATGTGCTATAAGTGTAAAATAAAAGGAATAGGAAATATCTCATTAACACTTTATACTGATTAAAATCATTTGGATATACTGAGTTAAATAAAATAATTATTGAAATTAATTTCATGTGGTATTCAAATTAAAGTTATATACAGTATAAGGCTCACTTTACATTTCTACTGGACAGCACTGCTCTAGAAGCTGCAGTTTTCACTTTACATGTTGGGTAACCTCGATAGCTCAGAATCAAACATGACAAACGGAAACACACATAAGAGGGACAAGGAGACTGAAATTCAATTATTTCTTTTTTTTCCTTTTCTTCTCTGTTTTTCTTTTTTTGGCTGCACCACACGGCATACGGGATCTTAGTTCCCATGCACCCTGCAGTAGAAGCATGGAGTCTTAACCACTAGATTGCCAGGGAAGTCCCGGGTATTCAATTATTTCTTTAACCAAAACTTTACTCTGCCACTTCCAATGTGACTACTAATGTCCCCGAGTACTCATCATCCTTCTTCTCCTGTAAGTAAAAGAACACCCCTGGAGTTTAGATGGGCATGTCGCCACCCAGCTGCAGACATTTCCCAGCATCCCCTGCAGCTGGGTTTGGTCATGTGACTAAGCTGCTCCTGATGCAACAGGAGCAAAAGTGGTAAGTGCAAGTCTCCTTCCCTGTTCCCCTTCTCACAGGCTAGAGGAAAGATGTAATGGTGACCCAGCAGCAACCAGAGAGATGAGGAAGGGTGATAAGAAGGAAAGATCCTGAACCCTGAAGGATGCCATGGAGCAGCGCCATCCCACTAGCTTGGGTTGCTCAGGTCTGGCCCTGAACTGTCACAGTGAGCAAAATGAACTGCTATCTTATTTAAGCCTCTGATTTGAGGGGCATCTTTGTTACTGCAGTTTATCCTGCCCCGCAACCAATACAGGTATTTTCATGTGCAGCCTTCCATTTAAGCCTCATACTCACCTTTGGAAAGAAGTTGTGATTGCTTCACGTAGATGGAAAAACTAAGGCTCAGAGATCTGCCAACATGACCAAAGCATCGCAGGCTAGTATTCTACCCAGATCTCATCTAATTAAGCCACAGCTGTGGCAATAAAGCTGAATGCTGCAGCTCCAGACCAGGAGGTTTAAAAATCAAATCTTTCAATATTGTAACCTTATAAAAATTGTAAAAACTAGAGGGAATATCCCTAATTCTACCACTCTAACACTTGCACTACTATTCCTTTACTACATTTCCTTCCAGTTTTTTTTCCTATACTTCCTGTAATGCATTGAATGATGGTCCCCAAAAAGATATGTCCACGTTTCAGAACCTGTAAATGTGATCTTATTTAAAAAACGAGTCTTTGCAGATGTAATCAAGCTAGGAATCTTGAGATGAGATTATCCTGGATTACGCAGGTGAGCTCTAAATCCAATAGCAAGTGTCTTTTTTTTTTTTTGGTCGCTTTATTGCTTTGCCAGGCAAAGGGAGACACACCCAGGCTTCTGTCTCGAAAAACTATGTGTCTCTGCAAGTGTCTTTATTAGAGACAAAAGAGGAGAAGACACAGAGGGAAGAGTCCACGTGAGGATGGGGTAGAGACTAGAGTGATGCAGCCACGAGCCAAAGAATGCCTGAGCCACCAGAAGCTGGAAGAGGCAAGGAAGGATTAAGGAGTGTGACCCTGTCCACACTTTGAATTTGGACTTCTGGCCTCCAGAACTCTGGGAGACCGCATTTCCGTTGTCATGAGCCAAGTCTGTTCTGGTGGCTCTAGAAACAAATACGCTTTTTAAAAACAAATAGATGCAACTTTTGCTTCCTGTTCTTCTCCCACCTAAATCATAACCACTTTTTATGTAACTATGTTTTAACCGTAATTTTTAATGGTTGGGCTTTGAATGTGGGAAGGATCTCTCTGGGCACATAGCTTTCCGCACGTTTTGCAAAACTGAAGTTGAATTCCGGCACTGTGAGTGACCCCGACACGAGCCTTGTGGAGGCCAGAGGTGAGCCTGACCTCCCCGGCGGCAGACGGAGGCCCCAGGGCTGGGCTGGTGGTGGGGAGCCCTGTCACTCACCCGCATGTCCTGCTGCCTGGCTCTCACGTCCTCCAGTGCTTTCGATGCCCCGTTGATCTGACTGTACATGACAGTCAGTTTATGCCTCAACTTGTTCTGCGGAGGAAACAAACTGGGTAAGAAAATACCTCATCCTAGCCCCCCACCAGCACCCGACACCAGGGACAGCCCTCGAGTCTATCTCACAGGAGTGTCCACCATGCCAAGTCTCACCTGCTTGTACCTGTTGGAAGCATTCTGCTATTTACTGCCTCCCTTCATCCTTTCAGGAAGACGGGACAATAAAGAAGTTACAAGTATAGGATCTGGAGCCAGACAGACCAGACTCGATTCCCAGCTGTCCAACTGTCTCTCACTTGTTTCTTTGGCCATGAAACAGACATCAACACAACTGTTCCCACCCCGCAGGGCTAGTAGGAGGATGAACTAGAGCAGTGTAAGTCCTCAGCAAAGTGCCTAGATCTTAGCAAGGACAATTGTCCTTAGTAAATGTCAGCTTGGATTTAGCTAATGATTTAGCTTCTTCACTAGCACCCATTTTACAGATGATGAAACTGAGGCAAAGAGGACCGCAAGGTGGCCAAGCTCACATGGACAGACAAGCTGGGACAGCTGCTTCAGTAAGTGGCAGATGGGGTTGTTCAAACCAAGCCTCCCATTGCAAACAACCAGAAAATCAGACAAAATATTGCGGGAGGGGTATCTACTAAAAACTAATGCGGAGCTAAGAAAGCAGGGAAGGATTACATAGTTAAGATCCAGAAGAAGGAAACCCGGAGAGATAAGCCTGGTATCGGGGGTTGTTCTCCCAGGGTCATCTGCCAGTTCCGGAAGATAGCTGGGAAAGCCTCTGTCAGCCTCGGAGAGGCAGGGGGACAAAAATCAGAGTCCAAGGCTCACCTGATAAGCCCCACAGGCAGAGACCTCCAAGGGCGACACCCTGGGAATAAGGATGAACCAGCAATAAACCAGCCCATCGACAGCTCAGTCCCTGAACTGAACTAAGGTGATTCAGAATTGCTAGGCCACTAGCCACCTTCAGATACAAAAGTAAATCAGGCACGATGGAAGCTAATATCACCTGAGGCCTCTTAGTACTGCCATACATTTTCAAAATCAATATCCAAATTTCACCCTACTCAGGTGAAATGTTGGGGCACAGAAATGGGTAGGAAAATCACCACCACCACCATAATGGCAGCTAGTGTCTTCATGTACTTACTCCAAGCCAGGCGTCATTCTAGCGCTTTCCATGTATTAACTATGTAAAGCTGAACACAACACTAGGAGGTAAGAGGTCATCGCCCCTTACAGATGAGGTCACTGAAGCACAGGGTAATTAAGTGGCTTGCCCCAGGTCACACTGCTATTAACTGGTGTTACGAGATCCTGATATTACAATTACAGACTTGTGCCCAAACTGAGCACACAGGGAAATTCTAGGAAAAAAATGTACATCCCCTAACTAGCTGGCTCAACAACACTCTGGCCCTCCCTTCCTCTTCCTTGCCTCTCCCACTCCAGTGGACACTCCAGTGACCTTGACTCTGGATTTGAACCACCCAGTGACAGTCACATGTAAAGGCCGGAAGCAGAGACCAAGGACACAGCAACTCAACCCTAAAAACCGAAGTCCCTGACAGTGTTTCAGATGTGACCTCTGTTACAATGCCCTGTGACCTGGCCTCTAACAGTGGCCAAGATAAACTGTAGGCCAAAGGCAGAAGGCCAGGCCCAGGCAGATCCGGCCTCACAGGTCTCAGGGCTGGAAGAGACCTCAGGACACCTGGGGGCTGCCAACTGTCTTACCTCCAAGACCCCCTCTTAGTAGTACACCCCGAGCCCTATATTTTGAAAGATTTTACCCACCACTAATCAAATGCATACAACAGTTCCCTGATGGCAGACAGGGGCCCACACGGCTATAGACAAAAGAAAGCTACCCAAGGACTTTGAGAGCAGGGACAATTCCCTAATCAAGGGTAGAAACCTTTTCGAAGTTCTGAGGATCCCTTCATAGACTTGAGGACTTGGGTCCTCCACGCGGAGGCACCAGAGTCCTGAGTCCACCTCACACCAGTGACCAAGCCAAGCAGGACTGGCTCTGCCGCCAGTACCGACCAGCAGCAGGGCTGGAAAAGGAGATGGGCTAAAGGACTCAGCAAGCCAGGACAATGGGGGTAGGGGAGAGAGGGCAGGAAAGGCTCGTGAAAAGGATTAAAAAGCCAAGTGTGTATAAAAGTGCGTACACATAATCTGGGCGCAGGCTCCAGCTCTGGGCCCTGGAGGCTGAGAGGGAGCTGGGGCCCCAGACCAGGCTGAGATAGGTCCTTCTGGCCCTCCTCGCCTTCTGCCTCCTGGATGAGAACTTCTGGAAGGGTCTTTCAACAGGAGCCAGGCTGCCCTAGTCCTCATGCCCACGCATCCTAGGACAAAGCAGGTCTGGGCACCTAACACCTCCACACAGCAAACTCTGCTCAGGGCCTTTCTGAGTAACAGCAATGACAGCGGCAGCTCTGTGGAGCATTAGTGAACTGTCAAACACCATTGATGGGCCACCTCATTTAACCCTCCCACAGCCTGCTGAGATAGGTACTAGTGTTGTGCTCTTTTATGAGTTCCCAGCTAGGAAGCACAGCCAGAATTCAAACCCAGGTCTCAACATCCAGCTCTGGTCCGAGCCCGTGTCAACCAGCCTGACCCTGGGCAGCCACTACCCACACAGTCCATCTCTCTGGAGAGGGGAGGTGGGTAGGGGGAATGCTATTAATTCCATTTTATGGATGAAGAAGATAAGGCTCGGAAAACTCAGTGACTTGCTCGGAAAACTCAGTGACTTGCCCTGAACCACAGCTCATGTGGGGCAGAGCAGGGCTCCAGGCTCCGAAGGCCAGGCAGGTTCTTTCCTGTGACAGGTGGAGACCCAGGTGGGCTGGGCCTGAGATGACTGTACCTCCGAAGTCAACTGTCAGGCACTGCCTGAGGTCTGGCTCCTGGGACTCAGGGAGGAAAGTCCACAGAAACGCAGCTCAGACTGGAGAAGCAGACCAGGCCATAGAGGGGAGAACCCGGACAGGAGCAAGGCCTTCACCCTGGCCCTGGCGGCACTGCAAACCTCCCACAGGTCCTCATGTCTTCTTCTTTGTTTTTTTTTAATTTTATTCTTTTATTTTTATTTGTTTTATTTTATTTTATTTATTTATTTGTTGCTGCACAGAGGCTTTCTCTTGTTGCAGTGAGCAGGGGCTACTCTTCATTATAGTGTGCAGGCTTCTCATTGCAGTGGCTTCCTGTTGCAGAGCATGGACGCTTCAGTAGTTGTGGCACATGGGCTCAACAGTTGTGGCTTGTGGGCTCTAGAGCACAGGCTCAGTAGTTGCGGCACGTGGGCTTAGTTGCTCCACGGCATGTGGGATCTTCCTGGCCCAGGGATCAAACCTGTGTCCCTTGCATTGGCAGGCAGATTCTTAACCACTTCACTACCAAGGAAGCCCCTCATGTCTTCTTTGATGACATGAGGACAGCCCTTGTCCTCCCTGACAGGGCTGCGAGAATGAAAGGGAATCAGGCTTCCCTGGAGCTTAGACTGATACAATGAAAAGTAGTTATGTTACAGGGAAGAACAAAATCTGGCTATATGTTGGATCTATTTCTTTTACTTTAACCTTGCTTCCCACTGCTTTTGTTCACTAAGAGGATGCTGTCTATACATAATGGCTTGCCTGGGGGAACCCTGCCCCTCTGCCTGAATGTTAAACCACAGTGCCCTCGTTCAGGAAAACATCCTGACCCTGCCCACCTGTAGGTGGCTGCAAGAAAGAAGAATTAACACATCCCCTCCCTGAGACTGGCCATTCCAGGGGATATTTGCAAAACTTATGGCCTTTTGGCTTTACTTCCTCACCTCCTCTGCCTCTCTGGTCTATAAAAGAAACTGACATGCAGATCCTGATAAGATGGTCTTTTTGAGACACTAGTCTGCCATCTTCTCGGTCTGCCGGCTTTCCAATTACAGTTGCTATTCTTTGCCTCTCCCGATTTACTGGCCTGTCGTGCGGCAAGCAGAGCAAGCTTGGACTCACCTTTTCAGCCTCTGCTTCGAGTCCACAGGGGGCAATTATGATACCCAAACCACTAAAATCATCAGACCCAGCAGGCCCTTTAGCAATGAATCCACCTGGTCCCACCTCCTTGCTTTACTGATGAGGACCAATCCTGTGCTTTAAAAAGGTGCAGAAAGGATAGAGGGTGCTACGGTGCAAGAGCTTGGCTGTGCATCCTATCCAGGGATTCCTGGGACTCTACCCACTCTCCCACCCATAAAGATCCTCCCTGGTCACTAGAAGTCTCTGCTCACCAAAGGCTTTTTCTCACATGACCTCCAGAACGTCCTATGAACTCTGCGGACGTGGCTTTGAGGCTGGTCCATGGAGAGAAACAGCAAATGTGGAGTCAGACCCACTGGGGGCCTAAAGCTCATTTGGCCACTTGCGTTAGCTCAGGTTAAATTAAATTCTCAAACCTCCATTTCCTCAGCTGTCAATAATTATACCCACCTCCTGGGTGCTACCCAGATTTATTGAGAGAACAGAGGTAACCTCCAGCACTCACATCTGATGTTCAAAACCCTCTACTAAATATGTCAGATAAGTGCTAGGCTTAAGGCAAGTAATGCATCACCTGTGTCTTCAGTGGTTCCTCTGCAAAACAGGTGAGTGGGGTGGGGGTAGAGGACATGGACCACCAATGACAGAGGAGGGCTGTAAGTTCTCCCAGCCCCTTTCTACCTGGACACTGGGGATCCCCCACCCCATCTCAGGCCCAGCAAGACCCATCCCCCGCACCCAGGTGATCCAAGTGGGCCAAGATGCCCACAGTGGTGCCCTCTGCACAACCCAGCAGGCCCAGGGTGCCCCTCTGCGCCCTTGCCCGCCGCCCCCTACCTCCAGGTTGGTGCTGGCCTGACTCAGGGGCGCAGGCGAGCAGGTCTTATGCTCCACCACGCAGATGTGACAGATGCACTCGCTGTGCTCCGGGCAGAAGAAGTCCCGCAGCCGGTTGTGCTGGGGGCACTTGCGGCGCATCAGGTCACGGACGGGCGGCTGCAGCGGGTGGTCCCGGAAGGCGGGGCTGTCGAGGTGCGGCTGCAGGTGCTCCTGGCAGAAGGAGGCCATGCACACCAGGCACGTCTTGACGGCGGTCGCCTGCAGGCAGTGGTCGCAGGCCACCTGGCCGGCCGGGCTGGGGGCGGCGGCGCGGGCGGGCGGCGTCCAGTCGTCGGGGAGCACGGGCTGGGCCTGCTCGGCCTGCAGGAACTGCTCCACCACCGCACACAGCACCGTGTTCTTGTGCAGCTGCGGCCGCGTCTGGAAGCCGGTGCGGCACTGCGGACACAGGTAGGGCGCGCCCTGGACGGCCCACGTCCTGTCCAGGCACGACCCGCAAAAGTTGTGGCCGCACGGCGTGGTGACCGGCTCCTTGAAGGGCTCCAGGCAGATGGAGCACGACAGCTCCTCGGCCAGGGGGCACAGCTCCGCCATGGCGCTCCTGGGGGAGGGAGCCCGACAGGACGCGCGGGGAGCCTGGCCGCGTCTGCCGCGAGATCGCCGGGAGGCCGCCAAGGAAACGAAACCTAGCTGCCCGAGGGGCGGCCCCCCGGCCTTTCAGGAAGTCACGTGGGGCGGGCGGGCCCCGCCCCGGCGGGGCGGGGCGGGCCGCGAGGGGCCGCCGGGGAGCTCGGGTCGCTGAGGTCCGAGTCGCGAGGTGCGTACCCTGGTGGCTCCCGCGTGCCCTGGGCGCGGGGCTCCGGCTTTCAGGCGAGCCTCGTGACCACCAGGGGGTACTTGCGGCCACTCTGCGGATGGGGAAACTGACGCCTCATGTGGTGAACCTGGGATCCCGGGAGTGACGGGGCTACTGCCCCAAAGCCCCTGTAGGTGCCTTCCTTCGGAGAACTCATCCAGGCCGGAACTGGACCCACCGCTCCCGCGAGCAGGGCTGTCTTATCAGGCCTTTAAAGGATAACTGCAGGAGCAGTAAACGACTGACTGCCCTCTTTTTTTTTTTTTTTTTTTTTTTTTGTCCCCCAGTGGTTCCTTTCTCTTCCCTGGTCCTGGGCTCTGGCATATTGCCAATGCGAGCTCTGCAGGCTGGAGCCCATGGTCACACACTCAGGCTTCAATTCGGTGATTTCTTTCCATGCTGCTGATATAACATGCTTTTTTAATTTTTTTTTCTCTCCATTTCTACATTACTGGAGTTTGAAGACATCCCAGTTTAACACAGGTTTCCTCTCACACACATACATGCACCGTTGCACGTGCACACACACACACAAATGTAATTTTGAAATGTTTTTCTCAAAATTGTTTATTTAGGTTTATTTTCTTTCATTTATTTTTAGCTTTGTCTCCCTCCCTGCTCTGGCCTGGGTGCAGGATAAGTGGGTGTACAACAGGGGAGAAGTGTTCAAGAGAGGGAATGGGTGGGCAAAAAGAAAGGTAGTGTTTTGAGAGGAGTAAGCTGGAGTTTGCTTAGGGGATAGGATGGGCAGCAAAAGGAGGAAAAGTAAATGCTAATAGTGACCACTACCATATGGGGCACCTGCTGAGTGCCAGACAAGTCACAGATAGCCTTATAATCTCTTATAATTCTTGTAAGCACTAGCAGACAGAAGTCATATATCCATGTTACAGATGAGGGTCACGTATTTTATACAAAATAGGACTAGGTACTAGCCCAAGATTGCTTTATTCAACATCCTAATTTCTGCTTTCCCTAATTCTTTTCCTCCAGGACTCTTTACCCCATTTCTTCTCTTTCATATTGCGTTGTTATTTGCATGAGAAAAAGGAAGACAGAAGAATGAGGAGGGTAGGAAATTAAGATTTATTTAGTATCTCATTTAATTCTCCTACTAAATCTTTGAGGTATAATTATCTCATGGTATAGATGAGAAAACTGAGGCTTAGAGAAACTAAAAAACTTGCCTAAGGTAGTGGTTATTGGCACCCAAACTGATTCCAGAAGCCAAGCATTTCCTACTATGAAATGCTGCCTTCCCCCCATGGGAAGCACTTTCCAGGAAATGAACACTTATGAAATCCCTGCTGACCTAGCTCTTTGGGGTGAGGTGACCTGACTCAGGCCAGAAGGCTTGTAGAACTCTCCTTCCAGGCAGAGAAGGCTGATTGGTCAGTGAAGAACACTAGGAGGGACATACTTTATGTTTATTAAATTCCATGCAGTAAGTATTTACTAAGACCTACCTAAATACATTCCATTGTGGTTAGAGAATATACTTTGTTATTATTTCAATCCTGTAAATTTATTGAGACCCAAAAGTGATCTATCTTTTTATTGGTTACTATTTGCGTGGTGTCTCTTTTTCTGTCCCTTTACTTTCAACCTGTTTGGGTCTTTGAATCTAAAGTGTGGTTCTTTGGACAGCATGTGGTCAGATTATGTTTTTTGTGCATTCTGCCAATCTCTGCCCCTTTTAATTGGAGCATCTAATCCATTTACACTAAATTACTAAAAAGATAGGATTTACGTCTGCCATTCACTACCTATTTTTATGTCATATCTTTTTCGTTCTTCAGTTTCTCCATTACTGCCTTCTGTGTTAAATATTTTCTAGTATACTCTTTTTTAATTCCTTTCTTATCTCTTCCAGTATTCTTTCTGCCCTCCTCTCTCCTCTCCTTAAAGAACTCACATCATGTGTATGTTGGTGAGCTTGTTGATATCTCGCAAGTGTTTGAGCCTCTGTTCATTTTTCTTCATTCTTTCTCTTTTCTGTTTCACAGACTGGATCATCTCAGTTGATCTATGCCCAGATTCATGAACTCTTTCTGATGTCTGCTCAAATCTGCTGTTGAGCCTCTCTTGTGAATTTTTCATTTCAGTTACTGTGCTTTTCGACTCCGAAATTTCCATTTGTTTCTTTTCAAAAAATAAGAATAATCTCTATTTCGTTACTGACACTCTGTTTAAAGAGACCTCATTCTCATGCTTTCCTTTATTTCTTTGGACATGATTTCCTAATATTCTTGGAACATATATCAAGTAATTGATTTAAAGTATTTGTCAGGAAAGTCCAACATCTGTGCTTACTCAGGGACAGTTCTGTTGATTTTTTTCTTTCTTATATGGGCCATGTTTTCTTGTCTCTTTATATGTATCATCAGTCATCATTAATTTTTTGTTCAGAATTGGATATGGGCATTTTAAATAATACAGTGTGGCACTGTGGACACCAGATTCCCCCCTGCCCAGGGTTTCTTTCTTTTTTTTAATAAATTTATTTATTTTATTGGCTGTGTTGGGTCTTTTTGGTTGCGGTGAGTGGGGGCTACTCTTCGTTGTGGTGCATGGGCTCCTCATTGCTGTGGCTTCTCTTGTTGCAGAGCACAGGCTCTAGGCACGTGGGCTTCAGTAGTTGCAGCACATGGGCTCAATAGTTGTGGTGCAAAGGCTTAGTTGCTCCATGGCATGTGGGATCTTCCTGGAGCAGGGATCGAACCTGTGTCCCCTGCATTGGCAGGCAGATTCTCAACCACTGCGCCACCTAAGAAGCCCTGCCCAGGGTGAATTTGTTGTTGTTATTTGTCAGTGACTTTTCTGAGTTAATAACGTAAAGTCTGTTTTCTTCATCATGTGTTTCTCTAAACTCTCTTCTTGGTTAGCTTTGTGATCAGCTAATAACTAGATAAGGATTTCCTTAATGCCTAAAACCAGTAAGTTTCCCAGTGTTTTCCAAGGGCTTGGAGTTATTTGCAGACTATTGGTTTTTAAGACTACCAGGGAGCTAGGGTGGGGGTAACGGGAAAAGATCAGGTTAAAACCTCACAAAGCTTGCTGTTCTTACCAAGATTCAGCCACTTTCTTTGAATAAGTGTTTTCTGAATTGTGGCAAGCTTCTTATTAATTTACAGAGTTCTGAAAAATCTGATCCTGACAATTTTTGCTAGTTTTCTTTTATGGAGGCAGAGTTTTCAGAGGTCCTTATTCTGCCATATTACTCTTTATAATGTCAGTAGAATCTGTAGGAGTAACCCCTCTTTCATTCCTGATATAATTAATTTTTGTTTTCTTTTTTTTTATTAATCCATCTAATTGATATTAATTTTTTCAAAAAGCCAGCTTTTGGCTTTAATTTTCTCTGTCGGCTCTTTGTCATTGATTTCTTCTCATATCTATTATTTCCTTCATATACTTTTGGTTTAATTTGCTCTTCTTCAAGTTTCTTAAGTTGGAACATCAGATCATTATTGTTCAATTTTCTTCTTTTCTAATATAGGTGTTTAAAAGTACGAATCTCCCTCTAAGCACTGTTTTAGTTATATTCCACAAGTTTTGGTATGTGTGTTTTCATTATCATTTCATTCAAAATATTTTCTAATTTCCTTTATAATTTCTTCTTTGTAATTTCTTTATAATTACTTATAAGGATATGGCTTCATTTCCCAATATCTAGCACTTTCCTGGATATCATTTTTAATTTAATTATTATTAATTTCTAATTTAATTCCATTTTAGTCAGTTCTACTACCTCAGATGTTAGTCTTTTGAAGTATGTTGAGACTGACAGGATTTTAATTTCTTCAATATGAATATGCATTGTCTATTTCTCACTTTGTATTTGTCCATTTTCCCCCCATGTATTGTGAAGCTTTATTATTAGGATTGAATTATGGATTGAATTATATCCTATTATGGATTGAACTATATCCTTGCAAAATATATGTTGAAGTCCTAACCCCTGGTATCTATACATATGACCTTATCTGGAAATACAGCTTTGCAGATATAATCAGTTAAGATGGGGTCATTACTGTGGGCCCTAATTCAACATGATGTGGGAGAATACCATGTGAAGACAAACACAGATGACACTGAAGGCAGAGATTGAACTGCTGTAGCTGCAAGCCAAGGGACACCAAAGGTTGCTGGAAAATCGTCATAAGCTAGGAAAAAGCAAGAAAAGAGTCTCTCTTACACATTCCAGTGGAAGCATGGCCCTCTGATGCCTTGATTTCAGTCTTCTAGCCTCTAGAACTGTGAGAGAATAAATTTTTAAGTCTCCTATTCTGTGGTACTTTGTTATGGCAACTCTAGGAAACTAACACAAGTACATATACATTAAGGATTTTGTATATCTCTTATTATTTAACCCCTTGAAAGTCCCCCTTTATCTCATAATAATCTTTCTCTGAAAATCTACTTTGTCTAATAGCAACATAGTCACACTAGTTTTTGTAGTACTTGCATTGTATAGCTTTCTATCCTGTTAATTTCTGTTTCTCTGTGTCTTTATGTTTAAAGAGTGTCTCTTGTAGACTGAACATAGTTGGGTCTTGCTTTTTTGTCCAGTCTGACAATCTCAGCCTTTTGATTAGAGTGTTTAGTCCATTTGTATTTAAAGTACTTATTGATTTTAAGCATACCAAAACACTACTTGTTTTTCAGTTGTCTCCTTAGGGTTTTTTCCTCTTTTCCTCTTTTCCAGTCTTCTTCTGGACTAATCAAATATGCTGTACGTCTCACTTTCATTTCCTCTTATTGGCCTTTTTCCTATACTTTTTTTTCTTTTTTAGCTTAATATATATATTAATATAATATAAAATAATTACACAATATAAATACAATACAATATAAAATAATTATATTGGAGTATAGTTGATTAACAATGTTATCTTAGTTTCAGGTGTACAGCAAAGTGATTCATTTATGCATATACATGTATTTATTCTTTTTCAAATTATTTTCCCTTTTAGGTTGTTACATAATATTGAGTGGAGTTCTCTGTGCTATACAGTAGGTCCTTGTTGGTTATCCATTTTAAACAGTGTGTACATGTCAATCCCAAAATCCCTAACTATTCCTTCTTTTTATTATATTTTTGGTGGTTGTTCTAGGGATTATAATATGCATCCTTAACTTATCACAGTCTATTTAGAATTTATGTGTTAAATGAATGAATATACAAAATATGAGAATCATTAAATTAAAATTTTGTTTACCACCTCTTTTGCTCTTGTTGTCATGTATTTTATGTATATATACATAATAAAACCCACACTATAAGCAAGGAAGTCATTGGACTAGGGTGGCTCTAATGCTTTGGCAGCCAATGTAAGCAAGCCAAACCTAAACCAGAGTCAATTTCTGTAAATACCCCAAGGTAAAAAATCAAAATTTGAAGACAACCAATCACAAACAGCCAACTAGACTTTCCCAAATAATGCAACTGCTCAAGCGAGAGCCAATTAAGTAATTTCCTTGCTTTGCTCCTGCATCTGCTCTGCAAAAGCCTTTTCCTTGGTTTCTGCCAGTAGAGCGCCCTCTAACCACTTTCAGTTTGGCACTGCCCGATTCAAAGCAATGTTTGCTCCAGTGAACTCTTCAGAAGTTTAATGTACCTCGGTTTATCTTTTAACAGTATTATATTATTACATTTACTTTAAACAGTCACCTCTCAAAGAAAATAAAAGAAGAAAATACAGTTACACATAAAAAGGTAGATATGTTCTCCACGTACTTTCCATTTCCAGCACTCTTCATCCTGCCGGTAGCTACACGTTTACTGTAGTGCAGACCTGCTCTCAGTGCATTCTTTCAGCTCTTATTTATCTAAAAATGTTTTTTTATCCTCATTTTTAATGGTGAATTTCACAGAATATATAATTCTTGGTTGACTCTCTCTCCTTTCAACACTTTAAAGATGTCATTCTGTTTTCTGTCCTCCACGGTTTCTGACGAGATGTCAACTATCACTTGCATTGGTGCTCCCCTGTAGGTAATGTATTTTATTTCCTCTGGTGAGTTTTGAGATTATCTCTTTAACTGTGATTTTTGGCATTTTAAGATGTGCCTAGATGTCTTTTTTTTTTTTTTTAATCCTGCTTGGCGTTTGCTAGGCTTCTTAGATTTGTAACTAGTTCTCTTTTTTCCAAATTTGGGCAATTATCTTTGGTCTTTGTTTCTTCATTTTTTTGGCCTCATTTTCTCCCTCCAATTAAATATATGTTAGCTTGCTTGATATTGTCCCATAGGTTACTGAGGCTTTGTTAATCTTTTTAAATCTTATTTTCTTTCTCTTCTTTAGAAAGGATCATTTCTATTGATCTGATTTCAGGTTTACTAATCCTTTCTTCTGAAGTCTCCAATTTGCTGTTAATTCCCTAAAGTTACATTTTAATTTCAGATATTTTATTTTCCCATTCTAGAATTTCCACTTGGTTCTTTTTTTATAGTTTCCATTGCTTTGCTGAAATTTACCATCCATCTATTCATTACACTGTATTTTTCTTTAAGTCCATAAAAATATTTTAATAGCTAGTTAGCATCCTTGTCTGTTAATTTCAACATTTGGGTCATCTTGGAGTCTATTCTATTGATATTTATTTATTTATTTATTTATTGGCTGTGTTGGGTCTTTGTTGCTGTGCACAGGCTTTCTCCAGTTGCAGAGAGCGGGGCGACTCTTTGTTGCAGTGCGCAGGCTTCTCATTGTGGTGGCTTCTCTAGTTGCAGAGCACAGGCTCTAGGCGCACAGGCTTCAGTAGCTGCTGCACGCAGGCTCAATAGCTGTGCCTCACGGGCTCTAGAGTACAGGCTCAGTAGTTGTGGCACACGGGCTTAGCTGCTCCTCGGCATGTGGAATCTTCCCAAACCAGGGATCAAACCTGTGCCTCCTGCCTTGGCAGGTGGATTCTTAACCACTGTGCCACCAGGGAGGTCCTATTCTATTGATTTTTATTTGTTTGTTTTTCTTCATCAGGGGTCAAATCTCCCTGTTTTTTCACAATAATAATTATTTTATTGTATGCTGTACATCGTGGGTGACATATTTTAAGAAGTCTGGTTTATGTTGTCTTCCTTTAAAGGGTATTGACTTTTTTTCTGGTAAGTAGTTAAATTACAGGCATATCCTTTTGGCCCTGTTAGCTTTGGTTTTATTCTTTATTAAAGTGGGTGTATTTCAGTTTCGACTTTAATCTTAGGTTCTCAGGCCTCAAACTAGGACATATTCCTGACTCCTAAATTGTGTCTTTTCAGGAGTCTCACCCGAAAGTCCAAGGTGCTCATAGAAGCCCCTACACTCTGGCTTGGCCAGACAGCAATACGTCTCAGAACAGCACAACCTCTAGTATCACGATTCAGCTCTCGGCCCACAGCAGATCCTCTTTTCTAGGCCTCACAGAGCCTCACCCTGCACCTGTGCAGCCTAGCCCTCACCCAGGGACCAGGGTGAATTCCTGTGCAACTTCCTCTTCTTCAATAACCTGCCCTCAATTTTCAGGTGCTTAAGTAGCCCACTAATCCAGTCCTTGTCCCTTCAGCTCAGCAAATCACCTTTCCACTTAGGATTCACCTCCCTGCACCACAGCACAAATCTGCGGTGATTATGAGGCTTACTTCCCGTGTTTCTCGTCTCTCCAGGATCATACCAACCACCTTTTGACTGAAAAAAGTTGCATCACATATTTCATACAATTCTATAGCTGTTCAGTGAGAGCGAATCTTGTACCAATTACTCTGTTATAGCCAGAGGTGGACATTATTATGTCTTTTTTGACATCAGATTCTTTCAGAACTTTTTGTTTCTCATGTTTTTTTTTTGTTTGGTTGGAGTTTTTTTTGGGGGGGGGGAATTTGTTCTTTTGTTTTTAATATTTATTTATTTGTTTGCTTATTTATTTATTTAGTCTGCTTGCTCCAGGTCTTAGTTGCAGCACATGAGATCTTCATGGCGGCACATGGGATCTTTCAGTTGCGGTGTGCAGACTCAGTTGCAGCATGCATGCGGGATCTAGTTCACCCATCAGTGATGGAATCTGTGCACCCTGCATTGGAATCGGGGAGTCTTACTCACTGGACCACCAGGGAAGTCCCTGTTCCTCATGTTTCTCATGCTCCTTTCTACTGAGGGCCTAAGCTTAGGCCTAGTCCACCATTTGGATAATCCAGCACCACCCTGTCTCCTGTTCCAATTTTTTCCCACTCTATCTTCTAATCCTAAAAATGGATTACAATCAGGAGAATAAGAATTTAAGCCACAGAATGGGAGAAAATATTCTCAAAACACACAGCTGACAAAAGACTGTTATTCAAAATATGCAAAGAACTCTTAAAACTCAACAAGACAAACAATCCAAATAAACTATGGGCAAAAGAGCTGAACAAGCATTTTACCAAAGAAGATATACAAATGTGAAATAAGCATATGAAAAGGTGCTCCACGTTGATACGTCATCAAGGAAATGCAAATTAAAGCAAAGAGATACCAATCTGCATCGAATAGAATGGCCAAAATCTAGAATCCTGACAACACCCAACAGGAGCTCTCATTTATTGGTGGTAGGAATACAAAAATGGTACAGCTACTTTGGAACACAGTTTGGCAGTTTCTTACAGAACTAAACATATTCTTACAATTCAGTTCAGCAATCACGCTCATTGGCATTTACCCAAAGGAGTTGAAAATTTATATCCACACAAAAGCTTACACACAGATATTTATTTCAGCTTTATTTATAATTGCCTCAACTTGGAAGCAGTCAAGATGTCCCTCAGTAGGTGAATGGGTAAATAAATTTTGATACATCCAGACTATGGAATATTATTCAGTGCTAAAAAGAAATGAGCTATCGTGGACTTCCTAGGTGGCGCAGTGGCTACGAATCTACCTGCCAGTGCAGGGGACACGGGTTTGAGCCCTGCTCTGGGAAGATTCCACATGCCACGGAGCAACTAAGCCCTTGAGCCACAACTATTGAGCCCATGTGCCGCAACTATTGAAGCCCACGTGCCTAGAGCCCGTGCTCCACAACAAGAGAAGCCACTACAATGAGGAGCCCACGCACCACAATGAAGAGTAGTCCCCGCTCGCAGCAACTGGAGAAAGCCCATGTGCAACAACGAAGACCCAACACAGCCAATAAATAAATTAAATAAATAAATTTATTAAAAAAAAAAAGAAATGAGCTATCAAGTTAAGACATGGAGGAAACTTAAATGTGTATTACTAAGCAAAAGAAGCCAAGGCTACATGCTATATGATTCCAAGTATATGACTTTCTGGATAAGGCAAAACTAATGCAGAGAGTAAAAAGGATCAGAGGAATTTTTTTTTTTTTTTTTTGGCTGCATTGGGTCTTTGTAGCTGCACACGGGTTTACTCTACATTGTGGTGTACGGGCTTCTCATTTCAGTAGCTTCTTTTGTTGCAGAGCATGGGCTCTAGGCATATGGGCCTCAGGAGTTGCAGCACATGAGCCCTAGAGCACTCAAGCTTCAGTAGTTGTGGTGCATGGGCTCAGTAGTTGTGGCTCTCGGACTCTAGGATGCACAGGCTTCAGTAGCTGTGACTCACAGACTTGGTTGCTCCAGGGCATGTAGGATCCTCCCAGACCAGGGATCAGACCCATGTCCCCTGCATTGGCAGGCAGATTCTTAACCACCATGCCACCAGGGAAGTCCCCAGAGGATTTTTAAGGTAATGAAACTATTCGGTACCATATGGTGGGTGCATGTCATTACACATTTAGTAAAACCCATAGACTATACAACACCAAAACGAACCCTACTATAAACTATGTATTTTGAGTGATAATGACGTATTAACATAGGTTCATCAGTTGTAACGAATGTACCACTCTGGTCTCAATGTTGTTAGTCAGATGTTGTTAGTGAGGAGGTTTGGGGGGGCGGGTGGAGCAGTCGGGGTGATGAGGAAAGTGAAATTTCCATGCTTGTAATTGCTTACTCTGCTCTATCTTGCAAAGGCCTGCTCGCCACTCAGTTAAACAGTAAAATGAATTACTAAGAGTGATCAGATAAGGGAAGACTGTCTTGCTCTCAGACCACCCCCCCCCCCACCCCAAGCCTTTGTTTGAGACCCTTTGCACATAGACTTGTTAAGTGACCATTAACTTCAACCAGCAACCAATGTGAGAATGCAAATTGGGACCTTAGTCCTGATAGGAATGGAATGTCCGGCTCCTACAAGTTGCTGTTAGGACCCCCTACTATGTGCGTAACCCATGGCAACTCCCCTGCTATGTAACTGCCCGTGACCTATAGTAATTTGTAGCCAATCAGTTTGTACCAATTATAGCTGTATGTTTTACCCTATATAAGGAGAAGACTCCCCTGAAACGGGGCCCCCAGAATTTTGGAGCGTTCGCTCGTCTGGGTCCGCCGGCTCAATAAACCTGAGTTCTCCAACTCTGTGAGTGTTGTGCTTGGTTTCTCGTGGGATCAGTTCTTTTCTGCAACAGGGGGATATGTGGGAACTCTCTGTACTTTCTGGCCAATTTTGCTTTGAACCTAAAACTGCTCTAGAAAGAAAGTCTATTTTGAAAAATGGATTAAGAGTCAAAGTGGTGTGGGATTAAACAAATGCTAGTGGGAACGCCAGCTAAAGGAAATGTAACACACTTAGGGAAATTTCCAGGAGAACCTGTTTTTTACATTGGTTATGAAGCTATCTAAAGCTAGACAGCTAGAGATCGTATATACTTAGAACATTAGCCCATTCTCTTAGCTGGACTCACAGAGGAAGGAATGGTTCTAAGAATTCAAAACATCAAATAATCACTTAACAACAAACAAACACGATGGGCATTGTGGAGGCCAGGAATTTATCATTCTGAGTAGTCAGCTTTAGACTAATTTTAAAAATGAGTTGTCCTATGCATTTTATCCCGAAGGATATTCATTGTGGCCTTTTTTATAATAAAAGAAACCTGGAAACTATCTAAACATCTAGTAATAGAGGACTGCTTGGGACTTCCCTGGTGGCACCAACGCACCTGTCAATGCAGGGGACGTGGGTTCGAGCCCTGGAGCCTGCGCACCACAATGAAGAGTAGCCCCTGCTCACCGCAGCTAGAGAAAGCCCGCATGCAGCAACGAAGACCCAACTCAGCCAATAAATAAATAAATTTATTTTAAAAATTATAAAATGTTTGGAGAAAACATATTTTTACTTTGTTTCCCCCATCTCTCTTTTTTTTCTGTTGAGGAACATCAAAGACACACCATCATTTTCTATCTGTTATATTTTCTTATATTCTTTTTTGTTGTTATTGTTCTAGGTATGATGTGATATTCTAGGTGAAGTTCTCAGCTACTATATACCAACGTCATTTGGGAGTAGGTTAAATAGCCATTTGCATATAGTGATTTTATATTTCTAGATATTAATGTTTTTTCTTTTCTTTTGAAGTATAGTTGATTACTATTGTGTTAATTTCTGCTATACAGCAAAGTGTATACACATATATATATAGGCACACATTCCTTTATTTATGTTCTTTTCCATTATGGTTTATCACAGATTATTGAGTATAGTTCCCGGTGCTATACAGTAGGACCCTGCTGTTTATCCATTCTATATATAATAGCTTACATCATGATAACAGTTTTAAGTAAACAAAGCAACTTGCAAAATAGTGTATACAACTTGATCCTAGTTTTATTTAAATTTATTTGTGCGTAGAAAGACGTTATATATCAAAATGTTGAGTTATTTGTGGGTAAATGTATTACAGGCATTTTTCTTCTTTATCATTTATTCATTTTCTGAATTTTTACAATATATATATTGTTTTTAAGAAGAAAAATGTACAATTTTTAAAATGAGTTGAATGATACGAACAAAAAGCAGTTAATGTGAAAAACAGGGAAGATGGTTGATTTTTATCAACTTTATTTCAACCAGAAGAATGATGGTTCATGACATTAAGCAAAATGTTATAGTAAAGAAGAATCATAATAATTTTCTCATAATGTGCCCTCCCCCAAAAAAGTAAGTAGTAAGTGGACAGTATTTTCTATAGTTTACCCTTTCTTCTATAGGAAATGGCCGGGTATGCCTCATATGCCAGGAGATTTGTATCAATTTTTTTAGGAACCCTCCCAGCTCTGAGTTTGGGTTCTCCCCATTTCTTCAGATGACTAAGTGAGGCTCAGAGCTGTTAAGTGACTTATCCAAGTTCCTATGACTTTTATATCAGACATCTGTTGAAAAAAAAAAACAACTGCCATTATAAGATTCTGAAATACACACTTAAGTGGCTTAAGATTCTTGTCTGTGTAGCGCAGGGGTCAAAGACCCCAGGGCCAACTCTGGAATTCAGAATAGCTGGTTTCAAATCCCAACTCCCCTGCTTATTCTTTGTGACTTCTGGGCAAATTGCTTGGCTTCCTGGTGCCTCCGTGTGTTAGCTATAAAAGGAAGGCAACTCGACTTAGGGTTTCTGTGAGGATTAAATGAGTGAAGGTATGTAAAGTCCTTAAAATAGTAAGAACACAATGACTGATAAATGCCAACTGAAGTGCAATGTCCCGTCTATTCTCTTCCATCCTAGGAGCCAGATCATTGCTCGCGTGCAGTATTGTGATTGGAAAGCAGGGCTCCAACTATACCATTCCATTGTTCTCAGCTCCTGTCTGCCAGGAAGCCCTCAGGAGTTTAAATTGCCAGGGCCTCTGAGGGTGTGCGACCTACAAATGCCACCTTGAGGGTGTGATCGGCATGTTAGTAGACGCCTTCAGTTAAATGAGCCAAAAGAGATTCTCTAAAGTTGGAGTTTTTCATCTGGGGTCCTTGCATCCCCAGTGCTACCAAGGTATTTAAAACTGTGTTTGTGGCTGTCCTTCAAACCCACATGGTAAAATCAGGGACATTAAATTATAATCATACCGAAAACACATGCAAGGCCAAAAAGATGGCGGCGAAGTAGAGAGACGTGGAGTGCATCCCTCCCCACAGATGCATTGGGAATGCACGGAAGGACGCAGTCATTCTCACAGAGAACCAGCTGAACACCAGCAGACGGCCTTGGACACCGGATGGGACTGCGGGGAGCCCGACATAGCCGGTAGGGAGGCATCTACGAGGGCTCAAAGAGGGTGAAGCGGCGGAGCTGTGGCAGACGGGAGGGAGTGAGAAACATTCGGAGGGTCCGCAGCGCAGCTCAGCGGTCCCGGACCAAGACATCGATCCGCGGCTGAACAGAGGGTCCAGGAGCGGGAGTGTGGGAGCAGGAGAGCTGGTTCAGTGTGGGAAACATTGTTGCCGGTAGGGTGACGGACCGAGAGGACAGGAGGGAGGAGGCCCGCGGAGAGGAGAGCCCGTTCCTGAGAGCTGCCCGGCCATGATGGCGGCTGGAGGCTGCAGGCTCACTGTCAGCTGGGAGGAGCCGCGCGCATAGCCTCTCTCTCTCTTTCCGCGCCTCTGCAACAGGCAGTGGAGAGACGCCCTGCGGGCCACCTAAGGCGCTCAGGGATAACAAGTACCCTCAGGCACTCGGGTGGGGCTAGATTAAAACCCCTTGCAACGCCAGCAGCAGGGAGGCTGCGAGAGAAAAAAAAAAAAAAAAGAAAAGAAAAAAACCCCCGAGAGAGGCCCAACTCTAAGACTTTCTGTTTACGCCTGAGCCACCGGCGCCCTCTGCAACAGGCACCTCCAAGCCTGACTGAGACATCAGTGCGCCACTGCTCACTCCCTCCCAGGAGAAGGAGCCACTGTTGTACCCTCTCCCTCCCCACACACCGACGCTTACAGACGAACAATAAAGGAACCTCTGCTGGTCACAGAATAACGCAAAAAAACCCAAGGACAAGCAACCCCAAAAGTTTGGACAACCATGAGGAAACAAAGAAACACCATGCAGGCAAAGGAGCAGGAAAAAAACCCACAAGACCAAATAAATGAGGAGGAAATAGGAAAAATGCCTGATAAAGAATTTAGAGTAATGATAGTAAAAATGATACAAAATCTCGATAACAAAATAGAGAAAGTACAAGAAACAGTTCATAAGAACTCAGAAAAACAAATGGCAATGGATAACAAAATAACTGAAATTAAAAATACTCTAGATGCTATAACCAGCAGAATGACTGAGGCAGAAGAACGAATAAGTGAGTTGGAAGATAGAATGGGGGAAATAACTGCCACAGAGCAGGAAAAAGAAAAAATAATAAAAAGATTAGAAGACAGTCTCAGAGACCTCACTGATAACATTAAGCGTACCAACATTCGAATTATAGGCATCCCAGAAGAAGAAGAAAACAAGAAAGGGTCTGAGAAAATATTTGAAGAGGTTATAGTGGAAAACTTCCCCAACATGGGAAAGGAAATAATTCACCAAGTCCAAGAAGCACAGAGAGTCCCATACAGAATAAACCCAAGGAGAAATACACCGAGACACATATTAATCAAACTAACGACAACTAAACACAAAGAAAAAATATTAAAAGCAGCAAGAGAAAAGCAACAAACAACATATAAGGGAAAACCCATCAGGATAACAGCTGACCTTTCCACAGAAACTCTGCAGGCCAGAAGGGAATGGCAGGATATCCTGAAAGTCCTGAAAGAGAGAAACCTACAGCCAAGAATACTCTACCCAGCAAGAATCTCATTCAGATTTGAGGGAGAAATCAAAAGCTTTCCAGACAAGCAAAAGTTAAGAGAATTCAGCACCACCAAACCAGCCTTACAACAAGTGCTAAAGGAACTTCTCTAAGTAGGAAACACAAGAAAAGGAAAACACCTACAAATACAAACTCAAAACAATTAAGAAAATGGTCATTGGAACACACATGTCAATAATCACCTTAAATGTAAATGGATTAAATGCTCCAACCAAAAGACACAGACTGGCTGAATGGATACAAAAACAAGACCCTTCTATATGCTGCCTACAAGAAACCCACTTCAGACCAAGGGATACATATAGACTGAAAGTAAAGGGATGGAAAAAGATATTCCATGCAAATGGAAGTCAAAAGAAAGCTGGAGTAGCAATACTCATATCAGACAAATTAGACTTGAAAGTAAAGACTATTAAAAGAGACAAGGAAGGACACTACATAATGATCAAGGGATCCATCCAAGAAGAACATATCACAATGGTAAATATCTATGCCCCCAATATAGGAGCACCTCAATACATAAGGCAAATGCTAACAGCTATAAAAGGGGACATCGACAGGAACACAATAATAGTGGGAGACTTGAACACCCCACTTACATCAATGGACAGATCATCCAAACAGAAAATAAATAAAGACACACAAGCTTTAAATGACACATTAGACCATCTCGACTTAATTGATATTTATAGGACATTCCATCCAAAAACGACAGACTACACGTTCTTCTCAAGTGCACACGGAACATTTTCCAGGATAGATCACATCTTGGGTCACAAATCAAACCTCAGCAAATTCAAGAAAATTGAAATCATATCAAGCATCTTCTCAGACCACAACGCCATGAGACTAGATATCAATTACAGGAAAAAAACTGCAAAAAAGACAAACACATGGAGGCTAAACAATTCACTCTTAAACAACCAAGGAATCACTAAAGAAATCAAAGAGGAAATCAAAAAATATCTAGAAACAAATGACAACGAAAACACAACAACCCAAAACCTATGGGATGCAGCAAAAGCAGTTCTAAGGGGGAAGTTTATAGCAATACAGTCCTACCTTAAGAAACAAGAAAATGATCGAATAAACAACCTAACCTTACACCTAAAACAACTAGAGAAAGAAGAACAAAGAAACCCTAAAGTGAGCAGAAGAAAAGAAATCATAAAGATCAGAGCAGAAATAAATGAAAAAGAAAGGAAAGAAACCATAAGAAAAATAAATAAAACTAAAAGCTGGTTCTTTGAGAAGATTAACAAAATTGATAAACCATTAGCCAGACTCATCAAGAAAAAAAGGGAGAAGATGCAAATCAACAGAATTAGAAATGAAAAAGGAGAAGTAGCAACGGACACCTCAGAAATACAAAAGATCATGAGAGACTACGACAAGCAACTATATGCCAATCAATTGGATAACCTGGAAGAAATGGATACATTCTTAGAAAAATACAATCTTCCAAGACTGAACCAGGAAGAAATAGAAACCATGAACAGACCAATCACAAGTACGGAAATTGAGGCAGTGATTAAAAATCTCCCAACACACAAAAGCCCAGGACCAGATGGGTTCACAGGCGAATTCTATCAAACATTTCGAGAAGAGTTAACACCTATCCTTCTCAAACTCTTCCAAAATATTGCAGAAGGCGGAGCACTCCCAAACTCATTCTACGAGGCTACCATCACCCTGATACCAAAACCAGGCAAAGATGTCACAAAAAAAGAAAACTATAGACCAATATCACTGATGAATATAGATGCAAAAATCCTCAACAAAATACTAGCTAACAGACTGCAACAGCACATTAAAAAAATCATACACCACGATCAAGTGGGGTTTATCCCTGGGATGCAAGGATTCTTCAATATACGCAAATCAATCAATGTGATACATCATATCAACAAATTGAAGGATAAAAACCATATGATCATTTCAATAGATGCAGAAAAAGCTTTTGACAAAGTTCAACATCCATTTATGATAAAAGCTCTCCAGAAAATGGGCATAGAAGGAAATTACCTCAACATAATAAAAGCCATATATGAAAAACCAAAAGCCAACATTGTTCTCAATGGAGAAAAACTGGAAGAATTCCCCCTAAAAACAGGAACAAGACAAGGGTGTCCACTCTCACCTCTATTATTCAACATAGTTTTGGAAGTTTTAGCCACAGCAATCAGAGAAGAAAAAGAAATAAAAGGAATCCAAATTGGAAAAGAAGAAGTAAAATTGTCACTCTTTGCAGATGACATGATATTATATATAGAAAACCCTAAAGACTCTACCAGAAAACTGCTAGCACTCATTGATGAGTTTAGTAAAGTAGCAGGATACAAAATTAATGCACAGAAATCTCTTGCATTCCTATACACTAACAACGGAAGAGCAGAAAGAGAAATTAAGGAAACTCTCCCATTCACCATTGCAACCAAAAGAATAAAATACCTAGGAATAAACCTGCCTAAGGAGGCAAAAGATCTGTATGCAGAAAACTTTAAGACACTGATGAAAGAAATCAAAGACGACACAAACAGATGGAGGGACATACCATGTTCCTGGATTGGAAGAATCAACATCGTGAAAATGTCTGTACTACCCAAAGCAATTTACAGATTCAATGCAATCCCGATCAAATTACCAATGGCATTTTTCACAGAACTAGAGCAAGAAATCTTACGATTTGTATGGAAACGCAAAAGACCCCGAATAGCCAAAGCAATCTTGAGAAGGAAAAATGGAGTTGGTGGAATCAGGCTTCCTGACTTCAAACTATACTACAAGGCCATAGTGATCAAGACAGTATGGTACTGGCACAAAAATAGAAAGGAAGATCAATGGAATAGAATAGAGAACTCAGAAGTAAGCCCAAACACACATGGGCACCTTATCTTTGACAAAGGAGGCAAGAATATACAATGGAAAAAAGACAGCCTCTTCCATAAGTGGTGCTGGGAGAACTGGGCAGCAACATGCAAAAGAATGAAATTAGAACACTTCCTAACACCATACACAAAAATAAACTCCAAATGGATTAAAGACCTACATGTAAGGCCAGACACTATCAAACTCCTAGAGGAAAACATAGGCAGAACACTATATGACATCCATCAAAGCGCCATCCTTTTTGACCCACCTCCTAGAATCATGGAAATAAAATCAAGAATAAATGAATGGGACCTCATGAAACTTAAAAGCTTTTGCACAGTGAAAGAAACCATAAACAAGACTAAAAGGCAACCCTCAGAGTGGGAAAAAATAATTGCCTATGAAACAACGGACAAAGGATTAACCTTCAAAATATACAAGCAGCTCATGAAGCTTAATACCAAAAAAGCAAATAACCCAATCCACAAATGGGCAGAAGACCTAAATAGACATTTCTCCAAAGAAGACATACAGATGGCCAACAAACACATGAAAAGATGCTCCACATCACTAACCATCAGAGAAATGCAAGTCAAAGCCACAATGAGGTATCACCTCACACCAGTCAGAATGGCCATCATCACAAAGTCTGGAAACAACAAATGTTGGAGAGGGTGTGGAGAAAAAGGAACTCTCCTGCACTGTTGGTGGGACTGTAAATTGGTACAGCCACTATGGAAAACAATTTGGAGGTTCCTTAAAAAACTACAAATAGAACTACCATATGATCCAGTAATCCCACTCCTGGGCATATACCCAAAGAAAACCATAATCCCAAAAGAAACTTGTACCATAATGTTTATTGCAGCACTATTTACAATAGCCAGGACATGGAAGCAACCTAAATGCCCATCAACAAATGAATGGATACAGAAGATGTGGCATATATATACAATGGAATATTACTCAGCTATAAAAATGGATGAGATGGAGCTATATGTAATGAGGTGGATAGAACTACAGTCTGTCATACAGAGTGAAGTAAGTCAGAAAGAGAAGGACAAATATTGTATGCTAACTCACATATACGGAATCTAAAAATGGTACTGTTGGACTCAGTGACCAGAACAAGGATGCAGATACAGAGAATGGACCGGAGAACTCGAGGTATGGGAGGGGGCGGGGGGTGAAGGGGAAACTGAGACGAAGCGAGAGAGTAACACAGACATATATATACTACCAACTGTAAAATAGTCAGTGGGAAGTTGTTGTATAACAAAGGGAGTCCAACTCGAGGATGGAAGATGCCTTTGAGGACTGGGGCGGGGAGGGTGGGGGGGGGCTTGGGGGGGACGTCAAGGAAGGAGGGAAGAGGGGGATATGTGTATAAAAACGGATGATTGAACCTGGTGTACCCCCCCAAAAAATAAATAAATAAATAAATAAATAAATAAATAAATAAATAAAAATTATAATCATACCTCATGTGGAAACAAAGATGGTATCTCCACTTTGCCCACCAAACTTGGCTGTTTCCCGATATTAAGTCTGGAATTCAAAATAGAAGATTAGCTATATTTTTATTACTGTCATTACTGCAATTATTTGCCTAGTGTTCTCAAGATTGTTGCCCAAAAGGAGGTTCAAAGATGGTTGGCAGACTGGCAGTTTTAATGTAATAAGTGTTTGGAAATCCAAGGGTTTTGTAAGACAGCATTCATTTTAAAAAATAGGAGAGCGGAGAATGTTACCTATATTTCTTCTGTTTCTATATTGTTGAAAATCTTAATTTGACTGGGCATGACACAAATACATTTGAATTTATATTGAAGGAAAAAAAACGAAAAATATTGCACTGGTCATTATCATGAAGATGTTAAAAAAAAGAAAAAAGAAAAAAAGCACCAGACCCTTATTCATGTTGCACACAGAGCAGCTCATTCTAATTATCTCTTAATAGGCCAAAATCACATTCTTGAACTCAATTGTGCTTGGCTTCTTTTTACCTAATGATTTTGCAAGAGCACATTCTGAAGAGGTTTAGCTCCAAACCTTCTGCTCAGCTCCTAATGGTGGAATTTTGTATTTGTTTCCTCTTGCTCAGTTACTAACCAGGTGATGGGGATGTGGGAGCCTGCACACTTGGCCACACCCCATCAGCCCTGGGAGCAGATGGAGTCTCTGCTGGTGACTGGCCACCCCCAGGTACGGATGTCTGCAGAGGCACCGTGATTGAGGTGACGACTGGCCCTGGGTCACATCTCCTTGGTGCACCCGCTCCACCCTCTCCACCCCCGTAGAGGGTTATGTTTTGGATAATTGCAGATCCCTTATTATTTCCCCCTGTCCTCTGGGGTAACTGTAGAGCCTCAGGAAGAGAGAAACATCTATGATGGCCAAAGTTTGCTGTACATTTCTTACTTCATGTTGGAAATCCATCAGGGCCTGTATCACTAGCTGCTTCTGCATCTTCTTCTCGCTCCACCCCAACCCCAACCCTGCAACCTCTCTACTTCCTGTTGTCCAGTGGTTCTACTTCCTGATGTTTTTCTAAGTAACATCCCTAGTGATACCGTATCCCTTTAAAACATATTACAAAGCTATACAGGTATGGGACTTCCCTGGTGGAGCTGTGGTTAAGAATCCTCCTTCCAAGAATAAAGATGCAGATGCAGAGAATGGACTGGAGGACACGGGGTTGGGGTGCGGGGGGAGAGGTGGTGCAAAGCGGAAGCTGGGACGAAATGAGAGAGTAGCATAGACGTATATACACTACCAACTGTAAAATAAATAGCTAGTGGGAAGTTGCTGTATAACAAAGGGAGATCAACTTAATGATAGGTGATGCCTTAGAGGGCCAGGACAGGGAGGCTGGGGGGGAGTAGTGGGAGGGAGGGGATATGGAGATATAGGTATAAATACAGCTGATTCACTTTGGTGTACCTCAAAATCTGGTACAAGAGTGTAAAGCAATTATATTCCAATAAAGAGCTTAAAAAAAATAGAGAGAATCCTCCTTCCAATGTAGGGGACATGGGTTTGATCCCTGGTCCAGGAAGATCCCACATGCTGCGGAGCAACTAAGCCCGTTTGCCACAGCTACTGAAGCTTGCATGCTCTAGGGCCCGTGTGCCGCAACTACTGAGCCCACATGCTGCAACTACTGAAGCCCATGCACCTGGCACCTGTGCTCTGCAAGAAGAGAAGCTACTGCAATGAGAGCCCGCACACCACAATGAAGAGTAGCCCCTTCTTGCTGCAACTAGAGAAAGCCCGTACATAGCAATGAAGACCCGATGCAGCTAAAAAAACAGACAAACAAAAACTACATAGGTATGGCATGCTTGTGGCAAAATATTTACAGAGAGGAAGGATGTAAAACAGCGAAAATCTCCCCTTCCATCAGTCCCTCTGTGTAGAGGTGACCACTATTAAGTTTCATAGATGTTCTTCCAGAGTATTTTTATGCATATCTCGTATCAGGAGCCTGTTTTTAAATACAAATAGGAAGTATACTTTATAAATATATAATGTGCTACAATTTGCATTTTCACTTAATGCTACATGTACTTCTTCCCTGGAATCTTCTACTGCTGGGGAGGCAGTAGAGCTTGGTGGAGCTGTGTGATCACAGGCAAGGGACTTAACCTCTGTACCTCACTTTCCTCTTCTGTAAAAGGGAAACAATAACAGTTCGTATCTTACTGTGTAAATGAATTAATACATGTAAAGTGCTTAGAAAAACAGCTGGCACAGAGCTATTGTCATCACTTCTATTCTCCAAAACTTCCCCGTCATGATCTTCTCATCTCCGGCTATGGGTCTCAGTCTGGGACAAGGATGGCAGCAGTGGTCCCTCCTAGGCTATGAGGGTGACCAGGCCAGCATGGTGGGGCGGCTGCTCAGAGCTGCTCAGGCCATGCTGGGTTTATTTGCTGCTCCTGAGCTAACTGCTGTGTCATGAAACACTGTCCAGATATGTGGTGTGCCCAGATGGCTCACGGCACCTGTGTTCCAAGACTTGGATCCCCACAGTCCTGGGCCAGCAGAATCCATGGGTGGTCGCCTCTGCCACTAACAGCATCATTTGCTTCTCCCAACGTGCCCCACCAACATAATTTTCTATGTGAGACCCAGTGTGAAAAAGGTCACAAAGCACTGTTCACAGCACTTGCTGAATGTGTCAGTCCTGGCCCAGATAAAACCTTCAGCCTCTGAAAGCCCTGAGCCAGCCCCCAGTTGGCGTGGCTGTGTCACTCCCTTTTTCCTCTGCAGTGGAAGAGAATCTCAGATTTGCCAGGTCAGCACCCAAGAGAAGGCTTCACAGAGACCAGGGGAAGTCAAGCAGAAGTTACTTTCGTTAGTCCAATGGGCAGGGAGCAGCACCAGCATCCCACCTGTGTCCTCCTCTTCCTCAGTGCTTGGCAGACCTTCCTGTGCACACCTCACCTGTTTGGTCGGGGGTCAATTACTGCAACTTCTAGCACAGCAGGTCTGGGTTGGGCTGAGACCCTGCATTCCTTTTTTTGTTTGTTTCTTTTTCCTGCACCATGTGGCTTGTGTGATCTTAGTTCCCTGACCAGGGATCACACCCATGCCCTCAGCAGTGAAAGCACACAGTCCTAACCATTGGACCGCCAGGGAATTCCCAAGGCCCTGCATTCCTAATCAGCTCCCAGAAGGGGCAGCTGCTGATGTGCAGAACCACTGGAGCAGCAAGGTCCTGACTTAGCCCGCTGAGCCCTTTCCCTTAAGGTTTGAAACCCAGGAGCCAAGAGACTGGCCTGTGCCATTGGCCCCGAGGGTGTATCTCAGCGAAACTGACCTGGTTCAGTGGAAACTTGTTGGCTGAGATGTGTAACCAGCATAACCGATGTCTTTGGACTCCGCTATGATGCGTTTGTTCTTCTAAAAAAAATCAGACATTAGCCACATTTCATGTAGTAAAACCCTGCCCAAACCCTGCCCCAATCCAGTCACTTAACACATGGGGTTGCATTACTGCAAGGTGAACAAATTTACTAGCCTAAGTGTCCTGCAGAGCCAACTGCCAATCCCCTTCTATCCCGAATGCATTTTTTTTTCTGGGGTTTCATTATACTTATGTTCCTGTAATTTCTCACTGGTTCATCTCTGAATGACTTTTCTATTAACTGAAAAACAAAACAAAACAAAGCAAAAAACCACCTGAGTTGTTTTCTTAATACAACTTCTTTGAAAGTGGAGATCATGTGTTCTAAGTGACTAGAGTCCCGGGAGAAAAGCTGGACCACGGTTTGGTGTTCATGGGTGGATGCAGTCATCGCAGAAATCTCCAAGCCTCCTATTCTAAAAAGCATCACTGATGAGAATTAGGTGACTGATTCCTCCTGCCTGAAGGAGGAAATTAAAGAAAATCTGAACAGGACAACTATGATATGAAATATGACACAAGTTGTTTCTAACAGGTGAAAGTAAATTTAAAAGAAGGGGATTCAAGTTCTACCAAACCTTTGGAGCAGGACCTTGGGCAAGTCGCATAATGGAAACATAAATGATAGCTAATGTCTCATCAAGTGCTTACTACATGCCAGGGCCTGTGCTAAATGCTTTACATGCATCATTGTCTCACTCAGTCCTCACCACCCTCCTGTTGGAGGGCACTGTGATGAGGCAATTGAGGCTCGGAGAGGTTAGATAACGTGTCTTACGGAAAAATGACTAAGAAGAGGATAAAGCAGAACTGTACCTGGGTCATCAGCCTCTAGATCCCACGTTGTAACCATCTCTGGTATTTCATCTCCTCTGAGTCTGTTGTTCCAGGGTAAAATGGAGGTTGGGCTTCTTTATTCCAAAGGTGGCTTCTGGCTTTGACATTTTTATTTTTTTACCAAATAAATTGTTTATTTTTTAATTTATTTTTGGCTGCGTTGGTTCTTTGTGGCTGCGCGCGGGCTTTCTCTAGTTGTGGCGAGCGGGGGCTACTCTTCGTTGCGGTACATGGGCTCTAGGCGAGCAGGCTTCAGCACATGGGCTCAGTAGCTGTGACACACAGGCCCTAGAGCACAGGCTCAGTAGTTATGGCGCACGGGCTTAGTTACTCTGTGGCATGTGAGGTCTTCCTGGACCAGGGCTCAAACCTGTGTCCCCTACATTGGCAGGTGGATTCTTAACCACTGTGCCACCAGGAAACTCCCTAGACCAATACTTTCCGAATGTAACATTTTACAAGCATTACTTTGACCTTTCATTATAAATCTAAGGGTGGGTTCATCTCATTCTACACGTGAAGACACTCACCTTGTCACCCAGCTCCAATGAGGACCCAACTCGGACTTCAAAACCCATTTTCTTTCCACTATGACAGCAGTTCTCCAAATGTAGTCTGTGCACTCCTGCAGTTCCTCTAGACACTTTTAGGGGGTCTGTGAGGTCAAAACTCCTAAGACATCATTTGTCTTTTCACATGTTGATGTTTGCAATGATGGTGCAAAGGCAATGAACTGCTGCACTGGAGCACCAATCTAGCCTCATACTCACAGTAGGGAAAAATTGTCCTTGACGGAGCAGAGACAATTGTTATTAAATCGTGACCCTTAAAGGCATGTCTTCTGCGGCATACCGTAGTACAGTGGTTTTCTTAAGGAAAACCACTTGTGCAACTGGTCGTGTTGTGAGCTGGACTGCCCTGTTTTTCATGGAATACCAGTGTTACTTGAAATAATTACTGACAGAAAATCAGGGGTCATTCTGCCATGGGTATTGGCAGACATTGTCTTGACAACGAATGAAGTGAGACTCTCACTTCAAGAACAACTGACAGTGTTAGTTGCCAATGAAAAAATGTGAGATTTCAAGCAAAAATTAGAATTTTGGAAAACTTGTATCTGTTATAGTGAGCTGCTGGTTTCCCAATACTTAAAGACTTTCCTGATGAGATGAGATACTTGGTAGCACTAATGAATGTAATTTTAAAATACTGCATAACTGAATGTGTCAGGATTTGAAAGCAGATTTCCAGCAACCCTGCCAACAAGATCTGAACACAGCCCCTGGGGGTTGGGGGTGCGGGGGGCTCTTCCTTGGGGGCTCTATCTCAGCTGCAGAGGTCGCGGCTGCCCCTCATACCTGCCATTCCCATATTCTTAAGAGTTCAGTTTCCTAAGAGCCAGTCCCTCGTGACTGCAGCTCCTGCTGTAGTTAGTAATTCCCTGGTTGAATTACTGTGTGGTCTCTCTCTCTCCTGATTGGATTGAGACTGATACAGCTGGCCTTGCAAACAAGAGCTGAGATCAGTTACCAGGGAAGAAAACCAAACCAGAACAGTCACTGCTGTGAAGGAAGAGAGCGAGGAGAGGGGCACGACCCGCCACCCTCCTCACCTTGACATGGGGCGGGGCAGGGGGGGTGAAGGAGAGAGTCCGGAACAGCTGCTTTTAGATATAAAAAAAGAATTGAACATTAGAACCAAACAGTACCTACATCTCGGGCAGACTAGTTCTTTCACCTGTGAAAACAGTTTTTGTGACGTCATCCCTTCAGAACAGTTAAAGGAGTAGGAAGTGAATGACTCAACCAACTCAGGTTTGGAAATAACTAAAAAAAAGTTAACAGGTGATAAAGTTACCATCAGATGAGGAAAGCAAGATGAGGAAAGCAAAGAGGAGACCAATATCAGTGATGTGAGTGGAACTGGGGAACTTGAGGGTTTCACAAGAAGAGGAAAAAGATCCAGTGTGAAATTGGACTAAGGGTCAGAGTCCTTTTAGAGTTGAACAGCTGAGAGCTAAAGCAGTTTAGAACTTCACAGTGACCACAGTCACTGCAGCACTATTTACAGTAGCCGAGATGTGGAAACAACCTAAGGGTCCATCCACAGATGAATGGATAAAAATGTGATTGTACATACAACAGAGTATTATTCAGCCTTAAAAAAGAAGGAAATCCTGCTTTATGTGACAACACAGATGAACTAAAATGGCATTATGTTAAGTGAAATAAACCAGTCACAGAGAGACCAGCACTGCATGACTCCACTTACATGAGGTATCTAGAATAATCAAACTCATAGAAGCAGAGAATGGTGGTTTCCAGAGACTGGAGGTGGGGAAATGGGGAGCTGTTGTTCAGTGGGTGTACAGTTTATGTGAGACGAGTGCGTTCTAGAGAGCTGCTGTACAACATAGCAATACTGTATTGTGCTCTTAAAACTTTTAAGAGGGTAGGCCTCATGTTGTGTTCACAAAAGGATATGGGAAACTTTGGGAGGTGATATTACCTTGATTGTGGTGGTGGTTTCACAACTGGGTGCACTCATCAAATTGCATACATTAAATACATGCAGTTTTTGGTGTATCAATAAAGCTAGTTTTTAAAAAATTTTTATCCAGGGACTTCCTAGGTGGTGCAGTGCTTAAGAACCCACCTGCCAATGCAGAGGACACAGGTTTGATCCCTGCTCCAGGAAGACGCCACATGCCTCAGAGCAACTAAGCCTGTGAGCCACAACTACTGAGCCCGCATGCCACAACTACTGAAGGCCACGCACCTAGAGCCCATGCTCTGCAACAAGAGAAGCCACAGCAATGAGGAGCCCTTGCACCACAATGAAGAGCAGCCTCCACTAGCCACAACTAGACAAAGCCCGTGTGCAGCAACGATGACCCAACACAGCAATAAATAAATAAATAAATAAATAAAAATAAATAAATAAATAAATTTTACCCAAACAAAAAAAATAATAAACATTTGATTAGGGAAAAAAAAAAACCAAACTCAATGGTGAGTAGACAACCTGAAGATGGACAAAACTGGGTCGTGGGGCCCAAAAGGTAATTAGCCAGAAGGTTCATATGAGCTCCCAAGGATAAAGGCAGCAGGGCAGAATGTAAGGCAGGCACCCTCATGCTGCTAACACTCAGACCAAGACACAGCCACTTTAGGGACAGCCATCACCCTGCTCTGAAATGGCACTAGACTCTCCTCCTCTGGTTGGGTGGTCTTTGGCAAGTTATGCAATACTGAGTTGAGAGGAGTTAGATGAGTCACTACTTTGAGCCCAGAGAATAGTTCTAGAATAACACTGGCTGGCGTCCACAACTGGGCTCTAGACCACCAGTCCAGGAGCAGTGAGGCAGATTCCGTCCCGGGCGTGGACTTTTTGCCTAGCACCTATGCTTTCACCTCTCTTCTTCTCTCTCACTCCTAGAATAAATGGTATTGTTTAGAGTTTCCACATCTGACAATTATATCTGACTTGGAGCAGTAAGAAATAAGTTTACATTTTACATGGTGATCTACGACACACTCAGCTATATGTAAATTGTTTCTTTCATAAAGCAAACTGAAATTTACTGAATGTGGTGCACTATTTTTCTATTCTCATTTTTCAAAATGCAGGTCATGAGCCCCTAAATCAATGCCAGGACTCTTCTAGTAGACTGCTATTCACAGTTTGAAAACCACCATAGAGGAAAAAGATGACTCATAAGCTGATTATAATCCAAAGAAAAAACACCCTGAGGTCAACACTTTCCTGTGGTCTAGTCAATGTTAAGTAGTTACCTTTTTTTTTTTTTTAACTGAGGTATAACTGACATATAACAGTTTCAGGAGTACAATGTATTCAATATTTGTATACACTGCAAAATGATCATCACAAAAATTCCAGTCACCAGTCACAATTTTTTTCTTGTGCTGAGAACCTCTAAGATCTACTCTCTTAACAACTTTCAAATACAGTATGCAATACAGTATTAACTACAGTCCCCATGCTGTATATTACATCCCCGGGACTTATTTTATAACTAGTTTTTACCTTTTGTCCCCCTTCACCTGCCTCTGGCAACCACCAATCTGTTCTTTGTATCTATGTTTGGTTTTTTTTTTTTTGAAATTCCACAGATAAGTGAGATCATATGGTATTTGTCTTTCTCTGTCTGACTTAATTCATTTAGCATAATACCCTCAAGATTCATCCATGTTATCACAAATGGCAAGATTTCATCCTTTTTTTTGGCTGAATAATATAGATATACACACATACCACATTTTCTTCAACTATTCATCCATCAACGAACATCAATGCTTCCATATCTTGGCTATTGTAAATAATGCTGCAATAAACATGGGGGTGCACATATCTTTTCAAGCTAGTGTTTTTGTTTTCTTCAGATAAATACCCAGAAGTGAAATTGCTAGATCATATGGCAGTTCTATTTTTAATTTTTTGAGGAACCTCCATACTATTTTCTATAGTGGACGTACCAATTTACATTCCCACCAACAGTGCACAACGGTTCCCTTTTCTCCACACCCTGTCCAACAACTGTTATTTCTTGTCTTTTGGATAAGAGCCATCCTCACATGCGTGAGGTGATATCTCATTGTGGTTTTGATTTGCATTTCCCTGATGATTAGTGATGTTGAGCATTTCTTTCATGTACCTGTTGGCCTTTACTATTTGTCTTGTGTTCCAAACCCTGGAAAGAAAGTGTGCTTACACAAGAACCCTAGGGCCAAGATTCCACCATTCACGTTACTCTCACTCTTTCTGAAGTCTTACCTCTTATCAAGAATCAACAAATACACATTTTGATACACGTCGATGTCATGAAAATTAAAACCGGACAGCATCTCCTTTGGTCCAACAGCTCCCAGATCTAACAAACTCCACTAAACCTTGCAACATCAGTCTTTAGTCAAGGCAAACCTTGTTCCAGAAAATTTTAATCTTTCACATTATTATCAAACAAGACAGCCATTTGTAAAACTCAACCAAACAAGATGACTCAGGACAGAGGTTTAGTTCAATATGATTTTATTTAAAAATCTGCAAAGCTGAAGGAGGGATCTGATGTTTTGTTAAAACACAATTTTCACAGTATATATTTTAGCCTTTTTAGCTTTGTGTTGAATAATAACAGAAAAGGAAGTTTCTGTTCAAGATCCTCACTTCAGCACACTCAGCCAGGCACTCGGGATCTTGTAGCAAGATAACCCTGGTCTGAGCTCATAATAAATCCTCTCCCCCAAGCGAAGCCCCAGTTCTTCCCCAGACACACATACTTATTTTCACTGCTCTCCATAAGCCCTGAGAATCCTTCATTTTAAAGTTGAAAAAAGTGTGAAAGGATTCATTAACTCATTGCG
The DNA here is from genome assembly GCF_030028045.1 of Hippopotamus amphibius kiboko. Taxonomy (NCBI): domain Eukaryota; kingdom Metazoa; phylum Chordata; class Mammalia; order Artiodactyla; family Hippopotamidae; genus Hippopotamus; species Hippopotamus amphibius. The sequence goes on along the minus strand of NC_080202.1, from coordinate 27,335,846 downwards.
TGCAACAAACCCAACTACTGGTTAACTCCGGACAATTACAAGTATAAAATACTTGAAATGTGTAAGATGTTCCAAGTTGAATGGAACAACTTACATGTTAAAAAATTATGTCAAATAACATGCTTTCGTGTTTTAAAATGTTACTTAATAAAACTTACTGAGACAAGATACGCAGCACTTTCTTGTACTTGGTATTATAAACTCCTACTGACGACGGCTAATTGATGGTCAAAAAAAATATAAAAAAGAGAAGAAACCATATATATTGCTTTATAAACGATGCCTGAAGGAATGTCATGTTTTAAATTTTGTTACTAAAATTAAGCCTGGGGGGGGAAAAGGTCTAAAAAAGCAATATGTTATTTTAAATGATGAGGTAGATTTTTTCCTATGCAGTAAAGTGAAGATAACCAAAAATGCACACAACTCTCAAATCTTCTTTAAAAAAAAAAAAAAAAAGTTCAGGTTATAGTCACTTTCACAAAGAAGACATTTATAAACCATGAGGCGGAGAGGTGATACACAGGGACGCTCTGCATTTATGTGTTACTCGGAGATTCAATAATCAATCTTGGATCAATTAACTCTCTCCAAAAAACGGTGATCTGAGGAAAAACAGAAGATATTCAGTTTAGAGACTTCATTTTGAGGTTCTATGAATTTTAGTCAGTTAAAAACTTATATCAATTTCCACCTGTGCAGAATGCTTGAAGACCTGGAGTAATTTGAGTTCCAGTAAACTCAGTTCAATTAGGGTAGAAGATCTTGTTTACCTAGAATGCAGCTAAATTTTACATTAAACGTATTTCATCTTTCTCTGATTTAGAGCAGGGGCTGTGGGGGGAGGGGCAGCTGGTCACAAAGGGGTCAGGAGGATTTGCCCAACAAGCCTCTGGGGAAAGGCAGCAGGCAGACCTCTTTGGAGACAGATGTGGCCCAGAAAGGTTATCATTAGACTGTTGATGCCCTTTTGTGCACCTCTACAGTTCTTTTCCTGTGCTGCCTAAAAACAGGAAGCACTTCACATTTTACCAAGAGAAAGTAAAGCTTAACATTGGCCATACGGATGAATAATGAGAGCCATCTAGTGTCAAAAAAGGTAATTACAGGCTCTACCTCAGGCCTCCAAGAGGAAAACCTCCAACGTTTAATTTTCCAATGTAGTTTCCAAGAATACATTTCAATGAAAAGGTAGGGTTGCATATATTGCAAATAAAGAAGTACAGGAGCCTGGGCCAAATCTTCTGAGCCAACCACAGACCCTAAAAATTTGCTTTTGGAGTAAATCCCTGAGTGTCATCTATCCTAAAGACAAGGCAAAACAAACAGTCCGCTTAGGGTTTCCACAAATTGACATTTCAGATGAAACGTGACTTTGCAATACTAAAACTCAGAATAATATCATAACATTTCAAGTATAAACACCTTAAGAAGAAGTTTCTCAAATATAAATTCTATTCATTTTAATGCTCCCATATTCTAATGAGGCGGCCATTCCAGCAACTCTGCAAGTCTGGCTGCCTACAAAGCTTTAAACCATATACTTCCCAAAATGGCAATTTAAGGACTTAAAGAAAATCGAAAGACAGATTCATCATTTTACATCATTCTTCAATATTATTTGTGCTGTTATAAGTCAGAATCATGGTAATATTTGGGAGGTAGCAGTAACTGCAAGGAGACACGATGCAGATTTCTAGAGGGACTGCTCACATGCTGTTTCTGGATCCGAGTGCTGGTTACTACATGGGGTATCTTCATTTGTGAAAATCGCTCGTGCTGTACATTTATGTGTACTTTTTTTCAATAAAAAGTTTTTAAAATGTGCTACTCTTTTCTACTGACACCCTTATAAAACTGTGATCTGATTATATTTTTATTTTATTTTTGGCCATGCTGCATGGCTTGCAGGATCTCAGTTCTTTGACCAGGGATTGAACCTGGGCCATGTCAGTGAAAGCCTGGAATCCTAACAACTAGGCCACCAGGGAACTCCCAAAACCGATTTTATGCAACTCTACACTCTTAAATAAGATTTGTTATTTGTGCATCTTGTCATGTAGGCTCTCTGAGGTTCAAAATGGCACCCTAACTTGGCACTTGGCACTGTTACATCCACCCCGCAAGCACAAGAGATCCCCAAGGCCGAGATCCTTTATGATTTCAAAATAGGCAGTTCAGGAAGCTGCAGTGTCACCTTCCAGACCACCAGTAGCCAGTCAAGAGAGTGGACAACCAAGCAATCCCAAGAAGAGAAGCGCGCCTACCCTCTTCTCCTGCGTCACAGCATACTCCACTACCTCAGCTCCATTTTCGTTGTGATAAACCAAATCAAATTTCCCAGGTTCTTTCATGGCTGAAACCAGATGGTAGGAAGGAGAGACAATAAGTCATTTCCCAGTAGTGAAAATGTTCCTCTACAGGGAATTCATATCATTAGAAAAACAACCACAAACAAATTGTCCACTGATGTGGAGGCTGGGTACACACATGAAAGCATAGAGTGCTCAGTGACAGATCCTTCGAAAACCCTGCTCCAACAGACAGGAGCTTCTCAGCTACTGATCAGTGACAATCTTTCCTTCATCAAAAAGAAATGAGCTTGATACACTAGTAATCCCAGAAAAGAACGTGTAGCCACAAGATAATCCCCAAAATGACAGGTGATTCAACAAGGGAAGGTAATACGAATTCTGCAAAGTTCTTATATCTTGCTGTGTCCTCAGAAATTACATATGTTTACTACTTGGTAATACAGCAGTCCTCACTTTACATGGTAGGTAGGGTGGGGCCATTAAAGTGACCATGCAGGCTGAAATCATGCAAAACAATCTTAATCAATGGGAAAACTTATGATTGTCTCATGATCTTTTTTTTTTTTTATTTTTTTAAAGGTGGATTTCTTTTTAATTAATTAATTAGTTTATTGGCTGCATTGAGTCTTCATTGCTGCACTCGGGCTTTCTCTAGTTGTGGCAAGTGGGGGCTACTCTTCCTTGTGGTGCACAGGCTTCTCGTTGCAGTGGCTTCTCTTGTTGCAGAGCATGGGCTCTAGGTGCGTGGGCTTCAGTAGTTGTGGCACATGGGCTCAATATTTATGGCTTGCAGGCTCTAGAGCACAGGCTCAGTAGTTGTAGTGCACGGGCTTAGCTGCTCCGCAGCGCGTGGGATCTTCCTGGAGCAGGGATCGAACCCGTGTCCCCTGCATTGGCAGGCAGATTCTTAACTGCGCCACCAGGGAAGTCCCTGTCTCATGATCTTCAAAATTTTTGGTCAAAACTTTAAAACCTTTACTGTACAGGGAAATGAATAAATAGTAAAACTGCTATTTATATAGTACACTGATCTAATTTAAAACAGAAATACTGAGAATTAACCCTAACTCTAACCCTATGTCTTTGTAAGAAACTTATCGAGGGCAGTTTGAGCAGGGCTTGCCTTCTTGTCATGTAAACACAGTACAGAGTGAGAATCTTTTCTATGTCTTGCACAACTGTCATACTCTCCTCTCAGTATGGATCTGCTTTCAGTATGTTATTGAGTTTTTAACGTCTGAAGTAGCTGTGAGAGTTTCTTTTTCACAGCTTTGTGAGGTTTTTGCTGATGTCACTTCTAGAACATCCTCATTCCTCTTATCACAACCACTTTTCTCATTGACGTCAAGAAGTTCACATAAAGCTCAATGTCAACATTCCCACAGTGAGCTGTTTCTTCTATGATTTCCCTTAACTAGATTTGGATGTCACTTTTAGCATTATCACTTTTTGTTTCTTTGTTGTGCTTTCATCTTTGTCGTCTAATTCCCTATTTCAATTATCCACTTTTGTAAAGTGTCACGTGGGTTTATCACTGAGCAACAAGGAGGCAGCACAACTACACACTTTGCTGTGTTATGGGAATTGAGTAACATATGCACAGGGACCAACCACTGGGTTAGACTTCAAAAGAAGTGATGTGACTTGTCACTAATCATATGGGCATCTGTTATTTATGTAGTGATTTGTGGACTGGAGAGCTAGCAGTACTTCATGCAATTACTCACAATTAAGAGTTAACATACCAATGTCACTGGGGGACTGGTTTTATTTAACTAAACCATGGTAACTGAAATTCATGTATATTAGAATCATGCAAAGTGAGGACTATCTGTATTTCTGCTAGAAAACAGATAAAGTGTTTCTTGATGCTCCAAAAATGAAAAGTTCTCATTGGATGTCATCACTGTCAATCACCTGACAAGAAGTGATCAGGCTGTGTCCACAGAATTTGACCATGGACAAACCTCTGTCCACCATTCCTAAGAAGGGGGATTTCTTCAAATGAAACCTAATCAGAAGAAAGCTGAAAAACCAGTGTAGGTTTTGTTTGGTTGGGTTGGATTGGGATGGTGTGGGGTGGGTTTTTTGGGCCACACCACACGGCTTGCTGGATCTTGGTTCCCCGACCAGGGAATGAACCTGGGCCCCAGCAGTGAGAGCACCAAATTCAAACCACTGGACTGCCAGGGAATTCCCTGAAAAACCTTTTTGAATTATTTCTATGTGCTGGAGTTTTGAATCTTTTACTCACTACCTTATTGAAACACGAACAGAAAATAATTCCTTAGAGCCTGCTAAAGAAAAAGGGATCTCCTCTACTCTCTGGCCAGGAACCACTGCAAACACAACCCAAGTTAGGCCATATACAGTAAAAACCCTCTTATTCCAGGATTTCAGAATCAATAATGGGTGGGGTGAATCAGGGATGACGCAGGGAACCATTTAAAATTATGTGTGAGAGTGTGGATACACTTAGGCATTTTGTTTTGACTTACACAGAAGTTCATTTGCCAATCTTTTGAAATAGAGCTAGTAGGTCTTATGAGTCCACAGACTAGAGCTGTCTTTCTTTCATAAACCATATCCTTAATGTATATATGCAGTTTCCACAATTTTTGAGTTTTGAGGGGTTTTTTTAAAGTGATACAAAAATACAAAAACTAACAATACAATGTAAGTGCAGAATCTTCCCAGATTTTTACTGAATTCCTCTCAATCTCTTATAGCTGACGCACCACGTATAATTCACAAGCAAATTTTTCAGTAACAATTCTGAGTCAGCATTCAACTTAGGTTTCATAGAAATAATTTTTTTGCTATCAGTTTTCATCAATTTATGTAATTTTATGAAATTATATAATTACAGTAATAAAAAAAACCTTGCCTAATAGCTTTGGGAACAAACCCAACAACTCTGAGCAGACACACAACTCCGCGAGTGGGAGCACAGGGCCCCCCACCCCACCCCAGGCCGCTCTGTGCTGACCGAGGTGGTGGAGGGCACCAGGTAACCATGGGGGCCAAGGAAGACGGCAGCTCCTGTGTATAAAAGTGATTTAGGAACCAGTATAGATATGAAGAGCCTACATTTTCAAATTCTTTTCTAGAAGACTCACCAGGTAAGGATGAAAGAATTTCTATATCTACTTGCTGGGTCTCCGGATTATGGCTTAATATTTTTCCTTCCTTTCAAAAATAAAAGTCCAAGTCAAAAATCAACATGTGAAATATGAATATACTAAAACCACTGAATCGCACACTTTAAAACAGTTCAATGGTGAGTTTTGTTATGTAAATTTTATCTCAAAAATTTTTTAAATAAATCAACATGTATTTGAAATAAAACTCCCACACGCCAAGCCAGCATTTCCCCTGGTCTAAATCATCTCAGGAGCAGGTACCATACAACCAGGGACAGCCCCTATAGCCCACAGCCTGCTAATTATCAAACTAGACAATCCTAAGCTGTTTCCCCTACCCTGCCTTGCCTACCCCAAGGAAACCAAACTAAAAGCTCCTCGCTCTTGCTTCTGCCTCCCAGCCAAAACCAGGTGCTGTCCCCTGAGGTCCTGTTTGGCGTCCCATTCCCCCCTTCTCTAGGGAAATGTAAGTAATAAATTCCTCTCTCAGTAGCACTGACTTCTCTGTCATCACTCAGTTACCTCCATAAATTAAAATCCCATGGATACAAATGAGACAGGGTAGGGTCTCAGGAGACTATATTCTTTGAAGATAGAGTTGACTTTTAAAGACAAGCTTAACGAATAAAGCCGATGATCTAGCTGGATAACAGCACTTGACATCAAAGTAAAAAAGTGGTACTGATTTCCACTCTTGAAATGGTCTTGAAAGCAAATTCAAAAAAGTTGTAAAAACATTGGGAAATAAAGTAAACAAACAGCTTTCCAAGATCATAACTATGATGACCAGCATCCATTTAATGAGTTTAAAAAAATCAATATCATCAGAATCAACGATTGGTAGAAGTTGTGGGACATATCAATTCTATGTTTATTTCCATTTCCTTACATATGACAGAATTAAATTAGTCATCTACGCTAGGGTGAAAAAACATCCTGGTTTACCCAAGACAGGTCCATTTACATTTCCTTTCAGCATAATTATTAATATAACATTAACCCTTTTCACTCCCAAGTGTTCTGATTTAGATGATAAGTTATGTGGTCACCTGTATTAAGGGGCTGAGATGAAAAAGATGATAAAACACCAGTTACCCAGAATTAACCAATCAAATCCCTTCATGAACTGATTCTTCTTCTAGTCTGCTTTTGAAGAAAGATTCTTACCAACATTTTAAAAGGTTTCCAAAGTATCAACTCAGATTGAATCAAATCTTCTTGTACCTTATCTGTATTACTATATTAATGTTATCAATTATTCTCTTAAAAAATGGACTTACATTCTGAATCTCACATCAAAATAAGAAAGTGTGCATTTTAACAAGATCTTCAACAAAAGTTTGAATGGGTGAGAAAGGGAAGGAAACATGTAATTCTGTAAATCCCACTGACTGAGTCAAACTTTTACTGAACGGTGTATGTTCATATGCCAGTATGAAGTCCCATATAAATATTAAGTGAGTAAATTCCAAGGACAGTATTTGTGAATTACCGGTGGTTAACTGCTAAAGCAAAAGAAACCATATTAGACCATAATAACCAGTAGTAATTGACAAATGTATGAAATAGATGCCTATGCTGAAAATAATCAAATTTTCTGGCTGAGAGCTATTTATTATTTTCTTTCAAAGTTTAGGATCATGGGGGAGGGGTACTCATCTTTGTGTATCTAAGCTGATTAGAAAAAAATGAGTAAAAAGAAAATCAAATTTGTTATTCTCATTCTATATTCTTCCCAAGTATTAAGAAAAATAACACTGGGAGACTTCAAAGTGATACTACTAAAAACTTTACATTTTGATAATATTTTTATTTTCTACTTTATGACATTATTTACTCCATAAAAATCCATGTTATCCATATTAGCAGTATTAAATATGACTTTAGCTTCTTTAATATACTGCCAATTTGATTATCTTTAAATAAAGAACTTTACCTTGTAGTCAGAGACATCAGGAGAATAATCAGATGTTAGTTCCAAAAGCTAAAAAAGAAGAAAAAAACCTCACAAATACACGTGCGGTGGCTCCTTTCCCCTACTCCTGAGAAAACAAAACACAGTGTTGGGGGGCCCACGCCACCACTCTGGGAGCCCTACCATGTGGCACAGCAGGGGTTCTAGCAGGAAAGGTTTTTTCAGGTTTTGGGGCTGATATGTGGAGCCTTTTTTTATCGCACACTTGCTATGTTCCAGATACCAGGCTGAGCCATTTTTATTCATTCAGAGAACAATCACTAGGCACTTACTACATGCTAGGCAAGAGAACACAAAAGATATGACCAGGGAAGAGCTTTTATAAATATAATTATAAATTAGTTTAATAAATTCACTAAACTGTATTAATATAAATTATATTAAATTATAAATAAAAATGTAACCCGGCATGCTAATGAATAAGGTTATTTGGAGGGGGAATAATCTTTTTTGTTGTAACTGTTTCTGTTTTTTAAAAATATACCTTAAATGCAATCTTTTCTCCAACTTGAGGGGCAGCTGCTAACAGTGGTAAGAGACTGTAGTCCTTCTTGTGTGTCTCTATGGGATTCTGAAAAACAGTATTAGTCATGTGATTTTGTTACTGGTGAGAAAATGTGAACTCATGACATCAACTCCAGACACACTATGTGAGGAAAGGAGAAGTAAACTCACAATAAATAATACTTACCTGGATAATAGTAGATGAGTTTGTCACCATTTCATTCAACTGCTGCTGCTTCTGATAGTCAGCGCTTCTATTTAAAACACAGGGAACGGCACGCCCTCGACCTCGACCTCTCCCCCGCAAACCCCGACCCCTTGCTCCCTTCCAAGAAAGAAGGTCCTCTCCTCTACCCCAACCTCTTCCCAAACTGGTGGGGAGAGTCACGTTGGGAGGAGGACCGAGGGCTTGTCTGCCACCATTTGAGTCTGACTGCTTCCATCCAGCAGCATTTGGAACCTGTGATGATGGCCCTGGACAACCTTTTCCTGCAAAGAGGCCTACAGTCTTGAAGAAATCTGCAGCACACTCTGGGATACTCTTTGACATCACGCATTGGTCATCTGACTCTGAATTAGAGTCTGAACTAGAAGATGATGTCCTGGAGGTCTTGTCCTGGATGGGGTTAGAGGTAAAACCAGTCTTTGCAGCCACTTTGTTTGCAGTTGTGGTTTTCACAGAGGATCCTTCCTTTGATACTTCAGTCGAGATTTTCTCTGAGGAATGTCTGACCTCCAAGATGACATTGCTGAGACCATCACTGGTTGATTCATGATAAGACTCAGACTCTGAGGAGGAATCGGGACTATCTTCTGCGTGAACACCCGTGCCTCCTTTCCTTTTAGCTTTCACAAGGCTGCTTCTAGCAGGAGGACCTTTTGGAGGACTGCACTTCTGGATGGTCCACTCTCTCACTGACTGTGCTTTAGAACACTTGGGAGTCTTTGCCTGTTTTTTATATTCACGTTTCTCCTTTTTCTTTGGAGATTTTCTTTCAGTCTCTCCATCATCAATATCCACTACACACGTGGCTTTGTTCTTCCTCTTGTTTTTTTTACTCACACTCTGATTTGTGACAGCTTTTGGTTCTAGATCCAAGGTCTTCTCACTGTTGTTCTCATGTCTCTTCCAATGTTTCTTTGAATTTTTGTAGTCTAGTTCCGTTTCTTCATCTTCCTCCAACTTAAATGCCCGCTTCTTTCCTTTTCTGGGTAATAAACGAGTACTATCACCATTACTAACTGTTACAGGACTCTCAGCAACTCCTCTCTCTTCTAATTTAACTCTATCAAAAGAAAAAGAGAGAAAGCTTTACTAAGTAATTCATAAGCATGTCTCCAGGATGTAGTTATATCTAAGATGACTGCAAACTGTCACTGTCATTAGGGAATGAAAAAAGGTCAAATCACTTAAGGACAAAAGACTCTTTTTAACAAAAAGGCCTATGCGGCATCACTTCTGGTCAACTTTCAAATGACTACTTTTATTTACTGATCATCTACTGCATCCTAAACATTTTCTATAGATTTTCTCTAATCTAAACACGACCATGAAGTAGGTATCTTTCATTTTAAAACAGATCACAAAATTATGGTTCTGACAAGTAACTGCCCAGGATCCACAGCTAAGAAGCCACAGAAATGGGATTCGAACCTGCTTGTCTAACTTCAACGTTCACAATCTTTCCACTATACTGTGTGCTTTTTCTAAATGGTGATAATGCTGATTATTCATTTTTGTTTTTAACTATAAGCTGCTTTTTTAAAATCAGATTTCATTTTTTTGTTTGTTTAAATTTAGGAAAACACTGAACAATTTATGTTCTCTTGGGGTACTGATAGCCATCATAAAATCCCGTAACATTTGGTGATTATTAATTTTATATGTCCACTGGACTAGGCCCTGGGGTGACCAGATATTTGGTCAAATATTGTTCTGGGTGCAACTGTGGGGGTGTTTCAGAATGAGATTAATATTTGAATTTGTCCACTAAATGGACTGCCTCTGGGCCTCACCCAATCCACTGAAGGCCTGACTAAAACAAAAGGCTTGTTAGCAAGAGGGAATTCACACTTCCTGCCTGCCTACCTTTCAGCTGGGACATCAGAGGAACCTCTCCTGCCTCAGACTAGGAATCAGACCGAAACACACTATCAGCATTCCTGGTTCTTAGGCCTTTGCACTTGGGCTGGAACTTTATCATCAGCATTCCCAGGTCTCCAGCTTGCTGACTGCAGATCTTGGGATTTCTCAGCCTCCGTAATCTCATGAGCTAGTTCCTTATAATAAGTCTCATTTCTATATGTATAGCTATAGCTACATCTATATCTATATCATCTCCTATTGTTTCTGTTTCTCTGGAGAACTCTGACTAATATACAGTTCATCCAAAATTGTTTCACTATGGTAAAGGAATTCTGTTCCTCCAAGAACTGGCAACAGCTAATTCTAATATGCACAACCCAGTGACAGAAAGCTGAGTGTCACCAATGTCAAGCACATAATGGGTGTTTAAAAATGCCTGCTAAATACATACATTATTCTTTAAATACATTTACATCCAGCTGTATCTTTCACCAAGTGCTTTTAGTGGCCAGGGAAAGATGTAGACAATCAGATTTGAAAATAAAGTACAACTGGTGAGTAACAAGATAGGTTATAAGCATTCTTTACTTTTTTTTAAGGTATAGTAATCCTGTGGATTTATCTCAGTGTGGTAGTTGAAAAAAATCCTCAATTATTCTTCAGAATATACAAATACACAAACACATACAAATGAAGATAAAGTAAAAGCTACTGATATCAGGAGTAGGATGAAGAGAGAAATAAAACTCTGAAACAGCAGGGACTTAAATAATAAAACCTCATTACCCCCGTTCTCAGCTGTGCACCTCAGCACCTAGTGGCAAGGAAGTAATTCTTAAACTGGCAAAAGCTAGTTTGGCATCCTTTGAATCTAAGAACTACTGAGGAACTTCCAGGATATGGAACTTTCCATTACATTCTCTATCAATTTGTTTTCACTTGTAGCAATGCTATGATTCAAGTTTCAATTCTGAGATGACAATTAGTACCAAATCTTCCATCACACTTTGAAAATGGATGCAAGACTTTCTGTTCAGTCATTGCAGTTTATTAATTCACTGGACACCGCAGGTGCTGTATTCAGTGTAGGCAGGACCTCTGGCTTTCAGAGGAGCCTACAACAGCATCACGCTTTCAAGAGCAGGTCTTGGGGCTTCCTAGGTGGCGCAGTGGTTAAGAATCCGCCTGCCAATGCAGAGGTCACAGGTTTGATCCCAGCTCCAGGAGCCGCGGAGCAACTAAGCCCGTGTGCCAAAAAAAAAAAGAGCAGGTCTTGGCATCATCTCACCCATTCTGAAGACTGTGGATCTATGGATACTTGACCTGTGAATGCTGCAGCCTCATTATCTGCTACTCCTGAAGAGAATAATTTCAGTTTGGAACATACTAAGATTGAGAAACAAAACGCCATCCAGAGGACAAGAAACAGGCCACCTGGGTCTGCTCAGTTACCATTCTTTTCAGGGTGGATACTTGCCCTGACAATGCTCCTCATTTCTCCACTTGGATCACAGACAACAAATGTAACTGTCCTTTTACAAACAAAAGTGAATGTAGCTGTCCTTTTACAAAGAAAAGTGAATTACCTGTATAACTAACAATGAAAGAGATTTGGTTCCAATAAATTTTCAAAACAGACTCTCCACTGTTCATTCAAACTCTTTGCAGGGCAAACTAGGCAGTAGTATCAAAATGCAAGGTGCTCCCTTTAAATCTGCAAGTTCACTCTAGGACTCCATCATACATAAATACAGACATGCCCATCTCTACCACCTGACACCGCGCCCCTCCCACTAGCCACTGCCTGCCAAGGCCAAAGTGACTGGATTCAAATCCTTCTTCTGCCTTTAGTTAAAATTTAAAACTATCATTACCTCAACCTTTCTCATCTGTAAAAATGGGGGTAATAATAATAATTATAGTATTCAAACAAGCTATCATATATATTTTGAGGAATGCTGGGCTCAGAGCAAGTGCTATCTAAATGTTAGCTTTAATTTTTATTAATACCATGAATTTTGCTAGTCCTCTGAGGGCAGAAGTTGGTGGGTTTTTAATGAACTTGCCCCATCAAATGCAGGTGAAATTCAACACAGAGCCTGAACAGGGACCTGCACTCTTTTTGGGTCCCATCTGTTCCCTGCAGCCTCCCTCCTGCCTGGCTGCTGCTTGCAGTGCCCTGCATGACCACCTTCAGAGAAGTAAGTTACCTGACCAAGTGCACACAGTTATTAATGAGTCATAGAGCCAAGATTTGAACGCAGGGTTCTGATTCCAAACCCTGAGCTCTTAATCACTCTGCTCTCTTACTGCTCTCTTATCCTTCACACAATATTGAACAAAAGTAAATTATTTTCACCATAAATACAAACCTGCACAATTTTTCTGAAGGCCAACTTGACAGTACTTATCAAATTTTAAAATTTGACCAAGGAGTATCCCTTCTAGGAATGCAACCTACTGAATCATTGCCCAAGTACACAAAGATATTGAAGAATTATTCATCACAGCAGTATGTAACACTGAAAACCAGACTGCCAAGGTCTGAATGTTTTCGTGTTCCCCAAAATTCATATGTTGAAGTCCTAACCCCCCAATGTGATGTTATTAGGAGGTGGAGCCTCCGGGAGGTGATTAGGTCATGAGGGATTAGTGCCTTATAAAAGAGACCCCGAGGGCTCCCTAGTCCCCTTCCACCATGTAAGGACACAGGGAGAAGGTACCATCTATGAAGCAGAAAGCAAGCCCTCACCAGACTGTGAATTGGCTGGCACTTTCATCTTGAGCTCCTCAGCCTCTAAACTGTGAGAAATAAATTTCTGTTGTTTATAAGCTACCCAGTTTATGGTATTTTTATTATAGCAGCCCAAACTGAAATAACAACCTAAAATGTCCATAAATTGACATGGTCATGCAAAGGGATACTATACAGCATTTAAAAAGAATGATGTGACTTCCCTGGTGGCGCAGTGGTTAAGACTCCACGCTCCCAATGTAGGGGGCCCGGGCTGGATCCCTGATTAGGGAACTAGATCCCATATGCATGTGGCAACTAAGAGTTTGCATGCCACAACTAAGGAGCCCATGTGCCACAACTAAGGAGCCCACCTGCCACAACTAAGATCCAGCACAACCAAATAAATAAAATAAATATTTAAATAAATAAATAAATAAAAAGAATGAGTGTACACCACTTACCGTATATACTAAAATGAAAGATACCCAAGATACATTAGGCAAAAAAAGTGAGGTGCAAGAAAAAATGTATATTATATTCCTGTTATGTATTTACAAAGTATAAGTATATACATTTGTATATTACGGAAAAGACACTCTAAATTTTACTGAGGATACTTCTAGAGAGTGGGATGTTGTAAGAGTACATGAAAAAAGAAATAAGGGGTTTTATACCTTGAACTATCTTGAAGTATCATTTTTTTTCTTACCAATAAGCCTTTTTGTTTGCTTTGCTTTAATAAAAGAATAGGAAGGGACTATGAATGTTTCAGAATGAAAGCAGCCCAGGCCTAACTCTCACTGGTCTCTATTCACCCACAGGCATTAGACCAACTTGCTCCTCAATATGAGAAAGACGTGCTCTCAGTATTCTGTATCCCCCAAACCACCACATGCTGCAAAATGAGATTTAGCAGCAAGAGACCCAGAGCTGCACAAGGATCGACAACCTTAATGGCAAGTACCTTCCTTCGCACCTGACGTTTCAGGAAACCAAACTGCCCTAAGCAGACACTCTGTCTTCTTCACTCCCACTGCCAGCCTCATAGACATGTCAGAGGGGCTTGGCTGGCTATCCAAGGAGCCAGTGATCACAGCAACATGAAAAGAGAACTCATCTCTAAAGTCAAGTATTTAATAATCAGTATTGAATGCCACAGAGTCAGAAGAGTGACAGAGGAGAGAAGGCACTTTGTTTCTTCATAGAATGACTCCTCAACAGAGAGATCTCTCTCCACCCTGGTCTCTCTCCAAACCAGGTGCTGTGCCCAGACCTCTGTGAAGCTCTCTTCAGGGGGTGTTATGGGCTGAATTGTGTCCCCTCAAAATTCTTATGCTGAGGTCCTAACCCACAGTACCTCTAAATGTGGCTGTATTTAGAGACAGGGCCTTTGAAGAGGTAATAAAATTCAAATGTGGCCATTAGAGTGGGCCCTCATCCAATCGGACTGATGTCCTTAGAGAGAAAATTTGCACACACAAAGAGACACCAGCTCATGTGTCTTTTTGTGAGGACAGAGAAAAGGTCATGTGAGGACACAGTAAGAAGAGAGATACCTGCAAGCCAAGAAGAAAGGCCTCAGAAAAAAACAAAACTTGCCAACACCTTAATCTTGGATATTCTAGCCTCCAGAACTGAGAGAAATTTCAGTTGCTTAAGGCTGTGGTATTTTGTTAGAGCAGCCCTAGCAGACTAATGGTGCTCCAGGCAAATGAGAGCACTTCCTCCGCCCAGGGGAGATGGAGGTGGCCTTCAGGAGCTCACTGTCAGCAGCCTGGCGGCAGAGGAAGTCAGATACTAGGGGCTTGAGAGAAGGGGCTGTGAGGATGAGGCCGTGGCATAAAAGTGTGGAGATGCTCTCCAGCCTTCAGGGTTCTCTCTCAGGATTCCACAACCCGGCTCCACTTTTCCTCATGAGAGTTCTCTCAGCACTCCTGGCAATCCCAACAGAATCCTTCTGCTGGTCAGACTCATCTCTTCACCAAGTCAGGGTAGCTTTTGCCTCCACAACTGTCTGGGGCCATCCAACATTTCCTTACCTGTTCTTCAAGGTACTGCTAAATTCCCTGACCATTTGTGTTCCACAATGATCTCTCCTTTCTCAACCATCTTCTGCACGTAGCAGCAAAACCTGGTATAATTATCCAGTCAGATAATTATCCAGGCAACATGACACCAGAAGATAATATACAGAAACACAAAACTAGTAATTTTGGTCTTCTCAACAGTATTAGGTACCTTTGAGAAAAGAGACTGTTTTCTTCTGTAGCTCTGAAGAAAAGTATGTCTGTCAGGAAAAGACAGAGAATGACTGGAGATGTGAAACCACAAAAACATACAAAATTTTTCCAAATTCAGTTTTTCCATAAGGTCTGCCCCATTTACCACTGAAGCCAGCTGCACAGGTATGTCGTGCCATATGCAATTGTGCATTTTGGTATTTAGGAGGAATTCTGCCTGCCATTGTGCTGTATTTATTTTCTATAGCAGCTTTCATGGTTTGCTTTTGACATTTTTTTAAATTATTTTTTCACAAGTTATTGTTTTTATTAGTTATCTGTTTTATACATATTAGCATATATATGTCAACCCCAATCTCTCAATTCATCCCCCCCACCACCACCACCTCCCTAGCTTTCCCCGCCCAGTGTCCACGTATTTGTTCTCTACATCTGTGTCTCTATTACGGCCTTGCAAACGGGTTCATCTGTACCGTTGATATTGTTAACTTCATTAAAAAGAGTCTAATTTCCAGATGATTCATTAAATGACGTATAACTGCAGTTAGCTATCAGCAAGTTATTAATTCATTAGGCAGGAGATAGATCAGAAAGTAAACTTAACAGGAGAGGATGCAGTCCTTACAATTGCAATATTTACATAGCCCTTAAATTGCAGAAAGAGATCTATTTCACAGTCAATAAAAAGGAAAAAGAACGCTTTTTGAAACTTGGACTATTTCAAACTGTCATTGGAAACAGCTAAACATTATTAGTAAATCATAGTGCTCCTGCTTTTAAAGGAAAGAAAGACACACACATACACTCATAGATGCAGCAATTGTTCCAAATGAAATTCCCTGATGCTCTTAAGAAATCTTATGAGTCTGACATACTCTGGGGAAAGGAACAGTCAACATTCAACAAAGGGCAAGCGGAAGGAAGGAGCCTGGTTCACAACTCTAGAATTTTTTTCACTGCAGATGAACCTTTTAAAAAGAAGCCCTGAACAAATCAGTCCGAGGTATGAATCCGACCTGAAATGATCGTGTCTTACCATTTTGAGACAAATAAGCCACACGTGAGCAAAGTACACCACAACCACTCCTTACTCATCTCAGTACCATTCTTTAAAATTTCCAAAAGCATATTTCAAACTATTTTGTTTCCCAATTCACACCTATTTGAGTGAACCCAGGTGAGACACAGAATGAGGCCCACCAGCCCCAGGAGGTATCCCAGGAGTCCTGAGACTGGACAGGCTGCACGTGGTGAAGAAAACATGACGGCTGGTGCATGTGCTTGGGTCTCCAGCGCAGGACGCTGCGAGCCGCCAGGGGACGGCCGGGTGTCAGGCACGCCCGCGCCCCGCGCCCCTACCGCGGCGCCTGGCTGAGGCAGCGCTCGCTAAATCAAGGCTGGAAGGAACGCGGGCCCTGCCCACACGCAAGATCAGGGTTTTTCCAAGTTCGCTCCACCAACCAAACCAAATGGTCCACCATGAGCAGCATCGCGGGGCAGCACGCTGGTTACCATGCAGGTTCCTGAGCCCCACAGCTGACTAGAGCGATGAGACCCTCCGGGGCTCCCGGCAGGGCGGTCTGACAGCCCCCTGCCCACCGCGAGCCCAGCGCGGCCCCCACCGCTGCGCGGTCTCCGGAGGCCGGAGGCGGCCCCTGGCGTGCGCGTCCCCGGCGCCCCGCCCCGCCCCGCCCCCGCCCGCGCACCTGAGGCAGTCGTTGTCGCGCACCAGGCGCGCGCTCTCGGCGGGGGGCAGGAGCCCCCCCTCCAAGTAGAGGCCCAGCGGGGCCCCAGAGCTGAAGCCGAAGCGCTGGCGGATGAGACTGATGAGATCCGTGACTACTCGGCATCTGTTCAAGTCGATGAGAAGCCAGAAGGACGTGCAGTGCGGGGTGGCTGGCGGCGGGTAATCAAATTGAAGCCGCAGCCTAACCGTCTCGGAGGCTGCCATCTTGCTCGATGCGCAACGGAAGCCGAGAGACTCCACCGGGCCGCCGAGGGACGTGCTCGGGGGCCCGCCCCCTGGAGCCTGTTAACGTGTGCCACCTATTGGTGGAAAGTGGCTACTACGGGCTTCGTGAATGACAACGCGGAGCGGGATTGATCCAATGGAACTCTGTTCAAGACAGGGCTAGGGAAGAGTGTAAGTGAGATGCCTTTATTCCTTTCCTGCTGAGCGCTATTTAGGATCAGAATTTAGGCCACTCTCTATATAAATAAGCACTGCTCAGCAGTGGTCTTCTTCTAAGACATTTGCTCATATACGTAAACTAACTTCGAAAAACTAACTCCCTGTGCATTTAGTTGTCAAAATTTTTCATCATGCAGAGTTGCAAAAGATGTAATTCCTAATGTATTGTAAACACTGACATTTTAAAATAAAACCATTAATCACTCTTTTGAATGTATCCAGTGGAATGTAAATACCTTATCAGTTTAATACCAGCATGCATATTTTAAAATATAAAAAAAATAAGCCTATTAACCCCTTGGTAACTGAATCAGAAATTTTACATCACTTGAATTTCCAACCCATTTCTTCCACATAATATATTAACTCCTTTAGTTTTCATGACAAGGTATGAATTATGACCTATTATTATTCCCATTTTGAAGATTAAAAAAAAAAAAGTTCAGAGAGGTTAAGTGACTTCTCCGAGGTCACCAGACTAATAAGTGGCTTGCAGTTTTTATAGATGTGCAGCCCTGAGAAAACTTGTTCATTTATGTAAGTAGATAAGAATGGAAGGACTTATGTTATTGGCAATGCCAGTCAATTCCTTAAACTCCTTCCAACTTATATGCTAAAATCACCTAAAGATCGTTGGTTAAAAATTATTTTCAGTATTCCATCAGCCAACAATTTAGTTAGGTTCAATAATGTTAAAAACAGAGAATTGAGAATCACCTGACTTTTTTTTTTTTTTTGAGGTTCAATATTGAAATTTAATAACATGATTTACTATAATAATATATAACATTTTAAGTCATAATTAGTTCTAAACAGAAAAGATTGTTTTTAAAAATTCACACTAGATCAAGTAAAAAGAGAATTTTAAAAACTAAGGGTCAAATGGATCACCTGACTTTCAAAGAAAGTGTTTACCCAGTCACTAGAGTTGTTCACTTTCTCAATATCTGGGAAGAATTATCTGGCTCTACTAAGATTTAAGTGATTATTATACCACTTACTTTTACAGCTAGAGTGCCTGGTCTATGGACCTAAAATTAGATGAAACTGGGGCAAAAATGACAATTGCATAAAAATGGGAATTATGATCAAAGACCTGTATATTGATGACAGATGGATAGAGAAATGGATGACTGTGAACTACTATATATAGATTTATTAGCAATTTAATCTGATAGTTGAAATCAATTGTTTATAAATATTCATTTGATAGAATTGGAAGAGCATATCAACATCTAAGAAAGAAGCGTTAATCTCAATAAAATGAAGCTGTTTTCTCAAGTTCAGGGCATTATTATATTTTTTGTATCAATGATTACTGTTGTGTACATGATTTACTGCAGAATCCACTACATGTTTCCCTAGAGTTAATCTAAATTTAATAATAGCTGGTGGAAACAAACAAGTATAGTAGGTGCTGTAAAGCTATGTAGATGGGGTCAGGAGGGAGAAAGACACTCTGAGAAGAACAGAAACAGTGCACAAGTACATTCTCAGGCAATCTGCTGTAGGAAGGAGTCCCAGTGAAAGAGGGAGATGAACTGAATTCTCTTAAAACCACGCATGTCTGCCTCTCCTGAGAAAGTGTGTGAGACTCCTCAGGACACATTTACCCCCAGTCTGAAGACTGCTACTCCAAAACATAGAAAGTTACCTAAGCAGTGTTTAGCTGGCTATTCTTGTTTCCTTCCTGAAGGCACCACCACTGCCCCTATTATGGGGACCACGAGTGTGTCCTCTGGTTTCTGGTGAGAAATCTGCTGTCTTTGGAATTGTCTTCATAGGTAATGTGTCATTTTTCTCTGCTTTCAAGATTTTTTTGTTTTTGAAAATTTAATTATGCTGTGTCTTGGCATGGATTTTTTTAGGTTTATCCTGTTGGAGGTTCACTCAGCTTTGTGAATCCATAGGTTTATATCTCTTGCCAGATTTGGGGCATTTTCAGCCATTATTTCTTTGAGTATTTTTTCAGCCTCTCTTCCTAGGATTCCAATGGCTTAAGTGTTAGATCTCTTATTATGGTCCCACAGATCCTTGAGGCTCTTTTTTTTTTTTAACTTTATTTTCTCTCAGTTGTTCAGATTGAGAATTTTCTATTGTTCTCTTTTAAATCACCGATTATTTCCTCTCCCCTCCATTTTGCTGTTTTTTTTATTTACTTCTTTATTGGCTGTGTTGGCTCTTCATTGCTGCACACAGGCTTCCTCTAGTTGCAGCGAGCATGGGCTACTCTTCATTGTGGTGCGCAGTTGCGGTGCGTGGGCTTTTCATTGCGGTGGCTTCTCTTGTTGCGGATCATGGGCTCTAGGCGCGGGGGCTTCAGTTGTTGTGGCACTCAGGCTCAGTAGTTGTAGCTCGCCGGCTCTAAAGTGCAAGCCAGTAGTTGTGGAGCACAGGCTTAGTTGCTCCGTGGCATGTGGGATCTTCCCAGGGCTCGAACCCGTGTCGCCTGCATTGGCAGGTGGATTCTTCACCACTGTGCCACCAGGGAAGTCCCATTTTGCCGTTGAGTCCATCCACTGAGCTTCTTATTTTGGTAATTATATTTTCAGTTCTAAAATTTCCTTTTGGTTATTCTTTACATCTTCTATTCCTTTGCTGAGACTTTCTATTTCCTTGCTGAGTCTTTCTATTCTTTCATTCGTTTCAAACATGTTTATCCTGTCTGCTTTAAAATATTAGTCAGATAATTCTAACATCTCCATTATCTCAGTGTCGGCATCTATTAATTATCTTTTTTCCAGTTTGAGATCTTCCTGGTTCTGGGTATGAAACTGAAGTTGAAAGCTGAACATTTTCATATTATGGTCTGAGATTCTGGATCTTATTTATTCTGTTTTAGCTGGCTTTCTCAGACACTGCTCTGGTAGGGGAGTGGAGGTCCTGCCAGGTAGGGATGGAGATTCTTCCAGGTGAGGACAGAAGTCCTAGTTCCTTACTTGGGCTCTGTTAACACCTGAAGGCGGGGGTGGCAGGGAAGCTCCTCCTTGCTGCTGCCCACTGATGGAAGTTCCCTCTATAAGGCCCCATCCTGGTTGACATGTATAAATGGACTCAAGCAAACTTATTTGTCTCTGGTCCCTGATTTATTTTTACCTGACTTTGGAAATTTGAGAAACAAGCTGAATTCTGATACAACCCACATATAAAGTTGAATTCCCACTGTACCTACAGGATTTAAATTTAGAAACTGAAGCTGAAAATCAGGAGCATGAAAACTAGTTCTGGCCTCTCTGAGTTTTCCTCACTCCTAAGAAGTATTTCTAGTGCATTTCTTCTCTCATCTTTTCCTGTCCTCACTCAGCTTTGTCAAGCACATTTATATCTTCCATCCTCCTTGACTTGGGGGCTTTGCTATGATTCCCCGCCTGCTGTCATCCTGTTTGAGTTTTGGAAATCAGTTGCTCTGGCGCTTAGCCCTGTTCCTTCAGGAAATTAGCCCTGAAGAAGAGAAAAATCACTTTTGTTGCAACTACATAACAAAACTGCCTGCCCCGCAAATCTGGTCATGTGACTGCCTGCCTAACCCTCTTCCCTGGATCCCCGCCACCTGCAGGGTAGCTTGTCAGCAGTGGTGCTCAGCATCCTGCATTCTCATCCGCACCGACCCAAGACCCCTTATACTTTATTCTCCAACAATTCCCCTCTTCCTTGTAGCTCCCTGAATACGCTGGTGCCTCTGAGGCCCTGTATACAATAAAAGAATAATTTATCCCAAACTTGGAAAAAGGCAAAATGCTGACTGTTTGCCTCTTGCTGAGACCAGCTCGGTGACTCAGGGAGAGTGACGGGTGCCGCAAGCTTAAAGAAACACAGACAGATTTAAGAGAAAGATGGGACCGAGGGACTCAAGACCTCTAGGATCAAGAGCCTCGCTGATTGATCCCACGTTGCTTTTATTGAGTTCTCGGCATAGCCTAAGGGTCTAACACTCCCAGTTTCGTCCCACAATCAAGATTATCTTTGAAGTAAACAAACAAAGGCCTCACATGACTGGGGGAAATGATCTTTGTTTGCCTCCTGGGTCCCAATTTGAGCTGGGTGCAGATTTGAGCTGGGCGTGGATTTGAGCTGGGCTTGGAAAGCAAAGCGGCCCTGGGGGCAGGAGACCGCTCTCAGAAGGATTAAGGGTCTGTGCCCCACCCCTGTTGGCCCCTCTGCAACTGTGCCTGTCTTAGGTTGTTCCTGCCCTGAGAAATCTTACCCACCTCTGGCTAACCAGCCATCCTCCTCTGGGGCCAAACAGGGTGATATGAGGTATGCAAGTGAGAAAGGGGCTGCGCCCCCAGAGAGGGTCAATTTTCTGTTTCCACGGTAGCCTATGCCCCCATGGTCTCCACGCACAGCACCCTTAGTTCCTCCGCTGCTCAAGCAGGACATCCAGCATCTAGTTGCTCAGTCCACATACTTTAATTACTTTTAGTAACATTTTCAAGGTTTCAGAAAGACTTCTTAATGTTTTCCCACAGCCTCTCTGATATCATGGCAGAGTAGTTTCAATAGACCTGCATGGCCCTCATAGGATACTCTCAAATACTACTTTATGGTCAGGGTCTCTTTGGCTAACCATCCAGGACAGCCTGATCCTCAATCTCATGGAGTTCACAGTTTAGCGAGGAAAATAAAATTAAAATGAATAACCACACAAATGATTATTTGAAAACAATTATGATGAGCGTCAGGAAGGAGAGGTACAGGATGCTGTGAGATCCTACCTAGATTTAACCTAGTCTGCAGTTGTTGGGAAAGGCTTCCCTGGGAAGGGATAGTTAAAGTGAGAGCTGAAATCTCAACAGTAACTAGTCAGGTGCAGGGGAGAGAAAATGTGCAAAAGACAGTCTATGAAAGAAGAGCAGCACACGTAAGTGCACAGAGAAAGACACGCACAGAAGGAATATGGTGTGAAGACTTGCAGGGAAAAGACTGCCATGTAACACCACGGATCGCCCGCAAGTATATGCACTGAGAATTTGCTGGAAGGACCTTTAAGGAGCCCCCAGCCAACGAGCCTCTATCAGCTTCTCATACACTTCCCAAACATATAATTTAAACAATAAAGAATTTTTGCAAACCCAGTTTTGAGATAAGTTCTCAATAGATTTCTTCCAATCCTGTTGCCTCCCCCAAAGCCCTGTTATATTTTTGATCTGCCCTGAGAGGACGAGTTTACATCACAGAAATGCAAGCAAGTTCAGACTGAACCACAAGCATCACCGTTACAGCAAAAATACAAATGAGACTTTTCTTTTCTGATAAACAAGGAAATTAAGCAAACAATAAACAGGCTGGGGAAACAGCATAAACAGGCCTGAAAGAGTTATGCAATCTTGGTTGTTCTTTAGCTGTTACTGCTAATAAACACTTGTGGCTAGCCTTGTCCTTCACAAAGCTAAACAAAGCTAATTACTCTCTGATTCCATATGAGTCACTCTGCACCTGGCATTCTTCTCCCCCTACACTCTCTTGTAGCATTAAAAGAAGGTCACAGCTGATAACTTCAGGGACACTAGACCCGGCTGCCTGATCCAGCTGTGGCGTTTTAAAATATTGCAAGAAGAAGAAGAATGCAAGACCTTCACCGCTTTGATCCTAATTGCTCACCCTGGACTGGGAGTTCCACCTGTAAGACCTTCTGTAATTCCCAGGAGAGGGGGGCACAGTTCCTGAGGTGCTAGCCTGCTGTGTTTCCCTCTTGCCGGACAAAAGGAATAAAGCTACTCTTTTCTATTTCCTCCAAACTCTGTCTTTGTATTTCTATCCGGCATCAGTGGACAGGGAGCCAAGATTTTGGCAACATCACCTTAAAAAATGCTCTGTTGCCACTCTCCATGAGAGAAAGTTCCATTGGCTCTTCACTCTTAACTGTTTGGCTGGTCTTTCCGCACAGTCCCCTTCTTTTCATCTCTCTCTCTTCTTTCCTCTCCTGGGAGGAAACCAAATTCCTCTCATACTCCTGTGCAGCGCAGTTTAGCAATTCTTCATTGGCTGATGCCACTATACTCTCAGCTCCCACCTCCTCAGGTCAAGGAACCATAGGTTTTTTTTTTTTCCTCATTATGCTTTATTACAGGATATCGAATATAGTCCTTTGTGCTATATAGTAGGACCTTGTTGTTTATCTATTTTTATATATAGTAGTTTGTATCTGCTAATCCCAAACTCCTAATTTATCTCTCCCCACCCTCTTTCCCCTTTTGTAACCATCCACTTGTTTTTTATGTCTGTCTGTTTCTGTTTCATAAACAACAGAATAAGTTAACTTATCAACTTATATAACATTAACTCATTTATTCATAAATAAGTTAATTTGGATCATATTTTAGATTCCACGTATAAGTGATATTTGTCTTTCTCTTTCTGACTTACTTCAATCAGTATGATGGTTTCTAGGTCCACCCATGTTGCTGCAAATGGCATTATTTCATTCAAAAAGATATTTTTTCTTAAACAAAGACCATTCCAATTCTTGGGAGGAACTTTACCACTGGCTCTTAGAATAATAATATTTCACTAGTTTCCCAGGTGTGTTTTCTTGGTTTGGCTCTAGTGCTTATAAACTGTAAAGAAAAGGAGAAATGTTAGGGTTTACCCTAATAAAAGACCACCCAGTGTTGAAGGCCAGATTATAATGGAGATTATAGTGCACCTTCTCACAGTTTGCCGCACTTAACACCACACTTGTCTACATAGACACAGTAAGTGATTCATTGTTTGGCCATTCTTGTGTCATAAGAGCATTTGGGGGGTTCTCTAGTTTGGTTAGCCTTTGCTTATATTGTCAAAAACTTAAATAGATGAAATAGTATGTTTCAGGTCCTAAGACATTTAAAGAACGGACTTCTACAGTCCACCAGAGATCTAGTCCTACTCTTTTCTAGCTGATTTTTTCCCTATATTCTATTATAAAAATTTCCAGTCACGTATAAAAGTTGAGGAAAATTTATAGTGAACATCCATACACTTGCCACCCGTGTTCTACCATTAACCTCTTAACTATAATTCTTGCTTTACCACATATTTACCCATCGAGTCACTGATCTTCCCATCCATCATTCCGTTGTATATTTTGGATGTATTTCAAAGATTGCATACACTTTCTCCTATACACTTCAAACCCATATTATTAACTAAAGGTGAAGTTTTGTTTACAAGTTTTTCCTTTCCAAGCAAAATTTGCCTATTATGAAATGAACAAATCTTGAGTATGTTTGCTGAGTTTTGACAAATGTATACATCTGTTGTAATCCAAACATCTGTTAAAAGCAAGGCAACAGGCCCCAAATGGAGTCACTTATGCTAAGCCCCACATCACCAAACTGAGACTTAATTACAGTTTTGTCTCTCCCAGAAATGGAATCTTAAACCAGTCAATCAGGATTTGCTTGTGCAGCACTCGTTAGTTAATCTACCTGATAGACTCCTGCCATCCCCTAAAGGCAAGTCACCTTGCAATAACCAACCCACTTTTTGTCTGTATAACTTCCTCATTCTGCTCCTTTCTACCTGTAAAAGTCTTTCATTTTGTACAGCTCCTTGGAGCTCCTTTTCTGTCTGGATGATGCCTGATTCATGAATCAGTGAATAAAGCCAATGAGATCTTTAAAATTTACTCAGCTGTGGGAACTTCCCTGGTGTCCCAGTGGTTGACTCCAGGCACCCAATGCAGGGGGCACAGGTTTGATCCCTGGTCCGGGAACTATGATCCCCCATGCTGCATGGTGCAGCCAAAAAAGAAAAAAAAGAGAGAAAAAGAAAGAAAAAAAAATTTTCAGTTGAATTTTGTTTGTTAACATACCTATCAAAATGTACAGTATTACCACTACCCCCAGGAAATTTCATATTCCTTCCCTGTCAGTGCCTACCTTTTATCCCTTTGATCACTGCCTTTTATCAACCATAGTTTCTAGTTGATTTTTACTCCATCTTTTTATCAGGCAGTTCCCTCCCCTCTATTATGTCTACTGAATAAGCCCATCCCATGATTTAAAAATAATACTTTTAATGTTATATTCAGTCGCCCCTCGGTATCTGTCGGGGACTGGTTCTAGGACACCCCACAGATACCAAAATCCACAGATGCTCAAGTCTCTCATATAAAATAGTGTAGCATTTGCATACAATCTCCCATATATTTTAAATCACCTCTAGACTATTTATAATACCTAATACATTTCACAAGGCTGCAGGGCCAGAGGGTTATGGAGGGGAACAGGAAAGAGTGTTGTCACATGTACTTTTTCTGTTTTGTTTGTCATGTGCACTTTTGAAGCAGAATATTTAGAAGTAATCTGACCTTCTATACAACCCTGCACAATCTTGTTTCCCAGCTCTGAGGTGAGTTATTCCATACACCCGAAGATAAAAAGGACCTCCACACACACACACACACACACACACACGAAAATCTTTCCCATCCTTTTTCCTCCCTTCCCCTTCCCAAACCTCTAACTGCCTCTTTAAAATGACTGTTGTCATATTAACAACACAGAATTATGCTGATGACAAAATTATCGAGAAAAAAACAGAATAATTTTATTATTGTATTTAAAAAGATGACGTAAAAGACTATAGGAAAAAAATCCCAAATGCCAACAACGTTTATGTAGCATCTAAATTTGTTTCCAAATTTCCAAAATGCCTATAATATACGTAATTTTATAAGAAAAATAATTTTGAGAAATCTGTGAAAACGGAATCCCACAGTTTCCGACGACCGGCTGGCCGGCCTTAATCTGATTTGGGGCAGGTGCAGCAGTTTGAAATGCCTGGTCTTTTTGTTGCGGAAGGAAGAGATGGGCGGGGTAGGAACGACGGTCCTCGTGGTTATTTCTCTGTAGCGTCTCAGTTCTGTCGCACAACCGAAGTCACATGAATGCATTAAACGCCTCTTCCTTTCTGCTTGTCCCCTGAAACTGCAAAGAACGACGCAGTGGGGCAAAAACAACCACTCTGGAGCCGTTGCAGCGATCCCGGAGGGTCTTATTCGCAGAAGGCGCGCGGAGCAGAGACACCCGCTCCACCCGCTCAAGCCCCGCCCCGCCCCGCCCCGCCCCGCCCCGCCCCGCCCCGCCCCGCCCGGAGCCCAGGCCCCGCCCCGCCCCGCCCGGAGCCCAGGCCCCGCCCCGCCCGGAGCCCAGGCCCCGCCCCGCCCGGAGCCCAGGCCCCGCCCCGTCCGGAGCCCAGGCCCCGCCCCTTGAGCGCCCAGGTCAGGTTCCGCCCTCATCCCGGCTCGGCCTTGCCCCGCCCGCCCCCGTCACGTGGTGGGGCGCGGGGT
Organism: Hippopotamus amphibius kiboko; assembly: GCF_030028045.1. NCBI lineage: Eukaryota > Metazoa > Chordata > Mammalia > Artiodactyla > Hippopotamidae > Hippopotamus > Hippopotamus amphibius. Next base: position 27,309,381 of record NC_080202.1, on the reverse strand, counting down.
CCAGCCTGTAGCTGATGCTGCGGCGCGGTATTCATCATGGAGGTGGCGCCGCGGAGCTGTCCCGTGCCGCTGCTGCTGCTGCTGCTGCTTCTGGGCCTGAGCACGGGTAGGTTCGGGCAAAGAGTGCCTCAGCAGCTGTGCCGCCTTCTCTTCTTTAGGGATGAGAACCTGTTAGTGGGTTTGTGCTTTTTAGAGCATATTCCTTTCCCCCCGTTTCTGCCTTGCGTAATATTTTGCTTTTGAACCTCACTTTATTTTTCTTTTTTAATTCAAAGTTCTTTTTCTACTTTTTTCTGGCTCTGGGTGGCCTGCTGCCTCCTTTCTTCCCTGCGCGTAGGTAGAAGCAGTTTTGCAAAATGTAAGATTTGGAGAAGCTGCTGATCAATGAGGTTTCCACGATCTTAAGGCCACCTCCCTTTTCCTGCCGTGATTGGCTGCTAAATGAGATTTTAAGTTCTTTTTTATTTTGAGCTGAAACACACGGTCCAGAAGACCCTGAAAAATCCTACCACGAATGGGACATTTCATTGAAAGTAATAAGCCTTTCTCCCTCTACCTGATCAGAACAGACGAGATACTACCTCCCCCTCACCGCAGTCCTTTTTTGACAAAAACAAATTCGTGTTTAGTAGGATGACTTGCAGATTGATTTTCAGTCTTTTCTTTAAGCAAAAGGACTCCTGGTCTGAATCAAGAACTGAGAATTCAAACTGGCCACAGACTTGCCTTGTGATCTCAGGCAAGTTGCTTGTTTTCTTTTTTGTAAAATGGGAATCATATGACCCTTCAGCTTGTGTCTGGGAAATGTTAAATAGGTTGCCCCCCAGATTTTAACAGTGGTCTCTGGCAAGGAAGGGAGGAGTGCCAGGGGGGTTAGGTCAAAATGGACCAAGCCTTATCCATCATTTTCAAGGAGACTGTAATCTTGTTACTTGAATGTAGGATCTTATAGCCACATCTGTGATAAATATTGTATCTTTTCTGGTTTGCTTATCAGACCACTTTCTGGTTGTCTTCATTTCCATCCTTATCAAGTCTGTTTCTTTTTTTTTAAATCTTGTAATAACTTTATTGTTCCAAAGGAGCACTTAATATTTAGTATTTCCCTGTTTCCTGAGACAGATATACATAAATACAACATAATTTTTTTGATAACTTAAGCAATCGCTGTAACAGCAGTATTGCTTGCTGGCAACTTTAGATCTGTGAGACTATTTGCTTTTACACATAATGCCCCAAGTACTCTGTTCTCTCAGTTCTTTTTGCGTTTTATTTTTATTTTCCAGCATTGTCTCCTCATCTACGCCCTTCTCTTATTTTGGGGGACCGGTTTTTGTCCTTTTACTTGCCACAGGAGCATGAAATTCAAAAAAGGAGGAAGTAGAGGCAGAAAACCCCAGTCACCAAGGGTCACACTCTCACAGCCTTTAACATCAGCCTTTTTTACCCACAGAGCAGTATTTGAGGAAAAAAGATAGTGTAACTTGAAAGGTGTTACTTTAGCAAAGGTGACATAGAAAATGTGTTCATCCTACTCTTTTCTGATATATATTTTGCAGATGCTAGAAAAGTTAACTTTAAATTGGAGGAAAATTGCAGTTGTGGGATTAAAGAATATATACACAGCTTTTATAAATTTTGTACCAAATTGCCTTCCCAGAAAATTATGCCAGTGTGCGCTTTTGCCAACAGTGCTGAGGGCTGGCCTCCTGACTCCTTGTGGATGTTGAGCTCTTGCCAGCTGTCAAATAAGCAAAGATTTCTTAGTGACCTCATTACTGCTTTAATTTTCTTATCTTTGAGTATTAGTGATGTTCAACATTCTTTCACATATTTATGAGGTTCGTATTTCCCTTTTCATAAATTATTTTCTCACGGCATTTATCCATTTAATTATTAGGATTTTACTTTTTTGGTTGTTGTTATAACTACTGTTATTTATTGAATGCCTAGTAAACGTTCTAGGTATTGTACAACTACCTTGATTGTGGCAAGGATCTTACGTTTTTTAATTGATCTAATGATTAAGGAAGTACCCTTTTTCATATTCATTGCCGATCTTTCTTGGCTGTCTTGCCTTTTATTTTTGTTGTACAGAAATGTAACAAGTTTCTGTCCTCGATATTTTGTTTGATAGTCTCTGGGGTATGCTTTAATCATTTCCCCATCCAGAGGTCAAAAAAACATTCAACTCTATTTTCACATTATTTTTCACATCTAAATTTTACAATTGAAATATTTCATCCACTTGGAATTTATTTTGGTTTATAGTGTTAAGAGAGAACCTACATTTCTATCTTTTTTCTTCAAAAATCTAACAGTTGCCCCAGCATAATATAGTGAGTAATCTTGCCCCACTAACTTTTGATGCCCCTTTAATCATATATTAAATGAAAAACAAAAATCAGCATGCTGCATTTTGAGATTTTTCTTTTTTCCCCCAAGTGTAAATCTCTCTTTTAAACAGAATTATAAACACATTTCCTGCTTCCTGTTAAAAATTCAAACATTACAGAGGCTGTACAGGAAAACGTGAAAGCCTCCAGCCCCCTGTGCCCCCTATTGTTTGGTTTGTTTTTTCATAACCGAGGTGGTTTTTTTTCTTTTTCCTTATCGCCACAGTATGTTGGAGTAAATAAATTGCCTGAAATATAAACCAAATCATCTCTAGCCTAGCCCAGCCCTGTCTCCTGGGATTGGAATTTACCTGGACATAGACATTCTTCAGGAAAATCAAATTGTGCTTCTGTTTCAGGAGCTGTCATCACCTCGCCCACAAAAGAGGGCAAGGAAGTATGGGATTATGTGACTGTCCGGAAGGATGCCCACATGTTCTGGTGGCTCTATTATGCCACCAACCCCAGCAAGAACTTCTCAGAACTGCCTCTGGTCATGTGGCTTCAGGTAAAAGTGGTTTCACTACCTGGCCTAAGATTGAGGCCGGGTTTCCCCCACTCACCACCTTGCTTGCCCTTAAAGACTCACAGCTCAGCAGTGAAGAACTGATGTGGTCCAGCAGCCAACTGGGGGGCTCCTAGGCTTGGGAATTCAGCATCCTTCTAAAGCAGGCAAAAGCAGTGGTATAGCCAAGGAAGCCCAATCAGAGAGTGAGAGGTTCTAGCCTTTTGCAGGGGTTCTTTTTCTGTTGAGCCCAGCCCAGGCAGTGGCAGGAACCCTTAGTGGAAGCTCCTGAAGGCACATTTGACAATACGCTGATAGAAAGTATTTCTGGAAGTTTCCAAAGCAAAGACTGAGGTACCCTGACCCGTCCTTCGTTTCCTTCCCCTCCCAGTCCTTTCCTAGACCTGAATTCCTTGCCCCTAGAAAAACTGATATTTCGAAAGAACTCAGCCTCTTGTATCTTAGTGTTACGTGTTGGGTCCTCTCCTTCTCCCTAAAGTGTGTTTGCATTTTAATCTTGAGCTGTGGCGGTAGGATTGAAGACAGAAAACTGGTTGAAAATTATTTGGGGGCAGGCAAAGGATCCTTCCTTGCATTCCTAAAATGTCTGTCCAAAGGTGGCCCACATTCATCTGGCAGATCAACATCTAGGGAGGCGTTGAGGAACATGGTCTTGCTTCACCTTCTGGAAACTGTAGGCATGGCCAAGCTGGGGCGCCAGGTCGCGCGCCAGTAAATAGGGCACCCTGGTACTCGCTCCCGTGGGATGTAAATGTCACTTCCTCCAAAAATGTCATTATTCATAAGCACCCCCCCCAGTGTCCCCAGCTTTGCCTCCCAGACCAGTGGATACAGACTTCCTTTTGATTGATTGATTGATTGGTTGCGTTGGGTCTTCATTGCTGCGCGCGGGCTTTCTCTCGTTACAGTGAGCCAGGGCTACTCTTCATTGTGGTGCGAGGGCTTCTCATTGCTGTGGCTTCTCTTGTTGCGGAGCACGGGCTCTAGGTGCGCGGGCTTCAGTAGTTGTGGCACATAGGCTCTAGAGCACAGGCTCAGTAGTCATGGCGCACAGACTTAGTTGCTCCTCGGCACGTGGGATCTTCCCAGACCAGGGATCAAACCCGTGTCCCCTGCACTGGCAGGCGGATTCTTAACCACTTGCCCCCCTCCCCCCCCGGAAGTCCTGATACAGACTTTCTGATGCGATAGTGAAGATGAGCAGTGTGCAGGGAGAGGCCTTTCTCTCTTAGGATGATCACAAGTATTTTCTTTAAGGGCTGGGGTGAGGCTCAGCCTGAGGGTGCAGATATGAAAATGTCTGTGTGGCCCAGGTAACTACTGTGCTCCCCGGGTGGCTGGAGATGACGCTGTGGCAGGGCTGTCAGGGAGAGCTGTGAGGTGGACACGCCCAGGTCTGCCTTCCTGCCACTTACAGCCATGGCAAAACACGTCCCTTCTCTGGGCTTTGGATTTCTAATCTGGCAGGTTTCAGTGGTTTTCAAACTTTTTATTGATCAGCAGAACTTTTTCCGCCCCCAGGTGAAAGCTTATAGGCCAGCCAAAGCAGAAGAAAGAAGTGCTGGGGCCGAGGCGGGGGTGGAGGGGGCCGAGTGCCAAGTGCCTCTGTCACATGCTGCCCCTCAGGCACTTTCTGGGCTTCCAGGAACACAATTTGAAAACCACTGAATTGCAGGAACTGCAAACCTTCCTTCTGGTCAGTTGCAGAATAGGGCAATCTGAATGAGTTGTCAAAATTTAAAAATCAAGACATTTCCTTCCTTTTTCCAAAAATCAGGAGGTGTGACAACTTGGGGCCTGAACTTGTTATCCTGGAGCAGAGTGGTGGGGGCCCCCTTGCAGACAGGCAGGAGCTCCCGGAGGAGGGGACCCAGCCGACCTCTCTGCACCGTGTGGTGCACTTCTGGCTGCTGATGGCCGTCCAGTTTGTGACCTTTGGTGAAGATGAGCTGAGTTGCTGTTTGATGGTGGCTAACTAACCTGCTCCTCATCTCCTCAGAGGCCCAAGGGAAGAGGAAAAGAGTATAATTAAGGAAGAAATAATTAGTTCAGGTTAAAAGGAGATCTATTTTAGCAGCCTACTGAGAATACGTGCACTGACTTCTCTGGGCAGGTCTTAAATATCGAGGTCACGTCGTCTGAGTGGAGTAGCTCTGAGTGATGTAGTGTGCTACTTTAGGTACACTTTCAATTCATTTAAGTGTTTCACTTTGTCCTCTGACACGTTTACCATATTTCAGAGTCACTGCATAGCCCCAGGCCATGACAGGATCCTATCCAAAAGATCTAGACAAAAGAAGATTTTGCAGTAGTATGTTCTCAAGTAGAACAGAACAGGAAAATGGGATTTCTCCCACAAAGACCACATCCCTAGGATTCCAACTTCCCTCCTTTCACTTGGGCCCTATCCCAGCCCAGTAAGTCCACTAGGAAAAAGGGGCCCAGCTTTCACTTAAGGACACTTGCTCTTTCTTTTCTTTTTTATTGAAGAATAGTTGGTATACAGTGTTATATAAGTTATAGGTATACAATATAGTGATTCACAGTTTTTTTTAACATATTTATTTGTTTGGCTGTGCCAGGTCCTTAGTTTCAGTACGCAGGATCTTTGTTGCTGCGTGCGGGATCTTTGCAGCAGGTGGATCTTTAGTTGCAACATGCGGGCACTTAGTTGTAGCATGCGAGATCTAGTTCCCTGACCAGGGATTAAACCTGGGCCCCCTGCACTGGAAGCTTGGAGTCTTAACTGCTGCACCACCAGGGAAGTCCCTGAGTTCTTCAGCGTTGCCACATAGTTTCTCATAGCTTGCGATCTTAAATGGCAGTGCCACATTCCATCCTGTAGGCGTGTCATGATTTACTAACCCATGCCCCTGCTGGGGGACAAATGGAGTTCCATCCTTTTGCTGTTATAAATACCACTGCAATGAATAGCTCTCTCTGACTTGTGAGGTTTTTACCAGTGTATTAGGAAATCTTAAGATACAGAGTGCATGTCATTAGAGGGATTTTATAGCCTCCCAATTTTATAATAGTTAACTTCGTGTAGGTTCAAAACATTAAAGAGTTTCATAAAGTCTTTCTCTGTTGGGATCCTTTAGTTACGCCTGAGCCCTGACTCTATGTTGCCTTTTTTTTTTTCCTTTAGATTTCCTTGTACAGATTGCCCTGGCTTCTGTTTTCCCTGAACTGTTTCCTTCTGTCTTTGTGTATCTCCCTTTCCTGTCCATCTTGCACAGGGAGACAGTTTCCTTTTATTCAAAGCCCTCGGCCTATCTCATTGCCTTAGCTGGCCCCTGAGGTTTTGTTCAGAAAAGTACCGACCATCCTTTCCCCTGACCGTCTCCTGAAGGACCTTCTCCCCTCTCTTAGCCCTGAGAACCCATAGGACCTCTGCCTCTCATAGTCTGGGGCCCCAGCACTGAGCTTCTGTTCAGAATCCTGCCTCACCCCTGGCCTTGGATGCGCACGGTATTGAGTGCTTCCTGCCCTGGGACTTCTGCATTTCCTACGCTATATCCTGGGGATCACCTTGATCAAACTGCCTCTCAGTCTGGGTCCCTTGTAAATCCTCAGGGACACTGAGGGGTGGGTGGTGGAGAGTCACAAGGCCCCGGGTCCAGTCCTGGCGGAGCCGCTAATTACCACGTCCCCTCCATGGGCCATACTGCTCATCTGCAAAGGGACAGGGGTTGGACGAGATGTTTGGAAGTCAGCGAGCCCCATACCGGGCCAAGGCTCCAGCTTGCAGAATCAGAGGTAGGAAAGTTCCCTCTGGGGGCTCTTAGCCCGGTCGCTTCCTTTTTCTTAGAAGGACTTCTGCAGTTACCAGGGGGCTCACTTAGTGCAGACGCCCCTGGTTCACTGGGTCACTTGCGTCCTGTGTATAAGGCTGACCCAGCCATCACTGAGTCGTAAACCGTTTAGAGTGAATGTGGTCATTGCTGTAATGATGAAGGCTTGACCAACATTTTCTCTGACTTTATTTTCGTTCTGTTTTTTCTTCCACAGGGTGGTCCAGGTGGTTCCAGCACTGGATTTGGGAACTTTGAGGAAATCGGGCCCCTTGACAGTGATCTCAAACCACGAAGAACAACCTGGGTACAGTGAGGAAGGCCTTGAACCCACACTGCCATGTGGCCTCTCCCAGGCTGAGCGCCACCCAGCCCTACCCCATTCTGGGTGGCGTCACAAGTTGAGCAATCCCGTCCCACCCCCCACCCCCCTTTTCCTCTGTGTCCAGGGGGACCTTGGGTACCACAGGCTTCCTCTCCAGCCAGCCTCTTCCGTTCCTTGGGGCAGATTGTCATACACTGGTCACCTTCCCAACTCAGTGACCTTTCTCTCCACTCCCCTGCGGAAACCTCTGTCTACTCTAGCAGACACCCTGGACCTCGTCATTACCCACATACTGGACATCCCTGCAGTCTGAGATGCCAGGGTCCCACCTTCTGGCCACAACCTCCAATCCTTTCCCCTTCTGCTCTCCTATCTCAATTCTTGTGTTCCTCAGGACTTCAAACCCCTTGTCCTCTGCCCTTTTGAGGTCTGTCTAGTTCTCTGTCTGCACCCCACCCCCTCATTCTTAGCTGCACTTCCTTACCTAACCCCTCTCTGACCAACCTCCCGCCCCCCCGGCTCCCTCATCCTTTTTCCTCTACATCCTTGCCATACCCAGCCTGGGGTCAGTCCCACTGTCCACCTGCTCAGGCCGTACCCCCAGGCTGCCAAGCACAGGTGGGCAAAACCACACTGGTGGGCAGAGTGGGGCTGTTGCTGCTGGCTTTTGTGGCCCCTCTGCTCTGTGCTTCTGCTCTGCTCTCCCATCTGTTGATGGACACTTAGGTGGTTTCCACCTTTCAGCTACTGTGAACAATGCAGGGAACATCAGTGTAGACATATTTGTTTGGGCCCCTATTTTCCATTTTCGGGGGAAGTTGCTGGGTCCTGTGGCGGTTCTCTGCTTAACCCAATACTGTTAATATTCTTCACCCACCCCTTGTGCACTGACTCTCATGGGTGCTTTCAACATGCCCCACGCCCCAAATCCACTTCCCACATGCTGCTTGAGTGAAACTCTCCAATGCCGGTCTCTCCTTAGTTTACCACCTTTCAGTTTCCCAAAAGATCGAATCCAGATTTCCTGGGCATAAACTGGCTCCTGCGAGCTCCAGCCACACCTCCCAGCTTCTCTCCATGTGCGCTCTTCCTGCAGAGCTCTGCATGGGCCATTCCTGGGCTTGGACTTCATTCCTTTGGCCACCCAGTCACACCTAGCTTACCTACTCACCTCTAAGACTCAATGCAGGAGCACCTCCTTCTGAAGATCCCCTCTGAGTCCTTTGATGTTCTTGTCTGTCTCCATACTGGTCTTCTTTAAGCGCATTTTACTTACTCTTGCCCCAGGGTCTTTGCATGTGCCGTTCCCTCAGCCTGGAACATTCATGTACTCGCTTCCAGTTGAAATATCACTGGCTTGTCCCCAAGCCTCCCGCAACTAAGAGGGTAATACGACTGGGGCAGAGAGCCTGAACGAGAAGTGAGGAGAGGCTGACCTGGGTCCTGAAGCTGCCATTACCTTTCCAACTTTGTGACCTTGGACAAGTCCTGGCCCTTTTCTGGGCTTTAATTTCCTGATCAGCAAAGGATATGGCTGGACTGTTTTTATTACTGGAGATCCTTCAGGATGTAAAATTCTATGACTCTAAACCCCTTGGGGAACGGTATTAGAATCAGTTCTGTTCTTGTAGTGTTCAGTGAAGCCAGGCCAATGTGGAAACTGGATTCCTCTTGAAGAAAACCGATGTGTGGTGTTCAGACCTCTCACTGGCTCGAGCTGTTGCTCAGACTGAAATGGTTCTACCTGCTCTAACGTATTTACATTCAGGACATTTGTATTGTGTGAAAGTAACAGCCTAGATCAAGGGTCCCCAGCCCCCGGGCCACGGACTCCTAACGGTCCACAGCCTATTAGGAACCGGGCCGCACAGCAGGAGGTGAGCGGCGGGCAAGCGAGTAAAGCCTCATCTGCTGCTCCCCACGGCTCGCGTTACCACCTGAACCACCCCCGCTCGCCGCCTCTCATCCATGGAAGCATGTCTTCCACGAAACCGGTCCCTGGTGCCAAAAAGATTGGGGACCACTGGCGTAGGTGCTTCCATCCCTGTGTATGTGCTAATTTTTCCTTCTTGCCTCTGCTTTTCTTTGCCTTTCTTTGCCATACTAGTTTGTGTTCTTGTTCCAAATTTTTTTTTAATCCCATTTTAGTAACAGATCATAACCACCCTGATATCCTCACACGTATGGTTTCTTTTTTTTTTTAATTAATTAATTTATTATTTTTGGGGGTGTACACCAAGTTCAATCATCTGTTTTTATACACATATCCCCATATTCCCTCCCTCCCTCGACTCACCCCCCACCCTCCCCGTCCCCGTCCTCTAAGACATCTTCCATCCTCAAGTTGAACTCCCTTTGTTAACACGTACGGTTTTTGTTGAGCTCATATAAGATGATCAAAAGATAGCTGGTGACTGGCTGGCTGATTGCAACATTTGACTTTCCTCTGTGTCTTGTAGCTCCAGGCAGCCAGTCTCCTGTTTGTGGATAACCCTGTGGGCACCGGATTCAGTTATGTGAACAAGAGTGACGCGTACGCCAAAGACCTGGCCACAGTGGCATCAGACATGATGGTTCTCCTGAAGACCTTCTTTGGTTGCCACAGAGAATTCCAGGTAAGCAGGGACTCAGGAACAGCCCAGCAAGGGGCCGGCACTGCATCCATCACATGCAAACTTCCCTGAGATTTCCATGCCCCGCTGATTCCAGAGAAAACCTCTTTGCACCCAGGATCAGGTTGTGGGCTTTTGTTTCGATCATCTCTAAAGGTGGTTTTAGCTTGAAAGAGTGACCCTGGAGCCAGTATTCTAATCAAACATGATAATCAGATATGGGAGGAAAGACTAACAAAAGCAGATTTGTTTCGTCTGGGCATTATGTGCAATAAAAGTTTGAAATTGATGTATGTGAGTTAAAAGGCATTCAGGATATTTAATCTTTGTAAATTTCTTTTCTTCCTAGAGGATTCCATTCTACATTTTCTCAGAGTCCTATGGAGGAAAAATGGCTGCTGGCATTGCCCTAGAACTTTATAAGGTAACAGGGAAGATGACTTTGTTGTTTCAGTTTCAGACAGAAACTGATTATGTTACTTGTTGTACTCACCTGATAATTGAATATACTTTGAATAGGACCTCATAGGTGCAGAGTAAGAGTAAATCTATAGTAATAACCATAAAAAGTTTCAAAAAGAACAGTGACGATTGCCCTTCAGATGTCAAATAAACTATACAGCTAAGTGAGTGAAGCAGTTTGGTACTGGCATAGCAACAGACAAACGCAGATAAACACAGCAGACTAAAGAGTCTAGAAACAGGGACTTCTCTGATCGTGCAGTGGCTAAGAATCCACCTGCCAATGCAAGGAACACGGGTTCGAGCCCTGGGCCAGGAAGATCCCACATGCCTCGGAGCAACTAAGCCTGTGCACCAGAACACTGAGCCTGCACTCTAGAGCCCATGAGCTACAACTATTGAGCCTGTGTGCCACAACTACTGAAGCCCACGTGCCTAGAGCCCGTGCTCTGCAACAATAGAAGCCAGCGCAATGAGAAGCCTGCGCACCACAATAAAGAGTAGCCCCCACTCGCCACAACTAGAGAAAGACTGTGCGCAGCAACAAAGACCCAACGCAGCCAAAAATAAATAAATAAATTTATAATAAGTAAATTCATTAAGAAAGGATAACATCCTGATAGAAAACTTGTCGAAGACAAACAATTTATAGAAGAAATGCAAACAACCTGTGGGCATGTGAATAGTGTTCAGCTTTTATTAGTAAGTCAAAGCTGTGAGATTTGCAAATATTTTTAAAAATTGGTAACCCCCAGTTTTGGTAAGACATCAGGGAAGTAAGTGCTTTCATGTACGTTTGATGGGAATGAAAATTGGTAAATCATTTTAAAAGGGCAGTTTGTGTGTGTCTGTCAGCTTTTAAACTGTACGTGCCCTTTGACCCAATAATTTCACTTCCAGGAATCTGTCCTGTAGGAATTCTTATACGTTTGTGTGTGTCAGAGGATGTTTAGTTCATTGCTGCTTATAACGTCCATAAACAGAAAACACACTCAGTGGGTGTCCGTAAAGGACTACTTAAGTGAAATGCGTGTGTGCTTCCTGGATGGACACTTTGCAGCCATCAGAAAGAATGGGTAGATCTGTGTCTATATATACATGTATGTATATATATGCTTGTGAAAACAAACAAAGGAGTTAGAAGGATATATACCATGTTAACTATGGTTAACTTGTGAGTGTGAGGGTGCAGGTGGGGCAGAGGTAAGAGTTTTTTCACATTTTATCCTGTCTCCTTCTGTGATTGAATTTCTTACAGTGAGCTTGTATGAGCTTTTGTTTTTTCAATTGAAATATAGTTGATGTACAGTATTATATGTTACACATGTACAATATAGTGGTCCACAATTTGTAAAGCTTATACTCCGTTTATAGTTATCATAAAATATTGGCTATATTCCCTGTTATACAATATGAGCTTTATTTTTTTAAGAATTATTAATTCTCTTTAAAAATGAACCTTTTATAAGAAGCAATATATGTGCATAACAGAAAATTAGAAAATACAGCAAGCACAAATTTAAAAAGTTTAAAGGAGATCACTATTGCTAACACCTTAGTATATAGCCTTTAAATCTTTTTCTTTACTTTTAGAAATAAGTCATGTTTTTAACCGATAGCAGATCATAGTATATGTAATGTCTACAGGCTCCTTTCTTCCGTCACTAGTCCTCACTTTCCTACTTCAGTAAATTTTCATCTCAAATAGTCAGCCTTGAATGACCCCAGCATGTCGTTTATGGTCAGTTTATTTAAGCCAGGACTCGATCCAGGTCCGTGAATTACCTGTGACTGGGATGTCCCTAAAGTCTGTTTTCATCTAACACCGTTCCTTTTTTATGACCCTGATTTAATAACAAAACCAAACTACTTAAAAAATGTCCCATTTTCTGGATTTGTCTGGTAGCACTTGATGCATTCAAGGTAAAAGTTTTGGATAGAATATATTATAATAGGTCAGGTTTCAAGAAACAATTGCCCACAGATCAAATCCAGTCCACTATCTGCTTTTTTAATTAATTAATTATTTATTTGCTGCATTGGGTCTTCATTACTGCGCACGGGCTTTCTCTAGTTGTGGAGAATGGGGGCTCCTCTTCATTGTGGTGTGCGGGCTTCTCACTGTGGTGGCGTCTCCTGTTGTGGAGCACAGGCTCTAGGCGTGCAGGCTTCAGTAGTTGTGGTACACAGGCTCAATAGTTGTGGCTTGTAGGCTCTAGAGCACAGACTCAGTAGTTGTGGCACACAGGCTTAGTTGCTCCGTGGCATGTGGGATCTTCCCAGACCAGGGATGGAACCCATGTCCCCTGCGTTAGCAGGCAGATTCTTAACTACTGCACCACTAGGAAAGTCCCTAAGAATGGTTTTTACATTTTCGAGTGGCAGGGATGGGGTGAGGTGGATTAAAAGAAGAAGAATATTTCATACATGAAAATTGTATGAAACTCACGTTTCAATGTCCACAAATAAAGTTTTATTAGAACTCTCACTTATTTACATATTGCTGCTTTACCAATACAGTGACAGAGTTGAGTAATTGCAACGTGGTAGACTTTTGGTCTACAAAGCCTAGAATATTTAATATCTGGCCCTTTATGGAAAAAATTGCCAACCTCTGATATAGGGGATGTTGTGCACTTCATTTTGCTTTGAATCAGGGGGCACATAATGTCCAGATCTAGTCTGGTCCCTCCATTGAACTATACCCTCTGCCTGGACAGAAAGTTATCTGAATGGTGTTATTTTCAAACTGCATGGATGTCCAGTTCTTCATCCATCTTTCACCAACTAACGGTTTTAACATCAATTTTTAATTCTCACGTAAGTCAGTAATTTCATTAGGAATTTCCAAATGATGGTTTTCTCCTTCCATCATTTTGTTCACATTTGTTAGCTGGTATTCTCCTATAAAGTGGAACTTTTCCTCATCAGTTGGGACTATTTAAGTAACTTGAAATAAGTTCCTTTTGGAAAAGCCAGATAATGGCATCATTCTTTCTGTCTTATTACCAGTGTTCAAAATCAGGCTATTCGTTGTTTTTTTATTTTAGATCTCTGAATAGCTTGTACATTCATGTAATTCTAAATTCAAAATATGTAAAAGATGTGCTATACAAATTCTCCCCCTTGCCTCTGCCCCCCACCCAAGGCAACCTCTGTTATTAGTTTTTTCTGTACCTTTTCAGAGTAGTTCATGCCTATATAAGGTAATTCATATATATTCTTTTCCCCCATATTTATACAAATGATTGTATATACTGCACACCATTCTACATGTCTCTTTTTTACCTTGACAATATACCCTGGAGATCTTTTTATATTAGACCATAAAAAGGCTTCTCATTCTTTGTTTTAAGCTGCATCATGCACCATGGAAATAACCATAAGTAATGTAGCCCATCCTATTGATAAATATTTCAGTGTTCTGCTACTGGGCAGATGTATTCCTTTTAAGTGGACAAAAAGGAGCAGGGGGCTTGAGCTCCCAGGCATCCATTCCACCCTCGAGGTCCTCCTGAGGAGGCCCCCCACCTCTTCAGTGACGGCCACTCAGGCAATGATGACTGTAGCCAGAGAGCCCCCAGAGCACCTTGTGAGAAATCAGAGATCTCCAGGGAAAGGGTGCCAGTGTCCCTTCTAAAGAAGACAGGGGCTGGATTCCCCTGGTGGCACAGTGGTTAAGAATCTGCCTGCCAATGCAGGGGACATGAGTTCCAGCCCTGGTCTGGGGAGATCCCATATACCGTGGCGCAACTAAGCCCATGTGCCACAACTACTGAGCCTGTGCCACAACAAGAGAAGCCACCGCACGAAGAAGCCTGTGCCCCACAACAAAGAGTAGCCCCCGCTCCCCACAACGAGAGAAAGCCCATACACAGCAACGAAGACCCAATGCAGCCAAAAATAAAGAAAATAATTTAAAGAAAAAATTTTTAATAAATAAATAAAAATAAAGAAGATAGGGGCTGCACCAGATCCCCCCACATATCCTGCCAGCAGTTCCTGCTCGTTTTGCAAATGGTGACAGGAAAGAGTTACCCTTCCCCTCTAGTGGGTATCTGATGTCTTTGGATGTGCAGAGTATCCTGGGTGGGCAGAAGCTTTCTGTGCTCAGGAAAGCTGGTGTATAAAGGCTTGGCTCCCTCATGTTGAGGAAGGGACAGAGGCCCCAGGTCTTCTTGACAAGGATATTTCTTGGCTTCTCTTTCAGGCCATTCAGCAAGGGACCATTCAGTGCAACTTTTCCGGGGTTGCTTTGGGTGACTCCTGGATCTCTCCCATCGGTAAGTAGGGAATTTTCAGATATTTTAAAATTCCCTATCCCTACCCTTCCCTGGGACTTTGGGCTGTGTTGTCTAGATCACAGAACAAGCCAGTGGAATCCTCTGGGTCCTTGAAGAAGTCAGCAGAGAAAGTGTTTGCCCCCGGAGCATCCAGGAAATTTGGGAGTGAGAACTCCTTTACAAAGCACATGGACTGTTGCAGGCTGAACCGAGGTCTCTTATTTGATTCTCACAACAAAAGAATCAAATTTTCCAGTTGAAGACATTCTGGAGACTCCGAAAGGTGATGGAATTTGTCCTCTGACACACAGTGAGCAGTCTGGGCAGGATTCACACTCAGGTCTGTTTGTCATCATGTCCTCTCCACCATCCTTGTGCTCACATGAGCGTTTGGGGTGAAGTTCCCACCTGTTGCTCATGTTGATGGTGAGGCAGGGCCACTATCTGGCTCTGTAACTCAGAGGCTCGGGATTTCATAATCTGAGCATCCTTGTTGGGAGTACAGATAAAAGTTGTTTGGATTGCAGACACCCAGGGTGTGGCCTCAGGCATCTGAAATAGTCACTGTGGTAGGGTTAACACTAGTGAGGATTTCTAAATTTCAGCAGTGTTGAGGTTTTGAGTATCATGTGATTCTTTATTGTAGGGGGGTGTCCTGTGCAGTGTAGAATGTTAGCAGCATCTCTACCCTTTAGATGCCAGTATTTCGCCCCCTAGCCTGGCAACCAACAGTATCTCCAGACATATTGCCACATGTCCCCGGGGGACAAATTCACCCCAGTTAAAAACTACTGCCCTGACCTAACAAATGGCAGCTTTTCACAGGCAAAACCGAACTGTAGAGTTAGATTTCAGAAGAGAGGTTGCCTCTGAAAGAGGGAGGAAAGAAGCTGGAAAGGAACACAGAGGAACTTCTTAGGCTGTCATTGGGCTGGTTGTTACATGAACACGTATGTTAATCAAAACTCTTCTAAATGTATGTTTATGGTTTGTGATCTGTGATTATGCCTCGGGTTTTTAAAAATAATAACTTATAAAAGGTAATATTTTACCCCTAAAAGATAGAGATTTGGCTTGTTACAGAGCCATGTCCCTGATGGATTCAAGACATTTTGATGCTGCCTGGAATGGTTACTTCTTGCCCTCATTCTTGGCTTCTCCAGGGCAGGACTGAAAGGACAGAACTGAGAGTTCAGTCCGCTTTGTGAAAAGGGCAGTGTTTCCTTCCTGGATGTACCTCCTAGGACACCGTGATGTTGTAGAAGCCTTGACCCGAGGCTTGAGGGGCCAGCAGATTTCCTGCCAGGTGTCTCACTCAGAGTGACAGCACTGGCCTCACGCTTCCTTCAAGGGTCTCATCACAGCTGTGTTAACAACACTAAACACTTTGTATGTATTAACGTCACTTAATGCTTATGACAGCTCCATGGCATGGATAGTATTATTATCCTAGTTTTGGATGTGATGATACGAAGACTCAGAGAGGTTAAGCAATTTTCCTAAAGTCACACAGCTAAAGCCAGGATGCACATGAAGGTAGCAGGCACTGGAATCTGTGCACTTAACCATTACCCCGCATTCCTCCCTGAGACCAGTAAGTTAGCCTCATGGCTTTGCATCACTCTTCCTCTGGTCCAAAATCTCCCTAATTCACCTTGCCGTGACCCATCTCCCCCTTTTTTTATATAAATTTATTTACTTATTTATTTATTTATTTATTGGCTGTGTTGGATCTTCATTGGTGTACGTGGATTTTCCCTGATTTTGGCGAACGAGGGCTGCTCTTCACTGTGGTATGCAGGCTTCTCATTGCCGTGGCTTCTCTTGTTGCCGAG
Source organism: Hippopotamus amphibius kiboko (assembly GCF_030028045.1). Classification (NCBI taxonomy): domain Eukaryota; kingdom Metazoa; phylum Chordata; class Mammalia; order Artiodactyla; family Hippopotamidae; genus Hippopotamus; species Hippopotamus amphibius. The sequence goes on along the minus strand of NC_080202.1, from coordinate 27,293,148 downwards.
CACAGGCTCTAGGTGTGTGGGCTTCAGTAGTTATAGCACATGGGCTCAATAGTTGTGGCTCACGGGCTCTAGAGCACAGGCTCAATAGTTTTGGCGCACTGGCTTAGTGGCTCCGCGGCATGTGGGATCTTCCTGGAGCAGGGATCGAACCCGTGTCCCCTGCAATGGCAGGCGGATTCTTAACCACTGTGCCACCAGGGAAGTCCCCCACCTCCCCTTTTGAATCTTCCTGCCTAACTCTTAATCCCTCCTTCCAGATCCACCTTATGTATTTCTCTTCCATCCCAGAAGTACTCCTTTTTTAATTTTCATGAGCAATTATTAATTGCTTGCTATAGAGTAGTTGTTGTGTTAGGTGCTAGGAAAAATACACAGACGTGCTTCATTTCTTCAAGAAGATCTGCAGGGTTCAGTATGGTAGCCATAGCCACATATGACTATTTACATTATTTAAAATACATAAAATTTTCCATCTTTTATTTGTACTACCCACATTTCAGAGTGCCCAATAGCCACATGTGGCTGTTGACTGTTGGTTTGAGCCACACAGATATAGAACATTTTGGGAATTCCCTGGTGGTCCAGTGGATTAGGACTCCGTGCTTCCACTGCAGGGGGCATGGGTTCAATCCCTGGTCAGGGAACTAAGATCCCACATGCCACATGGTGTGGCAAAAAAAAAAAAAGATATAGAACATTTCTATCATTGCAGAAAGTTCTGTTGGACATATGAGGTTCAAATCAGAGTTCAGCAAACTATAGCCTCCAAATCAAGCCTGTCTTGCCACCCTCCTTTGGTAAATAAGCTTTTTACTGGGACACAGTCTTGCCCATTGATTTACATATCCTCTGACTGTTTGGAGGCTGCAACAACAGAGTTGAGTAGTTGCAAGAGAGACCAGCTGAGCTGCAAAACCAGAAATATTTATTATTTGTCTCTTTGCAGAAAAAGTTTGTCAATCCTTGGTCTAGATCATGCAGGGAATGGGATGCACTGGAGAACTGCAGGCGATTCTTTGTAAGAAACTGAGGCACAGGCTTGATGGTTTAGCTGGAGAGGTGAATGACAGCTAGGTCCTGAAGGAACTGCTTTGCCTGCATCTCAGGATGTGCTCTGAAGAATACCAGTCCAGTGAGGTGCTATGCAAAGGGCTCCATGGCCAAATAAGTTTCAGAAGTGCCAAATACTAGTCCCACTTCCTCAAGGTTCACAGTCACATTAAAGGCTCTGAGAAGTCCTGCAGTAAAAAAAAAAATGTGTTGCCTTTTGCGTAACCCCAAAGGTATTTCACCAACAAGTCATTTTTCCTTCTAATACCGAGGTTAACATCCTGCAGAACTGAGGTTATTTGAAACAGACCTTGAGATGCTTGGGCTTGAGGGAGCTTTGAAAGGCTTTTAAGCAAAGGAGTGGTGTATTCAGATGTGCTCTATAAGTTGTGGTCCTTCACGTAAATAAACTATACTTCAATTTTTTAAAAACTTACAGGGTAAAAAAAAAAAAAAAAGTGGTCCTTGGTACTTTGTTGGTCCATCTTTCAATGGCACAAGCCTTACTTAGTGTTATGACAGGTGTGAACTTATCCAAACCAAGCCCACTCTTCTCTTTGAAGGCAGGTATTGTCTTACTCATATTTATATCTTATCAAGCTCTTTATTGGCTTCAGGCTCTTAGTAAACTCTCGATATATTTTCATAATTGAAATGAATCGATTGGCAGTATAACCACAGACACTTGTTATGCAGTCATTAGTCTTCTTCCTTAATTAGCTCCTGGGTGGAAGCTGGAGTCCCAAGATTAGAGGAGCAGGCAGGATGCAGAAGCAGGGGTGTGAGGGCGGGGAAATATTTGAAGCTGCCACAGAGTCTAGAAGTCTGCAGATGAGAGCCTGCACTGCACACACACGGCCTGCCGGTGGTGCCGTCCCTGGCGGTGACTCACTCGCTGGGCCAGTATCAGACCCAGTTAATGTGGCATTTAGTCCTGAGTCAACAGAAAGGCCCCCACACCTTCGCCCCACCGCCCAGTCACCCAGACATCAGCCATGCCTGGGCCCTGGTGAGCTAAGGAGCCTTCAGACCCAAAGTTACTATATTTCTTGCTTCTGTCTCTTTCAGCTTTGGAAGGAAAGCTAGTTAGGTATTTTGCCGGGAGGACAGGACCACAACAAACTTATTTTGTTCTTATGTGGTTTCCTTTAGATTCAGTGCTCTCATGGGGACCTTACTTGTACAGCATGGTAAGTAGATGAGTCCCCAGTTCTACACCCTCTGGGGTTAACAGCCCAGCTGACCTCTTCTGGCTCTGTCCGCAGGAAGGACAGAGCTGGTTGGGTTTGCCTATGCAGTTGACACTGCCCTTTAGGGACCTATGAAATAATCCATATCAAATCGAAGACCCTAAGCAACAGCCAGACTTGGGGACAAATTTAAAGAAATATCAGCACAGTTATGCCATTTCTCCAGGTACAAGAAACGCATGTTTTTAAATCACCACCCCCCCCCCCCCCGCCCTAGCTTTTTATTATAGACATCTTCAACTACGCAGAAAAGTTGAAAGATCATGGTGAAGACCCATATACCCATCACTTAGACTCAGTTAACATTTTCCTATATTTCCTTCATCGATAAACACAGCGCTTGTAATGCCATGCTTTCGTGTGGACACTCCCCTTTCTCCTTCTTGCCACTCTTTCTGTTACCCATCCCTGACACACATGCCAGATTTGTGTCTCTCACAAAGTGGGCCTTTTTGTTCTTGCTTTGCGTTCTAGTCTCTTCTCGATGACCAGGGTCTGGCAGAGGTGTCTCGGGTTGCAGAGCAAGTCCTGGATGCCGTAAATAAGGGACTCTACGAAGAGGCCACCCAGCTGTGGGGGAAAGCAGAAGCAGTCATTGAACAGGTGAGAGGGGGCATGGTTGGGGCCAGCCCGCTTGGCTTTTCTCCGTGGGTGAAGGGACCTTGGTTGGTGTTGTCGGGGTTGGGGTGTATCCTGAGACTGCCCACAAGTCTGGAAATGATGTCAAACTAAATGACACATCAGACGAGTCTGAGAAAAGACAGGGCCAGAAAGCCACCCAGCCTGCAAGACTTGCCTGCCCCTCAACCGAAGATACGGAGTCTATGAGGAAGAGTATGTCCTGCAGGGGTGAGGGTTTGGATCCTTGCTGAGCAGCATTCTGGCCCCAGGGAGCCAGGAGGGAAGAACGCACAGGCTGGGGACCTGAGTGTGTAGGACGCTCTGCAGCTCAGGTCTCCCTGGAAATTAACACATAGGCCCTTGATTTTCTCGTGTGGCATCAGAGCTGCACTCAGATGAGCTACTCACTGCCCCCAGGAAACCGGGCTGGCACTGCTGGTCTCTGAGCCTTCAGGGCTGCATTTCTTTCTGATCCGAGCAAATGCACAGTTAAAGCTGTCCTTGGATAAGAAGGAGAGCCAGGTGCCTTTCTGTTTTGCAACTTTGATAATGGATAAATAAAGAAAACAAACAGCCAAATATATTTCTTCTGTATTTCAGAACACAGATGGGGTGAACTTCTATAACATCCTAACTAAGAGCTCTCCCATGTCTACCATGGACTCAGGTCTAGAATTCACCCAGAACTGCCTAGGTGAGTGGACCTTAAAGTTGCTAGACCCTATCTCAGCCTCTATGCGAGAGAAAACCAATTTTTTAAAAAGCTTTATTGACATATAATTTACATACCATAAAATTCACCCATTTTAAGTGTGTAATTCAATGGTTTTTAGTTTATTTCCAGAGTTGTGCCCTCATCACCACAATCCAGTTTTAGTTTCCATCACCCCAGAAAGATCCCACATATATCTGTCTGCAGTCAATTTCTGTTCCCGCGGCCAGCCCTAGGCAACCACTAATCTGCTTTCTGTCTCTCTAGATTTGTCATTTCAGGACGTTTCACATAGATGGAATCGTGCACTAGGTAGTCTTTTGCATCTGGCTTCTTGCACTTAGATAGTGTTTTTGAAGTTTGGAAGCCAGTTTCTGCACATTGAATTACAATGTCAGTTCTCCTAAAGGCTGGATTGAGTTGTCTTTACTGCGATGCTGAATGCCTGATATCCTCCATCCACATAGAAGCTGCAGGAGGCTCTACATTCCACTCAGCTGACTTCCTTTGGCTGTGCTGGATAACCTCAGTGGCCCCAAAGACCATAAAATGCAACAGTCAAAACCAATAAAGCATCTCCACTTTGAACACATTCCTGACTTTCAGGGGGACACTTTTCTTTTTCCAGGTGCACATCTCCCTCTTACACACAGCATCCCCTGCAGCTTAGAAAAGAGGTCCTCTTGGTCTATTCCCAGTCCTTTGTTTTAGTTCTTTTCCAGCGCCACGTGAAACACCTACAACCAGATGCCTTAAGTCAGCTCATGAATGGTCCCATCAGAAAGAAGCTCAAAATTATTCCTGAAGATTGCTCCTGGGGAGGTAACTTGTATGACCTAATTAAGTGTCTTTTGTAGAGCTGGGGGGTGAAAGAAGTGGAAATTCAAAGGCCTTAATTTGTGGAATGGGTTTTTTTTTTTTTATAAATTTATTTATTTTATTGGCTGTGTTGGATCTTTTTTGCTGTGCGTGGGCTTTCTTTTTAGTTGCGGTGAGTGGGGGCTACTCTTCGTTGTGGTGCACGGGCTTCTCATTGCCGTGGCTTCTCTTGTTGCGGAGCACGGGCTCTAGGCGTGTGGGCTTCAGTAGTTGCAGCACATGGACTCAATAGTTGTGGCTCACGGGCTCTAAAGCGCAGACTCAGTAGTTGTGGTGCGCGGGCTTAGTTGCTCCGCGGCGTGTGGGATCTTCCTGGGGTAGGGATCGAACCCGTGTCCCCTGCGTTGGCAGGCAGATTCTCAACCACTGCGCCACCTAGGAAGCTCTGTGGAATGGGTTTTGATGGTGGTGATAATGTGTTGCAGGTAGAACAGTATTGCGATCAACCTTTGACAGGTGAGCAAACATACAGAGACAGTAAGTAACAGGCCAAAATAGGTGCAAAATAAGGGGTTGGTAAGGGAGGTGGGAGGGGAGAGAAATGAAGCCACTGGTTATGAGCTGATCATTGTTGAAGCCAGGAGTAGGTACATGGGAATCATCACACTCTCCTCCTTACTTTGTATCAGTGTGAAGCTTTCCATATAAAAAATTGAGATTAAAAAAATCTATGCCCAAGGCCACAGCTGGTTGTGGGTGTGACTTCCAGACAAGGGTCCTTGGGGGCAGGGTTTGAGCAGCTCTCTGTGGCTGGCCTCTGCAGGCATCCTGATGTGGATGTGGTTGGGCATCTATTGCATTCTGGTCTGAAGGTCATAGTGGGGAGATGTTGGGGTCCAGGACCAGGTAGAAATAATCTAGCATAAGTTCCTACTTGGTCCTGTAGGGAAGCCATGAGCAAGCGGGACTCCCAGGGTCCTGGAGGGGAAACAGTCCAAGCTGAGGAGGGTTTTGTTCATGTCCGTGAGACCCCAGAGTTGTGCCTCTGAACCTTGACAGCTGCGGAGAGGCTAGGACTCAGCTCTGGCCGTGGCTTCCTCAGGGGCCACAGCCATCCTCCCAGCCTGCGGCCAGCAGAGGACTCATCCTAGACCTGGCTTCTTCATTTCCCCCTCACCCCTTAGCGTTTTCTAGAAATGAGGGGAAAGTTGATGCAAATAAAAGAATGTGGCATCAGAGCTGTAAGGGGTACGGCCACCCATGGGAGGTGGTGGCACCGAGGAGGAGATGTGAGCACCCCCAGCAGGCCAGGTGAAGGTCAAGCTCACAAGAGCACATCTTTTCAGCTCAACTCCCGCCTCATCTTATCTTCATGACAGTGTTTTCCAGCCCCAGATTCTCTCATTGTGGGGACCCTCCCTCCCTGCCCAGTGTGGCTGGACAGGCGAGCCAGTTATACTTTGGCAGATGAGAACTGATGAGAGCAAACTCTCCCTGGCTCCAGGTGTGCCTGTGTATGGTCTGGAAAGGACAGACTGCCCTTTCTGGGTACCCTCAGTGTCCCGAGTCCAGTTTGCAGTTAAGGCCTACATACTTTGTAGTCAGCCAGGCCTGCGTTCCGCTTCCAGCTTGCCACTGGCTGTTTTGCCCGGGGCATTTCTCAGCCTCTCTAGCCTCCTTTTCTTTAGCCATTGTGCAAGCTGAAGTACCTCATCTTGCAGGGTTGATGAAGGAGTGAGGCAGTGGGATGTTGCTTACAGAGTGGTTACTCAGTGCAGTGACCGGCAGATAAAAATCGGTGGTGGCTGTTCAGTGTGTTGACGGCAATGGTCAGAGACCCAGCAGGAACGCAGTGCGGTCGCCTCCTCTCTTGCCCGGAGCTAGTCGTCCACGCCACTCTACCGAGGGCCAGCTCCGAATTGGTTTAGGGCTGACTTGTTGATTGCTAAGGTAGCTCTGCTTGTTCAGAACTTAAAACTTGGCCCTGAAAAAACAAACAAAAAAAAACCCTTGGCTCTAGTTTTACTGAGCTAAGGAGGAAAACTAACGTTGGCCTCAAATCAGTTTGTCCCCTGAGAGGACCAGCCCAAAGGGTATTTTCTAAACCTCCCTGTTTCCTTGGGCATTAGCCGTCTCTGGGTTTCCTTCCCTCATGATAGATGGCATCTGCTGTCGCACAAGCACCTGAGTGAACAGAGCACGTGTGCTGTTTGTGCTTCCCTTCTCACGGCCATCTCTGGGCCGGCAGGTCCCTGTTGGCGAAGCAGCTGTGTGTTCGGTCTTTGTCAAGTGCTGCACGGTGGTAGCTTTTGGGTGCTGGATGCTCTGGGCTAAAGGGTGCATCCCGTTCTGGCAGGTTCCAAGCTGCTGCCTCTTTCTCCTTCCCCTGGTACAGGCCAGGCTACCGATGTCTTCCTGAACATGGAGGGGGACTTCATGAAGCCGGTCATCAGCATTGTGGACGAGCTGCTGGAAGCCGGGGTCAACGTGACCGTGTATAACGGACAGCTCGACCTCATTGTGGACACCATGGGTAGGAACCACTCGGGGCCCATGGAGGCAGTGTCAGGGGTTGAGCTGGAAGGGAACTGCCCTCTTGGGGGGCTGGTGACATTGAAATGGCAGGAGGAAGGCCATTTCCTCTTATATGCATCCGCCCCTGACCTTGACTGTTTGAAGAGGGCAGGGCTGCCTGAGGTTGTGATCCCTCAGAGAAGCCTGGCCTGTCCAGCCTCTGAGGCCTTGAAGATTAAAAAGACATTTCCCTGGACATTGGACAAAGGCACCGTTTAACGGAGGGAAAACCTCGTTTTTGTGCAGTGTCACAGGAGATGGTAAGCACTGCCGGGCCAACCAAGACTAAGCCCTGCTGACCCTGTAAAGCTGAGCACCCAGGGGAGATGGTCTTTGTGGGGTCCCTGCTGCACTGGCTGCCGCCCTGTGCCCGCCTCTGGTTTCAGGGAGGGCCAGGGAGAAGCTCAGGTAGGTCCTCAGAACTGGCAGGCACGTCGAGGCGCGTGGTCTGGCGGGCGTGAGCGCTTCTCAGAGTCAGCAGAGTTGGATATTTTTGCAACTTGTGAGCCAAGGGTACTGAGGACAATTTGAAAAGGTTTCTTCCATGAACTGTCCACGTGATCCACCATCTCCTTACCCTGAGGCTCCTCCGTCCTCCTGACAGCCTTGTCCATCTCCAGAGGTCCCCGGTTTCTTTCCTACAGAGCACAGGGCAGTGGGAAAGTCAGGGGCAGAACGTAGTCACAGCTCTTAGGTTTCTCCTGGGCAGCCTGGCTGTAGCTGCAGAGTCTGTACAGATGCAGAGTCTCAGGCCCTGCCTGGACCTACTGCATCGGAATTTGCATTTTAACAAGATCCTGGCGTGAGTTTTATGTTCATCCCAGCTTGAGAATTCCATGCCGCATTGTAAGATCCAGATTTTGGTTTCTACTCAGCTCTTAATGCTGGGCCCTTCTCTGTCCCTCTCACCAGGTCAGGAGGCCTGGGTGCGAAAACTGAAGTGGGCGGAACTGCCCCAATTCAATCAGGTGAAGTGGAAGCCCCTGCACAGTGACCCTAAGACTTCGGAAACGTCTGCCTTTGTCAAGTCCCACAAGAACCTGGCTTTCTACTGGATTCTCAGAGCTGGACACATGGTGAGAGAGAGTCAGCGTTTGTTCCAGAATTTCCCACTTGGTGGGGGTGGGGGTGGGGGAGCCACAGGCACAGGTCTCATGTGTGCATTGGGCTTGGGGGTGTTTGGGGGTCTCTAATGAAACCCTATTAGTGCTTCATTGAACAAGTAGATCCTCCTGAGAGACTTACGCTGGGTGCTCTATCCTCTGCTCTTTAGTTAAAGAGTTGAATGTTACTTTCTTGTGGACAGTTTGTCCTGAAGGAACGACTTGTCCTGGGGGAGGAAGAGAGAAATGGTCTTTCCCTGACATTTGCAGGGAGTGGAGTCAGAGCTCAGTGGACTGTAAGGCCGAGCGCAGTGCAGAGTGCAAGTATTTGGGAGGAGCGGTGGTTCTGGAGCTTCACTTTGGAAGAGGCTATGCCTGCAAGACGGGCACTGAGGCTGCAGCACACCTGCACTCGCCCAGCAAATGCCTTGTTTTCCCTTAGGCTGTGGGTTGACTGGGTTTCCCTGGGCTGAGGGAGATTATGGAGGGATGAATCCACTGTGCACGCACACGCACACGTGTACACACACGCACACGAGCACACGCACGCACATACACACACTACCTGCAAAGGAGCCGAAGGCAGGGATGCCCAGGAAGCAGAAGGGACCCAGGTGTTTCCCTCGTGGTTCTGCTTTGGTCCGGCCATTTGAATACAGGGTCTCCTTTCGTCCCAGGATGGCGGTTTCCTGGAGGAGATCAGTGGGAGGGATGGTAAGGCTTGGCTCCATTGTGCCAAGACAGAATCTCCACAGAGAAGGGGCTGGGGGACAGCTGTCTGGCTAGAAGGAGGGCCTAAGGGACTGGTCTTAAAGCTTCATTTGCACAGCGAGCACATCATAGAATGTGTACTTGGACCGCCAAGGAGGTCCTGAGGGCCTTGGGGGTTACCCATAGTGGTTCTCCACTAGGGTCAGTTTTGCCCCTCAGGGGACTTTCGCGGGGTCTGAAGACATCTTGGGTTGTCCCAGCTTGGGGAAGGTTGCTGCTGGTATGTGGGTAGAGGCCATGGGTCCTGGTAAGCATCCTGATACACCTAGGCCAGCCCCCACCACAAAGCACTGTACCGCACAAAATGTCGTCATGCCAAGGTTGAGAGACCCTGATAGAGAGGGAAGTGGGAGCTTGGTATGCGGTATACGTGTTCTCACAGTGTTTGTTAGGAGTGTTGACCGTGGATGACATTCTCAACCTCTCTGACCCTTAGTCTTCTCTTAAGAGCCTCCCAGAAATGAAGATGCTTCTAGCTTTAAGAGATACCAGAGTGACTCTCTGGTTCCTTTATTCACTGAGCAAACATTTGAGTGTCTCATAACTGCACATCCCTGTGCCAGGTACTGGGAGTACACAGATGGGTGACATACCATCTCTGTCCTCCAGGAGCTCATGGACCAGAATGGGCAAGAGACTCTAATAACATGGGGTGAGAAATGCCAAGATGGGGCTTGGCCCTGAGAAGGGGGCCCAGCCCAAGCTTGTGGGTCTGGAAGACGGGGCCTTAAGGATGGGCAGGAGTTAGCTGGGTAAAGAGGAGAAGGTGTGGGGTCAAAGAGAGCAGCATATGCAGGTCCAGAGGAGCTTTCAGGCACCTGAGGCCTCGGAGGGTTGTCTCCCCGTCGCTGGGAAGCCATGAGGTTGAAGAGGGAGACCTTGCCTACCTCGGTAAGGAGCTCAGACCTACCCTGAACGCAGTGGGGTGCCACTGGGGGGGTTTAAAGCAAAGGAGTAAAATTACCAGATTTGTGTAAGAAATAACATTCTAGTAACAGAGGACATGGGACAAAACCGGGGCAGAAAGCTGATCTAAGATGCCTTTGTAATAATCCAGGTGGGAGAGAGGTAGAGGAATTTGATGTTAGAAGGGAGAAAGGCAGGACTTGGTAACTGTCTAGAGAACAGGCAGGTGGGCTGTCCACAGGCAGTTGATTATATGAACTGTGTATATGTGAGTTTTGGAGTTAAACGTTGGCCCTTAGAGATAGAGATTCAGGAGTCAAATATGGAAAAGGCCAGGGTCAGGGCCAAGGATACACCAGTATTTAAGAGGCAGGAGGAAAAAGAAGGACCTACAAAGGAGACTTGAGAAAGGAACAGTTAGAAAAGTAGGAGGGAGACCAGGGACATGCCCAGAGCAGAGAGGGGCCAGTGGTGTCAAGTGCTACCGAGAACTCAGATAAAGGGCTGACGTGTAAGCGGTGATTTGGGTACAGCGACGTCTGTAGTAGTTGTGGCAGGCATGTGTAGTGGATAGGCAGGTCAGAAGCCAGCACGCAAAGGATGGAGCAAATGAATGAGCAGTGAGGGAGAGAAGACAACTTCCTTTAAGAGACTGGAAGGAAGTAGTAGCCCGCCCTTTTAACAAACGTGATCTGAAGAGACTGGACAAGGCAGCAGGACACAGGATTAGGAAGGCGTTTTGTCGTGGCTCTGAGTACCTTCGATGTTAACTGGGAAACGTCAGTAGGAGGTCTTCGAGCACAACACCATTCCAGGGAAGGAGGAGGTGGGAGGAGCCAGCCAGGGGTCTTCACCAGTGTACAGGGTTCAGGCCCAGAGTTCAGGCCCGTTTCCTCTTAGCTTGTCACAGAGAGAACAAGACAGCTGTTGGGGCAGCCTTAAAATAGCTCCTGGAGGCTGTTATTAAATCATCGCCCAACCACTTCCTCTTCAGTTAAGTCTCATTTTGGCATACCCCACCGTTCCCATGCCTCCTGGGGACCGTGCCTGGCGGGAGAGTCGTGGGCAGGTGTGTGAGGGAATCGTGGAGCCACAGAACTTCAGAACTTGGAGCCATCTACTCTACCCCCCATTTTTGTGGAAGGGAAACTGAGGCCTCTGCCCCTCCCCCTTTTGACGGTGTGTGGCAAGGAGATTTTTTAAAAGAATTATTTGAAAAATATTACGGGAAAACAAAAAGTTGAATGACAGTGTAAAAGCAGGGGTGCCACCCGGACGAAGGATGTTGTTTGTTTACAGATTTGCTGTTCGTTTCCCTTCTCCTCTAGCATCTTTCCTACCCAGAGAATCCTTTAAAATGTTTAAGCCCATCAACAAATGAATGGATAAAGATGTGGCATATATATACAATGGAATATTACTCAGCTGTAAAAATGGATGAGATGGAGCTATATGTCATGAGGTGGATAGACCTAGAGTCTGTCATACAGAGTGAAGTAAGTCAGAAAGAGAAGGACAAATATTGTATGCTAACTCGTATATATGGAATCTAAAAATGATACTGATGAACTCAGAGACAAGAACAAGGATGCGGATGCAGAGAATGGATTGGAGAACTTGAGGTTTGGGAGGGGGCGGGGGGTGAAGGGGAAGCTGAGACGAAGCGAGAGAGTAGCACAGACATATATATACTACCAACTGTAAAATAGATAGCCAGTGGGAAGTTGTTGTATAACAAAGGGAGTTCAACTCGAGGATGGAAGATGCCTTAGAGGGCCAGGACAGGGAGGGTGGGGGGGAGTCGAGGGAGAGTGGAGAGGGGAGTCGAGGGAGGGAGGGAATACGGGGATACATGTATAAAAACAGATGATTGAACTTGGTGTACCCCCCAAAAATAATAAATAAATAAATAAATAAACAATAAAAATAAATAAATAAATAAAATAAAACGTTTACAGTCTTCCCTCTTCCTTGAACAGCCTGGGTCCTAGTAACAAGTGCAACCCTTGTAAAGAAATCAACAGATCAGCCCCAGATGAAGTAGAGGGTTCCTTCTTCAATGCTAGCTTCTCTAGACCCCGGCAGCCCAGCAGTGTGGGCGCTCAGAAGGCATTTGTCCAGCATAGGGTCATTTCACAGAAGGGACGCTCTCTCAAGGAATGGCACCCAGGTGCAGCTGTCCTCCCAGGTTGCTGTCACAGGCGGTCCCCGTCCTGGGAGCAGGGTCTCGGGATGCCGGCCTTGACCCCAGCCCCAGACACGGAACCAGGAGTACTAATGCGGATACTGCTTGCTTGCAGGTTCCTTCTGACCAAGGGGACGTGGCTCTGAAGATGATGAGGCTGGTGACTCAGCAAGAAGAGGATGGCCTGGGCTGGAGGTGAGCTGCTCGGCCTCAGGGCACGACAGCCAAAGCCAGCACCCTGACGCTGTAGGAACCACCCTTCTCCCCTCGAATCTGACTTGGGGCGAGAACCTGACGTGGGCCGTGGCGGCGAAGGTTCCCTTCGGCTTTGGCAGAGAACAAAGTCATTGCCTCTGCGACAACTTGGAAATCATTTCTGCTTCTGAAAACTAAGTTTGTAAAAGATGGGTTTGTGTGAATCAAAATGAAGAATGGAAATTATTAACATCTTATTGCAAAAGCAAATTATGTGATTTATAGAAAAAGCAGGAAATATGGGCAAAGAACAGAATGAACACCTATCTGCTCCCTTCCCAGGGATGAGCAGTTGCCACCTAAGTGCTTATCCTTGCACATCTTTTTTTGCTATATATACACATATATTTTTTACAAAAACGTGATCATTGCTGTGTTATTTCACAGTCTACCTTGTTCACACATCAGTACGTCCTAAACACCTTTTCATGTCAGTAAATGTTCCTCTGTAACATTTTTAATGACTGCTGAGGATTCCATTATAAGGATGAACCATACTTTACCTGCCAAATGCCCAGTTGTTTCCTATTAGCAGTTTCTAGTTTTCGCTTTTATAAATGGTGCTCTGGTGATTTATCCTGATAGTTACATTTTTACACACATCCTTATCATTTTCTTACAGTAATTTCCCCAAAGCATACTTGTGCAGTCAAAGAATTGTAACATTCCTTTAAAATTAAAATGATGAGTTCGGGACTTGTAAGTTTTAATTCATGGCTCAAGATCTGCAAGAGGGGGCTTCCCTGGTGGCTCAGTGGTTAAGAATCTGCCTGCCAATGCAGGGGACACGGGTCTGGTCTGGGAAGATCCCACATGCTGCAGAGCAGCTAAGCCCGTGCGCCACAACTACTGAGCCTGCGCTCTAGAGCCCGCGAGCCACAACTATTGAGCCCATGTGCCACAATTACTGAAGCCCGTGTGCTTAGAGTCCCTGCCCCGCAACAAGAGTAGCCCCCGCCCTCCGCAACTAGAGAAAGCCCACACACAGCAACGAAGACCCAGTACAGCCAATAAGCAAATAAATAATTTATTAAAAAAAAAAAAAAGATCTGCAAAGGGACCTGATAGCTTCTGTGATAGCCCTAAAAGAAATACCACTTACTATAGTTATGGGGCTGTGATTTTGAAAGCCAAACCCAAAGTCTCATCCTACAGAGTGTGAGGAAAGAGTTAATAGCAGGTTACACCTACATGACCAGCCCCTTCTGACCTGAGACTGATAAAACAGGCTTCCTTGGGTGGTGTTCCACACTTTCCCCACTGGTTGGTTTGCTGTTGGGAAAAGAGGACTCCTGTACCTCTGTGTGGATGGGGAAGAATGTGACAGGCTGTTCTGGGTCCCCCTGGACTCCACCAAGGCTTATCATTCTCCTCCTGCTTCTGCCAGATATCCTTTGCTGGAAGAAAATTTAACTATGAGTATAACTAGTTATTGAATCTTATGAGTCCTTCTGGCATAGAGTTATGACACAAGTTGAATTTCCAACCTCACAGTTTTTTGTTAGAGGTAAGGGTATTTGGAGGGAAGGAAGGCAAGTTTGAACAGTAGGGTATGTCACATGGGCAGATTCCAATGAAGCTGGGACCTCACAGCTTTTTTGCCACTGGAAGCAACCCTTCCATCCCTGCCTGAGGAGGTTAGTCTCTTGCCCTAAGATCTTATAACCAATGCCCAGACTTGCCTAAGGCCCCTGTTTCTGCTACATTATACTCTCTCAACCCACACCCATGCCTTCATAGGGATTCCCTATGATGAATTGACTGAGGAAGAAAAGTCTTGGGCTTGGTTTATAGATGGTTTTGTGCGATGTGCGTGCATCACCTGAAAGTGGACAGCTTTGGCACTAAAGCTCCTCTCTGGGACAACCCTGGAAAATGGTAGGGAAGGGAAATCCTCCCCGTGGACAGAACTTGGAGCAATGCACCTGTTTGTTCATTTTGGTTGCAAGGAGAAATGGCAAGAAGAAAAGGTCTGCGCTGAGTCTTGGTTTGGTTGGGTAGTTGGACTGGAAGGAGCATAATTGGAAAATCAAAAGGAGAGGTCTGAGGATAGAGCTCTCTGATGGCAGAATGTGAAGATATTTGGGTTCCATGTGAATGCTCACCAAAGGTAGAGGAAGATTTTAATAATCAGGTGGATGGGATGAACCATTCAGTAGACACCAGACAGCCCCCTTCTCCAACAACTCCTGTGGACTTGTGACCAGAGCGGCCCTGGTGACGGTGACGGAGGCTGTGCATGGGCTCAGCAATGTGAACATGAGTTCACCGAGACTGACCTGGCTGCAGCTACTGCTGAGTGCTCAGTCTGCTCCTAATGTGGCACCATTGCCGCAAGGAATGGGCCAGCTACCTGGTGTTAGGTTGATTAAATTGGACCCCTTTCATTATGGAAGAGGCAGCAAGTTGCTCTTACTGGAATTGACACTTGCTCTGGACATAGATTTGCCTTCACTGCCCACAGTGCTTCTGCCAAAACAACCATCTACGGCCTTATAGAATGTCTCATCCACCATCATGGTCTTCACAGCAAATGAAATACAGCAGTGGGTTCATGTTCTTGGAATTCACTGGCCCTACCCTGTTCCCCATCATCTCGAAGCAACTGCTTTGACAGACAATTGAATGACTTTTTGAAGATTCGGTTATATTGCTGGCTAGGTGGTGACACTTTGCGAGGGCTGGGGCAGTGTCCTCCAGTTTGTGGTAAATGCTCTAAAGCAGCATTATGTTTCTCCCATACCCTGGATTCAGAAGTTCAGGAATCAAGGAATAAATATGAAGGTCAGTCCTCTCAGTATTAACCCCAATGATCCAATAGTCAAAGTTTTGCTTCCCATCTCTGCAGCTTTAGCATCTGTTGGTCTAGAGATCTTCGTTACAAAGGGAGAAATGCTTTCACCAGGAGACACAGCAAAGATTGCATTAAACCGGAACTTGAAACTGCCATCTGGCCTCTTTGGGCACTGAATCAATAGGCAGAGTACTGGCTGGGGTGGTTGACCAGTCTATCAAGGGGAAATTGGGTTGCTACTGCACAATGGGGGTAAGAAGGGGTACTGCAGGAGACCCTTTGGGGTGCCTCTTAGGACTCCCATTAAGATCAATGGAAAACATAAACAACAAGGTCCTGCTGTACAGCACAGAGAACTGTATTCAGTATCCTATGATAAACAATAATGGGAAAGAATAACAAAAGAATATAGGGACTTCCTACATGGCGCAGTGGTTAAGAGTCCGCCTGCCAATACAGGGGACATAGGTTCAATCCCTGCTCCAGGAAGATCCCACATACTACGAAGCAGCTAAGCCCGTGCGCCACAACTATTGAGCCTGCGCTCTAGAGCCTGTGAGCCACAACTGTTGAGCCCATGTGCTGCAACTACTGAAGCCCACGTGCCTAGAGCAACAAGAGAGGCCACCACAACGAGGAGCCCGCACACCACAACAAAGAGTAGCCCCCACTCACCACAACTAGAGAAAGCCCGTGTGCAGCAACGAAGACCCAACACAGCCAGTCAATCAATCAATCAATCAATCAAGAAAAAGAATATATATATGTAACTGAATCACTTTTCTGTACAGCAGAAATTAACATTGTAAATCAACTATATGTTAATAAAACAAATAAAAGATCAATGGAAAACCACAGCAACCAAATTTAGACTGCTGATGTCCCAGAACCTTCACAAAAGGTTTTGGTCACTCCACCAGGCAAGGAACTATGACAACTGAGGTGCTTGCTGAGGGCGAAACAAATATGGAATGAGTGGCAGATGGTGGTGGTTATAAATACTACTGTGGCCTTGTGAGCAGTTGTAGCATGAGGACTCTGATAGTTTAAAGCATTTCTTCCTTATTTTGATTTAAATATATTTTAATAAATATTAGCCAAAAAATTTTTATCTCCTCTCTCATCTCTATCATCTAATCTGAGATGGGCTCATAATCACTTTATGTGTAAGTATTTTAAGTTACAAGATGTCAAAACAGGAGTGTGAATCAGCTAGGAAAAGAATGAACATCATCCAAAGACAAAAAAAGGGAACTTGATGTTTTCCTGGGGATGCAGTTAGAATGGTTTTGGTTATAAGAGGGATAGTGTGTCATGTTAAGCAGAAGCATATCTTTGTTTTTGTCTTTATTTGGAGATTAAATGGGGTTTCAGGCAACGAGTGGGTGCCAAGTTGAAAAAGAGTGGCTTGTAGTCTTTGTAGTGTTGCAACTTGCCTTGGCAAAACTCTGTTTCCTAGAATTAAATTTCCTCCATTTTTCTAACTAGAGTCTCCACAAGACTGGAGATTCTATTACCTTTGGAGGATGGAAATTGGATTTTCCCTAGTTATGCCAGCTGCTGTTTCACTTTATTAACTGTACTCTTCTCATGTGTTTCTTAATTTCTTACTTCATGAACTCCATGCTTGCTTTAATTTCCTTGAGAGGGAGAGAAGTATTTAGAGTTTCCTAGTACAAACCTTCTGAGGAATTTTTCTCATCTATTTCATGTATCTTTTGTATTTTGTGTTAATTTCCTCCAAATTTTAGTTCAGGTTGGTTTTTTTTTTTTTCATGTTTATGTGTTTGTTTATGCATACTTATCTTTTTTTTTTTAATTTATTTATTGGCTGCATTGGGTCTTCGTTGCTGAACACAGGCTTTCTCTAGTTGCAGCAAGCGGGGTCTACTCTTCATTGTGCGCAAGCTCCTCATTGTGGTGGCTTCTCTTGTGGAGCACAGGCTCTACGCACATGGGCTTCAGTAGTTGCAGCATACAGGCTAAATAGTTGTGACTCACAGGCTCAGTAGTTGTGGCACATGGGCTCCGTAGTTGTGGCAGGAGGGCTCTAGAGCACAGGCTCAGTAGCTATGGCTCATGAGCTTAGTTGCTCCGTGGCATGTGGGATCTTCCTGGACCAGGGATCAAACCCCTGTCCCCTGCATTGGCAGGCGGATTCTTAACCGCTGCGCCACCTAGGAAGTCCCTGCATATTTATCTTTGAATGAGGGTAGTTATAGAATAATCTCATTCCCCATCCTGTTCGTTTGGTTAATGTTTAGATTGTCCCCTTAGTTCTTATTCCGGAAGGTTGGATGTTGTGGGTCCATACGGTCTGTTTAGTAGTTCAGCTGCCTGAGGGAGGTAGATGCTGTGATCTTGAGCAATAAGAACATCTTCCTTGACTTTCGTTGGGGTTACATCCTGATAAATCCACCGTAAGTCAGAAATGTTGTAAGTTGAAACTGCATTTAATACACCTAACCTACCTAGCTTACCTAGCTTAGCCTCGCCTACCTTAAGTGTGCTCAGAACACTTCCATTAGCCTACAGTTGCTCAAAATCATCTGACACGAAGCCTATTTTATAATCGTGTTGACTCTCTCACGTAATTTGTTGAATACTGTACTGAAAGTGAAAGGGGATGGTTGTCAGTGTCTGATGATCGTGTGGTGACTGGGAGCTGTGGCTGCCGCTCCCTGGCATCACGAGAGAGTGTTGGACCAGGTATCGCTGCCCTGGGAAAGATCACTATTCAAAATCTGATGTGTGGTTTCTACTGAATGCATATTGCTTATGTACCATCTAAAGTTGAGAAATGTCAGTCAAAGCATTGCAAGTTGCAGACTACCTGTCTTGGGAACCTTCTTTGGGATCCTTATTCACTAAATGGGGCCCTTGTTCACTAATGGTGGAGACACCTGGATTTTGTTGTGGTCCCCTGCTGCAGGATGGACCAATCACTTTGGTGTTTTGGGTTTGGTTGGTTGGTTGGGGGGTTTTTTTTGACCAATGACTTTGGTAAAAAGCAAAGTCCAGAGAGACCTAGGGACTCCTTATTGATGGATTAGTATTCGTTATCTGTTGCATAATAAACCACCCAGAAATGTAGTGACAGAACACTATTATCTGATCATTTCTTTTTTTTTTTATTTTTTATTTCTTTTTTTGGCACACGGGCTTAGTTGCTCCGCGGCATGTGGGATCTTCCTGGAGCTGGTATCGAACCCGTGACCTCTGCATTGGCAGGCAGATTCTTAACCACTGCACCACCTAGGAAGCCCTATCTGATCATTTCTGTAGGTCAATTTAGGGTCTCTCCTGGGGCTGCCATCCAGGTGTTACCAGGGCCGAAGTCATCTCAAAGCTCAACTTTCAAGCTCACTCGTGAGGTTGTTGGCAAAACTCAGTTCATCACAGGCTGTTGGACTGAGGGCCTCTCTCAGTGATTTGCCACGTGAATCTACAGGGCAGCGCGTGACGTGGCCACTTGCTTCATCAGGGCAAGTGAGAGAGAAGAGTCGGAGAGAAAGTGAGCAAGGTGCAGGTCACCGTCCTTTATAGCAAAATCCCAGAGTGCTATCCTATCTACCTTTGCCTCTTCTGTCCTTAAGAAGCAAGGCAGTATGTCCTGCCCCTGTTCAAGTGGAGGGAATTACACAACAGCATGAATACAGGAGTCAGGTGTTACTGGGAGCCATTGAGAGACTGTCTACCAGGTGGGTCAACACTCATTGTCTCACATCTTCCTCTGTCTTTCTTCACCTCAGAACACTTCTTGTCATGAAAGGGTCAGAGGAGAAAGTATGGTGATGTGTAGACTTTCAGGTTCTCCTCACGCCTCACATCCCTGAGGTGGAAGAATGGGCTTCCCCATGGCCTTAGGTTCAAGTCCAAAATCCTTAACCAGACCCAAACAACTAATAGAATCAGGGTCCTTTTCAGCCTCATTGGTGTCTCTCTACCCTATCTCTTTTCACTGCAGCCATATTAGAAGTTGGGTTCCTTGAGAGGGCCCTATAAATTGTATCTTATTCCCTACCCAAGTTCTGAGACAATTGAAAGCAACACAGTAAAGTCAGCAGGTAGGAAAACCTAAATAGACTGGAGGACATAGCTTAGTGTTTGAGTCAGAGTGCACTTGCTAATTCGAAATCCCCAGTCTTGACCTTGGGCCAGTCCATCCACACACTGCCTCCTGCTCATCCTGGTAGAGAGGGAAAAAGAAAACCAAGTCCCCCAAGCTGGCATCTATGCTAGATTGGCTCTACCCAGCCAAGAAATGTAGACCACCACCTGTGCCCCACTGCAATGCGCACTATGAATTAGCTTTTCACTTCCCGCCCACCCTCACAGGCACCTTCCTGAGTGCAGAGGTCAGAAAGCCAAAACTACTCACAGATGCCTTTGTAGCTAGAGTTCTGGTTGTAAATAAGGTGGAAATTAGATGGTGGCCCTTTCTGATTTTTTTTTTTTTTCTGGCAAGCCAGGTTGTAGAATCATGAGATTTTTCAGCAGCAGTATTCCAGCACCCATTCTTCCTGTGTATGAAGGATCCGTTGGGGTGACAGCTTCTTGCCTGAAGGCTCCTGGTCCCTGACATAACTCTGGAGGTCTGTGTTAAATCAGTGGCTCCAGTGGTAGTGGACTAGTTCTTCCATGTTCTCGGACTCACCACTGGAGACCCTATCCTTCAACCAATTCTTCCCTACTTCCAGTCTTTCCAGTGAAGTAGTGAACAATGATACTGATAAATCCTTTCTTACCCAAAATATCTACAGTACTTTCTATTTCCTGCACTAAACTTTGAATGATATTGTAGTGTAAGTGACAGCTTATTTGATTGTAAATGTAGGTGCCTGACGTTAAGCTTTTGATTGAATAAACACATTTCCAGCTACAGAGTGCATAAAGAGCCAGGCCACACCACCCATGAAGTTCCCCCTTTAGAAAGCCCTAGGTGACTGAGATAACTGACCGCTTGAGTGACCCTGCTTTTTCCCTTCCTGCTCCTTCATTCCCCCTCTTACATTTTAAATTCGCCAGTAGACAGTGAACTCATGAAACCCTAGGCATCCTACCTTGACCCCAGTACAGGCAGAACCCAGGTTTGCACTCTCTTTCTCTCTATCCCTGACCTCAGTGTGCAGCTCCCAGGCATGCCTGTACCCTCCGGGGCTTGTGAGTAATAAACCTTGTCTTCTCAAATTTCCCTGAGGGTTGCTGTGGGGTGCGTCTCGCAGTCATGATCAGAACCGCAAGAGTTGGTCCAGCCACAACACTGGCTCCAGCAGGGGGAGAGGAGGCTTGCCACAAGTAGCAGGGGCCCAGGTGAGTGCCCTCAGGCATTCCTAGAAGATAGGTAGCATCACTGTCAACAGGCTGAGACAGCCACAAAACAGATACCCATCAGATAACTCAGCCTTCCTCACTGTGGAGAATTAAAGTAGGACAAGAGCTCTGAGTCTTCAGGGAAGACTTACGCTAGAAACAGGGAAGGAGCCTTTCCCCTCCCCGCTCTTCAGCACCTAACCCTGGACTTTTCATGTGTCCTTCTTACTGAAAGACCTCCCGCCCCTCCCCACGTACCTACTTTCTCACTCATCTTTCAGGTTTCAGCATAAACATGACCTCCTCTCAGAAGCCTTCCCTGATTCCCCAGGTTGGGTTAGAAGTGCCTTTACTGACTCTCATTGCCCTCTATCCGCACTCCGTGAACCTCATTCTTCTAGTGATTGCTTCTTGTGGCCCTGGTGCAGGGTAGGCCTTCAGGGTTCACGAGCTGGCTGGCTGACTGGTGTTCCAGGGCAGGAATGTGGAATGAACACCGTGGACCTCCTCCAATTGTGCAGCCCCTGAGCTGCACTTGAGTTTGCTTTGTTGCAGGTGCTTACTGCTTCGTTGGCTCTGACTGGGATTTCACCATTCAGTGATACTCACGTTTTGCCTTATCTGTGCATGAAAATTTGCCACATTTTCTCATTTCAGAAACTTGGCCTTTTCATTTATGCTCTTCTGTTTCCAGCTTTCTTGGCAGAAGTCTGGGGAGCAGCGTCTTCAATGATAACGAGAAGAATTGCATTTCTCACAAAGAATTGTGCCCCTGGCTCAGGGTCATCTGTTGCAAGGCTAGTCGCACTTCATGGAGGTCTATCTGTGCTGTAGCGTAGGTAACTGAGTAGGTTGTAGGCTGAGTGCACCAACACAAAAGCCGTTCTGAATGAGGTATCACCTCACACCAGTTAGAATGGCCATCATCAAAAAGTCTACAAATAACAAATGTGGAGAAAAGGGAACCCTCCTACACTGTTGGTGGGAATGTAAATTAGTGAAACCACCATGTAGAACAGTATGGAGGTTCCTTAAAGAACGAAAAATAGAATTACCATATGATCCAGCAATCCTGGGCATATATCTGGAGAAAACCGTAATTTGAAAAGATACATGCACCCCAGTGTTCATTGCAGCTCTATTTACAGTAGACAAGACATGGAAGCAACCTAAATGTCCATCAACAGAGGAATGGATAAAGAAGATGTGATATGTATATACAATGGAATATTATTTGACCATTAAAAAAGAATGAGATAATGCCATTTACAGCAACATGGATGGACCTAGAGATTATCATACTAAGTGAAGTAAGTCAGAGAAGGACAAATACCATATATCACTTATATGTGGAATCTAAAAAGATGACACAAATGAACTTATTTACAAAACAGAAACAGACTCACAGACTTCAAAAACAAACTTAGGGTTACCAGAGGGGAAAGGTTGGAGGGAGGGATAAATTAGGAGTTTGAGATTAGCATACACACACTACTATATATATAACAGAGAATCAACAAGGACCTACTGTATAACACAGGGAACTCTGCTCAGTATTCTATAATAACCTATATGGGAAAAGAATCTGAAAAGAATAGATGTATGTATGAGGTGAGTCAAAAATTATCCTGCACTCTGGCTGTAGAATTTACAGAAGTTTTAATATAACCAGAGAGCAGATAATTTTTGACTCACCCTTGTATATGTATAACTGAACCACTGTTGTACACTTGACACAACATTGTAAATCAACTATACCTCAATATTAAATAAAAATTAAAAAAAAAAAAAAAGAAAGCCCTTCAGTCTTAAAATGGATCTGTCTTATATCTTAGGCCACTTCAACTACCTGGGCAAGTCTTCCCTGGCTGCACCCCACGCCCACTAAGGTGCTCTGTGCTCAGAGACTGACTCCCTTGAATCACCACTATTTTCTCGCCTGTTTCCCCCACCAGGCTGTAGAACTTTTCTGGGAACAGGATGTAGCTTACTCATCTTCACATCCCAGGTACCTGTCCCAATGCCTGATACACAAGAGCACGCGGCAGATATTTGACAAACCAAGTTAAATTTTGAGCATCACGCAGGAAGCCTGGCACCTACTTAAGAAATGGAGAAGTGCATTTCCAGGTTAATGCTTTCAGTTTCATTTTGAACTTAGATGATGTCAGACTTCCCCTCACCGTGCAGTCCATTCTGGACGTCAGTGGGGCTACTTTTATGAGAAAACAGTTCAGCTGTCCTTTTGCCCATCTCTCACATCTCTCTGTGACCTTAGGGGGACTCTTGCCTGGTGCACGTTCATTGCATCATTTATGTCATGTCCGTTTGACATTTAGCATGGCCCAGTTGGAAACCTAGCTCGGGTGGCATTTTTTCCACTGTCTCCTTAGGGTCTTGATGAGTTTTTTGATGTGTCAAGTCTTTTTGGAGATACATAAAACTCCGATCAGTTCATCAACAGATACTTGGTATTTTATTAAGCTAAAAATGTTTCCTTATAATATTTTCTCTTAAAACTGATCTTTTTTAAAATTTTTATTTATTTATTTATTTATTGGCTGTCTTGCATCTTCGTTGCTGCGTGCAGGCTTTCTCTAGTTGTGGCGAGCGGGGGCTACTCTTCATTGCAGCTCAAAGGCTTCTCATTGCAGTAGCTTCTCCTGTTGAGGAGCACAGACTCTAGGCGCATGGGCTTCAGTAGTTGAAGCATGTGGGCTCATTAGTTGTGGCTCACAGGCTCTAGAGTGCAGGCTCAGTAGTTGTGGCATATGGGCTTAGGTACTTTGCAGCATGTGGGATCTTCCCGGACCAGGGGTTGAACCTGTGTCCCCTGCATTGGCCAGTGGATTCTTAACCACTGTGCCAACAAGGAAGTCCCAAAACTGTTTGATCCTGAAACAATTTTACAAAGAAGTGTTTGCCCTTCCTATGCCACCATCTTACAACAATTTGCATTTCTTCATACACCATACTAACAACTAACATTTATGGGACAGTTGCCATGCATGAAATGCTGGGCCAGCTCTTTACATGCCTCATCTCATTTATTCTTCATATCAACCCCATGAAATGGGCACCTAAAAAAATCCCAGTTTATTTATGAGGAAATAGGTTTACTGAGATTAAGCATAAACTTTTCCGATTTTGATCCATAATGGAACTTTTTTTCCCAGTTTTATTGAGGTATAATGGATATAGAGCACTGTATAAGTTTAAGGTGTACAGCATAATGATTTCACTTACTACATCATGAAGTGATTACCACAGTAAGTGTGGTGGACATTCACCATCTCGTATAGGTTTAAAATTAAAGAAGTAGAAAGAAACTTTTTCCCTTGTGATGAGAACACTTAGGATTTACTCTCTGAACAGCTGTCATATAAAACATACAGCAGTGTTAATTGTATTTATCATGTGGTACATTACATTCCTGGTACTTATTTATCTTATAACTGGAAGTTTGTAACTTTTGATTACTTTCATCCAATTCCCCCTCCTCCAATCTCCCGCCTCTGGGAACCACAAATCTGATCTCTTCTTCTATGAGATTGTTTGTTTTTGAAGTATAATTACCCTACAACACAATACTATGTTCGTTCCTATTATGCAACATAGTGATTTGATATTTCTATACATTTCAAAATGATCACTGTAATAATAATTGACTGTATTCCCCACACTATACTTTTCATTCCCACGACTCATTTGTTATGCAGCTGAAAGTGTGTGCCTCTTAATCTTCCTAACCTATTTCCCTCCTCCCCCCACCATCTCCACTCTGACAACTACCTGTTTATTCTCTGTCTCTATGACTCTGTTTCTGTTTTGTTACGCTTGTTTATTTGTTTTGGTTTTTGTATTCCACATATAAGTGAAATCATACAGTATTTGTCTTTCTCTGTCTGACTTGTTTCACTTACCATAATACCCTCTAGGTCTGTCCATGTTGTTGCAAATGGCAAGATGTCATTCTTTTTTATGGCGAGGTAAAATTCCGTTTTGTGTGTGTGTGTGTGTGTGTGTGTGTGTGTGTGTGTGTTGCATCTTCTTCATCTATTCATGTAGTGATGAACACCTACATAGCTTCCATATTTTGGCTTTGTAAATAATGCTTCAGGGGAATTCCTTGGTGGTCCAGTAATTAGGACTCTGCACTTCCACTGCAGGGGGCCTTAGTTTGGCCCCTGGTTGGGGAACTAAGATCCCACAAGCTGCGCAGTGCAGCCAAAAAAAACAAAAAAGCTTCAGTAAACATAGGGACGCATATGTCTTTTTTTTTTTTTTAAGAACTTTTATTGAGATACAGTTAACAGACAATAAACTGCATATATTTAGAGTGTACAATTTGGTATCCCAGTCTCCCATTTCATTCTCCCCCAACCCTCCCCGCTTTCCCCACTTGGTGTCCATATGTTTGTGCTCTACATCTGTGTCTCTATTTCTGCCTTGCAAATGGGTTGATTTGTACCATATTTCTATAGTCCGCATATATGTGTTAATATACGATATTTGCTTTTCTCTTTCTGACTCACTTCACGCTGTATGACAGTCTCTAGGTCCATCCATGTCTCTACAAATGAGGGACGCATATGTCTTTTTTAATTAATGTTTTCATTTTCTTCAGATAAATACCCAGTAGTGAAATTGATGGATCATATGGTAGTTCTATTTTTAATTTTTTGAGGAATCTCCATACTGTCTTCCATAGTGCTACACCAATTTACATTCCCATCAATAGTGCCTAAGTGTTCCCATTTCTCCACACCCTCACCAACACTTGGTATTTGTTGTCTTTTTAAAAATAGCCATTCTAACAGTTATAAGGTGATATCTCATTGTGGGGTTTTGGTGGTTTTTTTTTTTAAAGTATAGTTGATTTACAATATTTCAGGTAAACAGCAAAAGTGAGATATATTTATAAACACACACACACTCTTGATGAAAACCTGAAAGCACTTCAGCTTATATATATATATATATATATATATATATATATATATATATATATTCTTTTTCAGATTCTTTTACAATACAGGTTATTACAAGACATTGCATATAATTCCCTGTGCTATACAATAGTTCCTTGTTTATCTACTCATTGTGGTTTTGATTTACATTTCCTTGATGATTAGCAATGTTGAGCATCTTTTCACGTGCTGGTTGGCCACATGTATGTCTTCTTTGGGAAAATGTTTATTTAGATCTTCTGCTCATTTTTTAATTGAGTTGTGTTTTTGATGTTGAGTTGTATTCATTTTTTGTATATTTTGGATATTAACCCTCTTATAGGAAATATTGTTTGCAAATATCTTCTCCCATTCAGTAGGTGGCCTCTTCATTTTGTTTATAATTTCCTTCACTGTGCAAAATCTTTTTAATTTGATGTAGCCCAATTTGTTTATTTTTACTTTTGTTTCCCTTGCCTGAGGAGATATATCCAAAAAAATATTACTAAGACTGATGGAAAAGTGTAATGGTTATGTTTTCTTCTAGGAGTTTTATGATCTCAGGCCTTACATTTAAGTCTTTAATCCATTTTGAATTTATTTTTGTGTGTGTTGTGAGAATGTACTCAGCATACAGCTGTCGAGTTTTCCCAACACCATTTATTGAAAAGGCTGTCTTTTCCCCATGATATATTCTTGCCTCCTTTGTCATAGATTAATTGCCCATATATTAATAAATGTGGGTTCATTTCTGGGCTTTCTATTCTGTTTCATAGATCTACGTGTCTATTTTTGTGCCAGTACCATACTGTTTTGATAACTGTAGCTTTGTAGTATAGTTTGAGATCAGAGCGCATGATACCTCCAGCTTTGTTCTTCTTTCTCAAGATTGTTTTGGCTATTCAAGGTCTCTTGTGCTTCCATATAAATTATAGAATTATTTGTTCTAGTTCTGTGAAAAATGCTATTGCTATTTTGATATGGATTGCATTGTACCTGTAGATGGCTTTTGGTATTATGGTTATTTTAACAATATTAATTCTTCCAATCCATGAGCACAGTATATCTGTCCATCTTTTTGTGTCCTCTTTGATTTCTTTCATCAGTGTCTTATAGTTTCCAACTACAGGTCTTTTACTTCCTTAGTTAGATTTATTTCCGGGTATTTATTATTTTTGATGCAATTTTAATTGGGATTATTGTCTTAATTTCTCTTTCTGATAGTTTGTTGTTAGTGTTGTTACTGTATACAAACACAAAATATTTCTGTATGTTAATTTTATATCCTGCAACTTTACCAAATTCATTGATGAGTGTTATTAGTTTTTTGGTGGCATCTTTAGGATTTTCTGTAGAGTATGTCATCGGCAAATAGTGACAGTTTTGCTTATTCCTTTCCAATTTGGATTCCTTTTATTTCTTTGTCTTGTCCGACTGCTGTAGCTAGGACTTCCAATACTGTGTTGAATAAAAGTGTCAAGAGTGGGCATCCTTGTCTTGTTTGTGATCTCAGAGGAAATGCTTTCAGCTTTTCACCACTGAGTATGATGTTAAACTGTGGGCTTGTCATATATGGTCTTTATTATGTTGAAGTATGTTCCCTCTACACCCACTTGCTGGAGAGTTTTTAATCATAAATGGATGTTGAATTTTGTCAAAAGCTTTTTCTGCATCTATTGAGATGATTATATGATTTTTTGTTCTTCAGTTTGTTAATGTGATGTGTCACATTGATTGACTTGTGAATATTGATCCATCCTTGCATCCCTGGGGTAAATCCCACTTGATTATGGTGTGGGATCCTTTTAATGTATTGTTAAATTCAGTCTGGTAATATTTTGTGGAGGAATTTTTCATCCATATTCATCAGTGATATTGGCCTATAATTTTTTGTGTGTGTGATATCTTTGTCTGGTTTTGGTGTCAGAGTGATACTGGCCTCATTGAATGAGTTCAGAAGCATTTCTTCCTCTGCAATTTTTTGGAATATTTTGAGAAGGATAGATGTAACCTCTTCTTTAAATGTTTGGTAGAATTCATCTATGAAGCCATCAGGTCCTGGCCTTTTTTTTTTTTTAACTCTTTATTGAGATATATTTGCTTTACATTCTTGTACCCGTCTCTGAGGTACACCAAAGTGAATCAGCTGCATCTACACACATATCCCCATATCCTCTCCCTCCCACGACTCCTCCCACCACCCTCCCTGTCCTGGCCCTCCAAGGCATCTCCCATGAAGTTGATCTCCTTTTGTTATACAGCAACTTCCCACTAGCTATCTATTTTACAGCTGTTAGTGTAAATATGTCTATGCTACTCTCTTACCTTGTCCCAACTTCCCCTTTGCCCCTCACCCCAGCCCTGTCTCCTCAAGTCCATTCTCTACTTCTGTATCTTCACTCTTGCCTGTCACTGGTTTCATCAGTACCATTTCTTAAGATTCCATATATATGTGTTAGCGTATAGTATTTGTTTTTCTCTTTCTGGCTTACTTCACTCTGTATGACAGACTCTAGGTCTATCCACCTCATGACATATAGTTCAATTTCATTCCTTTTTATGGCTGAGTAATATTCCATTGTATATATGTGCCACATCTTCTTTATCCATTCATCTGTTGATGGGCATCTAGGTTGTTTCCATGTCCTGGCTATTGTAAATAGTGCTGCAATGAACATTATGCTACTTGTTTCTTTTTGGATTATGGTTTTCTCTGGGTATATGCCCAGTAGTGGGATTACTGGGTCATATGGTAGTTCTATTTTTAGTTTTTTAAGGAACCTCCAAACTTTTTTCCATAGTGGCTGTACCAGCTTACAATCCCACCAACAGTGCAGGAGAGTTCCCTTTTTTCCACACCCTCTCCAACATTTATTGTCTCTAGATTTTTTGATGATGGCCATTCTGACCGGCGTGAGGTGATACCTCATTGTGGCTTTGACCTGCATTTCTCTAATAATTAGTGATATTGAGCATCTTTTCATGTGTTTGTTGGCCTTCTGTGGTCCTGGACTTTTGCTTGTTGGAAGTTTTAAAATTGCTGGTTCAATTTCATTACTGGTAGTTGGTCTGTCTGTATTTTCTATTTCTTCATGATGCTATCTTGGGAGATTGTAGATTTCTAGGAATTTGTTCATTTCTTCTAGGTTGTCCATTTTATTGGTGTATAATTGTTTGCAGTAATTTATTATGAACCTTTGTATTTCTGTGGTATTGATTTTGACTTCTTTTTCATTTCTGCTTTTATTAATTTGAGTTCTCTGGATAAGTCTGGCTAAAGGTTTACCAATTTTGTTTATCTTTTCAAAAAACCAGCTCTTCATTTCATTGATTTTTTTTTTGTCTCTATATCATTATTTTCTGCTCTGATCTTTATGATTTCATTCCTTCCACTAACTTTGGGGGTTTTTTTTGTTCTTTTTCTAGTTCCTTTAGGTATAAAGTTTGGTTGTTTATTTGAGATTTTTCTTGTTTCCTGAGGTTAGCTTTTATTGGTATAAACTTTCCCCTTAGAACTGGTTTTGGTGGGTCCCATAGATTATGGATTGCTGTTTTCATCTTCACTTGTCTCTAGGTACTTTTTGATTTCCTCTTCGATTTCTTCAGTGACCCATTGGTCACTTGGCTTAATTTTCCCTATTCTTGATGATTGCTGTCTGGGTGCAGTTGTAAAGAACAGCTAACTCCTCAAATACTTTTCCTGGACTCATGGTACAGTTTCACACCTTCTTCAACTTTACCATCTAGAATCAGGAAGAGAGAGATCAAGCTCAGGCACCATGTGGAAATATAATATTACATGTTTTTAATCACTATGTATTTATATTTTATGCCCTACTCTTTTTTTTTTCACTTAATAGTATTTCATATAAAACTTAGTTATTGGAATTTCTGGGTTGGTGAACACATCAAAGTGCTGGGAGAGTGATGTGTCTGGAGAGGGCATGGAAGCTCTGTGCCACTCACCCCATATTGTGCCTTATGCATCTCTTCCATTTGACTGTTCCTGAGTTGTATCCTTTACAATAAACCAGCAGTAGTAAGTAAATTGTTTCCTGAGTGAGTTGTTCTAGTGAATTATTGAACCTTGGAGAAAGATTTGTAGGAACCCCAAAATCTGTAGCCAATTTAGATAGAATTGTGGGTACCCTGACCACCCCGTTTGTGACCGGTATCTGAGCCCTTAAACCTGTGGAGTCTGAGGCTAACTCTGGGTGGTTAGTGTCAGAACTGAATTGAATTGTAAGACACCTAGTTGGTGTCAGAGAATCAGAGAATTGGTTGTTGGTGTGAAAAAAAAAGAACCTACACATTTGGTATCAGAAGTATTGTGAGTTAAAACAGCTCTTTCAGTGTCAGGAAAAAAATGTGGGATTTGCTATAATGGCCTGTGCTTGCTGAAACATGTAGTTTGGGAAGAGAAAAAATGGGAAAGTGGGGTAGAAGGAGCCTTTAAACCCTGAGTGGTCATGTGGTCACCCACAATATGGAGCAGCAGATGTGCTGGGATAAGTGACTAACAGTAAAAGTTAATAATTCCTGGGGAGTCGTCCACTGGATACATAAAAAATGCAAACGAATAAGAAAAAAGCAAAACACACAGTCCCTTGGTTATTGCTATCTGTAAAGAGTAAAACAAAATTAAAAGAGAGTGCTGGGGGGCTTCCTAGGTGGCACAATGGTTGAGAATCTGCCTGCCAATGCAGGGGACACGGGTTCGATCCCTGCTCCAGGAAGATCCCACATGCTGCGGAGCAACTAAGCCCGTGCGCCACAACTGTCAAGCCTGCGCTTTAGAGCCCGTGAACCACAACTATTGAGCCCATGTGCTGTAACTACTGAAGCCCACGTGCCTAGAGCCCGTGCTCTGCAACAAAAGAAGCCACAGCAATGAGGAACCCGCACACCACAACGAAGAGTAGCCCCCGCACACCACAACGAAGAGTAGCCCCCACTCACTGCAACGAAAAAGAAAGCCTGCGCACAGCAAAAAAGACCCAACACAGCCAATAAAAAAAAAAAAAGCCTAGCTGAAATCTAACCTCCTTTAAAAAAAAAAAAAGAGAGTGCTGGGTCAGACCTTGATGCTTCTGTCAGTCTAAGCTTCAGCCTCTAGCCTCAAAGCCATCCCCAAAAGGAAGGATTATGAGGGAACAACAGAGTAACTCTAATACCTCTGGTCACCAAGGAGGTGGTCCACACTTGGGGAGGACAAAATCAAGAAACTATTGAAACCAGATGGTACAGTATGAAGAATGCCTCATTTTGTGGATTAGTAGCATCAGCTTCCTGAGGAACCTTTAGTAAAATGGATTATGAGAGTAATTTAGAGGCACTGTCTTTGGTTTTGAAAGCTGCAATGTAGAAGAGCATGTTTAGGTTAATGTAGGACCCACAGCTCACTATGGAATAATCAGAGATGACTGTCAAGATCCAGAGACATAATGGGTTATTCCCTAGGAAACACCAGGCTGGTGAATGAATGAAAGTCAATGTAAGGTCTGTTTACCCTGAGAAGGGAGACAGTCTGACTTTTCCTATAAATGCCAAGTGAACACCCCACATGAAGCAGCTGATATGCTCCGTATGCAAGCTGTGTGGGACTGGCTTTATGATGCCCAAGATATTCACCTGCTGAATATGCCTGCTGATCTAAAACAATAAAACAACAGCAAAATGGGTTTATTTGGGAACAACAAAAAACTATGATTTAGGACATAAAATCTTTTTTTAAAATAGCAATTTTATTTTTAATTAATTAATTTATTTATTGGCTGCATTGGGTCTTTGTTGCTGCACATGGGCTTTCTCTAGTTGCAGTGAGCGGCGGCTACTCTTTGTTGTGGTGCGTGGGCTTCTCATTGTGGCGGCTTCTCTTTTTGCAGAACTCAGGCTCTAGGTACGCGAACTTCAGTAGTTGTGGCACATGGGCTCAATAGTTGTGGCTCACGGGCTGTAGAGCACAGGCTCAGTAGTTGTGGCACACGGGCTTAGTTGCTCCTTGGCGTGTGGGATCTTCCCAGCCCAGGGATCAAACCCAAGTCCCTTTCATTGGCAGGTGGATTCTTAACCACTGTGCCACCAGGGAAGCCCCAGCAAGTCTGGAGAACAAAGGAAAAGAATGTTCTTTTATAAAGGAAAAGGGGGAGCTGGGAGGGGCTGTTGTAAATAAAGCGTCAGTTGGAGGAAACTGGAAGTTCCAAGTGTAGTGGCTTTTCATTGGCTGAGCTGTGTCAACCTCTCACTGGGTGGGCTGTTGCTGGGCAAGGAGAAATTCTTCCTTCTCCTGCTAGGTAGGAAAGTAGTAAGCGTCATCCTGTTGGAGATGCCAAGGTATTGGTCTATCATCATTGACTACAAGTGCTAGTGCATGAGAGCTCCCCCTTCTGGCCTCCTGACTCCATTTTAAATGAGGTTTCTGTTTATTAATTTTCACAACTGTTAACCCAGGTCATGGTAAATGCTGTGGTTAAGGGGTACCCTTTTTCACTGGGCACCGTATGTAACTTTATTGTTGCAAAATCGGCAATAATCCCAGAAGCCTTATCGAATTTGCTGTCTCAGCTTCTCCTCATGGGCTTTACAGATGCTAATAAAAACACCAGGCTAATGAATAAGAGAATGTGGAAAGGCAGGGGGAGGGTCAAGGAATGCATCCTAGCAGGGTGGAAATCTTTAGAAATGAGATAAATTAAACTGGATATTGATGGGATTGAAACGAAAGTCTTAATACAGCATGACTGAAGGTTGAACGGAAAAAGGGACCCCCTGGTGTGCCCAGGCAAGTTCACTGTATTTACTTCACTTTGAAGAAATTTTTTTTTAACTTAAAAAGCTGGCAAAGATTACAATGAGAAACCTAACCTGGAGTAGGTTAGAGCAATGGCTAGGCAGTGAACCAGGATAAAGACTGTTAAAGTAAACAGGTTAGGGCCAAGATGGAGTCGCTCATGCTAAACCACGTCAGCAAACCAAAACTTCACTAAGTTTTTATGCTGGGCTCTCCTGGAAAAGGAGGACCTAGGCCAACCCATCAGCTCTTGCCTGCTCAGCACAAATTATCTGGCCCAGCTCTCCTAAGACTTCCCTTTGCTCCATGTAAGGAAAGAAACCCTGCCTTAGCCAATCAGCAAATGCCCAGTATAACTTCCTTGTTCCTGCTCCCTTCTGCCTCTAAAATTTCTTGCCTTGTACAGTTCTCTGAGGCTCCTGTCTATCCATTACTAGGTTGATGCTCCCCAAGTTATGAATCTCTGAATAAAGTCAATGAGATCTTTAAATTTTACTCGGTTGAATTTTAACCTGATGAAAGGCCAGGGTCCCCAGGCTCATCCCCTTGCTGGGGACCCAACACCATGTGTACTTGAGTGGGTGAAATGATCAGAGAGTGAAGAAGAAAATTCTCTGAGGCTCCTTGACATGGAAGCCCCAAGAACTGTGGTACCAAAACACATCAGTGAAGCCTGAGATGGGCTTTAGTTAGATGGAGAATATAGTGATAAAAAAATTGATAGGATTATGATGGAGGTTTGGATGAAAATTTTAAGGTTGAAACACGCTTTGTGTAAAGAGATTGTGTTTCCTTTACATGAATGTTCTGTGGGATGGATATCAGGTCTCACTGGGGAATGCCTCCCCTACCAACGATTAGGAATGTAAGGATTGATGGGATTAAGGTGAAAGTTTAGGTGAAAATTCATATATTTGAAGTGGTTGCATCTCTTATATCTGAATGATTATGGGTCTGGACAGTGTGCCTGACTAGGAACCTAGTCCAGCATAAACTCAACTCAGCTTCAGTTTGTGCAGGGGTCTGAGACAGAATTATAAAGTTGGGGTCAGTGGTATATAAATGGTGTGTTGATCGCCTCCCCGATATCATTTCTCTTCCTTTTTTTCCCCAATTGAGATATAATTGACATGTGACATTATGTAAGTTTAAGGTGTATAATGTGTTGGTTTGATACACTTACATGTTGCAATGTGATTGCTGTAGTAGTGTCTGCTAACACCTCTACCACTCACCTAATTATCATTTCTCTTTTGTGATGAGAACAATTAAAATCTAGTCTCTTAGCAACTTGGAAGTTTATAATACAGCATTGTTGACTATAATTGCTATGCTATGCATTAGATCTCCAGAACTTTTTTATTTACTAGTTGCAAGTTTGCATCCTTAAACATCTCCCCAGTTCCCCCATCCACCCATTCCCACCCCCCAGCCCCTGGTAACCGCCATTCTACTCTCTGTTTTTATTGAGTTCAGCTTTTTTATTTTTTAATTTATCTATCTATCTATCTATCTATCTACCTATCTATCTATCTATCTATCTATCTATCTATTGGCTGTGTTGGTTGTTCATTGCTGTGCATGGGCTTTCTCTAGTTGTGGTGAGTGGGGGCTACTCTTCATTGTGGTGCGCAGGCTTCTCATTGTGGTGGCTTCTCACGGGCTCTAGGCATGTGGGCTTAGTAGTTGTGGCACATGGGCTTAGTTGCCCTGTGGCACAAGGGATCTTCCCAGACCAGGGCTCAAACCCATGTCCCCTGCATTGACAGGAGGATTCTTAACCACTGCACCACCAGGGAAGTCCAATTCAGCTTTTTTTAATTCCACATACAAGTGATATCATATAGTATTTGTCTTTATCTGTCTGACATCTCACTTAGCATGATGCCCTCATGTTCCATCCATGTTGTTGCAAATGGCTGAATTTCCTTCTTTCTCATGGCTGAATAGTATCTCATTGTGTGTATATATATATATATAAATTTCCTTCATTCTATCAGAGTCTTAAATTTGTTCAGGATACCATGTACCCAGTTAAAGATATCTTCCCTGACTTCCTGGCTGCTGGAAATTGCCAGCTCTCACCAATGAGAGGTAAACAGAAGTAGCCCGGTAAGAGTTCCAGGAAACTTTATACAAAGTGATAGATTAGACTTCTATGCATTTTTGTCATTCCCCCATCTACCTGCCTGGAATGTGAACTTGAAGCTGGGGGTAGAGCATCTATCTTGTTATTTAAGGCAAAAAGAGCATGAGGATGAAAGCTACATGTGAGGCTGGTGGAGAGGAACAGTCAAGGGTCCCTAGGACGCCGATGTCATGGCAGAGCTGCTGTGCCAGCTCCAGATCACGTGCTTTTTTTGTTTTGTTTTGTTTATAATTAATTTTTATTGGAGTATAGTTGCTTTACAATGTTGTGTTAGTTTCTACTGTACAGCAAAGTGAATCAGCTATATGTATACATATATCCCCGTTTTTTGTATTTCCTTCTCATTTAGCACTGAGTATACAGTAGATTCTCATTAGTTATCTATTTTATATATAGTATCAATAGTGTATATATGTCAATCCCAATCTCCCAGTTCATCCCATCCCCCCCTCCCTCCTTGGTGTCCATACATTTGTTCTCTACATCTGTTTAATCTTATGAGAAAAACAAGCCCCCATTTGCTGAAGCTAGTGTAGTCACTTTTTTGGCTATACAGTCACCCTTTGGTATCCATGGGGGATTAGTTCCAGGATCCTTCCCACAAGAATACCAAAATCCAAGGATGCTCAAGTCCCTTATACAAAATGGCATAGCACAGTTGGCCCTCCATATCCGTGGGTTCCACATCCGTGGGTACAGAGGGCCAACTGTGTGTAGGCAAATGCGGTCCTGATACTGATGGCAACTGGACCCAAGAACCTTAATGCAAATGCACAGGGATAGAATCTAGACTGTGAAAGGAGAGGAGGGCCTAGGAAGAATCCTGTGAGAACTTGTAACACTTAATGGCCACATACTGGAGGCTGACTTGCAAGGGAGAATGTTTGAGAGAGGGTTTGGAAGTATCCGCAAACCAAGAAGCAGAGGGGTTAAAAGAGCTCTCTGTCACCAGAATTCAGTCCTGGCTCAGGTCATTACTAGCCAGGTGAACTACAGTGATTGACTTAATTGTTCTGTGCCTCAACTTCCTCATTTGTAAAATGAGGATAATAATAGGGTTATTGCGATGATGAAATGTGAAGGGCATACAGTAAGCCCTCAGGCAGCACCAGCTGCTGCTATTGTTAATCATTCCACAGAAAGAGGAAGAGTGTGTGTGTGTGTGTGTGTGTGTGTGTAAAGGCTAATCTCTTGGGAAGCCTTGCAAATGGTATTATCCTCCGTGGGATTATCAGACATTAGTCATCAAACAGGTCTAATGAACATTCTTTCCATGGTGTTGCAAAATTCCTTTTCCAAGTCTGCCTGGTTGGCCCTGTAGTTGTACAGCGGCAAAAAGTTTTCTATTCAGTGAAGCATTTACTAGCATGTGTTGAACCACTTTCCTGTGTGAAGACTGTGTTGGGTGATGATGGGATGAAAGAGGAATGTAATATTGTGTGTGTGTGTGTGTGTGTGTGTGTGTGTGTGTGTGTGTGCGTGCGCATGGGGGAGGGATGGCAACAGCAACTGCTACTCTGTTGTTTTTGCTGGACTTAGACCAGAGCAGATGTGAACCTGAGGAAGCACCTCAAGAAGCTGAGGATGAAGCTAACTCGACTGAAGGCAGAACCAAGAGATAGAGAGACAGAGAGTCTCAGTGCAATGGCATGTTTAAGCCCTGGATCAAACAACACCTTGTGAAAATTAATAAAGGGGAGCCCTACTAAAATGGAGTTAGGAGGCCAGAAAGGGGAGATCTCATGCGATACAATTCAGATCCCAACAGGAAGAATGTACCTTGCATCTCCAGCAGGAATTGACACTACTTTACAACCTCCAGAAGGAAGAAAAAAGATTCTACTTGCCTGGCAACAGCTCAGCCAATGAGAGACTGTCACAGCTCAGCCAATGAAAAGCCACTAGATTTCAAACTCCCAGTTTCCCTCCAGCGGACTTTTTGTTTGCAGTAGCTTCTCCCAACTGCCCCTTGTCTTCTATAAAAGAGTTTGCTCTCCTTTGCTTTACCTGGACTTGCATGTGGTTGATCATATTTGCATGTCCCAAACTGCAGTTCTTTGTTGCTCTGAAATAAACCTGTTTTGCTGATAAAATAACTGGATGTTTATTGTTTTAGGTTAACAAGCTGAAGAGAGAAGTATTTTCCAACTTTTCACTTATGGAATCCAATAAAAGTGCTTAAACCATTTTGAGTCAGATTTTCCTTCCCTTGCAATTGAAACGGCCCTAAATGATGCAGGTGATAAAATTTGCCTCCTGCTTTAAAATTCACTAACTGTTTTGTTCCCAGTTGTTAATGCCCTAAGTAAATAAATTGTTGAAGTTGCATAGTTAGCCAGTTTCAGAAACTGGAGTAAAGCCTAGGTGTCCTTTTTTTTTTCTTTCTTTCTTTTTTTTTTAGAAATTACATTATAAAAATTTTCAAATAAATACAGAAGTAGAGACAATGGTATAATGAACCACTATTTTTCTATCACTCTTTTTCAACAAATATCAACTCATGAATAAACTTATTTAACCTATTCTACCTACCCTCCATCCCCTGAAATGGGCTGTTTTAAAGGATATCTCATGCTTCATGTCATCTGATTAATGTGCCTGGATCATAAGAGTGCATCGTATCTGCCAAGGAGCAGGGAGAGGGACCATCTAGCTCCCTTTAGACCCCAAGACTCCTGCAGCAGGAGATTCCCCTTGATGGTGGCAAGTCAAAAAAGCTGACTTTCCATTAAAAGTGGTAATAACAGTAATACAAAAGAGAGAGGGAGTGAACAGGAAATGCTTTTGTATAGGAAGAAGGAATAAACTGAGCTCTAGAGATGGGTAGAATGTAGGTACCTAGACAGACAAGAGAATAGGAATTTTTTTAATTTCTAATATAATAAGTATAACAGTAAGAAATTTCAAAAATAAAGAAATGTAGGAAAAATAGTATTTAAAATTCTCATTAACCAAAAGCCCACTGGGGTTTGGATTTTAATCTTCATTTTTTTGTTCTTCTCCTTATAAATATGTTAGCTGTAACGGTACTGCAAGTTATAACCGTACTGCTTATAAACTGGGTAAGCAGTTTTCTAAGTTATGGTGGACTCTTTGTAAACAATTTTTAATGGATGCATAACATTTCATTAAGGACATATTGCATGGTTTATTTGATCAATCTCCCATATATGGGGATCCTGATTCTTTTTATTGTGTGTGATTATATATAACGTGATGAGTACATTTTTGCTTAAAACTTTTTCTGAATTTTGAGTTAATTCATTAGTAGGGACCATGAAAAGCAAAATTATTGGTGAAGGAGCATGAACATTATAGAGTGGGGCATTTCTAATGCTGATTTTATACCATATCATATTGTTATCTCAAAAGGTGGGTTCCAGCCCTGGGCCAGGAAGATCCCACATGCTGCGGAGCAACTAAGCCCATGCACCAAAACTACTGAGCCTGTGCTCTAGAGTGGCCTGCGAGCCACTACTGAACTGATGCGCCGCAACTACTGAAGCCCGTGCACCTAGAACCCATGCTCCGTAAGAAGAGAAGCCACCGCACTGAGAATCCCACGCACCGCAACAGAGAGTAGCCCCTTGTCACCACAACTAGAGAAAGCCCGTGCGCAGCAACGAAGACCCAATGCAACCCCAATGCAGCCAATCAATCACTCTTAAAAAAAAGATAAAATTGATAGAAACTGATTAATTTTAAGAACATAAGAACATAGAGCGCATGTCACGGAAACATAATTTTTAACTGGGCACACAGCCATCTAGAAAAAAGGACTACATTTCCCAGCCTCCCTTGTAGCTAAGTGTGATTATGTGACTAAGTTCTGGCCAGTAGGTTATAAGTAGAAGTGTTCTCTTGGCAGTGGCTGGAAACCTTCCCCAATGGGTGCTTTTGCCTTCTTTTATCTCTTCTTCTTCTTCTTCTTTTTTTCACTTTACTGACTAGTAGTATGGATGCCATCATTTGGGATAACAAGCATAAGGACAAAAGCTTAGTCGCGGCGAGGAGACAAAGCTGGAGGAGGTCATAGTCACTGAGAACTCTGAGGAGTGGACCCAGCATTCCACTTTTCCTCAACTTCCCTCTCTTTGCGTGGGAGAGAGAAAGTTCATCTTAAGCCATTAGTGGCTTGGGTTTTCTACCACACACAGCCAAACCTAGTGTGGTTTTAGAAACTGGGAATAGCAGTTTCTGGGACCACATCATTAGATTTGGCTTAAGTAT
Organism: Hippopotamus amphibius kiboko; assembly: GCF_030028045.1. NCBI lineage: Eukaryota > Metazoa > Chordata > Mammalia > Artiodactyla > Hippopotamidae > Hippopotamus > Hippopotamus amphibius. The sequence goes on along the minus strand of NC_080202.1, from coordinate 27,254,677 downwards.
TCCTGATTCAAAAAAAAACACTTTAGTGTCAACAGCAGGGAATCCCAAGTAAAACTATAGGATTCATGATGTCCAGTTTCCAATTTAGTTGCCTCAAGTGTAAAAGAAAAGAAGGGAGTAGGGGCGGGTAAATATCTCCCAGTTTATCTTGTTTCCAGAGATTACCATCCCTACTCCAAGAACTGTTAAAAGGCCCTCTTGAGAGAACTGCAACCAAAAATAAAGTGGCATTTGGCATCCCTCTGGGAACATACTTAACCCTGCTCTGAGAAGGATAACCTGTTTTAATTTGCTAAAGCCCAAGTCTAGCCCTGTTTTCCTCTGAGCTGGGAAAAAGAAACCACTAAGAAAATATTTTAAAGTAAAAATGTCACATAGCAGAAGGAGGAACACTCCCAAACTCATTCTACGAGGCCACCATCACCCTGATACCAAAACCAGGCAAAGATGTCACAAAATAAGAAAATTACAGGCCAATATCACTGATGAATATAGATGCAAAAATCCTCAACAAAATACCAGCTAACAGAATCCAACGGCACATTAAAAAAATCATACACCATGATCAAGTGGGGTTTATCCCTGGGATGCAAGGATTCTTCAATATATGCAACTCAATCAATGTGATACATCATATCAACAAATTGAAGGGTAAAAACCATATGATCATCTCAATAGATGCAGAAAAAGCTTTTGACAAAATTCAACATCCATTTATGATAAAAGCTCTCCAGAAAATGGGCATAGAAGGAAATTACCTCAACATAATAAAAGCCATATATGAGAAACCAAAAGCCAACATCGTTCTAAATGGGGAAAAACTGAAAGAATTCCCTCTTAGAACAGGAACAAGACAAGGGTGTCCACTCTCACCATTATTATTCAACATAGTTTTGGAAGTTTTAGCCACAGCAATCAGAGAAGAAAACAAAATAAAAGGAATCCAAATTGGAAAAGAAGAAGTAAAATTGTCACTCTTTGCAGATGACATAATATTATACATAGAAAACCCTAAAGACACTACCAGAAAACTGCTAGCACTAAGTGATGAGTTTAGTAAAGTAGCAGGATACAAAATTAATGCACAGAAATCTCTTGCATTCCTATACACTAACAATAGAAGAGCAGAAAGAGAAATTAAGGAAACTCTCCCATTCACCATTGAGACAAAAAGAATAAAATACCTAGGAATAAACTTGCCTAAGGAGGCAAAAGATCTGTATGCAGAAAACTTTAAGACACTGATGAAAGAAATCAAAGACGACACAAACAGATGGAGGGACATACCATGTTCTTGGATTGGAAGAATCAACATCGTGAAAATGACTGTACTACCCAAAGCAATTTACAGATTCAATGCAATCCCAATCAAATTACCAATGGCATTTTTCACAGAACTAGAGCAAGAAATCTTACGATTTGTATGGAAATGCAAAAGACCCCGAATAGCCAAAGCAATCTTGAGAAGGAAAGATGGAGTTGGTGGAATCAGGCTTCCTGACTTCAAACTATACTACAAGGCCATAGTGATCAAGATAGTATGGTACTGGCACAAAAATAGAAAGGAAGATCAATGGAATAGAATAGAGAACTCAGAGGTAAGCCCAAACACATATGGGCACCTTATCTTTGACAAAGGAGGCAAGAATATACAATGGAAAAAAGACAGCCTCTTCAATAAGTGGTGCTGGGAAAATTGGACAGCAACATGTCAAAGAATGAAATTAGAACACTTCCTAACACCATGCAGAAAAATAAACTCAAAATGGATTAAAGACCTACATGTAAGGCCAGACACTATAAAACTCCTAGAGGAAAACATAGGCAGAACACTCTATGACATACATCAAAGCAAGATCCTTTTGGACCCACCTCCTAGAATCATGGAAATAAAATCAAGAATAAACAAATGGGACCTCATGAAACTTAAAAGCTTTTGCACAGTGAAAGAAACCATAAACAAGACAAGAAGGCAACCCTCAGAATGGGAAAAAATAGTTGCCAACGAAACAATGGACAAAGGATTAACCTCCAAAATATACAAACAGCTCATGCAGCTTAATACCAAAAAAGCAAATAACCCAATCCACAAATGGGCGGAAGACCTAAATAGACATTTCTTCAAAGAAGACATTCAGATGGCCAACAAACACATGAAAAGATGTTCAGGGACTTCCCTGGTGGCGCACTGGTTAAGAATCCACCTGCCAATGTAAGGGACACGGGTTCGAGCCCTGGTCCAGGAAGATTCCACATGCTGCAGAGCAACTAAGCCTGTGGCCACAACTACTGAGTCCAAGTGCTGCAACTGCTGAATCCCATGTGCCTGGAGCCCATGCTCCGCAACAGGAGAAGCCACACAATGAGAAGCCTGCACACCGCAATGAAGACCCAACCCAATGCAGGCAATAATAAACAAGTAAATGATAAATCTAAAAAATAAAATTAAAAAAATTAAAAAAAAAAAAGATGTTCAACATCACTAATCATCAGAGAAATGCAAGTCAAAGCCACAATGAGGTATCACCTCACACCAGTCAGAATGGCCATCATCACAAAATCTGGAAACAACAAATGTTGGAGAGGGTGTGGAGAAAAGGGAACTCTCTTGCACTGTTGGTGGGATTGTAAGTTGGTACAGCCACTACGGAAAACAGTTTGGAGGTTCCTTAAAAAACTAAAACTAGAACTACCATATGATCCAGTAATCCCACTACTGGGCATATACCCAGAGAAAACCATAATCCCAAAAGAAACATGTACCATAATGTTTATTTCAGCACTATTTACAATAGCCAGGACATGGAAGCAACCTAAATGCCCATCAACAAATGAATGGATAAAGAAGATGTGGCATATATATACAATGGAATATTACTCAGCTATAAAAAGTAATGAGATGGAGCTATATGTAATGAGGTGGATAGACCTAGAGTCTGTCATACAGAGTGAAGTAAGTCAGAAAGAGAAAGACAAATATTGTATGCTAACTCATATATACGGAATCTAAAAATGGTACTGATGAACTCAGTGACAAGACAAGAATAAGGATGCAGATGCAGAGAATGGACTGGAGAACTCGAGGTTTGAGGGGGAGGGGGGTGAAGGGGAAGCTGAGACGAAGTGATAGTAGCATAGACATATATATACTACCAACTGTAAAATAGCCAGTGGTAAGTTGTTGTATAACAAAGGCAGTTCAGCTCGATGATGGATGATGTCTTGGAGGACTGGGACGGGGAGGGTGGGGGGGAGTTGAGGGAGAGGATGCGGGGACATGTGTATAAATACAGATGATTGACCTTGGTGTACCTCAAAAACTGGTACTAGAGTGTAAAGCAATTATATTCCAATAAAAATAAATAAATAAATAAATAAATAAATAAATAAATATAAAAATGTCAATCTGAAAAAGAGTGGCAAAATGCCAAGTCAAAAGAAAGTCATGTTACAGTGTATTTTGGTGAAAACACAGATACTTTGGGGCTCAGATCTGTTGGGAACGGGGAATCAGGGATTTTTGTTGTTGTTTGTCAAAAAAAGTGCTCATTTCTGGGGGAAGTGAAGGGAGTGAAATATTTTGCTGGGAGGTTTAGAAACAATCCTGGACCCTGCTTTTTCCTGCCATTGTGAATTTGTTGGCAGTCAAAATCAGGGTCAGATTCAAAAGCAAATATCAGCCTGTAGGTGACCCTCTCCAGAATGAAACAGCATCATCAATGATGTAGCTTAATTTGATGTCCTCTGGTGTAAAGACCTCTCTCTAGACCAGATCTCCCCATTCACTGTCCTCTGCCAAACTACATGTGATGGGTCTGGCCAGTGCCTATAAGATGCCCCCTTTCCCTCTTAACTCATCCTGGATTGAAGCTTTGGGTGCTTGCGGTCACCTCTCAAGCGAGCTGTAGAGGGGCCATCCAGTTTGTGATTATACATGGCAAGAGGTCAACCTGAGCCAGCTTCTTCCTGCCGGTCTGCACACCTCTGAATTACTCCAATCAGTGTTCGCCAGAGGAAAACAAAGTTGAATGTTGTCTTACGCAAAGCCTAACAGAGGTAGCAAATCTGTTTCCAAAAAAAAAAAAATCATATAGTGCATCTCAGAGCCAATGGGATTAAAACGAAATCTGCAAACATCCTCAGCCATTCTATTGCTGTGATAAATAATTAACCTTCAGCAAGGGTGCGCTCGGCCGTGGCGCACCTGGTGAGCTCTGGGGGCGCCCCGCCTCCGCGCCCCAAGTCGCCCGACCTGCCCAACGCGGCCTCTGCGCCGCCTGCCGCCCCTCCGCAAGCTCCCAGAAGCCCTCCGGCCAGGGCTGGGAGCGGGCGTGCGGCGCCCGCGAGGACAGCAGAGGCTCGAGGAAGCTTCTCACGACCGACCTTTCTGCAGCTGAGCCCTGCGGGGCTGCAACGCGCCGACGACCACGCCGGCCGGGCTGTGCAAAGCCCCCCGGACACCGGCCGTCGCCTGCCTTGGAGCACGGGCTACGCCGAGGCATCAACGCTGGCAAGAGCCGGCACAATGAGGACCAGGCTTGCTGTGAAGTGGTGGTGTATGTGGAAAGTCGGAGGAGTGTTTCAGGGGCACCTAGAGAGCCTAGCCGAGGCCAGGGACTCTGCTTCTATTACTGGAGCCTGTTTGATGGGCATGCAGGGGGCCGAGCTGCCGAAATGGCCTCTAGGCTCCTGCATCGCCACATTCGAGAACAGCTAAAGGGCCTGGTAGAGATACTCCAGGACCCCTCACCACCTCCCCTCTGCCTCCCATCCACGCCGGGGGCTCCAGGTTCCTCTGATTCCTCTCACTTGGTTGGTCCTCAGTCCTGCTGGTCTTCGCAGAAGGGAGTGACTCATGAGAGCCTGGTAGTGGGTGCCATTGAGAACGCCTTCCGGCTCATGGATGAGCAGATGGCCCGGGAGTGGCATGGCCACCAAGTGGAGGGGGGCTGCTGTGCACTGGTTGTGATCTACTTGCTAGGCAAGGTGTATGTGGCCAACGCAGGTGACAGCAGAGCCATCATTGTCCGGAATGGTGAAATCATTCCAATGTCCCGGGAGTTCACCCTGGACACTGAGCGCCAGCGTCTTCAGCTGCTTGGCTTCCTGAAACCAGAGCTGCTGGGTGGTGAATTCACCCACCTTGAGTTCGCCCGTAGAGTTCAACCTCAGGAGCTGGGGCAGAGGATGCTGTACGGGGACCAGAACATGACTGGCTGGGCCTACAAAAAGATCGAGCTGGAGGATCTCAGGTTTCCTCTGGTCTGTGGGGAGGGCAAAAAGGTTCGAATGATGGCCACCATTGGGGTGACCCGGGGCTTGGGAGACCACAACCTCAGGGTCTGCAGTTCTACCCTGCCCATCAAGCCCTTTCTCTCCTGTTTCCCTGAGGTGCAAGTGTATGACCTGACACAGTACGAACACTGCTCAGATGATGTGCTAGTCCTGGGAACAGATGGGCTGTGGGATGTCACCAGTGACTGAGGTAGCTGCCACTGTGGACAGCGTGCTGTTAGCCTATGAGCCCAATGACCCCAGCAGGTACACAGCTCTGGCCCAAGCTCTGGTCCTGGGGGCCCGGGGCACCCCCCGGGACCGTGGCTGGCGTCTCCCCAACAAGAAGCTGGGTTCCGGGGATGACATCTCGGTCTTCGTCATCCCCCTGGGAGGACCAGGCAGTTACTCCTGAGGGACTCAGCCCTGAACCTCCCACCACCATCCCAGCCCCTCCATGCTTATGCCTCTCCCAACCCAAATTCTGAACTTGTGTCCCTGACCTTCTTTAGTGGCAATTTAACTGAAGAAGGGGTGCCAGTTAGATCCAAAATTATAGCTCTTGGCAAATAAACCAGATGGATAAAAAAATAATAATAAAATAAAATAAAATAAAATAAAATAAAATAGACATTTCACTTCTAGGGTAAAGGAGAGGGTTGTAGAACTTAAGTGTATACTCTCCTAGGAGGGGAGAAAAGACTGGGGCACATAACTGTAATCATTGGTTGGTTTTAGCACTACATTCCAGTGTGTTCCACCAGCGACACGGCTCATTATTACCTTGAACTTTTTCTTTAAAAGCCACCTGCCTGCTGCCCCAGTGGCCAGAAGGGTGGCCTTGTTCCTTGTTCACTTTCCCTTTAAGAGTTGTTAGCGTTTCAGCTGGTAAAGGTCCAAGTGCCCTCTAGACTAATTGGCATGACGTAGGAATTTTCCATTTTGGAAGTGAAAGAGCCTGTTCTCCAGGGAGGGCTCTCTAAGAGATTCCGGCCTCTACCTTTGGCAGCCTTCACCAGAGACAAATCCCTGTTGCTGCTAGGACGAGCAAGAAACCCAGAGATGGAAAAGTGGGAACTGAGGACAGACTTACCAAGACCTTTGAAACCAGTGAGCTTTCCAAACAGAGGAAATGGGGGAAAGGCCAGCACAGGGCAAGGCAGCTGAACGCTGCCTCCCCCTCGGCGCAAGACAGGCAGCACAGTGCTACCCCCACATTTCTATTGCCTTCCTTTCTCAAAAGAGCTTCCTTTTTTGGAGGGTTGGTAGAGGGAGCTAGTGTAGAAATCAGGATTCCATGCAGGGAGAGAACAACACTCATTTGGAATAAAGACTTTAACAACCTGGGCTGGAGGGAGGAACCCAAAGGATGTGCTGGATGAGGAAAACTGGATTGCGCACTCGAGCGGGGCTCCAGGAGGAATCTGCGTGTGTTGGGGGTGAGGGGGGAGCATGAGAAGGAAAGACTTGGAAGAGAGGGAAGTCCTCTCTCAGCCACCACCTGCCACCCCAGGCAGAGGATGTGTGGGGTGGGGGGAAGGGCGAGTGGGGGAAGGCATGACACAAGAATGGGCGGCATGCTGGAGAGCAGCGTGGAGGAATAAAGATGGAGTTGTCATCGTCTGTGAGTTGTGTGCTGCAGATCCCCTTCCTCAGCTCTGCTCTGAAATCTTCAGCAATGTTTCTGTTGTTCCCTGTTGTGGTGAGCGCATCCTTTTGGTTTGTTGTTGTTGTTCATTTGTTTGTTTTGTTTTGCTTTTTACTTTTTTTTTTTTTTTGGCCCTGCCACGTGGCAAGTGGGATCTTGGTTCTCTAACCAGGGATCGAACCTGCACCCCCTGCATTGGAAGCACGGAGTCTTCACCACTGGACCACCAGGGAAGTCCCGAGTGCATCCTTTTGGGGGATACTGGGGAGCTGCTGAGTTCTGTGGTCTGTTCACTCTGGGCAAAAAGAGGGAGCAGCTGGACACAGGAGACAGGAAAGCCCCGGCTGGGATATGGCGCTTTTGTTCCTCTGTGTGTGTACATCACAATCCTGGAAAACAGCAGAAAAGGAGATGACAGCCAGTTGTTTTGGGGGTGGAGAAGGGAGGCTCAAAGCCCCCAAGGTGAGGGTAGATGTGAACTTGGAATTGCCCAGCTCCAAAGTTCATGCTTAATTATCTGTAGAGTCACATCCGTAACCACCCCCCCACCCCCCCACTTCCCAGCCCAGCTTTGGGACTGTGGGAATTCATGGCTACGAGCTTCTGGCTCCTATTTCTGGTAGGAGCATAGCATGAGTTATAAATGTGTGAGTTTTGGAGCCAGACTCTCTGGGTTTGAATCCTAGCTCGGCCATTAACTAGTTGTGTGAGCTTGGGCAAGCTATTCAGATTCTCTGCACCTCAATCTTCTTATCTGCACAGGCAAGGCAATAACCTTGCCTTCTTTATAGAGCTGTTAGGGGAAGTAATCGAGAAGAATTTTAGCACAATGCACTGTTAGTTGTTTCATTATTTCTAACAATGACACAGGATCGTGCCACGAACAGCCCTCCAGTTCAGTGATGATGATGGTATCCTGTTTCCATCTTTCTGATCCACAGAAAGAGTTCAGGCTCTAAGGCCAAACAGACCAGATTCCAATCTCAGCTCTGCCTGTTTTGGCTGAGTCACTCTGGGAAAATGACTTAACCTCCCTGTGAAAGGGGTAAAAGACAACACCTCAGCTGAGGTGTGGGCTCGTTGGCAGGGTGAACTAACATGAAAGTAGCTGGCTGAGACCTGTCCATCTGTTTTGATCATGACACAGTCCAGTAGCTTCCCTGCTCTACTCTGCTTTTCTGCACACATACTCTAAATAGCTCTGGGGGCTCCTAGTGAAACCCTTTACCTCTGATTGGGACTTGAACTCACGTACCAGGACTCAAACCCAGCCAAAACCAAGACTGGGACTTGAACCCATGCTCTTTCAACTGAGACTACACACCCAGTCTCAGGACTTAATGAAGCTCAGGTTCCTGATGTCTCATCACAGAAATAATTCAGTGAGAGACAAAGTGATAGGTAAGAAGTGGATTTATTTAGACAGAAACACACTCCCAAGACAGAGTGTGGGGCATCTCAGAAGGCTGGAGTGGCACCAGGGTATGGGGTTGTCAGTTTTTATAGGGGTGGGTAATTTCATAGGCTAGTGAGTGGGAGGAGTATTCCAGCTGTTGTGAGGAAGGGGTCGGGATTTCCAGAAATTGGGCCAGCGCCCACTTTTTGGTTGGTCTTGGAACTGTCAAGGTGTCATGGTGTCATGGGTGTGTCATTTAACTAGCTGATGTGTTACAATGAGGTATCCTGAGGCTCAAGGTCTAGAGGAAGTTGACTTGTCCCCCATCTTGGACCTATCTGGTTCTAATCAGTTTATGTGGTGTCCTCGGGCTATGTCATTCTTTTAAAGGTTGTGCACCGCCCCCTTCCCACCTGTTTCACTAGGACATCAGACTTTTCCCACATTTGGTTAAATCTGACCGGAGCTGAATTCAGTGAGAACGGTTCCCTCTGTGTTGTCTGGAAGCCCGGTTGGCCTCACCTAAGCATTATGCTGGGCGGGTTGGCTGAAATATGACAAAGGCTGTTTTGAGACTGCTGAGAGGACTGAACTGGCTAAGATGGAATAAACTAAGTCAAATATTTACTACCAGCCAAATGTCTCCCCTTCTCTGGCTTTGGGCAGGTCTCCGCGTCAGCTGCCTCCTCTTCCCCTTCCAGGGACCTCCCCAGAGGCTTTCGTCACTGATTGCCATCCTCTGTAATGTTTCTTCCTCCTAGGATGCCAAGCCCCATCATAGCCCCTCTAGAAGGCTTGATTTCTCTTCTCGTGTTGCATGGGGACCAAGACATTTTGTTTGGCTGTTGAAAGAGTAACCCCAGAAAGCTGAAGGACTTGGGAGCGTTTATATCCCTATATGTGTGGGTAGAGATGCATTGAAATTGCCCTAGGAGAGTCCATCTGAAGGCTAATGCAGCTGTCTCTAAAAGTGAGATGACTTTTTTTTTTAATAAATGTATTTATTTATATTGGCTGTGTTGGGTCTTCGTTGCTGCACAAGGACTTTGTCTAGTTGCAGTCAGTGGGGCTACTCTTCATTGAGATGAGTGGGCTCCTCCTTGCCGTGGCTTCTCTTGTTGTGGAGCATGGGTTCTAGGCACATGGGCTTCAGTAGCTGCAGCACATGGGCTCAACAGTTGTGGCTCATGGACTCTAAAGCACAGGCTCAATAGTTGTGGCGCACGGGCCTAGTTGCTCCATGGCATGTGGGATGTTCCTGGAGCAGGGATTGAACCCGTGTGCCCTGCATTGGCAGGCAGATTCTTAACCACTGTGTTACCTAAGAAGTCCGAGATAACATTTTTTTAAAATCTGTACTTTCTAATCTTTTCTACAATGAAAAGTACGGCTTTTGCAATAGGGGAAAAATAATTGTTAAAAATAAATGTGGAGACTTCCCTGGTGGCACAGTGGTTAAGAATCTGCCTGTCATTGCAGGGGAAACGGGTTCGATCCCTGCTCCAGGAAGATCCCACATGCTGCAGAGCAACTAAGCCCATGTGCCACAACTACTGAGCCTGCACTTTAGAGCCCACAAACCACAATTACTGAGCCCGCATGCTGCAACTACTGAACCCCGTGCACCTAGAGCCCATGCTCTGAAAGAAGAGAAACCACCACAATGAAAAGCCTGTGCACCTCAAGAAAGATTAGCCCCTGCTCACCACAACAAGAGATAAAAGCCTGTGTGCAGCAATGAAGACCCAACGCAGCCAAAAAATAAGTAAATAAAAAATAAAAATAAAACAAAATAAAATAAAAAAGTGGTATTCTTAGCTAGAAAATCCATCCAACAGATGTTTATCAAGGCTATACTGTGGCCAGCACTAGGTATGGTACAGGATGAACAAAAGGGGTAAGACCGCTGCACTCAGAGAAACAATAGTAAACCGAGGGAAACCTTCAGTAAACTAATAAGTATGACAACATGAGATGCATGCATCAAAAGAAATGACCTGGGTGCTATGGTAGAGAGTGATGGAATCTGCTTGAGAAGGCAGTTCACTAGGCTCAGAGTTTTAGGAGGAAAAGGAGGCTGCAGTGCACAGTAGGCAGAGGACAGTTCCAGACACAGGAAGTGCCTGCAGGATGGTCCCAACACAAGAGCAAGCTTGACCCGTGGGAGAGAGTGTTTGGAGTGTGGAGGTGAGATTTGGAGGGGAGGGGCCCATTCATGAAGAGCCAGTAGGCTTTGATAAAGAGTTTGGTCTTTACTATAAACGCAAGAGGAAGACTATTAGAAGGCTCTCGAAAGAAAGGAGGCTGGGGTGGTACCCGTGGAGAGGGAAAGAGGGCGTTCTGGAGACAAAACATGCTGTTGGACTGGAGGTGGGGAAGGAGAGAGAGGGCAGTGCCAAGGATGGCTTCCTGTTTCCTGGCTTGGAATTATCCATCAAAGTGAGGCGGACTGTAGGAGGAACAGCTTTGGACATGTTAAATTTCAGATGACTGCGTTTAATAAAAGGGCAGCTTTCAGAGGTGGCTCAGCTCTCTGATGTGAATAAAGTTCAGTGCAAACAAGAGAAACAATTCACCCAGTTGCTTTGGCATAACTTAATAGCTTTATAAAGGCTTACTTCCTTATTTATAGTACTGTTACGGACTTAAAAGGGTCATGTATACTTTTGAGTTGTATTTGATTTCTTTTTTTTTAAATTTATTTATTTATTGGCTATGTTGGGTGTTCATTGCTGTGCGTGGGATTTCTCTAGTTGCGGAGAGCGGGGGCTACTCTTCGTTGTGGTGCATGGGCTTCTTGGTGTGCTGGCTTCTCTTGTTGTGGAGCATGGCCTCTAGGCTCTTGGGCTTCAGTAGTTGTGGCACACGTGCTCAGTAGCTGTGGCTCATGGGCTTAGTTGCTCCGCGGCGTGTGGGATCTTCCTGGACCAGGGCTTGAACCTGTGTCCCCTGCATTGGCAGGTGGGTTCTTAACCACTGCACCACCAGGGAAGTCCCGAGTTGTACTCGATTTCATTTTATGGGTGACAATAGGTGCTAGAGGGGCAGTTGGTAGGTTGAGTTTTCATAAAGATAACAGGTATAACCCCTGTGAAAGAAAAATCTTATTTTTACGGCAAGACAAGAAAATTTTAAACAAAAATCTCTGTGCTTTGGCCTCCTCCCTCCCACATTGTGCATCTGCGTTATGCATTGACCAGACCTCTCCCATCAGTGGGAATACCTGCTCAGCCATAAAGAGCGACATTCTCCTAGCATCAAGAAGACAGCTCCTTAAAAGACAGTATTCCTTCTTGATCTTGTAAGGGCTCACATGACCCACCACGATGAGGCTTAGATCTAGATTATGGAAACTGTCAATAATATGTCATTTGATGTACAGCCCTCTGTCTCAAAAAACTTATATAACTGTGCCTTGACTTCTAAGGGGGTGGAACAGTTCTCAGAGCTTTCGGAGATGCTCTCCCTTGGTTATAATCCTCAAATCTGGCTCAAATAAAATTTTCCATTTCTTTCTTAGATCAACTGATTTTTTGTCTACACCCTTATTAATATCAAAGATCTCCTATAGATATACTAGACAACATATTTTTGAGAAATTATTGGAATAATTTCCAATAAAACTTTATGGAGAGACTTCCCTGGAGGCGCAATGGTTAACAATCTGCCTGCCAATGCAGGGGACACAGGTTCGATCCCTGGTCTGGGAAGATCCCACATGCTGCAGAGCAACTAAGCCTGTTTGCCACAACTACTGAGCCTGCACTCTAGAGTCCACAAGCCACAACTACTGACCCGTGTGCCACAACTACTGAAGCTGCGCACCCTAGAGCCTGTGCTCCACAACAAGAGAAGCCACTACAATGGGGAGTCCGCACACCACAATGAAGAGTAGCCCCCACTCTCCGCAACTAGAGGAAGCCCATGTGCAGCAACAAAGACCCAATGCAGCCCAAAATAAATTTAAAAAAAAAGCTTTATGGAAAATATAAAGTGGTTATTTGGTATGTAGTCTATGGATAGATAATAGTTATCCTTTATCCAGCACTCACTATGTGTTGCTCATTCTGTTATACGCTGTAAATAAAAATCCTTTCTGAGCTCCTACGTTATTTATCATCCAATTTACATGTGAGAAAAAAGGCTCAGAAAAGTTAAGTAAGTTCTGCAGAGTCACAGAGCTGGCAAGGGGCAGACTCTGTATTGAACCCAGGTCTGGGCTGACTAGAAAGCTTGGGCTTCTATACAGCAGATGTTGTCTTTGGTTTGCAGAATGAGTTAGCTGGGAAGCCTAGGCTGAGATGGGATTGGGAATGAGAAAGATTTACTGGCGAGTGACACCCATGGAAGGCAAGACTCCAATGCAGACCTGTCAAAGTCACTGGAGCCCAACATGGAGCTCTGTAAGCAATGACTGCTCATCAGACTCCTTTATTAGGTGGAGATGGCCAAGCTCTTGTACCACTACTTCAGCTCACCTGTTGGCTAGGGAGAGCATTTAAGAACAGCATGATCTCAACTCGAAAGCTGGGCTGGATCCCAAAGGCTGTCAGGTAACTGTACTCCTTGCACCTGGGCGGGAGTCCATCCTTAAATGGGGATCTGGACCCTGCATCTCCTTGTTTGCCACATGCTCTAAAAATTGCCAGTGCTCCTTCATCCAAGAAGAGGTATTGTATTAATCTTCCATTGCTGTGTAACAAATTACCCCCATACATGGTAGCTTAAAACAGCAAACATTCATCACCTCATAGTTTCTATGGTCCAGGAATCCAGGCCTGATTTGCTGGGAGCCTCTGGCTGAAGGTCTCCCAGGAGGTTGTAGTCAAGCTGTACTGGGGCCACAATCTCCTCTGAAGGGTCCACTGGAGAGGGAATATGCCTCCAAGCTCACGTGCACTAGTTGCCAGGGCTTCATCCTTCATCACAGGGGCCTCTCCTCAGGGCTACCTCATGACATGGCAGCTGACTTCCCCCAGGGACAGTGGGAACGAGGACCCGAGGTGGAAGTCATGGCCTTTTATAATCAAATCTTGGAAGTGACATCTTATCACTTCTGCCACATTCTATCAGGAGGCAGGGACCTCTGGCAGCCATTGTAGAGGCTGCCTCCCATAGGCAGGTGCATGTTCAGATAACCAACACTGATGACAATAATAGTTTTAGCCACGGTGTGTTGACTGTTTGCTACGAATCAGATGTGGTATTTGGCCCTGACATACATCGTCTCACCGCTGCTCCTTCATTCATTCCGAATTCATTACTATCAGCCCCAGTGAGCTGCTGAGAACAGAATGATACATGAAGTGCACTTCCTGCTCTTGAGGCAGTCCCCTCCAGGGATACAATTTGTTACCGTTTGACCAAGGAGGGAAAGAGAGGTCACACAGTTAGCAGGTAAGTGGCTGAGCCAGGAGGGCAAAACTGGTCAGTGTGACTTCAAGGCCAGTATTTTTTACGAAGACAGCATACTCCTGAAAACAATTGCTAGTCTAAGAACAATTGGGAGGAAGGAACAAGTCACAAAGCATACACGCAACGTAGTTCCATTTGCATGAAGTTCGAAAACAGGGGCAGTGCACAAACAGTCATAACACTAAAGAGAAAAGCTAAAGAGAAACACTAAAGATTTGCACAAGTTAGTGGCCATCTCTAGAGAAGGAGGGGAGTGTGATTTGCGGAGGGGGGTTCACGAGGCTGAGGGCCCTTCTGGGGCTGGTTGGTTGGTCTGTGGGTGTCCAATTTACAGTGATGGATTAAACCATACATGTGTTTATTTACTCCTCTGTATATATCAGATATTTCACAATAAATAAAAGGACCATAAAAAACAATCGTGTTGAGTGGGACGTTATTTGCCAGGTGCAGGCACCTGTGATAGCAGGTGAAGAGCTCTCTTTTACAGACACAAGGTGCATAAGGTCTTTTTGCCTTTGGCACAGATAGATTCACAGCCTGGCTCACCCCTATGTTCTTAACATGTGTTGCACCCAAAATAAATTCTGAGGACAGTGCTTGGTGAGATCATCCTGCAATTTGATACAAAATGTCTGAGCAAGTGGAGTTGTTCTGTTCCAGAAAGGGCTGCTGGAGATGGAAACATGATTCCAACTGTAACAGTGGCCACTTAGATCAGTACACAGAGCAACTTTGTATAAAAGTGCCAAGGAAAGCTCACTCTCAGGGTACCTCAGATTAATTAGGCTTTAATTTATTCCCTTTTAGAATCTGTCAAAAAAGCAGAGGGGTCTTTTAGGTTGGGTTCTGTTTGAGGCTGCAAAGCCAGACCAGCTGGAAATACTTGAAAGGGATTTGGAAGCCAGTTTCTGTCCACCAGGAGGAAGAGAGGGCTGGGGGTGGAGGGCTGGGAGATGTCCTATCTCTTTGGGGGATTTTGAGCTCCTTCTACCCAGTCCCACCTTGGTCAGATGGAGCTTTGCTCTCTGAGTTACCAGCCCTCTAGAGGCCCTGGGCTCAGGACAGCATCCGTCCACTGTCAATCGCAGGGGAGGTAGGGTTGCCAGATAAAGTACTGGATGCCTGTTAAACCTGAATTTCAGATAAACAATGAATAACTTCTTAGTATAAGTATGCCCCAAATATGGCATGGGACATACTTATACTAAAAAAATTATTCATTGCTTATCTGAAATTAAAATCCAACTAATCAACTGAGCATCCTCTGTTTTTATTTGTGTATTTATTTGGCAACCCTAGGGGAGAGAGTACCCAGCATCTAGCAAAGGAAGACTCGGGTAAAGTGTTCCTGGGCTCAGTGCAGTTTCTTTCACAGCCAGGAAAAGCCATGGAGGAACCATAAATGCATATTGCTAAATGAAAGAAGCCAATCTGAAAAGATTACATACTGTATGATTCTAAATATATGACACTCTGGAAAAGGCAAAACTATAGAGATAGTAAAAAGATTAGTGGTTGCCAGGGGTTGCGGGGAGGGGACGAGAGAGTAAGTGGAACATGGAATTTTTAGGGCAGTGAGACCATTGTCTGATACTGTGCATGGCATTTATGCATTTGTCGAAACCCATAAAACTGTACGACACACAGAATGAAACTTCATGTCAACTAGGGCCCCTAGTTAATAATAATGCATCAATTTTGACTCATTAGTTGTAACAGGTTCAACACACTATGTGTGTTGAATGTGAATCATACAGGAAAGTGTTTACTTGGGGAGAGGGGGTATATGAGCACTCTCTGTACTTTCTGCCCAATTTTTCTATAGACTTAAAACTGCTCTAACAAATGTCTGCTAATTTTTTAAAAGATAAGGAAAATAGAAGAAAAAAGATCCAAATGAGATGTTTTGAACTTTTTCAATAGGGGAGAATTGCTTTAAAAAAAAAAAAATCATTGGAATTAGATTTGGTTGAGATAAGTATGATTACCTGGAAGAAAATTATTACCATCTAGAAGGATTTTACACGCAGATTTTCTCTAGAAATGTGCTCTTCGGTCTCTCTCTGTTCTGCCCAGCAGCGTCTTGCCTGTAACTTTCCCATGTTTGCACCATTGTTCTCCGGTTCAGAAGGGTGACTCCCGTTCACAAAGGGTGAAAGGGCAGGGCGTGCAGGGAGCCCTTCCGGAAATTTGACAAGAGTGAGGGGGACTCTGAAATCCAGCCACACTTACAAACCCTGCGGACAAGCCTGGGAAGTTGGGATACTGAGCCGCTATAAGCCTTCTTTCAGCAGGGGTGGCCTCTGTTAGCTGCTGGGAACCAGACTCCCGTCTTGCCTTGTGTCGGGGAGGACACACACAGTTCTGGCTAACTGAGAAAGTGAAAGGTTCTGACTGAATTCTGCTGGCTGGGAATGGAGCCACCTGTCTGGAGGAAGAACAGGTCGTGCCTAACTCAAGGGTGCTCCCAAGTGGCTGTGGACCAGCAATGGTCCCCTGCAAAGAGGGGCAGGAAATGTGAGCCCAACTCTAAGTATCAGGACGTGGAGAACACAGAGAAGCCTGGGATACAGACTCCTTGACTGTAATCTCCCCTAGTGGGCTGGATATGCGAACATCAGGGCGTAAACCAGGAGCTCAGAACAACTACCAACGATAGCTAATACTTACTCAGCACTTGCTTTGTACAGGCATTGGGCTACCTGTTTATGTGAAATACCTCATTTAATCTTCACAACCATCATGAAGCAGTTACTATTTGCATCTGCATTTTAAGAGATTAAGTAACTTGCCCAGGTCACACAACTGTTACATGGTAGCTCTGGGATTTGACTCTGCCTGCTGGACCCTCCAACCTGTCCTCATAAACACTGTCCTAGTGAGGACAAGGGCAAAAAGATTAGAAAGGGGGCGTGTTCTTTAAATGGCTACAATGGCTTTCAGTCATTACTGCTTGATGAGGGCTATAGATGGATCTAGTGATAATACAGGTACCTGAAAGTGGCGGGGGGGGGGGGGGGGGGCGGAGGGTGGTGGTTGGGGGGGTGGGGGTGGTTACGGGGCAGGGGGTGTGGTCAAGGGTGTCGAACAGCTGTGATGAGTGCCCTCTTGCTGGATGAAAGCTTTTCAAGGTCAAAAGTGTGGTCTCTGCACTCCCAGTGCCTAGCATGGTGATAGGCACATAGTAGGTGCTCAATACAGGTCTGCTGAATGACTGCAAGAAAGAATATTTTTTTGGTCACCAGAGCCATTTACATGGAACTATCCCCTAGGGCCCTAATAAATACCTGATTGTCTGCTGGTGGTATTTTTTATTGTGATTAAAAAATAGAAAGCATAAAATTGACCATTTTAACCTTTTTTTTTTTCCCCAGAAGAAAGTAACTTGTCCTTTTAATGATAGCTTCAGAGCTGTCATAGGGCATCATGCAGTATCTGAACAGGAGAGTGGAATTTTGAAATTTGGTGTAGCTCACGGATACAATCCAATCAGAAGCCTCGTATAGTTGCCCCTGCATTGTTCTCTGTGCTGCAGTGGGACTGAGGATGGACAGAATGGAAAGGGGCTGCATCAGTCCCGTGCTGAGTGAGGGGAGAGTGTGCAATTCTGAAGTGTAAATGAAGATGGGACTTCACTGCTGGTCCAGTGGTTAAAAATCTGCCTTCCAAGGCAAGGGACGTGGGCTCGATCCCTAGTCAGGGAACTAAGATCCCATGTGCCTCGGGGCAACTAAGCCTGCACACGGCAACTACTGATCCCATGCACTCTGGAGCCTGTGCACCACAACTAGAGAGAAACCTGCGTGCCGCAACAAAAGATCCCGCGTGCCACAACTAAGACCCAATGCAGCCAAATAAATAAATAAATGAAGTTTTTAAAAAGTGTAAATGAAGAATATCATTCATGAAGGTGACTGATGTCACAGCACCAGTACTTGGGATCACAGCCTGAAGTAAAGTGGTGATGATACTGTAACCCCCTTAAAGGGCTGTGCCATTTTAACCATTTTTAAGAGTGCAGTTCAGTGGCATTAAGTATAGTCACCTTATTGTGCATGCTGATGATTTTTAAATGATACACACATTAGCAAAGCAACAATCCCTTTCCTCTCTAAAACAGTCTGTATAAATGTTGGTCAGGATGGCCTAGGTTATGCTGTAGAACAAAAAACTCCAAAATCTCAGTAGCTTGAAGAAAATGAAGGTTTATTTCTTGCTCATGCTACATGTCCACTGCAGGTCAGCTGGGGGCTCTGTGTCCTGTTACCCTCACTCTGGGAACCAGGCTGCTGGCAGAGAGGCTATCTGGAGTACTGCCGGTTGCTACCGTAGAGAGAAAAAAGTGGCAGATCTTGTCCTGGCTCTTAAAATACCTGCTCACACATAACTGGTCAAAGCAGGTCCCATAACCACCCCAACTTCAAAGAGGAGGTGGAAGTAGTGTTATCATGTGTCTGGAATGAAGGAAGCAGAGTATTTGTGAAGAGCCCTGTGAATACTACAAGTCTCTTTCAGTTACAAATGGGAAATCATATTTGAATTGGCCAGAGCAGAAAAGGGAATTTGCTGACTCACCTGAGTCTAGGGGTAGTTTGCAGTCAGACACAGTTGGATCTAGGTACTCAGAGACGTCTTCAGTGATCCATCTCCCTTTGTCTGGACTTCACTCTCAGCTAGTGTCTCCCTAGTCATGATAAAAATAGTCACCAGCAGTTTCTTCTTTTCCACTAACTCTGAAAGGAAGAGTCTCTTCCCATTGTTTCCTACAAAACTCCCTGGAATGATTTCCATTGGCTTAGATTGTATCACAAGGTTCCTGATCCAGTCTCTCTGATTAGTCTGGCCTGATTCATTGTTTACTCCTCTTGTAGCTGGGTAGTGATTCAGCCCCACTTGAAAAGCATGAACGGACAATGGGGGTGGAATGTTTTCCCCAACTGCAGAGATGGTTCCATTACTAGAAGAAGGGATGCTGAGCCAGGCCAAAACAGAAGATGTTCATCCTGGTCTCTCTTCCCTTGGTGTGGTGGGCCAGACACAGCTGAGATGGAGCCCTGCTGGAATGTGTGACCCCAGAGTTACACCTGGTACCACCCTTCAGTTTAGGCTCCAGGAGTGGCCAGGGCTTGCTTCTCTCAGCAAGGCTGGGGGAGGGGAGTAATCAAAAAGGAGTCTGAGATTGGAGCCTGGAGAGTGGGAGAGTAATCGAGTCAGTAACAGAAATTGAGGGACCAGGAAGAACAGATTTTTAGAGGGAAGAGTTGAGCTCCGCATCTTGACTTTGAAATGACTGGGATGTGCATCTAGAGGAAAGATAGGCATATGGAGCTGCAGAAGCATAGCTCTGGATAAAGGGGAGAGCTAGACATGAATTTGGAAGTCGTATAATGATAAGGAGTAGGATATCCACACTTGTATGTGGAATCTAAAATATGACCCAAATGAACTTATCTACGAAACAAACTCACAGACATGGAGAACAGACTTGTTACCAAGGGGAGGTGGGGTGGGAAGGGGTGGATATATATGTATAACTGTGTCACTTTGCTGTACAGCAGAAATTAACACAACATTGTAAATCAACTATACTTCAATAAAGTAAATTTAAAAAAAAAAGTAGGATATCCACAGGCCCAAGAAACCTAAGGGAGAAAATGAAAGAAAAGAATGTGGTCTTCTTTGGGAAATATTATAGCTGGTGGGTGAAACAAGGAAGAGGAGCTACCAAAGTTGATCAAAGAATGACTGGTTATGAGAATGAAAGGGGAGGGACTTCCCTGGTGGTCCAGGGGCTAAGAATCCATCTCGCAATGCAGAAGGATGCAGGTTCAATCCCTGGTCAGAGAACTAAGATCCCACAGGCCGTGGGGCAACTAAGCCTGTGTGTGGCAACTACAGAGCCCAGGTGCTCTGGAGCCCACAGGCCACTATTAGAGAAGCCCACGTGCCACAACTACTGAGCGCACATGCTCTGGATCGCGCACGCCACAACTAGAGAGAAGACCACATGCCGCAACAAAAGATCCCGTGTGCTGCAGCTAACACCCGACGCAGCCAAAAATAAATACATAAATATTAACAACAAAAAAAGGGAGAAAGGGGAACTAAAGGGTAGTTTCTACTTCTCAGAGATGTCCACAACTCGTCCAGGGAAAGAATGAAAACACTTTCTATGTTATTGCCTCTGACCTCACTCTGTCTTCTGATTTTCCTTCTTTTGATCCTAGATTATATTGCTATCTGTGTGTGTGTGTGTGTATCTAGAAACACCCATGCACATCCATGTATATGATATTTACATGTTTCTGTATATCTTTTGATTGTTGATCTACCCACTACCTGTTGATCTATCCATGTTTCTAACTAAAAGATTATCAGAACAGTCAATGCTGCTGATCAGAATTATTATCATATTGGTTAAAAACCTGAGCTCTGTCAGCAGAGTTCTGGGCTCCAATCTGCTATGCCATTTACTAACTCTTTGGCATATTTTAAGTTACTCAATCTCTCTGAGACTTAATTTCCTAATCTGTTAAATGGGGATAATAATACCAACTTCTCAGGCTCACAGAAATGATTAAATGACTTTAGTGTTTAGTATAGTACATGACACATAGAAGCAGTTATCATATATTGAGAATTCATTTTCAATAATAATAATATAGCAGAAAATTTGAAGCCATGAAAAACCATTCATCAAATTATAGATTAAAAGGCAGATTGCCAAAATAGCATTTAAAATATGATCTCATTTTTATTAAAATACACACACACACACACACAACTGGAAGGATATATACATCAGAGTTTACCAATGATAGTGTGGGTAGAACTACAGGTGATTTTTTTAAAATTATATTTTACTTTGTTCATATGCAGTTGGCTGTATATTATTGTGCCAATCTGTAATTCCTCTAGTTTGTACAATACATAGCCACTCTTATGGAATGATTAAAAAAAAACAAAACATGTCACTATAAAAGAAAGAGAAACAGTGAGTGATTTTTCTGAAAGACCTCACAAAGCTGCATGACCAGATGCCATGGGATGGATAAGGTACCAGCCTATCTTGGCAGGCTTCAGTTGTCCTATCTTTTTGTTTTGTTTTGTTTTGTTTTTTGTTTGTTTTTCACCATCTCAGTCTGTCTCTGATGAATATAAGCACTGTTCTTGGGGAAATCCTACCACACAGACTCAAGGCTATCCTGGACATCAAAGAGCCTGGAGCAGTTTGTCACTTATCTGGATGTGGGCACAGCTTGCCACTAAATTCTTCTCTTTGCAGCTACTCTTAAGGATCTGTGATAATAGAACAGAGAAGTGATACAAAACGTGAGGAGATCCTCTAAACCACTGGTGATTGAACCCAGGGTGTTCATCTTCACGTACGTAGTTTTTACTCTTTGAACCACCAAATGTACTGCTCTGACAATTGGAAAGAGCTTGTATATCACAAGACAGTGGCTGATGAGAGAGGAAAGCAGGCTGGGAACATTAGGGGAAGGTAAGGGTCTAATTCATACAGCAGATCAATAATTTGAATAATTAACACGTGACTGCCCTAACTCCACACAGCCATTTGAGGTCATACAGACAAATGGCCACGGCGTAATTAGGCTCTAGGTGAGGAAGATTAGCATGAACTTAAATCTCTCTTCACTTCCCGTAGGACTGGTACTCACAGTCCTCAAATGCTTACCAAACACTGGTGGTCTGGGAGTCTAGAGGGTTGGGAGAAAGAAATAGGATCATTTCATCAACTGGTAAAAGTGTTCATCTGTGAGGCTGCTCTTCACACATGCTTGATTTAGTATGTTTTACACTTTGGGGACTTCTGTGGTAGTTACACATGTGCCCCTGTGCCTGAGACCTGATGGTACGTGAACAACTAGCTATGTGGGTTGTGAAAGAAGTTGGGAATTGGTATGTTCAGGACTTGGCAAACTGGTGTGGCTGCAAGTTGGGTTCCTAAAGGCTCTGAGGCTGCAGATCTGAGAAAGCCAGATCTGGTGGGTGGCAACGGGGTCTACACCTAACATTTGTTGGGCCCAGATAAGAATATAAATAGATACATATACCATATGTCTAAATATCAATAATTAAGAGTTTAGAATCAAACCAACAGTTAAAATATATTCTAACTCTCTAACATATACACAGCTTCCTCACAACAAAACAAACATACTTTCAGGACAACAAAATTAGAAAAAAAATCTATAAATCTGTGGTTTATAACATGACCTGAAGCCAGCAAAATAGCAAAGATAACTGAATGTGATTATTAGTTCAGTGTATATTAATTTCAATTTCCTTGTTTTTTTTTTTTCCTTCTGGTGGTTCATCAATATATATTATACATTACTTATTTTCCATGACTTTTGGAATATATTTACCTTTAAAATAACAAAGAAAAGGAAATATAATAATTTTTATTATATTTTGTAATATAATCTAAGTAAATTGAGTAACTAAGCAAAATTTACTTTTCTATTATGGTTTATTACAGGATATTGAATATATTCCCTGGGCTATTCAAAAGGATCTTTTTGTTTATCCATTCTATATATAATAGTTTGTATCTGCTAATCCCAAACTCCCAACCCAACCCTCTCCCAACCCCCCTTTCCCTTGGTAACCACAAGTCTGTTCTCTATGTCTGTGAATCTGTTTGTTTCGTAGATAAGTTCATTTGTGTTGAATTTTAGATTCCACGTATGAGTGATATCATATGGTATTTGTCTTCCTCTTTCTGATTTACTTTGTTTTGTATGATAATCTCTAGGTTCATCCATGTAGCTAGAAATTGCACTAAGTCATTCTTTTCATGGCTGAGTAATATTCCATTTTATATATATATATATATATATATATATATATATACACATACATATATATATATATGTATATATATATCTCCCACATCTTCTTTTCTTCTTTACCCATTCATCTGTTGACGGACATTTTGGTTGTTTCTGTGTCTTGGCTGTTGTAAATAGTGCTGTTATGAACATAGGGGTGTATGTATCTTTTTGAATTATAGTTTTGTCTGGATATATGCCCAGGAGTGGGATTGCTGGATCATATGACAACTCTAGTTTTAGTTTTTTAAGGAACCTCAATACTGTTCTCCTAGTGGCTGCATCAATGTCTATTCCTACCAACGGTGTAGAACCGTTCTCTTTTCTCCACACCCTCTCCAGCATTTGTTATTTACAGGCCTTTCAATGATGGCCATTCTGACCAGTGCAAGGTGGTATCTCATGGTAGTTTTGATTTGCATTTCTCTAATAATTAGCTATGTTGAACTTCTTTTTTTTAAAATTTTTATTTTATAGTGGGGTATAGCTGATTAATGTTATGATAGTTTCAGGTGCACAGCAAAGTGACTCAGCCATACATATACACGTAACCATTCTCCCTCAAACTCCCCTCCCATCTAGGCTGCCACATTACACTGAACAGTTTCCCGTGCTATCCATTAGGTCCTTGTTGGTTATCCATCTTAAATACAGCAGTGTGTACATGTTGATCCCAAACTCCCTAACTATCCCTTCCCCCCACCCTTTGAGCTTCTTTTCATGTGCCTACTGGCCATCTGGACACATACTGTTGTACGTGAACATTGTACGTCATATAAGAACATCAGTTGTCCCTGTTGAATACTATTTTTGTTTTGCTGTTTATTCAATCTTTTAAAAAATTAACTGTAGTAGTTGCATATATATTTTTTGTGTGCAAGTGATGTTTCAATTTGGTCAAGAACCTAAGTGATTCCAGACACAAACACCTTAATTGGCCAAAACTGATCATAAGGATTGGTTGTAAAATTCTGTCACAGCGGTAACAAAATATTGCTTTCAGACCTAGGATATAAAAACATGTAACAGCTATTTCTACAATTTCTTTCTCCATCTAAAATAATTTTGCTGTAAAATTAAATGCTAAATTTAATTCAGCCCTTTTCATGCAATAGAAAATTGTAATCATTAATTTGAATTGGATTGCGTCTTCCTAGGAACATATTTACACTGTCAGAAGGACGTGACAGCCATTTCTCAGGATCACTGTCCAATAAGCACAGGAAAGCTCCACAGGTTTTTGGTTTTCACATTCAACTTCAGCTTTTATAACTGCAATTTTCTCCATATGCTATTGGACAGGCCAGAACTGCATTTGGTTTCCTGAGTTATAACTTTGCTATGAATAATTCTTTTTGTTGCTGTTGTTATCGTTTTAGTCAATAATTAAGCCCTCACTTAATGGAGAATATGAAGTTTCAGGGATTTCACCTAATCTTTCCAAGATGTGATTTGGAAGTTTTTTTTTTTTTTTTTTTTTGCTTATTTTCATTTGATTAGTAATGAAATCTTTATTAAGTCAAAAATGTGTAAAATCCTGTCTTTTTATGTGGGTCATGCTCAGCAGAAGTCTGCTCACTTTCACTGTTCCTCATTTTTAGACATTTAAGCAGATTGCTTTTTTTTTCAATTGACGTATAGTTGATTTACAATGTATTAATTTCTGCTGTACAGCAAAGTGATTCAGATTTTCCATTATGGTTTATGACAGGATATTGACTATAGTTCCCTGTGCTGTACAGTCGGACCTTGTTGTTTGCCCATTCTGTATATAATACTTTGCGGACTTCCCTGATGGCACAGTGGTTAAGAATCTGCCTGCTGGGCTTCCTAGATGGCGCAGTGGTTGAGAATCTGCCTGCCAACGCAGGGGACATGGGTTCGATCCCTGCTCCAGGAAGATCCCACATGCCGCGGAGCAACGAAGCCCGTGCGCCACAGCTACTGAGCCTGTGCTTTAGAGCCCGTGAGCCACAACTATTGAGCCCATGTGCTGCAACTACTGAAGCCCATGCGCCTAGAGCCCGTGCTCCACAACAAGAGAAGCCATGGCAATGAGTAGCCCACACACCACAACGAAGAGTAGCCCCCACTCACTACAACTAAAAAGAAAGCCCGCACACAGCAAAAAAAAGACCCAACACAGCCAATAAAATAAATAAATAAATTTATTAAAAAAAAGAAAAAAAAAGAATCTGCCTGCTAATGCAGGGGACACGGGTTCAATCCCTAGTCCGGAAAGATCCCACAAGCCATGGAGTAACAAAGCCCGTGTGCCAAAACTACTGAACCTGCACTCTAGAGCCTGCGAGCCACAACTACTGAGCCCATGTGCCACAACTACTGAAACCTAGAGCCCGTGCTCTGCAATAACAGAAGCCACTACAATGAGAAGTCAGTGCACCACAACGAAGAGCAGCCCCCGCTCGCTGCAACTAGAGGAAGCCTGTGCATTGCAACGAAGACCCAATACAGCCAAAAAAAAAAAAAAGTTTGCATTTGCTAACCCCAAACTCCCAATTCATTCCTCTCCACCTTCTCTCCCCCCTTGGCAACCACAAGTCTGTTCTCTATTTAAGCAGACTGCTATTTCCTTTTCCTTCAGCTTTTTTCTTCTCTGAGCTCCACTTTTGTATTTTCTATCTCTATGATGATCCTGTACTAATTTTCAAAATTATTTAAATAAAGCTGAAATGTATATTTAAATTTTGGAAAAGTTTACCTCTTATTCAAATGTTAATGAAAATTCATCATTTTAGCATCATTGTGCATCTAGTTGCCACTGTATTTGTCTATCTAGTGGCCAATTCATATAATGTTTCCTGAATGTTGCATCTAAACCTGCATATATACACATTTAAGAATAATATGAATTATTTAGCATTACAAAATATCCCTTACTTTTACTCACAACTGTTGCAAATACCAGAAGGATGCACTATGGAAAAAGGATACCTTGTTATGCAAGAATCTCTTGCATTCAAGCTAGCTGAGAGGAAGGATTTGATAAGTTAATTGATTTGTCTTTTTTTCTTAAATGCTTCCTCCTCCTTGTACTTGGAGGCAATGTCTAGCTCTATGTTAGCAGTAGCACAACTGAAAAATCTTCATGGCATTTGGTCTCAGTCCTGTTGTATTTCAAGGACATAGGGTCAGATGTGTAAGGAAGCAATTTCTTGGGACCTGAACAGTGTGAGTCATGAGAACAAATGTTTAAGGTTCATGGCTCGTGCTGTGGTAGCACTGACTGCCAAACCCCAAGTGATGGGCACTCTTACATTTCTTAATACACTTATCTGTTATGTTCATGATTTGTGGGGCCCTCTAAAGCGCCAGGTTTGGGCCCCTTTCGCCTGGGTTAAGGGCTGTGGTGGCAACTTTGGATGTTGTCTTTGGAATGGTAAGCGGCTATGGAGGGTGAGATCCCTGGCAGACCAGCAATTAGGAGAAAGGAGATTTGGGAGAGGGGGCAGAGGCACAGCAGAAGGCTAAATGAGGCTTAAGCTTCCAGGTCCTTTACTTGCACAGGTTTCTCTAAGACCCATACCTAATTTTGTGTTCTTTTTCTTCAAGATGGCCCCCAGCCCCTGATATCCTGGTAGGACACCAGGACTCAAGCCAGGCAGGTTCAGGGAAGTTCAGGAATGGTCCTTCTGCTGGCAGCATCCTTGAGTACTCATCAGGGACCAGAGGCACCTGAGCTGAAAGCAGAACCCCGGGCCAACGCAGTCAGCTTTCACAGGGATGTCAGAAACTGCAGCAGTGAGGTTCATTCAAATCCCTCGAACACCACTGATCAATAGAAAAGTAATGCAAGTCACAGGTGTAACGTTAAATTTTCTAGTGGCTACATTTAAACAAGTAAAAATAACCACGTGAAAGTAATTCTAATGGTATTTTATTAAACCCAATGTATTCAAAATATTAATGAATTCCCTAAAATCTGGTGTGTATTTTAGACTGGCAGCACATCTTAATTCAGACCACCCACATTTCAACTGCTCAACAGCTACTTGTGGCTATGGCTACCACATTGGGCAGCATGGCTCCAGATAAGTCCTCTGTGTCTACCTTCTAGTTAACGCTGGCTGGGGCACTGTGTGAGTTTCCTATTGTTGCTGTAACAAGTCACCCCAAAATGAGTGGCATAAGACAACACAAACTTATCCTCTTATACTTCTGGAGATCAGAAGTCCAAAATGGGTCTTACTGGGCTAAGATATTGGTCAGGTTGCCTTCTTTCTGGAGACACTGTTACCTTGCCTTTTCCAGCTTCTAGAGGCTGTCCACATTCCTTAGCTCACAGCCCCACATCACTCCAACCTCTGCTTCCACAGTCACATCTCCTTCTCTGGCTGTAACCCTCTTATAAGGATCCTCGCAATTATGTTGGTTTCACACAGATAATCCAAGATAATCTCAAGATCCTTTATTTAAGGACATCTGCCAAGTCCCCTTTATCGTGCAAGGTAGTATACTCACATGTTCTGGGGATTAAGATGTGGACATCCCTGGGAGGTGCTTAGGAGAGGCTGAGGATTCAGGGAAAAGATGCTAGGGCCTCTATCCAAAGTAGGGTTAGGAAAAAAAGGAATGGCTCCATTTTGACCAGAGAAAGAACAAGAATGAGCTGAAATTCTAAGGGAGGAAAACTAGGGGAAGCTGAAGGTGGTGAATCTTTGGGGGAGCCTGGCTCAGGACATTCCAACCAGCAGGCCCCCGACTTTTCTGCCATTTGGGAAACTTGTCACAGTTATTAGTCTTCTTCAGAACAGAACTTCTTCTCCAAGGATCTTATCCATTCCACACCGCCCCCTCGCTCACTATCAGCTACACACACACACACACACACACACACACTCAGCGCACAAATCAGAGGCAGACCACTCATGATATGCTCAGTAGTAGAATGGATCGTTTAAAAATCAACATATTCATTGAATGAAAAAATAAATATATCATTTCTTCATAGGAATACTATTAAAATGGGACAGTGGGCTCCTAACCAAGGACTCAGCACTAAATAAGTCAGAGATATGGTCAAAAATACATCCTAGGAGATGGGGGGGTTGGGGTGGGATGAACTGGGAGATTGAGATTGCCATATATACATTGCTAATAAGAAAAAAATATCAAGTTGTACACTTTAAATATATGCAGTTTATTGTATGTCAATTATATCTCAATAAACGTTCTTAAAAAAATACATCCTAGGAGAAAAGATTATAAAATCTGTAATCACCTAGAACAATAAAAGTGTGCTGCTCCCACTTCTGTAAAACAGACTTAGATATAGCTACGATGATTATGCAAGAGCCCAATGAGCTGTAAGTGCATTAAGGTGCCATTGGATCACACATTTGAACTAGAGCCTAATTGGATGGCTATAAAGAGGTCAATGATAATTTTGCTCAACTTGTTAGAGTTTAGGTGGCTCATAGGAGGTGATTTAATGATCTTCGATATCTTACGGATTCCTGTATTTTCTCTTGATATGTTTCCTGGAGGCAACACAGGTATTTAAAACTATTTCCATGAGTCAGTATATCCAGTGTTCAATGTGTTATGGGTAATGGCAGCCATCCTAGCCAACCTGCTCCAGAGCATTGAAGAAACAAGGTGCACTGGAAGGGGTGGGGACCTGGCACTAGACACACCCACCCAGGGTATGCCCTGGGAAGGCAGCCCACAGGCGTGTGTGCCGGGAGGCTCTCCAGTTTGGCAGGCAGAACGTGGAATCCGGGGAAGAGGGCAATCAATGAGGAGCAGTTGTTTTGTAAAATAGGGGGCATCAGGGTCATCTGGTACGATGAGAGGCGGACAGAGGCTAGCAACAGAGCAGGTGATAAATTACCACCCCGACATTCTAGATGTCACAGTCACCACTTAAAACACTTTTGAGGGACCCCAAAGAGGCATGACATGCAGCCGTTTGTCATTTTGCCAGGATGAGCATCTTAAACACCTGAGCATGTGGGCACTAACTGAGTGAAGGACCAGTCTTCCACCTCACCGTGATGCTGTGGTTCTTTGCTCATGGTTGCACATATAGAAACTTCCCTTAGGTAGTTGAAAAGTAGCAATAACGCCAATGTTTTTTCCTGTGGGAGAGAAAGTCAGCTGCCGATGCTGGTATTAAACTGAAGAGGAATTTAGTCAGAAAATGAAATATAACTGAATGTCCAACTGGGCTGGAAGGGATGGATAGGTTCATTTGTATTCTTTACAAAACAAGAAATTGAAGAAGCTGTCTGAGTATGGCACAAAAACTGGTCATTAAAGGTGAGTTAAATTTTAGTGAAGGTTCAAGGAAGGGAGGGAATATGGGGATATGTGTATAAAAACAGTTGATTGAACCTGGTGTACCCCCAAAAAAAAATAAAAATAAAAAAAAATAAAAAAAAATTTTAGTGAAGGTTGAAAGGGATGGAAGTTTGTGATGAGAGGCTACGCGCGACAAGCAGGTGACCCTTTGATTCTGCAGAACAAGAGTCACTTGTACAATGTAGGGGTTCAAAATGGCTTGGGAGAGTATTGCTCAAGCAGGTCATGGGTTTGCTACAATCAGAAATCAAACCTGTAGGAGCTGGTTTTGGGAAAGCATGTTTGCAGGTAGCAGCTGTTGCTCCTGGCTGGAGTTCAGAAGCAGGACTTGGGTGAGGCTTGGGGAGAGCCAAAGCAAGGCAGGCACTTAGTCCTGGGAGGACTATGACGATAATCAAAACAGCTTTGTTGGCCCCAGCCCACAGAACCTAGGACAGAGCAAGAGGTCAAAGACGATCTCAGAGCAAACTTAACTTTATGTTGTGTCCCCAAGAATCAGACTAAGCATTAATCTTCCTTTTCTAAAGTTAGAATTGGTCCTAGAAATTGTGACAGGGCTGAGCCTACAGATTTGGGAGAAGGATCGAGGGCTCTGAGGTATAAGAGAAGAGGGCTGCAGAGCTGGGGACGTGGAAGGGAGTGAGAAAAAAATTGCCTGATGAGAAGTGACTGGAGGGTCAGACTGTTACAGAGCCCACGGTCAAGTCAAGTGCAGTAGCATCTGGTTGTCCTTCTCACTGGAGAACCTTTATAGACGTTCTTAGTGTGTGGCTCCTGGATAAAGGTTAGGATAATTCATACTGTGTCTATTTGGCTAAATCGGGAAGTACATTTCCCAGGATCCCCTTCTCTGTATGTTTCAAGGTAGGAGTTGGCCAAAAAAGGAATTTGCATGAAATCTGGAAGGTGGTGGGGAAGCAGCCATCACCCTCTGTGGCTTGTTGTGGTCAGAAGCGGTTACAGATAGATGCGGAGGTGCCCGTGGGTTCCAGCTCATCCTTCTTCTCCTCTGCTCCTCATCTGCCTCTTCTTACCAACTGCTGACCCTGTTGACTGACAGTGGCCCCCGACACCAGATGCTTGACTGTGACCCACAAAGGCAGTCGCTCCCCAGAAGCACAGCTTCCCACTGACCTCCGTGAACCTTGGCTTTGCCATCTATCTCATTTTGGTGCTGGATGTGCTTAGCTTCTCAGATTGACCAAATGGTGACTTCTTCTGTGATCCCCAACTTCCCTCCAGGTCCTTCTCTTCCCCAGTTCCTCCCACCATTGTGTAAGTCTCCTTCCTATAATAAACTTCTATCCCATAACTCGGAGCATTTCTGCTTCCCTGAATAATCTCTGACTGCATTGCCTGTGGAGACTCCTGGGAAATCGATGCACGGAAGCGTCCACCTGCTTACTTATTGTGAAGATTCTTTGGTTGCAAGAGACAGAAAGCGATACTGAACTAATTTAAGCAAAAGGGGGACCTTTTTTGGATTATATCCTCAACCCATGAAAGAAGAGGCATGACTGGAGCCAGGGGTTCAAAAACTATCAGTCTATTATTTCTTCTGCTCTTTTTCTGTTAGCTTTATCCTTCCCTCCATCAGGAAAGACTGATCAGCCCAGCTCGGGTCATGTACCTACCACTGGCCCAATTACAGGCC
The DNA here is from genome assembly GCF_030028045.1 of Hippopotamus amphibius kiboko. NCBI lineage: Eukaryota > Metazoa > Chordata > Mammalia > Artiodactyla > Hippopotamidae > Hippopotamus > Hippopotamus amphibius. Next base: position 27,224,105 of record NC_080202.1, on the reverse strand, counting down.
TGAGGAATGAGGCATTATAATTCACCCGGGTGAGATTGTTTGCCCACCTCTGTGACTTGAGGTTGAGCCTATTATCAGGGGAAATGTAGCACAAATGTGGCCACTAGGAGTATTATTGTGAGCCAGGAAGCTACCCTCATTTATCTCTACTGCACCCTGTTTAGTAAAGTAATTGGCAATTTCGAACACAAGAAAAGCCCATTCTAGCTAAGGTATCCAAAGAAATATCTAGTGGTTGGAAGACACAAATACCAGGATACCACTGGGCATCTTTAGATGGAGCTCTAAAATGCGTCCCAGTAGAGGCTTGCTAAGATAGGCAGAAGACGTGGCAATGAAAGATCTGCTACCATCTTCGTTTTGGGACATTACAAGAAACAAGAAAATGAAAGCCTGAGAAGTAAAGGTCTTCATTAGGAAGCAAAGGAAGTGAAAGATAGAGACTATCACATCTTTACCACATTGAATCTCCCCAGCCACAAATATGGTATCATTTCTCCATTTGTTTAGGAATCCTTTTAAGTCTTTCAATGAAGCCTTTAAATTTTTTTCACAGAATTCTGACCATATTTTATAAGACTGGTTCCTGTATAGCTTATAGATTTTAGTCCTATTATGAATGGTATTTTTAAAATCAAATTTCCTAATTATTTGCTTTTTATTTTGCAAGTTTCCTTTCTTTTTTTTTAATTTTGGTTGCGCCAGGTCTTAGTTGCAGCAGGTGGGCTCCTTATTTGCGGCTCACCAGCTCCTTAGTTGCAGCACTTGGGCTCCTTAGTTTCAGCATGCAGGTGGGATCTAGTTCCCTGACCAGGGATCGAACCTGGGCCCCCTACCTTGGGATTGTGGAGGACACACTGCACTACCAGGGAAGTCCCTTGCAAGTTTCTTTTGTCTGGAAATTGTAGTCAACTTTTTCATCAGTTCTGAGGATTTGGCTGGAGAAGCTCTTAAATTTTCTAGAAATTTATCTCCTAATTTTCACACAAAAGTTAATTTTCCTTAGGTGAAATATGCAAATTTAGTAATGTAAACCCAGGATCATACTACCCCATATTAATTTTCTTTGATTTAACTAACATTTATTTAGCTCTTACTGGAAAGCATTGGTCTATGGAAGTGTTTTGCAATGCATGTCTCATCAACTAAGAGGAGGTTTTCATATTTCATACTATAATTCTTTCTCAGAGATTCACAAAGTCCCTGGGAAGTCCTGCAAAGAAAGCTCTCTATCGCCATTAAATCCTGCATTCCAAATTTATTTCATCATGGAGCCCCTTTCCAGGCAATACCTTTCAGCCTTCTGAGGAACTGCTTTCTACAAAGAGCTCACTTTGAGAAACGATGGTCTAAGAAGGCAGTTATTGTGAAAACTGGCTAACTTCAGGATTTTCACAAAGAATCTACTGTCTCAGGACTTCCCTGGTGGTCCAGTGGTAAAGAATCTGCCTTCCAATGCAGGGGATGTGGTTTCGATCCCTGGTATATGGAACTAAGATCCCACATGCGGCAGGGCAACTATGCCCATGTGCCACAACTACTGAGCTCGCCGCAACTAGAGAGAGAAAACCCGCACACCACAACTGGAGAGATGCCTGCGTGCCACAATGAAAGATCACACACGCCTCAGCAAAGATCCTGCATGCTGCAACCAAGACCCAAAGTAGCCAAATAAATAAATAAATAAAATAATAAAAAAAAAGAAAAGAAAAAAAAAAGAATCTACTATCTCTTTCACTATATCCTGTAGAAGCTAAGATGGGTAGAACAAGGCTCTATTTGGCTTTATCTGTTCCTACTCCTCAGTTTTTAACAATAACTCCCTATGGGTTAATGCTAGCATTATAAAAAGAAAGAAAAATATGCACATTAATTTTCATGAGCCTACCCACTACCTCTATTCCTCAGGAAAGGGCCACAGCTGGTCACAGTGGGAGATGGTCCTTGAAATTCTGTCAGTATCTTTTGACTGATATGGAGACGGGATTTTTTTCTGGTGCTATTACTCTTCCTGCTAAACCCCAGGTCATCAGCTCTTATAACATGTTTTTTCCTTACATTGTACAGAACCACACATGTTTATTGAAAGCTGTCCTTTCTATGTTCTGGATTATGTACAAAGGCTACAATTTATCAAAATACAACTAAATAACTGGGAATGGAGAAGGCCCACAAGCAGGAACCAATTTTATTGTGGGAAAAGAGTTCTAGTTATGTCAGTTTTCCTTGTATTGCTATTTCTGATCAGACAGAGTGTTTATTAGATCTTTTGAAAGCATAATGATGTTTCACACTCGTGCACATCAAAATCATTTGTGGAGCTCTGAAAAAATATAAATATCTAGGCCCTATCTGGGACCTTCTGAATTAGAATCTCCAGGGAGGAGCTTAAGTATTTGTATTTTTAAAAGCTCTGCAATTTATTCTCCAGCTTTTATGATGTGGTGTTTCTTTTTTAATAAACCACTTTCCCATATGGCCATGCCTAAATTTTCTGATTTTGATGTAAAATAATAAGGAATATTTTTTAAAGAAAATAAATCAACTTCAAAACCACTTCCCAAACACTAACATTTTTTTCCCCTTGTTTGGCTCTAGTTGTTTATGTAGAGAAATTCTTGAATTCTGAATTTATCACTTAGCATTTTGTTTAAAAATGTTTCCATACTTTCATATAGTGATAATAATTGTCATTTTAGGAATCATATAACATTCCAACAAGTATTTATTTGTGTCATAATTTAGCTAACCATTTCTTTATCATGGACATTTAAGCTGTTTCTCTATTTTTAGCCACGCTGGAGAAAATGGAAATGAAGAACTTGATGTATGTGGATTTCGCTTTTCTTTTGAATCAGTTCCCTTGGGATAATTTTCTTGAAATCTGGTTATTGGGTCAAAGGATATGAACGTTTTTTATGACTCTTGTTAATGATTACTAAATTGCTTTCCAAAAGGTTGAACAAATTCAGAAAGCCATGCCCCAACTCCACTACATAATTGCTGAGGTTTTCAGGGAGGGGCAAGCAATAGCAGAGGTCTGTTAGGTGTTCCCCTGACAGGTAGAAGAAACCACTCTATTACCAGTCCTATTACCTTACTTAAGAAGAAAGTCAAGAAATCTAATAACAACAGTATTACAGAACTGCTCAGCTATCTCATCTACCAGGTGCCAGCACTTTCCATGCATTCTCTCTAATTCTCAAAATAACCCTGGCAAGTGAGATCTTACTGCCCCTCATTTTACAGGTGAGGAAAGGGTGGGAAGAGAGGTTTGATAACTTGCCTGAGGGTCATACAGCAAGTTAGTACTGTATTAAGGATTTGAACCCTGTGTTTTATCATTGCTATACCACGCTGCACCTCAAGCCACTGATTTCTGAAGCAGCCATAGAATCTCACCAATTACTGATAGATACCTCCTAAGTCACAAATTGGCTGTAAAATGGAGTATGATATAACAGATGTTGTGAGTTAAACACATCCACAATTCTCTGCCTCTTCTTCCACCCAGAGGTGAAGTCTATCGGTGCTTCCCTTGAATCTGGCTGGGCTGGTGACTTCTTTTGACCAACAGAATGTAGCAGTAGTGATGCTGCCTAGGTCTGGTCCTAGGTCTTAACACATCTGGCAGGTTCAGCCTTCATCTTCTTGGAACCCCAAGCTGCTAGATAGGTTCTGCTTCCTTGCTGGAGAGACCATGAGGAGGGAGAGATAAATGCCTGGCCAGCCCAGCTGTTCCAGCCATCGCAGCTCAGGGACCAGACATGTGAGTGACACCATCTTGGATCCTTCAACCTCAGTCAAGTCACCCAGCCAACAACATCTCGAGCAGAAACAAACCCTCCCAATGAGCTGACACTCAATGGTTGTTTTAAGCCATTTCAGTTTGGGGATGGATTGATATGCAACAATAGAACTAAAGCAATACATTTTATTTTGGTGAATGTCAAGTGCAGGAGTACCAGTGATATATTCAAGCTTCCTTAACTCTGACACAAGCAGAATGAAACTCACTGACATTTACCACCTCTCACCCCGTCTCTATACTGACCTCTGTCACAGCACTGACCCAGCGGTACACAGCCATTATGTACGTTCACGTCTGCCTTCCCTACCACATTGGGGGTGTTCACCTTGGTAACTACAACACCTTACACAAGGCCTGGCACAAAAGAGTTGTTAATACATATTTGTTGGATGAATCTTGACTTGCTCTCGATTGATTGATGAAACCACTTGAAATGCAATAATGGTTTTTATTCTTGTGCTCAGCACTGTGCAAAGTATTTTCTGCTGAATATCTCATTTAATCGTCACAACAATCCCGTGAGGTAGGTCTTATTATTATCTTCATTTTACAGATGAGAAAACAGATGAGAAGCTAGGCAAAGTTCCTTGAGGTTACAAGTGTACCTGTGCCGAGCAAAGCAATGCTTTAGGCTTTGGCAGTGATTAGGTAAATAAAGCCACTTCAGTATGATACCCAAAACCCACAGATGTCTGGGTGGGTGACTGTGTCATGGCAGACAGCACTTGCTCTGTGAGTGCTGCCTCCCAACTGCAGGAATGTCATGGAGGGGTGTGCAGGTCAAGTTCTTCAAAAGGGCATCCAGCCCAAGGGCAAGTACGGGCTGACATCCAGGCTGTGCTATTACACTGTGCTCACCATGGTGTCTGTCCGGGGGAAGGGACACTTGTTACCTAATCTGTACAGTGCCACTGGGTGGACTAGTGGAAGTCCTGGGTAGAATGTGCTAGTCTGTGGGAAACCTGAATGCCTAATCAAACAAAAGAAAGAGATGACTTAGAAACATGCCAGGTTTTAGATTGGATAGAGCAGGAAATGGTTCCAGAGAAATAGCAGAGGGTATGTGGAGGCTGGGGGCAATGGAAAATTTGAATGGGGTCTGAGCCCCCATATTGCTATGTGCTCTGCCCCATCCCCAGGGATGGTGGGTCACCTTGGCTAAATGTCCCATCCCCAGGGAAGTTCCTGTCTCTCTGCAGTTACTTGAGACTTCCGGATCTTGCTGTTTCAGACCATCCCAGCTGCAGTGGTGCACAGCAAGGTATGCAAACTAACAAAAATATTTCATGAAGATTATAAACCTTACCAGAGAGGGCTCATTGAAATTTTTCTTATAGAGTCCAAGCAATTCAAACATCCATACAGCACCCAGCAAGTGTGGGCTCATGAGTCCCAGCAGTTGGCCCCAAAGAGATGCCTCTCATGGAATAAAATGAGGTAGGTAACAATCTCTGATTATTTAATTGCTTCTCTATATATACGAGCTTGGCTATAGTTGAAGGACCTAAACTGGTTTATGGTCCAAAGTAGCTTGCAGAGTTTCTCAGGTTCCACTTCAAAACTGGAAGAAGCTGGGAAGAGTGGAGGGGGTTCTGGGAAATGGCCAACCATACCCCTGCCAGACACCCACTGAACAGAACCAGAATTAAGATCTTAAATATGTAGCTGGAAAATTCCCAAGAACTATGTAGTGCTGATGGTGTCAGAGCCTGAGTAGTGCCTATTTGAAGCCCTTTCATCATAGCCACTTGGATGAGGTCTCTGCCTTGTGAAGCCATGGCACCTTGGGTCCAGATGGGAGGAAGGGGACAGCCCCCTTTTATCACCTGCTGATTGACTTCACATTCTCCTGTACCACCTGGCATCTGTGGGTTCAAGAAAGAAGGGCCCTGTATCAGCTTCTCAAGGCTGCTGTAACAAAGTACCACCAACTGGGCAGCTTAAAATAATAGAAATGTATTGTCTCACAGTACAGCAGGGATTAATTCCAAAATCAAGATGTCAGCGGGCTCTGTTCCCTCTGAAGCCTGCAAGGGAACCCTTCCTTGGCGCTTACTTGCTTCTGGTGGTTTGTGGGCAATCTTTGGCATTCCTTGGCTTATAGATGCATAAATTCAATCTGCTGTCATTACATGATGTTCTCTCTGTTTCCCTGTCTTCACATGGCCATCTTCTTATAAGGACACGAGTCATATTGCATTAGGGGTCCAACCTACTCCAGTTATGACCTCAGCTCAACTAATTACATCTACAACAGCCCTATTTCCAAATAAAGTCACATTCAGAGGTACTAGGGGTTAGGACTGCATCATTATCTTTTTGGGAGGGAAGGCGGCACAATTCAATCTATACCAGACACATTCCTAGTATAAAACTGGTCTCTGGATCCCTAGATCCACACGTAGTATAGTGAACTGGTTAACCCGTGGGTTCCAAGTCAGATTTCTTGGGTTAAAAACTTTGTCTCTGCTGCTGTGTGGCTGATATTCGTGGAGGTTAGAATAAGGTGCTGTGCACGGTGCTGGGCGTTAAGTGCTCATTAAGTATTAGCCACTAGTGTTGTTACTCCCCAACTCTTTTCATTGCCTTCTCTAGAAGGAGATCATTCATTCTTCCCTGCAGACACACATGGTCCTGGGGCAGAACCAAACACTTCTGCAGTTTAAGGGAACAAGGAATGGGATGGAGAGTAAGAGAGGTTAGTTTCTCTTGTTTGTTCAGTTACACCAAAGGAGGAAAGACACTCCTTCACTGTATTACCCATAAAGGAGACAGTCCATATTCGTTAGCACTGAAAAAGTTCCTACTGCTTCCAGTAGGAAAGGCAGGCCACTTCTCAAATACATGCCCCTTGACGTTAGAGGGGCTGCGGGAGAAGACAACTGGCTGACATCTGAAGAGGGCCTCACAAGATGATGTTTTGATGAAGTTCGCCAGGGTCCTGTATCAAGCCCTCATTCAGCTTTAGGACAGGCTCAGAAACTTCATCACAGTTAACTCCCAGAATTGAAAGCTGAGTCAAACAAAAAACATTCACAAGATGTACAAGATATAGAAAACCAGAGGGCTACTTCTGTAACTTACAATGACAAAAGTCCACCTGTCTGGTGGACCAGCGCCTTCCATTGGTTCAACCGTGGCTTCTCTCCTCGTAGAGAATTCTCAAAAGGTTGCTTGGAGGGTGAGTCACCATGAGGAGCATGAGTTACAGAATTTAAATGAATAATAGCGGCAGGTTCTGATCTAATCATTTCTACTTAGCAGGGGGCAGCTTTTTGATTAGACCACATAGGGTACCTCCTCCCCTAGAGGGGCACTGCCCGATTCTTTTTTGTCTCTTTTGGATGCTTTGTTATTCAATTCCTCCTCCTCCTTCTTCTTTTAAAAATATGTATTTATTTATTATTTTATTTATTTATGTTGGTTGCACCTGGTCTTTGTTGCAGCACATGGGATCTTTAGTTGCAGCACGCAGACTTCTTGGTTGCACCATGAGAACTCTTAGTTGTGGCAGGTATGAGGGATTTAGTTCTCCAACCAGCGATCAAACCTGGGCCCCCTGCATTGGGAGCACAGAGTCTTCCCCACTGGACCACCAGGGAAGTCCATGTCTCCTCCTTCTGACTTACATATTCCTTTCTTTAATATACGGTGTTACATTCTGTCTTACTTTATGTACCAGATTCTTATTCTTTTTGTTTTTTTTTTTTTTTTAAACTTTGGGGTTAGGGAATCTGATAGAAGCTCTCCATAACTATTTCCACAGAAAATACCATACTTATAATATCATGTGAGCAATTTCAGGTAGTCCATCGACGTCCAGAGGCTGTTTTGTGCAACTTAGCTTAAAATCCTTGCCTTAAGCTGGCTTTTGCCCATTATGAGCTCATGCTACAGTTTAAGTCTAACCGTGGAATCGTATTTTCCTCATAGCCAAGTTCTTAGACTCACATTCTATCCTCACCTCCCTGCTCATTCCTCCATCCTCTAATCTCATACTAGGATCAACCTGTGACCTCTGAACTGCCCTGACCTTGTGGCCTCCTCTTCAGCCAGAGCTGCTGGGCTGATCTCTAGTTGTGATTACAGTTAATCTGTGTTCTCACCTTTTCCCCTTGGACTTGAGTCTTGTACCTTCCGCAGTGTTCCCATTCTCCCACTCCTCTTTTCTCCCCTCACTCCTTTTACCCTGGCAGGCCTTTGTCCCCATCCCCAGGCATAGACGTGACTGTCATATCGGTCTCATTTGCCCCTGCTTTCTGTCTCTCCTTCTCATAACCATACACATGGCCCCCACTCCCTCTTTCTTCTTCCTCCCACTCCCCATTTTTTCCTGCCACTTTCCAGGTTTCACCCTCCGGCATCATTTTTTCAGTTTCTTCCCTGCGGACATTTCCTACCTCCACCACCACTGCCAGGACATCCTCTTCCTGTAAAATATCCACTTTTTTACACGGTTTTCAATACATATTTATATTTCCCACCTACTCCTCTGAGCCTGACTCCTCTGAGCTGCAGGCTTGCATATCCAGCTTAATTACTATTTGCACTTCGATGTTATGAAAACAGTACACCCTTCATCGGTCCAAAATGAAATGAATGATTCTCTGCCCCCATCTTCCCCCGTCTCAATAAACTGTACCCCATTTCACACAGTAACTCAGGCCAAAGGAAGCATCGTTCCCTCTTCTTTACCCCCAACAACATGAATAAGTCTTGTTGCTACTACTTCTAAAATCTATCTGGAGTCCAAAGCAGTCTCTTCATGTTCACTGCCATGACTCTTGGTCAGCCAGCATCGTTTCTCACCTGGACAACTGCACCATCCTCCCAAGTGGTCTCACTGCTTCTGTGCTAGTCTTGCTCTAGTCCAGTCTCTCCACAGCAGCTACAGCTCCTATTTCAAAACAGAAATTATATTGTGTCACTCTCTACTTAACCTCTTTAATGGCTTCCCATTCATTCACTAAACATATTCTTACTGAGTGCCCTCTATGTGGCATCCCCTCAACAATGCCTCCACTCATGAAATAAAAGAAATATGTAGTATGTAGATAGTGGCTAAGTGCTGTGAAGAAAAATAAAGAAGGTGTGAAGGACAAGGAAATGTGTGTGTGTATGTGTGTGTGTTTACAGTTATTAAACAGGGTCTCCTAGGAAGATTTCACTGAAACTGAGTAGGTGATCTTTGAGCAAAGGACTTGAAAGAGGTGAGGGAGTTGAGCTCTGCAGAGTATTCCAGTTGGAGGGAATACCAAGTGCGAAGGCCCTGGAGTAAAAGCATGCCTGGGAGCTGAATAGAGTAGAATAAAATCTAAGCTTTACTATGGTTTATAAAGTGACCCGGTTCCCTCACCTCCCCCCAAAAAACCCCTTCTCCCTTTATAGTCTCCAGTCTTCTTTTCCAGCACTCTCCCCACCTCACTGTAGTCCATCCACAAGATCTAGTTCACCAGATGCTGTTTCCTGTAACACAGGCAATGTTGCTGCCTCTGCTGGAATACTCCCCAACCTTCATTCTCAAGTACAATTTGCAAGGCCAGATCCTTCTCATTACGTAGGTTTCAGTTTAAATTTCACCTTAGGCCTTTTTGAACAACAGAACCTGAAATAGGTCTCTTCTTGTTATTTCTTTCCTGATTGTTTCCTTCATGTCCCTAATCACACCATGCAGTTGGATTCACATATATGTGAATTTGCACTTGCAATTCAATAGGTAAATGGTATCTCCTCATGATTTAAATTTGCATTTGATAACTAGTGAGGATTAAGCGTGTTCCTAAGTAATAGTTCTTAGCATGATTTTTTTTCACTTAAAGTCCTTATGTCCCTGGCCAGCTGGAACCCCGCCTTGTCCACCTGTACGCGGGCAATTTATCTTCCCAAGTTTCCTTGAGCAGTCACTGATAGATCATGAGGGCTGTCTTTTGGCAGGAATTATTCCAAAACCCAATCCCCTTTAGAGGAATGTTTGTTTCACTTCGACATCACCAAGTTGTGAAAATGGGCAAGAATGCCGCATTTGAGTGGTGCCGGGTACTCCCCATTACGCAGTTATTATCGTGCAATTATTAGTATCACCTAATTATGCGTACAATGTAATGAATTACACTGAATATATCTATGTAACATAGATATATGTTCTTTCTATTATATAGATATATTTATATACGTATACACACACACACACACACACACACACACACACACACACACACACATATAGGCAAGGGAGGCAAAGGGAAGCCCTGCGCATCACCTGCCCCTCTGTCTTTTCTACCGGCCTCTTTATACCGAGGTAGGAAGACGGTCTAACTGGTCCCTCGAGACATCCCACAGCCGAGGTAGGCAAACCCGCGCAGGGATTGAAGCGCAGAGCTTCGAGGTCCGTAGGTGGGGGAGGAGCTAGGGGTGTTCCAAAGCCTCCAGCCCAGCCTCTCTCCCAAGCCCCGCCGAGATTACAACTCATCTCGCGAGAGCGTGAGCAAGGCCCGGCCGCGGGCGGCGGGGGCTGGATGTTGGCCGAGCACTCTAGACCGCGCCCCCTCTGGCGCAGCTGGGAGCGGCGCGGTGGGAGCGGCCGGCGGCGCGCACGCGCAGGTGAGCCTGACAGGCGCGGGGGCACGAGGGCGGGGGGCGGGGCTTTGCGTCGCGCCGCGGGCACGTCCCTGCGCGTCCTCAGTATTTAACATCTCTGTGTGCCACCGGCCCGGGCTAGCACGTGGGGGAGCGGCCGGAGCGCTGCGCTGCGGGGCCGGGCCGCTGGGCGGAGGCGGGGGCCGGGGGGGCCGGGGGGTCAGGGGGCGGCGGCGGCGGCGCGAGGAGTCTGCATCCCGACGGTCTCTGAGGAGCTGGTAAGTTGCGGCCTGAGGGAGCGGCTGAGCCGGGGACCACCTGCCGGGCCCCGAGGGCGACGCCGTCGGGGTGATGGTGAGCCTGTGGCGCAGGTGCGGGGAGCGGCGCGCGCGCCAGGAGCCCCGGGGCGCGAGGCTCCCGACGCTGAGCGCGTGCAGAGGGGCTCCGGCCCGTCGCCTCCTGTCAAGCAGGCCCCTTCCCTGTCGTCGCCTGCGCGCCCCCTCGCCCTTCTCCGCCGGGCTCTTGCTGACGAATCGCGTGTGCTTGGCCGGGGCCGCGCTCTGCAGCCGCGCGGTGACCTCCACGCGCGGCACCGTCCTCGGGGGCGGGCCGCGAGGGCGCGACGCTCGGGACACCCCTCTGCGGCTCCACTTGCCCCGAGCGCGCACACCCTCCTGAGGGACGGACCCGAGCGCGTCCCACCCAAGGTCGCCCAGCCCCGCGCGCGTTTGCTTCTCAAAGGTCGTGTGTACCCAGCCCGAGGCGGCGGCGGGAGGGCCGTGGGCAGGGCCAGGTGCTCACAAGGGCGAGGAAGTGCCCCGAGGCCCGCGGGCACCCCTTCCCCCCTCCCGAGGGATAGGAGTGGAATTGGTCACTTCGGGAACCTCACCCAACTTCTGGGCCCCTTTAGCTCGCCCTGGGGCGCTCCCCGCCGAGGCCAGCGGTGGCGAACCCCAGCAGGTAGCCCAGCCCCTGGGAGCTCAGTGCGGCGAACCGGGGGCAGGGGCTCCGTCTGCGGGACCGCGAGGATGAGCCGTGAGATCGGTCATGGCTGGAACCCTGTTGCGGCCGGAGGGAAACCGTTTGAATCGAGTTAGGGTCCCGATGTCAAGGGCTCGGTGTCTCTCAAGACGATTAGCTTTTGCAGCCCCTTGAAGGGTGTCCGGAGACGCGAACGCTGTTCCGCCCCGTGTGCCCGCTGACTTCATGCCCGCGGGAGCGAGGGTCACGTGTCCGGCTCCGCCTGCACCCACCTCCGGTCCTCGGCCGGTAGGGCCCACGGTAGTTTCGGAGTTGCTGGTCATAGTGTGTCTGGGCAGGCCTTGGTCTGGATGCCTTGGGGGCGGGCTTTCACCAGTTATACTATTTTGTGCCCTTGGGTGCGGTTCATCCCATTTCGCCTCCAAGGAAGACACAGAGAAGGAAAGGAGCTGGTGGTGGCGGGTGGTGCCTAATCGACCCGGAGCTGTTTGGAAGCCCTTGGCGTTTCGCGGTCTCCCTTTTCCGCGGAGATGCAGAGGTTGGAGGGGCCCTTCTTGCCCCTCGGCCTCCGCCTAACACAAACCCGGTGCACTTAACTCCAGGTGTGAGAGGAGGCCTCTCAAGTCGGGTAGGGTGTATGGGCAGGGCAATTAGGTTAAACTAGCTGTCTTTCCCCTATGAAGTTCAGGCCTGCTTGGTGTTTAAATTTATCTACTTCGGGGAAATCGGGGTTGCTGCACACTTGGTACATGGTTGGTTTGGTATCCTGTCCCCCGACCCCTTGGTCGAAATTATTGATCAAGAAACACCATTCACAAAAAGCTATTAATTCTGGCAATTAGTAACTTTACCTTGCTACCTTGTTCTTGTAACTTAAGTCCTTCCCAAATTAGTTTTTTTTTTTTGCTTTTATCTATTTAGGAGTTTGGGCTCTTAGTAAGCACCACCCACCCTCTTTGCTCTTAAAGGTACAGAGCATCTTTGAAACGAAGAGAGGGCAGCATGCTTTCACCATTTATCAGATTCCTCTGTTTTTGAAGTTCAAGTGGTTCACCTGCTGATTATTTAAGACTTTCTCAGCGCTGGAAAGAAGCAGAGTAATTTTGGGGGAGCTTTTTTGACTTGTGATGAACCTTTCCTCTTTAACCTCAAAACTAGTTTTCTGGTTTTGGGGTAGTAATTCCTGGCTGTATTCTCAGATGAAGAATGGCCCTAGGCTAGAGTAGGTGCTCTGGATCCTACAGGTATGCAAATCATTGAAGCCTCTGTGCCTACCTGAATTAAATAGGCTCTATTGTCATACGTATTGTTGGGTGATGGCCCAGAAGTTGCTGGTAATTGATCCCCTCCCAGCCTGTGAGTGAGACTGGTCTACTCCCTAGCTGGAGCCCTTTGTGTGAATATCAGTTCCTCCTCCCAGCTGTTTCTAGGAAGTACACTGGAACTTGGCCACTGCAGGGTGACAGTGAAGGTGTCTGTTGGAAGTAGCTGCTCTGGTGCCAAGGGGGTGTGTCTCCAGTATAAGGTTTCTCAGCATCAGTATTTTAAAGTAATTTGCTTTGCTCTACCTGGTCACCCAAATTATTCTTGGGCTTTGAACCCAGGCCAGGTCCTAACCATCATTTGTGGGTGAAAGCCGTTTTAGGCTTTTCAGTGTTCTGTCATGCTAAAGACATGGCATTGTGCCTGGTACATGATGGGTGCTCAAGCATTGATTTTGCCCCCCCTGCCCCCCAGCAAAGAGTCTTTGAGACTGACTTTAAGTTTCTCTTGAATCTGTTAAGTGACTTGAATTTTAATAAAAGTACCCTACTCTCCAATCTCTGACCTGGAAACTGGGTTGGAAGGAGGAGGAAGACAGATTGGCTTCCCCACACTTTGCCTGCCAGCCAGCCTCCTGGCTCAAGCCTGCCACACCCCATGTGCCTGGTGAGCTGGTGCTTTCCAGCCCATTCTCCCCAGGCTCCTCCTTCCTGATCTTCCCTGAGAGTCTAGAATGAGGGGGCTTCTCTGCAGTTTGGACTGCTGTGCTCCTGTGGGGAAGTTTTGAGTGAGTTAATACCTTCAACTTGCCATTCTGGGGAGTTTTCCCTGCTCTGGGGAGGTGGTGGGTCCTTATGGGCCTCTTATCCCACTGAAATCATCTCATACTATGAGTTGCTAATCTATATGGGATGTATTTTAGTTCTAAACCTTCATTTCTAGGGCAGGTTGTTTCTTCCACATCCCTTTCTGGTGTAATGTCTCACACAGGTTTCACCTTTGATCATTTCACATCAAGTACCGGTTGTATATGGTATTTCCACTGAGCAAACATGCCGGTCCTCGTACTTAGTTTTAAACTTGGGCTGTGCAAAACAATGGCAGTGTTTTGGGTAGGACAGAGTGTCTGGAGAAGTAGCTGGTGGAGACATGGGAACTGAAATTTAGGTGGCGCCTTTTCCTTGACAGTTACTCTGCAGGGTGAGTTACCAGCAAACACCTCCCTAATCCTTTAACCCTCACACCTCTGAGTGCAGTTGAGGAGGGTGAAGCTGGAGGTCATTTGGGATTGTTTCAATGGCTAATAAAAAATACAAATTGAGGGATAGAGAAACTGACTAGTAAGGGTTTGGACTTAAACTAGGTCCTCTGGAGGGCTTTTGTGAGAAGCACAAGGAGTCGTCAAGTCCATGAACTTTTCACCTAATCTTTCTGTTGCTTTCTAAGCAGATTGTTGCAGTAAAGGAGTGTGTGTGTTATCATTCAGCATTCTGAGGACTGGCTTTCAGTCATGAAGAGCTTTCAAGGTGTCCTTTTCCTCTTCCTAAATGGTTCTACTAATTGGTCTTCATTCTGTCCAGTTCTTGCCACCTGAATGTTTCTACAGCTCGGTTTGATACTTTGCAGCAGTTGGTAGTAAACATTCTGTCCCCATCTGGTAGTACAAGCTGGCTGCCTTCACTTAGCCAGTCCTCACTGAGGCCCAATGCACTTAGAAACAAAGCAGGGCCTGAGGAGTGTTCTGGAAGTAAAGGTGTGCAGTGCTGAGGGCTGAAGAGACTTGTTTCACTCTGGGCTTAGCTAGCAAGAGCCCTGGATTAGGGGTGGCAGGGTGATGGAGGTTGAGATCTGGGTGCTGCTTTCAGGGCTGAAACCTGGCTGGGGTTCTAGGCAGGTCTGTTGGCCCTCTGGGGTCTCAGTTTCCTCAGATGGTGAAAGAAGGTTGGTCAACATCAAAGGCATTCCGATTGTGCTCCTGAGAGCTTTGGAGTTAGTCAGCTGCTTAGGGTTGCTGAGAGATGGAGTTGCCTGCAGGGTTATGTACTGGGGGCGGGGTGTGTTTGGGCTTGGGATGCATGGGTGGTACAAGTCAAAGAATGAAAAAAAGCCAATTCGCTGTCTTAGGTCCATTTGAAGTTCACTTAGCTCTAAGGTGCTATTTATTGTACTAAGTATTTTTATTTTTTACAATATCTTTATTCTCCTAAATCTATCTTTACAGGTGAGGGTCTAGAGCTGCCTTACCCTCTGGGGTAGCTACTAGTTATGTGTAGCTAGTTTTAAAGCATTAAGTAAAATTTAAAAATTAGTTCCTAGGTGACCGTAGTCACATTTCAAGTGCTCAGCAGCTTCACGTGGCCAGTGGCTGCAGTACTGGACAGTGCAGGTCCAGGAGATTTTCACCATCACAGAAAGCTCTCTTGGACGGCATTGGTCTTAGTTCTTTGCCCAACTCTAAAAGCTTCATTGTCTTGCCTTGGAAAGCATCACGTGTTTGGGCTTAGTCTTCCATATTCCACAAACCCAACAGCTTTGGTGACAAGTTATTTATCAGCTCCCTTCATGGCATGTTCAGAGGCACATTCCAGTCTGCCAGTTTGGAGGGCAGTGATCAATTATGAAACAGTTTGAGAAAGGAGTGTAGTTAGAGGGTCTGGGCATGGGAGCGTGAAGCAGAGGGCCAGACGCTAAGCCTTGGGAAAGCTGTTTTGGCTTGAGAGCCTGTTTATCATTGTAAAGGTCTTCGCTGGTTCTCCAAGACCTGTGCTCCCTGGCCTTTGTCATGTCAGCAGACTTACTATTTGGTCCTTCACTCACCGGATGACTTCCTGCAGGTTCTCAGTGTGGGCCCTCTGCTAAACCAGGTTGCAGACACCTTACAGACAAGTGTCATTTTCATTCTGCTCTTTCAGTCCATCTCAGTGTTAGGAGGCTTGTCTTTACCGAAGGCCTTGGGGAGAGTTAGTCCCCAGTGGGGATCCCGAAGCGTTGGTGTGGAGCCAGCTCTGGGGAGCGGGCTTTATTTCCAGATGCCCCTCATCTAGTCCTGGGTGTGCTTAGTTTGAACGCTGCTTGACTGGCCTTTGGCACATAATGTAAACTCTTTTCTTGGACCCTGACAGCAGAAGATGCATAACACACTTATTGAGCACCTACTGTACACCTGATAACTTAGGAGGGTTTTTGCACATTATTCCCTTTTTATTCCCTCTCAACCCTATGAGGTTAAGAATTTCTAGTTTGTATAGGTGGAAACTGAGGCCCTGAGGAAGGTAAGCTGATCCCACGGCACAGGACTGGACTGTCTTGGGACCTAGATCACGGTTCAGTATCTCCAGCTCCATGCTTAGAGGCTGTTTCTTATTAACTGCCCATTACTGCTCCATCCTCATCCAGAAAGTGAAACTGGGTTTTTAAAAGAGCAAAATCATTTATCCCACAAACTGAGTCAGACTGCCGGGTCATCCCTGCCTCCTTCAGCCCAGGAGGGAGGTATTTGTATCACATTTCTTTGAATGTTATCATTTTACGGAAACAAAGTTAAGGATCTTTAACACCCTTGTCTTTCCAGTGTTTTATCATCAGAATAATGCAACCATCCAGTGCCTTCCAGCCACACAAGCAATGAGAACACAAGTAATGACCGTGACTAAGAGCAGACAGACTCCTAGGTGTGGTAGCCATGCCTCAGGGCCTGGAAAACTGCTGTGAAGACTATATGGCTTAGTTCGGTCACCTGGTTGAAAAGGCAGCCTTGAACTCTCTCTGCCTGGTTAATAATAATGTGGCCTGTCAGACTTCACACAGGGTCACGAGACCATCCCCTGGCCCTCAACAGGCCATCGCCTGGGGGAGGAGGCAGCAGGATGCCTTCGGGCTCAGCCCTCAGCCCCACGCCTTCCCTCCAGCCTTGGCTGTGAAGACAATTCCTGCCCTGCGTCCCCAGTGGTCGTCGTCGTCGTCGTCGTCGTCCCCCCCCCCCCCGCTTCCTGTCCCTCCAAAGAGAAAGGAGTGGCTTGCCCTGAGCTGCACTGGGATGGGTGTGAGCTTTGTCTCTAGTGAGAAAACGCTGTGCTGAGAATAACCTCCTTGCTTTGTCCTTTGACTTTGGTGAGGCCTGCCCGGCCAAGCATGTGCTGTCATGCTATTTTTAGCAGGTGGTATCCTTTAGGAGGGCCAAGTACATGTGGCTTCAGTGTATGGGGCAGGTCCTCGTGCCAAAGCTGCTGCCTCTCCTAATCAGGGAAGGAAGGAGAATAAACCCACCCTAGAGACTATTGTGGGAGATATGTGTGTGGGGGCAGCCACTTACAAGGTCCCTGGGGCTGCCTTTTCTATCTGGACCTGTGGCAAGGGCCCAAACCTGCCCCCTGGGCCAGGCAGGCATATGACCCAGGCAGCCCAGTGAGCAGGCACTACTAGGTCAGCACTGCCATCCTAGGGAAGGATGACCCAGCAGCCGATTTCTCAGGAAATCCCATTAGTTCCATTTATCATGGGAAGTCACCCAACCTGAGGGCAGGCCACTAAAAACTGTAAAACTATGAATTCACAGCAGCCTGATAACTGGCATCCTCTGGCTTAAGCCAAACTAAAACCATGAGAGAAGGCAAACCCATGCCCTTCAGTGGGAATTCTTACTGGGAAGCCACTGAGACTGAAGAGATACGAAAAAGGGGTTTGACAAGTTTTGTTCCTCACCGCCCTCCTTTCTCCCCCCTTTCTTGTTCCTTCTTTCCTCTAACTTGGAGCTGCCAGGTCCAGCCCATCTATCTGTTTCTGATTAAGAAAGCTTAGAGCCATATAAGGTCCTCTGTTGCCTATGGTTTATGTTGGCTAGAGAGCAAGCTTGTTTTCGCAAAGTCTGATTCAAAGAAGTGGCAAGGGCTTCTGTGGGGCTGTGTGTGTGTGTGTGTCTGTCTCTGTCCTCCATCCCCAAGCCCGCCTCCCTGGAGTGGAGCTGGGCCCACTTTATTGGAACAGATTGATTTGAGGGCGTGGAGGGCTGTGGGTAAGGGCTTAGCTGCAGTTCTCCAGGGCTAATGAGTGGTGTGACCCCAGGGCTTCCTGGCAGATGGATTTGCTGAGAACTCAGAGTGAACCCCTGTTGACTCACACAGTATGTACCTGCCACACCACCAACTACAGTGGCACTCTGTCCTGGAATGGATTCTGCAATCCATTTCAATTCTTCTGTTTATTAAGAAACTACAGTCCCTTGGCTCTTCTGGCAAGTCGGTCCCCCTCTCTGGAGGGAGTTGGGTGAACCTGTTCTTCCAGGTTCTTAACCTTCAACATGGCTTCTGCCCAGTGATGATGGGGAGCAGTTTCTCTGGCAGCAGTCCCTGTAGCCTCATCCTTGCCTCCCCTTCTTGCTGTCTCTTGAGTCAGCCAGGCTTGTTCCTGCCTTAGGATGCTGGATCCTCTCCCAGCTGGAACTTTCTCCCCATCTTCTTTCCCTGTCCTCTCAGATCTTGGCAGAGCTGCTCCTTGCTGTTCACTCTCCTGCCACCTCTGCAGAGAGGTCTTCCCTGACCATTCTGTCTAAAGCTCCCCCTCTCCCAGGCACACTTTATCCAGCCTTTGTCAGCCTCCATTCCTTGTTAAAACTATACAATACAGAAAGTGATTGACTTTCTCAACTTTCCCAACTAGTACCATTCTGGATGCACAGGAGTATAGTTAACTCATTACATGCAGGGGATGCCTAGGGCTTAGCTCTCTGAACCTGTTGGAGGAGGCTGCAGGTTTCTTCTGTTGGTTCCTGCATCTTCACAGTATTATCTTGTTATCTGAAATGTGACTCCCTACCCCTCCCTCCACCTTTGCTTCCTGAGGGCTCCCCCACCTCCCTGCCCCCATCCCTAGTGGAACCTGGCTCCTTGTGGGTATTCAGATCTTTATTAAATGGCTAGCCCTGGGGGGTCCTGCTACCTGATGCTGGTTAGACCTCAGTGGGGTGGGGAGATCAGACACCTTGTCTCTGACGGGTCTGTCAGTAAGCATGTTCTCTTTTTGATTGTTACTGTCTGTCAGCAGGGCAGTTGAGGGCTTCTGAAGCAAGATTGGTATCAGTTATTATGGGAAAATAAAGCAGTATAAGTTTGTACATAGATGGATTGGCACTAATACATATTTATTATGATGGTTGAGAAGACAAAGTTGTGTGGTAATAGAGCATCCATTGTAGTTAAGATTGTATTAATTTTCTCTCAAAGCGTTGCTTGTAGACAGATTTGACTTTGCTAAGGTTTGAAAGGACAGCCCCTTTCCTGGAGCGCTTCCCCCACCTGTCCTGTTGTCTTCTAGAGGCAGCCATCCTTCTTACTGTTCACCAGTACACAGTTGTCGCTTGGTCTCCTGGGGAATTGGTTCCAGGACCCCCGCAGGTACCAAAATCCACGGATGCCCAACTCTCTAGCCTCAGGTTCTGCATCCACAGATAAGGAGGGCCGACTGTATTTCTAAATAGTACACTACTCCTTTTTTTTCCTTTCTTCCTTTTTAAAAATATTCTGTTTTGTTTTTCTACTCTGGAAGATAAGGACTTGGCCCATTCCTACACTTTTTCCCCCTCATCCTCTCAGTGTAAAGGTAGCCCAACATTTGGTCACATTACAGTGTTATATAAATATTGCTATGGCTGCAGAGTTCTTAGTTCTCCATATTTCCTTTTTTGTCTTCCCCCCTCCTTTCTCTTCTAGTTAATTTCCTTTGTTTTCTTAGCATGGTTTTCTTTGTATTTCTCGCCAGTCCTTTTCCTCTGACTCCCCCCTGAGCCTTGACCACTGCGGTCGATTGGCAGGAAGCCGCTCTGGTGCTTAAAACTTACTGCATACTCAGCAGTTCCGCGTTGCTCCTGGGGAGCATCCGCGGTCCCCTGGCTCTGCTTTCCCCGCATCCTGGGACTTCCTTCTCCCCTTCTCTTGGGTTGCTTCCTGGATCAGTGCCCCTTCCTTTCTTGTTTTACTCCCTTGCCTAGGTGAGAAAGGTGTGCAAGAGTGGGCAGCCAGCCAGAAGCAAGCTGATCTGTGCACAAGGATAAGCCCCTTTGCCAAGCATGCGTTGGGGCCATGAGGCTGAAGGTGGAGGGTTGGTGGAAAGGCGGCAAAGACAACCAGTCCCCCAGATCCCTTCTACCACACACACCCACACCCACACACACACACACAAGCCCAATAAAGGCCGGGCTTTACTTTAAGGAGTAGTTGAAACGAGAGGGGATCTGGACTTGGGTACCAGGTAGTGGTGAGAATGAAAGTCTACAGGCTGAATGGAGCACCCCAACCCCCTTGGTGCCCACAGTGCTGCCATTCACGCTAATGTCCTTCCACCTCTCACCCCAGGACATTAGAACATTCTGATTCAGAGTGTCTGGCAGCCTGATTCCTCCCTCTCCCTCCCCACTGCGCCGGCCAGGACACTTGCTTGACTTTTGGGCTATGGCAGACTTTTGGGCTGACTTTTGGTCAGTGGCAGAGGGGGGCAGTACCAGGCCCACTGGAGAAGAGGTCATTGGGGAATTTTGCCTCAAAAGAAACTGAAAGGCTTGAAAGAGGGCAGTACGTTTGTCTGATTCATGTCTGTGTCCCACTGACTTTGTACCCTGTTTGTACCAATAAATATTTGTTGAGTAGAAATTACCTTATGCCTTTATATGATTTCTGAGTTGGTCATATTGTACTGTCTGCCATTTGGAAAGTCAATGTCTTACTCTTTGCTTTTCCCACTGAGGTGGGGATGGGAAGAGTCTTGTGCCTCACACCAGCATCTTTTCTGATTCCTTCTGAAGGTATGTGCCGTCCTTATGAGCTTTCAGGTGAGCTTGTTGTCAGAGCGCACCTTCATACCTTTTGGGCAGTCTTGTGTTCTGTGGCATGGGTGGAAACTCCATGTGCCCTGGCATCTGCTCTATCTCTGTCCTCAGAAACCTGTCAGGGTTCACTCATAAAGCAAGAAGTTTGCCAGGAGCCAGGGATGAGGGGCAGGATGGATGTGACGTGGTTGTTCATGGTTTTAAAAACTACATCCCTACCCCCTAGGGAAGCAATGGGAAATCTTTTGTAGGAGATGCTGATTTTCCCGTATTATCTGAAGCCTAGTGAGACTGGACGGCTGTGGGTTTGGTCAGAGGAGGAGGAGGGCAGTTCATCCTGTGTGAGTCCCTGATTTCTTAAGTTTTCCTAACTGGCAGTTTAGTTTTTCATTGAGCTGGAAGAGGAAGAGCTTTTAATTTGAGACCATGTCCAGATGGGATTTTTCACTTCTGGCTCTTCTTACCGGAAGCTCTGGTGCCGTGAGTTTCCACTTTGGCTGGAGAGGGCTTCACTGAGCAGGTTTTCTCACCCAGATGTTACTGGGCAAAGCCTCCGGGCTCCTGGAGAGCAGCCTGAAAGTGTTCGCTGACTTTTGTGGGACAGCTGGTCCACCCAGAACGGACAGTGTGGCTGGTCTGGCCGCACTGGCTCCCTTGGCCGCTATGCTGGGCCATCACAATGGAGGGTGTGGGGGACAGTCCCCACTGTGAGCTAATTTGGAATCTTTTAGGGTGCCAGCATGAGGCACAGCCCACCCAGACCCCATAAAGATGAAGGTAACAACCCTGTGAACACAGGCTGGGCGAGACCAACCGCCTGCGGCATGGCCCCGGCTCTGTGATTGCTGGGCCTCAGCCATGCTGCTGAGGGTCAGTGGCCCAGCTCACCATCGTCCCCTACCCTCAGGGGCAGGACCAAACTCTGCCCAGCAAGGTAGGCGCTGGCCATCACAGCATTTATCCAGCTCTTGTGTTTCCTTCAGGTCTTTGAGGACACCATCTAGCATTGCGCTGTCCACTAGGTAGCCACCAGCTGTATGTGGCTATTTAGATTTAAATTAACATCAAATAAAATGTAAGATTCCGTTCCTGAGTCACACTGGTCACATTTCCAGTGCTCAGGAGCCCCCTGTGACTAAGTGGCCGCCAGTCCTGGACTGCAGTCGCCCCTTGGGGATGGCCCAGGCCTTTGCCTCTTGCGACCTGCTCTGCTTTGGCTGTGTCACAGCTGCCATGACTTCTTCCCGTTGTCCTGACAGTAAAGGTCAAATTCCTTTTGTCCAGCCCTGCCAGCTCTTCGGCCCCGGCTCACTCTGCTCTACTCTGCTGCTCCCTCCACTCCGCAGGGCATCTTGGGTTTAGAACCTTAATTTATGTCACCAGTCCACCATTACAACCTAAGGAAATCATGGCCCTCTTTGAGATGGCCTCCCTGCATTCTCTTTGCCTGCTTCTGAAGTCAGGCTCACCTTGGTGCATCTGTGTATGAGAGACGTACAGGGAAATTCTTCCATTGGGATCATGAGCTTCTGGTGGCCAGAAGCTTTTTCTTGCAGCTACTTAAACGTATTTGAACGTATGTGCGGAACCTCAGCCTGATGAGGAATTGGGTAAATGCATCCTGTGCAAACCCAGAGGCACCCTCGTAGTCTTGTAAAGACCTCTGTGCATGTGGCTTTCCTCTGGGGTGGCAGGTGAGGGACAATATTGGCCCGGCCGGCAGCCTGCTGTTATTCTCTGAATGCAGTGGCAGCAAGTGCTAGGCTTTAGGTTCTAGGTTATGTAGCTGTTCTCTGTCCTTGGAAGCCCCTTAGCAAGAATTTGATGTGCTGTCTTGCGTCCCCTGTTGGTGAACACCCAGGGACCATCTTGAGCAAAAGTGAACACGTAACGCCCGAATAATGGAAGAAATGTTCAGATTTCAACTTGGAATTGTCTACCCAGAACACAGAGTAGGGACTTCCCCGGTGGTCCAGTGGGTAAGACTCTGCGTTCCCTAATGCAGGGGGCCCCGGTTTCAATCCCTGCTCGGGGAACTAGATCCCACATGCATGCTGCAACTAAGAAGCCCGCATGCCACAACTAAGACCCAGAACACAAAGTAGATCTGGCTTCGCTGGCCGGGCTCAAGCCCACACTGGACTTGTAAGGTTCTTGGCTCCCTAAGCTCTTGTTTTAGGATCGATCGTGCCCCACCTCCCCCATCATTAATCACATGCAGCTCTTTTTCCACAATAACCACAGCCAAATTGACTTAGTCACTGGAACTCTTTGCTTTCTTGTTTAGTGAATCTCCCAGAGATTTGCCATCTTGTTTAGCAGAAGGCTCTAGACTGCAGTGACTGCACTGGTCATCAGGCTTGGGAGTGAGACCATTACTTCTCCAGCGGTAAGCTGTTCTAAGAAGCCGCCGGCTCCTCTGGGAGAAGGAAGACATCTTTTTTAGAACCTGGAGAGACCAGGTGAATGCTGCAGCCTTGTGGGGCTGTGGCACGTAGCCCTGCCTTGAGCTCTGTGTGACCACTGGGCAGCCAGCCAGCCTGCATCTATTTCCCAGCAAATGGACCTGCTAAAAATAAGCAGGCAGCTATTCAGTTCCACCAGATTCAAAATAGCCAGGTCTCCTCCCCACCAATGCTAGGGCTGGCTCTGCATTCTTCTGCAAGGCTTTTCCTATGCCTGAGTGTCCTGGGCCTGGAGTGGGAGGCCCTGGGGAGGAGGCTGCCTTCATTAGTGAGTGAGTGTGAAGGCTGTTAGACCTACAGTGTTAAATGCCACTTACATCTTCAGAGGTTCAGGTTTAAAAAAAAAAAAAAAACCCACATACACACAAACCCAGGGCAAAGAGAGCAACTCATGAGTCTGTGCCCAGAGAAGGAAGGGAGCAGTGGTTCTCGTGAGGCTGCAGATACGTGTGTGAGTGAAGGCGGCCCCATCAGGGTTCAGGAAAGGTGAGTGGGTCCTGCACCACCTGTCCAGGCCTGTCAGACCAGGTAAAGCAGGGAAAACAGCGCCTTCACTTCACAAATCTATCTGAGTGAGATTGGCTCAGGTAGGGCCCTTCGAAGTTGACCAAGGAAGTGAGGGACTTTCCTTGACTGGTGGGAAGTGAGGTGCCCCCAGGCCCCCACACCCTTGGTGAAACCCACTGGCCTCCTGAACCCCACCTTTGGGTGGAGTGTCTGCTGATCTCTGGGGCTCCTGGCTCTGTTCTTGATGGAGCTGGCTCCTGTCACTAGTCACAATCCCCGGGTTGCTAGGAAAGAAATAAACGAACCCTGTGTTCCCCTCCTGTCTGGGGATCTCATCCCTCCTTTCTCAAGCTCTCCTTTTTGGGCAGTTCCTGCCGCGGGCAGGTGGAGAGGTGGGGCAGCTGCTGCTCCTCATGTAGAAGCCGCTGCTCCTGGTTCCTCAGCTCTAGTCCCAGGGGTAAGTGGTGGGCACTGGGGACCAGGTGGGACATTCAGGGTCCTGTAGGGTGGCTGACTCTGCTTCATGGTAGCAGTGTTACCTGCCTTCTCTGAGGCCCTTCTGGCACAACAACAGGGTATTTGTCTGGCTTGGAAATGCAGAAAGTGTTTCCTGAGCTGTCATCAGCAGAGTAGCCTGTTGGCGGTGGGGTGGGGCTATAGATGGTGGATCTGGGGGCTTGAGCCTCAGCCTCTGGGGACCAAGCTGGGCTGGGAGGGTTAGATGGGCGAGTGGCAGTGGTGTCTCTGGGCTACAGAGCAGCAGGCAGGGAGCACGTGTCATGGCCCCAGGCATCTGGTTCTGTGCGTTCAGTCTGAATTAGGACTGGGAACAGAACATGTGAGGTGGCAGGAGAGGCCCGGGACGTGGTGGGCTGTGGTTTGGGTTGCAGTGTGGATCTCCTGGGGTACAGAACCAAAGCTAGACTGGTGGTTTGTGTGGGGCCTCTGCCTTATGGTGGTATAGCCAACTTCTAAGATCTTGGGGGTGGGATGGGGACAGCTGCTGGAGGGCAGACCCCTGTGATCAGCTTTTAGTTCCAAGAGGGGAGGCAGGGGCTTCTCCCAGCTGTTTTGAGAAGCAGTTTGTGTCTTGGATAGCAACTCCCCTCCTTACACACACACACACCCCAATTGAAGCCTGTGGCCTTGGGCCCTTGATGTGTAAAATGAGGAGACTGCCCCCATGGGTAGTTAAGACATAGAATTCTTTTTCTTCCTCTCCATCCCAGTCCATTTAATCTCTTACCTGAGAGCCAAGAATTGCTAGAATATCATGGGAATCACCTAGAAACCCTGCTGAAATGGGTTAATAAAGAATTAGAATATAAATTTACTGACGAGAAAACCCGGGTTCAGACCCCAGCCCCACGTCCTGTTGCGTGTGATCTCTTGGGTGGGACTTGATCTCCTGATAAGGGGCCACCTACATAATGCTTTATCCTGAGTGCGCCCTTCCCCCATAACTTCTTTTCCTTCTCAAATTTCATTTTATTATTATTTTTATGTCAAAGACATTGAACACAAAGCAAATATCCGTAATCTACCACCTTTTGCAGGTATGTGCAGGTTGTTAAAGAACAGTGATTTCCCCAACTTGACTGCACGTTGGAATCACCTGTGTTGAAAAGAACAAAAAACTCCTATGCCCAGGTCTCCCCCTCAGATTTTTTTTTTAATAAATTATTTATTGGCCGTGTTGGGTCTTCATCGCTGTACGTGGGCTTTCTCTAGTTGTGGCAAGAGGGGGCTACTCTTCATTGTGGTGTACGGGCTCTTCATTGTGGTGGCTTCTTTTGTTGTGGAGCACAGGCTCTAGGCGCGTGGGCTTCAGTAGTTGCAGCACACAGGCTCACAGGCTCTAGAGCGCAGGCTCAATAGTTGTGTCACATGGGCTTAAGTTGCTCTGTGGCACATGGGATCTTCCTGGAGCAGGGATCGAACCCGTGTCCCCAGCATTGGCAGGAGGGTTCTTAACCACTGCACCACCTAGGAAGTTCCTGCCTGTGTTTTTTTTTTTTTTTTTTTTAAGAGACTTTTTAAAAAAAATTTATTTTATTTATCTATTGGCTGTGTTGGGTCTTGGTTGCTGCACACGGGCTTTCTCTAGTTGCTGGGAGCGGGGGATACTCTTCATTGTGGTGCACAGGCTCCTCATTGTAGTGGCTTCTCCTGTTGTGGAGCACAGGCCCTAGGCACGTGGGCTTCAACAGCTGCAGCACATGGGCTCAGTAGTTGTGGCTTACGGGCTCTAGAGCGCAGGCTCAATAGCTGTGGCACACGGGCTTAGTTGCTCCGCAGCATGTGGAATCTTCCCAGGGCAGGGCTCTAACCCATGTCCCCTACATTGGCAAGTGGATTCTTTACCACTGCGCCACCTAGAAGTCCCTGCCTGTGGTTTTTTTAAGGAGAAATTCCAGGTGTGGGATTTTGGGGTCGTAGGGTAGGATCATCAAGTTTTAAGAGGAGTACAGACGACTCTCCTTGGCCTGTACAATGCCTTGTCTGCACAGACCCATTAAAGTGGTTCTAGATTTAATGTGAGTAAACCCCGTGGCTGTGTGACCTTGAATTATTTTAACCTTTAGGATGGTGATACATATTCCAGACCAGGTGGTTGAGGATTAAGCAATGCAAGGGAAAGCATCTAGTGAGGGTCCCTGTTTGAATCTGAAGCTGTAAGGTCGCATCATTGAAGCTTTCTGCCTGAAGGGATTAATGCAGTCTTCTGAGCCCTGGCCACTGCTTAAATCTGTATTTTCCAATCCCATTGCTTCATCTTCAAATATTAGCAAGAAGGTTTATCTTTACAGATGAAGGAGTTTCTGGAAATGACCCTTCCCCATCCCTCCCTGACCCCCTCACTTTGGAGCAGAACACTTTTCCTAGATTCCTTCACAAGCTATCATGTGCTTATGAACCCTTTGCTGGTCTTGTTAAATGGTCTGAGGTGGGGCTGAGATACTGTATTTATAGCAGGTTCTGGGGTGATGCTCCGTGTTTCTGGGCCTTAGACTGCACTTTGAGAAGCAAAGTCTCCAGGACTTTGTTTCAGTGGTTGAACATTTTTGCCTCAGCTGAGCGTTAGAGCTACCTGGGGAACTGTATACTCTGGTTTTTCCAAAGACCATTGATATAAGTAAATTAAACTAGTACGAGTTGTTAAAGCATTTACATTTATCTCTGAAACAAAACACAAACCAAATTAAGGAGTAATTCACCATATCAATGGAGGATTTTTGGTTTTAAGAAATAGTTTTTGCAGCGAGAATAAAATTTACTGGTATGGGAGGCACTGAATGGAAGTGTGTATTCTAGAATAAGTTCATCACAGACCTCTAATGAGAGCTAACCCTGCTTTACAAGCTTTTATTATATTTTAATTTAATTTAATTTATTTATTTATTTATTGGCTGCATTGGGTCTTCGTTGCTGCGTGGGCATTTTCTAGTTGCGGCGAGTGGGGTCTACCTTTCATTGTGGTGCACAGGCTTCTCATTGCAGTGGCTTCTCGTTGTGGAGCACAGGCTCTAGGCACACAAGCTTCAGTAGTTGCAGCATGTGGGCTTCAGTAGTTGTGGTGCATGGGCTTAGTTGCTCCGCAGCACATGGCATCTTCCCTGACGAGGAATCGAACCTGTATCCCCTGCATTGGCAGGCGATTCTTAACCACTGCGCCACCAGGAAAGTCCCTACAAGTATTTAATACGTCTCAACTGATCTTATACCAGCCATCCTTTATAAGATGTGTCCCCATGTCACAGGTGAAGAAAACTGTTTCCTGTCTCCTTTACATGTCTACTGCCTTCCTCTAAGCTCTTATTTCTCTTTGCCTGGATCTAACTGATTAGGTCTTCAGCTTCCTTTTGCTTGATAATACTGTTTGTCCTGCTCCCGGAATAAGCTAGAAACACAGTTTGGTGTATGTGCCTTGCAGACCAAAGCTGGTTCTCTGTTGTCTACAGGAAAAAGTCCAGACTCTGCAGCAGATACAGGACCTCATCAAGTCCGCTAAAGGACTTGACCCTCAAACATGACGCTATCTCCACACCACTGTGTGTTTTGCTAGTCCCTCACCTTAGAGCGTCCCCTGTCCTTTGAAAAATCTTACTCATCCTTTCTTCTGACTCTGTTGCTGTGTTAACTCCTATTTCATTGACTCATGATTTTGGGGCTGCATGCGAGGGACATGTACATGTAGATTCCATGGGTATTTAAGAATGCTCTAACACCACCTGAATAGATAAGTGTTCTGGGAGTTTAGAGAACTAAAACACGAAACATAGCTATTCCCTTGGGGAAACATAGGGAGAATTTGGCATCAAGAAGATGCAGGAAGGGATTTGGTTTCAAGAGAAGGCTTAGCTTGTTTCAAGGGAGTATGCGTGGATGAGGGAGCAGAAGGGAGAGAGGTGTCTCCTCCTGCCCACCCACCTCTGTGGATCAGCCAGGGTCATGGGTGTGTGCAGAGGGAGGGAGGCTCCTTTCAGGGGCAGGGAAAGTGGGAGGCTCTGCCGCAGCCTGTAGATTGTCTTTCCTGGGCTGTCATATCAGGATCCTACTACCTGGCTCTCATAGCATCCCCTTCTCCTGTTCTCACAGGTGTAATTACTTCACGCCTCCAGGATGGCGATCCAATTCCGTTCACTTTTCCCCTTGGCACTGCCTGGAGTGCTGGCACTCCTCGGCTGGTGGTGGTTTTTCTCTCGTAAAAAAGAGTGCATCAGCAGCCACGACAAACAGATGGAGGCCAGCGCTGTGGAGCTGAGGGCCGGCCCTGCTACTGAGGAAACGCTCCCTGTAGAGGACACCTGTCCTGGAGCAGCGGCCCCGCCCCTCAGCATCACCCAGCCGGAGAGGGAGAGGGAGCTCTCCACCGCCAGCAAGCCCTCCGTGGAGCCGCCGGCCCTGCTGCGGGCGCACCCGGCCTGTCGGAGATCAGAGTCCTCGGGCAGCCTTCCCAACACTGCGGACACGAGATTTCGACCAGGAGCACGTAAAGAAGACAGTGCAAGGGTAGAGCTCGCTCTGACGGGTGACGAAGCCACGTCTGTTCCTCTAGAGTGTCCCCTGCTGTCCCCAAAGGGTGTTCCGTTCCCCCATGAAGCAGCTGAGGCGTGTAAGCGAGAGGCCGTGCTGGGTAGGCCGGCAGGGCAGGGCCAGCAGGGCCAGTCTGCAGCCCCCGGGGAGAAGACCAGGGAGATGGGCGGGGCTGAAGGCACTGGTGATGCGGTGCTAGGAGAAGGTGTGCTGGAAGAAGGTCCGGTGTCCCGGGAGCAGGGCCCTGAGTTGCAGAGCAGCAGAGCCCCCAGCCTGGCTCCCTTGGGAGGAAGGGGAGAGAAGGGGGGGAGCAGCCCACCGGTGGTGGAGGAGAACGCCGTGGGGAAGTTGCTGAGTGGCTTCCTGGAGTCAGCCCACGCAGAGCTGGCGGTGCCCGACGAGACGCCAGTGCCCCGGGTCAGGGGGGCCAGAGCCTGGGACGGAGACGTCACCCGGGAGCTGGGCAAGGAAGAGACCTTGGACAGACACGAGAAGATCGAGCAGGCTGCTTTCCAGATCATCTCCAAGGTGATCTTGGAGGCCACCGAGGAGGTGCTGGCCACCACGATGGGCAGGATCGCAGGTCGGGTGTGTCAGGCCTCGGCTGCTCCGCTCCAGGGGCCAAAGGAGGAGAGCTGTGTCCCAGCCAGCCAGAAAACTGCCCTGGGCCAGGGTGCCACGGAGCCTGCTATGGCCACAGCGGAGGCAGCCACGGGCCCAGTGGACGCTGCCCTCCCCTCCGTAGACCTGCAGGCAGAGGCTCTGCCACCACCAAAGACCTGCGTGAGCTGCCTGACCAGCCCTCTGTCCAGCCCCACCAAGGACAGGAAGCCAAAGAACGCCGCGCACCACATCTCCCTGGCCCCCTGCCCTCCGCCGGCTGCCCCCCTTGGAGAATTGCTCGTTGAGGCAGGTGTCCTGGCAGAAGATACTGCCTGTGTCACCTGTGTGTCCGACAACGGCCAGGGTGTCCCCTCAGTGGCCTCCTCTGGGCAGTGCTCAGATTCCATCAGCACTTCGGGGCTCGAAGACTCTTGTACAGAGACCACCTCCAGCCCCAGGGACAAGGCCGCCACCCCGCCACTGCCAGAAAGTACTGTGCCCTTCAGCAACGGGGTGCTGAAGGGGGAGCTGTCGGACTTGGGGACTGAGGACGGATGGACCGTGGACACGGAAGCAGATCATTCGGGAGGTAGGAGGGCCTGGGGTGTCCCTCAGAGGACCAGGGGATCCCCCTTTATTCAGTCGGGAAAGGCAGCCGGTCTGCCTCAGCTACTTCTGCAGTAACGGTGCTCTTCAACAGTGTGTCCCACCCGGCCTGCAGAAAGTCGAGGTACAGCGTAGAGCTGGTGGGTAACTGAGAAGTTTAGCTTCCCTGAGCCCCAAAGCTATAGGAGCTGTAACTTGGTTCAGCAGCCAGGGACCCTCCCCAGCCCTTCTGAAAGAACCAGCTCAAAGTTGGATCTACCCCTTAACCTAAGTGTGCCTCTCTCTCTTCTAAATACTAACCTTGTAATAGCTTTTTTTTTTTAAAGGGAGAGGCCTCCTTAGCTTTAATTCCCTTGAGTACCAAGAATGGGTGAGCTTTTTTAATGGCTTATTTCCTTTTAATCATGTGCTTGTTCCCATGTCTTCACCTGCTTTCCTTCTCCAGAAGCTCTTTCGGGGTAAGTGCCCAGAGAATGGCCACAGCCTTGAATCCTTGCGGGAGGCTTGCGCCTTCCTGCGTGTTGCTGTCACCTATTCCTTCGCAGAGAACCTCAGCCATTTCCTTTCTGTGCAGCTGCAGTTCCACCCCTGGGAAAGGGGCACTTTGGTAACGAAGTGTCCACTGGGTTTTTCGAGCGCTGACCCCAGCGTAGACAGTTCAGACCGCTAACTTACAGGTCAGCAGCTCCTGACCCTGGTTTTGCAGCTTCCCCGGGGTATTGTCATTCCTCTCATGGAAACAGGCCACGGATTCCCTCCGTGGGTCTCCGGCTTGCTTGTCTCAGAGCTATTCCCTACCATTTCAGCTCCAGGAAGGTTGGGACTCTTTCTTGGGAATTTTACTACTTTCAGCAGCATCTGGTGTGTACCACATGCCGCAAGTTGTCACCTGTAAGATTCTATTAATGATTAAGATGCTACTGTTTTGTGTGTACCTCTAAAAGAAAAAAAAGATGCTGCCGCTCACACGTGTAGAAAGCCAGAGACCATAAGATGCACGTAACCGCAGAGATGTTAAATGTTTTTAAGTTATTTTAAAGCATCTTAAAATGGGTGAAAATCTTTTGGGAGTAACGGAGTTTGCCTTTGCCTCTTGCCCCTCAGCCTTGTCTTGCTGACTCCAGTTTGATCGTAGTAGCTACTCAGGTGTGACCAGGCTGCAGAGGAGAGAGTGGTGGGTGGGGAGGCCTCGGGGCAGCAGGTGGGAGCCTGGTGGAGCCGCCCACTGAGCCCTCAGCTGTGCCGGCTCCAGGCTCAAACCTTCCAGCATTCTCCTGCAGTAGCCCCGCCTTGTGTGCAAGGAAGTCAAAGCTTAGAGTGGCCCGGGGACCACCCAGCTGAGTGGAGCCAGCCTTGGAGTGAAGCCTGCTGGAGTTCTGCTGTGGGCTGAGCTGCCTCTAGGTGTCAGTGGGGTGACTGTCCCGCCCTGTTCCGTCAGGCAGAGGCTGGGGTCCATGTACGAGCCGAGCCCCAGGCAGCTGCCTCTGTTTCTAGCAGGTTGGCTAAGCAGGTGTCTCTCGGAAGGGGTGGTTTTTCTTGCGTGAAGCCCATCTGAGCCCGCAGTGTTGAGGGAGGAGTCACAAAGGTGACTCTTCCTTAGCTGGGAGTAGCGCCTGCCTCCTCTGCATCCAGGCAGAATGTGGACCGCTTGGTAGAGGATTAAGTCCAGGGTTTGGAGAAACCATGTGGAAATAACCTAATCAGTAGACTCTTAGGAGTGATCTGTTTCTGGCAGTTGAGTCTTCCATATTTAAGCCAGAGCCACTACTCTGAAGCTGGTCTGGCCCCTGTTTTTCTGTGATGGGCCCCTGGGCACACCCCAAGCGGGAGTGGAGCAGCCTCGGTCGGAGCCAGTATAGCTTCTCACTCTCCCCTCTCAGGACTGAGCTTTCGCTCAGTTTTGAGCGGGAGTTAAAGACCCACCGTGAGCTTAGAAGAGTGTTCAGAGGTGCACAAGTCAGGCCTAAGCAGAGGGAAGGGGGGCGTCCTTCTGTCACCCACTCTGGCAGGGCCCTGTCCAGGAGTGGGGAGGACTCTCTCCTGCTCTGCTTGGCTGAAGGCCACCACCTGTGTGCCCAGGCCTGGGGCCTTGGGTCCAGGGGCCCTTTGTCTGAGGGGCTGTGTAGTTGGAAGGTTGTGGACCAGCTGTGACCAGTTGGTCTCCATGGGGGCCTGCACCTACTACCGGCTGCTGAGACTGTGGGGACCCGCTAGCCTGTCCCCTCCCCCGCCCCGTGGACTCCCCTTCCTGGGCCAGTGTCGGTTTCTTCCCAGTTCACCACTTGTCTCTGCTTCAGCAGCTGTGCTGGGCGCGGCTGCCAATTAAGCAAGTGGGACTGTAATGACAGGCTAAAATTAGGTGTATCTACACCCCCAGTCCTCCTTTCATTGGGGCTGTTCTGAGCCTTCTAGACTGCGAGTTGACAGTCACCTGCCAAGCTTGAGGAGGGGGCGTGGGGCAGGGGCCTCCCGGGAATGTGAGTTTGGAAGTTGTACATTATTAACTGCTCTGGGCGGGTGTCTGTGCGTCTGTGCGTTTTGCTTCCTCCCCTGCAGGTTCGGACGGGAACAGCATGGATTCGGTGGATGGCTGCTGTGGCCTCAGGAAGGCTGACAGTTTCCAGAATGTCCAGGCGGGCTCCAGTCCCAAGAAGGTCGACCTCATCATCTGGGAGATCGAGGTGCCAAAGGTAAGGTCTGCGAGCTCTAAGCGCCCCCAGGCCCAGGGTCATGAGGCTTGGGGGGAGGGGTCTGAGGGAGGGACCGGAAACAAGAAGCAGCCCCCCAGGGAACCAGAGGCTGAAGGGAAGGGAGCCCTCTGCTTTGCCAGGGTCCAGAGAGCTTCCTGCAGAGTGGAATCCCTCCAGCTGCCTTCAGGAGGGTCCTCTTCAAACTCCCAGGCCTGCTCCCCTCCTCTGGGGCTTTTTATGTGTTGCTGGGGCTCAGATCTGTTTGGAGATGCTAGCACAACTGGGCTGAGAGCAGGGCCCGGCCAGGAGTGCCCTCCCTGTGCTCTGCTCACGCTCTCCAGCTCACAGAGTATTTTATAACTGAGCACAGCATAAATCCACATTTTAAAGGGCTTGAGAAGTGTAACAGCACAGGAAGAAAATAAAAATCAGCTCTAATCCTACCCCCGAGAGTGACTGGGAAGACTTCTATTTCCTTCTCATATTGCACCCTGTGGTTTTTAAACAAAACTAAGATTATGTTGCTTTAATTAATGCTTTTAAATATTTAACAATTTAGTTTTCCTGTATTATTCTTTGAAAATGTAATTTTAACTGCATTATTCATTGTGCAAATGTCAGTTTTCTTCACCAGTCCCCCAGTTCCAGGGTGCTTAAGTGGTTTCTAGCTTCTTGCTTTTCGAACTTACATCTTATTAGCTTCATCTTGATGTTTGTCTCTGGGTCTCAGAAATAATTGGCCAACTGCATTCTCCTGGGGCTCTTAGTCTCCTGCCAAGGTGGAGACTTGGCTTGGTTTGATCTCAGGGTCGGGGGGCTGCTTTGCCCTGTGGTGCTGGCTCCCTCAGTTGTTTCTTCCCTGGTGACCCTGATGGCAGTCCTGTCCTCTTCATCTTCAGTGGTTGCAGAGGGCACACCCAGGCAGCTCTGGGTGCGGAGTGACCATGTCCCTAGCAGCTCCGAGGGGTGGGGTCACTGGGGATTGTTTCAGGGCTTGGCTTACATGGTGGCTAAGTTTGGCTTCTCTGGCCTGCGGGGCATCTGTGTTCTGGAGTTGGCAGCAGGAGCCCAAGGGTTCTTTCTTAGACCTTTAATTTCAAATTGAGCCCATTCTTCGGACCTGAGCAGACTTGGGGAGATGGAAGACTTGCACATCAAACCTTGTGCTAGTATGGATCTGGGAGGAGAAAATACTGCCCTTGCAGCTTCTGAATGTGCGCCCCACTGTTGGGGATGAAATGGAAATTGCTGAGTGCTTCCCTGGTGGCGCAGTGGTTAAGAATCCGCCTGCTGATGCAGGGGACTCGGGTTTGATCCCTGGGCCGGGAAGATCCCACGTGCCACGGAGCAACGAAGCCCGTGCACCACAACTACTGAGCCTGCACTCTAGATAGAGCCCGCAAGCAACAACTACTGAGCCCACGTGCCACAACTACTGAAGCCTGCGTGCCTAGAGCCCGTGCTCCACAACAAGAGAAGCCACCACAATGAGAAAGCTGTGCACCACAGCAAAGAGTAGACCCCGATCATCGCAACTAGAGAAAGCCCGTGTGCAGCAGTGAAGACCCAGCACAGCCAATAAATAACTATTTAAGCAAAAGAAAAATAAAAGAAGTGGAAATGGCTGAGTGCTGGAACCATACCACTTAGTTCAGCTGCTTAGTAGCTGTGTGAGCTTGGGCAAGTTACTTAACCTCTCTGGGTTTGTCCCCTCAACTGTAAATGATGATGAAGAGATGCTGTTTGTTTCATACATTTACTCTGAGTAAATGTAAGTGCTTAGAACAGTGCCTGGCAAGTGAGTGCTGACATGTTAAAAGATCATACATTTGAGCCTGACCTGGTATAAAACAAAGGCGAGTCTTGGACATGCTGGAAACTGGTTTCTTCTTTTCTTTTTTCTTTTTTTTAAATAAATTTATTTATTTACTTATTTATTGGCTGTGTTAGGTCTTTGTTGCTGCACACGGGCTTTCTCTAGTTGCGACAAGCGGGAACTACTCTTCATTGTGGTGCATGGGCTCCTCATTGTGGTGGCTTCTCTTGTTGTGGAGCATGGGCTCTAGGCTTATGGACTTCAGTAGTTGTGGCACATGGGCTTGATAATTGTGGCTCACAGGCTCTAGAGTGCAGGCTCAACAGTTGTGGCACATGGGCTTAGTCGCTCTGCAGCATATGGTATCTTCTTGGGGCAGGGATTGAACCCATGTCTCCTGCATTGGCAGGTGAATTCTTAACCATTGCGCCACCTAGGAAGTCCCAGGAACTGGTTTCTTTCCCCTTCCTTCCTTCCTTCCTTCCTTCCTTCCTTTCCTTCCTTCCTTCTATATTTATTTATTTTATTTGTTTATTGGCTGTGTTGGGTCTTCATTGCTGCACATAGGCTTTCTCTAGTTGCGGTGAGCGGGGTCTACTCTTCGTTGTGGTGAGCAGGCTTCTCGTTGCGGTGGCTTCTGTTGTTGCAGAGAATGGGCTCTAGGAGAGTGGGCTTCAGTAGTTGTGGCACACGGGCTCAATAGTTGTGGCGCGTGGGCTTAGCTGCTCTGCGGCATGTGGGGTCTTCCTGGTGCAGGGCTCGAACCCTGCATTGGCAGGCAGATTCTTAACCACTGCACCGTCTAGAAAGTCCCAGGAACTGGTTTCTTATTAACCCTCTCATCTTTCTCTCTGGAAGCACCTAGTGGGTCGGCTGATTGGCAAGCAGGGACGGTATGTGAGTTTTCTGAAGCAGACGTCCGGTGCCAAGATCTACATCTCAACCCTGCCTTACACCCAGAACATCCAGATCTGCCACATAGAAGGTGAGTGCCTGGTGTTTAGTTTCTTACCTGAAATGTAAGTCACTTGAAGCATTTGAGTCCTAGTTGCTCCCCTTTGGGAATCTAAGTCTCTGAATAGAAGCCCCTGCTTCTCACCCCAGGTGAAGGGAGTGGGTGAGTCTTCCCTTTATCCTCATCTCCACCTCTGGTGCTCAAAGGAGACTTGGATCTCCCCCACCCCCCAACCCATCTTCTGGTCAGGAAAGGTGTGGGCACTCGGGGCAGGCCAGGGATCCTGGGTTAATGGTGGATGAAGGCCAGGCCTCCCCGTCTGCCAGGCTCCTGTTGCATTGAGTGTAGTCATAACAATAGGGGTCTCGTTTGAAAGGTCAGCAGGCTTCAGACTTCTTTAGATGCTTTTCATCCTAAGGTGAAGCTTGGCATTTTGGCACCTTAAAGATGCACCTGAACGCTGGGAGAAGTCCCATGCAATGGGGTGCGTGCATGAGTTCGGTTTTGCTGTTGGTCTTACCCCTGTGACTGTCCTGCTCCCCCCGCCCCATTCAGGCTCTCAGCATCATGTGGACAAGGCACTGAACTTGATTGGGAAGAAGTTCAAGGAACTGAACCTCACCAACATCTACGCTCCACCACTGCCTTCACTGGCACTGCCTTCTCTTCCAATGACTTCCTGGGTGAGCATGCTCCTGGGGGCCGGGGCTGCGTGTGTCCCCGTCCCTCAACCTACCCCAGCAGGAAGCTCCTGAGACCGTGGGCCAGGAAGGCCGGGAGCCCATCGATGCCCGTGCCCTCTCACCTCTGGCCTCCGCTGGTCAGTTCTGCTTCTAGCCTGTGTTCTCCGGGTCGGGTTGGGGGCTGGAGTCCTGGTGGGAAGCCATGGGCATCTGGGTCACTGCTTGGAAGGACCACTCGCCCCTGGCTCTGCCTCCTGGGCACCCTTTGTGTTTGTCACGCATTTGCCTGGAAAAGATTATAGTCTGCAGACTGGGTGTGTGTAGGCTGGCTTGGGACTCCTTAAAGCTGGTGCTGTGTCCTGGGGCACCTTTGAGACCTATTTGGGACCCAGCATTGTGGGCTTGGACGGGCTCTTACTGTGTCTTTGCTCCTTCCTCCTAGTTGAGCCAGGGCTAGTGGTGGCCCTGGTGAAGGATCCGTTTCCCCATCCCTCCTCATGGGAGGTACCTAGTTATAAAGGAGAAGAACTCCCATCCCCGAAAGTCCTGGCAGAGGAAGGGCTGACATGTCAGGGGCCTGTGTGCTGGGGCTGCAAGGTCTCTGGGGCCTATGACCCTGTCCTGCCGTGTGCCTCCAGCCCTGTCGAGCCTCATCTCACTGGGATTAGAACTGTAGGGCTCTGAAGGCCAAGAACACTGAATTTCACACATGGCATGTCTGTGCTGCTCCAGGCGAACGGCCTGCCTGGATTGTGTACAGTTTAGGATGGTATCTTCCTCCCTCCAAAGACCTTTGCTTTGGGGAAAGAGGTGGAGGTCCCTTTCCTTTCCCATGGATATTTGGGAGTGGGCTGAACCCCACTCCATGCTTCACTTCTGAATCGTAGGGTTTTTCCCACAAGGCTTGACCCCAGGCCCACTCTTTTTTTAAGTAATTGAGTGGTTGGTAGGGCTTCCTCCCCTTGCGCTCTGTGTGGCTGGGTGGGGCTGGAGAGATGGCTCTCAGCCAGCAGCACTGAGGGGAAGTGGGCGGGGAGGGTGGTGGGCGCAGAACTCTCAGCCAGAGGCTCTGCTTGTGGCCACCTGGTTGGCAGGTGGAGTAGTTGCCCTGCTGTGTCCGGAGCACCTAGATGTTGGCTTAGCATCAGGTAAACTAGTGTCTTAAGGCCTCTGCTGGGGTCTTTAATATGGGACCTCGCACTGAGCAAACCTGCATTCCAAATCCCAGATTGGGGATGGGTTGGGAGGATGTCTGTGGAGAATAGGAAGAACAAGTGACTCGGAATGTGCATACCCTGACGGTGGACCTGACTGGAGGCCGCTGCTTGCTGGTGGAAAGGCGGAACAGAGTTGCTGTCAAACCGGAGCTCTGGGCTCAGCTGCAGGTCCAAATGAGCTGGCTGAGGAGTCCGAGGGCCTGACTGCCTCTTATTCTTGTTCTCAGTGGCCCCCTTATTCCTGTTTGCCTCCCCTGGGTCTTATAGACTCTTGAAGAGGCAGGGGAGGGAAGTGGTAGCCAGGCCAGTGGGAGGCCTGACACTCTGTCCACAGCTGGCTCCTGGGAGCTTCCCTGCCCAGCTGAGCTGAGGCTGCCTGTATGGTTCCTGTGGTATTGCAGGGCGAGGGCCACCGTGGAGCCAAACCCTGCACGGCTGAAATAGTTTTCCTTGAACCTCTGTCATCTGGGTGCCATGTTGCTTTGGGTTGTCGCACCTTTTTCAAAGGTGTGCCAGTTCAGAGACTTGCCCTGGTGCCTCCGTGCTTGTCCCAGACGTGAGGAGAGCTGCTGTCATGCTTGCTGCCCTTCCCCTTTCTGCAGCTCATGCTCCCGGACGGCGTCACTGTGGAGGTGATCGTGGTCAACCAGGTGAATGCCGGGCACCTGTTTGTGCAGCAGCACACACACCCCACCTTCCATGCGCTGCGCAGCCTGGACCAGCAGATGTACCTCTGCTACTCTCAGCCTGGAATCCCCACCTTGCCCACCCCGGTGGAGAGTAAGTGCTGCTCTGGGGGTCAGAGGGGAACCTGGGCTCTGGCCAGGCTGGGGGAGAAGTTTTGGGGGTCTTCTGTTGTTCTTCCCTTAGTCTTCACCCTTCGTGGGAACAGCATCCCTGAGTTCTTGCTGTTGGCATGGAGTGTGCTGGCCTTTCCATTGGCTGACGGAGGGAAGGAGTCAGGGTAGAGTGTTGGCACCTGGGTTCAGATCCCAGCTCTGCTACCTGTTGAGTGGGGTGGACGCCCGCTTGATCTGGGATTGGCTGCTGTGTGTGTTAAACATGCACAGTTGCTGATGCAGATGCAGGTCCCATAGAAGATCCCCAAGTGCAGCAACGTCCTGCAGTGGGTTGGGTCATCTCTAGTCGACAGGTGAGAAAACTAAGACTATGAAGTCAGTGACTTGCCCAGGTGGTCCCTGTGCAGGAGCTGTTACCTTTATTGTCCTCGTTAGTGGGAATCAAATGTCGAAACGTGTCTCTAACCCACCCCATCAGGGACTCCTAACCTGGAGCCCCCAGTGGGCTTTCAGGCATAAGGAAAACCTTTGAAATTCTGGTAGCATTTTGTGTGGTTTTTCTTTTAGAGGAATAAGGGTTTCACTTCTGTCAGATTCTCTGTTACTTCAACCCAGAAGTAAAGACCAAACCGGAGGCCAGGAGACGATTGCACCAGGGGCTGTCTTTAAGGGTTAGGACATAGTGTGGCCAGCTGTGTCACAGGCCACCCCCTTGCTACCCCAGGTTGGGGTTGGTGACGCTTGGGAGCACTTGCTCTCTGGCCTGGTTGGCTGCCGTGGGCATTAGTGCTCTCAGCGCCTTCCTGAAGCGAAGGCCAGAAGGAGTGCACTTAGGCCTGGGAGCCTTCTGATGCGTCCTTGATCTCAGTTGTCGAGGGCCAGAGCAGGACCTAGCGACCAGCCATTGAGATCTGCTCCACTTGGGGGTTCCGGATTCTTTCTGGGACATTCCCCTAAGAGTATAAGGCAAATGCTGATCCTTTCCCTGAATTTTGGAATTTACTTGGCTTATTCTAAGTAATCCGTGTCCACCTGTGGCTTCAGTAAGTCTCAGAGTAAACAGATGTGGGAAAATACGTTTCGGTCTGGGTAGCTTTTGGGGCAGCACATATGTGAGGCTGGCCAGGTCCTTCTCTTGGGGGATGCTTGCTGTTGCCCTGCCCCAGGCCTTTGCACACACTCTCGTCCTGCCCTGCAGTAACGGTCATCTGTGCTGCCCCTGGCGTGGACGGTGCCTGGTGGCGAGCCCAAGTGGTGGCCTCCTATGAGGAAACCAACGAAGTGGAGATTCGCTATGTGGACTACGGTGGATACAAGAGAGTGAAAGTAGACGTGCTCCGGCAGATCCGGTGAGTCAGGTGTGATTGCTGCCGAGCTGGAGCCTGGGATGTGGGTTGAGTCTTCCCTGCTGCTGCCTACTCTGTTTTAGTGGAGTATGATATAAACAAACTCCATGCTTGGCCTCAGCCAGACGGAGCTAGAAAGGCCCGTCTGGTGGAAGAATTCCCCCAAGTGTCATTTGGCAAAAGTGAGGTGGCTTCTCTTTGGGAGTTGGATTCAAGCAGCACCTCTGAGGCCAGGCCTGTGGCAGGGCGAGCTGGGAGCTTTGGCCTGCTGCCCGTCGTGTATACCTCTGTGTGGCTTCACTCTGGGTTGTGGGGGATCATGGTGCCAAGCAGAAGGCGAACATCAGCCTGGAGGGCGTCAACCTTGAAGTCCATGTTCAGCTTGTGCCTTTCTTGCCTTTCTAGGTCTGACTTTGTGACTCTGCCATTCCAGGGAGCAGAGGTCCTTCTGGACAGCGTGATGCCTCTGTCAGGTAACAGGTGGGGCCTTTGGCTTGCGGGGTGCAGGCTGGTGTTGAAAGCGGGTCTTTCTCTTTGAGACCCTTGTTCTCACCGACAGGGCTTAAGCAAACACAGATTGCTGCCACCCTTTGTTTCTGATGGAATAGGTCTGGGCGGAGGCCAGAGAACTTGCGTGTCTAACAACTTCTCCAGTGATGCCAGTGCTACTGGTCCATGGGCCACCCTTTCAGGTCCCCTTTTCTAGACTCTACCCAGGCCTCCAACTGTGAGAGGCTTCCAACAGAGGCACCTCCCAGAATGTAGTTCATAAGACGTGCCCAGGCCTTAATCCTGCCCCTCCCATCCTCTCTACCTCTCGCCTTGGGTATGTCCTTGTACATAACTTGTAAAATCTGACAGAGAACACTGTCCGCGTGCCCTGCCCACTTGGAGTTGCTGCCTGGATCCCATCTAAGTCACTCTGGGAGCTGGTTGATCTTTGGCCACTAACCTGTATCTTGGTGTTCTCACTTGTAAAGCGTGTTCCTGATTCGGTGTGAGAACACATACAATGTGCTCAGTCCATTCAGCCCCTAAGTAAGTGGTGGTGGTGGTGGTGGTGGTGATGTTACCGCTGATGGAAGAGTTTCTGTCCCTTTGGCCCCCAATGGGTGATATGCAGCAGGCACCCCTCGTGTACCCACTTGAAGCCCCAGGGAGACGTGGGGCTCTGAACCTGGCACAGGTGTGGCTCTCTCCCCATGAAGTTCTTAAGTCCATGTCGGCATGTGAAGTCTTCTACTTAGAAAACACGTGCAAGTTGTGTGAGTGACGAGTGCCTTGCCTCAGTGAGAGTCCAAGTGCTGCTTTTCCTTCTCCTAAAGATGATGACCACTTCTCACCTGAGGCGGACGCAGCTATGAGCGAGATGACAGGAAATGCAGCACTCCTGGCTCAGGTGTGTGGCTGGGGGGTGGGACAGACTGGACGGTCTTCTCAGGAGCCTCCCACCTGGCATCTGCAGTGCCTCCTGGCCTCGCTTAACTCTGGGCATCTTGGAAACTGACCTTGCGGTGCCTGCTTTCCTGTGGCTCACACCCTGGGTTGGCCAGCAGTCTTTAAGGGGAGGTGCACGGGTAGATCTTAAACATGGGCGGGGGGTTGTTTTTGTTTTTTTCAGGTGACGAGTTACAGTCCAACTGGCCTTCCTCTGATCCAGCTATGGAGTGTGATTGGAGATGAAGTGAGTTCTGTCCTTTCCCTTTTAACCTCCAGACGCTCTTGGTGGCTGCAGTTGGGAGTAGTGCTAGTGTCACCTAGTGGGTAGAGGCCAGAGGTGCTG
Organism: Hippopotamus amphibius kiboko; assembly: GCF_030028045.1. Taxonomy (NCBI): domain Eukaryota; kingdom Metazoa; phylum Chordata; class Mammalia; order Artiodactyla; family Hippopotamidae; genus Hippopotamus; species Hippopotamus amphibius. Next base: position 27,183,150 of record NC_080202.1, on the reverse strand, counting down.
CTCACCGTCCTGCAGTGCACGTGACAGTCCCCACGACAGCATGCCCGTGAGCCTTCCTGGACCTTGTCCATTTGGGGTTTCTCTTTCCTCTCCTGGAACTAAGGCTTAGATTTCCTCAGCCTGTTGGAAAGCCTACTTGCATGCCGACAGAGCCTGTAGGTGAGTCCTCTGCTGGCCCAGCAGATGAGTCAAGTCCCCGCCCCATGACTCCGGCACCTGCAGTGGCAGCTGGGCTGTGGGAGGAACCCACACTGGCCTGGGAAGGGGCCCCTGCTTCCGTGGCCACGCGCTCCAAACCTTTCTCTCCTAGGTGGTGTTGATAAACCGGTCGCTGGTGGAGCGAGGACTCGCTCAGTGGGTGGACAGCTACTACACAAGCCTCTGACCCCGTCTCCACAACGCTTCTGGAGTCTTTTTTGCACTGTTGAAATTGGGCTTGGCACTCAAGGCAAAGACTTTACATCAAAATTACAAATGTTGTCCTCCCCAGAAAGTCCTTTCTTTCTGTACTGTAGTCATGTTGAGATGTCTCTGAGACAAGAAGAGAACTGTGGGTTCTTTTCAAAGTCATAGGGCGGCGAGTAGCCAGCCAGTCATCTTAACCTGGTTGTAAGCTGTTTATAAAAAAAAAGGAAAGGTGGAAGGAAAACTGTCTCAGCTAAGTTGTCCCGCCCTGCTCCATTCCGTTCCTCCTTTCTTCCTATTTCCTCCCCTACCCAAACCCCAACCCCAACCCCTGTAGCAGACAGGCCAAGGGATGTGTTGCTTGCTTTTGGGGGAGGGGTTTCTTTTACCTTCAGAGTCTTTCTTCAGGGAGCAAGATATGAACTGACTGATGGGCATCGATTACTTTGTATAGCATACGAATGAATTTATGATGTTTAACCATTTTTTATAAACTCCATCTAGTTCTCCAAGAAGGCAGACTTTTTAATGCATCTGTAAATACAAAGCAATCGTACCTCCGGCCTCAGTCATTGGGGAAGGGGGAACTGTTATCTTGCCAAGCCTGGTTGTAATTTGTAACCATTTTCTATTTGTGCAAACTCTGTAAATATGTTTAAAAAAATGTAATTATTTTGTACAAGATACACTGGAGAACAAAGGGAACTCACAATTTTTCCACGTCCCATGTTGTCTATGAGCAGAAGTTACTTGTGCAGGCCACCGCTGTCTGTCCCAGCTCCCATCGCGTCCTGCATACTGGACAGGGTGACTGTATGGTATAGGTGTGATCCAGGGATTTTTTTTTTTTTTCTGTACAAATTTGTTTAAAAAAAAAAAAAACAACTCATTGAATTACCTTGCAGTGGCGTGTGTTTGATTCTTTTTTAGACTGACTTCATTCAGCATTGTGCAATTTAAATAACTTATAAACTTATATAAATCTCAAATTGTATACACTATAGCTTTGAGTCCATTTTTTCCATGGTGAAAAAGGGGAGTGAAGGTGGTTGTGAGTGAGATGGCCTGTAGGGTCCCATCTAAACTAGGAGACCCATGGCTCTTTGAAGACAATTTAGCTAGAAATTTCCATCTCCTTTTCCCCTTCTTTGCCCCACAAGGTGGCAGCCAAGCTTCCTTTCGTTTCCTCCACTGATGGTCTTAAATAGCCAGGCTTGAGTTTAAAGCACTGGTTTCCCAAATTCTTTGTGCATTCTTAATAGATCTGTGAAGTTATTTAATGTACTCTAGTGCTAAGAATGATATTTAAAAAAAATACATGTACATGGTGAGAGCAGAACTAAGTCTTGATCTGAGGGCCCCTCCTCTTAAAGGTCCTTGGGCCCAGGCCTCTGTCTCTGGGCTTGCCCACCCCTCCAAGGGCTTCTGGAGAGCTGAGATAGCCTCAGGGTTCTTCACACGGAAGGCATCCTCCCACAGAGCTGCAGCCACTCTCCCCAGCTGTGGGTACCAAGTGATTAAAAGCCTCATTTTCCCTCATCTGTAGGATCAGATAATGGTACCAACCTCCGTAAGGCAATGAAATGAAATGGAAATATTGGGTTGGCCAAAAAGTTTGGGTTTTTCCATTGTAAGATGTTACGGAAAAACTCAAATGAACTTTTTGGCCAACCCAGTATCTCTGCTTATGCAGAGCCTGGCCCACTGCCAGCTCTCATGTGGCCTTAACCGCCAACAGCCCTAAGTCTCAGCAGTAATTGGGTGTGACTGTGGCCAAGTTGGGTTATACTCAGGTATAAGCTTTTTCTCTGCAATTCTCATCACTGGAAAGGGTGTATGGGAGTCTTCAAGCTAGTTTGAAGAGGGCTCACAAAGCCAAGAGTGCAGGTTCTCTATCTTTGGGAGCTGTGGAGGGGTTTTGATGGCATGAAGCATGTGATTCTGGTGCAGGGAGGAGGTTGGGTGAGGTGGAGGAGCAGAGACCAAAGCCAGGGTGGTCCACTGAGACAGGCTTCCTCTAGGATAGCTCTTGGGGCCAACAGATGATGGGGTCAGGATCCTTGGGTAAAGCCCCAGGATTGTGGAGGGGAGGCCATTGGGAGGAGGAGGGTGGGCTGTGTTTGTTGTCTTGGGTCTTAACCTTCAGGGTTAGAATATTGGAGGAAAGTGACTTGGAAGTTGCTGAAGGGTATGTACTGTTTGGTTAAATACTTCTTATATTGCTGTGGGCCTTTGATTAATTAACAGAATTCTGAAGAAGTTGATTTTGCCCATCTTGCCGGTAACCTTGTTACTTTTACAGAGGAGCAGGTTTATGGGTTTACAGAGGTCCTTCCTCCACCAGGTCAGATGGCAGCCCTCCGGGCAAATACATTTTTGATATGTTCTTTGAATTACCTGTGGGTCATCCAGGGGCCAGCTTAAGTGTGAACTTGAACTCTCCGGAGAAGCCGGGGCTGAGGAGAGATGGGGTGATCTGCCCCAAGTGTTGGGGAGAGGTGGGCGGCTGAGCATAGGAGCTAGAGCATCCAGCCTGTTTTCACTGCAGGTGTTGTGTGGACTGTAGCCCCTGTCTGGTCCTTGGGGCCCTGCTGGGTATGGGAGCAGTGACTGGACCTAGTGGGATGTCAGCATGGAGGCTGGGTTCTGGGGTTACTGCTGCACCTTGTACAGCTTAGAGGTGGCACCTAACCATTGCAGGCTTAAGATCAAACAAGGTTGAGCTGAAGTTTCGGAGAACTTCCTGTGCTGTTTTACGGGTAATACTTAGTCGTCCAGACAACCCCGCGAGGCGGGTCCCAGAGGTAGGAGACGGGGACTAGATCAGTTTGCAGATGGAGTGGAGCTGAGACTTAAAGCCAAGCTCTCAACCGTGACTCCTCTGCGATAATGTGAGGATAATTAGACCTCGTCCCGTGCCCCCAGACACACACCACAGTGGCTAACTCACCAGCCCATAGATGGGAAAGCTTCGGAACTGAGAACTGGAAAAACCGTGAAGGGAGAGATGCATCATTTTGTCTATTTGAAAAATTTAAATTTATGTAAACAAATTCAGGAGACACTTGTCGCATTTAGGCCAGAGAGTGAACTTTTTAACTTTTAAGCCTCCGTGAGCAAGTGTCATAAAGGATGACAGAACATTGAGAACCCAGGCCCGTTTCAGGACCAGCGCTGTCCAGTAGACATAGTATGAGCCACGTGTATGGTTTAAAATTTTCTAGGAGCCTCAATAAATAGGAAAAATCAGATGAAATGAATAATAGTTTATTTAACCCATTGTTTCAACATGTAATGGACATGAGAAATATTGAGATATTTTACAGTGTTTTTATACTAAGTCTGGATTCCCACACGTGTATTTTACACTCCTGCCTGTGGGTTCAGACTTACGGCAGCTCAGGTGCTCCACAGCCGCAGGTGGCCGGAGGCTGCCCGTCTGGACAGCTCAGGACTGGACTGTTCCATGATCACCATTGCACCAGTACTAACCACCTCATGGATAAGTTCTAGGTTCTTTTGTGCATTTCTCTAGATGAACTTTAGAATGATTTTGGGGGGGAGGGGGTCATGGAAAATGTTCTACCATATTTGAAAATAATGCATATTGTTGGTTTGGTATAAAGTTTCATGTAATCTATTAAATTCAGCTTGTAAGTTATTTAAATCTGTTTTTCTTTTTTTCTGTCTCCCTCCAGCCCACCCCACCCCCCTTTTCTTTATGCCTGTACTATCTATTTCTAAGAAAACTGCATTAAAGGATTGTGTATTGGTATTTTCATGTTTTCCTTTTTTCCTCGACAGCTTCTTTTTATAAATTTTGGTTGAAGCTTGGTTTTAAAAAGCTCGTGGGAATTCCCTGGTGATCCAGTGGTTAGGATTCCGGGCTCTCACTGCCATGGCCTGGGTTCAGTTCCTGGTCAGGGAACGGAGATCCCGCAAGCCACACAGTGTGGGGTAAAAAAAAAAAGAGAAAAGAAAAAGCTCGTGAATGATATTTTCTCATCAACATAAAATATCTTCCTGTTTCGTGCTTTTTGTTTTGAATTTTATATCCTTTTCCGGCATCACTTTACAGAAGGTAGGTGGTTTGTAAACAGCACGTTGCTGGAATTTTTTCTATTTTGGTGAAATCCAGAAAGTCAATCGGTGAATTTAACTTGTTGATTGTGACCACTGTTGCAATATTGTTTATCATTTAGTTCATTTTCCTATTATGTTTTCTAATTGGCTCTTTTTTTTTTTTGCTTTTATCATTGTTTGGTCAAAGATTTTCCTTGTAGTAAATTTAGCATTCAACATCTTGATTCTATGTTATCAGTGGATTTCAGTTTTCCACTTTCTCCCTGAAACTCAGCAGAATGTCAGATTTCTGCCTTTCCTACAAGTGCACGCGTGCGCACACACACACACACCACGCAAGTTCTGTGTCCCCTGGGTTCCTGGGTTTTGTTCAAATCATCTAGAATACAGTTCAGAATTTTCACATATGCCTCTACCTCAAGAGTCTTTTAATGGTGACATTGAACTTCAGTCATGTTATCAAGAAAACTTTTTGCCCAACTTCCTATTGGGAGCTTTGTTGCTCACCTGTTTCTTATGTATCTGTTCCCGAGTTGTTGTTTTTTTTTTTTTTTTGGTAGGGGGGTGCTGCACTGGGTCTTTGTTGCTGCACACGGGCTTTCTCTAGTTGTGGTGAGCAGGAGCTACACTTCGTTGCGATGCACAGGCTTCTCATTGCGGTGGCTTCTCTTGTTTCAGAGCACGGGTTCTAGGTGTGCGGGCTTCAGCAGTTGTGGCACGTGGGCTCAGTAGTTGTGGTGCATGGGCTTAGTTGCTCCGTGGCACGTGGAATCTTCCCAAACCAGGGATTGAACCCGTGTCCCCTGCATTGGCAGGCGGATTCTTAACCACCGCACCACCAGGAAGTCCCCCGAGTTCTTTATTTTGATTCACTTTTGTCTGTTGTATTTGAGTTTTTTTGCTTTCAGAACACGTATGAATCCTTGCACACATGAATCCTGTCTTTTTGTCTTGACACACCAGTGTTTGTCAGGCTGAGCATCTCTGCTGGAGTGGACATCTTCTTGCCAAAAAATCCACCCTCTCTCCCCGTCCACACAGTAGGATTGCACATACTACTGTGCTCCGGTACGTTGGCAAAAGGTGGGTCGAGGTGGTGTTTGTCCCAAGGCAGATGCTTCAAGAGCCAGTGTACGACTCACTGGGCCTCTCCCTCTGGCCAGCATTCGCGGAGTTCCAGGTGGAGACTGGTCTGTGTGCCTCAGTCCTGGCATGAAGATGGTGTAGAACAGAGCTGCGGCCAACCTGAGACGGGGGTGTGGTGTACCAAGCAGGTCTGTTATGAGTCCTGAGGTGTAGGGGCTACACGTGGCTTATCCTGGCTTGTCCTGATCAACGGTACCATTCTGGGTCCCAGACTTTCCTCTGAGGACTCGGAGCTCTGGCCATGGCCTTGGGGCAAGTTCCTTACCCCCATAACCCCTATCTGTAAAATACTGGGTGAATTAGATGAGCACAGAGGTACTTGACAGATTTGATTTCAGATTGATCTGTAAGGGCCTTGCTGGAGATTCCTTTTAGTGAGGCTGACTTATTTTGTATTTTTACAAAGCAAATCATCTAGGAGAGATCTTGGCTGTTTGTTGCTAGCAGTAGGCCCGGCTGACATCTGGTGGGGACAGACGGCCATGTGTGAGAAGCTGGGGAAGGTGGCTACCTCCTACCTCGACTGGGCATGGATTTCTCATCTTTCCTGGCCCCCCTGACTTGGTGACGGGCAGGAGCTCTGCCTATGCCCACTGATCTCTTCCTCTCCACTGAGTGCCTGCTGTATGCCAAGCATCCTGCTGGGGGCTGCAAGGATGGGACACACTCTGGCCCTTTAAGAAGCATCGCTACTTGATGAGGTCTGCGCAGATGGTGCTTTGCTGTGGAGATGCCTCCGTCACTTCCTATGGGATCCTGGCAACCACTGATGAGGTGGGCACTTGGGGCTCAGAATCAGCAGAGCTGGACCTGAACCCAGGCCTTCCAGACTCCAGACTGTGCTTTTCCCTGCATGCGGTGCCTCTGTTTCTCTTTGTTTAGCCAAAGGAGCCACGTGGACAAGGATGAGTGAGGCCAACAGTCCTGTGCTTGCTGGGAGGGCTCCCGGCAGGAGGTGGCCTCCACCAGGCTCCACTGAAAGAAGGGGAGGCCGAGGAAGGGTGGGGGCGGGGGGAGAAGCAAGGCCGTTCTCCTGCTGAGAGGGGGCTTGTCCTGTGGGTCAGGCTCAGGGCAGTTGGAAAAGGAGCTGATAAAAGTGAGAGCAGACATGGCTTCACAGCAGGTTGTCTGCAAATCCATCCTGTGTGCAAGTTCTGTCTCTGTTTTTTAATAGGTGATAAACATACACAATACATGATTCCAAAGATACATGAAGATAGCAGTGGAAGGCCGCCTCCTTTCCTGTCCCCCAGACACACATTTCCTCTTCAGGGAGACTATTATGAGGTTCTCATGTTCCTATTCAGCCACATGAATGGTAGAGTGACGTAAAACCATGGTCACAAACCAGGCCTATGTTTGTAAATAGTTTTATTTGCACACAGCAACGGCCATTGTTTACCTATTGTCTAGGGCTGTGTTTGTGCTATAGCCACAGAGTCAAGAACCTGTGATAGAACCCTCCCTGCAAAACCCCAAATGCCTAGTCCTTTATGGAAAAAGTTGACTGACCCCGCACTGTAAACACTTGTGCACTCATCCCCCCAATTTAAAAATCAAACTGAGTATGTCCTGCCTCTTCCAACCATGAATTCTTTAGGCTTTGAGAATTACGGAATCTTCAGGCTCCTTGGGATTCTCCGTAGGGGCAGCTCTGTGTCCTGTAGACTGCCCCCTGCTGGAGGCCTTGTTCCTGGTCAGGTGACCAGGCCAGAGCCCCAGGTGGACCAGGAAGGCCCTCATTGGGGCAGCAAAGTGTGGTCCACAAGCCCAGTGCACTGGCAGCACCTGGAGAGACGCTCCGGCCCCCCACTGAGCCACATCTTCATCTTAATGAGACTCCCAGTGATTCATGTGCACATCTGGGTTTGAGAAGCACTGATCCAGGGCTTGTCTAACCCTGGCTGCATATTAGAATCTCCTCTAAAACTACCAATGCCTGGGACCTGTTCTAAGAGATGCAGATTTAATTGAGCTGGGCTGCAGCCTATTGAGATGTATATATATATGTGTGTGTGTATATATATATGTGTGTGTGTGGGTATGTATTTAATTATTACCTTTGGGGTATAATGTATACTCTATCTTTGTGTAAAGTACACAAATCTTGAGGGTAGACTGTATGCATTTTTTTGCATATAATTACACCTTGGGTAATCATGATCTGCTGAAGAAAGAGAAGCATTTCCAGGAGTTTCTCTCATGTAGTTTTCTAGTCAATACTCCCTCCCCAGGTCATCATCATGCTTCCTTCACCCTAAGATTAGTTTCGCCTGTTCTGGAACATCATATGAATGGAATCGTGCAGTAAGTACATGAGCATCTTGCGTTTTCCACTCACGGTGATGTCTGAGAGGGGATGTGTGTCGGTAGCCCTCTTGCTGTGTGCATTCCTCTGTATGAACGTGCTGCAATTTATTATCCAATCTTTGGCTGATGGTCATTTAAGATTCCACTTTCAGGCTGTCATGAATAAAGCTGCTATGATCATTCTTGTGTTTTTAGTGGCTGTGTGTATTCATTTCTCCTGGTCCTGCACCTGGGAGGAGGACTGCTGGGCCATGGTGGGGGGGAGTGGGAATAGGTTTGGCTTCAGTAGTTATTTGCATTTTGGGATTTTAAAAAGCTCACCAGGTGACTCTGGTGTCCTGCGGTTGATTTGTCCCAACTGCTGCTCTGTTTCCCCAGTCGCCTTCCAATAAATTCCTCATTCATCTCTGTTGCTTGCCACCCGTGAGCCCTGTCCAACCAGACATGTAGTTCCGGCCCAATTCCCACCCCACCCCTGAATCCAAGTCAGTGTTCAAATCTCTCCCCATCAGCCATGTTGACTGGATTCCAGTGTGGACTGGGTGGCTCCGCCGCCGGAGCCCTCAATACCTGCAGCAGCCTAGCTCAGACTCTTGAGCCAAGTCTTCCTCCTGTGCCCTCTGGGCCCTCCAGACACGGACATGGCAGCTGTCGATTCCCAGCACCTTCTCTGTCTTGAGAGCACCAACACTGGGCTGACACGAGGATGAAGGAGCATAAAGCGTGTAAAGCACTTAGCACAGGGACCGGTGGAAAGTGTTCAACAAACGATGCCTAAATGCAGATAATAGAACATTTCCTTCGTCACGCAAAGTTTTAATGGGCCTCGTGGCATCAAGAGCTGCAGCGTCCAATATGGAAGCTGCTGGCCTCAGACACCTATTGAACTCTTGAAAGGTGATTTGTCCAGATGGAGATGTATTGTAAAGGTAAAATATACACTGAGAAAAATCATTACATGTTGGAATAATATTCTGGATATAGTGGGTTAAAGAAAATATAGTCACACCTGTTTCTTTGCACTTTTTTTTCTTTACAAAAATTTTTTGTTTTTTTTTTTACTTTTAATTTTTAATTAAAAAAATTTTTTTTCTTCTGTCTTCTTTCCTTCTTCGTCCTTTTTAAGGGTGGCTGGTGGACATGTGGAGATGGCTCATGTGGCTCACAGGTTCCTGTTGCACAGCGCCAGGGAGAGGCACAGAAGTACAGGAAGTCACTTTTTTAGATAATCTTTCTCAAATCAGGGCCTCATGCCATCTGCTTCAGAGTTTACCCAGAGTGACTGTTAAAAATGCAAAGTGCTGGGTGCTACCCAGAAACTCTTAAGAATGGGACTGGGAATCTGCATTATCAATGAACCTCCCAGCAAAACTCCTGCCCTCTTAAATTTGAGATCTACTGCTCCTAGACTTGGGGCAATCTGATTTTCCTCTTTAACAGGTATGCCCTCTTAGCTCAGATTGTGAGAAGGTGAAACTCTCATTTCCTACTTCGACCTGGCTGCCAGGAATTGTTGAGGACTGCTTTGGGTTAAATTAAATTTTGTTTTGCTGTCTGCCAGGGTGTCAGAGTTGTCATGCCTTAGATTAGAAGAAGCTGGGGGACAAACACCATAGTCTGTTTGTATTGTTGAGTTTCTGGCTTCAGAAGACTTGTCCTCCAGCCTCAGTTCTGCCTGTGGTTGCTCAGAGGATGAAAAAAAAAAATCATTTAACTTCAATACAGAGCTTACCTTTAAAAAACGTAGAAATAACAAAAGGAAATGCACGTCACACAAGCCAAGAATTTCTTGGGCAGTTTTCAGGGTCTGCAATTCACGCGTTACAGATTGCCGCCACTGTGGCCTTGGACCACTAGATGGCGCCACAGCACAAGTTTCTGGAAGTATTGCCTCCCTCCACCTCTACCAACCGATTGTTGGAACAGTGGTTCTTCAAGTAAGGTCTCAATCTCAGAATTTATTAGAAATGCAAATTCTCAGGCTCTACCCCAGGTCTACTGAATCAGAAACTGACTGCTTTAACGTGCCACCCAGGTGGTTCTGCTGCACACTTAAGTTTGAGAATCACTGTCCTGGAATCTACCTTAGGGTAGCTTGAGTAAATGTGAATAGAAGTGGATAGTCTTGATGGAGAGGGGTGAGTGGGGGCAGGCGGCAGGCTAGGGAGGGGAACGGTGAAGGTATCTGGTGCAGGAACAATTCCACATTGTCCACATTTGGACAGGGCTCGTCCAAATAGGGGAGAAGTTAAGGAACAAGACACCGGCTGGCAATTTTATATTTTTCTTTTTCTGTTAGGCATGTCAAGTGATGGCCACTGGACAGAGGGAAAAGGGGGGGGGTCACTGGGGAACCCCCACTTTAGATGAAAGGTCCTGGGCCGGGAGCAGAAACACAGAGGCTGGCCAGCCTATGCCCCCACTATGGCTATTTATTTCTGCCCGTGCTGAAATTTTGCCAAAGCAGCCACTGTGTTAATGGACTAAAATCTTGCAACCCTCCCAAGACGATTCAGGAAGATGGATACTCAGAAATCAAAAAGAACCTTGAGACTAGGTGGAAAAATCACTAGTGTATGAAAATCATATTTCTATCTTTTCAATCCTATCTGTGTCCTAAGGGGAGGCCAGTGCCAGAATGAATTCGTATCTCTCTCTTTTTTTTTTTGACACAGACAAAAATTCCTTTTGCAGGTGGCTCCTCTGCCTTCAAAGGGGCAACGTATCATGCAAATAATTTTTTTCAGCTATGACGTGTACAGTTTAGTTTGATTTATTTTTGATGTCAGAAACAAAATGGAAAGTTAGCGCTTTAAAAATGAGCGTGGCTGGCTGAATAAATAAATAATACACTCTTGGCCAGAACCTGCCAGTGCCTCCTTAAATTGCCCATTGATTCTTTAATTCTCTGCACTTTAACATTTACGGAAATTAAGAGGCCACAGAGCATGGAGATGTCTTTTGTTAAACAAATGAAGGAAGCCAGGTTTCAGAAGGTGTAGTTCTTCCTGGGCTCTGACCTGGCATTTAAACGCAGGAGGGGAAGACCAGGTGCCCTGGATGGTTTCTTCCGGAGCAGGAGGGGCCTCCCTTGTGTTTCCAGCCATGAATATTCATGGTGTGTCCTCGGACCTGAGAACCCACAGAACACGTTCACTAACCTGAGTAGACCGGCCACAGGTCCTGAGGAGCCACCTCCATTTCTCTCAGGGAAGGAAACACTCCTGGAAGATTTCTTTATCCTCATTTCCAGGCTGGGTGGGGGCACCAGCCCTTCTCACCACCCTCAGGGGAGACCCCTGGTGTTCCCGAACCCCATGGGCCTCCAGAGCCTCAAGGTTCATCACCACCCTCAATCTTCAACTCCAGTCATTCCAAACTTTGGAAAGTTCGAGTTCTCTTGCCTCTGCGCCTCTGCTAAGACTGTCTGCACTGCTGGTTGTCCCTTCTTCTAACACATTGAGGTTTCCTCTTCCAGGAAGTACTCCTGAATCCTTGCCCCACCCCGGCCTCCTACCCAGGTGTGGAAGGGTACCCCCACCCCACCCCTCGCAGCTGCCCCGGGCCGTCAAAGCACACGGAGCACCCTTCTGCTGAGACATTGCCTCCTAGTATTTGTGAGTCTCTTGAGAGCAGGGCATGTCTTCTATTTCTGTAACTAGTATATGAAACAGGACCCAGAACATCATAGGCCCTCAAAAACTATTTGGTTGAATGAGTAAACGATTAAGGGCATTTGCCCTCAAGCAGATACTACAGAAACTCAGTTAACAGAGGATGAAATGCTGCAAAGGGAATTCTGTGACTATTTCCTTGTTTTTTGGCTGAGACTGGCTAAGAGCTGTGTGATCTCAGGGAAGTCACTGACCTCTCTGGGCCTCAGTTGGCTCATCCGTGAACTGGGGTCAAGAACAGTAGTGCCGTCTCAAATTGTGGGAATTTAAAGTTTCTGGCATTGAGGGCACTTGATAAATATTTTGTTTATGATTCATGCCCTTCAGCTGCTGAATGGGGTGGGTGGGGGGGCAGTGAGCAACACTGGCTGGCTGCTTTTCTGTAACACTCTCAAACAGACCATCTTTGTCTGCTTCTGTGCGTTCTTCCAGGGTGGGGTCTACCCCCTTTCTCTGGATCCAAGGCATCCATCATTTCCTCCACAGTGAAGACCCAACGGCTGGTCCCCACTCTGCTCTCTCCTTGAACCACACTTGATGACTTCTTGGCTTTAATTATGGCTCCAGAGGGACGCTTCCATCAAAACGTCTGCTGCCCAGGCCCCTGCTCCCACGTGCCCTTTCCTTCCCAGCTGGGCTGGGGGATGAGGCTGGGACCCCCCACTCCTGGCACACGTCCTCAGCTGGCTGCCTGCAGAAGCCCTCTCCTTTCTCAGTCCCAATGCCCCTTTCCATCAGCATCTCCATTACATTAGAATTCTCGCCCTTCTACTTATCACATCAGCATCGCACCTGCCTGTCTCCGCCACTGTCAACATCCCCGCTTCTGTGGCTCGGGCAGCCCGGCGCCCGGCGCTCCCCTCTCTCTCTCTGGCAATTATGATTCCCTCCCCAGCTCACGTCGAAAGTCTTTGTTCTTCTCCCTGAACGTTCAAGTTAATTTCTACCGACTGTTTATTCAGCCTTTGTACTGGCGGGCTTGCTACTTACTCAGGAAACGAAGCCCCCGGAGGGAGAGAGTGGGGACGCGGAACGGCACTTTAGGACAGGAAGGAAAGACACTTCAGAGAGTGCGGGGGTGAGGCGGCAGCTCTGAGGGCTCCTGGGACCTGGGCGTGGGGAGGGGAAAGGAACCGGGGGTGGCGTGGCGGGCCAGTTCTCAGGCGCTGCTTTTTGGGTTAGCATCTCGGTAGTTGTCTCGGGTGTAAGCCTGTGTGCGTATACACATGGATACGTATGCATGATGCAGTTACAAACCTGTATATATGTATGTAGGAGGCTGGAAAAAATAGCTGTCAGGGGCCACAACTGTCTCTCTGTGGGTCTTTTGTTCTGCCGAGCATCCTGAGAGTTTGGGAGGAGGTTCTGGGCAGGCAGAATTGCCCTCCTCTCAAGAGAAGAATTTGGGGCAGAGAAGAGGTGGTCCAACAGGGCGGGGCATAGAGGAGAGCGGGGAGCCAGGAGGGAGGAGGGCAGGGCTGTGTGGCCAAGGAGAAAGCGCGACCAGGGCGGCCCGGGGAATAAGATGCCCTTTTAAGCTGCCGGCTGTGAGGGGCTGCTGTGACTCCTCAGCGTGCACAGAAACGCCGGTTTTTAGGCAGCAGCTTTGTACCCGAGGCTGCTTGGAGGGTAGCAGGGGTGTGGGGAGAAGACGTGTGTCCCGTTTATGAACTAACACGGGGGTGCACATGAAGCCACAGACAGGAGGCAGAGGCTGGACGTCTAGAACTTCAAACAGTTGGGAATTTGGAGGAATCTTGGGGAGAGCTTTGGCCTGTGGAATGAGGCGGCTGAATCAATGTCTCCCCTTAGGGAGCCTGGGATTCTCTACGTAAAAACACATACAAACAAAAGAATATGTTCATAATAGATAAAATGCATAAGTGCAAAATGTGACATAATACACAACATGTATACATTATATACAGTATGTTAAATATATTTATAAATGTGTGAACTCATGTAAAATAAAATATAAAATACATAAAAATCAAGTATATTTCTATAATCCAAATAAAATACATAGAAGTGTAGTACATTATAGTAAATATCATGTATATAATATACATGAAATATAGAATGTGTAATCATGTTTTAAATATATATAAATGTATGTATATACATAAAATATAAATAAAATCTTGGAACATAAAATAGAGTCACACCTTTTGTTTTCCCCTACTATCTCTAACTTTTGTTTGGAGGGTTTACTCCATTTACATTTTTCAACTTTATTGATGTATAATTGGCATGCAGGAAGTTGCCCATATTTAAAGCATACAACTTGATAAATTCTGACATATGTACATACCTGTGCACCCATGACCACAGTCAGGATCATGAATATATCCATCAGCCCCGAAATTTACTCCGGTCCCTTTGTAATCCCTCCTGTCCCTCCCGCCTCCCTCCCATCCCCAGGCAATCAGGAATCTGCTTTATGTCACTGTAGATTCATTTGTGTTTTCTGGAACTTTGTATAAATGGGATCGTACAGTGTGTGCTCTTTTCTGCCTGGCTTCTTTCACTCAGCATCCTTTGTGGAGACACATCCACGTTGGGGCCAGTATCAGTGGCTCTTTCCTTTTTATTGCTGAGTTCCATTGAATGGATGGACCACAGTTATTCAGCCACATGTAGAAGGACATTTGGGTTTAATATTCAAGCGAAAATATCTCCAACCTTCCCACCCCTCTCCCCGCCATGCCATGAATTGCAGGAAGTTCCTCTTGCTTCCCAGGTTTCTCCTAATTTCTCAAGAGCCCCAAGAGCTGCAGGGTTCATTTCTCCATGGGTTGTTAAGTTCAGGGCCTGCTGCCAGCCTAGGGAGAGCTGCCCGGGTGGTGCCCCGTCTCACTCCGGCCCCATCGGCCCCATCTTCGGGCAGGCTGGGCGTGGGTGGCCAGCTAACACCCATTCCTTGTGTCTGTGGCTCCTCAGGGAGCTGGGTCAGGAGAGGTTCCGGCAGCCGCCCTAGCATGGTGCCCAGCTCAGCACTATGATCCCCGTTTGCTCCATGCAGGGACACATCTGAGCCTCTCCACTGTCTGTTGGACTGCATTCCGGGCTGCCCTAGCAACGCACTCATGGTCACACTCGTGTGAAAGCTCACACTATTAGTGCTCAGCCTGCTGACCTAGAGCCTCAGTGCTCCCTGAAAGTCTCCAGCTATTGTTTCTGGAAGGCTCTGGGCGGTCCCTCATGTTCCATCCAGGCTCCTAACTAGTCTCTCCCTCACAACCTCACCGGCTTTCTTGCTGTTGCTCAAGCACACAGGTGTGTTCCTGCCTCAGGGCCTTTGCACTTGCTGATCCCTCTGCTAGAATGCTTTTCCCTGGGATGTCTGCTCCTTCCTTACCTAAAATCTCACCCCTCACCAACCTGATATGTCACGTTTCCCACTTGGTTTTTTCTCCAGGCATCACCATCTAACACATCATGTAGTTTACTTCTCTTTCTGTTTATCACTGTCTCCTCCACTAGAATATAAGCTCCGCAAGGAAAGTAATTTGTCTACTTGATCCATCGGTGACCCCAGCTCCTAGACTTCCTGGCACGTACCCTGTGCTTAAATATTCATCGAAAGAACGAATGAATAAATGAACTCCTGGCTCACTGTTCATTCTATTGGAGAAGAGCATCCAATCCCTTCAGGATGAATAGCCAGAGGCAATTTCCACCTAAAAAGGGCGTGAAACTTCCACACTGAGAGCTGGGGACTTAGCTGTCTTTAGCGAGTCCTGGTAGATGAAACAGTGCAGGAAACTGTGCCCCCACGGAACTGTCTCAAGGATCAGCTCCTTCAGGTGTTTGCAAACTGTTTCAAAAGACAGTGCATCCCTGCTCTTTTCCCCGAAAGAATCGTCCTGGAATTTCATTATGCAAAATAGATAAAATCGATATTTTATTAGTATAAAACTACAGGTTTACGTTTAGCACATTTACTGACTAAATGAGGATACTGAGATTGATAAAAATACAAATTTGACTAAATGCGATGTGGTATCCTGGATTGGCTGGGTCCTGGAACAGAAAAAGGACGTTAGTGGGGGACAACCAGTGAAATCTGAATAAAAGCTAGAGTTTACTTACTAGTAATATACCCAGGTTGTTTTCTTAGTTTTGAGAAATAAACCGTAATGTATGATGGCAAATATTAGGAGAAACTGAAATTGGATGAGGGTACTCAGGAACACTTGGGACTATATCATTGCTATATTTTTATTTTTACCTCTTAGCTGCACTGTCTTCGTTACAGCATGCAGGATCTCCGTTGAGGCATGCGGGATCTTTTGTTGTGGTGCGTGGGCTCCAGAGCACATGAGCTCTGTTGTTTGCAGCGCATGGGTTCTCTAGCTAAGGACTGCAAGCTCAGTAGTTGTGGTGCACGGGTTTAGGCGCCCCTTGGCATGTGGGATCTTTGTTCCCCGACCAGGAATCAAACTCACTCCCCCTGCATTGGAAGGCAGATTCTTAACCACTGGACTACCAGGGGAGTCCCTATCTTTATTTTTTTAATTTTTATTTTTTTAAGGTTTTTTGTTTGTTTGTTGGTGTTTTGTTTCGGTTTTTTGGGTTTTTTTTTTTTTTTTTTTTTTGGCCATCCTGCTTGATATGCAGGATCTTAGTTCAATGACCAGAGATCAAACCCGAGCCCCCTGCATTGGGAGTCTTAACCACTGCACCACCAGGGAAGTCCTGCGACTATCTTTATAAGTCCTCTGTGAATATAAAAGTAGCAAAAGAAAAAGGTTATTTTAAAATTTTTATTGCATTAGGAAATAAAATTTAACAAAAAGTACAAATTTGAAATTATGGACAACCATTATCATCTTCTACAACAGAAATGATTGCCGTGTTTGGCTTTGGTTACACAACATTGAAAAGAAACCTTGACTTTCTCAGCTGAGCAGTTGAAAATGGCAACAGATTTTAACAGCTGCTGCCTTGTGGTCTCAGGATGTGCTGAGATTCCGTGGAGAGGGCAGGGCTGACTCGGTAGACCAGGAGGGGAGCAGCCATCTTGCTCCCCTGGCACTGCCAGTCTGCAAGGGGTTAACATGTTGTACAAAGCACAGTGGAGTGTGCTGTTGTCTCCTACAGTTTTAAAACAGTTTAAAATCTTTTTGAAAGGTGACCTTTGCATCTAACATTTGCTGAACCCATGAAGCCTCTCTAGGGCTTTGCCAAGCAGTTTGAAAACCACCGGTCTAAACACAGGTTCCCATTTTACAGATGAAGAAACTGAGGTCTGGAGAGGCGAAGGGACTAAGGTCTCACAACAGTCCAGGGCCTCCCAGGTTGTCCTGTTTCCAGCCAAGAGGTTTATTCCTGTGAATGGAATGTGACTGGATTATTTTAACTGCTGGATAGAAAGTCTTCAATTGCTTCAACGTATGTTTTCCTCTTGATGGTCTTTTACTCTGTTTCCATTTTTCAAAGCTCCAGTGAACCATCTTGAGCTTGTTTCCTTATTCACGTGTCTAGAGCTTCTCTAGGGCACAGTCCTAAATCGCGGTGTGTACATACCCTCAACTTCAACAGAAACACCAAATCATTCTCCAAGTGCTTATAAGAACTGCAGTCCCCTCCAGAGCGGAGCACGTCTCCATGTGACTCCCCATCCTCACCTATATAAAGGAAGGCGGGGTTGGGGGTGGGGTGGGGGGGGGCACGACTTCCTAGGTGGCGCAGTGGTTAAGGACTCATCTGCCAATGCAGGGGACACGGGTGCAATCCCTGCTCTGGGAAGATCCCACATGCCTCGGAGCAACGAAGCCTGTGCGCCACAACGATTCAGCCTGTGTGCTGCAACTACTGAAGCCTGAATGCCTAGAGCCCGTGCTCCACAACAAGAGAAGCCAGTGCAATAAGGTCGCACATCACAATGAAGAGTAGCCCCGGATCACCCCGCAGCTAGAGGAACGCTGTGTGCAGCAATGAAGACTCAACGCAGCCAATAAATAAAAAATAAATACATAAATAAATTTATATGAAAAAAAAGGAAGGGAGCTGTGCCCTGCCCCCCATCTCTCTAGTGTGTGATACCCTGGCCCTCCGGAAACCTTGATGGTCCTGGGAATGCGTTCTAGCCCTGAGCCCATCCTAACTCACCTTGTGGCTTTGGGTGAGTCACTTCCCGGCCTCCCACCCCAGCCTGACTCTCATCTGTGACACGAGGAGGTAGCTCTAGCTCAGAGGTTCCTAATCTGAGTGTTTTCGCTCAAAATTAAATGTTCACCACCTTCTCCATAAAAACAGATGTACTTGCAGTAGTCCTTGATTGAGAAAATACACCACCATCTTAGGCTACTCTGAGTTCATTAACGATTTACAGTGAATTTGTATGTCATTAAACACTGTGACGTGTAACACATTTTGAAATGGTCATAAATGTATCTGTGATCAACATATTTCTTCACCACCGTGTTCTATTCACATGGACACGTGTCCACATCCTGGATGCATACACACTCCCCTACCTCTCCATCTGCGGTGGGAAACTACTGGACTAGAGATGTCAGTGACGGGGAGGGAAGCAGAAAGCCCTCGATCTAAATCCTGCTTTTGCCATTCACCGCATTGCCTAACTTCCTGGGACCCTAGTTTACGTACGGGTGCCTGCACCAGGCGCTGTTCCAAGCACACGTCACATACTAAACTATCTGCTTAGAACAGTTCCTGGCACATAAGTGCTCTCTAAACGTTAGTTCTTCTTATTATCTCAATTAATCCTCCCCAAAACCCTATGAGGCAGTTATTTATTCATATAGATAGAGGTTTAGATATTATTTATTTACTGAGATATTTATCAATCGTGACCGTGTTCCAGGCTTTGATGAGGCACTGGAGATATAACAGGGAACAAAAGAGTCACAAACTTCTGCCTTTATGGAGCACACCACTATTCTGATTTTACACGTAAGGGTGCTGGAGCACAGAGAGGTTAAGTGCCTTTTCTGAGTTTACACAGCAAATGGAACAAGTGAATAGAACAAGCAATCTGGTTGCTGTGTCGACTGGCACTTCGTCACCAAAATCCCTCCACTTTCATCTGGGAACTGCTCCTTCTCACACCCAGTTTGTCCACATGTTGCCTTCAGTAGCTGCTCTGGTCTCTCACAACCCTGCTAATGGCCCTTGGACCAAGCAGGGCACAGGAGTTCAAATACATGGGTTTCCGGCGTTTGGGGTCAGAGAAAACGCAAAGTCAGCCCGTGGAAGCAGTAAGAGGAGAACTTGGGAGTATTTCCTTCCCTATGGAGAATGTCACTCTGGAGGGAGCAGAAAGCCTGGAAGCACGGCATGGAGAGAAGCAGAGACGCGAGGGGGAGAGAGGGAGAGACAGACAGAGATGGACACACCCGTGTTCATCTCTCCAGACTCAGCCGTTCCTGAGACCCAGCCACATTCCTCTCTGGTGTTCCCAGAGACACCCAGTGCCTTTCTATCAAACTCCCCCTTTTTGCTTAAATTTGCAACCAAAGGGCTCCTGATTAATAGACCGGGACACGGCGGGTAACTGTGAGCAGGTACTCGAAGACTCGTTGAGCTCCTGCCACACCCTAGCCTTGCCTTTTGGCATCTGGAGCTGACAGTGTCCTGTTCTCAGGTAACTTTGCAATAGATTCGCTATCTCCAGAGCATGTGGCTGCCCCCTAGCTCTTAATAAATCAGACGGGAGCCTTCTGCATGGAAAAGAGCCTCCGCCATACATCATTTTTGTTTTCCTCTTGGGGAGAACAGCTATGCTACAGCAATAACCTGCCACGTATATGTCTCAAAGCCCTATTTATATAGCCGTATGGATAAATATATATAAATAGGACTGTGGAATAATAGATTAAGGGGTCTGCTCATCCATAGAAGACTTATGGGGCTTTCAGGACCTAATGGCCGCCTGATTCAGTAAGAAAAATGGGTCTTCAGCAGGATGTGGCCAAGAATGAGATGAGCCCATAACCTGATGGAGAGCCCACCCGGGAGATGGCGAGGTGGGGAGGCCTGTGTGAGGCGCCAGAAGCTCTGGCAGAATGAGCCGTGGGAGGGAATGAGCAGAGCCGGACTGTGGAGAGTTATGAGCCCTGAGCCGTCTTCCCAGCTCAGCCCCTATGTTGCTGTGTGATCTTGGGCAGGTCAGTTGCCTTCTCTGAGCCTTGGTTCCTCACATATAAATGAGGAATGTGGACTCGCTGCCCTCTAAGCTTTTCTCACTCTGACATTATAATGCCTGTGAACTGCACGGTCACTGCCCTCGGAAGGTCGGGAAGATCTCAGGTAGGAGGAGGTTATCTCCCAGCCTTGAACCGTCACTGGTGCGACCTTCTCAAAGGCTTCCTCAGAAGGGACTTGCAGCCACAAGACCAGAGGTCCTGGGGCTGTCCAAATAGCAGTAACAACCACTGCTACTACTACTCCCTCATTACTCTGCGCGACAGTGTCTGGGTGCGCTATGCTTGTGACCAGCAGCTAACATTTATTGAGTACTTGCTATGCCAGGCACCATTTTGTATACCGTACATATCTTATCATCCTCACAAGAACCCCAGGAGGCGGGTACCAGTATTTCCTCCATTTAGAGATGAGGAAGCAGAAGCGCAGGGAGCCCCGTGATTGGTCCCAGGCCAAGCAACTGGAAAGTGGTGGTGTGAAGACACCCCCTGGAGTCCGACTCCAGCATCTGCATTCTAGTCTCCGCTGTGTGTGTCCATGTACACGGGCAGAAACGGAGGCTACAAGAGGTTAATTGATGTGTGAACAGCCAGGCTCCTTGGAGTTCTCAGACTTGTCAATTTCGTGGGAAGGGATAGAGAGAAAAAGTACTTCTCCCTGCTCCTCGTATATCTTTCAGTTTTTCCAAGTCAGTCAATTTTTGTTTTTAACAAAAGTCTATTTACAGAAGCAACATATAGGACCCAAGATAACCACACGTCAGCCATGCTTCAGTGAACCCCCAAATCAAAGATGGACTGGATAGCGCGTACCTGAAGCTATTGGCTTTTTCAGGATTTCAGACTCTTTTTTGTTGTTGTTATTCCCTCTGTGGGTTGAAACCAGGCTTTTGTGACTTGATGAGGACACATTTCTCCTGGGGTGTAATAATGCAGCTGGTGTTAGACCTAATGCCAAAGAGAGAACATTTGCTATTTTGGAAGAGTTAATCCTAAAGCTTCTTTCTTTGGCTCCTGCCTTTTGGAAAAGGCATTTCTGAGGCAGGTCCAGGCAGGACTAGAGCTGCAATAATCCGCCCTCAAGCATCTTAATACGAATCACGAAACTTTATGGAGCACTTGTAATGTGCCAGGCCTGGTGCTGAAGGCAGATTTAATTCTCCTGACACCTTCTCTAGAAGTCTTGCTGTTACCCTCACGTTGCAGCCGAGGGGCTGAGGCACAGAGGTTTACAGCTCGGCTGAAATGCCTCAGCCAGCAAGGGGCCGAGCCCGGACCAGTCACCTGAGACCACCCTCCTGCCCCATCAGGGCCCCCAGTGCAGGCACTTGGCCGGACTCCATCCCACTTCCCACCTCCCACCTCCCACCTCCCACCTCCAGGCTGTGTGCTGGAAGTCCACAGACCTCTTCCACCCGGCTTCCCTTGTCCTGTGCCTGGGCGCAGGACAGGGCCTCCCAGAGTTTCAGGGCGGCCAGAGAGGCCCTTTCTTTAAGCTTTGGTTTATTACCCAATGATGACATGTCAAAATGGCTTGCAAACATTGTAGTGTGTTTCAAATGTGAACATGTCTAAAATTAAGGCCATTAGCACAAAAAATAATGGAAAGCAATTTAAGTGTGTTTTTCCAAGCTAAGTACTGGATTTATTTGTTCATAGCTCACACAGACAATAGAATCTGGTAAAGGGATATAAGCATTGTTTTTATTGGGATATAACACATACAGCAAAGTATGTGTAAAGTACACTACTCCTAAGTATACGACTTGATGGTTTTTAATTTAATTAAATTAATTAATTTATTTATTTTTGGCTGTGTTGGGTCTTTGTTGCTGCGCATGGGCTTTCTCTAGTTGCGAAGAGCAGGGGCTACTCTTCATTGTGGTGCGCTGGCTTTTCATTGCGGTGGCTTCTCTTGTTGTGGAGCATGGGCTCCAGGCGATTGGGCTTCAGTAGTTGCAGGACGTGGGCTCAGTAGTTGTGGCGCATGGGCTTAGCTGCTCCACGGCACATGGGATCTTCCCAGACCAGGGCTCGAACCCGTGTCTCCTACATTGGCAGGTGGATTCTTAACCACTGCACCACCAGGGAAGACTCGACCCTGTCTTTTCTTATGTGTGAGTCTATAGTCCCACTATCTGCTCTCTGTCAGCTGGAGGCCCAGGGAAGCAGCGGGTGTAGTTCAGTCTGAGTCTGAAGGCCTGAGACCCAGGAGTGCTGATGTCTGAGGGCAGGAGAAGATGGATGTCCCGGCTCAACCAAAGGGAGCACGTCCACTCTTTCTCTGCCTTTTTGCTCTACTAGGGCCCTCAGTGGATTGGATATGCCCACCTGCATTGGGGAGGGCAATCTCTTTTACTCTGTCTCCCGATTCAAATGCTAATCTTCTCCAGAGACACCCTTACAGACACACCCAGACGTAATGTTTTACCAGTGCGAGCCCAAGCAAACTGAGCCAGAAGATTAACCATCACACTGCTGTACTTCAGCCTTTCTGCATCGTCCAGCCACCCGCGTGGTGGGGCAGGGGAAGAGTTCTCCCTATCAAGGAGGCCGGGAAAGGGCAACTAACCGGAGAAGGAGATGGCCCGATGGGAAAAGGAGGGGAAAGAAGCGATCTGGCCTTGCCATTCTCACCGTGGGATCAAGCAAAGCCACGTGGAATCTAACTCAGGGTCCTTGACTCCTCTCAGCCGACACTCTTTGGGCAGCTCCCACATGCCAGGTGCATTTGCTACTTCGTGTGACCATTCCAGCAGCCTTGCAAATGTGCTATGATTAGCTATTACCCTGTGTCAGGCACCTCGTTAATATTCATGACTGCTCATCTTCACGACTCCCCCACGTGTGAAAGAGAAAAAGGCAGAGCAAAAAGACAAGGAACGCGTGCAGGGCCACAGAGGAAGGACGTGCCAACGCAGGACCTGCCCCAGACCGCCCAGTGCAGCGGGGAGGCCACTTGGTTCCTGGGTCAGCGGAACCCCCGTTACTGTGGGTTACACGTGTGCACGTGTGTGTACATATACAAGTGTGCATGTGAACACTACTTCCTGTGACAGGCATGGCTCTTTCTGAAAGATGAAACACAAAGGGATGTTTTGTGATTTGAACTACTTTATTTATCAGGAGAGCTGACTTTAAAAAAAAGATCTAATTGGAGATATAGGTTGAGGCCATTGGAAAATGTGACCCTGTCTTTTTTAAAAATTTTTTTTAAATTACAAAATTTTTTTTTAAATTTTAATTTATTTTTTTGGCTGTGTTGGGTCTTCATTGCTGCATGTTGGCTTTCTCTAGTTGTGGCAAGCTGGGGCTGCTCTTTGTTGCAGTGCGCTGGCTTTTCATTGCGGTGGCTTCTTTTATTGCAGAGCACGGGCTCTAGACGCTTGGGCTTCAGTAGTTGTGGCACATGGGCTTAGTTGCTCCATGGCATGTGGGATCTTCCCGGACCAGGGATCGAACCTGTGTGCCCTGCATTGGCAGGCGGATTCTTAACCACTGCGCCACCAGGGAAGACTCGACCCTGTCTTTTCTTATGTGTGAGTCTATAGGTTTTTATAGTTGGGACTTGCTTAAAGCAGGGGCTGCATGAACCCACACCCCTCACACCCACCCCGTCTGCTGCCATCACATGTACATTGCAGGAAGCTGGGCGTCCTGCCTTGGTTTGCAATGGCCCGAAGCAGGCAAGGCCCCTGACTGGCTCTCTGCCTTGGCTAGGTTGGTCAGGCGTCATCCACAGCCCGCAGGATTCGGAGTGGTGTGTGAGGGTCAGGTTCTTGGTCTCTCCCTCCCCCTGCCCCCTTCCTCACCCCCCAGCTCAACATCCACAGAAGGGCCGGTCTTTTCTGCCAGGTCTGATTATTTCAGAGTCTGTGAGGCAAGCTAACATAGCAAAGCTATAGAAAGTGATGCCTTCCAGGTCCAGAAATAACTGTCCCTCTGCTTGTTCCCTGGGATGGGTAGGAGGAGCAAGTCACCAGCCCTGTCTGGGGCTCAGTTGTCCTGCGGGAGGTCGACAGCCTTGCTGGGACAGAGGGACGCCCTGCCTGCCTGTGATCTCTCGTTCACTCCAGGGTAGCAGCTCCGGGGCCAGCCGCACAGCCGCGCGCTGGCCTTTGCTCACTCCTGCGGCCCAGCCTGCTCCTGCCAGAACTTGCCCCTTGAACTACCCAGAGCTAACAGCCAGCAGCCGCAGCAGGGCCACGGTAAGTCCTGGGCAGGGGAGGGCTTTGCCGCTGCTCCCCATCGGGACCGAGCTCAGGGGTGAGGGCTGGAGCCATGGAAACGAGAAAGCTTATGCCGAGGTAACAGACGGTGGGAGAGGAAGGTAAGATGTGAGGAGGGAAATTTGTGTTTTCTTAGCACCTACTGTGTGCCCGGAACTGTGTAAGGTTTTCCTCACACCTTATCCTGTTTGGTCTCCGCAGTAACCCATGGACCCGATTCTAGTTATCATCGCACACAAGCCCAGTGGCTCGGGTACACACGCAACCAGGGTTGTCACGCAGGACCCTGGGCTCTGAAGGAGGCCTGCACTCAGTTTAATGCTCTGCTGTCAGCATCTGGAAATTCTTCACACCTTTTTAGCAAGGGGTTCCCGTTCGCATGTTACCCTGGGCCCTGCAAACTTGGTGCCGGACCTGATCACACTCCATCTGCAAACAATGAGACCAAGGCCCACACGCAGTCTGCCTAAGGTCATAGGGGGGAAGTGGCGGAGAAGCACTTGGACGCAGGGCCGTCCGATCCCAAGACCGTACACTCCAACTCGTCACGGGGTTGCAGCCCAGCAGGGTATGAGGTGTGTCGGCACAGTGGTTCTCAGAGACAGGTGTCTGGATGGGCAGCACCAGTATCACTTGAGGACTCGTTAGAATCAGACCCTCAGGGGGTGGGGCCCAGCCTGTGTTTTAACAAGCCCTGCAGGTGATTCTCACACAGCTCAATTTTGAGATGCTCTGAGCTAAAAGATGGTAGATGACAGACAACGAAAAGAAGGGCGCAGTGAGGGAGGGAGGGAGATGAAGAGCCTCTGTGTGTGTGTGTGTGTGTGTGTTTCATGGGGGAGGGTCCATCTGCAGCTGTAAATAGGTTGGTCATGGTGGGCTTGGCGAGAGCAGATGCTTGAACCCAAATATGAATAAGATGGGGTGGTGCCCTCTGGGCTGGTGGCAGGAAGCAGAGCCAGGAAGAGGCAACGACCAGTCCCAAGGCCCGAGGGTAGGAATATGCCCAGTGAGCCTGAGGGACAGTAAAGAGACCACTGGGGCCCACACACGTGTGGCAACGGTGACGTCACATTCCCTGTGTCGCCAAGCCTCTGGATCCCAATCCCATTTTCTTGCTTATTCCGTCCATGTGACTGTTGCCTGGGGAGACCATTTGGGAACATCACCCAAGAGGGACAAAGGAGAGGCTGCTTCTCTCAATGGGCATTGGTGCTCTTCAGGGAGAAGGCGTGAGGCCCCACCTGAAAGTGGGCTTTGTGGATAAACTGATCAGGCATCGTTTAGAACTGAGGCTCCTTGGCCAAGGCCTTCGATGTGGCTTTCTCACTTCCTGGGGGGTCGTTGCTGAGAACAGAGCAGGAGACATTTCCAATACATCTCAAGGGTGCCGTGAGCTCCAATAAATAACACAGGAAGTTCCGGAAATGACTGCCCTCCAGGGGCAGCAGATCTGCAGTCTTAAGGGTTTTCTTAAAATTTCAGGGCTGCACCTGTCGCCCAACAAGAAAGCCCAGGCTCATCCTCTTTCTCACAAGTGACCCTGCCCCTGATGACCTTGTGAACGCGTGTCAGGGAGGGGTCCTGAGCTCCTTTGTCTCTTTTCCTATGTCATCTCGTTCCTAGTCTCAGACTTTGTGCAGAATCTGCATCTCACTCCAATGGGGAGTGATGAGAGCTTGGACTCCAAGGCAGTAGTGTAAGGAGGGGAGAAGAAGGGAAAAAATATTAAGAGGGAAAGATGGGGGATTCCCTGGTGGTCCAGTGGTAAAGAATCCACCTTCCAACGCAGGGGACATGAGTTTGATCCCTTGTCAGAGAACTAAGGTCCCACATGCTGCAGGGCAACTAAACCCACCCGGTGCAACTACTGAACTTTCGCGCCTTGACCAGACAGCCCGCGTGCCACAAACTACAGAGCCCATGTGTTCTGGAACCCACACCACAGCTAGAGAGAGAAAACCCACACACCACAACTAGAGAGAAGCCTGAGCACCGCATCTAGAGAAGCCTGAGCATCGCAACGGAAGATCCCACATGCTGCAACTAAGACCCGACACAGCCAATAAAAAGAAAAATAAAGAAATAAATTTTTTTAAAAAGAGTGAAAGATGGATAGATTTGATCAACGATTGGATGGGGGGCATGATAGGGAAGGGAAATGGGGGATAACTTCCAAGTTGGACACCTGTATAATATCAGCTGACATTTAACTGAGTGCCAATTCTGTGTCAGATAGTATATTAAGTGTACTCTGTACGTTGTCACACTTAATTCCTCATTATACCTATTCCACAGATGTGAACACTGAGCCTCAGCTAGGAAAGAACTTGCCTCAGGTCACAGAGTTTGTAAGTGATGGGTTTGGGATGGAAACCCAAGCCTGGCTGAATCCATGACACCAGTGGTCCTCAAACCTTAGCATGTATTAGAATCACATGGAATGCTGGTTCAACTAGAGATGACTGGACCCTACACCAGAGTTTCTGCTTCAGTAGGTCTGGAGTAGGTCCTGGGAACGTGCATTTCTAACAAGTTCCCGAGTGATGCTGATGTGGTTGATCCAGGGACCACACACTGGGTACAACTGCATCCCAATAATGAGGCCAGGTATTGGAATCACCTGAGCACTTACACATTCTGATGCCAGCTGGCTCCCTCTCTGAAAGTCTGACTGAATTGGTCATCAGTGGTGTCTGAATTTTGGCATTTTTTAAAAAGCCCCCTAGGTGTTTCTAATGTACAGTCAGGGATGAGAACCACTGCTCTAAACTCTGTTGATAGGGAATCCAGGAGGAATAGCAGGTTTCTGGAGGAAAGAATGGTCCCTTTTCACTAATATACAGAAACATAATGACTTCTGCTTTCAAGCTCAAAATCCCCAGCATTTCGAGCCAATCTGCTCGGGGCCTAGCTAGATGCTAATTGAGTTTCCTTTTCGGGCTGGGTGCATGTTCTGTGCAGCTTTTCCAACGACCTGAGTGTGGACTGATTGCGACTAGCCGGTTGGTGGGAAATGACAAGATGGAAATCCACTGAGGAGCTGATGACAGGTGATTTCACTTAAGTTTGCAGCAGCATGTTTTATGACCAAAGCCCTTGCATAATTTTGCAACGGAAATGTATTTGAAATTGCTTAAATGGTTATATATAGGTAGGATTTGCTCAAGCATTTGAGGTACTTTTAAGAAGTCTGCATTCAGTTGGATTACCTTCGAAATGTGCTTTGGAAATCAGAGTTTGCTGTTCCCAGATTAGTGCTGAGAAAGAGGAGGGTACTCTGTGTAACCTAAAAGCCATAGTGCTTTTTAGAGGGCTGGCATTATTTGTTTCCAAGGATGATTAACTCGTATCTGGTGATTAATTTTTAGGAAATAACTGGGGAGGCTTGTGACTACTGCCTTAAAGTATTAGGAAATTAAACAAACAAACAAAAGCCAAGGAAAGTTGTATATCTCAAATTCACTGGCTCCCACCAAGATTAAAAAAAAAAGTGATGATGTTGACTGGATGGAGGAGGAAGAAAAGAAATCGGAATCAGGGAGTGTAGAGCCTCAGATTTGGAGCTGCAGAAGGCATCTAGACCAGGGACTCAAGTTCAATGCCTTCAGAAGCCTAACTGAGTGAGGGACCTGCGTGCACCCAACCTAAAGAGGCAGCTGACTGTTCCATCCACGAATGGAGGCCCAATGCTGCCAAATTACCTGAGTTTTCAAGACAAGACAGAGATCAAGATTTTAACATAGACTTTCCCAATTTTAAAATGCTTGCTTAAAACCAATAACTATTGTGTTGGCCAAATAGGTCTGTGGGCTGTATTCAGACCACATCAATGATCTTGTCCAACCCCATTATTTCACAGAGGACGAAACGTGCCCTAGAGGGTTTACTTGGTTTTCGATTTAAACAAAGGCAGTCAATTCAGAGCTCCTTTGCCTTCAAGGCACTCACAGCCTGATGAGGGAAAGGCAGGAAGCAGGGATGGGCTCTGATGGAGTGGTCCAGGAGGCTATGAGGATTGAGGCAGGGTGGTCTCACTCAGCCTGGGATCAGGAAGGACTTCTCTCCAGAGAGGAAATCTCAGCTGAGTCTTGATGGAAGAGTAGGTGTCAGCCACTTGGCGGTGTTAGAAGAGGGGACAGCTTCAGCTAAGACCTAGGGACATGTATGGTTGGAGAAATGCAAGAGGCTATAAGACTGAACCCAGGTTAGAATCTGAAAGGGCAACTGGGAGATTTTGATGTGGCTGAAACTCTAGTCCACACCCTAAGATGTACCTTCACTGTGGTGCGGGGAAAAGATGAGGCAAGTGTCTGCAAATCTGAATGGGGCTACGCCAAGCCCAGAGAGGACAGTGAAAATATCAGGTGATAAAGTATAGTTTTAGCTTTTACTTTTTTCCTACTTGCTCTGAAACAAGCATTCCAAGCACTGCCATCATAACCCCTGAAAGGCTGCCTGATTCTTCCACGGAGGTGGCTCATTCTGCTTTTAACAGCTCCTGGTGCTTCGAGTGGATGGGTCTCACATTTCAATAATCAACGTGATTTCCCTTCCGTAACCTTAGCATTCATTGCAAGGGATGCTTCTTTTTTCAGCCTTGATGACTTAGAATTTGGAGGAAGGGAAGAAGAAGAGGAAATTCAGATTGTTATTCTGTGCTATCATATGTTTTAGGGGAGTTTTTTTTTCTGTTCATACTGTCACTCTAAGAGGGACCTCTAGATTTGGATAAGAAGAAAGGTTGTCCCATTTCCTTCCCGGGTCAATTGTTGATCGGCTCTCTCTGTGGCGTCTCTAAGTTTTCGAAGCCCCACTGTTTTCAGTGTTTTCTTGGCACTGAGATAGACTTCTCGGATCCAGACTCCGTCCCTATCCTCGTAAAGCTTACAATCTTGTGGAGAGCTGTGTGAGATCAAAGTCATAGCAGGGTTAAAATCAGGGGCCTCACAACTACTGAGCCTGTGCTCTAGAGCTCACGAGCCACAACTACTGAAGCCCGCAAGCCTAGAGGCCATGCTCCACAACAAAAGAAGCCACCACACCAAGAAGCCATGCACCGCAATGAAGAGTAGTCCCCACTAGCCACAACTAGAGAAAGCCTGTGTGTAGCAACAAAGACCCAACACAGCCAGCAAATAAATAAATAAATTAATTAATTAAAAAAAATCAGGGGTCTCAAAATGTACATGCAGGGACTGAAGACTTTGAGTCCCTTTATTGTTGGTGAAACTGATTCAACCAGCAAACATCTTGACTTGCTATAAATATATATATTATATATATATAATATTTTTTAACTTGTGGAATATTTATTTATTTTCATTTTTTTATTTTTATTTTTTTATTAGTTATCTACTTTATACATATTAGCATATATATGTCAACCCCAATCTCCCAATTCATCCCACCCTCCCCTGCCTCCTGCAATCTCCCCTTGGTGTCCATACGTTTGTTCTCTACATCTGTGTCTCTATTTCTGCCTTGACTTGCTATATATTTTTTCTTTTAAATTAGAACAGAAAAGTCACCATTTATACCACTTTAAAGTGTACAATTCAGCAATTTTTAGTATCTATGTTGTGTAACCATCACCACTAATTCTAGAACATAATCATTATCCACCAAAGAAACCCCACACTCATCAAACCATCACCCCCATTTTCACCTTCTGCCAACCCCTGGCTAACACTAACTTGTTTTCTGTCTCTATGGATTTTCCTAGTGTGGACATTTCATCTAAATGGAATTACACACTGTGTGGCTTTTTATGTCTGGCTTCTTTCACTCAGCAGTTTCCAAGTTTCATCCATGTTGTAGCACGAATCAGTACTTCATTGCTTTTTATGGTTGAATGATATTCTGCTGTATAGACATTTTGACCACCTGTTCATCAGTGATGGATATATGGCTTCCACCATTTGGCTATTGTGAATATCACTGCTATGAACATTTGTGTACAAATTTTTGTTTGAACCTCTGTTTTCAGTTCTTTGGTATGTATACTGAGGAGTGGAATTGCTGGGACATATGGAAATCTATGTTTAACTTTTTGAGGAAAAGCCAAATTATTTTCCACAATGGTTATACCATTTTACATTCCCACAAGCAAATTATGAGGGTTCCAATTTCTTCACATCCTCACCAGCACTTGTTATTGTTTGCCTTTTTGATTACAGCCATTCTAGTGTGTGTGAAGTGGTATCTCACTGTCGTTCTGATTTTCATTTCCCTAATGACTAATAAGATGTTGATCATCTTATTGGCTATTTGTATATGTTCTTTGGAGAAATAGCTATTCAAGTCCTTTGTTCATTTAAAAATTGGATTGTTTGTCTTTTTGTTGTTAATTTGTAAGAGTTATTGATATACTCTGGTACTAGGCTTTTATCAGATGTATAATTTACAAGCATTTTCTCCATTTAAAAAAAATTTTAATATTTATTTATTTATTTATTTGGCCACACAGCATGTGGGATCTTAGTTCCCCAATCAGGGATTGAACCTGCACCCCCTGCAGTGGAAGCACAGAGTCCTATCCACTGGACTGCCAGCAAGCCCCGAGTATTTTCTCCCATTTTGTGTGTTGTCTTTTTACTCCCTTGATAGTGTCCTTTGATACACATGTTTAAATTTTTTTGAAGTATAATTGAATTACAATATTATATTATTTTCAGGTATACAACATAGTGACTAAGTATTTTTATACATTACAAAATGATCACCATGATAAGCCTAGTTACCATTTGTCACCATACAAAGTTATTATTGACTGTATTCCCTATGTTGTACATTACATCGCAGTGACTTATTTATTTTATAACTGGAATTTTGTACCTCTTAATCTCCCTCACCTATTTTCACTTATCCCCCCAATACCTTCCCCTCTGGTAACCACCAGTTTGTCCTCTGTATCTATGAGTCTGCTTCTGCTTTACTTTGCTCATTTTGTTTTTTAGATTCCACAAATAAGTGACATCATATGGTATTTATCTTTCTTGAAAAGTTTTTAATTTTGATGAAGTTTAATTTGTGTTTTCTTTTATTGGCTTGTGCTTTTGGTGTTATACTTAAGAAACTGTTGCCTAATCTAAGGTCACAAAGATTTACACCTATGTTTTCTTCTAAGAATTCAATAGTTTTAACTCTTACTTTTAGGTCTTGGATTAATTTTGAATTAATTTTTGTTTATGGTGTGAGATAGGGATCCAACTTCATTCTTTTGCATGTGGATCTCCAATTCCCAGCAGCATTTGTTGATAAGAGTATTCTTCTATTGAATGGTCTTAGCATCCTTGTCATAAAACAATAGATCACACATAGATGTATGGGTTTATTTCTGGATTCTCAATTTTATTCCTTTGATCTATATATCTATCCTCATAACAGTACCATGATGTTTGGATTATTGTAGCTTTGTAGTAAGTTTTGAAATTGGAAAGTATGATATCCCCAATTTTGTTTTTTTTTTTAAGATTTTTTTTAATGTGGGCCATTTTTAAAGTCTTTATTGAATCTGTTACAATATTGCTTCTGTTTTATGTTTTGATTTTTTTGACCGCAAGGCATGTGGGATCTTAGCTCCCTGACCAGAGATCGAACCCACATTGGAAGGTGAAGTCTTAACCACTGGAACACCAGGGAAGTCCCTGTTCTTCTTTTTCAAGATTGTTTAAGCTATTTGGGGTCCCTTGCAATTTCATTTGAATTTATGGACAAGCTTATCCATTTCTGCAAAGAAAGTAGTTGGAGTTTTGATATAGATTGCACTGAACCTGCAGATCGTTTTGGAGAATTTTGCATCTTAACAATATTATGTATTCCAATCCATGAACACATGATGTCTTTCCATTTATTTGTTTTATTTAATTTTTTCAACAACATTGTGTAGTTTTTAGACTACGTCTTGCATTTCTTTGGTTAGATTCATTCCCAAATATTTTATTCTCTTTGATGCTATTATGAAAGGAATTGTTGTCTTAATTTCCTTTTTGGATTGCCCACTGCTAGTGTATAGAAATACAATTGATTTGTGTATATTGATCCTGCAACATTGCTGAACTTGTTTATTAGCTCTAATAGTTTTGTTTTGGTGGGTGTGAATTCTTTAGTGGCTCCCATACGTAAGATCATATCATCTATGAATATAGTTTTACTTCTTCCTTTCCAACCTGGGTCACTTCTCCTTGCCTAATTGCCCCAGCTAGAACTTCTAGTACAATGTTGAATAGAAGGGGCAAAAGTGGACTTCCTTGTGTACTTCCTGGTCTTAGGGGGAAAACATCAGTCTAAGTGTGATGTCAGCAGGGAGTTTTTCATAGATGCCTTTATAAGGGTTGAGGCAGGTTCCCTTTTCCTCCTAGTTTGTTGAGTGTTTTTATCATGAATGGGTGTTAAATTTTTTTTCCCAAGGGATTTGTCTGTATCTATTATAGGTTTTTTCCTATTAATGTGGTACTGGGTGCATGATAAAGATTCAGTAAATATTTATTGAGTTGATGTAAGCGCCACTGCCCTGACAACAGCAAAGTGCTGGTGCTGCACAGTTTAGCTGTGTGTTTCTGCATTGTAGGTCTGTTGTTGTTGTTTCTATGGCATCTAAATTGGATTGCCCCTAGTCGTCACCATTCTGTCTCTCCCAGCGATCCTTGTGACTTACAACAACCTCTTGGAAGTGGCTGTCTAGGGCTTCAGGTAGTTGAACCTCCTCAGGTCAACCAGAACTGACAACCATACAGAAATCCTATGACCTTGGCCTTTGTAACATTTGGGCTAGCTAAACCAGACAACAGATCTTTGCCTTCCAAATGTGCAGGTCTAAAATGTTAATGTCAAATGCTAAGTGCATTGTGCACTAGAAAGCTACAAAGAGTTAATTCCCAGAAATCATTCCTATTAATCTTGGTGTCTGGATAAAAACTGAATTGGGGATCTCAATTACCTGATGGCATTCCCGCGTAGATTTAGCCGGCAGTAATATTGATGAGGATGGCAATCATTTCTCCCACTTGGAGACCCGATTGCAATCCCATCCTAAGCAATCTGTCCTTCAAGTGCATCTGGAAGTGGGCATTATTTTTCTCTTTTCTTCTGTCGTCGAGGGAGTTTTTTTGATTCCAGAATCCTTAACCCCTTACGTTCCACGACACAGCCCTGCTTGACTGAAGAAGGTAAATAACATCACGTATTTGAATTGTCTCTCACAGTTCAGGAAACACTTTGGTGTTGCCTTGTCTCAACTACTTCTCATCACTGCTCGGTAAGTAGTTGTGGCCATGCCTGTTTGTCAGGTGAGGAAACTGAGGTGGGAAGAGGTTAAGTCACATACCTGCCTGCATCCTGCAGCTGGTTAAGGGGCAGAGAGATGGGACTCAGAAACTTGACTTTCTGGCTCGCGTTGTGCTTGTTCTCTACGCTACAGAGGGCTTCATGAAACAGGCGCAGGTGTTTTCAAAGGACCACAGACAGAAAAGACCAAGAATTCTCCTCGGTTCAGTGGTTTGTGGGGGAATGAAGGGCAAAGTCGCATTGAAGGGCTGTGTGGGAGGACAGAGAAGGATTTCAAAGTGAGGACTGGAATGAGGACTTTCAGCATGGAAAATCAAACCTTTCCACCTCACAAGCAACATTTTGCATCCTGGACCTCCATTTATCTGTAGTTCCCCTGTACTGCACCTTGTCAGTTATTCCCCTGGTGAATGATTGGTGGCATGTTTTTTATCCTAAGCCACCTGGTGCACATCTGGTCACCTCCCTGGACAGTGAGCATGTGGTCAGAGGGCATGCATTCCTCTGAGTAGTTGTCTTAGCAAAATGAGTCATGGAAGCAAATCCTTACCAAAAATAGTTAAGCACTGGTGGCAAAGGCCATGCACCTAAGAAAGGAGTAGGAACCTTTGCTGAGAGCAGTTTTATACTTCCTTTCCTCCTTTGCCTTCCATCATTGAACAGAGGGCAAGAGGATGTGAATGAACGTGGTGGAAAGAAAATGATGTAATTCATTCATTCATTTATTCCTTTGCATTTAATCCTACATTTCTTCACCCACTAAATGTGTGTTGTGTGTTGTAGTCTGTGCCGGGCACTGGGGGTACACCAGTGAGCAAGGCAGACGTGGTCTTTGCCTTCATGGAGCTTAGAGTCTAATAGAGGAAGAAAAACAAAATTAAATAAACAAATAATTACAAATCAAGGTAAAGTACCAAGAGGAAAATAAACAAACTTTAGAGAACAAAAGAGGGAGACTTAATTGGATCTGATGATCAGAATGACATCTCTCTGAGAACATGACATATAAGTTCTGTTTATTTATTTACTTTTTAAAACTTTTTATTGGAGTATAGTTGATCTACAAAGTTGTGTTAGTTTCAGGTGTACAGCAAAGTGAATCAGTTATACATATATCCAGTCTTTTTTTTTAAATTCTTTTCCCATATAGGCCATTACAGAGTAGAGTTCTCTGTGCTATACAGCAGGTTCTTATTAGTTATCTGTTTTATACAGAGTAGTGTATATATGTCAGTCTCAATTTCCCAGTTTATCCCTCGCCCCTTATCTCTTCATAACAATGTTTATTTTCTACACCCGTGATTCTACTTCTGTTTTGTAAGTTGTATTTTATTTTATTTTATTTTATTTTTCTTTATTTTTATTTATTTCGGCTATGTCGGGCTCCCCGCAGC
Source organism: Hippopotamus amphibius kiboko (assembly GCF_030028045.1). Classification (NCBI taxonomy): domain Eukaryota; kingdom Metazoa; phylum Chordata; class Mammalia; order Artiodactyla; family Hippopotamidae; genus Hippopotamus; species Hippopotamus amphibius. The sequence goes on along the minus strand of NC_080202.1, from coordinate 27,148,450 downwards.
CCTTTCTGGTGTCCGAGGCTGTCTGCTGGTGTTCAGCTGGTTCTCTGTGGGAATGACTGCGTCCTTCCGTGCAATCCCAATGCACCTGTGGAGAGGGATGCACTCCACCTCTCTCTACTTCGCCGCCATCTTTTTCTGTATTTTAAATATAAGAAGAAAACCATCTCAGAGCAGAGGAAGAGGTTAGGAGAAGAGTTTTCCACACAAAACATAACATACAGCACGTGCAAAGGCCCTGAGGTGGCAAAGAAATTAGTGTCTTCAAGAAAATTAAAGGAATCCAGTGTGGCTAATGTGTGGAGAGCAAGGAGAAGAGTGATAGGAGATGAGGTCAGAGAGGTAGGTAGGGGACAGATCATGCAAGGTCTTGTTTCTCCTCCCCAGCCTCCTACTCCCCACAGCCCAGTAAGATCTTAGAAAAATGTGTCCAATGGAAATAGGTCAAGGTCAATGGAAATAGGACAAAGGGAAAGTGAGCAGTAGAAAGATTGAATTATTGGTCTCAATTTTTCACTCCTCCATATTCTACACCTTTGTCATGGCATCTTGAATTTGGGCTTGATCTTGTAACTTGCTTTGGCCAATGATATGTGAAGGCAACAAAGACTGGAAATATGCTGGCGCAAATGAAAATACCTCCTTACACTCTGCCTTTTGTTATTAAAAGGACAGTCCTTGCAGACTTCCCTGGTGGCGCAGTGATTAAGAATCTGCCTGCCAATGCATGGGACATGGGTTCGATCCCTAGTCCAGGAAGATCCCACATGCTGTAGAGCAACTAAGTCCGTGTGCCACAACTACTGAGCTCACATGTTGCAACTACTGAAACCCATGCACCTAGAACTCATGCTCTGCAACAAGAGAAGCCACCGCAGTGAGAAGCCCAAGCATCTCAAAGGAGAATAGCCCCCACTCATCACAACTAGGAAAAGACCTCACACAGCAATGAAAACCCAACACAGCAAGGAAAAAAAAAAAAAAAAAGAACAGGCTTTGGGGAGTCCAAGGAAGCTGAGAGACACTTGGAGTAGACCTGGACCCACCTTGAAGCCTGGAGTCAAGCCTCACCAAGACTAGCTTATGCCATTGAGTTGTTTGTTTTGCCTTTGGGTTTTCGGAAAAGTTTATTATACAGCGTTATTCTGGCAATAGCTCACCAACACAAGCCGGATGGTGAGGACTTCTCTGAGGAATGATTGACAGAGCCAGGAAACTTATCTGGAGAACAGAAGATTAAAAAGGAACTAAGATCTGTCACATGAAAGAAGGATTAGGTTTATTCCATGTGATCCTAAAGTACATGTATGAGGTCAGTGGGTGGTTATACAGGGAGGCAGGTTTGGCTCTACCTGGGGAAGATCTTTTCATCAACTGAAGTGCCAGGCATGCATTATTTCAGACTATTTTTCATCACCAGAGGACATGGAACTAACAATGTAGTGCCTGCTATGTGCCAAGGACTCTCATATCTTTTTCTTTTATTTCATAACAATTTCCACCAAAAGATCTGTGAGACAAGGATTATTTTAAAGATAAGAGAATTGAGGCTCACAGAAAGTAAGAAACTTGCAGAAGTCTCTACACAGCCAGTAAATTGCAAGGCAGGATTTGAACGCAGGTCTGCCTGACACCAAACTCCTACTACTGGAGAAGCACATTTCCAGAGATGGTTTCAAGAGGATTCAAGCACTGAATGCGGAGTGAGCCTGGGCCCCTAAACCATTCCTTCTCCAGGATTTGGCAAGTTTCCTTTGCTGGGTGTAGGGATGAGGTGGAGGAGAAAGGAGAAGTGTAGCAAGTTCTTCATACAGCTCAGTTTATTCCATTTAAATGGCTTCTCTTTATTCTGACATTCTATATTCTCAACTGTTCTTTTTTTAAATCAAATAATGATGTTAGTTTTAAAATTTTTCTTAATTTACCAAAACAAAAGGTTGTCAACCTTGTCTGTCTACCCTGATATTTGGGGAAGATATAGGCTGTGAAATTGAAAAGTCTAGAAGCCACTACCTGGATGACTTCCAATGTCTTTTTCTGCTCTGAACTTTTATAACTTTTTAAAACACTCTAAAGGTCAACGTAACCTACTCCACGGGCCTCAGGAATCTGCCTTGGCCTGCGGTCGCCTCCAGACTGAGGGAGGGATGCAGGGCTGACTGCGTTCTCTGAACTGGAAAAAGAGACGGAAGTTTCATAAATCTCACACTTCCTTGGAGCGGTCCGTCTGCTTTTGTTTCATGTGGGCCCATGTTGCTGATTCAATGGCAACAGGACACTGTGTGCCGTCCAGAATGGTCTGTGTCACAGTGTTATGATGGAGAGGGTGTGGCTTGTCGAGGTGCCCACCGAGATGACAGCACCCGTTAGGCAGCTAAGCAGAGCTGTGCTGCTGCTGCTGAGACCTCTTGGCAGAAAGGCCACCCTCATCCCTCATCACTCAAGACAGAGAGTTTTCCTTCAGGCCTGGAGTAGGGCTGGGTGTGATGGGGGCAACCTTTTAGCTGCAAGTGAAGGCCGTTAGTAGGGACTTCTGGGAGGCTGCAATCCCATCGTCTCCTCCTGGTCCTCCTTCTTCTTCTTTTAAAAAATAGCTTTATTGAGATATAATTTATACACCATACAATTCACGCCTTTAAAGTGTATAAGTCAATGATTTTAGTTTATTCATGGATATGTGCAGCTATCACCACAATTTTAGGGCATTTTCATGTCCTCGAAGAGAGACACCATACCCTTTAGCAGTTACTCCCATGTCCCCCACCCCTGCCCTGTATCTCCCTGCCCTAAACAACCACTAATCTCCTTTCTGTGTCTATAGATTTTCCTAGTCTGGACATTCCATATAAATGGAATCATACAGTATGTGGTCTTTTGTAACTGTCTTTTTTTCACTTAGCATAATGGTTTCAATGTTCATTTGCGCTATAACGTGTCAATACTTCATTCATTTCTTTAGATTTTATTTTTAGGGCCATTTTAGGCTTATAGCAAAATTGAGCAAAAAGTAGTTTCCATATACCTCCTGGCCCCCTCCCCTGCACCCGTAACCTTCCCCACTGTTAAATCTGCCACCGATTTCACATTTATTGTCAAAGGTAAATTCCTTTACTACATCTGATGTATTTACTACCATTGATGAACCTGCATTGACACCTCATTGTCACCCAAACCTGAAGTTGAACCTTGGTATTGTAAAGATTCACTCTTAGTGTTGCAAATTCTGTGGATTTTGACAAATGTATAGTGACACGTATTCACCTTCTCTTTGTATAGAGTCATACAAATAGTTTCACTGTCCTAAAAATCCTGTGTTCCACCTATTCCTCCTTCTCCCCAACCACTGGCAACCACTGATCTTTCTACTGTCTCCATAGTTTTGTCTTTTCCAGAGTGTCACATAACTGGAATCACACAGTATGGCACCTTTTCAGATTGGCTTCTTTTGCTTAGTTACATGTCTTTTCATGGCTTGAGAGCTCATTCCATTTTATGGTTGAAGAATATTGCACTGTGTGGATGTACCGTACCACACTTTATTTATTCATTCAGTTACTAAAGGATATCTTGGTTACCTCCAAGTCTGGGCAATTATGAGTACGGCTACCATATTCATCCATTTTTTACAGTTGAATAATATTCCATTATATTTTATAATTTATACTATTATTAGCCTGTTTTATCCTTTCATTATTTGATGAACATTTGGATTTTTCCACCTTTTGGCTATAATGAATAATGGTGAATGTGAGTAATGTTGCTAGAAACATTCCTGTATATGTTTTTGTTTGAACATCTGTTTTCAATTCTTTGGAGTATTTACCTAGGAGTGGAATTGTTGAGTCACGTGGTAACTCTATGTTTAATCACTTTGAGGAAATGCCAGACGGCTTTCCAAAGCCGCTGTACCATTTCACATTCCCACCAGCAGTCTATGAGGGTTCCAATTTCTCCACGTCCTCGATGACACTTGTTAGTCTGACTTTTTGATTCAAGCCATCCTAGTGGATGTGAAGTGGTATCTCATTGTGGTTTTGTTTTGCATTTCCCTGATGACCTATGCTGTGGAGCGTCTTTTCATGTGCTTATTGGCCATTTGCATTTCTTTCTTGGAGAAATGTCTATTCAGATCCTTTGACTTCTTTAAGTTGGGTTGTCTTTTTATCATTGAGTTGCGAGAGTTCTTTATATATTCCGGATACAAGTCCCTTATCATATATATGATTTGCAATATTTTCACCTACCCGTGCACTCTGATATGGTGCTTGCCTTCCTCTCCTTGCCCTCCCCACCCCCTCAACCCACAAAAGCTGGAAACAGAGAGTGTAAGTAGAGTTTTGATTTGTCTTTAAAAGCTCACCCACTCCTCTCAAAATAATTGAAAGCAGAGACTCAAACAGATATTTGTACACCCGTGCTCAGAGCGGCGTTATTTGAAGTAGCCAAAAGACTGTAACACAAAAGGTAGATTATTGGAAAGAGATCTGGCTTTGGAGTCAGCCTGCCTGGGTTTGACTCCTGGCTCTGCCATGAGACCTTAGGCAAATTACCTCCCTCTCTGGGCCCCAGTGTCCTCACCTGTACAATGAGATGGTAATAAGTCCTTCCTGAGAAGGGCCCTGGCCCAACAAGAGAATGAGCGGAGCGATGCCCAGCATCGGGGCAGAGTGATGAAAAGGGCTCTCGACTTGGAGAGAAAAGACCCAGAGGAAGGTTTCCTCTCATCCCCGTCCTTGCTGTCAGTACGACCTTGGGCAAGCTTGTCTTCTAGATCTCAGTTTCCCCATCTGTAAAGCGGGGACAATAACACCTGCCCCTATTACACTCTGTGAGGTTGTGAGGTTGATAAGAAAACTTTCTGTAAAAGGCACAGCGTTATACAAAATGGAGATTAGAAGATAAAGAAATCCTTGGCAGAATGATGAACTGTTAACCCAGCATGTTGTTGTTAATTAAAAATGATCCTGCATAATATGCAGCCATTAACATGGGTAATTATGCCGACTCTGTAGAAACAGGCGACACCATTTATGAGGCAGAATGCTTGCAAAGTTATATGGACTCGAGGATCAGAACTATGCCCAATTTTGTATAATGTAGACAAAGACTAGACGGGATCATAGAAACGGTGTAAGTAATTATTGGGCACAGGCACGGGGAGGATTATGGGCAATTGAAACACATTCCTGGAAAGTCATTGTCATGTTGTTTAACAGTTAGAATATGATTTTTTAGAAAGTAGGTGTGTCGGGGGGTCATTTGGGGACAGCCTACATTTGAATTCTGGCCCTCATGCCCACTGGCTTTCTTGGCCACTGGAGACCGAAACCACAGCAAGCATCACCTTGCAGAAGCTGTGCCCTCTCTGTCCTGGCCTCACCCGCCCTTCCTCACTCACATCCTCAGGGAGAGATGTTTCACAAGCTGCTCCTGGTGCTGCCACTGCAGAAGTCCCTCACCTTCCCATCCCCGACCCTCCATTCTCACCTCACAGGGTCACCGGGGGATGAAATTGGATGGTAGAGGTGGATCCCACTGGATCCCGCCAGACACACATGGGCATCACGGCTGCCCCTCAACTACGCAAGACCCGTGTGTCCGGCACTGCTGGGGGACGAGGGCTGCGCCTCAGTGAACATGCAGCAGACGGCCACTAGCCTGCTGCCTTCCCATTCCAACCGCTAGCTGCCTTCGAGAACTCTCATATTTACTCACTATGCAGCTACACACCTTCAAAACAACAGCATATGGGCCATACCTGTGCTTTTTCAACATACATTTTTTTTTTCAGTCAAAGTGAGAGTCCGCCGTTCTTCCATCCCAATCCCCAGAGCAACTTCCTCTCACCTGTTTAACCCTTTCTTTTGAATGTTATCTACATATCCCTATGCAAACACTGTTTCTCTATTTTATGTTTTAACAATATATTCATTGACTTCCTGCTGTTGGAAAAGGGTTTAGCTCACTCATGCCCCGCCTCCCTCTCCCTTCATCTCATTTTCCAGCACAATTATACCACTATTTTGGCTACAGTTGTCATTTTAGGAAACATGCTACACTCTTCTTGTAAACCCACTGTTATCTCCTGACGATGCTCTCCACCAGTGCTTTCCGAGAAGCCTCCCTCCTCTCTCCTCCTTCCTCCTCTCCCCTGTTTCTGTCATATGTACTTTTACATCGTCTCCATCCAAAGCATTCCCGTTGTTTCATAACTGTAGTGAAGGCTCCCATGCTTTGCTTGAAGATTCATTCTAAAATTAATATACAGTGTTTACATTACTGAGATTTATATACATACACATGTGGCTCATTGCCCGGCCAGTGGCATAGAGGCTTATGTTTGCTTTCTTGCAATACTTTTCTTTGATCAGGAATTTCAAATAGCTTTCTTTCTTCCTAGCACTAGTTGGCTTCATCATATTCTCAATTTCTCCCTAAATTTCCATCCCAGTAGGCGTTCTATGGAGTTTTCCCCCTCCCCAAGGATCTACCTTCTAGAGCCTTCTGTCCTCCTGCTTCAATCTGAACAATCATCATCCAGGAACTTCTTTCCACTGATTTCCTCTGCTAAGCCCACACTTTTGGAGATTTGGGTTACATTTTGAGTTTCTTTCCTTATTTTGCCAGAGCATATCATTAAGTAACATCTTATGCAAAAGTGTATGGTGGATAAATATTTCTAACTATTTTATGTTTGGAAATGTATTTATTTTACCTTTAGACTTGATTGATAATTGGGCTGGGCATTGAATCTTAGGTTGTAAATAAAATTCCCTTAAAACTTTGAAGGCTTTGCTCTATTGCCTGCCATGTAGAGTTTCCTATTTTTTTTTTAACCTATGAACTTGTCTATTTATTCTTTTTTTAAAGAACTTTTATTGAGATATAATTGACATACAGTAAACTGCATGTATTTAAAGTGTAAAATTTGATATATTTTTTCTTACTAGTAATGCATATATGGCAATCCCAATATCCCAATTCATCCCACCCCAACCCCACCCCACCCCCACCCCCCACCTCCCGCTTTCCCCACTTGGTGTCCATATGTTTGTTCTCTACATCTGTGTCTCTATTTCTGCCTTGCAAACAGGCTGATCTGTACCATTTTTCTAGATTCTGCATATATGTGTTAATATATGATATTTGCTTTTCCCTTTCTGACCCACTTCACTCTGTATGACAGTCTCTAGGTCCATCCATGTCTCTACAAATGTCCCAATTTCATTCCTTTCTACAGCTGGGTAATATTCCATTGTATATATGTTCCACATCTTCTTTATCCATTCATCTGCTGATGGACATTTAGGTTGCTTCCATGGCTATAGTAAATAGTGCTGCAATGTATATTGGAGTGCATGTGTCTTTTTGAATTATGGTTTTCTTTGGGTATATGCCCTGTAGTGGGAATGCTGGGTCATATGGTAATTCTATTTTTAGTTTTTCAAGGAACCTCCATACTGTTCTCCATAGTGGCTAGATTTTCCTATTGAAAACCCTGATTCACTTTCATTCTATTGCTTTATAGGGACCTCACCATCAGTAGAAGCTTTTAAGGTGCTCTCTCTATCCTGGCTGACCTCTAGTTCAGTGATGTTCCCTGTTTCAGGTGTGGGTCTGCTTCACTCACTGTTCTGGGGTCTTGTGCCCTTCATCTCTGAGAAATTTTCCTGTATTATTTCTTTGATAATTTCCTCTCCTCTGTGTTTTCATCCTCTTTTTCCAGAAACTCCTAATGCTTGGATCATGATTTGATCCTTCCTTTCCGTCTCTCATCTGTTGGCTTGTTTTTTTCCATCTCTTTGTCTTGATGTTTTCAAATCATGCAAGGGTATTTAAGCTCGAGAACAATTTGTCTTTTCACTTAGAGTCTTATATGAAAATATATTTCTTGTTATATTGTTTCTATAATAACAGAGTGACAGACATTTCAAACAAGAAATGTTCACTTAAGACTTAAGGATTACCATAGAACATAAATCAAAACAGCCTTCAGTGAGCAAGGCTCTGAAAACCTCACTATAAAATGAGAGGGGAGCGAGGGCTTTTAGCGGCATAAAATGAAGATTGCAGTAACTAGGTGAGGCAGGAGCCAGGTAGGAAAAAGGAAACTATGGTCTTGGCAAGTGCTTCAGGTGCTACCTCAGGCCCCCACCCTCTTGGCTGCCTCCTGCTCCCCACCCTGCCGAGAAGTGGGTAGGGTCGGCCAATCAGGCAGAGGAGCTGAAAGGGTCAAATCTTAACTCTGTGATGGGATCGTCCCTGAGCAAGGCAGCTGGGCTGGGAAGAGAAGGGGCCGGGGGTTGGGGGGCTCCCTGCCAAGGATAGAAGCCAGCGAAGGCCCTAGGTGGGGGAAAGCAGGATCCAGGCAGACAAATGGAGAATCAGACTCAGAGAAGGGCCCAGGGTGAGGTTTGAGTGGATGTCGAGGTCGGCTAAGAAATTGATAGGGGCTCTGAATGTTGACCAGTATCCAAGGTTGTGTGGGTCAAAAGAAGCAGGACTCATCTGGCTCATGGGGCTGAACAGGCTCTAAACCCATTACCTTCATGCCTCAGGGTCTTCTCTGAAGAAGATGAAGCAACAGAATAGAAACATACAATGGAGGTTCAAGGGCCTCATGTTCTTGGACCCTGAATGCATGACCCATCCTCCTTAAGCCTGTGTTCATCCTTTGTATGCTGTGATGTTGCCCAAAGCTTTGTATTAAGCACCCACTCAACCTCACCCCATCTTCAGCTGGTTTCACTGTAAGGGAAAGGAAGAGACAGATGCACACAGACACACAGAGACACACACAGAGCACCATACCAACTGGTTCTTTCCTTCAAGCACAAGTGTGCTAAGAGTCTGCCCAGCACTGTGCCTGCACTGAGCTGGGGCTGGAGCTGCAGCACTGAGTCAGATGCCCTTACTGCTTCTGTGTCCCGTGGGGGAGCAGACATGTGAACAGAAGAGGGCTGGCGATTCCTTCACGGTTCAGCTGCCTCTAAATGAGATGCTTGGCAGGAGAGGAGGCCTGCAACCTGTTGTCCCTCTGTTCATTGTTTATTTGCTGAAAGAATACTTTAGATAATTAGTCATTCATGCAAATGTTTACTTACTCAACAAATGTTTATTGGATTCCAATAATGATAATAATTAGCGCTCATTGAGTGCTCGCTCTGTGTCAGGCACAGTGCTAAGCCCTTTGAACTCTGCTAGGCGCCAGATGTTAGGAGGACAGAAAGAAAGACACAGTAGCTGCCTTCAAGTTGTTGAGAGGCCGGTAATCAACAACGCGACATTTCATGTAACCTTTGCAACAACATCCTCTGTACTGTTCCTGAAAAGAAGTATAGTATAATGGTTAGAGTTCCTTTTGTATCAGGGACCTGAGTTTGAAACCTATTTATACTACTTTTTGGCTGCGTAGCCTTGGGCAATTTACTTAAACTGTTTAAGGCTCAGTTTTTCCATCTATAAAATGGGCATGGAATTCATAACAACTGTCTCATGGAGTTGTGAGGGTTAAAAAAGAGAATGTATTTAAAGTACTAGCACATTACTTGGTATATAGCTGAGTTAAGCCCAAGGTACAATGGGATCACAGGAATTAACTTAGCATAATGCTAAATTAAGGCAGCCCAAAGGCATTATTTACCCACAAGTTGAGTAGGAGTTAGACACAGAGGGAAGTGGAATTAGTCTAAATGGTTTCTATTATTCTGGTTGGAAGCCCAGCATTGCCTTCCTGCTCCCCATCAGTTTTTCTGTGGAGTAACACAGACCTCTTCAGTTCCAATTTCTACCACCATAATTCACAGTGTGTAATTGCAGTAGGCCTTGGAAAAGTCTCTTCTTGCTTCTGGGCTACAGATTCTTCGTCTTTACAGAGAAAATGCTCTAACAATCTCACTTAGGAATCTATCCTTAAGTATGTTCACTACAGCATTACTAATAATAGCAAAAACCTGTAAGCCATATAAATATATATTGATGGAGAAATAGTTTAACAAATTATGATGCATTCCTGTACAGAAGACTATGTAACTGTTACAAAGATAGAAGTAAATCCACATCCAGCTGATATAGAGAAATGTATTCTAGTGAGCTATAGTTTACATGCATTAAATGCACTGATTTGGGGGAATATGATACAGCCCTATGCATTTTGGCAAGTGTATTCACTTGTCACCATCCCTCCCATCAAGGAAAAACATTTCCATCACTTTAAAAATTTCCCTCATGCTACTTTTCCATCAATCCCTCCTCACCCACGCAGAGGCAACCACTATTCTAGTTTATGACCCCATAGACCCATTTTGTCTCCTCTGAAACTTCTTATTTTTGGAATTATAGTTTTTTAAATAGTCAGCTATGTTGTTTCAAGTAACAGTAGTTTCCTTGTTGTTGCTGTTGTACATCAAGTGCCTGTGTTCCCCCCAGATTCGTATGTTGCAGGTTTAAATCTTAGGGTGGCTATATTTGGAGAATGGGGCCTTTAAGGAAATAATTAGATTAAGTAAGGTCATAAGGGTGGAGCCTTAATCCAATAGGATTAGTGTCCTTATAAGAAGAGGCACAAGGCAAAGGTCATGTGAACACACAGCAAAAAGGTGGCCACCTCCTTGCCAAGAGAAGAAGCCTCAGAAATCTACTTGGCCAGCACCTTGATCTTGGACTTCCTAGGCTCCAGAACTGTGAAAAATAAATGTCTGTTGTTTAAATTACCCAGTCTGGTATTTTGTTTAAGTTACTACCCAGCTTGGGCAGACTTGCTGGGTAGCATTCTGCTGTTTATTTCTACACCACAGTTTGTTTATTCCCTAGAAATGGACATTTGGGTTCTTCCAGATTTTGGCCATTAAGTATAAAGTTGTATGACCAACTTGAATTTCTGTATTATATGATAAATATATGTTTAACTTTATTAAAAAATGCCAAACAGTTGTCCAAAGTGGTAGTACCATTTCATATTCCAACCGGAAAAAATGAGAGTTCCGATTGCTCCATAACCTTGCCAGCACTCGGTGTGTTCAAAGTTTTACATTTTATCCATCTAGGTGTGTGTAATGATCTATCTCATTGTGGTTTTGATTGGTATGTTCCTGATGACATATGATTTGTGGCACCTTTTTTTTAAAATTTTAATTTTATTTTTAGCTCTTTATTGGAATATAATTGCTTTACACTGTTGTGTCAGTTTTTGCTGTACAACAAAGTGAATCAGCTGCATTTATACCTATATCCCTATATCCCCTCCCTCCCGCAACTCCCTCCCGCCCTCCCTATCCCAGCCATCTAAGTCATCACCCATCGTGGAGCACCTTTTCACATGATTGTTGGGTACTTGGATATCTAGTTTTTGAAATGCAGGTAATGTTTTCCAACTTTATTATTTTTCAGAATTGTTTTACTCTTCTAGGTCACTTGAATAAATTGAAAATAAACATGTTGATTTCTACCAAAAAAAAAAAAAAAAAGACCTGCTGAGATTCTGATTAGAATCTATAGACCAATGCACTGAATCTATAGATCAGTTTGCAGAATTGATATCTTAACAATATTGAGTCTTCCAGTCAATGAACATTGTGAACCTTCTTTAAAATTCCTCTCAGGAGTGTTATGTAGTTTTTGGTGTACATGTCTTTGTCCTATTTTGTTAAATATTTCCCTATTTAACATTTTTGGTATTTTTGTAAGTTATTTTAAAATTTAATTTTTCAATTATTCATTCCTAATATATAGAAAGGCAGTTGATTTTTTACATTGTATTTTTTATTATGAAAATCCTCCCATTAGTTATGGTAGTAGTTTTATAGATTCCTTTGGATTTTTCATGCATTAAATCATGTTATCTGCAAGTAGATTTATTCAATTTCAATTTTTATATATTTTATTTCTTTTTCTTGCCTTATTACATTGGTTAAGATCCCCGAAATTATGTTGAAAAGTTGTAGTAAGAATCCTTGTGTTGGGGGGGGTGAAGTCAAGATGGCGGCATGGGAAGACATGGAGATTGCATCTCCCCACAAATAGATCAGTTGCCAGAGGGTGGTGGGGGACCTGAGACCCAAGGAGATGGGAGGAACGCCGGACCAACCGAGTAGGACCTGGGGGAAGTCAGGGGGGCGGGGAAGGGGAAGCCAGATCAGACCGGCACTCCTGGGGGGTGGCTGGGTGAGGGAAAAGGTTCCTACCCGGAGAGACCCTTGGGGGCTAGGGAGATTGCAAAATTGCAACTGAGTTTCTCCTACCCAAGAGACCAGGAGGCCTGCTGAGCTCCTGGGCCTGGGAGCCTGCTGGGCTCCCCAGCGGGGTCCTCCACCCTCCAAGGCCCCCTCCAGGCTGCCTGGGTCCTGGGGGTGTGGGAGGGAGGGAGGAGGGGCGAGGAGGTGGAGAGGCAGTCTGGTGGTGGGGGCTTTGAGATCGAGGAGAGAGGCTCTCCTCTTGGCCAGAGAGGCTGACTGGGCTCCCAGGCCTGGTCCTTCACTTTCCGGGCCCCCCTCTGGCACATGGGTCCTGGGGGCATGGGGGATGGGGGGAGGGAGAGAGACAGACAGTGGGGGTGGGAAGGGATTTCTCCAGGTCAGAAGAATAGGGAAGGTGCTGCCGGGTATTTCTTCCGGGCAGGTCCTCCACCTTCCAAGGCCCCTCTGGGCCATTGGTCCTAGAAGTACAGGAGGGAAGTGGTGGGAGGAGAAGAAGAGAGGTGGAAGTGGGGAGGGACCCTCTAGGATCAGAGGATCGGGGGAGGAGCAGAAGGGACTTCTGCTGCCCACTGGTCCAGGAAGCCTGCAGGGCTCCCGGGTCTGGTCTCCAACTCTCCAGGGTCACCTTCCAGATGCATTGGTCCTGGGGGCCTAAGAGCGTGGCAGGGGAAGAGGAAGAGAGGCAGACCAGTGGTGGGACGTTCCAGGATCAGAGGACCAGAGGAGGTGCGGAGGACTTTTCCCCTCCCCACTTGGGCCTGGCGGGCCTGCTGGGCTCCCGAGTCTGGTCCCTTGGTCTCTGGGGCCCTCTCCAGCTGAGTGGGTCATACAGGCATGGGAGGGAGGGAGGAGAGGGGAAGAGGAAGAGAGGCAGACAGTGGTGGGGGGACCTTGCAGGACTGGAGGATCAGGTAAGATGCTTCAGGAAACCTCCCTACCCACTTGTCACTGGGAGGCCTGTGGTGCCCCAGGCCTGGTCTTCGGTCCTCCAGGGGGCCCTCTAGGTCTCACTGGTCCTAGGGGTGTAGAAGGAAAGCAGGGGAGAAGAAGAGAGGAGGGCAGGGGAGGGGGCCTTCTGGGATTGGAGGATCAAGGGAGGCAGGGAAGGTATTTCCCCTGCCACTTAGCCCTGGGAAGCCTGCTAGGCTCACAGACCTGGTCTTTCACACTCCAGGGCCCCCTCCAGCTGCTTGAGACTTAGGAGAGTGGGGCACAGGGAAGATGAAGAGAGGCAAACAGGGACCCTATGAGACTGAGAGATCTGGGGAAGTGCCGCAGGTGTTACCCTAGCCCAGTTGGCCCTAGGAAGCCTGTTGGGAGAGTCTGGTCTCTTGCCTTCCAGTGCCCCCTCCTTCTGTGAGTGTCCTAGGAGAATAGAAGGGACGGAGTGAGGAAGAAGAGAACCCAATGGGGAGGGATCCTCTGAGATTGGAGGACTAGGGGAGGTGCTTAGCATTCCTCCCACCAACTCGGGCCCAGGGAGCCTGCTGGGTACCTAGACCTGGTCCTTTGCCCCCAGGACCAAAGGGATTCCTGGGCCCGTCTGCCTCATTGGGCCTAAGCCCCATTCCCCACCATCCCCAGGGCCTTTTCTAAGCATAGGTCCTGCCATTTACCTAACTGTGCACACCGCCCCCCCACCCCCACCCTTCTCTAAGCCCTGCCCCCACAGCCAAGGCCTTTTCTGGCTTTTTTTTCTTCCCACCTCCTCACTTCGGCTATTGCAGTTGTTTTACCTTCCAGTTGTTGCTCCATCTATTTTTTTAAAAATTTTTTCTAACACATCTGTTAGTTTCCTATTCTTATTGTATTTTTTATCTTGCTATTGTTCTGCTGTTCTCCTACTTTTTTTTTTTTTTTAATTTTTTTCTGTTTTCCTGCTCTGCACGGCTTGTGGGATCTTGGTTCACAAGCCCAGTGTCAGGCCTGAGCTCCTGGGGTGTGAGCCCTGAGTCCAAAACATTGGACAAACAGGGAAACCCAGTTCCCAGGGAATATTCATCAGAGTGAGATCTCCCAGAGGTTCTCATCTCAACACCAAAACCCAGCTACACTCAACAGCCTACGAACTCCAGTGCTTGAAACCTCAGGCCAAACACCCAGTGGGACAGGAACACAATCCCTCCCATCCAAAGTGGGGGGAAAATGAGACAACAAAAAAATACATCACAGATGAAGGAACAAGGTAAAAATACACAAGACCATATAAATGAAGAGGAAATAGGAAAATTGCCTGAAAAAGGATTCAGAGTAATGACAGTAAAGATGATCCAAAATCTCAACAACAAATTAGAGAAAATACAAGAAACAGTTAATAAGGACTCAGAAGAACTAAAGAGCAAACAAACAGTAAAGGACAACAAAATAACCAAAATTAAAAATACTCTAGATGGTATAAACAGCAGAATAATTGAGGCAGAAGAATGAATAAGTGAGTTGGAAAATAGAATGGGGGAAATAACTGCCACGAGCAGGAAAAAGAAAAAAGAATAAAAAGAATGGAAGACAGTCTCAGAGACCTTAGTGTCAACATTAAGCACACAACATTCGAATCATAGGCATCCCAGAAGAAGAAAAAATGAAAGGATCTGAGAAAATATTTCAAGAGGTTATAGTGGAAAACTTCCCCAACATGGGAAAGGAAATAATTAATCAAGTCCAAGAAGCGCAGAGAGTCCCATACAGAATAAACCCAAGGAGAAATATACCGAGGCACATATTAATCAAACTAATGAAAATTAAACACAAAGAAAAAATATTAAAAGCAGCAAGAGAAAAGCAACAAATAACATATAAGGGAAAACCCATAAGGATAACAGCTGATCTTTCTGCAGAAACTCTGCAGGCCAGAAGGGAGTGGCAGGACATACTGAAAGTCCTGAAAGAGAAAAACCTACAGCCAAGAATACTCTACCCAGCAGAAATCTCATTCACGTTCGATGGAGAAATCAAAAGCTTTACAGACAAGCAAAAGTTAAGAGAATTCAGCACCACCAAACCAGCCTTACAACAATTGCTAAAGGAACTTTTCTAAGCAGGAAACACAAGAGAAGGAAAAGACCTACAAAAACAAACCCAAAACAATTAAGAAAATGGTAATAGGAACATACATGTCAATAATCACCTTAAATGTAAATGAATTAAATGTCCCAACCAAAAGACACAGACTGGTTGAAAGAATACAAAAATAAGACCCTTACATATACTGTCTACAGGAAACCCACTTCAGACCAAGGGACACATATAGATTGAAAGTAAGGGGATGGAATAAGATATTCCATGCAAATGGAAGTCAAAAGAAAGCTGGAGTAGCAATACTCATATCAGAAAAATTGGACTTTAAAGTAAAAAGCATTACAAGAGACAAAGAAGGACACTACATAATGATGAAGGGATCAAACCAAGAAGAACATATAACAATTGTAAATATCTATGAACCCAACATAGGGGCACCTCAATACATAAGGCAAAAGCTAAGAGCCATAAAAGGGGACACCAACAGTAACACAATAATAGTAGGACACTTTAACACCCCACTTACATCAATGGACAGACCATCCAAACAGAAAATAAATAAGGACACACAAGCTTTAAATGACATATTAGACCATCTTGACTTAATTGATATTTGTAGAACATTCCATCCAAAAACTACAGCATACACGTTCTTCTCAAGTGCACACGGAACATTCTCCAGGATAGATCACATCTTGGGTCACAAATCAAGCCTTGGTAAATTCAAGAAAATTGAAATCATATCAAGCATTTTCTCTGACCACAGCACCATGAGACTAGATACCAAAAAACTGTAAAAAATACAACCACATGGAGGCTAAACAATACGCTCTTAAAAACCAAGATATCACTGAAGAAATCAAGGAGGAAATCAAAAAATAACTAGAAACAAATGACAATGAAAAAACAACAACCCAAAACCTATGGGATGCAGCAAAAGCAGTCCTAAGAGGGAAGTTTATAGCAATACAGTCCCACCTCAAGAAACAAGAAAAATATAGAATAAACAACCTAACCTTACACCTAAAACAATTAGAGAACGAAGAATAAAAAAACCCCAAAGTGAGCAGAAGGAAAGAAATAAAGCTCAGATCAGAAATAAATGAAAAAGAAATGAAGGAAACAATAGCAAAGATCAATAAAACTAAAAGCTAGTTCTTTGATAAGATAAACAAAATTGATAAACCATTAGCCAGACTTACCAGGAAAAAAAGGGAGAAGATGCAAATCAACAGAATTAGAAATGAAAAAGGAGAGGTAACAACTGACACCGCAGAAATACAAAAGATCATGAGAGACTACTAGAGTAAGCAACTGTATGCCAATAAATTGGATAACCTGGAAGAAATGGATAAATTCTTAGAAAAGTACAATCTCCCAAGACTGAACCAGGAAGAAATAGAAAATATGAACAGACCAATCACAAGTACAGAAATTGAGACTGTGATTAAAAATCTCCCAACAAATAAAAGCCCTAGGCCAGATGGATTCACAGGTGAATTCTATCAAACATTTAGAGAAGAACTAACACCTATCCTTCTCAAACTCTTCCAAAATATAGCAGAAGGAGGAAGACTCCCAAACTCATTCTACAAGGCCACCATCACCCTGATACCAAAACCAGACAAAGATGTCACAAAATAAGAAAATTACAGGCCAATATCACTGATGAATATAGATGCAAAAATCCTCAACAAAATACTAGCCAACAGAATCCAACAGCACTTAAAAAGATCATACACCATGATCAAGTGGGGTTTATCCCTGGGATGCAAGGATTCTTCAATATACACAAATCAATCAATGTGATATATCATATTAACAAATTGAAGGATAAAAAACATATGATCATCTCAATAGATGCAGAAAAAGCTTTTGACAAAATTCAATATCCATTTATGATAAAAGCTCTTCAGAAAATGGGCATAGAAGGAAACTACCTCAAACAAAAAAAAGCCATATATGACAAACCAACAGCCAACATTGTTCTAAATGGTGAAAAACTGAAAGCATTCCCTTTAAGAACAGGAACAAGACAAGGGTGTCCACTCTCACCATTGTTATTCAACATAGTTTTGGAAGTTTTAACAATCAGAGAAGAAAATTAAATAAAAGGAATCAAAATTGGAAAAGAAGTAAAATTGTCACTCTTTGCAGATGACATGATATTATACATAGAAAACCCTAAAGACTCTACCAGAAAACTGCTGGCACTTATAGATGGATTTAGTAAAGTAGCAGGATGTAAAATTAATACACAGAAATCTCTTGCATTCCTATACGCTAACAACAAAAGAGCAGAAAGAGAAATTAAGGAAACTCTCCCATTTACCATTGCAACAAAAAGAATAAAATACCTAGGAATAAACCTGCCTAAGGAGGCGAAAGACCTGTATGCAGAAAACTTTAAGACACTGATGAAAGAAATCAAGGACGATACAAACAGATGGAGGGACATACCATGTTCTTGGATTGGAAGAATCAAAATTATGAAAATGACTATACTACCCAAAGCAATTTACAGATTCAATGCAATCCCTATCCAATTACCAATGGCAGTTTTCATAGAACTAGAATAAGAAATCTTACAATTTGTATGGAAATGCAAAAGACCCTGAATAGCCAAAGCAATCTTGAGAAGAAAAGACGGAGTTGGTAGAATTAGGCTTCCTGACTTCAAACTATACTACAAGGCTAGAGTGATGAAGACAGTATGGTACTGGCACAAAAAGAGAAAGGTAGATCAATGGAACAGAATAGAGAACCCAGAGGTAAACCCAAGTACATATGGACACCTTATCTTTGACAAAGGAGGCAAGGATATACAGTGGAAAAAAGACATGCACTTCAGTAAGTGCTGCTGGGAAAATTGGACAGCTACATGTCAAAGAATGAAATTAGAACACTTCCTAACACCACACATAAAAGTAAACTCAAAATGGATTAAAGACCTACATATAAGGCCAGACACTATAAAACTCCTAGAGGAAAACATAGGCAGAACACTCTATGACATACACCAAAGCAAGATCCTTTTGGACCCACCTCCTAGAATCATGGAAATAAAATCAAGAATAAACAAATGGGACCTCATGAAACTTAAAAGCTTTTGCACAGTGAAAGAAACCATAAACAAGACAAGAAGACAACCCTCAGAATGGGAGAAAATACTTGCCAACGAAGCAATGGACAAAGGATTAATCTCCAAAATATACAAGCAGCTCATGCAGCTTAATACCAAGAAAGCAAATAACCCAATCCACAAATGGGCAGAAGACCTAAATAGACATTTCTCCAAAGAAGACATACAGATGGCCAACAAACACATGAAAAGATGCTCAGCATCACTAATCATTAGAGAAATGCAAGTCAAAGCCACAATGAGGTATCACCTCACACTGTTCAGAATAGCCATCATCAAAAAATCTAGAAACAATAAATGTTGGAGAGGGTGTGGAGAAAAGGGAACTCTCCTGCACTGTTGGTGGGAATGTAAGTTGATACAGCCACTATGGAAAACAGTTTGGAGGTTCCTGAAAAAACTAAAAGTGGAACTACCATATGACCCAGTAATCCTACTATAGGGCATATACCCAGAGAAATAATCCAAAAAGAAACATGTACCATAATGTTCATTGCAGCACTGTTTACAATAGCCAGGACATGGAAGCAACCTAAATGCCCATCAACAGATGAATGGATAAAGAAGATGTGGCACATATATACAATAGAATATTACTCAGCCATAAAAAGGAATGAGATTGAACTATATGTAATGAGGTGGATAGACCTAGAGCCTGTCATACAGAGCAAAGTAAGCCAGAAAGAGAAAAACAAATACTATATACTAACTCATATATATGGAATCTTAAAAAATGGTAGTGATGAACCCAGTGACAGGGCAAGAATAAAGATGCAGATGTAGAGAATGGACTTAAGGATCTGGGCTTTGCAGTGGGGGAGGAAGGGGAAGCTGGGACAAAGTGAGAGAGTAGCATAGACATATATACCCTACCAGCTGTAAAATAGATAGCTAGTGAGAAGTTGCTGTATAACAAAGGGAGATCAACTCGATGATGGGTGATTCCTTAGAAGGCCAGGACAGGGAGGGTGGGAGGGAGTCACGGGAGGGAGGGGATATGGGGATATATGCATGAATACAACTGATTCACTTTGATACACCTCAAAAACTGGTGGAAGAGTGTAAAGCAATTATATTCCAATAAAGAGCTAAAAAAAAAACTGAATCCTTGTGTTGTTATGAATCTTAGGGGAAGGTGTTCAGTCTTTCCCCACTAGGTATGATGTTAGCTGTAGGTTTTCATAGATATTTTTTATTAGGTTGGGGCATTTTCATGTTATCCCTTGTTTGCTAAGAGTTTTCTTTCTGTTTTATAAAAAAATCATAGATCAGTTTCTATTTTGTTATATGCTTTTCTCGAATATATTCAGATGTTCATTTGGTTGTTCTCCTCTATTCTATTAAAATTCTGAATTTCATTGATTGGTTTTTTGAAAATTAAACTAGCCTTGCATTCCTGAGATAAACCATATTTAGCCATAATGTATTGTTTTTTATGAATTGGTAGATTTAATTTCCTAATATTTTGTTTAGGATGTTAATATGTATATTCACAAGTGATTTGCGCTTAAAATTTTCTTTTTTTTATAATGCGTTTGTCAGATTTTTTTTTTTTTTTTTTTTTTTTTGCCACTCGATCGGTATCTTTATTCATACTCATTGATTTTTCCCATGGAGAAGCTGTTGAATGGAGAGGAGGGGAGGGCTGAGCGGGGAGCCTTGCCTTGGTTTTCCTCCATCCAGTGCAGGAAGTGACAGAAAAATAGGGAACATGAATTTGTGTGTCATCCTTGAGCAGGGGCCATGCTAATTTTCTCTGTATTGTTCCAATTTAGTGTATGTGTTGTTGAAGCTAGCACGCTTGGTCAGATTTTGATATTAGAGTTACGCTGGTTTTGAAATTGTTTTTTCTTTCTTTGTTCTCTGAAAACATTTGTATAACATTGGAATTTTCTTTTCAAATTTTTAAATAGTTCACCAGTTAAGCCACATGGGCCTGGAGTTTTCTTTGCGGGAAGGTTTTAATTACAAATTCAATTTCTTTAACAGATATTGGATGACTCAGATTTTTCACTCCTTCTTGGGTCAGTCTTAGAAAGTTTTGTTTTTCAAAAAATTTTTTGATTTCCTGTAAGTCATTGAATTTACTGCTGTAAAGTAGAAGCAAAATGGATTGTTCCCTTTAAAATATAAATTTTACGTGAGTTTTACCTCAATAAAAATAAATGAATAAAAATACATTATGGATTTTCTAGTTCCAGCCATGACTCAGTAGCTGTTATCAGCCTTAACTTCCCATTATAAATAACAATAATAGCAAACAAAAGATATGAAGCAAGTGATTTCAGGCCTTGGGCAAGTGCTGAGCTGCTGTCCTGAGAGAAGGGTAGCACGAAAGGAAAAACCCCATATTTATCCCAGCTTTCTTGCAAGGAAGGTGGTTTCCAAGCCTCTAGGAGGTAGGTGGAGCCCAAGCATAGAACGGCAGTTGCACTGGGTAGACAAGCAGGGGCCTCACGGACTAAACTGACCAGAGTTCAGAGCTGCTAAGGTGGTGGGAACTCACAGGCTATGGAGTGGAGAAAACTACAGAAAAGGACCCCAGAAATCTGCAAAGGGGTTCCCTTCAGAGACCTAGACAACTGCTAAGCTGCCTATGCCCAGGGCAATTGTTCATAAGATCTGGTAGAAAATAGCTACTGAGGGGCTTAGAGTTAAAGAGATATCAGAGACTTCAGAATACTGGAGAGACCCAGAATTGGAGTTCTGACCCAGCCAGAGTGGAGAAACACAGGGCACTCAATGGAGACCCCAGGAAGACTGTGTTTTAGGGATAAGGACGATGCCCCAGGAGTAAGCACCACACTATAGGATTAAGGGCAAAATCAAAACAGATCCACCTTAACAAAGACTCAAACCAAGCTTCAACAAGGCCAAGGTGACCCATCAAAAATTTAATGGCCTGACGAAATAAAATTCAACACTGGAGCAAAAGATTTTTTTTTTTTGGGGGGGGGTACACCAAGTTCAATCATCTGTTTTTATACACATATCCCCGTATTCCATCCCTTCCTTGACTCCCCCCGTCCTTGAGTCCCCCCCCACCCTCCTTGCCACAGTCCTCTAAGGCATCTTCCATCCTCGAGTCAGACTCCCTTTGTTATACAACAACTTCCCACTGACTATCTATTTTACAGTTGGTAGTATATATATGTCTGTGCTACTCTCTTGCTTCATCTCAGTTTCCCCTTCACCCCCCTCCCATACCTCGAGTTCTCCAGTCCATTCTCTGTATCTGCTTCCTTGTTCTTGTCACTGAGTTCATCAGTACCATTTTTAGATTCCGTATATGTGAGTTAGCATACAATATTTGTCCTTCTCTTTCTGACTTACTTCACTCTGTATGACAGACTCTAGGTCTATCCATCTCATTACATATAGCTCCATCTCATCCCTTTTTATAGCTGAGTAATATTCCATTGTATATATATGCCACATCTTCTTTATCCATTCATTTGTTGATGGGCATTTAGGTTGCTTCCATGTCCTGGCTATTGTAAATATGCTGAAATAAACATTATGGTACAAGTTTCTTTTGGGATTATGGTTTTCTTTGGGTATATGCCCAGGAGTGGGATTACTGGATCATATGGTAGTTCTATTTGTAGTTTTTTCAGGAACCTCCAAATTGTTTTCCATAGTGGCTGTATCAACTTACAGTCCCACCAACAGTGCAGGAGAGTTCCCTTTTCTCCACACCCTCTCCAACATTTGTTGTTTCCAGATTTTGTGATGATGGCCATTCTGACTGGTGTGAGGTGATACCTCATTGTGGCTTTGACTTGCATTTCTCTGATGATTAGTGATGCTGAGCATCTTTTCATGTGTTTGTTGGCCATCTGTATGTCTTCTTTGGAGAAATGTCTATTTAGGTCTTCTGCCCATTTGTGGATTGGGTTATTTGCTTTTTTGGTATTAAGCTGCATGAGCTGCTTGTATACTTTGGAGGTTAATCCTTTGTCCGTTGTTTCATAGGCAATTATTTTTTCCCATTCTGAGGGTTGCCTTCTTGTCTTGTTTATGGTTTCTTTCACTGTGCAAAAGCTTTTAAGTTTCATGAGGTCCCATTTGTTTATTCTTGATTTTATTTCCATGATTCTAGGAGGTGGGTCCAAAAGGATCTTGCTTTGATGTATGTCATAGAGTGTTCTGCCTATGTTTTCCTCTAGGAGTTTTATAGTGTCTGGCCTTATATGTAGGTCTTTAATCCATTTGAAGTTTATTTTGTGTATGGTGTTAGGAAGTGTTCTAATTTCATTCTTTGACATGTTGCTGTCCAATTTTCCCAGCACCACTTATTGAAGAGGTTGTCTTTTTTCCATTGTATACTCGTGCCTCCTTTGTCAAAGATAAGGTGCCCATATGTGTTTGGGCTTACTTCTGAGTTCTCTATTCTATTCCATTGATCTTCCTTTCTCTTTTTGTGCCAGTACCATACTGTCTTGATCACTATGGCCTTGTAGTATAGTTTGAAGTCAGGAAGCCTGATTCCACCAACTCCATTTTTCCTTCTCAAGATTGCTTTGGCTATTCGGGGTCTTTTGCATTTCCATACAAATCGTAAGATTTCTTGGAGCAAAAGATTTTTAAACACCCAGTCTCTATGCCACATCAATCATAATACCGAGAATGCAATGAAAAATTACTACCCATTTTACTATTCCTATAAATATTCTTGACCTTTGTTCTGGGATGTAGTTAAGTTACTTAGACACAGTTTGATTCTTTTAGGTTTGTTTTTAAGCTTTGTCAGGTGGGACCAAAGCAGCATTTATTTTCAGGCTGATTTTGCCCCAATTTTTCTGACACAAAACTCTTCTGAAGAAACCAACTGAATATTCTGTCTAAATTATGTGAATAGTGCTGCTATGAACTTGTGTGTACATGCATTTGTTTGCGTACCTCTTTGCAATTCTTTTGGGTATAAACCAGAAGAGGAGTTGCTGGGTCATACGGTAAATCTAATGTTTAACTTTTTTGAGGAACTGCCAAATTACTTCCCACAGTGGCTGAACCATTTTACATTCCCATCAGCAATATACAAGTGTTCCAATTTCTCCGTATCCTTGCCAACACTTGTTATTTTCCATTAAAAAAAAATTACAGCCAGCCTAGTGGGGGTGAAGTGGTATCTCATTGTGATTTTGATTTGCATTTCTCTAATGACCAATGACATTGGGCATCTTTTCATGTGCTAATTGGATATTCTTTTAGGAAATGTCTATTCAAATCCTTTGCTCAATTTTAAATTGTGATGTATTTTAAGTGAAAATAATCAATATGGGTATTATGATCCCAATTTGGTAAAATAGCAAATGTGTGTGTGTGTGTGTGTCTGCAAATACATCCTAGAGCATAGTGGTTAGATGCACAAACTTTTTAACACTGCCTGGTTTTATCCTACTTCTGCCTCTTACCACTTGCAGAACCATAGGCAAGTTACCTAATCTCTCTGTGTCTCAGTTTCCTTGTCTCTGAGACGGGGATAATTACCTCAGTGCTGATGTCAAGATGAAATGAGAATGCATGTAAAAGGCTTAGAACAGTGCTCATGTAATAATAATAATAATAATGATGATGTTTATATAATAATATTTATATAATAATAATATCAACAATGATATAGAGGTATATTGGTATACGCATAGAAAAAAGTCTATTAGAATTAACAGGGATTTCTGCTGGAGAATAGGATTGGCAGGGGACAGGGCACATTCTCTTTTTAATTCATGTAGTTTTGCATTGTTTGAATTTGTTAAAATAAGCATATAAAAATAAAAAAAAAATTTTAAAGCTTGATGTAAAAATAAAAGAACTTTCTGCTTTAAAATTTAACTTTAACCTTAACACTCAATCCAGGCTATTCCAATTGCTGGATGGCCTTATTTTTCTTATGGCTTTTCAGAGGCTGCCGTTTGCGGCAGCTTTTCAAGAAAGGACGGTGAGGTGATCCCTGTGGGCCCCTCCACAGCATTCCCTCTCCACTCCCCATCTTCTTTTTCCAGCTACTCAGAACTTCCTCTCCTTCCTGCGTGTCTTGCTTTCTCAGGCTTGAGACTTTTCACTTTGTTCCCTCTGCCAGGAAATGCTGCCTCCGACTCCACCCCTATATGCCTGTTATCCTCCTGAACTTGCTTGCTGTGCAAAGCCTTACTTTGTCCTTCTTCCAAGCTGGGTGGGGGGCCCTCCCTTCTCTGTGCTTGTCCGGTGCTCTGTGGGATGCCAGGTTTACCTCTTGTCACACCAAATTGGGAACGACGTGTCTGCATCCTCTGAGAGTGAGCAGGTAGAACAGGAGCCATGTCTATCTCCACTATGGCCCTGTGTTCCCCAAAGGCTAGCACACGGCCGGAAACAAGGGAAGTACCCATAGCATTTATTAAACAAAAGAATGAGGGAAGGAGAAGCCCAAGCTGCAGCCCTCATCTGTGAATCCTGGCTTACTTAGTGCATGACGCCACACCTCATAAACATACAGCTTTAAGGATCTAAAGAAAATCCTCTGGAGGACATTTCCCCAAATGGAAAGCTAAGTAGACTGAAGACCCTTGGCCCTTCACACAATAGAGCTGCCTACGGATTCCAAAAGAACTGATGACTATGTCCCATCCAATTCTCCTGGATATTATTGAAAGATCATTTCCTTCTTTGAAATAAAGCAAGATGGGTTTTTTCCCTAAGCCTGTGAGCCTCAAAACAGCCACCCCCTCAAGTTCCAGTGGTGGTGCAGCTGTTCCAAAAATGAAAATAATTAGAAAAATATTTTTACCTCCCTGAAAAATAAATAACTCAAAGTTTCCCAAATTTCCCTAAGAAAAAACTCAGAGGTACTGAGTGTCCAGTATGTGTTCCTTGCCCAGGGACATCATAGGGCTGAGAGGCTAATGTTGAGTTAGGCCTCCAGGCGTCCTTCAGAACAGTGGTGTGCAGATGAGGGATCACGGGACTGCAACACCAGAACAACTGAGTTCTCACGATGCGCTACTCAGGAAGGGACCCGGCCAGGAGAGCACATCCTTCCGTGAGCCAATGTCCAGATCGCAGTATTGCTAAGCTTGAAAAATGCTTCGTGGGTTATTATTGTTATTATTGGTGTGAGTTATTGCAACTTATTATCGTCGGCTTGTGTGTTTGATGGTTGTGTGTTTGGGTTGTTGTTACGGTGATGTGGGGGTTGAGTGTGTATTTTGCTTGATATTTTAAATTCTCATGGAATGTGTGAGATTTTTAGCGATAATAAACATGGCTCGTTATTCTGTGTGAAGAAATAATAGAGTCATAGATGCAGAGATGAATAGGATACAGGAGAGATCTCCTATATAGGATATAGGCGAGGCACCAATCGTAGCCAACCAGAAGAGATGCTCAACGTGGCCTGTCCCACAGGGTCCACAGAGGCCACTCACCCCTCGATTTCAACTGCCCTGGGGCTCACAACAGAAGAGAAGATCCTCTTGTCTCTTCTGAGCATGCTCATCACTTAGATTTCCAGTGGCTGGGAAGCTGGCACTGTTGCCTGGCGTCCCATGATGCCCCAGCTCCTAGCTGAGCTTGAAGCTGATCTCTCTTGAGATTTCTGGAGCAGCCAGTGATGTGGAGCTGACCTTCACAGAGGGTTTTGTAACCAGGGTGGAGGTAGCCATAGTCAGAGTTACACTTCTGCTTCTTAATATCCAAGACAGACCTGGGCGTCATTGCCAATAATATCAATGTTAATCACCTCCATCATCATAGCTAACATTCTAGTGTCCATTATGTGCTGGGTACTCTGTGAAATACTTGAGATGGAATATTTTATTTGATCTTCCCAAGAATCCTATGGTTTTACCCTCATTTTACAAATAAGGGGCCTGGGGCTGAGAGACTAAGTAACCTGCTCAAGGCCACCTAACTTGTTCGTGGAGAAAGTAAGGTACAAACCCAGGCAGATTTGTGGGCAGTGGTGGTAGATCCACCCTATGGGGACCTCCAATGAGTCATGTCCTTGCATGATCCTGTCCCCTTGAGTGTAGCCAGAACCTGTGACTTGCTTCTAATGCACAGAAAATGCAAAGGTGATGGATGGCACTCCCAACCTTATGCTAACTATTCAATGATACATGACTCCATCTTAGCCAACTGGAGCAGGAGTCTCCTGATGGCCTCACAGAAGCAAGCACCCTGTCGTGAACTGCCTGTAGGGAGGGCCACGTGGCAGGGAACTGTGGGTGGCCTCTAGGACTTCAGGGCCACCTCCCGTCGACAGCTAGGAAGAGGCTGGGGCCATTGCTCATATAGCTACAAGGAAATGAATTCTGCCAACAACTTGCACAGGTTGGGGAGCAAGTTGTTTCCTAGTTGAGCCTCCAGATGAGAACGTGGCTTGGTGGGGACACCTTGAAGGCAGCCTTGTGAGACTCTGAGCAGAGGACTCAGGTAACCCATGCCTGACTCCTGACCCACAGGCACTGTGAGATAATAGTGTGTAAGTTGCGCAGCATAGAAAACGCATCTGCAGCCCATGCACTTAACCAGCCCACCCCCCTTTGCAGCAGGTCCCTGGGCTCTGGTGCACGGATCCCCCTGCAGAGTTGCTTTCCAGGGAGTTCCTGCCTAAGCTCTTAGAAAAAGGTCAGAGCAAGGACTCCTGGGCTCCTTTCTGACAGAAGTGGGGGACCCAGGAAAAATCACCTTCTTCTCTGAAAGAAGGGACAGCAGGAAGCACACGGAGCCCTCTGGCCTTGGGACATTTCTAGGAAAGTGAAGACTTTGGGTTGGGATGGAGGCAGAACATCCAAAGACTGGTCCTCACAGAAATGTGCTCTTGTGACCTTGTACAGTGGGAAGCAGTCTGAGATTTGAACCCTCAGGTTTAATAATAATGATTAGTTGAGTTAGTGCTGGGCTTCCAGGCACATTCCACCTTCAGTTTCAGTGCTGGAATTTCAAGTATGGCCCACAGGCCACAGGCACTTGGAATGGTGCCACATCTGTGAGACGCTTTCAGTTTCTCTGCCTCGTGGAGCATGGCCCTAAAAAGTCAATGCCGCAGGACAGGGCCGCCTGCATAATTCTTCTGAAGATAAAGTGCAACCCTCTGTGTGGGGGCTAACCAAACTGGAAACTTCCTCTACCTGCTTGACCAGTGTGTGCCCAGCCAGGCCTGTGCGGACCTGCCTTAACAAGGGCTGCTGTGTGAGGATGGAAGAAGCCGTCTCCAGGCTCCACTTGGACCACTGGGGACACTGGACACCTTCCCTAGTCCCCAGAGGAGCTGAAGGCCATGCAAGGGCCACCCAGGGCAGGCCTGCCCTCGGGCTGAGCTGGCACCATCCTGGTAGCCGTGGGGTCGCCTTTACTGATCATATTTTCCAAAGAAGGGGAAGGAACAGCTGTGGCCTGAGCGCAGAGGTACAGGCTTGGGCTGGTGTCTGGGAATTGGCCTGCTTGGCCTCGTGGTGGCCACGGGGATTCTCCGAAAGCTACCTCAAGAAGTAAGAACAGGGACTTCCCTGGTGGTCCTGTGGTTAAGAATCCTCCTTCCAACACAGGGGGATGTGGGTGAGATCCCTGGTTGGGGAATTAAGATCCCAAATGTCCCGGAGCAACTACTGAGCCCATGAGCCGCAACTAGAGGGAAGCCCGCGGACCACAACTAGAGACCCCTCACGCTGCAAGGAAGAGCCTGTGTGCTGCAACTAACACCCAATGCATCCAAATATATAAATAAATATTAAAAAGTAAACAATAAAAGAAGTAAGAACAGCTCTGATTCTTCTCTTTGTAGGAGCCACAGGACATTTGGGCCCTGCTTCTGTGTGCACATTGAAAGGACAAAACACTTGCCTGTTCAAAAATGTCCCCTGTGTAGGGGACACCTGGGCAGGGCCGTCCCCCTGCTGTGCCCCATCTGGTCTACCTGCATTCCTGAGGCAGGACTTCCTGCAGGTGAGGCTCTAGCCTTTGGAAGAAGAGGAAGAGGACTTTCTTCCCGGGGCTAGGTAGGAGGCCCAAGAGCAGCATCAGAGAGCGTGGGGGGTGGGGGCAGGGGAGGAGCATTCCCCAGCAAGCCTGCCTCAGAGATGGGAGGATTCCTGCACTGCTGTCCACACATCACCCTTCAGAGGCCAGTTGAGCTGGAGCCGTGGGCTGGGTTCCTGGGCCCTCCCAGGGAAGGTTGATCGGAACAACAGGATATGTGCCAAGTGAAATAGAGGCAGGCAACAACTGTAGCCAAAATTAATAAGGATATTTACAAAGACACAGGAAGCTGAAAACAAAAGGTATGTGCAGATGCGCAGAAGTCCAGTGTATCACTCACACCCCCATCTGTGGAAAATACTTGAGAAAGACTCTGACAAAGCAACACACGAATCCACGAGAGACCTCGGGAAGGACGAAGATGAAGTGACCCCCGAATCTTGCCAGTTTTAACAACAAAGGTGTGATCTCACTCCCGCTGCCGGTCCCTTCTGAGCGCTAAGGCGCCCTTCTGTGTTCTCTTTGCTGGGACCTGTTTGGTGTCAAAGTCCACTTGTGTGCTTTTATTGCTTTCATTTTATGTTGACTTTTGTTTGTTTTGTTTTGTTTTGTTCTAACATTGCTGTTTCCTCTTTTTCTGTTCCCTGGTTGGATCAAGTTCCCATTCATTCTGTGTCCCACTTGCTCAGCTAAGGAGTTCTCCTGCCCTCTTCTAAATGCAGTTAAATATGGGGACCCACCCTTTCTTTTCATTCCTAAAAGAACGCGTCTCTCCTATTATTTGAGAATAACATGCCAACTAAGGATGATAGGACAGAAATATAGAAAGTGTGGATCCCCGATAACTGGGGAGCTTCCTTGTTAACCCAGGACAGCCTATTTCGGGGCTTATTTTACAAGAGAGAGGAACAGCTTCCCCATCTGCCTCTGGTATTTGGGATTTTCTGTTACATGCAGCAGTGATAGATTATACTGTTCTGTCTGTCCCTGTGGGAAGATTACTTAGTCCCATTTTATTGAGAACAGGCTTGGCCATATGACTGGCTTTGGCCAATGAAAACCTAGCAGAAGAGATCTCTGCCACTTTTAAGAGAAGCTTTGAGAGCCACTGTGTTATTCTACCATTTTCTCTTTTCCGTTGCCATGAGCCCAGCCATGCCCTGCACAGGAGATGCTCTAACAGCCCAGTCCCAAGGTGAAGGGCACATGGAACAGAGCTGTAGCCACTCCACCATGGACTACTTGTGTGAGCAGAAACTGAGTCTTGCAAACCCCTGGGATTTCAGAGTCATTTCTGAACACATAACCCAGTCTATTCAGACTGATACAATCATCAAGCATAATCCTAGCTGCTGGTGTTTGTGTCAAAAATTGATTTTACTTAACAATGCATCATGTCATCTACAATTTAGTCAACACCCTGGGCTTATAATTAACTCCGTTTTCCTAGAAAGTGATGAGGACATAGATTAGGTCACCTTCCCAGAACTGCAGAGCCTGTAAGGGGAGCAGAGCCAGATTTCAAACTCAGGACTGAATCCCTTGCTCATTTTACTGCAAGTAGCTGCTGCATGAGACAGTTCCAGCCTCCCTGGCACAACTGAAGTGTACAAGGGACTGGCCTCCTGCATGGGATTTGCTCACTTAATTCCATATTTAGCTGGAGCGGCACATGGTACTAGGTTTCTGACTGTTACCTTTGGAGTCTGACTTATCACAAAATAAGGATCGTTTCGCACCCCCCACACACACACACACACTTCGCATGTTTTAGAAAAAAAAGGAAGAAAAATTTTTACGGTCAATGCCCAACTGCTGATGCCAAACTGGGCATAAAAATTAATGTTCAGTTTAAACGCTCCATACTCTCTGAATTAGAGGCCTGAATAATCCATTTCCTGAATGCAAGGGGAGGTAATCCTCAGTCCCACCTTTGTGCAGGAATTCTAGGCTTCTTGCGAGATTCAGGACTCAGGGCTGTGTAGTTAGCAGAACAGGGTCCCCATTATCCAGGAGCCCAGGGCACACTGACTGTCTGCTTCACACTTCAGAGTCTGGCAGAATGGCCACCTTCTCCAGGAAACTCAGGCAGCCCCAGCTGGCTCCCTGGGAGAGAGCAAAACTTTTCAAGGGCCCTTTTCATGAGGGGAAAAAAATGGTCCAAAAACCTTACACTGGCATAAACCTAACCATTCAAGGGCCCCTCACAGATTTTTTACACAGGACTTCAGCGGGGGAAGGGAAGAGGTGGGAAACAAATGCAGAAGAGAGAAGAAAGGAACTCCTTGAACCTGATCCTGGACGTGAACAAGAAAATTGTACAAGTATCAGTTGATGTTGGGAGGTGAGGGGAAACGGGGAAAATCACCGGAAGTCCCACAGACGAGGCTGGTTTTATCTGGCCAACTTCCCTACCTGAGCTTTTCCATAAGTGGATTTCTAAATCTCCAGGCTATAATTTGGGGACTAGTTAATGATGAAAAAAGTTTGTTTGGACCAAAGCACGCTCAAATGCTCTGCTTCTCAAAAGCTGATTTATTGCCTCCTGCTCCTCTTGGAAGTTCCCTTTAAGAGAGGGATTGTGTGGTTTTCTGGTAAAGGCTCTTCCCCACCTCCATGCCCATTCTGAGGATGTTCGAGTTAGGGACCACCATCCCCTAGCCTGGGCAAAGGCCTGGCATCAGGAATAGGGAGAAAAACCTGGTGGGTTGAAAAGGGTAAAATAAGAGTGTGCCAAGAACAGCTGCCAAAGCACCCAGAGGGAATGAGTCTGTTAGGGTCTTTGGGTTGCTATCTGCATGTCAGAGAAGGCAGTGTTGCTACCTCACCCATGGGAGAGTCAGAGGCCATAGGCTGAATGACACATTCTATCTTAGTTTGGACTTGGATCAAGATTTCTGTGATGGCTTGAAAAGTCAGATACTAAGAGGTGTCTAGAGTCTTGACAGCAAAATGAATCACAGAGCCCTAGAGGAGTGAGACTTTCCCCTGAACAGCATCCCACCCTGACCTCAAGGATTAATCTCTTCACATTCCAGCCTTTGACCCTAATCAGGTAGCCACAAACATTTAACAGAATGGTATTCACTGGCACTAAGAAGTTAATCCAGGTTGGAGACATGGATTTATTTAGAGCTTGTGGGCTTCATAAAGGCATAAGAAACCCCAGCATCACCTGCAAGATTCTGAGCAGGACTCTATCACCGCATGCTGTCCGGACACAGAGGAGAGGCTGTGCCCAGCTCCTGGTATCACAGGCACTTTCTCTCAAAGTGAGGGTGAGTTGAGAAGATGTTCAAGTCACCTCCATAACTGATGATGGGGTCTCCGTTAGCTATTGTTGTGTAACACACCGCCCCGAGCTAGCCTAGGTTGATCATGGCTTACCTTGTTCATGCCTCTCTTGCCAGCTGGTGGAATGGCTGGGCCCAGCTGGTCTAGGGTGGCTTCACTCACACTGGCTGGCTTTTGGCTGCAGCAATGGGGGTAACTGCTGTCATGAATCTCTCATCATCCAGCAGGCTAGCCCAGGCTTATTCTCAGAGAATGAGCAGAAGTGAAAAAGGCTTTGAAGCCTAGGCACAGAAGTGGCTCTGTGTCACTTATACTACCTTCTATCAACCAAAGCAAGTCATGAGGTCAGCCTGGATTTAAACACTGGGGCAATCGACTCCACCTCTTGGTGGGAGGAGCTGTGAAGTCATATTATCAACGCTGTAGGTACAGGCGGATGTGGAGAGTTAAGGCCATGTTTGTAATCAGCCCACACAGATGGATTGGCTGTACAGGTACTTGTGAGATGGCTGACCCAGGCCGTGGGTGTGATGTATACCCTGGAACCCAAGCCATCTCTGTGTGAAGTGACTAGACCCACAGAGGAATCAGACCACAGCCTTGACCTCATTGAGGCCATGTCCCTAAGCAAGCAATTGTAGGGTCAAAGGGTTTCCCACGTTCAAAATATTGCCTAGGAATTCTTTTCTCAGCACCTTTTGAGTGCTTCCTGCATTTCATAGAAAAGGGAATTATACAATCAAGGCTTTTAATTTTTTCTTTTTGAACCAAGATTTGAACTAAGTCTTCTTTTTCAGAAACACCTGATCACAGTATGTATGCTCTGTAGTTTCATGGGTTCCAGCTGACTTCCTAAGACACTGCACACATGGAAGAGAGAGGAGGAGTAACATAAGCTTTGTGGATTAAGGGCTATAAATCAAGCATTGTAAATCTAGGGCACAAACGTGACCTACTAAGAACAGTAGTGAACCGTGGTTCCTGTCTACAGTTATTGAGATCAGGGCTCTCAAACACTCAACTTAGATGTAGGAGTTGGTAGGGGTGACCTTAAAGGTCCCTAGGGCCACTTGCACAAGCCAATGATGTCTCCATCTCTAGAGAGAAAAAAAAGCAGCGTTGGTGGGATGGCCAGATTCTCCAATCACCCCATACCCACCTCAGGGTGATCCTATGGAAAAATGAAAAGTTGCTTTTCACCAAAAGATCAACGTGGCAGACATGGCTGGTTGCCTGCCTAAAAGTTGTTCCTCGCTGCCTCCCACACTCTGCTTTCTTCCATGCCAACAGAACCTTAATTTGGTTTCAGTACAGGGAAGCAATGTGTTTTGGCAAGGGGGGACCCTCCCTAGCCCCAGTCCAAGCTAACCACTGTAGCACATCCTCCTATGCTAGTGATTAGTTTAAAAATGGACATGTGACCCAGTTTTTGGCCAATAGTACTTAAGAGGAAGTCTGTCTAGGGCTTCTGGGAGAGATTTCATCCTAATACAAAGAGAGAGGGATTTCCCTCGTGGCTCAGTGGTTAAGAATCTGCCTGCCAATGCAGGGGACACGGGTTCTAGCCCTGGTCCAGGAGGATCTCACATGCTGTGGAGCACCTAAACCCATGCACCACAACTACTGAGCCTGTGCTCTAGAGCCCGCATGCCACAACTACTGAAGCCCTCATGCCTAGAGCCTGTGCTCTGCAACAAGAGAAGGTACCACTATGAGTAGCCTGCACACCACAACAAAGAGCAGCCCCTGCTCGCCACAACTAGAGAAAGCCCATGCACAGCAATGAAGACCCAACACAGCCAATAAATAAATAAATAAGTAAATACATTTATTAAAAAAACAAGAACAAAAAAACCAAGAGAGAGGCACTGGGAGAAACCTTCACTCCTTCCTTCCTGCTTTTAGATTTCACTCTCAGGGGAGGAAGTGATGTTGGAGGCGTGGCAGTCAACCTCTCGCCCCAAAGGGAAGGCCAAGAGACGCTCTCAAGGGTAACCCAAGCTCCGACACCACTGAACCGCAGGGCCAACCTGGAAGCAGGGATGGAATTCAGCCAGATGTGGTGAGGCAGCAGCAGCAGCTGTTCACAGCTGGAGTTTGTTCTGACTGATTGGGCATTGGTTCTGGTTTGTCATGGCCTGTGCCATGTTGATTGTGCAGTATTTTGAATACCACCCTTGCCCCTCACTTGGAGTCCACGCCTCTGGATTTATTGTATGTAATGAAAATAAACCCCTCTTGTTGAAGCCACATTAATTAGATGTTCAGTTACTTACAGCCAAAAACATCCTAACTGATGCAGTTAGAGATCATGGACACTCGGTCACATGTGAACTGAACATGTGGCTATTTCACTCGCAGGGCTTTGGAGGCTGCAGTAGCTCCCTGAGGTATATATACATTTTAAAAAGGCGGCAGTGGCAGGTAAAGGAAAACGATCTAATATCTGTGGCCTGGAAAAGGAAGCTATAGCAGCTCTATCAGCGTGTTGTATCTGCTCTTCATGGAAGGGTTGAGATAGAAATTTATCCTCTTTGGCAGAAAGTAGGAGATGTAGCTAACTTCTACCTAATCTGTGCATTTGCTCTTTTGCTAGACCATTTGATTAGCCGTATTGATACTGTCTCTTTTAGGAATGAGGCTTGGGTATACATCAGTCAACCAGACAACTAATCAATCTTGCTGATGTCTGCCTTCAGTCTCAAGAGGTAACTTCAGGGTCTACAGACACACTTGCTCCATTGTATGGTAATAGTTTTGTTTATTTGTCCTCTGTCCATCTTCCATGCTGGACTATGAGCAACTCACTGGCAGGTACTGTACCTTTAATCTCAGTATTGCTAAGTTTGGCACAGGTTCTGGACCACACAGGGTGCTTGAGAGATGATTTGTTGAAAGAAAGAATGAATTATATACAAAATTATTTGTAAATGCAAGTCCTACCAAGAGTAGGTGACTTTTATGGCCACAGAATGACTTACTTTCTATCTGACTGCCTGAAAAAACTCGAATTAGGGATATGAGAATATCTTATCCCATTTTTAAACCCAACACATCCAAAAATACACTTTAAGGGGAATCAACCCATCTTTCCATGTACTTTTTGTGGCATAGTTTGTGCCTAGGAAGGCTTTTTTAATGGGAAAGATCATGCTTCCTAAAGGAGCTCTCCTACTAAATGTGAAGGCAAGAAGTGGAAATATTATTCTCATAGTTAAAAAAAAAAGATTTTTCCTGAATTCACTAAGTAGTGTGTTTGAACTAACTCTGAAAGCTGACTTAAAGAAACGAGATAAAATATATTTATATCTCTGCTAACCATCTCTCAACATGTCAGCTCCTCTGCAGCCTCCCTGAGACCCGTGAGAGACAGCATGTAAGCTCCTCTTTAGATGGCCATCTGAAAACTCATCAAATAGCAAGGTAGGAAGAACAAAATCACCTCCAAAACTTTCGAATTGCATTGATCTGTGGCATAAAGCCCTCGCCCCAGGAAGAGGAATGAGGGATTTGAGATTCGCAGGAGGATTCGTTTAAAGTGCTTTGTGTGTTGTTACTTTTTTAATTTATGTATGGAATTGCCCGGGAGTTGTAAATAGACTTTATTTGCTATATTTCGAGGAAGATAAAATTATCAGGACTGTCTGTGTATTTCAAAGCCAGGGAAAACAAAAACAGCTTTGAAGCCTCTCCTCCTGGATTTTTTTGTCCTAATCTTCTAAGAGATGTTCTTGATAATGTTTATTCTTTTCTTCTTTTTAAAACAGTTGAAACTGCTATTTTTCTCAGTTAAAATAGCTATCTGATTTTTAATTAGGTCAGGTGAAGTACCCACTGAACACCACAGATTATTTAAACGATTGCCAAAGGGCAAGCAAAAATTTCTGAAGAGCATCGCCACCCTTTCCCCCAAATATCCCTCCTCCTCCTCCTCTCCCTAACCCTGGACGCTCCCTCCAGCAACACACCCTGCTCTTTGCGGGTGAGTTTCTCATTTGGATTCATACACACCATCTGGACAAGTTTTTCTGCTGCGTTTCCCCAATAACCAAAGAGATAAGCCATTTCCATCTGCTTGGAGATAATTTGTAGACTTTTTGTTAAGATTGGTGCGCATGGGGAGGGGAACACAGAGCCCACACTACACGCCGCCAGCAAACACTGAGGGGCAGGGCTTTGTTTCAAATTTCATGTACTCGGAAACAGCAGTTTCTCATAAAACTTCATCCTGTGAATCTCCCCATAGCCTGGAGCATGGGTTGGCACAATTTTTTTCCGTAAAGGGCCAGAGAGTAGATGTTTTAGGTTTTGTGGGACATTTGGTCTCTGTTGCCACTACTCAACTCTGCACAAAAGCAGCTCTGAGTAACATGTAACCGAATAGGTGTGATTGTGTTCAATAAAACTTTATTCTCAAAAACAGGTTGTGAGGTTTGGATGCCTGGCTTGGAGCATCTCTCAAGGAGTGGGAGAGCATTGAGCGATGATGGGAGCCCAGGTCATAGTTTTTTTGAGGGATGGTGCCCTGCCTGCTCTCAAAAGGAGGTGGAGAGCCCACTAGTGGATCTGAGCCTTTTAGGTAAGTCCATTGCACCACCCGACCTCTGCCCAGGCCACACCTTTGCATGATGGAAAGCTAGCAAGCACTACAGCATGTGGACCCTCCAATTAGTGAACTTTCCAGCTACCCTTATTAAGGTCCTACTGATGTCCCACCTCAATCATGGTGATCATTTTCTCCCTGGTCCAACAATTCCATTCTTTGGCCTCCTCTCCACACTCGCAACAAGGATTCGCTTCCTGCGACACAGTCTAATCCCAGAGGTCTTGGTTGAACAATGGCGGAGGAAGAAATTCCAGTCATGTCTAATTGTGACATTCAAGGCTCTTCGTAGGCCAACTTTTCCATTAGGCATGGCAGGTATGCAGCCTGGGGCCCACGATGCTTATAGAGCCCCAAGAACATATTTAATTTTAATTTCTTTTAGAGTGGAAGAAAAATGAGTATCCTAGTAGTAACGAAGATGTCGCAGTGAATCCAGCGTGGATTCTATTCATCTTTATATCCACACAATCATAAACATAATTTAAAAATTTTTTTCTTAGATGAAGGGGCTTGTGAAGACAAAAGTACCTAGAGCACTTTCTAAGGACTGCCATATAAAATACAGAAGCCCAGTTAAATTTGAATTTCAGGTAAACAGTGAATAATTTTCTTCGTATAAATATATCGCAAATATTGCATGGGGGTATACTTATTCTAAAGAGTGGTTTGGCTTTTGTAATCTGAAATTCACAGTAACGGGGCGTCCTGTTTATCTGAAACTCAAATTTTTACTTGCTGAACCTGGCAGCACTACAGGAAAGTCAGCATGGCCCCGGCTGGCACCAGCTACACGTGCCGCCTTCTTGCCCATGCTCCTTAAGCTAAAGGTCTTAGGTCAGGTTCCCAGGAAGCAGATCATACGATGAAGATTCATGCGCAAGTAATTTATTTAAAGATGTGCTCCCAGGGGAGACTAGTAGGACACTGGGAAAACAAGGCATGGCAGGTGAGGGGGCCCTACCAGGGTGAAGATTCAGGCAAGCCCCCTGCAGAGGCTGCTTCAGACTGACCCATAGGGGAGGGTGAGTGTCACTCTAGAACTATCCCCAAGGACATCTGGGCAGTGCACTGACATTGCCATCTACGCTAGGCCAGAAAGAGAGATTAGCCCAAGTTCAAAGCTTAGGAAGAAAAATCGCCCTGACCCTTTGGGATTCCTTTCATTAACCTGTACAGAAGCCATGCGAAGAATGAGGAGTTCAAGCAGCCGTGATGGTGTGAATGCTTGCACCTGGGCCCCAGCGACGTGGGCTCCACCTCGCGACTGGTGATCTCTGTAGCCTGCATGAAGGGAGGGATTTGGTAGTTCAGAGGAGCAGGCTTGCTATCTTTTAGAGTATTTGGTAGGGGGTGGAGGGGGCAAGAGAGGCCTGTACCTCACAAAGGTGGCCTGGACCTTACAGAGGTATCACGTCAGAACTTTACCATAAAAATATTTTCTTTCTTCACTGTGGTTTTTAACTCCACCTTTCTGTACCCGAACTGTTGCTGTACCCTCAGGCATGGTCAACAATTAGCTCTCTGGCCTGACCAAGGCCTAGTGTCATCAGCACCTCCCACACCCCACTCCCAAGCTTCCTCTGGCTCTCCAGACATGTCCCTCACGTTCTCACATCTGTTCTTTTCCTTCTGCCCTTTGCCCTGTTCTAAAAACCCTCAATATCCTTTTCCATCTGGCAAACGCCTATCATCCCTGGTGGCCCAAGAAAACACCCGCTCCTCTGTGATGCTTCCTCCTACCTCCATCCCTGAGGAACATGGTCCTCCCGTGACGGCTTAGACCTCCCTCCCTCTTGGTGCCTGTGCTATGATGCACGTCTGCTCCCTGCCTGCCTGCGGCCTCCCCTCTGGCAGGGATTTGGTTTTATTTGTCTGGTTATTCCCAGCACCTAGTCCCTCAAATGTTTCCTGTGAGAATGAACAGATGGGTGAATGAATACAGGAATTCCACCAGCGGCATTGCGCAGGCGAGCACTGTTCTGCAATTGGCTGGCGCCACGTTCCCGTAGGTAAAGTGTGCATGTGTTTACAGAGCCAGCAAAGCAGAGGCACCAAAACTCACACCCGTCAGAATGGCCATCATTAAAAATCTACAAGCAATAAATGCTGGAGAAGGTATAGAGAGAAGGGAACCCTCTTACACTGTTGGTGGGAATGTATATTGGTGCAGCCACTATGGGAAACAGTATGGAGGGTCCTCAAAAAACTAAAAATAGAGTTGGCATATGATCCAAGAACCCCACTCAGACAAAGCTATAATTCGAAAAAAATATATGCACCACCTGTTCACAGCCTCACTACTCACAATAGTGAAGACATGGAAACAACCTAAATATCATTGACGGATGGATAAAGAAGATGTGGTAAATATGTATATAAGAATACTACTCAGCCATAAAATAAAATGAAATAATGCCATTTGCAGCAGCATGGATGGGCCTGGAGATGATCACATTAAGTGAAGTAAGTCAGAAAGAGAAAGACAAATACCATATGATATCTCTTATATGTGGAATCTAAAATATGACACAAGTGAACTTACCTAGGAAATAGAAGCAGACTCACAGATGTAGAGAAGAGACCTGTGGTTGCCAAGGGGAGCGGTGGGGGAGGGATGGATTGGGAGTTTGGGATCAGCAGATGCAAACTATTATATATAGAATGGATAAACAAGGTCCAACTGTAGAGCACAGGGAACTACGTTCAATATCCTGTGATAAACCATAATGAAAAAGAATACGAAAAAGAATGTATGTATATGTACAACTGAACCACTTTTGCTGTACATCAGAAATTAACACAACATTGTAAATTAACTATACTTCAATAACACTGGGGAAAAAAAAAAAAAAAAGAAGCAAAGTCACCAAAGTGTAAGTAGGAAAATGCAAACCTGAGTCTTGCATCAGATACCACTGAGTTCCCTCCTGGTGGGCCCGGAGAGATATTAGGAGCCCCTTCTCCTGAGATGTCTCCAGCCTCTGTTCCACCAGACTGAGGTGTTTCCCCTTCCCCGCTAGACTTTCCCATCTGACGATTTTGTTTTATTTTTTTCAGTTTTGTCTCTGCTTGAGTTTTTCCCCCAGTGAAGTCTCTTTGAGGGGAGCCTCTCCTATCTTCCTAGTTTGATTCTGTCACTATGAATATACAGTGCACGTGAAAAAGTTTAATTAAATCTGATGATCTGATTTCTACCTCCATTTCCAGGAGCGGGAGCCTGGCCCTCATCCACCTCCACTTACTGGTTGGGGCCTCGCCTTTGCCAACTCCTTGCCAATGCCCCTCTTCTGCAGGCTTCTTGTGGCGCCCTGCATCCCCAGCTCTAAAGCCTCCAGCCCTGATGGGCCGCAGATAGCCTGATGTGAAGAGCACCATGGAATCCCACGACTGATGGGAACCTCTGGACTTGAATGGGATCCTCCTTCACATCTACAGTCACCTTCCCCTTTAGGCACCTGAAATGTCTACTGGTTCTCCCCCCGGCTCCTCAGCCCACTGGGCAGCCCACTCCCACGGCCAGAGGTGAAGGGGTGGGAGGAAGGACAGCCTCCAGACACAGGGGTGGACAGATCCAGCCTTGGACTTTGGCCCTGGCACTGGGAGGGGCCAAACCTTGGGGAAGTTGCTCTATCTCGGTTTCCTCACCTGTCCACGGGAACACCACCACCACATAGGAAAGACAGAACTAAGTGACATCACTCAGCAGACGCACAGAACAATATCAGCTCCTCTCCCTTCTGTTTTCGGGCCCAACCTGTTCCTAGGTTTCTCCCTTTTCTTCCCCTACTGATCCTTGAAGCCCAGGGTTCAGAGGGACTCACCATCCAAGCCTTAGGCGGGAGGGCAGGGCGTGTTAATCCAAGGGAGGCAGTAGCAGACTTGAGGGGCTGACTAGGGCGCAGACCGCACGGCACATTTTGATCAAACGGAAAAGACCACCATCATTAGGAAGAGTCATAATGGATTATTCCTCCTGACACGAGGGAGCAAAAGGGACAAAGTGATAAAGGGACAGTGATGGGCAGGAAACCTGGAATTTCACTTCCAGGCTTGGTCCTCAGTTCCTCAGGCTGTGTGGGAGGGCACACGTGGGCCCCACGGAGCACCCAGCGCACCTGGCCTTCGCAGAGAAACAGGTAAGACTTGCTGTCTGATCAGTTCAGCCAGCGGGTGGCAGGATCCTTCAGGAAGGGAGGTGCTCAGTGAGGGTGAAATATCCATTGTGTTGTTACAATTGCCCACCTTTTCTTCTTGCTCCAATTTCTGGCTCCTCCACCTTGTGCCTTTCACCACAGCAGTAAATAGAATGACTCGGAGAGATTCAACAGCAGCTGCCTTCAATCTCTAGTTTGGTTTTTTTAATTAATTAATTAATTAACTTATGGCTGCATTGGGTCTTTGTTGCTGCACGCGGGCTTTCTCTAGTTGTAGTGAGCAGGGGCTACTCCTTGTTGCTGTGCACAGGCTTCTTATTGAGGTGGCTTCTCTTGTTGCCGAGCACGGGCTCTAGGTGCACGGGCTTCAGTAGCTGTGGCTCATGGGCTCTAGAACATAGGCTCGATAGTTGTGGCACACGGGCTTAGTTGCTCTGCAGCATGTGGGATCTTCCTCCACCAGGGCTTGAACCTGTGTTCCCTGCATTGGCAGGTGGATTCTTAACCACTGTGCCACCAGGGAAGTCCCTCAATCTCCAGTTTAACTCAGTTTCCTCCTGTGCAAAGAAAAAAAAATTCCCCTGGTTTACCCTTAGAGACAAAAATCATTGAGTTACTTGTTTGTTTACTCCCCCCCCCCACATCAGATGTGAAGGATGGGGAAGATGATGTTTAAGATGAGCTCCTTAGTCCCCATGGTGCAGTAGGGGAGACAAGGATGGAGATGAATGCTCCCAGGGCAAGTGCTAAGTGCTGCCACAAAGGGCCAGGCGAGGTGCTATGGGAACATGAGAGATGAGTGATTGACAGTCACGGGAGAAAGCACGCTTGAACTGAGTCTGAAAGATGAATCAGTGTTTGCCCAGATTGACAGATGGGTCAGAAAACATTCTAAATGGAAAGACCAATGTGTACAAAGGTTCAGATGCATGGATTGCCTGGCTTGTTGGAGAATTTGGTTTGGCTAGAATACAGGGTATTTGGGGAAATAGCAAGAGCTAGAACTAGATAGGCTGAAGCCTGATTCATTCATTCAATAAATATTTACTGGGCAGCTATCACACATGAGAGACCATGCCAAGGATACATGAGACTACCATGGTCCCTGCCCTCTCTGGGCATGCCTGCCATGAAAAATACACAAGGAGAAAAGCAATGAATGCCACGTCATGAATGCCTTCAGATGCTGTGTGGAGGAATATGGTCTTTCCCAGTAGGAGATTAGATGGGAAGATTTTAAACAAAGGAATGTTGTGCTCAGTTTGACACTATAGAAAGATGGTAGAAGATGGAATGGAGAAGTGTAACCCTGGGGACCAGGATCAGCTAGGAGGTTACTGTGATAATGCAGGGAGGATATGACAACGGGCTGAAGCAGGCAAGAGAGGTCTGCCTGATTTGCAAATGATCTGGCTGGACAACCACACCCTGACTCCACAGCGAAGATTTCTCTCTTTTTATATTGCGGTAAAATACACATAACATAAAATTTACCATTCTAGTGATTTTAAGGTGTACAATTCAGTAGCATTTAGTACATTCACAGAGTTGTAAAATGTCACCACTGTCTAGCTCCAGCACA
This sequence comes from Hippopotamus amphibius kiboko, assembly GCF_030028045.1. Lineage (NCBI taxonomy): Eukaryota > Metazoa > Chordata > Mammalia > Artiodactyla > Hippopotamidae > Hippopotamus > Hippopotamus amphibius. The sequence goes on along the minus strand of NC_080202.1, from coordinate 27,106,506 downwards.
TTGTTGCTACCTTAAAAATAAATCCTGTACTTATTAAGCAGTCACTTCCCATCCCCTTGCAACCACTAATCCTTTTCTATCTCTATGCCTATTATGGATATTTTATATAAATGGAATATGTGGCCTTTTGTGTCTGTTCCTTTACACTTAGCACACTCTTTCCAAGGTTCATCCACTGTTCCTTTACACTTAGCACACTGTTTCCAAGGTTCATCCACGTTGTAGCGTGTATCAGTACTTCATTCCTTTTTTATGGCTGAGTAGTAGTCCATTGCACGGATGTGCCATGTTTTGTCAACCATTCATTCCCCTGAAGGACTTTTAGGTTGTCTCTACCTTTTGGCTATTGTGAACAATGCTGCTATGAACACTCATGTACAAGTTTTTTTTTTTAATTCTTGTTTTAAATTTTTTGGGTATATACCAGGGAGTAGGACTGCTGAGATGCATTTTTAACTTAAACTTGGTAGCTACCTGGAAAATCCATTTTTTGAAACATTTCCAGAAAAGTTTTCCTTCCCTGCGTAAGGATTATCAGTGAGAGTGGTATTATTCCTTTCAGTTTGTGAACTTGGATCAATTTTAATCCTAAACTTTGCTTAAGACCTGCCTCCTTCTTAGCAAGCAATGATCTCCAGGTGGGGTCTGAGTTTTCAGAAGTGGCCATGGAGGCAGATTGGCTTGGACTCCTTGACCTAGAGACATATGGTCAAATCTCCTGAGTAAACGAGAATCCGTATTGTCAGTCCTGATTTCCTGTCTAGGTTATTCAAGGAAGGCCTGGGGGGACCAGTGTTGATAATGAGAGACTCTCAGCATCTGCTTCGAGATATTGGATGATATCATTCCATGGACATTTGGAGGACAAACACAACACTATTCCTCCATATGGTTTTCTAGAATGGCCAAATTAAATTTAAAAATACCTTAGACCTTTTGGTTTTATATGTGAGTTTGGGGAGTGATAAATGCTGCCTGAATTTTTCTATTTGTACTGATATGGTCTAGTGAAAAGAACACCCTCTTTGGACCTGACAGACAGAACTGAATTTGAACCATGCTACTTCCCAGCTCTCTGACCTAAGACAAGTTATTTAAACTCTCTGAGCCTAATATCCCTCACCTTTAAAAGAAAAGTAGTAATATCATCTATATCAGGATGTCTTGGTTTTGGCTGAGGCCCCAAAGTGCTGAGGAAAAAAACAAAAATATGTGGCAAGTATCTCTCTCATTCTGAAGTTAAGGTGCTAGAACACATTTGCAGGACTTATAAGGAGGCAGGCTGGAACTGATTTTGTGACCCCTATACCTACCTACCTCAAAGTTACACAGAGGCTGAAGTTGTAAAGGCCAGAAGTTGAAATTAGATTTCTTTGGATAGACTTGTCAGTGGGTAGGAGTTGTATTCTTCCCCTGAGAAAGATCTAAGGAATGTTTCCCTCTTGGTACAAGTTTGATGAGGTAGCTCTAAGGAAACTCTTATTCCTAAATTGAGAATAAGGCAAGAATGTGTACACTCACCACTCCTATCAGTTATTTTACTGGAGGTCTTAGCTAGCGTAATAAGGCAAGAAAAAAAATAAAAGTCATATGGATTATAAAGAGAAATAAAACTGTCTCTATTCAAAGATGACATAATTGTGTACACAAAAAATCTCAAAGAATCTGCAAAATAAACTACTAGAGCTAAGTGAGTCCACTAAGATTGCAAGGTGAAAGGTCAAAAACCAAAAATCAATTTTATTTCTATATGCTAGCAATAAACAATTGGAAATTTAAGAATTTTTAAAGTGCTATTTACAATAGCATTTAAAAACTCAAAATATTTAGGTATAAATCTAATAAAATCTGTACAAGATCTGTATGCTAAAATATACAAAACATTTGTGAAATAAAAAATAAGACCTAGATAAATGGATGGTTCATGGATTAAGAGACTCAGTATTATTAAGATGGCATTTCTTCTCAAACTGACCTATCGATGCCATTCAATCCCAGTCAAAACCCAGTAGGATTATTTTTGTACAAATTGACAAGTTGATTCAAAATTTTATATGGGAAGGCAACAGATCTAGAACAGTCAAAAGAATTTTGAAAAAGAAGAACCAAATTGGAGGACTCACAATATCTGATTTCAAGGCTTATTATAAAGCTAGTATAAACAAGATAGTGTAGTACTGTCTAAAAGATACACACAGATCAATGAAATCAAATAGAGAATCCAGAAATAGACCCATATATATATGGTCAATTGATTTCCATCAAAGGTATAGACAAGTCAATGGAGAATATAGTTTTACAATAAATGGTGCTGAAACTATTAGACATCTGTATGCATACATGAACCCTGATCCATACCTTACACTATATGTAAAAATTAACCCCACATGGGTAATAGACTTAAGCATGAAGCCCTGAAAAACTTCTAGAGGAAAATGTAGCAGAAAAATCATTGTGATCTTGTGTTAGGCAAAGTTTGTGGTTAGAAAACTATAATAGAAGCATGATCCCTAAAAAAAAATTGATGTATTAGATTTCATCAAAATTGAAAACTTCTGCTCTTCAAAAGAAACTGTTAAGAGAATGAAGTACTAGGAATATAATGTACGAATGATGACTATAGTTAACACTGCTGTATGATATATTTGAAAATTGTTGAGAAACTAAATCCTAGAAGTTCTCATCACAAGGAAAGAAAATTTCTTCCTTCCTTTCTTTCTTCTTTTTCTTTCTTTCTTTCTTTCTTTCTTTCTTTCTTTCTTTCTTTCTTTCTCTTTCTTTCTTTCTTTCCTCCTCCTCCTTTACCTTCACCTTCTTCTTCTTCTTTTGTTTTCTCTTTTTATTGTATCTTTATGAGATGATGGCTGCTAACTAAACTTATAGGGGCAATCACTTCACAATACATGTGTGTGAAACTACTATGTTTTACACCTTAAACTTATAGAGTGATGCCAATTGTATCTCAATAAAACTAGAAAAAAATCAACACAAACACAAAAATAAAAACACCAAATTGTTATTGAGTTTCATTTTCTTAACTGATTTACAAATTGGAAGATTTTAAGTGGTTATCTCATAGTATCTAAACAAATGAGCTGGTAGAGGATAATATTTTCCAGACCTTTTACTTATTCTTTATTAGATGAGTTTTAAATCTTACTAAAAATAAATCATTTATAATATCTTAAAAATGAGAGAGAGAGAATGAAAAGACAAGCCACACAGTTGAAGAAGATATTTGCAAAATACATATCTGATCCAGAATATATAAAGAACTGTCAAAATTCCATAATAAGAGAAGGAAGAATCAATATGGTGGAGTAGGAGGATGCGCACTCACTCCCTCTTGAAAGAGCACCAGAATTACAACTAACTGCTGAACAACCATTGACAGAAAGACACTGGAACTCACCAAAAAAACCCACCCCACATCCAGAGACACAGGAGAATTCACAATGAGAGGGTAGGAGGGGCGCAATCGCATTAAAACCAAATCCCATAAATGCTGGGTGGGTGATTCACAAGCTGGAGAACAGTTATACCGCAGAAGTCCTGAGGGTTCTGAGCCCCACGTCAGGCTTCCTAACCTGGGGGTCCAGCAATGGGAGGAGGAATCCCCAGAGAATCAGATTTTGAAAGCCAGCAGGATTTGATTGCAGGACCTCCACAGGACTGGGGGAAATGGAGACTCCACTCTTGGAGGGCACACAAAAAAGTGTGCTCACCAGGACCCAGGAGGAAGGAGCAGTGACCCCATAGGAGACTGAACCAGACCTACCTGCTGGTGTTGGAGGGTTGCCTGCAGAGGTGGGGGGCAGCTGTGGCTCACTGAGGAGACAGGGGCACTGGCAGCAGGGGTTCTGAGAAGTGCTCATTGGCATGAGCCCATCCAGAGTCCACCATTAGCTCCACCAAAGAGCCTGTAAGCTCCAGTGCTGGGTCACCTCAGGCCAAATGACCACCAGGGTGGGAACACAGCCCCACCCATTGGCAGGCAAGCAGATAAAAGTGTCACTGAGCGCCACCTACCAAATCGGATTAAAGTTTTACTGAGCTCTGCCCACCCAGCCCAACCCACCATCAGTCCCTCCCAACAGGAAGCACCAACGAGCCTCCTAGACAGCTTCCTCCACAAGAGGGCAAACAGCAGAATGAAGCAGTATCAGCAGTATTTCATCTTGTGAAAATGAAATCACAGCCACAGAAAGACAGAGAAAATGAAAAGGTGAAAGACTTTGTACCAGATGAAGGGACAAGATAAAACCCCAGAAAAACAACTAAATGAAGAGGAGATAGGCACTCTTCCAGAAAAAGAATTCAGAATAATGATGGTGAAGATGATCCAGGATTTTGAAAAAAGATTGGATGCAAAGATCGAAAAGTTGCAAGAAAAGTTTACCAAAGACCTAGAAGAACTAAAGAACAAACAAACAGAGATATGCAACACAATAATGGAAATGAAAAATACACTAGAAGGAACCAATAGCAGATTAACTGAGGCAGAAGGGCGAATAAGTGAGCTGGAGGACAGAATGGTGATCATCACTGATGCAAAAAAGAATAAAGAAAAAAGAATGAAAACAACTGAAGGCAGCCTAAGAGACCTCCGGGACAAAGTTAAACGCACCAACATTCGCATTATAGGGGTCCCAGAAGGAGAAGAGAGAGAGAAAGGACCTGAGAAAATACTGGAAGGGATTATAGTTGAAAACTTCCCTAACATGGGAAAGGAAATAGCTACCCAAGTCCAGGGAGCACAGAGAGTCCCAGGCAGGATAAACCCAAGGAGAAACATGCCAAGACATATAGTAGTCAAATTGACAAAAATTAAAGACAGAGAAAAGTTATTAAAAGCAACAAGGGAAAAACGACAAATATACAAGGGGACTCCCATCAGGTTAACAGCTGATTTCTTAGCAGAAACTCTGCAAGCCAGAAGGGAGTGGCATGATATATTTAAAGTGATGAAAGGGAAGGATCTACAACCAAGAATAATCTACACAGCAAGGATCTCATTCAGATTTGACAGAGAAATCCAAAGCTTTACAGACAAGCAACAGCTAAGAGAATTCAGCACCACCAAACCAGCCCTACAACAAATGCTAAAGGAACTTCTCTAAGTGGGAAACATAAGAGAAGGAAAGGACCTACAGAAACAAACAAACAAACAAAAAAAAAACAATTGAGAAAATGGTAATAGGAACATACATATCGATAATTATCTTGAATGTAAATGGACTAAATGCACCAACCAGAAGACACAGACTGGCTGAATGGATACAAAAACAAGACCCATATATATGCTGTCTCCAAGAGACCTACTTCAGACCTAGGAACACATACAGACTGAAAGTGAGGGGGTGGGAAAAGATATTCCATGCAAATGGAAATCAAAAGAAAGCTGGAGTAGCGATACTCATATCAGATAAAATAGACTTTAAAATAAAAAATGTTACAAGAGACAAGAAAGGATACTACATAAAGACTGAGGGATCAATCCAAGAAGAAGAGATAAAAATTATAAATATATATGCACCCAATATAGGAGCACCTCAATACATAAGGCAAATGCTAACAGCTATGAAAGAAGAAATTGACAGTAACACAATAATAGTGGGGGACTTTAACACCCCACTTACACCAATGGATGGATCATCCAGATGAAAATTAAGAAGGAAACACAAGCTTTAAATGACACAATAAATCAGCTTGATTTAATAGATATCTATAGGACATTACATCCAAAAACAGCAGATTACACATTCTTCTCAAGTGCACATGGAACATTTTCCAGGATAGATCACATTTTGGGTCATAAATCAAGCCTTGGTAAATTCAAGAAAATTGAAATCATATCAAGCATCTTTTCTGACCACAATGCTGTGAGATTAGAAATCAATTACAGGAAAAAAACTGTAAAAAACACAAACACATGGCGGCTAAACAATACACTACTAAATAACCAACAGATCACTGAAGAAATCAAAGAGGAAATCCAAAAATACCTAGAGACAAATGACAATGAAAACACAACGATCCAAAACCTATGGGATGCAGCAAAGGCAGTTCTAAGAGGGAAGTTTATAGCGATACAATCCTACCTCAAGAAACAAGAAAAATCCCAAACAAACAATCTAACCTTACAACTAAAGAAACCAGAGAAAGAAGAGCAAACAAAACCCAAAGTGAGTAGACAGAGAGAAATCATAAAGATCAGAACAGAAATAAATGAAATAGAGACAAAGAAAACAATAGCAAAAATCAGTAACACTAAAAGCTGTTTCTTTGAGAAGATAAATAAAATCAATAAACCTCTAGCAAGACTCATCAAGAAAAGAGGGAGAGGACTCAAATCATTAAAATCAGAAATGAAACAGGAGAAGTTATAACGGACACCAGAGAAATAAAAAGCACCATAAGAGATTACTACAAGAAACTATAGTTGCCAATAAAATGGACAATCTGGATGAAATGGACAGATTCTTAGAAAGGTATAACCTTCCAAGACTGAATCAGGAAGACATAGAAAATATGAACAGACCAATCACAAGTAATTAAATTGAAACTGTGATTAAAAAGCTTCCAACAAACAAAAGTCCAGGACCAGGTGGCTTCACTGGTGAATTTTATCAAACATTTAGAGAAGAGCTAACACACATCCTTCTCAAGCTCTTCCAAACAATTGCAGAGGAAGGAACACTCCCAAACTCATTTTATGAAGCCACCATCACCCTGATACCAAAACCAGACAAAGATACTACAAAAAAAGAAAACTACAGACCAATATCACTGATCAACTTAGATGCAAAAATCCTCAACAAAATACTAGCCAACAGAATCCAACAACACATTAAAAGGATCATACACCATGATCAAGTGCGGTTTATCCCTGGAGTGCAAGGATTCTTCAATATATGCAAATCAATCAATGTGATACACCATATTAACAAACTGAAGGATAATAACCACATGATCATCTCAATAGATGCAGAAAATCTTTTGATAAAATTCAACACCCATTTATGATAAAAACTCTCCAGAAGGTGGGCATAGAGGGAACCTACCTCAACATAATAAAGGCCATATACGACAAATCCACAGCAAACATCATTCTCAATGGTGAAAAACTGTAAGCATTCCCTCTAAGATCAGGAACAAGACAAGGATGTCCACTCATACTATTCAACATAGTTTTGGAAGTCCTTGCCACAGCAATCAGAGAAGAAAAACAAATAAAAGGAATCCAAATTGGAAAAGAAGTAAAACTGTCACTGTTTGCAGATGACATGATACTATACATAGAAAATCCTAAAGATGCCACCAGAAAACTACTTGAGCTAATCATGAATTTGGTAAAGTTGCAGGATACAAAATTAACACACAGAAATCTCTTGCATTTCTATACACCAACAATGAAAGATCAGAAAGAGAAATTAAGGAAACAATCCCATTCACCATTGCAACAAAAAGAATAAAATACCTAGGAATAAACCTAACCAAGGAGGTCAAAGACCTGTACTCAGAAAGCTATAAGACACTAATGAAAGAAATCAAAGACAACACAAACAGATGGAGGGACATACCATGTTCTTGGATTGGAAGAATCAACATTGTGAAAATGACTATATTACCAAAAGCAATTTACAGATTCAATGCAATTCCGATCAACTTACCAATGGCATTTTTCACAGAACTAGAACAAGAAATTTTACAATTTGTATGGAAATGCAAAAGACCCCAAATAGCCAAAGCAATCCTGAGAAAGAAAGACGGAGTTGGTGGAATCAGGCTTCCTGACTTCAGGCTATACTACAAGGCTACAGTGATCAAGACAGTGTGGTACTGGCACAAAAACAGAAATATAGATCAATGGAACAGGATAGAAAGCCCAGAGATAAACTATGGTCAACTAATCTATGACAAAGGAGACAAGGATATACAATGGAGAAAAGGCAGCCTCTTCAATAAGTGGTGCTTGGAAAACTGGACAGCTACATGTAAAAGAATGAAATTAGAACACTTCCTAACACCATACACAAAAATAAACTCAAAATGGATTAAAGACCTAAATGTAAGGCCAGACACTATAAAACTCCTAGAGGAAAACATAGGAAGAACACTCTTTGCCGTAAATAACAGCAAGATCTTTTTTGATCCACCCCCTAGAATAATGGAAATAAAAACAAAAATAAATAAGTGGGACTTAATGAAACTTCAAAGCTTCTGCACAGCAAAGGAAACTATAAGCAAGACAAAAAGACAACCCTCAGAATGGAAGAAAATATTTGCAAATGAATCAACAAAGGATTAATCTTCAAAATATATAAACAGTTTATCCAGCTCAATATCAAAAAAAACAAACAACCCAATCAAAAAATGGGCAGAAGACCTAAATAGGCATTTCTCCAACGAAGACATATGGATGGCCAAGAGGCACATGAAAAGCTGCTCAACATCACTAATTATTAGAGAAATGCAAATCAAAACTGCAATGAGGTATCACCTCACACCAGTTAGAATGGGCATCATCAGAAAATCTACAAACAGTAAATGCTGGAGAGGGTGTGGAGAAAAGGGAACGCTCTTCCACTGCTGGTGGGAATATAAATTGATACAGCCATTACAGAAAACAGTATGGAGGTTCCTTGCAAAACTAAAAATGGAACTACCATATGACCCAGCAATCCCACTGCTGGGCATATACCCAGAGAACACCATAATTCAAAAAGACACATGCACTCCAATGTTCATTGCAGCACCATTTACAATAGCCAGGACATGGAAGCAACCTAAATGTCCATCAACAGATGAATGGATAAAGAAGATGTGGTACATACATACAATGGAATATTACTCAGCTGTAAAAAGCAATGAAACTGGGACATTTTTAGAGACATGGATGGACCTAGGGACTGTCACACAGAGTGAAGTGAGTCAGAAAGAGAAAAACAAATATCGTATATTAACACATATATGTGGACTATAGAAAAATGGTACAAATCAACCAGTTTGCAAGGCAGAAATAGAGACCCAGATGTAAAGAACAAACATATGGACACCAAGTGGGGAAAGCAGGGAGGGTTGGGGGGGAGGAATCAATGGGGAGATTGGGATACCAAATTGTACACTCTAAATATATGCAGTTTATTGTAAAAAATAAAAAAATTAAAAATTAAAAAAAATTCCATAATATGAAAACAGCCCAATTAAAAACTAGGCCAGGATTTGAATTGACATGTCATCAAAGATGATCTATGGATGGTAAATAAGCACATGAAAAGATGCTCAGCATCATTAGTCATTAAGAAAATGCAAACTGAAACTGTAAGATACCAGTATGCACATGTTAGAATGGTTAGTTTTTTTAAATTGACAATACCAAGTGCTGACAAAGATATAGGGCATTGGATCTTTCACACAGTGCCAGTGGGAATTCAAAATGGTACAGCTGCTGTAGAAAACAGTTTCTTATAATATGACCCAGCAATCCCGCAATCCCACTGCTAGGTATTTACTCAAGTGAAATGAAAACTTATGTTCACACAAAAACCTATCCATGAATGTTTACACTGGCTTTATTCATAATTGCCCAAACCTGGAAACAACTCAAAAGCCCTTCAATTAGTGAGTAGGTAAATGAACTGTGGTACATCCATAGAACAGAATCCCACTCAGCAATAAAAAGGAACCAATTACTAATCCTCAGGACAACATGGATGAATCTCGAAAACTTTATGTTAAGTGAAAGAAGCTAAACCCAAAGGCTATATGTTGAATGTATCTGTTTATATGACATTCTGGAAAAGACTAAACTTTAGGGACAAGTGACAGATCAATGGTTTCCAGGAGCTGGGGGTGAGGGAAGGAGCTGATTTCAAAGATAGAGAAGGGAATCTGGGGGTGATGAACTGCTCCATATCTGGACTGTGGTGGCAGCTGTATCACTGTGTGCATTTGTCAAAACTCACAGAACTCAACACTCAAAAGGTAAATGTTACTATATGTATATCTGTAGTTTTTTAAAAATATAATTGAATTTTTTTTAAAGTGGGCATTGGGGGATTGAAGATGAAAAGGCCAGAGGTTAGAATTTCTCTGGAGACAGTTGGGGTGTGATGTGTCTTGCTCTCCTCTCCGGGCGGTGGAATAAGCAGGGTGTGCTTCCCCCTCACCTCAAGCCCAGTAAGAGGAGTTCCGAATAGACCACCCACTAAGAGTTCACTATGTGACCTTTGTGGTTGGAAGGACACAGGGGCTGGAACCTTAACTCAGGCTTAAAGGCGAGGTCGCAGGGCAGATATTTCTGGGTAGCAGAAGTCACTATGGTGGAGGAATCCCTGCACTACTACAAAAGCTGAAAGCTTGCAGTGCCAGGTCCTTCCAGGAAGGTGCGGTTGTTTTATTTTATTTTTTTTAATTTTTTAATTTTTAAAAAACATTTATTTATTTATTTATTTATTTATTTATTCATTTATTTATTTTATTTATTTATTAATGGCTGCATTGGGTCTTTGTTGCTGCACCCGCGGGCTTTCTCTAGTTTTGGGGAGCAGGGGCTACTCTGCTGCAGTGCACCTGCATGGGGCTTCTCAGTGCAGTGACTTCTCTTGTTGCAGAGCTCGGGCTCTAGGCATGTGGGCTTCAGTAGTTGTGGCACATGGGCTTAGTTGCTCTGCAGCATGTGGGATCTTCCTGGCCCAGGGATGGAATCCGTGTCCCTTGCATTGGCAGGCAGATTCTTAACCACCACGCCACCAGGGAAGTCCCGTGGGGTTGTTTTAAAAGGACACTGTTCACCAAACTTCCTGCATGGAGCAAGGAGACTTGAGCAGAAGCAGGTAGAGGGTGCCCAGCTGAGGGGCTCAGGGAATAAACAGTTAGCCTAAGAGAGCTACTACCTGGATGAAGGATTCTGTCGCAGGGATGGGTGGGGGAGAATATGGAGGACTCCATAGCAGCTCATGAGAGACATGCCAGGTCTAGGCATCTACCCCTATGGCACCACGGTCAGATCAGATCTTTCTTCCCTCCCCCATGATCCTGGAGGAGCCAAAGGGAACTTGGTGAAGGCGGGCAGAGGTAATGGGAAGGACTCGCAAGGGAGAAGCAGCTGGCAAAGCTGCTATGGGTTTCTGGGAGCTCCAGACCAGAGAATCAGTTTCTAGAACTCAGTAAGAAGGAGATGAAATATAATGAAAGTCATTATTTTTTCTTTTAGATAAACATGAACTATTCACCAAAGACTTAAATTCTGTTTTGTTACAGCTTCACATTTATCAGGGAGAAAAACAATTTTTTTTTTCCTTTTTTTGTCTCTATCTCTGGAGGGGAAATATGACCTCAGCTTCCTCAGTGCTACAAACACTGAGTGTAATGGTCACTTTTAATTGTGGAAGAGGTGAACTGACCGTGGGCCAGGGTGCTGAACAGTGTGGTTGTTTACATACTTCTTGCACCTGTTGTGAACGATAATGCCCATCTGCCTCTGCTGCCAGAAAGTGGAAGAATCCTTCTCTTCAATAGAGAGAAAGATATAGGACTTTTTGTGATGATCTTAAGGTCAGCTGTTACACTCTTTTAAAAGAATGTTAGCAGTCTAATCAACTTACTTGCTGGTTCTGAAGTCTGACTTTAACATGAAAGGTCAGCGGGTTAAGTTCTTTCTGAACCTGGGTGGGAAGGGAGTGACGGTGAGGTGGCCATGGAGGGATTTGAGCCCATGGCTTGATTGAACTCCTGTGTAAGTGACTCCATTTTTCACCAAGGGCTGTGTTTGTCTCCCATGACGAGGGGCTTCTAAAACTTCCGTCACTCTTGGAGGTGACTGGGGTACCGTTAGCCTAGCTGAAGAAGGTGACTCCAGTCCTTGGGGAGAGAGAGCCCTCAAGTGTCTGAGCTCACTCTGCTGGGAGACTGCAACAGTGTTTATCAACCCAAGGAGTGATGTCAGATTTAATTTTGCTGCTAAGGGCTTTGTAAACCTGTGATAAAATGTATCCCAGAACTTAAATGACTCTTGCTGCTGTGATTGTCATCTCTGAGATCCGGTCTTTTGGGATCATCTTTCACAATATTGAGTACAGCTGCACCCCACTCCCCATCCCCCCAGTGAAGGATGACTGGCTTGGTCTGTGTCAACGTGAAGGTAATCTATGATGCTCTCTCTTAGTGTTCATTTATCTCCCCCGAGATACGGCTTCAGACCTAGGATGAGGAAGGAAAGAAAGTATGAAACCTCTCACCTCCATGTATCCTGGGTGTGTCTAAGTGCATATCCAAAATATCCATATTAATTTCAGTCCTCATTACCCAGTTGGTACAATTAATACTGAATTATTGTGCCCTGGATCAGCTAGGACTCCTTTTTGCAAGTATGAGAAAACCCAGCTCGAGGCTCATGTAACTGAAAAGACCAGACATTGAGGAAACCTTCAGGCATGGCTGGATCCAAGGGTTTAAATCAGGGCTTCAAGACTCAGTCTTTAATTTCTCTTTCTTCTGGCTCATGCCTAAATCAATGACTGCATCCAGGCGTTTGGAATATATGGAATGACCCAGTCTGGGTCATTTACTCAATCCTTGAACCCAGAACTAGGTAGTCAGCTCCAACTGAACCACGAGACCAAATGTGAGAAGGGGTAGGGCTCCCCAAAGAAAATTGCAGGTGTTGTCATCTGAAGGAAAGGGATTGGAGGTTTGGCAGGAAAGCTACAGTTGTTAAGAGCAAATCTTGGCTTTGGCTTTTCTGAACTCTGAACATTTGGGCAAGTTATTAAACATTTCTGTGCCCAGTTTCATTTTTAAATAGGGGCAATACTAGTCCATACTCAAGGATGTCAAACAGTTAAATGAAGTAATGTATGTAAAGTGCTTAGTGCAGAGTAGACACTCAGTTAAATGTCATTTGTTACAATAATGATAATAATCACACCAATTTTTATTGTTAAAGCTCCCTGATAGACGACAAATTAATACCTGTATTTTTGGTATCTAGTATAATGCCTAACAAATAGTAAAAATGCAGTAAATTCCTGTGGAATAAGTGAATGAATGAATGAATGAATGAGGACACACAAACCTTGAAATCATTACACTATCTCTGATTTTAAAGAAAATATACATTGGTTAGGTTAATGTTATTTTAGGTTTATCAATTTACTAACTGAGTTTAATTTTATTTTATTATTTTGAAATGTGTCATACATGTAGGTGAGTAAATAAAACATGTAAGCACATGCTAAAGAATAATAATGCAGTAAGATGCAAGTGACTAGCAACAACGTCAAGAATGAAAATTGGTGCCCTGCCCCAACTGCAATTCTCTCTCTCTCCCAACAGAAGTAGCCCTTATTCCAATGTTTTGTGACAATCATTCTCTTGTTTCACTTTATAGTGTTACCAGTTATGTATCCATCCCAAAATAATATAGCTTAGTTTTATCTTTTTTTAAACTTTATTGACATTGAATCATACTATATATATCTATTTCTCTTTGGCATCTTTTGCTTCAACACTGCATTTTGATACTCTTCTATGTCCATGTTTGAACCTGTAGTTCATTCCTTTTCAGTGCTATATAGTATTCCATTGTATGTAGTATTCCAATGTATATATATATACACACACACACACACACACACATATATATATATGTATATATATATATATATATATATATATATATATATATATATGTAAAGTTCAAGTATTTTGTTCATTTGTTGGGGGGGACTATTTGTTTTCTTATAAATTTATAAGATTTATTTATGTATCTTGGATATTTGTCCTCCATCAGTTGATGTGTTAAAAAATATATTTCCATAATTCTGGCTTGCCTTTGTACCCTCATAGTGGTGTCTTTTGATTTATAGAAGTTCTTATAATAAAAATTAATTTATCATTCTTTTCTCTCATGTTTTATGTTTTGTTGTGGGTCCCACATAAGAAATCCTGCCTCTCAAGATATTTATATCTTTTCCTGTTGTCTTCTAACAACTTCATAATTTTGCCTTTCACATTTAGTTGTTAATTCATCTGGAATTGATTTTTGTATTTGGTGTGAAATAGGGGACAAAATTTTATGAATTGTAGATAACCAATCATGCCAGCATCACTTATTGAAAACTTCAGTATTTTCTTGCTGATCTAAGGTGACATCTCTATTATACATCATGCTCACAATTGTGTCGGTCTTTTTTGGAAAGGAGTTTCTCCATTTTTTCTAGTCTTTTTTTGAACTCTGTGTCAACGCTATGATTTCTTCACTAAAATAACTTTAGTCTTGATATCTGATATCTGGTAGGGAAAGTCACTCAAATTTATTTTCTTTCTAGAGTGTCTTAATTATTCTACATCATTTACATGTTCATATAAACTTATTTTGCTTTTTATTTTTAAAAGTATGTTTTATTGAATTTTACATATGCAGAAAAGTACACAGATCATAAGTGCAGAGCTCAATGTATGACACAAAGTGAACAAATCTATGAATCTACTAACCTGGTCAAGAAATAGTAGGTTGAAACACATGAAACTGGTGTTACTGTAAGTAAAAAAAAAAATTAATATATGCCATAAAGGATTAACTGTATAGGATTGATCTTTCACCATAAACAACTAGAAAAACAGACAAACTATATTAAACCACCATTTTCAGACATTGGACAACATGTAACATAGAACTATGATCTCTGAGAAAGAAAAAACAAATGAGGCAAGCCCTGTGGTTGCCACAGCTTACTTGGGTGTGGACAGTTTCCAGCTGAAGCTCAAGTCTGGGAAACCCAAAGAGAGCCCAGCATTTTCACTGAATTGAGAGGACAGATATTGGAGTTCAGGGAAGCCAAAGTACCCAGAATTTGCACTGCAGAGTACTGGGAGGAGGCAGAGAGAGAGAGAGAGAGTGAGAGTGAGAGTGAGAGAGAGAGATATCCAGGAATTTACAGAGAGGTCTTCACAATTCTTTGGGTGGAAACTGATCTGTGCATGTAAGGGGTGGCATTCCACAAGGCTGGAGAAAGAACCTCTGGAAAGCAATAGGCCAAACAATTCTGGGAGTTCATACAGGGCTGAGAATAGTTCATGTTTCTGCCAGCCAGTGTGGTGATGCCTGTAATACACTGTGGAAGTTAATTTTATGTGTCAAATTGGGTGGTATTTTTGGATGAGGTTAGTATTTAAGTTGGTAAACTCTGAGTAAAGCAGATTGCCCTCTCTAATGTCAGTGGGCCTCATCCAATCTGTTAAAGGCCTGAATAGAATTAAAAGACTGGCATCCCTGAGCAAGAGAGAATTCTCCAGCAGACTGCCTTTGAACAGCATCTGCACTATCAGCTCTCCTGGGGCTCCAGGATGCTGGCCTTTGGACTGGAACTGTACCATTGTCTCTCCTGAGTCTCCAGCCTGCCAACTCATACTGCATATTTTGGACTTCTTTTCTGGAACTATGCATGCCAAAAGTCAATGGAACAGCATCCCTAAATTACTGATAGAAAAAATACCCCTGCCAACCTAAAATTCTGTTGCCAGCAGAAATATCTTTCTGAAGAATAAAGACTTAAATAAATGAAGAATAAATAGAAACTTTATCAGAGATACCAAAGCTAAAAGAAATCATCACAAGTCAACTTTTGCTACAAGAGCTATATTAAAAGTTCTTTGGGGAAAAAAAAAGATACTAGGTGAAAATTACAATCTGTACAAAGAAATACAAAGAGTGCCAGAAATGATAAATATATAGGAAAACATAACAGAATTTCCCCTTCATTTTTTAACCCCTCAAAAAGATAATTGCTTAAAGCAAAAATAAATGTATTATGGGATTTATAATATATGTAGAAGTAAATGATATGGCAAAAATAGCACAGGATGGGAAGAGGGATATGGAAATATGTTGTTGTATGGCTCTTATGTTAAATGTGAATAGAATTAATCTTATTTGAAGACAGAGTACTTTAAGTTAAAGGTATATATTAAAAATTACAGATCAATCACTAAATAAATAAATACATAGATATATAAGTAAATAAATAAAGAAATATATCACTAAAATGTCACTAAGATAACAATAGTGTAAATTAAAATTGAATCATTAAAAAATACTCAAGCAACTCAAAAGAAGGCAGGAGGAGAGAATCAAAAGAACCAAAAAAAAAAAAAGGAACAAATACAAGACAAATAGTAAGATAGTAGACTTAAACCCAACCACATTGATAATTACATTAAATATACATGGAGAATACTCCAATTGAAAGGCAAAGATTTTCAGATTGGAAGAAAAAAGGAAGATCCAAAATGCTGTCTGCAAGAAACTCTCTTATATATAAAGATGCAAATAGGTTTATAGTAAATAGATAAAAGAAGAACTACTGTGAAAACATTAGTAGATCAAGTAAACTTCAGAATATAAAATAACACCAGAGATTAATAGGGACATTTCATAATGATAAAGTACAACAAAATCAAGAGGACATAATAACCTTAAATGTTATGCAAATAATAAAATACCTTCAAAATACATTAATAAAAAACAGACAGAATTTAACAAAGAGACAAATCTACAATTATAGTTGAAGAATTCAACATTTATCTATCAGTAATTGAAGAACAAATAGACATAAAATCAGTAATGATATAGAAGTTAATCAACTAGACTTAATTGACATTATAAAACTATCCAAAAACAGCAGGTTATACGTTTTTTTTCAAGTATACGTGGAACATTCACCAAAGGTAGAACATATCATGGGCCATAAAGCAAGTCTCAATAAATTTTAAAAAGATTGAAGTCATACACTGTATACTTTATTTTAGTTTACTATAATGAAATTAAACTAGAAATCAATAACAGAAAGATATCTAGTGAATCCCCAAACATTTTGTGATTAAACAATACCCTTCTAAATAATCCACGGGTCAAAAGAGGAAATCTGAATGGAAATTAGAACACATTTTGAAGTAAATTAAAATGAAAATATAAGATGAAATTTTGTGGGAAGCAGGTAAGGCAGTGTTTAGAGGGAGGTATATAGCCCTAAATGTTTATATTAGAAAAGAAGACGGATCTCAAAACAATTACCTAAGCTTCTACCTTAAAAAACTAGAAAAAAAGAAACAGCAAATTAATTCCAATGTAAGTAGAAGAAATGAAATAATAAAGGTAAGATTAGAAATTGCTGATATATGACATGAAAAAAAAAATAGAGAAAAAATCAGTGAAACCAAAAGCTGATTCTTTGAGAAGAGTGATAGAATTGGTAAACTAGTGAGACTAATGAAGAAAAAAAGAGAAAGCATACATAAATTACCAACATCAGGAATAAAAGAGTATCAAGAGTGGATCTTACAGACATGAAAGGATAACAAAGGGATATTCTGCCAACTTTATGCCAATTAATTCAAGTACTTAAATGAAATGGACAAATTCCTTAAAGGACAAGAATAGTCAAAGCACACTCAAGAAAAAACAGATAACCTGGATAGCTCTAAGAAAATTAAAGAAATGTGTACTTAAAATCTACCCATAAAGGAAACAACAGGCCTGGTTAACTTCACAAATGAATTCTAACAAACAGTTATGGAATAAATAATACTGATTATACACAATTTCTTTCAGAAAATAGAAGATGAGAGAATCCTTTCCAACTCACTTTATGGTACAATTACCATGCTATCAAGACCAGACAAAAATATTACAAGAAAACTACAGACCACTATTCCTCATGAACATAGAAACAAAAAAAATTAAGAAAGATTTAGCAAATTGAATGCAGAAATATGTAAAAAGAACAATGCTTCAGGATCAAGTGGGATTTATGCTGAGAATATAAGATTAGTTTAATGTTCAAAACTCAATGTAAGTCATTTTAACCAGTAAAAAAGAAAAGCCATAGGATTATCTAAATAGAAAAACATTTCACAAAACCCAACATTCATTCATGATAAAAAAAAAATAAGAACAAACAAACAAAAAAACTCTCAGCAAACCTGGAATAAAAAAGAACCCCCTTGGGCTTCCTAGGTGGCGCAGTGGTTAAGAATCCGCCTGCCAATGCAGAGGTCACAGGTTCGATCCCTGCTCCAGGAAGATCCCACATGCCGCGGAGCAACTAAGCCCGTGTGCCACAAAAAAAAAAAAAAAAAAAGAACTCCCTTGACCTGATAAAAGGTCTATTCAAAATATCTACAGCTAACATTACCCTTGATGGTGAGATTGATGTTGAGTGCCTTTCTCCTAAGATTGGAAACAAGGCAAGTATGCCTGTTCTTACCAATTCTTTTCAACATTTTAATGGAGGCAAGAGAATAAGGAAAGAGAAAAATAAAAGTCATACAGATTGTAAAGGAAGAAATAAAGCTTTTTTTCACTGGCAACATGATTATCTATGTAGAAAATCTTAAGTGATCTATGAAAAAGCCACCAGAACTAATAATATGAGTTCAGTTAAGGTCCCATAACACAAGTTCAAAATACAAAAAGCAATTGTGTTTCTATATTTTTAGCAATAAAAAACTGAAAATTTAAACTTTAAAATCCTGACAGGTTTTTGATTGGGATTAAATTGATTCTATAGATCACTTTGAAGAGAATTGGCATCTTTACTAACTTGAATCTTTAAAATATGAACATGATATAACCCTCTACATATATAGACCTTCTTTAATATTTATAAATAATATTTACAGTTTCTATGTAGAACTCTAGCACATCAAATGAAGATTCATTCCTAGGTTTTTGTTTTCTAATGCTATTATAAATATTATCTTTAAAAATTTAATTTCAATTTGTTTACAGCTAGATTATAGAAATTCAGTTGGCTTTTGCAATATTTACCTTGTATCTAGCAATTTTACTAAATTGATTTATTAACTGTAATACTGTATGTATGTTCCTTTGGCTTTTCTATGTACACAACCATGTTTGCAAATATTGATAGTTTCTTCCTTTATAATTCTTATACCATTAATTTCTTTTTCTTGCCTTATTGCACTGATCAGGACATCCACTACACTGTTTTTGGTGACAGCCTTTATCATGTTAAGGAAGTTTCCTTCTATTTCAAGTTTTCTAAGGGATTTTTTTTTTTTAAATCAGGAATGGATGTTGAATTTTGTCAAATGTTTCTTCCAATGATCACATATTTTTCTTATTTATTATGTTGTTTTGCTCATGATGTATTATCCTTTTCACATATTGCTGATTAAGATTGCTAATGTTTTGCTTATGGTTTTTGAATATACATTCACGAGAGATTTACCTGAAATTTTCCTTTCTTATGCTGTCAGTTTTAGGCATCAAGTTAATGCCAGATTCACAAAATTAGTTGAGGGAATGGGAGCTCTGTAAATTCTCTGAAATAGCTTGTATAAGATTATAATTATTTATTCTTTGACTATCTGGAACTTGATAGTGATGCCACCAGGACCTGGAGTTTAATATGTAGGAAGTTTTAATTTATACATCCAAGTTCTTTCATGGTTATATGACTGTTCAAGGTTTCTATTTCTTGAGTCAGTTAGATTTTCCTAAGAATGTGTCTGTCTCATATACGATTTCAAATTTAGAGGCTTAAGAATTTTCAACAATGTCCTCTTATTATTTTGTTTCAATGCTTGTAGTCTCTGCATTTATATCCCTGCTTCATTCCTGGTATTGCTTATGCTTTCTTTCTTTATTTCTCAGTCAGTGTTACCAGAGGTTTGTCACTTTTATTAGTCTTTTCAGGGGACCAATGTTTGGCTTTGTTAATCTTCTCTACTGTGTTTCTTTTCTATTTCATTAATTCCTACTCTTACCTTGATAATTTCCCTTCTTACCCTTCTTGAGTTAATCTGTTTCTTGAGTTTATCTGTTTCTAACTTCATAAAATGAATGCTTAGCTCATTAATGTTCAGTTTTTCTTGTTTTTTCAAACAATATTTTATTTTATTTTGTTTTGTTTTGTTTTATTTTATTTTTCAAAGAATATTTTAGACCATACATTTCCCTCAGCATTATTTAGCTCTATCCCAAAATTCTTTAATGTATTTTCATTATAGTTCAGTCAATATTTTCCAATTTTCACTATGCTTTCTTCTTTGATTCCCTGGTTATTGGAATATGTAATTCTGAATTTTTAGGTATATTGGGAAGGGTCTTCTATTACATTTTTTTTTATTACCAGAGAATGTAGTCTGTATGATTTCAATCCTTAAGAAATGTATTGAGGGCTTCCTAGGTGGTGCAGTGGTTAAGAATCCGCCTGCCAATGCAGAGGTCACGGGTTCGATCCCAGCTCCAGGAAGATCCCACATGCCGCGGAGCAACTAAGCCCGTGTGCCAAAAAAAAAAAAGAAAAGAAAAGAAAAGAAAAAGAAATGTATTGAGATTTGCTTTATGGCCCAGTATATAGTCAATTTTTGTAAATATTGAAAATAATGTGTTTTTGTAGTTTGGAGGTACGGTGTTCTAAATACGTCTATGGTGTTGTGAATACTTGTGATTCAGTTCTCCTGCTGTGGGGAGCACAGTTGACTGGAGCCCTAACTGCTAGTCCTCTGCATCCACCAACACATTTGCGCTGAGACCACTCTTCCCCAGGGCTGTGCCCAGCCAATGACAGGGCATCAGTGCAGGTCCATTCCTGTGGGATGTGAGACTCATTTATACGGGCAACTTTGGCTCAGGGCCACCCATCTGTCTGGCCAAACCATCTGCAGAACCTCACCATCAACTGAGACTCTTCCTACTCATTTCTCCGTCCTTCTGCCATTCCTTTCAGAACTGCATTGTGGTCAGAAGGCTCTCCCTGCCTTCTCCTGCTTCCTTCTCTTTATCCCTCACAGGCAGTTTTCCCAATAAACCTCCACTGGATCTAATCCCATCTTGGCATCTGTTTCCTGAACTCTCATAATGTCCACTAGGTCAGTTGTATTAAATGTGTTGTTCAAATCTTCCATAGCCTTATTGATGTATTTTTAGTGTTTGTTCTAGCAGTTACTGGAAAAGGTGTGTTCAATGTCCATTATGATTGCTGATTTATTTCTCTTAGTAATTGTCAGTTTTGCCTAATAAATTTGGAAACTTATTGAGTGTATAAATTTAACATCAACATGTTTTCCTGTTCAACTGAATTGCTTAACATCTCAAAGTGGCCTTCTTTGTTCCTAGCAATACTTTTTGTCTTAAGTCTATTTTGCTTAATATCAAGCTAGTTAAAACCCAGTACACCCACGGTTTTCACTTCCAAGTTTGCTGTATACTCTTGCATAAAATACGTTTCTAATGAGTAGCACATAGTCAGATTTAAAAAAAACCCATTCTGACGAGTTGTATTTTAGGTGGAGCATTTAATTCATTTATATTTGTCATAATTACTAACATTTTCAGGTTTATAGCTATATTGTTTTTTATTTCTCTTTTCCCCACAAGTTCTATTTATCATTCTATCCTTTTTTGCCCTCTTTTAGATTGATTTATTGTTTTTTCCTTTTTCATTTTTTTCTTCCACTGGTTTAAGAACTCTGTCTCTATCTTGTAAGTGGTTTCTCTAGACATAGCGGTAAATAACTTATCATTGTTACTCAATGATTTTACTCTTCTGAAAAATATAAAAAGCTTACAACTTCCGTTTATATCTTCCTGACTTAGATGCTATTATTGCTGTGTATTTTAATCTATTAGCTTTTCTTTTGAAACCCCATACAACTATGTTTACTTTATACACTCACTATTTCACCTATTTTTCACTTTTTGTGTGCTTTATTCCCTCTTGCTTCTCCTCACGCATTCCATCAGGACTAATTTTTCTTCTGCCAGAAGTGAAGTTTTGTTGGTACCAAATTTTCTCAGTTTTTATTTGTCTGAAAATGACTTTTTCCCTTTAATTATTGATATAGAATTGAAACCTGCAGTCATTTTCTCTTAGCACATTGAAGATATCGTACACTGTCTTTTGATTGCTATTGTTCCTAATGAGTTAGTTGTAAGTTATCTGTCACTTCTTTTAAAATAATCTGTCTTTTCTCTCTCACTGCTTTTAAGATAGTCTCTTTGTCTTTGGCATTCTGCAATTTCACTGTGGTAGGTAGATAGATAGATGATAGATAGATAGATAGATAGATAGATAGATAGATAGATAGATAGATAGATAGATGATAGATAGATGGATGATAGATAAAGGTGGGCCTGCTTGGAATCCCTTGGATTTCTTGATTCTGTGGGTTGATGTAGTTCATCAGCCCTGAAAAATTTCAGCCCTTATGTCTTCAGATATTACCTCTGCCCCATCTTCTTTCTTTTTTCCTTTTGGGACTTTAATTAGATGTTTGTGAAAATTCTTGATCTATCCTCCACGTCTTTTTTTCCTCTTTTGTATTTTTGCTTTGTCTCTCTATGCTGTATTCTGGGAATGTTTTTCAGGTCAGTCTTTCATTGTACTCATTCTTGCCACATATGATTATCCTAGTAAATCTGTCCATGGAGCTCTCTTTTTCCCAGAAGTTCTTTTGGATCTTTTTCAAAATTGCTTGGTCATTTTTTCAACAGTTTCTTTTTCTTGTATATATTTTCATGTGTGTATTTTATTTTTAATAAACATATTAAACATGGTTATTTTATAGTCTTCATCTTATTATTCCAGGATCTTAAGTTTTTGCAGGTCTCTTCCAGCCATTTGCTGCTTCTTGTGCTTAGTTCTTCTCTTTTTTTTTAATAAGATATATTTTTTTAAATTTATTGGCTGTGTTGGGTCTTCATTGCTACACACGGGCTTTGTCTAGTTGTGGTGAGTGGGGGCTACTCCTCATTGTGGTGCGTGGGCTCCTCATTGCTGTGGCTTCTCTTGTTGTGGAGCATGGGCTCTAGGCGCATGTACTTCAGTAGTTGCAGCACACAGGCTCAATAGTTGTGGCTCACGGGCTCTAAAGCACAGGCTCATTCAGCACCAGCAAACCAACCCTACAATAAATGCTAAAGGAACTTCTCTAATTGGGAAACAAAAGAGAAGAAAAGGGCCTACAAAAACAAAAACAAAACAATTAAGAAAATGGTAATAGGAACATACATATCAATAATTACCTTGAATGTAAATGGACCAAATGCTCCAACCAAAAGACACAGACTGGCTGAATGGATACAAAAACAAGACCCATATATATGCTATCTACAAGAGACCCACTTCAGACCTAGGGACACATACAGACTGAAAGTGAGGGGATGGAAAAAGATATTCCATGCAAATGAAAATCAAAAGAAAGCTGGAGTAGCGATACTCATATCAGATAAAATAGACTTTAAAATAAAAAATGTTACAAGAGACAAGAAAGGACATGATATAATGATCAAGGGATCAATCCAAGAAGAGATAACAATTATAAATATATATGGACCCAAGATAGGAGCACCTCAATACATAAGGCAAATGCTAACAACTATAAAAGAGGAAATCAACAGTAACATAATAATAGTGGGGGACTTTAACACCCCACTTACACCAATGGACAGATCATCCAGACAGAAAATTAAGAAGGAAACACAAGCTTTAAATGACACAATAAAGCACAGGCTCAACAGTTGTGGCACACAGGTTTAGTTGCTCCAAAGCATGTGGAATCTTCCTGGAGCAGGGACCAAACCTGTGTCCCCTGCATTGGCAGGCAGATTCTTAACCACTACACCACCTAGGAAGTCCCTTACAGGTCTTAGTTCTTAGTGCCTTATTCCACTATGTTTCTTTCCTTCCTTCCTCCCTCCCTCCCACTTAGTATTATGTACTAATTTGTTTATGATCTGTCTTTCTCTCTCTCTCTGTGTGTGTGTGTGTGTGTGTGTGTGTGTGTGTGTGTGTGTATTTGAACTTTGATCATTTTCCTTGACATTTTATATGTGAGAATACTTCAAGGTCTGGGATAAATTTAGCTTCCTCTATAGAGGATTCACTTTTGTTCTGCCAGGTGCTGGAGGCATTACTAGTTCCTGGGATGACTCCAGTTATATCCTCCACTTGGGGTATTCAGACCACCCAGATAGTGTGGACTTGCTATAAACTGTGTTATGGACAGCTTGAGATTTGAATGTTTTATAGAGATTTCTGGCACATGTGTATACACACACACACACACACACACACACACACACACATCTTATCCTCTCCAGTGCAAAGTTTGAGACAGCTTTTCCTTGCAGTCTCCAGGAGGGTCTATAACATGTTTCTAAATTCACCCTTGCACACCACGCATAGCCTTTCAGGTGTCCCATCTTTATGCTGGAAAATCTCTTATTAGACTCACCATCATTGGCAGACCTGGGGCTTTGGCTGCTTTTTCAAAGTCTTATGACACCATGAATACTAAAGTTCAAGTTCACCAGGTTGAGCAAATGTCCTTGGAGTGCTGGTCTCTACTTACACCGCTAAGCTCCACTTCACTCAATCTCTGGACTAAAAAGTTTTACCTTTTCTGCTCATTCATTGATGCTCTCAAGAAAATCCCGAATTATCAGTTGTTTTCAGTAAGTATATTGATTCACTTGCTGTGTTTCCAGGAATGGAAATCAGTTTCATAAAAAAAGGAAAACACTTCTGTTTTATAATTCAATAGTCTTCATTTAAATAGTGCAGATACGTAGTATCCACTGAAAATCTACTGCAGTTTTATAGATTAATCACACTGTATATTTGAAAAGTGCTTTTAACTTTCCAAATTGCTTTCACATGTATCTGTGGTTCTCAAGGGGGGTGGTACTGCCCCGCAGGGGAGTTTAAAAAATCTGAAGGAGTTGTTTTGGTTATCATTATGAATGGGGCCATTATCGGCATTTAGTGTGGAGCCATGGATGCTAGACTCCTACATTGCACAGGGGGTCCTGCCCAAAGGATAATTATCCTGTGTCTCATAGGACTTTTGAATTTCCCCCCTACTCATTGAGAGACTAAATATTTGGTGAGATTTCAAGATAGGAGGTGTGTTTTTTCTCACATTTTCTTGTATCTTATCCTGTGTCATAACATAGGGAATTATTTTAACATTATACTTCTTAATGAGGCCCAGTTCATTTGTAAGAATATTTTCTTTTTCATTTTCTCCCCTTTGATAACTTTAATTTGTCTTGGCACACTATTCTTACTTCAATTAAGATTATATTCCTCTGTTTCTTATCATATGCAAACAAGTCCAGTTGTTATCACTTATCCTAACATTATTTAATAGTGGGGAACATCTCTGCTGCTTGTTTTTTTGTTTTGTTTTAAATCCAAACTAATATGTTCATTATAACTCCGTGCTATCATGTTACTCCTTCACTGTACCTTTTAGTGGAATTATGCCAGGGCATTTATAGATTGAATTAGATTTACAGAATGAACCAGAAAGTTACTCAAAATTTCTCAGTAACTACATGTAGCAGGAGAACAACCATAGATGCTACATAACCAAATGGGTGTGACTATGTTCCAATAAAACTTTGTTTATAAACCAGGTTGTGGGCTGGGGCTATAGTTTGCCCACTCCTGCCCTACATGAAGTTGTCTTTCAAAGCACTCCAGACAGACACAGAGACAACCAGAAAAATCATGCTTAATTATAATTCGCTCCTTCATACTTTTCTGTATTCCCCAAATTCTCTAACATGTATCATTATTTTTATGTATGAGTGCATTTATTTATTTCACAACTTTCTTCATTTATTTATTTTCGGGAGGAGGAGTTTCCTAACACACGCGCATGGTTCCAGATTGTGATAATTCTCCTTCCCTCCTCTGTTCCAGGCCATCTATGTCCCTCCCCACAGGTAGCCAGTGTTACTTGGTTCTTTGTGTTCTCCCGGAGACATGTTACACGTGCAGCTGAGTGAGTGGGGCTATTGCGGTACACAGCTCCAAGGGACGCCATATATTTTGAGCTCCTGGGATGCCACTGATATGGAAGACAAGGAATAGTGCCCCCTGGAGTTTTGCAATGCAGTGGCCTGATCAAAGATGTTTATTGTGTGTGTGTGTGTGTGTGTAAATATACACCTACAAATATATGTAGATATGTGTGTGCAATTATACACTTACAACAAATATTTAGGTGTATACAGGCATGCATATTTTCTTCTACTGTCTTCCTTTTAAAACCAGGAATAGTGTATTGTGTACACATTGCTCTGCACCTGGGCTTTTTTTCCCCACTTGATAATATATCTGGATACTTTTTCCATATCAGTTTATAAAACATCCTCATTCTTTTTTGATGGTCATGGTGGTGGTGGAGATGGTGGTGGTGGTGGAGATGGTCATGATGGTGGTGATGGTGGAGATTGGTCATGGTGGTGGTGATGATGGAGATGGTCATGGTGGTGGTGATGGTGGTGGAGATGGTCATGATGGTGGTGATGGTGGAGATTGGTCATGGTGGTGGTGATGATGGAGGTGGTCATTGTGGTGGTGATGGTGGTGGAGATGGTCATGGTGGTGGTGGTGGTGATGGTGGTGGTCACTGATGGAATCTATTGTGGGTGCCAGACATTTTTCTAGGCACTTTTCAGGTATTAACTCCCACAGTGTTCACAACAGCCCCATGAGATAGGCACAGGAAGGCTAAAGGACTGACTTCAAGTCAGGGCTGGTATGTGCTCACCCTCTGAGGTTAAAAAAGAATTTTCCCTTGATTCCTTCTAGCACTTGTGTGGTATTGTAGTTCACATTGGAGTCTCTTCTCTGATCAGAGGTCTTCCTTCTGTAAGTACGAGGTAAAGATCCAGCTTCACTTTTTCCCGATGGCTCCAGTTAGTCTCAGCTCTGTTTCCCCGCTATTTCCAGATGCCACCTTTCCCACACACGGAAGTCTCGAATGATTTCAGTCTATTTCTGGACTTCCTATCTGTTTCATTATCTGTGTAATCAAGTGCCAACACCACACTTTTAATTCTTGAGGTTTTACAACTGGTGTTAATATCTGGTAGGGTTTCATCTCCTCATTACTTTCCTTTCTCAGAACTATCCTGGCTACTCCTGACTTATTTCTTCACATTTATTTTAAAAATTGTGGTAAAATATACATTGCATAAAAATTACCATTTAACCCTTTTGAAGTGTACAATTCAGTGATATTAAGCGCACTCACACATTATTGTACTACCATCACAATTATCCATTTCCAAAACTTATTTTTAAAAAAATTTTTAAATTGAAATGGAAATGTAGTTGATTTACAATGTTGTGTTAGTTTCAGGTGTACAACAAAGTGATTCAGTTATACATACATATATATATATTCTTTGTTAGATTCTTTACCACTTTAGGCTATTACAAGGTATTGAGTATGGTTCCCTGTGCTATACAGTAGGTCTTTGTTAGTTATCTATTTCATACACAGTAGTGTGTATATTTTAATCCCAAACTCCTAATTTATCCCTCCCCCCTTTCCTCTTTGGTAACCATAAGCCCCTTTCCTCTTTGGTAACCATAAGTTTGCTTTCTATGTCTGTGAGTCTATTTCTTTTTTGTAAATAAGTTCGTTTGTATCATTTTTTTTAATTTTTATTTTTTTATAACTTAAAAAAATTTTTTTTGTGTGTGTATATTTTTTCTTTGGCCACACTGTGCAGCTTGTGGGATCTTATTTCCCTGACCAGGGACTGAATCTGTGCCCTCTGTAGTGGAAGTGCAAAGTCCTAACCACTGGACTACCTAGGAATTCCCGTGTCATTTTTTTAGATTCCACATTTAGGTGACATCATATGATATTTGTCTTTTTCTGACTTCACTTAGTATGATAATCTCTAGGTTCATCCATGTTGCTACACATGGCATTATTTTATTCTTTTTTATGGCTGAGTAATATTCCATTGTATGTATATACCACATCTTCTTTATCCATTCATCCAGAATTTATTTTTAATCATCTCAAACTGAAACTCTATACGCATTAAACAATAACTCCTGTTCTCCCTTCCCCCTAGACCCTAGCAACCACCATTTTACTTTCTTTCTCTATGAATTTGACTAGTCTAAGTACCTCCTATAAATGGAATCATATAGTATTTGTGCTTTTGTGTCTGGTTTACTTCACTTAGCATAATGTCCTCAAGGTCCACCCTCACTGTAGAATGGGTCACTTCTTCATTCCTTGTTATAAGTGAATAGTTTTCCATTGTATGTATGGATCATGTTTCACTTATCCATTCATCTGTGGATGGAAACTGGGTTGCTTTCACCTTTTGGATATTGTAAATAACGCTGCTATGAACATGGGTGTACTCCACATTAATTTCAGAATCAGTTTGTCCAGGTTCAAACAAAAAATCCTTTCACTGCTTTTATAGTTACGCTCTACCTCCCTCCCCACATAGACACACCTCCCAATTGTCATGTATTATTTTGTTCAAATCACAACATGCCCCAGACACCTTTCGGACTTATCTTTCATCACTGCAGGGTCTCTTGTGGGTTTGCCCGTGCAGCATGCATTCCCCTTCTTCTAGTAAATCTTCTAGTAAAACTGTCTCTAGTCTTCCACTTGGAAAACCATGTTTCCGTGGCTCTCAGCCCAAGACTCCAGCCATTTGGCTTCAGGGATTGGTTACTGGAACTTTTAGTATTAAACTGTTCTTCCTGCACTTACCTGCAGGTCCTACCCTCCTCCAACATAAGGGAGCTTCTAGAGGTCTCCAAGTGTGTCCTGGCTTCCCTGATTCTGGAGGGTACTCCTTGCCAGACATCTCCTGCACTGACCCCTCTGGGACCCTTTCAGCTTCTCCCTTGTCTGTAACTTTGGGGCTGC
Source organism: Hippopotamus amphibius kiboko (assembly GCF_030028045.1). Lineage (NCBI taxonomy): Eukaryota > Metazoa > Chordata > Mammalia > Artiodactyla > Hippopotamidae > Hippopotamus > Hippopotamus amphibius. The sequence continues at coordinate 27,077,766 of NC_080202.1, read as the reverse complement.
TGGCTTCCTTCCCCTTGCACTTAGTCCCTCCGTGCCATTTAGGAGGCAACTTTGCACCTGCCTGATGCACCCACTGGCTGTTCTCAGCTTGGGCACGTGTCCCAGGCCTCTCCATCATCCACTGCATATAGCACAGTGTTTTTCACATAGTAGGTGCTGATCTGAATTGAGCTAAACCAAGATCACCTTCCTCGGCAGGATTAGGCTCAAGTAAAGCAACCAAAGCCCTCCCATACCAGGCACAGGACTTCAAGGAATCATTACTGACATCACCCCACTGGTGACCTGTGACATCTGGGCACAGCCTACTTCCCCTCAAGGTCTAGCTCTGTGTGCTGATCCTGGTCTCCTATAGGTTTCTATGTGTTCTGGGTCCCTGTATCTGAGTCAGCCCCTTCTCTACCCAACTCTGTGAAGGTTCTGAACAGCAGGATGCAGATGGGCTGCCAACAGGATCTCATTCGTGCCTGGCTCACCGCATGGTGGGCTCTCTGCCCTTCAGGTTGTAGTCCTCTTCCTGAAAAGTTCCCTGCAGCCTTTTTTGCGCACGTGTGTTTGTAGGTTTCATTGCATTTCATGTCCACCATAATTGTTTCTTTCTCTTCATTTCTAAATATTTAAAATTGACTTATTCAACACATGTTTACTGGGTACTTCCTTTGTGCCTGGCATGAACATAAGCAAGGTTTCTAGTCTCATGGATTTTATATCCTTATAGATCAGGGGAGAGAGCAGGCAATTAGCAAGGAAACATAAATTAACACTATAATTTCAGAGAGTGAGAAGTGCCAAGAAAAAGATAACACAGAATAATGTGCTAGAAAATTACTTGGGACTAAGGGGGACTATTTTAGATACTGATGTTTCTGCTTCTTTCCTCTTAGAATGCAGGTTTCATGCTGTTAGGAAGCCATGCTGCCACATGGAGAAACCCAAATGGAGGATAATTGAGGCCCTCAGCTGCACTCTCAGCAGGAAATTTAAGGCAATGAACTAGAAAGCAGTGGCTGGGGAGGCAACTTTAGAGATGTTGATCAGAAAAGGTATCTTCGAGGAAGTGGTATTTGAACTAAGATTTGAAAAGTATTAAGGACATATCCCTACAGTGAGGGGAGAACGAATGGCACATGCAAAAGGGCCAAGAAGGTAAATTCATTTTGTTTGAGGGATGGTAGGAGATGGTGGCATGATGCAGGTTGGAAAAGTAGGCCAAGATCAGATCATTCGGGGGCTTCCTAGGTGGCGCAGTGGTTGAGAATCCGCCTGCCAATGAAGGGGACATGGGTTTGATCCCTGCTCCAGGAAGATCCCACATGCCACGGAGCAACTAAGCCCGTGTGCCACAACTATAGAGCCTACACTTTAGAGCCCGTGAGCCACAACTATTGAGCCCATGTGCTGCAACTACTGAAGCCCACACGCCTAGAGCCCATGCTCCACAACAAGAGAAGCCATGGTAATGAGGAGCCCGCGCACCACAACGAAGAGTAGCCCCCACTCACCGCAACTAAAAAAAACCAAAAGCCAGCACACAGGAAAAAAGACCCAACACAGCCAATAAAATAAATAAATAAATAAATTTATAAAAAAAAAAAAAGATCAGATCATTCAGGGCCTATTTAGTTTACACCAAGGGGGTTGAGTACAAGTGAGAAGCTGTTAGAGGGATCTGATTTGCAAAGACCTCTCTGGCTACTGTGAGGAAACATGTTTTGTGAAATCCCATAGGGCAAGTCAGAGGAAGAGCTAGCCTATAACTTGGATTCCCTTTGCAAGAATTTAACCTATGAAGGAAGCCAACATACAAAAGATACATTGGAGGACTTCCCTGGTGGCGCAGCAGTTAAGAATCTGCCTGCCAATGCAGGGGACACGGGAAGATCCCACATGCCACGGAGCAACTAAGCCTGTGTGCCACAACTACTGAAGCCTGCGAGCCTAGAGCCTGTGCTCCACAACAAGAGAAGCCACTGCAGTGAGAAGCCCGAGCATCGCAACAAAGAGTAGCCCCCGCTCACCACAACGAGAGAAAGCCCTTGAACATCACCGAAAACCCAATGCAGCCAATAAATAAATAAATAAAATTTAAAAATGTGCTTTTGGGACTTCCCTGTTGGTGCAGTGGTTAAGAAACCGCCTGCCAATGCAGGGAACACAGGTTCAAGCCCTGGTCTGGGAAAATCCCACATGCCACGCAGCAACTAAGCCCGAGTGCCACAACCACTAAGCTTGTGCTCTAGAGCCCACCAGCCACAACTACTGAGCCTGTGCACCTAAAGCCCATGCTCCACAACAAGAGAGGCCACCACAATGAGACACCCTGGCATTGCAATGAAGAGCAGCCCCCACTCGCCACACCTAGAGAAAGCCCCCAAGCAGCAACGAAGACCTAACACAGCCAAAAATAAATAAATAAATAAATACTAAAAAAATGCTGTTGATCAACTGCCACTTCACTAATAATAATAATAATAATGACTTAAAAAAAGATACATTGGATGTGATACAGATGAGGAAACTTAAATCTAGAGAAGTCAAGTGACTTGAGTGATTGCACAGGACAGATGCAGAGGTCCACGAGGAGCTCGTGATTGCTCAGGGAGGCCGAGGGGATGTGCAGCAAATGCCACTTATTTTAATTCCCTCTATTTTGCTTCAGTCACCAGTTTGGTAAGAGGAGAATTTCAACCATCTGCAAGTAATCCAAATGCCTTACTAACCTGCCTACCCACCCACCCCCACAAAAAAAAAAAAAAAAAAAAGAGGAAAAGAAGCCAACCACAGAGCTTGTACGCCTGCACTCGCCACAATCATTTCTCTGTATCACAGCTCTTGTCATCTTACATTGTACATGAATAACTAATCAACCAAACACAAACCCACTGATGAAAAAAACGCGCCTTGGACCGAGAATGTGAGCAGGGTAAAAGAGTAATATTAATTTCACTGGTAAATAACAAAAGGGAAGCCAACATGAGGGATATCAGGACAAGAATCATGTTTCTGAACACTTCTGGGAAAGGAAACTTCCCAAGAGATGAGGAAAAGGGGAAGGCGATGATCAGGCTGACGATCTTCACAGCACACTAAAACCCTTCTTTTTCCTTCTGGCGCCATCGGCTTAAGGAACATCATCCTGGGTCACTTAAACAACAAGGTCACTTAAACCCCTTCTGTTGGTCTCACCCAGTTGAGCAATTCATATAATAACCTTCCACTATTCCCTAAAGGAACTATAGGTGTTAGTCTTAACTCACCAACCTGTACTGAAGTGAATTCCAAATGCTTTTTGAACTTCCATAATGCGTAGCACCATGCTAGGTATGTAATAGGTGTTCGATAAAGGCATCTTTCCTCAAACTTCCTAAATGAAGTCTCTCTCTGCCTCCAGCATTTTCCTGGAATGTGTTTCTTAACCACTAAGGGTAAACTCCTCGTCTCTACATCTAGGGAGTGGTCTAGAGCTTTCCTCCCCCTCCTCCTGGACTTCTTGAAGGCTTCTGACACAGTTGAGATCATTCGATTGTCTTTTCTGACTCTGAACTTGCCTGGTTCTAATCTTTCCCACTAATGGCCTCTCCTCCCTGACTGCCAGTGAGTCCTTTCCCTCCTTCTGCCCTTGCAAATACACATGCCACAGATTCTGTGTTTCTCTCTTATCACTCTTTCCCTATAAGAAATAAATGCATCTCATTTCAAATCAATGCATGTATCTTTCACCATCAGTCACATTCTATGCAAAATACCTGTTTATGGGCCTGTCTGTCCAACTAGACTTCAAGCTCCTCTTGATGCTCCAGGGCCTTGCACAGAGCTGGCAGTAGGTAGGTGCTCAAGACACACCAGCCCCACTGGGCAGACTCTATCCTTCAAACTACACTTGCAGGTAGACTGGGTGGAGTCTTATTCCTACTGTATTGAGAGGGCACCCCCCAAATCTCAGGGAATTTATATAAACATTGAAAACATGATTCCTGGTGCTAGCTACTGAGATTCTGTGTCTTCAGCGCAATCACCAGTCTGATATTGCCGATCGTAAAAGGACTGTCAAACTAATCTTGATGCTGTCTAAATAGCGGCGTCCGATCCTTTTCATGCTCTTCTGAACAGGCTTGAATTTGCTAGTGTCTCTTTTAAAATATAGCCCGCAGGACTGAGCATAAAACTGCATGTGGCCTGACCCGCCAGCATGCACTGGGATTATTGCTTCCCTCCTCACACGCTGCTGTTCTATTAATAGAGCCGAAGATTGCATTAGGGTTCTCAACAGCCTCCTTGCGCTGTAGGTTTGCATCAGGCTTGTGATCAGCTAACCTCCCGGGTCGTCCTCAAGAACGCCTTCTATCAAGCCAGGCCTCCCCATCAGTCACGTGCGGAATTGATTTTGGGAATGGTCGTGATTACCTACGACCCAGACTAAAGGTACAAAACCGGGCCCTGCCTTCCTTTCTCATGCGGGATCTGCTGAGTAGGTGCCAGGGTCTCGAGGGCTAGTTCAGTACCCAGAGGCGTGTGCAGCCACTGTCGAGGGACTCTCGGGCACCCGCAGAAGCAAGAGGACGGTGAGGAAATGCATTTTCGGATTCGCTTCAGACAATTCTGAGGTTCATCCCTTCTCCTCCTGGATGATGGGCCCTTCTTCATCTTGTTCTAATTCTGGGTGTTTACTCGCAGAGCCTCTTGTTCCTCCCACCCATGGGCACAGCCACACTTTTATTTCTTACGCCCTCTCCAAGCAGTATTATTTTTAGCATGAGTGTCTTACTCAGCAATTTGCTCTACAGTCTGTCCTCTCTTGTCCTCACGTCTAAGCTTTTCTCATTCTTTTCTTCCCTCTGTCTCTGTATGTGTGTCAGCGTCACGTGTGGCTACGTGGATCTGATTTCCACCTGCTCAAATGCCCCCTTCAGCGATGACAGTGCTTCCCCACCCGCCCACGTTCATTTGCATTTCAGCCACTGGGAATTCGCTGGTCGGTAATTGTGGAAACTGCAGTGTGGGCTACTGTGGAGACTCTTGCTTTCAAGTTCAGGAAGCGTCTAGATTTGTGGGGCTCGGGTCTCAGATTTTGAGAGCAGGGCCTTAAACTCTGGAATCTGGGCCGGGAGGGGAGAGAGAGAGCGGCTTTCTCCTCCGCCAGTAGAGGGAACCGGAACGCAGTGGTGCAAGCAGGCATTCCCTGCACCCACCAGAAGAGGGCGTCATACCCACGGTCCTCCAAAATTGGAATTTCTCCCACAGACAGAGATCTTGTCCCGGTGGCCTCCTGAAGACTCAAAGATGGGATGGGATGACACTACAGCCATGCTACTTATTGGTGCTTTGGCCACTTCCAACACTGTGTAATGGTAAAAAGCAAAGAATTTTGAAGAAGCGGACTCAACGTTGGTCCAAACTAATGGGTGGGTTTGTGGGCCTGAGCTGTGAGCTTGGGGCTAGCAAACTGGCAAGCTGATGGGCCGTGAGGCTCGGTGGTGGAAATGACGATGAGAATGTCTGGCGTTCTCTGACGTAACCTGTAGAACCGGCCTGGGGGGAGGGGCCCTGCATATTTCCAGCTATGACACTTAGATTTCTGTTTGCCAACGCAGCTCACAGAGGGGCTGGAGCAAGTTCCCAAGTGGGGACCCAGGTGGAAGGGAGGCGATGGTGGCACCATGTCACCCATTTCTAGGTGGAGTTAAAAAGTGTAGTAATTTTCTTCCCCGGACCGCTGACACCTTTCATCAAGACTAAGTTGGTAAGCGATTAAAAAAAAAAGAGAAGAAATGGCAGATTAAGCCCAAGAGACTGGAGGAGAAAATGGTTTCCAGGTGGAGAGGGCTGCTACTTCATTAACACCATGGAGTGTTCAAGGAGCCCCCTGCCCTCCTACCCTCCCAGGCAGTGCTGGGTGCCGGCCAAGGCTAGGAGGCAAAGGGCTCTGTCACTGCCAAGCAGTGAAGACGTTTAATAAAATATTTACCTACATGTATAAGAAAAAAGACGACAGAATGACAAACAGCAGTTCGACAGCTTTAAGGTATGTGGGAGAGCAGCCCTGGATATTTTTAATGAGAATGGTGGCTTTCTGTTTAATTCCTGAGGCTTCTATCTTGTGCCAGCCATACCCACACTCAAATAAGAGAGCCATGGTTGGGGAGGGGCTCACTGGCATGGCAGGAGATGTCGCCTGCAGGATACTGTCACCCAGAGGGACTGGAGCCAGCCTCACACCCAATCCCAAGCTACCATCCGCTTCCTGCAACTTCTGAAGAATAAAGATTTTCAGTCCCTGTCCCCACCAGAGCTAGAATGATCCTCTGCTGTGGTCCCTCAATGAATGATAGTGATTTATTAGGAGTGTGACCTGTTCTTTTTCAGCTAGGCGTGTAGGGAGTGTTTGCCCCGGTTGGCGTGGTAATTCCGAGTTGGAGATGAGGACAGAAGAAAGCAGAGGGAACAAAAGACAGCAAGACTCTGCAACCACAACACTAGGTGTCGAGCTGTGTCCAATGTGGAAACGGAAAAGGCAAAAAGGAAAATTTTTGGCTAAACACCCCCCCCCCCATTAGGGAGATTTTTGCGTTTCCCTCCCCAGTTTGGAAAAGAAAAAATGAAACAAAACCTATTTTCTCCATCATTTAAATAAAGGAAAACTTTATGTCTCTAAATATATAAAACAATGTTAGGAGTAAATAAATTACAGATAGTGTGTGTGTTAGGTCAGTAAAGAGTGTCTGAAAAATATAATTTCACTTTCTCTCAGCCTCACACCCTCTGCCTTTTTTCATGTCTTTTCCAGATACTATATACCTCCAGCTTTGAGTGTTAGAAAAAAAACCATCTTGGCTTTCCCATATTATACATTTCTAGAAGAAGGGCTGACTTAGGATCTGAACGCACACGCTTATTTTTTACTTCCTAGAAGAAAACAAACTAGCCCTGAATTTAAGAGCGTGCTCAGAAGTCAATACTTGAAGAAAGAAGCTATTTATTTATTTAAGGGAAATACACAGGGCCCTTTACTTTTAGACAGGGCATTTACACGTAGTGGAATTTTCATGATTAAAATTCATTTTCCTAAAGATTTTCTGGTTTAAGTATGGTTTGCTTTTTTGGTGCAGAGTCCGGCATATCTGCTCCTAAGGGTAAGGCTTGTGAGGCTACAGGAGACAGATAAAGTGAACAGGCTCTTTAATCAGAGAGGCGCTTGCCCTGCTGGTGAAATGCAATACTAAAAAGTAAACAAAGAGCTTTTTGCGAAAAAGAGAGAGTTTAAATGGATCTTGCTTTTCCAGTTTGAAAACATGCTCACGGTTGTTAGTAACTGAGTCAAGACATTTAAATCATACGTATACTTTTATATCTTGACAGTGACCTTTTATAAGTGTGCAGTGGGGATTAGCAGATGAGCAAAGCGATGCTCTAGAAAGAGCACTGTAGGTAATTGAACATGAAATGTGTTGCAATCTGATAACATTAATAATATGCAATCGCTACTTTATATCTAATACGCAGTTCATTTGGCTAGAGCCTAACTAAAGCACTCTGTAACTGTTAGTGTAGGAATCCTGCCACAAACCTATGAAGTAGGAAGCTCTGTTTTCTTGCATGTTGAAGTGTCTCTGTATTAGTCATCTATTCTGTGCAACAAATTAGCCCCAAACTTAGTAGCTTCAAACAAGTATTTAATGCCTCACACAGTAACTGAGGGTCAGGAATTGGGAGTGGCTTAGCTGGGAGGTTCTGGCTCCAGGTCTCTCGGGAAGTTGTTTAGATGTGAGTGAGGTGGGGTAGGTGTCTTCTGAAGGTACCGCCGGCGCTGGCAGAAGCGCCGTTAAAATGTCTCACAATCCTGGCAGGTTAGTTTGGGTTGTTGACAGGAAACTGCAGTTCTTCTCCACGTGGGCCTCTCTATCAGACTACTTGAGCATCTTGATGGTATGAAAGCTGGCTTCCCCTGGAGGGATCCCAGAGAGAGCTCCAGGTGTAAGGCATGTGCCTTTTTTGAATTCACCCCCCATCATTTCCTCCACATTCTGTTCATTAGAAGCCAGTGACTAAGTACAGCCCACGCTCAGGGGGAGGAGAATTCAACTCCGCCTCTTGCAGGAGGACTAAGGAATGTGTGGAGATACTTTAAAACCATCATGACCCCCTGTTTACAGATGGGATACTTGAGACTGAGGGTGGCTTACCCGCTCAAGGTCATCTGGCTATTAGAAGACCCTACATGCAAAGCAGCAGACTGCTCTGTTTCCCCTTTTATTTCCCCTTTGCTGTGCCATCCACACACAAAACAAACCAGAAGACCCCACATTCCTGAAATCACTGCACCCAAATCCCGAATCTGCCTTTTTAAACTTGCCAAGATCTTTCAAAAGCAGCAGGAGCCTTTATGTTTGGAAATGGATGAAATGGACACAAGACTGGAAGGTAGGAGTCAGCTTTCTTCTTAATCAGCTCTACGACCTTGAGAAGAAACAATGCTCTCAGGGCTGGTTTCCTCCTTTGTAAAACAAGACGGGCTAGCTGAGTCGTTCCCAAACGTAGTTGGTCATCACAGTCCTCTGGGGAATAAAAGACTCTCTGGCCTTACCTTAAATCTACCAGGTCACAATCTCCAGGAATCTGTAAAATGAAAAAGCTCCCCAGGAGTCTGATGGACAGGTGTGCAGACACTAGGAACTGCTGGACTAGATCACTGCTGGTGCTTCCAGCTCTAATGTTATTTTAATTCCTCCCTTCTGACTGGATGTGCTCACATAAATCATCAGTTCTGGACCCTCACTATAATCGCCAGGGAAATTTTAGATGTCTGGGGCTCCCGTAAGGCAAAATAAATCAGACTTTTGCGAGCGGTGGGGTGGGCCCGCCCAGGGATCATTGTGGTCTGTGTTTATCAGTATGTTTTCAAATACTCATGTTCAACCTTGGCGGCACATTAGAATCACTTGAGAAGCTTTAAAAAAGATCACTGCCCACACTGTCCCCCAGAAGAATTAAATCAGAATCTTGTGGGCAGAACCAAGCGTCCGTATTTTTTTTTTTTTAAAGTTCCCAGGTGATTATAATGAATAGTCACCCTGACCAACGTTTGCCTCATTTGAGATAATTCCAATGCTACCTCTCCTGTAAAAGATTATTCAGAAGAAAAATTATTCAGAAACCCTAGATGCCACAGTATTCTAAGAAAAAATGCATTTGAAATGGAAGATACTAAAAATTAAATGGAAGTGAGTTTCCATTTCTGGCAATATGGCAGACTAAATAACTTGAAAATCCTCCCACTATACATACTGGTTTATAAATATAAACCATGTATAAATATGGTTCAAGATGCAATAAACACCCATTGAAATGAGCTCATGGGACAACAAGGAAAGGCCTCCAGTGCCAGAGGCAAGAGAGAGATGACAGCATGGTGAACAAGAAGGAGGACGTGGAGCTGGTCTCAGACAGGTTTGTTGGCCTTGAAGGGCTGAAGTCTGAGCGTCAAAATGGAAAGGAGACTGTGGTTCAGGTCCGTTAAAGTGGGGAGATGGAACTGAGATCCCCAAATAAATCTGGAACCTTCAAAGGGTTGAATCATTATAGAAATAATTCACTGGAAAAAAAACTCCCTAGTGGCACAGGGAGACAAGAGAATTTGTCTTGGCATAAGTTGAAAGTGAAGAAAAAAGTCTTCACTGAGCATTTGGGACTACTGCCCAAATCTGGGACTGAAATTTACCCTTCCTGTATGGTGCAGGCACTGAAAAGCTGAAAAATAAAGATAAAAATACTGACCCAACACCAAACTACAAAATGTACATGGATACAGTCCACCATAACCAAGATGTAATAGATACAAAGAGTCCCAAGCACCTCAGATAACAGAACTATCAGACAGACTATAAAATAAGTAGGTTTAAAATTATTAAAGACAGGGACTTACCTGGTGGTGCAGTGGTTAAGAATCCACCTGCCAATGCAGGGGACATGGGTTCAATCCCTACTCTGGGAAGATCCCACATGCTTTGCAGCAACTAAGCCCGTGTGCCACAACTACTGAGCCTGTGCTCCAGAGCCCATTAGCCGCAACTATTGAGGCCTCGAGCCACAACTACTGAAGCCTGCACACCCAGAGCCTGTGCTCCGCAACAAGAGAAGCCAGCACAATGAGAAGCCAGTGCACCACAATGAAGAGGAGACTCCGCTTGCTGCAACTAGAGAAAGCCTGCGCACAGCAACAAAGACCCAGCACAGCCAATAAATAAATAAATAATTTATTTAAAAAAATTATTAAAGACATAAAAGAACATTTAACCATGAAAAATAACAACACTATTTAAAAAAGGTAGATTTGAAAGATAACCAAACAAAACTTTTAGAAATGACACATATAGTCATAGAAATGAAAAGCTCAGTGGATGACTTACACAGCAGATTAGACACAGCTGAAGAAACAACAGCAAATGGATCTAAAGAAAATGCCCAGGAAGCAGCACAGTGACAGAAAGTCTGAGAGAAAAGTTCAGGGTATATTGCACAGAACGAGAAGGTACATTATACACCTAATACAAGCATCAGAAGGAGACAATAGATAAGGTACAAAGGAGACAGGATTTACATAGACAGTTGCTGATTTGATCAAAAATATGCATCCTGAGACTGGATATGCAATGAATCTTGAACCATGTAAATAAAAGAAATTCACACCTGAACACAGCCTGGCAAGAATGCAGGAAGCCAAAGACAAAGAGAACAATCTTAAAACCAGAAAGAAAAAACAGATTACCTATAAAGGAATGACATTTAGACTGACAGCAAATGTCTCAACAATAAATAGAAAACAAGAAGACATGACATATTCATAAAAGTGCTGAGGGTAAAATAACTTTCAATCTAGAATTCTACACCCAGAGAAATCATCATTCAAGGATAAGAGTGAAATAAGATAATTCTATACTAATAGAGAAGCATGTCATTCACATAACCTCCCTAAAACCAACTACTAAAGGATATGTTTCAAGGGAAAGGGCTGCTACCTAGAAAAAAGGGAGAAAAATATGCTAGAAACAAAGGTGAACAAATTGGTAAACATGGGCAAATATAAACAATGACTGTATAAAACTAAAATGACAGCAGTGATTAAATTTAGGGGTATAAAAACAGGTGAGTCTGAAATAAGAAGCAATAATAACATGTAAAAGGGAGGATGTAATTGAAGTTGAATAATTCTCTGTTTATTGTAGAGTTTTAGGGAGGCTGGATTAACTGTACATGTTAAAAATTGTAATTACTAAAGGAATAGAATATATCTTGTAACTCCTAAATTAAAGAGGAAAAGGGAAACTGATTCTTCAACAAATTCTTGATCAGTTCAATAGAAGAAAAGAAAGGAAGTAAACAAAAAACGTAGAGAAAGCAGACTAAAAGGTGCAAAATGAGACATCAGTTCCAAATGTCAGAAATCAGTAGATCAACAGGCTGTCTTATACATTGCTATTGGGAGTACAAATTGGAAGAGCAACCTTGGAAAACAGTTTAGCATTACTCTGTAAAGTTTTACATTTATACACCTCATGGCCCAGTAAATCACTCCAAAGAGAAAATTCTACCCACATACCCCAAAACGTAAGACTGCTTATCACTACTGCTTGTAACAGAAAAAAATTGGAACAACTCAAAGGCCTGTGACAGGAGAATGGACAAACTAATGTGTGGCATAGTCATGAAATGGAATATTATACAACTATGAAAGATAATGAATGCACAGTCTAGTTGAATGTTAGTAAATACCATGTTGAGTAAAAAATACAGGCCGCAGAAAATTTTCATAAAATGTTAAACCAAGTATATGACAAAAATTTGATAAAACTTGTTAAAAAGCAAAAAAGAATAATAAATACAAGATTGAGATTGGTAGTTTCTTCAGGTGGGGGAACAGATGGGGAGAAGCACATAAGTAGTTGTAAGTGATTGTTAGTGTTTTAGTTCTCTAGTTGAATAGTAAGTAGGTTTAAAAGTGTTCATAATATCAAAAAGAAAATAAAATAAGGCCATGGGTATACCTAATGATGACAGTATGTTTATGCCAGAGATTGTGATAAATATAGTTTTGTGCCCCTAAGGTTCATTAAAATTATCAGCAATCACATTAAATGTAAATGGACTAAACTTACTAGTCAAGCCAATAAATAAATGAATAAGATCCAGGTGTATGCTGTTTGTAAGAGACTTACCTAAAAATTAAAGACATAGAAAGGTTGAAAGTAAAAGGATGGAAAATGATGTGCCAGACAAATGCCAACTAGAAGTCAGAGTAGGTATATTTATTGCAGGCAAAGTAGACTTTAAAGCAAAAAGCACTAGGGTTAAAGATCATCTGTGTATATCTTAAAGAAACAATTCACTAGGAAAACACAGTAAACCTAAGCTTGTATGCACCTAATAACACAGGTTCAAAATAAACAAAGCAAAATGAGAATAACATGTAAAAAATAGAAAAGTGCAGTCATAGTAGGAGATTTTCATACCCTTTTTTGATGCACCTTATCACACACTTTTATAATATAGAGAGCAAAATTTGAGAGCTTTACAGTAGACACTGGCAAATTCATCCATGTAAGGAGATTTTAATGTACCACTATAAAAAGTAATAGATATTAGTAAGGTTACAAAAATCTGGATAATATAACTAACAAGCCTGATTTAATAGACTCATATAGAATGCTATACAACAAATAAGGTATACACATTCTTTTCAAAACCACAGAGTATTTATAAAAACTATTTACCAAAGCAAATCTCAACAAATGATAAAGAATCTGCTTCCTACAGACCACCTCTCTGACCTTAATTTAGACATAAATAACTAAAAATCAGAACAAAAACTTGTGTTTAGAAATGTAAAAATACATGTGTATTGAGGCAAAGAAGAAATCATACTTGAAATCTAAACATTCTTTGCCTGGGATGGTAATAAAAATTCTATATATGTTGTGGAATGTAGTTTGAGTGGCACCTGGAGTGAAATCTGTAGCCTTAAATGTTAAAGAGAAAACAGAAGTGTGAAAATTACTTAAGCCATCAAGAATCTTTTTAAAGCCAACAAAATAAATCCAGAGAATAGAACTAAGAAAATAGAGAAAATAATGATATCTTAACAATACACGATTAGATTATATTTTTATATATGGTATGTATTCTTATACATAACAACATAAGATATGTAATAGTATATAACAGTGAAAATTAATGAAACAAAACAATAGTATTAACCAAATTAAAAAGTAGATTCTTTGAAAACACTAGTAGAAAGTAGAAAGAAACACTAGATAAAAATAGGGAGATCTCTGACACAACTGATCTAGAAAAGAGAAGATACACACACACACACACAACATTTGGAGTAAAAAAAAAAAAGAAGAGTATGGATAGATGTAGCAGAGATTAGAATATATTAAGAGAAAACTATGAACAGCATTTTGTTAATAAATTTGAATACCCAGATGGTATGGATAATTTCCCTCAAAGATATAGAGTAAAAATTGAGTCAGGAAGAATATAAAACCTAAAGAGACACATAGCCTCCAAAGAAATGGAATCAGTAGTCAAAAATCAACCTAGGAAATGTTTATCCCAGAGCCAGACAATTTACTGGCAAGTTCTACCAAACAGTCAAGGAACACATAATTCCAATTTTATACACACTGTTCAAGAAAATGGAAAAAGAAGGAACACTTACCAGTTCATTTCATGAGGCCAGAGAAAGACAAGATGAGAAGGGAAAATTGCAGCTTATTTGACTTATGGACACAGATACAAAAATTTCTACACTGAAATCAGATGTGGACCTTCATTCATTCATTCATCCTTTCATTCGTTCAATAAATATTTGCTGAGCGTCAACCATGCACCAGTAGACACCGTGCCAACACTTGGAGAGCAGAAACGGACGGGAGCTTATGGCTTAGCGGAGGAGACGAGCAGTAAGGCAAATGATCACACAGGGTAGGCTACATAGAGAACATTCTGGCAGGATAACAGTGCATACCGAGGGGGATTCAACCCGGACACAGAGGTCAGGGAATGCTTTCCATGCATATCAGTGGAGTAAGAACGGCTGTAGGAAGTGTTTAGGAGGCTACTGCAGGGGCTCCAGTGGGAGAGCTGAGATGCAGTAGCGGGAAAGAAGAATTTGAGAGACACTGAGGAAGTAAAACCAACAGAGCTTCATGATGGATTGTACATGGGAAGGTGTCAACCTGGCGAGGGGCCAACCTTGTCTCTAAGTAGGCTGGGGCTCTGTTCATCAAGAAAACTTTAAAAGAGGTTCAGGTTTAGGGGAAACGAGCCTGCGTGTGGTTTTTGGACATGGTGAGTTCGGGGTACCTTTAGGAAGGCTAACTGGAAATGATGAATAAGGAAATTAACCAGAGCCTGGAGTTCTCTGGGAAGATCAGGCTGGAGATTTTAATTTGAATGGAATCAGAACACAGGTGGTATTTAACCCATCCTCCAGAGGATCTCATCCAGAGAGGGTGTGTAGCTGGGGGAGAGAAGGAACACCACTATTTAAAGGAAAAGCAGAGGAGGAGGAGTCAGGGCAAAGAGAGGAGGAAAGGCCGAAGAAGAGGTAGCAGGCAAATCAGGAGAATGTGCGCATCAAGGATGCCAAGGGAAGAGTGAGTTACAAAGAATGGAGTGTCCAATAGTGTCATGGGCTCTTGAGACTTCAAGAGGGTGGAGGACTGATGTGCTCCTGGAATTCTCCTGACCCAGGGGCTGCATTAAGGGAATGAGCTGGAGGAGAAATGCATAATAATAATAAACTGAGAGCAGCAAGAGCAAATTTTTTGGACAATGAGACTCTTCCTGTAACCTGTTTACGGTGATGGTTACTAGACACCATGCATTTGTCAAAACTCAGACTTACAGACCAAGGAGAATAAACATTACTGCATATAAGTTATAAGTAAATAAAAACAATGTAGTATTGGTGACTTAGATCTAACTTTCTCTTTATAACTGCACGACTAGCTCCTGCAGTTTAATTCAGTTCAGCTTGTGTAGGTCTACAACAGGGAACAAGGGCACCCCACTCTCACCCTGTGAAGGACAGAATAAATATGCATGCAGCAGAGCCAAAGGGCATGCGACTGGTGGCCAGAGCCCCTCTAAGGAACTGACAGGTGGGGGGTAGGGTGCAGCCTGGTAAGCTTGGTTCCTCTGGGCCCCTGATGTAAATTGAGGGGGGTGGATCAGGAAAGGCCTTTCCACCTCTGATGATCTGTGGTTCTAGTGTAAGAATCCCCCACAAAATCCCATTAGCTCTGTTGTCTGCATTTTGTTATTGAGAGCAGTCATAATAAAGAATTACCATGATAACAACTGGCTCTTCAACACATAGGACCCCAGATGATTTGGGAAGCAGCTTGGAGTGAATTGGAAAAGGCTTGGGCTTCTGGTCTACAGTTTTAAAGTGCCTTCTAAAAATCATATGAAGTAAAGACATAACCAGCACAACCCAGATAGCTTGCAGTGAAAAAGGGACTTTCACATGTGTTCATTTCAATCCCTCCCCTCACCCTATGGATGCTGTCAAGGAAGAATCATCCCAGTTTAGGAGACAAGGAGATTAAGAGCCTGGTCACTCAAGGCTTTGGCTGATGTTGGGATTTTCCAAGACCCACAGTGGATTTGGTCCAGTTTTGGTGTTGAGTGTATTCCACTGTATCCTAATCCTACGAAAATTAATGGAAAAGTGTTAACTGGGCATCAATTCATGCTTAACATTAATTTGAGTATTTGATGAACCACAACTTTATGTTGCCCCTCATGCCATATTAACTCAATTTACTGTAATAATTTAAAACAATAAGGCTAATTATATCCTTACTGTTTTAAATACCCCATAAATTGAATCCAGCCTGATTTTGGTCAGCCTGAAATCCGCTGGAGAAGCATACCATGTTTTGGGGAAGCTACAAAATCGTCTTTCAGGAGTTTTCAGTACGGAGAGGGATAAAACCCAGCATTTATTAAGCACCTACTGCGTGCCGGGAACTGTGCCGCACCACACTGCTCCCAAGGTGGCGGGGGTGTGTCCGAAGCCTTCTGCCGCCCTCAGCTACATCCCCAGATGGTGGGGGGCTTGGGCTCTTCACATCTCATGCATTTTACTCTCTCGGCATAGAAACAATAACATATATATAACAAACGGGTTGGAGAGAGGTTTCCTGAAACAACCACTCTCCCCGGCCCTCCCAGAGATGCTCCCAAATTATTTCTACCATATAAAAATTTTTGACTTGAACTCCAATCATTTGACCTTGACCTCTATAACCCTATTTTATTATATTTTTTAATTGCCTTATGATCAACGCGGAAACCCTTTCTTCGGCATTTTCTCACCACTGCAAGCGCGTCAGTTTCCTCAAAGTTCCAAAATAACCTTTCCCGGGCACGGATTCGTACCTCTGCCGGGGAAGGGCGGGGAGCCGCGCAAGACGTGCCGGTGCGGAGCGAGAGCCAGAGAGAACTTCCAGCGCGAAAGGAAAATAAAACTTGTGGCTGGTGTTTGTGCGGGAGGGTCTCCGCAATCCTGAAGCACCCCCGATCCTGCCGGGGGGAGGGGGGAGGGTCTCGGCGGCCGCCCGAGGGGCGCCAGGGTTTGGATTCGATCCCGACGTCCTTGACCTAAATTTCTGCGCGTCGGCTGGAAAAAGGGCGCAGAGCCGGGCGGGCGGCTGTTGCCATCCCCGGATCCAAGCGGCCGGGGCCGGGGAACTTGAATGGAGAGGCCGAACTAGAAGGGTGGGGGGCGTCTTCTCCCCCGCCCGAGCGAGGAGCCGCGGCGAGCTCCCCGCGCCTCCCCCTCCCCCGATCCACCCGCCCCACCCCCCGCAGCCCATGTGATCCGGGGAAGTCGGGGTGCGCTCCCCTCGCCCGGCCCGCCCGGAGGCGGGGCCCCCTCGGGCCGCGGGGTTCGCGCACCGCCCCCGTGGGTCCGGCCGCGGGGGGCCGAGCGTGCTCGCGCGGGCGGGCGGGCGGGCGGGGGCCGCACCGGGGTGCGTGACGTCACCGGCATTGGTTACACGACGTTCTAGAACTCCGCCCCACGTGCGCCGGGGAGGAGGGGGAGGAGGAGGAGGAGGAGGGGATGGGGGTGGGGAGGAGGAGGGGGAGAGGTGGGGATGGGCCGGGGTGGGGGGGGGCGGGGGCGGGGGCGGGGACGGGGGGGGGGGGTGTGCGAGCATCGGGGCTGAGCTAAGCCGAGCCCACGTGTGACGGCTCTCGCCGCTGCCCCGGCTCCGCCGCTCGCAGAGAGATTCGGAGGAGCCCGGGCGGGGGGGGGAGGAGGAGGGGGAGGAGGGAGCGGGAGATCTCGGGGCTCGGAGCCGGCCGCCGCTCCGCTCAGATCGCTGTGGGGCTCGGTTTTTTGGGGGTGGGGGGGCGGGGGGGCTCAGATATGGAGGCAAATGGGAGCCAAGGCACCTCGGGCAGCGCCAACGACTCCCAGCACGACCCCGGGTAAGTTTCCAGCCGCTGCCCACCGCGCCGCCTCGGGCTCGCTCTCCTTGCAGCGGCGGGGACGGCGGTGCGCGGAGCCGGGCATCTCCCGCGCCCCCCCGCCCCTCCCGCGCGCCCCCCCCGTGGAAGTTACACACCTCTGGATTGCATTTCGCCGTCACCTTCTCCCCCACCCCACCTCCCGGCTCTCGCTCGCTCGCTCCCCCCCGCTTTCCTTTTAGCTTTTGTAAGTTACACGTCAAAATGGCCGATCTGACATCGGTGCTCACTTCTGTTATGTTTTCTCCCTCTAGTAAAATGTTTATCGGTGGACTGAGCTGGCAGACCTCACCAGGTAAGGGAGGGAGGGGGGGACGCCTGGGTCCCCCCCTTCTTGGCTTCTGTATTGCCCTTTGTTATGCCTGTGTAGGAGCCCCCCCCCGCCATTGGCTCCCCACTTCTCCTGTGCAAGGTTATTTTTTTAAATAGCAAATCCTTTTCGAGCCCTCTACGCGACCTCTGTTGCCGAATTTCCCCCGCGTGTGCAAAAAAAAAAACCCCAGAATAACAACAGAAAACTACTTTTGGTTTTTGTCCTTGATCAAAATTTGCATTGCTTTTTTTTTTTTTCCACACCTTCTCCCCCCCCCCCCCATCTCTCTCTTTTTCTCTCTACAGATAGCCTTAGAGACTATTTTAGCAAATTTGGAGAAATTAGAGAATGTATGGTCATGAGAGATCCCACTACGAAACGCTCCAGGTAAAGCATTCCCTTCTGGATTTTGTCGTTATTTTAGAAGAAAGTTTAAGTGTTATTTTTGGAGGTGTCTTCGGAAGTAGCTAAGCGGATTTCGAATGGGGCTCAGGCATGCGGCTGGTTTCGAACGTCGCTCCATCCTCCCCCTCCCCCATTAACCCCAAAGGTTATTGTCAATTGGGGCTGAACTCTGGATACAGAGATGCCCACATCTCCGCTTTAAGTCATTTTCCCGTCGCTTCTTTTTCTCCTGTGTCAGATGACATTCAGCTTCATTCACTTTCCACATAGTTGTTTTTTGTTTGTTTGTTTTCTGTTTTTTTTTTAGTGTGCTCTGCCTCCCCCCAGCCCCCGCACTCCCGGCTCCCCGAACTCTTATTAAGCCCCTCTTAGAAAGCTGGTTGGATCTCCTCCGAGTGCCGGGGTTTCTTCGGAATAAAACAAAGCGTTACAGAAAGGGAAGGGGAGGAGGAGGAGAGAAACTGAGGTGGCGAAAGAGCGGAGCCGCCAGCGTTCTCCAAGTTACCTCCACCCGCCCTGCCCGCCTTCCACTTCCCCCATTAACCTTGATGTGTTTCCTTGCGAGGCGGAGGGCTGCAGGCAGGAGGGGGTGGGGAGGGCGGGGGGCGTGGGGGTGCGTGGGGGCAACTTTGCTCTCCCTGCTGCACGAGGGCTCCCTCCTTGTTGCTCTCGAGGGTGTCACATTTTCTTGTTTGTTTTTCTCCCTCTTTGTCTCGTTTCAGAGGCTTCGGTTTCGTCACGTTCGCAGACCCAGCAAGTGTGGATAAAGTATTAGGGCAGCCCCACCACGAGTTAGACTCCAAGACGGTAGGTTGCTTTTCCTTGTTGTTGTCGTTTGCCCCTTCTCAGGGCCGGCCTGGGCATTGACAGCCCAGTTTAAAGAGACAGTGCCTTCTTTTGCTTCCGTGCTGAGAACTGGGGACTCAGAAGCAGAGCTTGCGAGTCAGTTCTGAAGTTTGCCGCGAAGGCTGGATTTGGGGTTTTCTTTTTAGAGCCTGTCCTGCTGCAGCCTCAGATGCTGGCAAGCCTAGGCTTGGGGGGAGGGGTCGGCTTGGGGAGAGGCTGTCTTCTGGGCCAGAGGACCCTGCGAAGAAACTCCACCACCGACCAGAGGCAACTTCTCTTTGTCAGCCGAGCCAAGCCCGCCTTACCAACTTGCGGCTGTGGGAATTGGCTCCTAGAAGGCACAGCCTGCTTCATGGCCGAGGGGGACGGGGCGCCGAGGGGGACCCGGGTCGGGAGGAGGCGAGGGGGCGTTAATCACAGTGCAGGCAACAGGTTCCTCTCGGGCACTTCGGATTTGGAGTGTGGGGAGAGAAGGGAAGGCGACTTCCCAGAGCCGAGCTGGGCGTCCAGTGGGTGACTCCAGATGGTGTGAAATCGAAGGCTGATAAGGCCTTGGGTTTCAAAGTGGTTTTTTTTTTTTTTTCTCCTTTTCTTTTTTTTCTCAGATCCTTTGAGTGTGGGTACTTTTACAGCATCAGAAGGTTTTAAAGTCTGGTGTTGAGGGAGTAGAAGTCTCTAAGGTCAGAAGAAGAAGGGAAGAAAGTATCCGTGTATACTATAGTACATTTCATGGGGGAGAGGGAGGGGAGTTCATAGCATTTTGTTGTGGCTCTTCTGCCTTCCCTGTCTGCTAGACGTCCCCCACGGTTTTTGTGTGTCCGCCTGAAGGCAGGGGCCCTGAGGCGACATTGGGATGCAGTACTGGGCGCTGGGGACTTCATTCCCCTGTGGTGGGTGAGTGGGATGAGGTGGGGAATCAGGTTCTAGGCCCAGCTGACCAAGCAGAGCTTGGACAAGTTGTTCCCTGCCTCTAGGCCTCAATTTCCTCTTCTGTAAAATAAAGGAGTGGAACAAGTGATCTTCTCGTGTCCCTGTTGGCTTTAACACTGAATGGAAGAGAAGACAAGAAAAACCTGGTCACTTTTGGGGCCCTTGAATTGACTTTTTGCAAATTCACCCTTTTTCTCTGACCAGAGGTCAGATGCATGCCTCTTATCCCCCCCTCAAGAAAAGACCCCCCCCCCCATACTTTAAGTAGCTTTATTAATTGCACTGGACTTGTCCTAGCTTCTGGCCCAGCTGTTTTTGCACTTTTAGATCATTTAATTTCAGGGACAGTCGTTTGCAGGGTGATAACAGATGTCTGAAGAATTTTTATCTCTTTGACTTCTTGGCTAGACATTGCAAAAAAATAGTAAAATTCAAGAGGAAAGATACTTCAAGGCAAATTTGGGAATGTATTATCCACCCTTCTGCCCACCCTGGGTGGGAGAAATATTATAATATTTGATCTCGATGGTGGCTGGTGGGTCATCTCCCTCAGTATCAGATGCAGAGCCTGCAGTTTTGCCTAATTGTTTGTAGACATGTTTTGGTCTCTATTATTTAGTATAACCTAGCTTTTGACTTTGTTTCAACGTTCAGTGCAGGAGGCAGAAGCGGTTGGTTTATTGACATGGAAACGAGGATCTTGTTTACCGTTACCTTAAAAGCTTTGTTTAGGTAACGGCCATTCACGTCGAAAATAGTATCCTAGTCTTTTCCTAGAGGATTTGTAGCTACAGTAAGTAGAGCTGTACCTAACTAACTAATGTTTTCATTTTTGGTAGTTTTCTTTTTCGTTCGTTTTTAAAAAACAGTTGACAGGGATGTACAAAAGGTTGGGATTTGCCTTGCTTCTCTTGACCCGTCCTCCCCTTTTGAGATCTCAGCATGTACACTTGGCCCACAGAAGACCTCTCATTGTCGTATAACACGCTGTTACCGCAACACCCAGAACAGGAATTCTGAATTGGCTTCGAATTTTGTAATTTTAGATATATGTTTTTTTAGCGCTCTGCTTTCTTTACTTCTCCTGACCCACCTCCAGCCCGTGGCCTTTCCCCCGCCTCCGACACGTTCCTCACCTTTTACCCCACAAACAAGGTGACTTATTTTTGCAGTTGTGTGCTGATCAGCTTAAAAAAAAACTTTGGGGAAGTGTTTATGAAAAGATATATCTGTTTTACGTTTGGTCAACAGAACGGAAAATCCACACCTGTTGTATTTCTCCTGTCGACAGCTCCTAGTCAGTGCTGAATATACCTGTAGCTGTGGTAATGTTAATCTCCATGAAAGGGTAGTTTCCTAGATCAGAGATTTTTGTCTGTTTTAGCTTTTGCAAAGTAATCTCTCATTTCTCAGGTGATGTTTCAAGGTGGAAAACATGCTGCAGACTTTTGTGAAGTCTTTAAAGTACCATAATAAAAGTGGTAAACCTTTATATCTTACCGCCTAGGTCCTAGGGGATGTTAAGTCTGGGAACAAAATTAGCTCTGGTGTGACTCTCCCCACTCTGTGCTTTTTCCCAAAGCGTTAGTCCTGTTCCCCCCCTCCCACCCCAACCGAGGCAGAATTGAAAACAAGGTTGAGATTTACATTTTAAAAGGGGAAAATTTTAATATGAAAGCCAAAGCGGATAAATAAATAACTCATAGCTGTATTCATGCCACGCTCCGTGTTGAATTTTACCCAAAGATTTGTGACATTTAGAAATCTAATGAAAACTAACAATGGGAATATTTTTTCATTCCTTCCTTCCCCATATTTTCAATCCAACAACTTTTTCCCCCTCAAATCAGCCTATGAGACTCAAATGCTTCTGTGGGAATGGTTTTGAGTTTTAAAACCAGTCCCCGATTGAAATATGCAGATGTTTGATCTGCGCTACTGATTGATTGTTTTTCCATTCAGATTGGGATTGGGGTAGGGAGAGATAACCTAAATGTTACACTAGATTCTGACTGTATTTTCAGTAATTTTTTTTTTTTTTTACCCTCTCCTCATAATGGTCTTACTTTTCTAACATAAGTTTATGTTGCTCATAGATTTTTACCCCCTGTGATTTTTAAAATCCAGGTGCATTTAGCACCTATGTTTCCATTTATTTTAATTTACTATTATTACTTTTAAGAACCCACTCGGGCTCTATAGTTTTTGACACCTGTTTTCTTTTGAGGTGTAACTGCAGAACGAACTATCCTCTTGCTTCATCTTAGGTAATTTTACTTTCTGTAAGATGAGTCAGTTAATTCAAGCAGAGCGTTGTGTTGGATGTTGATGGGGAGTTTTTTGGATGTTGTTGATTTAAAAGATTTTTGGAATCCCCTTCCCCACCTGTGTTCTTCCGTTATCATTGAGAACTACCATCCGGTTACCTACTGCTGGAAGGGCCTTCCATGGAGTTTTCAGGTTGTGATTTTCTTCAGTGATGACGTTCCCATCTTTTCTCCCAGCCATGTATCGCAAATTAGATTGCAGGTCCCATTTAATGCTCAGTGTCTGTGGAAGAGAAGTCCTTGCCTAAATAAGAATGCATGAGGTCTGGTTTATTAGAGCATTGCACATTGAAATACACAGCGGAAGGTTTCAGACAGGCTGGCCATGTTTGTTACATTTTGGGAGGGACTGTTAAAGTTTAGATCAAACTTAAAAGGAAACTTTTGATTGCCTGAGACATTACTAAAAGCTAGGTTAAAAGCCTGAGAAATGAGTGATTCATAATTAGGTGATTAATCCTCATTGTTTTTCTCCCCTCAAAGTCCTGCAGTTGACTCCTACTTTTCCCTTTTTTCCCAGATTGACCCCAAAGTTGCATTTCCTCGTCGAGCGCAACCCAAGGTAAGTAGGAGAATCAGTAGTAGGATTTTAGCACTCAGAGGTGGTTGCCAAGGATTTCAAGTTTCAAACAGAGCACTGGCAATGAAGCGTTGAAACCTGTGCACACCGTTTCTTCAGGGTATCAGCATGTGGCTGTGGAGGGGTCAGGCCAGGTGCTCTGTGAAATAACTGTGCGTCTGCAAGTCAGCCGTCCCCAGGTGGGCTCTGAACATCCAGCTGGGTCAGGGGCAGGCTTGATGCTTCATGGGAGGACATAGCTCCCTCTGTTGCAATATTTATGCAAGCGTTCTATTTATTTTTTAAGCATTGCTGAGATTGTATCAGGAAAAGTTGGACATTTCCTTGTGACTGTTTTTTGGAGGGTATTCTTTTGAGGTCTTTCAACGCACAGTTTATGGAGAGGAGTAGAATTTAAGTAAACAGCTTGTCGTTTCTTGGAAAAACAACTTGGTAGACCCATGAAGCCCTCCGTCTGACAGCGGAAGTGGTTGGATGTGTTGGTTTCAGGTAGGTTGGATAAATCTGGGCACACTGGAAGCCAGCAGTGCTACTCTTTTGTGCAGGTGCTGGTGCCTGGGCGGAGAAGTGCTGGTAATGTCCCCTTGTGGGAGTGGTACTACAAGGCTTGCCGAAGGGCTTGAGATAGGCCTTTGCCTTTTCCCAAGTGTGTAGTTAATGCAGTTTTCACTGAGCTTGCCAGGTGTGGCCATGCGATCACAGCTGCCTAAAGCCCAAGGTGAGACTTAAAGGGCTTATGGCCTCCACACTAAATTTGCACTTTTTAATTTTACTTTTTTCTTCCCTGGGTAATATCGGAAGAAATACTTTTCCCACATCTTGTGGGCTTTGCACTCTTTTAAGGGAAAGGGGAAAAGGTGAAGTGTCTGATTGTAGGTTATAAAAGGATAGTGCTGTGATTTTAGCAAATTCAGTTTATTTCTTTAAGCATGGTCTCTCAGAAGTGGAACCTTTCAGTTGTGCAAAGGGAGGAATGGTTTTGCACATTAATGAAGAAATAGTTGGCTGTTGTGGATGGTATTTTGAGAATTTCAGGTTAGAGCCTGCCATGCTATTCCTTCCTTCCTTCCTTCCTTCCTTCCTCCCTCCCTCCCTCCCTCCCTCACTCCCTTCCCACTCTCTCTCTCCGCCTCTGTTTCTTCCACGTGATTCTTTCTTCCCCCTTCCCTTCCCTTCCCTTCCCTCCCCTCCCCTCCCCTCCCCTCCCCTCCCATCCCCTTTCCTCCCCTTCCCTCTTTTGAAGGAAACACAAATCTCTAAACAAAAATAGTGAAATGTTTTCTTTAGGCATTTTTTTCCTCTAAATAATAGGAATTAATGAACCAAAGAAGTTAGATTATTTCTGTACTGAGTGCAAACTAAGGGACCATTTTAAGTGCTTAAAGGTTGCTTTCCCAACTGTTGTGTGATCCTTGACATTTCAGCAGGCTTCCAGGATTAGCAGTGTTTTCCTGAGTTTGGAAGAATTGCTGTTTCTTCCATAAGTGTGAATCTTCAAATTTCCAGGTTAGTCA
Organism: Hippopotamus amphibius kiboko; assembly: GCF_030028045.1. Taxonomy (NCBI): domain Eukaryota; kingdom Metazoa; phylum Chordata; class Mammalia; order Artiodactyla; family Hippopotamidae; genus Hippopotamus; species Hippopotamus amphibius. The sequence continues at coordinate 27,053,310 of NC_080202.1, read as the reverse complement.
TTTGATCACCCAGAACTTGGATCAGATTACCCTAGAGGGAAACTGGAAAAATCCCTGACTTGGTCAAGCCATGGGTTTGACCTGTTTTCTCCTCTCTTTTGCTATTTCTTCCCAACCCCCCCCCCCCATTTTTTTTTAAAACCAGGACAATATTTTATTTTAATATACTCTGGCATTTGGTTTTTCAGTGATGCATTCAACTAAAAACAAGACAGAATATTTCTCAAACTTGTCAAAGTGTGGCCCCCGCCCCCCGCCAGAGTCTGGGATGGTTTAGGTGAATTATCAGACTTTTGGATGTGAGCTAACATTAAACTGGCTGGGGAAGGACATCTTTCTGTGGAATTCTAGGGATTTCATAACAATACTTTACTTTCTATGACACGCATTACTTTAAAAAGAACTTCCCTATCCATTTTCTCCATCTGAATCCCGGGTCCTGCAACGCTGGGAAGTCACCTGCTCTCAGTTTGCTCATCTGTAAAATGGGAGTGATGACAGTAACTCCCTCAGAAGGGGGTTGTGAAAAGTAAGAGAGCCCGGCGCAGGGGGAGGACCTTGTGACCCATCCTCCGCATCCTCCCCATCCTCCCCAGCATCATCATCGTTGGTTTAATCACCATCGTTGTTATTGTTGTTTTCAAGCTTCACAGCCTGTGTTTGGATCCTGACTGTGCCCCTTGTTAACTGTGTGACTTTGGGCAAATCACTGAACTTTCCCAAACCTCGGTTTCCCCATCTCATTGCGTTCTCGTGAGAATTAAGTAAATCAAGAAAGGTAAAGTGCCTAAAAAAAGACCTAGTGTATGGTAATAGCACATGTGGAACCTGCTGTTTCTGTGTTTTAATGTTTTTTTGTTGAAGTACAGTTGATTTTTGTGCTGTGTTAGTTTCCGGTGTACAGCAGAGTGATTCCGTTATATGTATGGGTGTGTGTATGTGTGTGTATACATATATTTATGTATATATATTCTTTTCCATATTCTTTTCCATTATGGTTTAGTTACCTGATGCTTTTCTTGTTGTCCTGGTGAGGGCCTCGCACTGATCCTGTGCGAGGTCTAGTAATAAGGACGATATTCACTGAGTTCCTGTGCCAGGCACTTTGGTGGGCATGTGATGTGTATCCCTCAGTCTTCCCTCTGCCCTGTGAGCCGGGTGCTTGTATTACCTCCATTATCTGGATGAGGAAGCCAAGGCACAGGTGGGTTGAGAAGTGGTATAACCTGGCCCCAGAACTGGGCCATCCCCCAGCATTTGTCCCGCGGGCGCCCTGAGGGGTATGGCGGGGGAGGTGGCTCCGAGCGGTCAGCAGGCTGTGAGGAGCAGAACCGCAGCCAGCACCTGGGGACCGACAAGTTCCATGGTCGGGTGAGTCACCCAACCCCTATGATGTCATACCACTGTGGGACACCGCCCGCTGTGTCTCTCCATCGCAGCCCTCGGGGCATCTCGCAGAGGGTTCTGGGGTTGAGGGCGGGGTGTGGTGGTTGGGAGCTGGGGCGGCGTGGGGAGAGAGCATCTTCCTTGTCCGTGGTTATTTTCCGATAGAATTTGAGTCCGACCGGGGGATTTCAGACTGAAGGGAGTGTTGGAGGCCAAAACCTGGCTGGCAGGAGAGTAGAACGTTCACTCAAGCCGTATTTATCGTTTATCTCCAGGAAAACTTGTGGGCGTTTGTGTTAGGGTCCCAGTGGCAAGGTGAGCTGTGCCTCTCCGGGGACTGGGTGAAGAGCTTGTCAGGGATGCGTCAGCGTGTCTTTCAGTTAAAATTCATTTCTCTGCTGTCTGGCCGTCCCTTTTTGCTAACCCTTGCCAGAGAGGTATTTCGTGGAGGTGTTTAAACAAGACTGGTGGAAAGAAACTGTAACTGAATACAAAAGAAAATCCGTGGCAGTGAAGAACAGATTTCATATTAGGACTGTCATAATATTCTTTAATGTATCATATAAATAAAAATCTGTTTTGACCAGAATTTTAATGAGCGACCCAAGGAAGGGCTTTGAATCCTGCAGTTCCTCTCTCCCTCTTTGCGATACAAATGTTCACATCTCAAGTGAAGTATAATGGGCGTTATTAACTAGTTGAGGGGAAACCCTTTGGAGACTAGTGGCCGTTAATTAGTGAAGTACATTTTGATCAGAAGAAGATAGGTCTGTTCTGTATCTTTCTATTTCTCCGGATGATTATTTCATTTGGTTAAATATGTAAGCGTTTCCCCCCCTCTGTCTTTAAAGATTAAAGTGGTCATGCTACTCTAAAAAGATGACAATTTGAAGCCGTTGGAGAAACGGGGCTGGTTGGGATCAGTCATGTCATATCCTTTCGTCGGTCTCTTTCGGCGGAAGTGTCAGCTGCCTGGAAGAGTTTCACTCAAGCTTTTGGGTTCTTTTTCTTGCGTGGAGAAACCACTCTTGGTTCCTCTAGCATCCTGGGACAAGAGTGAGTCGGGGGGCAACTCCGCATCTGCCCTACTTATCCTCGTATAGAATAAACTATTCCCCACTCCCCTGCTTGTCATCTTTCTCCTTCCGTTTCCGAGGCCAGAATCTTATCTGTTGATCAAGAGAGGTCTCATTTGCTCAGCCTGTTTCCAGTTGCCTCCCGTCACAGCTGGGTGACCCTGGCCGAGTCACCTCGAGCCCTCTATGCCTCAGTTTCCTCCCCTTTAAAACTGGGATCATGGAGCGCCCCCGCATGGAGCGGTTTTTGTTTTTGTTTTTTAAAAAATAGGCATTTGTTTAGTTTGGCTTCACTTGGTCTCAGTTGTGGCCCGCGGGATCTTTGTTGTGCCTTGTTTAGTTGCGGTGTGTGGGTTTCTTAGTTGTGGCATGCACGTGGGATCTAGTTCCCTGACCAGGGATTGAACCCGGGCCCCCTGCGTTGGGAGTGCGGAGTCTCACCCACTGGACCACCAGGGGAGTCCCTGGAGCTGTTTTCACGTGGAATGCATAAATCTTTGCTGGGAGCTTGGCACAAGTAGCGCCCAGCAAATGTGGATGCTGCTGCTATTGTTGTAGAATTATTTTGTAGAATAAAAAAAATTATGATGCTGCAAATGACCTAAGAAGATTCTTCATTGGAATGTAAGCCCCCTGACGGCAGGGGGCTGCTGATGGTTGGCGTTGGGTAACGGTGTGTTAAATGAGTGAGTGGGAATCCAGCCTGCCTTTTTCCCGGGGGCGGCAGCTGCCCCTCGGGGGTATTATGTGGATTGCCGCAGGCCACGTCGCCAGGTTGTGGCAAGGTTGAGCTAGAAGCCAGGTTTTCCTGTCCCCTGGAAGGCTCTCCAGATGGGTGCAGGGCAGCCTGGGCGTTTCACACACCCACCTCCTGTTCCGGGGGAGCAGTTTCTTGGCAGCTTCTCAAGGGCGAGGAGTGAGTTTTCGACATCTGGCCTCCCCTGCTGCTGTGGGTCGGGTCCTGCTAGCGTCTTGCCATCTTGGGTGATCTGCAGCTGTCATCTGGGCAGCCCCAGTTAACTGACCTGCTGGTGGGTGTCTGTCCCCAGCAGGGATGCGGTGAGGTGTCTGCACCCCTGCTCCCTCCGCAGCATCGAGGGCCTCGGGGGATTAGTGGCTTAGCTTCTTTCTTGTCGGTGAGCGAGGCTTCTTCCTGCGTTAAGGCAGCAGCAGGTGTCAGCTCAAGAGGGAGGGGCACCTTGTCCTACAAATGTCCTTCCCCTGGATTTTTGCCTCTCCTCACTTGCTTTCGTTTCAATGTTAAGGTCAGTCTACGCGGCTGCCTGAGGGCCTGTGTTCTCTGTCCTGTTTTTGGCGGACAGGTGAGACCCCTCTGCCCCTCTGGGGAGAGAGAAGGAGGAAGGCTCTGTCTGAGGAACCAGCTGACCCTCCTGGGTGCCTCTTGAGGCTGCATCCATTCTTTGTGTCCTGTTTTGTATTCTTAAACCTGAATGTTCTCAGGCCCAGAGCCCTGAGAACACAGAAGGGAGATGGGGCTCCTCGTCTCTGTTCTCTTGTTGGATCTGGTGTGTTCATTTACTAAGAGCTCCTATCATTGTGTGTACTTTCCAACTCTCTGTGTGTGCACCCACTTTCGGGGGGATTTAGGAAACCCTCATTGGCTTCCCAGTGCCCACTGAACAAAGTCTAAACTCAGCCTGGGAGGTAGGGTCCTTCAAGATCTGTACGGGGTCTTCTTCCAGCTTATTCCCCAACTCATGTAACCTTTTGTTGCTCAGAACCTGAGTGTTCCGCCGTCTCTGAAGAGCTGCCATTTGGTGGGTCCCCTTCTGCAGTCTTCTTCCTTCTCTCTACTGTGCAAAACAGACCCCTTTCAAAGCCCAAGTTAGTCGTTACCTTTTCCACGAAGCTGTCCCTGCTCCTTCTTGGACGTAATACTGCTTTCTCTGGATTTCCACAGCACTTTACCTCTTCTTTGGTTATGGTCCTTCCAATGATAATAAATTAGCAAAAACCATATTGATACATCCATTAGGCATTGTGCCAGACCTCATTCATTCGTTTATTCACCAGACGTTTTTGAGCACCTGCCACGTGCCAGACACTGTGTACGGTTCTGGGGATGGTGTGGAGGAGAATAAGACAGAGGCCCTGCCCTCATGGGGCTTTCACTCCAGTGGAGCAAAGAAGCAGTGAGCAAAGCATGCAACACACCAGCAGGGCAGGGCTGATTGGGGGTGGGCACTGGCCATGTCTTGAGTACACTCAGATGGTACGTTCAGGGTTGAGTAATTATTTACCAGTCTCTGCCCAGCACCAGGGATCAGTCTCTGTGTTAGGTGCTTTGTCCTGGGTTTTATGTTTCCTTAAGTTCATGCCTTATTGCCTCTACTGGACACTGAATGCACAAGCATGTTTTACTGATTTTTAAAAAACCCTTAGCTTTTAGTCGTGCTCTTTTGCACACTGTGACCTCCACTTAGAGTGAACGCAGGGTGACACAGGAGACACAGTGCTCATTGTCAGGGGTCCTGACTCTAGGTTGGTAGGAGGGGGTGCTGCCCGGGTTACAGGAGGGGATGCAATAAGCACAGTAAGAGAGTTCGGAACAGCACTTAGAAGGAGGAGGAGTGAAGATAGCCCCTTGGGGGAGGTGGTTTTTGCCCCAGATTCTGAAGAACAGGTAGGAAGGAAGAATGGCAGGAATGCGGTTCTTCCTACTGGGGGCCAGGAGGTCAGGACGTGCAGCTGCAGGAAAGGGTGTGCGCTGCCGGGTGCTCTGGCATGGGGCCTCGTCGGAGCCTGCTCGTGGAAGGCCTTGAATGCCAGGCCAGGCAGACGTGCCTGTGCTTCATCGGGCAGGCGCTGGGGAACCTGTTGGGTGTGCCCAGGATCTCGCGGCTGCTCCGTACGATGTTCTGAGCTCTTTTGGACCCGTGTAGAAGCTGGGCTCCCTGGTAGCACTGTAGCTGTGCCGTTTCATGGAGAACTTCCTGCCCTGGGCTTGTGCCTTCAGTATAATTCATACTGCGTTCTTTCTGGCTGTCCACCCTTCGTTAGGGGTGATGTTCTGGACAGATACCACTCCGATCTTTGGAGTGTGTGGCAGCTGCAGAGAGCTCTGTCATTCTCTTGTTTCTGCCTTCTCCCCTCTCCTTTCTGCCTCCTTAACAAAGGACTATGATATAGATAGAATTCCAGAGTTTTGTACTTTATCATTATCTAGGTTGTGGTCTTGACCTTACTGTGTGTAGACATTGAGGTGTCTTTTCTTGGTTTGGAAATCACAGATTGTATGACACCAATGCCTGTGCCCTGTGGCTCAGCGCATCCTCACCTGTGATTTCATAGGTAGTGTCTGCTTGGGGTCACCTTTGGGTGAGTGGCTGCCTAGTGTGAGGGACATGAGGTTTTGGAATCATGACCTCTGCCTTCTGCGCGATGTGAGAGGTGTGACCAAGCGCGGTCTTGGGCCCGAGCACCCCGTGGTTCGTTGTGGATGGTTGGTCCAGTTGGGGCAGTATCTGGGCCCCAGATATAACAAGGTGTCCCTGTTTACCCTCTCCTTCAAGGGTAGATAGCATCCAGCTCCCAGCTATCTGGGAAGTTATTCTCAGGGAGGGTACTTAGCTGCTATACTTTATTTTATTTTGAGACCTTGAATAATCAAAAAGAAAAGTCTTAACTCAGAATAATGACTGTCATGCATCGAGTGTCACTATGTTTGAGGAAACATACATTGCAACAGTCCTTTGCAATAGTTGGTGTTCTCTCCATTTGACAGACGGGGAAACTGAGGCTGAGGAAGAAAAGAAGCTTTCCTAGGGCCACAGAACTAGAGAGGGTCAGGGTTGGCCTTTGATCCAAAGTCTTTCTGAATCTCAAGTCCTTTTGCTCTCTTAACCACTCAGCCCCACTGCATCCGACACGAGTGGGTAGATTTTAGGTTCTTGTGCTTTGCCTGACTACTATAAAATGCTCAGTCTGAGAAGTAGCCTTTGTTCTACTCTGGTCAGGAAGCTTCCAGATAGTTTCTACTGCCTATTTTTTAACAACCTGTTTAGCACAGTTAAATGCCACTTACTACCTAACGAGTTTTAGACAAATCACTTAATGGTTTTGTGCCTCCATTTCCTCATCTGTAAAATGGGGATTTTAATATTTCTTACATCCTAGAATTGTTCAGGGAATTAAGTAGGTTAACACATATGAAGGGCCTAGGGTGATATCTACGCATAGAGGGTCCAGTGTAGGCGATAGTTGTCTGTTACTGTCCACAGAGATGGCACTGCCCAGATCGTAGGAGGCCCTTACCTAGTGGTTCATGGCCCTTTCTAGGGGTGATGGATAGAGCAGCATGTTGCGATTTGGGGAGTTCTGTGTCAGTGGCAGGTCTGCTCCTGGGGTCCTGGCTCTCGAAGGGAGCATCCTTTATCTTTGGGGGTGCTCGATGGGCATTGGGAGTGCGTTTCCTTTTCCTCATCTGATGCCTGTTTTTGCTGCTTCTGAGAGTGGAGTCCTGGGGAGCAGCCGGGGGAGAGCTAAGACATGGCTGTGTGAGAGGTCTCCCTGTGAGCCTTCTGTCTCCCAGTCCTGGTCTTTACCTGCCTGGGGGTAGTTCCACCAGTGACTGATCTGAAAGCATCACATTCATTTATTTGTCACTGGCTGTGACAGGCAAGTTAATGCTAATGGATTCTTTTTTTAGCCTGTTGTCTGGGATGAGTTTCTCCCAAATGTCCTGAAATCTAAGGCATTAGGGGAACGTGTAACTTTTATGGCAGGGGAGGATTTGAAAGATAAATAGGGTTTCGTACGCAAGGGCCTTAAATTTAGGTTAGGGACGAGAGCAACCAAGGAGGGGATGTTGGGCCAGCCCAGAGTCTTCTTTTTCAGAAATCCATTCAGAGCTCTAAATTGCTGTTTCTGTTTCAATTATGTGACAATTTCAAGGGTTTAGAAAAATCTAATAAAATGGTCTTGATGATGCATTCTGGGGACAGAGTGCTTTAGAAGATCCAGGAGAATAAATTCCTTGGGGGTCAAGAGAGTCTCGTTCCAGCCACCCCGGGGCCTTCTTTTGTCTGGGTTTTTACATTTTTATTGTTTTGAAGGGCAGAAAACGGTGTTGGAATGTATTCAGGGCTCCATCCATATCGTCCACCGAAATGAATTATTCTCTTTGGGAATTGCAAATAGACGGGGTCCCTGCAATCACTAGCTTTTTTTTTTTTTTTCTTTTTAAAGCCGGCCTGTTGTAAATGACTTTCAGAGCGTGGTTTGTGTGTGTAGTGATTTTGAATAAAGCACCAAAGAGAAGAAACTGGAGGAGGGGAAAGTGGGAGCAGAGAGGCCCTAGGAAAGTGTTCTTTTTTTTTTCTCTCTTTTCTCCAATCCAAGCTTTTGATAGTTTCCCAAGGAACAGAAGTTTACAATGGCAGCGGGCTTCAGGCTGCCTGCGGGAACGGAGTGCAGAAAGACTTAGTGTAGCAAAATGTGATGCTGAGTGACATTAATGAGGTGACCGCTCTGGTGGGAGGGAGGCAAGGGTCCAGCGAGGTAGAGCGGTTCCCAGGACTTGCCCTCCGCTGAGTGTGTCTCCTCCTGCACACGAATGTGGGCACCCGTGTGTGTGTGTGTGTGTACGCACCCGCGTTTCCTCTCTTCTGATGAAAGTTATAGCGTCAAATCCTGCTCAGTTGGCTGCAGTATTCTCCACCCTCGAGAGGCCATGTGTGGCGAGTGCTGTGTTCCCACGGACTGAAAAGTAGAGTTTTCAACCATGAGGCATTTTGTTTTACTTTCTGAGTATCTGCTGAGGCCTGGGTGGATGGCTGGTGAGGCCCACATCCCAGAGCCACCACACACTATTGGAACACCAGGGCCGAGAGTGTGAAAAGTCAGTATCCTCATCTCTGAGGTGGATTCCAGGGAGGCGGGAAGAGAAGGCCTGTTGGCGAATGGCTTTTTTTTTTTTTTTTAAAAGCCCTATCCTGATAACATTTCATATTGATGGTATAAATGGAACATTGCAACAACTGCTTCTTAAATATTTTAGTGCCTTTGAGAGTATTTCCATGTTGCTCTTGTGCAAGAATTTCCAGTTACTCAAGGATAGCTGCAACATTTCGGGTAGATTACCTGGTGAGGAAGTGAGGAGCCTGGGTCTTACTGCCTTACTGAATCGGACCTTGGGAGGACATACTTGGCCTGGTGGTCAGGCACTTCTAGAAATGATGCTGGAATCTCGATCTCATTCCTCATCTTGGTGTTGGTGTGAGCCTTCTAAAGAGTAATGGGCAAGTGTTTGAAAGTGTGCTGTGAGCTCTTTAAGAAAAGAATCTACACGGGACCTGGAGTGGGGTGGGTGGGTGGAAATACAGTATGTATTTATTGATGCATGCCTGTTTTTTGTTTTTATTTTTTTGTCATTTTTTTCTTTCAACTCAGTTCCCCTGGAATATCTCTCAAATGTCATCTTTGTAGCTAAAGGCAAACAAAAATGTTTAAACTTATACACATAACACTTAATAAAAGCTAACCAGTAGGTTCATTGTCTCTTTCACCTGGGGAAAAAGGATCAAATTAGGATGCTTGAACCTAGGAAAAGACTGGGCTGTGAATCTCCACAAGACTGCTACATGTATCTGTTTCCTCTTCTGTTTTCAAAGCAGATAATTGGTTTTAGTAAGAACTTCTGACTTGATTAGGGGGCCCTTAGGAAATTAAAGTGTGTTTGAATTTCACAAGTATAATTTTAATTATACAAATTTTGCGTTTTTCACTAGGGAGCCAGGTTCAGAACTTGTTTTCCTGTGCTAATAGGGGTAGTAAAGCTGATTATGGCAGAATGCCTTACTTAAATCGCTTTGAAAATAAAAATCCATGGATTTGATCATTGTTTTTCCCTGCAGTACACGATGTTCAGGTTAATGTCCGTACACGTCCCAGATCCTTGTTAAAAATGATTTTTCACTGGATCTGCACAGCTGCAGAACCTGACTGACATCGTGGGGAGGGGGGACCTTATTATGAATTTTTCTGCTGCACTTGCTGAAAGAATTCAATTAAAGTTCTTTTGAGCCCAAGTCCTGCCTGGGCAGCTCGTGTTTGGCTTGCTGCCACGTTAGCATGGTGTGATTGCCTTTATCGTCACATCGTCCTGTTTGCTCAGAGCCTGTGCGTTCACAGCGTTCATTCTCCTAGCTGCCCCTCTCCAGCGTGACCCCAGAGGATTAAGCAGAAGGTACCGTGGAAACAGTCACCTGAGTTCTTCCCCAGGCTGTAAAGAGATGATGGAGTGAGGGTGATCAGACCCCCTGGGCAGCCCCTGAGAAGGACTGATTGTGTTTATGGGCAATGACTGTTTTTCAGGGCTATCGAGACAAAACCCCCAAGTGTCGGGAAGTGCTTTGTGAGTTTGAACTCAAGCATCCTCAGACATCTCCCCTGGTGCAGGGGCTTTAAAGGCTGCCTAGAGACCAGCTCCTCAGGCCTTCTGGGCTCTTGTCTCAGATACAGACAAGAGAGCTTGAATAGAACAATTACTCATGTTAGAGAAATGATGAAACCAGCTTGGGAACGAGTTGGGGTCATACAGATTTGGGGCTGAAAATACGGGGGAGAAAAGCTCCAAATGTAGGCCTGATCTCACTTCAGCCCCTCACCCTGCACTGAATCATTGACTTTGTTATTTTCACTCCTTTCTATGGAGATGGCGTGGCTTCATGTTTAAGAGCATGGACTCTGGAACTAGGCTGAGTTCGAATCCTTGCTCTGCCACTTAGCAGCTGTGTGACCTTGAGCAAGTTACCTAATCTTCTGTGCCTTAGTTTTGTCATCTGTAAAAGGAGATAGCACTGCCTTCATGAGATTGTTGTGAGGATTACGTGAGTTAACATTTAAAGTGCTCAGGACGGTGTTTGGCACATGGTGCTGTGACATGTGAGTTACCGTGTTGTCAGGAGGGGTGATGTCCTATGGCAGGTTTGGCAAAATGACGGCCTTGGTAGTTGGAGAATTGTTTTAAGCACAGCAGTCTTCTTGCCTTACTATTTTTTTTTAAATGTAATATTCAAAACCTACAAAAGAGCATATATACACACACACACGGATTGTGTTTGTATTTGAATATATATGACTTGAGTGGAATTGCATGTAATTTGGATCCAGACAAACGTGTATGCTGTAACACATGAGGCATGTACTTTGATAGGAGCACGGTCTTTGGGCTCACAGGGACCTAGTGTGAATCTCGCTGCACTGACTCTGTGACCTTAGAAAGGTGTCTACACTTTTCTGAGCTTCAATTCTGCACCTAAAAAACTGGATAATAGAGTCATGGGTCTGAAATGAGACACTGTAGATAAGGCATCTGGTGTATAGTTGACACTTAGACCATGTTAATGTCTTCCCTGTGACCAGGGAATTTTTTTTTTTTTTCTTTTGTATCCTGAAACTGACAGCGATGCAAAATGTTCTGCTCTTACTGGAGATGAGAATACCTGAAGTCAGCTGATAAGTCCTTAGCACGCTGAGTAAAGAGAAGCAGATCCTAAGAGGGGGATGTTGGTATCCTTAATGTCCCTGAATTTTCAAGGGTAAGGCAGTACTTTGATTTTGTCAGAAACCTTAGGTGCTGTCGGCAAGCCTTTGAGGGTGGGCTTGTTCCTTTGACCCTCGGTAGTCCCTAGAAGTGCTGGCTGGATGGTTGAAGAGGTTTGGGGATGCTTAGAAGGAAGGAATAACTTCAGGGAAAGACGAGCTCCCGGCTGAATGAGGACAGGTGGAAGGGAGGGAGAATGTTGGGACGGGGTGGGGGGGGGGGTGTGATCTTTTCACAGAACTTTACTTGGGGACTTGAAGTATTAGGTTTGGATCCCCAGACCCGTGGGTCCCACCATGTGAGTGGGAGTCCATTTGGCAGAGCTCCAGGGAACGCCTGCGGTTCCCAGCCCTCGCCTGGTGGGTCCCTGACCCGCAGATCTTCGTCGAGACCCAGGAGAGCCCCCAGCATTGTAGGGCGTCTGCAGTTTGCCTGTCCTGATTTCTTTGCTCATTTCCAAATCTGTCCCCTCCACTTCATATCTGTCAGGAGGAATCCACCGGCCAGGGTGTTGCTGGAAGCAGCGAGCAAGATTGTGATTATCAGTGGATCCTGGGCGGGGGGCACGGGGTGTGTGTGAGTGTTAGTGTGCAGAGGATGGAAAGGGGTGGCCGGGAGGAGGGAACTAGGAGTAGATTACATTGACTAATTATAGGGAAAAAGCCATATTTGCTGCTCCATTAAGTGATCGCTAGGCTATGAAGCAGTTTATTGTAATTAATGCAGAAACAGCAAATAAATGTTGGGTTTGGAGTGCAGGGTCTCCAGACACCCCTCCCCCTCCAGCGCTCTCCGTTCACTGCCTCCGTCGTTATCCTGCAGGTAGAGTCTTGGGGGACGCCCGCATCGGATGGAGCGAGGCGTGGAGTCTTTGACCGGTTTTCTGCTGGTTCATTGTGACAGCTGCGGACGATCTCTTGCCTGGTTCTCCTTCAGACCCTTCTGTAGGGGTTTTTAGGTTTGCTGAAGATGAAGGAGGAGGGACAGACCCAGGCCATCATTGCTATTCTTGCCACAGTCATTTTAATTTCAGGGCACGAGAGTGGCAGGTTACACATCCAAGTCCATCGCGCTACGGGCCGCGTGGAGTTGTGATTGCTTTCCTTGATGATTTCTTGTTCAAATCAGCGGTGCTCTTAATTTTCCAGATGAAGTAAGAAGAAAATTGGAGACTCCCCTCCCGCCCTGTGTCTCTCCACCCAAGGTTTCCTGGGCATGACTCTGATTTGGAGGGTTAATATTAATTAGGAGCCAGTTCAGACCTCGGTGGCTTGATGAGGGAGCATCACGTCGTGACAGTCGTGGCTGCTTTTTGCATGTGCCTGCTTTTGCTGAGAGTTTCTGGGCTTACAAGCCAAGGGAATAAAGAGAGAGAAAGGGATGAGGGCCTGTCTTTTAAGGAAATGCAACAGATTCTCCTGGGCCTTCAGGGAGGAACATGACGAGAATGGGGCATCTGGGTCCGGAGGAAGTTCTGTCTCTCTCTGCCCGCTTCCTGTCCCCAGCATCATGGGGCCGTGCCTGGTTTGCCGCCATTGCTCCTTGCCTCAGTTTCCTTCTCTGTAAGGGAAGGTCACTTCTTGGGTGTCCTAAAAGAGGCACGACTCATTTCCTTAGTTTCCAAATTGGGTGATGCTTGAGTTTCTCTGAGGCGAGTGCCCTGCGAGTGCCAGGTCACAGGCAGACGCTTCATTTTGTGCTGAGGCTCCAGGTCCTTGCTTCCGAGCCTTACCAGTGCTGACTTGGTCTTTTTGGGGAGGGTGGCAGAAAGGACAAGGACAGAGAGAGCCAGCGAGCTCCACTGTCCAATTAGGGGAGGGGAGCCCTAGAGACCAGGTGACTTGCTTGTTTCAGGTTGGATCACATCTTCTTTGGCCTGTGGGCTTGGGTTGGTTTTCTTATTGCCAGGGGTGGCGGGGGCAGGAAGGAGGGCTGCTGACCATGGGCGTGAATGTTCCAGGCGCAGTGGCAGAGTCCTGGCTTCTTGTTCCTAGCTTAGTGCTGATTAGCTGAACGTGACCTTGGGCCATTGCCTTGCCAGCCCTTGGCCTCCGTTTCCTCATCTGTAGACTAAGGAAGGATGGGGGCTATGTGGTGGGAACCAGCTGTGCTTAGGGTTTGAGAGAATAGGCTTATTAGGAGGCAGGCAGTCTTAGAGTTTTCTTTCAGGCCGAATAATTTCCTAGCTGCGGGAGCTCAGGAAGCTCACTAAACTTTGCTAGTCCTCAAATTTCCCCATCCTGTAAAGTGGGATAACGTAAGACTAGTATTTCCCTTACAAGGTTGTTGCTAGGATTGCATGAGAGTGGTCATGAAGAGCTCAGCACGGTGTCTGGGAGGTGGCTGGTGCTTTGATAGGTGGGAGCTGCTTTTACTGTGAACAGCTCTGCAGAGGTCAGACCGAAGGTGCCCGAGACATTCGTCAAGGTGTGGCCACCCCCAGAGGACATCCGCGCTCCGCAGATTGACTTTCTGATTTGGACAGAACCTCCCACGGAGGGAGATTCGTGGTTAAGGAAATGAAGTCTGCCTGAGGTGCCTGGTCTGGAGCTTAGGTGACAACGTGCCCGGGCGGTGATCTGGCGTTGCACAGGGCATGGGCCTGGCTGCCCCTTGTGCCCTGCAGGGCAGAGGAAGCTGTGGGGTGTGCCCGCCTGTGTTCCCAGGCACTGGACAGCTTCATGGGCGTGGGGACTGCGACCCCCCCCCCTTGTGTGACGTCTCAGCTGCAGGAGGAGGGAGGAAGGAGAAGAGGAGGGTGAATCGCCAAGTGATGGGGACACACATTAGTTTTTGGAAACCCACGTCTGGTACTCTCTGAAATTCAGAGGCCTTGCTTGACTGAGGCAGGGCTGATCAAAGGCCATTGGTGACTTCAGAATGTTAAATGTGTTAGGCAAAAAAAAAAAAAAAGGGTTAGACAGACAAAGGGTCTGTCTTTTGATTGCTTCCTCTCCCACAGTCTTCCAGCACTTGTTTCTCATGCCCGGTGTGTGCAGGAGGAATGTCTGACGTGGGGGTGTCCAGCCCTCTTCGGCCACCTGCCCTGAGGAGCTGTGGACCCCGCGTCACGTGGCCAGCCGGCTCCCACCCGCTGCAGCCTGGCTTCCTGTTCGGGGGCGGGCCTGCTTAGGTGTTGTAGGTGGAAAAGCCTTGGGAGGTGTTGTTATACTATTACTGTCATTCCCTTGAAGAGGGGCTGGAAAGAGTGAGTGTGGCAGAAAGCATCTTGTGGGAGGGGAAAAAGGGGGTCTCTGCAGATGAGCAAGCCCAGGCCATGGACTGGACGAACGTAGTCTCTTAGGGTGCTCTCGGGCCCGGTAGGGACTTAGACTCAGGCACTGACCCTGCCCTCACAGCTCCCAGGCTAGAGGGAGGCAGGTGTGTAAAGCAGGCAGGGTGCTAGTGTGGACCACGCACAGGAGGGACACAGAGGAGGAGAGGGCAGGGCGGGGCAGGCCTCTTGGAGGAGGCCTCCATGAGCTGCATCTCGAGAGGAGAGATCCTCCAAGTCGCAGGAACTGTGGAAGCAGTTGGGCAGGGTGGGTTTTGGGGGGCGGGGCAAAGGGTTCCTTAGAGCTGGAGCTCACCGTGCAGGGGAGGGTGGGGTGCAAGACTGACTGGCTTATCACAGCGGTGTCTGGAACTCTGACCCCGAGCCAGACCTGAGTGGGGAGCGGGGCACAGTCCCTGCGTTTGCATCTGGCTGGGGACATATCCATGAAACAACTTACTACAGCATCTGTGATTGGAGAACAATGATCATAAATGCTACAAAAACACCTGGGGTGTATCTTTGCCTCTGGTTCCCTCTCCCAGGGCCTCCCAGCAAACTGGCCTTGCTGCTCCCTCTCTGGCTGGGTTCTCCTGGGCGGATTCCGCTCCAGCCCACTCCATTTAGCTGTCCCTTCGAGCAGAACCCAAGCTAGGATCGCGCCTTCCAGAGGATGCTTTAAAAAGCCTTGGTTCCCAACAGACTGCATTTCAGGCTTTCCCCAGGTGCAGCCGCGCTTAGTAGAGGCCTCGAGTCGCCTTTACACGTGAGAGGTGAGCAAATCAAAGGTGAGCCGTTCTGCCTCAGTGGGGCCTTTTGTGTAAAAAGGACCTTCTGAAGTAAAGCAGTCAGGCTGACTGACAACGGCCAGGGCTGCCCAGCAACAGACCTGCTCTGGGGGGTGACTCGGGGAGAAGTCGGGGCCGGGAGCAGACAAAGGATGCCCAGGATGGAGGTGGAGGAGCCCGGTGGAGATGAAACACAACCTGGAATGTGTCTTCATTTCGGATGTTCCGTGGAGCCAGGTTGAAGGGCCGACTGGGGACACCAGCGCGGGTAGTTTGTCCCTGCTTTGACCGCTCTGGCTTTATTTCCTCTGAGATCAAAGCCGGGAGGTGAGGAGTTGCCGCTCGTGGGCTGGGTTTCAGGCTGCGTTGGTGTCCCTTGCTTGGTGACCTTGGGGTCTCATGTCTTTGCTTGCGGTCACTGGGGGCTCGTTTCAGTTGTGGTGTGTTTGGTCCTGTGGTCAGAGGGAGCACTTAGATGGAAAGGCTCACAAAGGACTTCGAGAGGCTGGAAAGCAGCCTGGAGGCCAGCCTCGTGTTTCTCAAGGATTCCCAGATAGCGGGACTCTGGAGGTTTCTCTTTGCAGGCCTCGCTGCTCCTCGGAGGGGCCATTCTGTGGGGGGTTCATTTTGCACTGAGACAAGGCAGAGGCCTGAAGAATGCCTGCCTCCCGCTACCCCCTATCCGCCACCCACCCTGGCTGCAGAGTGAATTCCATCCTAGAATTAACGCAGGCTTCCGAGCTGCGATTCTTGAGCTGGGATTCTCGCTGACCTGATCAAGCAACGTATGTGTGTGGCCGGCCCGTCTTTCAGGAGGGAGGAATGCTGCTTCGTGTCAGAGGAGTGTCCAGGTCTCAGGATCCCTCTTCCCTGCTTCTTCTCTCCCCTCTGTGTTCTGCAAAGTGGGGGGTGGGTAGGAAGGGGTGTGTACGGTGAAATGTTTTAACCTGTCTTTCGGTTTTGCGTGAGTCGCTGTCACAGTAGGTCGGTGTGCCTTGAGAATCCTTCTGAAGGTTTTATAATTGAGTCCTTTACCTGAGCGACAAGATACCACTCACCTTCTCTAAAGTGTTTACTTTATGCTCTGTGGATGGAGCGGGAGGGCAGGACCTTTTTCTTCCTAAGAAAATGTGTCGTAGAAGAGGCTTGCCGTCCAGGGCGGTTGGGTGGCCAGCTATTAAAGTTTTAATAATTGAGGAGGCACCTGGGTCCCTGAGTGGAAGGCAGCCCTTCTGGCAGGGATGATTTTGCTTTTGGAAGAACGCGTTCACCTTAACTGCAAACGGCTGTGACTGGAGTTGTATTTAATTTTAAATCGCCCATGTCCAGCAAGCCTCTGTTACTCTTTAAACAGTAAAATGTTTTTCATGTCCAGCAGCTGTGTTCTCTGTGTGGGGGCTTGCCTTATTTGGGGGAGAGGGAGCTCTTAGGCCTCTCCCCCACTCCCCATCTTTCCCTTTCAGACTCCCACGATTTCTAGAAAGCACTCGTTGTGGAGTCCCCACCCATAAACTCTCCAGAGTGGGTGGCTGGGAAGGTTAAAAGTGGAGGGGTCAGTCAGTAATGTCAGCCCCTGGGGCTGAAGTGCTTCCTCTGTGGGCAGGACCCAGAAGTTGTTTTGTGTCCCAGACCCTTTAAAGAGCGCCTATCCCCCCCCCCCCCCAACTCGGGGGCTTGATTTGTCTGCGATAATCAAAACCAGATTTTGGCCCCTGATGCATTATAGATGTGTTTGAGATGGATGCCAAGCCTTAAGCCACTTAAAGAGCATGTGAACATGTATTTAGATACAAAAGAAAGAAAGGCTGGCAGAGAAAGGGGAGAGAAGTAAGGTTCTTCCAAATCCCCCATACCAAAACAGTCTCGAAACAACACACAACAGTGACAAAAAAACCTCCATCCAGACCCTGGAAGGGCAGCGAATGGGAACAGAACATTTGGCTCCAGAGGCAGCAGCATTGGTGGAAGATGTGAAAGGGTGGAGGACACACGTGGCTGCCCCAGAAGCGTGGTCTTGGGGGGGCAGGGGGGGTCGTGATCCTGGAGCCCGCGGGCTCCCAGCTGAGGTGGCAGGTCGGTGGGGACTTGGGGAGTGTGTGCCCAGCAGGGCTCTGTTCCTACTCAGGATACCCTTGAGTTAGGAAATATTGATCGCTTTGTATTTGTAAACAATCTTTGAAGGGACGCAGCGCCAACAAAAATAGGCAACTTTAGGCGATTCAAGTGTGTTCGGGTCGGCTCTCAACGGGGAAGCCCATGACTCTGATGTCCTAGATCAGCACTGCCCAAGGTTTATTTTCCTTTTTAATTCTAAAAAGGGGCTTGCAGAGTTGAGCAGCGCTGGGGTATTGGTTTCTTTTCATCCTTGTCGATTTGTTTCTCTAGTGAAAGCGCTCCGTTGGCCCCTCCGGTCCTCCACCCCCAGGGGTTGTCCGGGTGATGCCTGGCTGTGAGGTCCCACGGTGGCCCTGGGTTCAGCCGTCCTTAAGGCTCAGGCCTGTGCTTGTCCCCACCCCTCCGCCTGCAGTGTTTGCAGTTCAGCTGCTGGCCCAGAACTTGCCCTCCTGTGTCTCTCACTCCAAACAAAAAATAAACCTGTGGGCTCTAGGTATGTATTTTAGAGGCGTGTATGTGTCTTTTCTCTTGGCAAGTTTGTTGCCTACAGCTGTGCAGCCAGAGCTGGCTTTGAAATCCAGAAAATATACATATTTTTAAGTGACTGGGGGGAAGGCTGGGGGAAGGAGGAGATGGGGTGGTGTGGTTTGACTGTAATCACACGTAAAATGCTCTGACCCAAATTTTTTTTTTTGTCTGCGCCTTGTGGCATGCAGGATCTTAGTTCCCCGACCAGGGATCAAACCCGTGCCCCCTGCAGTGGAAGCGTGGAGTCTTAACCACTGGTCCACCAAGGAAGTCCCCTGACCCCAGTTTTTAAAGAAAGCATTTAATTAAATATGGTCAAAGACAGTTTTTGGAAGAAGGAAGTTTTTAAGTTTGGGATTCCTGTTTATCCAAGTGAAGTTTTTTTGATCACCGTAGAGATGAGAAGCGTGGCAGTGGCGGGCAGTGATAAGGATGCCATCTCTTGCCCCTAACTGGGGGAGGCAGTGTCCTGAGAATGGGAGCAGAGAGGTGGAGAATTAAAATTGCCTTTTTTTTTTTTTTGCCTTGGGGAGGCAAGTTGGTAACAATTTATTGAGCCTGTGAGCTGAGCTGGAATCAGGTTTTGGATGTGTTTTTTCCTTAACCCCTCCCCTTTCTAGGAGCCTCCTAGGAGGAAGGGAGGCAAGGTTTCAGTGCACAGATGAGCTTTGGTTTCTCAGAAGTTCCTTCCTTCCAACTTTTAAAAGATGATTTGCATCCCTCAGCTGGGACTTGCCCTTTCAGATAAGAGTTCCTCAACGTGCTCCTCGAGCCAAGCACAGAGGGTTGCGGGAGGGACTTCAACCTGTTCTATTTTATTTTCAAGGTTAGGGAGCAGCTAACTTTCAGGGAGGTGACTGTGGGCAGGGGAGGGGAGTTCTTTGGGTTCAAGGATACCCCTCCTAGGAAGAAAGCCTTTGTGTTTGTTTTCTTTTGCTGTCTTCTTCAACTGCTTAGAGTAAATGGATGAATAAACCGGCAGAAACCAAACAGATGAACCAATAAAGAAGTTTGCAGTGGACATAGACAAGGCTCTGTTTAGGCGGCTGGTTGGCATTTTTTCATTTTCACGTTGACCCGCCATTCCTCAGTGCTTCTCCGGGTGCTTGCAAATCAGAAAAAAGCCAGGCACACAGCACATGGGAGGGGGCGGCACAGCACTTTCCAGGACTGAGGCTCGGGGGAGAGTATGCATAGCTGTGTGCTGTGAGCAGCCTTCAAATAAAACCGTTCGTGGAAGACCCGTATCTGTACCTGGGAAGCTGCTGTGTTTAGTTGTTTTGAATTCTGTGGTATAGAACTGAAGGTTTAAAAACAGTTACAGGAACATCTCCCCAACGAGGTGTTCCTGAGGATTTCTGTGTAAACGGAACCCTGTTTTCCCAGCAAGCATCATTATATTTTTAGAAATGTTTTCTTTCCTGATTGCCCATCAGTTAGCAAGGCTCCTAGCACTTTCTGTGCTGTCAATATGATTTCCTGAACAGGTGTTTGGAAGGATGAGGGGTTATATTAAAGAAATATATATATATATGTATATATACACTGAGAGATACTTTTTGTCCCAGGAATCGATACCTCTTCATCCTGCATGGACACAGTGAGAGTGGAGACCCAATCTGTTTTCTATCCCCACCTTCCTGATGAGGGCAAGGAAAGGGTCCTGCTGTTCATATCATCCGGGTAGCTTTCTCTCTCTCTCTCTCTCTCTCTTCCCTCCCTCCTCTCCCTCTTCCCCTCCCCACTTCCTTCAGTTCTTCTTTTTCCTTCTTTCTCCTTTTCTTTTGTTTTTTTTTCTTTTAATTAATTAAATAACTTATTGGCTGCGTTGGGTCTTTGTTGCTGTGCGCGGGTTTTCTCTAGTTGCGGAGAGTGGAGGCTACTCTTTGTTGCTCTGCGCGGGCTTCTCATTGCAGTGGCTTCTCTTGCGGAGCACAGGCTCTAAGCACTTGGGCTTCAGTAGTTGCGGCACGTGGGCTCAGTAGTTGTGGTTTGCAGGCTCTAGAGCATAGGCTCAGTAGTTGTGGCGCATTGGCTTAGTTGCTCCGCGGCATGTGGGATCTTCCTGGACCATGGCTCGAACCCCTGTCCCTTGCATTGGCAGGTGGACCTAACTCCTTGTCCCGTTGCCAGAACTTGGGGAGAGTAGTTTCATGGGGACCAGCAGAACCGGTGGCTATATAGTTTCACTTGTTTTTTGGCATTTAAGGAAACAATTTATGAATAGATTTTTCTGTCAAGACTGAGCACTGTATAAAAGAACAGAATAATGCCATTTGCAGCGACAAGATGGACCTAGAGATGGTCATACTGAGTGAAGTAAGACAGAGACAAATATCATATATCTTTTGTATGTGGAATCTAAGAAAAAGGGTATGAATGAACTTATTTATGAAACAGAAATAGAGTCACAGATATAGAAAACAAACTTATGGTTACCAAAGCAGGTGGAGGGGAGGGATAAATCGGGAGATTGGGGTTGACATGTACACACTACTATGTATAAAATAGATAACTAATAAGGACCTACTGTATAGCACAGGGAACTCTACTTAATACTCTGATGACCTATATGGGAAGAGAATCTAAAAAAGAGTGGATATATGCATAGGCATAACTGACTCACTTTGCTGTTCACCTGAAACTAACACAGCATTGTAAATCAACTATACCCAATACAAATTAGTTAAAAAAAAGTAAAGACTGAGCACAGATTTTAAGTGTTTGAGAGGGGAAAACTCTAGAGGTGGCTTGTGGCGATGTTTCCCTCCCTCTCCGCAAAGCGGTGTGTCCTTGTATTTGCCTCGAGGGTCACTAATAAGAACTGCTGGCCTAAATCAGTGTCTCTGAGAATCATTGATTTACTAATTGCTCATAATCGCATCCTGGCTTCCCCCTCCTGCTGAGAGCACTTTTGTTTTTCACTATCCTGCAAGGAATTGGACGGATTTCTGGAGTGTTTGAGAGGCACCCCATAAAAGAGTTTGGCATGCCGCTGTGGCTAGCTGTGCTTCTCAGAGGGGACCGTGCCTTGGTATCCGGGTTCCATAAACCAGGGGCTGCCAGTGACCTTTCCCAAGGTTGCTTGTCTGATGGAGAGTGGATTCCCTAGCCCACTGTGGCCTCAACTTAATTTGTTCCTTTCCTAAGGCAAAATGACCTCCCAGTAAACCTCCCCACCCCCTTCTTTAAAGTGAACAAACAGAATGAGGAAGGTGTGTTCTGGCAGAGGGCAGGCAGTGCTGGGAAGAGACACGGGTACTGCTCATTAAAACGCCGCGGTGGGGTGAGGCCTGCTATGAAGTGCGGGGTCCTGCAGAGTAGAACGCAGTGCTCCACGACAGAGCAGAGGCCAAGAGTGGAGCTGGCCTGAAGAGACTGTAGAGATTTTTGGAGCAACATTTCTCTTGGCATTGGGAATTAAAAAAAAAAAAAAAAAAAAAAGAAGACGGCCCCATTCGCTCCATATTCATGGTCTCTGATAGTACGCTGCCAATAAGTGATCTCAGAAAGCCCCTTTCCTTCCTTCCTCCCTCCCTTCCTTCTTCCTTCCTCCCCCCTCCCTCCCGCTCATCTTTTTCTTTCTTTCCTTTCTTTTTTTCCTCTCCCTCCATCCCTGTCTGCCTCCCTCTCACCCTCCCTTCCTTCCCTAAACCTTCATGATAAGACCCTTTGCAAGGGCCTCACGAGGACCCCAGAAGTGCCTCCTTGCCATGTTCCTGTGAGAAATCAGTGCAGCGCAGAGAAAAGAAGCTCGACACTGCTTCCCTCGGTGAACACTCAGCCCCACGGGGGTCACCCCGAGTGTCTTAGGGGCTGCTGAGCTTGGAAGCCCTGTCATACCTGAGTGTGTGCTCAGGCACCTGAGTGGGTACCCCATACAGTGGATGCTGTATGGTTGGCTGGCGGATCATCTTTTCCATAAATCCTTCGAGGGCAGCCCTGGGGAAGGGGCGTGGCCAGGGCAGGAGCATTAGGGACAGTTTTCAGAGGGAGGACCGCCAGTGTACACGGTCCAGTCCTGACCCGGTTCCTCAGTCCCAGGGTCTTGAGTGTTGCTTCTCCCCGATCCGGTTGGTCACGTGCTTCTGTTCTGCACTTGTTGGTCGGTGTTTGATGTTCTACTTTGTGTTGGGTGTCCAAACACAGGTGGGAGCTGGGGCTTCAGCACAGGTCAAAGGCCCGCGGTGCTTCTCGGACTTTAAGCCTTTCTTCTCCTAACTAGGGCATTAGAGAGCTCTCTCCCTGCCTCTTTAAACCCTCACAGTTGCACACAGGGCCAACCCAGGTCCTTTTGTGAGTTACATGCAATCACATGGGTCCCATTGCAGGCCCTGCCTGGAGGGGGCAGGATGTAGGTCTCGGTGGGTTGTGAGTGAAATCCGTCCTGGCTCACGCTGCTCTGCAGAGTCCGAGCACCCGGGACAGAGCCTGGTGTGAGAGGAGTAAGAGGCTAGTGCTGGGCCAGGTTCCTGACAGGACGCTATAGAGCTCACAATGGTGGTGGGACTACCCGCTTCTGGAAACGGCAGGAGGGCTGGGTGTGGGAGAGCAGGCCCGGGCCGATCTGGGGCTTCCTCCTGCTCTGTTCCTCCATCCCTCTCCCGGAGGCATGTTTGGCAGAAGAGACGTGATGTGCTTTGGTAGATAGGGCCTCTCTGAGAGACAGTTCTGGGATTGAACCCTGGCGGTGTGACTCGGTCAAGTTACACGACCTCTCTGAGCCTCCTGTGTGTCATATGTACGTGAGAATAATAGACTCGCCTGAGGGTTGTGGGGACTGACACACCTTATCTAGAGCACCTAGCACAATGCCTGGCATTCAGCAGGTGCTTACTCTGTGCCAATTGTGCAGCCAGGCTGTTGTTGTTGGGAAAGGCCAGAGATTGTGCAGCTATCAGTCAATTAATTTTGCCGATTTGGACAGAGGGGCTGCAGTGTGCTGCCTGGGTTTCCAGGCCCTGGAAGGTTCCTTGTTCCCTCCTCTCTTCTCTGCAGGATCCACCCCCCATCTACCCTCCAGGGATCCGCTGAATTAGGGGTAGCCTCCCAGTCAATTTGATCCCGTTGGCGGCCCAGCTTGTCCTGGGTCACCCCCGTTTTCTCGACCCCCTGTCTGAGAGCAGCTTCCCCAGGCGCTGAGGGGTGTTCTAACTGTGCAGACCCTCACCTGTCGGCTGAAGGTGGTCCTCAGCATCTGGATTATAGATCGCTCCGGTTTGATATCTAATTCTTGCTTGATTTAGTGAGGTGGTGGGAGGAAGTGGTGCTAGAAGGAGTGGGGGCCGCAGGAAGACTGTACGGGCGTGGATGTGTAATTACTTTCAGTGCTCTAGCCCAGGGTTTCTCAGCCTGGGCACTGTTGACATTTTGCGCTGGACAGTTCTTTGGGTGCGGTGGGCTGTCTTGTGCATATTGAAAGATGCTTAAACAGCATCCCCATCCTCTACCCACTAGACGCCAGTGGCACCCCTTCCCCAGTCGTGACACCTAAGAATGTCTCCAGACCTTGACAGATGTCTCCTGGGGGACACGGTCACCTTTGGTTGAGAATCACTGGTGTAGCCCCACAGGTGGTGTCTGTGCAGGAAGAACAGGAAAGGTTTGTATGTGTTCTGAGGGTCTGTGGATTTGAACCTGCACAATGAAATATTCATGGAATTTGCGCGCGGAAAGGCACTCAGGAGCGTTGCCTGGGCCAGGCCGTGACTCGGGCAGTCCTCTCTGCGGTCAAGTGAAAAGGCAGAAAGAGGGATGGCCCCCTGGGCTGGCCTCTCTGTGGAGCTTTTCACAGAGACCTTTTTGCAGAGGGACTTTGTTCCCGGGCTCCCGGCAACCCCGTGTGTCGGGCCTCCAGGAGTTTGGTTACAAGCTCGTGAGTTTGATCTGCCCCTCATCCTCTGCACACACGCATTCATCACTCAGAAGCGGGCCCCCCTGTGCACTAAATGGACTTTTACTGGAAATGAATTCATTAAAAACAAAAGAAGTTTTGCATGCTAGGACTCCACTGTCCTCTTTTCCCCTTTTATTCTCCTCTGTCCTCTGTGAGACGAGCCCTTAAGGGGGTGTCTGGTGAGATGGGTTGCCCAGGGATTTTCCTAGGCCCTGATTAAAGGCCGATTATCAAATGGAAGCTGAATGTTGCTGCTGTGCTTGTAAAAATCTCAGTTGTGTGCCATAAAGTCCGTCACAGCTCCCTTGGTGAGAAGGAGGAGGCCCGTGAAATATTTAGTGATGTTAGTTTGGTTTCCAGCAACTTGGCTGCCATGCCGGAGGAAGGCAGCCTGTCGGCACCACGTACCGTGGTGTGTTCTAGCTTTTGGTAAGTGAGGGAGGGAGAAGCTTACTTCCTCTGATCTGTGGGAGGCTCAGAGACAAGACCTGGGTGTTGCCAGCAAGTTGCCAAGCAGTAGCTTTAGATATTGAACTTGGGGGAACCAGATGGCTTTACGGGCTGCATGTGGGGCCCGTGACATCTCAGTGACTTTTGCCTCCCTTTTATTTGGAACAAAAGACGCTTGTCCAGTTGGAGTGGGTGTGGGGATCTGGGCTGGGAGAGGAAGTATAGCCTAGTGGTTGAGAACATAGGTGCAGGGACCAGACTACCTGGCCAGGTAGAAAGATGGGACTCTGGGCAAGGTATTTAATCTCTCTGTGCCTCAGTTTTCTCATCTGTAAAATGTAGTGCGAGTCATAGTGCCTTCTCCGGGGTGCCTGTTCATTAATTCTTGTGAGGAATTAATGGAAGTAAAGGGCTGAGCCTGGAAGCTGGCAAGGAGTAAGGAACTATGCTTACTTAACTTATTAGTAGGTATGTTATTCTGGAATGGATGGTCAGCCTTGCTCCCGAGGTTTTATGGCAGTTGTTCTCCCACTTCACTGCAAAAAAATCACGTGGGCCCTTTCCTGGATGTGTTGAAATCAAGGCCTCAGTTTGAGGGCCCAGTTGGTGCTGATGTGATGGGGTGAGGGTAGGGGTCTGCAGAGAACTTTGTGACTCCTTTTTATGTATGTGTGTATGTATGTACGTATGTATGTATGTACGTATGTATGTATTGACTGCATTGGGTCTTCATTGCTGCAAGCATGCTGCCTTCTCTGGTTGTTGCGAGCAGGGGCTACTCTTCGTTGTGGTGCGCAGGCTTCTCATTGTGGTGACTTCTCTTGTTGTGGAGCTTGGGCTGTAGGCTCACGGGCTTCCGTAGTTGCAGTATGCAGGCTCAGTAGTTGTGGCTCACAGGCTCTAGAGCACAGGCTTAGTAGTTGTGGCGCACGGGCTTAGTTGCTCCGAGGAGTGTAGGATCTTCCCGGCCCAGGGATCGAACCCATGTCCCCTGCCTTGGCAGGCGGATTCTTAACCACGAGGGAAGTCCTGTGACTCCTTCTTAATGGCAGCATTTTTCAGATTCTCAAGGAACCAGGGTCCCCAGCATCATCACAGTATCCGTCTTCAGCTCGGATGATCGGGCAACAATTCTGCCTGCCCCAGGTTGCCTGATTTGGGCGTGGGTGGGTGTGGTGGGTGTGGACGGCTGCAAGCTGCTCATCTCTGCCCCTGGATCTGTCGGGTCCTGCCTGCACCGTCCGAAGGCTGGGCCGGCGGCGGCGGCAGTGAGGTGACAGGAGGATTGTCTGCTCTGGCCTGCAGTGTGTCCCTGTTTCTGGCTAAGCCAGCACCACACGCCCGGTTCTCACTTTGCCGGCAAGAGCTGTGGGCCTGTTTCGGTGGGTAACTGGTATGTGTGTGTATGCGTGCAAAAGAAAACATCAAAATGTTTGGGGAGTGTTTAGGGAAAATAGCAGGGAGCAGATTGCCAAGATTTGTTATATGTTTCTTTTCCCTGCCTCTTCGCTGGGTACATGTGTGAGCAGGATCCTGGAGCGTTCTGGAATACAGCTTTGCCTTTTCTTACCCCAACTGTTCTTTCTTACGATGGAGAGGATACAATTCAGCACCAATAATACTGAGCAATAAATAACCCGGGGAAGATGAATAGCCTTGTGTGGTGGTAAATTAAAGTTGATTTATTGCACATAATATATACAGGTGCTCCTAATGTAATTAAGCAGCGAGGCTTTTAATGCTGCAGAATCTGAAAGAAGACCCAAGAAAATTGGGTCTTAATAAGGCTTATTGAAGTAACAGCTAAACATGCTGCTTAGTCGCGTTAGAGGATGCTGAAAGATGGATCGACTTCGCTGCTTCTTCTTATGTGCAGAGATGGCGCACCTGACCCATCAGCAGCAGGGCGCGCACCGGAATTGTTCCCCCTGCACTAGCACGGGGTCTTTTCCAGCTGTCTGCGCTCTCTGGCCTCGCCCCTCTTGTGACCCGCAGTCCGGTGGCTGGCCATTGAACCAGCGTTTTCCAGGTGGAGGGCAAGGTTGCCCAAGGGGATAGAAGAACTCAGGACCCCAGCCTCACTAGCACCCTCTTCTAAGAACTGGGATAGGCGAGAGAGGGTTGGTAAATTCACAGACCGAGGCCACCCCTCAACACTCCCCCCAGCCCCCCGCCATAGGCTGAGCACCACGCTGGAAGTGGGGAGGCAGGGATGAAAACGAAATGCAGAACAGCCCCCATCCTTGGCAGGGTTGGGGGAATGCTGTGATGGAGGCAGAGGCAGGAGGACAGAGTAGGGGACGGGTCCCTGGAGGAGGTGCGTTTGTGGGGAGCGGATTGGGGACTGGGAAGGCCCTTGGTGGCACCATGAGTGCAGGACAGAGCAGAGGGGCAGTGGCCTCAGGGGAAGGGGGCTGGAGGGTGGGGTCAGGGCTTGGGTGGGAGAAGAGGCTGGGCCGCTGGTTTGGGGACAAGAACGGGAGAAATTTTGCTTTTCAAGCCAAGATATGACTTAATATGGCCTGCACCCGAAGCCAGTGTGGAGTCACGCAGGCTTGTGAGCAACGGCAGGACCAAACTCATCTTTTAGAAAGAAAATTCTCAGCAGCATTGTGGGGTGTGAGGAAGACCACTTAGCTAAGAGAACAGGGCCTAGACAAGAGCAGAAGCTGAGTGAGTATGAAAAGGTGGCAGTGAGAGTTAACCCTCTCCGTGCCTTAGGCCTGGTGACTCCAGGGGAGTGGGGCAGGGGCGGGGGTATCCGGAGAGACGGTGAATCAGTGGTGAGCCAATACTGGTGTAAGAACCCCCCTGGCATCTCCAGCTGCTGGGGTCCCCCGTGTCTGGGACTGTAACCAGGTCCTTGAGGGATGCTGGGTGGAGAGGTGGCTCCAAGTTGCCCTTGGGAGCGCTTGGGGCCAGGAATGATGGAAGAGCCTTTCTGTCAATTGCCTTTAGGGGCTTAGGATTTTAGGGAGGTGAAGGAGATGCATGCTGTACTCTGAGAAAGGACCCTCCTCTTTGTAGGTGTGCCCCACTTTAAGAGAAGCCACTAGCTTATGGAACAAGCTAGGACAAGGAGAGAGTTCATTCCCAGTACTAAAGGTTTCAGAACCAAAACATGAGATTTTATTTTCTTTGTAGAGGGCCTCGATTGCAAAAGTGAGGACGTTTGAGCACTTTACTGTTTAATGCTCAACAAGGTTAATTAAAAAGTCTCTGTACTTGGTTGGCAGTATTGAGCGCCTGTGGTTTTCAGAGCTGCCCCTGGTAAATCAGGAGTGGTGTTTGCTCCAGAGCCTGGCGTGGCAGGTCAGGCTGAGGAGAGGGGGACCGAGGGCCCTGACCATTGGAAGGAGCTTCACACGACACACCCTGCTTCCAGCTTCAGTACGGAGCCGCCGAGGGGTACGTGCGGAGCTCGGAGAAGCTCCTGGCCCTGGCCTGAGGCCTGCTTTGAGCTCCTGGCAGTGAGAGCCCACCTCCATCTGCCCCCCACCCCGCCCCAGGCAGGGACAGTGGTCGGTGGTACCTTGCCATGACCCGATTGTTTACGGAATCAGAAAAGGCTCAAGTTTTTCCTGGATGTATAGCACATCCTCTGAGCATATACTTAGTGCTTCTGTTTTTTATTTTTTAAGGGAATATAGGATATTCGATGTAAATGGATAGGTGATGTATGTTTACTTTTTCCAAGGATTATTCAGAGAAATTGAAAAAGTTCCTGTGTCTCTCTCAAGTGTGTTTGTATGTCTCTGATTCTGCCTCTCCCCAGTGGTGTGGGATAGGAGGGTAGACGGGCCCTGCAGATGACCCTAATGAAGGCTTCTTGAGGTGGATTTGTTTCTTTTTCTTTTTTTTTTTTTTTCCAGATTTTTATTTATTTTATTTTATTTTTGAAATTTTATTTATTTATTTATTTGCTGCATTGGGTCTTCATAGCTACACGTGGGCTTTCTCTAGTTGTGGAGAGCGGGGGCTACTCCGTTGTGGTGCGCAGACTTCTCATTGTGGTGGCTTCTCTTGTTGCGGTGCGTGGGCTCTAGGTGTGTGGGCTTCAGTAGTTGTGGCGCACGGGCTTAGTTGCTCCGCAGCATGTGGAATCTTCCCGGCTCAGGGATCAAACCCATGTCCCCTGCATTGGCAGATGGATTTTTAACCACTGTGCCACCAGGGGAGCCCCTCTTTTCTTTTTTTAATTGAAGTGTAGTTGATTTCTGTGTTAATTTCTGCTGTACAGCAAAGTGACTCAGTTTTTTACATATGTATGTATGTATGTATGTGTTCCTTTTTATACTCTTTTCTGTTATGGTTTATCCCAGGATGTTGAATGTAGTTCGCTGTGCTATACAGTAGGACCTTGCTGTGCATCCATTCTGTGTGTAGTAGTTCGTATCTGCTAACCCCCAAGTCCCAGTCCGCCCTCCCCTGCCCCCCTCCTGCTTGGCAACCACAAGTCTGTTTGCTGGGTCTGTGGCTGTTTCTGCTTCATACACAGGTTCATTTTGGGTCATATTTTAGATTCCACATATAAGTGATATCATGATATTTGTTTTTCTCTGTCTGACTTACTTCACTTAGTGTGATAATCTGCGGGTCCATCCGTGTTGCTGCAAATGACATTATTTTGTTCTTTTTTATGGCTGAGTGGTATTCTGTTGTACATGTGTACCACATCTTCTTTATCCATTCATCTGTTGATGGGCAGGTAGGTTGTTTCCATGTCTTGGCTATCATGAATAATGCTGCTGTGAACGTAGGGGTGCAGGTATCTTTTTGAATTATAGTTTTCTCCGGATATGTGCCCAGGAGTGGGATTGCTGGGTCATATAATAGCCTTATCTTTAGGTTTTTGAGGAACCTCCATACTGTTTTCCATTAGTGACTGCACCAACTTACATTCCTACTAACAGCGTAGGAGAGTTCCCTCTCCAACATAAATCCTGCCAGTGTTTGCCAGGTCAGTCTCAATGGCAATAGAAATAAAAACAAGGTGGTAGAAATAAAAACAAAAATAAACAAATGGGACCTAATCAAACTTACACGCTTTTGCACAGCAAAAGAAACCATAAACAGAATGAAAAGAGCCTACAGAATGGGAGAAAATATTTGCAAACGATGCAACTGACAGGGGCTTAATTTCGCAAATATACAAACAGCTCATAAAACCCAATCGAAAAATGTGCAGAAGACCTGAATAGACATTACTTCAAAGAAGACATACAGATGGCCAATAGGCGCATGAAAAGATGCTCAATATTGCTAATTATTAGAGAAATGCAAATCAAAACTAAAATGAGGTATCACCTCACACCAGTCAGAATGGCCAACGTTCAAAAGTCTACAAATAACAAATGCTGGAGACGGACTTGTTTCTTTTTGATGGAGAGAATGAATCTTAGACTTGGGAGCATCCAGCTCTAACCAGCACCAGATCGAATGAATATGACCTTTTTATTCCAGTGAGTGGGGAAGAGATCGGTGCCTCCTTTCTTGTAAATCTTTGCCTGGTTGTTTGCTCCGGTACAGCACTCCAACTGGGTGCTGTTTGAGCATCTGGCTTTGAGTTTTAAGTACTGGCAGGTGCAGGGCGCTGTGGCAGATGAGTGAGCTGAGGCGTGGCCTTGTTGGGGTGGGTTGTGGGCGAAAGCGCGGTTGAGTCTGTCCTCGGACAGCTGGGCTCTCCTGCTGACATCCCTGAGTTTGCCACACAAAGACCAGCTCCAGGGGGCTTGTTGCCCTGGGGAAATGAGCTGGATTGGTAAAATCTCAGGGTGCTGCCGGCTGCAGGACGGGCGTGGCCTTCCTTCCCTGCCACTCACACACCCCTTCAAGACGGGCCGTCTCGTCTTTGAACCGTCCGACGCCGGCCGCAAGTCAGTTGATCCCTTCTTTGTGCTCCCGAAGGACTTGGCAACTTGGCTAACAAGGAGACAGTTGTTAGTTCATTTCTTCATTCATTATTCATGCAGTGAGTGGTAATTAGCATTTAGGAATGTGGTTTCTGGGGGGTAGCTGAGTTGCGTTCATTCACTGAACAAACATTTGTTGATCCCCTGCTCTGGGCTGGGTGCAGGGCATGGAGCTGGGCTTACAGAGATGAGGAGGGGGCCTCCTTGGCCCTTGAGTTGCAGCCTGTTTGGGAAGGCAGGTCGTCAACAGGTGTAGGTGCTAATACATCTGCAGGTGAAGGATGCTGAAGGTGGTACAGGACCTGCAAAGGGGGAGGGGGAAGAGCTGGGATGGCTTCACAGAGGAAGGGACATTGGACTTGGGCCTTGAAGAGTGAACAGGAAAGAATTGGGGTGCGGGAAAGGGCTCACCCTCCAGGGCAAACAGGATTCTTGGGTTTTCGTTTGCCCCGATGGATGGTCATGTGCCTTCCTGTCCCTCCTTCTCTTTTTGTCACTGGGGAATTAATCTGGTGGTCTTGCCGCCATGTGTGCTTAGTGTGGCGGCTCATGGTGGGGAGCGCATAGAGGGAGCGGTGCTGGTGAGTCAGGCAGGTTCCCCGTGGCTTAAAAGAGAGCAAACTTCAAAGCCTAGGGCATCTCAAAGATGCAGTGTGTCACACCCATGGAGCATTTCACACAAATAAGAACCCAGTTTCTGGCTCTGCCACAAAAACTTGGTCTGCTTTGGGGACATTTTTTTTTTCTTTTACAAGC
Organism: Hippopotamus amphibius kiboko; assembly: GCF_030028045.1. Taxonomy (NCBI): domain Eukaryota; kingdom Metazoa; phylum Chordata; class Mammalia; order Artiodactyla; family Hippopotamidae; genus Hippopotamus; species Hippopotamus amphibius. The sequence continues at coordinate 27,022,563 of NC_080202.1, read as the reverse complement.
GGAGTGGGTTGAGAAGCATCATTCAGAGCAGTGGGCTGGGTTGGTGTTAAGGTGGTGGGGAGTGCTGTTGGTGCCTTTTTCTCTTTGTCAAACTGTTTTTCTTTGTTCTAGTCAGTGTTTTATTACTGATATGAATCACTGAGGGGCTTGGAGGCAGAGAGGAAAGGGTTTCCGTATAAACAGCTGTCTTGCTGATTCAATCTACAAAGTGGATTTTATAGCCAAAGTATTTGTTCTTGCTTTAAAATGCCAAAACAGTACCGTCATTTCCTCAGCTAAAAGAAGGGTCTTTGAGAATACGGGGCCTTCTCCCCTCACAAACTTCTGTTATGGGGAGGGAATTCCAGAGAACTTTCTTTGAACCAGTTGTTTTCTGATAATCTCATGCACAAGGAGAAAATTTTTCTTTGCCAAGTCTGAGTTACTGGTTTATGTACCTTCCTCTTTTTGCCCTACCGCAAATTCTGGTTAAAAAAAAAAATTATAATCCTCTCTGGTCATCACAGTTGACTACCTGCTTAATGTTTGTGTGTAGATATTTCATTTTCTCTTTTATGCAAGATTTCATCTTTGCATGATCCGAGATAGTTGGTTGCCCTGAGATTATTAATAAATTGAGACGGTTAATGGTGTGTGACTTAGAACATATATTTAAAAACAAGATGGAATAAGAAATAGGTCTTTTACAAAATTAATTTTTTGTTAGGCTACTCTCTTGAGCCATTTTGTTTGAAGCCAGCTTGCTTTGTAATGTTCATATATGCCCGATTGCAATTAACATAAATTACTTTTAAATACCAGTTAGTTGCCGTGAAGAGAGGCCAGGGTTGTGGCTGCTTATGGAGGGTTAAGAGGTTTGGTCATTGTCTGGGTTTTTATCTCACTGTAGATCAAATTCTGTTCCCTTTGGAGGCTGGCAGTTGCGTCAAAGATTGCTTTCTTTGATGGCGAGGAGAAGGATGAAGTCTTCGCCCTGCATACCAGCACATTTTCTTAGCAAGAGAGAATAAATAATCATAAAATGTTGGCTTGTTTAAAAACAAGTTCTGTTAAATGCAATGTGGTATCCTAGACTGGATCCTGGAAGCAAAGAAGGATGTCAGTAGAGAAACGAGGGAAATCCAAAGAAAGTCTGTAGTTCATAGTATTGAACTAATGTTAATTTCTTAGTATGATAGATGTATTGTGCTTCATGTAGGATATTAACATTAGAAGAAGCTGGGGGACGGGGATCAGGGAACTCTCTGAACTCTCTTTGCATTTCTTAGAGTCATTCTAAAATTATTTCAAAGTAAGTTTTTTTAAAAAAGGTATTTTGGGGATATTGCTTTGGGCTTGGTTGAGATTTTATTTGGCTTATGTGCGTTCGAAATGATCTACTTATAGGGAGGGCAGATTATTCCATATGGCTTTGGAAACTGGGAAACTAAGGCCTGAGGAAGTCCAGGGAGGTCGTCACTCCTGGCTTGGCCTCCTTTTCATGCCGTTCCTCTGTTCCCTTCTCCATCCCTCACCGTAGCAAATCCCTCTCTGCCTTGCACACCCTCCTGAAAACTTGTGGCCAGCTGATCTCTGCTTCTAATTCCTTTGGCATTCATTGCCCAAGATGGACAACTGGCATCTTGTGATATCCTGTCCTTCTCCTGGAAGGAGCCGGTAATTGGATTTTTTATGCAGTCTTGTTCACTCTTATTCTGTGTGTTAACTTCCACTTTAGCAGCCAGATTGGAAGCTTCCTGAGAGTTGGAATTTTGTCTGGCTCTCTTTCTTTTAAAATTTATTTTAAAAACTTCCCTATTACACAAATAACGCATGTTCGTAATAAAAAATTAAACATTAGAGAATTTATAGCATCCAAAGTAAAGGTACCCATAGGGCTGCCTGTCCTCCACTACTACTGTTAATGAATTAGAATATATTCTTCCATATTTTTTCTGTGTGTACTAAAAATATATATTTTATAAATAAGAGATCCTTTTATACATATCATTTTGTAGTCTGCTTTTTTCCGTTAACAAAATCCCTTTTCGTGGTTGTGCATGTGGGCGACTGCGTCGTTCTCTTTTTTTGTGGACTCTTATATTGACCAGCACGTTGCCAGGTGCATTGTAAACACACGGTAGGTATGCATTATTATTGTGATTGTTTATATTACTATATGAGATCAGGTGACTTGATTCAGAACACAATAAGTGTGTGCTCAGATGAGGAGAGAAGATGCAGGTAGAGGCAGAGGTGGTTTACTGCACAGCTTTGATTTCACTGGGCGAAAGGCATCTTTAGGTACTTAATATGTGGGCTCAGCTTCCTGGAACAGCATTAGCATTTCAGGAGCTAGAGCTGTGACTTGGTAGGAGAGTGAGTCGGGAGAGGGAAGAGTAGTAGAGACTGAACCCCAGATCACTTGGCTCGGGTGGAAGCAAGGATGGCCTCGTAGGGGTGGATTCTTGGGAGTTCAGGGAGGTGACTTGAGGTGTAGGGGGTGTCCAGGGTGGTGTGTGAATCAGTTGAACCAGATGGGTGGCGGGTGGAGGGTGGGACTATGGTGGGGGAGGGGGCAGTTGGCTCAGGGGCAGGACAACATCTGGCCACCAGTAGCTTTGGGGGCTTCTTGGAACAGAGGGGACAACAGGGATCCAGAGAGAATTTTGCTAGATTGGAGGGGGAATTGAGCAGGAAAGGACTAGGAATTTGTATATGTTAAGAGGGTGAGCCCTTTGAAGAGTTTGTTGATGAAGGAACCCATTTCCACTGCTAATGCTCCAGAAGGAAGCTGTGCGTGCTGCCTGCGAGGCCTATCTGTGGCCTCTTGGGTCCTAGGACGTCTCAGGAAGCTCTGTTTCTTCTCTGGAAGAGTCGTGGCAGTGCGGAGTACCCAGGACTGGGATCTTCCATCTTAGGAAAAACATCCCAGAAGCACTCTCTGTGCTGTTACAACCCCAGTTAGCATAGGCTGTGAGTGCAGAGATTTTTCTAGAGTAGATCTTGCTTTGCAGTCTGAATAGATTCATTTCCTTTTTGGTTTTGTCTCCTGGATAGAATTTTGACTTGACTCAAGGGAAAAGGGTGGTAGTCAGTCCTGGGAGCCCTTAACATGTAGATTCCTTTAGAGAGAGGAAGAGGTCCCAGAGGAAAAAACGGTCGCATCGGCGGGGTTGGGGTGGGGGGCCTTGAGTTGAGTTTATTCCCCCTGCCGCCGCATGTATAGAATATTGCATAGATACAAAAACGTGACATGCATGAGTCAAGTATGAACACCAATAAAACAGTCACCTGCATGGTCACCACGTGGCTGAGAAGCGGAGTGTTATTCCCAGCCCCCTTCACACCCATGGGTACTTCTCCCCAGTGTGAAGTCCCCCCCCACCCGCCACCTGAGGTTTGTTTCTTTCCACCCTTGAGGAACACTTCATGGCGTTTAGCTTGCTGTCTGCGTGGGCTGTCCCGTTGATGCCTTGTAGCTGCGGTTACTGGGACCAGCATTTGTCTTTTCTCCTTTCAGTGGACATTCGAGTTCATTATTGCTGTGAGTATCCTCGTGCATGCCTCCTGGTGTATGTTTGGAGAGCTCATCAGAACATACATGCAGAAGTGGAATTGCCAAGTCATAGGGTACAGACAACTTAAGTTTGCTGGAAACTGTGTTTAAAGATCCCCTTCTTGCATTATTTGTACAGCTAGGAATAGAGAGGTAGGAGTTTTCAGTTGCTCCAGATTCTCACCAACAGTTGTTATTATCTGACTTTTTAATTGTTGCCAATCTTGTGGTGTCTCGTTGTGGTTTTGATGTGCATCTGCCCGGTCGATGATGAGGTTGAGCATCATTTTTATTTTTCAGGGAAAGGAATTCGGACACTAAAACATGCTTCTTATTCAGTGACACAAAAACCGCTGCTTTGGTAGGACGCGTCTTCCCTAATGCTGTTTTCCTGCCTGGGGACGGCGTCAGAGGTGTTTTTTTTTTAATGTATTGGGAGCATTTGGGGAGCATCTGTTCAGCTTGCCACACTTTGCCCGGGTTCTGTATATTGTGTTTGGAGAAGCCAGGTGATGCCGGTCCTGTTAACCCTTTATTTTATAAAAAGCCCTGAGACAGACTTCCCTGGTGGTCTGGCTGTGAAGACTCCATGCTCCCCATACAGGGGGCCTGGGTTCCATCCCTGGTCAGGGAACTAGATCCTGCATGCCACAACTATAAGATGGCACACGCTGCAACTAAAGATCTCACGTGCCGCAGTTAAGACCTGGCACAGCCAAATAAATAACTAAATATTAAAAAAAAAATAGACTTTCTAAAAAAAAAATCCCTGCGATGACAGCAAGCCAGCCTTTTCCTTGTTTGATGGGAGCATATTGTTCATTTTAATGTAAATAGGCAGATAAATGAGAGCTCGGCAGGGTCCCCAGGGTGTTTGATGGCAGGGGATCCTGGGCAGGAGAGGGGAGTGGCTGTGGGGAGGCACTGGGGACAGCCCTGGGCAAACATCAGGGACAGGGTGGTGCCTGGCCGGCTCGCTGGTGAGGGAGAGGAGAGAGGGAGAAATCACACACTTGTAGTGCGAAAAGCAGGGGGAAAAGGGGCCAGGCTCCCAGGGGTGGTCGGAGGTCCGAGAAGGGTTGGGCAGGGTTCTGGAAGTCCAGGAGTTGGGTATCACAGGATGGATCCCAAATCTGTACTAGGAATCCGTTGGCCACGGAGCATCCTGCATGGGCAAGGCTTCTGGGGGAGGCCAGTGTGTTTTACTACATGTTCCGTTGAGTGCTTTCATGTGAAAATAGACCTTTGATGTTCTGGAAAACGAGAAAGAAAATCTGCTTTAACACCTGGGGAAGGGAAGCTGCCTATGGAAAAAAAAATGTTCTGTTATGAAAGAATGGAATTGCACAGCTCGACATCTGCTGGGTTGGTTGTTCTAGAAACCCCATGAGGAGAATCGCAGGACAAAATACAGGCTTTCAGCCCCAACTGAAAGCATGTTAAGAGAGGCTGTGTTAAGGGGAAGGATATCAGAGGCTCACATTGCGTTTATGTTATGAATCTAACTATATAAATCTTACCTGTGCTTTATGGACAAGGTCTGCGAGAGAACAGGGAAAAACATGTTAGTTGATTTTTGTTTGTATGGTGGGATAGTGTTTTAAAAATTCTTGTAGTATTATTGTGTAAGGAAAAGCCTTGACTGAAAATGAGCCTGGACTCGGCAGTCTGAATGCCTGTCTGCACATTTAGTTATTGAGTTCCTACTACGATGGGCACCGTGAGGAAGAAGACCCTAGTTCCTGCCTTCAAGAAGCTCACAGACTATAGTGGGATCCTAGGGTGTAAATACCTTAGGTCTAAGCAGTAGTTAACTGGCGGAGCCAGTGTCCTGCAGGTGGCCCTGTTGTCATCACGAGTGGGAGAGAGTGCTGGCTCTTGATGGGGGCTCCAGGAGGACGTCTCAGAGGAGGTGGCCCGGCGGGAGCTCCTGAAGGGAGGGAGGAGGTAAGGCAGTCGGGAGGGAGGGGGAGCTCTGTCCAAAGGGGGAGAGGCCATTAAGGACTGTTGCCTCTCAGGATGAGGGGTGAGTGTTACGAGTTCACCCACCCTTCCTGCCCGAGAGCTCTGCTTTTGTCCGCTCTCAGAGGCTGTTTTTGGTTCAGTCCTCTGGGCAGGTGGTGAAACCTTTGGACCCTCTCCTAAGAAAGACGGTTCCGTGCACATGCCCTTCAGCCACAAGAGGCCCACCCACAGAGGCCTTCGCATACCGTTTCGAAGGACTCCCTGCAGCTCCGTTTGGGGGTCCCAGTCCAGAGTAACAAACATGCATGAAGCACCTCCTGTGTGCCAGGTGTTTTGTGGTGCTCTGGGGATACGGCAGAAATAGACCTGCAGGGTCTTGGCCCTCAGGGAGCTTCCGGTCTGATGGGAAGGACAGACCCTTGAGAGATAGTGACAGGGAGGTGTGTTATTGGGGGGCGACTGAGGTTGGCTTTAGCCTCTAGGAAAGGCCCCCTCAGCTGGGATTCAGGGTTGCGATATGGGGGTGGCCTGGTGCAGAATCCCATGGGGAGCCCCAGGACCCCCGGGGGTGTGTGGTGTATCTTCTCACTGCTCGGGGTCTGGCCAGGGTCTTGCAGAAAGCCAGGGGTCTCCGGGGCCTCCGGCGTTGAGGAGAAAGGGAGGAGCGGTATTGTGTTCTGGGAGTTTGTCCTTAGCAACACGTGTTCACCTGGAGCTGGTTGTGCATTCTTCTTCCAAACAAATGGCTTTCAGCAAGAGTTAATAAATTAATCTCCTGGGGAAAGAATCTGCTGCAGCACCAGCGAGGCCTTCAGCAGCCCGGCCGGGGCCTGGGCTGGTGGAAGCACACCCACGTCGATGGTCGCGCGTGGCCGCCGACGGGGTCTGGGCGGCTGCTCCGGGCCTCGGGCGCCCAGCCCTCTTCGTGGTTGGCGTGTGGCTGGGTTCTGGAAGGGGAAGGGCAGCCAGTGTGAAGCTGGCCCCCATCACAGCCCTGGGAGGAGACAGTCCCGTCTCACAGACGAGGAATGTGGCACACAGGTTAAGACTGACCTGCTTGAATCAGAGCTGCATCCCGTGGGGGCCAGGGCTGCAGATTCTGCTGCTTCTCCACCGTTTAGGTGGCCTGCCTTCCATCCCAGGTCTTCATAGCGGCACGACCTGCACGGTATGTGAAAGGCTCTCTGTGAACCCTCACTTCCAACGGGAAAAGCATTTCGAAGCATCTGCTCCATCTGTGTTGAAAGAGGATATAGTGCCGCTGGTAATAAGGTCTAGGTATTATACGTTCGTCCGTTATTTATTGAGCGTCTCCTAAGTGAGGAAGGCCGACGGGGATCCTGGTCTGTCTTTCCTTCTAGCCGTCCACCTGGAGGAGAGAGCAGCTTGGTTCCTGCCTTCCGCGGGGCGGGGCGGGGGTGGGGGAGCAGTGGCCGCTGGGGACACTGGATCAGGGCCCACGTGTTCCTCTGCCTGAAGAGGAAGCGTCGTCTCCCGCCTCTTGTGCTTGACTCTGCCTGTCCCTCTCCACCTGCAGGCCTTCTGGGGCTTGGAGTTCACTGCCACCCGCAGAGGAGAACCCTTCCTGCCTGCTAATGAGAGAGAGAGAGTGATTCCTACCGAGAGCTGCTTGTTAAAAAGTTAGACTCTTCTGCGGTTTCACCAAACAGATGACCTTATGGTGACTGAATAACAAAACGCATTTTTTTTCGCCTCGTTCCTTCCCCGCCGTGTTGTCTCCCAGTCCTCAGCTGTAGGTCCCGGAGTTCTGGTCCCCGAGTGAGGATGCGATTGGAAGATTTACGTGGGACAAGGCCATTTGTCCTCAGTGGATGCAGAGGAGGGAGATTCTCTACTGACTGCTCGTGTTCCCAGGAATTGGGGGCGCTTGGTAACAGCTAGATGCACGTGCACCCCCCTCGTTTTTTGCTCATTACTGTTCGGATGTTCGGGTGCTGTGCAGCCAGCCTTAAGGTTCTTTGGTGCACAGCACCGCGACTCGCTTTATGAAAATATGGGGTAAGGATACCCTTCGTGTCATGTTAGGAAGCAGACTGATGGACTAAGTAATTATTTGGTTTTCAAAAGGATTCACTGAGGCTCCTTTAAATAGGGAGTCCCTGGTACGTTTACGTGAGGAATTCATCTTTGAAAAGTAAATTTCCATAGTTTCTGAGGAACATTTTGAGCTTCTGATGCCTGCTTATTCCTTAAATCTTCCAGCATGTCCTCAATCCTCAGGTTTCTTCTCTGTGTTTTCTTAACACTCCATATACTCTGTCCCCGCGATGGTTAATTTTGTGTTAACTTGTCAGCGGAGGTATCTGTCGTGCTCAGTTGTTTGATCAGACACTAAGCAGATTACCCTCTGTAATGTGGGGTGGGCCTGATCTCATCAGTCGATGGCCATGAGCACAAAGCCTGAAGTTTCTGGAGGAAACTTCAAGCAGTGATACTTCAGACAGCAACATTAGAAAACCCTCTGTGAGTTTCCAGGCAGCTGGCCTTCCTTGTAAACTTCGAACTTAAGACTGCAACATCAATTCTTACCTGAATTTCTAGCCTGCTGGGCTGCCCTGTGAATTTCAGGCATGCCTGTTCCCCTAATTGTGCCCTAGTTTCTTGACATAATCCCTCTGTTTGTCTCTCTCTGTCCCTCCGTTTGTCTCTTTCTGTAATATCGTACGTATCTCCTGTTGATTCTGTTTCTCTGCTATCATAGGAACTGCTCACGTAATTGTCTTTTTCTGCCTGTTGGACCACAGGCTACGTGGGAATAGGGACAGTGTCTGTCTTGTTCTCGGCTCTATTTCAAGTGCCTTCCGTAGAGCCTGACACACAGGAGATGGTCAGTAAATATATGAAGAACAAATGAAGGCATCTGTATTCACTGAGTGAATGAAGGGATCTGTATTCACCGGGAGGCAGTGGATTTTTGCCTTATTGGTCACACAGACCTGAGTTGTAGTCCTGGCTCCACCGGGATCACAGGTTCCTCATTTGTAACAGAGGGGACATGGTATCTGTCTCCCAGGTGGTTGTAAGAGTTAAATGAGATGATGTGTCTGGCATGTGGTAGTTGTGAGCTGGAGTAAACCAAACAGCGATAGCCATTCCTGTGACCACTCTCCACCCCCCATCATCATTTTCCAAGGTTGTTTCAAGGATTCAGTGAGTTGATGAATATAAAATTCCTAGCACATAATAGAGGGTCACAAGTGTTGGGTCCCTTCGAAGTACCAAGCTTTTTCATGTGCATATTTTCATGAAATTTAATTTCTGTTTAAATCTTGTGATGTGGTTTTAATTGCCCCATATTAATGATAAGGAAACTGAAGCCTAGAGCTAAGTGACTTACCCAGGGTTCAATAGCAAATTTTTCTTATGTGCCTACTTAGCGGCTGGGATTCAGACTCGTACCGGGCCAAGCCCAGTGCCTGTCCTCTTTGCTCTCTGGCGTGTTGCTTTGGGAGACCTGTGTCGTTTTTGACCCTGATTTTCCCCTCCCCTGTCATTTCATTACCACCAGCTTTTGCTTGGTATGGGAAGATGTATACTTCCCTATAGCTCCATGGGCTCGGTGGCCCCAGACTGGAAAGTGTATTTTCGTACAAAAGGTCCTGTATAAGTTGGTTGTTGGGAGTGGGAGTGAGGATACCCATGGAAACAGCATAAAAAATAATGCTTTAGTTTTTAGGGCAGCCCATGAAGGCTGGAAGAAGACCATCCTTTTGGGGCCCTCGTCTCCTTGAACCTCAGCTGGTATGAAGGAGGAATTGGGTTCCAGCGGGCGTGGGGTGGGAGGCGGGTGAAGGAGAGAACTTCTCTGTCCAGTCAAATGCAGCGTGGTCCGATGAGGTGAAGATGGCCCTCAGACTCGGGGAATTCCTTGGGCCTTGCCACAGATAAGTCCGTAGACGCCTTGGCTTTCCTTTCCTTTCTTGATGTGACCCCGGGGGACTCAGCCTGCTCCCTCCTCTGACACAGCCACCGCCTACTCATCCCTGGGGCCTCTTCTCTAAGATGGGCTCCTCGGGAAGGTGCATTCTTCTACCTCCCTGTCCCATTTTGTCCTGGGGATGAGCCCTTTTTCCTGGTAGGTTTTATTGTTAGTCACTGCAGGCTCCGGTAGGAAATTGCAGCCATGTCAGAGGCCAGGATACGACTGGCTTCTACTCTTGGTCCCGTGGTACCATTGAGGAAACTGAAGCTTGGAGCTGAGCTAAGTGACTTGTCCAAGGTCACCTGTTATCACCTGGCAGGTTTCCCAAGTTGAAGGCGGTCTCTGTTTTCATCACCGTGTGGCGACATCACATCCTCAGCTGTTAGCCTGTGTGATCCCACAGGCTGGAGGACTGAGGATCCTACAGGCTCAGGAGGACTGAGACTCCTGCTGAGTCTTCTTGGGAATGTCAACCCAGGTTTTCCATGGATTAGAGAAAACCTTTGAAAAGAAATGTTAATGTTCTTTAATAAGTTAAAATGCACTGCACAGAGACTCTTTGAACATGAGCAAGTCTGTAGATCATCTGGTCTGCTGGGCTTCATCATCATAGGGAATTTTACCCTCAAGTTCTGGGCTAAGGAAGTTGTAAGTACATCTTTCTTTCCCACAAGTTGGAAGCTGTGTTCCGAGCAAGGCCCTCCTGTTACTTGGATCACAGTTCCCCCGCCCCCTCCTCCCGCCCCGGTGCCAGTTTATTCTGAAATTGCTTTGGGCTTTCTGACAGCTCGTATTCCTCACTGCCACCAGCCAGCTTCCAGGATGGGCTTGCAGGATACGTGGCTTCAAACCTCTGTCAGCCACCTGTTACAGATCCCTCCCATGGGGAAGCGTGTATAATAAAACATGATTATATGTGGGGGGATTTGTACGTCATGTGCATTGCATGTGTGTACGTGTCTGGTATTGCAAGAGAAGTGTAAGCTATAAATATTAGGAAATGTTTGCACAAATAAATGAGGATTTAGTTGCTGTGACTGGATTGTCCTTGAGGGGAATTCCTTCTCAGAAAAGCAGGTGTTGGTTCCAGATGGTCATGTGTCAGTTACCTGAGACCCGAGCTCAGGAAGGAGGATGGAGAACGGGAGGCGGGGAGGCCCAGCCTGGGGAGTCTTGCCAATAACAGCCAGAGCGGAGGGGAGGGGAAGTCACCACTCAGTGGCAGAAGGGTTCTTGAGGCCAGAGCTAAGTAAATGCTGTTGGTATAGGCTCAGGAGCAGCCTGGCCTGTGAGACATGGGCTGGTAGGCCTCTGTGCACGGGGTTTCAGCCTCTCGCCCTGCAGGGGGTGGTGATGGGGCTGGGGTGCACGCTCCGTGGAGTTGGCCCTGGGGCAGCTGGCAGAAGGGAGCAGTAGCAGAGCACCTGGGAGTGACCTCAGGCCTGTGAACAGAGCCCAGTGCAGAGGCGGGGCCTCTGCAGACCTGGTCCTTTTGTATTTGAACCGCAGGAAGGCATTGTGTTCTCCCCCCAAGTGAAGCAGGGGGCACTCTGCTTCTTCAGCGGACCTCAGTTCGTCCACCAGTGCAATGGGAATATTATTATTATTTTGGGGGGTACACAATTTTATTAACATTTAAATTTCACCATCAAACAGTGATGGCCCTATGTTCAGATTTTTAAAATAAAGATAAATGGACAGAATAGCTTTAAGGGTGCAGTGTATTTAACATTGTGCAATATATTCAACAATTAGAGAAAATCTAGGGGGTGGTATAAGTATACGCCTTTATACACTTAGTAGCGCAAGTGTAAGGACAAGCCCTGCAACTGGAGGAAAAACCCACCATTCAGGACTGAACAGCGGTCCTCGGCAATGGGGATCTCATTAGTGAGTGTCCCACCCGTCCGTCTCCCCACGTTGGGTGCTGTGCAGACGGAGGCCAGACAAGGAGCTGCCGCAGAGCTTTTGTTGGTGAAGAGAGTCTCGGTGTCAAACCTGAGTTCAGATCCATTTCTGCTTCTTAATTACCTGGGGACCCTGGGAATGTTGCTTGTTCTTTTTCAGCCTCAGTTTTCTTAGCAATATACAAGGAATATAAGTTTTTGAATGAAATGATGATACCTGCTTGACAGTGTTGCTGTGAGGATTTGGTGAGTGAGTGTCTGTGTGGCGTGTGTCAGACTGCTACGGTGCCCAGAGCACAGTAGATGCTCAGTAAGTGGCTCATGTTACTGTTGTGGCCCTTGTGGTCGGTAGGAAATCAACTGCAGGAGGGCTTTGGGCATTGAGACCAGTTGTGGGCGTGTCTGAAGCATCATGTCTGCGGTGACATCTGAGCAGATGATAAAGGGGTGCTGGGCCCTTGAACAGCTTGGGGGTGGACGTGCTTCTTTGCCAGGAGCAGGGTGCCCTGGATTTTGAAATTCTATTTTGTGAATGAAAAGAGATAAAAGAGGGCAGTGAACAGCTGCACGCACAGTAAGAGACTCATCACCATTCTACAAGGTTCTAGGAGGTCCCTGAAAAGGATCTAAGTACGGAGGGTTTGTGGTGAAACACCCTTGGCTCAAGAGAGGTGGGAAGGCAGGAGGAAAGAATTCAAGCCGTCGTGGTATCTTGGATCCCTGCTTTGTTGGAAGACAAGCCATCATGCTCCTGTTTGGAGGGGGACTGGTGAGGTCAGGGGGAAGCAGAGCATGTGGTCGCAGTAGGGAGGCAGCTGCCCGGGGGGCCCCTGGCCTTGCTGTCAGAGGGTCCTGAGAGTGCCCTCTCTGAGAGCACTGAAATGTACCCTCTGTTATAGTTTTTTGAGGCCTGAAGGCAACTTTGCAAGGAAGAAAGTGCCTTAAATCCAAAGCCTGTGTCGGGTTGTATAGCAATTCCTGCCCACCCTCTATACTCTCTTCCCAGTTTTTCTTGTCAGACCACCAAGTGGAGGAAACCTGGTGTGGGGGTGTTTGAGGGGCTCAGGCAGGGACTTCTGGGTTCAAGGCCGTGGGCTTCCCAGGGGGCCCAGTTGGGGAAACTCCCCCAGGGAGGCTCCTGACAGGGGATCAAAAGCAGTGCTGGAGTTTCAAGGCTGGCAGCCCCATAACCTTCAAAAGAGCAATGCCTGCAGTCCCCGGAGTAGAAATCGACCCCGAATAGAAAGTGAGCCTTTATGTTTCAGGTTCTGTGTAAAAAGGAAAAAAAAAAAATTCTACAATGATGCCCAGGCTGTTCTTTACAGGCTTGGAGGGCACTGTAACTTTTAACTGGACTCTGCGCTTTGAACAGGAGGGATTTTGGTATCTTATATTCATATGAACGCATGGCCTTGTTTTGGACCCTCCTCTAGAACACCGGTTTCCAGGCACCATCTTTATCCCAAAGACGGGGGTAAGTTTCCCCTTTGCGGCCCCCCTTTAGGGCTGCAGGGAAGTTTAACCACGGCGGCGGGTTTGCGGAAGTGCTCGGTCACATAACGCACGTTCAGAACGTGTCCGTGTGACTTTCTTTGGTCTCCTTTCCCAGCATAAAACACATCCACCCCCGGGGGAGGGCGAAGCAACCGTCCACATCTGCCTTCCCTCCCTGCCCCGTGTTTAGTTACCACTGCCTTTTGACAAAAGAATTACTTTCTCTTCCTGGTTTTGAATCGAGGACCTTTTGTGTATTTACTGCAAATGTGATAAATGCTAGTCTGTAGAACCCAGCTGCCCCTTATGGCTGGGGGCGGCATTTTTAACACCTGGCAGTTTGCATGTCAATATGGTGGCTTAAAACACACACACACACACACACACACACACACACACACACACACACACACAAAACAAAACCCAGCTCAAAACAGAGATCATTCTTGGCTGCCTAGAGGGAAACAGGAGTGGGGGAAGCTGCAGGGTGACCTGGCACAGACAGGCGGGCCCGCAGGGGCCCTTGTTGGGAGGTGACTGCCCGTGAGGGGAGGACGGCTTTCCTTCAGTTCAATCCCGTTGACATCCGTTGCCGCCTCCTGTGTGCCGTGCTCTGCCTGAGAAGAGCTCACATGTCGCTGAGTGTCCAGTGGGCAAGTTCCTGCAGGACAGGGCACCCTGGAGGCAGAAAGGATGACCAAAGTGCTAGGCCTGTGGGGCCAGGCAGAGCAACTTCTCAAAGGAGGTGATGATGCCTGAGCTGGATCTTAAAGGATGGTAGATTAGTTTCCTAGGGCTACTGGGCGGTTTAAACAACAGCGCTTTATAGTCTCACGGAAGTGTGAGATCCAGGTGTTGGTGGGGGGTGGGGTGGGGGGGTTGTTCTTCTGAGGACCGTGGGGAGAAAGCTTTGTTCTAGGCTTCTCTCCTTGGCTTGTATATGGTCCTCTTCTCTGTGTCTTCCTATTGTCCTTCCTTGGTGCGTGTACATGTGTATGTGTATCTGTGTTCAGATTTCTTCTTCTTCTTCTTCTAAGGACACCGATCATATTGGATTAGGGTCTACCCCGATGACCTCATTTTTACTTAAGTACTTCGTTAAAGATTGTAGCTCCAAATGGGGGGAGGGTGCTGGGGTTAGGTCTTCAGCCCATGAATTTTGGAAGGGACATGGTTCAGCCCATAAAACTCCTGGTAGGAGTTTTCTAAGGAGGTGGAGTAGTTGTAGGAAAGGCTTTCCCCCCAAAGGGCATAGCAGATACATAGCTATCAAGGAGAGAAATAGCCCTGTGTATTTTGGGAGCTGTATGTATTTGGGGGTGTATGAGTTGGACAGTGGCAAGTGGTGAAAAGGGGAAGTAAAAGGGTCAGATCTTTGTGGATCAAGAGTTTGAACTTGATTCTAGAGACTTGCAGCTCAAAGAGTCCTCTCTGAACCAGCAGCACCAGCCGGGAGCCCCTCTGGGAGGCAGGATCCCAAGCTCCACCCCAGACCTGCTCAGTCAGCATCTGCATTTTGACAGGATCCCCAGGTATTTCGTGGGCACATTTAAGTTTGAGAAACACTAGATCTAGAACAGTGGTTCTCAGCGTGGTTGCCTGGAACACTTCCCTTCAAAATTCTGATGTACATGGTTTAGGGTGTGACCTGGGCACCGTTGTCGTTGTTTTAAAGCTCCACAAATGATTCTAATTGCAGCCAGGATTGAGAATCACTGTTTTGGGCAGTGGGAAGCCATGGAGAGTTTAAAACAGGGTGTGGAGGAGGCACGGAAATTACTTCTGTCCTCTTTCCCGAGAGCAGGAGATCCTAGGCGTTGGAACTAAAAGGATCCCTATCTGCACAGTGAGTGTCCTGCTGTCGTTTGCCTGGGGCAGGTCAGGAGAGCGAAGGATGCTTCACTTGCCTGTCACAGGGGCCCTGACTTGAATGTGGCTCAGTCTTCTCAAGGTCCCTGGGTAGGGACATTTGACCCCCCTGCTGCCAGCATTCTTGAATGATGGGGGGTTGGTGGAGATGAGCCTCTGATGGGGGGGGAGGTAGGGCAGATGTGTAGGAATTCCCAGCCAGGTTGTCTGGAAGTGGTATTCTTATTTCCCATTGCACTGGAGGTTCTTTTCTCTTTTATTTTTTTAAATTAATTTATTATTCTTTTTATTTATTGGCTGCGTTGTGTCTTTGTTGCTGGGCATGGGCTTTCTGTAGTTGTGGAGTGGGGGCTCCTCTTCATTGTGGTGTGTGGGCTTCTCAGTGTGGTGGCCTCTCGTGGAACACGGGCTCTAGGCGCGTGGGCTTCAGTAGTTGCGGCACGTGGGCTCAGTAGTTGTGGCACACGGCCTTAGTTGCTCCACGGCATGTGGGATCTTCCCAGACCAGGGATCAAACCCATGTCCCCTGCATTGGCAGGCAGGTTCTCAACCACTGCACCACCAGGGAAGTCCCGCACTGGAGGTTCTTGAAGGCAGGGCCCACTCCTTAGAAAGGATGCTTTTCATGGCTGTTGCATGCACCAGATAAGCTCTCCAAAGCCCACTGGTGATAAAGGTGATCTTGAGAAAACAAACATCACTGAAAAAGCAAACAAACCCAAACACCCAAACAGCGTTTATCCCAGTTTAGCGGCGAGACTTGGATTAGGCAGGTCACGTGACCCACAACTTTCCTTCAATCCTTAGGAGACTTCTTCCGTGGCAATCTTTTTCGGCAGCTTTGCAATTTTGATTTTCAGTTAATTAGATTTGTGCTGTTTGGGAGACTTGGTTAATGCATTTCACCCCACAGAGCTAATTTGCCTCTGTCTAAATTAGGTCTTTTCTGTGGCAGAGGGTGTACCCGGGATATGTGAATATAGATTCGCAGGGGTGTTGAGAGGCCTTTAGACAGTAAACAGGGGGGCTTCGACGTCACCGTTTGTTATCATTGTCATCCTTGTGGGATATCTGAGGTCCCCCCGAGTGGAGAGAGGTGTTCTTCGGAGAAAGGGCATCATCACGTGACCGCACAGTGGCCTGGTTAAATGCCTCTCGAAATCCAACCTGGTGTGTTGTCAGCTCGGGTTATAACATTAACGAGATGGGATCTGTTTGGAGAGTATAATGTAGTGGGATAATGCAAAGGGATGTGTTTACAATCCCTAAACTCTTGAAACTGTCAGGGACTGTAGGAGTTCTCCCAGCCAGGCCCTTATTTGACAAGCCCGGGGAACTGAGGACTAGGGTTTTTCCTACATGTGAGTTTGGAAAATCTTAGGCTTCTCTTCCTCCTCCTTGTGTCCTTGTCTCTCCCCCCGACCCCAGCTTTGGGGGGTGCACATAAAGGAGGGGAGGGAGGTTACTCTGACCGTGTGGGTATTTGAGAGGCATCTCTAGGAACTGAGTGACCGCCTGGGTCCAGTTCTGTGGAGTCATCCCAAATTCTGTCCTTTGTTCCTGTTCTCCCGTGTCAGAGATTATAGACTGCTTGTTAGTGATATGACACCAGGAATCATAATTTAATGATTTACATCCCGCCGTTCTTCTCAAAAGGCTTGGAGGCAGCAAAAAAGAAAGGGGAGCTAGGTGGATAGAATCAGGCTATTCCGAGGAGCCCTCTGGAGCCATCTGTGTAGGTGAGCTCTGTTTTCAGTGTGCCCGTGGATAACATAGTTAGGACCTGCGTGTTGGAGATCATGGGTACCGTCCAGACCAGGGGTTTAGATTCCCTTTGCTTCCCCTCTGCCGTCTCTGATTGGTTGCGAGGAGCTTGCCTGCTGGAGTGCTGATGATCAGTGGGCGGAGTGTGTACGTGATTAGCCATGCCTGTCAAGGCCAGGGGGTGGGGGCAGCGGCATGCTTGCTCTCTATCACCATCTCTTCTGCCCGCACTACCAGCTGCAATTTTGATGTGTGGAGAATCCTATTTTAGGCGTTTTGGAAAAGGAAAGAGACATAACCTCTGTCCTTGGGGGCCATTACCATCCCATCAGGGAGGCAGAATATAGGCACGAAGAGGACTTCATTCCCAAAGAATCTCAGCCATCTCAGTTAGTGTTGTTAGCATCACTTAGTGATAACTGCCCTCTAACGCTGGATAGCATTTTCTGGTTTGGACACATGCAGTGCATAGGACAGAAAAGAACTTCCGTGGCAGGGAAAGAAGTCAGGACACTGAGATGGGGACTTAGTTCCTAAGGCTGTGCAGCTGGCACACACAGCCCAGGACGTCAGGGCCGTGAAGACCTGCCTCAATTGTGCTTCTCAGGGAAGGGCCCAGGAGGGTTTAAAGCAGGATGTGCGGGGCGGGCAAGGTGAGCATGTCTGGGAACGAAGGAGGAGGTCCAGGGAGGGAAGGGTGTCCAGTGCTGGTGGGTGGCATCTCCTCTGGGCGTTCTTTTGTTGGAACCTTTTGCCCATTCCAGACTCTAGGCTGCTTTTATCTTAGTCTTCGTCCTGAGACAGTGTTCTGGTGATAATCGGAGGTCATCAGGTTATTCTTACACGGGAGGTCAGCCCTGGGCCCCAGCCTTGGGGAGCCGCTCCCGTTTCATTTTCTTTCCTGTTCAGAGAGGTCGGTTACGTTACCATGGAGGACCCAGTGGGGGCCAGAGAACTTGGGGGGCTGGCTGCGGTTGGGGTGCTCTTCATGAGAAGCTTGAGTGGAGCCGGATGTGGGGACCTCTTCTCCGATCCCGGGGTGCCTGTAGGGGTCTGGGGTTGCAGGGCCTGGGGAGAAAAGGGACCCAGACATCCAAGCACCTGGAGCACACTCCTGAATCCAAGTCTTAGAGAAAAGGGAGCGTCTGAGTGGCAAGTTTCCCCTTTTCTCCTTTCTTGTGTTGTTTTGCCTTTTAAGTGCAAAGAAGATGCCGCACAGCGGGAACATCTGTGCGCCTCAGGATTCTGTGGCTGATTTGTTAAATGTAGATTTCCTCGTGTAGGTTATGGAGCTGGTGAAGGAGAGAAGCAGGCAGGCTGGCTGGGGAGACATCTCTCCCCACTCAGCTTCAAACGGTGCGCGGGGCTCCAGCACCAGCCTCGAGGAAGGTGAGGCCAGGGCTGCGGCTCCCCAGGCCCGCGGCCCGTGCTTGTGCCCGTGGCCTTGGTCTTGTCTTTTTCTAAGCTGGCGAGGAGGAGCAGCGGGTGATCATGTGACTGGGTGGGCAGAGACAGTTCTTTAGATGGTTGCGAAGAAGCTGGTCAGAAATACGCAAAGCCAGCACTGCGCCGGTGATCGGGGACCTTGTTAGAGGTCTTCAGGGCCCAGTGGTTATAGTCAGTGAGAAAACCAACGACGTGGAGCTTCTGGGAAGTGAAGTGACCGTCTCAATCATGCAAGTGGTTTGGAGGCACAGCCGGCACAGGGGCTTGAACACCCCGATTCCCGCCGGAAGTACCACGTTTCCTCAATTCGGGATGCGTTTTTCATTCACACTTGCAGCGTGGAAACTCAGGCTGCGTCTGATAAATGGACGGTATTGTGTCGGAACGGTGACCCTTACTGTCCACGGGGCTCCGAGGCCATCAGATACAGGAGAGCCTGTTTCTCAGGGGCTTACTTTGTGTCCGGTGCGGTGCAGATTGCTGCGGGCGTATCTGCTCAGTGTGATCCAAAACAAACCCCAGTTCTGCTGAGTAGGGTTTGTTTTTCTTTTACACCCATTTTGGATGAGAAACCTCAGCTCCCCTCCGGTCACGCTGCTGGCCAGTGGCAGGGCCTCCAGCTGCAGGGGGCCCTCTTCACAGGGAGAGGGGCTCTTCACCGCTCTCAGTGCCGGCCTCAGGTGGGCTGACGGTGTGAATCCTGGTCCTTTCCCTCTGTGTCACCTGCTCTCAGTGTCTCTGGAACGAGACTGCTTTCTTCCCTCCAGTGGTCACCAGGCTTGCTGCCGAACTGCGTTCCGATCGAAAGAAACACAATTACTCTCGGAGACTCGAGGGCAATTGTGAACACTTGCAGCCTGCTCTCTTGTTCAATACGCGCTTGGAGGAGCTCTCTGGAGAGGATTGGAAAGCCGTCTTCGGGTGGAGAGTGATCTGCGCGGCCTCGGCTCTGTGGCTGGAATGGGGACGGTCAGCTTTTCATCGCTCCTGGGGCGGGGGAGAGTTATTTTTATTTAGGCGGTCATGTGGGGACTTGAATCCGGGGCAGAGGTGACATCTTACCTTTTCAGGTGCAAGCTAATTTGTCGCAGGGTAGCAGAGGGGATTGTTAGGGATGCCGGGCTGTTTGGAGAGTCCTCAGGGGAGAAGCCCTGAGGGGAGGCACCATCAGATGTTCCTCTCCAGTTTGCACAGCGCTCGGAGGTAATATTTTAAGACGTTCGGGGAGGGTCAGAAGTTCCTACCCTTAGAGTGTCATCAAAGAGCTAAGTGATGCCCGAAGGGGATGAATCATTCTTCCAGAATTCTAAGTCGCAAGCTTTCTTCTTGTTGAAATCGGCAGGCTTGGGGAGGGGTGCGTCTAACCCCCATCTTAAGGTGAAGATAGGAAGAATGCTAAGCAGTTGCTGTCTTTGTGCCCGGGGCGGGGCGGGGGGGTCCTGTGGAGGATGAGCCAGGGAGGGAGAAGGGAGAGACATGGGGGCATAAGGGGTTTTGGCAGCTGTCTGAGCCCTGTGGTCATTCAGTCCCCAGAGATGGGAAAGGGCCATCCGCGCCTCCACCTCGGCTGGCCTCCCGCTGTCTGCCCTTCCTCCATCAGGGTCCCCTCCTCAGGCCCCCCTGTCTGCACCATCCACCTGGACCAAGTGGAGGAGGGTGTGAGGACATGCCACTGTCCCCTTACTCTGGCCTGTAGTGGGGAGCCTTGGAGTTGGAGCCTGGGAGGGGGGTGGGGGGACTCTAGAGGCTTCCCGTGGACTCTGAGTACCCCTGAACCCTCTGAATGAGGCTCGGCCGGATAGGCTGGGATGAGGGGCCAGGAGCTTCCTGTTTCAGTGTCTGAAGCTGCTGTGTTTCTGTGGAGCTCACGCCTGTGGCTTCCAGGCCTGATCGCTCAGTTATTACCGTGCACCACCAAGCAGACAGCGACGGTAATTATCAACACTTTGAGAGCTGGCATTTGCCTCGCTCGGCAAGGTGACTCAGAACATTAGATCAGAATGAAAGAAGGAGAAGAAAAACGATCCAAGGAAGCACCCCCCCCCCCCCGCCCGCCCCCGTGGTCTCCCAGCACTTTAGCACTCCAAAGCATTCGTTTGGGAGACAGAGAGCTCTGTTACACCAGAGTCACTCCCTGCAGTGCAGGGGGCTGCCTTGTGTCTGGTACCCACCCCCACCTCAGGAGACATTGGATTTGTGCTGGAGCAGCACACGGGGAGGGGAGGGGAGGGGAGTCAGTCGGGGAGGGAGATGTGGTCATAGGAGGCGGGGCCAGGGCCATGCTGTTGGCTGTTCTGATTGTCTTTTGTGTTGGCCTGAGAAGCTTCCCCGTGACTTTAAATTTTAAGCTCCATGAGGGTAGGACAGGCTTGGTCTCGTTCACAGCTGTACCTACAGAACCTGTAGCAGAGCCCAGTATTTGTTTAGGAGAGCAGGATTCGGGACTGGATCCCCTGTGCTGAGCCACAGGGCAGGGAGCCCAGGCCAGCTCCTTCAGCCCTCTGGGCAGGAGGCAGCCTTACCGGATCTGGTCTGTCGGCTGTTCTCTGCACTTTCTGCTCAGAGATTGGCCTGCAGAGTCCGATTAGAACTTGAATGGAAAAATTTATTCCTGCTTCAGGAAAGTGCAAGAAAAATATTTGTTCCCATCATCAAAGTGGAAATTTAAGTCAGTGACAATAGAAACTATTTCTGGCCATTCACAGACTAGGAAGAGGAGGGAGGGAGTTGACTCAGAACAGGGCAGAAGAATTCAGGCACTGAAAACTGTAAATTTTAGGGGTGAAATAACAGAGTAGAAATAAAAACTCCCCAGTGGAACATAAACCAACCCTTCATCAAACGTAAGCTGCAAAGCCCGTCCTGTTCACCAGTTTGTGCTGGGCTGTGGGGGTGAGGGGCTGCCGGGAGAACTGCACACTGAGGGAGAAGTACTGGGCTTTCTTGCTTCTCCTGCCACATGGGTTGCTGACAGCAGGCAGCTTCTCAGGGCACCCGGTCACTGATCTGCGCCTGCCTCCTTCATACCCACTCTCTGCTTTCAAGCTGGAAAACCCAGTTGTGGCGGTTGTAGGCCTCTGAGTTCAACACCTGGAAGGTCTCCAGGTGAAAATGTGAAGGGTGCACAGCAGTGAGCAGAAGCCCACTTGGGAGTTGGGGGTTTTGTGGGTTAGAAGCAGGTTGGGAAAAAGAGCAGCTGATTAGAATAATCTAGTGGGGGGAAGGGGAGTTAGATGAAGTAAGTGTGGGTGATGATTGGTGCTGGGTAGTGGGTACGTTGGGGTTCATTATATTAACCTCTTTCATTTGGTGAATGTTTGCCAATGCCCATAATAAAAGGTCATAAAATAAAAGAAACAACTGACCCTCTTGGGCATCATCCGCTTGTGTTAGCATAGTTCTGTTTCCTCATATGTTCTGCACAGACTGACTCTCCCAAGACCTGGGTCCAAAATCCTGCAGGAAAGTGGAAAAGAAAAAATGTACAACAGACTTTTTATCAGGGTTTTGACTGAGAGCATTACTTTTCCATGGACTGGAGATCCACATCTGAGAAGCAGTTTGGGTTTTCCCTGCTGCCAAGGTAAACATCCAGGGAAATCTGGAGGACACCTGGACACTTGTTGGGTGCTCCCAGTGATCCAGGTGGGCACCCTTTCCTCGATGGCAGTGTCAGGGCTTGGGCTCCCAAGGGGGCTGCCGTGCCTGTATGGGTGCAGGCAGTGGCCCCGGGGAGAGGCCATTGTCCGAGCCAGGTGGAGTCGGCAGCTGAGTGGGGAGAGAGCTGCTGCTGCCATCTCCCGGGTGACTGCTCCTCACGGCCACGGCCACCCAGGTCTGTCTGTCAGCCTGAGCTGTCTCCTCCTCTTCTACCTCGCTTCTGGCTGCTGCTTGTTGCTAATTGGGGGAGCAGTGACCATTTTCAAACAGATGGTTGCAGGTCGTCCTCACAAGTCAGCAGAGATCAGCTGCATCCCAGCCTGGACTTCCTGTGGTTTCTCCCGGTTGCCCTGCGTGGGAAACTTCGTGTCAGCCCTGTGACTCAGAAGGAGGGGTGACTGGTGCTGTCCCCATCCCCTGACCCATTGCTAGGCCTTCTCGAACTTGCCTTCTGAGCCTGAGGAGCTGGGACAGACTCAGGCCATAAGCACCTGACTTGTGTACTTTGCCCGGGAGGAGGAGGGGAGGGGGAGTCAGGAGGTGGGGGCTGCCTCGCCTCAGATCCTCATGCTGTTAAAACAGTGATGTCATTTGTTCCATCTAGAAGGGGGCCTCGGGGAGCCCTTGACTGTGAGGCGTGTGGACTGTCTCTGATACTAAGCACCATCCTCAGCGATGCTCGAGGTCCGCGCGTGCACCAGGCTGGCTGTGGGGGCCTCCCTGGCTTTTATCCCCTCCGCTGCCTGAGCTGGCATCATCCACATTCCTTCCCCGACACTGGCACAGGCTCCCAGCTGGGCACCTCCTCCCTCTCTTCCTCTTCCTGTCCTTTTACCAGGTGGCCACCCAGGAGCATTTTATGAAGGTGCAAATCGGATCACAACCTCCCTGCTTGCAGCTCTTCCAGGGCTCTCTGTGGCCCGCTGCACGTGTGAGGTCCTCGGCGGGGCCCACGTCCCTGTAGGATGTGACTCCGCACTCACTTTTCGGCCCCCCCTCTTGCCACTCGTGGACACACATCTCAAGTTGCACGTTCCTGCTGGTTCCAACCCCCTCGCCTTTGCATCTGCCGGTTCCCTCTGCCAGAAATGTTCACCTGTTTTGTTCACTGAGGCTGCTATTTCTCCTTCAAGTTTCAGCCTAAACGCTGCCTTTTTGGTGATGCCTTTCTTGCCACCCCCATTTAGTTGCTGATTCCCAAGCAACAACGTGAGGACCTCCAAGACCTTGTTACCTATGGAACAGGTCTTATCTGCAGTTCTGATATTCAAAAAGTTCTGAAAACCAGAAGTATTTTTGTAACTCATTTGGCTGCAAAATCTGACCCAAAGTGTCTTGAGACTCTTTGTGGTATTTCTTGATCCCACTTAGTGTGGCTTTACAAGTGGTTGATCACAGGTGCTGCTCCAGGCCCCAGGGAGGAGAGGAAGGAGGGGAGATTGATGCTTTATAATAAAGGACATGTACCTGTTGCCTGTCTGAAATCAGAAACATCTAAATCCAAACCTGTCTGGCCCAGGGGCGTTGCGTTGGAGAAGGAATCATGGGCTTATATTTATTGGTTCAAGTTGGCCTCTTCCTGTTAGACAGTAAGGGTCTTAGACTGTGTCCTATTCAGTATTTTTGTGTTTCCTGATAGTCTTCAAGAGTAACTGGCACTGGTAGAGAAAATACCCAGTAAGAGTTTGTCGGATGAATGGATAATAATTGCTAGCATTTATGAACATTTATTAAGCACTCACTGTGTGCCAGGCTCCCTTCTAAATGCTTTACTTATTTCCACTGATGTAATCTTCACAGCAGCCCTCTAAGAGTGAAACCTCACAACTCAGATTGGGGCTTGAACCCACTGTCTTTTAATTGAAATCACACACCTGGTCTCAGGATCTACTGAAGTTCAGGTTCTACGTGTCGCGTCTCAGAAAGAATTCAGTGAGAGACAAAGTGATAGGTAAGCAGTGGATTTATTTAGAGAGATCCACAGTCCATAGACAGAATGCAGTCCATCTCAAAAGGGCAGAGTGGCCCCAGGGCATGGGGTTGTCTTGGAAAGTGAGATCAAGAGGCCCCGAAATATGGGGTGGTTAGTTCTTATGGGCTGGGTAATTTCGTAGACTAACAAATGGGAGGATTATTCCAGCTATATTGGAGAAGGGGCGGAGATTTCCAGGAACTGGGCCACTGCCCACTTTTTGACCTTTTATGGTTAGCCTCAGAACTGTCATGGCCCTAGCAGGTGTGTCATTTAGCATATGCTAATATATTACAATGAGTATATAATGGGCTCAAGGTCTACTGCAAGTTGAATCTTCAGCCATCTTGGACCTAGTTAATTCTAAACAGGTTACGTCGTATCCTCAAGGGCTATGTCATTCTTTTAGAGGTTGTGCCCTGCCCCCTTCTCTCCTGTTTCAAGGGGGTACTTATTTTATACCTGTTTTACAGATGGGAAAGTTGAGGCAACTGCTGGTTAGGTAACTTGCCCAGATCACATGGCCAGGAAGTAGAGAGGTGGGATTTGAATTCAAGTGGGCTCATTTTTTTTTTTTTTTTGGCCTGATTTTTATAAGTTTATTTATTTATTTAATTTATTTATTGGCTGTGTTGGGTTTTCATTGCTGTACTCGGGCTTTCTCAGTTGCAGTGAGCGGGGGCTACTCTTCATTGCAGTGCATGGGCTTCTCATCGTGGTGGCTTCTCTTATTGTGGAACACTGGCTCTAGGCGTGCGGGCTTCAGTAGTTGTGGCACACAGGCTCTGTAGTTATGGCTTCCAGGCTCTAGAGTACAGGCTCAGTAGTTGTGGAGCACTGGCTTAGTTGCTTCACGACATGTGGAATCTTCCCGGACCAGGGCTCGAACCTGTGTCCCTTGTATTGGCAGGGAGATTCTTAACCACTATGCCACCAGGGAAGTCCAGCTGGCCTGATTTTTAACCACTGGGCTCTTTTGCCTCCTTGGAGGTGTGAGGACATTGTGCTTAGGAGTTCAGGCGAAGTTGTAGGGTAAAGGGGAAGCAATTTTAAGGACTTTGCCTTCCCCCCTGCAGTGTTCGTGCTTTCTTGCTGTCGTGGAGTTAAAGTAGTACCCTCATCCCCAGAGCATTTTGGAGAGGGTAATAAAATGATTGCATGTGGGAGTTTAAAAAGAGAAACTTCTCAGTGGTCATTGAGTTTTTAACCGCGTGCCAAATGGAATTCAGCGCTTACAGAAACAGACAATCCAAAGTAATGTCTTTGCTATCATATTGTCCAACATCTAGAAGGATGACAAACTTGAGACCCAGAGAGGTCAAGCAACTTGCCCGAGGTTACACAGCCAGAGCATTGCGTTGCAGGGACCCAAATCTGATACCCCCTCAGTGGGTGCCTTTCCTTTGGCTCCAGGGAGGTACCCGAGCAGGAGGGCTGAGTCATTGTATGGACTTCAGCCCAGATGGTGGAAACTCTACCCTTGGTTGGTTAGCTTGCTGGCTGACCACATGACTTGTGAATTGGTATCAGACAAACTTTTAGAACAAGAAGTGTTCCACACAACATGTGCCTGCTCTGCGGCACCGAGGGGAGTGCGGTGTGTGTGGGGGGAGCCCCGTCTACCCTCTGAGCTTTCCTGCAGACAAAACTGAGGATTGACTGTGTCTATTCCAGTTGACTGGTGGCTGCTTTTATAGCCGTGTCCCCTGAGGTCACTGGCCAGTGGGCTTGTGCTGGGGAGGCCCTGGTTTGTGAGTCGAGCCAGGTGTCGGAGGGGCCTGTGGTACGCGCTTGGCTCTCTGTTCAGGACAGGGAATTTGCCCTTGACTGCTGCGGACCTGGGAGTCCACTGCCAGGCCTGGAAGTGAGTCTAATTCAATAGTTCTTTCCTTCTCCATCCGGGAGAGGATGGACCTTTCCTCTCCCCTCCTTAGAGTTCAGTGTACAAAGGCCCTGCTGTTCAAGGGGTGTGGGGGGGTAGGTGTGTGTGTGCGCGTGTGCACGCACAGATTTTGGTTTCTTTACTAATTTCGTTTATTAATTAATTTTTAACTGTCTGTGTTCCTCAGGAAAGTTAATGTT
The DNA here is from genome assembly GCF_030028045.1 of Hippopotamus amphibius kiboko. Taxonomy (NCBI): domain Eukaryota; kingdom Metazoa; phylum Chordata; class Mammalia; order Artiodactyla; family Hippopotamidae; genus Hippopotamus; species Hippopotamus amphibius. The sequence goes on along the minus strand of NC_080202.1, from coordinate 26,996,923 downwards.
CTAAGAGTAAAATACAGTGGTCTCCAAAGGAACCAAACTGCTTTATTTATTTATTTATTCATTTATTGGCAGCAGTGGGTCTTTGTTGATGCACACGGGCTTTCTCTAGTTGCGGCGAGCAGGGGCACCTCTTCGTCGTGGTGCGTGGGTTCCTCACTGCAGTGGCTGCTCTTGCTGTGGAGCATGGGCTCTAGGTGCACGGACTTCAGTAGTTGTGGCACAGGGGCTTAGTTGCTCTGCAGCATGTGGGATCTTCGAGGCCAAGGGACTGAACCCGTGTTCCCTGCATTGGTGGGCAGATGCTTAACCATGAAGCCACCAGGGGAGTCCACATAACTGCTTTTTGATGATAAAATCTCCCAGAATGGCAATATCAGTTCCCATCTAGCTGTATCTGTCTATGTCTCTATTTATCTATCTATCTAGTTCACTTATCTATCTAGCCGTGCCCTACATTTCTCTCCTTCTAGGGTTTCCAATGTAAATATAGACATAACTTTGTATATATTTCTCTTTTTTTAGTGAACCAAAATTTTTTTTAATTTATTTGTTATTTTTTGGGGGGTACACCAAGTTCATGAACCAAAATTTTTAAACTTCATTTTTTTAGAGCAGTTTTAGGGTAACAGTACAATTGAGAGGAAAATACAGAGATTTTCTGTTGAACCCCCGGCCCCTCCCCCACATGCACAGCCTCCCCCCATTCTCGATATCTCCCCCCCACCCAAAGAGTGGTGCACTTGTTACAGTTGATGAAACTACACGGACATCATATCATCCAGAGTCCATAGTTTACCTTAAGGTGCAGTCTTGGTGTTGTACGTCCTGTGGGTTTGGACAAGTGTGTGGTGACGTGTATCCATCGTTGTAATCTCACAGGGAGTATTTTCACTGCCCTGAAAATGCTCTGTGCTCCGCCTGTTCATCCCCCGCCACTGCGACTCTTTTTACTGTCTCCGTAGTTTTGCTTTTTCCCAGAATGTCACATAGTTGGAGGCACACAGTATACAGCCTTTTCACATTGGCTTCTTTCACTTACCAATAAGCGTGTATTTGTCTGAAAGGACATTTAGACCACCTTGAGCACAAAGGTTTCTGACTTGCTCTGAATGCCATCGTCACCCCGTGCACACACCTCAGTGTCAGTGCCCTTGGTGGCGGCAGGATGCTCTGTTGCATGGCTCTAACCTCATTTAACTAATCCTCTGTGGTTGGACAGCTGGGTGGCTCAGCTTTGCCTGTGTAAACAGTGTGACAGTGAACATCCTTGAAGAGCCTTTTTTTTAACCCGCTTGTTTGATTATTGCCTGAGGAGACATTCCTCTGTGTGGAATTGCTGGGTCAAAGTCTGTGTGTTTCTTTGGCGCGTGCGCGCGCACGCGTGTGTGTGTGTGTGTGTGTGTGTGTGTGTTTGTGTGTGAGGGCTTGCGATACATTTTGCCAAATTATACGACTGAATTTTAGTTATCTTGCTGATTCCTAACTCAGTTGGCTTTGGGGGTCCTCAGATAGGAACCACAACTCATTTAAATATTTGTGAATGATTAGGAAAGGAGATCTCTTCTTGGTGGGGGGTGGGCAGCAGCTAGCATGTCTCCAAAGAGTGTGCTGTGGGTAGTACCCCGGTGATGAGATACCTGGAGGATGTGGGAAACGAGGGTTACCTCACCTGGCCAGGAGAACGCATTCCAGGGGCGTATTTGAATTTCTCCCTGAAAAACAGCTCTACATTTTGTAGAAATAGGATTATTAGAAGAGGTTTTCAGCACCTCCAACTACATTTGGAAAAAGCTGTATTTCCTTTGGCTTGGTTGTAAAAGACAAGTAAATACCTTTTTTTTTTTTTTTTAAAGGTAAATGGTAATTTTTTTCATTCCCTAGAGCATGCTCTGTCCTTTAAACTGACTGTTCAACAGTAAATTATTTGATTCCTTCTAACAATGGCCCTATGTGGGGGGCATGTATAAACTTCCATTCAAGGCGGATGGCATGGTAAACCCAAGCTCTGAAATGTGTAATTTCTTACCCAATCTGGGTGGGCCAGAAACCCATAGCGGGGTTTTGCTGGGGAGTAAGGGTGGGTGTGTGTGGGGTCACTGAGGGTGTAAAGAGGTTTCTCAAAGACTTATTTACATGAGTTAGTGAAAAAGCGTTTGTCCTGCTTCCCTCTCTTCTGCGTACCTTCTCCGTGTTTGAGTCACTTGCGGGAAGCTGCTGTGCACCGTGAGTTCGGCTCAGCCACGAGGCTGTTGAGAGCATCGTGAAATCAGAATCCTCGTTTTGTGAGTTATGTAATTTTGCAGAAGGGACCTAGGGGCTCCTGGGAAAAGCTGCTGGTCGTCCTGTTAATTTTTAGATCCATTTATAAAATTAGAAGCTGTGTAGAGCAGATGAATATGAGGTGGAAGTTGCCTATTAAAGTTGTTTTTTTTTTTTTTTTGGTCAGATAGCCTTATTTAACCTTTCTGTGCCTCAGAGGTTGGTGGCCTTTGCCTGTGGTGCCTTCATGGAAAAAGTTCTAAAAATAGCCCCTGTTTGTTGTTGAATAATGACTCGGGAGGGCGGATGGTAGAGTTTTCAACCTCTTTCAGTCAGCACACTGGACCGAGGGCGGCCAGTCCAAAAGAAAACCAGAGGCTTGAGCCTTCAGTTCAGCCCGGCTGCAGTTTGCTGGGGCTGGGGTTAGTCAGCGCTAAATAGAGCATGTGTGTCTCTTGGTTGCCCATCTGCTCCTCACTTTTACTCCGAAAAGCCTCTCGTGAATGCTGGACTTGGAAACAGGTTAAGCCTTGTGTGATTCAGAACCCGGGAAGACTTTGGTCTCAGGTGTTCCTGACCCACAGGCCCGAGGAGTCCTTGGTCGCTTTCCTAACAGCATTTGAAGGATGTGGGTTGTTTAGAACCCATTTGGGTTTTATTCTGCCTTTTTCCAGAGAGCCTCACAAAGTGGGAGGAGGGGGACTTCCCTGATGGTCCAGTGGTAAAGAGTCCACCTTCCCACGCGGGAGATGCAGGTTCAGTCCCTGGTTGGGGAACTAAGATCCCGCATGTCACGGGGTAACTAAGCCCACACACCACAGCTATTCAGCTTGTGTGCCTCCCACTACAGAAGCTGCGTGCCACAGCTAGAGAGATGCTACATGCGCTGCAATGAAATAACCAGCATGCTTCAGCAAAGATCCTGTATACTGCAACTAAGACAGCGCAGCCAAAAAATAAAAATAAAAAAATAAAAACTAAGTAAAATATTAAAAAACAAAACAACAACAACAACAGCAAAACGAAGTGGTAGGAGAAGCCCTGGCCAGGCTGGGGTGGGACCCTGGAATTCAAGTTCCTAGTGCCTTTGACCTTCAGGAAGACTTTGAATTCTGTTCATGGTAAAATGAGGGGTTGGATTATATTCCTTTTCTCACTTAAAGAGGTTTTGTTCCTGGTATCTCCAGGCAGTTTAAATCAAATAATGAACCTGTCTTGAAGAACTGCCCCAGGACGCACTGTCCAGTCTTTCCACGTACGTTTCCACGAGGTTTCTTGGTGAACCCTCAACCAAACGCAGACATTTCTTCCTTCAGATCTGCGAGCTGGGAAAGGGGCAGGATGAGGGGGTAGGAGGGGGTTTCTAGTAGCTTCTTCTGTAGGAGAGTTGAGATGTCAAGAAAGGGACCTTGTGAGGTGAGACCTGTGACTCTACCACAGGTCACATTGGGGCTGGTCCTTCAGAGGGCTGTGGCTTTCCTTCTGCCACCTCCAAGAAAGATTGAAAGCTCTCTTAGAGACGCATCTGTGCAGCAGCAGTGTGAGCACAGAAGCCCCAGTGGTTCCTGAAGCCCCATTTCACGTGTTGAGAGGACGGATGCCTGCCTGGTGTGTAAACCATCCTTTGTATTCACCCTCCTCGGTGTCCTGGTTTCTCAGGAGCTGTCTTAGAGCACTGAAGGCCTATCAGCTGCCCCAAAGATCTGCCTGTTTACAGAGAAAAGTTTTTTGTAATCCTTTCCATTTTGTAACTTTATACCAGTAAAACCTCTAGGGTAACATTGTCCCACTGGAAGGCTACACACTCTTGAGTTCCTTTTAAGGTTACAACCTTGATTTTAGAATCAGACTAAAAATATATCACAAGGACATTTGTCTACCACCTCATTGTACTTTTTTCTTATTACTAAATGCAAAAATTCTATGGAAACTTAGTGATAAAAGTTTGGTTCTCTCTGAGGAACTGATAAGCTTTTCTCCTTTTGATATAGAAAATTCTGTAACTGATCATGTTGCCCTTTTCACCTGGGCTGCCTGGAGGCTTAGAGCCAGGTATGAAGAGCCATTGGCCTCGTGATGGGTGTATTCGTAATATCCCCATTCCACGGGCACGTTTTTCCTTCATTTTAATTTTATTGTTGGTTTTATGTCTCTTGATAGTCATTTCGGAGCCTTTGTACAAAGAGATGGGTTAAGAACAATACTTTATACACAAACACATATAAAAATAAATGGTAAATTACAAGGATTTCATGCTGTTAGAAAAGTGCAAAAAGTTTCAGAGAAAGAGAGAGAGGAGAGATGAGAGATTAGTGAAATATTTAAGAGCATGGATGGATTCAGGAGCCAACTGCCAAGGCTCAGATCCTGGCTCTATTACTTTATTGGCTGTGTGACTGGGCAAATTGTTTAACCTCTCTGTTCCTCAGTTTCCTCATCTGCAAAATGGGGATGATAATATCTCTTCCTTATATGGTTGCAGTGTATTAGATGGGTTAATACCTAAGACCTCAAGAACTATGCCCAGCACATATAAATCTCATGTAGATGTGCAGTAGTTAATACATCTGTTAAATATATATGGAAGTTTTATCTATTACTAGCAAATTACTATTATTGTATCTAGCATTATTTTTTCTACCCCTTTGGAAATTTCACAATAGCATTTGATGTCTTTTCTTTCCTTCCTCCAACTCTGATTTTTTTTTTTTTTACATGTTTATTCTTGATCTGCCAAGCCAGCTTTTTCCTAGTGTGGTTTGTACATTAAAAAAAAAAAATTGTTTTTAATAAGAAAGGAAAAAAAAATGTGTCCTCTAGGTTTGGCGTATCTTTCTGGAAGATAAAAAGATGAAGTGCCTCCTTGTCTCAAGCCACCATGTGGCTTACCCGAGCCAGATTGATCTGTTTGGCTCCGCAGTGAGGGCTTCACCCCAGTCTGTCACCTTGGAAGGTCACTTTGGTCCTCTGTGCCTTAGTGTCCCTAAGGCCCCATGGGGATCTCTTCCATCTCGTTGGTACTTCCAGGGAAGCGAGGACTGTATCCCTCCCCACCTCCCCAACAAACACACAGTGACCACTCAGTATATACTTGCTGAACACGTGGAAGGATGGAGAGTTAAGCCTTTGCTCTGCTGCCTTGTGTGTTTCTTCTGAGTTTGAAATAAGATAAGCGAAGTTGAGAGTGGGTTTAGGAAGTCAAAAGTACCCTCATATGGAAGGGCTTTTGATTCCTGTTTCTTCCCTCCTCTTTGACGGTGGCAAAATGTTGATAAAATCTGAGAGCTGGATGAAATGAAACAGCCCATCAGGGTCCCCTGCCATCTGGGTAGGTGGTGATTAAAAACGCAGGCCTCACAGCTTCCTTGCGAAGGCTGTCTGGAGCCGCGCTCAAGGTGGGTGTGCAAAGGGGGCTCGGCTGAGGACTGGCGGGGCAGCCGGGGAGCGCCTTTAAAAGCAGGGCTCTCCAAGTTCTCATTAAAATGCTTCCTCCAGTGGGTTGAGCTGGAGCAAAATGGTTTGGGAAGAGAAACAAGCTAAGGTCGGTAAGAGACACTGAACTATGAAATTACTGGCAATTAAAGCAGAAAAACTTGAGCGTGTGAGTGTTTGGTGTTTTTTTAAACCCTGCCCTGTGGTTATCTACCTTTTTTCTTGGTGGTTAATTTCAAAGACGCATGATCTTTGTCTAGTAGCCTGGCTGCCAGAGTTGCATATTTTTCTTTTCATGACTGTTCTTTTGCATTGCACAGGATCCTGTCAGTGCCAGGATATTTTTCTCTGGACATATTTTGGCTCTGTTGGTGTCCTCCTGCAAACTCCCCCCACCCCAGGCCCATCCCTGAGAAGTCAGCAAGCATGATTCCATAGATTTTCTTCTGAAGGGTATAGTATAAGAACTGGTTGATGTCATTGTAGTGATAGTGGGTCATGCTAAAATCTACGACCTATACCTGCCTTGAAGTTTTTAAGAGATGTGAGCGAGCAAGCTGGCCCACCACCTGCCTTTAGATCAGCCACCTCCTAAACCCATAAGAGCATCTGATCTGTGCTGGAAGACCCCAGAAAATGATGGGCCAGCCTGCTGTCCATTTGGGTTTTTATCAAGCATTTCACTGTGGGAGAAGTTCTTATTGAATTCTGCCCAGAGCCCTCAAGAGATGCATTTCCACCCCATCCTCCCCTGTGTTGTTCAGTTTGAAGATGAAAAACAGTCTTATATTTGAGAGGCAAATATATTTTTAAATAACTAATTAATCAAATAGGTCAGGGTTGGCAAACTACAGCCATGGGTCAAATCCAGCCCACAACCTGTTTTCATAAATAGAGTTTTACCTGGAATCCAGCTACTCTTACTTGCTATATGTTATCTGCACGTGATTTCGTGCTATAACAGCAACACTGAGTATTGTTGTCTCTCGGTGTCTGTGGGGAATTGGTTCCAGGACCCCTGCAGACACCAGACTCCGATCCGCGAGTCCATTGTAGTCGGCCCTTGGGATTAGTTGCATCGGGGGTACACAACCTGCAGATACAGAGGCCCACCCGTAGTTGCCGCAGAGATTGTAAGAGATGCAAAGCAGAGTATTTACTATCTGGGCCTGTATAGAAACAGTTTCTTGACCCTTGACATATGTTATGAGCACCTACTATGTCCCAGGAGCTGTTTTAGGCACTGGGGATGCAGCAGTGAACTTAAGAAAATCCTGACACAGTGAAACGTGAACAGATAGGGATATAATATGTCAATTAGGGATCAGTGCTGTGAACAGATAAAGCAGAGGGAGGGCGTAGGGACTGAAATGGGGAGGAGAGTGTTATTTTAATAGACTTGTCAGGCAAGACCTTTATTGAGAGATGCTGTTCGTGTGGAAACCCTTACAGACGCTCTCTGGTGGGGGGCACCCTGGCGGCCAAGTCGTGGAGGCAGAAGCTTGCTTGTGTGAAGAGGAGCAGGAACATCTGTGAGGGCTGAGTTCGGGGCTGGGAGAAGGAGCCGAGGTGGGATCGGCAGGTCACTTAAAACTCTGGGAAGGACGTGGACGTTGATTCTGCATGAAAGGGGGAGCCTCGGTAAGGTTTGGGGCACAGGATTGACAGGAGAGGGCTGCTCTCTTAGAAGGACCACCAGCTGCTGTGTGGCGTGGAGACTACAGAGGCGCAGGAGTGAAAGCAAAGAGGCCAGTTAGGAGGCTGCTCTGCTTGTCCAAGCACCAGGGTGGTGGTGGTGAGAAGCGGTTCGATTCCAGATGTGTCTTGAAGGTAGAGCCTGTGGGATCTGCTGAAGACTGGGCAGGGGAACGTGTGGGAAGAAGAGAGTCGAGGGAAAGACCAAGGTGTTTGGCCTGAGCAAGTAGGAGCCTGTTTCCTCTGATAACAAGGACTGGCAGGAATAGCTTTGGAGGTAAAACTCAGCCTTGGGAAACTTTGCACTTTGAGTGCATCTTATAATTAATGTATATATTTAAAACAGCAGCATTTCTTTTTTCTTGAAAAAGCTGTGAGTAATGAGTGTTGCATCTTATGGTTGTTTTCACATATAGGGGTTGAGAGACTGTTACAGGGACCATCTCTTGAGCTCTCGTGTGCCAAGAGCCAAAATCTGACTTAATTATCTATTGGTGTGTAACACATTACCCCAGAATTTAGCAGCTTAAAATAAGTGAACATTTATTATCCCACAGAGCCCCTGAGGATCACGAATCTGGAGTGGCATTAGCCGCGTGGTGGTGATTCAGGGTCGCGCGTGAGGCTGACATCAAGCAGGCGTTCAGGGCTGCAGTCATCAGAAGGCTCAGCTGGGGCCAGGAGGTCTGCTTCCAAGGGCACTCGCAGGGCTGCTGGCTGGAGGCCTCAGTGCCATTGCAGCTGACTCCCTCCAAGCTTGACAACCACAGTTTCTTTTAGCTCTTACAGTTCAGTTATCTTCTAGGCTCAGCCCTTGTTTTGTGCCCCCTACGCAACTTGCGGGATCTTAGTTCCCTGCCCAGGAATTGAACCCAGGCCACGGCAGTGAAAGTGCTGAGTCCTATCCACTGGACCTCCAGGGAATTCCCATAGGCTTGGCATTTTAACCTGGATTTCCAGGTGAGGAAACTGAGGCTCGGAGATGCTGCCCCTGATAAGGTGGACTCCAACCTCATTTTCTTTCCTGAAGCCCCACGGGGTTGCTTGTGTTTTTCTGATACTGTGGTTAGGTTTGATGCCAGGAACCCCTTTGGGGTCGTTATCTTTCACTTCAACTGTTTGGTGATGCTGGGATGGTCCATGTTTAAAAACACTGTGTTGTCTGTGAAACTCACTTTGTCTTTAGCCCTGACTCCAAACCCCATTTTCTTTCCTCAGTGTCCGGCCTTCACGACTGGGGCATCTCAGAGGCTGGTTCTGTCCTCCGGGAAGGCCCTGGCCTCTGTGTCGCTGACTAGCTGAGGTGCTCAGGCTCGCCGAGAATCCCTGGCAGCTGTTCCCGTGGTGACCGCCCCCTTAGCAACAAGTGGTGGTGTCGGGTACATTGGCTTGGTGGTGACTTAGGTCAGGGGCTACTTCACAACCTGAATTGGTCTGTTGACAAGCCAAAATGGTGGCTTCCTCCTTTCCGGAAGTAATGGTTACTAATATTTTTTCCAAATTAGAGAATGAATGCCTACTCCTTACAGAAGATTTAAAATATGTAGAAAAGTGTTAAAAAAAAAAAAGTTTGTAATCCCACTACTTAGGCATAACAGCACTGTAATGTGTTGGTGTGTTACCATTTTGTGTGTACCTGTATATTTAAAAACAGAATGGGGAAAAAAAAACCCAGAATTGGAATCACACTGAGGTGCATGTATATATGTGTGTGTGTGCGCACGCACATTTAATTAATTAATTAATTAATTATTTTTATTGGTTGTGTAGGGTCTTCATTGCTGCACGCAGGCTTTCTCTAGTTGTGGTGAGCAGGCTACTCTTGGTTGTGGTACGTGGACTTCTCATTGTGGTGGCTTCTCGTGTTGCGGAACGTGGGCTCTAGGCTTCAGTAGGCACGAGGGCTCAATAGCTGTGGCACACAGGCTGTAGCACGCAGGCTCAGTAGTTGTGGTGCACGGGATTAGTTGCTCTGAGGCATGTGGATTCTTCCTGGACCAGGGCTCGAACCCATGTCCCCTGCATTGGCAAGCGGATTCTTAACCACTGCACCACCAGGGTAGTCCCGTTTATTTTTTAATATTTATGTATTTGTTTGGCTGCACCAGGTCTTAGTTGCAGCATGTGGGATCTTTTTTTTTTAGTTGCGGCATGCAGGATCTAGTTCCCTAACCAGGGATTGAACCCGGGCCCCCTGCATTGGGAGTATGGAGTCTTAACCACTGGACCACCAGGGAAGTCCCGTGTGTGTATTTTTGTGTTCAGCCTTTTTCATTTAATCGTGCTTTGTAATAATTTTCACATGTCGTTAGGTGATTGTAAAAACATGTTTTTTAATTGCTGCACAACATGCCATCATTTTGATATAAAACAGATATAATTTAACTGCACCTCACTGCTTAGGACAAGATGTATAAGAGTTTAATTTCACACCCCGTAAGATAGCACAAGGTAGAGGAGAAAACGGGCTCAGCTTGAATTTGGAGAGCCTGGATCTGAGACCTGATTTTACCACATTGACAAATTATTTAAATTCAAAGTCTCATTTTCCGTATCTGTAACATGTAGACAATATTACGTGCCTTATAGATGTGAGGACTAAATGAGATAACGCCTGTATAAATCCTTCATAAACTCCAGGTTGTGTCACTTTTGTTCAAGACCCTGGTTGTATTTCTTCCAGATCAGTGTTCCGGACATCCCACACTTACGCCTTGGGAATCGTGGTTTTTCAATGTTTGTTTGTTCTGGGCGTCATCCTTAGAAGACCCTTGGAGGCGATTATGCTTAGGTTGGGGAGGGTGGTCAGGGAGAGATCTGACTAGGTTAGATGGCCGTCCCTTTGGAGAGCAGAGAGCCGGGTGTGGTTCGTGTGGCCCCAGGAAGCTTTGGCGGTGGAGCGGGTGTCGGGAGCTTGGGACAGGCCCGGGGCACTGTGCGTGGCTGGTGCTGGAAGAGGTGCCCAAGGGGAACTTGACCCTGCCCGTGATTTAGGCTGTTGTCAGCTGTGGGCATCAGCAGTTTCCAGTCACGTGGGCGGGTCATCGCCACGGCAGGACACACCTGGGAGTGGGCAGGGGACAGGGAGAGAGCCTTTCCTGGCAGGGATGCAGGCAGAGGTTGGCTGAGGGGTGCTTTCCTTACCACGGAGCATCTTGTACCTGCCCGTCACCTGAGTTTTGGGCTGGGGTCTGCTGGTCTTGAGGTAAGAGAGGTGAGAGGGAAATTAGAGCCTGTCTCCACTCCCTGTCGTGATGGGGGAGCGCCTGTCGGCATGTGTGGACTCACGGAGGCGACCGTGGTCCACTTTGGTTTATTTTGCTCTTGTTCTGCCTGTGTTGAAGGTAGATTTTGTGAGAGGACCACCCCGCCTGTCTGGTTGGCGCTGTACCCTCAGGGCCTAGAATGTAGGTGCTCAGTCACTGAGCGAGGGGCAGCGGCCGAGGACAGGAGATGCTCAGAGGACACGTGACCTGCTTGACCAGGGGATGTTGAAGTGAGCTGCAGAGGGCCTATCTAGGGCACAGGCACAGGTGTCTGGAAGGCTGGGTACTCCTGGTCCGTCTCCCTGGTCTCCTTTTGCTTCTGGGGGGAGTGGGGAGGATACCGCCTTGCAGGGGTGGGGAACGGGGCTCGCATGCATGTGCACACGTGTCCAGTGCTGTCTGTGAGGCCTGGCGGCTGTGATGGGTGCCGTTATCCTTCCGCAAACAGGCGGCCTCTGAGCCAGGCATAGAGGATGCGCCTCTGGGGCACCGGAGCAGTGTGGGGCACGTGGCCGGTCCACGCCCCTGTTTCTCTTCAGGAGTCCTGGAGAGTGTAAATGAAGACCCCTGATTCAGGCCCCTGGAGATGGTTGTTCCCAGTTGCTTGGGGACCCTGAGGCTGCATGACTCTGAGCCGGCCTCTGCCTGGGGGGCTGGCCTGGATGCAACAGCCCAGGGAGGTGTCTCGCCCGCAGGCCTCGCCCTCCTGCTGGTGCAGAAACCTCCCTTCCTCATTTTGGGCCATATGGCTTTCTGTTGAAGGCTGCGGTTTCAGGGCATGCAATTGAGTCCTACCGCAGGCAGATAATGTGGGGCTTCCTACTCTCCCTCCACCTTCCCTGCTGTCACCTCCAGGAGGCCACCCGGTGGGGAAGGAGACCCACCCACACCTCCCTTTGTCTTCCTTGTCTTCTTCACAAGGAGAGTCCTTTCTTTTTTCTTTTATGTAGCCAGCCTCTGAAGATCCTTTCCAGATCAATTTGGCTCCTCAGGGGTGCCAGGCTTACGTTTTCAGGCTGCTGAAGAAGAGGGGAATGGCAGGGATGGGGAGGGGTCCGCAGATCAGACTTTCTTTCTCTTTTTGGCTTTCAGAAGAAAATCACGCATGTTAAAATAAATGATGCAAATATCTGTATTTTATGTTTCAAAGAGACAAATGGCATAAATGCAGATTATAGGGTATTCCTTAGAACTGTCCATCACACAGTGCTCCTGGGAGCGACAGGCAGGCAGGCAGGCCCAGCCTGATGCGGAGCCTGGCTTGGCTTTGGGGCAGCCTCCAGGGGGATGGCACGTCTAGGTCATTGTCTCACGGATTGATTCAGGACCGGCTTCAAAGCCAAGTCCTTTTCCAAGTGTTTCATCTTACAGGCACACTTGACAAAGTAAAAGCCGTATCCGTCTTTTTGGGTTTAATCCGCACTGACCAGCCTTCAGCTTCTGCCCAAGCTTTTGTAGGATTCTTCCTTTTCTGGCTCAGGAACTGGCACATCTGGGGCTCCACGCTTTCCTTCCTTCGGTGTTTGGTGCCCATCTGCCCTGGCTGTGCTGTCGTGGAGTAGGGTCTGTGTGGAGAGGGGTTGGTAGGGTTTCTCAGATCTTCCTCCTCTCCAACCTGCCATGATGGCCAGGATGGCCATTTTTCCCTCCCAGGAAAGATTCTTCACGTTTGTGTTTAGCGATGTGAGCCGCGGCCATCCTGTGCTTAGCGTGGCCGGTGGGGCTGCTTCCGTGAAGCTGCGGCCCCATCGCCAGGCGAGCACCTCTGGCCTCACAACTCCAGGCACCTCTTCCAGCTTTCCATGGTCCGTGCTCCGTGTGATCTGGACCGTGGTCTCCTGGAGGGGCTGAGAGTGCTTCCTCCACGGCCCTCTGTCCCCTGTAAACGGGAATGGATTCTTCTCTTTAGGTGCAAGCCTGCCTGGGAACGGGTGTTGGAACGCAGGCCTCTCCCACCCCCTCCACCGGTCCAGGTGTGGGTTCTACCTTTTCCTCACTTGGTGGCCTTGCATGATAAGAGTAAACATCGCTTGGGCGTTTGCCGTGCGCCGGCTCACCTTCCCTCCTCGACGTCCCATTTCATCCTCACAGCAACCCGATGAGAAAGGTTTCCTTCGTACCCCATTTTATGAGCCTTCGTGAGGCCCAGATCTGTGCAGCCAGGCATGATGGGTCCGTATCCAAGCGCGTGGAGCCTGCCTGCTGATCCCACACCCTGATGGCCGCGGCGCTGTGTTGCCCTAACTGCGGTGCTATGATTTGCAGACACTACTGCAGGCCTGTGAGATGGAGATGTGGTGTCAGTGCTGCAGGGCTCTTTGGAGGCTAAAAGGAGATGAAACGTAATAATGGCTCTGTCCCTGGCACATAGGAGGAGCCCAGCAAATGTTAGTTCCCTTCTTTTGTCCCCTTGGGACGGGGGTGGGGCATGAGATACAGAGGGACACTCATGCCCTGCTTGGCAGCCTTGCTGGTACGGAGGGCAGGACCAGAAAGGGAAAGCGTGGGGGTCCCCCTCACTGTGGCCGGTCATTTGGCCATGGATGTCTTCCCACAACTGTCCTGCAGCCTCCTGGGGCACAGGGTGCGGCGGGAAACTTCTTCCTGGAGAGAAGTCTGTAGTCGGCAGTGTTGCCAGGTAGACCCTTGAGTCTTACTGGAGTGGAGATTGGGTGCTGGTCCTTCTGACTCTGGAGCTGGGCCCTGGAGACTGAGCGTGTACCCCTCTGCCGAGATTCCTGGTGTCCCAGATGTGCTTGTCGGTGCTGGCAGGCCTGGCCTCTGGTCAGGCTGCTCCCCCACGGGACTGGTGCCCGCTATTGTGCCAGGAGCGGACCTCAGCAGGCACAGGGCTCTCTGTTGAACCTGGATTTGCATTGCTCTACCCCATTCTGTCCTGCGGGTGCCCAGGTGGGACTGAGAAACGGGTGGGTACACCATGGAGAGATTCAGGGGTGGCCTGGGGGAGCGCTGAGTTCCAGGCCTGGTGTGAGGAAGCCCTTGGACTTTTTCCCAGCCCTCTTCTTTGTTCTTCCAGGTGGATCAGGTAAGGAGGTCAAGTCAGGACAGGGTCTGGAAGGACAGGTAAACCAGGATGGGGTGGGGAAGAAGCTGGGAAGGTGACCCCTGGAGCCTGTTAGAACTGCAGGAGCTCAGACCCCACCTCAGACCTTGGAGTCAGAGTCTGCATATTAACAAGCTCCCCAGATGATTCCTGGGCATTGGAAGATCTGGCAGCCCTGCTTGAGACTTTCTTTGGAGCTGTGAGGAGCTCGGGTTGCACCCTTCCACACACCCACCTTAAAAATTTTTTTTAAAGTAATAATGTGTGTAGAAGATTGAAATCAGTTCAGCTTAACTGAAATGAAGGAAAACAAAGTACAACAAAGCACCACCTGGTGCTTGAGTGAGAGACTTCGTCAGTTGCTTCCCAGCTTGGTCCTCACCCCCTCACCCGGCAGGGGAGGTGCCCCTCCTAAGGCCAGGATGCTGTGTGTCCATCCATGCTTCTCTGTTCTCTTCCCCTGGTACGTGATGCTGATGAATGACTTTGGGGAGAGTGTTTGTAGTAAGTTGCTTTGTGGGCCACATTTGCCTTTCTTGCTTGTATTGTAGACCTTGATGTGCTTTTTCTTTTCTTGCTTTATTTTTTGGGATAATGGCAAAATCACTGCTCGTGGGCACCGCCACAAATAATGCACAAAAGCCCTTTGAAAAGAGCTTTATCTGAGCACAAAGTACTTGGAATTGAAGACCCCCAGAGATCGACCTCCGTGGCTCCGGTTTTCCCTCTCCTCTCCCTCTTCTTCATCTCCCCTCTCTTCTCACTCCCTCCCTCCCTGTCCTCTTTCTCTTCTCTTCATTCAAACTTGCAGTGGAACCGGAGTGAGCTACAGATTGCCCTATTTTCGGCTGATTTGCATGTTAGAGAGAGCAGAGTAATTGGTGTTTAACCAGAACAAAAGAGGATCTGTTTTCTAAAAGAAAAAGAATTTTTGAAGTAGACCCTACTGCGTCTATCGCCTTTGTCTTTCCCCTCATTAGGAATTGAATGGGATGGCCCTGAAATGAGCATGTGGGAGATACTGCTTTGGCTGTCACGCTTTTTGAGCTAATTGGTTTGAAAATGATATTTGATGCGGATCTGAGGAACGTTGGCAAAACACCTCATTGGGACGTGGACATCCTATCCCCTCATCTGCGGGAGGACTGGGCTGTAAGAGGTGGTGTCGAAACTCAGTTTACCGGCTGAGTTGAAGTGCTCTGAGGGGCCGCCCCTGAGATGGTGATTTTCCTCCAAACCTTCAGATTGGGCCTCTGCCCTCTGGGATGGGAGGAAGCCTTGGAGGGCCAAGTTCAGTAGAAACTTCTTGGCTGATGTTTGACTTCTAGTGAAGAAATGTCTAGTCATTGCTTTGTGGTATTTTAGTGAGGAAGTAAAGTTAGAAAATGCCTTTTTCTCTTGGTCAGAGGGAAAAGATTGAAATCTGGACTAGGCAGTCGGCAGCGTATCTGGTGGAAACCTCTAGATCCATTTTATACGTAGAAATTGTTTCATCAACTCACACGGTTATGTTCTCCTTTGGGAGTTTACCAACATCTGGCAGTGTCCTATAGCTGTGTGAAACTTGAGTGAATTTTGAAGACTTTCAGTAATGTTTCAGTGACCACGAAAATATCTTCAAAAAGTAAGAAAGTAAAATAACATGATATAAACTTTGGAAAATAGCACGAGAGAATGAGTTACAATGGTATCACTCTCGACAACCACCGTTTTTAATTTTAGCATATTACCTTGCAGTTCTTACACACACTTACACGCACACTTACACACACACACACACACACACACACACACACACACACTTTGAAATGATCCTAGGAGTATACATCGATGACTTTGGGGATTGTTTTTAGGCGAGTATATATTTTAAATAATACTAGCTTAGGAGTTCTATGACCTTGATTCCTTTTCGAGGTCACCCAAATTAGCAAACGTTTAATATTAAATCTCGAAACATCTGATACCAGGTAAGAAGGAGATACAGATCCTAATATTGTCCCTCAGAAAATGTGATTAAAATCATTCTACTGTCTTTGTATGTTTGTTACTTTATCTTTATTCAAAACCTGTGAGATAGACCCACTTTACAGCTGAGGAAATGGAGCTCATCTTAGATGCAGGGGTGGGTGACCTGAGACGAACTGGATGCTAAGCCGGTAGGTACAGTCCCCAGGTAAATCATCCACCCTCCCTCCCTCCTTTCCCCTCTCCCTCCTTTTTATTAGGCAGTGACTTAAAACTTATAGGAAAGTTTTTAAGAATAAGTAGGAAGGACGCCTAGTCAGTCTTTTACCAGCATTCTTCCTCCCATGCTCTATCAGTTACTCTCTTTCTCTTTGTAGACACACTTTTTCCCCCTGAGTGGTTTGGGAATAATTGTATATGTCATGACCCTTCACTCCTAAATACATCCCTGTTCTAAGAACAGGGGGTTCCCTTACATAATTCCAGTTCAGTTATAAACTTCAGGCAATTTAACATCGATACAGTGCTTTTATGTAATCTACTGTTTGTTCTCCAGTTTGTCAGTTGATCCAGTATGTCCTTTAGAGAATCCTTTTCCCCTCTACAATAGGGACTAAGGCAGGATCAGGTGTTACATCTAGTTTGCTAATGTCTCTTTAGTCTGCTTGCAACTGGAATATTTCCACAGCTTTTCTTTGCCTTTTATGATATTGCCGTTTATGAAGAATATCATCCCATTTTTCCGGGAGAACATTCTTTCCTAACATTTCTTCATGGTCAGATTCAAGTTGCGCGTTCCTGGCTGGGACACTACACACGTGTTTGTGTCCTTCTCAGGGGGTCACCTCTGGAGGCATTTGAGGTCCATCTGCCCCTCTTTGCTGATGTTAATTTTGATCACTTGGTCAAGGTGTTGTTTAGTTTTCTCCACTATGTAGTTATGATGTTTTCCCTTGTAACTAATAAAAAACTCTGGGGGGAGACCCTTTAAGACCATACTCCTCATCAGAATTTCCACTGAGAGTTCTCATTCCTTGATGATTTTTGCCTGTTCTAGTCTTTACTCTCGTGGTTGCAAAACTGCACTCGCTCCCTGCTCACCACTTGGCACTTGGCATTCTGCTGTAAGCAAGAGCCCTTCCTTCTGTTAATCTCTTTATTACGGGTATGAACTCATGGAGTCCTCTTTTTATCAGCGGCTTCTAATTCATTACGGTACCTAATTATTTGGTGCTCAAATTGTTGCAGATTTGGCCAATTGAGTGGCCTTTTATTCTGGTTCCCAGCATGTTTTTCAGCCCTTCTTTACTTTCTGCCACAAAAAGATGTTCCAGGCTCACCTTGTGTGTATCCTGTCCCAGCCCTGGAGTTAGTCATTTCCCTAAGGAGATGGTTTCTTTTCCCCGGGAATGGATTTAGACGTCAAGCTCCGAGTGCTAAGTGTGTTCCTGCTCCTAGAGTGGCTTTGCTCATGGTTACTGTGGGTCTTTGCTTCTAGGTCTTTTCAGTGGAGAGATCTAGGAGATATATGAGTATGAAGATACATAACGCACACCCCCCCATACACATATATACATATACACATGGACATATACGTGCATTACACCCATACATGTTTTATTTTATTTTATAATTTGTTTATTTAATTTTATTTTTATTTGTTTTTTTATTTTTTGTCAGTGGTCAAGACTGTCCCCAGCAGTTTTTGCTGCATGGGCTGATGATTTTATGACTTGCAAGCCCGTTCGTAGTTTAGAAATCATGAATTCGTACCATGCCTGCATCCAGTCCACCTGCACAGGGTTCTTTTCTTGCCTCTTCAGGCAGCCCTCCTTTTGCAGTGAGAAGGCTGGCCCTCAACGTCAGCCCACCTACTAGTTTGCTCAGTCCTGAATTACACTGAAAACAGAACCAGAATTGCTTGCCCCTCCTCTACCAAAAACCTATTACAGAGAGTTCAGGGTTTGTTTGTAGTTTTTTCCCAACTCCCACCCCACTTCCCCCAGCTGGAAACTGAGGGTGTATGGTCAAAATCATCAAATGTGGTGTTTGTAAATGCTTTGTGTTCTGGTTTGTCTTTCTTGTGTTTCTTTTTGTAAAGATAAACAGATTTGTATGTTTTCTTATTTCCTCTTCTTTTTTTGCAAAAGGTAGCACAGTATATATTCTTAAAAGCATCTTATTTTTAAAAATGAACTAAAGTCCACACATTAATTTCTTCAGTTTTTCTCTTCTGCCTATTTTTCTGCCCCCGGATCCCATCTAGGACACCACATCACTTTTAGTAGTCCTGTCTCCTAGGCTCGCCTGGCTTGGACGGTTGCATCTTACTTTTTGAAGTATGTAGGTGGTGGATGGAGAAGGAGAAAGAGGAAGATCCAAGGTGGGAGATGAAAAGTGTCAGGTCTGTGAGCCCCAAGTGTTGTTTATTTCCTTCATGATTTTTACCATATCCTCATGCTACATGTATCACTGCATTTCCTTAATACTTTTAAAAAACATTGATTTGTTTTTTGACCATAAGGACATTTTATAAGAGAACTTTATATCACTGCCATAAATTGTCTTATTATTACTTGCCTTCTTGTGTTTCTTGAGAGTTGCATAAAAATTGCAACCTATTGAAGTTTAAAAAGTTTAACAAGTAAAATAGCCCCTTCTGATATTTATTCTTTTTTTGATTTAAAAAAATTATTTATTTTTTATTGGCTGTGTTGGGTCTTCATCACTGCACTCGGGCTTTCTCTAGTTGTGGTAAGCAGGGCTACTCTTTGTTGCAGTGCACGGGCTTCTCATTGTGGTGGCTTCTTGTTGCGGAGCACGGACTGTAGGCACGCAGGCTTCAGTAGTTATGGCACGCAGCCTCAGTAGTTGTGGCTCTCAGGCTCTAGAGCGCAGGCTCAGTAGTTGTGGTGCATGGGCTTAGTTGCTCTGCGGCATGTGGTATCTTCCAGGCCCAGGGCTCGAACCCGTGTCCCCTGCATTGGCAGGCGGATCCTTAACCACTGCACCACTAGGAAAGTCCTCTAATGTTTATTCTTAACAAGACTTGAAACATGTAAATAATAATATACACTTTTTTGGATCTAAGTTTTTCTTAATGAAGATGCAAAACCATTGAGTTCGTCAGCCTCACCCATTGATGGAACATGTGTTGGAAACTGAGGCTGGGCCCCTCAGGGGGCTTGAGAAAGAGCTGTCTCTTATAGGGGCAGAAGATATGAATAACTATAGTCCAAGCTGAATGAGTTAAATGCTTTTTTTTAACCTTTTTGTTTTATATTGGAGTATAGTTGATTAACAATGTTGTGATAGTTTAGGTGTACAACAAAGTGATTCAGTTATACATATACATGTATCTATTCTTTTTCATATTCTTTTCCCATATAGGTTAAATGCTTTATATAAGACCAAGTATTCCTTCTTTTGTTGTTGCTGTTTGAATCATTAATTAAACATATTACAAGATGTCCCATTTACAACAAAATTTAAATAGAATATACAGAGGGCCCAGGGCGTGTGTGTGTGTGTGTGCTTGCGCGCGCACACTTTAAATTTACTCTGGTTATTTAAGACAATGCCTTAAAGATTTTGGGCCACAAGATATTCTTATCAAATACATACCAGTTATGTTTCTGTCTTTGTCATGGAATGCCAAAGGGGAAACTTGGCGCATTTTACTGTAGCAGATTCCTTCATTAGTCGGCCAATGGTCAATACTCCTGGTCAGCATTGTTCCCGGAAGTGAGCTGTGACAGTCCTGGCCCTTCCCACTCGTGCTTACGTTGCCATAGATGATAATGATGTGATGTGTTCTGGACTTGCCTTCTAGAAAGGAAATGGGGATTAATGGAGTACTCCACAGTGTACCGTCTTATCGAAATTTGAATTACTAGACTTTTATTCCAGAATAGCTCTTTTAAAATGATCTTAACTCTTCCTGTTTTAAAATAATGAATGCAGCATTAGAGCAGCCTTTTTCAAATTCTAAGAGAAGAAAAAGAGACTCACGTGTCCCGTGGGTCTCCTTGCTTTGCAGCCCTGTCCCCATGGGTACAGACCCACCTGTGTCGGTGTCACTACACTGCAGATGTGTGGTCTTCTGTCCCTCTATCCCCACCAGGGCTCTTTCATTGGAGTTGTTCTGTCTTCGTGTTCAGTGAGGTCACCTCCCAGGGATTCTCCCTTTGGCACCTGTACCCCCTGGGAAGCAGAGAAGTGGAATTTTATCCTGGGGTCTCTCTTGTCAGACTAGGTTCTGCTGGGTTCCCCACGTCACCTGCTTCAGGGAATTAGCTGGAATGGGTGTTATAAGTTCCTCCTCACGTTCTCCAAGTGATCCTTTAGTCTTTGTCAGGACTTTGGCTTCAGGATACGTCCAGCTGTCCCTTCCTTCCCTCGTTCACTGACCCTCTGCCAGGCCCCGGGCTAGCTGTGAGGATCCAGCGGTGAGCAGGATAGGTGCATTTGGTTTCTGCCTTCTTGGAGCTCACGGTTCATTTGCAGGACGTGTGCACGGTTCCTTTGTGCTTTGCTGCATGTCTAACCCTGTCTTCCGTGTTCATGGCTGCATACAGTAAAAGGGCTGATTCTTCTCTAGGAAGAATGTGGAATCTGCTGTGCCTTCTTCTTTCTTTTTTTGGCCGAGCCGTATAGCTTGTGGGATCTTAGTTCTCCGACTAGGGATTGAACGCGGGCCACGGCAGTGAGAACTTGGAGTCCTAACCACTGGACTGCCAGGAATTCCCCAGCTGTGCCTCCTTAAATGCTAAGTTCCTTGCACACTTTGGTGCTTTACTAGGAGTACAAATGACTTGCGCTGCATCTCACAATGGCTTGGACACACCGGTGGTGACAAGTGTGAGAATGGTTGAATGAAGGGGGAATCTGGGAGATGGGAGGGTAGTGACAGACGCCTGAGCTGCCCCATTTGACTAGAGGCCACCCGTCAGACTCCGAAATTCAAAGGTCCAGGTCACTTTTGTACCCAAGGAGGTGACCTGTGGGGGCACAGTAGGTAACATTGCTGAGTGGGTGACCCTCTGCTCCCCAAGTCACATCCCTTCTGAGGATATGTTGGCTTCTTAGCTCTCTGCTTCACCTCAGTTAGGAAGGATCTGATATTGTCCACATTTGTGCATGTTAGCTCTGCCAGGTAAGCCTTTTAATTCCAATTATGGACCAAAAGGCTTTGTCTCTAACGCGAAGGCTTAGAGTCTGGGCCTGCAGGCTAAGGAGATACTGGGGGTGCAGAAAAGCCTCCTCAGAGTTTCTGAAGTAAGAGCAGGGTTGGGATGGCCGTCCGTCGGGGTTCTTGGCCGGCCACTCTTTTCCTCTGTCCGGGGATCAGAGACCCAGGCTGAGGGGTCCAGGCTGTTGTCTCTGAACCCTCCCTCCTCTTGCTGTTGGGCTCCTCCTCTGCCCATCGTCCTCCCCCTTGTCGGGGGTGTGTGTGGTGTGTGTGGGTACGCGTGCATGTGTGTGAGGTCAGTGGAGGGGGTCTGAAGGAGCAGACCTGGAGGATGAAAGCTCGCAGGAAGAGCATGGGAATCACAGAGCGTCTCCGCTTGGCACAGTCGGGGAGTAGCATTTCAATCTTCTTCTTAATTAACATTTATGAGCGATCCTGATAGTGATTGAAGAAGTACGAGAAAATTCTCAGCATTTGAGTCCATTATATGCACTGGGGGAAGAGGAAAGAAGAAAGAAAGAAGAACAAAAATGAAACACTTGAAAATCTCCTTTAGAAACGTGCATTGTGTACATTAGTGTGTAAGTGCCATGTAGTGTGTAACGGGGGTGTAAACACTCTGCTAGGCTCACAGAGGACTTCTGATCATTTGTATTGCAGTAGTCGGTTGGTACGCACGTGTGCTTGTTTCTGTCCCATCTGCTTACGACCCAGGAACAACAAAAAGAGTGAGAACACTGGTCACGGCGAGCTTATCAAGCAGATGGGCTTTAGAAGTCGTTCTCCTTGAAGCCTTTCAAAGCCCATTTTAGGAATATATACACACAAAAACCCAGAGGAGTGGAATGGGAAGCCAAGGAATTGTTTTTTTTTTAAATTATTTTATTTTTTATTTATTGGCTGCTTTGGGTCTTCGTTGCTGCTCGCGGGCTTTCTCTAGTTGCAGAGTGCAGGGGCTATTCTTCACTGCAGTGTGCGGGCTTCTCATTGCGGGGGCTTCTCTTGTTGCGGAGCATGGGGTCTAGGCGCGCGGGCTTCAGCAGTTGCTGTGCGTGGGCTCAATAATTGTGGCTCCCGGGCTCTAGCGTGCAGCCTCACTAGTTGTGGCACACGGGCTTAGTTGTGCCGCAGCATGTGGGATCTTCCCGGACCAGGACTTGAACCTGTGTCCCCTGCATTGGCAGGCGGATTCTTAACCACTGTGCCACCCAGGGAAGCCCAGAAATAGTTTTTTAATCCAAGAATATTCTAGAATCCAGTGATACCTGAAAATCTCTTGAATACACCCTTTTGGAAGAATAAAAGCACATCTAGTGGCTCTAGTAGATGTCATCTGAGTGGGTGCTTGCTGACTGATGCCGTGTGGATTATAAATGAACCGTGTGGAACTGCTTTATGTTAAGTAACCTGTGTGTTCCAATGATAGTTATTTAGGTTGTAACCTCCTCAGAATCTATTGTTAGTGACTGGTATGTTTTCACCTGAGGTGGTTATGCTCCAGAGCCTGTTGTTAACAGTGCCAGGGGTGTGTGTGTGTTTTCATAGAAGGATATTACTGTGAACCATATTTCATGGTCTGATTGCTTTTTTTTTTTTTTGCCTTAGATTTTAGACACATTTCTCTGGAATAACTGTTTTAGGGATTATGTTTATTTGTCCTAAACGGATGCCAGTTTTCAGTTTGTCTGGAAACACATGGAATATTGGATGGAATCACCACATGATTGGCATTTGGAGCCTGCCCATTGCTTCAGGATAAAGTCCAAATGCCTTAGCACTGCTCCGAGGTATCTGGTCCCCACTCCTCTCAAGCATCATCACTTGTGCTGCTCACAACCGACCGAACGGTGCTGCTGGCACGTCCCTGACGCTGCTGGCTGCTGGTGCTTCTGTGCTGCCGATGGGCTCCTTGGCCTGGGATGGTCTTGCCTCCGTCTTGCTTATTCTGCTCAATATCGCCTTGTCTGTGAGCTTCTCCTAATCCTCCCTCCCTTCTCCTCCTGTGCCGGGAAGGCTGGGCTTATCTCTGTTGATTCCCGTAACACTTCAGACTTTTTATTCACCCACTGGATCATATCAGTCAAAGTAGGGACCTTGTTGGGGGGTGGGTCCGTGAAAAGATTGATGCCTCACGGGAGGGGATCAATGAAAAGATTGAACCAGAGGTGTACTTACAGGGGTATAGACAGAGTTAAAGGTTCAGCACAGAATGACGGACACCCAGAGGTCATGGCAGCCGAAGCAGTTCCTGGCCCTCCGTCCAGAGGGGCAGAGCGGGGAGCGGTGACTGGAATGGAGCCGTGGGAAGAGGCCCCCGCAGGAGCTGCGGCAGAGGAAGGGGAGTTAGGGCCAGCATGCACGGATGGCGCTCTGACTTCTTTCTTCCCAGCTTCTCCTGACCGTGTCTCCTCTTGGCCAAACCCAGGGGAGCCCAGGAGACGTGTCCTGCAGAGATCAGTCTTGCCAGGCACCGGGCAGAGGGGAAAAAAGCAGATAGTGATTGTTCCGGAGAGTCAGATGCAGCAACATCAGCACAGGACTGTGTTCTCCAGGGAGAGCATAATCTCAGGAGGGGCAGTGGCCTCATGTCCATGTCCGCAGGGCCTCTTAGAGGTGGGACAGGGGCTTTGCCCCTCCCAGTCTCCATCAATACCTCCCAGCCACTGCAGACAAATGCACTGTCTAAGCAGGAACGGAGTGCTTGTGCAGCTTCAGCACAAACCCCTGACCTCCTCCCCTTTTCCGCTGAGGAGGTAGCGGCTCTGAAACCCCTTCTGTCTATAAATGTTGGAGCCCTCACTCCTTTAGCTTAGTGCCTGACCCAAGGTTTGTGTTCAACACAGAGTGTAGATGGAAGGATGGATGGATGGATGGATGGATGAGTGACAGTAAATGAATGAGGAGGCATGTTGTTGGAGAGATACCAAGGGACAGGTGTGATGTAGGCTGTCTTCTCGTTGAGCCTTTCAAATCCATAGGGTGCAGGAGGCGTCTGAATATAAGCCCAGAAAGGTAGGGATTTCTTATGTTTTGTTTCCCGTTGCATCCCCAGCACAGCGCCTGCACATAGTAGGCGCTCAGCAAATGTTTGTCAAGTGAAAGCACCTTGGATGTGAGTTCGCGGCGGATTTCTTCTGGAACCTCTGAGCTGCGCTGGGCATGAATCTTGGGCCACCATCTCTCCTTGGGGACCTAAGGCCACTTTGGTATTTTTCCAAAGTAGAGAAGTCTGTGGCTACCCTTCCTGTTTATTCTTCAGAATTCTGAACTTGAGAAGTTTGAATAGAGGACTCTTAAGTTTGCTCCTCTTGTTTTGGAGAGAAAGAAGAGGAGAAAATAGGATTTTCAGACATCGGTGAAAAGGGAAGGGAGGCAGATGAAGGGGAGCTCCTGGTGATGGTGGCCGGAACCCCTGGTCCTACTGTGCGTATGCTGCGTGGCCTTGCCCAGCGCTGAGCTCCAGGGTGTCTGTCTTTTTGCCCTTCCAGGCTCACGTGGGCCTTAATTCTAGGACGAGGTACCAAGGCGCCCTGCTGAGAGACAAAGGGAGGGTCCGGAGTAAATGTCAGCTAATCCCTGAATACATGTTACCTTGCAAAGGCTGTACCTGGACTAGGTCTTGAAGGAGTTTTTTCCATGTGTTCAAGCTTCTCGGTGTCTCACTGGGTGGCTTTAACTTGGATGGGGTCCCTTAGGCTACCAGTTTGCTCTGGCCAGGAGGCCACCTCCTCCGCCTCCTCCCATGTCCTCGCGGGCACAGAGCAATTTTACAGGCTGGTGGTAAGGATCTGGGTGTGGAAAGCAGGAAATTAGTAGTGACTGGACTGGGTGAGGGTGATTCCTGTAATTTTAAGGACATGCTTGAAAATTAATTGGCTCTCTGCTCTACTCTGCAGCTTTATTCTGTGGAAGCCAGAAAGAAAAGTCAAGATGGAGGATTTCCCACTGTGACGCCTTTTATTTCTGGAAAGTTGAGTCATTTAATGATGATTTGAATATCAACAGCCCCCCTGGCCCATCTTTGCCCAGACAGCTCCCATCCATGTACTCCCTTCCAGGGAAGGACACGGTTCTTTCCTTCAGTATTCTGGCACTTCTGGTAGGGTCTGGGCTCCTGTGTTTCCCAGACCATGATTGCACCTTTACTGGCCAGGATGGCAGTGAGTTTGAGCTTTTGCCTGCTGCTGTTTAAGTCATCCTTGGACCGACTGTGGGGTGGGGTTGAGGCAGGCGCGGCTGTGCCTTCCACATGGCATGGAGGCGTGTTGATGGATTTGACATGGTTCCGAAGTGCTGGGTTTTCTTGGGGTTCTCCTGAGGGCGTCTGTGTCCTGGAGGGTCCCCAGTAACATATGGCTGATGGCAGACTCAGCACACTGGCGCCCAGTCCGGTTAGGAACAGAGAGAGACTCTAAGGTAAAATGTGGACTGTTATTTCCTTAGTTATTTATTTAGGGGGTAAGTGGGGATGGACAGTGAGGTGAGTAATACAGTCATTTCTCCTGCAGGGGTGTTTGTTGAACCAGAATGTCTGTTTCCTGTCGTGGGTCTTTGAATTTAAAAGTTTTCAGTACATCAGAGACTTAATCTGATTTTTTTTTTCTGAGTCTCTGGATATTAAGAGCAACTCACAATCTGGTCTTGTTTCTTCCTTAGCAGTCAGTCCTGGATGGTGCCAACTCTTATTTTTCCCTCTTGGTAAATAGTAAGTCTAAAGCAGGGGGTGGCAGACCTTTTTAGCAAAGGGGCCAGATGGTGACTATTTTAGGCTTTGTGGGTCAAGAGGCAATATTGAGGGTATTAGGTAAGTACTTACATAACAAGAGAGAAAACAAATTTATACAGAATTTTTACTGATGAAATTTGAAGTGTGATAACAATAACAGTACAGTTTTTTTGTGTGATATGGATTTACTAGTGTGAAGACTGGATCTATTTGGGGGGGAGAATAACATTTTGCTGAGCTGGAGTTCAAAGTTACTGTTTTCTCTTATCAAATCAATTAAAGCATTCATCTGTAAACACCATTCATAGTGTACAGATTGTATGAAAACACACGGGAGACTGGTTTGTCCCACAAAATGTGGTTTGCCAACTCCTGGCAACAGCATAACTCTGATGATCTAAGTTTTGGGGTGGAAAGCCTGAGGGTATGGAGGGGCCCAGGATTCCATGCTGCCCTTGTTTGAGGTGTTGTGTGGATGCCATAATACTGGAATCTTGTTTATTTATTAAATAAATAGTGGCAGAGAGGCTGGGCGCTGGAGATGCCGAAGTGAGAAAGATGGTTTAGGTCACTGCCCTTGTGAGAGAAGCAACAGCAAATGCGGGTGTCTTTAGGCAGGAGTGGGCGCGTGAGTGGAAGCAGAGCGGGTACGATGGGGAAGGGATGGGATGCGAGTTTGAAGAGGGAGGCAGGGGCCAGATAAGAGGAACCTTGAAGCCCATAAAAAGGAGATTGTGACAGGACCTCATTGGAAGGATTTGAGCCAGAGAATGATGTAATATGATTAACTGTTGAAGAAGATTACTCCAACTGCTGGGTCGAGAGTCGATTCTAGAAGGCAAGAGTGGAAGTGGTTTTATGGGGCCACAAAACTTGAGTATTGAAAATAGAGATTGTTTGAAAAACGTGGAGTCTGTGGTCAGTGTGTATTTAATCTTATGTGTCATAAGTCAGCATCCTTTTGGTTTCAAATGACCGCAGTCAAACGAACTCAAGGAGGAAAGGGAATATATTGGCTCATCACTGTGAAGTCCAGCAGTTTTCCTGGCTTTGTCACAGTTGGTTCCAGGGGGTGCAAATGTTACCATCATGACCCTCATCTGTCCCCTTTCCTTCCCTCTCTGTGTTGGCCTCACTTATGGCTTTCGCAGGTAAATGTTTTCCTTCAGTTGGGTAAGATGGCCATTGGGACCCTGGATTCACATATTAACTTGGCAGCCCCAGTGGAAATGTTACTGCTTTCTTTTAGCATCCGGCTGTCACTGTCAGGGAGGTTCACTGATTGGCCTTGCTTAGGTCCCAGTCCCAGTCCTTGGACCGGTCTCTGATTGATGATTGCGTTAGAACTGCATGGGGTGAGGGAGGGTTGGTTCCCAAAGGTAGGGGTGCTGAGCAGACAAAACACTGTGTTTATGACACAATGGTCTGTCCCCTTTGGTCTCCCTTATTTTTCTTTTCCTGGGACCTTTCTGTTGGGGGGGAGCATGGCAAAACCCAGGTGAAAGCTGTATCATTACCCTCCAAACACCACACTCTTGCAGAAGTACAATCACAGGCCGACTCTTGGTTACCATTGTTGAGACCACGTGATTCTCTTGTTCCAAGGGCTAGGCCAGAACCCCTCCCTTGTTCTGGCAGTGCTATTTTGAGAAGCAGTGGGGCAGTCAGGGCCTGGCTGGGTTCCAGGCTCTGGTCTGTCTCTTACTAACTAGCTCTGTGACCCTGGATAGGCCATTTAACCTGAGACTTAGTTTCCTTATCTTTGTGTCACCAAGTTGCTGTGTGCATCAGCTAAGCTTTGATGGAGGGATTGCTTTGTAAGATGGAAAGCGCCATTTGGATGATAGCTGTTAATTGGTCTTTTTAAATCCCTTACTCATGAGAGAGAATGCGACTGGGGGAAAGAAAGATGTTATATTTTAATTCTTGACTTTGTTACCTGTACATACCAGCTTTCCTCTCTTTGTGTAACTTCTTTTCCAGTGGGCATGCTTCTTCATTTTTATCTTCCTGATACTTTTATGCCCTGGCTGGGCTTTTAAACAGATAGCCTTGGGTGGGGATGCTGGCATGGGAGAACCACCCCAGATTAAGACAAGTGTGTTTTGTCTGACAGCTGCAAGCACCCTTAGCAATGTGACATAGACATCATTTTAGATTTGCAGAGAAGAAAGGACAACACGTTCCGTATTGATAAGATTTCAGCAAGACTCAAAATAAAAAAAAGTAAAAAAGGAAAGAAAGAAAACACAGAACTTAATGCATCACTATGTTATGCCTTGGTTCCTAGTTTCTTAATTAGGCCTGTGGTTTAGCAGAGTGCACGGTCTCAATACACAGATGGTTTTTATGTAAAAAATTTTTTTCAAATGTTAATTTCCAGTGACTGATGTTCTCTGCCTAAATCATTTTCCATTGTTTGTATTTGATAAGAACTGTATTTGAACTGCTCCTTTATAAGTTGAAGTCTTTTGTAATGGGATTTAACTTAGTGGTTTTACAGGTGTATGAAAATGTTAAGCTGTGTATTGTACTTGAGAGTTTGGAAATTCTTCGTTGCAGCTAAATTAAGAAAAAAAAATGAAACAGGTGATTAGCAGCTGCTTTCGGTTTTGAATGTCCTCGCTTTGGGGTTTTGTGTTTGCTTATTCGTGTGTAAATCGGTGTGTTATTTTGGAGCCCTGAGACGTGCCAGGAGTGCGCCTCTCGGCCAGCTGCCCCTCCACGCGGTGGACCCTGCCCCAGTCCTCCAGGCTGATTTGCTCCCCCTGGCATGCTCAGCGCCGGCTCTCTCCCTAATGATTCAGCCCTTCCTGAGCAAACAAAGCAGGCCTGGCCCGTTTCTCCTTGAGGACAGCCTCATGCATTGCCACAAAGGCCCCCTTCGCCCCGGCAGGGGAGTCGCCTCTTAGAGCAGCCAAAGCACCGCAGACCCAGGCAGCTGTACTCCTAGCACCTCTTGGGAGTCCTGAACTTCTGGTCTCCCGAGTGACAGCTTCTGGGTGGCTTTCAGCTCCAGGACGCGCCAAGGCCACCGGAGTCGGGGTCTGCACCTGGTGGGAGATACGTTAGAAAGTGGGTGGCTGAGGTGGGCTGGTTAGGGACGTCAGGGTCAGAGTGGGCTGGAGCCCCCCAGTGTCAGCAGGGCACCTCCCCGCTCCCCATCAGCGCCAGACCCCATGCTTCCTTGGCACCACAGGCTGTGCCCGCTCAGCCTGGTCGGCGTGGATGCCAGGCCAGGGGAGCCTTGCACAGGCTGCTGCCACTTATTAACGATGATGCCAGTGGGAGCTGTGCCACCGGCTCCCTTTCCAGCCCTTTGTGGTCTCATCCTGTTCACTCAAAGGTGAAATCACGACCTGCCGGACTAGATTTTTCAGTTGAGGGGCTTTTGTGTGTGTCTGTCTTTATCCAGTAAGAGGGTTGTGCTTTCACTCACAAAGATTTGATCCGTAAATGGGGAGAGAGAATGCTCAAGGGAGAAATGCTTGCTGGCCGGATTAATAAATTAATCTTTTTTTTTTTTTTTTGATCAGCCAAAGGCACTTTGCTGTGTCTCCTGAGTCTGTGTTTGATCTCACCTTTGACCTTGGCTGACTTGATAACGCAGCCAGGATTCCTGTCCATCCCCATCTCCTACCTGGGGTCAGTTTTCTTGCTTCTTTCT
The DNA here is from genome assembly GCF_030028045.1 of Hippopotamus amphibius kiboko. Lineage (NCBI taxonomy): Eukaryota > Metazoa > Chordata > Mammalia > Artiodactyla > Hippopotamidae > Hippopotamus > Hippopotamus amphibius. Next base: position 26,967,658 of record NC_080202.1, on the reverse strand, counting down.
TGAATGGTGTTTCCATGTACTACCCCCTGCCCCCAGGAGGTAGCTAATGGGGGCTGCTGTTCTGAGGATCCAGAACTTGGAGGGCTTGGCTTCAAAGGGGGTTCCAAGGCTCCCCGTGATGGACCCTGGCAACTGTTTGCTGCTGAAAAGTATCAGTGAAAAATTGAGGGCAAAGGGAAAAAGAGAAAGTCTTTATGGGTTTTTCTTTTTTCTTTTTTTTTCTTCTGGAGAGCATGTTGTACCTGTAAAACCAGAATGACTCCTTTGGGCATTTTTCTCCAGGCTGGTTCCAGTCCTGGGCCGAAGTTGGCTTTTCTGAAGGCTGCGGGGATGTTTAAGGTTGAGTGTTTGCCAGGTAACACATTTAATGACTCAAGTCTATAGTTGGAGATTCATCAACGACAGTCTGCCTTTTCTTGGAAACTTAGAGCTGTTCTCCCTATGTGTTTTTCTGAGTGTGTGTGTGTGTGTGTGTGTGTGTGTGTGTGTTGGAATAAGAATGTAAAGGCCAGGATCACTTTCAGAATTTAGAAGTGGTCTACGCTGACCACTGAAGGCATGTTTGTTACAGAATCCTCAGTTGCAGTTCTGATTCGAGCTTCTCAAACAGGCAGGAAGGTAGCATCACCTGGGAGTTCTACATTCAGGCAGATCTGTGTGTGGAGTCAGGCCTGCCTGTAAGTGCCTTGAGGGCAGGGCAGGGTCTGCCTTCTTCACACCTCTCCCCCTAGCCGCGCTGCCTGGTTAATACTGGTAGCATTATGAGTTTGCATCAGTTGAGTTTGAGTTCCAGCTGTGCCACTAACCAGCCATGCAGCCTTGGACAAGTCTTTTAACCTCCCAAAGCCTCAGTTTCCTAATCTGCAAAATGGAGCTCTTAGTGTCCACACTGTCATTGTTGTGAGTGGTGAATGGCGTGTAGCATTCGCTTCATCACTGCAGCTGCCTGCAGCAACGCCAGTGACTCACACACTTAACAGGAGAGAGACCAGCGAGCCTGGAAGAGGCCTTACACTCTGACTTCTTTTATGTAAGTCCAAAAATATGCAGAATTGGTAGTGGTGAAACTATCAGGAAAAGCAGGAGAGTGGTATACACAAAATTCAGGATGATGGTTACCTCTGAGTAAGGAAGAAAGGGGATGGGATTAGGAAGAGGCAAAGTTAATAATTTTTTTGTTTCTTAAACTGCCTGATAGGTGTATGGGTGTTGGTTGTTTTGTCTTTATCATGTACATGTATGCTGATAATGTGTCTGATGTCTGTTCCGTAGCATTTAAAGCAAAAAGAAGTTATCACAGTGCCCGATATGTATAATAAATCCACAAATATTAGTTGCTGTTTTTGTTGTTATTGCTCGCAGAACTAAGTGCTGAGGCCCCAGTAATGTTCAGTAGAAAGGTACAAGGCTGCCATGTATGGTTGTTCAGGTGGTCCACTGAACAAGGCTTCTGATTGAATGATGGCTGAAAGCCAAGGTTTGCTCCAAGGTGAGGCTGTGTCTGTTTGGAGGATGTGGCATATTTTTCTAATTCATACAGAGACGTCTGTGAGCTAGTGGTCACCCTGGAAAGGCATCCCTGAATACAAGGATCTTTTGGAAAGGTGAGATTGGGTTGGGTTGAACATCAAAGTGATGTATCAGAAGGTGAATATGGGTTGTGGGATCCTGATTGTTAGTTTGGAGGGACCTTGGAGATTTCTTAGGTCAAAGCTCTCATTGTGCACATGAATGGGCTCAGAGAGGCTAAAGACCCAAGGTCACACGGTGATTCTGTGAATACGAGAGGTACGAGGCTTGAGGAAAATACTTTTAGGGCAAATAAAAGAAGTACTGGTTTTCATAGCACTTCTAACAGTTGTGTAGAAGTTACTAGACCTGAAGTGTTGTACCTGTTGAAATGTAAGCATGATCAAGAGCGTAGGTAAATTCAAGGATGATATCGTTAGGGCCCTTTGAGGGATGTTCCTAATACTTTGAGATTGGTTTTATGGAAGGCAACTCTGTTCACCCACAGAAGTCCCCCAAGGCTGTTGCCCGTCAGAACCTGGGCAGGAGACTGCTCTTCAGGTGGCTTAGCACGTGGTCCTGCCATCTTGGTGGCAGGAGACAAGATTTTACCTCTTACCACCCTCTTTATTTACTGGAACCCCGGAATCCCACTGCTTGCAGTGGGAGGTGGGGAAGATCTCTGTGGAGAGCCTTGAGTCAAAAGCTTTTCAGGCCCCCATTGTGACAGATCTTTGTTCTGACTCATTGTAGGTATTTTAATGTTATTATGAATCCAGCTGCAAGGGCTGGTAATGAAAGGTGTGGACCTCTAAGTCACAAAGACAAGGACTCCAAATCCAGCTAGCAGCTTGGGTAATTCTGAACAGGGCCTTACCTGCCTGAGCCTCAGTTTCTTCATCTATTAAATGGGCCTCCCAGTACATCATCTCCCCCAGGGCTGTGTGAGTCACCCCTCAAGAAAAGGTGATAGAGGTAGGGTGGGTGGGGGAACTGTCTGTACCACCTGCAGCTGGTGATACCCCAAGCTACAGGGCCCCACCCCGGGAAATCCCTGTTGTCGAGTGCTGAAGCCCTGCAGTGCACTGGGAGACCCCTGCTACCATTTCCTCTGTAATTGACTTACTCTGCTGTGTTTTGCAGTGAGTATCCTTTTTCAGTTCCCTTATTATTGTCCTCCTGGTCACCCCCCAGCTTGTCACCCCATGCTAAGCTCCCCACCTCACGTGCTGCCACTCAGCGCTTTTATTTGTGACAAGGTATTCTGGGAAACTCCTCAGGGACAGCTCAGGGAGCCCGGCCCTCTATCTTATCACATAGGAAACCCCCTCGGGGTGTCCCAGGGTTCAGTGCCACAGAAGAGGCACAGACACAATTTTCCAGAAAGTTCTTTGCCCTCATGCATGCTGAAGAAGTGGATGCTTGAAGCAAGTAAAGAGGGACGGAGGTTGGACCCATGTTTTGTTAGAATGGGGCTTCAGGAGCCAGAGGCCTGCAGCCCTGGGGAGGCAGCCATGGGTCTTCCATAGACTGAGGTTTCAGAGTTTGGGGAAGGAGCTGGGTGGCCACTACAGGCTGGTGGTTACATATTTAATTTGTATATTGGTGTGATTTACACCCTGCCTGACTTCACAAGGAATTTGGGGCCCAGGATGCAACAGTTGAAGCTTTTTCTGTTTTACAATTTTGCTTTCTCCCAATTTCTCTCCGAGCATCTCTAGGAGGGCCACTCAGAGATAGGTTTAGGGTCTCTCCCTGCTGCGTTTGGCTTCATGGAGGAGAATAACAGGGCTGAGCAGAGGTGGCTTGGGGATCAGCGAGAGGAAAGCTGTCCAGGGGCCCTGAGTCCCACTTTGCAGCCCCAGAACTGACTTGCCCCCTGTCCCCGAGTCTCCCGCAGCCTCTGAGGGCTGCCAGATCCCAACTTGTTTTAATCTGGTAGCACTTAGGTCAGTGCTGTCCCTGGATGTTCTTGTAAACCCACAGAGAGAAAATGTTAAAATTAAGCTTTATGCCCATGGAGTGATTCTTCTCTGATTCCTCAGCTCTCGTAAATTTTTAATATACCTTACTGCTTCCACAGAAGACAAATTTTAGAATATAGGAAATGTGAATATAACATTTCGTTCCAGATGAAAAGTTAATTTAAGACAGAACAGAGGACAAGACAAGTGTCTTCCTTTTCTTCATTTGATGATGTAATTGACCCTTCATACCTCCACGGGACTTAATATTCACGTGGCAGAGGCTAATCACAGGGTGTGAGGGTGCCGTGTGGCTAAGGTGAAGATGCGGATTTCTGTGTGAACTGCTTAATTCCGACGGTTTATAACTTGTCCATAAAATTTGCTATGGATTGTGACAAGTGGAATATTAATTCTGTGTGGGGGAGGTCCAGAGTATCTCCCATATTATTTCCCTTCTGAAGGGAGCTCCGTTGAACTGAACAAGATGTATGTTGTGAACAGTAAATAAACTTTCTGCACCCCACATGGGAGCACATGGCCTATCCCCTCCCCTGTATCAGTCTGTTTACCGCTCCGTCCGTATCCTTGGGAGACGGATTGTGGGACGTGCCGCAGGTACCCAAATCCATGGATGCTCAAGTCCCATAGTCAGCCCTGTATCCTTGGTTCTGCATCCAGGGATTCAACCAACCATGGATGGTAAATATAGTATGTGACCCTCAATGGTTGAATCTGCAGATACGGAGGGCAGACTGTGTGTGGTTGACCTTTGAACAACATGGGTTTGAACTGCATAGGTCCAATTACGTGAGGATTTTTTTTTCAGTACATAGGTATTTACACGATCTGAGGTTGGTTAAATCTAAGGATGCAGAACCTCAGATATGGAGGAACTGCGTAGATGGAGGGCCAACTTTAGAGTTATGTGCGATTTTTTGAATGCACGCCTCACTGCATGTCATTCATACTGTGTGTAGTCAGCTTTGCAAAGATGAAACCAATGAAATTCCATTTTCTTACATAGTCTGTAAATTATCTTTGCTAACAATAAGAAAATATATAAACTCTCCCAGGGAAGCCAGAAGTTTTCTCTGGTACTGGTTATTAGGAAGGGAGTATATACCTTGGTGATCTGTGATCCTGATTTTCCCTTCTGAAATTGAGCAAACCCTTACCTCTGCATGGGCTTGTGGAACTACATGGAACTGCATGGAACCCAAGGGTGGCAGGATCTTTGTAAGCAAAATGAGGTTGACTTTCAATATTCAGCGAATGAGTGTGGAAACCAAATTGCGGTTTGTAGAAGCAGAGTTGGACTCAGACATTTACATTAAATATAAATTTCCATTTCCATTTTGCTCTATAATAGTGTTATAGATCACTATGTGGAGAGGTCTTTATTTGCTTGTATTTGGTGGGGGGCTCAGGCTTCGTTCCCTAAGTCAGGGACCCTAGGGCTTTCTTGAAATGAAAGCTCCGTGAATGGTCTGAAAAGGGAGATGGTGAAGTAACTTGTCTCTAGTTACTGTGCCCTTTGTGGAAATTAATACCTGACCCAGTTCGTTTGCCCTGTGAGTTTCTGGCTTGCATAAGCGGCTGTTGTAATGATCTATGGACTGTTGCAACTGCATTTCCTGAGAATTTTATTTTATAGTTCTGAAGTTTTAGTCCATAAATCTTTGGAACTTGAGGTTTTGAGTTAGAGGAGCCACGTGCCAAGTTCATTTTTCACACCTGTTAGCTTCGCCTTCTCTTTTTTTCTTTACACGTCACCCCCAATATTTCCCCCTTGAAGAAATCCTACACTAAAGTTTTTGTCTTCGTGTACTGCAACTCACAGAATATTTATATTAAAAAACAGTCTGGAGTAAGCAATGTCCAACCCCAGCGTGTGAATTATCATTGTAAAGTGTCTGTTTAAAAATGAAGGCCCTTGTGCACTGCTGGTGAGATTGTAAAATGGTGCAGCCGCGATGAGAAACAGCGTGGCGCTTCCTCCAAAAATTAAACCTAGAATTACTGTATGATCCAGCAGCCCCACATCTGCTCACATACCCAAAAGAACAGAAAGCGAGGACTTGCACAGAGATTTATACAGTGGCGTTCATAGCAGCGTTATCCACAATAGCCAGAGGTGGAAATAACCCACATGTTTATTGACAGACGAATGAATGAACAGAATATGTGTGTACGTATGATGGAATATTATTTGGCCTTAAAAATGAAGGAAATTTGGACACCTGCTATAACATGGATGAACCTTGAAGACATTATGCTAAGTGAAATAAGCCAGGAACCAAAGAAGAAATATTGTATGAGTCTGCTTATAGGAAGTTCTTGGACTAGTCAAATCTATAGAAACAGAAAGCAGAATGGTGGTTTTTCTGTTATAAATAAGTAAATAAATGAAGGCTGAGGGGAAGCCCTGTGTGGGTGCGGGTTGCGGGCTCTCTGAAGCCAGGCAGGTGAGAAAACTGCCCTCCAGATGTCCTTTGACAGTGCAGCATCGCGCAGGCTCATTAGTCAAGATGAAGCAGCTCACGTGGACCCCAGGTCCCAGGCTTCCCTCTGGTGTGGGGGTCCATCCCTGCGCTGACCTGCATTTTCCTTCTAGATGGGGAGTTTGGGAGCAGAAGCGGCTCCCACCTGAAACCTGTGTGCTTGGCTGCTTTCTGTGATAATTATTGTGTTCTATTTTAAGCCACTTCTCTGCGTTTGGTAACTGTCTGGGATTCTGTTTTGTTAACTGTCTCCGTGAGACACAATAAAAGGACAGAGAGACCCAGTGCTGCGGGTGGTGAGGTCTGAAGGCTCTCCTGGCTGGGTTTGGAGACACGGTCCCTCCTGTGCAGCAGGAGATCGACTCCCTTTGGGTGAAGACTGAGAAAAGGCGAAGCTTAAAAAGAAAAGAAAATACATATTTTCCCCCTGCCCTGGAACTGCGCTCGGCTCCATCGCAGCAGGTGGCCAAGGAACTCAATCTGTGGAAGGCATCAGCGCTTCAGCGCAATCAAAGTTAAGTGCAGAAATTTAATTAAACGGCATCAAGGATGGCAGAAACTTTGTAAAGCTGCAGTGCATTGTCAGATTCGACAATTATTTCAAGGAACACAGTCCACAGATGGTGTCTAATTGATAAATTAAGGCTCTGTTTCTCCGATGGGCTTACACTGAAGCGCGTTTTCCACCCGTACAGTAACCGTCACTCCCCTCACCCCTGCACACGCCCCCCAACACCACTCGGGAACCCCTGGAACTGGAGGACTCGGTCTTGAATATTTGGTGTGAACGGCCTCCGGCACCTTTCACTCTGAGCCCAGAGCCCCCATTTGGGATCGAGTCTTGTCCTAAAAACAGAAACCGTAGGGTTTCCTTGGGCCTGCACGTCCTTTCTGCTCTGCTAACCCGGATGTGTTGCTCAGAGATGCCTGGACTATTTATTTCTTTTTTTCTTTTTCCTTTTTAGTGTTGTTGGCTTATATCCTTCACAGCACAGGGTTTTGCCCAAAACAAAAGTCTCAATTTATTTATTCTTTAAAAAAAAAAAAAAGAACCTCTGTTTTCAAGACCTTGTGGCACTTCCTGTCTGTTAAGAGTTGATACCCAACTTATTTGTATTTCATAAGAAAATGTTTGCTGCCGTGTTCAGAGAAACGTATCCTGTGTTGAGACTGAATTTTAAAAAAAACCTGAAGGTCTTGGATGTTTATAGCTCTTCATTTTGCGGATGGGAAAGTTGAGGCACAGTGGTTTTCTTTGCCCTGGGACTAGTTCTTGAAGTCGTGTTTCTCGAGGTGGAGGAGAGGCCTTCAAGGACATCCGGGCTACCTCCGTTAAGTGGTTATTTCATTCATTCATTCATTCATTCATTCATTCATTCCTTCCACCAACGGTATACTTAAGTACCTACCAGTGAAGGAAGATGCCTATGTGGAGCCTACAGGAAATTGTGGGGAACAGACGTGAAAGTAATCTCACAAGTAGGTGCATCAGTGCAACTTGTGGTAAGTGCTATGGAGGAAGAGTAGAGGGTGACATGAGAGCAGACGACCAGGGCATCTGTTGGGAAGCATCCAGGAGTGACTTAGCATGAATGGAGTTAGGTCAGGAGAGGTAGAGCAGGAGAATAGCCCGCTCAAATCTCAGTGAGCTGGAAGAGCCAAAGGAAGGCCTTGTGAGGGAGCAAATGGGGTGCGAGAGGCTGGAGATGGGCGAACAGCAGGGTCATAGGAGCAGGGCAGCCCCCAGGCACGGAGCACTTACAGTATTCCTGGTGTTGTTCAAAGCATCACACAGCCCGTCTTGTCTGACTTCTGATTTTATTTGTGAGTGGGTCTCAGCGTTTTCTGTGGTACCCGGCACTAGCAGAGTCTCAATAAATGTTTGTCGAATGAATGAATAAATCCTCCCAATGATGGGTATTCTCTTCTTGACCTTATGGTTAGGAAACAGACTGATAGGGTGTAAATCCATTTGCCTGAGGTCCAAACCCTCTGGTAGGGTTCGTCTCTGTGCTGGAGTCGGACCCACCCGCTGGGTCCTTCTCTGCTCCTCCCCTACCCCCCCCCCCCCCCCCCGCCGAAGGGATGAGGTGTATGGACCACCTGGTGAAGGGGTCTGAAATGAATAACTGTTACCATCCCCTACTGTAAATGTTTCTATCTCTGAAAAGAAAGAAATTAAAATAACTCTTTTATTTCCGCACATGTAGTAGTTGGTGGTGGAGAGGGCCAGATTTAAAACAGAATCTTTGCTAAAGCAGACGCATAGGGTCCATGGCTTAATGGAGTAACCTGGGCCTGGTTCTTGCTAGATGCTCCATTTGCCCTAGACTGGGAAAGTGGGGGTAGGGTGGGGTGGAGAGCCAGGGAACAGATCGTATTTACTTATTTGTTTGTTTATTTCTAAAGAATAATTGTGGGGATTGCCACAGCAGAATCCTTTCTAATTGCCTTTTTTTTTTTTTCCAGTCACGTGGGTGGCTTTTGAAATTCCCTGTAGTTTACGGCGAGGGTTCTGTGCCTGGGACGCCAGATGATGTAGTTGAATGGCTGTTGGCTGTTTATTTGCGAGTCTGTCGTTACCAACACAGTCTTCTTGAGTTCAGTGGCACAACAGCGTTTTATTCCCCCTCCTCCCCCGTATCTAAATATATCCAACTAGTCAATCAGACTTGGCAGCCGTCAGGGCTGTGGCTGTCAGAGCGAGTTTGCCTTGGATCCTCTGAGCTATTGGCTTGTTTTCCGAGCTCCAGTGTATATTCAAATAGCGGTATCAGCATAAGCCTGGCAAACGTGTGCCCAGGTAAGGGGCTTTGGAGGGTGAGGATGAGGCAGCAGTTTGGCATAAAAAAAAAGGCATCTCTTTCTCCTCCACTGGCAGTTGTAGAGTAGAGATGAAGCCACACAGGGGGAATGGCTTCACGCTCTGTGAGCAACACGCGTGGGTGTGTTTTCCTGAATCGTGATTTTTTTTTTTTTGAAGTTGAGGAGAGAAAACGAGAAACTGGCGGCTGGTGGAAATACTGTGTGTGTAGTAGGTGGAGGTGGGGGAGTGGCTGGAAGAGGCGGCGGGTTGGTGCAGACCGAGTTTGGGGCATTTTTCTAGGGGCCTTTCTAGGAGGACTGGCCCCCGTGGAGATGTGGTCTCAGCTGAGAGTTCAGGGAGAGTCTCGGGTCTTAGAGAGGCCCTTGGTCCCGTGGCCTGCCTGCCCCGCTAGACTCGAACAGCCCCTTTCTTGGTGCCGTCTGAGCTGCTGTAACCTAGGAACCGTGGGACCCAGCTCCTGGGTCATTCCCCAGAGGCTTGTTACAGGGGATCGGTGGAAAGCAAATCAGAAGATTTAAAATCCCTGCCTGAAAGGTATCCTGCGTTCTCCAGGGAGCAGCCTTTTATAAATAAACGTGAGCACTCATCTCCCAAGTTGCTTATCTGCAGAGAGGCTTCTCTCTGGGAGAGGGTGAGGGTGACCCTAGCACAGGCCTGTGCTCAGAGGCACCCGTGCACCTGCCAAAGCACCCCTGCCAACTGTGCAGAGTCCTGGAGGCCAGGTGGGGGTTGGGGCATGTGGCAAGGTTGCCTCTGGTGAGGGGCGCTGCGGTGGGTTTTGCAGGGTTCCGGGGAGGGGGAGGTTAAGGGAGTTCACCAGCGTGGACATCAGGGCACAGGAAGATGTAAGATAAGGCCCTGCCCTGAGCAGCTTCCAGAGTAGGAAGATAGAGGACACACAGAAGAAGGCACTAGAACAGTGGTTTCCAGAGTGTTGATCGGGGATGCCTGGGCATCCCTGAGACTCTTTCAAAGAGTCTGTGTGATCAAAACTTTTTTTCATAATAATTCCAAGACTTTATTTGGCTTTTCCACTCTCATCCTTCCCATGAATGTACAGTGGAATTTTCCAGAGGCCGCACACTCTGTGCTGACATCATTGTTCTGATGGCTAATGGGATGTGTGTGTTCCTGTTTAAAAATGTCTCAGTTTTAATTTCTAATACAGTAAAGATTGATAGATATGCATGAACAAAAATTCTTGCGTGATCCTTGCTTTTTAAGAGTGTAAAGGTTTCGTGACACCAAAAAGTTTGAGAACCACAGAATTAGAAAATAGGCACATGAGTGGCAAGTTGAAGTTGTGTAGCAAGTACTGAGGTAGCACAGCTCCAGGGGTACCTGGCAGGTGCCGGAGGGTGAGCCGGGCAGGGCATCGTCAGGGGAGCCTTTATTGTTTGGAAACAGGACGAGTTGTTTTCTTACCGTACTTTGGACCTGGACTTTGGACCTGGACTTTGAAGAATTCATTTCCAGATAGACAAGGAAAGGAAGAGCGTTCTAGAAAGAAGGGACAGTGTGTCTGAGGGAAGTGGGATGTCAGACATCATGGTGTGTCGGCCTTTCTTCACCCATCTGTGGGGCAGAAACAGTTTCATACTGGCCTCACCATGGAATTTTCTCTGCTAGTGATTTCCAAACAAGGCTGCATCTCAGAATCACTTAGCTTTTTGGAAACACTGGTGAAGCTCATTCTCAGGCCCGCTTTTGATCCATTGATTGGTAGCACTGTTTGCTGCTGGTGATGGGAATGACCGGTTGCTCTTTGTACCACTTTTAGTTATTTGCCCCTACAGCAAGCCTAGGCCATGCCATGCAGTTGGCTCTGTGACAGAGGTGCAGCAGGCCCCACTGGACCACACGCATTTCCTCCTGGCCTCACCCATCAGCCTCTTGTGGGAAAACACATGAGAACAAAGTGTAATGAGAGGGGAACTCAGTTGTATGTGGTTCAGGGACCATGGGTCCTGAGACCCGTTTGCCTCTTGCTGCTGAGCTGTGTGACCTTGAGAAGGGCTTTGGCATCTCTGAGCCAGTTTGTTCTCGTCGGAATAATGCGTGTTGGACAGACCTTATTTAGTAGATGAGCCTAAATGTGCCTTTGGAAAGGACCCTTCTATTGATGAATTATTCATCATGGTTTTGTCCTTAGAAAGTATTCCATGGGACATACCACCTTCTCATCTGCTCTTGGTTTTGCAAAGGAAGATGTTGAAATGTTCAGATTAACAATTTAGACAGTTTCTGAACCACCGAGGAAGGGAAAAAAAGGGGCCCAAGGCTCCAGGCACTTATTCTGTGTCAGGTGCTGATCTGAGGGTTTTTCGTGGGTCATCTCATTAAATGGTCACACTAGTCCTGTGAGTTAAGTGCTGTCATTCCCATTTTATAGATGAAGAAACAGAGGAACAGACAGGTTCCCTTAACTTGCCCGAGGCCACACGGAATCCAGGCTTTCAGGCTTTATGCCCTCTGTTCTTAACATCATATCCTGTGTCCCTGGAGGGGGCGGGGGCCATAGTCTGGAGGTGTTCAGAGGAGACCAGAGCCTGAATAACCAGCTCTCTTTCTGAATAAGAATAGAAGACAGAATAAAAGCACAGGAATAAAGTATCATTCACCAGACTGGTAAATCAATAGACTAATTAAAAATCAAACACCTTTAAAACACTGTTGCTGGGTTAATTGTAAACCAACATTGAAACGTTAAAACTTGCCCAGCCCATGGGTTTGAATTATTAACCAAGGGAGTTAATTTCAAGCCATCAGTTGAGGTAGTGGTGAAAGCTGCCATTGGAAGAAAGGAAATTTGTGTGCTCTTTCTTGTTTGGGCCTGCCTTGGCATCCAAGGTCATTATTATTGCTGCTGTTTTCATTCTTAGTCAAAATATCTTAAACATGTAGGCAGACTCCACAAATTCAGATAGATTGTGGAGAAGGGCAGTTTGAATCAGAAAAGGGTTGGGTTACATATATCTTTCCAAATGGAAGAAATGCCATTGTGTGTTGCAATAAAACAGAGTCCTTGGGAGAAGCGGCCCCTTTCAAAGTTCTTCTGGCTTCCAGTGTTTGACCTGAGGCTGGGGTCCCGCCCACTGCCTCCATTGCTCTTGGTATTTCTTTCTGTGCAAAGACACCGAGGTGCTGGGGTAGGTGTTGTCAGGATTTGGCGCTAAGACAGTCTGCTCTGCTGTGAGACCTCTGGGATGATCAGTGAGGACCAATTGACCACCAGCTGTTTTGTTAGGTGTGTTTTAAGTAGAGAGAGAGATCCTGCTGGACCTGCTTTGATTATAGGTACAAGTCATCAGCAGCCAGTTGCATTGATTTCCCTTCTGTGAACTGTATTTCTAACGTATCTTGGGTCACGGATCATGCTGGGAACGTCCTGGATCCTTTAGCAGAGAGATGCTGGATCCACAGTCCTGGGAGCTTTGCATGGAGGGCTCAAACATGCCCTCACTAAGGGTTAAGAAATCCTGTGTCAAAGTCTCCAAACAGCTGGACTTTAAGGATATTAATAGTATTTCACTATTACCCAGAGCATGTCCTCCCTGCACCGCCCCTGCCCCCCCCCCCCCAAGTTCTTTACCAGACAATCTCATTCGACCCTCGTGGGACTCCTGTAGTTGCTGTTTTATATGTGACACAGGGGAGCGGGCACAGTAACTTCCCTGAGCGTTGCTGTTTTCTTGTTAATTTTTTAAATGGGCTTTATTTAAAAAGGGAGATAAATGTACATTTCAGCTCCATAAAAAGTCTCATTTCAGATGCTTGTGATTCAAATTAATTAATTAAATACAGCATAAAACACCACCCCAGCCACAAACATGGCAGATGAGTAATGTTTGTTCCATTCAGACAGTTGATGGAGTAAAATTACGAGATTGGTCTGTGATTTAAAAAAAAAAAAAACAAACGCTTTTGACTCCAATTTGGGCGTTTACAGAAAGGGTAGAGACTTGGGCAGTTTGTTTATTTAGAACATTTATTACTGCTTCCGCCCTATTCCTCCAATCACAAAACTTGGGAAGTGTGTGCAAAACCACAAGAGTGAAGTAAAAATCTCCCTAACGCTACTCTTTCGCACTTAGGGATGACTGTTAACGTTTTGGTACGTTTTCTTTCATATTCTTTTCATGGCAAAAAAAAAAAAAAAGGGAAAACATACTCCCACACATGTTATTCACTAATCTAATTTAATAACTATATCATGAATATTTTTCCTTTGTAATTTACTGGGTTTTTTTTTTTTTTTATGGCATGGTTTTTACTGTCTCCATGGTATTGTGACTTACAAGTATAGTTTATTTTACCAAAGCCCATTGTGGAATAGTTAGCTTGTTAATGATTTATTATAATTATAAATAACACTGTGGTGAATATCCTTGTGTGTGACCCCCTTGTTACCACCTCTGATTGCCTTCATACAACATACACCGAGATGTGGAATTTTTGGGTTACTGGCTATGAATATGTTTTGTTTTGTTATTTTTGGCTGTGCCTCGTGGCTTGCAGGATCTTTAGTTCCCCGACCAGGGATTGAACCTGGGCCCCAGGCAGTGAAAGCAGAGTCATAACCACTGGATTGCTAGGGAATTCCCCATTAAAGGAGATGATATATATGGACACAGACACACACACACAAATAATTATAATCTTTTAAATATACCCATAATATGTTATATATATTTACATATATAATCTGCTTATAAAATATATTTTATCTTAATTGATCCTATAAGGAGGATGGAACTACTTTATACCCTCAACAGAGTTTGAGAGATTTAACTTGATTTTTAAAGGTTAACTAGTTTTTTTTAAGAAATGTATTTATAGTAAACATTTTTATTTGTGCTGCAGGGTAAGGCTTAATTTTTAAAAGACCAGTGTTTCTTGACTCAACTTGGACTGAATTTATTCTTTAAACTTGCCCCTTCTTCAGTGCAGTTTGGCCCAGCTTTCTCTTTAGAGTTTCTTTACCTACCTACTTATCTTCAGCAGGCTGACCTACCCACCTGTCTATCTTACTTGGTTAACATTTATCCAAGTTTGAGGATGGAAATAGCTTTCCTCTGAATCAGAACTTTCAGAGTAACCATTCCATGGGGCTGCCTGCAAAGACTTGGGAAGGGGAGAGAGCGAGGAGACTCTTCACGGTCCTTTTTACCCACTAGGTTAATAAATGTGGCCAATTTGGAAAATGTCCTAAAGTATAAAAATGAAAATAAACGTTCCTGAAATCTCACCACACAGAGATAATCATCATCAACATACCAATCTATTTCTTTTGGGGGGGCGTGAAATAGGACACACGGATAAACAGAATTTGAAAGCAAGCTATGCCTGTTTTCTGTTTGTTTAATTATACAAAGAATTGATGAGTACTTTCTGTTGTAAAAAAATATAAACAATGCAGAAACCGAATCTACCACTTCCCTTTCTAGGACAGACTATAAAGGAATATTATTCACCACCCCTACCCAGCTCCCCTGTCACCCATTTCTTCAAAGGAAATGTTTAGCTTCAGCTGAAAGTGAAGTTTCTTGGCCTGGAACCCTGTGTCCCAGAGCATAATTTGAAAGCCACCACCTTACTAAGAACGAGGAGGGACTTCCCTGGCGGTCTGGTGGTTAAGACTTCGCCTTCCAATGCAGGGGGTGTGAGTTCAGTCCCTGGTTGGGGAGCTAAGATCTCATAAGCCTTCGGGCCAAAAACCAAAACATAAAACAGAAGAACGAGGACATTTTTTCCTCCTTACCGAGTGGCATTGATCTTACTGATTGCAAAAATAAATTCAGAATTACAAAAGTGAAGGGCATTTGGATTTAGAATCAACGAATGTTAGGCTTGTTAGGGACCTGGGCGGTCCTCTCGTTTCAGCCTCTCATTTTACGGATGAGAAAACTGAGGCCCAGTAAACATTAGTAAATGCCTTGTCCCAGGTCATTTAGACAGTTCAAAACATAACTGAAATTACAGGATTCTGGTTTGTGTCTGTCTTCTTATTAAATGAAGATGTTGATCTACTTTTAAAAATAAGAAGAAGAGCCAAGTTTTGGTCTGGTTTCAGTTGCAGAGAGCTGAATCCACTCCTATCTAGTTTAAGCAGAAAGGAATTTGTTGGAGGGTATTGAAATGCTTGCAGAAATTGTTAGGCCATCTAGAAAAACCTCTGGGTTGTGCTCTTAGAAACAGCTCTCAGAGCCACACAGCAGATCGGGGTCTCCAAATAGCTGCTGCCTCTTCTGTCATCTGGAAGCCACCCAGCAAATTGGGAAGCTGATGCTACAGCTGTAGGGTTCAGAACCATGGCCATGTTGCCTGGTCAGGAAGCACTGCTGCTGCTTTGGCATGATGTTTTCCAGCCAAGTAGATTCTCCATGAGGAGTCAGCTGAGATGCAGGATGTTGCTGCAGAACATCCAAACACCTCCCTGGCCATTCTGCCAGAGCAAACAACAGAAGCACAGAATCCCCTATTTCCCTTTTCATGGCTAGCTGCAAGGGAGTCTGACACAGTAATTGTCATTTCCCCAGTTCTGCATAACAGAAAAGGGGGACCTTGGATTGGATGATGGACACCTATTTACCATGTGTTCTCAGCAATTTAGTAAAGAGATCAAATGATAAGAAATATGCTTGAGTGCTGTGTTATGGTTATGGAAGGTAGACTAGCAGAGGAACAAAAAATAGCAGGAGGAGTGTATGAAATATAAAAGGACAAATCAAGAAAGAAGCTATATAGAAGCACATTGTCGTGGTGTAGCAGTACTAACTTGTATTGTTTTAGGAGATGTCATTTGAAGTTATGTTGCATTTTTTGCAGCCATGGCCATAGTGTGGTAATTTATTAGCACTTGACCTAACAGTAAATTCAGGACCGGATCCAGCCAGAGTATTGAAGGTGTTTCCCATCCAGCTCTTCAACTTGTATCTTGATATTTGTCACTAAAATCCTAATATCCTAAATGTCTTTCCTGCCCTTTTTCTGGTTTTATTCCCTTCGTACTGTTGAGGAACCCTACGTTCCCTCTCAAAATCCGTAATGTAAGAAGGTGTTTATCTCTGATCTATCACTTAGCATTTACGCTGTGCACAATTGACATTTGGGAAGTGCTTTAGGCAAGATGGCAAACACATTGCAGGTCCTGCATGCTCTTGGGGTGATCATCTTGGTTTCCATATCTTCACTATCTTCACTGGGACTTCATGTCATTCCCCCAATTTTTCCGCATCGTTCTTCGCTATTTCTTGGCCATTGCCAGCGTCCTGGTGTGACAGCTGAGGGCCTAGTGTTTGCAGCCCTGAGTTTAGGTTTGGCTGGATTAATGTCAGGTTCATTTAAGAACATCCAGCAATGATTAAATTGAAAATGAGAGGTATGGGAGAAGAGGGAGGGGAGAAATCGACAAAGGGTCAAAAATTCAGAGAGGGATGGCATGATGGGTAGTGGTCAGCAAGTTTAAGTTCCTGGCAACACGTGACCAGCAACCTTCCCAGGCCGTGAGCTGCTCAGGCTCAGGAGGGTCAGTTGCTCCTACTGAGTGGTTGCTTGATGGGGTAGAGCAAGGGGAGAGGAAGCCTAAGAAAGTAATGATTCTGTCTCCGGAAGAGTTTCCTTTTTTGTTCACATGGTTAAGCCCTGAATCTCTGAGCATGTAGAAACAGTGATGGAGTATGGGGTCACGTGTCAGATGACGTAGTAGATTTTTGAGCAGCCATGAAGACCAGGGGTTCATGGGGTGAAGGGGTGGGGCTGTTAAGCCAGGCAGGGCTTCTTGGAATAGCAGAGGTTTGAACAAAGTCTTGAAAGAAGGAATCAGTTAGTCTGGGGGAGAATCAGGGAGTGCTGTCTTGGTTTTTGGTCTTTGTTCCCGGTCCAAGGGCCTCTGACAAGGACTTGGGAGCCATGAAGCAAGCATTGGGGGCCATCATGCCTTGAGTTGGCCTTCTCTCGGGTGGCAGGGGACATATCTGCTGACCATGAATAACAGCTTATGGCCAGGCTTCTCCTCATCTGGCATGTCACCTGGGCACCTAATTGTCTTCAGTGTTCTCTTTGCACTTCTCACCTGCTGGACATGAGCCCTCATGCTTTGTGTATTCTAAGGATGCACGGCTTGGTGTTAAAGGCATCCCGTGCTCTATTCATCCATACATGCGGCTAGAGGACAGCGGGTACCATGAGATTAGGGAAGAGTCATATAGATGCTGTTTTTGGACCGGGCTGGGTAGTTTCAGTTCTGGTAGGTATCTGGCTTTGAGCAGGTGGTTTAACATCTGGAAGCCTCAGTTTCCTCAGTTGTAAAATGGGATAATGATGAACCTGAGTTCATGGAGTTTTGGGGGAGATTAAGTGAAACAAGGCACATAAAATGCTTAGCCTGGAGCCGGCCTCGGGGCCCACACACTATACGTGGCATCTGTCATGGCTGCTGCTGCTGCTCCTGGTTTTCTGACCTTTACCGCCCCCCACTCTTGGCGGGGATGGGGGAACTCCTGACTCCTTGACACCTGCCTAAACAGGAACCCTGTTCTAAATTCCTGATCCCAGGGGACTCACAGCCAAGACATGAAACCCCTCCTCCCTGCTCTCTCCTTTCCTTCCTCTTTTCCTCTTCCCATCCTCTCAGTCCTTTCCCTTCCTCCTCTTCCATTTACTGAACCTGGAGTTTGTTTCCAGTGCTTGCTGTGTGCCTGATAAGAAGTGATACCCAGGTGTTGGGTTCTGGGTGGAGAAGGTGAGACACATCATGTACTACATTCAGAGGAGGTCATGTGGACTAGTGGTTGGGGTGTAGGCTTGGAACCATATTGCCTGGGCTCGTGGTCTAGCTCTGTCCATTCCTCTGCACCTCTGTACCTCTGTTTCTTTTATCTGTAAATTGGAGATGATAGCTTCCCCCTCATAGGGTTGTGGCAAAAGTTAAACATGTCCGTATGTGGCAGGTGCTTACAACAGTGCCTGATGCAGAGTGAGGGCCCCAAAATGTTAGCTGATGTACTGCCAGTGATGAAAATGTGATGATATAACATGATCACACCCTCCACATAAGGCTTCCATAAGGACTGAGGGCAGTGCACTTGAGGCATGCCCAGCAGGAAGAAAGGCTCTCAGCTTGCTCTGAGTCAGTGTGGTTGGGGGTCCCTGGGATGAGCAGCCTGGTGGGAGTGGGGCGCTGGTGTAGGGCACGCATGGGAGATGTGTTTAGAGGTGAGGGTGGCCATGCTCCCGTCCCCTTCCTTTCCCCTCCACGTGGGTGGCCCTGATGGCTGAAAGGTGTCTGTTCCCACAGCAGAGGTACCCAGGCCCTGTCTGCTGAGTCTTGCTCCGGCCACCCGGGAGCAGCAGGTTGAGTCGGGCTGCCTGCCTTTGAACGTGCGCTCACCTGCCTCTTTAATTAGATGATATGTGGTTTCCCTTATCTTCCTGAGAGAGGATTTCTCCTTTCAGGTGATCGGCTGTTGATGCCAGTAGGGGATTAGAGTTCCTGCTCCCATTTTCCCTCTGGCCCTGTTGCAGGAGTCCAAGATAGAAAAATCACGTTTGTGCAGTGATGGGTGAGTCACTGGGTGAGTCCAGGAGACGGATGCCTCCAATGCCTTTTCAGGTGAACGAAGCACTTTTACATACAGTCTGATTGGATCCTCACAGCAATGGTGTAAAAGGCCGGGAACGTGGCCCCATTTCATAGATGCAGTAACTGAGGCTCAGAGAGCTGATGTGTCTGGCTCAAGGTCAAACAGCCAGCAGGCGGTGAGCTGGGAGCGCAGTCCAGGTCTGGACCTAGTTCCTGGTCCTCTCCTCTGGGTCATGTCATGGTCCACCTCCTCTTGGTTATCCATAAAGCTTCACTTTTGGTTCAGTTCAGTTCAACAAATGTGTTCTGAAACCACGTGTTACTCCTTCAGTATCACACACCAGGCCACCCCACATAGCACCTGTCCACCTGTCGGCTCTCAGGCCCCTTCCCCTTGGTAGGGAGTTGCTGGAAAGCCCCAAGAATGGGTGTGGGAGATCTTGGCCTCTTGGTGACCCCATGTTCTGGAGTTGGAGAAACTTCTGGCGGGTGAAGTCACTGGTGGCCTAGTTTTCAGTTTGTGATTTTTCATCCTCCTTAAGCGTTAGACAGGGGAAACCAAACTCTGGGGCCCTTCCTTGCCTTCCTGACCCTCTTGAGGAGTGGGTCTGCTGGTGAGTGAAACATTAACATTTCAGAAACAGAGTCTTAGTCTTCCGGGCAAACGTGGCCTCCCTGTTGCTTTCTACAATCAAGGATTTCTTCCTTTTGCCTTGTGACACGTTTGCTGCTAAAACCTTCATGTGAATGAGATTCTACCCTCACGCAGGGAGGGGAAGCACATGGTCATTCCGGGGGCCGTTTCGACCTGAAAGTGCCATTTTGGAGGTGCTTGGGGTGGAGTCAGAAAGGAAGGACTGCACTAGGCCTGACCGCGGGTACTACTGGTCTGGTAATCGTTAACTAGGCCTGGAGTCAGGGTGTCCAGTTCTCCGGGGCATTTGCTTAGAAACTCTCCCACCTGTTACATCACCCTCTAGTGTCAAATCGCTGGCCTGGATCCTGAGTTGGAATCCTGTGTCAGGGAAAGGGCAGGGCATCTGGGGCCCGGCCAGGTGAGCAGGGCTCCCGTACACTCAGCCCTGTGTGCAGGGGGCCTGCTGCACCCTGAGCTTCCGGCTGGTTCATCTCGGTGGCCGCTTGCCCCATGAAAGTAGTCGTCTTACCACAAGGACTTCAAATCTGTTTGACCACAAATCTATTTCTCTGGATTCTGCAAATGGCAGAATTTGGAAAGAAATACATTCATTTCTTTTCCCGCTCACCATCACTTAAGAACACCCACGAAGCTGCTTTGTTTAGCTCAATACGGCAGAGAAGAGGTTGGAACTAGATAAAGACCGCCATCCTGTCACTCCTCCCCCCTCGCAGAGTGAGGCAGTGGAGGAGCTTGTTCGTTCCATTCCCAGTTCAGGGACAGTGGCGTGTCGAGCTTTGTGGGTGGGTAACTCGGGGAGACAGTTCTGGAGTGACCAGTCTTCCTTGAGGAAAGAAGGCCTTCCCTGCGGCTGAAGGCCCCCTCCCTGACTCTGCTGTAGGCTTGGAGCAGGGGGGCTGGTGAGATGTGCGGAACTGGCTTCTTCTGCCACCGCCTGGGCCCACAGTGGTACCTGGCGAGTGGCAGCGCTGGCTTCCTGTGTTACGTGTCCCCTGACGCACTCACTGCTGGCCCGCAGTCTGGCGTTCCTCCCAGGGTGTTCAGCCACGGATGCTTCTCTTCCTTCCATCCGTCTCATGCTTTCTGCAGACCCATCCCAAGTCCTGATTTCACTCTTGGATCCCACCCCTCATCAGCCACACCCACCCCCACACCCTTCAGAGCAAAAGCCCAACAGCCTCACCCACATCCCGTGCGCCCGTTCTCTTTTGTGCTGTGTGTTCACCCCACGTGGCTCCTGGCTTCTAGGTGCCCATGTTTTGAGAATAATGGAGAAAACCCACCGCCTGTCTCTCCTGCTGAGTCTCCTTCCCCCAGCCCTTCTCTGTCTCAAAGTTCAGTGTTCCCTCCAGGCCACCCTGGGCTGGGGGAGATGTGGAGTCTCTCCCTGTTACTTTACAGAAGGGTGTCTTTATTCAATTTGACTGTTGCTATTATGTGGCGAAACTTTCAATAAAAGTCGTGATTTATGAGATGTGTGTGGCTGCGGTTGTTTCTTCGTTTTCTTGCTTTTTTCTTGCTCTGCTTTTTTTTTTTTTTTTTTCTGCTTTGTCATCTATCAGGGAGAGAAAAGCCAGGCCTGATAATTTCTTGGCCCATCCTGTGTGCACTTAAAATGTCAGCTGTCGGCCTGTCAGGAAGTTGTTTCTCGGGTGGGTTTCTGCCTCCTTTTTCTTCTCCCCGCAGCCCCCCACCCTTTCCACAGGCAGAGGCCCTGCTGCATCCTGCAGGCTGGCGATAAGGGGGAAGCAGGGAACTGGGGGTTGGAGGGGAGGGAGGTGGCCCCCGGTGTGGCCCTCGGCCCCGTGTACGCCTCAGCCGCTGTGTGTCCACAGCTTTGTCAGCTCCTGATTGCTTCATAGCAAGAGGCAGGCAGGGTCCTTTCAGGGAGGTTCCAGAATTTTCTTTGTTCTTGAATACAGCACCCCCCAATCCTTAGATTTTTCTGGCCTGACCACTCTAGAAATCCTTCCCTTTTTCTTTTTTGTCGAGTATGTGCCTGCTAGATAAAAGGCGCTTGAATAGAGGGCTTCGCTATTGGGTCTTGGCCGCTGAAAACAGGCTAATTGGAGATAGAAGCCAGTTGTCACAGAGGTGCCTGTGGCAGGGGGTGGGGGGAAGGAGGGTCCCCGGGAAATGCCAGGGTGACTTTTGCATCTCTCCCCTCCTCCTGCTTTTTCTATTAGCTGTTTGCCGAAACGCATCCGAGGCTTTGTGGAGCATCACCCAACAATAGCATCACCCAAGTTGTGTCCTGCATCTTAAGCACCAGGTTAAGGCCTCATTCTGTGTCTGGAATTGTTCCCCGCTGAGCCCCCAGAGGGTGTGTAAATACATCTTTAACCCACAGTGGGTGGCCTGGGAGGGACCAAGGAAAGCTGGCTTGCTGCACTTGAACAGAGCGTGGACCCCTCGGTTTCACAGCGGCAGCTTCCGAGGTTGAGCTGTCCAAACTTGTGTGTTGGTTAATCCCCGAGTCCCCCAGCCCCAAACTATGAGCAGATGTGGGATTTGCCTTCCAGTTGCTTACAATCTTAGGGGGACTCTGCTATTGTGAACTCCCTGGATCTTTTAAATTTGAGTGTTCCGTCTCCCCAAGGGTAGTTGGTGGCTTCATCACAGACCTGCTACTGCCACGTGTCCGTTCCCTCGTTTCTACTTCTGCCGCCAGCATCCACCAAAACCGCTCATCTAGTTTCAAGTGGCTTCTCTCCGGTGGCCTGTCTCTGATTCCAGACTTAATGCACCCTGCTCCCGACTGCCCAGGGGGTCTGGGCCAGTCCTCGAGAATTCCAGAGCTGCAAGTCCAGCCTCACTCTTCCTGCCTCAAGTCACACAGGTCCCCAGGCACAGTGTGCCCTTGAGCCCCTCTGTGTGCGGGTCCTCCCTCTCCAGGCTCCAGGCTTCTGACCTCCCTTTCTCTTGCCTAGAAAAACTCACTCATTTTTAAGGGGTCATCTTACATATCTCCTCCCCTCTCTTGAAGCCTCTCCCGCGTCTTCCTTTCCCACAAGCAGTGACAGCTCGCACCTTTCTCCCTGCAGCCCCCTGCTGGTTCCTTTATGACTGGCTAACATATCATTTCCCTGGTCCCTGTACCTGTCCTGTGTGCCCCACTAGAGGTTTAGCCACGGAGGACAAGGACTCTGTATGTCACTGCTGTCCAGTAGAACTTTGTTCGATGAGCTCTATGTTCTGTGCCGTCCAGTGCACATGGCCCCTGCGCGTCTGAAATGGGGCTAGTGCAACTCAATTGTTCATGACTGTGAATTTTAATTAATTTAAGTGTAAGTAGCCACATGTGGCCAGTGATTATCATGTTGGACATTGCACATGCGTGTCTTGTTTATCTGTATTTTCAGAAACCCTAACACTGTGCTCTGCACCTAAGGCAAGCCTCGTAAGTACTGCCGAAGGAAACAGGAATCACTTAGGTATAGAGTTATATTAGCTGTGTGTTCTTTGCCCATTTTCCATGCAATTTGATTTGTAAGTTGGATTCAGTAGATTATATATTTGAGCACCGCCAATGCTTTGGGGGATACAAAGATGAATAAACACAGTCTCTTCCTGCCAGGAATTTGAACACGATGGGTAGATATGTAGTGATAATGGGAAGCCACTGTTCAGGAACAGTTTACATCCTGCGCGGGTGTGGAGACAGGAATCGTTTATGGTGTCTGAAGGGAGATCGGGGAATGCTTTAGAATGTTCGTGCATTCACTAGGCAAATATTTATTGACTGTCACTTATGACCCAGGTACCAGGAATACATCTGTGAACAAAACAGACCAAATTCCTGATCTCACAAAGCTTCCTTTCTGGTGGGAGGGAGACAGATGATAAATAAAATAGGTAAATCGCAGTTGTTAGAAGATGATAAGCTGAAGGAAGGGCTTGGGAGTGTTGGGGTGTGGGGTGGACTCGCAGCTTTAAATAGGTTGGTCTAGGAAGGTCTAGTAGACAAGGTGACATTTGAGCAAAGACGTTTGGACCGAGGTGTGAGGGCTTGGAAAAGGGTGATGGGCAAACGTAGGTGGAGGCAGGTTTCTGGGGGAGGGGGCAGCTTGAATGAGGGCCTGGGGGTGTAGAAGTGCATGCAGTGGTCAGAGCAGCGAGGCTGGAGCGTGGAGTGTACAGAGAGTGGGAGGCGGGGCTGCAGAAGTAGTTTGGAACCTAGTAATACAGGTTGAAACCTTGAAAACCGTGTTGATGATTTTCGATGTCTCTGCAGATATCCTGTCTCCCTGATTAAAGTATCCACTCCCCCCCACCCCCACCCCTGCCCCGGGACAGTGGTTCCTGTTATTACTCTTCATTTCTCTTCCCACAAGGTTTCACTCCAAGTAGCTGCTCAGAAATTGTGTTGATAAAGGGACAGTTACAACGCAGCCATATCGTCATGATGAGATTTTTGCAAAAGAAAAAGCATGATAAGATCAGGTTTCTCCTCCGGTTAATTGTGCCACTGGCTCTTATTTCCTTTCTAGGTCTCTTTTTGTGCAGACTGAGTATTCTGCAGGGACCCATGGGGCTCAGTCTCTGTGTTTTAACACATTCCTTTGACCTGGATTATCTCTGGGACACAGAGAAGGTTTTGGGGAGCAAGGCAGGAACAGAGTGGAAAACCGGTTGGGCCTTTAGGGGGACAGGATTGTGGCCAGGGAGAGGAATGCTGCATTTCCCAGCCCAAAGCCTTGACGGCTGGACAGGAAGTGAGTTGCCCTGAGCTGCAGATGCCACTTGACGAACAGCTGTGCAAGACGATTATAGTTTCACATGTATCCTGGGTATCAAAAATCCAGACTTCACACAGAGAGATGGGGGAAGCCCAAGGGCAAGGAAGGGCTTTTAAAACAGCTTGCTTGTCAGCCTGTTTTCAGGTGGCTGCTTGAAACTACTGCTGTTTACAATGGGAACCATTTCTCTCCAGAAAAACCTGACTTTTCAGACATCTACCTTTCTAAAGGCAGAGGTGACCACAGTGAGCATGTGGCTGTGTGCCTTGAAATGCTTGTGCTCGTGGCCAGTTCCTCAGTGCCAGTTACCGTCAGCAGTAAGGTTTCCTCTAAATGAACTCTCACAACTATTCACGGGGAACAAGTATCTCCAGCACTCAGCACCCCCAGGGGCCCGTCTGGGAGAGCTGCTCACGTGGCAGCTTGGAGTTTGTGGATGAACCTTGCGTAGATTCCTGGCCCGGCAAGTACTGAGATTGGTCGTGGAAAGTGTGTGGGTGAGGTCTGGAGCCAGTGAAACGGAAACCTGATTCCTCCTTAGCTTACTAAACATCTTTATGTTGTTGGACACCACTGACCATTCCCTTCTGTTTGAAATGCCCTAACTTTGGCGTTACAGCTATCATTGCTGTGTAACAAATTGCTCCCAAATTTAGCAGCTTAAAGCAACCATTGTACTTATGCTCAGGGAATCACTGGGTCAGGAATTCAGACAGGGCACAACAGGGATAGTTGGTTTCTGCTTCACCATGCTTGGACCTCAGGCTGGAAGACTTGACATCTGGGTGGTCACTGGAGGTCAAAGCGCTGGAATCATCTGAAGCCTTATTCACTCATATGTGTGGTGCCTGGGCAGGGAAGACTTCATGAGTGGAGCTCCAACATGTGGTCTGATGATTTGGCTGCGCTTCCTTACAACATGGTGGCTTCAGGGTAGTTGGACTTCTTACTCGGTGGCTCAGGGCTCCAAGTATGCATGTCCCAGAGAAAAAGCTGGAAGCTATAGCATCTTGTATGACCTAGCCTGGGAAGTCACATACCATCCCTTCTTCTGTATTCTATTGGTTGAAACAGTCACTAGCTTACTCAGATTCAAGGGAAGGGGAATAGACCAAAGGACCATATTCTGCAATTGGTAAAATGGTTTTCTCTCATTTCTCTCCTGGTTCTTTGGCCATTGTTTTGGGTTTCTGAAAGATGTTGGGATTCCTTCTGAAACTGTCCTTGTCCCTGCTTTTACCCTACCCTCTCATCTTGTTCACTCCCATGATTTTAGTGGCCACTTAGACACTGGTAGATTCAATCTGGGTCATCTGGTTCAGTCTTCCTCCTAAGCTCCAGAACAGATGCACAACTTGTCCTATGGACACTGCAAATTTAATACACCCAAACTGAACACATGCATCGTTCCTCTGCAGACCTGTTTCTTCTGCACTCCTCATCCCAGTGGGTGATAACCTCCATTGACTCAGCCACCCAGTAAATTCAAAATTCCTTCCCCTCCCTCGGCTCTGCATCTGGCCATTTACCTAGTCCTGATAATTTTGTCTCCTGCTCACTCTTAAATCTCTTCCTGCTTTGTTATGCAAAACATCCTTGCTTTTGTTCAGGGCCCCTTCATCTTGGACTATTATGATAAGCTTCTGACTGTTCTTACAGTGTCTATTTTCAAGCCCTCCGATCTGTCCTCTGCAGAGTGACTTATCTAAGCTGGCCATGTTAATCCTCTCCTTCCAATCTTTGACCTCTTGTCTTCAAGATGAAGTCCAGTCTCCTTGGTCATGGTCTACAAGACTCCACGTCTCCATCTGTGTCTCCCATTAAATTCTCCTCTCCACTCGATTCCTAGCACTGCCACGCTTTAGTGCCTGAAACAAGCAAAGATATCTCATGCTGTTATGACTCTGCCTGCCCTTCTCTCTCGTCTTCCTGGGAAATTCCCGCTTATCCTTGAAAACCCTCGTCAGACATCTCCTCTTTGAAGCCTTCTCTGACTCTCCTGACACGGTTCCTCGTGTTTCCCTCGGTCTTATTTTGCACGCGCCTGCCATTGTGTGTTTCTGTCAGACCCCTGTGAGATCTTCGAGGACAGAGAACTAAATCATTTTGTTTGGGTTCCCAGGGCCTGGTGGGGACGAGGTAGTCATTAACGTTTGATGTCAGATACGATCAAGAGCCAGCGATACAGACGCTGGTCGTCGTCACTGAATCTGTGACTGCCAGGGGTTTCGGGACCCTCCCTGTTTCACTTGACCCTTTACGTGGTTTCTTATCAAGAGTCACCGATTGTCCTTTTTATATATAAAAGTGACCCTACCAAATCACTAACTGTGTTTGTCCAGAGAAAGGTCTGTCTGACTCAGTCCAGCAGGACCTTTCAGAGCAGCACTCTGTGTCGTCTCTGCCTCCGGAACGGGACTGTGGGCCAGTTGTTCTGTGTAGGAATGAAGCCTTTTAGCTCCTGAAGCTTGTGTCCAGCTTAGCAACCAGAAGTGCTGGGAATTACCAAGGGTCCAGAGAGGAGACAAGGAAGGTGCCCGGGGACCTTGAATCATCCACAAACTGGGTAATTCAAGAGCAGGGAGTATATGTTCATCTTTTGTTCAACCTGTATTTGTTGAGTACTACCTGCTGTGTGCTGGGTGTTCTTCTAGGTGCTAGGAATGCAGTGGTGAACAAAACAGACAAAATTCTTACCCTTATGATGCTTCCATTCTGGAGGGTGAACTGACTCTCCCTTAGGAGGCTTCCATTCTTGGGGGACAAGGGGCATCCTGCCCATGGCTGATTAGGCTGTGAGCCTCTAGCTAGGGCCTCATGCATGGCAGGCACTGAACAAATGTTTGTGGAGGGAATGAATGAGTGTTGTTGGACAAATGAGGTTTAACTGGGCAGATTTTTCTTCCTTGAGGGAAGGGAACGAGATTTTATGAAGCACTTGCCAGGTGCAGGGTAATTTCCCCATAGAAGACCCTGGTCTTTCAGGCAGAAGTGCCCTTCAGAGAGACCGGATGCCATTTGTCGGGCCATGTGGCTGATTTGACAGCCCCCCAGAGTGGACTACAAAATGAGCCCTCCGCCATTCGGCCGGCGGCTACAGGTCCCCAGTTACCTCTTTGCCTCAATAAACAGCCAGCCCAACCAGTTAGCTGCGTTGGGCACATTGGGGAACATATCTTTTCTTTCTCTTTTTCCCGTGGTTTGGTTGGCCGAGTGCAGCTGTTTTACATAGAACAGGCATCATGGCTATAAAACATGTGTAACACTACACATTTCGTCAAGTTCCTGGTGGACCGAGTTCTGTTTCATTGGTGATATTTTTGCTGCCACTGTTATTTCCTTTTTCTCCCCTGTTTATCCCTCTGGAAAATAAAGTTTTCTTTTATGTGAGGATTTATAGAAATATGTTCCTGGCATGAGGAGAGCACAGGCATGTTAGGATATTGGCGTTGCAGAGAAAGATGACCTCCGAGGCATGGACGGCTTTTACCTCTTACAGAGAGTGACCTTGCTAATGTGGAAGAGCCTGTTTCTCTTTGTAGGGTAAGGGGCTGCCTAGGTTAAAGTGGATAAAGTCACTGCTTTGCACTGAGATAGCATCCTTTCTGCTGGAGCATCTTCAGCCCTTGGAATATCGCAGTTGCCCAGGACCACTGCTGGCGGTGAGCTGATTCAGGGTGGTGTCGGAGAAATCTGAAGAAAGTAAAACCAACGTTAACTAGTCTTTCAGTTTAGAAGTGTGCTTCTTGCCTTTTTCAAGTGCTTCTCCTTCTGTTTTGTCTGCAGGACAGTCAGGGAAGGTTTGATTCCCATTCATGGCCAAACCAAGACAGTTGAAGTGACTACTGGGGCAGGGCAGGTGGCTGGGAAGGGGGAAGAGGGAATTTGTGTACTTGTCTTTCCAGCCCCATGCTAAGCCTGTTTCATGTGTTAACTCTTTTAATTCCATTTCGTTAGAGGGAGAAATTCAAGGTCAGAGAAGCTTAGTCACTTGTCGGGGTCACCTAGTAGGTACGTGTCAGAGTCGAGGTTCCTGGGTTCCTCTTTCCGCTCTGTCACTTGACCTGCTCAGGGTGCTGGGATTGGGACCTGGCCCTCCCATCTCTGAAGTCTCTAGACTCTCCAAATCGGATGCTGTTTTCTGCCTCCAAGGATATCTTTGGTTTAGAAAGATCCCCCTCCCTGTCTTGAGGGGTGAGACGTTTAGTAACGTAGAGGGACTTGCTCCTCACTGTCTTGGCTTCTCTCTTTCACTGCAGACACTTCTCTGGGTCCCCTCTTTCCCTCAAAGGAAGCTCCGTGTGGCGGGTGGTAGGGACCAGGGCAGCATAACTTGGGAGGGGAATTTGGCTTTTTTTTTTCTTGACAGGTGAAATTTGTGGCCTAACAGATGGCTGAGTGTATTTCCGAAGACGACCACACCAAGGGTGCCATGTGCTTATCTCTCCTCATGCCTCCCCCACCTGCCCGCACCTTCTCTCCCACCCCCAGGATGTTTCCGGAGCAGTAGAATGAGTGACAGAGCATGGAAGGACCTGCTCCTGGGGAAGTGGCCCCCAGGCTGCACGCGGGCCGCTAGGTCTGGGGGCTGGGGACCTGCCTTCGGATGTGTGCTTTTCTCGCCACTCTTGCTTCCTTGCCAACCTCTCAGTGTTCAGACGACCCAGCCCCCCACAGCAGCCCTGCTTTTCTCTTCAGCAGCCGACTGAAGAGTTGCTCCCCTGTTTAAACGCTGTGGAGGTTTTCTGTTGCTCCCCAGCACAGCTGGCAGGGCAGGGCCCTCCCTGCCTGGCCTGGCCCTCCTCCTCCTCGCCTTCCACTGACACCTTAAACTACAGGCCCCCAGGTTCGCTGGCAGCCTTTCAGCCAATACTGAAGACGCTATAACCTCTGCTGGGGAGGCCCTTGTCCCCTTCTTTTCCTGGCTCCCCAGACCCCAGACCTAGTAACCCTCATGCAGCCTGGGGTCCATTTCCCCAGGAGCAGGTCTCTCCCTGCTCTGACTTCAAGCCTCAGGTCTTATACCCCAAAGCCTCACCAGGCTGCAGTAATAAGCCTGCTACTTGACTGTTAACACTTTCAGAGCAGAGACTGGGCCTTGGTCCACTTAACATCCATCAAGCGAAGCACCGTGTTCGGCACATAGTAGGTCCTCAAAACATGTTTGGCCATAATCCAAAAAGAAACGTACCATAATGTTCATTGCAGCACTGCTTACAATAGCCAGGACATGGAATCAACCTAAATGTCCATCAACAGATGAATGGATAAAGAAGATGTGGCACATGTATACAATGGAATGGTACTCAGCCATAAAAAGGAATGAAAATGGAGCTATACGTAATGAGGTGGATAGACCCAGAGTCTGTCATACAGAGTGAAGTAAGCCAGAAAGAGAAAAACAAATACTGTATGCTAACTCATATATCTGGAATCTTAAAAAAAAAAAAAAAAAAGGTACTGATGAACCCAGTGACAGGGCAAGAATAAGGATGCAGATGCAGAGAATGGACTGGAGGACACGGGATTGGGGGGGTGGAGGGCAAAGGGGAATCTGGGTCGAAGTGAGAGATTAGCATAGACATATATACACTACCCACTGTAAAATAGATAGCCAGTGGAAAGTCGCTGTATGACAAAGGGAGATCAACTCGATGATGGGTGATGCCTTAGAGGGCCGGGACAGGGAGACTGGGAGGGAGTCGCAGGAGGGAGGGGATATGGGGATATATGTATAAATACAGCTGATTCACTTTGGTATACCTCAAAAGCTGGTACAAGAATGTAAAGCAATTATATTCCAATAAAGAGCTTAAAAAGAAAAGACTACTAGTCGTAAAAAAGAAAAAAACCAAAACGTGTGGTAAGAGAATGAATGAATGAATGTGGCCGCCAGACAGTGCTCTGCAGTTGATGTTCGTATCTTACCCTCTCGGTCTTCCGTCTCACTCTCGTGGGATTCAGCAAACGTTTTCTGAGCACCTACTGTGTGCCAGGTGCTTTCACATACTTGTCTCTGGTGATGCTTACGGCGGCTCCGTGACATATAGGTATCGCCCCCACTTTGCCCGTGGCTCACCTGGAAGGACTCAAGCCCAGCGCTCCCAGGTTCAAGTCCCAGCCTCCTTCTGCTCTTCCCTGGCTTCTCCCCCTTCTTGTGTGCAGTATGGTAATAACAAAAGAGAATCTTTGCTTTCGCTGAGGTCTCTGTCCCCCACTTCTCTCCTGTAAATTGGCACAGGCAGCTTCTTGCAGAGCCCTGTCTGTACAGTAGAATCATCCGGAGAGTGTTGAAAAAACACTCATGGCTCAGGCCTTACTGCAGACCAATGAAATCAGAATCCCCGAGGGTGGGGCCCGGTATCTGTAGGTTTTAGGGGCTCCCCAGGCTATTCCAGGGTGCAGCCAGGGCTGAGCCCTGCTGTCCTCCAGGAGTGTCAGGGAACCTGCAGCCTGGCGCAGCTCCGTGGATTAGGTAAAACGTGCTCATCAAGAACTGATTGCCATGTGCATCTAAAATATGTTAATGAAGGTAATCAAGGCTCAGGGTTAAGGCTGCCGTTTGTTCTTTTCGTGAAATCAACTGGAGGGCCTGGGGGATGGGACACCTTGGCTTCAGAGCCTGCCTACCAGCCAAGTTTTTATCCTTTCTCTCGCAAGAAGAGCCCTGTCGTTGTTCCTGGAGTCTTCTCTCAGGCAGTGTTCCCCAGCGTACGGGGATGCCCTGCTCAGCCTGGTTTTGCTTAACCAAGGGTCTGTCTCCTGACCATCCTTCCTGACATGGTTTTTCAGCTTGCACCTTAAGCTTTCCTGCATGTCACGTGGAGGACACAGAGGCTCTCTTGGTTCCAAGAAACTTTTAAATACTTAACTTCTTTTTAAAAATTAATGAATTAATTAGTTATTTAATTGAAGTATAGTTGATTTACAATGTTGTGTTAGTTTCTGGTGTGCAGCAGAGTGATTCAGTTATACATTATATATATATATATATATATATATATATATATATATATATTTAAATATTCTTTTCCATTATGGCTGATTGTAAAATACTGATTGTAGTTCCTTGTGCTGTACAGTAGGACCTTGTTTATCTGTTTTATACTTGGTAGTTTGTATCTGCTAATCCCAAACTCCTAATTTTTCCCTCCCCACCTTTCCCCTTTGGGAAGTATAAATATGTTTTCTATGTCTGTGAGTCTGTTTCTGTTTTGTAAATAAGTTCATTTGTATCATATTTTAGATTCCACACATATGATATCATATGATATTTGTCTTTAGCTTAACTTCACTTAGTTTGATAATCTCTAGCTCTGTCTATGTGGCTGCAAATGGCATGATTTCACTCTTTCTAGTGGCTGAGTAATATTCCACTGCATATATGTACCACATCTTCTTTATCCATCCATCCGTCAATGGACATTTAGATTGCTTCCATGTCTTGTCTATTGTAAATAGTACTGCTACAAACATAGGGTTGCATGTATTTTTTCAAATGATGGTTTTCTCTGGATATATGCCTAGGAGTGGGAGTGCTATATCATATGGTAGCTCTATTTTTAGTTTTTTGAGGAACCTCCACACTGTTTTCCACAGTGGCTGCACCAGCTTACATTCCCGCCGACAGTGTAGGGGAGGGTTCCCTTTTGTCCACACGCTCTCCAGCATTTGTTATTTGTAAACTTTTTAGTGATGGCCATTCTGATGCATCTGAGGTGGTACCTCACTGTAGCTTTCATTTGTGAAGTGCTTAACTTCTGAGTAGAAACTGTCTCTCTGGTAGTTGCTACCCAGACGACCTGAAATGTTTTAGGAAAAGAGTGGTTTGGGAAGTAGGAAGGGATGGTTTGAAGTCATCGCCGTAGCTGTGTGTTCATCAGTCCCGGGCCCACACACGGGCTGGCTTCATTTGACCCTGACCACGGCCATGAGCAGGGCCTCAGGCACCTCTCGGCCTGGGGGTTGGCACTGGGGAGGCTGGAGCCAGGGGAGAAGCTCTGAGGAAGGTTTGTGTTAGTGGCATAGGCTCGGGGGTTGGGTTGACCTTGGTGGCTTGGTTGGGGGTACGGGGCTTCCCATGGGCCATGTTCGTAGCGTTAGGATTTCACATTTGCCATCTCAGTTTGTGTTGTTCAGGCCAGGGCCTTGTGACCGTTTTTCAGAGGAGGAAGATGTCTCCCAGCGCTGTTGAGAGACTTGACCTCTTTTCATCTGACCAGCCTGGGGAGTTCTTCAGTATGTCTCAGTGTACACAGATGTGCTTGAAAACTTGAAAACGTGAAACCGGCGGGGGGCGTGGGGGGGGCAGAGAGAAGGATTTTAAACTTGTTGTTACTGTTTCCCTTGGATCATTTCTGTCGGCGGGATCACCTTGGACCTGTGCTTTAGCCATGGGGCCCCGAGACCTTCGTGTTACCATTTCTACGGCCTTGCGCCTCACCATGAGTCATCCCCTGTGTCTTCAGAAGATGTCCACCCTGGGTGGGTAAATCAGGCTCCCACAGCTGGAGGGACGGGCACGGGTGGAAGGAACTGAGTTCATCCCAGCCCACCGTTCTGTGTGGCCTTCTTTCCCACCTCTTTCTGAGGTTTGTTAAGAGTCTGCTTTGGCTGCCTGTCCCTTGGCTGGGGCTTTAGAGGCACCTCTTTTGTATGCAGAAATGCATGGCTTCCTGGAAAATTCAGCAGTAGCAAAGGGTACTTACTTAATTTCGCTTAATGCCGTTGCTGTAAAAGATGATGGGTTTTAATTGCCTCTGTGTGTTGGTAATCATTCGAACCCTGGAGAGACTCTGGGGCCTTCCGTGTACTGAGCCCATCACTCTGTGGCAAGTAATGGGGGCCAGGGGCTCTGAGAAGGATGGAGGGGTGGAGACACTACCCGTGGATGCAGAGCGGCTTGGGTACCTGGGATTATGGTGTGATGGCCAGCCAGCCACCTCGCTCAGCATCCGATGACGCGCGGGTCACGATCCTTAATTTCCTGTGCTTTCTCAGGCGGCACTCCATCCCTGCACCTTTTTCTGTTACCCCCCAGCCCCCAGTCTGAGTGCCGCTGGCTAGGATATTACTCTCTGATACCAATCTGTGGACAGGTCACCCTCTCTGGCTGCTGCTTTTCCCCCAAGGGTAAGAGGAAGTAGTATTTTTCAAATTAGCCTGGAGGGAGCCAGAGGAGGGCTCAGAAAGGACTGGGGAGTCAGCCCCCTGCTGAAGCAGCCTGATCATTTCATTAGGAGATCATGCTCTCTTTTAGGTGAGTTACTGTTGTTTTAATCAGAGGTAATGTTGTAACCTGGCTATGTCAGCTAATTGTGTGTAAATTATATTCTGGCCCCATATAGATGAAGGCTGTTTTTTTCCTTCCAATTTTAAAGCTATTTAGAGGGAATACCAAATTGTAGTCTAAACCCTGGTGCTCTCTGGCTAATAGCTATAGATGGGGAGGCAGTGCTCTGCGAAACATTTGGGGTTATATTTATAATTAGTTTCCTCCGAAGTTAAATCAGTTTCTGCAGTTGACAACATCAGATATTGTTATACCTTTGTCCAGTGGTCAACCATAGGTGAATTGAGGCACCTGGAATTAGCTGGTGGATGAAACAGGGGGAAGCATGCTTTCTTGGACACTTGGGTTTATTTTAAGCCCATTTTGCATTCAGTCTCAACTTAGGGATCTTTCGGGCCTGTCATTAAGAAAAACCCCAGAAACAGCTTTAGTGAGATACAATTCACATGCCATATAATTTACCCATTTGAAGTGTATAGTTCAGTGGTTTTTGGTCTATTCACAGATACCTGCACCCGTCACCACAGTCCTTTTTAGAGCATTTTCACCACCTCACAAAGGAGCCCCATACTCTTTAGCCATCACCTCCTGACCTCTCCCTCAGCTCTAAGCAACTCCCATTCTACGTGCCGTCTTTCTGGGTTTTCCCATCAAACTTTCATATGAATGGAGTTGTACAAGATGTGGTTTCTTATGACTGGCTTCTTTTAGTTAGGACCGTGTTTTCAAAATTCATCTGTGTTGTAGTGTGTGTCTGCACTCCGTTCCTTTTTGTGACCAAGTAATATTCCATTGTACGGATAGATGACGTTTAATTTATCATCCATCCATCCATTGATGGTCGTTTGGCTTGTTCCACGTTTCGGCGATGGTGAACAGTGCTGCCGTGAACATTTCGTGTGGGAGGTTTCAGGTAGACATACATTTTAATTTCTCTTGGGTATATAGTAGGAGTGGAACGGTTGGGTCCTATGGTAACTCTACGATTAATCATTTGAGGAGCTGCCAGACTGTTTGCCGAAGCGGAGGCAGCATTTGACATTCCCATCAGCAGCAACTGGCCTGTCGGTTTTGCATCTTGTCTTCACAGTCAAAAATGGTGGAATCAGACTTGCTCCTCACGGCACCCCCTCATCTCCCTGTCTCTAGCTGTGTCTTTCTGCTGGGAAGGCACAAGAAAAGGTGTAGAAGATTTAGCAAATAGAAAGCTCAAGGTTCAGGAATTCCCTGGTGGTCCGAGGGTGAGGATTTGGTGCATCCACTGGCAAGGGCCTGGGTTTGGTCCCTGGTTGGGAAACTAAGATCCCATAAGCCGTGTGATGTGGCTCCCAAAAACAAAAAAAGAAGAAAGACTGAGGGTGTGACGCCCCATTTTGTCCCTCCCTAGTGCTGTGTGACTTTGGGTGCTTCACATCTCTGAGCCTGTCTCCTTGGCTGTAGAAGAGAGGCTGAGACCCAGACTGACATGAGGCCCGAGGAGGGCAGCTCCGAGGAGGGCTCAGCCCAGGGCCGGGCCGGCAGTGGGTCCACAGTGAGGACGGAGCATTCTGAGCGGGAAGGAGACTCGGGCACCAGGGCTTTCCATAGGAGAAGAGAGCCTTTTACTAGGAAGGAACCTGCCCAGGTGTCAGCCCTGGCCCTACGTGTTCTGTCAGAGGAGCTTAAATCCTTGGGCAGCATTTGGGATGCTTCTCTTCAAGAGTTGGTTCTGCTCTCTTGACTCCCTCACCTCCTCACCTTACCTTTTGAGGCGGAGTCTTGACCCTGTGAGCCCTGCCATAGTGCTTGTGCAAGTGATGAGTGTGACCTGCCTTCCTTGGGGGGTGGCTTCAGATGGTCACACCTGGGGTGTAGTGTTCTCCTCCCCCAGGATGGAGGAGGCTTCCTGTGGGCCACGCTCCACTGTCCCCAAAGAAAGGTGAGATGGAGGCCATGGTGTCCGAGAGCCTCTCCCAAGGAGGTCTCCATGTTCGTTCCCTGGGGCTGCCACACGCTGGGTCGTTTAAGCCACAGAAGTGTTCTTTCACAGTTCAGGAATTTAGAAGTCTGACGGAGGCAGAGGCTGTGAGGGAGAGACTGTGCCTTGCCCCTCTCCTAGCTTGTGGGAGCTGCCGGCATTCCTTGGCTTGTAGACACATCACTCCAGTCCCTGCCTCCATCTTCACACGACCTTCGTGTGTGTGTGTGTGTGTGTGTGTGTGTGTGTGTGTATGTGTGTGTGTGTCCCTTCTCTTCTTATAAGGACACTTCATTGGATTTAGGGCCCACCCTACACGCAGGGTGACTTCCTCTGAAGATCCTTTACTAATTATAGCTGCAAGACTCTCTTTCCAGATGAGATTACATTCTGAGGTTCTCGGTGGACATGAATTGCTGGGAGGGAGGGACTCATTAAGCCGTTGTGGTCCCTTTTTCCACGTGTGATTTTAGAAATTTTTGGAGAAAATTCCCAGTTCCTGACTTGGGTTCTGATTTTCTCTGTGAAGTGAGTTTTGCCTTTGAATTCAGATGTGATGGTGGTGGGGGTTGGGGT
Organism: Hippopotamus amphibius kiboko; assembly: GCF_030028045.1. Classification (NCBI taxonomy): domain Eukaryota; kingdom Metazoa; phylum Chordata; class Mammalia; order Artiodactyla; family Hippopotamidae; genus Hippopotamus; species Hippopotamus amphibius. Next base: position 26,932,049 of record NC_080202.1, on the reverse strand, counting down.
TGGGATGTTGGGGGTGGCAAGGGTGGTAGTTTAGGGGGAGGAAGGAAAAATGGAAGAAAATATTGGGCGAACTTAGGAATTTTAGAGGGCAGCTCCCTTGGAAGAAACACCCTGGGGGATGGGGCCATGGAGTTTGGGACTTCTGTGATCTCCGTCTGCCTTCTCAGAGCTTTTTTACCGTTGAAGTTTGGGCTTAGTTCTCAAATGCGGAGTTGTTGATACCACACAATCTCATCCCAGATTCTGAAGAACAAGTGCTCACCAAATTCAGAATCTAGTATGAAGTCGCATGGTAGGGCTTCCCTGGTGGTGCAGTGGTTAAGAATCCGCCTGCCAATGCAGGGGATGCGGGTTCAATCCTCGGTCCGAGAAGATCCCACGTGACATGGAGCAGCTAAGCCCTTGTGCTACAACTATTGAGCCTGCATTCTAGAGCCCGAGAGCCACAGCTATTGAGCCCACGTGCCACAACTACTGAAGCCTGCACGCCTGGAGCCTGTGCTCCGCAACAAAAGAAGCCACCATATTGAGAAGCCCATGCAACGCAAGGAAGAGTAACCCCCATTTACCGCAACTAGAAAATGCCCGTGCGTAGCAATGAAGAGCCAATGTAGCCAACAAATAAATTAATTAATTAATTAATAAAAAAAAATCACATGGTATCTGCCAACATACCAGTTCTCCCTTGTCACTCTGCCTTGCCTTTAACTAGCACGAGTCACCTTGCTGGGACTTGATTTTTTCATCTGCATAATGGGGATGATGGACAATCAGGTTTGCAAGAGCCCATCCAGCGCCAGCACTCTGTATCCTTCCAAGGCTCGTTCAGCCCTGGGGTTCACACAGATGGGACAGCATCTGTAAAGAGCCTGCGTTCTTGGGCCCTGAAGATGGCTCGTGGTTTTTCACCAAGGGGAATTTGAACTCTTTTCAGGAACATGGTTATGGCAAGAGCTGACTGAATTTCTCTGGGCCTCCCTCACACCCGTTTAAGACTCTCCAGAGCCATTTCCTGCCTTTCCATGCATTTATTAGGATCAGAAATATTTGTTGTTGTTGTCTTGTGTGACAGCAACTGATATCTTTGCGCCAGTGCTATTGGAGCTAAAATTTCCATTTCAATCTCATCATAAAAGATTCTACCATCCCCAGCCTCTGCTATCCACGCACACACAAACACACACACACTCACCCAATTTTTTTTTATAAATTTATTTATTTATTTAATTGGCTGTGTTGGGTCTTTTTTTGCTGTGCACGGGCTTTCTTTTTCGTTGCGGTGAGTGGGGGCTACTTTTCGTTCCGGTGCCCGAGCTCCTCATTGCCGTGGCTTCTCTTGCTGCGGAGCACGGGCTCTAGGCATGTGGGCTTCAGTAGTTGCAACACATGGGCTCAATAGTTGTGGCTCATGGGCTGTAAAGCGCAGGCTCAGTAGTTGTGGCACACGGGCTTAGTTGCTCCGTGGCATGTGGGATCTTCCTGGAGCAGGGATTGAACCTGTGTCCCCTGCATTGGCAGACGGATTCTTAACCACTGCGCCACCTAGGAAGCCCCCCACACTCACCCAATTTTATAAAAACATAACTAGTGGCTCTACTCTGAGTCACCATTTCAGATAGAAACACAGTTTTTAAAATGGAGTTTTTGAAACTCAAAAAAAAAAAAAAAAAAAATCCAGCTCTCTGGTTAGAGGCTAGGAAGGTGGAGTGTTCTTTGCAGCTCTAGTTAGCAGCTGGCTTTGGCCAGTTCTTATATGTAAATAGCAATTTTCTGAACTGGAATGGATGCTGGGGTTTTCTTTCTGGAGCCAAGAGGTGTGTGGAGAGCAGTGGTATTTAGTTGAATTATGGGTCCAGATATAAAACTTTGCAGCAGTGATTTGTGAGAGCCCAAACCCTCCCCATTTCCCTATGTGTGCTACACACACACACACACACACACACACACACACACAACTTCCCAGAATGCTGCCCAGGGGTGCAGGGCTCGCACTCTGGGGGGTATCTCGTGTCCCTCAGAGTGGAAAGCATTCAGATACCAAAGTGTCTTCTGTAACCTTCCACCAAAAACTCCAAGCCAAGGACGTTTCGGATCCACTTCCTAGTAGACTTTGGATTGAGCTCTCTGTGGAGCAGATGGGTGGCTCTCTCCACTGAGGTGCGCTGTGGAGGCCCTGAGCCTTTTGGTGTGCAGCGGCCGTGGCAGTGGGCTGGGAAACAGTTACCCGAAGGGCCTAGCACAGGAAGGAAACACAGCTGGCTCTCTCCGCTGTGGGCAGAAAGGACTTTTTATAATGCAAGGGACTACAGCGTATAATACAAAGGACTACAGCATCGTGGCGCCAGTGGGTAACTGGTCCTGCTCGCTGTTTCCAGGGTCAGAGAGGGTTAAAGATCTTGGGGTGCTGGATGGTCCCTGAGGCAAATAGAAGCCAAGACTCAAGGATTGGGAACAGAGAGTTACCCCCAATACACATCTCACACACGCGTCTGAGCGCACACGCACACATGCGCATAGAAATGAACCCTGACAATATTGATGGGAATTTGAGGACCTCCATTTAGTCCACTGAGACCCTGGACACCGCATCCCCGCCCTGCCCCCTGCCCCCCGATGTCCTCAGGAGCCCTGGAGGTGGGGGGGGAAATGGAGGGAAGAGTGTGTGATTCTAGCGTCCTCTGCCTGCCCGCTCTGTCCCTCTCCAGAGTGCACATCACGGAGCAGCGCACAGCCCATTTAGCAGTGATGCCATCAGAATTCCCAAAGTAAATCGCTCCCGTTTTCCCCAGTGCCCCTGGTGGGGGGGGGTCACCTGCAGAGCCCCATCGCCTCCCAGCCGTGTTCCCCTCTCCTGAAGCCGAGACGTCAGTGAATGGCTACCCAGGTGTTGCCCATCTTCCCACTGGCCTCTTGATGTCTGGCAGGGTTTGATTAAACCAGCCTCCGTTTAGTGTTTGCTGAAGAGTGGGCTCTGTCCCTATCTGAGCTGGTTCCTGGAGAGGATGTTTTAGTAACTTGGACACTTTGGCGCATTGTCTGGGGCCTGGAATCTCTCATGCTTGTTTAAAAAAAAAGTGTTTTAAAGACTGTTTTGGGACTGTGTAGATTTATAGCTGGATGTCTTCCCCAGCATACAGGGCTCTGTCTTGGTAGGCTTGCGGCTGTAGGGCAGCGGTGGAGGGTGTAAGAGGGGACCTTCTCATCTTACCAGTTACTGGGAAATGAACATTCTGTTAACTTCTCTTATTTGGAATGAAGACACACTGGTCGTTTAATGCTCTGCTTCCATGTGAACGTTTGAAATATATATAGGGCCTGCTGTCTACACCCACCCGGCTCTACACAACGTCTGAATGAGACCATGGGGTTCGTTTTATGGAATACTTCTCCAGAGTTTCTTTAAGTTGAGAACTCTACGAGTGGATGTTTGTAGATCACATTAGTGTTTCTTTGTAGATATTTAATTGCTTGGCTGGGGTTTAAAAAAAGGGAATGAAAACTCTAAAATGAAACTGTTGGGAGTCTTTGCCCGTCTGAAATCACTTAGAGATGTAGGAAAGTGTTTTTGAAATGGTAGTGGAAGAGAATGAGGCAATAAGAGTTGATTTATCAAAGTGTTTGGTAGAAGGTATCTTTCTGCTGTACGTTTCTTCTGAGCTTGAAGGATGAATTTAGTAATTGACTTTGGATTCAGCTACAGCGACCATTTATTTAGCATCTTTGTGGTGTCCCACCAGACACGTGGGCATGTGTTATGTAATTTAGTTGCGACAGGAGCCTTGTGTGGTAGGCTAATTATCATATCTCCATTTTAAAGTGGATTAAATTCCACATTGTATTTGAACATAGGTTCCAGCATCTCGCACTTAATGTATCTGTCGAATGAATGCGTTAGGAAAGTTAGGTTAGTAAAATTTGACGATCAGGGAGTGTAGGGAGAGATTTAAATCTGGAGAGTGCCTGATGGAGCTTCACCGTGAAGGTGACCTTGATCCACCAGAGAGACTGAAGGATAAGCAGGGAGGGAGATGAACAAGGAGCTGGATAAGATGCCCACCAGTTAACCAGAGGTTCTTGGAGCTTGGCGGTGTGGACACTGATGGGATCTTCATAGAATGTCCTCACGTACGTGATCTCATCTAATCTCTCATTCACCTGAAAAGAGATGGAAAAAAAATAGGAAACGACAGTTTTTTTAAAATAAATTTATTTATGTATTTATTTATTTATTGGCTGCATTGGGTCTTCATTGGCTGTGTGCAGGCTTTCTCAGTCGCAGTGAGCGGGGGCTGCTGTTTGTTGTGGTGCACGGGTTTCTCATTGCGGTGGCTTCTCTTGTTGCAGAGCACAGACTCTAGGTGTGTGGGCTTCCGTAGCTATGGCACACAGGCTCAGTAGTTGTGGCTCGTGGGCTATGGAGTGCAGGCTCAGTAGTTGTGGCACACGGACTTAGTTGCTCCACAGCATGTGGAATCTTCCCTGACCAGGGCTCAAACCTGTGTCCCCTGCATTGGCAGGCGGATTCTTAACCACTGCGCCACCAGGGAAGTCCCAAAATGACAGTTTTAAACATGCAAACCACTACATGGCAGTCACAGCCAGTGAGATGTATGAGAGTCACAAGGACAGGGTCCTCCTGAGACAGCGCAGGAGGTCCACTACAAGGGTATTCCAGGCCAGGGTCAGCCAGCAGGCTGAGGTGACATGTGTCCCCTCTGGCAGCTGCTTTGCTAACGTGTGCGGTCCCTGGGGTCTGGTGGCCCCCCAGTCGGGCCCACCATACTCACAGACTCGGGAGAGTTCAGGGTTAGGCGGGACCAGAAGCTCGGGTCCAGGACCTCACGTGCAGAGCACAGAACCCAGCCCTCAGGGGAATCCTGTCCAGGGTCGCATCCAGACTTAGACACAGAAGCCGAGTTTCCAGAGCCTTTCACCTGTGACTGCTGTGCCCTTAGGTGTCACTCCGCTGAGTCTCTGCTGTTGGGGGTGGGTTGGTTGTTTCATTCTCTCTGCAGATGTGTCAGGAGACTCAGTGATAAGTGATCCAGGCAGGCATGGCCCCCATACATCGACTTACATACAATAGGCATGTATAACATTGTGGGTGTTTGGGTGTTTGTTTTTTTTTTTAAATGTTCTCGGACTCCTTTCATTCATTTACTTTTGGGTTTCAATCTTGCTTCTCTTTGTATTCTCATCGAACATTTATTTCCCAGATTTATTGGGGTGTAATTAATAAATAAAATGGTAAGATATTTAAAGCATACAATGCGATGATTGTGATGTATGCATATATCGTGACAAGATTCTACCCACTGAGTTAAGATGTTGAGCTTTTATTATATGCAGCCAAACTGGTGAGACCCTGTATCCACCGAGTTTTAAAATTTTTTATTTGACATTAAAGAAAAACAAAAACAAAAATAGAAAAAACCAGCCCCGAACTCACATAGCCTAACTTAGTCTTCGGAATAAAATTTATTTTATTTTGTTGTCTTTCACTTTTCCATGTAAGATTTTTGATCCTGTTCTGAAGTGTTGACATCATTGAGCTTTCTCCTCCCTTTGGTTTGGGGCAGGTGGGATTCTGAAATGTGGCCATTTCAGAAATTCGTTTGTTTTTGCATCCCCCAAACTTTGGATGTGGGCTTCTGTGTGCCTGGCCTGTATTTGCACTTTGCCTGGGGCGGGAGTGGTACCGAGGGAGGCAGGAGCCCACGATCTGGGGGAGGAGGTAGGAAGGCAGGATTATCACTCACTTCAGCACTAGGTGGAAAGTCTTAAGTGTGTGAGAGGCAGAAGGGCACAGCATTGCAGGGCTCGGAAGCAGGAGAAACAGCTCCTGAGTGGGGTGACTATATAGGTGTTTTGAATTTTGGAGAAGGGCATTGGATCTTGGAGGACAGTCACAATTTGGCATGGGAGGTGCAGGAGTGGAGAGGTCTCCCAGGGAGAAGGACCTGCATGGGCAGAGGTGCGGGGGCCTGGGGACCAGCTGGGCTTGACTGAGCGTAGGGCACATCAAGGTGAATGATGAGAAATGCAGAGGGGAAGGAGCCCCAGGGGCCGGGCTTGGAGGGCGGCCCCAGTGTGTGAGGTCGTGTCTGTCCCGTTGGCAGACAGAAGCCAGCACCCGGCGTGGCTCGGTGGAGGCAGTCTGCACATGGTTTTGAATTAGGTGTGAGTTTCTTATTGACATACTTTCTGGGTACTTTCTGGGCAGCAGATCTTCTTGCACGTAGTCCTCTTTTGTTCACGTCTCTCAGGTTTAAAATAGCTTTGACGTGTGACTTAACATCGCAAGGAAGCTGTGTGTTACGGCCAGAGAGGTTCTGAAGTCCACTCTCCATCTGTGTGAAACCCGAGCTTCCGGGTCGCGGCCTGAAGGGCTAAGGTATCCCGCGTGACCGTCTCCCACGTCCTGAGACGCCCAGAGGGCCCGCTCCATGCCGCTGGGACGTTCCTGACATCCGCCGTCCTCTCTAGGGAAGTGCGGAGAGCGGCCGGCTCTGCGTCTCCGTGAGCGTGGCTTTAGATAACCTAGTGAATCCGTGTCTTCCTCTTGTCATTTCTTGCAGATGGTCACAAGAACAAAGAAAATCTTTGTAGGCGGATTATCTGCGAACACGGTGGTGGAAGATGTGAAGCAGTATTTCGAGCAGTTCGGCAAGGTAAGCGGGGCGTGGGGGCGGGGCAGCCTGCTCAGTCCTCAGAAGTGGCTGCCACGGCCCCTGCCTTTGCCACAACTGTGTCCTCGAGAACCTCGTCCTTGGACTTGGCTGTCAGGATGTAAATGAAATTCGGCGGGAGCCGAGAGGGAAGCGTCCGGCTTGCAGTGGGCATGGCGCCCCACGTGCCTGCAGGAGCAGACAGAGTGGCCTTTGAGTGCGGTTTCGCTGGCATTTGCCGGCCACATGGGTCCTGGGCTGGGAGCTGACGGTGGCAGCTCCTGGCGCGGGATGCGGGGCTGTGAGTCACAGGGCAGGAGCTGGCCTGTGAGTCGGCGCTGGGCTTCATTCTGTGCCTTTTCGGAAAATGCGTTGAGAGAGGAGGCTTCCTGGGGTCCTTTGCGGCTAAACCCTCCCCTGTCAAATGCCCGAGGAAACTCGGGAACGATGCTGGGCTTGTACCTGTCAGAATGTCGGGGAGACAGCAGTACCATTATCCCCTGGGCTCTGCTGCGAGAATGGGCCGGGAGCAACTCGGAACGCCCCAGCTGAGTCAGGAAATGGAGTGCGAGAGTGTGTGTGTGATAGACACACAGACAGACGGACAGGGACATAATCATGGATGATTAATTCAGCTCCTTTCTAGTTGGTGGGGGGACCCACTGCCTTGGAGAGTGGGTTCTTCCTGAGGGTGATACGTTCCTCCGATGACCCTGTTGCCCCAGGTCTCCAGCAGGGCAGCTTGCTGGGCGCTGAGCCTTACTGGCTTTTATGTGGTGCCCCTCCTCCTGCTCCTGTGTCCCAGGAGGCTGGCAGGTGAGCGGGTGCCCGGACCTTCTGCCTCCTTCATCTTTGCGCAGCTGTGGACATTGTCCTGGCAGCGCAGCTGTGGGACAGTCCTCTTCTGCACAGGCCTGCGTGTCTCGTCGTGTGTCTCCCACCCCCACCGAAGGACTGGCGTGGCAGAGGGCTGCCAAGACATCCTGAGGAGGCACCGCGGCCGTTCTAAGCCCCGTCGCCCATTTCCCCCATGACACTTGTCACACGTGCCCTGGGTGGTACTAAGGCATTGCCACCCACTGGCGGGTCCGAAAGTTCCGTGCTTTCATGTGTTTGCCCAAGGCGATGGGCAGCGAGGATCGCGTCTCCAGGAGCGTGCAGTTGTGAGCTGCTCTCTGGGATGAGCGCTGGGACTTCTGTTTAGCCTCGAAATGGAGATTTCCCTGTCACTGGTATTCATCAATTTCTGCATGGATGGGAGTCCATGCTCCAGAGAACCCAGCCTCCTCCAGCCCAGCCCAGCGTTCCGGATGGCACTCAGCTGCCCTTCCGGGGCGGTTATGAAAGACTTCTTCCCCACGGCACTGTCTGGCATTGCCAGTTGGGGGCTGATTCATTCTGGCGGGTTCTAAAGAATAGCTGAGTGTGTTGGTGATCGTGTACATTACAGCACTTCTCTTCAAGGCTGATTTAAAGCACGAAGGGGGACTGGTCCAGCCCCACCCTGCCTCGGGAGAGAGATTGGAAATAATTTAATGAGACAGATCCAGCTTGCGTGATGGAAGGCTCTGGAGTGTGAGCCCTCTTTGCTACCCTTCTGCCTTTAAAACCAGGCCGGGGGTAGTGTTTGCAAACATGAGGTGGGATTTCTTTTTCGAGCCGTAACCTGCCTTGGAATCTCATGGGCCTGTTTGCAGGTGTCAGGGAAGTTGACGCTGCGCAGATGGGCTGTTAGAATATTCCAGACAGGCTCATACTTGCCACATCTGCACACATGCCCAGTTCTGGGTCTCTCCCTCTTTCCCTCCTTTCTCTCTCTCTGTCTTTCCGTCCTTCTTCATTAACACTTAGTGTTGTGACTCAGTCCACCGGCAGTTGGGGGTGGCGGAAGCCCACAGCAGTGACCGTCCCTGCCCTGGGAACAGCCGTTCTCTTGTCTGGGAGGCGGCCACAGACTGTCCTCCCTGGCTTGGCACTCGCGGGGTCTGAAGCCGCTCAGTTAATTTTGCAGTAACGTTGGCGGGTTCCGGCAGGATGCATAAACCTATCGAGTGTTTTATTAAAGGGCTCAGGAGGCCTTTGAGTGTCTCGCAGCCCTCACACTCTGTATGCTCGTGTGTTAGTGGCCTGTTGCGTACATATGCTCTGCGTGTTATCTGGGTCTGTCTTCAGAATAGCTTATTCCTCGTTTGACTGGCGGCTGGTGTGACGTGTGTGTTCCCTTGGGCAGGGCTCGCCACCTCTCAGGATTCTGGTATAATTCGTTTGAATCCAGAATGATCAAAGGAGGAGAGACCCTGCTGCTGGGCCTCAGGGGTGATGCGTGAATCCAGTGGTTGTGAAAGGAGTAACAGTAAATTGACAAGCTGATCGAAGGAAACAAAACACGCGCGCACACTTGGATGAAATATACTCACGTACAGGCGCACACTCCCGACTGTGTCAAGTTGTTTGGGCTCTTTTCCGTTGGTTAACGGCACATTAGTGAGGTGTAATTCAGGGAGTAATTTAGTGAGTGCGTGTTAAGTGTTGGATACGGACCAGGCCATTGACTTGCATCATCTTGCTTAATTTCTTCCTTGGGATGCTGGTGGGGCTACTGCCCATTTGGTAGATTGTTAAATGGAGTCTCAGTGGGACCGCACCTTTGGCTCAAGGCCGCAGCCTCCTGAAAGGTCACAGACGTCCCCCCTAGGCCTGTCTGATAATAGAACGCAAACCCTGGGCCCGTTCCAACTGCTGACCAACCCACAAGATAGACTTAGGGTAGGGAGGGAGGATGCAAGGAGAGGAAAGCTGGTGTCCTCTCTGGATGCCCAGGGACAGTGCCGGGAACCTGGGCCTACCTGGCCTCATCGCTTCCGCACCGTGGATTTTGGTGTCATCCAGCCCATTTAACAACGGTGGACAGGACAGGTCAGGGAGGCGAAGTCTCAGCAAAGGTCACCCTGGTGAGACAGGAACAGCAGCCAGCATTCACACCCTACTTCCTCCAAGTCTAGAACTGTCCGTCTTTCCACAGCCTCCACTCAGAGTCTGCCGCCTTCTTTTCAGGTTGCCCTCGTCGTCATGCCTCTTTCCTCTCCCTCTTCCCATCCCGCCTGAGGTGGCAGCTGCTCCGGCTGTTTACTTCAGGTGGCAGCCGGGATGGGTACGATCACTGTCCGGGGGCTGAGCTAAGGGAGGCTAAACGTGTCGTCACTGTAAGTGGAGCGGCTGCAGGGTGGCACACCGAGAGCTTGGAGTAAGGGTTTGTGCTTTTCTCCCACCTTCCTCCCGGAAGATTTACCCGCCACCCCCTGACACCCAGGTTAGGGGTGTCGTTACTTGTTTATGTTGTGATGAGATCGTGACGTGCGGCCATCGGCATAAGGACTGCTGACTTGGGTACCGTCCTCAGCCCCCGGTAGCTGTCCTGGTCCCCTCGTCGGAGGAAGGTAACAGGAGGTATCCCAGGCCCTTGCACATGGGAACACCACTGAGACACTGTAACAGGCCACTTCTTTCCTGGCCTAAGTTTCTCATCGGAAGGTAAGGCGTGGAAAACTTGTAAAGGGTTAGATAGTAAATATTTTTGGCTCTGTCACAACTGCTCACTTCCGTCGTGTGGAGAAAGCAGCTGTAGCCAACAAATAAACCATTGGTTGTGGCTGAGTTCCAATAAAACTTTACTTATGAAAACAGGTTTGGGGCCCCATTTGTCCAATGGGCTGTGGTTTGCCACCCTCTATACTAGATTATTCCTAAGGTTGGTTTGAAGCTTGAAAATTGAATAATTTAGGAAGTGTTTAAATAAACATACGTAGGTGGCTGGATAGATATCTACCGTATCTATAGACTGTAGCCAAGACAAGATGTTATCAGTAGTAATGAACATGATGTAATAAACAAAACAGCTGTAACAGCTGGTAGAGTTAACTTCTGCACTTCAAGATCCAGGGGCAATGAAGGGATTCTCTATTTGGAAAAAGCTACCATTTATAAACTGGAATCTTCATTCTGTGAGTTAGGTCTAGGAAAACAGTAACGTATTTCCAGTTTCCTATTACATGTGCTAGATCTAAGTTAATGAAGATGCAGAATTTGTGAAGTTCAGATTTTATGAACTTCTTTTACTGTGTTCTAATGTTTCTGAATTAGAGGGTCGTGTGCTTTGTACTAAGCTTTTCAATGCATTTAAAAATCTGGTTCTCAGGGATATCAAGTGAGGTAGGAGGAATATCTATTATGGGATGACAAAACTGATGTTGAGAAAGGTCAAGTTGGCCCAAGATTATGTAACCTGGAGAGTCACTCATTTTCACCCATTTTCAGCGTTTATGAAACCTCATCTCCCACTTTACCACTGAGCAGCCCCATCCTCAGAGGGAGCGGGTTTGGTGCGTTTGTCAAGGTTGTTGATCTACGGCAGTTTATTTTACTGCTTCGGGGTTCCTGGTGGACGTTATCTGTGCTGACGATTTCATGCCTACAGGAATGATGTATATAGACCATTCCGAAAAATGGCACGTGAATGATGCTCTAGATATGCACATACAGACCGAGACCATCCATCGGGCTGTTCTGCACCGTTCGCCCCGCACGGCCATCCTGACGAGCCCAGCGCGGTAATTAAAAAGCACTGGGATCAAAGCAACTCCATGTGCCAGAGCTTCCTCCTTCTCCCCTTTAGGCCCCTCCTTCAAGTACCGGTTTCTTAAATTCTCACTTATAGGATTTGGGAGATCAAAAAGAGGCCTTTAGACTTAATGAATTCTCGGCTTGGTCCCGGATGGAGCAGTTCTGCACCTTTCAGCTGTTCACCTCAATGAGAGGGCTGCTCGGCGCGGAGCTCACTAGGTAATTCTCACTTTATATAACTCCTGTGAAAGCAGAGCAGCCCGCATCTGGAGGCTCCCAATTATACTTCACATGGTGAACTGTGTAATTAGTTTGGAAGACTTACGCTTAGTCATTGGTTTATCCTAATCGGCTTTGGCTTTCCCCACCAACAAAGTGAGCTTATTTTGCTAAGCTGAACCGACTCTGCACCCTTTGTTCCAGCCTTTTATTGTCTCATTCCTTTCATTCTGTTTTACTGCCAAAGTTCTGTTTCATTAGGCCTACAAGTCATTTCCAATTCAGTGGGCTGCTACAATCCGGCCTTTATCACTAGGCTGCCCTGGTTCCCATGTCCCTTCTGGGCCAGTGCCCGAGTTTGCAGTTTGACGTGAGGGCTTTAACCCTTTCCTTGGGCCAGCCCCTCATTGTGGTGGATGGGAAGCCAAGGCCCTAAAGGAGGAGGCGGTTTGGAAAGTTCCAGGTCTTTAGGTCTCATCACAGGGGAGCCCCGTGGAAATGGGGCAAAAAGGGGCTTTGGAGTCCTTTTGTTGGGTTGGGGTTGTGTGTGGGCCTATAAAAGTTAACTTGAGCTACAGAGAATGGTGCTCGAAAGCTTTTGGGGGAAAAAATGGAAAATAAGAATGAATTGGCTTGTTAATATAATGAGATCTTCTCATTGATTCCACTCGTGTGGACTCTTGGGCGAGGGCCCTCTGGGGGAGTGTAGGGTAGCTATTCTAGCTCCAGGTTTTGTGTGCAGGTATGATGCTGGCACCCCGGCCGCTGTTCAGATGCTCCTTTTGATGCTGTATGTGTGAGGAGAGAAAGATCTAGAATAAAAATATTATAAAGCCTTTGAAATGTGAAAGGCAGGAGATTTGTGAGAAAATAAATAAGCAAGTTACTGTGTTCCTGAGAGTGGACTGTGATTTTATTGCTTCCTAATGCGAGTTGTAGGTAAACAGAGCTCTGTGAGGTGTGTGGTTCTTTTCCCACCAGGCTTGGAAAACAAAAGTCCTGTCTGTCCTTTGTGGGCCTTACAGCTCCCATGGGGCCTGTGTCTTCTGAAGTGGTTTGTACAGGTGGACTCACTGGAAGGTGGCTGGCGTGCCTGGGCCTCACCTGTTACCTGCTGGCCTTTGCTGTGGAGGACCCTGAGGTTCCTCTGACCTTGACGTGGAACTCTAAGGGGGACCAGGAAGGACCATTTGCTCTCCCCTCCCAGGCCAGCCACGCTGAAGGCTACTTGTGTGTTTAAATTTTCTTCTTGTCGTAGCCCAGAACAAGGCCAACACTGTCCTGGTGTCTTATTAAATCTCTGCCTGGTCTGTGTCAGTCTCTCCCTTTGGAAGTGTGTCATACGGGGGAGGGGACTTTATTTGCCCTGTGACCCCTGGCAGAGCTACTGAGGGCAAAAAGTCTCAGGTAGCAAACAGGAGACTCCTGCCTCCTCTGCCTGCCTCGGCCTCCTGGGCCAGGTGGCAGCAAACAAACAAGCGTGACCCACAAGTGACATGGCTTTGCAGGTAAAACCCTCTTGCCAAACAGCTTTGTGTTTTCCTGGTGAACTCTTCCCTCTATTTCTGCTGCAGCTGGTGGAGAGTTGAGTTAGAAATAGATTGATTGAGTACCCCAACCTCATTTCTCCTAAATCCTCTTTTTTTTTTTTTTTTTCTGCTTAAAAAAGAAGCTCCTGAAATAGATGAGCGGGTTTCTAGGAAAACTTCCCATTTCCCTTTTAGTGTATAAAATATAGCCAGCTGTTGTTAGGCAAATGCATCAGACATTATTATTGCTCCGTTAACAGTGTTTTAAAATATACAAATAGAAAAATAGGATGCCTTCTGGGTAGCAAGCTGGGGAAACTTTGAGATTATGCTAATCACATGCGTATGCATAGTAAGGTAGAGGAACAAGGCTCGAACTTTCTGGCTCTGCTGTGTAACCGTGTTTCCGAGCATGGTTTAGCCTGATTTAAGTTTTGTAGGGGGCCGTGAAGAGAAAGACCAGGGGCGGGAGAGCCCTTGGGCAGGAAGGAGTTAATGAGGCTGGGGAGGCAGAGGGAGAGGGGTTTAAGGGCTCTACCAGCTCACCTTCCCAGAGCCCTCCTGGCAGCCTCTGAGGACGTCACTTACAATGGAGTTGTTAGCATGAGAAAGAAAGCCTTTCTCTCCCTGGATGTACTTCAGTGGGAACTGAAAGTGTCTGAGAAATCACGGTTCAAGCTTGTGCCAGTGGGTGCAAGGAGTGGTTCTTATGGAGGAGAAAGCTCAGTTCATTTCGACTTGGCATAGAAATCGGATTCCATTGTTTTGTGGAGTGAACATTGATATGGAGATATCTGCCCACCCCCCAGCCCATCAATAGGATACCCCATTACATGGGTCGCGTATGCTTTTCTGTTTTTTTTCTTTTCTTTCTTTCTTTCTTTCTTTCTTTTTTTTTTTTTGCAGCTTCCTTTGTCCTCTGAGAATTAGTCTCTCTGTGGAATGGCCAGATTTGTCAAGTTACCACCCTCTAAATTTTTACGGCTCTGTATATTCAGACGCGGTATTCGTGAATTAGCTGAACGTGGGTTGCCAGTTGCTGCTGTATTTACATTGGAAGCCATATGAGTGAGAGCCCAGGAAAAAATGTTCATATGCAGAGAGGAGGAAGAAGGGTTGAGCTTCTGCCTGTTGCGAACCTCACCACTGCCTTTAAAACCAAGCATGAGGCACACGGCTGATATTTAATAGCTTTTAGCTGATTATTTTTCTCCTCCTCCTCTTTCTTTTCTCTCCAAGTTGACCTGGGTGTACTTGAGTGGAAATGAAGTCATCCAAATGCTGAATTAGAATAATCACAGGCCTCCAAGAATGACATGGAAGCAGAGATTAAATGGTAGAGGGAAGGCTGGCATTAATAAGCAGCAGAAAACTTTGCATAAAATAAATAGGAGATTTGATCGATTGAATTTGTATATGCTGTTTCCATTTTTCTCCGCTTCGTATTGTCTTTCTAGAGTTGAGTTGCTGGCAGAGTGGGATTTGATTTGCCTTAAGTCCACATACCTTCTGCAGCGGGGGTGATGGTCCTTTCTTCTTCACGGGACGTGTGTGTGACCAGGAGGTCTCCAGGATGGAAGAATCTGGGTGGAGGGGCCGTTACTGTGAAAGGTTGTTGATTAGTGGTTGCGAAGTGCAGTGGTTGGGGGTGGGCGGTACAGGTGGAAGATAATACACAGCAGGCAAATAATAAATATGACTGTTGGATTCCTGATTGTAAGGAGAACTAGGCTGGATAAAGGTAGGGCGACCAACTGTCCTGGTTTGCCTAGGGCTGAGGGATTTCCGGGAACTCAGGACTTGCAGACTGGAATGTTGCTCACCCTGTACACGGGAGGTGGGAGACGTCCAGACGCTTGGCCTCAAACGCCAAAAGGCATGAAACCTTTGACCACCTGCAGGCAGATTTAAGTATTCCTTCCTGTATGTTCATCCTTCCTGATTTAACTCAGCCACTGCGGGCAGGAGCCAGCACAAGCCAGTAAGTGTAGTGTTACCTGAAGTGGGCTGCGGAAGGCAGAACAGACAGACCCACAGTCCTGGGTAAGGGACGCTCATTGTTGACTTGGAGTGTAGGATCCCTTTGGGCTCTGATTTGGGCTCCTACTTGGAGATTATGTCTACGTCTTTTGAAAATAAAAAATTCTGCCCCATGTAGCAAAAAAGTGAGTTTCTTGTAGTTAAAGAGCAAAATAAGGATTTAATTATATTAAAAAAAGAGAAAAAACCCAGCAGAGTGGTTTGTTTACAGGAAGTCATTTTTAGGTGGTCTGTAGTAGAAAATGTAATTTGTGGAATCGGATCAGTTGTAAATTAGAGATTTTTGGTTGTTGAGGTCGCTAACGGTCTTTTATAATCGGCAGCAGAGGTAAATATTTTCAGACTTGCTTATTGGTTGTAGAGTGTTATTATTTGGGGGAAAAAAAACAATTTAAGGTGCTTTTGCCTTCAGGAAAATAATGAGTATGGAATGATCAGAGGCAGTCTTCCCGATCTTATTGTCAGTGTTCTTAGGGAACAGACAGCAGAGTGAGCACCAGAGAGAGAAGTGCTGGGGTGGTTTGTGAGGGAGATTGCAGATTCTCTGATATGAAAAAAAACAAAAAAAGTTTTTTAAAAAAACCACCCCAAATGTAAATTGGTGCAGCCACTTGGGAAAACAGCATGGAGGTTCCTCAAAAAACTAAAAATAAAGTTACCGTATGATCCAGCAGTCCCACTCCTGGGCACACATCCGGACAAAACTATGCTTCCAAAAGATACGTGCATCCCAGTGCAGCACTGTTCACAATGGCTAAGACAGGCAAACAGCCTAAATGTCCATCTACAGAGGCATGGATGAAGGCAGTGTGCTACATAAACACAAATGGGATACAAATACAACCCAGCCGTAAAAAAGAATGAAATAATGCCATTTGCAGCTACATGAATGGACCTAGAGATTCTCATACTAAGCGAAGTAAGTTGGAAAGAGAAAGACAGATACCATATGATATCACTTACATGTGGAATCTAAAATATGACGCACATGAACTCTGTGAAACAGAAACAGACTCAGACATAGAGAAGAGACTTGTGGTTGCCGTGGGGAATGGGGGGCAGGGGAGGATTGGAGTGGTAGTTTGGACTAGTAGGTGCAAACCATTATATATGGGATGGATAAACAACAAAATCCTATCGTATGACATAGGGAACTATATTCAATATCTTATAATAAACCATAATGGAAAAGAATATGAAAAAGAATACATATATATAGACATATATATATATATAGCTGAATCACTTTGCTCTATACCAGAAACTAACACAAATCAACTATACGTCAGTAAAAAATAAAAAAAAAAGACCACACCGTTTCCTTTATTGATAGATGTGTTTTAGTAGCAGAGAGGAGGATTTATTGATGTCACAGGCCTCTGTTCCAACTAAGCTGGCGTATGTTCAGATTCAGAGATTGCTGTTTCCCCAAGCCTTTCGTGTGCCTTCTAACTTGTAATTGTCCCAACGGCCCTGTGGGGTGGGAGGATTATCCCCATTTGAAAGTTAGGAAAGGAAGGCTGGGAGAGGGTGAATGACCTGCTCAGGAGCTGCAGGCAGACAGCGGTGGGCCCAAGGGGCAGCCCTGAGCCCTGGCCAGGAGGCCTGGGGTTGTAGCCCCACCAGGGCTGCTGGGCTGGGCTGCCTCCCTCGGGCGTGTGGGGCGCCGCGGCCAGCAGTGTGCCAGACCACAGGATTTCCAGGACACGTCTTCCAGGAAGCCAACTGTGACTTTACGGTTGTTTGTTTAAAGCATACATTATGTTAGAATAAATATGGCATGGACTGCAAAACTTGCATAATTGTTTTTGAAAAGCCCTAAATTTGGAGACATTTCGGGAGAGGCTGCTGGCTGCGTGAGGCTCTGTCCCCTGTCCTTCTGGGCTGTCCCAGGATTTACTTGATCACGAGGAGTACTTGGTAGAGAGGCTGAGAATCACTACTGTTTAGCATAGGGGTTGGCGTACTTTTTGTGTAAAGGGCCAGATGATAACTGTTTTCCGTTTCGTGGCCCAGATGGTCTCTCACAACCACTTAACTCTGCCATGGTAGCAGGAGTGACAGCAGTCACAGGCAGCATGAAAATGAGTGGTTATGGCTGTGTTCCAATAAAACTTTATTTACAAAACACAGAAGGCTGCTGGATCAGGCTCCCAGCCAGACTTTGCTGACCCCCTGGTTTAGCATAGCTTTCTTTATATTCAGACTGTCTGGTGTCAGATCCAGCTCATCTGTTTTATTAGCTCTGTAAACTGGGGCAGGTCATTTAAATGACTTCTTTTGACCTCAGTTATTTTATCTGTAGGATGGGGGTACTTACAGCCTAGGATTGTCATGACGAGTAAATGAACGAAGGCATGTCTAGTTCTTAGCATCCTGCCAGAAACTGAGTGCTTAATAAATAGTAGAAACATGAGCTGCTGTTATTTTCATCTTCTCAGACCCAGGTTCAGCCTCTGGAGTTGCCTCTGTAGTCCTCTCCAGCAGTAGCCCTGACACACACACACACACACACACACACACACACACTCCCATCTCTCCCATCTGTCCTTTGGGTGGCCTTACCACTCAGTTCTTCCACCCACCTTGGGGATAACACAAATGGAAAGTCTTTCCTGGATCGTCTTTGCGAGAAGACGAAGATTGAGTTTTGTGCAATTTTCAGTGGCACATATCTTGAGTTCAGTCCAGCAACCCTGATGCCTTGAGTTTGTGGAACTGACTTCAGGCTGCTCTGGCTTTGATGGAAAACATTGAACTGATATGGGCCAAAAGAGAATTCTTCCGGTTGGACCCTGCTGATGAGCTCTTTAAACTTGTTTGAATAATTTAACTTTTTGCGGGGGGGGGGGGTTGGGCGGAGAATAGAGGATACTGTCTGGAAATTGTCCCAATATCATTTAACTGATGTTTATTAAAATATATATGAAAAAAATATATATATATGTATATATCAATCCACTAGTCTTTTTCTTGAGCTTATTTAGCCTCTTAAGAGAGCTTTCCACATCCTCATTTAAGTTTTCTTTCCTGAGTCTAATAAGCTTGGTCTTCTGGTTTTTGAATTTATTGCAAATATTAAGGGGTGGGAAGATGTTAATAAAACGACGTAAAGAGGAGGGAGAAAAACCTATAAAAAGATTTCAGTCTTAAAGAGTACCACTGGGTACTTATAGGACCATTGGGTGCAGGAAAATAGCCATGCTTCCTCATTTGGTCCAGAAGGCATCTCGTCTGCAGCCTCGCACATCGGTCATTGTTCATTGACTCATTCCCCTGATCTTCTGAATGCCAGGCCCTGAGCTAGGAGCCAGGGGTGTAGCCATGGACAAAACAGACAAGGTCCCCGCTTCCTTGTAGCTTAAGTTTTAGGATGGGGTTGGGGAGCACTAGCCAAGAGCAAACGAGTAAATGATAAAAGTAAAGTAACTACAGATTTTCTCATGAAGAAAACAAACCAGGAGCTGGAAGAATCCATAAGGGAGTATGAAAGAGGGGATCTTTGTTTATTGGGAAAGAAGTCAAATTTACGTGCAGCCTCTTTGCCCTCAGTAGATTGTAAATTCCACCGAGGTGGGGCTGGGTCTGTTTCCTCACCGTGTTCACCACCAGGGTGGGACCAGGGGCTGGACTGTAGTTGGTGCTCAGTAAACAGTGGTGGGATGAATGGGCCCTCTATAACGGAGGGCAGGGCTGTGCCAGGCATTGGAGGCATTTCAAATGGTAAAATTATGATTTTTCTTGTATAAAATGGGGCTTTAAGAGAATATGTTCATCACTTCTCAGCCTTTTGGCTAAGATCAAGTGTAAGAGAATATGTTCAGTTATTGGGAGCATTTCCTTATGTGGATCCCATCTTTCCCCTGAAGCCCAGGATAAACGAGCTATTTCCATGCTGCAGTAAAAGCTTGTTAGAACTGAGAGGCTATCTGGGCAGGTGGAGCCGGTCAGCAAGGCCGTTTCCGGAGCTGAGAGATTCTCAGGCAGGTCTTGGTGTTGAGGGTGGACGCACAGCTGCCCTGGAGAAGGGATGGATGAGAGGAGGGTGAAGTGGGGTCTGTGCTTCTCTCGTTGCATCTTCCTGTGTTCCTCTTTCTGTCTTTGGTCTAAGAGAAGCAGTGGACCTGCTGAGTCGCGGGTATCAAGTAGGGTCTGTGGTTTTCAGAAGCCAGCGGAAGCATTGCTTCATTGTGGCCCGTGGGTGTCTGGCTCTCCCTGAGGTGGGGGCATCAGGTGGGCTCTTGGCACCTTCTCCCCAGACTAGCCATCTTGTGATCAGCCTTGCTGGGGAGTGAGAACGGATCCAACAACATAAAGCCAAAGCACCGACATCTCTGATGCTGGGAAATCTGGCTGTGGACAGAGAGAACTCGTTTGTGGGTACATTTTTTTCCCTCTTGAAAGAACAGAGGGATGCCGCTGGCATTTATTGCCCGACTCTTGGGAATTGTCAGGGTTGCGTGGGATGAAATTGAATGATTCTGGACTTTGGAATCAGGTAGACCTGAGTTTGAATCCAGTTGCCATCATTTGCTATTAGTGTTGTGCCCTGGGGCTGGTGATTTCACTGTCCTGAGACTCATTTCTTGTCTCTTACGTGAGGATACAAAGTCATTTACAGGGTGGGGCAGGTTAATAGGAATTAAAAGAGATGTTTGCTCAGTGTCGGCTCGATGAGAATCTCCCCTCCCCACCTTGATATTCTCTCTCTCTCTTTCACCCTCCCTGCCCCTCCTGTGTCTGAAGTCCCACACTGCTGACTTCACCAAGTTCACCCCCCATCCTATAACCTTCCCGCCATAGTCTGCATGACACACTCCCTGTGTGCCAAATGGATGGCTTTCAGCTATTAAAGGGCTCGTTTCTTGGCCTCTCCCAGCTTCTGCCCCATCCCTCTGTAACCATCAGCTCTATGACAAATCCTGAGCCACGGAAGTCCTACATCTGAGATCCTGCTAGATTTAACCCAGCTGGAGCTACTGTGGCCGGAGGCCGATGGGAGGATTTAGCTTTTTTCCCTCTTATGCTAATGAAGTGAATGTGGCAAAGAGTCACAGTATTTTCTTTCCAGGCAAAGAAATGTTGTAGTAGGAGAAACAGCATGCAGGGGAAGCAAATGTGATCTTAGTGGATTCTCTCAAGGGAGGAATAGGACAAATTGTTAGCGTCTGTTGAGAAGATAATGCTCTCGCTATGATAAATGCCAAGTTTCTATTGAAAACCACCATCTTAATGGTGGCGTCCCCAAGAACTCGGTGCATGCCTGGCAGCAGAGGCCGTCGGCGCAGGAAAGCAGATATTTATAGGGGGTTTATTTATTTGCAGTGAGAAATCAGTTTAAAGCAAATGAGACATTGCATTAAAAATGTTCTTTTAGGCAGCTTTATAGAGCTAACTGGAATGCTCCAGTGTGGCCTGCACTTAAAACATACCTATGGGGAGACTTCCATCCTCAATAAATATTTCTTGCACGTGACTTAGATTAAAGGAGCACATGGGACTGGAAAGCCGCCTAAAATAATTTCCCCTCCTGAAGGAAGAAGCTGCTGTAATTCACTTGCAAATTATTTCAGAAAGCCTGTTCTGATAGAGATTTCTGCCTTCTCATGGGCTGGAATTTTTCTAGAACTGTCTATTTGTAGTACCCTTTCTCAACAAGGGCATGTCTGGTGGTATTTAATTCAATGCCGCTCCCTCAAAGGGCTTCTCAGCTTTATGGCCAGCTTTTTGGGGTGCTTTATGCTAATTTGTCTCGGCCTTTTCAGTGTAGCCTGTCTGCTCAGGGAGACCTGCAGGTTAGTAGGGGAAGGGGGTTCCTGGAGGGCTGGACAGTACTCTCAGGAGCTCTAAAGATCCAGGGCCAGTCAGGACCCTGGCCGGCTGGGGACCATGGGGCCAGCTGGAGGCGGAGGAAGGAGGTCTCCATCAGCTGCTCAAAGGCCCTGAGGTGGTTATGCTTGTCCAGCCCATGATTCATTCAGTAGCCTGATTTTTGTGTGCCTGCTGGGGATGGGGCACCGTGTTGGGGTCAGGAATCAGAGGCAGAGTCCCTGCCCACAAAGCTCAAGGAGTAGAGACACCCAGTAAACAAAATTGCAGCACAGCGAGGAGAGGTCAGGAGCCTGCCGACCATCACGGACGGGTGTGAGTGTAGTGGCCACTGTTGAGCTGTGGGGCCTCGTGGTTTTACATCTGCCCTCTTGCCTGTTGCCCACGGCAGCCTTGAAGGCGGGTCGCATCTTCATTTGCCTTAGCGCCAGCCTGAGTGCTGACCCTGGAAAGGGTGCTTGACAGACATTTATTCTGCGTTCCATCAGAGTTGGCGTGGAGGGTGGGAGGAAGGCCACTGTATGTCTTGTCCACACACCTCTGGTGACCGCAGCTCTGCCTGTGCCCACTGTGGAAAGAACCAAATAGAGAATGCTTATTACTTCACTAGACCTTGAAATAGTGAGTCTGACTCTTGATCAACTGGAGAGCAGGGAAGGAGGCAGAGTTCAAGTTGGATGCCTGCAGTCACCTTGCCGAAATGTGTTAACTGTTGAGGTGATGCCCCAGGATTTTAAAGATTCTCCCCTTCCGGCCAAGTGCAGAGTTCCTCTCTGAGATCTTACTCTTCATCCAAGCTACAAGCCCAGTTTGTTTGTTTGACTAACGGGTGTAGGCGGTGAACAGTGTCTTTTCAGTGCTGGAGAAGCTCAGAGAACATTAGGGTGTCTCAGTTACGTTTGTTCTTGCGATTGCTCCCAGATGCATTTCACCTGGGCCCGGCCAGTGGATGGATTCGGCAGCCCAAGGAAACCTAGGATAAAATGATAGTTGAAATTAGTGGGTTTCTGCAAAACCCGTAACTTATAACCACTGGAGTGAAAGTTTATATAAAGTGTTCCAAATCAAATGTGTTAATTCTAGATACCTTTTCTTTAAAGGCAACAATAAAAAAATACCATTTATTTTCAGATGTGTTGAGTCCTCCCAATTTCTAGGAATCATAGAGTCACCCTCTCTTATCCATGTTTTCATTCCCAGCACCGTGCTTATGTAGAGCAGGGGTTGACACACTGACTCTCTGCCATTGTAGCAGAAAAGCAGCTGTGGAACTATGTAAATGAGTGAGCATGGCTGTGTTCCAATAAAACTTTATTTACAAAAACAGGCAGTGGGCCATATTTGGCATAAATTGCTGTAGACATTTCTAGTCCCCAACTCGAGTCTCAAAGAAAGTAATGATTTCATAGAATTGTGGATATTTTTAGAGCCATTCATAAACTGCTTTGGGGAGGGCACACGTGTACTTGTTTGGAAGAATACTTGCCCTTTTAATGTAGACATGCATCAGAAAGGTACTTTGTGTGGTCTCATGCTGCCCCTCCAGTCCATTTGGAAAACTCCTTCAAAGTAAGTAGCTGCAAATATAAGGCTCGCTAGAGAAAGCAGAGCCCACAAAGAATGTTAGGGTGGATGGGCAAGGATCCTGGGGTCTTGCTTCTTCTTGGGGAGACCCGATGCTGCTGCTCTGTGGAGGGTGCGCTGTGTGGCCATGGCAGCCACAGCTAGAGGATTTTACCCAAGAACGTGTGTGGGAAGGCTTGGTGGTGGTGCACCTCCTGTTCCACCGCATTCCTAAACGTGAAAGGCCAAAATGAAAACTTGTGTGCAGCTTCCTGCAGCCATCCTTTACTCTGCAAACTCACACCCATGAGCTGAGAATTTGGTTATAATCATTTTTTCTAAAAGAAAAAAACCCAATCCATGTGGATTAATTTACACTCCTTAGGTCTGTAAAAAAACCCCAGTGACATTGACATGTTGATGAAAATGTGGAAATTAACACTTGGAAATTTTTATATAAAACCTGCATTGAAATTTCAGCTAAACATTCTCACACTAAAAAGAGCTATATACTTATACCTGAAAAACTCAAATTGATGTCAGCTGCTTATTTCTCCATTGTGGTCACGTGAGCTGAGGTTCTTAGTATGAAATGTAATTTACACAAATTAGTCCAAGGCAGGTAGAGTGTGAAATTAAATTGATGCCTTGATTTCTGTATTCTCTAGTAAGTGTTTTTCTGAAAATTTGTCATTTCTGTCCTAGGAACTTTGAAGTGTGGGTTGTTGCTTTTTTCTTTATCTTTTTTTTTAAACAGAGCAAAGAAGTTCTTATTGGTTAAGGATATGAAACAACCTTAATTACAGGCTAAAGAGACATGTTTTATTTTGTTTTGTGGCTAAATATTAGAGAAAGCCCAAATTGGGCTACTGGTCGATGTAGAAAACTTAGAATTTAACACGTCTATTAAATTTTTCAGCTATCTGGACCAAATCACTTAATTTCTTTAGCTGTGGCTAGGACAGTCTAGGGCTCTTAGCTGTGTAGCCCTCCAAAGAAGGCTCTGGAGACCGTTCTATGGATGAGAAAACTGAAGTGCAAGAGTAACATCGTGACCCTGGTCATTTCCCCCAGGACCCTCGGGTCCTGGCTGGGCCTGCCTCTGCCCCCAGGCCCCAGCTACTGCCTCTTTTGGAGGCCGTTTTCAGTGTCTTGTGTTCTTGTCTCAGCAACCATGGTAAGAATGAGTCGCGTATGAGGAGCCCTGGCCCAACTCTGATCATCCCAGGAGGAAGGGGAATCAACCGTGTGTTCAGAAGTCATCCCTGAGGCCGGCTGAGAAGCCACATGGGAACGTTTTCACAACAGCAACCACGATTTGACGTCCCCTCACCAGCAGAACATCACCCTCCAGGGCTGAACCCATCTGCCGCGTCCTTGGGTGGCTCTGGTGACCCCCCTTGGCTGAAGGGGAGTCAGGTTGCACCTGGGGTCTAGGATGCCTGCAGTTGCCTTTTATGGTGTCTTGCTGCTAGGCCATCCCCCCAGCAAGGTGGACCTGGGTGGGCCCCATCAACTTTGGAGTGAATCATTTCCGCCCGGTAACTAGTGGCTGATGTTCGGGGCGCCCTGAAAAATGAAGTACGGGCTCTCCTGATTTTTATTTGTCCATGATGGCATGGGTGGTACTTATCTCTCTTGTCCCCGCTCTCCCCACTTGCAGAGCCTTTGTCTCCATCTGAGTCAGCATGACATGGTTTGAAAATTGCCTGTTTGCCTTTTAATGATGATTAATGTCCATAGCTGTGTTTCAAATTTAGGATCTCTTCAGGAGTCTCGGAGACCGTTACCAGGAGCAACCTGGGGAGGGAGTTGGTCGTGCAGAGCTCTGTGTACTTCCCCTGCCCGAATTAGGTGCCTCCTCCATTTCTGCCTCTTCCCTCCAGCCCCTGGTGGACCCTTCTTGGGTCTTTGGCACCCGGAGCTGAGTTGGAACAGATGGGCGGGCCCCCACCTGGCAGGCTTCACTGGCCGTCTTGGTCACTTTTGGTCAGTGCCTCACCAGCGCTGTCTGGCAGGGTCTCTCCTTCTTGCCCCTTCCTCCCTGCCCCCTGATCAGGGAGGCCAACGAGGAGCTAAATCTCCTCCGCAGCAGGTGCCTGTCATCTATCTGAAGATAGTTGCCAGCATCTGGTACGATTGCCTCTGCAAACGCAGTAACAAGGCGGCCTGCAGTTCAGGCGCAGAGCGAGCATCGCTGCTTTAATGATAACAAGCTGTTGGCCTCCCCTCTGAGATGAATCCATCTCGCAGATGTTTGTCTAGTTTTGGCAATCGTATCGCACTATAGCTTTGGTGATTATGCTCAACTGGAGACTATTACAATAAAAGAAGTTTGAACTTGTTCCATTTTTACATCCCACCCCCTTCTCCCCTGTTCTGAGGTATAATTTATATCAATGGCTGTAATATTGGTTCCATTACGGAGGCCTCTTTACTTTTTATGGTGTCGCTGGAGCTGCAGCTTATAGCCTGGCTTCCTCTACAGGTTAATGTGTTTTAGCTACATCAGTGCTTTTAATGTCCTCACTTAATGGCCCCGTGGCCATCCTTCTCACTCTCTTTTGAAGCGCGTGTGGATGCTGTGAGGTCACGTGATTGCTTTGACATGCTATTCCCAGCTGTAGACAGTTATGGCTCGTGTGTACGTGTGGGGAGTGCACGGTGTCATGGGGAGGCCTGGTGCCTGTACGGGAAGGGAGAGAATGGGAAGAGGGGTGTTCCCGGGAGGTAGCCGTGAGAGGCAGGCCTGGACATGTAGAACCTTCTGGACCGTCCTTGGCCTTCCTCTCTCCCTCTTCCCCCATTCATTCTTCTGCTGCTGTTCCTCCTGCTCCCTAAGAGGGCACATTATTCTTTTATTAAAACAAAGTAAATAAATCACAAGATAGAATAAATAAAATAAAACCAAATAAATCAAAATCACAAGTTGGCAAAATGGCATGTGGAGGCCCAGCAGGCAGTTACTGCTGCAGTGTTCAATATTTGGGGCTTTAATATTATACAGTGGTTTCCTGTTAGACATTTTTACTATTATAGCTCGAGACAGGAGAGTTGGAAGGCGCTTTCAACCCATTCAGATCCTATTTAGTGATAGTAAATGCTAAGTATTTTTAATAGCAACTGTCATTAATTGAGTCTCTGCTGTGTACTAGGCATCGCGCTGATCGCTTTTATTTTATATAGGTTTTTAAATCAATTCTTTTTGTATACTTTAAAGAATATAATTCTTTACATCATTCTTACAGTGCCCCTGCCAGGTGCGTAGTCTTACATCCATGGTCACAGATGAGCAAGATGAGGCGCGGGGGCGGGAAGGTACATGCTCAGTAGCGCGAGCTGCCCGGGGACGGAGGACGCTCTTAGTCTAGGGCCAGCGAACTCCAGTCCCGCTGGAGTCACATTGTCACCGTGAAGCCTGCTTGCTGCCTGCTTTGATGTCACGGAAAAATGTGCCCATCCGAGACGTGGTGCGTTATATACATCAGCACAGGACACATCACCACCATTGCTTAACATTTAAGCCTTTTTCATTTTAACTTGGATATTTCTTTGTCGAAGATTAGGAAACGTAATTTTGGCAAGGTGTTATTTTTGGCAGCGGGCTCACGAATGGGTGAGTCAGCCTGGCTGTGGATGTATCATTGGTGGCCGGACACCACATGTTTCTTTCCTCGGCCAGAAATAGATGTTGGTGTCTATGCTGGTGACACATCAGGAGCCCTGGAGCGCGCGGCGCCGGGCACTTGTGTCGGAGCTTCTCTGCGAGCACCAAGGGAGGGCAGCTCCTCCTGTCCTCAGGACGGGACACTTCTGTGACGAGTCCCTCAAATGTGTGGCTTTGAGTCCAGTATGGAGAGAGAAAAAAAATTTCCCTAAAAAATTAAAATAGAGTGGTTTTTTGGCGATGCGTGTCATGTTTTAAAAACCATCAGGTGACTCATGAAAAATAATAGTTCTCAGAAATGGCTAAAAATGTGAAGCTTGAACTCCAGCAGGTTATTGAAGACGACATGACCTTTAGCATCAGAGTTTGCTTTGAAGTGTGCGCTTTTCACTTGGGTCATACAGAGGTCATAGAAAAAGCCCCAGCAGAAATTTGAAGACTTACCTGCTACTTCCTTTTGTGACCTTGGGCAGCCTTTACCTTCTCTGGGTTTCAACCATGCCTTCTATAAAGTTGGACTAAATGACAGTTTGAATCTGTTCCGGCCCTAGAATCGTCTTCTGTTGGCTGGGACACGATTGAAGTGTCTGTTTTATGCATGACCGTTGATTGCCAGCTTTCTTCTGGGTCTGAAGTAGATCCCAGGCGGCCCAGAGTCAGGTCAGATCAAGCAGAGCTGACCACGGAGGGTAGTCTGTTAACCTGGCATCTTTTCTTCCTCCATTTCCCTCCCGCGGCACAGACTTCCCGTGCCAGTGGTCAGCTGTAAAAGTTTTCATGCCCACAGCCTCCTCCGTCTTCTCCTGCCCTCATCAGGGTCCTTCATCCTCTCCTGCCTGCCCCTCCACGCCAAATCAGTTCTTCCTTTCCAGCGCTAGAGCCAAACCACCCAAACGCGGCAAAGACGTGTGGTGTGGCTTCTTCCACTTTTTTCTCTTGCGGTAGTTACAATATTATTAAAAATCCATTAAATTTTAATGTACCCTATAAAATATGTGCTCTTGTGAAAGCAAGTACAGATAATTATTTCTGATGAATAAACCAAGAGGACAAGTATGTATGAAGTTCATGCGGCAGCATTCAATTTTTATTATATACATCTCCTGCAGGGCAGTCACTGTGATGTTCCAGCTGGTTGTGTCGAGGGCCAGTTCTTCTCACAGATCCTTTGGGGCAGCGTGAACCCTGAGCTGTCTGGGATGCTCTCAGAGCTCGTTTTTACGTGGAAAGAAAGAGCCATGTATGGTAGCCGTCTCCTGTTAAACTCTTCAGACCAGAGAATGAAGAACTAAATGATTCAGGAAGAGAAGAATGCTGTCTCTCCGATACTGCCAGGTGGCCTTGTGGGGTGAAGATCAAAAGCAGCCGTACATGTGAAGTTCTGCCCAGTGGCTCTGTGCTCTTGGGTTAGTCTCTTAGTGTCTCTGAGCATTTGTTTCCTAGCTGAGGAATAGTAGTTCTGTGCATCTTGGGGCTTGACGAGCAGGTTCTCCCCCTCCCACTCTCTAGTTTGAAAACGTTCTTCTAGCTCCAGAAGTTGGAGGAGGAGCTGCCTCCTGGCCTCCCAGAGTGCATGTGGTGTGAGGCTGGGGAGCTGTGGGGTCTGGGTTTCCTGTGGTCTCCGCAGGTGGGGGCTTCTGTGTTATTTTCTAAGGGCTGCACCTGCTGCGTGCAGGAAAGTGCCTCCGTGGGGCACAGTGGGCAACAGCCGCCTCACCTGCCTCACCGCCCCCCTCAGGCTGCCTCTGCCTGATGACTCCAAGTCCGGCGGCAGCATCTCCGGGCTTGGGGGGAGGGGGGGGTGGCTTTTAACCAGGGTGGGGGCGGGGCAGGGGGACAGCGGAGCTTCTGCGCCATGTTTGAGGCTGTGCCTGGGAACAGACACCTGATCTTTTTTTGCAATTTAATAAGGCCCACCTCCTGATCTTTAGGCCCTGTTTCCTTCCTGGGGCAGGGTTAGTCATCCTGCAGGATCTGGCCCCCCCGCGAGGGAGGTGGGGCAAGGTTCAGGAAGCACTTGCCAGTGGTTTGAAAATCCCGGTTGGCTCCTGCAAGCATTTCTTCCCAAGCAGCAGAGTTGCGTTACCCTCACTTTCAATCCCACTCAGCTTCCTGAAGAGGGGAGGGCCACGGTTGTGGTTGGGTCACAAGGACGTGTTCTGGAATATTCCAGAACGAGAGCTGGAACTCAGCCGTTGGGATCAGGAACGAGGCACATGCAACACTTTGCACTGAATTGGGCGATCCGTACATGAAGGAAGTTTATTTTTAACACTGTTATGATTTTGTTTAAAAACAAAAGGCGTACTGGAAAAAATTAAATCCAGAAGTAAGCAAAGAACTAAAAACTGTTTCTTGTCATATTTCATCGCCCTGAGATAACCCGTATAGTAACGTTTTGGTACAGCTTTCCAGAAGTCTGCCTGTACATACGTAAACATACGTGTGTTTATATAAATGGTTGTGTACGCGTTTAGATAAATGGGATCCTCTTTGTTGTTTGCCAGACTGCTAGTTCTGTTCAGCGATATGTCAGAGACATCTTTCCGTGTCGGTATCCTCTGTATCATCACATTTGATGCCTATATTGTTTCTGTGATACCTGCGTACCATGATTGACTTACTCAGACCTTTAGTTAGGAATGTTTAGGTGGTTTTCTGTATCATTATCGTTATTTGGTCTTATAACCAGTGCTGTCAGGACTGCCCTTGTGAATGCATTTCTCTCCTGCTCATGCTATACTTTTGACCCAGCCGTTCCACGTCTAGGAATTTACAATAAGCAGATAAGAATACATTTTATAATTTGCTGTTTGGTGTCAAGCTGTCCCACAGGGAGGTGGTACTGATTTACCTTTCTACCAGGGAACGGCCATAGACGTGCGACTCTGAGCTTTGGTGTTCCACATTTTGTACCCAGGTTTTCCTAAAATTTACATTTCTCTGAAATGTGTCATTTGAAACATCGAAAAAAGTATATCGAAGAGCGAAGCATCAGTTTTACCGTGACTTTTCAATGCTTTATGCTGCTGATGTTTGAAGTCTTGAATTCTCATGGGGGTGGGTTCAGGATGGGCTGGGAGTGTTTCAGGCCATCATCTTGAAACAAAAATGGCGGCAGATAAAATGTTTTCCGGTGGGAATGTTCAGTGGTGATTTTTTAGTGGGTTTTTGATTATTGTTCCTAGCTTCCTACCCGTTTTGTCCTAGGAAGGATATAACTGAAGACAAATGATGACTTTTTTCCCTTCGTAGAATACATTTGGCGGTTCCGTCCTGCCTTGTCAATGCTTTACCACTGTTATTTAAATTTTGCCTTGCTCTTTTAAGATAAAGATTCAGCTTGTTACCTGTTTTATCTTTTCCTTCCAGCTCAGTGGGGACTACACACCTTTGCTTTTGTGTGTGTCCCCAAGGCCCTGGTACAGTGCCTCACACTCAGTAGAGCCCAGGGTGCGTTTTTTGACTTTTGTCCAGTCATAAAGTTCTTGCATTGGAAGGTCTCTAAGAAGAGTCAAGTTGTCCCCCATTGTAGGCATGTTTTTCATCTTTTGCCCGTTTTAATTTATTTCTTTCATGCTATAAATAGCTGTCGCGTGGTTTTAACGTACCAGGTGCTGAGGGGGCTGCACTGTGACAGGGTCTCCACCCTCATGGGAGCTACAGACAGAGCAGAGGGGGCTTCAGGGTGGTGAAAAGTGCCATGAGGGGGCAGCAAGCCAGGCCTGGGGTGCAGCCCACTGCCCCGGGGCTCACATCGCCTTCCTCATCTCCTTAGTTTTTACATCTGCGTGTGATGAAAAAAAATCTTTGCAGATAAAGGCTCAGGGTGCACAGAACCCTTATTTCAATAGGGTGAAAGTTTCATCAGGGCCTGGTGGAGCAGAGTTTGGGGAAGGGGTTAAGAGGAAGCTGACTCCTTTCATCCAAGCTGAAAGCAAGCAGCGCCAGATGCCCCTAGGGCCCAGGGCTCCTAAATCCTGAAATCTCTGCTTCCACAACTCAAACCTGGCTGAGCTGGGGATCCAGGACAGGTACTGTGATTGCTCTGCAAGATTCTGATTGAGAGAAGCCATGAACCTCTCTGGGGCGAGACTAGCATGAACCGAGGCAAGAAGGTGTGTAGGGACCTTGCCAGCTGTGAGGAGAGCAGCCTGCCTGGGGTAGAGGGTGTGATGGGGACCCGACTTCTCTCCAGCTGATGAGTGAAAGGTATACAACCACCTTCTGCATCGAGTGATTCTGAGGATTAAGCAAGGCAACATATGTAAAATGCCAGACGGAAAGTGGGGGTCAGTAAATGTTATGGTGTCATTAATTTTTTTTTTTGGTGTCGTTAATTGTTAATACATTAAAGTAAAAGGTTACTTAGTCCACCCTGTTCATCCAATCCGTATGGGAATCTCTTCTGCAATATTCCCAAATATTCCCAAATTTGATTTGTTAGGTATCTCTTTCAGCCTTCCAAGGCATCAACTTCCGTTTTTGACGGACTTTTAATGGTCTGAGGGTGAACTTTCCAGGAAAAAAATCTGCTCCCCTCTTTTGATGAGCACCTAGTTCCTTATTTTGGCTTTCTGAGGTTGGCAGTGGAACAACTCTGTATTTAATGTATTTTGAACAGTGTCTTAATATGTACAGATATAGCTATAAATACAGCTATGTTTGTATAAATAGCTGTGTATATATATATAGGCATATACATAAAATATGTATCTCAGTGGTTTGCTTTGTATATGACAGTGGTTCTCAAATTTGGCTGTGTACCAGAATTACCTGAAGAGCTTTTAAGAGATACAAATTCATGAACTCATCTCTGGGGATTAAGTGGTAGGACCCGGTGGGGCCTGGGCATCTATTTTTAAAAGCCTCTGTGCGCAGCTAGGGTGGGAACCATTGGTTATCTGTTTCCATTTTTAGAATAAGAGCAATCACTCTTCTTGGGGCATACAAAAATTAATTTCAGTAGCAAAAAGCGGGGTCTCAAATCATGTTTTGTCTACTTTAGCATGAAGCTTAATCACGAAGCACAATTATGAGGTCCCACTTGTCCCCCACCTCTGTCTCATCACCATTTTTCTGAGGTAAATATCCCCAGTGACTTGAGTTCTTATGCTATGATTTTGAGTGCCCTCTATTCTCCTGGGTAAGAACGTGTTTGCCACTTGGTATATATTTGTGAGTCAGTCGCAGTGCCTTCTGTGGGCCAGGCACGGGGTTGGGCACTGGAGATTGAGAGTGTCCAGAAGAGAAATCTCCCAATCCTCACACAAAGCCTTAGACAGAGCCCTTGCCTGTGGGGCCATCAAGATCTTTGCGGGCATATTCGGCACCTCCTAAAGCAGGGAGTAGTCCTTCCTGGATTTGAGGCGTGTCCTTAGTCTAGCCAGGGCAGACCCTGACAGACCTGGCTGCAGGTGGATAGGACCCTCCTTCGGCACCTGGGCTGTTCTGAGCTAGCCCTGCGCGAATTTCGGCCTTGTTCTACGCAGCCACCAGATACACAGTATTGCTCTAAGATCCCTGAGGAAAGAAGCTGGCCCTGATTCTGGAAGCTTTTTGCGTTTCTGTGTCTCGGAGATTAACCTCTGTTGTCGTGTCCTTCTAATAAGAGGAAGGAGAGCTGATGGCGTGTTGCCAGGCTCCAGGAAAGGCGTTTTTGTAGGGTGATCTTTGTGCTGGTCGTCCAGTAGCTCTTCCTGCTGCTGTCCTCCCCGGCTGGATGTTTTTGGAGCTTCCATCCACTCATCCAGCATCCGGGGAGGCCGTGATGAAGTGAGGACCATCTGTTAGGGCCAGATAGCAAGGACGTCTGCAGCACATTGAAGGTTGGTCTAGATGGCCAGCAAGGGTTTTTCGTGCCCTGCGTGCCTGGACTCCCACCTCCCCACCACTGCGTTGGCTTCTGGACAGGGAGAGTCATAGCTAGTGCGGCTGTGGTCCTTAATAACAAACCAACCCAACAGTAATCTCCCAACATCCTCCCCGCCCCCCGCAGTAATTCATATTCATTACACGGTAGAATTTTTTTAAATTATGGAAATATAGCTCACCAAAAGGAAGAATTATAGTCTCATCACTGAGAACTAGCCCCTGTTAGCATTTTGGTGTGTGCCCTTCCAGACGTGCTTTCTGCACATTCTCTCTGCGGTGGTTGTATTGGTGGTGAATGTGGACACTGGAGGCAGAGGCGGGCCTGGCTGCCAGTTCTGGCCCCGTCACCTCCCAGCTGTGTGACCTTGGGCAAGTTAATTTCTCTATAAAATGGTGCTATTTGATAGAACATATTTTATGGGATGGGGAGTCTTAACGGCGATGGCTGCGTGTGCATCCTTAGCAGAGGACCTCACACACAGTGAGTGCTCAGCGCCATGTTACTTTAAATCATACTTGCGTTATTATTTATAAGATTGGGACTCTCTCCAAAGCCTGGAGGTGTGTTAGCAGATGACCGTGAATAAAAGTATCTACATGTTTGCCCGTTCAGTGGAAATTCTGTTGCCAGTAAAGAAAACTCACCCCCAAGTTGAAGCGTGATGCACTTTTAATGGTAAACAGCATCACTTTGCTGCACAGTAATTAGGCGTGAATGGCAAACAGTTCACATCAGTGATTATAATTAATTAGTATTGATTTTAAATATTTTTGCAGCCAAATCCAAGCTCACTTTCTCTCCTCCCATGGTTCCCCCTACAGTATTGGTGGGGACGGTGTTGATGCTGCCCCTGTGGACATGCGTCTCGAGGGCAGGAACGGTGGTTTCTTCTTTGTACCCCAACAGCCTGGCACGTTGGGGGTTCAAGATATGTTAGTTGAGCCGGGACAGCTGTTCAGTTTTTCAGCATTCACTCACAAGTCTTCACCTAACACATACACCCCGAACAGCAGCGGTGCTGTTTCCCTTGGACTTGTTTTTCTTATTCCAGCTCTTCGCCCCTCATCTGGCCATGTGAGAGACTCTGGGGCTGCCCTCAACCAAGTCCATCTGTCCATATCTTCCTCAAGGCTGAAGGCCTCTGGACACCCACTCATCACCCTTCCCGGCAGCACCTTTCCTGAGGGTTGAGACTGTGGCCCTTGGGTGGCTGATTGGAAGAAGAGGGGCCAGGCCACAGTGGGGGTTGGGTGGACTGGTCAGAGGCAGGGCAGGAGGCGGCTCTGGTCCTCTGGTCATGAAAGGGTGGGGGCTTTAGCTGTTTAGAGGGTCAGGGTTGGCTGTTCTGCTCGCCTCTTCTTCCTGAATTTGGCCCTGGTTATCACTTCAGGAGCTTGGAGAGGGTCCTCCGAGAACCACAAACTAAAGCAAACTCCATTTGCTGTGCTTTCGTCTCTGAAACCTTTAACTGGAAACCGTGTTCTTTATTCCACTCTTAGAGATAAAAGGTCCCCCCGTTGCTGACACCCAGTCAACATCATTTGGTAACTGAGAGCAGCCCCTCCCCGGTTGGTCAGTTGGAGGATGGTAAGCTGAAAAGTCCAGTAGAAGTGCCACCACCAAGCAGGTGCCTGGACACCTCACCCCTGTTGGAACTCACATTCTGAGGTCAACAGACCTGGGCTGGGAGCCACCACTTGTGGGATGCGGGAGCTTGGGCGAGTTCCTTGACTCCTCTGAACTCAGTGGCCCCCTTTTGAAAAGTGAAGTCCCCTCCCTTCCCTGGCAGGGGTCAGGCTCAGGAGAGAAAATTTGTATAGACTCCCTGTCACGGCGCTTGCTTCGTAGTAGATGCTCAATAATTGTTGGTTTCTCATCAGATACCCTTATGAGAATGGGGTTCTTTTTAGCGTGCCTGATACCTGTTGCCTTCATGGGAAGTTCCAGCTGACCTTGGTTCAGCTGGGGAGTGGAAGGCTTTGCCCGCTTGCCCGTGAGGATCGCTGTCCCTGCTACTATAAAGTTAACTAACCACTCTTGGTTAATGGAAGGGCAAGAGATTGAAATCCCTGAGCCCGTAGCTCCAGGCCCAGGCAACATTACCCTTGTTTTGCCCTGGACGTTGGCCTTGACTCTGGGCACCTTGTAGCTGCAGAGCTTCAGTTTCCAATCCGCAGGTTGTCCCATGTGGCCCGAGGTGGGTGCACCAAAGAACAGGTGTGGCCTCCTCCAGTCAGTCCAGAAGGAGATGTTTTCATGCCGACGCTTACACAGGCTATTCCTTACTGGTTGCTTTGGGGCTCCTAGCCAGTCCTTCCTTGTGACCCTCCTGCTTTGAACGATCCAGCCCTCCAGAGCCTGGCGTTGCTGTCACCCGCATAGACTCACGGCCGGGGAGCCCAGGCTGCGTTTTTGGAATCAAAGCCAAGCCTGTCCTGAGCACAGAAATCAAAGCCCCGTGGTCTGAGATGGCCCTCATGTAGGATGTGGCAAGACCCCTGCTAGGTGGGCCATGTGACAGCCTCACCGGGGCAAGCCCCTGAGATGTGAAACGGGTCACAGGTGGCCTCGGGCTCTGAGTACTGCACTGTGGTGTCACATCTTCCATTGAATGGACAGATAGCAGCATATGTGGGGCAGGAGGCCCTGCGTAGTGTGGCTGTCCTTTCACACACCTTAGGAGTGAGGGTCTCCCTGACCCTGACAAGAGAAGGCAGAGATGCCAAAACAACCCCTTGCTGCCCCTGGAGCAGTTGGCCGGAGCTCAGCCCATCCCCTCTCCCTCTGACCAATCATATTCCTTCTGTGACCCATACTACCTTCTGGAAGAGCTGATTGCAGTGGAAGGAGGATGGGACCGCAGGTCAGAGTGGCTCTGCAGCAAAGAAGCTGATTTGTGGGGGAGGTTGGGAGGAGCCCTGCTTGGCCCGCTGTTCCCAGTTGTGTCCTGCTGTCCCTGGCTGAACCTGCCAGGTGGTTCTGTCCACAGGGCCCTCCCTTGGAGCACAGAGTCTGCTGGGCACCTGGCTGGAGCGTGGAATATGGAGAGCGGCTCCCCCCGTCCGTGGCTGTGACTTGTGTCCCTTGCAGCACTGAGTGTTTCTCCCATGCCGTGCCTTTCTCCCCGCAACACGTTCAGCCTTTAAGTGTAACTATTAATCACCCCGAGTTGTATAGCAGTTCATAACCCTCTCATTAAATATTAAGCTTTTTTAAAAGAATCAAGCTTTCTTAATTGAATTATTGAATTACCAGGCACTTAATGTGGCTCTGGTGCATGCAGATCAGAGTTTCAGTGTCGGAAAGGATCTTAGTTTTCTCCTCTGTGACTTCGAGGGTGTGTGGGGCCGAGGGGGGCAGGCGACAGGCTGCTCCAGGTCAGTGGCCCCCTTCCCCTTCCTTGCCCCGTTTCCTGCTCTGTTCCCTGGGGCGTGGTCCTTCTCAGGTTTCTGCCCTTTGTGTTTTTCTCGTTGTTCCCCGCATTAGAGTTAGGTTTGGGTGGAGACAGTCACGTCCATCCTTTGGAGCTCTGCTGCTCCTGTCTGGAGTCAGGCAGTCTGTCCTTGGGGTGGGATGCTTCAGGGCCTCTTTTGTGCCCTTGGCCCTTTTCTAGAAACACTCATCCCTCAGCCCGTGCACACTCTTGGCCTCAGCCGCCACCACTGCCCCTCCACCGTCCCTCCCTGCAGCTGCAGCCCAGGCCTCTCCCCACCTGCCTGACTCGACTTCCCCACACTCCCACCTGCCAGACATTTCCATTTGAGTGTTCCCCTCCTGCCCCTGCACCCTCCTGAGACTGGCCTTGCCTGCTCCCGTCTGGCCTCCTGCTCTGGGTCCCTGTCTGGGGGAGCAGCGGGGCTCCTGAGGGCCCTTCCTGACTCCCTCCTGATGTTTATCTGCTAAGTGGCTCTGTGCTCGCCTGTCTGCTCTGCGTGCCGTCCGCATCCGAGCCAGGCTGATTCACTGCTGCTCCTCCTCGCCGCATTCCTTCCTGCTCTAATGTGTCTTCCACTCGCCTTCCTTAAACTTTGTTTTTACTGGGCTGTCCTCTGCTGCCCGGCTTGCGGTGGCCCCCTGCTTCCTGCCACAGCAAAGCTGCAGTCTCCTCAACGCCGCTCACGTAGACCGGCCTTCCGGTGGAGCAGGCTTCGTGATGGGTGCTGCCACCTCCCTTTAGCGGAAGGATTTGAGACCGGGAGTGGAATGACGGGAGGGGAGGCTCAGATGCTGTAGGTGAGGGTGCACTCTGCGTTGGTGGGTATGCTGGGTTGAACGGTGTCCCCCCCCAGTTCATGTCCACCTGGAACCTCGGAATGCAATGTTATTTGGAAGTAGGGTCTTTGCAGGTATAATTAGTTAACATGAGGTTGTACTGGGTTAGGGTGGGCCCTGATGTAGGGTCTGATGGCTTTACAAGAAGAGGGAAATGTAGACACAGGGGACACCCACAGGGAGAACTCCAGGGGAAGCTGAGCGTGGAGACTGCAGTGATGTGTCTATAAGCCAAGCAACACCAAGGACTGTGGATCCCCCGGAAGCTGGGAAAGAGGCACAGGGCAGAGTCTCCCTCGGAGCTTCCAGAAGGAACCAGCCCTGCCCACACCTTGATTTCAGACTTCTGGCCTCTGCACTGTAAGGGAATAAATTTCTCCTGTTGTAAGTCACCCAGTTTGCGGTACTTTGTTTTGGCTGCCCTAGGAAACTAATTCAGTGGGGAAGCTGTGTTTTAAAACCAGGTCCTCCAATTCTGAATCTGGGGATCTTTTTACTGTACATAGCCATCCCCCCGGCCTGGTTTCACGGTCCTCCCTAATGCAAACCCTCCCCGTGACGTCTTAACGGCAGTGATTCTTTCGTGTTTGTCTTTGGAGTTGATCAGCCCCAGAGGAGCACATCTTCTTCACGTGTCGTGCTCCTTTGGACCTCCTGTCTTTTGCTTGTACTGTTGGTTATGCCTGTGGCCACCTCCTCTTCTCCCAACAATTTTTTTTTTAAATAATATACTGTCTTTATTTATTTTTGGCTGCATTGGGTCTTCGTTGCTGCACATGGGCTTTTTTCTAGTTGTGGCGAGTGGGGGCTACTCTTTGTTGTGGTGCGCGGGCTTCTCATTGCGGTGGCTTCTCTTGTTGCAGAGCACAGGCTCTAGGTGTGTGGGCTTCAGTAGTTGCAGCACGTGGGCTCAGTAGTTGTGGCGCATGGACTTAGTTGCTCTGCGGCATGTGGGATCTTCCCGGACCAGGGCTCAAACCTGTGTCCCCTGCATTGGCAGGCGAGTTCTTAACCGCTGTGCCACCAGGGAAGTCCCTCTCCCAACAAATTTTTATTGAGTGTCTGCAATATGCCAGGTGCTGTGTTAGGCCCTGGGGGACAGAAGATGGTCAAGGTTCTTGCTTTCATGGAACATACATTTCCGTGGAGGACTGAGGGGAAGGCATTCAGGTGGTTAGGAAAGAAACAATAAATACGGAGAAAATAATGTCAGGTCGTGTAAGAGCAAGTTCTTGGGGCTGCTTTTGAAGCTGGCTCTTTCAGAAGCTGGCTTTGAAGCTAAGACCTGAATGCAAGAAGGGGCCAGATGTGTGCAAGTCCGGGGGATGATCGTCCTGGCAGAGGGAGCCAGCAGTGCAAAGGCCCTGTGGCAGGACCGACAGCGAGTGTGGTGCAGCCTGAGAGAGGGAGCAGAGGCAAAGGTGACATGGCCCTGGGAGCCATGGAAAGAAGTTTGAATTGTGTTCTAAGTGCCAGGAAAGTCTTTGAAAGGTTTTAAGGAGACTAATGACATGATCAGCATTTTTCAACATTACTCGGACTGTTCTGTGACTAATGACATGATCAGCATTTTTCAACATTACTCGGACTGTTCTGTAGAGACTGGATAATGGGGAGCTGGGGGCAACCAAAGGTGATCCGGCCTTAGTGCCCCAGCGCGATTCTTTTTTGTGGGTCTCTAATCCTCCCCTGCGCTACTCTTGCACATGAAGTCAATACACCACTTGATTAGAAAACCATTTCCATGTGTTTAAGGGGCCTCCCCAGCCAGGAGGGCCTAAGGGCTGTGCTGTTACACATGTGGCTCCTCTGGAATGCCCCGTGGCGTTGGTAGTGGAGTCACTGCTCTTCAGATGGCACTAAGTGACAGACTCATGTTTTATGTGGAGTTTCCCAAAGTGTGGAGAGTATGCTCATCCTTCCTAGAAAATTGTTCAGCATTTGTTCGGGGATTGCCAGGCTTGTATGGTAACCAAGTTGTGACTTGAGGAGACCTGGGGGCTTATTATCTCTGCTCTGCACATGGGAAGCTGAAACTCTGAGAGGTTGTGGGGCCCTGAATAAGGATTAGAGCCCAGGTCTGCTGCACCCTGAAGCCCACATCTGCTTCCCTGCACCCCAGTGCTACAAGTAGAGGCTTAGCTCTTGGAATGAATGCATGTCTGAAAAATCTGTAACTGAGTGATGAAGTGATTAGAATTGGGAAAGTTCCTAATGGACTATAGAAGCGGGCACCACTATGCAGTGGTTAAGAGCTTTGGAATGAGATAACATGGGATGGAATCCTGGCTTGGCCTTGAGCATGTGACCTGACCTCATTGAGTCTCAGTATGCTGATCTGTAAGATGGGAAGAATACTTGTTAAGCAGCTACCTTACTGGGATGTGGTGAGGATTAAATGAGGGAATTCACAAAAGGGGCTCAGTACAGTGTGTAGCACAGAATACGTGCTCACTAAGTCATGACAAGGACTAGGAACAGATAATAGAAGGAGGTATGTACATTCACAGATTTTCTGGGATGAACAGTCGTACTTGTGTGCTGGGTATTGGGTTCCCTGCAAAAGCAGGGACAGAAGAAAACTGAGGTCACATTGGGGGGATGCAGGGAAAGACACCCAGCCTGGGCCTGGTGTGTGCACTGCAAACCTGCCTAAGAGGGAATGGGAATCGAGAGTCAAGAGACTGGGACGAGGGAGACTCTGGGTTTGGGCAGCATCCTAACAGGAGGCAGAGCAGTGAGAGCGTGCAGACCTGAGCTTGAACGTGGAAGTGAAAGCTTACTGACTGCCGTGGGTGTTCCAGTAAAACCACTCCTCTGAATATGACAGCCGTGAACCATAAAATCATCAAAGTTTTAGAATTGGAAGGACCAAGGAGAGCATCCAGTCCTGCCCAAGGTCAGACAGAGTTTATTTTGCAGACAGAGCTGAGTGCTGACATGCCCAGGTTTTAGAAGAAAACGTTTCCCCTACCCTTTCTGTCCCTTCTCCTGGGTTGACTCCAGCAACTCGCCTCTCCCCAACTGAGAGCATTTGACATGGGATTCAAGGACATCAGAGACGCCTCCAGCCTGGAGCCTGGTGTGTGCACTGTTGATGAATCCCCAAGACTGAGCCGAGACACTCGTAGGGTGGGTAAAGTGTCTGTTGGATATCCGTGGAAATATTTCCCATCTTCCTGTGGAGGGTGGAATTTGAGAAAGGAGGCTTGCGGATCTCATGTCTCGGGAATGCCTTTATCAATTATGATGTATACTTTTGGGCAGTAACCTTGCTTTTGGGTTTGTTTTATTTCCTATCCTCACTCATTTCCTCATCTACTTTTATCATGCTCTAGGCATTTTTCTGACACCTCCAATCCCTTTTGGAACAAAGTGAGGTAGGAATAAATAAATGAAGTTTCTTGGCTTTTGCTCCTGGGTCATCAGAAAGATGACTCCCTGAGCCAAACCTGTTAGATGCCAGTAATGAGCTTGGGTCAGGTCAGAACTCGAATTCCAACTCAGGGAGGGGTTTGACAGTGGGACTGCCGTTCCTGGTGATCATGGCGCCGAGGGGAATGAATTGGGGGTTGAACTGGGGGAAACATGCCCAGGGGGCTGGGGAGAAGAAGGAAAGGATGTTTTCACGTCACCAGGTAGAATTCCAGTGTTCCTGCAATGAAGCTTTGAAAAGCTTGTCCTTGGCTTTGTCTTTCCTTCAGTGTGATCCAGGGATACATTTTTCTGGTGTGTTACCTCGTCCAAAATAAGGAGAGGTAAAAGGGAAGGAAAAAAAGAGAACCCCATAAGTTCATATAGTCCGTTCCCTGCATTGCAGCGTGGACTAAACAATTCCCAAAGAGGCCCAACCAAAAATAAGTTAGTATCCTGTTTCTAATAGCCTGCGGTAACGTGTTTCTCTTTTCTACTTATTTATTCAATAAATATTTATCGAGTGCTTGATACTGTGGGGAAGAAGGCAGTCAGGGTCTGCCCTCATGGGGTCTAACCGTGCAGTTAAATTGTTGTAGGTGCTTTGCAGGGAAAGCCCAATGTGTTCTCTGAGTGGGAGAGGGGACCTAGTCTGGGTTGGGTGGTCATGGAAGGGTCTCTCCGAGAATGTTTAGCCTTCATTCTTCACTGCCTCCTTTTCCCTCCCCTGCTTGTTCCCCAGTAGAGGCGGTTTGAGCTGGGGCATCTGGCGGGTGACACACCGAGAAGAGGAGGATTTAGCCGAGGGCGGGGCGGGCTCTCCACCGCAGTCTTTCTGCTCCCTGGCTGGGCCACCTGTCCCCAAACGGCCGGGTCCCGCGGGGCAGCCCGCCTGGGGATTCAGTAACAGGCACCATTTCTTAGAACGGGCTGGCCGCAAAGATAAGACCGCAGTGACAAGGGGGCCATAAATTGTTACCTGTGCCCTTTGGTTACCCCCTCTTCCTCCATCACCTCCTTCCTGAGCCTCTGGGGTTGGATTTAGCAACCGGGTTCCTGTTCTTGGGATGGAACAGAAAGCTGACTCCTGGTGGCTGGGCGTAATCACTGAGATGCAGAGCGCTGATAGCACAATCCATGTAATTTCTGTTGCTCTGTGACCGGGTGGGAGCGGGGGGCGGGGGGGGGGGCAGCAGGAGGGTCAGGAGTAGTTTGAAAGCCACAGTTCAGTTACAGAAACAAAATACTCCCTCTAAGGAATTAAAATGTACAATATTTGAGGGGAAATAGTGGAAGTGAATTGAGGTGAGGGGTTTAATCAGAGGATGATGGAGACAGAGCAGGTCACAGCTGTGGAAAGCCCAGGCCGACCTGGAACCCAGGCCTGAGAATTTTAGCTTTTCCATCAGAGAGGATTGGATTGTATGTTCGTGCAGCTGAGTTACTTGAGACGTGTTGAGCAGACCTCAGGTGTCCATTAGTGGTCACTGTCAGTTGATGGTCCATGTCAGTTTCCTGACACACGATTGGAGGATCCCGTCCTCTGTCCTGCTGGTGATGCTACAGAGGTCCCGACTTATCTGGCGATTTCTGGTTGATCTGATCAGGCCTGTGTGATTTATGGGATTTATGAGGTAGAGGCTGACAGATGAGATTCACATCCAGAAATTTGTGGAATTTTCTAGTCAATCTGTGGCCTAGCCTGACTCAGAGGGTGTGGGAGGGCCCTGCAGAAGAGCCGCCTTGGCTGATTAGACAGAGAGGAGACATTCTGGGGACAAAGAGTTAGGCCAACTCAAGCCTTCCTCGTCAGGACCACAGAGACCTACCCCGAGGTGACTTTCATTTATATATGGAGGGCGGCTGTTGCAGGTTATGTGCTCGGCACTGGTGAAATGGTCTTTGTCTTGAAGGAGTTCACAGCATAGAAGGGGGCCCAGGTTTGGGGCATTTCCTAGGAATCCGATGAGTGAATAAATTTCCAGGATTCTTAGGGGATGGGCCAAACTCTGGGTTAGTGTTTGGGGGCCAGAGAGAGAAGTTGAAACAATGAGGAGCAGCTGGAGGTCTATAACTGTCTAAGCTTAGGTGCCGTAACAAAATACTATAGATTGGCACCTCCAGCAACAGAAACTTATTTCTCACCATTCTGAAGGCTGGAAGTCCGGGATG
Source organism: Hippopotamus amphibius kiboko (assembly GCF_030028045.1). Taxonomy (NCBI): domain Eukaryota; kingdom Metazoa; phylum Chordata; class Mammalia; order Artiodactyla; family Hippopotamidae; genus Hippopotamus; species Hippopotamus amphibius. Next base: position 26,890,181 of record NC_080202.1, on the reverse strand, counting down.
AGGGTGTGTCACTGGGCTCTGGTGAGGAACCTCTTCCTGGGTTGCAGACAGCCACACTCTCCACGTGTCCTCACATGGTGGAGAGAGAGCTGTGGTGCCAGAATCTTCCTGTCCTTATAAGGACACCAGTCCATGCCAAGAACTCCACCCTCATGACCTCATCTAAACCTAATCACCTCCCAAAGTACCCACCTCCAAGTACCATCGCGTTGGGGGTTAGGGCTTCAGCATATGATTTTGCGGGGGACACATATTCAGTCCCTACGGATAACCCGGCCGGTGAAGGGACCCTAGTGTGCCTGGTCACCTGAAATATAAATGTTGGCCATATATCATTGATACCGTAAATGTGTTTGAATGAAGATAACTGGGTGGAGGTGTGTATGCCTTGCTCCTGTAATTAGAGCCACACTGTAAAACCTGTACCTGTGATGCTTGGGGTGGGGAGGGTCGGGGGTCTGTTCTGGCTGAGACTCAATACCAGCAGGCTGTCCTTGGCTGTGGATGGTGGTCAGGGTAAGCCGTCTGCCCTGTCTGGTCTCTCCAGAGTTGGGTGGTTATTTCAACCTGGAATCACCTCTGTTCTCCATCCAGAAGCCACGCAAAGCAGTTTGAAGTGTGCTTGGAAGGGTGGGAGGCAGGGATTACTCTGAGCTGCGAGCTGAAGAGGCGATGATGGGTACGCCGTGTGCGGGTGGAGGACCGCGGAGCCGGCCTGATCGCCAGCTGGGGCCCTCTGCCCAGCACCGGCCGGAGCTTGAGAAGCTGTTGCCTTCATTCCTCTTTAAACAGCTTTGTGTTTGCCATCCCTGTGACCTGGAGGCCTCTTCGGACCGCGTATCTCTGGGCTTCGCATCAGTCAGCTCCTCATTATCAGCAGTCTTACCCGGGTTTGTCGGGTATGTGCACACACCCGCCCGTTCTCTGCGCGCAGCAGGGTCGGCACGGGGGCATTGAGCTAAAAGAGGTTAAGAGGAGGCAGAGCTCACACCACTGCTAAAGGCCAGAGAACTCTGCTGAAGAGCCGGTCATCTTAAAGATGAGCTGGTCTATGTATAATTGGGCCGCCGCCACGGGCCTTTGATGAATGAATGGCGGTCTGTGCGGGCACTGGATCTCAAGGTGTCTGTTCGTTTATGTGCCTCTGCCCTGGGTGTGGACATGCCTTCCCAGCCACCTGGGGTGAGGAGTGAGGGGCTGGGGGCGCAGGCTGTGCGGGGAAGAGTTGGCATCTCTGGAGACACCCGTGAGGCAGTGGGCCTGGACCATCTCTCTTTACTGCTGAGGAGGGAGAAGCAGGCTCCTGCCAGGGGCGCCCGGGCCAGGAGGCTGTGGCTCTGCCCTCTTGCTCCTAACAACACTGCCCCCTGCTGTTCTGCCAGGGCTGCGGGGACCTCACTGCCCTGAAGAGAGCATGTGCAGGCCCCATCTTCAGGCCCTTCGTGGGAGGCAGTGACGCAGGCAGTCCGCTAATGGGAGGATGGAGTCTTTGTATGTTGTTTCCACGGACAGGGATGGGTTTGCAGAACCACCCACGCTCTTGCCTGGTCCTGGTGATTCATATGCACAAGATGGCTGACTGGGGGGCGGGCGGGGTCCCACGGCCCTGGGAGGCCTCCTGCCACTCAGAGAGGATGGTGTGCGGGCGTCAGCGCGTCACCCAGTGGGTCTGCATTCCAGGAGAGTTGCCCACCCCTTCCAAGCCCCAAAGCTGATGCTTCTTAAGACATTTGGCACTTAGTTTCAGCCCTGAGGCTCTTAATTATCCGTGAAGTCTGGCTGTCCTGTCTGCCTCTCCTAGAGTCGAACCCCCCCCCGGGAAGTGCCTCGCTGCCCGACAGGAGGCCACTGTTGCTCTCCCTGCAGCCTGCGCCGGACGCACTGGTTGTAACTGCAGGGCAGTAGGGTTTGGGGGAGCTGTTTAAAGAGAAGTATATAAACATCAGCGTGCAGACACACCTGGGCTTACAGATGGACCTGGGTTTGAACCTCCGCTTCAGGATGCTATTCTGTACGTCTGTGGGCTTCTTGGAGCCTTTTTCTTCTTGAGTAAAAGGGGGTCCTGGGAGACAGCCCCCGCGTAGTGCACAGAAGGCACATCCCATCAGGGTTGCTCTTTTTCTTTTTCTCAGCCTGATTCTATTCTTCCTTTCCCTTTGTGATGTTGTTATTTAAACATATGTAATGTCAGTGTTATCAGGGGCATTATGCCAGTTCACCGGGATATGAGAAGCACTTAACAGGTTGCCTGGCACACAGTAGGTCCACGGGCATTGTATCTGTAGTTGTGTCTTTGGGTAGAATGGACAGCTGCAGGGTCTCTTTCGTTACTATTTCATGATTGCCAGCAGGTTGGCGGCTTCAGGGGGAGGATGCTACGACAGAGGGATCTAAGTGAAGCATCCCCTCCATCTGCTTCAACGCGCCCCCTTGAAGGCTGCACTTTTTTTTTAATAATAGTGCAACTTTTTTAAAAAATTAATTAATTAATTGGCTATGTTGGGTCTTTGTTGCTGCATGCGGGCTTTCTCTAGTTGCAGCAGGCAGGGCCTACTCTTTGTTGTGGTGCGCGGGCTCCTCATTGCCGTGGTTTCTCTTGTTGCGGAGCACAGGCTCTAGGTGCGTGAGCTTCAGTAGTTGCGGCACGTGGGCTCAATTGTTGTGGCACACAGGCTCAGTTGCTCCGCGGCATGTGGGATCTTCCTGGAGCAGGGATCGAACCCGTGTCTCCTGCATTGGCAGGTGGATTCATAACCACTGCACCACCTAGGAAGCCCCAAGGCTCCACTTTTAAACGGGGCTCCACGTCACGTTCATGGTCTTGTATGTCAGCACTGCCAATTTTGATGAACCTTCTGGAGATGTTTACCTTCTTGGTTTTTAAGCATGAATAACTTCACTTCCCTAAAGGGGAGTTGCTGTAAGTTTCAGAACTTGGAGAGGTTTTTGTTTGGGGATTTATTTTTCTTAAACAGCACAGGGCTCCTTGACTGCTGTAGGGATTTATGCAGCCTGTCCAGTTAGCGCCCAGAGGAATCAGATGTGTTCTCCACTGGCCTCTCCTCTCCTCTCTTCTTCAGACTGGGTTCAGTTGCCCAAGATGAGAGTGGATGAGAATGGAGAGAGGGTGTTGAAGGACCAGGAGCCCAGGCCGAGCTGGAGGCGCAGGAGGCGGCGCTGGCCTGGGGCCACATTCCGCTCCCCATCTCCCTGACAGGTGTATAGAATGGCATCTCCTGCCGGCATTCGTGGGGCCTGGGACATCTCTGGCAGACAGTGCAGGAAATCTGACGTTCAGACTCTTCTGAGGATTGGAGAGCCCCAGAATGCTTACAAAAATTGCCCTTGTCAAAATTTGAGGGGGTGAGGAACGGCAGTGACGGGGGAGACATATTGTTTCAAACCAGCCTCGGAGACGCAGGAGCCGCCTCCCGCCTGACTGGCTCCTTCCCAGCCCCGGGAAGCAGGGCCCTTGGATGGAGACCGTTTACGAGTGCGGCAGCCTCTCTGTCCACCTGGCTGACGATGCCCGGGCCCACTCCTGAACCAGGCTCGGAGCTGCGGAGGGACGCGCGCGCTGAGGGGCCTTTTGGCTGGAGCCACGGGTGAGAGCAGGCCCACACGGAGCCCGTGGAGGTTCTGGAAGCTGCTTTACGTGGGCTGCGCCTGCTGCGCAGCCACCCCGAGGTTCAGGCAGTGTCTCGGGTGCGTCCCTGCTGGTGTCCCGTGTTCCGCGGCGGCAGCTGTTGGTGCTGACTGATGCAACGTTCCGGCAGCTGCGTTGGGCAGTTGGGCATGCTTGGCGCCAGCAGCCTCTCCCCGCCGCCCACCCTGCCCGGGGCACCCGAGGAAGGTGCCTGAAGCCCAAGGGCCGGCAGAGGCTGTCATGTGGGGAAGCCCGGGAGCTCGGTGACTCAGGGATCCCCAGAACAGCAGGAGGGCCGACCCCCGCTGTGCCCAGGAGAGACGTCTGAGGTCGGAGGGCAGGTTAGGGGCTGAGCTGACTCTTAAAGCTGGGTCTGCTCTCAGCCCTCTGAGTTTAGCCGCTCCCCCTCAGTGAGGCGGGCCTGTCATGGGTTTGGTCTCATTTGATGTCCCAGGCTGCTCGTTGCCGCTCACTAGCTGTGTGTCCTTGGACAAAGCACTTCACCTCTCTGAGCCTCCGTTTCCTCAGAGGCCAAAGGGGATGTGCCCAGTACAGCCACTTTCCTTTAGTCCTCACTGAAAAAACTGGGCTGATGCCTGTCTCCTCATAAATCCAACGGTGCCCTCGTGGACCATTCAAGGAACGGCAGCTGCCCTGAGGGGCCGACGGGCAAGGCACAGAGCCAGGGAAGGAGACGGGAAAAGAGCGGGAGAAACTAAGTGCTTGCTGGTTCCTGCCCTTTTACCCCCTCCCCAAAGCTCTCTGCTTTCAAGTCGTAGAAGGGACTTGAGCCTGACAAATCTACAGAATTCCCGACGAGCGGCCAGGCCTGATGATCACAGCTGCTACTCATGGAACTTACACCGTCAACAGCCTTACCAGGCAGGTTCTGCTGTCACCCCCAGTTTATGGACCAGAGCACAGAGGCTCAGCGTGGACGGTGCGCCTTGCCCGGTGGTGGTCACTGCAGAGCCACGAGATGACCCAGATCCTTCTGCTCAGCCCTCCTTCCGTGCTGGGAACTTTGTTCCCCAGAAGAGCGGGAAGATGACTCTGGTTGTCCGAAGACCTCCCAGGCCTGGCTTGCCCTCTCCGTGCTGCATCTGGTAAGCCTGGCACTGAGCAAGGCCCAGGCAGAAAAAAGGGCTTTTCAAGGTGCGTCTAGAGTGATGAGAAGGCCCTGCAGGGGCGGGTCCCCTCTTTGGCTGTAAGTAAACCTCCCTGCCTGGTCTCCTTTCCAAGCACCAGCCCTTCAGGGGTTCGGATGGCGTGGCTTTGTACACAGGGCCCTTTCAGCACTTGAAGCAGGAGGACAGGGGTCTACTCTGGGGTGTCTCCTTTTTTCCCCATGATGCTGAATTTTAAAAAAGTGGGGTATTAGCATCAGACAAGTAGCTGACATCTGGGCCTCTCTCAAAGAAATTCTATGGTGGATGTTTTCCCCAAGATGCACAGCCAGTGGCCGAAAGAGAGATTTATCCTTTAAACCCACCTGACTCCAGAGGCGTCACCACCGACTTCCTGGTAAATACCTGCAGGCCAGGAATGCATCTGTGAAATGTTTCGGAGATGATCCCAGAAAAGCCTCCGCTGGTCACCAAATTGTGTGTTTGTGTCTGGAGATGAATTGTGCAAGGGAAGGTGTTTGCTCCTGGAATAAGACATTTTGTACGATCCATACAAGCCTTTAATTTGACATTGCAGTCAGATGCTGAGCTGTCAGATGCTGGGTTTGAAGTTGAAAGTTGACTTTCCCCCCTGTAGCTACAAAGTTCTGTGTCAGCCCGAATTTCAATTTCCTGGGATTTTTGTATGTCTGCAACTCAACTTGGCATTCTCTTTTAGCACCCTTGTTTTTTTGTTGTTGGGTTTCTTTTTTGTTTTTGGTTGTTGTGTTGTTTGTTTTTTGGTGGTGGTGGGTAGAGGAGGGGCAGGTTAGTGACAGGGTAAGGGGGGCATTTAATCATTTATTCTTTTAAGTAGGTTTAATTGTATAAAGATTATAATGCATACAAACATCTGTAATTAGGGGAGTTGGTTCTGTTAGACAGTTGTTTTAGTGAAGAAAATTACAGTGTTCATAAGGAGGCGGCAGCGTATATTAACATGCAGCTAGTTTTTGTTCATTCGTGCCGCCTGTTTCCCAGGGCTCCCCGGAGGTGTCTCCCCGAATTCTGAGGGCTTCCCAGTCCCTCCGCACTGCCTGGACTGCCTTCAGTGAACCAGGCCACTTTCTAGAATACAGAGCCTTTCTCTGGAGGTTTAGGAGACCAGACTCTGTTCCACAACAACAGAAGTTTCCCTCATTCGTGAGAGAGCTGTTTCGGGGTGTCTCCTCGGTGCCCAGCACGGTCCTAGGCCTTGCGGGTGAAGACGTGAACGAGATAGCTGGCTCTTTGCTCTCACGAAGCTTATAATCGAAAGGGGAGTCAGACCGTAGATGAGCGAGATAAATGAACGTGCGACTTACAGATACTCATCTGTGCAGAGAGGAGAGAGAAGAGGGTGTTCGGTTGGAGACGGGATGGGGGGTGAGGGTGCTCATTTCGGCAGAGCAGGTAGAGGCCTCTGAGGCCACGCACAGTCCAAGAACTGGGGTTTCCAGGAAGTAGTGCTGAAGGTAAGGGTGAGCTCTGTGCGTTCAAGGGACTGGGAGGAAGGATGTTGGAGCTGGAGCGGAGTGAGCCAGGGAGCTGGGGCTGGGAGCTGAAGTTGGAGAGGTGGGCGGGGGGCTGTCGGGAGTGTGGATTTATTCTCAGTGCTCCGGGGAGCTGCTCTGGTCCCGCCCACGTGGCCCCCTTTTGGGACTGTCTGCCACATGGTCTCCACGTCAGAGGCACCAGGCACACAGAATAGGGCTTTTCCCTGGAGGTGAGCCTTTTCAGGCCCCCGAGAGGTGCTCTTAGTGGGGGCTCCTCCTTGAGGAGGTGGTCAGTTCCTGGAGTGTAGGCACCACAAGGAACAGCAGTTAGAGAAAAGGGTGAGCATTCTTTCAAGTCGGGATATTCTTCTAGGGCTCACTAGGCTGTGAAAAGAGGTGCCTCCGTGTGCTATGGGAGCATCGTTGATTCCGAATGACTCCATCTGGGTTCTGAAGGGTGAATAAGAGTTTGATAGGACAGACGAAAATGGGAAGAACTTTTCTGGCAAGGAGAACCCACTTGGGCAGAAGTGTGTTAGGGGAACGCCAAGTAATCTGGTGTGGCAAGAAAGTGAGCCTTTTGGGAAGGAGCGCTGGGGTCAGGGTGGACCAGGCCTTGGAGCTTTGGACTTAATTGTGTAGCTGTCCTCACATATGCTTTGATGCCATGTTGATTCATAAACCCTGAATCCAACAAATCCATTTGCTCCAAGGAGGTTGACCGTCACCCTTAACAACTCTGAAGGCAGCTGCGGCAGTTCTAAATTTTAAAGCCCCCTGCTAACAAACACACGAAAAGATGCTCAACATCACGCACTCTCTCTCTCTCTCTCTCTCTCTCTCTCTCTCACACACACACACACGCACACACACGCACACACAGAAAGCCCCCTGCTTGGGAAGGAGGACTCCTGGACAGAGGGACCAGTTGTGGAGGGCCTGGTCCATGTTTTGTCCGAGCCCGGGGGCTCCTGCTGTCACATGAGTAAGGCCCAGCTGACCCAGCTGTCCTGCTGAGCTCTCGGTCAGATGGCGAGTGTGTGGAATGACATAGGCCATATCAGGTTTTCTAGCGACGTTCCCAGCAGCTTCCGTGCCCTTTTCCTGCAGCCCCTGGGAGGCCAGACAGTCAATACCCTGTTGATCGCCCGACCCCAGGGCCCACATCCTCTGCTCCTTGTTGCTTAGCTTCCAGAATGTCACTTCTGGCCATCATCATGCTCTTCCCAGTCCCTCTGATGACTTACTTCTGTTCGAAAGCCTGAAATGCCAAGAAGCGCGTCATCTGAAATATCGCTGGCACGCCTCTCCTAGTTGGTGTGGGGCAAGCAGTGAGCGACGAGACTCTCGGTGTAGGTTTCAGCCGAGGGAGGGCGAAAATGAAGTTACACGTTACTGAGCACGAGGCAGGCGTTTGTGCGCCCGACCCAGAGTGGGCAGTTTCGGGGCTCTGGTGGGCACACGCTCCCTGGCCTTGCTGAAAGCCGATTTGCTGCGATGAAATAAATATGTCCCTAATTGTTTGTGGTGCGGGAAGGCGATCCCATGAGCATTAATTTGCCCCAGCCCAGAGTGTGTGAGAGCCTGCCTGGCATGTTTTTCTTTTCCATTAACACTTCTCTGATAAACAGCTTAGATGCACGGAGAAAAATTAATGAAACTATTGTAACAATCGTGAATGTGTAGGTAATTTATTAAGGACAATTAAAAAGCTTTAAAAATCATCCATGGGGCAAAATGAACAGGAAGACGGTGTGTGGTGGATTTTGGCAGGGAGCCTGCCCGTGGGTGTGTGAAACGGGTCCCGCCACCCACCCCGTCTCCCTCTCCCCCAGTAGAGTGACACAGCGGCGGGGAGCATGGATTTCTCCTGTCGAAACTGTTAATAACAAAAATTTCATGCTGCTTCCCCATTGCAGAAAGTCCCATCCCTCTTGGGGAGGGATAAGGAATGGATCTGTGAGGCCCAGGACAGCCGTCTGAGTCCTGTTCGGCTTTCACAGACAGAGGGGTGCTTGCTCCCATGGTCTCATGGCTCGAGGAACGGTCACACTTGGCTGTTTATATAAGGACTTTATTTTGTGTTGACTCTGGGAGCCTTAAAACCAGGTGAGGAGCAGAAAAGGAAGCCTAGAGAGCTTGAGGTGGCACGGTCGTCGTGTCATCAGCCGTTTACTGGCTTGGACCTCGGGCCGGCCTCCACATAGCTGCTCTGAGCCCCAGCTTCCTCTTCTGCAAGATGGGGGTCATGGTTAGGAATGCATGGAGAAGTGGGGGAGAGGGTCACCCTAGATCATGCATGCAGAGTCTGGCACCCAGGAAGTCAGTGCTTAGTAAACGTTGAATAGCCTTTGTCATCATTAAAGGCTTCTTTATTGGGTTGCTGACTGAAAGCCAAGCTAGGGTGGAAACCCAGATATCTGACTCCCAGGCCAGTGCCCTTTCCATGCTGTGCCACTACTACCCACCCATCCTGTGCCCCCCGTCACAGCTCTTGATTTACAGGAATGCACAGGTAGTGCCTGTGCGGGTGCCAGGTGCACTCACTCAGCCTACTCCAGGTTGGAGTGAGGCCCCTCTTGGGAGGGGTGGGGCTGCCATGCTTTCTTCTGGTCTCATCTCCACCCCGACGCCTTCTCACCCATGTCCCGGTTTATAGCCCCAGAGTAACAGATCTCCCCCACGTTTGGAGTCGTTTCCACATCTGTGAAGAACTGGGGCTGCTGGGAATTTTTTTTTTTTAATTGGTTGATGACCAAAGAAATCTGTGACCTTGTAGAACAGCAGAGATACCTTTCATAAACGGAAGCTGTGCTGCTGGAGGGCACAGACCGCCCTCTGGAAGGCTGCCTTCGTCTTCCTCCGCTTTGTCCCAGGCTTGATCATAGACACGTACATTGTGTGTCCGTTATAAACCTTTGCGTCTGTTTGCAAGAAGTAATTTTTAGTTCACCTACTGACTAGAGAAGAAAATGAAGTGTTTTAGCGCAGGCACGTCAGATACGGTGGATTTTTTTTTCGCTTCCCATGCTGCAAATGAACAGTGAAAAATTACTTGCTTTTGCTATTAAAAGCTATAGAGCCTGTAAAAAATAGTAAATTATGGAGACATTATCAAAGTTTATAGGCACTAGAATTTGACCTTCAGCAAATTCAGCATTGGCGGCAAGAGGGTTTTCTTTTGCCTCTTCAGAACGAAAAATGAGAGGGAGGAAGAAGATTTATTTCTTTCTGGGGCTAGAGCAGCAACTGGAAATGGCATCCCCCAGTTTAAGGAGAAAAAAGCTTTGCTACGTTACATAAAGTGATACAGGAAGACTTCTTGGGGAAAATGAAGACCTGCAGAAAAGCTGAATTCCCTTTGGACCGTTTACTCTCCCTCCCTGTTCCTCATCTCTACCCCCAGACTTGCTCTTATCATTTTGGTGAATATTCATACACAGCTTCTCTGTGCATTTGTATACGTTTCTACATGCTCAGAGAAAATAAGTATGAGTCGGCTTTCCACTTTCCCCCAAACTTTCACCTTTTCCTCTTTGCTTTCCTGAGGCTCAGCTGGGAGAAGAGGGAGGTTGGGTGGGTTGGAGTAGAGATTGGATGGCCTGGCAGATGGTGGTGCTGTTTCTACCCTCTTAGTTCTCCTTGGGCTCCATGAAGCTTCCTCAGTCATTAAGAATCCGGGAAGATGGATGGGTGAGAAGACTGGGGAGCCGGGTGGTTGAACGATGCAGGTGAGTGTCCAGGAGGAGCAGAATGTTGGGAGGTTAATTGAGGGCCAGGTATTTAGACTTCGGCTTCCTTTGTTTTTATCTAGATCCTGACAGTCTTCTGAACCAGGAATGCCTGAAGCTGGCTACAAGACAGCAGTGTCCATGGCGTGGTGTCGAGTGTGTAAATGTGTGAGAGTGTGGGTGTGTGCGTGTATGTGGGCGCACACTTATAGTAGGGGTTTTGTGGAGAAGCCTCCATCTCCCTTGCGGACAGTCTTGTCCTGGAAGGCACAGATGAGATCCTTAGCTGAGTAAGTCAGTCCCCAAGCATGAATGATGGTGTTTGAAGACGGTACCTTCAAAGAGAGCTGGCAGTGACTTCTGAACTAGCGGGCTGATCTGCCCGTGGTGGACTCCCGAAGACCTTCTGCAAGCGGCCGCCTGCACGCCGCCTGCCCTGTGACATCTCTGTAGCAGTGGCATCAGCCTGGGTCTCCAGTCTCTGGACCGTAGACACTTTGCCCTTTCGCCAAGAGCGGAGACCCTGTAGCTGTTGGTGGATGTTCACAGACAACGGATCCCTCATCTCATTCTCGCCTGCTTGTACCTCTGCTCTGAGGCCAGCAGAGAAAATTGCTTTGGCACTCTGCTTTTCTCCACGATGTAAGGTGGGAAGTTGAAGATGCAGAACCTTAGGAAGGCAGATATGTGATTTGGGAATTACAGTGAAATTGGCACAGCTGTCCAGCCTGGCGGCTTTCCTCCTCCTCACCTCCTTGTGGGGCTGCATATAGTCTTTGAGACTCTCCACAGCTGCTGCCCAGCAGGGGCACTTTGGGCCTTTCAGAAAGAGAGAAGGCACAAGTGTGATCTGTCACCTTTGTTAGCTGGCTCTCTGGTCCCAGGGATCCGGGGGTTGTGAGAATAAGAAGCCTGGACCCCTCCAAGCTTTGCTGACCATGATCAAGGGTGATGCCCTTTCTTTCTTGCCTGGAGAGTAGCTCTCCAGGATGTGCACATCCCCCTGACTTGGAGGTGGGCCCCTCTGGCCACACCCCCTTCATCAGGCTCCAGGGAGAGGGCACGGTAAGGGCTTCCATGGTCAGCACCTGCTTAGTGACTTCCCTCGACACTCAGTGGAGGTTTGTCCAGCTGGGGTGTGGCTGGGTTCTCACGTTGGCTCTGGGCAGTGCGCCACACAGCACCCCCCTCCCCTTCACCAGGAGAGAGGGACCCTCTCCTCCAGGGGGGGAACAGGGGCATGCTCTCAGCTCAAAGGGACTTCAGGGGCCTGTGGTCATCCTGCCCAAGGGAAAGAGACTTGCCCAGGACTGCCTTGCCTTCTGGCAGCAGAACCAAGTCTAGGAACCAGCCTTCTGCCTCCTGGTTGTGTGTGTCCCACCCTGGGCCCGAGACCCCTGACCTGTGCGTGCCAGGCTCTGGGGGGCGGACCTGCCATGGCCATGATTATCTGCTCACTTTTGTTCTTAGTAGATCAGGATCATTAAATGTGGACTGTCTTTTCTGCACTCAGGTTAAAAGAGCAGAGGGGGATGTTGGTCTTGAAAGGGCTGGTCTCTAAGAGGGTTCTGATCTGTAGAGAGAAGGCCTGATTTCTCTCATTTTTGCAGTTAGAGCAGATCTCATTTACTCAACGCCCACAACGTGCCAGACAGTGAGCCACACGCTCCTTGGGCACCATCTTACCCATTTCTCCTACCCACACCCATGAGGCTGGTACTGTCCTCATCCCTGTTTCACTGATGAGGACCTGGAGAGAGGTTCGCATCCTGCCCCCAGGTGACACAGCTGAGAGGTGGGGAGCTGGGATTTGAACACAAGGTTCAACCTCAGAGAGGAGAGCGCTTCTGCATGGCAGATGCGGGCCAGAGCCTCCTGGATCATACTGACCAAGGGGCTTCTCACCCGTGCCCATAATCAGTGTGACGCCGCCTTCCTGGTTTTCGGGGCATCTCATGACAGCTCATATGAGGCTTGCTGTCTCTTCTCTTGCCGTCCAGGCAATGGGCACCACAGGTCCCATGTGTAACTTGATCATTTGGGGTGGAGCCACATCCCTAAAATGACTACGTGGTGAGGAGTCAGTGGTATCATGGGATACTTGGTTTCCAGTGTTGTAGAGGGACAAAGCAAGGAGCATAATTCCAGCATCCGCTGTGCAGCGAGAGCAGACACATCTGCCTGCAGGGAGTACGTCTCCTCTGCCGTGTACTCTTCTGTATTCACTTTTTTAGTCCTCATACAATCCTTGGGGTTGGTACTGTTATTATTTCTCACTTTATACGGGAGGACGTGGAGGCGCAGAGAGGTTGAGTGGTTTATTCAAGGTCACACAGCTGGGAATTGGCAGAGCCAGGATCCAAACTGTCTGACCCTAGAGCTCCTGCCTTTCTCTTCCTCAACGAACACCGCTGGTTGGATGAGTTCCTGCACTGGGCAGAAAAGGCTGCGTGGCCCTGGGTTCAGTTATCCAGTTGGCTGCCTAGGCCAGCACCTAGAGGGGGACTCTTATTCCTAGGATGAATCCTCAGTGAAATAAACGGCCACCGAAAGGCTGAGTGGAGAAGACGGCCTCCCCTAGGAGTTCTGTGCAGATCTTGAGCACGTTCCCCAAGTGTGTCATTGACCTGAAGGAGCCTCGGGCTGAGCGATGATTACTACGCGTCCGCCGGCCCCTGAGACCAGAACCCCAGAGAGCCAAGACCCCCTCCTTCCTGTGTCCAGACGCTGCTGCCGGTGCGTGGTGGCCACGTGCATCCACGGACTGTCCTCAAGGACGGTTGCGAGTGGTTGCAGCCCACCTCTCCCTCTCCTTGTAGCTGCCAATGGTATATTTTTGTGAGACCCACTTCAACCTAGGTCTGTGCTTTGGGCTGTGGCCACGGAATCGAACTGTTCTTCGTAGCCAAGTAGGCACTTGAACTCTTGACCAGGTTAAAACCACAGAGTTGCTAGTCCAGCTCCCTGGCTCGGGAAGCAGGGGTGCCAGCAGGGCTCCATCTGGGGGGTCCCAGCCTATCCTCCGTACTGGCCCTGCTCCTGCCCTGGCATCAGAGGGCCTGGCTGGAACCCTACACCTGCCACTGTTAGTTTCATGACCTTGAGACTGTTAAGTAACTTCTGAGAGCCTGGGTTTCCCCCACGTACCTTAGAAAGTCCTGTAAAGCACCTAGCACACGCTCAGGTGCTGGAGAGCCGCCCGATGACTGAGTTCCCTCCTCGCACCTCTTCATGTGGCTCCGGGCCCTTGTGTGAAAAGAACTTCCTTTTCTTTTTGAGTACAGACAGCTGTCTGTTTCCCCTTGTGTATGAAACTGTCTCTCTGTGGTAACTTTGCAGAAAAGGTGGTTTTGCCATTTTCCCCGAATAATGCCGTGACATCCCTGCCCCCTACCTCATGCGCAGGGAGCTGTGGTCACGGTCACGGTCAGACCCCTTGGCAATAATAAGGAGACTGGAGATGGGGGAGCTTGAAGCCATTGCTTGTAAACGAGCATGTTTTTCTCTCTTTTCTGCTTTTGTGAAAACCAACTTCCTGTACAGCCGCTTGTGTTTAAAAAGCCCCCTAAGGACAGGGGTGCTCTCAGCCCTGGTCCACTGCCTGCCTGGTTCATGGGACCTTTATGAGTTAAAGATCACAGCCGTTAAAGAGAGATTGACTGTAAACCAGCACAGCTTGCTCTCCTCGTGCCCAGCCCCTGAATATTTCGGTTTTTGCGTAGGGTGAGTCTAAAACAAACAGAGGTGTCCTGAGAGGTGTGGTGAGCTGGGACCCGGCACAGCAGGAGAACCGGGCCAGCCAGGGGAGCTGGGGGGCGGGGGGGGGGCCCAGGTTGCATCGTCAGCCTCCCGTTTGTATTCTGAGAGGTAGGGCAGGAAGAGAACTCAGTAGACCCTGCCGCCTGCTGATTTGCTGCTGACGTTGGGGAAACTTCAGATTTGCCCCCTCCCCAACACACACACATGCACACACACACACACACGTATAGACACACACACACGTATAGACACACACACACACGCATAGACACACACACACGCGCACACACGTACAGACACACACACGTACAGACACATACACACACACGCATAGACACGCTCACACATGTACACACACGTACAGACACACACACACACGTACAGACACACACAGACATGTGCACACGCACACATGTACAGACACACACACGTATACACACACACACACACATGCACTTCCATCCCAGTCTTTGCCTGTGTGTGGGTGTTCTGTGCAGGCTGATGTCTACAAAGGCTTTGGGCTCTCTGGACAAAGCTTTGAAGATTAATTGGGACAGAGATGTGGTAGAAACATCACCAGGAAGCTTTTTGTTATGTGCCTTATCGTCGCATGTGAAGATGGACCAGCTGCCCCACGGAGGCAGCCCTCATGAACCCTCTCGCCTAAAGCAGACACAACAAAGTGAGGGATTTCCAGGCAGCAGAGGGAAACCATCAAACAGCTACCACCATTTAACAGGAGCAATCGTCAATATTTCTGAGCTGGTCCCTGGGAATACAAGGAGGTAGAAGAGTAGTTCCTGCTTTTGGCGGACAGCTCATGGTGCTGGAGTGGGAGGCAGGGGAGACAGACCCAGACAGGATGGGATGAGTGCAGAGCACTTTTTTACCTGTATCTCCTCTCAGCCTCATCATGTCTGGGAGAAGCAGTGAAGGGCACTGGAGCTGACTCCCCTGTCGTGGAGCTGGGTTTGCAGAGTTACAGGTCAAGGGCCGTGGTCAGGAGCATAGTTAGGGCTAAATCTCAGGCCTGCTGCCTGTGGGTCAGCTCATCTTTACAGCAGTATGTTGTTGATGGAGTTCCCAGGGCTGCATCATCTCAGTTTATTTTAGGCAGATGATTGCCTTCTAGGTCATTCTCAATCATTTAAGCATCCTTGGCAGGAGACGTACCTGAACCTTCCAAGGCTCCTTGAGAAGGGAACAAGGCATGATACTTCCCCACCCACTCTCCGTGCACCCTGGGCCCTGTGTGTTTTTTTAATTAATTAATCAATTAATTTATTTATTTTTATTGGCTGCATCGGGTCTTCATTGCTGCATGCGGGCTTTCTCTAGTTGCAGCGAGTGAGGGCTACTCTTCATTGTGGTGCATGGGCTTCTCATTGCGGTGGCTTCTCTTGTTGCAGAGCATGTGCTGTAGGCGTACGGGCTTCAGAAGTTGTGGCATGCAGGCTCTAGAGCACAGGCTCAGTAGTTGTGGCGCACGGGCTTTGTTGTTCTGTGGCATGTGGGATCTTCCCGGGCCAGGGCTCGAACCCGTGTCCCCTGCGTTGGCAGGTGGATTCTCAACCACTGCACCAGCAGGGAAGTCCAGCCCTGTGTTTTTATTGGCATCTCATTTGGAAAGTTCCTAGCTGTTGGGAGGGGAGGGGAAGGGAAAGTTTGTTAGTGTCATGTTCCAAGGCCCAGAGCTTTAATGTGTGGTCAGATTGACCACTTCTGCCAAGTTCACCATTTCTTGGGGGCAGAATTGGACTGAAAGACTGGACATTTTCCCCTAGGGCTACATTTTCCCAAAGGCAGTGTGAAATGTTAGAAAACACAAGGACTTTATGGTCAAATAAATTTATTTATGAATAAATTTAGCAACCACTGAATTCCCTAAATGCAGAACTTCTCAGAGCCTTTACTCTGCTAACAAGTGTTCTGATTTTCTAAGATCAGGTTAAGGTAGACACTGTTTCCTGGACTTATTTGGCCACTGAATTTATTTTAGGGGGACTGATGTCTATTCCTTGGGAAGCTTTCTAAAGACACTACCCCTTTTAGGTCTTCAGATTCCTCAGCTGTGAAATGATAGGAGTTATTAGAGTGTTCTGTAACATCTTTACTTCTTTTTAAATTATTTTTCTTTCTTAAAAATCAATTAACAAATATTAGGGAGTCAGGTGAATTTTGACTTGATAGATTCAAATAAGATATCTGTATCAAGTCGATATAGATATATCTATGTGACATATTGCATATATAAATGTATATTTAAATAAATATATCAAACTGATATAATTTTAATATACATATATATTTATGTGCATATGTACATATAAACATTTGATTTCATAATATATAACATAATACATATGATATATACTACATAATATATAATAAGTTATTATAATGTGATAAATATAACAAATATAAACGTGTAAATATATATACACATATAATCTCTCAATGGCCATCAGAGCTCAGCTCAACTACTGTTACCATGCTTTAGTCAAAGTCAAGGAACTTTGAGTCATTGTGTAATTTCTGGTTGACTCTTGGAAGCCGCAAAGCTTCGTTGTTGACACCGTCTCTAGAAACGAAAGGAGTCTGATTGGGAACCCCCTGGCTGGGTGGGTGGAAAGCCTCCCTCCAGCCAGGACACGCTCTGTGTCCCTCGCCTGTGAGTGGTCAGCCGGAAGCCCAGCAGCCCCGCCCGCCACTCAGAGGGGCTGCTGCGTAAGGCTTGATCATCGCTCCCAGTCCCATGTCTTGAACCAGGCTTGGTGTGTGGGGAGGGCACCCGGGCAGACCAAGGGAGGATAATTCGAGAATTCCCTCGCCCATCCCTTGCTTGGCGGTTGCCAGGCACCTGGTGAGCGTGTTGGGTTGTTTGCTTTGGAAAGATGTGGCAGCTCCGTGTAATTGCCACCGAGTAACCTCCGCCTGGTCTCGGCACGGGTGGCTGTGCTGCGTCATTCAGGAGGACGCCCGCCCCTCTGTGAGAGCCGCGCAGCCGAGGCAGGCCTGCACTGCTTCATGTTTTCTTCCCATTTAATGAGTGTGTAGTAAAACTTGAGTTTCAGGGCACTTATGAGGCACACAGTTAAACTGCAGTGCTTTGGGACTTGGGCTAAACGTTTCTGACACACATCCTTCTGAGCTTTTAAAGACTGCCTTTGTGTTAAACTTGGGTCTTTGCCTGCTTTCTTTTGAAGTGCCCCCTGCTTTATTTCAGGGGCCGGGAGTGGGAAAGGAGTGAGGTGAGAGAAGGTGAGGCAGGACATGGGGCCCGCAGTGCCGGGCCGTTGTCCGTGCTCAGACTTTTCTGGGAAAGGCCTCCAGTGCCTAGAGATGGGAAGGGAAGGATTTGAATCATCTGCTGTGACTTTGGCTCCTCTGATGTCAGAATGTTAGAGGCCCTGAACCTTTGACCTCTGGCTCCAGGTCTGTAAATCTCCTGTGGTCTGAGGCTTGTTAGGCTGGAACCCTAAGGCTTGATTAGAGGAGTTCTGGTGCACACCATTTTGTGTGTGTGTGTGTGTGTGTGTGTGTGTGTTCGTGCATCCAGTGAAGTCTGAGCAGGGGTCAGACACAGTGGTAGGTAGTGGAGATGGGGACACACAGTCCGTACGCCTGGGGACCTCGGGTAAGCTGGACTTGTGCAGAGCAAGTCATGAAATTACCAGATGAGGTGTGCTGTGATGCACACGTGTGGGAGGCAGAGAATTCAGGCACAGGAGGAGGGCTCCTCTGGGGAGAGCCTTGCAGGGATGTGAGGCCTGAGTGCAGGTTGGAAGGACAAATCTGATTCAGCAGGTAGAGGAGGGGTGGCGAGGGGTCCAGACAGAAGGAGCTGCCAAAGCCTCAAGGGACGACAGTGAGGAGTTTGCAGAACTACAGGCGGTTCCGGAACCTACAAGAGGGAGGTGGGAAATGAGGGCCCTGGGGCTGGAGGGCTGGGCCAGGTCTCAGAGGTGCTCTTGGAGGCTGAAACTTGCTCTTCATCCAGGAGGGGAGGGGAGCTGTGCAGGGAAGGAAGGGGAGGGCACTACTGAACTGCAAATAGAGAAGGGCATTTGGGCTGAGTGTCTTCCAGGGAGGGTGACAGTCTGGCCAGTGCAGGATGTGTGCTTGGCTGAGTGGCAGAGGGGGGCGGCTGCGTGTCCTCTGTACCCAGCTCACTCACCAGGCCCAGGGCTGAGACTGCAGAGGCCGTGCCCCCCGTTTGGGCGCTTCACTGGGAAGTTAGATTTAAACACCCTGTGGGCTCAGTGGCAGGGCTGGTCTCCCCTCCTCTCAGAGCCCCCTTTCCTTTGAAGTGTTAGAATTGGTGCTGCTCCCGGGAGGCCTGAGCACGTACCCCCAGGGCCCTCTGGCGGCTCCCTGCCCTTGACCCAGGGGCGCAGATCACACGCTGCAGAGCCATCACCCCGCCTCTCTCAGAGCCGTGCCCCGACAGCCCTCTGCCCGCTCCCCGAGGGCCGCACGGTCATCCCAGGCAGCTGTTCAGCGGTAATTAGTCAACCCAAGCCTTGCAGGTTCCATGACTCATTGTCTTAAATTTTAATAAGTGCAGAAAAACAGAGTGCTGATTTATTAAAAATTAATCCTCCTAAGAGGTAGCTCTGGCCGAGGGAAAGCAGAGGGGCCGCCGCGCTTGGTGGGCTTGGAGGGCAGGCGGCGGGGTGGGGGCCGCGTGCAGGGAGGCGGCCCCCACGGCGGCAGGAGCAGCAGGGCACAGCGCTGAGGCCCCCGCCCAGGCACGGGCAGATTTGCAGAAGGAGATGGCGGCTCCGCACAGATGTCTCCTTTTATCCTCCGGCCTCCTTCCCTTCGCTTCCCCTCTGTGCTAGTGTTCTAGGGCTGCTGCAACAACCCCAAACAGGGCGGCTTCAGCAGCAGACATTTACTGTCTCATCGTTCTGGAAGTCCGAGGTCCCAGAGCAAGGTGTCAGCCGGCTTGGTTCCTTCCGAGGGCTGTGAAGGAGACCTTTGCACCCCTCCCCCGGCTCCTGGTGGTTTGCCGGCAGCCCTTGGTGTTCCTTGGCTTGTCGGCCCATCACCCCGTCTCGGACCTCATGTTCACATGGGTTTCTCCCGGTGTGCAGGTCTGGGTCCAAGTTTGCCCTTTTGGACTGGATGTATGAGCAAGGACGCTGGGCATGCTTGGATCAGGGGTCCACCCTACCAGTGTGATTTCATCGTAACTAATTACTTCTGCAATGACCCTGTTTCCAAGAAAGGTCACATTCTGAGGTGCTGGGGGTTGGGACGTCCACATACCAGTCTGGGGGGGGACACGACTCAACCGCTTCCTTCTGCTCGCCCCTCTGACCCGTCTTCTCCCTGCCCTGATACCCTCTCGTTCCCTTGACCTTGCTCTGCATCTCTCTGCCGCGCCCTCTGCTGCCTCAGCCTCTCGAGAGTCCCCTTGCTGTTTGGGCCACACGCGCTGACCAGAGATGGATGTGTGCCTTGTGGTGTACCAGCCCCACCAGGACTTCCTCCCCTGCCCTCTGCGGAGCGGCTGCTGTGCCCACGTGAACCCAGAACATCTCGGCGTGCAGCCCCCAGATTCCCCTTGCCCTTCTCAGACACGACTTTTCTTCTGGGAGGCTGAAGAAGTCCCCTGCCCAGGGTTCAGTTCCAGCCCGGGGGTGCGTAGGTGGGGACAGGAAAAAAAAAAGGTGTCTCCGTGAGCCTGTATATCAAGAGAGAATTTCCTTCCATTGATCAGAAATATTCCAGCACAGGGCAGGGACATCCCCTGAATGAACCTTATCATTTAAAGCATTTCCTCCTCCAAGGCAATCAATGTAGGCCAAATGCAGAGCTAGCCGCAGTGTTGAAATTCAACACGAGGGGCATGTTGGCCCCCAAAGCATTATGGGCCATTAAGTCCCTAATGTAGAGAGGCCTCTGGGTGGCTGGAGTTCCTTCCTTCTCTGCTAATCACGGGAATGCCTGGCTCCCATCCTGTTACGCTCAGCGTCACACCCACCGGCACGCAGACACGTGTTCCTGGTCCTGCTCCCTTCCTGTGTACTTGTGTGGATAAAGGAGGTTGGCGAGTAGCCAGGGGACTCCCGCCTTGGGTCTTTTCCTACCTGCATCTCAGTGGAGCCACCAGACCTCGGGATTAGGGAGCGGCTGGGTCCCAGCTGTGAGCACTCCCTTCCACCTGCATTTTGGTGGCCCCGGCCCTGAGCTCTAGGAGGGATGCGGAGGGACGCCTGCATCCGTCTGCTCTCTCCCTTCTGCTGGAACCCTGCCCTGCTCAGTTCTCCTGATGGGCTGTTTTCCACCTGGAGTGCCAGGCCCGCATGGAGAAGGGATGGGGCAGGGCTGGATCCCCCAGCGTTGTGTATGGAGGGGTGGGGGGTGGCAGCCTGAGTGGGGAGAAGCTTCGTCTGAGTAGCACCCATAGTTTTGAAATGACTTGAAAAAATTTGATCTTGGGGAATTTCCATCGTGAGTAAAATCTAGAAGATTCGCAAAGTTTTGAGAAAGCCACCAGTTTCTGTCTGTAAAATCGGCCCCCTCAGCCCCTGTCTTTTGGTTCCGCCTGAGGCTCTCCCTAGTCCAGACCCTGATCACCCATCACCCCAGGGCTCTTGCCCCAGCCTTCCAACGGGTTCGGTCTCTTCCCCCTGCAGGTATTCTGCTTCTCCACGAACCCTGCCTTCACGGATGTTCTAGTGTATTTTCTTACCTGGCCTTCCAGCCTGAAAGGGAAACCAGTCCAGTCCCACTACTTTTCCAGCCTCTTGGCTGTCGGTTTTACAGTGTGCATTCTCTGCTCCAGCCCCGTGGTCTGCCATGCCCAGCATGGCGTGGTCCCCCACCTCCATCTAGGTAAACTTGGCCCATCCTTCAATGCCAGTTCTGTTCACTCACCTGCCACATAATCCAAACAGGATGCCCTTCTTCTTTGTCATTTGTTGGACACATTGGTTTTAGAATGGAATATTCCATACTTAATAGATTATGTCCTGAATACCTTCTATTTTTGTCACCCCCCCCCCCCCCCCCCCGCCAGTGTCTCCACCTCATCTCCCGACCTACGTTTGGTTCAGTTTAACAAACACACAATGGTCAGTACATATTTTCTGGTCTCAATAGAATTATAACTCTTTAGTTGGTATTGGGGATGGGCTGGGACGTTGAGTGAGGAAGGAGCCCTGAGTGATTCCCATTCCTTCCTCTTTCCCTAAGATTGGTCCAGCAAGCGTCCTGCAGAGCCTCCTGCTTTAGCTTGGCAGGAAGACGCCTTGACCTTGGGTCCTGGGTTCTGAGCTGAAAACAGTCCCTCACCCCCATCAGTTATGACAGAGGCCTGTGAGCACTGCCCACCTGGCGTGAGGTCCTGTGTGAAAGCTTGTTGCAGCCGCCCTGCTAAGTGGTGTGGTTTCTTTGCTTCCTGACCTACCTGGGAAATGGCCCCATCCTGGACCATGGGACTGTTTCTGATAGAAAAAAAAATTTTGGATGGAATCTCCTAGAATCATTTCAAGCATGTGATGTGATTATCCTTTCCATTACCGTGATATTTCTGTTTAACGTGATTCGGTGACTTGTTATGAAAACCTAAATGAAAGCGCGGGGGAGGTATTTTGTTTACCCGAGAGCCAGCCCCGAGCCACTTCACATGCACCTGTTTGTCCCAGGCTCCTTTTCCTAAGCAGGGAAAATGAGGTAGATCAGAAACTGCTTTGCTGCTTTTTCATGAAATAGGTTGTTGTTAATTCAAATGACTATTGGACTTAGGGGTCCTGGGGTGGGGTGGAGGGTGGGACAAGGGAGGTGGGAGCTGACGTGTTCTGAGGGTCTGTGCCAGGCGTTACGGAGGCCTCCACGTACGTCGTTTAAACCTTGTCCGGGTCTCGTGGGTGGTGGGTGTCGTCTGTCCCCTTGCACAGGGGCCTCTAGGCTGGGGGTTGGGGAATGTCCTATGTCGTGCGCAGATGGGGCTGTGCCCCACTCTTCTCAGCCCGAGTAACCATCCTTTCCTAAATTCCAGCCTCTTCTCCACCCTCTCCTCTGCGTTGCGGGGTTGGAGCAGCCCAGAAACCCAAGCTGTCCGTGCAGTGCACCCGCTTCTTTTAAGATCAGAAGACCACGCAGCTGTATTACGATGCTTTTAGAGAATGTTTCCTCCGCTCTGAGCCCCGTAGAAGGTTTCTGAGGTCGATTAGGCAGCAAACGCTTTCATGGCTTTGGACTCATCAGGTTGATTTGGAAAATTGGCACCTAATGGCTTAACAACTGGAATACAGTCTGTGAAATTGTACCTAGGAGGGGAACATGGGTGTGCACGGCGGCCTCTCCCTGGCTCTGCTCCCTGTGCCCATCGAGTGGGGTCTCGCCTAATGAGGGGAGAGGCCCTGTCACTCTTCATTTTTCAATTGGGACCCAACATATAGTGGCAGCGACTGTGGGGAGACTTCTGGCTGGAATTTCTCCCCACTGGCCTTTAAAAGGCCAGGGCCTGAGAATTCTTGAAAAATTAATGGGGTCTCTGTGGGTTCTTTACACTTGCTGGTAACCTCGCCTCTCCCAGGCCCGCTGTGGCTTCGCAGCATAATAGCTGCTCAGCAGCTGGTCTTTTGTATGCAAATATGACCTAAAGAAGTACGGGAGGCAGCGGTCCATTGTTGCCTGAGCCTGCGATTTCAAACAGACACGCGGCTTTTAAAATATTCCAGACAGATATTGAAAATGTCAGCAGCAGGTTTCTCCTACTTACTTCTTGCCCGGCTCTCTTTTCCCTCTCCTCCTCCCCTGCCACCCAGCCCACCATAAAATATAATCAGAAAAAGCTAGTAAATAATTTAAAGAATTGCCTCAAAGGATTTTCAGACTAGAAAGAGGCTCCCTTCTCTGGTTTAAGTTGGGAGAAACTGTTTTCATTTTTTTTCCCCAAGATATTTAAAATATTCAGGAGTGTCCCACAGGGTCTTGAACTCATAAGTGTCTGCATTTTTCTCTCTATACTCTCATTTCCTCTTTTCTTTATTGAATTTTTTTAAAGGTAGCTGTCGGCAACATTTAGGTCCAACTTTCAAAAATGAAAATCATATTTGAGATACTGGTCTTAAGTCAGACCAACCTAAGTTTTTGTTCATCTGAGTTCTGTGCCCCCTGCTCTTTAGTTTAACGAGAGGGTGGAGTGAATCTTGGCTGCTGTGATTTTTCATCCTATTAACTCTTTTCAAAAGGGTCCCTTATCTTGTGAGCAGAAGGGAATGATGTCTCATGTGTGGGATCACTGCATATCTTCTTCCAGAAACTTAATCAGTCAGGACTGGACCTTCTGTCCCTACCTGCTCATTGTGAGAGGGGAGGGAGGTGGTCAGGCCTCTGGCTAGCCAGGAGCTTAGATCAGGATGAGGGTGTAGGGGTTGGAAAAACCTCAAATCCATCCAGTCTTCACCCCCTGAAGACAGGTAGAGCCCTTCTTGGAAGAACTCTCAAATAGGTTTGCATTTCTGGGTCTCTTAGAAGTCCTAGGGCCAGGAGTCTGGCTGGCCAGGTGGAAATTATTGTACCTGGGAGGTTATTGTACCTCTTGATAATCAGTATTGAGTGGATGGAAGGAAGGGATGAAGAAGAATGAATGGATGGATGAATAGAAGGAAGGAAGGATCATGGATAGAAGGGCAGATGAAGGATGGATGGGTAGATGGATGGAGGGAAGGAAGGACAGATGGGTAGGAAGGCAGATGAAGGATGGATGAGTAGATGGATGGAGGGAAGGGTTAGGGTTAGGGTTAGGAGAGAGATAGTGGGTATTTGGTTTCCCTGTTTGCCTTTTTTCTCTCATGCTATTTTCAATCAGATGGCATTTCTCAGGCCTGCTCCTAGAAGCTGGGGAGAGGTGATCTAGAACTCTGGTGCTAGGGGATCCTTACAATGTCCTGTCCTTTAATATTCATAGAGGCTACTACTGACTGACCCTCTAAGAAGGTCATTCTTCTGGAGTTTTCTTTCCCTTTAAAAGGATAATGTTGTATCCCGTCGCCATCACCCCTTTCCTGCAGGACCTGCACACTGGCACTCTCTGGCTCATGGTTGGGGTATCTGGCAGTTCCCTGCCAGAGAGCCAGATGTGTCCTCTCTGGGTCCAGCCAACAAATGTCACATCCTTGGCACTGTGTTCTGTTAACTAAAGCGGTTGCTTCAGGCCCAGGAGTTTAAGGCATAGTTGGTGAGAGCTCAGGTCTAGAGGCAGATGAGCTGAATCTGAATCCCTGGGGCCACTGCCTGCTACCTGTGTGACCTTAGGTGAGTTACATAACCTCTTGGAGCCTCAGTTTCCCCATCTGTAAAATGGGAGAAGTCATCTCTCCCTAAGGATATTGTGAGGATTAAATGAGGTGGTGTGTACAGAGCCTTTAGAAGAGCAGTGCCGGGCACCCGGTACCCACCCCAGGCAGCACGTGTGGACTCTGGCTTTGCTATCACAGAGCTGGGGGGACTGTCATCTCCCAGGGAAGAGAGATGACGGATCCTGAGCTGTTGAGATGGTGGCACCAACAGTCACCCCCGCCTCTCCTGTTCAGGCACACAGCTGGCCAAGGTGCCTTGGGTGCCTTGGGGTGTCCTCACGTGTGGGGCGGGGGCGGCACCTGTGATCAGGTTAGCTCAGGCTGCTCAGAACACACCTCTCAGGCCTCACCTGGGCGTCTTCTGTGGCTCTGTTGCTGCTTCCATAAACAGGGGAGGCTCTGGGAAGGTCGTGCAAAGTGGCTCGAGGGGAGTCCATAGCCGGCTTCCCCCTCGAGGCCATAGTCTTTCCTTTTTCCTTTTGTCCTTTAAATGACCCTCTGACCATTTCTCCTCCCATGAAAGCAGAAGCCCCGAACTCTCACCTGACAGCTTCTGACCGGGGTTGGGGTTGCCAACCCTGGGGCCGCCTGGGGCCAGCTCTTGCCTCCATTTTTGCCCTAGGGGAGCCTACTTTCAGGTCTGTAGCAGCCTCGGGAGACGGTGGCCGCCTCCAACCAGAGCTCCTCTGGGCTCCCAAATCCAGAGCAACCCTGGCCTTGTCGGCCCCAGAGAGCCTTCCAGAAAAGCAGAAGTTCTGCACTTTCTGCCTCCACCTCCACCCCTCGCTCCTGCTCTGCTCTTTTCTATTTTACAGCCCCTAAGAAGGGAGGTGTGAAGACCATGATCTGTAAGCATAAAGGATTTTTACACTAAACAAGAAAACCAATTATTTTTCTAACTGCTTTACTCCTTCAAATCTTTCACTGTAATGGAGATTTAGAATCCACCACAGTTGGGCTATTATTTCTGTGTAAACAGTGTCATGCCCTATTGCACCAAGCGAACAGTCCATTTTTTCCATTACACTTAGACACAGACGATGCGGGTGACCACTCAGTATCTCCCCAGCAGGTTTTAGTTGATGGGGAGCGCGTGACCGTGGTCAGAGGTGAGGAAAGGGTTAAGGCCTACGGGGGCATTTCCATCTTACCCAGGGCTCCAGTCTTTGGCCTGAGAGCTATAGTAATCTTTAGGCCCTGACTCGTGAACCTCCTGCATCCAGAGCTGGGGGGGAGGTTGGGGAATAGGGAAGAGTTGATGGGACGCTAGGGCCGAAGTGAGAGGGGCGAGAGCCCGGAGTTTGCCTTAACCTGGTGGCACTTAGTGCATTTCCAGTTTCCCCCGTCCGCAGCTCCTCCCTTCTTCCAGGCGGTCCTGCTGGTGGATCGTTCTACAGTGCACGTTGGGTTTTTTTGTTGTTGTTGTTTGATTTTTTTTTTTTAGTTAATTAATTTATTGGCTGCGTTGGGTCTTCATTGCTGCGCACGGGCTTTCTTTAGTTGCAGAGAGTAGGGACTACTCTTCTTTGTGGTGCGCAGGCTTCTCATTGCAGCAACTTCTATGGTTGTGGAGCTCGGGCTCTAGGCACACGGGCTTCAGTAGTTGTGGTGTGTGGGCTCAATAGCTGTGGCTCACGGGCTCTAGAGCGCAGGCTCAGTAGTTGTGGCGCATGGGCTTAGTTGCTCTGTGGCATGTGAGATCCTCCCAGGCGAGGGCTCGAACCTGTGTCCGCTGCATTGGCAGGCAGATTCTTAACCACTGTGCCACCAGGGAAACCCCACACTGGGTTTTGCATCCCCGTTGCTTGTATCCCTGGGATAAGTCCAGACAGTCTGTGCGGCCCTCGGGCTCCTGCCCCGCAGTGCCCACCTGGACCTCTTTGCTCTTTCTGCCCCGACCCTCTGGCAGTTCCCTGACCATGCCGTGCCGCACCCTGCCCTCTGCCCAGAACATTCTTCACACCTCCCCACTTCCTCTGGCTCCAGGCCTTTTTATCCTTCAGGACCCAGCTCAGATGCTGCCTCCCCCTGGAAGCCTGCTTCACGCCAAGCCTGAGTGCACACCTGTCCCATGCTGCCCGGGGTTTGCTCTCTCCACACTCTGTATTGTAACGCCTGGTCTGTCTTCTCTATCAGATGTAAGCTCCTTGAGGACAGCTCTGTGTCCTCTGTATCCCAGTGCCCAGCACAGCTGTTGGCAGGTGGTACCTTCTTAGTGAGTATTTGTAAAATGAATGAATGAGTCCCCAGACCAGGCTGGGAAGGAGGGTGCGAGTGCCTTGAGGGCCACAGCAAGGGTGGGTGGGGTGGTGTGCTTGGCAGTCAGCAGCTCCCATGGGTGGAAGGCAGGAGAGCAACGTGGTGAAGAATGAGGTTGCTGGAGCCAGGCTGCCTGGGTTCAGGTCCTGGCCTCACCACCGTGCCATGGGCCAGTCACTTCAGTCTCTGTGCCTCAGTTCCCTTATGTGTAAAATGGGGCTGATCACCATGCTAGGTCATGGGGCTATTACGGAGGTTGAACACACTCCCGGTGCCTGGAGCACCAGCACAGCGCCTGGTACAGGAGGACTAGAGCAGGGCAGCTGCTGGTCTTCCTGGGGCTTCTGCTCTGGTGGCCCTGCCCCAGCGCCTTCAGGCTTCTTAAGGGCCTTGCTTGGAGCAGAAGTCAGCCGGGGCCCTTGCAAGCGATGTTTGCACGTGGCATGGGCCACACTGTTGACCCTCTGGGTGGTGGCTGCCCCTTCTGGGAAGTGGCCTCAGATACCACCATCCCGCTTTCTCATGCCACCTGCGGCCGCCGGGTGCTGGAGTGTGTGACCATCAGATTGACCTTTAGCCCAGTCAAGGCTTCTCGAGTCGAGCTGGTTCCGCTGGCAGACTCAGCCAGTCCATCTGAGGCATATATGAAGTACCTTCTGTGTACAAGCTGTACTCACAGAGGACCCGTTTGGCACAGATGCCTTGAAGAGCACATCTGACCTGCTCCCTCATCCCAGGAGGTGGGCTGGGCGGGTACTCGCCGTGTGGTTTCCGGATGAAGAAGCTGCGCCAGGGAGGAGCTCGAGGCCATGCAGCTGTGGGCCCCCCCTGCCCCACCACTTCCCGGCCCCAGGTCTGCTGTTGAGCTTTTTGACTTATCCCGTGCAGATGGGCAGAGACCTTCTCAGCCCCTGACTCCGCAGTCAGCTCACTCATACCTGAGAGACGGGCTTCCTGGAAAGCATCCCGAGGGGAGCAGAGGAAGCGGGGCGAGGAAGAGGAGAGGGGAGGGGGGACGTGCCTGGAGTCACAAAATGCCACGTCCCCTCTTCACTGTTCCCCAGGGGCTCGTCCTCCGGATTTGAGGAGAGGCAGAGGGGTTGGGAACAGGAGAGGGAGGCGGCTCCTCTCCCCTTGGGTCAGGTGGCCCTCCCTGCCGAGCGGCCGTGCGCCCGGGAGAGCTGGCATGGGGCGGTGAGGGCCGCTTGGCGGGGCCTCAGAATCGCCTCTTGCTCCTGCCTGCGAGTGGACCTTGCGCCCAGCAAGCTTGAGAGCAGAAAGGATGAAGCCCCACGAAAAGACAGATTAGGTGGAGGTCTTCATCTTACAGAGGGAGTCTTTTAAACATACCCGTGAATCACCAAAATGAGAGTAGGTTCCAGAATGAGAGTAGGTTCCCACGGAGATCAGCAGGCACACCTGTCTTCCCTCCAGGGACGGGCCTCCTCGCGGAGCCGCAGGAGGAGCACAGGGTGACACCGGCTGTCCTCAATAGCTGTTCTGGGGGGAAGCCTGCAGGTCCCATTAGTGAGGGAGTGGCGATTGGGGTCCCAAAAGACAAACGGCCTGGCCGCGGTGGGCAGGGGGAGGGGCCGACCTTCTGACCTCTGAGTGAAGGTGCTGGGAAGAGGGTCGCTGTGTTTCCGAGGTCGGGGACTGGCTCTGGGGCCAGGTTTGACTCCTAGGCCTGCCACCTGCCAGCCTTGGGACCCTGTGTACGTTTCTTAACTTTGAGCCTTATCTCGCTCATTTGTAAAATAGAAATAATAATAGTAATAATAATAATAATAACACCTACTCTGCTTGGGCTGTTGTGAGGTTGACACGAGGCAGTGACCGAGCACGTGGCAGGTTCTCGGTGCAGAGTACACGCTTTTTGGCCGTGACTCTTGCTCTTGGTGTTTGCTCGCTTGGGCCGTACCGGACCCTGCCTCCGTGACCTTTTCCCCACTTGCAGGACGCTGTCCGTCACTGGGTTTTCACATCAAGCCACTTTTCTCTGAACGCCCTTTGACACTAGCCAACACGTTGCCTTCTCTTCCCAGAGGCTCAGGGCTGCCTGTCGGGGGCTTCACCCCATGCATTTTGTCTGTGATGCGTGATATATGTGCGTGTGTGAGTATGTGTACGGAGGTCCCCCTGCACAGATGTATATGTAACTCATTCCCCAAAGAGAGATTTATTTCAGGGAGCAAATGCTTCTGGTTAGCTTCTGTGTGGATGTGATCCAGCCCCAAGCCGTTGCCATGAGTAGAATTCATTGACGGCAAAAGGAAATGAAAACAAACGTTCCCTGACATGGGGCATTTCCGTTGGGGGGCCTTTGGGAATTCTCTCCTCTATTAAAATATCCACCAAATTGGACAGAGGAACTTGGCGGCCACAGCCTGAGCTCTTTAATTGTTTCTGTGGGGAGGGCACGGGCAGAAGCTGTGCTCTGGCCTCTCTTCCGGAACGTTCTGCTCGCCACTGACTCAGGGGAGGAAGGGGCTGCTTGACATGGGACACGGCTGGTGCTACTCAACTCCAGCTTCTACCCTTGCATCTGTACTGGCGCCCCAGGGTGGCGAGGTGGGGCGAGCTCTTTCTTCCTGGCCTTCTGGAAGCCTCTCTTTGTAAAAGTTTGGTGTGGGGGTGGCGCTGGGAGCTCAGATTCCTGAGATGGTCTGAAGCCTTCCGTTAAGCCCCAGCCGAGAGACTGTGAATATGGTTTTGATCACAACCAGCTGATGGGAGCTGACCCAGACTTATTACAATTTGACTGTTTTTTGGTTTTGTTTTTTCCTTCTCCTTCCTTTATGGGAAAGATGCTTCTCTTATGAATGAATTTGCTCCAGGGGACAGAGGTCAGGACATAGGCAGAAGCTGGGATACAGGAGCTCTCAGGACGGAGGCGGAAGCTGGGATACAGGAGCTCTCAGGATGGGGGCAGAAGCTGGGATACAGGAGCTCTCAGGATGGGGGCAGAAGCTGGGATACAGGAGCTCTCAGGATGGGGGCAGAAGCTGGGATACAGGAGCTCTCAGGACGGGGGCAGAAGCTGGGATACAGGAGCTCTCAGGACGGAGGCAGAAGCTGGGATACAGGAGCTCTCAGGATGGGGGCAGAAGCTGGGATACAAGAGCTCTCAGGACGGAGGCAGAAGCTGGGATACAGGAGCTCTCAGGACGGGGGCAGAAGCTGGGATACAGGGGCTCTCAGGATGGGGGCAGAAGCTGGGATACAGGAGCTCTCAGGACGGAGGCAGAAGCTGGGATACAGGAGCTCTCAGGATGGGGGCAGAAGCTGGGATACAGGAGCTCTCAGGACGGAGGCAGAAGCTGGGATACAGGGGCTCTCAGGACGGGGGCAGAAGCTGGGATACAGGGGCTCTCAGGACGGGGGCAGAAGCTGGGATACAGGGGCTCTCAGGACGGGGGCAGAAGCTGGGATACAGGGGCTCTCAGGACGGAGGCAGAAGCTGGGATACAGGGGCTCTCAGGACGGAGGCAGAAGCTGGGATACAGGGGCTCTCAGGACGGGGGCAGAAGCTGGGATACAGGGGCTCTCAGGACGGGGGCAGAAGCTGGGATACAGGAGCTCTCAGGACGGGGGCAGAAGCTGGGATACAGGGGCTCTCAGGACGGAGGCAGAAGCTGGGATACAAGAGCTCTCAGGACGGAGGCAGAAGCTGGGATACAGGGGCTCTCAGGACGGGGGCAGAAGCTGGGATACAGGGGCTCTCACGCAAGGGTGGGGCTACTTCCTGATCAGTAGCGTCCAGGGCGGCAGTCTCCTCCTTTCTACCTCTTGAAGATGGGCTGGGAGTAGTGCTTCTTGAGACCTCTGGACATGTATTAGCAGTAATAGCAGTTGGCTTTTTGGTGATAGACAGGCATTTATTCAACGTCTTCCTCAATCCTTCCGCAGGGTGGTTGTAACTATCCCCATTATATGTATCCGAAAGCCAAGTCTCAGTGGGATCAGTTATCCCACCCAGAGTGACAAAGCCAGTAAGTGGAGCTCAGGTTCTCAGCCAGGGTTTCTCCATCTCGGCACTGCTGACATTTTGGGCCAGACGATTCTTTGCTGTGGGGCTGTCCTGTGCTTTGTAGGTTGTTGAGTGGCTTCCCTGGCCTCTCCCCACTAGATGCCTGTAGCACTTCTGCCTCCCGTCGTGGCAATCAAAAATGCCTCCAGACGCTGCAGAGTCAGTGCCCTGGGAAGCCAGACTGCGCCTGGCTGAGAACCACCACTTGGAACCTGTGTTCCTTCTTCTACCCGGTGCCGGCCCCATGCCCTGTTGCTCCGTGTGGGAATAGGACTCCGTGTACTTTTGAATTCTCAGGTGACCTATGGACGTCTGAGGTGCCTGTTGCAAATTTGTCTACACGTTTCCAATACAGTAACTTTTATTGAGCATCTGCTGTGTACAA
This sequence comes from Hippopotamus amphibius kiboko, assembly GCF_030028045.1. Classification (NCBI taxonomy): domain Eukaryota; kingdom Metazoa; phylum Chordata; class Mammalia; order Artiodactyla; family Hippopotamidae; genus Hippopotamus; species Hippopotamus amphibius. Next base: position 26,859,411 of record NC_080202.1, on the reverse strand, counting down.
GGCACTGTAAGGTATTGGGGCTGAGAGTGAAACCACAGGCAGGAGCTTCTGACTATGTCCAGGAGCTGAAGGTTGACCAAAAAACTATAAGGGGCTCCCTGTCCTCACAGAGGGTCCAGCTGAATGGACACCCATGGGCTTATTGGGTAACAGATGCTCACCTCCCATTCTTGGATGATGAGGACCGTGGGTGAGAGCCGGGGGTGCCCCCAAGACACGTGCACACACACAGGGGTGGAAAGAATAAACTCATGTGACATCTGTGGGGCTTCTAGTCATTCCTCATCAGGACCTAATAGGCAATATACTGTCACTTAAAATAAACTTCCCCTTTTGCTTTATCTGAGGATAAAGGCTCCATTTCTCATTTCTGAAAATCCAAAGACCTTTTTAAAAAAATCTCTCACTGTTTTGGAAATGTGCCTTTAAAACAAACACATCAGGAAGAGCTCCTGGGCCTTTGCCCTTGTAGTTTCAATTAATTGATTCCAAAAATATCTGCTAGTGCCACCCATAACCCCATATCTCTGGGTAGATCAGACCCCTAGAGAAACCAGGATTCCTTGGGAATAATTTCTGAAGACCCCCAGAGAGGAGCTAGTGAGAAAGTGTGTGTGTGTGCGCGTACAAGGTTGTGTACACACACCCACAAGAAAAAGAACGTCAGGTTGTTCATTTTTCTCCTACAAAAACTCCCAAGAATTCATTTCAGACTCTTCCTGTCTGCCAGTCTCCCCTCCTCCCCCCAAATCCTTGTTTAAGTCTTAAGACTCAACAACAACAAAGAACAAAGCCACGGCCGATCTCCCCCTCCCGGCAGTGTCAGCTGTGAACTGAAGATCTGAATAGCCTTTAAAATTGTTTTATTGTTGTCAGCGCCGCAGAATGGTGTGTAATCTTTGTGTTCTGGAGAATCTTTAATTGGCACAAAAGGGCAGTTTAGCCGGCTTCTTGTAGGAGGTTTGTCATGCAAACGGGTAGTGCCTGCCACTCACAACATATAGGGCTCTCCATGCTGATTTGCGTCCGCAGCTCTCTCTGGTTTATAGCCTTGTATGTTTCCTGGGGACCCTGAGCGGAAGCCATGGGAAGGTGAGGCTCCTCTGCTTTGCATCCACACTGCATTCCGGGCCCTCGGAACCTCCTGGCACCTTCCTCTGAGCTCATCCGGGAACAAGAGGAGGGTGCAGAGTGGGTCTCTTGCGCAAGTGGAAGCCTTCAGCTATTTAAGTATTTTGTAGGAGTTGAGAGCAAGGAATCTGGAGTTGTCTGCCTGGGTTCAAACCTGAACAAGAAGTGGCCCTGTATTAGGGTAATGCTGGCTGCTGAAATAACTAACCTGCCCGCCCCCACCCCACCCCCGCCCCAATTTCAGGGCTTAACCCAGCGAAGGTGTATTTCTTGCTCAGTTAAGAGTTGTGTGTGGAGGTTCCTGGTGGGCCTTTCTGTGATTCAGGGACCTAGGTTCCATCCTGTGGCTTTGCCATGGCCGAGGGCCTCAGGGTCTCTGCGGCAGGAGGCTGAGTACTGAGGCCGTATCATTTAATCCTCACAACGGCTCTTAGAAGATGGCTGTGTCCTCATTTTACAGATGAGAACACTGACGTTCAGACGGGTTAAGTCATTTTTCCGGGATCACATGGGAGCATCATAGGTGCTCTGGAGCCAAGTAAGGAGAAACCTGGTCCCCCCCCCTCCCCACCAACCCCCACAACGCAAGGCACTTGGGTAGACCTATCTTTTTTCGCTCTTCGCCACTGAAACCTTGAAAACCAAGTTCTTCTTTTTACAAAGCCTCATCCCCATGTGGCCAGCTGTCCCGTGGCCTCTTGACTGGTTTAGCAGGTCTTTGGTTTGGGGGCTTTGCTCAGAGGGGAGGGGCAGAGGCATCCCACTAAACTTGGGAAAGGCAGGGCGAGGTGGGGAGGGGGCTCCAGACTGTTCCCAAGTTCTGGGCCAGAGGTCTGCCTCACCGAACCTCGGGTGTGTGTGTGTGTGTGTGTGTGTGTGTGTGTGTGTGTGTGTGTGGGTTGGGAAGGGGAGTTGTTTATATTTCAACTCTGGAGAGGTAAACACAGCATGTGGCCTCCACGGAAGGAGTTTCTGTTGACAAGCCGGGCTTTCTCCTGACACAACTGCCGGTTCACAGATTCAGAGTTTGGCAGTTCCGAGGAGAGCCGACTGCCAATGAGCCGGGCTGCTCCAGGGGCCTGACACTGCTGATCAGAAATGGGTTTCCTTTTGAGCCCAGCGCTGCTGCAGAGATGGCTTTTGCAAACAGAGAAGTGGTTAACCGCAGCCCATCTCCAGGCAGCTCCTAGGATCCTGGGCCCCCCAACCCCCCACCCTGCGAGGCTGCGCACATTCCCGTAGAGCCTCCTGAATGCCCCTGAATGTGGCTTCTCCTTGTGCACTGATGTGAATCCAGCCACGGAGAGTAGACTTAGCCACCAAGAGGAGGGTCCATGCTGGGGGCTGGGGGGGTGGGTGGGTTGCTCAGAGAACAGCCCCTGCAAACTCTAGAGCTTTTCTTTGGAGAAAGCCTGCTCTCCTTCCATGGGGGGGACTTGGTGTCCTGGGTGATTCCTGGTCAGGAACATGTGGCCGTCATAGGTGGGAGGCATTTGACAAGCCTGAAAGCAAGAGGCTCTCACAGCCCTGGTTTAGTCCATCTGACCAGCCGCTCCTTGCCTGGAGCATAGGGGCAGCCACCGCTAAGCTCCCCCGTCGTCCTCCCGGCAAGGATGCTGGCAGCGGCTCGAGGGGGACCTTTCGTGTGTAGAGAACATGGGGCGCAGACCCTCTGCCCAGCCTGGTCCTGTGAGGCCCCGCCCACCCAGAGGGGCTTTCACTGGCACCTCCTCACCGGCTCTGTAGCCTCCTAGCAGGGTGAGCCCCATGCCTGGCCTGTTCATGACGGGCCATGCATGGGCTGCAGGCCAGAAGCCAGTAAGAAGTGCAATCAGACAGCCCCCTCCCGAGCTCTGGAGGGGAGAGGAACCCATTGACCAGAATCAGCCAGTCAGGACCGGCAGTGCCCGGTGGGCCCCGGATTCTAGAATCCTCGGTACCCTGTTGGCTCCTGCTTGCATCCTTCAAGATGTGAGCACAGGTTCAGTGTGACAGAGAAGGCTTTGTTTGTTACTGCTTGTGTTTTGTTTCAAATTACAGGACTTGAAGCTTTTAGGGTACACTGCCAAGTATTTTAGTTTCTTTTCTCAAGAAAGGAAAGGCCACAGGCCTCCGAAGTATGTATTACAATATTATCTGCCCTGCAGATCCAAGTCAGATAGATGGAGTTCTGCTGACGTCTCTGTTATGTTCAAGGCCAGCACTTGTGTCACCGGGTTTCTGAATTCTCATGCTGTTGAGCCAGAGATGCGAGGAAGGCCACCACGCAGCCCCAGGCAGTCCTGGGAGAAGCACAGAGTGGTCCTCTGAGTCGGAAGGAATTCAGGGATCCCGTGCTAGGTTCTGGCGCGAGCCAGTCCTGAGTTTGACCTTGGGTAGGAGGCCAGGCTCTTTGTCGCCTTGCTCCCTGTTGCCATCGCTGAAGTATGGCTTTCTTTTCTTTATAAAACAAGCAAGGACTTAACGTTTAATCCTTTGAGAGAGTGGCTGCTTGGTCTCGTTGTTACTGCTTTTGCTCCTTTATTCTTTCGAATAGCCCTTGAGTGCTTGCTGCGTGCCCATGTTCCAGGCACTTGGGGATGCAGCACCGAACAGAAGAGGTGAAACCTCAGCCCTCAGGGAGCTTCCAGCCAAACAAGTAGAAGACCGTGGTGCCTGGCGGGGGGTGGGGAGGGATATGGGGGCAAGCACCGCAGGGAAGGGGCGGGGGACCTCCTGGCACGTGCAGCCCTGTAGGTGACCTGGGAGTCCTGGGCTGCTGAGGGGTGGGGGAGACTGATGGCAACAGGGCTAGGGGCTCTGTGAGATGAGTCCTGCAGCCTCAAGCCATTGAGTGGGGATGGGGCAGAGGGAGTGGCAGCCCCTCTTCACTCCTGCATCGGGGATGCACGGATGGGGAAAGAGAGCACAAGCTCCTCCCAGGCCCCTGAACCCTGGCTTTTTGGTCTCAGACCTCTTCTCTGGACTCACTGATCCTCATCTTTTCCTGGAACGGGATTTGTTTTCTCATCCGTGCTCTGGGTAAAACCTCCTCAATGTTCCATTTTTACATTTATGGTTTAGTCTCAAACAGTACTATATTTAATAATGGGCAATTCATCATTTCCTCCAAGAAAAGAGCAGGAAGGACAAGTCAAAAGTATCAAGATTAGAATCTTTGGTTCTCACGTGAGGGCAAAGCAGTGGTAAAAGGCTCAGGCATGTCCGCGCTGATTGGAGCCTGTGAACTTTGGATTTGTGTTTGTTCGGCGTGGCGGGGTGTCACCGGGACAGCAGGGTCCTCTGTGGCCACATTCGAGCTGTGGTTCTGAGCCCTGTTACATGCTGGCAGGCACCTTCCCTAGCCTGTTGCAGACATGACCCATTTAATCCCTGTTAATAGGTTTGAGGAGTGAGAATCTAATGGAAGAATCACATGGGGGAACTGAGGCTTGTAGAGGGCAAGTGATATGTCCAGGGTCCTACCAGCAGCCACACCCAGGTCAGAGCCACTGAAATGCCAATAATCCTTAGGCTGCACGCTAGCAATTCATGAAGGTCCAGTCATCCCGAGAAAGAACTCTTTTAAATATCAGCCTGTAAAGCTAAGACATAAAGAGTTACTATTAACATCTGTCAATGTAACTAGTAAGAGCAAAGCACCAAAATAAAACCAAAAAGAAGTGTAACTTCCTTAGTGTTTCTGAAGCCAGTAAACATGACCCACATTGACATTAGCCGAGGTTCAGGCTCCAGCCAGAAGCATGAGAGTTTCTGAAGCTGGAGAAGAGATGTCTTGTCGCCTTCATCAGAGTATCTGCCTTACCCTAAACCCCTGAGTAATATATTCAGAATTTTGAGATTGAATCATGTGAGCAGGACTTAACAGGCCTACCTTTGCCTGTGCTGGGCTGGGTTTCAGACCTCAGCTGTAGAGACGAGACACTATAAATAGACGAGGGGAAGAGATTTAGCACCAAAATCCTGTGTTCTCAGAACCGCCACATTCAACCTTTGGGGCCAGGCTGTCCTAGACTTGGGGACATGAAGTTTGCAAAGTAACTCACATGAGTTTGTTTCCATGACAGCCCACACTGTGGTCGCTTAGTAGGAGGTGAGCATCAACAAGGAGGTGACTTCAGCCTTGGCCCTCAGTGTCCTGAAGATGGTAGAGAACTTCTTGCTAACCAGCAGAGAGGAAGGGGTGGGTGGGAGAAGGAAGGATTGGGAATTTGGGATGAGCAGATGCAGACTGTTACACATGGGATGGATTAACAGCAAGCTCCTTCTGTACAGCACAGGGAACAATATTCAATATTCTGGGATAAACCATAATGGGAAAGAATATGAAAAGGAATATATGTGTATAACTGAGTCACTTTGCTGTACAGCAGAAATTAACACAACATTGTAAATCAAGTATATGTCAATAAAATTTTTAAAAAATAAAAAATTTTTACATGAGACAAAGGGGTGTGTTTGTGTTGCTAGTGGCCATTGGGCTTTGGAGGCAGGAAATGACATTGATAGGGAAACTGATGGCATTTCAAGATTCCAGTGGCTCACCGGGAAGGGTAGGGAAGTGTATACAGGGCACTTGGAGAAGGGGAGACCCATTTCCTCCCAGTTCTTGGTCACTGTGCACTTCTACAGTGACCTCCCCAAGGCTGTACCCATTAAAAGTCTGCATCTCCCTATAGTTAGTGGTCTTTTCTCGGGTTGATTTTCTTGAGAAGACTGCAGAGAAGCAGGTGGCAGATAATGTGTTTCAGAAGCATACGTCCATTCTGCTGAAAAGCACAGAACCAAAATAATCTGTAACCTATTGCACCCAAATAAATAAGTCAGCAAATAAGTCTGCTTTCATTGTATTCTTCATAAATATCCTTTAAATTGAGGCTGAGCGACATGATGTGCTTCTGCCAGTAAAATGGCATCACTGATGATGTTGAAAGAGCTTTTAACATATCACAATTGTCCTTGAAACTATACTTTGCTTTCTTTTTTTCTCTCCTTTGCTAGTAACTAGGTCTCTTTGGGGGATTTTAAAAGTGACCATCGGTAGATTGTAGCCAGTGATATTTCTTCCATATAATAGTTCTGAATGCCAGTCAACTCTGCCGTGATTGGTTCCAGATATCCCAAGGAAGAAAAACATTTCATGTGACAATATAAAGCTTATTGGAGGACTTTTGCTCCCTAACTTTTACCCCTTTGCAGAAGGGTCGAGGAAAAGGCAGCAGTGGTAGGACTTGGCCTCAAAGGAATTAACTACTGTCAGAAGCAGTCTATACCTGTTGGCTGGAGTCCAGAGTTGTATATGCTTATTCGATTCTCAGATGTTATTCAGTCTGATTGCACCTCTTATACACAGGAGTTGACACCGGTAGGAAAGATAATAGAACTATAAATTGCAAGACAGGTTCTTATGAAATCAGTAAATTATTCATTTAACGGTCCTCTCCTTGTTGCTTTCATGTTGCTATGGCACCTCAAGATGGAGGCCCAACCAGGGGTCTTACACGGATGCGCCAGTCCTGGCGGAAGGCAGATAATGCATTACGTATAACCTTCGGCCACATGATAAATTGCCTCTTTATCTGGCAAATTCCAAGGAGATCTACTGGAGAGAACTGAAAGAGATATCTCACAGTGGCTAACGTTTCTTGGAAAAGGCCCAACTGTCTCAGGGTTTGAGTCAGAATCTGTTTTAAGAACGCATTAAGTATGCATTGTCTTGGAGTGACTTGCCCGTCTCCCAGGATGTTGAAAACACCGTGGGCTCACAGTTGCTTTGGCGTCCACGCTACAGTAAATGCCTGACTTCATTTATTATTTTGATGGGCAAAGAAACTGCCTGCCGACAGTCATGCCCCCTCCTAAGCAATTCCCAGCTTTACTTTTGTAGTCTCTCTCTCCCCATTTACAATTTGGTTTCTTGCTGCTTGTTAAATTATTGTACTTAAGAAATAGAGTGCCATGACCAGGCCTGTCACTCACATTTGATGGAGTGGAAGGGTGTTTGAGTGCGAGGAGAGTTGAGAAACTTGGTACTGGTGTTGGCTGGGATGCTGGTAACCCTTTGACATTGGACAGGTCCCTTCGTCTCTGGGGTCTCAACATCCTCATCTGAAGTGTGAGGGGTTCGAGCTGGACGATCTGGGTGGCCCCTTCTCCTCTAACATCCTGAGACTCTGTGCCTGTGACTTGTATTGCTTCCCTATTTGTGAGCAGCAGTGCTGCTGTGAGGACTTCTGAAGGCCATCTGAATGTGCCTGCGTTTAGAAACTTAGGGCCAGACCCCCCAGATGCATTGGATTATGTGGACATTTTGTGTGAGAGACTTAAGAATTTTGCAGTTCATTCTGACAGCTTGATCGATGGAGTGGTTTTGCATGGCATCCATGTAGGAACTGACTGAGAAGGAAGTATTTTCTAAGAGAGTCTGGCTATGTATTTATGTTAAGTTTTTTCCCCCCAAATTTTGTTCTAAAAGGCAATAATAATAACCCAATCCAATAGCCTTTTCTATTTGACTCTATTGACCGTGACGTCTCTTAATTCTGCCTTTGGCTTCTGTGACCTGATATGCTAATGGTAAGTAGCATTAGTATTATGAGGTAGATACTGTTATTGCTATTTCATAAATTGGGGTCTGTTTAAGGGACCCCCATTTCTTTGTGCAGAGAGTTAAAATAAAGACTTGGGATATAAAGTTAACTAGGTAACTGAGAAGGTAAAAAGAAAGTTCTGAGACGTTGATTCTCAACTATTAGGGTGCATCAGACACCTGCAGGGCTTATTAAAACACAGATTACTGGTCCCCACTGCAGAGTTTCTGGTTCAGTAGATCGGGAAAAGGGCTCCCGGATTCACATTTCTAATAAGTTTTTAGGTGATGCCAGTGCTGATTTGGGGCCACACTTTGAGGACAACTGCTCCAAGGTACCACAGAGGTAGCCACTGCAGGAAGCAGCCACCCCCTAGGACTGACAAGGTTGAATTATTAAAACTCCGCGCTTCGGGGGAGGAGGGCCCCAGACCTCTGAGGAGGGGGTCTCTGCCCCTGTGCCGATGTCTCCGGAGGAGTGGGACGGGGTGCCACGTCCCCAGTTCTGCAGGTGTTGGGAGAAGCTGCAAACCAGGTTCAGCAGCTAGTACAGGAAGGATGAAGTGTTGCTGGGGTGATGCTCACAGGAGCTGCATGCGGACAGGAAGCCCCCAGGAAGCAGATGGGAAGGGGCAAGTCTCTTCTTCCTCCTCCAGCCTTAGAGCCTCTCTCTAGTGCCCCCTCCTGGCAGAGCCTAACAGGGAGTTAGTGGCAAAGCACGGATGTTTGAGGTTTGCAGGGTCCCAGCTGTAGCCAGAATACCGAGTATAAGAAATGTATGGGTTTGGAGCTGAGACCCCATTTTACAGATGGGGAAACTGAGGCACAGAGACATTGACAGACGTTCCCAAGGTCTCCCAGCTGGTGGGATTTGAGTCCCGCCCCAGAGGCTGCACTTCACCCCTCCAGCACTCTGTCTGTCGGGATGCTGGTATCTCTGGCTCTCCTCCTTAATCATTCTGGCTGTCCTTGGCCTCCTTGGTGGTTGCTTCTCTTTTCTTGCCCCCAAAGGCCATGTCCCTATGGCTCCATCCCCTGCATCTCCTCCCTGCGCCCCCACTTCCGGCATCACCATTACGTGAATGGGTCCACACTTGTACCGCTTCCCCGGACTATGTTTTGGGATGCCAGGCTTGGAAACCTGAAAAAGTTCTCCTCCTTTTTCTGTCACCCTCCTCCCCAACTTAATTAAAAAATGTGATTACCTTTGCAAACCGGTTCTCCCCCTGACTATGAAGCCGTCAGCTTCAGAAGCCCTCTCTCCTGATTATCTCAGAGTCTAAGTACATTTTTCACTTAGACTGGCTCAGTAGCCTACTTAGTGCCTTTTTTCTGTACTCTCCTGCTACCCGGTTGATCCAGTAAGCTGCAATTGGAGAAATGTGCTTGAAAAGCAACTTCTTTCATGTCATTTCTCTGCTTGAAAACACTTGCTGGTTCTCCGTGGCCTCCTGAACAAGGCCTGGGCATCTCGGAGGGCAGGATGTCTCTGCTGCTTGGTGGTAGGACCCCATGTCCTTTCCCTGTTATCCTCCCACATCTCCAGCCCCCACGGGCTACCGATGGTTCTCCAGACTTGTTCCAGTCTCTTCCGGATTGCCAGGGTTGTTCTTGCCCCTCCCATGTCGGAAACAGCATTATTTCTTTTTGTTGTTTTTGTTTGTTTTAAATCTATTTATTTATCTTTTTGGCTGCGTTGGGTCTTCGTTGCTGCGCGCAGGCTTTCTCTAGTTGTGGCGAGTGGGGGCTACTCTTCATTGCTGCTTCTGCGTCTCAGTGCAGTGGCTTCTCTTGTTGCAGAGCACGGGCTCTAGGCACAAGGGCTTCAGTAGTTGTGGCGCGTGGGCTCAGTAATTGTGGCTCATGGGCTCTAGAGCGCAGGCTCAGTAGTTGTGGCGCACAGGCTTAGTTGCTCCACAGCATATGGAATCTTCCTGGACCAGGGGTCACACCTGTGTCCCCTGCCTTGACAGGCGGATTCTTAACCACTGCGCCACCAGGGAAGTCCAACAGCACCATTTCTGCCCCATCAGAATTCTCATTCTTGCTTGAGGACCCAATTCTCAGGCCACCTGCTCCGTGCAACACCCCCCCCCCCCCCCCGCCCCAGCCGTGGAAGGGAGCAGGTCACGGAATGGAGGAGCCTATCAGGGAAGCTGGCAGCAAAGCGGACACCCACGTTCTGCGCCTGCTCCACGCGTGCAGGCCGAGATGCCTGTATCACACCAACGCCCCAGACCCAGCTTCCCTCAATCAGAACTCCGGGACGCCTTTAGGGGTCTGTTTCTCCAACCAGACTCATCCCCTCCGTCGCCTCCCAAGGATGCAGGGCCAGAATAACAGCTTCCCACTGCCTCTGAAATGGGTTTCCTCCCCTCCTGCAGATTCCTCTCTGACTTAAACACCCATGTATCTGGGGACAGTGTTCTCACTGCCCTGTTGGTGCAGGAGGAACATCACAGCCATACGTTTTCCTCATGCAAAAGCACATAATACCCTTCCTCTAATCAACAAGTGTTTGAGAACCAGAACTGAATTTATAAGGGGCTCTCCTAGCCTTGCTTTCTTTTCACTTCGGTTAATCGGAATGAACTGAGTCTCCTTTCTATACAGAAGGGCAAAGCCAAACAAAACCCAACCCAGCAAAAAACGAGGCTTTCTTGCTGCCGGAGTCAGGCTCTGAAAATAGTTTGGGTCATTAGAAACACGAAAGAAATGGTGTTTCCGTATCCTCTCTTGCAGAGCACCTGACGCTGGTGTCCTTACAGTCTATGCAGATAGCACGTGGGATTCCGAGCATTTGCTTTTGTTAAACTCACCTTCCGCATGTGTGTGTTTGGAAAGCTTATTCGCTGGTACGAGGGCTTCTTGTTTTTCCTCTGGGTAAGCTGTCTTTTAGGCAATGAGTTCTGTGGTTCATTCAGGGTTGGGAGGATATAAGTAGGGTCCCATCATGCGTGTGGAAATGAGAATCAGTTTGAAAGTACTTCCTTATCTCTGCCACCTGGGGTTTCCATTGTCTGCTCATATTTCAGTGTATTGCCGGACATATGGAGCACTTGCTGTGTCCAGATTCCACGAGGGCTGCCAGGATACCTGCAGGGCACTCAGAGTCTGGTGGGTGAAACAGTGGCAACTTCATCCTACGAGGAGGGTACTGGGTTTGTGCAAGGTCGAAGGGGGTCCTGCATGGGCTGGGGGAGCTGACATTTGAGCTAGACTCCGAGGATAGGCTGGCTGTCTGCAGGCGGGGGCGGAGGGTGGGATGTGGCCTGAGGTGGTACGCGTGTGAGATGTGCAGGATGCCTTGCGAGGGCTGGCTCACAGGGTCTGTGAGGAGGTGCGATGAAAGGGAAGAACAGGCCTCAGCTCCTGAGACGGCAGAGCCAGACTCTGGTGAGCTTTGGTGCTGAGGTGGGGAGTTCTTCCACTGGCACTGTTGGGAGCCACTAGGGTGTCCCCTCCGTGAGGGCCGTGATCAGATCCTGTTCCTGAGTGTCCCTACACTCATCATTCCTTCCACCCCTGAAAATACTGCTGGACCCTTGTCTCTTCAGCTCCTCTGCCCTCGGCCCCTGTTTCCTCATCGTTCGTCTGTGCAGTTGATTCCTGAAGTGCCAAAACTCTTCTCTTGACCTTCAGCTTGGTCCCCTGCTCCATCCTGCACTTGCTGCTGGAGGGAAGTTCTAAAGGGCTGGTCCGGCCACATCATTTCCCTGCTCAATACCCTCCAGCAGCCCCTGTCACCCCCATCCCCACAGAGCCAGCTCCTTGGGTGGCGGGGGAGCCCTTCGGGGCCCTTCAAGGCGGGCCCTCTCTGCCTTCTCACCCGCTCACTCCAGCCCCAACCTGGATGTCCCCTCTCCTCTGTCTCTTTGACGGGGCTGTGTCCTCTGCCTTGAGCTCTCTTCCTTCTGTACCCCCCGCTTTACCCATCCTTCAGCCGACAGACATCTGCAGGCGTACCAGCCTCCCTGCCCGCCCCGGCCCCTCTGTTTGTGTAGCACTCTGTGCCCTTTTTGTGCGCACGGCCCAGTGTTCAGTTGTTACCCTGTTGCCTGTCCACGGTCCCTGGACTGGGAGCCCCTCCCAGTGCCTCGCTCTGTGCTGGGCCCCCGTGGAACACGCGCGGGAGGGATCGGAAGGAGGGAGCGCGAGCGAGGAAGACCCATATGCAGCCCAGGGCGGCAGCCAACCCACCTCCATTTCTCCCGTCAGCCTTGCTGGGCCCAGGCCGCCTTATTCCTCCTGAGGGTGGTAGAAAGATTACTGGAGAGAACAGCCAGGGGAAAACTTGTTCGTATATAACGACACCACCTCCCTGCTCCTTGTCCCAGGAGGAAATGCTATTTCCATACATCCTAAACATCCGCCTCCTCTCAGCATCTGCGGAAGCTCAGTGGAGTAATGAAGGATAGTCAGCAGCGGGCTGAAATTTCCTCTCCTTGGGCAGATCCTTTTCTCCTACTATCATATTTAATTCTCTCCACCTACTCCTCGGGGCCTTTGGAGCTTATGTTTGTTGACTAGGGGCTGGCTTGTTCTTCCCTTCAGTATTTTGGGGGTGCAGTGGTGTGTATCACGCACCTTTCAGAGCCAGAAACGCAGCTTCGAAATGTGCTCAGATCCTGCAAAATGATGGCACGTTAGAGTTGGCGGTGCAAACAGGGCAGGAGAGGAAATCAGATGTGCTGGCAGCGGGCTCCAAGCCCCCTTCCCACGCGGGCCCCTCTGAGAAGGAACACGCGGCCGAGAGCCAGGCAGTGGCCCGAGGCCTTCACTCTCAGTTCCTGCCCAGAGATGCAGCCCCTTCCTGCTCATTTATGCGTCATCAGAGTCATTAAGGGTCATTAAGAGCCTTGGGTTTGTGTCCCAGCTCTGCTGCCAACTGGCCGAGTGGCCTTGGGCAAGCCACGTGGCTTCTGGAGCCCAGGTAGCCATCATCTGTCAAAGGAGGGAGTTGGATGAGAGCTCGGAGGGCTTTCCAGCTCCCCAATTCCATGCGTTTGTGAAACACCCAGGGTGTGGGGTTGGCAGTGGGGCCCGATGAAACTTCTTGAGGGCGAATGTGTCACCAGGAGAGGGGAGCAGCAGCAAGGGGACAGATGGGAGGGGGCTGCAGGGGCCAGGAAGAGATGCTCTCTGGTGCGTGTGGAAGGAGAGGAAGGGAGAGGGGTGTGGGAGAGAAGAGCAGGTCTGCTCCGCAGGGAGGAAGCAGCCCTTGAGCTTGAGCCAGATGGCTCTGGGGTTCTGAGCACAAGCTTTGGAATTCCAGATTGGCCAGGGAGGCTCCTGCAGAGCCCAGCTCTCAGTGGACAGAGCCCCTGTGCGCACCCGTCTGGGTGGCCAGCTTGTATCACTCAGCAGCTTTCCCAGGACCACTGTGGTTTGAGTGTCTGGCAAGATTCCATCAGCTGTGGCTCCTGTTCTTCTACCCTCTGAAGCTTCTTTGCTGTAACTCCTCCCTAGCGTGTGCAGCTAGTTATTTATCATCAGAAGTATCAATAAAGAGCCCACTTTGAGCCTGGAGCGGCGCTGGGCATGGTGACCATGACCGTCGTGTGGTCCTTATCCTGGTTCCACGCACACCTGCTGTCCTAATTGTGTGTTTACCTTTGGGCACCTGGGGAAGGGGAGGCCGTTAACCCAGCTGGAATGGGCACCCAAAGGCTGCTGACCTCTGCCCTGGGACAGGTGGTTACCATCCATTCTCCCCATGGTAAAACCTTTGCTCAGGAGGACTTGAGAAAGAAGCACAAAAGCGACACGTTGATCCACTTATAAATCCCAGTACCTCCAGGTGGGCTCTGCAGACTGTAACATTTCATGTTATTTGAAGGATGAGGAATTGGGGTCAACAGGAGGGTGAAGAAGGGGTGTTTGGCACGTCCAGGTGATAGAACCTTAGAAACGAATTGTATTTGCTTCAGATTCGCCTGAGTTTATCTCATGGGAGGCCCCAAGACATAAAAATGTCTTTGGAAAAGCCCTCAGCTTCCACTTTTGGCAAACAAGAATATTCCTAAGGGTAGCAAGCTTTGGCAGGAAGATCATGAATCTTGGAGCTCTCCTGGAGCAAGCTGTTTAATCTCCCTGAGCCTCCGTTTCCTCATCTGCAACATGGTGACCATCAAGGTTGTCTGGAATGGTCCTAGTAGAGATGCAAATGAAATCATGTACATGAAGAGTGTAGCACTCGATACACTCTAGTTCTTTCCTTCGCTTGCTTAGAGTGTTTAGCAACAGGCTTTTCTTTAGGAACCCAAGGGACCTCTCCTTCGCTGTGTTAAGCCTGATATGTTTAGATCTGTTGTTGAAACTCAATGAAGTTTGCCAAGTGTCTTGGAGTGGCCATCATGCCAAAATGCTTGTCCTTGGCACGTGCTGTATTTTCCGTTTCTTAGATCTCCTTTGGCAAGAGTTCTGCAAACACCTTCTAATTAGAGCCTGGAGAATCGGGGGCTATTTAAAATTTTTCTCACACTGCAGGTAGCCCTCTGCCTTTGAAAACCACCCTCAGTCATCCCGGAAGGGCTTGTGGTTGCCTTTAGTACAGGCCAGTGAGCACAGAGGGGGCAGCGGTTGGGTTGGATTCACACGCGTGTCCTGATTCCAAAGCAAATAGATTATCCTTGCCAAAGGGGATGCATTTGGAATAAAATGTCATGGCTCTTGTTTCATGATATCAAGGCTCAGAAGTGACCATGGTCTTGGTGAGATGCCCTGGTATTTCGTTTCCATAGTGTAAAACTGGGGTGCGTCCTAAAAGAACTTTGGGTAAACCCTTTGGTCTGCCCCCTTTTCCTAGCTGCAGCCTTCCAGATTGTTCTGAGTGGCTGAAATGCCCTCGGGGGGATTTGTGGGTTCTTTGCTTGCTCTTCTCCCCACTCCACCCCCTTCCCTTCTGTTTTTTTCTCCTTATCCAGCGGCAGGAGCTTAGTGCTTGGAACCGGTGACTTAGAATGGCTCAGACTCCTTGGCGCCAAGGTGCGTGCTGGCAGCGTCCATGGAGCACCTGGCCAGGGTTCCGGGAGGGGAGGTGGGCGGATGGGAGGGGCCGCGCTGCCCCTAGTGGGCTTGCTGCTCACAGCTTATGGTGGCCCTGGCGCCGGGATCAAGGGCTTACCCTCAGGCCTCAGGAGTTGTTCCTGCCAAGCACCCACATGGGTCAGTTAATTTTGATTGTACCATGATGGGGGTTAGCCTGCTTCTTCCTAGTTCCTTTATCAGCAGACCTGGCTGGGGGCCTCGCTCAGATCTCACCCAGGCACAGAGCTGAGCAGGGAGTTGGAAAAAAAGGGGTCATGGAGTGAACGAGTGAAGGACCCCTGAGATTCTAGGAAGTTAGCTCTGAGAAAAACCACCTCCTATGTAGCTGCAATTCAGCGTACCTTGACCCTGGCATGAAAAGTAACTTTCAGACTGGCTGAGGTGCCAGAAAGCAGCCCAGGAGAACACTTGGGGCAAAGAGGCAGGCAGTCTTGGGCTAAACATTTGTGGCTGATTGTGGACCCTGGATAAATTGAATATAGGTGCGGCATAGCTCCTGATGCAGAACTCTGGCAGCCAGAGGGTCTTGGCCATTTGGGGGCTCTTTGGGAGAGCGTGGGGGTCAGCTGGGATGTATATGAGTGTGAGTTCATCAGAGAAGGTGTGCGTTTGGGGAAGGGAGGGACTGTGATCATGGTCTTGCTCTCGCAAGGTGGCGGGGGGAAGGGAAACTGCCCACCAGTCCTCAGGTATCCACGCATTCTAGCAGAGGAAGGCCAGCACCGTGACGATGACGGTGATGATGTTTTCAAAGTTTTCACGACTCAACTAACGACAGGAATATGGGGCCACAGTTTGCCTTCTTCCTGCCGTTCCTGCAGCCCTTCTAGTCCAATTCAGCCCCGCCTCAGTTTTTCTCCCTGGGTGGATGATGAAGTCATAACATCAGCCGTGAAGAAGGTGAACGTTGCTCTGAAAGTCATCATTTTGCTTCTTTAAAATTTATTTTTCTTTCTCTGGGGACTGTGTTAGTGCTGTAATTTGCTCCTGATACCACCTAAACCAGTTGTGATTAAAGCTCTTTCTTTTTCTTTTTTTTCTAAACCAGGTTTGCCGCCTGGAGTTAATATATTAAAGGAGATGAAAAAGATCGTTTCTGATTTATAATGTCCTGAATTGCTTCAGTCCTTCATTTGTATTTCTCAGCAGTATTTCTCGAGTAAAGCGAGGCATCCGTCCTGTTGTCAGGGTCTCACTAATCCCCACGAAAAACAGGGGAAGGATTTGTGAGATTCTGCGTGAGCATTGGAGGTGATTGGGCAAGTAAAATCAGGACAATGTAAATTACCAGGTGTCTTTCTTCCCCACAGCTGTTTTCATTGCAGCGTTACTATATTAGGTAAGCCCTCTGGGACCCTCTAAGGTCAAGAAATCAGGGAAAAAAACCTTGTAGCGTTTGACCTAATCAATACTGAGGCTTCTCAAATAGACATCTAAGTCTTTGGCAGCCAGCGCCAGATGGGCAGGGGAAAACGTGCTTTTGGATAGTATTGAAGACATCATAGGAGCAGCTGAGGGTGCAGCACCTTTCCCATGCATTTGACATGCCCCAGGCCAGTCTCTGGGTGGGAGGGCGTGGTCCCTTGGGATGTTTTGGGGGGCACATCTTTGTCCTACTTCCATTTTTTGTCCACCAGAATTCTAAGCGCCAGCTGATGGGCTGTCAAGATCAAGTGGGCACCGTGGACACTTGAAGAGCAACCATTTTCCCTCCATAATCTGTTTGTTGC
Source organism: Hippopotamus amphibius kiboko (assembly GCF_030028045.1). Classification (NCBI taxonomy): domain Eukaryota; kingdom Metazoa; phylum Chordata; class Mammalia; order Artiodactyla; family Hippopotamidae; genus Hippopotamus; species Hippopotamus amphibius. Next base: position 26,842,911 of record NC_080202.1, on the reverse strand, counting down.
CTTTTTGGAGTTTTTGGAAGTGGGAATTTTGGGTGGTTTTGTCATTTGCCTCTGTCAGAAGAAAGGTAAAAGGGATGACAGCTGTTACACTGGGGATTCCTGATTTTTGTCTCATGATAAAATCTGGTTGCAGAGTTCATCTACAGCAAAAAAGAAGAAAGAGGGCTTCCTAGGTGGTGCAGTGGTTGAGAATCCGCCTGCCAATGCAGGGGACACAGGTTCGTTCCCTGCTCTAGGAGGATCCCACATGCTGCGGAGCAACTAAGCCCGTGTGCCACAACTACTGAGCCTGCGCTCTAGAGCCCGTGAGCCACAACTGTTGAGCCCATGTGCTGCGACTACTGAAGCCCATGCGCCTAGAGCCCGTGCTCCGCAACGAGAGAGGCCACGGCAATGGGGAGCCCGCGCACCGCAGTAAAGAGTGGCCCCCGCTCGCCACAAATAGGGAAAGCCCACGTGCAGCAATGAAGACCCAACGCAGCTAATAAATTAATTAATTAATTAAAAAAATAAAGAAGAAGAAAGAGATGAATGAAGTCACTGTCCTCACTTGCCACCTCCCGATTCTTTTATTCTTTGGTTGTTAAGTGCAGCACAAATATCAATAAAGAGGCTGGCTGTTCAGATCTCAACCAAGGGGGGCTTGCTGGAGACATCCCTCTCCCGGTGGAGCTCTGGCCCTGATGGGCACCAGTGCTTTGCCTGTGTTTTGAGTCATAACACGTTTGACGAAATTTCTCTTCCCCTGTCCCTTCCACCTGATGAAGGCATTAAAGATCCCAAGTTAGGTGGGATCTCATCTTGAACTAGCTGAGGATCTGTGTCCTCAGAGGGAAGAAATATTAGCTATTGGATCTTCCAGTCTGCCTGTTATTATTAAAGCCTTTGTCAGTTGCCCAAACCGCAGGGAGCAGATAGACCCTGGGGGCAGTTTTGTGCCCCATACCTGTGTGCGTGAAAGTGATTGGCAGGCAGTGAAGGATCCGTCCCAGCATCACGTAGCATGGTGAGGCAGGGTGGAACAGGGAAAGCTGAATCCCCCTTATACAGAGAAGAAACGGGCCCTTTGGAGAAGATAGGTAGTTTGCGTGCGCCTGGGAGCTGGCGCTGCAGGCCACATCTCCTGCCACAAACTGCACATGCTCAGTCCCTTGCAGTCGTCTGCCTCTGGTCGCTCTCTAAGCAGAAGCCTCCACCAGCGCACTTGGTTTTCACAGTCACCCCATGAGATATGGTCGTGAGGGTTATTATAACCCCCTTTCTTACAGATAAGGAAACCAGGGCTCAGAGAGGTTAAGTAACAGAGTAATAATTCTTCCTTTCAGAGTATGTTCGTTTTATTATGTCTCATCCTCGCCACCTACTGTAGGAGACCCGTTAAAATACAGTATCCTGATTTTATGTTTTGCCCAGATTCTTTTTGCCCTTCTGGACTCCCATGCCCAGAAGTCCATGGCACAGGAGTGCCCTGCAAGAGTCTGATGCTGTTTTGGACCTTTTCTGCGCCAGAAAAGGTGCCAGACTGCAGACCTGGAGTGGGGTTGGGGGTTGGAGAAGAAGAGCAGGTGAAGGTTCTAGAAGAAGGAAGGGTATGTTGTGATGGTCACAAGACCAGCGACTGGATGAAACCACTGCCTTTGGTCTGAGCAGTGGAAGTGACATCTTTAGCCTCAGAGGGTCTTGTTTTTCTCTAGAAAATAACATGCTCGGAGCACCTCTGTTGTGTGAGTCACCGTGCAAGGTGCTTTGGCATCTGCTCTTTAATCGTCTCAGCAATGCTAGGAAGTCGCTGTTTTTCCCTTTTTTGCAGTTGAGGAAACTGAGTGTCCATGAATTGAAGAAGCTTGTCCCAGGCCACACAGCTGGCTGGTGGTGGTGTCACGGGGTTATTGAGTAGACACCTATAGAGCACTTGCTGTGTGCTGAGCACTGTCCAGGGCACCAGGGATCCATTAGCGAACAGAACGGGTGTAAATCTCGGTCCTTATGGACTGGAATTCAAGTGGAGGGAGACATGGTAAACAAGTATGCTAACTAAGTAAATCACAGAGCATGTTAGAAGATGGGGACCATGGGAAAAGAGTGACAGTAGAGCAGAGGAAAGGAGATTGGGAGCACCCGGCCTGGGGGCAGTTTTACATCAGTCGGTCCTGGTGAGCCTCCTGGATGGGGCTTGAAGGAGATGAGTCATAGGGGCCTGACAGAATGCCCTCTTTTCAGAAAGGGAGGCGCAGGAAGTGGGAATGATTTGGCTAAGGTCACCATTGACTTAAGTGTTCAAGCCAGGTCGCAAACCCGGGGATTTGCATAACTGCCTTGGAAAGCCCCGCTCGGTCTCTTTATTTCCTTGTGTGTCTCTCACTTGGTTCTCTTGACCTTGTTCCTGTCTGCACCCTGTTGCCATGGCTATCTCCCACCATCTTCCATGACCCGGCTTTCAGCCTTGGGTGCCATGGATCTCTGGTGGTCCCACACCAGCCCCAAAGCCTTCCCTGTCCTCAGAAGTCGCATACTGCTCTTTTCCCCATTTAAACACTCATCCCTTCACCCCAGCATCCCAGTACCCTGAGCGGGGAATTCATGCTTCTTTTTTTGAAGAGATCTGCCACTGTCATTTTTGATATCTTCTGTTTTTGTATGCGGGAACGCAGAGCACAATTAGAATACAGTTATATATCCTCATAGTTATTAAAGCTTGGATTAACATGACATAAAGTTTTGTCTGGGGAGTCTTTTGCTATGGCTCAGGGAGCATTTTTTGTGACAGTAATAGGCTACAGTTAATATACTTGAATGATACTAGAATCTGTGTTATAAGGCAGAACAAAAGGGGTTTATCTGAAGCTGAATTACAAAGGTGGAATTATCACTGTGAACGATCCACAGAGATCTGGGCTTAATTATTGTCACTTGTGTCACTTCGGCATAATACGGGTAGTTACTGGAGCAGAGTAGAAGTGCGGGAGGGCCAGCTTGTCAATCACCCGGTGGATGCCAGGACTCCCGCCCCTTCTCCTGAGCACGGCCCTGGCCACTTGTCCTGCAGACCCACGGAGGTTGAGACCTCTTGTCCTCTGTGGCTATGTGGTGTTTCCAGGCTTTCTGCTATTTCTGCCAGATGGTCTCAATGACTCCCCTGTCCTAAGGTGGACGGCCCATTCCCTTGACCCCCATTTACAGATCCCCTGCCCTCCCGGCCCTATCGAGCCATCCTTGGGGCTGATGAATGGGCTGATACACTGATTGTATTTTCTCAGCCTTAATGCCTCTGCCACCTTCCGGAGCCTAATTGTTTTGACCACGGGAGGAGGCGAGCTGATAAACCATTAGGTGGCAGAGTCTGGCTGTGGCCAGCCCAGGGGGTCTGGCTGCATGTGGGCGTGCGCAGGTAAGCCGCCTCCCCATCTGCCACGGAGGACAAGCCTGGGCCAGCCGGACATCCGTGTTCCTCTGGGGGTTGAGTCAGGTCCGAGAGATGAGGAGTGGGAACAGGACAGCTCTGTGCTGAACAGGGTGGGGCACCAAAAGGCTTTAGAAATACTGTTTATTTGTACTATAATCCTCCTTTTTTGTATTCTCCAGCTGCCAGGTGTGGGATTACAGCTTCTTTTGTTGGGAGCTAAATTTGGCTCTCAGCCTCACCTTTACTACTAACTGAGCCGTGTGGCTGTTTTCAATAGTCCAAGAGCTGCCGTTGGCCCTCTGCAATGTAGCTTTTCCTGCTGCCCAAGCTGTCTTCTGAGAGCTTGTTGTTCTCAGGATTTTGAAAAACCGCTCTGCAGTGTCCCACTTTCAGAGAGAGAAGGGACCAGGTCTTGGTTAGGCAGCCGTGTGTGGCAGGGAGTGGACGGGGACTTGGCGGCCTTGTCCCTGGTGGGGCCGGGAGGCTGCTGGGCCTCCTGGGAACGGAGAGGGGCAGGGATGTGGACTGCCTTGCTCAGGTGTACCTGGCTGCGAAATCAGGAGGTCGGAGTTTGAGACTTGGTCTTTCTGAGTCTAAAGGCCATGTTTTTCACCTAAGACTTGTATTTATCCAAAATGCAGATTCCTCGGCCCCACCCCAGAACTACTGAATCACGCCCTCTGGAGGAGTGGCCTGGGACTGTGCACGTAACAAGGTCACTGGGTGATCCTTGTACATGTGGTGTCGTACGGGCAGCTCATTGCTCCAGCCCTGGAGGCTGGTGATGAGTTTGGACGCCATGCGCCCTGAAATACTGTCCACTCCAGGACAGCTGGTCCATGGTGTGTTATAGCATACTGGGCTGGGGTGACAGGGAGTGGGAGTGATGACCTCGTGTTACATTAGAGCCTTTTTTAAATGAGAGCTGAGACCGGAAGTAAGAGAGGTCCGTGGCAAAAGGCGCACATTCAGCAGAGCCGGTTCTGGTGACTGTCACCCCACTGCCTGGTAGAAAATAAACATCCGTCGTCCTTTGCCTTGCCATTGCTAAGATGGTGTAAAAGAAGGGTTGGTTTTAATTAGAATAAACACAGTATTTTTCTTGCTGCAACAAGGCGTTCAAAGGGAAAAAAAATCTCAATACCCCAATTATGCCAAAGCATTCCCAGTCCTATCCAGGAGTAATTAAAAAATACAGCTGATGCTTGTTCTCTCCCTTGTTTTTAAATGAATAGCTAAGTATCTGTCAAGATGATGAGTGCCTAGGCCGCTGACAGCCTTACGATCTCAATTTGCTCCCAGGAACTGCCGTGATGAGAACGTGGAAGCTGTGGTTTTGGAGAGCAGGGCACCCACCTCCCAGGCACCCTTGTTTTGTGCTTAGTGGGGAACATCTCCCCGACCCTGGTACCGAGTTGTGGGGCGGAAGCCAGACTCCAACTCCGCATTCTCAGTCTTGCAAGGATCCTCCTCTTTTCCTGCGGGCGGATAAGGTGGGTTCTTCGTGTGCTGCTCAGGGAACCCAGCTCCTCTACAGAACACAAGACATCAGGGTTTTAAGGATCTTTACAGAGAATTAGCTTGGCTTTGCTGGGGGAAATCCTCCCTCCGCAAGTCACTTTTTAATTAGTTCACAGATATTTTTATTTCTAAACGATGCCTCCAGGTGAATTGAGATGTCATTTTGCATATTGACACCATTCGTTTGGTGACAATTGGGCTTTTTTTCTTTGAAGATAAAGGCAGATCGGTATGCATTCTCCTTACCCCATCCCCAGCACACGTATTTTTCCAAAGACAAAATCAAGGGCAGACTTGAAGAGGAAATGATCATAAAACTTATTATAGCATTAGTAGTTCTTAATATTTACCCATCAGTTTACAGCATGTTTTCATATGCATGGTGTTCCAGTTATCTATTGATGCATAACAAATCATCCCAAAGCTTACTGGCTTAAAACAACAATCATTCCATTCTCTCTCATGGTTTCTGTGGATCAGAAATTTAGGAGGGGCTGGGCTGGGTGGTTCTGGCTGGAGGCCTCTCATGAGGTTGCAGTCAGGCAGTGGCTAGTGCAGTAGAGGGCTGACCGAGCATCTCTCTCTCTCTTCCTGTGGTCTTAGCACTTCCCCATGTGGTCCCTCTCTGTGAACTGATCTGTGCTTCCTCACATCATGGCAGCCTTAGGGCAGTTTGACTCCTTGTGGAGCGGCTTAGGGCTTCAGCACAAGTGTTCCAGCATATGAGGCAGAAGTGACCTCACTTTTTCTGACCCAGCCTTGAAAGTCTTGGAACACACGTGAGTTACAAACTTATCTAGAACAAAGGGGAGAGGATGCAGACCTCATCTCTTGATCGGAAGCATCTCAAGGTCACATATAGCATGTGGGGTGGGGGACGTATGTGGCCATCTGTGGAAGGTGCAGTCTGCTACACATGGTCACTTCTGACACACTTAGAAGGTGTTGCTGTCACCATGTTACAAACTAGACAAGTAAAGCCAGAGAGGTGCTTTGTCTCATGTCACTCAGTTACTGAGTAGTCATTTGAACCCAGATCTTGAGCTGCTAAACCCTACCTTCTTCCCATTTGCCAGGTTGCCTGAAGGCTGTGTGGAAGGAAGGTGTCCCCAGTTAGCTCATCCAGGTGACATTTGGGAGCGGGTGGGATTCAGCGGCTCTATACCTCGGATCTCTTTTCAGTTCTATCGGAGGTGCCGACATTGTACTTTTTTTCCCCTTCCCGAGGCTCTCGAGTGCAGGAAGAGAAGGAGGTCATAGAGCTGGGAGGAGGAGGATGGGCAGGTGCCTTCTTGGTAGACCAGCCCGTGTGTGACAGCCACTGTCGGTAGAGAAGGGCCAGCTGGTATCTAGTGTGGGTGTGATGACCAGGCTTCACCCAGAGCCTGTCCTGTCCCTTCTGATGCTGAGTGTGCCCAGTTAAGGACAGATTCACCTGTGGCCTTTAAACAAGAAGATGAACCAATATTAATATCATTATTAATAACAATAACAATAGCAGCAGCGGCTAACCCCTTCTGTGCATTTCCATGTGTGTAAATGCACTATCTCATTTAATCTCATTTCATTCCTCTGTTAAGGACGTTCTATTAACTGGGGCTCAGAGTTAAGTAGCTTGTTATGTTGCTGGCCCAAGGTCACTCTGTGGTCCCTGAGCATCAGATGTGAAGCCAAGTCTCTGTGACCCTGGGGCCCGAACCCTTGACCTTTCTGCTCATGTCCGAGTTGGCCACTGCTGGGCCTTGGTCTGGACAACCTGCTGGACTGAGGACCCCGCGGGGGTGTTTGCTGGCCTGAATGGGCTCCTTTGCTGGACTCGTCAAAAACAAACACTTGTCTGTGTTTGCTCCACACACGCTCAGCCAGAGGCTCTTGCTTTTCACCTAGTTCAGCTTGAAGGGGAGGAAGCTTCATCATCGCGAGGACCTGGCTCATCCTGCACCCACCTCTCTCCCGCCCGCAGCCCGCCAGTGTCAGCTCTTAGGGAGGCGGGGCCGCCTCTGCCCCGGCGGTGGCCCTGCCTCCAGGCCACCCCACCGCGGCTCCCTGCAGCCTCAGTGTCATTCTCCCCCTCTCTCAGGGCCTAGAGCAGATGCTGGCATGCTCCAGAAAGGTCTCTGGAATGACCGAATGAATAGCGTGCGTGTTGGCTGAGTCACGCCCCTCTTTACTGCCAGGGTGAGCCCGCGTCGGCCTTTGGCAGTGAGATGGACCTGGAAAGGCCTGGAAATGTTATTCCACAGCCCCTTTAAGAAGGCCTGCCCTTGTGGCACAGCCATCCCACGTGGTGGGGTTTTCAGGGAGGTTCCTTGCAGAATGCAAGGCCTACAGGAAGGAGGCAGTCTGGACTTGGAAGGTCTGAGGGCCTCTGGAAGGGAGACCCCAGGGGAGAGGGGACGGGTGGGGCAGCGGAGAGGGAAAGGGCTGAGAAGCAACAGGAAACATGTATCGACTATGCTGGGTCCACCAGGCGTTTCACACGTGATACCTCCTTTCTTACAGGTTGGCAAGATGGGTATGTCTTTTCCCATTTTATGGGCGACATGGTACAGAGCTTAAGAGCATGGGCCCCGTAGTCCACTGTGGGATTTAAATCGAGATTCTGCTCCTCGTAAGCAGGGTGAAAAAGTTGGCCAAACTGCCCAACCCCCTAGACTTGTTTCCTCACTTATAAATGGCGATGATGATAACAGCAGCTCCCTGAAAGGGTTCATGTAAAAATTAAGCCAGATCACCCTGTGCATTGGCGAGCCTGGTGTTGAGTGTGCGGTGATTGTAACTGCTCTTGTTATTGTGTTGTTGTTATTAGCAACCTAGGGATGGGGACAGAGAATGAAGGAGGTGGCTCTGTCATAGACCTGGCGCTGGTCATTATTCTGGAATCCAGGAAAGTCAGGGCCCCAGGCTTGGGTCTTCCAGCACCTAATGGCATTGGGGGGGGGGGGCGGTCACTGCTGTGGTCAGAAGGTCTGATGCGTGTGTGTGTGTGTGTGTATACAGGTGTGGCATATGGGGACCCGCCTCCCACCCTTCCCCAGCTCTGACCTTGAGCCCACCCTCCACCTCCATGTGGCCTGGGGGGCAGATGTGCAGCTGGTGGCTGGGGTCCGGGCTCTGAACTTGCTCGCCACACCCCGAGCTTCCATTTATGACTAATTGCTTTGTTTGTTCTATAGGAGACAGTTTTTTTTTTTTGGTGATTTACTCATCTTTGTAATTAGGTGTAGTGATTAGAATCTTGTTCGTATTACAATGGACTTTCCCTTTTCATTCATGCACATTCGCCAGGCCTATCTCCGTCTGTTCCATTGATTGTCCCCAGTTGGCTTTTCCCAAGCTGTCATATAAATCACAGTTCAGGGGTGGCTTAGAGACTGATGTGAGCCTGAGGAATTGGAGAGAACTGACTGGGAGTTTTGTTATATTCAGCTACCAGATAGTGATACACACTTGGGGATGAGATTTCAATAATTCAGGACAATGAGGAGTTGGCAAAGTACTTTAATACGTAGGCTTAACTCTATTCCCTCTTAATTCCTTTTTTAAAATTAAAGATGTCATTACACAGAGATACAGATACATTTTGCTAGGAAAAATAAACAGCAAAACATTAACAACGGTGATTTGTAGTTTCTTCTTTTTGCTCATTGGCAGTTTCTGCTACGCGCATGTAATGCATGTATTAAAAAATAAATATTTTGCACGCCCTCCTTTATAACAGATTAGGCATGGTACATTTGTCAGCTGGCCCAGGGTCACTCCACACATCAGCAAGAGTCCAGGTCTTGAAAGTGCCAGAGCAATTGCTCTGTCCCCACAGCTGCTCTTCATGTGTTAGTCAAAAAGCCATGAGCTGTTGCTCTGGGATGAGGGGGCAGAGAAGGCGTAAGATGTGGTTTCTGTTCACGAGGTGCTCATGGTTGGGGAGAGATGTTTCTCTTCCCTTGACCTTGACTCTGACTTCTACGTTGGTTTCTCCTTCATGGCGCTATAATGGGAGCTGGTGCCAGGGTTGTTGACCTCTGGGTCCTGCGCAGCCCCCTCCCGTCCCCTGGTCTCACATCCAGCCTCCTTGTTGAAAGCTCCCAAGCCTGTGTCCTGCCGTCATGGTTTCAGAACGTGGCTCCTGGGGCCAGTCTCCCCTGGTGTCCTCATGGATGTCCTCGTGTTGTGGCCTTTCTTCTGTTGTCTGCTCCATAGAGGCTGCACAAAGGCGTGTTCCCATAGCAAGAGGGCCGGAGGGAATTCAGCAGAGAGTGACCAGTGTCTGGAGCGAGAGGCGCACGTATCAGTGGGGGACACAGAGACCTGAGACTGGCAGGCAGGGTCGAGGCCTGCTGGTATGAGCACCGAACATTTCCCTTTGCACACTCGGACATGTGGAGGGCTCAAAGTGATCCTTCGGGAAAAATAACCAGGCCTCACCAACTGGACCTGGTAAACAGGATGGTCAGTGATCTCAGGGAGAAGGTCGTCGTGTGGTAGGTCCAGACTGAGAGTGACGAGGTCCTGAAACCAAGAGGGATGTGGAAAAGGTAAGAAAGGGTGGGGCGAAAGTTGCATCAAAGAACGAGATGGCAGAAGGGGGCAGGGTAGCTCAGGTAAGGGAGGGGGCAGCGAAGGCATAAAGCTTTCATCCCATGGGAGGTGGTGGTCCACTGGTGGAAATGCAGGAAACCAGTGGCAGGCAGAGGAGGGAAGCTGGCACTCTGGGGAAAGGCATGGGAGGGGACCCCAGAGAGGTGGCTGGCTGTGGAAGCCACGTCCTCTGGTGGGGAAGAGCTCAGAGGGTGAGAGTGGGGGTAGCAACAGTGCAGGGTGGATGACAGCCTGGAAGGTTGATGGGGTGGGAGCAAAAAAGAGGAGTTGGGGAAGGTTACAGAGAAAGGAGCAGAACCCATGCTGCCTTGAGAGACCCTGGAAGCAAGAGTGTGCAGGTGAGGGGTTGTGTGGGATGCTGAGCTTTCCTGTGTGATAAAGGAAGGGCGGCAGCTTCCGGATTTACAGAGTTAACTGTCATTCCCTGATATGTGCAGATACTCCTTGCTTTCCAAAAGAATGCCTCACCGGAGTTCCTGGAGCAGGAATTTGTAGGACGTTGTAGTGCCTGTGCTACTTTGCATGGGAGGGAATGAAATTGAAGGTGAGATTTAAGAACGAAATTGAAGGTGAAGACTGTTCATACTTACTTGGTATGGTTGGGTGGCATTTGGGTTTGGGGAGGGGGTGTTGTGTGTTTATCCAGGAGTTAGTATGAGTTGGGGTGGGGTGGGGGACAGAGTGGGAAGCAGATGAGGAGATAGAATCAGTTTCTCTGAAATTCCATGCCTGTAGATTTCTTTCTGTGGAACCAGAGAGAAACTTTAGTGAGTTTTTCCTTTGCAGGTAAAGCACAGTTTTGTGCTGTAGCGGAGACTTTTCTAAGCAAGGCAGCCTTCCGTGTAAGCTCCCCTTCTCAGGCCTGTCCCCCTTGCTGCTCGGGCCCCTCCCCTCCTCCAGACTCTCTTTAAAATAGACTTTCATGCATGAGGAAGCATCATAATGTAATACGCGTCTTATCTTCACACGTACCCAGCAGGCATTTACAAAAGGACAGTGGGCGAGCCTCAGGTATTGCTGCAGCCGGGGAAGGTTGGATGTTTTCTTTTGTGACGTCCCCACCTGGGTCTGTCCTGGGTGAGACCCTGACGGGGCAGGTGGCCGTGTCTGGAGCCCCAGTTCCCACCTTTTGAAAGGTATTTCTCAGGCCCCCGACTTGTCTCCTTGGGGATGGACAGCGGGCGGTGGTGCTTCCTGAGGACGTGGGGAAAACCTGTGCCGTTATTATGGCTCATTTGGTAGATGAGAGAAGTCTGTCATTTTCTGTGGTGTATTTGTATGCACAGAGATGTGATAAAGATGGCTGGTGGCCTCTCATTTTCCAGATGTCTCAGGAGCAGATCAACACGGCTTTGTCGTTGCCCGTGGGCTCTCCCTGTGGTTCTGCAGAGCCACCCTCCCTGGGGTGTGCAGGCTCACTGCGCTGTTCCCGAGAAGCAGCCCTTTTCCACCAGGAGCCTGGAGCCCGGGGAGGGGAGCAGGCTGCCCGCAGGAGGAGACCCTGTGGTCCTAGGGCCTCCCCCAGGCTTTCTCGAGCTGTTTGAACTTCTGGATGTGTCCAGCCTGTTGGATTCCAGCTGAGCAAAGTTGGAGCTTGGCTGTCATGCCTGTTGAGGGAAAACCTTCCTGCGCCCTCTTCTGTGTACAGGTTACAGGACATGCAGATTAGCCTGGGTGGCCACGCCGGAAGGCAGATTTCTGACAGCTCGAAATGCACGGATATGGTGTGTGCTGGGACAGATGGGCAGGGTGGTGGTGGTGGTCCGAAGAGTGATTTTTCAAGCAAGTGTGGGTCCAGCCCAGGCTCACAACCTCCTGATGCTTGGGAAACACACCCTGAGCAGGCTGACATTGTTGTGCATTGAGATGGTAAATGTTTTCTTACAGCTGAATCTGTAAATCATCTGGTATTAGACTGTGAAAAATCCTTTCTTATTTCTCTTCCTTTTATTTCACCCCCGAGATTCTTTTATGATGAATCGGCCTTTCTCAGTCTCTCTCCGTCTCCCGTCTGTCTCTGTGTCTCTCTGTGTGTCCCTGTCTCACTCTGTCTATATTTCCCCCCACTCCTTCTCCCCCTACAATGACTGGAGGCATTAAGACCAGTGCTTTTTCCTACAAATGCAGTGTGTCCTCTTCAAAGTGGGAGTCTGTGTACTTATTCCAAAGATCTTGCCTTTGCTCTGAGCGTTTTCAAAGCTTTCTCTGTGAGCTCATATTCAGGCTCTGTGGCATTTTCTTCTGAATATCTTCACTGGTGATAAATCTTTGGCCTTTGAAAGTGGATGTGATTTTTGGAAACTATCACCAGCCTTAGCTCCAAATAACTCATGGCCAAGATTGATTATGCTGTTCTGGAGCAGAATGCAGCAGGACTATAAAATAATAAGACTAGCTGTCTTGCATGACTCGGGAAATGCCTAGAGGGGAATCCCTACCCACCCCCACCCCCCATCTCGAAAATATATTTGAAGTCTTAGTGAATAAAGCAGGGCTTTTTGTGGTAAGGTCTTTGGAGGCGACATTGACCATTTTGGTGTCCATCCTGGTGTGTTTGTTTATCAAACAACAGGATGGAGATTGTATTTTATTTAATCTTTGTTGTGCATTAGACATCAGGCCAAGCCAGCAGATGCGAGTGCAGGGCCAGTGTCATTTATGAGTTAGTGAAGATCTGGCCTGGGGCACGTGATCAGCAGAAATTGTCCTCTTGGAACTCCTGCTGCAGGTTAGTGGGGGCTGTATTGGGGAACACCAGGGGCCAGGATGGAGGAAAAGCTGCGCCGAGTGCATCCTCCCCACCCCCTCCACTGTGGGCAACCCAGGAGGGCCCCCCCCAGCCCGCCATGGGCGGGCATGCAGTTTTGCATTCATCACAGTCCACCACCCGCTGGACCACACGCCCTGGCCGCACTGCCCCTTCGTCTGCTGCAGAAATCGAGGTATCCACAGTGACAGCCCATTCTTCCTCGTTCTGCTCCCAGGAAAATCAATCCATTTGCTACACGAATGACTAATAAAGGGAGGACTCGAACGACAGGAACCTTAAATCTCCTTTTGAAATGACGAACACACAGTCCATCCTGGGGCTCATGTTTGGGGTCCTCAGTAGGACCTGAAAGGTTTGACGCCAGCTGCAAAGAAGTCCCCGGGTGTTTCCTTCCGGGAGAGAAGAAGAGCCACACCTTGGGGCGTAAGTCCCCTTTTAGAAGGCCTTCCCCAAAGCCTGTATTTTTGTCCCAGAAAGTGATGTTGTAGTTCTAAATGGTATCAGATGTGTGGGATTGACATGGCGTGGGAAATAAGAGGGCAGCTCACACAGGTATGCTCATGAGCTCAGGAGGACTGGGTGTGGGGGGGTAGGACCTGGGGGATGGGGGCACCTGCTGATGGCTGTGTGTCCTGGGAGAGGCGGCCTACACCTGGCCCTTGAGTGCTGAATCGCCAGCACAGCATCATCTTCAGGAATAGGGCACTTGGGGTCCAGGTGAGAGCACGCCTGGGTCAGATAAGCATCAGTCATTGCAGAAAGGGACAGGGATCCCAGCGCAGCCCTGCCTCTGTCTTCCCAGTCTGAGACATGGGGCAAAGCGCTGCTCCTCCGAGGGGTTGAGAATTAATGAGCTGACATTTGAAGACTGCTGGGGAGATGAATTGAAGTGCTCAGTATTACTATTTCATGTGGAAATCTGAAAATAACCTCGCTCAAGCGTTCTGATAAATAACTAAATTGGGCTAGCAAGGGAGAAATTTCAGCTGTCCAGAGAGTGTTTCTCTTAAATATCTTTCTCTCAAGCGGAAAGAAGGAGCGAGGGAGAGACTTCTGCAGGAGCATTCGTTCTGGCGTTATCCCGCCCAAGCAAGAATGTGGCGTCTCGGACGTGGACGTGACACGGGGAAGCCGTGATGCTCTGGGGATGCCCTGCTTTCTTTTGCTCCTGTAACTCTAGACCAGAGGCATTTCCAACCAAAGGAAGTCCTGCCAATATTAACTCAGTTGTCCGTCTCCCCGCTCCCACCCCGCGATGTGAACACTTTCCCAAGGTCTTCTCTGGTTTTTCTAAACTTTCCCATCCTTCAAGACCTGGCTTCATTCCATCTTCTGCTGGGAAGCGGTGCTTGAAGACTTGGCCAAACAGTGATTTCTGCATCCCTCTGTTCCTGCACCTCTTTTTGCCGTGATAAGCCACTGTATTTGTCCTTGGGTTTTACAAGCCTGTTTCAGTTTGTGTTTCCACCTGGGTAATGGGAGGCAGGAGTGGTGTCTTGGTGACATGTGCTGAGCCTGCCATGTATTTGCTGATTGTCCACTCAGTATTTTCTTATTGAAGTATGGTTGATTTACAATGCTGTGTTAATTTCGGCCATACAGCAAAGTGATTCAGATACACACACACACACTCTCTCTTTTTCTCTCTCTCACATACACACATTCTTTTTCATGTTCTTTTCCATTATGGCTTATCACAGGGTATTGAACATAGTTCCCTGTGCTGTGCAGTGGGACCGTGCTATTTATCCATTCTGTGTATATTATAATCTGCTAATCCCAAACTCCCAACCCATCCTCCCTGGCCCCCACCGCCACCCCACCTTGGCAACCACAAGTCTGTTCTCTTATGTCCGTGAGTCTGTTTCTGTTTCATAGATAGGTTCGTTTGTGTCATATTTTAGATTCCACATATAGATATCATGGTTTTTGTCTTTCTCTTTCTGAATTGTCCATTGATTATTAAAGTGGGCTGTTGCACTGCTGCTCTGTCCCTGGCAGTTTCTCTCTCTTCTCCTTCCTCTGTCTCAGTCGGCGGGACGTGCAGCCTCTTGGGTGGTAGGCTTTTCTGTAGGCCTCTTTGGGGGCTAGTGTGGATGGTCCTGGGCGAGGGGGCAGCTGAGGTTGGGCATGGAGGCTCCATCCCACACAGCCCTCTCACTTCTTCCTACCCTGATTAGCAAGATGCTAATAAGCCGTGGCTCCGCTGATGTGAGATCCTAAAAAATACGAAGCTCCCCACCCGATCCTCAGTTTTTAAAGTCACACGAGCTCTGAAACTGCTCGAGCCAGCTGGGGCAGGTACATGCGTCTGCAGATAACTTTCAAAAAATAGGTTTGTGGCACATGGCATTCTCCTCTGGCTTTAGCCCTTAGCACATAAACTGGGATTAGGAGCAGGTGGTTTAAATCCCCAGGGTCAGCTCTCGTCCTGCTTCTGCCTCTCTCCATCTCACTCACGCACAGGTGCAGTGGAGGTGTGCCTGCCACTCCTCTGGCAAACAGGATGGTCTGGAAGGTGGAGAAGACAGAGGCCCTGCTCTCAGGGAACTTACCCACCAGTGGGGACACAACCAGTCGTGCAGACATAAGGATGCTGATTCGTGGAGCAGGGAATGGGAGTTAACAAGCTCAGGAGAGAAAGTGGATATAACACAAGGCAGAGGCAGTGACCCTCTCACTCAGATATACTGAGTCGACGCACCCTCCCCTTTCCCTGCCACTGCCCACCCAGAGACAGGGGAAAGGCTCTTTGAGCTGGAATAGCCCTCCCTCCTTCCTGCGTGCCCTGAGATGGGGTCCTTGGCCTTCGAGGCCATGGGGCTCCAGGCCTCTCAGCTCAGAACCATTTCATTACTCCAACCAGGGATGCTCCTTGGGTCTGGTGGGCCTCGAGGAGGCAGGTTCCTTTCTGCCTTGTTCTCATGGTCGTGGCAATGCTGTTTCCTGGGCTTGATGCAGCCTGCTAATCCCCAGCTATGCCTCTGACCCACCCTGTAACCGTGAGCACCGGAGGATTAAGCCCCTGACCGCCAGCCTCAGCCAGCACTCTGGGATCTTCCCCCCAGTCCATGGGGAGAGGTTGGTCTCAGCCAAGACTGAGGGCGGGCCTCTGATGTTTACTCTGTGCCCTCGGGTTCCTCTCAGGAAAGCCCGGGTGGAGGCCCGGCCCCTCCATGGCTCACGTGGCCCAGGCTCTTACCGATTTCCCTGCCCTGCTCCCTCGGCTTAGGTGTCTCCCCAGACCTGCTTCTCCAGCACCAAGCCCGTGGGGCCTCTTTGCCTAGAATGTGGTCCTGCCATTTCCATGACAAACCGTCTGTCTCCTCTGGACAAGGGAATGAGTTTCCACTCTGAGTTTTCAGAGCCCTGGAGGGCAGGAATGAATGATTAAAGACAACAGATGTCTGTACGTGCCCTGAAGGGGACTGCACCTCTCTCACAGCTCTCCTTACATATCGTGCAGGGATTGTCTCTGCCCCCCCCAGACCCCCAGGAGTCAAGCCCTCCTCATTTTGAAATCGTTGTGCCTTTTATGATACACTCAGTAAATACGTGTTGATTGGATGAATTTGAGAAATGAGTGAATGAATTCTGACGGCAGTGCCGCTGCCTTCGACAGACCCACTTCTTTCTAAGTGAGGGGCTGCCCGCTTGCTAGGGCCATAACTGGCCTAGGATGGAAGCCTAGGCCTCTGAAAGGCTGGTCACCTGTTGGCATCTGGCTAAAGCACCTCTTCAGGTGCAGGATGGCACAGAAGAATCATGACTAGCTTTGGGCTTCAGACTCGGGTCAAGAAGGTAGGTGACCTCAGTGAGTTCATTTCTTTTTTCTCCCCAAGAATTTATGCACTTATTTATTTATTTATATTTATTTCTGCTTTGGGTCTTCGTTGCTGCGCAAGGGCTTTTTCTAGTTGCAGTGAGCAGGGGCTGCTCTTTGCCGAGCACAGGCTCTAGGTAGGGTTCAGTAGTTGTGGCATGCAAGCTCAGTAGTTGTGGTTCGAGGGCTGTAGAGCACAGGATCTGTAGTTGTGGCCCATGGGCTTAGTTGCTCTGCGGCATGTGGGATCTTCCCGGACCAGGGCTTGAACCCGTGTCCCCTGCATTGGCAGGCGGGTTCTTAACGACTGCGCCGCCAGGGACGTCTGAGTTCATTTCTTCATAGAGAACTTAGAAGCGGAAGAGCATTGATTGGCTAAGGCTTGGTGGCAGGTAGCAGAAGCCATTTCGTGCTAGCACACACCTGCCTGGTTCTCTGTCCTGGCTGGACTGCCATGCTTCTGAACCCTCATGGCAGGGCCTGGCTAGACAGACGTTTGAGAAAGCGGCCAGCCCAGGCCGGTCGTTTCATCCTTGGTCCTGCTTGCTCAGGTAAAGACAGCCTCTCCACTAGTTTTAATTTCACTTGGCATCAACATCAGTTGAAATAGGAGAGGCCTCAGGTACAATGAACAGTATTAGACATTTCCCCTGACCAGCTCACTGAGGCGGTGATGATAATGGAGGACGGCTTACTCAGTTCTCCTGTGTGCCAGAACGCTGCGCACACGTTAACTTCTCTTAATGTTCATAACGGCACTGTGAGGTGGGTACCAAGGTAGAGGTAAGGTAACAAGAGGCACAGCAAGGTTGAGTCATCTGCCCAAGGTCACATAGGTAGTGAGTGATAGAGCCAGAGAGTCTGCCTCCAGAGTTACTGGTCTTTCCCACTAGTCGTTACTGCCCAGCTGGGACCCGGGTCCAGGTGCCCTAGTAAACCCTGCTTGTAGACACATGCATCATTGGTAGAAGAACGATGATGCCTCTTATAAACCTAGCTGCATTCCAGTGGTGTCCACAAGCTGATGGGATTTGGCAGAAGACAGTACCACGGGTCCCTTCTCACATTTACCATTTGATTTAAAATTGGTGGGGGCGGGGGGTGTCCGTTAACTCTAGTATCTCAAAGGAGCCTGATCCCCTGGGCTCTCATCGCCTGTGGCCGATTCCTTGTGGTCCACCTGTGATGGTTAAGGGCAGGTTCCTGAGTGCCACCCGGCACCGGAAGTCTTCTGAGGCATCTTGATCCTGGAGATTCCTGTCATTCTCTCAGAAATCCCCAGCCCTGGAGCTAAAGAGGGAAAAATTACAGATCTCAGCGGTTGAGGAGCAATTTAATTAAAAACAAAAAGAAATGTGAATGAATTAGCCAACCGTCTTCATGGGCATCCTCATTGGCAGAGGAGGCCCGCGAGAGGAGGAGATTAATGCTGCCTTTTATTTATTAAGTTCCGTGGTAATGGAACCCTTAGGCTTGATGGGGTGAGGATTTCTCACAGTCTGACGTGTGGCAAGCATTTGTCTCTGTTCATTTATATGGGGAAGGGTAGTAAATCTAGGAACGCGCTGCAGGCTTCTGTGCTGTTTCACAGGGGTATTTAAAGTAACAGCACCTGACAGTTTACCAGCAGCTAAGAGGTTTTTCTGCTTCAGAAAGCAAAATATTGTATGAGTTGTGCAGCATGTATAAATGATTTGAAGAATTAAGGTGCAGCAAATAGTACAGTTTTCAGCAAAGAGCTGAAGGCTTCATCAAATCATAGAGTTGCAAGTGGAGGGCAGGAAAGGCTGGGCCTTGGGGTACGGCACGGGTGCACGGTGTGGCCTGCCGTGCGTCTTTAATTTCCTTTTACCCTGGTCCCAATTTGAATTGCCAGAATATGTTAGATGGTAGTGCATTATTTTATTTGCCTGCTTTGTAATTCCTCTTTACCTCAAACAGATGAAAAACATGGCATTAAAGCAAATTGACAGCTCTTGAAATGAGAAAGATCTTTATCCTTCAGAGTGTTGATGTAGAAATAAATGAAAGAAAAACATGCTTGTTGGGTCTTGAAGCAGTTTGAATGGGTACTTTTTTTTAAAGGGTAGATGAGGGTTTTTCCCTCTCCCTTCTATTTTCCCCTTTAGGGAGTTGTGTGGCTTGGGATTAAGTGGGAGGTTGGTTACTGTTAATACTCATTTGCAGAGACCTGAGTCGTGGTCAGATCTTGACTCAGAGATCAGGCCAGACCGAGTAGGCCAGAGGGGTCCAACCTTGGGGTCAAGAGAAGGAGCGTGGGTCTTCAGGTTGACTTCATTACACCAAAAATCCTGTCAGGCATCATGGTTACCCCACCCCAGATGGCATGAGGACCAACTAAAGTGTCAAGTGTGCTTGCTTTCAGAGAATTACCAACTCAGTCTGCCCCTGGTCACCCCATGCTGCCAAAAGCCCCAGTTTTACAATTACGATGAGTGTGGATAAATACATTTCCGAATCTCATTAAGTCGTACAATTTGGCGTATGAAATATCTCAAAAGATATAAGATCTGTGTTTCAAAACCTAAATGAAAGAGAGGGCCCTGAGAGCTGAAAAAAGAAAAAATGGAAACCACTGGATTTGAGGCTCTTTTCTATCTGAATTGTTTTTTCTTTATCCTGCAAAAATCTTTCTGAAACTCAATCAGCAAACACTGTGCAGTCATTTTTGTATCAGTTACTTTAGTGGGTGCTGTGGATTTGCAGAGCTGTATATGAGGTTTCCTGAGGACCAGGGAAGATGGTGAGGGGGGCAGTGGGGACTACTGACACCGATACTCATGTGACACAGTGCTAATTCAGAGTAGTACATGCCAGTGCCGAATAGGAGGCACAGGTAAGGGCTGGCTCTTTCTACAATAGGTGTACCTTATTTGTGCCCACGCTATCCAAATCTAGAGGAATTAGGGCATAATTATTTGCATTATAAACTGATCTGCCACTGAGTTTCTTGATATAATGAGCCCTCTTGTGGTTTTTAAAATTATTAATTTATTTATTTCTTTTTGGCTGCGTTGGGTCTTCGTTGCTGCATGCGGGCTTTCTCTAGTTGCGGTGAATGGGGGCGGGGGAGCTACTCTTCATTGTGGTGTGCGGGCTGCTCCGTGCAGTGGCTTCTCTTGTTGCAGAGCATGGGCTCTAGGCTCACAGGCTTTAGTAGTTGCAGTGTGTGGGCTCAGTAGTTGTGGTTCGAGAGCTCTAGCGTGCAGGCTCAGTAGTTGTGGCGCACAGGCTTAGTTGCTCCGTGGCAGGTGGGATCTCCCAGGACCAGGGCTCAAACCCATGTCCCCTGCATTGGTAGGCGGATTCTTAACCACGGTGCCACCAGGGAAGTCCCCCAAAATTATTTTAAATGTTTATTTTTTAATAGTGTAGGACTCACAAAAAGTTGTAAAAATAATAGAAGGAGCTCTTGTGCGCCCTTCACCCAGCTTCCCATGATAATAGCATCTCCCATAATCACGGCACATTGTTAAACGTAGGAAGTGGATGCTAGTGTGTCATCAGTTTTAACAGGCACTTTGTGCGCTCGCGCGCGTGCTTGCAGTTTTCTTTGGAATTTTGTCACACGTGTAGATTCGAGTGGCCATGATCACCACTGGGATGCAGAAGTGTTCCATCGCCACAGAGATTCCTCCTGTAATAGTTCGTCTCTTTCCCCGCCCTGACCCCTGACGACGACTCATCTGTTCTCCGTCACTATAATTTTGTCATTTTGAGGATGTTACAGAAATGGAATCACATGGCATGGAATAAGCCTTTGAGATCGACTTTCTTCAGTCAGCGTAATTCCCTTGAGAGCCATCTGCGTTGAGTACCAGTGGTTTGTTTCTTTTTATTGCGAGGAATCTTCTACTGTAGGAGGTGCCATGGGTGGCTCTGCCATTCCCCCTTGCTCTCTGAAAGATGGTTTATTTGCATCCGACTCATTACAGCACAGCACGCAAAGCAAGGTATTCTTCCGAGGGTGACCCTCTCTCGTCTATGCTGAGTGCACTAAATTGGAATTTGCGGTCACGGACGCAAAGTCTGTTGCTCCGTTTTCCAGCCCTCGGATCCTCGTGGAGATACTGTGTGTGCCGAGCACTGGCAAGAGCGGGGGGCAGTCATTTACCACCCACCCGCGTGCTTTCCTGTGTGTTGTGTCGTCACTTTCTGCTTCTCAAGGCTGGGGTGAAGGCTACCAGTGATCATCACCCCTTTCACACACAGGGAGACTGAGCCTCCGGAAGCCCTGCCTGAGGTGGTGTGGAGGTGGACGTGGTGGATTGAGATTTGAAGCCAGGACTCCTGACACCCACCAGGCTCCTTTGACCCCAGTGCTCAGTTTGCCCAGCATCACTGAGAGCCAGCTCGCTCCCCTGCAAAACAGCTGGGCTGGACGCATATCTTTTTGGTCCTTTCCAGCTCAGATATCTATGATCCTCAGTGAACAAGAAGTAACTTTGCCGAGTGACTGAGTCCTTTAGCCTCTGTTGCCGCACGTGAACCTTGTTCTCAGCAGTATTCTTTTAGCCATTATTTGAAGGCACTTTACGAATTTAAAAGTAACAATGTAGAATTCTTTTAAAAATCATCTGTAGTTCAGACCTTCCTTCCTTATGCTAATATTTGCTGGAGTCTTTGACCCAGGACTTTAGAGGGTGACTTTAGGGACCGGGGCGCCGCGGAGATTAACTCGCACGTGGCCCAAAGGAGGAGCAGGAGCTTCTTGAGATGCCATTAAGCCCCATTAAGAAGTTGTGGGGCTGGTGGTGCTTGGTGCTCTGATTCAGATGCCTGACACTGTGTGGTTTGCAGGATTCTGCCACGTGCCAAAACTGGGCTTCAGATCTGAGGAAGCTGCTATTTCAGGCATCTAAGTGCTGCTGCTCCTGAATTCGACCGAGGGATGGGGCAGAGATGCTCCAAGTCTTTGAAGCTCCAGAAAGGGTTCAGAGGAGCCTCGGAGAGGGGATTCCTGCATCGGGTGAGAAGGGGAGAGGTGACCTCTGGGTCACTTCTAATTCCCGAGACTGATTCTGAGACAAATGGAACCTCTGTCTTTAGCTTCAGGCATTCCCGACAAGCCCCGCTGAATCCCTCAGAATCACAGGCTCGTGGAGAGGGAAGGGGGGGGACCGTTCCTCTGACCTCTGACTTCCATTCCCCCTCCCCCTCCGCAGGTGCCATCAAGGAGAGAGGGGGAGGTTTGGAATCCGACAGCCCCACCTACCTCCCATCCCAGTGGCAGAGTGGTAGGCAGGCACCGTGACAGGGGGGTGTCAGAAAGCCCAGAGGTCCTTGTAAACCCAAATTCTCTTCATCCGTGCCCTGCAACCAACTCTTTGTGTCGGCCGGACAGGAGAGCCTTGGTAAATATTGGTTAATGAATAAATGTGTCACCTTGGCAAAACTCTCCCCCTCCCTCGTTCTCTGACCTCGCCAGCCAGTCTGTTAAAGGGGGCAGGATAGAACGTGCCTGAAGCCCTGTCCCAGAGGGTCAAGGGCCCTGGCCTTTCCGGGGTGCAGGGAGGCCCTCCATCCCATCATCCAGCCACACCCTTTGCCCTCCCTATCCTCCAGGCTGAAAGAAGATGCACGTAGCCCGAGGGACTGGAATCAGGTTTGGAACCTAGGCTCTCCAAGCCTGCAAATCTCTGTTCTGCCCTCGCCGCTCCCCGAGCGTGTGGCCGCAGCTACACTTGTCACCGCTCGAGATTGCATTGGCCACAGGAGATGGGGGTGATTTTTCCATTTGGTCCTGATGTTTATTTCATGCCCATCAATATCAGCCCATATTAGGACAGATGAGGTGGTTATTTACAGGCTGTGCATTTTCACACTCGGTAATTATAAACCCTTCCCCTGTTCGGTCAGAGTCGTGGAGATCTATTTTGGCAATTAGCGGTTTAGTATTTGTTTAATGGGAATGCAAGAGAGTGTTACGGCACATCAGTGCTCCACTAATGATTCGCCTGTCTCCTCTGGAGCTGGCAGGTTTGGGCCTTTTTCACGGTAGGTGAGGCCTGATGGGGAGAGGCTGGGGTGGGGGGGAGATGCGCATTAGGCAGCCTGCCTGCCCCTCCCCCTGCCCGCCACACACACCCGGCGTGCCTGCATGCACCCGCAGCCAGCGCTGCACACGGGCCTTGGATTTCCAGAGCACAGCAGCCACCACACGAAGGCGCCTCGCACGAGAGGCCGTTAGGCCAGATGCCATTTGCGTGTGACAGCTGTCAAGCCTGCCGGAACCAACTGCTCCTCCTGCAGCAGCGCGTGCCCGGCCTCTGTCCACGTCCCTCTCCCACCACCTCCCTTCTTTAGCAGCCTCCTGTCTCGCGCTGGCTGGGATGTCCCCGGAGAGAGCCTCCTGCCCTGCCCTCCAGGGTGACGCTGGGCTGGTCCTGGCCCGGGCTTTGCCGCCAGCACAGCCAGAACCGGCAGCACAGCCAGAGCCCCACCGGAGGTTGTACAGGCAGACCCTTGCTTCCCTCGCTCCGTTTTGAGATGGTCCCTCCTGGGACTGCTTCCCCAAGGACGTGCTGGTCTCCTGCGTGGCTGTCTCTGGATGTGGCCCATCTGCAGTGGGAGGTTGCACAGCGTTGGGCGCAGCAGGGGGTGTGTGTAGGTGCGCACGTGAGGGGATTGCCGGGGTGCGGCAAAGATTTGCGAGAAATCTGTGGTGAGGAGAGTGTCCTGTGTGTGAGGCACTCGGTACCTACCACCCGAAGGCTTCCTGCCAGCTGCAGGGACTCTGGCCATCCGAGCCCTGGGCTGAGTCCTGGGACCCCTCTGCCACTTCCAGTCCTGCCACCGGCTTGCTCTGTGACCACAGAGCACACAAGTGAGCTCCAGGCTTTTCGAGCTTGCCCATGGAGAAGGAAGAGGCCTCTCAGCCTCCTTTTCTCTTTGCCTCTCTCTGACCATTCCCTCCTCTCCTGAGCCTGCCGGAGGTGATGTGCGGCTCTCTCCTTGGTTACCCCATCACCTCTCTTAACGTTTCGGTAGAGTTTTAAGGCCGTGTTTGTTGGTTCACTCAGGAGACAACAGAGCTATGCTGAGCCCTAGGGATTAAAAAAGATAGAACACCGTTAAGGGAGCCAGGTAGAAAAATGTAGGAGTACATCTGGGTTTAAATCCCGGCTCCATCATTTACTGCATGTGTGATCCTAGGCAAGTCACTTAATTGCAACAGGGCCACAATTTCCTTACCTATATAATGGGTGTGATAATATCTACCTCAGAGCTATTGTGATAATTAAATGAGCTCTGCAAATTGCCTGTTAAGCTCCGGTAAATGGTAGCTATTACAGTAATCATTTTTTCAGGGGGAACAGACATTTCACAGCCTAGAGTCTGATATTTGCGTGTGGAATCAGAATCCCTGAGCAGGAGGTTTTGCCTGCCTTTGTGTAAGTAAAATATCTGAATCTACAGAATAGAGTCATTTGGAGACCCCATACCCTTTAATTCCCAGGGCAAGTGTTTCCATTTTATAAATTCACAACTGCTATCTGATGAACACTGGGGTTTGTTTGTTTTTAAGTTAAATGGGAAAATGGAACGACCCCACAAGAATTAAAAGAGAGCGAAAGTAGAAAAACTAGGGCCAGTTAAGAAGAGTCTTGCCAATGGGGATGGAACGTTCTGGCCATTGTAAGACTCAGGAGCCTTCTGTGGAGAGTTTGAGAAATGTACTTAATGCCACTGCATTGTTTATGAGAACATAGTTAAGATGGCAAATTTTATGTCTATTTTACTACCAAAAAAGAATTTTGGAGAAACTAAGCAGGCTGTCTTTGTTACTTAATTAAGGCACGCGCGTGATTTAAGGTAGACAAGTTTTCAGGCGGATCTAAACTAGAACTTTGTGAGCCTTGCTGAGCGGCAGCTGCAGACCTCCTCAGCACCTCCGTTGCTGCAGCCCTCCAGGAGCAAGTGCACAGACCTGGGGGGCCCAGGGGCTCGGGTGCCTGCAGCCAGGGGTGCCAGAACTTGAGCCGCGGCAGGCAGGCAGGGCTGGCCGCCTGAGATGTGGACTCAGAAAACCGGCAGCTGAGTCCTGGGCCCAGTCCCCAGGGCCACAAAGGAGGAAACCGAGGCTCAGAGAATTTGTAGTAATCCCTGTCTTCTGGGGTTGTTGTGAGGACCCAAGCAATAATAATAGGTGTGAGAATACTGATGGTGGTGGAAAAAACCCAGCTATTTCTTTAGGTTTCTTAAAGTCCTGTGTTCAGGACTTCTGAGCTCCTTCCAGAACAGAACTTTGGGTCTCTTGTCCTAAGACCAAGACAAGGTGAGCAGAGCCCCTCAAAAGCCACCTGTGGCAAAGGGCCTGTCGGATCTGGACTTCCTGCAGGGGACAAACAGCCAGCCTTCAGGCAGCCAAAGATCCAGGTAAAGCCCCTTTTATGTAGGGCCCATCTCCACACGCATACACTGTGTTTAATGCTCAACTCCGCTGTATTTAGCCATTTAGATCAGTGGTTCTCAGCCTTGGCTGCACCCTGGAATCCTGGGGGAGCTGTAAACTCTCCTCTGCCTCCACCCCCACCCCCACCCCCAGTGCTGATTTCACTGCTTGGGGTGTGGCCTCGGCAGCAGGGATTTTTTTTTTTAAGTTCCTCAGGTGATTCTGCTGAGCAGTCAGGGTTGAAAATCACTGATCTAGATTTCAGCCTGAACTAATGGGATTTCCCCCCTGCTCCCTTTTCTCCTCCATTCTTCCTTTCGGGCAGTGATTAAAGATAGACCGTCCTCACTCTTTGCAAGGCTGGAGCATGCTGAGAAGTCTTCATTTCAATAAACTAGATGCCCTCACGGAGCTCTAGGGCAGGAGCAGATTTTGGTTTTGTGCAGGCTGGTTGGAGGAGAAGCGGAGAGCCGTGTCATCCTATGTGCAGAAACAATCGCCAGGATAAGGCAGCCTCTCTCTGCAGCACAGATCCCAGGCTCCTCTGTTCTGGGCAGTCCTGCCTCCTATACGAGACTCACTCCACTCTTATGACTTTAGTGCCTTGAGTTTATAGAGCATCAGCAGGCCTTAAACCCCACGCACTGTAGTATCACGGTATCGCATTTATGGGCGTTTATTTAAACTAAGGCTTGAAGCATTTGAGTGGGAGCAGGAAGTGAAATTGAAAGGCATTTGTTGTGGGGGAGTTTGAAGAGCTGTGTTTCTTCTTTTCCTATTCCTCTCTTTCCTTGTGGCTGACCAGATAATTTAAGGATCATTTGAAGTGCCATTTCCTGCTTCATTCTGGATACGTATGGTGTGTGGGTGTGTGTGTATTTGGATCCCAAGAGGGGTAAGACATTTCTCAGGGTGTGTTGGCCAGCCACAGCAGAGCTCTGGAATATCCTCGGAGCACAGAGAATTTGTGAAGGACCAGTGGTGAATTTGATGCTCCCAGATGTGGTCCCAGCAGTCTCTGTGGTCCGTTTCAGCATTCTAGGCAGAATCTCTATGGAGGGATTGTAGGTGACCATCCTGTACAGTTCCCTCCATTCACAGGTGAGAAACTAAGGACCAAGAAGGGAGGTGACTTCTCCTCAGTGAGCTCCTGATGGAGCTGGGATTGGAGTCTGCATCCTGCCCATGCTTTGTGCCACACGGCCTGCCCTGCTCAGCTGTGTCCCAGCACCAGTGTTTATCAGCAGCTCTCTTCCCTTTTGCCATTTCCTAAGAACAAGTTCTCTGCATCCCCAGGTCAGTTTCATTCACCTGCTACGTACTTGTGGAGCCAAAACCACAGGCAGAAGTGGCAGTGGTCTGGGGGCACACTCTAGGGTCCCAACCTTTGGCCAGCCAACCTGACAAGCAGAATTTCTGAGCTCTCTTTCGAGGAGCTTCTTTGCTCTTTGAGTCGAAAGGTTTCCTCTTCAGCCAATACATGAGCTGAGCTGGCTAATGTCTCACCTCTGGATGTGGTCAACATCTTCTGCCTACTTCTAAAATCACCCAGCAAGAATGTCTGGCTCACACTAAGTCTTTAGACTCATTATAAAGAGGGTTCGCTTGTTCATTAAATGAATTAGGATTAGAGAGGCATCACCCACTGACTTGAGTGCTAATGACTGCCGATTTTCATGGTGCTTATTTAGTGAGCAACATGTTGCCAGTTTCTCTTGGCATTTCCAGAATCTCAGTCTCCAACCTCGCTGCTGGGGTGAAATTGAGGAGTGGTCTCTTCACACCCCAGTATCTGTCCTCCACTCAGAAGGTGGAATTGATAGTTTCGTACTCAGCTTATATTCTGCCTTTTACCTCCTTCCACCCCTTCTCTTGTCTTTCTTCGCTGTCTAGTATTATTTGAGACTGTCTGTGTATCTTCTTATAGACTGAAAGCTTTTTTTTTGAGAGCAGGGAACATGTATGCATTACCTGCTGCCACAAGAATGCCGGGTAACAAACAACCACAAAACCTCGGTGGCAGATAATAGCTGTTTATTTTGCAAGTCTGGAGTCTCGAGTCCACTGGGAGCAGTTCTGCTGATCTTGGCTGGGTTCATTTGCGTGTTTGGGGGTTGACCAGCTGTCTGCCCATCTAGGCTGGCCTCAGCTGTGGCAACTGAGGGGATCTGGCCCTGCTCCACGTGTTTCTCATCCTCCAGCAGGCCATGCCCTTCTCGTGGTGACGGCAGAGGTGCAAGAGAGAGCAAGCCTCAACACACAGACCCTCATGAGGCCAGACCTGAAACAGGCATACCATTCTCTCCACCTCTTTATTGACCATAGCAAGTCAAGTCCAGATATGTAGGGTGGGGAGATAGACTCTGCCTCTTTTGAGAGGAACTGCAAAATTACAGGATAAAGGGCATGGGGTCATTAATGCAATCCGTGTACCATGGACTTTTATAATTTGCCTCTTATTTGGAACTCAGGCTAATACTTTGCAATCAGTGCATAACTAACAAGTATATGTCACATAAAAATAGTCAGTTGATGAGATTTTCTAATTACAACTGTACTGACTGATGATGTAGCCATTAGCTGGAGTTTGTTAGAAGGGAAGTTTCTGTCATCTTAGTAGAATCTGAATTTTTCCTGCATTGGGTGCAGGGACGGCTTGGTTGCCACTACGAAGTCCCTCTTCTTGTCATCTTTTCTGTCATGGGTTCTGCTGTCATCATTTTCAGGATCGTGGAATATAAATGTCTGAGGGATGGGGGGCAAAGTGGGGGAGAACTGTTAACACCCTGACGTGCCTTGCTTGCCTCTGAAAGAGAAATTTGGCTCCTGTATTGAGCACTGAGTGTATGTAAAGAGGAAGAAGCAGCTCTGTCCAGTGTCTTTAACTTTTGTTCTAGTTTCTCCATCCTTGGAACAGGCCATGGAAAGTGGGGTCCATAGGCCAGTGGCTATTATCAGCCCAGGAGCTCGTTAGAAATGCAAACAGTGCTTCCGGAATCAGACACCCTGGGGCCGAGGCCCAGGGGACTGGTGTTTTAACAGGTTCTCCAGGTGATTCTGACAGGAGGAGGTTTGAGAGAGACACCCTGCCCGACCCCCGTGGGCAGGGGAGACGAACAGCTTGGCTGCCGCTCCTGACACGCAGACGCGGGGCGTGCGCAGGGCAGCTCTGAGGAGGTCACGGCGTAGGCGGGACCCCCTGGTGTCAGACCACAGTGAGGGCCTCCCCGACCAGCTCACTTAAAGTTACTTGCCCCGCATCACTGTTCGCAAAGATACGCCACCGGGGATGCCGGGGCTGCGTTTTATCCCTGCCTTAAATTATTAGAAGGCAGATCTCAAGGTTGGAACAAGCGCCTTCTCCCCAGACAGACCGGGCAGGTGCCAAGACGTGGGACAAAGTATGCTCAGGCTCAGACACCTCCTCCCCTTCTTGCCCCTTCCCTCTGGGGACCCCCCCAGGACTGCTAGGCCTGTGGGCCCCCACCTCTGGTACGGAGAAATCTGTACAGCTGGTGAGGGCACTGCCAGCACAAGATAAATGCCAGTGCTGATCACGAGGGGGAGGGTGGTAGCCTTCAAAGCGGCATTTCACCAGGGTTAGTGGTGCTCTCTCCCCGAAGTCAGAGAAACGCCTGTGTCCAGCCGCCCACCTCTTTTGTGTTCATTTGGCTCCTTGAGCGAGCCCTGGCCTGCAGGCTGAACTCTGCACAGCCAACTAATCTATGTGTGTGTGAGAGGGACAGACAGACAGACAGACATCAGTTTGCTCTCTCTGGGGCCGAGTACCAGCTACCTCGACCGTAGCCCTCACGTCCCTGTGAGGGAGGCTCACACAAGCCGCTTCTGTTTGATTCACATAGAACCGTGAGAAACAGGCCCGTATGTGAGGCTGTGTTTTTCATTCTATTCAGTCTTTGTATATTCAAATTCTTCCAGTTTCAGCTCTTGCTGTTCTGCCAGATTTCCATCGCATTGATGGCTTCTCTGAATTAATAAGTGTTTTGCAATCGCTGAAAAGTTTTCTTCCCCCCAGCACCGGGACTTATCCGTATTGATTTTTTTTCCTTTTCTCTTTCCTCTCCAGTTACTTCTCAGATGTTCTATTTTGTAAAGTGTTAATAGAATTTTTCTTGCGCTCTGACGCGTTATCTATTCAGGAGGTCTTTGTGAGGCCCATTGTACACCGGACCATAGAGGAAAGAGCTCTATTCTTTACGACAGTGGTCTCCCCCAAAAACATAGACAGAGCCCCCACCTCACTCACCAGGGTGGAGCCAGGGTTAGGAGGGCAGCGTCAGAAAACGTCCAAACATAGGAAGGAAAAGAGGGACCCAATTACACACTGTGGAAAGGGGGGGTTGGAAATACTTTTTAAAATTAAAAATATTTATTTCCCAAGGGGATCTGAGTTTCAGTACCCTAACATGGCCAACACAGAAGGAAGGCTGTTTTTCTTACTGTTAGGCATTTTCAGCTGATGGGTGTGAAACAGGTGTCACGTTTACCTGCGCGATACCCAACAGGCTTCACCCGCCACCCACCCGCTCCCCAGGCAGCAGAATCCTCATCGAGGCCCAAGGTCTGAGTCTGCGATGCTGTATGCTCAAGTGTGACGGCTCTGTGTACAAACAAACCAGTTGATCTTCTGGTGGTTTCGCTTGAGGGGTGCGCGGGAGGCAGACGTATGGCCTCAGCAGGTGCCTGGGGGTCTCGTCAAGCCTGCCTGGCCGGGGAGGGGTCTGGTGAAGGCACCCTCTCTCCAAACTAGCATCTGCTACTCCCCTCAGCCTGGTTCCTAGGAGAGAGAGGGCAGCTCCCTGCTGGAGGAGCAGTCACCGTGCAAGGCCATTTCCCTCCCAGTAACCGACTGCAGAAATGGGGACCAGAAGGGGAAGGCCCCAGGAGCCTGTTTGTTCAGGCTCGGTTGCTTAGCAACACAAGGGGGCCCTGACTCCAGAAGGGATTCTTAAGCGAGGCCAGTCCCTTGGAGGTTTGTGCCTGGCTTGCCTACCCCTTCTTCCATTCTTACCTTGACTTTGCTTCTCCCCCTGTTACATTTGATAGCATCTGGAAGAATAGATTTGATTTGTCCGGAGGCACCATTTTAAACCTGGTTTTATTGCTTCGCCCAGTGTCTTCCCCTCCATTGGAGACTGTCGTCTGGGAGGAGTGAGGAATGAATAGCCGAGGATTCTTTTTCTCAGCTGGCTTAGCTCAGGCCCCCAAGCTCATTTGTGAGCCTTTGAGCTCCAATGAACAGTGCTTGGTCCTTCCCGCCACAAACACACACACACACACACACACACGCACACACAAACACACACGCTGAAATTCCTCCAAGCACGGAGCCCTCTGGCTAACAGTTCTGTCCACCCACAACCGTGTGGTTGGATTGTATTTTTAACACCAACCTTGGGCACAAAATGAATGAGAGACCAGGCTACTCACCTGGCCAAACCAGGTTCAGTCTGCAAGTGAATGGCTGATTGGTTTAGGACCTGCACTAAAGATGTGTCTTGTGGAGCAAATAAAGGATTGGATCGTGAATGAAAGGAGTGGAATTCGAAGCCAGACCTGGTTTCCTAAGTGTGTTTCTTGAGGTCTGCATGGGACTTGAGTGTGGATCCCGACTGTCCAGAAACGACTAAAAGTGTTGCAGGGTGCTTGGGAGGACAGAGGAAGGGACTAGGAAGGGAGACAGAAGGTTGCCTTTGGTATTTTCCTCTCTTTGATGTTTTTGAAAAGGTCCTAGCATCAGTGTATTTGTCTGCTGGGGCTGCCATAACAAAGTACCACAGGCTGGGCGGCTGAAACAACAGAACTTTATTTTCTCACAGTTCTGAAGGCTAGAAGTCTGGGATCAGGGCATCAGCAGGTGGTTTCTTCTGAGGCCTCTCTTTTTGGCTTGCAGACAACCACCTTTCCTCTGCATCTTCACATGGTCTTCCCACTGTACCTGTGTCCAGATTTCCCCTTCTTATAAGGACACCAGCCGTACCGAATCACAGCCCACCCTAATGACCTCATTTTGACTTAAATTACCTCTCTAAACCCTATCTCCAAATGCAGTCACATTCTTCATGCTGGGCATTAAGATTTCAGTATATGAATTTGAGGGGTGGAGGACGGACACAGTTTAGCCCACAACAATCAAGGTGTTAAAGTTGCATTGTTTATAACTGGAAACAATTGAAATATCTATCAGAAGGGTAATTAAGTAAACCATAGCTTCTCTCTCCATGAAGTATTATGAGGCAGTCAAGCTAGTATTCACAATACCTCACACTCATTAGGATGACTACTATTTTTTTTATAAAGGGCAGAAAATAACAAGTATTGGCAAGGATGTGGAGGAATTGGAACCTTTGTGCACTGTTGGTGGGAATGTAAAATGGTACAGCTACTGCGGAAAACAGTATGGGAGTTCCTCAAAAAATTAAAAATAGAATTACCCTATGATCTAGCAATTTCACATCTGAATATATACCCAGAAGAATTGAAATCAGGGACTTGAAATATTTGCACACCAATGTTCGCAGCAGTAGTCACAATAGCAAAAACCCAAATGTCCATCGAGGGACAAATGGGTAAGCAGATGTGGTCTGTACGTAAATGGAAGATGGATGAACCTTGAGGACATTATGCTAAGTGAAATAAGCCAGTCACAAAAAGACAGATACTGTGTAATTCTACTTACATGAAATACTTAGAGTGGTCACAGTCTCAGAGACAGGAAGTAGACGGGGGGCTTCCATAGGCTGAGGGGACGAAGGGAGTGGGAGTTATTGTTTAAAGGGGGTAGAGTTTCAGTTCTACAAGATGAAGAAACTTCTGGAGATGAATGGTGGTGATGCTAGTGCCACGTTGTGAATGTATTTAATGCCACTGAACTGTGCACTTAAAGATGGTTATGATGGCAATTTTTTATGTTATGGGTATTTTACCACAATGAAAAAAGTTGGGGAGAAAAGATAGTATTCATGATCTAGTCATTTGGGAATTGTTTGCAGTATTGTAATGTTATCTAAATAAAAAGAACAAGGGGAAAATTCCATATACAGTATGATTTAAACTGTATTAAAATAGGCATAGATTTTTTTTTAAAAAAGCAAAAACTAAAGGGAAGTACACCAAATGTTAACTGTGGTTATGCTAGGTTGGAAAGACAGAAAGACAGTGATTTGTTTTCTCTTTCAATATTTATATTTTCAAATAGGTTTTAACGAGCAGCATGGCTTCCATAATGGAAACCACCCCCACCCCCAGTATATAATGTTTTGTGTATTTTTTGTTAAAATTCCTAAAGCTGACTCTATTCTGTATTTGTTTTGCAGGTGGAGGATGCAATGCTGATGTTTGATAAGACGACCAACAGGCACAGAGGTGAGAACCCCGGTGTGGGGAGGTCACCCCTTCTTCCTCTCCTGGCTCCATCTCCTCTCACCCCCGGTCCCGCAGACGAAAAATAGTGACTGTTCCAAAGTCAGGCAGGGGGAGGTGGCGTCTGGTGTGGATCTCTATTGATGGAGGGCCACGGTAGCGTGGAGAGTTGATACTGGACAGTTAAAACACCATTTCCTCTTGGCTTGGGAACTGTCATGTAATTATGCAAGCACCCCCAACGTGCGTTCTGGTATACTTTTTTAGTCCTTGCTTTCTTAGTCCTTACTAAATCACGGCACTAAGTGATCCAAGTGGAAATTATTCACAGCAATTACTCAGTTGAGTCCTCAATTTGCACTGAAGGGGGTGGTTTAGAAGCATACTGTCGATCTAAAAAGCAAAAAAAAAAAAGACTCATCCTAGGTTTATTTGATATATACAGTGCGTACAGGTCTGGAAATGCCCTTTTGTGCCTCTTGGTTGCTTGGAGGACATCTGCACGTCCTTGTATTTTCTCCTGTGCTTACTGTCCTGTCCATGTTTTGGAAAATGGGTTTCATCTTGGGGTCTGAGAACCCCTGAAATGACACGCAGAATGTTTTATGTTCCTCTTGGGAGAGGCTTTCTAGCTTTGAATAGATTCTCAAAGGGGTCTCTGACCTCTGCCACCTCACCTCCCCCAAAAAAAGAACACATTGAAATTATTGCTTTAAACAGAAAATTGGATGACTCTAGAAAATCCTTCCCAGAGGAAGCAGGGTCAAAAGTTATGCCTTAGCGTTTCGTTCTCCGGAAGCTCCTGGTTCCTGGGGTTCCTGTTCACAGGGTGTTAATGAGCGGCGTTTCCGAAGGGAGGTGGCAGGCAGCAGTGTTGTAGAGAGAAGGAGCCAGCGAGCAGTGTTTCCTTGCCACTCGGACTGCATTTAGATGTTTCTTGTGTTGTTTACATTCTTGCTGTCACCCGTGATTAGGAGCAGTTACCCAGCGCTGACTGCATGTCTCTCCTGTTCTGAGCAGGCAGGCTGAGTGAACGGGAGGAAGGAGTGGGGTGGGAAGTGATGCTTGCAGGGGTAGGAGAAGGATGGGCTGTCCCGAGTGCACCTGGGAATCCGGCATCTCATGCATCCGTCTACAGCATCCTTAAAAGGCCAAATGGAAAACTGGGCAGAAAACTGAGGCGTCAGTGGTGTACGTGTTGGGAAGGAATGGGGAGGTAATGGGGGATGAGGAGTAGGGGGAGGCAAGGAGAGAAAAGCAGAGCTTACAGGTGTAGGATGATTGCCTTTGTCTTCTGTGACCCTCTGGAGTGAGAGCCAAGGAGCACGAGGAAGATGGTGCAGGTGATGGGCGATTCTTGGTTACCCTTGATTTTCATGTGCGTTGCGTCGAACTTCATGGTTTTCCCAGCACTGCTTCCACATGCATCTTCTAACTTGATCTTCATGGCAGCCCCCGGACGGTTGCTGTGACTTGGGAAAATCACTTAAGTTCTTTATGCCTCCGTTTATTCCTCTGTAAAATGGAGATTATGTTAGTACCTCCTCATAGGCTTGTTCGGAGAGCGTAGTGCCAGGCGCGTCAGCTGTGCGTAAATGTTAGCTGTTATCCTGATGAGGATGCGGCCAGCCTCAGCCTCCGCATCGTCACCTCCGTTCTGAGGATGAGATAACCGAAGCTCAGAGGGGGTACCATGCACCCGAGATCCGAGAAGGGACTCACACCTAGGACAGCTGGTTTCAAATTCTGCTCCTTGTGTCTCCACGTGGGGATGGGTTTGTTAAGGAAGGTGTTTTCATCCTTTTATTTTCAGGGTGGGTGAGGTCCATCTGAACGTGGCACTGGTGTTCAGTGTTAAAATTGGTAATTCTGGAAGATTCTTGAGCGGCTTCTAGGCAGGATTGTTGTCATTCTTTTTTGAATATCAGTGAATAAAGGTGTTTTTGATCTCCTGGTCCATGTCAGGCCCTGTGCTGGAGGAGATGATGAAGCATCTCACTGAACCCTCGCAGCTAAGCAGGGAAAGCGGTTCATCACCTGAGGCACCCGAGGGAGGGCGGGTGGCCCTCGGTGTCAGATCACAGCTGGTGACTGACAGCTGGAGGCACACCCGGGACGTCAGGTTCCCGGACACACTGCAGAGGAGGCGCCCGGGAAAGTCCTCCCCTGTTTCTAACCCAGGTGCCTCCTGCTATGGGTGAAGCCTCTTCCCCTTCTCCAAGGGTACTGGGTGCAGTGATGGGGCAGTGGTCCCTCTGCGACTGGGTGAGGGAAGTGCTTCCTCTTATGAGCGGAAGGGAGCTCATTCTATGGCCCAGCGCTCAGAGCAGCTTCAGGAACGTGGTCACTCACGCTCCCAGGTCAGGACTCCTGGTGGCCACGGCAGGAAGGAGGGTGGGCAGAGCCTCTGGTGCGTGCGCAGCCCTGGCCCTGCCCCCGCCCCCAGCCAAGGCGGGGCCTTCCCGACATCCTGCTGCCCTGCCCGCCTTTAAGATTCCCATGGTTGGTGCAGGACCCCTTACATAATTCATGGAGTCAGAACGAGATGAAAGGCAGGGCCTCTTATTCAAGCACTATTAAGAATTTCAAGATGACAGCAGAGCATTCAACCAAGAGTGGAGCACTTCTGAGTGCGGGGTGTATGTGACAGCACAGGCTGCCCATCCCAGAAGCCAGCCTGAGTGGATACTGCCTGCCCCTGGCCCGACGCTGGTGGGATGGGGAAGAGAAGGCAGGAGGGACCGTGTGCCTAGAGGTTTCAACCAGAAGGACCTGACACCTGCCGCCCGTTTGCTCCGGTACAGACATCTTCTCCTGCTGTTGCTCCTGTGTAGACAGGGGGTTTGGCCCACACACACTTTCCAGCCCCCCCAAACAGCTGAGGAGGAGTTTCTCTTTGGACTCGGTGCTGAAGCTGTGGGTAATACTTCAGTGATTCAGAGCATTAGGGGAGGAAAGGATTTTCTTAAAAAAAAAAGAACGTATCACCACAGAAGCACAAATCATATATGTGGAGCAAGTGGGCCCCACAGGCCTGGCCTGATGGAATGTGCATTTGGAATCAGGTGATAAGCACAAGAAAATAAAATCCTTCTGCAGCCACCTTGCCCCAACCTTCCCTTCACCTCCTCGGCTTCCTGTTTTCCATTATCTTATCAGGAGAAAAGTGCTGCCGTAGCAGAAGTTGAGGACACCTCTCTGGCTGGCACTGCCACCAGCTCTCTGCTTGAAGAGGCCCAGACCATTAACCCCTCCGTGTCGTCAGGGCACTTGCTCAGTGCTTTCTGTCAACTTCTAACCCAGCCCCACCGGGCAGCCTCGGCGGTGACTTGTCCCCAGCCCCAGGCATTTTGAAAACCCCCTGTGTGCCCTTGAGCTGTGACCGCTGCTGTGCAGGGAAAACTCGGTGGCACGGGGCCTGGCCTTCTGAGAGTCAGGCCACAGTTGCTGTTAGGAGCCAGGGGTCGGGGAAGATTTTTCACTCCTTGCCCCACAGTGGCCACCTCCTGCCCTGTCCCCCGCCAGGCCCGTAGGCACGAGGGTGGCCCTTAGTTACACCTGCACGGCAGTTTGCTCCTCTTGTTCTCACAAGCATCAGCCTGTGTGCACTTGGACCTTGGTAGCCCCATGGGAAAGAATCCAGGGGCCAGCAGACAGGGAGCCCTCTAGGAAGGTGCGTCCTCCATCCTGCAAGCAGGAGGGTCATTCAGCATCTGACTCACACAGAAGTGTGGAGTCGTCCCACCTTTGTCCTTAGAGGGACCGCTTTCCGTCTTCTGCTGCCCCTCTGGGTTTATCCGGGGGCACTTTTCCTAACCTCTCTGAACCCCTCAGGCTCCGCCTCTGGAAAATACAGGAACTGGGACTGGAGCTCCAGGACCTGAAGTACACTTCTGGCTTTTAGCTTTTTAACTGGAAGAACGTCCCAGATTATTTCGGTTTTCATTTTTTAATTAGGGGATGGGGAGGAGTCGTTGCAGGTTGGGGTCCCTGAGATGGGACTCGACCTGTAGGAGGTTCACTGGGGGTGCTCTTCTTGGGCACTGAGCAGGGGGAGACCCTGACCTGTGATGCCCTGGGGAGTTTGAAGAGAGGGTAGTCCTTCAGCTGCTCCAGTTATACCTGTATGTTGATCAGTCATAAGGAGGCGCACTGGGCAAGCACGTGTCATTCTGGGCTTGTACTGAGGAAGTCCTGGAGGGGACCAGCAGCTGGGACGGTCACCCAGAAGCATTCCCAGCGGCTGGGGAAGACGGCCTTCCTTCCTGAATGGGGGGTCCGACCTCCTATCAGGGTGCACACCATAGCAGTGCCAGGTTCTGTGTTAACCAGGTCGTGTTAACACTCCCGGTATAAACAGCCACTTTCTGAGCACCCCTAAACCAGCTGCTTAGCACATACTCTGAGCCTCCCAGTCTCAGGCTAGTTCGAGCAGAGCTTAGACGTAAACCCAAGCTGTCTGATCCTGAGCCCGTGCTCTTAGCCACTCTGCAAGCACCAGGCTAAGCAGTGGTTTAAAGCAGGGGAGTCAGTGACCTTAAGGACTTGAGTACATCCTTACTAGTCCTCCTCCACACCTGTCCTCTTGCTGAACGACGGTGTAGCTCCATTTTTCAGAGGCGTGTGGAGTTTTGGAAAGCCGTATAACAGGTTCCTACAGCCAGGTGTGGAGCTTCGTCGGCCCCGCCCATCCCTTCATTTCCTGGCCTTCTCTGAGATTCTTTGTGCCCAAGGAGAGAGGGAGAATGGTGGCTTCCCAGTCTCTTCAGAGTCATTTCATTTGCTCTCTGAATGTTCTTAGAAGTGGGCTGAAAACTGTTGGGCTGATCATCAAAGGATTTAATCATCAGGGAAAAATTTGTTGCTTTATCCTGGCAAAACGCAGCTCAGATCTTGAATTCAGCATTAGGTGTTGATCCCAGAGTGAGGCTGGTGGAGGTGGACAGGGAGGGAAGAAGCAGCAGGGTGCGGTCCTTCCTCATGTGCTCTTTGGTGGGCGGTTGCCGGGAGGCTGGTTGAGAGCCAGGGGGCGGGAGCGAAGGTGACGCAGTTCAGCGCTCTCTCTCCGCTGGCCCCACGTCAGCCCTGTTTGAGACGGTGGACGGCAGGGATGCTGGTTGCTGAAATATATCTCTCACTCACCTCCTCGTGGGGGTAGGGATTCCCCCACAATAGGAGCCTCAGCTGTGCCCCCTCCCTCCGACCTCAGGGCCTGCACGGCCAGGTCCCTCCAAGTCTGGGGCATCAGGGGAGAGCTGGGTGGTTGGGGGCCCAGTGGAAAGTGAGCTGGGTGTCCTTGAAACTTATCAGGGGACCTGGGGAGGGTCAGCTGGGGAGGGAGTGGTTTCTGGCGAGTGCAGAGGAGAGCCCTGGGGACAGGCCTTCTCACTCCCCATGACTTCCATTACCCAGCAGGCCTGTTTGCTCCGGAACATGGCCAGAGGGGAAGGAACAGGATGCACGGAGAGGAAAATAAAGATCCGTGTGATGCATGACTCCTCTCCGACCATTAGCAGTTGCTTATTAAGTGCCGTGCTCATGGCTTTGGAGAGGGACGGCAGCTCCGAGGCCGTCCCCTGTTCTCTGAACCTTAGAGAGCACCATCCCCAGCAGGCTCCCTGGACAAAGAGAGTCCTTTCCCAGGGCGGCTGTGCCCGTGGGGAGCTACCAGGCTGCAAGGGCGCCAAGGTGGGCCCTGCGGGCGGGGGCGGGGGCTTTCTGCAGGCTCACCTCAAGGCAGCGGAACAGAGCTTGGCTTCTCCGGAGAAGCTCGTACAGCATCTCTGTCCCCAAAAGCAGTTGGCTGAAGTTTAAGGTCTCCGTCATGTGCGTAATCAGTTTATTAAAATGGTGCCTGTGAGATGTAGCTGAAGCTGTGATGGAAGATTATGCTTTTCTAAGGAGAAAAAACAGCCCTTAACGTCCTGACTACCTGCCAGACACTCACTTTGGAAATGGACCTCTGAAGTCCAGACTGACTCTTTCATGTATACAAAAGATGATTAAAAATCACA
The DNA here is from genome assembly GCF_030028045.1 of Hippopotamus amphibius kiboko. Taxonomy (NCBI): domain Eukaryota; kingdom Metazoa; phylum Chordata; class Mammalia; order Artiodactyla; family Hippopotamidae; genus Hippopotamus; species Hippopotamus amphibius. Next base: position 26,804,982 of record NC_080202.1, on the reverse strand, counting down.
CTGTAATTGTTTATTGATGCCTGTTTCCCAAGGGGAAGGGGGAACGTAAGAAGAATTTCACAAAGGTGTAAATTAAATAAAAAATGAAAAGGCATCGCTTCATTTATAGGTGTAGGATGTCAAAGATAATGTATGTGTGTTTTTCCTAATGAAATTCTAACATTTTGACTTTATTTACCTGGGATAGAGGGTTGAAACTCCACAACCTATAAATGTGACTTTGTAGAATGGAGGAAGAAGAGTGTTTGACTAAGAGGCTGAGTCCCTCTGGTTGGGAAAGGGTCATTGGATGGGGTAGCAAGCATGACAAGGGTTTGGGGAATTACAGCTGATGAGGACACGTGTGCTGATATGACACGAGGACATCCTGCACAGCACCGGTGCCCAAGGTCAGGGTCTGGAGCAGGATTTGCTGTGGGGTCTACCTGCTGGAGTCAGGTCCCTTGCATTTCCCCCACCTCACAGATCTGCTCACTCATCCCCGTGCTACTTGCTGATGCTGTTAGGTACCCATCACTCCCTAACCCAAGTCTGAGGTGTATTAAGGGGTTTATTGGCAACCTGTAAGCCAGTAGCTGGTTATTATCGGTACTGATGCCAATTCTGCACCTGAATTGGAAGCCAGTTGACAGGAAAGCTGTGGGTCTGTCACAGGCTACTAACACCTACCAAGGGTCTTGGTCGGTTAGAGCTTTCAGCCTAGCCCGTAGTCACCAGCCACATCAGCGGGCTTCTTCATGCACGTGGAGAGTCAGGTCAGATTAGGTGATAATCCTCTTCTCTTCCCAGAGTGGACCAAGGTCACGGTGGGCACCTCGGTTAAAAAGGTATTGAGGGACTTCCCTGGTGGTCCAGTGGTTAGGACTCTGTGCTGGCACTGCAGGGGTAGGGGTTCCATCCCTGGTGGGGAACTAAGATCCCATGTGCTGTGCAGTGGAGGGGGGTTGGTATTGATAAATGTGGAGTCTGAGGGAGAATGTTTGTTAGAATGGGATAGAAACTCAATATAATTGAATCTCCCCTGTCCCACCTGGAGAGACGAGACTGCTGGGGGTGGGGGTGCTGGCAGTGACATGTAATTTCTGCCTTTGGCTGCTTGGAGAGGTTCTGTTGGAAAACAGTTATGTGCAGCCTTGAAGTTGGGCACACTTCAGTTAGAACGGGGAAGAACTGCAAAGCCACACAGCAGTGCGAATGGACAGCCACGTACCCCTCCGCTAGCTTCTGTGCTCCTGGCTGGCTCGCTCTAAAGCTGGGCCGTGTGAGGCAGCCCCCACCAGGAGGGTGCGTCCGGGGCTTTGCCCAGAGGCTCTGCAGCCCGGCCCTGCCCGTGGCCCCCAGCACAGTCCCCTTGAGGCCTGACCTGGCACCTGGCCCATCTCAGGACCTCCTCCAGAGGAAGGGCAGCCACGGATGGCGCAGGAGGGGAGCAGGATAGAGCGCCACGGCCCCCACCCTGAGCCGTCTCTCAGAGACTGGCCCCTGGAGCTGTCTGCACATTTTATTTTCTCGTTAAATAAACACCATTAGCCTTCCCGAGAAATTGGTGCAAACATGACCTCGCAAATAACCAATTAGAAGGGCAGGGTTGAAGGGGACCGTGAATTTGCAAACATGTAGAGGAGGCCATTAAAGATGCCTGTAGCTACCCCAGCCCTGGCAACATCGATCTGAGACCTTAATTTTATTTCTGACAGGAAAGCAAGGAGCACGCTTTAATTTTTTTTTCCCCTGAGCTAACTACATTCCGGAAGCGCCCATTCCGGCGCTGTCTCTTGAGATATTCATCAACACAGGGGCTCGGTTTCTGTTCACCTGCTTTCCCTGTGGATGGGGACTCACGCGGCGCCCTGGCAACCGGGGGGGGGGGGGGGGGGGGGGGCGGGGGGAGCGGAGTGGGGGGTGGCCGCCTGGATGCCCCTCTGTGTCCCAGCTGGAGGATAAATCTGAAACTCCTTTCCTTCGGAATAAAAGCCCTGGCACCAAAAGGGTGGTGAGCTAGCAGATCTTCCTGCCTCCCTCCTGGCTGTGGCCCACAGAAGCAGAAAGGGAGCGGGCCCTGGGGTCAGTCACTTCATTGACCCAGAAATGGTTTTTTGTGGAGAGAGACAATGAGGCCTTTGTTCGGCCGTGTTCCCAGAGAGGCCCGGCTCTGACTCTCACATGGTTTAAGATCTCTGAAGGGAGAGGAGCCTTCAGCTCGGCGACTTGGTCAAAGAGCATCCCCTTCTTAGCATCGCGGCGCTGCCAGGGGCTGACCCGGGGGACCAGAAGCCAGGGCGGCAGCCTTCTGCTGGGACTCCAGGAGCCCCCGTGATTGTGCAGCTCCGGACCTGAGCTTCTGTTTGTGTCCTGGGCTCAGAGGACGGGACATTCCCTGGCCCATCTGTGTCTCTGTCGCAGGACACACGGGAAAGAGCCTGAGTTTAGTGCTGCCCAGACTTGGCTTCGGTCCCAGCTTCCCGTGGGCGTGATCTCACGTGGTCCCCAAAGGGCTTTGAGCCCCATTTCGCTCTCTTGTGGAGGCAACACACCTGCTCTGTAAGAATTAATGAGTCAACTTGGGAAGTGCCCACAGCGAGTAGTCAGTGCCCAGTAGCCTCAGTTCTTTCCCTCCCCCCTTAGAGAACTGCTGGTTTAACTCCTTTAGACAAATTACAGTTTTTATTTGAATTTTTAAGACCTAGTCTTTAAAAAAGCTTCCCCTCCCCTTCACGCATGAAACATACGTTTGCCTGTGCGTGGAGTATTTCTGAAAGGATAGTCACAAAACTGGTAGCAAAGAGTGAGAATGGCATAGTGGCTGAGAGCACATGCCCTGGAGTCAGGCAGCTGGTGTTTGAATCTAAGGTTCGTGACTTCATGGCTGTGTGACCTTGGGCAAATTACTTACCCTCTCTGTGACTCAGATTCCTAATCTGAAAAACAGGAATGATGATATCGGGTTAGCCTGAGCCTTATATCAGTTAATAAGTATAAAAGACTTGGAATAATCTCTGGCTATAGAAAGCACTCATATGTTTTATGCACAAAGGCATATACTCATAGATGCAGGTATACATAAATAAAAAACAGCATTTGCTTTTGGGGAAGAGGATTAAGTGACCAGAGGTCCAAAGATACAGGACAACTTTTCACTTTATACTCATTTACTTTTTGAATTCTTGTACCCTGTGCATGTATTACCTAGTCAAACAAATACTTTTTTCGTATAAGCTTTTGCAGTTCATCCCAATTTGAATTGTAAATGTCGTGATAGAACAACATGAATTTTCACAAGGAAAAAGTTCATCCCGTCTCAGTACACTAACACAATAACTGTTGTCACTTCTACCTTGTTCCTGATATTGGTGTAGATATTTTTAAACTTGGTTTTCGTTATGGAGGTTGGTAGAACATGTAGCGTCTCAGACTTTGCTGAGCGAGGGATGGGTCCTGCCTCATCTGAGTTTTCTGTCCTGCCAGGCAGAGGGGGAGCCTAGGAGCTCCAAACAAGACTTGATTATATGCAGCCAAGAATCCTTTGTCTCTGAGTCACCTCTGTCTTTTTCTTTCCATAAACAGAGTCAGATAGATAGATGAGGATTTTCTTAGTAGTTTCTGCTCTTCCCAGACAACGTACTATTAATAGAATAGCCAGACTGGCCCCAGTCTAAAAAGAAGCCCCGTTTGCTTGAGTTTATCCTAGACCAGAGGTGAGAGAGGTCAGAACAGGGAGACCCTTGATTCCAAGAGTCCGAAGTCTTTTCTAATTAAAGAAAAAAGAAAGTTAAAAGCATTTTCCTAACCCAGGTTGTGATTGCTGAACATGAGGGGACCTTATACAATGTGGCAGATACAGAATCCTCCTCTGTGCCCCTGTTGCTTATAGCTTAAGAGTCAAGGCAGGTGCCCGGTTAGTGAAGCTTGTGAGGTATCTGGGTCACATGGCAAAGGGCTGAGAGCCTAGGTCACACTGCTGGGTTCAAATTGCAGTGCAACCACTCAGCATCTGTGCAACCTTGGGCAAGTTATTAAACTTCTCTCAACCTCAGTTTTCTCATCTGTGAAATGGGGAATGTTATTAACTTATGGACTTGTGAGGTTTAAGAGAGAGAATTTATGTGAAGCATCAGATGTTTATATAATCTGTAAATATTAACTTTATTACCATCATAGTAGCTACTGTTATGTTATTACGAATAAGAACACTGTTACTATCACTCCTTGAAGAATGAAAGCTAAAGCTTGCTGATTGGAGAAAATATTAACACTCCAGAGAGCTGTTGGCAGATGCGGTAAGGTTTTCCTTCATATCCTTCATATTATGAGTTGAATTATATCCCCTGCAAAGATGTGTGGAAGTCCTAATCCTTTGTATCTCAGCATGTGACCTTATGTGGAAATAGGGTCTTTGCAAATGTAATCAAGTTAAGATGAGGTCATACGGAAGTAAGTTGGTTCAATATGACGGGTGTCCTTCTAAGAAGAGGGAGGACATATGAAGGGAGACACGGGGGGATGTCTTGTGACCACGGAGGAGATTAGAGTGTGGAGCTGTGAGCTAAGGACCGCTGAAGCTAAGAGAAAGGCATGGGCCAGATTTTCTCCTAGAACCTTCTAGAGAACATGGTCCTGCCGACACCTTGATTTTGAACTTCCAGCTTCCAAAGCTGTTGGAGAATAAACTGCTGTTGTTTTAAGCCCCCCAGCTGATGGAGCTTTTGTTTCAGCAGCCCTCGGAAATGCACACCGAGGACAAAGCTGTGCCCCCTGTCGAGCGCATGCCCTGCTCACCAGTGAGCTGCGGCCACAGTGGGCGGGCCCAGCCATTCCTCCCTGCAGGCTCCTGCCCACGTCACAGCTGCTCCCGCCACAAAAGTAGGCACAAGAGAAATTAGAGAAAAGGCCTTCTACTTAAGAGAACACGGCCCCCAGAGACATGGCTCGCCTAAGGCTAATTTGGCCAAAGACCATGAAATTGACCTTAGGGTGTTAGAGAGAACCTTTTGGTAAAGAAAGACACTTGAAGAACTCTGAGGTTTAGTGTTGAATTTGTAGCCTTCGGAGCTCAGTCATTTCTTTATAAGCCAAAAATTTACCAATACACCTAGGAGTTGTTGAAACCCCCAACGCCAAGAATGCAAACCATACCCAGTAGACTGGTATTTCCAGCTGGTTCATTCAACTTGGCTATTTAGGAAAATGAAAATAAAATTAAAAAAAAGAGAGAGAGAGAAAGAAATCAGGAGAACTCATATGTACCACAACCCAAACCTTGCCATCCTTCCATACCTGCCCCGACGTCCACCCTGGAAAAAAATGAGACAGGAAACAGCAAGACAACACTGAACTTCAAACCCTGCCAAACAGACTTCTTGATTTCTTTATGTTGTCCCAGCAACCCTTCCAGGCAGGAACATTTGCCAAATTCAATCCTAGAGTGAGTTTCTGAGCTAAATGAATGCAGTTGCGGGTCAAAGTGGTAACACCTACAAGGTCTCCGGGTGGAGGACGCCGGTGGGTACAACAGTAATTAATAGTTTCAGCCCCCTGTGCTTCTCTTAATCCCCCGGTTTGGTTGGCAAAACTGGCAGTGCATAAAAATAATTGCCATGGTTTTACTGTGATCAGAGTTGTGCACCTTTGAGCACTCTCTACAAGTTTGAAGTTTCTTCCTCACCCTGCCACCCCATCTTGATATGAGGAGGTAATTGAAAGCGCCTCCTTCTCTCTGAATGTTGCCAGCACTGGTGCCTGTGTTCCAGCACCCCAGGCAGAGCCGGCGCCGCTGCACCAGCTCTGCGAGGCACGCAGTGCCGACATCCGATTTATTATCTCAGAGGCTGGGCTGGTTCATGGATGATTCATGACTCCGCTTTCCACTGCCGCTGGAGGTGACATCATCCATCCTGGGCCCAGAATAGATACAGAGGCAACAGTGGCCCCTGTTTTGTGTCTCTCACCAGCCCCGGGCTCCCTCCCGTGTCACACCCAGCAGCTGTGTGTTCGCTGAGTAGGATGGTGGTGGGTGGACCCAGAGAGCCCGTCGGAAGTATTTCTTTAGTCGGAGGCTGAAAATGTGTTTCGACGCTGTTGTAGCTGCAAAATAAAGCAGAGGAGGGAACTTGCCCAAAGTTCACCTCTTCCCCTTATGTTCTTTTAGTTGGCATTTAGATTCTACTTGTAACCCAAAGAGCTCTGTGACTCCTGTGGCTGGCTTCGGTTTCGTCACTTGGAGACAGGGTTGGTTGGGAAGGTCTGGGGGACGTAAAAGTCATCCCACAGCCCAGCATTAGACCCCCGTAAGAGGAATGGTTGCTGTCACGTCGGGGGTCTGGACTGCATCAGAGGTTTTCAGCCCTGGGTGCACATTGGAATCGCTGGGGAGTTTTTAAAACATACCAGTGTCTGGGGTGCACCCCAGATCAATGAAGTGAGACTCAGGGTTGGAGCCTTGGCTGAGTTTTCACGTCTCCCCAAGCTGAGGCGGATGTGCTGGCAGGGCTGGGAACCCCCGGATCACGTGATCTCCCAGGATCATTCCTGCTTGAAAACCTTTTGAAAGGCAGTGCCGTAGACCAAGCCTTTGACCCCGCCCTGCGTCTGGGCAGTAGGGTAGCACGTGCTCTGGTGCGTAAGCCCAGGAAGGGTGGTTGGTGGTGGCCTCTGGTGATTGATGTGGGGAGTGGGAGGTATGAGTGAATAACTGTCATCCCGTCGGGCTGGCTGTGAATCTAGTTACCCCCTCCCAAAACACTTTGCTGGCCTCCCATCACTGTTAGGATGAGGCCTAAAATGCTGACGCTGCACCGCGGGGTCTTTAATTCTCGGCCCTTCTCCCCTCTCCAGCTTCACCCCAGACATGCTCGCTGCAGCCACGCTGACCTGGGCAGTTCCTTAACGGGGCCGCCCACACAGGCTGTTCCTTGGGCTGCCAGGAACAGTCTGTCTCTCACTCCCAGCCAGCTGCTCAGCTTTCAGGCCTGGGCTTAAGTGTCCTTTCCCCCCGGGGAAATCTTCCTGAACCACAGACAGGGTCCGCTCCAGCCACGTCTGTGCTCTGCGTAATTCCTTTTCAGCACCTCTCAGTTCTTGATGGTTGTGTTATTTGCTTGATTATTTGATTCTTCTGTGTCTCCCCCCCTCATAGTCCCCATGCTTGGCAAACAGTATTAACATATGACAAGGCCCCCTGTCTCTGGTCTCATTTGGCTGAAGACAGAGAGCAGTTTCCGCTCCTTCCGCACCCGGGCTGAGGCTGAGACCTGCTCTAGCAAAAGGAAGATGCAGAGGTCTTGTCAGGAGGGTGGTGTAGGATCTGTAGGTGTTTTCTGGAGACGGCTTTGGAGAACTGAAGAGATGGTTCTGAACACATGTTTTTCCAGCACCTTAGGAAGGAGCAGTTATCCAGCAAACTGATGGGAGTTCTTACTTTCTGAAGGGGGGAGAAAAAATGCCCTTGGTATTGTTGTAGTCGCCCTTTACACCTGATCTGGAAGAGAGACTGAAAACATTGGTTGTTTTAAAAAAGGATCAGTCCTGCACTTCTTCTGACACACGATGCCTGGTGCTGCCTGGTGGGCTGGTGAGAAGGCGTGCTGCAGCCTGGGGTCTGTACCAGGATTTAAAATGCTCTTGTGAAAGGTGTGTACTTACAGATGGATTCCTGAATTTCCTCCCCACTTCCAAAATCACTAGGCTTGGCATCCTAAGTCTTCTTTTAATTAAGTTGATTCATTTGCCCTGGAAAGATTTCCTGATTCAGCTAGTATATTTATGTATAAACTACTCTGGAAACACCTGGCAGTTTTTCTGAGTGACCATAAGGAAACATAGTCTGAAAATTACGATTTAATTTGCTCACTCCCCCATGATGTCTTACCTTTTTAAAAGAAAATTGGTAAGATTTCCAAAAGAAGCTTTGTATTTTGCCCATGGTACGAATCCTGTTTTACAGCAGAAAGATGTATCAACAATACTAATAATTTCCCTTTATGTATTTTTAGAACCCTAGCTTCTAATGGACAATGGAATCATTCCTTGGCAGATGGGAAATCATCTAATTGCATGTTTTTATGTATTGTGAATTTTCAGGTAGGCTCCAGAAGAGATTGGTGAATGTATAAAAAAGTTAAACAGTATATTAAAGACTATCTTCTGGAGTTTCCACCCTTGGGTTGCATCACAGCTGTGTGTGGGAGGCAGGGGGAGTAGTGGTGCACATTTGAATTGGCTGTGGCCCTTGGTTGGTTTAAAAAAAAAAAAGACTGGAATCAAAGATGTATAAAGGATCAAAATAGAAAATTAGGTATCTGTCTGTATTTTAGGTTTGTGGTTCCTTTATTGTGGGGCTATAGTTAAAATCCCCTGGTAAAATAAAGACTCCTGTCCTGGCCTGGTCAGTTTGCAGTATTAACTTCTCCTGGGTGGTGTAAGCAGCTGCCACAAAGTGGTTTGAATCCTAAGTGGCACCTCTTGAGTCCATCCCTTTTACATCTTTTTTTTTTTTTTTTTTTTTTAAATAAGGTTCTTGAGCAGGACGTGGAGGGTGAGGCACTGCCTAGGTAGCCTAGCGAATCTCGCTGCTGCCAGGGCGGTAGCAGCTGGGGTGGGAAGAGGGCGAGCAGCTGTGGCTGGGTTATTAGTCATTCCATGAAGAAATTGATTTGATAAATAATAAAGCAGTGATATTAGCGACACACGCGTGCAGGTCAGATGACTCCGATGAAAGCCCCCAGTTACGTGTGTGTAATGGTTTGACAATACATATGCCTTCTAAAAACATCCTGTTTTAAAATGGAAATTGGACTGTTCGTGCAATTCTTAGCAAATATGCCAAGATCATTACCAGAGGGAACTTGGAAATCTGAAGGCTGATCTTTCTATTTACTTTGGCCTCTACCCTCCCCCTTTCAGACGATGCTTAAGCTTACTTTGTTTCCCTGTCCTTGCCATTTCATTTTGTTAACTGTTTTGATTTGTAAAATGCTATGCCTCACAGTACACTCCTTTATGATGATTTACTGTGCTGTTCTTATCTTTCACCTTAAATCCTTGATAAGAGCATTTAAAAAATGAAATTGCTACCTGACACCATTATAAAATCTTGGCTGGCAGCCAGGGGAGAAACAAGAATTGGGAGGGGAGAAAAAGGAGACGAAGTTTAGAGAAAGGAAAGATTTTTAAAGGAACCGTATAGTGCTTTTTTTCCCTTGAATTCTAGAAGATGTTTTTATTTTACTGGAGCATTAATACAACCCTGTTGATGCCTCTCACCACTGCACGTGATCCATGGGTGAGAGGTAGGCGAAGACAGCAGTGAGGATTTCGTTGGGCCAAGGGTCATCTACAGTGAAGGTGAAACGCGTGCATATCTTTTGCTGTGGGTTGAAACTGGATGGATGGAAGGATGGATGGGTGGATGGATGGATGGATGGATGGATGGATGGATGGATGGATGGATGGCATTTAAGTACCTCCATATTGATATCCTGGAATACACTTTCTTCCTAACTCCAGACATCCCCTCTCCTGTCCCCTCTGCTACTCTGCTTAAGACGAGTCAAAGCAGAATCTCCTCTAGTGGCAGCTGACTTGCCTTGGGTAAGATTGTGCCCTGTGATGAAAACTTTGTGTTTGTTTGGCAGCGCTGTGTGTCTGGAGAGCTCCATTTAGCCACAAAAGGCATCGGTGATGGGGGGAAGGGGGTCGGTGAGGCGGGGCGTGAGTAAATAGAGCTGTCTCAACTATCAGGTCGTTTAAATTCCGATACAGCGATTTAATGGACTTTTGTCTTTAATTCCTGCGGTGGAGATAAGCCATTCTCTCCCCATAATGCAGCTTGGTAACCCCTCTCTTTACTGACTGGTGCTTTTACAACGATGATTGGAGAACTTGTGTTAGGATAACAGGTTTCCCAAGTGCCAGGCGGAGAGGAGGGTAAGTAATGAGGATGATCTTTTGTAGGAATCACAGTGCCCACTGGCTTAGCTGGCACGGGCGTTATTCTGAGTCTCCTGGAGTGTCATGTGTGCAGACCTGCTCGTCACTGTCCTAGATCATTGGAGTGGGGAGGATGCAGCAGCAGAAGGGACACGTATCACCCCATCAGGGCTCCGGCAGTCCAGGTGCGGCTGCCGGATGCTGAGGCCACAGCCCGTGGGAGGCCCCTGTGTGTAGCTGGCGATCCTGGAGCCCTCGTGCCCAATTGGTCACAAGCCTCATGAAAATATAATCCGCCACCAAAATGACTGCTTTTGGAAACTGTCTTGTCTCTTTTGAGTCGAGACTGGAGACAACCAGACAAGGTTGGGTGGTAACGAAGAAAGAAACATTACTTTCTGAACACAATCTTCTGTTACCAGTCACTTTTCAACAGACATTCAATCAAAATGCTAATAGCAGCGGCAACCAGGGAACACGGTTATTGTAATACTAATTGATTGGTTGGAGGGTGGGTTTTGATAAGTGCAGCTGAAGATGCTGGAAATATGATTCTCTTTAATTACAGAGACACTAATAAAAATGAACAAATGATTTAATGATGATTTCCTGGGGAATGGCATAAAGATTTTGGGTTTAAAATGAGATATGGTAGAAACGCATCAGAAAAATAAAGCCCTGGTGGGTGGCCTTGCCTTTAGCAAACCCGGGCATAGAGAGTCAAGGCCAGCGTGTCGCCCTTGGAAGGCTGTATGGAATCTGCAGAGGCAAGAGTGATGCTTACCAAGGATGGTGTTGGTATTTCCAGGGCTAACCCCCAGCATCGATCCCTGTGTGTTTCCCCAGGTAGGCCAGGGCAGACTGACCCCCACTGTACCAGCAGAGGCCTATTCTGTGCTCGAGGCTCTTGGGTTTCATGCTCTAATCCTGTGACTGTTTTGTGGTGGGTATCTTCCGTGCTCCAGGAGCTCTTCGAGTTCTCGCAATACTGTAGGAAAAAAGGCAGGCCAAGTCCCAGCCCTCCCAAGCTCCCCTTTTTTGGGGAGAAGGGAACACCGATCATGTAGTTTCAGGGAATGCCAAGTGCTCTGAAGAAGATTAACAGGGGTCCTAGGGCCTCTGTAGGTGAGTGGGTAGCAGTGGCCTCCCTGAGGAATAGGTGTTTTAATTAGGAGGCAAAGAACTGTGAGAAAGGCCTTCCAAGGAGAAGACAGCAGCGCGTGCAGAGGCCCTGACATGGGAACAACTGTGGCCTGTTTGAAGGACAGGTAGAAGGCCAGTGGCTGAGAGGGAGAGTGGTCGGGTGAGAGGTAGGTAGGACTGGAGGGCAGAGGGTTTGTGAGCTGGGCAAGGCATATAGGAGCCATCGGAAGGAGGTGAGACGGGCAGAGGCATGTGATCTACGTTCTAGGAAGATCCACTGCCTCCTGGATTGAGGAAGGGTGACAGGGCTGCACTTCTGGAAGCAGAAAGGCCAGTTGGAGTTCATTGCAGAAGTGTGGTGAGAGCACGTGGCATCTTGGGCTAGGGCTGTAACAGGGGAGGATGGAGAAGGGCAGTGGGATTCGGATCATGTTTTTGGAGACAAGACATAAGATGTTCTGGTAGGTTGGGTGCTGTGGGGCTATGGGGGTGCGGGAGAGAAGTTAAGACTGACTGTAGGTTATTGGGTTGAGCAGCTGAGGGAATGGTGGTGCCCTTCAGTAATACAGGGTCTCTTTGGGTGGAGGAAACACATTTTAGGAAGACAATCAATAGTTCTGTTTGAAATTCCCATTAGAATCCATTTGGTGATTTGAATAGAGGGATATACCAAAAAGTGCACCGAAAAGTAGGTCTCTGGAGAATTAAAATAATCCACCCAATCATTTTTGCATAAACCTCACTAAGGAAGGGATCAGTTCAGGGGAACCCTGAGTAGATGTTGTCAGGGCAGTAGGAGATGGAGTGACTGGTCCCTCGACACTCCAGTTTTCCACCTGTGCTTCTCTGTTGGTGATTCATCCAGGGAGTCTCCGGAAAGATGCTGCATTTAAAAATCAAGCATCACTGCATCTGCTGCAGCAGGGACTAGGACCCCGTGGACGCTCTTTGGTACCCCGATATCATTCTCCAGAGGTGTGCCAGGAGTCTGGGTTCACTGTGACTGTGGTCAGAAGAGAAACCCTGGGGCCTTGAGCCCTGGCCACTCCCTGCTTCCAGCCCCCTGGATCTCTTAGAGACGTAGCCCGTACGGGGGGCTCACCCTTTGTGTGCCTAACCATGCAGATCATGGGTGGGGCTCCCTGGGGTGGGTATCACTGACAAATTCATTGCTTAAAAAAACCCAGAAATCAGATTTGCGTTGTTGGGGTGGGAGTGGGGCTTAATTGGGGCGGAGAGGCAGGGCTAGCCTTCCTTTCAATTTGTCAAGCTTTCTTACAAAAGATCTGCCAAAGAAGAAAGGGTAATTAATAGGCTTGAAGTCATTTCCGATGTGTCAGGATTTCTGCCTTGCTTCCAAGTGATAATGTTCGCCGGCTCTAGGCCTCTGGGGAGCCTTCCATCTTATTAACTTGTCTGGGAGAAACAGGGAGTGGGGACAGCTCGGGCCAGTGGGTGACAAGAAATGAAGATTTGTGGTGCGGCGAGCTGTAAACAGTAGGGCCAAATACGCGTGGCATCGGGGGCAGGGAGGGAAAGTAATGGCTCTTGAACTTCACTTCCGTACCTTCACCTGGAGGAGTCCTCCAAGGTAACTCAGCACATTTTGTGTTTCTCTTTCCTCACCCCTCTTCTCATCGTTCCCTTAAAAACAAAATCACCTCCCACCGGAACGGTCTTTGCAATATACAGTCATTACCCTCTCCAGCCCTGGAAGCTGCCTGCCCTTGCATAGACCCAGGCTTTTGACTTTTCCAGAGACAGTTGTTAAACAGCACACACGTGTTAACCGCCTAGCTCTGCGTGGTGCCACCTGGGACGTGGCCCGTTATGTGGATCTGCTCTGTATCCTGGGAAGATAAGTTCACGTCCTTTTTTGTAACAAATGAGTTTAGTTGCGCAGTGCCCGGTGTGGGCTTCCATCCAGCGCGTAACGTCTGGGTTGAGTGTGTGGAGCAGGAATCCTGTCTTCCCTTCGTTTCTGAGAGTCTTCACCACCCTGGCCCTCCTGTTGTGATAGCTCGTTGCCCTCTCTTCAACCTCACCTTCACCCACCCTCAGCTGTAAAACCATTCACCCTTAAGAATTAAGGGCTGAATGAGTAGTATTTTTTAATTGGGTAAATGCATGGGTGATGGCAGTCATTCTTAGGCACTCCGAAGGCTTCTCTGTGTATTCTCGAATTTATTATTTACCACCTAGCCACCCCGTCTACCTGATGGGGGCGTGGATACTCAGAGAGGTTAAGTAACATGACCAAGGTCACACAGCTGGTGCAAGGTGTAGAATGGAATTTGTTTGACGGTAGCTCCTTGACCCCCAGATAGGCTCGTACATTTGTGTTCAGGAACAAGGCACCTGCAGTGAGTGGAGATATTTTAACCATTGCTCAAGGCCCAGCTGAATGGAAAAAGGAGTTAGAGAGTCTTGGAGACTGTCCTTCAGTGGGTCAGTTGAGACCTGGGACTGGAGGCTGGTTGGCCAGTCGTGGTCACCCCTGAGCGAGGGGGAGGCTGGCCTGCCCCCACCCCCTCCCCCAGCCTCAGTTGTCTGCAAACCCGTCTTTTCTGAGTCAATTAGGAGAAATCTCAACAGGCTGGAGAATAAACGCGGCAGAATCTGTGCGGGGGACAGGCTTGCAGATCCGTCTTTAGACCTGGATTTGGTGACCGGCTGGCGGCAGGAAACTGTAGCTGGCGAGGCCTTGTGGGCAGCCAGGGCAAGAGAGCATCGGGCAGCCTTCAGGGCCTGTGCCAGCACAGTCTCCTTGATATGCACCTATCTGAGTCTTTTTTTCTTCTCATTTGTTGCAAAAAGTGCTTAAGAAGTAAAAGTTAGTATAAGAACTAGAGGTAAACAATGCCGGCTTCAGATGTCTGCAAGCTGCTCCTCACACACTGTGCTTTTCATTGTTTAAAATAGCAAGGTTGGGATTTTTTGGGTCATAGTGAAAGAACATGATGTCTCTTTCCCTCCCTTTTCTTTCTTTAATTTTTTTGTTTTTTTTGTTTTTTTTGTTTTTTGTCTCCTCTTCCAAAAGCAACTTGGGGGACAGAATTGAAAGTTAAGCAGAAATCCAAATTCTTTCTGTCTTTTCTTCTTAATTCCCTCCTCATCTTGTTTTCATCTCTGTGTCTGGTATATTTGAAGCCTGGCTGGAAAATTTTGGAACTTCCGCCTGGGGAAGAGGGAGAGATAGGACCTTTTTCCTTTTCCAGGAAGACTTGGAGTGGAGTTAGGAAGTTTGCACATCCAAGATCTACACACATGTATCCCTCTGTCTCTGCCTGATTAAATCCACACTGCAGATGTCTTCCACCCCCAGCCTCATCTCTCAGAATTTTTCAGGAACCATTTTTCTATTACATGAAAGAATTGTTGGGGGCGGGGGTGCTCTTGGAAGGTATAATTTAAATTTGTTTATTGTACTGATTAAGGTGAAAGAGTGGTTATTCGTCTTGTGACTGACCAGTGGTTTTTTTTTTTTTTTTTGGAAAGGATTTTTTGTTGCTTTATTCAAAGTGATTTAAAACTCACATAATGGTTCGCTTCTGTGGAGCCACCAGGGTTTTTGCAAACCATGAACTGAGAAGGAGTACAGTCCTCTTATTCTGGTGCCTGTAGGTAAACCGGTAGGTGGGCAGAGGGAGCAATGGTGTCCCTCAGGCTACATCCAGCCTCTTCCTTTGAGGCGGAACCTGAGTATGTGTGAGTACGGGGGCTCCCTTTTCCTGTCCCGGCTACATCCTGAATTCTTCCTGCCAATTTGTCTGCCATTGAGAGGCAAGCCCTCCTCAGGCTCCTGGGCTGGAGAATCCGATTGGCCTCATCTCTCCTGTGAGCCTCACTGCTTCCTGCCAGGGGGGGCGGGGGCCTGCCTGGCGCTGCAGATCCAGGGGGTAGGAAAGGCAGGTTGGCTGCAGCTGGTACGAGGTAGCAATTGGATTGGAAATTGGTCTTCAGCCCAGGGTAGAAGTCCGGTGCGTGAAGCAGCCTGTTTGCTGTGTTAAGTCTGTCGATGCCCACATGTACGCATGGGCGCATGTGCGTATGGACAGGAGCGTGTTCTTAGACACCAAACCCCCCTCCCCCCACCCCCCACCGCCACGACCCACCTCCCTTCCCCCACCTGCTGCTGACCTCTTAGCTTTCAAGTGCAGGTGTTGAGGGTAATAACAAGACATTTCCCAGTTGGCCCTTTGCAAGAGGAGCTTCTCACTGGGCTCCAAAGGTAAGGAAAGGATTTAAAGGGACCACAGACGTCAAAGCTGGAAACAGTGGTGTCCACTGCTGGGGGCAAGGGTTGGCTGGGAGGCGTTTTTACACACTGACGGGTCCTGTAAAAAGAGCAGCTCGAGCAGCAGGTAGGCCCTGCCCATCCCCACCCCAGCCTTTTCTCACCGTTTGGCTGCTGTAGCGCCCACACTTAGATCCTTCAACTTCTAGAAGGACTGACCCTTTCACTCCACTTGCAGCACTGAGGGGCTTTGATGGAGGGTGCCCGGGACCCAGGCCATGTGACCTTCAGTAGGTCTTTCCCCGAGCTGTCCCAGAACTGGCTACACACTGGGGTGCTTTCCCCCCACTTCCCCGCTGGACCCTCGGACCATCATTCGTGAGGATTTATTGCTGATACCACAGAGTAACCCACACAACCCATGGGGGAGTTGCAGCAGCTTAATTAAAGTCAGAGTCATGTTTACGGGTCTGTAATTCCTCACTCCCTGTCTGAGAGGGTCCTGGGAAGCCCAGCTTGGCTTTCTGCCTGCTTCGAGTCTCTGTGCGTGGAGGCCGACCAGCACCCCCATCTGGCCCCCTGACTCCATCTCCTGCTGCCTCCAGACCCTAGGTCTTGTGCCCCAGGGTGCTCTAAGCCTAAGCCTGAAGGAATTGGGCCAGACGCCTGGTGCTGCCAGTCTGGTCCTGCCTCCGTCTCCAGAGGTCTTGGCTGAACCCTGCATGTCTGCTTCAAAAACCTATTACCCAGTAGTTGTGGCTCGCAGGCCCTAGAGCACAGGCTCAGTAGTTGTGGCGCACGGGCTTAGTTGCTCCATGGCATGTGGGCTCTTCCCCTAGTGCCACAACTACTGAAGCCTGCACACCTAGAGCCCGTGCACCGCAACAAGAGAAGCCATCACAATGAGAAGCCTGCTTGTCGCAATGAAGAGGAGCCCCTGCTCTCCACAACTAGAGAAAGCCCACGCGCAGCAACGAAAACCCAATGCAGCCAATAAATAAATAAATAAGTTCATTAAAAACAAACACAAAAACCTATTACCCAGACACCTCTGTAGGTTAGAGCCAGTCTCACGTGTTTCCTCGGGTTCACAGAGAAACTTGGCGCTTCCAGCATCTCCCCCATCAGGAGCAGCTACAGGCCTTCGGCTCCTCCTGCCCCGAGCCTCAGCCTGCCTGCTCTGAGCCCTGATGCGGTTGAGCCTTGTTCTCATCTGGAGAGCTCATCGTCTGCAGCTTTGATCCGTGTTTTTCTTGTCCAGTGTTGTATGTGCTTGAGCACTGTAAGGCACCTCAAGTACTTTTAGAAAACGTGGGGGAGACATCAAGCATAAATAACTCAATCATCACGTGACGGCTGGACCACTCAGAATTCGCAGAGTCAAGGAAGCAAGCTGTCCCAAGCTTTTCGTGCTGACGCAGCTTGGAGCTGGGGAGTCCTCGCTTTGGAGAGGCTGCTACTGGTCTTTAAAGAACTCTTTATCCCACCAAGAAAAGAAAAAGGATCCGGCTGACATTATTTTTGTGTTAAGAATTTTGAGCATCGCTGGGAATAACGGGAGATTCCTGATAGGCTCAAAAGTGGCATCGGAAATGGCCAGGTTGGAAACTCGGCCTTTTGTCCTCTGTCTCCCAGGCAGCACACTCCCCCCAAGGCCAAGCTCTTAATGGCTCCTGTGTCTCAGTTAAGCAGCCCTGATTGAACAGGACTGATGGGCACAGAACACTGAATGGGGGCCGTGGAGAAGGCCAAGGCGTGGCCGGCTCAAAATCACCCATTTGAAAGCTGCTTATGAAACCAGAATGAATGTTGGTGTCATCTTTCACTTGTGCAGTTTTTTAGAATTCAGCCACAGGTCTTCCTGGAGCCCTAGCTGGGGTTTGATTTTCTAGGCTGGGATGAAGATGAAAGAGACATTTATGTGGCAGGAGGGGGATTGGGACGTTGAACTGCTTTTAAATGAGGTGAAGAAACTCTCTCTTCTGCCTCCTTTCCCACTTCTGCTCTGGTGCTGACTTTGAAACCCCTTCCTAGGGAGGCTGAGAGGTGGGGTGCTTTCTGGAGCTGCTTTCTGAGGTTGGTTTTTTTGAAATACGCTGGAAATCTATCTCGGCTCCAAATCATCTGTTGGTTTTCATCACGGAGGGACAGGGAGGAGGGTGCCCGGGCGGCTCGGCCGGTCGGCCTTTGTGGCCCTCCCTCCTTCTGCCCAAGAGATAGATAACAGTGTTTGAAAGTCCGTGTTTATCGCAAGGGAACAGGGTGGTCAGAGAGGCATGGAGGAAGGAGCCGGCGGCCCTCCTCTGATGGGTGGGGAGCAAACTTTCCTTGTGAAGCACAGGCAGCCCGCAAGTTTGTCTGTTTCAAGAGGGGAAGAAATTTAAAGTGAAGCTCCAGAGAGATAAGTTTTTTCGGTCTGGTGCTTCATGGAGGCTTAACGATTCTAGTAGGGCCCTGGAAATGGCAGGGACCTCAATTTCCCCCCTTATGGGCTCCCTAACTAGAGAGGTTTGCAAAGCTTAAGGGGATTAATGCTCTTTAAACCTCTGCACTGCTTCCTGCTCCTCATGGGATCCGGGTGCTAATAAAGATGTACCAGCTTGGAAAGGCTGGTAAATACTGCTTTGTTGCCATGGCAACAGGCGAAACAAGAAGGACGCCGAGTATTGCTAACAAGAGCCCTTATGATCAAGAGTTTAAGGAGGGGGAAAAAAAGGTTCTTAAAAATGCAGAGAGTCTTGGCGAGGTAATTAGACTTGGTGCTCTCAAAGTAAATTTATAGTTTTACAGAGCATCACTGGAGTGCCTTGCTGCTTGCAATGTCACCCTCCATCAAGCGTCGAAGTGGCATCTCTGCTGAGAGCCGCCAGCGTCTGCTGCCATTGCTCTGGGGAGGCTGGGGCGGCGTCCTGAGACACCTTCCCACTTTCTCCTTCTCCTCGGCAAGGAGTCACTACATGTGTTCCCTTACCCAGGAAGTGTTAAAGAAGCTCTGTTTCCTGCCTCCTTGGTACTGAGAGATATGAGGGAATGTTCTACCCCTCCCGCACACCTGGGACGTTGCTGTTGTTGGCGACGATGTGAGGTGAAGAGGAACTCGCGTCCGAAGGCGCTCCCCGTGACGGGATGCTGGGCCGTGCTCTTTCCTTGCCTCGCTTCACCGCACCTGCCGGCTCACCCTGGGCAGTGTAGCCGTTATTGTGCCGGTTTTTCAGGTGAAGAAACAGAGGGGTTAAGGAAGGCGCCCCCGGAGATGCAGCCAGCCAGGGGGCAGAGCTGGGATTGAACCCCGGAGTGGCTGTAAAGCCCGGGCTTTCGGCCCCTGGACCGTATCTCTATAGCCCTGCTCACAGCCGTCCCCGCCTGCGGCTGTGGTCCTCGTTCCTGAGTCACGAGCAGCTCCTGCCGCCCCTGCTGGGGTCTTCTGTCCGGACGTGCTCAGACTTCCCGGGAACCTAGGGCTAGCTCTCGTGTTCCTTCCGTGCGTGGTATTCGTACGCTGTGCTGGACTCCTTGGAAATGCTTATGCTTGTCGTGTGTGTCTCAAAGTTCTGGGACCCCTGGGTGAGAAGTGGGCTGTGTGGGAAGGCAGATCACTGGCCTGAGGTCCCCAGGCTGGCCCGCTGACCGCCTCCTGGGTAATGGTGCCCTGCTGCTCAAGCCAGACGTGCGGCTTCGTCCTGGACCCCACCTCCTGCGCATCTGGCCAGTCTGTGTGTACACCCACCTCTGCATCACCCTGCCCCCTGCACCTACCATCATGCCCTGCTGGAAGCCCTGGCACCTCTCTCCCTGGCACCTGCAGCAACTCTCGGAGCTGCTGCCTCCAGGACCCCCCGCCCCAATCCTTTCAGAGGAGTCTTCCTAAACCATGATTCTGCTGGTGCCAAGTTTGTGGCTTCCCAGCCAGGTGCCTTCATGTGGCCTCCCAGGTGCTGGTTGACCAAGCCTTGCCTGCCTCTCGGCTGCCTTTCAGCCTGGGCTGTCTGCTTAGGATGTCCTGTGCCCCTGTAGTTCCTCGATCACCAGGGTGTCTCTCAGCTTTTGGACACATTAATCCCCACCCACCTTTCCTTTGACAAATTCCTGCGGGCCTCCAGCACGCAGCCTGGACCCACTCCCGCCTAGGGGGGTGTGCCTTCTCTCTCTTCTGTCATCCTCTGCTCACACTGTCCACATTCCCCACCCCCACCCCCAGCCCCCTCCTCAGGAACTGCAAGGACCTTAAGAGTAGGAGACCAGGTTCTATTCCTTTTGGTGTCCCTAGTACCTGAGACATAACAGGTACTTGGTACATGTTTATTAACTAGAGGAGTGAGAGGGTTTATCCTTACCACGTTGCTATGGCAACAGACTCCACAGTCCTTGGAGGTCAAGTGACTTGAGACCTTGGAGATCCCAAGGTCATATAACTACCCTACCTGAGCCCCTCCTAGAGTCCTACTCCCCCTGCAGCCAGGACAGGCTGCCCAGCCTCAGAACCACCTCTTCCTGTTGTGACTATTAAACCCATGTCCCGGTGGAGCCTGGAGACCACGCCCGAGACACTTTACACCCTCGGGCGTAAAGGTAACACATGATCTGAGTTTTGTTGCTTGTAAATTTCTTTTATGCCGATAAACTCGGAACTGGATTGGAATTGAACGTGGGACGCTGTCCAGTATCCATCAAGAATGTGATGGTAAACATTTACCGTGTTTTTTTCTCCTTCTTCCCCACAGTATCAGTTTTCTTATTGAATTTGGGAAGCAATGACAATTGATTAAGTTGCAGTGGAGCTTGCCCTGAAAGGAAATGATTGATAATCCGTTTAGGTCTGAGTTGCTTGCTTTTCCCCTCCTGATTTCCTTGGCCACTTTTTCAATTACCAACTGTATTTAGCTTGCTTTGCTGGCTGTAACTCATTTCCCCTTCCTCCAGGATCTGCAGGGAAGTT
Source organism: Hippopotamus amphibius kiboko (assembly GCF_030028045.1). Classification (NCBI taxonomy): domain Eukaryota; kingdom Metazoa; phylum Chordata; class Mammalia; order Artiodactyla; family Hippopotamidae; genus Hippopotamus; species Hippopotamus amphibius. The sequence goes on along the minus strand of NC_080202.1, from coordinate 26,784,742 downwards.
GTAATGCAGTGTTGGAGTAGTGACATCTAATTATTGCCCTGAGACATCAGTTAGAAATGCAAGAATACATCTTCCTTGAGGGGGACAGAGAAGGACTCTGGGGCTGTGAAGCAGAACAGGTCTGCCCCAGCACATCAGCCCCTGGGGTATTGGGAGGGAGGTCACGGTGTCCTGGAACAGCATGGCCTCCTGGCCCATGTGGCCCTCTGGTGGCAAAGGTCATGTGATTGATCTCCCAAGTGGACTGATTGGCTCACTTCTGGGAGAAAAGGTACTCAGGGGTATGTGTCACCGTGGGTGGTTGGTGCCCTTATCTTTATTGTTTTACCATCTACAAGGTACTTTTACATAGCCAGATTTGATAGCTTGAGATCCTCCCAACAGCACTGTTATAAAGGGAAGGAGAAATTAAATTAGCTTCTATGTCAACCTTCCCAAATTAATCAGTGTGCAATCTCTAGCCCTTACTTGGTGTTCAGTAACATTCATTGCCACGGCCACCTTCCAGTGTGGTTGTATGGGGTGTGTGATTACACCCGTGTCACGGATGGAGAGACTTGTCCACTGTGGTTCAGTGGGCGGAGTGCGGACCCCACGATGGGGATAGTGAGCGTGCCCCATGAATGAATAGCATCCCTTGTCCCCGCCCGAGGAGCGAACAGATTGATAAACAAGGCAAGGGAGTATCGAATGGCACTTCTCATCTTACTCAGTGAGGTGAGGGGCAGGCCACGCGACCCCACCGCCGGGGACTTCCTCCATGGTGCGCGAGGCTGCACTCCGGGGCTGGGGTGGGGACTTACGGCCAGGGAGTGGGGGGAACTTGTGCTCGCTGCTGGAGGCTCCCTCTGGACAGGGAGAAGGTCGCTACCCCGTGTATCTTTCCCTGTTTACTAGGAACCCAGTCATGCTACCTCTTTCTAGACAAGGTGAAACCAGGAGTATCCCTGAAAAAAACAAGGGATCACTCAGGAGCTGGAGGCTTTTCCCAAGATGTCATGATGGAGTCTTAAGGCTCTGCCCTTGGGCCCCAACCCCGTTTGCCTCCTGCTCCCGGCACTGTTGCTTGATGTGCTTGGAATGAATGCAGGAATGCCAGCACCACCCAGCTCATTTCTCAGTCACCACGAAGTCCCCGTGGACTCTGCGGGGTCTGGTTTACAAAGGGGAACCCGGCCCGGGAGGGCGTGGGGCCGAGGACAGGCTCAGCGGGCTGCTGGCTGGTCCCCTGCAGCCCTGGGCAGGGGTGTTCGCTCTTCCCCCGCCCACCTGGGGTCTGTTGGTGCATGTTCCCTGTTTGGGATGGGGAAGGGGGGAGACCCAGGGTTTCTCTTGGGTGTGCAGAATCCCTGATTCCAGAACACCGTTGGTGAGGGAGAAGCAGCCCCAATTTTGATCAGAGTCAATGGGGTGAAACGGCAGAGCTGTGTTTCCTGGACACTGAATATTTCTTCTAAATGTTCAGGCCCATGACCAAGGCAGCTAAGTCAGCGGACTGTCAGCATTCCAGAAAGTGCTGTCTCCCTGGATGCTGACCTGCCCCCAGAACGGCAGCCCACTGAGCCCGCCCACACCCCTCCCCCCTTTTGGTTTTCACTACATATTTTTCTAAGAAGAGCAAGGGGGAGAGGAGTGGCAATTTCTCATAATAACCACCCTCCCGTTTTCCGAGATGGAGCTTGCCTGCTGCTGGTGTGGGGAGCTGACAAAATATTTAAATAAAAGCCCTGGGGAGAAGGACATACTTAGATTATGAAGAGAAACTCCCCACAGTTACGGTCTCGGCGTATCAGGTCCCTCTGTAATTACACCTATTCAGCACTGCCGTTTCTAGTCACCACGCAGCCATCCGAGGGAAGACGGGCACTATAAAAGTGGCCCCGGAACAGTCTCTTTGAAAAGACAGTCAATGATCAGAGCTATGAACAGTGTCTTTCTGACCAATAGCAAAGATGGTGGGCTCCCCCCTTGGGCTCTGTTCTTGGGGCCCCGTGTCCTGGAATGAGTAGGTGGGGATGGGAGTGTTGGGGCCGCCCGAAGACTTTGATTTCTTGGAGACCCCAGCATCTGGGCGAGACCCAGCCTGTCAGCAGCGGTGGAGGTGAGGTCCTCGCTGGCCTGAGCTGCCTCCTTGTTGTCTGCTTTTGGAGACACGTCTTTCCTGGTGGCCCACCAACAAAGCCACCACTCTAGGTCACTTGCCCCATCTGCAGACCAGCCCTTCTGCCTGTTCTAAACCTCTAGCCCTGCCAAGAGCAAAGGCAAAGCAAAGGATTCCACTGTCCCTGTGGAGTTCTGAGTCACAGAACTTTCCAGGTTCTTCCTGGTTGGGCTGACACATATCTAGAACAGAGGCTCTTTGATGCTGTTTTCATTCATACCCAGCCTCGATGGGTACCACAGAAGGAACATTACTTGCTGCCCAGAACACTGCGTACATCAAGAGAACTACAACATGGGATGTTATCTGTTCCGCCTACCTTGGAGGGAGAGTTTGGGTAAAAGACAGAGGACAGAGTTTGGAAAGTTAAGGCTATGGAAATGACAAGGATGGTGGGGGAAAGATGACAAGCCCCCCTGCCCTTCTCTCCTGGCCCACCCAGACCTCCCTGGACAATGAAGTGGTTTCCCCTGACTCATGTCTCCAGACCATCAGCTGGTGACCTACAGCAAGGCAAGCTTCCCTGGCTGGGGACTGGCTGGAGGGGGGAGGGCCTTGGTGGAGGCTGAGGACGCGTGCAGAGCTGGGTGGTCTGGCTCCTGCCTCCCAGGGCTTCCCTCAGCCCTGCCCATAGCCACATTAACCCTAGTGGTAAACGTATAAAAGGGACCATGTGGGACCAACTTCACTGATGACAGCTTGCAGCCCAAAGGATGCCTGTCCCCGCTTCCACGCCTCAGGCAGCACCCCTCCAGCCTCTGCCTGGGGCCAGCCCGTGTCTACCCAAGAGCCAAGGTAGCTGGGCATCTGGAAAGTTTGGCTGCAGTGGCCCAGCGGTCACCAACCCTGGGCTGTCCTGCATCCCTGCAGAGGCTTCATAAAGCAGGAGCAGGGTCTCTGTGATCTCTGCCGGGTCCTCCTTTCAGTGTGACTCCTTAGCCACGATTGGTTGGTGGGAAGGAGAGAAGGCGGGGTCGTAAAATCAGTTCTGCAAAATGCCAAGCGGGTTTTCGGAGGGCCCCCAGCCATCTGGATTTGTGCTCTGAACATACCATGTTAACGGGCTTTAAAGTAGAAACATGTGTGATCATGGAAGACTAGCAGTGGGGCAATGGAGGAGACAGTTTGAAATTGCTGTTTGGTATCTCCCGGTACAGTAGCAAACGTGAAAAGCTATTACAGTACATGGAAGCGGTTCATTGCGTAATGACATCTTCATAACTTGCCTTGCCAGCTGGCTTCTCGCAATAGTTTTTTGGGGAAAATTTTGCTCTTTTAAAATACTTGGGGGTGGTGGTGATAGAGGGGGAGACTTCCTGTGTCCTGAGCCCTTCTGCTGAAACTCCAGGGGTGGGGGGATTGCCGAGTGCACCCTGCACGGAGCCCTGCAGGGGTTCGGGAAGGACTTGCACTAGACTCCTTGGGGATTTACGGGGATTTACACAGTCTGCTTCGTGGACGGTGTCCAAAACTCTTCTCTCTGTACTGCTTCCTCCCACCCCCTCCAAACCACTGTGTTTGGGGAGAAATGCGTTTAGGAAGCAAGGACTCAGACTGCCTGACTTCAGAAATCCCGGCTCTTAACCACGTGCCAGCTGAGTGACCTCAGGCAGGTTACATAACCTCTCTGAGCCTCAGACGCCCCTCTGCAAAATGAGATGACAGTAACCCCTGCCTCCTAGGGTTCTGAGGGGCGTCGTTCAGACAATGTCTGTCCAGTTCTTAGCAGGAGCGCAGTCAAGGAGGTGATGGTCAGCAGTTACAGGTGTGCCTCTGCAGTTTGTTTTTGGTTACCTGATCTGTGCGAAGTGATGGGTCGTGGGGTTCTGTTTTGTGAGCACCCAGGAAGGAGGCAAGACCGTTTTGCCCCAGTCAGAGAGTGGTGGGAGCAAAGCTGTGGGCGGATGGAAAGCCCACCCCACTGCCCTCCTGGGCCATGCGGGAGCTGCTGCCCCGTCTGGGGCGGGGTGGGGGGTGGTGAGGGCGCAGCGGCTTTCCAGGACCGCTCCAGTGGGTGGTGCACATGGCAGTGAGGTCGGTGCCTCGGCCCCCTGATGAGAACCCTCTGCCCAGGCTGATCCACACGTCTAGGGCGTCAAGTCTAGAAACCGCTAGTTTTTCCGCTGTCTGTTCTTGGGTGATGATGCAGAGACCCCATGACCCAGAAGAACCACAGCCTCGGGGTGGGGCGGTGCCAGCAGGGCTGGGGCTGGGTGCTTGGAGAGGGCTCTGCCAAGGCAGTGGGCGGCGTGCTTGGTGTTCTTGCCCATCTGCCCGGAGCAGCCGCTTTGCCCGCGTCTCAGTTCCCTGAGGACGGTCAGCCCCGACAGGCCCTGCGCGGGACACGCGTCTCTGCTCCTGCCCGCCACCTCCTGCGTTCAGCCCAGCGCTGCCACGTCTGTGCTGTCGATTCTGGGAAATCCCACAGGAACTGTGCTTGAACCAATGGTTCAGAGGCTCTCCCGCCCCCACCCCTTCCTGGCCTTTCATCCAGACTGCAGACAAACAGCACGAAGAACCGATTGCCTAGTTGCTCTTTCCTCTTCTTGGGCTCCTCCCTGGGGAGGAGGCAGGCAGACTGCGGGGAGGACCGAAAGGTGAGAAATCTACAGCCTGGCACCGAGAACAGCCTTTCCTGCCCCTCACAAGCCGTGTCGCATTATCCAGAAAGGGGTCAGCCTGCATGTTCGGTCAGAATGTTAGAGGCCTGGACGTTGCCCTGCTAGCACCAGCCGATGGCAGTTACCCTCATTTTATAGATGAGGAAACGGATGGCCGGAGAGAATTCGTTCATTCATTATTTGAATTTGCAGCTCTGGAGTCCACCAGGGCTGGATTCAAATTCTGGTTCTTTCTACTTAACTATCTGTGTAAGTGGCTTAACTTCTCTGAGGCTGTTTTCTCATCTGTAAAACGGGGATGAGAACACTTCCTCAGATGGTGATTGCTACAGATGAAATGAGAAGGCATATATAAAGTGCCTAATATATAGGAGTGTCCCTTGCTGGTCCACCCTGTACGCTCTAGGGGATGCCACACGTCCTCACTGGAAACCACAGGCCAAGGTGAGTGGAAGCACAGAACTGGTGCCACAGCCCTTCCCCAGCTCTGTGCTGTCACAGCAGATGACAGTGACCCCAGCATTCCCATACAGCGCACCCCACACTGCAAACGTGGGTCAGCTTCCCGGTGGGTGGAGGAGAGCCATCTTTTAAAAATATTATATTGGGGGAAAAATATGCTGGTCATGTTTCACCAGCATAAAGGAATGCAGTCACTTAAGACGTGACAGACAAGCGGGTGGCGAGCAGATCAGATCCTTGAGGCCTGCTGTGTGGACGGTGTGTTCGGTACATTCATACCAGTGGCTGCAGGCCGTGGAGGCCTGTCCTCCACAGTGAGATAATTGTTCCTCCTGCTGGTTCCCATGGAAAGTTCTGTTCCTTTGCAGCCCCACCCTTGGGGACCGTTTACGTGATGCTGGGCACTTCACAGACATTAGCTGGCCTGTGAGCCGGGAACCCCTTGTGGAGCTGGGAGAAGCTGAGAGCAGCTAGGCTGCTCGTCCGAGATCCCAGGCTGGGCAGTGCAGTGGTGACGTGAGCTCGGGGCTTCTGAGCCCCGAAGCCCATTTCCTGCCTGCTGCACCACCCCGCCTTCACAGATGCTGTGGCATGGAATTAGGCTCCACCCGTGTCAGGTGATCTCCAGTCCTTCCTGATGTGGACTGTGGACTGCCAGAAATCATGTATCAGTAACAGTCACATGGTAGTGGGGACACAAAGGCCTCAGTGTGCAGGTGGCCCCGTCCCCAGAATGGAGGTTTTGCATTTGCCTTTCACCCCCTGCCTCCTGGCCCCCGAGCCCGCCACCCTCCCCAAGGTTGCTGTGATTAAGGAGTTTGCAAAAGTCCCATTGTCTGGCCTGGTACACGCTCCGCTGAACAGCCCACCTGAGCCAGAAGGGGCCCAGGCGTCTCCCCCGACGTGTGTCACGTGGCCAAGCACAGCCTGGTGGTAGGACATCCTCTGTGGGGAGGCTCCTGTGGGTATTCCTCACTGTGCAGCCAGGACGTTGTGCTCCAGACACAAAGACCCCGTGTCGCTGGCTGCCCACCCTCCCCACCTGAGCGGGGGCTGTGATGTGTGTTTGCTGCGCTCTTGTTGGAACTGGGCATGGATGCCTGGGTTTGGGTGCACAGTAATTCAGAATTGCCCAGGAGGTTGTATTTGCGGGCATTGGTCAGGGCGGCCAGAAGGTCACCTGTGCAGACATCACGGGACTCCTATGACCCTGTCGTTGGTTGGCATGGCTTTGGTTTGTATTTTTGCCCCTGTGCGCTCAGATGCCTTTCTTTTGTCCGTGGAATTTCTGGATGTGTGAGGTCTTCCACTGCTTAGGGGATGTTTCTGGACCTTAGTTAGGTGTCCAAGTACAGTAGCCTGGAAACCACCAGGAAGCCCAGGAGTTTGTGTTGGTAGTGGTGTCAGAGGTCAGAGGTTAGAGCCCCTCTGAGGCCATCTTCAGCCACCTTGTTGGCATTGAAAGTCTGCGTTGCAGCCTGAATCCTAGGAGGGGTCTTGGAGACACACTGCCAGGGAGTCCCCACCCTAACGGGAGCTTGCAGCCTGTGCCCAGGGAGGTGCGTAGGGGTACAGAGTGTGGTCCGCACCTCAGAACTAGCAGTCTTATTAAGTTTCTGATGATTGCTAAACTGTATGTATTTCATTTGCTCATTCGCTCAATAAATGGTGCGAGCACGTGTTCGGCACTGAGTAATGCTCTTCTGCACCCTGCTGCACACTCTCGCTCAAGAGACTGCTCTGTGTCTGAGGACTTTTTATAGGATCCACAGTGCCTGGTGCTGTGCTTGGGGAGCATCTTTGGAGAAGAAAGAGTTCATGGTGGATTTTCCATTTTCTGTAGGATAAGGGCTGAGCGTTTCAGCACAGTACTTGAGCCTTCTCAGAGTTCCAGCCAGTTCTCCCAGCCTCACCTCATACCCTGGTTCTTGAGCCCCATCCTCCTGCCTGCTGTTTCCAACACACACATTCCTGCAGCCCTTCCTGACTCTGTACCTGCCCCTCTCTTCACCGGGAATGCACTTCTCTGCCCTTTGGTGCCTGAAAGCCCTCCTGCATCCTTGCAGGGTCATCCTTCCTCTGTCCCACCTCCGGCACAGCCTTGGTGGGTTTGATTTGGGATGTTTGCCTGTCCCTCCCCTGCTAAGGGCAGGGATCGCTCTGAAGACAGGGACCTGTTCTGTGTTCACCCCCAGGGCTAGCACCACAAAGCCTGGCACCTCTGATTGAAAGAATTCGTTTGAGCAGCTTTGGATGGTGCTGTACCCTCCTCTGCTTCAAAAGGGAAGGCATTTCAGGCAGACGTCCCCCTCTTGCCACTCTCCTTGCTCTCAGGCTCCCTGGGTTTGGTGAAAATTGGCTGTAGTCACGAGACACCTCTGTTGCCTCCTAAATAACATCTGTTTACTTTCCCGAGGGGAGTAGCAATTTAGGATAAGCCAAGAGGAGCGAAAGCCCCCTTCCTTTTCTCGGCTGCCTGCGTGTTGCTGGGCCACTTGGGCAAACCCCCACAGACATCCTCACAGACGGGAGAAATTGGGGGCTGTGTGGAAGATGTAACATGGGCGGGTAGGGTTCACAGAAGAGCAGCATTTTGGGTCTGCTTGTTCGGAGAAGCCGAGAAGTGGCAGGGAGCACCTCCAGACCCCGAGCCTGTTGGTGCTCCATCTTGAAGGATGTGCTCCCTTCCCAGGGAGCAGGGCCCAGCCCCCGCATGGAGACCAAGGCGGCACAGTGATACATACTCGAGGCTTCGTGTAAGTTAATTCCTTTTGGCACGGCCCCAGATATCTTGATTAAATGGCCTGTGAAGTGCTGAGATATCTTGATAATGTACGTTCTACATTTGATTATGTAATCAATTATGTTGCTCCTAATAAAATGTAAAATGAGTTACAAAAGCCACGAGAAGCCTGTACCGTGTGTCGAACGGAGAAGGTCTCCTGCAGGTGGGTAACCCTGAGTCCACCTCCGTGTCCGGGGCGACCAGCAGGGCAGCTGCTGGGTTTACCCTCCTGGACCACGCCGCTGTTTGCAGAGGCTCACATGGACAGCGCAGCACAGCATTGCCTTCTGAGAGGAAAATGGTTTTATTCACTCAGCAACTGAGGGAGCGTGGATTCGGCCCAGCTCACGCACCTCAGGGCAGAAGTGAGACGAGAACGCAGCGGAGCCGGGTTGGCCCCTGAGGCTGCCACCGAGCAAGTTGGGGCCACCAGTCAGTTTATGAAACAATGAAAGGGAGAGTGTTCAGAGGACGCCGGGGGCCTCCTGCAGCCAATCAGGACAGTCGCGTGTGGCTTTCTCCGCCTGCCTCGGCAGCGGCACGCCCACTGGGGAGGAAGCAGGATGTCCTAGAAGGGGCGCGCTCCGACCCATCCTGCCGGCGCGAAGGGCCCGAGGGGTCTGCCTGTCCACGCCCCATGGGTGATGCTTCTCCAAGGACACTTCCCTGTAGCCGGGAGCTTGGGAGGTGTGGGGGGCAAATGGTCATTCTCACGCATGACAGAAGGGTCTGTTCAAAAACAGCCCGCCCCGTCCCACTGACAGGCTGCGGCGGCATTTTTGTTTCTGTTTAAACCATCGCTATCAACCAGTTGGAATATAGGCGCGGAGTATCGCGGGGTGTAATCTAATTAGTATGAAGTCAATTCAGTCGCTCCTTTTGTATCTCGTGATTAAATAAGTGGGGAAAATGGCTTGAAAATTAGGTGCTAGAACGACCCAATTACATTTCTGTAGCTTTTTGTATTCAATTTCATAAACAGTTTTGCTCTTCGCTGGTTAATCAGTGAATGCCTTTTTCCAGTTTGAAAAGCACTTTTGAAATTATAATGCAATTAAATTGTGTGTGGATGTTCTGGCATAGCGAGTGTGAAAGCCGGGGGCTTGGCAGGCTGCCGTGTTGTACCTTGACTGTAATGAGTCCCCAGGCTGGCAGCTTGCGTGTGTCATTCATAATATTGTCCATGCTGGGTTACTGTTAAGTGCAGCTGCCTTAACCGGCAGTTAACCAGAGACCGCCGGTCCCCTCTCTCAAGCAGGGTGTCCGTGCCTCGAGCGACGGGGCTGTGCCTTGGAGATGCCAGAACGGCAGGGCTCCTCCGGAGGCTTCCCCGGAGCACTGGACAGTCGGGTGTCTTCCTGATCGATGAAGCTGGTGACTCTGAGATGGTCCACTCACCCGTGCCCAGGAAGGTGTGGGATGAATTTGTCCCCCTTCTGCATGGCCACCCAGTTTTCTCTGTCGACAGTTAGAACAGACTGTGGAAGGGGAAGAAAGGAGGTAGAAGACGTCTTGGGTGCCTTGCTGTGCGCCCAGCATTGCAGTACGTACCTTTACTGAATCCTTACAATAAGCTTGTCAGAGAAGTATTGTCCCAGTTTTACAAAGACACTGAGGCACAAGGCGATTGATAGCTTCCTGTAAGTGGTGGCCTTAACGTTGGGACCTGAGCTTGTCCAACTCCAGAGCCTACGTTCTATCCAAGTTTCTGGATCAGGAAGACACACGGAAATAAAGGCCCGGATGGGAGCTCTGTGCAGGAGGTGCTGTCTGGGACAGAGGGGGACAGGAGCCCTCCCTGTTCCGAGTTCACAGAGGGACGCTGGGTGGGGAAAGAAGTGTACTTTGGGTTTTTCCCCTTCCAAATCATTATCTAATCACGCTCCTACTCCTTTGGACTTTGGGGGTGTGACTCAGGACGATCTATAACGTGGGTGCAGGACACAGGACAGAGTCTCCAGGTCGGGGTGAAGAGAAGATCCAGGGGAATGCTGGCCAGGCACAATCCGGCGGGTAGGTTCAGGAGGACCTGTCCCGGCCCCACGTCCCTACCCCCCCATCCATAGCAAATAGCAAATGTGAGATATGAAGCCGGAAGGAGGCAGGTCCTGAGCACCTCACAGTAGGAGGTGGTTAAATCATTCTGATTCTAGAACTTTCTTAGCTCCTTTTAACGGCTCCACTCCTAACAGTTAACACCTAGCTCCAGCCTCTCATCTCCCTTCTTCCCTGCGGGTTCTTGTTCCTGTTAGAGGCCCTCGAACGGAACCTGGTTTGCTGGAAATGAGTGATATTAAACTCCTGGAGGGTCCTTTTCAGCACATTCCTTCGTATTAAACTTGACATCAACTCTCAACTGAAGGGGAGTACCTGTGGCCTGGTTATTGTAATGCCCGCTGAGTGGGAATGACAGGCTTTGCGCCGAGGCTGGGCTCTGGAGGGCTGCAGAGCTGTGATGGTGTTTATTGACGAGAGACGAGGCTGGGAGCTGGGAGTGAGCACACCTGGGCTGCCCATGGAGGTGGAAGGGGGGGCGGAGGGATATATTTACTGAGCTCTCTTGGACGTAGAAGACTGTTTCACGTTGCAGCCTCTTTTAAAGAAAAATTTTGGCCACGTGCCTGGGAGAGCTTGGGTCAGGTGCAACATCTGTTTTGCAGTAAAGCTCGGCAAAGCTAGGATGGGGAGGTGAAGGGGGTGGGATGGTGGATTAGAAAGAGGGAAGATGGGGCTCTTGGGAGTAAGCTTAGGTTTTGCTGGGACGTGTGTAGTAACTGCTAGCATGTGCTTCTAATCATCTACCACCAGATGTTCCCAGAGTGGGAGACGGAGGGGCCTTGCCCAAGAGTTCCCTGACGGGGAACAAGTAGCTGAGAATTGGAAACGGGCCCCAGTTTGCTTGCCAGGTGTTTGCTCCTTCCTGGAACATCTGGAGGGAGGATGGTAAAGAGGCAGCTCTGCCCCAGTCTAGAGTCTTGGGGTCAACTGTCTCACTGGTGAATCCTCTAAAAGGTGGACATTCTGGCCATGAAAGGAGCCTTGAAAATCCTCTGCACTGACCCCTCCTCATCCAGGACCTGCTCCACCTCAAAGTTTGAACTTCCAAGACTCAGCCCAAGGCTTCAAAACAGGCTTTTTGCGTGCCTGGGCCAAAAAGACACCCATTTCTGGAGAGGTGCAGGTTTTTCAAGATGCTCAGAGGAAGAAGTAAGAGAAAATGGGTGTAGGAAGATGAAGAATCAGCTCCTGACCAAGTTTCTGGTCCAAAATGAAAAGATTCAAAATGTCTTTTAAGGTGGCAGCTGTCCCAAACCAGTGAGCCTTGTGGAAATTCCGTGAGGACCTCACAAGGAATTAATGAACACGTAGCCCATCCTGCCTCCCAGACCTCCGTTCAGGGCCTTCTGGGTATAACTTCCCCATGGAACCAAGATGATCCTCCTGGCAGAGACAGGTTACCCAACTGGCGAAGACTTTTGGGGTGTGGTACAGGATCCCAGGATGGCAGTGCAGAAGGCCAGTCGCCAGGTCCCTGAGTGGATGTGCCGTCAGCCAGGCTGTCTCTGGGGAGCCCAGTGGCGAGGGGGTGTGAAATGGGCCTGCCTCCAGGGTTGGGGGGAGATCTCCCATCAGGACCCAAGCCACTTGCCCACACCCACTCAGAAAGACACTCAAAAAAGGAAACCAAAAGGCAATTATGGGATGTCCATGTGATGGGTTATGACACATCCATTAAACTGACGTTTACAGGGAGTTTTTACATGACACGTGGAAATGCTGATGACATAATATTGCATGAAAAAAAGCTATAAAATGTATATACGCTATGAATCACGCTAAAATTAGAATCAGCTGGGGAGTTCTTAGAGCGTACCAATTCCCAGGCCCCACCTCAGACCCGGTAAATCAGAGGTTCTGAGGGTGGGGTCTGCACATGTGTTTTTTTTTAAGCTCCCCACGTGATGGGGGTGTGCGGCCTGGGCGGAGAGGTACTGCAGTAAAGCAGTGTTTGTGGAAGGAGAGCAAACCTCCAAACTGTTGCCAGTGGTTTTTCTCTTGGGGAGGAGTGGTGGTTTCTCTGGTGGGTTCTAAGTCTGTGTCTTAATCATTTCTGAATTGTCCACAGTTTTGCAGGTAGCATGGGATCTGTGAATAGAATGGGGGCCTCTGCCAGCTGGTGTAAATGGATGGGGTTGGAGACCCAAGTCAGGCGCCGCCTGCAGTCTCCTTGCCTTCCTTCTTGTCTCAGGCCCTTGAGATTCTGTTGATTTATTTTGGTGCTCCCAGCGAGGAGGCCATAGTGCCTATTCAGAATATTTATCAGGAAAACAAACAGCCAAAAACAACCGATTTGAGACAAAGTAGGGGAGCCAGCCTAGTCCCCGCTGCCTTTGCTCCTGTGGGTGTGACCAAGGTCGCCAGAGCTGGGCAGGTTGGCATGCACTCTGCGTAAGGTGGGGGTCCCAAAACCCAGTCTGCCGGGCCAGCGGGGCTTGGCTTTCCTCTCCCAGACTTCTGGGAGGAGGACAGGCAGGGGGCAGGCGGTCAGGGCAGCAGTTACAGCCTCCCCCCTGCAGGTTAGGGTGAAGCACGAGCCACGGCGGGGCTGAGGGCCTGTGCCCACCGTGGCCGGTGCTGCCTGCTGTGTGGCTGACGAGGACCCGGCAGGCGCGTGCGGTCAGCTGTAACGGGCTCCGCGTTGGTGCGTGGGCTCCAGCTCAGAGCTTCTGAGCGGAAGGACGGGATGGTGAGCAGTGTTTCATTTCTGGAGCTGTGGCGGCTCTAACTAGGCATCGAGCTTTTGCCCAGTCCTGACATCATTTTATCATTTAGCTCCGAGGAACCAGCGGCAGGGAACGCGCCACGAACCTTTCACTGCCTGTCAGTGACGAGGAGGCGGGCGGGCCGCCCCCGGCAATGGAGAATCAATCCACCACTAGCTTGTGTCACTTGTTAAATCTTCTCCCTGCATCACAGACTGAGTGGCCTGACCATGCACTGTGAGAGGGGAGCACTCAGGGAGGGGAAGCCTGGCCCTGCCACCCGGGCCCTGGGCAGCCTGCCCGCTCGTCCAGGAGGCCTGCTTCTGACCGACCTAGTGGTGGTTTTCTTGCCTTTACCTCGGATACCTCCAGACACTGGCTGTCTGGCCAGAGGTGAGACCGGGGACACCTCCTCTTGTCCTTGTCATTTGATTCATGGTGTGGCCAAGGTCAAGGGTCACCCAGTCTATGCCTTGGTTTCCTCTTGGATTCAAATGGGGATAATAATCCCTTTCAGGATACCTCATTGGATGATTGTAAGGATAAAGTGAAATCACCTATGGGAATGGTTTTGAAAAAGACAGTGGTGACATAATAACAGTAATTATAATAATGACACATCAAGAGCAAATGCAGACACTCGGCAGTTCTTTCTCTTTCTGCTTCCCACTGGGCAGGCAAGCAGCTTACACCGAATGGGAAAGTCGATACCGCCTACAGCTGATGGTGTGCTTCTGGCCCCCCGAAATCAGGAGAGGGTCCCAGGCATCTCTCTGCAGGGGCCCCTCCTCCTCCACACCGTCTCAACCTGTGCACAGCTGCCCTTGTTTTCCAGATCCCCAAACAAGGATGCTGTATCATGAGGCCAACTATTGTTCCTGTCTGCTTTGGGGGTGTGGTGGGGAAGCTGGAAAGCTGATCAGCAATTCCAAGGAGGAGATCAGTGGCCTGTAGCCCGTCGAGGGCAGGTGACCCTAACAGGTCTGTGCAGCAGAATGGGACCCTGGGGCCTGAGCTTCCTGGGGAGCAGCGAAGGAGTTGGCATCACTGAGGAAGGAATGTCACCGGTTCGGGTGAGGATTCAGAGGTTTAATCAGCAAAGCTATTTAGGTCCCAGTGAGTCTGTGAGAATTATTTTGAGCTTCACCCTGTTCCGGAAATGTTGGGTTCGCTAAGCACGATGGTATTTGGCACCCGCAACCTGGAAAGAGTGAGGGCTTGCCATGCAAGCCTGCAGGATTAGAGGAATTTGCAGAGCTCCCGAGCCCGGGGTTGCCTACCTGTAGTTTGGGGGGGTGGGGGTGGGGAACAGGGTCTCAGAACTCTAGCTTCTGAGGAGCAGCTTTGTAAAAGACCCGTCTGTTTACCCTTTTCCTTAAGGAAATCTGTCCCAAATTAGGGTTATTCTCTGCTTGCTTCTCTTGTCCATTTTGTCACCTAGAGGCGCAGCTGATGCGGCCTCAGATCCTCCTGGCACAGGAGCAGGTGCTGAGCCAATACTGACTGAATCAAAGGGAGGGAACGCGGTCCCTTCTGCGTGAAGCGCCCTCCTTGCCCCGGAGCTGGCCTTTCTGCCCCAGAGGCTGCCACCCTCTGCACGTCAGCACGGCGCCACACTTGGGTAGCACCTGCTCCCCCGGCACCCTGATTTAGAGGAGCCTGGGTTTGGGTTTCTGTTGTAAACTCTATTTTTAACTAAGCTGAGCGGAGACCTGGCTGAGGTGGCTGAGACTTACGGGCCTTTGGTGACCTGTGCGATGGTAACAGGGGGCATCCTCAGCGGGCCGTACAAGTGTGGACGTGCCCAGCCGCTCAGCCTGAGGACCCCAGGTGGGCAGTGACCTGGGACGGAGCTTGGGCAGGAGCTCCCCCTGCTAGGCCCCGGGTGCACAGGGCAGCCTCCTGGGATGCCTCTGTGCTGGTCTCTGCTGTATTGCCCGTGACCACTTATCAGCATCTGCCCTTGTTGGTCAGCATTGCCTGCTAGTTATTGAAAAGGCACTGACTTATGTTATGGTTCGCAGGTGCATTGACGCTTATAATAACCTTCTGAAGCAATAACGATATTATAATAAAAGAATATAATAATAGTACTAATAACAAAGAACTTCTGCTCATTGATCCCTTGATATGTGTCCTGCTCTGTGCAGAGTGTTCTGTGTTATCTCATGAATAAGATGGGTAGGGAGGATGTTTCTGGGATTGCCATTTTTCATATTCACTCACTTGACAGGTTTTTGTGAAATGCAGGTTCTAGGGACAGGGAATTTGGTAGAGAGCAACGCAGACTGAAATCTCAGGCCTCAGTGAAGAAGCTGGGACTGTAGAGGTCACGTGAGTCACCCACGGTGATCCAGTTCACGAGGATGGAGCTGGAGATCAACCCCCTCCTCACCGCAGACCCTCTGAGCATCCCAGGCCCCCAGGCTTATCAGCAAGGATAACCCATCAGTCATTTGGCCTCCACTGTACGCTGTGTGAGCGCTAAATCTTCCATTTATCCTGGTTGCCCTTCCAGGGGGCTGATGGAGAGGAAGGTCCAGGCTTTAGGGATAGATGGACGTGGACTTGCATCCCAGCTCAGCTACTCACTTATGAAGAGGCCATGGCAAGGGACTTCACTGTGCTGAGTCTCAGATTCTGCAGTTGTCAAGTTGGGATAGTATTACCTGCCTCGAGGGCAGGTTGGAAGGATTAGAGATACTATGAAAGGGTTAAGACTTATGCACTAATAAGTAAATGGTGGTGGTTGTGATGATAATGATGGTGGCCCAATAAAAGGCGCAGCCACGTGGGGAAGGAACGTGGCTCATCCTCGAGCAGAGCGCGTCAGCGCGTAGCTCTGCCCCTGCCTTGGTGGGCTAGGGTCTTTTGGTCCCAGGCTGGGAAGTGGATCTCCAGCCCCTGCCCCTCTGTGCTTCCCCAGCCCCAGCGCTCATATCATCCATCCTGGCCCAGCAGTGCTGCTGGTCTTCGGGGAGAGTGAATGGCCAAGGCGCTACTTAACTCCTGGCATCTCCCCAGCCTTTGCTGGCCTCTGCCACTGCCAGCTTCTTTCCCCATCACGATTTGGTTATGTCCCTTTGCAAGCCAATGAAGTAAAATAAGCGGGTCCGTTATTCCTTCTGGCTGGCACAAAGCCAGGAATGAAGACCCAGAAGGCAAGGTTCTCGTGAGCTGCAACACAGGTGGTTGAGTTGGACCGTCCTCCAGTGGGCTGGGACATGCGGAAGGGGTGGCTCTGGGCTGGGGCCTAGAGAGGCCAGCCCATGGACCAATCCCCTGATCCCACATGAAGAAGGCTGTTTCAGGTCATCTCCCCAATGCTTGAGCCTCCGGTGGCCATCCCTAGCCTCTCCTGCAAGGTTGCCACCTTGGAAGGCAAGGCTGGTTGCATTGAGGAGGGTACAGTGTTCTAGGTGCAGCCTTGCCAGGTGACAGTGGGTAGAGCAGAGAGGTCTCTTCTCTGAGCATGGGTTCTGTCCCAGCGCCTGCCTTCTGTCTGTCTTCTCCCAAGAAACGTGGAGCTTCTGGTTCATCAGTCTTAGGGATGAGCAGGTAGGCAGCTTCAAAGAGACAGAAATGCTGCCTTTTGTTTTAAAAAAGAACCCCAGCAGGAGTAGATTCCTGTCCTGGCTGCCTGCTGTCTGCTGCCCTCACCTCCAGGCAAGCTCATTCACGGGAGACAGTGAACTGGGAGATCCAACCAGGGCTTTGTCTGGCTTGTGGTTTCTGCGGCACCACTGACCCCAAGATGCTGAAACATCCGGTCTTGCTGGTGAAAGCGGCAGAAGCGTACTTGACTTGGCCGATGTGGCGGATCCACGGGAGCAGACAGTGTGCTCCAGTCTCACCCTTCAATCACTGCTCGGTCTTCCCGCTGCTCCTCCCTGGAGAAACGGGAACTTTTACCTGAGCGTTTGCAATTGGGCTTTTCCAGAGAAGCAAGATAGGCCCAGGGATCCTGGCACTGACTTCTTTCATCCTCTTTCTCCTTCTCACTGTTTTCTTACTCCTCTGCACCTCAGCTGAGCAGATTCTGTGTTCAGGGACCAGGCTCTGGGTGGAGATTGAAAAAGGAGGCCCTGATGGACTGAGGGTCCTTTCCTTTTTCTTTCTTCCCTTTTTTTTAAATCTTTATTGGAGTATAATTGCTTTACAGTATTGGGTCAGTTTCTGCTATACAACAGAATGAAAGAACCACATGTATACATATATCCCCATATCCCCTCTCTCTTGAGTCTCCCTCCCAACCTCCCTAACCCACCCCTTTAGGTCTTCACAAAACATCAAGCTGACCTCCCTGTGCTCTGTAGTAGCTTCCCACTAGCCATCTGTTTTACATTTGGTAGTGTGTATATGTCGATGCTACTCTCTCCCTGCGTCCCAGCTTCCCCTCCCCGCAGCGCTGCAGGTCCTTTTCTTCACTTAAAATTTGGTCTGGTACTGAAGGTCTCTTGTCTTGATTCGGCCTTTGGGCCGGGGGGTAGGGATGTGTGTATTGAGAGAGACGGGCTGATCTGCTGCAAGGCCATCCTGCAAAGCCATTCGTTGCTCAGCAGTCCTTTGCTGAGCACCTGCTTTGTGCTGGGCGCTCAACAAGGGGGTGGGACGTGGTGGTGAGCGAGGCACACAGCCGCTGTAGAACGCACACCCTGTGACTCCGTTCTTTGCACACTGGCTGTGGGGATGATGGGATGTGTGTTTCTCTCACCTTTGAAGGCGGAAGCTGGGTCTTGTTCTCCGCTGTATCCTCAAGGCTGGTCTGAGTGTCTTCCATATAGTAAGGGTCCATTAAAGTTAACATTTATTGTAGGACTAAGCATTTTCTAAGACTCTAAAATGTGTGTTGCTTTTATAATCAGAAGATGGCAGTCAAAGGTTATAGTCTAAAGAGAGGAAAACAAATGAAGATTGGGAGGTGAGAGATTTGGATAGTGGTTTGCAGGAAGTTTTAGTTGCCCATCAGCTTTCTTTGAGGCAGTGGGGTGATGGGGTCGCTAAGAAAGCCACGGGAGACTGTGTCAAGAGAAGTTCAGTCGCTCTCTAGGTCCCTGCAGTATTCCCCACATGGAATGTCCTGTTCTGTTCCAGGTATCTCATGTTAGGATGGACACTGACACGGTAGACTACCGTCAGAGGAGGTCTGATAGGAATTGGAAACAGTGTGATGGAGAAATTTAGGAGGAACCAGAGGAGACCAGGCTCAGGAGAAACAAGATGGCTATGTTACATCTTGAAGGAGTCCTGCCTCTGGAATTGGGTTGGTGCTGGTTGCCTGTCTATAGGTGGCCCTTTGTGACATTATCAGGAGAAAGACTGGCCCTCGGGATGAAAAAGAGCTTTAGCAACGCCTCAAGATGCCCAACTCTTAAACAAACCATCTGTATGAAGTAGTGAGGGGTGGTGTCCCTTTTCTGAGAAGTAGTCAAACAGAATCGAATTGTTGGGGCCGGGGACCCGTGTGTTTACTGGTCACTTTGCAAACCACAAGTGGATCATGCTTTTTGAAATGGCCAACAGCATCTCCTTTCCACACCCATAGAGATCAACCAATACTATTTCAGGAGGATTGTTTATGAAGTGGTATCTTTAAGCTCCGGTCTCTGGTCTAGTGACCAGCTGTTTACTTCCATTCTTGGTATGTTCTAGACAAGCAATGGAAGAGGACAGAGCAAAAAGAAAACAAATAAAAAACAGCCCAAATCCCCTGAGATGGTAGGAGGAGCCCCTGCCTGCTAAAGATGGTTCGGAAATAAAGAAAAGACCTTTCTTGGAGTCATGATGTAAGCCCAAAGGGAAAGGAGGTTTTTGTTTGTGAAAAAGCGTTCTAATCCATACAGCAGTTACATGGAGGAAGATGGCTAAGTGAGTGTTTTTCGGCATCATCTGATTCCAGCCCCTTCCTTACTTGGTACCCGCTGCTTCTGTTGACAGCAGGTCACTGGGCACTCCAGAGGCACTGTTGAGAATAGCATCTCTTCCCCCACCCCCACCCCCCTACCCCCAGCAAAGCCTTGGGAAAATAGCCGCGTGTTCGGCAAAGTAAAGGCCTGGCTTTCCTTCCTCCTCCCTCCGCCCCTTGTTGAGAAATCCCATTATCCAGGAGAATGATTGTGAAACTCCAGTCTGTCCGCAGAGGAGCTGTGGGCTCTTCTTCCCTCTCTGCCACCCCCCCGGTCCCTTGTCTATCTGCAGGGAAAGACGAATACCTATATATTAAAGCTTTAAGGATCTATAAATCTGAGTTGATTCTCTGCTGGTGACAGCCCAAGCTCTTTGCCACAACCCCGAGTGCTTCTCCGGAGCACAGGGAAGCACTTAGTTAGCGGACGCGTGAAATGGCATTGTTTGTTCCACCGCAGAGCTGGAGGGTCATCGCCAAGTGACCCACGCGTTGCCTCGGCAGCCCTAGGACGAGAGGACTTTGCGGAAAGAGCCACGGAGATGGTTCCCGCCTTGCTGGACTTTGTGCTCGAGTGGTGCCGGGACGCCAGGGGGAGGAATCATCCCCGGCTGTGTTCATTTTGCCAGGAAGCGTGGGGCTAATTGGGAGCAGAAGGGATGCCCAGGGGATGAGAAGAGGGGACGAGAGAGAGGGAGGTCTCACCAAGGTAGAGGAGTGACAAATACTTGCTTGTAGCAAAACAAGAGTGAAAACAAGAGAGGCTCCTAATGAGAGCTTTGGGGCATGGCATGCTCTCTGTTCTCAGGGGCCAGCAGTGTGGGCTGGTGTGATTAGTTGCCTTGCTCCTTGGCACAAGACCAATCCCTCTTTTCAATATCAAGTTTCATATGCGTGGAACAATAACAAGTCATTATAAACCCTCTGGGAGCGGTGGGAGGGTGGTGGGAGGGTTCCTTCCCCTTCTCTTTGATAAATCCATCTTCTCGGCTCAGGTACATTTTTCCCGTTGTAAAGAGAGAATGGCAGGGGACGAGGGTGTCCCTGAAACTTGCTGTATTGCTAATCTGTTATTAGGCTAACGTCTTAATAGCAGGCTGGGTGCTCAGAGGCCTCATTGTGAGCTGGGGATGGAATTATGCATCGTGAATAAAAACCGCTGTCAACATGCATTGGTTTCAAAACCTTAGAGCATATGGTGTGTGATTATCTGTATTGTCAAGTGCAATAAAGTGAATTTGGATATAATAAAGAATGTAATATTTTAGAAATTTGGTAACAAACGAAGGAAGGGATGACAGCTGAGGTTCTTTAAGGCTCCAGACACAAATAAATTGAAGTTACTGGTCTCTGCAGCCAAGCGGCAGAATGGCCCCAACACGTGCGCTGTGATTTCCACGTCAGGAAGCAGCTCCACTTTCTCTCAGTTGCCTTCTCTGGAGAACAGAGAGGCTCTGGGTCTTGTGTTGATGATGAGAGGAGGATCCAGCTCTTGCCTTCTTACCTGGCCTGGAAGTGTGCCTAGGGCCGCTCTGGGCAGTGGGAGGGCCTGTCTCCCATCAAGGGCAGCATTGTGCCCAGTGTCAGGCCAAGCCATCCTGAGGACGCTTCTCCCCCAGGGGAGTCACCCCTCAGCCTGTCTCCAGCCACCTTTGCCCCATGTGGTCAGCATGGAAGGTGATGCTCAAAGCACAGGAATCCTTGCAGTTTCCCCTCTGAGCAGCCACTTTCCGGAGCCTGCATCCCACAGGGTTAAGTTATTAAGTCAATACACAGCAAGTCAGTAGAGGTAAGAAAACTAGATCTCCAGAGTGGGGCACAGATGCTTCAGCATCTGATTGGAACTAGGCACTGCGCTGAGCTTCACGTGCATTGCCTTGTTGAAAAGCTCTACAATCCAAAAACATTATCATCCCCATTTTATGGATGAGAAAACTGAGGCCCAGAGAGACATCACACAGCTCATTGGTTGTGGAACTGGGGTTCCAGCCCACGTCTGACCCCACAGCCCAGACTCCTTCTACTCACAATCCACAAATAAGGAGGCTCTTTCCACTCACAACATTTTCTACAAATAAGGAGGGTTCTTTTTACTTAGAACCCACAAATAATAATCCATCTCAGAAGGCCTCACCACAGGGAACTTTAATTTACAGAGTACCTAGGACCTTGAAAGAATGTTCCAGGAAAATGCAACCAGGTGATTTCTCTCTTTTCCCACTTGGGCCTGGCAGAGGCTGGTTGGCATTTATTGTTATTATTTTTATTTTCCCTTAGCTTTGATTTTTGTATCCTGGCTCCAGCGAGGTAAACTCATTCATCATCACCCTAGCAGTGTGTGCCTTGGCCTTGCCCTTATCTTCCTCTATTAAGGGCTCCTGCCCCAGCTAAAGAGCCTGTTTGCTTTCCCTGACTGCGTTCATAAATCTGACCTGGGGCTTCAACTTGACCCCTGGCTTCTGACTTCAGGCCTTACCTTGACCCACCAGCTTCCAGGAAACCCAGGTTTGGCCTTGCCATCATGCCTGGCCCCTTCCTTCACCCCAGTCTGCTGTGGGTCTTCCAGTCCTGGCTTCCAGCCCTGATCTCTCGTGCATCCCAGCCTGGCAGGCTGTTTCATTATTAAGCGTGAAGAATTGGGAGTACCACCATCAGGCCAGGCTAAAGCAATCTGGGCGGCTGGGAAAAGTGAAGACATTTAGTCCATTGCATGCCTGGATACCTCCGTAATTCCCAGGACAGGGTGGGCAGAGGTTTGAATAAACCCCTCTGGCCTAGGGATCTTATAAACTGGTCTCCATTGGAGATGACAGCAAGATGAGTCCAAATTCACTTCCAGTCACTCGGCTTTGGCACCTCAGGGCAGACCCCACTAGAGCCTGTCCCACTGCAGGCCACATGTATTGATATCTACATTATTTTCAAGTCTCAGCTGGCAGCCCACTTATTCCAGGCAATATTGGGTACAAAATTCTTATATGAAAACTACAGGCTTATGCAGGCATGACAGCAGAAGTGGGCATTATCTCATTTAATCCTCATGCCAGCCCCGTGAGGTTGGCATCCTTATTTCCTTTTTACAGGTGGAGACCCACGGTCAAAGAGGTTAATGGCTTGACCCAGTTCACACAGCCAGTAGTGCCGCACAACCAGGATTTCAACCACATCCTTGGGTTCAAGACTTGAACCTTCCCATGGTCCATGGAGTCTTAGTGGCCTGACTTAAATACATGTGTTGCTCTTTCTCTTCCTCCCCATCCAAACCCTCCCACCTTGACCCTTTTGAGTAGGTTGCACTGAGTGGCATCAGATCTTAGAATAATTTCCTTTGGGCAAAATAGACCTTGATATCCTGTCTCTTGAGTTTCTCCCACATACGCTCATAGAGCCTACAGAAGGGCTGAGGGTAAACCACAAACAACTCCTGTGCCTTCGCTGTAAATTCCCAGGGTTGCCCGCCGTCTGCTGAAACTGAACTGAAAGCTCCTAATGATCTGCAAATGTATTAATCCTACTTTCTGTTAATTAACAATATGATAAAACCGGCATTTCCGAAGTCGTCGCTTAACACATGTTTTAGCAATTATGTACTTAGTGGTTTGGATTCAGAATGCTAATAGAATAAAATTTTAATGAAGATATGATGCTATGAAAAATTTATTGAGAAGAGTTCAGGTATTGCTGCCACTAATGTATAGGGGGAGGGGGTCTCAGTTTGAAGGGTGAACCCCCCAAATGCCTTCTAAGCATTCTGTGCGCTGAGCCAGGAGGACCCAGGAGATCCTGGAATTAGCAGGTTCTCTTCTTTTTTTTTTATTTTTGGCTGCATTGGGTCTTTGTTGCTGAGCGCAGAGTTTCTCAGGTTGCGGCGAGCGGGGTCTAAGTTGCAGTGCACAGGCTTCTCATTGTGGTGCCTTCTCTTGTTGCAGAGCATGGGCTCTAGGCCCGCGGGCTCATTGGTTGTGGCTCGCAGGCTTTAGAGCACAGGCTCAGTAGTTGTGGCTTAGTTGCTCCGTGGCATGTGGGTTCTTTCCGGACCAGGGCTTGAACCTGTGTCCCCTGCATTGGCAGGCAGACTCCCAACCGCTGCACCACCAGGGAAGTCCCTAGCAGGTTCTTGAGTCCCATGAATATCCCACCTGCAGGCCCCTCCTTGGGGGTCGGGAGGGGTCCACACCAACTGACACACATTGAAGGTACCTTTTCCCACCCTATCCTCTGGCTTTAGTAGTCTCTGTAGCTAAGGGATGACTTCAGAACCAGTGTTCGGGACATACAGCCCCACCTTCTCCTTCTCGAGCAGGAGTCTTCAAAATTTTTGTGCAGAAAAAAATTAACATGCCAACTCCCAATATGTCTTATTTAATTTTCAATGTATACATGTACTACTTTGCTAATATATCATGTATATTATAAAACCTGTATAAATAGGAATATAATAGGATGGGATACATTTGAAATAAGCCACATTTAGAATTTTATTTATTAATTATAAAATTTTTAGTGAGAGAAATATGATTGAATATGCTTTTTAAAAAATTCTTGATTTAATAGCACTTTGTGATTCAGCCCTAAAGGTTGGATTCTGAGTTTAGCTTATTATTTTGGTACTTGGTTTTAATGCCTGTCATAACTGAAAAATACACCTCGAGATATACAGATCTCAGTGGAAGAAACACATTTGCTGTGCTGACTGAATCATGATACTAATTTTTCAATCCCATCCTCCAATTATGCAAAGGATTTTGTTGAAATTCAGCTTGTAAATTTCCATCTTCCCTGGTGTCAATCAGTTTTTCATGCGAACTAATCAAGTGTTGCATTTTTATATTTTTAACAAATGGGTTCAAAATCCACTGAAATGTTCATTAAAAAAAAAAAAGTCTTACAGTTCTGTTTCCGAGTTTTAAAAGTATGTGGATACGAGAGCTTTTGTACATAACCCAGTCATATCATTTTTAGCAACAAAATCACAGCACAACAAAAATATTTTCCAAACATTTGTTTTCCAAGCACTTTCTCTAAAGCACAGGCTTCTGTTGAAAAGCGGGTTCTTTCTCACTCACTTGGCTTCTGCTGTCCCATCTGATCAGAACACATTTTGGGGGCAGGAAGTGGCTGGTGAGGAGTCTTGCTAAGTGGCAGAGAAAGGTCAGCTCGCCGTTTTCTGGTAGTGACAAGGCTTATATCATTAGCATTATCTCCAGTCTGGGTTTTTCTTTGCCCATTTTGCGAGGGTTCCTTTACTTAAAGCCAGGTCATGTAATCTATGCATCCGTATATACATCCTGGTCACACCTGAACAGCACTGGGTACCAGCTACGCTTGCAGCAGGTGCGTGAATGAGGTGCCACTCTGACCTCACCCCCATTGTGGCATTTCCTCTTTCCCTCCAGGAGTCTGTGAAATACCATCCAAGACAATGTCTCTCTGACATCTGGATGTATGAGGGCACTAGGCCCATTCTCTCCATATATTAAATATTAGTGAAGCCAAAATTATTTTTAGATGAAAAATAAAAATTAGGCGTTAAGCTTTTTTCCTTTTCTCAGTGTTTCTTAAATCTAACTGTACATCCGAATCGCCTGGGGAGATTTTAAAAAGTACAGATGCTGGGGTACTACCCCAGACCTAACTCAATTCTGAAAATGGGGCCCGGACATCGGTTTTGTTAAAAATTTTTCCTAAGTGATTCTGATGTAAGAATCACTGTTGAGAATCAGTGTTCCAGATCAGTGATTCTTAAATTTTAATTTGCATAAAAATCACCTGGGGGATTTGTTTAAAATGCAGATTTGGATTCAAGAAGGCCAGGGTGGGGCCTGGGACTCTGCATTTCCAGTAGGTTCCAGGTGCCTGTGTTGCCCCCACTACTACCTCTCCCCTCTCCTCCTCCCTCTCCCCACCCGGGTGGTTGTCTGGGGAGCCGGAGAGCTGTCTTGCGCTGGCTCCTAGCAGACCTGCCACCCCTACCAGGCTGCCTGGGCTGCTGGTCTCAGCTTCTTGGAGAGATCTGGCCTCCAGATGTTAAGAGCAGTTGCTTTACAGCCAGAAAAAGAGGCCAGCCCCCAGCCCACGGTGGGTACGTGTGTGTGTCTCGTGCAGAAGCACCTCAGTGTGCAGCCACCTGCCCCCAGACTCCAGGCAGGCTTACTGGCAGCCCGGCCGGCTGGAGTCCTGGGGATGCGGACCGAAATGACCCCTCTGCAGGGGGCACGGAGCGGGTGGCAGGCCTGGCGGGCGTCCAGCCAGGACTCTGTCAGTTGGGAGTACTCTGAAACCATACCTCATCATAAAAGTCATATAATTTGCGGTGGCTCTGAGAACCTGCTTCCAAGTCATGGTTTTTTGATGGAGTTTTGGCACTTTCTCTGAGGCCAGTAGCCATTCCTCGAGAACTTGTTAGAGGGAAGCCGTGGCATCTTGCGATCAAGGCTGGGCATCTCCGAGGGGTCCTCTCTCCATCCTGGGATGAAAGGGGTGCAGGGCTGCCTCTGCCCCTTCCTTGCAGCGGAGGTTTTATTGTCCCTGTTGACGTCCCCTCCCCTTTTGTTTCTGTCTCCGTGTTCCCTCCTCGAGGATACCAGGGCACCCCCTCCAGAACAGCCAGTGTACAGGCTCCTTCCTGGCCCTGGAGCGGACACAGGCTGCTGGTGGCGCACCGGTGATCAGGGTGAAGGCCGTGCTTAGCCAGCACAAGGGCCTGCCACTCAAAAATCAGTCCCTTTTTTTTTTTAACCTAAAGTGATGTAGGGTCTTTTTTTTTTTAATTATTTATTTATTTATTTTATTTGTTTATTGGCTGTGTTGGGTCTTTGTTGCTGCACACAGGCTTTTCTCTAGTTGCGGTCAGCAGGGGCTACTCTTCATTGCGGTGCACGGGCTCCTCATTGCAGTGGCTTCTCTTGTTGCGGAGCATGGGCTCTTAGGCACGTGGGCTTCAGTAGTTGCCGCACACGGGCTCAATAGTTGTGGTGCACGGGCTTTAGTTGCTCCGCAGCATGTGGGAATCTTCCCAGATCAGGGCTCGAACCCATGTGCCCTGCATTGGCAGGCAAGTTCTTATCCACTGCGCCACCTAGGAAGTCCCTAGGGTCTTTTTAAGTAACAAGTTTGCATGGAAATTTGACCGTGTGACTTGCTGTAACTCTCCGTCTTGAATCCTGTTCCCACCGTGATGGCAAAGCACCGTGAACATCTCTTTGACACACGTGTCAGATGAATTTCAGTAAGTGAGGTTCACAGCAAAGGGCAAAGGTGAGTATGTGTGGAGACAGAGGTTGGGGTGGGGAGAAGCCATAAAAAGTGTCTTGATTGTGGGAGAGGGTAGCTAACCCCTCACAGGTGTTTTCAAGCAAGTCCCCAGGCTGGTGAGGTGGATTTTTTGAATTTCTGTCTCACAGAGGAGGATACTGAGGGTCAGAGTGACATAGCCAGTCATTGCTGGAGCCAGGATTTGAGCCCAGATCTACCTGGCTCCAAGTCTAAGCCCGTTTCCACCCCAGCTCAGCAGGGGCATTAAAGTGGATTGAAACTCCATTCTGACCTTCCAGGAGGCTCGCTTGTGTGGATGGGGCTGGAGGCTGAGCGTCAGAAACGCTCACGGATTTGAACCCCACTCTGGGGCAGAGCCTGGGAGTCCTAACCCAGATGCCCGCCCTGGTGGGGAAGAGCCTCCCTCAGGGGCCCCATCTCCCCTGAGCTCAGAAAGCCGCGGGGCTTAGAAGCCTTGAAGGACGCCCTTCTGCCGGTGGAGCCCGCCAAGGCCCCCCCCCAGGCCCTGTGGTTTCCAGAGCAGCCCCGAGGCAGCGCGCCCTCTTGCCCTTGCTCCAGCTGCGCACTCGACCTCGGCCTCCTCCACCCCACACTGGGCGCACGCGGCCGTCCTGCCACCTTCCGCCGGGGTCCTGATCCCAGCCAGTTGTCTAGCGATTTAATTTGGCGAATTTACCACTGCGTCCCAGAGTTTATATTGGCACGTAACAGCAGTAATATGTGTCTCTCTTGCCAAGAACTGACTATTTTCCCGACCAAGATGGAACACCACGCACAAAAAATAGGTTTGCGAACTAATCCGCTGCCCTGACAAGTGTCATTCACAGAATCACTGCTGTGGAGTGCGCGCGGAATGAAATGAGGTTGGGGTTGTCTGGCCCAGATCACAGGTGCTTTTTCCCCCTCGGTTAACAAGAGTCTGGGATGAGGCGCCCTTTTGCTGCACGCCGCAGGCACTTTCAAATCACGCTATCAGTATTCATGGCAGATTTCTCTCCTAGAAAAATGGTTTGGGGGTGGTTGGTCTCTCTCTCTCTCTCTCTCTCTCTTCCTCCGCCCCACCTGCCTCTGAATCTCTCTCCCTCCCTCCTGGCTTCCCTCCCTTCTTCTCCCTTTCTTTTCCTTTTAACCTCCCTCTCTTCCTTCCTGGGTAGTTTTTTTAGACACACACCACCCATTGTAAAGCTCTCTCTGCACTCATATAATTTCACAGACTCAGGGAGGTGCCCCTCATCAGTAAAAAAAAAAAATCTCCCACCCTCTGAATGCCTGTTTGGAATTCTGAAGTAGAGCTTAATTGCCTTCACATAAGGATTTGGTTTGCGTACATCACCAAGACCTCTGGGAGTAGAAGCAAGATCAGTCATTTACACTTTAGTATGAACTGGCTTTCAGTCCTTCCCTGAGTCTGGGAGAGAGGCGCTTCGTTTTTGCCCCTGTTCTCCCCCTGCCTTGGATGAGAGCTGCCCCTAGGGCTGCAGGGTCCATCTCTCTATGAAAGAGATATCAGAAGCTTTTTAGAACAGTTTCAGTCTACCCCTTCGTGTGAAAGGGGGGCCTGGAGATTCTCTTTCCTGTGGAAAGCTCGGGATCTTTTCTACCAGATGGTGTCCACTTGGCTCGTCCTGAATTGCCTTTATGTTTCCTAAAACATAAAGCGGAATCCGACTTGGGTAGGCATCAGTATCACCAGAGAGCCAGTTGAAATGCAGATTCCTGGGCCGCGCCCACAGCGCCCCCGTCAGGAGGCAGGCAGAGCTTGGGGATCTGCGTGTCTAACCAGCCCCTCACCCATCAGAAGACTCTGCCAGAGGACCACACCGAGAAACGCTGGTTTAGAAGCACGCTTCACTTTTACCCCCAACTTGGTTTATGGCCTAGGGGCCTCCATAAATGATCCGGAGCTTATGACAGTTGTATGAAAAACCTACTTGTAACGGAAGCCTTAATGAAACACTTGCTGGTTCACAGTTGGCATCTGACCTTTAGAAGGTTGATGCTCACATGTCAAGGTCAGGTGTTGGCTGGAGCATCCTTGGGCTGAAAGGGAAAGAAAAGCACCTTTCCAGTTGAGAAATTGGCTCCCCTCTGGCAAATGCCGCCAACCTAGCTTAATATTAATTTAGGGAATTCAGTCTCCAGCAGTTCCTCGGCACTGGGTTGGAGTCTGGGCATGCCATTTCTGTCATCCGATTCCCCCCACACCTGAGATTGCACCCCACCCCGCCCCCACTCCCGCAGCCCCCGAAGGTGGCTGGAGAGGCGCAGGTGCAAGCTGGCTCGCCGAGTCCCTTCGGCTCCTCATGAAGCACTGTGTGCGGATAGAGAGGCCCGTGTCGATTCGCACCAACCCAGGCTCTGCCTGCGCGCCAGCCACTTGTAATTCCCCACAGCCCCAGCCAGCTCTGCAAGGCAGAAAGAAATATGACCAGGCAAGTTGAGAAAATAAATTAAACCGAGTGTCAACGTTTCTTGTTTCTCTTCTCATTATTAAGAGATGGAATGGGGCTCGTTTATCAAGCGGGGGGGAGAAATTAATTGACACGGCTTTAATATCATGATGTCTGGCGTGTCTGGTCACATTCCTTCATTTTTTGGAAAGGCATTTTATTATCGTTTACAGCAACCAGCTGCCAAACTACTGCTGTAAACGAGGAAGCAGGTGCATGAGTGATGCCACAGCAGAAGGGCTGCAGTGCCACCCTGAAGGGGACACGGCAGGGAGAAACGGCTGGGTCAGAAAGCACCCCCCCCCCCAAAGGGCTCGCGTGTTGGCTCCAGGTCAGGGAGGAAGAAGGGTATGGGGAGGAGAGAGGGCCATGCTAAGAAGGATGTCTGCACACCATCCAATCCATCACAGGCTTGTTTTCTGGCCACGAGGGAGGGTGGCAGCAAGCGTCTGCCTCTGTTGGCCTCCTGTCCCGTGTGCCTTTGTTCTGGGCAGCCCTGAGGCTGCGTCCTGTGTCCATCTCGGGTCAGCGTGCCTGCCCGTGTTCTTTGTTCTTAATAAGGCCAGGGGCGTGAGTCTTCTGTGTTTATCCCTCCAGGGCGGCTGACTCATTAGAGAGCCAGTTTGCCGCAAGAGGTGTCTGCTAGCATCTTGCTTGATGACCCAGCTGCATTTCCAGCAGCTCCGTGGTTGGGGTCTGGAAACATTCAGATGAGTCCCTACCGTGTGTCCATCCTTGGCTAGACTAGCTTAGGTGATGCTCTAGCTGGTTTTCTTTATAAAATTCATCTTTGTGGTGTCACTGTGAGAACCCTGGGTGTCCCCTGAGCTGCCTTTATGTAGAAGGGCTCAGTTACACCAGGGGAGCAAACGCTCAGCTGGACCAGACAGCACATCTCTCCCACACTCTGCTGGCCGTCCTGTTGGGCTGTTAGGCTGAGGGGCTGTTGCCCAGTTTATAGAGGATCTCACAGAGCAATGTGATGGGGTGGAGCTCCAGAGCCAGGTTGTGGGACACACTGAGAATCCAGCAGAAACTGGGTTCAGAGTTACCCACCTGCGTAGGAGGAAAGGGGCTGGGTGGAACGAACATAGGTTCCCCCACTTCCCTGGTGCCCGGGCCTCAGTTCTTCAGTCTGTAAAGTGGGGACAAGCACCCCTACTCCGTGGGGGTCGGGTGTGAAGACTGAGTTAAAGAAGGCTGCTCAATATATGTCGTAAGCTTTCTCTTTTTATAATTAGTATTCGAATGTGGACTGATAATAAATAACCACCTTCAGGATACCAGACAGTGGATATGACTGAAGGATCCCATCCCTGGCTTGGTGGGAAATGACATGCTTATCGGACCAAAATCCACGTTAGCGTTTAGGTGTGAGAGCAGACGCAGCCAGGACTGTCACCCCTCCTGCCCAATACCTAACGTCTGAAGATGCTCAGGAAAGTAATGGCAGCTCAGACTGGACTTCACTGATGTCCAGGTAACATGCAGGGAGTATCCCATAGTGGCAGTCTGTCATTGGAAACATGTCCTTTCTTTTGGAAAGGCAGCTTGTTTTTTTTTCTTGAAACAAATCAATCTTCTGAGTCACACTTTTTTTTTTAGGACAAACCCAGGGACATGTGAAACCACCCCATCCTGCCATGTGGTGGGGGGCCTTCAAACCCCATCCAGGGTTCCAGGAAAACCCTTCCGGGGAGATGAAACCGATTTGCCAGACCTGCTGTAGCCCATGGAGGGGCCCAGAAACGTTCTCGGTTGGGGATGGGGGGCTACCCAAGGTGAAGTGTCACTAACAGAGACACAGCTACTGGGGGCTGACTCCTCGCTGAAGCCCGCAGACCGCGATGCTCATGGCCCAGGTCTCCCCTTCCCAGGACCGTAGGGCCTTTGAACACTTACTGATCCAGGGAAGGCCCTGATGACCTCCTCCAGAAAAGCAGGGGCGGGGTCGTGAAGGGAGCCAAATATGACTCCTGGTTCTACCCCTGCTCTGGCTTCGTGGCCACACGCATGCACGGACGAGGCGATCAGCTGTGCCGAGCTGTGGAGCGAAATGACGACGGAGGAGCCTGCCCTGCCTCTCTCAGGGTTGCCTTGGGGACCAGGGAGGATGATGTAGGGGAAGCATTTTGAAACCAGAAAGCACTCCCCGCCCAGACCCAAGGGATTCGCATTTACACTGGAAGCAGCCCAGGAGTACTGCTGCTTCCCCCAACACTGGGGTTTTGCCAGGAGAGGGAGGTTGCGTGGGTTACAAATACGCTTGCGTACACATACCTTAAATTCCTCATGGGATACTCGGAATAAATCTGACAGTCTGGGTTTTTTTCTCTGTCATTTTTTTTCCCCATTAACCAAGTGTGTTAACTTCTGACTTGCATTGATTTTCACTGAAGATGCATTAGGCGCTGCGCGATTGCCTGTTAGTGTTCATTGACCTATATGATAAGAGAAGAAAATTATATTTGAGGCTAGGAGGAGGCTGTTCCCCTCTTTCCCTCCCTGACCTAAAAAAGAATTCTCTGTAAGTTAACTGTTGGATGTTCCTCAGTGACTGCCTTTGGAGCAGGTCATTTCAATTTTGAGGTATCTTGTTTTCAGACTTCTGTTCTTTTCTTGTGTGTGTGTGTGTGTGTGGTTTTTTTATAGCTTTGTGTTATTCAGATGAATATTCAGTTTTGTTCACTTGAATAAAAGAGGGAAGAAAGGTTTGACTGTTCCATGCTTATCTCTTAGATAGAGCTTAGTTGTTAGTTTCCAGTAATAGCTTCATTCAGGGGAAGGCTGTAGAATTTCATTTTTAAATGCTCCCTGTCAACTGCTGCCCTGTTTATGTCCGTTTTTACATCCCTTTTTGTTGGGGGTCAACCTTCCCACCCCCTCCTTTGTCCCAGTTCTGCCGACTCCTGGGGCCCCTCAGAAGTGCAGGTGCAGTTAAGGTGGGGACTTTGTGAGAGGCCAGGCAGGTGACGTTTTGCTGATGACAAGTAGAGAGGGTTTCTTTTCTGAACTAGCCTGTTGTCCCCCAAGTTTTGGCCCTTTGGCAGCCCCCCTCCCCCACCCCCGTTTTCCATCCCTGGGGCTCCTCTCCGTGCTGCATGGCGGCCTGTGACTTCAAATGTGTAGGGAGGTGTATTCTGGCTCTGGGGTAGCATCTCCTTAGGACCAAGGGAGTTGAGACACTGAGCAGGGGTGTTCACAGGGGCACCCCAAAGGGCCCTGCTGGAGCGTGCGCCCCCGTAGACACCGTGCATCAAAGTCCTTGCCTTGGTGGGGACCAGAGTAGGACCCCCCCATGCACCCCTACCCGGTTCTGCCTGCCTCTTTGAGGCCCAGAGAGGTGAAGGCACTCTCCTGAGGCACACAGCTCATTACCTGATCCTTGCTTTTGAGCAAGGACAATTGTGTGTTTCTTCCACCTGGCTGCTGTGCATCCGTTTGATGGGCTTTCATGAGACGCCATTTCTGATTCTCTGCAAGGCTCTCTTTTGGAAAAAATGAGAGGGAAATAATCAGTCCTTCCCGTTCCTTCTCAGGAAGACTCAACCTTCCTGAGTCTCAGGTAGAATCTGTATAGTTGGGAGATTGTTCAAAAGACTGTGATGCCCTGAAAACATTACGCAAAGTGAAATAAACCAGACCCGAAAGGACAAATACTGTATGATTCAAGTACACAGAGTACCTAGAAGAGGCAAATTCATAGAGACAGAAAGTAGGAGAGAGGTTCCTGGGGGCTGAGAGAGGGAGGAAGGGAAAGTTATTGCTGACAGGGTACAGAGTTCCGGTCTGGGATGGTGAAGAGTTCTGGAGAAGGATAGTGGTGATGGTTGCACAACATCACGAAGGAACTTAATACCACTGATCTGTACACTTAAAAATGGTTAAAGTGGTAAACTTCATGTTATGTATATTTTACCTGATAAAAAATTAATTTCAAAAATGAGAAAGACTTTGATGCCAAAAAACGATTTTTCTCACCCACTACCGCATCCCTCCAGATTTCTGACTTCCTTGTCTGCCCTTCGCGCCTCAATTTAATTTATTTTGGGGGGGTCGTTCGCCATTGAGTTGCTAATTCATGGTAAATGGTAATGTGTCTGTGAGATAAAAATGATTATACGTTCAGGAATAGCATTTATTGATAATTGTTTCATCGCTTCTTTGCTTTCTCCAAATGGAATAAATAAATATTTTAGACATAATCAAGTTTGTTTTCTCTATTCGGGCCAAACAGACAGGGCTGCTGAGACAATATAGATCTTTAAAATACTGCAAACGAGTCCTGACATCGCTGAATTGTGATGCACCCATGGTACGTAGGCTTCAGATCCAGCCTCTCTCCTTTGATCAGGAAAATCATTTTTGTGATAGTCGAATTTCAGGTTCCGCGGGATTAGGGGAAGGACCAGCGGGGAGTCAGGATCTGAAATGATGCCGTGAGCCCTGCCCCCTCCCTTCCGGGTGCAACAGGCTGCCTTTTAATTCCTGTCTCCCAGCTCCGCTGCACCTCTTCCCTGCTCTGAGCAGTGGCACGGAACGGGAAATTGGGGCGACAGTGAGTCCTGAGTGGTGTTGGGCCTGGAGTTCAGATAGTTACCGCACAGCGGACCAGGAAGGAGTGGGTTGTAGCAGAAAAGTAGCTTCCTTGGCAGGGAACTCAACCCATGGCTTCCAAGTGATTAGACTTAGCTGGGCGCTATTGCACGTCAAGTACCTGCTCAGCCGCTGGGTGACATTAAACCACCGCCCTCCGGCTCCTGGAGGGGTGCCCTTGACTGGCACGGACACACGCGCTTTCTCGGTAGCACAGATGGGTTTGTCTCGCGCATCCACACTCTCCTGCCTTCCATCCAAAGCGTCTGCTTGGTCTGACTGGAGTGATTTTGCGGGAGCCACCCAGCTGTGTGGGGGCTGCCAGGATGTGCACCCTTGCTGTCTTAGTTTACGGTGGCCGCCTAACAGATTCCACCAGCCGCATGGCTTAATGCAACACAAATTTATTGACTCACAATTCTGGAGACCAGAAGTCCGAAATCAAGGTGTCAGCAGCTCCCTCTGCAGGTTCTAGGGGACAGTCTTTCTTCTCCCAGCTGTTGGGGGCTCCAGGCATTCCTTGGCTTGTGGCTACTACATCACTCCAATCTCTGCCTCCGTCTTCATGCAGACGTCTCCCCTCTGTGTCTCACCTCTACCTCTCCTCTCTCTTTTAAGAACACCTGCCATTGGATGGTGGACCTGCCCTAAATCCACAGTGATCTCCTCTTGAGATTCTGAATTTAATTACATTTGCAAAAACCTTATTTCCTTGATAGTGTCACATTCATAGGTTCCAGGGGTTAAGACGTAGACACAACTTTTGGGGACCACTGTTCAACCCGTTACACTCACCCTAATTAGCAATGGAGTTCTCCCTACCTAAGAACTGGCCCATCCTGGCTCATTTAGGGGTTTGCATGTTACCTTGGTCTGAGTTTAGGCCAGAGGGATGACTTCAGAGACAAAGGCGACCCTGAGTGACCTACAGGGTAGATGTGAGGGTTGCGAGGGAGAGGTGAGATCTGCACAGGAGAGATGCTCCTCTTGAGTGGGGCCCTCTGACCTGTGCCTTTTAGAGAGTGAATTGCTTGAGAAGAACGCTGCCTTATTGATCTCTGTGTCCTCTGTGATGCCTGGCTCAGGTGGGAGGCAGTTTATGCCCAAAGAAGGGCCAAACCAGTCTTGAGGGGAGGCAGTGACACAGGTTAGCAAGATGCTCAGACCCCAGAGGAGCAGAAATGGCTCATCCTGTTGTTCTCAGCCACCAGCCGCCGTGTGCTAGGGGCTCTGTGCATCCTGGGGACCCGGGGTGAATGAGGCCCCAGCCCGGCCGTGGTCCTTGAAGCCAGTGCCAGCAGATGCCTGTGTCCCGTTCCATGCCGCCTCGCCCTCCGTGAGGACCTTTTGAAGGCACTGCATCTTAATCCCTTCTTCTAGGATCTGGGCTCTAGAAGGGTAGCCAGCAGGGGGATTCACCAAAACAATGCCAGGCCCCCTCTGCGTGCTGCAGGGGTCCCTGCCTGGGTGAGAGTTTAACCGATGGTTTTCAGGCCCCTTAGAAGGGGGGCTTGGGGAGTCAGCCCAGCAAAGCCCAAAGAGAAATCGCTCAGAGACTTGCCTCTGGGTGTGGTCCTGTCCAACTCTGCACATAGCACACAGGACCAAGGGCCAAAGAGAAGGTGGGCGTTGTAGGTCTCTCTGCGGGGACCTGGTGTAGAGGGGGTGTATAAACCTGGTGAACCGTTTCCTGTTGGGGCTCATTTTAAGCAAAATATCACTGTGTCCAAAGACCCAGCTTCTCCAGGATGAGCCTGGGAGAAACTTGGCAGCTTTGACCCTATTCAGCAAACGCTTGTGTGCCCCTCACAGCAGCTCTGGCCTCCAGCCTTGTGTGTCTGTAGTGGGCTGGGCTGGGCTGTGTAGGCTGAGAACACCAACCTAGTATTTGGTAAGTGGTGAAAAATTACGTATCATCATAAAGATCATGATTGCCAATCTGTGGCCGTCCAAGCCCAGTTTTACTGGGAATCGTTTGAGAGAAGGGAGTGGCCTTTTTCGTTCCTTTCCCGAGGAATCTTCTAGATCCTGCAGGAGCTGTGATGTCGGTGTGCAGTGCCCTCAGCTCTCTGTTCTCTGCTGTTCCTTGAAAGGTGGTGGTGGTAGAGTTGGAGGTCAGAGGAAAGAGGGTCTTAAGAGATTCTCTCCCCACCTGGAATTTCTGGGGCCCAGAGTAGACACAGAAGCTTAAAAAGGGAGCAGCTGGGTCTTAGTTGTGGCACGTGGGCTCCTTAGTTGCAGCAGGCAGGCTCCTTAGCTGTGGCTCACAGGGTCCTTCGTTGCAGCACTCGGGCTCCTCAGTTGTGGCATGGAAACCCTTAGTGCAACCAAATAAATGAATAATTAAATAATTTTTTTTTAAAAGAAAAGGGAGCATCTGTATCTCTACTCATTGATGGGAAGCACTAATTTTCATAATACAAAAACCGCTGTTCTGATTTTTGTGTTCCTGGTTGGTGTGCCCAGACTTGTGTTCGGTCAGGCTCATGTCTTTGGGGAGGGTAGTATCTTGGTCAGTTGGAGCTGCTACTACAAAGTATACCATAGACTGGGAGGCTTACAAACAACAGAAATTTATTTCTCGCAGTTCTGGAGGCTTGAAGTCCAAGATCAGAGTGCCAGCACGGTCAGGAAGGCCCTCTTCCTGGTTTACAGACGGGTGTATTTTCATTGTATCCTCCCATGGCAGAGAGACAGAGAACGCAGGCTGTCTTGTGTCTTATATGAGGGCACCAATCCCATTCATGAGGCCTCCACCCTCACGACCTAAATGTCCCTTAAAGGCCCCACCTCCTGACACCATCACATTGGGGTAGAATTTCTTTGTTTTTTAATTTTATTCATTTATTAATTGATTGATTGGCTGCGTTGGGTCTTTGTTGCTGTCTGCAGGCTTTCTCTAGTTGTGGTGAGCAGGGGCTACTCTTCATTGTGGTGCGTGCGCTTATTGTGGTGGCTTCTCTTGTTGTGGAGCACAGGCTCTAGGTGCATAGGCTTCAGTAGTTGTGGCACCTGGGCTCAATAGTTGTGGCTCACGGGCTCTAGAGCGCAGGCTCAGTAGTTGTGGTGCACAGGCCTAGTTGCTCTGAGGCATGTGGGATCTTCCCAGACCAGGGATCCAACCCGTGTCTCCTGCATTGGTAGGCAGATTCTTAGCTACTGCACCACCAGGGAAGCCCCGGGGTAGGATTTCAATTTGGGGGAACACAAATATTCAGTCCATAGCAGAGATTTGGGTTGTGACCTGAAAGGGGGACCCAGAGTCCAGTTTCACTACCTTAATTTGCAGTGCAAACCTTGAGGCTTGGAGGGGGGTGGGGGGGCGGGGCACGGGGAAGGGGCTTCCCAGGGTGACACATAAGTTTGACGCACAGTCAGAACTGGAACCCAGGTCTGCTGCCTCCCCATCAGGGTGTCTGCACTTCTGCGTGTGTTCACCGCAGCTGTGTTTCATCCGAGGCGGGGTGCCATCCCTGTGAGTGGGTCTGTGTGTCAAAGCGGTGCTTACTGAGTCGGGTCACAGATGGGGCAGCGTGCTGGAACCCTGTCGGGGGCGGGAGGAGAAGAAAGCGCGGGGCAGGAGGGTAGCGAGACGCACTCAGGATGCTGAGCAGCAGTCTCCTGCCAGAATTCTTCAGCACAGCTTGTCTAGCAAAGCCAGTCTCCAGCCAAGTAAATACAGTGGATAGCGGACGGGCTGACAGCAGGCATCAAACAGTCTTAAACTGCCCGAAATCCACAGCGCTTTTGAAGCAGCAGTAGAAAAAGGATGCCTACGCAGAACAGAGGCCTGGAACTTTTAATAGCTTCTTCCAGGCCTCAGGATGTCCTGATGAGGTATTAGAGGAAGTAATTCAGGAAGAAAAGGACAAATAACTGCCTCCGTCTGGAGGCCGACCCGAGGACCAGCCATTCAGTCGCGGAAAGGGCAAGTGTGGCCCCGCAGGGATGCGCCGTGGTCGTCCCCCACGCGCCTGCCTCCCGCCACGAGCCGCGGGCTCTGACCCTTGTAAATAACAGACAAGTAAATATCTTGTTTGCTTCGGGGCGAATGTAAACCACATGTGTGCCCGCCGCATGGGGGTGAAATCATTAACTTCTCCTCACTGTTGGAAGGGTGCTCCGTACAAATTTGAAATTGTTTCCTCAAGCTGGAGGCTTTTCCCAGGGACCCACCCCCAGCCCTCATCCCAGGAGCCTGTCACCACCGCAGGACCTCAGAGAAAGATGTGCGGGCCAAAGGGAACTGAACTCACCTCTCCTCTCTGTCTTTTTCCCCTCCTTTTTCCTTTAGGGTTTGGCTTTGTCACTTTTGAGAGTGAAGACGTTGTGGAGAAAGTCTGTGAGATTCATTTCCATGAAATCAATAATAAAATGGTAAGTTGGTAGGGGTTGCGCTGAAATGTGGTGCCTCCCTTCCCCCACGTACACCCCTTGTCCTGCAGACTGCTGCAGCCTGGTCATGCCAGCAGGTGGGCAGGCTGAGCGCAGGGACCAGACTAACAGTTCAGCTCTGTGAATGGCAGGAATTGACAAGCTTTTCCTGTGAAGGGCCAGATAGGATGTATTTTCAGCTTTGCAGGCCATACCTCTGACTGTCCAGCTACAAAACGTCCACAGGCAAGGTATACATGCATAAGCAGGGCTGTGTTTCAATAAAGCTTTGTTTGGGGACACAGAAATTGAAATCTCATGTAATTTTCACGTCACAGATTTTTATTGATGGATGGCTTGCCATTTAAAAAGGTAAAAAATCATTCCTAACTCTTGGGCTCTGCAAAAGCGGTGGGGGGCAGCGGGGGCAGATTTCACCTGCGGGTTGTAATTTGCCGACCCCTGGCTTAGGGTGTGCATTTGCTGTGTAGATTGGCTTTTGAGGGGTCTGTCTTAGATATGAAGTTGACCGCCCAAATTACCTCTCTCTTTGGGCCCTGCTGGGTAGTTAGTATTCTTCCCTTCTGATCAGCTAGATAGTTATACCCTCGTGCTTAGCTGCTTTGGCCTCCATTGGGCCCTTTAAAGTCCCTTTTCCTGGCTGGGCACCCTCAACGGGGAAGGGGTTGGGGAGCCATGCAGGCCGCCCAGAGGAATGGCCACCAGAGGGCGCCATACCTTGTGCAGCTGGTGCCTGCTGGCCTGACGCCGTCTCAAACTCCCTTCTTCACATTGAGTCGGTGGGTGACAACCGCCTTCCTTGTTGGTTCCAGCAAAGCGGGAACTCAGCAGGTGTTTCTGGAGCCATCCGCAGGTCCCCGAGAGCCAAAACATTTTGCTTGGCCAGCAGAACCTCCAGCCCCAAGAGGAGAGGGAGGGCACGTTTGTGTTCACTGGCAGCTGTAACTTTGATATTTTCTTCCTTTCGTCAAAACATTCCTCGCTTCTGAAACATGCATTCAGATACACAATGTATATTGGTCTGATGTGTGTTCACCGACTTTAAATTCAATAATAGAGCTTTTAGTGTGGATAAGATCAAAGCAATCTGCTTAGCATGTGATGCTACAGGCCTGATTCAATATTTGACTTGCTAATTTTTTCCCAGGGCACTAAAATCATATTGTTCGTATTGTTCCTAGCCATCATATGCATCTGAAATGAAAATACTGCTTCTTTGCGTCATGTGGGTTGGAGGCGTTACAATGGTACAGGGGAGATAAGTGTGTAGAAATAACCCAGGTCCCCGCCTAGGCTCCCCCCACCTCCAGCTGATACTTCTCTCTTTGGGTCGGTCACTACGTGCTGTTTTTAAAACTAGAGAGACAGGGGGCTTCCAGTGCCTGGAGGCCTTGTCTCTCCTAGCCAGGCCAGCAATTGACAGACTCCACTGAGGGCTGCCTGGGCAGCGGGGGGGGCAGCCCGGGGCGCTGGCAGCCTCCAGTCCTGTCCTGCCAGGACTTAACGGTTCATCGGGAAGGCCCGGTGTAGACTGGCAAGGGGCCTCGCTGGGCTGCCACAAATGCATATGTACAGCCCTTCACTGTTGACTGGCTTGGCAACGAGCCTGAGACACAAGTGGAAAGGGACTTTCTTCTCCCCGCTGTTCCTGTGGGGAAACGGAGGCCCGAGGGATATGCCCCCCAGGGCCACCCAGACAGTGAAGGAGCACAGGTCTTGAGGTACTACTGGCTGCCAGGTGAACTGTGCAGACGATTGTTTGAGCTTAGAGGTAGGGAGGTGAATCCCCAGATGACATGGGGGACAATCAGAAGATAGAGTTTAAGCCCCAGACCTGTGGGCTGGCCTGAAGCCAGAGAGGTTTGCAGCCATTGTCTCCAGTCTTCTTTTCCACCCAGGTAGAGGCCGACAGGCAGGTGCGGGTGACTGTGTGCGGAGTGTGAGGTTTCTGTTTTCTTTTGAATCTGCGGCTGGTAGTTGTTCTTGAAGAGACGAAGCCGAAATGGAAGTAGGCAAGAGGAATGGCTCGGGGGAAGGCGTGGTCAGGATCGCAGAAGCCTGTGGAGGCATCACTGCTGGTGCCCAGCCCCGCCCCACCAGGTACAAGCCCTAAAGTGGAACTTAGAGGTGCTGGGAGAGGGCAGCAGCCGGTCACTGCTGGTCACAGGGCCTGTGATGACCACCTCGTGGTGTGGCTGGGGCCTGGAGGAGATACCACGAGCAAAAGCACAGGGTCAGGCTTGGTAAACATTATCTCTTACCATGGTACACATCACCATCGATGAAAGGACTTCTCCGGCAAGCTCCCCTCCTCCAAAGAAGGGTGGAATTTAAAGCGCATCGGTACAGGAGCCCGAATCCTGAATTGCTTTGGATTCTGTGATACTGGTTGCTACTTCTGAGGCCCAAAGAAAAGGAAATGAATTTAAACTGTGCAATGGACAGAATTCAAATGAGAGATCCGAAAGACGCTGAGAACTCAGAGACTGCCAAGCAGAAACAGGGGCGGTTGTGAGAATGTACGTAGGAGTGTTTTGTAAACTGGACTGTGCTTCGAAACTGTAAAGACAGATCTCCTGGAAGCCTTGCGATCTCTCTGTGAATTGGGCAGAAACATAGAGCTTCGGGAGCCGCCTCCACCCCCACAAAGTCCCTGGAGCTGCCATTTTCTCATATTCACAGAGAGGAGAGGTCTCACCGACGCTGAGTCACGAAAATAGGACTCGAATCCAGCTC
Source organism: Hippopotamus amphibius kiboko (assembly GCF_030028045.1). Lineage (NCBI taxonomy): Eukaryota > Metazoa > Chordata > Mammalia > Artiodactyla > Hippopotamidae > Hippopotamus > Hippopotamus amphibius. The sequence continues at coordinate 26,744,593 of NC_080202.1, read as the reverse complement.
TTCTGATCCTTGATCCATCCTCGCATGCCTGGCAGTCGGTAGGCCCTGTATAAATAATGGTGGGGTGAGTAAAGGATTAGGTGAGGACCACGTGACAGTGAGGCACGTCATCATTCCCAGAGCCATTTCCCGTCTGATTTGGTTGGTGAATCTCCTGGACATTGGTTAAAATGAGGGCCCTGCTCTGACAGCCGGGACAGCCGGCAGCAGGCACGCGTGCTTCTGCCTGCAGAGGAGCAGGGAAGCTGGGACCACAGGAACCCCGCCCCCCCTCCCCGTAGAGGCCTGGCCTTAAGGAGGTCACCTCTGTGGCGGTGGCGGCAGGGGGATGGGCGGAGAGCCCCACCTGGCACCCCCACTGGATCCCACGAGCAGCCCGTGTGTTTGAGAGCTCACCCCGTGCCCTGCTGAGTGCTTGCTTTACGCGTCTCATTTGATTATGACCCGCACCTGGCGAAGCCCCTGATCGTTACCCCATTTGACTGATGAGCAAGGTGAGGCAGAGAGAGAGGTCAAGCGCTTGCGCAGGGCCGCTAGGCCAGCAGTGGCAGCAGCAGGCTTCAAGCCCAGAAAGCTAAGGCCCAGAGCTCACATTTGTACCCAGTAGGCTCTCCGCCTTCTCCAGGCTCAAAGGGACCTGAAGGGTCACCTCAGCACTGACCAAGGGCACTGACCACCCCTCCCGGTGTGCCGTGCTGTGGCCTGGGTGGTTCCAGGTTCTCCTAAGAGAAGGATGAAGGACACGGGCTCACTTGGGGCCAGATTCCCAGCTGGGAAGAAGGGCCAAGCTTCTAAGGGGTCCCTGTCGGCCTCAGGCCTCTCCCCTTCCCCCCGGAGGCAGGTGAGCACGGGGCACGGGGGCAGCGGGCCACCCCCCGAGCTCAGGGGCCAACCTGTGAGACTCGGCCCTGTCCCTCCTGGCACAGTCAGAGCGCAGCGCAGCCGTGGCTCCTTACAGCGGACACACGGAGGCGCCCGCGGGGCCACCTGGTGACCGTCCGGAGGGGGCTGCTCCCCGGCCAGGCCGCGAGCCGGCGCAGGTGCAATAATGACACCTCCCTCCCGCCGCGGCCCTGATTGAAGCAGTGGGGACACTTGCCTGATGAGTCGCCAGCACAGCCTCCCAGGGCCTCCCGGCGCCGCAGGGAGGGAGGCGGGAATTGACAGAGACCTGCCCCGGGCCTCCTCCTCCGAGGAGCCGGGAGGAGACGCCAGCCTCAGCGGGTGAGAGCTCGGGGTGCAGTTAGACAGGGCCCGGGCAGGGGCCCGTCTGGTAGAGCCCTTCCCCACCCCTGATCCACAGCAGGACGTCGGCGTTCACCAGGCGCCGTGCCGGCAGCTTGCACACACGCGGTAGTGACCATCGTACAGAGGGGGACAGTAGAGCTCAGGGCCGTGAAGGGATGTCCACGGTCCATGGCTCTCAGGGCGGAGCAGGGATTTGAACCTGCCTCATTCTGGCTCCAGCCCTGGTTCTTCCCACTCTGCCCTGCTGCCACCTTAAACAGACCTCATCTTTGAAAAATCTGGATTGATTTGGTAAACATAAGGACGAGGTTTTACTTGCTTTATATAAGGATTACTGTAGAATTCCTTTAAAAGGTCCTTTTCCTTGTTCCTTTAAGGTGACCCAGTTTATGAAAGTTGCTCAGCAGTTGGCAAGCTTGTTAGGAAGGCAGAGTATCAGGCCCCACCCCAGACGGCCTGAATCAGAATCTGTACTCTGACAAATCCGCAGTGATTTGTGTACACATTAAGTCTGAATGCACTGGCGGGATCACTGCTGATGAGGTAACGCAGGGGTTTGGGTCGTAAATCATCCATCCAGTGTCAGAAGGAAGGAACCTGGGAGTGAGGGGCCTAAGGCCCGAGGAGCGTGGAGCCGGCCGAGCCGGCCTGGCCCAGGATCACCAGGCCAGTCTGTGACTCTCAGCACCGCCGCACGCTCCCTGTGTGGTCAGAGAGCAGACCTCCTCCCGAGGAAGCTCTCAGTGTCGGGGCCGCCCCTCTGGCTTGGGTAGCGGAACGTTGACTGCAGGTGTGCAGCTCGTAGGAAGTCCTGGTTCAGTTCCCGGCCCTGGGAGGTCTTGGCTTGTGCTGTTGTTGGGTGTATAATCTGGTAGCCTTGAAGGCATTAGCCTTCCTGAAAACCTCCTTAGTAACTGCAAGTTTCCTCCATTTGGCCAAAGCCAGGCACCAATAAATTTTCTGTAAAGGGGCAGATAGGAAATATTTTAAGCCTCGAAAGCTCTACATCTCTGTCACCGCTGCTCAACTCTGCCATGGTAGTGCAAAAAGCAGCCACGAATGGCATGTAAATGTTGATCATGGCTGTGTGAAATAAAACCTTATTTACAAAAGTAAGTGGCAGCTGGATTTGGCCTGCAGGCCGTGGTTTTCAGCTCCTGGCCTAGACTGATATAGCTCAGAGCAGGCAGTCTGCTTATCTCAATGGGCCCAAGGAAAAGCTCTCAGCCAAGTGGTCACCCAGGTTCACGCGTGCCGAGTCAGCATTTTACGACGGTGGGGGGGACACGACATTGCAGATAGACGCTGGGGCTTGGGGTAGCAGCCTGTGGGAAGTAGCAGTGCCTTCATTCTTAGGGGGCTCCAAGCACTGAGCAGGCGGGGGCTGAAGGAACGTTCCGAATGGGGTGCTGTCAGTCCTAGAGGCCTTCCCGACAGTGGTGCCACGAAGCCCTCGCCGCTGCGTGCCACGCAGTGCAGCCACTCATCGCTGCTCATTGGGCAAGGTTGCTTGGCTTCTGTGCTTCGGCCCTTCTCTCTGTGAGACAGGTAATGCGGCACCTCCCGTGGAGACTGCTGCAGTCGGGACGTGTGAAGGCTTGGCCCGGCCACAGCTCTCACAGCGATGTCTTCCTCCTGCCCTTATCCTCGTCGTTGCTGCTGCTGTCCTTAGGATCGTTACACTGAACAAAGATGTAATCGTAAGGTGAGGCGGTCCTGCACAGATTGCAAGTCAGTATGACGCAGGTGTGCAGACCTGGGCGCGTCTGAGACCTGCGTTTCCAAGGGCAGGAGCGGGGGAGGGTGGGTGCTCTCGGCGCTTCGGCCAGTGGCGGGGGTGGGGGGGTGGCCCTGCAGGAGAGGGGAAGGCACACCGCATGGCCTGCAGAGCCGAGCAGAAGGGGCCCCCACAGATGGGATTTTCTAGGTCCCGGGGAAGCTGCCTCGGACGTTTCCACGTAATCATCCTTTGAGGAGGCTGCAGAAACCCCACTTCTAAGGTCAAAGCCTGGTGGGATCTCAGGCCTGCCACCTTCAGCAGGGGCACACTTGGGGGATTGACCCCCAGCACGGGGGCTTCTGGATGGGAGGGGGCGGGAGGACGAGGGAGCAGGAGAGGCCTGCGTTGGCTTCTGAGACTCGGGGCTGTGGTGCTGGGTCGGTGGTCCTCGGAGGACCCAGGCTGGGGTGGGCGCTGACCCTGGCAGGGTGCCCCAGTGACCCAGCACACGTCGTCTCCTTCTGGCTGCCCCTCCTCAGCCTGGGGACCGAGAGCTTGGTTGGAAACCAGCCCCAAAATGAGGGGTGGGGGGGCGGGGAGTATGGGTGGAATTAACCAGCCGTCTGTGTTCACCGTCCTATTTGTGGCATCATTCTTGCTCGTAAGCTAATTTTAGCCGTTCATTCTGCTTCTGTTACCATTTATAAAATGAGAATGTCAAATGCAATATTAAACAAGCAGGATGAAGGCAAAAAAAAAAAAAAAAAGGAAATGCCAGAGAGGCACTTAATAAATGAATCTCGTGTCTACATGGGAGAGGGAGAGGTCCTGCCCTCCCCCCCCATCGCGCACGCGTGCGCCCCCATCCGCACATGCCGTTTGTGCATCAGCCATTTGTGTGCCAGCTCTGTCCATGCAACCAGAGGGATCTCTGTGTTGAGAGAGGTGGGGGGAGGCAGCGGGGAGGGCTGCGGTGGTTGGGTGGTAAATGTTGGTTGCTCTTTAGGCAGAAGTGATTTGGTCTGCAGGGAGGTGGCCTCCCCGTTGCCTGAGTTCTGGCCGTTTACCCCTCATCTGTCCTCTGGTGAGGTCATTGCAGGGGGGCTGAGGAGAGCAGAGCATCCTTCTCAGTATCTCAGTGCCCGGGGCCTCTGGGCTTTTCTGTGTGCGCTGTTCCCGCCTCCCCGACACACCAGCCATGGGGTGCAGGGGCGGGAGGGGCCCTGGAGACTCCCAGAAGAGGCCGCTCCCCTTCTCTGGGGCCTGTTCTTCCTTTGACTGCACTCACCTGCTCTGCCCGACTTTCCAGGGATGTGTGAGCTGATGCTCAAGCTGCTCTTTTATTTTCTTCTCTTTTGAATTGAGAAATGAAGTAAGGCCCAGGCAGGGTCTCTGGCAAAGCCCACCACAGGCTGGAGTCAACACCCAGCTTACGGCAGAATTGGGGCACCTGCTGGAGGCTGAGGTTTCTTTTCACTTTGAAATGCCCTTGCAGGTTCCCAGAAATAAAAAGCACAGCTGCTGCCGCCACCATCAGCTTTTTCCCCAAATCGTGCAGCCTGGGAAGCTCCCTTGGCGCACCTTGCTGGTGAAAGCAGGAAGCGGGCCTGCGCGGCCAGCAGGTGGAGGCGGTCAGGGAGAAGGTTAGTGGTGGCGGCAGGCGGGGTGTCCCGGCCCGGCCTGCGGTGTGGCAGCCACTTTCTCCCCTCCTCCTGCTCCCCGGCTCTGGGATTTACGGTTTTGAAGCACAGGTGTGAACTGGCTTTATCACCTTGAAAGGCCCACACTTAGGCTCCGTGTGGAGGACAGTCAGTGGTGACCCGGCTAACTTTATCCCGCGCAAGCACTTACAGCATTAGCTAGTTTCATCTCTTAGCTCGCCGCAGCCCTGGGGGGCGGGCACTACTGTTACTCTTTTATACAGATGAGAAAATTGAGGCACAGAGGAGTCAGGCAGCTGGTCCCAGCTCCGGGCTGGCAATGGAGCGGAGATGCAACCAGGAACCTTAGCCTCTAGGCTAGGCTGCAGGACAAGGACCCCCTTGGATCTGGGCTGGATGGGAAGCTGCGGTCGGCATTGGCACGTGGCTCGAGACAGGGTTAGGGACCAGCTCCTCTCCACTCCTCGCGCAGACTCTGAGCCCCTCGGAGGGCGAGCGGCATCCTGAATTCATCTGTGTCCCCACCCAGCCCTGCCTGCCGAAGAGGAGGTGCTAACAGTATTGGTTTATGACTGCTTTCACTTCACCGTCGCTGATTTTAATAAAACACTGAGCGGAGGAAACAGTGGATGAAATTAGTTCTGGAAGTGGTGGGGAGATTAATTCTGGAACTAGGATCAGGGATGGCCTTGTGGAAGGAATAACTTCCAAATGGGCCTTGAAGGCTGGATAGAGGGAGGTAGGGAGGGGCTGGCCAGAGGCCGAGAGGTGGGGACAGGAGTTTTGAATTGGGGGACCTAGGATTGAATCCTGCCTGTGTCATTATCTGGCTTTGTGACCTTGGACACATCCTCCCTCGAAGCCTCAGTTGCCTTTTCTACTCTACCGTGGCGTGAGTCAGGCCTCACAGAGGAAATGGGGAGTGGGTTAGTGAGGGTGTTGAGGACACTGGGCACTGTCGGGGGACGTCTGTGTGCCAGGTGCTGCGCTTTATGTGCATTGCATGGGTATGTCATGATGTGTATTCTACATTACTATGTATACACGGGGCCACAGACACACGCGCGCATACACGAGGATGTGGTGACCACGCCTGGCGTGTGGGGAATGCTCAGTAAACAGTAGGCTCCTTCCCCTGCAGGGTGATTCCTCTGACCAGAGAGGTGGAGTCAAGATTCTGTGTCCTGGGGGACTCTCGGTGTTTCTCACAAGTGGGTCTGAGCTACTGACAGCAAGCGTGTGTCCTTTGAAGGCAGATGTTTCTGCTGGCTTCCTTCACCTCCTCTTCCTTAGACTCCATGGGGGTCCCTATCTGTGAGCACCCCTTTGCATTGGAACAGGACAGGTTATCCGTACAGGTGGGTCCTCTGGTGCTTGGCCACACGCGGCCCCTGTCTGCAAGGACAGTGCCTGATGGAGACGTCTGGGGAAGGGAGGAAGGCAGGGACGGGACATGGATCTCCCTTCCGCTCACTTGCCAGTCTTGTCTGGCTGAGGGTCCTCGCCGAATTTGCAGAGGGTACAAGAGCTGGTGCTGGTGAGGCACAGGTATGGCAGGATGGCTAGACACCCTTCCCCGCTGGAGTCAAGGGCGGGGTCTCCCCAAGGCAGCTGCCAGGAGTTCCAGGTGTGGCTCCTCCGCCCCCGCCTCCCGCCGCCTGTGTTGGTGTCTCAGGCCAGGCCCTCACCAGCTGCCATCCTGAAACGCAGAGTGCCGGTGGGACCAGGGCCCCTCATCTCCATTGGCGGCAGCCGCACCTTCTCTAGCGCATTATCTGTAGCTGCCGTGCTCTTGAGGCCGACTCGGGGCACCGCGCACAGGGCAGGACAGTAGACTCAGTTCCTCCCCGAGGAGCTCGCCAGGGCTTTGTCTTGCTCTGCAGGTTCCTTGAGGGCAAGAGCCCCATGAAGGGTCCTCCCTCCTGGAGTCTCCAGAAAGGCTTATGATGGGCGCAGAGGGCCAGAGAGAGCAGAGGGCAGGAGAAGGAAAGGCTGTGACGGGGACGCCACAGTGGGGGGCTGTGTGTGGTTTCTGGGGTGCAGCTCACCCCTCCCCCCTCACTGGAGAGACTGGGGAGCTGCTGGCTCGAGGCAGGACCCCAGCATCTTTATACCTGAGTGTCATCGCCCTTCTGCTCAGAGACTAGGGGCTAGAGGAGACGGTCAGTGTGGGGCTTCAGAGAGGCAGTGCTGGCCTGGGACCCACAGGGACCTGGCTGAGCAGGGGGTGCAGCTTGAGTCAGAGGAGACGCTGGTGGTCAGGCGTCTGTGGCTTTCAGGAAGCGCCACAGAAGGACGGTGCCCGCGGCAGAGGCCACAAGCCATCCCCCCGAGCACTTGCCCGTCCCGAGAGGCTGACCTACAACTGTCCCCTCCCCCCTGCCAGCCACACGGTCCAGGTGGATCTCTGAGGAGCAGTAGACCTTTAACCTTTGAAATACGTCCCTCTCTCCCTGGAGGAGTAAATCATTTCTAACATGACCTGTTTGGCGTAAGAAGCGAAGCTGCAGACACTGGGCTCTTCAGGCCACACAGAGCTTCCTTGTCCTGAGTGGTAAATCAAGGCCATGGCTGCAGGGCTTGGGTTTCCCCAGACTGAGGCCCGGCCAGGCTTCCCTCCTGGCCCCGGGGCACGTGCTGACTAGGGCCGTTTGTGTAGAGACCAAGGAAGAACAAAAGCCTTTTCACTTCCCAGATCTCGGCGTCCTCCTCAGACTGCCAGCCTCTTCCAAAGGTGCCCCGCAGGGAGCTGGCCTCAGCAAGGGCTGCGGGCCAGTTGGGCGAGAGCGGCCACTCAGAGTAGCTGCAGGGAAGCCGTCCCTACTGACGTCCCAGCACCTTCTCCAAAGCTGATGCCAAGCGTCCCCCTAGAGCGAGGGTGGCACAGGGCCCGCTGCCCTGGTTGGGCCAGGACAGCAGGTGGACCTGAGTTCAAACCCAGCCCCACCAGGCATAGACTGGTTCTGTAGCCACGGCGCCCGTGTGTGATGTCCGTGGGCCTCAGCTTCCTGTTCTGTGAGGTGAGCGTGTCGCTATAAAAGGGATCATTGGGTAAACTGGCAAGATGGGAATACAGAAGGCAGATTAGATACAAGTATTTTATAGACGCTAAGCGTCCTGAGGTTGCTACCTGTACTGCGCTCATGTAAGAAAATGTCTTTATGTTTAGGAAGTGCAAACCGTAATACATGCAACCTACTCTCAGATGGTTCAGGAGAAAATACATGGTTAGAGACAGAGACAAAGAGTGCAAATGATAAAGCAGAAGCCACGAAACGTTCACCGCGGTGACTCTGATAAAGGGTGTGCGGTGTCCTTTGTGCTGTCCTTTTGAAATTATTTCTGAATATAAAGTTAGAAACAGACCTCCTCACTGAGTTGCCCTGGACCCAGGTGGGCAGAGGCACCGCCACGCCGACGAGCAGCCTGCACGGAGGGTTAGAGACCACGCTCACAGCAGCCTGCGAGTCACGCCCGGGCGGGGCAGCCCGCGCCCTGAGTGTCCCGTCCCTGAAGAGGGTTCAGCCAGGTCCTCCTCGGAGCCCAGCACCGTGGGGCTGCAGGGCAGCCCCACCCTTTCCTCCAAGGCCAGTTTGCCAAGCAAAGCAGCATATTTGGAGATTGGAATTTTAAAGCAGATCCATCTAGCTGTGGGGGATCGGCACGTCTTTGGCATCTGGACCCCGCTGTGGGGTTACTTTGTGGCTTTGCTAGCCGTGAAACTTGAAAATGGAGACCTCGTCTTCCTGGTGTGAGCAGTTGGTCACAAGTGGCCCCCGAGGCTTCTTACGCGCGCACACCCAGATGGGACTCCTGCTCCCTCTCCTGCCGCTCCACTCAGGCGGCTTTCTCCAGCGGCTGTTTGAAACAGCTGCAGCTGTGGTGAGGCGCTGCAGAGGTGGGGTCTGAGCTGTTGGTTGAGGAGACTTGAGACCCAGACCTCGGAGACGGTCCTTGCTCAGACTCCGCCCCCATCCAGGGCTGCCCGAGGGTGTGGGTGGTGGGGAGCATTTACCGTAAATGAGGGGGTCTAAGCATAAAAGGGACGGCGCCGAGAGAGCTGGAGCAGGAGATCTGATCACCAGGAGGACCTGGGGAGCCACATGAGTGTCTCGGGGGCTGCCGTGCGAGGGGAGCTTCTGTGCCCTGCTGTGTGCCCCATGGTGAAGGCAGCCCTCAGCACCCGTCGACTCCATCACCAAGGGCCCCGCTGTCCTGTGTGCTCGCTGCTCTCCATTGATCTCGTGCGGTAGTCTCCAAAGCAGCCCCTGTGACCTAGGCCTCCCAGCATCCATGCCCTCGAGAGTATTCCCCTCCTACACCAAATCCAGGCTGGCCCAGTGTCACCAGTAGAAGGTGACAGAGGGAACGTTGTGACTCCCAAGGCTGAGTTATAAGAAGCCAGGCGGCTTCGGCCTCGGTCCCTTGGGATGCTCTGCGTGGGACACTCCCTCTTGGGACTCAGCCACCATGCTGGGAGAAGACTGAGTGCCACGGAGAAGCCACGAGGAACAGTCTCCGCCAGAGGAGCATCCGCTGGCCGCCATGGGAGGGAAGAAGGCATCCTGGCCGTCCTCCGAGGCAGGCTTCCTCTGGCTCCAGCCCCAGCCGCCATCTGACCACAGCTCCGTGAGCGACCGCAAGCAAGAGCCCCGCTGGGCCCGGTCCGCTCTCAGAACCACCAGGAAGGATGATAAATTATTGCTCGGAGCCACCGACGTTGGGGGGAGTTAGTTGCACAGCAGTAGAAAACTGGGACAGTGTGTGTGGCCTGATGACCGAGTGCATGGAGCTGCGGAGACGGGCTGGTTCCGTGTCTTGGTCTGACAGTAACTCTGGTGATCGTGTCAAGTTCCCTGGTTTGTGCAGGGCCCAGTGGGAGGAGAGTGAGGATGGGGGTGACTCACGTGAGACTAACTCAAGAGGTGCCAGAGGCTGAGGGGCCCAGAAGTGACACGGGGCAGGGCGACAGATGAATACTTGCCTTAATGTTAGGAGAACCAGGCAGTCAAGACCTGTTCTTTTCATCGACTGAAGGCCCTGGAATGGGGCCCTGCCTCGTGTGTGTCTGCACCCCCACTGCCTAGCACTCGCCGGGCACATTGCGCTCCTCAGCACCGTGGCATTAAGTAGACTGGATCTCCCTGGCGACCGGATGAGTCAGTCCCTGCTCTGTGTGGAGGCTCACTGAGGGACCAGGAAGGAGAGGCAGACGCTGATCTCTGCCCTGTGAACTCACAGTCTGATGGGAAAGACAAGGCTTCTGCCAGCCTGATGGGTGAAGGACAGAGTTTCATCCTCAGCAAGCCCCTGGCCCACTGCAAGGGCTCAGGATCCAGGGAGAGAAAAGCTTTCCCTTTTCCCTCTTTTCCCTTTTGTGTGCTTTCATCATACGAGATCATCAAAGGAGGTGGGGGCCGGGGGGCAGGGTGCAGGGGACAGGCCTTCTGGTCCTGAGAAATCTTTCAAGGAGCCTTCAGTGCCGGCCAGCCCAGGCCAGGCACCCTGGTGCGACTGCTGCCTTTGCCCGTCACTCAAGTGCCTGGGACGTGCGGGCGTCCCCCAGAGAGAGCATCTTTCACGGCCCCTGGCCTCCGGGAGCGCTCACCGTGGACACGGCAGGGGGTTGACTGAGCCCACGCAGCCGGTGCTGGCCCAGACAGCACCAGCCCAGACAGAGTAGCATTCAGCGGAGCTGCCAGCCCTGTTTTGTGGGAAGAAGAGTAGGTGGGTTTGTTTAAAATACTCCCATTACAGTCAGTTAACCTTTATGTTTCCTAAATGAAAATTGTATAAACCTGAAATTTTCGTTGATCAGGTTGCCTAGAAACAGACAGCAGGTTTTCATAAGACAATGCAGTAGATTGTCACCGATAGGGCTGTTAGGAAGTGAGCTGGTTAGTGTATTATTCCAGATCCCTGTGTTGGCGTTAGGTAATTATCTGTCTGCCTCTGCAGAGCACACCCATCTCCCCAGGCTCAGGCAGCCTCTTGCAGATGAGGCTTCTCAGCCTGCTTCTGAGTCCCAGGCATGGGATCTGGAGTCCAGGAGCACAGCGTCAGCCCTGTGCTTGTGAGAGAGAGCGAGTGCTGATGAATTTCTCTCTTGTGAATCACTCCCACCTCACTTGCAGCAGTAATGCACAAAGCAAAAACGGGGGGGAATAAACAACAGTAACAATGCACAATGGAAATAAAGAACAAAGTCCCTCTGAGACAGCTTGGGTGTGATTTTTTTAGCATTTTCCCCTAGGTGGTACATACACGTGTTTATTTCCCAAAGGCACTGTTATCTGCTCTTTTCCCCACCTTTTACAGTTAGGGTGACCAGCCGTCCTGGTTTGTCCGGTTCACCTGATGTTACCATCAGCCTGCTTCTTCGTAGCTGCGTCGCTTTCCATCAGCTTGGAGGAACCAGACTAGCCAAACTAGCCTAGCCTAATGTTCTAGGACATTTAGGCTGTTCCCTTTTAAAAAAAAATTGTAATGAGTGCTTGTGGTGAAAGCCTCATCCTGCAGGATGACTCCCTGTACATAGGATTGCTGGGTTGCAGGATGTGTGCATTTATGGTTTATGCTGTTTCATCAGGTTGCCCTCCAGAAAAATATGGGCCTGTTTCCACCCCTACTCCTCATACTCTCAGGGACTCTGACATCAAATCATCTTTTCATCACAGTCAGTCCGGTTGGCGAAAGATAATGTCACATTGTGGATGTGCGCGTCTTTATTAGCCATTTGTGAATTGCCTGTTCGAGTCCTTTACCCATTTCTCTTTGGGGATGCTCTTCTCTTTTCTTTTACTCTATAAAAACTCTTTGTACTAAACATATCAGTCATGAGTGTTGAACCATTTTGTCCATTTTTGAAAGCTTGTGTGGTTATCCTTCTTTAAAGAGCAGCAGTAATACTTAGTATCTGGCGTCTTTGAAGAAAGAGGAGTTCATATTTTAGGTCATTAAAGCTTCCCCCCAGCCTTAAGCACTAAAATAGTTTTTAACTGAAGTATTTGGAATGAGAATATCTCCAAAGTGAATAACCCATGTGGGTCCTTTCTAAAATGAGGTATATTGCACACAATTTAACTTTTTCTTCATCTCTCGGACGTGCCGTGAGCAATAGTAATTTTCTGTGTGGTGACCCTCAGCAGCTGTTGAGCTATATGTAGCTTTGGCCCTCATACCGTATGGCCCTAGGCTGCTTTTTTAAATAAGATACCTGATTCTTGTCTTTTCCCCATCACTATCAGGCTGTCACGCTGTTAGTTTTTGCAGCTTTAAGCGCCTCTGCCTTGCCCTAGAACATCTCCTGTTCATCAGCAGTGGGACTGGTTACCAGCTAACAATGCTTGTTAAGTCTGTCTGTAAACTAAAAGCACGTAAGCACTGAACAAGGGCCTAAGGAACACTAGTAATAACAGTGTAGGAACTTCAGCAGGCAACAGTTTTACTTACTTCCTGGGGTTTATATTACATTTCATTAAGGGTGTTGAGTAAATGACTTCTGGATGTGAGCAGAATAGGATGAAGAAGTTTTGGAGGCGGAGGGGGAGACAGAAGGGAGAGATTTAGCAACCACTTGAAGACATAGCTGCAAAGTGAGGAACCGGTAATCCCTGTTTAATCTTACTGCTTCCCTCGGGAGTGTGCTGGGGCAGGTTTTAGGGAGATGGTGGCATCGCTGACCTAGAAATTTTAAAAATCCAGCTTCCGGGCCTGCACCTACTGGGATATGGCATAGGGCAGGTTACACAAGCCTTCTGATGCTCAGTTTTCTCGTCTGTGAAGTGGAGCTAAGACTAACTGTCCTGTCTATTCAGTGAGACAGGATCAGGTGGTCATTATGTGGAGTCACTGACCTGATGGCACCTGAGCAGGATGTGTAAACACAGACGATCACGTCGGGTTATTACTATTGCTGTTGTTATTCTTCACAGACGCATCCAACAGGCATCGCCCGCCTCCTTACCTCTCATGCCTTCTGCGCAGGTTTCAGTTTGAGCTGCAACCCACGCCTGTGCATCTTTGGCTGACATCCTTGCCGCCCCTCCAAACCCAATCTCATCCCTGTAGGTTTTTCTGAAGCGGGATTTGCACAAGTGGTGTGTTTTCTTCAATATTTATTTTGCAGGCCATTTACTCTGCATGGCTATTTTTACAGTGAGTAAGGAGCAAGGCTAAAAATAACTTAGCTGGTAACCAGATCCGTTCTGCACTTGACATTTACATGGAATTCATTTGCATCTCATGTGTTCGCCTTTCTGTTTAACAGGTAGAATGTAAGAAAGCTCAGCCGAAGGAGGTCATGTTCCCACCTGGGACAAGAGGCCGGGCCCGGGGACTGCCTTACACCATGGATGCTTTCATGCTTGGCATGGGGATGCTGGGTGAGTCTGGGCCGGACCCTGGGGACCGGGCCACCTTCTATTTGGGCAAACTGCTTTACCTGTCTGAGCCTCAGCTTCCCCACCTGTATGTGAGGATGATAATTCCTCTTGGAAGACGGTTGTGACCATTAAAGTAACAGACAGATAGATAGATTAGATAGATAGATAGATGATAGATAGATAGATATAGATAGATATACAGACAGACAAGTAGATAGATAGGCATCTTGTCCCCTGCCTGGCTCATACAAGGTACTTGATACTATTTTTTTCCCCTTTCCACTCCCTTTTTCAAAAGGAGGAAAAGTTCCTCTCTTTGCCTCAGCCCTATCTACTGACTGGGAGCTCCTAAAGACCTAAGGACTCCTGGCTGGCTTAACTTCTGTGAGCTGAGGCTACGTTTTCTAAAACTTGGGAAAGGAGGGGATGTGGTAAGGGTGGGTGGTTATCCTGTCTGTTTAAATGATTAACATTTCTCTCTTGGGATATCAAAATTTGCATTTAAATGGATGTCTTAAGTAACCTGTTTTATTCTTTATTTGCAAAAAAAAGAAATGATGAAAGACAAAGTGTGTTTGTTCTGACGAGAAATGATCTCTCCTGGCTTTTAGAGAAATTGAGTTGCATATTATGCCCCTTCCTTAAAGGTATCTCTGTCCGTCTGCATAGATAATTGAAAATCTTGCTGCTTAAATGGCATGAAAGATGGAGAAAGCAGTGGAGAAGCGTAATGGTGTGGGTCGCAACAATAATTAGAAATTTCAAGGCGAGAGGACGGTATTTTAGTGCAAGTTATTGTGTGTCGGGAAAATACTAATTAAATGGGATAAATGGTGGTTAATGGTAAAATTCCATTCAGGCACACGGTCTGTCTAGTTTTAATGGGTTTCATTTGGTTTGGCTAAGAGTCCCTCCTCTATATTGTTTGATAAGCTCTTTATGTATTTTCAGATTTGCTGCTGCTTAAATCATTCTTGGCTGTTTTAAATTTATAAAACTTTTCTTGGCTTTCTAAATTCTTAAAAAGAATTGTATCTATTTGTCTGAGGGAATAACAAGGCAGGTAAAGTTATTTTGAGGAACTTTAAAAAACAGAAAAGGATGCCATGAGAATTCTCAAAATGGCTAAGATACTAATTCTTAATTTTTTAGCTTTGACAGAGTTTCAAGGAAAATTCCTATTGTAATTCTTTAAAAATGGCCAAATGATTGTAACACTTATTTGGAAGAGGAAACACATAAGAATAAATAAGAAAAAAATTTAAGAAGAGAAATGAGAAATAAGAGAGTTCAACCAAATATCAGAACATAGTACAAAAGTACAGTAATTTAAATAGTGTGGCATATAGGAAGGCACCTGTTGGTAGAAAAAGTTAGAGAGCCTAAATTAAATGTATTTCTATGTACAAGTTTAATTATTATAAGGGAATTAATTTTTAAAAATCATTGAGAATTATTTCCTGGTTGACTTTAAGACACTTGTACAGCTCTTGCTCTAAAAAATAATTTGTATGTAACCTTTACCTTATGTTGTTTACCAAAAGAAACCCCAAATGAATTAATAGTTCCAAATTTTAAAATCAAATCTTAAAAGAGTTGAGCCCATTACCACCTGCTGGCTTTCAGAGTCTTGAATTTTAAATGAATATAAAGTCCCTAGGGCATCAAATGGGGGGCTTTTTAGGATCAAGATCTTCAGGAAGCGCCCCCACCTTTCTGCCTCTCACTTGAAACCCTTTACATGGGGTATCATGGACCCCATGGTTTTCTCTGCTTGCCTGGGGGAGGTTTTCTTCCTGGGGAAGCAGAGGTGTGGAGCAAAGCCAGCTCACTCATGTCAATTGCCAAAGAGCAAAGGTGCAGCCGCTGTGTCCTCCCCAGAGGCCAAGCAAGAGCTCGGGGCTCCACAGACCGGTGGTTTCATAATGGGAGCCCAGGCAGGGGCCTTGTTGACTGCAGGAGGCATTCAACAGCAAATAGTCCTTGAGCACCTACTGCGTGCCTGGCTCAGGGCCAGCACTGGGAGACAGTGCTTAACAAGGCAGATGTGGTCCCTGCCCTCATGCAGCTTGTGGTCTAGTGAGAGAGGTGACATTTAACAGCTCATCACACAGATACGTAATTACTCGTAATAGCGTTGTGAGGTACCTTATGGGCACATGATGAGGAACAGAAAGCAGTCAGAAGAATCAGGGAACACCTCCCTGTGAAGGTGACATCTCAGCTAGGATGAGAAGGGTGAGCCAGGCAAGAGCAACGCAGACAGAAGGAACAGCTTGGGACGCGAGGATCCTGGTGTGGAGCCCCGAGGGCCGACAGGGCTGTTGCTGGGGCAGGTTCAGGCAGCGTGTGTGTGAGGAGAGGTGGCGGGCTGAGTGGCTTTGACCACGGCTGGTGGTGGGCAGACCCGCATGGTCCCTGTGCTTCTCCAGAACCATCCGACTGGCTCCCGCTCGCTGAGGGATGGAAATGTGATGGATGCCAGGGGCCCACTCATCTGCTCTGACTTTGTTCTCTCATGTTTCAGGTTATGACTTCCCTGAGCTGCAGTAAAGAGGTGGTAATTGTTAGTTTAAAATGTCATTGTGGTTGAGTCTGTTAGCTCTTGAGTCATAACTCCCCCAGCTCTTCCCCATCCCACACACCCTTGCTACTTAACGGTTTGGCCTTTTGCCCACAGAGCTCTGGTTCAGGCTGCCACCGGGCGAAACCCCCAGGCGCCAGCCAGGCCCCCTCAGGTCATCGAGGCTCTCTTTCACCCCTGAGCAAGCAGAGAGCTCTTTGGGTGGACTTGATGGGTGTGGGTCCGGCTTCCACCAAGGCAGGCTGTGTGGCCCATGGGAAAGGGCTCAGGACTTGAGAATCGCTCTGAACGTCTCACCTGGCCAGCTGTGTGACTCGGGAGGGACAGCCTCTCTGTCCTTTGGTTACCCCATCCGTAGGGATGTGGGAGCCCTCGCTTCAAGGGGTTGTCGAGAGAAACGAAGCCATGTCATGCCCAACCAGTGCTGTATTTTGTCAAATTCGAGCTGCCACGGGTGGTAAAGTGCACCTCGTGTACCATCCAGAAAGGAAAAATATATGCTGTGAACTAAACCACATTGTGAGATGGATCCCACTTTCTGGATATTAAGATGTGAAGAAGAAAAAAAAAAAGTGTGTCTTCCAGTCAACAAAATACAGTAATATATACTCAAACTGGGAGCTGGTATTAGTAAGGGACTGGGAAGCCCTGGGCACATTACCATCCAAGTAGGTGTCCAGCGCCCTGCCACTTGGGATCTCTTCCTGCCAGTGACTGTGGATGTAGCTAGACCTGCATCTCTGTGCAGCTTGTGCCGTGGGACCTGCAGCCTCCTCCTCAGACCCCCAGGCAAAGGAGCTGGATTATCTTTGAATGTCTACCTCCCAACAAGATCCGTGCACTGGCCTCCAGGCCTCATCAGCTCCTGGCCCTCCTGAATTCCCTAGCTACTATGTTTGAGGGCATCCAGATGCCTGCTGAGATGGGGCCTCCTCTCAGTGAGAGGTCCCCAAATGTGCCCCCAGTCAGGAACCAGCTCAGCCTGAGGTCCGAGCAGAGTGGGGAATCAGATCAGCACCCCAGGGGACAAACTCATAGTCTCACAGTCTGGTTGACCTGTTGCCTCCCCAGCCAGGCTGGGATCTCCACTGAGCCTGCTCTGATGTGCTCGCCAAAAGCCCCCAGGGCTGCCCTCTATTTCATCCACTGGCATGGCTTGGTCCCCTGGGCCTCTAGACTCTTGGTTGAGGAGAGTGGCATCCGCTGTGCTGTGACTGAAGTCCTTGCTTCTTGCTTTTTCCCTTAAAGGGATGTCACCAGTGGAGTCTAATCATTTGGCAAGATGGCCTGACCTGACTCCATCAGTCACCTGCGTCGCCACCTCCACGGTGCACTAGACCTCTGCATATCAGCCTAGAATCACCACCATCACCACCACCACCAATTTGGCTAATGAACTTGACTCACACAGAAACACTTTTTTTTAAGTTTATTAATGAGATGAGGTTTCAGTGATTTAAACTTTTATTGTTGAAAGAGCAGAAAAATATATAGCACTGTTAGGGATTTTTAGAAGTGAGATTATAAACGATTAAAGCTTTCAAATCCATGCATTCAACAGATATCTGTTGAGTACCTACTAAGTGCCAGGCATTGTTCTGGATGCTGAAGAGGCAGCAGAGAAAGAAGTCTGATAACAAGGAGCTGACATCCTAGTGAGACAGCGGACACACAGGTCTATAAATGACTTGGAAACTGTGGAACTAATTTTTAAATACCCTTTAAGATTTTCTGCCTACTTCAGGAGGCCTCATCAGAGGGAAGCTGAGCAGCGTACAATTGCACAGTTATTCTTTGTTGATCTCTCTTGATGTGGCGGCAGGCATTTTTGGGAGGAGACCTACAGCTGTTTCGGTTTTAGCTTTCATAGCCTTTGACAGAATTATGGAATAATCAGCCCAATGGGAATTCCTTTAAGAAAGTGTAGGAGAGAAGAGGCGAAGTCATCCTTAGGTCGGTCTCCCTGCCTTTGAGCTGGACAAAACCAAAATCAACTAAGACCTTTAGGGAAGGTATTTTTGCAGCTTTCAGAGTGTTCACTGCCTTGCCCACCCAGTGCACTAGAATCTTTGGGGTTTTTCTTAATGAAAGTGGACTTAATAAAAGCAAACATGATTATTGTTGATGTATCTGATTCCTCTTGGCCTTCTCTGCCCTCAGCCACCTAATCCTACTGCCTCTAACTATCTTGACCTTGCTGGGCACACACTGTTTAACATGTTTGATACCAGTGGTAGAGAAGAATTTCATCGCTGAGGCTTTGAAGCAGAGCTTCACCCCACGGGCCCAGAGGTGGAGAGACATAGTTGCCCAGCCGTAGAAAGCCAGGGGCGTCCTTACTGATGCTGTGACACCCTGACCCAGTATTCCCTGACGTTAACCCCCTCGGAAATGAAAGCAAACAAAAATTTTTTTTTTGTCCAGAAGGGATGAAGAGCTATAATCTGCTGGTGTTCACTGATCAAAAGGAGATTGGCTGGAACTTATAGCTGCATGCCTAGACTCATTTGTAGTTTCAACCAGGATTTGTCTTTCCCCAAAATATCTGTTGAGCTCATTCCCAAGGAGCTCTCCGTTTGTTCAGCTGTTTTCTGGCAAACAGAGGAAACTCAAAATTCAGCTCTCTGTTTTCCTTCTAGAGCAGCACAGTGCACTAGAACTTTGTGCGATGGTGGAAAGGTCCTATATCTGCGCCACCCAAGATGGTAGCCGCTAGATACATGTGGCTCTTGAGCATTGAAGATGGGGCTGAAGAACTGAAGTTTTCTTTTTATATTCTTTAAATTAAATTAAATTTTAATGGGACAGCACGGATCTGGAGGAACCCCTGCAACTCCAGATGATTCTGGGGGCCCAGCATCCTTGCAGACTGTGGCCTGGGAAGGGCCCTTGGCACTTGGTGTTGTATCTGTACACGGACCTCATAGAGCCACTGTGGTGCCCCAGGCAACGCTCTGCACGCCACGCAGCAGATGTGTCACACGCCGGCAGCTCCCTGGGTAAACAGCCCTTGTCTCTTGTCTCATTCAAGTCGGGGGCCTGGTGGGAATAACAGAGCCCAGAAGAGGATGAGCCGTGCTCCCATCCAGTTTGCCCATGTGCAGACATCTTCTAGGCTTGGAGCAAAGATATAGAACCACAGTTCTAAGAATTCTGCCAGCATCCCAAAGGGGGGCCCCCCAAATGAGCTGACTAGCAAATTCAAATTCTCTTGTTGATTTCTGATTTTTTTTTTTTTCTACAGTGGAAAGCCTATCTGCAAGAAAGGTAGTCATCCAGGCAGAAGGCTTGGGTTTTTTCTTTAGTGACAAGAGATAATTACTGTGGGATTGATCAGGCATCCAGAGTACTGGAGCAGATAAATTGTGCAGTGGCCAGTGAGGGAGGGGCCCGGCTGCTAATGGAAGTGGTGGCTGGGTCATCTCACCGTAATGCGGCTTGCTGGCGCGGGCTCCTGGCTCTGCTGTGATGTGCTATTGATATGCAGCCAGCCAGTTTCCCCCGTGTGGCCCGGGCTGTGAGCCGCTGGAGCAGAGCTGGGCTGCACAGCAGTAAATGAAGAGGAAAATTGAAGTAATGTTGTATTATAAATTTATGATTTCATCTGCCTGACCCAGAGGATGTTCGGCGATGGGGGGTGGAGATAAGATCCCCCACTCGGGCAGATGCCAAATTCTCATCTTTGTTGTACGAGAGACCATTTTGACATGTCCTAGAAGATTGGGGTGAGGCTCCAGATTGGGGTGAACTTGACCATGCTTGTCTTCCTTCCTGTTGGAGACTTTCGAGTGTGCCAGGAAGAAGTAGATACAATGGAATCATACTGGTCACCTGAATCAGGGAAGGACTGGGCGTTCCACCCCCCTCCACCCCACCCACCCTGAGGGAGTCTCGAAGGTGACACGTGGGCTTATGCTTTTGCTATCACGTTAACACTAAAATATTTAAGACCCCCAGCACTGAAGTTAGAGGCAAAGGAGCCATTTTTCACTAGGAAAGCCCGTGGGCAGCAGTGATTTGACTGTTTGCATATAATTCATTAATCAATATTGTTGAAATATAGGTAAGAAGTCTAGTGCTGAAAGAGCTGATTTGATAGCAGGTGATTAACTTGGAGGAGAACTGGGCTGGCCAGCCATGAAATAAATACCAAGGAAGGAGCCAGTATGTGTGTGTCCACTTAAGGCACCCGAGTCCCTGTCTCCGTCCATCTTTGTCCCTCTGTCCCTCTTCTTTCCCCATCAGGGGCCAAAGCTCAGCGATTCACTGGGATCTGTTCCTCGGCAGTCAGGGCAGAGCTGCCAGATCATCCCGATGGTCCGGGCAGCCTTCTGCCAACGAGGCACCAAGTGCTGGGAAATAAACTCATAGGGAAAGAGCAAGCAGCAAGACCCTTTTGGGGTATAAACAGGTCGATTGCCCAGTGAGTTGTGACTGCAGGTTTGGAAAGGCTCTGGCCGAAGGGAAAGGAGCCACAGCTGGTCTCTGTTGAGAACTGGGACCCATCAGCGCTGCAGGGACCTGCACAGCTTTCTACAGATGGCAAGACTCAAGCTCCCAGAGGGAAGGGAAGAACCCCAACAGCATGGCCTTGGGCCAGAGGCAGGACTAGAACCCGTCTCCTGATGTCCAGTCCAGCAAACTTCTCTTCTAGGTCTGATGGCAGATCTTCTGGTCAAGGTGAAAGCTGTGACACCGACATGCAGAGGAAAGTGAGGGAGGGTGGGACCCATTTCTGGACCCCTTCGGCATGAAAGCGCTGTGAACAGGCAGCAGGAAGACCCGCAAGCTCTAGCTCATGACGCTGCGTCGAAGCTGGAGTTTAGTGAATGATCCTGGTCTTCAGCCATCACCTGCAGCGTCAGGAAAGGCTTGTAATATGTGAGAATCCACCTTGGAAGTGGATGGTGAGACCCCAGAGCCTATGTTTAGGGTGTTTAAGGTGGTGTGTGGAGCCACAGGGACACATGTGGAAAGCTGCCATGTGTCAGCCTCATGGCAGGAGGGTGTGGAGACTGTCCTGAATCCACCCATCAGAGCAGCTTTCTACCAATGTTTTGGTGACAAAGCAGCAGAAATAACTCTGGCTGCTGTAAACAGTAAAGGAGATTCTTGGAAGGGGCTTGGGCAGCGCACAGAACTACCAGGAAGGCGGGGGAGCAGGCAGGAACTGGGGAGCTGGGCAGTCAGCCACAGCCCCACCAAGGGACAACCCAGGAATGACCTGGTCAGGGAGCCACTGTTGCCACCAACGGATCCTGGGCTCTGCTGCTGATGCCAGAATAGATTCTGAACCGCCCACCCCTGCCTCTGCCCCACTGGCACCTGGGGAAGGCTTGCCCCAGCTCAGCCCAGGTTCACAGTCTGCTTCTCAGCTGCCAGGCTCAGCAAGAGTAGGAGGTGAGGCATTTCTGCTTCCCTGATGAGAGGCAGGCCTCTCTCCAAGACTCACACACAGAGAAGGGGGTTCAGGTGCTGGGCAGCTGAAAACGACCACAGACATCCGGCTCAGAGGTCAAAGCAGAAGCCAGGCCGGTGATGGTGGTGGTAGTAGAGTGGGTGGTAAGGTGGCCAGGGTGGTATTTTAAGAGCGTGAATGGACTGAGATTTTTCTGCATCGAGCGGAGGGAGGCAAAGGGAGCCTGGCAGGCTGGGAACGGGGTAGCCGTGGGTCTCCTATGGTCAGTGAATTTCAGTCCAAGAAGGCTACCCCAGCCTTCTTTGTAGCTGAAATCAAGAGGTCAGGAGTGAAGAGTGAGGGCCTGAGTGGGCACCATGAAGGGTAGAGAGCTGAAGTGGTGTCTCGTGGGGGCTTGGTAACAGATCAGAGAAGACCACATGGGCACCAGAACTTGCCAGTACTTTCCTCTGCACCCCAGACCCAGTCCAGCAGCGGTGTCCACAGGCACCCCTCGGTTCGCCAGGCACCACCAAGGTTATCCGCTGAGATAGTGCCTGGAAGGACCGTGCTTGCTGGGAAACGCCCACCGAGGGGTTGGGTTCATGCTTGCGGTGCATTTAGTACAGCCAGGCCCTCCCGGTTCTCCTGGGGCCTTGGAAAGATACGGTGATGTGTGCCTGCTTGGATGTGGCCCGGTCCCCGCTCACGGGCCCAGTGTTTTTCCAGAGGCACAGGGTCGGCCCAGAGTTTTGCCCCTAAACTGTGAGCCCCGCCCCGCCCCAGCCCCGCTATTTTTGCTCTGTCCGTGGTGCTGGCGCTTTCGCCTGCCGCCTCAGGAGGAGGCATTACAAGGACTTTAATCTCCTACTGTCAATAGCTTTAAGGTAAAGCACATGCAGGGTAAGCTCTGCAAATGTCAGCGCCGGGCACGGGCCTGGGGTCTGGGGCTAACACATGGCATTTACTCTGCTGGTTCAAGAAGGTGCGTGGGCTTTGGGAGTCTCTGTGCCCAAACACGGGCTAATCACCAGCAGGCAGACAGCAGGGCCCCCACCACAGGCAAGGGGTGACGCAGGCCCTGGGTAAAGAAGGCCCCCACGGGAGACACGTCGTTCTGTGGAGGAAAAGAACTCGAACTGTTTCTCCCTCCCGCCCTCCCTCAGACTCCCCCCAGCCTGCAGCGTCTGCGCTAACCGACGTGGTCTTTCTCTCTGTGTTCAAGGCTACCCCAACTTTGTGGCAACCTATGGCCGCGGCTACCCCGGATTTGCTCCCAGCTACGGCTATCAGTTCCCAGGTGAGTGGCTTTGTCTCCTGTGGCTCTGGGGACAGGGGAGGTGGCTGCACGGCGGGGAGGGGGGCCCCTAACGAGAACCAACGCATACACACATCCATTCACAGGACGACCTACAGGTGCTGAGTTTCAGATCCACTGGACCCTGCATCCAGGTCAGGATGCAGCCCGGTGTCTGGTTAACTGAAGTATTTCCCTGGTGCCAGGCTGTGGAGAGTGGCTTGTAGGCAGAAGGGAAAGACCCGAGACAGGAGCCCTCCCTCTGCTCACCCTCCCTCTGCTCAGCCTCCCTTTTCTGAAGCCTCTCCTGGGTTCTCTCTCCTGGGGGAGGGGACTGAACTCTGGGCCCGGGGTTTTCCGTCACCCTCTGCCTCCCCAGCATCCACGTGCGTTGCTGCCTAGACCCCAGCTTCCCTCCTCCCCTCTTCCGGCTCCGGTGCCCTCCTGACACGTGTGTTGGCTGTGCTCTTGGGTTGGGACGTCTCTCTGTCCTGAGTGGCAGTGGGGGCAGGGGGTTAGCTTCTCCCTTCCCTCCACGTGGGCGTCAGAGACTCAAGGCGGAGCCCCCGGCGGTGCCCGCCCACGTGCCCAGGCTGCTGCCGCTCCCCTGTAACCGGGAGGCCTGGGAGCCCCACCTGTGGGGCAGCAGGGGGTGTGGCCCTGCAGGGATGGGGGAGGGATGCTGAAGGAAGCTCTGTGTGATGGGGCTCGTGGTTCCCTAGAGGGGGGATGCCTGCCTCTCCCAGACCTGGCGTACAGCAAGAATAGATTGGGGCGCTCGGGGGTATGTGTGTTCTAAGGACAGCTGGGGTCTCTAGAGAAGGCATTTTGTCCTCTTGGTTCTGTGCTGTGGGAGGAGGCCCTGGGGAACTGGGCTTCCACTCCTGGTTGCTCATCCTGCCGAACCCAGTGGCCTGAGCTGCAAGGAGGCAGGCAGGGTGGGACGTGGCCCTGGGCGGACGGCATTCTGAAGGCAGTGGAAGGCAGGACGCGTGGTATGCGAGGGGCTCAGCCCCGCCTGTGCCTCCCGCTAAGCTTCCGGTGGGGAAGGGTGTGTGGGGGAGGTCAGGAGGCATCTGGGATGCTCAGAGCCATGCCCTATGCAGGGCAGATCCCCAACCAGCAACAGAAGCCCTAGGCTCTTGTCCTGGCCGCTCAGGGCCACAGGCAGCTCACCCAGCATCTCGGGGCCTCTCTTTTGTCTTCTGTAAATGAGACACTTGGGCAGGATGGTCCCTGGGGTCTGTGTACCTTTCTGATCGTGGGGGAGGTGGAGGAGAACAGCAGATACAGTAGCAGAAGTTCAGGTGGAGGCGTGTGAGTGCGGGACTTGCCCACGCGTGTGTCCCTTGGGCCGGGTGGCTTCCCCACCAGGGCAGGGCCCTCAGCATCCTCAGCCGCCGCAGGGCAGCTCTCCCCACCACTTGTCTGCTGCACGGGCCTGCTCCGGTGGCCACGAGCCTCTCCAAGCAGGACACCGGGCACCACAAGCTGAGGAGCCAGCGCTGGGCCAGGCACAGTCTGTGCCTCCCCTAGATTTTCTGTCTACAGGCCCCCTGAGGCCTGGAGAGGTAGAAACCCTGTTCAGCGGGTCACAACCAGCAAGAGGCAGGACCAGGGTTGGGACCCAGGTGGCCTGGGTCTTAACTGCCACACCCCATCCTCTATCTAGCATCCATCTGTCCGGTACCACCACACCAGCCACGTACAGCTACTAAAATTTAAATTTAAATTAAGTAACATTAAGCACAATGGAAAATTCAGTCCCTCAGCCACACTAGTCACACTACAGTTACTCAGCAGCCACATGGCTGGTGGCTACTGTCTGCACAGAATATAGAACATTTCCGTCACCATGTAAACTTCTGTTGGATACCGCAGTGTAGGAGCCTAAAGGAAGAGGTGTGTTTATGGTGGGGTTGCTTGGTCACGAGAGATGCACGCATGCACGTCTTCTCTTGGGGAGACCTTGCATGTCACTGTCCCTGTTTTCCATTCTTTGCCTGTCCTGCTCAGAAGCTGGTGGTAGTTTGGGGGAAGCCTATTCTCTCCCTCCCTCCTCTAGTTTCCTCCCCAGGGGACAAGAAGATGTGCAGGGTCACACATACTGGCTCAGTGAGAGCGCCTTGCTGCTCTGTGCGCTTGGTGCAGCCCACCTCCCTTCACAATCAGGTTGCCATTGCTCCCTCAGTGCAGCACTAGTTCCAACAGGCAGAGTTAGGGATCCTAACATGGGATAATTTGGGGCGGGGGGAGTGACAAAGTGGACCCCTTGCTAAGGCCCCCATCGCATCTGAGAACCTGCCCCCCAGGCCCCATGAGCCAGCCCAGGAAATGTCTGGTAGAATTTTGTCTCAAGGACCTGTATCTTTGGGTGTGCCCTGGACAGACATATATGCAGGACAAACAGAGGTGCAAGAGTGACCAACTGAGGCTGAGTAGAGTGAGATGGGGTTTCCCAGGTGCCTAGCCCTTCACCACAGGCCAGGGCTTTGGGAGCAGAGCAGGGGAGGGTGGTGAAGGGCCGTGGCACGAGCCAGGGTACGTCCACGTATCACTGTCCTCAGCTCCTGCAGCTTAGTGCAATCTGTGGGGTTTGAATAGGACAGAAATCGGGCATTAAAATATCCAAACAGAGGCTGTCTACCCGGTGGGACATGGCTGTTCTCTCTCAGCCATCAAACCACCCCAGCCCCATCCTTCCCACTCACCCCCCCAGAAGCCTCTTTTTTGTTCTCACCAGTGGCCAGGGAGGGGCCGTCGGCGGCCACAAGAGTGGGGCCACCTGCTCACGGGAGGGTCAGGGTGTGGAGAGGCCCTGGGCCAGGCAGGGGTGGTCAGTCGCTGGCCCTCAGCGCCCTCACGCCTCCGGAAGGAGCTGGGCTGGTTTCAGAGCTGTCCCCTGCTGACCCCGCTCCTGTGGAGAGGTGGCTCTGTCTGCTGTCCGGGCGCCTCCAGCAGCCGAGGGTTCTGGAACACAGAGCCTGGTAGGCCCCGTGGTTTTCCAGACAAGGCTGCCCTCAGGAGCCAAACTTGACCCCTCCTGGAGCCTCGGCTGCAGGGGCAGGGCCCCAGGGGCAGGGACGTTTTGCAACGTCCTGACGTGCATCTCTTGCCCCGTGCCAATCAGGAATGTCTTCAGTGGATCTGGCCAAGGGAGCTGGGGGGCAGGGGGGGTGACCCAGGGGAGGGGCAGCCCAACTCTGCCCTCTCCTCACCCATCAGGGTGGCTCTGCGGACCCCTCCCCGTGCCTCTGAGTCAGTGAATCAGCACAGCTGACTCATCACCGCCGAGCTGCCCTGGTGTCTTTTCTTCCTGGTCTTTCTTTGCCATGTTCTCGTGGGGGCCCACTTCCCCCTCTGCCCACCTGCAGTCTCTCTTGTGCTGCGCGTACCTCCTGCACCCCTCCCAGCCCTTCCTGAATCCATCCCGCGGGGCGATGTGAGGTCGATAAGAGCAGCAGAAGGACACTCTCGTCCTGGAGGGCTGCTGAGGGCTGCATCCTGTGCGTCTTCACCACACACCGAGTGTCCTGCGGCCCCTGCAGGAAGGTGCTGCCTCCTCACCTGAGTCGGCCTTTTCTGTGAACCCCTGTCTCACGTGCTGGGGTCCCTGCTTTACCTGTGTGACCTGGGGTTGCCGCAGACCTTGCTGGCTGCACAGCTGGTGTTGAGAAATGCCTGCCTCTGCCCACCTTTAGGCTTCTATGAAAATAAAGGAGAGATGCTCCCATAAAGAGGGCTAGATGCTTTGGATAAGTATTAGAGTGGGGAGTCGTCCTCTTCCAGAAAGACTGGGTAACGATGAACCACGGTGGACGTGGCTCCTTCCCAAGCCCAGATGTCCACCCCCTGCCCCCCACGCCAGCCCTCGTGGATCGGCGTGTGGGCTGGAATTATTACAACCCTGATCCGTGGTCTCCTGTTTCCTCTCTTTTCCCCCTCTCCGGACTCTCATTTCAGTTCAATCTGTTAATTTCTGTTCTTATTTCACTTTGCAGACTATTTGCCGGTTTCACAAGACATAATTTTTATCAACTAGCTCTTAAGAGAGGCTAACAAACTGGGGTTTGCTACCATTACTAGAGAGAGGACACGGTCCCTGCCGGGGCCACCCCACCGCTGTCAGGGCCCACTGACCACTGTCCTGGCTGCCTGTTTGCACGAATGTTCTTTTTCTCCTTTTTAACTCTTGGAAAAGACTCGTGTCCTCCGTGCTTCATTCCGTTTTGAAACAGCAGTCTTATTCTCCAGTCCCTCCCGTTTTGCTTCTTGTGTACACTGTGAGCACCTGCCCACCTGGGCCGCCTGCCACCCTCCCAGAAGGTAACGGGGCTAGAGGGAAACGTCTCACAAACTTTGTGGAGCATCCTCAAGGGAATCTAGGAAGAAGGCATCAAATCATTTTAAATAATTACCAAATAGGCTTGCTGGGGCATTTCACGGGTGAGCTTTTAAGTGCTGGTACCCGCAGGGGTTGGAAATGTGTGACTTGGAGCACCTGTGTCCCATGGTAGACAGAACCAGCAGTGCGCACACACATACACACAGACTGTTCCATAAATACTAATGTGAGTGATCTAACCTGAAAGAAAAATTATAGAAACATTTTCTGGTTGTCTTGGCCTTTTGGGGCCAGCCCCTCAGTGGCTGTTGCTATGATAACACACGCCAGTCTCCAGGAAGGGACAGTGGAGGCCCTCTGGGCACTGGTCAGCACAAGGCCCCTCTCCCCCCCCAGCACCCTCTGTCCTCACCCCCCTGCCCACTGCTTGCATCCCCTGCTGGGGTCCGAGGGGACGCACACAGAGGGTCCATCCTGATCCGCTCAGTACCCCCGATGGGCACCCCCAGGAGGGCTTCCTTTCCCCGTGACCCTGATCCGTCCACTTCCGCACTCTCTTGGATTTGCTCAGGGTTTGTGAGAAGTGACCCATGTGCTTCTGTTAGATGCATTTGACGTGAACAAACCCATGCATTTGAATGTCAGTGTCCTTTAGACGCAGCCTGCGCAGCTTCGCTCAACTCATTCAAGAAGCTGGATGTGATCATTGGTTACCTTCCTTTTATTTTCCCACAGGCTTGTTCATGAGTGCTGTTTTTTGTTTGTTTGTTTGTTTGTTTGTTTGTTTTGGTGTTTAATCCGTATGGCTTTTTCCCTCTTTATCTGGTTCTGCTGCAAATTGCTTTGCTTTGGTGAACTTGTCCTAGTATGCTTGCCCCACAGACGTTTAGCCATTGCGAATTGTCTTCATCTTTGTAAATAGTTCATCTGTGCTTCTTCCTAATGACGTTTTATTTTTACCCCTGTAAGCAACTGAGGTAGAAAAATAAATTGTTTACCACGGACATGCTGTGTGCTGCGGTCTCTTAGCCCGACAGTGTCCTGCTCTCGCGCCGGGGGTGGTGAAGGCACTAAATAACCGGTACCAGTGACAGCCTGGTGCGGTTTTGGAAAGCAGGCGCACTCCCCCTGGCTGCCGACTGTGCCCAGCCCTCTCTGCTTCCCCGTGCGCCCTGCACGTGCTCGAGGTGGCCCTGTGGCAGGGCATTTGCATGCAGCAGCTGCACGGCCCGTCCCCACCCCCCTTCCTCTGCTGTCAGCCCTGCCCTCCAGTGAAAGTAGCACTGAACATCTGGAGCCCCTCGCATCTGCGCTCCAGGTGTGTGTGAGCCCATGCACGTGCTGTGCACACCAGCCGACATGTGACTTGGACATGCTTGCTTTCCTAACTCCCCTGTACGGCGCAGGTCCGAGGAGGCACCTGTGTTGCTGGATGTGAAGCTGGGCGATCTCATTTCCAGTTCCCACTTGGCCACATAGTAGCCATGTGACCGTGAGCAAGTGACGTAGCCCTCTGAGCCCTCAGGATTATACTAGTGCCTCGTGAGTGAGGTTGTTAGCGTTAAGTGGGGTACTGTGTGTATGTGAACACGCCTTGTAAATTGGTAAATGCTCTACAGCTGGAAGTGTTAGAAATAGTGGGCATTGGTGTTCTTGTTCTGTCACTCTTCAGAGTGGCTTTCCCTCCCTCGTCACCCCCGATGAAGGTGCCTGCTGGTGGATCTACTTATCAGTGAAAAGAATGAGTGAGAATCCCCAAGAGAGTTGCTGGGACTTCTTGCTTCACCTTTCCTCTTCCCTCCCTCCATATTTACTGATCCTCAGGCACTGGATTAGGTGCCCAATATCTGGACGTGAATAAGACTCGTTCCTTCAGGATGCTCATGGTCCAGCTGAGGGAGAGAAACCCACTGCTCAAACCCATTGAGCATCATGGGACAGGTGCTTAACTAGAGAGAGGGAATCTCTCTCTGCCGTGAGGGGCCAGGACAGGCTGCTAGTCCTGCCCGAAGTGACACCAGAACTGATTCTTACAAAGTCACATAAAATTAGCTAGGTAAAGAAGAGAAGGAAGTATAGCCCAGCTAGAGAAATGACATGCTTAGACACTGAATCAAGTGTTTTTAAAAAGAAAGAAAACACAAAAGTGAGAAAACACAATATAATAATGGCCTAGACAAAATAAGAATTTGTTTTTTCTCTCCAATGTGAAAGAAGCCTGGATGTGGCTCCACAGTAGCAAGAGTCTGGATGTCTTTTATCTTTGTGTTTTATTCTCTTCAACCTAGGACTCCATCTCATAGATTAAGAAGGCTGCTCAAGCTCCAGCCATTACATACTCATCCCGGAAGAACACATCTCTTCCCTTTAATAAGACTTCTCAGAAGTTATGTGTGGCACTCTGCTTAGACCCCATGGGTCAGGCCTAAGTCACATGGCCAGTTTTAGCTGCAAAGGAACCTCATATTCCTGGTGACTATGTACCAGCTAAAAACAGGATTCTGGTATGACGGAAGAAGAGTGAAGTAGATACTAGGGGACACTTGGCAGTCTCTGCCACAAACCTGAGAGAGGATGCCGCGCGGGTCCCAGGGATTCAGAGCAGGTCAGTGTGTGGGGAGCTTGCAGGAGCATCTCGGGGCACGGGGTGGGGCAGGGGAGACAAGGTTAGAGAGGGAGGCAGGGCTGAGTCCTGGCAGGCCTTGTGAGTGTTGTCAGGTTCCGGAATTCGTATTTGATCCACAAAACATGTGAAAAGCCCTTAGATGATTTTAAGTAGAGGAGTGGTGTGGTCATTTCCAAAGTCAGAGGGGTTTGGAGAGGTAGTGACGGGGGGGGGGGGGGGGATCCTACGCAGGTGAGTTCAGAAGACTACGCCCCTCTTTTTGCACTGCCTCTCCTCCTCTCTGGGCTCCGTTCCTCTCCCCCTGCCTCAGATTGGCTGGTGGCCCTTTGGGGGTCTTTCAGCTCTACTGGGACAGCAGGGTTAATGCAGCCCCAACCACCAGAAAGTGAGCCACAGCCTTGGCTCCTGAAGTGACCTCGGACACGGGACCCTCGGGGCAGCCAGGAGAGTCAGGCTGGCACCCTGGGCTCAGTGCTCCCACCTCCCTCCTGGGATGATCGTGTGGGAGTAGCCAGGCAGTGCGGGTCCCAGGTGAGGAGACCGGGGACTCTGGTTCTGCAAGTGCCAGTTTGTGCTTCTGCCTCCTCAGCGATGGAAAACAGGTTTCATCTCAGGTGCTGATGTCGACTGATGGGGGCTGGCTTCCTGGAGCACTGGCTGAAGGATGATCTTGAGGCCAAGTCTTGGCTCAGCAGAAAAGGGGACTGTGGTTGATTGGTGATGCCCACACGGGTGCTGGATCCGGGCCTCACACCCGCTCACCACGTGTTTTGCCTTCCGTGTTCCCAGGCTAATGATGGAGGGTTCTCAGGTGCTGGTTGATTTTTGGTCCCTCCGAAAGATGGTCATTCTGTTCCACACGGAGGGAGGGGATGTGGTCTGAGGAGAGATGCCGTAGCTCGAGGATATCCTGTTCCCTCTGGGGGAGAGGCTGCTGTAGCCCATCTTCCGTCGGGCTCTGCAATGCAGCCTTCAGTCAGATCGTCTGGTCTTCGAGCAAAGATCAGGTCTTAGTGGTCTGTCTTATCCTGAGGTCCATGGCTTGAATGTGGAAAGCAGAGTGAAGGCAGCCCGCGTTCTCGGGAGGGGAGGAGTCCGCCTTATACCAGAGGGCTGGGGAGAGCAACCTCGGCCGTGGGCAGGGGGCTGCTTCCTGAACCAGCTCACACCCAGCCTGTCCGTTCCACCCGGTTTACGACGTGTGTAAAGGGTTCAGACACGCTGATAGCTGCCGCACCAAAGGCCTGGGAGCCTGCCTGGATGGATAAGCAAGGCCACGGCAGGGAGCGACCCCGGCACCCTTCCATCCACCCCTCTTCCGGCCCACCCACGTGGCCGAGACCCTCGTGCTCAGCCCCCGCTCGGGAGACCTGCGCTTGCACCCCGACCAGAAAAGTTCTGCTTTTTCTGGTCAAGTTCTTGGAGGGACAGGAGCAAGCCTTCTTCCCAGCCTCTGTGACTTTGTCAGGGGAGGTGATTCTGGAGCCACTGAGGTGGAATCGTAGAACCAGTGGCTTGGGATGACTCGGATGTCAATTTAAACCTCAGGACTTTCTTCTGCTTAAGTTCGTGAGGGGCTCTTTCTCCACCCGCTGCCCCAGAAATGCCCTCAGAGGGAACCCTGGTAGACCCTGACGTGGCAGGTCCTCAGCTCTGCCACTGCTGCCTGGCTCGGTGCTTCTGGCTGGGTTCCAGAACGGAGCCCACCCAGCGAGCGATGGCTGGTTCCTCACGGGTAGGGGGGCCCATCTAGAAATGCCAGAGGACAGGGTGTTTGGCTTCCCAGGTCCGTTGACGTGACCACAGTCCCAGGCGCCCACAGCTAGATGTTTCAGCACGGTAAACAGAAACGCTCCCTTGTGAAGGGAGGCCCCTCCTGACGCGGCAGCCCACCCACATCTGCTTCACCGCCAGCCCTCTAATCTGCACCTCCCTCCAGCCCTGAGCTTCATCTCTAGGGATGACCCCCTTCACAGACTGGACGGACGTCACAAGCCAGCTCCTCCTGCGGCCAGCCCACTCCCACACCGCCTGACCCTGTGAGTACTGGGGGCTTACCCCTCGTTTGAATAGTAAAGGCAGACTTGGTCAGGACCGTGCAGCTGCTGCTTGAAAAGAAAATGGGGACGTAAAAGTCAACAGCACACCCTGATCCTGGCACGCGCTGTGGACGGGCCGCCCTCCCATGCTCCTCCTTACACGTGGAAAATCAGGAGCTGACGCTGT
Source organism: Hippopotamus amphibius kiboko (assembly GCF_030028045.1). Lineage (NCBI taxonomy): Eukaryota > Metazoa > Chordata > Mammalia > Artiodactyla > Hippopotamidae > Hippopotamus > Hippopotamus amphibius. The sequence continues at coordinate 26,713,104 of NC_080202.1, read as the reverse complement.
TCCCAGGGGAGGACGGCAGAGCGTGGTGCCCAGTAGGCACTTCATAAATGTTTGCGGAGATGAATTGGAGCAGTCTGAATGAACGGGGATCGCAGGTTTTACTTTCCATCAGGTTTCCGTGCCTCTTGAAACTCCTCTGCGTGAATAAAGGGGAACGTGGCTCAGAGCACCCTGTTCTCAGGAGGGAAGTCAGGAGACTGAGTTCCTGCCCCCAGCTTTCTGGGAGAGTAAGGCCACCTCTGGGCCTCGGTTTCCCCATCTGTCCAATGAGGCTGTCGCCCCTTGTCTTGTCCCCTTCCTCATGGGTTGTTGCGAGGGTCGCTGGACCAGGCCTGGGAGAGCGGCGTGGCCCACCCAGCGCCTTTGCGGGCAGCATGAGGGAGGCTGTGGGCATGGCCTCGCACCACTCTCTGTGGCCGAGCGTGGAGCCCACCGGACCCCATCCCCCCCAGCAGTGCTGTCCTCACTCCCCTCTCACTCCTTCTAGGTCCCTGTACCGCCAGGCTTACAAAGTCCCCAGTAAGCCTGCCAGGAGGAACATAATCACCTTTTTCAAGCCCTTCAGTTTTAATTTCCATCAGCAAAGGCAAGTGAGAGGCTGCAGCTTAAAAAACAAAACAACAGCAACAGCAAATTACAGAGACTGCGATTATAGGCAGACGGCAGTGCCGGGCCTGAGGGACGGGCAGCTTATGCCTCCAGGGCAGCCAAGGGCAACGCGGAAGCCCAAGGTGGGTCCCCGTTCCCTCCTTCTCCCCAGGCTGAAAAGACAGAGCAGAGTCCCACCCCGAGATACCTTCCCTGAGCCCAGGTCAGCTTGGATCCGCTGCCCCTGAGAGACCCCAACCAATGGGGTCCTCGCCTGTGCTCCCTGTGCCTTCAGTTGTGGGTGGAGCACGAAAGCAGCTTCTCCGTCGTGTGCTGGACGGTGTCATCAGGACCTGCCCTGGGCTAGATCCTCCCTGGGCGTCGGGAAGGGATCCTGAGTGAGCGAGCGAGGAGGTCAGAGCCTGGAGGGGCATCTCACAGGCAGCCAGATGTGGCCCCGTGTGGTCTGACGGGGGAGGCGGGGGATGGGAGGCGGGGAGAGTCATGGACTGCCTGGAAAGCTTTCAGGAAGGGGCACCATCTGGGTTTTGAAGTGCAAATAGAAGTTTGCCAGGCAGCAGATGAGGAAAGGGTATTCCACGTCAAGAGCTAAGCAAGTGTAAGGGCTCGAAAGTGTAAGCTTCCCTCCCTAGCATTCCTTCCTCCGTTGATCCTGCGGCCCACATCTGGGCAGGTGCTGTCCCATTATTTGGGCCAGGACAGCTGGACAAAAGACGCTGGCATTGAGAAGCCGATTTCACTTCTTCCCAGACCAGGGGCTCATGGGCAGACATCATGTGGTCCAGAAATCCTGTCCCCTCCCTTACCTTAGGCTGTTCCCTGTCGGGATATCTGTGGTTCACACGGAGCTGGCCCAGGGGGCCCTGGGGCTGGCTGCCTTTGAGGTCAGCGCCTCGCCCAGATGAGTCAAGTAGAGGGCCAGGGGAGCGGGAGTGCAGCCTGCTGACACCCCGTGGCAGCCCTGCTGCCCTGCTCTGAGCCGGAGCAGATGTCTGGCTGGCCCCAGGGCACCCCTGGTTTCGCCGGGGAGGGTGTGGGGCCTGCCCCGCCACTCTCTTAGTGGAGCGGGTTTAGGGCCTCTCCACCCTCTCTTCGTCTGACCTCCGGCATCAGCCCTGAACGAGCTAGGATTCAGGTAAGGCTAGGAGCAGGAAGAGCCCCCTTCTTCCCCACCCCGTTGTACCTGTCTGTTCCTCCTTTACCCACTCATCCTTTACACGTTCAGTACGTGGTTCCTGGCACCCGCTGCATCACAGCCGTGCCTGAGGTGCTGGAGACACAGTGATGAACCAGAGAGACACACCCTGCCTTATCAGTCATGCGTTGAGAACAGAGGAGAAAGCAGGATGCCACTCAGATGGAAGGACCCCCCCCCCCCCCCCCCGCCAGAGGCTCCTCTAGCTGAGCCCTTCCTAGGGGAGTTGGGAGGAGTCAGATGCTAAGTCCAAGGGCAAAAGGGCAGCGGCGACCACCAGCCCAGCTGATGAGCACGCGCAGCAAGGTTCTGGGCTCTTCATCCACGTCCCAAGGCCATGACCACCCCAGCCAGGCCCTCCCTGAGCCCCTGCAAGCCCCTCGCCTCCTGCCGTCCCCCAAGTTAGAGCATGTACTTCAGATAAGACGTATCCTTATCACTCACAAGCAAATTATAAATGTTATCTATCAAAGCCCTTCGGATGTGAAATGTCATGTAAATTCATGGGATTTTAGAATAGGAAGGCGATGCTCCTGTTATTACCTTGGGCAATAATAATAAAAATAGAAATAAAAGTTATTATTCCACTTACTGAGAGCTCACCCAGTGCCAGATAACGGTGCACCGGTGCCGCCGTCTCACCGAATTTCACGGCAGTCCTACAAGGAGGTCATTAACCGCGTTCACAGGGGAGCAAAAAGAGGCTGCGGGGGAGTTACGTGACTTGCCTTGGGTAGCACAGCTAGTGAGCCTGGGAGGTGGGGTTTTTGCCACCTTACTTTTAACCACGTTGTGCACGGTTTCCTTTAACCTCTCTGGACCGGAGTCTTTCACCAAGTAACGTCTTCCAGGGGGCGTCCAGTGAGGGTTCACTGAGATGGTGCAGGGGAGCTTCTTGGCATGGAAAGTGCCCCAGTGGCAGCTGCTGTTCTTGGCATCAGTATAATGACCATTTTCTTATCATCTCATCTACTTTAAAGGTGAGGGAGCAAAGGCACAGAGAAGGTTCTACGCTTCACCCTTTCACCTAGGGCTGACGTGCGGGGGCAGGATGTGCTGGCTGTTAAACTTTTGAATGATTTCCGTACTGGTTGGTAAATCGTGGCTGCCTTGAGCCCCCAGAATGCCTCCCACTTACCCCCTGGGGTCTCCCCCACCACCCCCGGCCATCCCATGGTCCACCCATCAGTGCTCAAAACGTCTGCATGCGGGCTTCCTAGGTGGCGCAGCGGTTAAGAATCCGCCTGCCAATGCAGAGGTCACGGGTTCGATCCCAGCTCCAGGAAGATCCCACATGCCGCAGAGCAACTAAGCCCGTGTGCCAAAAAAAAAAAAAAAGTCTGCATGGATAGAGGAGGGAGCTTGAGATCACAGACGTTAGTTTACTCACTGAACTAGTGATGAGGCCAAGGTGGGAGCCTAGAGTCTTTCAGCAAACAGTCTTGAGGTTCTCAAGACCTGAGCATTTGCTGTCGTGGTGCACAGGCGCGGGTGCTGGTGTTTGGAGTGGTGCAGAACCCTTGCAAAGGCCCATGGGGAATGAAACTGAGGAATGCAGGCTAAGTGAGGAGGCCCAGGAGAGTTTAAGCCATTTAGATTTAAATGGCTCAGCGAGAGACCCTATGGGGAGGATGCAGAATGTTGGCTCTTTAACTGGCCGTTGGACATCTGAAACGTTGAGAACAGGACGTGTATAAAGCCATGGGCACGGTGAGCTCTAGACGGACCAGTGTCAGACCAGTGGCCTGTCCTGACTCCCATTGGTGGTAGCTGGGAGCGTCTCAAAAGCAGCAACTGCAGTTTGATGAAGAGTGACGGGAGGAGTGCTGCAGGAGGGAGGAGGAAACTCTTAAAATAGTTTACTCACGTCTCCTGAGAAACTACGGCCTGAAATGCCTTCACTTTGTGTTCTGGTGGGTTTTGTTTTTTTTGTTTTTCTTTTAAATTTTATTTGTTATAGGAAAGCCATACACAAGTAATATAGAAAATTTGGAAAGTACAGGAAAACCAAAGAGGAGAATTACAATTACTTGATTCCACAACCCACAGATAACCACTATTACTAACATTTTGGACTATGTCCTCAGTCTTTTTATCTGTTTTATGTATACAAGTACACACCTATGTTTTTAAAAATACAGAATTGAGGTCACATAATACACACTCCTTTTATAACCTTTTGAAATGCCTTCACTTTGAACGTCTTGGTCTTGGTCTCAGACAGGCTGATGTTTGTTCTGTGGGCGAGTGGGTGTCCCTGGCTTATCCAGGATCACAAACTGCCGTCACAAAGCAGCGAGGGTTGGCTTTGGAGTGGACTCCGTGTGGCCCTCCTCACCCTTGAGGCCTTGCTAGGGAGAGAGTGTGCCCCTAGGGCCAGGAGCCAGGGCAGAGCACTTGTAATATATCAGCCACTCCTGATGCGGGCCCCCTGACCAGCACCGCAGAGAAACCTTGCCTTGTCCCCAAGGCCCCAGATGGTTGGGCCAAAGCTGGAACGCTCTAGGGCCTAGAAACGGAAGGATTTGCCCCTAGCTCGGTGGGTCCTGACTGAAAAGAATCTTGAGGAACCTGTGTCTTGGTCACATGTACCAGGGCCTAGGTTGGTGATTTTTTTTTAACAGAATTGAAGTGGTGAGACCTTTGGGGGCTAGGTCAAGATCATAGCCATGGGAATACTTCCATTCCCTTTCCTTTTGTTTCCTGGATCTCGGGGAACAGAATTAGTTGGAATGGCCACTCTCTACACGGCACCATCCTGTAAGGCTGAGTCCTCCGATCCCTGTCTCCCTTTCCAAGCAGGACTTGGTGTAGCCACACCCAGGTCTTGAGCTCAGCTATGAGAAGACCCAATAGCACACACAGTCAGGGACCCGACTACAAGCTGGGTGAGACCAAGGCGGGTCCTCCCTTCTCCCTGGCAGAGTGGCCACAGCTCCCCTTTAGCCCGAGACCCTGCTTCTCGGTCGCCAGTGTTCTCTCTTTCCCAGGCTGTTGGTTTGTGTGCAGCTGGGGTCCCCTTTCCCACCAGGGCTAGTGACTAGAAGCTCTGTGAGAGCAGAGAACGCGTGTGTCTAAAGATTTACTGAGCAGATAAGGGGCTGAAAATGGGTCAGGAGTTACAGAGGCCTCTGACATAGGTCCCTGCAAAAGTTCTAGGTGAGCAAGGGCACCATGGGCCCCAACTGTCTATCAGGAGGTAGAAAGGCCCCTGGAGAAGAACGCCAGGCCAGAGTCCCCAGGGAGAGCTTTCTGCTTCCTGCCTCACCAGGACCCCAGCAAGCAGCGCCTAAACCCACTTTCTCCGCTCAGGCCACGCTTTGGGGAGCCTTGAAAGTTTCGGTTGTCCAGGCTGCACCCAGACGGATCATCAGAATCTCTGGGGCAGGGCCTGGGCATCAAGGAAGGGGGAGGCGAGAGGAATTGCCTGGAACGGCTGTAGGTGGGTGGTGTCTCCCACCCTCGGAGGGACCCCGGGCAGCTCTGAGCGCTTCCTGTTCTCCTTCCACGGCCCTCAGCTCCGTGCTCTGAGCTGGGAGCCAGGTCAGGTCGAGGCCAAGGCCCGTCCCCAAGCTGCAGAATCAGTCAGCAAGGAGAAGATCAGAAGCGGCAAAGTGCCGACGGGGCTGGGGTGGCCTCACCCCTCTCCCCGAGGTTAAGGGCCATGGTGTTCAGGGCTTGGTAATGGCAGACACTTTATTTTGCTTCCTGAGCACCTGAGCCAGAAGCAGCTTGCCGGCAGATGTACACCCTCTACTTCTGGCCCGGGACCCCAGGTCTGCACTTGCCTCTTCTGGGAATTATCTTGTCGTTTCCAAAGGATGCTCCCTGACATCTTTTTTTTTTTTTTTTTGCCTGACATCTTTTTTCTATGAGTCCTTTCATCCAAACAGAGGCTCCTCTCTGACAACCAAACCTTATAAAACCTCAAAGCTTTGATATTGCTGTATATCTTCCCTTAATCCACGTTGAAACATCTAAAGAGTTACATATTTTTAAAAAATTAAGCTAAACAGCAATTGCACTGAAGGTTATTGGGGGCAGTTTTGTGCCATCCCTCTGCTGTTGGTGCCAACACTCTTGGGCCTCTTCATCACAGAGCCTCTCACCTTCCTTAAGTAACTGAGAGGATCGGGGACCAGACCTGAGCTGCAGACGCTTCCTGGCCTCTTCCCCAGGCAGGCAGGCAGGCTGGCTTTCGCACTGGCCCCTCTGCCTCCCATTTCAGCGGGAGAGTAATCAGGTCCCAAATGACCCGTTTTCCTGGCAGAGGGTATTTCCAGCCCACACTGTCTCCAACACCCCTGCCCCAAGCAGCAGCTCACAGCCCTCTCCCCTGTCTGGGGTCTTGGGAATGTCAGGCTTGCTCCTAAAAAGGTGTGTGAAAATCAGCTTCCTATTTTGAATGCCAGGAATTCAGGGGTTTGGGGGTTTTGGTTTTCCAACTGGACATATATCAGCTTTCTTCAAAGCAAGATTTTACAGTTTGATCATGCAAATGTGTCCCTTTGGGTATCAACTACCCCTCCTCTTCAGGCCCTGTATTCTCACCTGAACCCCTGGGTCCTCCCACTCCCAAAATGCGCCTTCCAACTTTTTTCCACCCTCACCCCCTTGCAGCTGCCACTGTCTCTTTCTCTGCATGGAAGACAAAGCTATGGATTTCCTTTAAAAGAACTGGCCCTGTCACACCAAGCAGACCTGCCCAGAAAGTGGGGAGGGTCTTAGGCTAGCCAGAATGAAAGATGGTGGTGTTTCTACACTCTTCTAGGACATGTTTCCTACCTTCTGAGTGACAGTTTCTTCCTTTGGATGCTGATTTGCTTAGTGTTTGATTCAGTAAAGCAACCTTGGGTTTAGCCAAGAATGTTTGAACTATCCGTAGAAGTTGCTGGTGGGGGTTTATGGGGCGAGCTAGGGAAGGGGTGGAGAGTGCTTTAAGTAAGCACAGTGTAGGAAAAGTCTTTCCTAATGGACCATTCAGGATGGTAATGCACGTGGTAAGAAAGTGTTTTATAAAGATACCCCTCAAAATCACAGCCTGTCGGAGCCATAAGGAACCTCAGAATTCACTCATCCAAGGTCACAGAAATAAGTAGTGACCAAACCAGAACCATATCCCTCATATCAGGAAGGAGAAAGGACACCAAGAAAGATGTCTGTGACCTGCTACCCCGCAGTGGACAGGACGGACAGTGGGGCCCTTCAGGGTTTAAGAAACTGAGGACAGCCCAAGGCGTCACCTAAACCAGGGATTCTTTGCCCCCACAGTGAGTCAGAATTATCTGGAAGGCCTTTAAAAGATAGAGATGGAGGCCCCACCTGACTGTGTGCTAAAGCTCCCTCAGCCCGCATAGAGACCCGCTGCTCTGAACAGAGACCCTGCAGTGGATCTCGCGGGAGGTGGTCACAAGGGTTAGATTCCCCACCGAATTCTCAGGAGGGCCTTTCCTTCCACAAGGTTAGCCGGGTGACAGACTGCAGATGTGTGCCGCGATTTGACCTTTTAAAAATTTTGAAAGCCTTTCAACCAAAGGGTCTCCCCCTCAGCTGCACCCTGGGATCACCCGGGAAGCACGTAAAGGTCCCCGTGCCCAGGCTGCACCCTAAACCAGATAAATCAGAATCGGGGAGGGAGGGTGGGACCCAGGCCTCAGCATTTCTGAAAGCTCCCCGGGTGGTCCAGTGAGTGCCGGGGGTGAGGATCAGTCCGCTAGACAGAGCGGGGCTCTCTTGTTGTGCCTGGTACCCCTCACTGGGTTCATTACGCTCCCGGCCCGCTCCTGTGCCATTTGAGTTTGCCGCCCCAGGGGTGCGGGGTCACAGGAGTGGAGAGGCAGCGAAATATGCAGACAGTGCCGTCTTTCAGCTCAGTTTACCCAGAGCCGCGCCTTCCAGCCCCGGCTCTCCGCCACCGCCTCAGGGCATCTGACCGTCATCAGCTGATGCTCTACAAGAATCTTCTGTGGGGCAGATGCTGGGCGAGGTCCTAAGGGAGACATGAGACTCAGTCCCCGCCCTAGAAGAATTCGCCACCCAGCAAGAGAAGCCAGATGTGCACATAAAAATAACTGTGCTTAGGTCAAGCAGAAACTGGTAAGTGCCACAGAAGCAGTACGAAGTAGGTGTGGTATCATAGACGTCTCCAGAAAACCAGAAGTGCCATTGACTTCTAATTTGCAATAAAGTCTTACAACTCCAGAAAGTCCAGAAAAGCATCTCATTCATTCTCAGTGGGATGGCAACCGCTTTCACGTAGATGAGTTACTGACCCCAGAGGTGTGATAGTCCCAACCTTAGAGACACCACTTTCTGGTGACAGAGTGACTCGGGTTCGTCATCCTCGTACACTGGGAAGGCAGGCTCTTGCAGGCTCAGAGGTAAAGGGCCTTTAGAGGTCATCTGGCCTGACCTCCTTGCAGGAGACAGGAGTTGGTTACTCTGGGAACAGAGAAGTAGAACACGGTGCCCCAGTCACACAGCAAGGCAGGGGCAGCTGAGGCTGGCGGCCGGGCTTTGATGCCAAACCCCTTGATCCTTCTGTTATCCCACGCGTGGGGTGGGGGAACTCCAGACTGGCGAGATTGGGTCCTTGGGTCTGGATGACAGCTCCTAGGAGGCGTGGCACCTGCCCGCGCCCAGAATCCCACCAGCAGTGCTTCATTCTTTCCCAGGCATCCTCTTTTTGAATGCAAGAGTCTCTAAAAGGGTGAGCATACTACCTTCCTAACACCTGAGTTGCCAGGTAGGCAACCTATAGCTCTCACGTCCTGAGGTTTTATTAGCAAAACATTTTTCTCCCTTCTGCCTGGTTTACGACTAAGAAATGGGAGGTATTAGGCCACTAGGGTCACGCCAGCCAGCTTGGCCCAGTTGTGTTAGAGCTGAAAGGAACGCATATTCTAATTTTCAGGTATGGAAATTTAGCTCCACTAACATGACATCATGAAAGATTCCAGACCAGTGTTCTCAGGAGGAATTCAGGGCTCCTGTGTGCTTATGGCCATCTGACCATGTGGCCCATCGTGGAGAAGGTGGAATAGCCTTGCGTGGGGGAGAGCCCTGTCTTGAGGGCAGGACTCATGGCTGGACAGAGACCTGATGTGCCTCGTCAGACTGACAGCTAACACGCGTTGAGGCTTACTTCCTGGCAGGCGTTCATCGGAGCATTTGCATCTGTTAACCTCCGACTCGTATCATCATCTCTTTTACACGTGGAGACACTAAGGCACAGAAGGTTGAGAGGCAGCTTGCCCGAAGTCACTCAGTGGCTGGCTATCGGGCTAACCTGCCTCACGAGGGGAAGCCCGGTTGCCTGCTTCACGCATTGGCCGGATAGGCTGTGTTGAGGAGGGAGCCCTTCTCTGCATTGCCAGCAGCAGAGGGGCGATGGTCTTCTTGGCAGTGGGGTGCCAGGGCAGCCGTGGGCACTCATGGACCAGGGGCTCTGCCACGCTTGCCTGCACCTCAGCCCCAGCAAGAAGCCATGAGCCCACCAGATCTGCCAAATTCCCCCCAGTCTTCCCCTGAACGCCCCTTGCCAGGGCAGCCTGGCCGCCCATCCCTTCAAAAATAAAATAAGGGAGGTTTCTCAAGGAGGGAGCCTGCTGCAGGCGACCCCTGGCTCCAGGCCTGGGGAGAGATGCTGAGAACAGGACCAGGAGCTGAGTCTGTGAGGTGCTCCCTATTCTTTCGGCTCCTCCAGGTCCAGCCCTGGGAGCTCCTGGTCCTCAGGTCCCTCCTGCCATCCTGGAGACAGGCCTTGCTCCCTGGGGACAGCTTTAGGCCCGTGACGGTCCCTGGCTGGGGCAGCCCCAGCATCCCCCCCACACACACACATACCCCTTTCCTGGATCTGTGCTCACACATCCCCCACTAGCCCCACCACCAAGGAGAGCCCACTGGCCTTAGAAATAGCATCAGAGGCTTAGCTGCCAGGTCATCTGGAGAACGTATTTGGGGTGAACAGTGAGGCTGGGTGGCCTAACAGGACAGGAGGGGGAAGGCAGGGAGCTGGGGAAGTGAGCCAAGAAGACCGCCCCCCGGCAGGATGCTGGGGCAGCACTGTCTCCTACCTGCTTATGAGGTTCCCAAGAAGGCGAGGCTGGTGGCGGTGGGGGTGGGGGAGGGGGGGCCGCGGCTCAGTTGCCCTGTGTGCCCATGGATGGGGTGCTGTGAGGGCTGCCTCCGCTGTTCTGGGTATACCGGGTGGCTCTCCTCCCCTGTTCCCCTGCCCCCTCTTCTCACGCCTGTCACTGTGTTTAGCCCCGTTCTGATGGTTGAGGTTAAATTCCAGCCCTTAGCCACGTCTGCTGCACAGTCTCCAGCAGGAGCCTTTATCTGAGATTAAGGATAATGGATTCCCTTTCTTGGATAAGGATTTTCCCCCCCATACCCTCTTTCTTTCTCTCCGACTTTTTGTCCAAAATGCGCTCAACTCCAGAAAATAGAGCTTTTGTTAAAAGTCTTTTTATTGACTCAAATCCCCTCCCCCAGTCCTGGCCTCCCTTCCTTCCCCCCACCACCATTTTTTTCATGCTTCCAAGGAAACCTGTTTCAAATAAGAGGTGAGAGAGTGCAAAAGAATAAGGACCGTCTGTCCCTGCCTGCTTCGTTCCCCCTCAGGGTCCCCTGAGCCTTGCTCCAGGCCTGCAGCAGAGCCTGGTGTAGAGTTGGGACAGGGAGAAATAACTTGACCTCTTCCTTATTTTCCTTCAGCACTTTGCGACAGCACCCACATCTCCAGAAATCTAGATCCTGCCTGGAAGAAATGGGGAGAGCACTTGGTGGGGGAGTCCCTTCCTTGGTCTCGGCAGGGGTCATTGCCGTGTACATTTATTTCACCTGGATCTTTCTTTTTCCCCCTTCAACAGCCCTATTACCATATTTAAATGCAAGTATGTCTCTTTTCATTGGCATTTGAAGTAGCTTAGCCTGACGTTTCTAGAATAGCTCCTTCCCTTTTGAACTTCTTTCCTCCCCAGTAGTTCCCTGTAGCTAGGGCGATAGTCTTAGAGTTTAGTGGGCTTCTAGTTGGCTGTGTTTGGGGAACGGCTCTCTCTCTCTCTCCCCCCTGCTCCCCGCCCTCCGCGGTGCATGCCCCCCGCCCCCCCACGCCCCTAGTCCTGTAGCAGTTCCTTATCTGAAAGGCTCAGTGGCCACGCTGAGCCCCTCTATCAGGCTCTCTGTTTGCTGCTGGCTTCTGGCACATCATTTAAAACCACAGTCACCAGAAATGGGTCTTGGGATCAGGCCTCCAAGTGTCTGAGGTAGACTGTTCCAGTCGTGGGGGAGTGTGTGTGTCTGTGTCCCGGCACGTGGCTGTGTGTGCACGTGCTGGTGGCCGAGAAGCCCAGGGGAGGGGACTTGCCCACCTCTTCCTTCACCTGGACACTCTGCGGCCACACTGGGTCACCTTGTCCTTCTGACGCTGAGTCCCATTGCTGGGACAGCCTTGCTGCCTGGTGCGTTGTCAGATCAAGCACAAGGGCTTGGTCAAGACCCCCAGGAGGCCCTTCAGTGCCGACTTGATTGGGACGGTGGAGCTCAGACAGAAGAGCCAGATCTAAACGCCCATCATGTGCCTCCATAGCCACGGGGTCCACCCCACGTAGGTCCCCGCAGCCCCACGCTTCCTCCCCCAGCTGGGCCCCCGGAATGCTTCGCCCTGGGCCTGGGGCTGTGACGCCTCTGACACGGAGATCTGGAGTCAGGATGGCCAAGCCTGAGCCTCAGGAGAACAGCTAGACTTAAGCCATCTCCTGGCCAAGGTGCCTGTAGTGTCAAGAGGCCATCCCCAGGGCCTCCTGCCTGTGGCTCAGGGCTGACTGCTCCAGGGGAACCCCTGCCTGTGACCAGGGCATGCTCGGCCCCCTGGCTCTGGACAAGCCCTGGGGAATCACCGAGGTACCCGTGCAGGGGCGGCAGGGAGCTCGCCCTGCTCTCAAGAGAAGTTCCTGCTCATCCTCTTCAATTATTTTGGTGTGCCTTCTAGAACCAGTCTCTGGGGTGACAAATGTGTGGGAGTCAAACACACCCAAGGATGCTGTGCCTTCCAGAAGCCTGAGAGCCACTGATCCGTGTCCCTCCTAAAGGCCGACCTGTGGACGTCCCTTCCCAGCCCTGTCTCCTGGGTGGGGGCGGGGGGCATGGCCTGTGAGACACGTCTGCCCGTGGCCCTTTGCAGGACCCTCCTTCATCCCAGCTCCTCTCTCTCTGCCAGGCTTCCCGGCAGCGGCTTACGGACCAGTGGCGGCGGCGGCGGTGGCGGCAGCACGAGGATCAGGTAGGGAGGTGCACGGGCCAGGTGGCTCGCAGGCATGCCCAGTGTGCAGGGGAAGGTAAAGGCCCTGTTGGATCTGTGTGGCTGCGTCTGTCCACCCCTCTCACCACAGCCCGGAGGGTGGGGGCGTCCCCGGCGAGGGGTTAGTTGCGGGACTGCAAACCAAAGGTAGACGATGGTTCTCTCACTCAAAAAAGAAGAATGAATTTCTTTTGGACGTTGGACGGCCCCGTTACCTGACAGCCGGCTCCGGGGCACCCGTGGGCATTTCTCTCCTTGGCTTTTGCCGGTTCACAGGGCCCCTCGCCTCGGGTCTCTGACCCAGCCGGAGAAGTTCTAGGTTGTGAAGGGAGACACAGAGCCCATCCACGTGGTCCTGGCCTTGGGGCAGCCCACCCCCTCGGCCCCGGCTGCACTCGGCAGGGGGGTTCACTGATCCGGCGAAACCCCCAAGTCCCTGAGGGTCAACCGTGGGGCCACCCCTGACCCCAGGGAGGGAAGCTGCTCTTCCTGAAGCCCCCGTGCCATCCCAGACTCTCTTCTTGGCAGAGGCCAGAGACCTCCTGGACTCCAGCTGCCAAAGGAGTTGGGGTTTTCCCTCCCATAAGGTGGCTCAGGTCATTTGGTCTCCACATCCAACCTTTGAGGGGGTCCAGGACCCCTGGGGTGAGCTGGGAACCGTCCCCTAGCGGCACTGTGGGCTCAGGCTGGAGCTGGGCTGTTGTCCGTCGCCCCCAGATGCTCCCTGTCTTCCCAAGCCAGCAGGGCCTCCGCTGTGTGCTGGGCCCGCAGGGAGGCCTCCCCCCACCCCCAGGCCACCGGGAGGCCCCCCTCCTCCTGAACCCAGGAGCCATGGTTTGCAGGTCTCCCCCCACACCCCATGGCCAGGGCGCTGGAGCACCCAGGGCAGTTTAGTTTGATGTAACCAGGCTCTGAGGAGGGCCGGGGTGGGGGGGAGGTGCTGGGGAGGGTACCAGGAAACAGGGCATTAGAAGCCCAGAGGGCAAATGCCAAAGAGACCCAAACCCTCGCTGGTAAGAGACTGGCACAGGGAGGCCCTTTGGAAACGTCAGTAAAAATCCGTTCCATGCAAACTGGCACTGCCTCAAGCTACAAAGGACCCACTCCCCTGAGTCACCCGTTGGGGGCTGGTTTGGAGGGGCCAGGGAATTCTCGGGGCTGCTGAGGGGCGGTTAGCCAGAGAGCTGGGCAGGGACGCCAGGCGCCTTTGCCTCGGCTTCCGCCAGCCCTGCTGGCCTCCAAAGCCCCCACCGGCCCTCTGGCCAGTGTCTCTTGGTCCCCCTGCCCTGGGGGCGGGTTGCACAGCTGCCTCGTGTCTCCCTGTTCCGTTTGGTTTTTTAACTGGAGAGCTTTTGGGCATCATTATAAATGAGCCTCTGTCCTACCTGTGCCTGGGGGAGGGGACAACAAAAAGAAAAACCTGAGACTTTTGAGTGTTGTTATCATTTTCTCCGTTCAGTTTCTTTCTTATTGTAACTTGGATTATGAAACTAAACTTTAACCCAAAATTAACCCTGCCTCTCTCCCCACCCCCATTCTCCTTGACTTCATGGCAAGTTTAAAGGGCAGCATGGGGTTCTTTGTGAGTCTGAAAGTGGTCTCCCTGTGGTCTCTGTCCCCTCTGCCACCCCGGCCCTCTCACAGACCCCCAGAGCCAGGCGGGAGTCCCACCCACCCCCTCTCACTCCTAACCCCAAAGGTCAGAGCCATCTCCAACCACGCTTTTTTTTTCTCAGGATCAGTGCTGTTTTATTTGTAGCCATTTCCATCGGGAGCGAAGTCTCCCACAGGCCATTCTAGGTCAGCCATGCTCATCACTGCACTGTTAGTGAATTCTCTCCAGGAGGGTGCTCCCAGACCCCCTGCCCACACCAGCCTGGGTTTGTGCAAGGGGCAGATCCTCAGCTCAGAGGTGCCCCCGCCCCAGGATGCAGGCTCTGCCAGGAAGCTGCAGGGCACCCCACCCCCACCCCTGTGCAGCCTGGGTCTGCCCGAGGTAATGACCACTGTGCCTGCCAAAGTCAGAGCACTGCCTGGGAAGACCCCTGCCCACGTGCAGACATGGTAGCTTGGCCCCGCACCCCGACCCCCTTTGAACCTGGAGCAGGGCTACCAGGCTGGGGGAGGAGGACCTCCGCCTGGCTTTCTCTTAGTGCATTTTGACCTGTAAGGACTCTCCCCTTCCTCCCTCCTTCCCCCTAGAAAATGATCTGGACTCCAAGTCTGGCAGGATGGCCAGTTATTTACCTGTCATAGTGGCCCCTGGGTGGCATTCTGGCACGTATGGGAGGGGCTGCACAGACGTCTTTGTGTGTGTGCATCGACCCAGGGGCTCACCGAGGGCTGACTGCCCGGTTCTACCTTCACCCGCTCCTGCAATCCTGCCCCACCCATCCCAGCTTCTCCCCAGGGAATAGGGATGCTCCTTCAGCCCCGCCCCCACCCCAAGCAGCCTCAGCTGTGGGAGGGCATCCCAAGGTCAGCTGCATTCTCTCAGAGGGAGAAGCTGGTTCAGGGAGTCTGTAGAGTGCCGCTATGGTGAAGGGCCTTGACCTTGAGCTTGGTCCCATGCCGAACCTGGCCAGGCGCTCAGAACAGGGGGAAACGGGGCCTCTGCTCCCCAGGGGCTCTCAGCCTTGGCTTAGGGATCGGGCGGACTGTGGAAGGCCGTCTTTTCACTTTCATTTTTGTCCTGCTCCACAGTTTTGTGTGGTTTTCCCTTCCTCATTATGATGTGCTGGGGGAGCTTCCTGAGCGGAAGAGCCTGCCAAGGGCCATGGGGTGGGAAGCAGCTTTGGTTTTGCTCAGCTTGGCAATGGCATCCGTCAGGGCTACGGTGTCAGGGTAGGAGGTCCCGGGGCCTGGAGCTCTGCGCCCATGTCAGCCGACTCCCCTGGGCCAGCCCACGCCAGACCTGAGGCGGGCGGGCTCGGGTGACCCCGGGGAGGTCCCGGCGGCTCCTAGATGACTTCACTAGCAGTGTCACTTTTCTTTTACCTTCACCCGGAAGTCTGAAACGTCATCTTTTCTTGTGCTCAGTCGAGACGTCGTTTGTTTATTTTGATCGTATCCATTCAGTTCCAGCGGCCCCATCACGCCCCATCCTCCCGAACCTGAATCTAGTTCGGTAAAGGACTCCCCCGATAGGTGAGGGAAATGGCTCAAATCTCCAGGCTATTTGGTTTCTGGGTGGCATCGCGGGTGGGTCCGGGTATCAGCCTTAGAGCTTCTGGCCCCGGCCCCGGCCCTGGCCCCAGCCCCGGCCCGGCCCAGCCAGGACCCCTTACTGTACTTTACACTTGCCAGCCTTGTTCCCATCTAGTGACGTGATCTCCTGACGGTGGTGGTGAGTGTGAGAGTCACGTTTCTGTTGTCTTTTCTCTTGCTTGGTTGGGGCTGCGGTGAGAGTGTCTCTGAGGCATACTTTCCCGCCTCTCTTACACTAGGATCTGCACACCTCCTCTCAAACACTCTTCTGAGCACGCTCAGCGGGAAGGTTTGTCCACACCTATTAATCCTCTCTCAGTGTCCAGCTTCCTGTTAGTACCAGCTGGTTTGCATGTTTTTGCTTGTTCAGATGAAACAGTTCAAGAAACAAACTCATATCCAACTCTCGAGAAATGTCTTTTTTTGTACACTTTCGTTTTCGATTTTTTTTTTTATGAGTTACAACTCCAAAACACCTGTTGTCCAGTAAAACATTTCACACCCCCTGCCTGTTCTTAGATTGTATGTCTCTGTGGGACTGAACTAAATGCATGCACTGTAGTAGATGTACTGGTAGCCGTAGCTGTAGTTGTAGAACATGCATTGTTGAGTTGATATTACAGGGCCTCGGACGGCTCGGCACAGCACGGCTGTCTGCAGGGTAGCGTGGGGGCCAGGAAGAGAAGGGGCTCCATGTTTTCAATGTTGCCAAAGGGCTTGGATCCATGTTCTCGCCATCAGCCACCACCACCTCCCTTCACACCCCCTGCTCCCCCAGTCCAGAACTGGGTCACCACCCTCAGCTCTAGCCTTCCCAACTGAGATCTCTCTTGATACTGTCCAACTATAGGGAAAGAGAATGGAGTCGGGGTGGGAGGGAGTCTTACAGTTCTTCCTTGTTCCTGTCTTCCTCATATGGTTCTTGAACAGATCAGGTCTTTTCTTACTTCTTAAGGCCTAGCAGCAAGGCTCCTCCAAGCCCTCTGCTCCTTGAGTCCTTGGCCAACTCACATCCAGCCCTTCAAGGATGCAGGTTCGTGTGGCAGCCCTGTCTTCATGGTCGGAGGGGAAATGAAATAAGATGGGGAAAGGATCTCAGGATCCTTAGTCTGCAGACGGGGATGCATCTGGTCTTAGTGAAGGTCGGCATTTGTCCTTATGGTTGGTGAAGGTAAAAGGCGAAAGGGTGGAGGGCAGATGGGGTGAGAGAGGTGGCACTCCTGTTACGGAGATTATTGGCACAGCTTCATGAGGATGGAAGGGGAGGGAAGGGGAGGGGAGAGGTGGAGAGGGAGGGAGCTGTAATATCTAAAGAGGAGGCCACAGTTTGCCTCCATCTCCCCAGGAAGACTTCCCAGTCCTGCAGCCTCTGCCCCTGGGCTCAGGGCACGTGCAGTCAGCCATCTCCGGACACACTGTCTCGCCTCCACTTGCGGTGACAAGTCATAAGAACGTGCAGAGGTCTCATAGAGCTTTTGGAGGCATCCCTAACCTTCATAAGTTGATGGAAAGTGAAGCAGTCCTAAAGCCAGGCTGGTTGGTGGCTCTGACCCAACACTGCAGGACACACAGGTGGGATTTGAACCTTCAGGGTGCAAGTTATCTATTATCAGAGGAGACAGAAGCCCAGAAAGTCACAGAGCCTGTGAAGTCCCCATAAGAGTGTGGAGTAACAGTACAAAATGGTAGCCCGTGGAACGTGGCCCCGTCTGGGTGGACCAGGATTGAATGTGAGCAGGCAGGTCGGCCAGATTGAGGGCTCTGAGGCCCAGGAGGGGAGATCTGGGAGGAGCCAGCCTTCTGGCCCAGGCTTCATGGGGGTAGGAGTGGGTAATGGCAGAGAGAAACAGCTGGAACTGGTGGGCTTCGGGGCTGCTGAAGCTGCAGATTGGTCCAGAACGGGGAGCAGGAGAAAAGGGTGCGGACAGAGGCAGAGAGAGCAGAAAATCCCCACCCCCCACCCCCACCCTAAGTCCTGGCTTTGCTGCCTAGGACATCCCTGAGTTTCTGTTGCCGTCAGTAAAACGAGCAAGAGTGAAACTCAAGTCTGGGGATAGAATAAATAGTTTAGCCTGAATCGTAAGGTAAGCGCTTTGGGGAGGAGAGTAGATCTGAGACCTGCCCCGCTTTTATCTCAGCATATTTTCCATGCCCCCAGTGAAATCCTTTGCTTCCCGTGTGTTCGGGGCTGAGGGCGGTCGCACCCTCCTCCAGCTGCTGGAGGAATCCAGACATTGTTTGCACCAGTTGCGGCGTAAGCCTTAAGGTTCCCAGGTGTTGCTTTCAACAAGCCTGATTGAAGGTCTGCTTTGTGCCAGGCACCAAGGCCTGTAAAGGCAGGTAACACTTCTTGCCTTCCGTGCTCTGAGAATCTAGATCCCTCCCACTGAAAGCCCCTCTTTGCCACGATGTGTTGTTTCTGGCACTGTTCTGCCTTTATTTCCGAAGATGGCTTCCTGGGCGCCTCCATCAGCAGGATCCAGTGTCCAGGAAGGTGGGGGGGTGGGGGGGGGGAGCAGGGCTGCAGTGCAGGCATCTCTTCTTTCCGGCCCAGGCTCCCTTGTGCTAGCAGCAAGCATCCTCTGGTGTCTGTGACCCCAAGATGGCCCAGCTGTGGATAAGGTCATGGGGCCACGCTCTCCCTGGAACAGAGCCAGCACAGTAGCCCAGGGGGAGAGAAAATCTGTGCCCTGTTAGGACCAGCTGCTGCAACGAACCAGACACTCCAGTCACTGCCTTGTGCTCTGGGCACGGGCACCTTGTTTCTCAGTGTGTCATTAAAATCTTCATTTCTGGGAGAGCCAGGACTTTGCCCATAAAGAGTCCGGCATTGGATTTCAGTAACCCCAGTGAATTTATAATAATGTGCAGAGCTGCCCGCCTCTGACCTCAGCTTCATTCATTTTCCAAGGGCTTTTGGACCAACTCTGTTGAGGATAAAATACATCAGCTCTAATCAATAATTTTGTAATAGAAATACCACGCACTTGATAAATCAACTCTAGTGCAATTAGTGACTAGCCCCGAAGCCCAGACCTCAGTATAAGTTAATCCTAAAGTGAAAGGAGTGGGAGAATGTTAATGGTCTTTTAAATCAGTGGAATTATTTTCAGGGGGTGACACATGTGTGCCCGCCCCCTAAGCTGGTTGGGCCTCTCGCATGCTGGCTTGGGAGCACAGGCCCTGCTGTCTGGAGGAGGGGTGGGAAGAATGGTACCCTTGAGCACTCTATAACAGCATGTAGAGCCCAGTAGAGAGGGGCACAGGGATCCCCTCCTTGTACTCTGGGCTGGGTGGGGGCACGGCAGGGTCTGGGAAACCCCAGAAGTTGGTAAACGCACGTGTTGGTGAGAGTCATCAAAGGAGCACATGCTTGGGTACACCATGGTTCCCTGTGTCCCTGCAGAGCTTGGACTGCCATGTCTATTAGCACAGCTACCCCAGGAGGTGGGCAGGAAGGCAGAAGATTTTGGCTCAGTTTTACATGTTTGTTTTTATGAGAAAGCTGGGCTGCAGGATAGTTACATGACTTATCCAAAGTCACACAGCCGGTTACCTGGTTAGCGAGGCTTTGATCAAGGGTAAAGAACCCTGAACTTGAACCCAGGTCTTTGGCCTCCTTTAAGTAGCCCTGTGGAGGAACCACGTTTGTTCATGAAAGCCTCACCTGTTGCCCAGACACCCCACACGTGCAGGCGTGTCCCGGGAAAGCCCAACAGCCTCGGCTGTCAGCTCTGTGTCGGTTGAGGACTCAGGCTCCGAGACCTCACAGTCCAACGTTTCAGAGGTAGATTTCAGAACCAGACCCAGGGCCCATCTGCCGTGGAGTTTAAGTCGGCAGATATTTATTGAGTGTTTAACAACAGTGATTATTATTATATGTGACTGGCACCATCCTAGGCCTTGATTCAAGGTGCTGTGGGCCGTATCAGAAAACCCTAGTTCAGCGTGGTTAAATATTACAGGGGATTTATTGGCTGATGTCCTGGAAGCTCGGTGGAAGAGTGAGTTTCATGTGTGGACTGTTCAGGGCTCCTGTTCTGCAGTTTTGGCTTTGCCCTCCTTCTCGTTTCGATACTGTCTTTTTGTTGGTTTCCTATGATGGCAAATGGCTGCAACAGTTTTCTGCTTCATCTGACCCTGTTTAGAAGAACAGGGGGTCAGGGGGTCCAGAAGTCTAGCAAAAGTCCAGAACTTTGTGCTATTTGGCTCAGGCTTAGGTTACAAGAACCAGTCACTCAGGGTGGGATCCGAACCCTCTAAACTGAAGAGCTCCGACACAGTGAGAGAAGGGTGGATCGCCAGAGGCAAATCTGGGTGCTGATAAAAGGGAGGGAAAGAGATTGATGCTGGACAGACAAGCAGTGGATGCCCCCACCCGCAGCCCTAGAAGCTCATAGATGACTCCAGAGCACAGTCGCTGCCCTGGAGGCTCTACCAGCCTAGCATGGAGACTAACACATACTTACAGTATGATACCTAAGCCCAGTAAAGAAAGAGCATAGAGGAGAAAATGATTAGCTCTGGGGGGACGTCAAGGAAGGTTTCACAGGGGAATGAGTATCTATACTTTTAAAGAACACATAGGAGCTCTCCAGGGAGCCTGGGGAAATAGCTTATGCAAAGCCCCCAGAAGAGCAGATTTTGAAGTCCTGCCAACGGTTCACTCTGGCTAGGAAATAAAATGCAGTAGGGGCGTGAGGTGAGGGCAGCAGCAAGCTAGAGAGCTGGGCAGAGTCAGAGCAGGGTGTCCTTGGTGTTAAGCTGAAGAGCCTGGATTCACCCAGGCGACTGGGAGCCTCAGCGAGGCCTGAAACCAAGACGTGACATCAGATTTGTTTGTTAGACAAGCCAGACAGCAGGGTGGATTGGAGAGATGAGAGGGAAGGCATAAGGACAAGTGACACGCCGTGAAATTGTAAACACGCCATAAATATTCACATGTAGCTGCCCAGTAAGAGATGCTGTGGGCCTTTTGCTCTTCCCCATTAGCGGAGTAACTCTGGGCTCCACGTCGTGCTGGTCGGGGGACCATGGGAGGCTGTCTAATGGGCGGTGAGGGGGATAGGCTTGAAGAGCTAGAGGCAGGCTGGATTCCTGGAGAAGGAGGCCTTGAAAGCCTGACTGATAATAGTCATATTGGTGGGAGAGAGAGGCTCATATTCTTCATGGCTAGTGGAGCTCAGTAAAGACAGAACCCAGTAAGAACGATCAACCTGGCAGTGGCCCAGTAGAGCACAACTGGACCCTTCATCCCTGGAGCTGTGCTGGGTTTGTGGCCTGGAGCAAGGGGAGGAGAGCAAGGCAGACCCTGGAGGGCATTCCGTCGTGGGGAGTCCACCTTAGTTTCCAGTGATTCTCCTTTGCTTCTGCTAACAACTTGTTGTTCATTCCCTGCTTGGGGCTATTGGTTCCCATTCCTGTGCCCTCACAGCAGCCACTGCGCTTGTCTTTTCTGCCAGTCCATTTCCCTCTGTCCTCATCTTTGCTCCCTCTATTCAAATCTGGCTCAGAACAGCAGGAAGTCCCACCTGATTACCCCTCCTTGGGGGGGCCCCTCCTTCACTCTAGCTCCTCAATATGCGCTTGTGTCCTCAGTCTTCTTCCTGATTGGTGAGTTCTCCTCAGTGAAAGGCAGGTTTTTGAATCTTTGGAGGATGTTTTGCATGCTATCTCAGAGTGGTTCCTGCCTTCTCCAACAATATAAACCATCAATCCTTCAGCAGGCAGTCAGCCTCATTCTTAGTATAGATGAGTAATTACCGTGCCATTAGAGAAAGCAGAAAACAAAGGGGCCCTTTGTTTCTGGATGCTCATTAATAAATAAAAACGTTTCCCCTTTCCATCCTGGGATCCTGCACAACAGGAGGTGGGCAAATAATGCTTTTGAACAGCTGTGATTGGCTGTTGCAGTTAGATCTGTCAGGATACGGGGGCCACGATGAAATCCACTCTGTGGCATGGACAGGAGGGTTCCAGCTGGCATCTTAAAATTCAAACCCACCTGGGAGGTCCCTTAAGGAAAGGGTATCTTGCAAGTGGTTGACAGAATGCTAAAGACACTTCCTAGCCAATTTTAATAAACTAATGGTAATCATAATATAATAACTCACATATATTATGAGTTAGTCATGTACTGTGCTAAGCCCACCTCCCTTTTCCCACTTTATTCTCATAGCCCTGTGAAATGGGTGCTGTCATTCCCATTCCCATTTTTAAGATTTAAAACGTGGCTTAGTTAGCATGTGTGAGGTGACAGAAACAGGATTTTGAGCCTAGGTCTGTCTCATCAGACCTATGCTCTTGACCACTGTCAGCAGATACTGCATAGTACCAGTCTTGCCATACCTGCAAAGCTCTGCATCTTTGAAACATACTTTCAACAAAAACCCACCGTTGCCATCAACACAACTCCCCATATCCCTGGGGGAGGAGAGAACCCAAAGTCATTTTCAGGAGGCATTATATATATATGTATTTTTTGCACCCGCTTCTGCTGTTGCAGACTGCACATCATGATTCTGTCTGGCTTTAGCTGACATTTCTGACCTGGCTTCTGCGCTCTGAATCTTTTCAGACCCAAGGCACCCAAAAGAGGCCCAGAGGAGGCGTGGTCGGCTAAGAGTGAGCCAGCCTGAAGATAATTATTTGAAAGGAGGCTTTAGCTAAAACAGAACTGAGGGAAGTTAGCCACTGACTGAAGGAAACTAGGCGATGGAGCAGGGGAGGGCGTCTTTGGGCAAGACAGACTTCTCCGTAGGGATGTCAACATCTCTTCCTGTGAGCTGTGAGGACTGAATCTAGAAGGTCGCTGGGAAGCCCAGCCCAGCCCTAAGGCTTGGAGGGGATTGGCCGCCCAGTTGCTGGGGCTTTGCCTTAAGCCAGTGGCTGGGAGGGGCGGAGCCGAAGGCGGGAGTAGTGGGCTCCTCAGCCAATCGTACTGCAGAGAGGCTGGGCTCCCAGTACCATGGCAACAGGGAGCAGGGGCTCATTTGTTTTGTAGATGAGTAATTACTACGCAATTAGAGAAAGCTAAAAATAAAGGAGCCCTTTGTTCCTACTTACTTATTAATATTAATAAAATGGTCTGTCCAGGTCTGTGGTAAACAATTAATGCAAACCTGTGTGCCTGTGGTAGAGCCCACTGTGGGAGGCAAAGACAGCCCAGCCCGGCTTTCCCCTCTCTTTCTGGAAGTTTTTTCTGACTGTAACCTGCAGACTGGCTTTCCCAGTCTCCGGGGGGAAGAGGAGATGCTCAATCTTACCAACACAGGGGACCCAGGATGTCCTGGAGTCAGGGGGTCAGTCAGGCATGACCCAGGCAGAAGAGTCTGGTAGTGTCAACCCAGCCTCCAGAGAAGAGACCACAAACACAGCAGCAAAACCAGGAAACATGGACTGGAGTTGAAGGAAACCTCTCGCCCAGTTTTCCTATGTATCCTTGGCCACGCCGTTTGACTTTTCTGGGTCTGGGTTGTTCCGCTCCAGATGCGTAAAATAGTCTCTAAGCCTTCCACTGAGGTAGCCCCTGAGATTTCAGCGTCTCCCCTCCCACCTGGCTTGAAGAAAAACAAATCAGACTTGGAAATGACTTGCTAGAAGGTTAGGTGGTTGTTCAGGGGTTGACCCCACAGCTTCCGGTGAGCAGCTCAGAGGCCTCTCTTACATGCCTTCCCTTTCCTAGGGGACGGGTTGCCTTGTGGATTAATGAGATAAGGATGATAAGAGGCTCTAAAAGAAAAAAAGAAGAAGAAAAAGAAGAGAAGAGTGGTAGAAGGAAGAGCAGGGCATCAGAAGACTTAGTTACAGTCTGTCTTCTGCCAGCGACAAGCTGGTTGATTTGGGGGCAAAGGATTTCAGACTGTTGGGTTCTTGGGCACCATTCAGCTCTATAGCCCTGTATTGCTGCTGTTTCCAAAGCTCTGGATCCCTTATCATTGGGAGTGGAAAGGGTGACAGCGCTAGTGCCTTAAGATCTAAGAGGAGTGACTGAAGAGAAAGCCAGGGGCTTCCAAGTGATGAGGCGCCTGGTAGGGATGCGTTTGAAAAATCAGTCATGCATTTTTTTTAATTTGTAAAGGCAATGAGAGGGATGTGAACATTTCCAGAATGGTGTATCATTAAAAACAAAAACCCTGTATAGTCAGATTTCCATCCTTGGGTGTGATTCATTAGCCCGTTAGGGTTTCGATGGTGTTCATTAATAAAGGTGGACCTGTTAATAGCTGCCGTTGATGCGCTGTGGCACGGGGGTGAACACAGTGGTTCTTGAACTTGGCTACATGTTAGAATCACCTGGGGAGTCCTTAAAATCCCTAGTGTCCAGGCCGCACTGTAGATCCGTCAAAGCAGAATCTGTGGGGGGCGTGGCGGGGCGGCGCTCAGCGGGACTTGAAAGCTCCCCAGGCAAGTCCAGGGTGTAACCGTGGACTCAGATACCACCAGGTTCTGGCCGGGTACGCAGCCTCACACCACTTCTGTGACTTTGTCATCAGCAGCCCTACCTCAGAAACAGATCACCAGAGCCAAGCCAGACAGCGCGCCCCAGCCTCCTCGAAGGAGCAGGAGACTTGGTCAGCAGTCATTATTAGCCTGCTGCCTTGGAGCCCAGGCCTCTCCCGCCCACCATGGGTCCTCCCAGCAGGGCCAGGAAACCCACCGCTCCAGGACGGGCTGAAGGGGTCTTTGTCCTCATAGATGGATTCTCCTGCCTCCCCCGAGGACAGCCCTGTCCCGGCTGAGATTGAGAGCATATGCACATAGAACCAGCGGCCCGGAGCAACCATAAATGGGGAAGCAGCCACCCTCCTTGACTGTCTGATGAATGGGGGCCTTTTGGTAAGGTCGGAGTTTGTTTGTTATTAAAGACCTAATTAGAAACATGAGCGGGAGCTGAATGGCGCCGTGCTTGGCTAATTAGTGACATGTATGTGCCCGCTTTGAACTTCAAGGACACAGAGCTATGAGCGCTTACATCAAACATGGATCAAACGCCTGTGCCTTCATAATCATTAAAGACAGGCTGCTCAAGTGGAAAGCCTTTTGTACGGGTCCTTAAGGGGCTGCCCCTTGGGCATCCTCCCCACTCCTCCCCCTGGCTGCTGGAGCCCCAAACAGTGAGTTTCCATGAAATGTGATTGGGCAGTAAATACTGCTGGTAAGGGCATGCCAGCTCCCCACAGGACGGCCCTCGGCAAACTGGAAGGGTCTTTGGGGGACTGAGACCAGCCTTCTGGTTGTACTTTCTAGGGTGCATGGGGGGGCTTCCTTTCTCTCTGGCAGTGCCCTCTCCACCTCACCCTGACCCCAGCAGTACTGCATGCCTGCTTCGTGCCCAGTCTTGTTCTGGGGTGTGGCACAGAGGAGGGTGGTCTAGTCCTCGGGAGAGAGGCTGTCCCCTGCCTCCTGTGGCGGGCATGGCCCAACCTCAGGGACCCCCCGGTCTGATGAGGGAGACACCCCCAGGACCAGGGAGCTCCCGATTTGGAAAGGGCAGCAGGACCCATGCCCTCGGGAGCTGGCACTCCAACACGGGAGGTTTGATTCCTTGTCCTTGATTTTGTGACCTCTGTGCGGCAAAGAAAGACCCAAATAAACAGAAGAAACCTTGTCAAACTAGGATGCAAGGAAGGACCACTAGGCAGCGTGATTCAGTTTAAAAAGCAGCCAGGAGTTGCCCTGAAGTCCAACTGAGAGCTGGGTTCAGTGAGTCTAAGACACTGTGAGACCCTGGACACATCCCCTTACAGCCCCAACCCTCAGTTTCCTCATCTGCAACCCCAGGGCAATAAAGCCCGCCTTACAAGTTGTTAGGAGCGTGAACAAGATAGTGTTGAACACCTATCAGTGCACCTGGCACACCGTAGGTGCTCAGTGAATCTTCGTTCCCTTTGCAGCGTGACACTCCGAGAAACCACAGCTTCTAGCACCTTGTGCCTCTTACCTCCAGACCCAGTTTTGCCTGCACTAGTACGAGGTTTTCCCCCGTCCCACCTTTGCTCACCGGGACAGGGCATCATCTCGTTCCTTCCGAGCTTGTCGTCGTGACGGAGGATACTACAAGGATGTATTTCTGGCCTTGGCTTTTGCAGCGTTTTCTGGTAACACTAGTTACAGTGCAGGAAATGTACGCTGCGGCTGCAACAAGTGGCATCGCTTACAAGACACAAGCGAGGACCTGACCCCTCTGGCGAGGGGCAGGCAGGGTGGGAGTTGGAGCACACACAGCGGGGCAGCACCGGCGTGCCTGGGTACATGTGTGGAGAAGTCAGACAGGTTTCTTTTTTGAAAAAAGAGGTGGGTATGCCTCAGGGACACAGGGGGTCACCGGATCAAAACAAAGCCAGGCGAGTTCTCAGGATTAAACTAGGAGACACTTGGAGCAGCAGAACAGTTGCAGAGAGAGAGAGGGAGGGAGTCCTTCCCGAGCACCACACTCCCTGTCTTCATTTCCTTTTGATTCTCAGGTCAGGGAGGGCTGCAGTGGGAAGCTTTGGAGTCGCCCGTGGTGGCGCCTCCCGCCCTTGCCGAGGCCAGTCGTGCGGGGGGGTCTCTGGTGCTTCTCCCCGTGTGCTGCTCCTTGCCGATTCTAACTGTGTGGGCCTGGAGTCTAAAACCAGTTAATTTCGGGAAGAGGCAGCAGGATGTGAGTGTTAAAACACTGCCTGCTTCAGCCAAACTATAATATGAGCATCTGTCTCCGGGGTGAACTTCCCCTCGTCTTCTGAAGCACTTTAGAAGCTCAGGGTGGAGGTTCGGCTGAAGGGCCGGTTCACACCCCAGAAGGATTGGTTCACGCCCCAGAAGGATCAGGATCACCACCTCGCGTTCAATACTCGTGGCCTGAGCTGGGGCGGCCACTGGGATCCCTTCCTTGGGGAATGTGCTGCGCCTGGCAGGCAGTTGACACTGGCAGAGCGAGTGCCACGCAGGCCCCAGGGACGCACGTCGTGGCCTTTCCTTCCCTGGGGCCCCTCTCCCCTTTCTTCCTTAGATCATGCAAACGAGGTCAGTCCCAAAAGACCCCTGGGGTCTGGGAGAAACGAGAACCTGATGGTGGCTCCAGAAAGTTCCTTCTTTGCCCTCATGACAAAAGCTTGGTTTCTTTGGCCGCCAGGCCCAGGCCCAGAATTTACTCCATGATCAGATGGCAGCCAGCCACTGACCCCCCCTGCTCCCCTTTCCCTACTTCCCAGCCAACCCAGCCTGGTCCTTTGTAAGGAAGAGACACACCCACATCCAAATCGGGGCTGATGATAAAAAAGCATCAAGATGGAAAGAGAATGAGCTGTTTTCTGTTGAAATTGGACAGCAACATAAAATACAGAGTATCGACCACGAAACCCTCACAGATGGGTCCTCTGGGGGTCTTGGGGCCGTCTCCTCTGATCTGAGTGGTCCTGTGAGTATCCTGGTTCCCTAGTAACCCAGGATGTGAGGGTTTTGGAGCCAGCCATCAGTGAAGTTATCTCTTTAGGGGATGTGATTTGACCGGAAGCTGAGACCATTCTACAAAATAATGAGTCCCAAGTCTGCCCATCAGTTCCCTACTTAAGATATGCCAGCAGTAACCAGCAGACATCTGCACCGGCCACAGTGGTCTGAAGCAGGCAAGGTGTTAAGTGAACAAGCAGAAACTGCAGTCTTCTAAGACTGGCACCACTGAAGCCGACATTTGGAATGTTTGTGACTCTGACTCCCTGTCAGCCCCGTGAATGAGCTGACACTCTCCCTGTGTCCTGTGCAGTATTTAAGATGAGCCAGGCGTCTCCGGATGTGTCAAGACTTGTTGATACCAGGCTGAGTTTGTCCTTCAGGGAGAAAGAAATACCAGCACATTGCTCTCTCAGTCCTCCCCCAGTTTTACAGTATGTCTTCACCTGGCTTTCTGAAATAGCTTGAATTTCAGCAGAGCTTAAAAAAAAAAAAATGTCATATATAAAATTGATCGCCCCTGCATCTGGGTCCCTGAACTGATTTTGATTTTAATTTCGTGTGTCACACAGTTTTCCCAGGTTAGATGTAATTGCTGGCCCCCTCCGTCTCCCTCTCCCACCTCCAGGCTAAGCTCTAGGAGGAAAGCTTGAGCTGGGATCCCTGGGACACGGTGGCCGGGCAGACTGCTGGAGTGAGATTCCCGCTTGCTCTGCTGGAGGTGCGCTGTAATAGCTCACAGCTGAGTGTTCCTCATCCGTTATCAGAAGCAGGTTTATCTTTTCAGGCTGACCTTTCCCATCTGACCCACCTGCACTCGTTTACAGTGGGCAGCCTTCCAGAGGGCACAGGGAGACTGCAGATTGGGTCGTCAACTCTGTTTCCAGGAAGGCGATGGCTGCGCAGCTGCCGTTCCTCGGGGCCCCCGAGCAAGGAGGGACTGGCTGTGCAGGGGCAGGTCTCCGCTTTTGACTGCCACCTGCCATTATGGATCCAGCATCCACTGAGCCCCCCGTGTTGTAGGGGAATCAAGGAGGCTGCTCTTGCTCTGGAGAACATAGGGTCCCGTGAGAACCCAGGGAGCCCCCGCCTTCCGCACACCCCCCGCCTTGAGGGGTGCCTTGCTGACACGAGACACAGTCTGTGCTGCTGTGGAGTTTTAACCCAGCCGCAGAGAAGCATGCTGTAGGGGAGGCGAGTGTTGGGAGGGCAGCGACTCTGGCCTCTGGTCTCTGGCATCAACAGAGCCCCTCTCCTCATTCCTTTTTCAGTCGCTTTCTTTAAATTCTCTAAAACAAACAAAAACCCCTAAAGTCTGGTGTGATGAGTTATATCATCATCAAAGAATATCACCTGGGCTTCCGCTCCAGGCCCTCCATTCTGCGGGAGCTGGGGGTTGGGAGCGGGGCCATGACACCCGTCAGCCCAGGCTCCCCTCCCTTGGCCCTGACGGAGGCATAATGAGTTCTGTGGAGCAGCAGGTTCCCTTCTGAGTTGGGCTTGCTGAGGGCGACCCACCCCTGCATTTGCCTTACCCTGAGCAGCATACACTCTGTCCCAGAAATGTCCCGGGGGCCCTGCCTTTTGGCCCACGTGAGACCCACCGAACCAGGACCCAGGTCTCAGGCTGGGACTTGGCAGGGTCCTGGCTTGCCCCAGATAGGTGGACTGAGCTCATCTGGAAAGGACTCTGTAAACAGTTCCTTTCTCTGGATCAGTAATAATCTCCTTTTCAGGCCTTAGAGTCAGAGGTGCCCTCCCAGGGGTGCCCCCCCTTAGAGTCCTGGGCTCTAGCTTTCTGCCCCAGGTCCAGGGGCATCACTTTGGGATCATACAGAAGTATTGGGACTTCCATACCTTTCCTAGACCCACAGCGAGGCTGTCCTGATTCTCACTGCCCTCTCCCACAACTTCCCCACCCTCGGTGATGAATTCCACTCCCAGCTCAGCCCCTTCTGACCACAGTTGAGCAGAACCACATGCAGACTGTGTGCCCACCAGAAGGCAGGCATGTCCTGGGCTTGCTATAAAACCCCAAGGTGCCCACGAGCTTTGGGTCCAGCCCCTGCAGGTGAGGGTTGGAGCCTGCAGGACAGACCTTGGACGAGGTGGGATGACTCTCCTGGGTCAGCTATCGAGGTGTTGTATTCCCTTGATGGGCAGGAAGCTCCTCCCTTTATCCAATGCAAAATGCCTCCAACTTTAATTCAAAAGCATTTCCTCTTGCCGGCCTCAGTGAGAGGTAGTGTCCTTGCTTTCCTGCCCCTCATTCCCCAGAGTCCTTTCATCAGGTTCAAGGTGATTAAGGGTACCAGGTGGATGAAATAGATCCTTTTGTGGGTCACTTCCTAATTTGTATGGCCAGTGAACTGTGCTCTCCTGTATCAGATTTTTCCTAAATCTGCATATGGTACCTGCCTTGTTGGGCTCTGCATACACAGCTATCTCAAATATAGGTGTATTTGTTTTAAACGTGGCGCGTTATAGAGCACTCCCTCTTTTGCAGTCCCACCACAGCCCACAGAGAGTCAGGCTGAAGAGGGCAGGCAGCACTCATGTTGCAGATGAGAACTCCGGCGGGCGTGGGAGCCAGCACTCAGGCATGTGGCCGGAGGTCAGGGCCGGGGTCACCCTCAGGTCTTCTGACTCCAAGTCCAACGCTCCCTTTCCCTGCACCATATCTGCCTCCCCGAGCATACCTGCTGCCTGGACCCAGAAAGCCCAGAGGATGCTGGGGCAAGGATGAAGAGGAGCCTGCCCAGGATTAAACCACTGCTGTGGATACTGACCAGAACGGCTGATGGAAAAGTGACCCTGCTCCCCCACAGCGAGCCCCCAAGCTGCACGTTCGTGCAGGGCTTGCCCAAAGCCACTTAGCGCTCACAGCTTCTGCTGCAAAAATTCCAGGGTGTTTGCAAGACACTGTCCTCTTCTGGGACAGGTGTCGTCATGTCCACTTTATAAAAGTCAGCGCTGTTTATTCAACAATACGTACTGAGACCCCTCCCCCCTCCCTACACACCCACCCCCCCCCCCACACACACACACATACACACACACACACACACAGACACACGTTGGGCAGTAGACAGGCGTCCTTGCCCATTAAGAGTGATGTCCCATCCCCTCTTCTTGACCTGATCCTGACCTATGGGATATTTCTGGCCCCTTAAAATGAGCCTGGAGGCGACCTCCAAGGAGAGAGACCATTGAGAATTGACTAAGGGGTGACGGGCACAGAAAGCACCCTTAGGTCAGGGACTCGGGGTCGTGCTCCTCCCCCTGCCTCTCAAGGTCACAGCTTGGAGAGGAAGGTTCCTCCTTTACTGTGTAGCCACCCAGTGTGCAGTGTGAACCTCCGAAAAGAAAAAGATCGCTTTGTGCCTAAAGCCTTACCACCATCAGACAGCAGGGATAGCCGCCGACAGGTGGCGTGCTCAGTGCCTTTCCCCTTCCTTCCCAAGCAGCAGAGCCATAGCTGGGTGAAGGCGTCCCAGAGATGCATGGGTTCGGGCCATCTCATTGGCTCGTTAAAGTGCTTTCTGGAGCCTGGGTCTTCCGCCCCCAGAGAAAGACAGAGTCCTTGGCCAAGGAGCCCAGAGGCCCAGCTCCTCCACGCCCTCAGCCCTTGAGGGTGCAGCTTCCAGAAGCCTAGAGGAAAAGGACCAGTCTGGAATTGGGTGCTTCTGGCCTGCCAACTACACTCTCGGCGGCCCAGTCTTTCACCCCTGGCTGGGGAATGTCTGCAGGGTGACTGAGCTGGGGCTGGAGTCTTAGGAGGGCAAGTGTGTAATCATGCAAGACTTAGGGTTTTAGAGCTGCATTTTAACACAATGCCTTCTACATGGTGTCATTTGATGGAAGAGGACTGAGCGGGGCTGGGCAATGTAGGCCAAAGAAGAGCTGCTTACTGTGAAATTCCCTTCAGGCCAGCTGTCAAGCTGCAGGCCTCCTGGGCACACAGGATGGGGAGAGGTAGTCAGGGCTGAGCCAAATACCCCCAGCCCTCCTGTCTTCTAAGCCTCCAGAGGGGAGTGTTTCAGGAGAGCATCCTTCTGTGGGTATCCCTCCCATCTCCCAGGCTGCCTCCACTGGCTGGGTTGGTCTCTGGATGGCCCTTCCCCTGCTGGAAGGAGTCAAGACTGAAACCTCCCTTCTCACTGGCTTCTGCCTACCATCTTCCAGGATCCTCATCTGGCCAGAGGAGAAAGAGGTCAGAAAGTCTTCCTGTCTTCCACTGTGGCCCCACCACCCACACCCCGGCTCTTCACCCTGAAACAGAGCCGGTTAGTTACTTTGTTGGTTACTTGGTATAGGAGCGGAGTCAGCTGCCTGAGTGAACCGGGAGCCCACTGTCTGTTCTCTCTCCGTTTTCCCTAGCCTGGAGGAAGAATGTGTGTGAGACCAAGATAATGCTGCCTTTTGAATATCTCAGCTTGATCCTTGCTTCCATGAGTGAGAAGGGCCAAATGTTATCTGCAGCTTTAATCTTCTATATTCAAAAATCCCATCCCCTTTGTCTGCCAGTGCATTCCCAAAGCAGCCATTCACTTGCTTGAAGCCTCTGATTTTTTTCCTCTTTAACCTGTTCTTTCCATCAGCCAATTTCTTCCTTTCTCAGCACAGCTACCAAGGGCCCTGACCTTGGGGCCTCCTGCCCCAGAGGGCATCCCGAGGTAGGAGCTTGCCTTTTCTCTGCTGAGTCAGGAGTCAAGTCCAGCTTGGTTTGGTCTCCTTTGCATCTTCCTGTCCCGTCTCGGTCTCCTACCAGCCTGGCTGGGGTGCATCATCTGTCCGTCTCTTCCCATCTCGGTGACCAGTGGGTAATCAATCCACATCTGGCTCTTCTTGCAGATGTTCTTCCCTTGTGCCACTGAGGGCAGGTGGCCCCGGGGTGGAGAGAAATGCCGAGGGGTAGGGGTGCAGGAGGGGAAGACTGTTGGGAGGAGCAGTCCCCGGGAACCATGGAAAAGCTTGGAACCCAGATCGTCTGGTTCTTTGAGATCAGTTAGTTGCAGCCCGAAACTGGCCAACCCCAGACTCACTTTGAGCTTTAAAAATCAATGAGAACCTACTTTTTACAATTAAAAAAAAAATGTTTCCATTATGGAAAAGAAGTTTAAACGACTGAGGGGAAATGAAGATGAGGCACAGGTAGCCTGGTTGACAGGCTGTGGCCCTCGCTGGGGAGGGCATGATGGAATTTGGGGGAGGCTAAGGGAGGGACCCAGAGGCAGTGTCTCCTCCCACTGCCTCCTCCCCACCGCCACTCTCGGGATCTGTGGGTGTGAAATCTCCCTGTAGCAAAGGTGCATCCCTAGCTCTTTTTCTGTCTGGAGTTTATATCTGAAGATAACCAACAGAAAGCAGGCATTTTGGTCAGATATGCTTTAGTGATATCTGAATGGTTCAGTCAGTATGCTCTGAATTCATACTTCTTTGTCTTTTTTTTTAAACAAAAGGAAAAAAAAGTTTAAATCCCCCCCTTTCCTTCTACTGCGGGAGGTGAGTGTGTGGGTGTCCTGTGGAATCATTGGCATTCACTCACCTTCAGCCCCAGAGCCTTCAGAGTCTCCATCCCCACCCCATCCCCCCCTCCATCCCCTGCTCTCCACCCCAAAAGGGAACCCTCTCCACCATCATTACGGTTACGTTAAGATGCCCAGATTTTCCATGACATATCCCATCCTCCGACCACGTTCAGTATCGACGACTTTCATACAGGAATATAAATGGGAGGGGTGGGAAGGGAGGGAGTAGCCAGTGGGGAGGGGGGAAGTGGTTGGGGGGGGAGGGGCTGAAGATCTTTTTTGTCTTTTTTTTTTTGTTTAAAACAAATTTGTCATTTAATGGATCCAAAAACAAACAAAAAAGAAAAAGTGAAACAAACAAAAAAAATCAAAAATCCCCTCCCCAAAGATTTTTTTTTTCCTGGACACAAATTGCTTTGTTTCCTGTCACGTTTTAATATCAATATTAACACAATGTGTAGTCTAAAACTAGTTCCTTTGTAGTTTGCATGGGATGTGAATGCTGTCTCAACGTGCCCAGACCTAGACAAGACTGCATGAGCATCAATGCAGATGTGAAAAACAAAAAACAAAAAACTCTCTCTCTCTCTCTCTTCCATATATCTCTATTTCTATTGTGATAATTTGGTGGGCAGTGAAGCACCTCCGGTTGGTTGCCGTAGTGTGTT
This sequence comes from Hippopotamus amphibius kiboko, assembly GCF_030028045.1. Classification (NCBI taxonomy): domain Eukaryota; kingdom Metazoa; phylum Chordata; class Mammalia; order Artiodactyla; family Hippopotamidae; genus Hippopotamus; species Hippopotamus amphibius. The sequence continues at coordinate 26,680,158 of NC_080202.1, read as the reverse complement.
GAATGATTGTTTTTTTATTCTCTCTATTTTTGGAGCTCCGAGCTTCTTAGTAGTAGCCTGGGCTGAGTATTCTTGAGTCCCTGCTGATGTTTTCGCATGGCCTTGGTTGAGTGTTAGAAGTTGGGCCTCAGCTGTTTTTCTCGAGTGTTTGGCTTGTAATGACCGGTGCATGCCTGGCTTCTGGCCTCATACCCAGCTCTATTCTCTGCACACCAGTCCTGAATAGCTACAGTGCTCAACCGAATTTTGGCGCGCCCGCTTCCCCGGCAGGCTCCAACCCGGCGCGGCCCGGAGGCTTCCCGGGGGCCAACAGCCCAGGACCTGTCGCCGATCTCTACGGCCCTGCCAGCCAGGACTCCGGAGTGGGGAATTACATAAGCGCAGCCAGCCCACAGCCGGGCTCGGGCTTCGGCCACGGCATAGCTGTAAGTACCTTCCTGCCCCCGCCCTCCTGCCTCGTCCCTCTTGCCCACCTCCTGTGGCCCCCGGGGCGGGTGTGCCAAGAAAGCCCAGAGCTGGGAGGCCAGGAGAGGGCAGCGGGTCCCCATCCTCATCATGTCAGCCACCCAGGGCTGAGGCTTCTTTGTTCGGATGTGTCCTGAGTACCGGTGGGCCCGGCACCGTGTGCGGCCGTGGGCTGAGTGGAGGGGAGCGTGGGCAGGTCAGGTTCAGATCACCACCCCGTCACGTTCAGCCCATGCAACCTTGAGCCACACATGTAATCCATTGCTTCCCTGGCTGAAAATACGTGTTCCTCCCTCAAAAGATTGTGTGAGAATAAATAGAAACAGGATATGTCAGCTGCTGGCTCATAGTAAAGCCTCAGTACCAGCCCCCTGTCCTTGAGCCCCAGCCTTCTGGAGGCTCAGGTGGGCTGGGGCCTCGGAGCTACGGACCCGCCCCCCGCCCCAGGGGAGCAGCCTCAGTTGGTAGAGTCCCTGCCTAAGGTCCAGAGGCAGCGCTGGGGCCTGGGACGTAGCATGGGGTGCAAGCCCTGTCCCAGGAGGCTTCCTCTGCTAATGTTTCTTACAGTTTCCAGGTTCCAAGTAAGTGCCCATTTGCATTCTTTAGCTGCGCCCGCCCCCGAAGGCCAGATGCATTTGGTATTTGTAATGCTCTGTGGTTCTATAATCTGACTAATCCAGGCAATGGAAATTTGCTTAACAGATTTGCATGCTGTTTTCAGATTGTATTGTTCTTCCCCCCTCGCGGTGTGTGAGCATGAACATGCCTGAGCCCCCTTGCTCGCTGCCCCTTCCATTTGGGAAACGGAAAATCGGCCAACCACACCAGCTTGCAGACAGTTTGATTCTGAGCAAAGATGGACGTGTCTGCTGTCCCAGGTCCTGTCTCTGTTGGGACAGCCCTGCCTCCCGGGCTGTGCTGGGGAGAACAGAACAAGTGCAGACGGTCCGGGCACTGGGGCGGCCAGTCCCTGACCCTGGTGTTAGAAACACTCTCCCCAACCCACACGCACATGCACACACACTCACACATTCACACACACACACACACACACACACACTTCTGCCATCCCTGACCTGTGCAGTCTGGGTCCTTGTTCAATTCCACTCCCAAGCCAACATCACTGAAGGCCGTAGTTTGATGAGTCAGGTCCCCTCGGATGAGCTGTAGTACCACATCCAGCGTAGTATTACTCAGCTCAGAGCTGCATCAGTTTGGGAGACCATCTATCACCACGTAGAACACAGCTCATTTCCATTGTCAGCACCCAGTAACACAGACCCTATTTATTCATAAAAACCTCGGTCTCTGACCTGTGTGCTGTGACGGTTTCTGAAATAAGCACATCCAGTCACGTTTGGTCTGCACGGGGCCTGCTTTCTCCCCAGCGGGAGCCACTGGGACTGTGGACAGAGACAATGGTATCTTTGCTCCCTGGGGCTCGGGGCAACTGTGCCCATCATTTTCGGCACAAGCCCCTCTTCCGTATGGCCACCTACCCCTGTGAATCTGGCTCTCAATTTTCCCCCGGGGTGAGCGGACCGGCCAGGGGCTGGGGAGGATGTCCTTGTGGCCTCTCATGGCATGGTGTCTCAGAATTACATATTCATGCTGGCAACCACAGTCTAGTCCTAGAGATAATTTCCTTTCCCAGAATGTGACAATCTGTTCCCATGTATAGCGTGCTGATGACCTTAACAATTGTGCAATTTTAGGGACCTTTGATTGCAACGGCCTTTACAAATGGATACCATTGAGCAGGTGCTTTCGTTGCCATCTCACTCTGAGGTATTACCTTCTCTGCCACGTGTCTCGGCCCGTGGGGCGTGTCCGTACGTGTATGCGCACTGGGCATGCAAGTACGCACGGGCCCTGGTCTCCTCACATCAGCATCTCTCCTTCCTCTTTCTGGACCCCTTTTCGGGGGGGTGGGGGCAAGAAAATCCAGTCTCTTCATCTCTCATCCCTCCTCCAGCTTAAATCATGACCCCACTTTTTTTTTCACTGTTTTTTTCTTTGATTCTTTCGATTCCTTTTACCTTTCCCACCCCTCATCTCTCTCTGTCTTGAAATATAATCAAGAGTGTGGGAAACTGGAAGGAGATGTTGTGCTGCACCCATTCCAGGGGGACGGAGGCAGGGAGGCGCTGGGCTTCTGCCAGGCCTGGGGGTGATTGAGGTGGGGGGGGGCGGGGTCCTGTGAGCTGGCCTTGTGGGTTGCGGGGCCCTGTCAGCTCCCCCGAGCTCACTGGGCTCAGCCAGTGGGGTTCATGCAGTCAAACAGCCAGACTCCATCTTTTAGTGAAAAGAAAACGTTTTTGCCAGTAACTACTGAGTAATTATCCAGATTACCGCACGGAAAGCAAATTAAATTAATGACATCACCTGCCTTACATGCATTTGGATCCCTGCCAGTTTCCTAACCTTTTAAACTGAGCTCAAGTTAATTAAACATTTTTTTTAAATCACTTTGATGGGGATATGGAAGGGGTGGGGTGGAGAAGAGGGGAGATTCGGGCAGTCTTGCCATGTTCTCATTGAAAATGAGTCCTCCACATTCTCAGGAAGAGCGCCAAGAGGGGAGAGGGGCTCTCTCGTGAAAGCTAAACATGACCCGTGTGAGCGAGTTAGTTTGGGGTCTTGAGACATGAGTCTGTTTCTTTGGAAGAGGGAGGGTGACAGCGGAGGCCTGGGAATGGGTCCCGCTCGCGGAATCCCAGCTGGGGCGCCTTTCACTCCGGGAGCTGGGACGTAAAAGAAGCCAGGCCGGAGATGGATCTGCCCCTTTGGTTTGCAGTCAGCAGGACGCCTCTCTCGTGGAGGGTTGCTCCAGGCCCCCGAGCCAGCCAGGACTCAGTAGGGTGGGCCCAGCTGGAGGACCAGGGGGAGCCGAGCTCCATAAATCTCTTGAATTTCTCTAATATTGCTGCTAAGGAATCACCTCAACTAACACAACTGCCTCTCTTAACCAAATAAACCCCGTGTGTGAATTCTCCCCACCCCTCGCCTCCACTTCCCTTCCAGCACTGACCCAGCCATCGCTGGCCGGCCGGAGCCAGAGGCCACTAACAGTGTGAAGGAGAGCTACTCACGACTAACTAAGCTGGGTTTGGGGGCCCCAGGGGAAGTAAGGTTCCTCTGAGAGCGGGGCCGACGGATGTGCCCAAGCACGTGGGGGATGGACGGTGGCTGCGGCCCTCAGTGGAGTCACAGGATGAGGCGACTGGACAGCTATCAGCGCTTTTTCCCTCCCTTTCCTGGAAGCAGGGGGTGGAGTAGGGCTTCCTCCCATCGCCACCCCACACCCTCCCAGGCCTCTGCAGTGTTTCGATGGGGTGGGGGAGGGGTGAGGCCGCCCCCAGCCCGGCCTCCCTCATCCAACTTTAGGCCTCAGAAGGATGGAATAGACAAGAGAGGGGAGGTAACCACCCGCTCCCTCCAAAATGATGAAGTGGGCCCGTTGAGTCACATGGCCACACCAAAACACACTTTCTCCACAACGGAGGTGACCCTCAGATATGTAGTACCATCCACGAAGGAGGGGCCCAGGCTCACAGTCGGTTCAGGGAGATTCAGTCAGCACGTCTGTGAATCCTGGGCCTGTTTTTATTTCCCAGAACCAAAGGTGGTTCTTTGTTTTGTATGTTTTTTTAAGCGTCCTGACCTTGTGTCTTTGGTATGCAATGTGATGTTTTTAGTAGAAATTAGCCTTTTCAGTTATTGATAGTCATCAATGAGTGTCTCATAAAGACAGAAATTTTTCAGCATTTAGCATTGAAAACAGAAACTTAACCAGAAGAGGCATCGCTAGTCACGTGCAGTTCACCGTTCCAGCTGAACACCCAGCACGACCACATCTGCTGACCTCCTTTCCCGCCATCACCTCAAGTGTATCGAATCAGCAAACTAGCAAGGCAGCAAAATGAGCTGCAGAGCTGCCCTCTCCCCAGCATCAAGCGTGGCACAGATGTCACAGCCCAGACTGTCACCCCCGTCAGCAGTCAGCCTGGCCATTTTCAAACGTCCTCAGTAGCCCAATGTAGTCATACTTTGAAAGCACTAGTTAAAAAGTTGGAGTAAGTGGTATGCTTGCCTGACATTCCCTCTTTCTCCCCCCACCCCCACTTTATGTTCTCTTCTGGACATCCTCGACCTTCTGTACCCTGCAGAGCATACCTGGATGTCCAGGCAAGACTGGGCGAAGTTTCTGAGTGGCCCTTTGTTTAGGTGATGTCATCAGACCTGTTCCCCCACCAGCCTCACTCCCCATCCCAACCAGAGATGGCTCACTTCGGATAGAGGGTTGACTACATCTCATCATCTCGCGAATCTGCTGTAATATAAGACAACAGCTTTTAAATGTGTATATATCACATGATTTATTGGTTTTGTTTTGTTTTTGTTTTTCTTGATGGTTTCCCTCCCTCTTCTCTCTTCCCCCTTCTCCTTTTAAATCTCTTTGAATCACATTTGGTAGTGATTTTGACTTAGTCCAGTAGTCATATAGCTTTAATATCTAGTGAAAAGCTAACCATAGTATAATTGTTATATTAAGATATTATTTTTTTCTTAAAAAAATTTTTTTTGCTTGTTTTAATTCTGTTCTCACTTTTCAAGGATGCTGAGATGGTAATGCTATTCTCAATATTTTGGTACCAATTCTGAGACTGTATGAATTTTCAGGTGGAATTTGAGCACACAACAGAAGCGAGGTTGTGAACTATGGAGTGGGAGGTGGGCGTCAACTTTCTACTTTGCGTTGTATAAGAAGTGAGATGTAGTAGGCTAATTAACAGACTCTATAGCGGTTCTTTTTTGTGATGTCTCTTTGTTAACCTAAGTATATCTATTTTCGGCAATAAGGTAAGGACGACGATGTTTTGAGTGTCCTCCTTTTCTATAAGTGCTTTTTTTCTGTTGAAAGAGGTGATATTATAAGGTTTTTTGCAATTGTGAATTCTAAAAAAGAAATGTTGTAAATACAATTCCATTAACTACATAGAAACTATTAAGAAAGAGAGAATCAAAAATATTTTTGTGAAGGAGTCGGTCCCAGGCAGTTTGATGCTCTGTGAATGGAGGAGGGAAGGAACAGTAACCCAGTCAGTGACTGAGACCGAAGAGAACACCCAGCTGCCAGGCCGACCCCGGGACAAGTTAGAACACTGTTTAGCTCCTCTTGTCTGTGTGATAGACCTAAGAACTGTATTAGTGTCATACCAGCATATTAACCTCTCGTCTGTGCACAGCTTCCAACGTTACCGTCTAGTTAGATTTTTATTTAAAATATGAAAAACTGCTTTTCCCAAGACGTTTTTTAAAAGCAAAGCTACAATTTTAATATTTAACATATTTAATGTTTCAAAGCACACCTGTTTGGCTGGGGAGGGGTGGGGGGACATTCTTTTTCAGTCTTAATTTTTAAATATTTGATCATTTTCTATTGTCCAATCATTTCAGCACCTCCAAAGGTCCCTAAGACACTCTGCCTCTCTTCTCCCCCTGTCCCCCAGCCGCCCCCAGCTCTGGGGGGCCCATGGGCCAGGAGTGGACTAGCCTGCATTAATGAAACCTTCTCTCCATTCACTTTCTATTTACCAATTAGGAAAGCAACCTTTTGGTTTATATTTTTTTTTTAATACCTCAGTGCTGCAAGTATCACCAGAGAGGCTATGGAAGAATTTTTTTTTTAATTTATTGTAGATGTAAACAGAATTTTAAAAAAATAAAAAGTATAAACATCACTGCACTGTGACTGGTGGGAAAAACTGACCGTTTCCTGTTTGCACATGTTTAACATTTGGCTGTTATAATATATGGTCCTCGGATGGGGAAAGATACTTATGATGAAGGATATTTTTTAATTTAACTTTTTTTTAATATTGGTAATAGGTTGGCAACAGCAACTATAGAAGTACAACTCAATAGATGGCATTAAAACATATTGTAGTGTGGATATATATTTTTTTCTTTTTTAAAATGTGATATTGACGTTTTATTAATATTTTTTAAATTGTTACGTTTATAAATTTGGTACTTAAGGCACAGCCAGTATGAGACACTGAATGCGACATTTATTATAAAGAGCTGCTGCACTCCTATTTTTATAAATTTTACTAACAAAGTAGACTAATGTAGACATTCACAGACATGGTAGGGTAAAAGCATCTTCAAGCAAAAGGCTCCAAAATGCTAACTCAGAAAGAAAGAAAAAAAGCCTTTTTCAATTCTAATTAAACAGCAACCTTTTTTTTTAAAGAAAATCATGTTCTTTGTTTTTTTCCAATAAAATGTTAGGTTGTTTGGTGAGGGGTTTTTTTGTTTGTTTGTTTTTCTTTCTTTTTTTATTTCCAAACAACCAGATTAAGTAAAATGCTGGGCGCTTTTAAAATATCAAAACTTGTTCAGTAATAAAATAACAAAATAGAAGTTTTATTTAAAAAAAAAAAAAACAAGAAAAAAAAAGAGAGAATAAATTCCCAGAAATTCAGTGTCTAGACTAGGGAATTTAATTACTATTTTGTCCATGTTGGTGATGTACTGTACCACCCTTCCGTTCTCTGCATCCCCCATCACCTCATAGAAGACTCTGTTGATCACTGTCTGTTAATAATGTATAAAATGGCTATCTTGTAAGCGTGCTGTCCTGGTACTAGTGTAGTGACTTTTTTTCTCCTCTTTCTTCTAGTACGTATTGATAGGTATAACGTAATTAAGGTTTAAAAAAATTAGACATAGTTATTCAGATTTAGGACCAGTAAGGATAGAACTTTCTCTTATTTATGAAAAAAATGCTAATAATTTTGGGGCAGTTTTTTCCTTTCCTTTTTTTTTTTTTCAATTTCGAGTTTTCATTTTATTTTCGCTGATCTGATGTGGTTTCAACTAACCCAAGGTCTCACGATGTTCAGATGCCGGCAGACTCTACGGCGTTTTGTAGACTCCCACCCCACCCCCCACCTGTGAAGGGGTGCGCCATACTACCTTAAATGCTAATGCTAGATATGCAAAACTGGATTTTTTTAATTTATTTTTTAAAAGAGGAAGGCATGGTATATTAAAATGATTTTACTAAGAGAAAAAAATATTTTTTTAAGAATGCTCAGAAGAAATTGATAATCTGTGTGAATATGTTTTAGATGTTTATAATACCTTTTGAAGAGACCCAGTAGCCCATAGCACAAATCTCGTGGAAATCTGACATGTTTTAATGTGGCTACCTAGGTTAAGGTTCACGTTAGTCCCCCACTCATCTAGAAGTCCATTTTGAAAGATTTTTGTAAATTATTTTAGCACTGATGTTCAGCCTTGTCTTTGTTTCAGTTAAGCTCAGTGGCGAACATGGGAACCACCTTTCGCCTTCCCTGGGGGAGAAACCCTCTGGGCTGATGGCATTTCCCCCCAGGAATCATAACATAGCCACCGGGTGACTTTCTGGCTTCTAGATCCATCTGCCTGGGGCCCCCAAACTCCTCTCCTCCCACGTGGAGGAGAGTGAGTCCCATAAGCTCCTGGACCTATTCCTGGTTCTGCCTGGACGTGGAGCTAACGGGGATGACCCAGCTTTGGGTCTCCTCTCCAGGAGCTTCCGCACACCTGGTTTGTGGCCTTCCTCACACCCACTGGGAAAACCAGACAGCCTCGCTCTCTATCCCAGTCGCTCATTGGCTTGATTCAAACGAAGTCCCGACAGGCCTTTGCGTTTCTGTCCTTCATAACCTTCATCTTAATTTGAACTCGTAGCTTGGACTTTAAGGTAGCATGGCTCTATTGCTGTCAATTTAATGTTTCACTGCACAGCAGTTCACAGCCAGTGAATGTTACACACATCTTGCTAGACTAGTATAAAAATCATTGGGTAATTGTTGGTTCTAATGACCTGAAAGGTGTTCCGTTTCTGTTTCCGATTTTGTTTTGTTCCTTGGGCTTTTTTTTTTTTTTTTCATTTGGGGATTCTGGAAAAAAAAAAAAATTTTTTTTTTTTTCTTGTTTTGGTTCCAAATAGAAAAAGAAAACCTATTTTGATCTTTAGTGCAAACGAGGGCTAGGGACTTAGCCACCACCACCACCACCACACTGCTTCATTCTGCCATTCACTCACTGCAGCATAATCAAGACTAAAGCAATATAGTTTACTCTATTTTTTTTATTGAAGGTCAGCCATGCTTTCTGTATTATATTGCATATGAAATTGTTTACAAAAGAAACACTAACTCATACTTCTCTTTATCGGTTGGGAGTGGCACGCAGGGACAGAGAGAGGCTGGGGGGCTGGGTGGGGGAGGGAAGAATCTTTTTCTTTCTTGAATGTGCTTCACAAGCCAGGCTGTCTTCCAAGGAAGGCCGAGGCGGTGTGTGGGGGCGGGGGGGGGGGAGCAGAGGGACAGATGCAGGCAAGAAGAGACACTGGTGGGCTCCCCCCACCCCCCGCCCCAAACAGAAAAGAAGCAGAAGTCAGCTCAGCCCAGTCCTGGGCACAGACACTACACAAGGAGATGCTGTACGCTAAGCAATACTTTAATACTGTAATATGTTTGTTTTCTTTTTCTTTCTTTTTTTTTTTTAAGTAAAAAAAAAAAAAAAGTAAGTAAACTAAAACAAAAATATATACATAAAACCCACCCCTCTGGGGAAGCAACCTTAATCCAAACACTTGGCTATCCAATAATCAGAATGTATTGTCTCAGACAGGAGTTTGTTTCCGGGAGGCAGGGACTTGCAGGGGGAGAGGGATGGGGACGGAGAGACAAAAGTTCCAGAGCCTTCCAGAAGGCTCTCTGCTACTGTATTCTGTACATACTGTACCATCCTGTGTGGAGTCTGTGAGTGTCCTCTTGAGTAGCGTGGGCTAGCCAATCTACCGTTCATGGTGTATTGTAAACTCGGAATTCCATATGTAATAGGATGCAAGTCTAAGCGTTTCATGTGGACATCAATGTATCTAAATAAAACTTTCCCTAGCACTGTGGCTGACCTCACCCTTACTTTTATACTTTAGTATGAAACTGATGACAACTTTGGTAGTGAGTATTTTTTTTATATATATACATATATATGTATCTATATATATATATATCTCAAGCATCTTTCAGGTCTTTGTGTGTGGCTTTCTTAAAGCCCTGTTGTAAAAAATTACTATGTGGATGGCAGTCTCTCACATCACAGATGTGGAAAGTATAATTTTATATTTGTATTTTCAAATAAATAAGTTTGTGAAAGGTTTCCATCCTCTACTGTGGTCCAGAAATCAATGTGTTTGTCTGACAAAAAAAAAATAAAATAAAATAAACTGTTTTGAACAGAGTTGTTTGGTGTTCTTTCCCGTGTGGGGGAGGGCTGGGGTAGGGGGGAGCTGTTGATTGGTTTGGGGAGGGTGTCACCAGTCACACTTGCCTCTTCTCACCCCTCAGCAAGAACATTGGTCACAGGGCCTCCAGCAGAGAAGAAACATTTTCCCTGTCCCTAGGGAGCTTGTGGCACTTTATGTGTGTGTGTGTGTGGCGATTATTTTTATTTTTATTTTATTGACATAATTTGATTTACAATGTCATGTTAATTTCTGCTGTACAGCAAAGTGACTCAGTTATACAAGCATATTCTTTCCCATTGTGCAACTATTTTTATGAAGCGGTAAGAGAGCATTGCAGTGGAAGAGCAGGCAGAGAGCACCCCAGAACCCGTGGGTGAGCAGGAAATAAGCACCATGGTCCTGTGAGATCGTGGGGCCCAGATGGTGGAAGTGTGCAGAAGGCGCTGAGTGGCTGTTGGGGTGGCTGGCCTCAGCCAGTTATTAACAACCTGCAGGAGAAGGCAATGGACCAACTTCAGTGACTCTTGAGTAGGCGTGGAAGGGGTAGCAGGAGCCCAGCCTTTGCCCTCAAGGAGTTCAAAGTTTTGCCTAATGGAAAGAATTTTGTAGAATTACAAAATGAAAGGTGTAGAAGTAGATGATATATGATACTTCCCACTCTATCAAGTAGTTGGGAGGAAACAAAAGAATTGACCACAGTCCATTGAGGGCAATTCCCAAGACCTGGTGGTAGCAGTCAAGGCATGATCTGAACCAGGGGGGTTTCTTGGCTTTTAAGGTGGTTTGTAAGGGATGAAGTATAGGCCTGTAGCTGCTTCCTCAAGTTCTTGGTTAAAGCCATAGGCCCCAGGGCATGTCCTCTATGGGTCCCTCTTCCAATTTCCTGTCTCGTGATTATTCCAGCTTTATCATATGGGCATTTCTTCTGCACAAAGGGCAGAAGAGTTCCCTCTTTATTTAAGGCTGGAGACAGGAGAATTGGGTTCCTGGCCCACCTCTTGTATGTCCACAGGCAAAGCCCCAGCACTCCACAGTGTTTTGTTACATTGAGGAAGGGAGAGGAAAGTATAACCCCTGGTGTTCCACAGAAATGAAAGACCAGCGAGAACTTATTTGAGAAATTCCTTCCTAGAATTCTGAGAGGAGTGGGCCAAAGACATGAAAAAGTTTGTTTTCTTCATCCCCTCTTCTTGATTCCTCAGCTCTGAGAAAGGGGAGGCCCAAACCTAGCCCAGAACCCTAAGGAGAGAGTGGGGAACAGGAGCACCATTGTCTGTCTTATGTTTTCAGGTTCGATGAGAGTAGGTGATTTGGCTATGGTCACACTACTGCTGAATGGCTGAACTGAGAACCCAGGACCCCCTGCCCCTGGGCTCAAGCCTGGTAACAAATGTCGGTATCAGTGTGTGTGCCTGGTTGCGGGCGGGGTGCGGGAGGGGCCATCTAAGTGCCCACCTGAGGCAACAAAATGTACCCCAAAAGAGGCAGAAAAATATCAATCAGAAAACCAAACTTTCAGGGAGGAATAGTGAAATAAAAGAATAGAAAACAAATCGGCAGAAACTTGGAAAAGGAAAAAGAAAAAACAACAGTGTTAAGGTAAATATAAACATAATAAGCAAAGTAAGGAATTTGATCAAGGGAATCCATCATTATCTAATAAATGAGAATGAGTTGAATTTTATACCATCACAAAACAGATGTGTTTAGAAAAGCAAAACCCAGTAATGTGCTGTTATGGAAAGTCACTTAAATGGTAAAGAAAGCTGAGAACAAAGGGGTAGCAAAGAGAAAATAGGCACATGCAAACAAAAAAGGGCAAGAATTGAAGTGTCAGTATCAGACAGGGTGGTATTTAAAGGCACTCAACAACAACAACAAAAAGGCACTCAACAGAATATTCTGTAATGACAAAAGACTCTATTAAAAGAATACAGGAAATTCCCTGGTGGTCCAGTGGTTAGGACTCCAAGCCTTCACTGCCAAGTGGCCCAGGTTCAATCCCTGGTAGGGGAAGAAGGATCCCATAAGCCACACAGCGAGACCAAAAACCACAAAAGGAATATAGAGGCAATAAACCCTGTGCCTCGATTACCAGAAGCACTAAACATTAAATCAGAAACTATTAGAATTGAATCTCAAAGAGAACTTGATAAAAATTAAAATGTAATTATGGAGTTTAGTAAACCTTTGTCAGAACTAGACATTTTTAATAGACAAAAATAAAGACATAGAGGAATTGAATAATACAATTAGTTAAAGATCTGACGACCCATATATCATCTTTAAAAAAATAATTTACATTTTTTTGTTGTGTATCCATATATACAAAAATGAATCCAATACTTGGTCAAAATAATCGTTTTTAATTAATTGCCAGTAATTATTAATATTAATACTAATATTAACTTAAAACAAGTAGCGATTTTGTAGTCTACATTCCATTATCATGATCCAATAAAATTAGAAACAAAGTATGGCTATAACCATTATAACTGCACAGTAATTAAGAAACACAATTCCATACATCTTTGAATCAAAGAAGAAAATTAAATACAAACTCTCTAGAAAGCAACAAAAAGCACACATTATACATGAACCTATACCACACAGCAAAAGCATAGCTTTAAATGCCTTCAATGAAATAGTATTTTTTTCAGTGAAGGGACTTTTTTTTTTTTAAGAACTTTTATTGAGATACAGTTAGACAATAAACAGCATATATTTAGAGTGTACAATTTGGTATCCCAGTCTCCCAATTCATCCCCACCCCTCCCCGCTTTCCCCACTTGGTGTCCATATGTTTGTTCTCTACATCTGTGTCTCTATTTCTGCCTTGCATTTCCTCTTTCATAGTTGTTAGCATTTGCCTTATGTATTGAGGTGCTCCTATATTGGGTGCATATATATTTATAACTGTTATCTCCTCTTCTTGCATTGATCCCTTGATCTTTATGTAATGTCCTTTCTTGTCTCTTGTAACATTTTTTATTTTAAAGTCTCTTTTATCTGATATGAGTATAGCTACTCCAGCTTTCTTTTGATTTCTGTTTGCATGGAATATCTTTTTCCATCCCCTCACTTTCCATCTGTATGTGTCCCTAGGTCTGAAGTGGGTCTCTTGGAGACAGCATATATATGGGTCTTATTTTTGTATCCATTCAGCCAGTCTGTGTCTTTTGGTTGGTGCATTTAGTCCATTTACATTCAAGGTGATTATCGATATGTATGTTCCTAGCACCATTTTCTTAATTGTTTTGGGTTTGTTTTTGTAGGTCCTTTTCTTCTCTTACGTTTCCCACTTAGAGAAGTTCCTTTAGCATTTGTTGTAGGGCTGGTTTGGTGGTGCTGAATTCTCTTAGCTTTTGCTTGTCTGTAAAGCTTTGGATTTCTCCATCAAATCTGAATGAGATGCTTGCTGGGTAGAGTATTCTTGGTTGTAGGTTCTTCCCTTTCATCACTTGAAATATATCGTGCCACTTCCTTCTGGCTTGCAGAGTTTCTGCTGAGAAATCAGCTGTTAACCTTATGGGAGTTCCTTTGTATGTTATTTGTTGTTTTTCCCTTGTTGCTTTTAATAACTTTTCTCTGTCTTTAATTTTTGTCAATTTGATTACTATATGTCTTGGCATGTTTCTCCTTGGGTTTATCCTGCCTGGGACTCTCTGCGCTTCCTGGACTTGGGTAGCTATTTCCTTCCCCATGTTAGGGAAGTTTTCAACTAGAATCTCTTCCAATATTTTCTCAGGTCCTTTCTCTCTCTCTTCTCCTTCTAGGACCCCTATAATGTGAATGTTGGTGCATTTAACATTGTCCCAGAGGTCTCTTAGGCTGTCTTCAGTTTTTTTCATTCTTTTTTCTTTATTCTTTTCTGCATCAGTGATGATCACCATTCTGTCTTCCAGGTCACTTATTCGCCCTTCTGCCTCAGTTAATCTGCTATTGGTTCCTTCAAGTGTATTTTTCATTTCCATTATTGTGTTGCATATCTCTGTTTGTTTGCTCTTTAATTTTTCTGGGTCTTTGGTAAACTTTTCAATCTTTGCATCCAGTCTTTTTTCAAAGTCCTGGATCATCTTCACCATCATTATTCTGAATTCTTTTTCTGGAAGGGTACCTATCTGCTCTTCATTTAGTTGTTTTTCTGGGGTTTTATCCTGTCCCTTCACCTGGTACAAAGTCCTCTGCTTTTTCATTTTCTCTATCTTTCTGTGGCTGTGGTTTTCAGTTCCACAAGATGAAATACTGCTGATACTGCTTGTTACTGCTGTCTTCCCTCTTGTGGAGGAAGCTATCTAGGCGGCTCATGGGTGCTTCCTGAAGGGAGGGACTGATGGTGGGTAGGGCTGGGTGGGTGGAGCTCAGTAAGACTTTAATCTGATTTGGTGGGTGGAGCTCAGTAAAACTTTAATCTGCTTGTTTGCCAATGGATGGAGCTGTGTTCCCACCCTGGTGGTCATTTGGCCTGAGGTGACCCAGCACTGGAGCTTACAGGCTCTTTGGTGGAGCTAATGGTGGACTCTGGGAGGGCTCACACCAATGAGCACTTCTCAGAACCTCTGCTGCCAGTGCCCCTGTCTCCTCGGTGAGCCATAGCTGCCCCCCACCTCTGCAGGCAACCCTCCAACACTAGCAGGTAGGTCTGGTACAGTCTCCTATGGGGGTCACTGCTCCTTCCTCCTGGGTCCTGGTGAGCACACTTTTTTGTGTGTCCTCCAAGAGTGGAGTCTCTGTTTCCCCGTCCTGTGGAGGTCCTGCAATCAAATCCCACTGGCTTTCAAAATCTGATTCTCTGGGGATTCCTCATCCTGTTGCTGGACCCCCCAGGTTAGGAAGCCTGATGTGGGGCTCAGAACCCTCAGGACTTCTGCAGTATAACTGTTCTCCAGCTTGTGAGTCACCCACCCAGCATTTATGGGATTTGATTTTAACGCAATTGCGTTCCTCCTGCCATCTCATTGTGGCTTCTCCGTTGTCTCCAAATGTGGGGTGTCTTTTCTGGTGAGGTCCAGTGTCTTTCTGTCGATGGTTGTTCAGCAGTTGTAATTCTGGTGCTCTTGCAAGAGAGAGTGCATGTCCTCCTACTCCACCATCTTGATTCTATCTCTCAGTGAAGGGACTTATTATTCACCTTAACATAGCAAACAGCACCTAAAACACTAGAAGCATGCAACTGATAGAAGCTGAAAACTGTAAAATAGAAAACAATAAAGACATAGAAGGGATAAATAAATCCAAAAGTTGGATTTTTCCAAACACTAGTAAAATAGACAAATCACCCTAAATAAGAGAGGAAAAAGCAAAAATAAAAAAATGTAAGGAACAAGAAAGAAGACAACCACAAGCAACAGAGAGAAAAGAATGCTAATGGCAACAAATCTAAAAATTTCAAGGAATTAAAAAATTTCCCTAGCAAATATAAATTACTGAAACTGGTGAGATGTAGAAAGCCAAAATAAATTTATTACCACAAAAGATATTGAAAACCTAATAAGATCTCATATGGAAATATGCACTGGGTACAAATGGGTTTACAAATGAGTTTTATCTAACTAATTCCAATGCTGTTTAAACTATTTAAGATGATTTTTAAAATATGGGAAGGTCTCCTGTCTGTTTTATAAAGGTAACATAGCTTTGATGTCAAAACCCAATATAGAAATAAGACCAAAAATACATCTACAGACTTATGAGCTCAGATATGAAAATTCTAAATACAATGTTAGTGGGACTTCCTAGGCAGCACAGTGGTTAAGAATCCACCTGCCAATGCAGGGAACATGGATTCAGTCCCTGCTCTAGGAAGATTCCACATGCTACGGAGCAACAAAACCCATGCACCACAACTACTGAGCCAGCACTCTAGAGCCTGTGAGCCACAACCATTGAGCCCATATGCCACAACTACTGAAGCCCATGCACCTAGAGCCCATGCTCCACAACAAGAGAAGGCACTGCAATGAGGAGCCCGTGCACCACAACAAAGAGTAGCCACCACTCGCTGCAATTAGGGAAAGCCCGTGCACAGCAACAAAGATGCAACACAGCCATAAATAAATAAACAAATTAATTTTTTTAAAATAAAATAGAAATAAAAATAAAAAATAAAAAAAAAATACAATGTTAGCAAAGAAAACCCAGCAATGTATCAAGAGTATAGTATAATATGATCAAATAGGATTGATTTCAAGGTTTCAATATATTTCAATATCAGGAAAGCTATCAACATAATCTGTTACACTGGCAAGCTAAAGGAGGAAAAGAATATGATCATAATAGTAGGTGCTCACAAAGTATTTGAAAATACAACAGCTATTCCTAATAAAACCTTGGAAAATTAAAATAGAAAGCAATTACATACAATATAATAAAGACCAAACCCAACAGCAATTATCCTCAAGAGTGAAACACAAAACCTATTTCAATTAAAATGACACTTGTAGAGGTGCTGCTATCACTATTAATATTTAATATTATCTTAGAGGTTCTAGAGAAAGCAATAAGATAATAAAATAAATCATATAGACATTAGGATGAAAAGATAAAGATATGACTGTATTCCTAGAAATTTGAAGAGATTTCCGTAAAAAACAAGAAAACAAAAATAAAAGAAACAAAAATTGCTACTGAAATTCGTGTAAAACTTTGGTAAGGTGACTGAATACAAGATAAGTATACAAAAATCAGTTGAACTTCTATCCAGTAATAAGTACCTGGTATGGGAAATAGGAAAACATATTTAGGAATAAGTTATATAAGAAAAGTATATGATCTATAATAAGAAAATTATAAAATATTATTAAAAGCCATAAAACAAGATCTGAAAAAATGGAAAGATCACACTCTTGAATAGAGAGATCTAATCATAAAATATCAGTGCTCCCAAATTTTATATATACTGTATTTAAAATGGTGCAGATCAACCAGTTTGTAAGCCAGAAATAGAGACACAGAAGTAGAGAACAAACATATGTACACCAAGCGGGAAAACGGGGCTGGGGGGTGGGGGTGGGGGTTGGGGGGTTGGGGTGGGATGAATTGGGAGATTGGGATTGCCATATATACATTACTAATAAGAAAAAAATATCAAATTGTACACTTTAAATATATGCAGTTTATTGTATGTCAATTATATCTCAATAAAAGTTCTTAAAAAAAAAACCCTCACAGAATTTTTTAACTGTTTAAATAAATGTTCAAGATACATAAAAGAATAAATGACCCCCAAATAGCAATAAAAGTATTAAAAAGGATAATAGATGGTATCTGTATCCTGGATATCAAGACTTACCCTAAGTCACTTTATTCTCATCAGTGTGGCAAAGATATAGAAAAAGTCAAATAGGTCAGTGGAACAGAATAAATAATCCAGAAATAGATCTTGGTATATAGAAGAATTTAATAGTGTATGATCAAAGTAATGAGTAGTTTAATTCTGTTGAAAAAGGGTAAATTACTTAATATATAGTACAAACACAACTGGCTTTTCAAGAAGAGAAAAATAGACGTTGTCCAGCCTACATTATTCATAAAAGTAAATTCCAGGTGGATTAAGGATTTAAACATAAAACTTAAAAAAAAAAATCTTGCAAGAAGATCTATACCATTCATGCATAATCTAGGAGCTTTTAACCTAAAATCAGAAGCCCAAAAGCCATAAAAGAAAACAGATCATGAAAACCTTTAACACTAAAAATAACTTGAACTTTGCATACAACAAAGAAACAAATTTAAATAGACCAATGGTAGAGTTGGAAAAAAGATATTTGTAATATAGAGGACAAAGATTAATATACACAGAGCTCTTATGAATTGACAAGAGAAAGGCAACCCAATAGATAAATGGGTAAAGGATAGGAATAGATGAAAATGCAAGGAGCTATAGTACCCATTGCTGTAAAATAAAGGGTGCTTTTTATATTGCTGCTATATACTGCGGCTAAAAATGTGGTGCTATGTCTTTTTGGAAAACTTGCTCAGCCATCATTGTGATCTTGAGGGATATTCCTCTTGTCTTCCTCATCAGGAGCATTGAGATTGGATTGCCCAACCAGAAATACATTTTTAATAGCTTTCCCATCTTTTCACATCATCTTCCCTTTCAGGATCTTGTAATACTGAGAAATGACTACATATTATGTTCTGTTTTGTACCCTACCTTTCCTTAGAAGTAAGCTAAGGCTTCCCTGCCTCTGCTATTACAGGCTACAATATTATGAAGACCCTTTCTCCAAGATTCTTACCACTTCCAGTTGGCCAATTTTTCTTTTTTCTTTTTTTTTTTTTTTTGAAGATTGACTTTCCTTTGCTATTTTATTTTGTTATTTTTTATTTTATGTTATTTTATGTTTATTTTATTTGTCAGGTCTTAGTCGTGGCATGCAGGATCTTCATTGAGACATACAGGATCTTTCGTTGCAACACACAGTCTTCTCCAGTTGTGGCATGAGGGTTTTCTCTTCTCTAGTTGTGCTCAGGCTCCAGAGTGTGTGGGCTCTCTAGCTGAGGTGCAGGAGCTCAGTAGTTGTGGCACACTGGCATATGGGATCTTAGTTCCCCAACCGGGGATCGAACCCACGTCCCTTGCATTGGAAGGTGGATTCTTTACTGCTGGACCACCAGCGAAGTCCCAGTCAATTCTTCTTTGATGATCAGGGTTGATTACAGAGTGGCTGGACCACTCATCATTTCCTCTACTTCCTGGGAAATTAAACTCTTGGGCAAGTCGAAAGCAACAGTTGGATATAGATGCTCCTTTGAGGGCGTCTGCCGACGCCCTCCACGAACCCTCCAAAGGTGGATGGGGGTCAGGGAGCCCCTCTAAGGGAAAGGAAGAGGCTTGTGGCTGCATCAAGTGGCCTAGCTTTCCTGCTGCCCTCACCACTCCTCCCGCAGGTCTCTGGTTAATTGCTGTGACATATCGATGGGCACTCTCTGAGGAAAGAGCAGGAGAGCTGGCCCACAACACCCCAGCTCAGCAATCATCACTGATTAAAAACTAGTTACAGAGCAATGAAGATGGAATCCTGCATTAACCAAATGACCCCGTCCATGGCCAAGCCCAGATAGATGGCAGTGATTATGAGAGCATCCCTTACCACGTCGGCAAACGTTAATGGCTGTTTGAATTTCTGGGAGATTTACGGGGCAGTGACAGCACTTGGCTGGTTGGAACTCCGGCTCTGCTTCCTGCCCAGATGTGCCTGTGTGTTTATGGCTTCCTGTGGACTCACGGCCTAGTCGGAGTGGCCTAGCTCTGCGGAGCTTTTAGGTGGGTCTAATCTGAATACTCTGGTTTGTATAAAGTTGCAATTTATCATATTGCCAATTTTCAGAAAATCTGAATTAGCTCAGCTACACTTAATTCTGAAACTATCCTGAAAGTAATTTAATCTTTCTTTAATGATTCAAAAGGCGCTTTGAAGTCTTACACTAATCAGAGTCATGGCTATGAATATCAGAACTTGATACTGAAGAACTGTAAAAGTGCCCATAAAAGAATTAGGTGAAGAGGATTATGGAAAACAGAGCACATGGAGGTTTCTGTGAGAGCACAGGAATTACTGTGTGTGTCCAGGGGCTGTGCAAGCATGGGGTCATAGGAAGTCTAACCCGACTAAAGTTGACATCGCCACAGTGAGTGCGTGACGCTACGAAAAGTCAGCCTTTCTCCCGAGCTCCTACTTGCTCCCACACGAGCCAAGGAGCATTGGGTCTTTGCCAGTTTGGGTCTCAGTTGTGCAGATTTGGAGTCCTGGAGGAGAAAGCTGTCCTGCCCAGGAAAGCTGCCCAAGAGCCCAAGACAGGATCCCCTTTAACAGCTAAGAGAGAAGTGAACAGATAAAAGAGAAGTGTAAGGTGAGGGGAGGGGAGGAGAAAGACAGGAGCCCAGAAGAGCTGGGTTTAGAAGGAGAAAGGAGAGAGCCATGATTGTGAAGTCTGTGTGTGTGTGCGTGCACACGTGTGTGTGTGTGTGTGTGTGTGTGTGCCTGTGTGTGTGTGTGTGTGTGTGTGTGTGTGTGTGTGTGTGTGTGTAAGAAATGAGACAACAGCACCTCCCTCATTAGGTTGCTGTAGGATCTAAGAAGCCTACCATGCTTTCTATGCTCTCTCTCAAGAAAATTTAAATAGAATCATCACTTGGAATTTTTTGAAATACTTCAGGAAAGATTTAAACTGTCTTTCAATAAGTTTTGACTGTAGGTATTTTTTTGAATGCACCACCAAGTGGAAACAGGGGCAAGAAGTCAGGAGCAAGAAGGTCTGGCTTTTTAAGAACTTTAAAGCTGTGCCATTTAGGGCCAGAGACCCTCCTCTTAGTGCCCCCAGAGGTGATGCCCAGCAGCAGGGTCACGCAGATGGTGCAGGGCCAGCCTGGGAATTCAGCACGAGAGCTACTTGAGCCCATCACCTCTGCCCTCACCTCTCACTAATCCAGACATGGGAGGAAATGAAGGTGCTCCGTTGTTGGGGCAGGAGCAGGATGGTGGGGCGGGTCCTGTGGCCCTAAGGACTAAGAAATGAATTGGTCCAGGTTTCAGTCATAGGGGCAGCTGAATTTGCCTCTGGCATCCTCTTCTCCTCCACAGGAGCTGGGCCTGGGAAGTGAGACTGTGTATCCAAGCTGGGGCTGGAGCCGTAAGGCAGCCAGTGTGGGGATCTGGGGGCAGGTGACGGCCAAGGGCTCCATTACCAAAATACTCAGTGGCCCCAGCTCTGTGGAATTGCAGGCCAAAGAGAATTTCTTTGTTTGCCAGAGCCCAAATCCTACCCCTGCCCCACCCCTGCCTGCCCCCTCCAACACCTATCAGTAGTCCACCTGTCTGAGGACTTCAGGGCCCGCAGTGTATACCAGGCTCTGCTGTAGATTGGAGACCCACCCCCGATGCCCTCTCCCTGCTGACCTCCTGCCTGTGCTACTGCAGTAGCCACCACTGCAGTAGCCACCAGTGTCCTCCCCCGCCCCTCACCCAACCTTCAACAGCCACTAGAGTGGACATGCAGCACTATAAGCCTGACTGTGTCATTGCCCCTAAAACATTTATTGGCCCCCCCCCCATGCCTGCCAAGAGGTTCTCAGTGTGGGCATTTGGGAAATTTGTGGGGCATCTTGGTGGTCACAATGATGGGAAGGCGCTGCTGCCAACTTAGCAAATAAGGCTAGAGCTATGGCTGCCACAATGTGTAGGACAATCCCGCATGTGGATGACTTGTCCTGGGTCCCACACAATGCAGGTGTGGCCTCAAAGGGTCCCCCAGGATGTCCATGTAGATGAGAAACCAATCTATAATTATGTGGGCCTTTCGTCTACTTTTATTTGACAATCAGCTCAAAATATGTTTTGCACAATTTCAGCACACAACTTTGGCAGGAAGGTAACTACCATGTAATGAAGAGGAGAGCAAGCTTTGCTTCATTCAGAACTTTACAGAGTGATTCACCAAGTCAGAGAATCAAGTCATCAATGGCAACGGCCCTCAGTCAGTCACATTTGTGGTGACTGCTCATGTCAGAGCATTTGACCACTTCAGTACGTCCTCTGCCATAGTCCTTCCCAAATGTTTGCATATAAAAATACATTATTTTATTATAAATCACTTACCTGAGATGGTTCAAGATGGCGGAGTAGGACGTGCACACACTCCCTCTTGCAAGAGCATCAGAATCACAACTAACTGCTCAACAATCATCAACAGGGACACGGGAACTCACCAAAAAAGACACCCCACATCCAGAAACAAAGGAGAAGCCACAATGAGATGGTAGGAGAGGCGCAATAGTGATCAAATCAAATCCCATAACCACTGGGTAGGTGACTCACAAGTTGCAGAATAGTTATACCACAGAAATCCACCCACTGGAGTGAGGGTTCTGAGCCCCACATCAGGCTTCCCAACCTGGGGGTCCAGCAACAGGAGGAGGAATCCCCAGAGAATCAGACTTTGAAGGCCAGCAGGATTTGATTGCAGGACCTCCACAGGACGGGGGGAAACAGAGACTCCACTCTTGGAGGACACACAAAAAGTAGTGTGCACACCAGGACCCCGGGAAAAGGCGTAGTGACCCCATAAGAGACTGAACCAGACCTACCTGCTGGTGTTAGAGGGTTGCCTGCAGAGGTGGGAGTTGGCTGTGGCTCATTGTGGGGATGGAGAAACTGGCAGCAGGGGTTCTGGGAAGTGCTCATTGGTGTGAGTCCTCCCAGAGTCCACCATTAGCCCTGCCAAAGAGCCTTTAAGCTCCAATGCTGGGTCACCTCAGGCCAAACAACCAACAGGGTGGGAATGCAACCCCACCCATCAGCAGACAAGTGGATTAAAGTTTTACTGAGATCCACCCACCAAAGTAACACCCAGCCCTACCCACCACCAGTCCCTCCCATCAGGAAGTTGGCACAAGCCTCTTAGATAGACTCATCCACCAGAGGGCAGACATCAGTATCGAGAACAACTATACTTCTGCAGCCTGTGGAATGAAAACCACACCCACAGAAAGATAGAGAAAATGAAAAGGTAGAGACTTTGTACCAGATGAAGGAACAAGCTAAAACCCCAGAAAAACAATTAAATGAAATGGAGATAGGCAACCTTCCAGAAAAAGAATTCAGAATAATGATAGTGAAGATGATCCAGGACTTTGAAAAAAGACTGGATGAGAAGATTGAAAAGATGCAAGAAAAATTTAACAAAGACATAGAAGAATTTAAGAACAAACAGAGATAAGCAATACAATAACTGAAATGAAAAATACACCAGAAGGAACCAATAGCAGAATAACTTAGGCAGAAGAACAGATAAGTGACCTGAAAGACAGAATAGTGAAAATCACTGATGCAGAAATGAATAAAGAAAAAAAATGAAAGGAAATGAAGACAGCCTGAGACCTCTGGGACAACATTAAATGCACCAACATTCACATTATAGGGGTACCAAAAGGAGAAGATAGAGAGAAATGACCTGAGAAAATATTGGAAGAGATTATAGTCGAAAACTTCCCTAACATGTGAAAGGAAATAGCCACCCAAGTCCAGGAAGTGCAGAGAGTCCCAAGCAGGATAAACCCAAGGAGGAACATGCCAAGACACATAGTAATCAAATTGACAAAAATTAAAGACAAAGAAAAATTATTAAAAGCAACAAAGGAAAAATAACAAATAACATACAAGGGAACTCCCATAACATTAATAGCTGATCTCTCAGCAGAAACTCTGCAAGTCAGAAGGGAGTGACAAGATATATTTAAGGTGATGAAATGGAAGAATCTACAACCAAAAATACTCTACCCAGCAAGGATCTCATTCAGATTTGATGGAGAAATCCAAAGCTTTACAGACAAGCAACAGCTAAGAGAATTCAGCACCACCAAACCCCCCTACAACAAGTGCTAAAGGATTTTCTCTACATGGAAAACACAAGAGAAGAAAAGGACCTACAGAAACAAACCCAAAACAATTAAGAAAATGGTAATAGGAACATACATATCGATAATTACCTTGAATGTAAATGGACTAAGTGCACCAACCAAAAGACACAGACTGGCTGAATGGATACAAAAATAAGACCCATATATATGCTGTCTATAAGAGACCCACTTCAGACCTAGGGACGCATACAGACTGAAAGTGAGGAGATGAAAAATGACATTCCATGCAAATGGAAATCAAAAGAAAACTGGAGTAGCAATACTCATATCAGATAAAATAGACTTTAAAATAAAAAATGTTGCAAGAGACAAGAGAGGATCCTACATAATGATCAAGGTATCAATCCAAGAAGAGGGTATAACAATTATAAATATATATGCACCCAATATAGGATCACCTCAATACAAATGCTAAAAACCATAAGGCAAATGTTAAAAACTATAAAAGAGGAAATTGACAATAACATAATAATAGTGGGGGGCTTTAACACCCCACTTACACCAATGGACAGATCATCCAGACAGAAAATAAATAAGGAAACACAAGCTTTAAATGACACATTAGACCAGCTAGATTTAATAGATATTTATAGGACATTCCATCCAAAAAAGGCATATTACACTTTCTTCTCAAGTGCACATGGAACATTCTCCAGGGTAGATCACATTTTGGGTCAAAAATCAAGCCTTGGTAGATTTAAGAAAGTTGAAATTGTATCAAACATCTTTTCTGACCACAACACTATGAGATTAGAAATCAATTACAATTTTTTCCTGTAATTGACTTGTGTTTGTAAAAAGCACAAGCACATGGAGGCTTAACAATACGCTACTAAACAAGCAAGAGATCACTGGAGAAATCAAAGAGGAAATCAAAAAATACATAGAGACAAATGACAATGAAAACACAATCCAAAACCTATGGGATGCAGCAAAAGCAGTTCTAAGAGAGAAGTTTAAAGCAATACAATCTTACCTCAAGAAACAAGAAAAATCCCAAATAAACAATCTAAACTTACACCTAAAGAAACTACAGAAAGGAGAGCAAACAAAACCCAAAGTTAGTAGAAGGAGAGAAATCATAAAGATCAGAGCAGAAATAAATGAAATAGAAACAAAGAAAACAATTGCAAAAATCAATAAAACTAAAAGCTGGTTCTTCGAGAAGATAAATAAAATTGATACACCTCTAGCAAGGCTCATCAAGAAAAAGAGGGAGAGGACTCAAATCAATAAAATCAGAAATGAAACAGGAGAAGTTACAACAGACACTGCAGAAATAAAAAGCACCGTAAGAGACTACTACAAGTAACTATATGCCAATAAAATGGACAACCTGGATGAAATGGACAGATTCTTAGAAAGGTATAATCTTCTAAGACTGAATCAGGAAGACATAGAAAATATGAACAGGCCAATCACAAGTAATTAAATTGAAACTGTGATTAAAAAGCTTCCAACAAACAAAAGTCCAGGACCAGATGGCTTCACCGGTGAATTTTATCAAACATTTAGAGAAGAGCTAACATCCATCCTTCTTAAACTCTTCCAAACAATTTCAGAGGAAGGAACACTCCTAAACTCATTCTATGAGGCCACCATTACGCTGATACCAAAACTAGACAAAGATACTACAAAAAAAAGAAAATAACATACCAATATCACTGATGAATTTAGATGCAAAAATCCTCAACAAAATACTCGCAAACAGAATTCAACAACACATTAAAAGGATCATACACTATGATCAAGTGGGGTTTATACCTAGGTTCTTCAATATGCTCAAATCAATCAATGTGATACACCATATTAACAAATTGACGGATAAAAACCACATGATCATCTCAATAGATGCAGAAAATCTTTTGACAAAATTCAACACCCATTTATGAAAAAACTCTCCAGAAGGTGGGCATAGAGGGAACCAACCTCAACATAATAAAGGCCATATACGACAAACCCTCAGCAAACATCATTCTCAGTGGTGAAAACTGCAAGCATTCCCTCTAAGATCAGGAATAAGACAAGGATGTCCACTCTCGCCACTCCTATTCAACATAGTTTTGGAAGTCCTTGCCACAGCAATCAGAGGAGAAGTAAAAGAAATCAAAGGAATCCAAATTGGAGAAGAAGTAAAACAGTCACTGTTCGCAGATGACATGATAGTATACATAGAAAATCCTAAAGATGCCACCAGAAAACTATTTGAGCTAATCAATGAATTTGGTAAAATTGCAGGATACACAATTAACACACAGAAATCTCTTGCATTTCTATACACTAACAATGAAAGATCAGAAAGAGAAATTAAGGAAAGAATCCCATTTACCATGGCAACAAAAAGAATAAAATACCTAGGAATAAACCTAACCAAGGAGGTCAAAGACCTGTACTCAGAAAACTATAAGACACTAATGAAAGAAATCAAAGATGATACAAAGAGATGGAGGGTCATACCATGTTCCTG
This sequence comes from Hippopotamus amphibius kiboko, assembly GCF_030028045.1. Taxonomy (NCBI): domain Eukaryota; kingdom Metazoa; phylum Chordata; class Mammalia; order Artiodactyla; family Hippopotamidae; genus Hippopotamus; species Hippopotamus amphibius. Next base: position 26,654,493 of record NC_080202.1, on the reverse strand, counting down.
GATTGGAAGAATCAACATTGTGAAAATGACTATATTACCAAAAGCAATTTACAGATTCAATGCAATTCTGATCAAATTACCAATGGCATTTTTCACAGAACTAGAGCAAGAAATTTTATGATTTGTATGGAAACACCAAAGACCCCAAATAGCCAAAGCAATCTTGAGAAGGAAAGATGGAGTTGGTGGACTCGGGCTTCCTGACTTCAGGCTATACTACAAGGGTACAGTGATCAAGACAGTATGGTACTGGCACAAAAACAGAAATATAGATCAATGGAACAGGATAGAAAGCCCAGAGATAAACTATGGTCAACTAATCTATGATAAAGGAGGCAAAGATATACGATAGAGAAAAGACAGCCTCTTCAATGAGTGGTGCTGGGAAAACTGGACAGCTACATGTAAAAGAATGAAATTAGAACACTTTGTAACACCATACACAAAAATAAACTCCAAATGGATTAAAGACCTAAATGTAAGGCCAGACACTGTAAAACTCGTAGAGGAAAACATAGGAAGAACACTGTATGACACAGCAATATCTTTTTTGATTCACCTCCTAGAGTAATGGAAATAAAAACAAAAATAAATAAGTGGGACCTAATGAAACAAAAGCTTCTGCATAGCAAAGGAAACTATAAGCAAGAACACAAAAAGACAACCCTCAGAATGGGAGAAAATATTTGCAAACTAATCCACAAAGGATTAATCTCCAAAATATATAAATAGTTCATGCAGCTCAATATCAGAAAAACAAACAACCCAATCAAACAATGGGCAGAAGACCTAAATAGGCATTTCTCCAAAGAAGACATACGGATGGCCAAGAGGCACATGAAAATCTGCTCAACATCACTAGTTATTAGAGAAATGCAAATCAAAACTCTCACCTCACACTGGTTAGAATGGGCATCATCAGGAAATCTACAAACAGTAAATACTGGAGAGAGTGTGAAGAAAAGGGAACCCTCTTGCACTGTTGGTGGGAATGTAAATTGATACAGCCACTATGGAGAACAGTATGGAGGTTCCTTGAAAAACTAAAAATAGAGTTACCATATGACCCAGCAATTCCACTACTGGGCATATACCCAGAGAACACCATCATTCAAAAAGACACATGCACTCCAATGTTCATTGCAGCACTATTTACAATAGCCAGGACATGGAAGCAACCTAAATGTCCATCAACAGATGAATGGATAAAAAAGATGTGGCATATATATACAATGGAATATTACTCAGCTATAAAAAGGGATGAGATGGAGCTATATGTAATGAGGTGGATAGATCTATAGTCTGTCATACAGAGTGAAGTAAGTCAGAAAGAGAAAGACAAATATTGTATGCTAACTCACATATACGGAATCTAAAAATGGTACTGATGAACTCAGTGACAAGAACAAGGACACAGATACAGAGAATGGATTGGAGAACTCGAGGTTTGGGAGGGGGCGGGGGGTGAAGGGGAAGCTGAGACGAAGCGAGAGAGTAGCACAGACATATATATACTACCAACTGTAAAATAGATAGTCAGTGGGAAGGTGTTGTATAACAAAGGGAGTCCAACTCGAGGATGGAAGATGCCTTAGAGGACTGGGGCGGGGAGGGTGGGGGGGACTCGAGGGGGGGGCGTCAAGGAAGGGAGGGAATATGGGGATATGTGTATAAAAACAGATGATTGAACTTGGTGTACCCCCCCCAAAAAAAAAAAAAAAAAGATGTGGTTCATATATACAATGGAATATTACTCAGCCATAAAAAGGAACAAAATTGGTACATTTGTAGAGACATGGATGGACCTAGAGACTGTCACACAGAGTGAAGTAAGTCAGAAAGAGAAAAAGAAACACCATATATTAATGCATATATGCAGAATATAGAAAAATAGTACCTATCAACTGGTTTTCAAGGCGGAAATAGAGACACAGATACAGAGAACAAACATATGGACACCAAGGGGGAAAAGCAGCGGGGAGGTTGGGGTGGGGTGAATTGGGAGATTGGGATTGCCATATATACATTACTAATAAGGAAAAAAATATCAAATTGTACTCTTTAAATATATGCAGTTTATTGTATGTCAATTATATCTCAAAAGTTCTTAAAAAATAAATCACTTACATTTCTCCTTTATACTGCAAATTGAGAATTTTATTAAAGGTTTTTAAAAGTACTTGTGCACACAAGTTGTATTATTTGAAGATTTTCTTTCAGGCTGAAGGAGGCATTACAATGTGTTTTTATATGGGGAGGGGGGGTCTAGGTGTGGACCAATTTCTTTCATCAAGAATTGCAGTAAAGATCATATCTAAAAAAACAAAAGATGTGTATGAATGGGTAAATTCAGTAAGTTTGGTGAATAGGTCATTCGACAAGGTGGTTATGGGGCATATTGCTATGAAGATGAGTTGCTGTAAGACCTTCCTGAAGGGCTGGCAAATGAGGGAATCAAGGTCTCTCTGCAGGAGTTAAACTAGAAAATGGGAAGTGAGCAGAGAGACGTATCATTTTAGCCATGAAAGCAGAGACTCGAGGAGAGTCTCGGGGCCACTGTTGGTCTTGTGGGGAGAGGAAGTTCACACAAGGAACTGCATCGTTGGAGCCATGGGCAGGGCATCTGCAAGGTGGCAGCAGACACAGGGGTCTGAGCCCACAGGTTTCTAGGATTCTCGCCCTGCAGAGAGACAGGTGCACCAACCTCTCTTAGTTGTTGCAGTTCAACATTTGCTCCAACTTGCTCTGATTGAACAAGTGCCAAGCCACCTTCTGGTTATAATCTGGCCTCCCAGGTGTCCTGGATGATGCCAATGAGCTGGCCCTCTGGAACAGCCCCTCCATGTGAGTGCTTGCTGAGCGAGCAGAGAAAGGTGCGTTCAGGGTGCTGGTGACATCAGGTGTGTGGCCCTGCGAGATCACAATGGGAGTAAATTCCCCAAGGCAACACCTGCCTCTCTGCGAGGCCTGCCCACCCCCACCCCCAGAGCCCCCACTATCAGGTGTCCTCTCATTGAGGGCAGTGCTCATTTCTACCCCTGCATGTAGGTTGCATGTCCATTTCCCTCCCAGCCTCCAGGCCAGTTCAGCGACTTAGCTGAGTTTGTGTCCCAGCACCTGGAAACCTGCAAAGGTGCAGCCCAGCTGGGGACAGTTCTGGACACATAGGCCCTAAGTAAAACACACGGAGTGGATGGATGGATGGATGGACCATCTAGCCGTTTAGCCCACTCATAGAGATGGAGCTCAGGCCCACTGCTCTGATGCATCTCCTGCTCCCTTCAGGGCCCGCTGATGGCTTTCATGCCCGTGACCCTCTCTTGGTTCTGCCCAGTTGGGAGAAACTTTGGGACTGTCCTGTCCCATATCCTGTACCATGAAGGCTTCAGAACCAGCCACTCCTAGGTGTAAAGCCAGCTTTGTGACCTTGGGCAAGTTACCGAACCTCCCAGCACCCCTTCAGCTGCTCCTTCTGTGAAATGGAAATCACGCCACCAACTATATCAGAGATGGGGTGGATTTCCTATAGCCCGAAGGCTTTGGTGAAAACATTTTTCAGAATCTTCCACTGAGTGGAAACATACTGCTCCTGCCCTACTGCACCACCACCTCCACCCCGACTCTGGATTCGGGACCCTTTGAGCTGTGCCTCTGCAAAGAATCAAAGGGCTCCTTTATTTGCCTCTCTCCTCCCCCTCCCCCCTCCCAGAAGCCTCCAAGGTGAGCCAACTTGGCCCGACAGCCTCAGAGCCTGTCTTCTGTTCAAGGGGGGGCTGGCCCCTCCATCTGAAGCACGAAGCGGATGTGAGCTCTGCACAAAGGAGCTCCATCCCTGCAGCCCGGCTCTCCCTCCCCCTCCCAGCCGCACAGCAGCTGGCTTCCAGGGGAATCAAGTGACAGCTAGGCTCCAGGGAACCGAGCTGGCGAGACCAATTCTGTGGCGTGATCCATAGTGACAGAGAGGACTTACAGCCTGGGAGCCCAGCAGGGGGCCAGTTAACCCATAGAGCGACGGACAGTCTGGGGAACAGTGACCGGCTCCTCTGCTCTGATGGGCACAGGCAGTTGTCTCCTGATTCCCTGCTCCCATCAGCCTTCTGGAAGCTGTGAAGGACCACTATGGTTACCATTCTGCACACAAGGGATTCTGCCCACTCAGGGCCTCCCTTTACCTGGCACCTAACGACCTCCATTCTGCTCACCTGCCCATCTGTCCACTCCTCCCACCTAACTCCTTGCAGTTTCCCAAGCACACTGTGCAAGGCCTGGTCGGTGTGCTGTGTCTCAGGTTGCTTCCTCTACCCGCAGTATCCTTTCCCTCCAACATCCTCTTTCTGCAGTATCCCCTTCCACCTGACTCACCCCTCCTCAGCCCTCTCCACCCAGCTCTAAGTGCTGGCCTCCTGGAAGCCTTCTACGAACGGATGGAGTGCCCCTCTGCGGAGCTCCCCCAGCCCCCATGCTCCTCTCTGCGACAGCAGGGAGCTAGCAGCCGTGAAACGGCTGGCCTGGCTGAGCTCCTGCAGGGCATGGATGGCACATGTCTTCTCTTTCTGAGTCTCAAGCTCTAGCACAGAGCCTGCTACTTTTTACTTTTTTTAAGCTCTACTGTTCAGTAGGTGCCCCACAAATACATGTTAAATTAAACTGAATTTGGTAGAAGGCTCATATTTTTTCCCAAACAAATCTCACCGGATTAGGATTACACTGGAATTTATCTATTGGTGAATCATGTCTATGCAGTTTGCTTTTTTTCCTCTTTTTAGGGGTAACAGTTTTATTGAGACATATTTCATATACCATCCAATTCACCTGTTTAAAGCATAAAATTCAGTGGTTTTTAGTGTCTTCACAGAGTTGTGCAATGATCACCACAACCAATTTTAGACCATTTTCATAATCCCCAGAAGAGACCCCATACCCATTAGTAGTCATTCCCATTTACCCCCTCCCTCCATGCCCTGGCTACCACTAATCTATTTTCTGTCTCTATTCCAGACATGTCCTATAAACAGAATCATACAATACATGGGCTTTTCTGACGGGCTTCTTCTACTTAGCATACTGTTTTCCAGGTTCATTCATGTTATAGTGCGTGTCACTACTTCATTTCTTTTAAGTGTCCAATGATTTTCCACTGTATGGATACATCACATTTTATTTATCCGTCCATCTGCTGATGGACATCTGGGTTGTTTCCACGTTTGAGCTATTATGAACAGCTTGCTTTTTTTGAATGCTAAAGATATTTTTTATCTTAAAATAATTTCAAACTTACAAAAACAGTTTGCCAGAATAGTACAGAGAACTTTTCTCCTTTAACCATGAGCGAATGAATGGATGACATCATGTCCCATCACCGCTGGCAACCCCCCTGTACATCCAGATATGCACGATACACAGATACCCCTCAGCACATATTCCCTGCAACACTGACACTCTTCTACGTAATCACAATGCAACCATTAAATTAGGAATTTAACATAGGATTCATTTCTACCAGACAATCCAAGTTTTACTAGTGGTCCCAGTAATGTCCTTTATTGCAGAAGATGACTCTAAGATGACGTATTTTCCTGTGTCATGTTTCAATGGTCTCCTTTCATGACCTTGACACTTTGGCAGATTATGGGCCAAGTTATTTTGTAGAGTCACTTAATTTGGGTTTTCCGATGTTTCTTCATGTTTAGTTTCAGGCGATACCTTTTAAGAAGAATTTCACATTAAGTAGCACTGTGTTTTCTAGTGTATCCTATCAGGTAGCACACAATTTCTTTTTGTCCTGTTACCAGGACAAATACTAGCTTTGATCACTTAAGTTGGGTCTGCCAGGTTATTCCACGGTAAACTTACTTTTTTCTTTGTAATTACCTATTTTGGGTGGGATGTATTTTGAGACTATGTACATATCCATTCCACATCAAATTTTCACTCACTAAGCTTGGCATCAGCTAATGCTTCTTGGATAGGTTAATTGTCACTATGAAGGTAGCCAAATGGTGATTTTCTAATCCCATCTCTCCTCCTATATTTATTAGTTGGTATTGTACTCTACAGGAAATTTATTTATATCGATATAGATTCAGGGATTCTTATCTAAAGGATTATAATTGGTTATTATCATTATTTATTTTTACACTCAAATTTTCCCTGATTTAAGCCCCAGCAGAAGCCTCTCAGGTTGGCTTCTGCACCTTTTGACACGTCCTCATCAGTTTTTGAGCACTGTCTTGTTTTCTAACACAAGATAGTCTAAGGTCATCTTGTACTGTCCCTGCCCTGGCCTGAGAATCTCCATTTCCCCAGAGTTCTGGCTCCTTTGAGTAGAGGATGGTATTTTGAAATCAGGATCTGGGCACTAGGTGTGGTCAATGGTATCAAAATATTGCTTCTCTTAGGCGCTCTCAATAGACAAAGCTAAAGTACACACACACACACACACACACACACACACTCACACACTCACACAAATACACTCACAGGTATATGTATTTATACAGATTCATACCCCTTTTTACATCTATATTTATATCCCTGTTTATCTAACTATGTACTGAAAATTTGCATTCATACCGACACCTCTCATTCCAATCCAATTAATTGGCGCCCTCTCTTCCTCACATCCACATTTCTCACTCGGACCGTGAGGGTCCCTGGTTCCCATTATCCGTGACACATTTACTTATTGAATGAATGCACGTGTGTATTTTGCAATCACCCCCGCCGTAAGCATTCTCCTTACCCTGCTTTGGCTTTAAAAGCCCTCATGAGGCCTCTGCTGTCCCTCCCCTCCCCCCGCCCCCAACCACGTAGATGCCCTTCTCAGCCCTCTGGGGCTCCAACACGTCTCACCACACTCCCCACCCCCACCTCCCACTGCTACGGGGATGCCCCAGCCATGTGGACACTCTCTTCACCCTGCTTGGCCTCTGACACCCCCCCCCACACACACAGGGACACCATTTTTACCCACTCAGTCTCTGACACCTGGGCTAGACTGATATCACCAATGCCACGGCCTCCACCACTGCCCTACCCCTACACAGGCACCTACCTTGCTTATTGAAAAGATTGGGTTCTTGGTTCTATAGGATTTTCACAGCTGGGATTTCATTTCCCCCACAGCGTCTTTCAATATGTTTTTCCTTCTCCTTCACAAGAAATTGATAGTGAGATCTAGAGGTCTGATAAAATTCAGGTCCAGTTTTTTGGCAATAAAACTTCATAGGTAAGTGAGTCAGAAAGAAAAAAACAAATATCGTGTATTAACACATATATGTGGACTATAGAAAAATGGTACAAATCAACTGGTTTGCAAGGCAGAAATAGAGACACGGTTGTAGAGAATAAACATATGGACACCAAGTGGAGAAAGCGGGGAGGGTTGGGGGGGAATGAATTGGGAGATTGGGATACCAAATTGTACACTCTAAATATATGCAGTTTACTGTAAAAAATAAACAATAAAAAATTAAAAAAAAAAACTTCTTATGTAGTGCTGTGTTGTTTCATCAAATAGCACATGATATCTGGTTGTCCATAGTTTCATTTAGGGTTGCAAAGTGATAGTATTTTAATTCTATTTCTCATTCTTCATATGAAGAGATACTTCTCATCAACCACATATATTTTTTTATTGGAGCATAGTTGATTCACATTGCTGTGTTAGTTTCAGGTGTACAGCAAAGTGATTCAGTTATACATATACATATATTCATTCTTTTTCAGATTCTTTTCCCATATAGATTATTACAGAATATTGAGTAGTGTCCCTGTGCTATACAGTAGATCCTTGTTGGTTATCTATTTTATATATAGTAGTGTGGGTATGTTAATCCCAAGCTCCTAATTTATCCCTCCCCCCCATCAACCATAAGTTTACCCTCTGGTTCACATAGAAAAGGTAGGTAAATGCTTGATTCTTTCTCTTTATTTTCCAGTTTTCAAAAAAAAGAAATAATTTCCCTAACATCTTCCAAGAGTAACCAATGAGTGGTTTTTCTTTTCATTTAAAATTTTATTCTGAATTCATGGATTGAAATATATCTTATTTTTTTTCAAATCGCCGATCAGTCGGGTCAGATGTGGGACAGACAGCATTGCATAGTGCCCGTAGGACCAAATAGGATATGCTCCAGTTCATTGCACTTGTTATTTTTACTGATGATCAAATTAACCCATCATTGGTGAGGAGCAGCCTCTTCAAATTGCTGCTACTTAGTAATTTTTGATGTGACAAGATGTTCCAGATTCATCTTGTACATTTTGTACCCTGGAACTGGAATCTGTCATTTCTCCAAAAAAGCCTGGATCCCCATGTGGGGGGCAATACTATTTAGAGGCCATAATCTGGTCTGTAGGGGTGTTTGCTGCTACTGGGTTGGCTGTTGTTCCCAGGCCCTTGTGATGGATAGAAAAGTGGATAGAGCATGGACACGGTTAGAAAATGATGACATACTTCCTAAATTCATGTTGATAGTTCCAACCCAGATTCGAGATTACAGGGCTTTTATTTAGCCTTATCAGTCTTAGATCGTATAATCCTTCCTTTCACAGTGAACATCCCAATTCCCAATAAAATCAACATGGTCATTCACTTCCTTATCTCACAGGATACACCCAACAGTGTCAGATGAAGATACCAGCACTATCATCAACAGTACGCATACTGATAAACAATTTAAGAATAGTTTGCAGTTATTTTTGTTAGGATACACCCCCACCCCGGGATGATAATCAAATTAACTTGTCCTTAAGTCACTTGACATAGTTCTCTTTGTAATTATGCTACCATACCAAATCAATACACAGCTTCCTTTCTTTCATTCTGTTCTCACAATTTAGATTGCTTTTTTCAGGAACCTGTGTCCATCAACAGATGAATGAATGAAGAAGATGTGGTCTATAACTACAATGGAGTATTAGCCATAAAAAAGAATGAAATATTGCCATTTATAGTAGCATGGATGGACCTATAGAATATCATACTAAATGAAGTAGGTCAGAGAGAGAAAGACAAATAGTATATGATACCACACATGTGGAATCTAAAAAATAATACAAATGAATCTGTTTACAAAACAAAAACAGACTCACAGAATTATGATTACCAAAGGGGAGAGGGAGAAGGGATAAATCAGAAATTTGGGATTAACAAATACACACTACTATATATGAAATAGATGAGCAACAAGGATTTACTGTATAAAACAAGGAATAATATTCAATATCTCATAATAGCTAATAATGGAAAATAATCCAAAAAATATATATATAAATAGATTGCTTTTTTCCAATTTTCATGGATTAGTTAAAAAAAATTTTATAACTGTAAAAACTTTACATGTTTCCAGAGTTGCATTCACAAAACAAATTATCCTAAAAAATTCTCCAACTTCCAATCTATTAACATTTTTTAAAGATTTATTTTATTATTTATTTATTTATTTTTGGCTGCATTGGGTCTTCATTGCTGTGTACAGGCTTTCTCTAGTTGTGGAAAGCAGGGGTTACTCTTCACTGTGGTTCAGGGATTTCTTATTGAGGTGGCTTCTCTTGCTGTGGAGCACAGCTCTAGGTGCACGGGCTTCAGTAGTTGCGGCACTCAGGCTTCAGTAGTTGCATCCTATGGGCTCAGTCCTTATGGCTGACGGACTCTAGAGCACAGGCTCAGTAGTTGTGGCACATGCCTTAGTTGCTCCACAGCATAAGAGATCTTCCCGGCTCAGGACTCTAACCCATGTCCCCTGCATTGGCAGGCAGATTCTTAACCACTGTGCCACCAGGGAAGCCCAATCTATTAATATTTGAGCAGCTCCTAAACATGCTCAGAGCAGTGTAGGCACCAGAATCTTGAGGTTCTGTGATATCAAGACTCTGGCCAATTCTCAGTTATTCGTATGAAAGTGTTCTATAATTAGAATAGGCTTGATGCTATAACAAAGACCCTAAAATAGCAATAACATATACTTCTCACTTAAGAGTTCCAGTAAGCTCTCTAGGGCTGATGTGATGGCTCCGTGGTGCCCCTCTCACCTTGTTGCTCCAGAACCCTCAACACATGGCTCCTCCTATCTTGCAGTCTGCACGGCCGCCCACAGCCTGTCTCATGCTGGCCAGCAAGAAGGGAGAAGGAGGAGAGGGGGCCAATTCTCATCAAGAGCAGGACCTGGAAGTTGCACACACAACTTCCATTTATATCCCACTGACCAGCTAGCTGCATGGAAAACTGGGAGATGGAATATTTTGCTTAAAATTTTGGAGCTTCATTATTAGTAAGAAAGAAGTGAAATACTGGGGGATCTGTCCCTGCTACATCCTCCAAATAATAAATCATCATGCAATCCAAGCATTTCTGCCACCATATTTTTCACCTTGATAATACTTTTTATTTTAATTTCATTTATTTTTTGGCTGTGTTGGGTCTTTGTTGCTGCGCATGGGCTTCCTACAGTTGCAGTGAGCAGGGGCTACTCTTCGTGTGGTTCGCAGGCTTCTCATTGCGGTGGCTTCTCTTGTTGTGGAGCATGGGTTCTAGGTGTGAGGGCTTCAGTAGTTGCAGCACGTAGTTGCAAGCCTTCAGTAGTTGTGGCGCACAGACTTCGTTGCTCTGAGGCATGTGGGATCGTCCTAGACCAGGGATCGAACCCGTGCCCCTGCACTGGCAGGCAGATTCTTTACCATTGCCACACCAGGGATGTCCTGATAGTACTTTTTAAAGTTTGGGATGAAATCAAGTGGCTGACCAGGAATACAGCAGACAAAATATGGGAAAGGAAACTACACTTCGCCTATGGAAAAATTCTGAATTTTTACATAGTCAAATCTATCTTTTATGAATTCTGCCTTTGTTTCTACACTTGAGATACATGTTCACATTTTTTTCTGTAGTTCTTTTCTATATTATTAGTTTTTAGTTTTGTTTTGTTTTTTTACATCTACAATTTTTGTCAAATAGTATCAGGGAACTATGGCTATTTTCTTTTCAAAATTGCCAATTGGTCAAATATGGGACAGATGGCATTGAAGAGAGTACCCATAGGACCAAGATTGTCCAGAACAATTTCAAGTCTTTGTCAATGTTGGTTGAGCACTGGGTACCAACCAGGCCCTCTGCCCGGATTGCAGGATGTGAAGATAAAGAGGCCCAGTGCTTGCTTTTAAGAGGCAATCAAATAATAAAGATAAATCATAAGCAAATCGGCACCATCCGTCACCACCAGTGCTGCTGGGGACAGTATGGAGGGAGGTGTGTGTGAGGAAGCTTCACAAAGGAGGCGACAAGTGAGTTGAATCAGGAAAGACCAGGGAGTATTTTCCGAGTAGACAAGTCAGGGAAGGACATTTCAGGGCAAGTGGCTTAAACTCTCGGAGCCCTGGTGTCTTCATCTTGAAAAATCCAAGGGTAGGGATTTCCCTGGTGGCACACTCATTAAGAATCCACCTGCCAACCTAGGAATAAACCTGCCTAAGAAGGCAAAAGACCTGTATACAGAAAACTGTAAGACACTGATGAAAGAATTCAAAGATGATACAAACAGATGGAGAGACATACCATGTTCTTGGATTGGAAGACTCAATATTGTGAAAATGAGAGTCCTACCCAAAGCAATTTACAGATTCAACGCAATCCCTATCAAATTACCAATGGCATTTTTCACAGAACTAGAACAGGAAATCTTATCATTTGTATGGAAATGCAAAAGACCCTGAAAAGCCAAAGCAATCTTGAGAAGGAAAGACAGAGTTGGTGGAATTAGGCTTCCTGACTTCAAACTATAATACAAGGCTACAGTGATCAAGACAGTATGGTACTGGCACAAAAACAGAAAAGTAGATCAATGGAACAAAATAGAGAACTCAGAGGTAAACCCAAGCACATATAGGCACCTTATCTTTGACAAAGGAGGCAAGAATATACAATGGAAAAAAGACAGCCTCTTCAATAAGTGGTGCTGGGAAAATTGGACAGCTACATGTCAAAGAATGAAATTAGAACACTTCCTAACACCATACACAAAAATAAACTCCAAATGGATTAAAGACCTACATGTAAGGCCAGACACTATAAAACTCCTAGAGGAAAACATAGGCAGAACACTCTAGGACATCCATCAAAGCAAGATCCTTTTTGACCCACCTCCTAGAATCATGGAAATAAAATCAAGAATAAACAAATGGGACCTAATGAAACTTAAAAGCTTTTGCACAGTGAAAGAAACCATAAACAAGACAAGAAGACAACCCTCAGAATGGGAGAAACTACTTGCCAACAAAGCAATGGTCAAAGGATTAATCTCCAAAATATATAAACAGCTCATGCAGCTTAATACCTAAAAAGCAAATAACCCAATCCACAAATGGGCACAAGACCTAAATAGACATTTCTCCAAAGAAGGCACGCAGATGGCTAACAAACACATGAAAAGATGCTCAACATTAATAATCATTAGAGAAATGAAGTCAAAGCCACAATGAGGTATCACCTCACACCAGTCAGAATGGCCATCATCACAAAATCTTGAAACAATACATGTTGGAGAGGGTGTGGAGAAAACGGAACTCTCCTGCATTGTTGGTGGGAATGTAAGTTGGTATAGCCACTATGGAAAACAATTTGGAGATTCCTTAAAAAACTAAAAATGGAAATACCATATGATCCAGTAATCCCACTCCTGGGCATATACCCAGAGAAAACCATAATCCAAAAAGAAACATGTACCATAATGTTTATTGCAGCACTATTTACAATAGCCAGGACATGGAAGCAACCTAAATGCCCATCAACAGATGAATGGATAAAGAAGATGTGGCATATATACACAATGGAATATTACTGAGCCATAAAAAGGAATGAAATTGAGCTATATGTAATGAGATGGATAGAACTAGAAACTGTCACACAGAGTGACGTAAATCAGAAAGAGAAAAACAAATACCGTATGCTAACATATATATGGAATGTAAAAAAATGGTACTGATGAACCCAGTGACAGGGCAAGAATAAAGATGCAGATTCAGAGAATGGACTGGAGGACACAGGGTTGGGGGCAGGGGGTGGCGAAGGGGAAGCTGGGACGACATGAGAGAGTAGCATAGGCATAGGTACACTACCAACTGTAAAATAGCTAGCTAGTGGGAAGTTGCGGTATAACAAAGGAAGATCAACTAGATGATGGGTGATGCCTTAGAGGACCAGGACAGGGAAGGTGAGAGGGAGTTGTGGGAGAGAGGGGATATGGGAATATATGTATAAATACAGCTGATTCACTTTAGTGTACCTCAAAAACTGGTACAAGAGTATAAAGCAATTACATTCCAATAAAGAGCTAAAAAAAAAAAAAAAGAAGAATCCGCCTGTCAATGCAGAGGACATGGGTTCTATCCCTAGTCAGAAAAGATCCCACATGCCACAGAGCAACCAAACCCCTGTGCTGCAACTACTGAAGCCCGCACACCTAGAGCCCATGCTCCGCAACAAGAGAAGCCACCACAGTGAGAAGCCCACGCAACACAGCAAAGAGTAGCCCCTGCTCACCACAATGAGCGAAAGCCCATGCATAGCAACGAAGACCCAACACAGCCAAAAATAAATAAATAATATTTTTTAAAAAAGAAAATAGAAAAGGAAAACCCAAGAGTAGTGCCTCCTTCGTGGGCTCATTGGAATTCAGGGATGGGACGCTGTGCTGGGTTTGCTGTGCTGCTGGGGATCGACATAAGGGCACCCTTTCTCTTCCCTGGCAGGAGATGCCAGCATCCCTGGTTAAATGCCTCCTCTATCCTTTGTTCTCTGAACAAAGTGAGATTCCCAAGCAGCATAAGGCTTCATGGAGAAAGAGGGCTAAGATGGAGTCAAATGAAGTCCCCATATACCTGGGTAGGAGGGAAGGGTCAGAGTGTCCCCGGAATTGATTTGGTCACCTTCACAGTTTCCACCAGAGACCAACCCAGCCTCTTGCTTCAAAACTGATTTTTGAGTGGAGATCCAGGTGGCAGAGCTGTAGAGACCATGTGGCTAATTCTCTGTGACTTTGGGCAAATCATTTCCCCACATTTGAGAACTGATTTTCTAAGCCCTGGGACATCCAGAGTATTCCCTGTGGCCCTGAGCCAATCCAACGGTGAAGATAGGGAAAGGGGGATGTCCACCTGGAGGCCGTCCCCCTACACGAATGAAGTCCGCATGCCAGCTGTCCCAGTGCCAGGTCCTCGGCCAGCAGTTGCCGCTGTGTGTGGACACCGGAGGCATGTTGCTATAATAAGATGTGTTTATTTGAATACGAAGGTCAGGGAGTTAAGTCGTTGGTATTCCAGTCATATAGAGTCGTTTGCACAGTGTCACTACTAATAAAAGGGGGTTTTGACTAATCTAGTTGCTCTTCCTAAATATACCCTGCTCAAGAAACTCATCAAAGCAGCAAAGTAATCTTTGAGGTTATTAATCTCCTCTGCTTCACAGCTGGGGCAAATTTATTTGCTTGAATTAGCATGTAATAAACTTATAATAAAGCTGCCAGAGCCCCAGCTTGGTAGAGAGTGGCTCCGTGTAATGGGTAGTTACATGGAGGAAATGAGGTTCTGGTCCCAAGGCTGCCCCCGCTGGTCTGGTGAGGCTTGGGGGCTGTCCCAGAGGCCATGCAGAGACGGGGCTGCCAGGCATGGGAGAGCCCAAGCGTGGAAGGGAGCTTTGCAGATCAGCGGGGCTGCCCTCCTCGTCTCTGCATCTCCTCGTTTCCTAAGTGAGGACACTGAGGCTGGGAGCGAGGAAGGATGTGTCTGAAGTTGTATAGATGGCAACTGGCAGAACCCAGATGAGAATCCAGGCAGAAGCTGTGGCGTCTCATCCTTCACCCTGTGCTTGGCCCTCCTCACGGTCAGGAGTTTTCCACCCATGTTCTGCCACAGACCTCTACGTTCCCCCTTCCCTTTCATCGGCCCTTCTTCCTGCCTCTTCCCACCGAGACCTGTTGGCCTTCCCTATTTCTCCATTTTCCAAGGAAATGTTGCCCCTCTGTCCTGTCTGGGAGCCATTTGGACAGCCAGGCAGAGCCAGGAAGAACATGGTCTTGCTGGTAACTGATCTGTGAAAACACTGAGAGTTCACAGGAGGGGCAGGGGTCTCCCTCCTGAGCCCTGGGGCCTGGGGGAGCCTCACATGGGGGCCTGAGAATCTGCTACTTCTCTCTTCCCTCTTTCCTTTTTCCCTCTGCCTTCCCCTAGGAAACCAGCTCCATGAGGTCTTTGCCCCTTGAGGTGGAAGCTGGGGAAATGTTCTCCTGAATCCCATGGGAGTGGGAGAGGTTGGGGGACCTTCATGTTCTTAGAGGGGAATAGCTGCAAGACCACCACCTTTCTGGGCCAACACTGACCAGTTTGCATAGCATTACTTTGATGGATTGTACCAAAAATAACCTACCCCATGCACGAGGGTGAGAAAAGCAGAGGAGGATAAAGAGGACAGACAACACAATTCTACCACATACACAGCCTAGCACCTCGTTCCAACCCTACATCCTCATCCCTTCATACCTATCCCCCATCCCCTCATCCCTATCCCCCATCCCCTCATCCCCCCATCCCTTATTTCCCCATCTCCTCAGTCCCCCATTGTATTCACTCATCTTCTCATCCCTTCATCCACATTGCCCCCCATCCACATCCCCCAGCCCTATCACCCCCACCCCATCTCTTCATCCCCTCATCCCCTCATCCACATCCCCCACCCCATCCCCCATCCCCTCATCCACATCACCCCCATCCACATCCCCCACCCCTATCACCCCATCCTCCATCCCCCCATCCCCTCATCCACATCACCCCCATCCACATCCCCCACCTCCCCATCTCCTCATCCCCCCATTTCCCATCCCCCATCCTCTTATCCTTTTTCTTACAGTCTTTGGGGGAGAATGACAAGAAGCAGAGAGACTTTCCAGAGTTCCCTCAGACCCAGGATCCTGAGTCTCCCCTTTAGATACTTCCAAGCGGCTGACGTGAGTGACAGCCTTCCAGCAAAGCCCACACCTGCAACTTTCCCAAAGTCACAGTCATTTCTTCTCAAGCAATGCACAATAGAAATACAAGGAGTGATAGCTGGGAGTCTTGAACCTCTGAAAGACTGAGAGCCACGTGTTTAGGCCCAGTCCCTTTTTCTGTGACTTGCCTCAGGTCACACAGCTGCTGAGCTCAGGGCTGACACTAACACCCTGGATGTTTTGGCTCCCTCTCTGGGGACTCCTTCCACTACACCAAGCTGCCTTATATGGTGAGAGTCCCGTCCTTGCTAACGTGTTCATTGACCTATATCCTGAGACTTGGATGACTCCCTAGTTTTCCAAATCATTGACTCAAGACTCCTCAAAATGCTCTTCCCATCCAATCTCCCCAGCACTCCTCATACGTGGCAGTCTAGGATGTGTCTTGTCTTGGAACTTTTGAGCCAGGAACAGCTAACAGAAGCAGAGCTTAGACCCTTGGGAGGGAAGAACTAGACCTGACCTGTGGAGGGATCTGGTGCAGGGAGGATAAACCCAGTTGTAGGTGCCATTGGAGGAAGAACAGCCTGACAGGCAGAACCCAAAATCTCTCCGAGGATAACACAGGCGATGTCCCAGTGGTGGTCAGCACTGGGGGAGCCCAATTCATTTGGGACAGGTTGCCCTGGCCCGTGGACAGAACTCTTGCTCCGTACCTGTCCACACATTCCCCAGGTGAGCTGCGTCTTCCCCATCACCAAGGTGGTCTAGGTCAGCTCCGCCAGGAGGGTTCTCCGCACCACGCTTCACAATCCTATGATTCTATCCTAAAGCTGAAGAGCAAATAAGTTCAGGCCTTTCTTTTTTTCCCAGGTTTACTGTGATATAATTGACATATAACATTGTGTAGTTTTAAGGTGTACGATGTGTTGATTTGACGCACCTGTATATGGCGGTATGCTTACCACCATGGTGCTGCCAAACACCTCCATCGTGTCACATAATTAACATTTCTCTTTTGGAGTGAGATTATTTAATGTTTACTCTCTTAGCAGCTTCCAAGTATATAGTACAATATTAACTATAGTCAGCCTGCTGAACATTAGATCCCCAGAACTTGTTCATCTTCTAACTGAAAGTGTATGCTCTTTGACCAACATCTCCCCATTTTCGCCAACACTTGATAAAGAAGATGTGAGATATGTGTGTGTGTGTGTGTGTGTATACACACACACATCTATATAATATTCAGACATAACAAAAGAAATTCTGCCATTTGAGACAACGTGGTTGGATCTTGAAGGCATTATGCTAAGTGAAATAATTCAGACAGAGAAAGGCAAATACTGTATGATAGCACATATGCAAAATCTAAAAAAGCCAAACTTGTAGAACCAGAGGGTAGAATTTCAGCCATTTCTTGGTGGAGTTGCCAAGGGCGGGTCCTAGCTGAGCTGTCAGAGGTGTCAGCCTTGAGGGAGTTGGAATCACAGAAAGGCATACATTTACCCCAAGGTGATAAAGTCCAGAGCTAGACAGGCCTCCAATTATTTTTCATCTCCTCAAGCCTTCTCTGGAAACCTGCTGTGAGATTTTTGTTATCCTTTAAAAATTTCATTTGAAATTCCTCTGGGCAAATGAATTTTGGGAATGAACAGGAAAAGAGTGGAGTCTGCCTTTACAAGACCTATTTAATATTGACACAGGTCTTCGTAGAGGATAAAAATCAGTAGAAAAAGAGTGGACTCCAGTGCGGAAGCTTGAAAACATGTAAACCCATGTTACCCACAACCCAAAGGGCTCTCAGCTTCATCGGGAGCAAGAAGAATCCGCCACTGGGAGCACATGGTGTGATGGGACTGGTCAGTAGGGAGAAAGCAGAGCATCTCAACTTTCTGCTTTGCTCCTATCATAGAGGAGGGTATTCAGACCCAAAAGGTCTGACAAACACTTTTAAGAGAGAATTGGGGACTTCCCTGGTAGCTCAGTGGATAGGACTCCGCGCTCCCAATGCAGGGGGCCCGGGTTTGATCCCTGTTCAAGGAACTAGATCCCACATGCATGCCACAACTAAGAATTCGCATGCCACAACTAAGAGTTCACATGCCACAACTAAGAGTTCACATGCCACAGCTAAGAGTTTGCATGCCGCAATTAAGGAGTCTGCCTGCCACAACTAAGACCTGGTGCAACCAAATAAATAAGTATTTTTTAAAAAGAGAGAGAGAGAGAATTGACCCATTCCTGGAATTCTGTACAAAGAAAGTAATCAGAAATGGAGAAAAGAGCGTGTGTACAAAGATGTTCATTTCAGTGGTGTTTAATGAAAACCTGAAAACGAGGTTAAGGAGGACCTGGGAGACTATTTAAGCAACTAGGGAGTATCTAACCTACGGACTCTTACAAAGTCATCAAAACCCCTCCAGAGTTAGCAAAAACCTAGAAAATGCATGCTGACACACATTAAGTAAAAAATAAAACTAACAGGTCTCAAACCTGCTTACACAGTTCACATTTTCTATTATAAGCATGCTTTACTTTTTCACATATTACCTTTATATTAGAAAAACTGTTACATAATATTTCAGAATATTTATAAGATATATTTGAACTATATTATCGTATATTTACAACTATCTAAAACAGACTACGCCTAGAAAATGGGAAGAGAGTACACTAAATTGTAGACTGGGTAATGTCTTGGAGGTGGATATTTACCCCATGTTCTAACAAAGAATATGTATTTATTATATTATATTGGAAAAAATCTAAACATTTTTATTTCAAGAAATAAAAAAGTGGGGGAGAGAGAAAGAGAGAGGAAGAAGGGAAGGAAGGAAGGAAGGAAGGAAGGAAGGAAGGAAGGAAGGAAGGAAGGAAGAAAAGGGAAAGAAAGAAGAACAGACAAGACAGACAGGGAGGGTGAGAGGGAGGGAGGGAAGGAAGGGGAAGGGAGGGGAGGGAAGAAAGAAAATTGGACTTAACCTGTGTAAAGCCAGAGTGGCTCTGTCTCTCAGAAAGCCCAGATCTCTGGACACATGGTTCCTTGACAAGAACCTCAGGTTCAAGTACAGAACCCCAGCAGGCATTTAGAGGGATTGTAGAGTGGAGAAGTACTGGACTGGTGACAGTCAGCCCATGGCCTGATTTTTTGAACAAAGACATTAAAGCCCAGTAACAACAGGCGGGCAAGTTTGATCACAATCCCTGGCAAATCCCTAAGAGTGAGGACTCACAGAAGAGGCAGCAACATGCCCTAGGAGCCGGCGTGAGTTCACCACGGACGAGCCATGCCCGACTGAATCCCTGTCCTGAGGGGACAAGGACGGGGGGCCAAGGGGGTGCCCCTGACAAAGGGCATGGTGTGGTGACTCAGAGAAGAGGTCCATCAGAGCCTCTGAGGTCCTGAACGAGAAGGCGGAGTGTCGCCTGCCTGCTGGCACAGGCACTGCTGAAGCAGAGATGGGGCCGCGGTGCCAGCCGGCAGACATAGCCAACAATACCCCAAGGCTCAGCCCTTGACCTTGTCCACCTCAGCCCCTTCCTCAGCAACTTGGATGAAGCAGAACAGAAGACGCACTTATCAAGTTTGCAACTGACACAAAGCCGCAGGGATTATTAACAGAAAGGATGGCAGAATCAAGATTCAAAAATATCTTGACAGGTTGAAACAATGGGCTGAAAACATGTAAAAAGGATAAATGTAAACTCTTGCATTTAGGTTTAAAAAAAATAAAGGTTTCATAAACATTAGATGTGAGAAACAGGGCTTAAAAGCAGAAAAGACAGCTAGGTAGGGGCCAGCATGGCATGGTTGTTGGTCAGGTCAAGGGCAGGAAGAAAGAAAAGAAAATAGCCTTCATTGGTATACCAGGAATTGTACTAAATGCTTTAAATGGTCACACTCCATTTCTATGGGGCAGGCACTATCACTAAGCCCACTTTATAGATGAGGACCGGTAATGTTATTAAGTGACTGAATGGTTCATATCAAGCTATCAAGCAATTCATATTAAGCTGCTGGACATAAACTACAAAGTGATGGAGACAGAATTTGAATTCGGGTCTTCTTATCTCCAGCTCTAATGCTTTATCCTTCCCCTGCCCCAGGGGTTAAATCTTGATTAATCTAAGCTAATCATAAATTCCTTTCTCCTTATAAGTTATGGTGTTGAATTTTTTTTTGGCAGCAACATGCAGCTTATGGGATCCTAGTTCTCCAACCAGGGATTGATCCTAGGCCCCCTGCAGTGGAAGTGCAGAGTCCTCACCACTGGACCGTCAGGGAATTCCCAAGTTTTCCTCTTTCTTAAAAAGAATCCCTAGAAATAGCTGCCCCTGGACTTTCCTGGTGGCACAGTGGTTAAGAATCCACCTGCCAATGCAGGGGATGCGGGTTAAATCCCTGGTCCAGGAAGATCCCACATGCCACGGAGCAACTAAGCTCGTGTGCCACAGCTACTGAGCATGTGCTCTAGAGCCCACGAGCCACTACTGAGTTTGTGTGCCACAACTACTGAAGCCCATGTGCCTAGAGCCTGTTTTCCATAACAAGAGAAGCCACCTCAATGAGAAGCCTGTGCACCGCAACGAAGAGTAACCCTCACTTGCCGCAACTAAGGAAAGCCCACGTGCAGCAATGAAGACCCAATGCAGCCCAATAAACAAACAAACAAACAAACAAACAAATAAATAACTGCCCCTGTCCCTCTTCTGCCTCTAAGAGTTGTTGGCATGTGAGGATGTGAGGTCTGGAACTGCAGCAGCCATTTGGGCACCTTGAGGAATCTGGCATTCGAAGACCAGCCAAAGGTGGAGGATAAAAGTTGGAGAAATGGAAATGCCTGGGGTCATTAATGACTATTGAGGCACTGAGCTAACCAAAACCAGCACACTTTGGCACTTCTCCTGGGGAGACAACCCATTTTCCTAATTGTTCAAGTCCCTTCTTGGTTTTTCTGTTGTCTGGGTTTTCTGTTGTGTCCTACCTATAAGTATCCTGATGAATGCATGAGGCCAGGTAAGTCCCCTCTGTGGGCCCTGGCAAGATCACATTTGGAGTGCAAGGCTAACTAAATCTGAACTGACAGGGATGATGAAGAGTCTGGTACCCCTGCCCCATTCCATCCCTCACCCACCAGCCACTACTAAGTGATGGTGACTTGCAGAGTTTGCCTGGAGAGAAGACATGGAAGGAAAGTAACATAACATTTTTCAAATATTTGAAAGCCTGCAATTAGAAGAGCAACTCAATTTTTTCTGAGATCCCCTAGGATGCAGAGCCAGAAGCAAGAGGCAGATACCAGCTTGGTGGACTCAGAGTTGTCCTCCATGGGACATAAAGTCTGGGAAAGGAGAGAGCTCCCCATCGTGGGAGGTGCCCAAACAGTGTTGAAGTAGTCACCAGAGACGTCAGGAGAGATGTCCTCACTGGGCAGATCAGACCAATGGACAGGGTTCCCTTCAAATCCAAAATTCTTGGATTCTGCATTATGCATATGGAGTAGTGCTAGAGCCCTCCAGGGAAATGTAAACAAGTAAAAGAACAAGTGTCTGCCATCTTCTCTCTCCAGTTGGAGTGAGACCCTGACAGAGAGCTGGTGAACAATCTTGGGCAGGGAATTGTAAGTGCCCAGTGGGAAAAAAGAGCCAGTGTTCTGTGGGAGGTCAGAAGTGCAGGAGAGGCCTTCCAGGGAGGACGCTCAGAGAGGGCAGCTTGGAGGAAGGAGATGTGAGCTGGGCTTGATGAGTGGCAGGATCCATTCCCGGCCTGGCCTGAGTCCCAGCTCCTGCAGCATCTCCCCACCACCCACCCACACACATAATCAGCCAAGCCCATTGGTTCTTCCAGCCCTGCAGGCTCAGCCCTCTCTCTGTTCCCAGGACTAATCCTAACTGGAAGCAGGAGAGAGTTGGGCAACTCCAGCTCCAGGTTCGAGGATGCAGCAACATCACTGGTGCTGCTGATAGGAAGCTGACCTTGTCTGCCGACTTCGCAGGGCTTCTGCTTGTTTCTAAGTCACTTCCTCCCTCAGTCGGTGCCCCAGCTCTGCAGGCAGGTCTGTGCGACGCTTGCTGGGGCACTGCTACCTGCTGATGGACATCTGTTTTGCTCCCTAGCTTGCTTGCACCAACCCTTTTCCTTTGCTAATAGACCCCACCCACAGGTGGAGGATGACCACGTGACCCAGGCCTGGCCAATCAGAACACTCCAGCCCCTTGCTACAGGGATTGGCTCGGGGATGGGCACTTGTGGCCCCAATCTGACCAATCAGAGTCCTTCTCCAAAACTGTTCTAATAGAATTTATGGGGAGAGAGTCCTATTCTTGGATTACAAAACAGGAAAGCTGGAACCTAGGACCGGTGGTACCCCTGCCACGTGAAGCAAACCCGTCTGCCAAAGGAGAGAAAGAAGCAGGTAGACTCAAGAGCAGAAATGAGGGAGTGATGGGCAGAGGGAAAGGGAGTCACGGCCTCCTCTGCTCTGGATTTGCCCCGTGTCCTGCACTTCTTCAGAGCTGGGAACTACCCTCTGCTTCCTCCCTGATAAGGTCCCTGTTTTCCTAAGCTCAGCTGTAACTGAGTCCTGAACAGTACCCTAGCCTTTCCCGTCACTTTGTGGCTGCCCTGGCTCTGGAAACGTCCTCAGCAATCACATCAGAATGAAGTCCCTGGGATCTGTCTGCCCTGGCCCTGTGCATGGGAGTGGCTTGGAGGGGGTGCATCCAGCCTGCCCTTCTGCTCTGTCTTGCTGAAAGGTCCCCAGGTGGTGCTGTGTCCAGGCCTGAGAGGGGACAACAGCATGCAGGGCAGGGTGTGAGCCAAAGGACAGGGGGACCGTGCGGGGCTGAGCTCACTCATTAAACTAGTCCTTCACTCACTTATTCATTCATTCAACAGCTATGTATTGAGCATCTGCTATGTTCACAGTGCCAGGGCCAAAGCCTTAGCACTGGTACCCGTACACTTTTTTTCTGAAAAGGGCCACATAGTAAACATTTTCAGCTTTGCAGGTCATAAGGTTGCTGTTGCAACTGCTCAGCTCTGCCTCGTAGAGGGAAAGCAGCTGCAGACACTATGCAAACGAATGGGCGTGGCTGTGTTTCAACAAAAATTATTTACAAAAGCAGGCGGTGGGCCAGATTGGGCCGGCTGTCCATGGTTTACCAACTCCCTTCTTAGAATATACAGTTGGAGAAGGTGATGGGAGATAGGTTAAGTAAGGCCTTGAGTACCAGCCAGAGGAAAATAAATTTTACTGAGTGGCTGATGGGACTCTTGGAGGATGTTTACACTGCAGAACGCCAAGATCGAGGTGGGGTGACAGAGGGATTGGTTCAGCATCAGCCTCCTTGCCAAGCACTTGCATTTCCTTCATTTATTCAGTGAGTATTTACTGGATGTCTCCCGTGTCCAGGCACTGTTCTAGGTGCGGGGGAAACAGTGGTGGGCAAGGAAGACAAGATGCTCACCTCTGTGCAGCTTCTACTCTGCCAAGTTTATCAGGTTCTTCATGGTCAAACCCTCGCCTGCCTCTCCCTCTCTCCTCCACTCCACACCTATCAAACCACTCAGAACCCCGTTGTCCCTTCCCACACCCATAAACTTTGCTGTTCACGTCTTCCTTGAAAGTCCTCACTCGCCGATCCCCCTGCGCAAGTCCCTGGAGGCCAGCTGAATGCTCTCCCTGTGAGCCTTTGCTCTCCACCTACCCTGGGAGAGCCAGTCACGCCTCCTTCTGGGTTCCCCAGCACGTTGCACCTCCTGAGCTCAAGTGCTTCTCGGTGGCTTTGGAATTCTTCACTTATAAGCCTCTCCCCTCTATAGGACTAGTCCCAGCACCTGGCAGAGTCCTGGCACACAGCGGGCTCAATGAACGTTTGTTGAATGAATGAATGAATGAAAATAACTTTGGGAAAGAAGAGGACAGTTGTGCTGAAAGAGAAACACGAAACACTCAAACTTGAGAGGAAGGCCATCAACCACCTTAGGGATCCAAATGCTTGAAGGATTACAAGGGATCTTATTTGCAGACTTAAAACTCCTGTCCAAAATTATTTGTTGAGTGTGAACAATAATACAGTCTCCCTCTCTGAAACACCGTGGTGAAGTTTCCTTTGTCTGATTAAGGACTGTCGGAAGTGATTGATGGGCTCCCGCTGGACAGCTGAAACCTCTCTCCTCCTGACAGCACGAGTGATAGCTGAGCAGAAACTGACCCCAGCTGACACACTCATCTTAAAATATCTGTTTCCCTGCGGCCCAGATAAAATAGCTGTCGCACTAAAAGTAAGGGCTCCACTCAGGGGGATGCTGGCTTCTCCAAGGACTGGTGATGGAGGAGTCTGGGATGTCAGGGTTCAGCTGAAGTCCAAATCAAAAGGACCCTAAGAAACTGGCCCTGAATGAATTGTATTCTGGGGAGCACTCAGTGTTCAGCCTCCCAACGCCGGGCCAGGATGCACGAACTATGGTCATCAACAACATCAAGGAGCATTTATTCAGCATGTATTGGTATGTGGTGCTAGGTTCCATTCAGATCAAAGAGGACAATCTAGACACAACCCTTTCCTGGCCGTACCTGGCAACACACACAGAATGACAGTGACCCCCGTCAGTGCTATGGGCCTCTTTGGTTTACAAAGAGCTTTCAGTGAATTAGGTAGGGAAGGTATGAAAAGTATTTCCATTTTAGAGATGAAGAAAAATTGTCTTGCCCAAGGTCACACAGCTTGTGAGGGTCAAAGATCCATTTCAGAGCAGGAATCGCAAACTCAAAGGGGTATATGAAGAAGGTTCAATGAGAGGATTCTTTAACAAGCTGGGGGCAGGGCTAAGGGAACCGACAGTGGACTAGGAAGCAACCCTGAGTGTTATGGGTTGAACTGTGTCCCTCAGATGCTTTGTTGAAGCCCTAGCCCCCAGTACCTCAGAATGTGACCTCATTTGGAAATAGGGTAATTACAGATGCAGTTGGCAATGATGAGATTATCCTGGAGAAGGGTGGGCTTAATCCAACGTGACTGCTGTCCTTGTAGGAAGAAAAGAGACACAGAGATGCAAGGGGACAACGCCCTGTGACCAGAGAGGCAGAGACCAGAGTGCTGCCTACACTGCAAGCCCAGGAGCTGGAGGAGCCAGCCGCCAGGAGCGAGAGGAGGGAGGAACGGATTCTCCTCGACGGGCTTCAAAGGGAGCTCTGCCCTGCCGTCACTTTAATTTTGAACTTCTAGCCTCTAGAGCTGTGGGAGAACACATTCCTATTGTTTTAAGCCACTTGGTCTGTGCTGCTTTGTACAACAACCCAGGAAACTTGTACACAGAGGTCAGCAGCTCTGGGCACCCCCAGGCCTTTAGGGGCCTGTGATATTAGAGTCTCGGGAGAGCAGGCTCCACGGAACAGGGGCTGCTGACAGCAGCAGTGACCAGCTACTGCCCCTCACTGCCCCTCAAGGAGGGAGCGGGGCAAATCAGTGCCCTGAGCCCTCCCTCCACGTCTCCCCACAGTGTGTTCAACAGCTGAACTGAAGGCGGAGGCAGAGGGCCAGAGAGTGAGGGTCATGCAGTTTGCAGCCCTCAGCTCCTAGGTCTGAGAGCAGGTGGGGTAGGTAGTGAGGACCCAGCAGGGCTGGTGACCACCAGGCACAGAATCAAACCCGCGTCCGGTGCTTGTCCCCCACCTGCGTGCAAGTTCAGGAAGGGACCCTAAAGAAGTGGAAGGGGGACTTCCCTGGTGGTCCAGTGGTAAAGAATCTATCCTGCAATGCAGGGGACGTGGGTTCAATCCCTGGTCAGGGAACTAAGATCCCACACCTAAGCCCGAGCGCACGGGCGCACGACAACCACTGAGCATGTGAGCCACAGCTACAGAAGAGAAAAAACCCACATGCCACAACTAGAGAGAAGCCCATGCACCGCAACAAAGATCCTGCATGCTGCAACCAAGACCTGATGCAGCTAAAAATAATTAATTAATTTGAAAAAAGATGTGGAAGGAACCGTT
Organism: Hippopotamus amphibius kiboko; assembly: GCF_030028045.1. Lineage (NCBI taxonomy): Eukaryota > Metazoa > Chordata > Mammalia > Artiodactyla > Hippopotamidae > Hippopotamus > Hippopotamus amphibius. The sequence goes on along the minus strand of NC_080202.1, from coordinate 26,628,512 downwards.
TCTGCTCTTTGGGGACCCTCTGGTTTCACGACGTGACCGCAAATGCATAATAAAGCATAAGAGAACACGTGCAGCCAATAAGTGTGCAGGAAAATCATATGCTTGGGATGCAGCCAGGGCCACCTCCCCACCCCCTCCTCGCTTTATACCCCAGGCCCTTGGCGTAAAATAAGAACCATTTGCTCGCGAAGGAACAGTCAGAGAAATCACGGCTAGAAGAAACAGGCCGCTGGTCAAGATGGCCCGGGGAGGACACCACGGGTGGGATCGTGGCCCATTGGCTTCAACAGTCTGGCCCAGGCTGGGGAGAGAAAACTCTCTCCCTGGGGTGGGAGGTGGGGTTCCGTGGATGGGACCTGGAGCAGGAAGCAGGTATACAGAGCCGCACGAGTGCGTGTGGGGAGAGGGCTGCCCTGCTCCGGTCACCCAGCAGGCTCAGGGGAGATCTGGGTCCTCGGGGGGCTTCTGGGGGGGCCCTGAGCTGCCCTATCCCGTCCACTGATAGCAGTCTCCCCTCCGGAAGCCGGGGGAAACGTCTGTCTTGTTCAGGCTGCATTTCGAGGGCAGGGCACAGGTCCCTAGTAAATATATGTTGAACAGTGAAAGTGCAGGAGTCCAGAGAGAGAGAAAACACTGCCAAGCGGGGTGAGGGGTTGCCTGGAGGAAAAGAAATATCAGGCCGGGTGCACCTGGGGGCAGACAGGGCTGGTGGGACAGGCGGCCCAGCTGGCAGGGGCTCCTGGGTAGAGCAGGGGCTCCTGGGTAGAGCAGGGGGCTTCTGGGTACAGCAGGGGCTTCTGGGTACAGCAGGGGCTCCTGGGTAGAGCAGGGGGCTTCTGGGTACAGCAGGGGGGCTTCTGGGTACAGCAGGGGCTTCTGGGTACAGCAGGGGGCTTCTGGGTAGTGGCACCCCAACCCTGCACAGGCAGGGCCCGGTGCTGCAGGCAGTCAGGACCCAGAGAGAGCAATCCTGTGCCCAGGCCCAGGCCTCGCTCCCTGTCCCCACCCCCCGTTACCCCTGCGCCCCTTCTCCAGGCGGGCGGCCTCCTGGGACCTCCGCAGGGTTGCAGAGCAGATCCACAGCTCCACCGGCTTCTCAGGGAACCGGGCAGGTGGGCAGATGAACCCAAGGACGTGGTGAACTCCTGCCAGGTCAGTAGAGGTCTTGAGGATGGGGCACCTGCTCCAGCAGACGGACAGAGCGACCGGGCAGAGGGCCCCAAAGACACGCAGATGGAAAGGTCTGTGCTCACCATGGGCTTGACTAAAAGACTGTCCTTCTCCCCCTCGGACTGGAGCTGAGGCTTTAATTATAGCTTGTCACTCACGCGCCTTCCCCAGGAGACGGCCGAGCCGGGCGGCAACGGAAATGAAACTCTCGCTTCAGGTGGCTCGTTCTGTCTGTCAGGAAATTTCAGGCTCACAAACAACAATATCTTGAATTGTGGCCGCACGGTGCCTCCCCGAGGGCTCAGCCTGCCCCCCTGCCCCCTCCGGGCCCGGCCGATGAGCTCACTTCTGCGATGGGGTGGGACAGTCACCTCACAGATGGAGAAGCTCATCCCAGCAAGACGACGTGACTGGCTCAAGGTCACCCAGTAGGTGGTCAGTGGGACAGGAAGACCCGGGAGCATCGCTTTATTGTGGATTCTTCTCTGGCTATTTGACGATGTCCCAGAAAAGAAGGCTCCCAGCTATCATAATACTCACCCTTGTGTATCACCTCCTGGTGCCAGGACCTAAGGCTCTGGCACCCACCCCCTGGATCTGCACAGCGGTCCCCATGAATTGTCTATCATTTTCGTTCTCACTCTTCATAAGGAAAAACCGAGACTAGAGAGCTGGTTCAAGGTCACACCGCTGGAGCAGAGCCAGAATCCAGACCGCCCAGCGGCAGGGCCTGTGCTCCTAACCCCCAGCTCTCTCCTTACTCTCATCCCTGGATAAGTAGATGAAAGATCTGGGGTTCTCTCCCCTCGCCTCTTCCAGGAAACACAAGTTGTTTCTGGGAGCATCCCCCACATCACAGAGAAAGGCTGTCCTTGAGCCCTGGCAGGGTCTGCTGTGGGCATCAGGTCTGGAGGGAGCGGTGTCCTTGCATCTGTCCGGGTTGGCCTGCTGAAGTGCTGCCAGTGGGAGGGGATGTGGGCTCAGGCCTGGCTCCAGGCAGCTGGGTCGTGAGACCCTGGGTTCTCATGGGGTATCTTCACATCCCTTGGCCCCTGGGTCTCAGGCTGGATATCCTGAATGCAGTAGGGTTCAGCCCTTACAGGGCTTGGAAGAGGGCAGCAGCTCCCAGGACCTGATGTGACCCAGGGGAGCACAGGGTGTGACCTGCCACGCAGACCTCGTGCCCAACAGCAGTGCCCAAAACCCCCTAGATTCCCCACAGAGGACTTAGAGCTGCACGTGTGTAAGCTGCCTTGGATTACCTGTGTGGCCACGGTGTGGAAGGGAGCAGAATCTCAGGTTGAGATGCTCCAGGGCAAGAGGACGTGCTGGGGCCTTGTTGGCCTGTGGTCTAAAGGTGAGAAGACTGGATCCAATTTCTGCCTCCCCTTTTGCTAGCTGGGGGGCTCTCGGCAGGCCCTTTAACTTCTGTGAGCCTCATCTGTCCATGGACAACACAGCCCTGCTTCAGGATGGTGGAGGGGACTGAGCTCTTGTCTGGCCCCAGAGTGGCCTGGTGGTCTGGTGTGGGGGAGGGGAAGCATTCTGTAGCCCCAGGACCAGGTCTCTGTTTTTTAGTGAACCTGTGCCCTGGGCTGTGAGCTTCACAAGCACTTCTCAGTCTTTTTTGACCCCCTTAGGTGGGACAGGAAGGCTAGAGGGGGCTAAAGTTGGGTTTTTCCCTTCTCGCAGGTATGTCAGGCTGATAAAACCCCCAGGTTAGGCTCTGGTTGACTAGTTTCTCTCAAGGGCAGGGTTTGTTAAGAACAGAGTCCTCCAAAGTGTCTCAAAATGGTTCCTTTCCCCTCCCCCTTCAGGAAGCGGGTGGGGGGGGGGGGGGGAAACTTTCTCCAATCTTTAGGAACTTGGTAGAGTTCCTGGAGGAAAAACTCACAAAAGCGTGGTGTCCCTCTGGCATTCTTATCTTTCCGGCTTGTCCGCACCAAGCCCCCAGTAACTGGCAGCTGCAGTTCACCGTTCACGTTTTCCTACCCCAGCACTGGCCCCACCGCGTCTCTGCTGCTGATTCGTGACTCTCTTTGTCCACCTCTCTCTTTCCAATTCAGGGACAGAGGTTTGCCCAGTGACCTCAATTCTGTGCCGGCTCTAAGAAGCGTTGTTGATTTTCGGTTTGTTCAGCTTGTCGCTTGTTGTGGGGACAGAGGGACAGCTTCCCACCTCTTCCCTATCCGTGTGCACAGTAAGGCCTTGTGCTGTGTTGGCCCCATTTCATGAAATGCCCTCTCTGTGCATAGCATCGACTGAGGGTTTCGTGTTCTTTGTCATATTGATCCTCTGCTGCCCAGAAGGGAAGGTGTTACAGTCTCCATTTTACAGACAAGGAAACGGAGGACCAGAGGTTGGGGCACACGGCTGCTGGAGGCGAAGGTTTGGCAAAGCCCACGTGTTCCCGCGGTGACCAGGTGCTGCTCCCCGCGCCTTCTCTCCGCCCCACCCCCACTCGCCCTCTGGTAAGCAGAGTGCACAGAGGTGCTCCTGGCCCCACCAGGAGGCTGTGGAACAGCTCCATCTGCGCTTGAGGTGAAAGGTTACGCTGCCTCCCCTAAGGAGAGGGAAGGCCCTGGCAGCCCCCTTTCTGCAAGATCCAGTGACTGGGAAATATGCTCAAATAGTGCATTATAGTTCTGTGGATCCAGCTCCTCCTGTTTCCCGATGGACGTGCAGAATGCCTGGGGCAGGCCGCCCTCCCCCACAGACCCATTTGTCATGGGCATTGATTAAGGAAAAAAAAAAAAAAGACAGGCTTGACTGCATCTGTTTAGGCAGGATGGGGGGCTACCACCTGTCTCGGCCATGCCCAGCGTGGCCAGACCGGAGGAACTGCTGCCTCTTTGTCCGCAAAGCGGGAGCTCTCCGAGGAGCTGCAGAAGATGCTGGGAGGAGCTGGGCGGGGTCGTATGGTGGGAACGCAGAGTCTCCCGAGCCTGGGGCCTGAGGGCAGTGATGTGGTCTATCCTGTGTAACCAGCAGCCTCAGAGGAGGAGGTGGAGACCCAGCAGAATATTCCAGTGTGATCCAGCTCAGCGGGGGCTGCAGACTGGGCTGCTCTACCTTCAGGGTCAGGGCAGAGAAAGGGGCAGCTTTGTCCACTCTGAGCAGAACTCCCTCCCCCCACGGGGCAGGAGGAGACCCCAGGAAACAGAGGGTGATGTGAGAGACGGTGGCCTTCGGGGGTTCACCTGCCCCTTCATCAAGACTGTCCCCATGTGGGACTGGAGGGCAGCCACCCCGCTCCTCTGCCATGTGACACTGCAGAGGAGTAGCTCAGACCCCGAGCAAGGCAGCCAGATGCCACCTGCGGAGGGGGGGTTACACTTGTCCCAGTTCCTGGGGGAGTCACGGCATCTCAGAGCACAGGGTCCAGCCCCCTCTTCTGACACAGGAGAAGGGACTTGCCCTCGGGCACACAGTGACGGGGCAGAGCCAAGACCCAACCCGCCTCTTGATCCCCACGTGAGGCGGCAGGAGGGAATGGTATCAGCCACAGTCCTTAGCCACCAGACAGTGAGACAAAGGACACCATCCCCCTGCTAGGGTTCGTGGCTGGATCAACCTTGGCCTTCAGCAGGGAGACCGAGATCTCTGATATCTTCCTGTTGCCTACCTTGTGTCAAATCGGGTTTCAGGGTCTCATGTGTCCACTGCTGCTTCAGGGGTGAGGGATGCTTCAGGGAAGGAGACAGGAGAGGGGGCAGGAGGAGGGCAGCCGGGGTGGAGCAGCAGGCTCTCCCACACGCTGCACACCCGGATAGAGTTCTGTATTCTGCGTGAGCTGGAAGAATAGACTCATCGAGATGCCACTTTGCTTTCCTGGGCATCCCAAGGGGCACAGAGTTGGAAGGTCTGAACAGAGCTGAGCTGCTCCTCCACCTTGGGCAGAAGGCAGGGGGCCCCGCCACACCCAGCAGCCCCCACAGCTGTCCCCAAGGCCCCTCTCTCACCCATGGAGGGTGTGCAAGCCCAGGAAGCAGAGAGGGAAACAACTTTGGGAAAAACACAAATGCCATCATCCATTCCAAGGTGTGTGGCTCGCTTGCCTCTCCACAAATTTAACTGAGTGCCTACAGGTGTCTGGTCCAGGGATACCAAGTCATAAGTAAAACCCGGAAACTTCTTCTGAAAGGCTTATCATCCGATGAGAGCACCACGGTGTTTAAGAGACTGAGATGCAGATGAGAAAAGGTGTTATGGAAGCACAGGGGCTGTGACCTACGCAGTGGCACAGAGCTGGGAGACAGCACCGTGTGCCGGAGAGGCTGAGGGAGTGCGGCATTGTTCAGCTTAGAAGGTGAGGCCAGGAGTGGAGGCAAGTGAGACTCGGAGGTGGGCGAGGCCAAGGCGGAGGAGCTTGGGCGAACTTCCAGGACAACAGGCAGCGTGGTGAGCAAGGCCCATGGTACCTGCTGGATCCATCTTCTGCGGTCCTTTCCTGGCCACATGCTGCCACAGGGGCCCCAAGCCTCCAGCTGTCCTGTGCCTGCTCAAGGTCACCTTCAGGCCTGGGAAGTCAAGTCCACACAACTTGTCTGCTCCCACTCACCACCCCTCAGCCAGTCGAGCTGCAAAGTTCCCCCTCATTTAAGGACACAGGGTTCCCAGGGACGGGGTGGGTCTGCAGCTGGAGTCTGCGCCGTGGACCCCTTAGATCATGGGAGGGATACACGGGCAGGACACTGTCGTGTTAGGCCAAAATCAGCACAGAGAATTGCACACCAGGGCCTTCATGGGGTTGACTGCCTTAAGCCAACGTGGAGCCTTAAACTGCACCAGGAGCTCTCGAGCCTGATTGCCCATTATGGTCATCAGGGTTGTTCTCCCAGATACCGTGCCTGGGCCCTCCCAGCCCCACGTGGGTTCTTGGGGCAGGGCCTGGGCCTGGGTGTTTGAAAAGCTCTTCAGTGATTCTAGCAGGAACCAGGGCTGAGGACCACCAGTCCTTACCCGCCAACTCAGTTCCATTTTTTTCATGTCTGCTTCTCCACCTCATAACTTCTGTCCTCCCCTGCTCTCTTCTCCTTCCCACCTGTTCTTTCTCTCCTTCTCCAAGGTTGACCCCTCTGCTAAGCTTTGGGTCTCATCCTCTCCCATCACCTCTGGGACCAGATACCAAAGAACATGGTAATAATAGTCAGAATGATAATGGCAGCTGAGATTCATGGAGTGGTTAATAAGAGCCAGGCGTGTGGGTCATCTCATTTAGATTTGGTCCTCAGAACAACCCTTCACTGTAGGTACTACCGTTGTCCCTCTTTGCAAATGAGGAAACTGAGGTCCAGTTAAGTAAAAGCCCAAGTCCCCAGCACCACTGAGTGGCAGGTCCAGGACCCACACCTAGGTCCCTCTGCTGTCAAAGCCTAGTCTTTACCTGATGTGGAGGCCATCTGTCTATTACTACCTTGCTCTGCCCGTGAACTTGTACTTCCCTAGCAGGCTGACCTGTCAGTGCTCTGGCTTTACATCCCAGCCCCCAAGCTAGTATGCACATCCCAGAACAGCCTCGTGTCTGGCTCTCCACGAGGCCTGCCCAGGTAGATGCTCGTGGCTGGCGAGCACTGGGCCCCCAGAGCTCTGGAAAGGCTCCGTCATAACCTGCTTACCCTTCAGTCACCCGACCATACAGTGACCCCTTCAAGGTGGCTACTTTTCAGGGAGGTGACGAGGATCACCTGACTTACATATAGTTTCACAAAATCCACTAGCTCATAAAATGTTCTATTTTACCCAGATGTTTGTTTGATGCACAAAGCATGCAATCGCTTACCTGCATTCATTCCACCCCCACCTTGCCTGCTGGGGCTTCCTGCCCTGCAGAGGATCACAGAGATGCCTTTAGGCTTCTGCCCTGGTTAGAATGAGAAGGGAAGCAGGGTGGTTGTGTGTGGTGTGGGATACAGCAGATGGTGTGCCGTGGGCACAAAGGGGAGAGATAGTGAGTGTGGGTGTGGGACACGGGCTGGAAAGAGTATAAAGTGTGTGCATGGGGTGAGAGGTGTGTTTGGGGTGTGATGGGTGTGTCTCATAGGTGGTACATGTGTGGGGGTCATTTGCGTGCAGTGTGTTGAAGCGCAGATGTGCCTTGTGTGTGGTTTGTGGGATGCATATTTGACATGTTCTTTATGGTACTTCTGTATAGCCTGTGCTTGGGTGTGGTGTATGACTGGTGGTATGTGGAGGGTACATGGTACGTGTGTGGCCTATACTGTACTATGGGATGTGGACTTGTGCGTGTACGTGATCTAGCGTGAGGTTTAGGGGAGGGAGTGTGGGCGTTGGGTACCAGGTGAGCATATGTGATGTGATAATGAGGAAAGAGAGAGCACTTTCTGTGTCCACTTGTGGCTTCTCTGCTCAGCCTGGGTTGTGCATGGACCTTCGCCCATGCTGGTGAGACTCAGGGACTAAGACCAGAGAAACCCCATCCTCAAAGTGACCCAGCAGCCATCACAAGAATGGAGCACAGGCTCAGTCCTCCCTATCAAGGTCAAACCAGGCTCTCTCAGCTCTCTCAACTGCTAAGAGGCCTGTGACCTCAGATCTCAGCTTAGGGATACTAGTGAGAAGAGGACAGGCTGTGGTTGAGCAGAGCCTCCGTGACTATAAGCGGGCAGTGGGAGGGCATTCCTCATATTCTTAACCCTCTTTCCAAACCCTGCGGCCAGGATGCTAGCCAGAATATGAATTGGAGATAGAATTCCCATTTCTCATGTCCAGTTCACAACAGGCTGGGTCCCATTCCAGATGTAAGCCTTAAAAGTTTAGGTTCACATGGCTCAGTCTCAGAGCACCGTCTGACCCAGAGCACAGTCAATACCATTCCTGACTCATTACAGGAGACTCACATGCATGGACCCCAGCAACACCTACCAAAATCTCATTGGTTCTCCTTTCTATTTGTTTCTTATCCCGCAGCTCAGGTGTGACACATTCAGCGCCCTGAGAAAGCTCTTCCTTCACCCCCAATCCATGAAATCCCCCCTATCCTCTCCCTGCCTTCCCTTGCACTTGACTGTGCAGATCAACATGGCCTCTCTTCCTGAAAGAAGGAGCCCTTTCTCCAGGGAGTAAGAGGAAACTGAGAGTTTCCTGATTCTCTTGGTAAGAGAGGGATGCCAGGGAATAGCACCACATTAATAACCTTGATCCTGGCCCATGAAACTGTGTGGGCCTGTGTGAATTGCGTGTCCTCCCAGGGACTCTGTTTCCACAGCTGGTTAGGCAAGCATCATCCTAGCAACTCACTGCTTCACAGAATTAAAATCTCCTGAAGAGCCGTGAGGGTGCCTGGGCAATGCTTTAGGAGGGAAGAGTAGCACATAGACAAGTTATCTTTCTTACTCTTCTGCCAGCAAGGCAGTGCCCATGGCAGCGCAGGGCAGGTCAGCAGCCTTGCAGAAACTGATGGAAAGCCACAGAGATACCCCCTGAAACACATGTTGGAAACCAAACCAGCATTTCAATACCTTCCCGTGCTATTGTGTTGGGGTTTGGAGGAAGGCTGGGAGGGTTTGTATGTGATGTTCCGTTATTGCCAAGGACAGGGAAGGATAACGCTCACCCCCCCACCCCCACCCCAGGCGATGCTCTTGTTCCTACTCTCTCGACCCGCATGCTCAACCTTTCTGAGTCTCATTTTCTTCTCTTGTAAAATAAAGGTGACAACTGAGTGGAGCAGTGCCTTTAGAACCAGTCTTTGGAACCAGTTCTACTTTTTCTTACTACTCTCACAGATGTGAGACGTCGGGCAAGTCCGGCCACCTCTCTGTGGCAGTTAGCTATCACTGTAAAACTTCAAAACTTAATGGCTTAAAACAACAATCAGTTATTTCTTACAAATCTACACGTAGCCTGGGCGGTTTTACTGATGTGAGCCAGGCTTGGCTGATCTAGGCCAAGGTCGCTGCTGCATCTGCAGGCAGCTGGCAGGTGGGCTGGGGGCTGCCTGCCGTAGGCAGGCCTGGGCTGGGATAACTTGGCTCTGCTCTGCAGGGTCCCTCGTCCTCCAGGAGGCTGGTCCAGGCTTGTTGTCTCCGTGCTGAAGTCCAAGAGGGTGAGTGGAAACACATGTGGGCTTTTCAAGCCTCTGCATTAAGTTCGCTGCTTGTCACATTAGCCAAAAAATCATTTGGCCAAACCCAGAGTCAGAATGGAAATGGACTGTCGAGTTAGAGGGCAAGTGGTGTGGACCCAGGGAGGAGAGCAGTTAGGGCTGCCACTGTGATACAGCTACCACACCCTCTAAAGCTGAGTCTCCTTTTTTAGAAATTGAAGTGAAATTCACATAACATAAAATTAACAATTTTTTAAAATAAATTTATTTATTTTTATTAAATGGCTGCATTGGGTCTTCATTGCTGCAAGCAGGCTTTCTGCAGTTGCGGAGAGCAGGGGCTACTCTTCACTGCAGTGTGCAGGCTTCTCATTGTGGTGGCTTCTCTTGTTAAGAAGCATGGGTTCTAGGCGCACGGGCTTCAGTAGTTGTGGCTCACAGGCTCTAGAGAGCAGGCTCAGTAGTCATGGCGCAGGGGCTTAGTTGCTCCATGGCATGTGGGATCTTCCTAGACCAGGGATCGAACCCTTGTCCCCTGCATTGGCGAGCGGATTCCTAACCACGGTGCGACCAGGGAAGCCCCAAATTAACAATTTTTAAGTGAACAATTCAATGGCATTTAGTACATCCACAGTGTTGGGCAACCATCACCTCTATCCAGTGACAAAACATTTTAATTACTCCCCCTCCACCCACATTCATTAAAGAATTACTCCCCACTCAGCCCTGCCTCTGGCCCTTGGCAACCACGACTCTGCTTTCTCTCTCTATGGATTTCCCTACTGTGGACATTTCATAGAAAGGAATATGTGACCTTTTGTGTCTGGCTTCTTTGATTTATAATGTTTTCAAGCTTCATCCATGTTGTAGCATGTATCCGCACTTCATTATTTTTTACAGCTGAATAATATTTCATTGGGTGGAGAGACCACAATTTCTTCATCCATTCATCCGTTGACGGGCACGTGAGTTGTTCCCACCTGTTGGCTATGGTGACTAGTGCTGCTGCGACATTCGTGTATTTGCTTGCCTGTTTTCAGTTCCTTTGGGTATATACCCCCCAAAGGAAGAGAATTTGTGGTTCATATGACAATTCTATGTTTAACTTTTTGAGGAGCCCAGTTTCCTTTATTTTTAAAATGGAGAAAATGAAATTACTTTGTGGGGATGCTGGGAGGTGTAGAGAAAGTGCATGTGAAGTGTCTTGCACAGAATCCAACCTCAATAAATGGTTTATATAACTATTCTTTTGTTCCTTAATTCAATAACCATTTATTGAGCCCAGGATCAGGAATTATGTGAGGTGCTGGATAGATATACAGAGATATAAGATATAAAATATCTATAAAACACATGCCTGTATTTTTATAGGCATATAAATATATTCCCAGGGCCCCTTCCAGCTCAAACTCACAACGGTTCCATCCATGCTCCTTGCCTGGTGTGTCCTTCACAAACAGACAAAAGGCTCCCTCTCCCTCCCTCAACCAATTCCCCAGGAGGCTGCTGGCTTCATCGCTTCCCACCTGAATCAGTTCAGAACACCTATTTCAGATCTGTCGGCTCTTATAAATGTAGCCACACACCCGCAAAGTGAGATAAAATGGCAATGTGATTAGTGTGTGTGTGTGAGTGCGAATGCTTATGTGTCCCTGTCTCATTCCTTTTGTAAAGATTAATACATCAGAGCAAGCACTTACGAAAGGAAGAATAAAAAAACAACAACCGGGTTCAACTCTCCAGACATTCAATAACCAAATGTCACCCTCATGGTAAGCAATAAAATAAAAATATATGCTTAGCAGAGGCAATATAAATGTGATGCATATTTTGAAGTTGGATAACAGAACAGTGGCATAAAAATAATACCCAGTGGCAAATTCAGGAAAGCAACCTTTTTCAAACGTGGCATTTCTTTGGGCTGCCATTCCTAAAATATTGCAGCGTCTCGGGCAGTAAAGCAGAGGGTGGTTTAAATCTGACAGGATCACCTAGTGTAATGAGGGCATGGAAATTCTTGCCAGAGGTCTGAAGCCAAGGCAGGATCTTATTCCTCCTCCACCCTCCCCACCCCCACTCCTGAGAACCTCACTTCCATCTGCCAGCTCCATCTCCTTGGCCTGTCACTATAGTCCCTTACTTTTCAAAACTCCTTCCCTGACATTATTCCGTTTGACCTTTACAATCTGCCTCTGAAGTGGAGAGGACAGGTATCATCATTGCCATTTTATGAATGAGGAAATAGAGACCACAAATGTTGTGTTAAACCTCAAACTGCAAAGCCACCTCCCTGCCACTCCATCCCGAGAAGAGAACAATTTCTTTCTTATCTTAGAAACCATCATTTCCTGCTCACATGTGCATACTGAAAAATCATTAAAAAGATTTTCAGACACCTCTCTGTGGCCTACCACAAATCTAGATCCCTAGTTACTATTTGTTTAGGCCATACAAGCCAGTTTTTGCATGAGCCAAACAAAATATTATTAGAAAGGTAAACCTGAGGGTGTCTATGTAAACTTCAAAATATATCAAAAATAGATGCTGCACATTTCTCAAAACAAACACCTTTTACAAGTCTGAGATTCTCACAGGAAAATGGAGGTCTAAGTATTTGAGTGATTTGTCCAAGGCCTCAGAATGAGAGCTGTATTATCAATGTAGAGAAAAGAGCAACCAGCTGTGTGTCTTTACACAAGTCACTTGACCTCTCTGAGTTTTAATTTCCCCATGATGGAACAAGTAGAACAAGAGCATCTTTAAGCTGCTTTCTAGCTCTGAAGTTGTATAATGTTGTCTCTAGAACCAACTATTCAGTGATGCTCAAGGAAAACCCTGTATTGCTCACAGAGGGTCAATAAAAGGATCACTGATGGAATCCCAACCCCTAAAGGATACACGTGGGAAAAAGAAGTCTGCCTTGGGTCTTTGTCCTAGATCAGCTACTAACTCACTGTGTAACCTTGAGCTTCCCCTCTGCTAAATGAGGAATTTGGACTAGGTGAAGATGGGAAATAAATTTCACATCAGGTGCACTCTGATTGATAGATGGTGGCTGCCTGAAGTGTGGTGTTGAAGAAAAAAAAATGAGTCTGCATCTAACTCAAGAGGAAAGAGGCCAGGGGTTGATTAGTGATGTCTGCCACAGGTGAGGGCAGAGGCAGCTGTCCAGGGAGTTGGCTGTCCTTGGAATATGCGCTCTCACAGTAGACGGTCTCTTCCAATTTGACACTAATCCTCTGTGAGTTGCACACAGAAAACTGGGGGATTCAGAGTCACTGATGCACAGGAAGCAGAACTCGGCTTGTTCAACTGTTTTTATATTATCCATGGCTTGAGTTTGAATAATCTGTCCCCTGATACCATTGTATTTCAGAAATTGCTACCTAAGGCAAATTCTCCACTTTTAAACTCATTTCCTGAGTCGGTCTTTTTAAACCCCACATTAAATATTGATCTGCCCTGGAGAGATCTCATTTATTTAGTAGAGGTTTGACTCCACCAGAACTGTCAAACCCAGAAATGGGGCCCTGCCCCTCCTGGAGCAGTAACCATCCAGGATGGTGACAGACAAGCCAAGGACATGGCAACCAGCTTCTTTCCTTCCTCTGAGTCTCAGGGACAGGCCTGCCTTTGCGGTCTCCCTCTCTCCCCAGGTCATCAGAGCATCTTAGAGAACCTTTTCTAAGAGGATGGATGTCTGAGGGCCAAGGTGCCCCTCTGTGCCAGCAGGACTCCCCACCCTGTGGGCTCTCGACGGTGAACTGCAGAAACCTCGTCCTCTTACTCCCAGCATGCTCTGTTTCTGGGGCTAGGGCTAACAAGCTCTGACCTTCACACTCTGCAACCTCTACCCTGCCCCCCAAGTCCTGGTTCTGATCCAGGAAGGTGGCATTTCCACTTGGACCCTGGTTTTAAACCTCAGCCCCTATGAGCTGTGGCTGGACTGCTTTCCTGAACAACAATACGTCAGCTGTCTCCTAAAGGAACCCCCGTTTGTGTTTATTGGTGTGACCCCAATGAAGACAAAGAGAGACTCAGCCAGCTGCAGACTGAGGACCGGGACCCCGAGCTCCCCCACAGCCGGGGTGGACCAGCAGATCTGGGTCCTGATCTGGCCTCTCCCTTGGAGCTGGCCTCCCCCACCTTCTGTACTCAGAAGCACCTGCTTCCATCACCTTGCACTCTGGGTTGATGCAGCATACTTTCTCTCCATGATCTACACTTCCAAGCACAAATGCCAAGGTTCCCTTTTGGGTTCCTGGCAACATCTGTTTGGGGCCCCACAAACAAGAGTCCCTGAGGCAGGGAACATAGCCTATCTGTGGGTTGGGCAGTCAAATTGTAATTAAAGTCTCAGGCATTTATCCTGCCATACTTGCATTTCCTCCATTAATTCATCCAACGATCCCACTAGGTAGGTAGCATCATTAAGCCATTGGGAGATATGGGGAAACTGAGGCTTTGAGGCTGTAGCCACTGGCCACATACGGCTGATTAAAATTAAATAAAATTTAAAATCCAGTTCCTAAATCTTACAAGTCACACGTGGCTGGTGACAATAATAGTGACAGCTCAGAATTACAAAATATTTCTATCATTGCAGTAAGTTCTATCAGACAGCACTTCAAGGGGTAAAGGAACATTCCTATGCCCTACTGAACTGAGGGGCAGAGTTAGTATTTAAACAAGGCTGGTTTGTCTATAGAGCCTGCATGCCTGTCCACTGCTCTCTACTGCTGTTGAAAGGAATTTAAAAGGAAAGAAGTGAGATGAGCAAGCGGTCAACCAAGAAATCTCACCAGAGTAAAGCCTTTTGGAGGGCAGGCCAGAGACAAGACATATGGAGAGCATAAGACCTCTTTACGACCTCCTCTCATGTGATAGGTCACACGACAAGTCACACGACAGCTGTCAGCAGCACCTTGGGGACATGGTCCTGATACTGCCCTTCACCCCATCAGAGAAGTCTTCCAGGTCAGAGGGAGGCATGGGCCTGGATTTCTCTCTAGCAGTTCCATCTCCTATGTGCCTGGAGAAGGGAGTCAAGCACACAGTTGGGCACAAAAGAATGTCTTACACATGCTGCCATGCTCCTGAGACTTCTTAGATGGTGCAGGTCAATCAAGGTGATTGATCACAACATTTTTGTGCCTTACTTGCCATTTTGGTTCCATTATCACCTATGATACACCTGTTATGAGCCAGTTTCTGAATCAGGCATCTTTTACGTATATAACCCAAATAAATTTGGGAGCCCATGTGGCTCCAGAATGCCCATAAACTAAAAACAATTTAAAGTCATTCCCCTCTTGATTCATATCTCTCAATACTAAAGGAGATTTGAATTATAAATTGTAGCATCGCTTCCTTTTTGCCCACTGTGTATTTGAACTTACACTTTATTTTTTAAACAACTTTATTGATATATAATTCACATCTCATATGCATCACCTATTTAAAGTGTACAATAATTTTAGAGCATTTTAGTCACTTCAGAAAGAAACTTCACACCCATTAGAAGTCACTCTCCCTATTCCTCCAGCCACACAGCCCCAGGCACCCACTCATCTGCTTTTTGTCTCTATAGGTTTGTTTCTTCTGGACATTTCATATTGCTCATTCCTTTTTTTTTTTTTTAATTGCCAAAGAGCATTCTGTTACATGGATAGACCACATTTTATTTATCCACTCATCTGTGATAGACATTTGGGTTGTTCCACTTTGGGGTTATTGTGAATAATACTATGAACAGTCACGTACGAGTTTTGTATGGACACAGGTTTTCATTTCTCTTGGGTCTACCCCGAGGAGTAAAATGGCTGGTTTACATGCTAACTTAACATGCTGAAACCCTACCAAACTGTTTTTCCAGGGGAAAACAAGGAAAGATCGATACTTGGTGCATGTCAGGAAAGATGCTCACAGCTTGCAGCTCTTCCCACTCTAGGAATGACTAAGTGGATTGGATCAGATCAGGAGGCAATGTTCTATATGCAGCATGAAGCCAATTCCCAAACCCAAACTCTTGCTTCCCATCCATACCACCCATCTCTGCCCAGCCACATTGTCCCCCAGAGCTCTCTTCTGGGGTCAGGTACGTAGAAAAGATAAGACTGAAGTGTCTCCGAGCCGAGCGCTGTGTGTTTGGCTTTCCCGCACCTCTGCCATCTTGCTGCTCACCGAAGGGTCTCCGCTTGCAGCAGACACAGGACTTGGGATCCCAGGGGGGACTCCCTCACCCACCGTGGGTTTTCCTAAGATGGAGCCGTGGGTCTAAGATCTCAGCAGCCCTCTGACTGCTGGGAGTGCTCAGGAGGAGCAAATGGAGCATTGCAGCTTATAGAGGACCTTTGAGAACTACAGCTATAGGCAGGGAGAAAACCATCTGTTATTTTGTCTTCTATTTGTTTTAGAATTTCAAAGAAAGTGAGCAGCTGTGGAGTTGGAGTGAGGAGCTCCATTTTCCAAAACTGAAAAAACTGCCTCTTTCTAGTGACACTCACAGACCCTGGGCCCTTTAATCTACCACGGAGTCCTCTGTCCTCCAGGACTAGGCTCTCAGCCGGGAGATGCAGCCTAATCAGGAATCCCAACTCCCCTTACAAGGATGTCAAAAGTTGCTCAGAAAAGGCCTCACTCTCAAATCTCCTTGCCAACTCAAGGTGGTGGGCAGAGACCTGAGAGCCGGGAGGAGAAATAAAGTCAAGAGTAAGCCCCTCCTGCTGCCTCTGGTTAAAAATGGAAGCAAAGATGCAGCAACCTGGCAGAGACAGTCACCGCCGTCTTTGTTTCCTGCCCTGACTTCCTGTGACTCCCCCCACCCACAGCCTCACCTGGATCATCCCAAGGTGGTTTAGGTCTAATGCAAGGTGACCGACCATCACGGTCGGCCCAGGACTGAGAGGGTCCCTGGCATATGGGACTTTCAGTTTTCGAATGGAGACAGTCCCAGTTAAACCAGGACTAGTCAGTCACCCTAGATGGTGACATGAGGATTACATCTCTAACAGTGGTTGCCTGTTTAGGGACTAAGAGATTGCAGAATCTCTCCCAGAATGACCCTTTGGATCATCTGAAGCCTCTGACTTCAAGGGGGAAGCCTGGGTACAGGGCAGGTGAGGGTGGAGTAAGTGAAGGCAACGGACTTGCACCCACAGCACTGAAGTGTCACTCACACGTCCCCCCAGCCCATCTCCCCAATTCCCAGACCCAAATTCATGCTTCCCACAGCAGTGTGACAGCCACACTGCCCAACAGTGCCCAGCCATGCTGTCCCCAGAGCTCTCTTCTTCCTGGCCCTCATTATCAATCAAGCTGAAGATGTAAGACGGAGGTGTGGCAACCAGGGTTGGTCACTTCCCCACAGCCAGCATCACCAATGGACCTTGATTTAGTGCAGACCTTGGGTAGCAGAGGTGCCCAGCCCCAGGGGCTGAGTTGTGGCAATTGCTTTCCTCTCTTCTCATGACTGGTTTAAGCTGGGCAAGGGACCCAGGTCCAGCCAAAGAGATGTCAAAGAAAATCTGCTGGGGGATTCTGGGATAGGCTTTCCTCTCTGATGAAAAGACGGCTTGCAAGTTCTGCCACTTCCTTCCTGCTCTGGGAGTTGTCACGTGATGACACAATTTTAGAATTCCTGCAGCCACCCTTGTGTGACCATGGAGGACAGGGTGAGGGAGGGAGGAAAGAGGATCACAAAGATGCCAACCCAGAGCCCTACCATTGTTGAGTTACTGAACCAACCGTCTGCTTCAGATGTCTTGTTATGTGAAAAAAAATAGACTCCTCAAAGAAGGCAGTACAGGTACCCTGTGGCTTGCACCTGAAAGGTCTTGATAGAGGAGAAGCAAGTGTGAAGCCCTGCAGCAGAGAGACCATGAAAGGACACCTAGACTTTCGCCCTGTCTCCAGGTAGGACATCTGTCTAACCCAACCTGGGCATATGCACACCTGAGTTCTCCCAGACAGGAAATTCACCAGCATACTGCCTCTTCCTCTAGCACTTCCTCCTCCTCATAACTCCAGGATGACTCACCTCCTTGGAACTGGAGGGCCTTGGGGCCACCCCCACGGGACCTTCCAGTCCTTGACTCCAATCCCTTCCTTTGGTGTAGGGTAGTGGTCGGGAGAAGAAGCACAAGAGTCTTGCTGTGTACTCCTAGGCAAGTTACTTAACCTCTCCATGTCTCAGTTTCCTCATCTGTCACGGGGATAATAGTGCCTAGCTCAGAGGTTATTGTGAGGATTAGGATGAAATGTCAAGTGCATCTGACAGCATGGTGGGTCCCCAAGACCACCCTGAAGTTCAGTGATTCGCTAGAACTACTCACAGACTAAGAAAAGCTACTATGCACATGACTGTGGTTTATTACAGCTAAAGAATGCAGATTAAGATTAGCAAAGGTCAAAGGAGCACAGGGGAGAGTCCAGGAGAAACCAGGCACAAGCTTCCAGTTGTCCTCTCCCAGTAGAGCTGTAGGGATGATGCTTAATTTCCCCAGCAATGAAGTGTGACAACACACGGGAAGTGCTGTCCACCAGGGAAGCTCACCTGTCTCGGTGCCCAGGAATATCATGGGTGTTTTTCTCTAGACATGGAATCTTCCTCCACGGCTGACCGTTGTTACTTAGTTTCTAGCCTCTACAGAGGTCGAACTGATACAGTTTGGCCCAGGGTCCGCACCATAAATCACACTGTTAGCATAAACTATCTGGTGTGACCCAAGGCCCCAGGTAAGCAAAAAAACACTTTTATCAGGCAGCCTATTACAAGGGCTTAGAGGTTATCTCCCAGGAGTCGGTCAGGGTTCTAAATCTCTCTTTGAAATGTGCAAGATTTGAACATCCCACACTGCTGAGTCAACCCTTTACTGCATAGACACATAGGAAGCACCCAATGTCATTTTTGTACCTTACATAGGGCAGAAATCGGCCTCCCGCTAGCATCCATCCTTTGTCGCTAGTGCCACCCTATAGAATTATATGGCTTTAATCTAACTCTTTTTCTTTTAGGAGGGGGAGTATTATTTCCTATTCCTCTTTCATTATGGAGGGACCTTCACCCTGGCAGTGTTCCTGGCTCTCCTTCCCGTCATCCTTTCCTCTCTCCAGGAAAGGAAAGTAGCTTCCCGAGTTGGTAGATCTGGGAGAAAGGTCATCTCCCGCACAGCTCTCCGCTTCCTCTCTCTGGAGCTATTTCTTCACAGAGAGGTCACATTATCTGTTTGACAGCAGCAGGAAGATGTACACCTCTGCACGCCCCTGTGCCTAGAGACGGCATCAGGTTCAGGGCTGAGGTCGTAGCTGGCCCACGCAGCTCACAGGGTCTAAACCACCTTCTCGAGCAGCTTTACCAGCAATAAAGGTGTTATTTTGTCTCCATTTGCCTGGCTCCTGTGTCTACCCCTCAACTGGTTCCTAATGGAGGCAGGAACAAGAGAGGTGACATTTCCTAGCCCCCTCAGGCCCAGACACAATCAGCATTCCTATGTTTGGAAGGGCAGGATCAGGTGTCCCCTCGAACCTCTTCAGCCAAGGTCCCCAGGTCCTTTGATCACGCCCCCTTTTTAGGATTGCTTGAGGTGCACTGCGGGCTGTCTAGGACCCTCTAAAAGGCTGGCGCAGAACGAAGCACAGACCCTCCAGGTGCGGCTTGGTGGGCCCCAATCACAAGCACCATCTCTCCACCTCTTCTCAGAATTCCAATGAACTCCATCATCCCTGAGCAGGCTGATTACAAACTGAACCTGCAGGAGATTCAGGTCCTTTTCCATAGGAATTAGCCTTAGATCCACTTTTCTCTGCATAGGACAGCTGATTATTTAACCTCTTATTATAGTTGGCCAGTCAAGTTTTCCTTCTCAGATACATTTGTAAACACACACACACACACACACACACACACACACACACACATATACACCCCACCTCACTGCCAAACAATCCCAACACTCACCTCACTAGTTTCAGTACACTCATATTTTATCTATTCAAGAAGTATTTAGCTTCCAAAAATAATATAGTGGTTAAGAACACAGCCAATGACATTAGACATATCTAGGTTCAAATCTCCTCTATCATTTATCAGCTGTGTGACCTTGGGTGAGTTACTTAGCCTCTCTGAGCTTTGGTTTTCTCAAAATCCTAAAGTAAAGGTTATGATAGTACCTACCTCCAAAGGGCCAAGCCTAGTGCCTAGACTGTATCGTGTTTTTGGTTTTTTTTTTTTTTTTTTTTTTTGGCACATGGGCTTAGTTGCTCCGCGGCATGTGGGATCTTCCTGGAGCTGGGATCGAACCCGTGACCTCTGCATTAGCAGGCGGATTCTCAACCACTGCGCCACCTAGGAAGCCCTGTATTGTGTTCTTGATAACTATAAACTAGTAGTAGTGGTAATAATCTTACTAGTATCAACATTGTTACCACTTCAGCTAAATCTTCCAAAGTAGAAACTACCTAAAGTTAGAACAGGGATGCAGCCTTTCAGGGTAAATGGGTGATAGACGGATGTCGCCATTAAGAATGGGTCACCAGATCCTTTCGTGAAGTTTTGCCTGAGTGTTGGAGATGTTCGAATCTTGTTTGGAGAGATTCCATGAAAGAAAGAGGAGGGAGGCTGGGGCTGAGCTGGACTATCAGAGGGTACAGCCCAGGCTGTAAGTTCCAAGTGGCTGTAAGACCCAAGCTGGGAGGACAGAAGCCTGCTCTGCTCAGGTGCTGACCTAGCATCCAGGCACTCGCTTCTGCTGTTTAGGGGAGAATCCCTTTTGCATGGCAGAGTTGTGGAGGACCAGAGAGAAAATATGACTTGATGAAACAGAAAGTCTTATTGAAAATAAAAGCAAAGTGACAACTAAGGAGTCACACACTCAACTCACCTATGTGACAATCCCAGCCCTCCAGAAGAGCAAGTCCATAGACAGCCTGATATGGTTCCAAGGGGGCAGCAGGATAGCAGATAAGCACAGCTGACCTGGACTTGAACTTTCAAGCATGGAGGCCTTGGGAAAAGGACTTACCTTCCTGAGGTCAGCATCCCACCCTGCACAATAGGGAGACAACCCTTGCTTCTAACAGTGCCTGTGGGAGTAATTGGGATGGTGTGGGTACGTCACCTGATGAACAGCCAGGCAACCTAATAATTCCAGCTCAGACGTAAAAGTCAGCTTCACGGCTTTGTAGCCCCACCTTCTAGGTGTTGCCTCATCAGAGCACTAAACTCATCTGACTCCACCCATCAGAGCCTAATTCCCTCTGTGGACCTGACTGGCCCGGCTGCAGACCAGATGGAGAGGAAGCAGAGGTGAGTAAAGGCAGCGAAGGGAGATACGACAGTCTAACCGTGAAAGCAGGCAGAAAAGCCAACTAGGCGAGGATAAGAGCCACAGAAGGAAAGTACTCTGAGGCCACCAAGCACTCGGCCAGATGATCGACCCCTCTCTCAGCAGACCGTGCAGGAAGTGACAAGCCACAAGAGCCTGGAGTCATTAAAAGAAGGTAAATCTGTTCCACACAATCAGTTTAAGAAGATTAAAAAAACACGTTACACATTTGAGCCATAGTACTGTTACAAACAGGACAACAGTTACAGGTGAAAGTTACAGGTGTCATTCAAAGACATAGTGTTGGGGCGCCTCCTTCTTAGGCGATGCTGGGTAAACGGAGCTTCCCTGAAAGAACATACAGGGTCTTTTCGCCTCTCAGCAAGGTGTTATTTGGGTAGAAGGAAAGCAATGGAAATGGGGAAGGGAGCCAGTGGATCAGGACTCGGGGTTCATCCTTTTATCTAAAAGAATCTTCTACTCCGCTGCTCGGCTGGGAATGTGGCTTCTACCAGAGAGGCTTCAGTTGGCCTGGATCTTCCCGGGGATGCTCAGCGCATCGCGGCCCCGGCCCAGCAGCAGGCACTCCAACCGCTTGCAGTGCTCCCGGAGCTGCTTCTCGCGTGGCAGCAGGAAAGTGAGGACCTTGTTCCGCACGATACCGCGGTCCTCCTCCTCCCGCAGCCGCTGCTTCACTCGGGCTGCCTGCTCCTCCTGCTGCACCAGGGCCCCGTTCATCTCGCAGAAAGCATCTTCCAGGGAATGGATGGCCCTCAGCGCCTCCTCCTTGAAGTCCTCCAGCTCCCGTTGCACCCCGGCCACCTTTTGCTGCAAGATCTCCAGGTCGGCTGGCGGCAGGAGGCAGGAGGGCCACGACTGGGGGAGTGAGAAGTCTCCAGACTGGAGGCCGCTCTCTACCATCTTCTTCCCCTGTAACGTGTTCACCTTCATGAGAATGGACCCGGCCTCATAGAGGGGTTCCATAGTGTCGCCTCTGTTTGGACAAAGAGAGGGAGCTCGGGACCAGCCAGGTCAGTGAATTTTTGGGGGGGCTAGAGACACAGTCCTTTGGAGTGGAGAAACCCCACGTATTGTGACATCAGGGCCCCTGCGGCCAATCAGGAGGAAAAGCACAATCCACTCATTTGCATACTGCGGCCTCCTGGCTAGCTTTTCCTGGGCTTTGTCTGCTCATCTGCCCAAGAAGTATTCCGTTGTGCCCCCTGAGATGCGGAGTCCCATCAGTTCATCGCCCTTCCAGAACCTGAGCTCAACCTTCCCTTGTCCTGAGGGACACACCAAAGTGAACTGGCCAGAGCAGCCAGGCCAGCTGGTGTCCCACAGAACAAGGGGCCTGGATGGTCTCAGGAGGGTCTCTGGGCTTTAGTACCTCACCAGTGAAGCAAGGACATTGTAAGAGATGATGTCTAATCTCACTTCTAGCTCTAAAATGCTGAAACAAATTTTAAAATTAAAAAATAAAACCTAATCTCTTTTTTTATTGAAGTTAGTTAATTTTAAAAGTTATGTTAGTTTCAGGTGTACAGCAAAGAGACTCAGTCATACATATATATCTTTTTCAGATTCTTTTCCATGATAGGTTATTATAAGATATTGAGTATGGTTGCTTGTGCTATACAGTAGGTCCTTGTTATTTACCTATTTTATATACGATAGTGTGTATATGTGAATCCCAGACTCCTAATTTATCTCCCCTCTCCCCACCATCCCCTTTGGTAACCATGTTTGTTTTTTATGTCTGTGAGTCAATTACTATTCTGTAAATCAGTTTATTTGTATCGTTTTTTTAGATTCCACATATAAGTGATATCATATGACACCTGTCCTTTCCTGTCTGACTTACTTCACTTAATATGATAACCTCTGGAAAAGTAACTTGATTCCAAATCCATACTCCTGTAATGATGCCGGAATTCTTGATAATCTTAGAAGAAACGTACTCCGGTTTTGATATATGGTCCATAGCAGAGCTGATTCAACACGTTCAGGATAAAATCAGGTCATTCATTCATTTACTCAGCAGGTCCCTACTGAGCACTCACTATGCACCTGGACTAGGGAATAAGTGTGAGCCCTGCCCGGCCAGATCCTGCCTGAATGCTGACAAAGATGAGCAAAAACATAGAGAAGGGTGACCCTCCCACTTCTGATCTGTTCACTGTAAGAAAGGAAGCTGGGGGACTTCCCTGGTGGTGCAGTGGTTGAGAATCTGCCTGCCAATGCAGGGGACACGGGTTCAATCCCTGCTCTGGGAAGATCCCACATGCTGTGGAGCAACAAAGCCCGTGCACCACAACTATTGAGCCTGTGTGCCTCAGCTACTGAAGTCCACATGCCTAGAGCCCGTGCTCTGCAAACAAGAGAAGCCACTACAATGAGGAGCCCTTGAACCACAGTGAAGAGTAGCCCCTGCTCGCCACAACTAGAGAAAGCCTGTGTGCAGCACTGAAGACCCAATGCAGCCAATTAATTAATTAATTAATTAATTTTTAAAAATAAGAAAGGAAGGAAGCTGGTTTGGTCAAGAACAACCCTCCATCCTGCAGATCTCAATCTCTGGCCCAGACTTCTATCCTGGCCTCCAAATCTAAACGTCTCTCCAACAATGTACCTCAAATTCAATCCATCCAAAGCTGGACTAGTTATCATTTCATCCAAAATGGTTCCTGTTCCAGTGTTGCCATCAGGTTGATGAGACCAGCCTGGGGAAACAATCACATCAGTGCCCACATGAGAAACCCAAGCCCTTCCACGTCCAAGTGGTTCTGAGCCCTATTGGCTCTACCGTCTCTGAGCTCTCCAGCATCAAGCCACCGGGGTCTCAGCTCCACCACCTACAGGCTGTGTCTCTTTGTGCATTGCCTCATCTCCCTGGACCTCAGTTTCCTTATCTATAAAGTGGGGATACTAATTCAGGTGGGGGCAGCTCTCCAGGAGGAAAAAAGAAAAAAAGCTCTGATTTATAGCTGTTGCTAATTTCCATGGTGTAAAGACTCTCACCACAGCTGGTTTCGAGACACTAACGTGATGTCTCTGGGAAGAGATGTGTGAGGTGAGCCTTCGTGAGCCTGCGCGAGGGAGCGGACTCCCACGCCACGGGACCCGTGAGGAGGACAGCTGCCTTCTGCAGCAGGCAGATCCACCCATCGGGAGTGCCTGGCAGTAGGCATCTAAGAGCATTTTGCAGGGAGGTTCATGGCTAAACTAAGGTGGAATTTTGAGTCTCAAGTTATTGAGACACAATGTTTGGTGGAAAGAGCACTTCTGTAGGAGTCAGGAGATCTGGAGTCTGGAATTGCTGTGTGACACAGGTCAGTCACCTTCCCTCTCTGAGCCTACTCCCTCTGCTGTAATGTGAGAGGGCTTGATGTGAAGTCTCTGGTGCTCTAAGGTCCACACAGTCCTTCCTTTAAACTTCTCCAAAGGCTCTTACTGCCTCCTCCTCATTTTGTGACCTAGGACCTTGTCCCTCTGGGTCCCCAATGGCACAGTAAATTCCATGAGGAGGGACTATGCATTTCTCATCCTAAGTACCCTGCCTGATGCCCTGCACATAATGGCACTCAGAAAACTAGAAGAAATAGAATCTCAGTTCATAGGTGCCCATCCGATTGTGCAGCTCCCATAGCTTTCCCTCTGACATGATGACACCTACTGGCCTGAGTGGAAACAGCACCCTCCTTACCTAAAATCCTGATGGGGACTGGGGAGATGATGTAAACAGCCTGCAGGTGCATTCATTGGGGGGGGAGGGTGTGCAGGTCAGGGACACGGTAGGTTCTCAGTAAGTCTTTCTTGAATCAGTGACAGGAAGAATGTGTGTCTGTCTTCTGGTTTCTGTATTCTTTGAGTGTTTTTCTGTTTGTCTCTCTCTCTCTTTCTCTCTCTCTCTGACTTTGATTCTCTGCCTCTTTGTCTCCCACAGGGAATGGTGGAAGCCATAACCAGTGCTATGAAAGAAAAGTAGTAACAGTTAAGAAGGGAGAAAAATTGTTCAATTTCCTTGGTGCTTTTTAGCGAGATCTCAGTTCATTTCTCCACACGTAGAGCCGGCTGGGGAGGACCATGTTTCCACGTGATCCTCAGCAGAGGTCAGGAGCAAGTGAGCACTCTGTCAGCAGAAGACCCCAGGCCTGGGGCCCCCTGAACCGTCAGAGAGTCCTCAGCAGGGACAACTTGATGTGCACATGCTCTGAATGAAGCCCACACACCGAAATGGAGTAGCCCCCACTCACCACAATGAGAGAAAGCCCGTGCACAGCAATGAGGACCCAATGCAGCCAATAAATAAATAAATAAATAAGGTAGAGAAGATCCCTGTTCTCAAGCCACTGGCATTTCAATGGAAGGAGACAGACAGTAACGTGGAGTGATCAAGAAATAAGGTGATTGTGGCTGGTGCTAAGTGCTAAGTGCTCTGAAGGAAAAAAAAACAGGACAAGGTGATGGAGAGCCTGTAGAAGGAGGGGTGCTCAGGGAGGGCCTATGCAAGGGGAGAACATTTGGGCTGAGACAGGAAGGGTGGGGATGCCTGGGGATAATGTTCACAAGGAACAGCAAGAGGAACTTAAAAGAGGCCGGGATGACAGGAGGCAAGTAGGGGGCGGCGCAGAGGAGGGCGAGGTGCAGGGCCACCGCCGTGGGGGGGGCTGAGGCTGCCCCCAGTGCCCTGGGAGGCTGTCAAGGGCTACTCTAGCTGTGCATGACTGCCACCTCTGCAGCTGGCATTCCAGTCTGGGGAATGGGGACAAGGCTGGGATGCGGGTGGGACCAGGATCAGGAACCAAATTCAGTGCTGTTCACCATGATTAATTAGCCCCGAGCCAGAGCCCCCAGGCACAGTGCTAAAAATACCTGCTTATCTCTGAGATGCGGCAGCTGCCACCCAACAACTTCTACCCGTCGCCATTTGTCATAATTTGACACTGAGAAGGAGTGTCCGCGGGCCTGTGTGTCTGCAAGAATCAGGCTCGTCCACTGCCCACCAGCCAGCTGGTCCACAGAAACTGTCCATGGCGCTTTCCTACCTGAACCCTCCTTCCCATCCCTGAGCCCCGCTTTGGCCGTCCCTGGATGTGCCTGCCACCTGCTCACCGCCCGCTGAGTTCGCTCCCCTCCTGGAGCCCAAATGCACCAGCCCCCAGTGGCAGGAGCCAAAGCAGGAGCCCATCACCGGATTCCATGTTTCACACCACTGCAGCCCTGCAGCTCGGACTGGAGCCATCCATCAGAGGCCCTGCCAGCCCGGGGCGGCACTTTAATTAAAATATGTGAAACATGCTGGTGGGAGTGGGTCTGAAGACACAAGAGTGGTCCTTGGACACAAGTGGTGCAGGTGGGCCCAGTGGGTGGAGCTGGCCCTTCTCCAGCACCGGAGGCTGGGATTGGGCCAGGAGGGCCCCAAAGCTGGGCGTGGTGCTGTCTGCCTTGCACCATCCACCCCTCCACTGGGCCAGAACTTACCTGGGGCAGAACATCTGCGAGAACGAGAACCTCACCGGGGCCACGGGCCAGGACAGTGACCCCAAGAGCATGCCGGGAAGGGCCCAGCATCACCCCAGTTGGAATAGTTTATCCCCATTCTCAACACTAATTTTTTTACATGACACATCACGAAGCCAGTACCTGGATCTTTAGATAAACTCTTTAGCAAAGCCGTTTCCATTTCCCAGACTAATGACCTCCTCAAGTTTTGTCCATTCAGACTACCTCCTAGGTTGACAGGATGCACACGTGGTCTGTGCTGTTTAGGGCAGCGGTGAGCAAACATTTTTTCGCACAAAGGTCAAATCAGAAAAAATTTATAGGCCAAAATTTTGAATCCCAGCCTTTTTAGAAAATCAGAAAATGAGATTGTCTTAAGCTTGTTTTTCTCCCCATCATTGAAGAAATGTGTAATATTTACTGAAATGTCAGGACGTGCACAAATATGGTGGCTGCAGTCTGACTCTGGAGTTCAGGCCTGTGACACATTTTCTGTGCATCACATAGACTGTGGGGAGTGTTGACAGGTTTGGGGAGGCACATTGGACCCTGAGTCCAGCCAGAAACCAGGGACCACAAAGAGCCCCGGTGAGAGCTCCTGTTCTGGGGAGGCAAGGGGCAGGGGTGCTGACTGGCGGCGAGTCTCTGGGGAGAATAGACAGACCTGCAAGAGGGCTGATGAGTGCCGGTGCTGGGTGAGCGGCTGATTCTCCTTCCCACCTGCAGCCCTCCCCCGGAGAGCCGGGTGGGGAGGGCACCCACTGGCTCTAAATCAAGCCGGCAGCACAGAGACAGCTACCCTCCCCCCGCCACCCCCGGCCCACACTGCTCTAACCAGGGACGCTTCCTCAGCGCAGAGCCAGAGCCGCTGCCTACATGTCGGGGTGTCAAGCTGAATTATGTGAGCTTAAAAACCAAATCCCCTCCTTCCTGGGTTACTTAACTGTCTGCCTGGCGAGGCCGAGGGATTACTGGTGACAGACACCAGGGCCTGCCTGGCTGCTCCAGACAGAGAAGCTTTGATCACCTGGAAAACTCCAGACGCCGGGACTCCTAATGATGAGTAATGAGCTCAAACCATCGGAAAGTTACCCAGCGCCTTGGGCTGTGGGGACACACACTGCTTCCACGGAAGTCTGGAAGCCTGGGCCAGGAAGATGGGGTGCGGTCACCCAGTATCCTGGGGAAGAGTTTGACCCCACCTCCACCCCAACCCCCACCCAGGGTCCTGCCCACTTACTGTTTTTTTTTTTGGGGGGGGGTTAAAATTTTATTTATTCATTTATTTATTGGCTGAGTTGGGTCTTCGTTGCTGCATGTGGGCTTTCTCTAGTTGCGGAGAGCAGGGGCTGCTCTTCGTTGAGGAGCACAGGCTCTAGGCATATGGGCTTCAGTAGTTACAGTATGTGGGCTCAGTAGTTGTGGCACATGGGCTCAGTAGTTGCAGTATGCAGGCTCTAGGGCATGCAGGCTTCAGTAGTTGCAGCACGTGGCCTCAGTAGTTGTGGCTCAGGGGCTCTAGAGCACAGGCTCAGTAGCTGTGGCACACGGGCTTAGTGGCTCCGCCGCATGTGGGATCTTCCCGGACCAGGGCTCAAACCTGTGTCCCCTGTATTGGCAGGCAGATTCTTAACCACTGCGCCACCAGGGAAGTCTCCCACTTACTGTTGAGGCAAGGAGGTTTCTAGGCTCCTGGCACTGGGCTGTTACAAGGGTTGGTTCGGGGCATAGTGGCCAGAGTTTATCTATTATTCGACAGTGCAGCCTCCCCACTCATTCATTCATTCGTTCATGTACTTGACACACATTTATCAAATGACTACAATGAGCCCGGCATGGTGCCAGATGCTCAGGACAAAAGGATGCTAAGATGGGGTTTCTGTCCCGAGAACTTGGGGCCCACCGTGGAGACAGCCTAGCACATTCAGCATCACAGGCTTTGTGATAAGGGGCCAACAGAGGTGGTGGCCGGGCTCAAGCCCACCCAGAGCAGGGGCCTCTAAGTGAGACTGTCCCTTCTCATGGTGGGGACAGGAGCAGGCTGGGGTGGCATGTGAAGATCCCAGGCCCCTCTAGGCTTGACATTCAATCTGATCCTGTGAGGGTTCCCAGTCTCGAGTCACACGCACATCCCTTCATCTGGGATTTCCTCCTGCTCAGAGATTAACCGGGAATATGTCAACCTTTTGTCACCTGTTTGAGCTTCATGGAAACTTAAGCCCAGTGATTCTCAAACTTTGGCAAATAATCATCCTCAGAGAGTGTTAAAAATCAGTTTTAAGGTCTGGATTTCACCCTCAAGATATCCTAATTCAGAAGGTCTTAGAAACTGGAGTAAGGGTGAACAGTCCTCTTGATTTGCCCTGGAATGAGAGACTTTGAATTTTAAAACAGACTTTGAGTTTCTCAGGACGGTCCTGAGAAATCTGGGACAAGTCACCCTAGCTGGGGTAGATACTGTTAGTCTCTGCCCAATAACATTCATTTCTTCCTTGGGTCATAGGATCCTATTTTGATCAGGCAGTAACATGCTTAGGGAAGGTGAGCCCTCACCAGCCCCAGCTGGTGAATCTGGAGGCATTAGGTAATTCCATTTCCTGTTGGAAGTGCTTTATTTAAGGTGGGCCTGTGACCCACTTCACACCAATGAGTTGTAAAGAGAAGAGTTATGGGAAGGTATTACATCTAAAAGAGACAAACAGGGATGAGGGGAGATGGCTGCCCCTTCTTCTGCCTTGGATGCACTTGTATGAGACCATGATGGCTGGAACTGTGGCAGCCATTCAGCAATCATGAGGCCACAAAACCAAGGATGAAAATTCAGCTGAAGATTAGCTAAGAAGAGCCTCCATTTTTTATAACTTCCCTGAATCACTTCACCAAACTCAAATTACCTACCTCCAGTCAAATTGATATGTGATTAAGGGTCTTTCTTGCTCAAACAACTGTTGTTTGGTACTCTGTTAACTGTAGCCAAACATATTATGACTGTTACAAAGGGCCTAGAAACTGGTATTTTTAACAAGAGCCCCCAAACCATTCTGACGCTCTCCACAAAGCTAACTAATCCAGTGGTTCTCAAAGTGTTGTCTTCAGACTGGCAACCATGAGCATCCGCTGGGCACGGGTTAGAAATGTAGATTCTCAGGCCACACCCAGACCTGCTGACTCAGACCCTCTGGGAGGTGGGGCCCCAAAGTCTGGCTTTTAACAAGCCCTCCAGATGATCCTGACGACTGCTAACGTTTAAGAGCTAGCCCGAGACTCCCCAATATCTTAAAACTTCTGGATGAGACTTTGAAACTTAACCCATGTCACAGCTGCTTCCTTTTATTGCTTGAAAAATAAAACAGTGAGTCTTCTCACCTCCTGTGATTTTTCTCCTTTCTCCCTAGTCTTGCATTAGTGGAAAGCGTTGGTCAGATTTACTGGCTTGTGCTATTAAACAGCCATGCAGTGATAGGGGAGGGAGAGAGTCCTTGGTGGTCAGGACCAGCCAGGGCAGGAGTGAACTGGTAGGCCGGGTAGTTAAGGAGGGAGAGTGAATATCGACATTCCTGACCCTGTAACCCTGGGTGAGCGTTTGTACCCTCACCAGACATCACGTTGTATGACGGCCAGCCCAGGAGAAGCAGGGAAGGCCCAGGCAGCCCATCTTCTCCTCCTTCCCCAGGGAAGCTCTGCTTCAGCTGGCCTTTTATGTTCCAGGTAGCCCCCTATTTCTTTCTTCTTCTTCTTCTTCTTTTTAAGTGTACAATTTGATACCTTTTTTCTTATTAGTAATGTATATATGGCAATCCCAGTCTCCCAGTTCATCCCCCCCCAACCTCCCTTCCCGCTTTCCCCACTTGGCATCCACATGTTTGCTCTCTACATATGTGTCTCTAAGCCCCCTCTTCCTTGACATAATGAATTACTCAAAACCCCAGCGAGGGTCCAATAGGCAAAAACTGAACAATAGACTTCGTGTTATGCAGGAGTTCCTTTCTCAGCTAAAAAGAAATTATGAAATTCCTAACTGCTCTATCTCTTAAGAGTCTTTTTTTTCAGCATTTCACATACGTTCCTGAATTCTGTTATTCCTCTTTACAACGGAGTACACTGTCAAATGATTATCCAGGAAGCAACATATTATTAATAATTGACAAATAAAATAAAATAATGATTCCCATCATTAATGCAGTGCTTCCACGTGCCAGGCCCAGGGGCTTTGAGTGCACGACCTCTTTGAGGCTGAAGAGCCCCCGCCCAGAGATGCTGACCAAAGCTTACCTCTGTCCCTGTCGAATCAGGTGTATGAATCCCATAGCAGTAGCCTCCTCCCGTCCATCTCCCACTCATACTTATCAAATAAAGCCAAACACCATAAATATTTAAACACAGGCATCACTTCCACCGTGTGGTCTATTGATAGCACTGTCAACACTGACCTCCTGGCCAACCCCCCTCCCCCTTCCCTGACCCCTAGGGATGGCTGAGAATGCGGTTCATCAGCTGAGGTTCTAAAAACCAAGTCCAGCCCGTCGAAGGCCTCCAGGGGCCTGGAAACATGTTGTCAGAGAGTGAGGGTTATGTCAAAGCCCTGCCTGGCCTCTCTCCAGTCAGGGGTCCCTGTGTCTCTGGCTCCCACTCCCAGTGGCCTCAGAGGGCTCCTCTCTCCAGCCAACCCCTGTTTTCAGGCTACTAATGGGTAGGGCTGCCTCCCAGGAAGAGCGAGGTTTTACTGGTTTTCAGGTGCCACTCACGCCCACAGCGGACACACTCCATCTCATAGGTGGTCACTGACCCGACACTCCCTCAGTTGACCTCACGATCGACACTTCTGTTGGCTGCAATCACCTGGTCATTACTACAACCCAGGCCTTGACACCAAATGGTCCCTCTCAGTGGGTCCAGGACATGGGGTTGCTGCTGAGGACATGGTAGTTGGGGTAGCAGGGAAGCCAGAAAAGACCAGCAATCAGAAACGTTTAAGCCTCTCTTGTGCCCATGCTGTCAAGGGGAGGTGACTTGGAAAGCGAGCCTGGAGACCTAAGCAAAGAAGACCCCACAACTGCCAAGGTCGAGCCATCGGAGCCAAGCAGGATGTCCCCTCCCAGGCCCTGACAGCCAGGGGCGTGCCCACCTCACATGGCACGGGGCATCTCAGCTGCTCCCTGCCAGTCACAGAAACACTTTTTCTCTGTAAGCCCGGCAGCTCCAAGCCACCTTAGGCCCATCTGGAAGACAGAGGATAGAGTAGAAAGGCCGAGAAAGGCGTTCAGGCCCGGCTTTTAAAACCTCCTAGGTTTGATTCATGGTACTTGGGTCAGGGAACGGTCAAAATGATCTCACAGGTTGGGAATGACAGGTCAGCAGAGGTCAGCCAAGGCTTCATGGGGAATTGCTTCTGAGACCCAGCATTATGGGGCCATGAAAAGTCTGGTCCACAGGAGAGATGCTAACTGTGAAAGCTGCTAGGCCAGGGAGACTTCCAAAGCCCGTGAACAGGCAGCGAGGGTGTCTGGGCTGCCCCCACACCCCCTACACACCCTCAGAGTAACAAAGCCTTCAGGAATCCATCAACCTCTGCAGGACGCACCCTCCTGTCTGAGCAGCACCCTTTTCTCCTTCTGTTCTTGCCGGGGGAGGTCAGAGTTCACGTCAAATGTCATTAATCACCTTCCTGGGGGCTGGGGGCGTATTGGACAGTGCTATTAATCAGAGGCCTATCACACCCACAGCCTGGCTGGGTCGCCATTGTCCTGTTCCTCACCTATCATAGGAAGATTAGATTATCAGTGACAGCTGAGACACCCTTTGAGTCACAGGGAAGCCAGAGAATGGGGTTGCTTTTATTTTTTTATTTATCCTCCTGATTTGAGGATGAGCTGTTTCTTGTCTTGTCACACTGCATCCTTTTCTTCAAAGAGTCGGCTTTAAGAATCCAATTTGTCAAACTGGACAATCATTGGCAAATCCATAAAAAAAAGAAAAAGAAAAACCAAACCTCAGTGACTTTATCAAAAAAGGTAAATAAAGCAGAAGGTTTTAAATGGAGCCTGAAAGGATTAGAAAATAAGTTGCATTTGACAACAATTAATCTCTGAGAAAAGCAAGGGTTTTGTCAAAAGGAACAGGCGGAGATGTGTCCAGAAGGGATTCTGGAAATCCACACTGGAGTCCATCCGTTTCCCAGGCATCTTTGCCCCTTTGGAAGAGGGTCAGGTTGAGACCTGGTGATGAAACAGAATGAAAAAAAAATGTCTTGCCAAGCTTGGTCTCAGCCTTCTGCCTACCAGTGGTAACAGGAGCAACAAAACAAGACAAAACAACCAGCACACAGCAGCACAGAGCCCACAGCTGCCCCTTCTCTATGGCAATTCTGTGACAGACTCAGTCACTCGGTAGCCACAGAGCCCACCCACAGTGGCCGCTATAGGGGCTCATGAGGGAAGGGGGCACTTTCCAGCCCTTTGGAAGTGTAGAGGGCAGGTGAGCACATGAAACACCTGTATCACGTTAGATGGGCCAGGGCCTCGGTGGCGTGGAACCCACGGGCCACAGACCAAGATGCCGCAAGGGGCCAAGAAGAAATGTCAACCAGGGAAGCAGGCTGAGCGTAAGCCCACGTGGGGGGCACACAAGCTGCCCAAGGGCGTCAAGGCCCCAACCCCTACTCCTTGTTGCACTGTACGAAGAGCAGTCCAGATCCATCATCTCTTCCAGTTTTTCATGAGATTCTGGAGACCTGGGTTTTTGTGTGAACACTCCCTATTTTAAATGTTGGCAATTTTATTCAAATAAAAAGAAAATCACTGTGCACACTAAACAAAACCTGTCGGGGTTCCAATTTGGACCCCACGCCTGGGATTTGTGACCCTGGTCTAATCTACTTGCCTCGGTGCAAGTAAGGACTGTGAGGCCCAGAGAGGCTGTTACCTGCCGACGTCACACAGCTGGTTAGAGGCAGAGTCAGTTCGAAAGTTCTTCAGGCTCCCAGACCAGTGCTCTCTGCTCCAGACGAATATATGAACATATTTGGGACCGGTTAGCAGGTCTATTCACTCAAGTGCAATAAAAGTGATTGGAATGAGGAAGAGAGGCTTGATCTCACAACTTCACCTTGAACTCAGAGAAGGGACTGAATTAGACAGGTCCCAAGTGACTGTCATTTTACCTTTGGTACCATATCATTTAATTTTTCTACCTGAGAAAAAAACAAACAAGAAACATCTCTGCGGCATTCTCTGTACGGGTGCTAAAGACATCTGGGGCAGGAGGCCAGGGAGGACTGTGAGCCATGTAAATGTATTATCTACTTGACCACAGCAAAAAACCAGGGCTCAGGAGCCAAACTAGTTTGTTCAAATCCTGGTTCTGCCATGTATCTGCTGTGTGAACTCGGGCAAGTTATTCAACTTCTCTGGGCCTCGGTTTCTTCATTTTCAAAAAAAAAAAAAAGAATAATATATGGCAGGAGACTTAAATAGACATTTCTCCAAAGAAGATAAACAAATGACCAACAGGCACATGGAAAGATGCTCAACATCACTAATTACTAAAGAAATGCAAGTCAAAACTGCAAAGAGCTATCACCTCACACGGGTCAAAATGACCATCATTAAAAAGTATACAAATAATAGATGCTGGAGAGGGTGTGGAGAAAAATAAAGGAACCCTCCTACACTGTTGGTGGAGATGTAAACTGGTGCAGCCACTGTGGAAAACAGTATAGAGGTTCCTTAAAAAACAAAAAATAGTGCTATCATATGATCCAGCATGTATACGGAGAATACTGGGCATATATCTGGAGAAAACTCGAATTCAAAAAGATACATGCACCTCAGTGTTCATGGCAGCACTACTTATAATAGCTAAGACATGGAAGCAACCTAAATGTCCATCAACAAGTGAATGGACAAAGATGTGGTGTATATATATGCACATGTGCACATGCACACACACACACATATATATATACAGTAGAATATTACTCAGCCATAAAGAGGAATGAAACAATGCTATTTGCAGCAACATTAAGTGACGTAAGTCAGACAAAAAAAAAACAAATATCTCATGATATCACGTACTTGTGGAATCTAAAAAAGTGATACAGGGAGTTCCCTGGTGGTCTAGTGGTTAGGGTTTGGCACTTTCACGGCTGTGGCCTGGGTGCAATCCCTGGTCAGGTTACTGAGATCATGTAAGCTGCATAGGTACTAATGAACTTATTTACGAAACAGAAATAGACTCACAGACATAGAAAACAAACTTGTGGTTACCAATGGGGATGGGGGGGGCGGGGCAGGGGGGAAGCGGAAGGGATAAATCAAGAGTTTGGGATTAACATATACACACTACTATACATAAAATAGATAAACAACAAAGACCTACTGTATAGCACAGGGAATTATACTCAGTATCTTGTAATAACCTGTAAGGGAAAAGAATCTGAAAAAGAATATATATATATGTATAATTGAATCACTTTGCTGTACACTTGGAACTAACACAACATTGCAAATTAACTATACTTCAATAAAAGAAAACAAAAAAGATAAAAAACAAAACAAAAGGATGCTAACAATATCTACCTCAGGAGATTGTTGTGAAGGTTGAAAGTACATAAAACAGAACCTGCCACTTGGCAAGTGTGCAAAAATTTGTTACTGTTATAACATGTCATTATATTTTATTTCCTCCTCAAAGGTGCCTGGTATTGAGACGCAACATTACAGGATGTTGAATCTGGAAAGAACCTTAGAAATCATTCTAGTTTGTCATAGAAATAAAACTGAGGTTCACAGATGAAGAAAAGTTTCTTTCCCGCAGGGGGTCCATGGGAAAACCCATGCCTTCCCATAGGTGTGGTTCACTTTTCCCACCCGCCTGGGCCTGGGCCGACCACTTTGGTTTCCCACTGTGACCTCATTGGAAACAAGGAGAGTTTCTCCTATAAATGGGAGTGAAGCAAAGCCATCCCCCGAGCCTTCAGGCTCCCGGATCCTTCAATCACGTCAGTGTCGTCAACACCGGAGAGTGTCCCCGAACCTGTGCTCATCGCAGAGAGATTTCTGAGACCACGTAGGCCCTATTTGCCCACTGCAAGTTTGCAACCAGCTTCATTTTTTTCGTTATTTAATTATTAAAATTCTTTATTTTTGTAGATGAAATAAGTACACATTTTCTTGAATTTCTCATTGATTAATATTACTAGTTATCGAACTATGTAACTGATGTCATTATTTTTTCTTTAAGAACTTTCATGGAGATACAATTGACATACTGCATGTATTTAAAGTGTACAATTTGATATTTTTTTTCTTATTAGTAATGTATATATGGCAATCCCAATCTCCTAATTCGTTCCCCCCCGAGCCCCCCCACCACCCCGCTTTCCCCACTTGGTGTCCATATGTTTGTTCTCTACATCTGTGTCTCTATTTCTGCCTTGCAAATGGGTTGATTTGTACCATTTTTCTATATTCCGCATGTATGTGTTAAAATATACGATATTTGTTTTTCTCTTTCTGACTCACTTCACTCTATATGAAACCAGCTTCATTTTTAAAAAGGATTGTTCCCCAGGGCAGTTTGTGATCGTGAGTGAGAGGGTGAGGCTCAGAGTAATTTCGGTGTTTTGGGAAAGACGCTGAGCATTATGGTCAGGCTCATTGATCAGTTGTGAAAATTGAACACTTGAACATGTTAACTGTTGACAGAACTTGACAGGTATCTTGCCTGCCTTTATTAGGTGATTAATTAAAGGCTGCTGGAGGCACCGGTGTGGCATGGAAACTGTATTTGGTGCAACAGAGAGATCTGGGCACAGAGCTTGACTGCTCTAAGGCTGTGAGCTAGTTTCTAAAACTCTGAATCTCCAGCTATTCGAGAGTGAAATAAAACCAACTCCGTAGCTCTCGATGAGAAGTAAACTGAAAATGCAGGCACTGAGAGCTGAGCACGCCCTTCCACCTCACCCTGTTCCCTGCAGAATCAGAGCCGCTGCTTCCAGGAAGCCTGCGAGGTATCCCCCACCCCCTGGGGACAGGCGTTCCCTGAGCAGCTCATGTGCAGACCCTCCTAAGTGCTGGGTGAATCAGCTCACAGCCACGCTGAGGTTCATGTCAAACAAGTGGAGAGAACAGTGACCACATTCATGCTTTATGCTTCTGTTCGGGCTTCTGATCCAAAGGCCAGTGGTCGACGTATTTAAATAAGAGTTTCCACCCTGCTCAGATCTGACCTGGGATCTGAAGCTGGAGACCTGGCTGACTGTTGGTTCAGGCACGCTGGTTTTGATTTATTGACCTTTCTGCAACCTTCTACCATCCGGAAGCAATCTGCAGAGGGGAAGGAGCTAGATGTGCCTCCCTAAGCCTCCTGCCGGGCGTGAGGGGCTGAGCCTTAGCGAGCATTCCAGAGGGGACGTGCCCTGCAGCCCAGCGGACCTCTGGCTCATTTTTCTTGCTCTGGGGAAGCGTTCCCACAAAGGACCCTGTACCCAAGAACTACAGAGATGATTGATTCCATTGCCAAGTAGGAATCAAGAGAGGATGAGCCTGGAGTGTAAAGCCTGAACAAGAGACAATCAGGGCAAACAGTGTGATTTTTTTTTTAAGTAGTTAATTTTATTTATTTATTTATTTTAGACAGTATCATTAATCACGTTATTTTTCTTATTTTTAAAAATTAACATACCATAAAACGGACTTTTCTGCATATATTTCTATGAATTTTGACAGTATGTGTAGATTTGTGTAACCACCACCACGATCAGGATACACATCAGTTCCATTAGCCCAAAAACCACCTGGAGTTGCCCCTCCATAGTCACACCCTTCCCCAAACCTACCCCTGGCAACTTCTGATCTGCTCTCCACTGCTTGTCTTTTCAAGTATGTCATATAGGATTTCCCTGGTGGCACAGTGGTTAAGAATCCACCTGCCAATGCAGGGGACACAGGTTTGATCCCTGCGCCAGGAAGATCCCACGTGCCACGAGCAGCTAAGTCTGTCCACCGCAACTGCCAAGCCTGTGCTCTAGGGTCTGCGAGCCACAGCTACTGAAGTCCACGCACCTAGAGCCTATGCATTGCAGCGAGGAGTAGCCCCATTTACCGCAGCTAGAGAAAAGCCTGCTCGCAGCAACAAAGACCCAACGCAGCCACTAAAAATAAACTTAAAAATTTATTTTAAAAAAAGAATGTCATATAAAAGGGATCACATCGTATGTAACCCTTTAAGACTGAGGACAGCCAGTGCTGACTGAGCATTTACTGTGAGCTAAGCTTAAAGCTCTCACCAACATCTCATCCAGTCTTCATACCAGCTGCTCAAGGTAGCAGCGATTATCACCATAGCCGGGAACCCTGAGAGGTTAGGCCTGTTGCCCAGGGCCCCATGGCTCCCATGGCCCAGAGCCCAGATGTGAAAGTGTGACACCCAGCGCTTACCTGCTGGCCTCATGGCCTCCCCAAACATATCTGATTCCTTTGATGCGCTGACAGGAGCCTCCCAGCAGCCAGGCCTGCAACCGACCCCACCTGAGGGCAAAACCTTCCCTCTGCCTGGCGGACGCTCTTATAAGCAGAGGCCTCTGCATCCCACTTGGGACCCTTCGCTGCGCACTGGGATGCCGGAGGTCACATGGGTCTGGGTTCTAACCCTGCACGATCAACGCACAGGACCTAGAGTGTGAATGGAATTCCTGGGGCCCTGCTCCAGCTGTGGCGGTGGGGGATGGCCTATCTTCTCACCCCCCCCACCCCCCCCAGCCTGCTGGGCTGTTTTTTGGAACCAAACAGAGATGAGTTTCCGTGCTGTGTCCTTGGCTTCTTGTCCTTACAAAGACTCTTCCCTAATGCGCTATTCAGGTTTGGGGCCGAGAAGAAAGAAGAGGAATAGCTGAGGCCCAAAATAAGTATATTAGCGATGAGGGGAGAAACTCATAGAAGCAAACGAAGGCTCGTAGAAGCAAATGAAGACTCTGTTAGCTTTTAGGCTCCTGAAATTGTGGCGCTTTCCCCTGTACGCTTAATGCAAGCTGACAGCCCACATTGTTCCGCCAAGACAAGGTGGAAGAGCCAAGGGACTCCGGCACCAGAGCTGAGGAGGAGTGGCGGCAGGGGGTGAAAAATAAAGAGAGAGGGCCGGGGCAGGGGTGACTCTTAATCGGGGGGTCTGGCAGGAGACCCTGGGAATGGCAGCCTGCTGACAGTGGAGACCAGGAGCTCCAGATGGCTTTTTGTCTAGATGCAATAAAAAATGTAATCTGACAGGCCCTGGGATGGGACTTGGGAAACAAAAGTCTGCAGGGCGGGGGAGCAGGAGTGGGAGTGGGCCGGGTTAAAAGGATCAGAGTCTGAGAAAGACAAAAAGAAGCGACTGTCTCTTCAAGTAATCATGGCCTTCGCAAATGACATTTAATTCCAGGGGTGCGCGGCAGGGACAAAGCCAGTTGTTTTCTGGCCTTGGCAAGGGGAGAGGAATGGGAAATGCACTGGACATTTGGCCTCTGAAGAAAGGTGATAACTTTGCCAATTAACCACGATGTGAGCTCTTTGTATCCACACCCCCTCCCCCGCAAGTCATTAGGGGGGTGATACAAAGACACAGGGCTTCCTGGTGCAGTTTAATTGCCCACAGACGGAGAAATGATGAGCTCCATCACAGACGTCCTGTAGGAGACCAGCTGCTGTATTAATGGGGCTTCTCAGAGGGGGACACACCCCCACCTGCTTCACTGGGAACATACAGACGCCCAGGGAAACAGTGGCACCTCTGTTCCTTCTGATGGGGTTGTCGCTTTTTATTAAGTAATCTCTGCTATTCAAATCACCGCGTGTTTTCTTCCCAAAGGTCTGGGTTGCTGTGCGGGCCCAGCACACAGCAGGCTCCTGATAAATATTAAGCAGTGGAGGAGGGCGACATCTCCAGATGTCATGGGAGGGGAAAGCTTGTCACCCAGGCTCCACTCTAGGACAATGGCATGCTCACCATGGCTGGAAAGCAGGATATTTAAGGTATGACGTTTCAAGGGTTCTAAGGAAGGAAAGTGAGGCAGGAGAGAGAGTGAACATTAGCAAGAGCCTATCAGAGAGAAGAAAATGCTAAAGCTGGAAGATGCGCAGTTCTGGTGAAGATGTAGGGAAGCCGAAACGCTCACACGGAGGCAGGGCGAATAAAGGCTTTTTTGAAAACAGTGTGTCACTATTGATCAAAATGCTAACATCCACACCCAGCAATGCCTGGAATCCACCCACCAGCAATGTGACTGATGTATGCGAGGTGGTGGGCATACGGTGTTCATGGCAACACCGTTCATAATAAAACCTGCAAAACTACCTTACATGTCCATCATTAGAGAAATCAGTGGTTTGTCCATACAATGGGACACTCTGCAGTTATTTCAAAATACTGAAGGGAATCTATACCTACTGATGCGGAAAGATCTTTAAGAAATTATTTGTTAAGAGGAAAAAAAGAAACTGGTCAAAAAACAATACATAAACCTGAGTATATATGTTTTTTTAAAAATCCTAAATACCCAAATATGGGTGCATGAGCAAATATACGTACATAAATGCAGACAGAGGTTACCTTGGGAGGGTTTAGGCAAAAGGAATGGTGGGGGAGGAGATCTTTAACATTTCACTTTTTAATTTTTATAATGCAAACATCTGCGTTACTCACGTAGCTTAAAAATTAAAATACAAATTTGACAAACATCAATTTTTTTTTTTTTTGGCTGCATTGGGTTTTCGTTGCTGCATGCTGGTTTTCTCTAGTTGTGGTGAGCGGGGGCTACTCTTCGTTGAGGTGCGTTGGGCCTCTCAGTGTGGTGGTATCTCTTATTGTGGAGCACAGGCTCTAGTAGTTGCAGCATTCAGGCTCAGTACTTGTGGCATGTGAGCTCTAGAGCTCAGGCTCAGTAGTTGTGGTGCAAGCATGAACTTAGCTGTTCCATGGCATGTGGGATCTTCCCGGCCCAGGGACTGAACCCATTTCCCCTGCATTGGCAGGCAGATTCTTAACCACTGCAGTGCCAGGGAAGTCCCTTCATCAGTGTTTTTTAAGCAAGTTTCAGAGTCCTGGCAATGCCTCTCTCTCAGCGTCTGACTTCAGGCAAAGTACCCCATTTCTCCACTGGTGCCTGGAGGTAGTAACAATACCTACCCCTCAGGGTTGTTGAAAGATTTAAATGAGAAGAGCTCATAAAGAGCTCAGCACCTGACACACACTCAGCCTCACTGGGAGAGTCACAGCGTCATAGGCCAACGGGCTCTCAGGAGTGCTGATGGGAGAGAGCAACAGAGGGGCCCAAACTGCCTCTTGAGCAAAGTCTCAAAAGTCTCCAGAAGCTGGGGAATCACCAAGCTGAGGAAAAAGCGTTCACCCACTTCCTCTTTGTCTCCTGGCCAACAGGTCTGGGTGATTCTCCTTAACCCCGTGTCTTCCAAACTCAAGTGATGCAACACTTCTGGTCAATGTGTCTATTTCTTTAATAATTAAAGCAGATGTACAATGTATTTTTTTAAATTAATTAATTTAATTTCTTTATTGGCTGCATTGGGTCTTTGTTGCTGTGCATAGGCTTTCTCTAGTTGTGGTGAATGGGGGCTTACCCTTCGTTGTGGTGCATTGAAAGGCTGGGTACCCAGGCCACTGTTAGCTTAGGGTTCCCATTGGCCTTTGGCAATGATGAAGTAGGTGACAGCCAGGGTACCTCTCTTTTCAAGGGCTTTTAGGGCAACTTAGGTCCACTGCCCTCAAGGGGTTTCACTCTTATTTGGTGTGACTTCCTGTCCCCAAAAGAATATTCTCTTGGAAAAGCCACCACCAGAGCCATCAACTGAGCAGACAGGAGGTGGTGACTCTCATAGCTGGTGCTTATTAAAAGTATGAGGGTGGGTCAAAAATTATCCACACTCCGGTTCTATTAAAACTTCTGTAAATTCTACAGCCAGCGTGCGGATAATTTTTGACTCACCCTCGTATGTTGAAGGATTGAGTGAAAAACAGAGAGAAAGACCTAATATTCACCCTTAAGAAAGCAGGTATGTTCCTGGCTCTCCTCACTGCAGGCCCCTCAGAGTGCACGGGGGGAGAGGTGTATGGCAGCCCCTAGGATTGCCACTGTGCGCGGAGGAAATAATCCAGAGAACGCAACCGTTCTTCTAGAGAACTGGCCCAGGTAGACTGGGACTCTGAGCCTCTAGACCAGCACTGTTCAAGAGAATTACAAAGAGAACCATACATGTGATTTAAAATCATTTAGTAGTAATAAAAGAAATGTTCACATATTGAGATATAGGAAAGTCATTCTGGCTTATACATGAGTTAACTTCAATTTTATGCTAACTAAAATAGCCTGTGTATGGCCTATCAAACACACATTGTGGGACTTCCCTGGTGGCACAGTGGTTAAGAATCCGCCTGCCAATGCAGGGGACACGGGTTCGATCCCTGGTCTGGGAAGATCCCACGTGCTGCGGAGCAACTAAGGCCGTGCGCCACAACTACTGAGCCTGTGCTCTAGAACCCATGAGCCACAACTATTGAGCCTGCATGCCACAACTACTGATGCCTTCATGCCTAGAGCCTGTGCTCCACAACAAGAGAAGCCACTGCACTGAGATGCCTATGCACCACAACGAAGGGTAAGCCCCGTTCACCACAACTAGAGAAAGCCTATGCACAGCAACAAAGACCCAATGCAGCCAATAAAGAAATTAAATTAATTAATTAAAAAAAATACATTGTACATCTGTTTTAATTATTAAAGAAATAGACACATTGACCAGAAGTAAAGAATGTCCATATTAAAAATACAGATTAAATGCTCCTCTTCCTGGGATGCCCATGTTGGTCCTTCTTTGATGATAAGACTCCCTTCCCAGGCGCTAAGACCATACTGACTCACTGTGCACGTGTTGGTCTGTTTTTTTTTTTGGAACCTTGTTTAATGTTCCAAATGTTCCTGACTTGTTTAATGTTCTTTGTTCTGACAAGATAATAAACTACTTAAAACCATGCTTCTCCGGAGCAGTTTCTCAGAATTATCGGGGAAGCTGTCTTCTGGGCTGTCGTCCTCAGTTTGGCTCAAATAAAAGTTTTTTCTAGCCTTATCATTGGTGGTTTATTGATTATTTTCATCAACAGTAGCCATATTAAGGAAAGAGAAGCAGATGAAATTAATTTTACTGATATTTCCTACTTAGCCCAACGTATAGAAAATACTATCTCCTTGTGTAATCTATAGACAGTGTCTACTATCAACAATACTATATTGTATATTTGAAAGCTGCTAAGAGAGTAGATCTTTTTTTTTAAGTTTATTTATTCATTTTGCTGTGTGGGTCTTCATTACTGCGCACGGGCTTTCTCTAGTTGCAGCGAGTGGGGGCTACTCTTCCTTGTGGTGTGCGGGTTCCTCATTGCAGTGACTTCTCTTGTTGTGGAGCATGGGCTCTAGGCATGTGGGCTTCAGTAGTTGCAGCTCTCAGGCTCAGTAGTTGTGGCTCTTGGGCTCTAGAGCGCAGGCTAAGTAGTGGTGGTGCACGGGCTTAGTTGCCACCAGGGAAGTCTCAAAGAGAGTAGACCTTAAAAGTTCTCATCACAAGAAAAAAACATACGTCAGTATGTGTGGTGATGGATATTAACTAGACTTATTGTAGTGATCATTTCACAATATATACGTATATCAAATCCTTATGCTGTGTACCAAGGGCTAATACAATGTTGATGTCAATTATAACTCAATGAAAACAAATTTTAGTAAACAATGATTGAGATATTTTATATTCTTTTTCATACTAAGTCTTCAAAAATTTGCTGTGTGTTTTCTTCTTACAGCACATCTCAACTAGGACTAGGCACATTTCAAGCACTGGATAGCCAATGGCTGGTGGCTGCCGTATTGAACAGCACAGACCCCGGGCCAGTTCGGTTCCCTTCAAGTGTCTGGCTGCACTCTCAGTGTGCGTGGATATTGAGGTGGGGGTGGGGGTGTGGACTAAGAAGCTCAGAAAAGAAATCCGTGTGATTTGGTGGGTAGAAGGCGCATTTGTGAAAGGGCAGCCAGCATCAGAAGGCCAGGTGAGGCACTGGGTGCGCCCATAGCTTTAGAAACTGATGCAAATGAGCCACCAAGAGCTGCAGCCACACCACGGGACAGAGGGAACCCAGGAAGGAGCAGAGAAGCAGCCCAGGGCATCTGAGGCCGTGCCAGCCCTAAAGAAGGCCTGGCCAGCTCACTGAACAACGGCAACTTCTAAATGCCAGAAAGGGGCTCTTCCTTGAGTCAGAGGACCCAGCCCTGTGAGTCCTTGAGCTTTGCCAGCGAAGGACACTGCTGGGTTTTCTGCTTTTCCTGCGACTAGGCCACCACCTACAGCACAAGCCTTTATTTGTTCCTTCTGAGCCCAAGTGAACACTGCAAGCTTGAGACAGCAATGCAAAGTGAATCAGCATTTAGGAGCTGGCCACCTCAGGGAGCCTAGCTGCCAATCCCTGCCCCACCACATACTGGCGTGTGACTCAAGGAAAGTTACTCTCTGAGCCCCCAGTTATAAATCGGGGAGGCTATTTGTGCCAACCCTATTGCCAACCTTGCAGGGCAGCTGTTGTTTTGTAGTAAACAGTGCACATCAAGCCCTACACAACATGCCTGGCACACCAGAAGCCAATGGCAGCTACATGCAGGCAGTCCTCAATTTCCTGCACTATCCACTTGACCTTGGAGATGCAGGCAGCCTTTGCAGTCAACTGGCTGAGGAACAGGAAGAAGGGAGGCCCATTAACTTGTTCAAGGTCCCACAGCTAACGCCTGGCTTCCTGCCTACCACCCAGTGCGCTTTCTGTGACTAGTTAGAGGACATTTCTGTGGAGTGTGTAAGGTGGGATTCTTCTTGCTTTCTCTTTAGTTTTTTAGTCTTGGTTGTTGTTGTTTGTTTTGGCTTCTAACCAAGAGTTAGGGCAGAGCTTTAAGAAGCTGATATCTCCCCATCACTTCTGTTGGTCAAGGTCACCCGGTGCTGGCTGAGCATCTCAAAAGCCAAGACTGTACAAAGAGTATAGTCTCCACAGGTATGCAGAGTGAGGCCTCAGTCGACAGAAAAGCGGGAAGAGGTGCTGGGGTGGGGAGGTTTGCAGGAGGCTGGGCTGGTCTGGGCTGCTGGGCCCCCTGGTCTGGAGGGCCTTGTGGGCCACTGTTTGCTTGGAGGATTCTGTGAGAGTCCAGAAGCCCTGTGTCTTCATACCACCCTGTCCAGGGGCCTCACTACCAGAGGCGGGAGCAGGGAGGCCACAGGCCGTGAGGCCACAACAGCAGACCCTTGTGAGGCCGAG
The DNA here is from genome assembly GCF_030028045.1 of Hippopotamus amphibius kiboko. Taxonomy (NCBI): domain Eukaryota; kingdom Metazoa; phylum Chordata; class Mammalia; order Artiodactyla; family Hippopotamidae; genus Hippopotamus; species Hippopotamus amphibius. Next base: position 26,584,112 of record NC_080202.1, on the reverse strand, counting down.
AAGAACGTCTTATCTTCCCCTGGAATCTGTGCCCTGGAAGCAGCCTAGGAAGTCATCTTGTCCAGATGCTTTGTTTTGCAGGAGACAAAACCGGAGCAGAAAGAGGCTAAGAAGTGGGCTCAGAGTCACAGAGCCCGAGCGCGGCTGTGCAGGTTTTATGCAGCGGATTAAAGAAGGTGGTAGGTGGAGGTGCAGAAGGAAGAGGCCAAGCACGAGGGGGAGGGAAGAAAATGCTTCTGCAGGGGAAGGGGCAGCGGGGGCCTGCGCGTGCCAACAGCACAGGGAAGGGGCCCGAGCTCTTGTCCGGCTCGTTCAGAAGAGTGGGGTTGCCATCAAGACGGATGTCTGACTGGAGAGGATTCTGGAGTCTCTTACACAGACCAGGAGGCCAGATCCCACGGGGCGAAATCCAGAGGTCCGTCGTCAGTGAAAACAATTCAGTGGTTACTAGTTACCTAGCAGTTAACTTTGGGGAAGCAACAGTCTCAAGTGTTCACACAACTCCCTTCCTTGGAGGGAGGTCTTACAGCCCCAAGTCATCTGGGGAGGATGGACTCAGACACGTTAGATTGCAGTGGGTGGGACTCAGACTGGAAGAGAAGTAGACAGTCTCAGACATCACAGCTGAGATGCTCAGGGGTGCCAAGAATGAGCAGTCTTTTCCTCTAGGGTTTCAAGGACAGGGCGGGTAAGGGTCTCTGGAGAAGTTTGAAGGCTGCAGACCTCGGGACAGATCTGATGGTCTCTTAGAGTTTCTCTCATCCTGAAGAGCGTTTGCTGAATGGCTGAACGATTCAGTTACTAGAAGACCATCACTGATCCATTCTTCTCACCCAAGATTCACAGAACCAAGGCCAGAGCCTGCCACTGGGCCGGCAGGTCCCTTCCAGCTTGGAACTTGCCTGGCACTGGGGGCAAGGGAGTGGGGGGAGTGGGACCCAGTGCTCTGTCCTCCTCTCCACCTGAAGGGAGAGGGGGTGATGGCTCTGAGCAACGCTCAGAGCCATACAGCGAGAGGGTTAGTTAATGTGGCTGACAGGCTCAGAGGTCTCTGAATGAGGGCGTTAGCCCAGGGCCACCATTATTAGAGTGATGACGGCTATTAGTGTTGCACTATTGTTATTATGTTTGCTCTCTCAACCCTTAAATCACACTGCATCTCACGATCGCTTGCATTTTATGTAATTATAGCTTATATAGGTAACAAATGGATATTTCTGCAAGCCTGGGAGAGAGCCTTCTGCATACATTAATTTGCTTGATTAGTTCTCTATTTGGTAGGCTTTGTTCCCCCAAGCCCCCCTTTCCTGCCCAGCTTCAGGAAAAATTAATGAGTTTTAACACCTTGCAAAAGTGAGCTGTGCTGTGGGAATATCTGTGGTGTACTCTGGGTTTTAAATCCACACATTCAGAGGCTTCCTAAAGGTTAGGCAAAGGTTAACAAACAATTAATACGTTGAATCAATGTGCTAAATCTGTTTACCCAATCTTTGCAATCTAAAGGCCATTAGCCATCAGCCTCAACATTTTAGATTGATCTGTCTCTTTCCTAACGCACCCCCACTCTGTCTGCTGGATGATCTGGGTGAAAAAGAAAGAAAAACTCTGAATGGAGAGCACTAAATATCTCTGGAAAGTTAGAGTTGTGCTGCTACCTGAGGTTCAAAGCTCTGGGGGTCCTGCTAGACTTGAGCAATTGAGTTGAAATTTTTGAGAAGACAATGCACGTGAGAAGCACTTCTGCCTTTTTAACAAAGAGCAGAATGTGAGTCAGTCTTGTAAACGATGCCATGTTGAGTTCCTGTGCGGATCTCCTCCCTTGTCTACAGGGAGGAGGAGGTGGAGGAGAGGTGTGAGGTAGCACCCACATTGGGAGACTAATAGGAAAGTGGCCTCCTGCCACTCCATCCTCTAAGGAGAAAACATTGCAGAGTAGTCAGGGGTCCAGAATGTTCCCTCCTTAGGAGGCAAGGGGAAGAGGATAAGGTACAGAAAAATGTCATCCAGGTGGTCGCCCTAGGGGTCTCTGTTCCACAAAGAAGTTCATCGCGCCCATGTTTAGGATGCTGTTGTTGATGATGATGGTGATAGACGAGGACCTTGATCAGCAAGATTTATCATTGGAATCTAGGGTCCATGAGAAAAGGGACATACTGTCCGTCCCAGTCTAGTCCCTTGAAAAGAAGCTGTTTTGCTCACACAACCCACCCCTCACCTGGGCTCAACAGAAACAGTCTCCCATGCTGACTCAAACCCCCTCTGCTCTGCCTGTTCCCAGCTTCTCTGCTTGGCAGTCACCTTGAACCCTGCCTGACACGCCTTTTTGGATGATCATTCCTGCATACACGAGTACCAGCGTTGGCCCTTGGGGTGCTTTCTTAGACATGATTTGACGTTTGTCCTGGGGATCTGGTCTCTGGGGAGCTGATGTCTCCAAAGAACCCCAAAGAGAAACACCCGAAGGATACCAGGTTACAACTGTTCCAGTCATCCACGACCTAGCTGGCCCCTTAGTCCTCTTCCCCATTATTCTTCTGCACTGGTGAGGCAGAGGCAGCCCACCAAGTTGGGGAGGATATGGGCCAGGGAGAAAACAGAGAAGGGGCTGACCCCACTCTGTGCCCACAGGCCAAGCTTAGGGAGGGGAGAAGTCACCAACTTCATGAGAGTTTGCTATAAGCCTGCATTTGACATTTGGTTACCTGGGGAAATGAGACTCTTCATCAATACCTGGGAGTATTCAAAAAGCAAAAGAAAAGGAAAAAAGGAATCCACAGGGCCAGCGCAGGGGCAGAGGGGGAAGAAGAAAGTTGCGTTCTGCCTGCACACCACCAAGCCCAGCTCATTCCATCATCTGGTGATTCCGTATTTTTCCATTTTTAATATTGAACTAGCCTGACTTATGTAGAGAGTGAAAAATAAACTCTATGTTTAAAAAAAAAAAAGAAAAGAAAAGAGCTTTGCCCTCTAAATTTCAGAGTGTTAAGATTGATGAGAAAGTATCCAGAGAGGAGCCTGGGTAGACCAGGAGAGGAAGGAGATAAGGTGTGCTCTTGGGGAAATAGGTTTCTCCGAGGTTTTGTGTCAAAATAAATCTTCAGAATTCAGCAAAAACAAGTAAAATGACAAGCTCTGAGTATACACTAGCCACCCTGAACCACAGGATCCAGGCGTGTGGTCAGAATTGCCAGCATTTTAGAATATTAAAATATTCTTCTAGCATAAACACATTCTTTCTGGCAAATTCCTTATTAATGCACTCTCAGCCTCCTCCCAGTTTCCTTAGGAGAGAGCTCTCGAGAACTCTTTGCAGCCAGAATGACTTCTTCATGGACCCCAAGACGCCCAGGTCTTCTGACTGCAAGTCAAGGTCGCTGGGGCCATGTATCATGTCCAAAGAAAGAAAATAGTTTTATTGTTTAAAGAAATGCCAGGCGATGATAGGAAGGAGAAAAAAAAAAGATAAGTAGTTCCATGCCCTCTGAGTCATTCAAATGTTTTATGCATTGATTTTATCCTTAAAAATAGAGCGGGGAAATTAGGTTATGTTTTGGGGGGGAACCACTGAAACCGTCAGATCTGGCTTGCCCAGCGGCCAGCTCCCGATGCAGTGTAGGTATTGATCAAGGAGGTGGCAGACCGGGCAAAAGATACGGTGAAGACTGATCCAAGACCACTGGCTCTGCAGAGGTTGCCCGTGGCGATCAGCACACGTTACCCGGGCCTGTTCACCCAGCAACGGTCCTTGGGAAGAGCAGGCTGGCTCCAAGCTGCCCGGGCCTGGTGAATGGAACCACTCAGCCCCACTCCTGACCATGAAAGAGACAGCCCCCTGATTGCGAGGGGTGGGTCTGTGCTCTGTGAATCTCTACTCCCCACCTGAGCCCAAAAGCCCAATTCAGGAGACACAGTCCCCTGTTAGATGCTGATGGTTTAACTTGACCTCATTCCATCCTAGGTTTTACTCTCAGTTTGGGAGGATAAGAGAGGGACGCTTTCTGCAAAGATAATGCTTCCCACTCCTAAGTGGAAAGGAGCATTTCAGCCTCCCGCTCCCCAGGTTGGTGCAAGAAGGAGGATGGGCAGATCACCTGCAAGGAGATGGGGAAAGATGCCGCCAACACATTCGCCAAGAAGAGCTTCTGCCACCAGACCCTGCCTGTAGAGATAGAGGGACAGACTCAGCTCAGCCACTGCGGCTTCCTCGCCAAAAGGGAAGAGTCCAGGCCCAGACAGATGGGGCTGCGCTCACAGCTGCACCAGCACCCCAGCCACTCTTGAAGGGCACACGTCCAAGCTTGAGTCTTGGCATGTGCACGTGCCTTTGCCCTGCTCTCTCTCCCTTTCCCTGTGGCTGGAACCACGGCAGCCCAGCCTCAGCCCTGTAGCCAGAACCAAGGCCTGATGGCAAGAACTTGGGCCCCTCTGACTATGCAGAAGGCTCACCTCACATCACAGAGAAGTAAACTCCTATCTTACCCAAGCCACTGAGTTACCACTGGGTCTCTTGGTTCCAGCAGCCAAGCCTTGCTTCTAACCAATACACCCCTCATGCTGATCCCCCAAGAATACTGCAGCTCTTGCCCCCTTTACACACCCTGAGAGGAAGGGCAGGAGAAAGGTCTCTTGGAGGCAGAAACCACAGACAGGGAAGCGTTTTCTCTGAGACGTAACCTAAGTGAGACCAGAGGTGAAGAATCAAACCCCAAACCCCTCTTATTTCTCCTCCGTTCTTAATTATAATCCCATTTGTGAGCCAAACCCTGTCATTCTGTCTCCCTTAATGGCTAGTTTCTATTCTGGGACTCTCTCTACCCTGTTATCTTTTGCAATATTCAGGAGCTCGGGCGATGAAGGGGGAAGGCCGCTTCCTTACTGCCGACCTTCTCTATCTTTTTAAATATTTCAGTTGCTCCCTATCCTTATTTTTGCATTTCGATTTCCTGCGGTACAGGACATTTATCTTGGTCACTCAATCAAGTTTTGCCCGGTTTCCCTCTCTTATCTTTCCTGCTCCGGGCTGACTGAAAATACCTACGTTATCTTTGCAGCCGATGCGGCAATTGGAGGGAAATCTACAGATGGTCTTGATAGGGAGATGTCTGGGGGAATCTGGGAAGTGCTGCACTTGTTAGAGGACAAGGGCAGAGTGTGTGACCTCAGCAGCAACTTTCAAGGTCAACAGCCCAGCGCAGGCCTCTCCCAAAGGCGTTGCGGAGGATTCCTCTCCTGCGTGGAAACAAACCTTCCACTGGGTCTTTGCCCTCCCCTGGAATGGGTTTACTGATGTCCTCACCCCCCTCACCTGGCCTCGGATGACCTTGACCACTGAGTTCCTGAGCCTCAGATGTCCCACAGATGATACCAATCGCCATTTTTAGATTAATGGGAGATGAGTAGCTCTCTCCCAGTGGGACCCTGAAACCACGATTTGAGAGAACAGCTCTTTCTTTGCTGTCTGGAATCCTGAGGTTCTTGGATTGGAGAATCTCTCCTTTGACTATGCTGGTGCCCCTCAGGGAGACCAGAGCATGGAGACAATGGCAGATGCAAATCTGCTCTTTTAAAGGTGATAGCCAGGGATTTCCCTGGCGGTCCAGTGGTTGAGACGAAGCACTGCCAATGCAGGGGGCACGGGTTCCATCCCTCGTCGGGGAACTAAGATCTCACATGCCAAGCGGCAAAAATATAAATTCAAAAAACCCAAACACTTAAAAAAATAAAGGCAATAGCAGATCCCGCACAACATCCCTGAGTGGCAGGCCTTACTGAACCAACCTAAGCCCCCACAGGTTTGGTGGCAGACGGACTTTGCGTGTTGCTCACAGGATGGGAAACTGCATGCATGTGCCTCGAGTGGGCCTCAGGCTGGGTCAGCTCCAGACTTCATTTCCACCAAATGGTAACCTCGCTATTGGGTGCTGGACCGTGGAAGGGAGGGAGGGTGCAGGTCATTGCCAAGCAGTCTTACTGCTGGTCGGTCAGCCCACGTGGATCCGGAAGACATAAACGATGGCCCTTTGTTTCAGGTTCGTGGGGCATCGGCTAAGCTGTTCGGGATACACGGATAACTCGGGGTCCAGCTCCTCAAAGGACACAGGGCCCCCAGCCTCAGCTCTTGGCTTTTCGTGTCTACCCCTCTCAAAGCTCATAAGGAAAACCCCTCCATCTCTTTTGAGGCTCCTTCTTCTCTTTTTAGCCCATTCCCTTCCCCCTCCTTCTGGGTTCCATTTCTGTTCAATCCCTGGCCCATGTGTCAATCACAGGGTTCCCCTGCATTTGATGACTCTGGGACCGGAGACGGTACAAGTCACAAGCTTGGATCCTGGCAGATGGACTCTGCTTAGCAAATCTCTTGTGTGTTATAAGAGCAGCTCTGGTTTCTTCTCTGAGGCTTTAACACTTAAGAGCTGCATTTATCTACCTGTAAGAGAGACTTGATCAATGTGGCCTAAACAAGATGGAGATTTCTATTTCTCTCATGTTACAAAAAAAAAAAAGAATAAAAGATAAGGCAATCCAGAACGGATCTGGTAGCTTCCAGACTCCTTCTAGGCGTCTGTTCCCCCATCCTCAGCATGTTGCTTTCCAAGGCAGCTTCATTGTGGCTGCTGGAGCTCCAGCCATCATGTTTGCATTCCAGACACCAGGAAAGAGAAATAGCCAAAAAGCTTCCACTTACATCTCATTGGCCACATGTAGCTGTGAGGGAGGCTGGAAACTCATTTGTCAGCTAGACACACTGTCCAGGATCTTGATACTAAGGAAGAGTAGAATGGAGAGAGAGTAGAGGGTTTGCCACAGAGGCAATCAGAGCAGTGGTCAACAGAGGAGGTGCTGGAATCAGATGCCACGGGTTCAAATGCTTTGCTCCAGCTGTGAGAGCCTCAGCAAGATACCCAATCTCTTTGTCTTTCTCTGTCCTCCTGAATGTAATGGCAGTGACCATGGTACATTAGCAAAACTATTATTGTTTAATTGTTCAGAAGCTACAGTGCTCTGGTGCATGTGAAGTGCTGGTTACTGTTATTCCTCTGCCTGTAGTTACATTACTGATGCTCCAACTGTCACCCTGCCTGGTATCCACCTTGCCTGTCCGACCACAGAGAAGGAATTGTGCTTGGGGTCAGCCGAGAATAAAGGAGTAGACAAAGTCTGCAGTGCCTCTCTTATAATTTCTCACTCCCAGGGCCAAAGGAACTCAAGGCACTTTGGAAGATCTCTTCAACTGCCTCTCCCTCTTCCCACTAGAAGGGCAGAGGTGCAGGGAATACAAGGAAGTCAGGCAGAAGGATGCCGCCCAGCCCCCATCGTTTCTATGCATCTCAAGCCCCAAGTTCGGTATTAAAAATGTCAGCCTCCCACCTAGTCAGAGTCAAGCCCATTACGGGGGCTTGGGGCATCCACCTGACACTTGCTCCAAGAAATTTACAGAACAGGGGTCAGCAACTAGAGTCTATGGGCCAAAACCAGCCCAACATCTGTTTTGGTAAATAAAGCTTTACTGCCACACAGCCAACATAGCATTTCATCTTCCATATCATCTGTGGCTGCTTTTGCATTACGACAGCAGAGCTGAGTAGCTGCAACAGACACAGGTAGCCCACAGGCCTAAAATTCTTACTCTCTGACCCTTTCCAGGAAAAGTTTGCAACCTCTACCCTAGAAAGAGCAAAGAAACACATTTGTAAAGATTACCAGCAGGTGTACATACTCAGATATCCACTGAATCAATGTATGTAAAGATACAGAAATGGGCCTGGAAGAACTCAAAGCCAACAGCTGGAACTGGATATCTACATGGAGACGGGGGGCAAGGGCAGAATGAGGATATGGTACAAGACAGCATTAGTCTGATCTGTACCATTTTGTTTTACGAGGAGAATAGACTTGGGTAGTTAAAAACTAATTTTTAACAGAGTACATTGATGGCTGGAAAGAGGGTTCCATGTTTAACACTCAGAGACTCCTAATAAAGTATAAATTAATGTAACACTTTGGGAAAGCAATGTGGCAAAATATATCAAGAGCCTTAAACATGCTTGTATGCTTGGCCTCATAATTTCACTTCTGGGAATCCATCCTAAGGCTATAAATCCAAATGTCGAAAAATTTTATGCACAAATATGTCCATTGTGAGCTGACTTATAGTAGCAAAAGGCTGGAGCCATTTAGATAGTCAGTCATATCAGAGTTAAATAAATTATGATACATCATATGGTAGAGTATTACATAGTAATTAAAACAACGTTCACAACGAGTTTGTAAGTAACTTGGGGAAATGCAGAAGTGAGTGACTAGGACACAAACTTGAGTACAGTTTCATCACGCTGTATTTAAAAAAAACTAACATTATTACCTGGGCATCCGCAAATGGCAGAACAGTCATCTTTGGAGGAGTGGATGATTCATGTTTCTCTTCTTTATGCTCACATATATATCTTGTTTTCTAGAACATCCTGGTGTCATTTTCATAACAGGGAACATGTATATCATCTTAAACTACTGGGGCTTTTGAAAGATTCGTTGTAAGCCAAATGGATCAGAGGTTCCATGGGAGTAGAGAGGAGGAAGTGAGAGTTAATCACCCCATTGCTGTAGAGTCAGGAAAACAAAGGAGAGGAAGGGGAGAGATTTACACTCCACTCCACCAAACAGATAGGTCAAAAGCATGCTCTGTGGACGCAGCTCAACCAGATGCCACCTTCCCCTGCTCCATCCTCTGCTGCTGAGGACCTGGTAGGTGGGGGATTAAAGGGCTGGCCTCTTTCCACTCTGCGGGCTGAGGTTTCCATTTCCTCCAGAATCAGGAGTCAAGCTCATCAGCATCTCCTCCGTGGGTACCAGCAGAGAGGGAGGCAGAGGGCAGACAGGAAGCCTGGGCTGGGGGAGGGGAGGGTCCATTCGTTTTTCCCTCAAGGGGCCTCTGAGGGGCCTCTGAGGCACAGAGATCCCTGCCTTCCGGACATTTTCTTCTGGCTCAGACCCTCTGCCCAGTTCTGAGACTCCCAGGCACGCTCTTCCTCGTGTTCTGTTTTCTCTTAGCGGTAACTACATCTGTTTGGGCCTCTCTGCCCTTATCCTTAGAAAAAAGACAGGAAGATAATACCAAAGCTGAGTCCTCAGTCCATGCAGGGTTTTAGGAGGACTCCAAGGGGCCAGGTCTTCTTGAATGCAGAAAATGAGGCACCCATATGGGAAACCCCTCAGGAAACATCTATAACCTGGTTCCCTCCTGCAAATTACAATCCCTCCGCTTTGGAGTCAGATGGAACAGGCCTCAAACCCTGGCTTTCCCTGACTTAGCTACGTGACCTTAGGCAAGAGATCCACAGTCTCTGGGCCCCAATTGCTTGTCTGTAGATTAGGGTGGGGGGTGATCTTCCAATGAGAGTTGTGGGGAACATCACAAATGATTTTTTAACGTGCCCCAGGCAACAGCTGGCACATAATGGGCTCTCATAAAAGATCATTCTTATTTATCAAATTACATTTTTTGAGCACCCTGAAGATGTGAGGGGGCAGTGCCCTGGGCTTAGACACCAATCTAGAAAGGATGATTAGTCTTGTACCTTTTCCAAAGAAAAAAAGAAGCATAAATTTCTTTAATAATATCCAATGTACTCAGCCTTCAAGAAGCAACTGGAATAATGCAGGCCTGCACCCCACCTGCCATCTCCCCCACTGCCCCAGCACAGGCCTTCCTGAGCACAAGGGCCTGAAGCACTCCCTCTCTCCCTGGGACCAGGAGAGCAGTTACCATCAGAGCCATTCATTTGGTAATTAATCACGTAGGGACCTGTGACCCCTCTTCTACTGTGGTTGGAAGTGTTGCTTACCCCGTTCCCTGGCGCTGCACTTCTCACATGTCTGTATCTCCTGTCTTCAACTAGACTACAAGCCCCTCAAAGAGAAGGCTGCTTCCTCTACTTCTTGCTCTGTTTCTCTCTTCAGTAGGAATTGATACTTATCTGCCCCACATTAGATTTTTGTGTTTCTTCAGGTTTAGCCCACAGAAAGTACAGCTATACTTGGCTGGTGCCCGGTAGAATATTTGCATCTCTAAACACATCAGAACAGCCCTGCGATGGGCTACTTCCACAGGCGAAACGCGAGGAATCTACAGGTGGGGGCTTTCTGTGCCCCTCAAAGTGTGGCTCCCTGATTCTGAGCAGAGGGTGGGGGTGTGGGGGGTACAAAGCCAGTGCTGCCAATCAAGGGCTAGACTTGTGTCTGGGGCGATGCCAGGACACGGGTCGCTTCCTGCCGCCCACAGTTGCTTCTGGGGGTCCCGGGGAGCGGCTGCCCCAGGAAAGCTGGACTTATTCAGCAAGCGTGGGGGCCAAGGGGCCACGCCGCCACGCCGAATCTGGAATCGTTCAGAAAAAGGAGCATCCGGTTGTTCCTCCTCCTCCCTCTCATCTTTGCTCCCTGGTCTGGGCTTGTGGGTCCCCGAGAGGGCTGAGTGCAGCTCCCAGTGGGAGCAGCTGTGTCCCCGCCTCCCCCTGCGCCTGGGGCGCCTCTGGTCAGGGCAGGAGCTGTCACATGCGGCTGACAGCTGTGGAGGCGCCGGGGCTCAGGCGCCCACCACATGGCTTCCTTTTTGATTCTGGCCCTCCCCTGGGCTGGCTGCTCCTCCCCTCCCACCAGAGCAGCAAATGGCCAGTGGGGGTCCTTGGAGACCTGGCGGAGGAGGGTGGGGAAGGGTTAACAGCACCTGCTCCCTGTCACCCTTCTTCCCGTGACATTCATTTCAAAGTCACAGGACAGTGCCTCCCTCTCTTTGTTGCATCCCTGCAGATAGGGGAATCTGTCTTTCCCAACTGGGAATTCATACTTCAGTGGTGCTGGCGGTTGGGATCTCAGAAAGGAACTTGGGAAAGAAAGAGGGTATTTGTTGAGTGCCAGCCAAGTATCAGAGGGACACTACCCCAGGCTGGGCTAGACCCATTAGCCAGACTACAGGGCAGAGCTGGGGACCTCATCTTGGGTCCCTTCTCTTCTACCCCCACTGTTTTAACATCAATACCGCCCAGCCAAGGGCCAGCACCGCCCACCTCCATCCCACTCCTGCCCCAGGACCCATCACCGGCGCAGAGGTTTTTCAAGAATCTCCACAAATGGGTTCTTCCTGATCCTGCAAATTGGCTAATTAAGCAGCAGCAATGAGCTCTGATGGGGAATGAGCCGCGGAGCAGGAAAGCCAGGCTGGTCAGGCACGGTGGGTTTTCCTCTCGGCATCCCCGCAGTCTGGAGCGGTGACCGATTTTGTTCACCTCTCGTGACGGGAGAGCGCCCCCTGCTGCCGAGCCCAGCCCGTGTCGCACAGCCCGGACACTTGGAGCGCATCGTCGCGGAGAAGGGCTGCATCCGGGCAGAGCGGGCCATCCAGGGAGCTGCACAGCGGGCCTGGCAGAAAGAGGATGCCAGCTCTCCGTACCGACGTCCGCCTGCAGCGGCCAAGGCCTGGACCAGCCCCTCTTGGGCGGCAGTTCTCTAGCGCAGCGTGATTCAGAGTCTGGGATCTGGTTCAGAACCTGGCTCCAGGACGCCCTGCCCGCTGATCCTAGGCAAGTGGTTTAACCTCTCAAGCTTCAGTTTCTTCCTCATTAAACTGAGCTAATCAATAGGATGTATATCACAGAGATGCTTTAAAGAGATAATGAATGTAAAGCACACAGTCAGCTTTCAATAACCTTAACTGTTATTGACTCAGCTGACACCTCTACAACTACATGAGAAGACAAAAACAACAAGATCCCATAGACAAAAGCCAGGGGATTTGTTTTCTTTTTTCAAAGCATTTTCATCGTTAAATGGATCTGATCTAGCTCCATGGGCCTATTTGAGGGAAACAACTTTGCCTAAAGGGGAAATAAATGCCAGAGACATTCACAGAAACATCAACCACAAACAATTACTAAACACATTGATCAATGCTCCAAGCTGTACAATAAAGAAAAAGGAAAAAAAGTTATGTTTGGGGAGACTCTGGCCGGCATTGTCAATTTTTTCCACTTGGCTGGATTATAACCACTAACTACAAACATGCTGAGACATCTCCCATAGAGAAAATAAACCTGACTCCACATCTCCTCCAAGTTAGCCCCCCCACCCCAAATTTCTTTCCTTCCCTATATAACCAAACTTCTGGATATGCACTCAGGGACTCTACTTCCTCTCCTTCTGTTAGCTCTTGAACCCAGTTAATCAGGCATTGTGCTCACCGCTCACTCCATTTTACCTGCCCTTATCCTGGTCACCAGTGACCCTCATTCAGCTCAACCAGTGGTCCATTCTCAGGTCTCATCACTCCACCCTATAGTAACATTCCCCTAGTTGATGGACCCCTCCTTCCCCTTGGAATACTTCCTTCCTTCCACTGCCCCTGGTTCTCCTCCTGCCTCCCTGGCCAGTCATCTTTGGCTGGATGCTCATCTTCCCAGCCTCTAAATATCGGGACATCCTTAGCTCGGTGACCAGGCATCTTTCTTTCTTTCTTTTTTTTTTAATTATGGTACATCTTTATTTTATTTATTTATTTATTTATTATTTATTTATTTGTTTGGCTGTGTTGGGTCTTTGTTGCTGTGTACAGGCTTTCTCTAGTTGCGGTGAGCGGGGGCTACTCTTCACTGGGGTGCACAGGCTTCTCAGTTCTCTTATTGCACAGCACGGGCTCTAGGCGTTCAAGCTTCAGTAGTTGCAGCATGTAAACTCAGTAGTTGTGCCTTGCGGGCTCTAGAGCACAGACTACGTAGTTGTAGCGCATGGGCTTAGTTGCTCCGCAGCAGGAATCAAACCCATGTCCCCTGCATTGGCAGACAATTCTTAAGCCCTGCACCACCAGAGAAGTCCCCAGACATCTTTATTACACTGACTCTCTAGGCGGCTGCCACTAGCCCTGTGATGATGCCCCTCTCCCTGAACACCAGACCTGCGCATGCAGCAGCCTCTTCATCATCTCCACTTGGAGGTGCTATAGTCACCTAACTTGTCATGTCCAAGTGGAACTCCTAATCCCCTCTTCTCCATCTTTCCCATCTGAATAAATGACAAGTTCATGTTTCTAGATGCTCAAGAGAAAAACACTGTGGCCATCCTTGTTGCCTCCCTTTCACCCACACCCTATATCAGTCCATCAGCAAATCCAGTCAGTTTCACCTCCGTGATGTAACCAGAATCTGACCCCTTCTTGAATTCTCCACTGCTACCTCCAGTCCAAGCCACAGTCATCTCCTGACTGGTCTTCCAATTTCTACTCCAAATATTTCCATATCACAGCAGACAGAATCTTTTACAACAAAAGTTAAATCATGTCACTCCTTTGCTGAAAACTCTCCAAATTTCTCCGTCCTCACTAAGATTAGAATAGAATGGTCCACAGGACTGCACATGACCTTGCCCCTGGCTTGTCTTCTGACTTCACCACCTATCCCATGTTCACTTCACCTGGACCACACTGGCCTCTTGGCTATTGCTGGAATGTGAGGAGCATGGTTCTGCCTCAGGGCCTTTGCACTTACTGTTCTCTCTCCCTGGAAGGCTCTGACCCCAGGCCACCACGGAGCTCCTTCCCTCACTTCATTTAGCCTCTGCTCATCCTAGCAGAGAGGCCTTCCCCAATGACTCTAAATAAGACAGAAATGCCACTAACCCCTCCTCCTTACTTTGATGTATTCATTGTCTGTATCACCACTTGACATATAAATTTAATAGCTATTTTCTGTTTCCTCCAACTAGATGCTTGTTCTGTGGAGCAAGGACTTTGTTTTGTTCACTGCCGTATCCCCACCCCACTTCCTAGTTCAGTGGCCGGCACATAGTAGCTGTTCAGTAAATACGTGTTCACTGTGGGAATGAGTTCGTCCACATCAGCTACCCCTTCCTGTGATTAGGAGGCAAAAGACACAAGGTTAACCTCAGCCCTAATTCCAGAGATAGATTCACGGCCCTGGGCTTTGTCACCAGAACCTACTAGACAAGGCTTCATCTAGAACAGGAGCAAGAACACCTCGGTCTTCTCAGCCTCAAATATATTGATTATGTAAGGCTTGAAGATTCTAAGACAATATGGCCTCTTTCACTTCTGAGTTGGCCAGTTAGATTTTGGTTTTTTCCCTTTTTTCCAGCATAAGAACAGGGACAAACTTGTGAAATAATCCACCTCGGATTTTCTTCTGCTATATCACATCATCAGTCTCTGTCATTCATTGTCCCAGTGATACAATCAAAGAAATGAACATTTTGGATAATGCCAACTGGTTTACCTTCTCTAGCTTCAAATGTATGTTCCTCTCCTTAGCTCTGACTTATTCTTTCATTCAACAAACTTTTGGCTGTATAGATAACTATATGAAAGACATTTACCATTAACGTGTGAAACACTAAATATCGGTTTTTACAAGGTGAAAGGTTACTGGGGGGGAGGGGTGATATAAAAGGTGGGTTGGGGTGGGGCTGAAGGCAGCTCATCGGTTGGGAAGTTAATGCAATAGCGCAGGCAATACTCAGGCGGAGCGGTGGTGGGCGGCAGGGCAGCTGCTGTGGGGTGGACGGGACAGAAGAGAGGTCACAGGAGGGCAGGGAGAGGCGTGAGTCCAGGGAAGCTCCCAGGTTTGGGGCCTGGATGGCTGAACACCCAGGAAGATCGTTTGCCCTCCCTTCCTGCTTTTTCTCCCACACCTTCCAGCTCCACTGAATTGTCCAGTTTATGCACAGACCCAACCTATCAGCCTCATCACATGTCCATTCTGAGCCTCAGCATCTTCATCCATAAATGGGGGCAATGGTAGTCGTTTCTGCCTACGTGTGCAGTGAGGAAGAAACAGTTAATCTACGTAAAGGGTTTTGGAAGGGCCTGCGACAGAATGAGCACCGAGGGAACATTAGCGACAGTCACATCACCGTCGTGATCGGTGCCATTGTCACCATCAGCAGCAGCAGCACCACCCTCGCTTGTTTCCCCACCTCCTACCCTGAACCACGGTGCTCTTTTCTATCTCAAGGAGCCATCACTATGTTCTTGGGCTTTCTTCTCTAGACCGACGCACAGTCTAACCTCTTTTTCCAGATTCTTTTCTGGCATTCTTCAAGATGCCCAAATTTCTGTCCAGGAGGAAATTTCTGCCACAAGACTTTCACTCATTCTCTAAGTAAGTTGAGTTAAAATTGAGGATCCCTCCCTCAGCCCCACAGCATTCCTTTCCTTCTGCAGCCAGGGCCACTCTCCCTCTCCCTCGGGCAGCAGAACGAAGCAATAGAATCGGGACGGAAACTTCATCCCCCGGGCAGAGGGAGCAGGCGCTGCCAACCACCTGACGGCTCCGGTTGAAACCTGCTTATTTCTTTTTCCGCTCTCTAAATGCTCACAGATGTCTGTCTGCTTTCCTCTGTTATGTGCCTTCCAAAAGAGGGGGGAGATCAGATACTTGTAAATATTTTAATCTCTCTTTTTTTTCTTTCTCTCTTAGTATCAAAAGAAACAGGGGGTGGTGAGGGGATGTTTTCCTCCTTGCGGGTGGAGTTGAAGTTGGCAAAAGCTGAAAACAACTTCATTTCCTATCCTTGGGGGATAGGAATGGTGAATTAGCTGACCAGGGAATTAGCATGAGCTCTTAACCCCTTACTCGTGCTCCATAGACTCTGAGAAGCGTTGGAAGAAACCCAAACTAGACAGTCACCAGCATAGACACAGACTGAAGTAAGAACCAGGCAGGGTCCAGCATGGGCCGTTGGTTTCTGAATTGCCGCAGGAACTTTAGATAAGGGAATTGCCCCCAGGAGGAAAGGGCAGAAAGACCACTGGTGGCCTAAGATGAGACCGGGAGAAGGACAAGGGCAGACCACAAGCATATACGCAACATGGGGCTGCTTCACAGCGTCTTTCAGAAACAGCCAGAAGGCTTAAAATAGGCAGGGGTATAGTCACAGGTGTCAGAACCTTTAAAGTTTATATCTGAGCAGCAAAATATTTATTCTAGAAGGTGTGGTATATGGGACAAATCACTCCAAATTTAAAGACTCACAGCAGGACTCATGCAAAATCTTTGAAAAGCAAATTGGCTAAATGAGTCGAGCCATAAAAATATCCATCGTCTTTGACTCAGAAATCTCATTTCTGGGGTTGGATCGTAAGGAAATTGCTCCAAATATAGAAAGAAAAAAAAAGATGTTCGCTGTAGTGTTATTTATAATAGCAAAAACAAAGCAGCAAAAATGGAAGCATTCCGTCTGCCCATTTATAAGGGAAGAGTGAGAGAACTCTTCTGGGGGAACCATCTGGCAGCATGCCTCATGAAAAACACTTGATAACATGGAAGCATTTTATAACAGTTGGAAATGACAGCTACATAGAAAATTGTGTAGACTACACTTTCGACCATCATCACAAAATATGGGGACTGTAAATTAAAAAAAAACACACTAGTGGAATAAAATAGACAAATATGTATTTATGCTTGTGACTGGGTGATGGGACCATGATTAGATTTTTTCCTTTTTTTTTTTTTGTTTTTTGTTTTTGGTCTTTTTCTCCCCCAAGAGTTTTTATAGGAGCGTTTCACTTTTAAAATGGAAAATAATTATTGGTTTTCAAGTTAGAAAACCCACCAAGAGTTTTTGCTTTAACATCTAGATGAAAAGTTTTACATGGAAGCCACCTTTCCAGAATTTTTTTCATTCCATTGTTAGTGGTGTTAAAATTCTGTCACTCCAAGCATATTAACACATCTTTGCTCCCTCAAAATGCCTGTGTTCCCTTAGCTTCCACGCAGAAGTAATTGTGGTGTACACAGCGGAATATAGACCTGCTTACACAGGAAGACCCAGAGGAAGGTAAGATAAAATCTTCCACTGGGTGACCTGATTTACCTGACACATCGCGTTCTCCTGGTCAGATCTTGCAGAAGAACTGCCTTCTGTATCCCCGGCCAGCAGCCTGCAGAATGTAGATATGAGGGGACTGGAGAAATGGAGAAGGAGGAGGGTCTGAGTATGAGAAATCCTTCCCTTCAGGCCTGCAGAAACAGTCTGAGACCTGTGTGCCAGGAGCCACGGGAGGTGTCAGGCCTGGGCCTGCAATACCACTCAGAAGTCCCCACCCAGCAGCTGCTGCAGAAAAGAGAAACATAGAAACACCCGGCACTCACCACCTTGACTCCTAAAGACACAGAGCTGCTGGCAGGGAATCACTAGGCCGGTATGAGACAGGGAGCCCCAGCGGTGCCACGTGAGCCCCGGCTCTGAGTTCCTGTTGGAACTGGACTGAAGCTGATACCTTCAGTCAGAGAAGAATCATCAAGGCCCCCCAGGGGCCTGGGGTGAGTGAGCCCCTGGCAGGAGGGCATTGTTGCTTAAAGGGCATTTTTTGGCGTCCTGCTTGAGATAGCCTGTAAGACTTGCCTCTTAATTATGACTGTCCTATTTGTGAAAGTGAAAGGAACTTGTTAATAGATGCATAAGGAAACAAACAAAAGGGTGCCACCCTCAGAAGGCCCTCACTTTGTCAGAATCACCCCTGGTTTGGCAGTTTCCACATGGCTTGGAGGGTGCTGGGTCTCTGAACCCTCTGACTTTCTCCCGCCCCACACCCCTCCACATCCCTCCCATCCTGAACACCCACCCCACCTCTGTTTATGTACCTTTTGTTCAGCCAATCAAAGAGCTGGAATTTAACCCTGTGTACCCTTTTTCCCAGATTGAATAATTATCAACTCATGGCCAGTCTTATTTCACCTGCACTGCTACCATTTCCTCTGCACTGCTACCATTTCCTCCTTCCCCATCAATTGTTTTGAAACAAATCCCAAATGTGACATCCTTTCATCCATAAAGTGTTCATATCTAAAAGACAAAGTCTTTTGGAAACCATTGTCCCTACCCCCTGCTCAACTTTAAAAAGTTAATAATTCCTCAAGATCATCAAATATCCAAGGCAACGTTTAATTTTTTCCTGATTATCTCATACTTTTTCTGTCTATTTGAATCAGGATCCAAATAAGTTCCTTATAACTGTGATTGATGGCCATGTCTCAAGACAAAGAACTGAGTTCTGAAACCACAAAATCCAAACTTAGGTCAGCTAGCAGGTGACAGTCTCAGCGGATAGCAGTCATCAAAGCCAAGTATTCATTCATTAACTCATTCAACAAATATTTACCAAGGACCTCGGGCGTACCAGGCCTGTGCACTCTACTAGGATATAATGGTGGCTACGATCATGTCTAGAAACTGCACCATAGAGGGAGTCTGGTGAGGAAAGCAGACATAGGTCAAAGGTTTGCAAATACCACAAATAAATGTGGTATGTAGAAGACTGAGAAGTGCTATGAGGAAAGGTCCTACCGGCACCAGTAACCTGGAGTTTACATAGCTCTAAAGGACAGAACTGAGATCAACAGATTAAGTGTTGGGGAACCAGATCTGGGCACAGTAAAGGGAGGAATTAAAAAGTCACTGAGCAGGAAAAGAAGCAAGAATATGCAATCCATAGTGAAGAGAAAAACCAAATACCACCAACAGATCAAGAAATGACACAGATGATAGAGTTAGTAGACAGGGTGCTAAAACAGCTATTACTCAGTATGTTCAAGAAGGTAGATGAAAACGTGGTCATAAGGATGGACGTGGAAAATATTTTTTCAAAAGACGTCAAATTTTGCGAACGCTAAGTAAAAGAAAGCAGGAGTTGCTATAAAATATCAAAGTGGATTTCAGAGCAAGAATATTTGCAGGGATAAGAGAAGGGTCGTTTTATGCTAATAAAGGAGGAAATTCATCAAGAGGACATAATATTCATAGATATGGGGTTGGCCAAAAAGTTCGTTCGGATTTTTTTCGCATGCTGTTACAGAAAAACTTGAACAACTTTTTGGCCAGCCCAATATTTATACACCAGATAACAGAGCTTCAAGACACATGAAGCATAATGTCCTTGGTCACTGGCAACATAATTGGGTACATAGAAAATCAAAAAAGATACAAAGAATTATTAAAATTCATAAGAAATTTACTGGTCACTGAATACAGGATCAACATACAATGTTTCTCACTTTAGCCATTCTGATGGGTATATAGTGGTATCACATTGTAGTTTTAATTTGCATTTCCAGGGTGACATTTTAATATATTTATTGACTATTCAGAAATTTCCTGTACAAGTCCTTTGCCCATTTTTCTATTGGGTTGTCTGTCTTTTTTCTTTATTGATTTGTAGGAGTTCCTTGTGTATTCTATATATGAGTCCTTTGATAGATATACATTTGGCAAATATGTTCTTCCACTCTCTGATTTGCCTTTTCACTTTTGGTCCAGTTGTAAATTTACTACATCTTTTTGCTTTGCTTCCTGATTCTGGAGCTGAACTCTGAAGATGATATTTCCCCTTTGACAGCTGGCTTGATGATATGCTTTGTCAGTGGAAGAAACTGGAGGCTGGTTGCAGGGCTGGAAGATGAGATACTTTATACCCTCTGTTGTCCTAGTTTCACATGGAGCAGCAAACGGAGCAGCATATGTGGGCCCCGTGGGCCCCGGCTGTTAACCACAGCGCCGGGCTGCCCTTGTGGTTCAGGGACAAGCACTCTCCAGCTATCCTTTGCTGCTGTCATAGCAGACAGGGTGTTCCCGTGGCAGCCGTGCCCCCTCCTCGGAGGTCTAGATCTCAGCTGCTCAGGGCTCCCCTTCTAAGTTTTTTTTTTTTTTAAAGCTCTTTATTGGAATTTAATTGCTTTACACTGTTGTGCCAGTTTTTGAGGTACACCAAAGTGAATCAGCTGTATTTACACATATATCCCCACATCCCCTCCCTCCCGCCTCTCCCTCCCACCCTCCCCATCCTGGCCCTCTAAGGCATCACCCATCATCGAGTTTTAAGCTCTTTTCTTGTTCACTTTTCCCTCAGGCCCAGGTTAGTAGCTGCTTCCTGTGGTCACTACCTTTATTACATCTTAGCATTCTCCTTACCTTTACAAATAGTGACCACCCTTTTCCTTTTTTTTTTTATATTTTTGTATTAAATTTTCCTGTTCATATTGTTGGTGTGTCTCCCGACTGGCTTCTGACTTACACACTCCTGATAGTAGTATTTTGTGAATAAAAGTTCTTAATCTTAATGTGTTTTGACAGCTTTGTCGACAATCAATTGGTCCAACATGTGTTGGTCTAGTTCTAGGCTTTCCGTTATGTTCCATTGATCTACAGAGCTGTCTTTATACCAGGACCACACTGTCTGGATTATGGTGGCTATATGATACGGTCTTGAAATCAGATAGTATTAGTTTTCCAACTTTATTCTTTTCTCAGATTTGTTTTAGCTATTTCAGGTCCTTTGAATTATCATATAAAATTTTAGAAACAGCTTGCGGATTTCTATAAAAATGTCTTCTGGGATTTTAATTGGGATTGTGTTAAATCTATCCATCCTTCTGGGTTGAATTAACACCTTAACAATATTGAGTCCTCTGATCCATGAACTTGGGCTGCCATAACAAAACACCATGCACTGGGGGGCTTAAACAACAGAAATTTATTTCTTGCAGTTCTGGAGGCTGGGAAGCCCAAGATCAAGGTGCCAGCAAGGTAGTTTCATTCTGAGGCCTTTTCTCTTAACTTATAGACAGCTGCCATCAGGCTATGTGTTTACATGACTTCTTTCTGTCTATACCAGAGACAGAGACAGAGACAGAGACAGAGACAGAGACAGAGAGCGCGCGCGCACAAGAGCTCCTCAGTGCTGCTTCTCGTATGAACACTAATCTACCAGATTAGGGCTTTCTAACCTTATGACCTCATTTAATCTTGACTACTTCCTAGGAGGTCCCATCTACAAATACAGTCACACTGGGGGTGAGAGCTTCAATATATGGATTTGGGGTGTGGGGGAGAACACAATTTAGTCCATAGCAAACATCACATATCTTCCATTTATTTAAGTGTTTGTTGACGTCTCTTAACAATTTTTAAAACTTTTCAGTGTCTTGCACATCTTTTGTTAAATATATCCCTATGTATTTAATATTTGTGATGCTATTATAGATTATGTTTTTAAAGATTTCAGTTTCCAATTTTGTTGCTAGTATATAAACATACAATTTGGGAGTTCCCTGGCAGTCCGGTGGTCACGACTCGGTGCTTTCACTGCCGTAGCCCAGGGTTCAGTCCCTGGTTGGGGAACTAACAACCCACGAACCTTGCGGTGCAGCCAAAAAAATTTTTTTATTTTTATATATAATATACCTTGTATCCTGAAACCTTCTTAAACTCACTTTTTAGTTCTCAGAGCTTTTTTTAGAAAAACATCAGGTCATCTGTGAGCAGAGATGGCTTTATTTCTACCTTTCCATCTGTATGCATGATTTTCTTTTTGTTTGTTTGTTTGTTTTCCCTTATTACACGTGCTAGAACCTCCAGTTACAATCTTGAACATATGCGGAGAGAGAATTCATCCTTGCCTTTTTTTTAAAGAAGTTTTATTGAGATATAATTGACGTACAATAAACTGCATATAATTAAAGCGTACTATCCTTGCCTTTTTCCCTATATTAGGGAGAAAGTATTCAATATTTTACCATTAAGGATAATGTTAGCTATAGGTTTTCTTAGGTGCCTTTTACCAGGTTGAGGAAGCTTCCTTCCGTTCATAGTTTCTTTTTTTTCTTTCTTTCTTTCTTTTCTTTTCTTTTTTCTTTTTTCTTTTTTTTTGTGGTATCAGTTGCTTATTGCTACAATAATGCTGTGTAACAAGGAACCACAGAACCTCAGTGATATACAACAGTGCTCATCGCTCACCTGTATGGGGTCAGATGGAGGCCAGCTGGGCAGCCCTGCTCTTCTCGGTGAGGCTCATTCACATGTCTGGGAGTCTGGACTGGCCTTGGCTTGTTCCAGACTGTCTTTTTTTTTTTTTTTAATTAAGTATAGCTGATTTAAAATGTTGTGTTCATTTCAGGTGTACAGCAAAGTGATTCAGTTTTATATTATATAAACTGTGTGTATGTATGTGTGTGTGGTCTTTTTCAGATTCTTTTCCATTATAGGTTATTATAAGATATTGAATATAGTTCCCTGTGCTATACTACTGTATACTGTATACTGTCCTTGTTGTTTATTTATTTTATATATAGTAGTATGTATTTGTTAATCCCAAACCCCTAATTTATCCCTTCCCCCATTCATAGTTTCTTAAGAGAAACTATCATAAACGGGGAAATTTTGTCAAATGCATTTTTTTTGTTGAGATGATCATATAATTTTTTCCTTTATTCTGTTAATAAGTTTAATTACACTAATTGATTTAAAAATATTAAACCAACCATGAGTCCCTGGGATAAACCCCAGTAGGTCATGATGTATTATCCTTTTTGTATGTTTCTGGGTTTGATTTCCTAATGTTTTGCTAAGAATTTTTGCATTGATATTCGTGAGGGATACTGTTCTATAGTTTTCTTTCTTAGTAACATCTTTGCTTTGGGTATCAGGTGCTATCTTCATAAGATGAGTTATGAAGTCTTCTCTACTTGGGGGAAAAATTGTATATCACTCGTATTATTTCTTCCTTACTATTTTATATGACTCACCAATTAAGCCATGTGGGCCTTGAATTTTCTTTATAGAAAGGTTTCTCAAATTATAACTTTAACTTCTTTAATAGAAATAAGGTTATTTGAATTTTCTATTTCTTTTTGAGTCAGTTTTGGTAATTTGTATCTTTGAAGAAGTTTGTAAAGCTCTCTTTAGTTGTTGAATTTCTTGGTGTTAATCTGTTTATATTATTTCCTTTTTGTCCTTTACTGTCTCTAGGCTATATGGTGATGTCCCTTCTTTCATTCTTGGTGTCAGTAATTTGTGTCTTCTCAGTATTTTTCGTGATCATTCTAGCTAGAGGTTTATCACTTTTATTCTTTATTTTTTGAAATAGCTTTTATTTCCTTCATCTTCTCTACCATTTGTTCTCTCTTTTTTTAAGATTTATTTTATTATTTATTTATTTTGGCTGCATTGGGTCTTTGTTGCTGTGCATGGGCTTTCTCTAGTTGTGGCGAGTGGGGGCTACTCTTCATTGTTGTGCGGGCTTCTTGTTGCGGTGGCTTCTCTTGTTGCAGAGCACAGGTTCTAGGCGCGGGCTTCAGTAGTTGTGGCTTCAGTAGTTGTGGCTCTCAGGCTCTAGAGCACAGGCTCAATAGTTGTGGCACATGGGCTTAGTTCCTCTGCAGCATGTGGTCTCTTCCTGGGGCAGGGATCGAACCCGTGTCCCCTACATTGGCAGGTGGATTCTTAACCACTGCACCACCTAGGAAGTCCAACCATTTGTTTTCTATTCCATTTATTTCTGCACTCATCTTTATAATTTCTTCCTTCCACTTATTTTAAGTTTATTTTGCTTTTCTTTTTCTTCTTCTTAAAGTGGAGTCTTAAGTCATTCATTTAAACCTTTCTTCTTTTCTAATATAAGCCTTTAAAACTCTAAGTTTTTCTCTAAGCTTTGTTATAATTGCATTCTATTCAGAATATCTATAGATTTTCTATATTGCTTTCATTGTCATTCACTTCAAAATATATGATTTCTTCTTTGACCTAAAAATTATCTAATTGTTTATCAAATATTGGGGTGATATTTCACATATCTCCTTATCACTGAAATCTATTTTAATTCCATTGTGGTCAGAGAACATATTCTACATCATGTCAGTCCCTTTCAGTTTATTGACTCTGTTTTATTGCCCAGTATGTGGTCTCTCTTGGTGAAGATCCCTGTGCACTTGAAAAGGTGCTCTATTCTGCCACTGGTCAGGACAGTGTTCTATAAACATCAATTGACAGTGGTTGATAGTGCCACTCGCGTTTACAGAGCCTTACTGATTTTCTATTTCTTTTATCAACCACTGATCACTGCCAATTATTAGTTCTGTAAGTTTTGGGTTCATATATTTTGAAACTGTTATTAGATGCCTTCAGATTTAGTATTGTTAATGTCTTCTGTTTTTAAACTAGGTTTTCCCCATACAGCTAAAGCAGAAAACAAAGACAACAACCAAAAATACTTGTTACAACATTTTTTCATAAATTCCAATTTTTAAATAGTCATAGAATTGAGTAAAAACAGAGAAGAATAAAAATCAAGCACCTTTAGAGAGAGAAAGCAGCATGACCCTTTTAGAACATCTTTCAACATCATTTTCCATGAATATGATAATATCTTTTTATCACCAAATAATCATGAACATTTTTCTATACCATAATTATTCTTCAGTGTTATTTTTAGTGGCCATGTAATATTCCATATGGAAGACCATAATGAAATTAACTTTCCATTACACTTACAGTAATCTCTTTCATTTTAATCTTATAGCTACCCATTCACTGGAATCTCCTTTCCAACTTCCCCCTCTTTGTTCTATTGCCTTTCCTGTCAGTTTAGGGTAATCCACAGAGTTACTTGGATGAGTTCTCCACCTGCCTCTAAGATGTAGATACGCGTGTTTCACAACACAGGCCCCAGGTGGAACCCTCTGGTTGACCCCTAGAACTAGTCCTCCAACTAACAGCCATTTAGTCCATAAACTCTTCTGAAATGTTTGTTCAACCAATGCTGCATCTACCCAAATGTGCCATCACCCTGCTCCTCCAATACCATTCTAAACACCTTGTTATGGGAAGCTGACTTACTGATTTTTTTGTTAAGGTTGCACCCTTGCAGAGCTGTTTGGCCTCTGTAATGGACTCCACGGAAACCCTTCCTCTGTCCGCTCGCAGACCTTTCAGCAGGTCTGCATACCCACTGCCCCTCTGTGTGCTTTGCTGCTAACAGCTTGCACTGATGATTTTCACAGCATTGACCTTGGGCACTAAAACAACTTCACTCTGGGAATTTCACACTTTGCCCTGGGCAGCCTCTAGCCAATAACTAACTGATCTGAGAACATAAAAGCCCAGCTCTTTGAATTCAAGGTGGTCAGCTCTGCGTTCCCCATGGGATCAGGCTGACTGTGGGACCTGAAATCTGGCTTTCGCTTAGTTTCCTCCCCTTCCCTTCTCTTGCTCCCCTACAAATTTCTCCTGAGAGCAGTCCCTTTATAAATCACTTGCACCCAAATCTGTGGCTTAGGGTCTTCTTTTAGTAGAACCCAACCTAAGACAGCATGCAAATGCCACCCAAAGCATTACTCAAAGTAGGTTCCCCCCAACTCTCACCCACACTGCTAACCCCCACCTTACAAACCACAAAAAGCTGGTACCAGACTTTAAAACAAGTTGACATCTGAACACCTATGCTTGTACTGAAAAAATCATAGGGGTTTCTATTCTCTTTATAAAAGAATTCACAACAGAGTTCTAAATATAGGGAATTCCACTTGTGTGTTTAAAATAAAATTACAAAATTTGCCTCCCCCCCCCCCCAAAAAAACTGACCTAGGGCAACTTTTCCAGAAATAACATATCCTGTATAAAGCAGTGGCCCATATAACAACCCGATAACTGAGACTTTGAAAGCTCTCTCTGTGAAAGTGGCTTTCTCCTGGGGCCCCCTGGTAAGTCTCTGACTCTTTTCCTCAACCTCCTCGCTCATACCCTGAAGGAAGTTGCCATGGTGACCGTGGGCCAGTGACCTCTGGAGTAGTTTAGACTCAGAAGAAAGGGCTTCCGCTGGCTTGGCTAAGAAGCAGAGAGCTGAGATGCAAATGGCATTTTCCTCGGTCAATCGGGGCAAATATTTAACTAGTTTAGCCTTGGAGACATGAAGAAAGTGCTCAAACAACTTCAGATGCACTGGAGCTAACGCTGGTTTCACCCTGCTACCCAGGAGTAGAAGCATTAACAATATACCTCGCCCAGAGCCTAGTTCAGACAGATGCATGCACTTAAAGGAAGGCCATCTTCAGGGAGGCGGATTGGGACTGAATGGCTCTAATTAATTTATTATTGGAGTTCACTGGTACAAAGAGAGGGTCACTACATATGCAAATGATGCTGTTTTTAATCCCAGGACCTAACCGCACTTAACCAAGGAAATGAAAGCTATCTCACGTTTATCTAATTAGCTCATTCGAATAGAAGAGAAGCTGGGGAGGGAAAAATAGGCTTGAATTCAGAAATCCGCCCACATGAATCATTCCTCACGCCCTTAACAGAGACCCTGCTGAACTCTTTCCTCAGTACTTTTAAAAAAAATGTTATTAATATTTGCAATTACAAAAACGGTATGTGCTCATTGTAAGGAGCCTTCCATACCTTTCTTGGCAATGATTTAAAAAGACACAGCCATTCCCCATGGTCTCCCCCTGGCCCCCACTGTAAACTGCTCCTGCTATGTAACCTTATACCACGGTATCATGGGGATTCCTCCAGGTCTGCATATGTGCATCTAATTCATTCTTCAATGCCTCCATAATATTCTATACAAGTCTGTCCTATAATTTTCTATAACACTATAATTTATTCAACATTCACCTGTTGATGGACAATTCTGATTTTATCCATCTTTTGTTTCTATATAGTTACAATCTTGTATACATGGATATATCTATATACATAGCTATCTGTAGATATATATACATCTTACTGTATGTATACAATTTTGTATATCTTAATGTGTATATATATATTATATATACACATACTGATGTTTTTGTTTCAATAGGATATACATTCCCAAAATTGGAATCAAAGGATGTGTTCATTTTTACTTCTAACAGTCACCTTGAGATAGCTTTCCCAAAGGGGCTTAGCAATTCACATACCCATTAGCAATGCGTGAGAGTCCCTGCTTACCCACGTACTTGACAACACTGGATGTTATCAGTCTTTAATTTTTGCCAATCTGATGAGTGAATATGGTATTAATTGTTGCTTTGCTTTGCACGTCCCAGACTACAAGTAGAGCATCTTTTCAAATGTTTCTCAGCCATTTGTGTTCTCTCATCTGTGAAATGCTTGCTCCTATCCTTGGTCCATTTTTTTTGTTTTGTTTTGTCTTTTCCTTATCTGGTTATATATTAAGCATATTATTTATTGTCTGTCATAGGTACCATTGTCAGCCCTTTGACTAAGTGGGACTGGATCATTTTTGTCCCTTCCTTGACAGTTTCACTTGCGAATGTCAGCTTTCACCATTTTTTCCAAGCTAATGGACAAAGGCATGGGACTGGGGAGAAGTATGTCATGACGACAGATCAGAGAGGAGATTCAAGTGACCAGAGCAGTGAGCCTGTGCTGGGAGGCTGCAGAAACCAAGTCGGACAACATTTAGCATCTGTGATACTCATATCTGGTAGAGGGAGAGATGAATGGTTTTTCCAGAAGCCAATCAATTTCTGTTCTGCTGTAAATGTTCCTCCTTCTCTTAGAATGGGCCATTATCTAGCTCACCCCTACTCATCCTTCAAAATTCCGCCCAAACATCACCTCCTCTGAAAAGCCTTCCTTGACCCACCTACAAGCTGACCCAGAAGCCCCTCCCATGTGTGATTCTATTCTAGCTCTTGTTGGACCACATTATAACCCATCAATCTCCCCCTGTAGGCTGAGTGCCCCTTTACAACAGGACTCCTTTTGGAGCTCACGTCCTTCCCCAGGGTCTGGTACATTTATGAGGGCCCTGTTTGTTCAAAGAATGGCTTTGAACAAATCCAGCAAACTTTTATTCAGTACCACTGTTCCAGGTGCTGTGGGAGTGACAGAAGAATTATAACACATGATCCCTGATCTCAGAGTGATTAAAATCTAGCTGAGACATAAGAACACGCTAAAACTGAGACAGCAGCACGTGAAAGTGACCACGCTTAGGTAGAACATTATGTAATTGACACTCTAATTGTTATAGAAGGCCTGGGCTGGGGTGAGGGGGTGCAGGGAAGAGTTAGGGAGGACATGGGACTTGATCTGGATGTTTTTGATGGGAGGGTGGGATTGGGGTGGGGAGTAAGAAGAAATAAGGGCAGTCAGGCAGGGCAGCAGTGGGCAAAGGTGTCAACTGGGAAAGAGCACGTGGTGATTGTGAAGCAGCGAGGAGGCTAAAGGGACCAGGGCAGAGAGTTTGTGCTGGGAGGGGGAGGAGAAGGCAAGCACGCGGGACAGCATCTAGCTTCCCAGGGCAGAATTCCTGCGTTATTATGCGTGTGCACACTGCCTCCCCCAGACTTGCTGGCTGATTTTGGCTCTCTGCCATGTGCTCTAAAGATGTGTTCACATGTCTCTCTCATTAAATTGTAAGCTCCTGGTTTGGACTGTGGTTTGCAGAATAATGGCCACCCACCAAAAGATGTCTGTGTCCTAGACCCCAGACCTCTGAATATGCTGTATTACCTGGCAAAGCGGAACTGAGGTGGCAGATGGAATCAAGGTTGTTAATCAGCTGACCTTGACACAGGGAGAATAGCCTGGATTATCCAGGTGGGCCCAATGTGATCACATGAGTCCTTAGAAGTGGCCCAGGGAGGCAGGAGAGGAGAGTCAGAAGGAGCTGGGACTGTGGGAGAAGGTCAGAGCAACACAGTGTGAGAAGGATTCAGCTCACTGCTGCTGGCTTTGAAGATGGAGGAAGGAGGCCACGAGCCAAGGAGTATGGGCAGCCTCTCGAAGATGGAAAAGGAAAAGAAACCAACTCTCCCTAGTGCTTCCAGAAAGAAACAAATTCCTACTGACATCTTGATTTTACCCAGTGAGATCCATTCCAGACTTCTGACTCCAGAAGAGAATAAGAGAATAAATATGTATTGGTTAAGCCACTAAGCTGGAGATAATTTGTTGCAGCAGCAAGAGGAATCTAACTCGAGAGGGACCATGTCTTATCTGTATTTACATACTCACATAGCCTGGCTCGGTTTATGGTGGTGCCCAATAGATGCTTACTTAATGCAGCTGCATAAAGAATTCCTCCTGACTCCTGACTCCCGTCCCTCCCAGAAAACACAAAGCAAACGCTATCAAACACACCCCTGGGCTCAGCGCCACGTGCTCTAAGTCCATCTGCTCCTCAGCACAGATTTTGCTTTTGCTGTTATAAATAACACCAGAGCAAACATCTCCTCTGTTTTGAAACCATTCGCTTGCCCTAAGCAGAATTCCTGGGTCAGATAATGGACATTTTTTATGGCTCTTGACCCATTTAGCCAACTTATTTTCCAGAGAGTTCGAGCTAATTTACACATCCCCTTGTAATTAAACACCATCCTCTACCACAACTGGACCCAGCAGGGCCCTCATGCACAGCCTCCTCCCTGCACATTAAACTTGTCCCTGCTCTGATGTCAACTGTATAAATTCTTGCCCCAGAGACTCAAGGGGGCCTCCCACACGGAGCAGAGGTCCTGCTATGGTGGCAAGAGCAACTTCTCCGCAGCCACGAGAAACATTCCTTAGGGATAAGGCTGGTCCAGGAGGGAGGAACTTGACACATCCCTAGCTTATTTTTAGTCAGCAATTACAACAAAAGATTTTTTTAAGAGTTACAAGAAATGATCTGCCTGCGTTCGGAAAGCTGGTAATTTTCCAATGTCCCCAGATAGGTAGCCTGGGAATTGCAGCTGACTGACCCAGAGGGAGAAACTGGTTGATTTAAAGGTCTGGTTCTTTTTCCCCTTTGCAACCTACTGGGCATTGTGTTTGGGGTTTGGTTTTGTTTTTAACAAGTTTTTTGTTGATTGTGCTAATAAGAGCATCAAGGAAGCAAGAACAAGATTAGTCATTTTTCCACCTGCTTCCAGCCAGCAGGACAGAGACAGACCTGCAGGCTGCATCTTCCCTTAGGAATGACTACCTCCTGACTTTAGGGAAGAAAAAGTCCCATAAACCAAACTTTGCTTGTCTCTGCTTCCTCACTCACAGGAGTCTTCCTGGGCTCGGGTGTAAGGATCGCATTCAAGCCTGAGGAGGCCACCAGGGTGGGGCAGGCCTGCCAAGGCCTCCTAGAGAGTTTGGAATCAGAGGCTCCCGGGAAGGGGCCGTTCCTGTCTCAGGCTCGCTGATGTGAGCAGGCCGCCTGGAGGCTCCCCCCTCCCTTTCCGCTCGCCCTCCACTCTCTGTCCTCAATCCGGCCCCCATCTCTGGTGAAACAGGGCCTATGCAGCCTAGCCTAGGAGGGCAGAGGACTGTCCAAAGGTACCTTGGTTTTGCCTGAATGTGCTTGATCCAAAGCATGGGAAAAACCTTGGGAGTCTGGAGATCTCCACTGTAGTCTTGGCCCCTCCCCAGACTTCCCTTGTGACTTTGGGCCTCAGGTTACCTCTCTGTGAAATGGCCAAGCAATCCTGCTTCCCAGGGAACAAGCACATGCCCCAGGAGAAAAGAGCAACAAATGTTTCAAAATCCGTCCCTGATGTGGCTGCTGAAACAGCTCACAGAGCAAAGCCGTTGTCCCAGACCCTCCACAAGGCCTCTTCCTCCCGCTGCCCCTGCCCCCCACCTGCACCCCGACGACAGAGCAGCCGACCTCCAGCCTCCGGCGGGCCTCAGGCCACTTCCCAAGCCATAAATTTCCTCTGGCACTTTGAGGCTCCCCCAGGAGGATTCATGAGACCGCAGCAGGAAATGAGGAACATATTTTTAAATCAGAAGGGGAAGCGATGTCTTTGTGTCAGATAAGTGGCCTGGATCCAGGGCTGAGCGACGGTGGCGCATTTCCCCTCGCAGACAGCAGGTGCTCTTCTAGATGTGGTTATGGCAACAAAATAAATGATGGATAATTGCTTTTGTGACAACTTGCCAATTAAATTAGACTCAGCAGAATAACATAATGACAATTTGTTATGCTCCGGTGGGCACTAACATACCAATCATAATTAAATGCTATGACTGAAATAGAATACCGCTCGACGCAGGAATATATAACCCCAATTCCCTCTCCACGAAACATTATAGGTTGAGGCTTGATTTTAATTTCGGGAAGATAATGGCATTAGTGCATATCCAAGTGGGTTTGTGGAGAGGCCTGCGGTGAGGGGAGATGGGCCTGGGTGGGAAGACTGGGCCTGTAAGGAGATGCCCTGGGGGATGCACTCCAAGGTCAAGGGGAAGAGGGGAGTGGCCCCTGGTTGTGAAAACAGTGCTTCCTGGGCTGGAACTGTGCCTGGTCCTGTCCGCCCAGCTGGGGAGGCCCCTGCGATGACTCTGCAGTGACAGGGACTGTGTTGCAGCATTGCCAAGCCCCACTCCAGAATGTTCCAGGGGCAGGTTCTTGAATGAGAAGCCCAAGCTCACACTTTATGATAAAGGGGCGCTGAAGGTGTGCCAGGCATGGACCCAGTACTCTTCCCCCATAAGGCATTTTCTCCTTAACTAAAGTGAGGAGCCACCCTCAGAGAAGAGGGACTTACCCAAAATCACAGTTTGTCCATCCAAACCCAGATTGTCTGCCTTCAAAGCCCCTTTCTCCATGTTTCCACCACACTCCTCTCTCCTCGTACTTGCGAGCTGCACAAGGCAGTTAGGTCACTAAATATGAGGGAAGGAAACTCAGGGGAGAAACATAAAAGGCTGAGTGGAGATGAAATGTCTGCTCAGCTCACCTACCCTGTCATGTACAGCCCCACCTTCCTGGTCACAGCTGATTGGACCAGGAGGGGACAGCTGACCCAGCCAATCACATTCTCCCTCTGGGGAATTTGCAACTGAGCTACCTCAGTTCCATGAAATGGTCATGTGGGTCTCCCTCCCTTTGAATGCTATAATAGAATAGACTGGTGGCTTATAAACAACAGAAACTTATTTCTCACAGTTCTGGAGTGTGGAAAGTCCAAGATCAAGGTGCTGGTAGACTTGGTGTCTGGAGAGACCAACATCCTGGTTCATTGCCATCTTCTGGATCTTCTGCCTTACATGGCAGAAGGGGCAAGGGCGCTCTCTGGGATCTCTTTTATGAGGGCACTAATCCCACCCATGAGGGCTCCACCCTCATGACCTAGTCACCTCCCAAAGGCCCCACCTGCAAACAGCATCACTTGGGGGATTAGAATTTCAACAGATGAGTTTGGGAGGACACAATCCTTCAGTGTATAGCAACATCGATTTTATAAGAGCTTCTCTATATTATAACATACACACAGTACATGCAACACTTAAAGGCTATAGCTCAACTATCAAAAATTTGACCTAAACTGGATATTCTGATAATATTAATTATATATTCAAATTTTAATTGATGTATTAATCTCAAACCATTCCATAAAAGATTGGAGGCTTTTTTAAATCAAGTAACTATGATATTGTTTGCTTTTTTAAAGTTTAGAATGGAGTTCCATAGAGATAAAAAGGATGGTTGAAATTTCTCTCTTATTCTCTTAAAAATCTTTACTGAGCTTTCTTTTAACTTAATAATGTAAAGACAAATTATATAATACTAAAATGTTTAAAATAAAAATCCACCCTCATGAAGCCTACTCCTCAAGTATGACCACTCACATCAAGTTAGTGTGTATCCTTTCTTCCCTGCCTGCACCACTATTTGAATGTGAATATGGACCTGATGCACTTATGAATACGCTGATAGGATATTTGGGATTTGCTTCAAATAACCCATGGGGGGGGGTAGGCAAGTGAATGGGATGGAAAATGAATAACCAAGAGTTGAAAATTGTTGCAACAAGGCTTTGGGACTGGAGGGGTTTGTTATACACTTTATTTTTATGTGCTTGAAAGTTTCTAAAATAATAGCTTAAAATTTTAATAATTCTTTTACTATTTTAACTATTTAAAAAAATGAGGGACTCTCCTCATGGCACAGTGGTTAAGAATCTGCCTGCTAATGCAGGGGACATGGGTTCAAGCCCTGGGCCAGGAAGATCCCACATGCCACAGAGCCACTGAGCCCGTGCGCCACAACTACTGAGCCCATGTGCCACAACTACTGAAGCCTGCGTGCCTAGAGCCCGTACTCTGCAACAAGAGAAGTCACTACAATGAGATGCCTGCACACTGCAATGAAGAGTAGGTCCCGGCCTCTGCAACTAGAGAAAGCCCACATGCAGCAACAAAGACCCAACGCAGCCAATCAATCAATCAATCAATAAACCTTTTAAAAACAATGGACTTATACTTTATGTAATAATTTTCACTTTGTTTTTTACCTTAGCTAACTGCTTATTGTGGACAATATTCCAAATCTCTACAACACAGATCAGCCCTATTCTTCCTAATATTTCTTTTTTTTACTTTCTGGCTGCACCATGTGGTATGTGAGATCTTAGTTCCTTGACCAGGGATCAAACCCGCACCCCAGCAGTGGAAGCATGGAGTCTTAACCACTGGACTGCCAGCGAAGTCCCAGCCCTACTCTTTCTAACAGTTCTCCATTCTATGAAAATTCCACAAATTAAACTCTCTCACCCTGAAGGATTTTGCAGTGTTCTTCTACAATAATTAATGCTAAGTAAACCTACTTAGGCATATATCTCATCTCTCTTGAAGGAGGGTTTCTGTATGATAAATTTCTAAAAGTATAATTTCTGGGTCAAAGGGCAAATGTATTTTAAATTTGACTGATATTGCCACATGCTTCTTTTAAAATGTTACAACAGCAAAAATCAACAAGTGGGACTATTGGATTGACGAAAAATTTTGTTTGGGTGTTTCCATAACATCTGACATAAAAACCTGAACGAACTTTTTTGGCCAACCCAAGACATCAAACCTAAAAGCTTCTGTACAGCAAAAGAAATGCTCAGCAAAGGGAAAAGGCAATCTACAGAATGGGAAATTTTTGCAAGTCAAGTATCAGATAAGGGGTTAATATCCAAAATCTATAAAGAACTCATACAACTCAATAATACAAAAACAATCTGATTTTAAAATGAGGAGAGGAACTAAATAGACATTTTTCTGGAGAAGACATCCAAATGGTACAAGAAAAGATGCTCAACATGACTAAACTTCAGGGAAATACAAATCCAAACTACAATGAGATATCACCTCACACCTGTAAGAATGGCTATCATCAAAAAGACAAAAAATAAATGTTGGAGAAGATGTAGAGAAAAGGGAACACTGTTGGTAGGAATGTAAATTGGTTCAGCTACTATGGAAAACAATATGGAGATTCCTCAAAAAATTAAAAATAGAACTACCATAAGATGCAGCAATCCCATCTCTGGGTATTTACCCAAAGGAAATGAAAACAGGTTATCGAAGAGACGTAAGCACTACCACGTATATTGCACACACACAAAAAAGTTATAGCAAGTTTCAGTTTCAACTACGTATGCCTTTTTATCTGTATCCTTCCAAACACACAGTATTAACAATCTGGTTAACTTGGGTTGCCAGTTCTAACAGGGACAAATAGACTTCATTTTGCTTTGATTTATGTTGTGTCCAGTGTTGCTAACGTTGCACGTTTTTTCATGGTAGACATGCCACATTTATTCCTTCTTCCATGAATTGCCAAAGAGCCCTTGCTTGTTTTATCATGGTATTTCTTTCTCTTATTGATTCATAGCAGCTCTTTGTGTATGATAGATGTTAACCTTCTGTCTAGTGTATATGTTTAAAACATTTTCTTCCCATTCTTTAACTTCTGTTTGTGGTATTTTCGCCTTTCAGAAGTTGTGGTCATTGTTTCTTTTATATAGTCAGAACTGCACTCTTTCCCATCCATCTGCTGAGTTTCATGTCATGTTCAAAAAGGCCCTATATTTTCTTCTAGTACTTTCATAGCTTTAATTTTTATTTTTATATTTTTAATTAGTGTGGGATCTGTTTTGAGTATGGTACCAGATAGAGAACTAAATTAAAAATTTCCCTGAAATTCACAACCTATTCCCAACACTGACTATTTAATAATCCATCCTGTTTTCATTGATGTGAAATGCCATCTTTGTCATATACTTAATACCCATTCAAACACAGGTTTTTTTCTGATCTCTGTTGTACTCCTCTGGTCTAATTGCCTATTTATACCTACATTATGTTGTTTTAATTATTGTTGCTTTATAATACATTCGATAGCTGGCAGATACATCACATTCTGATATTTCAAATTTTGTTCACTATTCTCATGCAGTTATCCTCCCTGATGAACTTTATTTTCAAGCTGTTCAGAATAAAAACTTCAATGGGATCTGATTAGAGTTGCCTTAAGTACATGGTTGGGAAGGATGGTCCAAGACACTCTGGGTAAAAGAGAAAAACAAAAACTATCCATGGATGCCCACACATTCCCAGGATGCCATGGCTAGAATCCTGTAGGCTGAGTTTCAGTCCCAGAATGATCCTGCCCACACCCATGTCCTCCTCCACTCAGCATTCTCTCTATTCAACCATTGCTTTTTCTATTGGGCTCTAACTCTGATTTCTACGTGTATAAGAGTTATGTGTTTCTCTGTCCTTCCAACCACTTCTTGTTCTCCTAGCATGTTATGGTCATTCTATAATCTGCTCCCTCTTATGGGTGCATGGTCCCACCAACTGAAGCTGGCCTGTAGGGTCAGGATTAGACCATATCTTCGGTGCCATAATCACAGAAGGAAATAGGAATGTTCTGTTCTTCCCTCCTTTGACTTCGTTTCCATAATGCAGAGATCATGGGGTAATGATCACGGGCTTAAGAAATATTCTGGAGTTATGTTGCCCAACATTCCACCAGTTTCAGAAAGAGGCTGACTTCATGGTGACTGGGAAGTTTATTCTGATCAACCTGAAATTTTGACCATTTCCTGATATTAGATTTCCATGGGCGTTTGACAGGCCAGGACAAGGGTGAGGCAAGTGCCCGATCTGCACTTGTACAACCTTGAGAGTGAGTGATTCAAGTCTGGGCTCTATGTGCCTCACTTGCCTCACCCTCGTGCCAGGCCTGGAATTTGATCCCTGCGGTGGATACTGTGGTCCTCTGCCCAGACCCCGTCTGCACACATCCCAGCAGTTGGGACTATCAGTGAATGATGACTCACAGCTGCATCCCTCACTGGGAATTCCTCTGGCCACAGGGAACTGCCTTGCTCAAAATCACATCCCTTCCAGGGGGCAGCCTGTGGCCAAGGACTGGTTGAGGCAGGGATGTGAATGACCTGCCTTCATGTCCCTGAAGAGCTGCCCCAGCTCCAAAGCCTCAGTACCCACCACCAATCAGGGAGCACAATGTTTGGTAGGCCTTACTGTGTTCTGAGGGTACCATAGCCCATGCTTTCACCGGGTAACACAGAAGTGTGCCAGCTTGGAGCAGAAACCAGGGCAGGAAAGGGCTCTGATCAGGTTCAGACGACCCTGCCTCTTTCTCTATATGACCTGGCAGGCTCCACAGAACTAGAGGATCTGTGGTAGGAAAAGATGTCACATGGAGTTCCTGGCAAGCCCCAGGAAGAAAATAATATGATAGACCCCTACGGTTATGAAGCAAGACAGGACATCTGCAGGAAGAACTACACACCAATTGAAAAGCAGTTTCCAGATGTTACAGAACCTGGGAGAGATGACATTCCGACCAAATGATACCAAGTGACCAGACAGGCCACTAGAACTGCCCATCGTGAGCTTGGTTTTGTCAGATCCACCCAGTCACAGGCAGGCCCAGCAGCGATCATCCTAAGATGGAAGTGGTACCTTCAGGATCAGCACAAGTGAGCTGCAGGAACAGGTAGCCCAGATCCCAGATAGTGCACCGGTGTTGCCCCAGCCCCAGGCTTGTGGCTGCACAGGGGTCCTGTATGGCCAGCTGACAGAGGAGGAAAAAAGCCAAGCCAAGTTCACACATGGGTCAGCTCAGTATACGTCAGCGCGAACCACAGCTGCTGGTTCTCGGTGGAGGCAGAGAAGAACACGTTTGACACCCAGATGCGCCCCTGGGGCATTTCTTGGTGTTATCATACCCAGTTTTAATGATAAATGGATAAGAACAGCAGCCAAGGTGTGACACAAGTGTGGTACCCAAAGGCCCTCAGAATCCTCAGGAATGAGAGTCTGGGTCACTCCACCAAGCAAGCCACTTAGACCAGCACAGATGCTGGCCATGGGTAAAAATAATCTAGTACAGGTGGTGGATGAGGGGCATTTGAGTATCAGAGTCTTGAGATCAAATACAGCATCGGGGCTGCAGTTTGTCCCATTAACCCTTCTCTTGTGGGTTTCCCTAGGAAACAACCCACAATCCTAGAGAAACCACCAGAGATGGGGCAAACTTACTATGAGAAGCAAGTGAGTCTGAGCAGCTCAAAGGATGAACTGTCATGGATATTGTCCGCCAAGATCCCCCCCTTCAGGGCCACCCACCCGTCTCCCATCTGCTGAGAATATGGGCTGCTTATAGCTCAGGGCTTCATCCCTCACTGGAAATTGCTTTACCCAAGGTGCATCCTGTCCCTGGGATGGCCCTGGCCAATGACTGGCTGATGGGGAGAAGCAAAGGCCCAGCCCCCTTCCCAAGGGACAACCCTGATGGGCCATCTCATTTGCAGAGCTCCCCATGCAATTAGCTGAAGTCTCCGAGGCAACCACACTGGGAGCCTGGTCCTGCCTTCCTTGCCCCCTTACAGGTGTATCTCCTGAGAATGCTCCTAACTAGGATTTTGCATGCAGCTCTCCATCTCAGAGTCTGCTTCCTGGAGACCCAACCTAAGACATCCCCCAAGTGTAGGCTGAGATATTGGAAAACTCAAATGATGCTGACTTATTTCTTTGAAACAAGGAAACCCAACAGTTTCACAGCGACCTACTGAGCCTTGGATCAATCTTTAGGTTGGTTGCTTGCAACCTGTGCCCTCTCAGGGGTTAAAGGAAATTATCAAATTAAGAGAACGCAGCCTGAACCACACTTTATTGGTGACTTCCACTCCTGTGCCCTTCCTCCTCACTTGAAATCATACGACTCGGGAAAATTTTAACTACTAATAGTAAAGCCTTCAACAAGACAAGGACAAATCCAGGGACCTCTGTTACGGAACACAACCAAGCTTGTCCTTCCAAAGGGAAGGGAAGAGATATTAGCATTTAGGATGTCTACAGGGGGTTCAGTGCCATACAGGAATATTCTTAGTAAGTGACAGAGAAAAAAGTAGAAAACTGGCTGATTGACAGACAGCTCAATTTTTAATCTGGACATCTTTAATAAATTTCTGCAATGCAGGATTATCAATCTTATCTCACCTGGATTTCTACCCTTCACAAGGAGATGGCCTTGATTTTAGAGGCCAGAATAAGTGGCTTCTTTATCAAAAGGTTCCCTGTAAACAGCCAAGCCTGAGCAGCACTGAGCCAGTCCCCAGGAGCCAATTCTCATCAACTTTTCATGGTAAGGGAATTTTTCTGAGTAATTACACACAGGAGATCACTCTCTTTACGTAAAGCCTTCCTGGATTTAAATGAAAGCATAATGCAAATGCCAGCTTCACCTGGATGTGGTAATGCTATTCCGGGAAGTTAAAGTCACAATGGCAAGTGCCCTGGGTCAGCAGAGTGCAAAGCTCTTTCCATCCTGGATCTCATTTGACTCTTTCAACCCCTTGAAGCAGATGCAGTGCTGTTATTATCCCCATTTTGCAGATGGGCAAACCAAGGCTCTGGGAAATTAACCCATTTGCCCAAGATTACAAAATGTTGTAAGTATCAGAGCTGGAAACTCAACCCAGTCTGTCTGAGATGGAGCCCGTGTTGTTAACTATGATATTATACTCTGATATCCTAAGAATTGTTAGCAATGTCATCTATACATCATAGCATCACAGCCACTTACATTTCAGAGTTTAACACTCACGTATCCAATTTAATAGCATATTTTCTATGATGATTTATAAACGTGAGGTTGTATACCCCCCCTTTATTTGTGGGAGAGGGCTGTGGTATATCGTTTGTTGTCTATTTTCAAGATTTTTCAGTCAATTTGTCTGTAAGTACTTCTTACTTCCAAATTAATAAAAATTCAAATTATATTTTTCAAGTCACAAATAAGGGCCAAAGGGAAGTTCTATATTTGACATTCTTTACTGAAAATATACACACTGAGAATAAGATGATGTCTTTCCTAATGTTCCCGATACCAAGCTGAGTGAGATTTCCATATTGAATTCTGCTGCCCAGAATTTCTTCCTTCTTTGGGAGATGACGGTTGAGGGTGGAATGGGAGGGGAGAACGGTGGATAGACAGCTGCATATTTGCCCTATAACAGCGTCTCATTTACCATTTTCTGTGCTCTGAAGAGATCTTCAAGTTTGTCTTTTATTTATCTAAACACAGTAAGGAAGAAAAGTCATTTATTGTCTATAGTCTGATGGTTTTAAGATCTAAAGTCTGTACAGATCTGTTTCCATTGCCTGTTTTTGCTGCTTCTCACTCATGGCGTCAGGTTTCCTTGTGTGCCTGGTTCTCATCA
Organism: Hippopotamus amphibius kiboko; assembly: GCF_030028045.1. NCBI lineage: Eukaryota > Metazoa > Chordata > Mammalia > Artiodactyla > Hippopotamidae > Hippopotamus > Hippopotamus amphibius. The sequence continues at coordinate 26,544,822 of NC_080202.1, read as the reverse complement.
ACCACAGTCCAGTATTTTAAAAATTATTTATAGGGATAACATGAGGCGTAATGTCCAGAGATCTGCTTCTGTAACGTGTTGGAGCCATACCCAGTCTGGGCCCACCTTAAACCACATCCAAGGCTGAGACTTCCTGGAACCTGGGTTGTAATTCTGCATGAAGTGTACTTCACTTCCAGGTCACCCCGGGGTCCCCGCATGCTGTGGAGAGGACTGCCTTCCGGCCTCCATCGCCCTCTCTTCCAGTTGCTGCCAGGCCATCAGGATGAGAAACGCTCAGGGCGAAAGCAGCCCCTGTGCTCATTCACCTGTCTGGCTCCTATTCTTCTGTCTCTGTCAACCTAGTCGTGCTTACTCTCTTGCCAGCAATTTAATACTATTTAAGAAGACTTCAAAAACTATTTTATGCAGCTATTATAGTTGTCTCCCATGGGAGAGCTGGGCCAAATAGTTTCACCCACCATTGCTAGGAAGTCTCAACCTACAAGCTTTTCAAGAAATAACCAACTCAGACCAAATTTGAGACCCTACTAATACGGATGTTTGATTTATGTGTCTTTATATACAATAATTACTTCAACAAACGCATCCTGAATTGTGCTCACTTAGGTCTGAGGTCCACAGAGCACTGGTTTAAGGTCCTCAAAGGTGGGGGGGATCTAGAGGTGGGAGTGGAGATGGTAAGAGTTACCTAAACCCCCGAGCAGCTGTGCAATCTTGGCCAGTAATGCTGGCTCTTGGCTGGTTTCCTCATCTGGAAAATGAGAAGAAGAAGAATACTGCTTGTCTCACAATGTTGTCATACAGATTAAATGAGATTCAATAATACATACAAAGCCTTTAGCACAATGTTAAGTGTCCGAGAAACATGATTACTATTATTATTATCCCTGAGATGCTAATGTCCTCAGACACAGGCACACACACACTCACCAGACCTCCCCCTTCCCCACACGTGCACGCAGATCAAGGCGAGAACCACTGCCTTAGTTAATGATGATTTGAATAAATCACTCAGTTCCAGTGGTCTGGTTGCTAAGAACATCATTCTGAAGGCCTTGAAGCTAGGCCTCCTGGATTTTATCTCCCCTGAACTCATTCTGTGGCCTACAAATTGAAAGGATGGCAGTAACTCAGATGTGGGATGGGCCTGGAGACTCCCCCCAATAAAAGGTACCCCTGCAGCCTTGTGGCAAGTTGTGCTGTTGTGAGAAAGCAGAGGGCTGTTTGGAAATAATCAAAAATTCTCTCAGGAAGCCCAATTATATTTTTACATCAAGAATCAAAACGCTGGTGCTGCAGACTTCAACCTGTCATTCACAGAGCTTTTATCCTGTAATTAAGCCAGATCTGCTGCTGGGCTAATTCTTCCCTGAATGGCACCACCCTTTGAGCCAGCCCGTGTGTCGGCAGAAGACTTCACTCTGATGATCTATTACACCAATACATCACCGCGGTGAGCTGCCTCCTTAATGATTTATCCATAACACACCATCAGAGTGAGGCACACTCATAATATATTGCTCAATAAGTCTGCGGTGGCCAAGGGGGGAAGCCACAAACAGCGGCCGGGTCCATGCCCTTACATGGCTGGTGTCAGCGCTTGGGGCCCACGCTGGGCACTCCCTTCCTAAGCAAATGTTTACGTAGGTGGGAGGGCTTCCATGCCAATAAGCTTTTAAAACGTGAAGAACCATGACCTTAAGAAAGTCCTATAAATCCAGAACAGAAAAGCCCCGCAGTCAGTAGGGGGATCTACCCTCCTAAGCCCGTCAAATAGGCAGAAAGCATTTTCCTTAAGCTCTTACTCAGTAGAAGGCCAGGGCCACTGTACTGCACAACTCCAGGGGGTGCCGTTCACACAGCAGTCTGTGCAAATGGTGCCCCGGGGGTTGTGTGACAGGCAGCCTGAGCCACCCCTCGCGGCAGCCCTGTCGGAGGCCTTGGTTAAGAGCAGAGACTCTGGCATCACTGCCTCCTTTGAATCAAGGTTCTGGGAATAATGGTCCTACTTCATGGGGTTGCTGTGAGATTGTACACGAGAATGTAACCAGGGTACCTATTACGTAGTGAGCACTCAGCACATATTAGCCACGACGGACAGCAACCTTAACAGATCCCGAGAGCCAGGACACCTGCAGGTCCAGGGATATCAGGCAGCCCCTGTGTATTCTGACCTCCATTCTGTGGGGCCCTAATTCTTCTGTATTTAGATCCTGCTTCATTCAGAAGGAAAAAGGAAGATGAATGGACAAAAGAATGCTTACAGAAATGCATATGAGGATAAAAATGAGTAGATGGGGACATTTAGACAAAGGCAAAGAAAGATCAAGCAAAGCTGAAGCAAAAGTAGTGCACAAAACACCACCAAGAGTGGGCCAGGGTGGCAGCAGTGGGCACACTCGCCTACTAAGCACAACTGTTCTAGCAGTTTGGCATTGCCCAGAAAGCTAAAGACGGGCACCCCCTGCAGCCCAGCAGTCCCACTCCCAGGTATATACTTTAGCTCAGAGGACCTCTTTCTTGCACAAAGAAACATTTACAATAATGTTCCCTGCCACACTCCAACACAGCTAAAAAACTGGAAACAACTTAAATGTCCACCAACAGGTAAATAAATAACAGCCAACTCTTGAAGAATACACACTATGTACCAGGCATATTTTAAATGCTTCACATCTACTACCTTATTTCATCTTTACATCAACTCTATGAGGTGTGTGCTATCATTGGCCCCATTTTACAGCTGAAGAAACTGAGGCAAAGAGAAGTTAATTTACCCAAGGTCACAGAAATAGAAAGTGGCAGAGCTGGGGTTTGAACCTTGGCATTCTGGCTCCAGAGCCACGCTCTTGAACACTACAGCATCATTTGTCTAGTCTTATAATAGCGTACCACACAGCAATGAAAAGGGAATTAACTACATGTGTCAACACAGGTAAGTTTCAAAATAACATTCTTGAGTAAAAAGAATAAATTACAGAAGGATACCTATACATAGTATGAAACCACTTATAGAATGTTTTAAGACATGCAAAATAATATTGTGTGTTTGGGGGCTCCCCTGGTGGTCCAGTGGTTAAGACTCCGCACTTCCAGTGCAGGGAGTGTGGGTTCGATCCCTGGTCGGGGAACTAAGATTCCACATGCTGCACAGTGCAGCCAAATAAACATAAATGATAAGCAAATAAATATTGTGTGTTTGTTACAGGTGCATACATTGGGAGAAAATTATTTTTTAATTTATTATTTTTTTAAGTGGGAAGGATAAACACCTAGTCCAGGAAGCTATTTACCACCGGCGTAAGGCATCAGGGCTGGGTACACAGAGGGCTTCACTTGTGTTTTCTCAGTTTTGTTTCTGAAACTGAGTGGTGGGTATGTGAATGTTTGTTACATAGTCTCTGTAATTTCTGTATGCCTGGAACATTCCATAGTAATCGAGCGAATGCCATCATAAGCTCCTACATCAGAGCTGCATGTGACTGATAATTTAACTCTGAGTTTCCTCACAGCCAGAGCTAAGGGGGAAACTAAGATATCAAATTTTCCAAGACCACAAAAGTAAACTTTGGAACAGTGGTTCAGAAGAAGCACAGGTTTTCTTTAAATCAAGATGTGAAATTTCTCCCATGGGTCTTCAGAATGGAAAGATGGTTAGTAACATCCCTACAGAAGAAAAGTGAGGGGCACCATGCAATCATTTTCTAGCGTCCCGCAATGCGTGCCAGTGTTTCATGTCAAAACAGGACTTGGAAGAAGCTGCTCTGTGAGGACCCATCTCCATAGCTGGCGTCTGGAACTTTTCCAGAGGAGCAGGTCTGTGAGGAGCAAGAGGAAGGGACTTCCCTGGTGGCTCAGTGGTTAAGAATCTGCCTGCCAGTGCAGGGGACACGGGTTTGAGCCCTGGTCCGGGAAGACCTCACATGCCAAGGAGCAACGAAGCCTGTGTGCCACAACTCCTGAGCCTGCGCTCTAGAGCCTGTGAGCCACAACTACTGAGCCCACACACAGCAACTACTGAAGCCTGCGCACCTAGAGCTCGTGCCCCACCACAAGAGAAGCCACTGCACTGAGAAACCCGCGCACCACAAGAGTAGCCCCCACTCGCTGCAACTAGAGAAAGCCTGCGCGCGGCAACAAAGACCGTATGCACCCAATAAATTAAAAATAAAATTTAAAAAATATATAAGACATCAAAGGATAAATTAAAAAAAAAAAAGAGGGAAGCAGGCAAATGCTGGGGCTGGAGCCTGGAGGCACATGAGATAACCTTACCTGTGGGCAGGGCTCTCCCTCACGCTCCTGCTGCCTGTGCTGGGACCCTCTACCTGCGAGCCGGGGCAGCTGTGGCCCTGGGTCGGAAGCCTCTGCCCTTTGCCTGGTGCAGCTGATGATCCCTCTGACTCCTCAGACCCCGCGTCCATCCAGCTGTCTGCTGACACTTCTGATTCTTATCCTCATTTTACAAAGTAGAGAGTCGAGGCGGTTTTGATGGAACAAGAAATACAGCCGTATGCATTTTATGTAATGGTGATACTGTGATGTGTAACAAAAAATATGTATTGGTCTCTTTCCCCAGCTCCTGACACAGGGCTCCTGAAACCCTAGTAATTTCCAGGGTGACAGGGGTGTATTTTGTTCTAAGGAGGCGACTCTAGGTGGGCTCTTTGATGGCTCCTGGATGTGAGCCAGTCACCAGAAAGACCAAGCCACCATTAGAAGCTTGGAATTTTTAGCTCCACCCCCCATTCTCTTGAGGAGGGAGAAGGGCTGAAAGCGGAGTAAATGATTGATCGCGCCTATGCGATAAAGCTTCCGTAAAATCCCAAAAGTATGGTGTTTGGAATGCTTCCAGGTTAGTGAACACGCGGAGGCACCAGGAGCGTGGCGCCCTGGGGAGGGTACGGAAGCCCCATGTCCCTTCCCTGTACCTCGTCCTGTGCATCTCTTCCACCCGGCCGTTCACCTGATCCTTTATCACATATAAACTGGTAAACATTGTTTCCCTGAGTTCTGTGAGTCTTTCTAGCAAATTAATCAAACCCAAGGAGGGGGTCGTTGGAAGCTCTGATCTATAGCTGGTTGGTCTGAAGCACAGATGATAACCTGGGCTTGTGACTGGCATCTGAAGTATGTGTGTGTACATGGGAGGTGGGGGTGGGCAGTCTTATAAGACGGGGAGGCTGGACTCTTAACCTGTGGGATCTGATGCTGTCTCTGGGTAGACAGTGTCAGAACTGAATCAAATTATAGGATACTCAGCTGGTGTCTCAGCGAAGTGCTTCTTATAGGGGAAAACCTCCACGTAGTTGGTGACCAGAAGTGAAGTGTTTTATGTGAGTAGTAAAGGAAACTCACAGGAAGAAACACCCAGGAGGAAAGAAACACCCAGGTTTTTCCCTACATAGGAAGGTGTAAAACTGAGTTTTTCCCCTATAGTGATGCCCCAAAGATAAAGGAACCATATTAGTTTCCTAGAGCTGCCATAACAAACTGCCACAAATTGAGTGGCTTAGAACACAGGAATTTATCCTTTCACAGTTCTGGAGGCCAGAAGTCTGAGATCAAGTTGCCTACAGGGCCATCCTCCCTCGGAGGGCTCTAGGGGAGAATCCCTCCTTGCCTCTTCCAGCTTCTGGTGGTTGCCAGCAAGCCTCAGCACTCTTTGGCTTGTGGTTATATCTCTCCAATCTCTGCCTCCGTCTTCCCTCTTTGTGCGTGTCTGTTTCCAAATATCTCTCTCCTTATAAGGATGCCGGCCATTAGATTTAGGGCTCACTCTAATGCAGTATGACCACATCTTAACTTGATTACATCTGCAAAGACCTTATTGCCAAATAAGGTCACATTCACAGGCACTGGAAATTAGGATGTCAACATATCTTTTGTGGGGGGAGGGGGGGTTACAACACAACTCCACCCAAAGTAGAACCTTAATGAGTGTTACTATACAGAAGAACCAGGTGGAAATATACCACAATGGAAAGAAGAGAGAATCTAAGTTAGCTGAACTCTCATCTATCATAGCAGGAAGCCCAGACACTGTGACTGCAGTTGGTAAACAAGAAGTGGTGGTGTAAACTATGATTTCTGGGAAGATAATCACCCGAGGTACTAAAACCAGTAGTTAACAGTGGTTGACCCCAGGGACAGACCTGGGGTAGGAGGAGGCTAAGAGCCTGTTCAGGGAACTGTGGGGAAATCTGAATATGGACTGGGTATAAAATTACTTTTTTTGGCTTTTTGAAACTTAAAAGCTTTTGCACAGCAAAGGAATCCATAAACAAGACAAAAAGACAAACCTCAGAATGGGAGAAAACATTTGTAAATGAAGCAACGGACAAAGGATTAATCTCCAAAATATACAAGCAGCTCATGCAGCTCAATATCAGAAACACAACAACCCAATCCAAAAACGGGCAGAAGAACCTAAATAGACATTTCTCCAAGGAAGACATACAGATGGCCAACAAGCACATGAAAAGATGCTCAACATCACTAATCATTAGAGAAATGCAAGTCAAAACCATAATGAGGTATCATCTCACACCGGTCAGAATGGCCATCATCAAGAAATACAGAAACAGAAGCGAGAGAGTAGCACAGACATATATATACTACCAACTGTAAAATAGATAGTCAGTGGGAAGTTGTTGTATAACAAAGGGAGTCCAACTCGAGGATGGAAGATGCCTTAGAGGACTGGGGCGGGGAGGGTGGGGGGGACTCGAGGGGGGGGAGTCAAGGAAGGGAGGGAATACGGGGATATGTGTATAAAAACAGATGTTTGAACCTGGTGTACCCCCCCCAAAAAAATAATTAAAAAAAAAAAGAAAAAAAAAAAAAGATGATTGAACTTGGTGTACCCCCCCAAAAAAAAAAACTATCAACACATTAAACATATCTCCCCACCCCCCCAAAAAAAATAATAATAATAATAAAAAGAAATATAGAAACAATAAATGCTGGAGAGGGTGTGGAGAAAAGGGAACTCTCCTGCACTGTTGGTGGGAATGTAAATTGATACAGCCACTATGGAGAATAGTATGGAGGTTCCTTAAAAAACTAAAAATGGAACTACCATATGACCCAGCAATCCCACTACTGGGCATATACCCAGAGAAAACCATAATTCAAGAAGATACATGTACCACAATGTTCACTGCAGCACTGTTTACAACAGCCAGGACATGGAAGCAACCTAAATGCCCATCAACAGATGAATGGATAAAGAAGATGTGGCACATATATACAATGGTATATTACTCAGCCATAAAAAGGAATGAAATTGAGTTATTTATAGTGAGGTGGATGGACCTAGAGTCTATCATACAAAGTGAAGTAAATCAGAAAGAGAAAAATGAATACTGTATGCTAACACATACATATGGAATCTAGAAAAATGGTACTGATTTTTAGGTACTGATGAAGCTAAAGTACTTTTAATTACCATCCAATAGGCTTCATGATGGTATTGTGTTGATGTAAGAAAAGGTCTTGTTTTTCAGAGAAGCAGGCTGAAGCTTTGGGTGAGGGAGGTCATGCCTGCACTTGCTTCAAAATACTTCAGAAAAAATATAGACAAGCAAATATGGCAAAATATTAATAAAGGTTAAGTCTACATGATGAACATATGAAAGATCATTACACTATTTTCTCTACCCTTATGAGTGTTTCCATGATCAAAATTTAAAAAGTGAAAAGATTTTAAATAAGCATTTAGTAAGTCTTGGAATGTGCTTGCTCGCCCCAACTTTGAGGCTCTTCTCGGACACACAGACCCAAAGAATAGGCCTTCTGAGGTCCTGTAGTTCAACCCCTTATTTTACTAATGGTTGAAAAGGTTTAATGATTTCCAAAGTCACAGCCAATTAGCAGATGAGCTGGGGCTGAGCCAGCGTCTCCAGGAGCCTCAGCCTGTGCTCCATTTACTGTCTCAAGTCATCTCTTACCTCAGTTTTGGGCTTAAAGGAGCTATTTTTAAATGTCAGTAAGCAGTGGCGGCACACGCTGTTCTTTTTTTGGTTTGTGTTGTGTTGTGTTTTGTTGTTAAGGCAGACATCGCCTATGGGTCACTGAGTTCTCATACATACGAAATTTTGATTATACCCTGAAAGTTTTATTCTCTTCAACGTGACACTAAAGTACATTCAAGTCCTTTAGATCTTAAAGTAACCCCTTTGGGGTTTGGCAATGCGTGTGTCAGTTGAGCAATAGGCATCTGTCATCTGTTTGTCATAAATATTAATTATAAATGGCCAACAGCTCAGGGGAACAAAGTCTTGCAGATGACTTTTTTCCCAAATTCAACCTTCTTGACTTTACAGGTATTCAAAGTGATTCTTTTCAGAAGCCAGTCTCAATTTGATTTTGATTACTTCAGTAATCAAAAGGGAAGGAATAAACGGGTCCAAGCTTAAGAACATGCTGGACTGGAGGTCAGGTTGCCCAGGCCAGGAGAGACACGGCTGGAAAGCTGCAGGACTGTGGAATATCCTGGTGTCCTTATCTGCCTGGAGCTCAGGCTACCAGACCACTCCTACTCATCTGGCCTGTCCCCCACAGCCCCTTCCCCTTCTCTTACATCCCAAAGTGGGAAAGTGAGGGATGGGGCAGTGTTGCCAAAGACAGGTTTGCCTTCTTAGGATTTAATTTAGAATTCTTCTGAGATGAAGCCTCTTGTTCTAACCTCAGGGGCGTCACGCGTGTGGCTGGATGGGGAAACCCGGAGCCAGGACTCAGGCATAGTCACAGAGGCAAGCACGGCACCGGGCTTGGACCCTCCCTCTGCCCGGTCCGAACTGGAGACCCTGCCTTGCTGGGAGAGGTGAGAGTCAGCCGAAGGCTGGCAGCAGTGACAACACAAGTCCATTGTCCCTTGAATTATACCCTCAGGGGGCTGGAAGTCTTGAGGAGCCGAAGTGACACACATGCCAGGGCAGGCAGATGGATCCCAGCGGGAAGCCAGGCCTGGGGAAGAGGAGGAGCCCCAGGAGAGCGCAGAGGCCGCGCCCCTGCCGTGAGCTGGAGCAGGGCCATCCCACCTCACGTGGCAGGAGCCAGGGGGAGTGGGGAGAAAGCTCAGGATCCTCCTCTCGCGTGTTTAATATTCTGGAGATAATCCTGAGCATGTCTAGAGTTTAAACTGAGCATCTGGGAGGGGGTCTGCAGAACAGTGGGTATCTCCTGCAGAATTCTTTAGCAGGAGAGGCTGGGCATCCTCACCTGCTGCTCTGCGCCTCTCCTGAGGCCACAGTCCCCAGCTCTGCTCTCCTGGGAGGAGCCCAGCACTGAGGCTCCACACCCATTTCCATCTTCCCACACCTTTATTTCATGTAATTGTAGAAGGCTTGAGAGTTGACAAAGTTCTGCCACACCAGCACCTTGTTGGCATTCTGCCCCCCAAAGCATGCTTGGTACCAATACGATTATCCCCACGGTCTAGATGGGGAAGCATTCCTTTGTTCATTTGTTCATTCAACAAATACACTTTCGAGGACCCATTAGGCTCCAGACCCTGTGCTGGGACTGAATGTCCCAGCTTAGAAGGGTTAAGTGATCTGCCCAAAGCTGCAGTCACACAAGGAGCACCAGGATCTGAACACAATTCTTTGGACCGAGACCTCGAGAGGAAAGAAGCCAGAACTCTTCCTCCCAGCACACCTGGGTGGCACCCTAAGCCCTGTACTCCTCTGGCCTAGCATCCCGGGTGACCAGAGGCAGAGGGGTCCCACAACCCACCTGCAGACCAGCCAGGGTCAAATGAAGTGAGGGGGGCACAGGACAGGGGGAAGGACATGAATAGATCTTTCTGGCTCTCCAGACCTCACTGCCGTCCAACCCAGCAGCTCAGCCCTGGCACCCACCACCCCTGGGCCCTTCACTGGGAGGAGCACCAGAGGCAGTTACAGAAACTCCTGCCCCAGTTGCTGAGCAGCTCCAGGTCCCAGAAACAATGTCTCTGAGGTTTTCTTCTGCTGGGCCTCTAGGCTGTGACTCTCTGGCTTCCCTCCAGAGAGTGGAATGCAGGGGGGTACAGTGGGGAGAAAGAAAGGAGAAAAGTTTACCACAAGGAGGGCAGGGGAGCAACAATGAGGAAAGAAGGGACAGAAGGAATGCCATTAAGGCACCAGTTTCTACACACACACACACACACACACACACAATCTGCCTAAGACATAACTAAAGAAAAGCAAGGTTTTCAGTGAAACCTACCAGCATTGGGTAAGTTCCAACAGTGGACAAGTTCCCAGGATGGTCTTTGGTTTCCTCTTTTGTCTCTTTTGATTGATTGATCGGTTGATTGATTGGGTGCTGGAAGGCTGCAAGAAGATAGAGGAGATGGTAACGACTGGGGGGAAGGATTGAGAAAAGATAGATGGTTAAACAAGTGGCTGGTGAAAAGGTACATGACACCATTTTTTGTTTCTTCTGCACTTTGATCTAAAACACGTTCATCTCCACCCAGTGGGAATCAACCGTTGTGGAGGCCTCCAAGCAGGGAGGGCAAAGAACATCAGATTTGTTCACGCTCATTTGCTCCGTATCACAACTCCAGGAGGTCGATGTGAGTATTCCTGTTTTACAGATAAGGACATTGAGGCACAAGCTATTCATTCATTCACTTCCCTAATGTCACAAGACAAAGCAATCTATCAGGGTTTCAAAACCAGGTCTGTCTCTCCAAAGATCTGGGTTTTTTCCACTGCTCTGCGCTGCCCCCCTGCCTGCACCGTTTTCTCCCTCCACCCTCTGCAGCAAATTCGCAGATGTGTCACTGACTGGAGAAGGTTAGAGAACACTGCTCTGAACAGAGTCTCCAGGGGCTCAGCACCAGTTAGGTCCTTCCCCTTCTGCTCCTATTATGGTACAGACAGTGCTGTCCCCCCCCCCCCCCCGCCCCCCCCATAGGTCTTTGTCATTTGTCCTGTGGCCCATCCGCTCCCATTTCTACCCTATCCCAGGCACCCCAGGACCTCAGCTTCCTAAATCTCAGCTAGAACATCATTTTACAAGGACACTCACCAACCTTGAAAGGCAAGGTACCCCAAGGCAAGGAAATACGATTGTAGCCGATCGGCATGAGAGTACAGCGCCATCTAGCGGTGCTGGGGCCAAGGTCCCAGGCGGTGACATTTTCAAACAATCAATATCTCATTATTAACCATAATCACAACCTGTTTACGTTAGAAGAAATGTTCAGCAGCAAGGGATGCACATGCACTTTTCTGCATGTTTCAAGAGGTCTGCGATCCTAAATGCCACAATGACTATTAAACAGTGTCCTGCCCACGAGCAAACAGGAGGGAGCAGAGATTGATTGTATATCTTTTTCATCTAAGCTGCTCACCAAAAACAAAGCATCCATTGAAGCCACTGACCTTTCACTAACTGCTGGAAGGAAAATGCTTGATAAATAATAAATAGACCACTCCTGGATGTTGCTTAGAACCATCTTTTAATTAAAAGAACTGAGCAACTAAAACGTCAGGTGGCTGACATTTAAGTTCCAGTCCAGGAAAAGCATCAGTCGAGGGTAAAACTATACCCCAAATGTAATTTCACTGTCAGCTAGCATTTCACGAAAATCCCTTGTCTGTAATCTGCACCGATGGTGGGGGTGGCGGCCATGGCGGCGGCAATCGTAGGGGACATAGCACTTAACTTCCTGCCTCCTTTGCCTTCCCCTAGCAACCTTCTCATTTTCGTGCTGCAGCAACAGACACTTGTCTGGTTCAGCATCTCCACAGAAACTGCTCCAGTGCTGGGCTCATCCAATCAGAGACCCGCTTGCCACACTGAGCCCTACCTTAGGAGTGACAGGAAAGCCATTTCTTGTCTTTTCCACAGGAGGGCAGGTGCCCTTCCTCCATCAGCCAAGGTGACCTCAACCAAGTTGCTCACTGAACCTGCTCAGGCTCCACCTCATCGAGCACCATTAAAGGCACAAAACGCATGATTAACCCAGGCAGCCAGTCCTCCACCTGTTGGCTGTTCTGGAATAGAGCTCAGGAATATAGTGACCAGGAACAAAGTGATAACCTTGCTCCCCGCCCCCCACCCCGCCAACACACACACAACTCACCCTTCCTTGTTCCTCGCTCCACAGCGCCAGCCTTCCTTCCTTAGCAGAGCCACACTGTGTCGCATGCCCCAGCTCCTAGGTAGTCAGGGAAACAGACAGCCCGGTTCTGAGCCACGCTTGGTCAGAGCTGAGAGCCTAGGACGGAAAAGGCCACACAAAGCTAGTGTGCCTCGTCTGGATGCCCAAGAACAGAGGCAGGCACCAGTGCCAGCTTCAGAGAAAAATTGTATCATCCCACTTGAATGACTTTAAAAAAAGAATCTGTTGAGTGTTTTCAAGTGGCAAGCCATCATTTATTTAGGGAGAAGGTTATCATTCTAAGAAAATCAGGAATCCTTTGGAGGCAGTTTTTCTATAATACCACTTTCACTATCAGGAAACAGGACATTAAATGTTATACAGATGGTCCCCAACTTACAATGGTTTGACTTACGATTTTTCAACTTCACAATGGTACAAAAATAGGCATTCAGTAGACACCGTCCTTTGATTTTGGAATTTTGACCTTTTCCCAACATAGCAATATGCACTATGATACTCTTTTGTGATGCTGGGCAGGGCATTTCCCACTCAGCCACACAATCACGAGGGTAAACAACCGATACATTGACAACCATTCTGTCTTTCACTTTCAGTACAGTATTCAACAAATTACATGAGATATCCAACACTTTATTTTAAAATAGGCTTTGTGTTAGATGATTTTGCCCAACTGCAGGCTAATGAAAGTGTTCTGAGCACGTTTAAGGTAGGCTGGGCTAATCTCTGATGTTCAGTAGGTTAGGTGTATTCAATGCATTCTTAACTTATGATAATTTCAATTTATGATTGTTTATCGAGACTTAACCCCATCATAAGTCGGGGAAGACTACACAAAATTACAAAAAGATTTGTGCTTGCCTTTTAAGGACACACAATCAAGGATGAGGTCTACCAAAGAAAACAAAGGAAGAACTCTATAAAACCCGGTGAATCTGGGACCACGACCATTTACATGAGCCTCGCTATTTAAATGATGGAAGATGCAGGACCTGTTTCCTCTGCTGACTTTCTCATTCCCCATCCTGGCTCAGCCCCCACAGCCTGTATCTCTCTACCCTCCCCTTGTGGAGCTCATTCATTCTCCTGGCTTCAACGCTTACCTGTGCAAAGGTTTCCTCCCCATCTTCCGGACACCTAGCCCATCTTTGTTTGCCACTTGAACGTTGCGCCTTGACCTCTAACTCAGTACACTGAAAAGTGAAGCTCTCTTCACCTTGCTGTTAGTGATGTCGCTATTCTTCTGGTCACTCAGGTTTGCAAACTTGGAATCCCTGCCTCCAAGTGGGATGGCTGCAGACTCCTTGAAGGACATGTCTCCTCTTCCCTCCCTCCCTGTCCACTCCCCCAAGCCCCCTTCTTTATGTCACATCTGGGAGAATCTTCCTCTGATCTGACACTGTTTTCACTATGCATTACTTCCCTGCTCAAACTTCCTTATACCCACTCAACTCCTCTGTATAGTTACTGAGGCGACCATGATCTGATCCCATCCTATCTGTTCAAACTTGTTTACCACTGCTCCTCAAGAGGGTAAAAAAGGCACCTGTCACACATGCTCCAAGTGAGTTTTGCATTCATTATCTCGAGTAACTCTCACAGTACTAACCAGAAGCCAAAGAGGCAAACGTGATCCCTATTTTGTAGTCAGAGACCATGACAGGCATAAAGTCATACCAGTAAAAATTGAACAACTAGAACTAGAACCCGGACCTTCAGACAGTGTCCAGGTTCACTGTCACCTGGACACATGCCTTCCTTGGCTTCAGCTCAGCAAACTCCATGGAGGGTCTACTCCTGATTTAATGCTCAGTGCATACAAATAAGAATTTCTGCCCTTGTTCACACTCTGAACAGGGAGAGGATAGTTACCCCTGGCATGGAAGACCAGGGTCAACCAGGCAGGAGTACAGTGGGCCCGGGGTGCTGACTGCAGTGAGCGCAGCCTGGAAGGGTCTCAACAGGGATTTGCGACTCGATTCGAACGTTGGTGCGTCTTCCGAGCACAGACAGCATTTGAAAAGGGCTGTGAAGGCAGTTTCTAATCAGTGTGGTGGCAGGGAGGTGCTCCTGGCAGAAGATATAGCACGCACACTTCACCTGCCCTTGAAGGCTCTCCAGGCACAGGTCTTAGACTAGTCCAGGGCTGAGCACTCTCACTGAATCTCTACACTTTCGTAATTTAAAAGGATTCCTGTTCATCTTGTTTTGAAAGTCACTCTTATCTTCCCAACTAGATTTTAAGCTCCTTAAAGCCAAGAATGAGGTCACATTTCTACTGTCTCCAAACACTACAGGGACCTGGTGATGGCTTTTACCCACGCTGACTATGGGCAGAGTTCTAAATTCCCTAAGGAAGCTTCACACCTTTGACCATGTTTTGTTTTTTTCTTTTTAAAGATTCCCCATCCCAGCTTTCTCAGAAGCCTAAACTTAGGTCACCCACCTCCCAAGGAGCTGCCCGTGGGGAGGGGGGCAGCTACTCAGGGATCCTTCTGTTTGGGGCGCTGGGGCTCCTGGGTTCTCTCTCTGGCGGTGGAGGGGAGAAGGGAGAGGACAGAGCATGCTCCCAACCCAGCCCCGCAGCATGCAGACCTCTGCTCATCTCGTGACATCCGACCTGGCTCTTTGTGAACCGGCACCCGCCACCCAGCTGCTGCTGGTGACGCCCCGTTTTGATCACCGAGGTTCAACCTAAAGGTCTGCGAAGCGTCCATACAAAGGATCCCTGAGATATTAAGTGGAAAACAAGGTACAGAACAGTATCCATGTGTCCCCTTGTATGCACTCAAAATTATTTCTGGAAAGAAAGGGGGATAGTGGTGGCCTAAGGGCAGGGAAAATGGGAGGGCCAGAGGACACGAGTGGGAAGGAGATTGACTTTTCACCTGTAGATTCTGAACCCTGGACATGAATAACTTTTTCTTTATTTATGCAACAAGTAATTTTTGTAAATGTCTTCGTTACTATGACAAAGAAACCACCTTTTAAATCCCAGAAAGATAAGGTTTAGAGAGGTAATGAGTAAGCCCCGAGAACAGAACCTTCTCCTCCACCTGCCGAAGTCCTCCTCCCAAGACCTGGCCTGGTATTTGGCGCCCAATGGTTGCCTAATGTCGAATGGATGTAATTTACTTCCCCAACTAAATGTAAAGCATTTCCTAAACAAGAGGAACTGTAAAACAGTTATAAAGGTGGGGGGGGGGGGGACAGAATGGCTGAGAATGGCTTTTGCCTCAGGTACTCATTGACCTTCCATTACTGGAGCGCCATGTGCAAGGTGTACAGGCAGGGTGTGGGCCTCGCCCTTAACCTGCCAAGAGACAGAAGAGACTGTACACAAGGAACAGGAGAGAAAAGCTACACAAGTTTTACAGAAAGAAATTTCTGGAGCAGCAAATTACTGATAGCTGAAAACTAATAACTGAAGGGTGTTTCATTTAATTAGTTAAAGATAAGACAATGAAAAAAGCAGGAGAGCTGGTAAAAACCTGTAAGCTCACCCTGACACCAGGGAGGCAGGCAGATGCCGGTGGAGCGCAGCATCCCTCTTAGCAACCCAGTTACCTACAGAGGTAGCAGCTGAATTCAGTCTTCAGCTGCATGTGCTCATTCATTCACTCAGCAAATCTTTCCTGAGAAAGATTAATCAGGAAAGATTAAATCCATGAGATTATAGTTTTGGCCTTTGTCTATCATCAATGATAGGTCCTCACTTTTACTGCAAAGCACAACTCAGGGCTTCCCTGGTGGCACAGTGGTTAAGAATTCACCTGCCAATGCAGGGGACACGGGTTGATCCCTGGCCCGGGAAGATCGCACATGCCTCGGAGCAACGAAGCCCTCAAGCCACAGCTACTGAAGCCCATGCGCTTAGGGGCTCCGCAACAAGAGAAGCCACTGCAATGAGAAGCCCGTGCACCACAAACAAAGAGTAGCCCCCACTTGCCACAACTAGAGAAACACCAAATGCAGCCAAAAGTAAAATAAGCACCAGGAATTCTTTGTTTAATATCACCCTAACAGGGCTTCCTAGGTGGCGCAGTGGTTGGGAATCCGCCTGCCAATGTAGAGGACATGAGTTCAATCCCTGCTCCAGGAAGATCCCACATGCCGCGGAGCAACTAAGCCCGCGCGCCAAAAAAAAAAAAAAAACAAATATCACCCTAACATAAAAGTTCACATAACTGCTTCTTCAAACCATGATACAGGGCTTTATGACAACCTAGAAGTGGGAACCAAAAGAAGGCAAACATGATGCCTTAGCGATCAAGAAACATTTACACAGTTCAACTGTTAAAAATAGTACAACACTCATGTAGTGAATCCAGTTTGGATGTCAGTATACACAGTATACAAGTTCTTCAAGGAGGCGAGAGGCCTTTCGACTGTTCTCCAGGTGCCTCCAAATGCTGGGCCTGTGGAACTTCTTTCAGAGCCTGGTTCTCCTCCGACGCAGTTTGGGGTTTCACACCCATGGGTTCGGATTTCCGGGAAATGTGACTGCCATCCTGTTGCTTAAAAGTCCAGATATAAGTACGTCACACAGATGTTATCACTTTCACTCAATTAATCAGCTGAAGCTATGTGACTAGGCACATTCTATCACTATCAAAAATTTAACATTAATACCTCAGGTCAAATTTGATTACAACAAATAATAAAAATGATGAAAATCTCTATAGAACCATGATTTTAAAAAGCCCTCATGACAACTCACTTGTTCCAAGCAGCCGTCCTTACTGCAAAATTCTAGTCTATTCAACCTAACAGTATCTGACCTGGAGCCACGGCTGGGGAAAGAAAACCAAGCCTTCCTTTAACCTCTGACAAATGGACAACCAATCCTAGTAACAGTTTTGATAATAAAATACTCACAGTCCTTGCTTCTCCTACTCGTCTTAAAATGACACCTTCTGCCAGTAAAGCCTTCCCTGCTTCCACAAATAACTTCTCTTCATCTGTTTCTCCACATTTCTGTAGCTCAATGTACTTCTCCACAAACCTAGAATTCCAAGCAGTCACAGCTTCAGTCTGTATACTGAGAGTTTTCAAGACATGCTATCATACAGTACCAAGTATTCCCTTAAGGGAACTGCCTAGGGAGTTTGGGATTGACATGTACACACTGCTAGATTTAAAACAGATAACCAACAATGACCTATGGTTAAAACATAATAATAATAAATTTTTTAAAAAAGAGAGATCTTCCTAAAGGAACATCTTTTTCCTCAAGCAGAATTCAACAAAACTCCTCAAACTGACAACTAAATCCTAAAAAAAGAAAGGTAATCAAAGACTTGTAGAATGGCTTACCGCTGACAGGTAGACTTGAATTTTGGATTGAACAGATCAAAAGCTTTTTGACCAGATCCATAGGTAGAATAAAATTTCCTAGAAAATACAAAACAACACAATATAAATCTCAATTATAGATCGTGGCCAAGAATGGAACCAAGAATAACTGCTGGGCCCTGAGGAATTGAGTAGAACATGACCTACAGACCCTAAGCCAAACAGCTTTTCTTTGTTTTAAATAAGCAATGCATGCACATGGTAAATACGTCAAATGTTACAGAAAGGTCTTCTCCTCAGCTCTGTACCCCAATTCCCTAGTTCCCCTCCCGGTAAGCAACACTAACCAGTTTCCTGTGTACCCAGGAATGTTCTAGCAATATACAAGCACACATGCATCCATCGTTCCCTGTCCACAGCCATTGTTTAACTGCAAGGATAGTAAACACATCTTGCCTTTTTACTTAATACTTCTCAGAGATCATTTCCCATCAGTGCATGTAGATTGTTTCTAGTCCTTTTCTACTTTAGACAGTGTTGCAATGATTACCTTTATATTTCTTAGTGTATTCTGCAAATAAGTCTGTGGAATAATTTCATAAAAATGGTACTGTTGGGTCAAGGTGTGTGCATTTGTAATTTGGCCTTCCAAATTGCCAAAATGCTTTCCAAAGGGGTTGTGCCATACCAGGACTACCCATTCCAGTAAGGTAGGAGGCCTGTATTTCTCCATACCCTGACCAAATTATATTTTCCAACTTTTTGATCTTTTTCAATTTGACAGGTGAAATATTATAATTCATTGTAGTTTTGCTTTTCTTATGAAACAGATTGAACATCTTTTCATGTCTAAAAGCCAATGAATTTCCTTTTCTGTGACCCGTCCATGTTCTTTGCCTATTTTTCCTTTTGGTCTTTTTCTTTCTTTTTTTTTTAAGTAATTAATTACTTTTCTTTTAGCTGCTCCAGGTCTTGGTTACCGCACCCAGGCTTCTCTCTAGTTGTGGCGTATAGGTTTTTCTCTTCTCTAGCTGTAGCACACGGGCTCCAGGGTGCATGGGCTCTGTAGTTTGCAGCATGCAGACTCTCTTAGTTGAGGCACACAGACTCTCTAGTTGTGGCGCACGGGCTTAGTGGTTCCACAGCATGTGGGATCTTAGTTTCCCAACCAGGGATTGAACCTGTGTCCGCTCCACTGCAGGACAGATTCTTTACCACTGGACCACCAGGGAAGTCCCTGGTCTTTTTCTTATTGCCTTATAAGCAAACTTAACAGCAGTATAAACAGGAAACTAGCCCTTTGTCATACATGCTGCAAAACTTTTTCCCAGTATGCCAACTGACTTTTGATTTTGCTTTATGGTAGTTTTTGTGTGCAGAAAATTTTAATATTTTCATCTATGGCTTCTGGGTTTTTATATCATGCTTGGTAGACTTTTATCACTGAGATTATTTTTTAAATTATCCCATGTTTTCTTCTAGTATTTTTATGATTTCACTTTTTACATTTAGGTTTTGATAAACCCGGAATTTATTTTGTTCTTATAAGTTCTTAAAAATATCAAAAACACCAAAAACAAAACAAAACAAAAGCCAGAAAGATAAAGGTTCAAAAAACTATTTAAGTACAAGGTGTTATTATTTTGGCATTAACAATAATAAAAGAGGAAGCAATAAAATATTTCACATTCTCCAATGACCATCACCCAGTTCCACTGCTATGCACAAAGGAGAAGCACAAATGATTTTAATGCATACACGACCTTGAAAGCACCCTGACCAAGTGCATGCAATGGACCTGAGCAGAAAAGTACTGAAAAAGTATTTAATGCCCCAAAGATGTCTGAAAATTTCCAAGCAGAGCCAGAACATACTTCTTCTCCTACCTCAAAGGAGTGCTGTGGGGAGAAAAAGAAGATTCCTCCAATGAAAGGTGCCTGGACCTCAACAGAGAATATAAGGACTTAATAAATTGTTTTTTTATATCCAGGAATAGGGGTAAGAATAAGAGATATGTATTAATTTCAATTAGGCCCAATCTCTGATCTTAACATTTAAAGAGCTAAGAAACTGTACACATTCTGGATATTAAAAACGAACTGACATCAGTATTTGAGGGAAAAGGCTTTGTCTGTGAATTCCCAGTAAGCTGACCTCCTTGAGCCTCATCGTTCTCATGACTAAAATCGAGGCGAGGAGACCTATCTTGTGGGGTTAGAGAAAGACCTAAACGAGATAACGTTTATTAAAGGCTTAGCACAGTGCCAGCAGACAGATGTGCAGAAACAGGTAGCTATAATTGCAAACATCAATCAATTGCTGAGGTCCAGAGTCTACTTCTCCGAACTTCTGCTTCTCTCACATGGCGGGGGGAGGGGCACTGATTCCCTACTCTGGCTAGCTAGACAAGAACGTCTCCACAGGGCAAGCCCTGACTCAGTTCCTACTTAAGCTGCCAGTCTGCTGACTAAACCTTTCCTTCTGAAGTTCTGCTGCCTCCTGCCCACCATACGGGCTCGGCACTCACGCTCTAATCCGATCCTCTTGGTAGAAGATGTCCTGGACGGGAGATTTAGCTTTGCCGTATCGCAAGCGGGGCCTCCGGAAGACCGGCTCCCTCAGCGGGGGGAAGGCGTTATATACGTCAAACCAGAGCGGCTTCTCCTTCAACACCCCAGCCCGAATCAGGTCCCGCGTCCTGAAGAAAGGGTAAAGATCGAAGGTCAGTCGGTGACAATAGGCTGTCGGAGCCCCCGAACCAGCGCAGCCGCAGCCTGAGACACCGGCGGGGTCGCGGAGTCCGGAAGACAAGCGCAAGGAGGGCGGAGCAGGAGGTCCCCTACCTACAGGTGCGATGTTTCCATCCAAACCAACCTAACTGCTCGGGGGTCAATCCTTCCACCTTCTTACGTGCGTCCCACCCTCCTCGCCCCATCCCCTCCCGTCAAGGAAAGTACGAAGACGGTCCCAGGCCCATCAGCCCCTTCCTCCCTTCCTCCTCCTAGAGACGTCCACTCGGGGAACGGAGAGGTGCGATCTTGAACATGAGAGCTAAGAAATTCAAGGGGAGACGTAGTCAAGCACAATTCTTCAGAAATAAGAGAGAGCACAGAGAGGCCCAGCCGGGCTCAGACCCACCCAAGACCTTGGCCCACCCCGGCTCCGAGCACGCACCGCGAGAAAATGCTCCCCACGGTTTCCAGCCGGCTCCCCGCCATGATCAGCGCCTCGGATCCTGCGCGGCTCCTCGTACCGGAACCGGAAGCGCCTGCGGCAGGCAAAGCGGGTGTAAGTCGCGGGCCGAGCCGCGGATCGCTGTGCTACAGCCGCGGCCCCAACGGGAGGGCGGAGCCAGGCAGAAGCAAAGGATGGCCGAATCGGCGCGCCCTAGGCTGCATGCCAGGTTCAGACAGGAGCACTCGATAGCCTAGCCGCCAGGGAGGGAGCGAGCCAAAGCCCGGCAGAAGCAATAAATGACCGATGTTGGGGAGGGGTTAATTGTGGTGGTTGCTTTACACTTGCTGGCCTTACTTACTGAGCCAACTCAGCTCGGGAAGACGGGGCCGAGCGGAGGAAAGATGATGGGGAGGGAGGAGGGAGGTGCGGCCTAGGTCCTGGGGGAGCCAACTAGGCTAGGAATTCAGAAGGCAGAAATCAGAGGTCACGAGCTCTGGGCCCGGGCTGCGCGTAAAAACCAAGGCCCGGGGAGGGACGTCACTTGCCCAGGGTCACCCTAGAGCCCAAGCCGCCGTCCTCCGTCTCCTACGTTTAGCGCTCCCCACTAAACCCTTTGGCCCTGGAGCGCCACCTGCATCCGCTCTAATAGGGATGCTGCGGGCACCTAGTGTTTTCTCCCCGGGAGGCGTCGCTAGCTAGCTGCTCCTTATTGGAGCTTAAAAGTGAAAGTGTCCGGAACAAACAAATTCGCAGAAGGAAACTCAAAAATCTGGGGAAAGTAACCTCTTAGGATAACCTTTTGGCACAACAGTCATGCTTTGGGTAAAGTATCCCATAGAAATTAAAACATAATTTCACGATGGTATTTGTGCCGAGATCGTTATTGCAGCATTGTTTGTAATGCACCCTCCCATCCATCGAATGGGAAATGGCTGGAAAATTACGCTTCATATAATCCATGGAGTCTTATGCAGCTGTTGAAATGAACGAGCTAGAGCCATACGTATTGACCTAGATGAATGCCCGTGACTTATTGTTAAATGAAAAAGGAAGTTGCAGAGAAGCGTCTTTAATCAAGAGAAAAAAAAAAACTTTTACACGTGTTCGTGTTTGCATGAGGATAGGAACTATGTGGAAGGGTACCCAACGGCTGTGAACATTATCTCCAGTGAGATTGCAGGAGGGGGAGGGAGGACTTTTTTTCTTTATGTATCCCTCAGAGATTGGCCTGTGAAGAGTTTCTATTCATTTTTGAACTTTTTCATCCAGTGAAATCTTTTGAATCACATACACACAAAATATCTCCTGGGAGCCCATTATCTTTGTCAGCAAGAAAGAGTGTCAAGTCATCCCAGAGTCCCCCCTGCTCTCTGGGAGGCTGGTGAGGCAGAGGAGAGGGATGTCTGATGAGCAGTTACTGCTTGTTTGTGTTATCTCAGCGAATCCACACACCTACCCACAAGTGGCTGTTGTTTTCCTCATTATAGATGAGAATGTGAAGCCACAGGGGGTTAAGTAACTTGTCTGATAGGCAGCTGACAGAGCAAGGCTTCCAGCCCCTGCTGAACGCTTAGCCCTGCCTCTGGCTGGAGACTGGTGGGCTGAAGAAGTCAAACAAAACTGGCCCCAGGGGCAGGGGAACAGGGTGATCTGAGGCCGGGAGCTGAGAGGTGGGTTTCCCTGCTGCCTCAAGACCCTCTGGAACAGGGAAAAGAGAGCACAGCTCTGGCCACTGGGCCAAGCATGGAGTCCTAGGCAGGTCTACGAGACTTTGCTCTAGGGAGAGCAAACACACTCCCAGCTAAATATAGTCTTCCCAGGCTTCAAAACAAGTTTCTAATTCTGTCCAAGTCAGAGCTAGCTGCCAGCGCAGACCACAGACACACTTCCCTTCTCCCACTTGGGCCTGCCCTATAAGCCACTGCTGTTACCCAGTTACCACTGCTAAAGAATTAGAAGGGTTTATTCCAAGTTCAGGGAGGGGAGCCAAAGACCCAAGCCCTGGATGGGGGAGGAATTGCAAGCTGGCAGTTTTCTCTCTAGATCTTCTTGGGGAAGTCCCTTCCTCTTCTGAGCCTTCCAAGTGTCCCCTCCAACATCCTATTTCACGCTTCTGTGACTGAGAGCAGAATGTTGGTGGGTAGAGTAAGGGACCATGGAGAAGTGGGAGCAAGATGGACTGGGAACCCTCTGAGCCTGCAACAGGAAGTGTGCACCCCAGGGAGCAACCGTTCATCATGTAGGAGAGAGCTGGGGGCGAGCAGAAGGGGCAGTAGAGGTTTTCTATCGTCTCACCTGGGCCTCTCAAGGCTGCAGGAAGCTGATGCGCTCATGCCATGCACTGCACCAGGGACCTGGATTATCTCCTTCAATAGTTGAACTACCTGGGGCCATAGGTCATGTCCTGACAATCTTACAGATAAGGAAATAGAGCGTGTAAACTCCCCAAAAGGTCATATTCCATCCACTATACCACTCGGCCCCATTTCGTCCCAATGCATCACACTGTAGATGTACCCACTAATCCTGTCATCTTGGGCACTTACATAACTTTTCAAGCCTCGGTTTCCCCATCTAACATCTGGCAGTGTCAACTATCTGAGTGGCTTGTTGCCAGAGTAAAAGCGATCATTCATGTAAAGCACGAATCACAGTGCCTGTCACGTAGTAAGTGCTTGTGAGTAACAAACAAGTCTAATGGCTGTGACAGCATCACGTTTGCCATTGTGTCCTGTAACCCACTGGTTGCCACCTGGGACTGTAGAATTTTGATGATAGTTCATAGATTGCCTTAATGTTTTATTTTCTTATTAAATGATCCATTCATCCTACAAACATTTCGGCACCTACCTGACCCTGTGCTGAGTCCTGGAGAAGCTGGCTGTCCAAAGGGGGGATACAGAGAGGCAAATGCATAATTAATAAGTTATGTGCTGAATAGCTTATTGACTATTGGTTGGCTGGGGCTGCCATAACAAAATACCACAGGCTGAATGGCTTCAACGACAGAAATCTATTCTCTTACAGTTTTGGAGGCTGGAAGTCAGAGATCAAAGTATTGGCAGGGCTAGTTTCTTCGGAGGCCTCTCTCCCTGGTTTGTAGATGGCTGTCTTCTCCTTGTGTTTTCACACAGTCTTCCCTCCATGTGTCCGTGTCCTCTTCTTATGACTCCAATCATATTGGATTTGGGCCCAAACTAATGACCTCATTTTTACTTAAATACCTCTTTAAAGATGCTATCTGCAAACACAGTCACATCCTGAGGTACTGGGGGTGGGGACCTCAATGTACGAACTTTGGAGGGACACCATTCAGCCTACAACATTGATCACTAAGTGCTGGCACTGAGTAGCTTCCATTTGCCCACCCAGAGCCACACCCACTCTGTGTCCTTCTTCACCCTGCTCTGCACCACCTCCCCACCCCGAGGCTGACCTCTAGGACTGCATCCTCCAACCCCTTGCCTTCTGTTTCCTGTTGGGTTCCCATTGGTGACACCAATGGGAGGCATTGGCCAGGGACTGGGAAGAAGGAGGAGACAGAAGTCATTCCCACCCCTCCTCCCCATACAATCCAGGACCAGAAAGTCATAGCTCCGCAGGGTGGCCTCTTCACACCCAGCTCTCTCCCCAGGTTCCAGTCACTGTCTTCTCCCTTCCCTTCAGGCCTAGATATGGCCAACTGTGCCCCCTCTGTACCAGCCATAGGGTCTAGGCCATCCCTGTGGCTTCTCTACACTCTGCCCACATCTTTGTAAACAGTGCCCAGGAGTTTGTCTGACAAAAAGAACAGGAGCATCTCCAGTAGCGGAAGAGCTTTGGCAAGTGAAACCCCCAGCATGTTGATGAAATCACAAATACAGCTACTCACCTTTGGCACAGAGCAAGGATCAGGGAGCAGTTAGGTGTCGCTTTAAAAGAGAAGGAAAGCAGTAATATATATTCAATCCACAGGACAAGCCCCAGGGGGATGAAGGGCACGGAGGGAGGTCTTCAAGGAAGAGGCAGGAGTGCCCCCTCTCGCCTCCATGCTGTTTGCCTCCTGGCCCAGACCCTCCCTCCCTGGAGGCCCGCACTTCCTTTCAGCAGTCAGTTGGGAAGGTGCTTCTGCCCCAGCACACACTCAGCCAGACTGGATGGATGTGCCCCCAGGACCTGCTTGCTCCCTAAGCTTCTCGCTCTCACTTTCCAGGCCTGGTGTTGTAACTCTGCTTGTCTGAGTCCATTTAACTGGGCCTCTTTGAGGCAGCAACCAGGACTCTTATCTCTGCCTCCCCACAGTCAGCCTGGTGCTTAGCCCAGAGCTGGCTCTTAGAAAGAATTCCCTAGTTGAACAGCACAGAGAAATAAAACCAAGTTAGGGCAAATGAGGATGCAGTGATCTCAGCCCTCCTTTGCTGCCCTCCTTCCTGGAGGCCTTCCCCGGCTACACCCATAGGGACAAAGCTGTGGTGGAATGGAAGCACTCCGCCACCCCATCACACCCCTGGTCACTTCCAGTTTTGGCTGTCCTCTCTACCTCACTGATGGATAGATCCCTTTTATAAACCTCTGAGCCTCAGCTTTGTCTTCTGTGAAATGGGTGTGATCCTAGCACCCACCACATAGCCTTGTTGTAAGGAGTCAGTGGGTTAATACCTGCCGAGTGCTCAAAACCATGCCTGGTATATAGAGGTTGTTCAACAAATAGGAGTAATGATGATAACAATTTCTGACCATTCCATGCCTAAGAGCAATAGATCACAATGCATTTAATCACACCTACAACTGAATCACACCTAACAATTTTCAAGGCATTTTTCTCTTTTTTTTTTTTTTTTTCAGGGATTGAACCCAGGCCCTTGGCAGTGAAAACGTGGAGTCCCAACCACTGGACCACCAAGGAATTCCCTCAAGGCATTTTCACATGGCTGCCCATTCATTTCTTCAGCAAACAGCAGCCTTGCCCCCAAGAAGAATCCAGCTCAGGCAGAGGAGAGACAAGCACTTTAGCCTACCTGCCCTGGGAGGTCTGTATCACTGTGGCTCCTGTTGTAGCCAAGGAAACAGGAGCCAGCTAGGCCTGGCCTTTTGTTATCAGAATTAAAGGCCAGTTGGAACCACGCTGCGGAGTTTTCCCAGCAGAAGATGAGGCCCTTGAAGGCACACATTTCAGGGCTGGTGTAGGCCCTTCTTTTCTTCGGGAAGGCAATTTAATGTGTACCTGAAGCTCCTGGGGTTCTTGGAAAATGCAGATTCTGACTCATTGGATCTGGGGTGAGGCCTGAAATTCTGCATTCCTAAAAAAACTTCCAGGCTGACTCCAGTGCTGCTGATCTGCAGATAGAGTAATTTGACTCACCCAAGTTTGCCCCGAACTTTCCTGGTTTTAGCACTCAAAGCTCCACGTCCAAAGAAAGCACTCAGTCATGGAAAACCAGGACAGCTGGTCACTGTATCCACAGACCACGCTTTGAATGACAAGGTCAGAGCAAGGCAGGCTCATGCTGAGTTTGTACTGAGCTTCACAACTCCTCACTACAGAGTCCCTGGAATAATCCTCCTGTACGGATAAAGAACTGTGACTCTTTATAAAAATGAAAGGCAGGGTAAATGCTGGTTTTGTGGGGTCTGAAGCTTATATAATCTTAGTGGCCCTTTTAAGAAAAAAAATACAAAAATATCCTTGCTTTGCAAATTTTACCAAACATAAGACCATGTGAACAGAGTAAATTCCTCTGTCTGTTTGACTTCAGGCCAAAGAGGTGCCCTGGTCTTCCTTCTTGGAACATGGTGTTTGGCCCCTCAATGGCCAGCAATTGACACGTCTGAGAGAACCACCAGGTGGCAGTAGAGCTACACAGCCCCACTCAACACCCCCCACCACCACCCCACCAACAACTCCAGAAATTTCCAAATCTTCCTCCAGCTGGTCTAGCCAACTAATCCAACAAATATTAATCTATGCTGTGATAATGGGCAAAAGGGCTTCATGGGCTTCTCTCTCAATAGCATATTTGCCATTTAATGGAAATGATAAGAGATTGTTTTTAAAACCAGATAAAGAATGCTAATAGGTGACTTCCGGGCATGCTGTTGGAGACGTTTTTAAGCAAGTGGACTTCTCCATGCTCTACAAATTGCATTTATGCAGGGGTTGTAAGTCTTATCACCTCTTTCCCCACCCCAATATATAGCTTAGTGTTTAGGCACCAGCTCTGGAGTTCAGCTGCCGGGGTTCAAATTCAGGTACTACCACTTACTGACAGTGATACTGAGTAAGGACCTTAACATCTCTGTGCCTCAGTATCCTGATCTGAGAAATGGGAGTATTAATACTGATTTCATGTAATAGTTGTGGGATAAAATGCTGTGCATAAAGCACCCCAGAAAAGTGACTGCTATACAGTAAGCACTGATAAGCGGCTCTCAGCAGCAGCATCCCACACTTTGCCTGCCTGATTCAAACCAAGTCCTCCTGTGTTTCCTCCAACTTCACCTTCTACCTGGTAGAGTCTACCATGTGCTTCAGAAGAATAGAGGGAGTGTTGAGACCCCAGCATGGTAATAACCAGGCCAGTTCTTCTGGGCACAGCATTCCCCAGACCCATGAGCTCCTCTCAAGCTGGGACTGAGCTCTGAGGACACCAAAGTATACAAAGGGGGAGGGGCACTGGCTGGACTAGACTCCAGATAGCCCGGCTCAGCATTTTTGCAGAAGATAAACCTGCAGGTATCACCTCGTGGATACCAAGAGCCCAGGACTTGCAGATGAGCATGGTGAGAGGGTGGATGGCTGGGGCGATCACCTGGCCCAGCCTGACTCCTTCCTGGGTTCTCTACACACTGTTCAACCAGGAGCAGGGCTTCGTCTTCTGCACTCCTGTTGGACCTGGTAAGCTTTTGCCTTTTTTCCGCACACCCCCGTCTCTGCTTCCAATCACCTTCAGCCTCATCTACACTAATAGGCATAATAGTGAGTGGTTCTCAAACTTTGCCACATATTAGAATCACCTGAAGAGCTTTTACAATCTGATTTCCAGGCGAAATCCGAAATCAATTAAACCAGAATCTCTGGGAATGGGACCCAAGCATGAGAGATGATTCCAGTGTACGGCGAGTTTGAGAACTTACTGTGTGTACAAGACAACTGAGGAGGTTGTTAAAATGCACATTCTGGTGCAGTAGATCTGGAGCAGAGCCGGAAATTCTGTTTCTCACAAGCTCCCGGATGATACAGGTGCTGCTGCTCTGCAGAACTGTGGTTCTCAAACATATCGGAAGCATCTGATGGGTTTGTTCAACTACACCCCAGGTTCAGATTCATGAGGTCTGGAGTAGGACCCGATAACATACATTTCTAATAAGCTCATGAGTGATGCCAGTGCTTCAGGTCCATAGAGCACAGTGTGAGCTGCAGAGGGTATAGAGGACCGAGCACAGGTTTTGAAGGCTGGGCCCTTTTCTGACTTCACACCTTGCTAGCTCTTACCTAAGTGATTAACCTTTCTGAATTGTCATTTCATCATCTGTAAAGTGGCCTTTTTTTTTTAAGTGGCCATTACTGGGAAAGATTAAGTGGGCTAATATGAAACACCTGACAGACTGCTTAGTGTGGGCGTCCTCAAACTAGGTTGTAAACTTGATGGTGAACTTGAATTACCTGCGGTGCTTTCAGACAAACCAACGTACAACTGTTGATTTAATTGGTCTAGGGTGTTGAGCATCAAAATTTTTTAAACAACTCTGGTAATTCTACTCTGCAGCCAGTACTAGGTCCTGGCATAGCACCAGGACTCCCAAACTTTAGTGCATATTGGAAGCACAGACTGCCAGGCTGCACTTCCAGAGTTTCTGACTCAGTAGGTTTGGGGTGGGGCTGAGAACTGGCATTTCTAACAAGGTTCCAGGTGCTGGTGCTATGCTCAGGTGGAGGGGAGTTACACTGATCCACAGCTATGAGGAAAGAATAGGCAGAGCAGGGGTTAGAGGATAATCTTGGTTTGCTGAGGTCCAAACACCAGGTCTGGAACATCACTAGCTGTCCAGGAAGGTCAATTTACAAGCCCACCTCGGTCTACCTGGGCTGGGGGCAGGGCAGGGTTGGGCGTGGAAGCTTTTCATAGGTGAGGCAGGAGGAACCTGCATGGTTTATCCAGAAGGAGAAGGGCCACTGAACTCAAACGAGGCATCAGGGGAAGGGGAGTGACTTGGCCGGGGTGACTCCGAGGCCAGAAACAAGCTGTGTGGGTTGGAGCCACGAGGCAGGCCACAGCCCAGCACAGGAAGAACTCTGTAACCTTGAAAACCGCCCTGTCTGAAAAGGGCACCAGCTTCCTCCTTTGGCAGTGAGCTCCCTGGCGCAGGAGGTAGTTCAGCAAAGGCCGGGAGTGGGGAAAGCGAGAGAGGTTGGAAATGGAGGATCTCCGCGGGCCCTTTGAAGTCCAAGATTGCACATCCCGGCAGCTCCAGGCGGGCCGTTACTCCGGCAGCTTTCTGTTTATTTAGGGAGGGGACCGGCTGGAGCTTTCGCAACAGACGGGTGCTTCCCGGGCCTGTCAGCAAGCGGTTTACTTTCCCAGGCAAACAGGAAGGCGGGCAGCGCCAGCAGGTGGGCGAGGCTGCGGGCTGCGGCCCAGGTGGCACCTGAGAGCGCGCGGCTGCGGGGAGGCCGAGCCGGGCCCCGCGTGCGCTGCGGGCGGGGGGGGCGGAGGAGAGGAGGGTCAGCCCACGTGCCGCCACGTCAGAGCACCAAGAGCACACCAAGTCTTTATTACACGAACTCCTATGAAACAGCTCCAAGAAAAAACCCACACGTAGAACAAACAGAAACAGAAACACTGACAAAGCCACACACAGGAACGGGGGCGGGGTCCGGGGGCTCCCCCTCTTCTGCGCCCCGTCATCGAGGGCCGTCGGGGATGGGGAGGGCGGCCGCACTTCCGCACTCGGTTGGGATGCCGCGCCCGGCCAGGGCCCCCTCCGGCACCGCGGGGAGCCCGCCACGCCCTCATTATCTCGGGGTGACTTACAGCCACCAAGCCCCGCCAGGCTCGGCGCCCGCTCCCAACACCCCAGCGCTGTGCGACTGAGCTGGCTCCTGCTGGGGCCAAGCCTCGTGCCTGCCCAGGCTTCCCGGTTCTCCCGAGGTCAGCGCCTCCGCCTCTCCAAGGCCGCAGGGCCACAGAGGCCGGGCTGCCTCCCCCTCCCCCCTCCCCCCTCCCGTTGGCAGTGGCTGGTGCCTGGTCAGGTTCATACGACCCTTGTTTTCCTCCTGGCCATTCGCCCTCTCACTCTCGGCTAGAGTCACCCAGCAAGCCCTTCTGCCCCAGGGGCTCTGGCCTGGCTGGCGGCGGCATCTTCTTGCCCCTCAGTCCTGCACCTTCTCAGCGTTACTAAAGAACTGGCTCCTGCCCACCCTTGGTGACAGCAGAACTTCTAGTCCAGCCGCGGAGTCAGAGCCCCTGGAGACCCCAGTGTCGTGGGACTCCAGGGTCCCATCCAGAACTGGGTTTTGTCTTCTGCCAGAGTAAAGACTACCTCTGCCCAGCTAGACTCCTCCAGCTCCGGGGTGGCCAGCCTCCCCATCCCTGCTGGGGGCCCTTGCCAGCCCCCAACAGAGGCAGCCAGGGGGGCCCAAGCAGTCAGGAGATACCTCTCTGCAGTGGCCCATCACACCTCAGAGCGGGCCCAAGTGACCGCATAGCGCTCTCTGACCCAGAGCTCTGTGCACGGGTGTGCCGAGGGCCGGCAGCCCTGGGGAATGACTGAGGTGCAGGAGGCCATGGGAATAAAGGGCCCAAGATGCCCAGAAGGGAGCCGGGGATAGGGCAGGGGATCAGGCAGTGTCTGTGGCCCTACAGGAGGGGGCAGGGGTTCCCCCAAGCCTCTGGTAGGATCATCCTCCTCTTTTGGGTACTCCAACCTTTGCCAGTTTTCTGGGGTCTTTTTTCTTTTTTTCTTTTTTCTTTTTTTTAAGAAGAGGGGTTAGATCCTGCATTTCCACTCATTTCCCATAGAACAGCCTGGCTACAAAAGGGGCTGTGGTTGCCTCCACCCTCAGGTCCTTCCTCCAATCACAGCATGCAACTCCGAAGTTCTAAGTCCCTTGGAAAGTGGCAGTGGCTGGGCTGGACTGTGGCCGGAGAATCACTGGGCCTCAGAACTCAAGCACCATCTGTCCGGCTGCAGCTGGGCTCTTCAGCTGGGGGCCGGTTTGCTCTCGGGCTGCCTCCACCGGGTCAGATGGTCTCCGGCGAGGAGGAACTGCTGGCATCTGGCAGGAAAAAAGGGACGAGAGACGTCTTTTTCAATGGAGCCCAGGGGTCTTTCCTCACCACTGGTTCCTGGAGAGATGGTTTTGGGCAGAAGCTTCCAAAGACAGGAAGCCTCTCCTTTCCCCAGGGACTCTATGTCAGCCTTGGAACACTGCCTGGGGTCACACCCGCCAATCCAAGCTCCTAGAAACGTTCCAACTTGCAAAACAGCCTGGACTCTGGAAGCTAGAGGTGGAGTGGGGGGTCTGAAATGCTGGGGTGGGGAGTGGGGGGGGGCAGCAGTTGTCTGTGAAGGGCTGAGAGTTGTGCCTGGGTGCCTGGCCTGCTCTCTGATACACGGGTAGCTCAGCTGAGCTACACCAAGGGCACCCGTAGGGGCAGAAAAGTAAAATGGGATCAAAATTTGGCAGGATCCCCACACCAAGCTGAGGAGCCTTCACTCAGAAGACCCATTCAGAGAGGAAAAGAGAAATGGAACTAAAGTGGTGTCCTGGTGATGGGTGAACACAACAGGGGCGGTGAAGACACCAGCAGCTGTTACCCAGGTGATGAGAGTCTGCCAGGACAGTGATGGGAGGAATAAGGAAGAGAAATGAAATGGGGACATCAGGAGTGGGGATTGTCTGGCCTTCAGTGAGTTGACAGCCAGGGCTAGAGAGACCATCGTGGGTACCATAGCTGGGGCTATGCAGTGGATCTGGAGAACTAAGATGGAGATTCAGATTTGGGAGCCAACTGCGCAAAAGTACTGCTGCTGCTGTAAAAGAGGCTGGTGGCACAAAGGCTAGGGAGAGTGGGGAGTAGGGAGACTTAGAAGAGTGAGGCGGAGCTAAGAGGGGAGCTGGGACTGAGGAGCAATGGGAGCCCAAAAGTGCACACAGAATCAACGGCAGAGAGGAAGGGGACCCAGGATTCCTGGGGCCACAGGAGCCAAGGGGAGACGACGGGCACTGCATGCAGAAGACAGCACCAGATGATGCAGAACAGGAAAAGGCCCCGGACCTGGCAGGTAACCCTGAGTCAGTCTGGGGGTGGGAGGAAGGGCGGCCAGCCGGCAACGGGTGAAGGAGGATGCCACGTTTCTGCAAATTGGGTGCTGATGGAAAACACTGAGGTCTCTTGATTTTTAAGATGGGGAGGAAGAGGATGTAGACTTGAGGAAGGAGCGGGAAAGGGAAAAGCTGGAAGACTCAGGAGAGAAATAAATGATGAGCAAGCTCCTGAAAGGGGTGGCTTTGGGCTGGCACGTTTCCCCTGGGGACCAGTGGGAAGAAGGTGGCAGCGACACTGTGTAGGAGGGGGGTCCTTCCCCTGTCTGGCTTTATTTCAGCATTCCGGATACATGGGAAGTGTGGGTGCAGCAACGTGGGTGAGGAGAGCCTCAGAAGGGCCTGGTGGAGGGCGGTGAGTCAAACAGAGGTGACATGGAGGCCAGCCGCCCAGGCTGAGGGGAGAGGGCACCTGTACTGTTCCTGGCTCTGTCCTCCGCACCCTGGTTTCTCCCCTCCGCTACAGCTACCCTGAGGGTAGCAAGTATTTCTCCATGGCCTGAAACAGGGCCATACCTGCCACACCGTGAGCTCGAGAAAGCCCTGTAAGTGGCTGATCACTGGAACCAGGACAGTGGTAGGGGCACAGGGTGGGCAGGCAGCTTCCTGATGGGAGAGGGGCTGGAAGAGGGACAGTTCCATGGAGCCCTGGAGGAGGTGTTAATATTACCTATCTCTTCCCCAGGGATGCACCAAGAAAAGAAGAGGAAAAGCAGCCTGGAGGCCCAGGCCTCCAGCCAGAAACAGAGCTGCCTTGAGAGGGGCCGTTCCCTTGTCTTCTCGCCCACCAAACCCCAAGCAGGCGACAGGAGAGTCCCTGTGTGGACATGGCCGGGGTGAGGCCATCTCAGTTTTTCTTAAATTGTTCTCAGTGTGCTGTGTGCATCCTGGCCTCTCTTCTCAACCGTACTATAAATTACTCAAGGTCAAAGCTGATTTTTCTTTTCCTGCTCCTAGCATCTGCCACAGGCAGGTGTGATTATCTTTTGTCAAATGAATAAATAATGCAAAACACTAGCTCCCACGCAGAAGCCCACGTCCCCTGCCACAACAACGAGGGGAGAAAACGCGGACCTGCACCATCTAGTTGCCTGAGCCTGGTGCCCCTGGATCACAGGGCAGACAGCTGGGGGTGGGGCAGGTGCGCCTCCAGGCCTTACCTCTTACTGTCCTTCCCTGAGTGCTTCCTCCACCTTGGGCACCTCCTGTCGCCTTCCCCGGAAGTCTTCGTCTGAAAAGCAGAAGAAAGTACCTCACCCTCTACCCTGCGGGGCTTCACTCAGGCACGTCCCCCAGGCTGGGCAAGACAGCTGACCAACTCTCTCCACTCTTGTTTGCTGGGACACACGCCGATCCCCGGGGGTCTGGTGAGAGGCAGCAGGGCACAGTGCAGGGTTCGGACTCCTGGGTGCTGCTCTGTCTCTATCGATGAGCTCTGAGACCTTGGACAAGTTCTTCCCTGTTTCCTCATCTATCAAATGAGATGGGGACGTTGGACTGTCCAGAGGACCTCCAGGGCCCTTCTAGCCCTTGTTTCTGGATGTCCCCTGACCATCAGAGGGCTCCTCTGCTCTGAGGCATGAGGATCGGGGCTCAGCTGTGAGCCTGGGAAGGTCTGAGGCAGTGTCTTCTGGCCCCCATGCCTTCGGGAGGGACTGAATGAACACTGAAAGGCCTCTGGGCCCCAGAGACGAAAACGGCCCAGTGCTAGGTTCTCAAGGGGAGGCCCCTCCCTGTGGGTGGGTCTGTCTGTCCCCTCACACCCCAGAGAATATTCCCCAGAAAGCAGCACCCGGCACTTTGTGCTCCAGATAAAGATCTAAGTGGAGATCTTGACCCAGAGCACACCCCCTCCACCAGGGAAAAGGGGCCGGTCCCCCTCGCAGGAGTGGAAGGAAGGGAGAGGCAATACGGACCAAGTGAGGGGACCTATTTCCTTGGGTCATCTGCTCACCAACCCTGATGTGTCCCCCAGGTTGGCTGTCCCCTCCCTGGCAGGTGGGGTTCACCTGTGAAACACCCAGGCCCCCCTCTTAGAGGACCACCCGTCACAGGCAACTCAGAGCCCCAGCTTCCTTGCCCTCCCGCCTCACCACAAGCGTGGCCCTCCACGTCATCCAGGAGGTTGGCCGTTGACGCCGCAGCCCCCAGCCTGCCGGGCCATTCAGGAAAACTGTCCCAGGGATGGCTGGGCACGGCCGCAGTGCTCCCGGTTCTCCCCTTCCCTGGCCCTGGCCTCCTACCCCCTGCCCCAAGCCCAGGAGGCCTCCCCCACACCAGCCTTATCCCCCCAAACTCCCCAATACCTCCTGCAGGCTCCTTTTCTTGGGGTCAGCCGAGCAGCCAGGCTCTGACTCTCTCACCTAGCTCCCATCTCTGGGGACAGAGAAGGAACTTTCTCCCTGTTCTCCTTTGGCTGCTCAGCTTCTAACATCCTGGGCCCTGTCTAACAAGCATGGATAGGAATCTGGGTAAAATTGTGGAAAACCGTATTTTTACTGGAGGAACTAAGCGTGAGAAGCCAGGGCCAACACGCGTGAAATGAGGAGGTGGAAACATCTGTGGATCAATCCAACTTAAGAAGTTAGGGAAAGGTTTGCTGATTTCAGTGGAGGAACCAAGTTTTCTCCCAAGAGGCAGACGACGCCAGACAAAAAGCTAAAACGTAGTGGACAACTTCAGAGCCTACAGTGGGCCTGCACTGGCCTGCTCCCATGCCTGGCGGTACGGGTCAAGATGGGCGCCAAGAGACAGGGCGGAGGCAGGCTGGCAGCAGGGCCCATGGCGCAGAGGGGAGGGTCACGGGGCCCAGCCCCACTCCTGGGGGGGGTGCAGCCTCAGGGAGGCCAGCCTGGGCTTCCGGCGCCCTCAGCGTCCACCGCCGCCACCCAGTGCCAGGCTGGAAAGGATACGACTGATGCTTCAACAAGTGTTTCCTCTTGGACTTCCTCATCTTGGTCTTCTCCGAGAAGGCCCTGGCCAGTTCGAACAGCTTCCTCCGGGTGGCTGGGGGCAGAGAGACCTGTGAGCCGGCAGCCACAGCAGCAGGTAGCCGCCCCCCAGGACTGGGGCAGGTGGGCAGGCTGGTGGGGGAGGGGAAGAGGTGACAGCAGTCGCAGACGGGATCAGGCTGGTGCCCGGGCCGAGTGAGGCTGCCATCTCGGGTCGGCCTGCGGGGGCAGCAGCACAGGCCGCTGAGAGCCCAGCCAGGGACCGCAGCCAGCAGCCGAGATCTGGGTATTCCTTCTTCCCCAGCTGTGACAGACAGCTACGCATCTTGGCTTTCCTTCCTGCCACCTCCCCGTCTCCCCTCTGCACCTCCAGGGCTGGTTCTGGGATTTCCATGACTAATCTGAGATTTTCCCTGAAATGGAGCCTGAAAGGATGGCAGCCTCATTCACGCACGGCTGTGCGTCTGCAGGGAGGGGCGGGGGATGGGAAGGCGAGACCCGGCTGGCAGGACTTTGCGGGAAGGGGCCACTGACCCGGCAGCCCTCCCACCCACAGAAAGTGGACTGAGCTCGGACCTCCCCACTCAGTCCCACCCAGTCGAGCCCCCTCAAGCCGCAGAGAATGTGAACTCTACAATGGGGTGGGGTGGGAGGGTACGTCCAGTATATTATTATTTTTCTGCAGACAGCTGGCTCAAGAGGATTTAAAACTTAATTTGTATCCAGACTCAGCTGCACAGGGAAGTGAGGCAGGAAAGCTGAGGGAGCCAGCCCGTGATTAAAATGTCACTTCGGTTCACCAGGAGTCCGCTGCGCTACAATTCCAGGTGGCGCCCTCCCTCCCTCCCGGGAGGTCACAGGCCCGTCTTAGAAGAGCTGGGGAGGGGCGTGGGCTGGACTCACACTTTCCCATGTGTTTCAGCTTGTCCCTGAATAAGGCATCTTCAGACACAGCGGGGCTGGCGTCGCTGGTTCCTGGAAGGGGGAAGACACCTCTGAGGGCCAGCGGCTGCCCGAGGCCCAGGGTGGGGGCCGGGCTGTCCCCACAGGACGGGGGCTCAGCCCCACCCTTCCACTTGAGGAAAGGAGCAAAGAGCAGGCGTCTTCCCTAACCAGGAGGGAGCTTAAAGCAAGGAGGACACGGGGGTTCAAGGAGCGTTTCTTTCCCCGCCCAAGCCTCACGTTCCCCTTTTCTGCTCTGTGCGCGGAGGGCCGGCTCCCCGCGGGCTCCCAACCCTCCGCCCCTCTGACCACCCGCGTTCCAGGAAGGCCCTTTGGTAGCTTGAAATCAGCCGTGATGGGAGTGTTTACACCATGGAAGCTACCAGATGCTAAGCACTGGCGCTTCCCCTGCACCCCGACAGGCTGTTAAACATTCACCAGCACGTGGTCAGCCCGCCTGACGCATGAGAATTCAGGCGGCAACAGGAGGTGGCTGGGGCACTGAGTAGGCACCCACTGTGGGGACTCCCTTCTCCTTCCTACCAGGGCCTGCCTCTCCCTGACTCCTCCAGACACAGAGTTTCGGACTGGTTAGACCACGAGTAGGAACGAGCACGCGGCTGGTCCCAAAGTCAGAGCCCAGCCGGCCACCCAGCGTCTCCCCGCCCGCTCAGCACCCACTTGGGTCCCTCGCTGCCCTTCTAAGGGCCCCATGCTAATCCCGAGTCACCTTGCCTGCTAAGTCCCTGTGAGTCATTCTGATCCATCTCAGCGGTCCCAGTGTCCACGGTTAATTCGGGATCAAGGACAAGAGGCTGCCGTTAAAGCCCCAGAGACACATCTGGTGGGGCCTAAGCTCCCAGCCTGTGGCTTATGAATCAGGTCCACAGGGTTCTCTCTCTTCAGGCTGGGACCGGCCAAGCTCCCCATCCTTCTGCTCCCCTCCCCCACTCTACCACACGATGTAAGATCTGTTTCGGGCAAAAGCTGCAGATTCTTTCTCGGAGGCGGGCAGCCTGTGTGTGTGTGGCGGGCACTGGCGGACCAGGGGCCACGACGCACACGCACAAGCAGAGCCCAGAGATCAAGTGTGGAGCCGGGGCCTTCGGGTGTCCCCAGCTCCAGCTCGACCCCCGTGCATGCAGCCCAGCAGCCTGCTGTCCACCCCTGGCCCTCCTGCAGCCACGCAGGCGACTCTTGCTTCTCACCACCTTGTCCATGAAGCCTCTAATTCTCTTCCTCCAACACTAGGGCAGGGCCTGGCCCGTGGCAGATACTCCCCAGCTACTGAATGAATGAATCAACGGGTGAACTCTTCCCAGGTTGATCCTGCCCTTCCCCCCTTACATGTTTTTGCCATAATTAGCAGGTGTGTCCTCAGCTTTGCTGGTTCGTCCTATGTGTTTCTGGGATGCATCTCCCGTAAGCGCCCCCAGGGGCAGTGACCCAGTCTCTGAGTCCCTCCACACCCCACCCTCAACACCCTCTGGGACACCACATGGTGTGGTGTGTCCCCTGCTTGCCCCTGCTCCAGGCACCTCTAAGGAGTTCAGCCAGCCTGTGGGCGGATCCTGGGTGTGGCTCCAGCTGCTGGGTTGGTAAGAACCCAGGCCGCTGAGTGCAGGGGCCATCTCGCTTCTCGGTGAGGATGCTGGAGGGGCAGAACCCTCCCCTCCACCCGCTATCCCCAAACTCTAAATATGCAAAGCACAGCTGGGTGTCAGCCCCTACACCCTCCAGGCCTCTCTCTCAGGAAGGCAAGGTTACCTGGGACGGGAGAAGGAAAGTCAAATTCATTTCCCAAGGCCCCGCTGCTGGATGTAGATTTCTGGGACTCGTATTTCAGTCGATCTGGAAAAGGACCACATTCTGGTCAGGGAAGTCAGCTCCCACCCAGGGGCGGCCTGCACTGAGATACAGGAGGTTGTTGGAGGCCAAACCCCCAGCATCCCACACATGCACCCACGAAATATGTACACAGACGACACCTATGGGCTCTCAAAGGACCAGAACTCTCAAAGATATCGAACCCACTGCCCTGACAACCACCTGGAGTGTTAGAATGTCAAAATTAGAAGGACACTGAGATATCAGATAGTCCAGCCCTTCATTTAAAAGCAAAGGTCCCAGGACTTCCTAGAAGGTGGCGCAGTGGTTAAGAATCTGCCTGCCAATGCAGGGGACGCCGGTTCGAGCCCTGGTCCAGGAAAATCCCACGTGCCGCGGAGCAACTAAGCCCGTGTGCCACAACTACTGAGCCTGTGTTCTAGAGCCCGTGAGCCACAACTATTGAGCCCGTGTGCTACAACTACTGAAGCCCACATGCCTAGAGTCCATGCTCTGCAACAAGAGAAGCCACGGCACTGAGAAGCCCGCGCACCACAATGAAGAGTAGCCCCTGCTTGCTGCAACTAGAGAAAGCCCATGTGCAGCAACGAAGACCCAGCACAGCCAATAAATAAATAAATAAATTTATATTAAAAAAATAAAAACAAATATAAGGAAAGGCCCCGAGACCCCCAGCACCTTTGCTGCAGAGCTGGGACCAGCCTTGGACCTCCTCTGTCTCAGGCCAGACTTTTCCCTGCACACCGTGCTTCCTCCCTCAAAGCATGCTGTCAGACACAGACACACACACACACACAGACACACACACACACACACACAACCTCTCCCACAGCCCCCTCACTGTACCCCACCCCAAACACTCCCACCCTGAAGGGGGAAGGCAGCCAGGGTGGGAGAAATAGGGTCCTTGGCCCAGGGACAACTCAAACCCCCAAAAGACTCAAGAGCCCCTGCTCTGACATCCTCTGCTCAGGGAGGCACCCAGTCTGGCACCCACAGACCCAATCACTCTATCCCTGGAGCCCCAGACACACTGTGCTGAAGCCACTGCCTGGCACAGAGTAGATGTGCCGGGGTGGGGGAGGGGCAAAAAAGGGCACCGCTAAGAGGGCACCCCTCTCTCCTTCTGTGCCCCAGGTGGGGTGGTGAAAGGGGTGGCTAGTGACTCAGGTCCCTTTTGGCAGAATTCTGGGGCTCCCACCAGAATAACTCAGCCGCACAGAGGCCACCCTGCCCTCCAGCTCAGTGCCTCTCCTGAGCCCCAAGGCTAAAGCCAACATCACTCCCCCGCCCCCAGGCACCACCTCTTTCCAGGGCAAGGAGGAAGTCGCGGTTGCGCTGCAGCTCCTTCATGAACTCCTCATTCTGCAGGAAGAGCGCAATCCTCTCGTCCTCCAGGTACTGCTTCCAGCGGCTCTCCTGGTCCCGGGGCCCGGGCCCGGGCCCGGCCGTGGCGGGCAGGCCTCCCTCTACACTCGCAGGCTTGGAGCCCCCGGAGTTAGCCTGAGGAGGGGAGCGAGCACGTGGACGCCTACTCACAAGGGTGCGTGCTGCACAAACATCCACACACTCTTCCCAGGATGCTGTGGCTGCATCCCACCGCCGGCACCTCCTACCCAACTTCACAGGCCAGTGCCCTCTCCACTGAGGAAGCAGCGAGGGCTGAAAAGTTACCTTCCTCCCCATCACACGCACCCCTTGCACCCTCCCTTTCCTCCATCAAAACCTGAATAGTCCTGAAGAGTGATCTGCCAACGGCTCAGGGTCCCCAAACTCAAAGCTCTCCCTGCACCAGCTGTCTCAGAGGAGAACTCTCGCAAGGGCCAGCCGCTGCGGAGAGGCTCCCTGGACCTTTCCCGAGAGATGGAAGGAAGGGGCTCTGGTCCTCTGCTGTTGACCACGCCCGCCCACCTCCCTCCATCCTAGGGTGATAGCCGCAGCCAGAGGGCATCCTCAGGGCTGTCCCCTTCCTGGGTGGAAGAGGAAACCTCAAGGCCCAGACAGGAAATGAGGCTTTTGGTTCGCGATCTTTCCCTACACATGCAGGGCAGCAGAAATAGCTCAGCCTGGCCTCCAACAGGAGGGAGTGACACTGGCTAGTATGAACAGGGGGGGCCAGCAGAGCCGCTGCACAGGCCAGGGGCCGGGGGTCCCCCATTACCTGTATGCGGTCCAGCTGCTGGGGCAGGATGCGGAGAAAGTCTTCGGGAAGGTTGCCTAGCAGTGGGGGGTTCCAGTTCCGATAGCGCCTCTGGCTGGCAGGGGGCGCGGAGCTCAGCACGTTGATGCTGGAGGGTGAGAGGTGACACGCGGAGGGAAAAGTCAGGCCCAAACACAGGTGTCTCAGCCCTTCTCACCGGGACCCTGCCCCGATGGGCACTCCCGCTCCAAAGCCTCCCGTCGTGGCCTCCACCGCCTCCGGCACAAAGGCGCAGCCCTCCAGCTCCCCTTCTCAACCAGGCCTCGGCTGACCCCCAGCCTCTGGGCCCGGGCTCCTGCTGTACCGGATGTTCACTGCCTCCAGCCGCTCAGTGCCTTCCAGGTCTCTGGGCCTGGAGAGTTCTGAGTTCCTGGCGCTCGTGTGGGGCAGCGTGGATTTAGACCTGGATGCGCGGGTCTGGCCCTCATGCTTCTGTCCCCAGCACCTAGCACGACGCGAGCTCCTGGCTGCTGGGGGACAGGTATGCTCTGAGTGAACAGACACAGAGCTGCCAGCAGCCCAGCCCAGCCCGGTGGTTTGCTGGGGTCGAGGGACACGGAGCCCTGGGGGGTAAGCGGATCCAGGCTCCAGTTCCGGGGCAGCTGCAAGCCAGCCAGGTGGTCCTGGGTGAGACCCCTCTCCTCTGGGGCTCAGGTTCCTCATCCGCAAACTGCTGCCTCCCTTCCCAGGCGCGTGGGACCCCTCGTGCAGCTGTCTTAAACAACGTGCTGAAAAGGCACGTGGAGATGTGGGATTGGAAGGGTCCTTGTTCCAAGTGGCGCACGGGAGCTGCTCTCCTGGGCCAGGGCAGAGGCCAACACCGAGGCGGGGAGGAGGGGAAGGAGGCCGAGGCACGCGCCCTCCCTGACCCCCAGCCTCCCGCCCTGCCATCCTGGCGTGAGGGCGGCCTGGGGCCCAGCCAGGAGCTCCCCACAGCTCCCCCGGCAGCCTGCGGCGTGGCAACCGCAGGACACGTGTTCTGCTGAATCAGGGAAATGACACACAGAGGAGGCAGCCGAGGGCCGGGGCCGGTGGGGCCGCTCTCTCTGGGGCCTGGCTTTGATTTGGTCTCCAGCGCCAGGAATCCCGCCCGCCCCCTCACTGGAGGGGAGCTTTTCCGGGCTGCCACTGACTATGGAAACAACTTCCTTTCCTTTTCTATTTTGGGCGGGTGGCCTGGCGGTGAGGGGGAAGGGTGGGGGTGGCAGCAGACAGGATACCAAACTGCTAAGTGCGTGGTGGGAGCCAGGGAACCCCGGGCCCCTCTCGCTGTACAGATGCGGGAACGGTCCAGAGAAGAGCCTGCATCACAGCCGATTCCTGGGCACGTCTCCTCCGTCACGCCTCGCCTCCTGTCACTGCTGGCGGCTTCATTTTTCTCCAAGGGCCAGAGCGTCAGGGCAGTGGATGCCCCATCCCCCAGGGACTCAGGGACTCAGAGGACCTCCTTTGATCGACCCTGGCACCCTTCCTCCGGCTTCAGGGTCTTCATCTGGGACGTGCGTGCCCACCCCAATTCAGCCACACCCAGAGCCGCCCAGGAAAGCTGTGGAGTGAGATCCCCAGAGGTGCAGTTGGACCCCTCTAGCCATTCGTTACTGAGAACCCGGGGGGGGGGGGGGGGGGGCGGGGGGCGGGGAGCAAGGAGCGGGAGGCTGAGTGGCCCGTGCTGCTGCGCCCGCGGTCCTGGGCGAGGAGCAGGCCCAGCCCCTTGCCCTGGCACCGGCTGAGATGAGGTCAGCCCACAGCTGCGAGAGCCAGAGCCAGGGGGCCCTGAGCACAGGAGGCCCAGGCAACTCCACTGTGGTCAGAAAGGAATGTCAGAAATGAGCTGAGAGGCAAATAAAAAACTTCCAAGGCTGTAATTTCAACGACAGAACAGCAGGTGGCCTGTGAGGAGGGGTGCCTCTGGGCTTCAGAGCCCATCTTTCATTCAGGAAAGGACAGGCTGGCGGAGGGGAAGGAGAGAGAAGGCTGGGGAGGCACTCCTGGCCCAGAGCTCTGTCTCTGGACCCCTGAACTAGAACTTCATTCCCCATCAGACCCCCAGGCTTGCCCAGGGAATATCAGCGCCCAGAAGGATTTCAGCATAAGCCTTCCAGGCAAGATTTTGGTTAAGACCAGACACTGAGGCCCAGGTGGGGTCAGGCCTGTCCTGGGACACACAGGACAACACAGGATCCTCCTGGTACAGCCTGGGCCCGGGGACCCTGGCATTCCAGGCGTGCTCCTTTGGGATTGCCCCGCCTCTCTGTGCCCCAGCAGGGCCAGCTCCCACACCCTGCTGCATCTTTGGTCTCAAAGGCACCCCAGTGACTGCAGGTGGCAGAAGGCAGCCAGGCCATACCTGCCCCCAAACCCCCACTCAAATCTGATTGCCCCTGGCAGCCAGAGGGAGATTCTTAAAACACTAACCTGGGGACTCCCTAGGTGGCACAGTGGCTAAGAGTCTGCCTGCTAATGCAGGGGACACAGGTTTGAGCCCTGGTCCGGGAAGATCCCACATGCTGTGGAGCAACTAAGTCTATGCACCACAACTACTGAGCCTGTGCTCTAGAGCCCTCAAGCCACAACTACTAAGCCCATGTGCTGCAACTACTGAAGCCTGCATGCCTAGAGCCCGTGCTCTGCAACAAGAGAAGCCACCACACTGAGAAGCCTGCACACCACAATGAAGAGTAGCCCCCGCTCACCACAACTAGAGAAAGCCTACGTGCAGCAACAAAGACCCAACGCAGCGAAAGAAAGAAAGAAAGAAAGAAAGAAAGAAAGAAAGAAAGAAAGAAAGAAAGAAAGAAAGAGAGAAAAAGAAAGAACCAGAAGTTAGGCAGCTAAACGAGGGGGAGGTCGGGAGAACACTGCCTCTATCTGACTCCACAGCTAAGTTCTCTTCCCTGTATCCACCCCAACTCAGCAAAGCCTACATTTCCGGGTCAGGCCTCTGAACCTCAGGCAAGGCCAGCAACTTGTCCAAAGTCCCAGGGTGTGAGCAAGACCTCCTGAGGCTTCGTCTAGTGCTGAGGTCACTTTGCCCCCAACTGGGGCTCCCATCACTGGGCTACACTACCCCTGCCCTATTTTAGCCCATCATACCCAGAGGAGGGGAGGGAGGGTGTGGCTAGGATATCTATGCCAGGTTTATAAGGGGATTCTGTCTCTCATGGGCTCCACTTTCCCTTCTGAAAAACAGGTAGAACTACTCTGCCTAATAGAAACTGAACTTTTTGCAAAAGCATCTTGGGATATTGAAAAAAAATGTCAAAGGAAAATCATTTAGCCCTGGGCATCACGACCCATCCTGGGCTGCAAGTCCTGCCAAAACCTCACCCAGACCTATCTGCTTACCCCCGCCTTGTCCCCGTACAGCCTCCTGGTATCACTTGTGGTGAAGGACCTCAGCTCTGCTCCTGTCCCTGACTCCAAACAATGCTTCCTCCTCCCCCCATAACTTTCTAGGCCTCTATCAGCTTCAGTCAACGGAGGTTTTTCTCATTAGGGGGATGACAGGATACAGCAGGGAAGTACGTTTGTTGGCTTTGGAGTCAGAATGACCTGGGTTCAAATCCCAGCTCTGTCGTCTTAGGGAAATTATGAAACCTTTCTGAGGCTTAGTTTCCTCATCTGTAAAATGGGGATGACAGCAGTGCCTACCTCACAAGTTTTTAGATGGTTTGAATGCGATGGTGTAGGTAAAGAACCGTGTCAGTTTCAGGCATTTGAAGGGCACTAAGTAAATGGTAGCTGTTATTATTATCTATACCTGTATGATCACAGAGTCCACTGTGATCCACTACCCCTGTCTGGGACTCCCAAGATCCCCAGAAGGGAAGATCCACTGGAACAAGTCCCCTGTCCCATCTTGTGCTCTCCCCCCACCCCCATCCCATGCCTGAGTCATTCTCAGGACCAGCAGCCCTAGGACAAAGAGGCACCTGGGCTCCGAGAGCCCACCTCAAACACAGAGCCCAGAAAAACAAGCACTTCAGAGACCCAGGGGACCTGGCTGGCAACCAGCTTCATTTTAAACTTCCAAATTACAGAGTCCCTGATCTGGAAGACGTCTCCAGGGACCTAACAGTCTACTCTTCTGCTTCCAATTATCGAATTACCCCAGAAAAAGAGACTTACTTGCTCCCATTGCTTAAAAATCCCCACAACAATCCTAGAACAGGGATAGCAAATAGATATCCATTCCATCCGCTACTGACGACTGCCTGCGAGTGCTGTTTTGAGAAGAATTCTGAGGTTCTGTCTCCACTTGGCAGGAAAGAGCACAGTGATCAGTTAGTAACGCCTGCCCGGGCTCAGGAGGGGAAGTGTCACTACCCATTCCGTGTGCTTGGTACCCTCACTCCGCACCTCCCTGACTGTAAACTCCCAGAAAGCAAAGGCTGAGTCTTGTTTAACTCTGTGTCCTGTCTGGTGCTCAGCATAGCACCTAGCCGAGAGTAGGAATTTAGCGGATGCCTGCTCTTGCAATCCTTGCAGTTTGAAGGTTCTCCTTGATATCTAGCTCAAATGCCTCTTGCTGCCATAGAAGCCTGTTCTTGGTGGAACAGTATACTGAGCGGTCCAGCCAAGTTTCCCGTTGTGTTTGTACTCAATCCCAACGCCTGATCCCCTTCCCCATTGGCTTGTGCTCTGACAGGAGATGGATTCTTACCGGGGAGGTGGAGTGGGGGGAGCCAGAGGGTAAGGCCTGTCAAACACATGCATGTGATAGGCTGGCGGGGAGTACACAGGCGGGGGCTCCTCGTCGGAGCTATCCGGTTCCAAGGTCCTTTCCAAAATCTGTATAAGAGACGACAAAGAAAGAAATATTAACATCCTTCCTTGAACTTAAATAACATTTAGATGAAATCAAGTGTGGGCGAGGATGTATAGTAAGGGAACTCTGCTGCTGCTGGTGGGAGTGTAAAGTGATACGACTGCTGTGAAAAACTGTTTGGCTTCCTGTACTAACACTCAGCACACGGGCTACCTCTGAGCCCACGATTCCAACAC
This sequence comes from Hippopotamus amphibius kiboko, assembly GCF_030028045.1. Lineage (NCBI taxonomy): Eukaryota > Metazoa > Chordata > Mammalia > Artiodactyla > Hippopotamidae > Hippopotamus > Hippopotamus amphibius. The sequence continues at coordinate 26,499,973 of NC_080202.1, read as the reverse complement.
ACACAGCAGACGGGAAAGCACATGTCCCTGGAGGAATGCTCAGAGCAGCAGGAGCCATCCAAGTAAGGCTCAAAACCAGGCAAAACAAATTCACAGGCAGTGCAGTTGGAGCAGTGTGACCTCTGGGGGTAGGGAAGGCTGGGAAGGGGCAGGAGGGGGATTCCAGGCTCTGTTGATGATTCTGGATCCGGGTGCTGATGAAACTTCCCTGAGCCGCACATGTGGGACTCCTGGACTCTTCTGTCCGTGTGTTACTGTTGATAAATAACTTTAACGTCATTCCTACTTTCTCTCAAAGTACTTCCACAATGATTATCTCACCTGAAGTTCAAACAACTTGGCAAAGTAGGCTATGGATCATAACCCCCATTTCACAGATGAGGAAACTGAGGCCCGGGCTGGCTGATCAACATGTCAAAAGCCACACACTGTTTCTAGAACTGAGTCTTTATTGATTTTTTTTTCTAACCTCTTTATTGGAATATAATTGCTTTACACTCTTGTACCAGTTTTTGAGGTACACTAAAGTGAATCAGCTGTATTTATACATATATCCCCATATCCTCTCCTTCCTGCAGCTCCCTCCCACCCTCCCTGTCCTGGCCCTCTAAGGCATCACCCATCATCGAGTTGATCTCCCTTTCTTATACAGCAACTTCCCACTAGCTATCTATTTTACAGTTGGTAGTGTATATTTGTCTACACTACTCTCTCATGTCGTCCCAGCTTCCCCTTTGGCCCCCCCCAACCCCGTGTCTTCCAGTCCATTCTCTGAATCCGCATCTTTATTCTTAACCTGTCACTGGGTTCATCAGTACTATTTTTTTAGATTCTATATATATGAGTTAGCAGACGGTATTTGTTTTTCTCTTCCTGGCTTACTTTGCTCTGTATGACAGTCTCTAGGTCTATCCACCTCATTACATATAGCTCAATTTCATTCCTTTTTATGGCTGAGTAATATTCTGTTGTATATATGTGCCACATCTTCTTTATCCATTCATCTGTTGATGGGCATTTAGGTTGCTTCCACGTCCTGGCTACTGTAAACAGTGCTGCAATGAACATTACGGTGCATGTTTCTTTCTGGATTATGGTTTTCTCTGGGTATATGCCCAGGAGTGGGATTACTGGATCATATGGTAGTTCCATTTTTAGTTTTTTAAGGAACCTCCAAACTGTTTTCCATAGTGGCTGTATCAACTTACATTCCCACCAACAGCGCAGGAGAGTTCCCTTTTCTCCACATCCTCTCCAACATTTGTGGTTTCCAGATTTTGTGATGATGGCCATTCTGATCGGTGTGCGGTGATACCTCATTGTGGCTTTGACTTGCATTTCACTAATGATTAGTGATGTTGAGCATCTTTTCATGTGTTTGTTGGCCATCTGCATGTCTTCTTTGGAGAAATGTCTATGTAGGTCTTGCGCCCATTTGTGGATTGGGTTATTTGCTTTTTTGGTATTAAGCTGCATGAGCTGCTTATATATTTTGGAGATTAATCCTTTGTCAGTGGCTTCGTTGGCAAGTATTTTCTCCCATTCTGAGGGTTGTCTTCTTGTCTTGTTTATGGTTTCTTTCACTGTGCAAAAGCTTTTAAGTTTCATTAGGTCCCATTTGTTTATTCTTGATTTTATTTCCATGATTCTAGGAGGTGGGTCCAAAAGTATCTTGCTTTGATGGATGTCCTAGAGTGTTCTGCCTATGTTTTCCTCTAGGAGTTTTATAGTGCGTGGCCTTATATTTAGATCTTCAATCCATTTTGAGTTTTTTTTGTGTGTATGGTGTTAGGAAGTGTTCTATTTTCATTCTTTTACATGTAGCTGTGCAATTTTCCCAGCTCCACTTATTGAAGAGACTGTCTTTTTTCCATTGTATAGTTTTGCCTCTTTTGTCAAAGATAATGTGCCCATATGTGTGTGGGTTTAGCTCTGAGTTCCCTATTCTGTTCCATTGATCTTCCTTTCTGTTTTTGTGCCAGTACCATACTGTCTTGATCACTGTGGCCTTGTAGTATCGTTTGAAGTCAGGAAGCCTAATTCTACCAACCCCATCTTTCCTTCTCAAGATTGCTTTGGCTATTCAGGGTCTTGTGCGTTTCCATACAAACCGTAAGATTTCTTGTTCTAGTTCTGTGAAAAATGCCACTGGTAATTGGATAGGGATTGCATTGAATCTGTAAATTGCTTTGGGTAGGATAGTCATTGTCACAATGTTGATTCTTCCAATCCAGGAACATGGTATGTCTCTCCATCTGTTTGTATCATCTTTGATTTCTTTCATCAGTCTTATAGTTTTCTGTATACAGGTCTTTTGCCTCCTTAGGCAGGTTTATTCCTAGGTATTTTACTCTTTTTGTTGCAATAGTAAATAGGAGAGTTTCCTTAATTTCTCTTTCTGCTCTTTCGTTGTTAGTGTATAGGAATGCAAGAGATTTCTGCACATTAATTTTGTATCCTGCTACTTTACTAAATTCTTCTATTAGTGCTAGCAGTTTTCTGGTAGAGTCTTTAGGGTTTTCTATGTATAATATCATGTCATCTGCAAAAAGTGACAATTTTACATCTTCTTTTCCAATTTGGATTCCTTTTATTTCATTTTCTTCTCTGATTGCTGTGGCTAAAACTTCCAAAACTAAGTTGAATAATAATGGTGAGAGTGGGCACCTTTGTCTTGTTCCTGTTCTTAGAATTCTTTCAGTTTTTCACCATTTAGAATGATGTTGGCTTTTGGTTTCTCACATATGGCTTTTATTATGTTAATTTCCTTCTATGCCCATTTTCTGGAGTTTTTATCATAAACGGATGTTGAATTTTCTTAAAAGCTTTTTCTGCGTCTATTGAGATGATCATATGGTTTTTATCCTTCAATTTGTTGATGTGATGGATCACATTGATTGATTTGCATATATTGAAGAATCCTTGCATTCCAGGGATAAACCCCACTTGATCATGGTGTATGATCTTTTTAATGTGCTGTTGGATTCTGTTAGCTAGTATTTTGTTGAGGATTTTTGCGTCTATATTCATCAGTGATATTGGTCTGTAATTTTCTTTTTTTGTGACATCTTTGCCTGGTGTTGGTATCAGGATGATGGTGGCCTCGTAGAATGAGTTTGGGAGTGTTCCTCCTTCTGCTATATTTTGGAAGAGTTTGAGAAGGATAGGTGTTAGCTCTTCTCTAAATGTTTGATAGAATTTGCCTGTGAATCCATCTGGCCCTGGGCTTTTGTTTGTTCGGAGATTTTTAATCACAGTCTTAACTTCCGTACTTGTGATTGGTCTGTAGAACTGAGTCTTTAACTTGGACATGGAAGGGACTCTATAGCAAGAGTCCCTCCTTCAGATGCAATGCCTGCACACCCAGGTTGGATTCTCAGGGCAGAGAGCAACAAAGGGAGGGCCCAGGCTCTTCCTCCTGGACGCTTCGCCTCACCCAGGAGCCAGAGAAAGCGGCAGGAGAGGCCAAAGGCTGGGCAAAGGCCAGGATTCCTGCCATATGGACTGACCTGAACCCTTCCACAGAGGAGTCTGGAGCAGGAGGAAGCCATCAACCTGGAGAGCCCGGATCACACAACCCCCACCCCCCTCCTCTCCTCCCTAGCTCTGTGCCCATCTCCTCCAAGACCAAAGAACATGGGAAGAGCTTGGAGGTTGTCAACTGGCCCAAAATTTGAACCCCAAGTGAGCTGGCAGAAATCACGGCTAAGATGCCTCTGCACATGTGTGCCTGAGCCCAGCCACCCCCAGGCACCCAGTCTCAAAGGGACACCATGGCGGGTGGGCAGGGGGGTGAGTGAGCACGCACATGTAGGCATACGCGTGCGCACATGTGCGCACACACACACTGCCACACTTTGGAAGGCAGCTATGCTCACCATTATACCACCAACACACACACTGCCCCGCTCTGTACACACACAGCCAGCCTGACCCAAGGAGGCCTCCTGCTCTGGAATGCACTAACGTTCTTTCCCTTGAGGCGGAAAGTATTTAAACAGATGCTTTTGCAGAAAAAGAAGAACATAGCTGCTTTTCGGGCCACCGCTCTCCTAACCCCAAATTTCCACGAGAAAAACAGAGAGAGAGAGAACACTGTAAACTCCAGTCCTGTTCACGGACACACAACGGCACAACCTCTGGTACCCGGCACACAACTGTCCTAAGGGAGAGGGTTCCAAGCCGGAGCCTGTAGGCCAAACCCCTTCCCCTCGGTGGCTGGCCTGGCGGGTCCACACGGAAGCTGGTCTGAGTGAAATGGGTGAGGAGGGCAGAGCTCGGTAGGAACTGTTCCCTGAAGGAAGCCGCTTGGGGTTCCTCTGACTGTGGCCTGTAGCAGTCACCCTTCAGGCTCAGAGAGACCAGGCCACCACAGCTGCACAGGGGGGCGTCCCCGCCTCTCAGCCACTCCTGCTCCTCAGCACAGCCTCCTGGGGCTGCAGGAACCAGACGTTCATCAGAGGCTCCTGGAGCAGAGTGAGGAAACGCCAAGGAGGCAGACAGCAGGCCAGGCACACTCGGGAAAGGCTGATCCCTACAGTCTCCGGGGAGAAGTAACCCCAGCCATGCTTCTGGCCTCCCTCAACCCCTCCCCCAAGCCCACCAGCCACAGTGAGGTTGTTCTGGCTCTGAAGGTGCTGAAGTTTTTGGTTCTGTGGCCTCCTGGCTTAACTCCGTGTGGGTGATGGATGCCTGCCAGGTGCTCTGGGGGCCAAGGTCTGGGCCATTTACCTGACAGGACATATTTCTCTGTGGCAAGGATACCCCTCGGGCAAGCCCACCATCCATCAGACCCCGGAGAGGGGGCTTTTTCCAGTCAGCAGTTATTGTCATCCCAGCTGCTACTCATAAATTTTCTGCAGCACTTTCTGCTGGCTCAGGAATGGCCTGCCGACAGGCCCAGAGCTCCAAAGATGGGGGGCTGGGGAAACAGCCAAGGAGGGGTGCTGAGACAGGGTTTAATCTGGAAAGCAAGATTTTTAGAAAAACAGAAGCACACACAGTGCAGGCGTATCTAGGGCATCAGGAAAGCTTTGCGGAGGGTCACAGGGCTGTGGCTGTCACGAACAAAGCAGGAAATATGATCCTACCTGCCAGAACAAATGAGACTGTGGAAGGGGTCAGTGTTTGCAGAGAACTTTCCTCCCAGCTCACACTTAAAGGATGTATCTGCAAACACACACACACACACCTTTTCACAAAGAAGATCTGTTTTTTCCAAAACTCCCTCCGTTGGCTAATCGAGGCAGAGCCAAAGAGTGCTCTCCCAGGGAAAGAGACTAAAGAAAGCTGTGCAAAAACAGCAGCAACATTTATTCATTCAACAAACATCCCCAAGTGCCTGCTATGTGCAGTGACTGTCCTGGGTGCTGCGGGTGACACAGGGATGAGCCACATGTCATTCCTCCCAGAGCTTCTCCTCCACCGGGAGAGAGAACTCCCAGGCGGCACCCCTGCAGGAGGAAGAGCAAGTGGGCTTTGCCTTGCAGGATGCCTCTGATTAATGGAGAATGGCCACCTGCAGGGCTGTGTTGGGGACTCTGAGGCCACATCTGCGTGTACGTTTCTCACTGTAAACGGGGGTAGTAACAACGCCACCTCACAAAGTTTATGAAGATTCGATGAGATGATACATCTAAAAGCATGTAGGACGATGCCTGGCCCAAGCTGGACTCAGTGAAGAGCAGCGCTGAATCCGATCTGCTGGGTCCTTCTGTCCTGACCATGGCTGCTGTCCCAGGTGCCCCTGCAGGCAGTGACCCTCTCACTGAAAGGCTCTGGGTGCCCCCTCTATACCCAGCACTGCAGGTCCTGCTGAGACTGGGGGCCCAGGGGGGTACTGACCTCTTGGAGGGACCAAGGAGGCCTGACCACACCCAGCAGATAGGCCTGGATGCAGGGTGGTGGTTCCTCCGCCTCCAGCCACCTCCCTGGAGAAAGGAAACAACTGCGAGGGTATCCCTCACACCTCGGTCAGAGCAACTGAACTCACAAGTCTGAACTCACCCCTCTTCCGTGGCTCCGCACACTCTAGAACACACGCCACTCTTTCTCAGCCACAAGGCCTCCTGCTCTCTGCTCACTCTAGGATCCTGACAGAAGGTCCTGCTGCCAGTTCCCTAACAACTCCTGCTCTATTTCACCTCTGAGCCTTTGCACAAGCTGTTCCCTCTGCACGCACACCTTTCCTGCACTCTTCACTCGTCCTCTGGGAAGCTTCCTTCCTCTCTGCTGCTTCCATTTCTCCCGTCCTAGCACTCACCCGTCTGGGCTGCCATGGCCTGACACCTGCTTCTCGTCCCCACTGGACCATGAGCTCTGTGAGGGCAGAAACTCTGACTGGGCCAGAGTGGATACCTGGAGGTTCCAGTGGAACCAGACAGCTGCAGCCTGGAAGTGGGATTCAGCATGTCGGGGTGGAGCCCATGTGTCTACATTTCCAACAAGCTCCTTGATTCTGATGACTCCTGACCCAGGGTCTAGTACTGTGCCTGGCACAGCTCAGCGTTTGTTGAGTGACTGCATGATTTTTGCCCATAAAATAAGGTCACGGGCTGACTTCGGTACCGTTTCCCTAGGAGAAATAAGGCTGCTTGCTAGGTAGCACCCAGACAGGAGTATAACCCAAGTCCTCTAAGAGGTTCAAACAGTTGTTGGTGCCCCGGGGAATTATCGGGGCCGCGCCCCTACCTCCGGGGGGATGCTGTCCTCCGAGTCCGAACTGTCCTCGTAGACGCTGCCACCACCCGCCTCCAGGTTCATCTGCAGCAGCTGGTCGATGGTGGCGTCCACGGCGCCGCTGTTGGCGCGCAGCACGCACTCGATGATGTCGTAATCCATGTTGGGGAACATGGTCTTGAAGTCGTCCATGGCCTGGTTGAACTCGAGGCGGCGCACCTGGCGGGCGGGCCGGCTGTTGTTGAGCTCCTGCGAGGCCGCCGCGCTGCCCCCGGCCCCGCGCGCCCCGGCCGAGCCGCCGCCGCCGCCGCCGCCACTGCTCCGGCGGAACAGGCTGGTCATCTTGCCGAGCCGCTGGGGGAAAATGTTTCCCGCCGGCGCCGAGCCCCTTCCCCGGGGTCCCTGCGCCGTCGCTGCTCGCTCGGCGGGCTCGGGAAGCTCAGTCCCGCGACGGGCGGGGTCCCCGGGTCAGGAGACCAGGGCGCGGCATCCGGGCCTGGGCCGTGCGGGGCTGGGCGGCGGGTCATCCACACGCCGGGAGCATCCTGCGGCCGGCTCCACGGACCGGGCCACCTGGAACCGAGGGAGACAGAGTCAGGGGCGGAATGCAACGAACTCGAGCTCAGGGTGGCGACCAAGGGAGTCAGGGCGACCCCCGCCGCGCCCACGGGAGGCCAGTTTCTTTCTGCTTTGTCTCCAGCTGCGGTGATTAAACAGCCACAGCTCCTTACCAGTTAGCAAAGGCTTACATCCTATGTGTTCCCAGCCGGTTAACTCCTGACACCACTATGAGGTGGGTGCTAGTATCTCCCTTATGCAGATGGGAAAGCTGAGGCACAGCCCTGAGAGAGTGGAGGAGGCAGGGATTTGAACCCAGGACCAGGGCCCCTGAGCCACTGGTCTCAACCGCTACACACACTACCAAGGACTCTGAGTGACGTGACTTGGGCAGGAGGGGCTCTGTATAGGCAATGTCCTCCCCATCTGGTCTCCAGCCCCATCCAGTCTCTAATTTCCCCATCTCCCCCACATCAGGGCCCAACCATCACCACATCCACTTTGTGCAGAGCTCCACTAAACGTGCCACAGAACACGGGTGCCAGGTGCAGCCCACTCAGAACCAGGCCTGTAAATCACTTCCAAGATAGCATTTCTGTTAATGCAGGTCACTGAGAGTTTAATGTGTCTAAAAACATCAAGTTCTTTTTCATGCTTATCCCAAGGTGTACAGTAATTTTGCTAATTGTAGAAAAGTGACAGCTTCATTTTAAGGACTGTTCCACCAAAGGATATTCTTCAGTCCCTTGCTAGTACGCGGGGTCATCACATTGACAGCTGAGAGAGAAACGCTGGTGTGAGCAAATCCACTTGCAGCCATGATCTCAACAGTTAACCAGTGATGGAAGGAAGACCAGACCAGAGGGTGTGGAAGGTGCAGTGGAAGCGCCCCCGCCCCCCGCCACGCCCCGAGGCCAGAATACCACTGATTCCTTCTGTCCCGAAAGGTCAGTCCCCTCACAGGTAAAATGGGGCTTCATACTGTCCCCCAGTGCCTTCCAGTGCCACCTTCCAGTGCTGAGAATCTTATCTCCTTCAAACCTCCATCCCCTTTGAGGGATGGGGAAATTGTCCAGGGCTCCTGCTCTGGGGCTTGCTGGGTGGGTGTCTGCCTAGTCCCAGGGAGCCAGACTGTGTTCCAGAACAGGAAACTGGAAGCACATGGGCCCCAAACAGCCTCTGGACACTGATGTTACAGAACCATAATCCCCTCCCACCTCCAGAGAAAACCTGTTAACACACTGGTATGTCTACATCGAGATACTTTTTTCTATGCACATACTACCATATGTATGAATTTATTTTACTGAAGTGTGATCAAACCATAAATTCTACTGTGCCACTTGTTTTTTCCACTTAATAATTGATTGTAGCCACTTTCGCATGTTGGAAGATAGAGATCTACTTCATGACTTTAATCCCTGAGCAGTACTCTGATGACTGGGTGAGATACAATTTATTATCCAACCTCCTCCACCCCATCTCTTCCCAGAGAAGCAAGTTGCAGCTCAGAGAGGCTGCACAAGAAAGCACAGAGGAGTGATCTCAAATGCTCAGTCCAAGAAATGTGTTATGAGAATGAACACAGGAAAGTAGCCAAGTATGACATGGCCCCCCACAGCCGGCTTTAGACAACACAACCCCCCACTCCCACACCTCCCACCACCCCTGACACACTGGAAGGTCAGAGGATGCTGCCAAAACACCCTCCAAAGTGGGGCTCCACCCTGGTAGCTGCCTTTGTTCGGGGTTCTGAAAACTTGCCCTGAGGCTTCTAACAAGGACCTGAGGCCAGGAGGCCCCAGAAGCCAGCGCCCTGGGCTGCAATCTGCTATCCTGGTGTCATCACACATAGGGATCAAGCCACCTTCGCCCTCCCCCTCAAGTAATTTCGTAAGAGAGATTGAGAGACCCGGCTCTCACTTTGCCAAGGGTAGCCCCCTGGAGAAAGAGGCCAGGACCTGATCCACCCCTGACAGAGGAAGAAGGAGGAGGATGGGGTCCACATTTTCCCCATTAGCAGCCCTCTTTACAGGTCCCTTGGGCTCCAGGCCACTCTGAGTGTTGGGAAGCCCCCAAGAGGCATTCTTGCCCTCCTACTATTTAAGTAAGTGCCCTGACCCAGCCTCAGCCTCAACTCCTGCTCTGCCACTCCCTTGTCCTCTCTGTGCCCAATCCCTCACCTGTACGAATGGGGCTTCAATGAGAATGAAACAGGATAATCCTCAGCACAGTGCCTGGAACATGGTTAGCTGCATGACTGTTTTGTTGTCACTGCCCCAGAAGGCTGGCAAAGAGCCAGGAGCCGTTGGTACGCCAGCCAAACTGCTCCCAGAGTGGACAGGGTGGGGGATTCTAGGGGACCCTTCCAGCAAGTGGATATCAAGCCCCGGTCTGTCAGCCCTCGGGAAGGAGATACTGATGCTCACAGCCCCAGGGGAGGCCGGGCTGGCCCAGGTAGCTGCAGACCCCACAGCCCCAGAAGCTGCTTCCCTTTACCCCGGGTGCGAAGCCTTGAAAAGGGGCATTTGTGTGTCTGCCGTAACATGTAAACGCCGACATCTCTACAGCCTGCTCCACATTACAGATGAAGAGGTGAGACCCAAGACCAGAGGTGATGCCCAGGACACAAAGCCAGGAGTGGCAAAGCCTCGACTTTTTCATCAAAGGGTGTTTCTATGGATGAGGAGAAAGTGGCTCAGAAAAAAATAAGGGGAAATGCAGGAAAACAGGATGCAATGTACAGAAATGCCACTTTCACAGGACTCTGCAAGCACCCACAGACTCCCAAAGCCAGGCTGCCTGTAATTAACACCAGGCGGGGCTGTGAGGACCTCCACTTCTCAGAGGACCAGCCCCCCACCCCTCTCTGAGCGCAAGGGCAGAGGCTGAGGCCAGGGCTGAGGTTTGGCCAGCGTGGCTGGGAGCGAGGACTGTCTTCAGGGTCAGAGTCGTCCGTGCCAGGCTGCCTTCTGCAACCAGCACCGCTCAAATGAAAAGCAGTTTAAAACACATGAAAAAATTAAGGCAGGCAACTTAGGTTTACGAGCTTGTGCCAGGCACTTTCACATTTAATCTTTTTTACAACTCTAGAGATAGGTGTTATCGTCCCTATTTTATAGCTGTGGAAACCAGTTCAGAGAAGTTAGATGACTTGCACAAAGTCACACAGCCAGTATGCAGAGAGGCCAAAATTAGGAACCCACTAAGAGCCAAAAATGCCAAGTCAGGCTTGCAGGGCTAGGAGCCGAGAAACCTCAGAAAGGCTCAGGAGCCTGGGCACAGCCTGGCTGACATTCCAGCAGAGGAAATGTGACCCAGACAGCACGGGGTGGGGGGGGGTGGGGGGGGGGAGTCTGTTGGCTCTGCCCCAGAACTGGCTCTGTGACCTTGGGGAAATCACTCCTCCACTTCTCTGAACCCCGGCTACTGGCAGGGAAACAGAGGGAGATAACCCCTGACTTCTGAAAAAGGAAGTGAATTAAACCTGCTGAACCCCTTAGACATCTCGGAGGCTGACTCAAAGGCTTTCCTGAACTCCCAGGTTGTGAACAACCTGGGGATTGGGAAGCAGAAACCCCACACCTGTCCTCCCCCAGGTCCCAGGGAGCCAGGCCTTCCACCTCCCCAGAAAGGAATCCAGGCCTGGCAGCGGCGGCAGACAGCCAAGCTTCCCTCCAAGCATGCGTAGACAGCCAAGGCCTGAGTCACTCCCTGCCTGGCCCAGGGAGGTGGGCCAGCTGCCCGAGAGTCTTTCTCCCGACTTTGCCCAAGGTCATCCAAGCCAGTCTCCTGCAGGGCCAGGTGAGGGCCCACATAGTGGATGTGAGAGCCCAGGAGCCAGAATCCTGGGTTCCAATTCTGCCTGGGCCTGGTAAGGCTGTGTGACTTGGAGAAATTATTTCACTTCTCTGAACCTCAGCTTCCTTGTTTGTCAAGGTTGGGATAATACCTACGCGTAAGGGGTGTTGTGATAGAACTTACACAGATGCCTGAGCATAGGAAGCACCGACGAGACAGCTTGGTGTGGCCTCCGGCCCAGGTCTTGGCCCTTTTCCTGAGCTATACTCACACCTTGAGCAATCTTATCCAGTCCTATGGCTATAAATACTATCTACACGCTGAATATTGGCTCCTAAATTTCTCTCGCCCTCAGGTCTCGCAGGAACATGCGCTTCAACTCCACACTTGCACAGCCAACCTGCTGCCTCCACGTGGGTGTCTGACAGCAGCTCCAACATAACTTATCAGGTGGACAAGGAAAGAAGGGGAGGAAAGAAGTCGGAGCGCAGCAGCTGTGGGTTCCCTTCCCCTCTCTTCCTCCTCCAGCTTACCATGGCGGGGTGGGCGTGCTTTCTTCTTTTCTCCTCTACGTTCTCTTTTAGACCTCATGACAAACCTCTCATTTACTCAGGGTGTGCATTATTACCCCACTTCACAGACAAAGCGACCAAGGCCAAGGCAGCCCAGTGACACAGTTAAGATGCCCCAGCCCTCTGCCACCTGGCCTGAGGGCCTCCTCTCTGACACACAAGGCTGATGGCAGGCTGGTCTTCTTTCCAAGCCAGTGACAGCTCCAGAGTGCAGGAGGCTGACCCTCCAAGACCTGAATGGATAGTCTGCTGCCTCCAGGGAGGACCAGGACTCAACCCCAAAAGGTAGGGGTTAGAACTGGAGGCCTCAAGAGGAGGTGCGGGGCCAGGACCCCAGAGGTCCCACTGGCCAACACTTTTCTCCATCTCCCCCTCATTCTTCTGGAGTGACTACCCGAGGCCAGCTCTGTCCCTGCACGCCCCCATCTCCCGCCTCTGAAAACCCCCAGGGATTGGGACAGACCGGATCTTGTGATCTATCTGTAACTGCTGGGATCACAGCCTGCAGAGGGACTCGCTGTCCCTTCTTGCCTAAGATCTGGGCCCAGCCCAAAGGCACCGCCATGCCAGGCCACTAGGTGGTGTCCCAGGGCTCAGGCCACAGCTGCTCCCGGGAAAGGGAATACGGAGCCGCTTCTCTCCAAGAACTCAAGAATCAGCCCCACCCCCACCCTGGGGCTGACTAAAAGGGAGAGGAGCTACCCAGCCATCCCAGAGGTCTTAGGATCCCAGACTGGAAGAGTTTCCAAATAATTTATTCCCAAGGTGGGAAATACAAGGCACACATGCCACTAATTTCTATCCTGTGTCCTTGGCAGACATCACTAATCCACCCAGGTATTGTCCTATGGAACCCACAGCCTCAGAAGCCTTTTCAACCCAGTGCTCTGGGCAAGCCACCACCAAGTGATTAGAACTGGCAAGCAAGATACACCCTGCTTGCCAGCCCTTTCATTTCCCGTATGAGAAGACCAGGCCCAGGCTTATTTTGTCTCATTAGGAATCCAGGCTGCAAAAGCCAGCAGGGCCAGAATGAGGTCATATGACCCCTGGGATGCTTGTGTAACCATGGTTCAGTCCCCGGGAAACCTCAAGTGGGTAATGGCAGAGTTAATGGAGAGGCTGCTGGGCCTGGGGCAGCTGGATCCCTGTCCAATTGTCACCTCAGACGCGATGGGGGCAGGGCGCAGGGACGTCTGCCCGAGCTTCTTGGCTTCTGAGCTGGAGAGGCCCCAGAAGGGGAGAAAGCGGTGGGGACAAGAGACAGAGAGAGGCTGTCAGGGTCTGTGTGTGTGTGTGTGTCCGAGTGTGTAAGTGTGTGTGTACGTGTGTGAGCACCCAGCTTGGGGGGGGGAGGGTTATGGGATGGGGGGCAGCCCTGACAGAGGCGCCTTGTCCTCCAGTGCCGCACAGGCTTGTTTTCTTCCCAAGCTATTAATGTCACTGCAGCTTCAAAAGCCGGGTGACCTTTAAATGCCGAGCCTCCTGCTCTAGCCCAAGGCGCGGAAACGGCTTAATGGAAACTCAAACGGCCACAGCTGCTGGGCCGCAACAAAGCCAGCCTCATTCCCGAGGCGCCCGGAGTGGCTGGGCAGCCACACCTGTGCCCCCTCCCGGGGGAGGGGGTGTTAGGAAGGGCAGAGAGGACCCTCAGGCATGCCACTGGGAAAAGGAGCCCTGGCTGGACCAAAGAGGAAGAGGAGGACAGGACGAAGAGAGGGAGAGACAGACACAGTTCTGCCACGCCCGGCTGTGTGACCTTGGGTTAGCCACTTACCTCTGGGCCATATCCCATCAGTTAGTCCAATCTAAGCCTGGGGCAGAAAAAAAATCTGCCTCCCTCAAAAATATCTTTTAAAAATCTATAGAAGAGGGCAGGGTTGGGGGGTAATGACTTTGAGAGATTGGGATTGCCCTACATACAGTACTAATAAGAAAAAAATATCAAATGATACACTTTAAATGTATGCAGTTTATTGTATGTCAACTGTATCTCAATAAAAGTTCTTAAAAAAAATCTATAGAAGAAAAATTGGGAAAAAAAAGATATTTTCTTTCCTAATTTTTCTCTATTTCCACTTCTGTGGCCAGGTCTATAGCCAGTGGGGGCTGTTGGGTAGGGACTAGCGCAAGAGGTTTCAAAGGAAGTTAATAAGGTCCCTCCCCTATGAAAGGATTGGCCCCAGAGCCTCAGTTCTAAGGACGCCATTGTGCATCTTTGTTCCTGAGGCCCAGACATTGGGCTTGGCTGCTGTAAAAGGGCTGAGAAGTCAACTCTGCCTTTCAGTTGAAAAGGTCCAAGGTGAAACTCCTCGGGCATGAGGGGCGTGTCATTTGTTTGGCTCATCTTGGTAAAATGATGGTAATTATAGCGATAATGACAACATGACACTTAGCGCCTGCTTCTTTCCGTACCACCACTATTCCCAGTGCCTTATGCATGTTAATAACCCTTTTCATCCTCTCTATGGCCCTAAGAGGTACATATTACCAATGCTATTTCCACTTTATAGTTAGAAAAATGCAGCACAGAGGAGTCGAGGAACTTGTTTAAGGGCACACAGCTAAGTGGCCAAACTGACATTTGAGCCCAGGAGATCTGATTCCAGATCTCACACTCCTAATTCATCTGGCCTGACCACCTTTCTGCATTCCTGAAGCTGAGCACAGAGCCAGGCACACAGCAAGAACTCAGTAACTGTGAATTGAATTGAGTCCTAACGGGGCAGAGTTGCTCCTGGAGAGGCTGGGGGTGCCTGGAGCTCATGTCCAGGGAAGAAGGGAGGAGGAAGGAGTCTGCCCGCAAAGTCTACGAGAAGGAAAGACAGAACCATGGCAGTTTCCTTACAAAAACCTTTTCACCACTCCACTCAGGTTGTCAGTTGCCTGGGCAACCAACTGTTTTCCATCGCTACCTGAGTAGTTGGGACTATTTCTACAACAATCCCTCTTTCTCCATCAACAAACGCCACCAGCTCAGCCAAGACACTCAACCCAGGCGCCTGGGAGGAGATCAAACCTCGGTGGACAGAGGGGAAGCTGCTCCCCTCTGCCCCATGCGGGGGCTGCAGCCTTGGGGAGCCCCTCTGGGCTGGCAGGAATGTATTTGTACCTGGGACCAAGTGCAATGGCTCAAAGTGGGAGAAGGGGGCACTGGCAGCTCAGGTGCAAGGCAGTGAGGCTGGGCTGGCTCCAGGCATGAGCTCATGCTGGCCCAGGTCCAGCTCCTTGGGAAAGAGGGGCCAGCTGCCCCTCCCCGGGCCTCTCCTTCAGGCATTTAAGCTGAAGGCCCCTCCACAGGCTGGGCCTGCACGGTCTGGGGCTGAGCCCTGAAGTCTGGTCAGAAACAGGAGATGTGTCTGGGCCCCTGGGACAGGTGGTCAGTCAGTGATGCCACACAATTCAGTATCTGAGCATGTCCAGGGAGTCCAGAACAAGGAACCAAGATTGGGGGGGGGGGGGGATGCTCAGAGCAGAGAAGGGTCCTGGAAACAGGTGTCCCAGCTCCTGTCCCCTTTTCCCACACTAACACACCTTTGCACCCACCCACATATTTAATGGAGTACTATACAATGGTAGACAAAAATGAGGCATCTCTGTCTCTATGCCCAAGACCCATTGCTTCGGGGAACAATACATGTCATGGAACAGTGAGTATAGTCTCTATACTCTAGTGCATTATGCTGTGTATATGTCTGTACATATGGAGAGGGAGAGGGCTCTGAAAGGATTCATAAGAAACTGACAATATAGGTTTCCACTGGGGAGAACTAGGTCATAAGAGACAGATCAAGGAAACTTTTGTCTGTAAATCCTTTTGTGTCTTTTAAACTCTGATTCATGTTCATTAATTTAAAACTAAAATAGGGACTTCCCTGGTGGCGCAGTGGTTAAGAATCTGACTGCCAATGCAGGGGACACAGGTTCGATCCCTGGTCTGGGAAGATCCCACATGCTGCAGAGCAACTAAGCCCATGCGCCACAACTACCTGAGCCTGTGCTCTAGAGCCCACATACCACAACTACTGAAGCCTGTTCACCTTAGAGCCTGTGCTCTGCAACAAGAGAAGCCACCGCAATGAGAAGCCTGCACACTACAATGAAGAGTAGCCCCCGCTCGCCACAACTAGAGAAAGCCGACACACAGCAATGAAAACCCAACACAGCCAATAAATAAATAAATGAATAAATTAAAAAGAAAAAAAGAAATAAAAGTTTAAAACTAAAATAAGCAGGGACTTCCCTGGTGGTCCAGTAGTTAAGACTCTGCATTCCCAATGCAGGGGGCCCAGGTTCTATCCCTGGTCAGGGAACTAGATCCCACATGCTGCAACTAAGAGTTCACATGCTGCAACTAATGATCCTGCATGCTGCAAGTAAGACCTGGTGCAGCCAAATAAATAAATATTTTAGAAAATAAAATAAAATAAGCAAATAACCTATAAAGAATATAAAAATGATATCACTGCCAGTGATTTGCTATGTTATTTTTGCATATGCATATTATCTACAATGGACATGAATTACTTTTACTTAAATTAATTTATGTAATTTTATTGGCTGTGTTAGGTCTTTGTTGCTGTCGTAGGCTTTCTCTAGTTTCGGCGAGTGGGGCTACTCTTCATTGCAGTGTGCAGGCTTCTCAGTGCTGCGGCCTCTTGTTGCGGAGCACAGGCTCTAGGCACATCGGCTTCAGTAGCTGTCGCACGTGGGCTCAACAGTTGTGGCTCACAGGCTCTAGAGCACAGGCTCAGTAGTTGTGGCACACGGGCTTAGTTGCTCTGCAGCATGTGGGATCTTCCCGGACCAGGGATCGAACTTGTGTGCTCTGCATTGGCAGGCGGATTCATAACCACTGCGCCACCAGGGAAGTCCAAGAAGTCCAGTAATTAAAATTACTTTCTAATAATAGTTATAGCAAATATCTATGAGTACTATGTGCCACACACTTTCTAAGCACGTGGCATGCATTATCTCATCAAAGCCCCACAGTAAAGCAATTATTATACCCATTTTACAGATGAGGAAACTAAGAGTCAGAGAGTTTAAATAACTTATGTAGGGTCACACAGTCAGTGACAGAGCCAAAATGTGAATCCAAACAATCTGTCCCCAGAGTCCATGCTCTTCTTAACCTCTGCCTTTTACTGGTCTCTGATTTTAAAAAACCAAACCAAACCAAATCAAACAAAAACTGAATGATGATAGAAAACAATCTTAAGAAAAATGCAAACCACAGAGCCTCCAGGGTTTTAAAACTTTTGTAATCCTTCGAATCCCGACTCAATCCTTCCTGCCCGGAATATCTGGCCAAGCCCTCCCCAGTCCTGCCTGGGTGGGAACCAGGCACCACGGCTCCCACTGCTTCCCCAGCCTCAGCCTCAGGGGCAGGGCCCTGCCCACCTCCTGGTAGGGTTGCTGGGGACACAGAGGTTCCCGGTGGGCAGAGTGACGGCCGATGCCACAGCTGTTTCAGGGGTCAGACCACAGTGTGGGGAGCCCACCGGGGTGGCACAGGGTGGGGTCTAGCCAGGAAGCTCCTCCCGGAGGGGAAACCACAAGTTGGTTTTTACCAGTGCTGAGTCGGGGGT
Source organism: Hippopotamus amphibius kiboko (assembly GCF_030028045.1). Classification (NCBI taxonomy): domain Eukaryota; kingdom Metazoa; phylum Chordata; class Mammalia; order Artiodactyla; family Hippopotamidae; genus Hippopotamus; species Hippopotamus amphibius. Next base: position 26,482,773 of record NC_080202.1, on the reverse strand, counting down.
AAGAGCACAGCGGCTAAGGGTGGGCTTGAGTCCGGGGCCAGCCGGGGCTTCCACCATGATCACTGCTGCTTGGGTGCGTGGAACACCTCCGAGTGCGTTTCCTCAGGTGTGGATCAGGGGCACCTGTATCTCCTCAGACACGCTCCTGAGGGGGATCTCGTGCTCTCAGTCGGGGGCAGCTGTCGGTAAGACTGGAGTCAGGCCTGGCGTGATGACCTGGAATCCAGCCCCGAGGGGGAGAGTGTGCAGCGCGAAGGCTCTTCTCAGGGGCCTCCAGAACCTCAGGTTGGGTGCTCCAGGGTCCCTGCGTGCAGCCTCCCATTGCTGCAGGGGGCTGGGGCTGGTTTGACAGGGGCCTGTCCCCTGGGGAGGGGCCCCTTGCTGGGCAGCAGGAGCACAGGCCGAGTGCCCTTCTCAGAGTGCCCTTCTCAGAAGTGCTGCCTCTGGCAGCCGAGGAATGCAGGCCCAGGGCTGGGGCGCAGAGGCTTGGGGAGGGGCCCAGCTTCAAAAGAGCAGGCGGGCAGCCCGGAGGGCCATCGCCCCCCTAGGGCGTGCAGCCGGGACACCATCCGAAATTCCACCAGGCCCAGACAGCAGATGGGATTGTTTAGAGCCACTTACCAGGCCAGGCTGCTCCCTCCCCTCCCCACCCCCTGCACCCCCCCCACCCCCGCACCCCTCCTCTGCCGTGGCTGGGCGCCTGGAGGCCAGCTGCCCGGCATCCCTCCCCACCTGAGGCCCTGCCTCACCTGCAATGCTCAACGCCACGTACCCACGTGCCCACACATGCCCTCTGGAGATGCCACAGTTAGGAAGGCAGGAAGAAACCCCACGTTCTCACTGCCAGATGGTGTGTGTTGCCCGAGGTCAGAGCTCAGTGGCCACAGAGCTGGGGTGTGAACCCAGATAGTGGTCTCCTGGGCCAGCGACCTCCCCCCGTGTGGGGGCGCACCCCTGCGCCCGCATGTCCCACACACACCAGCTCCCTCACGGCACCGTGGGTGCCACAGCTGCCTCAGGCCCCCACAGCCACGGGCCACACTCACCTCCTTTAGATTTTCCTGACCCCTCCCACCCAGTCCAGGCACTCAATCCGCTCCTCTCCTCACTCAACTCAGAAGCTGTGTTTTTCCAGCCACGTTGTCCTACTACACACACACACTCGTGCGCACTAACCGCACCCTCAGCCTTCCCACGGCCCACCCTGTGAGCCCCTCCCTGCACTAGGCTGACAGCAGGGCCAGATGAGGCCCCGATCCCTCTCTCTCTTGCCCAGATGTGCCCAGAATGGTTTTTACAGAGTCAGGTGCACTGATGGTGAGGGGTGAGGTCGGGCTGACCTGATTTGCAGCAAATCTGGCCAGAACCAGAACCAGGAAGTGGCACACCCTGGCCAAGGCATCAGCTTCCTGGTTCCCTGCAGGACCAGCTCCCAGAGGGGGAGTGCAGGGAAAGGCCTCAGCCCACTGGGGCTGGTAGCCCTGGCCCTCAAATCTCACAGTCAAGGGAAGAGGGCAGGAGCTTCTGGGGGGTGGGGTCCCAAAACCAGCCTTCTTTGCTTCCAGGGGGCCTCAGTCTCCAACCCTAGAAAATGGAGAGAAAGGGCTTACTAGGTGGCGCAGTGGTTGAGAATCCGCCTGCCAATGCAGGGGACACGGGTTCGAGCCCTGGTCCAGGAAGATCCCACATGCCGCGGAGCAACTAAGCCCGTGCGCCATGACTATTGAGCTTGAGCTTTAGAGCCCGTGAGCCACAACTATTTAGCCCATGTGGTGCAACTACTGAAGCCCACGCGCCTAGAGCCTATGCTCTGCAACAAGAGAAGCCACGGCAATGAGGAGCCCGCGCACCACAACGAAGCGTAGCCCCCACTCACCGCAACTAAAAGAAAGCCCGCGCTCAGTGAAAAAGACCCAACACAGCCAATAAAATAGATAAATTAATTAATTAAAAAAAAGAAAAGAAAATGGAGAGAAAGAGTCCTTATTCAATCTGATCTTCCCCATCACTGAAACCTCCCAGAGATGCAAACACATGAGTGGGGGTGGGGGACCGATCAGGGCCAGAGAAAGGTACCACTGTGCTAGGTACAAACCATGATGACACCTCTGCAGAAGAAGGTGGCTGCATCCCAGTGCCCCAGGGCTGGAAGGACTTGTGCCCTTTCTGTAGCTACAGAACCAGAACCCTTGCCCTCAAATGACACCCTCAGCAGAAATCCATTCTATAAAGACATTAAGCAGAGGCCTGCCCTCCCCGCTCCCCCCAGCAATTAGTAATCAGAGAACCTGCCATTTACTGAGTGCCAGGCTGTGTTCCCATGCATCGCGTTTATCCTCACAATAATCTAGCACCGCAGACGATAACTTTCTACCATCATCAGAGCCATTTTACAGATAAGGACAAGGAGTCATCGTGTGTGACCTAAAGGTTGTCCAGGGCTGCACCACATCCAAATTGCATGGCCTTACAGGAAAGAGACCAGCGGGCTGTCAAGTCTTCTGACACACCAGTTATTCATATTTGCAACCTGTTTTAAAGCCTAGGTTTAACCAGAGCTGTTTGTGTCTCTGCCTGTTCCCCGCACTGCTCCCAACCTGCTCACGTGGCTTTGGGAAGTACGAATGTGATTTTCTATCAGTCTAAGAAGCAAATGTGCTTTGCATTATAGCAATGTATCTCAGAGGATGGCAGAGACCACCTTCACCAGACTCCTCTGAGGGGTTTGCTAAGAACATGTCTTCTCCACCCCACTATTAAATCAGAATTTCTGGGAACACAGCCTAAGAATCTGCATGTTAACAAGCTCCCCAGATAATTCTAACGTCCAGTAAAGCGTGAGGACCACTACCTTACAGAGTGATGCAGTTTGGAGCCCTATATGCTGATTTTTAGCTCCATCACTAACCAGCCAAGTGACCTTGAGCAAGTCATTTTGCTGCCTGGGTCTTCAGGTTCCCATCTGAAAAATGGGCAGAGAGGACTAAATGATCTCCAAGATCCCTTTCATTCTTGACGTCCCCTGTGTCTGCCCTGAGCCCCCAGATGGTTCACAGCTGTTTGAGCTGAGTTTCATGGACTGTTGAGTCCCTGGAACAGCCAATATACACTGCAGGCACACATTAAAAAGAACGCCTGTCTGGCTGATTTAGGGAGCTCTGAAAAAAGACCGTATCTCTGGCTCCAAGCCCTAAACAAATGGCTTTTGGATTATCCATGCCACCTCCCTGCTGCCCTGAATATCCATTTTCTTCATTCCAGCCTGAGTCAACCAGGATTCTGTGAACATTGGGTCTGCACACCTGGGCTTAATCAACAGTCATCCAACAAAGGCACTGCCAAATCACCGCACAAGCCCAAACTCGTGGCTGCTCTGTCCCTCCCGGGGAAGCCGCCAGCTGGGGATGTGGACCCTGCGCTCCCTTCCTCCCAGCGCAGGATGGGCCCAAGGGCTGGGTCAGAGAGAGGGTGTAGCCGCAAAGGCCCCAGCCTACAAGTGGGTTGCAAGTCACCCAGACTTAAGGGGTGTGAGGTGACAATGGGGAAGGTCCAGCAATTGCTGAGGCCTTTCAAAAGCAGCTGGACATTCCTTAGTCCCAGGGCTCCTCAATGAGCACCACTAAAACATGAGGTATTCAGCTAGTGCTAAAGCACTGCTTGCTGGCGGCAAACATGATTGACTCATCCTTCAAGGTTTATGAATCCTTGACAGAGGAGCCGGAGGGGTATCAGACCCATGGCCCATGGATACAGGATGAATTTGGAGTCACGCTACCTTCATGTGGGGGGAACCCATGTACGTGTGCAAACTAACCAAAGAGGAAAGACTGACAGGAAAGGCAGGAGTGAAAACCCAGCTTCCACAGTGGGAAACATCTGTGCATTACAGCCAAGGTCTGCAGATCCCAGCCGTCTAAAAATCCCAAAATAGATCATTCTCTCACTCTGAACGTGCTGACTGTCCCCAGATTGTACTTTACATGTGCAGAGCACTTGACAGTTTCCAGTGCTGGGGGCAAGTTCCACAAGCCCTTTCCATTCGGCCAGGCTCTAGGCTGGGCATGTGCCCGAGAGCAGGGGCTCACCTGGCCCCATGCTGGGCACTTCACCTCCATGGAATCCTCGCAACAACCCTGTGAGGCAGGAGGTGTTATCCTGCAGATGGGGAAACTGAGGCACAGAGGAATTAAATAACCTGCCTGCAGCCCCACAGCTAGGAAGTGGCCGAGTCAGGATTCTACGCCAAAGCCCATGTTCCCAAGCACTCACCGCACTGTCACCCCACTTATAATGAGGAGCCTCAGATCTCTGCATGGGACAAAGAGGGAAACCGAGACTCCAGAAGGGTTGGGAACATGGGATCACCCTGGAGCAGAACAGAAGCGACTGCACGGATTGGCTTGGAACAGGGACAGAGAAAAGAAGGGGGTGCACCCCAGCTCAGAGGTGAGAGGGCCGGTCCTGCCATGTGGCTCCTCTGCCACAGGGGTCCCAGGGCTGGCAGGACCCTCCCAGCCTCCGGCTCCCACCCCCAGCAGGGCCTCCCTGTCCGGCTCTGGCTCTGGGCTCTTCTCGTTGTGTTTCCATCCCAACCATACTATGCAGCAGCTGAGTGAGTCAGGCCCGAGAGGAGGAAGTGGCCACACTTGAAAATCATTACCATGCAGGGCTGAGCTCCGGCCTTTGTTCTTGAGCAAGGACTGTAGCATTTCACTTTCAGGAAGGAGCTGGGAGGGTGGGGCAGGCTCAGAATTGCACAACCGAAAGCACAGGCTCAGACACAGAGGTCCCACGTGGAAAGACTGCTTAGACGGCCCCTGAGGAAAAGTACAAGCAGATCCACGGCCCTCACACGACAGGTCCACACAGAGAGCGCAGGCCAACGCATCCCCTCTGCTTTTTAAATCAGAGAGGACTTCCAGCAGGGTTAAATCAGGGATCTGTTGTCAACTGGCTTCTAAGTCAGGGAAGCCAAGCAAAGGGAGGATGCGGACAGGCAGCAGAGGGAGGGTGGGAACTCAGGCCTCTGACCCTGACCACTGTGGGAGCCCAAGGTTGGAGAGGGACAATCCCCCCACATCTGGCTGGGAGGGGCAGCCCCAGCTCTGGGAGATGGCCTTCCTACATGCCCCGCTTCCCAAAACACAGCATCCCTCTTCCAACCATACAGGTGTCATGTGCCCCCCACAGCCACCCTGCCCAGGTCTCCCAGATGCAAGGAAAGCACAGCAAACAGCCCTCACGGGCACCCGCAGCCATGAGTGTCCAGGTAAACGTTTCAGGCCTGCAGCTCTTCCCTGAAGGAGTCACATCTCAGCCACCAGCACTGGTGGGAAAGGCTGTGAAGTGAATTAGTTAATTCTGGGACAGGGTGGATGAAAGTTGGAGAGGTGAGAGGAAGGGAAGGGAGAAAAGTCAGTCGACAAGGAGAGATCTCTTTTTAAAAACGTAATACAGAGAATTCCCTGGTGGTCCAGTGGTTCAGACTCTGCTTTCACTGCCAAGGCCACGGGTTCAGTCCCTGGTTGGGGAATTAAGATCCCACAAGCTGTTAGGTGTGATCAAAAAAATAAAAAAGAGTAATACAAACAAGAATAAAACACCCCCTCCGCTCCTCTCCCCACCTCGCAGGGGTCAGTCAGAGGCTAAGGTTTTACCCTGCTCCCCTCCTACACCTCGTTAGAGCTTAACCTCCAGGCCTTCAAGGAAATTGGTAGAAATGAGACCCTTGTCCTTCGTCAATTAGAAAGTAAACAGCCCTCTGGGGAGATCACCCTCCTCTGGGGGGCCCTCTCACACCCTCTGACAACCCCCTGTTCCCTTTGGGGGTGGCAGCAAGAAGTGGAAAGGAACCAACTTGCTGAGGGAAGCTGCCCGCTCCGAGTTGTGGGATGTCTGGCAAGGGCAGGCCACCCACCAGGTCCGGCTCACCCCCCTCAAAGCCTCTCTGTTTGTAAAGGGCTTTCGGGGACAGGAAGCAATAAACAGAGTCAAGCGGCCAAGATGCAGGGGCTGATTGTGCAGTTTATGGCTTTTCCAGGCCTCTTTGTACTCTCCCACCAGCTGCCTGGGGCTCTGCAGAAAAAGGTGCTGGCAAAGGCAGGCTGGTCCTTGGCTTGAAAGGTGGCCTCTTGCCAGGCCTAAGCTGGGTCTTTCCAAGTGTGTGAAGGGACTGCATGCCTTGATGGCCCCACAGGCTCCTTCTCAGAGCCCCAAAGAGAAACCCCGCCCGCCCCATGCTGCTAGCTAGCTCTCCTCTCTCTCTCCCCCTCTCTCCAGCCACAGCTCACCTCTCTGCCCAGCTCTAGGTTACTTCCTCACTCCAGAGGAGGCTAACTGCTGGAATTCCCAGAAGACAGCGTGCGCCAGGCCCGGCTGCAGCTCGGTAAGGCCAGGCGGGTGGCCCTCCTTCACAAAGCAGCTTACAGCTCAGCTAGTTTAGCCGCCCCGAGAGTAGAGCAGCTTGGGAAAAGCTGAGACTGATGGGGAAGGTGGTTCTGGGTTTCATGGCCTCCCCAGTGCCAAGGTCAGCTGGCATTCCCCACACAGGCTCCCATCTGGTGAGATGGTAGCCCAGGTGTGCAAAGCTGTGAGTGGAAAGGGTTTGTGAGAACTGTCTCTCAATACCCAGGAACCGATACATGACACAAGGTACAGCCACAGAATGGAGAGGCATGCAGCCTCTAGGTCTTCAGGTGCAGCATGCAATGACATGAAAAGGACCAAGTGACAGGGCCAGATGTCTCCTGCATTATTTTTGTTGAAATGTCAGAGTGTATGCTTGTATATTTGGAAATGCACAGGGAGGCGTCCAAGTGGATACACACCAAACACTAACTAGCAGTTGTGTAAGAGGTAGGGTTGCATGAGGGGTTTGCTGGTTACTTCGTGCACCTCTGCATCCTTTGAAGTTTTTATAATAAACATGCATTGTTTTTGTAGTTAAAAATTAAGAATTCTTTTTAAAAGGTGCATTGCAACGTACAATGTACAGCTGCTGTGGAAAACAGTTTGGTGGTTCCTCGAAAAGTTAAACACAGAATTACCATACGATCCAGCAGTTCCACTCCCAGGTATGGTCCCCAAAGAATGGAAAGCAGAGATTCAGATGTCTGAACACCAGTAACATTATCACAATAGCCCAAAGGTAGAAACAACACAGGTGTCTGTTCCCAGATGAATGGATGAACAAAATGTAGTCTATACATATTGCAGCCATGGAGTGTTATTCAGACACAAAAAGGAATGAAATTCAGATACATGCTATAGCGTGGATGAACCCCGAAAACATGCTAAGTGGTATAAGCTGGACACAAAAGGACAAATACTGTATGAGTCCACTTTGTGAGGTACCTAGCATAGGCAAATTCCTGGAGGCAGAAACTAGAACAGAGTTTCCCAGGGCCTGAGGGAACAGGGGGTTGGAGAATTATCGTTTAAGGGGCACAGAGTTTCTGTCTGGGATGATGAACAAGGTCTGGAAATGGACAGTGGTGATGATTGCACAACACTATATGCATACCTAAGGCCACCGAACTGCCACCTGAAAACAGTTAACATGGTCAATTTGATGTTCATTTTTTTGACAATGAAAATAAAGACACACATCAGGCAGGATGAGGCACTGGGTCGTAGAAAAGACCGCAAATCACTGGGCAGAAGGGGGCACTCCTTGGGCTGTGCAGAGAGGGCCACCAGCACACAGGAAATCCTGCCTGCACAGAGGGGCTCTGTCCCCATCTGCATGGAGTGGGCCAGGGGACAATGACAGCCCTGTTGATGAGGACTGTTCACAGGGTCTGCAGAGTCACACATGCCACGGGGCTGGGCTGGGGGGCTGGCCGTGCAGGGATACTCTGTGGGACATTTGGAGGAGCTGAGTTATGATACACTAGGAAACAGCTGTGAGGAAAGGTCAGTGTGCCAGAACCCGAGCGTACATCTGAGAGGCTCGCACAGGAGAAGCGGGGAGAGGAGCGCTGGCCGGCCTGCACTGCAGGGGGTGAGGAGGGGGACGGGAGAGAGAGGATGGGCAGGGGGCTGTCCTGGAGGGGGCTCTGGCAGGCAGAAACCACTCCTTCATTCATTCATTCAACAAACATCCCAGAGCACCCTCAGGTGCTAGGCGGTGGGAAAGTGGGGGCGAGGTGGGGAGGAGGGGACAAACAGCGGGTAAAGACCTTAATGCACCTTCACTCCCACCAGCCACCTTGCTCAAAAAATATACCCATATATAAAACAAGAAATTAAAAGCTGTTCCTCATCCCCGCCTTCTTGAAAAAAGGCAAAAATCCCTCTTACTTGAGCTCTTCAATCAGAACAGGAAATCAGATCACAGCTGTCAACACAGGCTGTCCCCCCACCCGCTGCCCCCATGGCTGGGCCTTACTGACGGCAGAGTGCCCGGGCTCCACCCCCAGCCACACCGGATTCTTTCTTCCTAAAGGGGAGGGGAGGGAGGACCACAGGCACACCCGGGTGGGAGACCCGGGATCGCGACCTGGGACCACTGAATCCAGACTCAGGTGCATGGCTTCCTGAGGTCTCACCCCGCTTATCTCCAGGTGTGCAAGGACACAGAGAGGCACGCATGGGGGCACATGTACGGTCAATGGCAGCTCTGCCTCACTCAAGATAAGCATATTTAAACAGCCGACTTTGTCATAAAAGGACCCTGTATCCAGGGCCTTCCTGAAATGTGTAACGTGTGTGTGTGTGCACAGAGGCAAGAGGGGAGCAGGCAGTTCTGAAATACCTCGGCCTGGCCACTTACAGGCTTCTCAGACGCCCGCTCCCTCCGGAGCTGTAGCGCCCAAGAAGGCAGCCACTCGTCACACGCGGCAAGATACATTTACAGTTTAGGTATTTAAAACTGAATAAAATTTAAAATTCGGTTCCTCGGTCACACGACCACATTTCAAGTGTTCAGTGGCCATCACGCTGAACAGCACCCATGTTAGCACATTTCCAGCGCTCCAGGGAGTTCTATCAGACAGTGCTGTTCCAGAACCAAAGGGGAGCCCTCCTCCTCAGCAGTATGAAGCCTGGGTGTACTGAAACTGGGGGACTTCGTTACGACGATCTGGGGGACCAAGGACTGTGGATAACTGATCTCCAACAGAAAAGCCCTTCCACATCCTTCTGGGAAGGGCAGGTCAGCGCAAAGACCTCCTTCTTCTGGGCCGGCAGAGCTAGGGGGAGTACTAGGCCCTCTCCCCACCGGTGACCTCGGCTTCATCCAAGATCAAAAATGGAGAAACGTGACGCCCAGGCAGGGCGAAGCAGGAGTCCAGCTAGAAGCCCAGGTCTGGTTTCAACACCTGCAGGGCCCTGGGCTCAAGGACCTGATTCAGAAAAGGTTCTCCCGTTTGCCCCGCCGGGACGAAGGGGGCACTGAGCGTAAGCAGCGCTCCTCCATCGGCCCCTCTCCTGGCTGTGCCCCGTGGGGGCCCTTGCATGGCCCCCTTGGGCTGCTCCAGAGCAACGGGAGGGAGTCAGAGGAAACGAGCAGCTGAGGCAGGGGCTACGTGTGTGGCGACGAGGGACGGCAGCGACAGGGCTTATTAAAGGAGAAAAGAAGAGCAACACCCGTTCCAGGAACCCAAGGGCGCAGGCTAAGGAAATGAACGGAAAGGGGTTCTGCAAACACAAAGACGCCTGGGTGCTTGAGCCTGTATCTTTGCACTAACCAGAAAGAAATTGGTCAAGGCACTTCCCGCCCCTGCAACACACACACCACACACGATAATAGAAAATGGCTGAGACGCCTTCACTCCTGACGTAACCAATCTCCTCAAGAATTTCCCCAGTTGAGTCAAAGGGGCATCCCCGTTTTTGCCACAGGCTGTCTCAGCTTGGCCCTGAAAGTCAACCAAAATGAGCTGTAAATCTGCCGTCTTTCCTGCAGGCCGCAGTTTGGGGGCTGGGGGTTGGGGGTGGGTGAGTGAGCAGTGGACCCACAAAGGGTAGGAACAGATGGAAATGAAGCCCAAGGGAGGACCTGTGAACAGGGGTTCTGATCCTGGCTCTTCCACACAGATTCCTTGAGCAAGTTCCTTTTTCCTTTTAACCTTTCTTTAAAAAATAAAGCAAATACAGAAAACTACACAAAATACACGTAAGTTTAATGAGTTATCGTAAGGCAAACACCTTCCAACCACTCATGTCAAGAAACAAAAGTCTGCCAGCTGCTCCAAAACCCTCTCCACGTGCCACAAGCTGCTTGCGTGGTAATCACTTCCTTGCATTTCTTAACCCTCCAATGCACATGCCTGGCCACTATACTTAAGTCTTGCATTGTTTGTCTTTAAAGTCTATTTTAATCTACAGGTTCCCCCTTCATCCCTTTTTTCCTTGTAATTTATGAGCTGAACAACCCAGGCTGTTTAACTACAGACTTCCCTACCATGGAGCAAGTTTCCTTTTCTCCCAGAGCCTTAGTTACTGCTTCCTTACCAGCGCCACCCTGCCCATCTTATGGTGCTCCTGTCACAATAAAAAGAGACAGCCTCAAAGCACCCCAGGAAATGCTCATGATATTTTGTTAAGCAAAGGATGCAGGACGCAAGCTGATACACATGATATGCTTTCAACTACATAAAGGAAAGATGCATAGGAAAAAAGAGCAGAAGGAAATGCCAACATATCAATAGTTGTCCTGGATGGTGGTGGAACTCTGTGGCCCCCTTTGCTTTCTTGTATTTTCCACAATTAGCATATAACAATGTGATGGGGGACAAATCATTTTTAAACATTTTAAAGAAAAGAGTGCTCTGGCAGTGTGGCACAAGGTCAAATGTGTCACCAGGCTTGTCCACTCCCCTGCCACGGGACCACTTGGCTTTGCTCTCTGCTCGCTCGGCCACCACCAACCCATCCAGACTCCTCACCCTGCTTCCCTTGATGCCTCCTGGCTGGTCGGCCCGTCTCCTTCCTGTCTCCTCTCTGTGCCACCAACAGAAGAACCTGTCTCAAACACGCCAGGTCACTTCCCAGCTCCTCCGTCTCTTGTGTAAAGATCAGACCCCTTCCTTTTTCTGCATCAGCTGTCACCACACTCAGTGAGCATCAGGGGTCACCTGCAGGGCTTGTCAAACACACGCTGCTGGGCTCCACCCCCAATGCCACAGGTTCAGGGACCCCAGAGCACAGCCTTCCGCGCCTCTCCTCTGACTTCATAAACAAAGCCTGTCCAGCTTTCAAGGCCCAGCGCAGGTTCCTCTTTTCCATGAGGCAGTCTCTGGAAACTTCAGCCGGTATCGATCCCCCTCTGCTCCTCCAGGTCAGCCCTAGCCCTCAAAGTGGATCTGGCAGCCTGGAAGAGGGGAGAGAGCACGGAGGGGCCGTGATGACAGGCAAGGTGGCACTTCCCCGTTTGCTGTCCCCCTCCAACAGGTCAGCTCCTCGGGGCAGCCTCGGGGAGGGACACTTCTCCAGCGCCCCCACGCCCGCTGGGGGTGCCCTGCACGTGGCAGGCAGACAGGCACCTCAGTGACATTCACACACACAGGCTTCTCATCACTCGCTCATTCATCCACCGTGAGGCAAAAAATGCTTAGTGAGGGCCTGCTGTGTTCCAGGATACACAAGATAAAAATCTCTTTTCTCCACAATGCACAAGAATGACAACAGCATGAGTTACGGCAGAAAGGGCTCTGTGAGGAGCCCTTCCAACTGCAGCCCTGGAGACCGCTGCGCACACACGACCTTGGCCCGAGAGGCAGGTGTCCGTGCCGCCGGCAAGCACACGCAGTTGTGGGCGCACCCCTGGGGCAGCCGTGGGAAAGGCTTGGCCGCCGGTCACAGGCTTCGTTGTCCCCCGGCTAAGCCACCCTGGAGTCGGGGACAGGATTTATGGGCAGATATTGTTAGGAGAACAGATGTCCAGGCAGGCGGGCAGAGCAACTGGGAACAATGGTCGTGACTGTGCCGGCCTGGAACCCACCGGAGGGAGGCAAGAAGACACTGCAGGGTCTGAGGCAGTAAGTGTCTGAGAAACAGACCCCCACCCCGATTCTTCAAACACCTGGGGCTCTGGACCTCTAGGCCCTCTGCCCAGCGAGACACTCGCTGAAGAAACCACGGACTGTGTGTGGCAGGTGCTGGCTTCGCTGTGACCTGGACAACGTTTACTTCTTTGTGCCCCAGTTTCACTATCTAATAACACCTTCTTAAAAAGTAGAAAAGCCCGACTTCCCTGGTGGCAGAGTGGCTGAGAATCCACCTGCCAATGCAGGGGACACGGGTTTGATCCCTGGGCCGAGAAGATCCCACATGCCGTGGAGTAAATAAGCCTGTGCACCACGACTACTGAGCCTGTGCTCTAGAGCCCGGGAGCCACAACAGGAGAAGCCACCGCAATGAGAAGCCCGTGCACAGCAACGAAGAGCTGCCCCCACTCGCCACAACTAGAGAAAGCCCGTATGCAGCCACGAAGACCCAATGCGGCCAATAAATAAATAAATAAATTTATTTTTTAGAAAAAGTAGTAAAGCCAAAAAACAGGATGATAGAGATCCCCATTGGAAAAATAAAAGGAGAGATTAAAAACAAACAACAATGCCCCTCTGTAAAAGTAAAAGGAAGTGCAAGAAGATTGGGCAGGGAAGATGCATTGATGCCTCAGTGGGGAAACCCTAAAGGTACTCGGGCATCCCTGGCACCAGGATTCTCAGGTGGAGGGGTGCAGCAGAATCCCAGGGAGCTTTTGAAAGCTCAGGGCCCTCTACTGAACCAGAATCGCCTGAGGTGCACACAATGCCCGTGCCCCAAGCCCCAAGCAAGTCAAAGAGGCTCAGGGGTATTCTGGGCTGCTCCCAGTTAAGAGACACTACCCCAGAGGTGGGCGGCAAATCACTCTCTAAAAGAGGAGGAGGGACAGTGGCTGCAGGGAAAACATTAAGGGAGCCGAGAGACCAGCTGGAGGTGAGAAGAAATGTCAACACTGAGGTGTCCTTCCTTTCTGCTCCCCACTCCAGAGATCTGGCCCTGGAGAGGAAATAACCTCCTCCTTGCACAGGCTGACCAGGCACCCACTGCTTCAGCCACACATGGCCGAGTCCTGGGCTGCTCCTTCCTCTGGCCGCCACACCATCCCAGCGCTTTCCCCTAGTCCTATGTTCTTAACGCCTCGGCTCTAACAGCCTCACCCTGACCAACTGCAATTTTAGGATTCAGAACGCAGAACTCCTCCAGGAAGCCTTCCCAGATGCACTCCTTGGCTTACCCCCACATGGCCTGGGCCTCACTGCACCAGCAAAACGCCAGCACAAGTCACGTGATATTGCAGTTACCAGTGTGCCAACTGGTATTGCAGTTACCAATGTGCCAGTGGGTGACCCTAACTGGCATTTTTTGGTCTTGTTCAGCTCTCTGTCCCCAACACCTAGTCCAGGGCCTGGCATAAAGCAGGCAAGCAATATATGCAGGCAGACCTCGTTTCATTACCATTCACTTTGTTGCACTTCACAGATACTGAGTTTTTTACAAATTGAAGGTTTGCGGCAACCCTGCATCAAGCAAGTCTATTGGTGCCATTTTTCCAACAGCACTTGCTCAGTTCATGTCTGTGTGTCACATCTTGGTAATTCTCAGCAGATTTCAAACTTTTTCATCATTATTATATTTGTGATGGTGATCTCTGATCAGTGATCTCTGATGTTACTACTATGACTGGCTGAAGGCTCAGATGATGGTTAGCATTTTTTTCACAGTAAAGTATTTTTTAATTAAAGCATGTACATTGTGTTTTATAAGACATAATGCTATTACACATTTAATACCCCACAGTATAGTGTAAACATAATTTTTATATGTACTAAGAAACCAAAAAACGTGTGCGACTCACTGTGCTGCGATATTCACGTCCTTGCAGTGGTCTGGAACTGAACCTACACTATCTCTGAGGTCTGCCTGTATATTTATGCTGATCAGGAGAAAGGGAGGGGAGGAACTTTTAAAGCAAACAACGACAAACTTTTTAAAACTCTAGGGAAGTTATAGCAAATATTTTCTTTAGCGCTGTCTATGTGCCACAGAGAAGCCTGAGACACAGCGAGGGAAGGGCGCCCACGGTGGCAGAGCTGGGTGAGAACCCAGGCAGTTTGGCTCCAGAGGCCCTGCTCTCAACCACTCTGCCATGGTACCTGTGGTTCAAAAGGGGAAAAAAGAGTGAAACCTAGAAAAAATAGCTCCCTCTGCAGCCTTTGCTCCTGTGGCTCGGGGGTCACAGCAACTCCAACGGTCACTCTTCGGACAAAGAGCAGCGAGGCACCAGGGACCCCGCTGCAGCCCCTGGGAGAGCCCAGGAGTCAGGGGTCCCAACTGGGAGCTCCCGGAGGCCCAATGAGAAACGGGGACAGGGCACTTCCTAGGTGGCGCAGTGGGTAAGAATCCGCCTGCCAACGCAGGGGACGTGGGTTCGGTCCCTGCCCCAGGAGGATCCCACATGCCGCGGAGCAACGAAGCCCGTGCACCACAACTATTCAGCCCACGTGCTGCAACGACTGAAGACTATGCGCCTGGAGCCCGTGCTCGGCAACGAGAGGCCACCGCAATGAGAAGCCCGCGCACCCCAAGGAAGAGGAGCCCCCACTCGCCGCAACTAGAGAAAGCCCGTGTGTAGCAATGAAGACCCAACACAGCTAATAAAATTAATTAGTTAATTAATTAATTAATTAAAAAAAAGAAACAGGGACAGGGCCGGTACCATCCAGGGCCTTTTTGCACCTGCCCCACCTGGCCCCTCTGGACCCAGGGAGAGACCAGTGAGAGGATGTCCCACCAGCCCAGGGGGCTTCATTCAGGAGAGACTATGAGGAAAAGCAGGACCCCTGGGTGCCATAAGAGTAGACAGGAAAGAAAACGTATTCAGAGTCAACCGGAGTGATTGAAAATGAAGCACACGCCAGGCACTTGGTGAGGTGTGTCCCCACAGGATTTAATTTTCACACCAACCCAACGAGGCAGCTGCTGCTCTCCTTGTCTTACCAATAGGAAACTCGGGCATTGTTCTGCCGGAACAAGAGAGAGAGAGGAGGCAACCCTCCCAAATCGGGTGTGTTTGGCCAAGGCTGAGTGGAGATGTAAGGATCTTTGGGTAAAGCATTAAGGATACTTGCTCTTTGTTCTCTTTCTTAAAGACAGACCAAATAAAATGGGATTTAGGTGGCACTCCAGAAGAAACTTTCTTGACTGCAAAGAGGTGTTAGAGAGAGCACTTCCCGGGAGAGACCCCTGAACACAGTGCATCACTCCAGCAAGCGCCTGTTCTGCAGGCAGGGGACTGGACCTCTTGACCTCTATCACCATGAGAGCATCAGCTAATGTACTCGGAGGTCTCCTCAGACAACTTGGCTCCAGCTCCGGTCTCGTGGGAGGCTTTTGGACAACACAAACCTGAGGTTAAACACATCCTCCGCTAAATTTGACAAGCAGATGGGTGGAAAGTTCCGATATTGAAATGAAGTGTGCAGTTGGCGGATTTAATCAGTGAGTAAAGCTGGCACGAGTGTGGTACTGATTGATAAAAGCCTACTGTTTCGCAAACCCTGACTTGTCTTTTTACCCCCAAGATACGTCTTCTGTTTTTCTTTGCAGTTATTAAATCTGTATGCATGGAATTTAAAACCTCTGCCATACACATATCCACCAATGGGCATTATTACCGTGTCGTGTAGAGGGTTGGTTGTGTCACGCAACACTCAGAATGATGTGTTTAGCCTTGTTTTTCCAGAGTTGTGTTTTTTCAGTCATTTCTTCAAGGGAAAGTAAATGACTTAGTTGGAGCAAAAAAAAAAAAAAAAAAGCCTACTGTTTCGCCTGTTGGAGAACGTAGCTCATCGAGCCAGCAGTGACCGAGATGACCATGAGAAGTGTGGCAGGCAACCCGCTCAGGCAGAAAAGTGCTCAGGAAGCCCCATCCTGCAGGGGCCACCCTCGCCCACTCGCTGCTGAACTGCTGGGAGGTCTGGGAGGACACAGCGCAGATGTGCTGTTGCCCTGGACTGCTCGGGCCAACGCTCTCGCCTTGGCCTGAAGCAGAAGTCTCCCTGCCATGAACAGCCTGGCAACGCAGGGCACCCTGGGCAGGAGGAGGGGGGCGCCTGGGGGCCTGGATCACACGCAAGATGCTCAGTCTAGTCTGGCGAGAGGCTCCTGATTCTGAAGGTTCATTTCAAACCAGGTAACCCACTGGTTTAAGTCAAACACAGAATTTACTATTCACCATAGAACAATCACATGACAGTGATTTTGCAGTTTACCCAGATGTGGGGCTTCCTTAAGGTAAAAGGGGTCACAGTACCAAAGAGGTTCAAAACCTCTCCCACCCTCTCCGCAGAAACCAAGGCCTGGAAAGGTTAAAGGCCTCGTGCAAAGTTCCTGCCAGAGAATCAGCAGGTGTCAGCTCTCCCATCAGCCTCCCGCCCCAAGTGGCCAGCAGCCTCTGCGAATACAGGGGGCCGAGGCGGCCGAGTGTCTGTAAACTACGGCACACTCGCTCCACCCGTGGCCTCAGGACGCACGAGGCACCACCACGCAGGTCAGGCCAGGCACGGGTCCCCAGCTGGAGAACTGACCATGGCTCCCCCACCCTGGGAGCTCCAGGCCACTGCAAGTCCCCCTGCGCGGCCCCCACCTTCCCCGTTGATCCCAAAGAGAGAACGAGGGTGAAGGGCAGAGAAAAACCCCCAGTCGGCAGGCATGGGTTCGCCCAAAGCAAAGGCAACACAAAGGCTGCGCCTGTTTCCATGGAGATGCGATTGGTGAAGCAAAGGAACAAAACAGAGCAAGAAACACAAACCGTCACCACCTTCCGGGCCAGTGTGATCGATGCTGTTGGGCCAGAGCCCTGACAGGAAGACATCGGAAGGATTAGAGGTAATCAGAAGACCAGCAGCCAAACCGGGAGCCCTTGCAGTAGGTCGAGAGGGAGGCAGCAGCTGCACCCCGCCCCCCAGCCCCCAGGTCTACGAATTAGCCTGGCCCCCACTCTTGAGAAAGACTGTGAACAAAAAAATCCCAAACCGGAGTCCAGAGTGAATGACTATTCCCTTTACAAAGGGATTCTCTGCTTGACAAAGGGATTCCTTGAAAGGGCCAGAGCCCAAGGTGGACAGGAGCATTGCTTTGTTTCATTATTGACTTCTCTGGGGCAGAGGAGGAGGAGGAGGAGGAGGAGGGAGTAACTTCCAGCTGAAAGTTTGTTAGAAAAGATGACCAGATTCCTAAGGGGAAGGCATAGAGGGGTGGAGACAAGCCTCTGCTTCTAAAACGTTTGCTGGGAGAGGCCCTCAAGAAATCAAGCCAGGGCAGCTTTCAAGCAGAAGGAGAGAGAGCCGAGTGCCCGCTGCCCGTCCCGCAGGAAGGGCACAGCAGAGGAGGCGGGCAGCAGAGTTTCCAGCAGGTACCCACGGGGTGGACCCCAGAGCCATCAGGCTGCGAGGAAGAGTGTGGACAGTAAGGGGCAGCCTTGTTCCCTGGAGCAAGAAGGCAGGAGGCCAGCGGCGGGCTCAGGGCTCAGCAGATGACAGGGGCTGCTCTGCCCTTTATCAGGTGACAT
Source organism: Hippopotamus amphibius kiboko (assembly GCF_030028045.1). Taxonomy (NCBI): domain Eukaryota; kingdom Metazoa; phylum Chordata; class Mammalia; order Artiodactyla; family Hippopotamidae; genus Hippopotamus; species Hippopotamus amphibius. The sequence continues at coordinate 26,465,213 of NC_080202.1, read as the reverse complement.
TTATGAAGCGCCTCTCTGCACGTAGTGCCATCCTGGGGAGGGATGCCCTGCCCTTGGAGAGTCTCAACCAGGCCTTCACTCCACTCGGTCTTTTTCATAATTTCTACGGGGAACAAGAAACCAGCCTAACAGCAGCAGGAACATTTCCTGAGCATGATAACTAGCCATTGTCTCCTGGATCCCCTCAACCACCTAACCACGAGGGAGACATTATTCTTATTCCCGTTTACCCATGTGGAGACGGGCACAGAGAGGTAAGTAACTTGCCCGAGGTCACGAAGCTAGTAAGTGGCAAAGCCAGGACGCAAACACGGGTCTGCCCAACTTTAAAGCCTGTGAACACTAGGCTAAATGCCTGCCACATCAGCCCATTTCACAGACAGAGGTGCCGAGGAGGGAAGGCAGGCGAGTTGCACTGAGGCAGGGGGTGGATTCTGAGGACCAGCTCTCCGGAAACACCCAAAGGTTGTTTGCCTTGTGATACCTCCCCCTGGAAGGCCGGCCGGCTGTCTTGGTGGGGTACGTAGACAGCTCTGTGGCCATGAAGTCACTCACCAGGTCCGGGCCTCGGTTTACCTCTCTGCCATACACCCCTGCAGTGCGAGCTCCCCTGCTGTCTCCCTGAGAGAGAGGGATGGGGAAGACACGTGGGGCAAGGTCCAGGGTTGTCACCAGGAAGCCCACGGAAGGAACAGGCTCAGTCCCAGCTCCACCAAAGATCCACAGACCCACAGGTTCCAGAGAGAGCAATGTGATGTTCCCAGGGCCCAGCCCTGGGCAGCATCTCCAGGAGGCCTCTAGGTCAATGGTCTGCCAGCCAAGGTACATCTGAGGAACCTGGGGACTTCCTGACATGGCTGGCCTTCAGGGAATCAATTGCCAAAGGCCCCACTTCCCCATGGTGTCCTTCTAGTATACCGTTGTGCCGGGAACCATCAGAGCCTACCAGTTCTCTTTCGCGGTGGCCCTCCTCAACACTTCCCAAAAGAAAGGCCCATCTCCCAGCCATCCCAACTTTACCCTGGTGCTTCGTCCTGGTAAAAGCCACCAAACGAAGGGAAAACTCAAGAATGCAGCACTCCTGGGAGGAGTCTCCTGAGGATGGACACTGGGACAGGAGCTGGCCTTATTTTACCAAGACCTTCTCTAGATTATCTACCCATCTGTTTACTTTAGGGGTAGAATTAGGAAGCTGACACAGGGACACCTGTTTAACACACTTATTTGAATCAAAAAATGGAGTCAGACTTTTTCTAACACAAAGCATGCTTTGGCTGATGGTCTAACAACGAGGTCCAGCTTTGCCAATTAGGAATTACAGCAGACATTTTCCATAACTGTGTGAGCTGAGTTTGCCGTTCTAGGCTTTGACAAAAACATATTTGAAGTATATGACACACGATAAGCCTGGAAATACATTCTACTTACAGTTATGAGACAAAATTTTATATGTGAATTTTTAAATGTGTAAGGGGATACAGTTTTTCAAAATTCTTTTGACAGGTGTGGGAACAAAAAAAGTTTGAAGCCTGTGTCTTGACTTCCCTGGAGCCACACAGGGAGGCTGTCGCTTCCACACCACCCGCTGGGCCGTGAGAGTAATAGGTTCACAAGAGAAGGCGGCTGCAGTGCATTAGACCCAGAACCTGGGTGTAAGTTTATTTCTGCTACTTCTTAGCTGTATGCATCTGGTTAAGTCACCCAAACTCCCTGAGACTCGGCTTCCCCGTAAGCAAATGGGAATAATACCATATGAGACATATTAAAAATCCTGATGTGATGATGATAGCATTAAATGAATAACGGAGAAGTGCACGAACAGCCCTAAGTTGTAGCCAACCAGCAAGTGTTTGCTGTTTGGCTTGGACAACTTTCTGGTCTCTGTCTCCAGATGATACTAACAACTGATATTCACTGAGCCCTCACTGTGGGCCAGGCACTGGACCAGGTGCTTCCCAGGCCCCAGTTCATTTTGTCTTCGCATCAATCCTACGGTAAGGCATCATTCTTACCCCCCACTTTACAAGCACAGAAAGCTTACACACTTGCCCGGCTCACTCAGCTAGCAACTGAAGGCCCAGTGGGTCTATTTGGTTCCACAGCCCATGCTCTAAACCCTCCCCACTCAAAGTGCGGCCTCCCACGGGTAGCATCTGCACCAAATGGGACCGTATTAGAAATGCAGGATCCCAGGCCCTACTCCATACCTACTGAATCAGAATCTGCATTCTAGCAAAATCTACGGGTGATTCCTAGGCACATCCAAGCTGGAGAATCACTGCTCTAAACCACCAGTCCAGCTGATTTACATCCTGGTGTTATCTTGCTGAAGGTACTACTAGGATGTTTGCTTTCTCCACGTGTGCACACACACAGCTGGCAATTAAAACAAGCAGGACAGTTAGGGATTCCAATAACCCATCAGCAACACATGCAAAATGCATATTTTAAAAAGGGCTGGGCGGACTCACACCATCCACTGGTCAGCAGCTACCTCTGAGGAGTGGCATGGGATGTGGAGCACGGGTGGTAGAAGGGGGGCCATTTGTTTTGTTTTTTTCTTTTTTAGTATTTATTTATTTGGCTGCACCTGGTCTTAGTTGTAGCATGCAGGATCTTTAGCTGCGGCATGCTAACTCTTAGTTACAGCATGTGGGATCTAGTTTCCTGACCAGGGATTGAACCTGGGCCCCCTGCACTGGGAGCACAGAGCCTTCGCCACAGGACCACCAGGGACGTCCCAGGCCATTTGCATTATTTCATAAAAAGAAAGGAGCTGTATACGGGTCATACAATTTAAAAAAAGAAAGCAGTACAGTTCCCCGGAAGGCCAGGAAGCGGGTCTCTAGGAAAGTGTTGGTGGAGGAAAAGGGGTGCTGAACTTGGAGTCAAAAGACCTGGATTCAAGGCCAGGCTCTGCCCCCCATTTGCCTCGGGACCACGGGGCTCTCACTTGGCATCTGTGGGCCTGTGTTTCCCCCACTATAAATGGGGGTCGCCCCACACACCCTTCCAACCCCCCACGGCATGGGTGCAGGGACCAACCCTGCAGTGAAATGCACCAGAGGCCCGTGTGAAGGGCAGGGTGCTGTGGTTCTTGAAAGGAAAAGTGAGGAAAGCAAGCAGTGAAACATTCCCCTCACTCATTCCATTCCCCAAACACAGATAGTCCATGACTTTATAAGGAAGATACACACAGTAACCTGGATTTAGAGTCCGTGGGAGCCCCAGGCTGACTTTCAAATCCTTATTCGAACTTAAAAGTTAGGTTTGGATGTGGTTCAAAACGCAAAAAGAAACGGCTGTTTCTCAGTGTCTCGCCCATTCTCTTTGCTCCTCGCTGGGTTTCTCTGTAGGCTCCCGACTCGGGGAGGCTGTGTCTCAGGGTTCTGCGTGCGTCCCGTTGGGACACAGATGTTCCCCTCTGCTCTGCTTTCCATACATGGCCCCAGCCCCAGCGCTCCCTCCAAGCTGCTCTAAGAGTCCACAGTTTGGCTCACTCTGACCGATGCCTTAGTTTCCCCACTTCTATCTTAGAACTCAGATTTGCACAAGTGGAAAGAGCAGTGAGTCCTCCCCTAGCTTGTCTCATGGGAGGGGTGGAGTCTGGGTCCACAGGGATAAAGGGACTTGCTCAAACCCACACAGTTAGCTTAAAATAAATAGAGCTGGGTCGGGGTCTCTATGACCTTTGGAAATACCTACTTTTCCTTAAGATTTTTCCATGATTTCTTTGCAACGTGTCTGCCACTGACCTCACCCCACTCCCCTCATTCTAAGAGATGCACAAATCTGCAGACTAAAAGCTGCTGTGCTTTTCCTCCAACTGAATGATCCTAAAACCACACAGTCTGAAGGTATCATTGAAGCTGAGCCAGAAAAGAATCCCTTGACAGATTTTCCAAGGAGAACCAGGCCCTCCAAAACCATACTGAGCTTCAGTTGCACTGATGTAATGGCAAAGGAAGCCACTGGGCAGACAGTTTCAGCCCCGATACTCACATGGCCTTAGGCACCTGACCGCTCACCTCTCTGAGCCTCAGTTTTCTCATATGTAAGACAGTGAGGGATTCCCTGGTGGTGCAGTGGTTAAGAATCCACCTGCCAAGGCAGGGGACATGGGTTCGAGCCCTGGTCTGGGAAGATCCCATGTGCCACGGCACAACTAAGCCCATGCACCACAACTACTGAGCCTGTGCTCTAGAGCCCGCAAGCCACAACTACTGAGCCCACGTGCCGCAACTACTGAAGCCCGTGCACCTAGAGCCCGTGCTCTGCAACAAGAGAAGCCACTGCAATGGGAAGCCCGCTCACTGCAATGAAGAATAGCCCCCGCTCACTACAACGAGAGAAAGCCTGTGCGCAGCAACGAAGACCCAACGTGGCCAATAAGTAAATAAATAAATTTATTTAAAAAAAAGTGCAAGGACCGGCACCTTTTGGGTTTAGAAAGAAGGGTCTAGATAAGAATAAAGCCGTTCATACAGAGTAGGAGCTCAATAAACAGCAATATTACCATTGTGATCATCTCGCTCAGGACCATCCATCCCAAAGATAGGGGTCTGTCTAAAGCAGTTCTCCACTCCAGTCGCACATTAGAATCACCCAGGACAGTGTTTTCCTTCTTTGAAAATACTACTGCCCAGATCTTACCCCCAGTGATTCTGATTCAGTGGTCTGGATTAGGACCTAAGGAATCAATACATCTTTCACAACTCTCCAAGTGATTCTAGTGTGCACCTGTGGTTGAGAACTGTGCTCTAAATCCTTGCTTCTCAACCTTGAATGTGCACACAAATTGCCTAGGGGTCTTGCTAAAATGCAAGTTCTGAGTCCGTAGGTTTAGCATGAGGCCTGAGATTCTGCATTTTCAACTAGCCCCCAGGTGATGCCAGTGCTACTGGTTAATGGCCTCACGAGGAATGGCACCTAAAACTCCAGGTCTTGGGCAGATGGCTGGAAAGTTTATAAGATTCTTCTCTGGAAGTCTCAAAGGCCAGCTCTGTCTAGCCAGGCTAGAGCTCTCTTCCTCCTAGAAGCAGACAGCCAACTATATGACCTCAGACTGGGGCACAAGAATCCAGAACCAGAGCTTGTCCCCAGATGACTCTCTCTTTGGCTTCATGTTGTTGTTTTTTTGGTGGTGGGGGGTGAGACAGGGAGGGGCCTGCAGACAAGTGTGGCCACTAAGACGCACTAGCAAGTTAATCACGACACCACACCCTGCATTCACATGGACTTGCCTTTTCAACACCGTCCAAGAGAAAAGCCAGAAAGAAAGGGTCCTAGTTATTTTCACTTGGATTGGCGGGGTGTAGGAGAGCATGGCCCGACTTGGCAGGATGTCCCATCCAGAAGGAGCTGAAAACAATTGCGACTCTAGTCAGCCAGCCTCCTTTGATCAGCGAAGCAGGAAAGCTTCCTGCCTGGAGCTGGCTAGGTAAGCGCACAGTTGAAGGGAATCCAGGGAAACACGAGCAGGGAAGGGGCTGGGTGGACAAGTCCCTCCGGCTTTCAGGATGGTGCATTTTGTGACCCTGAACAACATCAACAAAACGACACTGCCTGGGCACCTACTATGTGCCAGAGAATTTTACAGAAATACTCTAATTTGATCCTCACATCAGCTTTGCAAGTCCGGCATCACTGCTTTCACTGTACAGACGAGGACACTGAGGGTCAGTAGATAAGTGACAATGGAAGTTAGGGAGGACAGAGTCAGGACTGGAAGCCAAGCTCAAAACCCTTAACTCCCTCGATGCCTCAACTTACCCTTTCACAAGGAAGGGAAAGGGGTATAAATCAACAGAGCTGAAAGTGGCTTTGGGCCTCCAGGAACAAAGGATGATGCTGATAAGCATCATGATTATTATTAATCATTATCCCCACCCTCATCAGAAGTGTAGTTAAGAGATACTGGGAGGGATGATGCTGATAAGCATCATGATTATTATTAATCATTATCCCCACCCTCATCAGAAGTGTAGTTAAGAGATACTGGGAGGGGATGTCCCTCCTAGCGCAGTGGTTGAGAACCCACCTGCCAATGCAGGGGACACGGGTTCAGGAAGATCCCACATGCCACGGAGCAACTAAGCCTGTGTGCCACAACTACTGAGTCTGTGCTCTAGAGCCCACGAGCCACAACTGTTGAGCCCACGTGCCACAACTACTGAAGCCCATGAGCCTAGGGCCCGTGCTCTGCAACAAGAGAAGCCACTGGAATGAGAAGCCTGCACACTGCAATGAAGAGTAGCCCCCACTCACTGCAACTAGAGAAAGCCTGCACACAGCAACGAAGATCCAATGCAGCCAATAAATAAATAAATAAATTTTTTTTTTTTTTAAAAGAGAGAGCTACTGGGAGAAAAGTTTGGTGTCTGTCCTGACGTTCAGGTGCCTAAGCCCAGACCCTTGTGGTCCCCAGGCCCTCTGGGGGAGGGTGACCTGCACCTGATGACTCCAGGGTGAGTACAGGAGGAGAAGGCCCGGCTGTGGGATACAGCCAGGGGCCAAAAACCCAACAGCTCAAGGACGGAGACCGAGCTGGATCACAGCTGTGTGTTCCTGGCACCTGGGCCACCATGCCAGGCCCAAGGCTGGAGATGAAACTCAGCTGATGCACCCATGGGCCCTGAGAGCCAACCTGAAGCTGTGCCCCATCGCCTCACCCCTGCATAAGCCACAGGGACTTCCTGAAACAGCCAAGGACCACTCTAATGAGTGCCCTACTTCAAGGACCAAAGGCCAAAGAGGTCACGCTGGGAGTGTCCGTCCCATTGGGCCCCAGGCCCCTCCTCCCAGCACCCTGGCAACTCTGATTAATGTTATACCCATACAACCCCAACAATGGCTCCTGACTGTCACGCTCCATAAAGTTCTGAGGCTTAAAATAAAGACAAGCTGGGGGTGGGCGTGGGGGTGGGGTGGTCAACAACAGGGAATGCGCAGGGAAGCAACAGTATTTAGCCACTGAGAATGTTTTAAAAGCACACCATTTCACTAAAAATGCTCATTCTACAGTGTTACATGAAAAAGCTACACACAGAAGTATGTAATCCGTAAGATTACAACTAATTTTTAAGAATCTATGCACATTAAAATAAAGAACAGAGGGAAATACAAGCAAATGTTATTGGTGGCACTATTTGAAGATCAGAATGATTATTTTTGTTGGAAATTAAGCATTTTCCAGTTTTTCTTTAATGAGAACGTAAACTACACAAAAGCAAAAGGAGCACATTCTTTTTTCTCTTTTTTTTTTTTTAAATTGAAGTACAGTTGATTTACAAGAGGAGCACATTCTGACTAAAGTCCATGTGTCTGAGGCGTCAGGATGAAGACTTGCTGGGAGGGCACAGCCCAGGCCAGGCAGCCCAAGGCAATGAGATGGAACAGGCAGTCCAAGGCCACGGGGCTGCGGTGCTCACGCCTGGGCCAGCAGGCCAGTGGGGGACTCTTCCCAAGGGGGTGGAATTCTCCAGGGAACTTAACGAAAAGCCCATTAGCCCTTAAAGTGCTCTAAAGGATTCTGGTGAAAGAGGCCTACTGAATCAGTCCAGTCAGGTGCTCTGCCCCAGGCAGGGAGGCAGAAGACAGCTGCCACTGAGGCTCCAGTGTCCCTCAGAGACCCCCGGCCGACGAGAATTCCTGCCTGTGCCGAAAAGCCCCACCAGCACAAGCATATAGAGAGCTGAGCTTCACCATATGGGGCTCCGGAGCCTCCTGGGAGTGCTGGTGGGAGGGAGAATGGCAGGTCCCTAAGCCCTGTGCAAATGTGAAGGAGGAAAGGGGTTTAAAATGAAGGAACGGACACCAGCTGTCGCCAAAACAACACTAATTACAGGGGCTGTGCCGCCTGAACCAGGCCGGGTTCTGCAAGCAAAGATCCTCCCAGGGGCCCGGCAGTCACCCAGCCGCCTGTGCTTTGTTGCCTTGTGGCTGGGGCTGCAGGCCTGTCACCCAGCCTGGCAGGGTAGCCCAGGTCCAGAAAGCAGCTTCCACTGGTCCTGCTGAGAAGTCCCTATCCCAGGGTCAGGTGCCTGTGCTGCGGGGCCAGGGCCAGGACACACTGGAATGTGGACAGGACTAGAGAAGCTCCTTCTCTGGAGATTTTAAAGATCTAAGCATCTGGAATACCACAACAGGAAAAGAGGACAAAAAAGAGATGTCCCTGTCCCTTGAAGCTGGGGAAGGGGCAAAGTCAAGTGTAGAGATTGGAAATGCAAGTTCTCTGGGGCCCCTTACTCACAGCTCACGGCAAGGCGCTCAAGTTCACTGTCACTGACGGCGCCCCCCTGCACGTCCTCCTGCTGAGACTGTGGGGCTGACTGAAAAAGGCCCACACTCAGGAAACCAAGGAGGTAGGAAGGGTCTAGGCTTCAGACCTGGGTTTTGTCCCTATTCGGTGGCTTCCTAGCTGTGAGGCTGGGGCCAAGCCCCTTCACTCCCCTCAATTAGGGGTAAGTGGTACCCATCCTCGCTACCACGTTGAAACGTATGTGATGGTATTTCTAAAACTATCAAATTCTAAACAAATAAAAGGTGTCACTATTAGTGCGGCATCATTATAAAGTGGGGGCATTTTGCTTCCCTCTCATGACAACATGCTAATTAGAAGCAAAAACAGACAGGTTAATTTTATTTTCAACCCCTTCACCCGCACACTCTAAAGCAGGACTGGATCGGGCTGCCTCAGGAACACAGCATGGGGCTCCTGAACCAGAGGGGAAAGGGAAAGACAGAAAGGAGTAAGCAAAACCAAAGAGAGAGGGAAGAAGCAAGAAGGCTACAACCCAGATTCCGGCCTCCTGGGAATGAGCCCCACATCCCTGGGAAAGAGGCTGAGATGAAAGGGAGGCGCAGCTGGGGGAAAACCGTGAGAACAGGACGCGATTGTTCGCCAGGACAGGCCTAGCAGCCACCCCTGCTTTGCGCATGAATGTAATTAAGGCTCGGTGGGTGGGGGCTGAGGTTTGGAATCCTTTAGCTCCTCGCCATTCTCCAGAGGCAGCTGAGCCCAAGCTTGGGGCTGGAACTGGGGGTGGCTCAGCTCAAAGGGGGCAGCCGCTCAGGCAGCCAGAGGCACAGCCCTCATTCCTGCCCAAGAGGCACTTCCTCCTCGCCGGCACTGTCCCTGGGAGTTCCCTGAAGCCCGGCCTCTGCCCTGACCCCAGTTAACACTCCCACTAATTGCTGGGGCTGCGGGATCCCGAAAGCCCAGGGAGCAAAAGAGCCAGAGTTAATTAAGGAGAGAAAAAAAAAAAAAAGAGTCTGCTTCTCCATTCTTCCTTTCCCTCCTCCCTGCTCCTCTGGGTCAGGCGTCTAGTTTCAGGGAAGCTCCCGAGGCAGGGATCTTCAGCCCACAGCCAAAACCAACAATGGCACATGGAAATTATTGAACAGGAGCAGCTGGGCCGAGCGGGCTTCTAGGAGCCTTGCTCCAAAGTCGTCCAACTCTCCAAATTCCCCAGAGGTAATGTTGACGGGGCCACTCCCCACCCATCCAAAGGAAAGCCTCATGGTCTCGGTCCAAATACTGTTTGTTCTCAAAAAAGGGCAGCACAAGTTCTTGCTACCAAGGAGGGATTCCTCCAGAGGGCAATGGGGCCTTTTGTAGGCTAAACAGTAATAATGCAACATAGGCGTTTACAAATAGTACCTCACCTAATTTCACAACCACCCTATGAGGCACCCTATTCTTGTCCCAACTTTATAGATGGGGAAACTGAGGCTCAGAGGAGATAATTAATTTACCCAAGTTCAACAAGCCAGCAAGCAGCAGAGGAACGATTCAGACCCCTGCACTTTGACTCCCAAACCTGCCACTCGGATATCCAAGTACACTAGAAACAAGCCTTGTGGAGCTTCTTAGCCAAGGGTCCTTGAGGTTTTGATGAGGTCCCTGGACCTCCCCTCAAAGACATCAAATGCACAATTTAATGTGCTTGGGTGTGCATGTACTTTTCAGGGTGAAGGAGGGTATCAAAGTTCTCTTTAGATTATCAAAGGGGTCTGGGACCCAAAAAGAGGTTAACAAACATGGCCAATGAGGTGATACCCCGATCAATGCCTTGCTAAGCTGACTCCAGAACACAGATCTTCTAACTTGAGTCCTCTGCTTTTTCACTTCGCCTCCTTGTTCTGATGAAACAACCAGGAGGGAAGCTGAATTTCTCCAGAAAGAGAGGATGCAGTGGCAGTTTAGAATTAGGTAATTTAGCACTGAAAATCCACCCGGCCTGCTTGGGAGAGGGTATCCAAGCAGTACACTGTGGGGGAGGGGAGGGAAAGGTGAACAGCTCAGCCCCGCGGATGAAAAGGATTTCCTACCCAAGTGTTTATTACTTCTTTCCATCGTTGAAAAACAAGTTCCAGCATTGTCCTAATTCTGATCCTCTGCTTTGCTTGGATTCACATAGAGGAAAATACATTACCAGCAGCCCCAAACTTTCAGAACTTCACATGGGGAAGAAAGTTTCTCTTCCAAAGTAATTTGCCACACTTTTAAAGACCACTGTCTATCAAAAAACAATGGTATCCCTTAGCTGGAGCCATTGTCCTTTATTTTCAGATGCTCCAAGACAGCAAACAATAACAATGGTGCTGCTGCCCACAACTGACAGCCAATATTCTCAAGCACTCATTCTGTGCTTCACCCACACTTATCGCATTTAATCCTAACGTCAACCCTATGAGGCCGAGGCATTATTCTCTCTGACTTACAGATGACAAAATTAAGACTCAGAGAGGCTAAAGAGCTGCCCAAGAACACACAGCAAGTAAGTGATAGAACCAGGATTGAAACCCCAGTGTATCTGACCCTAAGGATGGGACCCTAGACCAGGGCCACTAAAAGCAGGCCTGCAGACTGTTCCAAACCTGTTAGTCCTGGGCTTCCCTGGTGGCGCAGTGGTTAAGAGTCTGCCTGCCAATGCAGGGGACATAGGTTCGAGCCCTGGTCCGAGAAGATCCCACGTGCCATGGAGCAACTAAGCCCGTGTGCCACAACTACTGAACCTGTGCTCTACAGCCACAAGCCACAAATACTGAGCCCACATGCTACAACTACTGAAGCCCATGCGCCTAGAGCCCATGCTCTAGAGGAGAAGCCAGTGCAACTGAGAAGCCTGCACACATGACAAAGAGTAGCCTCTGCTCACCACCACTAGAGAAAGCCCGTGCACAACAACAAAGACCCAATGCAGAGATCAACTTGATGATGGGTGATGCCTTAGAGGGCCAGGATGGGGAGGGTGGGGGGGCGTTGCAGGAGGGAGGGGATATGGGGATATGTGTATAAATATAGATGATTCACTTTGGTGTACCTCAAAAACTGGTACAAGATTGTAAAGCAATTATATTCCAATAAAGAGCCTAAAAAAAAAAAAGACCCAATGCAGCCAAAAATAAAATAAAATAAATAAATAAGTAAATAAATAAATTTATTTATTAAAAAAAAAAACAACTGTTAGTCCTTGGCGAGATAAGTATGAGAAGAGAGAATAAGTAAGCATTTGGAGAAGTTTCCAGCAATTTGATATTGCGACCACATTCACGCATGTGACGGCAGACTTGCCTCTGAGTAGGGAAAGCATATGGACCAGTTAAGACTTGTGCAGATGGTCGTGCTCATTGGCCCACATATCCGTCCCCAAATGAATGAGATAAATCACCCATCCTTCACCTCAGCGCTTGAGAAGCACTGTCCTAAAGTTCTCTGCAAAGCCAGGCATCTGTGCCGCTCAAACGAGGCCACCCTTTCAGTTGCCCCCTCAGCGAGCAGTCTTCTAGCAAGGCGCTCCTCAGGCTTTCACATGCCCACAAACCATCTGGGGATCTTCTTACAATGCAGACTGACTTGGGCAGTCGAGGTGGGGCCCGAGACTCTCCATTTCTAACCAGGTGGCGTGGGTGCTCCTGGTCTGGGGACCAGACTTCAAGGAGCAAGTTTCTAACTGCACATCACACAGGGGCAGATAAGCCTGGTACTGGAAACTCCACCCGACAAAGCCAGCCAGAGCCCAGCAAAGGGCCCAAGAACAGGCTCACCCCTGGGACTGGCTGTGAGGAGGCAGAAGACCCTGAATGGGACCAGGCCCCTATCACAGGCAGTGCTGGCAACACCCCTTCCCCACCCCAGCCTGCGCCTGAGACACCAGGGGCCCTTTTTTCCTGAGTTGCAGAAATAAGGCCTTAAAGGCAGAGAAGAGCAGCTCTGAAGCATTTGCTACTTATAACCAGACCCGAGAAGAGAGGGTCTTCTGGCTAAACTGTGCTTCCTGCCTCAGCTATGCTCGTGCCACCCTGCGACTGGATCTCAGACAGTGATGCCCTGGGAGAATTACCACACACGCACGTTTGGGTCACCCCAGGAGGGCAGAAATGGCTCCTCAGTGGCCACTCCTGTGGCCAGAAAGGGTCACAAGCAGGGGAACTTCAAGGGGAAATGGTTCCCACTTCCTTCAGGTTACCTGTCCCATTCCCTGGAAGTTCTTGACCGTAGAGACTTTCCTCCTTATTACCAATCTGTCTCTCCTAATTCAACTTATGGCCCAAGGACTGAAGGACTATGTACTTATTAAAGGGGCAATTCACAGGAAAAGGCTCAGGTCTCCCACTCATTCAGGGATTCACTCTTTCATTCAAAAATATTTATGGAGCAACCGCCACGTGCCAGGTACCATGATGGACTCGACAGACGAGGGCCACCCCTTACTCTTCTCTAAGAAGTAGGGAATAAATGACCGAAGGGGCCAGGAAGCCACTAACGCACGCAAGGGGCACTGCATGTTCCTGCAACCAGAGGGAAGGCGAGCTTCTGCACAGGGGCTTTCACACATGCATGGAGTTAAGGAAAGTCAGTCCGAGAACGGGGCTGGGCACTTGAGGACGATGGTACCTGACAGGGGCTCCTTCACTTGACTCACAATAGGGCACAGAAAGTCCTGAGGGTTATTGACACACACAGCAAATGCAGTCAGAGGGGCTTGATGTCCAAACCAAAAGTGCCTGGACAAGACACAAACCCAGCTCTGGAGAGAATCAGGCTGAAAAACCAACCCTGGATCTTAGCTGGCTCTCACATAACCACGAGCCTCTTTCTTCTTTGCAAAACCAAACCGCATTCTCCTGCCTCCAAACCCTGCCATGTGCTATTTCCCTACAAGATGCTCTCACCAATGTCAGTAGTACCACCACCCCTAATTGTGACAGCCAAAAACATCTCCAGACACTGCCCATGTCTCCTGGGGGACAAAATCATCCCCATTTGTGAACACTACACTGGAGGGATGGCCTGAAATTTTGGCTGTGCATGCAAAACACCTGGCGAGCTTCTAAAACTCACCCACGCGTGGGTGCCACCCCACACACATTCTGAGTCCGGTCTAAGATTCTACAAGCAAACAAGAATGTCTGTCACTTTACAGGCCCTCAATGTTCCCTTAATGTGCTGGTTAATTCATCCATTAGACTGACTCTCTCCAGAAGCATGAACTACATCTTCTTTTTCCCTCTCTCCACAAAGCTCCAGACAATGCTGCATGCGGCACCTATTTTAGGCTAATCAGGAGAGTCTGGAACGTTCTTAAGCCCTCTCCACCCCCACTTCAGATGAAGAAGCCACTTCGAATGGCACCATCTCCACCAGATTCAATCGTATATGACGAGAAGAATGTACAACCTTTCAAACATCAGAAGCAGGAGGGGACGGAGGAGATGGGGCAGATGGGAACACAGCCACCTGATGTTGGTGTCCGTGTCCAACCTCTGAAGAGTCCCCCTTCATGCTCTCCCTTGGGTGTGAGGACCCTTAGCTAACTGGCCAGGACGCCTATGTATACTGGATCCCCACCCCCCGCCCCGCCCTCTCTTGACCAGAATGGAAGACGTGAGGCCGGGGGGCCGCAGCAGCAGCAGCAACTCCAGTCCACCTGACTGAACGCTCTTTTCCTCAGGCTGACCATGACTTGAAAATAAGTGCAGGCCCAGAATCAGCTCCTTCCTGAGACTGAAAGGCTAGGCTCTTTCCCCACGCCTCGCTCAGGGATCCCCCGGAGGATCTGGAGAGCTGATCCACAGAGGCCTGGCCAGCGTTAACAGCTACCTGACGTGGTCAAGTTCATGTCCTGCCTCCCTAGCTCCCCACACCTGAGGCTGCCCCCACGAGCCCCCTCTTCAGACAAGGCCAGGGAGAGATGGAGTGTCAAGGGAGATCTGGCTCTTAACCCCTAGCCGCCCTAAGTGGAAATGCATTCATCACTCACACATTCAGTGACAAACGTATAGAAGGTACCTTACAAAGTGATGCCGGTGCTTAGAGAGCAGACATGCCATTCGCCCCAATTTTTATACTTGGGTTAAAGACAAAATGAAGGGAGGGAAATCCAGAGGCCAAGCTCCCCCCAAAACAACAAAGGCTATTCAAGCTCCCAAGATCAGCTCTCTCACTAAAATTCACCGGCTAATACATAAGAAAGTAAATTGCCATGTGGTCACATTACATTTAATGAGTGACTCAGTATTTTTTCTGATATTTTCTTATTTGATTTTCATTGCCAAAAAGATGAGTGAGTCTTAAAGATCTGCTTCAGGTGGCCCTGGCTGGCTTGCTAAAATCCATCTAGGGCACTGATGCCTTCCATTCTAGGGCGCCAGCAGGACAGTGATTTTTTTTTTCAAGCTTCCCTCCCTCCCCTCAGTTACACACAGACACACACACAGCCTGTTGCCTGGAGACTGAACACATTCCTCATGCTTACGTCTCTTTTCATTCTCCAGAAGCAGGAGCTGTGGAAACTGGGGCCTCCAGGAAACAAGCCTGGGGCGGGGAAGGGGGGCACCCCGAGTGACATGTCCTCACCGACAGGCCGCCCCCTCCCCGCTGCCCCCTTTTCCTCCCCGGGTCTGAAAAGCCCGCTGGCTGGAACTGAAGGGCTCCCACAGGGAACAAGGCCCCCTTTGAAAGCCCATGTTGACCGCAGCCCGGCCGGGGTTGCCATGGCCACGGTCCTCCTGGCAGCCCGGAGCCGGCGCGGCGCTGGGACACCCGTCCTGACCCCCAGCCGGGGGACCCCGCGGGCCCCCGACACCCCTCTCCTGCCCCCGGCAGCTGCTGGAAGCGCCAGTTCTCCTCAGATCAGAAAACATCCTCCTGAAGGGGACGAAAGGGGATTAAGGCTCCGCGGCCCTCCCCCCTCCCCCCCCCCACCCCCAAGCAGGCGGGCGGCGCCTCCCTCCCGGCCCCGCCTCCCGCTCGCGGGCACGGGGACCCGCACGACTTCTTTACGTCCTTCGCTGTCGCCGCGCCCGGGGCCCAGCGGCCGGGGAGGGCGGGAGGGGCCGGGCCCGGGCTTGGCCTGAAGCCGCGGGCCGCCGGGTGGCGCAGGGACCGGGCCTGACGGCGGCGGCGGCCGGGCAGCTCCCGCCTCGCCGGGCCCACGTCCCGCCACGACCCGTCCCCCCGGAGAAGCCAGAGGGAGCCGGGCCTCTGAATAATTCAGCCCTCAGATTGCTCTGTGGTCGGAAGGGTTTTTCTTCATTTATTTTTTAACTCTCCAGGATCTGCCGTTTCACCATGGGAAGAAATTTAATCCCAAACCAGGATCTGGTTTGAGACCCAGGGCCTCCCAGGACTGCAGGGAAGGGGCCACTGAACTTCCAGAATCCAGCCAAGCGCCCGCCCAGCGCCCCGGCTGGGAAGTGGCTGCGGGGCGGGAGGAGGAGGCAGGCCTCCAGGGAGGGACTGAATTACTAGAAAGCCCCGAGCATCAGCCCCCAGACTGCCTCTCGTGAGCGATCCCCAGCCCCTTCCAGCTTCCTGTCCTCCCTCCCGGCTCCCCACCCACCCCCCTACAGCCCTCACCTTCACTCTCACTCCAGACGCCTGAGCACATGGTATGACCACGGGGCCACAGGTCCCTGGCATCGGCCAGCTTTGGCGTCCGTTAATCATATTAGCTGCTATTTTACTGAGCTCCCAATTCATATAACCCTAACAATAACCTTATGAGGCAGGTACAATGAATATCCTCCTTTCACAAGTGAGGAAACAGGCTGGAGGAGGTTAGGAAATGTCCCCAGGTCACACAGCTAGCAAGGGAAGAACGAGGATTCACGCCCGTCGGTCTCGTTCCAGACCCCATGCCTTAAGCCCCATGTTACGCGGACTGCGCACATGCTGCACACCCAACACCTTCAACCAGCAGAGCTAGCTCAGCCCGGACAGGGGAAGTGACTTGCTCATAATCACACAGCCCCCTGGGGCAGTGTCGGACAGGAGCTGAAGTGCCGTAATCTGGGATAACATCCTTTCCACAATCACCGTTTCAACTACAGAGGCATCCATATTTACACAGGTGAAAGCACACGCAAAGTAGTCCCTCTTTTACAATGTTATGGTCTATGGTCAAGCTATAAACGTCGCTTGACCCCTGGCAATGCCCCATGCTGGTCCTGTGCACTCCCTCCAGTCTCCGCTCCACACCCTCCCAACAAACAGCTCCCCTGTCTCCACCAAAACTTAAATTCTCTCCCACAGCAGTATAACCTCTCCCATCTCCCTTCAGGACAGTGCACTCTCCAAGATTCCTAACGAGAAATCCCACACCACCCCGCCAGCTCACTGGTATGCGGCACTTTATAGTTCTCAGAGCTCTTCTTACAGACATTATCCAATCAACTTGACAATCTTTGAACCAGGTAGGCACCAGCACCTTTTTGAGGACTGCCCCCAGCCCCATTCACAGGGGAAAGTCCCCAAGCCAGGTGGTACTATATGACCATGTGCCCCCAGCCGTCATTGATTGGACCAGCAGGAGACAGCTGACACAAATGGACCAATCAGATTCTTTCCTCAGGAATTTGCATCAGGGTCCTGAGATACAATTCAGTCTAATGGCTACTGGAAGGAGGAGGGGTATATTGGGGGGGGGGGGGGGTGGAGGACCCATGACATCTGGCACACATCCACAGAAGCAGTGGCATTCTGCAGTTCCAGGCACTTGGGAGGCCAGCTGTATTTCCTGCCCTTGATTCTTCCATTCCCCTGTGGCTTCAAATAGCTCAAGCTGGTTTCTGTTACTTGCAATCAGGAAAGTCTGAACTAACAGATGGGTTGGATAATTATCCTCCTTTTGCAGATGACGAAAGAGGCTCACAAAGGTGGAGTGACTAAATGAATATCACATGACCAAAATGTAATAAAGGAGAGGTTAAAATCCCTGCGATGTGACTCTCCTTCAATGCCATCTCTTGCCTCCTTCCCTGGATTAAAGAAAGTGGCAGGTGTTCCCTTCTTGTTAGTGTTTAAAAAAAAAAAAAAAAAGATAACTGAAGATAAGTGATTAGGCTGGAGGCACTCCAATGGATTAAAGCCAGAGACAAGAAATACAAAATCCTCTCCTTTGAAACCATGAAGACAACCCTTTGCCCCTCGACATTTCCCAGCATCCTTTGCAGTTAGGTTGGAGCCATGTGACTAGTTCTGGCCAATTAAATGCGCATATAAGTAACCGGTGTCAGTTCCTCGCTAAGGCAGTTAAAAGCCAGGGGCTGGGGAACTGTGATGGCCCCATATTCCAGATGGTGTGGCTACAGATGGAGGAGGACAGTCTAACCCATGACAGACTTTCCATGAGCACAAATGAAACCAAGATGGTGTCAAGCCACTGGGACATCTGGGTTTGATTATTATGGCAGCATAGTCTAGCCTCTCTCCTGACTGAAACACACAAATCATTCAACGAGGGCCCTTCAGCACATTTCTCTGGTCTGCAGGATGCTGTATTTGTTTGTCTAACATTCATTTGTTTAACAAATATTTCTAGAGCACCAAGACCAGATGCTGTAATGAGTACAGCCAAGAGCACAGTAGTAAAAAAAAAGACCCAACCCCTCTCCTCAAGATGCTCCCTATCTGGTGACCCACAGGCCCTACTTTGGAACTAAAAGGAGCAGTTCTCCACGTGTGAAAGCAGGACCTACCACCCGGCCACTGGCTAAACTGAGCCCCAAGAAAAGGTAAACTGCCAGGAGACAAAGACAGCTTGTGCCAGGGATTCCAGGAAGGTGGCGCCAAGAGCGAGCCCACACCAGGTTTTCACAGCCTGGGCTCTACCAGCTCCCCTCCTGCCAGCCATGTGGACACATCCAAGTGCCTCCCTTGCCCTGGGCATGAACAGAGGGGAGAAGGCCTCAAGAGAGCAGGCGGCTGGTAGAAAACAGGAGCAACAAAACACACAACTCATCCGCCCGTGCCCGTCTCTGTGGCAGGAGTATCTCCTCGGGGAACTACCCCCCGGCTTAATTTATTTTAGCCCCAAAAGTCCCCAGTAACTGAGCTTTTTTCCCCTGACCCCATGTAGGCGAGGGCCAACCAGAGAAATCATCACTCTGTCTTTTCCTGCCAAAAGCTAGATGAGAAGACAAGTGAGGCAAGCTGTTCACTGCACAGGGTGCCCAACCAAAGGGGCAAATGGGGCTCGAATCCAGCCTGTGCTCCGCTTACCAAGCTGCAGACCCTGGAGAAAGGGTCCCTTCTTCTAATTCACACAAAGGTGTCTGCTATATGCTGCGGCTGCAGCAGCACTGGAGCGGGGACTTCACAGGGAATGAAGAAGTTTGGTGATGGGTCCCTGGGAACGTACTGTACTGGCCTCTCTAAGTTTGGGGTATATTTGAAAATTTTTACCATAAAGTTGAAAACAAAACAAAACAAAACAAACCACATCTCACTCAGTAAGTGGCTGTATTACTTGGACATGTTACTTTACCCCTTAGCCTTCAGCCTCAGTTCTCACATCTAAAAAGACAATAATCCCTGGCTCATAGGTTTGGTACAGAACTAAATTAAATGACTGAAGGGAAACGCTTGACACGAGTAACTCCTCTACACATGGGAGCTATTAACAGTAGCTGGTGCTGATGGCCGGGGCAGGAAGGAAAATGAGGTAAAATGGGGGCAGCGGGGCCTTGTGGAGAAAAGCAACCGTCTGGAGAAAGTGTGCCATGAGGTCAGAGGGAGTCTGAAAACACGACCACCCTACTACCATTCCTAAACTGGGCTTGCAGGAGTTTTCTTGCAACCCCTCCCTCAGGTGGACTTCGCATTCCTCTGGGGACCCCAGCCTAAGCTCACAATCCAAATGACAGTCCACAGAAAGGTCACAAAGAGTGGCTCAGAAAAGGATGTGCCCCCCAGCTTCCTCGAAAACTCAGAGACAAACAGGGCGACTTCTGGGTGAGGTGGGGCAGGCGGGGAGGGCTCACACCTGGAAGGCTCCTGCGTTCTAAAAGAGAACAAGAGGTCCCCAAAGATGAACCAGGGCAATCAGGCATTAGCACAGCGAGGGCCCCGCCCCCTTCATGGGGTGGAGTCCAAGTGGCCATTCACATCCCTAAAGGTCAGAAACTCTGTCTGCACTGTTTAGTTGCATGTGATGAATTTTGACATTATTATCTTCAAAATTATCACTGCTGTGTATGAATTTCACCGGTGGTTTTCTATTTAAAAATGACACACCCCCAATTCACTTCCCCTTAAGGCCTATTCCTTCCCCAGAGCCTCACAGGGATGGAGAGGGCTGCAGATGGCAGTGGCGCAAAGCCGGGAGCCCTTCCGAAAGCCCCTGGGGGGACCTCACCCTTGGCTCGAGCCACCAAGACCCTGTGTGTCAGCCTGGCCTCTGCCCTGGGAGACCCACGCAGAAGACCTCTGGTTTCAGTCAAATGTCATCTCACTCACTTGCGCTCTCCCTTCTTTCTTCTTTTCCAAGATGAAAGCTAACAGGATGATTCTCTCGCCTATTAAGTCAACTCATGAGAAGAAAGGAAGTCACCCAAGTTCCCAATTCCCTCTCCTTTGAACACAAGCTACTCTGTGGCTCATCCCCATATGCATTTCATAGAAATGCAATAACAAAGAAGAATTTCCACTAAAAAGCCCAGCCTTCACCTTGCCTTTCATGTCTCAAGAATTTGCTATCCGTATCCGTGGCAGTTTTCTAAGTTTCTGAAGCTGTCACAGCTGAGGGCTGAGTTGGGATATAAAGACAGGCTTCCAAATAAAATGTGATAGGAGAGCAAAGAGGCATGTGGCCCTTAAATCCACAGCATGGCCCCTCACAGCAGAGAGTAAAAATCTACCCAGAATATGTCCTTCCCTGTCCCTGCCGGCTCTCTTCAGCTCTGTCCCAAACTTAGAAACAGCTGTTTCCCTATAACTCCAAAAAAAGCTCTCATATGCTCCATCTCCTCATTCTTTCCAGCACTGTGATCTGCACACTTAATCTACCTCCAGGCTCAGCTTATCTGTCCCTCAGCGCATCACATAAGAAGAGGAACAGTCAAAGAGTAAGAAGTACAACGCAACAACAAAGCCCTCTTGGAAGCACCGTCTACAGACTCAGCAGCCTGGCTTTCTGAGTTCAGGTCCCAGCTCCTCAATTACCTAATTGTGACCTTGGGCATGTTGACAACCCTCTGAGCCTCCGTCTCCTCATATAGAAAGTGGTAAATAATACTACATTTATATATACGGGGCTGAGTAAATAAATATATACTCTTAAAATGTACAGGAAGGTGATTGGCATGCAATAAGTACGTAATAAAAATGTTACTATTATTAGACCATCACAACCGTCTAGTGCAATAGGGATTATTATTACCAACTCTAGTTAACAGATTTGTTCAAAAGCCATTTGTTGTTGTGGGTACAGTAATAGATTAACCTCAAGAAAAGTACAAATTAAGAAATTAAGCAACCTGCTCAGAATGACACAGTCCATACGTGGCAGAGCTCAGACTGGATCTCTAAAATTGGACTTCAAATCTCACACTCACAGATTTCATACTTTAACACGCTCCCTCCCTCAGGCGTGGAAATTTGAGAAGTCCCATGGACCAGCATCAGAAACAGATTTCAATTCTATAAGCCCCAGAGAGTGGCAGGATCTCAAGGGAATGCTGCAGGATTTGCCAAACAAAATTAATATCCATTTGTTTTCATATTCCAAGAAAATATACCAAAGCGGCCTTATACCACCTCATCAAAGGTGCCAAAAGACCCCTCAAGGCCAAGGATCACACCCACCTCAACAATATTTCAGGCCCCCTCGGGAGGCTCCCGGGCTGTCAGCAATTTGCAAAAAAGGTCAGCGCAGATCATTTGGGGAGGCATTTATGCAGGCCTGGCCTTAAGACATGTGGACTTCTGCCAAGCCCGTCGTTTTTAAAAACACGCACTGTCTTCGCCCTTGATAAATAGCAGCCGGGCTACAGAAATATTTCCATTATACCCAGAAGCCTACTTGCCACCACAACTCATTGAAATGGATGTTTCCAATTTGAGGAGAGCTCAACAAAAATATCGAAAAACACCCCAACCTTTCCAGCAGAGGTAACCGTTCTGGCATTTAGGAAACCTCTAAACACTACTAAAGGATGTTTGTGGACACAGATTATTTGGGAAACATATACCCTCATGCCCAAAGTCTAACTATATCGAATACATGGATTGGGCCCATTTCTTCCAGCTCTATTACGAATGTTCATTAGAAGATTTCTACACAAGTACTTTCACCAGTGCTCTTTGTATATTTCAAGACTGTGATGAAATCATCTAATGGCCATGCTGAAGAGAACTGGGAATACAAAGACTTTAGCACTGTAGCCCTGGTTCTACCACTATTAGCCACGTGATTTCATGAAATGATAATAACAGCAGCAGCTGTAGCAGCAGCTAACATTTATTGAGAACTTATGATTTGCCAGGCACTGTGCTAAGGGCTTAATAAGTATTTGATCCTCATTAGCAACCATTAGGGGATATTATTACTCCCATCGTATGGGTCAGGAGACTAAGACTCAGAGAGCTCGAGTAACTCGCCCCAAGAACACAGCAGCAACTAGCAAGGGTGGATTCAAACACAGGCAGTGTGACTCGGCGTTATCTTAACTACATACCATAGTTCTTTTCAAGGTGCTTAATGACCCAGGACCACAAATTCCTCTAGGAGCAGTCTGGATGATCTTCGAAATCCTTTCTGGCTTTAAAATTCAGCGATTCTCTCTTTTAGAAGTAAAATGAATTTATGACTTTGAGAAATAAAATGCAATGATGCTCTAGCACTGCTAAGGTGGGATGAAACATCTGTGCCTGCTGCACCCAGATCCAGTCAGGGGAGGAAAAGTGCTGATTTTCTAGGATAATGATGCCCTGTGAAACCGCCAGACTGGCCCCAAACCATCTCAGGAAAAACGACAGCTTGTAGATAGCATCTTAGAGGATGCACTAACTTGCAAAAGTCTGCAAGTTCTCAACTAGCAGCTCTCAAACCTTCATTTCTCTTTTTTTTTTTTTTTTTTTTAAGGAAACTCAAATGCAAGAAGATGTAAGTTTTAAGGGTACTGGTACAAGATGTGTGTAGGCCTTGTGGCATACTTACACCTGGCTTTCCTCTCGGCTCTGCACCTGCTCATGGAAAACCCACCCCATCCAGGTAATCTCTATTTTACAGTTTCCCTATGACCTCTCAGCCCGTGGCTCAGGAGTCCTGTAATTGTGTGGAGTTTAGCCCGATGCACACCTGCTGATATCTTCACACGCTGCCTCCCTGTCCGTGGACACACAGATGCTCGATGGCTGCCTTCCCCGACTCCATCTCTGACTCATCTTCCTCCTCTCCCTGCTCAGCACAGGAGTTCCCTGCCCACCCACCTTGCCAATGTGGCAGCCAATGATGAGGCTTTCCCAGCTCACTCCTCCTCTCGCTCGCCCTAGCTCCCACTCCCTCTCTCTCTCTCTCTGTGCTCCTGGTACCGCCTGAAACCGAAACTAATCTCAGACCTGAACAAAGTGAAATCATTTCCTACGCCTGATCACCCTACATGACCACAGAGAACCTTCTCCTCATCAGAGCTCCAGATCTAGCGTGCTGGTTGCTGGGAAAAACAGAATTCTGCAGGTGCCTCCTAGAACTCGATGCTTCCTTAATGCAAAGGGAGGGGGAAGCAAGAGATCCTCCATAGGGTTTTCTGCTGCTGCTTTTCTTTTTTTTTTAATTTTATTTATTTATTTATTATTTTTGGGGGGGTACACCAAGTTCAATCAACTGTTTTTATACACATATCCCCGTATTCCCTCCCTTCCTTGACTCCCCCCACCTCGAGTCCCCCCCACTCTCCCCACCCCAGTCCTCTAAGGTATCTTCCATCCTCGAGTTGGACTCCCTTTGTTATACAACACCTTCCCACTATCTATTTTACAGTTGGTAGTATATATATGTCTGTGCTACTCTCTCGCTTCGTCTCAGCTTCCCCTTCACCCCCCGCCCCCTCCCAAACCTCGAGTTCTCCAGTCCACTCTCTGTATCTGCTTCCCTGTTCTTGTCACTGAGTTCATCAGTGCTGCTTTTCTTTAATTTGCGCAAGTCAATTTAAATTCACCCCAGGAAGTAAAGTTTACCACCCAGTATTTTAAATTCACTGCCCAGCATTGGTTTATGTTTGGCTCATTCTTAATCAGATTCTCTTCTGAGCGCAAGCCTTGTTCCCTTTTGGAGATCGCTGTAGCCATCTAGCTTGCTATGCAGCTTAGAAGGCTAGACCACATGCTTTTCCTCAATTCAAAAAAATGCAGCCTTTACCTTCATGCTGAGAACAACATCAACAACAAACTTCAACAAACACACGAAAAAAGCAAGTCACCATATATGAACGTAATGTCTGCCTTTGATACTTATTCAAAGAATTATGCATTTTGAGAAAAATCCCAAACTGTTTTGTTCATCACCCTTGTCCCCAGCATGCTCTTGGGTGCCTTTCTCCACTGCTGGGGGCATCGTGTAACGATTCAATTGTTACCTTAAGCAAAACAGAATTGAAAAGGTAAATGCACTGGCGCAACAAGTGTTTGGTAAAAGAGTAATAACTTTTGGACTGTCTGTTATTTACTCTTCATTCAACGAAGTTTGCTGAAGGCCCCGTAGGTATGCCTGAAGCTCTTTTAGGTACTGGGCCAGGAGCATGAATAAGATGACCGCTAGCTCCGACTGGGCCATTCTCAGAAACATCTTGTGAGTAGGAGCTGAAGCTTTTCTCTAGTGCCAACAAGCCAGACAAACGGTCAGCTACTTGCAGGTCTCCTGCAGCCCTCTTCATGAGGCGTGGACTCCATCTGGTAGGGCTGCAGGGTGCCCCCAGAATGCATCCCCTCTGACGGGGATCCAGGCAGGGCAGCACCCAGCTGTTGGGCAGAAATGTGGTTTGTGTCTTGGCTCATTAATTAAAGAATGAGCCACTTAAGGTGATGGCATTCTTCAGTCACTTTAACGGTAAAGTGAGGGGTTAGGCCAGATTTAAGCAACGTTCTAGCTCAACATTTCCAGCTCTTTCCCCTCCCATTGCTGAGATGACACAGATCTCAAGGGGCCTCTACTTCACCTTCCTGTCTCCAGATGAAACCTCTTAAACCACAAAGAAAAATGGAACTTGTTCCCATTTCTAAAGACCTTTGGGGATGGCCATTCCCCTCCACTCCTGTGAGTCACTTGCTCTCACATCTCACATCCTATCTGGAACATTGTCCTCAGACCTTTCTTGAGTCCTTCCCCTGCAGTGTACGCTCACTTGCCTCTGGTTCTGTTTCTAAGCACGGAGAGACAAGAGTGAATCACTGTGTTCTGAGCAATAACTCTTACAAAATTTTTCTTTCTTCTTCAGCATGTTCACTGCAGGCAATATAGGAGGTGACTATTAAAAACCACAAAGGCAGCAAGGAAGCCAAATAAAGCAAGGGTATTGCAGGATCCAGAAAATCCAACGCTTAGTTCTACTCAGAATTCACAGAATGGGAGAGCAATATACTCTGTAGCCAGATCAAAAGGCCAGGGGGCAGCAGCCACCTTTACCCTCACTCTGCTCAAGTGCCCCCTCCTGCAGGAAGCCCTCCCTGCCCCAGCTCCTCTTCTGACTGGCGAAGCGTCCCCTTCTTCAGCGCTTCATCTCAGTGCAGCATTCGCCATGGCAACTGGAATTCGTAGCTGACATGTTTGTCCCGCCAACTAGACTACAGGCATCTCCCAGGCAGAGGTCATGTCTTAGTGACCTTTGTACTCAGGGTCAGGCCCCAGGAGAGTGTCTGGCACTTAGCCAGTGGTTCTCAGGAGAATGTGCTAGGCTGAACCCTCCAGGCGCGTCCCAATGATGCTTGAAGGTAGCAATATCATCGCTTCACGCAGAGCATGTAAGCCTCGAATCCCCCCACCCACCATCCCGACCTCTCAACCCTTGACTCAGTAGGGGTCTCTCTCAGACTTTCTCTAAAGATGTAAGCTCTGTGGCCAGGCCCCTTGGGTTCAAATCCTGCTCTGCCAGTCTCTAGCCATGTAATCTTGGACAAGCTATTTAACCTCTTTATGTCTCCATTTCTTCATGGAAAAATAGATATAATATCTCATAGGATCTTGTGAGGATTAAATGAGCTGACCAGTGAGAAGCACTTGGAACAGGGCCTGACCCATAGCAAGTGAGTGCCAGAATTACTATTTCCCAAGCCTCCTGCTTCACAGAATCCCTGATCTGCCCCCAGCAGCTTCCACTCTTGACTGACTTTGGACCTGCCCTCCCCCCACTAGACCCCCTTCCTCCAGGGCCCCTCTGCCCGTTCCTCCAGGACCAATATTAGCAGTCATCTAAAAAGCCATTCAACCCTCTTTACTGATTATGATCCTCCCCCCACCTCACCCTCACCAGCTTAGAGGGCACATTCTCCAAAGAGAAGGGAGAAGAGTTGGTTCCACAGCAGGGCCACGAATGCCGCGTCATTAGCCCCCAACAACGCTTCTTTGTCATCACCCTTGACATTTCAGCCTCCTCATCTCCCCACTGTGTGGTCCCCTCTGCTCAAAACTTAAGTCTCACCCCACCCCATCCCACCCCTCCAAAAGCCAGCCTCAGCCTCTACAGTTTTTACCAAATATTTTCCTTAACAATAAGAAGCCTCAGCACATTAGCACCCAAGTGCAGAAATAATAATGACAGTTTCTGCTCTAAAAAGGGCATGCTCTTTGTCTGGCATAGGTCTCCTTTCATTTTTTTCTAAAGCTGAGAAACTGAAGCACCTACCAAGTCACAGAGCTGGGATTGCAACTGGGAATAT
Organism: Hippopotamus amphibius kiboko; assembly: GCF_030028045.1. Lineage (NCBI taxonomy): Eukaryota > Metazoa > Chordata > Mammalia > Artiodactyla > Hippopotamidae > Hippopotamus > Hippopotamus amphibius. The sequence continues at coordinate 26,439,055 of NC_080202.1, read as the reverse complement.
GTATGTAACTTCAGATCCTGCACTCCAGACCACTAAGCTATTATGGAAATAGGCACAGACTGGCCAGGTTGCCTCCTGGGGGTGGAGGTTAGAGGGATTTGGAACCTTTTTATCCCACCAATCATTCCTCAGTGCATTTCACATTTTATGAAAAGGGAGTTTATGTTGACAGGCACTGTTATTGTATTTATCATTTATGACCTGTTTTAAAGATAAGAGCAATAGCTGCATTATTAGGAGTCCATTATATTCGCTGACACATCAGAGATGCCTGCTGGGAGGCTGAAAGCAGAGAGCATCAGAGAAGAACTGAGTGAGCTGATACAACCAGCATCCTCAACTCACCAACCTGTGGCAGCTGGGGCAGCAGCCGAAAGACAAGTCCTGGTCACTGATGAATGTGAATCTCTAGTTACCGCCGCAGGACCCTCACATCCCATCCCACCAACACAACTTCCAAGTCCCAAGTCAGGGACCGCTGGACCACAGCATCTCCGAGACCCTTTATGGTTCTCACTTCTTAAGTGTAAGAGCCAACAAAACGGAGACATCACCTCCTCCAGGCCACCTTGTATAGTCACAGGTGACCCCTATCTGACTCCCAGCTTCTTGCCCCCAAGGCTCCAGAATACTCCTGCCTATGCTGCTGATTGCCAGGACCAGGGAAATCCATCAAGGCAGAGTAAACGTAGGAAGCTCTAAAGGAAGAAACAAGTCTGAGTGCTACTATATGCTCAACACTGTGCTTGCTAGTCAACCAAAAATCTCCATGAACTACCATTGTCTGGGGGCATTTGAACCTAAGAAGGGCTTCTCAATACCAAGCAGAGAAGTCACAGATGGAAGACCCTACTAAAGGCTCTTCCAGATCCCCAACAAGTGTAGATGCCACCAACACCTGAGCAGCAGCCCAGGGCCCAGTGAGCTCTGGCTAAGAAAGAAAAGTCAGGCCAGGTCTCCTTGCGGATGCACTGGGGATGGTGACAGGCATGCCCTCTGGCCCCCACTTGCCTAGTCCAGAAAGATCACAACCTACAATACCTCAATCTCGGCCTTGAACAACTCTGCCCAAAGACCTCCTCAAAAGGGGGAGTGTCTTTCACACAAATTTTCCACTGTAGCACCTTCCCTCACCTCAACCCTGTTGCCCCAAGAATGACTGGGGCTCTTAAAGCACCTGGTTCCTATTCTGCTGAAACACCAGCATATCCATCCCTCACCCTAATCCCTGTATTTACCTCTAATTCAACAGCTCTGTGGCCAGCAACATCAGCCCCTGGAGAAGGGCCACCCCATCGGCCCCCATTCTCTGGCTAGCTGTAGGGAGCCGGGACCTGGTCCAGAGTTTCCAGGTCTCCATGGCCACAAGCCCTGGGGTTGCATCGGAAGGTCATGAGAAAAGCTTTCTTGAGAGGTCTGCTCTTCACACCCTGGGACTATTCACTGACCTGACACAAAGGAGGGAACTATTCTGCATGGCCTAGGCTGGACCACAGGCTCTAGATCAAGGGTCTTAACAGGGGTCCCAGTTCCAAGGGGCATAGTGACCTTCTGATACTGCATACAAAATGTGTCCTTACAAACATCCATGTATCAGAGGGAGGGAGAGGGGAGTTAGAGCTTTCACCAGATTCTCAAAGGGGCCCATTAACCCCAACTGCTGGCCCCAAGGCCCACCCCACCTCCATCATATTATCATCCCTAGGCCATCCTAGTTGCCCAAGGTCTCTCTCCTATTTAAGGATGTGCCCAGGCCTGAGGGCCCACTCCTGATCCCCTGTCTCCTGGACTGGGGTGGGGGTGGGGGTTTCAAACCCAATCCCCCTGCACACACCCTCCAGCTTCCTCATGACCTGAGCCAGATTTCTCTCTCCATCCCAGAGATGCCATCCTCCATTCAAACTGAGGTCCCAAAGGCCCTGACTGCCAACAACAGAGAGGGCCCCATTTCACACTTAATCTCATGGGGCCAAATCTCATGGTGAGACGACTTCCTTCATGAGAGAATTCTTGGTGTCCCTCACCTCCTTCAGGCACCCCTGGCCAGCTGCACCCAGGCTGTAAAGATGAGCACGTGTGGCAAAGAAAAGAAATTAGAGTCCCAAGCACCTCCCCAAGTCCTTCCTCCTGGGCCAGGTGGCTCAGGGTGTTGCAGGAAAACCAATAGGAAGGCTTACTCCCCGCGCTCTGCGATGCTCCTGCCTGAGGGTCAGGTGGGGAGTGAGATGGTCTTGTAACCTATATCACCTCTAGGACAACTTACAAATTCCCAGTCATTCCCCTCACCTTCCACTCTCACCAAAAAAAGGAAAATCTAAAACCGCCCTCCGCTTCCATCAAATTCCTCTGCAGGAATTTCATTTCAGTATAAATTTCGTGGAACTAAAACTTCTTTTAAGGGGAAACGAACCCGCCCGTGCTAGGTGTAAGAAAACAATGCAACCAGAAAACGAAGACGAAAGGATGAATGGGCGCCAACACCAACCCCCTGGAGCGCAGCGCCCCGGGCACTCAGAGCAGGAGGGGCGGGGGAGCAGGGGCGGGGACAAGGCCTGGTGAACTTTCCCTGGCCGAGCCGCGGGAGATGCGGCTCCCAGGGGACCGGGTGGGACCAGAAAGAGCTGAGCCGACCTGTGACACCGGCGGGGGCAGGAAGCGAACCTCCCCTTTTCCTAAAAGGGGCTCTGGCCCCGGCAGGCGACCCCCGCCCGCCCCCCCCGCCAGCCGCCGCCAAGCAGCCAGCGGCCCCCGGCCTGGGCCAAGCGGGGAGGGGCGCCCACACAAAAGGGGGAGCGGCCGCGGAAGGGGCTCCGGGCGGCGCCGGCTCGCCGAGGCCTCGCTCGCTGCCCGCGCGCCGCCCGCCCGCCCGCGACCACCCGTCTCCCCGCGCGCCCCGCTCCCAGCCCCCAGGTGCCCGCTCGCCCCGTGCGCCCGCGGCCCGGGAGGAGGCGGCGGCTCGGGAAGGACGCGGGGCCGGAGCCGCCGCACGAGGCTGGGGCGGCGCGGGCTCCCGGCAGCCGCGGCGGCCGCCCCAGGAATCAAACTCGCGCCCGCCCGGCCCTCCCGGCGGCGCCTCGGCGACCGGGCCCGGGAAGGTGGGGTCGGGTCGGGTCGGGTCGGGTCGGGTCGGGGCCGCGCGCGGGCCGGGCGGCGCCGGCGGGGAGCCAAAGGAGGTCTTACCGAGCAGCCGCGCGCGCGTCCGCTCCCCGCGCGCCGGAGGGGCCGGGGGCTGGGGGAGGGGCGCGATCCCGCGGCGGCGGCGGCGGCGGCTGGCCCGGCGCGGCGGCGCGGCTGGGGCGCGGGAGGCGGGGAAAGCCAGGCGCGGCCGGCTTCCTAGCGGCGGGCGGCGCGAAATGCAGCTGTCCCTGCGCGGCCGCCGCGGGGCCACAAGCGGGGCCGCGCGGGGAGGAGCGGGGCCGCGGGCGGGGCGCACGGGCCGGGCCGCGGCCCCCAGACCCTCTCCGACGGCGACCCCTCGGAGAGAGGAAGGAAGTGGGATCGGGGTCCGCCAGCAGCGCAGTCGCGGGGCCGGGAGGTGGGGGGCGCCGGGCGAAGACGGGGCGGATCCCCGCCGGACCCCCGCAGCAGCCGCGGAGACTCCGGGCTGGAGGGCCGGAGGGCGTGAGCGGGCAGCCTCGGTCCCGGGGCAGAGCGGGCGCGGGGCGTCCTGCCCCACCCTGCTCGGGGAACGATGCCGGGAGGGCGCACCGGAGAGGGTGGGGAGGGAGACCCGAGACCTCGGCCGGGGTAGGGGGTCACCTAAGAGCGGGACTGCCGGAGACGGTGCAGAATGTGGACGCGCATCTGGGGCCTGGGACAGCTGTCGTGGAGGGGAGGGCGGCCCCCGGGGAGTCAGGGCTCAGGAAAGGAAACAGAATAAGGGGTTGAGGTCAAAGGAGATGGTGGGGAGGAGGTCAAGAAATCAGTTACTACCCATTCACACCATCAGACACTACCTGACGTCTCCCCATCTCCTTGCCAACATACCAGGTCACTTCAGGGGCGTCTGAGCCCTGAGAAGATCTCCCACAGAAGAACTTATTTAATAAATGGGAAATCAACTTTGGCTTTTCTTTTTCCACGTGGTTTAGTTTCAGACTCCAATTGAGCGGTGGGTAGGTTGGGTCAGGTGGTGGGTGACCTGCCAAGCCTCCTGCTTTGAAGAGGAGCTACCTAAGGAAGGGATGTGAGGCTGACAAAGGCCAACATGCAGTTCCAGCTCTGCCCCCAGACAGCTTACCAAGCGCTTGCACCCTCCTCCTGGACAAGCCTGCCTTAGAGACCCACTTGCCCATCTGGATACAGATCTTAGGGAAGAGCTCCCTGTCCCCTCCTCCCCTGAGGGCTTGCAGTCCCCTAGCCCTCAGACAAATCAACACGCTCAGCCACAGAGATATCTGAAGGTAAAAACCACAAACCAGAGTGCCCCAGACAACCACGTGTTTCCATCATTTGCATGTCGAGGGTAAGTTTCTTCAGCAGGTTGGGAACCTGGGAGAGGGAGAAACCTCAGAACCACACCCTCTGGGGAGGGCCAGCATTAACTGGCGTGTTGAGTTGAGCTCCAGGGCCAGGCTCCCAGACGCCTTCGGGGATCTCCTCTCTCCCTCCCACCTCTCGCCAGGCGCCTTCACTTGGCAGCACATTCAATTTCAGGGGCCCTTGAAACGGCAGGAGGTGGTCCCTAGACCCCAGCTTAAAGATCCTTAATCTAGAGGGTCTGACCCATGCCTCCCTGCCGCCTGTCTCCTTTCCCAAAGTGGTAACTGAGAGCTCAGGATTTATCCTCCTCACTAGATTATGTTACACTTGCTCACAGTGCAGTTCATCTGCCACTTTTCTGCTTACTTGCAAGATCCTTCTGCAGTTCCTCTCCCTGTCGGCTTGGCGTTTTGGAGCTGGGGAAATGCATCTGCAAACTTGGAGATTTCGCTGTTTACACTGGGAGGCGAGTGCTCACAAAATCTTTTCATATATTATTCACGTAGTCATCAAATGAAACCGATCATTGTAATGGATGCTCTTCCTTGAAGAACACTTCTTAGGCGTTGGTAACATACTCTTTCTTTCGGGGCTGTGTTCCTGGAAGCTTTTTCTCAGACTCCTTCCCTGTCCTCACACCCACTGGGTAACCTCCCTCACTCCCACCACCGTGTCTAAGCTGAATGTTCCCCAGGATCCCAGGCCAGCCCACCCTCCTGGGCTCCAGCCCCTCACACCCAGCTGCCTACAGAGGCTCTGCACCTGCAAGTCCCTCCGACACCCCAAATGCAAGGAGGCAAGAGGCCCAGAGCATTTCCTTCCCGAGCCCCCTCCTCCTCCCTTACTTTCACAGCTGGGACCCTGTCGGCAGCCCCCCTTCCCCAGCATGTATTGGTGATTGAGTGCTGGTCCTCCCCACCCCCCACTTTCCCACTCCCTTACTCCGTATTTCCCTGGCTCTGCGCTGGTCCAGGCTCCCTTGTCTCTGCTCATCTCAGAGCTTGTGACGTCCCTTTGCTTTCAAGCCCAAGCCTCCTGCCTGCCTCAGGAAACTCTACCAGTCCTTTCTCTCTCTATACCCCCCCACCCCCGCTTCATACCTTCAAACACTGCAGAATGTGCCCTAGTAAGAAACCCTTACCCCAACCCTGCCCTGCCCTCAGGCCATTGCCCTATTTCTCTCCTGCCCAGTCATCAGGAGACGTCCTCTAAAAAGAAACCTTACATCCTCTCTGCTTCCTCAGCCCCCATTCAGTTCTTGAAATCCAGCTTTCTTCCCCATGGTAACAAGAGACACCTTTCCACAGGAGGCACCAGCAACTCCCAGTCATTTCAGCAACCCACGGGCCTCCTCCCCACCTCACTCTTGGGCCCCCTTGTCACCTGGGATGCTGTTAACATCTCCTTGAGGTGACTCACCCCCAATGCCTCCTACTCTGTTGATTTTCCTACCAACTCCTTCATTTTTTTCCCCCTTTGGGCCGCACTGCACGGTTTGTGGGATTTTAGTTCCCTGACCAGAGATTGAACCTGGGCCCTCGGCACTGAGAGCGCCAAGTCCTAATCACTGGACCACCAGGGAATTCCCACCAGCGCCTTCACTTTGTCAGCTCTCCCTGCCCCAGGGCCTTTTCCAGGGTACAGTGCTATTCCCTTTTCCATAAATCCCGCAGTTCTCAGGGCACCTTCATGGAGGGAAGAGAGCAGAGTGGGTACCAAGCCCTGACCACCCCACCTGCTGCTGCATGGCTCTGGGCGGGTTACTTAACTCCCTCTGTGCCTGTTTCCTGATTTGTATTTGAGGCTCACAACAGTGCCTGCCTCAAAAGATTGTGATGAGAATTAAACAAATTCCAACGTGAAGTGCCCAGAACAGTGCCTAGCACCTTAACTGTTCAGTAAGTGCTGGTCCTGGTACTGACAGCAAGTGTGCGGATGGCCTCTTCTTGCACCTGCCCCCTCTCTTGAACTCCGCGTTGGACAGGCTGCAGCACAGCCACCTCACCTTCAGCACGGCAGGTCTGGAACCCTTCATGTCCACAGCTCTTGTGCCAGAATTCTCTGTCCTGGAAGAGGGCACATCCCATTCACCAAAGCCACCAACTTCACACGCTGCCTTCCTCCTCTCCCATGTTCACACCCCTAAGTAAACTCGGGCAGTGGGAATGCAGAGAGGGCAGAGTCCAGAGAAATTCAGGAAGGCCACCGGGTCCCCTGTCTTTCAACCTGTCCTCCTCAATGCTATTTTCTAAAGCATAGACTGGTGACGTCTCTGCCTTGTTGAAAAGATGTGGATGACTCCTCAGAGTTAGGAGAATGAAATTTAAATGCCTTAGAGAAGCCCTTCCCCCAACAGGACATTTCCTTTGGGGAGTCCCCCAGCCCAGGACAAATGCCAGGCCCGGATGGTGACAAGAGCCTGTGGCTGAGGTTTGGGAACCAACCACATGGTCGCAACCATCAGGAGACCATTTTCCCTCTTTGAACCACCAAAGGCAGCTTAACAAGGCCCAAGGTGGGAAAGAAAGTGGTGTAAACATCCAGATAATTTGTGTAATCTTATCCCTTTCTTCATCTTCATGGATTTGACCAAGGAACTCAGAGAAAACTTTTAAAGAATTTGCAGTATCACTTTGGGATTTTGGAAGAACACACGGGTGAAACACGGAAACAATGGCCCCCAAAATGAGTAAATGACCCCCTTTGAGGACGATAATTAAATGGATGCCTATGGGATTGCCAGACTCACTGCTACCTGAGAGGAGGATTCCCTGGGACCCTCACCCTTTCCCCTGCCAGTGTCACACCTGTGGCACTTCCTTTGAACCCTCTTGCTGTTGTGTAACTAACTGCTCCCATGAAATCCCTTTGTCCATCCTGCCAGCCTCTGTGAGCTCCTGGGAGGTAGGGGGTGTCTTCTGTCTCAGTACCCACACCTCCCAGCTCAAGGCATGGCTGGCCTCATGAGTGAGTAAATATTTGCCGAAGGAATGACTCCTGACAGGCGGTGAGACATGCCTGGTTTGCCCTTACAAAAACCATGTGTCTTCCCTTGACTGGCAACTGTTTATAAGGCTCCAGGGGCCCTGCCTTCCTGTACAGAGGCTGTCAGCTTGTCCTGTGCAAGGCGGTAGGGTGGAGATTAGATGTAGGTAAATGGAACTCTGTGCAACCATTAAAATTATTTCTAAAGAATATTACGTCTATTAAAATATTCAAAATATATTATGGGAAAGGAAGGCTACAAAACAGTATATGCAATATGAGGCTATTTAGCAATTTTTATTTCGTCATTTATAAGCACAGAAGAAAATATTCCAACACGTTAACAATTGTTGGATGTTAACAATTTTATCCAACTTGGTTGCATAAAACTCGGGTTTTATCTGTTTTACTGTGTTATTCATATTTTCCCAGATTTTTCACTTTCTGTATTGAACATACATTCCTTTATAATCATATATATATATGTAGCCTTCAGGATCATTACGTATGGGGACTTTCCTGGAGGTCCAGTGGTTAAGCCTCTGAGCTTCCACTGCAGGCGGCACGGGTTTGATCCCTGGCAGAACCCTGGCCAGGGAACTAAGATCCCACATGACAAGTGGTGTGGCCCTTCCCACTAAAAAAAAAAAAAATCATTATATATGATTGGAAAGAGGAAAGTTAAATATAAGTATCTTTCCTCCATAATTTTGTCTGACTCTTTCAATCCAGGTACATGGCCGTTTCTGCTGACTTCCCGTGTACCCATACTGAGACCCCAAAGATGAACAATATGTTGCCCCTCTTTACCTACCCCCACCAATCTAAGGGCAGGGTGGATACGGCGCAGCTAGCAAAATATACAAGGCAGAGTGTGACACTTACTAAAATCTAGGTGCAAGCAGAGGGCTCTGGCGCTGCCCAGGAAGGAAATGGTTAATTCTCATGGAGGACTGGTCAGAGAGGGCAACTTTGAAGAGCTGGCTTTTGCGCTGTACCTTGAGAGATGAAAATGGTTTTAACTGGGGATAGGGCATTCCCATCTGGGAGCACAGAGGAGGGAATGTTGAGGCATATTTGGATGTGGGTGGTAATGTAGCAAAATGAAGCTGGAAAGGCGAGGCGGGTGTGACAGTGGGTGGCCCAGAACACCACACTAAGGAATCTGCGGAGAAGGCACAAGCTTGAATTTAAACATAGAATATTAACATTTATTTTTATTTTCTTGACAATACCAAGAGTTGAGGCAATGAGGTCCCCTGGTCCTGCACCAGACCAGCTCCTGGGGAAAGCCAGCCTGGAGTTAAGCATTTGCTACGAAACATTCACAGAGGTTAGAGGTTCAATCCCAGCTTGAAGCAGCAGATTCCTTCTTCCTTCTAAACTCCCTCTAAACCCCCTAAGCACATCATGGTGGCTAAGCGCCCAGACCTTCGTGTCAGTCAGACCAGGGTCCAAATAAATCCCTGCTGTTGCCGTTTACAAGCTGGGTGAACTTGGGTGAATTACTTAACCTCTCTCAGTCCCTCATCTCTAAAATGATAAGAATATCAACTTCTTCCTCACTAGATTAAAAATAATAATAATAAATGATAAATTTTCTTGACCATTTAAAATGTCTGGCCCTGTTTGAAGTACTTTTGCACACTTTAGATCATTTAGTCTTCAGAAAAACCCCAAGGGGCAGGTGTTATTACCATTTCTATTTTACAGATGTGGACACTGAGACACAGGGAGGTCAAAAATATTCCCAAGTTCAAACAATAAGTGATAGAACCAAGACACAGACCCAGCCTGTGACTCCAGAGCCCATGCACTTCACTATACCCCTGGAGACAACAATTAAAATAATTATAAGTTAAACCCATAGTGCCAGTTAACATTTACATTGTTAACTCACTCCTCAATGGCCCTGTGCTAGGTACTACCATGAGGCCCTGTTTACAGACTAGGAGACTGAGGCACAGAGAGATTAAGTAACTTGGCCCAAGTTTCTTTGCAGAGCCAGGAGAGAAACTCAGATGGTCTGGCTGCAAAGTCTGCTCCTCGTCACTCTAATACACTTAATGATGATACCTGTTTACTTAGTGTCATTCTTTTAATTCCAAGAAGGCTTGCCTGTGATCAATTTCATCCAGATGTTCAGATCTGGTTCTCTCCAGTGATGAAGATCCATGGAGTAGGTTGGGGGTGGGGCAGGATGATATTCCTAGGGGACTTGGGGAGCAGGGCCGCAGGTGGAGGAGGCTTTGGGCCTTGCTGTCCTGGGGAGGGCACCTTCATGCTCCGGGGGAGGAACCCTCTGTTGCACCAGTAAATGGCCAGGAAAGGAAGGAAAGGAAGCTAGCACTACCTCCTCAGCCCCTGAGCCGGGCTCTGGGCACTAGGAGAAATGGCACAAATGTCTTATTCTTTGGTGGAAGAGCCTCCCTGAGGTGACACTACAGCTAGTTCCAGGGTGGTGGGTGGAGGACCCTAAGGGGCCGAGTGATATCTTGGAGGGAGATTTCACTCACCAGGTGTCTCTTTTAAAAACGAAGACAGAAACCTCTCCCCAAGACAGGGCTGAGTCCCTTAGGGCAAGACAACCCTGAGGCTATGACAGGACTATGTTCCTAGGGTCCAGACCTTCAGCCCAGGTCCCAAACTTGAGGCTGCAGGGCCTGCTTCCTTTGGGGCAGGAGGAGGTAGAGTCCAGGGCTCAGTTCAGCTCCATTCCCAAGTCAGGGAAGTGTCACATGATGGTGGCTGGTCAAAGGAGCAGCACAGGTGGTTTGACAGCATAGAGGGGCACAGCTGCCACTGCAGGGCAGCTTCCCCGGAAGGCAGAACTGAGAGTTAAAGGAGCAGCAGGTTACACTAAGTCATTTACTTATGAATTCATGGATTCTTCCTTTCTTTAACGAGTTCATATATATTTTTTTGTTTGTTTGTTTGTTTGGTTGGTTGGTTGGTTTTTTGGCCGAGCTGTGCAGCTTGCAGGATCTTAGTTCTCGAACCAGGAATTGAACCCAGGCCACGGCAGTGAAAGCATCTAACCACTGGACCATTATTTATTTTGATGCTTAGATTGTCCCAGACTTGACCATTTGCTGGCTCCTGTGTTCTTTTGATACATTCTCATCTTTTTTGATACATTCCCATCCTGACTTTCTTGTGCAGAGATGTTTCCACCATCACTGTGAAAACTGTATCAGACCATCAACAGATGTTAAATCAAGGGGGAAATTTTGATGAGGAACAGGAAATGTGAATGGTCTTAAAGTGTTTCCCCACAGACTTCTTATTAGTTGCAAGGGGGAAAACAGTAATTATACAATGGAGAAACTAGGCAATGCCTTGACCGAGTGATCTAAAATAACATCACCTATGAGAGACAGAGGGCCATCATGTACTTCTAGATATGATATCCTGAGGACACATTGCCTCAGCAGTATTGCAACTGAGAATGCATAATCTCATTTTAATCGTGGGAAACATCAGACAAACACAAAATGAAAAATGTTATATTAAAAAAAAAAGCAGGGGGCTGTATTTTTTTTTAAGGCAGCTATATAAATGGTCTAGACTTAAGGAGACTGAAGAGACACAGCAACTAAACGGGACACCTGACCCTAGACTAGACCTTGTCCTGGGAGTGAAGATGCTGTCAGGGACATAATCAGATCATAATTGGAATATAGATGGTAGATTAAATAAAAGTAGTTATAAGTGTAAATGTATAAAGTTAATAACTGGACTGTGGTGTAAGAGTTTATCTTTATTTTTAGGAAATATACACAGAAGTACTTAGGGTAAGGTCCATGATGTATAGAACCATGGAATGGTTCAGAAAAAAAATTAGATTGAAAGAGAGAGCCCATATGTGATTTAAGCAATGGATAAAATGTTAGCAATAGGTGAATCGGGGTAGAGTATACAGGTGTCCCTTGCACTATTTTCATTTTTGCAATTTTTTATGTTTGAAATTATTTCCAAATAAAAAATTTTCAAAAATGTTCCAGGTTCACTTTGTGTTTTCCCTGCCCAAGCTCTGCAATCAGCTTTTTCTGCAGAGGAGCCTAGTGAGCAGGAATATTTAACCACATTAAAAAAAAAAAAAAAAACTGAATGAGAAGGAAAAGTAATCCTACCATATGGAACAGCATGACAGAAGGCAAGGAAATGTGAAATAGAATTGTAGATGATAGAAAGGACAGGTGCTGGAAAAATGGGTCTTCTAAAAAGCTGACCCAGCATCCCAGGATAAGCCTCAGTCTCACCCCCGGAGAGGCAAAATGCACCCCCCCCCCCCAGCTTCCTGCAAGCCTCTCCCCATTCATTGGCATATGTGTGATTTGGTAATGTCATTTGGAAATACAATAAACTGACAGATTCGGCCATCCTTCAGGGGGCCAACATTATATTGGGAGGCACGTCATAAGACTTAATTTTATCTATTTGCATAGAATGTGTACAGCTATTGTGCAGAGTGTAGAAAGCGAAGCAGCATTGGGGTAAGCTTCAGTCAGAGTGGAGCAGAGCGCCCCGTGAATGAGCACCCTCATCCGACCAATCAGAACACAGGAGACCTCAACCAACCCCGGCTCCGCGATGCTCTAGTCGGGGCGGGGCTGACACTCCCAGAGCTGTTTGCCTCCCCGCCCCGCTCTAACCCGAGTCTTCCCTGAGGGATGCGGGCGCGGGGTGGGGGGTAGGTTGCGGGTCGTGGAGACGAGGCTGGCAAAGTAGATTGGGCCAAATGGTGGAGGGCCTCGGATGCTAGGCCTGGCGGTTTGGGCACCATAGTAGGTTGACTGACCCAGCCCTGACAAAACCCAAATTTGCCGCGCGCTCTGCGGGGCTCCTCTCTCAGAGCGCTGAGTTCAGGACGTCTTCGGTTGAGCAGGTGGAGATGATGAGGGCTGATTCAGGAGCGAGAAGGTCTGAGAGGGATGTCAGGCTTCTCTCCCACATCCTGCCTGGGTAGGTGGTGGCGCGTTCCTTTTCCTCTTGGGAAGCAAGGAGGTCAGGCCCGTGCCAGGCTAGCAGCGAGCTATAAGAACTAACTCTGTCAGGCTGGTGAGATTGCGGAGGGAAACTGTACGGACGACCGCTCTGGATATAGTGCATGTTGGAGAATGCTGACTTCTTTGATAGGCACATATCCTGACATTTTCCAGGTGTCCAAGACTGGTGATTATTCCCTCGGTGTGACCTGAGCCCTCCCTGCCACATATCTGGCAGCCTTCAATTAGCTGCTGTTCAGATGTGTCTCCCATCTAAATTTCTCATTCCCAAGATGAGGCTCTGGTTCCCATGCTGGATTAGGTTGGAACAATCATCATCTTTACAGTTGAGGAAACTGAGGCCGGAGAGGTTACATATCTTGCCCAATGTCACGCAGTCCAACTGGATTTACACACCCTGGATTTACACCCCAGCCTGTAGGATTCCAAGCCCCTGCTCTTGATTGCAACCCGGTATTACAGCACCTCCCAGCTGCCCCTTATGCCAGGTCTTGCCCTGCTCTGGATCTTCTGGGGGCCTCACTTACCTGTTGCTGCTGTTTCCAGCCTTGGTACTTGGTGCCTTGTGTTTCTTGGGACTCATTGATACAAGGGCAGGGCAGCAGCAGGTTGCCATGGTCCCACTAATTTGGAACCAGAGATTTAGGGGATGTGGCAAGACATCTGGAATATACAGTCCGACTTAGGAACTAGCCTCCCTCCTGTGGGGCCCTGGACTACCTCCATTTTATTTGGATATCTCCTAATTCCTCCTGTAGGAGGAATGAACCAACTGCCTAAAAGATACAGGGAAGGTTTCAGAGGGAACAACATTTAAATTTGACTTTGCAAGGTACCTAGGGGTTCACAACAGAGAAAATGTATTGGAGGGCTGCTTGTGGGAGAACATTCTAGATCTAAGGGACAGACTATACAAAGGTTCTATCTCCTTCCTCTTTCCAAAACTCCACCCTCTCCCCATTCTTCTCCCTCAGACATCCTTGACAGCCAGTTTCAGGTGTTGACAAAGCGGCAGAACTTCCCTTGTGTGGGACAGGCCACCCTGGAGTCAAGGCCTACTCTCTTGAGATGAAGCTCTAGGATTCCAGGAAGGGGGACCCCTACTTCCTCAGCTGGAAGTGGCTTATGGGTCCCCACCACAGGGGGGATTTCCCTACTAATCTCCTGAATCTTGCCTGTTTCTTCAGCTACTGATTTTGTCCTTTTTCTGGCTAAGAAGAGCGTGTCTGCTTTTCTGCCCATTGACTGGAGCTGAAATCATCATGGCTGGCTGAGAATAGCAGCCTGTCACAGGGTCCTCTGAGTAATCACGTCCAGCCCAGGGCAGATGCATGAAGAGGGGAGGGGGACAGGGTGGGGATGACACCACAGGAAGCTCTAGGACATTTTCTCCAAAATCTCTCTCTCCCCCTTCCCTGAGCCTCTTTCTAGCCTCCAAGTCCCCCTTTTCCTGTCTCTCACCTCATAAGCAAAAGTGATTTCTCTCTGGCACTTTCCCCACCATTAATAAAGCGAGGAATTTCTTGGCTCATGAGGAAGGGCCTTGGGGATCCAAGCTCCTTCAAGCCTGATCTCTGAATGAATTTAGGCTGACTCTGTAAGGACTGTGGCTTTGGTGGCCCCCAATTGCCCCTAAAGTTGACAAAGACGGCTTCCTGTCCCAGTCTCCGAGGCTGGCTCCCCTCTCTGTGAGCAGCCTCTGGAATTGGCATATCTGCCCCCAGCCTTGGACCTGGGCACTGACTGCCAGACAGAGCTGCTGGACCAGTCACTGGAAGGGCATGCTCCTTCCATTCCCCTTGGTCTCCTCATCCTCTCCAGCTGCTGTGCCAAAGGATTGCTCACTGGCAGAATGGAATGTTGTTCTCAAATGGCCATCGTTAGCCTACTAGTTTTTGCCCAGGCTCTTTATAGGTGTATTTAGGGAAAAAATGACATTTGGGTGGAACGGCTGACACAGCCAAATGAGGTGGACCTCACTTTTCTGAGAAAACTCCAAAACAATGTAAATTTACAAAAACATTCCAGAGAATTCTCCCTCCATGGTTGGCAGTTACAAACATCAGAAAGGATTCACTCAAATAAGAAGAATGACTTTAAGCTATTCTTCTATGTGTTCTTCAAAGAGACATTTAAGCGTTGGGATGTCAACTTAAAGATCACCAGGGATGAAGAAAATTTCTGAAATTATGATGCAAGTCAGTGGTGATACAGAATCCGAAGTGTGAAAACCCGTTCCCTTACCATGACAGGGCAGTTTTTGTAAAGGGAAGAATATTTGACCCTCATGGTCCAGGGCCAAGATCTGGGTCAAGTGCCTGTCTGGGAAAGGGGAGAGCTAACTAGTCAACCCTTGATGGGTTGGTCCAAGGGGAGGGCTAGATCACACAAAGATCCAAAGCAGAGCCCTTGACCCTCCCTCCCTTCCTTCCTGGGAACTACATGGGCCTCTGATTGCCCAAAAGTGAGCAGCCAAGAGAAGCCAGAGTCCAGATCAATGCACAAACTCAGTCAGCATTCAGTCCTGAACCATAATGCACTGATCTGCCTGGCCCCCTACTTTTATAAAACAGGAGGAGATTATCCAGTAATCTGCCAGGGTCAGATCAGCTGTGGGGGAGATTTATAGGCCCAGACAGGGACAAATGGCATTCTTTCAGGCCACAAGACTCTTTACGGAGGAAATGGAAAGAGTGCAGGACTGAGGGCCAGATTTATTAAGCCTGGAGGGGAAAATGATTACCATTCCGTGATCACATTGGACTGTCCTTTAGTCCAATACTTGAGGATACTACACGGAAAACCTCCCTCTACATCCCGAACCCCGGTCCCTTCAGAGAGGACCAAACTGCAGGGCCCCTTGAGAAGAGTGGAAACACCTAGACAGCCAGGACTGTTAACTAGCAACTCAGTGAAATAACACTTCCCATTCCAGACAAAAGTAACATAAGGAACTCTTCTTCCAGCTCTTTTCACTGAGCCAATAGAGAGACTAAAGCAATTATCAGAGGAAGTTTGGAAAGCCTCAATTATATATAAAACAGATGTAGGTAACCAAAACTTTTCTTTAAATGGTGTCAGATCCATCTTGATTTGCTGTCTGGTGATACTGTCACTTGGGTACTTGTCACCTCTCTCTTAACAGCCTCCTTGGAGGCAGCAACCATGTCTTAATCACCTCTGTATGCCCTTTAGTGCCTACAGTGCCTGGCATATCATTGGTACTCAGTAGACATCTGATGAATCTAGTTGAACACAAATGGACAGGCGACCCAGCCTAAAACCCTTTCCAAGTAAAGACACTGGGTTTAGAGCATGAGAAGAAATGTTTTAAACTCATCTCCTCTAAGCTTTACTCAAGCTGACTGGCGGAGGGACTTCCCTTCCTGGTCACATTTCTGGTGCATTTCCACCCTCCCTTCTCAGTGGTCAACCTAGCCTGACATTAGTCCCTCTCTCTCTCTCTCCAGCCCAGTATCAAGCTGTGTACACCTGGAGAAGCAGTGCTTCAAAAATTTCCCTATCATCATGGTGAACTGGTGAAGCTTCTGAGGTATTAAGCAATCCATCATAACATTTGTGACCGGTTAACTTTAATTTGTCAAAATAAATCTGCAGTTTTTGCATGTTAGTAATACAGTGCTGGTATTGACAGGAAAAATCATCCATCTGCTTACATAGAAACCTTCGTTTAGGAGCACACCTTAGGAGGGAAATGGATACACAATAAAAGGCAAATGCAGGCCAAGCAGCGAGCCCTAGAGCATAACAGGCTGGATGTCAGATTTGAGGATTATCTAATACAACTGTTTTAGCTGCCAATCTGATAAAGGGGAAGCTCTCAACCAGGTTACAACCAGAAGAGAAAAACAAACTCTCTGCTTTTTTTGTGAGCGGTGGCTGTCGTGCCTTCAACACTTGGTTGAATCAGTTCATCAGCATCAAAACTCAATTCCAGTTCCAAGACAGGAGAATTTCACACCACAACCTACTCGGCCCCCGCTTTCAGTGGCCCACTGCCACCCCCGTCCTGCCAACTCTCTCCCTCCCAAAAGAAGACACGACGTGGCTTTATTATTGCAGACAAGCTTAAGTGAATAAAGAATGCATACAAAATAGCATTTTAACTGAAGTCATACAATGAAGTCTCACTCCTGTTTATTATACAATGAACTGATAAAGCAATCATTTCTAGTATATATCTTTTTTTTTTTAAAGAACTAATACTTTCAGGGTTCTGACGACCACACTCTAACCTGGGGGTAGGGTCCACACCTGCCCCCACTGAGGACTGCCCCTTGGGCCATTGTGGAGGAAGCCTGGGCTGTGGGCAATCACGGAGGACTGTGATTGCCAGCCGAGCCCGAGAGAGACGGCAGGTCCCAGCAGGCAGAGCCAGAACCCGGTCCTGGGGCTGCATGCCAGGAAATGTGGGCTTTCTCCAAATGTGGACACTACCTGCCCAATCCAGGCCTCAGCAGGGCCACGCATGGGCCTTCCCTACACGAGTCCTTCCAGTAGTCCACACATAATGCTCTACATATTAAAAACAAACCATCTTGGTACTGTGGGTAGGAACAGTTGTAACAAAGTCATAGCTACATATTTTTCTCTACATTTTGTTTATTGAGACAAACTAATTAAAAGGCACAAACATAGGGCATGTTTACATGGACATTATAACAAACATATACATTAAAAGTGTAGGAATGTGTTGCCTTCCTGCTAAACAGAAAGTTCCTAAGCTTTTATATATACAAAAGTTGTACAATTTAATGTCCTAAAGTACAAAAGATCATTTATAAAATTATTTTACACTAAGTACTATTTATTTTATTTTTTTTACTACGTAGTTCAACCCCCTCGAACTGTTTTGTATAATGACACACAGAACCTGTCCCTGATGTAGGAAGTCTGCCTCAGATGCAAGGTATTTTGATGCTTGAACTGACATAGTGGGGTATAAATGGAAGTCATCCAGTTTGATAGTCAGTCCTGCACACATTCTGCAAGATTAACACAACTAATGTCCATTTCTCTTAACTGCAAGATTGAAAAAGGAAAAAAACCAAAAACATATTGCAACTTAAAAAAAATCACAGCGTCTTGGTTTAAGTAACTTTTTTTAAAAACACGATGCTTTAAAAACATAAATGTGTGGCATGATGGTGTAAAGAGTATCTGTCTCCCTAGCTTTTGGTTTCTACTTTATGTACAGAGATAAAACATCCTGCTAAGAAACAAAACGCACATGTCTTAACATGCACAATCATTGCTGAGTTTCTACAGGGAGTGCAGACAGCTGTATCCCTGAAAACCCCACAAAGCTGATACAAGTGTTTTCTCAAAGAAAAAAAAAGTGATGTCCATATTTACAAAGTTGAACAAATCTGCACAATACTTAAGAAATGGAAGGAGAAATTAAAAAAAAAAAGATACACTCTGCTTGTTCTGAAGGGGCATACTACCTAGTTAGTGGTTAGAATAAAAACTGTATACAATTTAATATAAGACATAAACTCTAGTGAGCAACTAACACATTTTCCCCTGTTGAAACATCAACAGGCTCTGATTGGGAGAGAGAGGGGCATATCACATCCCAGTGCCTCCAGCGTCTTCCAATTTAAAGCAATATATTTTAACTGTTCCAAAGTACTCCTTGACCCCTTAATAGGAGTCCTATTGGCCTCCGTTTGTTAGGAGTCTGCCTGTCCGCACACTTGACTTCTCTGTCAGCTGCGGCCTTTTCTTACCAAAACACAATGTGTATATTTTGGTTTTTTTTTTTTTTTTTTTTAATTTTTTAAAAAAGTCAACTACAATGCTATATTCCATCAGGATTAGTATGCTGAGCAATATTTACATCTCCAAATATCAGGTCACAATCCCTATTATATGTTGAAGTTAGAATGATAAATTATCATATGCTTTGCATATCAGAGCTGGTATCACCTTTCCCATAGGGAATGCTGCCTGAAATTAACATATTCCCAAAGGTAAAATGCATATTCTCTGAAATGCATTTTATTATGACAATGCATGTATTTACTCATAAAAACAATAAACACAGATACTTCTACACTAGCTCTCAATCCGTGGATTTAGAACTTCAGGTTAAAATCAGCCATCCACCCTGTATATACGGGGAGAAGAGTTCTGCTAGTGTTTAGAATAAAATGATTTCTTGGGATTAGAAACAGTAATGCTGCTTTTTAATTTTGAAATGGGTTTTACTTTTTTATGATTGGTTTTAATTCTGGCATTTCATCTTGCCAACTACTATCCTGTTTAAGCAATGCTGTCAGCTAAAAGGAATTTCTGATTAAACTAAAGTGGTCCAGTGATAAGTGACATACACACCCTACTTTGAACAATCTCAGCCAAATTGGAGAAAATGCTACTACACTATTATTAACTAATGTAATAAAATCTCCCAATTTCATGGTTTACTTTCTGCTTTAATAAACTAAAAGTAAGTTGCTGGTAAATATTTACTTTAACCCATATTTTAATTTTATAATACTGTTTACCAAGGTGGTGACGTAGGCAAAGCTTGGGGTAAGAAAGGCATGCTCTCTACAGGCCTCATTGCTATATTGAGAGGGGCAGCTAATGTCATAGGCGTGGGCAGGTTCATTGGAGACGTGATCGTGACAGGGTGTGCTATATTCACTGGGGCAGTGACGGGGGTGGGGAGGTTGACTGGGGTAGTGAGTGTTAAAGGAGAGGTCATGGATAATGGACTGGTTATAGTTACAGGGTGCCCTATGTTCATTGGGCTGGTTATGTTAACTGCACTTGAAACATTTACTGGACTTCTCATGCTCATTGCAGCTGCCACTGTGACTGGGTTTGACATAGTCCCAGACGACACAGAGGACGTTATATTGAATGGAGTAGTGAGAGTCACAGGTGTCGTAGCAGCCGTGGAGGTTTGGCACAGGTTAGCAGCTTCTAAAATAAGAAGACAAAAGGGCCTTTAGACTCTCAAAACAGTGAACACAATTCAGTTTCTGAATTAACTTCTTTTAATTAAAAAGGACAAACATTTAATAAACTAAATTACAGTTTTCTACCCTGTGGTCAACAGGAAAGGAGGATCCTTCTGAGCACAAGACTGGGGGCCAGGAATCCCAGCGTGAGAGCAGATCTCTTTTCTGATGCTGTGCTTTCCACAAGGACTGAGGCAACTGGCTTATTAGCCTTGGTGCTTTTGGTTTTGAGTTTAGATTTACTCACCTACCTCACACTGATGCTGAAAGATCAGGTAATTTCTGCAAGGCACTCTGGGGGAGCAGAGCCATCAAGCAGGGCTAAGTATTCTTACTACCATATCATGTAGTTCCTCTGAGTTCTAAAGACTTTCCGGGGAAGAGCCCAGCACCGGCAGGCCAGGCTAGAAGAGCTTATTTACACAGAGCTGGGCCAATGGTTACATACTAACAGATAATCAGAAAAATCTTCTCATAAGGCACACTGTAACTAGCAGAGAGAGGTGTGTGTCCTTGATGCTAGTACTCTAAAGCCTTCTCAGAGGTGAAGCCACATTCTGTTAAGGTTTTAAAAATCCATTAAGTAGGGATGGATAAACAGCTATTTTAATATCATCTGTTTATCATTTTAGTTAAATAATCCTGTTGTTTCTGGTTGTTTCTTAACGATGCTAAGAAAGAACAAGTATCCCTCAGTAGGTTCTCCTCCCCACTCCCATTTCTTTTTCTCTTTCTGAGGCTAACATAATCACCTACTTTATGCCTACTGTCATTTAACTGTACACATTACACACACTACCAAAGGGGAACTAGCCAGGCTAGGAGAACCTGCAGTCAGTTGGGGGACTGTTATCAGCAAAGCCTGGGCACTTCTTAAGGAAAACTTCCCTCCGGGTGACACCCCTTACCCCACCCCTCAACAAGACTCAGCACCACCTGCTGGTGTGTCAGAAAAGAGCAGTAAGAAGACAGATGGGGGTGCTGGCTGTGACTTGGCTGTCAAAACGGAGAAACCCATTTGAGACTAAGATGGAGGTCTGCCTGCGTGCCACATGTGGTCAAATCCCTCCTGTGGAACCTTGAGTCAATGAGCAGCCCCTCCTTGATCAGCATGATGTAACCTTGGCATTGCTCCATACTCCACAGCAGGCATTCCCAAACCTGGCTGATGATCGAAATCATTTATCTAGGGAGATTTTTTGGAAAAAAATTGCTTCCCAGGAAATTCAACCTTGAGATTTAGATGGAACCTGGGCAATCTATATATCTAAAAAGCGCCTGAGTTGATGTTCTGATTGTCACCCAGGTTTGGAAACTTATCTTATTTAAGCTCAATATTTAAAAGGAATGTGCTGATTCAAGTTCACGTTTTCAGGTCAGGAGTCTCTTCTCCCCCAAAATGTGACATTTACTAACATGAACACAGAAGTTTCTAACATCGGTGGTTGTTGCCAAAGAGATTCATGCTACAAATGGGAAAACAATAGCATTTTGTTTCACGGAGATCAGAAGATGAGCTAAACAACTGAGTCTTACTGTGCAAGCGCACTGAGATACAATACCAAACAGAAGAGTGCAGAAAAGAGAGAGAACGAGGGAGAAAACCAACTCACTTCTGAGGTGACGGTAGCATTGCTAAAAATACTCTCTTCCTGTGTTCACCAAGTGAGTTTTCACTCCCCCATGTGCCATCTCCCCACCTCCCCTCCCACGTTTTCTTTTTAATCTAACCCTATCCTTTTCTGTAACTTAAACACTTTTACTCTTACTTCTTATCTGAGTAAAATATCCTTCATAATATACTTTCAACCCACTATGCAATTATCACAGCATATACACATATATAGATTTTTCTCCCCCACCCACCATTCTCCACCCCTTCTCCTATCACAAAACATTTTATCAAAATAATGACAAATATTCATTTGGAAGACAGGAATAAGCAGCACCTGAGGCAAAGTGGAAAGCCTATCTGAACAGCTGCATTCTTTTCCTCCAATGCCAGTAGATGTATGAAAAAGCTATTCCTTTTATCTTTTTCCAAGTACAGGATGTTTAGAAGGGATCTGAGGAAGGAATACCTGCACTACATGAAAGCAAAGGATTGAAGAAACTACACAGCAAAGGAATTACAACAGAGCCTACGGTGCAGGGGATTCCTTATGAATTTAAAATAAAACAGTAAGACATGACAAGCGCAGGAAAGGAAAAAAGGAATTTAGGAATCTGTCCTGTGGCTGATGATACACTGACAAAATGATTTAAATGAAATGGCTGCACAACAGTCCAGAAGCCAAAGCTACAACTACTAAGTTAAAAAGTTATATTGAAAATTGATACCCAACTGCTTCTTTGTAAGATACGTATGAGAGAAAAGCAAACCATCCTCAATTTTAGTAACAATTATGGTGAAGTCATTAACACCTGAAGTACATACGTGTTAAGCTAATGCTAGCCCCAGTGACAGACTGGATGAGATTAAGGGTGAGACCGAGAGAAAAGACATCAGCATTACAGAATCTGAAATATGTAATCACTAATACAATTCAGAAAGAACACTAAAGAACAGAAAATAGCACAGCTGTGAACTTATGTACACACAAGGATATTTCATCTACCTTTAAGAGTGGGAGTGTTTTAGAGAGAAAAAAAAGGAGCCTTTAATGCATGGAAGTTGACAAAATAAGGAACTCTGAGCGTACACAGCAAAGGATCAAATTTGGCTCCAAATTTGTAACAAAAAGTAAATCAAAAGAAAGAACATGACAAGAAATACTGAGAATTTTTATTTCCTTTTAAAAAAACTTCTCTGAAAGCTTCGCAGCTTTGTTGCTAATAACTTACCTTTACCAGATATTTCCCAGCATATAGCATCTCCATAAAGTGTTTCCATAAAGCTGAATTCTCTAAGTTTGGCTGTTTTATTTTGTTACTTGGCAGACTAGATGAAAACACTTCTCTAGCCATACTATGAGCACTGGGCGCCCCTTCTTACCTTTCTTTCTTGCTTTGACAGCTTCTTCCCAGAGTCTCAACGTCTCTACCTGCTTCCCTGGCCAGCTTGTCACGTGTTGTTGTTGTTGCTGCTGCTGCTGCTGCTGCTGCTTCTGGTTGCTGGTCTCTTCACTCATGCACGCTACTCCAGAGACACACCAGAAACACTAATTTTACCTTGAAAAAGTGTGGCTATGTTTTCAAAATCCGAAACTTAGATACTTTGACTCCTCATGCCTCTATGATCTTTATCACCTGACTGGATAGTTTTCACTACAGTACATCTTTTGTGTCTCCACTGGTCAAAATAAATAAATTAATTTAAAAAATCTAAAGAGCTAGGGAAAATCAACATAGAAGAATTCTTTGCTACATTAAAAAGCAAGCATCTTTTAGAATGGAACTGGGATAATATTAGCATGGAATAATTAACGCTCATCAAAATATCCAATCTACGTAGTTACCTGACCACAACGATGTACAAGTACACTTTTGTAAAGTTAAAAAAGTTTGACATGCTAAATAATAAACCCAATGTACTTACAAAGAAGCAAAAACGAATGAGATTAAAACACATTAACCATTCTTTCCCATTCACTTTTGGCCACCTATTTTGAGAATTTGACGTTTCTGCTGCATAAAGTACATATATAACAGAATACAGAATTAGGAAAACACTTTCTTCTGGTGGTTAGGGAGATCTTAAAGAAAAAGTCTGCATAAATGCAAGTATTGAATTTTAGCCACAAGTCCCTGGAATATTCTATCTTCAACTCTCAATTTAAGGTAAGCAAAGCTTTTAAACATTCAAATGGATACGATATCCCTTTTCTCTATAGATTTGGATTTGAAAAGTAAAATTGTTTAACACTGCTTTTATCTTTAGGTTATTAAGAACATGTTATTAATACAATCAGGAGTTAGGAGGCACTCGTGCTTAAGAATCTTACTAACATTAAATAAAAACAGTTAAAATTGCCTGACATAAGATGTAGCTTCCTAGTACAGCTTCTGCTGCCACAATTCTGACACACTAACGCTTTTTATTCAAACCCCATAGAAGAAGGGACACACTGAAAAACAGCTGCAGGGAAACTGTTCTTCTAACATGGGTGTTATCAGTAGACAGCACAGGATTAAAAGCAAAATTCAGTGTTGTCTGAATACATGCATATGAAGTGTATTTCCAACACTAACATACACTCTCCATTCATGCGTATTTGCATACTTTAGTAACAGGAGGAAACAAATAAGATCAACATTAATACAGTCCTGAGAACGCAAGTGAAAATATCTTCAATATGTTATAAAAAAAATCTAGATTCCATCAATCTGAAACGCAAAAGAATACAATTTGAAGTGTCACCTACTTTTACTGATGCCTTGTTTACATGTATTACAGTTGATACTTTGGCTCTGCCCATGTGTCTTTAAGTGGCTGGTGATGTATGCTGCGCTCAGGAGCTTCCCACAGATGTTACAGGATACCTTGCCTTCGTGGCGAACCATGTGTGTCCGCAGTCTGTCTTTGGTGGCAAAGGCAGCAGTGCACGTCTGCATGAGGGAGGAAAACTTTTTTTAAATATAGACTATCCTGTTCTACTCATTTTAAAGTACGTTATATTCTAGGTATTACCCTACCCATGTCAGTAAGCAGACTGAGCTAGCTGAGTTTTAATAGCATGTGTTACCTACAACTGTACTCATAATAAAGTACCTGGTGAATTTTGGACTCTTACACTTTGAGCGGAAGAAAAAAATATCAAGAGTAGTGAAAAGATGTGAGCTGTGGAGTCAGTTAAACTTGGATTTAAATCCAGCTCCCCGATTCACTAAACAGTATAATACTTAGCAAGTTACCTATCTGAATTTATTTCACCTGTAAAATGAAGATAATACCTACCTCACAAAATTACTGGTGGATTAAGAACCTGGCCCAAGGCCTCATAGCAGGTACTCACTCAATGACACTAGCTTCCTTCCTCCAATTGGATTTTTCTCAGAATTCAAATCACTTACTTAATAAAATCAGTCATTAACAAATTTAACTGAAAGGAGCACAAAAAGACTTCCAGCAAAAAACCAGAATTACTGACACCTAACACAGTCATTTCATTTAGCAATATTCTTAACCTTTCTATTACCACAACTTATGTCATTAGAAAATGCTCCAATTTGGCAATAGCAGGCAGTGAGGGGTAACATTTGGGGAAAAATTCATATTTTCTTCGATTACAATTTAAACAACCTCAACCATCAGCCCAGGAATTAATTTAAAGCACTTCATTTATTCATTTCAAATACACAATGATCTCTGTAAGACAATAAATTTTTTTCTTATAACAATAAATACTGTTGCCCAGGGAAAAGGAAATGTAGCTTAACAAAAAACATTTACATTTTTAAATGATCATGCCTCACAGAGACAGAAGCTGTCATTTATATTTCACAAAACCAAAATTCAAATGGACCACATTTACTCAAGTCAGTGATTTTAAGACTATTCAAGAAAGGTGAGATTTGATCGGCTCAGACCTTCTGGATAATGTGCATTAAGTGCTACACTAAGGATAAGTCATTTTAACTCTTACTTGGCATTTGAAGGGTCTTTCTGTTGAATGGACATGTTTTACGTGACAGCTTAAGTGGTCAGGCCTGTGAAAGAGAGAGTTTCAACAGAAGATGTAATGGAAAACACATAGAGAAATGCTACTTACTGTGATGTTTACATGCTTGGCAGATATGGGTGGGGGACATTTTTAAAGAAAACTAGCAGAATTACCAACTCCCCCACCCCCCAGTGCAAGCCTCCTTACCTCTCTTACCATAAACAAAAGTCTTAGTCCTTTACCTGTTAATTTTCTCTCCTAGTCAACACCAAATCATATGAGGTCTTGATTCTTTACAGTTACAAAATACCCAAAGTTTAGTCCTAACACTTGCCAGAGACAACTGCTAATATATTAACTTTAAAAGCCTTTAAAAATGAAAATTTGTGAAATGTTAGTAACCACAAAAAAATGGGGGAAAAAAGCTCTCTTAAAAGTTTTAGAAGTATCCAAGGTCATCCCAACTTCCAGGATACGCTTCTTTGATCTGTACAGTGAACCTCATGTCTAGTCACCCAAATGAATTGAAAACTAATGGTTTTGCAGTGATAAGAAGTACTGATATGCTGAATGAAGGCCTGAGTCCACCAAGGCACTTCTTAAATAAGTTAATCCCTATGTCACCACTTGTCAACCACACCAAACTGGAATTAGACCTGGAGGTGTAAAACTTTATGTCACCAATCTTCTCTAATAACACAGGCCTGCACATATCTATTCTCACTTAAACCTTCTAGATCACACAGAGATTGTCCTGATACCATAATGAAAAACAAAACAAAAATAAAAGCAAAGCAAAATGCAGTACCTCGAGAAGCCTTTCCCACAAACACTGCATGTATAGGGTTTGGTGATGCCTCCTTCATGAGACCTCACATGGTAAGTCATCCGGTCCTTCCTCTTGAAGCGCTGATTACAAATAGGACACTCGAAGGGCTTTTCGTCCGAATGGGAGAGCTTGTGCCGATTGAGGTGGTACACATCTCGGAAGGCCTTCCCACACATCTCACAAGCATGGTTCTTCTTGACAGGCTTACTGGGTTTCTTGACAGACTGGGTCACGGGCATAGCTGTGGTGCTGGCACTGCTGCTGGGGTTGGTGCCCGAGGAAGATGTAGTGACTGTTGACAAGATGCCTGCAATGGTTGAGACCAACGAAGTTCGGCTGCTGTCCCCAGCGATGGTGGAGATAAGGGGAACCACCGTGGTGGGGGTTTTCTTTGGCCGGGACACCAACTTGATGCCTGTGTGGCAGGACTCGTGGCGCCTCAGGTGATAGCTGTCCCTGAAAGCTTTACTGCAGTAAGTGCACACAAAGGAAGTTTTGGGTTTTTCTTTTTTAATCCCAATGGCATCCTTTAATGTTTCTGGAGCAGCCTGAGGTTTCTGAGTTATTGGTATTGGAAGCAATGGTTTCTGATCAGGGGGCTCCACAGCAGAGCTCAGGAGGGGCAGCAAGCTGTTCTGTGCTGCCTGCTGTTGGTGATGGGAGGCTTCATGGGCCTAAAACCAAACATTTACACTTCAGAAACTCAGCCTCTCACAATGACCTTCAAAATTCAACATGCTTCAGACAACAGAGACCAGAAGAAACAATCAAGGAGCCTGTAAGCTACTCTCTGCAGCAGAGATCCAGCAACCACCTAGCTACTCTCAGAGCTCCCAATACAAAGCATTAAAATCACTGCACAGACACAAAACTTTTGCAAATAAGTTGTGGACAGTGATCTTGCTTTCAAACAGCTGACTAAGCTACACAACACCGTGGTTCATAAGGGACACACCGGCTGATGAAATGAGTCTGAACTAGTCTGTCAGTGCTGAAACCAAGTTTAAATAACTTGTCAAAAACATTACACTCCAATAAGTAGCTTATTGCAGTAATGCACAAGCCACACACTCACACACATACACATATAGACATGTAATCATCTATTTGTCTATTTTACCTACGAAAAGAAAAGCACTACGTCTCTCCCTTGCCATCAGAAACTCCTAGTGACTGAGGAAAGAGGCTGTTGCTGAGTAATACAAGGACTCTAGTTCTCTGAATACATATGCTAGTTGTTAAGTTTACTTTTCAAGTTTTCACTGAACTCTACTAAAAGTTCTGGGTGAAATGAAACTTGCTGTTAATCAACCTGGAAGGCGCCTGTGAAGACAGCCCCCAGCAAACACCTGTCAGTTGTTTCTCAGTTCATTTAATCTTACGCTAGAGGTCTGCATCCTTTAGCAACACTAGCTGTTCAAACCCTAAACTAAGACTATTAAGAGAAAACAAACTATAAATAATTTAAATTCCTTTCATTTTCATCTTCTTCTAGCAGTTGTAGGTCTCATTAAAGTACTGGACATTTGCTGTTATAAAGTGCCTTTCCACTCCAAAACTGGGGGCAGGACACTGTTTGGAAATTTTCTTTAGCTGCACTGAAACCAAAATTTCATTGTGGATCAGGTTCTTGGTGTTTGAGTAGTTACTCTCTTGGTTTTGATTCTTTCAAAATTCTCCATACCTCCATACTGATAAACATTTAGGAAATGATGGAAAAAAATTCCTGAAATAGTTCTTCCTAATATGTTGGACTTGATCAACATTATTTTTGAAACTCCTGACAGTGAGCCTGAGCCCCTATGCTTGAGTTTTGTAATCCTAAAAGGATACAAGCACTCAGAGGTAAGAGTTCCAAGTATTTTAAGCATGCAATGTCCTAGGAAGGGCCCATCCCATCATCTTAGACACACTAGACACTTATTTACCCTTCTTACTCTATAATCTTAAGTTCTACAGTTCACTCCATTAAGGAGAAAAAAAACATGGAGACAGACAGACACACTCACACAGAGCTTCTCTCCTGACGAGTAAGACACACAGCTCCATGTTTACTTGATAACAGCACAACAGTTAAGCCTAGAGCCAGACTTCCCTAAATCATCAGGAGGTGTCACATCCAGAGTTACCACTTTCAATTTAATAATTCTGACTGAATCTTCCTTTGAGTCCTGGAATTACTCACAGAAATTGTGTGCTTACTTATATCTTTCTGGACTTAGTGCTCACACTGATTTACAGTCCACTTTTAAATTTAACTTATGGAGCTCCTGTAATTGTCAGAGTCTTAGAAACTTTACAGAATTTGGACTCTAATCTTACCCCCTTTCCAACCTGGCTGTAGGACACCCAAGTTTCCATACAGTATACAAACGGTTAATAGCTGAAGATAGCTCAAGATATACAATTTCAAAGGCTGACAGATCAGATAATAGGGAATGCAAATCTTCGGACAAAGTTCAGACTTATAGTGTTTAGAGGCATTTTTCAATTCTAAACAACCATTAGTTCAATGGAGTACTAAAAGCACTTACTGCCATTTTACCGATTCAGATGTCTGTGGCAACATAAAGTATTTTTACAGCATTGCTGAAGCTCACTCTCACACGAGGGTCACACCAGGTCCCTGCTTCTCGGGTGAAATGCTGTAGAATGCCTCGACCACTACGGGAATTACTCTCTGAGGATTCCTAGGATCCCCACACTTCTATATGAAGCCTTCTAAGAGGGGAACTGGGTTTTCCCAACTTGTTCTCTGGGGGAGAGACAGAGTAAAATAACAACCATGGCCTGCCTTCAGTTATGTGATTTTTAAAAATATATAACTTCTGGGTAGACTTTTATTTGACTAGCATCAACAAACCAAAGTTTTAATTTTATCTCCCATGTCTTTCAACTGCAAGGCTTTTTTAACCCTGCCCAAGCTTTCCTTTTTTCTGGGGCTGGCAAAAAACAAAACAGAAATGTTATTTCATCACCCAGGATGGTAGGATATGCCACCCTGAAATCTCCAGTGCCAGAGGGTAAAAGATTTTGTACTGAAAGAAATTAGCATCAGTGAGTCATATCTTGAATGTCCTGTTAGGAGAATCAGCCATCAAACATTTTAATAGCTAAGGCTTTCACTTTCCACCAGGTTATTTGGAAAGCAAGCAGGTATTAAGTTGTTTTAAAATATAAATTCAATAGGATGCTCCAGGAAACAAAGGAGAGAGTTTAACTCTCCATTTCCCCAGTGAAAATTACTTAAAACTGGAACTGAGTAAGTCTATTCATACCTTTCCAGAGAAAAGACTGAAATATTCTCTTTACCCATTCAACTGTCCTCGGCTCTAAATTATAAGTTTTCCAACAATTTTCACTGCACACATTGCCAAGCCCAGGATCAAATATTAGCTTTCACACTTCTCCATCAGGTGGAAAAAAAGATTTTAATAGCTGAAAAAAATTAAATAATATAAAATCTAATTAAAAAGTTGATCAATAAATGCTTGGCATTTGCTTTCCCCAGGAAAAGAATAATAAAATTATTCCAAAAGATTTTTCAACTTGTTTTCCAAAAATTAGTTATGGGATTTTCCTTTACATAAAGAACTCCCTTTTTTTTCAATTTCCATTAAGAGAGAGCATGTTTAATATGGTAAATCTAAATCACTCCTCATGTGAAAAATCACTGCGGTGGCCCATTAATCCCATATTTTAAAATGATCATTTGAAAGCTTTTTCTAGAGGGTATTTGCCACCTTTACACCAACCTGGATGCAAGCTAGTTATGTATCATTTCTTTTCCAATTATTTTTAAGTTGACTTATCACATTATTAAGCTCATCAAAGCACGTTAAAACAATACTATATCACAATAAGGGCCAAGTTAGCGAATTCCGTAATTTTGAGTATATTCAATTTTAAGAAGTATGTTCAATTTTAAGAAGCCCGAATACATTCCAACAATTACTTGAAAATCAAATTACATTCGAAAGAATATGTCTTAAGACAATAAACCATCTCTACACAATAGGCAATGTTTGAATTATCCAGTTCCTTATACTGACTCCACTGGGATGGGTCCAGTGGCTGGGAGGATTCTTTTTGAAAATTCTGCATCCGTTCCTGGTTAGTGCCAAAAGGTCTCAAGTGCCCAAGCTACGCGTTTGGGATTTCACGAAGTTATTCAAAGAAGGAAAATAACTGAGAGAGGCGGGAAGAACGCACTTAAAGTGACGAGCTTCCTAACCTCCTCCGGTTCCGAAGTTTCCCCGTGAGCTCATTACTACTGCCCACTGTTTCGTTTGCAAACAGAAACGAAGCGGGGGGAAAAATAAGTTCTAGGTCTTCTAAATAGGGATCCCCACCTCCAGCGGGCGAGCAAGAGGATTGCCAACGTATCCGCCACGGTCACCTTCAAGTTTCTTGCAAAAAGTGAAGACCAACACCCCACGAATGACTCATCTGGGGGCTTTGTAAGCGGACTTTGTTTGCTCTCTCCACTTGCTGTCTCCCCCACTTGGTTGGAGGAAACGCTAGAGGTGGGACGAGAGAGAAACGCACCCCGGGAGAAGGTGGGGCCTCCCGGAGTCCCGGCCCCCCCGCCCCCCTCCCCGGCCGGGGGATTCCCCGGGCTGAATGGGACGGCGGGAGAGCTGGACAGAGGGAGAGGGTGTCAGCTGCCAAGGCTCGGCAGAGGCTTGGGAAAGAAAACACGTAAATCCAGTGAAAAAGTTTGGGGAGGGGACACACATTTACAACACCCCCCAACTGGGTAAACGTGAGGGGGACGGCGGGAAGGGGGAGTGGCGGGGAGCCCAGGGATACCCGCTATTCGCGGGGACGTGCGGGGAGGGGGGGGGTGTCAGAAAGTCAACACACACACAAAAAGAGGAGGTGAAAAGAACGGAGAGCCAGCGAAAGATGGGTGAAGTGGGGGGAAGTGAGTAGGACCTGGGGACCCCCCTCACCCCACGGTGCGGGCCCGGGCCCGGCGCGCCGTGGCCGAGCGGACCGCGCTACCCAGCGGCCCGGCGCCCTCCTTTCTCTGGGCCGCGGGTGGTGACAGCGACCGGCCTCCTCCCTTCCCCTTCAGGGCGGGAGGGAAGGGTGTGTGCGTGTGTGTGCTTGGGGGGCCCGGGGGTCACCCCGAGGCCTGCTCTCTCCCCCGCACCCCGTGAGGCCGCCTCCTTTCACCTCAGCAGCCCCGCTCCGCCGGGGCGGGCGGGCGGAAAAACAAAGGGGGATTAAGGCCGGGCCGGAGAGCGGAGCCGGGAGGGAGGGGAGGAGGAGCGCCCGCCCGCCCGCCCGCCAGCCCCGGGCCCGGCCCCCCTGTCCCCCCCGTGTCCCCCCCCGGGGGGGCCCCCAGTACCTGGAACAGAAACGCGGTCCAGTTGGCCTCCATGGCTGCAGCGGCCGACCCCCCTCCTCCCCACTCCCCCCGCTCGGGGAGCCTCCTCAGCCGGAGGAGGCGACAACAAAGCGGCGGCGGCGGCGGCGGCGGCAGCGGCAGCGGCGGCTCCTCAACATGGCAGCGCCGAGCGCGGCCACTTCCGGTAACCTCCGGGACGCACCACCGCCGCGGCGAGCGCGGGCGGGGGGGGAGCCCCGACCCGGCCGCCGCCGCCCCCAGTGGCCCGGACCCCTCCCGGGCGTCCCCGCGGCCGGCTCGTCGCCTCGGAGCTCAGCCAGTGCCCGCGGGCGGTGGGGTCAGGGCCCCCGCGGGGGGGCTGGGGTGGGGCCGGGGGCGGGGATGGGGCGCGGCGTCCCCCCCCGCGGGGGTGTGTGGTGCTGCGGTCCGTGGCTCAGGCAGCTGGAGCAGGGGGAGCTCAGGAGAGAAGATGGAGGACGCCAGGGTCTGGTGCTGGCTCGCTGGGCACGGCCGGGCCGGCTCCCGTGACTCAAACCCGGTGCCTGGCAGCATCGTGTCCCTGTCAGACCCTCAGTGGAAGGCACAAGCCACGGCAGTCCCCGGGCTCTTCAGACCCTTTTGCGTAGCACAGCCTCTACCTCCAAACTGGGGGAAGCCCCTTCGACTTGGCGTGTTTCTCCCTTCTGGTATTTCAAACCAGCGAAACCTTCCGCACTCTTGCTGTGATACGCATCTGAGTGGCCTTCCAACTCAAGCAGGGAATCCCACTGGGGTGCAGCCTCAGATCCTCTCTGTGCGGAGGGAAACACTTCCCACGCGTAGAGGTGTCATTACTGGGTTATTCTTGGGTGAAGGGCTGAGCTTCCCCATCCTCCTCTGAATTCTAGATATGTGATATTCTACCGAACACCCCCTCTCCCGCCAAAAAAATTTTTTTTCAATTAAAGAGAAAGCATATACAAGAAATTGTTTTAGTCCTTTAGTACATTCTGCTTCCTCATCCCCCCAAACAAGAATCGAACTTCTGGTTGGACAGCGTCAGATGTCACTGAGGTGACCCCAGCCTCTGCAGTTCCAAGTCTTCCGTGTAGGCGTCACTGCTACTGGAACTTTGTATGATAATGCCCTGAACATTTCCTATCCATTCTTCACATAGAGGTACGTACTGGGAATATCAGAGACAAGCTATTAGTAAACAAGTGCCTCCAGCCCAAGAAGTCTCCTGTAGTGGGAAATGAGGGGGTAGGCTCTATCAGTGATACTTTTGTAAACTCTGGTTTTAAAAAATTCCTCAAATGGTCACTATTTCAAGACTTAAACATCTTGCAAAACCGACTCTCTCTTATCTCATCCCCTTCATTTATTCTTCTTAAGTCACATTCTAATCAAGGTCACCATCTCCAACTTCCCCCATACATACACAATAAATAATACGGCTGCAGAATTCTATTGGTAAAAGAAACTGAAGAGGTATAGTAATTTGACAGTCTATGTTTCCTTTCCATCCACTACACATGTATACCCCCTTCCCACACTTTCCTTCCCTCAGTCACCAGAATGAACGGGCTGGCAAACGTTGGTCTGGTTCCTTTTAAGAGATGATTCCCTACTGGACACTGCCTGGAGGCCTTAGGGACGAATGAAAAGTTCTGCAGTTTGGATCAGTGGCAGAAGCAGGTTAACACATCTGGGAACCAGTCAGCCTAAGACAGGAGTGGACAGAAAATGATGAATAGTTTCTGATTACATTCTTCAGCTAAACTGCTACAGTGGCCCCTATGTCTCCTATAAATGTCCATTAGTCTCTTTTGGAAAGAGAAATAAAATGGTTCAGGAAGCCTAAGTTTATATATACATATAAGATAAGGAGAGAACTAAGATGTAAACCTAAGGAATTAACTAGGTAAACTAAAACCTTTTTGCTCTGACCTCGGACACTGCATAGTCTTTTGTTTTCATTCAATGAATGGAAGGCTCTGCTTCTTTCCAGTCTTAAAACACATTGACTTCAAGTTCTCTGTAATACATCTCCTCAGTTTTTCTCCTACCCTTTAGAGCCTCTCCTATTTTGCTGCCTTTCAAACTGTGGTGAAAATGAAGCTTCAGGAGACTAGTACTTGATGAAGAGCATTTTTCTAATGACAATATTGCTGGACTGTCTTGAACTTCTTTTCCCAGGATCTAGAAAACCTTTCTCTAGCAATCCTTCTCACAACGTCTGGAGAGGGGTTTCCCCACTACCACAAAGTAGAGGTCAAGTGAAAACACTCCAGTTCTCATTGCTGAAGAGCTGGGATTCAGAATTACCACTTTTCTTGAGGTAAATGGCTACTTTTTATCTCTATCCATGAGATGAAACCAGAATTCCTGATTGCTCCAATTTTCCTTTCCTCTTAAAAAGAAAAATTAACCTTTTAAATTCAGATGAAATTTTAAATCTTAGGATATTTTTCAGCGAAAACATCCATAAGTTTGGAACGAGTACTGAAAAACAATCAGCTCCAACTGTTTTGAGAATATAATAAAATTAGG
The DNA here is from genome assembly GCF_030028045.1 of Hippopotamus amphibius kiboko. Taxonomy (NCBI): domain Eukaryota; kingdom Metazoa; phylum Chordata; class Mammalia; order Artiodactyla; family Hippopotamidae; genus Hippopotamus; species Hippopotamus amphibius. The sequence continues at coordinate 26,405,267 of NC_080202.1, read as the reverse complement.
AAGACCAAAGATTCCATTCTTAGGACAAAATCCTTAACTGCAAACAAAATGAACCCCTCCTCAAGCCTGCTTCCACAGACTATACTGGGGTCCAATCAAAACACTAGCAATGTCTAAACATGCTAAATTCATCTTGATTACTGTAAACAACTTTCAATGAGTGAATCTGGGTTACCTCCAGATATGATGAATAACTGAAATGTCTGGAGTCTAAGCCAAAAAAATACATGTGCCTACATCCATCCAAATAAAATTCAAATTCTCTCCCCACCCTGTACAGGTTCTTCTTTCCCACCTCCTCTGCCCCAGTGTGTATAACCTGTCACTTAATCTTTCAGGCCTCAGTTTCCTTATCTGGAAAATGAGGACAAAATAAATACCTATCTCACAGAGATAGGATTGTAGACTAAATGAGAAATGTGTATAAAAAGTTTAGAACATTAGGTGCTAAGTAGGTATTTTTATTGGTGCTATTGAGCGGTTCTAGGTTAACTCTGGGTCTGGGAACCCTGCAGAAGAGCTCTGAGCTAGTTCTTACTTTCTCTCAAACTAACAGGTATTTCCCCATGCCCCATCCCCCTCTCCTTCAAAGAACCTTAAGGTAAATAGCCAAAAGGCTAATGACACATGACAAAGGAAGAGACCTACTAAGATCAGCATTTCCAAAGACAACTTTTAGCAAACACTAGAAAGTAACAGGATATCTCCTGCCCATTTTGGAAAGGATTTTAAAATCCTGTGAGTAGATTACGGATTAAGATTAGATTCAGAATCCTAGGAATAGAAACCATCTCTGCTATTGTCAATTATTTTTCCCAAGAAAGACTGCTCAACAAACCAAAACCAAATCAAATCCAAAACTTTCCAGAGACCATTTAGTTAGAAGCAGCTTCAAATTGGCAGTTAATGAACTAACTCTTCATGCAAGAAAGCTGGAACTGACAATTAACAGATCTACTAGTAAAAAGCAAGACAGCAATATTTAGACATAACCAAAAACATCAGCCAGTGAGAACTGTTACCCTTCATTACCAGCATCAATGCAATCGAGGAGAAAGGATGCACACTCTACCAGACCAAAGAGAACACCCCCCCCCCCACCCCACCACCACACACACACAACATGCCAGAAAAAGACACAAAAACAAAACAACCAAGCCTCTCTGGGAGGAAAGCAGAAGTAATCTCCCCACCCCACCTCCCCACACTAAGTGCTTAAGCCAATTGCCTGTGGCCCATGTGGTCAGAAGTTGGGTTTGTGTTTCAATTTTACTACCTAAAGTGTCCTCACTAGTTATTTCTGTTTTACTGGTAAGGTGAGGAAGCCGAAACGATGAAGTGTTTTTTTTTTTTTCCTAAATACCTATTAAGTTCCTTGACAGCTGTAAACAGTCACAGAGAACAAAGGGACAGGGAGCAAATGTACCCATTTTCCTAGTAGACATTTAGTTCAACTGGTAGTTGAGGGTCCTTAAACACTCTATTGTTTCCAAGAAGGGCGGTATACATACCCAAGATGCCCCAAACATATCCAAAGCCATGGAAACATATTTATCACCTTAAATCTTTTTGAAAGGAGCTGCCAGAAACCAATGCTTAACCTATCAGTTTCTTCCACAAAGTATTTGAGTAGAAATACCTTCCGTTTTACAATTCCTGAATGTCTGACAGAGGACATCCAACAAATAGCAAGCAAAACAGCACAGGACACAAGAAGAAAAGAAACTAAGACAGGTCAAAAATACACCAAGTAAGAAATTCAATACAACTGGAAAACATACTCTCAGGCACCAACATTTCTGCTTTGGACACCTGTTCCTCCCTGCCCTCAGATGCCCCAAGCCCAGGGTAATGGCTGAGCTTGAAAAAAAGTTGACACTTAACAGGTCACGCAAACTTCGTGGGCCTGAACCAAACTAGAAAGCTTAGTTCAGTTATATCATGCTAATAGTCAAAAACATAAATCCTTACATAAGCAGTTATTCTGGTACAAAAGAAAAGCTCTTTTCAGTGGCTACAGCCTCCACCCCAAATATATTCCACTGGTTAAAAGAGAGATGTAATGGCACTAAACAGCATCGTGCTAGTAGCCATCTGCATTACCAGAAAAATGATTCATTTAAAAAAAAAATTAGTACTTGTCAATGCCTGTCCAAATGTTCCTGTGAAGAGTGGGGCAGAACAAAAACATACATATATGAAGTGAATACTCTTTACCCAAACTCCCAACAGAAACACCTCTTCAATTTCTTCTTCATGTCAGACTTGAGGATACTCCAGAGTTCAAATAGGATTCTGTTTCTCAGAAGTCTCCAGAGTTACCATATTAGTACATGCAGATCCTGTGGCTCCCTCTTCCTGAGCTGGGGCTCCTTCCTCTCCCTTTCATTAGCCTAGATAAAAAAGCCTCATTGGGTCAGTTTGATCTTCGACTGAGGATCCCTCCATCCCTGGTAGTGAAGGAAACAGGAAATAATGAGATGAGTGTTGAGGAACTTATGCAGTTCCCTGGGTGAGGGATGTGAGCAATGATCTAAGACACTGATGTGACGTTACAAGACTAGTTAGCCTAAGCTTTAGGTAGGCTGCTCCATTCTAGACAGCAATACCAAGAGATGGTAACACAAGGCCAGAACAGCATAGGATGTGGCTAAGGCTCCAGCGGATAGACTTGCTTCTTGACTCTGAGAAGTCTGAACTAGAAGCTGCCTGAGGTTCTACAGTCAGTCATCTGGTCCAGGCATGTAAACAGGTGCAGGGAACCTGGTAAGCTGGTTATTAAAGCTCTCTACAGGGACAACAGCTGTACTCGGCATCTACTCCTTAAACTGTGTAATAAAACATCAAGCTTACCTGCTATCCACAAATACTACTTGAAGCATTTCACCCTTGGTTGCCTGAGCAGTGGCAGCAAGCCCTTTGCTAGACCTGAAGAGGACCACAATTCCTAGAGAGCAGGACAGATTTTGATTTGATGAACAATTTACTATGGTACAGGGAAGATGGGTCAGATTCAGAGCATCTAGATTTTTCCTCTGAAGTAATTTTAGTCTCTTTAACAAAGCATACAAGGCTCTACTCAACTAGTTGACAGAACTAGCTCTTTACCCCCAAGGCCTGACCCTGTCCTCATCCTCTGCTAGCTTTCTGTTTTACTGACCTTATATAAGTCCCCCCAACTCCCAGCTGTTTCCTATTATTTTTCCAGCTTCCTCACTCCCCCCCAACCCCCAAACCTCTCATCTCACTTTCTCTCCCCTTTCATTCAGCAGTGAATGCTCAGAGAGCAGATGGCAAGTACTCAATTCAAGCCAGTGAAAATGCTTCCTGAGCATCAGGTAAAAGGCAATCCAATCCCAGAAACAAGAATCCTGGGGGTTGTGATACAGTCTCTGCCTTTTAGTAATTTATACTTTAGATGAGAAAGGCATAATATGCTTATTCTTCACATATGGAAGAATATCTTCAGACCAATTTATTAAAACTAGATTAAAAAATAACTAGTTTATTATTTAAGTTACTAGCTATGCTTAGTTATGCTTCTTAGGGAGAAGAGGATTTTTCTTTGTTTGCATCAGAATTGACAACTTTTATTCCTAATTTCTCAAGGCCTTACATAGTACATTTAGCAAAACTCATGAAGCCTTAGGAATCCCCCATGTATGTCCTGTACACAAGCTCATTTAGCTGAACATCAGTTACTCTGATAACTTAAGCAAAGCATACGGAAGGATCCAAGTTGGTACTACAATCTGTGATTAGCCCTCTTCCCAGAAAATAGCTGAAAAAATTGAAAGGAAAGCTTGACTACTAGAGGTAGGTTTGGGATTTGTTCCACAATGACCTTAAAACCACAGGAATTTTGGGATGGAAATTTACCTGGGAAAACAGGGAGAGTAGAGGGAAAAGGGCACTCCAAGTCCAACAGCTCCAATCAGTAAAGTTTAGTCTCTCCTGGTTTCTAGCCCTGGTAAACACCAGGTCCTAGAGATATCACATGGATGATATCTAAAGAGAATCAGCTCAGATACAGCCCCAAATTCAGGCTGTGGTAATTCCAACCTATTCAAGGTTTTGAAAGGCCAGCCAGGACACCCCACGGACTGACTTCCCAGTTCATAATGGATTCTAATCGGTTTGAAGACAAAACAAAGATCCCCTAACGTGGATTCTCTCCTTAGAAAAATGGCTCGTGTGTAGAACTATGCCATAACTATCATCCGATTTCAGAAAACAAATATTTATCAAGCATCTATTAAACACCAGGGACTGCACTAGTCAGCCACTGGAATACTTTTAACAATCTCCTCCAGTAGAGAAATCAAAACTTGAAAAGAAATAATTATAGAACAATTGGATGTTTATACAAAGTGCTTACAAGAACACTGGGAAGGAAAATTTTAAAGGGGCTGTTTGCTTTAATACTAAAGGAGACTACACCTCGTTGGTTCTCACGTAAGTATAGCTTTGACACTGAAGATTGTCGTCTAGGGTTGCTGAATATCAAAACTAATGCTTAAGAGGCTGTATGCTCAGGGCTAAGTGTAAGGCAGACTGCTGCTGCAAACTGAAAAGTGGGAAGTCAACATGCATTGGCTTTTCAAACTGGTAAAACAATTCAATCAGGTTTTGTGTATCGGATCTATTTTGCTAATACAAATTTGTGTTAAGTGTATACTCAGCTAACAAAACAAATGCATGTTTATAAACATTTACCCATTCTCAGGATCTTTGTAATGCTACTGTCCTTTGTGGGGCTGCAGCCTTGTAAAGAGTGGCTAGCCAGGCTCTGGCCACTGACTGACCTGCTGTCCTTTCTGTGGGGCCGGCCTGACCGGAAGGGATCAAAAGAGGGCAAGGGCTTCTCTGATGCTGGCTGTGCACTGCATACTGGAAAGCCAGGCATCTAAGTACCCCCACTTTCTTGCTGCTGGGCTCTGGGCCATGGGCACTGTGACAAAATATCAGCTTTGAAACAGCCCCCAACTCGGATAAGAACATGGATCAAAAATAGCACCATGGGACACCCTGGTGGCATCAGGTGGATATTACAGGTGGTGATCACGGGTCAAAGGTTTATCTTACCCCCAACAATCTCCCTACTGGAAAAAGAAGGCTGTCTTTAAAAAAAAAAAAAAAAAAAAAAGGCAACATAGTAATAAAATAAACCAGAATTTGTCACTATTAGACATGGATTCAAGTTCTGGGCCTGTCACTTTTACATCTCTGAGCCTATTTCCTCAAACTCCAAAACAAGGCTAGTAACATTTGAGAATTAAAAGGAGTCAAAGCACTTCATAGAACAGCTACTTCCATTAAGAATGATAAAGTATTTGTCCTATGTCCTTGCATTTTCCCCTCCAAATTTCCCATTGAGAAGCTAAAAGGGGCACAAACCCTTGAAGTCACTACTTTGGAAATAAGCCCACTCTGATTGGAGGACCACACTGCATATCAGATCTAATCTATGCAGTCCACCTGCCGAGGATTTCATAAATGTATTTATCCATAAACATTTATTAAGGTGTGTACTAACATACTGAGCATCTTGGAAAGTGTCAAAAAGTTATGTCTTTGCTCTCTAAGAGTTCACCATGTAGCTGGGGGAAATAAAACATACATGTTAAAGAAAAGCAAAGCAGAAATACAGTGCAATTAGTCCAAGAATGCTTTTGTCTTTAGCTGATCGTGAAGGGATGGAAGAATTTTTAATGGCACAGGAATGTAAGTGCTTGTACGATTTGTGCATGTCTGCTAAACGTTCGCTGAGTCTCTTGGCTTTGAGAGAACTGCTTATGCTAGTTGATCCTCTACCAGCCTAAACACCAGGGTCAGGGTCCTGGAGCAATGTTAAGATTCCCAAACCAAGGAAATAATATACCATCCAGTTTCTTCACTCTATATAGGAATCCCTTCATGGATAACTACTAATAAAAAAAGAACCAAAATAATTCAATCCCAATGAGAAATCTGTAGAAATGCTCATTGAGGCAGGACCACTAAATTCAGAGATAACTTAAGGCTTCTTCTTTTAAGAATCATGCTTAAGAAATACAGAAAAAGGAGACCCAGGAGAAAGCAGCGAGAGAGGGAACTCCTCTGCTCTTTTAGGAAACAATGGCATCGATTCTTGAGGATCTGTACTGAAAAGTGTGGCTCATCTAGCAACAAAACAACTTTCTTTTTGACTCTGCAAGATTTTGGGGGCAACATTTACTTTTCAAATTATACTTAGCTTAGGCTAGCATTTAAATTACAGTTGACTCTTGAACACAGGCTTGAACTGTGCGGGTCCACTTATATGTGTCTCTTTTTTTCAGTACATATTACAGTACTACACAACCTGCAGTTAATTGAATCTACAGATATATAACTACAGATACAGAGGCCTGACTGCAGTTATTTGGAAATTATACACTACGTGGAGGATCAGCACCCCTAACACTGGCATTAAGGGTCAACAGTATTTGCGTTTCCTAGCTCCACATCTGAGGAATTAATTGATACAATATCAGGATTATTACTTTCTCCAATAATCTATCCAGTTAACCAACAGTTTGTGAAATAGGTTTCTATAGCACTTTTTGAAGAAGTACTGAGTTCTTTTTCTTGTCAATCAACATTTACTAAACTGTGCCAAATGGAGGTGCGAGACAAATCCAAATAGCATTTTGAAGAACTCTATCTGGCAAGTAAACATTTGGCTCACTAGCAAATGCAAATACGACAAAAATTCCACTGGGTAGAAAAAATTAACACAAAAATTTCAACAGTAATAAGATAAAATTGTGAGGAGACTAAATGCATCACAGAGAGCTATTATATGGGTTTAGAAGCTTGCTTTCTATAGTTTCAGAAACTAAATTTAACTTGATAGTGATAAGGATTTGAAGCTGCAGGGTGACTGCTAATAAAAGGATAGGAGAAAAGTCTGAAAACGTAAATGTAGAAGTAAAAAACAAGCATGGTCAGTAAAATATTTACCAGATCAGAGCAGGGGAAGATATGATTGAAAATGGTGATAAATTGTAGACTATGACTCACTGTTTCATACTAGGGGAGTAACACTGTTTTAAGAACAGACTTGATGGCCAGGATGTAGATGGGTAAGCAAAACCAGTTACCTGGTTTTTCATTACTTTAGTAATGAATTTGGGTGCACACACAAGGGTGCCAGTATGGCAAATGATGATGGAAAACAAACCCAAACAGCATTTTGAAGAACACTGTCTGGCAAGTGTTCAATCTAGCTCAAGTCATAGATACAATGGCACTGTGGCTAAGAACTAGTTACATTAAGTCACAGAACTTGACTCTCACCCTGCTGCATGTTTACTACCTAGTTTTAGAGGACAAAGGAGTCATTTTTAATTTTTTTTGTAGTCTGCTTGCTGTACTGCTAACAAACACTTTACATTCCCAGTTTTATGCTACGGATGTCACTTTTATTTTGTAATTCAAGGTAAGGAAAAAAAAAGTCTCCAAAAATTGTTAGAAACATACCAGGATGGAAAATGTCTTAATGTTACTTAGCTTCTTCTTTAAGTATCAACTGAATGAGGACTTATTTCAAACTTGGAAATAGAAGAAATTGAGACTCCATTTACCAGTTACTTATTCAAGATACTCAGAAAGGGAAGAAAATAATTTAAATTTCTGTTTCTCTTCAAAGCAACTGAATTGAGTGTCTACTCAGTGCACAGCATTGTGCTATGAACCTGGGAAGAAAGGGGAAGAGAGGTTAAGGTTATGACCTGTTACAAAAGAGACATATATAAACAACTGATAAAGGCAGACTGGCTTAAATTTTAAGACACGGTAGAACAATACTCTTCAAGAACAATGAGGAAGGACCAACAGTGCTTATTCAGTGACTATAATGTGCCACACACTGTCTTGGTTCCTTAGAAAATAAAAACTCATATATTAAGTAAGATGAGGTAGATAAGTGTCCAGAGCAAGCAAGGTAGGGACATATGCTTAACAGACATACACAGTCTGTGCCTACACAGTATGATGGATGTTAGTTTTCAGAAAGGTGACTTTGAGGTATTATTCAAGGTATGTTACACTTCTATGAATGAAGAAGAGATGGACGGCAATGCAGGAAGAAGAAACAGTAGGACCAAATACAAGAAATGCTGGAGACTGCCAAGTTCTGGGTTACAGAGTATATTGGGGGGAAGGCTAGAAATGAGACGAAAAGGTAGGCCAGGGGCCAGGTTACCAATGGCCTCAGATTCAGCCCAGGACTTTCAAGTCCTAGTTAAAGGCTGTAGGTTGTCTTTTGTTCAACGGATGTAGCAGTGCATTCCTAAAAATTAAACCTTAATAACCACAACATGAAAGGTTATCCCGAACTTACAAAGGCTCTCCCAATACCCAGCACTTCAGGGTACAATTCTGCCATGCTGTCTGGCACTTAATCTCCAAGTTTAGCCTCTTTCTTTTACAAAGGGAATTCTAGGTTTTCATTTGGGCAATTTAGGATTTCCAGTCTTTCCTCACAAGTTAAATTAAGAAGATAACAGAGCTAACATTTTTAGAATTAAGGAAAGGCATAATCTAGTGTACTTTCAGTACTCTGAATCCAATTTGCAGCAAGGCTGCTAGTCAGCAACTACCTTCTGTAGCCTCATTTGCTACATGAAACGCGAGTTTAGTAGGCAAAGTAACCTCTCCTGTGTAAACTTGATTCTATTGTCTCTTCTAGAATACCTCTGGCCTCTTTTAGTGTTTTATCCTTCAAAGCAGACAAGTTTCTTAACATTTGTGTTTTAAGGCAAGTGCTCTCATATTGGTATTGACTAAATTGGATCAAGTGGGCCTAAAAAATTTTAATACAATATTCTTAGTGACAATAAACAAGAAGCTTATGTCCTTTACATTTTTGTAATGTAAAGTTGGGAGGGGGAAGTGGGAATGATAAATGCTTAAGTGTTAGTCCTAATAATTTTCAGCTTTCTTAAAATAAAATGGCATTAAATAAATATGTCAAGAGAAGTCTGTACTGACTTCTTGATCACAAGATACTCTGCCTACCGAAACAAGGCCTGCAGAACAGAAACATACAGCCAACCTGATGAATAAACAGGGTTTTAAGGCACACTAATAATCATTAAAAATCTCACTAATGCCAAGGATTGGTATCACTCCAGAAAGTGTTTCACACCATAAAAACAAATGACAGAAGTTTCTGAAATCATATCCATTTTTATATGACCAATTTTATGGCTGTATTGGGGTGGGGGAGGGGAGCAGGGCACACATCTACTCCTTTACCCAATTCTTGCACTTCTGGCCTTACTATTCCATACCTGGATATACAAGGTAGGCAGAAAAACATGCAGATTCACATCTTCAGCATTTTCTCCTAAGTCCCAGAACCTAGCCTGATTTACAGAAGCTTGGTACTCAAGTACTATTCAATCCCTATATGAAAAGGGAAGAATTTTTGCCCAACAGATGGGGAGGCAAAGGTAAAGTTTCAGGGAAAAAAAAAAACAGACCAAAAAAAACTAACTTTGGAGCTGATATATAGGAATAAGATAGATTCCACCTCCCTGTACAGATTCTTTACCCTAGGGTATCTCCTGGTTGATTTTGTACCATAGCTCCCTCTAGTGACTAAGTGAATTTCCCTAGCATTTACTCAAATAGGAGTGGAATACACCACTGTTTTTAGACACTTGGGATCCCTACAAAATTAATGTCTGTTCAAAAGTGTATTTGGTGAGACAAGCAACAGCTAAGAGAATTCAGCACCACCAAACCAGCCCTACAACAAATGCTAAAGGAACTTGTCTAAGTGGGAAACATAAGAAAAGGACCTACAAAAACAAACAAAAAAAAACAATTAAGATGGTAATAGGAATATACATATCGATAATTACCTTGAATGTAAATGGACTAAACGCACCAACCATAAGACACAGACTGGCTGAATGGATACACAAACAAGACCCATATATATGCTGTCTACAAGAGACCCACTTCAGACCTAGGGACACATACAGACTGAAAGTGAGGGAATGGAAAAAGATATTCCATGCAAATGAAAATCAAAAGAAAGCTGGAGTAGCAACAGTCACATCAGAGAAAATAGACTTTAAAATAAAAAATGTTACAAGAGACAAGAAAGGACATTACATAAAGATCAAGGGATCGGTCCAAGAGGAGATAACAATTATAAATATATATGCACCCAATATAGGAGCACCTCAATACATAAGGCAAATGCTAACAACTATGAAAGAGGAAATGCGAGGCAGAAATAGAGACACAGATGTAGAGAACAAACACATGGACACCAAGTGGGGAAGGCAGAGAGGATTGGGGGGGAATGAATTGGGAGGTTGGGATACCAAATCGTACACTCTAAATACATGCTGTTTATTGTCTGTTAACTGTAGCTCAATAAAAGTTCTTAAAAAAAAGTATATTTGGTGAGGATGAATACAGCATTCTAGGAAGGCTCTGTTTCCACTATCTTCACATTGATAATTCTATCGATTAATTGTAAAAGGAGTTAGCCACTGGCCTGATGGTTGAATGTTAACTCCTTTGAACTTTTTTTTAAGAGATGAAGATGAAACACCCAGGATCTACTTTAACTGTTTGTTCTGTTTCATTTGTGTTTTGCATACCTAACAGCCAGCCTCCTTATGGCAAACGCATGCATGATTTTTATCTCCCATAACCCAGCGAGGCATCTATTTTAAAATGTTTATTATGAGATTACTTCTGCCTAAATTAACTTCTCTGTGACAAAGACTACAAAAACACCAAGAGATTTTTTATAATAGAAAAAAAAATCCTTTTCTCCATTCCTACAAAATCACAACTACATTCAAGGTTTTTGTCAGGTAGAGCTTTCAAAAGTCAGCAAGAAGCACTGCCTACTCCCCCCATTTCCCCCCAAGTTCTCAATCACAAGAATAAGCTGGTATAAGTATACTGTAACTTCTTGGATCTGTATTTCAAGCAAGTTTCTGCCAAGATGACTATTTATTCAATAGACAGTCACAAGGGACACAATGAATAGATGTTTCCTTATCTCTTTACTTCATGCCAATCCCACCTTTTCCTACAGGATCAGATTGATCAATGTTCCTGTGAAAAAAAGTACCAGAAAAAATTACCCCTAGATAGAGCATTCCACTGTATAGGATGGGATGGCAGAATATTTCCTTTAATGGAGTACAACTGTTTTGAGTCCACCATAGCAACAGAATATAAAGAAATGTGAGTCATACCTTTTCTTGTGGCTGCTTCAGCCTAAAAAGATGGGGAGCTTACAGCTCAATTAATAAAGGATCCACAGTAACCCGTTTTTCACTCACATGCTAAAACTACACAGAAACTTTCGTTGTGTATTCTGTAACAGTTCTACAATCCCTTAACCTGAACTCTTTGGGGCAGATGTATTTGAAATTCAGAGCTTTTTGCACTTTATAATCATATATATATATATATATATATATATATATATACATACATATATACCCTTTGTCACATAACACCCTCAGCAAAGCCTATGGCAACTGACACGTCAATATTTCTGCAGGAAGACAATTTAGTTACACTAAGTGGAAAACAAAGGCATCGATTTTGGTAGTGTTTTACATTCAATTTGCTCAACAAAAAACTTTTTGGAGTTTTGGGATAAGAGGTTGTGAACCAGTTTTCTGCCTTTGCATTCTTCATACCGTGATAGAAATAAGTTAAACCAAAGGATGATTATAACAGAACTTCAGTCTAATACAGTTTCTCTCCTTTTAATACTATTTATGGTAAATACAGACATATAACTTATTTCGTTTGCAATTTCATTACAACTTCATGTACAAAGTAAGCAAAAAGGCACACAAGAAATTCATCTTAACAGAAACTTTGAGGAAAAAAAAATTCAAAAACCCCCAGCCCTAATGAGCAAGATATATTTCAAAGACAAAGTTAAAACTCTAGAATCATATTGAACTTAAGCACTACAATGAGGGGATACATGAACACTCCAATTTATTATAAAACTTAAGGGGAAAGACATTTTAAATAAGGGAAATCTGTTCATATTCCAGAGTATCTTCTTTAAATTAATAAAATTCAGATCCCAAACAATTAGGAATCAGAAAATGTGTTTCTTACCTTTTGTTTCCAGAAGGATGTGGGCTGAACAGCAAGGTGGGTTACTCAATCTGACGTTATGAAAAATAATTGCTTCTTAGAGACTTAAGTTTTTCCTTGGTTAGAAAATAAACTAATTATAGGCTCCCTACAATATCTAAGGGGACATAAATAGGGAGAAAAGGGGAAAATCCAAGACAGCTTTTAGTTCCAAAAGGGTGTGACTTTCTTCTAATAGCTGCTAATACAGGTAGAGGTTTAAGGTCTATTTTCTAAGACTGAAAAACAAAGTTTGCATCTCCCCTTAACAGCATTTAGCTGTCTTACTGAACTGGAAAATCTGCACCCCTCTACCTTTCATACACAGTTAAGTCCTCTCTAATCTTAAACAGCCTATACATCAGGGAAGTAATACTTTCTATCTCATTTCAATCTGCGGTTGGAACTAAAACTTTTAGTAGAGCACTTCCTTCAACTTAGCTTTAACGCACTAAACTTTGACTGAAGGCAATTTTCATTTTGGTCCTATTTGCAAAAGAGTCAATGAACACAAATGAACTCTGGCTTGCTCTAAGTCTAGCTCACATTAATCTTTCCAAAATTAAATGTCATGAAAAAATACCAACGTATATTCTACAGATGAAACAGAACTTGCTTTACATATTAAGTCTGCTCTGTAACAGTTTTTCTGAATTCTTACTTAACTAGTTACTCCCTTAATGAAACTATAGCAAGTGTTTTACTTACTTAAAATTGAGTTCTAATCTTGGACTTACTATCCCTTCTCTTCTTGACATTCCACAAGGTTCATTTAAATGTATTGGTTGGGTGACCTTATGCAAATCTTTGGGCCCATTTTCTCCACTACCAAGATTATTTCTAGTGGTTCCTAGGTTTGAAATTACATCACCTGAATAGCAGTCTGCTTCCAATTATAATTTACACCCAAGGGAAATGTTACGACTTAGCTATCTTTGGGGTGCAGAAAGAGTGGTTTGCTGGTTGTGACTAGCTATCAGGAAATTAGAAGAAAAAGATTGGAATTCTAAGTAAAAATGCCTCCCCCACTGCCAAGTTGAAAATTTAGCATCAAGTAAAGAGGCTATCAAGGGGCTGTCAGTAAAGATACAAAAATTAGTAGACTACAAGGTGTAATCACTGCTTTTGGTATGTCTGGATACAGAATAACTTTATGCTTGAGAAGACTTCCAAGGCAAAATTCTAAATGCCCAGCTTTTTATTAGCAATGATTCAAATAAGCAGTTAATCTTCTAGTCTGCTACTCACATTTCAAACAGAAAATGTGATTTCTGGTAGAAATTCTAATCTGTGCTGAATTTAATACTTACCAATTTTTCAGATGAGTTTAATCTCATTGAGAAACTCAAAGGCTAACACCAACATTAATTTACTAGTCCTCACCAGATTTTGCACAAAACCCTACGCTGTCTAGATGATAACCAAAAATAAACATCTATAAACTTGTAATCATTTTTAAATCAAAGCTCTGAAGCTTATCCTTCAGAGACTAGATCACCCAAGTCATTACATACACAATTGCCTTATTCTCACTTTTTCTTATTTTCCCCTCAAGACTTTTACAACAATTAACAGTAAGAGATGGCTAATATCATTTATTTGAAAATTCCTTTCAAGAATCTTTAATTTACTAACACATAAGCACAAGAATCAGAATCTTACCAATTTAAAGTATTAGCTGAGACTAGTCAACCAGTAAAAAATCTTACAAGAGGAAAAAGGACAACCATGCATAGTTTTTTAAAAAATGTTTATTTTTTTCAAAGAAAAATGGCAATAGCCAATTGGAAACCTACTTATTCTTCAACTCCAATTTTGTTTTCTTTAAATTTAGAAGTGACTTACTGATTTACTATTTTAAACAAACCCCCCCTTTCCCCTTTAAATGTTTACCATCTACTCGTGCTGAATCCTTCCAAGGAGATTGCTCCAGCGTATATCTCCAGGTCCTCGCTTTGCTCCTTTTACCAAAAAATGCAAAACACAATTCCATCGTGCATCTTAAGGGCTCCAATCGTCAAAAATAGGAAAAAAAAAAATCTTTGGAATAGCCAATTAAGTTGAATAAAAAAAAAAAAAATCCACACGAATGCGGTTTGGTTGGGGCAGGAATCCACTCCTATGTTCCTGGTAATCTGATCCCGCTCCATGAATCCTTGTTATTCATCCTCCCTATCCTATCCACATTATGATTTGAATCCAATGATCCAGCTCCAAGGATTGGGATCCAGTGAGCCCTCTCCAATCCAAACCTTTATAACCAGCAAAACCAAAAAAGAGGAGGCAAAATGTTAGATACTGTAATCAAAAAAGGTTTCTGGGGAATGATGAGTTATGTCTGTCATCAGTTTAACAGATGTACATCAATAACTATCAAATTCCCCAAAACAAGTTTCTGAATGGTGTTCAGATAAATTTTAGAAACTTAATCATCATAGAGACTAATTGGAAGAAGCATTTTATATTTACAGTTCAACTGATAATGCCAACACTTGTTACTGTACAGCGTATTACAGGTTTTGTGGTTGCAAAAAGTTATGTAGTTGAAAAGTTTACTGGTATTGCTACCCACCTAAGTCTAAACTAAATCTAATGCTCCCATCTGTAATTTAATTGGTAAATTAAAGTGTTTTAAACATGAGTCAATTATGAATATTAGTTTAAAGGGGAAGGTGAGACTTAAAAGTATTCCCAACTATATTATCTACACCAATACGTTGGAATTCTATATTTTGCTTTCATTTTGTCTTAAAAAAAAATGAAGTAGCAACGCTATATCAGTCACACAGAGGACATGCAGATTTAGCAGTATTGATATTATACTCTATCTGGTTGGAATTAAAGACACCCTGTACCCACACGTACACCAACAGCAGGTCACACATTAACAGTTGTAACTAAGCATTGTGACAAATTAGCCAGTTCTTCCCACATTAGTCCCTATTAAAACAAAAAAGGGAAGGGAGCAAAATAAATTGTTACAAAATGGGCAAAGTAATTTTGCCACAATTGCCAAGGTTTAAAGAGCAAAGCAATTGCAGCTAAAGGTAACTGCATAAGATGTTTGCAAGTGTTTTAAGGTAGGTGTATATAATCATTTTAAACCCTTGCCTTTTAGTATAAGGTCAATACTGCCAATTTCATCTGTGACAATAGCACTTGGAGTCATACCATTGCCTCCATTATTGATCTGATCCTCCTCAATCCTCCTTTTGACAATCCTAAAATGATTGAAATGTGCTCCACAATCCTTAATCCAAAGCATTCTTAATCCATCTCTTCAGATATGTCTACAGAAAGACACATGAAAAGCAAGATAAACATAAGAACTTCCCCAGGTAAGATAACCACAAACACCCCCAACATCCCAGTTCACACAAACCAGAGCAGAACAGACATTTACACAGTATCACAGTCTGAAGAGCATGGAGAGTTAACTAAATTTAAACAATCCTGTCTATGACATCACTTAAAATACAATTTATCAGACATGAGGGGAATGTAGATGTTAGGAGCAAGGGGATATTACACAAGAATGCAATTCAACACTTTAGCCCATTCTGAACAAAACAGTTTGAATTAAAAAATGAAAAGATTGTACTGAATAAAGGAAAACTGTATACAACATGGGTTCTACAAAAAGTGTCACCAATCATCTTTATGTACGAGAGCGAGATCTGCTATGACGGGGAGAATAGCGTGGTGATCCTCTGCTTCTCCTTGGGGAATAACTGCGACTCCTGCTGTTGCTTCTGCTACGGCTTCTGCTACGACTACGGCTTCGAGATCGAGATCTTCCATAACTTGGACTTCTGGGCCCATCAACTTTAACCCGGATGTAGGCAGTTTCTCCCTATTGAATAGACAGAACTTTCGATTGAAAGATCTAAGCTTTCACCTGTCTTCAGGCATGCTGAATGAATACAATGTAACTTAAACCAGAGGCACTTTACTGGGTTTATCTGGACACCCTTGCCTGAATCTTACCTTCAAATTCCAATGTTAAGACCACTGTATCCAATTCTGGCCAAAGAAAAGAATAAGTGTATAACCTACCTCATGAGATCTAAACTTAGTGTTATCCAGTTTTCGAACTGCATAGGTCATATCTTCTTTCCGTACAAACTCCACGACACCAGTGCCATCTCGGTAAACATCAGCATAACATACATCACCTGCTTCACGCATGTGATCCTTCAAATCCTGCCAGCTTCCACTTGGAGGCAGTCCTGAAAAAGTTATTTTTTTTTTCAATACCAATTATCCTATATTCCACATTAAACTTAACTTTAAGTAACATTACAACAAAGATTACTTTTAAATGAACGACAAACCTTAACATCCTAGGTTAAAGAGTTGTTAAGATTCTGGAAATTAAGAGCCCAAAATTATTTACAAAGTAAGATCTTCATATT
Source organism: Hippopotamus amphibius kiboko (assembly GCF_030028045.1). Taxonomy (NCBI): domain Eukaryota; kingdom Metazoa; phylum Chordata; class Mammalia; order Artiodactyla; family Hippopotamidae; genus Hippopotamus; species Hippopotamus amphibius. Next base: position 26,388,690 of record NC_080202.1, on the reverse strand, counting down.
CTAGGTACTGCAGTCTAATTTGGCAAATCTCAAATACAGTAATCCTTGTTTACTAAGTTCACCCATGAGACTCAAGTAATTTAAGACGTGGCATGAAAACCTGCATTTGTCAAACTAGTCATGCAAGGAAAACTTTCAAGTGGTTTCCGTCCCCTTTCATCAACCCGCACGGAACGGTCAACTCACCAGAGACAACCACTCTGTTTTCAGAACGCCTGGATGGGGGGCCATAGCGGCCTCGGGGAGCCCCGCCACCTCCACCCCCGCCGCCGCCTCGGCCGGTACCGCGGCCGCTTCGAGGAAACTCCACCCGCAGACGGTATCCATCGTAATCATAGCCGTCGCGACCATACACCGCGTCTTCCGCATCCCTGCGTGATCATGGAAAGCAAAGGGGTAAGAAAAAGGGCCGGGAGGGGCGGCTAAGTCGGTCTGGGAGCTAGCTGCCCCCCGCACATGCGCACCGGGGGTGGAAGAGCCCACATGCGCTGCAATAATAGGAATGGCCCCTCCCCCACCCAGAAGCACGCCAGGCTCCCGACCACTACAGCAGCCCTCAGCGCCTCAGTTTCCCGCTCCGAGCCTGCGAGTCGGCTCTGGAGACGTCCGGGGGCCCAGCCATCAGAGAAGCCTCACCGACTCGGCTCCTCACTCCACTCCTGCATGAGCGGTTCGTCTTGCTCCCAACCGTACAGCCCACGTCCCCATTCTCTATGTGAAGGCCTTAGCGCCTTCCCCAACTACTCCAACCTATTTCCTCAAGGCCACAAGACCCTGGCCGCCTCACCGCGGGTCCTCGAACTCAACGAAGGCGAAGGGCGGCCCTCCGCGGCGGTTCTTCAGATCGATGTCGCGGATAGCACCGTATTTGTAGAACACGTCCTCAATGTCCTTGGTTCGGATGTCTGGAGGTAAGTTCCCCACGTAGATGCGGCAATCGTTGTTCCCTGCCGGCCCACGAATCACACCACCTCCCGACATGGCGGCGACGAAAAGCGCGGACTCAAGAACAGGCCTTCCCACCAAACCTAGCGAGCAGCAGAGCGAGCCCGCAGCGACACCACGTCTCTCGCGGCCTCTCCAAAATGGCGCCTTTATCAGCTCGGCGCACGGATATGGGGGGGAGGGAGGAAGAGAAGCGGGAGGAAGCAGCTATTCGATCTCACTACGCACGCGCAAGAGCGTAACGGGTGCTGCGAAAGGGACGCTGGCGCACGCGCGACGTCACCCTCCGCGCGAAGGGAAAAAAAGTTCCCGCGTTTCCGATTTGCCGAGAGATTTGCGAATGGAGTGACCCGCTGAGTGGGAAAGATTAAATACAGAGCCCTGGTAAAGGGGGTTATTAATCTCTGTCGAGTCCTAAAGAATAATCATTTTAACCAGGAATGGGTCTTTTAAAGCAACGGTGCCCTGGAAGGATTTGGTGAAACCTAGCCTAGAGCTTTGTCCCACCATGCTCTGCGGTGTTAACGGCCTTTGGCGGGAAAGACTCCCGGGGGCGGAGTCAAAGGGGGAGGGACCGGGCGGTTGCTCCGGAAACGGGGGCAGCCTTGGACGTTTCCGGGTGCAGCCCTGGAGAGTGCGCCTAGATTGGGAGTTGAGTTGGTGATTTAACGCAGAGCCAAGCCGTGACTTTGTCTTTCCTACCCGTCTCCTGCGAACCGATGGTGCGCTGCTCAGACAAGTGTCTAATGTAGGGGAACCCAGCTTAGATTCCTTAGTAAATATTCTACGCTAAGTACCGTTCCATCTTCGTTTCAGAACCGAGTTTTGTATATAGCTCAGTTCAACGCTCCTTGTGCTAGCGGCGGTGATTCGTGCTGACCAGCCGCTGGTGGTACCTGCCAACCAGGGCCCAGACCTCTGCTTCTCTCTTTAATCGCTCATCGCTAGGCCTAACGCAGCGGAAAGGTCCAGCGAAGGTTGCAGAATAAATTGTCCCTGTTATTTCTCCAACGCCTTTCAAAGAACGAGAAAAAGCGTGCCTGCCTCAGTGTATTGCACAATCCTGAAGTTCCTTCCTTTTTTTTGAAGTCATTACCAGGCCTCTCAAGTAATGTGAATGAACACAATGAATGTGTGAGGACTGCTGTGACCACTGGAGACCACAGTTACTGCTCAGGACTGGTCCAGGGAGATAAGAACTTTTTACATTTTTTCCACATCTGAAATCTGGACTTTTATATAAAATGCTGGGATTTCTAAATATTAGTGATGAATTAAAATAAAAAAAAAAACAAACCCTGCAGTCATAAATATGCTGAAAGAGATCTGCACCCTAAGTGTAAGGTTGATTTTCTTCATATTATGTATTTATTTGCAACAGCCTCTCTCCCCAGGGGTGTGAGGCAGTTTACAGAGATACCATAAAACATTACTAAAACTGGACGGAGAAATCATGGGGAAAATAAGGGAGGAGGATTAAAATGAAGTTATTGATAAGGTTAGTACACAAAATGCCTACAGTAAGAATCTGGTGAGTTCCTAGCGATGGACTGCAGATTTGTCTCTGGCCGTCCCGGAAGTCACAGTAAAGAAGGGAACACAATATGTTTAAAATGCAAAGTGCCTTTGAAATTAAAAAAAAAGATTGTTTAGGAGAAGAGCATTTTTTCAGTTCTTAAAGTTAATTGAATGTATTTTACAAATGTTTCTCAGTAATCCCAAAATACAAATTTAATTTGCTCCTCAACAGGTCCATAGAGAATCTTTGGTAGGCCTTGAAATCTCTGTGGTGGTTTCCAAAATTATGTGTATATATGTATGTACTTTTTTGTCTGTTCTTTAGATCATCCTTCAATGACATATTTTTAAACTGAGCTTTCAGTTTAAGAAGAGAAGGGCCCTGGGACTTTCCTGGTGGTCCAGTGGTTAGGACTCCTTGCTTCCACTGCAGGGGGCATGGGTTCCATCCCTGGTCAGGGAATCCCACATGCCACGGGGCAGCCAAAAAAAAAAAAAAGAGAGACAGAGAGAAGACCCTGATAATTTCTAAAATGAGAAGCTGCCCAAAAGAAACACTATTTCAACAGATTTATTCATTTTCTAAGACTATCCTACTTGGTTAGCAGCAGAAGAGATGAGAATTTTTAAAAAATTGTAGGCGTATCATGTATTGGTTCTTACATTCAATATTTATTTACTGAGCACATTTTCTTTCTAACTTTATCCATCAATTTACGATTATTCAGGTTCATCTTCTGTTGATTAATGTTAAGTCAATAATAACTGAAGTGATTTAAACATAGGTGCTTTTAATTTCAAGGCATTTTCATTCCAGAAAAATAAGAAAACCATGAATTTGCTTTGATTTATTCTTGTCCAATTTAATGCAGTCATTTCTGAGTTTGTTCAGTTCGTAGGAATACAAGGCAAAATTTAATATAGAGTGAATAGGACATTCATGTTTCTCTGTCAGCCTATTTTATTGTATATGAGTGTAACCAAATGATAGGTTCTGGGGTCTATGACAAGGTCAGGGTGTAGCAGGAAAAGTCTGGATGGCCGTTTACCAAGGTCTCCTAGGATGACATTATCTTGGAGATTATTACATTTAAGGGTGTGATCTTATACTATCAGTGTCCCACAGAGTTTATTGGCATGTTTTAGTCCACAAGAGTGAAAAAACAAGAAAGCACATAAACCAAACCATTTGTTCATTTGTTAGGCAGTGAAGCAGATTTATTTTTAATAACTGGGATGTTCAAATTGTACACACCAAAAAAACTTTTTGTTAGCTGTGGAAAGTAAATCAGGCAGTTTGTTAGTAAATGAGGAATCAAAACAAAATGAGGTGAATCATTTTGAGACATGTCTCGTTCAGATCCTGGTGAGACCTGGAAAATGATCCCTGCCCACAACAGAGTGTACCTCTTTGAAGACAGGAAACTTCATACCCTCTGGATTTTGTATCTCTGTTCGCTGAATAGTGCTGACTGAGTAAAGGTTGGCAATTCTCTTTCTGTAGGCTAATCTTCATGCAGACTTTCTCTAAACAGTGTACTAGACCGTTGATTAGATCTTTGCTGACCAGATTACAGCCACTTCCTTTTGCCTCCTGAGATTATATCCTCGTCTTAGGGGTTTAGCGTGTTTCTAAACTCCTCAGTTAACACGTTCACAGACAGTTTTATGGATTGCTCTCATAACCAGCTAATTTATTAAGTATGGATTTTACCAGTTTGTCTCAGAAGCTGCCTAATTTTCAACACTGTTGCTGTATATGTAAAGTTACTTCCTCAAAAAGAAACTTTTTAAATGGTTTTGATCCAATCCAGTAAGTATAAACTAGTGTCAACACTATACTGTACCCTGAAAATAATTATTTGGGGAAAAAAAGGAAAAGAAATTCAAAGAGTTAGTTACCATAAGCGTTGAAATCACAAGACTCACTTTATTTCAGTGTTTTTCCTAGCACTTAAAACTCTATGCCTGCGGTGATAGTTATACAACTCTGTAAATATACCCAAAATCATTGAACTGTACAAGTAAAGCAAGCGAATTGTATGGTATGTAAATTATAAATCAATAAAAAAATTTTTTAAGTGACTAGGGAAAAGATATCTCCACAATCAGCAAAATCACTCTTCAGTACCATTCCCCTAAAGGCTTTTTTTAAGACTTGGAGGTATTCTAGAGTAATTTGCACTGAAATAAGGCTTCCCTAATCCAGAAATTCTGTTTTCAGTATTTGTGTGTCAATCCCTACTGTCATTTATGGGGATAACTGTTAGTTTTACTAGGTAAAGAGACATAAAGATTAGGAATACTTAATTTGGCTGTGAATAGCAGTCACCTCCAGAAAGAGTTCACTTGCGTAATTCTCTATTCCCTTGTTCCACTTATTTTAGTGATTAATATTCTTTGAAAAGGGAAGAAATATTAGTAGTGTATCTTTTTGTTTCATTTATTTTTGTCTCATCTTCCCTAGTAAACTATGTTGAGGACAGATTGCTGCTGTAACTCCCTTTATTATCAGTAAATTTTCTGTTAAAATAAATATTGACTATTCACTGACTGCTCTTTGAAAAACATGGGACTTTAGATGAGCAGGATGTTGTTTCTATGGAAACTGTATCATGTTTCTGTCAGTGGATAGACACAATGGGTACCAGGATTGTTTTTCATTTCACAGTGTAATAATGATAGCCACTTTTCAAGCCCAAAGAAATCATCTAATAATATAGTCTTGGTAATCTTATTTTAGGACTGGCCTCCCTCATTCTTTGATTCTTCTTGTTTTGTTTTTGTTTAATTCTGCGCATCTTTATTGTCCCATTATGGATAACAATAGTATATGATTTTCCTGGAAAACAGCTCTTAAAATGATCTATTACAAAGAGATATATTTTCACCATGTCTCCTTCTTCCTATTAATATTATTATTCCCTCTCTCCTTCTTCCTGCCTAAGTTTTTTCTCTTAAAAATTAAAACTCCACATCATCATATTGTACATTTCTTAATTGGAATAAATGGCTGTTTAAAGAATTATAATAAAAATATGGCAGATATGCTTTAATAAAAATGCTACCTTTTGGGGGCAGTTTTATAGTGCGAGTCCTACATAAGTGTTATCTGTTAGTAGTAGTAATGATGGTATTATGTGTTAATACTGCTGTCAAGTATGTTAGAAATAATTTCAATAAAAAAATTTTTATTTGAAGTTTTGAGAGTGTGACTTTTTTTTTCCCTTTATTGTTTTAAAAGTTAGATTAGCTGAAAACTCTCAGAATTGCTTTTCTAAATTTGCTTGCAGAGTTGGGTAGTTGCAACATAGACTACATGGCCCACAAGCCTAAAATATATGGCTCTTTGCGGAAAAAGGTTGCCAACCTCTGGCCAAGAGGGAGAAACCTGCTTTTGTAATTTTTGCTTAAACCTGATTTAAAAATTCAGTTTTGTCACGTTCTCTCTCTAGGTGTTTTTGTTGGGTAATATATTGTTAATGGTTGTAAACATAAGTAATAGACTTTTTCAAGTGATATGTTGCTTACACATGCTTCAGCAGCCATTACTACAGTTTAATGTGAAGGTAACCTGCAAGCCTGCTGCTCTGCTCTGGCTGGCTGCATTTTTTTTTTTTTTGGTAGTCTCGCTGACTCGAAGTTGCTTGTCGTAAGCGTGCAGATTTCTGTAATCGTTCTTTTATTTACTATTTGTTATTAATTAATTAATTAATTAATTTAGGCTGTGCCAGGTCTTAATTGTGGCATGCATGCAGGATCTAGTTCCCCAACTAGGGATGGAACCCGGGCCCCCTGCACTGGCAGTGTGGAGTCTTACCACTGGACCACCAGGGAAGTCCCCTCTGTAATAATTCTTGCATTGAAGTAATGTTGCATGCAAAGAATCCATATAGGTTTTGTTCTAAGTAAGTATCTATTAATGTTCATTCATTATGGAATTTGTAGATGAAATTTCCAAAATTTGAAGATTGTGTTCCATAGTTCTGGGAGCCCAGCAGCTTTCAGGCCGATGCTAGTACCGCACTCTGGCCCCAGAGAATTACTAGATGTGGATACCCGGGTAGTCTACAATCTACACCCATGCCCATGGAGTCCTTCCTTGTCTGACTCCCACCTGCCTCCATGTGGTGAGGAGCTCACCAGCTACAGTTCCTTCCAAGTTAATTTCTACTCTTCGTAGAATCCAGACTCCAGAGAAGGGAAAGTTCTTTCCCTTGATTCAGAGTCTCCATTTGCTGTCTTGGGATCTATCTTTATATAAGACGATTGAGAATGAGAATGTTTACTTTTAAAGGAATTTCCTCTCTTTTTGCAGGAATGTAACCTTTCCCTCTGCCTTCAACAGAACAATTTCATCAGGTCCTTATGGGCCAACATTGATACATTTTCCAAAATCTGGATTGTTCACAATTAATACCACAGGTAGGACCTTCTCACTGCATTGTCAAGGTTGAACCTCATCAGCCAAACATGATGCAGTACATTTTTCTTTTTCCAGTTCCAGTTCTCCTGGTAAGTGATGAAAAACAAGTTTGAGTATCCTTTATGTGGTCTTCTGGATCTCAGTTTCTGATATAGTGCAAGCCACAGCTTAAATAAGAACATACACATCCCCATAAAAAGATATCTACATCCATATAGAGATAAGTATTTCTATCTATACACTCCTAGTTCCCCATAATAATTTTGCAGTGGTGTAGCATGTGTTTGCCAAAAACAATGATTTAATGCCCAAGTATTGGGTTGGCCAAAAAGTTCGTTCGAGGTTTTCTGTAACATCGTACGGAAAAACCTGAACGACCTTTTTTGGCCAACCCAATAATATATTCAACTTCTCAGTCTAAAATATCTGCAGTCAGAAAAGAGCTTTCTTTGTAATTTTTCCCAAGGTAAGTGGGTGTTATTTTAAATTTGTGCAACTGGAGAGCCCCATTAAGTAGGCTTCCTAACACAAAAGAAACAGTCTAAAGGATTATTCATATCTTCCACCTTTATAGATACAGTAACTGCTTATCACCTTAAAATGTGCTTTCCTAGCTTCAACTAAATCCAGGCTTTATAGACATTTCTATAAATTATTGGCATTTCTGTTAATGTTTTATCAAGTCACAATTCTAGAACCTTTCTTATAAATTCTTAGTTTGCAAGTATACATATGAATATTTGGGGCTCTAGTTACAGTTCCCATCTGACAGTGTATTCTTTTGTTTGTTTGTGGGCTTAGTAGCCCCTCAGAGTGTGGGATCTTAGTTCCCCAACCAGGGATTGAACCCACGTCCCCTGCATTGGAAGGCGGATTCTTAACCACTGGACCACCAGCAAAGTTCCCTGACCGCATACTCTTAAAGTTCTCTAATTGCCCTTAGAAGGATATAATTGTCTCTCTGCAGTCAAGGAGACTGTCTCTCCACCTCTGTGACTTTGAAATGCCACCCAAAAATAGCCCCCTTTTGATATGAGCTGTATAAATAGGGCTAGACCAAGCTATTTGCCATCTCCCCGCAGATGACTTATAATTTGGTGTCCCTTCAAACTGATACTCTTTAGTTTCTCAACTATTATTTAAATAGGAGATTTAAATAATTTTCTCAATAAAACAACAACAACAAATCAGAATATATTTCTCTAGATGTTTATGCACCAATTTGTCTGCAACTATTTGAATGCCAAAGCCATGCCCTGACAGACTCAGGGTCTTCCCTGCAGAGCTTCAAGCCCTTTTGAGCCTTTTAAATAAAAGTAAGTAGTAGGACTTCCTAGGTGGCACAGTGGTTAAGAATCTGCCTGCCAATGCAGGGGACACGGGTTCGAGCCCTGCTCTGGGAAGATTCAACATGCCACAGAGCAGCTAAGCCCATGTGCCACGACTATTGAGCCCATGTGCTGCAACTATTGAAGCCCATGCGCCTAGGGCCCGTGCTCCACAACAAGAGAAGCCACTACAATGAGGAGCCTGCGCACCACAATGAAGAGTAGCCCCCACTCGCAGCAACTAGAGAGAGCCCGTGTCCAGCAACAAAGACCCAACACAGCCAATAAATAAATTAATTAATTAAAAAAAATAAATATATAAAAGTACGTACTTGTTTGGGGATGGTATAAAGTAATAGAGGCTCTCACTAAGCATGATTTTCACTGTACCATGTTATTAAAGTGGCTTTCAAAGTTTACACCATTGTTTTTACACCAACCAGCTTCTGTTAGTAATGCTTCAGTAATAAAACAACCCCCCAGATCTCAGGGGCTTAACAAACTAGAGAAGGTTTACTTCTTGCTCATGTTACTTATTGGCAGCCAGGGGTAGGCAGAGGCACTTCTCTGCATACCTTATTCAGGAATCCGGAAATCTGGTGCGGTGGAAAGATATACTTTGAACAAAATGGGTTTTTGTTTAAATCGCCTATCGCCTATACCATTTACTATCTGTGTGATCTTGCATAATACCTTAACATACTTAAGCCTCTGTTTCTTCATCTATAAAATGGGGGGGGGGGATAATAATAATACTCCCAGGGTTGTTGTGAAGGTTAAATGAAATAATGTGGAAATCAACTAGCAGTAGAGTGCTCTGGGCACAGGTTTTCAGTAATTAACACTGGTTTTTATTCAGGCTCTAAACAACTATGGTCTTAGATTTTCAATGTTTTTGGTTCAGATGTTGTTCCACGTTACTCCTCTTTGGAAGAAGGAAGAAGTGAGACTCAAGTGAGTCTGTCTTGGGACTAACTTGATATTGTGGATAGACAGCTTAGTAGAAAAGAAAGTTGGCGGTCTTGCCTAAATTAGATTTTGTTTGTTTTTGTTTTTGAGAGGGGAGATATGGCCTATGCTGGAAAGAAGTTGAGAAATCCTCTCCATGTATCACACAGAGAAACAGAAGTGCTCCTGGCCACGCAGGACACACCCTCTAGTGCTATCCAAATATGTAACTAGAGGAAGTGTGATGTAGCTCTTTTGTCTTTCTGTGTTTGTGAAGCATGTCTCCCTTGTGGAAAAGCTGACCGGATGATTCAAAACTCCCTGATCAATGTAATGCTTTTCTTTGTTTCTCAGGGCTTGTCTTTTTTTCTTTTAACCAACTAGTTGGAAAAACATCTTAGGTTCCCCCTTGCTAATCTGGTGTGCTGGGCAGGAGCCTGTTTTTGGAAAAGTACAGACTTTGGAGTTAAACAGATATGAATTTGAACCCTGACACCTCCACTTACTAGTTGTATTACCTGGGGCGTCTAAGTTCATCTTCTTTTATTCATTGATTCATCTATTTGTGTATTCACTCTCATTCAGAACATTTCTGGAACACCCTCACTGTCCTGTGGGTACAAACATAAAGTCACGTGACACCTGCCCAGGACAGTTTGCCCTCGGTCTACCACAGTAGCCTACAAACTTTCCTGACCATCAATAGAACATTTTTGAGCACAAACCCTTCACATATGTACATTTTAATATATTGCGTACGTGACTTCTATACAATTGTGCACATAATAAGACATTTGATTTTAAAATGTGTAGTAGTGTCTCACATACCCCCTGGGTGCGTACACCCAATTTTAGGGGCTTCTGGCCTAGTGGTCAGCTTGTCTGAGCTTCACTTTCCTCATCGTTAAAACTGTGATGATGAAATCTTTCATGGTATTGTTGCTCACTCATTCTATTAACACATTTCATTGAACGCTCTCCAGTGCTAGATTCTGTCTGAGGGACTAGAGATAGAGTGTTAAATGTCAATTGTATTTTTTACTGTCTAAGGGGAAACTTCCATTGAGGGGGATACTATTATACCTACTTATGTTTTCATTGATATTCAATACAGTTGGCCTTCTGTATCTGCAGGTTCTGTATGTGCACATTCAACCAACAGCAGATTGAAAATATTTGGGAAAAAAAAAATTCCCAGAAAGTTTCAAAAGCAAAACTTGAATGTGTTGTATGCTAGTGACTATTTACATAGCATTTACATTGTATTTACAACTATTTACATACTATTTGCATTGTATTAGGTATTATAAGTGATGGAATAAAATTATTTTAAGGCAGGACAAGAGAAATTAAATGTAAAATTCTCTCTCTGCCTGTTTGAACCACTATCCCGCTCCCCTTTAGCATGCATTGTGCATCTTCATTATACATTAACTAGATCTCCTTAGAAGACACAGGAATGCCTACTCACCAAAAAAAAAAAAAAAACCCAATTTCCTCCTGGCGCCAGCAAGGTAACTCCTTAGGAGATAACATTCCTTTCTCAATCCTGTAAGGTGTCACAATAACCCACTATTCACATTGTTGGACTGTGCAAACTGTCAATGTGTTACTTTGATGTATGACCCTTTGTCTCAAAAACTTATATAACTGTGCCTTGACCTCTAACAGGTGAAACAGTCCTCAGAGCTTTCAGAAAGACTGTCTCCTAGGTTATAATCCTCAGGTGGCTTGAATAAAATTTTCCTTGTTTCTCTTAGATTGCCTATTGATTAATTTTTTGTTGGAGATTTAAAGTATATGGGAGGGGGACTTCCCTGGTGGTACAGTGGTTAAGACTCCATGCTCCCAATGCAGGAGCCTGGGTTCCATCCCTGATCAGGGACCTAGATCCCACATGCGTGCCGCAACTAAGAGTTCTCATGCCTCAACTAAGGAGCCCGCCTGCCACAACTAAGGCCTGGTGCAACCAAATAAATAAATAACTAAATATTTAAAAAAATAATAAAGTATATGGGAGGATATGTTTAGATTATATGCAAATACTATGCGATTTTATATAAGGAATTGAGCATCCACAGATTTTGGTATCCACAGGGAATCCTGGAAACAATCCCCTGCAGATACTGAGGGATGACTGTATATCAAAATTCTTAAGTTTTAAAATCTAATTTTTTCCTAAACTTAAAAATATCTTGATAATTATTAATCTAATCATACATTGTATAATGGTAAGATCTATTATTTTAACTTATTCTATGATTAATATTCAGTTAATACCTACATTTAAAAGATTCAATCCTCAAACATTTAGCAATTATATAAGTAGTTCATCAAATTTTATTAAATATTTGAAGTACACATTTAATATATCTGATTCAAACACTTCAAAGTCTTTTTTTTTTTTAAGATTTTTTTTTTTTATGTTGACCACTTTTAAAGTCTTTATTGAATTTGTTACAATACTGCTTCTGTTTTATGTTTTGTTTTTTGGCTCCGAGGCATGTGAGATCTTAGCTCCCTGACCAGGAGGGAACCCTTACCCCCTGCATTGGAAGGTGAAATCGTAACCACTGGACCACCAGGGAAGGCCTCACTTCAAATTCTTAACATTAGTTCTACATTAGTTAGGGTTCAATGCAGGAAACAGAAACACTCTAGATGTTTTAAGCTGAAAGGGACTAAATACAGGAGATTAGGCACTTACAGAACTGTTGGAAGAAATGGAGGAGTGGGCTCAAGGTGGACCTCTAGGTGTGACTCCCAGAACATTGCATAACTGATCTCTCAAGAATATTGCTTCCTCTGCCACAATCAGGAAAGTGGAGATCAGGAAGCCAGAACCTGAACGCTTGAGCCAAAAAAACAAAAACAAAAACAAAAAAACCCAACAAAACTTGGCACACCGCCTAAAATGCTATTCAGTGATCACAGAGCTGCAGTAGCCACCACCACAGTTGCCTTGTCACTGAATTGTGCTATCTGCCACTGCTGCAATTACTTCTCAACACCCAAGAAGCTGGGGACCGGACACTGGCAACTCCAAATTTTACCAGTGCTACACCCTGCAAAGTGTCAGGAAGATGGACCTTGCCATACTCCTATCTTCTGACTTATGTGATCATTGTTGCTCATGTGTATAATGTAATTCCTCTAAGTGAATTGAAGCCTCCATGAGGAAAGGTGTCATGATTTCTTTTTATTTTTCAGCCTGTAGCACAGGTACACAGAATTTGTTCAGCAAACATACACTGATGCTTGAGTATTCAGTACTCAAGATATTTGGTCTTGTCATTTTGGTGCCTTGGTTTTGATTGATTATTCTAATCTCCCATCTCCTTCAGCTCAACTTCCAGTGTGCCAACCTTAAGCAACTGAGCATGCACAGTAAGTACTGTTGAAGAACTGGATCACTTCCATGGGCAATTGGTCATCCGTTGTAGACATTATTGTACATCCACTGTAGACGTTATTATGTGGTTATAAAACATCTGCTGATAATAGATGTTTAGTAGTGGTTGTCTACAAAAGAAGAGTTTTATAGTTTGTTATATTAGGGTACCAGTACATCTAACTTCATTTATACACAGAGCCCTAACTGCACAAATGTGTTGGGAACAGTGCCCATATATAACACTCATGGCCATCGTGCAAATCTAATAAAAAGAAAAATTTCCTAAGGTAACACTACTCACCAACCCAATAGTTACAAAATTTGGGACTTCCCTGGAGGTCCAGTAGTTAAGACTGCACGCTCCCAATGCAGGGGACCCGTGTTCGATCCCTGGTCAGGGAACTAGATCCCACATGCTCCAACTAAAGACCCGGTGAAGCCAAATATTTTTTAAATATTATAAAATTCTATTTAGAAAATTAACCAAATTCTCTTCAACTTTCAGATTAAAATCACAAATATGAATCAAAGCTTTTCAAACAAATCATGATTCTGGAAGACTTCTGATTTTAAGATGGCAGAGTATAGACATTTCTGTCCCATTCTCATCTGAAAAAATACAAGTACAGAAATCAGAAATGCAAACTCAGTTTTTTATGAAACTAGAAGACATCTGAGGCCTTAAATCATACATGAAAGTAGAAAGTGGAAGTAGAGGGACTTCCCTGGTGGCACAGTGGTTAAAAAAAATGCCTGCCAGTGCAGGGGACACGGGTTCAATCCCTGGTCCGGGAAGATTCCCACATGCCACAGAGCAGCTAAGCCCGTGCGCCACAACTACTGAGCCTGCGCTCTAGAGCCCATGAGCCGCAACTACTGAGCCCGCCTGCTGCAACTACTGAAGCCCGCACGCCTAGAGCCTGTGCCCCGCAACAAGAGAAGCCACTGCAATGAGAGGCCCGCACACCACAAGGAAGAGTAGCCGCTGCTTGCCACAACTAGAGGAAGCCGGTGTGCAGCAACGAGGACCCAACACAATCAATATAAATAAATAAATAAATAAATAAATAAATAAATAAATATATTAAAAAAAATGAAGTACTGAAGCACACTACAACGTGAATGAACTTTAAAAACATTATGCTAAGTGAAAGAAGCCAGTCACAAAAGACCACATAACATATAATTCCGTTTATATGAAATGTCCGGAATAGACAAAGTAGATTAGTGGTTGCCTAGGGTGAGAGTTGGGAGAAAATGGTGGTGGGGGTATGTGGCTGCGAATGGGTATGGAGTTTCTTTTGGGTGGGATGAAAATGCTCTGGAATTAGATGCTGGTGGTGGTTGCACAATTCTGAGAATATACTCAAAAACCATTGAATTGTACAGTTTTAATTGTACATTTAAACATTGAATTGTACATCTTAATGGGTAAATTGTATGATATGTGAATTATATCTCATTAAAATTGATATTTTATTTTATTGACATTTAATTATTGGTTGATGGTAAGCATCTTTAAATATTGATATTTTAAAAAATGCCATCTAGCACTGTGCCTGGCCCATGGCAGAGACTGAAATAAAAGTTCTTTTTCACTTTTCTCTTCCCCAAATTTCCCTACCCAGACACCCCTGAAAGACTTCCTAGATTTTTTTCACCTCTGACAGGATTTTTACCTACCACTCACTGTCTTAGAAATTAAGATTTTCTCTTTTCACACAAATACCACACCGTTTAGATCTTCCCTGTCCCCTTCTGCTGCCTGCTGTCACCCTGAGAGTAACTTCCTAGGATAGGACAGCCTTAGATGGCACTGATTTGATGGCTCAGGGGCCAGTGACTAGCTTGAAGCAGCTTTATAACCCAGCTTTATAACTCCGCACGGGCTGTATCTGGGCCCTCCACTTCTGAAGCCACTACATAGCTCTAGCTAGAGGTTTCCACAACTCATGCCGGCCTCTCCTGCTCCTCTTTCTCTGGTCCAAGCCAGACCATTTCTCCCCTCAGCTCCCTTAATCAATGACAAAATGCTCTTTCTCTCTGCATGTTAATTCAAACAAAACCAAAACCCACCAACAAAACCCAGTAAATGTTAGTTTCTTCATAACTCCCTGAAACGTGATGGAGAAAGATTTCCCCAAGTCTCCAATTCACCAAAATCTCCCTGAATTAGTCCTACTGTTGGCTTGATGTTCCTCTTTGGGGTTTCTTTGCTTATCTGTACAGAGAGAAGAGTTCAAGGGTGAATGGAATCCAGATTCTCTGAGGCTACTCTATTTCTTACATTTTAACTTTACCTACACATAAGCCTTTTCTAGTGGCTGCTTGTAATAACTCATCATGCTGCCCCCTGTATGTTACTTCTGATTTTTATAGCATTGGTGCTAGAGGGTGCTTTGGAACTCATGTTGAAAGCAAAGAAATGAGAGCAAGAATTAGTACCTGGGCCTCTGTGTTCTCTCTCTGCGTCCTCTCATTATCCAATCCTACTCTCAAGAGCACAGAGCCAGGTGACCTTGAACCCTTGGTATCATAATCAATCTTATTGTAATATGAACCACAAGGGCCAAGCACAGTGCTAACAGCTTCACATGCATTATTTTATTTAATTCTCATGATAACCCTATTGTTACCTCCTCTTTTATAGACAATAAACTGAGGCACCAAGAGGTTACGACTCTAGTCCAAAGCCAATCAGCAAGTAAAATAGCTGTCTAGCATTGGTACCCAGAGATGCCCAGTCCTTAATGCAAATGTTGCATTTCTAGGGACTAATGTACATTCTGATGATCCTAGTCCATCTGAATGGGGTTCTCAAATGGGAGAGGAAGGAGGATAGGCCCTGTGACCCTTGATACCCAGAATGGGACCAAAACAGTCACCTAGCAGCACAGAAGCAGGTAATCCTAACATCTCTTGGCCAGGTTCTTGGAATGTGGGAGTCTCCAGCCTTTCCTGAGTGACGAAATTTTAATCTGGTTTGGGTTTTGAAAATATCATTGCAACTAACCCTTTGCCCTCCTCTCCTTTAGAATCGTGTTCCTGTGGCCCCAAGTGAACTCAGAGCCTTTTGTGTCCAGTTACAGCTTGGCTAGCAGAAACTTTAAAATATCTGAACCATTTGAAGGGGCCTCAGGTCAAGTTGTTGCCATAAAAACACAAACACTGGGACCCAGAAGATACAAAAAAGAAAGACAAAATTTCCTTTTCTGGTAGAGCTGCTCATAAAAGGAAAACAAGCTCTTTGCTGCCCAAGAGAGAAAAAATGTATATAAAGAGTAACAAAAGAGATGTAGTAATTGTCACGGGATTTATGTCAGGGGGGCCTGGAAATTACCTGAGAGTCAGAGGGTTGCTTAAAAGCAGGTGAATCACTAACTCTGGGCTAGAAACAAACACACAAAAAAGTCCAAATCGTTCAATCTAATAATTTAAGACAGAAAAAAAGGAGGCCTAGAGAGTGAGGTGTCTTCCTGAAGGTCACCCGTCCGAAGAGAGGTAGTGGCAGAGCCAGAGGCGGTGGCTGGGCCTCCGTTGCAGCTACTGCCGGCAGCTCTGCCCGCCTGGCTGAGGCCCGGGAAGCCCGTGAACTGGTGAGATGGGAAGCGCAGGGCATCTTTGGGGCTTAACAGAGCAGTGTAGTTGCCGAAGAAGGTTTGATTGGGAGAAAGCGCCACCTGAGTTTGAGAAGGTGGGTGATTTGAAACCCTTCTAGGACTCGGACTACAGCCTGAAGGCAATGGGGGATCCAGGAGCACACTGAGGAAGGGGTGAGGTAAAAATGGGACCGACGGGTGTTAATCTGGTTGTGGCGTGCAGGCTGCATTTGAGAGGGATATTTTAAGGCAGGGAGGCCAGTGGGGACACCATAGGGAAGGCGTGTGCTAGAAATCCTAGGGTTTTATGTTTTACTTCCTAATGCTGCGTGTGTGTGTGTGTGCAGGTGCGTGTGTGTGTGTGCGTGTGTGCGTGCGTGTGTGTGTGCGTGCGTGTGCGTGTGTGTGCGCGTGTGTGTGTGCGCGTGCGTGTGTGTGTGTGCGTGTGTGTGTGTGTGTGTGTGTGTGTGAGAGAGAGAGAGAGAGAGAGAGCGAGGTCTCAGCCTGATGCTCAGCTAGAACTCAGACTTGTTGGGACTTGACCAGGGAACAGGTTGGGCTGCCATCCAGAAGCACGACCTCTAAGCTCCTCCGGTAACTTCCAGCCGGTCCATTTCCATCCTCCCTTGCCCACCTGTGGGCCTCCCTTCACCCCAGGCACTCACTTACAAAGACGCCTATTGATGATACATTGTAAACAAAGAAGCAAGTGGCACCAACAGCTCAACAGGACTTCCACCCAGCCCAGAGAGGAATCCCTCCCATCCCGACCAATGGGGCAGAGTCTGTGCTCCCGGCTCCTCCTGCACAAGATTTAGCTCACAATTCTCCAGACTTCCTGTCCAAGGGGAGCCGGCGGACCCTCAGGGTGTCCTCAGAACAGGCCGGTGGTGTTCCACTGGCTGCAGACTGTGCTCGTGGCGACCTTGGGTACCAGTCCCCCCAGCTCCACCCTGTAGAGTCAGGCAGCTCCTGGCCGGACACTCCCCTCAGGTCCCTTAGTGAGAGTGGAGACTGGTCTCTCATTGGCTTCTCTCTCCCCAGTAGTCAGTCTGAGGAGTGGGGTCTATTTACAAGTGGCATCACTGTTTCTAGGTTTCTTAGGAAAGCAATTTAACAAATCAGTATATTTTTAAATGGAAGTATAGCTGATTTACAATATTGTGTTCGTTTCAGATGTACAGCAAAGTGATTCAGTTATACATACATATCCATCTTTTATGCAGATCATTTTCCCTTATAGATTATTACAAAATATTGAGTACAGTTCCCAATCAGTATATTTTTTTTTTCAACATAACGTCTTCTTGTGGTTGGTTGGTGGTTTGGTTTTGTACGTACGTATGTACGTACATACGTATGTATGTATGTATGTATGTAATTGGCTGTGGGGTGTCTTTTTTTGCTGTGCACCTGCCGTCTTTGGTTGTGCTGAGTGCGGGCTACTCTTCATTGTGGTGCGCGGGCTCCTCATTGCCGTGGCTTCTCTTGTTGTGGAGCATGGGCTCTAGGCGCATGTGCTTCAGTCGTTGCAGCACATGGGCTCAGTAGTTGTGGCTCATGGGCTCTGAAGCGCAGGCTCAATAGTTGTGGCGCACGGGCTTTGTTGCTCTGTGGCATGTGGGATCTTCCTGGAGCAGGGGTCGAACCCGTGTCCCCTGCATTGGCAGGCGGCTTCTTAACCACTGTGCCACCTAGGAAGCCCGTCAATCAGTATATTTTTTGAACAACTGTTACATTAAACAAGCACAGCTCATGGGAAGTAATTATAAAGAACTTAAGTTTGATCTCTCATTAAGTCTTTGAATTTGGTAGGGCAGCTGCGTCTGCTGCACCTAGGTAAAAATTCAGGCAGGCCCTGTGACTTCCTTGATCTTTCTTAGTCTGTATTCCCCATAAGCCTGAACACAGCCACAGCTCAGTGTTTCAAATGTTCATATCATCATTAAAATTCCCAAATGATGTAAAATTAAGGCTTCCCCCTCTCCTTCAGCCCAGGCTGAACACTTACAGTCGACAACACTTCTGTCTCTCCTCCTTCCATCCTTTTAACTGTGAATTTTGATGCTTACAGTGTTGGGGTGGGAATAAGCAGGAAAGTTCACCCTTGACTGGTGCAGGGTGAGAATCCGGCATTGATGTTTTCTGGGCTTGACAGGTGTTTACAGCTGACTTTGGTGGATACTTTATGTCCCCTCCTGTCTTAGTTGAGGCTGCTATAGCAAAGTATCATAGACTGGGTGGTTTATAAAAACAGAAATTTATTTCTCACAGTTCTGGAGGTTGTAGTCTGAGATCTGGAGGCCAGCAGGAGTGGGCTCTAGTGAGAGCTCTCTTCTAGGTTGCAGAATGCTGACCGGTCTCATTGTATCCTCACATGGCAGAAAGAGAGCGAGATATCTCTTTGGCCTCTTCTTCTACTGACAGTAAATCCCATTCATAAGAGCTCCACCTTCATGACTAACTACCTCCCAGAGGTCCCACCACCTAACAGCATCACATATGGGGTTAGGATTGCTACACATGAATTCTGGGGGGACACAAACATTCAGCCCATAACATCTCCATTGCTGGGGACCTGTCACGTGCACTTCTTTAGTCTGGGTGATGTACCTTCCTCAGGCTCATCGCTTACTGCTTCCTCCATCCCTAGGATACCTCCAGTTGGTCCTGGCTGAGATCTCTTTGGCACTCTATGCTGTCCTCTTGGATAGGATCTTTGACTATTCTAGGCAACCGTCTCTCTCTCTCTCTCACTCACAGCTCTCACCTTTGCCCCAACAACTCAGCTTGAGGGATCTCAGTTCCCCAGCCAGAGATTGAACCCAGGCCACGGCAGTGAAAGTGCCAAATCCTAACAGCTAGACCACCAGGGAATTCCCCTGATTTCTCAGTCTTGACACCTCTGAGACAGGGGGTGGAGTGGAATTCATAATACAGCTTTCTCCAAAGAAATTCTCATCTAAAATCTTACCCTCAACTCTTTTGTACCTTAAATAGTCTTTGCCATTTACTTTGTAATCCTGGTCTAGCACTTCACTTTGGAATTTGGTATTTATTGTGATTCAGCTGCAACTTCTATTTTAATATCTGCTTTCATTTGATTTAGGATACCTCTTGAACCAAAATTCTTCTATTATCTGAATCCTGAGCATTGATATGACATTTACGTCTATTTTTCAAGTATAAGGTACTGTCTACCATTTGGATGTATTTTCGAGACCCTGCCTTTGTAGATCCAAATCTGGATTCTAGGGAGAGAGGGGGCTCTAATTAAAAAGAAAGAGAGGCAGCGTTTCAGGTGAACTCTGTAAGGCTGTGGGGGCATTCTTGTGTGGTACTCTAACTCCAGAGGGGAGTTGCTGTCCCTCCCTGCTTTCTAGTGTCTCCAGGGTGTAGTGTGAGGTGGTGGAGCAGTGGTAAGGGCAGACTTCTTCAAGGGCAAACTGAGAGATCGCTGGGGACTCCCTGCAGGATGAGGCAAGAGCCAAAGAAATCGAGAAACTTGGGCAGTACATGAGCTTGAGCAATTTACTTCTCGGAGCCTTGGTTTCCACATGTGTAGAATGAGAACAGTAATACCTATTTTCCTCACAGCTGAGATCCTATGAAGTGCTTTCTAATTTGAGAAATGGGTCATGAGGGTTGGGAATAGGGACTTGTCAGTAGGCACTATTGAGTCCCCTATCCGAGTCCACGTGGACCTTGATGTCAGGGCCCGTGTCATGTTGTTTTTCTTCTATCTCAACATGAGTACGGTTTCTTGGACGGAATGGTGGTGCTGTTGGCCCGTGTCTCTTTGGAACGTCTGTGGTGTGGATTTGCTCTGCAGAGCGGCCTGTTTATTTCACACGTGCTCTCCATCAGGCCGAATCCGGAGAAAGTGAGTGAAGGACCAGTGCTTCTCCAACTTCATCACATGCCAGAAAACCCAAGCCAAAGCCCTTTAGTGATTTATGTGGTTACTTACGTTAATTTTCCAAGATATTTTTTGCAAGATATTGAGCCCAGTTCTCTTTGCTCCTACCTTTGCTGTGATGCCAATTCTCATTTCTGAAAGATCTTTCTTGCTTTCCCCCTTATTCTTTCAATAATGTTGTTTTCATCTTCACTTACCTCTGGGTTTTTGGTGTGCCCTGTGAACCGTATTCACTCGCTCAGACAGGGGTGTGGAGGAATCGTAGACCAGGAAAGCCCAGCAACCACCAACTAATGTTCAGGAGCCTTTTGTTTTGTGATTACTACAATTGTTGCCTAGTGTAACAGTGAGCCATTAGCTGGGTTTGCACCCCCTATTAGTATTACTCTGTAATTTAATCACAATTAGACTCCCAGAAACATAGACATAGGAAACAAGTAGGCAAAGGAGGGAGATGGCGGAAAGTAATAGCAATCAGGGCCTTTCATCAAACACACTGTCTTCCAAAGTTGCAGGGCCAAGGCAGAGTGAGGTTGGAGCTTGGAACAAGGTAATTGGGTAAATGATTAAAAGGACTTGAGTTTTACTGTCTGGCATTGAGGTTGGGGTCTATGAACACTGATCTCACGGGCTGGGCTGAGCAATGTGTTTAATAGCAACAGGGACTGAAAGAGGTCTTGAAAGATGACCCCCTGTCCCCTTCACCTTCTCTCCTTGGGGTCTATGGGAGGAAGGTCCCAGAGGAGATTTTTCTTTATCTTACCTGGTTTCTGCCCATGGGTCCCAAAGCAAACCCTTATGTGTATGTTGGAACCAACCTCCTTTCTGAGGGGCTCACAGAGGCCCAGGCCTGAAGATGACCATTCCCGTTGACTACGTGTCCTACTGGGGAGTGTGGATGCAGGCAGTGTATACAACTAGGGCTGGAAGTAGAGGATTGCGAGGTAGAGATGTGCTTGGGAGGAGTGTCCTTAGATCCTTCCAAGGGACTGTTGTCCTCCTCAGGCTTCAGAAACCTGGGTCGCAGTACAGAAGGGAGGAATCCCAGCATTTGAGTGTCCAAGAATCCCAGCATTTGAGCACCCAATTATATCAGTCTCCTCCATGGGACTGATCCAAGAAGAGTCAAGTGTGAAAGTTCAGCCCAGCCCAGTCCTTCTTCATTCTTCAATGACAGCAGCCGCCTTTGGCCAAAGTCAAGTTGTTAAGGGCAGAGTTGGTTGAGGGAGCTGTGGAGATGTGGCATGGAGTAGGGGGAGACTGGAGCAGAGCAGGTTGGGCAAGAAGCTGTGAGCCCAAGCAGCTGTAAGCAGAACCATGACACACTCTGGAAGACTTCTACTTCCCTTTACTCTCTCTACTGCTCCTCTTCCCAGTCAGGAGCCCGTCCCCCTATAAATCCACTCTTGTACGTATTAGGAGATGTTTCTGGTATTCCAGAAGTTTCTGGAACCCGAAGGCTCCTTTCCTCCAACCAGAAGACAAGACGTAGGTGCATGGGAAAAAGGACTTCTCCCTTCTTCTGACTTTCTTAGCATCAAATTCTTCACTTCTCATGGTAACCTTGTGATCCTAAGTTGGGGGCTTTCCAGGACACTTCCAGTTTTAAATATTTTATTCTATTGTCCTCATACGTACTTGTGAGGCCACATGCCCTGAATTTGTTATGGAAAAAAACTGTAAGTACAATCTTAGCTCAGAGCATTTCCTGTCCAGCTGAATCTATATAAATCTTGCCCTTCCCTGGTACCTAGACATAGAGGCATTTAGGAGATTTGCTGGAATCCCAGCTAAGGAAAAGATAGCTTGTGCGTTGCTGTAAGAGCAAAGGATAGGTGATCTCCTGTATTTTGAAGCTTGATTCTGAAGCCCCAAAAACTTATGCAAAACCCACCCTCATGATGAACAGAGATTCAAACTTGTTTCACCTTTAAGCCTCAGATGTGGCTATGTGGCTTCAGCTTTTTAGAATTCTCTTTTCCACTAATTCCCTGATAAAAATCATTTAAGAGGGAATGGAGTCTTTATAATGAAAGATGAGACTTAACTGGCCTCTTCCACCTGGGGCACTGTTTTTCACACAAGTTTTTAACTGTTTTTCACTCTCAACCCACTGTGGGGTCACGAAATCAATTCATCAACAGAACATATCAGAAAACATTACACTTGATCTGGATAAGTATTGTTTCCTGAAACTTTTGTTTCTTCTATCTACCTATATGTATGTGTCTTGGGTCACTATGTAGAATATATATATATTTTTTTCCTTTGTGGATCACAGTAAAAATAAGTACAAAGGACTTCTCTGGTGGCGCAGTGGTTGAGAATCCACCTGCTGGTCCGGGCAGAAGCCACATGCCATGGAGCAGCTAAGCCCATGTGCCACAACTACTGAGCCTGCGCTCTAGAGTTCATGAGCTGCAGCTACTGAAACCCGTGCACCTAGAGTCTGTGCTCCACAACAAGAGAAACCACTGCACTGAGAGGCCCATGCACTGCAACAAAGAGAAGACCCCATTTGCCAAAGCTAGAGAGAGCCTGCGTGCAGCAGCAAAGACCTAACACAACCAATAAATAAATAAATAAATAATTTAAAAAAAAAATTAGTTCAAGACTACCCTCCTAGGAGAGGTCGCAGGGTTCACACTGAGACTGGAACTGCTAAGGCAGACCCTCCCGCAGAGCTGGTGCCTTAGGGAAGGAGAAAAGAGTAGCTGGCTGCTGGGGGTGGGGGTGGGGGTGGGATGGGGTGGACGATGGAGCCTGACCAAGGGCATGAGGACATGCAGTGCAGAAAGGAGAGAGGAAAGGGCTTGAGTAGAAGCCCACTTCCCATCCCCTCCGCAACAGCAGCCACAATGCACCAAGTGCCAACAGCACACCAGGCACTCTACTAAGTGCCTTAACTGAGTTATCCCTTTCAAGTCTCACCACACCCCATAAGGAAGATGAGTACAATCATTACTGTCCCACTTTATAGATGGGGAAACTGAGGCTCAAGAGGTTAAATAGCCTGAGGTCACCCAGCTTGTAATTGCAGACAACTTAGTCTCACACTCAGGTGTGCCTGACTTTTCAGCTCAGGCTCTCCTGTAGCCACAGTAAGCGGTTCCTCTTTGGCCTAAGAACAGGAATTGTTGTTGGCCCAGGATCAATGATCCATGTAGGCCAGCCACGGGCCTTGTCCCTGGGTGCAGGGCAGGCAGGGCCAGGAAGCAAAGGCGCCCAGGTTTTGGAGCCCAGGGCCAGAGGCTGGTGGCTGTGAGGGTGGCAGCCCTCCCCCAGGCCTGCCCCTGCTTCCTGCAGGCTGCAGCTTTGCCATCGCAGAACGGCTAATTATAACCAAACAATGAGCAATCACAGCCTGCTGGCAGTTTAGCTCTCGTTAGAGGCCTGGCAGGCTTTTCACTAGAACTTCCCTGCCGCCTGAAGGCGGTGGCAGGAGCCCTAGGCTGCAGCTCCCTCCGTTTCTGCTCCTTCCTCTCTGAGCCAGGTCTGTCCAATTCGGTGGGTGCTTCCTTAGCTTCTGAGGTGTGCAGGCTGTGTTCAGTGCTGCAGGGGGTTGTCAGAGGCAGAACTTTGTTCCTGCCCTCAGTGAGCTCACCATCCTCCCAGCAGTCTATTGATCAGAATCAAAAAAAACCAGGCCCATTTGAGCCTGACAGAGAGGAGAGAGGTTTTGGACAGCTTTGTGTCCTTGGCTGCAATCTCTCTGAGGCCCTTTCTTGGGTGCAGTGAGAATTTATTTCTGCCCTTCAATAATGTGGGGGCACAAAAGCACTCGCTCTGTATAAATAATCTTCAGTGGTGCTCATTTATTTCTACAGGATGTCCCAGGGAGAGAACTCTTTCCAAATCTTGGGACATGTAAACCTGGGCCAACAAGAGAGACGCATAAATTCACTGTAGGCCTTGGAACCAGGGAGTTTCTCAAACGCCTTTTTTTTTTTTTTTTTGGCCTTGTGCACGCACACACGTGCAGCTTGCAGGATCCTAGTTCCCTGACCGGGGATTGAACCCAGGCCCCTCAGCAGTGAGAAGTTCTAAACACTGGACTGCCAGGGAATTCCCTCCAATGCCTATTTTAAGGGCTTTGGGAAGGGTAGGAGGGAATAGCCTCAGATTGTGAAGAATCTGCCTCTGAGGAAATGTACACTGTATACTGTTCCTGGGCCACACTTCAAAGTCCTTCAGGCTTATATTTTGCCTCTTCAGCCCTCTTCACCCTTCTTGACATCTGACTTCTTTCATTATTCCTGCTTCCATAGCTGCTACCAACCAATCACATTAAGGTCTTTGTTGAAAATCCGTCAAGATAGTATTCCTCCAGGAATCATCATAAAAGTGAGAGATACTTGGGTCCTGATCACTGAGGAATCCCTAATGCCTTTCTAGCAGATGCCTACTCAGAGCAGTAGAACATGGTCCATGGTTGTGGGGTGAATGAGTGAGGAGCTGGGAGGGACATGAAAGGGCATCTGGTCTTCATTTTCCAAGTGAGGGTCTAAGGCCCAGAGGTAGGGTGACCAACTGTCTCAGTTTGCCCAGGAATAGGGGATTTCCATGACATGGGACTTTCAGTTTTAAAACCAGACAGGCTGATCACCCTATAACGGGCTGGGATGAATAAGCCCATGTGGGCAGAATAGGACGGAAAGAGGACTTGGTCAGATTTTGTTAACCAGAAGGATGGTAAGCATCTTCCCAGAGGCCTGAGGGAAGGCAACTCTTTTTTTTCTTTAAAGATTTGTTTATTTATTTTTATATATTTATCCACCTTGGGTTTTAGTTGCGGCATGTGGGATCTTTCATTGAGATGCGCAGGCTTCTCTAGTTGCGGCCTGCAGGTTTTCTCTCTCCAGTTGTGATGCGCGGGCTCCAGAGCACATGGGCTCAGTAGTTGCGTCAAGTAGGCTTATTGCCCCACGGCACATGGGATCTTAGTTCCCTGACCAGGGATCAAACCTGCGTCCCCTGCATTGGAAGGCAGATTCTTAACCACTGGACCACCAGGGAAGTCCTGGGAAGGCAATTCTTAAAAGAAGAAATAGATATGGCCAATAAACACATTTAAAAAGTTTGAATTTACTGGTAATATCGAAATACAAGCTAAATCAATTTTCACCTATTTGTCAAAAATTTAAAAACATATAGGGAATTCCCTGGCGGTCCAGTGGTTAGGACTCTGAGCTTTCACTTCGGAGGGCACAGGTTCACTCCCTGGTTGGGGAACTAAGATCCTGCAAGCCGTGCAGCATGGACAAAAAAAATTTTTTTTAATTAAAAAATACACACACACACACACACTGGGAAACCAATACTCATTCGCTGCTGGTAGAAATAAAAACTGTTTCGATGTTTCTGGAGGACAATTGGTTAAAAAAAAATGTTTTTAAGATATCCATGCCCTTAGACCAAATAATTGCATTTCTTAGAATCTGGTCTTAAGGAAATAGAGATACGATCAAAGTTTGAGTACTTATTTGTTCATGACAGCTTCATAATAAAGTCAAATTGAAGGCAACATAAAATTTCTCCTTGGGAGGCCAAATGAAAAAAACAAATTCCTTTTGACTTTTAAGCAAAGCAATTCAACTCTCCTTTTGTTCTGCCCTGTACTTTCAGATTATGCCTAAAAGCCTAAATTTTAGACTCAAACAATTCTTTCCAAAGAGGAATTTTGCCGTTGGCCCTTTAAATATTATTTCCAGCCACTCTTGGCTTTCACCAGTCCCATAGGCCAGCAGTCCCCGACCTTTTTGGCACCAGGGACCGGTTTCGTGGAAGAATTTTTCCACGGACTTGGGGGCAGGGAGTGATGGTTCAGGTGGTACTGCGAGCGACGGGGGCAACGGGGAGCCATGGGGAGCCGCAGGTGAAGCTTCCCCTTGCTGGCCCGCCGCTCATCTCCTGCTGTGTGGCCTGTTTCCTAACAGGTCTCGGACCCATACTGGTCCACAGCCTGGGAGTTGGGGACTCCTGACATAGGCTATGCCAGAGCATTTTTGGCTGTAAATAAGAGAAACCAACTCAGATCATCTCAAGAAGAAGAAGAAAAGAATGGTAGCAGATATTGTTAGCTGGGGGGGATCCAGGCAAAGCTGCCTTAGTGGAGCCCCAGGGAGGCTTCACTTAAGATCTTCTGCTCCTTCCTGGGCTCTTTCTCTCATTTCACAGGACTCTGAGTCTGAGTCCCTCACTCTGGCCCTTTCTAGCTGTGTGCCCATAAGCAAGTTACTTAACCTCTCTGTACCTCAGTGGCTTCATCTATAACAAGGGATTATTAATACCTTATACAGCACTTATTACGGGGTAGGCTGTGAGCATAATAAAATGTATTTGGTCTTTGTCCTTGGTTCTGGTGCAGAGCTCCTAAAACTCATGGGATTTCCTGCGTGATAGTAGTGTCTTTTGTTATCCATAATGAGCTCTTTTTGACCACATGTGTTTATGCTAATGAGATGACTCAGGGTGAAGCCCCTAGATAGCTTCAAGAGGGAGGCTGGCCACGAGAAAGACCTAACAGGTAACATTAGAGGATGGGAACTTTCAGTCCCATCCCCCAATTTCCAGAGAAAGAGGAGGGCCCAAGATTGTTCTAGATAAAAACTCTTGAACAACAAGATTCTCAAAGAGCTTCTGGGCTGGCGAATAATACATCCACGTGCAGGAAGGGTGGTGCAGCCCAACTCCACAGGACAGAGGCTCCTGCATCAGGACCGTTCCGGACCTACCCTGTGTACCTCTTCATCCAGCTGTTCATTTGTATTCTTCACTCAATAAATGTAAGTAAAGTGTTATCCTGAGTTGTCTCTCTAGCACCCCTACACTTGGCATCATTCCTGCTCCCTTCCCTGTCTACTAGACGAGCTCTCCAACACTCTGCCTTTCCATTAACTAACTTCCCTCCACCTCAGTCACCTTATTCTGTCCTATGATTCCAGAGCTTGTCATCAGCACCAGCTGTGCCAAGTCCAAAAATCTTCATTTCAAGCAGCTCTCTCTGGCCACTACCTCATATATGTTTAATTTGCTTCCAACTCCTAGATTCTTCCACCCCCTCAGTGACCTCTCTGCCATTCAGTGATTCTCTAGTCCATTCATTCATCCCTCTAGACCATCAGTTCTCTCCCTTCTCAGCTTCGAATTCATGGTCTGTCACAAGAAATTCACTTGCATATATCCTCGTCCTTTGTAATGACATTGAACTATGTCTGCAAGTTCTTTCACACTTGGCATTAGTCTTCTTGGGCTGCCATAACAAAATGTCATAGAGTGGGTAGCTTAAACAACAGAAATTAATTTCCTTGCTGTTCTGGAGGCTAGAAGTCTAAGATCAAAGTTCTGGCCAATTCAGTTTCTGGTAAAGGCCCTCTTCTTGGCTTGCAGAAGCAGTGAGCTCTCTGTGCCTCTCTCTTTTTTTTTAATCACTAAGAAAATGTTAAACTTTTTTTCTTCGTTGTTAATTTAGTTCTAAATATATTTCTTTTTAAAAAAGATTTTTATTTTATATTGGAGTATAGTTGATTAACAATGTTATGTTAGTTTCAGAGGCACAGCAGAGTGATTCAGTTATACATATACATTTATCTACTCTTTTTCCAATTCTTTTCCCATTTAGGTTATTATAGAGTGTTGAGCAGCTATGTCTCTTCTTATAAAGACATGAATCCTATCAGATCACAGTCCCATCTTCATGACCTCATATAACCTTAATGACTTCCTTAGCGGCCCCATCTCCAAACATAGCCATGCTGGGGGTTTAGAGCGTCAACACATACATTTGGGGGGGGGGACACAAACGTTCAGTTCATAACAACACTGCTCCCTTTAAAAGGCAGCATCTAATCCCCCTCCCCTTGAACATGGACTGAACTTGGTGACTTGCTTCTAGCAAATAGAATGTGACCAAGCAATGCCCTGTGACCTGAGTCTAGGTCATTAAAAGACAGATTCTGCTTAGTTCTCCCTCTTGGACTGCTATCTCTGTGAGAAGCCGTATGTTATGTTGTGGAGACACACGAACAGCCTGTGCAGAGGCTCACACAGAGAGGAACTGAGTCCGTTTGCCAATAACCACCTCTGGTTTGCCAGTCGTGTACATGAGCTTGGTGGAAGCAGATTCTCCAGCCCGAGTCAAGTTTTCGGATGACCATAGCCCTGATAACATCTTGACTGTGTCCTCAGAACTGCCCAGCCAAGCTGCTTCCAAATTCTAAGTTCTATCTCTCAAAAACTATGAGATAATAAATGTCTATTGTTTTAAGCCACTACGTGTTGGGAAAATACTTTTAACAACAATAGATAACTAATACAAGCACCTTGACCTTCTTCCCTCCCAACCTGTGGGCCAAGCAAAGCCCCAACACTGGTCAAATCTAACTTTCACCTGTTCCACACCTGTATTCCAGCGCCGAACGTGGCTGGAGAAAAGCACATGACTGTGCTGAAAGCTCTCCCTCTAAAATCATGGCCTTTAACCTCAGGAGGACCATGTTGTTGGCCTGCAATCCTACAATCTCTCCCTAGGCAAGTCACTGTCCTACTCCTTGTGATAACTGTATCACACTCCTTCCTCTCCAGGCCTTCACACAACTCTCCCTGCTTCTCACTTTCAGCCAATGATAACATTTTTCCCCCACTGAGAAAATAGAAGAAATCAGAAAAAAAATCCTTATCATCCCACCACTAAAAATACCAACCTCCAGTATCCAAGTCTTTTACTCTGCCCCCATCCTCTTATGATGGATGGACCATCCATGTATCTATCTGAGGCCAGGCCCTGCCTTGGTGCACTGGATCCCTTCCCTTCCTGCTTATTAAAAGGCATCACTCCAGCAATTATCTGCTCTCTCATATGCACTGTCAAATTTTCCCTCTCTAGTGGACCATTCCCATTAGCATACTAATGGGATATAACTCTCATCTTTAAAAATAGAATCCTTGACCCTACTTTCCCCTCCGGTTATTTCACCGTTTGTCTGTTAAGCATTCATAGCACAATTTAAAAAAATTATCTGGACTGTTTCTATTTCCTCACCTCCTATTCTCTGTCACACACCTTCCAATCAGGCTCGTGTCCCTGCTATGACAGTGAAGCCACATTTATCAAGGTTTCCAGGGATGTCTCTGATGACAGATTCAATGGTCAATTCTCTGCTCTTATTTGACCCATCAGCAACAATTTAAGTCATTTGATCCCTCACTTCGTGAAATAATTTCTCAGTTGCTTCCAGAGTTTTCCAATCTTCCTCCTACTTCACCAGCTGTTCCTTTCCATTTTCTTTCCTGGATTCAGCATCCCCATCCCCCCACCCCCCCCACCCCCACTTTCACAAGTTCTAAGATTGGAGTGCCCTAGGGCCCAATTCTTATCTATCCTCGCCCCTCTTCCTTTCCTGCCCAGCCCTTCTCCTCTCAGCCCTTCCTCTGGGGTGGCTTTTCTAGCCCGATGGCTTTGAACACCATCCACAAGCTACAGACTCCTTGTTTATATCTCTAGTCCAGAGCCTCTCCCCTGAGCCCAGGATGAATAAATGCAACGTGTGTCTTCAATTCCTCCCTTTGTGGCATGTTTCTCCCTACCTCTCTGTGGTTTCACTTTCTTCTCTTCATATTCAGTATATTCCTACTCAAGGGTAACTGGTAGGATTAAAACATTAACTAGTGTTCAGCAGTGCCTTGCATACAATGGAAATATTCATCAAATGTAACAAAATGATTCCTTTCAGGGCAATATTTACATTTGGCCTAGTTATTTACATTTGGCAAAGTTATACCTCTTTACTGATGAAATTTCAGGTACAGGCAGATACGGTTTCATCCTAATCAGGCCTGGGATGGAAACGAGGGATGCATGTGGATTTTTTGGAGTGGGAGGCTTTTTTCAGAATAGTTCAGATCATGGGTGATCACTGACTCAGTCTTTCTGTGGCATGTACTTGGCTTTTTTGGTCTTGTGGTCAGGATAGGGTAAACTCTCTGGGTAGTACAGTAAAGTCCCACCGTGAATTTTAGTGGTTCCTGTCTGGTAGGGTAGTCCCATAGTTAGATCACAATGGTGACAAGCTATGGATTCATTTTCCACTGAGCTTTTCATTGAGACACTGCTCTTTAGCCACTGACTAAATCCTTAACTTGGCCAAAAATGGTAGGTATTCCAGACCAAAGATACAAGTTAGACCTTGACATTTGGCTGAATCATTGTTGAAAGCTTTGCATGTCAGAACCTCCATAAATAAGAGTGTAATCCTTCCTCCCTCCTCTCTCCACTTCACAATGATAAGGTGAGACTCCAGGAGGTAACAAGGCTGTGCAAGTTAGGGGCACTGAATCAGTCCACATCCTGTCACTCCAGGCGGTGAGGAGAGCTGGATGAAGGAGCTGGTTACAGGGTTCAGAGGAACGACAAGAGTGAGGAAGCCAGGGAAGGTGGTAACCAGTCCAAGGGACCAGCAACGACAGGGACTCGCTACCACCTCCAGGCTGAAGGGGAAAGAGGGGAGTAGTGACCAGAGCCCAGGGGCAGCTGCAGCTAGGAGAGAGCCTGGGGTGGGAGCCTGTGCCAACCGTCAGCCCAGCAAGTCGGGGAGCTGGCAGAATAAACATCCTGACCTTCTCCTTCCCATCTCTTGTCAATGCCTCTCATTGGCCAAACCCAACCAGGAACCAGAGGGCAAGGGAGCCCCTTGGTATAGACCACACAGGTCAGCCTCCGGGATCTCAGAGCAGGGGCGAGAAGGCTAGAAAGTGGAGCTGAAGGAACCAGTGGAGAATATCCTGCAGACTTGCTCCAAATAGCAATTACAGGAGTGGAAGCCATGAGAATGTAACGTTCTCCAGGTGGATGGTTCATGATCCCCCCAGGACCCAACAGCCAAAACCACTAAAGCTGATGTTCTACTACAAGATGGGGTATGTGATGGTTGATATTATGTGTCAACTTGACTGGGATAAGGGATGCCCAGATAGCCAGTAAAACATTATTTCTGGGTGTGTCCGTGAGGATGTTTCTGGAAGAGATTAGCATTTAGAATCAGTAGACTGAGTTGAGAAGATCACCCTCTCCAGTGTGGGTGGGCATCGTCCAATCCAAGGAGGGCCCTAATAGAGCAAAATGGTGGGGGAAGGACGAACTCCCCCTCTCTCTTCTTGAGCTGGGACGTCCATCTTCTCCTGCCCTCAGATGTAGGAATTCCTCATTCGTGTGTCTTCGGACTCCAGGACTTATACCAGTGGCTCCTTGGATTCTCTGGCCTTTGGACTTGGACTGAATTATACCACCAGCTAGCTTTCCTGGTTTCTGAGCTCACAGATGGCAGATCATGCAACTTCTTGGCCTCCATAACCATGTGAGCCAATTCCTACAATAAATCTCACATATATGTATACACATATATATATAAAACACACACACACACACACACACACACACACACACACACACACACACACATATATATATACATCTCCTAATAAATCCTATGGGTTCTGTTTCTCTGGAATACACAATATTAGAATAATCTATATGTATGTGAGACTGGAAGTCTGTTTCCCCAGTAATGCCTATGGGACAGGGACAAGGGTTATTGAAGTGTGTGAGTACTCTAAGGAGAGCTCTGGCTCAGCTTTGATAAAGATCTTCTGGGATGTAGAACTGGAAGAATGAGTGGGAAGAGAGCCTGGAGGAAAAGGAACAGGACCTG
Source organism: Hippopotamus amphibius kiboko (assembly GCF_030028045.1). NCBI lineage: Eukaryota > Metazoa > Chordata > Mammalia > Artiodactyla > Hippopotamidae > Hippopotamus > Hippopotamus amphibius. The sequence continues at coordinate 26,356,908 of NC_080202.1, read as the reverse complement.
ACACAAAAGGCTAAATCACCCTCCATAATAAAGAGCTCCGAAAGAGGGGAGACATTTGAGTGCTGGAGAGCATGGGAGATTTTGACACGCAAAAGGCCCTTGAGAAGCTATGGATGTGAGAGAAGGGAGGAGAAAGAGGGGCTTTAGAAAAACTTTGCAAAGTGTTTATATCTCTTCAAAAGATATAAATAAATAATTGGAGTTTGTTTCTTTTTTTAAATGACTTTCAGTTGCTGAGACCTGTTTCTTTATATGAGCCCCAACCCAAGCAGAGCCAGAGCCACACGGGACCTGTAGTATTGGAGTTATACCAGAAGACTTCCTGGACGGTTCTGGCAATTGAGGACTGGCCAAAACCATTCCACATACCACATTCTTTTTTTTTGGGGGGGGGTACACCAAGTTCAATCATCTGTTTTTATACACATATCCCCATATCACATACCACATTCTTGATCCTCAGTGCCGTAGCACACAAGCCCGGACACTTCTGAGGACTCAGCTTCATTCTAAGCTGTCGTAACTTACACAGGATCACTGTAAAAGGGAAGGGATGACCATTTTACTCTTTTTGTAGAGGCCAAGAGGATAAACACATCATTCATATTCATCCAAGGCTTTTAAGGAGGAAAGAGGCATCCCCAGCTCTTTGACTCCCCGCATTCCACTCAGCTGACGGGCTGCAGATTCTTTTGCCTTCCCTTTCTAGAAAGTGAAAATCCATCTCCTCTTTCTTTCTTGAGAAGGCCCAGGCTTTTGCCCAGGGCCTGTGCGGGACAAAACCAGAGACTGAGCATTTATAAAATCATTTCTTTTGAGTCCTTCATTCCTTTCTTGAAAGCAGTTTAAATTGCAGAGGAGGCTAAGCCCAAGGGCTTGGGGGTCTGAGCACTGAGGCAAGCCATCTGTACCATGTTCTGAGTTCCCCAGCCGGGCAGCTCTCCAACGACAGAGGCCCTGATCAGGATGGGATGTTTCCCAATGTGGGCTAATGAGATGTGGGGAAACGTTGACTGAGGGGTTCTGGAAAGAAGCTTCCACTTTCATTAATGGGAACTATCAAGAAAGCAGCTTGCTCTCTCTCCCGAGAGGGACTGCAGGTACATCCAGCTTTGGTTGCTGCTGGTGACCATGCTGCAACTTTGAAGCCTGAGAGTCTTAGGATGAAGTTGACACCATGGAGGAGGGTGGTGAGACAAAAAGAAACAACACAGAGCAGAGCAGATGAACCAGATCTTGCATAAAGCCCACCTGCCTCAGACTTTGTTTTACTGTCGTGGGCCAATAGATTCATTCTATTGTTTAAGTCAGTTTGAGCTGTGTCTTCTGTTATTGCAATAAAGGTCATCCATCCTCCTGATACCTAATGGCAGCTCAGATTTCTACTGCAGGCTCAGGAACGGGGAGGCACAGCCTGGTCTGAGAAGATCCTGTCCTGACACAGGTGATGTGTCACTGCATCACTGGGTTTTAACCCTCTTTCTTGGGGAGGGAGGGAAGGCCAGGCAAGTTCATCTTGTAGCTTGGGGTGAGGGGCTGACGTGTTAGTCACTCAGCAAAGACATGGCTGAAAGGAAGCCTTGTGTGCTTGAACGTGACCCTCTGGAAGCTCAGAGAGCAGACCCAGGTGGGGTAGGTGTTCTTTGCCTGGGGTTCCTGGACTCCTAGGAGAGGTGCCAGAAAGTCCATGAAACCCTGAAACTGTATGGGAAATTTTGTGTGTGTACACTTCCACCAGGTTTTCAAAAGGTAAGTATCACTGCTCTATATTTAAATTGCATAAAGCCCTCTACTCCCTTGCCTGGGTTTCCCCTTGTTGTAAAGCAGGAGTAACTACTTCTCTTCCTTCTTACTCTCCAGGAGGGATCACAGATGATAGATAAACCTATTAGATAGAAATTTAAAAAAATTATCAGAGGCTATGCAAAGCTATTGGGAGAGGAGAGCAGCAGGCAAGTCCTGAAGAGAGAAAGTCCATCTGGACATGAAGACAGTCATGAGCTTAGGTGAAGGAGAGCAATGAAGATCAGCCCTGCCCTCTCTGTGGGAAATCCAGGTACACGGATACACATGAACACGTACCCACAAGTACCCACGCATGCCATGCACCACATGTGTGTATGGGATAACTACATTTGCATTGTCTTATGGCTTTCAACGGGCACTTCCATAACACTTGCCTCAGACAGATCATGGGACCTAAGTCTCACATGTTTCCCCTGGGGTTTAGACAGTGCACTGCTCATGGTTCTTCAATAAATGGTGATGCTGCGACCCAAATTCAGGTGTTCCGTTTCCTCTCCTGGGGCTATGCCCTCTATAGTAGTGGTTTCTAAACCTGACGAATCAGCAGCAACACCCAGACGCTTCCCTACAATGCAGAGTCTTGGGCTGGGCTCCAGCCCTGGAGACTCTGATTCAGCATGAATTCAGGACCTGGGTCCCTGCATTTTTGGAAGCATCCCAGGTGAACCTGAACACTACTTAGGTTTTTGGACCAGTTGTTCTATATAAACAGCACTGTGTGTGTGCATACTTGCACACAGGCACGCATGTGTCCTCCCACAGGCAGGCCTTGCAAACCTGTAAACTAGGTAATATGTCTTGGACACCTCTCATCTCCTCTTTTAGGGCTCTTCTACCCATTGGTCATCCTTCCCGATGTCTCATGGTTCTTTTGCTAACCCCTCATCAGATGGTAGCTTAGTCCATTTTAGGGGTTGGTATATTGTCACAGTAGATTCTTAGGGGTGGATAATCATTCAAGTTCAAAAGTGGTAAATCTCCAATGGTGGCATTTCAGGCTTTGAGATGGGCAAATGGATGTGGGAAATGTTTTAGGAAGGAGAGATATCTTATCACGCTGCATGGTGGTTGTGTATTTGCCATGAAAGCTCTCCACCACAGAACTCCCACGTGTATATCATATGCTTGCATGTATCCTGTACAACTATAATGCCCGCAAAACTCACAAAATAAAAAGCAAACACAAATAACAAGCAGGTGGATTTTTAGAGCATGCAAACTTTTTAGGGAAAAAAAATTATGACGGCATTTTCAGTATTGCATCTCATCACAAGGAATCCTCTTGAAGCTGGAAGAGAGGCAACCAGAAACATGAGTTTGTCATGGAAACTCTGACAGGGCTTCAGCAGAAGGCTGCTCACAGGTGCAGCTTAGAATGGTACAGCCTCTCATGGCTTATTTACAACTCTGCACACTGAATGAATTCTCTTTTCCTGGTTCCTGGCCCCTGGAAAGTCAGCTGGCCTTTGGGAACCTGGGGGCTTCTTACCAGGAAGGTAGCTGTGTCTCTCTTGGTGGTGGTTTTCAGATTTTTGGAGCAGGAACTAGAGGGGGATCTTAGGATTAGGTTCACATCTGGGAGAAGGGCTCCTGGAGGGAGTAGAGAAAGGAGGGAAGGAAGGAAGGAAAGAAGGAAGGAAGGAAGGAAGGAAGGAAGGAAGGAAGGGAGGGAAGGGAAACATACTGATTCTAAATGCTAAGTGCTTCTAGTCCTGGAAGCTTAGAGCATCATCTTCATGTCTTTATCACCATCAGCTGTAACCCAGTCAGTTATAAAAGGTCATTTCCATGTTACAGGGAAGGAAACAGGCGGGCAGCACCCAGAGTGGGAGCTTACACCTGCATCCTTGGGGAGACTTGGTGGCTGGGTGGTATAAGGATTAGGAAGCTGACCCTGAACCCACCACTTTTGTGGGTTCAGGGTCAGCAGGGCACAAAGGCCTTCCCTTGACAGCAGAGAGAAAGCTGGGAAGGCTGTGTAGTGACCATCCTTGGGCCTGTCGAGGGGTAAATGACTGACCGCAAACCCTGTGCTGTGGGCACTGGGTCCCTGAAGATATGGGCTCTCTCTTCTTTGTTTGTTACTTGTGGCTCTCTCTTCTTTTAGGCTGGGCCCCAGGACCTGACAGGAGCCAGAGAAAGCCATCAGCTGCTTTAGGGAGCCAATGGGCAGGGCCTGAGGGGCTGGTAGGGGAAGGTTGGGAAAGGGAAAAGGTGGCTTCTGCCTGGGGGAAGTTTCCATTCTGTGGGAAAAGTGTCATCCCTTAGGGGCTCCCAACCCAGCACAACAAGAGCTCTGCACAGGAGGAGAGCGCGGGAGAAGGAGGAAAGAAGGCACAGTCCATGCATTCCAAGAGCTCACAGTCCGGAGAGAGAAAGACCAGTTTTCCCCACCCTGGACACAGCCTGCCCCACCCCTGCCCCACCATCTCAGGAATTGAACTCCCCACCTCTGCCCTGGACCGTGGGCAAGAGCTGGGCTGAGACAGACCCCCAGCCCTCTCCTGCACACGTACCTGGCCTCAAAGCATCCTCCTGTAACCCTTTCTGCCAGAGCTGCTGTTCCCCCACCGCCAACCCCCAACCCCCACCAGGTATGCAGCTTTGGCCAGTCCCAGCAGCTCTGCTGGGAGCCTGGTTTGAATCAGGGCTGCTCCGTTCGGCCCACCTTTCCTGCCCCACCGGGAGCCTCGGGAGCTTGGGAGACGTTCCAGGGCTGGCTCTGACACGAGCGCTCTGCTGCTCAGTGCGCCAGGCGATCAGAGCTGAGTCCTCTCCGTTTTCCCTCGGAGGTGTTGATAGTAACAGCAGAGCAGAGCTGCCGAGTTGGCAGGAGAGCAGAGCGACAGTGCACTGCGGATGGAGGGGGCGGGGAGACGCAAGCCGGCGGAGGGCTGGGCCAGCGCGACAGCTTGTTTATCCTGAGATCCAAAGGGTCCCTCCAGCCTGGCAGCCAGCACCTTGCACAGGAGGGGAGACTACGGAGGCAGGTGGAGGCCCCAGGGGTGGCCTGGGGTGGTGGTGCGGGGTGAGGTGTCTGGGAGACTCCCAGGTGTGGGTGTTGCCAGAGTCTGCAGGAGGGACCTTCTGCCTGGGCCCCGAGGCAGCACAGAGATCCACCTTTGTTCTGGCTGTGGATGAAGCGGCTGTGGAGTTTCCAAACAGAAATGGACCTGGGGTGGGGAGCTGGGGAGCTGAAGCTGCTACCTACCAAAGATGACCTTAAGAGGTTACCAATGTTGTCAGTCAAATGGAACTGGGGCAAGTCATTTGGCTTTGAGCCTCAGAGATCAATATTTATATACTTCAGAGCTTCGTGTGAGGCTTGAACACAGCAGTAATAGCAATGACTTATCTACAGCTTACTACATGTCAGGCACTGTTGGAAGACCTGTATGTACATGAATGCACTTAATCTTCCAATGACTTCATCAGGTGGGTGCTATTAGTATTCCTATTTTATTAATGAAATAACTGAGGCCCAGAGAGGTTAAGTGACTTGCCCAAGGTCACAGAGCTGGTGAGTCTCAAAGCTGGGCTTGAGCCCAGTCTTGTGTCTCTTAGGCCACGTTCCAGCCCTTATACAAACTGCCTTCATAGTGCAACAGAGTTCTCAGCGCAGTGCCTGGCACAGAGCAAGTGCTTGATAAATGTGAGCTCTCACGTGATTCCCCCAGAGCAGTTCCAGTCAGGGGATCCAGGCTCCTGACATCCTCCCCAGGGACTCCATGGGGCCCTAAGGTTGTCTTCCCTTCCATCTTTGGTCCTTAGTACCTTGCTTATCCTAGGAGGGAAGATTCCTCCTTTGGCAGGAGAGCCGCTGGCCTTCCCTCTCCCCTCCTCCCGCGTGCCTGCGCCTGCCTGCCTGCCGGAGGCAGAGCAGAGCAGAGGAATTCTCAGCTTCCTCTAGTTACCCTCAGCCTGCAAAGAAAACATAGTCTGCTGTGTCTGCTGCCAGCTCCTCTCTGGTGACAGCCACAACCCATTTGCTCAGCGCCAGCCCCAGCCTGTGCTGTGAGTAGAGCCGGGAGCTGGACCCCAGTCTCCTGCAGGAGACCCTGGGCCAGTCACTTTAGGACCGGGCCTCGGGGCTTGGTCAAAGGGAGAGGCCTGGGCCAAATGATTTCTTGAGACCCCCTTGGCTCTAAGAGCTTTGCCTGAAGGTTGGTGTGCTGCATTCGCAGCCTCTCCCTAGGGTAGGAAGCCTATTGTATAAACATGTTCTCCATACTTGACTTGGGATGGGAGAGGGTCATTAACGCCACCTTGCAAATTAGTAACCAGCTTTCCAAGACAACTAAACTGTGCTGCTGGCCACCCTTGCCTCTTAGGAAACACCAGGGATTGAATCCTTTGCCACTTTCTGGGCAGCCAGATCTGCCTCCAGTCGTCAAACCAGAGCCAAGAGCCTGAATTACTCACTGCTTCCCAGGCCTGAGCTCCCCCGGGAAAATTAAACCCCAGCTATCGTGGGGGAAGGAACTGCAGAGTAGATGTCTCAGAGCAACACTGTTCTGTTTACGTGTGCTGGGCAGCATTGTGGGTACGTTGGCTACAGACGCACATCCTAATTTTTTCCTTCATGTAATGACTGCTGATAGGAGACCAAGTGGGGCTGGGAAGCTGGGGCTGAAATTCTGCTGTGGATAACTCAGGAGGAAATGAAATACTCTACATTTTATGCTTAGAACAGAGAAAGCAGGGATATGATATCTACTAGTTGGAAACCTTTAATTAAAGGAATGTTCAGTCTCCGGGGATCAGTTGGAGCATAGTGGCCAAGAATTATGAATAGAAAAGCTGTCACAAGCCTACAACTCCCTTCTCTGCACCAACTACCCAGCAGCCCCTAGGCATCTTTAGGCCTGGGCCAGGGAGCTGGATGGGAGACGGAGGCACCGAAGCAGCGAAGAGGTCCTGAGGTATTGCTAGGCGCACAGAAGGCAGTTTCATCACACAGGGCTGACCACTGCCTTGGTCTTTGGGGTCCAAAATGTTTCTTTTTAAGGGTTTATAGGTGTTTATTGTACTGTTTCAACATTTTGTAGATTTTAAAATTTCCAAAATAAAAGTAGAACAAAGGTAAAGGCTATGGATAAATAAATACAGAAACTAGTGATAAAAATCATCAACTATATACATACATACTTTTTTTTGTTTGTTTTATGGGATTTTTCTTCGTTAAAAATATTAGAATTTTTTTTCTTTTTTCTTTTTTGGCCATGCCACATAGCACATACGATCCTAATTCCCCGACCAGGGATTGTGGAATGCGTGCCCCCTGCAGTGGAAGCAAGGGTCTTAACCACTGGGCCACCAGGGAAGTCCCCAACAGTACCAAAATATTGAACTAGCTTTATTGGAGACTTGCTTTTTCCTAGGAGAAGAACATCTGTTGTAACAGAAGTCAGAGAGAGAAAGGACTGCTGTACAGTCATCTTGTTGGCACATGTCTGTTCTGTAAAGTTACGCAGGTCTTTATCCATTGCTTCCAGAGATGCATTTACTCTGTCCGACCCGGAGGGGCTCATTTACAGTGGATGAGTGGGGGGTATAGCGGGGAGACCCCAGAGGAGTGGGGAGCCATTCCCTTCCTCCTGCTGCTGATTCAGTTTTGTGACAAGCAGCAGTCAGAAGAAAGGCAGAACGTCAGGCAAGGTGAGAAGCAAAGAGCTGCAGCTGAAAGAGAAGGGGGGTTTTCTGGGGGTGAGAAAATAAAAGTAAGAGCCCCAGGGGACTAGGAGGAGGAAAACAGCCAGGAGGAGGAGGGCCTCCCTGGTGGGGCTGGCAGGCATAGGGCACAGGCCCCAGCCTTGACCTTCTTGGATGTGGTGCATGGCAGGCCAGCCTGGAGGCAGGGGGATGCCCAAGATGACGTGTAAGGGTTCCTTTCCTCTGGAGGCCTCTGTAGAAATCCAGAATGGGAGAGCAGACGTGGGTCGAGGTTCGTTTTTCCTGAAGAAGCCCTGAGCTGGAGATAGGATGCGTTGACTCTTTATTTATTTATGAGGCTATCGATTCGAATGCAGCTTTTCCACAGGATCCTGAGGTCGCTGGAGTTGGGAGGAGAAACCTCTTACCGGTTAGCTTCCTTTGCCCTCTAAATGCCAGGTGCTCAGATAGGCTGCCCCCACCCTCCCTTCATTCCCCCTCCTCTCCTCACCGCTTCTGGCCTGCACCCCTGTGCACTCTGAGCGTTGGGGGCTTCAGACAGCCCCTCTAGTTTCCTCTTTTCCGCAGGTCTGGCTGTTCTGGATTCCTTCCAATATTTAGGACATACTCCAGCCCTCCCCCCACCCCACCCCCAATCCTAACAGCAGGGCATAGCTTTACTCAAGTATAGATGTTAGATTTCCAAGCTATAAAAGACCTCTGAGATCCTCCCAGCAAAAACCGTTCGTTTTACTGAGAAGGAACAGAGGCTAAGGGGAAGTAATTTCCCCAAAGTTGCACAAAGAGAGCGGCACAACCTGGTCAAGGATGAGGCCAGGCTTCCTGATTCCCCTGGCAAGAACCCTTTGAGCTGTGCTGCGTTGCCTCCCAACCTGGCCCCTCCACCCAGAGAGGGGGGTGCCCCTGAGCTGGGACTCACTCTCTGGGACCTTTGACCCCTTTTGCAGTCTCCCAGCAGGGCCTCTCCTAAGTTTATTTTGCACTTGATGAAATCTTTGCTCTCAGTCTGCCCCACTCCAAAATAGGATTGAAAAGGTTCTATATAACCGCAGAGGAAAGTAGAGGCTGGTGTTATTGACCAGGAGCCTGCTCAGCCTCACCTGGCCTTAAACACCCTACATTCCCACCTCCCTCCCCATCGGCCACCTTTCACGAGGCCTTTGCCAGCCTTTGTGCCCCAATGTTAGCCTTCAGGTGCGCAGAGATGCCCATGTCTACTCACCCTTGTGAAAGAAGATGGCTCCCCTCCCGCGGCCTTGATTCCAGAGCTCAGTCTTCCAGAGAGGCAAAAATAGGCCTTTCTAGGTGGGTAGAATCCAGGAGATAGGCCAATACTACACTAATCCCAAGGGGCTGGCTCCCCATCTTTGGAGACCTTGAAGTTTGGCCCAGCTGAACGTGGCTCTAAAGATGAGGATCATTGCTCAACTCCAGGTGGGCCCTCTGCCTTCTTAAGGCTGTCTGTGTCGTTGTACTTCTCCTTGGGTTCATTCTGGCATTCAGTGTTCCAACATTTAACCCTAACCTGATTTACTGGCCTCATCTCCTCTTCCTTCCCTTCTCACAGGCTGTACCCAAAAGGAATTTCATACAAGCACCACATTTTCTTCCTATGACCCAATTGTTCTGGAATGCCCTACCCTCCCACTCCACACATGCAGAAAACCTGTGTTCTAAGCCATTTCCCCTGATTCCAGCAGCTGACATCCACTGAGCTCTACCAGGTGTCAGGCACTGCATTTTATCTTCGCGATAACCTAAAAATTCTCCCCATTTCCCCTAAGTTACACAGTCAGCAAGTGGCAAAGTCGGGATTTGAACCCAGGCCTGGGGTCTCCGGGGTCTATACTTTCAGCCACTACACTTTATTACCTCTTAAGAAGCAGAGACCCTTTCCAAAATGATCTTCCTCTTATCTAGGATTTTATCTTCATTTTCCTTTTCTGGCATCACTTTTTGATTTTGGACTGTGACTACTTAGATCATACGCTTTCACTTCCTCACTAGACTGTGAGTCTTCAAAAGCAGGGCCTGGGTCACATTTGGTGTGTCCTCAGCGCCAGGCCCAGTACTAGCACACGGCAGGGGGCCATTAAATCTGTCTCGGATGAAAGAATGAATGCAAGACCGAAAGGATTTGAATCGTAGTGAGGGCTAATGTCTGCCCACCGTGGAGCAGGGCGTTGGAACTCACTTTTCTAAAGGTCCCAGCTTCACATTTCCTTTTTAAAGGCACCATGGGAAATGAAGGGAACGGAAGCGTTTCATAGATGAGTGAGAACAGGAATGCAAACCCCTGCACGTATGTAATTACATAGCCTCTTCGTGCCGGCTGCTGCTGGCAGCACGCTGGGGAACGTGCTCTCAGTTCTCCAGGTTGGGAACTGCAGGTACTACCGATTGCTTTGTGTGAGCTGATGTGGCTGTGAAAGGAAAAGAGAGAAGAGGATAATAAAACCAGGGAGCGATGGCTTGGCCAGGTGCAGGGTCTGCCCCTAGAGCGAGGACCTCCAGCGTGCATCCCACTGGGTACGGCGGAGGGGACTCTAGTCACCCTTCCTGTGCCAGACTCTTTTGGGATCAGGGACTCCACACGGAACAAACAGCCCAGGGTGGGGTCGTCTCTGGCTGGGTTAAGGGCAGGATCAATCCACTGGGAGTCCTAAGGTGAGAAGGGGGAACAGGAGGCTCTTGGGTGCAAGGCACTGGGCAGAGGACCTGGAGTGTGCGCATCATGTACAAAGGGTGTGTGTTCGTGTGTGCCTGTGTGTTCATATTTGCCTGAATGTGTCAGAAGCAGCAAGGGAACCCAAAATGAGACGGTGCTTCTTTCAGGCCCCAAGGTTAGGGACCCACCTGGGCACACTTTCTCCAGGCTTCTGTTCAAGACGCAGCTTTTCTGGTCCAAGTTTAGGACAGGCAGATCAGGCGACTGGGCCATGGCTTGGGAGGGTGGTTTCCACTCTGCCTTCCTATAAACCCACTTTTGTCTTCAACTCTGGGTCCCCATCCCCGTCCCCTTCACCTCTCAGTCTCCTGAAAGGAAATCTCCACAGAGACGCTCACGCTTCATGAACAACACGAATTCCCCTGGTGCCTGGCAAGCAGACACCCTCCTCACCTCCTCCCGCTATTCTTACCCACCCCACCCCCGCCCCAGCCCCAGCCAAGAGGACACTCATCTCCGTGAGAATGCCCAGCATAGCTCCTTCTGAAAATACTGGGGACATGCCGGTGGGGATCTTTCCTGGGAGGAGAGTCCGTGTGGTTTGCCCTTGCTGGGACAGAGGACGGCGTCGTGGTGGCCTGGGTCCCCACAAATGGGCCTGTGCAGGCTGGAACACAACCGAAGACCAGGCCACATGTTGCAAGTTTCCCTTTGCCTTACCTCCCAAACTGGGAGCTTAACAGTCATGGGGTGGCGAGACTTAGAAGTCATCTAGTCTGGCCCTGCCCTGTTTATCTGGCTTTAGGGTGAGTCGTTCATTGATTCAGCACACGCTTGTTGACTACTGACCACGTGCCAGCTTTAGGTGCTGGGGATACCACGGTGAACACAACAGGCACATATCTGATCCGTCTGGAAAGGACACAGTTAGTGGGTACAGTCATTTGGGAGTGGGTAGGGTGAGGTCAGGATAGAGAAGTAATGGGAGCTCAGAGAATCGGGTAGCTGCAAAGAGACACACCTAAGCCGAGGCTGGAAAGATGAGTGGAGCATTAAGCCACCCAAGAAGGGAGAGAGCGTTCCAGACACAGGGCCCAGAGGCTAGAGAGCACCTGGTACATTTAAGAAACTGAAAGGACTGCAAGGGGCAGGTGGAGGGAGGGAGGATGCCATAAACGATGAGGCTGGAGGGCCAGGCATGGGCTGGGCCATGGAGGGCTTGAAAGCCATATTGAGTGGGAGGAAGTTTAGCCTAAAAACAATGAAAAGTTTTAAGATGTGCGACATGTTCAGATATGTGTTTCAGAAAGATGCTTTTTGCTTTTGTGTGGAGCAGTGCTATTTGATAGATATATAATGAGAGCCACAAATGTAGTTTTAAATTTTCACACCAAAAATGTGAAAAGAAACAGGTGAAATTAATTTTAAGTAATATATTTTATTTATTCCTATATATCAAAGCTATCATCATTTAACAGAAAACTTAACTTTATTATTATTTTTTTGGCTGCATTGGGTCTTTGTAGCTGCCCGTGGGCTTTCTCTAGTTGTGGTAAGCAGGGGCTACTGTTCGCTGTGATACGTGGGCTTCTCATTGCGGTGGCTTCTCTTGTTGCCAAGCACGGGTTCTCTGAGTGTGGGCTTCAGTTGTTGTGGCGCATGGGCCCTAGAGCATAGGCTCAGTAGTTGTGGCGCGTGGGCATAGCTGCTCCACGGCATGTGGGATCTTTCTGGACCAGGGATTGATCCCATGTCCCCTGCACTGGCAGGCAGATTCTCAACCACTGCACCACCAGGAAGTCCAAGATATTTTACCTTTTTTTCCACATTAAGCTTTGAATCCAGTGTGTATTTTGCACTTACAGTGCATCTCAGTTTGGACTAGCCACCTTTTGAGTACTCAGTGGCCACGTGTATTTGGTGGCTACCATGTTGAACAGTGTAGATGTAGAGAATGCATTTGAGAGAAGCAAGAGTGGTGAAGTTGTTGCAGGTGACCAGGAGGAGGATGGTGGCTTTGGGATAGAGACAAAGGGACAGATTTCAGAGATATGACTCCCAGGCTGTCATACCAGGCTTGGACTTAATACCTCTGAACTCCTTTTATCTGAAAGAGAAACGAACTCCTATCTTGTTTGGGCCATTTTACTTGGGGTTTTCCCTCTACTCACGGCTGGACCTAATTTTAACGAAAATAGCATCTACATGGAGATGTGCAATGGTCAGTTAGATCTGATGGGTCTAAATAAGCAGAGAGGACTGAGAAAGCTACACAGAGATTTGGGGGTTCCCAATCCGTATTTGGTCCTTGCAGCCTTGGCAACATATGAGGTCTCCAAGGGAGGATGGTCTAGTAAGAAGAAGAAAGGATCTAGAACAGAACCCTGAGGAACACCAACACTTAGGATGGGCAGAGGAAGAGGAGCTTGCTGGGAGGACTGAAAAGGAGCAGCTGAAGTCAGGGAAGTGCTGCTCCATGGAAGCACAGGGAGGAGAGAGTCCCAAGGACGGGGTGATCAACAGGGGTAAAGACTGCTGTTTCTGCTTGCTTCTAAGGGTGAGAAAGCCACCAGGGAGCCTGAATAAACCAATCTAGGTTTCTGTTGTGGCCCCAGACTCCAACAAAGGCTGGTCATGTCATCCGCCAGCTTGATGCCCTTCTGTGGGTCCCAAGTGTTTTTTTTCTTTTTTTTTTGGGGGGGTGCTGCATTGGGTCTTCATTGCTGTGCATGGCCTTTCTCTAGTTGCGGCGAGTGGGGGCTACTCTTTGTTGCAGTGCACAGGCTTCTCAGTGTGGTGGCTTCTCTTGTTGCAGAGCACGGGCTCTAGATGCATGGGCTTCAGTAGCTGCAGCACATGGGCTCAGTAGTTGCAGTGAGTGGGCTCAGTAGTTGTGACATGCAGACTCAGTAGTTGTAGTGCATGGGCTTAGTTGCTCCATGGCATGTGGGATCTTTCTGGATCAAAGATTGAACCCATGTCCCCTGCATTGGCAGGCAGATTCTTAACCACTGCGCCCCCCGGGAAGTCCTCCAAGTGTTTTAAGGACAAAGTTCTGGTTCCTTAGCACATCCTTTAGGTTCCTCCAAAGTCTGGCCCTAGCTTTTCAGTCCAGCCTGTCCCTTCCCCAGCACTCTCTGTTCCTGCCAGACCTGGCTTCTTACCACTCCCTGACTTGGCTTGTGTGCTTCTCTCTGACTGAAGAAACATCCCTCCATCCCTCCTCCCCCCCGCCCCAATCCTGCCATGCTTCAAGATGGACCTCAAATGCCATCTCTTCTGTTCCCTGACTCTTCCAGACAGATTAACTCCCTCACCCAACCCCAGCCCTCCATGAGCATTTTCCCCACTCTCAATCACAGCCCTCATTGTCGTCTAGCCTGTGTTACAGTTGGTTGTGTACATGTGTGCCTCCCCAGCTAGACAATGAGGTTGGATAATCTGAGGCTGCTTCTGGCTACTCATCCCTATCCCTCTTGGTGCCTCCCACAGAGCTCATAACAGATGTTTAAGAAATGTTTATGGATGGAATGGAACTGTTGTCCCTCACAGCCCCCAAGTAACGATGTAGTTTCTGTCTTTGTCACATTACTCCCGGGGTATGAGGGAAACAGTAAAATAGAGAGAACCCTGGTTTAGAGGGAAACAGACAAAGAGTTGAGTTTGAATCTAGCTGCTCAAAGGAATAGTCCTAGTCTGAACTTCCCCTGACCCAAGCAGCTTGTATCACCTGGGTGCTCAAGAACCACCTTATTAACAGAAAGGCAACAGAAAACACGTCAGTGAAATTAAAAGTTGGTTCTTTGAAAAGATGAAGAAGATTGACAAATCTTTAGCTAGACTGACCAAGAAAAAAAAGAAGACTCAAGTTACTAAAATCAGGAATGAAAGAAGAGATCTTAAAGAAATAAAAAGGGGCTTCCCTGGTGGCACAGTGGTTAAGAATCTGCCTGCCAATGCAGGGGACACGGGTTCAATCCCTGGTCTGGGAAGATCCCACATGCTGTGGAGCAACTAAGCCTGTGCACCACAACTACTGAGCCCACGTACCGCAACTACTGAAGCACTCACGCCTAGAGCAAAGTGCTCTACAAGAGAAGCCACCGCAGTGAGAAGCCTGTGCATTGCAACAAAGAGTAGCCCTTGCTCACCACGACTAGAGAAAGCCCGTGCACAGCAATGAAGACCCAATGTAGTCAAAAAATTTAAATAAATAAATAAATAAATTTAAAGAAAAAGAAATAAAAAGGATTATACAGGAATACTATGAACAAGTATATGCTATGAAATTAGATAACCTAGATAAAATGGACAAATTCTCAGAAAGAAACAGACTGTTGAAACTACTTCAAGAAATAGATAATCTGAATATAACTAAAAGAAGTGAAGAGATTGCATTAGTATTTTCAAAACGTCCCACAAAGAAAAATCCAGGCCTAGATGGCTTCACTGATGAATTCTACCAAATGTTTAAAGAATTAATGCCAATCCTTCACACTCTTCCAAAAAATAGACTAGGAAGGAACACTTCCAACTCATTCCATGAGTCCAATGTTACACAGATACCAAAACCAGACAAGGATACCAAAATAAAACTATATATCAATATCACTTATAAATATAGATACAAAAATCCTCAACAAAATACTAGCAAAATGAACCCAGCAACATATAAAAAGGATTATACATCATGACCAAGTGGGATTTATTCCAGGAATGCAATATTGGTTTAGTATTTGAAAGCCAATGTAATGCACCATGTTAACAGATTCAATGAACCAACTATATGATCATCTCAATGGATGCAGAACAAGTATTTGAAAAAACTCAATACCTTATTGTGATAAAAACATTCAACAACCTAGGAATAGAAGTGAACTTCCTCAACTTAACAAAGAGCATCCACATCTAACATTAGACTTAACAGTGAAAGACTGAAAGCTTTCCCCCAAGATCAGGAACAAGACAAGGATGTCTGCTCTCACCAATTCTATTCAACATTATACTGAAAGTTCTAGCTAAGACAATTGGCAAGAAAGTGGAAAGAAAAGCACTTGGGTTGGACAGAAAGAAGTAATACTATCTCTATTCATGATGATATGGTCTTGTATTAGAAAATTCTAAAGAATACACACACACACGAAACTATTCGGGGTTAATGAATGAGATCAGCAAGGTTACAGAATACAAAATATAATATACAGAAATCAACTGTATTTCTATACACTAGCAAGGAACAACCTGAACATGAAATTAAGAGAATAATTCAATTTACAATAACATCAAAAAGAATGAAACACTTGTTAATATGTTTACAAAAAGAAGTGCAAGGCATGTACACTGATAATTATAACATTATTGAAGGAAACTAAAGAAGACAATAAATGGAAAGAAATTCCATGTTAATGGACCAGAAAACTTAATACTGTTAAGATAGCAACACTTCCCAAATTGTTCTATGATACAATGTAATCTCTATCAAAATCCCAGCTGATTTTTTTTTTTTACAGAAATTAGTAATCTGGTCCTAAAAGTCATATGGAAATGTAAGGGACTCAGAATAGACAAAGAATCTTGAAAAAGGTGAACAAAGTCAGAAGACTCACATTTTCAGATTTCACAACTTACTGCTAAGCTACGCTAATGAAGACAGTGTGCTACTGGCATAAGGATATATAGACCAATGGAAAAGAATTGACAGTCCAGAAATAAGCTCTTCTATTTATGGTCAACTGATCTTTGTTTGCGTGCGTGTGTGTGTGTGTGTGTGTGTGTGTGTGTTGTTTGTTTTGCTTTTTTTTTTCTTTTTTTTCGCTGCATAGGGTCTTAGTTGAGGCACACACGGGATCTTCGTTGCAGCATGCAGGATTTTCCTTGCAGCATGTGGGCTCTTTGCTGCAGCACGTGGGCTCTTTGCTGCAGCACGTGGACTTCTCTCTAGTTGTGTCTTGTGGGTTTTCTCTTCTCCAGTTGTGGTGCGCGGGCTCCAGGGCGGGTGGGCTCTGTAGTTTGCAGCATGTGGACTCTCTAGTTGAGACACGTGGGCTCAGTAGTTGTGGTGCACAGGCTTAGTTGCCCCATGGCATATGGGATCTTAGTTCCCTGACCAGGGATTGAATCTGCACGCCCTGCGTTGCAGGACGGATTCTTTACCACTGGACGACCACAGAAATCCTGGTTAAGTGATCTTTGACCATTTAGTGATGAAAGAATAGTTTTTTCAACTAAAGGTGTAGGACAATTGGATATCCATATGTAAAACAATGAAGTTAGACTCCACCTCACACCATACACAAAAATTAACTCAAAATGGATCATTTAGAAAGAGCTAAAACTCTTAGAAGAAGACATAGGACACATCTTTGTGATCTTGGATTAGGCAATGATTTCTTTCTTTTTTTTTTTTTTAAAGATTTATTTATTTATTTTTTAAATTAACTAATTAATTAATTAATTTTTTTTTGGCACACGGGATTAGTTGCTCCGCGGCATGTGGGATCTTCCTGGAAGCTGGGATCGAACCCGCGACCTCTGCATTGGCAGGCGGATTCTTAACCACTGCGCCACCTAGGAAGCCCCAGGCAATGATTTCTTAGATATGACATCACAAGCACAAGGGACAAAAGAAAAATTGGCAAATTGGTCTTCATCAAAATTAAAAACTTTGGTGCTTCAAAGGTCACTATCAAGAAAGTGAAAATATAATCCATAGAATGGGAGAAAATATTTGTGAACCATGCCTTTGATGACTGTCTAGTATTCAGAGTATATAAAAAACTCTCACAACTCAGTAAAAAGACACCTAATTTTAAAAATGAGAAAAGGATCTGAATAGACACTTCTCCAAAGAAAATACACAAATTGCCAATAAACACATGAAAAGATGCTCAACATCATTAGCTACCAAGGAAATACAAATGAAAACCACAGTGAGATACCACTTCACACACACTAGGCTGGCTGTAATCAAAAAGACAGATAATAACAGCTGTTGGTGAAGATGTAGAGAAATTGCAACCCTCACACACTGCTCGTAGGAATGTAGAATGGTGCATCTGCTTTGGAAAACACTCTGACCATTCCTTGAAAAGTTAAGCATAGGGTTATCATAAATCTCAGCAATTCCGTACCTACGTGTATATCCAAGAGGATTGAAAGTATGTATCCATACAAAACTTGTACATGAATGTTTACAGAGCCATTATCCATAATAGCTAAAAAGTGGAAAGCTGATGAATGGATAAACAAAATATGGTATGCTCGTACAACAAAATATTAACCAGCCATAAAAAGGAATGAAGTACAGGAACTTCGTAGGTTGCGCAGTGGTTAAGAGTCTGCCTGCCAATGCAGGGGCACCAGGTTCAAGCCCTGTTCCAGGAAGATCCCCTACCCCTAAGCCTGTGAGCCACAACTATTGAGCCCATGTGCCGCAACTACTGAAGCCCGTGTGCCTAGAGCCCGTGCTCCACAACAAGACAAGCCACTGCAATAAGGAGCTCTCACACCACAATAAAGAGTAGCCCCCGCTTGCCACAACTATAGAAAGCTCGTGTGCAGCAGCAAAGACCCAATGCAGCCAATAAATAAATTAATTAATTTAAAATAAAAAGGAATGAAGTACAGGGTCATGCTACACCATGGATGAATCTTTAAAACATTATATGTAGTGAAATGAGACAGTTGCAAAAGACCATAACCATATATTTTATTATTCCATTTATGTGAAATGTCCAGAATAGGCAAATCCATAGAGACAGAAAGTAAATTAGCGGGGTTTGAGGGGAAATATAAGCATGACTGCCAATGAATATGGAGTTTGTTTCGGGGTGGTAAAAATGCTCTAAAACCACTAAATTGTGTACTTTTTTGGAGGGGGGACTCATTGGGTCTTCGTTGCTGTACGCGGACTTTCTCTAGTTGCAGCGAGCTGGGGCTGCTCTGTTAAGGCTGAGGGCTTCTCAGTATGGTGGTTTCTCTTGTTGCAGAGCACGGGCTCTCCAAATGGGCTTCAGTAGCTGTGGCTCACAGGCTGAGTTGCTCCATGGCATGTGGGATCTTCCTGGAACAGGGATCAAATCCATGTCCCCTGCATTGGCGGGCAGATTCTTAACCACTGCGCCACCAGGGAAGTCCCTAAATTGTGTACTTTAAAAGGTGAAATTTATATGTGAACTATATCTCAAAAAAGTAGTTATATATACATGTATCAATATATATAATTATCTTACTATGTTGAAATGTAAGGTGGGCCTCCATTTCCTAATGGGAAGGTAAATTTTTTTTTCCAGCTGGAATATATCACAATGTATCTGACAAGGAAAGCGTTTCCTCCAAAACTGTCCTCAGAAAGTAAGGCAAAATTGTGCAGACCTCAATTTTAGAGCTCCTCTCATCATTTCCCACCTCACTCGAAGGGACTAAGGGTGAGAGAGCACAGTGTATGTTTTTATGACCTTGGGGATGAGTATCTTCCTCATAAATAACCTTAGCTCCACTCCCGAGGTTCTCCAAGGTAGTTATCTGTGGTTTCTGCCTGCCCAGTACCCACTCTCTTGCTTGTTGTAACTGCATGCAGATTTTCCTTCTGTCAACTATTCGCCTCCCCCCACCCCCATCTCAGAAGGTCTATCAGTCAGGCTGCCCTTTATTTCCATGGACAAAAGGTGGACTTATGAGCCAATCTGTCCAATCAGATGTCTTCTTTGGGAATTTGAATCAACAGTGGGGTGACTCAAAGAAAAAGCCAGTGATTCGCCACCCTGGAATGCCCTGAGGAAACTGTTCTATGGTTCCCACTCCCTGGAGTCAGGGGAGCTGTTCAGGTCCTGTTTTTTTCTTCAGATGTTTCTTGCACCCAAGAACCCTAACTTGGCCTTTTGGATACTCAAGGGCTGACACTTTCCATATCATTGTCTTGGTTCTCCCACAGCAGTGGCAGGGTTCCTCGGGACTGTCCAGACAATGAAGGAGGAAGACTTCTAAGTCATAAGGAGTCATGACCTAGAAACCACTACTTCCACTGGAGCATCTTTTCTTTAGTTCCTTCTTGGCGACCATTTGCTTTAATATTTTAATTGAAGCTCTAGACATTAATTGACTCTTAACTATGTCAAGTTGCTTTGTTAGTTGAGGGAAAAAAAGATGAACAGAATTATATCTCAGCTTTGGTGGGTGGTGTGAGTGTAGAGAAATGCTCTTTGAATTCTGACCACGTGGACAGGCAGAAAGAATAGAAAAGGGGCATTTAAACGTGGCCTGAGGTTGAGGCTCCCAGCCTGAGAAATTTCTCTCAACCACAGGGAATATGCCCGTTGGGATGGGGTATTGAAATAAGAGAATCATACACGTTGGGGCTGACAGGGACCTCATAGAAATGACTTGACTACAGCCAAATTGGGCTTAGGCCTTCTCCTTTGACTCCCAATCCAGTGCTCACCTCACTAGCTCCCAGTCATGTGGTTGACCTTGGCTGGCTCCTCTAAGCTTCAGGGGACTGCGGAGGAGGAGGGGCAATAATTGGGGCTTGGTAAATGGTTGCCTAGGGAAGTATGTCTTGCAAGGCCACCCAAGAAATCAGCAATGAACTAGAGCAAATTCCAGTAGTTCTAGTCACATTGTTTCTTCCTTAGTTTTTTCCAGTGGGGACTTGGTAGTAGGGACTGGTACCAGGATTTGCACTGCAATGTTAGTGTCAGTGTGTGTTCCCACCCTTTTCCATCCTCCTAGAGCCCTTGAAGCAAGTCAATAGCAAAAGGGCTTGGTGAAATGACCTCTGCCACCGCCATGGTCTCTTTTCTGTAGGTGACCTAGTCAGCAGGGGTTGGAGAGCCTTGACAGTCTTTACCTGTAAGGTGTAAGGATATCAGGCAAATACCCAGAGACTGTGAGAGGGAAATCAATTCAGAAATCAGGCCCGGACTTTCCCCAGGGCTGACAATGATTTACCTTAGCTAGCAACTTGCACTGGGCAGAAAAGGCCTAGTGTAAATAGGGTGCATTGCTGGTTCTAGGGAAAGAGACAGAAGAGCCTGAACAAGGTTCTTTGGGTGGAGAAGAGATGAGGTGTGTCCTTCCAAAATGTATTCTTCAGGCATTAATGGGCACGATCAGTTTAACTAATACTTACAGGGAATTTCCCATATTCCAAGAGCTGTGTCAGGTTCTGCAGCCCACACATAAATGTGATTCCTGCATGCAAAGAACTACAAATATAAGACTGACAAGTTTAATAAAATGTGGCATGTGATAAGCCCTGGATGTTACCAAAACATAGAGGAGGGGTATGCCTCCCACCTGGAATCAGGGAAGGATTCCTAGAGGACAAAGCGTTAGCCAGGAAAGATAACCACAAGCCTCACAGGCAAAAGAACCACAGAAACAAAGGTGTGGAATCTGGGTGTGGGGGAAACCACAGGCAACAGCTGATGGTGTTACTAGAGCCTGAAGAGGGAGATGGGAAGTCTGGGGAGATAAGGCAGAGAGGCCTGGGTGGGGGTGGGAGGGGAAGTAAGTTATGGGAAAGAGCTTGGGTCTTTTTTCTGAGCAGGGAAGAGGGAAGTGCCTGGGAGATTTGCATTTTAAATAAATCACAGCACCGTGGATTTGGGGAGGAGTTAAGAATGGGGGCAGGGAGCCTACTGGAAGTGATGATGAGTACCAGATGCGGGGTATTCACAACGAGAATGTGGCACTCCTAACGTAAGGGACATGGACTGGAGAAACGGCCAGGAGGTGAGTGATGATGGAGATGTGGTAGGGAAGGCAGAGACACAAATCTAGAGGTTTCTGACTTGGAACCTGGGTGGATAATGGGGCCAGGAACTGAGATATGAAACACAGGAAAGGGAAATAAATCTGGAAGAGAGATGTTGGTGACGGCTAACATTTATTAATCACTTATATGGACCAGGCATTGTGCCAAGAGTTTTTCATGGATTTTCTCATACAGCTATAAAGTAGATATTATTATTCTCAATTTATAGATGAGGAAAATGAAACTTTGAGATGTTGAATAGGTTGGCCAGATTTACACAGCTGGTTGAGTGATGGAAAGAGGTTAAAATCCAGGCATTATGGTGTTTCTCTGGTGGTGCAGTGGTTAAGCATCCACGTGCCAATGCAGGGGACATGGGTTTGAGCCCTGGCCTGGGAAGACCCCACATGCTGCAGAGCAACTAAGCCTGTGCGCCACAACTGCTGAGCCTGTGCTCTACAGCCTACGAGCCACAACTACTGAGCCCATGAGCTGCAACTACTGAAGCAAGTGTGCCTAGAGCCCGTGCTCTGCAACAAGAGAAGCCACCGCAATGAGAAGCCTGCGCGTTGCAACAAAGAGTAGCCCAGCTCTCTGCAACTACAAAAAGCCTATGAGCAGCAATGACAACCCAATGCAGCCAATAAATAAAATAAAGTTAATTAATAAAAAATCAATAATTAATTAATTAAAAATAAAAAACCAAAACATCCAGGCATTCTGGCTCCAGGGCCATTGCTCTTAGTGACCAGGCAGGATATATGTATATGTGAAGAGTCTGAAGAGCCTGTGGGACATCCACAGTGGAGGTCTGGAATTTAGGGAGGCCATCAAGGCTCAGATCATGGTATAAACTACTTATGTGGCTCACACTGTCCTGGGGAACCCTCAAGTTAAATAAGTAGCCAGTGGGTAAGGGGCTCACAGATGAGACAAAAACAAAAAGTCCAGCTGATTTTTAAAACTAAAGACATGGCTCTGCTACCTGGGCAACAGAAAACTGGACAGTCACCAACGTGTAGTTGCATCAAATAGAAAGGTCCACCAAGTTAAGCAGACATACTAATTATAATAGTTACTATGTTGCATAGTAATTATCCTAAACTGTAAATAGTTTACATAAATAGTAGTAATTAGTATAGCACAAGTTTCCCAAACTGTCCTGTGGAATAATAGTTCCTGGAGATGTTAATAAATGTTTGGATAAAAAAGGTCTTTGGAGTCAGATAAGCTTAGGAAATGCTGGTATAACTTACATAGGGCACCCAATGCTTAGTTTACTGTTTAATTTTTTCTCTGTCAGGAGGAGGATAGTGGAAAGGCTAAAAGTGTAGGCACTGGGAACAGACAGCCTGGGGTTAAATACTGCCGCTGACCAGCTGGGTAATTTTGGGCAAGTTACTGAAATTCTCTGAGGTAGCTTCCTCCTCCCCATTTGTGCCCCGCCCCCCATTCATTCACACTGAGGCTGACATCAGAATACCCTTGGTGTGAGGGGATACCACAGGCCTTGCCAATTTCTTTCAAATCTCCTGATTAAGGTTGAAGATGATAGAGCAGGCTGGGAAAGCATAAGTGAGAGGGGATGATTTTCTAGGTTTCCCCTGACTCATAATGAATGCTAAATTATGATGCTCCTAATCAGAGCAGATCAGGGCCAGAACAAGTCTGACTTCCTGACCATGGTTTGGGGCAGTGAAGGGAAACTGAATGAATGGAAGCTGTGTGGCCCAAATGCTTTGCTCCCAATAAAGACCTTCACCACCCCTTTAGGTAGATATTTCCTTTGGGAAGAAAAGAGCAGCTACCTCCTGTTCTCCTTCGTAGGTGGGTGGGGAGGCGTGGAGGGCAGGCACCCTCTCAGTGTGCACAGGCATTTACACACACACCCACAAACACCAGGGGGACTGCTGCCTAGAAGCACCGCTTTTCAGCCTAGAAGCCAGGTCCACGCCTGACCTGTGGTGGTCTGGCAAGTGCTCTGCCCTCTCTGTTCCTTGTTTCTCTCCTTTATGAGGTGAGGAATACAGACGGGGTGAATTTTAAGGCTCCTGGCTGTTGTGACATGCTTTGGTTTGTGCCTCTAGGGGATTCTATTCACTCCCCCTCCAGTCCTGTCTAACCAGCCAGGTAGGGCCGACTGACCAGAAACG
Source organism: Hippopotamus amphibius kiboko (assembly GCF_030028045.1). Lineage (NCBI taxonomy): Eukaryota > Metazoa > Chordata > Mammalia > Artiodactyla > Hippopotamidae > Hippopotamus > Hippopotamus amphibius. The sequence continues at coordinate 26,333,852 of NC_080202.1, read as the reverse complement.
GCTTCCTCTCATCTCTCTTCCAGGGGCATGTGGGTCAAAGACAAACCTCTGCTCTCACAATTGTGCTTAGGGTCTGTCTCCATCGCTCTTGAAGACAAACAGCAGCTGGGGCCCCAGCTGGGCGTTTAGGTCCTGTGGCCTCGAGGCTCCGGAACAAAGGCAGAGCAGGACTGGGAAGGGGCCTTCCCAGAAAGTGAGGGGAGGGGAGCCCTGGGGCCGGTTAAGGCTTTACCTCTTCGTAGGGTTGGCTGTCCTCTCCTTCCCACAGTTGTGGGGGGAGGGAAGGGGTCCTGTCTTTTCCTCTGAACCTGATGACTTCACCTCCTTCCCCGTCCTCTTTCTAAGGTGAGCATCTCTACCCCTTCCCCATTTGCGCCCAGGGTCTGAAATCTCCATCCCACTCTCTTTATTTTTCTTCGGATTGGGGTCTTTACGCCCCTCCCTCTTTTTCTCTCTCTCTCTGAACCTCGCCTCTTTATTCCTTTTTAGGCCTGGCCTCTCCAGCCCTGGATAGAGGGGTCTGTATACTTCTTTTTTCTCTTCTTAAGGCCACGTCTCCCTCCCCCAACCCTTTCCCGCTCCCCCTCCCCACCCCCTCCCTCCGCCCCGAGGCATTGTGGGAGGAAACAAGATGTGGGGCGAGAGCGGCGCGGGGAGAAGCCCGCAGTGCGGGGCCGGACGGGCCCAGCCAATGGGGAGCGCGGACGGCGGCGCGCGCGGCGGGGGGGCGGGGGCGGGGCGCTATTTCAGGGGGGGCCGCGCGTCTGCCGAGCTCAGCGGCGGAGCGGAGCGGAGCTGCGAGGCGCTAGCGCGGAGCAGGCAGGCAGGCGGGCGGGCCGGCAGGCGCGAGGCGGAGCGCGGGCGGCCGGGGAAGCTCGAGGGCGGACGGCGGCGGCCACGAGCGCTCGGCCCGGGCCTGCGGGAGCCGGAGACTGCAGCGGCGGCAGCTGCTGCCAGAGGAGCCGAGGGGACACCGCCCTGCCCGCGCCCTGCCTCAGGCCATCGCTGCTCCCCCGGGGCCCAGCGCGGACTCGCCTCCTTGAAGGTGAGCGGTGGGTGGCGGCGGCCCGACGCGCGGGGTCCGGCCCGGAGGCCCGGAGCAGGGCTGGCCTCGGCGTGACGCCCCCGGCGCCTCTCTTGCCCAGGGCTGCGCCACCCTGTGCCCTCGCGACCCCGGGGCGCGGCCGGGCCTCCCGCCCCCCGGGATCTCCCGGCGCGCACGGAGGCCCCTGCTGTCGGGGCCGAGGGAGAGCCGGGGAGCGGGCTCGGGCGTGACGCGGCTCCTCCCGCCGCCACTCTCTGGGGCGTCCTTCCCGCAGCGAGGACGCCCAGTCACTCCGGCGCTGTCGTAGGCCGGGCGGGGGAGGGCGGCCGGCCGGGCGGAGGTGCGGGGGGAGGATGCTTTCTCATGGGCCAGGTGCCGGCCTTCGGGACCGCAGCCCTCTGGAGGATGGGGTGGTGGAGGGCGACGGCCCCTTGGGGATCCGGAGGGAGGAAATACAAGCGTTTGTGCGTATTGGGGGCTGGGGAGGGGCGGGTCGTGTGTTTCGGAGGCTTGGTCTTTTTGTTGCAGGGCCGGGGATAGAGGAGGGTAGCTGTCCTGGAGTGCCTTCTTCGCTTTTCAGAGGAGCCCCTGGCTCGTGACTGAGGCAGCTGGCCTGGGGCCCTCTGATCATCCTTCGGTCTGGAGGCCCAGGTCCCTTGCTGCCTTTTTCTCCCCCCGCCCCCCACGGGGGAGGGGCTACGGTGGCCCCTCCTTTTCCTTTTCTCACTGGCACCTTGGACAGGGGAGGCTGGGGCTAGGCCTCACCTCTCAGACGCCTGGGGGGCCAGGGGTGAAGAATCGTGGCATTGTAGTCACAAGACCAACGTTATGTAACTGCAGGCTCTCCTGGAGGGTAAGGTGGCTTTTAATTACTGTGACAAAGTTGTTCCTTTGGACTTTGGGGATGAGGCAGTGGAGCAGGTGAGCTTGCTGGGAAAACGGGCGCTGATTTCATACTTTAACCAGGCCCCACCCCCACCCTTGGATTTGTAAACAGTGCCCCCTTCTGAGTGGTAACCTGGGATAGGCCACCAGGTGACACTAGTTTTCTTCACACTTAAGGAACCTTACAATAGAACATTTTCTGTGCCCTGCTGTTGTACTTTTGCTCAAACCCATTGAAGTTGCTGCATTTATCTTATTTCAACCATTGTTTTTTAAAAAGATGTTGATTTGCCCCAGGTCACATAGCTAGGCCTTGAACAGGGTTCTCCTGACCTTTTCCCCAGGTGGTGCTCACAGATTCCTATTGAAACTCTGACTTTTTCTCTCAGGAGTGTGGGTGCGGAAGGTGCTGGGGCACTAACTCTTTGCTCTGCCAGCCTTTGCTGAAGTGGAACCAGCCCTGCTTAATTTGCCAGTGGGAGACAAAGGTGCCCTGGATGCAGTAAAGGGCTGTCTGGCAAGCAGCTGGCATGCATGCGTTCTTTGCATCTGGTGCAGGCCGAAGTAGTCATGAATTCTGCTTCCCTTTTCAGCCCAGCCAGCCCACAGGCTAGTGTGGACCCAGGTCAAGGTGGCCTGAAATGATACCAGGGATCTCTTCTTGAGCAGTCAGTTCCCTGTGTAGCTTTGTATCAGAAAGGGCTGGAACAACAGCATCTTTTATCCATTGGGCAGGCTACAGAGCGCTTTGGGGGAGTAGCACGTGGGGTGGGGGATGGATTATTACTACTCTGTGTGATGGAACTGTGGTCAAGGACAGAGGATAGGATTTTGCAGTTCATCTCTATTCCTGCAAAGCACCTCACAGGCCATAGCCTGCTAGGCAGGCTCTGGCCAGCCCTCTTGGAATTCCTGTCATCCTAGGAAGGGACCATGCAAGGTCAGCCCTGGAACTCTGGTTGCTATAGGATGAATGCAATGGCTTAGATAGCAGGGATATGAAACAGTGCTGTTAAAATAATAATTCTTTACCTTTTGTTGTCTCTGTCACCACTGGGCATTGATAGCCTAGGGCTTGGCAGTCTTTTTCTGTGAAGGGCCAGATAGTAAATATTTTAGGCTTTACAGGCCATATAGTCTCTTACAAGTGTTCAGCTCTGCCATTGTAGCGTGTTCCTCTAAAACTATTTACAAAAACAGGTGGTGGGCTGAATCTGGCTAATGGAACCGAGCACTGTATAGACTGTCCTTGTTTGCAGTGTTCTCATACAACCTTAATTAATCCTTATAGCAACTCCTGGTAGAGAGCTATCCTCATTGCTAAAATAGAAGTAATCAAATGCAGAAAGGCTAAGTGACTTTTCCAAGGACCAGAAGTCAGCCTAATTCGTCTTTCTACTGTGATACTAATGATATAATAATGGTCATTAAATCAAGGGCTTATTATGTTCAGGTGTCATACCACCTGGTTTACCCTCAGGTTAACTCAAGTCCCTATTTTAAGATGATGAATGAGAGCACAAAGTTTAACTTGCCCAGGGACACAGCTGGTAGGTGATATAGTGTAATATCTTGGCTATTGGTGCTATTCAAAATATTGGAAATAGATAAATTTAGAGTTGGAAAAGTCTCATTTTACATATGATAAAAATTGATGGCTTATTGTGTCTTTTTAACTATTTACCTTGTGTTTCCCAGACTTGGCGACCACGTCTCTGCTAAAATTTTAGGAGCTCCCTCTTCTAATGCCTCATGTCTTGTGTTTTCTATTGCCCTCACCTTCTGTGCTCCCCTCTCCCACCGAGGCCCCACACCTAGCTGGTAGTGTTCATTGCCTGGAGCATGGGATTGCAGCCTCACCTCTCTGCTTCTTCTGCAGTGTCACGATGTCTGACCGGAAGGCAGTGATCAAGAATGCAGACATGTCTGAGGACATGCAACAAGATGCCGTTGACTGCGCCACGCAGGCTATGGAGAAGTACAACATAGAGAAGGACATTGCTGCCTATATCAAGAAGGTGTGCTGGGAGAGCTGTGGCTGGTGGTCAGGGGTAGGGATGGATAGCTGAGCCCCAGGGAAGTCTGGAACTGGGGACATAGGAAAGTAGGTATATTCCATGCAAACAGAACCCTAGGAATTTGCAAAGCAGATAAATTAGGGAATGATTCTTATTTATGAAAGCATTCACCTTAAAAGTTCTTAATAGGAACTCTGCTGGGGTGTGTGTGTTTACAGATTATTATGTGACTGCAAAGCAACGGGGAGAGAAGCTTCAGGATTAAATATAACTGTCCCAATTCAGAACTATTCAAAATGAAGATCAGGGATGTTTTAATGGATAATATAAAATCATATACAAATTTTCAGGGAGCTTCATCTTTTAAAGTGGAATAGCCATATAGTAATTCTCACTATATAGGAAGTTTCCTTTTCTTCTCCTTAAAAGGACTCACATGGGGAGTTCCCTGGCAGTCCAGTGGTTAGGACCAGGCACTCTCATTGCCATGGCCTGGGTTCAGTCCCTGGTCAGGGATCTAAGGTCCAGCAAGCCGCGATGCATGGCCAAAAAAAAGGACTCACTAAATCATCCCCTTCTCCCTATCTTCTTAAGGAAAGGGTGGGCTTGAATATATATATATGTGTGTGTGTGTGTGTGTGTGTATATTTGATAGATGAGCATTATTAGGGCAGTAGATTTAGTCCCTGAAAAATTCCTGAGTGAATGGGTGAATGAGTGTAGTTGACATATATACAGTGAGAAAGCAGCTGAGCTAGAGATGAGAGGTGGTATCCAGGGTCCCTGATTCCCAGTCAGGATCCGTGTCCACTGGCGGCATAGGCCCAGGCTGATATTCTCAGCTCTGGTATCCCAAGGATGCCCAAGAGCCATGGTATGCTGCTCCATACACGTGATAGAGTGTCCTTGAGTTTTACAAAACTCTTTCCTGCCCATGTAGGCGGTATAAGAAGAGGAAACTGTGGAGTCCTGAGAGACTTTTTCTTTCTGTTTGTGTAGCCAAGGGGTGCAGAGCTGGCAAGGCTGCTAGGGGTGCTGGTTCCTTGTTGAGTGATGGCTTTTCTGTTCTATTCAGGGAGAGAATGTAGAATCCTGGACTCTCAGGGCCAGAAGAATCCTTAGATTATATCTGGTCCTACTTTCTTGTTTTGCTGATGGGGGGAAATGGGGAAGCAACTATGGCTTTCCTATGTTACGCAGAGTCTACAGTCAGGAATAAAGCTGGGTGTGGTGACCCATGCCCTTTCCATTGTTTCCTAATGCCTTTTGGAGTCATGCGGTATGAGGGCTGTGAGGAGGCTAAACAAGCTATAGGTTGAGAACCTGGGGTCCAGAGCCCCAGAGTTGGCAGCATTGCTGGGCCTGTGGTGGAGGGCTGCTGTCCTTTCACAGCCATGACAGGATGCATCTAGAACTGAGCCATCTGTTTCCTGCTGGGTCCATAGGGTGGCAGTGCCTGTCTGATTAGGTCATAAGGATTTCCTAGCTGGCTTTGATGCTGAACTTGTACCCCTAAGAGAAGTGAGGGAATTGCCTTGATCTCATGGCTGAGATCCTTGTTCTGGTGCTTACAGCCCACATAGTGCTTGGCACACTGGAGTGTCTTTAATGTTGGCTTACATAGAATTGCTTCCTGGTACTCCTGACGTTTGTTCCCCATTTTGCTCTAGTGCCTTGGTTTTTGGCATTTGGAAATGCTAGTTTAGTAATATGAGAGGTGGCAAGTGGCAGGTCAGGGAGGCTTGCTCCTCTGTTTTACTCAATGCTGTGTGACACTGGAGTGGTCCTTTATTCCACTGGCTCTTCTGATTCCCTTGCTGAAGAATCACAGGGTGGGTTTTTGAGTAGGGTAGCTAGAAGGACAAGAGATGATCGGGGTGTAAAGTGCTAGAGAGAAATAGTGGAGCCTTTGTGGTGTTACATAATTAATGAAGCAGTGTCCTAGCCAAGCTTAGAACCTGAGCTCCTGAGGTTCAGAGAACTGAGGCCACAGATTGGGGGTGGGGTGGAGGTGATGGCTAAACTAATCGGACTCTCATTCTGATTTCTCATCCTCCAGCTGTCCTAATCATCCTTTTTCTCCTTTTTAATTCTTCTTTTAGGAATTTGACAAGAAATATAACCCTACCTGGCATTGTATCGTGGGCCGAAATTTCGGAAGCTACGTCACACACGAGACAAAGCACTTCATCTATTTTTACTTGGGTCAAGTTGCAATCCTCCTCTTCAAGTCAGGCTAGGTGGCCGCAGTGAAGGTGTCAGTGGCGGCGGCAGCGATGGCAAGCAGGCGGTGTTGCTGGGACTGTTCTGCACTGGGGCCAGCATCAGGATGTCCTCTCCAATGGCTGTGCTACTGCATGGACTGTATACTCGATTTCATGTGTATGTCGCAGTAAACAAAACCAAACTTCTTTCTGTTTAGTTGCCTGGGGAAGAAGGCTGCTTTATGTTTATTTTTCAAGACTTAAAATTTTTTTTTTTTTTGGTTGTATTGCACTAGGAAATCTCTCCCACCCCTCCCTTTTCTCTTTCTCTCCCTATACAAATAAAAAGCCCTCAACAAAGCCTGTAAGACTAGGAGGGCTAGGAAAAGAAATAGGTTTCTGGAGGTGGAACTAAAACTGTGCAGCTGCCTCTTGGTGGTGGATGCTGCTTTGGGAGGGCCAGGGAGGCTGTGGGGTGGGGGGGGGGGGTGGGGGGGAAGGGGAAGACAGTGATAGGATTGGCAAGGAGAGAGGGATAGGAAGGAGGGTAGGGGGACTGATATAGTACCAGGGAGAATATTCCACTGAACTGTGATTCCACGGCTTGGGGCAGAGGGTGGGGTGGAGACTGAATTCTTTAAGGGGCCCTGAGACGTGTTTATCTGTGGTGTGTGGGTGTGGGGAGCAGACTTGTCTTGCTGTCTTTGTCAGAAGAGTTTCTAAGTAAGGGCTGTGTCTTTGTGGATTACCTTCTTTTATTCTTCCTGTCAGAGCTCATGCTAGGAGGATGTTGAGGGTAGGATTAGCTTGATATTTTTTTTTCTCTTCATTCTTCTCTCCTTCTGTCTGCTCCCTGCTTAGCCCTCGGTTTTCTCATTCCTCTGGAGTTCTCTTAGGGCAGCCTCTGTTAGTTGGCTGGCAAGGGAATTTCTGGTGACTAGTTCTTAGTTAGGTCTTAGCAATCAAACCAAATCAATGTGTCCCTTGATTTTCCTGTGTATATGTGTGTGTGTGTATCTTGGTTTGGGGTATAGGGGAGGGAGGGGCAGGACTGTGGAATCTCTAGGGTGTATGGGTAGATAAGTGGGCCTTTATGTTAAAAACCTCTGGGGGGCATCTGTTTTGGGGGTGAAGACGAGTGTCACCCCCCTCAGCCGTCTGGCCTAAACACTGCTTGCCCTATGGCTGTCTGCTCCCAGGAAGGCTTTAGGAGGATAGTCCAGGATGAGGTGGCCATGCTGTCACGCATCCTGGAGCTGGGTCTCAGTGGAGAGGGAAAGTGACTGTGGATGGTGGCAGCCTCCTGTGGGAGGCAGGGATGGAAGTGATAAAGGGCTGTTGAGGGGCTTTGGGGGAACTTTGGAGGAGGTCAGTCTTGCAGTGGTGAAGCCAGGAATTAGGGGATGGAAGCAGGGCTGCTAGTGGGACGAGATTCCAAGGGGAGTGCTGGGGACATCTTGTCTGTGGATCAAACAGGGATGGGATGGGGGATGGGTTGGGGGGAGTCATTGCTGGTTGAGCTGTTGATTCTTGTAAATTGCATTAAAAACTCTCATGTAGGGTTGATGCTGTGGGGGTGGGGGTTGGGATCCAGCTCATTCTCTCTTTTCTTTTTTTCAAATCCATCCTAGGGGTTGGTGGGGAGGCAGGAAAATGCTCCCTTCCTAAGCCTTTAGTGTGTGCTGAGCTTTCTTTTTGATGCTGACGGGAGGGTGGGGACTGGGATGGGGAGTGAATTCCCTATATCAAACCCTTTGGTGGGCACAAGACTGAATGCTTGATTTTAGGTTTTATTTTTTTATGAATGTCCAGATCTGTTTCCCCCTGCCCTCCCAGACTTGTGTGGCCAGTTGGAAATGTCTGGTTTGTGTTCATCTCCCTCATTTCCGGAGCAGGGGCTGAGACCCCGCCACATCTCCTATGCTCTGCATCCACGCCTCTTTTGGACATTAAAGGTTGATTGATGCACTTCTGAGCTGTTTGGGTTTCTTTGGGGGTAAAGGGGATGGCCTGCTGGCAGTAGTGCCACACATGGGTGGGTGGGTATCTAGGGTGGAGTAGAATGGGGGCTAAAGAGATACTGAATCAGGTCTTAGTTAGAGGGCCTAGGCTTGGGCCCTTTAAGTGGAGGAAAATAACCAGCAGCACTCACCCACAAGATTTCTAGGGTCATTGGTGGAGATGGTCTGGTGAGTGGCATTTTGAGTCTTCCATATAATAGGGTGCTGAGACCTGGAGACTGTGTCTGTTAGCTAAGTCCTGCTCTAGCCACTCAGGAATGGAGAAGCTGAGGGTCTTCAGAAAGATGGAACCTGAGTGGTTCTCTGACTCCTGGGTTATCCTGGTTGTCCCACTTGGGGCTCCTGCCCACAGACACCTGGAGAAGTCAGCAGAACTGAGACACTTCTGAGAGTATCTGCCCACCCCTGTGTGCCCTAAGCCATTGATGTCTAGGCTCATGGCTACATCTTGTGGCAGGTGTTTGGGAGCAGAGGTGCTTTATGCTCATTTCTGCTGTCAGTTATTCACTGAAAAACATTTCTCAGTTTTTACTCTTGGGCCTAGGATGCTGTTCACATAGAACAAGACAGGGAAGTTCTATTCTTTCATGGCAAGTATTTTCTAGTGGGCAGAGCAGACACACACATTGAGAAGCCAATAGTGATAAATACTAGCAAGGAAGTAAACTGGGCAATGAGCTATTGATGCTGGAGGGAGGTAGGTCCGGTTCCTTCACATAGGAAATTGGTGGGCTGGATCTTGGGAGAAAAACCTCCAGGGCAGTGAGGTCCTAAGGGAGTAAGACAAGGGGCTCTAGAACCTCAACTTCTGTTTCTGTCTTTGCTGGTATGAATAATTAGAGCTGGAGCTTTGGAGGAGAGTGAGGCCACTGTCCACATTTTATCTGTGATGGGTGCCTCTAGGGTCAAAACTCATCTTCCTGTCCTGATGGGAGAGGTGGTCCAGGTGGCATCTGTGGACAACACTCCTGCACAGGTAGGTACCTGGTGCTCATCTAGAAGGTTAATGCTGCAAGGCTTCCTGATGAGCCCCTATCCATGGGTCCCAGCAGGGGCAACATGGGAGGATGGACTACAGAAGGGGCTATGGAAAGCAGACGGGAACTCTGGCATAGAGGAATGCAGCCACTGTCAGAACTGTGGCCAGGCAGAGGAAGCAGGCCCATCAATGTCCCACCTCTCTTTTATCCTGTTCTCCAGTCTTCTGGGGGCCTTCTTTTGGCTGAACCTAACAAAAAGGCAGGCAGATGGCAAGGCTGACGCAGGGATGCAGTCTGTAGGGGTAACCTCCTTTCCCCCAGGAAACGTAGCAGGAAGAAGAGTGGAGAATGAATCTAAGAGGGGCAAACCAGACCAGCATGGTAGGAAGTTCTCAGTTGCCATGGGCAATGTGTCTCTCCCCAGAAATCCAGTGTCCTCTAGCCTAGACCAAAGGTGTGGCTGTCTCCTAAACTATCCCCTTACCTCCAGTTGGCTCAAACATCCTCTTATCAGAGGGGCTGCTGACACCCTATAGGAAATAGTACCACTCCCCATCACTGTTAACCTTACCCAGTTTAATTCAGCTTACCATTCATTTACTTATTGATCTCTCACAAGTAGAATATGTGCTTCTTGAGAGCAGTGCCATTTTCTGTTTTCTTCACGGCTTCATCTTCAGGTACCCAGGGCAGCATCTGTGCTGTAGGAATTGCTTGATAAATGTTGATTGGTCAAGTGAAAAGAGACTTCAAGCAAGCATGGGCAGCCTGGCTTTTCCTGAAGAGACTCTTGCTTTTGGCTTGACTCCCGCTTGCTGGTCAAGCCCTGGAAAGGTGTCAGTGTGTCCCTCCCCAAGTGTGTTCATGCCTTAGCCCTTCTTCCTTGTCAGCTATGGGAGAATGAAAAAGTGTGTTCGTAAACTACATTTTATTTTTAAAGCATTTCAGTTTCTGTCAGGGAAACCTCCAAGCACCCTGCTGAGTTAGACCGCAGCAGTCAGCCACATTTTTGCATAAGCAAACTGAATCAGAGAGGGTGAGTGACTTGCCAAAGTGCACATAGCTGCTAGCGTTGCTAGTGCCCAGACGCTGTGGTGCGTAAGGGCTGACCTGGGTTTGACAGCAGTGGTCTCACGGATACTCCTCGAGATTTAGGCCCAGCTCTCTGAGCTTAGGAGTGGATGCCCTGTTCACTGATGTTCCCTTTCCTGGGCTCTACGTCAGCAAAGACAATGAGGATAACTCCCAGGCCCTCCCTTCTCCTCACTACTCCTGTCTACTAAGCATCGGGGAGCTGCCGCTTCCTTCTTGAGGTTTCATGAGAGGGGTAATGAGTTTATTGGATTTAGGAGAGAGCAGACCCCCAGAGTTCTGACCTCTCAGGCTTCCCCTGAACTAAAGGCATAGCTTCCCCACCATTCTGGTAATAAGCAGTGACCTATCATCTGTTGATACCTGTATGTATATCTTCGTGACACAGTGGTCTTGGTGTCCCAATATAGAGGGGTTCATAGGACAAGGTCAAGGAGGACCCACGTCCTTGTGCCTCTCCTCCCTTGCTTTGTCCAAACAAAAGTGCGTAGTGTTTGTAGTGAGGCTGCTGGACATTGCTGTTTTGAGCTTTAGAGAGAGGCCAAACATGCAAAAACAGTGTGGTGTTGTGGACAGAAGTGGGGTTGAGTCCCAGCTCCTACACTTAACCACTGCATGAACTTGGGCAAGTCATTTGAATCTGAGGTTTAATTTCTTCATCTGTAAACTGGGGATAATACTATCTACCCTAAAGGCTGGTTGTGAGGATCGAATGACATCTTGTGTGCGAAAGTGCTTTAAAATTGGAACATGATGGTGGTGATGAAGATACCAGGTTCAGTATCAGTGAACCTGGGGTCAGTGATTGTCAGAGGTGGTTATTAGGGTCAGTGTTGATAAATCTTGGGGAAAGAATAAAGGATTCTGGGAAGTCAGGCCCCCCCGAATCTCCCCTCATATCTCGTACTGGCCTTCTCCCACATTGTCCAATTTCACCATAGAGAAAGAAATTAAGAGCCAGACAGAGAAAGAAACTTATTTAAGATCTCATGGATGTCTGCGATAATTGGGATGTAGAACTTGGTCTCCTGACTCCCTGGCTGGTCTGATCCTGAGGTGGTGGAGGGGACTAACTTATCACTAGGTGCTAAGCCCCCTACTGAACTCTGAAATGCCCTGTACTTGGTGATGGTGGACAATTCAGTGGGTTTTTTTTTAAAGCATATTCTAAGAGTTTTGCAACCATCACCACTATCTCATTCCAGATCACTTTCATCACTCCTCAAAGAAACCTTGTACCCATTTGCAGTCGTTCCTTGTTCTTCTTTCCCCCCAGCCCCAGTAATCAACTAATGTATTTTCTGTCAAAGTGAATTTGCCTAGTCTGGACATGTCATATAAATGGAATCATACAATATGTGGCCTTTTGTGTCTGGCTTCTTTCACTTAACGTAATGTTTTCAAGGTTCATCTGTGTTGTAGCATTTATCAGTACTTCATTTCTTTTTCCGGCCAAGTAATGTTCCATTGTGTGGATAAATCACATTTTGTTTATGTATCAGTTGAGTGACTTTTGGGTTGGTTCTACTTTTTGCCTGTTGTGACGAGTGCTGCTATGAACACTAATGTATAAGCTTTTGTGTGGGCAGAGGTTTTCGATTCTCTTGGGGTATCATTTTTTTTAATGTCAGTTTACTTTTCTATTTTTAAAAAAATTTAGATTGATATTGGCAAATTTTTTCTGTAAAGGGTCAGATAGTAAATATTTTAGGCTTTGTGGGCCATATGATGTCGTGTATGTGGTGTATGTGGTTGTTCGATTACTTAGCTCTGCCACTGCAGCTTGAAAGCAGCCACAGCCAGTATGTAAACAAATGAGCGTGAAATGTGTTCCAGTAACACTTTAAACAGGCAGTGGGTTAGCGTTGGCCTGTGGATTACAGTTTGCCAATCCCTAATTTAGATGATAGATTCACATAATCCAACATTCCAAAAGTACAAAAAGTGGAAATTCTCCTTCCCCCTCCTGTCCCTGAGCCACGGAGCTCCCCTCCTTAGAAGCAATTACTATTACAAGATTCTGTGTCCCCTTTCAGTGACAGTTGATAATGGGTATATTTTTAAGTGGCTGTGTAGCGTTCCAATGTGTTACAGATAGTTTAATAAACATGAAAGGACTAACAGATCTGAAGGCATGCCCTGAAAGACAGAACCCTATTCTAGGAGTGTTGCCCTGACTTGCCCACTTGACTCCTCCCTTAGAATAATCCTTTGAACTCCTGGAATTTGCCCAGGAAGTTTGGGGGTATGCCTGATGAAGATGTTGGGTGATCCCTTTAGGATCAAAAGCAAGCTCTAACTCTCAAGGGATGCAAGATTTTCTTAGGTGGCTTTTGTAGCCGTCAATTCCATAGAAAGAGAGAGATATAACCTGTGGATATCTGTGCTTGCTATCTATCTATCTATCTATCTATCTATCTATCTATCTATCTATCTATCATCTATCTATCATCTATCATCTATCAATCAGTTATCTAGCAATCAATTTACCTATCTATAAGTCTATCTATCCATCTATATTTATTGTGAGGAATTGGCTTTTGCAATTGTAGGCATCAGGTAGCCAAGTCTGGAATCTGTAGTGCAGGCCATGGGGAAGTTCAGGCTGGAAACTCTTCGGCAGGAGCTGACACTGCACTACACAGGTGGAATTTCTTCAGGGTAAACCTCAGGCCTTTCAATTGATTGGATTAGGTCCATCCAGGAAATTTCCTTCACATAAAGTTAACTGATTGTAGATGTTATCACATTTACAAAATACCTTCATAACAACACCTAGATTAGTGTTTGATTAGATATCTAGGTACTAGAGCCTAGCCGACTTAACACGTAAAACTTATCACCACAGACCACATCTGGTCAACCTGGCACCAATACACATCTCCTTAAACCATACTTAATCTCCAAATAAAGACAATAACAAAGTCATTCTTCCACCTAGTGTGATACAATTAACCTGTGTGCAGCTGAAAATGTGCTAACCCTTTCCCCAGAAGAAGAGGCAAAGTCTTTGGATGATGTTTATTCCTCTCCTTGATAATCCTGTAACTTCAATAATGTAAAGGTAGCTTTTATTAATATATTTTATATTAGATGACAAGGGGATAAGAGAGGGAAGAAAAAATACACAAATAAACATATTCACAATAAAATAAGGAATAAATACCCATAATAATACAGTCCTGGGACTCCCTAGCTGACGCAGTGAATAGGAATCTGCCTGCGAATGCAGGGGACACAGGTTCAATCCCTGCTCTGGGAAGATCCCACATGCCGCGGAGCAACTAAGCCCGTGCACCACAACTATTGAGCCTGTGCTCTAGAGCCTGTGAGCCACAACTATTGAGCTCGTGTGCCACAACAAGAGAAGCCACCGCAGTGAGGAGCCTGTGCACCATGATGAAGAGTAGCCCCCTGCTCACCACAGCTAGAGAAAGCCCATGTACAGCAACAAAGATGCAATGCAGCCAATAAATAAATAAATAAATAAATAAATAAATACAAAATACAGTCCTCATTTCTGAAATTGGTCAGGTGGTCATAGCTGATATTCATAACTACCTTCTTCTACTACCCATTCCATATTTCCTTTACCCTCAGCAAGGACCTCAGTGCTGGTTGTGGTTCTTCTCCTGGTGGGATGCCCCTGAACATCCATTCTTTTTTTTTTTTTTTTTTTGGCACACGGGCTTAGTTGCTCCGCGGCATGTGGGATCTTCCTGGAGCTAGGATCGAACCCGTGACCTCTGCATTGGCAGGCGGATTCTTAACCACTGCGCCACCTAGGAAGCCCTTTTTTTTTTTTTTTTTTTTTTTGAACATCCATTCTTGAACGGTCTGTGCCATCAGAAGTCTTGCGTGAATTGGGTTGTTATAGCATTCCATTGGCTTTAGTCACAGGCTATGAAGTACTAGCAGATGCCCTAAAGGATCTCCTACATTCCAGACATACCTCCTACATTCCACATTACCTCCATTATGTGTTAGCAACCCACTTTCCCCTTGGTAGTCAGAATCAATCACCCCAGCCAGTACAATAACTCCCATTTTTGCCTGTTTATTCAGAGGAATGAGGAGTCCAAAATGGAGGTGGTAGTCTTAACTTCCAATTCAGTGGAATCATCGTTGTGTCTCCAGGTGGAAGCATTCCTCCCTTTGGAATGAAGACTTCTAGATCAGCAAGCATAAGATTGCAGACATTGGAAGCAAAATTTTTCTAATGAGTCACTGGGGTTAATATTGAATGCTGCCATTCCATTTCCACTCCTTGATTCCTGGAACCATGAATCCTAGCTGTGGGAGAAATAGCACCATATATGGAACACTGATTCAGGTACAGTTTCCTGAAGGCCATTGCCCCAGCTCTATAAGGTGTTGCCACCTCGCTAGTTCTGTAACTGGATCTTCAAATGTGGTTCAACCTTCCTATCAAGCCAGCTACTTCAGGATGGTGGGCAGTATGGTAAGACCAGTAAACCCGTGAACATGAGCACATTACTGCACTTCAAATGCTGTGAAGTGAGTTCCTTGACTAGAAGCAGGGCTGTGTGGAATACCATGATGGTGGATCAGGCATTCTGGAAGGCCACAGATGGTTGTTTTTGCAGAAGCATTGCATGCGGGGAAAGCAAATCCATATCCAGAGTAAGGACAAAGCACTGTCCCTTCCATGATGGAAGCAGTCCAGTGTAATCAACCTGCCATGAGGGAGCTGGCTGATCACCCCAGGAAATGGTGCCGGGTCCCAGTGTTGGTCTCTGCTGCCGGCAGATTGGGCACTCAGCAGTGGCTGTAGCCAGCTAGGTCTTGGTGAGCGAAAGAAGTCCATGTTGCTGAGTCCATGCATAACCTCCATCCCTGTCATCTGGCTACTCTGTGTTTTTGTTTTTCTTGTCCTTTTTTTTTTTTTTTTTTTTTAAAGATTTACTTTTTCCATGAATTCCCTTTGTTTTTTGTTTTCAAACTTATTTTTGTCTGTGTTGGGTCTTGTTGTTGGGCATGGGCTTTTCTCTAGTTGTGGCGAGCAGGGGCTACTCTCCGTTGGGGTGCGTGGGCCTTTCATTGTGGTGGCTTCTCTTATTGCGGAGCACGGGCACTAGGCGCATGGGCTTCAGTAGTTGTGGCCCGTGGTTTCTAGAGCAGAGGCTCAGTAGTTGTGGCACACAGGCTTAGCTGCTCAGAGGCATGTGGGATCTTCCTGGACCAGGGCTCGAACCCGTGTCCCCTGCATTGGCAGGTGGATTCTTAACCACTGCACCTCCAGGGAAGTCCTGGCTACTTTGTTGATAAGCCAGTGGGCGATGATGGGGTGGCTGGTCACCCTATCCACTTGCTTACTAAAAGCCTCTGTGGAGGTCACCCTTTGGTGAGCACTCACATGGGACAGAAATATCTCCACATTCTTTGCCCATTCAGAGAGGCCTGGGACCTAGATTCCTCCTTGTTACCAATTTTCCAGTCATGTTCCTTCCAAGTCCCTGGCTATCTAGCCAAACCACTGGCCACAGCTCATGGACCAGACTTATGCCTCTGGCCATTTCTTTTCAAAATGAGCAGTCAGGTGCCCTGATCAGAGTTCTGCCCACTGGGAAGATTTACCTTCACCACTGTCCTTCGGGATGCTCTAGAAAGGGGCTGTAGTGCTGTGGCTCTCCCCTTTTGGGGGGTGCCTACATATCATACAGAACCATCTGTGAGCCAGTCCTGAGTCTTCTCTTCTTCAGTCAACGGGTTATAGGGAACTCCCCCTGAGGCCACAGGGGCAGGCTGGGAGAGAAAAGGTAACGTGGCAGGAGGAGGGACTATGGGTGTTTGGGCCACTTCATACCAAAGAAAAAGAACTGAGATGTATATATTTATATATATGTGTATACATACCCAAACCATATACATTCATACATATATATCACTACTGATAATATATGAGCAATAATATCAATATATGATTCTGAGAGGTATATTAGGATATATAATATATTAATATATGATACATTCTCTCTGTATAAAGAGAGTTACTGTAAGCACTTGGCTTATGTGTTTGTAGAGCCTGGGTAGGTAAATTTGAGATCTGTAGGCTGGCAGGCCGGAACTCTGATAGGAACTGAAGCTCTGGTCCACAAGCAGAATTTCCTCATGCCTTTCAACTGAGTGGATCAGGCACACCTGTATTACCCAGGATAATCTCCTTTCCTTCTTTCTTTCAAATGATTGTAGATATTAATCTCATCTACAAGACACCTTCCCAGAAACACCTAGATTGGTATTTGATTGAATAATTGGGTACCATAGCCTAGGCAAGTTGACACCAACAGAGTCTGTAAACTGAGAAAATTGTAACTTCTCATAGAGGAAACCAAACATGTCCAAAGAGGCAGGTCATTTTTAAAAGCAGTTTTATTGTAGTGTAATTGCCATACAATAAATTGCATGGATTTAAAGTGCACACCTTAATAAGTTTTGACATATGTATATACCATTAAAACCATCACCACAATTAAGATAAGAAACATTCCGGGACTTCCCTGGTGGTGCAGTGGTTAAGTATCCTCCTGCCAATGCAGGGGACACAGGTTTGATCCTTAGACTGGGAAGATCCCACATGCTGTGGAGCATCTAAGCCTGTGTTCCACAACTACTGAGCCTGCGCTCTAGAGCCCATGAGCCACAACTACTGAGCCCACGTGCTACACCTACTGAAGCCCACACGCCTAGAGCCCATACTACGCAACCAGAGAAGCCACTGCAATGAGAAGCCTGTGCACCGCAACCAAGAGTAGCCCCCGCTCACTGCAACCAGAGAAAGCCCACGCAGCAACAAAGACCCTGTGCAGCCAAAAAAAGAAATTAAAAAAAAAAAAAGAAATTATCCACTCAGGAAAAAAAACGCCACAAAACTTCTAAAAAAAAAAAAAAAAGATAAGAAACATTTCCATCACACCCAAAGTCTCCTCTTAACCCCTTGTACTCCTGCCCTCTCGCTTCCTTGCCTCCCTTACAGCCCCCATCACCAGACAACCACTGATCTACTCTATGTCACTCTAGATTAGTTTGCATTTTCCAGAATTTTATAAAAATGGAATCATACAACGTGTACTCTTTCGGGGTCTGGTTTCTTTCACTCAGCATAATTATTTTGAGATTCATCCATGTTCTTCTGTGTATCATAGTTTATTCTTTCTAATTGTTGAGTAGTTTTCCAGTGTATGGATATGTAAGATGTATTAATCCACTCCCCAACTGAAGGACATTTGGATTTCCATTTTGGTGATTACGAATGAAGCTGCTATAAACATTTGTGAACAGGTTTTATGTTAATGTTGGTTCTTATTTCATTTGGATAAATAAGAGTGGGATTGCTGGATTTTATGGTAAGCGTTTACTTTAAAAGAAACTGCCAAACTACTTTCTAGAGTGGCCACACCATTTTACATTCCCACCAGTGATATATGAGAGTTTTGTGTGCTCACATCTTGTTAACACTAGTTATTGTCAGCTTTTCTTTATTAATTTTCACTTTTCAAATAGGTTTATAGTGATAGCTCATTGTGGTTTTGATTTACATTTCCCAAATGACAAATGATATTTTTTCACATGCTTATTTATTACCTGTATATCTTTGCGCATGTTTTTATTGGGCTGTTTGTTTTCTCATTGTTGAGTTTTAAAAATTTCTTATATGTTCTGGATACAAGTCCCTTTATCAAATATATGATTTGCAAATATTTTCTCTTAATCTATGACGTCTTTTCATTCTCTTAATTGTCTTTACAGAGAAAACGTTTAAAACATTTTGATAAGTCTAATTTTTTTTCTTTTTCGCATAGTGCTTTTGGTATATCTAAGGACATTTTTGTGTAGCGCAAGGTAACAAAGGTTTTCTCTTATTTTTTAAAAATGCATACATTAAAAAAATTTATTTAGTTTTGGCTGCGTTGGGTCTTCATTGCTGCACGCAGGCTTTCTCTAGTTGCAGAGAGCAGGGGCTACTCTTCATTTGTGGTGCTCGGGCTTCAGTAGTTGTGGCATGCAGTCTCAGTAGCTGTGAAACACGGGCTTAGTTACTCTGTGGTATGTGGGATCTTCCTGGCCTAGGGCTAGAACCTGTGTCCCCTGCATTGGCAGGTGGATTCTTTTCTTTTTTTTAAAGTGTACAATTTGATATTATTTTTCTTATTAGTAATGTATAAATGGCAATCCCAATCTCCCAATTCATTCCTCCCCAGCACTCCACCCCCACTTGGTGTCCATGTGTTTGTTCTCTACATCTGTGTCTCTGTTTGTAGCAGGTGGACTCTTAACCACTGCACCACCAGGGATGTCCCTCCTATTTTTTTTCTAAAAGTTTTAGAATTTTACATATAGATATATAATCCATTTGGAATTAACTTTGTAAATGATGTGAGATATGGATCGTGGTTTATTTCTCTTCTCTTCTCATTTCTTCCTCCCTTCCTCCCCTCCCTTTGAGTATTGTCTCCTTCCCAATTGTTTCTTCCTCATTTTTGAAAAGACTCTCCCTTCTCCACTAAATTGCCTTTGCACCTTTGTAAAGATTCAATTGGCCATGTCTTTATTTCTGGACTTTGTGTTCTGTCCCATCCATCTACTTGTCTATCTGCCTGCCAACACTGTACTGTAGCTTTATAGTAAGTGTTGAACTTGGGTAATGTAAATCCTCCAGGGTTATCCTTTTTCAAAATTAATTTAGGTATTCTAGTCTCTTTGCCTTTGCATTTAAATTTAAGAACCATGTTATCAATATTAACAAAATATCTTTCTGGGATTTTTGTTTGGATTGCATTGAATTTATAGATCAATTTGGAGACAACTGACATCTTAACAATATTGAGTTTTCTGATCCATGAACCTGGTATTTCTCTTTTTTTGGTCTTTGATTTTTTCCCATAACTGCTCTGTAATTTTCAGTGTACAGGTTCTGCACATATTTTATTAGTTTACATCTAAGTGTTTCCTTTTTCTATGCTATTGTAATGGTACTATTTTTTCATGGAAATGGTGTAGAATTTTTATTCTGTTGCATTTATATATTTATTTATTGTGTCAACAACATTAATTATCATAGACTTAAAAAACTGTTTTGTTATCTAATAGAGATGGTTATCTGCATTATCCTTCAGAATATTTTAGGTGTTTTGCTTGTTTAAATTTTTCTTTTTTTAAATTTACTTTTTATTTTATATTGAGGTATAGTTGATTTACAATGTTGTGTTAGTTTCAGGTGTACAGCAAAGTGGTTCCATTATACATATATCCATTCTTTTTCAGATTCTTTTTCTGTATAGATTATTACAGAATATTGAGTAGAGTTCCCTGTGCTATACAGTAGGTCCTTATTGATTATCTATTTTATATATAGTAGTGTGAATATGTTAATCCCAAACTCCTAATTTATCCCTCTCCCCCACCTTTCCCCTTTGGCAACCATAGGTTTGTTTTCTATGTCTCTGAGTCGGTTTCTGTTTTGTAAATAAGTTCATTTGTATCATTTTTTTAGATTCCACATAAGAGTGATATCATATGATACTTGTCTTTCTGACTTACTTC
Source organism: Hippopotamus amphibius kiboko (assembly GCF_030028045.1). NCBI lineage: Eukaryota > Metazoa > Chordata > Mammalia > Artiodactyla > Hippopotamidae > Hippopotamus > Hippopotamus amphibius. Next base: position 26,314,043 of record NC_080202.1, on the reverse strand, counting down.
ACTTAGTATGATAATCTCTAAGGCAACTTTAAAAGAATGTCCACTAACGGATGTACAGATGAAGGCAAGTGGTATATCCATACAATGGAATTTTTTTGGCTATAGAAAAGAATGGAGTATGAATTCATGCATATAACATGGATGAACCTTGAAAATGTTATGCTGCATGAAAGAAGCTGGACACAAAAGGTCACATAAAGCCTATGAGATAACAGAAGTTTATTGTTTTAGGCCACTAAATTTCGGGGTAATTTGTTACATAGCAATAGATAACAAAGGCAGTGGATTCGTAAGGATTAGTGTGGATAAGGGAATGTGTGTGAGATGTTTAACACACAGAAGGTCACCATGATGAACGGTGGCTCTCACGAGTGGGAAAAATGTCCTCCAGTTCCGGAGGTTGTCTCTTGTGGGCAACCAGGGATAAGGAGAAGGGTGGGTGCAGGCGCAGGGCCTTAGCACTTGCCCCAGCCGGACAGAGCCCCCTCAGGTCACTCTCTGCCTGCCCTGGAGGAAAAGGACACAGTTACACATACACTCCCTTACTCTTTAATCTATATCTACCTCCCTTAGGGTGCTATCACTTTGTCTGTTGAATAGAGTTATATAAATACTCATTACACACTATGTAACTAGCATGTAACTTATAATTACTTATGTAACTAATATATACCAGCTATGTAAATAATCTTTAGTATTTATATGCCTTGTCTCATTTATTTTTGCACATCTAACAGTGCTCTGCACACAGCAGACACAGTGCAGATCTGCAAAAAGAATCCATGAATAATAACGTGGGGAATTGCTATTGAACTAAAAAAGAATGACCCACGTATATTGACCTACCTCACTTCTAGGGTCCATCAGAAAGGGGTGTGGGCAGGAAGCCATAAGTCCAAGGATGGTTATTGCAGCCTTGCTTGAAATGGTCAGGAAGGAAAACTTGGAAACAACCTGACTGTCCATCCTTAGGGGAGTGGGTGAGTAAATTGTGTCCCAACTGTATTCTGCAACGTCACGTAGCTCTTCAAAAAGAATGAGTTGAGGGCCTATCCATTGACCTGAAAAGTTAAGATGTTAGGTGAGATCAGCATGTTCTTATGCTGTCAAGTGATGACCAAAGCACCCTCTAAATAGGATGCGTATGTTTGGACACAGCCGTGTTAGTATGGAGACATGGGTAGAGAATCACATCCGTGTAGCTAATATTGAGGGAGTGGGGAAGAGATTAATCACTTATTCCTTTTTTTGGCAGGAGGGGTATTATAAAATTCTCATTGGATGTAATAAACATGTTATTTTTGTGATTTTTGAAGAGTTTAGTAAAATTCTAAAGGAAACCAATGGTAAGATCTTAGATTTTTTAAAAATTAATTTATTCGCTGTGTTGGATCTTCGCTGCTGCACATGGGCTTTCTCTAGTTGCAGAGAGCGGGGGCTACTCTTCATTGTGGTGCGTGGGCTCCTCATTGCGGTGGCTTCTCTTGTTGCAGAGCACAGGCTCTAGGCGTGCAGGCTTCAGTAGCTGTGGCATGTGGGCTTAGTTGCTCTGTGGCATGTGGGATCTTCCTGGACCAGGGCTCGAACCCATGTCCCCTGCATTGGCAGGCGGATTCTTAACCACTGAGCCACCAGGGAAGCCCAAAATCTTCGACCCTCATTTGCCTGGAGGTGGATCCCAGATGTTCTATTAGTGAGTCAGGTGAACAGAAGAGGGATCCACTTCACCCTCAATTTTAAGGTTCACCACCCTCTTGCCTTCTTGAGTGAACCAGGTGAGAGTTGCCCATCTTCTACAGGCAACCTCCTCTTAGCCTCAAAGCAAACTCTCCCCGTCCCTGCCCCCAACAGCAGGGAAGGACTGGGGATGAAAGGAGGGATTGCCTCCCCGCTGCCCTGCACCCGGCCTGGGAGTGAACTCTTCCCTGTTCTCTCTTCCTGAGAGCTCCTTCCCAGCCAGAGAAAAAAATATCTGTGACTATGGCCCCTTCTTTGAGGGAAGGAAGTATGGTCAGCGTTTCTCTAAACTGACTGCGTGCTCAGTCCTTTTAAAGGGAAAAACATTCCCACGGACTCTCAGTGTTGACAAATTAATTTCATTATAATATTACTTAAGTATGTAGAAGCATACAACGAGGTATAAATGTATGCTTATAGCTCTTACGTGACTATGAAACCCAAAACAAATTTACAAATTAAATCCAAGCAAAATTACAAAATTTCTAAAATTCAAATGAACGATACTAATGTTATTTTTTTCTTTCTATACCTAAGTCATACTTCCTGCCAGGAATGAGCGTCCCCCAGACACAGCACAGGCTGGCCTGCCATGCTGCTCTGGGGTGTGCCAGGCAGATCACTCACCTCTCCCTCGACTTGCCTTGACTTAAATCTCTATAAATTTTCCCTTCTGACAATGCATCTTGGGGTCTTTTGACTTTCATATGGTGTGAGTGCATCATTTAGTGCATCATTTAGGTACCAGGTCTATCTCTTTTTTTCCCCTCTCATTGGCTCTGAATAATTAAAGTAGCTGAAGGCACCGGAAAATACAACCAAGGACACTGAAATTGGGAGGCAGCTGTTAGTTTTAAAGTAGCCATTCTTTAAAAAAAAAAAAAAGGTATCATTGTGACAATAAGAATAGCCCTTGAGGGCATTGTGCTAAATGAAATGTCAGACAGAGAAAAATAAGTGCTGTATGAGCTCACTTATGTGTGGAATCTAAAAGCCACTGAACTCATAGAAACAGAGCAGAGTAAAGGTGGCCATGGGTTTGGGGGGGTGGAGGAAATGGGGATATGTTGGTCAGAGGGTACAAACTTCCAGTGATAAGATGATTATAAGTTCTGGGGTCCTAAGATACAGCTTAGTGACTACAGTTGACAATACTGCATTATAATACTTGAAAGTTGCTATGATGGTAAAACTTTAATGTTCTCACCATAGCAACAGCAACAACAACAAACTGGTAACTGTGTGAGGTGGAGGATGTGTCAACTACCTATTGTGGTAAACATTTCACAATATATACTGGTATCAAATTATCACATTGTGTGCCTTAAACTCACACAATGTTATATGTCAATTATATCTCAGTAAAGCTGGGAAAAAAAGTGAACAATAAAACACAAAGTGAAAAATTACTCTAGTGAGTTCTTGTATCTCCATGAACCCTCAAGTTAAAAATGCGCTGATGTAGGGAATGAGGGGCAGACTCAGAGGCTAGGGACCTCATCTTCAGATCTGCCCATCAGCAGTTGTGTGTACTTGGGCAGACAGCCTTGCTAAGCCTCAGTTTCCTCATCTGCAAAATAGAAATAATAATAATAATACTCTTCATGGCTCCTATGAGGATTAAAATAAATGAAAGAGTGCATATGAAAGTGCTCGACAACTTATCAAGATCAATAGAAATAGTTTACAAACATTATTCTTAGGGACAGGGCTCAATGTGCTTCGGAGTCACCTTGTGACTTGGCTAGGTCCCTTGTGGCAGCCTCAGGTTTTCCATTTGTAAAGTCGGGATAAAAACTATTGCCTAGTGGAGTAAGGGATGATGTGGGCAAAAGCACTTCACCTACTAATTCAGCAGATGTTTGGTGAGAACCTGTTTTGTGCCAGGCACATAGTGTTCTTCCTGTTTCTCTCTGGGCTTCATTTTATATCTATAAATTGTAGTTTTGGACTGAACGCTCTCTTTGGTCATGCTACACTAGCTTAGCCTTTGGTTCTCTATCTGCAGTTACAAATCAATCAGTCAATCAATCAATACTTATTGATCATCAATCAAATGCCCTATGCTATGAAGTCTACAAAGATGGGGAAATCAAATCAATATTTACTAAGCACCTGTTTCTTACTTTTTTTTAAATTTTATTTTATTATTATTTTTTTAAATAAGTGGCTTTCTCTTTTTTTAATTAATTAATTAATTAATTTATTACTTTATTGTCTGTGTTGGGTCTTTTTTTGCTGTGCGCGGGCTTTCTTTTTAGTTGCAGTGAGTGGGGGCTATTCTTAGTTGCGGTGCGCAGGCTCCTCATTGCCGTGGCTTCTCTTGTTGCGAAGCTCTGGGGCTCTAGGCGCGTGGGCTTCAGTAGTTGCAGCACGTGGGCTCAACAGTTGTGGCTCACAGGCTCAATAGTTGCGGCACACGGGCTTAGTTGCTCCGCGGCATGTGGGATCTTCCTAGAGCAGGGATTGAACCTGCGTCCCCTGCATTGGCAGGCGGATTCTCAACCACTGCGCCACCTAGGAAGCCCCTGCTTCTTCCTTTTATCATCTCTGAGCATTAGCCTGCCTGGCTTTTAAAAGAAGGGTTGTAAAGTAGCTGGCATAGTGCCAGGCACATTCCCTTAATATTTAGTTTCTTTCCAGAAAAGTCCCAATTCCTTTTTTTTTTTTTATCTTATTTTCCTCTAGGTGTCACCTGCCCAGCTACTTTTATCCAATCCCCTTTTAATTTAGAATTGTCCTTGGCAGCTTGTGATTCGAGTGTAGAGTTTTGGAAAGGAAGGGCCATACCGTTATCCTCTGAATTCGCTCCGTGCTAGCTGGTTTTGTGCACACCATAAATGCGGTTGACCGCGCACGGAGAAGCAGCACCATCTTCTGGCCTAAGGCGGTAATGCTGCACTGGGGTGGGTGAGGAAGAGCTAGTTCTACGTGCAAGAAACCTCTGGAGAGAGGCTCAACCAGAGGCTCCTTGTGTGTGTACGCGGGCGCGCTCCATCTGTGGCAAAAACCACTCTGCTTTTCCAGCGTTGCCATTCGCCACATCAGAGCATTAGCCAAAGGATGATTGAGGCATCCTGGCCCCTGGAATAAGAGCATTGCTTTGAGGAATCACCCCTTCCTCCCCATCGCAGGTGGGTGAATCAGGCTCAGAGAGGTGAAGGCTGGCTCAAGGTCACCTTGCAAGATAGTGGTAGTACCCAGACTGGAACTGAGCACTCCTAACTCTTCATTCAGGACTTTCCCCAGGGCTCCAGCCAGAGAACACTTTCATCCTGAAGGCTGGAGTATTTGGCTTTTAAAAGCCATAATTTCTTTGAATGACATGTGCAGTTGGGGAAAAAATGTTTGGTTATTCATGGTTGCAGATAGGGAGTGAGGGTGAGGAGCTGAGAGAAATAGCATTTATTGAGCATGCTGGCACTTTATGTGTGTTATCTTAGACTTTACTGTCTATATAATGGGGATAAAAACCTATTTGAAAGGGTTTTAACAAATAAAGTAATAGAGAGGACTTCCCTGGTGGCGCAGTGGTTAAGAATCCGCCTGCCAATTTAGAGGACATGGGTTTGAGCCCTGGTCTGGGAAGATCCCACATGGTGCGGAGCAACTAAGCCCGTGCACCACAATTACTGAGCCCGCACTCTAGAGCCTGTGAGCCACAACTACTGAGCCCCCATGCTGCAGCTACTGAAGCCCGCGCACCTAGAGCCCATGCTCTGCAACAAGAGAAGCCACCGCATTGAGAAGCCTGTGCACCATAAAAAAGAGTAGCCCCCGCTCCCCACAACTAGAGAAAAGCTGCACGCAGCAACAAAGACCCAATGCAGCCTAAATTAATTAATTAATTAATTAAAAAATAAAGTAATAGAAATGTCATAATATATGTAAAATGTTTACATATATGTAAAGTTGCTGGAACATAATAAACACCCCTTAAGTTTCAGGTTTTGTGTCAGATTTTCTGGGTTGCAGTGAAGTTACTTAGACGCAGTCTGATCGTTTGAGATCTTGCTTTCATTAGGCAGGTCTGGAGGAGTGTTCTGTCTAGGACTAGTTATCCCCCACTACTGAGGCATGACCTTCCTGAGTATTCCACCCAATGCCCTGTGGTTTGAGTTTCTACAGACTGGCTGGGAACAGCAGCCCCCATTTCTGGCTCTGGGTGGGTGTGAGGCACTGTTCTGGCATCCTTTCAGATGAGTCTTTCCCTGGCCTCGGGTAGTTTCCTGACACCAATGCGCTGATACCCTGCTGCATACTCGAGGGCAAGCTTTGCAGGTCCCTAGGGTTCTCTCCATGAGCAGCTCTCTCCTCTCCAGCACTCTGTCCTGGGAACACCACCCATCTTTGTCTCCCCAGGCTCTCAGCTATGTCTCCTCAGCTCAGGCTCCATCTGGGCCCCCTCACCTGCACTGAAGCCTGGACAGTGAGCTGGGGCGATCTTAGGGCTCACGTCATTTGTTTTCCTGTCTTTTGGGGATCACCACCCTTCAGTACCCACCCAGTGTCCAGCATCTTGCTTGATTATTTTGGTTATTTCAGGCAGAAAGATAAATCTGATCCCTGTTACTTCACCTTGGGCTGGAGCATAAGTCTATAAATTAGATTTTGCTGCATGACAAACCACATAAAACATAGTGGCTTAAAACAACCATTTATTTGCTCATGACCCAGCAGCTTGGCAATTGGGCTGGGCAGTTCTGCTGTTTTGGCTGGGCTAACCCATGGGCCTGCAGTCAGCTGTGAGTCAGCAGGTGACTCTGCTTCCTAGGCATTTGCTGGCTGTTGACTGGAGTGATGGGGGCACTGGGTCACATGTCTCATCATCCAGCAGGCTAGCCTGGCCTTCTTCTCACGGCGTCTGGGTTCCAAGAGCAGGAGAGAGCAAGGCCCCATGATTCAAGTCTATTCTAGCATCACTTTTGCAATTGTCGCTTTGGCCAAAGCAAGTCACGAACTCAGAATCAAGGGCTTAAGAAACAGACTCCACCTCTTGTTGAGAGGAGCTACGAGGTCACATTGCAAAGGCCTGGAGGGCAAGAAGGTGTACCATTTTTTTAGGATTAGTCTATCAACAGTTATTATTATTTCACTTTAATCCTCACAGCAAGCTAGGAGGTAGATCTTACCATTGACATTTTACAGATGAGAAAACTGAGGCTCAGAGATACTGAGAGAGTTGCATAACATCTCATAGCTGCAGAAGGCAGAGCCAAGACTTGAGCCAGGGTCTGCTTGACTCTGAGCTCTTCCTGTAGCCACTGCCTCATGTGCTTGGTGTGGTGTATGCGTGTGCATGTGTGAGACTCTGATTAGGTATATCTGTGTTCACCATCATCAATTGTTCATCTCCCACCCTGGTCCCTGCTGCCCCACGGAGCTGCCCATGCCCTGGATCCTTCCTGATACTCCCACTTTCCCTCCCCAAGCAGAAGGCTCCGGCCTGCACCCCTCCTCCCCGCCCCGGCCCTCTGGGCTGATGGATGCTTGGGAAGGGACATCTGTGTGTCGGTGCAGTGTCAGTTTGGAGCAGCTCGCAGGTGCTGTTTACCTGTCTTCCCACCCCGCTTGCTTCTCAGTTGGTTGGTCCTTCCTCTCCGTGCTACTCCAAAAGCCTCCCTACCTCTGTGGTCTCCTTTGTCCCCATCTTTCCCTCAGGTCGAAGACAGATGGGCCCATGTCTGGTCCCACCACTCGACTGTCATCAGACCTTCAGTCTTCTGATTTTTTTTTCTAGATAAAAGCTAAATTTATTTTCCTGGCACCCAAGCCCTCCATGATCTCATCCTAACCTATTTTCCCAGCCTATTTCTCACCGCTCATGGTTACTGCCTCCAAAATGTAGCCAAGGGCACTGTGGCTTTGCCCTCTCTGGATCTGGCCCCTGGATCGTCCTTCTCCATCTCTCCATGGCCAAGCCTACTCCCTGTAACACCTCCTTGCTCTAGTTTATGTGTCATGTCTGATCATCCCATTCAGGCTGTAACCTCCTGAGGGAAAACAGACCTTGTCTAATTTGTGTTTGACTAGTCACAGAGCCTTCTGTGGTGCCTGGTACCCAACTGGTGTTCAGTGAAGTGCCCCAGGGAAAGGCAATCTGGGAGACTTGCCGCTTTACTTTCCACCCCAGGGAGGCCCCGCTGCTGAGTTCTGTGAGATAGACCTGTGTCCTCACAGTAAATTTCCCTTTTCTGCCCAAGATAGTTTAGATGAGTTCCTGTTTCTGGAAATCAAGAGAATCTTGGTCAGGATAGGAAGAACGTGTGATATTTTCGTTTTCCTTGATTGTATTTATTGGAATCTTGAAAGCCTTAAACACAAAGATGAGCTTTAGTGGTGGAAACCTCAGGGAGCAGAGGCAGTTAATATGAGAAGATGCAGTATTTGGGGATTAGAAGGGTGTGCTTTGCTGCTCCTCAGATCCTAGTCCTCAGGGGGCAACTTCTCTGACTGCATGTATGGCTGGTTCAGGGGCAGGAGAGGGGAGGTGTTTCTAGGGGTAGTTGAGACAGAGGCCTCAGGGGACCACCAGTTGGCTCCCCATTTGGTAGATTCCTGGTGCTTCCTTGGGTTACACTCTGAGGGGAATTGCTTCTGTGACCACTTGACCACGGCCTTGGTTTCCAGTTTGGGCCTAAACTTTGCCTTATTGTGACAAAAGCAGGTCGTGCTGCAGAAGAAAGCCCAGGCCCTGGGAGGGGATTGGGAGCATTCTCTGTTTTTGTATGGTGCTTTCAGCCCAGAGACGGGCACAGAGAACCTTTTCCAGGCCCCCCTGCAATTCCAGCCCAAGATCGATGTCCGGACAAAGCAAGTGGAGCTCTGGTGGCTGAACAAAATCTGTGGGCTCTACAGCAAGGTCAAGTGCACCTCATGACCTTGGGGTAGAGTACAAACAAGGCTGTGTGAATGCATCAGTGGGGTGGCAGAGAAGTGGGCAGGCCAGGGGGCAGTACCTCTGGCTGGAGTACCCACAGTGCTGGCCATCACACATTTCTGTTCTCCCCCCAGGCACACTTGGAGGCGGGTGGACCATGCGACTTGCTGTGGCTAATGAAATGTGAGTGAAAGTGACATATGTCCCTTCCAGGTGGAAGCTTTAAGAGCCAGCGCTTGAGTTGCCACATCCCCTGCCCACAGGCTGTGGTCAAGATATATGAAATTACATTAGCCTGGATTCCTGAGTAATGACTATAAGCCAGATCTGCCCACCCTCCCATGCTGACCATGAGATTTGGGGTTTATTTGTTACAGCAGTATAACCTAAACTGTCCTGAAGATATAACAGGGGAGCCAGGATTTCAGATGCCTAAGGAAGGTGGAAAGACAGCCTCAGTGTGTTTCCTGGCACGTGTGTCAGCCTCAGAGAAGGCCTGGAGGCGAGGGGCCTAAGAAGACAGAGACCGCTTTTAGGGGCTCTGCCTCTCTCCAGCTGACCCTGGTTCCCTGGATTTTGGGGATGGTGACACACTGACTATTCCCCCAGAATGCAAACATGCTCTCTCTCCACAGACCTGGATCAGAATCTTGGCTCATGTACTCACTAGCTTTGGCCTTTGGCAACTCACTTTACCTCTTGTGAATTTCACTTTCTTTATTTGTAAAATGGAGTGAGGAGTACCTACCTTGAGGATTAGAGGTGACACACATAAGGCACACCTCTTGTCCTGTAGTAGACAGCCATTTAATGGCTGCTGATTGTTTTTTTCTTTTCCTCTATCTTCTGTCCCTGGAGGTGGTGGATGGGTGGGGGAGAGGATGGGCCACAACCATTTCAGACTGCCGTGCCCATCCACCTCAAAATTCCACTTCACTTCGCTCAGCTGCCTCTGCTAGTGACGTTGGCCAAATACAATCATGAAATATGGACCATCTCAAACAGATGTACGGTAATAAATCTCCCTAGATCTGCCTGAGTGTGTGTGGGTGTGCATGTATGCAGACGCACGCATGCACAGGAAACTGAGATCAGAGGAAGTGATAACTTGAAATCAGCAAAAAACAATTGTTTCTAGAAAAACTTGCACCAGCTTCTCCGGAGCTTGAAGGCAAAGGCAGGCACAGGCCAAGTCAGAGAGCAACAGGCCTAAATCAGGTGATAGTAATGACAGTGATGGTGGTGCTGATGGTGATGATGGTGGTGGTGGTGGTGATGATGGTGGTGATGACGGTGATGATGGTGGTGGTGGTGGTGATGATGGTGGTGGTTGTGGTGATGGTGGTGATGATGGTGGTGATGATGGTGATGGTGGTGATGATGGTGATGATGATGGTGTTGATGGTGGTGGTGGTGATGATGGTGGTGATGACGGTGATGATGGTGGTGGTGGTGGTGATGATAATGGTGGTGATGATGGTGATGATGGTGGTGGTGGTGGTGATGATGGTGATGGTGGTGATGATGGTGATGATGATGGTGATGGTGGTGGTGGTGGTGATGATGGTGATGGTGGTGGTGGTGGTGATGATGGTGATGATGATGGTGTTGATGGTGGTGGTGGTGGTGATGATGGTGGTGGTGATGATGATGGTGATGATGGTGGTGGTGGCAGTGATAGCAATGGAGATGATGATGGTGGTGATGATCAGGATGGAGAGGATGATAACAGCTACATGTTTTGAGCACCAGCAGATGGATGTAAAGGTTCAGAACAGGGCTCTGATGTCAGGAAACCCTGAGTTTGAATCCTGTTCTGCTTATACCTGAGTTGGCATATTGGCTAACCTCTCTGTTATTCTTTGGTAAATGCAGAAACAGTGGTCCCTACCTTTTAGGGTTGATTTGAGGATGGAAGGAGATAATATATGAATTCTTAGCACAGAGTGCGGTTCATAGTAAGTACTCAATACTTGGTGACTATTGTTAGTATTATTACTCTCTCAGGCTAGGTATTGTGTTAAGCACTTTACATACATTTTCTCCTTTGATCCTTTCAAAAAGGATGTCACAGTAGTATTATTATCCTCATTTTGCAGGTGAGGAAAGAGAGGCACAGAGAGTGCAAATAGCTGACCCAAAGTCACTTAGCTTGTAAACAAAAGCATATATATATATATATATATATATATATATATATATTTTTTTTTTTTTTTTTTTTTTTTGGCCTGTGTTTGGTCTTAGTAGCTGTGCATAGGGTTTTTCTCTAGTTGTGATGAGCAGGGGCTACTCTTCATTGTGCTGCCTGGGCTTCTCATTGTGGTGGCTTCTCTTATTGTGGAGCATGGGCTCTAGGCACGTGGGCTTCAGTAGTTGAGGTGCACAGACTCAGTAGTTGTGTCTCACGGGCTCTAGGGTGCACAGGCTTCAGTAGTTGTGGTGTGCAGGCTTAGTAGTTGTGGCTCTCAGACTCTAGTGTGCATGCTTAGTAGTTGTGGCACATGGGTTTAGTTGCTCTGCAGCATGTGGGATCTTCCCAGACCAGGGATGGGACCTGTGTCCGCCGCATTAGCAGGTGGATTCTTAACCACTGCACCACCAAGGAAGTCCCTAAAAGCATAATTTGAACCTTGGTCGAACTTACTCTGAGTCTTGACATAAGAGACTTACTCTTATGTCTAAAGGCTTTTGATGTAATAAAATCTTTTTTATTACATCAAAAGATTGAAAACATAAATGTCCACCAGTAGGAAATTGGTTAAACAAGTTACAGGACATCCTCACAATATATGAAGCCATAAGCAAAGTATTTAGGAAGATTTTTAAATATATAATTATGGGAATAGAGCATAGTGAAGAACAATGCATAGCACATTACCATTTCTGTAACAGGAGGAAATTATTATATAAATGTATGCATTTACTTATATATGTACAGGATATACAAGAAACTGATGACAATAGTTGCCTATTAGGAAGGGAACTGAGTGACTGGAGGACATGGATGAAGAAGACTTGACTATATATACCTTTTTATACTCTTTGCATTTTTCCATGTGGTTCAGAGATGGCCTGTAATTCACATGTAAATAATCAATGTGGCTCCACTGACTTAATTTCCAACCATGCTTTTCCACTCTCAGCTACACTGGGCTCTTGTTGTTCCTCAAGCACTTACTATATGATATCTTGCTCAGGAGGGTTTTCTAAGCCTGACTTGGAAGAAGAGCATGCATTTGATCTGCTAGGTACCCATTACCAGCCTTGACTGGTGCCCCTGGAGGAACTTGCTGGGTAAGGGTTCGGAGCGTGTTTGGGCATCTGTGGCTGCTTGTCACTGTCCGTGGTCCTGAATATCATCATTGCTCTTTAGGATATGACTTCTTCTAACCCAGAGACACTATTAACTCCTCTGGAACATTTCTCAGAGATCCCGAAATAGGTAAGGAATAAGAAGGTGGAGGAAAATAGAAGAAGTCAAGGGAGAGAGCAAGAGTGAGCAAGAAGAAAATATAGATGCTGTTAGAAAGGCACCATCCCAAAAAAGTGCCAAAGAGTTTTGGTTTTGAAATATTTGTTTCCCCCATGAAAGAAATCACTTTAGACTTGCACAATGTCCAAAATATTGAAAAGATGAAGAATGTGGAGAAATTTGTACACCAACTTAAGCAAAGTGGATGAGTATGGATAAGATTGGGAGAACAATATCAAGATGGTTCAAGTGAAGTGATATCAGTTTTTATACTGAAGAGCCCATAGTTTTTATTTTCTCATCACATACTCATTATAAAATCAAGCCATATGAAATTTACATATTCATTGCATATATTATGTATTTTATATGTTTATAATATGAAATACTACATATGTTCATACTATATATATAAAATTTTATAATATATATCATACATAAATTATAATGGTATGTAAGATATTTAATATTACATGTAATGTGTAATATTCCTAATTATATATTCATTATAAAGTTAGACCATGTAAAAAAATTTAAGATGAAAGCAACAAACCATCCAGTTATATCGCTCAGAAATACCATATTTCACCAAACCTAGGTTTTGATTCTTATTTATTTATTTATTTATTTATTTATTTATTTATTTATTGGCTGTGTTGGGTCTTCATTGCTGTGCACGGGCTTTCTCTAGTAGCAGTGAGCAGGGGCCACTCTTTGCGGTGTGTGGGCTTCTCATTGTGGTGGCTTCTCTTGTCGTGGAGCATGGGTTCTAGACGTGTGGGCTCAGTAAGTTGTTGCTTGAGGGTTCTAGAGCACAGGCTCAGTAGTTGTGGCACACAGGCTTAGTTGGTCTGTGGCATGTGGGATCTTCTCAGACCAGGGATTGAACCTGTGTCCCCTGCATTGGCAGGTGGATTCTTACCCACTTTGCTACTAGGTAAGTTCCTAGGTTTTGATTCTAGGACAAACCAGTTTTTGTATAATATAAAAAATGCTGCTAATTAAACCATGACACAATGCTGTTTGTCACTTAGAATTTTTATTGAAAAACTTTTAGACTTTTTTGTTATTTATTTATTTATTTATTTATTTATTTATTTATTTAATTTTTAAGCTCTTTATTGGAGTATAATTGCTTTACACTGTTGTGCCACTTTTTGCTGTACAACAAAGTGAATCAGCTGTATTTATACATATATTCCCATATCCCCTCCTTCCCACGACTACTTTCCATCCTCCCTAACCCACCCCTCTAAGTCATCACCAATCATTGAGTTGATCTCCCTGTGTTATGCAGCAGCTTCCCATTAGCTATTTATTTTAGATTTGGTAGTGTATACATGTCAATGCTACTCTCTCACTTCATCTCAGCTTCCCCTTTGCCCCCACCCTGTGTCCTCAAGTCTATCCTCTACATCTGCATCTTTATTCTTGGCCTGTCTCTGGGTTCATCAGTACCCTTTTTTTAGATTCCATATATATGAGTTAGCATATGGTATTTGTTTTTCTCTTTCTGGCTTACTTCACTCTGTATGACAGACTGTAGGTCCATCCACCTCACTACAAATAACTCAATTTCATTCCTTTTTATGGCTGAGTAATAGTCCATTGTATATATATGCCACATCTTCTCTATCCATTCATCTGTCAATGGGCGTTTAGGTTGCTCCCATGTCCTGGCTATTGTAAATACTGCTGCAATGAACATTGTGGTACATGTTTCTTTTTGGATTATGGTTTTCTCTGGGTATATGCCCAGTAATGGAATTGCTGGGTCATATGGTAGCTCAATTTTTCATTTTTTAAGGAACCTCCATACTGCTTTCCATAGTGGCTGTACCAATTCACATTCCCACCAACAGTGCAGGAGGGCTCCCTTTTCTCCACATGCTCTCCAGCATTTATTGTTTTCCAATTTTTTGATGATGGCCATTCTGACTGGTATGAGGTGATACCTCATTGTGGCTTTGACTTGCATTTCTCTAATGATTAGTAATGTTGAGCATCTTTTCATGTGTTTGTTAGCTATCTGCATGTCTTCTTTGGAGAAATGTCTATTTAGGTCTTCTGCCCATTTTTGGATTGCATTATTTGCTTTTTTGATATTGAGCTGCATGAGCTGCTTGTATATTTTGGAGATTAATCCTTTGTCAGTGGCTTCATTGGCAAATATTTTCTCCCATTCTGAGGGTTGTCTTCTTGTCTTGTTTATGGTTTCTTTTGCTGTACAAAAGCTTTTAAGTTTCATGAGGTCCCATTTGTTTATTTTTTATTTAATTTCCACAATTCTAGGACATGGGTCACAAAGGATCTTGCTTTGATTTATGTCATAGAGTGTTCTGCCTATGTTTTCTTCTAGGAGTTTTATAGTGTCTAGTCTTACATTTAGGTCTTTAATCCATTTTGAGTTTATTTTTGTGTATAGTGTTAGGAAGTGTTCTAATTTCATTCTTTTACATGTAGCTGTCCAATTTTCCCAGCACCACTTATTGAAGAGGCTGTCTTTTCTCCATTGTATATTCTTGCCTCCCTTGTCAAAGATAAGGTGCCCATATGTGCGTGGGTTTATCTCTGGGCTCTCTGTTCTATTCCATTGATCTATATTTCTGTTTTTGTGCCAGTACCATACTGTCTTGATCACTATGGCCTTGTAGTATAGTTTGAAGTCAGGGAGCATGATTCCTCCAGGTCTGTCTTTCCTTCTCAAGATTGCTTTGGCTATTTGGGGTCTTTTGCATTTTCATACAAATCATAAAATTTCTTGTTCTAGTTCTGTGAAAAATGCCGTTGGTAATTTGATAGGGATTGCATTGAATCTGTAAACTGCTTTGGGTAAGATATTCATTTTCACAGTATTGATTCTTCCAATCCAAGAACATGGTATGTCCCTCCATCTGTTTGTATCATCTTTGATTTCTTTCATCAGTGTCTTATAGTTTTATGCATACAGGACTTTTGTCTCCTTAGGCAGCTTTATTCCCAGATATTTTATTCTTTTTGTTGCAGTGGTAAATGGGAGTGTTTTCTTAATTTCTCTTTCTGATCTTTCTTTGTTAGTATATAGGAATGCAAGAGATTTCTGTGCATTAATTTGGTACCCTGCTACTTTACTAAATTCTTCTATTAGTGCTATCAGTTTTCTGGTAGAGTCCTTAGGGTTTTCTATGTATAATATCATGTCATCTGCAAAAAGTGACAATTTTACTTCTTTTCCAATTTAGATTCCTTTTATTTCTTTTTCTTCTCTGATTGCTGTGGCTAAAACTTCCAAAACTATGTTGGATAATAGTGGTGAGGGTGGGCACCCATCTTGTTCCTGTTCTTAGAGGGAATGCTTTCAGTTTTTCATCATTGAGAATGATGTTGGCTGTTGGTTTGTCACACAAGGCTTTTATTATGTTGTGGTAATTTCCTTCTGTGCCCACTTTCTGAAGAGTTTCTTTTTTTTATCATAAGTTGATGTTGAATTTTGTCAAAAGCTTTCTCTGCATCTATTCAGATTATCATATGCTTTTTATCCTTCAATTTGTTAATATGATGTAACACATTGATTGATTTGTGTATATTGAAGAATCCTTGCATTCCAGGGATAAACCCCACTTGATCATGGTGTATGATCCTTTTAATGTACTGTTGGATTCTTTCTGCTAGTATTTTGTTGAGGATTTTTGCATCTATATTCATCAGTGATATGGCCTGTGATTTTCTTTTTTTGTGACATCTTTTTCTGGTTTTGGTATCAGGGTGATGGTGGCCTCGTAGAATGAGTTTGGGAGTGTTCCTCCTTCTGCTATATTTTGAAAGAGTTTGAGAAGGATAGGTGTTAGCTTTTCTGTAAGTGTTTGATAGAATTCACCTGTGAAGCCATTTGGCCCTGGGCTTTTGTTTGTTGGGAGATTTTTTTTCAGAGCCTCAATTTCAGTGCTTGTGATTGGTCTGTTCATATTTTCTGTTTCTTCCTGGTTCAGTCTTGGAAGATTGTACTTTTCTAAGAATGTATCCATTTCTTCCAGGTTATCCAATTTATTGGCATGTAGTTGCTTGTAGTAGTCTCTCATGATCTTTTGTATTTCTGTAGTGTCAGTTGTTACTTCTCCTTTTTCATTTCTAATTTTGTTGATTTGCATCTTCTCCCTTTTTTTCCTGATGAGTCTGGCTAATGGTTTATCAATTTTGTTTATCTTCTCAAATAACCAGCTCTTAGTTTTATTGATCTTTGCTATTATTTCCTTCCTTTCTTTTTCATTTATTTCTGCTCTGATCTTTATGATTTCTTTCCTTCTGCTCACTTTGGGATTTTTTTCTTCTTTCTCTAATGGTTTTAGGTGTAAGGTTACGTTGTTTATTTGAGATTTTTCTTGTTTTTTTTTTGAGATGGGATTGTATTGCTGTAAACTTGCTGCTTAGAACTGCTTTTGCTGCATCCCATAGGTTTTGGGTCATGGTGTTTTCATTGTCATTTGTTTCTAGGTATTTTTTGATTTCCTCTTTGACTTCTTCACTGATTTCTTGGCTGTTTAATAGCATATTGTTTAGCCTCCATGTGTTTGTATTTTTTACAGTTTTTTTTCCTGTAATTGATATCTAGTCTCATGGCTTTGTGGCTGGAGAAGACGCTTGATATGATTTCAACTTTCTTGAATTTACCAAGGCTTGATTTTTGACCCAAGATGTGATCTACCTTGGAGAATGTTGCATGTACACTTGAGAAGAAATTGTATTCTGTAGTTTTTGGATGGAATGTTCTATAAATATCAATTAAGTCAAGATGGTCTAATGTGTCATTTAAAGCTTGTGTTTCCTTATTTATTTTCTGTTTGGATGATCTGTCCATTGATATAAATGGGGTGTCAAAGTCTCCTACTATTATTGTGTTACTGTTGATTTCCCTTTTTATGGCTGTTAGCATTTGCCTTATGTATTAAGGTGCTCCTATGTTGGGTGCATAGATATTTACAATTGTTATATCTTCTTGGATTGATCCCTTGATCATTAGGTAGTGTCCTTCCTTGTCTCCTATAATAATCTTAAAGACTAATTTGTCTGATATGAGTATTGCTACTCCAGCTTTCTTTTCACTTCCACTTGCATGGAATATCTTTTTCCATCCCCTTTCTTTCAGTCTGTAGGTGTCCCTAGGTCTGAAGTGGGTTTCTTGTAAACAGCATATATAAGGGTCTTGTTTTTGTATCCTTTCATCTAGTCCGTGTCTTTTGGTTGGAGCATTTAATGCATTTACTTTTAAGGTAATTATTGACATGCATGTTTCTATTACCAGTTTCTTAATTGTTTTGGGTTTGTTTTCATAGGTCTTTTCCTT
This sequence comes from Hippopotamus amphibius kiboko, assembly GCF_030028045.1. Taxonomy (NCBI): domain Eukaryota; kingdom Metazoa; phylum Chordata; class Mammalia; order Artiodactyla; family Hippopotamidae; genus Hippopotamus; species Hippopotamus amphibius. The sequence continues at coordinate 26,296,634 of NC_080202.1, read as the reverse complement.
CTCTTGTGCTTCCTGCCTTGAGAAATTCCTTTAGCAATTGTGTTAAGGCCGGTTTGGTGGTGCTGAATTCTCTTAGCTCTTGCTGTCTGTAAAGCTATTGATTTCTCCATCAAATCTGAACAAGATTCTTGCTGGGTAGAGTATTTTTGGCTGTAGGTTTTTCTCTTTCAAGACTTTAAGTATATCTTGCCACTTCCTTCTAGCCTGCAGAATTTCTGCAGAAATATCTGCTGTTATCCTTATGGGTTTTCCTTTATATGTTATTTGTTGCTTTTCTCTTGCTGCTTTTAATATTTTTTCTTTGTGTTTAATTTTCATTAGTTTGATTAATATGTGCCTCAGTGTGTTTCTCCTTTGGTTTATTCTACATGGGACTCCCTGCGCTGCTTGGACTTGACTGACTATTTCCTTTCCCATGTTGGGGAAGTTTTTGACTATAACCTCTTCAAATATTTTCTTAGACCCTTTCTCTTTTTCTTCTTCTTCTGGGATGCCTATGATTCAAATGTTGGTATGCTTAATGTTGTCCCTGGGGTCTCTGAGACTGTCTTCCATTCTTTTTATTCTTTTTTCTTTTTCCTGCTCTGTGGCAGTTGTTTCCACCATTCTATCTTCCAGGTAACTTACTCATTTTTCTGCCTCAGTTATTCTGCTGTTGATTCCATCTAGAGTATATTTAATTTCAGTTATTGTGTTGTTCATTACTGTTTGTTTACTCTTTAGTTCTTCTAGGTCCTTATTAAATATTTCTTATATTTTCTCTATTTTGTTTTCGAGATTTTGGATCATCCTTATTATCATTACTCTAAATTCTTTTTCAGGCAATTTGCCTATTTCCTCTTCATTTATTTGGTCTTGTGGGTTTTTATCTTGCTCCTTTGCATACAAGGTGTTTCTTTGTTTTCTCATTTTGTCTAATTTATAGTATTTGCTGTCTCCTTTCCCTATGCTGCCTAGTAGTAATTCCTCTTATTTCTGTTATCTGCCCTCTGTGGTGGGGTAGGTACAGTGTCTTGAGCAGGCTTCCTGATGGGAGGGTCTGGTGCCTGGTTTCTGGTGTGTGGATCTGAGTCTTTTCCCTCTGATGAGCAGGGCTGTGTTAGGTAGAGTGTTTTAGGGTATCTGTGAGTTTAATATGGCTTTAGGTATTCTGTGTGCTAATGTGTGGGTTTGTGTTCCTGTCTTGTTTGTAGTTTGGTGTGAGGTATCCAGAACTGGCAGTTGCAGGCAGTTGGGTGAAGCTGGGTCTTAGACTCTGACAGAGGCCTCTGTGAGAGTTTTCTGCAGTTAATATTCCCTGTGGCTGAGGACTCCCTAGTGGTCTAGCATCCTGGACTTGAGGCTCCCTCCCCAGAGCCTCAGACTTGACTTCTGATTGAGGAATCCAGACTCCAGAGGTCGTTCATCCTGGCTCAGGCTCTGAAGGAATATAACCAAAGTTTGCTCAAGTAGGTTAATCTTTGCTATTCTCTATCATACATACTGATATATCCTCTGCTTCTACAGTCTGCTAGCATGGGGTGTGCTAGTTCCTATCTCTAGAGGTCTATGAGCTTTATTTGAAGTCATTTGTGTGATTAGGCTAGTTCATCCCTTCATTTCAGGGAAAGATGCAAGTTTCTTCTTCTTCCACCTCCCCTTCCTTCTTTACCCTCCTTTTTGTCTTTTTGTTTCTCCTCTGAACAGAGCCTTCTAGGTCTCTTACCTGCAGGAGCTGTTCTGAGGTGCAGAGGGGAAAGAGGATCGGATCTCCAGCTCTTCATTCTTTTAAAGCCCCTCTGGTTGTTCTTATGAATGTTCTTTGAGCTTCTTCTTCATTTAGTTGTTGTGTTAACGCAAATTCATGTGCCTGACACAGAGTGAGGCCAAACAATCTGAAACATCGGAGTTTGGAGCAGAGAAAAGTTTATTGCAAGGCCATGCAAGAAGATAGCGTGGCTCCTGCCCTCAAAAGCCCCGAGCTCTAGACTTATTTAATCATGTATTTTATAGTATTCTTATGCAAACATGAAAAGGAAAATACATGTGAAATAAATTGAGCAATATATTACTAAACTATCTTCACATCTAGGGTTCAACTTTTCTGAATCACTTTTTTTTTCGATGAGAGGCAGTGATTTTATTCAACAAATTACAATTAATGGCTGTGAATTTCTTTTTTTAATTAATTTATATTGAAGTATAGTTAATTTACAATGTTGTGTTAATTTCTGCTGTGCAGCAAAGTAACTCAATTATACACATATATACATGCTTTTTTATATTCTTTTCCATTATGGTTTATCCCAGGATATTTTTTTGACTTTTTAATTTATTTTATTGGAGTATAGTTGTTTTATAATGTTGTGTTATTTTTGCTGTACAGCAAAGTGACTCAGTTATATGCATATTTATTCCTTTCCATATTTCTGAAACACTTTTTGACTCTAAGTCTTGTGTATATGTGTGTGTGTGTTTATCCTTTGTGCATAAAGAATATAGGCGCTGCAGCGTGTCTTAAAAGAGCACTCACCTATCGTCCCTGGACTTTTCTTCCAAAGCAGTGATACCCAGCTGTGCATTTTAATGCTGGCACTTTCTTTATCTTACCAGAAGGTGTCAGCAGTGTCAACTATTGTACTTCACTCTTGGCACCTGTCCAGCAGCCATTGCATGAATTTACTATATTTCAAAGTTGCTTACATGTGAAAAAATAAATCTGTATTTTAGAATGGATGAAAACAGAAGCTCTGATAAACATGACTTCAAATATCTTCCTATGTTTATATAAAAAAAGAATAATGAATGAAGTGACAGAATGTTTCACATAAGGTTAGACAGAAATGATATTGTAAAAGTTGGTCCCTATTCTATATTTTATCAATATTTAAGCTCAATTTTTAATAAAATTCAACACAAGAGAAATTAAAGTAGATCTGAAGAAAATTCTGTACTTTTTTTTTCCTTCACAGGAGATATTAATTACTAAAAGATCCCCCAAGGATAAAGAAAAATGATTATGAAAGCCACAAAACCGTAAGGAGGTTAGAGTCATTGATTTTTCAAACCTCATGTTTCAGTTATAAACAGTATTGATTGATTCCCTGCTATAAAAGCTGAGGTGGTTAGCACACTATTCTTCCTCCTCTCTTTATTAACCTCATAATTTGTTACTTCTGTTGCTTTTCCTTTCATTGGGTTTTATATTATTTATCAATATATTGTGTTCTGTAATCATAAGTTCCATATTATATAATTAAATGCATCTGAAGCTGATTGCTTTAATAATCATGAATAAAACAAATAATAATAAGGGCTAGTCTAAGCGGTGGGATAGGGAGGATGAGAGGGAGGCTCAAAAGGGAGGAGATATAGGGATCTATGTGTATGTACATATAGCTGATTCACTTTATTGTACAGCAGAAACTAACACAAGATTGTAAAGCTATTATACTCCAATAAAGATGTATAAAAAATTTTTTTAAAAAGGGCTCATCTTTTTTTATACTGTCTTCTTCATCCTTAAGTTCTTTTGATTTTATAATTTTTTTCAAAGTAATATATGCATGTAATTAAAAAGTCAAATTTTACCACTTGGCTCTAAATGAAACAGCATTTCTCTGCCGCAAGTCCTCACCCATCCACATCTCACTGCTCCAGAGCCCCACCTCCTACAGCAGTCTCCTTTGCTATCACATACACACCCCAAAGGGTTGACTTCCTGCTGTTGAGGGCAGTTGAGGCTCTAAGTAATTTACTGGGCCCTCATCCTAACACATATGCATACACTCAACCTCTTCTCATCCTCCACATAGAATTATCACCACTTTCCATTGAATCAATATCCACATTACACATATGACACCTGGATTGGAATTTTTTTTTTTGGCCATGTGGCTTGTGGGATCTTAGTTCCCCCACCAAGGATTGAGCCTGGACCCTGGCAGTGAAAGTACAGAATCCTAACCACTGGACTGTCAGGGAATTCCCATGGATCATTTTTTGACACTCCTCTGTATAACTTTATTTATAGTAATAGTAATGAAATAAAACAAATTAATAACAAGGGCTGGAAAAGAAACACAGAGTAAAAATTTTCTTTTATTGAACTTCATGTGTATAATGCCGGTAAAAAAATTTAAGTACAAAAAGGAAAAAATAATCACTTGAATCTTGTGTTGTTTCTGGTATAGGTGCTATGGATACACCAACTTGTATTTCTTAAGATTTTTAACATTTATTTATTTATTACATTTATTATATTTACTTATTTGGCTGTGTTGGGTCTTCTTTGCTGTGCATGGGCTTTCTCTAGTTGCGGCGAGCAGGGCTCTTTGTTGTAGTGCACAGGCTTCTCATTGTGGCGGCTTCTCTTGTTGCGGAGCACAGGCTCTAAGCTCATGGGCTTCAGTAGTTGTGGCATGCAGGCTCAGTAGTTGCGGCTCTCGGGCTCTAGAGTTCAGGCTCAGTAGTTGTGGTGCATGGGCCTGGTTGCTCTGTGGCATGTGGTATCTTACCAGAGCAGAGATCAAACCCATGTCCCCTGCATTGACAGGTGGATTCTTAACCACTGTGCCACCTGGGAAGTCCCTCTTAAGATTTTTAAAATTAACTTTATGCAATGTTAAAGGCATTATATATTTAAAAACAGACCCATACATTACTCTTTTACATTTTACTTATTAATCCAGAGGAGACTGGATTAATATTGTTTCATGTTAGTATGGGTACCACATTTCAAGTATCTTTATGAAATTCAAAATAATTATGAACTGAATCAGTTGCCAGTTTCACAACAATATTACAAATGACTACAAGTTCTTCCAAGTTCCTGCAGGACAAAAAAAATCACAACTATTTAGCTAAGACTTTTTATGTCTACATAGCAGAATTTTTCTTGAAATATAGCTGACAATATTATGTTAGTTTCAGGTTTACTACACCATGGTTTGATATTTGTATACATTATGAAATGATCACCATGGTAAGTCTATTAACCATCTGTCTCCATAAAAAGTTATTACAATTTTATTGACCAGTCCTTATGCTGTATATTAATAAGTACATCTCTGTACTTATTTATCATATAACTGCAAATTTATACCTTTTAATCCCCTACATCTATTTCATCCCCACCCCCCTCCTTTCTGGTAACCACCCATTTGTTCCATGTATTTCTGAATCTGCTTTTGTTCTGTTTTGTTTGTTTCATTTTTTAGGTTCCACATATAAGGGAGATCATGTGTTATTTGTCTATCTGAAATCTCATTTAATATAATACCCTCTTGATCCATCTGTGTTGTCGCAAATGGCAAATTTTCATTTTTTTGTGGCTGATTAATATACTATTGTGTATATATACCTCATCTTCTTTATCCATTCATCTATAGATATACACTTAGGTTGCTTCCATATCTTGGCTATTGTAAATAATGCTACAATGAACACTGGAGTGCGTATATCTTTTCTAATTGCTATTTTTGTTTTATTTGAATAACTACCCAGTAGTAAAAGTGCTGGATCATATGGCAGTTCCATTTTTTAATTTTTTGAGGAACCTCTGTGCTGTTTTCCACAATGACTTCACCAATTTACATTCCTACCAACAGTGCATGAGGCACAAGTGTTCCCTTTTCTCCACATCCTCCTTAACACTTGGTTTTTAATTGTCTTTTTGATAATAGCCATTTTGACAGGTGTGAGGTGTTATCTCATTTTGGTTTTGGTTTGTATCTCCCTGGTGGTTAGTGATGTTGAGCATCTCTTCCTGTGCCTGTTGACCATCTGTATGTCTTTTTTGGAATGTCTATTAAGGTCCTCCACCCATTGTAAATCAGATTATTTGGGTTTTTTTGATGTTGAGTTGTATGAATTCTTTGTATATTTTGGCTATTAACTCCTTTTCAGATATATCACTTGAAAATATCTTCTCCCATTTAATAGGCTGTCTTTTCATTTTTTTGATAGTTTCCTTCACTGTACAAAAGGCTTTTAGTTTGAAGTAGTCCCATTTGTTTATTTTTGCTTTTGTATCCCTTGCCTGAAGAGACAGATCCAAAAAAATATTGCTAAGACCTACGTCAAAAAGCATACTACCTATGTTTCCTTCTAGGAATTTTATGGTTTTAGCTCTTATATTTAATTCTTTAACTCATTTTGAATTTGTTTTTGTATATGATGTGAGATAGTAGTATAGTTTGATTCTTTTGCATGTAGCTGTCCAGTTTTCCCAACCCCATTCATTGAATAAGCTGTATTTTCCCCAAGGTATATTCTTGCCTCCTTTTTCATAGATTTATTGACCATGTAAGTGTGGGTTTAAATCTAGGCTCTCTATTCTGTCCCATTGATCTGTCTATTTTTGTTCCAGTACCATACTATTTTGATTACTGTAGCTCTGTAGTATAGTCTGAAATCAGGGAGTGTGATACCTCCAGCTTTGTTCTTTCTCAAGCTTATTTTGGCTATTTGTGGTCTTTCGTGTTCCATATAAATTTTAGACTTCTGTTCTAGTTCTGTGGAAAATGCCATTGTTATTTTGATGGCGATTGCATTGAATCTGTGGATTGCCTTGGATATTATGGTCATTTTAATGATATTAATTCTTCCAATCCATGAGTATGGTATATCTTTCAATTTGTTTGTATTGTCTTCAATTTCTTTCATCAGTGTTCATAGTTTTCTGAGTACAAGTCTTTTACCTCTTTGGTTAGATTCACTCCTGGGTATTTTATTCTTTCTGATGCAATTGTAAATAGGATTGTATTCCTAATTTCTCTTTCTGATAGTTTGTTGTTCGTGTATAGAAATGCCACAGAGGGACTTCCCTGGTGGTCCAGTGGTTAAAAATCTGCCTTCCAATGCAGGGACTCAGGTTCAACCCCTGTCTGGGGAACTAGGATGCTGCAACTACAGAGCCCATGTGCTGCAAAGAAAGATCCTGCATGCTGCAACTAAGACCTGACACAGCCAAAAACAAATAAAATAAATATTTTAAAAAGTGTTAAAAAGAAGTAATGCAACAGATTTCTGTATATTACTTTTGCATTCTGCAACTTTACTGAATTAACTTATTTGTTCCAATAGTTTTTTGGTGGCATCTTTAGGATTTTCTAGATATATTATCATGTCATCTACAAACAGTGACAATTTTACTTTTTCATTTCCAATTTAGATTCATATTATTTCTCTTTCTTGTCTGATTACTGTGGCTAGATCATCCAATACTGTGTTGAATAAAAGTGATGAGAGTGGGTATCCTGGTTCTTTTCCTGATCTCAGAGGATGCTTCTTGCTTTTCATCACTGAGTATGATGTTAATTATTGGTTTGTCATAAATGGCCTTTATTGTGATGAGGTTTCTTCCCTCTATACCCACTTTGTTGAAAGCTTTTATCATAAGTGATGTTGAGTTTTGTCAGAAGCTTTTTCTGCATCTATTAATATGATCATATGATTTTTATTCTTCAATTTGGTAATGTGGTGTATCACATTGATTAGTTTGCAGATATTGAACCATCCTTGCATCCCTGGGATAAATCCCACTTGATCATGGTGTATGGTCCTTTTAATGTAGTGTTGAATTTAATTTGCTAATATTTTATTGAGGATTTTTGCATCAATGTTCATTGGCGATATTGGTCTGCAGTTTTCTTTTTTTTAATTTTTTTAAATTTTTATCTGCTTTTGGTATTAGGGTGATGTTGGCCTCATAGAATGAGTTTGGAATAATTCTCTCCTCTCCCATTTTTTGGGGAATATTTTGAGAAAGATAGGTGCTTAAATGTTTGGTAGAATTCACTAGTAAAGCCATCTGGTCTTGACTTTTGAGTTTAGGGAGTTTTTCTTTTTGGGAGGCGGGATTTTATTATTATTATTATTACTGAATGAGTTTTGCTACTGGTAATTGGTTGTTCTTATTTTCTATTTCTTTCTGATTCAGTCTTGAGAGATTGTATGTTTCTAGGAATTTATCCATTCCTTTTAGATTGACAAATTTATTGGTGCAAAATTGTTCATAGTAATCTTTTATGATCCTTTGTATTTCTTTTTTTATTGAAGTATAGTTAATTTACAATGTTTTGTTAGTTTCAAGTGTACAGCAAAGTGATTCAGATATGTATATATGAAATATGAAATATACATATAAAATTTATATTCCTTTTCATATTGTTTTCCACTATAGGTTATTACAAGATATTGAGTATAGTTCCCTGTGCTATACAGTAGGTCCTTGTTGGTTATCTATTTTATATATAGTAGTATGTATATGTTAATCCCAAAGATCCTTTGTATTTCTGTGGTGTTGGTTGAAACTTCTCTTTCACTTCTGATTTTATTTACTTGGGCCCTCTCTCTTTTTTTTCTTGATGAGTCTGGCTTAAGGTTTATCAATTTTGTTTACGTTTTTGAAGAACCAGCTCTTAGTTTCATTGATCTTTTCTATTTTTTAAAAAATTATACATACACACATATATTTATTTATTTATTGGCTGTGTTGGGTCTTTGTTGCTGCGTGTGGGCTTCTCTAGTTTTGGAGTGCAGTATCTACTCTTCATTGTGGTGTGTGGGCTTCTCATTGCAGTGGCTTCTTTTGTTGTGGAGCATGGGTTCTAGGTGTGTGGGCTTCAGTAGTTGTGGCACATGAGCTCAATAGTTTTGGCTTGTGGGCTCTAGAGTGCAGGCTCAGTAGTTGTGATGCATAGGCTTAGTTGCTCCGTGGCATGTGGGGATCTTCCTGGACCAGGGCTCAAACCCATGTCTCCTGCATTGGCAGGTGGATTCTTGATCACTGCACCACCAGGGAAACCCTGATCTTTTCTAGTTTTTAAGTCTCTAATCCATTTATTTTTGCTCTGATCTTTATTATTTCTTTCCTTCTTCTAACTTTGGATTTTGTTTGTTCTCCTTCTTATAGTTTGTTTAAATCTAAGATTAGATTGCTTATTTGAGATTTTTCTTGTTTCCTGGGGTAGGCTTGTATTACTATAGACTTCCCTTTTAGAACTGCTTTTGCTGCATGCCATAGATTTTGATTTGCTGTATTTTCATTTTTATTTGTATCCAGGTATTTAAAATTTTCCTCTTTGATTTTTTCAGTGGCCCATTGGTTGTTTAGTAGCATATTATTTAGCCTCCATGTCTTTGTGTTTTTTGCAGATTTTCCTTGTAGTTAATTTCTAGTCTCATACCATTGTGATCAGAAAATATTCTTGATATGACTTCAATTTTCTTTAATTTAATGAGACTTGTTTTGTGGCCTACCATGTGATTTACCCTAAAGATGGTTCCATGGGCACTTGAAAAGAATATGTATTCTTCTGCTTTTGGATGGAATGTTCTACATATATCTATCAAGTCCATTTTGTATAATGTGCCATTTAAGGCCCGTGTTTCCTTCTTGATTTTCTATCTGGATGATCTGTTCATTGATGTAAGTGGAGCGTTAAAGTTCTTTACTATTATTGTGTTACTGTTGATTTTTCCCTTTATATTTGTTAATATTGCCTTTATGTATTTAGGTACTCCTACATTGCATGCATGTATATTTACAATTGTTATATCTTCTTGTTGGATTGATCCCTTTATCATTATATAATGTCCTTCTTTGTCTCTTGTTACAGTCTATTTTATCTGATATAAGTGTGGCTACTCCAGCTTTCTTTTTATTTCCATTTGCATGGAATTCTTTTTTCTATCCCCTCACTTTCAGTCTGTGTGTGTCTTAAATCTGAAGTGAGTCTCTTGAAGGCAGCATATATATGGGACTTTTATTGTTTTTGTTTGTTTGTTTTTTATCCATGCAGCCACTCTATGTCTTTTGATTGAAGCATTTGGTTCATTTACATTTAAAGTAATTTAGCTAGGTATGTATTTATTGCCATTCTGCTAATGTTTTAGGGTTGTTTTGTAGTTCTTTTTTGTTCCTTTCTTCTTTTGCTCTCTTCCTTTGTGATTTGATGATTATCTTTAGTGTTATGTTTGGATTCTTTTCTCATTTTGTGTGTGTGTATCTATTATAGGTTTTTGACTTGTGGTTACGATGAGATTTATGTGTAACAAATATATGTATATATCATATGTGATTATTTTAAGTCGATGAAGTCTTAAGTTTGAATGCATTACAACAACCCTGCATTTTAATTCCTTTCATATTTAATGTTTTTGACACTATATTTTACATCTTTTTGTTTTGCCTTTCCCTTAACTAATCTTGTGGATATAGATAGTATTGCTACTCCAGTCTTATTCTTTTCAAAATTGTTTTGGCTGTTCCAATTCTTTGCATTTCCTATACATTTTATTTTATTTTATTTTATTTAAAATTATATATGTTTATTTCAGTTCAAATTTTCACAGATTAAAAGACTGCATTTCATTAGAGTCAAATTGCAGCAATTATTTCTCATGAAAAAAAGACAATAATCATTCAGATTTCAGACGTGAATGAAACCTCTTCCTGCAAAACCAAATCACATGGAGATATTCCCACCAACCCAGCAGCAGCATCTCGATGATGAGATGAGTTGAATCAAGACATGACACCTGACGTCCCGCCCACAGCAGGTTAAGGCATCAGGCTGTGGGTAGCAAATATTCTGGTAAAGGTGAGATGCAGGCACTGCTCTCACAGCCCTCCACGGACACAGCTGACGAGTCAATGGCTCAAAACTCTCCCACGTGGCAACGATGGACACTGCATGCTCTCGTTACAAGTGAATGAATTCAGGTTCAGGCAACTCTTTACAAAAATGACAAGGTTCAAAAGAAATATTTGCTCAAAGGCATGTACGGTGTAAAGCTTTTTAGAAAATACACAGAAATGACCAGAGTGAGAAAGGGAATTAGTTCTCAATGGAGGAATTGGCTATTACTGTAACTAGTGTAAATAATTAATTCAGACAGATTACAATCAAAATGCACATCTAACAGACCGTGCTGTGTGAGGGAACGTCTGACCAAAGAGCATTCCTGGGGCACTTGGGGAGCTGCTGGTATGTGCTTATGAGGCCTTCTCCCAGAGCCAGAGGCTGCACATCACTTGTATTTGTAATATACTTCTCCAGTCTTCTTGCCAAACTTATCCTCTGCTACCAGCTTATTCATGGATGGGCTGGGCTGAAACAAGGGGTTCTTTGTATCCATTTCATGCCACCCATCCAAGATGAACTTTGTAGTATCCAGCCCAATGTAATCGAGAAGCTCGAATGGGCCCATGGGGTACCCGGCGCCCAGCTTCATAGCAATATCAATGTCTTCCTTGGTCACATCACCTCGTTAATACAGCCTGACTGCTTCCATGAGGTATGGCACCAGGAGACAGTTCACAATAAACCCGGGAGTGTCCTTGCAAGCAACAGGGTGCTTTCCCAGGGCTTTGCAGAAGTCTATCAGAGATTCAAAAGTCTTCTGGCTGGTCATTGGTGTTTTAACGACCTCCGCAAGTTTTATCATGGGGACTGGGTTGAAGAAATGGAGCCCGGCAAATTGGTCCTGTCTGGTAGTGGCGTTGGCTATGCTTGTGATCTGCAAAGAGGAAGTGTTGCTGGCAAAGATTGTGTGTTCAGCAGCAAATTTGTCCAGCCTCTTGAAGAGCTCATTCTTCACCTGCAGATTCTCTATGATGACCTCCACCACAAGGTCTGCGCTGTGGACCATGGATGCTGCGTCCGTGCTGGTTGATATGCTGCTCAACGTCTTCTCCATGAACTCATTGCCAGCCTTGGGATTTTCCGCAAAATTCTTCTTGGCTACTTTCTGAAGGCTTTCCTCAATTCCCTTTCTAGATTTTGCCAGAATCTCCTCTGTTTGGTCCACCAACACTACTGTGTGGCCAGTTGCTGCAGCAACCTGGGCGATGCCGGCACCCATCAGCCCACCGCCAATGACGGTCACGTGCTTGATGAGGATTTTCTTCGCTGAGGCCGCGGTGGCAGACGATGAGGACATGGAGCACACGGACTGCCTCATTATGAAAGCCATGGTGCAGATGGGTAACTTGGCGGCAGCACCAAGACCTAAAGGAGGAGATGCCCGCACACGACCGAGGCGGAGAAGCGAGCCGACCTCTAAGGGGGCGGGGGCCCAGCAGCCTCCTGTACATTTTAGAATCATCTTGTAAATATCTACCAAAAAAACCTGCTGGGATTTTGATTGTGTTTGCATTGAATCTATACACCATTTGGGGAGAATCGACATCTTAAAATATGAGTCTTCTGGTCTTTGAACATAATACATCTCTCCATTTATTTAGGTCTTCTTTGATTTCTTTGATCAATATTTTGTAATTTTCAGCATACAAATCCTGTACACATTTTGTAAGATTTATACATAAGTTCTTTTTTAGAGCTATTTAAAATGTTTTTCTTTACATTTTGGCATTCAATTATTTATTGCTAGTATCTGCCATCTTGCTAAACTCAAACTAATTTTAGGAGTATTTTTGTAGATTCCTTGCGAATTTCTATATAGAAAATCATGTTTTCTGAGAATAGGGATAATCTATATACTTTTAATTTCTTTTTATTGCTTTAATTTTCTGGCTGGGATTTCCAGTATGATGTTAAATAGAAGCAGTATGAGTGGGCACCCTTGCTTTTTTCAATTCTCACAGCTTCTTACACATGAATAGTATATACTGGGTGGCTTATAAACAATAGAAATTTATTTCTCACAGTTCTTCAACTCCTGGGAGTCCAAGATCATTGTGCCAGCAGATTCAGTTTCTGGTGAAGTTCACTTCCTGGTTCATAGATGACTATCTTCTCATTGTGTCCTTAAATGGTGGAAGCAGGGTGGAGAACTCTCCAGGGTCCCTTTTATAAGGGCACTAATCCCATTGATGAGTGCTCCACTCTCATGACCTAAATACTTTCCAAAGGTCCTACCGCCTAATACCATCACATTGGGTTTAGAATCTCAACATAATAGCTTTCAGGAACCAAACTCAGACCATTAAACAGTGCTTTTGTCAGTCCTTCACACTTAATTGATGTTTTGGCTGAGATTGGAATTGTAGATTGAAAATAATTTCCCCCAAATGTTAAAGGCATTTCTTGGTTTTTCTCTAGTATCCAATTGGCTCTTGAGAAGTCTGAAGCTGTTCTGCCTCTTGTTCTTTTGTGGGTGGCCCATTCCTTACCTCTGGAGGCTTTTAGGGCCTCCTTTTTGTCCTTTGTGTTTTGAAATTTTACAATGAAGTTGTTTGATATGGGTTTTATTTCTTCTGTTGATATTTGGTGGACTATTATCTCTTGTATTATTACTTTGAAAATTTTTTCACTTCTGTGATTACCATTCTTTTGGGAATTCCTAGTGAATTAATTTCTAAGCCTCTTACACTTTCTCTCCAGTTGTTTACCACTTTTTAATTTTTTATTCCACAGTCAGAAGTAACTTCAACTTTATCATCTAATACTTCTCTTGAAGTTTTTACATTTGTAAATACATTTGAATTTCTAAGAGTTATTTCTTGCTTTCTATTTTTTCCCATTCTTATTTTATAGATATTATATCTTCTTGACTCTCTCCAAAGATACTAATTATATGAACTAGAGAATTTTTCAAGGTTTCTTATGTTCCCTGCATCTTTTTTGTTTTACTCCCATGAATTTTTCTATTTATTTTGTTTTCACTCTTTCATGAAGAGATTTCCCATCAATTTTTTCTATTTTTTCCACTCTTTCATAGAAGACTTTCTTAAATTCCTGTAGATCCTTGATTGTCTATATCTATCTAAAAGTAAGGCTCTTAAAGTTTCCAAATGTTGATTGGAACCTCTGTGTATAGGCAGGGCTTTTATACTAACATATTTTACTTTAGGGAATCAGGTGGCCAAATCAGTAATTCATGGGAGGACTTCCAAGTGCCAATATGTTAAGGCCAATTTTTCTGAGGCTGTTGTTTCTCCAAAGAAAAAATCTTGGTTTCTTGCCTTTATGTTAGATGCTAAAGTTTTACACTGGGTTAAGGAGAGAGATGAAACTAAGTCCTCTTTAGTCAGGGAAGTTCCCACCTACATCCTCTCATTTACATTGTCTACATTTGAGTTTGTGACCCCTGATATAAGAATTTATTTTTTTCTGCACAAGATAGACTTTGTGTCATTCTCAAGACTCTCTTGCTTTTGGCCCATCATGCTCATTCTTGTTGCCAGGTACGTTATGACAACATGGCAGACACTGCAAATTGCCTTACCCAGCACTTTCATTCCGAATCCCTCTCTCTTGCCTGCCTCCTACCAATGCAGCTGAAAAGGCCAGGTATTTATGTTCCCAAACAGCTTGGTGGCTAGGAGTAGTCATGTGATCAATTTAGTATTGGCCAATAAGACATAGGGGTTTTCATTGGGGAGTTTTGGGGAAAGATTTCTCTTCCATGAGTAAAGGCAAGAGATTCAGAAAGAGAAAGATCTTACTCCTTTCCCCTTTCCTCACCTCCAGCTTTTGAATGAGTTTGTTTGGAAACATGTATGATGATTGAAGCTATGAAGGCTGTCTAGGCTCATGAGGGAGAGGCCAAGGGCACCACAGACTCACTGAACCAGTGTCTTGATATCACTGAGCCATGAGTTCCGGTTGGCTCATTGGCTTTGACTCCCTGTTTCTTCTTACTTATCTTCTTATCCTCCTTCTTTTCTTAGCTCCCATCTCCTCTTCCATTTCTCCTCTCTTCTATTCACCTTGCTCACATCTTTAAGAGTTTTGAAGCTGGGATTGGAAGAGTCACAGACACAGGAAAATTTATAGGCCCTTAACTTCCTTCACCAAGTCTTTTCTGAAATAGGATGGGGTATGAATAAACAGAGGAGCTGCACCACTATGTCCATCATCTCAAATCTCCCCTCTCTCCTCCTTCCTGCTGCCACAGAGGCCTTTGTCTGTAGGTCACTCTTCTGCATAATGTCCTCTACTGGCTTCTCATGTCCCACAGGATAAAATCTAAATTCACTACCCTGGTCCCTCAAAGCTCTCCAGAGTCTGGTCCTTGCCTCCTTTCTACTGAGGCACTCCTCTTCTATAGTAGATGAGCATCTTCTACCACTTCTATGCTCCAGCCTTGCTGAGACCCTCGGGGTTCCTGGAGGGCATACTGTGCTATTTTGTCTCTGGACCTCTGTTCTCCCTGCCAGAAACACACTTCTGCCTACATGCATAAACATCCCCTTTGTTAAAATGTCACCTCTTCTGGGAAGGCTTCCCTTCTCTCCCAGGCCTGGTTAGTTGCTCAGCCCTTTAATCTTTGAGCATTCCCCTGGTAGAGCTATCTCCTCTTTGAAGTGCATTTGTATGTTTCTGGATCTGTTTTCCCCATCAGCCTGTGAATTCCTTGAGAGCAGAATGTATGTCTTATTTTTGTATCCTCAGCATCGAGCATAGAGGTGTACCCAGAACTACTTCTCACTGCTTTTTAATTCTTCAAGAAATTTAATTTCAAATTATTAATACCTAACTTAACAAAAGCTTGCTGAATGTCCACAACAGACCAGGTATGATATGCCAAAGCAATAAATCACATTGTAATCAATTTGTAAAATAGAAAAAAGAAAAGGATAAACCATCCATAACCCCACATCCCTTAACACATTTGTTGTTAAGATCTGGGTTTTTACTACAGATATTTTAGAACAAAACTTTTAAAGTGGTTCCAGTGAGCCTTATTAGCTGCAGTGGCCATGGCTCTCTGCCCGCTGTTTCCATTAAAAGTTTATGGGCCCCAGGAGAGGTGGATGAGCCAGCTTAGATCTCTCTTGGGTTCTGACCTTCCACTGGGGAATAGTAGTGAGTCAGTTTCCAGTGGGGATTGTCAATGAAGTTAATAATCTCTCATCTGAATACTATTTTCTGTTTTCCATATTCTTACAACAGCATTAGCTCATTTGTTCTCATCTGTAATCCTCATCTTCCCATTGTGCAGTTGAGGAATGGAGACACTCAGCAAGGGGTGATGGAAAGGGCATTGGTGAAATAGTCCTGTGTGTAAGACCCAGCTATGCCATTAGCCAATCATGTGACTTGGAGTAGGTTATATCATGTTTCTAGGGCTCAGTTTCTGCATATGTGAAAGTAGAAAGTTGGATTAGATGACCTCTTAAGGCTTCATAGAACTTCAAAATTCCATGACTTTATGTCCTGTTCAAAGTTACATGGGTTGTTTGTGGCAGAGCCACAGTAAGAATTTAGGTTTTTTGGCTCCTGGTCCAGTGTTTATTTGATCACACCACAGATAATCTGAGTTCTTTCATGAGCGTTTCTTCCAGAATGACTGGATGCTGTGGCTTCTACCTCTTTCTTCCCTGTCCATCATTGGGATAGAAGGACTTGGCTGGAGGGAAGGAAAAGGGATGGGCTGGGTGAGATGGGAGGGTGGGTTAAAAAAAAGAACAGAGCTGTAACACTTTGCACTTCAATCTGGACTGTAAGGAAGCATGATCCAGGGTATAAGTGGTGGAAATCTTGGGAAGAAAGTGGCCAAATCACTTTTAAGGGAAAGGAATGAAACTTGGTTACATATCCTCAACCTTGAATAAGGCAGATTTAAAAGAGTGAGATAAGAATAAATCTGATTTCATGAACAGAGACAATCTCTAAAAGATAATATATGGCAGGGAGACAGTAAAGGCATCTATCCAAGGGCAGATGCAAAAGTTTTGTGAATCTGTAAAATAGCCTCGAGGTTAAAGCAGGAATGAGCTGAGCCTTTGGATAAGGAAAACTAATCCAGGGCAGTTGCCTGGGGAAGCTGAGAGACATAAGAGCTCTTGAGCTGCTCAACTCCCATTTTCTCCAGCAAGAGTTGACATTTAAAGCAGAAAAGGGAAGGGAACACACACACACACACACACACACACGTACAAGGAAATGAGGCCCTGGAGAGGTGGGAAGGTGGTGAGTCTAGATCATCAGGCCCAAATACATCATCCCCAAGGTAAACTCTGACCACACGTGAACTCAACCATGATTGTAATCTTTTGTCTCTATGTTTTCAGATTGGATATTTTCTATTGCTCTATCTTCAAATTCACTGACTCACCTCTCTGTCATCTCCATTAAATGCCTTCAGAGAATTCTTTTTCTATTGTTGTATTTTTCAATTCTAACATTTCAATTTTTAAATTAATTAAGTAATCAATCAATTAATTGGCTGCATTGGGGCTTCGTTGCTGCGTGCAGGCTTTCTCTAGTTGCAGCGAGCAGGGGCTACTCTTTGTTGTGCACGGGCTTCTCATTGCAGTGGCTTCTCTTGCTGCAGAGCACAGGTTCTAGGTTCAGTTCTCAGACTTCAGTAGTTGTAGCACATGGGCTCAGTAGTTGTGGTGCATGGGTTTAGTTGCTCCATGGCATGTGGGATCTTCTCAGCCCAGGGATCGAACCTGTGTTCCCTGAATTGGCAGGCGGATTCTTAACCATTGTGCCAGGGAAGTCCCTCCATTTGATTCTTTTTACAACTTTCATTTATTTGCTGAGAGCTGCTATCTTTCTATGTGTTTCAAGTATATTCAATTTTATCACAGGGACAATGGTAACAATAGCTACTTTAAAGTATGTGATAATTTCAACATTGGCATTACGTTAGAGTTGGTGTGTGTTGTTTGTCTTTTCCCTGTAAGTTATTGAAGTTTTCCTTTTTTTTTTCTTTTAAAGTTGAAAATTTTGTATTGCATCCTGGAAATATTATTTTGTAAAACTTTGAGTCCTGTCAACATCCTCTGGAGAACATTGATTCTGTCTGTTTGTTTGTTGTTTTGACTGTCAGTTAACCCTGTAAGTCCTGACCTGTCTGCTGTGAGGTGTGGTTTCAAGATCAGTGGCTTTTCAAAGCCTTTGCAGTGCTGTTGGGGCTACACCAGGTGGGCGCCACCTAGTGGCCAGTCTGAAACTTGGATGGCAGTCTACACGAGTTCTCAAAGCCTTTGTTATGCTGTTTCAAGTCAGTTCCACCCATGCACAGATTTAGGGATCCCTTTCTCTCTGTGATTTATGCCTCCTAGGTTCTAGGGGGCCACTTTTCCTGGTGTTATGGCTACAAAGTCAGGGTTTTAGCCTCCCTGTGTTTTCATGAACTTCCCATGACTGGGTTCACCTTGAGGCAAAGTGGTGAAACTAAAGAGAGAAAAAATATGCGGATTCCCCTCACCCTGTTTGGACTCCAGGAGCCTGGGCCAGGTCCTCTGGCACGAGAAGATTTTTGTTCAGAGTTTTAAGTGCCTGTGCAGCCACTGCAGGATTGTAGCTCCATAACTGGGCTTTACTTGGGATAGGACCAGGAGCAGAAAGAGAGAATGGGTCTTTCCTAACACATTCTCAGTCCTGCAGGGGCCCCTTTCCTAGTCTTCTGGCCACAAAGAGGAGGCTTTTCTTGGACTTTTTGTGCATGCTGACATTTACACTTCTAGGGCTCTAGAGTCCAAGCAGTAGCCATGGAAGGAAAAAATAATCAGGGAGCCAACCACCATGTTGGTTATTCTTCATTTTGACTTCCCTCCCCAGACTGCCAGCTGCTGTTCTCTTCTCAGAGCCCTCAGATTTCAGTTTTTATTTGCAATAAGTGGGAAAATTTGTATTAGCCTTAGAACTCCTAGGTTATAGTTTTTTTTAAATTAATTAATTAATTAATTTCTTGGCTAAGTTGGGTCTTCCTTGCTATGAGTGGGCTTTCTCTAGTTGCAGCAAGCAGGGGCTACTCTTCGTTGTGGTGAACAGGCTTCTCATTGTGGTGGCTTCTCTTGTTGCAGAGCACTGGCTCTCGGTGCCCAGGCTTCAGTAGTTGTAGCACGTGGGCTCAGTAGTTGTGGCACGTGGGCTTAGTTGCTCCATGGCATGTGGGATCTTCCCAGACCAGGGATTGAACCCTTGTCCCCTGAATTGGCAGGCAGACTCTTAACCACTGCGGCACCAGGGAGGTCCCTAGGTTATAGTTTTGACTCATTTGATGGACATATCTTTATGCTGTTATCTCATTGTTTTTGAGCTGTTACTCTACTCTGCAGTCTTTCATTTCTTATAACAACTTTGTGTTGGATTTTCCCTTGATATTTTTCTGTGGCTTATTTTTGTGTAAGTAGTTTTGCTGAACTTTTAGAAGGCAGCATGATCCATGTATTCCTCTCCTCTGTTCTTTTCATGTAGTATTTTAAAAAATATGGTTTCTTGCTTTCTAGGGTTTACTAATTCTGTTAGAGCTAGCTCTATCCGCCCCCCGCCCCGTCCCCACCAGTTTTGTCTGTAGATTCTATTTTCTTTGTCTCTGCTGTCCCATCTGGATTGGCTTTGATCCCACTCCCAACAGTTTCTCTTCCATGTGGGATGTGTGCTGGAAGGATGCTCTGGCTTGTTGGTTCTGAGAGTTTCTGTGACTGAGACCATTCCATCCCTTTGGTTGTGACTCTAGGCTTTTTGCATTACTATCCACTGATCTCAGTTTCAGCTGCTATTTTTGAATTGGTCTGCCATACTTTCCAGAAAATACCTCTTGGCTATTTTTTATTTTCCTTTTTTCAGGTCCATTAGGTACCTCATTGCTTCCCTCTGCTTCCTCCTTCACAGATGCTGATACTGTGCATGGATTTTCTTCATTCACTTATTGGAGTCCAGTGGGATGCCTCATTATCTAGTTTTATTGCAAATATTGTCCTTGGATATTTACTTTGCTGTCTAATGCTCTGCTTTTTTTTTCTAACTCTTTTATTTTAGAGGTTTTGGAATAGAAGTTGAGAATACTTAAGGGACATTCCAAAGAACATACAGGTGACTTGCAGTCAAGTTGACAATAGTGCATATACCCTCTGAATCCTGGTCCAGTGTTGTTTCTGTTTTGTATTGGTTTTTTGTTTTGTTTTGTTTCGTTTTTGTTAATTGAAATGAATGTAGATTGACATGTGGTTGTAAAAAATAATAAAGATAAATCTCTTCTACATTTTGCACAATTTCCTCCAATGGTAATATTTTATAAAATTATAGTGTAAGATCACTCCCATGATACTGCTGCTCTGCTATTTTAATATGTGGATTCTGGGATAATTAAAACTGTGCTGTTGCCACCATTGCTTTTTGCTCAAAATCATCCCAGGGAAATGCAATGCAGATGGATTAACAATGAAAGAAATCTTAGCAAAGTTATAGAACTTCAAAGGTAATGACAGACTTTTATGATATGCAGGAGAAAAAAATCAAACCACCTGTAAGGAAAAAAAAAACAGACTGGCTTAGGCTTTTCCAGAGCAACACTTAGTTTTATGAGACAATGAGGCAGTGTCTGTGTGATCCTCAGGAAAAGAGAGCATGATGCTACACTCATATCCAGATAA
The DNA here is from genome assembly GCF_030028045.1 of Hippopotamus amphibius kiboko. NCBI lineage: Eukaryota > Metazoa > Chordata > Mammalia > Artiodactyla > Hippopotamidae > Hippopotamus > Hippopotamus amphibius. The sequence goes on along the minus strand of NC_080202.1, from coordinate 26,276,350 downwards.
ACATCATTCAAATATAAAGGAAATAGATGTTTTTATTTCATTTATTGATCTGTGAATTTCAGATTTTGAGTATTTTCCTTTAAAAATGTTTATTTATTTATCTATTTATTGAGGTATAGTTGATGTACGATGTCATATACGTTTCAGATGTACAACATAGTGATGTTATAGACCACAAAAAAGTGGAAATAGTAACATAATTAGCAAAATTTAGAAGGTAGAAGAGAGAATAATAGGAAATAGTCTAAGCATACCAGTTTCTTCCTTTTTCATTGTTTAAATCTGATAAATCAAGTAATGGACATATGAGCTTAATCTAAATTTTATAAAGAATGAATAGTAACACTGCACTGACTGAAAAAGATAGTATACACAACTAAAATTGAGAAATAGAAGATGGGAAAGGGACCTGGGAAAGGGGGATATATCAATTTCCTTATATTTTAATATGGATAGTCAATAGATGTTGTCTAAAGTTGGTAAGAATTATGTGTGTGTGTGTATATATTTGTGTGTAAACAGATGACAAATAAAAAGAAAAACATATTATAAAAAATAAAACACATGAGTCATTACAAATAGAGAATTTATAACCAAATATAGCCAAGATGGCAGAGAAGGAAGACCCTGAGCTCACCTCCTCCCATGGGCATACCAAAATTACATCTATTTACAGAGCAACTACTGATGAGAAAGACTGGAAGACTAGCAGAAAAGATCTACAACAAAAGATATAAAGAAGGAACCACAATGAGATGTATAGGAGTGGTGGAGATGCAACATTGTCAAGTCTTAAACACCCAGGTGGGTGAGGATAGTTAAAATTGTAGAAATTCTCCCCAAGGAGTGAGGGGGCCAAGCCCCACACTGGGCTCACCAGACCAGGGGTCCTGCACTGGAAAGACAACCCCCAGAGTTTGGCTTTGAAGGCCATCAGGGCTTGCTTTCAGGAGAGCCAAGGGGCTGTGGGAAATAGGGACTCCACTCTTAAAGGGCCCACACAAAATCTCACATGTTCTGGGACCCAGGGCAGAAGCAGTAATTTGGAATGAGTCTGGGTCAGACCTGCCTGCTAATCTTGGAGAGCCTCTTGGAGAGTGAGGAGGCAAGTGGAGCTCCCCCTGGGGATATATACAATGGCAGAAGCCATTTTTGGAAGCATGTTCTATCATGAGGACACTGGTGCTGGCACCGTTTGGGAATCCTCCCTCTAGCTTATTAGAGCTGGGATGGCCACACCCACCAGCCTCTTGGCAGCAGTACTGGGAGGATTCAGGCTAAGCAGCTAGCTGGGCATGGATGCAGCCCTACCCAACAGCAGGCTGGCTTAAGACCCCCTGAGTCTACAGCCACCCTGAGACCCGGCTCCACATACCAGTGTGCATGCACTAACCTCAGGACAACCAGGGCCTTGCAGCCAGCCATCCAGATCCAGCCCAGCCCACTAGTGGGCCAGCACAAACCCTGGGACCAGGGTCGCCCACCAATGAACAGGCACAAGCTCTGGAATCACCTGGACTGTACATTCCCAGCCCCCTCCCCCCAAGCTGGCAGGCACTAGCCCCAGGACCACTACATCCCATGTCAGGACCCAGCCCACCCACCAGCAGGCCAGCACCAACCCTGGCACCCTCTGGGCCCTAACCCTGCCGACTGGTAGGCCAACATACCAATTCCGGGACCCCCAGTGTCCTGCAGCTAGAACCCTCAGGACACAGCACCACCCACCATTAAGCCTGCACTAATCCTGGAACCTCCTGGGCCTTGACACCCCCACCAGTGGGCTAACACTAGCCCTGGGACCTCCACAATGAGCCCTGCCTACCAGCAGTCTGACACCAGCTCTGAGATACCTTGGACCCCTCAGCCAGCTGCCCTGGGATCCAGCCCCACTCACCAGCAGGCTGACATCAGCTTTGAGACATCATGGACCCTGCAGTTAGACATGTCAGGAAATGGCCCCACCCACCAGTAGTTTGACACTAAATCCCCTGGCCCAGCAAACACCCACCCTGCAATTTGGCTCTGCCCACCAGTAGGCCAGCTCTAGCCCAGGGACCTCCAAGGCTCCACAGCCAGTTGCCTCATGATAGAGTCCCAAACATGGGGGGCTGGCAGCCTCCACACAAAGCATGGCCTAGCAACCAACTGGATGGGGGCCAGCCATGCCTACCTGACCACCTACAATAGTCAGTCCACCATAACAGAAGAACCCACATAGCACACATAAAGAGCATATAGTTCTGGTGATTAGAGGGGAAAGAGCTGATGGGACACATAGGACTTCTCCTGCAAAAGGCCACCTCTCCAAGTTGGGAAGTGTGACAAACCTACAAAACACATAGAAATAAAAACAGTGAATAGGGCAAAATGAGGCAACAGAAGAATATGTTTCAAACAAAAGGACAAGATTAAACCCCAGAAGAAGAACAAAGGGAAATGGAGATAACCACTCTACTTGATGAAGAGTTCAAGGTAATGATCATAAACATGCTCAAAGAACTCAGGAGAAGAATGGACAAACACAGTGAGAAGTCTAAAAAAGAGTTAGAAAATATAAAGAAGAATCTAACTGATGAAGAATACAATAACATATTAAAATACACTAGAAGGAATAAACAGTAGATTAGATGATACAGAGGAATGGATCAGCAAGCTGGAGGACTGAGTACTGGAAGTCATTGAAGCTGAACAGCAAAAAGAAAAAAAGAATAAAAAGAAATTAGGACAGTATAAGAGACCTCTGGGACAACATCAAACATACTAACATTTGCATTATATGGGTTCCAGAGGGAGAAGAAAGGGGCAGAGGACATACTTGAAGACATAATAACTGAAAACTTCCCTTCCATAATAACTGAAACCTTCCCTAAGACATCTAGCTCCAGGAAGCACAGAGAGTCTCAAACAGTATCAACCCCAAAAGGGCCACACTAAGACACAGTGTAATTAAAATGGCAAAAATTAAACATAAAGAGATAATATTAAAAGCAGGAAAAAGTTACATACAAGGAAACTCCCAGAAAGCTATCAGCTGACTTTTCTGCAGAAACTCTTCAGGCCAGAAGTGGGTAGGCCAATATATTTAAAATGATGAATGGGGAAAAAAAAAGTACAACCAAGAATACTCTAACCAGCAAGACTTTGATTCAGGCTTGATGGAGATATCAAAATTTTACAGATAAGTAAAAGCTAAAAGAGTTCAGCACCACCACCAGCTTAACAAGAAATGTAAAATTCCACATCCATTTGTGATAAAAACTATCAACAATGTGGATATAGAGGGAACATACCTCAACACAATAAAGACCATATATGATAAGACCACAGCTAACATCATACTCAGCAGTGAAAAGCTGAAAGTATTTCCTCTAAGATCAGAAACAAGACAAGGATGCTCACTTTCACCACTTTTATTCAACACAGTAGTGGAAGTCCTAGCCACAGCTATCAAACAAGAAAAAAGAAACAAAAGGAATCCAAATTGGATAAGAAAAAGTAAAACTGTCACTGTCTGCAGATGACATGATACTATATGTAGAAAATCCTTAAAGATACTACTAAAAACTACTAGAACTCATCAGTGAATTCAGTAAAGTTGCAGAATACAAAATTAGTATACAGAAATCTGTTGCATTTCTATATAATAACAAAAACTATCAATAGAGAAATTCAGAAAATAATCCCACTAAATTGCATCAAAAAGAATAAAATACCCAGGAATGAATTTAACCAAAGTGGTAAAAGACTTGAACTTAGAAAACTATGAGACATTGAAGAAAGAAATTGAAGACACAAACAGATGGAAAAATAGACCATGCTCATGGATTGGAAGAATTCATATTGTTAGAGTGACAATGCTACCCAAGGTAATCCACAGATTCAGTGCAATCCCTATCAAAATACCAATGGCATTTTTCACAGAACTAGAACAAACAAGTCTAAAATTTGTATGGAAACACAAAAGACCCCAAATAACCAAAACAATCTTGAGAAAGAAGAACAAAGCTGGAGGTATCACACTCCCTGATTTCAAACTCTACTACAAAGCTACAGTAATCAAAATAGTGTGATACTCACTCAAAAACAGATCAATGGAATAGAATAGAGAGCCCAATTTTAAATCCACACATATATAGTTAATCAATCTACAACAAAGGAGGCAAGAATATATCTTGGGGAAATTACAGCCTCTTCAATAAACAGGGTTGGGAAAACTGGACAGCTACATGCAAAAGAATCAGACTGGACTACCCTCCCACACCATGCACAAAAATAAATTCCAAATGGGTTAAAGACTTAAATATAAGACCTGAAATCATAAAACTCCTCAAAGAAAACATAGGAAGTATGCTATTTAAAGTGCTGAAAGAAAAAAATTATCAACCAAGAATTTTATTTCCCAAAAATGAAGAAATAAGACATTATCAGGTCAACAAAGCTGAGAGGGTTCATTGCTAGTAGACCTGCCCTACAAGAAATGCTAAATGGAGCCAAAACAAAAGGTTACCAGGTAACTTAAAGCCATAAGAAGAAATAAAGATCACTGGAAAATGTAACTACATAGGTAAATATAAAAGTTAGTATTATTACATTTTGGTGTGTAAATTCTTTTTGTTTCCTATATGGTTTAGAAGACAGATGCATAAAGTAATAATTATGAATCCATGTTAACAGGCACACATGCATAAAGAAGTAACTTGTGGGACTTTGCTGGGGGTCCAGTGGTTAAGAATCTGCCTTCCAATGCAGGGGACATGGGTTCGATCTGTGGTCGGGGAACTAAGATCCCATGTACCGTGGGGCAACTAAGCCCCCATGCCATAACTACTGAGCCTGTGCACCACAACTAGAGAGAGCCCATGCACTGCAACTACTGAGCCCATGTGTTCTGGAGCCCACACACCACAATGAGAAAGAAGCCCATGTGCTGCAATGAAAGATCCTGCATGTGACAACGAAGATTCCCACATGCCACAACTAAGACCAAATGCAGCTAAATAAATAAAATAAATAAAATAAAATAAAATAAAATAAAATACAACCAGAATAGAAGACTACTGTTTAAAAATGAAGTAATTTGTGAAAACAACAACATAAAGGTGGGGAGGAAAAAGTGGGATAGGAGCAGTGTTAATGTATACTAGTCAACTAGATTCAAACTCAATTGTTATAAATTTAGGATGTTAACTGTAATCTTCATGGTAACAGTTAAGCAAAGACTTAAGCATACACAGAAAAGGAAATAAAGAGGGAACAAAAATGGTACACTTGAAAAAAATTCAATCAAACACAAAAGATGGCAGTTTTAGGACTTAAGGAATGAAAACAATGTAAGACATAGAAAAAAAAAGCACAAGGGCAGAAACAAGTATTTTATTATCAGTAATCACTTTAAATATAAAAGGATTGAATTCACCAATTAAAAGATAGAGATTGGGGGACTTCCCTGGTTGTCTAGTGGTTAAGAATGTGCCTTCCAATGCAGGGGACGTGGGTTTGATCCCTGGTCATGGAACTAAGGTCCCACATGCTGCAGGGCAACTAAACCCATGTGCCACAACTACTGAGCCCACACACTCTTGAGCGTGCATGCCACAACTAGGGAGAAGCCCATGTGCCACAACAAAGATCGCACATGCCACAACTAAGACTCAACACAGCCAAATAAATACATAAGTATTTCAAAAAAAGATAGAGATTGGAAGAACGGATTAAAACAATATGATCAAACTACAAGCTGTGTATTTGTCTGTTGGGGCTACAGACTGTGTACCACAAAATATCATAAACTGGGTAGCTTAATAGCAACAAACATTTATTTCTCACAGTTCTGGAAGCTGGGAAGTCTAAGATCAAGATGCTGGCAGATTAGGTGTCTGGTCCTACTTCCTGGTTTGTAGGCAGCAACTTTTCACTGTGTCCTTACATGGAAGAAGGAATGAGAGAGCTCCCTCGGGCTTTTTTCATAGGTGCAGAGCCCTCATGACTTAATCATCTCCAAAGGCCTGACATCCTAATACCATCCCTTAGGGGTTAGGTTTCAACATATGAATGGGGGAACACAAACATTCAGACCATAGCATGCTGCTTACAATAGACTCACTTTAGATCCAAAGACAAAAATAGGTTGAAAGTGAGAGGATGGAAAAAGATATTCCATGCAAATAGTAACCAAAAGAGAGCTATTTACTATTCCATGCAAATAGTAACCAAGAAGGAAATAGGGGGCTAACAATATTATAAACAAACTAGACTTAAAACACATACAGAACACTCAAGAATGGCAAAATATACATTTTTCTCAAGTGCACATGGAAAATTTCTTTGGATAGATTATACGTTAGGCCACAAAACAATTCCCAGTAAATTTAAAAAGATTAATCTTCTCTGACTACAATGGAATGAGGGTAGAAATCAATAACAAAAGGAAACCTGGAAATTTTGCAAATGTGTGGAAACTAAACCACACACTCTTAAACAACAAATGAATCAAAGAGGCAATCACTTGGGAAGTTAGAAAATGCTTTGAGATAAGTGAAAGCAAAAACACAACAATCAAAACTTATGGGATGCATTGGAAGCAGTATTTATAGGGAAGCTTATTGCTCTAAATGTCTACATTAGAAAAGAAGAAAGGTTTCAAATCGACAATCTAACTTTACACTGTAAGGAACTACAAAAAAGAAGAAAAACTAAATCTAAAACCAGAAGAAAGAAGGAAATAATATAGATTAGAGCAGAAATAAATGAAATAGAGAATAAAAAAACAATAGAAAGAATCAACAAAATCAAAAATTGATTCTTTGAGAAGATGAACAAAATTTACAAGCTTTAACTAAACTGACTAAGAAAAAAGAGAGAAGACACAAATAAACAAAATCAGAAATGAAAGTGGGAAGATTACTATCAACTGTATAGAATTGAAAAGGGTTATAATGGACTACTACAAGCAATTACATACCAATAAATCAGATAATCTAGATTAAATGGACAAATTCCTAGAAAAACACAAATTAGCAAAGAAATTACTCAAAAATCTCAGCAGCCCTATAACGAATAAAGATTGTATTTAGAAACTTCCCAACAAAGAAAAGTTGAGGACCAGATGGCTTCATTGGTGAATTCTATCAAACATTTAAAGGAGAAGTAACACCAATACTACTCAAATGTTCCCAAGAAATAAAAGCAAAGGGAACACTTTCTAACACATTCTACAAGGTCAGCATTACCCTGATACCAAAGTCAAACAAAGATACCACAACGAGAGAAAAGGGATCCCTCCTGCACTGTTGGTGGGACTGTAAAGTGATACAGTCACTATGGAAAACAGTATGGAGTTTCCTTAACAAACTAAAAACAGAACTACCATATGACCCAGCAATTCCACTACTGGGCATTTACCCAGAGAAAACCATAATCCAAAAAGATATATGTACCCCAATGTTCATTGCAGCACTGTTTACAATAGCCAGGACATGGAAGCAACCTAAATGTCCATCGACAGATGAATGGATAAAGATGTGGCACATAAGGCTTCCTAGGTGGCACAGTGGTTAAGAATCTGCCTGCCAATGCAGAGGTCACGGGTTCGATCCCAGCTCCAGGAAGATCCCACATGCCGCGGAGCAACTAAGCCCGCGTGCCAAAAAAAAAAAAAAGATGTGGCAGATATATACAATGGAATATTACTCAGCCATAAAAAGGAACAAAATTGAGTTATTTGTGGTGAGGTGGATGGATCTAGAGTCTGTCATACAGAGCGAAGTAAGTCAGAAAGAGAAAAACAAATACTGTATGCTAACACATATATATGGAATCTAAAAAATTGGTACTGATGAACTCAGTGGCAGAAGAAGAATAAAAATGCAAATGTAGAGAACAGACTTGAGGACACGAAGGGGGGTGGGAAGGAGAAGCTGGGACAAAGTGAAAGAGTAGCATTGACATTTATACACTATCAAATGTAAAATAGATAGCTAGTGGAAAGCAACTGCATAACACAGGGAGATCAACTCAATGATTGGTGATGACCTAGAGGGATGGGATAGGGATGGTGGGAGGGAGGCTCAAGAGGGAGGGGATCTGGGAATATATGTATAAATACAGCTGATTCACTTTGTTGTACAGTGAAAACTGGCACAACAGTGCAAAGCTATTATACTCCAATAATGATAGAAAGGAAAAAAAAGATAAGATATTAAGAAATTATAAAGGAAGCTTATATTTTGCTGATATGAATCTAAACAAGTGACTGATCATTTTTCTCAGTCGTTGCAATATTGGATTCATCACATGATGGGTTTGTAGGACATTTCCTTTATTTGGAGCAGTGATTCTCAAATCGGATTGCATATCAGGTTTGCTTGGAATAGCTTTCATTAAATGTCAATGCCTGGACCCCATCCCTGAAATTTCAATTTAATTGGTCTGGGGTGGGTCTGATGGCATTTTATAAAAGCTTCCCCAGGAAATGAAATGCACCTCCGTGATTGAGAAGAGGTTCATTGTTACCTCAAAGCCTGCTAAGAAAAATTGTGCCTCAGACCAAATAATTGAAAAGAACTTCTCCAAAGCAGCCAAATCTTTTTTTTGTTTGTTTTAAACTGCTTTCCATTTGATTGAGGTTAAATCTCAAAGTAACTCTGTTATTTAAAAAGAAAAGATACCACAAGGAAAGAAAACTATAGAACAATGTTCTTTATATAGATGCAAAAATCAATAAAATACTAGCAAACTAAATCCTACAGCACATTAAAAGGATTATACACCATGGCCAAGCAGGATTTATCCCGTAAATGTAAATATGATTAAACATAAGAAAAATCAATCAATGCAATACAACATATTAATGCAACAACAAAGGAAAACCCCACATAAACATCTCAATAGATGCAGAAGGAGCATTTGAAAAAAATTCAACATTCTTTAATGATAAAAACACTCAGCAAATTAAGAATAGAAAGGGGACATTTATGAAAAACCCACAGCTAATGTCATACGCAAGAGTGAAAAACTAAAAACTTTCCCCCAGTAAGATCAAGAATAAGAAAAAGATGACCACTTTCACCACTGCTATTCAATATTATATTGGAAGGAATGGCCACAGCATTTAGGCAAGAAAAAGAAATAAAAGGCATCTACAGCAGAAAGGAAGAAGCAAAACTATTTCTATGTTCAGGTGACATGATTCTATACATATAGAAAATCCCATAGAACCCACAAAAACCTATTAGAGCTAATGAACAAATTTGGCAAAGCAGGGTCCAACATATGAATGTCAGTTGTGCTTCTATAAACTGGTAAACAATAAAAAAATAGAAGTTAAGAAAACAATCCATTTATAATAGCATCCAAAAGAATAAAATACCTAGGAAAAATTTAATCAAAAAGATGAAAGACTTATGTACTGAAAACTACAAAACATTGCTGAAAGAAATTAATGAAGACCTAAATAAATAAAAAGACATCCTGTGTTCATAGATTGGAAGGCTTAATATTGTTAAGATGGCAATATTCCCCAAAGTAATTTACATATTCAACACAATCCCTATCAAAATTCCAATGGTCTTTTTTGCAAAAACGGACTACCTAATCCTCAAATTCATAGCAATTACAAGGGGCTCCAAGCAGCCAAAACAACTTTGAATAAGAAAAACAAAGTTGGAGGACTCACACTTCCTAATTTCAAAACTTACTATAGGGACTTCCCTGGTGGTGCAGTGGTTAAGAATCCACCTGCCAATACAGGAGACACAGATTCGAGCCCTGTTCTGGGAGGATCCCACATGCTGTGAAGCAACTAAGCTGATGCCCCACAACTACTGAGCCTGCGCTCTAGAGCCCATGAGCCACAAATATTGAGCCTGTGTGCCACAACTACTGAAGCCTGCATGCCTAGAGCCCATGCTCAGCAACAAGAGAAGCCACCACAATGAGAAGCCCATGCACCACAACAAAGAGTAGCCCCCGCTTGCAGCAACTAGGGAAAGCCCTTGCGCAGCAACAAAGACCCAACACAGCCAAAAATAAATAAATAAATAAATAAATATTAAAAAACAAAAAAACTCCCCGAAGCTATAAATCTGCAGTTGATCAAAACAGTGTGGTACCAGAATAAGGATAAACTTACAGACCAGTGGAATAGAATCGAGTGTCCAGAAGTAAACCAAAACATCTATGGTCAATTGATTTGTTTTGTAATGGCACCAAGACCATTCAATGGAGAAATAATAGTCTCTTCAAAAAATGGTTGGGACAACTGGATAACCACATGCAAAACAGTAAAGTTGGGCCCCTACTTCACTCTCTATATAAAAATTAACTCACCGTGAATCAACTACCTAAATATAAGAGCTAAAAAACTATAAAACTTTTCTTTTCTGCATTGAGTCTTTGTCTGCATGCTGGCTTTCTCTAGTTGTGGTGAGTGGGGGCTACTTTTCGTTGTGATGAGCAGGCACTAGGCATGCCGGCTTCAGGAGTTGAAGCACGTGGGCTCAGTAGTTGTGATGCACCAGTAGTTGCTCCGTGGCATGTGGGATCTTCCCAGACCAGGAATTGAACCCATGTCCCCTGCATTGGCAGGCAGATTCTTAACCACTGCACCATCAGGGAAGTCCTATAAAACTCTTAGAAGTAAATCTTCTGACCTCAAATTTGGCAACAGAGTTTTAAATTTGACACCAAAAGCATGAGCAAAAAATGAAAAAGTAGAAATGTTAGATTTCATAAAAATAAAGAACTTTTGTGCATCAAAGTGCTTATCAAGAATGTGAGAAAGTAATCTACAAAATAGGAGAAAAATATTTGTAAATCACATATCTCATGAATTTAATATCTAGAATTTGAAAAGAACTCTTAAAACTCAACAACAACAACCCAATTTAAAAATGGACAAAGGACTCAAATAGACATTTCTTGCAAGAAGATATACAAATGGCCAACAAGAACATGAAAAGACATTCAATACCACTAATCATTAAGGAAATGCAAATCAAAACCACAAGACACCACTTTACTCCCACAAAAATGGCTATAGTAAAAAGACAGATGATAAGTGTTGGCAATGGTATGGAGAAATCATCACTGCTCATACACTGCTGGAAATATAAAATGGTGCAGCCACTGGAAAACAGGCTGGCAGTTCTTTAAAACGTTAAACATTGAGCTACCATGACCTGGTACTTCCACTCCTAGGTATATACCCAAGGTAAGTAAAACATATGTCCACACAAAAACTTGTGTACAGATGTTCTAGTAACGTTATTCATAAAAGCCAAAAAGGAGAAACAACCCAAATGTCCAAGAACTGATTACTGGATAAACAAAAGTGGTATCCATGCAATAGAATATTATTTGGTCATAAAAAGGAATGAAGTACATGCTACAATATGGATGAACCTTGAAAACATTATGCTAAGTGAAAGAAGCAAGACATAAAAGACAACATATCACATGATTCTATTCATATGAAGTGTCCAGAATAAGTAAATCCATAGGAACAAAAAGTAAATTAGTGGTTGTCAGGGACCGAGGAGAGAACAGAATGGGTAGTGACTGCTAAAGCATATGAAGTTTCTTTTTGGAGTGATGAAAATATTTTGGGGTCAGTGGCGATGGTTACACAAGTTTGTGAATATACTAAAACTCACTGAATTTTATGATATGTGAATTCTAGAGAGTAAGCCTAGTTGATTTATATTGAGAAATTCACTTTGGCTGAAAGGACAACAGATCAGAGGCTGGGGTGAGAGATACCTAACTAACTGTACATGTGAAAAAGGCCTCAGAGTTCACTCTGTAGAGGGTGTGACCTGGACCAGGTCCTAGGACTTAGCTCACTTTTTCAATGACAGTGGTGGTAGGAGAGGGTGGAGGCTTTGCACTGCTCATGGTGCTGACCTCAATGAATTTGGTTCTTGTAAACCTCCCTGGGAATGTGTTTCCTTTCAGCACCCTTATCCTTCTTCATCTTGGTCCTATGATCAGTGCCCCTGAAGTATTCTGCCCCAAGATAGTTTCTCATTGATAGTGTACGTCTGATGCAATAGTTCACATCTTTTTAATAACTCCCATTGCTCTTGCCCTCAGCAGCCTGAGCCCAGCTTTATTTCAAGAATCAAGCTTGAGTTTTGTCCCCTCGAGGAATGTCCCTCTCCTTAAGACCAATCCTATATGTGTTCCTGGTCTGAGAGAGGCCAGGAGAAAAATGGAGCTGTAAGAGAAGGGTGGCCTGGATAATGAGAAGCTCTAAGTTCCCTTGGCTTCTTTGGGTTGGAGGTAGGTGATGACCCCAGGGTCCTTCTCATGGATAAGTCAGCTCTGAGAAGGTTCCTGCTGAAGCCCATTGTAACACAAGCATGGAGTGGAGGGAAACTAAGGGGAAGTCTTTGGGCAAGAATGCTGGGGAATGGGATTTGGGTAACAGTTGATTATATCTGGAGCTAAGACTTTTGTCTGTACTGGCTTATGTGTTGGGTGGAATTTAGGACAGAGAGTGGGAGGGAGAGCAGTATATAGATGCGAATGGTTTCTCTTCCACCTCCCCCACACGTACTAGAGCTTGTTCCCACAGAAAACAAACCAGGCCTTTCTATCTCCCTTCCTACCCTCTAATGTTTCCCTTTTAATCCTCTTTTTCTTCCTCCTCCTCCAGCTTGCTGCCTCTCCCACTCACTTCAGGTTTTTATTCCTTCTCTACTGCTATTCCTTCATCTTTTCCTTTCTCTTAAATCTTGTGTTTAATAAAAACTCTTAATGTTCCCAAGATGACCAAGTCTAGATTCACTCCCATTTTTGGAACCACCTATATCTCCTCCCTTCCTCTCTCAGCCCTGTGTAAACTAATTTCCTGAGAGCAAGACAGATAGGAGACAGGACTGAGTAACCACAGAAAAGGGCCTGGAATCCCTGCCTTCCCCACACATGTCCATGCCCCTCCCTCATGTCTCTCTTTTTTTTTTTCCCATCTAGAATCCATCTAAATCTATCCTCTAGGCATGCAGGTGGAACAGTCATTTCCAAAGATTATGTATGAGTTTGTAGAAAGAATTCTGGCCATGCTAAGATGATGCTTCTAGGTTTGTAAACCTGGTGCTGCTGGGAACTAGGATGCCTGGATTCCCTTCAAGGTCCCTTAAACTGAACCCCTTTGTTCAGTGGCTACTCCCTCTCTTCACACGTCTCACAGAGGTCTGCCCATCTTTCCACCCACTATCAAGTAATCAAGCATTCATTTGGGGACCATCTATGAGAAAGTTCCTGTGTGCCTAAGAACTGTATGGCACTCAACATATCAGATCTGCACTGAAATTACAAACACATGTGAGGTGACAGAACCATCCTTGTGGAAAAATACCAGTATATGGCAACATATGGGAGAGCTAATTACTCGTGGGAATTGAAGGAGAGGTAAAATTCAGATAGGTGAACAGTATTGGAAGGCAATCTAGGTGGGGCACTAGCCTGATGAAAGGCACTGAAGCCTGAGGAACCAAGGAAGAGATCAGTTTCTTTGAAGCCAAGGATTCTTCGAGGGGAGCAAGTAAGAAGAGAATGATAGTTAGGGGTGCAGATTCTGGGGCTAATCAGACCTGGTTCAGAGCCCCAGCTCTGCTACTCATTCTGTGTGACCTGGGGAAAACTAACATCTTTAAGCCTTAGTTTACTTATCTGTAAAATGGGGATAATTAATAGTACTTATTATATTTTATAAGTATGAGAATAATATATGAGAATTAAATAGGATAATGCTTACAAAATGCTTAGCATAGTGCCTAGCACATAATAAACACACAGTAAATGTTTACAATCATTGCCACTACTGCTACAATGAATGTTTACTACTTCTACTACTATTAACTGGCAGGTGGGTCTGGAAAGAAAGGTAGCAGCCAGTTTGTGTGGAAGCCCCTGAAAACCCATCTGAAAACGCTGAATTTTTTCCTGTAGACGATGAAGAACCTTGGAAATTTTTTAACAAAACTTTGAAGGAGAGGGAAAATATCTTTTAGGAAGTCGACTTTGTATAACATTGCACAAGGTGCATCTCTGACTGATAAAAGCATATAAGGCTGTGATAATTGTCAACTTAATAAAGGTAAGGACAGAAATAGAGGTAATAAAGCTATGCCATTGGCATTTTAGGAATCAGTGATCAGGTGGGAGAGTTGAGGATGAAGGGTTAAGCGTCAGGAGCTTTCTCAGAGAAGCCAAACCATGCTATTTAAGCTGCTGCCTACCTAGTCTGACCTTGACACCATGTGGAGGAGCAAAGACACAAAGCCATACTAAAGTGTATTACCCCGTGTTGGGGTTGCTCTGACAATACCCCAGGAAGTGATGTTCTACTCTTGCCTGTCTCAGGGCTTCCTGCCCTACTGTGCTAGGATAAACCCATTTTAACCTGTTTCATCCCATCATTTCCCTCCAAAAGGTTTTGCAGCATTCTCAGTGGCCCATGGGGACACTTTTCCAATGGTCCTGTGCTGAGAGTTGATGAAACCACAGACTAAACAAAGTGCATCTTCCTGGAACATCATTTTTACACAAATATTTGAGGATAAATGTGAGTTTTAGATGAGATAAACATGGCAATATTTTGAGTACTGTAATATCTCACAGTTAATTTTAGATAGAACTCTATATTATGTTTGTCTACAGAAGTTGATAGAACTCTTTTTACATATATTCATTCGATTTCCTTGTAAAAAGAACGTCAGGGCATTTGCTGCTGTCCTTCCCATGTTTCGGGATGGGGGGATCTTTCTATGTTCTATTATCTTTGCAGGATGGGGCATCAGGGCCAAACTTCTGAACAATTAGAGAAAGCAATTCTGGAAAAGCGTAATCCTAGGGAATGGATTTTAACACCAAAGAACTCAGTTTATTTTTCAAGTGGTTGTCTTCTAGAACTTTCACTTACTGAACTAAAGAAACATGTTTCTTCCCTATCATATATATCTTTGATACTGATAATCAAGCTTTAATGAAATAACATTTATACTTGGCCAGCATTATTTCTAGGTCAATTAAGTGATGATTCAACAGAATGAACAGCTCATTTAAAAGGATGCACAGTATTACTCTAGAGGAAAGAAGTATGTAATATTGAAGAACATTTACTTTTCAATCACATAAACACAAACCTTACCACGGATGAGTTTTGTTATGTCCACTATGTTCCTAGTCTATCTGATAGAAAAATCTCAAATATAACATGTGAAAAGTTCCTACTTGGCTGTGTCATTATAAAGACAAAATAAGATCACATCTGCAAAGCCCTTGATAAAATTGGGCATGTAATGAAAGCTCAATAAACGGAAACTATTGATTATTATAGACTCTTCTATTTCTTCTACTGTTAGATTTTAGATTATTTCCTATTTTTTCTGGGAATAACAATGAACTATCTATTTTTATAAGTGTTTGTTTACATTTTTTAAAGTATTTTTACAGGCTCAAGTTCCTGAAGTCACAATACATATTTTTAAAACCCAGACATAGGTGGACAAATTGCATTCTAGATAGACTATATTAATTTATACTTTTACCACCAGGGTGTGAGAAGGCTTAGCTCAATTATCCTTTACCAGTTGATTTTTTAAAAGTTGATTCGAATTTGAATTTAAATTTTTTTGATTACTAGAGAATATGCATTACGTATTTTTAACATATCAGTCAATGACACGTCACCTTTTTTTGTCCTTTGTCCTTTTTTATAGTAGAGTATTATTTATAAATATATATTTTTAAATGTTCTTGACCATAGTGGTTTCCAGTTTGTATTTATTAATCAAATATCATTTACCAGTTACGTGGAGGTTTTCTTGTATTTTTGAATGTCTGAGGTCTTCTGTTGGTGTTTGGTAGCTGTTCTGTGTGCATCGTTCCACTTGTAGATGTATTTTCAATGTTTTTGTGGGAGAAGGTGACCTCCACATCCTATTCCTCCACCATCTTTATCCCCCTCCCTTCCCTATTCTATATTTTCTATAACACCTTGGTCTTACAAAGTTTTACAAGCCACAATACTAAGTTTTAAGCCTCCCAAGATTGTCTAGAGATATATATTTAATAGAAAATTCACATAAGTTTTAAAATATAGAACATGAGAGTTCAGGAAGACTTTGCATTTGTCCTGGGCTGCTTTGAGTTCCCCTGCAGATGGCCCCCTGGAAACAAATGCCATGCAAGAAGTATTTATGTGGAAAGGTTTGAGAAGCTTTTATCATCCCAGCCTCACTACAACCAAATTCACCAGCTTATTTTTCTTCACATTTGCCTCTGAATTTGTACATGACAATTTCTTCTAATACACAACCGTCTTTCTTCAGCAATGAATTCTAGGCAGCCCCTCAAACGTTCACCAAGGAGAAGTATCTATTTGTTATCTAAAATCATTAATCTCTATATCCTCTCAAGATTTATGCACCTAGGTTGATGATGTTTGTGGTCATAGGTACTTGGTGACGTGTATTTATCCATTGATTGGTTTGACTATACTTGTAGAACCTGTGGTTTACAAGCACAGCCAAGTGTGAGTCAGACATAAAACCCATGGACAAGGACAACATGGTACAATGGGAAAAAGATCCACAAATGCCTGTAATACAATGTAGGGTGTGGTTAGGGAGATAAGTCTGTGAAAGTCTTAAAATTGTATTTATCTCCATGGAAGGCTCTTCTAAGCTCCATTTGGGAATGGTACTCAAAAATCATTTTGATCAACTCAATCCTGACTCTCCAAAGGAGAATGATTACATTTTTATGGTTTTTGTTTTGTATGGTTTCTCTCGAGGCATGTGGGGAAGATCCCATGGAACCACAGAACATCTCACAGGTGTCAGAGTTTGTCCTCTTGGGGTTCTCACAGACCAAGGAGTTCCAGAAATTCCTGTTTGTGGTATTCCTATTTGTCTATGTCACCACCATTGTGGGAACCCTCCTTATCATGGTCACAGTGACTGTTGACTCTCGGCTCCACACACCCATGTATTTTCTTCTCCGAAATCAGTCTGTCATAGACATCTGCTATTCTACAGTAACTTCCCCAAAGATGCTGGTGGACTTTTTGCATGAGACCACGACCATCTCCTACCAGGGCTGCATGGTCCAGATCTTCTTCTTCCACTTTCTGGGAGGTGGCACTGTCTTTTTTCTCTCAGTGATGGCCTATGATCGCTACATAGCCATCTCCCGGCCCCTCCACTATGTCACCATCATGAATGCTCGAGTGTGTGTGGGGCTGGTGGTGGCTGCCTGGGTAGGGGGCTTTCTCCACTCCATTGTCCAGCTGGTTCTGATGCTCCCATTGCCTTTCTGTGGCCCCAACATCCTGGATAACTTCTACTGTGACATTCCACAAGTGCTAAGACTTGCCTGCACGGACACCTCCCTCCTGGAGTTCCTTATGATCTCCAACAGTGGGATGCTGGTCCTCATCTGGTTCTTGCTCCTTCTGATCTCTTATACTGTCATCCTCATGATGCTGAGGTCCTACTCAAGGCAGGCGAGGAGGAAGGCAGCTTCCACGTGCACCACACACATCATTGTTGTGTCTCTGAGCTTCATTCCCTGTATCTATATCTATGCCCGGCCCTTCACTCCCTTCCCTATGGACAAGGCTGCATCTGTCAGCTACACGGTCTTGACCCCCATGCTCAACCCTATTATCTACACCCTGAGGAACCAGGAGATGCAGGCAGCCATGAAGAGATTAGGCAAGCGCCTAGCGATTTCCAGCAGGGAGTGAACTTGGAATAGGTTGACTTTAAATGACAAATCTTCCCTCTGAACTTTTGTTTTCCCATGTGAGAAGTGGAGGAAAGTCTTTATGGAGTGTGACAATTGAGATTAAACTAATATTTCTATGTGTCAGGTATTGTGTTAAGCACTTTCTCACCTTTGTCTCATTCTCACAAAACTGATGGTGGATATGTTATTATTATATTAAACAGTTTTACAAACGGTAAAATTCAGAGAGAAGTGACCTGCTCAATGATGAACAGCAAGTGAGGGACAGAGCTTGGCCGGCAAATGGTTCCTCTGACTCCAAGTTTTGAGGCAGTAGATATGGGTGGGATTTGAAACTCAGGGTCTCCCACAATTATAAGGGGAAACTTAGAGAGTTCCTCATATATGGATGAATATCTGGGATGAATGGTCAATACGTTCATCCTTTTTCTTTTTTTTGTAGCCTCCATTAGGACTTTATTAATAGATTTTGATTTTCCAATACGAGGTAAAGGAAGTATTCCCCAGCCCAACATAATACCCATTTCTATGAAATATTCAGGTAAAGGGGACACAACTTCTTTATATAAAACCTGTTTAAACATTCCAACTTTAATAATCCTATCAACTCTTTATTTTATTTTATTTTTTATTTTTTTATTGGCTGTGTTGTGTCTTCGTTGCTGCACATGGACTTTCTCTAGCTGCTGAGAGTGGGGGCTACTCTTCATTGTGGTGCGTGGGCTCCTCATTGCAGTGGCTTCTCTTGCTGTAGAGCACAGGCTCTAGGCACATGGGCTTCAGTAGTTGCAGCACACGGGCTCAATACTTGTGGCTCATGGGATTAGTTGCTCCGCAGCATGTGGTATCTTCCTGGGGCAGGGCTCGAATCTGCATCCCCTGCATTGGCAGGTGGATTCTTAACCACTGCGCCACCTAGGAAGTCCCCCTACCAACTTATATGAGAGTGAGTCAAAAATTATCCACATTCTGATTATATTAAAACTTCTGTTGGCCACACAGTCTTATCAGCTTTTTCTGTTCAAGGCTACTGTCTCCCCATTCACTGCTGTGCAGGCGAAAACATGTTACATCAGTTCATTTGTAATTGTGGTGTAAGCAAAAATGGATGCCCCACTTGTGATTTGCACAAAAGAAGAGCAGCATGCAGTGATTCGTTTTTTGTGGTCTGAGGGTGTGCACGTCTGCACAATTCTGCCCACAATGTTGACACTTTGCAGAAACTTCATTTTGAGGTGTTAAAGCATCCTCTGTATAGTCCTGATCTTGCTCCATCGGACTTTCACTTGTTTGATCTCCTGAAAGCAGCCATATGAGGATGAAGATTTACTTCTGATGAAGAAGTGAAGAAGACAGCAGTGCATTCATGGCTTGCAGCTCAGCCTAAAATATTTTTTAATGAGGGAATATGAAAGCTTGTTAACAGATGGACAAAGTGTATTGCAAAGCAAGGAGATTATGTCAAAAAATGATGTATTTATCTTTTCTAAAAGTTAATTAGAATAAATTTTACAGCCAGAGTGCAGAAAATTTTTGACTCACCCATGTGTTTTAATTGGGTTGAATTGTAACCTAACACTTCATCTCAGCTCTGGAACAATCACATTCTTTTCTGCTCCCTGCCTCTCTCCCTCCTTCCTCACTGTGGTATTTGGGAAGTGGTCTCACTTTTAACATTTTCTAAATATATCCCATAAAAGTATTTTCCCTTTGGATTTGTTCCTTTTCTACTAAAGACTCCTTAGATAATCTGAAAACTATTCTACTTTCCCAACCCAATCTTTACATCATTTGGATGATATGGCTGAGAGGAGGATGCTATAGTATGGTTGGGGAACCAAGGCCAGAGAGGGCAGGGCCATGTCTATTAGAGGTCTAGATTTGAGGTATGGGTTCAGTCCAAGGCTACCACCTCATGGGTTTTTGCCTTTTTCTTTGACTTCCTGCCCTGGGATGAGGCCTCCTTGAGGTCGAGGGTGTGCTTATTCATCTTTATATCTTCTCAGCACCTTGAACAGTATTTTATACAGAAAGGCATTTCTGCTTTTTCTTGCACCCTTTTCTTTCCCTGTCAAGTTCAGGTCTACTTTTTATTTCTCTTCCTGTAACTTACATTTATTTACTCCATCTCTTTTGAGCATGCTTCCTTTATAAATGTCTTGGGCAACATATAATGTTGATGTAAAATTAAGAAGATAGTGCAGAAGCTTTTTTGTTCCCTCTTCCCTCCCAACAACCATCTCATCCAAGAAATAAAAGTAATAGGCTCTTCAAGCTATCATGGCAGTTCTGAGTTATCCTTTTTCTACCTCTACCTCCCTGCCCAATTTCACACATTTCTCCCCATTCATGGTGGGTCTTTTGAGATGAGGGAAGAGAAAATGGATTTAGTGTCACATCACACCTGAGTGGTCCCTCAGAACAGTGTTTTCCCTTTCACACTAAAGTCCTTTAAATATCTGATGATACTCTTCTCATCCTCTAATTTGTCTCATTCCAGATGCAGCATCTACATTCCTTCAATTGTTCCCATTGTGACAAGTTTCCTGATTCCACCATCCTAGTCATCTCCTCTGTATTTACTCTCATATGACATCTCTCTTAACAATGTGATGATCACCATATGACACACAGCTGTATGGGTGATATGAACTCTTTTGAAAACTATGATGGTTCCCTTTGAAATATATATCCATAAGGATGTTTTGGTTGCAAGTAGCAGCATAACCAAATCACAGTGGGTTAAAGAATGAGGACATTATCTCACTTAAAAAGACTAGAGGAGTGCGCGCGCGCGCCCGGGGCCGTGCGTGCGCGCGCCGGCGCGGGGCCGCGCGTGAACTTGGGCGGGACGGGGCCCGCTCCTGTCAGCTCGCCGAGCCCGGCCCGCGCGACCCAATGCTTTTCCACCCGCGTCGGTGCCGAGCGTTTTCGCCGCTGCACCCGGAGAGCGCGGCGGGCTGGTAGCTGAGGGCGCGGGGACCCGGGGGCTCGCGACCTAGGCTTGGGACTCCGGCCGCGCGCACCAGCCCTGGACCAGCCCGGGCCCCGGGCCCCCCCATCCCGGGCCCCCTGAACCCCAAGACCCCGCCCACCTCGGGGCCCCCTGCGCGCACCCTAGGATCCCCGCCCGCCCCCGAGTATCCGCGCACCCCGGGACCCCCGTGCGCCCCGAGGGCCCCCGGCTTTGGGACTCCTGCGCCCCGGAGCCCCTGCTCCCCAAGAGCCCCGCGCCCTGGGAGCCCCGCGCGCCCCGAGAGCCTGCGCACGCGGGGCCCCGTGCTCCCCACGCGCCCTTTGGGCCCCGCCTGGGGCGCACTGCCACTCGCTGAACCGACTTTGGGTGTCGCCTTTGCGAGCTGTCGTCGTTCCGGTGCCGAGACACGCGGCCTGAGCGGTTCCCAGGGCTCATGTGCCTGTCCTCGTGCAGCGAGAGAGAAGCAGGAAGCTGGACCTGATAAACTGGGCGTTAAGGGAGCCCAAAGGTGGACCCGCCCGACGGGGGAGGCCAGACCCTCCCCGGCGACCCGTGGAAGGTGATTGAAGTGGATTCCGAAGCTGCTTTCTCTGCTGGACGAGGGTTCTGAGTCTCTAAGGCGTTTCCTGTGAGTGGAGAGGTGCGTTAGGGGCATAGAGTGTGTTTTTCCTTATTCGACTTTATTTCCCCGTTACTCTAAGTACCGTCACAGATCTGAAGTGTATTAGTCTGTGTTAAATTGACTAGAGTTATTTGCATTGCCTCATGGGCTACCTGTACTTGAGTCTCAGCTTCCACAACTTTACAGTACTTTTCTTTTTTAACTCAATTACTCACTACTTAGTTGAGTTTATGATGATCTCTCAGCATTGAGAGCTTTTCAAGATGGGTTAGTGTGACTTCAAGAATGGCTTCAGTTTCACAATATTTAAGAAATTTAACTTGAGGGCTTACAGATTATGCTTCTTCATGTCACTGTCTCCTGAGTGTCCTCATCAGAGCAGGTGCCGACAGGGAAGCGCAGCCTCTGGCTCTGGTAGTAGAAGGCAGGGGAGCAGTTTGATTTTGAAGTTCTGGAATATACCCCCCAATTGAAATTGAAATAGCAATTGTTTAGGAAAAGTGGCTTTTCTTTAAAATAAACTGGTCTCCTCCCGTGTGGCAGTGTCCAGAGAACCTAGACCTTGGCCCTGGAGCTCTGTCCCCCTGCCGTGCTCTGTGATACCCCTTTAAGGATCCCGGGCTGGTGGCACGTGTGCTGTGGACGGGAGCCCTTTGGGAGGATCCCTGCATTTTCTTGACTTACGTTGGATTTGGGGAGCAGAGAGGAGAGCCGTTCTTGTAGCTCCTGGGAACGTGTCACGGAGAGGCTCCCCACGATGGGGTCTGTTTTCCCTTTTTAGGTGGGCGCGTCAGGACCTTTCCTGGTCGTGGACACCTTTGCACATGTGCAGCTCTCTGCGCAGGGAGTGGGCATGTAGGAGCCCTGTTTGTTTGCTGGTAGATAAAAGAACCAGGGCAACAGTCAGGTGTTTTACAGGTGCAGTGCAAACATTCAAAAACAATTTTTTGTTTTTTAGAGTAAATTAAAATTTTTGTATAAACCCCCCTCCCCCCCAAAAAAAAAAAAAAAAGACTAGCGGAGAGGCAATTCCAGAGTTGGTTAATTCAGCAGCTTCAACATTTTTGGGCTCTGGGTTGGCTGCTCTATAATTCCTTGTCTTTCCCTTCATGATGGCAATACAGCTGCCAAACTCTGGTCATCATATCTTTATATGCAAATAATTCAGCAAAAAGGAAGAAGAGAGGCCTCCATGTGATTTTTTTTTTTTTTTAACTAAGGGAGAACATTTTTCCTAGAATCATTCAGGCAGAATTCTCCTATGACTCATTGGCCAGAAACTGGGTCATATGTTCACCCCAGTCTACAAAAGGGAATGAAAAGTGCATGGCTGGCTGTTTCAGCTGGAAAGAAGGGGATTGGAAATGGCAATCAGTAGTGTCTGCCACATAGGTATAAGCCCCTGGTAGCAGGATGGTAGAGACATGATTGGCCTGAGTCAGAAATCTTGACAATGAGCAAAGATTGTCATAGACAAGGCATAAAATCAAATGCCTAGAGAAGCTGACAGGTAAGATGAGTAAGTTAGGTGGGCCAAGTGAAGACTAAGGTGAACTAGAGAGGGCATATCCAGGCCAGAGGGGAAACAGCACTCCACTGCTCTTCCCCACCCTCATGCAGAGCTCCAGTATCTAAATACTTACAGAATAATCAGAAGGATTTTATTTAGAGATACTAAACAACCCTAGGTGAACAGTCCAGGCCATTTTTCCAAATTATCATTCAGGGATCTTCTGACAAAACAACTGACCCGATCATCCTAAACAGAAGCCTCAATGAATACAGCTATATCCATGAGAATTTATACTGGTAAGTCATCTCTCATAGTAACCGTGCTGTGTTCATGACATGAATTTGACTCAACCCAAATTTGTTAACCCTAAATGGGTTGGTGGAGTGTCTTCCACTATAAAGTTTTTAGAGGAAAAATTAAAAATAAATTGTTCATACATGGCTTAAATTAAGAATGTTCCCCATGCTTTGATGCTGTCTTGAAGAGTATAGTGAGTCAATATCAGGCTTTGAAGCCATGGGACTCAGATCCCAGTTCTTCCTCCCCTTGATTGTGTTCTTTTTGGAGATCATTGAACCTTAACTTTTTTAGTTATAAAATTTACATAATATTTACCTCACAATATGGTGTGGATCAATGAGGTAAATGTAAAACACCCAGCACAGCACTTAGCACATAGTACATATTCAATTAATGTTAGTTTCTTCACATATTCCCATTTACCGTTTTTTAAAATTCCATCAATATTTTAAAATTAAGCCAAGATAGTTAGGCATCTGCTTCCTTAGGATCTGAGCAATCAGATCAAGTAATGCTCTTTAGTTATTTTGTTGATATGATTAGTGAAAGAAGCTCTTTTAAAAATTCTTGAGGGGGGACCTCCCTGGCAGTCCAGTGGTTAGGACCCCTCGCTCCCAATGCAGGGGGCCAGGGTTCAATCCCTGGTCGAGGAACTAGATCCCGCATGCTGCAACTAAAAGATTCTACTTGCCACAACTAAAGATCCCAGTGTGGCAACAAAGATCATGCATGCTGCAACTAAGACCTGGTGCAGCCAAATGAGTAAATAAATGAATAAATGAATAAATAAATAAATATTTTAAAAAGTTGTTGAAGGAAGTTTGTAAGTCATCCAGTGATAGTAAATTAATTATGGCCCAGAAAATACTGCACTTCTTCTCAGGCACACTAATCCCTTGATCTTGCCATTCCACTTGTACTTATAATCAAGCTTGGGGATGATTTAAGTGTAAGGAGAGAAAGATCTCAATAAACCTTGCCTATGAAGTTTACTTCACATATAATCCATTAAAAGTGGTGTATCAGTCAGGGTCCCACAGAGAAACAGGACCAGTATGATATGGAAATGTTGGGGAGGAAGAAATTTTCCTCTACCCTGCAGGTCTTTCTCACTGGTCTAAGAATGAAACTGACATAAGACAAATTAACAGCAGAAAATAAAAGTTTAAGAACATGTACCCATGGGAGAGACAAAGGCAAACTGAGTAACTCACCAAAATGGCTGGAACTTTCGCCTTAAATACCATCTTCAGCTAAAGACAAAAGAAGGTATTTGAGGTAGGGGTGTGGACCTCCAAAAGAGAAAGAAAATTGACATGGAGATGGAAAAGCAAATGTTTGGCAAATTAATGCTTGCTGGGCCATGCAAAGACAATGAAACACAGAGTGGACACTATCTAGGTCCTTTCCCCCTACACATACCTACCTAGTCCACATTCTTTGCAGGTGTCTCTGGTGATAGCTCCATTCTGGGAAGAGGTCCTCTATCTAAATTCTTTTTGTAGGTAAATGGGAATGTCAAAATTTCTTCCTGAGTCTTTTGGGTGTTGATTGTTTTCACCTCAAAATGATCCACATGCCAAGGAGGGAGAGAGAGAGAGATTTTTTGCAAGGAATTCCTTACCCGATTGTGACACTGGCTAGGTAAGTATGAAGTCTATAGGGCAGGCCAGCAGGAAGGGAAGGCTGGAACTCAGGCATGAAGCTGCAGTCCAGAATTTCACCTTCTTCAAGGAAACTTTAGTTCTGCTCTTAAGCCCTTTTAACTTATTGAGTAGGGCACATCCAGATTAGCTAGGATAATCTTCTTTACTTAAAATCAACTGATTATAAAAATATAAAAAATAAAACTGATTATAGAATCAATTATATCTACAAAATACCTTCACAGCAACACTTAGATTCATATTTGCATAACTGAGAACTATAGACTAGTCAAGTTATCACATAAAACTGACCATCACATGGGGAGAATTATTAATCATCAGTGATGCTGAGCTCCCTCAATGAGGGTGTAAATAAAGTTCTTTTATATGCATCCTGCACCCATTTAGCAGTCTGAAGTTAAGTCTGACAAATATATATTTTCTTAGATATGTGGCACATAGAAAAATCATTTTCTCATCTCAGTGTCCATGACTGGGTCTTTAGCATAATTACCCCATTCTGGCCATTCTGGGCTTTCAAAATCATTATGTTGACTAGTGGATGCAGTGAACAGATGAGGTCTGGTGGATATATTACAGATTCACATGTGCCCTGACAGGGGAATATATAAATGAACATACAGGTTTCTCTTATTGAAAGGTAAATCAGAATCAAAATCACCCATATAATAGTCAATGAAGTGGACAAGTCTTGTCCCCTTCCCCAGAATCAATCCAGGGTACTTTTCCAAGTGACTCAATTTTAAAATAGACTAAAGCTCTAAATAAGTGCCCTCCCCCCCAATAGCTAACATACTCAACAGTGAAAAGCTGAAAGCATTTCCTCTAAGATCAGGAAGAAGACAAGGACATTACTCTCACCTCTTTTATTAAGAATAATTTGCAAATCCTAGCCATGGGAATCAGACAAGAAAAAGAAACAAAAGGAATCCAAATTGGAAAGGAAGAAGTGAAAGTGTCACTGTTTGCAGATGACATGATACTGTATGTAGAAAATCCTAATGACAACACCAGAAAACTACAAGAGCTCATCAATGCATTTGGTAAAATCACAGAATACAAAATTAATATACAGAAATCTCTTGCATTTCTATCAACAAATAACAAACTATCAGAAAGAGAAAGTAAGAAAACAATCCCATTTACCATCACAACAAAAGGAATGAAATACCTAGGAATAAACCTACCTAAGGTAAAAGATCTGTACTTGGAAAACTATAAGACACTGATGAAAGAAATTGAAGGCAACAAAAAACAAATGGAAAGATAATTCATGTTCTTAGACTGGAAGAATCAATATTGTTAAAATGACCATAGTACCCAAGGCAATCTATAGACTCATGCAATTCCTATTGAAATACTAGAACAAATAATTTAAAAATTTGTATGGAAGCACAAAAGAACCCAAATAGCCAAAACAATTTTGAGGAAGGAGAATGGAGCTGGAGGAATCACACTCCCTGACTTCACACTATACTACAAAGCTACAGTAATCAAAAGAGTATGGCACTGGCATGAAAACTGACACATAGATGAATGGAACAAAATAGAGAGCCAGAAATAAACTCATACACTTATGGCCAATTAATCTACAACAAATGAGGCAAGAATATACAATGGAGAAAAAACAATCTCTTCAATAAGTGATGCTGGGAAAACTGTTCAGCTATATGTAAAAGAATGAAATCAGAACATTCTCTAGCACCACATTCAAAAGTAAACTCAAAATGGACTATAGACCTAAATGTACAACAGAATATTATGAAACTCCTAGAGGAAACACAGACAGAACACTCTTTGACATAAAGTGCCACAATATATTTTTTTGGCTCTGTCTCCTAAAGTAAAGGAGAAAAAAGAAAAAATAAACAAATGGGCCCTAGTTAGACTTAATAACTTTTGCACAGCAAAGGAAACCATCAACAAAAAGAAAAGACAACTAGTGAATGAGAGGAAATATTTGCAAATTATAAGACCAATAAGGGGTTAATATCCAACATATATACATAGCTCATACAACTCAACATCAAAAAAACCAAAAAACCCAATTTAAAAAATGGGCAGAAGAACAGAGTAAATATTTTTCCAGGAGAAACACAGATAACCAACAGGCCCATGAAAAGATACTCAACATTGCAAATCATCAGGGAAATGCAAATGAAAACCACAATGAGATATCACCTCACACCTGTCAGAATGGCTATCATCAAAAAGAACACAAAAAACAAATGTTGGTGAGGAGGTGGAGTAAAGGGAAACTTGTACACTGTTGGTGGGAATGTAGACTGGTGTAGCCACGTGGAAAACAGTATAGAGGTTTCTGAAAAAATTAAAAATAGAACTACCATATGACTCAGCAATTCCACTCCTGGGAATATATCCAAAAAAACCAAAAGCACTACTGTGAAAGATACATGTACTCCAATGTTCACAGCAACATTACATACAATTGCCAAGATATGAAAACAACCAAGGTGTCCATCAACAGATGAATGGATAAAGAAGATGTGGTATACACACACACACACACACACACACACACACACACACAC
The DNA here is from genome assembly GCF_030028045.1 of Hippopotamus amphibius kiboko. NCBI lineage: Eukaryota > Metazoa > Chordata > Mammalia > Artiodactyla > Hippopotamidae > Hippopotamus > Hippopotamus amphibius. The sequence continues at coordinate 26,248,962 of NC_080202.1, read as the reverse complement.
ACACACATACATATACATACAGTGGAATACTACTCAGCCAAAAAAAGAGTTAAAATTTGCCTTTTGCAGCAACATGAATGGACTTGGAAGGCATCATACTAAGTGAAATAACTCAGGCGGAGAAAGACAAATATCATATGGTATCACTTACATGTGGAATCTAACAAATACAACAAACTGTGAAAAAAACAAAAAAGAAGCAGACTCACAGATACAGAATACAAACTAGCAGCTACAAATGGGAAGAGGCAAGGGGGATGGGTAATATAAGGTTAGGGTATTTAAGAGGTACAAAATATTAGGTACAAAATAAGCTATGAGGAGGGTGGAGTCAAGATGGCAGAGTAAGAGGACATGGAGTTTGCATCTCCTCAAAACTAGGCCACCTATCGGATGCTTGTGGGGGACCTTGACAACCAAGAAGATGGGAAGAATCCCTGAGCTACCAGGTATGATGTGGGGGGGGATCAAAGGGGAGGAGAAGTGGAAGCAAGATGAGACCAGAGCCCCTGAGGGGCAGCTGGGAGAGGGGAGGGGTTCCCATACCTGGAGAGTCCTACTCATCACAAGGGGATCAACAGGAACAAGGAGAGACCTTGAGGGTTTGGAGGATGGGGGAATGTGGCTAGTGTTTCCCCTGCCCACACTGGCCCCAGGAGCCTGATGGGGTCTCAGGTCTGGTTCTCTGCCCTCTGAGGCTTCCTCTGGCCACATGGGTCCTGAAGGCATGGGAGGAAGTGGGGGGAGGAAGAGTAGAGGCAAATGGGGAAGGACTCTTGTGGATCAGAGGATGAGGGGGAATGCGGCTAGGATTTTCCCCACACATTCAGGCCCCTGGTGGGGCTGCTGAGGTCCTAGACCTGATCCTCTGCACTTCTAGGCTGGAGGCATTCCAGGGCCCTCTTCAGCTGCCCTGAGCCTAAGCTCTGCCCCCCACAGCCAAGGATTTTTTTTTTTTTTTTTTTGCCACTGTGGTTCTGCTTTACCTTCTGGTTGTTGTTTTGTTTATAATTTTACTTTTTCTAATATATTTGTTAGTTTCCTAATTTTATTTTATTTTTTATTCTTTGTTATGGTACTGTGTTTTTTTTTTTTCCCCACACTGCATAGCTTGCAGGATCTTGGTTCACAGGCCAGGGGTCAGGTCTGAGCTCCTGTGCTGGGAGCACCAAGTCTGAACAAAGATCTGGCTCTATCCAACTGCCTCCAAACTCCAGTGCTGGAAGCCTCAGGCTAAACCACCAGTAAGACAGGAACAGAGTTTCACCCATCAAAAAAAATGAGACAACAAAAAAAAATATGTTACAGATGAAGGAGCAAGGTTAAAACCTACAAGACCAAATAAATGAAGAGGAAATAGGCAACCTACCTGAAAAAGAATTCAGAATAATGATAGTAAATATGATTCAAAATCTCAGAAATAGAATGGAGGCATGGATCTAGAAAATATAAGAAATGTTTAACAAAGACATAGAAGAACTAAAGAACAAACAGAGATGAACAAAATAACTGAAATGAAAAATACACTAGAAGGAATCAATAGCAGAATAACTTAGGCAGAAGAAAGAATAAGTGAGCTGGAAGATAGAATGGTGGAAATAAATGCTGAGGAGCAGAATAAAGAAAAAAGAATAAAAAGAATTGAAGACAGTCTCAGAGAAATCTGAGACAGCACTAAATGCACCAACATTTGAATTACAGAGGTCTCAGAATAAGAAGAGAAAGAGAAAGGGTCTGAGAAAATATTCAAAGAGATTATAGACAAAAACTTTCCTAATATGGGAAAGGAAATAGCCACCCAAGTCCAGGAAGCTCAGAGAACCCCATACAGGATAAACCCTAGGATAAACACACCAACACACACTTAATCAAACTAACAAAAATTAAATTCAAAGAAAAATTATTAAAAACTGCAAGGGAAAAGCAAAAAATATGTATACAAGGGAGTCCTCATAAGGTTATAAGCTGATTTTTCAGCAGAAATTCTGCAGGCCAGAAGGCAGTGGCAGGATACATTTAAAGTGTTGAAAGGGAAAAACCTGCAGCCAAGAATACTCTACCAAGCAAGGATCTCATTCAGATTTGATGGAGAAATCAAAAGCTTTACAGTCAAGCAAAACTAAGAGAATTCAGCACCAAAAAACCAGTCCTACAACAAATGCTAAGGGAAATTCTCTATGTGGAAAACACAAGAGAAAAAAAAAGACCCACAAAACAAACCCAAAACAATTAAGAAAATGGTAATAGGAACATACCTGTTGATAATTACCTTAAATATAAATAGATTAAAGCCTCCAAACAAAAGATACAGAGTGGCTGAATGGATACAAAATCAAGACCTATATATATGCTATCTAGAAGAGACTCACATCAGACCTAGGGACACATGCAGACTGAAAGTGAGGGGATGGAAAAAGATATTCCATGCAAATGGAAATCAAAAGAAAGCTGGAGTAGCAATATTCATATCAGAAAAAATAGACTTCAAAATAAAGACTGTTGCAAGAGATAAGGAAGGACACTACAAGGATAAAGATCAAGGGATCAAACCAAGAAGAAGATATAACAATTATAAAAATTTATGCACCCAACATAGGAACACCTCAATACATAAGGCAAATGGAAACAGCTATAAAAGGGGAAATTGACAGTAACACAATAATAGTGGGGGGCTTTAACACCTCACTTACACAAATGGACAGATCATCCAGACAGAAAATAAATAAGGAAACTCAAGTTTTAATTGACACAGTAGATCAGATGGATTTAAGTGATATCTATAGGACCATTCCACCTGGAACTGGCAGAATACACTTTCTTCTCAAGTACACATGAAACATTCTCCACGATAGATTACTTTGTTAGTCACAAATCAAGCCTCAGAAAATTTCAGAAAAATGAAGTTGTTTCAAGCATCTTTTCCAACCACAATGCTATGAGATTATAAATCAATTACAGGGAAAAAAAAACAATAAAAGCACAAACACATGGAGTAAACAGTGTGTTGTGAAATAACCAAAAGATCACTGAAGAAATCAAAGAGAAAATCAAAAAATACATTAAAAAATGACAACAAAAAATGACAATGAAAACATGATGACCCAAAACCTATGGGACACAGCAAAATCAGTTCTAAGAGGGAAGTTTATAGCAATTCAATCTCACCTCAAGAAACAAGAAAAATTTCAAATAAACAATCTAAGCTTACACCTAAAGAAACTAGAGGAAGAAAAACAAAGAAAATCCAAAGTCAGTAGAAGGAAAGAAATCATAAAAATCAGAGCAGATATAAATGAAATAGAAATAAAGAAAACAATAGCAGAAATACTGTTCAGGATGGTGGAGTAGAAGGCTGTGTGCTCACTCCCTCTTGCAAGAGCACGGGAATTACAACTAACTGCTGAACAATCACCAACAAAAAGACACTGAAACTCACCAAAAAGACACCCCACATCCAGAGACAAAGGTGAAGCCACAATGAGATGGTAGGAGGGGCACAATGGCAATAAAATGGAGTCCCATAATCTCTGGATGGGGGACTCACAGACTGGAGAACAGTTATACCACAAAAGTCCACCCACTGGAGTGAAGGTTCAGAGCCCCACGTCAGGCTTCCCAGCCTGGGGATCCATCAATAGGAGGAGGAATCCCCAGAGAATCAGATTTTGAAGGCCAGTGGGATTTGATTGCAGGACCTCCACAGGACGGGGGGAAACAGAGACTCCACTCTTGCAGGGCACACAAAAAGTAGTGTGTGCACCAGGACCCAGGAGGAAGGAGCAGTGACCCCATAGGAGAGTGAACCAGACCTACCTGCTGGTGTTGGAGGGTTGCCTGCAGAGGTGGGGGGCAGCTGTGACTCACCATGGGGACAGGGACACTGGTGGCAGGGTTTCTGGGAAGTGCTCATTGGTCTGAGCCCTCCTGGAGTCTGCCATTAGCCCCCCAAAGAGCTTGTAAGCTCCAGTGCTGGGTCGTCTCAGGCCAAACAACCAGCAGGGTGGGAACACAGCCCCACCCACTGGCAGACAAGCAGACTAAAGTTTTACTGAGCTCCACCCACCAAACTGAGCAACACCCAGTCCTACACACCACCAGTCCTTCCCATCAGGAAGCTTGCACAAGCCTCTTAGATAGCTTCCTCCACAAGAGGGCAGATGGCAATATCAAGCAGTATCAGCAGTATTTCTTTCTGTGGAACTGAAAACCACAGCCACAGAAAGACAGAGAAAATGAAAAGATAGGGAAATTTGTACCAGATGAAGGGACAAGATAAACCCCCAGAAAAACAACTAAATGAAGTGGAGATAGGCAAGCTTCCAGGAAAAGAATTCAGAATAATGACAGTGAAGATGATGCAGGACTGGATGCAAAGATCGAAAAGATGTAAGAAAAATTTAACAAAGACCTAGAAGAATTAAATAACAAATAAATAGAGATAAGCAACACAATAACTGAAATGAAAACTACACTAGCAGATTAACTGAGGCAGAAGAACAAATAAGTGACCTGGAAGACAGAATGGTGAAAATCACTGATGAGGAAAAGAATAAAGAAAAAAGAATGAAAAGAAATGAAGACAGCCTAAGAGACCTCTGGGACAACATTAAATGTACCAACATTTGCATTATAGGGGTCCCAGAAGAAGAGAGAGAGAAAGGACCTGAGAAAATCTTGGAAGAGATTATAGTCAAAAACTTCCCTAACATGGGAAAGAAAATAGCCACTGAAGTCCAGGAAGTGCAGAGAGTCCCAGGCAGGATAAACCCAAGGAGAAACACACCAAGACACATAGTAGTCAAACTGACAAAAATTAGAGACAAAGAAACATTATTAAAAGCAACAAGGGAAAAACGAGAAATGACATACAAGGGAACTACCTTTAAGGTTAACAGCTGATTTCTCAGCAGAAACTCTGCAAGCCAGAAGGGAGTAGCATGATATATTTAAAGTGATAAAAGGGAAGAACCTACAACCAAGAATACTCTACCAAGCAAGGATCTCATTCAGATTTGATGGAGAAATCAAAAGCTTTACAGACAACCAAAAGCTGAAAGAATGCAGCACCACCAAACCAGCCCTACAACAAATGCTACAGGAACTCCTCTAAGTGGAAAACACAAGAGAAGAAAAGGACCTACAAAAACAAACACAAAACAATTAAGAAAATGGTAATAAGAACATATGTATTGATAATTACCTTGAATGTAAATGGTCTAAATGCACCAACCAAAAGATACAGTCTGGCTGAATGGATGCAAAAACAACACCCATATATATGCTGTCTACAAGAGACCCACTTCAGACCTAGGAACACATACAGGCTGAACGTGAGGGGATGGAAAAAGATATTGCATGCAAATGGAAATCAAAGAAAGCTGGAGTAGTGATACTCACATTAGATAAAATAGACTTTAAAATAAAAAATGTTGCAAGAGACAAGAAAGTACACTGCATAATGATCAAGAGATCAATCCAAGAAGAGGAGATAACAATTGTAAATATATATGCACCTAATATAGGAGCACCTCAATACATAAGGCAAATGCTAACAACTATAAAAGAAGAAATCGACAGTAACACAATAATAGTGGGGGACTTTAACACCTCACTTACACCAATGGACAGATCATCCAGACAGAAAATTAATAAGGAAACACAAGCTTTAAATGACACAATAAACCAGCAAGATTTAATAGATATCTATAGGACATTCCACCCAACAACAGCAGGTTACACTTTCTTCTCAAGTGCACATGGAACATTCTCTAGGATAGATCACATCTTGGGTCACAAATCAAGCCTTGGTAAATTTAAGAAAATTGAAATCATATCAAGCATCTTTTCTGACCACAACGCTATGAGATTGGAAATCAATTACAGGAAAAAAAAACCTGTAAAAAATACAAACACATGGAGGCTAAGCAGTACACTACTAAATAACTAAAGGATCACTGAAGAAATCAAAGAGGAAATCAAAAAATATCTAGAGAGAAATGGCAATGAAAACACAGCAATCCAAAACCTATGGGATGCAGCAAAAGCCATTCTAAGAGGGAAGTTTATAGCAATACAATCCTACCTCAAGAAACAAGAAAAATCCCAAATAAACAATCTAAACTTACACCTAAAGAAACTAGAGAAAGAAGAGCAAACAAAACCCAAAGTTAGTAGAAGGAGAGAAATCATAAAGATCAGAGTAGAAATAAATAAAATAGAAACAAAGAGAACAATAGCAAAAATCAATAAAGCTAAAAGCTAGTTCTTCAAGAGGTTAAATAAAATTGATAAACCTCTAGCAAGACTCATCAACAAAAAGAGGGAGAGGACTCAAATCAATGAAATTAGAAATGAAAGAGGAGAGTTACAACAGACACTGCAGAAGTAAAAAGCACCGTAAGATACTACTACAAGCATCTCTGTGGCAATAAAATGGACAACCTGGATGAAATGGACAGATTCTTAGAAAGGTATAAACTTCCAAGACTGAATCAGGAGGAAATAGAACATATGAACAGACCAATCACAAGTACTGAAATTGAGGCTCTGATTAAAAATCTCCCAACAGAGAGGGTGTGGAGAAAAGGGAACTCTCCTGCACTGTTGGTGGGAATGTAAGTTGGTACAGCCACTATGGAAAACAATTTGGAGGTTCCTTAAAAAGCTACAAATAGAACTACCATATGATCCAGTCATCCCACTCCTGGGCATATACCCAAAGAAAACCATAATCCCAAAAGAAACTTGTACCATAATGTTTATTGCAGCACTCTTTACAATAGCCAGGACATGGAAGCAACCTAAATGCCCATCAACAAATGAATGGATACAGAAGATGTGGCATATATATACAATGGAATATTACTCAGCTATAAAAAGGGATGAGATGGAGCTATATGTCATGAGGTGGATAGAACTACAGTCTGTCATACAGAGTGAAGTAAGTCAGAAAGAGAAAGACAAATATTGTATGCTAACTCACATATACGGAATCTAAAAATGGTACTGATGAACTCAGTAACAAGAACAAGGACGCAGATACAGAGAATGGACTGGAGAACTCGAGGTTTGGGAGGGGGCGGGGGGTGAAGGGGAAGCTGAGACGAAGCAAGAGAGTAGCACAGACATATATATACTACCATCTGTAAAATAGATAGCCAGTGGGAAGTTGTTGTATAACAAAGGGAGTCCAACTCGAGGATGGAAGATGCCTTAGAGGACTGGGGCGGGGAGGGTGGGGGGGACTCGAGGGGGGGAGTCAAGGAAGGGAGGAAATATGGGGATATGTGTATAAAAACAGATGATTGAACTTGGTGTACCCCCCCAAAAAAAAATCTCCCAACAAACAAAAGTCCAGGACCAGATGGCTTCACTGGTGAATTTTATCAAATATTTAGAGAAGAGCTAACACCTATCCTTCTCAAACTCTTGCAAAACGTCGCAGAGGGAGGAACACTCCCAAACTCATTCTATGAGGCCACCATCACCCTGATACCAAAACCAGACAAAGATACTACAAAAAAAGAAAATTACAGACCAATATCACTGATGAATTTAGATGCAAAAATCCTCAACAAAATACTAGCCAACAGAATCCAGTAGCACATTACAAGGATCATACACCATGATCAAGTGGGGTTTATCCCTGGAATGCAAGGATTCTTCAGTATGCTCAAATCAATCAATGTGATACACCATATTAACAAATTGAAGGATAAAAACCACATGATCATCTCAATAGATGCAGAAAAAGCTTTTGACAAATTTCAACACCCATTTATGATAAAAACTCTCCAGAAGGTGGGCATAGAGGGAACCTCCCTCAACATAATACAGGCCATATATGACAAACCCACAGCAAACATCATTCTCAATGGTGAAAAACTGAAAGCATTCCCTCTAAGATCAGGAACAAGACAAGGATGTCCACTCTCGCCACTACTATTCAACATAGTTTTGGAAGTCCTTGCCACAGCAATCAGAGAAGAAAAAGAAATAAAAGGAATCCAAATTGGAAAAGAAGAAGTAAAACTGTCACTGTTCACAAATGACATGATAGTATTCATAGAAAACCCTAAAGATGCCATCAGAAAACTACTTGAACTAATCAATGAATATAGTAAAGTTGCAGGATACAAAATTAATGCACAGAAATCTCTTGCATTCCTATACATTAACAATGAAAGATCAGAGAGAGAAATTAAGGAAACAATCCCATTCACCATCACAACAAAAAGAATAAAATACCTAGGAATAAACCTAAGGAGGTAAAAGACCTGTACTCAGAAATGTATAGATACTAATGAAAGAAATCAAGACAACAAGATGGAGAGATATACCAAATTCTTGGATTGGAAGAGTCATCATTCCGAAAATGACTATCCTACCCAAAGCAATTTACAGATTCAGCGCAATCCCTATTACATTACCAATGGCATTTTTCACAGAACCAGAACAAAAAATCCTAAAATTTGTATGGAAACACAAAAGTCCCGGAATAGCCAAAGCAATCTTTTTTTTTTTTTTAAATAAATTTATTTATTTATTTATTTATTTATTTATTTATTGGCTGCGTTGGGTCTTTGTTGCTGCACACAGGCTTTCTCTAGTTGCTGCAAGCAGGGGCTACTCTTCATTGTGGTGCGCAGGCTCCTCATTGTAGTGGCTTCTCTTGTTGTGGAGCACGGGCCCTAGGTGCATGGGCTTCAATAGTTGTGGCACATGGGCTCAGTAGTTGTGGCTCATGGGCTCTAGAGCACAGGCTCAATAATTGTGGCGCACAGGCTTAGTTGCTCCGCGGCATGTGGAATCTTCCCAGTACAGGGCTCGAACCCGTGTCCCCTGCATTGGCAGGCAGATTCTTTACCACTGCGCCACCTAGGAAGTCCCCAAAGCAATCTTGAGAAAGAAAAATGAAGCTGAAGGAATCAGGCTCCCTGACTTCAAACTATACAAGAAAGCTACAGTAATCAGTACAGTATGGTAGTGGCACAAAAACAGAAATATAGATCAATGGAACAGGATAGAAAGCCCAGAGATAAACCACAGCCTCTTCAATAAGCAGTGCTGGGAAAACTGGACAGCTACATGTAGAAGAATGAAATTAGCACACTCCCTAACACCATAAACAAAAATAAACACAAAATGGATTAAAGACCCAAATGTAAGACCAGACACTATAAAACTCTTAGAGGCAAACATAGGAAAAACACTCTTTGACATAAACCACAGCAAGATCTTTTCTGACCCATCTCCTAGAGTAATGAAAATAAAAACAAAAATAAACAAATGGGATGTAAGTAAACTTAAAACCTTTTGCAAAGCAATGGAAACCATAAACAAAATGAAAAGACAACCCTCAGAATGGGAGAAAATATTTGCAAATGAAGCAATGGACAAAGGTTTAATCTCCAAAATACACAAACAGCTCATGCAGCTCAATATCAGAAAAACAAACAACCCAATCAAAAAATGCGTGGAAGACCTAAACAGACATCTCTCCAAAGAAGACATACAGATGGCCAAGAGGTACATTTAAAGATGCTCAGTATCACTAATTATTATAGAAATGCAAATCAAAACTATAATGAGAAAAAAAAAAACCTAACTACAATGAGGTATCACCTCACACCAGTCAGAATGGCCATCATCAAAAAATCGGAAAACAATAAATGCTGGAGAGAGTGTGGAGGAAAGGGAACTCTCCTGCACGGTTGGTGGGAATGTAAATTGATACGTCCACTGTGGAGAACAGTATGGAGTTTCCTTAAAAGAACAAAAATAGAGCTACCATGTGATCCAGCAATTCCACTACTGGGCATATACCCTGAGAAAACCATAATTTAAAAGAATACTTGTACCCCAATGTTCATTGCAGCACTGTTTACAATAGCCAGGACATGGAAACAACCTAAACGTCCAATGACAGTCAAATGGATAAAGAAGATGTGGTACATCTATACAATGGAATATTACTCAGCCATAAAAAGGAATCAACTTGGGCCATTTGTAGAAATGTGAATGGACCTAGAGTTTATTATAAAAAGTGAAGTAAGTCGGAAAGAGAAAACAAATATTGTATATTAACGCATATATGTGGAATCTAGAAAAATGGTACTGATGAACCTATTTCCAGAGCAAGAATAGAGTCGCAGATTTAGAGAATGGACATGTGGACACAGGTGGGGAAGGGGAGGGTGGGACGAATTGGGAAATTAGGATTGACATATATACACTACCATGTGTAAAACAGATAGCTAGTGGGAACCTGCTATAAAGCATAGAAAGCTCAGCTCAGCACTCTGTGATGATCTAGAAGGGTGGGATGGGAGGTGGGGTGGGAGGAAGATCCAAGAAGGAGAGGATATAAGTATACATATGGCTGATTCACTTCATTGTACAGCAGAAACTGACACAATATTGTAAAGCAGTTATACTCCAATAAAAAATGAAATAAAATAAGCTACAAGAATATATTGTACAACACAAGGATTTTATAACAACCCAATATTTTATGATAACTATGGAGTATAACCTTTAAAAATTGTCAGTCAGTATATTGTATACCTGTAACATATAATATTGTATATAGCAACTATACTTCAATTTAAAAGGAATAACTGATTTTAAAAAAACTATATCTCTTGCATGTGGAAGAAGAATCTCTTGTACTTTATTTTGCTGAGTATAAATATTTGCAATGAAAGAATTCAGACCAACCTAGAAATCCTATGCAGATCAGAGAGCTCTGTGTAAGACGTCAGTTTTTACAGCACATCAAGGTTACAATGCCAATTAATTCCAGTTTTTTAAAAATAAATTGTCAGTCTCACAGCTTTTATTTATTTAAAATATTTATTTATTTAAAATATTTATTTATGTATTTATTTATTGGCTGTGTTGGGTCTTTGCTGCTCTGCATGGGCTTTCTCTAGTTGCTGTGAGAGAGGGCTACTCTTCGTTGTGGTGCACAGGCTTCTCATTGTGGCAGTTTCTCTTGTTGCAGAGCACAGGCTCTAGGCACACAGGCTTCAGTAGTTGTGGCACATGGGCTCAATAGCTGTGGCTCACGGGCTCTAGAGCACAGGCTCAGTAGTTGTGGCACATGGGCTTAGTTGTGGTACATCCCGTGGCATGTGGGATCTTCCTGGTCCAGGGATCGAACCAGTGTCCCCTGCATTGGCAGGTGGATTCTTAACCACTGCACCACCAGGGAAGCCCCTAATTCCAGTTTTGATCAATTCCTCATAATGAGAAATTATGTGGGTTTCTTGTAACAATCCTTGTGTTAGAGGTGGTAAGAACTCACATGTAAAGAATGTTAGCATTTTATAGATGATGTAGTAGACTTGGGACAGGTGGTTAATCAATACTGGGGCTTTGGTTGGCAAAATAAAGGACAAGGTTTACAGGGCAATGAGTTTCCATTGTAGTCTACAAACATTTTCCCACCTATGAATTTCCCTAAGTGAAGATCAATTAGGCTTAAAAGTAGAAGAAAAGGACAAAGAGAAGAAGGAGGAGGAGAAGAAGGAAAGAAATCAAACCAGTTATCTCAAAGATTGCACAAGAGAGAACAGTCCCTCTGCTGAGGAGCAAGTCCGTGGTTCTCAAAGTGTGGTCCCCAGAACGGGGGCATCAGCACTGTCTGAGAACTTGCTACAAATGCAAATTCTTGGCCTTACCGTTGACCAACTGAATGAGAAAGTCTGGGGCTGGGGCACAGTAATTTTTCTTTTAAAAAGTTCTCCAGGTGATTGTCTCAAGAGTAAGGACCACTGGTCTAAGAAATGGGTGCTTCTAAAATTCCTAAAGGGGCTGTTTCTTTTGAAGACACTCTTGTCCTTTTAGATCTTGGCCTGAGAATCCTACATTCTACAAATCTGTAAAATTGCATTGTCCTTGGTCTTTTGACCCGGAGGAATATCTCTTAACGAATATATGTTTTTGAGACATTTTGAAACTTTTTAACAACTCCCATTGCTCCCTTGCCCCCAGTGGTAATCAGCCCAGCCCTGCTTCCTCAGCCAAGTCCAGCAGTTTCTCCCCAAGGATATTCCCTCCTCCCTACCCCTCAAGGGTCACACCCATTGTTGTATAGGTAATGTATAGGCAGTGGCTGGGAAACTAAAGCTGTAGGAAAAGGTATCCATGACTATGGGAGACCTGAAGACTCTCTCCCATTCTGGCTGAAGGAAGGTGAGAGATCAGGGTTCCTCTCCTGGAGATAGAGCAGCTGTAAAAGCATCCAGAATTACTTGTTGGAGAGTGCCGAGAATAAACAAGTGACATAGACTTCATGGTAGCAAGTCTAAAATGTGAGGAGAGCCTCAGAAATTAATGCAGGGGAAATGAGGTATTGAAAACAGATTCCTCAAGTTGCATGTGCAAAACCAGGCTTTTGACAACCAAGTGAAAACTTGGTTCTGTGATATAGATGGAGGATGCTGAGCGTAAAGGATAAGCGACTACACCACAAAATTCTCCGCATGAATCAGACAACCATTCACATTATGTTAGTAAACATTTTTTGAGCTGCTGCTAAATCAGACTTAATATATGTGCTGGGGCTACTAAGTTGTTGATTTAAAAATCTAGTTAAAAGGGACAATAGAAAAAAATGATAAATGCTATAACAGAGGTACCTGTAAAATGTTATTGGAACCCAGAAAAGTGAGGGATTAATTCTGCATGGGAGAAATGGAGAAGGAGTCACAGAGAAGGTGGTATCTGAGGACTTCTAGGTTGAGAAGATAGTAGAAGGTATTTCAGGAAACAGAATTCATTTCCAAAGCTACAGAAATAACCAAGCATATGGCTTACATGAGAGACTATGAATTCCTTGAACAGCAATCAGTTCCTGGATAACAGGGATACTGATTAGAAAGGTAGATGGAAGCTACATTATAGAGCTTGATATGATTTACTGAGAAGGAGTTGCGTGCACATAGGTAAGCATGTGTTTCAACCCTCAAATACCCCACAAAGCATGTTAGGCAGCTGCTAAGAGCTTGAGTTTTAAGCAGTGGGCCCTTGATAGTCATTAAAAGATTATAATGAGGGAGGAAGACGATCAGATATGAGTTTAGAAAGGTCTCTCTGACAATGATATAGAAGGTGGACTGGAGTGGAGGAAGATGGAAGCAGAAGGATGAGACTAAAATGACCTCTGATGGACAACAGACTGCAGGAGGCAGGTGGTGGGCAGGGAGTGAGACAAGGTAGGGAAGCGTGGAGCCCACTTAACCCTCACCTCTCTTGTCTCAGCACACACCCCATGTATGTACTGTCACCTCACCCAGTAAGGGGTCACCTACATCCATGAGGTGATGTAATTGTTTACCCACCCAGAGTCAATACCACATGCTTTTTGAGTACTGACTACCAACAAAGATGGGCACTGTAGGGCACAAATAAGTGATAAGATACATATTTATACCTATGGGAGCTTAGAGTTGAATAATGGTGGGAAAACATAGACCCATGAAAAGTTCATTAACATTATGATGTGTTAACTGTTGCATGAAAAATGATTGGTACAAAAATGTATTAGAGAATTGAGGAAGGGAGAGTGTCTTTAGAGTAGGAGGCTACATAGAGGAGAGTGATTACCCTTTATTATTCCAGACACTGTTCTGGGAACCTTGTGTGTTATCTTATTTAATTCCCTAGACAATTTCTATAAAGGAAACATTTTTCTTTTCTGAAAGAAACAGAGAGATTAAGTAACTTATACAAGGTCAAATCTCAAGGAAATAGAAGCTCTGAAAATTGACTCTGGTTTGTTGGATTCTAAGTTGTCTCCCCATCACTATATTACACTGAATCATTGAAAGTCTGATTGCATGTGTCTCTGGATGGCTTTAAAATATCTCATGAATGTGTATTCGAGCATCAATTAGTGAACTCTCCAAAGACAAGGCCATTTATATCAGCACATGGTATCATGATCTGCACATAAGGATGTCCATCATCTGGACTTGGACAATGGCTTTGAGCCACTGAGCACTAGAAGGGCACATAGTAACTTCACGCATCTCTGTCTGTGGTGTGTGTTCTTTAGGTGAATGGAGAAGACACCATGGATTCAGGCAACCTCACATGGGTATCAGAATTTGTCTTCCTGGGGCTCTCACAGACCCAGGAGCTCCAGCTCTTCTTGTTTCTGGTGTTCCTGTTTGTCTATATCACTACTGTCATGGGAAACCTCCTCATCATGGTCACGGTGACCTCTGATTCGAGACTCCACACACCCATGTATTTTCTGCTCCGGAACCTGGCTATCTTAGACCTCTGTTTCTCCTCAGTCACTGCCCCAAAGATGCTGGTGGACTGCCTGGCTGAGAAGAAGACCATCTCCTACCAGGGCTGCATGGTCCAGGTCTTCTTCTTCCATTTTCTGGGAGGTGCCATGGTCTTCTTCCTCTCAGTGATGGCCTATGACCGCCTTGTTGCCATCTCCCGGCCCCTCCACTACGTCACCATCATGAACACTCAGCTCTGTGTGCGGCTGGTGGTGACAGCCTGGATGGTAGGTTTTGTTCATTCCATTTCCCAACTGGCTCTGATGCTTCCGCTGCCTTACTGTGGCCCCAACATCCTAGATAACTTCTATTGTGATGTTCCACAAGTACTGAAACTAGCCTGCACAGACACTTCTGTCTTAGAGTTCCTCATGATCTGCAACAGTGGGATGCTGGATGTCATCTGGTTCCTGCTCCTCCTGTTCTCCTACTCAGTCATCCTGGTGATGCTGAGGTCCCACTCAGGGCAGGCGAGGAGGAAGGCAGCTTCTACCTGCACCACCCACATCATCGTCATGTCTATGGTCTTCATTCCAAGCATTTACCTCTATGCCCAGCCCTTCACCTCCTTCTCCATGGACAAGGTTGTATCCATCAGCCACACAGTCATGACCCCCATGCTCAACCCCATGATCTACACCCTGAGAAACCAGGAGATGCAGGCAGCAGTGAAGAGATTAGGGAGGCGCCGGCTGGTTTGTAAAAGGGAGTGACAGTGGGTCACTTTTCTTTGGATTTGTTTTCCATTTATAAGGTGGAGAGAGAGCTGCTGTATCTGTCCTCTTTACAGCTTGTGGATATGTTGTGAGGGTCATCATAAAAGTAAATGAGTATTGAAATTAAGCAACATAGAGTTTTGGTAAAAAGGAAAATATCTTTTTTTTTTTTTTTTTTTTTGCGGTGAATGATTTGAACACTCCTAGGACAATAAGTTGTGTTGTCATAGAAACATTCTGGAAAGCCATACTCTTCTTTCTGCCTTCTTGGTGGACAGTTTCCTCTTAAGATGTTAGCATTTCCCCAGAAGGGCAGTTCTAGTTTCTGTATTTTGACCTCTTTTCCCAGGACCCCATTTTGGTGTGAATCTAGATTGTTGGAAGCTCACAGAATTCAGTCTTAAGCCTTAGAGACACTAACCCATCACTTACCAAATGGATGACCTTGAATGAGACACCTGGCCTCTCTTGAACTCATAACTTCTTCCTCAACAAACTTGCTAAATTAATATCTGGCCCCAAACCTCCCAGCTTTATTATAAGAATCAAACCCCCCAAATTGTGATAAAACATTGAGTGAACCATATAACTATATTTTTAAAATTTTCAAATTGGAAATTATCATGAATATTCAGATTTTTTCCTTTACCTTTTAATATAGTACAATAATTATTACAAGCAAAAGATTATGTGTAAAATGCATGTAAGTTATAAAACATTATATTGTATGAACACTCATGTACATGCTACTCAGTTCAAAAACCATATGGTACCAATAGCTTATACCTGCCTATAGGTCCTCTCCATCACATCAGTTCTCCCCAGATGAAACCATATTCTTGAATTTTGTGTTTATCATTGCATTGCTTATAAAAATAATTTCATCATTTTTACAAAATCAGTATATTGTTTTGCTTTTTTTGAACTTTATAATATATCAAACTGTACATAATATTCTGTTTTTTTTTCACTCAACATTATGTTTCTAAACACCCATATTGTTCTGCTTGTTCATTCATTTGCACTGGTGTGTAATATTCCATTGTGAGAATAAGCTTATTGGGGTTGTTCCTAGTTTTTGCTGTTGTAAATGGTGCTCTTTTGAGTATCCTTCTGCTTGTCTCTGGTTGTTATGTTGAAGAGCTACAGGTCATTGCCTTGAAGTGGAATTGCTGAGTCATGAGATCATCAAAGATTTACCTTTACAAAATAGTGCCAAATTGTTTTCCAAAGTTGTAACACATTACATGTTTATCAGCAGCTTTGAAGCATTCCTATTGATTCACACCCTCTTAACAGTTGATAGTCAGATGTCTTCATTTTTGCCAATTTAGTAGGTAAAAATATTTCACTGTAGTCTTTTTTTTTTTTTTTTTGCATAAGTGCTTTCTGATTTACTCTTCTCAAATCAGTAAAGCTTTAACATTGGGCAAGATTATTTTTGTTACTTTCTATTTATATTTTAGAGGAAAACAGCGAACACATCCACTCCACTCTATTCTTAAGGATAATAGTAGTTACTCAAAGTACAATATATCAACTGAGTTGATAGTTAATCTTTTCAAGGTAATTATTGACTTTTTTTTTACAGAACACAATCCATCATTTTTGTTGGTCTTTTTTTTTTAAACTTGGTTCCTTGGATTATGAAGCTAAAAATTCTGACAATTTTTTTTACAAGTTTGTTACTGTTTCATTTTTTACTCTAAGGCACATCAAATTAACTACATTTAAGGTTTCTGTCAAAGTTCTCATATATAATTCACTTTTTTTCATGATTTCAAATCCATTTGGGATTCTAGGATAAAACATGTGAATGCTCACTACATATTTCTTTTACTAAAATATGAAGATTAGGGAAAAATCTAATAAATTTGTGAAATTGCATTTAGAATTTGGACCCAAATGCTGACATGCATAAAATTTTCTGTACATTCTACAGATGTAGGAGGCTTATTAATTTATATTAGTCTACAAATATATATTCTAATTTAATTTAACCACATTCCATAGGTTGAATTTGAGGGGTGTTTTTAGTGTTGAGAGTTTAGTGTTTATTTCTGTAATCCAACAACTTTATCCAAAAATGCAGAAAATTTTTTGGCTGGCCAGGAGAAAAACATTTCAGTGTTAAGTGCATTGACTGTAACAGCCCAGGAAGCGTGCTGCAGGTACTGCAGAAAGAGATGCGTGTCTTCGTGTAGCTGCTTTGCCAATTCCAGTGATGACTGTTCATCAACTTTTCATTTATAACCACTATAAGTGGCTTTCTTTTTTCCAGAGTCTCCAAACAGCTTCCTGC
This sequence comes from Hippopotamus amphibius kiboko, assembly GCF_030028045.1. Classification (NCBI taxonomy): domain Eukaryota; kingdom Metazoa; phylum Chordata; class Mammalia; order Artiodactyla; family Hippopotamidae; genus Hippopotamus; species Hippopotamus amphibius. The sequence goes on along the minus strand of NC_080202.1, from coordinate 26,231,641 downwards.
ACCTGCATGACTAATAACAAGATCTGCTTTCTGAAGGTCTTCTTTCAATGAATCCTTCTACCTGTAAACATCCAGAGTAAATGCCTCGGTACTGAATGGTTCAGGTACCATCTCTCCTCTACCTATTTGTAGCACAAGGCGTTTGTAACCGAGGCTCTGGATTATCACGTCGTGAAAGAAATGGCCCCGCAAGAACTAGGAGACCCGGCGAAGACGCTTGAAAAAGGCTTCGCAAACTAGGGAGGGAGTGCAAGAAACAGCGTCGTGGTGGCCCACCGGTGGCGCTGCGCGAACCACGGGCCTTGAGAAGAGGGCGCGCTCGGGGGATGCCCGCCGCGACGGGCGCCTAAGGCCCGAGGCAGCGGGGCAGGGCCGGGGCAGGAGCAGGGAGCCTGGCAGGACCGGCCAGGTCCGGCGGGCAGGGACAGACGGCGCGTGGCCCCCGTGGGCCCCCACTGTAGTCTTAATTTGCATTCCTCTAACATTTCTTTCCATATTTTTTATTATATTCGGGTTTCCCATGAATGCCTTTTGTTCGTTTTTCTCCTGACTTTTTCTAGTCAATGTACGAGTTCTTATATAATTTAGTTGCTGATCTATTGTCAGCTGTATTTATTACAATACCTTCTACTAGTTTGTGGTTTGTGTTTATTTTTGGTGTTAGTTTTCACGTAGTGGGGTATATCAATCTATTATTTTAGTATTAGCTCCGTTTGAGATCTAATTTTTAAAAATTGCTTCTTATCCAGAGGACAAAAAGATAGTCTGCTACACATTTTATAAATATGTAGCAGAATATAAAATATAAAATAAAAGAAGAGCTTTGAAAAGTTCTTTTATTTTATACTTATATAAAATATAAAATAGAACATATCTGTTCTTTTAACTTTTTAAAAAATTTAATTTTAAAAACGTTTTAACTTTTTGAAAAATCTCAGACTTACAGTAAAGTTGCAAGTATAGTATAAAGGACTTGTTCTTTCCCCTGAAGGTTTGAGAAAACCAGGTCAGTTGCCAACCTGATGCTCACCACTCCCTGATATTGTGGTATTTGTGTGCATCTTCTGCAAAGACATTTCCCTCGAATACTGCCATACAGTCACTAAAATTGATACACTATCAATAATTGCAAGGATTAAATCTTTAGAATCTACTTAAGTTTTGCCAGCTGTCCCAATAAAGTCTCATAAAATGAGAATCTGTTTCAAAAACATGTGTTGAAGGACTTCCCCAGTGGTCCAGTGGTTAAGACTTTGCCTTTCAATGCAGGGGGTGCGGGAACTAAGATCCCACCTGCCTTGTGGCCAAAACAAAAACAAAACAAAACAAAAATAAACCAAAACATAAAACAGAAGCAACACTGTAACAAATTCAATAAACACTTTAAAAATGGTCCACATCATAATTTAAAAATACAAACAATCAACAAAAACAAAACAAAACAAAATCATGTGTTGCATTTAGTGGTCATGTCTCTTTAGACTCTTGTGACCTGGAAGAGTTGCCCCTTGATTTTGATTATCTTGGAATTTTAAAAAATTATTGGCCAATTATTTTGTAGAATGTCCTACAGTTTGGACTTGTCTGGTGGTTCATGGTTAGACTCAGGTGATGCACCTCTGTCAATTTGCCAGGAATATCCCAGAAGCCATGCTGTGTTCCTGTTGCAGCCTATGAGGTGTGGGTGGTTTTGCTTTGTCCCATCACTTTGATTACTTGGCTAATCAAATGAGGTGTTCATTAGGCTTCTTACTTAAGTTATTCATTTTCTCTTGGAAATTAGTAAATATTTTGTGGGAAGGTACTTTGAGACTATATCAATATCTGGTTTCTTATCAAACTTCCAATTTATTCATTTATTTATTTGTATCTATGTGAAATTAATTTTCCTTTTTTATTCATTGTTATAATCCATTATTATCATTACTTATTTTGATGCTCAGTTTACCCCAGATTTGGTCAGTCATAGTCTCCTCAGGCTGGCTCCTATGTTCTTTTTATTCTTTGAGCACTTCCTTTCTTACTGGCCCAATGAAATGCCCCATGCTTGTGTTGTGCTTTCTGTGCTCCAGCTCTGGAATCAACTATTTCAGTAAAAGTCCTGCTTCCTTTGAGTAGAGAATGGTATTTAGATGGCTGGGTGTGCTTATTGTTTCATATAAATGTTTTTAAAAATTTTTTTAAATTAATTAACTAATTAATTGGCTGTGTTGGGTCTTCGTTGCTGCATGGGGGCTTTCTCTAGTTACAGAGAGTGGGGTCTACTCTTCGTTGTGGTGTGCGGGCTTCTCAGTGCAGTGGTTTCTCTTGTTGTGGAGCACAGGATCTAGGCATGTGGGCTTCAGTAGTTGTAGCACACAGGCTCAGTAGTTGTGGCACACAGGCTTAGTTGCTCCGAGGCATGTGGGATTCTCCTGGACCAGGGATCGAACCCATGTCCCCTGCATTGCCAGGTGGATTCTTAACCACTGCGCCACCAGGGAAGTCTCTCTCTCTATGCATACATATATATAGAGAGAGAGATTAGGGTATATATAAATATCTCCATTCCCAATCCAGCATCACAGAACTTATTCTGTTTTTCCCTTTCCACACTTATAACTATTTTCTCTGCTGAGGAACCTGGCTCTTATAACCCTTTATATAAATATGTGAAATTCACTTCACATAAAATTAACCATTTTCAAGTGTACAATTCAATGGCATTTAGTATTTTCACAGTGTTGTGCAGCTATCACCTCTGTCTTGTTCCAAAACATTTCATCCCCTCAAAAGGATTCCCCATACTCACTAAACAGTCATTCCCCATTCTCTCCCCTCTCCTTAGCTCCTGGAAACCACTAATCCACTTTATGGACTTACCTATTCTGGACATTTCATATCAGTAGAATGGTAAAATATTTGTGTCTGACTTCTTTCACTTAGCACAGTGTTTAATAAGGTTAGTCCATATCAAAGTAGGTATTAATACTTCATTCTTTTTTGGTCCCACCGAATGGCTTGAGGGATCTAAGTTCCCTGACTGGCGATTGAATCCAAGCCCTCCGCAGTGAAAGCGTGGAGTCCTAACCAATGGACCGCCAGGGAATTCCCTGTACTCCAGTCTTTTTTTATGGCTCAATACTATTCCACTGTCTGGATACAGCACATTTTGTTTATCATTCATCTGTTGAATGACATTTTAGTTGTTTCCATCTTTTGCCTATTGTGCGTAGTGTTAGCGTTAGATTTTGTGTATAAGTATTTGTTTGAGTACCTGTTTTCAGGACTTTCAAATATATACCTAGGAGTAGAATTGCTAGGTCCTATGGTTAATTTGCGTGTGACTTGTTGAAGAACTGCTAAAGTGTTTTGCATAGCAGCAGCACCCTTTTTTGTTCCCACTAACAATTATGATGTTTCTAAATTCCTCATATCTTTTCTAACACTCGTAATTTTCTATTATTATTATTGTTACCATCCTATCACGTATGAAGTGGTATCTCATCATGATTTTGATTTTCATTTCCCTAATCACTAATGAAGTTGAGCATCTTTTCATGTTGAGCGTTTTTTCTTGTTGGACATTTGTATATATTCTCTGGAGACTGTATATTCAAATCCATTGCCTATTTTAAAAAATTGGGTTGTGTCTTTTTTGTTGTCAAGTTGTAGAAGTTCATACATATTCTGGATACTAGATCCTTGTCAAATTTTGACTTGCAAATATTTTCTCCCATTCTTTGGAAGAAATCTTTTCACTTTTTTCATATGGGTCTTTGGTGCACAAAAGTTTTTAATTAGGATGAAGTCCAATTTACCATTATTTCTTTTGTTGCTTGTGTTCTTGGTGTCATTTCTAAGTATGCATTGCCAAATCCAAGATCATGAAGATTTACCTCTATGTTTGCTTCTAAGTTTTTTATAGTTTTTTCTCTTACATTTAGGATTTTGACCCATTTTGAGTTAATTTTTGTAGATGGTATGAGATAGTGGTCCAACTTTATTCTTTTGCATGTGGATATCCAGTTGTCCCAGCATGATTAATGAAGAGAGAATTCTTTCCCCATTGAATAGACTTGGCACTCTTGGTGAAAATCTATTGACCATAAAAATAAGGTTTATTTCTGGACTCTCAATTCTATTCTCAGTTCTATTCTGTGCAGAGAAGGACCCTCGGAGTTCCCTACTCTGCCATTTTCTCTGACACCACTCAATCCTTAATTTATTAATTTATTCAATTCATCCCCCTGTATACAACCATCTCCCATAGCAGTTCTGTGTTTCCACCCTCTCCCCTGATGCTTTCCTCACTCCACTTGGGCTTTGGTATCACACAGCAGACCAGCCCCCTGCTCAGACACTTTCCTTACCCTACTCATGCTCCAACACCCGCATCAGAACCTCCCCCCGTGTGGAAACTCTCCTCACTCTGCTTGGGCTCTGACACCTGACATCAGGCTGCGCCTCTGTGTAGACACCCTTCTCATCCATCTGGAGCTTTGCTCCCCACGCTGAGTCATCCCACTGTGGGAATATTCTTCTCACTGTGCTTTAGCATTCACAACTGGTGGCTCCCAGAAGGTGATACCCAGGCTCTGACAACCCATGCTGGGCCCCATCCTGTGGAAACTCTATTCAAACTATGTTTTTATTCTATCCTCAGAGGATTTTCTCAAATCTACCTTCCAATGTCTCTATTAAAGTTTTCATTTCTGTCAACATATTTCAATTACCAAGAACTCTTTTTTTTGTTCTATGATTTTTAATACCACCTTGTTCTTGTTTATGGATACTACATCTTCTTGCTTCTTTGAAAGGATGTTAATTATATAAACTTTTCTTCCATTTCCTATGTCATTTCTGTTTGCTTCTCATTTATTTTTCTATTTATTTTGTTTTTCCCTTTTGTAGATCCTTGGCTATCTACATTTAAGAGTAAGGCAATAAAATATGAATTTGTATCTCTATGTATTAAAGCTTTTAGACTTTACTTTAGGGGTTCAAGTGGAAATCAACTCCTTATTGGAGGACACTCAAGTGCCAATATATGGAGGTCTATTATTCTGGAGTTGATGTCTCTGCAAAGAAAAATCATGATTTCCTGGCTTTGGCGTAGATCCTCAAATTTTGTCCTGGGGTGAGGAGAGTGACGATCTTCAGTAACTCGTTAGATACAGAAATCCCTGCCTGACGTCCTCTCATTTACATTACTCACATTTGAGTTCGTGACCTCCGCTGTTAGAAGAGTCTTCCTGTGTAAGACAGACTTTGCATCCCTGTCAACATTCTCTTGCCTCTGGTCCATCATGTTCATTCCTGTTTCCAGGTGCTTTATAAGAAGATAGCCTTGTTCTTGGTTGTCTCCCCAAAGCCATTCCCAACCACTTCCCCCTTGCTTGTCCCCTAAGTGTTCACTTCCCCAGAACCCTTAGAAGCTAGGTGCATTCCAGTGCTCATGTGATCCAGGAATGAAAATTACCAAAAAAGTTGTGTTAGCCTAGGAGCTTCTGGGAAAGATTTCTCCTCCAGGAGTAGAGGCAAGAGATGCAGGAGGAGAAAGAGACTTCTCCCCCCCGCCACCTGTTTCCTTACCTCCAGGCTTTGAACAAGACTGTGTGAGGACATACATCATAATGAAGCATGGAGGTCATCTAGGTTCAGGAGGGAGAGGCCAAGGGCACCACAGACTCACTGAGCCAGTGTCTTGATATCACTGAGCCATGGGTCCTTGTCGGCTTTTTGGCTTTCATACTCTGATTTTTCTTAATTACCTTTTTATTCTCCTCCTTCTTTTCTTAGCATCCATCTCCTTTCCCTTTCTCCTCTAGCGCTTCACTCCCCTTACATCTTTAATGATTTTGAAGCTGGGATGGGCTGAGTCACAAACACAGAACAGCATAACCCTTTATCTGCCCTCACTGAGTCTTTTCTGAAACAGGATGGGGTATGAATAAAGAGAGGAGCTGCACCGCTATGTCCATCCTCTTCACTCTCCCCTCTCTCCTCCTCCCTGCTGCCAGAGAGGCCCTCATCTGTAGGTCATTCTTCTGCATAATGTCCTCCACTGGCTTCTCACCTCCCTCAAGGTGAAACCTAAATGTATGAGCCTGCTCTCTTAACAGTATTCACAGTGATCCTTGCCTCCTCTCCCCTGTAAAGAAGTCCCACCTCTTCCCCTGTGCTCCAGCCTTATCGAGCCACTGAGGGTACATGGGGTTTATGCTGTGCCATTTCATCTCTGGAGCTCTGTTCTCCCTGCCAGAAACACACTTTCCCTCCTTCGTCTGCCTAACACACTTAAACCTCTGGATTAATAAATTAATTCAGGTAATTTAATTAGTTACTGTTAGTAATGTTACAGCTAATGACATCTGACAGTAAAGAGATTGATGAGAGCTATTTAATTCTCCAAAATCAACCCAGGCTATGTTAACAAGAGTCTGGAGTTTAAAATGAATGGAAGTTCTAAGTATGGGAAGAACCAGTGTTTTTAGAATCTCTGGCATTTAGAAAAAAACAGAGCTTCACACAGTTTTAAAAATAAACCAGAGGAGGACTTCCCTGGTGGTCCAGCAGTAAAGAATCTGCCTTTCAATGCAGCGCATGTGGGTTCAATCCCTGGTCAGGGAACTAAGATCCCACATGCCACGGGGCAACTAAGCCCATGCACCATAGCTACAGAGCCCAAGTCCCTCAGCTAGAGAGAGAAAACCTGCATGCCACAACTAGAGATAAGCCCATACACCACACTAGAGAGAAGCCCATGTGCTGCTGTGAAGATCCCACATGCTGCAATAAAGATCCTGTGTGACGCAACTAAGATCCAGCACAGCCAAAAATAAACACAAATAAGTAAAATTTAAAAATATTTAAAAAACCAGAGGGATTATATTTTGCTAAGGATAAATATTTCTAACAAAAGAACTCAGATCATCCTGGAATTTTCATGTAGAACAGAAAACTGTATCTAAGAAATCACAGTTTTTATTGTACACCAAGGTAATAAGGATTATCTGACCAGTTCATCATAATAGGAAAGTATATGCACTTCCTATAATAATCCTTGTATAAAAGGAAGGAACTTACTGAGTAATAATTCATATATAAAGAATACTAGGGATCTGGTTGACAAAATAAAAGATAGATTTCTAGTGTTTTTCTCGTATACAAATATTTTTCCACCTATGACGTTGTCCAAGTAAAGATCAATTTATTTTTTTTAAAATAAGCTATCAAACCAGCTGTCTTGATGATGCTGTGAGAAAGAAATGCCCATTGTATTGACAGAGAGCAGTGAAACGCAAACTGTGGCCCCAGAGAAGCAGCATCAGCATCACCCAAAAGCTTGCTAGAAATGCAAATTCTGAAAATGCATCAAGAATACATCTACAGATGGAACAATTCTCACCGAGTACCAGCTGAACACTAGCAGAAGACCTTGGACACTGGAAAGGACAAGAAAGATACCCACATAACTGGGTAGGATGAAAGCAAGAAGAAGGAAAAAAGAAGAAGAAAGGAAGTGAGATGGGACCTGTGGCCCTGGTGGGGAGCTGAAGCAGAGGAGAGGCTCTTACATCCAGGGAAGCCCTCTCTCCGATAGGGAAATCAGCTGGGACAGAAGGGGAGCATCTGAAACTGTTGGAGGAGAGTGAAACAGCCAGGCTGTGGCAGGCAGGACAGAGTGAGACCTACACAGACAGTCCGTACCACAGCCCTGTGTGCCCCAGACTGGGACCTGTGTTTGCCGGTGTGCACAGGAGCTAGGAGCTGGAATGTGGGGATTGGAGAGCAAACCTGGGGAGACGACTGCTGTTGGCTGCAAGGAGATAGCCTGAGGGGATGGGAGGGAGGAAATCCACAGCCAGAAATGCTTGTGGAGGAAACCCGGACTGCCATAGAAGCAAGGTGCCACTGCTGAGTGATGAGCAGGGAATGGAGGCTGCCATTGTAGCCTCTCTCTCCCCACAGGCTGGCCCCTGTCCCCCAGGTGCTAGGAAAGGCCCCTGCAGAGGCTGGCACACACACACTTGCCACCTGGCACTAGGAGAGGCCCCTGCCAGGGCTGATCCTCTCGCATCAGCTGCTGGGTGCTAGGAAAGGCTCCCACTAGGACCAGATATCTTGCACTTGTGGCCACTGGCTTCCCCGCACACCTCATCATCAGTGGGACTGGATCTCTCACAGTTGCCAATTCCACTGCACAACTATCACCACCAGGGTGCTTGCAACTCCAGCAGCCATGCCACCTTCACACCCTGTCTTAGCTGGGGCAGATCCAAGTGATCCAGGGCCACCTTGGGCTCAGACTCCTGTGGTGGCCTACATGCAGAGGTTGAGCTAAAACCAAAGCTGAGGCCCAGGGGTGGGGTGACTAATGAAGAGGAAGGAAAATCTTTCTGTGTAGCTGCACAAGCCACTGATTAAATCCCCATGATTGGCTTGGTAAACCCTGCATCTATGGAATATCTGAATGGACAAAGTGTGTTCCCACAACTGAGACTGGTCTAGCTTTAGCAGCTGTGGACTTTGTGGGCAAGTACATGCAGGAGTTGGGCCAGGCCAGAGTCTTAGCTGCCGCCCATAGTGCCCACAGCAGGTCTAGAGACCTACATACTGGAGGGCCTCCTGGGAGGTGGAGGTTGGCTATGGCTCTCAGTGGGGGCAAGGACATTGAGAGCTGAGACCCCAGGAAAATATCATTATTACGATTATTTTTATGTTTTGTTTTGTTCTGTTATTGTTTTTTATTTTATTATTTATTATTTTATTTTTAGTTATTTAAAATTTTTAATTATATTTTCTATTTTTCTATTTTTACTTTACTTTTTGGTCATTCTGTGTTTTTTTCCTTGTTTTTTGTCCTTTGTTCTGTTTTGTTTTTATCTTTTTTAAATTGTTTTTGTGTGTTTGTTTTATATTTTCTTTGCTTTTTTTAGTTTACATTCTGCTTTTGTTATGTTTCTTGTTTTTCTTAGTTTTGTTTCTAATTATTTGATTTTGTTTTTGGGTTCTTTGGTTGTTCTCTTGTTTTTTTTTGTTGTTGTTGCTTGTTTTTGTTTTTGTTTTTAATTTTATTTATTTATTTATTATTTTTTTGGGGGTACACCAAGTTCAGTCATCTGTTTTTATACATATATCCCCATATTCCCTCCCTTCCTTGACTCCCCCCCCTCGAGTCCCCCCCACCCTCCCGGCCCCAGTCCTCTAAGGCATCTTCCATCCTCGAGTTGGACTCCCTTTGTTATACAACACCTTCCCACTGACTATCTATTTTACAGTTGGTAGTATATATATGTCTGTGCTACTCTCTCGCTTCGTCTCAGCTTCCCCTTCACCCCCCGCCCCCTCCCAAACCTCGAGTTCTCCTGTCCAGTCTCTGTATCTGCGACCTTGTTCTTGTCACTGAGTTCATCAGTACCATTTTTAGATTCCGTATATGTGAGTTAGCATACAATATTTGTCTTTCTCTTTCTGACTTACTTCACTCTGTATGACAGACTGTAGTTCTATCCACCTCATGACATATAGCTCCATCTCATCCCTTTTTATAGCTGAGTAATATTCCATTGTATAATATGCCACATCTTCTGTATCCATTCATTTGTTGATGGGCATTTCGGTTGCTTCCATGTCCTGGCTATTGTAAATAGTGCTGCAATAAACATGATGGTACAAGTTTCTTTTGGGATTATGGTTTTCTTTGGGTATATGCCCAGTAGTGAGATGACTGGATCATATGGTAGTTCTATTTGTAGCTTTTTTTATTTTTTATTTATTTTATTTTATTTTATTTTATTTTTTTTTAATTTTTTTATTTTTGGGGGTACACCGGGTTCAATCAACTGTTTTTATACACATATCCCCATATTCCCTCCCTTCCTTGACGCCCCCCCTCGAGTCCCCCCCACCCTCCCTGCCCCAGTCCTCTAAGGCATCTTCCATCCTTGAGTTGGGCTCCCTTTGTTATACAACAACTTCCCACTGACTATTTTACAGTTGGTAGTATATATATGTCTGTGCTACTCTCTCGCTTCTTCTCAGTTTCCCCTTCACCCCCCGCCCCCGCCCATACCTCGAGTTCTCCAGTCCATTCTCTGTATCTGCTTCCTTGTTCTTGTCACTGAGTTCATCAGTACCATTTTTAGATTCCGTATATGTGAGTTAGCATACAATATTTGTCCTTCTCTTTCTGACTTACTTCACTATGTATGACAGATTGTAGTTCTATCCACCTCATTACATATAGCTCCATCTCATCCCTTTTTATAGCTGAGTAATATTCCATTGTATATATATGCCACATCTTCTGTATCCATTCATTTGTTGATGGGCATTTAGGTTGCTTCCATGTCCTGGCTATTGTAAAGAGTGCTGCAATAAACATTATGGTACAAGTTTCTTTTGGGATTATGGTTTTCTTTGGGTATATGCCCAGGAGTGGGATGACTGGATCATATGGTAGTTCTATTTGTAGCTTTTTAAGGAACCTCCAAATTGTTTTCCATAGTGGCTGTACCAACTTACATTCCCACCAACAGTGCAGGAGAGTTCCCTTTTCTCCACACCCTCTCCAGCATTTGTTGTTTCCAGATTTTGTGATGATGGCCATTCTGATTAGTGTGAGGTGATACCTCATTGTGGCTTTGACTTGCATTTCTCTGATGATGAGTGATGTTGAGCATCTTTTCATGTGTTTGTTGGCCATCTGTATGTCTTCTTTGGAGAAATGGCTATTTAGGTCTTCCGCCCATTTGTGGATTGGGTTATTTGCTTTTTTGGTATTAAGCTTCATGAGCTGCTTGTATATTTTGGAGGTTAATCCTTTGTCCGTTGTTTCATAGGCAACTATTTTTTCCCATTCTGAGGGTTGCCTTTTAGTCTTGTTTATGGTTTCTTTCGCTGTGCAAACGCTTTTAAGTTTCATGAGGTCCCATTTGTTTATTCTTGATTTTATTTCCCTGATTCTAGGAGGTGGGTCAAAAAGGATGTTGCTTTGATGTATGTCATAGAGTGTTCTGCCTATGTTTTCCTCTAGGAGTTTTATAGTGTCTGGCCTTACATGTAGGTCTTTAATCCATTTGGAGTTTATTTTTGTGTATGGTGTTAGGAAGTGTTCTAATTTCATTCTTTTACATGTAGCTGTCCAATTTTCCCAGCACCACTTATTGGAGAGTGTCTTTTTTCCATTGTATATTTGTGCCTCCTTTGTCAAAGATAAGGTGCCCATATGTGTGTGGGCTTACTTCTGAGTTCTCTATTCTATTCCATTGATCTTCCTTTCTGTTTTTGTGCCAGTACCATACTGTCTTGATCACTATGGCCTTGTAGTATAGTTTGAAGTCAGGAAGCCTGATTCCACCAACTCCATTTTTCCTTCTCAAGATTGCTTTGGCTATTCAGGGTCTTTTGCGTTTCCATACAAATCGTAAGATTTCTTGCTCTAGTTCTGTGAAAAATGCCATGGGTAATTTGATAGGGATTGCATTGAATCTTGTTCTCTTGTTTTTTATTTTTGTTTCTTTTGTGTGTGTGTGTGTGTGTTTCTGTTTTTGCTTGTTTGGTTTTCCTTTTACCATTTGTCCTGAGTTTTGTTTGTTCATTTGTTTTCTTTTCTTTCAATTGTTGTTATTGCTGTTTGTTTTTGTCTTTGCTATTTGTCTTGAGTTTTGTTTGTCTAATTGTTTTCTCCCCTCTCCTTTCTTCTTTTTTGCCCAAGCTGTGTGGCTTGAGGAGTCTTGGTTCCCTGGCCAGGGGTTGGGCCTGAACCTCTGGCATGGGAGCTCTGAGTCCAGGATGCTGACTGCCAGAGAATTCCTGGCCCCAGGGAATGTTAATAAGCGAGAGCTCTCCTGAAAGTCTCCATCTTGACTCCAAGACCTGGCTCCAACCAACTACCTGCAGACTCCAGTACGGGACAGCTCATGCCAAATAATAAGCAGGACAGGAACACAAACCCACCCATCAGCAGGCAGGCTGCCTAAAGTCATACTAAGCTCACAGACACCCCAAAACACACCACCTGCTCATCCAAGGTACAAGATCCAGCTCCACCCACCAGAGTGCAGGCACCATCTCTCCCACTGGGAAGCCTACACAAGTCACTGGACCAACCTCACCCACCAGGGGCAAACACTAGAAGCAAGAGGAACTATGACCCTGAAGCCTGCAAAAAGGAGACCTCAAACACAGTAAGTTAGACAAAATGAGAAGACAGAGAAATATGTTTCAGATGAAGGAGCAAGGTAAAAACCCATGAGACCAAATAAATGAAAAGGAAATATGCAATCTACCTGAAAAAAAATTCAGAGTAATGATAGTAAAGATGATCCAAAATCTTGGAAACAGAATGGAGGCATGGAGGAAGAAAATACAAGAAATGTTTAACAAGGACGTAGAAGAACTAAAGAACAAAAAGTGATGAACAACACAATAACTGAAATGAAAAATACACTAGAAGGGATCAATAGCAGAATAACTGAGGCATAAGAACAGATAAGTGAGCTGGAAGATACAATGGTAGAAATAACTGCCAAGGAGCAGACTAAAAAAAAAAAAAAAGAATGAAAAGAAATAAAGACAGTCCCAGAGACCTGTGGAACAACATTATATGCACCAACATTTGAATTATGGGAGTCCCAGAAGAAGAAGAGAAAAAGAAAGAGTGTGAGACAATATTTGAAGAGATTATAGTTGAAAAATTCCTTAACTTGGGAAAGGAAATAGTCAGTCAAGTCCAGGAAGTGCAGAGAGTTCCATATAGGATAAACCCAAAGAGAAACACACTGACACATACTAATCAAGCTAACAAAAATTAAATACAAAGAAAAAATATTCAAAGCAGCAAGGGAAGAGCAAAAAATAATATACAAAGGAAGGTTATCAGCTGATTTTTCAGCAGAAATTCCACAGGCCAGAAAGGAGTGGCAGGACAAATTTTAAAATGCTAAAAGGTAAAAAGCTGCAACCATGATTACTCTACCCAGCAAGGATCTCATTCAGATTCAATGGAGGAATCAAAAGCTTTACAGACAAGCAAAAGCTAAGAAAACTCAGCACCACCAAACCAGCTTTACAACAAATTCTAAAGGAAATTCTCTAGGTAGGAAACACAAGAGAAGAAAGACCCACAAAACAAACCCCAAACAATTAAGAAAATGGTAATAGGAACATACATATTGATAATTATCTTAAATGTCAATGGATTAAATGCTCCAACCAAAAGACACAGACTGGCTGAATGGATGCAAACACAAGACCCATATATATGCTGTCTACAAGAGACCCACTTCAGACCTAAGGACACATACAGACTAAAAGTGAGGAGACAGAAAAAGATATTCCATGCAAATGGCAATCAAAAGAAAGCTGGAGTAGGAATACTTAGACAAAATAGACTTTAAAATAAAGACTATTACAAGAGACAAAGAAGGACACTGCATAATGATCAAGGGGTAAATCCAAGAAGAAGATATAACAATTGTAAATATCTATGCACCCAACATAGGAGCACCTCAATACATAAGGCAAATGCTAACAGTCATAAAAGGGGAAATCGACAGTAACACAATAATAGTGGGGAAAGTTAATACTCCTTTGACACCAATGGATAGATCATCCAGACAAGAAAAATAATAAGGAAACACAAGCCTTCAGTGACACATTAGACCAGATAGACTTAATTGATATTTATAGGACATTCCATCCAAAAGCAGCAGAATACACTTTCTTCTCAAGTGAACATGGAATATTCTCCAGGATAGATCACATCTTGGGTCACAAATCAAGCCTTGGTAAATTTAAGAAAATTGTATTCATATTAAATATCTTTTCCAACCACAATGCTATGAGATTAGAAATCAATTACAGGAAAAAATTTGTGAAAATCACAAACACATGGAGGCTAAACAATATTCTGCTTTATAACCAAAAGATCACTGAAGAAATAAAAGAGGAAATCAAAAAATACATAGAAACAAATGACAATGAAAACACCATGACCCAAAACCTATGGGATGCAGCAAAAGCAGTTCTAGGAGGGAAGTTTATAGCAATACAATCCTATCTCAAGAAAAAAGAAAAATCTCAAATAAACAACCTAACTTTACACCTAAAGCAGCTAGAGAAAGAACAACAAAAACAACAACAACAAACCCCAAAGTTAGTAGAAGGAAAGACGTCATAAAGATCAGAGCAGGAATAAATGAAATAGAGACAAAGAAAACAATAGCAAAAATCAATAAAACTAAAAGCTAGTTCATTGAGAAGATAGACAAAATTGATAAACCTTTAGCCAGACTCATCAAGAAAAAGAGGGAGAGGACTCAAATCAATAAAATTAGAAATGAAAAAGGAAGAAGTAACAATTGACACTGCAGAAATACAAAAGAATATAAGAGACTACTATAAGCAACTATTTGCCAATACAAAGGGCAATCTGGAAGAAATGACAAATTCTTAGAAAGGTAAAACCTTCCAAGACTGAAGAAATAGGAAATATGAACAGACAAATCACAAGTAATGAAACTGAAACTATTTAAAAATCTTCCAACAAATAAAAGTTCAGGACCAGATGGCTTCACAGGCAAATTCTATCAAACATTTAGAGAAGAGCTAACACCTATCCTTTTCAAACTCTTCCAAAAAATTGCAGAGGGAGGAACACTCCCAAGCTCATTCTATGAAGTCATCATCACCCTGACACCAAAACCAGACAAAGATTTCACAGAAAGAGAAAATCACAGACTAATATCACTGATGAATGTACATGCAAAAATCCTCAACAAAATACTAGCAAACAGAATCCAACAACACATTAAAAGGATCATACACAATGAGCAAGTGGGGTTTATCCCAGGGATGCAAGGATTCTTCAGTATGTGCAAATCAATCAATGCAATAAGCCACATTAACAAATTGAAGAATAAAAACCATATGATCATCTCAACAGATGCAGAAAAAGCTTTTGACAAAATTCAACACCCATTCATGATAAAAACTCTCCAGAAAGTGGACATAGAGAGAACTACCTCAACATAATAAAGGCATATATGATAAATACACAGTAAACATCATTCTCAATGGTGAAAAACTGCAAACATTCCCTCTAAGATCAGGGAAAAGACAAGGATGTCCACTCTTGCCACTATTGTTCAACATAGTTTTGGAAGTCCTTGCCACAGCAATCAGAGAAGAAAAAGAAATAAAAAGAATACAAATTGGAAAAAAAGTAAAACTGTCACTGTTTGCAGATGACATGATACCATACACAAAAATCCTAAAGATGCCACCAGAAAACTACTAGAGCTCATCAATGAATTTATTAAAATTGCAGGATACAAAATTAACACACAGAAATCTCTTGCATTCCTATACATTAACAATGAAAGATCAGAAAGAGAAATTAAGGAAACAATCCCATTTACCATTACAACAAAAAGAATAAAATACCTAGGAAGAAACCTACCTAAGGAAGCAAAAGACCTGTACACTGAAAACTATAGATACTGATGAAACAAATCAAAGATGACACAAACAGATGTAGAGATATACCATGTTCTTGGATTGGAAGAATCAATACTGTGAAAATGACCACACTACCCAAAGCAAACTACAAATTCAATGCAATCCCTATCAAATCACCAATGGCACTCTTCACAGAATTAGACCAAAAAATTGTATGGAAACACAAAAGACTCTGAACAGCCGAAGCAATCTTGAGAAAGAAACACAGAATTGGAGGATCAGGCTCCTTGACTTCAGACTATACTACAAAGCTACAGTAATCAAGACAGTATGGTAGTGGCACAAAAACAGAAATATAGATCAATGGAACAGAATAGAAAGTCCAGAGATACACCCACACACCTATAGTCACCTAATTTTTGACAAAGGAGGCAGGTATATGAAGTAGAGATAAGACAGTCTCTTCAATAAGCAGTGCTGGGAAAACTGGACAGCTACATGTTAACAAATTAAATTAGAGCACTCTCTAACACTGCGCACAAAAATAAACTCAAAATGGATTATAGACTAAATGTAAGGCCAGACACTATAAAGCATTAGAGGAAAAGATAGGCAGAACACTCTTAGACATAAATCGCAGCAATATCTTTTTTTTTGGGGGGGGGGGCTACATTTGCGTCTTTGTGGCTGCATGCGGGCTTTTCTCTAGTTGCAGCAAACAGGGGCTACTCTTTGTTGTGGTGGCTTCTCAGTGTGGAGACATCTCTTGTTGCAGAACACGGGCTCTAGGCATGAAGTCTTCAGTAGTTGCAGCACTTGGGCTCAGTAGTTGTGGCATGTGGGCCCTAGAGCTTGCAGGCTTCAGTAGTTGTGGCATATGGGCTTAGCTGCTTCACGGCATGTGGGGTCTTCCTGGCCCAGGGATCGAACCCATGTCCCCTGCATTGGCAGGTGGATTCTTAATCACTGTGCCACCAGGGAAGTCCCAGCAAGATCTTTTTTGACCCATCTCCTAGAGTAATGAAAATAAAAACAAAACAAAAAAACCCAAATGGAACCTAATTAAACTTAAAAGCGTTTGCATAACAAAGGAAACCATAAACAATGAAAAGACAACACTCAGAATGAGTGCAAATATTTTCAAAGGAAGCAACTGACAAGGGATTAATCTCCAAAATATACAAACAGCTCATGCAGCTCAATATAAAAAAAAAAAAACCCACCAAACAACCCAATCAAGAAATGGACAGAAGACCGAAATAGACATTTCTCCAAAGAAGACATACAGATGGCCAACAAACACATGAAAAGATGCTCAACACCACTAATTATTAGAGAAGTACAAATCAAAACTACAGAAAGGTATCACCTCACACCAGTCAGAATGGTCATCATCAAAAAAATCTACAAACAATAAATGCTGGAGAGGGTGTGGAGAAAAGGGCACCCTCTTGCACTGTTGCTGGGAATGTACATTGATACAGCCACTATGGAAAACAGTATGGAGGTTCTTAAAAAACTAAAAATAGAACTACCATATGACCCAACAAATCCACTCCTCATCATATACCCAGAGAAAACCATAATTCAAAAATATACATGTACCCCAATGTTCATTGCAGCACTATTTACCACAGCCAGGACAGGGAAGCAACCTAAATATCCATCAACACAAGAATGGATAAAGAAGATGTGGTACATATATACAATGGAATATTACTCAGCCATAAAAAGGAACAAATTTGTTCCATTTGCAAAGACGTGGATAGACCTAGAGACTGTCCTTCAGAGTGAAGTAAGTCAGAAAGAGAAAAAGAAATATTGAGTATGAACACATGTATGTGGAATTTAGAAAAATGGTGTAGATGAACTTATTTGCAAAGCAGAAATAGAGCCACAGACGTAGAGAACAAATGTATTGGGGGTAGGGCGGGTTGGGTGGACTGGGAGATTGGGATTGATATATATACACTACTATGTATAAAATAGAAAACTAATGAGAACTGACTGTATAGCACAGGACCTCTACTCAATATTCTGTGGCAACCTAAATGGGAAGGAAATCCAAGGAAGATGGGATATATATATGTGTGTGTGTATGGCTGATTACTTTGCTGTCCAGCAGAAACTAACACAACATTGTAAAGCAATTATACCCCAATAAATTTTTTTTTTAAAAATGCAAAGCCTTAAAAAAAAGGGACTTCCCTGGTGGTGCGGTGGTTAAGAATCCTCCTGTCAATACAGGGGACATGGGTTTGATCCCTGGCCTGGGGAGATCCCACATGCCGTGGAGCATCTAAGCCCATGAGCCTCAACTACTGAAGCCCGCATGCCTAGAGCCCATGCTCCACAAAAAGAGAAGCCACCACAACAAGGGTCCACACCACAATGAAGAGTAGTCCCCACTCGCCATAACTAGAGAAAGCCCATGCACATCAGTGAAGACCCATTGCAGCCAAAAAAATTAAAAATTAAAAAAATTTAAAGAAAGAAGAAATGTGAATTCTCAGGGTCCACCCAAGACCTACTAAATCAAAAATTCTATGAGGGAGTTTCTGAGTATTAACATTCCCCTCCAGGTGATTCTAATGCATGCTCAAGTGTGTAAACCACTGGTTTATGAAATGGGTCCTTCCAAAAATCCCAGAAATTTTGAGAGAATCTGGCCTTTCTAATCTTGGTCTCCTAATCTTACATGTCATAAACCTCTACAATTTTCAATGGCCTTTGTTGGCTTTTCTTTCATGGTGTGTGTGTGTGTGTGTGTGTGTGTGTGTGTGTGTGTGTGTGTGTGTGTGTGTGTGTGTGTGTGTGTGTGTGTGTGTGTGTGTGTCTCTGTTTGATTTTTGTCTTGTTTTGTTGTTTTTTGGCCTCAAGGCAGACCTTTCAAATAGTAAGTGTTTTTGAGAGACTTAGAAACTTTATAACAACTCCCATTGTTCCCTTGCCCCCAGTAGGAATCACCCCAGATCTGCTTCCTGGGATCAGTCCAATAATTTCTCCCTGAGGATATCCCCTCTTCCCCAAGGTCATGCCCATGAGTCATGTGTGTGAGGTATGGGCAGAGATCAGGAAGCTGTGAAGCTGCATGGAGAGCACCTCCCAGAAAGATGGAAGACCTGAACTCTCTTCCCCCATTCGGGGCTAAAGGAAGGTGAGAGACTGAGGGTTTCCACACCTGCTGATAGGTCAATGGTAATTAGGTTCTTGGAAACACCTGCTGGAGGGTGGGGAGAATGAACAAGGGACCTAGACTTGATGGTACTAAGTCTAGTGTTGAAGGAGAGCCTCGCGAAGTAATGAGGGGGTGGGTGTGCTGTTAAAACAGCTGCTTCATGTTGCATGTAAAACCCAGTACTTTTAGCAGCCAAATATAGAACTGGCCTTGTGAGACAGAGAACAGAGGGTAAGTAAATTCACTTTAAAAATCACCACATAATCAATTCCCTACTTAATACCTTATTTGGCAACATTCACTGAGCATGTGCTGTTATCAGAGCTGCTGTTCCAAGTTCTGGGGTTACCGAGATGTTGAAAGTATGATGTAGTTAGTTGAGGGGGAAGCGGAAAAAAATGAATGATGATAAATCTATAACAGAGGTATTTCTAAAATGTTATGAGAATCCTAAGAAAGGAGGAATTTATTCTGCATGGGAGAAATGGTGACAGGAGTGACAGAGAGGGTGACATTTGAGTGGGGTTTTTCTAGGACTGAGAAGGTATGAACAAAATTCCAAGAAACCAACATGGAATTAAATAAATATATGGCATGTTTAAGGCTGTAATCCATTAAGAGCTAGTGGTTCATCAGAGGTGGAGATACTGATTTGCAAGGCAGGTGGAGGTTGTTTTACAGCCCTGTATGACATGCTGAGTTGCATGCACATGTGTGTGTTTCTACCCTGACTTGACCCACAAAGTATTGGATATAGCTCCCAATGGACTCTGGTGAGCATCACTACAAGAATAGATGTGAAAGGGGAATGTGATATTTTCAGCATTTAGAAAGGTTTCATGTGCAGGTGTGTAGAAGGTGTCCTGGAGCAAAAGAAGATGGAAGTGAAAAATAAGAAGTGAGTGATCTCTAAGAGATAATGGATTTTGGGAGGTCAGGTGAGAGCGGGTGGAGATTGAAAGGAAGCGGGGGGAGTGTAGAAGCCACTTAACCCTCACCTATCACCGCTATCTCTCACCCTCTTGTCCTTCTTCACCTTTGTTCCCCGTCCCTGCCCTGCCCACCACCTTCCCATTACCCTTCTTTCACTCATTCTATTCCCCAATTTTTCCTTGCAATGTCCTTCCTGCCTTTAATTAGTCATCCATTTCCATTTTTTTTCCTTCAGCATTGTTTGTTCTCTTCTACATTTGAATTCAATATCATCTTCAAAAATTGCTGTCCTTTCGGAAGAGCTTTGCCTCCTTCAAACTATATATTCATCTATTTCTACACTAATTAAATAGTTACGCCTCTGCCACTTGTCTCCACATGTGACTTGGGTGAGGGGAGCATGCAGTCAACACCTGGTATTATGATCTGTACACAGGGATGTCCGTCATATCAACCTGGACAACTGAACTGAGCCCCTGAGCACTAAAAGGACAAGTAATAACCAGGCATCCCTGCCTGTGGTTTGTGTTCTTTAGGTGTATGGAGAAGACACCATGGATTCAGGGAACCTCACGTGGGTGTCAGAATTTGTCTTGCTAGGGTTCTCACAGACTCAGGAGCTCCAGCTCTTCTTGTTTCTGGTGTTCCTGTTTGTTTACACCACCACTGTCATGGGAAACCTCCTCATCATGGTCACGGTGACCTCTGATTCCCGGCTCCACATACCCATGTATTTTCTGCTCCGAAATCTGGCTGTCATAGACCTCTGCTATTCCTCAGTCACTGCCCCAAAGATGCTGGTGGACTTCCTGGCTGAGAATAAGACCATCTCCTACCAGGGCTGCATGGCCCAGATCTTCTTTTTTCACCTCTTGGGGGGTGGGACTGTCTTTTTTCTCTCAGTGATGGCCTATGATCGCTACATAGCCATCTCCCAGCCCCTCCACTATGTCACCATCATGAACACTCGAATGTGTGTGGGGCTGGTGGTGGCTGCCTGGGTAGGGGGCTTTCTCCACTCCATTGTCCAGCTGGTTCTGATGCTCCCATTGCCTTTCTGTGGCCCCAACATCCTGGATAACTTCTACTGTGACATTCCACAAGTGCTAAGACTTGCCTGCACGGACACCTCCCTCCTGGAGTTCCTTATGATCTCCAACAGTGGGATGCTGGTCCTCATCTGGTTCTTGCTCCTTCTGATCTCTTACACTGTCATCCTGCTGATGCTGAGGTCCTACTCAGGGCAGGCGAGGAGGAAGGCGGCTTCCACCTGCACCACCCACATCATTGTCGTGTCTCTGAGCTTCATTCCCTGTATCTATATCTATGCCCGGCCCTTCACCTCCTTCCCTATGGACAAGGCTGTGTCCGTCAGCTACACGGTCTTGACCCCCATGCTCAACCCCATCATCTACACCCTGAGGAACCAGGAGATGCAGGCAGCCATGAAGAGATTAGGCAAGCGCCTAGTGATTTCCAGTAGGGAGTGAACTTAAAAATAGGTTGACTTTAAATGACAAATCTTTCTGAACCTTTGTTTTTTCATGTGAGGAGTGGAGGAAAGGTTATGGAGAATGGCAGTTGAGATTAAACTAATATTTCTATAAACACTCTCCTGTGTCAGATATTGTGTTAGGCACTGTCACACTTTTGTCTCATTCTTCCAAACCTGGCAGTGGATATGTAGTAGATTCTCCAGTAGTTTCTCCGCAAGTGTATACCCTGGTCTCCTAGGGTCACACTCCTTGTTGTATTCATGATGTACGGGCAGCAGCTGGGAAACTGATGCTGCAGAGAAAGGATCTCAGAAAAGAGTTAAGGCTGAAAGGGTCTCCTATTCTGGGCTGAAGGAAGATGAGAGACCAGGGTTTTCTCACCAGTAGTTAGAGCAACTCTAAGAAGTATTCAGAATTACTTGTTGGAGAGTGCAGAGAATAAACAAGTGACATAGACTTTATAGTAGTAAGTCTAAAGTGTGAGGAGAGCCTCGGAAAGTAATGCAGGGGAAACGTGGTGTTGAAAACAGATTCCTCAAGTTGCATGTGCAAAACCAGGCTTTTAACAACCAAGTGAAAATATGACCCTGTGATTTAGAGGGAGGATGCTGACATCAAAGAATAAGGGAATACACCACAAAATTTTCCACATGGTCACATTGAACAAGATCACATAGTTACCTACTAATACATTAAGTTAGCAAACTTTTTTTTGAGCAGCAGCTAAATCAGTGTTGCTATTATGGATGCTGGCGCTACTAAGTAATTGAATTTACAATCTAGTTCAGTGAGACATCAGAAAAATGATAAAAGCTATAACAGAGGTACTTATAAAATGTTATCGGAACTCAGAGAAATGAGGGATTAGTTCTGCATGGGAGATATAGCAGAGTCACAGAGAAGGCGATATCTGAGAACTTTAGGTTGAGAAGGTAGTAGAATGTATTTTAGGAAACAGAATTCATTTCCAAAGCTACAGAAATAACCAAGCATATGGCAGATGTGAGAGGCTATGAATTCCTTGAACAGCAATCAGTTCCTGGGTAACAAGGATACTGATTAGAAAGGTAGACGGAGGCTACACTATAGAGCTTGGTATGGCATACTGAGAAGGATTTGCGTGCACATAAGTATGTTTTTCAACCCTGAATTAACCCACAAAACACATTAGGCAGCTTCTAAGAGTCTGAGTTTTAAGCTGTGAGCCTTTGATAGTCACTAAAACAATATAATGAGGAGGGAAGGTGATCAAATATAAGTTTAGAAAGTTGTCTCTGACAATGATATAGAATATGGACTGGAGTAGAAGCAGATGGAAGCAGCAGGATGAGATTAAAATGACCTCCGATGGACAATAGACTGCAGGAGGCAGGTTGCGGGGGTTGGGGGGAGGGTAGTGAGACAAGGCAGGGGAATGTGGAGGCCACTTAACCCTCACCTGTCACCTCTGTCTCTCACCCTCTGTGTCCTTCTTCACCTTTGTTCCCAGTCTCTCCCCTGCCCCTCCACCTTTCCATTGCCCTTCCTTCCTTTCCCTTTCTCCTACTCTCCCCTCTTTATCCTTTGTCTATTTTATTTCTCTTCTTTCAACATCTTCCTTTGTCTTCTATCCTTGTATTCAGTAACGTCTTATAAATTCTTGTTCATTTCAGAAGAGCTCTTCCAGTCCCCTTCACACAATAGCCATTACTCATTTCTTAATCCAGAGAATCTCTCCTCCACTTCTCTTGTCTCAGTATACACACCATATATCCCGTTACCTCACCCAGTAAGGGGCCACCTACATCAGTGAGGGGCGTTCACCCACCCATCAGTCAACACCACATGTTTTTGAGTATTGACTATCAGCAAAGATGGGCAAGCAGGGCACCAATAAATCATAAAATCCATATTTATACCTCTGGAGCTTAGAGTTGAATTATGGAGGGAAAACATAGACACATGAAAAGTTCATTAATATTATGATGTGTTCACTGTTGTGTGAGAAATGATTGGTACAAAAATGTATTAGAGATTCAAGGAAGGGAGGGTGTCTTTAGAGTAGGAGACTACACAGAGGAGAGTGATTACCATTTGTTATTCAAGACACTGTTCTAGGAAACTTATGTGTAATTTTATTGAATCATCTAGAAAGTTCTATAAAGAAAACATTTTTATTTATTTATTTATTTATTGGCTGTGTTGGGTCTTTGTTGCTGCACATGGGCTTTCTCTAGTTGCAACGAGCGGGAGCTATTCTTCGTTGTGGGTGGGCTCCTCATTGCCATGGCTTCTCTTGTTGTGGAGCACAGGCTCTAGGTGGGTGGTCTTCAGTAGTTGCGGCACATGGGCTCAGTAGTTGTGGCTCACAGGCTTAGTTGCTCTTCAGCACGTGGGATATTCCTGGAGCAGGGATTGAATCCATATCCCCTGCATTGGCAGGAGGATTCTTAACTGCACCACCGAGGAAGTCCCTAAAGAAAACATTTTTATTCCCACCTTACAAATGTGGAAACTGAGGCTGAGAGAGATTAATTTCCTCAGGGTCAAATCTCAAGGAAATGGAAATTTGACTGCGGGTCTGTTGGATTCTGTCTTCCCATCACTGTATTACACTGAATCTTTGAAAGGCAGGTTGTACTTGTCTCTGGATGGTTTTATGATATCTCATGAATGTATATTCCAGCACCAACTTGTACATGCTCCAGAGGCAAGGCCATTAAATCAGCACCTGGAATTATGATCTGGACATAAAAGTCCATCATCTAGACCTGGACACTCAGTTTGAGCCCCTGAGCACTAATGCATCTCTGTTCTGTGGTTTGTGTACTTTATGTGCATGGAGAAGACACCATGGAATCAGGGAACCTCATGTGGGTATCAGAATTTGTCTTCCTGGGGCTCTCACAGATTCAGGAGCTCCAGCTCTTCTTGCTTCTGATGTTCCTGTCTGTGTATATCACCACTGTCATGGGAAACCTCCTCATCATGGTCACAGTGACCTCTGATTCCCAACTCCACACACCCATGTATTTTCTGCTCCAAAACCTATTTGTTATAGACCTCTGTTTCTCCTCAGTCAGTGCCCCAAAGATGCTGGTGGACTGCCTGGCTAAGAAGAAGACCATCTCCTACCAGGGTTGCATGGCCCAGGTCTTCTTCTTCCACTTTCTGGGAGGTGCCCTGGTCTTTCTCTCAGTGTTGGCCTATGACCGCCTTGTTGCCATCTCCCGGCCCGTCCACTATGTCACCATCATGAACACTCAGCTCTGTGTGGGGCTGGTGATGGCTAGCTGGTTGGGGGGCTTCATCCATTCCATTTCCCAACTGGCTCTGATGCTCTCTCTGCCTTTCTGTGGCCCAATATCCTATATAACTTCCTCTATAATGTCCCACAGGTGCTGAGCCTTGATTGCATGGACAACTTCCTCCTGGAGTTCCTCATGATCTGCAACAGTGGGATGCTGGATGTCATCTGGTTCCTCCTCCTCCTCATCTCCTACTCAGACATCCTGGTGATGATGAGGTTTCACTCAGGGCAGGCGAGGAGGAAGGCAGCTTCTACCTGCACCACCCACATCATCGTTGTGTCTATGATCTTCATTCCAAGCATTTACCTCTATGCCCAACCCTTCACCTCCTCTATGTACAAAGATGTGTTCATCAGCCAAGTATCATGACCCCCATGCTTAACCCCATGATCTACACCCTGAGGAACCAGGAGATGCAGGCAGCAGTGAAGAGATCAGTGAGGTGACAGCTGGTTTGTAAAAGGGAGTGACAGTGGGTCACTTCTCTTTGGCTTTGTTTTCCATTTGTAAGGTGGAAAGAGAGCTGCTGTATCTGTCCTCTTCACAGCTTGTGGGTGTGTTGTGAGAGTCATCATAGAAGTGATTGTGTATTGAAACTGAGCAACTTAGATTTTTAAGACAATGAATAATATCCTTAGTTTTGTTTGTGATGGATGATTTGAACACTCCTAGGACTAGGATGTTTTGTCATGGAAACATTGTGGAAAGCCACGCCCTCTTTTCTGCCTTCTTGGTGGACAGTTTCCTCATATTATGACAGCATTTTCCCAGAAGAATAGTTCCGTTTTCTGTATTTTGACGTCTTTTCCAGTACCCCATTTCACAATTGGATTGTTAAAAACTGCACAAGGTTTAGAGCTTAAGCCTTAAATTAGAGACCCTAACCTACCATTTAGCAATCAGGTGACCTCAGATGAGACACCTGGTCTCTCTTGGCCGCATGACATCTTCCTCAACACACTTGCTAAAATGAATATCTGACCCCAAATCTCCCAGCTTTGTCATAGGAATCAAATCCAAAAAATTGTGAGACGAGATTGAGTGAACCATGTAAATATATTTTACTTTATTTTCAAATTAGATATTATCATGATATTCAGATTTTTTCACTGTTCATTTTAATATAGTATAATAATTATCACAAAAGATATGTGGAAAATGCATGTAAGTTATAAAACACTATATTATATCATATGAACACTCATGTACGTGCTACTCAGTTCAAGAACTAGATGATACCAATCACTTCTACCTACCTATAGGACCTCTCCAGCACATCACTTCTGCTCAGATGAAACCACTTTCTTGAATTTGGTGTTTATCATTCCATTGCTTATAAAAACAATTTTATCACATTTTAACATAATCAATATATTTTGTATTGGGTTTTTTTGTTTGTTTGTTTATAAATATCAGACTGTAATCAAAAGTGGGGTCCAGCTGCTTGCCTCTCAAAAACCAATAAAGATGCAAGCCTGATGGAAAGGAAAGTTTGCTTTATTTTGGATGCTGGCAACTGCAGGGGAGGGCAGACTCCTGTCCAAAGGCTGATTTCTGCCCCGCCCCCCCCCCAACTGATACTCAGTGGGCAAGAGTTTTATACGCAGAGGGAGGGGACTGCATGCAGAAACAGCACAGTCAGCTCTGACAGTCATTTTGAAATTGGTCATTGGTTATCTGATCAGCATTGTCTTGATTGTTTTAAGTATAGATAATCTTCGGTTCCAGGGTGGGTTTGTTCCCATTTCCTTGAGGCCAATTCTTGGAATTTTGGCAGCTTATGTCATGGTTACAATCTAATCATTATGTAGCTAAGTCTTCCATTTGGTGGGGGTTTCAGTGTCTACAGGACAGCTCAAAGGATATGCCTCAGAATATTATCTATAGCCCTTGAAGAGGAACTAAAGGTCCTTGACTATGTTTAATGACTGAAGTATTATTATTTAGTCTTGTTGGACTGTTTTCCTTTGTTTCTGCATTTTTCCATTTCTCTGATTAAAATTATTCTTTGGCTAAAGTTTTTCTACAGACAAAAGCCAGGTGGAGGACACTGGAGGGGAAGGACCATAGAGTACTGGTCCATTTCAATACTGTACATTCTGGGATTTGCTTTTTTTCACTCAACATTATGTATCTAAATACCACATATTATTCTGTTTGGCTGTAGTTCATTAATTTTCACTGCTGTATAATATTTCATTGTGAGAACAAGCTTATCTGGGTTGTTCCCAGTTTTTGCCCTAGTAAAAGCAGGGCTCTTTTGAATATTCTTCTGCTTGTCTTCAGCTGTTATGTTAGGAGCTATGGGTCATATACCTTGAAGTGGAATTGCTGAATCATGATATCTTCAAAGATTTACCTTTACAGAATAGTGCTAAGTTGTTTTCCAAAGTTGTTGCACCAAATTACTTGTTCTTAAGCAGCACTGAAGTATTCCCATTGATTCACATCCTCCTAACAGTTGATACTGTCAGACTTTATTTTTTCCAATTGAGTAAAAATGGTAGTTTAATGTAGTCTTAATTTTCATTTTTCTAACATTTCTTTCCATATTTTTTTGTATTCAGGTATTATATGAATGTATTTTTTTCTCCTTTATATTGGCTATTTCTTGTTAATGTAGGAATTCTTATATAATTTGGTTATTGATCTATGGTCAGTTATATTTATTACAATACCTTCTCCAAGTTTGTGGTTGGCCTCTTTATTTTTGGTGGTAGTTTTCATGTAGTCATGTATATCAATTTTTCATTTTAGTATTAGCTTTTATTGAGATCTAATTTTTAAAAATTTCTTCTTTCTCAGTGGACAGATACGTCCTCTCAAAGGATGTTAATTGTATAAACTTTTCTTCTATGTCTTATGTCACTTCTGTTTGCTTCTCATTCATTTTTCTGTTTATTTTACTTTGTCCTTTTGTGTTAGTAGCCATCCTTACACTCCTGGTGATCCTTGGCTATCTACATTTAAGAGCAAGGCAACAAAAAATTAATTGGTACCTCTATGTAATGAAGCTTTAAACTTTACCTTAGGGGTTCAGGTGGAAATCAGCTATTTCCTGGGGGGCCCCCAGGAAGAAATTCCTGCCTGACCTCCTCTCATTTACATTACTCACATTTGAGTTTGTGACCTCCACTGTTAGAAGAGTTTTCCTGTATAAGACAGACTTTGCATCCCTGTCAACATTCTCTTGTCTTTGGTCCATCATGTTCATTCCTGTTTCCAGGTGCTTTATAAGAAGATAGCCTTGTTCTTGGTTGTCTCCCCAAAGCCATTCCCAACCACATCCCCCTTGCTTGTCCCCTACTATAAGTGTTCACTGTTCTAGAACACTTAGAAGCTAGGAGTGCTCATGTGCTCATGTGATCCAGGAATGAGAATTACAACAAACAGTGTATTAGTTAGCCTAGGAGACTCTGGGAAAGATTTCTCCTCCAGGAGTAGAGGCAAGAGATGTAGGACAAGAAAGAAAATTCCCCCCAACCCGTTTCCTCACCTCCAGCCTTTGAATGAGATGTGTGAGGACATACATCATAATGAAGCATGGAGGCCATCTAGGCTCATGAGGGAGAAGCGAAGGGCACCACGGATTCACTGAACCAGTGTTATCAACCAGTGATATCACTGAGCTGTGGGTCCCTGTTGGCTCATTGGCTTTCACTCCCTGATTTTTCTTAATTACCTGTTTATCTTCCTCCTTCTTTTATTAGCTCCCATCTCCTTTTCCCTTTCTCCTCTAGCTCTTCACTCTCCTCACATCTTTAATGATTTTGAAGCTGGGATGGGCTGAATCACAAACACAGAACAGTTTAAACCCCTGTCTGCCCTCATTAAGTCTTTTTGGAAACAGGATGGGGTATGAATAAAGAGAGGAGCTGCACCACTATGTCCATCATCTCCACTCTCCCCTCTCTCCTCCTCCCTGCTGCCAGAGAGACCCTCATCTGTAGGTCATTCTTCTGCATAATGTCCTCCACTGGCTTCTCACCTCCCTCAAGGTGAAACCTAAATGTATGAGCCTGCTCTCTTAACAGTATTCACAGTGATCCCTGCCTCCTCTCCCCCAAAAAGTCCCACCACTTCCCCTGTGCTCCAGCCGTGTCGAGCCACTGAGGGTACATGGGGTTTATGCTGTGCCATTTCATCTCTGGAGCTCTGTTCTCCCTGCCAGAAACACACTTTCCCTCCTTTGTCTGCCTAACACACTTGCACTTCACCTCTGTTTAAACATCATCTCATCTCTGAAGTCTTCCTTCTCTTCCAGTCATGCTTATTTGCTCAGCCTTTTAACCTCTGAGCATTCCCCTGGTAGAGCTATCTCCTCTCTGAAGTGCATTTATATGTTTCTGGGTCTGTTTTCCCCATCACCCTGCGATCTGAGGGGAGAATGTATGTCTTATTTTTATATCCTTAGCATTGAGCATTGAGGCGTACCCAGTCTGCCTCTCATTGCTCTCCTGCCCTTAAAAAAGGATGTTTCAGTTATGTTAACAAATATTGATCTAAAACAAATAGACTACCAACTATTTCCCCAGTTATGACAGGTTTATTCAGGATCAGCAGAGAACTGCAATTCAGTGTCTGCACCCATGATGAGCCACGTGCAAGTCCCCCGTGGGGAGGGAGAAGAATGCACTTAGAGAGAGAAAGGAGAGTGGCAGGCTACAGTAAACAAAGTGTCCATGGCTTTTCATTGGCTGAGTCCTTGCCAGGAAAGAAGAGGAGTTTTTCTTCTTCCTGCTGGGCTCTGCTATTGTCAGGGTGTGAGAGCTCCCCCTTCTGGTCTCTCAATTCAGCTTAACTGAAATTTCTGTTTATTAACTTTTTACACATTTATTGAGCTTTCACAATGGGCCAAGTACACTAACTCCAAAACAATAAGAAACATTGTAATCAATTTTTAAAACAAATAAATTACCCACAATCCTGCTCTAAGGAATCAACTTTGGGGTTGTGATGTGGTTTGGTAGACATTTCATACTTATTTATGTGAGTATACTCCTTGAGAGGAGAAATATATAAACTAGAAGATACAAGGGCATTCTTATTGAAAACCAAGTGAGAATGATAGTGAATTAATCCACATAATTTAATTAGTTACTGCTAATAATGTTACAGTTAGTGACATCTGACAGTCAAGGAGATTGAGAAGACCTATTTCCTTCACTAGCATCAACC
The DNA here is from genome assembly GCF_030028045.1 of Hippopotamus amphibius kiboko. Classification (NCBI taxonomy): domain Eukaryota; kingdom Metazoa; phylum Chordata; class Mammalia; order Artiodactyla; family Hippopotamidae; genus Hippopotamus; species Hippopotamus amphibius. Next base: position 26,202,119 of record NC_080202.1, on the reverse strand, counting down.
AGGCTCTTGACAAGAGCCTGGAGTTTAAAATGAACTAAAACTCTAAATATTGGGAAGAATTAGTGTTTTTAGAATCTCTTCTATGTAGAAAAAAACAGAGCTTAACATAGTTTTTTTTATAAACCCAAGAGGTTATATTTTGCTAGCTATAAGTATTTGTAACAAAAGAGTTCAGACCAACCTGGAAATCTCATGTAGAAATGAAAACTCTATCTAAGAATCACAGTTTTTATTGTACACCAAGATTCTAAAGTCAGTTAATTACAATTCTGAACAGTTCGTCATAATAAAATGGCATATGCACTTCCTGAACTAATCCTTTTATGAAAAGAGGGAACTTATTGAGTAATAATTCATATATAAACAGTACTAGAATGTTATAGATGGGTCAACAAAATTGTAAATGAATGGGAAATCAAACTTGAAATCTGGTTGACAAAATAAAAGAGAGAATTTACAATGTAGGATACAAACATTTTCCTACCTCTGATATTATCCAAGTTAAGATAAAAAAATTTTTTAAGTAAGTTGTCAAACCAATTGTCTTGATGGCTGTGAGAAAGAACTGTCCATTGTGCTGACAAGAGCAGTGAAACTCAAAGTCAGTGGTTCTCAGACTGTGGCCCCAGAGAAGCACTGTCAGCGTCACCTGAAAACTTGTTAGAAATGTGAATTCTCCAGCTCCACCAAGACCTACTAAATCAGGAATTCTGCTCGGGCATTTCTGAGTTTTAACATCCAGTCCAGGTAATTCTAATGGATGCTCAAGTGTGTGAACCAGTGAACTATGGAATGAGTCCTTCCAAAAATCCCAGAAATTTTGTTTCTTTTGGAGAGACTCCGTCCTTTCTGATCCTGGTCTCCTAATCCTACATGTCATGAATCTCTATAGTTTTCAATATCCTTGGTGGGTTTTTGTTTTCTTTTGTTATTTTGTGGGGGTTTTGTTGTTGTTTTGGATTTTTGTTTGTTTCTTTGTTCTTTGGCCTCAAGGTGACCTTTCCAATAGTAAGTGTTTTTGTGAGACATAGAAACTTTTTAACAACCCCCATGGTTCCCTTGCCCTCAGTGGGAATCATTCCAGTTCTGCTTCCTAAGCTCAGGTCAATAATTTCTCCCTGAGGATATCCCCTCTTCCCCAAGGTCATGCCCATGAGTCATGTGTGTGAGGTATGGGCAGAGATCAGGAAGCTGTGAAGCTGCATGGAGAGCACCTCCCAGAAAGATGTAAGACCTGAACTCTCTTCCCCCATTCGGGGCTAAAGGAAGGTGAGAGACTGAGGGTTTCCACACCTGCTGATAGGTCAATGGTAATTAGGTTCTTGGAAACACCTGCTGGAGGGTGGGGAGAATGAACAAGGGACCTAGACTTGATGGTACTAAGTCTAGTGTTGAAGGAGAGCCTCGCGAAGTAATGAGGGGGTGGGTGTGCTGTTAAAACAGCTGCTTCATGTTGCATGTAAAACCCAGTACTTTTAGCAGCCAAATATAGAACTGGCCTTGTGAGACAGAGAACAGAGGGTAAGTAAATTCACTTTAAAAATCACCACATAATCAATTCCCTACTTAATACCTTATTTGGCAACATTCACTGAGCATGTGCTGTTATCAGAGCTGCTGTTCCAAGTTCTGGGGTTACCGAGATGTTGAAAGTATGATGTAGTTGGTTGAGGGGGAAGCGGAAAAAAATGAATGATGATAAATCTATAACAGAGGTATTTCTAAAATGTTATGAGAATCCTAAGAAAGGAGGAATTTATTCTGCATGGGAGAAATGGTGACAGGAGTGACAGAGAGGGTGACATTTGAGTGGGGTTTTTCTAGGACTGAGAAGGTATGAACAAAATTCCAAGAAACCAACATGGAATTAAATAAATATATGGCATGTTTACGGCTGTAATCCATTAAGAGCTAGTGGTTCATCAGAGGTGGAGATACTGATTTGCAAGGCAGGTGGAGGTTGTTTTACAGCCCTATATGACATGCTGAGTTGCATGCACATGTGTGTGTTTCTACCCTGACTTGACCCACAAAGTATTGGATGTAGCTCCCAATGGACTCTGGTGAGCATCACTACAAGAATAGATGTGAAAGGGGAATGTGATATTTTCAGCATTTAGAAAGGTTTCATGTGCAGGTGTGTAGAAGGTGTCCTGGAGCAAAAGAAGATGGAAGTGAAAAATAAGAAGTGATCTCTAATAGATAATGGAGTTTGGGAGGTCAGGTGAGAGCAGGTGGGGATTGAGAGGAAGCAGGGAGAGGGGAGAATCCACTTAACCCTCCCCTGTCACCTCTTTCTCTCACCCTCTTGTCCTTCTTCACCTTTGTCCCCATTCTCTCCCTGACCCAGCACCTTTCCATTCTCCTTCCTTCCTTCATGCTATCCCTCATCTTCCTTCCTTATAATTTCCTTCCTCCCTTGAATTCTTCAGCTATTTCCATTTCTTTTCCTTCAACATTTTTTCTCTCTTCTGCCCTTGGATTCAATATCATCTTCTGAAATTGCTGTCTTTCAGAAGAGCTCTGTCTCCTTCAAACTATATATTCATCTATTTCTACACTAATTAAATAGTTACCCCTCTGCCACTCATCTGTACATATGATCTGCGTGAGGGGAGCCTCACCCAGTGGAGGGGCCACCTACCGTGGGGGATGGGGAAAATGGAATATTCCTGGTGTGCAGTTCTGGCCAAAGGCTCCACTGCATGGACCCGCACACCCAGAGCATTTCACCCACCTTGGAATTAACACCAGGTTCCTATTAATTACTGACCATGAGCAAGGATGGGCACTGCAGGGCACAAATAAATTGTGAAATCAAGACTATGTTTATAGCACATTATTGTTGAATCATGAAAGAAAAACATAGACATATGAAAAGTTCATTAACATTCTGATATGTTAACTGTTGCATGAAAGAAAAATGATTGATACAAAAATGTATTAGAGACTGGAAAGAGAGGAAGTCTTTAGAGTAGGAGACTACATAGAGGGGAGTGATTCCCGTTTACTACTCCAGACTCTGTTCTAGGAAACGTGTGTTATTTTATTCACTCCCCTAGACAAACTTATAGAGAAAACATTTTCTTACCGATGTGGAACCTGAGACTCAGATAACTTACTCAAGGTCAAATCTCAAGGAAATATAAAGTTCTGAAATTTGACTCTGGTTCTGTTGGACTCTAAGTGTCTCTGCATCACTATATTACACTGAATCATTGAAAATCCGATTGCATATGTCTCTGGATGGCTTTAAAATATCTCATGAATGTGTATGCTAGCATCAATTAGTGAACTCTCCAAAGACAAGGCCATTTATATCAGCACATGGTATTATGATCTGCACATAAGGATGTCCATCATCTGGACTTGGACAATGGCTTTGAGCCACTGAGCACTAGAAGGGCACATAGTAACTTCATGCATCTCTGTCTGTGGTGTGTGTTCTTTAGGTGAATGGAGAAGACACTATGGATTCAGGGAACCTCACGTGGGTGTCAGAATTTGTCTTCCTGGGGATCTCACAGACTCAGGAGTTCCAGCTCTTCTTGTTTCTGGTGTTCCTGTTTGTCTACACCACCACTGTCACGGGAAACCTCCTCATCATGGTCACGGTGACCTCTGATTCCCGGCTCCACATACCCATGTATTTTCTGCTCCGAAATCTGGCTGTCATAGACCTCTGCTATTCCTCAGTCACTGCCCCAAAGATGCTGGTGGACTTTTTTTATGAGACCAAGACCATCTCCTACCAGGGCTGCATGGCCCAGATCTTCTTTTTCCACCTCTTGGGGGGTGGGACTGTCTTTTTTTTCTCAGTATTGGCCTATGATCGCTACATAGCCATCTCCTGGCCCCTCCACTATGTCACCATCATGAACACTCGAGTGTGTGTGGGGCTGGTGGTGGCTGCCTGGGTAGGGGGCTTTCTCCACTCCATTGTCCAGCTGGTTCTGATGCTCCCATTGCCTTTCTGTGGCCCCAACATCCTGGATAACTTCTACTGTGACATTCCACAAGTGCTAAGACTTGCCTGCACGGACACCTCCCTCCTGGAGTTCCTTATGATCTCCAACAGTGGGATGCTGGTCCTCATCTGGTTCTTGCTCCTTCTGATCTCTTACACTGTCATCCTGCTGATGCTGAGGTCCTACTCAGGGCAGGCGAGGAGGAAGGCGGCTTCCACCTGCACCACCCACATCATTGTCTTGTCTATGATCTTCATTCCCTGTATCTATATCTATGCCCGGCCCTACACCTCCTTCCCTATGGACAAGGCTGTGTCCGTCAGCTACACGGTCTTGACCCCCATGCTCAACCCCATGATCTACACCCTGAGAACCCAGGAGATGCAGGCAGCCATGAAGAGATTAGGCAAGTGCCTAGTGATTTCCAGTAGGGAGTGAACTTAAAATAGGTTGACCCTAAATGAAAAATCTTCCCCCTGAACCTTTGTTTTTCCATGTGAGAAGTGGAGGAAAGTCTTTAGGGAGAATGGCAGTTGAGATTAAACTAATATTTCGATGTGTCAGGTATTGTATTAGGCACTTTCACACTTTTGTCTTATTCTCACAAAATTGACACTGGATACTATTATTGTATTAAACAATTTTATGAGAAAACTTAGAGAAGTGACATGCTCAATGGTGAACAGCAAGTGAGAGGCAGAGCTTGACCAGGAGATGGTTCCTCTGACTCCAAGTTTCGAGATAGGAGATGTGGGAGGGATTTGAAACTCAGGGTCTCCCACTATCACAGGGGGAAACTTAGAGAGTTCCTCATCTATGGATGAATACCTGTGATGAATGCTCAACACTTTCATCTCAACTCTGAAACAACCACATTCTTTTTTCTTCTCCCTGCCTCTCCACCTCATCCCCACTGTGGGTTTTTTTTTTCCATTTTAACCATTTTAAAGTGTACAGTTTAGTAGTGTTAAGTATATTTATGTTGTGCAACCAATCCCCGGAACTTTTTCGTTTGTAAAACTGGAACTCTGTATCCATTAAACAACAACCTGCTCTTTATTATTCCCCCTCCTCACTGTGCCTCGAACCCACCATCCCACTTTCTGTATCTGTGCATTTGGCTACTCTACTATCTCATAGAAGTGGAGTCAAACAATAGTTTTCTTTTTTTGTGACTGGCTTATTTCACATGGAGTGATGTCCTCAAGGTTCATAATGTTGTAGCCTATGTCAGAATTTTCTTTCTCTTTAAGGCTGAATAACGTTCCATTGTGTTATGTACACATATACATGTGTATGTATAGACCACTTTTGTTTATTCATTCATCCGTCAGTGGGCACTTGTGTTGTTTCCACCTATTTTTCTTTAAGAACTTTTATTGAGATATAATTGACATACAATAAACTGCATATATTTAAAGTTACAATTTAATATTTTTTCTTACTAGTAATGTATATATGGCAATCCCCATCTCCCAGTTCATTCCCCACCCCCACCCCCCTCCCCCCATGGTATTTATGAAGTGGTTTCACTTGTAACAGTGTCTAAACATTGGGTTGGCCAAAAAGTCCGTTCAGTTTTATTTGATTGATTGATTGATTGGCTGCATCGGGTCTTAGTTGTGGCATGCGGGCTCCAGAGCATGTGGCCTCTGTAGCTGTGGCACACAGGCTTAGTTGCCCCGTGGCACATGGGATCCTAGTTCCCTGACCAGGGATTGAGCTGGTGTCCCCTGCATTGCAAGCCTTATTCTTAAACACTGGATCACCAGGGAAGTGCCTGTTCAGTTATAAATAAAAATAAAAGACACATTTTTCTTTTTCACCAAGAACTCTACTGAACAACGTATTCATTAACTGAATGAATTTTTAGCCAGCCCACTATTTCCCATAAGGGTTTTTTCCCTTTAGATTTGTTTCTTTTCTACCAAACACTCCTTGGATAACCTGAAAACTATTCTACTTTCCCAACCCAGTCTTTACATCATGTGGATGACATGGCTGAGAGGAGGATGCTGTAGGGAGGATGCTGTAGTACGGTTGGGGAACCAAGACAGAGAGGGCAGGGCCATGTCTATTTGTGGTACAGATTTGAGGTATGGGTTCAGTCCAAAGCTGCCACCTCATGAGTTCTGGCCTTTCTCTTCGACTTCCTGCCCTGAGATGAGGCCTCCTTGAGGGCAGAGGCCACGCTTTATTCATCTTTAAACCCTCCTAGCACCTAGAACGGTATCTTATTCAGAGAGGTATTTCTACTTTTTCCTGCACCCTGTTCTTTCCCTGTCAAGTTCAGATCTACTTTTTATTTCTCTCTGTATAACATATTTATTTACTCCACCTTCTTTGAGGTATGCTTCCCTTTATAAAAGTCTTGGTTAATGTATAATGTTGCTCCAAAGTTAAGAAGATAATACAAAAGCTCTTTTGTTTCCTCTTCCCTCCCAGAAACCATCTCATCCAAGAAATAAATGGTATAGGCTCTTCAAGACATCGTGGCAGTTCTTAGTTTAGGCTTTCTCTACCTCTACCTCCCTGTCCCATTTCACACATTTCTCCTCATTCATGGTGGGTGTTTGGAGATGAGGGAAGAGAAAATGAACTGTTTCACGTTTGATCTGAGTGTCCCTCAGAAAAGCATTTCCTCCTCTCACACTAAAGTCCCTTAAATATCTGGCAAAATTTTTCTCATCCTCTAATTTGTCTCTTTCCAGATGTAGCATTGACATTCCTTCAATTGTTCCCATTGTGACAAGTTCCCTGATTCCACCATCCTGGCCATCTCCTCTGTATTTACTCTCGTATGACAACATCCCTCTTAAAATGTGATGTTCACCATATGACACACAGCTGCACAGATGATGTGAGCATTTTAGAAAACTATGATGGTCCTCTTTGAAATATATATCCATAAGGATGCTTTTGGTTGCAACTAACAGCATAACCAAATCACAGTGGCTTAAAGAATGAGGACATTATCTCATTTTAAAAGATTAGAGCATAGGCAATTCCACAGTTGGTTATTTCAGCAACTCAAACATTTTAGGCTCTATAATTTCTTGTCTTTCCCCTCATGATGGCAGTATGGCTGCCAACGCTCCAACCATCGTATCTTTATATCCAAATAATTCAGCAAGAACAAAGAGGAAAACATTCACTTTTTACAAATTCAAGTGATTCAGCCTTTAAAAAAAAAAAGATTGGTTAAAATTAGCATTGGTTTCTAGCAAAGGTTAGCCTTTGTGGGTTTTGCTTTTGTTTTTGTTTGTTGTTTGTTTGTTTGTTTTTGACTGCGTTGGGTCTTCATTGCTGTGGATGGACTTTCTCTAGCTGTGGAAAGCAGGGGCTACTCTTTGTTGTGGTACTCAGGCTTCTCAGTGCGGTGGCTTCTCTTGTTGCAGATCATAGGCTCTAGGCACTCGGGCTTCAGTAGTTGTGGTGCATGGGCTTAGTTGCTCCACAGCATGTGGGTTCTTTCCCGACCAGGGATAGAACTTGTGTCCGGCAAGTCCCGTGTGTATTTTTTTTAAGAAGCCGTTTTGCTAAATTATTTTTATTTGGAAATTTTCAAACAGATTTAAGACTTCACACTTGTTAAATTGTATAATTGTTGGCTTCTCCAAGTGAAGCTCAAAAATACTTGAAAATAGCTGTAACATCCGCCTTAGGAGAGATAGTGTTTGTTCCAGCTTGCTTTTTTATGGTGAAATAAACTACTTTTCCAATGCGGGGGCAGGGGGAGGTGGTGGTGAAGAAGGACAGGAAAGGCATTCGTGTGCTTTTTTTTTTTTCTTTTACCAGAGGAGAAGATTTTTTCTAGAACCATTCCAGCAGAATTTCCTTATGACTCACTGGCCAGAAACTGGGTCATATGGTCAGTCCAGTCTACAAAGGGGAATGGAAAGTGCATGGATGGCTGTTTCAGCCATAAAGAAGGAGGTTGGAAATGGTAACTGACAGTGTCTGCCACACAGGTATAAGCCCCTGGTAGCAGGATGGCAGAGACATGATTGGCCTGAGTCAGAAACTTTAACAATGAGCAAAGTTCGTCATAGGGCATAAAATCAAACGCCTAGAGAAGCTGACAGATAAGATGAATAAGTTCGGTGGGCCCAGTGAAGACTAAGGTGAACTAGAGGGAACATATCCAGGCCAGAGGGCAAGTCCCACTCCTCGTGCTCTTCTCCACCCTCATGCAGAGCTCCAGTATCTAAATTCTTACAGAACAATCAGAAGGATTTCATTTAGAGATACTTAACAGTCCCAGATGAACAGTCCAGGCCATCTTCCCAAACTGATATTCTAGGATCTTCTCACAAAACAACTGATCCTATCATCCTAAACGGAAGTCTCAATGAATACAGCTACATCCACGCTGTCTTGACTGGTAGAGTGGGACAATAATAGGCGTTGAAGCTATGGGACTCAGATCCCAGCTCTTCCTCCTCTTGGTTGTGTTCCTTTTAGATATCATTGAACCTCAACATCTTTAGCTACGCTTGGCACATAGTGGGTGTTCAATTAGTGTTAGTTCCTTCACACATTTCCATTTACCATTTTTCTTAACTTCCCATCAATACTTTAAAATTAAGCCAAGCTAGTTAGGCATCTGATTCCTTAGAATCTGAACATTTGTGTTAAGTAATGCTCTCCAGTCATTTTGTTTATATGATCAGTGAAAACAGCTCTCTTAGGAGTTGTTGGCGGAAGGTGGTATATCATATCACAGTAGATTAATTACGGTCCAGAGATTACTTCACTTCTCAGCATCTTTTATCCCTTAATTTTGCCATTCCACAGTACTTATTTTTTTAATAACTGAATTTGCAGAAAATTTATTATACCATATTGAAACGGGAGAGGAAACATTAACATAAAGTGCAAACAATTACATCTTTTGTCTTCCCCTCTAATCTGTTTTATTCAATAGAGTTGAATCCACAGTACTTATAATCAAACTCGGGGATGATTTAAGTGTGAGGAGAGAAAGATCTCCATAAATCTCGTCTATGAAGTTTACTCCACATGTGATCCATTGAAAGTGGTGTATCACTCAGGGATCCACCAGGGAAACAGGACCAGTACTATATGGAAATGTTGGGAAGGAGGAAATTTTCCTCTACCATTCTAGGTTCTTCTGGCTGGTCTTAGAATGAAATTGACATGAGACAGATTGACAGGAGAGAATCAAACAAAGTTTGAGAACATATGTGCATGGGAGAGACCCAGGCAGACTGAATAACTCACCAAAATGGCTGAAACCTTCACCTTAAATACCATCTTCAGCTAAACACAAAAGAAGGTATTGGAGATAGAGGTGTGGACAACCAAAAGAGGAAAAAAAATTGACATGGAGATGGAAAAGCAAATACTGGGTAAATTAATACTTGCTGGACCATGTAGAGACAATGGAGCACAGATCTCTAAGCCCTGTCCCCTCTCCCCAACACACCTAGCCTACATTCTTTGCAGGTGTCTCTGGTGATAGATCCATTCTGGGAACAGGTCCTCTATCTAAATTCTTTTTGCAGCTAAAGGGGAAAGTCAAAATTTCTTCTTGAGTCTTTTTGGGCCTTGGTTGTGTTCAGCTCAAAATAATCCACATGCCAAAGAAACAAAGAGACATTTTGGAGTGGCAAATCTGGAGAGAGAGAGACAGAGTGAGAGAGAGAGAGAGAGAGAGATTTATTGCAAGGTATTGTTATTGGCTTACATGATTGTGAGACTGGCTAGGCAAGTATGAAATCTGTAGGGCAGGCCAACAGGAGGAGCAGGCTGGATCTCTCAGGCATGGAGCTGAAGTCCAGAATTTCACCTTCTTCAAGGAAATCTTAGTTCTTCCCTTAAGGCCTCTTAACTTATTGAATCAGGCACATCCAGATTAACTAGGATAACCTCCTTTACTTAAAATCAACTGATTATTAAAAAAATAAAATATAAAAATAACTGATTATAGAATCAATCACATCCACAAAATATCTACACAGCAACACCTAGGTTCATGTTTGAATAACTGAGAATTATAGACTAGTCAAGTTGACATATAAAATAAACCATCACATGGGGGGAATAATTAACCACCAATGAGGCTGAGATCCTTCAATGAGGATGTAAATTAAGTTCCTTCTAAATGTATCCTGTATCCATTTAGCAGTTTGAAGTTAAGTCTGACAAATATATATTTTCTTAGATATGTGGCACATAGAGAAATCTTTTTCTCAGCTCAGTGTCCGTGACTGGGTCTTTATCATAATTACTCCTTTGCAGCCATTCTGGGCTTTGGAAGTCATTATTACATTGATTAGTGGATGCAGTGAACAGATGAGGATTGGTGAACATTTTACAGAATCACATGTGCCCTGACAGGGGAATATATAAACTGGAACATATCTGGTTTCTCTTACTGAAAGCTAAATCAGAATCAGAAATCAAAATCACCCATATGATAGTCAATGAGATGCACAAGTCCTGTGCCTTCCCCAGAATCAATCAAGACTACTTTTCTAAGTGACTTAATTTTATTTTATTATTTTTTTCTTAGTGACTCAATTTTAAAATGGACTAAGGCTCTAAATAAGAATAAGTATTTTTTTAAATCTACATCTCTTGCATGTAGAAGAGCTTCACATTGTACTCCTCTGTCACAGGAAGATACTCTATTTTGCAAAGAACAAACATTTGCCGTGAAATAATTCAGACCAACCAGACAGTTTTTACAGCATATCAAGGTTACAATGCCAACTAATTCCAGTGTTGATCAATTCCTCATAATGAGAAATATATGTTTCCTGTACTGACCTTCTATTAAAGGTAGCAAGAGTTCACAGGAAAAGAATGCTGGCATTTTATAGATGATGTACAAACATGGGTATGGGTGGTGAATCAATATTGGGTCTTTGGTTAGCAAAATAAAGGACAAGGTTTACAGGGCAGGAAGTTTCCATTGTAGTATACATTTGCTATCTACGACTTTCTCTAAGTAAATATCAACTAGGCTTAAAAATAGAAGAATAGGAGAAACAGAAGAAGGAGGAGAAGAAAGAGAAAAAGCAAGAAAGAAACCAAACCAGTTATTTATAAGATTCCAGGAGAAAGAGGACAGTCCCTGTGCTGAGGAGCAAGTCTGTGGTTCTCAAAGTGTGGTCCCCGAAATAAGGGCATCAGCATCATCTGAGAGCTTCTTACAAAAGCAAATTCTTGACCTTACCATTGACCAACTGTATGAGAAATTCTGGAGCTGGGGCACACGAATTTGTCTTTTAATAAGCTGTCTACGTGATTGTCTTAAGGGTAAGAAGCACGGGTCTAAGAGATAGGTTATTCTAAAGCTCCCAGAGAGTCTGGTTCTTTTGAAGAGACTCTTGTTCCTTTGGATCTTGGCCTGAGAACCCTACATTCTACAAATCTATAAAATTGTATTGTCCTTGGTCCTTCTGGCCTCCAAGGAATAACTCTTAATGATTATGTGTTTTTGAGACATTTTGAAGGTTTTTAATAACTCCCATTGCTCCCTTGCCCCCAGTGGTAATCAGCCTAGCCCTGCTTCCTGAGCCGAGTCCAGTTGTTTCTCCCCAAGGATATTCCCTCTTCCCCTACAGGTATACAAAAAACAGGGTCACACCTGTTTTTGTATACCTGATGTAAGGGAAGTGGCTGGGAAACTGAAACTGTAGAAAAAGGATCTCCAAGAAGATGGAAGACCTGAAGACGCTCTCCCATTTTGGCTGAAGAAAGGTGAGAAATCAGGGTTTCTCCCCTGTAGATAGAGCAGCTGTAAAGCATCCAGAATTACTTGTTGGAGCGTGCAGAGAATAAATAAGTGACATAGACTTCATGGTAGCAAGTCTAAAATGTGAGGAGAGCCTCAGAAATTAATGCAGAAAAAATGAATTGTTGAAAACAGATTCCTCAAGGTGCATGTGCAAAACTAGGCTTTTAACAACCAAGTGAAAACTTGATCCTGTGGTTTAGAGGGAGGATGCTGACATCAAAGGGCAAGGGACTACACCACAAGATTCTCCATATGGTCACATTGAACAAGATCACATACTTACCTGCTAACTCATTATGTTAGCAAACTTGTTTTAGGAACTGCTAAATCAGTTGCTGTTATAGGTGCTGGCGATACTAAGTTACTGAATTTAAAATCTAATTCAAAGGGACAACAGAAAAGAAATGATACATGCTATAACAAAGGTACTTATAAAATGTTATTGCAACCCAGAGAGGTGAGGGATTGATTTTGCATGGGAGAAATGGAGAAGGGGTCACAGAGAAGGTGATATCTGAGGACTTCTAGGTTGAGAAGGTAGTAGAAGGTACTTCAGGAAACAGAATTCATTCCTAAAGCTTCAGAAATAACCAAGCATATGGCATATATGAGAGACTATGGATTCCTTGAACAGCAATCAGTTCCTGGATAACAGGGATACTGATTAGAAAGGTAGGTGGAGTCTACATCTTATACCTTGATATGACATGCTGAGAAGAAGTTGTGTGCACGTAGGTTAGCATGTGTTTCAACCCTGAATTACCCCACAATTTTAAGCTCTGGGCCCTTGATAGTCATTAAAAGGTTATAATGCGGGAGGAAGATGATCAGATATGAGTTTAGAAAGGTCTCTCTGACAGTGACATAGAAGACGGACTGGAGTGAAGGCAGATGGAAGCAGAAGGATGAGACTAAAATGACCTCTGATGGACAATAGATTGCAGGATGCTGGTGGGGGAGGGGAATGAGACAAGGCAGGGGAGTATGGAGGCCACTTAACCCTCACCTGTCACCTTTATCTCTCACCCTCTGTGTCCTTCTTCACCTTTGTCCCCATTCCCTTCCCTGCCCCTCCACCTTGCCAGTCCCTTTCCTTCCTCTTCTACTCTCTTAACCTCCCCTCTCTATTCCTTTGTCTATTCTATTTCCCTTATTTCAACATCTTCCATTGTCTTCTAACTTTGTATTCAGTAACGTTTTATAAATTCTTGGGCTTTTTAGAATAGTTCTTCCAGTCCCCTTCATCCAGTATCCATCACCCATTTCTTCCAGAGATTCTCTCTCCCCCATCTCATGTCTGAACACACACACCCACACACCATACATGTCCTGGCCTCACTCAGTAGGGGGCCACCTACACCAATGAGGGAAGCACTCCCTATATGCTTACCCACCCAGCAGTCAGCATCACATGCTTTTTTAGTATTGACTATGAGCAAAGATGGGCACTGCAGGGCATAAATAAATTGTGAATCAAGACACGTCAGTAGCACGTTATGTTTGAACTGGAGAGGAAAAATCTAGAAACATGAAAAGTTTATTAACATTTTGATGTATTGTGTTGTATGAGAAATGATTGGTGTAAAAATGTATTAGAAACTGGAAGAAGGGAGGATGTCTTTAGAGTAGGAAACTACACAGAGGAGACATTGCTATTTATTATTTCAGGCACTGTTCTAGGAATCTTATGTGTTATTGAATCCCCTAGACATTCTATAAAGACAATATTTTTATTCCCACCTTACAGATGTGGAAACTGAGACAGAGAATTTGAATAACTTAACTCTGTGGCAAATCTCCAAGAAATAGAAGCTCTGGAATTTGACTACAAGTCTGTTGGACTCCAAGTATCTTCCCATCACTATATTACACTGAATTTTTAAAAAGCAGGTTGTATGTGTCTCTGGATGGCTTTAAGATATCTGATGAATGTATATTCCAGCATCAACCTGTACACACTCCAGAGACAAGGCCATTAAATCAGCACCTGGGACTATGATCTGCACATGAATGTCCACCACCTAGACCTGGACAACTCCATCTGAGCCCCTGAGCACTAATGCATCTCTGTCTGTGGTTTGTTTTCTTTATGTGTATGGAGAAGACACCATGGATTCAGGGAACATCACGTGGGTATCAGACTTTGTCTTCCTGGGGCTCTCACAGATTCAGGAGCTCCAGCTCTTCTTGTTTCTGGTGTTCCTGTTTGTCTACACCACCACTATCATGGGAAACCTCCTCATCTTGGTCACAGTGACCTCTGATTCCCAACTCCACACACCCATGTATTTTCTGCTCCAAAACCTCGCTGTTATAGACCTCTGTTTCTCCTCAGTCACTGCCCCAAAGATGCTGGTGGACTTCCTTGCTGTGAGGAAGACCATCTCCTACCAGAGTTGCATGGCCCAGGTCTTCTTCTTCCATTTTCTGGGAGGTGCCATGGTCTTCTTCCTCTCAGTGATGGCCTATGACCGCCTTGTTGCCATCTCCCGGCCCCTCCACTATGTCACCATCATGAACACTCAGCTCTGTGTGGGGCTGGTGGTGGCTAGCTGGGTGGGAGGCTTCATCCATTCCATTTCCCAACTGGCTCTGATGCTCCCACTGCCTTTCTGTGGCCCCAACATCCTAGATAACTTCTACTGTGATGTTCCACAGGTACTGAAACTAGCCTGCACAGACACTTCTGTCTTAGAGTTCCTCATGATCTGCAACAGTGGGATGCTGGATGTCATCTGGTTCCTGCTCCTCCTGTTCTCCTACTCAGTCATCCTGGTGATGCTGAGGTCCCACTCAGGGCAGGCAAGGAGGAAGGCAGCTTCTACCTGCACCACCCACATCATCGTTGTGTCTATGATCTTCATTCCAAGCATTTACCTCTATGCCCGGCCCCTCACCTCCTTCTCCATGGACAAGGTTGTATCCATCAGCCACAGCGTCATGACCCCCATGCTCAACCCCATGATCTACACCCTGAGAAACCAGGAGATGAGGGCAGCTGTGAAGAGATTAGGGAGGCGCGGGCTGGTTTGTAAAAGGGAGTGACAGTGGGTCACTTTTCTTTGGCTTTTTTTTTCCATTTGTAAGGTGGAGAGAGAGCTGCTGTATCTGTCCTCTTCACAGCTTGTGGATACGTTGTGAGGGTCATCATAGAAATGATTGTGTATTGAAAATAAGCAACTTATCCAGATTTTGAGGAAAAAGGAAATATCCTTGTTTTTGTTTGTGATGGATAATTTGAACACTCCTATGACAATAAGATGTGTTGTCATGGGAACATTCTGGAAAGCCACACCCTCCTTTCTTCCTTCTTGGTGGAAAGTTTCCTCTTATTATGACAGCATTTTCACAGAAAAGTAGTTCTGCTTTCTGTATTTTGACCTCTTTTTCCAGGACCCCATTTTGGTGTGAATCTACATTGTTGGAAACTACACAGAATTCAGTCTTAACCCTTAAATTGGAGAGCCTAAAGCATCACTTACCAAATGGATGACCTTGAATGAGACATCTGGCCTCTCTTGAACTCATGATTTCTTCCTCAACAAACTCACTGAAATTAATAGCTGACCCCAAACCTCCCAGTTTTATTATAAGAATCAAATCCAAAAAATTCTGAGAAAACATTGAGTGAACTATATAATTATATTTTATTTTATTTTCAAGTTGGAAATTATCATGAACATTCAGATTTTTTGCTGTACATTTTAATATCATATAATAATTATTACAAGCAAAAGAACATGTGTAAAAGACATTTAAGTTATATTGTATTAACACTCATGTATATGCTACTCAGTTCAAGAACCACATGGTACCAATCACTTATACCTGCCTGTAAGACCTCTCTATCACATCACTTCTCCCCAAATGAAACCACTTTCCTAAATTTGATGTTTATCATTCCATTGCTTATAAAAACAATCTCATCACATTTTTACATAACCAGCATATTGTTTTGTTTTTCTTCTTTTGAGCTTTATACAAACATCAAACTGTATGTAATATTCAGGGATTTGCTTTTTTTCACTCAACGTTATGATTCTAAATGCCACATGTTATTCTGTTTGGCTGTAGTTCATTCATTTGCACTGCTGTATAATATTCCATTGTGAGAATAAGCTTATTGGGATTTCCCCCATATTTTGCTGTTGCAAACAGTGCTCTTTTGAATATTCTTCTGCTTGTCTCCAGTTGTTATATCGAGGAGCTATGGATCATATATCTTGAAGTGAAATTGCTGAGTCATGAGATCTTCAAAGATTTACCTTTTCAAAATAGTGCCAAGTTGTTTTCCAATGTTGTAACACATTCCATGTTTATTAGCAGTGTTGAAGCATTCCTATTGATTTATATCCCCCTAACAGTCGACATTTTCAGACTTCTTCATTTTTGCCAATTTAGTGGGTAAAAAAGTGACATTTTGCTGTAGTCTTAATTTCATTTCTCTAACATTTCTTTCCATAGTTTTTATTGTATTCAGGTTTCCCATGAATGCCTTTTGTTCGCTTTCCTACTGACTTTTTCTAGTTAATGTAGGAGTTCTTATCCAATTTGGTTGCTGATCTATTATTAGCTATATTTACTACAATACCTTCTCCTAGTTTGTGGTTTGTCTTTATTTTTGGTGTTAGTTTTCATGTAGTCAGGTATATCAGTCTTTTAGTATTAGCTCTTATTGAGATCTAGTTTTTAAAAATTACCTCTTATCCAGAGGACAAAAAGATATTCTGCTACATATAGTAGTTCTTTTATTTTAACTTTAAAAAAAATTTTAACTTTAAAATTGTTTTTAACTTTTTGAAAAATCTCAAACTTTCAGTATAGTTGCAAGTATAGTATAAAGGACTTTTTTCTCTGAAGGTCTGAGGGTAAGTTACCAACCTGATGCCCATCACTCCTTAACATACTTATATATGTAACATTCCATTCACCGACATCCTTCTATCTATATCTATCATCTATCCATCTATCATCTATCTATCTATCATCTATCTAATGAATATCATATGTTCAATCTGATACTTCCATTCCCAATGGAGCATCACAGAATTCATTCCTTTTTTCCTTTTCCACACTTATAACTCCTTTCACTGCTGAGGAAACTGGTTCCCATAATTCTTTATATATATATGAAATTCACATCACATAGAATTAACCATTTTCAAGTGTACAATTCAGTGGCATTTTGTACTTTCAGAGTGTTGTACAGCCATCACCTCTATATTGTTTCAAAATGTTTTCATCACCCCGAAGGGAAACCACATACCCACCATGAGGTCACTCCCCATTCCCTCCCCTCTCCTTAGCTCCTGGAAACCACCAATCTGCTTTTTGTCTTTATGGATTTACCCATTCTGGACATTTCATATAAGTAGAATTGTAAAATATTTTGTTCTGTTTCTTAGCATAATATGTAATAAGGGTAATCCACATGTGATGTGTATTAGTACTCCCTTTTTTATGGCTGAATATTCCACTGTCTGGACACAGCACATTTTGTTTATCTATTCATCTGTTGAATGGCATTTTGGTTGTTTCCATCTTTTGCCTATTGTGAATGCTGCTATTAACATTTGTGTATAAGTATTTGTTTTCAGAATATATACTCAAGGAGCAGAATTGCTGGGTGATATGGTTAATTGTATGTGAAACCAGCTGAAGAACTGCCAAAATGTTTTCCACAGCAGCATTCCCACCAGAACTTATGAGAATTCTAATTCATTCACATCCTCACTAGCATGTTATTGCTATTATTGTTATTATTGCTACTATCATGCTATCAGGTATGAGTGGTATCTCATGTTTTCAATGTTCATTCTCCTAATTACTAATGATGTTGAGCATCTTTTCATATCGAGCATTTTTTCTTGTTGGGCATTTTTATATCTTCTTTAGAGGAATTCAACACCATTGCCTATTTTAAAAATTGGGTTTTTGTCTTTTTGTTGTTGAGCGGTACAGGTTTATTATATATTCTGGATACTAGATCATTGTTAAATTTTGCTTTGCAAATACTTTCTCCTATTCTTTAGGAGAAATCTTTGTACTTTCTTCATAGTGTCTTTCTTAATGTATTTATTTATTTATTGGCTGCATTGCGTCTTTGTTGCTGCATGCAGGCTTTTTCTAGTTGCAGTGAGCAGGGGCTACTCTTCATTGTGGTGTGCAGGCTTCTCATTGCAGTGGCTTCTATTGCTGTGGAGCACAGGCCCTAGGCACGTGGGCTTCAGTAGTTGCAGCATGTAGGCTCAGTAGTTGTGGCTCACGGGCTCTAGAACACAGGTTCAGTAGTTGTGGTTCATGGGTTTAGTTGCTCTGTGGCATGTGGGATCTTCCCAGACCAGGGATCGAACCTGTGTCCCCTGTGTTGGCAGGCGGATTCTTAACCACTGCACCACCAGAGAAGTTCCCTTCGTAGTGTCTTTTGTTGCACAAAGGTTTTCAATTAGGATGAAGTCCAATTATCATTCTTTTGTTGCTTGTGTTCTTGGTATCATACCTAAGTACGCATTGCCAAATCCAAGTTCATGAAGATTTACCTCTATATTTGCTTTTAAGAGTTTTATAGTCTTGATTCTTCCCTTTAGGATTTCAATCAATTTTCAGTTAATTTTTGTGTATGAGATGAGGTAGTGGTCCAACTTTGTTCTTTTGCATGTTGATATCCAGTTGTCCTACTAGCATTTGTTGAAGAGAGTATACTTCTTCCAGTGAATAGTCTTAACACACTTGTTGAAAATCAATTGACTGTAAATGTATGGTTTATTTCTGGACAGTCAGTTCCATTATTTTGTTTTATATGTGTGTGTGTGTGTGTGTGTGTGTGTGTGTGTGTGTATTTTTAAATGTTTTTGTGTAAGGATGTGCCCTTGGAGTTCCTTACTCTGCCATTTTCTCAGACATCACTCTATCCCTAATTTATTAACTTACTTAACTCATCCCGTTGTATACAACCATCTCCCATAGCAGTTCTATGTTTCCACTCTCTCCCCTGATGCTTTCCTCACTCCACTTGGGCTTTGGTATCACACAGCACACCAGCCTCCTGCTCAGACACTTTCCGTACCCTACGCATGTTCCAACACCCCCCATCAGAACCTCCCCATGTGGAAACTCTCCACACTCTGCTTGGGCTATGCCACCTGACATCAGGCTACACCTCTGCATAGACACCCTTCTCATCCATTTGGAGCTTTGCTCCCCACACTGAGTCATCCCACTCGGAATATTCTTACCTCTTACCACAGTGGGTAGCTCCAAAGGGATACTCAGGCTGTGACAACCTGTGCTGGGCCCCGTTCTGTGGACACCCTAATCAAACTATGTTTTCACTCTACATTCAGAGGAGGTTTCCTCAACTCTAACTTCCAGTCCCTCTGTTAAAGTTTTCATTTCTGGCAACGTATTTTAATTTCCAAGAACTCTTTTTCTGTTCTATAATTTTTTCATACCATCATGTTCTTATTTTATGGGTATTATATCTTCTTGTTTCTCTCAAAGGATGTTAGTTATATAAACTTTTCTTCTGTTTCCTATGTCATTTCTGTTTGCTTCTCATTCTTTTTTTTTTTTCTTTTTTTTTATTTTATTTTATTTTATTTTTTTGGGGGTACACCAGGTTCAATCAACTGTTTTTATACACATATCCCCATATTCCCTCCCTTCCTTGACGCCCCCCGCCTCGAGTCCCCCCCCACCCTCCCTGCCCCAGTCCTCTAAGGCATCTTCCATCCTCGAGTTGGACTCCCTTTGTTATACAACAACTTCCCACTGACTATTTTACAGTTGGTAGTATATATATGTCTGTGCTACTCTCTCGCTTCTTCTCAGTTTCCCCTTCACCCCCCGCCCCCTCCCATACCTCGAGTTCTCCAGTCCATTCTCTGTATCTGCTTCCTTGTTCTTGTCACTGAGTTCATCAGTACCATTTTTAGATTCCGTATATGTGAGTTAGCATACAATATTTGTCCTTCTCTTTCTGACTTACTTCACTATGTATGACAGATTGTAGTTCTATCCACCTCATTACTCATTCTTTTTTTTTAATTGGAGTATAGTTGGTTTACAATGTTGCGTTAGTTTCTGCTGTACAAAGAAGTGAATCAGCTATTTTTAGTTTCTGAAGGAACCACCATACTGTTCTCCATAGTGGCTGCATCAGTTTACGTTACCCCCAACAGTGTAGCGGAGTTCCCTTCTCTCCACACCCTCTCCAATGTTTATTCTTTGTGGATTTTTTATAAATTTTATTGATTGATTGATTGATTGATTGATTGATTGGCTGTGTTGGGTCTTTGTTGCTTCGCACATATTTTTCTCTAGTTGCTGCGAGTGGGGGCTTCTCTTTGCGGTAGCTTCTCTTGTTGCAGAGCATAGGCCCTAGGCACGTGGGCTTCAGTAGTTGTATCACATGGGCTCAGCATTTGTGGCTTGCGTGCTCTAGAGCACAGGCTCAGTTTCTCTGTGGCATGTGGGATCTTCCAGGATCAGGGATCGAACCTGTGTCCCCTGTGTTGGCAGGCAGATTCTTTTTTCTTTTTAAGCTCTTTATTGGAATATAATTGCTTTATACCTGCTGTGCCAGTTCTTGCTGTATAACAAAGTGAATCAGCTGTATTTATACATATATCCCCATATACCCTCTCTCCCACGACTCCCTCCCACCCTCTCTATCCGAACCCTCTAAGTCATCACCCATCAATAGGTTGATCTCCCTGTGTTATGCAGCAGCCTCCCACCAGCTATCTATCTTACAGTTGGTAGTGTATATATGTCAATGCTACTCTCTCACTTTGTCCCAGCTTCCCCTTTGCCTTCAACCTCATGTCCTCAAGTCCAGTCTCTACATCTGCATCTTTATTCTTGCCCTGTCACTGGGTTCATCAGTACCATTTTTTAAAATTCTGTATGTATGAGTTAGCATACGGTATTTGTTTTTCTCTTTCAGGCTTACTTCACTCTGTATGACAGACTCTAGGTCTATCCACCTCACTACAGATAACTCAATTTCATTCCTTTTTATGGCTGAGTAATATTCCATTGTATATATATGCCACATCTTCTTTATTCATTCATCTGTTGATGGGAATTTAGGTTGCTTCCATGTCCTGGCTATTGTAAATGGTGCTGCAATAAACATTATGGTACATGTTACTTTTTCGATTATGGTTTTCTTGGGGTATATGCCCAGTAGTGGAATTGCTGGGTCATATGGTAGTTCTATTTTTAGTTTTTTAAGGAAACTCCATACTGTTTTCATAGTGGCTGCACCAATTTACATCCCCACCAACAGTATAGGAAGGTTCCCTTTTCTCCACACCCTCTCCAAACTTTATGGTTTTTAGATTTTTTGATGATGGCCATTCTGACCGGTGGGAGGTGATACCTCATTGTGGTTTTGACTTGCATTTCTCTAATGATTAGTGATGTTGAGCATCTTTTCATGTGTTTGTTAACCATCTGCATGTCTTCTTTGGAGAAATGTCTATTTAGGTCTTCCACCCATTTTTGGATGGCGTCATTTGCTTTTTTGATATTGACCTGCATGAGCTGCTTGTATATTTTGGAGGTTAATGCTTTGTCAGTTGCTTCATTGGCAAATATTTTCTCCCACTCTGAGGGTTGTCTTCTTCTCTTGTTTATGGTTGCTTTTGCTGTGCAAAAGCTTTTAAGTTTCATTAGGTCCCATTTGTTTATTTTTGTTTTTATTTCCATTATTCTAGGAGGTGGGTCAAAAAGGATCTTGCTTTGATGTATGTCATAGAGTGTTCTCCTGATGTTTTCCTCTAAGAATTTTATAGTGTCTGGCCTTACATTTAGTTCCTTAATCCATTTTGAGTTTATTTTTGTGTGTGGTGATAGGAAGTGTTCTAATTTCCATCTTTTACATGTAGCTGTCCAATTTTCCCATCTCCACTTATTGAAGAGGCTGTCTTTTCTCCACTGTATATTCTCACCTCCTTTGTCAAAGATAAGGTGCCCATGTGTGCATGGGTTTATCTCTGAGCTCTCTATTGTGTTCCGTTGATCTATATTCCTGTTTTTGTGCCAGTAACATACTGTCTTGATTGCTGTAGCCTTGTAGTATAGTTTGAAGTCAGGGAGCCTGATTCCTCCGGCTCCATCTTTCCTTCTCAAGATTTCTTTGGCTGTTTGGTGTCTTTCACATTTCCATAAAAATCATAAAATTTCTTGTTCTAGTTCTGTGAAAAATACCACTGGTAATGATAGGGACTGTGTTGAATCTGTAAATTGCTTTGGGTAGTACAGTCATTTTCACAATGCTGATTCTTCCAATCCAAGAACATGGTATGTCCCTCCATCTGTTTGTATTGTCTTTGATTTCTTTCATCAGTGTCTTATACATTTATGTGTACAGGTCTTTTGCCTCCTTAGGCAGGTTTATTCCTAGGTATTTTATTCTTTTTGTCGCAATGGTAAATGGGAGTGTTTCCTTAATTTCTCTTTCTGATCTTTCTTTGTTAGTGTATAGGAATGTAAGAGATTTCTGCTGATTTATTTTGTATCCTGCTACTGTACTAAATTCATTGATTAGTGATAGTAGTTTTCTGGGAGAATCTTTAGCGTTTTCTATGTATAATATCATGTCATCTGCAAAGAGCAACAATTTTACTCTTTCCCAATTTAGATTCCTTTTATTTTGTTTTCTTCTCTGATTCCTGTGGCTAAAACTTCCATAACTATGTTGAATAATATTGGTGAGAGTGGGCACACTTGTCTTGTTCTTGTTCTTAGAGGGAATGCTTTCAGCTTTTCATCATTTAGAATAATGTTGACTGTTGGTTTGTCATATATGGCTTTTATCATGTTGAGGTAACTTCCTTCTATGCCCACTTTCTGGAGAGTTTTTATCATAAATGGATGTTGAATTTTGTCAAAAGATTTTTCTGCATCTATGGAGATTATCACGTAATTTTTATCCTTCAATTTGTTAATATGATGTATCACATTAATTGATTTGCATATATTGAAGAATCCTTGCATTCCAGGCATAAACCCCACTTGATTATGGTGTATAATCTTTTTAATGTGCTGTTGGATTCTGTCTGCTAGTATTTTGTTAAGGATTTTTGCATCTATATTCATCTATGATATTGGCCTGTAATTTCTTTTTTTGTGACATCTTTGTCTGGTTTTGGTATCAGGGTGATGGTGGACTCATAGAATGAGTTTGGGAGTGTTCCTCCTTCTGCTGTATTATGGAAGAGTTTGAGAAGGATAGGTGTTAGCTCTTCTCGAAATGTTTGATTAAGTTCACCTGTGAAGCCATCTGGCCTGGGACTTTTGTTTGTGGGGAGATTTTTAATCACAGTCTCAATTTCAGTGTTTGTGATTGGTCTGTTCATATTTTCTATTTCTTCCTGGTTCAGTCTTGGAAGATTTTACTTTTCTAAGAATTTATCCATTTCTTCCAGGTTATCCAATTTATTGGCATATAGCTGTTTATAGTAGTCTCTCATGATCTTTTGTATTTCTGCAGTGTCAATTGTTACTTCCTTTTAATTTCTAATTCTGTTGATTTGCATCTTCTCCCATTTCTTCCTAATGAGTCTGACTAATGGTTTATCAATTTTGTTTATGTTCTCAAAGAACCAGCTTTTAGTTTTATCAAGCCTTGCTATTGTTTCCTTCATTTCTTTTTCATTTATTTCTGATCTGATCTTTATGATTTCTTTCCTTCTGCTCACTTGGGGTTTTTGTTTGTTTGTTTGTTTGTTGTTGTTGTTGTTCTTTCTCTAATTGTTTTAGGTGTAAGTTTAGGTTGTTTATTCGAGATTTTTCTTATTTCTTGAGGTAGGTTTATATCGCTATAAACTTCCCACTTAGAAAACTGCTTTTGCTGTGTCCCATAGGTTTTGGGTCTCATCATGTTTTCATTGTCATTTGTTTCTAGGTATGTTTTGATTTCTTCTTTGATTTCTTCAGTGACTTCTTGGTTGTCTAATAACGTATTGTTTAGCCTCCATGTGTTTGTATTTTTTACAGTATTTTTTCTGTAATTGATATCTAGTCTCACGGTGTTGTGGTCAGAGAAGATGCTTGATATGATTTCACTTTTCTTGAATTTGCTGAGACTTGATTTGTGACCCAAGATGTGATCTATCCTGGAGAATATTCCACATATATTTGAGAAGCGTATTCTGTAGTTTTTGGCTGGAATGTCCTATAAATATCAATTAAGTCAAGTGGTCTAATGTGTCATTTAAAGCTTGTGTTTCCCTATTTATTTTCTGTTTGGATGATCTGTCCATGGGTGTAAGTGGGGTGTTAAAGTCTCCTATGATTATTGTGTTACTGTCGATTTCCCCTTTTATGGCTGTTAGCATTTGCCTTACGTATTGAGGTGCTCCTATGTTGGGTGCATAGATATTTACCATTGTGATATCTTCTCCTTGGTTGGATCCCTTGATCATTATGTAGTGTCTTTCCTTGTCTCTTGTAATAGTCTTTAAAGTCTAATTTGTCTGATATGAGTATTGCTACTCCAGCTTTCTTTTCACTTCCATTTGTGTAGAATGTCTTTTTCCATCCCCTTACTTTCAGTCTGCATGTATCCCTAGGCCTGAAGTGTGTTTCTTGTAGACAGCATATATAAGCGTCTTGTTTTTGTATCCATTCAGCCAGTCTGTGTCTTTTGGATGGAGCATTTAATCCATTTACATTTAAGCTAATTATTGACATGCATGTTTCTATTACCATTTTTTTAATTGTTTTGGTTTGTTTTTGTAGGTCTTTTCCTTCTCTTGTGTTTCCTGCCTAGAGAAGTTCCTTTAGCACTTGTTGTAAGGCTGGTTTGGTGGTGCTGGATTATCTTAACTTTTGCTTGTCTGTAAAGCTTTTGATTTCTCCGTCAAATCTCAATGAAATTCTTGCTGTATAGAGTATTGTTGGTTGTAGGTTTTTCTCTTTCAAGACTTTAAGTACATCCTGCCACTCCCTTCTGGCCTGCAGAATTTCTGCAGAGAGATCAGCTGTTATCCTTATGGATTTTCCCTTAGATGTTATTTGTTGCTTTTCTCTTGCTGCTTTTAATATCTTTTCTTTGTGTTCAATTTTCATTAGTTTGATTAATATGTGTCTTGGTGTGTTTCTCCTTGGATTTATTCTGTGTGGGATTCTCTGTGCTTCTTGGACTTGATTGACTATTTCCTTTCCCGTATTGGGGAAGTTTTCAACTATAATCTCCTCAAATACTTTCTCAGACCCTTTCTTTTTCTCTTCTTCTGCGATCACTATAATTCCAATGTTGGTGCATTTAATATTGTCCCAGAGGTCTCTGACACTGTCCTCAATTCCTTTCATTCTTTTTTCTTTATTCTTCTCTGTGTGAGTTATTTCCATGATTCTATCTTCCAGGGAACTTATCCGTTCTTCTGAGTTACTCTGCTCTGCATTCCTTCTAGAGTATTTTTAAGTTCAGTTATTGTGTTGTTCATCACTGTTTGTTTGCTCTTTAGTTCTTCTAGGTCCTTATTAAATGTTTCTTGTATTTTCTCTATTTTGTTTTTGAGATTTTGGATCATCTTTACTATCATTACTCTGAATTCTCTTTCAGGCAATTTGACTATTTCCTCTGCATTTATTTGGTCTTGTGGGTCTTTATCTTGCTCATTTGCCTGCAAGGTGTTTCTTTGTTTTCTCAATGTCTAATTTATAGTATTGCTGTCTCCTTTCCCTATGCTGCCTAGTAGTAATTCCTCTTGTTTCTATTCTCTGCTCCCTGTTGTGGTGTTGGTCCAGTGTCTTAAGTAGGCTTCCTGATGTGTGGGTCTGGTGCCTATAACCCTCTGAGCAGCAGGGCCATGTCAGGAGGTGTGTTTTAGGGTATCTGTGAGCTTAATATGGCTTTAGGTAGCCTGTGTGCTGATGGGTGGGTTTGTGTTCCTGTCTTGTTTGTAGTTTGGTGTGAGGTATCCAGCACTGGCAGTTGCAGACAGTCCAGCGAAGCTGGGTCTTAGACTCTTGTAGAGGCCTCCATGAGAGTTCTCTGCAGTTAGTATTCCCTGTGGCTGAGAACTCTCTAGTGGTCTACTGTCCTGAGCTCAGTGCTCCCTCCCAGAGCCTCACATCTGACTTTTGGTCAAGGAATCCAGACTCCAGAGGTCACTTGTCCCAGCAATAAAGAGGATTAAAAAAGACTACCAAAGTCCCAGACTAATGGTAAAAGGTTAAATCAAAGAAACAAACATTGAATCAAGGAAACACATACACACACAAGAAAAACAAAAACAGAATCCAATAGAACATAAAGTACTAAGGCAACCTGACCCAAGAACCCCAGAACACAATCAGACAATTAAAGAGAAAACCAACAAAAATTCATAACCAAAAAGGCCAACCAACCAAACAAAACAAAAAACATAACCTATGCAGAATGTCAACTAAAGAGTGAAGTAAAGAAACAAAACAAAACCAACAAGCAAGGTTAAAAAAACAAAATAAAACACCAGAGGAATTGTGAAAAGGAGGACCAGATATAACAGGGACCAAATAGAAACAAGGAGTAAATATAACAAAGAGCAAGGAAGCAACCAGATATACTGAAGATCCCTAAAACAAAATCAAACAATTATAATTAGAACTAAGATAAAGACAAAACCTAATAACAAAATCCAAGGCAGTGTGTCATTTGAAGAAAAAAGCACAGAAACAGAGCAGACTAATAGTACTGATTAAAAGTATAATATGATAAAATAAAATAAAATAAAAATGTAAAATAAAAAGGGCTAAAATACAGAGCAACAGAAGAACATAGTATGCCTGGAAATATAAAAAGAAAAAGAAAAAAAATAGACATGTATTAAAGATAAAGAAGAAAAGGAGATGGGGAGAGAAACTCAGCACTACAGAAAAGCTAGCTAGAAATAGAAATATATAGAAAGGATAAAAATGAAAATAAAAGTAAAAAATAGAATAAAAATATTTCATAAAATGTGAAGCTCCCTTAGGACTAAGATCGTAATTAAGAAAAAAAGAAGACAGAACTGACAACAGAATGGATCAAACCAGTAGAGTTAATAATAATAATTCTGTTTCCTTAGGATCTCAGCTGTAGATGTCCTTGTATATGCCTTGAGCCTCAGGCCACCTTCGCCTCTCCAAAGGCCCTCCTCTGCCCCTGGATTGGACTCTGGACCTGCTGTGGGTCCTATGGGGTCCACTTAGGCTCTAATCTGGCCCAATTCCTTTGTGTGCTTGCTCCCAAAGGCCACAGCTGCCAGAGTTAGACCTTTTTCATTTGTGGGAACACTAATTGTCTACTCAGATATTCCAAAGACATAGGGTCTACCTAGCTGATCATGGGGATTCAGTCTGCAGCGTGTATATCTGATGGAAAGATTTTAGAACCTATTCCTAGTCCCTCAGTCCCTGGCTTTCAGCTTTGGTTTTGTTCCTGCTTCTGCATGTGGTCCAACCACTGGAGTCTGGCCCTGAGGCTGCCTTGGAACTCCTTGGTTCTGCCTCAGTGAGGATTTCCTTTATTGTTCACCTGCAGACGCAGGTGTGTGGGAATAGAGGCTTTGATAGTGGCTCCTCTCCCTGCGTGTGACTCAACAGTAGCTCCCTGCTTGGATCATGGGAGCCCCAGGGCTGACGCCAAAGGTGCAGGGATGCTGGCAGCTGCAGGTATAGGAAATCTGGCCTTAGTGTGGTTGTTTACTGGTGCCTGTCATAAGGCACCTGAGGGTCAGTGCTCAGGGGCTTTTTTGTATTACTCTGTGACCAGTGGAACTTCCTTTATTTCTCTTCTGTAAGTGCCAGTGTGTGGGGAGATAGAGGGTACAATATTGTCTCCTTCCCCTGCATGTGAGTCAGCAGTAGTGCCCAGCCTGGGTTGCAGGAGCCCTGGTGGCAGCAGCGCCTATTGCACAGGAAAGCTGGTGGGCTCGGGTGTAAGTGGAAGGTCTCCAGAGATGGCCTGCTCTGCTGACTTCTTCTGGCTCTCAGCCACAGGCACAGCAGGCCAGCCTCCAAGGAGTCCTTTTCTATCCCTTGTCAACTGCGACAGCCAGGCCCACAGGGGGCCTCCATTGTTCACCAAAACCACCAAAAGAGAGGCTACAACAGTGGCTCCTCCCCCCTGTGAGTGACTCAGCAGTAGTGCCCCACCACTGTGGCAGCCCAGTTTTCCACAGTAGGCATTCCCAGCTGTGGATTTCTTCCCTCCTGTCTCCTCAATCTGTCTCCCCACAGCCAACAATTGTTCTCACCCTGGGCCAGTTCTCCAGTTCCCATGTTCCAGCTCCCAGACCCCTGTACTGCTTTGAACCCATGTCTCAGTCCAGGACACACAGGGCTGTGGTACAGAGCCTCTGTGTGTTTCTCACTCTTTCCCATCTGCCACAGATTGGCCGCTTCACCCTCTTTGGACAGCACCAAATGCCTCCCTTCTGACCCAATCAAATTCCCCATTGGAGAGGGTGTTTTCCTGTCAGATAAGGGGGGTTTCCCTGAATACGGTATTCTCTGTTTCAGCTTCCCACGCCCCAGGGTACAGGACTCGTCCCTTTCTTTTTCCTCTCCTCCTCTTTCTCCCTTTTTCTCCCCCCTTCTTTTTTTCCATCCTACCCAGTTATGCCAAGATCTCTGTAGTCCTTTCTGGTGTCCAAGGTCTTCTGCTAGTGTTCAGCCAGTTTTCTGTGAGAATTATTGAATCTTTTGATGTATTCCTGATGCTTCTGTAGAGAGAAATTCATTCCACATCCTTCTACTTTGCTGTCATCTTTCCTCTCACTATTTTTAGTTTTTTGAGGAAGCTCTGTACTGTTCTTCATATTGGCTGTTTCAATTTTCAATCCCACCAACAGTGCGGGAGGGTTCCTTTTTCTGCACACCCTTTCCAGCATTTATTGTTTCTAGATTTTTTGATGATGGTCATTCTGACCAGTGTGAGGTGATACCTCATTGTGGTTTTGATTTGCATTTCTCTAATGATTACTAATGTTGAGCATCTTTTCATATGTTTGTTGGCCACCTGTATGTCTTCTTTGGAGAAATGTCTCTTTAGGTCTTCCACCCATTTTTTGGTTGGGTTGTTTATTTTTTTGGTATTGAGCTGCATGAACTGTTTGTATATTTTGGAGGTTAATCCTTTGTCAGCTGCTTCATTTGCAAGTATTTTCTCCCATTCTGAGGGTTGTCTTTTCATCTTGTTTATAGTTTCCTTTGCTGTGCAAAAGCTTTTAAATTCCACTAGGTCCCATTTGTTTATTTTTGTTTTCATTTTCATTACTTTAGGAGATGGGTTAAGAAGGATCTTGCTGCAATTTATGTTATAGAGAGTTCTGCCTATGATTTCCTCTAAGAGATTTATAGTGTCTGGCCTTACATTTTGGCTTTTAATCCATTTTGGGTTTATTTTTATGCATGGTGTTAGGGAGTGTTCTAATTTCACTCTTTTACATGCAGCTGTCCAGTTTTCCTAGCACCACTTATTGAACAGGCTGTCGTTTCTCCATTGTATATTCTTGCCTCCTTTGATGAAGATAAGGTGATCGTATGTGCATGGGTTTAACTCAGGCTTTTCTATCCTATCCTGTTCCATTGATCTATATTTCTGTTTTTTGTGCCAGTACCATACTGTCTTGATTACTGTAGCTTTGTAGTATACTCTGAAGTCAGGGAGCCTGATTCCTCCAGTTCTGTTTTTCTTCCTCAAGTTGCTTTGGCTATTCAGGGTCTTTTCTGTTTCCAAACAAATTGTGAAATTTTTTGTCTTAGTTCTGTGAAAAATGCCATTGGCAATTTGAGAGAGATTGCATTGAATCTGTAGATTGCTTTGGGTATTGTAATCATTTTCACAATGCTGATTCTTTCACTCCAAGAACTTGGTATATCTCTCTGTTTCATCTTGATTTCTTTAATCAGTGTCTTATAGTTTTCTGCATACAGGTCTTTTGTCTCTTTGGGTAGGTTTATTTGTAGGTATTTTATTCTTTTTTTTTTTTTTTTTTTTTTTTTTTTTTTTGCAGTGGTAAGTGGGAATGTGTCCTTAATTTCTCTTTCTAATTTTTCATTGTTACTGTATAGTAATGCAAGAGATTTCTCTGCATTAATTTTGTATCCTGCAACTTTAACAAATTCATTGATTAGCTCTATTAATTTTCTGGTGGCATCTTTAGGATTTTCTATGTATAGTATCATGTCATCCACAAACAGTGACAGTTTTACTTCTTCTTTTCCAATTTGCATTCCTTTTATTTCTATTTCTTCTCTGATTGCCATGGCTAAAACTTCCAAAACTATGTTGAATAATATTGGTGAGAGTGGGCACCCTTGTCTAATTCCTGATCTTAGAGGAAACACTTTCAGTTTTTCACCATTGAGAATAATGTTGGCTGTGGGTTTGTCATATGTGGTCTTTATTATGTTGAGGTAGGTTCCCTCTATGCCCACTTGCTGGAGAGTTTTTATCATAGAATGGTCTTGAATTTTGTCAAAAGCTTTTTCTGCATCTATGGAGATAATCATATGGTTTTTATCCTTCAATTTGTTAATATGATGTATCACATTAATTGATTTGCAAATATTGTGGCATCCTTGCATCCCTTGGATAAATCCCACTTAATCATGCTGTGTGATCCTTTTAATGTGCTGTTGGATTCTGTTTGCTGGTATTTTGTTGAGGATTTTTGCATTTATGTTCATCAGTGATATTGGCCTGTAATTTTCTTTTTTTGTGACATCTTTGTCTGGTTTTGGTATCAGAGTGATGGTGGCCTCATGGAATGAGTTTGGAAGTGTTCCTCCCTCTGGTATATTTTGGAAGACGTTGAGAAGAATAGGTGTTATATCGTCACTAAATGTTTGATAGAAATCTCCTGTGAAGCCATCTAGCCCTGGGATTTTGTTTGTTGAAAGATTTTTAATTACATTTTTAATTTCAGTGCTTATGATTGGTCTGTTCATATTTTATATCTCTTCCTGGTACAGTCTTGGAAGATTGTACTTTTCTAAAAATTTGTCCGTTTCTTCCAGATTGTCCATTTTATTGGCATATAGTTGCTTGTAGTAGTCTCTCATCATCCTTTGTATTTCTGCAGTGTCAGTTGTTACTTCTCCTTTTTCATTTCTAATTCTGTTGATTTGCATCTTCTCTTTTTTCCCCCTGATAAGTCTGACTAATGGTTTATCAATTTTGTTTATGTTCTCAAAGAACCAGCTTTTAGTTTTATCAAGCCTTGCTATTGTTTCCTTCATTTCTTTTTCATTTATTTCTGCTCTGATCTTTATGATTTCTTTCCTTCTGCTAACTGGATTTTTTTTGTTCTTCTTTCTCTAATTGCTTTAGGTGTAAGGTTAGGTTGTTTATTTGAGATTTTTCTTTTTTGTTGAGGTAGGAGTGTATTGCTATAAATTTCCCTCATAGAACTGCTTCTGCTGCATCTCATAGGCTTTGGGTCATCATGTTTTCATTGTCATTTATTTCCAGGTATTTTTTGATTTCCTCTTTGATTTCTACAGTGATCTCTTGGTTATTTGGTAGTGTATTGTTTAGCCTCCATAAGTTTGTATTTTTTCGCAGTTTTTTTTTTTTTGTAATTGATATCTAGTCTCATAGCATTGTGGTCAGAAAATATGCTTGATATGATTTCAATTTTCTTAAATTTACCAAGACTTGATATGTGACATAAGATATGCTCTATCTTGGAGAATATTCCATGTGCATTTGAGAAGACTGTATTCTGTTGATTTTGGATGGAATTTCCTATAAATATCTTTTAAGTCCATCTGGTCTAATGCATCATTTAAAGCTTGTGTTTCCTCATTTATTTTCTGTTTGGATGACCTTTCCATTGGTGTAAGTGGGGTGTTAAAGTCTCCTACTATTATTGTGTTGCAGTTGATTTCCCCTTTTATAGCTGTTAGCATTTGCCTTATGTATTGAGGTACTCCTGTGTTGGGTGCATAGATATTTTCAATTGTTATATCCTCTTCTTGGATTGATCCCTTGATCATTACATGGTGACCGTCCTGCTCTCTTGTGTTATTTTTGAAATTTATTTATTTATTTATTTTATTGGCTGTGTTGAGTCTTCATTGCTGCACACGGGCTCCCTCTAGTTGTGGTGAATTGGGGCTACTCTTCATTGTGGTGCAAGGGCTCCTTGTTGCTGTGGCTTCCCTTGTGGTAGAGCAGGGCTCTAGGTGCGTGGGCTTCAGTATTTGTGTCACATGGGTTCAATAGGTGTGGCACACAGGCTTAGTTGCTCCGTGGCATGTAGGATCTTCCTGGAACAGGTATCAAACCCATGTCCCCTGTATTGGCAGATAGGTTCTTAACCACTGCACCACCTAGGAAGCCCTAGACTTTATTTTAAAGTCCATTTTGTCTGATATGAGTATTGCTACTCCAGCTTTCTTTTGATTTCCATTTACATGGAATATCTTTTTCCATCACCTCACTTTCGATCTGTATGTGTCTGAAGTGGGTTTCTTGTAGACAGCATAGATACGAGTCTTGTTTCTGTATCCATTCAGCCACTCTGTGTCTTGGTTGGAGCATTTAATCCATTCACATTTAATGTAATTAATGACATGTATGTTCCTATTACCATTTTCATAATTGTTTTGGGGTTGTTTTTGTAGGTCTTTTTCTTCTCTTGTGTATCCCACCTAGAGAATTTCCTTTAGCATTTGTGGTAAAGCTGGTTTGGTGGTGCTGAATTCTCTTAGCTTTTGCTTGTCTATAAACTTTTGATTTCTCATTGAATCTGAATGAGATCCTTGCTGGGTAGAATAATCTTGGTTGCAGGTTTTTCCCTTTTATCACTTTAAATATATCCTGCCACTCCCTTTAGGCCTGCAGAATTTCTGCTGAAATATAAGCTGTTAATCTGATGAGGATTCCCCTGTATATTATTTGTTGCCTTTCCCTTGCTGCTTTTAATATTTTTCCTTTTGTTTAATTTTTGTTAGTTTGATTAATATATGTCTCAGTGTGTTTCTCCTTGGGTTTATCCTGTATGGAACTCTCTGTACTTCCTGGACTTGATTGGCTATTTCCTTTACCATGTTGGGGAAGTTTTCAACTATAATCTCTTCAAATATTCTCATAGACTCTTCCTTTTTTTCCCTTCTTCTTCTTCTGGTACACTGATAATTCAAATGTTGGTGAGCTTAGTGTTGTCCCAGAGGTCTCTGAGAGTGTCCTCTATTCTTTTCATTTTTTTTCTTTATTATGCTCTATGGCAGTTATTTCCACCATTCTATCTTCCAGCACACTTATCCGTTCTTCTGACTCAGTTATTTTGTTATTGATTCCTTCTATAGTATTTTTAATTTCAGTTATTGTGTTGTTCATTACTATTTTTTGAAAGATTTGTTTTGTTATCTATTTATTTATTTTTGGCTGCTTTGGGTCTTCATTGCTGCACACATTGTGGAGAGCAGGGGCTACTCCTCATTGCCTTGTGCCGGTTTCTCAGTTCAGTGGCTTCTCTTGTTGCAGACCACCGACTCTAACTGCATGGGCTTCAGTAGTTACAGTGCATAGGCTCAATAGTTGTGGCTCATGAGCTCTAGAGCATAGGCTCAGTAGTTGTGGCATACAGGCTTAATTGCTCCATGGCATGTGGGATCTTTCTGGCCTAGAGATCAAACACATGTCCCCTGCATGGCAAGTGGATTCTTAACCACTGCACCACCAGGGAAGCCCAGTTCATTATCACTTGTTTGCTCTTTAGTTCTTCTAAGCTCTTGTTGAATGTCTCTTGTAATTTCTCTATTTCTGAGATTTTGGATCATCTTTACTCTGATCTCTTTCTCAGGTAGTTTGCCTATTTCCTTTTTATTTATTTGGTGTTGTGGATTTTTTTCTTGCTCCTTTGCCTACAAGATATCTCTCTGTCTTCTCCTTTTGTCTAATTTACAGTATTTGAGGTCTCCTTTGCCTAGGCTGCAGGCTAATAGTTCCTCTAGCTTCTGTTTTCTGCTCCCGGTGGTGGGGCTTGTTCAGTGTCTTGTATAGGCTTCCTGATGGGAGGAACTGCGTTCTGGTGGGTGGAGCTGAGTCTTTTCCCTCTGATGAGCTGGGCTATGATAGGTGGTGTGTTTTAGGGTATCCATGAGCTTAGTATGACTTTAGGTAGATGGTGTGCTGATGGGTGGCTTTTTGTTCCTGTCTTTGTTGTTTGGCATGAGGCATCCAGTGCTGAGAGCTGCAGGCAGTTGGGTGGAGCTGGGTCTTGGATTCAGCTACAGACCTCTGTGAGAGGTCTCAGCAATTAACAATCCCTGGGGCTTGGAAACTCTAGCGGTCCAGCATCCTGGACTCGGTGCTCCCACCCCAGAGCCTCAGGCTCAACTTCCAGGTGAGGAATCAAGACCCCAGAAGTTGTTCGTTGGGGCAATAACAGG
Source organism: Hippopotamus amphibius kiboko (assembly GCF_030028045.1). Classification (NCBI taxonomy): domain Eukaryota; kingdom Metazoa; phylum Chordata; class Mammalia; order Artiodactyla; family Hippopotamidae; genus Hippopotamus; species Hippopotamus amphibius. The sequence goes on along the minus strand of NC_080202.1, from coordinate 26,168,003 downwards.
GATTTTTAAAAAAGGACTAATAAAACCCTGCAAACAGTAAAAAGTAAAAGCAAACAAACAAAAACAGAAACAAGGAAACACACACACATGCAGAAGAAACAAAAACAGAACCAAATAAAACAAAAAGCAAGAGAACAACCAGATAAATAGAAGAACCCCAAAATGAAATCAATTAGAATCAGAACTAAGGAAAACAGAAGACCTAAAATCAAAACCAAAGCAGTGTGCCAACTGAAGAATAAAGCAAGGAAACAAAACAAAGCAACAAAATTAACAGTAATAAAAATAAAATAAAATAAAAAATTGAAAGGGAAAAAACACAGAACAACAAAAAAGCAAAGTAGAAATGGAAATAAAAAATAAATTAAGAAAAAGAAGAAAAAAACCAATGGAATGGAACACAGAACAACAGAAAAGCAAAGTAAAAAATAGAAATGTACTAAAAAATAAAAATAAAAAAATTTGTTATAAAACATGAAGATCCCAAAAGACTAAATAAAAATTTTTAATTAAAAAATACTAAAACAACAAAGAGCAAAAAAAAAAAAAAAAAGGCCAGAACTAAAAATGAATGAATCAAAACAAAATAAATTTAATAGTAATAATTATGTTTGCTTGGGGTCTCTGCTATGTGTTCTTGCACACACTGTGAGCCACAGTCCACCTCTCCCTCCCCAAGAGGCCCTCCTCTGCCTCTGGGATGGTCTCTGGACCTGCTTGGGGCCCTGTGGAGACCACTCAGTCTCAGATCTGGCCCAATTCCTGCATATACTTTCTCCCACAGCAGCCAGAACTGACCATTTTCACTTGTGGGAACACTCATTGTCTATTGAGATATTCCATAAATGCAGAGTCTACCTAGCTGATTACAGGGATTTAATCTGCAGCTCGTACACCTGATGAAGAGATTTTTAATCCTGTTCCTTTGTTGCCCCATCCCTGGGGTTCAGCTTTGGTTTTATCCCCACCTCTGCATGTGGTCCACCCGCAGGAATCTGGTCCCAAGGCTGCCTTGGAGCTCTTGTGTCTGCCCCAGTGAAGACAATGTGCAGAAGTGGTATGACCGCCTGGCTTGTGGGAGCCCAGGCAGCACCAAATGTGCAGGGAAGCCGGCATCCATGGAGGCAAGAGATATGGCCCTAGTGATGGCCTTATCTGGCACCTAGTGTAAGGTACTTGTGGGCCAGCCCCAGTCAGGCTTTTTCTGGCACCCGGCAGCAGAAACATGAGGGCCAACCCTGAGAGGGTTATTTTTTTAATTGCCCTGCAGCTGGCATGTGAGAGCCAGCCCTAATGGGGCTCTTTCTTTCTATGTATTTTTAATTAATTAATTAATTAATTTGTGGCTGCATTGAGTCTTCGTTGCTGTGTCCAGGCTTTCTCTAGTTGTGAAGAGGAGTGGCTACTCTTCATTGCAGTACACAGGCTTCTCTTCTGCAGAGCACAGGCTCTAGGTGCCCAGGCTTCAGTAGCTGTGGCACTCAGGCTCATTAGCTGTGGTGTACATGTTTAGTTGCTCCTTGGCATGAGGGATCTTCCTGGACTAGGGATCAAGCCCATGTTCCCTGCATTAGCAGGTGGATTTTTAACCAATGCACCACCAGGGAAGTCCTGATGGGGCTTTTTATATCACTTAGTGACTGACACTTGAGAGACAACCCTGAGGGGTCCTCCTTTATTGTTTGTCGACAGGAGGCAATGTGTGGGGAGAGAGAGGCTACAATAGTGATTCCACCCCCTGCATGTGATTTAGCAGTAGTGCCCTGCTTCCATGGCAGTCCAGTCTTCCTCCATAGGCTCGCCCTGCTGCAGATTTCCTCCTTCCTGTCCCCTCAGTCCATCTCCCCACAGCCAACAGCAGTTCTAACTCTAGGTCTGCTCTCCAATCCCCACACTCCAGCTCCCAGCCCTTTTGCACAACTGTCAACACACGTCCCTGTCCAGGGCACGTAGGACTGCAGTATGGATAATCTGTGTATTTCTCACTCTGTCCCATCTGCCACAAATCAACCACTTCACCCTCTTCTGACAGCCTCAAATACTTCCCTTCTGTCCCAATCAATTTCCACGTGGGAGAGGGGCTTTCCCCGAATTCAGGAAGCTCTCCTCTGCTTTAGTCCCCCCGCCCCCAAACAGGGTGCAAGTCCTGTCCTGCTTCTTCTCCTCCTTCTTCTCCCTTCTTTTTATTTTCCTATCCAGATAGGCAGAGAGTCCTTTATAGTCCTTTCTGATGTCCAAGATCTTCTGTTAGCGTTCAGCTGGTGTTCTGTGAGAAGTGTTGCATTTATAGATATATTCCTGATGCAACCGTGGAGAGAGATGAACTCTGCATCTTCCTTATCCTCCACCATCTGAACTCTCTGATTCTGCTTGTGAACTTTTTGGTGATAGCCATTCTGACTGGCATGAAGTGACAACTCATTGTAGCTTTGATTTGCATTTCTCTAATAATTAGCAATGTTGAACATCTTTTCATGTGCCTCTTGGCCATCTGTATGTCTTCTTAGGAGAGATGTCTATTTACATCTTCTGCCTATTTTTTGATTTGGTTCTTTTTTTCAATTATTTTAAGCCACATGAGCTGCTTATAAATTTTGCAGACTAATCCCTTGTTGGTCACATCATTTGCAAAAATTTTCTCTCAATCTGTGTGTTGTCTTTTCATTTTGTTTATGATTTCCTTTGCTGTTAAAAAGGTTTTGAGGTTAATTAGGTCCCATTTGTTTATTTTTATTTTTATTGCCATTATGCTGGGAGACAGATTGAAAAAGATATGTCTGTGACTTATGTCAGATAGTGTTCTGCCTATGTTTTCTTCTAAGAATTTTATAGTGTCCAGTCTCACATTTAGATTTTTAATCCATTTTGACCTTATTTTTGTATGTGGTGTTAAATAGTGTTCTAATTTCATTCTTTTATATGCAGCTGTCATTTTTCCAGCACCACTTATTGAAGAGACTGTCTTTTCTCCGTTGTATATTCTTACCTCCTTTGTCATAGATTAGGTAACCATATGTGTGTGGGTTTATCTCTGGGCTTCCTATCCTGTTCCATTGATCTATATTCCTATTTTTGTGGCAGTACCATATCGTCTTGATTATGGTAGCTTTTTGTATAGTCTGAAGTCAGGGAGCCTGAGTCTTCCAGCTCTATTTTTCTTTCTCAAGGTTGCTTTGGCTATTCGGGATCTTTTGTGTCTCCATACAAATTTTAAGATTTTTTGTTCTAGTTCTGTGAAAAATGCCATTGATAATTTGACAGGGATTACATTGAATCTGTAGATTGCTTTGCATAGGGTAGTCATTTTTACAATTTTGATTCCTCCAATCCAAGAACATGGTATATCTTTCCATCTGAGTGTCATACTAGACTTCTTTCACCAACATCTTGTAATTTTTGGAGTACAGGTCTTTTGTCCCCTTAGGTAGGTTTATTCTAGGTATTTTATTATTTTTGATGTGATAGTAAATGGGATTGCTTGTTGAATTTCTTTTCTGATCTTTTGTTGTCAGTGTATAAAAATGCAACAGATTTCTGTGCATTAATTTTGTAACCTGCAACTTTACTAAATTCATTGATGAGCTCTGGTACTTTTCTGGTAGAATCTATAGGATTTTCTACGTATAGTATATATCATTTGCACACAGTGACCGTTTAATGTCTTTTCCAATTTTGATGCCTTTTATTTCTTTTTCTTCTCTGATTGCTGTAGCTAGGACTGCCAAAACTGTGTTGAAAAAAAGTGGTGAAAGTGGAATCCTTCTCTTGTTCCTGATCTTAGAGGAAATGCTTTCAGCTTTTCACCATGCATTATGATGTTTAGCTGTACATTTGTTGTATATGGCCTTTATTATGTTGACGTAGATTCCCTCTATGCCCACTTTCTGGAGAGTTTTTTTTTTTTATCATAAATTGGTGTCAAATTTTCTCAAAAGCTTTTTCTGCATTTATTGAGATGATCGTATGGTTTTTACTCTTCAATTTGTTGAAGTGGTATATCACACTAATTGATTTGCAGATATTGAAAAATTCTTGCATCCTAGTTGATCATGGTGTATGATCCTTTTAATGTACTGTTGGATTCAGATTGCTAGCATTTTGCTGAGGATTTTTGCAACTAAGTTCATCAGTGATATTGACCTGTAATTTTCTTTTTTGTGTGACATCTCTGTCTGCTTTTGGTATCAGCATGATGGCCTCTTGGAATGAGTTTGGGAATTTTCCTTCCTCTGCAATTCCTTGGAAGAGTTTCAGAAGGATAGGTGTTAGCTCTTCTCTAAATGGTTGATAAAATTCTTCAGTGAAGCCATCAGGTCCTGGACTTTTGTTTGTTGGGAGGTTTTTAATCCCAGTTTCAATTCAGTGCTTGTTATTGGTCTGTTTGTATTTTCTATTTCTCCCTGGTTCAGTCTTGGGAGATTGTACCTAAGAATTTGTCCATTTCTTCTAGGTTGTCCATCTTATTGGCATACAGTTGCTTATAGTAGTCTCTTATGACCTTTTGTATTTCTGTGCTGTCAGTTGTAACTTCTCCATTTTAATTTCTAGTTTTTTGATTTGAGTCCTCTTTTTCTTGTTGCATCTGGCTAAAGGTTTGTCAATTTTGTTTATCTTTTCAAAGAACCAGCTGTTAGTTTCATTGATCTTTACTATTGTTTTCTTTGTCTCTATTTCATTTATTTCTGCTCTGATCTTTATGATTTCTTTCCTTCTACTAACTTGAAGTTTTGTTTGCCCTTCTTTCTCTAGTTTCTTTACATGTAAGGTTAGGCTGTTTATTTAATATTTTTCTTGTTTCCTGAGGTAAGACTGTATTGCTACAAACTTCCCTCTTAGAACTGCTTTTGCTGCATCCCAACCATTTTGAGGCTTCGTGTTTTCATTGTCATTTGTTTCTAGGTATTTTTTGACTTTCTCTTTGATTTCTTCAGTGATCTCTTTGTTGTTTAGTAGCATATTGTTTAGCATCCAGGTGTTTGTTTGTTTGTTTGCTTTTACAGTTTTTTTCTTGTAGTTTATTTCTAATCTCATAATATTGTGGTTGGAAAGATGCTTGATATGATTTCAATTATATTAAATTTACCAAGGCTCATTTTGTGGCCCAGCATGTGGTAAATTGGAGCATGTTCTGTGTGCACTTGAGAAGAATGTGTATTCTGCTGCTTTTGGATGGAATGCTCCAAAAATATCAATTAAGTCCATCTGGTCCAATGTGTCATTTAAGGCCTGTATTTCCTTGTTGATTTTTTGACTGGAAGATCTGTCCATTGATGAAAGTGGTATGTTAAATTCCCCCACTATTATTATGTTACTGTTGATTTCTCCCTTGATGTCTGTTAATATTTCCCTTATATATTGAGGTGCTCCTATGTTGGGTGCATATATATTTATAATTGTTATATTTTCTTCTTGGATTGATCCCTTGATCATTATGTAGTGTCCTTCCTTGTCTCTTGTAATAGTCTTTATTTTAAAGTCTATTTTGTCTGATATGAGTATTGCTACTCCAGCCTTCTTTTGATTTCCATTTCCATGGAGTATCTTTTTCCATCCCCTCACTTTCAGTCTGTATGTGTCCCTAGGTCCAAAGTGGGTCTCTTGTAGACTGCATATATATGGGTCTTTTTTTTTTATCCATTCAGCCTTTTGTGTCTTTTGGTTGGAGCATTTATCCATTTATATTTAAGCTAATTATTGATACATATGCTCTTATTGCCATTTTCTTCATTGTTTTTGATTTGTTTTTTGGGTTTTTTTGTGGGTCTTTTTTCTTCCCTTCCTCTTTTGTTATCTTCTCTGGTGGTTTGATGACCATCTTTAGTGTTGTGTTTGGGTTGCTTTTTCTTTTTGTGTGTGTGAATCCATTGTAGTTTTGGGGTTTGCTGTTCCCATGAGGTTTTTATATAGCAGTCTATATGTGTACAAGGCTGTTTTAAGTTGCTGGTCTCTTTTCCACCTAGAGGAGATCCTTTAGCATTTGTTGCAAATCTGATCTGGTGGTGCCAAATTCTCTTAGGTTTTGCTTGTCTGAAAAGCTTTTGATTTCTCCATCAAATCTGAATGAGAGCCTTGCTGGTTAGAGCATTCTTGGTTGTATATTCTTAACTTTCATCCCTTTAAATATATCATGCCAACCCCTTCTGGCCTGCAGAGAGAATTTCTACTGAGAAATTGGCCAATAATCTTATGGGAGATCTCTTGTATATTGTCATTTTTTCCCTTGTTGCTTTTAATAATTTTTCTTTGTCTTTAATTTTTGTCAGTTTGATTACTATGTGTCTCAGCATTCTCCTCCTTGGGTTTATCCTGCCTGGGATTCTCTGCACTTCCTGGACTTGGGTGACTGTTTTCTTTCCCGTCTTAGGGAAAATTTCAACAATTATCTCTTTAAATATTTTCTCAGGTCCTTTCTCTCTCTCTCTTCTCCTTCTGGGACCTTTATAAGGTGAAAGTTGGTGTGTTTAATGTTGTTCCAGATGTTTCTTAGACTGTCTTCATTTCTTTTCATTCTTTTTCTTTATTCTGTTCCACAGCAGCGATTTCCACCATTGTGTTTTCCAGGTCACTTATCCATTTTTCTGCCTGTTATTCTGCTATTGATTCCTTCTAGTGCATTTTTTGTTTCAGTTATTTGTATTGTTCATCTCTGTTTATTTGTTCTTTAGTTCTTCTAGGTCTTTGTTAAACATTTCTTGCATCTTTTTGATCCTTGCCTCCATTCTTTTTCCAAGATCCTGGATCATCTTCACTATCATTATTCTGAATTTTTTCCCCAGAAGATTGCCTATCGCCACTTCACTTAGTTTTTTTCCTAGGGTTTTATCCTTTGCTTATATCCAGGATATAATCCTCTGTCTTTTCATTTTGTCTAACTCTCTATGATGGTGTTTTTTGTTCAGCAGGCTGCAAGATTGTAGTCCTTCTTGCTTCTGCTGTCTGTTTTCTGGTGGGTGAGGCTATCTAAGAGGCTTGTGTAAGCTTCCTGATGGGAGGGACTTGCAGTGGGTAGAGCTGGGTCTTGTCCCTCTGGTGGGTGGGGCTGTGCACAGTAAAACTTTAAACCACTTGTCTGCTGATAGGTGGTGCTGTGTTCCCTTCCTGTTGGTTGTTTGGCTTGAGGCAACCCAGGCCTGGAGCCTACGGGCTGTTTGGTGGGGCTAATGGCCTCCTGGAGGGCTCATGCTAATGAATACTTCCCAGAACTGCTGCTGCCAGTGTCTTTGCCTCCACAGTGAGCCACAGCCGCCCCCACCTCTGCAGGAGACCCTCCAATACTAGCAGTATTGGAGGGTCTCCTGCAGGTCTGATCCAGTCTCTTATGGGGTCACTGTTTTTTTCTCCCCAGGTCCTTCTGTGCACAAGACTTTGTGTGTTTCCTCCAAGAGTGCAGTTTCCAATTCCCCACATCCTGTTGAGTCCTGCAATCAAATCTCACTGGCATTCAAAACAAGATTCTCTGAGGACTCCTCCCATTGCCAGACCCCTAGACTGGGAAGTCTGGTGTGGAGCTCAGAACTTTCACTCCAGTCAGATAACTTCTGTGGTATAGTTGTTTTGCAGTCTGGAGGTAGCCCACATGGCAAGTATGGGATTTGATTTTATCACGATTGCACCCCTCCTACTTTATTTTAGTTCCTCTTTTGTCTTTGGATGCAAGGTATCATTATTGGTAGGTTCCAGCATTTTTTTGTTGATGGTTTTTAAGAAGGTAGTTGTGATTCTGGTGTTCTTGTAAGAAGGGGTGAGCACATGTCCTTCTACTCTGCCATCTGGAGATCAATTATGCTTTTTTAAAGTAAGCTATCAAACCCGTTGTCTTGATGATTCTGTGAGAAAGAACTGGCCATTGTGCTGATGAGCAGTGAAACTCAAAGCGAGTTCTTCTCAAACTGTGGCCCTGGAGAAGTAGCATCAACATCATCTGAAAACTTATTAGAAATGCACAATCTCCAGCTCCATCCAAGACCTGCTAAATCAAAAATTCTGTGTGGGAGTTTTGGAGTTTTAACATTCCCCCCAGATGATTCTAATGCATGCTCAAGTGTGTGAATCACTGGTGTATGACATGGGTCCTTCCAAAAATCCCAGAAAACTTGACAGAACCTGACCTTTCTAATCTTGATCTCCTAATCTTCCATGTCATAAATCTCTGTAATTTTCAATGGCTTTTGTTGGCTTTTCTTTTGTTTTGTATATGTGTGTGTGTTTGATTTTTGTATTGTTTTGTTTTGTTTTTTGGCCTCAAGGCAGACATTTCAAATAGGAAGTGTTTTTGAGAGAATTAGAAACTTTTTAACAACTCCCATTGTTCCCTTGCCCCCAGTGGGAATCATTCTAGTTCTGCTTCCTGAGCTCAATCCAAGAATTTCTCCCTACAGATATCCTCTCATCCCCAGGGTCATGCCCATGAGTGGTGTCTGTGAGGCATGGGCAGAAATCATGAAGCTGTGAAGCTGCATGGAGAGGACCTCCCAGGAAGATGTAACACCTGAACTCTCTTCCCCCATTCAGGACTGAAGGAAGGTGAGACCCTGAAGGTTTCCATACCAGCTGATAGGTCAACAGAAATTAAGTTCTTGGAAACACGTGCTGGAGGGTGGGGAGAATAAACAAGTGACATAGACTTGATGGTACTAAGTCTAATGTTGGAACAGAGCCTCGGGAAGTAATTTGGTGAGGCATGGGCAGAAATCAGGAAGCTGTAAAGCTGCATGGAGAGGAACTCCCAGGAAGATGTAACACCTGAACTCTCTTCCCCCGTTCGGGACTGAAGGAAGGTGAGACCCTGAAGCAAAACAGCTGCTTCATGTTGCATATAAAACCTATTACTTTTAGCAACCAAGTATAGAACTAGCCTTGGGAGATAGGGAACAGAGGATGAGTAAAATCACTTTAAAAATCTCCACATAATCAATTACCTACTGAATACATTAACTTGACACTATTTACTGAGTATGTGTTATATCAGAGTTGCTGTTCCAAGTTCTGGTGTAACAAAGCTGTTGAAATTATGATGTAATAGGTTGAGGGGAGAACCTGATAAAATAGATGATAATAAACCTAGAGGATGGTGAAGAGAATTCCAGAAAACAAACATGGAAAGAAATAAATGTGTGGCATGTTTAAGATTATAATCCACTAAAGAGCTAGCAGTTCATCAGAGGTGGAGATAATGATTAGAAAGGCAGATGGAGCTTACATTTTACAGCTCAGTATCACATGCTGAGTTGCATACACATGTGTATGTGTTTCTACCCTGACTTGATCCACGAAGTATTGCGTGTGCCTCCTAAGGGGCCCTGGTGAGCATCACTATAAGAATAGAAGTGAGAGCGGAGTGTGAAATTTTCAGCATTTAGAAAGGTCTCACATAGAGGTGTGTAGAAGGTGCGTAGAAGTGAAAGAAGATGAAAGTGAAAAATAAGAAGGGAGTGATCTCTAGGAGATAATGATTTCAGGATGTCACTTAAGAGCAGGTGGAGATTGAGAGGATCTGGAGGGAAGTGGGGAAGCTACTTCACCCTAACCTGTCACTCTAGCTCTCACCCTCTTGTCTTTCTTCACTTTGGCCCCATTACCTCTCCCATCTCACCACCTTTCTATTCTCCTTCCTTCACTCATTCTATTCTCCCATTTCTTCCTTGTAGTTTCCTTCCTCTCTTTAATTCTTCATCTATTTCCACTTCTTTTCTTTCAATGTTTTTCTTTCACTCTACCCTTGGATTTAGTATCATCTTCTAAATTTGCTGTCCTTTCAGAAGGGCTCCAAGTCTCCTTCAAACAATATATTTCATCTATTTTTTCACTAATTAAACAGTTACCCTTCTTCCACTTGCCCCCACATATGATCTGGGTGAAGGGATCCTTGTACATTGGGGATTGAAAGAAATGGAATGTTCCAGATGTGTAGATGTGTCCAGAGGCTCCCTTGCATATCCTGAACACTCAGTAAATTTTCACTCACCCAGCAGTTAACACCAGGTACTTATTAACTAATTACTGACATTAATTAATGATGCACAAGGATGGGCACTGCAGGGCACAAATAAATTGTGAAATCAAGACCTATTCTCTAGCACATTATGGTTGAGTTGTGAAGGAAAAACAGAGGCACATGAAAATTTCACTAACATTATGATGCGTTAAGTGTTGCATGAAAAGTGATTGGTACAATAGCCAATATTTTGAATAACTGTAAATGGAAGGTAATTTTTATAGTTGTAAAAAGGATAAAAATTTTAATAAGGTAATTTTTTAAAAAGGAAAAATGATTGGTATAAAAATGTAGTAGAGACTGGAATAGTGTAGGAGACTACACAGAGGAGAGTGACTAACATTTATTATACCAGGCACTGTCCTTGGAACTTTATGCATTATTTTATTTAATCCCTCAGGCAATTTTCTCTACACAAAACATTTTCTTACAGATGTGGAAATTGAGACTCAGATTACGTAACTTGCTCAAGGTCAAATCTCAAGGAAAGAGAAGCTCGGAAATTTTACTCTGGTTCTGATGGATGTTAAGGCTCTTCCCACATGTATATTACACTGAAACTTTGAAAGACAGGTTGCACACATCTCTGGATGGCTTTAATACATCTCAAGAATGTACGTACTAGCAACAACTAGTAAACTCTCCAGAAACAAGATCAACCAATCAGCACCTGATATTATGATCTGTACATAAGGATGTCCATCATATTGACTTGGGCTATTGAATTGAGCCCTTGGGCACTAATAGGGTGAGTGATAACTTCACGCATCTCTGTCCGCAGTTTGTGTTGTTTAGTTGTATGGAGAAGACACTATGGAATCAGAGAACCTCACGTGGGTATCAGAATTTGTCTTCCTAGGATTCTCACACACTCAGGAGTTCCAGATCTTCTTATTTCTGGTGTTCCTGTTTGTCTACACAACCACTGTAATGGGAAACCTCCTTATCATGGTCACGGTGACCTCTGATTCGAGACTCCAAACACCCATGTATTTTCTGCTCCGAAATCTGGCTGTCATAGACATCTGTTTCTCCTCAGTCACTGCCCCAAAGATGCTGGTGGACTTCCTGGCTGAGAAGAAGATCATCTCCTACCAGGGCTGCATGACCCAGATCTTCTTCTTCCACTTTCTGGGAGGTGGCACTGTCTTCTTTCTCTCAGTGATGGCCTATGATCGCTACATAGCCATCTCCCGGCCCCTCCACTATGTCACCATCATGAACACTCGAGTGTGTGTGGGGCTGGTGGTGGCTGCCTGGGTAGGGGGCTTTCTCCACTCTATTGTCCAGCTGGTTCTGATGCTCCCATTGCCTTTCTGTGGCCCCAACATCCTGGATAACTTCTACTGTGACATTCCACAAGTGCTAAGACTTGTCTGCACAGACACCTCCCTCCTGGAGTTCCTTATGATTTCCAACAGTGGGATGCTGGTCCTCATCTGGTTCTTGCTCCTTCTGATCTCTTACACTGTCATCCTGCTGATGCTGAGGTCCTACTCAGGGCAGGCAAGGAGGAAGGCGGCTTCCACCTGCACCACCCACATCATCGTCGTATCTATGGTCTTCATTCCCTGTATCTATATCTACGCCCGGCCCTTTACCTCCTTCTCCATGGACAAGGCTGTGTCCATCAGCCAGACTGTCATGACCCCCATGCTCAACCCCATGATCTACACCCTGAGGAACCAGGAGATGCAGGCAGCAGTGAAGAGATTAGGCAAGCGCCTCATCATTTCCAGCAGGGAGTGAACTTAAAATAGGTTGACTTTAGATGACAAATCTTCTCTCTGAACCTTTGTTTTCCCATGTGAAGAATGGAGGAAAGGCTTTATGGAGTGTGCCAGTTGAGATTAAACTAAAATTTCTATGGACATTCTCCTGTGTCGGGTATTGTGTTAGGCTCTTTCACACTTTTGTCTCATTCTTCCAAAATTGACAGTGGTATGTTAATATTATATTAAACAGTTTTTCAAGTGGGAAAACTCAGAGAGTAGTGACCTGCTCAATGATGAACAGCAAGTGAGGGGCAGAGTTTGACCAGGAGATGGTTCCTCTGACTCCCAAGTTTCGAGGTAGGACATATGGGCGGGATTTGAAACTCAGGGTCTCCCACAATCACACTTGGAAACTTACAGAATTCCTCATCTATGGATGAATATCTGTAATGAATGGTCTAGAGTTTCATCTTAAATCTGGAACAGTCACATTTGTTCTGCTCCCTGCTCTCTGCCTCACTCCCCACCGTGGTATTTTGGAAGATATCACTTGTAACATTTTCTAACTATTTTCCATAAAAGTACCTGCTCTTTGGATTTCTTCTTTTTCCTCCAAATACTCCTTTGATAGTCTGCAAACTATTCTACTTCCTAACCAAATCTTTATCTCCATTGGCTGATATGGCTGTGAGGAGAATGCTGTAGTATAGTTGGGGAACCCAGGCCAGAGAGGGGAGGTCCCTTGCCCCCGTGGTCATCAGCCCAGCTCTGCTTCCTGAGCCCAGTCCAGTAGTTTCTTCCCAGGGATATACCCTCGTCTCCTAGGATCACACTCTTGTTGTATTCATGATGTATGGGCAGTGCCTGGAAAACTGATGCTGCAGAGAAAGGAACTCAGAGAAGATGTAAGACTACAAGGGTCTTTCCCATTCTGGGCTGAAGGAAGGTAAGAGACCATGGTTTCCCCCCTGTAGATAGAGCAGCTGTAAGAAGTATCCAGAATTACTTGTTGGAGAGTGCAGAGAATAAACAAGTGACAAAGACTTGGTGGTAGTAAGTGTAAAGTGTGAGGACAGCCTCAGAAAGTAGTGCAGGGGAAACGAGGTGTTGAACACAGATTCCTCAAGTTGCATGTGTGAAACCAGGCTTTTAACAACCAAATGAAAACTTGATCCTGTGATTTAGAGGGAGGATGCTGACATTAAAGGATAAGGGACTACACCACCAGATTCTCCACGTGGTCACATTGAACAAGATCACATAGTTACCTCCTAACACATATGTTAGCAAACCTTTTTTAGGAACTGCTAACTCAGAATTCCTCTTATAGGTGCTGGGGATACTAAGTAATTTGATTTACAATCTTGTTAAGAAAGACAGCAGAAAATAAGTGATCAAAGCTGTAACAAAGGTACTTATAAAATGTTATTAGAACCCAGATAAGTACAGATGAACCAGTTTGCAAGGCAGAAATAGAGACACAGATGTAGAGAACAAATGTATGGACATCAAGGGGGGAATGAGAGGGTGGGATGAATTGGGAGATTGGGATTGACATATCTACACTAATATGTATAAAATAGATAACTAATGAGAACCTGGTGTATAGCACAGGGAACTCCACTTCTCTGTACAGTAGAAACTAAAACAACATTGTAAAACACATACCCTCAATTTTTTAAAAAAAATCAGTTATTTTAAATTAAAAAAAAGAACCCAAGATGTCAGGGATTAATTTTGCTTGGGAGAAATGGAGAAGGAGTCACAAGAAGGTGATATTGGAAGACTTTTATGTTGAGAAGGTAGCAGAAAGTATTTGAGGAAACAGAATTCATTCCTAAAGCTGCAGAAATAACCAAGTATATGATAGATGTGAGAGACTAAGAATTCCTTGAACAGGAATCAGTTCCTGGATAACAGGGATACTGATTAGAAAGGTAGATGGAGGCTACATTATAGAGCTTGGTATGACATACTGAGAAGGAGTTGTGTGCAGGTAGGTAAGCATTGTGTTTCAACCCTGAATTGCCCCACAAAGCATGTTAGGCAGCTTTTAAGCGTTTCAGTTTTAAGCTCTGGGCCCTTGATAGTCATTAAAACATTATAATGCGGAAGGAAGATGATTAGATATGAGTTTAGAAAGGTCTCTCTGGCAGTGATATAAAAGATGGACTGGAGTGGACACAGATCGAAGCAGAAAGATGAGACTAAAATGACCTCTGATGGACAATAGATTGCAGGAGGCAGGTGGGGGGTGGGTGGGATTGAGACAAGGCAGGGGAGTGTGGAGGCCACTTAACCCTCACCTGTCACCTCTATCTCTCTTCCTCTGTGTCCTTCTTCACCTTTGTTCCCTCCCCTGCCCCTCCACCTTTCCATTCCCTTTCCTTCTATTCCATAATATCTTATAAATTCTTGTTCCTTTCAGAAGAGATCTTCCAGTCCCCTTCATACAATAGCCCTCACCCATTTCTTAATCCAGAGAGTCTCTCTCCCCCTTGTTTTGTCTCAGCACACACACCAGGTATGTCCTGTCACCTCACCAGTAAGGGGTCACTTACAACAATGAGGGAGGCATTCCCTATGATTGTTTACCCACCCAGAGTCCACAGCACATGCTTTTTGAGTATTGACTATCAACAAAGATGGGCACTGCAGGGCACGAATAAATTTTAAGATACATATTTATACCTATGGGAGCTTAGAGCTGAATTATGGAGGAAAAAATATAGACACATGAAAAGTTCATTAACATTATGATGTGTTCACAGTTGCATGAAAAATGATTGGTACAAAAATGTATTAGAGATTTGACGAAGGGAGGGTGTCTTTAGAGTAGGAGACTACACAGAGGAGAGCAATTACCTTTTATTATTCCAGGCAATGTTATAGGAAACTTGTTGTTATCTTATTGAATCCTCTAGACAATTCTACAAAGAAAACATTTTTATTTCCACCTTACAAATGTGGAAACTGAGATTCGGAGACATTAAGTAATTTCCTCAGGGTCAAATCTCAAGGAAATAGAAATTTGACTGTAAGTCTGTTAGACTCCAAGTCTATTCCCACCACTGTATTACACTGAACCTTTGAAAGGCAGGTTGCATGTGTCTCTGGGTGGCTTTAATATATCTTATGAATGTATATTCCAGCACCAACTAGGGAACTCTCCAGAGACAAGGCCATTAAATCAGCACCTGGGATTATGATCTGCACATGAATGTCCATCATCTAGACCTGGACAGCTCCATCTGAGCCCCTGAGCACTAATGCACCTCTGTCTGTGGCTTGTGTTCTTTAGGTGTTTGGAGAAGACACCATGGAATCAGGGAACCTCATATGGGTGTCAGAATTTGTCTTCCTGGGGCTCCTACAGACTCAGGAGCTCCATCTTTTCTTGTTTCTGGTGTTCTTGTTTGTCTACACCACCACTGTCATGGGAAATCTCTTCGACATGGTCACAGTGACCTCTGATTCCCTGCTCCACACATCCATATATTTTCTACTCAGAAAACTGGCTGTCATAGACATGTGCTATTCCACAGTCTCTTCCTCAAAGATGCTGGTGGATTTCCTCGCTAGGAAGAAGACCATCTCCTACCAGGGCTGCATAGCTCAGGTCTTCTTCTACATTCCGGGAGGTGCCATGGTCTTCTTCCTCTCAGTGATGGCCTATGACCATCTTGTTGCCATCTCCCGGCCCCTCCACTATGTCACCATCATGAACACTCAGCTCTGTGTGTGGCTGGTGATGGCTAGCTGGGTGGGAGGCTTCATCCATTCCATTTCCCAACTGGCCATGATGCTCCCACTGCCTTTCTGTGGCCCCAACATCCTAGATAACTTCTACTCTGATATTCCATAGGTACTAAGACTAGTCTGCACAGACACTTCTGCCTTAGATTTCCTCATGCAATAATGGGATGCTGGATGTGATCTGGTTCCTGCTCCTCCTGATCTCCTACTCAGTCATCCTGGTGATGCTCAGGCCCGACTCAGGGCAGGTGAGGAGGAAGGCAGCTTCCATCTGCACCACCCACATTGTCGTGGTGTCTATGGTCTTTGTTCCAAGCATTTACCTCCATGCCCAGCCCTTTACCTCCTTCTCCATGGACAAGGCTGTGTCCATCAGCCACAGCGTCATGACCCCCACACTCAACCCCATGATCTATATACCCTGAGAAACCAGGAGATGCAGGCAGCAGTGTAGAGAGTAAGGGGGTGTCAGCTGGCTTGTAAAAGGGAGTGACAGTGGGTGGGTCATTTTTCTTTGGCTTTGTTTTCCATCTGTAAACTAGAGAGAGAGCTGTTGTATCTGCCCTGTTTGTAGCTTGTGGGTGTGTTGTGAGGGTTATCATGGAAGTGAATGCATAGTGAACTTAAGTAACCCACTCGCACTTTCAGGAAAATGGATCATATCCTTATTTTTGTTTTTGGTGATGATTTGAACACTCTTAGGACAATAAGATGTGTTGTCATGGAAACATTTGGGTAAACCACACCCTCCTTTCTGCCTTCTTCCTGAACAGTTTCCTCTTAGGATTTAGCATTTCCCCAGAAGAGTAGTTCTGTTTTCTGTATTTTGATCTCTTTTCCCAGGACCCCATTTTGGTGTGAGTCTGGATGGTTGGAAACTGCACAATATTTAGAGTCTTAAGCCTTAAACTGGAGATCCTAACCCATCACTTACCAAATAGATGACCTTGAATGAGACACCTGGCCTCTCTTGGCCTCATGACTCCTTCCTCAACACACTTGCTAAAATTGTTATCTGACCTAAACCTCCCAGCTTTATTGTAAGAATCAAATCCAAAAACTTGCAAGAAAATATTGACAGAACCATATAACTATATTTTATCTAATATTCAAATTTGAAATTATCATGAATGTTCAGTTTTTTGCTTAATATAGTATAATAATTATAACAAGCAAAAGATTATGTGTAAAATGCCTCTAAGTTTTAAAACACTATATTACATTGTATGAACACTTGTGTTTACACTACTCAGCTCAAGAACCAGAACTTAGCAATAACTTATACCTACCTATAGGTCCTCTCCATCACATCACCTCTGCCCAGATGAAACCACTTTCTTGAATTTGGTGTTTATCATTCCTTTGCCTATAAAAACAGTTTCATCACATTTTAACATAATAAGTATATTCTTTTGTTTTGCTTTTTTGAGCTTTATGCAAAGGAAAGACTGTACACAATATTATGAAATTTGCTTTTTTTCACTAAACACTGTGTTTCTAGATGCCCACAGTGTTCTGGTTGGCTGTAGTTCATTCATTTGCATGGCTGTGTAATATTCCATTGTGAGACGAAGCCTGTTTGGATTGTTCCCAGTTTTTGCTCTTTGGAATCTTCTTCTGCTTGTCTCCAGTTGTTATGTTGAGGTGCTATGGGTCATATACCTTGAAATGGAGTTGCTGAATCAAGAGATCTTCAAAGATTTACCTTTCCAAAGAAGTGCTGCATTGTTTTCCAAAGTGGTTGTACCCAATTACGTGGTCAGCAGCAGCGCTGAAGTGTTCCCCTTGATTAGCCTCCTCCTAAGAGTTGATATTGTCAGACTTCTTCACTTTTGCCACTTGAGTAAAAACTGGCATTTCACTGTAGTCTTGATTTGCATTTCTCTAACGTTGCCTTCCATGTTTTTATTCTGTGCAAGTTTCCCATGAATGCTTTGTTTGCTTTTCTAGTGGCTTTTTCTTTTTAATGTAGGAGTTCGGACATAATTTGGTTACTGATCTGTTCTCAGTATTTACTATAATACTGTCTGTACTTATTATAATTCCTGCTCCCGATTTGTAGTTTGTCTTCTTTATTTTTGGTGTTAGTTTTCATGTAGTCGAGTTTATCAATCTTTCATTTTAGTATTAGCTTTTATTGAGATCTTATTTTTAAAACTTGCTTCTTATGCAGAGACAGAAATATATTCTTGCTTCTCTCAATGGTAATTATGTAAACTTTTCTTCTGTTTCCTATTTCTTTTCAGTTTTCTTCTCATTCATTTTTCTATTTATTTTGTTTTTCCCATTGTATTAGTAGCCATCCTTAAACTCCTTTTGACCCTTGGCTATCTACATTGAAGAGCAAGGCAATAAAATACTAATTGGTACCTCGATGTACTGAAGCTTTTAGACTTTACCTTAAAGCTTCTGGAGGAAATCAGCTATTTCCTGCAGGGACCCCAAAGTGCAAAAACGTTGAGGTCTATTTTTCCAGAGTTGTTTCTGCAAAGAAAAATCTTGATTTCCTGTCTTTGGCTTAGATGCTCAAGTCCTGTGCTCGAGTGGGGAGAGTGATGGGCCTCAGTATCTCTTTAGATAGAGAAATTCCTGCCTGACCTCCTTCTCTCATTTATGTTACTCACACGTGAGTTCGTGACCTCTGCTGTTAGATGAGTCTTCCTGTATAAGACAGACTTTACATCCCTGTCAACATTCTCTTGCCTCTGGTCCATCAAGTTCATTCCTGTTTCCAGATAGGCTTGTTCTCGAGTGTCTCCCCAAAGCCATTCCCAACCACATCCCCCTTCCTTGTCCCCTATTATAAGTGTTCACTTTTCTAGAACACGTAGAACCTAGGAGCGCCCATGTGTTCATGTGATCCAGGAATGAGAATTACAACAAACCATGAGTTAGCCTGGGAGATTCTGGAAAAGATTTCTCCTCCAGAGTAGAGGCAAGAGATGTAGGAGGAGAAAGAAACTGCCTCCACCTGTTTCCTCACCTCCAGGCTTTGAATGAGATGTGTGAGGACATACATCATAATGAAGCATGGAGATCATCTAGGTTCAGGAGGGAGAGGCCAAGGGCACCACAGACTCACTGAACCAGCTTCTTGATATCACTGAGCCCATGGCTGTTTGTGGGCTTGTTGGCTTTCTCTCCCTGATTTTTCTTATTTACCTTTTTATTCTCCTCCTTCTTTTCTTATCCCCCATCTCCTTTTCCCTTTCTCCTCTAGCGCTTCACTCTCCTCACATCTTTAATTATTTTGAAGCTGGGATGGGCTGAGTCACAAACACGGAACAGTGTAAGCCCCTATCTGCCCTCATTGAGTCTTTTCTGAAACAGGATGGGGTATGAATAAAGAGAGGAGCTGCACAACTATGTCCATCATCTCCACTCTCCCCTCTCTCCTCCTCCCTGCTGCCAGAGAGGCCTTCATCTGTAGGTCATTCTTCTGCATAACGTCCTCCACTGGTTCTCACCTCCCTCAAGGTGAAAACTAAATGTATGAGCCTGCTCTCTTAACAGTATTCACAGTGATCCCTGCCTCCTCTCCCCCCAGAGGTCCCACTACTTCCCCTATGCTCCAGCCTTATTGAGCCATTGAGGGTACATGGGGTCTATATTGTGCCATTTCATCTCTGGAGCTCTGTTCTCCCTGCCAGAAACACACTTTCCCCCCTTTGTCTGCCTAACACACTTGCATGTCACCTCTGTTTAAATGTCATGTCCTCTCCAAAGTCTTCCTTTTCTCCCAGGCATGGTTAGCTGCTCTGCCTTTTAACCATTGACCATTCTCCTAGTAGAGCTATCTCCTCATAAAGCTATCTCCTCTCTGGAATGTATTTATGTGTTTCTAGGTCTGTTTTTCACATCAACCTGTGAATTCCTTGAGAAGAGAATGGATGTCTTATTTCTGTATCCTCAGCATTGTTTATAGAGGTGTACCCAACCTGACTTTTACTGCTCTCCTAGTCTTAAAAAAGGATAACTTTCAGTTATGCTAACAACTAGACTGCCAAATATTTCCCCAGCAAAGATGGGTTTATTCAGGATCAGCAGAGAATTGCAGTTCAGGGTCTGCACTCATGGTGAGCCCCATGTAAGTCCCCCATGGGAAGGAAACTTCTTTCTTTAGAGAGAAAAGGAAGGTGGGAGGCTGTAGTAAACAAAGTGTCCATGGCTTTTCTTTGGCTGAGTCCTTGCCAGGAAAGAAGTAGAATCTTTCTTTCTCCTGTTGGGCTCTGCTATTGTCACAGGGTTTGAGAGCTCCCCCTTCTGGTCTCTCAACTCTATTTAATTGAAGTTTATTAATTTTTACACATTTATTGAACATTCACAAAGGGCCAAGTACAATAGCTCCAAAACAATAAGCCACAGAGTAATCAATTTCTAAGACAGATAAATCTTCCACAATCATGCTCTGAGGAAACAACTTTGGGGCTGAAATGTGTTAACAAACATTTACGTGATTGGAGAGGAGAAATATACAAGGTAGAAATACAATGGCTTTCTTATTGAAAACCAAATAAGAATAATAATGACTTAGTCCAGGTTATTTAATTAGTTATTGTTAGTAATGTTATAGTCAGTGACATCTGACAGTCAAGGAGATTGATAAGACCTAGTCCCTTCCCCAGCATCAACCCAGGCTATTTTAACAAGTGGTTGGTTTTTAAAATGGAGTAAAACTCTAAATATTGGGAAGAATTCATGTTTTTTAAACTATATCTCTTGTCTTTGGATGAAACCAGAGCTTCAGATAATGTTTTTCTATGTTCTTGCTAAGTATAAATATTTGAAAGATAAGAACTCAGCTCACCCCGGAAATCTTGTGCAGAATGGAAAACTACTGTACACCAAGATTATAAAGCCACTAATTTCTATTCTGACTGGTTCATCATAACAAGAAAACCTATGCAGTTTCTGTACTAGTCTTTGTATGAAAGGAAGACCTTGCTGAGTGACAATTCATATGTAAAGGGTCCCAGAATGTTATAGATGGTGCAGTAGAATTGGATTTGGATGGGGAATCAACCTTGGGATCTGGTTGACAAAATAAAAGACAGATTTATAGGGTTTGTTTCCAATGTAGGATACAAATATCTTCCCACCTATAACATTGTCCAAGTTAAGGTCAATTAATTCTTTTTTAAAAAAGTAAACTATTAAACCAGTTGTCTGGATGATGCTGTGAGAAAGAACTCTCTGTTGTGCTGACAAGAGCAGTGAAACTCAAAGTCAGGGGTTCTCAAACTGGGGCCCCAGAGAAGCAGCATCAGCATCACTGGGGAACTTGTTAGAAATGTCAGTTCTCAGGCTCCACTCAAGACCTATTAAGTCAAAAATTCTGCGTGGGAGTTTCTGAGGTCTCACCTCACCTCCAGGTGATTCTAATGCATGTTCAAGTGTGTGAACCACTGATCTCTGAAATGCGATGTGTCCTTCCTAAAATCCCAGAAATTTTATTTCTTTTGGAGAGCCTCTGTCCTTTCTGATCCTGGTCTCCTAATCCTACTTGTCATGAATATCTACAATTTTTATTGTCATTGGTAGGTTTTTGTTTTGTTGTTGTTGTTTTTTAAATTTTTGTTTGTTTGCTTGTTTTTTGCCCTCAAGGCAGACCTTTCAAAGAGTAAGTGTTGTTTTTTGTTGCTGTTGTTCTGTTTTTTGTTTGCAGGGTTTTCGTATAGAATTATTTTATTTTCACTTAGGCAGATGGATTAACAGAAGGTAGTGTTAACTTATTTGGGGGGTTATTTGCTCATACATTAATTCAGTTAATATTCATTAAGCTTCCAATATGCTCCAGGTATTCTTTTGGTAGGGAGGGCATTTGTAATTTTTTTTTTTATTTTTTATACCATTTGTAAAGGCTACACTCCCTTTACAGTTATTACAAAATATTGGCTATATTCCTCGTGTTGTACAATACATCCTTGTAGCCTATCTTACACCCAATAGTTTTTACCTCCCACTCCCCATTGCTATATCACTTCCCATCACTCTTCCCACTGGTAACCACTAGTTTGTTCCATATGTCTGCTTTTTTTCTTTTAGTCACTAATTTGTTGTATTTTTTAAATTCCACATACAAGTGATATCATACAGTATTCATCTTTCTCTGTCTGACTTATTTCACTCACCATAATGCCCTTAAAGTCCATCCATGTTACTGTAAATGACAAAATTTCGTTCTTTTTTATGACTGAGTAGTAGTCCATCATATCTATGTAACACATCTTTATCCATTTATCTCTTGCTGGACACTTAGGTTGTTTTCATACTTTGGCAAATGTAAATAATGCTGCTAGGAACATTGGAGCACATGTAGTTTTTCAAATTAGTGCTTTTGATTTTTTCGGAACTACACTAGGGGTAGAAGTGCTTGGTCATATGGTAGTTCTACTCTTAGTTTTTTGAGAGACCCCCATACTGTTTTCCACGTGGCTACACCAATTTACAGTCCCACCAACAGTGTCCAAGGGCTTGCTTTTCTACACTTCCTGGCCAACATTTATTTGTGTTCTTTTTGATGATAGCCATTCTGACAGGTGTGAGGTGATGTCTCATTGTGGTTTGATTTGCATTTCCATGATGATTAGCAATGCTGAGAATCTTTTCATGTGCTTTTCTGGCCATCTCCATTTCTTCTTTGGAAAAATGTCTATTAAGTTCTGCCAATTTTTAATTGTTTTCTTTGTTTGTTTGTTTTGTTGATGTTGAGTTGTATGAGCTGTTTATATATGTTGGCTACTCACCCATTATCAGTCCTATCATTTGCAAATATTTGCTCCCATTCAGTAGGTTGTCTTTTCATTTTATCAGTGGTTTCCTTTGCTCTGCACAAGCTGTTGAGTTTAAGTAGGTCCCATTTGCTTAGTTTTGCTTTTATTTCCTTTGCTTTAGGAGACATATCCCCAAATATATTGTGGCTATTTATGCAAAGAGTGTTCTGCCTATGTTATAGTATACAGTTCTACATTTTGGCCTTTAATCCATTTTGAGTTTACTTTTGTATATAGTGTTAGAGAATGTTCTAATTTCAGTCTTTAATAGGCAGCAGTCCAGTTTTCCCAGCACCAATTATTGAAGAAGCTGTCTTTCCTCCATTGTATATTCTTGCCTTCTTTGTTGGAGAGGAATTGACCATAAGTGCATGGGTTTATTTCTGGCCATCTATCCTGTTCCATTGACCTATGTGTCTGTTTTTCTGCAGTACCATTCTGTATTGATTCCTATAGCTTTGTAGTATAGTCTAAAGTCAGGGCACATAATTCCTCCAGCCCTGATCTTCATTCTCAAGATTGTTTTGGCTATTTGGGGTCTTTTGTGGTTCCACACAAATTTTCTAATTATTTTTTCCAGTTCTGTGAAAAATGCCATTGGTATTTTGATAGGGATTGCATTGAATCTGTAGGTTGCCTTGGGGAGTATGGCCAAATAGTCAGTGTTTCTGGAAGACTTAGAGAGTTTTTAACAACTCCCATGGTTCCCTTGTCCCCAGCAGGAGTCGTTCCAGCTCTGCTTCCTGTGCCCAGTCCAATAATTTCTCCCTGAGGATATCCCCAATTCCCCAGAGTCATGCCCATGAGTCATGTGTGTGAGATATGGGCAGAGATCAGGAAGCTGTGCAGCTGCACAGAGAGGACCTCCCAGAAAGATGTAAGACCTGAACTCTCCTCCCCCATTTGGGTCTGAAGGAAGGTGAGAGCCTGAGGGTTTCCACACTTGCCCAGAGGTCAATGGTAATTAGGTTCTTGAAAACATCTGCTGGAGGCTGGAGAGAATAAACAAGTGACATAGACTTGATGGTACTAAGTTTAAAGTTGGAGGAGAGCCTTGGGAAATAATTGGGGGGATGTGCTTTTATGTGGCTGCTTCAGGTTGCACATAAACCCCAGTAATTTTAACAACCACATATAGATCTGACCTTATGAAATAGGGAAGGGAGGATAAGTAAATTCACTTTAAAAATCTCCAAATAATCAATTACCTATTTAATACATTAATTTGACAATATTTACTGATCATGTGCTGTATCAGAGCTGCTGTTCCAGGTTCTGGGATTACCAAGGTAATTGACATTATGATGTGGTAAGTTAAGGAGAGAAGCTGAAAAAATGAATGATGATAAACCTATAACAGAGGTATGTTTTTGATGGTTAAGAACACTGGAAAATGGGGGATTTGTTCTGTATGGGAGAAATGGTGACAGGAGTGACAGAGGGTGACATTTGAGTGGGTCTTTTCCAGGGTTGAGAAGGTATGAACAGAATTCCAGGGAACCAATATGGCAATAAATAAATATGCAGCATGTTTAAGACTGTAATCCCTTAAAGAGCTAGTGATTCATCAGAGGTGGAGATACCGTTTTACAAAGGCAGATGGATGCTGTGTTTTATAGCCCTGTATGACATGCTGTGTTGCATGCACGTGTATGTGTTTCTACCCTGACTTGATCCACAAAGGATTTGATGTGGCTCCTAAGGGGCTCTGGTGAGCATCACTACAAGAATAGAAGTGAGAGGAGAACTTGATCATTTCAGCATTTGGAAACGTCTCATGGACAGCTGTGTAGAAGGTGGACTGGAGTTAAAGCAAATTGAAGTGAAAAACAGGAAGAGAGTGATCTCTCAGAAATAGAGAATAAATGTATGGATGACAAAATGGTGGGTGGGATGAATTGGGAGATTGGGATTGAAATATATATACTGCTGTGTGTAAAATAGATAACTGGTGGGAACCTACTGTGTAGCACAGGGAACTCTACTCGGTGCTCTGTGGTGACCTGGGTGGGAGGGTGGTCCAGGGGCGAGGGGATATGTGTATACAGATGGCTGATTCACTTTGCTGTACAGTGGAAACTAAAACAACACTGTAAAGCAACTACAATCCTATAAAAATTAATTAAGAAAAGAAGGGAAGAGAGACAATGGATTGTGCGAGGTCAGGGTGGCAGATGAGGCGAGGCGGGGGAGTGGGGAGGGCACTTCACACTCACCTGTCACCACTTTCTCTCAACCTCCATCTTTGTCTTCATCTTTGTTTCCATTCTCTCCCCCACCCACCATCTTTCCTTCTCTTCTTTCTTCACTCATTCTATTCCCCCATTTTCCTTCCTTATAATTTCCTTCCTCCATTTAATTCTTCAACTATTTCCATTTCGTCTCCCTCAACATGTTTTTCTCTTCTACCCTTGGATTCAATATCATCTTCTGAAATTGCTGTCCTTTCAGAAGAGCTCTGTCTCCTTCAAACAATACACTCATTATCTATTTCTTCACTAATGATAGTTACCCCTCTGCCTCTTATCTCCACCTGTGATCTGGGGAGCCCCACCCAGAAAGGGGCCACCTGCTGTGGAGCATGGAAAGAAATGGAGTGCCCCAGGTGTCCCGCTGTGTCCAGAGGCTCTTCTGCATGGACCTTCACCCACCCAGCAGTTAACACCAGGTATTTATCAAGTACTGACTATGAGCAAGGATGGGGACTGCAGGGCACAAATAAATTGTGAATCAGGACCTATGTCTGTAGCACATTATGAGTTGTGGAGGGAAAATATAGACCCATGAAAAATTCATTCACATGTGTTAACTGTTGCATGAAAAGTGATTGGGACAAAAATGTATTAGAGTCTGGAAAAAGGGAGGAGGTCTTTAGAGTAGGAGACTACACAGAGGAGAGTGATTACCGCTTATTATTCTAGACACTGTTCTAGGAACCTTATGTGTTATTTTATATAATCCCCTAGACAATTTCTATAAAGAAAACATTTTCTTATATATGTGGAAACGGAGATTCAGAGAGTTTAAGTAACTAGCTCAAGGCCAAATCTCAAGGAAATAGAGGCTCTGAAATTTGACTGCAGGTCCATTGGACTCCAAGAGTCTTCCCACCACTGTATTACACTGAATCCTTGAAAGGCAGGTTGCATGTGTCTATGAATGGCTTTAAGGTATCTCAAGACTCTGTATTCCAACACCAGCTATGAACTCTCCAGAGACAAGGCCATTTAATCAGAGCTGGTATTATCATCTGCACATAAATTTCCATCATCTAGACCTGAACACTGAAAGCACTCAAAGGGCAAGTAGTGACTTCATGCATCTCTGCCTGTGGTTTGTGTTCTTTAGGTGTATGGAGAAGGCACCATGGAATCAGAGAACCTCACGTGGGTGTCAGAATTTGTTTTCCTAGGCCTCTCACAGACTCAGGAGCTCCAACTCTTCTTGTTTCTGGTGTTCCTGTTTGTTTACACCACCACTGTCATGGGAAACCTCCTCATCATGGTCACAGTGACCTTTGATTCCCGGCTCCAAACACCCATGTATTTTCTGCTCCGAAACCTGGCTGTGTTAGAGCTCTGTTTCTCCTCAGTCACTGCCCCAAAGATGCTGGTGGACTTCCTCGCTGAGAAGAAGACCATCTCCTATCAAGCCTGCATGGCCCAGATCTTCTTTTTCCACTTTCTGGGAGGGTCCATGGTCTTCTTCCTCTCAGTGATGGCCTATGACCATCTTGTTGCCATCTCCCGGCCCCTCCACTATGTCACCATCATGAACACTCAGCTCTGTGTGGGGCTGGTGGTGACTAGCTGGGTGGGAGGCTTCATCCATTCCATTTCCCAACTGGCTTTGATGCTCCCACTGCCTTTCTGTGGCCCCAACGTCCTAGATAATTTCTACTGTGACGTTCCACAAGTGCTGAGACTTGCCTGCACAGACACCTCCCTCCTGGAGTCCCTTATCATTTCCAATAGCGGGGTGCTGGTCCTCATCTGGTTCCTCCTTCTCCTGACCTCTTACTCAGCCATCCTGGTGATGCTGAGGTCCCGCTCAGGGCAGGCAAGGAGGAAGGCAGCTTCTACCTGCACCACTCACATCGTCGTGGTGTCTATGGTCTTTGTTCCAAGCATTTACCTCTATGCCCAGCCTTTCACCTCCTTCTCCATGGACAAGGCTGTGTCCATTAGCCAAACCGTCATGACCCCCATGCTCAACCCCATGATCTACACCCTGCGGAACCAGGAGATGCAGGCAGCAGTGAAGAGATTAGGGAGGTACCGGCTGGTTTGTAACAGGGAGTGACAGTGGGCAGATCACTTCTCTTTGGCTTTGTTTTCCATTTATAAGGTGGAGTGAGAGCTGCTGTATGCCTCTTCATAGCTTTGGAAATGTTGTAAGTTCATCTTAGATCTTAATAATTTTGAAATTAAACAACTCAGATTTCTAGTAAATAGGAAAATATCCTTGTGTGTGTGTGTGTGTGTGTGTGTGTGTGTGTGTGTGTGTGTGTGTGAAGGTTGATTTGAACACTGCTATGACAATATGTTCTCTTGGAAACATCTTGGAAAGCCACACCCTCCTTTCTGCCTTTAGTGGACAGTTTCCTCTTAGGATAACAGCATTTTCCCAGAAGAGCAGTTCTGTTTTCTGCATTTGGGCCTCTTTTCTCCATAACCCTTTCGTTCTTTGTCCAGAGTGATAGAGAGAGCACAGAACTTCGACACTTGGCTCTAAATTGGGAGCCCTTGACCCATTACTTACCAGACTAGGAACCTTGAATGAGCCACCTGGCCTCTCTTGGATTCATAGATTCTTCCTCACTAAACTAGCATAAAACAATATCTGTCTCAATCATCTCACTTTTGTTATGATTCAAATAAAAAATGTGTAAGAATATTTTGTAAACCATAGAACCTATAGAAGGATTGTTGTTATTATTCCTGACATTTTTTCTTTCATCAGTTGAGTAGTGTTTTGGAAGCAGGGCAGATATTCCTAAGTACAGTGAGGGAGGCATGGAGATGGTGGGGCTGAACCCAGAAGGGCTGTACAACACGCCCAAGGGTGAAATTGAGGCTAGAGAGGGACATAAATTCAGGACCAGGTCTGCAGGAGTCTGACTGCTTACTGCTTTCCCCCCACCCACCCACCCCTGTTTTCAGACTCAACACTTCTTGCAAACAGGAATGGGAAGATCCACTCATTTCCTCATTCATTTATTCGTATTTGTAAATATTCCAGCAATCATTTGGGGCTTAATGCATTACTTTATCCATAGAAAGTGCTCTATAAGGGTCTGTTGACCATCTCTATATACCCCCACTCCCCTTCCTCTTTCCCTCTCTCCTTCCCTACATTGATTTCTGCCCATTTAGTCTTCCTTACATCCATCTGGCCCTTCCCCCCCAATTTACCAATGTGCCTTGCTTCCTCTTTGCCTGGACCTCCATGCCACACACCCATCATATCTTTTCTCCCCTATCAAACTGGTGCTTTGGGGTTAGGCTGAGTTGAAGAGAAGAAATAGGTTATGGTTAGAGTTGCAAGAGGAGGCAAATCCAACAATTTAAGTAAAAAGAGGGTGTTTATTTTAAGGATATAAATCTCTCCCTGAAAAAAGGTGAAGTCAGGTATTACAGGAATAAGCAACTGTCAGGACTGACATGGCTGGTCCCTCCTTCTCCCTCCCTCCATTCATCAGTCCCTGCTTATGCAGGCGCCTTGCACGTGGTTCAAATGGGAGCCTCCGCACAAAAACCTGATTTTCTCATGCTCCTTCCACAGGCAGCTAGCTCAGTCTCTCTGGATTCAAATTCCAAACTTCTATGAGAATAATGTGATTGGCTGAGGTTGGACCACGTATCCCATGTGGTTGAGGGATGTGCAGGTTGTGTGACATGAATGTGGCCATCCAAACCCACCCCTCCAGCAGGGATTGTGGCCAAGAGTTGTCCCCAGGGAAGGAGTGTGTGGGTGGACAGACTCCCCCCAGGCAAGTCTGGCATGAAAAGAACAAGCAACATCCCTCTTAAATGGTACCACCCGAAACACTTGTCATTAGCGATGTCTAGACAGTAGTGTCTTCATTCATTCATTAAATAAGTATTTACTGTGTCTGCAATTTACTCCTTCTGTCCTACTTTGCTCTCTTTACCCCTAGGTTCTTGGAAAAGTTCCTGAATTTGTTTTGGCTGAACCAAGGAAAGAAAGGACAGGAGCCCGAGGAAGCAGGGCATTCTGAGAGGACAAGGGCGGCTGTGGCCGTGGCTGAACCAGGAGGAGCCATCAGCCGTGTCTGAGGGAGCTGGAATAGAGAGAGAGCTAAAAAGCAGGGGAGGAGGCAGCTGGGGTATGGAGGACAATGAGGCCTGCCTGGATCTCCACCTATGGCCATGTCCCCTACACGGCATCGACACAGGGACACACCAAGGACTGGGCAGAGGGTGCCTGTGCAGGCCCTAAGGGTTTTCTTTTTCTCTGTTGAATTTTGAAACAACAATAAAACTGACAAAAGGTGCTTATACCATTGCCGTGCTCACTAAGTAATGTCAGGGCTAAAATACAGCTCCCTGCCAGGTGGGTTGCTCCCACCACCCTGCTGTTCGTAGACCCAGCGTGTGTGTGTGTGTGTGTGTGTGTGTGTGTGTGTGTGTGTGTGTGTGAGACAGACAGACAGACAGGATCCTGAGAAAGTGGGAGAATTAGAATTAGAGACGGAAGAGCAGAGGCCTTATGAGGGAAGAGTGTGAGTGGTTGAAAGTGGGAATCTCGTGCTCTCTCGCATTCTGCACAGCTGTCAATAAAGCAGCAAGGCTGTGGGGTGGCCCCTGAGGTGCAGGCTTGGGGGAGGGAGGAGGTTAAGCTGGAGCCTGTCTCCCATGACAGAGAATGTGCCCCCAAGAGTCCCTGTATAACTCTCCCAAGAAGCTGGACATGGAGCCATGGGCCTTGGGCTTCCCCACAGTGTGAACTGCCAGAGAAGCCACGACAGCCAGGAGGCCTGCTGCTTTACACTGGGAACTCTCATGGGGGAAGGACACATTCTTTTCCCCTCTCCACCTCCCCATACCAACACCAGACAGGAGGGGCTGGAAAGAGGAAGGAAGAAGTGTGAGGAGACAGACAAGTAACAAATGGACAGATAAAGAAGATAATTTCATAGAATAAAAGCTATGAAGGAAATGCCTCGGGTCATGTGACTGGTAGGATGCACAGCATTGTAAACTGCGGTCGAGGAAGGGGACATTTCAGCAAAGACCTGGACGATGAAAAGGAGTCAGTCAGACAGAGATCCAGGTGATGGGCAAGCATTCCAGAAAGAACAAACAGCACGTGCAAAGGTCCTGAAGCAAGAATGAACTTTTTGCCCAAAGGAAAAAGAAAAGAGGACTGTGTAATTGGAGTGTGATGAACAAACAGACCCTTGGGAGGAGGTGAGGTCTGAGATGTTGCGTTAGTTATCTGCTAGTGCCTAACGAATCAACCTCAAACCTAACAGCTTCAAACACAGTGATCGTGTATCATCTCTCACAGGTTCTGTGGGCCGGGAATTCTGACAGGGCAGCTCATCCCTGCTTCCAGATGTCTTGAGCCTCAGCTGCAAGACTCCAAGGCCAGGGATGGAATCCTTTTCAGTTTCATTCACTCACATGTCTGGCTGTTGATGGTGTCAGCTGGATGCCTAGGGAAGGCTACTGACTAGTCTCTCCATGTGACCTGAGGTTCCTCACAACATGCTAGTGTCCAAGGACAGGTATCCTAAGAGAGAGAGGCAAGTGGGAGTTGAATTCTGTCTACATCCAGCCTCAGACGTAGTCCCATAGCATCACTTCTAGCACGTTCTATTAGACAGAAGTGAGCATCCAAGGGAGGGGAATTAGACTCCATCTTTTAAATGGGGAGTGTCAAAGAAACTATGGGCATACCTTGAAATTACCACTGATATGGAGAGGAACCAGATCATGACAGAGTTTGAATTTTATTCTAACTGCAATGAAAATCTTTGGAGGGTTTGGGTGTAGAAGGGAGTAGTGGCATGATATAATTTGTATTTTAAAAAGGTCATGTTGGCTGCTCAGCAGGGAATAGTTACAGAGGTCAAACCTGGTGGAGTGGGCTAAGATCGTGACTTGGATTCAAGTTCAAGTTCCTGACTGATCAGCTGTTACCTTGGGCAAGTCTCCGGCACTGGAGGGTAGGAGTACCCTTTTGCATTTATATGGATTTGCCTAGAGCTTTTTCCTCTCTCAGACCTGCAGGGGCATGTTTGTTGCATGCCTCTCCTCTGTTACATGCCTGTTTTTGTTCACCACCATAGCCCGAACACCCAGCCCAGGCCCTGGATTGTGAAGGGTCTCCATAAAGTTTTGTTGAAAGCATAAACAAACAAATAACATTGTAACCCCCACATTAGTCCTTGAAGGCAGTATCCACGAACCCAATAAGCCTTCAGTAATTGGGAGAAGAATCCAGGGAGCACCTGGCTCCATCTCTTCTGGGATAATCCTGTACCCATTCTGCATGCGAGGCCCGTTTCCATTCAGAACCATTATCACCGCCCAGATGCACACAAAGAAAGTGAAGACCTGCCCTTGCCCAGAGTCCAGCACAAGTGGCAGACCCAGGACAGCCCACTCTGGCATCAAGTCACGGTGCATTCATGGGAGGATGTGCCTTCCAGGGACAAGGAGGAGGAGCAGAGCAGAGCAGAGCCTCATCCTTCCCATGACCATTTCCAAAGACTGCACTGGGCACGTAGGACAGGACGAGGGGAGAGAGAGAGCAGCCCTCACTTAGCACACAGGCCTCTGGGTAGTGGACTTTCTGTCCTGGGCATCGGATGCTGGCACCAGCCACCTCCAGTGCTGCCAAGGGGCTGGGACCACAGATCCCCAAGCTCATCACCATGCCAATGAGAAGCTGAGGAGGCTGTGGCTTGGAGTGGGGGGAGGATAAAACCTGCACAATCTTCCCAGTCATCGATTGCATTTTTGAACCTTCTAAATTGTGAGTGCCCCAGGCAAGAGACTATTGCATTCAAAGGGGTGTCTAAATTCCTGCAGCTTTCAGGCATTCATTCTTTCTAGATCAGGGGTCCCCAACTCCTGGGCCGAAGACCAGTACCAGTCTGATAGGAACTGGGATGCACAGCAAGAGGTGAGCGGCAGGCAAGCAGGCGAGAGAGCGAAGCTTCATCTGCCGCTTCCCACTTCTCCCCACGGCTCGCAGGACCACCGGACCCATCCCCCCCACCCCCACCCCCACCCTCAGTGTCCGTGGAAAAATTGTCTTCCACGAAACCCGTCACTGGTGCCAAAAAGGTTCGGGACCACTGTTCTAGATGTATTGAGATGCCAGGAGGCAAAAGTGGATGCATGTGGGCCGTTTCTGGTGGGGAGACTATGCAGCCGTGCCTCTCAGGCTCTGGGGCCCCACCCCTGACCCCCTGCTCCAGACTGGCTCCCATCTCCTTTGCTCAGCGGCCACCCTGGAGCTGTGGGTTTGGGGGGATGGACAATCAGAGCAGCCAGGGCGGCCTGTCCGCCTCTCCTCCAGGCCCTCCTGTGGGGGGACCTTCCCAGGCCTGAGACACCTTCCCAGCCTGTGTGAGGTGGCTTCTCTCATCAGGTCACACCCATGCCCTTGGGAGCCTGAGGGGAGAAAGAAGTGGCTTGTAGAGTCACAGCCACGTTGAGATCCCTTCCTGGCTCCAAGATGGTGACACGCTCTTTCCTCTGTGCCCCAACCGTAAAACTGAGGTCCCAGGCGGCAGGACCCGCCTCATAGGGGTGCTGTGAGGACCCAGGGGAGTGTATGTAGTAAAGCACACAGCACGGGCTGGCAAACATCACGGCAACGGACCACCCCGAGCCAGCCGCATTTTCCCCCCCGGAACCCGCACCTCCTGCCTGTTTCCCCACAGGCAGCAGTGCCCTGCGGTTCACACGCCCCACTGAGCCCTCTCGCTCGTTACGTGGCTCATGCAAAGCAGGGTCTGCCTGTGTACAAGCCCACAGTGCTCCTCCCCTGCCCCCGTCCCTGTCCCTGGGAATCCCCAGTCTGATGGGGGAGGCGAGGTGCAGCTCTCATGTAGGCCAAGGCAGGAGGGAGGGGAAGGGATGGGCTCTGGCCCTCAGCTGCCCCCCACCCCCAGCCTGGACCTGCACATCTCACGTGCTCTCCAGGGACCACTCCTGCCTCCTGAATATCCCTGCCCTTTGCTGATTTTACCAGCCAATCAGAGAGGTCAAGCAGCTGGGGTGGTGTTTTTCCTGGCTTTGCTAGAAACAGAACGCCCAGCGCTGCCTCTCTCAGGGGAGCCCTGAGCTCTGGAGCACACACACGTACACACAGGCCCACACGTGCACACACCCATGGCCTGCCCCAGCCTCTGGCACAGGGTACAGCCAAGCCCCTCAGGCTCCCTGCAGACCTGAGTGTTCATGTTACGAGAACAGAGCCCAGGGCCCCATTGCCAGGAACCCCTGGGAACAGGCGCAGGCCCTGAGCCCCGCTGCACCACAGCTGTCTCCACCGGGGCTGTTGGAGCTGAGCAGTTAAAGAGATCCAATCGGGCCTGTGGCCAGCAGCTCCACCGTGGCTGGCAGACGGTTCTTGTGAAAGTGGTTGCAGAATCTTGAGGTTTCAAGATCTCCAGAGGAGGGCAGGAAGAAAGGTTCTTGAGTATTGCAGCCGAAAGATGCCAGGGTTGGAAGGCTTCCTCGTGGTCCAGGGTCTGGGTGTCAGCCTGGGAGGGCCAGGCCTGCAACAGTATCCACTGACCCAGGGCTGGTCTGGTCCAGGGACAGCAACACCCGTGACAGAGGCACAGGTCCTAACAGATGCACAGGTACAAATCCACCCTCTGATGCGAGAGCTGTGACAGGTGAGGTCACAGATGCATCCATTCCACAAACATGTGTCAAAGCCCCGCTAGGCGGTGGGTTACGTGCTGAGGCTACAGCGAGCAACAGAACAGGCACATATCTTCTCTGCTTGGCTCTCACAGACCTGCAGGGAGCTGGAGCCTAATCCGATTCAAGCACAGAAATACATGTATAATCACAAGATGCTAAGCTATAGGAAAGGAGCTGTAAGAATAAGGAACAGGAAGAGCCAGACACCCGAGTCGTGGCCAGTGGGGCCAGGGCAGGAAAAGCTCCCCGTGGATGAGGCCTGGAGGGTCAGCAGGAGTTGGCAGGCACAAAGGGAGAGGGCCTTTGTGGTTGAGACCCATCGCAGGTGGAGGGAGGCCTGTCTCAGGAGTTGAAGCCAGCAGGGTTAGAGGGCAGAGGGACAAAGAAAGGAGACAGGGCTCTGGAGAGAGGAGGTGGCTGGCCCAGTCTGGCTCCTCTATGAGTCCCAGAGGGGCCGGCATGCTGGCAGCAATGGTGCCAAGTCCCCCAGGGCCTCATACACCCATGGTCACCAGGGAGGGAGACAGGGAGAGCAGTTGAGAAGCTGGCTGGTCAGGGCCCCGGCCCCTAGATGTTCTCAACCCTTCCTATGGCCCCCTTATTCCTAGTGGCCAAGCAGCCTCATCTTCCATCACCCCAAGTGGTCTCTGTGATGGGTCTCACTACAAATCTTTTCCTCCTGTGTGCTTCCATCTTGGACCCTTATTTTGCCCTTTTCTCTTTCAGAGGAAGAGCTCTCCAGCATGACTCCCCAACCCCTGAGATCCAACCAGGCCCCCAGCCTGTACGGAGCCTGGTCCATCCCCAGCAGCGGTTTCTGGACTCCACACATAGAGGGAGGAGCTCACACGGGCCTCGCAGGGAGCCAAGCTTCCCAAACTCCCAACCCAGGGGGGCATCCCACGCTGGCCTCCATGCTCCGTGGGCCGTCCATTCTCACGTCACTTGGGCAGCACCCACTCCAACCGCCCGCAGCTCCAGCTCTTGGCCTTGCACCGAGGATAGTCACGGGGCCCATCTAGTGCCCACCCAAAGGCTCCAATCACTGCCATGGTGGCCCTCAACCCCCTGCCCCACTCCACCTACCTGGCTTGTTGGGGTCAAGACCCTAGGAGCTCCAAACTATCACCTGGAAAAGGAAGAGGAAATCGCATCTCATGGGGGTGAAAGAGGGTATGTGAACTCATGGAGTTAAACCAGGGCATGACACGGTTCACGCGTGTTCCACAAACATTTCTGAGCATTGGCCAGGCCCAAGGTGCTGGGCCCACAGCTGCAGACAAGATCAGGC
Organism: Hippopotamus amphibius kiboko; assembly: GCF_030028045.1. NCBI lineage: Eukaryota > Metazoa > Chordata > Mammalia > Artiodactyla > Hippopotamidae > Hippopotamus > Hippopotamus amphibius. Next base: position 26,133,558 of record NC_080202.1, on the reverse strand, counting down.
CTGGGGTCCCCGTGGTCAGTCTAGGAGGGGGGCATGGTGACAGCATGCATTCAGTACATCCCATAATGTGCTGAGAGAAGCATCAGCATAGGTTGCTCTACAGACAGAACGTGGATCATGTTGAGAGGTGAACGGGAAAGGGATGAGGGAAGGTTTCCTGGAGGAGGCGGTGTCTTAGCTGGGTTGTGAAGATGAGTAGAGGTGAGTCAGGGCAAGGGAACGTGTACGAGGACCCAGAGGTGAGGGAGAACGTGGTACATTCAGAAAGCTTCTGGGAAGTCAAGGCTGGAGCATGCTGGGCCGTGGGGAAGGGTGAGTGGAGGCTGGAGAGGTCCTATGGGGCCTGGGAGTGGGGAAGGATCGGGGGTTCCCTGGGCTGCTGCTGAAGGGACTTCGCGCATAGTCTCTGCGGACCATGACTGTGCACGCTAGGATTCTGGAAGGGCTGAGCTCATCCCCAGTTCAGCACACGAGCAGCCCCTTCCCCACTCCCAGGTGCTCAGAGCCCAGGGCTCCCCCTCCACCCCCTCCTCAGGGACCCAAACTTGGGGTGTGTGTGGGAGGACTTGAAAGCCTCCTGACTTGTCGTTTAATGAGGACAAGTGGACAGGGCAGAGGACAAGCAGGAAACAAGGGTGCATTGTCTGTAGGGGATTTAAAAGTACTAACAGCACAGACGAAGAGCTGGACTGCTTCCTACGCTCACCAGTTCTGGGCAGTGATAAAACACTCTTTCCCTAAGAAATCTTTTGTTGGTCTAGATTCTAAACGATTGCTGCAATCACTATTGCTTTAACAATTACACATGGAAGCTTCAAATGAATGAATTTTTATTGCTTACCCTGTAATAAGCACTGTGTTCGGACTTCCCTGGAGGCACAGTGGTTAAGAATCCCCCTGCCAGTGCGATTCTTACAGGGCACGAATTCCATCCCTGGTCAGGGAAGATCCCACAGATCTTGCTGCGGAGCAACTAAGCCCGTGTGCCACGACTGCTGAAGCCCAGGCGCCTAGAGCCCATGATCCGCAACAAGAGAAGCCACCGCAGTGAGAAGCCCGCGCACCACAACAAAGAGTAGCCCCCACTCTCTGCAACTAGAGAAAGCCCACTCTCAGCAACGAAGACCCAACACAGCCAATAAATAAATAAATAAATTCTAAAGGTTCAGAATCATCTGATCTGGCTCTGGCCACACTTCATGCCCCTCATCCTCTGTAGCACTGAATATTCTTGCTTTTAAACAGTTGGCTTAATATAAACCGTGATAACTACTGTGATTGAAAAGAATGAAGAGACAGAACTCGATTTTCTTCCATTTCATCACTCTTTGTGACCATTTGGAATTACAATATAATTTGTGTTTAAGATTTAAAACAGTGAAAGAGTGCAAATTGTGAAGTATAACATTTTGAAAGTGCAAATTTAAATTAATACTTGAATATTTTACTGATTTTGAATATAACACTGAGATTTGTTCTTTTAACTTTTTTAATTATTTTAAAACTAAAAAATGCATCAAGAAAACAGAAACTATAATGATATATTAAGGATTAAAACCACCAATATGTAGGTAGTATTTTCTCTTTATTTAAAACACATTCATGTAATTAAAAAGTATTAATCCACTACTCTTTTCCTTTTTATATTGTAGTATTTTCTTTTTATTTCTTTATTGCGATGATTATGTCCAAGTTTAATAAACAAGAATTTCCCCACATTTTCTTCTAGCCATTATTATTACTTTTTTCATTTAATAAGTATTACTGGAAATAATTTTGTGGTGACACACAAAAAGATGCTCAACATCACTAATTATTAGAGAAATGAAAGTCAAAGCCACAATGAAGTATCACCTCACACTAGTCAGAATGGCCATCATCAAAAGGTCTAGAAACAATAAATGCTGGAGAGGGTGTGGAGAAAAGGGGACCCTCCTGCACTGTTGGTGGGAATGTAATGATACAGCCACTATGGAGAACAGTATGGAGGTTCCTTAAAAAACTAAAAATAGAACTACCGTAAGACCCAGCAATCCCACTACTGGCATATACTCTGAGAAAACTGTAATCCAAAAAGATACGTGTACCCCAATGTTCATTGCAGCACTATTTACAATAGCCAGGACATGGAAGCAACCTAAATGTCCATCAACAGATGAATGGATAAAGAAGATGGGGCACATATATATACGATGGAATATTACTCAGCCATAAAAAGGAATGAATTTGAGTTCTTTGTAGTCAGGTGGATAGACCCAGAGTCTGTTATACAGGGTGAAATAAGCCAGAAAGAGAAAAACAAATACCTTACGCTAATGCATATATACAAAATCTAAAAAAATGGTATTGATGAACCCAGTGGCAGGGCAAGAATAAAGATACAGAGAACAGACTTAAGGACATGGTGGGGGTGTGGGGGGGGGCAAAGGGGAAGCTGGGACGAAGTGAAAGAGTAGCACTGACATATATACACTACCAAATGTAAAATAGGTAGCTAGTGGGAAGCTGCTGCATAACACAGGGAGGTCAGCTCGATGATTCCTGATGACCTAGAGGGGTGGGATAGGGAGGGGGGGAGGGAGGTTCAAGAGGGAGGGATGTGGAGATATATGTATAAATATAGCTGATTCACTTTGCTGTACAACAGAAACTGGCACAACAGTGTAAAGTAATTATACCCCAATAAAGAGCTTAAAAAATAATAATTTTGTGGTGTAGAGGAGCAGGTATCAAAAATGAGCCTGCTTCCACATGAGATACTCCAGATCGCCACTGGGCAACACTTAGCCCCAAGGAAAATCTCTCTGAGGTCCCAGTGGGAGTCGTGAAAAGCCCACGGAGGCACCTGAGGGTCCTGCAGCCCTTGCCCCCACCTCTCTTCTGTTGACTCTGCATGGTTGACCCGGACCACAGAAAAAAAGCAGATGTCAAATCTGACCACTGTGAGACCTGGTGAGGCCCCGCATGTCCAGGCCTGCCCCCCAGGGAAGGTCACAGTGGGGGGGGGGTCCCCAAACTGGAGAAACCCAGGAGGGCATCTCCCTCCATCACTGTTGCTCCACTCAGTTTCCAGTGGCCCAGCACGGGCAGCCGGCAAGCCCACTCGGACAGGAGGGTGCTCGGAGACCAGGGTCTCAACAATCCTGACTTCGGAGGCCTCCCTTACTTTCTTCCTGCCCTCTTTCCTCCCAGGCACCCGGGCCTGGATGGTCAGCAAAGCTCTTGCACTCACTACCCCCAGCCTTCAACCTGATGGTAATTGCTGGAGTAAGCACAGGAAAGGAAGTAGCAATGGGGCAGAACAACTGGCTTGTCACACGAGCACCATCCAGCACCTGCTGTGCACCAGGCCCTGGTAGCCTTTCACCCTTATTCCCATCACGATTCTGCAAGGCAAACAGAGTGAGGCCCTCCATTAGACAGTGAGGGGCAGGCTCCGAGGCTGAGCCGCGGGCCCGGGTGGATGACAGTGCTGGGACCGGGGCCCAGGCCAGTTCCCCATCACCTCTCTATACTGCTCTCAACAAGCTCCCGGGTGCTAAGTGCTGTGTCTCCCAGAGGAAGCCTTCCTGCAGCATCAGCAGAGACCTAGGAGCAGACGAGGGAGGGTTATCCGTGCAGGGTCGAGGGTGGTTGGGATGGAGGGGAGGGTCCTGTGGGAGGGCTGGAGAACCAAGCAGTACACCCAGGGCTTCCCTTGCCTGAACCCTGCCCGCCGTCTAGCCCTGCAGCCCAGGGACCTCCCCTCCCTAGACTGGCTGTGCAGGGTTCCTCAGCAACCCCTTCCTGTCTGCTTTCCTCTAATCCGCACCTGGAGCGGTCAAGGGGCCAAAACCCCCCAGAGATCGGCCAACATGGCAGGGCTGGGCCTAGAGCCCGGGTTCTGTCTCGAGCTTGTCCCAGGAACCACAGCAGCCACAGCTGTGGCCAAACCCGTGCACACCTCACTATTGCTGAAGAATGGGAGTCCTCTCCGGGGGAGAGCAGAGCTCAGCCGGACTCCTCTCTGGGGTGACCCTGGAAGGAGAGTGACCTCGGGTACATATGTCCCACCCTGGCTTCCATCATTCTGGGGGTATTTGGGCTCCTGAGGGCAGGGGAGACGAGCACATTTGGGGAGCACTCCACCACGTTCCCAATCTCTCTCCTTCCTGAGGGTCACCGGCCCTCTCTCACAGGTGTCGACCCTTAGGTCCAGGGAGTGTTGTGACCTACCCCGGTCGTGCAGGGGGTCAGCAGGGGGGCGGTGGACTTGCAGCAGCTGCACGGGGACCGTCCATCCCCATCCTTGCACAGGAGAGGGGCCCCCGCTGAAGATAAGGAGATAAGGGCAACAGGCCCAGGCCCTCAACTGGAGCTTGTGAAAGGGATTGCTGAAGGGGCTGTTTCAAGAGCAACCGTTGGGCCAGCGGTGTTGGTGTGGGAGGAGGCTGAGGAGGGCATTGCACCTGCATTGGGCAGGGCATGGGGGACAGAGGGCAGCAGGCGAGGACACGCGGCAGGTACAGGGTCTGCGCTGAGGACGGGATGCACACGTCCACCTGGAGAAGGGGCAAGCACAGCAGGCTGCAGGCTGTACCAGGCGTGATTCTGGGGCTGAGCGTGGCGCGATGGGTGAGCGCTCTCCAGGCAGACCAGGATGCGGTCGGAGCAAAGGATGAGCTTGGCTCCTCCAGTGGAGGAAACCAGGAGGAAAGGCCAGGGGGTGTGAAGGTCTGGGCCGGGGGAAGCCACCTTGGGGCGTCCGTCCTACCTTTCAGATGCAGAAATGGTGGCCCCGCCAAGGTGGTGCAGGCAGTGGCAGAGCGGGGTCCCAACCCAGGTGGGTCTGAGCCCACTGCCGTCCCTAAGGGAGCCACTGCTGACCAGGCCCACAGGACGTCAGAATTTACACCCACCACACAGCGCAAACCTGCTGCTGACAGGCACTGAAGAAACACGCAGAGAAGCTCTAAACCGGAGGCAGGTCCTCAGCTTGTACGGAGGCCTGTAGCCATCACTCCCGGGGTGTTTCCCGGTGACGTCTCCCCGTGTCCCCCAAATGGCCTGTGAGGCAGCCCCTTAATCGTCACTGCTAGGCCCTGCCTCTGCCATCCCCTCAACGTCCCCTGCATCTTGGAGGGAGCTGCAGTAAGGGGAGGGATCGAATCACTGATCCCACATCATTCATCCCCTCCATCAACTTATTGAGCACCTACTGAATACCAGGCCTTGTGCTGGTGGTACAGGGAGATATGACAGTAAGGCCGACTGGCTTCTGCTCTGTTGGAGGAGGAGAGGGGCCTTTCCTATCATCTAGCCCAAGTCCCATTCTAGGAATGTGGAAACTGAGGCCCAGAAAGGGGAAGTGACTTGCCTACAGCTAGTTAGCGGCAGTACCAGGCACAGTCCTCTTCTGAGGCACACCCAGCACACACTCACTGGGCGACACCTGTGCTGCAGGCACCGCTCTGGGCCCTGGGAAGAATACTCATACATCAGTGAACTCGATAGCAAAGAGGGTGGGGATGGAGTGAGCAGATGAAAGAACATCCCCGTGCTGGTGAGGGGTAAAGTGTGGTGTTTCAGTCTCACGACGCCTCCCAAAACGAGAGGGAAGTCCCAGAGCTCCACCTCAAGAGGCAGGGCTTCTGAGGCTCAGAGCTCCCCTCCCTCCCCGAGGACAGGCTATAAAAGTCCCTTCCCAGTTACTACCACAGAAGAGCAGGAGGAGGTGAGAGGTCAGCTCAGCATCCTCTGGGGAGAAGGCATCAGGACACCCTCACCCGTGTGATCCCTTATCTGACTGTGGCTGGGCTCTCTCTGCAGAGATGAAGCTGCTCCCGGCCCTGGCGGGGGTCCTAGCCACACTCATCCTGGCCCGGCCCTCTGAGGGCACTGCCCCAGGTAATAGCCCCTTGGACAGCCAAGGAGGAGGGTGATGGAAGGGGAAGCACTTGGGTCTGGGGGACCTGTGGCTGCCCTGGACTCCAAGTCCCCTCCCCTCTGAACAGCCTCCCTTAGGGCAGTGGAGACCTCGGTCCTTCAGGGCTTCCTCACAGAGGCCAAGTTGCTGGTGGACACTGCCTACAATCACACTGAGAGGAGGTGGGCCTGGGCCTGGATCTGGGGCCTGCATGGGCCTGGGAGGGTTGACGATGGGGGATGAACTCCAGCCGAGGTCATCTCACCCATCAGCTGCCCCTGGGCACCTTGGGGCAGTGCCATGTTGGTAGAGAGCCTCCCTTCCGTCCATCCTTCTATCTGTTTACACTGTCTCGACTGTCCACTGCCTGGGTTGGGGTTCTGCTGGGTGGGTCCGCTTCCTCTCTCCAGCCCTCACTCCTCGTCTTCCGGGCAGCATCAAGCAGCGGCTTCGCAGCGGCTTGGCCAGCCCCATGGACCTCCTGTCCTACTTCAAACAACCGGTAGCGGCCACTAGGACAGTCGTTCAGGCTGCTGATTATATGCATGTGGCCTTGGGACTGCTGGAGAACTTACTACTCCAGGGGTTCAGATCCTTCAATGTCACTGGTACTGTGGCGTGGAAGGGGGCCGGGGTGGGGGTGGGGCATGCAGGGTGCCCGCCTTGGGGCGTAGGGAGGGGAATGGGGAAAGGGATGGGAGGTACGGAACAGACCAGCTCAAGAGACGCTAGAACCCTGCCCGCTGCCCCACCCCCAGATGTGCTAACAAAATCGCAGCTGCGGCTGCTGTCGCAGGCCAGTGGCTGTGCTCCCCAGCAAGAAGTCGAGAAGTGCAGTGACCAGTACCGCACCATCACCGGGAGATGCAACAACAAGTGGGTGCTGAGGCGGGACCTCACCTGGGGGTGCCCAGTTCCCTCCCCTCATTTCCAACCTTGCTGACCCCAGCCCACCCACTGCTGCAGGAAAAGACCCTGGCTGGGGGCCTCCAACCAGGCCCTGGCGCGATGGCTGCCAGCTGAGTATGAGGATGGGCGGTCGCTCCCCTTCGGCTGGACCCCTGGCAGGAGGCGTAAGGGCTTCCTCCTCCCCCTTGTGAGTCGGGGCTGGGAGACGGGAGGATGCTGCCTCTCTGCTACACGTGGGGAGTAAAAGCACAGCCCAGAGTCAGCCAGACAGCGCTCGAACCAGCCTCGCTGGCGGATGACTCTGGGCAAGGACTTCAGCTGAGTCAGTTTCTTCAGCTGTAAAATGGCAGTAAAACCCCCTTTACATTGCTGTTGTGACTATTAAATAAAGTCCTTGATACAAACATCCATATAGGATGTGATATATTAATGACATGACAGTACTGTTTTCCCTGAAAGAATTCATCAAAGTACCTTTCTAAATATAAAGAGCAATACATCTTAACGTAGCTCTAGCTATTGACCTAAACTATTTCACATTTAACAATTTATCAATTTTCTATTCATATGCCAATATAACAATCTGTCATCTACCCATCTATCAGCATCTATTTATCAATTTTTCTTCTGCTAATCTTTCCATCTATCCAATTCTCTATTTATTATCCATCACCTAGCAACCAATCCTTGCATCTGTCAATCAGTTCTACCATCTAATCATCCATTAGCCTATAAATTGACCTACCAATTTGATCTATTGATCTCTCTGGAGAAGCTGGTGGGGTCTGAGCCAGTCAACCTGGCCCATCCCCCTCTCTTTACTCCTGGAATCCTCAGAAGCTGGGCTGAAGAGCATCCTTGTAGGAAGGACAGCCACGTAGGAAGTGGGACAAAGCAGGAAAGGCGAGGGGAGGGCAGGAGAGGACGAGAGACTGTGTTAACGCCAGTGGGGGCAACCTGCCACCCTCCGAGTCCTGGGTTGGCTCGGACACCCTGCAGGGTCAGTCCCCCACACTGAGGTATCTCCTCACCAGGTCCGGGCCGTCTCCAACCAGATCGTGCGCTTCCCCAGCAAGAGACTAACCTCCGACCAGGGCCGGTCCCTCATGTTCATGCAGTGGGGCCAGTTCATTGACCACGACTTGGACTTTGCCCCTGAGTCCCCAGCCAGAGTGGCCTTCACCACGGGCGTCGACTGTGAGAAGACCTGCGCCCAGCTGCCCCCCTGCTTCCCTATCAAGGTACCTCCCCCCGTCTCCTGGGCTCCTGATGTGGCCTCCATCCCTGGCCGAGAGCTAGGGCTGGACGTCTGGAATCTAGAGCACCTGCCTTAAGGAGCTGCCTGTGACGCTGGAGTCTCAGACAGAGACAAGGTGCACAGCCGGGCACAGACGCCTGGTTCTGCGTGTGTTTGGGGTGGGGGCAACCTGCCAGGAGATTCCTGTGCCAGCCTCACGGAAGGGGAAGCAGTTGAGACTGGCCTTGACCTGTGGGTCCCTTTCCAACAGGGGAAGCCTCCGGGCTGCTGCTTTTGGAAGCCTTTAGGGTCTCTTAGCTCTTGCCCTTCTCTCCCTCCTGGGCTGGTCTGAGGGCCCTGCAGTTCACATCAATTCCCGGGGTCGGGGTGTGAGCACAGTGCTCTCCTTCACGCCAAGAGGCAAGGATGGTATGAGACACTAGGGGAGAAAAGACGACACCAGGGAGCAGAGCCTTTGCTGGGGACAGAGGGTGTCCTCCGTGCGTGCACACACACGTTCACTCGCCCCTACTGGGTAGGGCAACATTCTCGCGATGTGTCATGTGAGGGCCCCTGGCTGGCTCCTTCCTCAAGCTCCTCTGGGGAGCTGCCCCCATCTTCCTATTATACCTTTAGCTTTTGACTTTTAAACCAAGCATAGCAAATGCCACCTCAATTTAGAGTTACATTACTCTATATGCAGGCCTGTTTTCACTGAATTGCCAGCTTCCTGGAATCTGTCTTGAGTTTTCTTGACCTTCACAGTCTCCAAGTCATCCAGCACAGAAGGGGGCTTAGGCAGTGTCTGGTGAATTGAATGGAACGAAAGGAGCACAAGCCTTCATGTCAGGAGAACTAGGTTCTAATCCCTCCTCTCCCACTAACGAGTTGTCACTTCCCCTCTCTGAGCCTCAGTTTCCCCATCTGTAAAATGAGCATCTAAGGCCTCATCCATTTCTAACGTTTCATGACTCTATGATACAAAGTGCTGAGGATGCTCAGATGACCTGGTGAGTGGCCCCGAGTCTGGATGAATCAAGGAGGGCTTCCTGGAAGAAGGGAGTTTTGAGCAAGGTTTTGAAGCAGGTGGGGGATGACCAGGAGGCGTGAGCTTGCTCGGGAGGACCCCAGTGTCACCGGCTCCTCTTCTTCCTCAGATCCCGCTCAACGACCCCCGCATCACAGACCTGCGTGACTGCATCCCCTTCTTCCGCTCGGCACCCTCGTGCCCCCAAAACAAGAACAAAGTCCGCAACCAGATCAACGCACTCACCTCCTTCGTGGACGCCAGCATGGTCTACGGCAGTGAGGTCGCCCTCTCCCTGCGGCTCCGCAACCGGACCAACCTCCTGGGGCTGCTGGCCGTCAACACCCGCTTCCGCGACAACGGCCGGGCCCTGCTGCCCTTTGACAACCTGCACGAAGACCCCTGCCTCCTCACCAACCGCTCTGCGCGCATCCCCTGCTTCCTGGCAGGTCAGATTCAGAGGAGGGAGGGTGGTGTCGCCCCAGGAAACAGCCCATCCCTGGGGTCCGGGTTAGGAAACCCGGTGGGATTCGTTGGGGGTGCGCGGCTTCAGACCTCCATGTCAGGCACATAGATCTGTGCGTGGTCGTCACAGAATCAGTACATTGGAAGGAGTTCCTTGGCAAACACCCGGTGTGTGGCCAGAGATCACCACTCCACTCTCTACGACGATAAGGGGCTCACCCCTCTACAGTCCATCTGGAGCAGCACTGACTGTCAGAAGGAGCCCCCCCCATTTTGATCCAATGCCCATCCGTTGCTCTTCATTGTGCTTCTAGAACCTCACAGAGAAAAAGCTCTCTCTCACACAGTAATAGCCTCTTTAATTACCTGAAAGTAGCTTTCACACTGTCGCCGGGTACCTTCTTCTGGATGCATGATCTGAGCTCTCCTGGCAGTCTCAGCGCCCCTCCCCCCCCCCCATGCTGGTTATCGTAATGATGGTCATCGCTTCTGTCATTTAGGCTCTTAAATGTGCCGTCTCCGATCCTTAGAGCAGCCCCGAAAGAGGAGCATGATTACCGCCCTGGTTTTGCAGATGACACACTCAGGGACGATAGCTAATGTGCCCCAGGGCAGCGTGTCAGATGGCAGAGGCCACAGTGGGGACTCAGGTCAGCGTGGTGGCCACGTCTGGGCTCTGTCCGCTCTGCTCCACCTCCTCCTTTGCAAGGAGTCAGCTCCAGCCCCTTTTCTGACAACAGTACATTTCTTTGCTCCTGGCATGCTCCTTCCCGAGAGGTTTACTTAAGAGTAGATTGAATAAGAGCACATACAAGGACTTAGTTCAAAGCCAGACTGTGTGTAAGGCCACCTTCAGGAACATACTTTCCTTCCTGGCCTCTAGGAGAAGGTCTGGCTACAGGAACAGGCTCTGCCTGACCTTCCTTCTTTCTCCTTCCCTGGGGCTCCCTGGGGAGAGGTCCAGCCCCCAGGAGAGAACATGCAAAAGGATGCAACTCACAGGACAGGTGGACTCAGTCTCAAAGGCAGTCTCAAAGGCTCCTAGAGTCACCCAGGACCTTCCTGCAGCTGTGGACCTGGTCATCCTGCAGAGTAGAATCACTAGGGAACAGTGTTCCTGCCCAAGACCAGCAGCTGCCCTGTGACTTTCCACCTCACGCAAACCCATTCCAGTAACCTAGGGACCCGAAACTCCACTGTCCTCCCGCTCCTAGCCCGCTGTGCTGGTGAGTGGAGACTCACAGCTCAGCTGAGGAGATGGAGGTCCATTGAGGGCCAAGAATTTGGCCCAGGTCACAAAGTCCCACCACCTCTTTCTAGTGCCCAGAGCTCTGTCTGCCTTAGCAGAAAGACACTTCTCTGGGAAGGACTGTGATGACTCTGAACTTGGGATTTTCAAGGTGATACCCGGTCAACCGAAACTCCGAAACTGGCATCCATGCACACCCTCTTTGTGCGAGAGCACAACCGGCTGGCGACTCAGCTGAAACGCCTGAATCCCCGGTGGACCGGAGACAAGCTTTACCAGGAAGCTCGGAAGATCGTGGGGGCCATGGTCCAGGTAGGGGGCCCTGGGTCCCAGCATCCCTTAGAAGGCCATCTGGCATGAGAAGCCATCCCAGGGGATGTGCCTCAAGTCAGCTAGGTCTGGGTGATTCGGAGTGTTCCTGAGATCCAACCTGTACCCCCAACTCTCCCACTAAGTCGCTCTGTGACCCTGTTCATGTCACCCAGCCTCTCTGGGCTTAGTCCCTTCATAAGACAATGGGAAATGAACATTGCCACATTTGACATACTGCCAACAAAGAATCAATATGTCTACGCAGCCCTTCGAAAAGCAACAGGTCCGTCCAAAGGCAAGGGGTTGGGGTGGGTAGCCACTAAGGTAATGTTCCTCCTCCATCTTTTCTTCCAGATCATCACCTACCGGGACTTTCTGCCCCTCGTTCTGGGCCAGGCCAGAACCCTGCGGCCCTACCGGGGGTACTGCCCCAATGTAGACCCCCGTGTGGCCAACGTCTTCACCTTGGCCTTCCGCTTCGGCCACACCATGCTCCAGCCCTTCATGTTCCGCCTGGACAGCCAGTACCGGGCCTTAGCACCCAACTCACGGGTCCCGCTCAGCTCTGCCTTCTTCGCCAGCTGGAGAATTGTGCATGAAGGTGACTAGGTTTCCCAGAGACAGATGGGACGGGGGGCAGGGTCCAGCTTCGTGCCGGGGCCCAGGCTGCTGCTCAGGCCACTGCTGATCCGCCCCCCAAGACAGTGAAAACAAGGCAGGTGCCACCAAGACTCTCAGTCATGGGGCCCCCATCCCCTCCGGGGTTAGAGGATTTCTAAAAGGGGAGGAGACTGGTGGTTGTGGTCCTGAAAGGAGCTTGCGTTCCACTCCTTCTTGAAGAAGTGGGGGTGATTTCTTTTCTTGCCAGCTCCAGCTCCCTTCACGCCCACCCAGGCCACTGTTTCCTGATACAAACATTCTAGAATGTAAGTGACGTGCTCGTCCAGCTCCGAGCCAGCCTGGTATCGGCTGATGACCGTAGGGGCTTCCAAGAGGCTGGTCCAATCTGTGCGGCTCATATTCCCCGCCATCAGGTGGCATCGACCCCATCCTCCGAGGCCTCATGGGCACCCCTGCCAAGCTGAACCGTCAAGATTCCATGTTAGTGGATGAGCTCAGGGACCGGCTGTTTCGGCAAGTGAGAAGGATTGGGCTGGACCTGGCAGCTCTCAACATGCAACGCAGCCGGGACCATGGCCTCCCAGGTGAGGGGGCTGCCCGCCCCTCTTCCCAGCCTTCCCCAGTGCAGGGTTGCTGGTGATGGTTGATGGGGGGTGGGGGCGGGGTTCAGAGCAGACCCTGGGCACCTTCTTTCTGACTGCGAGTGTCTACAGGATGTGCTGAGACTGATGTAGTGAAGCATCCCTGGGACCTCTTTTTTGCTGTCCTGCCACGTCTTCTCCATCTTCCATAGGGTCTCTAGCTTTAGGGTCACAACAGGACCAGGACTTGGACAGAGGAGCTGAACAAAGGGGATCAGGACGTTCCAAGCAGAGAAAAACAGCAGCTTTAAAAGGAAGGGAAGAGCTGCTCCATGCCCCACCACCCTGACAAGATCCAGGGAGGAAGTTCCAGGGATATAGAAGCTGGCTCTTGGCTCTACGTGCGCAAAGAGCCTGAGAGGCAGGGAACAGGTAGAGTAAAAGTAAGACTGCCTTGGTTGTTTGGTGAGGACACAAAAAGACTTTATCCCAGGAAATGAGAAAAATTAGGCACTTTGCTAGGATCTTGAATGGATGCTAACTCTTTTAGTCCTCCCAATGACCTTGAAAGGCAGCTGTGACAGACATTTCTATAAACGAGGAAATAAACTCAGAGACGTCTAGTAATTGGCCCAAGCCCACATAACTAGGAAGTAGTAAAATTCAAATCGGGTTCAAAATTTCTCCTTTCATCCGCCTGTTCAATCCACGATGTTAGGGGAAGGCTTTGGCCACAGCCTTGCTCATCTCTCCCTCTCCCCATCTCCTGATTCCCTGTCTAAATACAACCTGAAGCCCCATCAGCCTCTGCTAATTTTTAGCTGTGAATAATGAAGGGCGGGCAGTTTCTACTGCACCTAACACAGCACCTGGCTGGCACACAGTGGGCACTCAAGAACCTGAGTTTCTTTCCTTCCCTGTGCTTGGGTGCTCCTGACAGCGAGAGTTGTGGGCGCCTCTGCTGGAGACCTGAGATTGCTGGCAGCCCACGTTGCCACACAGTGAGCTTCTGTTCCAAGTTGTCCCAGAAATATTGTACTGATTCTAGCTCTTGCAGCCTCCTCCAATCCCTTCCCAAATTTGGAACTGGAAAGCCTGGCTTGAACTCCACTTCACAGTGGGGTGACCTTGGAAAAGTCCCAGTTGCTCAAGCTCAGCAAATATCCACTGATAACATGGGGATTACATAGTACCTCACAAAAATGTGAGGATCCTGAGAGATAGTCACACAACAGTGCTTAATAATGGTGACAATAACTAACCTTCTCTCTCTACCTATTTGCCAATTCTAGACCTTTCATATAAATGGAACCATACAGCATGTGGTCCTCTTCTGAGTGGATAAATTTTTTCCATGTTCTTCATTTCTTGGTTTGTTCACTCATTTATTCATCTGGCCAGTCTATAAATCTGGCAGTCTTTTATGTTCTAGGTACTGTCTTACTTGTGCCTAATTAATGCCGCGATAATATCATTGTGGCTGTGTGTCGGGTTACAACGGTGTCTTACATTAGGACACACTCCTCAGTGTGCACACAAAGCATGGTTTTCTGCTCACATTGAAAATTAGAGGGCAGCGGTCTGGTCTTTGGAAGGTTCAGGGCCTCTTCCACCAGCAGGGGTTTTGTTCTGCCCAGTACTGCCTGACCACAGAGCTCTCTCAAGAGAAACCGTGGCGAGCAAGTGCTAACAGGGATCTGCAGGGGTAAGGCTACACTGCTCCCGTCCCCGTTCTCTGCAGGGTACAACGCTTGGAGGCGCTTCTGTGGGCTCTCCCAGCCCCGGAATCTGGCACAGCTTAGCCAGGTTCTGAAAAATGAGGGTTTGGCACGGAAGTTTCTGAATCTGTACGGGACGCCTGACAACATTGACATCTGGATTGGAGCTATCGCAGAGCCTCTTTTGCCGGGGGCCCGAGTGGGGCCTCTTCTGGCTTGTCTTTTTGAGAACCAGTTCAGAAGAGCCCGGGATGGAGACAGGTAAGTGACCCTACCCTGAAGGGACCAGCTGCAGAGGCAGGGCAGAAAAGCACTAGAAATTTAAGACTCAGCAATGAGAGAAAGTATTCTCTTTTAGCTTCATCTCTTCCAAGTGCACAGGATCTGAGACCAGGAGGCTCTTCCCTGGAGAGCTTGGTCAGAGGGACAGAGACCACTTGCCTGAGCTGGAGGCACCTTTAACTCAGGAGAGAGACGTCTCAGCCTCGCTGTTCCAGGGTTGAGGATCCCAGAAAACATAGGCACAAAAGCTAAATCTGGTTTGCCTCCAATAAGCCTGTGGTTTGAGACTTGACTACTTATTTGGATTTGGCATTTACCTGGGTTCAAATCCAGTCCTGGCTACTTAAATTCTGTGCAATTAATACCGGGCAATTTATTTGACTGCTGAACTTGCTTCTTCCTTTATAAAATGGGAATCATACCTATTTTGCAGGGGTTTTGGAGAACTGAATGAAATAATTGTATGTAAAGTACCTCACACACAGCAGGTGCTCATTCCTGTTCATCCCCCCTAAACTTCACCCACATCTCTCCACTGCCTTGGTTAGGTTCTGGTGGCAGAAAAAGGATGTTTTTACCAAGAGGCAGCGCAGGGCCCTGAGCCGCATTTCCTTGTCTCGAATTGTGTGTGACAACACTGGTATCACCACCGTTCCAATGAACATCTTCAGGGCCAACAACTACCCCCGGGGCTTTGTGTCCTGCTCTCGCATCCCCAGCCTGAACCTGTCAGCCTGGAGACGCAGCTGAGGCTTCTGCAGGTAAGGGAGGGCCTCCTCCAACAGCCCTGGGCTGGGTCAGGCCCTCACATCCTGCCCTGGATAGGTCAGCTGAGTCCTCTCAGGACTCAGCAAAAACAAGAGAACTTGTCTCTAGGGACAGGGCACGCTTTCCCAGTGCCTTCGCAGTATGCTAGCCTCTGGGTTGATAGTTAATCCCAGGACCCAGGACTTTGGGGGCAATTAGGAAGCATCCAACTAGCCTCAGCTTAGTCATCAACACCCTAGAAACAGCTCCGCTTCTGGACATCCAGCAAGCTCCTCACCTGCCCACTTGTACTGCTTCCACAGGAGTCCATTCCAAGCCTCCGACCTTGGAGACTTTGGAGACAAGGAAATCTGAGGAAGACCGTAAAGCTACCTTCTCCCCTGGAGCAACTGTTTCCTGCTGATGCTTTTGCTGGCTATAGCTCAGAGCTGGTTCTCTGGCTGGGAGTGACGGCCAGCACTCCCAGCAACAATGAACCCTCCTGCCATGCAAGCCTCTCACATATTAGGTCACGCGTCAGCTCCAGGCGCAAGGGCTTGTGAGCCAAGCAAGGGAGTCTTGAGACCCAGGCAGCAAGAGTCATCTGAAGGGTTTCCAGGCACGTTCATCTACTTCCCACCCTGTCCCTGACTCCTGCCGATGACTGGGAAGCCAGAGGCCCAGCCTCCCGCCACCCCACGGTCTTCCTCTGGAGCCTGCAGACTGTGCAGCACTCTGCTTCTACCAATAAAGCACCGCTAAGGGCAGAAGCTGGTTTCTGCATTGGGCTGGGGGCGGGGGCGGGGGGGGGGGGGGCCGTTAGGCGGGACCTCAGTCCCATGCTTTGCTCCGGATGTTTAAGAGTGCTGCTAAGACACAGCTGGCACTAACCTTGAAGGCTCTCTTGGGGTCTGAGTTTATAGAATTAAAAAAAAAACACTGGAGTAGAAAAAGGCAGGGAAGGGCAGCAGCATTAGGAGCCCCGACATTGAAGAGACCTGCCAGCGACTTGAGCAGAAAACCAGCCAACAGAACATCAGTCAGTATAAAAAGTTTTTATGTACAAAAAACGCAATAAAAGATACCAGGCAGCTAGCAGAAAGGACTGGGCACTGCCTTCAGCCTTCATTTACTCCAGAAACAAGCCCCCACCAGGAGGGGGAGGCTACCCTGGGAAGAGGAGGCTGGGCTCCCAGGCCAGGAATGTAAGGTCTCTCTCGTCTGCCTTCTTTCTCGGGCCTTCATGTATAAAGCAGGTGTGGAGCAAGAGGTACTGCTGCTCTCTGCCACTGAGACCATGAGACAGGCCGGAAAGGAGGCTGTGACGAGGACAGAACTAACTCTGGGCTTACACCCAAAACTGGTCTCAAACCAAAAAGCCTTGTCTTGTTGTGATGGTCACTTGCAGTGGCTGACATGAAGACGGGGACCATATGGGGGCGACAGGGTCTTCGGCTTTGTTGCCACACAGCAGCTGAAGACCAGGCAGGATGGCTGGCCCAGGATTCTCAGCTCTTCTGGCCTCAGCAGGTCAGCAGGGTCTCTAATCAGAAAGACGAAGAAGTGGGAGGGCCCAGCCTTAGATATCACTCTAATCCTTGTGCACGGAGGGCCAGGGCTGTAGCAAGCTAGGAGACCACAGTTCCAGAGGGGCTCACGAGGTCCTGGGGAAGGCTTTCTCGGGCCTCCTGCATGCGGCGCCGGGCTCGACGGAAGGCCTCTGTGAGGGAAGCAGACACAGGAGTCAGCTGCCACGGTGTGGGAAAAACGGGGCCCACGTGAATGCCAGGGGGCCAGCTGGAACTGGGTTGGGGGAAGCCTACCCAGCACGTTGTGAATGGAACTTTGCTGGCTGAATCCCTCCAGACGGTCCAACACACTCCGCATCCTCTTCCGGAGGGAACTTGACTCCATGAAGGCCCTGCGGGGGAGCCCGCCACATGGCCACGGTTGCCTTGCAGGCTTCGGGATCAGGAACCCCAATGCAGAGGGCCAGGGCCACTTACCTGGACTGCTGCAGGCAGTGCAGGCGGAAGGTGACACTGCCTGTGGTCTCTGTGCGGAGTCCAAAGCGGCTCAGACGCTCCCCCTGCGGCATCCGGTTAGCGTCAGGTTTCTGTTGGTTTCTAGACCCCAGGCACCACACTGGCCTCACTCCCATTCTTATTCCCATTCTTGGGGAGAACAGTTCTGTTGGGGAAACTTCATCCCAATACCCAGATTCCATCACCCCCCAACTGTAAATCAGGGAACATTCCAACCTCATTTGAGAATCAGCAGTCTTATAAGCTGCCGCCAGCCCTCTGATCCCTGAGGCCTCAGGGATGGGCTGGAAGGAGGACAGGTTAATCTGACAGGGACCAGGGGAAACCTCTACGTGTGCTATTTTCCAGAGCTCTCCTAGGAGAGCAGTGATGTTTGCACCTGGTGCAAGGTGTGGCCGCTGAAGCTACAGGAGGGAGGGGACTGAGCAATGGTGGAGCAATGAACAATTACGGGTCCCTGACAGATTCCACCTGTTCCAGAAGAGACAGGGACCCAAGTTCCCAGCATGAAGCCCCCCAGAGACAACAGTCACCTTGAAGGTTCCTGGTATCCGCACGTAGGAGAGGTCCTCCAGCTCCAGAGAGCCGCCAATGAAAAACCTCCTCAGCTCAGCCACCGGGCCTAGCTCCAGAGGCCTCCATGTGGGGACCGTCAGGGTATGTGAGCCTGTGCAGGAAGAGGAGAATAGGGCCAGGGCCAGAAAGGGCACGTGATCCCTCGCCGACTCCCCGGCAATGACACAGGCCACACCACCACTAAAGCACCTGGTCGGGTGTCAGCCTGACCTCTGGTGAAGGTCATCATGGTGGTTGAGGGTACCCACTTGGAAATCAAACGCATAGAAATTCAGATCTCAGCTCTGCCAGTTACTACCTGGGCACCAGGACAAGTCTCTCAACCTCTCTGAGCCCCATTCTCCCCATCTAGTAAAATGGAAATAATAACAACACCTACACCTCACAGAGTGGTGGGGAGAATTAAATGAGAAGCACTTAGCACACTGCCTGGCACACAACAGAAGCCAGTGGCTATCATTTTGAAAGGAATGCCGACCCACTCACTCAATTCACATCCGCTGAGCTCCCTCAAGGCCGTGAATCAGATCAGAGGGGCCGGGGCAGAGCCAGAGCTGCTCAACTTCCCAGTTAGCTGTCGTTTCATCCAGCTGTCTCTAACGGAGGGGGAAGTATTCCTCAAAAGGGGCAAGGAATCTTGCAGGTTAAGTGTTTCTAATTTCCAATCATCCCTACTTCTCACAGGAAGGGACTGAATCTTCTGAGGTGTTAGTCTTGTTTCTAGGAGCTAGGGCACGTGGGCCACGTGAAGGGCAGGGACAAGAGGTCACCTGGAGTGGCAGGCAGCACCACAGCCCCGTAGCCTTCCACGCGATACCTCTGCCAGAAGTCCAGAGACAGGACCTCGCAGTAGAGCACAGGCCACGCCGGGAGAGCACCTGCAGCAAGGGGGAGAAGCAGCCAGGTCATGGAGGCCTTCACCAGGGGAGGGCCCATCTGAGGAGCCCCGAGGCCGAGGACCTGCCGGGCCACTCACCAGCAGATTCATCCTCGTGGAGGAAGGAGGCCTCAAACGTGAATGGGTAGGAGAAGTAAGCCACATTATCCTAAAAAAGAGGGATGTTAATTTTATACTCAGTGAGATGGGGTGGACAAGGCCTCACTTGGAATTCGTGTTCCCTGTGGCCAGTGACAAGGTCACCACCCCCAAAGGGGAAAGAAAAGCTATCACTCCAGGTAGGAAATAAGAGGCTGAGAGGTGAAGGGATACCCAAACTCAAGCTGCTACCATTCTCAAAAAAAAGCAGAGAGAACCCTTGGACCAGGCAGCCCTGCAGAGCCCACAGCACAGGGCCAGACCCAGCTCTGGAATCTTCCTCAGGCTGTTAGCCTGATAATCTTCAGGCACCTTCCCAGGAACAGTCCTGTTTCCTTCCAGGTGCCCCCTCTCATCGCCATACCATTCCCAGGGACTTGGTGGCACAGGTCTGTGTCACTCCCGAGAGCTGCTGGAATGCTGGGCTTGACCAGTCTGAAAGCCAAAGACCACGTATAGTAAGTCAACCGGGAGGAAGGCAAGCAGTTGAGAAAAAGACAAAGTTCCTTTCTCCATTCACCCACTCATTCAGGCAATCAATCATTCATTTCACAGTTGCTGTGTGTCTACTATGTGCTATGACCAGTCACTGGGGACATCTTGGTGACCAGCTAGAAAAGCTTCCTGTCTCTCATGGGGCTAACATTCTAGCTGGCGGGGTGGGGGGGTGGGGGAGGACAGACAACAAACCAACCAACAAAAGACTACCAGGCAGTGATAAATGCTAAACTAAAAATAAAACAGGGTGAAGGGACGGAGTGGCTTGGAGGCTCATTTAGATGGGGTGGTGAGGGGACACCACTCGGAAGTGACACTTCGGCTGAGACCTAAACTAAAGCAGAACCAGTCATGCAAAGACAGGACACAAAAGATTTAAGAGAAAGGAAATGGTCCTGAAAAGGCTCTGAGGTGGGAATGAACTTGGCCGGTTTAAGAACAGAACGTACAACTGGAATGTTGTAAGGGAGAGATAGACGGGGGCCAGCTTGTTCAGGGAATGGAGTTTGGATTTTGGTCTAAGTGGGAAGGGAAGCTGCTGGGGCTTTAAGTTCAAAAGAGACATAACCAGTTTACATTTTAAAGGCTCGGTTAGGCTGTGGTGTACGTGGCAAATGAAATGTGAGAGGGAGCAAGACAGGAAGCAAGAAGATAAACTAGAAACTTAATGCTTTGGCCTAAGCAAGAGAGGATGGCAGCTTGGTCCAGGGTCCTCGATAGAACAGATGATTCAGGAAATCTTCTGGAGACAGAACTGACAGGAACCGCTGATAGAATGAATGGCGGTAGGGAGCTAGAGAAAGGGAGGAATCAAGGATGTCTCTTAGGTTTCTGGTGTCAGAAACTACGGAGATGACATTGCCATTCTGCTAAGATGGGGAAGACCATGAGGGCAGGTTTAAGGCAAGACGGGGAGTTGAGAATGCTTTTGGTCATGTTAAACAAAACAACAGAGAGGTAAGTCTGGAGTTCAGTGGAGAGGCTAAGGCTCGAGAGAGAAATCTGGGAGTCTGAGACATACAAACAGTACTGAAGCCACAGGATGGATGAGGAAACCTAGAAAGACTGTGGAGAGAGGGCAACAGAAGGCCAGGCCCAGCCTTGGATACTCTAATGGTTGTAGATCAACAAGAGAGGAGGAAACGGCAAGGAGGCCGCTGAGCCACCAATGAGAGAGAAGAGAGGAGCACGGAGCCCAAAGCCAACAGGAGAGTTTCAGTGAGCAAAGTGAGCTGTGGGGAATGCTTCTGGGAGGCCAAGGAGGGTGAAGGCAGAGGAAATCACCACAGGGTTTCACATCTTGCAAGTGATCCATGACCTTGAAAAGAACAATAACAATTTTAATGGGGGAGTGGGGAAGGAAGCCTGACCAAATGCCTCTGGAAAACTGTCAAAATGGGTAAAAAGAGAGACTAATGAATATTACTTACTAGTAGTTGGCAATTCCACAAAGAAGTGGACGTAGAGATTGTCATACTCATAGCCTTGGGCTGAAACTAAGAAAACAGGACACTGCTTCAGCTTATTCTCCTAGCACCCTTAACACCCAACCCAGTCCTGAAGGGCCTACCCACTTGTGGAAGCAAGTCCCTCAGGGGCCAGGAACTCTCTGTGTTTCCAGGAAAGACTCATGCCTGAGTCTCCTGAGCGGACAACCCAAGGCCTCTACTAGGGTGGGGAGGATCACTCGGCAGCTCTGTCTGGCACTTGCCAAGCATCAAGGGAACTCTGTCTGGTAAGACACTTACCTACCTCTCCATTTACAAAGAGTCGGAGGGCACCTGGTACCGTCTGAGGCAGAGAGAAGTGGGGACAGATCAGGAGGTCTGAGGGAAGCCATGCCTCTCCCCCAGCCTGTCCGTAAATCCCCAGAGGACCTGATGCTGGACGTCAGATCCAGGTGTGTGACTAATCAGGCTTCCTCCCCACCTGCCACTTCGCCACAGATCTGTTTCCTTCATTTGTAAAATGTGTAATGTAGGGGGGAAAGCACCTAATTTAAATGGTGGGGAGACCAACAAAGTGTGGGGAATTTACAAGAATGGCCGAGAGAAGCATGCATAGCTGCCCGTTGCCGTACAGCAAGGGCTGGAGACCCCTGCTCCCTCCAGAGGGCTCACGTCAAGACACTAGGCAGTTTCCTTCTAAAATTATTCATGTATCTGTCTTATCTAACTTTTTAACACTGAATATCTATTGCTAATACAATATAAAAATAGTGAAAATTAATTTTTTAGAGAGAGAGAGGGAGACCACCAAGTAACTCTATGCTTGTTTCCAGATCTAGAAATGGAACTCCTGGAATAAGAGAAGACAAAGAACAGGACCACAAGATTATGGATTTAAACTGTTTTGTTTTGTTTTGTTTTAAGAGCCAAACTATTTGACAAACAGAAATGACACCCCTCCCTCTCTATGGGGCATTTAGGAAAAATATCTACATGAAGAGTAAGGAAGACACTTTTCATCTTTATATTTATTTATAAAATTAATTATAAAGTAACACATGAATGCACTACCACTGAAAAAGATTCAAAACTACCTAAATTTAGAGAATAACAGGTAAACATTCCTGACATATCCCTCTCACCACCCAATAGCCATCTACCGTCTCCCAATCCCAGCCCCTCCCCAGAGAAAGCCACCCATAGGGTGTGTGCCCTTTGAGACCTTTTCCTGTGCATTAATGGTTCTACATCAATATGCAATGTTTCAAAAACATAACAAGGACGATACTCTGTATGTTATTTTTTACTTTTTTTACACTGAAGAGTATGTCTTTAGGACCTTGAAGAGAGGACTGTCACTCAGCTACAGTCAGGATGCTCTGGCTACAGAAAACCAGCTTTTGGAGCTGCAGGAGACCCAGCTACTCACCATCTCAAAGTCAGTGCCCACGAGGCTGCTGAGATACTCCTTGTGCCGGCCGTAGAGCTGAGGAAACAAACCACACCAAAACTCAAGATGCGACCCAGCCAGACCAGGGTTCAGATCTGAATGGGAGGGAGAAAAGCAGCAGGAACGGAAAACGCCACAGACGGCTGGAGGCCTGAGCACCCCAGCCACTGACTGACACCTGACAGTGGAGTCCACTGGTCTGGTACCAACCTGGCTCTCGCACTTACGTGACCTTGGGCAGACCGCTTAGCTTCTCGATCTCTGTTTCCTCATTTATAAAATGGATAAAATGGTAATAATAAAAGTATTCACCTCAAAGGGCCGTGGTACAGTCTAGATGAAATAAAGTATGTGAAGGGCCTAGCACAGAGCATGGTAAATGCTCAAATAAATGGTCATTATAATTATGATCTTACAATAGGATCAAAACTTTATATCTGATATGTCAGCAGTGCTTCCCAAGTCAGGAGAGGCCAATACGAGCAAGACCTCGCAACTGCTGACCCAGCCTCAGCTCCCAGCTCTCTGTTCTCGGAATGAACCAGTGCTTACATCCTTGAACACACGCTGCTCCCGCTCCTCTTCCTCAGGCTGTGCAAGGGAGGACACGTTTTCGATCGTATACTTCCACAGCTCCTGCTTCTCCCCCTCTGTCTCGATTCTGTAAGGTCAAAGCCACAAAGGGACTAACTTAGAAAGCAGGTGATGGGGCCCTCCAGACCCAGCCCAGGGATGAGCCGACTTACGGTTCTGTTATTCTAAGACGTAAGGTGAGGAACAGTCAGCCCACAGGAAGAGACCTGGCTAGTTCCTCTCTCCCTGTTTTGATTAGTCCCTACATGCAGCAGCACAGAGAACTGTTTTCACTTAACTACACTGCTGAAGTTATCATTTTCAAAGTAGTGCAGATGCATATTTTCTGAGAACACAATACCCAGTGTCCTAAGATTCTATGACCTGGGACAGAATATGAACCATTGGCTGGGAATTTAAAAGTTAGAACAGATGAAGGGCTTTCAGAGAATCTCCTCAACTTGGGGCAAGAAGTGAAGCCGAGGAAAGGAATGCCAGTCTCTGCCGTCCCTTTCTTCTTCGTCTCACCTGTAGGGTCCTTTGGAGCCAGTGAAGTCCGGTCTTACTGTGATCACACCATTGCTGTCCACCTTCAGCGTACAGAGGACATGTTCATACTTCTTATAGCCAAGCCTAGAAACCAGGGAATTCACACCAGGGTTCAAGATTGCTGCCCCACCTCCAGGGAAAGAGGAAGAGGTATTCAGTCAACATCAGGGCAGAGGACAGAGGCTGGAGTGAGGATTGTCACAGAAAAATACTTTCTTCCAAAGGAAAAGAAGAAGGAAAACTCCCTCCCTCCCATACATCTGGGATGACTACAACAGGGGGTGATGGTTAGTGACAGGAGAAGAGGATGAAGGCCTGCGCTGGGCAGTGAGAAGCTTCACTCACTTTCCATAGGGCCCCAGGTCTGCCATGATGTACATTGTCTGAAGAGGGGTGTTGATGACATGGTTGTTCCTGATGAACTCTTCTGAGGGTTCCCAGGTGACGACTCGTGACTTGAGGATGCCACCCTCCCTGGGAGACACCACAGGAAGTGTCACTTCCCTGGCACTCCCCAAAGAGCCTGAAGGAGGCGGGCAGGGGAACACGCTCAGGTGGAGGCCCGCTGCAGAATGGGACACTCGAGTTCGGTGGGCATCCCGAGAACACAGGCATGGACAAACCACAGAGGCACCTGCGGCTCCATATACACTTGTACTCACATCCCGCGCCTGTCCTGCCGTCGCCGCCTGACATTTGCCATTCGCTCGACCAAGAACGATGGCATTTCGCTGGCTGCAGTGGTCATTTTCTGACAGTGCTGGGAAAACAGAGCAGCCCAGTGTAAGCCATTTGATCAGGGCCATGTGGGACCAAGCACCTGGAGGGAAGTCTTCCTTCTGAAACCTCACACAGGATCTGAACCTAAGAGTACAGCCACCTCACAGTCACACAGGCCAATGGAGGGCACAGTGGCACAAACAGCCCAAAGAAGAGCTCAACCAAGCCTTGGTTTGCCTGAAGGTTGTATCAGCACATTATCCTTGAGAAATGAGTTTATTTATGTTAATCTTAAAATGAGTTGGCAATCTCTAAGCACATACCAACAAAAAGTTGGATAAGTCTGCCTGGTAGACGTTGACATCACTAGGTGGTTGGAAGATGCCAAGTATAAGTATTCTGTGGAAAACCCTCCCACGGTAACTGAACACTAGCTGTAATTTTCTTTTCTTTACCAAAACAGACAAACCAAATTTTATGTGCTACAAACCCACAGCTTTCCTGATATAAGCATCAACTTTTCAAAAACATTCACTTAACACCTGCCTCTTAGCAGAAATCTACAAAGTCATAGACAAAAATCAGAAAATATAGGCATTCCCCTCCCTCAAGTAGTTTAAAATCTCACGGAGAAGATAGGATATGCAAAAGAAAATGGTACACAAGTCCATGCGGGTGCGCTGCCACAGGTGAATTGAGGATATAAGCCATTCCCAATGCACTGCTGAAATCGTCTTCAAACCCATATATTCAGTTTTGGCTGAATCCATGATGAATTTTATCCAGATGGTTCTAGACTCCATCCACCTGTCTTATCGTATGATGCAGGGAGGAAGTCAAACCCACTGGTTGCTTCTCCAGGTTTGGAGTCTGCAAGCCTATCATGAGAGACACTGCC
The DNA here is from genome assembly GCF_030028045.1 of Hippopotamus amphibius kiboko. Taxonomy (NCBI): domain Eukaryota; kingdom Metazoa; phylum Chordata; class Mammalia; order Artiodactyla; family Hippopotamidae; genus Hippopotamus; species Hippopotamus amphibius. The sequence continues at coordinate 26,108,712 of NC_080202.1, read as the reverse complement.
GGTTCCCCCAGGCCTTCCAGCAGGTGGAGCAGGGAGCAGCAGCCACACCACCTACTCCAGCTCGGCTGCCAGAAGCTCTGTATCCCCTGAACAGACTTATGAGTTAACACACAGCGAGGCCAGAAAGCTAGGGGAGGCAAAGGTGAAGAGAGCAGAGTTCTGGGAAGATGGTGAAGTAGGACGTGTGTTCACTCCCTCTTGCAAGAGCACTGGAATCACAACTAATTGCTGAACAATCATCGACAGGAAGACACTGGAACTCACCAAAAAAGACACCCTACATCCAGAGACAAAGGAGAAGCCACAATGAGATGGCAGGAGGGGCACAATCGTGATAAAATCAAATCCCATAACTGCTGGGTGGGCGACTCACAAACTGGAGAACAGTTATACCACAGAAGTCCACCCACTGGAGTGAGGGTTCTGAGTCCCACGTCAGGCTTCCCAACCTGCAGGTCTGGCAATGGGACTAGGAATCTCCAGAGAATCAGATTTTGAAGGCCAGAAGGATTTGGCTGCAGGACTTCCACAGGACTAGGGGAAACAGTGACTCCACTTCTGGAGGGCACACAAATAGTCATGTGCACACCAGGACCCAAGGGGAAGAAGCAGTGACCCCACAGGAGCTTGAACCAGACCTACCTGTGAGTGTTGGAGGGTCGCCTGCAGAGGTAGGGGCAGTGTTGGCTCACCATGGGGACAGGGATGCTGGTGGTGCAGGTTCTGGGAAGTGCTCATTGGCGCAAGCCCTCCTGGAGTCCACCATTAGCCCCGCCAAAGAGCCTGTAAATTCCAGTGCTGGGCTGCCTCAGGCCAAACAACTAACAAGCAACACCCAGCCCTACCCACCACCAGTCCCTCCCATCAGGAAGCTTGCACAAGCCTCTTAGATAGCCTCATCCACCAGAGGGCAGACAGCAATATCAAGAACAACTATAATCCTGCAGCCTGTGGAACAAAAACCACAGCCACAGAAAGACAGAGAAAATGAAAAAGCAGAGGACTTTGTACCAGATGAAGGAACAGGATAAAACCCCAGAAAAATATCTAAATTAAGTGGAGACAGGCAACAGTCCAGAAAAAGAATTCAGAATAATGATAGCGAAGATGATCCAGGACTTCAAAAAAAGACTGGATGCAAAGATCAAAAAGATGCAAGAAAAATTTAGCAAAGACCTAGAATAATTAAAGAGCAAACAAACAGAGATAAGCAATACAATAACTGAAATGAAAAATACACTAGAAGAACCAACAGCAGAATAACTGAGGCAGAAGAACTGATACATGACCTGGAAGACAGAATGGTGGAAATTACTGACATGGAAAAGAACAAAGAAAAAAGAATGAAAAGAAATGAAGACAGACTAAGAGACCTCTGCAACAACATTAAACGCACCAACATTAGCATTATAGTGGTTCCAGAAGGAGAAGAGAGAGAGAAAGGACCTGAGAAAATATTTGAAGATATTATAGTCGAAAAATTCCCTAACATGGGAAAGGAAACAGCCATCCAAGTCCAGGAAGTGCAGAGAGTCCCAGGCAGGATAAACCCAAGGAGAAATACGCCAAGACACATAGTAGTCAAACTGACAAAAAATTAAAGACAAAGAAAAATTATTAAAAGCAACAAAGGAAAAACGACAAATAACATACAAGGGAACAGCTGATTTCTCAGCAGAAACTCTGCAAGCCAGAAGAGAGTGGCATGATATATTTAAGTGATGAAAGGGAAGGACCTACAGCTAAGAATACTCTAACTAGTAAGGATGTCATTCAGATTCAATGGAGAAATCAAAAGCTTTACAGAGAAGCAAAAGCTAAGAGAATTCAGCACCAGCTAACCAGCCCTACAATAAATGCTAAAGGAACTTCTCTAAGTTGGAAACACAAGAGAAGAAAAGGACCTACAAAAAAAAACCCCCCAAAATTAAGAAAATGGTAATAGGAACATACATGTCAATAATTACCTCGAATGTAAATGGACCAAAAGACACAGACTGGCTGAACAGATACAAAAACAAGATCCATCTATATGCTGTCTATAAGAGATCCATTTCAGACCTAAGGACACAAAGAGACAGAAAGTGAGGGGATGGAAAAAGATATTCCATGAAAATAGAAAACAAAAGAAAGCTGGAGTAGGACTTCCTAGGTGGTGCAGTGGTTAAGAATACACCTGCCAATGCAGGGGACACGGGTTCAAGTCCTGCTCCAGGAAGATCCCACGTGCCACGGAGCAACTAAGCCTGTGTACCACAACTATTAAGTCTGCATGTTAGAGCCCATAAGCCACAACTATTGAGCCCATGTGCCGCAACTACTGAAGCCTACGCACCTAGAGCCCGTGCTCCACAACAAGAGAAGCCACCACAATGTGAAGCCCGTGCACCACAATGAAGAGTAGCCACCACTCAACGCAACCAGAGAAAGCCCATGCACAGCAACAAAGACCCAATGCAGCCAATAAACAAATTAAATAAACAAATAAATTTATTAAAAAAAGAAAAAAGAAACCTGGAATAGCAATACTCATATCAGATAAAATGGACTTTAAAATAAAAAATGTTGCAAGAGACAAGAAAGGACACTACACAGTGATCAAGGGATCAATCCAAGAAGAAGAGATAACAATTATAAATACACATGCACCCAATGCAGAAGCACCTCAATACATAAGGCAAATGCTAACAACTATAAAAGAGGAAATCAACAGTAACACAATAACAGTAGTGGACTTTAACACCCCACTTACACCAATGGACAGATCAACCAGACAGAAAATTAATAAGGAAACACAAGCTTTAAATGACACAATAAACCATAGATTTAACTGACATTTATAGCACATTCCATCCAAAAACAGCAGATTACACTTTCTTCTCAAGTGCACATGGAATGTTCTCCAGGACAGATCACATCTTGGGTCACAAATCAAGCCTTGGTAAATTTAAGAAAATTGAAATCATATCAAGCATCTTTTCTGACCACAATGCTATGAGATTAGAAATCAATTACAGGGAAAAAAACTGTAAAAAACATAAACACATGGAGGCTAAACAACATGCTACTAAATAATCAAGAGATCACTGAAGAAATCAAAGAGGAAACTAAAAAACACCTAGAGACAAATGACAACGAACATACAATGATCCAAAATCTGTGGGATGCAGCAAAAGCAGTTCTAAGAGGGAAGTTTATAGCAATACAATCCTACCTCAAGAAACAAGAAAAATCCCAAATAAACAATTTAAACTTACACCTAAAGAAACTAGAGAAAGAAGAGCAAACAAAACCCAAAGTTAGTAGAAGGAAAGAAATCATAAAGATCAGAGCAGAAATAAATGAAATAGAAACAAAGAAAACAATAGCAAAAATCAATAAAACAAAAAGCTGGTTCTTTGAGAAGATAAACAAAATTGATAAACCTTTAGCAAGACTCATCAAGAAAAAGAGGGAGAGGACTCAAATCAATAAAATTAGAAATGAAACAGGAGAAGTTACAATGGACACCACAGAAATAAAGGCATCATAAGAGACTATTACAAGCAACTACATGCCAATAAAATGGACAACCTGGAAGAAATAGACAAATTCATAGAAAGATATAACCTTCCAAGATGGAATCAGGAAGAAATAGAAAATATGAACAGACCAATCACAAGTAATGAAATTGAAACTGTGATTAAAAATCTTCCAACAAACAAAAGTCCAGGACCAGATGCCTTCACAGGTGAAATCTATCAAACAGTTAGAGAAGAGCTAACACCCATCCTTCTCAAACTCTTCCAAAAAATTGCAGAGGAAGGACTCCCAACCTCATTCTACAAGGCCACCATCACCCTGATACCAAAACCAGACAAAGATACTACAAAAAAAGAAAATTACAGACTAATACCACTGATGAATATAGATGCAAAAATCCTCAACAAAATACTAGCCAACAGAATCCAACAACACATTAAAAGGATCATACACCATGATCAAGTGGAATTTATCCTAGGGATGCAAGGATTCTTCAATATATGCAAATCAATCAATGTGATATACCATATTGACAAACTGAAGGATGAAAACCATATAATCATCTCAATAGATGCAGAAAAAGCTTTTGACAAAATTCAACACCCATTTATGATGAAAACTCTCCAAAAGGGAACCCTCCTGCACTGTCGGTGGGAATGTAAATTGATACAGCCACTATGGAAAACAGTTTGGAGGTTCCTTAAAAAAGTAAAAATAGAACTACCATATAACTCAGCAATCCCACTCCTGGGCATGTACCCTGAGAAAACCATAATCGAAAAAGAAACATCTACCACAATGTTCATTTCAGCACTATTTACAATAGCCAGGACATGGAAGCTACCTAAATGTCTATCAACAGATGAATGGACAAAGAAGATGTGGCACATATACACAATGGAATATTTGCCATAAAAAGAAATGAAATTGAGTTATTTGTAGTGAGGTGGATGGACCTAGAGTCTGTCATACAGAGCAAAGTAAGTCAAAAAGGGAAAAACAAATACCATGTGCTAACTCATATATATGAAATCTAACAAAATGGTACTGATGAACCCAGTGATAGGGCAAGAATAAAGATATAGATGTAGAGAGCAGACTTGAGGCCATGGAGTGGGGGGTGAAGGGGAAGCTGGGATGAAGTGAGAGAGTAGCACTGACATATATACACTACCAAGTGTAACACAGATACCTAATGGGAAGCTGCTGCATAAAACAGGGAGATCAACTCAATGATGGGTGATGACTTAGAAAGGTGGGATAGAAAGCATGGGAAGGAGTTGTGGGAGGGAGGGGATATGGGGAATATATGTATAAATACAGCTAATTCACTTTGTTGTACAGCAAAAACTGGCACAACAGTGTAAAGCAGTTATATTCCAATAAAGAGCTTAAAAAAAAACAAATACAAAAATAAAGCCACAATGAGGTATCACCTCACACCAGTCAGAATGGCCATCATCAAAAAGTCTAGAAACAATAAATGCTGGAGAGGGTGTGGAGAAAAGGGAACTCTCCTGCACTGTTGGTGGGAATGTAAATCGATACAGCCACTATGGAAAACAGTTTGGAGGTTCCTTGAAAAACTAAAATTAGAACTACCATATGATCCAGTAACCCCACTACTGGGCATATACCCAGAGAAAACCATAATCCCAAAAGAAACATGTACCATAATGTTCACTGCAGCACTATTTACAATAGCCAGGACATGGAAGCAATCTAAATGCCCACCAATAGATGAATGGATAAAGAAAATGTGGCATATATATACAATGGAATATTACTCAGCCATAAAAAGGAATGAAATGGAGCTAAATGTAATGAGGTGGATAGACCTAGAGTCTGTCATACAGAGTGAAGTAAGCCAGAAAGAGAAAAACAAATACTGTATGCTAACTCATATATATGGAATCTAAAAAAAAAAAAAAAAAAAAAGGTGCTGATGAACCCAGTGACAGGGCAAGAATAAGGATGCAGATGCAGAGAATGGACTGGTGGACACAAGGATGGGGGAGCGGCAGGCGAAGGGGAAGCTGAGACGAAGTGAGAGAGTAGCATAGAGGTATGTACACTACCAACTGTAAAACAGATAGCTAGTGGGAAGTTGCTGTATAAGAAAGGGAGATCAACTTGATGATGGGTGATGCCTTAGAGGGCCAGGACAGGGAGAGTGGGAGGGAGTCACCGGAGGGAGGGGATATGGGGATATATGTATAAATACAGCTGATTCACTTTGGTGTACCTCAAAAGCTGGTACAAGAGTGTAAGGCAATTATTTTCCAACAAAGAGCTTAAAAAAAGAAAAAGAAAAAAAGAAATCAAAGATGACACAAACAGATGGAGAGATATACCATGTTCTTGGGGATTGGAAGAATCAACATTGTGAAAATGACTATACTACCCAAAGCAATCTACAGATTCAATGCAATCCCTATCAAATTACCAATGGCATTTTTCACAGAACTAGAACAAAAAATCCTAAAATTTATATGGAGACACAAAAGACCCCAAATAGCCAAAGCAATTTGAGGAAAAAAAACAGAGCTGGAGGAAGCAGACTCCCTGACTTCAGACTATACTACAAAGCTATAGTACTCAAGACAACGTGGTACTGGCACAAAAACAGAAATATAGATCTATGGAACAGGATAGAAAGCCCAGAGATAAACTATGGTCAACTAATCTATGACAAAGGAGGCAAGGCTATATAATGGAAAAAAGGCAGCCTTTTCAATAAGTGGTGCTGGGAAAACTGGACAGCTACATGGAAAAGAATGAAATGAGAACACTCCCTAACACCATACACAAAAACAAACTCAAAATGGATTAAAGACCTAAATGTACAGCCAGACATTATAATACTCCCAGAGGAAAACACAGGAAGAATACCCTTTGCATTAATCACAGCAAGATCTTTCTTGACACACCTCTTAAGAGTAATGGAAATAAAAACAAAAATAAACAAGTGGGACCTAATGAAACTTAAAAGCTTTTGCATAGCAAAGGAAACTACAAACAAGACAAAAAGACAACCCTCAGAATGGGAGATAATATTTGCAAACGAATCGAGAGGATTAATCTCCAAAATATACAAACAGTTCACGCAGCTCAGTATCAAAAAACAAACAACCCAATCAAAAAATGGGCAGAAGACCTAAATAGGCATTTCTCCAAAGAAGACATACAGATGGCCAAGAGGCACATGAAAAGCTGCTCAACATCACTAATTATTAGAGAAATGCAAATCAAAACTACAATGAGGTATCACCTCACACCGGTTAGAATGGGCATCAACAGAAAATCTACAAACAATAAATGCTGGAGAGGGTGTGGAGAAAGGGAACACTCTTGCACTGTTGGTGGGAATGTAAATTGATACAGCCACTATGGAGAACAGTATGGAGGTTCCTTAAAAAACTAAAAATGGAATTACCATATGACCCAGCATCCCACTACTGGGCATATACCCACAGAAAACCATAATTCAAAAAGACACATGTACCCCAATGTTCACTGCAGCACAATTTACAATAGCTAGGACATGGAAACAACCTAAATGCCCATCAACAGATGAATGGATAAAGAAGATGTGGTACATATATACAATGGAATATTACTCAGCCATAAAAAGGAATGAAATTGGGACATTTATAGAGACAAGGATGGACCTAGAGACTGTCATACAGAGTGAAGTAGGTCAGAGAAAAACAAATATCATATATTAACACATATATGCAGAATCTAGAAAAATGGTACCGATCAACTGGTTTGCAAGGCAGAAATAAGACACAGATGTAGAGAACAAACATATGATACCAACAGAGAAAGCAGATGGTGGCGGGGGTTGGGGTGGGATGAATTGGGAGATTGGGATTGCCATATTGAACTACTAATAAGAAAAAAAAATCAAATTGTACACTTTAAATACATGCAGTTTATTGTACGTCAAAAAAATGTAAAAAAAAAAAAAAAAAAAAAAGGTGATGGAAGCTATGCAGCTTGGGAAAGAACAATACCTCCTCCAAATTGGTGTATCTATCAGAGTCAGTGTAGGTAAAGATTCGCCGGTTCTTCCTGCCATCTGAATCCTCCAGCTTCAGAATCTCTTGACGGTACTGGTGATCCAAAGGGCTCTGACAGGCTGCTTCATTTTGGTACAGATCTACTTCAAACTCGGGTCACAAGGAAACACAGTTCTACTGAGAATATGTCAGATTTTGTTCCTATAACTGTTTGGTCAAATTAGTTCTATAGAGCTGATTCAATCTGACAAGGTCTCATAGCCAACTGTCATTTATCTAAACTAACATAGGACAGGAGAGACAACGAACGTTAGAGCTAAAAGGAACCACAGTGATAGTCTAATTCAATTCTGCTGTTACAGAATTGATGTATCAAAACAGTAATTCTGCCGTTTTGGTTTGTGGCCCTGAGATGAAAAGTGTTTTACTCAGGATTATAAAACTGGGCAGTGGCAGGCAGTACGTTACATTGACCCCATAAACACAACAGAGGAAAGTATCAACTGTTATAACTTTTCTGGAAATCAGTTTAGCAATATGTATCAAGAATCTTTTCCTGGGACCAGTCAGGTGGAGGTGAACCAGGGGGAGGCAGACTGAGCAGACAGGGGACACTGACTTACCTGGCTGAAGAGCTTCTCTTGCCACCCAATCACGACCTCCTCTTCTTCATCTACCTCCGGGCGGTGTCCACCTCCAAAGACAGCAGAGTGAGTCAAATGTTTGAGCCAAACTAGCACCATTTCTTGCTCTGTGGTTGGTTATAACCACAGTCCCTGCTCTTATATTTGCCACAAAACCAGTTGGAGTTCACTGATCTATGAAGCACTCACTCTAGACTCACTCTATAGAGGCTGTGGATATGTGTAGAAGCCAAGGTTAGGACCCACAAAGTCTTATCACTACTCTAATTTGAATAAAAGAAAGTCATGTCTTCCAGGAATTATTTAATCTAATTCAGGGTCAAGAGCTGAAATTTATTAAAATATAGGCTGAAAAGCTCTTCCTCAACCCCAATTATCTACATTTGCTAGACAGGAACTGTGGCATTTTTATCTTCACTATTCCTGAAGCCATATATCTAGAATTACACAAACTGTAACCTTAAGAGACCAAGTATCAGGAGAGAAAAGGAAAGACATATAACTGATTTTTTTTTTTAGAGAACCAAATCTAATACGTACACTCCTAGTTGAGTATGCCTTTTTCAAAGACACATGCTTCACAACATGCCAGCTCACACTCTTGCCCAGGAATATTTTTGAACAGAAACAACAAAAGCAGAGAGACCAGTGACCTAACACAAACACACTGTCCTCTCTTCCTTGCTTTTCTGGCTTCCCAGATAAGGAAAACTGCTAGAACACAGATGATGTTAACACGTACATTTCCCAAGCAGACCCCAATTTTAAAGTTGTTTTTAAAAAATGTTTATATTGTTTCAAGCTTCTGAAAGCAGTTTTTTCTCTTAGGGGCAAAAAAAAAAATGCCACAAATGGTATTTAGGTTGACAGGCAAATTTATAAAATATCTAAAGTATGGTATTTGCTATTTCACTACATTTGACCACAATTCAGATCAGCATCTTTATGGCAGGAATCATGTCTTACTCAATTTTTACACAACATAACGTAGTAGTTAAAACTGCCTGGGATCAAATCCTGGCTTCAACATTTACCAGCCCTGTGGTATTGGACAAGAAACCCAATTTCTCTATACCTTTTCTCAACTATAGACCTGGGTCCACTCTGTCTTAAGAGGTAACCTCCGCCCTAGGCCCTCCCCCAGATCCCCAAGCGGCCCCATCACCACCATACACCCACTGGCAGTTGGGTGAGGTCTAAAAGTAGCCAAGTCTATGAGGTCCTTCCCGGGCTGGGCAGCAGGCTGGTAATGGAGGTAGTTGCTAGACGTGATTCTTTGCAGGTGGACTCTGCCACGAAAAGAGCAGCTCAAAATACTCGTTACAAACACTCAACCAGGAGATAAACACGGAGCAAAGATGGGGAAACAAAACACAAAAGAGGGTACGGCAAACAAAAGATGTGGCGGGGTGCAGGCGACAGAGGGGAGGTGAGTGGGGCACGGGGCCCTAAGGAGAAGGGGGTGGGAGAGTGTCTTGGAGACATGGGGCCCCGAGAAACGGGAGGGGCAGGGTGCTGAGAGGGTGAGTCTGGAAGCTGTGAGTGAAAAGGGTTCCGGGTAGTGAGGGAGACGCGGGGAGACGAGGCGACAGCGGTCAGGACTGCAAACGGAATTGGGGGCCCCAGCAAACAAGAAGTGACGTTCAGGCTCCAATTATCTGACAGCATAAAAGCAAGAGGCTCTGGGGTGATGCGGCTACCGGAGACGGAGGTTGCGCACGGGGTCGCGGGAGCGATACACGGCCTCTCCGGTGTCAGTGCTCCAGGCTGCCTCCGCCATGACAGCTGCACCGCGCGCGACTGCGCCGGAAAGCGCGCCGCCCCCGTTCCCCTGGCAACGGAGACGCTAGGTTAGGGAGGCGGGAACCCGGTACCCTACGCGGCGCGGCAGGACCCCGCCCATGGCAGGCCCAAGCCCGGCCTGTGCTACTGCGCTTTCTGGCTTGGGTTCTGCAGGGTCGCAGACCATCTTGTGTGCGAACAAAGCTCGCTCACACCCAAGGCCAGACTTGATGCACTTTACAAATGAGGAAGATAAAGCAGCGCTATCGGCCCCTTTTATATAGACTCAGACAGAAATGGTGATGGGCACCAAACCCATGTCCTGAGTTTTCAACTATTGCTTTTTCCAGCACACCACGTAGCATTCCACTGAATCCTGGGAAACTTTGGCCTCAAAATTGGTGGACAGGACTCACAGAATGCATCCATTCTTCCCAAAGGAGTCAGGGGAGGTGATAACAGTTACTCGGACATGAAAATATATTCTTGGAAGAAGACAAAAAGTGTCAGAAGATTTATTAACCCTGTGTTGGCATTCACTGAACCAGAGAAAGAAGAAACAAGGAAGCTAACAGTAAGGGAGGAAAAGATATCATTACTGTACTGTTTTTTCTCTTGCGTGTGTTATTTCTGGATTTTTACGCCACCTTGGATACCAAACTGGCCTTGGGAAAAGTCAACAAAATGCCATTATGAAGACATACTTCAGTGGACTGGCAAAGGCAGGACACATCACAATAACCTTGAGTCTAGCTTCCTGACACCTTGGGGATGTCAACAGTTATCAGCCTTTGGCTGCTCCCCCAACAGAGTAGGCAATTGTCCCCTGAACTCAAGAATCTCATGCCAGTTTGATTATATGGCTTTGGGAGCCCTAAGCAACCAAGCTGCTGCTGTGTAACACAAAGGACTCACAGTAACAATAGCCCTATTTATTTAAGATCTAATACAGCCTGGGTGCTTTGTTTGTATTGTCCCTAATCCTCTTAGAAACCCCTTAGGTAGGTATCTGTTATTGTCATCTAATCAGTGAAGTTATTGAAGGCCAGAGCTTAAAGGTTGAACTCTAGTTAGTGGGTGAAGGAGCTGAGATTCCAGCCCAGGTCTGTCTTTTGAAGCCTGAACACCTTCCACTCTGCTTCACGACCTCTCACCTACCAATTTATTCTGTAAGAGCACACAGTTTCCAACCTGGGAAATAATTATTTCAACAAGTGTAACCACGGAGGCAGAATATTAGCTCTTAAGAAAAACGGTCACTCTAATTTTTTCTTTCAAAGTTGTCAATAGGCAACACTGTGCCACATGAACAACAAATGATAAAGGTGAAGCCTGTACCAACAGTTTAGTTTTATACCAAATCAAACTTATGGCAAAGTCAGTCTGACATAATTATAAGCAAAGTAGGTACTGTATCCCGTGCTATGGAAATATAAGTCATTTGTCTAAGTAAGCATAATTGAATTATTTTTAGACAGGTAAAGTAGATTTTTATTCTCTTTATTTACTGGTATAAATCAGGATTCTTAAAATTGGGATCCATGAGCAGAGTTCAGAGGGTCTATAGACTCTTTCCCTTACCAATGGGGAGAGGGAGGGGGGAGGGACAAGATACTGGTATGAGATTAAGATACAAACTACTATGTATAAAATAAATAAGCAAAAGAGATATATTTTACAGCACAGGGAAATATAGCCATTATTTTGTAATAACTTTAAATGAAGTATCTATAAAAATATTGAATCCCTGTGTTGTACACCTGAAACTAATGTTTGATATCAACTATACTTCAATTTAAAAAAAACTCCCTAGATTTTTGCGGGGGCCATTTTCTGGAAAGAGTTCATGGTTTTCATCAGATCCTGGAAGGAGTTTGTACCCTGATATCAAGAGTAGCCTGATCCCCACTACATTTATATACTGACACCTTGTTAAACATCAAAAGTTTGGATTACATAGCATAAAGGCCAAAATCCCTTGTACCACCACCAGCAACCCTTCTTCTCCCATCGCCAATTAGGAAGGTTCAGAGTTGATATTTACTGTGTTCTCCCTAAAATAATACCATTATTTGGAGAATATTTTGAGTTAAAAAACACTGGCACAAACCATCATGGAAGGTAAATACAGCTTCCTTTCACATGTTCATAAACCAAGACATTAATTGTATTTCTCCATCTTATGACCAAGAAGCATAGAGCCTGGACTTATGTTCAAGATGTTTTGACTCAAACCTATGGGCTCTCCTTTGAACTGTGCTGCTTCCTTACATCTACTCCTAACCCCAACATCAACTTTTTCTTTCTTAAACTAGCCGCATCTGAGCTACATCGTAACAGTCCAATCTCTCTTTCCCCTCTCCAGTTGGTACTTTATAACTTACTTGGGCTTTCTGCACTGCAAGACTTTAGGAAAGCAGAAGAGGAAGAATATCACTACAGTTCTTCCAAAATTCTTCTGGGTCCCACAGTGTCCATGCTTTATGCTTAATAACTATCCATTGAACTCACCTTGGTCCAGAGAATAAATCCTTCTGAAGTGAAACACTGAGGAATAATAGACTTGACTCTTGCTTTTCTCTCTCTCTCCCTGACTTTGAAGATAAAGGAAGGGGCCATAAATACACCATAAAGCAGAGATTGTCAGGTTGGATAAAAAGCAAGATCCAACTATATGCTGTCCACAAGAAGTTCACTTTATTTTTTTTTATCTTTATTGGAGTATAATTGCTTTATAGTATTGTGTTAGTTTCTGCTGCACAACAAAGTGAATCAGCTGTATGTATACATATATCCCCATATTCCCTCCCTCTTGAGCCTCCCTCCCAATTTCGCTATCCCATCCCTTTAGATCTTCACAAAGCATCAAGCTGATCTCCTTGTGCTCTGTAGCAGCTTCCCACTAACTATCTATTTTACATTTGGTAGTGTGTATATGTCAATGCTACTCTCTATGTCCCAGCTTCCCCTCCCCTCCACCCCCCGTGTCCTCAAGTCCATTCTCTACGTCTGCATCTCTATTCCTGCCCTGCCACTAGGTTCATCAGTACCATTTTTCTAGATTCCGTGTGTGTGTGTGTGTGTTAGCATACGGTATTTGTTTTCCTCTTTCTGATTTACATCACTCTGTATGACAGATTCTAGGTCCATCCACCTCATTACAAATAGCTCAATTTCATTCCTTTTTATTGCTGAGTAATATTCCATTGTATATATGTGCCACATAAGAAGCTCACTTTAAATATAAAGACATTGGTAGTTAAAAAGTTAAAAAATGGAATGAAATCTTCCCTTTTGTGACAACATGGTTGGATGGAATGGGTATCATGCTAAGTGAAAAAAGTCAGAGAAAGACAAATACTTCACGATTTCATTTGTATGTGGAATCTAAAAAATGAGTGAACAAACAACAAAACAGAAACAGAGCTATAGATACAGAGAGCAAATAGGAGGTTGATGGGTGGGGGGAGAGGAAAGAAATAGGTGAGGGAGATTAAGAAGAACAAACTTCTAGTTGCAAAATAAATGAGTCATGGGTATGAAATGTACATTGTGGGGAATATAATCAATAATTATGTAATATCATTGTATGATGACAGATCATAACTAGACTTAGTGATCATTTTAAAATGTATAGAAATATCTAACACGGACTAACATAACGTTGTAGGTCAGTTACACTTCAAAAATAAACAAACTCATAGAAAAAGAGATCAGATATGTGGTTACCAGAAGTGGGGGATAGGGAGAGGGGGAGTTAGATGAAGACAGTCAAATGGTGCAAACTTCCAGTTATAAGAAAAATAAGTACTAGGTATGTAAGATAAATATAATTAACATTGCTATATATTACATATGAAAGTTATTAAGAAGCACTGTCATCACAAGGAAAAATATTTTTTCCCATTTAATTTTGTATGTGTACTTTTGTATTCTGTAATTTTGTATGAGATTATGGATGTTCACTAAACTTGTGATAATCATTTCATGACGTATGTAAGTCAAATCATTACGCTATACACCTTAAACTTAAGCAGTGCTGTATGTCAATTATACCTCAATAAAATCTCAATAAAACTGGAAGAAAACAAAAGTAGAAGAAGAGGAAGAAAAAAAATTAAAACTTTTTAAAGTTAAAGGGTGGAAAAAGATATACCAAACAAACACTAATAAAAAGAAAGCTAGAGTGGCTATATTAATAACAGATAAAATAGACTTCAAAACAAAGGACATTACCAGGAATATAGAGGTATATTTTGTAATGATAAATGCACCAATTCAACAAGAAGACATAAGAAACCTAAATATTTGTGCACTTAGTAACAGAACTTCAAAACACATGAAGCAAAAAATTGATAAAAATGAAAGAAGAAATGGGCAAATCCACAATTAGAGTTGGAAATATCAACACTTTTTCCTTTTCCTTTTTGTTCATGATACAAGCGCTTATTTATTTTCTGTTTTTAAATTGAAGTATAGTTGATTTACAATATTATATTAACTTCAGGTGTACTACATAGTGATTCAATATTTTTATAGGTTATGCACCAAAGTTATTACAATATTATTGATCAAGTTACCTGTGCTGTACATTTATCTCTGTGACTTATTTGTTTTGTAACTAGTAGTTTGAACCTCTTAACCCCCTTCACCTATTTTGCCCATTCCTGCACCCTCCTCCCTTCTGGCAACCATAGGTTTGTTCTCTGTATCTGTGAGTCTGTTTCTGTTTATACTTTTTGTTTGTTTAGTTTTTTAGATTCCACATATAAATGAAATCATTCAGTATTTGTCTTTAACTTATTTCACTTAGCATAATACCCTTTAGGTCTATGCATGCTGTTGCATATGGCAAGATTTCACTCTTTTTATGGCTGAGTAATATTCCATTGTGTATACATGCCACATCTTCTTTATCCATTAATCTATCAATGAACAGTTACAGGGCTTCCCTGGTGGCACAGTGGTTAAGAATCTGCCTGCCAATGTAGGGGACACGGGTTTGATCCCTGGGCCAGGAAGATCCCACATGCCATGGAGCAACTAATCCCATGCACTACAACTACTGAGCCGGTGCTCTAGAGCCTGCAAGCCACAACTACTGAGCCCACATGCCACAACTACTGAAGCCTGTGTACCTAGAGACCATGCTCCACAACAAGAGAAGGCACTGCAATGAGAAGCCTGTGCAGCACAACGAAGAGTAGCCCCAGCTCGCCACAATTAGAGAAAGCCTATGCACAGCAACAAAGACCCAAAGCAGCCAAAATAAATAAATAAATAATAAAATAAATCTTAAAAAAAAAACAGAGGGAAAAAATGAACACTTACGTTGCTTCCATATCATGGCTATTGTAAATAATGCTGCAATGAACATTGCAGTGCATATATCTTTTTTAATTAGTGTTTTCATTTTCTTCAGATAAATACCCAGAAGCAGAATTGCTGGATCATATGGTAGTTTTATATTTAATTTTTTGAGGACTCTCCATATTGTTTTCCACACTGACTGTACCAATTTACACTCCCACCAACAGTGCATGAGGGTTCCCTTTTACCACATCCTCACCAACACTTGTTACTTGTTCTCTTTTTGACAATAGCCATTCTGGAAGGTGTGAGGTGATGTCTCATTGTGGTTTTGATTTGCATTTCCCTGATGATTAGTGATATTGAGTATCTTTTCATGTGTCTGTTGGGCATCTGTATGTCTGTTTTGGAAAACTGCCTATTTCAGGTCCTTTGCCCATTTTTAAGTCAGATTGTTTGTTTTATATTGAGTTGTATGAGTTGTTCATATATTTTGAATATTTACCATTTACCCCTTATTAGACATCCTTTGCAAATAAATTCTCCCAATTAATATGTTGCCTTTTCATTTTGTTGCTGATTTCCTTCACTGTGCAAAATGTTTTTAGTTGAATGTGGTCTCATTTGTTTATTTTTGCTTTTGTTGCCCTGGCCTGAGAAATCAGATCCAAAAAAGTACTGCTAAGACCAATGTCAAAGAGCATACTGCCTATGTTTTCTTCTGGGAGTTTTATGGTTTCAGGTTCTATATTTATGTCTTTAAGCCATTTTGAGCTTATTTTTGTATATGATGTGAGAAAATGGTCTAGTTTCATTCTTTTACATGAAGCTGTTCAATTTTTGCAACACCACTTATTGGAGAGACTATTTTTCCCCCATTATATATTCTTGCCTCCTTTGTCATAGATTAGTTGATAATAAGTTCATGGGTTTATTTCTGGGCTCTCTGATAGATATTGCATTGAATCTGTAGGTTGCCTTGTGTAGGATGGACACAACAATATTTATTCTTCTGATTCATAAACGTGATATAGCTTTCTGTTCATTTGTATTATCTTCAGTTCCTTTCATGAATGTCTTATAGTTTTCAGAGTACAAGTCTTTGATCTCCTTGGTTAAATTTATTTTTAGATATTTTATTCTTTTTGATGTTATTGTAAATGGGATTGTTTTCATGGTTTCTCTTTCTGACACTTCATTATTAGTGTATAGAAAAACAAAAGATTTCTATATTTATTTGGTATCAAGCAAATTTACTGAATTCATTTTTTAGCTCTAATAGTTTTGTTCTTTGTTTTTTGTTTGATGGAAGCTTTAGGATTTTCTGTATATAGTATTATGTCACCTGCAAATAGTGTTAGTTTTACTTCTTCCTTTTCAGTTTGGGAGACTTTTGTTTTTCTTGTCTAATTACTGTGGCTAGGTCTTCCAGTACTATGGTGAATAAAAGTGGCAAGAATGGGCATGCTTGTCTTGTTCCTGATCTTAGAGGAAAAGCTTTCAGCTTTTGACCATTGAGAAAGATATTAGCTTGTAGGTTTGTCATAAATGGCCTTTATTATGTTGAGGTATGTTCCCTCTATGCCCACTTTTTTGAGAGTTTTTATCATGAATGGATGTTGAATTTTGTCAAGAGCTTTTTCTGCATTTATTGAGATGATCATGTAATTTGTATCCTTCATCTTGTTTATCACATTGATTGATTTGTGGATATTGAACCATCCTTATATCTCTGGAATAAATCTCACTTGATCATGATGTATGATCCTTTTCATATATCATTGAATTTGGTTTGCTAATACTTTGTTGAGGATTTCTGTGAATATGATCATCAGGGATATTGGCCTGTAAATTTTTTTTGGTGGAGTCTTTGATTTTGATTTTTTTTGTGGAGTCAGGGTAATGCTGGCCTCATAGAATGCATTTGAAAGCATCCCCTCTTCTTCAATTTTTTTGAATAGTTTGGAAAGGATAGGTATTAAGTCTTCTTTAAGTGGTTAGTAGAACTCCTCTGTGAAGGTGTCTGCTCCTGGATTTTTGTTTCTTGGGAGTTTTTATTATTGATTCAATTTTATTACCAGTAATCAATCTGTTCAGAGTTTCTATCTCTTCCTAATTCAGTCTTGGAAGATTGTATGTTTCCAGAAGTTTATCCATTTCTTTTAGGTTGTCTAATTTGTTGGCATATAGTTGTTCATTTGTATTTCTATGTTATTGGTTGTAGCTTTTTTTTTCCATTCCTGTTTTATTTATTTGGGCTCTCTCTTTTTCTCAGTGTATCTGGCTAAAGGTTTATCAATCTTGCTTATCTTTTCAAAAAACAGCTCTTAGATTTGTTTAATTTTTCTATTGTTTTGTTTTTTCAGTCTCTCATTTATTTCTTCTCTGACCTTTATTATTTCATTCTACTAACTTTGGGCTTTGTTTTCTCTTTTTCTAATTCCTTTAGGTATGAAGTTAGGTTCTTTATTTGAGACTTGTTTCTTGAGGTAGGCCTGAATTGCTAAGAACTTCCCACTTAGAACTGCTTTTGCTGTGTCCCATAGATTTTGGAAAGCTGTGTTTCTATCTTCATTTGTCTCACAGAATTTTTAAATTTTCATCTTTAATTTCTTCAGTGATCCATTTTTTTTTAGTAGTGTGCAGTTTAGTTTCCATGGGTTTGTGTTTTTTCCAGTTTTCTTCCTATAATTGATTTCTAGTTTCATACCATTGTGGTTGGAAAATATGACTGATATGATGCCAATCTTTTAAAATATATTGACAGTTTGTTTTGTGTCCTAGCATGTTATCTATCCTGGAGAATGTTTCATCTGCACTTGAAAAGAATGTGTGGTCTGCTGTTTGCCAATGGAATGTTCTATCAGTGTCTGTTAAATCTATCAGGTCTAATTTATTGTTTAAGGCCAATGTTTCATTATTGATTTTCTGCCTGCATGATATATCCATTGATGTAAGTAGGGTATTAAAGTTCCCTACTATTATTGTATTACTGTCAATTTTTCCCTTTATACATGTTAATATTTGCTTAATATATTTAGGTGCCCCTATGTGCATATATATTTATTAATGTTATATTCTTTTCTTCTATTGACACCTTTCTCATTATGTAATGCACTTCTTTGTAATTTGTAAAGCCTTTGTTTTAAAGTTTATTTTGTCTGATATAAGTATTGCAACCAGAGGGATTTTTTTTCTACTTGCATGGAATGTCTTTTTCCATCCCTTCACTCTTAGCCTGTGTGTCTTTAACTCTGAAGTGAGTCTCTTGTAAGCAGCATATATATGGATCTTGCTTTTTTTACCCATTCAGCCACTCTGTCTTTTGATTGAAGTATTTAGTCCATTTATGTTTAGAGAGATTATTGATAGGTGTGTACTTATTGCCATTTTGTTACTTGTTTTCTGGTTGTTTTGTAATTCTCATTTTTCTCTTCTTCTTTTAGTCTCTTCTTTAGTGTCTCTCTCTCTCTCTCTCTCTCTCTCTCTCTTTCTCTCTCTCTCTTCCTTTTAGTGTTATGTTTGGGTTCATTCCTCTTAGTTGTTGATGGGTTTGGGGGTTTTGTTGTTGTTGTTGTTGTTGTTGTTGTTTTCCATATTAATTGTAAGTTTCTGGTTTGTGGTTACCATGAGTTTTATATATATTTGTTCTAGTTGATAGTTGTTTAAGTTTGAACACATTCTAAAAGATCTACATTTTTATTCTCCCTCCCACATTTTATGTTTTGATATCATATTTTACATCTTTTTGTGTATCCCTTAACTACTTATTATAGTTATAGTTGATTTTATGACTTTTGTCTTTTAACCTTCATCCTATGTTTTTAGGTGGTTGATTCACTGAAAATATGAAATAAATTTTCATATTTATCATATGAAATAAACTCCCAGAACACAACAGAATTAAACTAGAAATCAAAAACAGAAAGGCACCTGGAAAATTCTCAGGTTTTTGGTTTATAAAAACATGCTTCTAAATAATCCATTTCACAAGAGAGAAATTATAATGGAAATTAGGAAATATCTTGAGTTGAATGAAAATGAAAACACAACATGTCAAAATGTTAGGTATGCAGCTAAAGCAGTGCTTAGAGTGAAATTTATAGCATGAAGTGCTTCCATAAGAAACAAAAGCTCTCAAATCAGTAGCCTAATTTCAATTTTGATAAACTATGAGGAGAAAATCAAAACCAAAGTAAGAAGTAGGAGGAAAGTAATAAACATAAGAGCATAAAATTATGAAATACAACTTAAAAAACATAAAAACATAAAAACAAGCTTTTTAAAAAAGCCACTTCTGGAGTGGTGAAGGAAGGTCTTAAAAATTCACTCTTCCATAAAGCAACAAGAACCCTGGCAAAAATGATCAAAAATCAACTTTTTCAAAACTCTAGGAATTGACCAAATTCTTGAAATAATCCAAGGAACAGCTATTGGGAAAAAACAGCCAAATTTTAGTAAAAGCAATGAGCTTCATGCCATTTTAGCTATCCTATTCACTCTCTCCTCTCCCCAGGTTAAACTCATTGTGACTAGCCTTTGCCCCTAAGGGTAATGTCAAAAGGAATGAGTGGCAGTTGTTTAATATTGCAACTGCTTCAGGGGATGATAATACCTGAGACAAACAAGAAAATATTAAAAAAACTTGAAAGAAAAAACTGGGGACTGATATGTTCATGGGAGTTTTCAAAAGCTCTAATATATTGTTGGGAATCTAGAAGGCCATGCACATGTGTAGCCCAGGAAAGATATGAGATTACTGAATCTCTCATCTCTGGCTGATCTTGAGGTTCTGACAAGCATGATATGAAGGCTAAAACAGAGTTATAAACTGTCTGCCAAAATATTGACAGTGTACCTCAACATGTTCAGAGAGACTTAGACAAAGGCCAAGAGACTTATTGGTTTAGGGCATTTAAGGAACTCTCTATCCAGTCATTAGCTGACCAACAAGATAACCAACCAAGCAGACCCCACTGGCACACATGACAAAGAACACAGACATTAGTTCAGAAAAGTCATTAAACAAATAAGTAACAGCATCACCTCTGACAAACAGCAACAAAAAGAAGTCCTGGAAAGGAGGGAGAGAGTTGCCACTTTATATTATTTCAAATGTCCAGTTTTCAACTAAAAATTACAAGTAAGGTAACAGGAAAGTATTGTCCATACACTGGAAAAAAAGCAGTCAATAGAAATGGGCTCTGAGAGAGCACAGACAGTTGGAATATATATATATATGCACATATATATATGCATTCTAGTAATTTTTATCTAAATATGCTCAAACAACTCAAGGAAACCATATCTAAAGAACTAAAGGAGCATGTGGAAATGAGGTGACACCAAGTATGGAATATTAAAAAAGAAATATAACTAATTTTTTAAAAGAAACAAAAATAAATTCTGGAGTTGGAAAGATCAATAAATGAAATGAGAAATTCACTAGAGAGGCTAAACAGCACATGAGCACGGGCAGAAGAAAGAATCAGTAAACTTGAAGATAATTCAAGATAGATAATTCACTCTCACGAACATGAAGAAAAATAGAATGAACAAAAATGAACAGAGCCTCACAGATCTGTAGGACACAATCAAGCATACCAGCAATTAAATAATGGGAGTCCCAAAAGAAGAGGAGAGAGAGAAAGGATTAGAAAAAAAACTTAAAGAAATAATGGCTAAAATATTGCCAAATTTGATGCGAAAACTATGACTCTACATAACCAAAGAACTTAATGAACTCCAAGTAGGATAAACTCAAAATGAGAATTTGGAAAGCAGCATGACAGAAGCAATTTTCATGTACAAGGAATTCTCAGTAAGATTAACAGCTGATTTCTCATCAGAAAATATGGAGATCAGAAGGCAGTTGGATGACTTTTTTATAAATTTATTTATTTATTTATTGGCTGCATTGGGTCTTCATTGATGCATGCAGGCTTTCTCTAGTAGTGGCCAGCAGGGGCTACTCTTCATTGCAGTGTGTGGGCTTCTCATTGCAATGGCTTCTCTCATTGTGGAGCATGAGCTCTAGGCATGCAGGCTTCAGTAGCTGCAGCACATGAGCTCATTAGTTGTGGCTGATGGGCTCTAGAACTCAGGCTCACTAGTTGAGGCACATGGGCTTAGTTGTTCTGCAGCATGTGGGATCTTCCCAGACCAGGGATCGAACCCATGTCCCCTGTATTGGCAGGTGGATTCTTAACCACTGCACAGCCAGGGAAGTCCCAGATGACATATTTAAGGTGATGAAAGAAAAATATTTTCAACCAAAAATTCTATATCAGCAAAACCATCCTTTAAAAATAAAGGAGGAAATTAAGGCATACTCCAAAAAACAAAAACTGAGAGAATATGTCACTAGCAGATCTTCCTTAAAAGGAAATCCTTCAGGTTGAAAGAAAAGGACACAAGACAGTAACTCGAAGCCACATGAAAAAATAAAGAGCACCAGTAAAGGTAACTACATAGATACATATAAGAAAGCATAATTTTTATGTCTTTTTTCCTCATATATGATTTAAAAAACAACTTCTGGCCCGTGGGAGGGAGGAGGAGGGACGCTGCCTGAGGGAAAGGGAAAAAGGAGGGCTGGAGGGCGCCAGCAGCCAGCCCGTCGGCAGGGACCCACAGAGAACCAACTGAACACCAGCAGACGGCCTCGGACACCAGAAAGGACCACAAGGATCCTGACATAATCGGTATGGAGGCATCTACGATGGCTCAAAGAAGGTGAAACTGCAGAGCTGAGGTAGACAGGAGGGAGTGAGAAATATACGGAGGGTCCGCACAGCAGCTCAGCGTTCCCAGACTGAGACGTCAATTCACAGCTGAACAGAGGGTCTGCAAACCTGGGAACCAGAGAGCTGGTTCAGGGTGAGAAAAATTGTTGCCAGAAAGGTGACGGACCAAGAGGACAGGAGGGAAGAGGTCCACAGCGAGGAGTGCCTGCCTCTGAGAGCTGCCTGGCCATGATGGCAGCTGGATGCTGCAGGCTCATGGGTGGGGGGGGGGGGGGGGAGGAGCCACGGGCATAGCCTCTCTCTCTCTTTCTGTGCCTGGAATGGGCAGTGGAGCCACCTAAGTCACTCAGGGATAACAGGGACCCTCAGGCCCTCGGGTGGGGCTAGATTAAAATACCTTGGAACTCCGGCAGCAGAGAGGCTGCCAAGGGAAAGAAAAAAAAAACCCGAGAGACGCCCAACTCTGAGACTTTCTGTTTACACCTGAGCCACTGGCATCCCTCTGCAATAGGCACCTCCAAGCCTGACTGAAACAACAGTGCACCACTGCTCACTCACTCCCAGGGGAAGGAACCACTATTGTACCCTCTCCCTCCCCACACACCAATGCTTACAGACGAACAATAAAGGAAGCTCTGCTGGTCACAGAATAATACAAAAAACCCAAGGTGAGTAGAAGGACCCTTACAGCTGAGACTCTAAGGAAACAGAAATATTAGTATCAATTCTATTGAACTGGTCCATTCTGGGATCAGTTCTGGATTTTTTTCCTTTATTAATTATAATCTTAGTCTTAAGGAATATACAAGTTTTATAACATATTTTTAATACTATTTTTATTCTATTTTTATTTTTTTTGCCTTTTTATGTACTTCTATTTCTAGCTAAGTTTTTGGTAGTATGGACAATATATCTCTCATACCTTCTTTTCATCCCTATCTTTTACACATTTCTATTCCTTCCTTTTTATTTGCATATTTCCAATCACACTACATTATTCTGTTCCCCTGTCTTCCATCCATTTTTAGTTTATTTTATCTTAACATAATTATAAGCAACACTATCGATCTGCTCAGACTCCTTGCTCTATTCTCCAGATGACGCACCGCCTTGGTATTTAATATTAGGTTTTTGTCTTTATCTTAGTTCTTAGTACATTGTCTAATTTCATTCTGAGGATCTCCATTCTGTCTGGTGGTACTCTAGCTCTTTTTTATATTTGATCCCAGCTTACAAAATCTTCCTGGATTAGTGTTTGTATGTGTAAGGTGTTATTTGTTTGATTGTTTGTTTTTGCTTTTGTTTCTGTTTTGTTCTGTTTTGGTTGTCAATCTCTGTTGGGTTTCTCTTTGAATATCTGATAGCATACCGGGGTTCTTCTGTCAGGTCTTTCCAGAACCTTATGTACTAATGGATTCAGTAACTGTGTGTCTTATACATGTATGTGTTTCCTAGACTTAGTATTTGTTTAACCTAACACTCAGACATTAGTCTGAGGCTTGGACAGTCTTCTATAAACACCTCTAACGCCGGGACAAGCAACCCCAAATGTTCGGACTACCATGAGGAAACAAAGAAACACCATGCAGGCAAAGGAGCAGGAAAAAAACTCACAGGACCAAATAAATGAAGAGGAAATAGGAAAAATGTCTGAAAAAGAATTCAGAGTAATGATAGTAAAAATCATACAAAATCTCAATAACAAAATAGAGAAAGTACAAGAAACAGTTCATAAGAACTCAGAAAAACAAACAGCAATGGATAACAAAATAACTGAAATTGAAAATACTCTAGATGCTATAACCAGCAGAATGACTGAGGCAGAAGAACGAATAAGTGAGTTGGAAGATAGAATGGGGGAAATAACTGCTACAGAGCAGGAAAAAGAAAAAAGAATAAAAAGAATAGAAGACAGTCTCAGAGACCTCAGTGATAACATTAAGCATACCAATATTCAAATTATAGACATCCCAGAAGAAGAAGAAAAAAAGAAAGAGTCTCAGGAAATATTTGAAGAGGTTATAGTAGAAAACTTCCCCAACATGGGAAAGGAAATAATTAACCAAGTCCAAGAAGCACAGAGAGTCCCATACAGAATAAACCCAAGGAGAAATACACCAAGGCACATACTAATCAAACTAACAACAATTAAACACAAAAAATATATATTAAAAGCAGCATGAGAAAAGCAACAAATAACATATAAGGGAAAACCCATAAGGATAACAGCTGACCTTTCTACAGAAACTCTGCAGGCCAGAAGGGAATGGCAGGATATACTGAAAGTCCTGAAAGAGAGAAACCTACAGCCAAGAACACTCTACCCAGCAAGAATCTCATTCAGATTTGAGGGAGAAATCAAAAGCTTTCCAGACAAGCAAAAGTTAAGAGAATTCAGCACCACCAAACCAGCCTTACAACAAGTGCTAAAGGAACTTCTCTAGGCAGGAAACACAAGAGAAGGAAAAGACCTACAAAAACAAACCAAAACAATTAAGAAAATGGTAATAGAAACATACATGTCAATAATTAGCTTAAATGTAAATGGATTAAATGCTCCAACCAAAAGACACAGACTGGCTGAACGGATACAAAAACAAGACGCTTATATATGCTGTCTACAAGAAACACACTTCAGGCCTAGGGATACATGGAGACTGAAAGTAAGGGGATGGAAAAAGATATTCTACACAAATGGAAGTGAAAAGAAAGCTGGAGTAGCAATACTCATATCAGACAAATTAGACTTGAAAGTAAAGACTATTAGAAGAGACAAGGAAGGACACTACATAATGATCAAGGGATCCATCCAAGAAGAACATATCACAATGGTAAATATCTATGCCCCCAACATAGGAGCACCTCAATACATAAGGCAAATGCTAACAGCCATAAAGGGGGAAATCGACAGTAACACAATAATAGTGGGAGACTTGAACACCCCACTTACATCAATGGACAGATCATCCAAACAGAAAATAAATAAGGACACACAAGCTTTAAATGACACATTAGACCATCTTGACTTAATTGATATTTATAGGACATTCCATCCAAAAACAACAGAATACACTTTCTTCTCAAGTGCACACAGAATATTTTCCAGGATAGATCACATCTTGGGTCACAAATCAAATCTCAGCAAATTCAAGAAAATTGAAATCACATCAAGCAACTTCTCAGATCACAACGCCATGAGACTAGATATCAATTACAGGGAAAAAAACTGCAAAAAATACAAACACATGGAGGCTAAACAATTCACTATTAAACAACCAAGAAATCATTAAAGAAATCAAAGGAAATCAAAAAATATCTAGAAACAAATAACAATGAAAACACAACAACCCAAAACCTATGGGACGCACCAAAAGTAGCTCTAAGAGGGAAGTTTATAGCAAGACAGCCCTACCTTAAGAAACAAGAAAAATAATGAATAAACAACCTAACCTTACACCTAAAACAATTAGAAAAAGAACAACAAAGAAACCCCAAAGGGAGCAGAAGGAAAGAAATCATAAAGATCAGAGCAGAAATAAATGAAAAAGAAAGGAAGGAAGAAATAGCAAAAATTAATAAAACTAAAAGCTGGTTCTTTGAGAAGATTAACAAAATTGATAAACCATTAGCCAGACTCAACAAGAAAAAAAGGGAGAAGATGCAAATCAACAGCATTAGAAATGAAAAAGGAGAAATAACA
The DNA here is from genome assembly GCF_030028045.1 of Hippopotamus amphibius kiboko. Lineage (NCBI taxonomy): Eukaryota > Metazoa > Chordata > Mammalia > Artiodactyla > Hippopotamidae > Hippopotamus > Hippopotamus amphibius. The sequence goes on along the minus strand of NC_080202.1, from coordinate 26,082,983 downwards.
ACAGACACCTCAGAAATACAAAAGATCATGAGAGAATACTACAAGCAACTATATGCCAATAAATTGGATAACCTGGGAGAAATGGATACATTCTTAGAAAAATACAATCTTCCAAGACTGAACCAGGAAGAAATAGAAACTTTGAACAGACCAATCACAAATATGGAAATTGAGGCAGTGATTAAAAATCTCCCAACACACAAAAGCCCAGGGCCAGATGGATTCACAGGCGGATTCTATCAAACATTTAGAGAAGAGCTAACACCTATCCTGCTCAAACTCTTCCAAAATATTGCAGAAGGAAGAACACTCCCAAACTCATTCTACGAGGCCACCATCACCCTGATACCAAAATCAGGCAAAGATGTCACAAAATAAGAAAATTACAGGCCAATATCACTGATGAACGTAGATGCAAAAATCCTCAACAAAATACTAGCTAACAGAATCCAACAGCACATTAAAAAAATCATACACCATGATCAAGCGGGGTTTATCCCTGGGATGCAAGGATTCTTCAATATACACAAATCAATCAAAGTGATACATCATATCAACAAATTGAAGGATAGAAACCATATGATCATCTCAATAGATGCAGAAAAATCTTTTGACAAAATTCAACATCCATTTATGATAAAAGCTCTCCAGAAAACGGGCATAGAAGGAAATTACCTCAACATAATAAAAGTCATGTATGAGAAACCAAAAGCCAACATCATTCTCAATGAGGAAAAACTGAAAGAATTCCCTCTAAGAATAGGAACAAGACAAGGGTATCCACTCTCACCATTATTATTCAACATAGTTTTGGAAGTTTTAGCCACAGCCATCAGAGAAGAAAAAGAAATAAAAGGAATACAAATTGGAAAAGAAGATGTAAAATTGTCACTCTTTGCAGATGACATGATATTATATATAGAAAACCCTAAAGACTCTACCAGAAAACTGCTAGCACTAATTGATGAGTTTAGTAAAGTAGCAGGATACAAAATTAATGCACAGAAATCTCTTGCATTCCCATACACTAACAATGGAAGAGCAGAAAGAGAAATTAAGGAAACTCTCCCATTCACCATTGCAACAAAAAGAATAAAATACCTAGGAATAAATCTGCCTAAGGAGGCAAAAGATCTGTATGCAGAAAACTTTAAGACATTGATGAAAGAAAGCAAAGATGACACAAACAGATGGAGGGACATACCATGTTCCTGGATTGGAAGAATCAACATCGTGAAAATGACTGTACTACCCAAAGCAATTTACAGAATCAGTGCAATCCCAATCAAATTACCCATGGCATTTTTCACAGAACTAGAGCAAGAAATCTTATGATTTTGTATGGAAACGCAAAAGACCTCGAATAGCCAAAGCAATCTTGAGAAGGAAAGATGGAGTTGGTGGAATCAGGCTTCCTGACTTCAAACTATACTACAAGGCCATAGTGATCAAGACAGTATGGTACTGGCACAAAAATAGAAAAGAAGATCAATGGGATAGAATAGAGAACTCAGAAGTAAGCCCAAACACATATGGGCACCTTATCTTTGACAAAGGAGGCACGAATATACAATGGAAAAAAGACAGCCTCTTCAATAAGTGGTGCTGGGAAAATTGGACAGCAATATGTCAAAGAATGAAATTAGAACACTTCCTAACACCATACACAAAAATTAACTCCAAATGGATTAAAGACCTACATGTAAGGCCAGACACTATAAAACTCCTAGAGGAAAACATAGGCAGAACACTCTATGACATACATCAAAGCAAGATCCTTTTTGACCCACTTCCTAGCATCATGGAAATAAAATCAAGAATAAACAAATGGGACCTCATGAAACTTAAAAGCTTTTGCACAGCAAAAGAAACCATAAACTAGACTAGAAGGCAACCCTCAGAATGGGAAAAAATAGTTGCCTATGAAATAACAGACAAAAGATTAACCTCCAAAATATACAAGCAGCTCATGCAGCTTAATACCAAAAAAGCAAATAACCCAATCCACAAATGGGTGGAAGACCTAAATAGACATTTCTCCAAAGAAGACATACAGATGGCCAACAAACACATGAAAAGATGCTCAACATCACTCATCATCAGAGAAATGCAAGTCAAAGCCACAATGAGGGATCACCTCACACTGATCAGAATGGCCATCATCACAAAATCTGGAAACAACAAATGTTGGAGAGGGTGTGGAGAAAAGGGAACTCTCCTGCACTGTTGGTGGGACTGTAAGTTGGTACAGCCACTATGGAAAACAATTTGGAGGTTCCTTAAAAAACTACAAATAGAACTACCATATGATCCAGTCATCCCACTCCTGGGCATATACCCAAAGAAAACCATAATCCCAAAAGAAACTTGTACCATCATGTTTATTGCAGTACTATTTACAATAGCCAGGACATGGAAGCCACCTAAATGCCCATCAACAAATGAATGGATACAGAAGATGTGGCATATATATACAATGGAATATTACTCAGCTATAAAAAGGGATGAGATGGAGCTATATGTAATGAGGTGGATAGAACTACAGTCTGTCATACAGAGTGAAGTAAGTCAGAAAGAGAAGGACAAATATTGTATGCTAACTCACATATACGGAATCTAAAAATGGTACTGATGAACTCAGTGACAAGAACAAGGATGCAGATACAGAGAATGGACTGGAGAACTCGAGGTATGGGGGGGGGCGGGGGGTGAAGGGGAAACTGAGACGAAGCGAGAGAGTAGCACAGACATATGTATACTACCAACTGTAAAATAGTCAGTGGGAAAGAAGTTGTTGTATAACAAAGGGAGTCCAACTCGAGGATGGACGATGCCTTAGAGGACTGCGGCGGGGAGGGTGGGGGGGACTCGAGGTGGGGGGAGTCGGGGAAGGGAGGGAATGCGGGGATATGTGTGTAGGAACAGATGATTGAACCTGGTGTACCCCCCCAAAAAAAAAAAAAAATAAATAAATAAATAAATAAATAAATAAATAAATAAATAAAACTACAAATAGAACTACCATATGATCCAGTCATCCCACTACTGGGCATATACCCAAAGAAAACTATAATCCAAAAAGAAACATGTACCATAATGTTTATTGCAGCACTATTTACAATAGCCAGGACATGGAAGCCACCTAAATGCCCATCAACAAATGAATGGATACAGAAGATGTGGCATATATATACAATGGAATATTACTCAGCTATAAAAAGGGATGAGATGGAGCTATATGTCATGAGGTGGATAAACCTAGAGTCTGTCATACAGAGTGAAGTAAGTCAGAAAGAGAAAGACAAATATTGTATGCTAACTCATATATACAGAATCTAAAAATGGTACTGATGAACTCAGGGACAAGACAAGAACAAGGATGCAGATGCAGAGAATGGACTGGAGAACTCGAGGTTTGGGGGAGTGGGGGGTGAAGGGGAAGCTGAGATGAAGTGAGAGAGTAGCATAGACATATATATGCTACCAACTGTAAAATAGACAGCCAGTGGGAGGTTGCTGTATAACAAAGGGAGTTCAACTCGAGGATGGATGATGCCTCAGAGGACTGGGACAGGGAGGTTGGGGGGGAGTTGAGGGAGAGAAGGAATATGGGGCTATGTGTATAAAAACAGATGATTGAACTTGGTGTACACCCCCCAAAAAATAATAAATAAATAAAATCAAAAAATATAAAAAATAAAAAATAAAAAAAAGACAATTGCTAAAAGTGAGAATTTAAAACTGTGTTAATGATCTTAAAATAAATAAAGATGCAATTTGTATGACAATAATAGTATAAAAGAGGGGGCAGGGAAAAGAGCTATATAGGAACAAAGCTCTTCTATACTATTGAAATTAAGTTGGAATTAATCTGAACTAGATTGATTTAAGGTAAGATGTTAATTGTTAAGATTTTAGATATTAATTGTAATCCCTAGGGCAACCAATAAGAAAATAACTTGAAAGAAAGAAAGAAAGAAAGAAAGAAAGAAAGAAAGAAAGAAAGAAGAAAGAGAATTTAAATGGTACACTAGAAAATATCTATTTAACATAAAATAAGGCTGTGATAGAGGAACAGAGAACTAAAAAGACAGAATACATATAGAAAACAAATAACAAAATGGCAGATGTACATCCTACATTGTCAGTAACTATATTAAATGTGAATGGATTAAATATACTGATGCAGAGACAGGCATAATGGCTTAGAAATACATGATCCAATTGTATATACATGATCCAGGTGTATAATAGACACTTTAGATTCAAAGATGCAAATAGGTTGAAAGTAAATGGATAGGAGAAGATGTACCATGCAAGCAGTAACCAAAAGAGAACTAGAATGGCTCAACTAATAATATCAAGCAAAATAAATTTTAAGATAAAAATTGTTATGGAGACAAAGGACATTTTATAATGATAAAAGTGTCAATCCATGAAGAAGACATAACAATTCCTAAATTCTAGAATGAAATAAGGAACATTGCTATCGACCTTATAGAAATAAAAAGGATAATAAGTGAGCACTATGAACAATTGTACATCAATAAATTTGTTTCAATTAAATGGACAAATTTTTAGAAAAAACAAAAACTACCAAATTTTACTAAAGAATAAATTAAAAATCTGAGTAGGCCTATAACAAACAGATTGAATTCTTAATTTAAAAAATTCTTCCCTAACAAGCAATCCAATTTTAAAATGGGCAGAGGATGTAAATAAACATTTCTAAAGAAGACGTTTGGAGCATGAAAAGATGCTCGACATCAATTATTACCAGGGAAATGCAAACCAAAACCACAATGAGCTATTGCCTCATACCTGTTAGAATGGCTTCTACAAAGCCTTCTGAGTTACAACATCAAAAATACAAGTAATAAAGAAAAAGCAGATTAATTGGATGCCATCAAAATTCAAAATGTCTGCACTTCAAAGGACACTATCAAGAAAGTGAAAACACAACTCACAAAATGAAAGAAAAATTCAAACCGTATATCTAAGAGACCTGTATTTAGAAGATACACATAACTTCTACAAATCAATAATAAAAAGATGCATAACTCAAATAAAAAAATGGGCAAAGCATCTGAGAAAATGTTTATCCAAAGATATACAAATAGACAACAAACACATGGAAAGATGTTCAGCATTATTGATTATAAAGGAAGTACAAGTCAAAACCATAATGATATACCACTTCAGGCCATTCTAAGATGGTTATAAGGTGTTGGCAATGATGTAAAGAAACTGGGACACTCATATACTGCTGTTGGGAATGTAAAATGGTGCAGCTGCTTTGGAAAACTGTTTGGCACTTCCTCAAAAGGTTAAACATAAAGTTACTATATGATGCAGAACTTCCACTCTTAGGTATTTACCTTGGAGAATTGAAAACATATGTCCACACAAACTCAACTAACTTCATACTTGGTGGTAAAATATTGAATGATTTGCCTAAGATTAAAAATCAAGAAGAATATTTGCTATAACTACTTTTACTTAACATTATACTAGAAGGTCTGTCCAGTGAAATAAGGCAAAAAAAAAAAAAAAAAAAAAGAAAAGCATAATTTAAAAGGAAGAAGTAAAATGATCCTTATCTGGAAATAAAAGTAAAAATAAACAAATTGGGCCTAATCAAACTTATAACCTTTACCCAGCAAAGGAAACCATAAACAAAATGAAAAGACAATGTTTGCAAATAATGTGACCAACAAGGGCTTAATTTCCGAAAATATACAAACAGTTCATACAACTCAATATCAAAAAAACAAACAATGCAATCAAAAAAATGGGCAGAAAACCTACATAGACATTTCTCCAAAGAAGACATACAGATGGCCAATAGGCACATGAAAAGATGCTCAACATCACTAATTACTAGAGAAATGCAAATCAAGACTATAATGAGGTATCACCTCACACCAGTCAAAATGGCCATCATCAAAAAGTCCACAAATAATAAATGCTATAGAGGATGTGGAGAAAAGGAAACTCTCCTACACTGTTGGTAGGAATGTAAATTGGTGCAGCCATATGGAAAACAGTATGCAGGTTGTTTAAAAAACTAAAAATGAGTAACCATATGATCCCGCAATTCCACCTCTGGGCCTATATCTGAATAAAACCAGAATTTGAAAAGATACATGCACCCCAATGTTCACAGCAGCACTATTTACAATAGCCAAGACATGGAAGCAACCTAAGTAGATAGATAGATAGATGATAGATAGATATAGATAGATGATAGATTAGATAGATAGATAGATAGATAGATAGATAGATGATAGATAGATAGATAGATAGATAGATAGATAGATAGATAGATAGATAGATGATAGATAGATGATAAATAGATAGATAGATATAGATAGATAGATGATAGATAGATAGATAGATAGATAGATAGATAGATAGATAGATAGATAGATGATAGATATAGATAGATAGATAGATGATAGATAGATAGATGATTGGGCTGGTTTGGTGGTGCTGAATTCTCTTAGCTGTTGCTTGTTTGTAAAGCTTTTGATTTCTCCATCGAATCTGAATGAGATCCTTGCTGGGTAGAGGATTCTTGATTGTAGGTTCTTTCCTCTCATCACTGGAAATATATCGTGCCACTCCCTTCTGGCTTGCAGAGTTTCTGCTGAGAAATCAGCTGTTAACTTGATGGGAGTTCCCTTGTATGTTATTTGTCCTTTTTCCCTTGTTGCTTCTAATAACATTTCTCTGTCTTTAATTTTTGTCAATTTGACTGCTATATGTCTTGGTGTGTTCCTCCTTGGGTTTATCCTGCCTGGGACTCTCTGCGCTTCCTGGACTTGGGTAGCTCTTTCCTTTCCCATGTTAGGGAAGTTTTCAACTATAATCTCTTCCAATATTTTCTCGGGTCCTTTCTCTCTCTCTTCTCCTTCTGGGACCCCTATAATGCGAATGTTGGTGTGTTTAACATTGTCCCAGAGATCTCTTAGGCTGTCTTCAGTTCTTTTCATTCTTTTCTTCTTATTCTTTTCCGCATCAGTGATTTTCACCATTCTGTCTTCCAGTTCACTTATTCGCCCTTCTGCCTCAGTTAATCTGCTATTGGTTCCTTCTAGTGTATTTTTCATTTCAGTTATTGTGTTGCATATCTCTGTTTGCTCTTTAATTTTTCTAAGTCTTTGGTAAACTTCTCGATCTTTGCATCCAGTCTTTTTTCAAAGTCCTGGATCATCTTCACCATCATTATTCTGAATTCTTTTTCTGTAAGGGTGCCTATCTCCTCTTCATTTAGTTGTTTTTCTGGGGTTTTATCCTGTCCCTTCATCTGGTACAAAGTCCTCTGCTTTTTCATTTTCTCTATCTTTCTGTGGCTGTGGTTTTCAGTTCCACAAGATGAAATCCTGCTGATACTGCTTGATTCTGCTGTCAGCCCTCTTGTGGAGGAAGCTATCTAGGAGCTAGATAGATGATAAATAGATATAATAGAATACTACTCAGCAATTAAAAAAGAATAAAATATTCCCATTTGTAGCAACATGGATGGACTTAGAGATTATCATACTAAGTAAGTCAGACAGAGAAAGACAAATACCATATGATATCACTTACAGGTGGAAGCTAAAATATGATACAAACGAACTTATTTACAAAACAGAAACAGACTCAAACATAGAAAACAAAATTATGGTTACCAAAGGGAAAAATCGGGTAAGGGAGGGATAAATTAGGAGTTTGGGATTAGCAGATACAAACTACTATATAGAAAATAGATTAAAAAAAACATGTCCTACTCTATAGCACAGGGAACTGTATTCAATACCCTATAATAAACCATAATGGAAAAGAATATGAAAAAGAATAGCTAGCTAGCTAGAGCTACATAGATAGATAGATAGATAGATAGATAGATAGATAGATAGATAGATATAACTGAATCACTTCGCTGTACACCAGAAACTAACAAAACACTGTAAATAGGATTTCCTAGGTGGCATGGGTTAAATCCCTGCCCCAGGGAGATACCACGTGCTGCCAAGCAACTAAGCAACTAAGCCACAACTATTGAGCCTGCACTCTAGACCTTGTGAGCCACAACTATTGAGCCCATGTGCTGCAACTACTGAAGCCCGCACCCCTAGAGTCCACGTTCTGCAACAAGAGAAGCCACTACAATGAGGAGCCTGTGCACCACAATGAAGAGTAGCCCCAGCTTGCCAGAACTAAAGGAAGCCCATAGGCAGCAACAAAGACCCAACACAGCCAATAAATAAATAAATAAAATTTTTAAAAAACACTGTAAATAAATTATACTGCAATTTAAAAAAAGAAAGCACTTGTTAAGAAAACAAAAAGATGAGAAACAGACTAGAAAAAAATATTTGCAAAACACATAAAGTGCTTTTACAACTCAATAATCATCAAACAATCTTACTTTTAAATGGTCAAAAGATTTGAACATAAACTTCACCAAAGAAGATATATGATTGGCAATAAGTCCACGAAAAGATGTTCATCATTAGCAGTCAAGGAAAGGGATATCAAAACCATATATGATTCCACTACATATCTAATCTATCTATTAGATAGATATCTATTAGAATGCTAAAATTTAATAGGTAAATAATACCCAATGCTGGGAGGACATGGAGCAACTGGGATTCAGGAAATTACTAACCAGAATGCAAAATGCTACAGGTGCTTTGGGAAAAAATGGACATTTCTTACAAAGTGAAACACATAATTACCACGTGATCCAGCAATCCAACTCCAAATTATTTACTCAAGAGTAATGACAGCATATGGACCGTATGAAGACATGTGTGAATGTGCATAACAACTTATTCATAATAGTATAGATGGGAAACAGCTCAAATGTCCACCAACATGTAAATGTTTAAACACATTGTATAGTGTGTACAATTGTATGGTATCTACACAGTGGACTGCTACTCCACAATATAAAAAAGTAACTACTGATACATAAAACCACATGGATGAATCTCAAAAATCATGATGCTAAGTGAAAGCAGCTGGGAGGTTTCTTTCATATGACATTCTAGAAAAAAGAAAAACTCTAGAGATGGAACACAGATCATTGGTTGCCTGGGGTTGGATTTGGGAATAGGGTTTGACTATAAAGGGGCAGCATTATGGAACTTGGGGGGTAATGGAGCTCTTCTATACTGAACTACAGTGGTGGTACACAACTCGTTGCATTTATTAAATTCTATAGAACTGTGTGTCACAATGAGAGAATGTCATTGCACGTAAATTGTAAACTATTTACCGAGTCGTGAGAGGGACCCAAAATGGAATGCAGACTGTGACAAAGGAATCTGTGTTACAAATAACTTTCATGACCACACGGAAGGGAGAGAGAAAGTAAGGAGGCAACCGAAATAACTTTGGAAAGCAGTGTTGTGATGAAAACTGAAGTCTAAAGACAAAAAGAGCTGTCCACAAATGCTGTACTCTGGTTGGTAAATTCATTTCTCAGAGGGGTAAGGGTTAGCAATACTGAAACTGCTTTATATGTATACTAGGGTTGAACAAATAAGTAATCCTATTGCAGAGAACAAGAGCCATGTTTCTCACTGTCTGAGAAAGAAGTTACAAATAAGAAAGGGGGTAAAGGTGAGAATGAACCCTGTGCTGCTGGATCAGAGCTGGAGTTAGTGATAAAACTCCTGGGTGTTTTTTAAAATATGTATAAAGACAGAGTCAGACATGAATAGAGGTATGTAAGCATGTATGTTTGTATGCATGCACATGTGTATGAGTACTATCCATACACATAATTCCCAGCTCTGTCTACCAAGAGAGTCCAGAAGCAGTCACTCTCCAGTAGAAATGAGCATTCCCAGTACCCAGACTTGGTTTGTAAATATCATTCTTCATTAGAAGGGATCAGCGCTCCTTGAAGAATTGATTGCTTTCCTGGAAGAAACAGAGTGGAACCTCTTAGGAACCACGGGCTATACAGCTTCCATCAGCCAAGGGCAATCCTGAGATGGGTGCACATATGAGCTGTTAACAGTCAACATGCTCAGCGGCTGGGCAGGGGGACCTGGGCAGGGTACCAACAGCATCTGCGGCAAGTATGCTTTGGAGAGGTGATCCTGGGAAACACTGGTACGGGGGTGTTATTTACAGGCCAACTTACTCAGGGCACCAAGAGAGTGAGCCTCCTCACCTTTCCCCAGCCCTTCCAGGCAGTGTGTCAACAGGTAGAGCAGGTGGGACCACGTGGATATTACCACACGGACATTACCAGAATTGGTAGGAGAAGAAAATAGGTCAGCAATACCCAGAAACTCAGCCTCTGAAACAGTTCATTTGTATGTCCTAGCCAGATCTCAAAAGCCTTTTCCCAAGAAACATACTCAGCTTTTGATAATTAATTGCTTTTATTTTGGGCAGCCCCATTTTCCCTGCAATGTGTCCCAATAAGTTAGCCCAGGTCTTCAGTGGCATGTCAAGACTTGAAGCAATAGGAGTGTTCTAAATGGTAGGACTCTGATGGCATTGGCTCCTATGGCCCCTCTTCCTCCAAGAAGAGGTTTCAATTTTTGGAAACACAGGGACTTTAAAATTTACCTTCCATGCTCATCTTTTTCTTGGTATTCTCCTAAAAATACGAAGAAATTTATCTCTTCAATAAATTCTAATAAACAGCAGAACTTTGTGCCAACTATAAGATCTTTCAAGTTTAATCTCATTAAAGTCCACTGACTTTCCCCAAACCAGCAATGACCTTTTAAAAGTCTATATCCATATCTACATAATAATTTGAATCAAGTTTTTGGCCATTTCCTCAAAAGAATCGTTTAGCTATGGCTACTAAGGTTGAAATTAAGTGGTGATATGGACTTCCTAGGTGGCACAGCAGTTAAGAATGTGCCTGCCAATGTAGGGGACACAGGTTCGATCCCTGCTCCAGGAAGATCCCACATGCCATGGAGCAACTAAGCCTGTGTGCCACAACTATTAGGTCTGTGTGCTGCAACTGCTGAAGCCCATGCACCTAGAGCCAGTGCTTCGAAACAAAAGAAGCCACAGCAATAAGGAGCCTGCGCACCACAACGAAGAGTAGCCCCCACTCTCTGCAACTAGAGAAAACCGTGTATAGCAATGAAGATCCAATGCAGCCAATAAATAAATAAACTAATAAATAAAGTTTTTTAAAGTAATTAAGTGGTGATAGGACCTCCTTGGTGGCACAGTGGTTAAGAATCTGCCTGCCAATGCAGGGGACATAGGTTCGATCCCTGCGCCAGGAAGATCCCACATGCTGCAGAGCAACTAAGCCCATGTGCCACAACCACTGAGCCTGAGCCCTGGTGCCCACACATTGCAACTACTGAGCCCACATGCTGCAACTACTGAAGCCTGCTCACCTAGAGCCTGTGCTCTGCAAAGAAGAGTAGCCTCTGCTTGCTGCAACTAGAGAAAGCCCACACACAGCAACAAAGACCCAACGCAGCACCCCAGCCCCCCCCAAAAAAAAAGAGAGCGAGAAATTGTGGCAATACAAATTATTTTGAGTAAGGATTTTCAGCAATCTTGTCTGAGCCCCTAAGATGTGGTAGTTATGAGTATGCACCATAATTTATTAATTAATTCACTTAATTCAACAAATATTTGTTGCTGGTCTTCTGTGTATGGGCCACTGTGTAGGCCCTGCGGGTATGTGATATACTAAACGTTCTCTGACCTCATGAAATTTACATTCTAGGTAGACAGATAAACAGTAAAAAAACAAAAAAGTAAAACACGGTACACTATTTGGTGGTCAGTTCCATGAAGAAAAATACAGCAAGGAAGGGTAATAAGAATTGTGGGAGTAGAAGAGTTTGAATTTTTTTAAGGGAAATCAGGACACAACGAGATTGTAATATTTAAGCACATATCTGAAGATGATGAGGAAACAAGGCAGGTGGCGACCTGGGGAATAAGCACTCCAGGCAGTGCAGGGCAGGCTGGTGGGGTGTACATTGTATTTATTCTCAGCTGTATTATAATTTATGTGAATAATTATAATATAGATATTGCTGAATTAGAACAGTCCAAGCCTCCACTCAGCAAAGCAGATGATATATCCAGTGTCAGTCATTACTGGGGGTCCTTCCCACTCCCTAGACTCAGAGTAGAGTCCCTGTGCCCTGGAAAGGGGCCTCCAGTCCACTGTGGTTGTTGCTGGAATGGTCATGGCCAGAGCTCACTGCGGAGTAAGATGCTCTCTGCTCAGCACGTCCACCTTCCTCATGACCACCTTGGCCCTCCAAGACTGTAGCCTCAGGGATCAGTCCCAGATACCCATGTGCCACCCCATCTGAGGTCCTGCCCCATCTAGGAATGCTACATGGGAGCTGAAGCTCCCTGCTTCTTGGCCCTATATCTCGGAGCAATCCCTCCATCATCTCAGGCTTCAGGAATCAAACTACTAGTCTCCTGACGTAAGACCTGGGGACATGTCATATACTAAGTAGTCTCTGACCTCATGAAATTTGCTTTTTTTTTTTTCTGTGTAGAAATGTTTATTTGTGCCAATGCTTAGAAAATAAGAACTAAAGAAAGAAAGAAAAAAGAAAGACACCTCAACTGCAAAAGGACAGTGAATTAGGGTCTGCCTGCAGCCAAGGGGAAGCACATTTGTCCTGGCATGGACTATACCCCCCACTACTTAATGTCAGTGTCACGAGGCATAAAAATAAAGGAATCAGGGTGTGAAGACTTTACTGGCTGCTAGCAACTGTGCAAGGGACGAAAAGGGAGTCAGGATACACAGAGTAGGAGGCAAAGACTCCCAATTCAGTTAAGGGCAGGAGCCGAATGCTCAGGTCCAGGAAGAATAAAAGGGGATTTCAGAGGCAGACTTCCATTCCCTAACCTCAGTACCTCAAGGAGCACCCTTGGGAGCTCCCTAAGCCCTATGAGCTAGGTTTGTTTGTCAGTTATGCTGTTGGTGGTGGTGTTGGTTGGTTGGTTGGTTGGTGTGTTGGTTGGTTGGTTGGTTGGTTGGTTGGTAGGTTGGTTGGTTGGTTGATTATTTGCTTGTTTGTTTAAAGCAAAGGCTTATTAATTTCCAGGGAGACAAGGAAAATCCAGCCCTGCAGGGCACAAAGGTTTTAATTGCTCTCTTGAGGGAGAGTGGAGGGAAAAGTATTTGTATCCTTTCAGCAGAAGAAACTGAGTTAAGATCTCAATCAGATTAATCTACCACATAAATATCTCTGGAGTCTTCTCCAGGCTCTCCATCTACAGGACCATCAGTCACAACATTGTTCCAGGTTACTGTTCTCTCTTACCTAAATGATTGCAACAGGTTCCCACCTGATCTCTCTGTCTCCAATCTTGTCCCCTCCAACTATTCTCCGTATTGACACTGAGATGAGCTTCCTAAGGCAATAATCTGATGAGGCTTAAAATTTCTTTGCCATTTAAGGAACTGGCATGTGATCCAATTCAGGCCCATGAAATGTGAGAAAAGACTCACCAGGATTTCTGGGAAAACTATTCTTTCTCTTCTGTGAGATTCTCTGCCTTCCTATGAAGGTGGTTGTGTGCCATCTTGCCTCCAAAGGAGGCTTGGAGCAGGCTTGGCTGGGAGAATTACAGGGTAAAGAAATCCAGAACCACTGAGTTAAATCAACCCTGAAGGGCTCCCCTGGTGGCAGAGTGGTTAACAATCTGCCTGCCAATGCAGGGGACACAGGTTCCAGCCCTGGGCTGGGAAGATCTGCAGAGCAACTAAGCCTGCGTGCCACAACTACTGAGCCTGTGCTCTAGAGCCCGCAAGCCACAACTATTGAGCCCAACATGCCACAACTACTGAAGCCCGCACATCTAGAGCTGGTGCTCCACAACAAGAGAAGCCACTGCAATGAGAAGCCTGCGCACCACAACGAAGAGTAGTCCCCACTCACTGAAACTAAAGAAAGCCCATGCACAGCAAGGAAGACCCAACACAGCCAATAAATAAATAAATAAATAAATTTTTAAAAATCAACCCTGAATTTTGCCCTATCTCTAGACTTGGCTTTTGTTTGTTTGTTTTATATTTTTTTATTATTTATTCATTTATTCACTTATTTTGGCTGCACTGGGTCTTAGTTGAGGCACTCAGGATCTTTGTTGTGGCATGCAGGATCTTTTATTGCTGCATGTAGACTCTTAGTTGCAGTGTGCATGCGGATCTAGTTCCCCGACCAGAGATAGAACCCTGGCCCCATGCATTGGGAACGCAGAGTCTTACCTATTGGACCACCAGGGAAGTCCCTCTAGACTTCTTGTCCGAGTTTTCTTTTTGTTTTTAATATTTCAGATGATCAAACATGTGGAACAGAGATTGATTGCACAACAATGTGAATATACTTAATACTAAACTGTACACTTAAAAATGGTTAAGCTGTTAAATTTTGTGTCGTGTGTTTTACCCACAATTTTTCAAAAGCATTGTAAAAAATGACAACTAAAATACAGAAAAATAGTATAATGACCACCCATATTATATCTAGCATCCAACTTGAAAATTTCCCTACTAGTTAAGCCAATTTGAATTGAGTTTTTTGGTGACTTGGACCCAGCAAATGCATGCTAAGTATTGCAGAACTTGGTACCAGTAAGTTGGAATGCTGCAGTTAACAGATTTTAAACTTCATGGGATTGGCTGACCTGGAAATATCCTGGGCTAGAAAGTTAGCAATCCTTTTTAGGTGATTGTGAAATAGTTGGCTTATCTGCCTCTTGAAGTTTAACTTGCAAAAATTCACCTGGGGATCTTGTTCAAATAAAGATTCCCATCAATAGGTCTAGAATGGGAACTGAGAGTCTGCATTTCTAACAAACTCCCAGGTGATGCCAAAGTGCTGATCCATGGACCACGCTGTGCATAGCAAGGAGTTAAACTGATGTGACCTGGAAGAGAGTCCATGTGCCATGCTTGCTGTTGCATTAGGAGGATGGTGGGGAAAATTCAGGATGTAGGATTGTGCTAGCAATGTCTTATAGCCCTCAGTAAGGTTTTACAGGAAAGACACATGCTTAGCCTCTGGCCTGTGTGAGAACAGAGAAAGAAGAAAATGCATCTTTGTTTTGGGGGTTGTTTTTTAATTTATTTATTTATTTATTTTGGCTGTGTTGGGTCTTTGTTGCTGTGTGTGGGCTTTTTCTAGTTGCAGCGAGCAGGGGCCACTCTTCGTTGTGGTGCACAGGCTGCTCATTGCAGTGGCTTCTCTTATTATAAAGCACAGACTCTAGGCATGTGGGCTTCAGTAGTTGCGGCATGTGGGCTCAGTAGTTGTGGCTCACAGGCTGTAGAGCACAGGCTCAGTAGTTGTGGCATATGGGCTTAGTTGCTCCGTGGCATGTGGGATCTTCCTGGCCCTGGGATCGAACCCATGTTCTCTGCTTTGGCAGGCAGATTCTTAACAATTGTGCCACCAGGGAAGTCCCCAAAATACATCTCTGTTAAGAGAGGTTCTCATTGCCTGTGGCCTGCAATTTTTAAAAATGGCTGAAATGTACTTTTCACATGGAAACAACCTAAATGTCCATCAACAGATGAATGGATAAAGATGTGGTACATTATATACAATGGAGTACTACTCAGCTGTAAAGAAGAATGAAATGGGACTTCCCTGGTGGTCCAGTAGTTAAGACTTAGCCTTCCAGTGCAGGGAGTGTGGGTTCAATTCTTGGTCAGGGAGCTAAGATTCCATATGCGTGGCAGCCAAAAACACCAAAGCATAAAATAGAAGCAATACTGTGACAAATTCAATAAAGACTTTAAAAATGATCCATACAAAAAAAAAATCTTAAAAAGGACTTCTCCGGTTGTGCAGTTGTTAAGAATCTGCCTGCCAATGTAGGGGACACGGGTTCAAGCCCTGATCCAGGAAGAGCCCACATGACTCGGAGCAACTAAGCCCGTCTGCCACAACTACTGAGGCTGTGCTCTAGAACCCATAAGCCACAACTATTGAGCCCATGTGCCACAGCTACTGTAGCCCATGCACCTAGAGCCCATGTTCTGCTACAAGAGAAGCCACTGCAATGAAAAGCCCATGCACTGCAACGAAGAGTAGCCCCTGCTCTCCATAACTAGAGAAAGCCCATGCACAGCAACAAAGATCCAACACAGCCAATAAATAAATAAATAAAGGAAGGAAGGAGTTTAAAAAAAATCTTAAAAAAACAGAATGAAATAATGCCATTTGCAGCAATATGGATGGACCTAGAGATGATCATACTAAGTGAAGTAAATCAGACAAAGACAAATACTATATGATATCACTTATATGTGGAATCTAAAATATGACACAGATGAACTTACCTGTGAAAGAGAAACAGACTCACAGACATAGCATACAGACTGTGGTTGCCAAGGGAGCAAGGGGGTCAGGGAGGGATGGATTGGGAGTTTGGGATTAGCAGATGCAAACTATTATATAGAGAATGGATAAACAACAAGGTCCTGCTGTATAGCACAGAGAACTATATTCAATAACCTGTGATGATGGGTGATGACTTAGAGGGCTGGGATAGGGAGGGTGGGAAGGAGTCGCGGGAGGGAGGGGATATGGGGGTATATGTATAAATACAGCTGATTCACTTTGTTATACAGCAAAAACTGTCACAACAGTGTAAAGCAATTATATTCCAATAAAGAGCTTTAAAAAAAAAAACCTGTGATAAACCATAATAGAAAAGAATATGAAAAAGAACATATATACACATGAATAACTGAGTCACTTTGCCGTACAATAGAAATTAACACATTGTAAATCAACTATACTTCAATAAAATAATTTTTTAAAAAATGGCTGAAATGTGATAAAGTGATTATGTTCCTCTTGCTCAGCTTTTTAGATTGTGCCCATAGTTACAGAAAATACACGTGAATGAGTGAATAAGTGAACTTACTATAAGAAAGAGCTACTCAACAATTAGAGCCACCCAGCAAAGAAGCAGGTTGCCATGTAATGAGCTCTCCAGCCCAGGAGTTTTAAGCAGTGACTCGGTGACCATCGGTCAAGGATGAGAAGAGCAGTGCTTCTCCAACTTTAACGTGAGTAGGTATTACCTGGGGATCTTGTGAAAATGCAGGTTCTGGTTTGGTAGGTGTGGGGTGGGTGCTGGGATTCTATATTTCTAAACAGTTCCCAGAGGACTCCAATGCTGCAGGTCCTTGGACCACACTTTGAGTGGAAAGGATATAGTGGGGAATCCCACAATGGGTGGAAAGTTCAACTAGCTTAGTACGAGGGTGAGTCAAAAATTATCCACACTCTGGTTTGTTAAAACTTCTATAAATTCTACAGCCAGAAACAACTCTCTTACTTTCCAAACCTGCCTGCGTGAAAGACTCACCCAGGAGGTCTATTAGAAATGGAGGTTCTTCAGCTCCAATGCCAGAGATTCAAATTCTGTAGGTGAGGAAAAGGGCTTGGACACCTGTATTTTTAACAAGCTTTCCACTGATTCAGACACAATCTTTGGGAAACACTGAACCAAAGGCTTCTTAAATTTATTTCAAACTCTAAGCTTCCTTTTCTCAAGAATCTGACAAATATAAATCAGAATGGGGCAAATGCAGGCTGACGGCAATTCTCCCACCATAAACATGTTGTAGATAGCACAGGGTCAGAACACTTCTCTGTTATTTAGGAGTCCTAGATTTACACTTACACCCTTTCCTGGGAATTTGGCACTTTCCATCCTTTTGCAGAGACACTTTCATTGTGCTCTCAAAATAGCTCAATTAGTGATTTCTTGAGCTCCATTGACCCATGGTGGTACAGCTTAATTATGTTAAGAACTTCCACACTGGGTTTCCTGGAGAATTTTTCATAAGACAAAAATAGCAAAGGAAATCTAGAGTTATGTGAATATGGAAAATATCCCACAAACAGGAATGAGTACAACTGAACTTTTTAGAGCCATGATCTCTCGCTCCAGATGCAGCTGAGAATTGGCAGATCCCTAAACTGAGGCTGTGAATTTTTATTTTATATTGCAGATTTTAGAAATTCCAGGAGGGCAAGAATCACAGATAGGTTTGAACTCCTGTTTTTCTTACCCACTCATCAGCAGCGTCCTCTCATGGAGATGGATAAGGGCCTGGTCCTAGAACTTGGGGCTGGAGGGAGGGGCTGGACTTCCACCCCACCTCAGGGGTAGAAGGGCCAGTTGAATTCGCAGGATGTAAAATCCAGTGAGCGCTATGGTGGGTTGCAGGTGGTAGCTGGAAAGAAGCAAGCTTAGGGAAGGCTTGTAGGGTATGCCCTGCAGGTGTCCTGGCAGGTGGGCACAGGCCTGGGGAAGCAGATAGGCAGGCATATAGGGAGGCTGTATCCAGGTCATCTGACCACACTCCCATCAGTCTGGGTCGGGTGCCCCAAGGTCCTCCCAACACGCACGATGTTCTCTATCAGTGTGAGCACAATGTGTCCCTTCTTTCTGATATTCTTCCTTCTCTCCTCTGCTCCCCTGCTTAAGCCAACTTCCCCCATACTGGCCTCAAATACTCCTTGCTCCACCTCCTCCTCCACCCTCAACTCTGTTAGGCCCCCTGCCATATATCCTCAGGTCACAGGTCTCCTATTTCCTACACGCTTACAGTTTGCAGTTACAAAATTTAAAATGTGACGTTAAAAAAAATTACTGTTAACCCTAAGCTCCATGAAGGCAGAATGACATCTATCTTTGGTCCCAAGACACCCCCAGAACTTAAGTGCCTGGCACATACGTGGTAGGTACTTGCTCAATAAATAAACAATTACCTTTTTTATATATCTCTCTGCCCCACTAACCAGTAAGCTTCCTAAGAGGAAAAACCAGGCTCTGTTTATCTTTGTATCCTTGGAGACCCAAACAATTGCTCAATGCGGAATTATTTGAATTGTACTGAATTGAATTAAATGATCAGGAGTAGCAGTGCCCCAGGCACTGGGCTGGGATTCAGGGGGAAATTCCAGGCTTTGGACTGGGGAAGCTAAGTGTGAGGCCACTGACTCAGGGGGGCCAGGTACTTGGATTAAGATGAGCCTCCTAAAGTCGCAACCGAAAGAGAAAACGTGGGTTACTATCAGCACTGCAGGCTGCTTTTAAGATGTGAGGCCAGGAAACCCTGATAGGCTATACTCTAGGAGATAGGCGTCACCCCCTATGCGGAAGCCGGGCCCATGGGGACTTCTGAGAGGTGGCGGCAGCTAGCCTGGGTGGCCAAGGTTAACAGCAGAAATCCTGGTGGGCCAGCTGCTGTCCTCATGCTGGAGATAGTGTTTTTCACATTCCCCTCACCCCCAAATGGAAAAACTAGAGCTGGCGAGTTTGGGGAGGAAGTTAATGTAGAACACACAGTCCCCATAACCTCTCTCCTTCGCGTCAGATGCAACCCATGGTGGTAGGGTCTCCACAGTCAGCAGGACAGACAGGAAGTCCAGCAGCAGATGCCGAAAAAAGAAACTTTCCATTCCCATCCCCTCCTCCCCCAGCCTGTGAAATGCAACCCGGCAAGGAGAACATGCGTCTTAGTTTTAGCTTCTGGCCTCCTCGGTGACTAGAAATTCAGATGAGGCTGAGAGCAGACAGCGTGATATCTCAGGAACAAGTTCAGGCTGAAGTAGCTGCTCACCTCCCATGACTAAGAACTCATCTCCAAACTCATCTCTTACCTGTGAATCATGCTTTCCACCTCTGCATACAGGACCTCAGGTGGCCCCGACAGCGCCCTGTGATACAGGCTGGTGCTATTGTGCCCACTGGCCAGAGAAGGAAGCCGAGGCTCATAGACTGAGTGACTGTCTGGGGTCACACAGCTACTGAGCAGGGTTATCAGGACCCAGGGAGATCTCCTGACCCAGTTCCAAGCTCACTCTCCGCAACTCACGCTGCCTAAGCTGGCTGGACACCTCCCAGGGGAGCAGGAGTAACCCAGCAAGAAGACAGAGCACTGGCTAAACATGGCTCATATTCCTTGGGGTGTCCATTTTAGCTTAATGTTAAGTAAATATAAAATTTTTATTCTGTAAAACAAACAGATGAGTTCTAGAGTAGCACACAAAGGTGTGACTTTTTAAGTTAAAATGTGAGATCTCAAACTTTTAGTTGATAATAACATAACAATATTAGTTCATTAACTGTGACAAACGTACCACAGTGATGTAAGATGGTAACAATAGTGGAAACTGGGGGTGGGTGTATGGGAATTCTCTGTACTATCTTCGTGATAATACTGTAAACCTAAAGCTGTTCTAAAATAAAAATTTTATTTTTGAAAATGTGAGATATCAAAGACATTATAGAATCTGTTTCCTCCTGGAGTACCTGGTCACACTCCTCTTTCGTTGAAGGTACATCAGAAGCCATGTTTATAAAGCATTGCTGGGAACCCTCCTACACTGTTGGTGGGAATGTAAATTGGTACAGCCTCTGTGAAGAACAGTATGGAGGTTCCTTAAGAAACTGAAAATAGAGCTACCATATGATCCTGCAATCACACTCCTGGGCATATATCCAGAGAAAAACATGGCTCGAAAGGATACATGCTCTCTAAAGTTCACTGCAACACTGTTTACAATAGCCAAGTCCTGGAAGCAACCTAAATGTTAGTCAACAGATGAACAAGATAAAGAATATAAAGAAGATGTGGTACATATATAAAATGGAATATTATTCAGCCATTAAAAAGAGTGAAATAATGCCATTTGCAGCAAAATGCATAGACCTGGAGATTATCATACTAAGTGAAGTAAGTCAGAGAAAGACGAACATCATATGATATGGTGGAATCTTAAAAAAAATGATACAAATGAACTTATTCACAAAACAGAAACAGACTCACAGACTTAGAGAACTTATGGTTACCAGAGGGAAGGGTGGGGAGGGAGGGATAGATTGGGAGTTTGGGACTGACACATACATGCTGCTATATTTAAAATAGATAACCAATCCTGTACTAATAAATTTGCTTTTGCCTAAAAAAAAAAAAACCAGATAACCAACAAGGACCTACCGTATACCACAGAAAACTCCGCTCAATGCTCTGCAATAACCTAAATGGGGAAAGACTTTTTGAAAAAGAATAGATACATGTATATGTATAACTGAATCACTTTGCTGTACACTTGAAACTAACACAACATTGTTAACCAACTATACTGCAATATAAAATAAAAAAAACTTTTAAATAAATAAGTAGAAAGCATTGCCCACACTCTGTTGTTTGCAGAGTAGAAGGACATTCTACAACATCTTGAAAACCCTGTATTTCTTAAGAGAAGAACAAGAAAGCAGGATGACAAAGGCTCCTTCACTCTCCTCTCCTGGCCTCTGCCCCCTTCTTAGCACTATGAGAAGAGTGAGAGGCAAATAAGCACTTAGCCCTTCCCAGATTCCCAGGAGAGCAGAAGGGATTCTATTACAGCAAGTCTGCTCCAGCACCTCCACCCCGTTCCAGTCTTCCAGAGCGCGTTATCTTTGCACACCCCCAGATCATCTGGGTGGAGCCCCAGGAAGAAGTGGTGAGATCTCAGGCATGTATGGTAAGTCCCAGAGGGTGCACAACCTGGCACCCAGGGGCACCACCCACTAGTTCCAGGGCTAGTCAACAGGGGAGCGGGGAGCCTTCTCAGGAGCGTCCATGCAGAATTCCAGCCTCCATCTGGCAAAGAGACCTAAAGATGGAAGTTCACAAGACTGGGGCACATAGGTTCCGCTGCTTCTGAAAGATTCTTCCGCCATCTGGGAAATAGGCGTTGAAGTTCCACCTTCATGTTGGAAAAGAGGCTCGAGCTGCTGTTTTCACCCAACTATACAAGGACCGAGATCCACATGTTCCGCGCAATATTCTGTTTCTGTGCAGCTTAAGATGGGGCTCTAAGTTGGGGAAATGAGAGAAGAGAAAAATCCAGAAATTATACCCTCTGGTTACACTTTGAATAGCCACAGTGTTTTAGTCAAGCCAGGAGTGATTTCCAGAAACAGCTTTAGAACTGACAACCAAGACCTTGGACTTGAATGACTACGTTAAGCCAAGGTCATTTTAAAACAAATATCATTGATTGCTCAATACCATTTAGAGCTCTTGAAGAATTTATGATCTAACTTGGGCAACAAGAAAGATGCATAAAGAGATAATAAATAGGAAAAGCAAAGGAGAAGAAAAGAAAACCAATATCTGTTGCTCTTTGGAGCTTGGCAGATAAGTAAGGCTCCATGGACAAGATAGGGCTTGAGATACTGGTCAGACAGGAAGGGAGAGAGCCAGCCAGGCATGAAGGACGGCAGAGGGAAAGGCACAGAAGCAGGAGTGGAGTGTACATGGCATGTTAGGGAAAAAGAGTAGGTTAGTTTGGCTGGAATGAAGAGCTTGGGTAGAGGAGTGATGTGTAAGGGACTGGGACAGATGGGAGGGTAGGCAGACTAGAACTTTGGCTAAAATTTGAGACTTTGTCCTGTGGGTAGTAGGGAGCTCAGGAGTGAAAACCTTGGTGCAGAGGAGGAAGGGATAGGGCAGATTGGTGGCAGGGAGACCAGTGAGAAGGATGTGATCTTGGAGCAAAACTGAGGTGAGTCAGGGCAGAACCAGAATGTGGGGAGGGCAAGCAAGGGACTGATGCAAGAGATTTACGAAGAACAAATGGGTAGGAATCAGTGACTGAGATGTGAGATGGGAGGACGGCAGAGGAAGAGAAAAGAGAAAAAAAGAGTAAAGGCACTTGGGATGTCTCTCTGGTTTCTGACTTGAGTGGCTGAGGGAATGATCACATTCCCAGCAGAATTTTTCTTCCCCTTTCTTAACAAGATTCCTCTCATTCTTTCTTTTTTTAAAAGAAATGTTTTATTTTTATTTATTTATTTATTTATTTATTTATTTATTTATTTATTTATTTATTTTTGGCTGCGTTGTGGCATGTGGGATCTTTTGTTGCAGTGCATAGGCTCTTAGCTGTGGTGCGTGGGCTTCTCTCTAGTTGCAGCGTGTGGGTTTTCTCTTCACTGGTTGTGACCCGCAGGCTCCAGAGCGCATGGGCTCTATAGTTTGGGCATGTAGGCTCTCTAGTTGAGGCGTGCAAACTAGGTGACTAGTGCTGGCTTAGTCACCCCTCGGCATGTGGGATCTTAGTTCCCCGACCAGGAATTGAACCCACATCCCCTGAATTGCAGGATGGATTCTTTACCACTGGACCACCAGGGAAGTCCCTCCTCTCATTCTTTAATCTGGCTGTCCCTCAGAACTGAAGGAAACCCCATCCCAGCTGGTCCTAACAGAGAATAACATAGGATTCTGATCTGCTTTTTGTATAGAGAGAACCTGAGTATATGTGACCTGTACAAGATTGAACAGGTGGGGTAGAAGCAGAAGGGTACTAGGAGCTTCTAGATCTGATAATTCACAAGAGAATCCTAAACACCAGAGCCTCAGGGGGCCACCACAATTATTTAGTAGACCCACTTCTCTTTATAGATAAATCAAGGCCTGCAAATGAAGGATGACTTCCCCAAGGTCACACAGCCAGTGGGTAGCAAGGTAAGCCTAGAACCTGACCTCCTGAATCTTAATCCAGAGTTTCTTGCATTTCCACTTGTTGCTTAGTGTTTATCTGTGTGTGCGTGTCTGTGGTGTGCATGTGCTTGTTGAGTGACAGGGGGCCTGTTATTGGAATATTTGTCTCTGTGGATTTACCACAAAACATACCTCACCCGACTTCTCACACAATAACAAGTCGAGATCGGCCTTTGTTTAAAATCCTGAGTCTGTGACTTGTATGAATGAGTTGGTTTATCTTCCCATGCCTACCCCAACCATGTCTGGATCTATTTTAGGTCAAATGGTCTCGGCTGAGCTCTAAAATCTGTCCGTCCCCTTTCCCAGTTCTGTCCCTGCATGATTCTGCCAAGGCAAGGAATAGATATAACACCTTTTTCATTTGTAGCCAACTTTATGAAAATGCATCCTTTGTAAGCTAATTGGAAAGAAGGAGGATTGGGTGTAAGAAAAGGAAAAAACAAGAACACATAATGGCAGGTGCTCAATGAACATCTAAGAGGGAGATTAAAGAAGGAGAGATGGAACACTGATGGAAAATAGGAGAATGGCCTTGACCGAAAAGAGGATTCGAGATTAATTTGAGAGAAGGAAGAATATTTTGCCCACTCCAGCAGAGAGGTTCTTGGGAATTCCCTCTGCCAACCCTACCAGAATGGTTCCTAGAGGTGCTGAATAAGACCAAGCCCTTCCATTCCCAACATTTGGAGGCTAATTGGAAAAACTCATTGATACTCAGTTTACCGATCAGAACCCTGATGTTATGTCAATCTCAGAAGCCACCAAATATCCAAGGAATCCTCCCACTAAAAAATACTTAGAGGGGAGAGAAGGCCTCTTCTTGCCTGTTAAGGAAGACACGCAAACCGTCCCAGACACTTTTCTCTTTCACAAATCCCTCTTCCTCCTGAAGGGGACTGCCTGGCAATGTTCCCATCCCTCCCAAGGCCTTGTGCTGCCAGAGACAGAGAAACTCTGTCATCTCCACCCCTCTCCCAAGGTCAGCACAGCTAACGCCAGAGCCCCTGGGTTCCTCCCTTCTCCGGGTGAACGGTGGATGTGTCCCAGAGAGGGTAAACATTGACACGTGGAGCCATACAGGGGACAAGAAGCCCATTTGTTTGGTGTTCTGAGAACCAACAAGAGGAAATGCATTTTAGCCAAGAAAGAAAAAAAAATGTGTCCAGCTGTGAATGACAGCCAAGCCAGCAGGAGGTGGGCGAAAACAGACAGCTGAGGAAGAGACTGACTGGGCTTCCAAGAAGATATCACCTGAAGTGGTGGAGATAGCTGGAAGGCCAGACCCAGTGTGGCCCTGGCCACCTCATACACAGTGGTCACTTTGTCACTTACTGACCATGAATGTCCCTTGATCAGCATGCAATATATGCACAGCATGCAGAATTGTACTCCAGGAAGTTGAGGAGGAAAGCCAGCCATGTCTGAGGTCAGCCTCGCTTATAAACTGAATTCTTGGAAAGTGTGTGTGCGTGTGCGTGTGTGCACTGCCACACGCCAGTGATGGACTTCATCTTCATTGAGTATTTCCTGCTGCTGCTATTATTAAAATATCTTGGAGCTCTCTGTGCTGATATATGAGAAGATGTTGGCCTTTTCAGCTTTCTACTGGACTACCTGTCTTCCAGTCTCCATGCTCAGGCCAGTTCCCTCATGCGGAGACATCCAACCGTGCTAAACAGATTTAACTAAACTGAGATAAGTCTATGAACACATCATCATACATCAGCAAAGCTCTGAAAATACAAGTGCTCAGAAGCAATTAGGTCAAGATCCACCTAAAGACACAGCTTCATTAACTCATAAAGCACAAAACCCAGAGGGAAGAGCCTTGAGTTGAGGGAATGGTCAGAAAAATAAAAACTTGACAGAGAAGCGGAAATGTCTTTCAAAGAAAACAAGAAGAGCCTCAAGTCCTTCACTCATCTTTCCTGGACAGCTGCCTTCTTTTGAGATGTCCAGCTCATTTGCCCGTATTCATCACAAGAGAAGCTGCGTCTAACTACCTTCCATCAGCCAGAGAAAAGGAATATCACTTTTTGGAAGGTAAATTCAGGGGGCTAGTTTGGGGATGATGAATTTCTGACAGTACCCCAGAGCATTTTCAACCCAAAGTATAATTTTATAAAGAGGCTTATGTTTTAATTTGTCTGTCTATAAGATACACTCCCATGAAATTTCCTTTTCCTTAAACCTTCCTTTTTCCTTCCTGTATGGATCTAATGAACTTTATACTTGGGCTTTAAATCAGTAAGTTCCTGGATATTGGTGTTTTTTTTAATGGCTCTCCCTGTAGCAGGTATGAAGTCATAGAATTCTAGTAATCATCTAAGCCAACCATCGGTTTTGTAACTAGAGTATGTGAGGAAACAGAAGGTTAAGTGACTTGTCCCCAGCCTCACAGTGACAGAGGCAGGGATTTACCCCCGACAAGTCCAGGGCTCTTCTCACTTCTCTGGTGGCCAAAAAGGAGCAGTACTTTGAAATTTTGACCCTCAAAAAGTGAACATTTGAAAACTATTGCAAATCCCAAAGTTGAATCTATTGGCTTCTATAATGATTGGGTGAAAGGTAAGGGAGGGATCACGGGGCAGTACACGAACAGGGAGGAAAGCCATTTGTTCTTAATTTTAAGAGCTAATCAGATCCCGGTAAGGGCATAAAAGGGACAAGCCTGCTCAGAGATTGGAGTTTTGCTTTCAGTGACTGTAGCAGGACCACATAGTTAACCTGAAAGATGGGAAGACGAGGATTTGCTTCATCCAGGGCCAGTGATGGTATACGAACCAATCCCTGCCATTCGGCAGTTTCCTCGTGCATCTGCCGGGTGTCACAGGGTGTTTCCCGCTGAACCGGAGGGCCTCCTCCAAGCCACATCAGCCCCTCAAAATCTTTCCTCCTGGGCCTTTCCCTGAAATTAATTCTTAGGAGGTGGTATAAAAAACAACCAATCCCTGCCGTTCAGCAGTTTCCTCGTGCATCTGTCTAGAGTCACGGGGTGTTTCCTGCTGAACCTGAGCGTCTCCTCCAAGCCACATCAGTCAGTCCCTCAAAATCTTTCCTTCTGGGTCTTACCCAGAAATAAATTCTTGGTAGACGGTATAAAAGACCAGCTCCTCCAAGCAGAAAAACTCCTCTGGCTGCCACAGGAGGCCAAGGCACTCGGCAGGTAAGACTCATTACCTTGAATCTTTCCTTGTTTCTGCAAAGTTGATGATGAAATTTCCTCAGGTCTTCTCAGAAATCTTGGTACTGCATTTGGACTTGTTTTCATTAGGCATTTTCTGGTGCCAGATTTGGCTGCCACCCTGGCAGGTTAGCCCTGTCTGGTCTAAGGGAGAATGTGATTGAATCCACTGTGAGGCAAAGAGGTTTTCTGAGTCTGAAAACCGAGCCATAGAATCATAAACTCAGGGCTGGAAGGTACCATATTCCTCTCATCCATCCTGCTTAGGAACTGAGGCCTAAGAGATATCATGCGTCCAGGGCACACAGAAAGTTGGGGGGAAATTGTACCAGGATGATGCTCTGTGTGGTGTTCTTGAGACTGATGTAATAGGACATGAACTCCAATGAAAATTCACTCTAGTGAAAGTTTTGTAGTGTTTAAAGGGTTCCCGAAGCCAGAGCTCTCAGATCTTTATCTTGTTTCTAGTGTCTCATGTCATCTGCAGCAGACCTGAGCATCTAGTTAGCCCTGAATGTCTAGTCCCAGGGGTCTCCAATGTCCTGTGGACACTTGGTTCTCAATCAGATTTACAAATTGCAGCAATGTTTAAATGGGTTTCATCCTGGGAAAAAAAGAGTGAATCATACTGTTTTTTTTATGGAATCGCATTTCCCAGACCCTGTGGCTAAGGGAGATTTTTTTCTATTGTAGAGAACTTGATAAGAGCTTCTTCCTTTTCCATTTTCCTCTTGATACTGGAACTGCTAGAAAGATCGAATAGAGCATTCTTGGGGGTGATGGGGAGTTTGTTGGTTTCCCTCCTGGCTCATCCCACCACTGTCAACAGAATGCCTTCCATTCATGGACATTCCTTCATGCCTTTCCTTCTCAGGCCTTCCTGCAGCCCCCTTGGTGACTTCTCAGCAAGTCTGAGAGCCAGACTCTGGGAAGTTGTGGTACTCAGTGTGATCTGTAGACCAGCAGCATTGATGTCACCTGGAGCTTCTTGGAAATGCAGGCTCTCAGGCCCCTTCTATGACCTTCGGAGTTAGAATCTGCATTTAAGAAGGTCCCCAGGGGATTAGTAGCCACATTGAGGTGAGAGAAGGCTGTTAAGGGACCATCACCACTCTCTCCGTCTGCACCATCCAGATGCTGAACTTCTCTACCCTGGGAATTTCATTCATTCAGCATGTACCCAACACCTATTATGTACCAACACTAAGCTTGGGCACTGGAAAAAAAACAAAATTAGGACATAGCTCTTGAGGAGCTCATGGTCTGATAGGGGAAACAGACATGAAAACAGTGACACGAGGTGTGAGTAAAATACTGTGGGAGGACCGAAAAAAGAATGATCTAACTTTGCCTGGAGAAATCTGGTACAATTCACAGAGAAGGTGGCATTTGGCCTGGATTCTGAAGAATGAATAGGAGTTTATTGGGCCGAGAGGGCATTGCATAGGAAAGAGTGTGAGTAAGAGGCAGGGGACTGTGGACCAGCCTGGCATTTGAGAGGCAGAGGCTGTGGTTCTGTCTCCAGATAATGCTTCATGCCTCAGGGAAGCCTCCAAGCTTTGATGCAAATCAAAGGGCTTGGGAAAGGGTTTCTGCACTAAGCGTGATGCTAAGAATGTGAGTAAATAATCAAACGTCCCAGGAGCCTCTCAGTTCTGGCTGCAGACAGTGTTCCTCCAGGATCTTTTTTTTTTTTTTAATATTTGTGTACTTATTTATTATTTATTTAATTTGGCTGCACCGGGTCTTATTTGCGGCATGCATGCAGGATCTAGTTCCCCGACCAGAGATCGAATCCAGGTCCCCTGCATTGGAAGCAAGCAGTCTTACCCACTGGACCACCAGGGGCATCCCCCTCCAGGGTCTTTCTGCACACCCCTTTCCCAGTGGCATGACCTCGTATTTGTTTGGCTCTGCTTTCTGTCCCATGTGCTTCCTTCACACCCACCAGGAAAGATGGCCGAGACGCAGAAAATAATTTAGCTTTGGCCTTGAGGTTCCCTCCCGCCACTTTTCAGTGATGGAGAGTATTAAGGGGGTTCCAAGGAAAGGAGAGGAGAAATGAGCATCTGAGGACTTTTTCCTGTTAAGATGTCTCATCTTTTCTTTCTTTGGCTATGATATTTTTCTTCCTCAGTTCCTCTCAAATGATGTCTATTTTCATAGACTAACCTTTCACCTTTTTGTTTTTGATTCATCATGAAACACACTAGTCACTGAAAGAATAATGTAGTCAATACTTGCAGGCCCATCAGCTCTCTTGAAAATCAGTGATAGGGTGGTTGCCAGGCCTGGGAGGAGGGAGGAAGGGGGAGTCAGTGTTTAGTGGGTACAGAGTTTCAGTTTTGCAAAATGAAATAGTTCTGAAGATCTGCTACACATCGTGTGAATGTACTTATCACTGCTGTACTGTCTGGTTAAAAATGGATAAGGTAGCAAATTTTATGCTATGTGTTTTTTACCACAACTTAAAATAATATCAGTGATGCTTTTTACTCCAAAACCGTCATCTTTGTTTGCTTAAAAGGGCAGATTTCTGCTGGCTCAGTGCTCTCCTCGAATCACAAAGAGGAGGACCACACAGAGCCAGAGAGGTGTAAGGACAGGAGCCCACTGAGGGGGTCAAACTATTTTCCTCTTGGGAAAAAAAAAAGTGCCAGGGAGAATCTCGGCCAGAGAGGCGCTTATTCACACTTTGTGTTTTTTATTACAGTCAGCGTACAAAAAGTACATTCAACAAGACAAAAATTATTAGGGGAATCACCAGAGATCAAAGGAAAAGATTGAGGGAGGGCAAGGGAGGCCAAAATTAGCCTGTCCTGTTCTCCTTTTCTGGAGACTGACTGGAAGACCACCTGGGTGGTTTCTTGGGCAAAGCTCCAGAAACGTGATTTCTCTTTGGGAACTTGGAGTAGATACAGAGGGGGCAGCCAATCTGAGGACATTTCTGGGGTCCAACCAGTGAATGCACACTATGGGGAAAGCCTGGGCCCTCTTGCAAAGAACATGGTCTAGATACGTGATCACTCCATCTGTAAGCCATGGCCTCAAAAGTTATTTTGGGTCTAGTCCACCAAACCTAATGAACACTCTGAGCCCCAAAGCCCCTCGTCAGCAAACAAAGCTGCATGATTTTAATCTGATGATTTAGGTTCAGCATTAAAGCTCATGATAAGGGGGTTGATTCAAGAGCAGGAATCTCTCCAAGCAACTTGGGACACAGCTGTGGGCTCTGGGGAGCTCCGAGCTTTGTCACAACTTCCAATCGTGTGTGAGATCGAGTCAGCTCTTTGAGGGAGGGTGAAGCCCCTGCCGGCTTCCGAAGAAAGAACTGAGTGTCTGCTTCTCAGGCACACTCCCCTGGTGCTGGGCCAGAGGAGGATGGCTTTCTGGGAGCAACACATCCTGAGGGGAAAGAGGAAGGGAAACTCCAAAGACGTGTTCCAGGTTTGGTAACTGCATTTGTCACCAGTGACAAGACAGGTACAGGATCTGGGGTCACAGGCTGTCAGGGCAGAATCGGACATCCTGGACGAGTTGGTCCAACCCTCTCAATCAGGCCAAGAGTTAAGTAACCTGCGCAATGTCACAGAGCTAGTTAGAGCCAATGCATAACCACAACTCCAGATCTTCTGACCCCAAAGCCTGATGTCTTTCCCTTCCACCCCTGCCTCGTTCCGTCTCCCAGTACCTCGCGTGGGCCTGCACATGTGGTAGATGCTTATTTAGTTACTGTGTTTTCCCCTCCTCTGTTCTAATGTTAGGGTGTCTGCTGTTCTCTGGGCTGTCTCTGCCTTCCCATCCCCTTTCTGGGATTCAGTCCTACCCCAGGGGACTCTACAAGGCTCACACCCTGATCCTGGGTCTCGTTTCAGCGATGTGGGTCCTTTTCCACCTCCCAGCCCTTTTGGCTTCCGTGACCTTGTTCCAGCTTGCAGAATCTGACACAAATGGTAAGTGCCACCTTGTACTGGTTTCCTGGGGCTGCTGTAAGGAAGGACCACAAACTGGGGGGCTTAAGGCAACAGAAATGTATTCTCCCACAGTTCAGGAGTCTGGGAGTCCAAAATCGAGGTGTCGGCTGGGCCATGCTCCTCTCAAGGCTCTAGGGAAGGATCCTTCCTTGCCTCTTCCAGCCTCTGGTGGCTCCCAGCAATCCTTGGCTTACAGCTGCACCACTCCATTTCTGCATCCATCTTCAAACGACCATCTTCATATGTGGTGTCCTCTCCTCTCGTTATAAGACCACCAGTCATTGGATTTAGAGCCCACTCTAATCCTGTACCTGTATGAATTCTTCTTAACTAGCTACATCTGCAAAGACCCTATTTCCAAATAAGGTCACATTCTCAGGTTCTTGTTGGACATGTATTTTAGAGGGGTACAATTTAAGCCACTACATTCCCCTTGTTCAGAGACTACATCCTGATCCCCCCAGTGCTCCAGACCCCAATACAAGTGAAAACAAGGAAGCCCACCTCTACTCTACGCCATCCCCTTCCCTACCTCAGTCCCTCTGTGGGACTTGCTTAGAGGCCCACCTCACCCAGAACCAAAAACATCCCCACATCCCAGTATCCAGAGCCAACCTGAGTGGTCACACACCTTCTTAACCCCATCACTGGGTCCAGTCAGTCCTCTGTATCAGATTCTGCATTAGCAGATTCAACCAACAGTGGATTGAAAATATTTTTTAAAAAGATTCCAGAAAGCTCCCCCCAGACAAAAGGAAAACCCCCTCTGGCAACTATTTACATGACACTTACATTGCATTAAGTATTATAAGTAACCTAGAGATGATTTAAAGTCTACAGGAAGGTGTGTATAGGTTATACACAGGTACTATGCTGTTTTATATAAGGGACTTGAGCATCCTGGGGGGTCCTGGAACCAATCCCCCGTGGATACTGAGGGACCACTGTATTCTACAGGACTCCTGAAGAGTGATGTTGACACCTTACTGAGGATCAGACAGTATTCTTCCCATTCTGGGCTTTTCCACCTATTGAATGTTTCCTAATCTTGATCTTCTGCCTGCTCAGATTTGAGTGGTGGGGATAATGGCAGGGAAAGAGGGAGGCAGAACAAAGGGCTTCTCCAAAGAGTGGTGTCTAACACCCTGTTCCTTGCTTCTCCCCCTCCAAGATCAGGCCACCTGCACCTCTGCCATCTCTGATGCTGTGAATCAGGTCAAGATCCAGGTCAACAAGGCCTTCCTGGATTCCCGGACCAGGTAGGTGAGACACACATACAACATGCTTTTCTTCCTAGGCTTCCTGTTAACGAGAAGCATATCTAAGCCAGTCCTGACAAGCCAATGAGCCAAAGCAATTATACAACCCGCCCTTCCACTCCCAGACCTGCAAGTATGGGGCAAGTAGGAGTAAAAGCCCACAACTCCTAAAATCCTCAGCTTCTAAGTTACCTCGAAGGGAATATTTCATCTGATCCTATAAGCACTTTCTTCCCCGTGGCCAAGTGGGCCGTGCATTCCAGAGTTTCAGAAAGCCTGTCCGTAGTTCTCCATTCGTTCAACATGACTTAGGCCAGGTCCCCTAGAAGCAGAACCTGAGACCTGGATTCACGTGCAGGTGACTTACTGAGGAGCAATCTAAAAGGAAAGCTGTAGCAGAGTGAGCGAGGGAGGCCAGAGAGAAGGAAAGTAGGAGTTAAGCAGGGAAGCAGTTTAAGGCCAAGCCCCAGCGGACCCCACAGGGAGATCTGGAGTGTAGGCTGCACCTCAGAGCCTGTCCTGCGGCAAGCAAAGGAGTAGAGCTTTCACCTGCCAAAGGGGTCCTTGACATCAGCCAGACGTGCTGCAAGCTTGGCATTGAGGTGGGGGCGGCGCACGCTGTGTGACTCCCAGGCACCTGCAGAGGGGGAGCCCCACTGACTCAGAGGCAATTGCCCAAGAAAGTTACAGGCATGAGCCATCAGCAGCTACACCCTAGCAGTTAGGGGAGGGACACACCAACCCTATAAATGGACCCAAAGGCACTCGGGGAACCTGCAGGATACCAGCAGCGTCAGCCACCACCCAACCACGTACAGGGGCTGGGTTTCCTGAAATAAGCAATGCAGACTGGGCCCCTGCCCTCAGGAAGCCCATGCTAGAGAGGCAGAGAAACAAGAGTAGCCACTTCACTGAGCAGAAAACAACCTTACTCTTTCCTCTTGCTGTCCCTTTACATAGACTTGGGGTTTCATTCCTCCCCGGCTCTTGCATAAACTCTCCCAAGAGGTCCCGTAACTTTTTTGCTGACGTTTAGATGACCAGATGTGCTCTGATCACTTCGAGCCCCAAAACAGTGTCCTTTCAGGAACTCAAACGTCAGCAGAAGACGAAGCCCAGAGCCTCTCACTTGCCTCCGCGCAGAGCTACTTTAGGCTGTTATAGCGAGAGAAGGGCTGCGGGCTGCCCATCCCTCTCTCCCAGGCTTCTCCTCATCCCCCAGCCCAGGATCCTGACTCTTAGGGTTAGGCTGGGGGAGGAACAGGATGGCAAAGTCTAAGTTGCCTGGACAACTTAGTGCCTGGGGGTGGAGGTTGGGGGATCAGAAGCTCTCTCCCTCTTTGGGTACTTTCCGGCTCTCAGAGATTCTGCAGCCAACTCTCTGACCCAGAGACGTTTCTGACCAGTAGCTCACAGCTCCAACGCTCAGCCTGGAAACGTGTAGCTCCCTCCTTCGTCCCTCCCCACCCCATCTTGAGCCAGGTCCCCTTTAAAGCAGCTCCAGAAGACTCAAAGCTTCGCCCTGCTGCTGGAGGATGTGCAGCTTTGGGGGCCCAGCGCTGCCCTGTCTGGCTCACTCTGCTGTTAGGTGCACAGCGCCAGCCACCTCTTCTTCTCCTGTTTTCTTTAGGTTCTTGGGACTGGTGTCCACCATCAGCCACAACTCCAGGACACACAGAGGGCTCCTCCTCTTAAGGCCCTTGTCACTAGACTGAGTGCAAAGAGGAAGCCCCGTGGTGGCGGGAGGGAAATGCCCGGTATTTCAGCACCCACCTCCAGAGGAACATGCTCACTCCCTCCTTAAGGTCAATCCTTTTATAGCCCAAGGTGGGGGAAAAATAAAAGCCATGAGATCGTGTTCAGCACCTCGACAACCCGCCCTGCCTTGGAACTCATCCCCACTGGTTATTTCTTGGATTTAGGGGCCTCATGGAGACATAAAGAATCACATTGAAACATCTTGTTCACATACACACAAACAATCCAGCGACTCACAGTCTGTGATAAGGACAACGAAGGAAATAAACAGAGCAACGGCTGCCACTCTAGGTGCCGGGAGCAGGGAAGCCTGATGGAGGGTAAAGAGCTGGCCGCAAAGAGAGCCAGGGGGACGGCATTCCAGGGTCGGGGAGCAGCAGAGGTCCGGAGGCAGGAAAGAGTTTAGGGTGCTCAGGAAACAGACAGAAAGCCCACGCTGGTGGTGGCGGTGGGAAAAGAGGACACACAGGTGGAGCCTGAGGGCCAGAGGCAGAGGCAGAGCAGTGGCTGCCAGGGGCTGGGGGAGAAGGAGAGGGATTGGGCGCGACTGTTCACGGGTGTGGGGTCCCCTTTGCGGGGGATGGAAATATCTGGGAACTAGATAGAGGCAAAGATTGCACACCTTTGCGAGCATGTAGGCAGTGAGCCCATGGATTCACGCATGTCACAGGGCGAGCCAAGAAAGCGCTTCAGTCTGAGCGGCCTGGTCTATTTTTCATTCGAAAAAGCTCCCTCCCGCAGCCAGGTGGAGAGCTGATGGGAGAAGGACAGGAGAGGAGGCAGGAGCCCCCTTAGGAGCCTGCTGCGGCCATCCAGATGGGAGAGGAGGGGACTGGGACGAGGGCGGAGGCCTGGAGATGGAAGAACGGTTCCTCGCAGGCCTGTCTGCTCCCATGGAGCCCGGCCCTGAGGCAGAGCAGGAGGTAAGTCCCTGGTGAGTCAAGGTCAGGCAGGAGACCACGCAGAGCCCTGGCCAGGGGAAAAAGGCAGGAGCAGGTAGGACCTTGCATGGGACCTTTCGTGAGGCGCCCTGGGAGGCCCAGTAACACGCCTTTGGGACCTGGCTGATGACGGTGATGGCTGATGCTAGCACGTGTGAGTGTTTCCTCTGTGCCAGAGACAGCTCTCAGCATTTCACATGCCTTCCGCCCCCAAATCCTAGGAAGGGCTAAATCCAACTGTACGGAAGAGCTGTCTTTGAGGTCAGAATGATCCAATAGCCTGACTAGCCTCATTTTATGGATGAGGACACTGGGTACAGAGAGGTCGAGTAACTTGCTCAAAGGCACACAACTAGTAAGTGGCAGCAGGAGTCAAAGCCAGCCAGCATGTCCCAAGGGCACAGGCAAGGCCCCGAAGTAAGTAACACAGTGAGTCTAGGTCGCTCAGAGGTCATGTCTGTAAACCAATCCTGGCGGAACCAGGGTTCAAACTCTAGGTCAGTGCTGTCCAATATGGGAGCCACTGACTGACGACATGTGGCTACTGAGCCTTTGAAATGTGGCTGGTGCCACTGAGGAACTGAATTTTTAATTGTGTTTAATTTGAATGAATTTTCATTTAAACAGCCACATGCACTAGTGGTTACCATATTGGACTTGCAACAGTCTGGGCCACTGGGCCATGATGTCTCTTGCAACAGCAACAAAAGGCAGCCTGGTTTATCTTCTTGGAGTCTTTCTTTTTATTTATTTATTTATTTATGTATTTATTTATTTATTTAATTTTGGCTGCGTCGGGTCTTGGTTGCAGCCCACAGGCTCTTTGTTGCGGTGTGTGGGCTCTTTGTTGCAGCGTGAGGGCTTCTCTCTAGTTGTGGCATGTAGGTTTTCTCTTCTCTGGTTATGCTGGGTGGGCTTCAGAGTGCATGGGCTCTGTAGTTTGTGGCACATGGGCTCTCTAGTTGAGGTTTAGTTGCCCTGTGGCATGTGGGATCTTAGTTCCCTGACCAGGGCTCGAACCCATGTCCCCTGCACTGGAGGGTGGATTCTTTACCACTGGACCACCAGGGAAGTCCCTTCTTGGGTCCTTTCTTACCAAGGTTGGGGGAAGGTTGGAAGTGGTCAGGCTTGGTGATTAGAGCTCAGTGATCACAGTCCTTATGCCTGCGCGCTCACCCAAGTCAGGCTTACACCAGGCCCCCTCACACTTAAAGAAGAGTTGATAACCTGACAGGCCAGGAGTTACAGCCTGTGAAGTGTATCCCAAAAGCAGGGCTATCTTTGTGAGAATTTGAACCATTTCCTAAATTTCAGTCTTAGAGCCGTAAAGATCCTCTCATAGCATCCCTCGCCTCACACATGAGGAAACGGAGGGACAGAGGTGGGGGAGGGTTCTCATGACTTTCATGACACCACCTTGCCCTTGATCACCAACTTCTTAGTAGTAGAAGGGTTTTTGGCTTCTCTTTTTTTACACAGGAAATTAAGAATAAAAAGGGTGAACATCTGGTCCAAGAGATGGTCAGCAAGAGTCTGGATGCTACAGCCACATCTAAACAAACTCCACACTAACTCTAAGGCCAGCTGTGATGAGGGATGCTTTCCTGGGCAGAACTGGGGCCCATAGGCGTGTTATTTCCAGAATTCTTGGTGTACAAGGGCAGCTCCACGGTCACGGGTTCCTCGGTCTGAATAGGTACATCCTGGGACTTAGGTGTATTTAAGGTTCCCCAACTGATTCGGAAGCAGGCAGCACAGCGGCAACCCTCTGACTCTAATTCAGGAAGCGTTCACGTCCATCCGTCTGCCTTCCCTCAGAACCAGACTTAACAAAGCTTAAAGACACACTGTAGCTTCCTCCTCCCAGAGGAGATTTCCAAAGGCATCAAAGGAGAGCTGAGAAGTGGGGGGGGGGGGGGGGTCTCCTGTGTGCCTGCCCACACCCCCATGGCTCCTCCCTACACACACAGCACCTCACACCCCTGCTACAGGGTCAGAGCTGAGGGCCCCGTCACGACTCCCCCGTTGCTCTCCATCGCAGGCTGAAGATGGCCATGAGCTCCGAGAGGCCCACCACCCGACAGTTCTCGGAATACCTCAAGCACGCCAAGGGCCGGACCCGCACAGCCATCCGCTGCGGGCAGGTGTGGGAGGAGTCCTTAAAGAGACTGAGGCAGAAAGCGACCCTGACCAATGTCACAGGTACAGAAAACCCACCAGCCCTCTGATGGCAAGAAGCCACCAAAAGCTGCAGTTCCTATTGGAAGCCATCTCCTCTCTCTCCCTCGGAATCGCGGACAGCAGAGCAAGGAGGGGCTGGGAGGAGAGCCAGGCCAATGCTCTTTTTGCAGAGAAAGGAACTCAGGCCCAGCAGGGTCACGTTGCCAACTCCAAGTGAGGGGACGTCGTGCCCTTTGTTATAACACCATCTGTAAGGCCTCTGTCCACAGGAAGGACTAAAGTTAATAAACACAGGCTCCCTGTGATGCCACAGTGTCACTACTTCCTCCTGCAAAGGGGACATTTAAGCCACCTGTGGGGGGGGAGGGATTTATGGGGATTATGTCACAGGTGATGAGCTGTCTCTCTTACTCTGGATACCGTGGAGCTGAAACAATGAGCTGATGGACGGATCGAGACCTCCTCAACCCCTCCACCCCACCCCCTTCCAAATGTCACAGTTCACGGAGGGTCATGGAGGAAGGGGATTGGTCATGAGTAGAGGAAGAGGCTGTGGGTTCTCCCTGGGAAAACAGCAAGTTGGGGAAGATACCCAGCCTAGGACTTGGGCAAATTCCAAAGTTCCGAAAGAAGGAAACCAGGACACGGTAGGGAGAAGTAGGGAGCACTTTGGACTCTGAGACTCAAAAGGTGCTGGGGCTTGAACCTCAGCCCCTGCCAACTTCCACAGATGCGCCCCCTGAAGAAGCCCCCCAGTGCCAGATGCCCTTGCCTTCCTTTCCCTGCAGGCACCAGATCGGAGCACGGGCTGCACTGGGAGGGTGGCGGCTCTCCAGTCTGTGCCCACGTGGAGGCCTCGGATGCCTAAAGCCCCCCGCTGTGTGACTCCCCCAAAGCCCACAGCCCCCCTCACTTAAAAATGGCCTGTCCCTTCCCCACACCCTTCCTATCTAGATTCCTGAGTGCTTGGGACTTTAGATGTCAGTGGAGCTTTAGAAGAAAAGCAATCTTCTCAAACTAACTCATAACTAACATGGACCTAACCTCTCAGGGATATCTTCATTCTAAAAGAAGGATCTGTTGATTCACATGATCTGATAGACAAAGAAAGAATTCCTAACAATTCTGGAGACTGTTACTGTCTGTGTGGCCTTGGGCAAGTCTCATGGGCACTATGGTCTCAGTTTCTTCTCTGTAAAATGAGAATTAAAATTCTTACCTTAAGGGGTTGTCAGGATTAAATGAGAAACCCCCTGAGAAATGGTTACTTAGAATGTAAAATGTATTCCCCAAAAAATCAAGTTCAAAAAATGACCCTCCCCTCAGGGCCTCGGAAGGGAGAAAGAACTCAGCCCCTTTGGCATCCCTTCTCTTTCAGATCCTAGCCTGGACTTGACCGCCCTCTCTTGGGAGGTGGGCTGTGGTGCCCCAGTTCCTTTGGCGAAGTGTGACCTGAACAGCCCTTACCGCACCATCACGGGAGACTGTAATAACAGGTGAGCGGCCATGGTGGGTTTAGGACACAGGTTCTCCCAACCCTACCTGCTCAGCCTACCTGCCCAGGCCACCTGCCCTGTTCAGCCCAGCCAGGGGCTTTGCCATTTGGGCATTACAGTTATAACTCCCATGTCTTACCTTCCTGTACTAGCGTCCCGCTGGAATAGGTTCTGTTGGAACCTCCTTAACTTCCCCACCTTCTAAAGAGACCACTGTATCCCACTGGAAGGAGTACCTTTCCCCAGAGCAGAGGAGCCCCGCACCTTCGGAGCTGGGAGTAGGCCAGACACCCCACATTTGAGAGGCACCTCCTCCGCCCCCCTTTGCCTTGCGCAGAGGCTCAGGGTCCTTCCCCAGTGGATCCCCGTGGGGTTTGCGGAGAAGCAGACCCCGGAGAGGACCCGCCGAGGCTGAGGGCCGGTCTTGCTGTTTCAGGAGGAATCCCGCGCTGGGCGCGTCCAACAGGGCGCTGGCGCGCTGGCTGCCAGCGGAGTACGAGGACGGGCTCTCCCTGCCCTTCGGCTGGACGCGGGGGAAGAAGCGGAACGGCTTCCCTCTCCCGCTGGTGAGGGCGGGCACGGGGTGGGGGCGAGCCCCGAGCAGGAGGGTGAAAGATGGGAGTCAGAGGGGAAGGGATGCACTCCCCCAAACACACAAGGAAAGGAAGAAGAAATAGGTGAGAGGACAGATGCGCGGTAGAACCGCATCCGGAGACGGAGATTTAGACTCGCTCCCCGGTGGTGTTCCGAAAATGCCACTAGAGGGCAGCAGAGCCCGGGTCCCCGGAGCCCCGCAACGTGATAAGCACGTCCCAGCTGCTGTCAGGCCAAGTACCCTGGGGTCTCCCAGGCAGATGGCCTCCCTGCCCCATCCTGCTAGCGCTTGCCCTGCCCCAGCCCCTGGAGTGCATCAGCTGTTGTTTGCCTGGAGGTCCTATCTGTCGGCCTCATCTGAGTTGGCACGCCCTCCCCAGAGCCCCTCTCCTGTTCCGACACCTGGCACCTCCATGGCACTTACTTCAGGGACAGCCTGTCTTTGTTTTCCCTCTTTGAGTGGAAAGGGCCCTGGCCTTGAAGCTAGCAAGTCGTACAGACCTGGCCCTTTGTAGCTGCAGGACCTTGGCGAGTTGACCTCACCCCTCTAGGACTCAGTCTCCTCATCTACAAAATGGGGTAATGCCATCTACGTCACAAGCTTGTCATGAGAACGAAGTGTACCTGTTACATCGTTAAGTACTCAATAAACTGCAGTTGAATCTGAATCTTCAAAGAACATTTTTCCTCTGTCTCCTTCTCTCTCTACCCGTTAGGCCCGTGAAGTATCCAACAAGATTGTAGCCTACCTGAATGAAGAGGGTGTTCTGGACCAAAACAGGTCCCTGCTGTCTATGCAGTGGGGTCAAATCGTGGACCACGACCTGGACTTTGCCCCCGACACAGAGCTGGCGAGCAGCAAGTACTCCAAAGCACAGTGCGATGAGCACTGTATCCAGGGAGACAACTGTTTCCCCATCATGGTAGGCCCCTGCAGCTGCGGGTCCCTGGCAAACCCCTCGCCTCCCTGCTGTAGCAGACGTTCCCAGCCCATCAGCCAGGACCTCCTGGAGATCTTGAACATTGATTTGTCAGCTTCCCAAGCCTCATGCATCTATTCATTCACTCGCCTATTTATTTAGCAAATAGACATTAATCACCTACTCTGTGCCAGGCAGTACGGTAAGCACTTGGGATTCAAAGGTGAACAAGACACCGTCCCTTCCCTCAAGGACAAAGGACCTGTGTGGGAAATGGACAGGTAATCATTAATAGCAAAATTGGGAAGCTCTGGGGAGGGTTATCTTCATCCCTGGCCCAGCAGCACTGATGTCACC
Source organism: Hippopotamus amphibius kiboko (assembly GCF_030028045.1). Taxonomy (NCBI): domain Eukaryota; kingdom Metazoa; phylum Chordata; class Mammalia; order Artiodactyla; family Hippopotamidae; genus Hippopotamus; species Hippopotamus amphibius. The sequence continues at coordinate 26,042,762 of NC_080202.1, read as the reverse complement.
TGGGGTCTCATTAGAAATGTAAAATCTCAAACCTCATCCCAGACATTGGGAAGCAGAAACTCCGTTTTATCTGAATCCCCAGGAGATTCATTCTATACGTAGGAAAACTTGTAGAATGCTACCGTAAGTCATCACTACTCCCAGAAAGAGCTGAAACTTGATGGATGAGTCAGAATGAGTGGCAGGCATTTGTGGGCATTTCCAGCAGGAAGAGAAAGGAACCTTCTTCTTATTCATGGATTTTACAGTTAGAGAGTGATTTATTCACTCAAACGAATCAAGGCTATGTGTTGTGGTATAAAGAACATAAGCTGTAGAGTAAGGTCAATCTAGATCTGAATCCTGGAAGTCCAAAATAAATAAATGGTAGCTGTTGTTAGTAGTAATTATTAACAAACCCTTTCCTGCCTCATGTCCTGCTTCCTTGTGCTGGGATCTCAGGACTCCCTCTCAACCAAAACTTTGGAGCTTTTGCTGTGAAAGATGGAATGATTCCCCTTAGCCCTATTACACAGTGGGATGCAGCGAACTTTAGGGCACTAGGGGCCCAGGATGTACAGCATCAGCAGGAGGCATCTGGCGCCAATGTCTGGTACCAGCGTCCCAGGAGAGCACCAGCAGCATCTTTGCCAGCTGCATCCAGACCTACCCTGGGGAGAGGTTGCCAGCTATACCACCTCTGCCCAGTCACTCACCCCAATCTCTCTGCAGTTCCCGCGCAATGACCCCAAGGTGAAGACTCAAGGGAAATGCATGCCTTTCTTCCGAGCCGGGTTTGTCTGCCCCACTCCACCGTACCAGTCGTTGGCCCGAGAGCAGATCAACGCACCGACCTCCTTCCTGGATGCCAGCTTAGTTTACGGCTCTGAGCCCACCCTGGCCAGCCGCCTCCGGAACCTCAGCAACCCGCTGGGCCTCATGGCCATCAACCAGGAGGCCTGGGACCACAGGCTGGCCTACCCGCCCTTTGTCAACAAGAAGCCGAGCCCCTGTGAGTTCATCAACACCACTGCCCGCGTGCCCTGCTTCCTGGCGGGTGAGTCTAGGCTGGGAACAGAGGGGCCCAAGGACAAGGGGCTTATCTTGGGGACTGAGAGCAGAGGGAGGCCAGAAAAGCTTCTTGAGGCCGCTGGATGGCTTCCAAGGAGGCTTTACCATTACTTCTTCTCACTGTCTTCTGGAAAAACATACACCAAGCCACCACTGGCATGCGCAGTGGTCCACAACTGGCAGAAGGGTCTAGATGCATACAGAATCTAAGAACATGTGTACACTGTACAAAAAAAAAAAAATTAAGGAAGTCCAGTAAAACACTAAGAAACTAAGAAAATCCACAAAATCCCACCAATCACAGATAAATCATTGTTAACATTTTAATGCCTACCTTTCCAGTTTTTTTCTATCATAGATCTAGTTCTACATTGTTTTACACAACTGGGGTCATACTAGAAGTAATGCTCTGTAACCTGATGTCTTCTCTTAATATATCACATCTTTGAATATTCTTCTACATCATGAGCTTTAATGGTTGCCTCGTATTCCATGACATATATTTATCATAATTTACTTTATCAACCTTATTTCAAGACATTTAAGTCACTTCTGGTTCTTCTGTGATTTTTTGTTTGTTTCTGTTAAGGTCACGAGCATCCTTGTTGATGAATCCTTGTGTTCATTTTTAATAATTTTACTAAGATAATTTCCTAGAGGAGGAAGTTCTAGATTAAGAGGAATGTATATTTTTAAGACTTTTGATAAACCTGGCACAAAGCTCCCACTCCATGTAGCCTGTGCGCAGCCAAAGCCTTCCAATTCTCCTCACTCCAGGGGCTCATGCCCTCCTGATCCTTTCCGCCTTTGGCTCCTGGAGGCCTTCTCTCTTCCAAACATCCACTCTCCCAGGACAAACGCCCTGCCCACCGAGACAGGGCAGAAGACCCAGATCTCTTGGTAGATCTCTTGGATTCTGTGTCCATACACATCTCACATCAATCCAGACACAAAACCAAGCCCTTTCTGTTTGCCGTTAAAATATCCACTAAGACCAAGCATTTATGAATTTAATAGACTTTCCTGAAGATTAGAGGACACAAGAAGTCCCCTGATGAAATGCCATCTTTTACCATCTATATGACCCTCTCCTCCCCAGACCCCCCATCTCTAGAGACTTCTCCCTTATTACACAAAGGAATTCAACCCTACCCAGGCTCCTACCCTCAAAGTTGCATTCCTAAACCGTCATAGTTGCTCCACACAATAAAAAGCCCCCCATTTATTTGCAGATCCTGTCTTAGAAGGCAGTTGGGATTTAATTAGCAAAAGTTTACTTTTTAAAGTCACCTGTATGTAGTCTTTACCACAGTCTTGTGGGGTCGACCTTATTATCCCCATTTTCACAGATACGAACATTGAGGCTTAGAAACGTTGTCCAAAGTCACAGAACTAAAAAGTGTGTATGGAGGGCTGGGATTCAAATCCATGAATCGCAAACCTGACCTCTTTCCACCCTAAACTAACTGGAAGGAGGGGCTTAGGAGAGCTTCTTTCTGGGGCAGCATCATGTATTTCTTTGTGCAGGTTACTGCGTTCTGGGGCTGCTCAGGGGGAACCCACTTTCCTGCCTTCTGGGCTTTCAGGAGATTCCCGAGCCTCAGAGCAGATCCTGCTGGCCACTTCCCACACCCTCCTTCTCCGAGAGCACAACCGGCTGGCCAGAGAACTAAAGAGACTCAACCCTCACTGGGATGGAGAGAAGCTCTACCAGGAAGCCCGGAAAATCCTGGGAGCCTTCATGCAGGTAAGAGGCCCAGGAGAACTGCCTCACACGCCAGCCTGGCTTCCCCTCCTGGCTCCGCCCTCTGCCCGCTGCCACACCTCCAGCTACCTCTTCTGTTCTCCACACCTCCATTTCCCCCTTCCTCTCTTCTGCTGCTTCTTTCCCACTGTCTCATTCTTTTATTTATTGTTTTATTATCTATTATTTTTTTTTATTTATTTATTTTATTGGCTGTGTTTGGTCTTTTTTTGCTGTGCGCAGGCTTTCTTTGGTTGCGGTGAGAGGGGGCTACTCTTCACTGTGGTGCGTGGGCTCCTCATTGCCGTGGCTTCTCTTGTTGCAGAGCACTGGGCTCTAGGCACGTGGGCTTCAGTAGCTGCAGCACATGGACTCAATAGTTGTGGCGCACGGGCTTCGTTGTTCCGCAGCATGTGGGATCTTCCTGGAGCAGGGATCGAACCTGTGTCCCCTGCATTGGCAGGTGGATTCTTAACCACTGCGCCACCTAGGAAGCCCTCCTTCTTTTAGACCCTCCCTTTTGTTTCTTCAGCTTCTTGGCCCCAAAGTGAGTCCCTGGATTCAGGGTGTTGGAGAGTCTTTCATGTGTCTGTCACTCAGTGTGCCCGCCTAGGTGCCATCACTGGGACCACAGGCTCCAGAACTCCTGGGACTGTTACGTCGCAGTTATTTTGATTGTTTTGATTGGATTATCTTCTAAAATTTTCCACACCTAAGCCACATGTCACAGACATAGTCTGTTGCTATCGTTGATTGACTGATGGACTTAGAAAGGTTGATATGTGGATATTAACCATACACATATTTTTTAAACATTTTATTTAAAAATAATTGTAGATGCTCAGGAAGTTGTACCAAAAAAAAAAAAAGTACATGCACCTAGTCTCCCCCAGTGCTAACATTTTGCATAACTGTGGTACAATATCAAAAACTGGAAGTTAACATTGATACAAACCATAATGTTTATTCAGATTTCACCAGTTATAAATGCAGTCAAGTTGTGTGGAGTGTGTATATGTGTAGTTACATGCGATTGTATCACATGTGTAGTTTCATGTAACCACCACCACAATAAAGACACCTCTACCATCACCACAAGACTCCCCTGTGCTACCTTTTTATAGCCACACACCCCCTCCCCCTTCCCACATCCCTAACTCCTGGCAACCACTAATCTGTCCTCCATCTCTACAGTTATGTTATTTCATGAGTATTATATAAATGAAATCATGCAGTATGTATTCTTTAGAGATTGGCTTTTTACATTCAGCATAATTTCCTTGAGGTTCATCCAAGTTGTTACATACATCAGTTGTCCATTTCTTTTTGTTGTTGAGTAGTATTGCGTGTTTTGTTTAACCATTTACCTAATGAAGGACATTTGGATAGTTTCCAATTTGAGGCTATTATGAATAAAACTGCTATGAACATTCGTGGATAAGTTTCTGCATGAAAATAAGTTTTTATTTCTCTGGGATATATGCCCAAGAGTTCAGTTGCTGGATCATATGCTGAGTCCATTTTTAGTTTTAAAAGGAATTGCCAAAGTATTTTCCAGAGTGGCTGTACCATTTTTTTAGATTCCCACCAGCACTGTATGAATGATCCAGTTTCTCTGCATTCTGGTCATTATTTGGTGTCATCACTAATTTCTTTTCACCCTTTCTGATAGGTATGTAGTGATACTGCATTGTGGTTTTACTTTGCATTGAGCTGATGGCTGACATATTGAACACCTTTTCATGTGCTTCTTGGCCATCTGGATATCCTCGTCAACATCTGTTCATATATTTTGCCCATTTCAAATTGGATTTTGTCTTTTAATGTTGAGTTTTGAGAGTGCTTTATATATTCTAGATATGAATCCTTTGTCAGATATATGACTGTAAATATTTCCTCCCAGTCTGTGCTTTGTCTTTTCATTCTCTTAATAGGGTCTTTTGCAGAGTAAGACTTTTTAATTTTGATGAGGTCAAACTTAGTTTTTTCCTTTCATGGATTGTGCTTTTGGTATCAAGTCTCAATTCTTTCCCTAGTCTTAGGTCCCCAAAATTTTTCTTCTGGTTTTGTTTTTCTAGACATGTTATAGTTTTATCTTTTACATTTAAGTCCATGATCCATTTGAGGTTAATTTTTGTGTAAGCGTAAGGTTTAGGTCAGGGTTCACTGGAGGGTGGGGGGAGTGGTATGAATATCTAATTGCTCCAGCACCACTTATTGAAAGGCTGTCTTTCTCCTTTTGAATTGCTTTTGCTCCATTGTCAAAAATTATTGGGGCTTTATGTGGCAGCCTGGATGGGAGGGGAGTTTGGGGGAGAATGGATACATGTATATGTATGGCTGAGTCACTTTGCTGTGCACCTGAAACTGTCACAACATTGTTAATCAGCTATACTCCAATAGAAAATAAAAGGTTTAAAAAAATTATTTGGGCATATTCATGTCAATCTATTTCTAGGCTGTCCATTCTATTTCACTAATGTGTGTGTCTATTCCTACACCAGTACCACAGTGTTTAATAACTATAGCTACACAATAAGACAACATTAGGAAGAATAAGTTTTCTCACCTTATTCTTCTTTTTCAAAATTATTTTGGCTATTGTAGGGTCTTTACCTTTCCCTATATATTTTAAAACATGCTTATCTATGCCTACAAAGAAATCTTGCTGAGATTTTGATAAGAATTGTATTACAACTACAGATCAATTTAGGGACAATTGACATCTTTACAATGTTGCATTTTCCACTATATAAACATAGTATGTCTCTCCAAGTATTTAGATTTTCTTTGATTTATTTCATCAGCATTTTATAATTTTAATCATACAGATCCTATACATACTTGTTACATTTATCCCTGAGTATTTCATTCCCTTTGGAGGAACTGTAAATAGTATTACATCTCTTATTTCAGTTTCCACTTACTCCTTATCAGTGTATAAAATATAATTGATTTTTATGTGTTGATTCTGTATCTGATGACCATGCTGAACTCAGTTAGTTCTAGGAACTCTGTAGATTCCTTGGGATTTTCTACATAGATGGTCATGTCATCTACAAATAATGACAGTTATATTCCTTCTTTTCTAATTTGCATGTTTTTCATTTCTTTTTCTTGCCTTATTACAGTGGCTATAACTTCCAGTACTATACTGAATAAGAGTTGCGAGAGTAGACATTCTTGTCTTCTCAATAGTAAAAGAAAAGCATTCAAGTTTTTACCATTAATTATAATGTTAGTTGTGATTTTTTTTTTTTTTTGTAAATGCTCTACATGAAGTTGAGGAAGTTCTGCTCAATTCCCAGTGTACTGAGAGTTTTTATCATAAATAGATACGGAATTTTGTCAAATGGTTTTTCTGCATTGATTTATATAATCACATGACTTTAGTTTATTCTGTTTGCTTTAGAATTATTTTGCTCTTCCTGCTAGTTTATTTTTTTTATACATTTATTTATTTATTGGCTGCATTGGGTCTTCATTGCTGCACACAGGCTTTCTCTAGTTGTGGTGAGCAGGGGCTATTTGTGGTGCATGGGCTCCTCATTGCAGTGGCTTCTCTTGTTGCAGAGCACAGGCTCTAGGCATGTGTGGGCTTCAGTAGTTGTGGTATGAGGGCTCAATAGTTGTGACTCACGGGTTTAGTTGCTCAGCGGCATGTGGGATCTTCCTGGACCAGGGATTGAACCTGTGTCCCCTGCATTGGCAGGCAGATTCTTAACCACTGTGCCACCTAGGAAGTCCCCCTGCTAGTTTACTGAGGTAGAAAATTAGATTATTGATTTGAGAGCTTTCTTCTTTTCTAGTATAAGTATGATAAGTGATATAAATTTCCCTCTTAGCACTGCTGTATCCCACAAATGTTGATATGTTGTGTTTTCATTTTAATTCAGTATGTAAGTTTTGTTGTCGTTGTTGCTTCTTTTCAGACTTTCTCTTTGACCTATGGGTTATTGAGAAGTATATTATTTTATTTCCAAGTGTTTAGAGATTTTCCTGCTGCCTTTCTGTTACTGATTTCTATTTTGACTCCATCATGGTCAGAGAACACACTCTTATGATCTCAGTTCTTTCCAACTTATTAAGGTTTATTTTATAACACTGGTATGGGTATCTTGTTGAATGTTCCATAGGCCCTTTAAAAGTGTTTGTGTGCTGCTCTTGTTGGCTGGGGTGTTACCCATTACACTTCTTCTTTCCTTTCTGGAGGTCCCAGCCTTCTTCTGTTATCATTTTCTTTATGTCTAGAGAGTTTTGCTTAGCCATTCTCTGATGATAGGTTTGCTAGCAATAAATTCTCTTAATTTCCTTCATCTATGAGTGTCTTTATTTCCCCTTTATTCCAGAACAATAGTTTTACCAGATATTAGATTCAAGGTTGACAGTTCTTTTCTTTCAGCACTTGATAAAATGTGCCACTTCCCTCTCACCTCCATGGTTTCAGATGAGAAATTCACTGTTATTCAAATTGGTATTCCTTTATAGGTAATATATCATCTCTCCTTGGTTGTTTATAAGACTTTTTGTCTTTAGTTTCCAGAAATTTAATTATGCTGTGTCTCAGAGTAGATTTCTTTGGGTTTATTCTGTTTGAAATTCAGCTTCTTGACTCTGTAAATGTATGTCTTTCATCAATTTGAGGAGGTTTTCAGATATTTTTTCAAATACTCTTTCAATCTCATCTGCTTTCTCCTCTAATTCTGGGAGTCCATTAATATGAATATTAGATTTTTTGTTATTGTCCCACAGAACACTGAGGCTCTGGGTTCTGTTTTTGTTTGTTTGGGGGTTTTGTTTGGTTTTTGTTTTGTTTTGTTTTGTTTTGTTTTTTTGAGTTTTTCTTTCTTTTTTTCTTTTTTTTTAAAGTCTACTTTCTCTCTGTTTTTTGGATTGACAGAATTCTATTGATCTGTCTTCAATTCTATCCTGTCATGTCCACCTTACTACTGGGTCTAGCCAACAAGTTTTTCATTTCAGTTAGGATATTTTCAGTTCTATAATTTCAATTTGTTGTTTTTTATATATAAATTCTACTTCTTTATGGAATGTTCTGTTTTTTCATTTGTTTTAAGATAAAATTGATTATTGAAGTATTTTTATGACAGCTGCTTTAAAATCTTTGATGATTCTAACATCTGATTCATGCTAGTATGAGCATCAGTTGATTGTCTTTTCTCACTCAAATTGTGGCTTTCCTCATTCTTGGTATTATGAGTGACTTTCAGTTGTATCCTGGACATTTTAGTTATTATGTTAGAGACCCTTGATCCTATTTAAATCTTCTATTTAAGCATATAGTTATCCTGTTTAGGTTTGGTTGGAGGTCCTGGCATTCTTTTGTGGACTTTAGTTCCAATGACAGTTTTGTTTCCTGAGCCCTTGCAATACTATTCTGGTCTGCTTCATTCTTCTGGGGTTCCCACCCAATCCCTGCTAACTCTGTCTGCAGGGCAGGAAGGTACTTTCCTGGCTGCCTTCTGTTGCTGAGTAACCTTCTAGAGGATCAGAAGCCACTACGCCTGAGTCTCTATGCCATTGGGTGAAGAAGAGAGAGACGCAGGCCTTCACTGCTGCCACTGCTGTAGGCAGATCAGACCGTTCACTAGCCTAGGTTGTGGATCAAGGGCTGGAATAGCTAATGGCTTGGATTGTGAAGTGGATTTGGGGGCGTTTTGCTAGATCTCTGCTGAACTTCCCCAGCCAGGTCCTCTGGAGAAAGAGAGAGAAGGCTTTCTTAGCTGCTTTTGTCTATTCCTGTTGTAGGTTCTGGGTTGCCAACCTCTCCTGGACCCCTTCTGGGGTCCATAGGAACTCATTACATTGTCATTTGTCATTTAGCCAGTCCATCTTCCTTCCAGCCTTCAGAGTCTATTGTCCTCTGTTGAATAATTTTCAGGGTGTTTAGTTCTATTTAGTGGGCAATAACTTTAGTTATATTTAGTTACATTTAGTAAGGAAAAATGAGTATGCTCCATCTTGTTTTGAAACCAGAAGCCTCAGGCACATATTTTTAACCATCAAAGAGATCTATTTCCATTTATTTCTTAGCAAAATCTCCAGAATTCAATACTTATTCAAAAAAAAAAATTTTAGACCCATAAATCTTGCTGCTGGAGATGTTTGTAGAAAATCATCCAAAGGATACAAAATATCTACCTAAAGGCCATCTGGGTCGAGGCTTGTATTAGTTTCCATGCACTGCCACAACCGGACAATGCAGACAGGGGGGCTTATCCAGCAGAGATCTATTTTCTAATAGTTCTGGAGGCTGGAAATCCAGGATTAACGACTTAGCAGGTTTGATTTCTCCTGAAGCCTTTCTCCTTGTCTTGGCCGCCTTCCCTGTGTGTCCTCACATGGTCTTTCCCCTGTGCGTGCATCTCTCTCTTCCTTTAAGGACACTGGTCTTATTGGATTAGGGCTCCACCCTCATGACATCATTTAACCTTAATTACATCTTTAGAGGCCCTGTCTCCAAATACAGTCCCATGAGAGGGTTAGAGCTTCAACGTATGGATTTTCATGCATAATAAGACTTCTTGGGCTACGAGAAATAGAAACCCATGCAAGCTAGTTCAGATGTTCACTACCCGTTCATGTATCGAATGGAAGTTGGTAAGGGTTTCTCCTGGAACCCCCCAGGCAGGGAGTATAGTTGGACCTCAGCAAGGGAGAGAACCAGAGACTGGAAACCATCTGGAATTAAGGCAGCTACTCTCACTCTGTCTCTCCCTCCTCTCTGCTCCTCTCTTCACGTCTCCACCCTCTTTCTCTGCAGATGGGTTTTCTCTGCTTTTCTGCACATGGTAGAAAGTGACAGCCCACATCACCCCATCTGTCCCCTCAGATCAAGCGCCATCAGAAACAGTCTAGAATAGCTGCATCTGAAATCTAAATTCCTGAGAGAGAGAATCCGACTAACCAACTTAGTCTGATGCCACAGCTAGGCCAGCCCACTGTGGCCCGAGGCAGGGCTCTGTCTCCTACTGCCTCCTGCAGCCTAAGGGCAGACAGCCTGTTCCAAGGATGGCATCCCCAGAGTCTATGCTGCTGAAGAAATGGGGAGAACCCATGAGTGCAAGAAAATCTTATGCACACTTAATTAACTAATAATTGTGAGCTAGGTAAAAACATGAGAAATGTTAAGTGAAAAAGCAGAATGCATTTCACTTCTGTGTTCTCTAGGATTACAACTAAGTTAAAATATGTATCCTATAGACAAAGATCAGAAAGAATAAACAAGTAATATAATTACTGTGTTACAGGATGGCATGATTTTTTATTTTTTTCAAAAATTTCTCAATTTATGTTAGTTCACTGCTTTGAGTAAAACAAAACGAGAAACTGATCTCTCCATGGGGCAGCATTTCTTTCAGAACTAGGGGCTGCATGAACTCCCCTTGGTTACCCTGTGAATCGTTCCTGTGGTTCTTCATCCCTCTTATCCTGGCCTATGGGAGAAAGTTCAGTAATATGACTTTGTTATGTTAAAGTGACACACAAAGACTGTCACTTTAGCTTCAAGGTCATACACTTAGAGCAAAGATGGCAAAGAGGGTACATCTCAAATGTCAAATTCAAGTGACTGATTGATTAGTAGAGCCTATGTTGAGACAAATCATGAAAGATCAGCAGAAAATATGTCTTGGTCAATTAATAATGTCTGCCAGGGTTCTAGGAAGGAGAATTGGACACATGTGCAATCCATTCTCCATCCTTGATTTTTGACCACTCATCCCTCTTGCTCCAACCTCACTCTGCAAAGGTTTAAGTCTTCTCATACCCTTTTCTCATGACTTGTTTCTCCTTCCAGATTATCACCTTTAGGGACTACCTACCCATTGTGCTAGGTGATGAGATGGAGAAGTGGATCCCTCCATACCAAGGCTATAACAAATCTGTGGATCCCCGAATTTCCAATGTCTTCACCTTCGCCTTCCGCTTTGGCCACTTGGAGGTCCCCTCCACTGTATTCCGCCTGGATGAGAATTATCAGCCATGGGGTCCAGAAGCAGAGCTCCCCCTGCATACCCTCTTCTTCAACACCTGGAGGATAGTCAAAGATGGTATGTCCTTTCAGGGAAGCACTGTCACCAGGCTCTCTCACTCTGCAGCCTGCTTCTAGGGAAACCTGGCTTGGCAGTCAGACTTCAGGCACTTCCTGTGTGACCTTGGGCAAGTGAATTCACCTCGTTGAGGCTCAGTTTCTTCATCCATAGAATGGGGACAATAATAATACCTATCTCACTAAGGTGTTAAAAAAAAATAGAAATATATGTATAAAGCACCCTACAGTGGTTCCTGACACCTAGGAAGTGGTTACTAAATATTATTTATTATTCTTTCTTTCCTCTGCTGGCCTTTAAGGTGCCAAGTTTTCCCTGCTTCCTTTCCCTGCCTCAGGCTCCTCTGATCACTGCAGAAAGAATTCCTGGGTCTGGTAAATAAATTGCTCTTTTCTGCTCTCCTCTACGGCTTTCCACCTCCATTAAGTGCCAGAGGTTGGACCCAGCCCCCCTTTATCCTGAGCTGGGCTGTGTGGCTTTACTTGGGGCCTCACAAGTCAGGGCATTTTCTAGAGATTTCTGCCATCTCTTCCCATGCTGCACAGTTCCTTGCAGGAACATATGGAGGAGAAGGAGCCAACTCTCTGAACCGGAGCTTGGAAGAAACCCTGAAGCTTATGCTCATGCCATCACCCCAGGATGGCAGGCGGCCTGGACTGGCCCTCAGCCCCCAGCATACTCTGCGGGCTGCACTGTGCTATTCTCTCCCCGCTTCCAGCCTGAGAGATGCCGTTGGCCCTTCTTTCACCTGAGAAGGAGAAAATGTCTGGTGCAGGGAGCAGCCGGCAGTGGAAGATGTCCCCAGCTGCCCCCATCCCCAGCATGGCCTCTGGGTCTCCCTTGCAGGTGGAATTGACCCCCTGGTGCGGGGCCTGCTGGCCAAGAAGTCCAAAATGAAGAAACAGGATAAGATGATGACTGGTGAGCTGCGCAACAAGCTTTTCCAGCCCACTCACAAGATCCACGGCTTTGACCTGGCTGCCATCAACATACAGCGTTGCCGGGACCATGGGATGCCTGGTGAGTGGTCCTAGGGTCCAGCTGGGCCTGGGGAACTTTTAGCTACTTTCTGAAGTTCCAAGGGACTCTCTTCTATAGCCCTGAGGAGCTGATCACTTCTAAAACAGAAGGCAAAGCGGCCCATTATTTTTTTTTTTTTACTGTGCCACGCAGCATGTGGGATCTTAGTTCCCCAACCAGGGATCAAAGCCGTGCCCCCTACAGTGGAAGCACAGAGTCTCAACCACTGGACCGCCTTCAGAGACGGCATTCCACCTCTGGATGGAAGTCCAGAGATGCCCATTTTTAAAACTCACTGTGCTCATCTGTGAGATGGAATCTTCCACTCTCCCTAAGGCAGAGACCAGGGAACATATCTGGTACTATCTTTGAGCACCTCAAATGAAAGAGATCAACAACTGACTTGTAAAACAAGTTTAAAAGTCCAGAAAAAATATTAAGAAAAGGATAACAGAGGGAGAACAGCAACTATTGGCTCTCCCTAAATGTAGTACTTAAAAGCCAGGCTGCCTGGGTTCAAATCTCCGCTCTGCCCCTTCTAGTTATGTGACCTTAGGCAAGTTACTTAACATCTCTGTTCTTCAGTTTACATGTGTACAGTGCTTAGAATAGTGCCTGGACCCACAGTAAACGCCATATAACCTACTAGCCCCCTTGAAGGTTAAGTGCCACAGTATAAAACAATGGCTCACTGCCTGCCCTATCCCCAGGGCTGTGAACGCAGACTTTTGGGGGCTGATGGAACTGGAGTGGGCACATCCGCAAAGGGGATGAGTCAGCTCCAGCCTCTCCGCCCTAGGGTACAACTCCTGGAGAGGCTTCTGTGGCCTCTCACAGCCCCAGACGCTGAAGGAGCTGCACGCCGTGCTGAAGAACAAGGTGCTGGCTGAGAAGTTACTGGATCTCTATGGGACCCCTGACAACATTGACATCTGGATAGGGGGCAATGCTGAGCCCCTGGTAGAAAGGGGCCGGGTGGGGCCTCTCCTGGCCTGCATCCTGGGGCGGCAGTTCCAGCAGATCCGCGATGGAGACAGGCAAGTGAGACCTCAGCGGGGAGGGTGGGGAGAGTGACCCTTCTCGGAGGCGGGTGGTGGGCATCCTGCAGGAGGACTGATGCCAGACCTCAGCACGTTCCTGGTGACCTCCTCCCTTCCCCTTTGGCAGAGTGGGGAGGGGCCAACCACTGGGCTGTATGGAGAGACCCTGCCTCTGTCTCTGCAGATTCTGGTGGGAGAACCCTGGGGTCTTCACTGAGAAGCAGCGGAACTCCCTAAAGAAAATGTCCTTCTCACGCCTTGTCTGTGACAACACCCACATCACCAAGGTCCCGCGGCATCCCTTCCAGGCCAACAGCTTCCCCCATGGCTTTGTGGATTGCTCAGCCATTGATAAGCTGGACCTCTCACCCTGGGCCTCCGTGGAGAATTAGGGGCCTGGACTCCACAGCCTCCCACACTGGGCAGCAAAGCTTCCCTTGATCCACGATGCCATTTCAAGCAAGCTCAGTGACCCGGTCCCTTAGAGCTCCATACCCAGTCCCAGCCGTTCTTTCCGGCGGGGTCTCTCTACCCTCCCTGAATGCACACCTCGCTCAAGCGCCAGCTGCCTGGGCCTCTCCAGCTCTTCCTCTTGAATCCATCCTCTCTGCCTGCAGAAACCCTCCTTTCTGACAAGACTGAGACCCTCCAAGATGTCTTCCATCTAGTTTGCCAGATGTCAGCCACCCTTTCCCCTGAATGAGTCTTGGCTGAGGCCGCGGCCTTTACACACGTCTCTCTTTTCCCCTTGAACTAGACTGTAAACTCCTTGAGCCGGGGACGTCAGCCGGCTTCCAAGTGTGTCCCATGGCCCCCAGCACAGTGCTTAGCACACAGTAAGTGCCCAATAAACATCTGGTCATTGACTGCAGATGCGGGCAACGACCTTGTTCTCGTCTGGAAGGCAAGCCTTGGAACCATTACCAAATAAGAAACTAGATGGTTACAGTTCAGACGTGTCTCACCACCAACAGGTCGTGTGCGTGAGTCTGTGGGGTGAGAGGGCATGGTTTGCTGGAATTTCAGAGTGCCCCCAAAGTAAAGGGGGAGGCAAGGAGCTCCTGGGAAAAGAAGCCATGGCCGTGGAGTGGCAAAAGAGTGCTCAGGGCAGAGCCATAGGGTCAAAGAGCGGGGAAATCCAAGCCTGGATTCCCCCAGAGCTAAAGTTAATTTCCCTTCCAGGGGTCCTTTGGGGAAGTACCTTCTTCTAGGCCAGTCCTTCAAGCCTGTGAGGCCTTTGATGGGCAGCTCCAGAATATTCCTAGTGATGCCGCATATCCATGAGTTCTTTTAAAATGACCCTCCTGGTTAAGGTCAGCCCAGCCAGGGCCTCCAGATCCCCCGACTGAGGGGCAGGGGTGGGAGGCATTTAGCCATCCTGTGGGAAAAGCCCAGGAGCCAGAAGGCCTGGGCTGCGGCTCTGGTCTGGCGCCGTCTTCTCTGAGGCCTCGGATGAGTCCCTTAACCTCACTAAACACCCCCCTCGTCATGGGTGGAATGGAGCTGAGTAGTATTTATCCTGCGAGGGTGAGGTGCTCGTGTCGCCTGGGGCTCCTATGGGTACATGAGCCCAGCATCCTGCATCCTTTCAGGCTCCTGCTGTGGGTGCCCCTCCCCAGATGTGGGAAGGAGGGAGGGAACGGGGAGGGAACGGGGAGGGAACGGGGAGGGAACCCACCCGTCAAATAGAGGAATTAAGTTCCAGGCAAGATTATTAGGGAAATATGCTCCTTCCCCTCCCTCAGCCCAGTCTGCTGTCCCAGTCTGGGGACGTGGCCACGTGAAAGCAGGAGTGAGAAGGGGTCTACTGTCCTGGGGCCTCTGAGCCACTGTGCCAGCTGTAGGGATGCAGGGTCCAGAGGTGTCCTGTCATCTGGGGAGGGAACTACCTTCCCATCACCCCTCTGCTCTTTCTCCTGCAGGAAAGTGTGTGTCCCCTCTATTTCCCTGCACTTGGCACAGGCCTGACATAGTGAATGTGTAGCAAATACTTCCCAGAACAATGCATGAACGGAAGGGCTTGGTGACCACAACTCCTGCTCTCTGGGGAAGGGGAGGGAAGAGGGTCTGCTTGGTTTGGCCTGGCCCCCAGGCTTCTAAGAACTGACTGCCTTCCCTGTATAAATTAGCCAAAGGCGGACTCCTGGATACACTGACCCCCAGTTCAGAAAGGGCCCTGAAGTACAGACCACCCTGGTTCAAGTTCAGAGCCCAGAGCAAGCCTCATGGTGAGGGTCCAGCCCCACTGCAGACACAAAGCAAAGATCATCAGCGGTGCTTTATTATCATAACCATCAGGTACAAACAAATGGTACAAAAGGGGCAACGGGCCCAGTTCCTCTCCAGGCAGACTCCTGTGAATAAGCAAGAGACCAGGGTGAGGAAGAAAAAGGGGAGCCATGGAATGAGCCTGGCCCGCCTGGGCCCCTCACTCAACCCACGCACAGCCCGACTGCTAACAGCCACTCCTCCGGGGTCGCCAGTTCACCTCTGCTGGTTCACCACTGTCCAGGTATAAGCTCCACAAGGGCAGAAATGGTGTCTGACGTTTTCTATATGTTTCCCATGCCTGGCTCAGTGCCTGGCAGGTCGTAAGTGCCCAATAAACCAAGTACTAGAGGATGCAAACGGACCCTCTAAGGAGCCATGATAGCTGTTATTTACAAAGAAGAAAATTCAGGCTTAGCAAGGTTGAGGAACCTGTTCAAGGTCACACAGCCGGTGAGCTGCAGAGGCAGGATCTGAACCCAAGCAGCCTGGCTCTGAGCTCGTGCTCCTCACCAACCCACTCTGCTGCCTTCCACGTACTGAGCACATAAACAGCAAACACACACCCGCAAATACACAGCACAGGAAACACGACCCGTGTTCCCATGCAAGACACACACACGAAATGCAATTTATATTCACGGCACACGTGCACGTGCCCACGCATGCGCGCGCGCGCGCACACACACACACACACACACACACACAAATGAATGTCTAGTCGCTGGTGTTTTGGGCTGGCACCCAGATCAAGGATGGGCTCGCCTAGGGAAGGGAAATCTCTGTGGTTCCAACGGGCCAGACCGGCGATGCCCAGCCTTCACCTCACCGCTGCACCGCCTTACCCAGACTCTAGTTCTTGTCCCTCCAGGGAGCCAAGTCCAACGCAGGGAGTGTGCTGCAGTTGACAAAGTCCCGAGGGAATGTGTTGGACATGAAGATGTTGTTCTTGGACACGACGGTGATGCCTGTGTTGTCGCAGATGATGCGGGGCAAGGAGATCTTGGCCAAGGCCCGCTGCTGCTGTGTGCTGAACACGCCCTTGTTCTGCCACCAAAACCTGCACGGGAACACCCGCGGCCATCGTGCCCAAGGCCCTCCTGGGCAGGGAGGGCGTCCGCTGGCTGGAGCTGCTCGTGGATGACAGAGGACCACGGCAGACACCAGCCCCACAGCACGGGACAGGTCCAGGCCCTCGGGCAGCCCGGGGGGTTCAAATAAGTAGAGCCCCCCTCACAGCTGCCCAGCTGCCTCCCCCTCTGCCCCCACACCCGCAGCCTCCGGGCACCACTGATGACAGACGGGGAGCCGGGCCCACACTCGTTCGCGAGGCCCTGGGCCCTGAGCCAGCGCTACATCCACGTGGTGAAAGAGGATCTTGGGGTGGTTTACAATTTGTCCACCCAGAGAGGGACACCTTTTTTAAATTTCCCCAAAGATGCAGTTCAGGTCAGATGAGAACTGGGTGTGATAGATGTCAGGGCCACAGTGAAATGAGAGTAGGCACCACGGTGGGGAAGCAAGGATGGGACCTTTCAGTAGAGACTGGTGGCGCCGCGACTGCGGCCCCAGACCTGGAGAAGAAGAGGCTAAGAGTGGCATTTTCTCTCTTCCCTCCTTTACAACGAAGGGTCCAGGTCCCCAACTGATTCAGGGCACATTAGGGATGACCTTGAGGCTTCCCAGAACACACTGGAAAATCACGGACTCCTTCTAGCAGGAGGAAGCTGGGGCCCCCCGAGGGTCAGGGACAGGCCCACCACCCTGCAACGAGCCTGAGCTGCTCGGCCTCCCTCCTCACCGATCACCATCACGGAGCTTCCTGAACTGGGTCCCGATGAGGCAGGCGAGGAGCGGGCCCACGCGGCCTCCGCTGTTCAAGGGCTCGGCCACGCCGCCCATCCAGATGTCGATGTTGTTGGGTGTGCCGTACTGGGCCATCAGCTTCCTCGCCAGGTCCAGGTTCTTCAGGACTGTGCCCAGCTCGCCCACCGTGCTGGGCTCCGGGAGCCCGCAGAAGCGCCTCCAGGCATTGTACCCTGTATGGGGGGGAGGGGACAGGTGGCTGTGGGTGGGTCCCAGAAAGGCCACCTTCCTGACACAGTGAGGCCATGCACTGAGGTACATGACAGAGGGGAGGACACAGAGGGACTGCTGCCAGGCTATAAACCCCCAGGGAACCCTGAACCCTTAGCTCCGGCCGCTCCAGGAGCCTGCGGACAGCTGGGTCTCTCCAGGAGCCTCTGTCTTCCCCCTGCCCTCCCACCCTAAAGTAAATCCTAAATTGCCATAACTCCTGCTGGGTCCAACAACAGGTGCAGCTCCTCGCCCCCTGTGGAGATGTCAGACCCACGCCAGGTGCGGTGTCTGGAAGGATCAGCCACACCAGCTGTCCCAGGAGACAGGCATGGGCATGGCATGCGGCTGATCTGGGCTCTGATTCCAGCTCTGTCATTGACTTGGCTGGAGAACCGGGTGGATTCTGAATTTCTCCAAGCCTCAGTTTCCTCATCAGTAAAATGGAATTGATAATAATCTCAATAATCTCTTCCCCTCAGAATTCATGTAAGATGAAGCAAAATGAAATGTGATGGAGACAGAGTTTCAGACGGCGGCGGTGGGGGTGGGGGGGGCGGTCGGCTGCTGCTACTATGGTGATGCGCTAAGCTGGAGGGTTACAGCAATGCAAAGGAGGCGGGAGGCACTGGAAATGGGGCAGATGGGCCCAGGGAGAGGTAGGGGCCTGACCTCAGACTGCATCCTAAGAGCAAGGTGCTGGGGGTGCCTGGAGAGGGCAGGCCCTGGAGTGGGAAATGGGCTGGGGCCAGGGAGACTCCCACAGCCCCTCACCTGGGAGGCCATGGTCCCGGCTGCGTTGCATGTTTAGAGCGGGCAGGTCCAACCCGATCCTCATGACCTGCTCAAACAACCGCTCCCGGATCTCATCCACCACAATCTCGTTCTGGCGATTCAGCTTCGCAGGGGTGGCCATAAGGCCCCGGAGGATGGGGTCAATGCCACCTGGGACAAGAGGAGCAGGGCAGGGGAAGGATCCGGCTCACTCTCAGAGCTCAGATTGGAGTAAGGTAGAACCGGGGGGATTGCAGAAGAGGGCTGGGCCCATGAGGCTCCTGATGTCAAGGTGTCCCCAGTGGATAGGTCCTCACTGAAGCTCTGAGGTCTCAGAGGATAATGCTATTCAGGCTTGCAAGGGTCAGGTGCTCCCAGCCCCTGGCCTCCTGGGTCACTGAGAATTACAACACACAAGAAGGAGCCAGCTCCTTACAAGCCATCTCCACCCAACTCTTCATTATTAGATGTGCAGGCAGAGTCAGGTGAACAGAAGCTAGAAAGTCAGATCAGATCCCCAAAGATGGAACAAAAGAGGATTTATTCCGCCCTAGCTCCCTGTGACCAAGCCCACCCCCACCCCATCCTCGGCTGCCAGCTCACTCACTCCTGGCTTAGGTCCCGCTCACCTTCCAGCACAACCCTCCAGCTGGCAAAAAAGACTCTGCTGAGCGGAACACGGGGGTTGGGCTGCATGGGCTGGTACCGATTGTTCAGGCGGAACATGAAGGGTTGGATGAGGGTGTGGCCATAGCGGAAGGCGTTGGTGAAGACGTTGGCGATGCGCGGGTCCACCGAGTCATTATAGCCGCGGTACTTGGGCAGGTACTTCCTCGTGGCCTCTGGCCCCAGCACCAGGGGCAAGTAATCCCGGTAAGTGATGATCTAAAGAAAAGTCACTCAGACTGGCCTCTCCACTCACCCCTCCCAGCAGATTCTTCGCCTGCTCCTGACTCAGGGGATCCCTCCCTCATATATGGCCAGGGATTTGCCTCCCACAGCACTGGATCTGGGTCTCACACAGTGGCACAGAGCTCTAGTGCTTGTCTGCTGTGTGACCTTGGGCCAGTTATTAACTTCTCTGAGCCCCAGTTCCTCAAATGTAAATTAAGGGTAATTACGCTGCCCTCTGCACTAAAGGAGTAAATAACAAAGGGCTTTGTTAGTCTTTTCAATAGCTCCCTTGCCCTTGTTACTTGGGGTCTCTTTTCTCTTACTAACTTATTAGCTCCTTGAGGGCAAGGGTTGTATCTCATTTCTCTTGAAATTACTCAGTGCCCAGCAAGTGCCTGGCTCACAGTAGGGTCCAATATATTGTCTGTAGAAAGGGGGGAAGCAAAATGGAAAAGGGTCACCCTAGGTGATTTCTCCCAGTGAAAAGAGAAGAGATGGAAGAGTCTCGCTCTAGATTCTAGACTCTGGAATTTCCTCTGAAGTTTAAACGAATCTCACTTAAGTTCTTAGTGCAAATCAAAAACTCACTCTCAGCACCAGCAACTCTCTCCCCTCCAGAGTCAAGGAATAATAACAAGGGGTGTGCGTGTGTGCGTGTGCGTGCGTGTGTGTGTGTGTGTGTGTGTGTGTGTGTGTGTGTGTTTATGTCTTGGGGAGAGGATGGGGATGCTGGAGCATCAAAAGTTGGGAGAAGGGAAATTCCCTGGCAGTCCAGCACTTAGGACTCTGTGCTTCCTCTGCAGGGAGCACAGGTTCAATCCCTGGTCGGGGAACTAAGATCCCGCAAGCCACATAGTGCAGTCAATAAATACATATAAAAATAAAGCGTTTAAACATTTCAAAAAAAATTGAGAGAACACCCCCCAGGGATAAGTGAGGATAAGGAGAGTGGGTGAGCTGCAAGAGAGCCATAAAGAAGAGGGAGTGTGTAAAGGAGCCAAGAGTGACGATGAGATAAAGGAAATGAGAAGCATTTACTGAACAGCTACTATGCACCAGGCACTTTAGACCCACCTGTTTAAACCTCCCAGTACCATTCCCAGTGGACAGGAAAGCAGAAAGGAGAGCAAGCCTGGGAAAGAGGGGATGGCAAGTGGCCACCCTTGTCAGCCAGGTGTTTTCATACTTAGTATCTGCCAGGTGTTTTCATACGTGTCCTTTCATCCTTACAGTATCATGGATGAAGAAACTGAAGCTCATGAGGGTTAATCTGCATAGCTAAGATGTGGCAGATGCATGTTTGGATCCCAAATCTGCCAACGCTTGGCCTCACCGACGTGCAGGACTGCCTACCTGGACCATGGCTCCCACGATCTTTCGGGCTTCCTGATAGAGCCTCTCTCCATTCCAGCGGGGGTTCAGCCTCTTCAGCTTTGTGGCCAGCCGGTTGTGCTCCCGCAAAAAGAGCGTGTGCATGGAGGTGAGCTCAGGCATCTCACTCGAGCGGGAGTCCCCTTGGGGAAGAGAAGGCTACTGTCAATCCTCAGACCTCCCTCCCCGAAAGGACTTGCTCCCGTGAAACTCCCTCCCAAGCCAAGACTTTAAATGCCTCGTGCCCAGCCCTCCTTTCCACCATCTTTCCACGCTATGCTCAGCTTACACCTCCTCTAGGAGGCCTCCGTTGATGCCCTGGTCCACCATAATAGCTCCTCCTCTCTTTAGCAGCACGGCGGGTCAGAGAGACTCGTTCACTAAGCATCAGATCTGACACAAGACTTGCCATCTTCCCATACCTGAGACTGGTAGCACCTTGAGGACAAGGACCATGGCTTGTGCCTTTTGGTGTCTGACCCTCCCACCCAACGTACACAGAGACACACGGATTTAACACAGAGACTGGTACAAAATAGGAGATACATGAACACTGTTTGATTGACTTATTGTCTTGATTCAGGGAAGGCCAAAAAGTAGCATGCATGTTGGCTCTCCCTATTTTCCTGTTCCCGTGAGACACAGCGAATGATCACAGCCCTCTCTCCTGCTAAAATTGGATGCAACCTCAGAATCCTTCTTAACACAGGACTCTGAGCCACGAACATCTGCTCAGAGCTGCCATCCCCACCTTACTGCATGCTAATTGTGCAGCCTACTCAGGGGAGGAGCCAGGGCACAGTCCACACGTGAGACTGTTCAAAAGAACCAAGTGAGACCCTCTGATCCCTCTAGTCCTCCCCTCAACCTGCTCTGGAAGGACCAGAGGGTTAGGGACAGGCCCATTTCTGCAGGACACTGGGTTCAGTCCTCCCCAGCTCTAAAGGAAGGAAATTCTCTGAGAGCAGCTTTTCCTTCCCACAACTTGACAGAGGTCATGACCATGCAGGCTGGGAACATGTGGCCCAACACCATGTGGAAGCCGAGGACTGCTGCTCTCCCCCCACTAGCCCAGAAAAGCCCCCCCTGGTGTTGACCTTGATTCTCCTTTCCACAGGCCCTGACTTTGATTCTCCTCCCCAGGACCCAACCACGAGAAGCCACCAGGAGGAGAGTTTGGGAGGCCAGAGAGAAGGGCCTCAGACCCACTGTTGGGTTGCAGTTAAAAACACTGTAAAATTTCTGGGCACGGCCACCGTCACTGCCCTAACCATATCCCCAGGACTGCCAGTTGTTTAAATCGAAAATCCCACCCTATCTTATTACAGGGAATTAAGGTGGATAGGTGATGATGTTCTGGAGCAGCTCTGTCCAATAGAACTTTCTGCATAGATGAAATGGCCTACAGTTGAGCTGTCCTACATGGAAGCCACTTGCCTATGAGGCTATTGAGCACTTGGAACATAGCCAGTGCAGCGGAGGAAACGTGCTTTTACTTTAAGTTAATTTAAATTCACTTACACGCAAATGAAAATAGCCATGTGTGGCTAGTGGCTACCATATTGGATACTGTGATTCTAGAAGGGGAGGGTGCCATGATGCTCTCTGTGCCTTGAGTTCCCTGTCCCTGGAAGTCCTCTCTCCCAGAGTCCAAAGGAAAAGAAAGCAACGGAGAAAGGGCTGGACAGATGGACAGAGGCTCCCTGGCCATCCCTGAGTCTCCTTCTTAGGCTTGGGTTTTTTGTTTTTGTTGGTATAGGGGTTTCGTTTTGGTTTTGCCTTTCTGGTTCCATCCAACTTGTTACCAAGGCAACTGGATTAATATCGTGAAGTTGGTGAGGACAGTCTCTCTCTAAGTGCAAACAGAGGCCCTCTGTGGCTCCAGCAGGGGGCACCCCTGTGTCCGCCCAGGTTCCTGCCCAGGACTGACCTGCCAGGAAGCAGCGGATGCGCGCAGAGCGGTTGGTGAGGAGGCAGGGGTCATGGTGCAAGGTATCGAAGGGCAGCAGGGCCCGGCCGTTGTCGCGGAAGCGGGTGTTGACGGCCAGCAGCCCCAGCTGGTTGGTCTGGTTGCGCAGCTTCAAGGCCAAGGGGTCCTCGCTGCCGTACACCATGCTGGCGTCCACGAAGGACGTGAGCGTGTTGATCTGGTTGCGGATGGTGATGTTGCCCCCTGTGCAGGCGGGGCTGGAGCGGAAGAAGGGGAGGCAGTCACGTCGGTTCTTGATGCGGGGGTCATTGGGCGGGATCTGCAGCACAGAGAGAGGCCCGGCGGGCTCGCCGAGGGCAGGGACAGAGGTCAGCAGTGGCTCTCCCCCGTCCACCATCCCGCAGGCCTCAATTCCCACCTCGGAAGCAGCCTGGAGCTCAGGACCAGAAGGGAGGGCAGCCCAGACACTAAAGTGGAGGTCCTCTCAGCCCCCTCAGCGGGCAGGAAGGCCTCTCAAGGCCCCCAAGGGATGAGCCTGAGGTTCCACCCGCAGAGCGCCTCTGAGCTGGACAGGTGATGACTAGGACGCTGATGTGGGGGATGTGGGGCCCCCTGGAGGGGGGCTGGCCAGTCCTCTGACCCCTCCCCCCAAGCCTCCTTTCTCTCCTCTTTTCTGTCTTTGGTCCTCCCTCCTCTGTTCTCTGAATCTGGCCTCTGTACTTTCCGTGGGCCTCCTCTTCCTTCTCCTTTCCTCTCCTGTCTCTGTCTCTTCCCTGCCGCTTTCCTGGCTCTCACTCTGACCCCTGTCTCTCTCTCCCCTCTCTCGGATCCTCCTTCCTTCTCTCCTCCTCTACCTACTCTGCACATGCCTCAGCCGGGGAGTCCACTCTCAACCTTGCTCCAACCCCACAGCCCAGGCTTTCTGTGATATGGGCTTGGGGAGAGGGGGCCCCTGAGTGCACACAGAGGTTTGAGGGACAGAGGGAAGGTCCTCAGCCCAGAGGGGTGGGGGTGGGGGGTCAGGGTGAGCCTTACTGGGAGTGGGGGAAGGAAAGTTGGGCACGGAGGGAGGTGTTCCCTTCCGGGAACGATGCCCATCCCCCCAGCCCCGAAGGCAGGGGGTGGGGCAGGGAGGGAGCACCTTGAGCGGGAAGCAGGGCGGCTGCTGCAGGCAGCTGGTCTCGCAGTTGAGGCCAGTGAGGAAGGAGACATGGGCGGCCGGCTCGGGGGTGAAGTCGAGGTCGTGGTCGAGCAGCTGGCCCCACTGCATGAATATGAGCGCGCGCTCCTGGTCCGGGGTCAGCTTCTCCGTGGGGAAGCGCACGATGGCGTTGGAGACGGCGCGCGCCTGCAGGACACGGGGCGTCAGGAGCTGCGGCCTCCGCCGGGCCGCGCCCCCTCCGCGGGCCAGCGCTCACCAGGGGCACCCGGAAGCCGCTGCGCTTGACCTGCGGCGTCCAGCCGAAGGGCAGGGAGAAGCCGTCCTCGTACTCGGCGGGCAGCCAGCGCGCAAAGGCGCGGTTGGAGGCCCCCAGCGTGGGGCTGCGCCTGCGGGGCGGGAGGCGGACAGGACGCTGACACAAGGTGCCGGGACACACACACCCCCCTCGCCCCCCAGCCACCTTCCGCCCACCGAGGGGCCGCCCCCCAGCGGCCGCACCTGTTATTGCACTGCCCGGTGATGGTTCGGTACTTGTCCTTCTCTGGGCACCTCACCCCCAGGTCCTGGGAGGCGCAACCGCTAGTCTTGGACAGCAGATGCAGCTGGGCAGGCGTCAGCACGTCTGTGGGGCCGGGAAAGTAGGGGGCGAGTGGGAGCTGAGCCCCTATTTCCTATCCTCTGCTGGGGAGCCTTGGTTGGGGGGTGTGGTCTGAGGACATGGAAGGGATGCTAGGATGCCCCAGAGACTCCCTGGAAGGAGGGGTTGGGGGAACCGCTGGGAAGTGGCTGGGGTCACTAGGAGGGGTCGCTAGTGGAGGGAGGGGCTGGGGTTGTAGAGGGAACGGTACCCGTGACGTTGAAGCGGCCTTTCCAGAGGGGCCGCAGCTTCCTCTCCAGCAAGCCTAGGGCCACGTGCAGGTAGTCAGCAGCCCTCACAGCTGTCCTGGTGGCTGCCACTGGCTGCTTGAAGTAGGACAGGAGTTCCATGGGGCTGGCCAAGCCGCTGCGAAGCCGCTGCTTGATGCTGCTTGGGGGAGGGAGGAGGGAGGGCCAGAGAAGGGAGGCAGAGACACTCAGCAGAGCCCCAGCCCAGAGCTGTGGACACGAAGGACAGTGTGGACGGACCCACAGTCAGGAAGCAGGTTTCTCTTTTTAAACAGGGTATGGACCTGGAAGTCCAGAGGTGAGGCCATAGGAGGCATTGTTTTGAAACTGTTCTCACACCCAGAGATGAAAAGACTGACAGAGGGCCCCACCCCCATCCACAAATTCTCCGATGCCTGTTCCTTCTCTGAAAGGCCTGGGGCAGCCTTGACCAGGGCCCCACCTTTCCCGCCGCTCCTTGTAGGTTTTGTCCACTAGCCGCTTGGCCTCCTCCATGCAGGTCAGCACCACCGAGGTCTCCACTTCCCCCAGGACAGCTGCCCAGAATAGGGGTCCCAAGGTCAGGAATGGGCCCAGAGACCCCATCAGGCCCCAGGGCCCAGGTGGCTTACAGTGAGGAAAGGAATCCCCGGGACTCAGAACCACCCCCAACAGGTCACCTTTTCCCTCCTTTCTGAACCGTTACCTGGAGCGGCACCCTCCGAGGGCTGGAGCATGGTCAGAACAGCCAGGAGCCCTGTCAGGCCCAGGAGCAGCTTCATCACTGCAGCAAGACCCCAAGCCCAGTAAGTGTCCAAAGCCCACAGTGCATTTGGGAGAAGAGAGCCCCACATCCCACTCCTCACAGGCCCCTCACTCCCACCTTCACACCCCAGTGCCCCTTCCGTAGGTTCTGCCTACAGGTAGAGTCCAGAACCCCACCTCCAAATCTCCAGTGCTTCACCTGGCATTGGCATCACCTCTTCACTGAATCTGGACTAAGGGCTTTTATGTCCTCCAAGCTGGGGGAGGGGAGGGGCAGGGCAGATGAGGCCTGCCCCTGGGGACTGAACTCTCCTCCCCCACTGGGGCTGGGGTGCATAGAAAGAGCTTCCTGATATGGGAGAGATGGGCAGAAGAGGAGGGACCAGAACTGTCTCCAGCCTCTGAACTTAGCACCCCCAGAGTTTCTTAGCTTCCCATTGTGTGTCCAGACCAGTGCTTCCCCAGGGGGCACAGACAGTCAACCCCACCCCTCCAAAATTCTGGTTCCACTGAGTATCCAGGGTTCCTTTGAAAGGGACAAAAGATTATGGGAAACAGAAGGTGAAGGGGAGACCCGGAGGAATAATGGCCCTATGCGCCTCAGGGTACCATGCCCCACCCCCAACAGTAATCTGGCCTTTGTGGCCAAACTTGGTGGGCAGCCCCCCATTCGTGGAGAAGGCTAGAGGGACAGGAAATCTGGCTGGAGACCGTTGGGCTTCACAGGAAAGAGGACCCTTGGGGCCTCGGGCTGAGGACCGAGTTAACTTCCTCTATCCCTCTCCTCATCCCCTTTCCTCTTGGCTTTTGGTAAGGGGCTGTCTCCAACACCCCCACCATCTGCTCCCAGATTTTAGAGAACAGAGCCGGTTATGGTTAGTGGTCAGTTGGGTGATGCAGCCCAGGGCCTCCCCGGGACAAAATCAATGTAGTCAGGATTTGCGTTAAACTTTTGAAATAGAAGAGGGGGACGCCCTGAGGAAGACTGGCAGAGGGACTGCCGTTCCCCAGCAGGAAAGGCACCCTACGACTAGTGACGACCAGTGACTATGTCTGTCCACTTCCCTGTGCCCTCGTCAGCCTGGGCACGTGCCAACTGTGGCCCCCATGTCCTGTTTGGTCTACCCACACCTCCTACCTCCAGACACCCTCCTGCACTCACTCTTGCCTTCTATGCCCAGACCACATCTTGGCCAAGGAACGAGGGACAGCAACAACTTCCCAGCGTACCTTCCCACCTGCCAGGAAGCAGAGCCCAGGAGCCCATGAGACAGGAGGCTATTCTTCCAGCCTTGTTCTGCCAGGGACTTGCTATGTGTGAACTTGGATGAGTGGCTTTTTGTGAATCAGGTTCTAGAATTTTATAGGCTTTTGAAAGTACTTTTTTTTCATCCTGTAAGTAATATATTTCCATTCATGAAATGTTATAGAATAAGTAATTAAAACATTTACAATCAGGTGAGGTTATGGGTAATTTTTTTTTCTTTCCAGGTTTGCCATCTTTCACATAAATAAGAAGCAGGAAAGAAAATAATTTCCCATAATCAATCCCACCAATAACCCCATTTTGTAATTTGATATCCCCAGTAACCCCACTTCATAATTTGATATCCTATGTGTAGATATAATATGTATTTTAAACAGTGATAACAACATTCTTTACGGAAGTTCCCTAGCAAATCAGTGGTGGAGACTCGATGCTTTCACTGCCATGACCCAGGTTCAATCCCTGGTTGCGGAACAAAGATCCCACAAGCTGTTCGGCATGGCCAAAAAAAACAGGAGCATACTTTAAATATTATTTTACAATCTACTTTTAATACTTAATTTAGCCTGGACATCTCTCTGTGTCAACAAATAGAGATTTATTTCATTTTTATGTCTGCATAATATTTTGTATGAAATACTATGTTTTATTCACTAATCCTGTCTTGTTAGATACTTGGATCATCTCCTGCTTTCACTGTTATAAGCAGTACTAGGACCATTATCCATGGAGTTAAATCTCTAGATGAATCTTCACTTGTTTCCATAGGCCAAAATGTCCTAGAAGTAAAATTGCTGCACACTTGGGTATCCACATTTTTAAGGCTTTTACCCTCCCTCAGCCATGTATGGGAACACCTGTTCCCCATTGACCTCATCAACTCTTTTTTTTTTAAAGAACTTTTATTGAGATACAGTTAATGTACAATAAACTGCATCTATTTAGAGTGTACAATTTGTTTCTTTTTTCTTATTAGTAATATATATCGACCCCATCAACTCTTGACAATCCGTGTCCGTTTACTCTTTTAAGGGAATTGTCAGAGTCCAAGAGGGAAGAGACATTTAATACAAGCTCCTCATAGCACAGATGAGAAAGAGGTCTGAGAAGGAAATGACTTTGCCTAGGGCAGCAGTGTGGCACAGCTCAGAATTATCTAGTTGTCAGGTCTCTTGACTTACACACCAGTGCTCTTTACCCAAAGGCCTCTGCAGGTTTATCCCTGAGCTTTCACTCAGGCGTTTATTGAACAAGTATGTACTGAGTCCCTTGGGTGCCCTCCACTGAGCATAGGCCTTGTCCTCAATGAGCACAGGGGGGCGCAGACCAATGGCACCCCAACAACCTTGTGCAGGGTTCTTCGGGAGCATCGGAGAAGGCTTTTTTGAGGAGTTGGTGCTTGAGACTGTCTTGAAGAATGTTTAATAGTTGGACACAGGGAGGAAGAGCATTCTGGGCACAGAGAATGATGCAACAAAACCCTTGACACAGGTGGGCTTCACCTAGACAGTTCCAACGTGGCGGAGGGGGTGGGGCAGGATGAGGCTGAAAAGGCAGGCAGAGGCCCAGGACACAGCTCTTGCTGACCTCCTAGGCGTTCTTTTCCTGAAGGCTCCAGGGAGCCATGAAGGCCCTGAAGTGCATGGTCAGAATTCATTTTAGAAAGCTCACTTGGGCAGCTGAGTGGAAGGTGCACTGAGCAGACAGGCCCAGAGGCCAAGTGCCAGGCAGGAGGCATTGCAGTAATTCATGGGCATCAAGAGACCTGCCCTGATTTCTCACAGGCAGCAGTGAGGCAATGAGTGAACATGTAAAGCCTTTTCAAAGGATGATGTTAAAATGCCCTTCGCTTTCTATCCGTATGACTGGAGAAGAATTCTCAAAGCTTTATCATCTCCAAACCACCTGCCTGTGGCTCAGGGTGGGGGCTGTGGGCCTTCATTTGCATGCAGAGATTTGAGATGCTCTGTGATGATGTGAGATGCTCTTTACGATGTTTCCAACCAATTAATAATGGCCCGAGTGAGATCACTGCAAGGCTGCCCAGTCTGTGTCTCTGTTGATCCCTCATCTAGGCCCTATTTGTCTGGCCCAGGTGGCTCAGAGGGCTACGTATGCAGCGTAACCAGAGGAGATATGTCTGCCAGAGGAGATATTTCAGACAAGCCTCGTCCCACAAATTACCCGCTAACGCCCCATCCTGGGGGTGGCCTCTGGAGGGCACTGCTGAGACGGCTGCATCTCAAGACTATAGTCCTTTGAGGGAGCCCCCACCCACCCACACATGCTGCCCTCCTTCTCCCCACTTACCTTCCCAAACATCCCCACTCCTAGGGTGAAGTCCAACTGTCTGTGGGGTAACGGGCTCTCTCTGCTACTGCTTGCAAAACCGCTTGTTCTTTCTTAATGCTGTTTAGGAAACCGTTCGGTTGGGATTACAGCCAGATTTCCTGTGTGCCTGTGTGGTTGGAGTGAAGGAGGCTTCTGGAAGCTGGGGAGGGGGTCGGGGCAGCGACTTCTCAAACATCCCAGTTGCACCCAGTCCAAAATCCTTGTTTTCGCTCTCTTTAAAGTTTTAAACATTAATTTCAAGTTATGCAGGTAATTAATACCCGGGTATCTTTTGAATAAAATTAAAATATTAGAAGTCAGTTGAAAGCTCCATCTAGATTAGGTTAGTTCACCATTTCCAGTTACAATCTCTTTCCCCCACTCCTGAGACATAAACACTCTTGTCATTTCTGTGTTTGTCCTTCCAAACCTTTTTACTTACGTTCATTTATACATATGGGTCTGTGGGAAACATTCTTCTTTCTTTATTTTTCCATGAATGATGTCACATTATACACATCGTTCAGCCGCATGCTTCCCTCGCTCAACAACACCGCTCGCGGATGTTTTCATGTGCTACTTGGAGAACTCTCTCACTTTTTCAGCTGCTACCCAGCATTCTTTAGATGAGGTGTACCTCCACGATGCGACCCTTCTTCTATTGATGGAAGCCGACATTTTTCCATTTTTCACTATTAAAAACAATGTAGCAAGAGCCTCTTTGTGCGCATGTGCACACACGTGTTCTCCGAGGTAAAGACTGAGAATTAGGTCATAGGTTCTGTGCATTTAAAATTTTTTAAGCTCTTTATTGGAATATAATTGCTTTACACTCTTGTACCAGTTTTTGAGGTACACCAAAGTGAATCGACTATATTTAGACATATATCCCCACATCCCCTCCCTCCCGTGACTCCCTCCCACCCTCCCTGTCCTGGCCCTCTAAGGCGTCACCCATCATCGAGTTGATCTTTTGTTATACAGCAACTTCCCACTAGCTATCTGTTTTACAGTTGGTAGTGTATATATGTCTATGCTGCTCTCTCACTTCGTCCCAGCTTCCCCTTCGCCCCCTGCCCCCCCAACCCTGTGTCCTCCAGTCCATTCTCCGCATCTGCATCCTTATTCTTGTCCTGTCACTGGGTTCATCAGTACCATTTTTTTTTTTTTAAGATTCCATATATATGAGCTAGCATACAGTATTTGTTTTTCTCTTTCTGGCTTACTTCACTCTGTATGACAGACTCTAGGTCTATCCACCTAGATATTAATAGATATTTCCAATCGGTAAAATTATCATAGGCAAAGACTGGAATCACACTATTGGTTCATTTTTTACTTCTTTGATTAATAGTGAGATTGTGCATCTTTTTTTTTTTTTTTGTATTATCTCTTCTGTAAATTTCCTGCGTTTGGTTTTGTCCATTTTCCCATTCACTAGTGCTCTTTTTATTGAAGGGCAAAAGTTATTGTATATTCTGGATACATAGTAATCTGTCAACTGTCATGTATGCTGCTAATATTTTTTTCCAGTCTTGTCACTTTTCATTTATGTTTTTTATGGAGTCTTAATTTTGAGGTGGTCAAATTTTCCTCTATGGATTTTTTGTTTCAGATTTGTTTAAGAGGATCTTCCCTTTTTCAAAAATCATACATACTTTCTCCTATATCTTCTTCTAAAACCTTAATACTTTGATTTTTCACATTTAGATCGCTAAACCATCTGGAATTTTTGTGTGTGAACAGTGTCAGAAACAGAGCCACCTTCATTTCTATTCAAATGGAAAACCAGTTGTCCCAACGCCTTTAACTGAATAATCTGTCATTTCTCCACTGAACTGAGATGCTACTTTTATCACTTACCATATATGTATGTGTTTCTAGATTATTCTATTCTACTGATTTACTAGTCTATTTATCAATTCCTGTCAATACCTAATCATTACAGTTGCCATAACTTTCTAATAAGCTTTGATTTCTTGTAAGATAAATTCTCCTTCCTCATTCTTTTTTTTTCAAAAGAATCTTCAGTATTCTAACATTTACTCTCTCATCAATTTTTGAGCATCTAGTTCCATGAGAAATCCAACTGAGATTTTTATTGATATTGTTTTCAATTTATACATAAATTTGGTGACAATTGGCATCTTGTGATATTAAATCTTCCCATCCATTCACATTCATCCATTCAACACGTATTTACTGAGTACCTCTGTGCCAGCACCGTTCTTGGCACTGGGGTTACAGCAATCAACAAATTACTTGGTCTCATGGAGTTTACATTCTTGAGTAATACAGTATACCATTTTATTTGTTTACTTTTATAGTCTTCATTGAAGTGTTATTGTTTTACCCTCTTGTTAGGTTTGTTCCTAACTACTTTCTTTTTGAAAAATGTATATACATTTGGTCTTTGAGTTTCTCCACAGAACTGATAAAATCTTATAAATATTCTTATAAAATTTTTTTTAATTTTAAAAACTTAAAAGCTTTCAAGGGCTTCCCTGGTGGCGCAGTGATTAAGAATCCGCTTGCCAATGCAGGGGACATGGGCTCGAGCCCTGGTCTGGGAAGATCCCACATGCCATGGAGCTACTAAGCCCATGTGCTGCAACTACTGATCCTGCACTCTAGAGCCCGCGCTCTGCAACAAGAGAAGCCACCGCAATGAGAAGCCTGCACACCACAACAAAGAGCAGCCCCCACTCTCCGCACCTAGAGAAAGCCCGTGCACAGCAACGAAGACCCAACACAACCAATAAATAAATAAATAAATAAATAAATTTATTAGGAAAAAAGAGCTTTCAAGGTAAGACCTTGTTGGTTATCTATTTTATATATAGTAGTTTGTGTCTGCTAATCCCAAACTCCTAATTTATTGCTCTCTCCCCTTTCCCCTTTGGCAATCATAAGTTTGTTTTCTATGTCTGTGGGTCTGTTTCTGTTTTGCCAATAAATTCATTTGTATCATATTTTAGATTCGGCACATAAGTGATATCATATGATATTTGTCTTTGTCTGACTTACTTCAGGCTCAGTATGATAATCTCTAGGTCTATCCATATTGCTGCAAATGGCATTATTTCATTCTTTTTTATGGCTGAGTAATATTCCATTGTATATAAGTACCACATTTTCTTTATCCATTCATCTGTCAATGGATATTTAGGTTGCTTCCATGTCTTGGCTATTGTAAGTAGTGCTGCTATGAACATTGGGGTGCATATATTTTTTTAATTAGAGTTTTCTCCAGATATATGCCCAGGAATGGGATTGCAGGATCATACGGTAATTCTATTTTAAGTTTTTAAAGGAAACTCCATACTGTTTTCTATAGTGGTTGCACCAATTTACAGTCCCACAAAGAGTGTAGGAGGGGTCCCTTTTCTCCACACCGTCTGCAGCATTTATTATTTGTAGACTTTTTGATGATGGCCATTCTGACCAGCGTGAGGTGATTTAATGCTAACTAAATTTCATTGTAGTTTTGATTTAATGCTGATTCTCTTTAAAACAAAACAAAAAAACACCTCTCTCAAATAAGGGATAGAAGAGAACTTCCTCAAACCCAGCCAAGGGCCTCTACCAAAAAAAACGCTATCACTGACATCATGACAGTGAAAGACCAAATACTTTCTCTCTAAGACCAGGAACAAAGCAAGTGCGTCCATTCCTGTTATTTCTATTAAGCATTGTCCTGAAAGTTCTATAGGTGCAGCGAGGCAAGAAAAAGAAGTTAAAGGCATCAAAATTTGAAAGGAAGAAGTAAAACTGTCTTTGTTCATCACATACGTAGAGAATTCTAAGGAATCTATAAAAAAAGCTACTAGAACTAATAAATGAGTTTAGTATGGTCGCAGCATACAAAGCCAAAATACAAAAATCAGTTGTGTTTCCATATTCTAACGACAAAGAATCAGAAATTTAAATTTAAAGTAAAAATGCCATTTAAAATAGTTTCAAAAATATGAACTAGTTAGGGATAAATCTGACAAAAGATGAACAAGATATGTACTTGTACTGAAAACTACGAAACATGGCTAAGAGAAATTAAAGACATAAGTGAATGGAGAGAGAGAATTTGTTCATAGGTTCACATGGTTCAAATGTCAATTCTTCCCAAATGGATCTGTTTGTTAAGTCTTGTCTCCTGGCCTCCGTATTTGAGAGTCCCTGCACAACAGCTGGGTGGGTACTTCTGCTGACTTGGAGGGTTTCAGTGAGAGAGGGAGGGCCGCACACTGTGGTGCACTCTGATGGCTCCTCACCTGGGCAGCGATGCTTTTTGTTTCTGCCAAGCGTTGCCAGCCATTTAAAGTACAACCTGGTCTCTGATCCAAGCTGCCACTCCCACTGTGCTTATCTAAAGACAGCCATCCTCACCTCTGCCCCTTGGCCCATGGAGAGGAGAATGTGCAGTCATCAGCCCGGTGGCTCCCCACATGGAACCCCAACTAATCATGCTGTCACGGCCCCTGTGGTCCTTCTGCTGTTTGTGCCGCCTCCAGGCACGGAGCTCTGCACAGAACTCTCCCACGGGCGCCTTGCTTTGAGGTTTCTGAGTGTGATCTCCCATCTGTCTTCTGTCTTTTCTGAAATCCTACTGTTTCTAGTCTATTGGGAGTCCCACTGCTTCAGATGGAACTATGTATGTCGTTTATTTGCATGTTTGGTTGTTTTTTATTACCTCTATTATTCCTATGAATTTGGTCCAGGAGAATCAAGATTGCAGTACGTAATCAGTTGAGTCTACCCCCTTGAAACTGGTGCCTTCTCTCTCTTCCTGTCTCCCCATTCCCCTTCCCAGGTCACTTTCTTCCCCCAGGTCCCTGACCCAACTCCAGGGTTGGCCCTGGCCAACCAGGAACTCAGAAAGCCGCCAGACCTTCTTAGGAAAAGAAGTCCAGAGCCGCTTGGTCATCTTAGTGTTCGTTAGTTTTACCCCATTCACCCTCAGATGTTAACTTCCGGGTTCTAAAGGGGAGTTCAAAGCGTACCATGACTCACCCCTCAGAAGTGCCTCATCCCAGGTAGAGCCCAGCATAGGTTTTGTGAAAATAGACTTTATTATAATAAAATGTCTTTTTAAACAAATGCCCTCACCATTCCACACCCCTGGAGACCCAGGTGGGGGCGGATGTTCACACACTCTCCCGCCACAGCAAAGGAAACATGCAGAGACACTGGCCCAGCCAGAGGGCTGGGGGGAGGGGTGGCGAGGGTAAGGGCGGAGGCCCCCCCACCCCACTCGGAAAAGGGAACGTATGAAAATAGCTGCACACATCTGTCCTCTTCCCCAGCCCCCAGACTCCAACAGGGGCTAGAGGAAGATGATGCAAAAGAGAAGCTGAATCCAATGAGCAAAATAAGGCAAACCCAACTCCTGCTTTCTGCCCGCTGGCCCCGGGTCTCAGGCCGGGAGGGCGGCTGGCAGGAGGGGAGCGCTGTGGGGCGGGGTCAGGCCCGCTGTGGCTCGGCCTTTCTCCCTCCGGGCCTGTGCGGTGGAAGCGAGGGGGAGGAAGCTGGGCCGAGGCACTGAGTATGTACATATATACACGGCTCTGCCCCCTTGCCCGCCCGGGGGTGGGGGGCTCGGCAGAATCCAGTGCAAACGTTCCTTCAGGGAGGGAAGACGTGATGAGGGTGGCCCGCGCCGTCAGAGCGAACAGGGTCCCCGTGCCAGCTGTGCGGAGGCCAGGAAGGGACGAGCATCACATGGCGGGCAGCAGGCAGAGGTGGGTGAACCAGGAATCACGCGTCCGCGTCCAGGCCTGGCTCCGTGACCCAGATGTTCAGCCTCCGTGGCTGGCTCGCTGCCGCACTGCGGCTCAGGGTCCCCGCCTGTAAGAGGAAGACGCCCATGCAGGGGACCCATCCGCCAGGGCTCACCTAGCTCTGACCGTCACCGAGTCTGACTTCCGTCCGAATGCCACAGTGCTGACTCGGGAGAACGAAAGTCCAGGGCCTTGCCCGCGCAGCCAGGGCAGTGCGCCGGGGCCTCGGGCCACCTCTGTCCGGAGGATGGACTGCAGCGTCACTCCTTCTTCCCAGAGCCCAGCTTCCTGAGGAGCTGCTTCCCCTTGGAGAGGAGAGCCCACACCTTCTTGCTTGGGCCCTGCGGCACCCCCCGTTCAATCCCAGGGAAGCGGCCAGGGCCAGAAGCACAGGGCCAGACTGGGAGCCCTGGGGGCTCCTGTGTTGAGTCGGCCCAGTCCTGGAATGTGAGAGAAAAGGGGCAAGGTCAGGGCCTGACCCCCACCCCCACCTGCCTCCTTTACCCCACAACCTCAGGAGCCTGCAGCACCCCCAGGTCACGGAGCCACAGTCACGAACCAGAACCCACCGCCCGGCCACTGTCCCACACAGAGCACAGAGAGGCAGAGAGGCACAGTGATGCGGAGGGAGCCCCGAGCTAGGAGTCAGAAGGGACAGACGCGGAGTCTCAGTCCTGCTTCTGTCCACTTGGCCCTGGGCGAGCCCCTGCCCTTCTCTGGGTCTCTCTGCAGGACGCTGGGCGGACGGAGCTCAAGAGTCCCTGGACTTGACACTTGGGGTGGGTGCTCCAACTCCCCCACGTCATCCCCTCTCAATCCACGGGAGAGCAAGGACAGGGACGCTGGAGGGAGCCACGCGCTTCGAAGGCAGTTCCTGCACCGCCGCCCAGACGGAAGGAACAGGCTCGCACGGGCCAGCAGATGCAGGGTCCGAGGGCCTTCAGGGAGTGGAGGAGTGCCCACCCCATGGGGAAGATGGAGACTCTTCCTTGAATGGCCCCCGAGAGGGCTGAGGGAGCCCGGGGCCAGAGGGGACTCACGGTCAGGGAGCACTCAGCCCCCACTACAAGCTCTGGAGGCTACAGCCCACCCCCTTTTAGCAAGTCCCCCTAGCAGAATCTCCTCCTCGCTCTGTTTGTCACCGTGAGTGGCTCCTTCTGCCACAGCCCCACCCAGAGTGTGCTGTTAGTGGCCTAAGAACAAGGGCCGGACAAACCAGAGAGCCACGAGGAAGCCTCCCCCCACATGCCAAATTCCCACATCCCCCCTGTGACCTCCTGGGCCTGTTCCAACCCCATCAGGTCCTGCCAGCCTGCATGTTCTCCACCGCC
The DNA here is from genome assembly GCF_030028045.1 of Hippopotamus amphibius kiboko. Lineage (NCBI taxonomy): Eukaryota > Metazoa > Chordata > Mammalia > Artiodactyla > Hippopotamidae > Hippopotamus > Hippopotamus amphibius. Next base: position 26,007,032 of record NC_080202.1, on the reverse strand, counting down.
TGTCCTCCCTCCCTTCCTCAAACCCCTGCTTCCACCAGAGCCTGGCAGTCTACTGGCAGAGCCAATCACAGAGCCCAGGTGCTGGGCGCCCAGCCTGGGCCCGCCCCCACCTAAGGCCCTGTGATGTGGCAGGGCCACCCACAAAGAGGTCTCCTAGCACCCAGAGGTCAGAGTCTCTTGCCAATTGGCCAGGGTTCATGGCTGGCAGGGGTGGGGCAGAGGTGGGGAGGCCCTTCCCACTCCCTCCCAGGGCTTCCAGGAGGGAGGGGTTGCTGGGGAAACAAACGAAGGGGGTCTCTGTGCCCCAGAGATGAGTGGTTTGGAGTTATCTATGGACTCCAACTGTTTAAGCCTCCCTTTTAATGCCCCCCAGCAGAGAAAATGGAGAGTTGGACATAAAATCATGCATCTGACAATGTGAGAGTAGCATAGACATAGATACACTACCAACTGTAAAACAGATAGCTAGTGGGAAGTTGCTGTATAACAAAGGGAGATAACTCGATGATGGGTGATGCCTTAGAGGGCCAGGACAGGGAGGGTGGGAGGGAGTCGCGGGAGGGAGGGGACATGGGGATATATGTATAAATACAGCTGATTCACTCTGGTGTACCTCAAAAGCTGGTACAAGAGTGTAAAGCAATTATTTTCCAATAAACAGCTTGAAAAAAAAAATCATGCATCTGATTCCCCAACAGGTCATGATACAGAGGACAAGGGTGAGGGAGACTATTATTACTGGTGGCATTAGTGTCATTCTTCTGTCACCAGTAATAATCACAATATTATAATACCATAGTCATATAGTATCATAACACACTGATTAGCCATAATAGGGATGTCACATAGTATTCTATAAGCCGCACGTGCTATAGAATATGAGGCGTCAGCTAACGTGGGACATTATATACTAGGATGGCATGTACTCCTATGGCAGCTGGCCCTGCCCAGAGTAAGACAGTGGGAGGGGCTGATCCTAGGCCCATATCTGGCTCACAGCAAGAGCTCCTTCCCCTGTTCTCTGGAAGAAGGTGGAAAAGCCAGTTCAGCTCCAGTGTCTGAGACAAAAGAGCGCTGTCCGATTATGGTGACATGAGGAGTAAGGTGACATGGACATAGGGGGTCAGTCCCCACTTACATGTCGCTCTCTCTACATATATTTATCTCCATCTAGCACTGGACTCTTCTCCTCCTCGTTCTCTAAAGAACAGGGAACAAAGAGAGGAGATGGGTTATGGCCAGACCACCCAGTCCCCAGGTCTCCCGGGTCACCAGGTGTTCGGGGCAGGTCCTGCTTTGCATAGCCCCTGCCTTTGGAACTATGGCAGATGGAGACCCGGGGCTTTCCAGCTGGGGCCTGGCCTCCTCACCCTCTCCCTGCCCTGTGAGCCTGGGAGCCTAACTGTACTCCACCCACCCGGGAAGCTGGGCCTTGGCTGGGCATCTGGCTTTAAAAGGCACCTGGGAAACAGGGAGATGCAGCAGAGGGGAGGGAAGGGTCCCTGTAACGGGGGCTACGATGGCTAGAGGTGTGAGAGGCTCGAGGGTCCTTTTCCACATGGGCCCTCACCTGCACCGGCCTGTGGAGTGGGCAGCTGGGATGGAGGAGCTGGGAATCAAGGTCTCGGCCTCACCCCAATGCACAGAGGGGCACACCCTGGGAGGGGGCCACCCTGGCTGGGCTCCCTCTGGCTGCAGCTCACAGCCCTGCCCTGGGCAGAGCACACGCCCGGACCACCGCCCAGCTGCACCCCTCCCACGGTGCGGTCCTGCCCCTCCACCCCCACCGCACCAGCAGCATAGAGACCCAACGGCTAAGCCAAGAGCCCAGGTCCTCACTGACCTGACCCTCGGCCTGGGGTGTCCCAGGCTCCCTGTCTGGGCCGCCCGTCTCAGGCCCAGGGCCCTCCAGGAAGTTGGATGGGACCAGGCCCCTCTGTCCATTCAGCTCCCCCTGGGGAGGAGATGCTGGTGAGACTAAGACCAGGAGAGGCCTCAACCCCACGCCCCGGACCCCGAAGCACCCGGGGGACGGCCCCGGGGTCAGCGCCACTACCACAGGGAGGCGACCTGGTCCACTTCTCCGGGTTCCCGTCAGGAAGCCTGCTCACCCCCTTCCCGGGCCCTGGCAGAGCCCTCTTGGGCACCCCCTCCACCCCCACACGCTCACATAGTAGAAGCCATCGTCGTCCATGCCCCCAAACACAGTGATGATGTCCCCTGCCCGGAAGGGCAGCTCTGCCTGTGGAGAGACCAGGAGACGGGGGGACAGGCCCGGGCAGACCCTGCCACCACCCACCCTGGCTGGGCCGCCTCTGAGGGTCCTCACCTCCACGTCCAAGTTGGGGGAGCTCTCCCGGGGGTCGTAGTCAAACGCAGCCACCATGGAGCGGGCCGCTCTCAGGCCAGCAGAGGAGGCCAGCTTGGGGGGGCCTGGGGGGGGAGGGGGAGAAGACTCGGGGCTCTTTCCAGACCCTCCCCCGCCCCCACACTACCCTTGGCGCTGGAGGCCCGCTGACCTCTGTCCACCACCTTCCCGCCCGCTGCAGCCCCGGCGGGGAGGCGGGAGGCGCTGCCCCGCACCATCTCTTTCCCCAGTCTGCCCTGCACAGGGACGGTCTCTCACCTGCACAGGGCTGGGCAGGGCCTCCCGCCTCAGCTGTGAAGAGAGCATGCCTGTGAGCCCCACCCTCACAGCCCTCCTCTTTGGGGGGCGGGGGGAGGGGGCGTGCAGGCCAGGCAGGATGCTCAGCCTCACACCAGGGACGCAGGAGAAGGACCCTCAGAGAGCACCCTGGTTTTCACAGTGAACCAAGGCCCAGAAAGGGTAGGTGACTTGCTGCAGGTTGCAGAGAATTCATAGCCAGGTGCTTTCTAGGAGAGAGGTCCCAGCAAACCACTCCCCATCCCCATTAGAAGGAAGCCCCCCACGGGAGGGGTCGCTGCGGGCCAAGGGCTGGCCCGATTCCCTTTACCTGCTCAAGACCCCACGTGTGTCTCCCCAGGCCGTGAAGCAGTGCCCCCACCGCCCTCTTGCTCACAGGCCCCTGAGCGAGCGGGGGTCTCACCCACCTTTCTTGGAGCGGCGGGGCTTGGGGGGAGGCCCAGCTGGGCGGGCCGTGGAGTAGACAAAGGGGCCATTCCCTGGTCCAGAAAGGCAGGCAGACGCTAGAGAGACACCGAGGTGAGGGAGGGAGATGGACAGTGACTCTGGTCCCCTCTCAGGGCTGTGCCAGGCTTCCTGTGCTTCAGCGTCTAAGGGCGTTCCTTTCCCATCCCCGACCTCCAGGATCCAAAATACACAGCCTGTCCCCTCTGCGCAGACCCCCGTTCCATGCGGCAAGCTCACTGCTGCAGCCACACTGGCCTGAGTCTCTGAGGGCCCCCGTGACGCGGCCAGACTCTGGATCAACCAGGCCCCTCGGCCACACCAGACACACAAACGGCTCTGTGTAGGGGGGCTGAGCTGGAACGGGGGTGGCGGGAGGTGGGTGAGGGACAGGGGCAGGTGATACCTGATCCCCCAACGAGAACATCTGGGGACAAATAACCCTGCTGGAGCAGCTGCTGTCTCCCTGCAGGACCGTCCACAGCCACCTCGGCCACCATGTTGCAGGGGATGTAGCCCATCCGTCCTCCAGCTTCACCCCGATAGAAGCCATCGGCATCCTTGTCTCCAAACACCTGGAGGTAAAAAAGACCTGTTGTGTCAGGAGGCCAGTTCAGCTTGCTCCCTGCGCCCTCAGGCCCCAAGCCCACAGCACCACACCTGGGATTGCAGGCCAATGCTCTGCATTTTGTGGAACAGGAAGCAGGCGGAAATAGCCAAGAACAAGAAAGAGCAGGATGACAGAAAATAGCCCTTTCCATATGATCATCACCCACGATCTGCACATCCATTCCCCCAGTCCACCCCAGGCTAGATCTCCCTAACCTCAGAGCTACAGCCAAAAGCCTTCGATGAATACTTGGAGGCACAATAGAAGTTGTAACGCTGACAGCAGCCGTTACGATGTGCTGTGTAGCAGGCAGTCTCAGGGCTCTATGGGTACTGAATCATTTCATCCTCAAACAGCCCCGCAAGGTAGACACGAACATTATCCCCATGTTACCAACGCGACCCAGAGGAGTTAGTTAATCTCCTCAAGGCTTCACAGCTAGAAGTGGCAAAGTCAGAACCCAACCCCACAGCATCTGGCTCTAGAAGCTGTGTTCTCACCCATGCGTGGCTATGATACCTCCAGTGCAGGAAAGAAGAGAGGAAGGAGGACCAGAGAGTGAGTCAGTCACCTTCAGGATCTGGCCCTCCTGGAAGGGGAGCTCTTCTTCCCCGGCATCAGGGTTGGGTGACATTGACAAGGGGTCATAGTCAAACAGGGCCACAAAGACCCTGATAGGTAGGTCCTGGTAGGCCAGTGCTTCTTCTGGGGGGCTCCTCAGAGGGGCTGTGGGGGACAGCCATGGCAGTAAGCTCTGGCCAAGGGGGCTTTCAGAGCCCCCTCGGCCTGGCCCAGCCCCCCACGGGTGCTCACCCAGCTCCGTGGAGCCTGGCCTGGGGGCCCGGCCGCCTCTCCGCTGGGGACCCCTCCGCCCAGAGCCTTCCTGCCCTCTGGACTCCCCAGTCTCTGTTGCCTGCAAAGAGAGGGCAACAGATGGCAGAAGTGACACCCTGCCCCTCCGGAGGGCACCTCAGCAGGGGCAGGACCCCACAAGAGCTCCCCCAGCTCTGCCCCGTCAGCGTAAGCGGCACAGCAGAGCAGGGACACACATTCCTCTCCTGGAGCCGTGGCCCAACCTCACTGGAGACATCAGACACCCCCGCTGGGGGAGGAAGGGCAGGAGGGCAGGCCCCATCTCTGGCCAGCTTAGTAGATAAGTGCAGCAGAGGGGCTAAGGTTAGATCTGAGAGCTGGCCGAGCAGCGTGCAGGAGGAGGGCCTCTTCTCGGCGTCAGGGTTAGGTGACGTTGGACGTCACAGTCAGTGTCCTGAAGGTGTAACTAGCTAAGCAGAGGAAAGGGCCACCCGGCCCAAAGGCCGGGGGCCAGCGGGCGGCAACTGGCGACTCACGGCCGCAGAATATTGTGCATCCCGGTTCCGATTGGCAGAAGCAGCAAAGCGGTGGAATGCGGGTGGGAGGAGGCGGGAGAGGGAGCCAGGAGGCCCAGCCCCACCTCTGCTGATGGAGGCGGCAGCGTGGCATGGGAACGGCCGGTGGGCAGCAAGCGGGGCCCCCGGGCGGCAGCAGGCAGGGGGCTGCCCGGGGTGGGGAGAGGGCACGGACCCGGGAGGGTGACTCCTTGGCTCTGCCAGCGGCACTGCGGCCTCTCCGCGCGGGCTCCCCTTTCTCCCAAGCCGGGAGGCGCGGGTGGGGGTTGGGGCCTGAACTGGCCTTCGGAGGGGCCCCGGGCCTTCCCCCGGGCACCGCACCCCAGGCCTCCCCATCTGCGAGCTGGCAGGAGCTGGTGGTGCTGACGCCCCCGCCGCCCGTCTCCTGTTCATCCCCAGAATCATATTCGATGCTGATTTCCAAGCACGTGGGGGAGAGGCAGCTGGCCAGGCCCGATTCTGAGGCCCGGCCACGGGGGCACTTCCTCGAAGGGGCTGGCCGCCCTCTCCCACCAGCCTCTGGTCCAGCCCTGGTGCCCTCGCCCACAGGGGGGCCGCCCCTCTCCCGCGTGGGGCCTGGTCGCCCAGAGGCCTGGGACCCGCCGTTGCTGAGGAGTCGGCTGCAGTGTTCGCGAGGATCTGGGGACCGCCTGCGGTTGGGGGGCTTCTCAGGGGAGCCACTTCCTTTTCTCCAGCTGCTTCCACTAACTAGTCCAGGCATGTCCTCCAGGTGGTCCCCAGCCCTGGAGGGCTCGGGAGACAAAGGACACAGGCCAGGTCCTCGGGGCCGACTGCTGTCACAACCCAGCCCCAGCAACGCAGGCTCAGGCGGGCCGGGGTCTCGGGAAGAAGAGGCCGCCCCTGGTGTGTTCTCGTCCTCCTCGTCCTCCTCGTCTTCTTCTTCCTCCTCCTCAGGGATGCTAAAGAGCTTCTTGCTGCAGAACTGCTGGAGAGGCAGCTCCAGGATCTGCTCCAAGATCTCCTCGTCACTGTCAGTCTCACAGAAGGGGTCGGGTTGGGGCTGGGGCTGGGGGGAGGGGAGGAGGGCAGCAGGGAAGAGAGGTCCGTGGGAAAAGGACAGAGTTGTGACCTTTGCCCTCAAACGAGGGCAGGGGTTTCAGGCAACCCGAAGCCCTCCCTCAGCTTCTTCCAAGAGGAAAGACCAGAGAGAGAGGCTGGCCCAAAGCCACACCACATGTCCAGGGCAGAGCCAGAGGAAGAATTCGGGAGCACACCCAAGAACAGGCTGCATGGATGCAGGATTCCCCGAGGGGCAGGAGCCTCAGGGAGCAGGCCACACCTGTAACAGCAGGGAGGCCTCCCACCCCCTCCTCGGAAGCTCCCAGCACAGGGCACTCAGACGGCCAGGGTGCTGCCTCCGGTGGGTTTGAGCAGGAGAAATTACAGAGAAGAGCGCCTCATCCCCCCCTTTCTTTCCAGGAGGGCAGAGGCCAAGCCTGAGCCACTTCCTATCTGCTGCTCAGGACAGGGCCCAGGCCACACACCTAGAATGTTGCTGGCACTCGGCGGCAGCTGGAGCAGCTGCTGACACATGGGGTGGAGGCCCCAGGACCCGAGGTCTAGGGCCCACCAGCCCCTCCTCACCCCGTTACCTTGGCCCCATTCTCCCTGATGCTGTTGCCTGTAACCTGCTTCTGGAAAGAGCAACTCCTGACACCCAGCTCCTCTTCCTCTTCCTCCTCCTCCTCTTGGATGTCTGACAGATCTGAGTTGCGGCCATGGTCCACGAGGGAGTTCCCCAGACGGACCCCGAGCTCAGCCGTGTCCTCCCTCTGCAAGAGACAAGACGAAGGAGAGCGGGGAGGTGAGTGAGGGCGCACAGCCGGGCTTAGGCAGGGTCAGCCCCAGCCAGAAATGAACAGGGTCCCTTGGCAAGGAGAGAGAGGGTCACGCCCCAAACGGGGGATACGCACGACGGGGGCGTGGGGAAGAAGGATGGCAGCCAAAAAGGAAAGAAACCTGGAAAACAATGTGACACAGAAATGGCCAGACACACAGCACAGACCAGAGCCGCAGCAGGGCAGAGAACAAGCAGAGTGGCCGCCCAGATGTGGGCTGGCAGAGGTAGGGAGGAGGGCCTCGATTCCTCGAGGTGGCCCAGTGCGTCCCCAACCCCGTACCTCAGCCCTGGGCCTCAGCCCAGACCCTGTGTCTCCTCCACGGCAGGCCTCCGCACAGGGCAGCCTCTGGGCCGGTGCCCCCTGGGTGGAGCCGGGTGCCGGGCGGGCCTCTCCCGTGGTCCGCTCAGCCTCCTCCTTGGCCAGGGAGGAAGCTGCAGGGCCAGGAACTCGCTCTCCCAAGGCTGGCTCACTGGCCTTCCCGTCCCCTGGGGCACCCAGCACCGCTGCCCCAGCCTCCTCCTGGAACGGCAGGCACTGAGGAAGGGCCCAAGCCCCAGGCCCTTCTCCCAGTCTCCACCCGCTCCCCTTCTCCCCAGCAGGGTACCTGAGAGCCAGGCGCTGGGGACTCCTCTGAGGGCCCTTTTGGTGTCTCTCGGGGAGGGCTCGCTGGGGGTGCCCCAGGGGGCTCTCGAGTTCCACTGGGGTCAGGGCACCAGAGGGCAGAGCTGGGGTCTCCAGGCCCCGGGGAGGCTGGAGCGAGGGGCGGTCCGGCCTCCGAGCCTGGTCGTGGGGAGGGGCAGGAGACCCTGGCTGGCAAGGAGGCCTCAGCCAGGGCGGGGGCGACGGGAGCCGGGATGGAGTCGGCCGACTCGCCGTGGGGCGACATGGTGCGCACGGCCACGGCGCGGCAGGCCCGCAGCAGCTGCAGCTGCGACAGCTCCACCAGCACGCTGCCTGCCGTGGGGGAGGCCACCTCCATGATCTGCCGGGTGGAGGGAGCACAGCACAGGAAAGGGAGGCTGAGGGGGCCGAGTGGGAGGACTCCTCAGCGCGCCACGGCTCCGCTAAGCCTCCTGGCCGCGCGGCGTCCGTGGCGGAGCAGTTTTTGAATCCCAGTCGTCTGCTACCAAAGCCCATGCTCTTACCACCTGCTACCTAGTGCCCAAATGCCGGGGCCGGGCAGCCCCGTGCCAGGGTGGGGAGACCAGGCCTCTGCACACGATGAGGGGGGACCCACACCCCGCTCCCAGGGTACAGGTGGGCAGTCTCCAGGCCATACCTTCTGCCCGTCAGCATAAACGGCATAGCCTGTGACCCGGACGCCGTTGGAGGTGCCAGCAGCATCGATGGTCACCGGGAGCCAGCTGACGATCAGGACTCCAGGGGAGGGCCCTGGCTCAACCTGCACATCCAGGGGGGCATCAGGCGGGCCTAGGGGAAGGGAGCACGAGACCCAGTGACGCAGCAATCTCGCCGCCAGGCAGAACGGCACACCTTGTCATTTCCCTAAACACCCAAGTAGCAACAGCCTCCCCTCGGCCGCCAGCCACGGCCTTGACCTCCCTGGTGTTACAGACACCAGGTGCCCAAGCCCGCCTACCTGCTGGGAGTGTGGTGAACTGCAGGGTGGCAGCCCTCCGCTCTGGCCTCTCCCAGCCTGGTTCCCAGGATTCTCGAGGTGGGAGCTGAGCCTCCACTCGGGCCTGATAGAGTGTACCAGGCCGCAGGTGGCAGAAGGTGGCCCAGTAGGTGCTGGGGCGGGCAGGGGGGCACTCTTCCCCGTTGAGGTAGATGGCATGGGCCAAGTTGCTATTGCCGGGCAGCCAGGTGATCTCAGCGGACGTGGCTGTCAGTCGATGGACCCGCAGCTGGCTGGGCGCCACCCCGGCCCCAGCCCCGAACACCAAGCAACAGCGCAGAGGGTCAGAGCAGCCCCGGCTGGTCAGGGCCTGCACAGAAGCACGGAGGGACCCGGTCTGCAGGTCCAGGTTCTCAAGCACGGCCGTGGGGGGCGCCCCAGGCCCCAGGGTCTGCCGCAGCTCCCCGTTCACACAGACGTGGTAGCCACGCAGCTCCACGCATTCCGGAGGCGGCTCCCAGGCCAGCACCACGCTGCGGGCCAGCTGCTTGAGGAGGGCCAGGCCGCGGGGGTGAGGCACAGCAGGGGGCTCCCCCAGGCCCTCGGGCGGGGGGCTCAAACTGAGCTGGTCCCCTGCAGCCCCCTCCTCCAGCCTGGGCTGGCTGCGTCCCCCGCCGCTCTGGCCCCCGCTGCTGCTGCCGCCCCCGCCTCCGCTCAGGAAGCTGAGCTCGGGGCCTGAGCTGTGGGACAAATCGGCCAGCTCCGGAAGCAGGGAGGTCAGGAGGTCGTCGTCGGACACACGCTCTACGAAATTGGAAGGGACCAGGCCCCTTCGGCCGTCCATGAGCTCTCCTGGCGGAGGGAGGGGAGGGGAGGGGAAGACAGAGAGGAGGCAGAGGAAAAACAGCCCAATAAATGCATTGTAGCAACGGTTAGTGGGTGATCTTAAGCATCTGATTCAGATCAACACTTACCTATCAGCGCTCTTAAAAGACAAAAATGGTCAAAATCTGGATTAGGGAGTTATTGTTAATTTTCATTGGTGTGATAACAGTATTGTGGTTATACAGGGCAGGTATCTGAAATTTTAACGTGCATATGAACAACCCGGAGATTTGTTAAAATACGATTCTAACTCAGCTAGGTCTGGGTGGGGCTGAGATTCTGCATTTCTAACAAGCTCCCAGGTGATGCTGCAAGGATGTAGAAGAATGTCTATGTTCTAAGGAGATGCATGTTGACGTATGGCTGGGTAAAAATATCATCTGTCTACAACTTGCTTTTCAATCATCTTTTTAACCTACATACAGAAAAGGCAATTATGGCAAAACGATAACAATTGCTGAATCTAAGTTGTGAGTACACAGGTGTTCACTGTACTATTTAATTTTTCTATGTGTTTGAAAACTGTCATATTACACAGTCCTGAGAAGGAGGGCAGGGGTGCCCCCTCAACTTCCCTGTGTGGAAAACAGACATCCTCAAAGGGAGAGGAAAGCCCATCTGGTCAGAGTAAGGGAAGGAATCTTTAGAGTCAAAAGACATACATGCCAGAGAAAAGAATCCCCTGTGGGTTCTAGAAGGGGTTGAGACCCACAGCAGGCCTGAGTCTAGGAGCAAGGCTGGCAGTCAGGTCAGACAGCGATCAAAGGTGGGTTCTGTTACCTTGTGCCCTGAACACTTGGCAATAGAGTATTATTATAAAACATTCGTTGTTGTTTGTGAGATGTCAAAAAACAAAGAAATTGGACACACAGCCTGTCAGGTCACAGCTAATTTGGGGAAAAGAAAAAGATTCCCAGGGAACAGATGAGCTGGCGGCTGTGCGCCTTATTGGAAGGAAGGGAGAGCACGGGCCAGGGTTTAGGGCAGAGGGTGGGTGTAGGCAGGCCTGAGCTGCTGGAGGGGGTGTAAGTTTCCCCAAAGCCCCCTCTCTCTCTACGTATGCTAGGAGGGAAAAAAGAAAAAGCGAGGAAACTTGAAGAAGAAACAAAAGGGATTTTCAATAAATTAGATAACATAAGCACTGGAGTGGGTTGAATGGTGGCCTCCCAAAAATATGTCCACATCCTAAACCCCGGATCCTATGAACACATATTTGGGGAAAATGTCTTTGCAGATGCAATTAAGGAGCTTGAGATGAGATCATCCTGGATTATCTGAGTGGGTCCTAAATCCAATGACACGTGTCCTTATAAGAGACACAGAGGGAGAGACACTGAGAGAAGAGGAGGAAACGTGACCACCGATGCAGAGACTGGAGTGATGTGGCAACAATCAAGGGACACCTGGACCCACCAGAAACTGAAAGGGACAAGGAACAGAATCTCCTCTAGGGTCTCCAGGGGGAGTGTGCTCCTGCCAACGCCTTGATTTCAGATTTCTGGCCTCCAAAACTGTGAGAGAACACCTCTCTGTTATTTTAAGCCACCCGGTTGGTGGGAATTTGTTATGGCAGCCCTAGGAAATTAATATAAACACTAACACTATGACGTGTGATGTTGACGGTAAGAACCGTCACCCTAAGCAGATCCACAGCCCTGAAAGCTGGTGCCGGAGCCTGGGCCAGAATCAGTCTCCCGCTCCTGAAGCTCGCGCCACTGAGAGCAGCCCAGGTGGGACCAGACACAGACGCAGCAGTCACTTCGCTAAAGTATGATGAGGACTAGGGCATCCTACACACATGCCTTTCAATCTACCCCAGACTGCACAGTTCAAATGCTAGTGACTTGTGGTTAGTTGATATTTATGTTTTTGCTGCCCCCCCTCCAAAAAAAGTTGTGGGTGTTTTGATTTTTTCTTTATTAAAAAAGCATTTTCCTGGGAGCTATTTAATCCCGCTCTCCATTATCCATCCCTATAGTGAGTTTAGCTCTTTACCATCATTTCCAGCACCTGCTAAAGCAGCAGGTGTGGGCCCAGGGAGGAGAGGCCGAGCAGGCTCCAAAGGCCTGGCCCCGCAAACCCAAACCCCTGTTACAGGCCCAGACCTAACCGCTTTCCTAAATCCCCCACACATGGTTACAGCTCTCGCCCTGCCCTGTCCACCCCTCATCCCAGTCGCCGTACAGTGCCATCCTCCCCACTGTGGAAGGATGCAGTCTGGTACCAGGCCAGGGCCACCCAGCGGAGTCTTCCAGGCCATTTCTTCTGCAGGCCCTGCCCTATTTCCCAGTCTCAGTAATGGGGCATCTGCTGCAACTGCCCGATCTGCCCACGGGCACTGCAGAAGTGCCCCGAAGCTCACGCCCCGCCTGGGCCCTGACAACTGCTACCCACTTGCGAACACCCTTTCCTGGGCTCTGGACCCTGATTCCTCCTCCCCACACTGACGGGGTCCAGCATCAGATCTGTGCCACAGGCCTGACCTCAAGGTGTTAAGGGCTGTCATGCCCTGTCTGCCAGCACAAATTCCCCATGACACTCTGTCCACCATCTGGACTGTGGTAGGCCCTGTCCTGCCCTGCTTGGGGTAGACCTGGAGTCAGACCAGCTGCTCACACAGCCTTTCCTTTCCCTTTCCCCACGGGCTGCCGGGTCTCTGTATGCCTTTCAGCTGAGTCTGAGAAGTTACGGTGGGCTCAGAGGATGCGGATGGGTGGAGGTCTTTGGGAAGAGAAGCTTAAAAGCAGAAGGGGCAGAATGATCCCCATCACCTTCCTACCTTCAAAGAAGCCATCCTCGTCCATGTTGCCATAGACGTAGATGTACTCGCCAGCGGTAAGTGGAAGCTCTGCCTCTGGGTTCTCATTGGGGCCCTCGAAGGGGTTGTAGCTGTTGCGGGAAGCACAGAGGAAGAGGGGGACAGCAACTGACATTCTGTCTCCGTGTCCTGTCTCCTCTCCCCCAGTGCACTTGGCCTCTATGGGCACTTGGTCGTCCACCTTTAACCACACGGAGCACCCACGGCGCCCACCTCAGCCCAACGCGGTCAAGAGAACATGTCCCGCTGGGATCCCTGCCCCACCCCCATCATCTCCAGAAGCCGCTCTGTTCACCCAGCCCTTCCTCCCATACCCCCCAAACGCTGTGGGAATGGGGCGCAGGGGTGAGGGCCCACCTATAGCGTGCAAGGAAGACCTGGATCCTGGCGCCTCCCCGGCTGCCCTCCGGCGCTGCTGGGAGCAGGGAGACGCTGTCTGCCTCCAGCTCTTCCACCTCACTGGCTGTGTCCACCTGGGGGGAAACAGAAAAGGCCAGTCCTCTCCAGGACCCAGGGGCCAATGGCAAAGCAGGCAAAGGAGGACCCACTGTTTTGAGAAGAGAAACTGAGCAGACGCTGGACAAGGCCGGCAGCGATGAGCCCCAGTGTTTTCTAAATCAGCACCTGAGCCAGCAGGGCCTGGCAGAGCCCAGATGCCCTGGGTCACGGAAGACGGGTGAGCCCCGGCCTCTACCGCACCAGCCCAGTAAATAAGACCACTCTCCCCATCGGAGAGGGGGCCAGCCACACCGGTGGGGGAGGGGGTGGGGAGGGTGACCAATGACAGTCTGTCTCCATAAGGTAAAAACGCAGCAAAGCACTCTGATGGTAAAGAGCTGGAGGCGAGGAGGCAGAAGGGCCTGAGAAGTCCCCATGACTAGGCTACTGGGAGCGTAAACTGGGGCCGCCGAAGCCAGCACCACCATTCCATCCCACAAGGGGGCAGTAGAGGCCGCGGCTGGGTTCTACCACCGTCCACAACCTGGGAGAGCAGGGCTGCTCCTGACCGCCCCCCCCGCCCCCCACACCTTCTGGGGTTTGGGAGGTGGAGAGAGGGATGAGGGGATCAGAGGAGTTGTGAGTGATACCAAAGAACTTGGTAATAATAACAGCCGCCACCTGCTAAGCCTCCACTGTGGACTGAGGGAGACACCGTCCATTTTTCCACTTAATCCTCACAACAGCCTCATGAGTCAGGTTTATTAGCGCAAAATCCAGACAAGGCAACTGAAGCCCAGAAAGGGTGGGCGGCTTGCCTCAGACAAAGCCGGGACCTGAGTCCCGGAACCTGCGCCCCTTCTCACACCCCTGCCGGTGTCTGCCGCAGACACTCTCGTGACCAGCCTCATTATGTGGCTCCTGGCGCCAAAGTGTCTCCCTCCATCCAGCCCGCGACTCTGGGCCCCAGAGGGGTGGGGCTGCGCGGCCCCAAGGGAGGGCTTGCGGGCCGGCCCGGAGAGTGGGCTGGGCCCCACCGGAGCTGCCCGCCCACGGCCCACCGGAAGGAATCCACAGGCCCCTCTCTCCCAGCGCCTGGCTCCACCTGGGACCCTACACGTGCCAGCGGCCACCCAGCTCCTGGGTCACCTCCCCACGCCCCTTCCCCAAGGCCCCTCCCCAGCACTGACCTCGGGCGTAGGGCATGACTTGGGACTGTTGTGGATGGACTCGGAGCGAGAGGAGTTGGAGAGAGACTCTGCCTTCTTGGCCGTCCTTCGGGGGACCCCAGCCAGGGTGGCAGGGGCAGGTTCGGAAGACTTTGGGGTGCAGTGCCCTGGGGAGCCTGGCGGGAGGTCAAGGTCTAAAGAAAAGATGACATGTAGCCTTGGGGCGTGTGGCCTGAGGAGCAACCGGGGACCAAGGGTTCCCTTGGATCTAGGGGTCAGGCCCTCCATGGCCAAGTTTCCTTACAAGAAGGGAAATACTGGGAGGCATCTCACTAGGTGAAGGTGGAGGTGACTTACATATGTTATTGCACAGCATCCTCAGAGGAGCTGGATTGGGCGCACTGGATGCTCCTGTCTCACAGCTTAGAACACACTGCCCACAGAGCACCAGCACTCCCGGGAGTGGAGCTGGGACCACCGGATCCAACGGAAGCCCAGCTGGCTCTTCGCCGGCCCACACTGCCCACTACTGACTCCCAATGCCCACCTCCCAGCCATGACCACAGAGGTCTTGTTGGAGGGGGAGGAGCGGCAGCCTGAGATGCTCCCGTGGGCCTGTTTTTTATCCATTGGAGCCTGGTTCAAACCAGACAGGGCTCAAACTTGCTGTGTGACTTTGGGTGAGTCGCTAGCCTTCTCTGACCCTGAACTATGCTCTTTACAAAGGCCCCAGACCTGGGGATTCCAGGCTAATGTCGCTGGGGTCTACCTTACCTTTGGGGCCGGACCCCCGGCAGGGCTGAGGGGTGGAGCAGCAGCAGGGGGGTGGCGGGCGGTCCCCAAGGGTACTGCAGCCCAGGGCAGAGGTGAGCAGATCCAAGGGACCTGGGTGCAGGCGGAAGGCCTGGAGCTCCTGCGCCAGGAGGCTGAAGCGCTCGGTCTGGCTGCGGCACTGCTCCTCCAGCTCTCGAACCCGGACCTGGGCCAAGACCCACGATGAGCCACCAGGCCCACCAAAGCCGCCCGACCCAGCTGGTGCCATCTCCACACAGCCCCGCACTGGGCTTCAGATCACATCCACGCAGTCCCTAGGCCTGGGCGCCAACCCTCGGCCTGGCGGCCCCATTGCCCGAACAGTGCGCGGCTGCGGGCCAAGACCTGGAGCTGAGGGACAGCTTCACTCCCAAGCCTGCCTCGGGCAGCGGGGCCTCCGGCCCCAGGCAGTGGCACCTCCGCGGGCCGCTGCTTTCTAGGCCGAGAGGGGTCACCCCACCCCCAGCACCACCACAGCATCCCATCAGGAGTTTTCTCAGCTCCACGGCGTGTAGCCCTCCCACAGTCAGTGACCCAGATCCCTGTCCTTGGAGACGTCCCCGGAGAGATCCCACACAGGAGCTAGGGACACCTTTGTGACAGGAATGAGCCAATGCCCAGGAATTTTCCCCAGGTATCAGGAGAGTCCCCGACAAGGGGAGCATGGGTTAGACTGGTGACGCACTTCCTCATGGTCTCAGCGGCCGGGTTTTAGAGGAGGGCGGGGCCTGTGTCTGCCAGGCACAGTGGCAGGCCTGGGACGAGGGGTGGCCCACACATCCTGTGAGAATCCCAGCCCATCTATGGAGTCTCGGGTCTGCTACCAGTCACACCCCCTTCACTGGACAGGAGGGTTGGAACCACTTGGACCTGAGGGAGGAGACGCAGCTCAGCCAGTCAGGAGAGGTGTTGGGAGGTGGGGGATCAGGAGCATGTACCTGCATGGAATCCAGGGTAGACTGTGGCAGGAAAGGAAAGCACAGAGGAAAGGTTAGAACCCTTCCCCTATGGGTCACCACGCAGCGAGGGGGGAAGGAAAGAGGGACCCAGGTGGACACGGCCCCGTGTCCCTGGGTCTGACTAAGTGATTGCTAAGTGGAAGGATATTTCAGGGCTAAAGGTGGAGGGGACTGCCCCAGGCCCCAGGGTATTTGAGGGCCCTGCCTGTAAGCCCACACCCCCGACACGCACACCCACGCAACCCATGCCAGTGCTCTCGGCACCTCCCGGCCTCCCCGCCAAGCTGGCAGAGCGAACGGCCACCTCCAGGGACCCTACCTCCAGCAGCTGCACAGCCCCTTCATGTTCCCTCTGGGCTTCTGCCTGGGCCTACAGGTGGGAGGAGGCAACATGCTGGAGGAGAGGGATGAGGACCAGGGGTGGGATAGAGCGTGATGGAAGGGAGAGGGTAGGAAGGGCGAAGGGAGAGAAGAAAGAGGAGGAGGGGAGTGGAGGGGAGAGAACGAGGGAAGGGGGCTGGGAAGGGGCTGGGGGGTTCCTCGCTCCAACTCCCACTCTGAGTCACACCTTGAGGGTCAAGGAGAGGGGCCCGTACCGCTTCTCCCTTCCCGGGACCCCCTCCCTCGGGGTTTCCCTCCTGTCTCTCCTGATGCGCATCTTCTACCCCTCCTGAGTGTGCGGGCGCCGCCAGGCACAGTGCTGGGCCCGCTGTTACTCCCTCCCAAAGGGTCCCAACTAGTTACATGACTACACGCACCGAATACGCCAAAACCTGTCTCCAAGACCAGCGTCCCCAGGACTCGAGCCTCATAAACCCAGCCGTCTATGGACACCTCCACTCGACTGTTTAACACACAACCCAAACTTGGCCAAAACAGAACTCAGAACTCAGGATTCCCTACCTCTCAAATCTGCTGCCCTTCATCCCTCACTCCTGGGGATTGAAAAGCCCCGCCCTCCATTTAGTCAGCAAATGGGTGAAAGAGCAGGCCCTCGACTGGAATCCCATGGTGAGTCCTGTCAATCTACATCCAAAATATATTTCACATCTATCCACTTGTTTCCAACTGTGTTGCCTACACCCTAATCCAGGGAGCCATCATCTCCCACCTGGACCCCTGCAGCCACCCGACGCCTGACTGCCCTGCTTCCACGCCCACTCCCTCGTCCATCCTCCACACGGCTGCCAGGGCGGCCTCTAACATGATGAATCAGATCATGCCACTCCCCTGCTCGGGACTTTCAACAGCTTCTAACTACTCGGAGAGCAAAATATCCAAACTCTCCGCACGACCTTTAGGGCCCGATACGATCTGGCTCTTGCCCGCTCCTGCTGTTCTGTCCAACCCACCACATCCCAGCTGCACTGCCTGCACCCCCGACCTCCTTCCGGCTGCTGAGCATGGGCGCTTCTACTCCCCTCCCCCGGATGCTCATCAGCTGGCTCCTTCTGGACCCTGAGGGATTAGAGGCCTTCCTTCCCGAGCTCTCTAAAAAGGCCCCTCACCCCATCCCAGCCCCTCTGTGTCACGCCACCCTGGTCACTTCCCCCACTGCACTTGTCCATGACTGGGGTCATCTCACTCATGGATCTGTTTATTTGCTGATCGGTCAGGGACCTGGCCTTTGCCCCCTCACGGTCCCTCCAGGGCCCGGCTCAGGGCCTGGCACACGGTGGGTTCTCAGTAAATGCCCATTGGATGAGTGACGATAAAGATGGGGTCCGGCAGCCTACGTCCCTTCCCCTGCCAGGCACCCCCCCAGCCCCCGTGCCCACCTGCTGCAGCCTCCGGACCTCCTGCTGCTTCTCCTGCAGGCTGAGCCGAGCCTGTTCGTGCTCCACCTCCAGCTGCTGCCTCCGCTGGGCCACCTCCCGCATGTGCTGAAACGCAAGAGCCTGCGTCAAGGCCCGAGCCCTGCGCTACTGTTTCTACAGAAGATCTAAGATGAGGGCGCCTCAGGCACCACGTGTTCCAGATACTCTCTGCTGGAAAGGAAACCGAGGCTAGAGAAGGGAAGGGCCAGTGGCACCAGGACTCGGCCCTACACCCCAGTGCCCCACAAAGGGCATATGCCACTGTCCCGCTTTCTCCCCATGCCAGGGACCCACGCCCTCCCCCCACCTACACAGTCCCCTCACCTTCAGCACCTGCTCCAGGCTCTCCAGCTTGCTCTGCAGGCCCTGGCTCTTGAGAAGGGCCGAGTCCCTCTCCTGTGTCACTCCCAGGAGTTGGCCCCTCAGCTCTGCATTCTCCCACTCCACCTGGAGAGGGGGGCGTGGCAGGGAGCTGAGTGAGAGCCTCATCCCCCAGCATCCTCACCTGGGGGAACAGTACGCTTCATACTCTAGCCCGGCTGTGGGGCAGAGGAGACAGCCCCTTGCCTGGGGACCAGGGCCTCAGCAGGACCTGGGCAGAGCTGCTACCTGCTCCTTCTCTGAGGCTCTCCCACTGAGCCGAGAGTTCTCCTCCACCAGGCGGGCATTCTCACTCTGAGCTTCCCTCAGCTGCAGTTCCTGCAAGACCAGAGGAGCTCTGGGGAGGGTCCCAGAGCCCACCCTCCTCCTCTCCCCACACAGAGGACCCAGCCCTCCCCCACCTGGAACCTGCATCAGCCAGGAAAGGGGAGCCCCGCAGAACAGGAGGGAGAGGAGGAGGCAGAGCTGAGGGGGGAGCCCACCGCCTGGCTGGCCTGAGGGAAGGGGGGAGCTGGCCCCCTGGAGGCCCCCCGGAGCTCACCAGCTCCTCACATCGCCTCTGCTTTTTCCTGGCTTCCTGCTCCAGGCTCTCGCATTTCTTCCGCTTCTTGCTGAGCTCTGATTCCTGTGGGGTCAGAATGGAGCTCCTCATGTGGGCAGGCAGATCCACCCATAACAGGTCTCCTCCAGCCCTCGACCTGGGACTTACCAGCTGCTGCACCCTCTGCTGTTTCTCTGACTCCCCTAGGACCACGGATGGGTTTTCCACATCCTCCTGGAGCGTGGCCTGGAAATGGCCAGGAGCAGGGGGCTGGCACCTGAGAACAAGGCCTCAGGGCAGCCTGCCCCAGCCCTGCCTGTCTGAGGGAGGTTCCCACCCCATCTCACAGTCCACAAAGAGATCCCTGCCCAGGAAGTGGGGGTGCTGTCTGCCCACTGCATCCCCTCATCTCCAGCTGATGTGGAAGAGCAGAGGCTGCACCCCTGTGTCCTCCAGACATAGTGCTTTGAGATCCTGAGATCCATGCATGCCCTGGGAGATGGGTCCCTTATCCAGGTCAAAGCTTTCTCTTTTTAGCTTCCAGCCCTGCTCTGCACTCAATAGCTGTCCTGGGTGTCCTTCAGCGACTGGCAGAGAACTAGGAGGCTGCCTGGGCCCCCAGGGATGTGATGTCCCCAGAGCTAGGGGTTATCCACCGAATCTGGGCTTGGCCTAGAGCCTGCAGACCTGGCCAGATCGTCCTCTCAGCTTCCACCAAGCCCACCCTATCACGTGTCCCAGTTATCCGTGCAAACTCTGGAGAACAGGTCTTCATGGGCGATGCATCTCCCTCCCTGGGCCAGGCAGAGGGACAAAATCTGAACAAGAAGCATCCCATACCCTGAGGCCTTGGTCGCTAGGGCTCCCTTCTCTCACCCCTCTTCCCGGAAGGAGGCGGACCAAAGGTGCTGCCCAGTACAGAGGATGGAGAGGAGCCAGACCTCTAAGTTCTGGGGATCCAGAGCGGGGTCCCTAGCCCTCGGGCCAGGGGCCACGTAAGCCCGGCGCCCAGTGAGGGTCGCCCGTACCTGGAGCCGGGGCGGACACACCGCCGCCCCCGGGTAGCTGGGCCGGGCCTGACGGACCAGGCGGGCGCTGAAGGGGGCGTCCCCGCGCTGCGGCGGCGGCGGCGGCGGGAGGCGGCGGCGCGGGCTGGGCCCCGGGTGGCTGCCAGGGCAACCGGGGATTTGCGGCCGGCCGGGCCGTACCACTGGCGGCGCAACAGGGGCGGCGGGGCGGGCCGCGGGCCTCAGGCCTGCGGAGGGCGGACCCCGAGCCCCCGGGGGCGGGCGCGGCGCAGGTACGAGCCCCGGGAGGCCGGGCAGAGGACCCCGCTCCCGGCTGGGGACAGTCCCCCAGCCCTTGCAGTGCGCACCGCCACTGCGTCGTCGGAGCTCTGAGCGCGGTGCAGGGGGAGATCCCCGAGCCGCTCCCACCCGCGTCTCCGCACACCCACACACCTGCCCTTGCGCCGGCGCTCACCTCTCCCGGGGCCCCGGGGGCGGGCGGCCCTGCTCGGGCCGGGGCGGCGGGGCCCGGGGGCCGGGGCGGCGGGGGCGGCTCCCGCTGGTTACGCAGGGCGATCTGCCTCTGCAGCCGCAGCACCTCCCGCTGGGACTCGCGCAGCAGCCGGTCGAAGTCCCGCACGTGGAGCCACTGCGGGCCCTCCTGGAGTCGGGGGACATGGAGGGGAGTCGGGCCTAACTCCTGCCCGCCCCGCGCCAAGCCCAGCGGAGCCCGCCCTCCGCCTAGCTGGAGGGGCTCCGGGGCGCGGGAAAGCGCACATCCTCCCATGCTCACAGGCCTGGCCATAGACGCATGCCCACACAGCCGCATGCTGCCGCTAGCCCGTGTGCAGATACTCCCAGGAACGCGTGTTCTGGGCACTCACGGTGTGCCCGGCGCTGTGCTAAATGCCTTGTGAACATCTCTTCACACCAGTGTGAGGTATGTGTGGATTCATACAGCCAGACCCACTGGCAGGCAGCCTGAAGCCTGGAGCACAGAAACTCCCAGGTCTGGGATTCATGGCTCCACCCGCTTCGGTTCGGGCTCCTTCTCCCCGCTCCCACCTGGGCCGTTGCCAGGGGAACCTACTCCCCAGCAGCCTCCACCTTCTCGCTTCATTTGCATCTCATTAACATCTCAGTCCACATCCCACACTGCCAAGCAGGCGGCCCTGTGTAGGGCTGAGCTGGAAGGGGTGACCAGGGCCTCCTCGCACCTTGCCGGCCAGGGTGAGCCTGGCCTGCAGTTCCCTGCACTCCCGCTGCAAGGCAGCAATCTGCTTGTCCTTGGCCAGCAGAGCACTGGCTGTCTCACTGAGGTCCCGGGCTCGTTGGCGGGCCAGGGCCTTCCGGCACAACTCCAAGCTGGCCCCTGGACTGGGCATGGGAGCACTCACCTGGCCAGAGGAAGGGTAAGGCCAACAGTCAGCTGAGGGCTGGGGCACGTCTCCCACTCCTCAGCTCCTCCCAAAAGGAGGGGTTAGGATGACAACCTGGAAGTGTGGCCTCCTGCTTCTACCCTGGGTCTGGATCTACCCTGGGTCTACCCTCAGGAGACCAACAGCCTCACTTGACCCCATCCCTGCAATCCTCAAGCAGGAGTGAAAGGGTTAACTTCACATCCTAGTTTAGGCCCAAAGGATGCTGCTAATTGAGGGCTGCCACTGTGATGGGTTTCATCCCTGCCCCTAGCAGCTCTGCACCCAAAGGTGAGCTCAGCGGGAGGCTGCAGCCAGCACCAGCACGTGGTAACCCAGAATCCCGCTCCCTGCCTGCTCAGGAACTGCCTGCCCAGCCCTTCCCTCCCTCCTGCAGCTCCAGAAACCCTCAGCCTCCTAGCCTGGCAGGCATTTGCCCTTCTTACACACCTCAGCCCCTGGGTTCTTGCCTTCCTAGATGCTAAGAGTCTGTGACTCCCAAGCCCCACCCCCTCAGGCCCAGCCCTGGCGCCCCTCTTCCCTGGTGGCCCAGCCTCCATCCAGTGGCCTCCCATCCTCACCACCCTCAGGTTCGTCTCCTGCAGCTTCCGGGCCCTCTCCTCCAGGCGCTTGGCAATGACCGCCAGCTCTGCGTTCTTCCGCTTCAGCCTCCGCACCTTCTCTTCCGTCTCAGGGAAGCTGCTCTTCCTCTAACAAGGGGTCAGCCAGAATTGGGGCATGTGGGGAACACTCCCCAGACCCAATCCTAACAGCCCAGGCCTTGAGCTAGAGTCCTGGGCCCACAGTGGGCTCCTCGGCAACTACTAGGCAGGGGTTCACCCTCTCTAGGTCGTGGGGCCATGCCAGCTCCATGCACTTCCCACCTGGGGGGAAGTGAATGGGGTGAGAAGGACGCTGAGGCAGAGGGCCGGGGTGTCTGAGTCGGCCTCCCCCCAGCGCCAACCAGGACCCAGGACTTGCATTTCCAAGCCTCACCAGCATCTGGTTCTCCTCCTTAAGGATGTCACAGCGCTGCTGCAGCTCCCCCACAGCCCTCAGCAGCTCCAGATTGGGCCTGTCCCCGAAGCCCATTTTCAGCTTGCCCTGGCATGGGAAAGGACAGGACGCAGCAACTCAGGAACCCACCTCGACCTATGGAGATCAGATCCCTCCCTATGGAAGCATTCCCCCTCAACAGTCCAAGGAGACATGGAGACGAGAAGGTTCTCCCCTACCTCCCAGGGCTTCAGCGGGGAGCACAGGAGGCCTAGGAGAAGGGGCTGTTGTCTTCCCTGCCTACACCAGCATTCCCCACCCCTGGGGCCCTCTCTGCTAGTCCCCAGTTCTCCCCACTCTGCCCATCTTTCCTGCTTGGGAAATGCCAGCTTGAGCTCCCATCCCCGCTCCTCCAGGCTCTTCAGGGCCCCTGAGACCCCAAAGTCCTGTTCCCTCCATCTTCTACAGGAGACTGCTCACACCCACCCCAAACCTTGTCCTCCCTGGCTCACCCAGCACTGAGCCCCCTCCCCTGAGTCGGCTTCCTCTGGACTCTGATTCCATCACACACTTCCACATACATCCTGTATCCTCCAGCCTCCAAGGACAGAGACTTGCAGAGAAGACAGACAGACACAGACTGTCAGAGAGAGACTCACAGAGGGAGGGGAAAGGAGGAGGGCCAGAGGTAGACAGACAGGCAGAGTCAGAAGGACAGACAGATGGCGAAAAATGGAGCCACGGAGATTTCTGCCCAAAGAAGGGAGGACAGTCACAGAGACGGACCCACAGACAGAGATAGGCCCGCAGAAGAGAGGTGGGCATGGGGAGAGCCCCACCTCGCAGACCCCGGCCATCCGCAGCTCCCTTACCTTAGAGAAAGCCTCTACCTCCTCGTCCTCCAGCCTCTGGCAGCTGGGTCCAGAGCTCAGTGCTCCCGGCCCGGGGCTGGGCAGCCCAGTGTCTGTTCTTTCAGGCTCAGTGCCCCCCACAGGCCTGGGGCTTCGGGCTCCCTCAGGCTTGGAGCTCTCCTCGGGCTTCCGTTCAACACGCAGAGCTGCCGGAGTATCGGCAGTGCTGGGGGATGCACCTCCAGGTTCGCCCCCCTGGCCTGGAGTCCAGCTCTGCCAGGCGGCCAGTGCCCATGGCTCCATGTTTCCGGGGTCCCCCGGCCGTGGGAGGGGTGTCACTTGCTCCATGGTTCTGCCAAGGGGCCCCAGGACCCAGGCCAGGGGACATCACCCAGCCAGGTGGAGGGGCTGGTGAGGGGCATGCCAGACCAGACCCTTTCCTCTCTGAGCACTTGGCTTCACCGAAGCTCCATCCGAGGCTGGCCGAGTTCTTCCTCACTCACAAAGGAGACTGCAGGAGTCGGGGCTGCCGGAGCTGGAGCTGGGGGTATGCGAGCTGTGTTTGTTCGTGGCTGTGTGTGCGCGTGAGTGTGTGGAGGAGCAAGGGTGTCCCCGTGGGGGTGGGGAGGATGTGCAGAGGCCACAGACAGCAGTGCCCGAGTGAGGGTGTGCGTGTGTCTCCAGGTCTGTCGGTGCTGGTCGGCGCTGCTTGCTGTGTGTGTGTCTGGAGGATGGGTGCCCCCACTTGTGTGTGCTGGGGGGTAGCGTTTCTGTGTGTCGCCGTCTGTGCCCGTTTCAGAGTTACCAGTTGTTTCTGTGTGTGGGGGTGTCTGTATTGCAGGGCTGTGGCAGTGTGTGATGCTGTCACTGGTTGTATCTGAGTGTCTCAGTGCTGTGCTGCTGTGTGCATCGTGTTATTGTGTGTCCGTCAGCGTCTGTAAGTCTGACCACCCATCACGACCCCTCAGCCTGGCTAGGGTCCACAGGAGCTGCTGGGGGTGATCCCCAAAGGTCTGCTGTGGTCCTTTATCTCCTGCTCCTCTCTCCGCTGCTGCTGGCCAGCCCGCTGGGCAGCTCGGCTGGTCCTAAGGCGGCCTGGGTCTGTGGGCTACCTGCCTCATAGTCTCTGTCCCTGCTGGCCTCAGCTCTGGGGACTGGAGGGGTCCCCTACAGTCCCGGAGCCCCGAGATGGTGGGCGCGGAGGAGGGCTGAGCCTCAGAATAGAGGGGTGAGCGAGGGAGAGCCAGCCCTCCCCTCCCCCTCCCCCTCCCCTCCCGCCCACCAATAGGAAGTCGGCTGCTGGTTTCCATGGTGATGGCGCTGGACTGGTGGGCTGGACCGGCAGGCAGGGTCGGGACAGAGGGAAGGCAGGCAGGGTTGGGACAGAGGGAAGAGCAGGTTCCTTACAGGATCTTGGCCCAATGCCCCCAACATGTGACCACCCACCCCTCCCACACCCCCCCCCACATTTTCCGGGATACAGAGAAGGGGGGCTACAGACAGTTCTCCCCACACCAGTCCCAGCCTGAGTCGGATAGAGACAGAGACAGGAGGTGGTATGACAAATAGACAGAGATCCAGCCATGGAGAATGGCAGGAATAGAAAAGATGGGATTTGAGATGAAACAAAGAAAGAGACAGGAAAATCAAGATAATGAAAACAAGAAGATAGAAGCAAAGAGACAGAGGTGAAAATAGGCTGAGAGAATTGCTTTTGCTTCCTTCTGGCAGATTGCGTTTCGGGGGCAACCTGGCCATCTCGGGCCAGCAGGGAGGCCCACGTGGCCTGTTGGGCTGCCTTAGCCCCAAACTGTCAGGAAGCTCATCTTCTCTCTAGTCTTAGGCCTTTTTGCTATGGGAAAATGGCACTTGGGGACAAGGATGTGGAAATCCCCAACCCATAAGCCAGCCTCTGTGTGAGGACAGAGTCCTAGATGGAGTCCCCAGAGACACGGAGGTTGGGAAGGGCCTCAGAGAGGCCTCTGCACCTGAGACTCAAGCCAGTCTCACCTAAGGTCAGGGGCCCCCGTGTGGCAGCCCCGGGGAATAGCACCAGCAGCACTGAGCCACAGAGCCCCTGACGGTGGGCTCCACCTAGGCCTGTGCTGATGGAACTATGGGGGGGAGCGGGGCGGGGCATGAGGAAGAGGTGACGTCCTCACTTCCCTAAATCATTGTGCGGATCAATATGTGCACCACTGCATGATGTGTGTCGCTGAGGTTTATGTCGGGGTGTGTACACATGGGATTGTGTGTGTGTGTGTGTGTATAGCACACATAGAGAATAGGCATAAATTTGTCTCTGTATGTGGGGGGGACACTGTATTCTTTTATACACATACTCACACATATATATACGTATGTACGTGTGCTATTATGTGTCCTTGGGTCTCACTGGGTATATAAGGTTGCATGTTTCTGTGTGTGTGCTGTTGCATATATATATCTACTTGCCACAGTGTCCATGTGCCGGGGTGTGTATGGGAGACCGTGATTGTGTGAGTGTATAAATTGCAACACGTATATCATGATAAATGTATATGGATGACGTTACACAATACATAATGGCACTCCCACACAGTCATGAAAATACGTAATGACATACAATGACATGGTTTTATTTGTATTTATATATCTAGATATATATATCACCATGTCTCTATTGTATATTTATTGTGCTGAACGTGTCACTATATGTCTATATGTGTGGAACCAATGTGTTTGTAATGTGAATGTCACCATGTGTGTATTCGTAAGCTCTTCTATCTGTGACATACATCATATGTGTTTATATCATTGCATGTGTGTGTACTATTGGATGTGTATGTGTCCTGAGTGTGGGTATATCCCTGTGGGTCGTTGTGTGATGTGCCGGCCGTGTCACATATACGTATACCATTGTACGTGTGTGGGTTTTGTTTTGCTTTTTTTTCTTTTGTGTGCACCACGCAGCTTGTGGGATCTTAGTTGCCTGACCAGGGATGGAACCCAGCCCCTGGCAGTGGAAGCGTGGAGTCCTAACCGCTGGACCGCCAGGGAAGTCCCTATGTGTGTGTTGATAGCATGTGTGTTGGCGCCCTGTGTGTGAATGCACCCGCGTCCTGGTGTAGGCTTTGCATAATGTGAGCGACTGTGCCTTTGTCTACTTGTAAGATGCTTTTTGTGCCCCATTCTTATACTACCAAGGACCCCCTAGACATTCTTAGATTAGAACTTAGAGGTAGCCGGCCTTCCGTATGGGGGTGTGAGAAGCAGGGGGAGGGCAGGGCAAGGCCAGAGCTAGGGTGAAAGGCGGGAGGGGCCCTCATATCCCTGGCCCTCAAAAGCCTGCCCACTCCTGGGTTTGAGGTCCTCACCCCAGGCACATCCTTCCTCCGCAGGCCGAGGCCTGACCAGGCCCAGAGCCCTCTTCTGGTCGCATAGGCAGAGCCAAACCCATTTCTCTCAGGAGAGAGCGTGATCTCCCCTCCCAGTCCTTCTGTGCACCCCACCCAGGTGCCTGCGGAGCCCGTTCATCCCACCCCTGACCCCACAACAGAGTCTCAGACAAAAGAGACGCAGAGTCCATTCTTTATTCGTGCTGGGGTCCCAGGCACGCCCCCCCACCCCGCCCCTCCATCTCCCCTCCTCTCCCGCCTCTTCCTCATCCTGGCATCTGTGCATTGGCGGCTGGGCCCACGCCGGGGCCTCTCCCCAACAGCAGCAGGTCCGAACGTCTGCCCTGCCAGCCTTCGGGGCAGCCAAGGCATTTCCCAGGCTGGCCAGAACCAGGAGGGACAGGCCATGGGGGGCAGGGGCGGCCTCTCCGGGGTGTGGGTGGGGCGGGGAGGGTGCCCGAGGGGCTCACCTGTCACACTTGGTCTTGCACGTGGCGGCGGGCGGCGGGCGGCGGGCGGCGGCGGCGTGGTCTCCGAAGCCCACAGTACACTCATCCATAAAGTAGGAAACACTACACCCTCCAGTGCTGTTAGTAGTGCTTTCTACTTTATGGGTGACTGCACTGTCTGTCTGTCCGTCTGCGGGAACTCTTCGGGCCGCCCGCGCCTCCTCCTGACTCCTGCTTTGAGCGCCCCCAGCCCTCCCCGAGGCTCCCTGAGACCCCAGCGCCTGCCCCGTGGCCAAGGGCCCGCCCTGGGCCCTGTGGGTGGTGACTCAGCATGGCGCCAGACCGTGCCTCCTCTACCTCCCTCCCCCCACTTCCTCTTTGGTTCCCTCTTCCCTCCCCCCCGGGCTCCACCCCATCCCCCCGGCTTTGGGGACACTCAGGTAGAAGAGGCCACAGCTTGTCTGGAGGCCTCACCCCAGTCCCCAGTCCTGACCCCCTGGGTGAGCCCTTCCGGCTCTACCACCCACCCTGCCCCCCAGAGTCAGACCCGAGACCCGGGTCCCCAGCCTCCTCCCCAGCCCACAGCCCGACTCCCTCACCACCCACCCTCAGCCGCTCCCAGCCAGGAGCCCAAGGCTCTCTGGACAGAGATGGCGGCCATGTTGGGTGGAGAGAGCCCCTTAGCACCGCTCGCCGACAGCAAGTCCCACTGGGCAGCCTCTGCCCACCCTCTGCCCTCCCCACCCTACTCTCCGGCCCTTGAAACCTCGGACCTCTCTTTCTTCACTGCGGGCCGGGAGGCATTTTACCCTCCTTGTCTAAGGGAAGTCAAGACCCGGCATTTTGAGGCGCTGGCCCACCACAAAAGCCATGGGTCTGAGGGCTCTAGCACCTCTTTGCCTAGAGCCCTGCCAGTAAAGCCTTGGCACCCAAGCTCCCGAAGCCCCTCCCTGGAGCGTGCCCACCCAGGTCCTGCAGCCCAAGCCCCTCGTGGCGCCTTGAGGCCCAGAGTCAAGGAGCCCCGGCTGGGGCGGAGGTGACGATCCGGATCCTTACCTGATGCTGCAGGGCTGAAGGGAGCAAGCCCTGTGCGCCAGGCTCCCAAGTGGGGTTCCCTTCAGGGCGGGCAGGGCTTATAACCCCGAGGCCACGTGGGTCAGATCTCAGGGCGCCCAACGGTCTTGGAGCCCGCCCCCACACCGCGGTGCCGAGGAGCCGCCCCTCCCTCCCTGGGGAGGACAGACTGACAGGAAACCAGAGACAAGGCTGGGTATTGGCGGGAGGGGGGCTGAAGGGACCATCTCACACACCCTGGGCAGGTGGCTTCCGGGACCCCAGGCCTGCCCTTCCCCCACGGCACCAGCCCCAGGGGTCGTTTAGGACTCTGGGACTGCCAGCGGGGTGAGCCCAGGAGGGAAGGGCTCCCCGTCAGGGCCCAAACCAGCACAAGAGAAGAACCTTTTCTCTGATCCCCACCCCCGCGGACCCCAGCCCGGAAAACTCCCTTCCCTTCGGGACAGCGGTGGCATTCAGACCAGGCCGCGGCTCCTCTCAGTGTGCTGCCCAGAGAGGCCACAGAGGTTCAGATGTGTGATGGCGGGTTCTGGGCCAGCGCATCACAACACCCTCCAGGTGGTCCGTTGCCCTCAGCACCCCACAGAGCCACCGCTCCCCCAGCCCCAGCGGCAGGAGGCCAGGCCTGCGCTCTCGGCACAGTATGGGGGTCGCACTCAGGCCAGGTGGGCCTGTTGGCACGGGACTCGGGGTTCAGGCGTCCCTCAGGGCCCGTCAGGATATGAGGGCAGGGCTGGCAGTGGTAAGGGTCTCAGGCCTGGGTGCCATTGGGCTGGGGGGACTGGAGGGAAAGAGGCTCCGAGGAGAGCTTCTGAGCAGCTACCGGATGTGGGCGCGGGCCCGCCCACCTGCGTGCCACCCCCGCTTTCCCCATGGGGAAGGCAGGAAGCTGCCCATCCCAGGGCCCCTGGCTGGGGCATGGGTGGGGGCACGGGAAACGGTGTGGGGCTGGGTGGGGGGCTGGGGTGAGCTGGGTCCAGGTCACACGTTTTCCCCAGGGTTCTCCAAGCCTCTCAGTGGCCTTGGCTCTGGAACCAAGAGGAATGGATTGGGCCAGGGGTAAGGAAGTCCGGCAGCAGGTGGGAGTGGATGAGAGTCACCCAGGGACTCCTTCCCAGAAGGCCACGGGCGTCTTCTCTGGGTCCCCCATTCCGGGTCAGGATCACACAGACCGCGGGAACGCTCAGGTTCAGAGGCCCAGAAGAGGATCGGCACACGGGGGCAGGCAGCAGGGAGGACGGTTGCCTTGCATCCTGTCCTTCAGGACTGGCTACCCTCAACCTGGAAAATTGTCATCCATCTCCAGGCCCATAAATGGGACAGAGAACGGGGAACAGGGTCCTTCACCTGCAGGGTCTGAAGGGACAGTGGTGAAGAAAGCGAGCTGGCCAGAAATGGGACAGTGCTCCTTTAACAGACCACGGCTCCAGACCCTGGGTGGAGGGGAAGTGGCTGCCCTAGACGATAAGAGGATAAGAATATCAAAGTTGTGCAGTAACCTGGGTTCCTGGACCCCCACCCTGCAAGGCCCCTCCTCCATGAGCATCTTGCCCCCCCCCCCCAACCCCATCTAAAGTACCCCTAGAGTCATCACCTCAGAGATGTTTTGTCCCAGCAAACGAGAGTCCCAGACTGGGAGCCAGGGGGCCAGGCTTCGGGGCCCAGCTCTGCCACAGGCTCCCTCAGCATGTGACCTGCAGCACGTCAGACCTGAGCTTCCCCCCGAGAGTCACACTTGTCCCTCAGCAGACCCCAACCCCAACCGGGCCTCTCTCTTGTCCTGAGCAGGGCGGGGGCATCCGTGATGTCTGCTCCTCTGTGACAACAGAGGCTGCTTTTCCTTTGTTTGTCCTCAATGCCCTAGGCCAAGACCACCACTGTGTTTTTTAGGGTTTTTTTTTAAGAGAGGAATTGAGGTCCAGCCTCTGCATCCATAGAGCTTCCAGGGTCAGGCGGTTCTGGAAGGGCTGGGGCTTTCACTGGTTCCACCCTGAGGCTGGGCTTGAGGAGGTGTGGAACTGGGGCGGGGGTGGGGTGGGGTGGGGATCGGGGTCCGTACCCTGGACTTCTCCCCCAGCCCTGCTGGGCCTCAAACCAAGAGAAAAGGGACACCAGGAACAAAATCAAGGATGAGGAAGGGGCAGGGTCCGAGATAAGGACACAGAGACAGTGAGAACCACCAGGTGAGTGGACCGGGAGCCCTGGACTGGAAGCCGTGATCGGGGCTGCGCCACCCATAGGGGTGGCCTGAAAGACTGAGGAAGGAGCCATTGGCGCCTGTGCGCGGTCACGCGCATGCGTGTACAGACACACACGTACTACACACACACACACACACACACACACACACAGCCTGAAGAGCCCAGAAGACTCACAGGCCCCAATCTAGAGAGGCACAGCAGGCCCAGAGCCACACGGACACACTGTGGGTGACACCCCAGCCCAGGCCTGCAGACACACATTGAGGAAGGCCCTCTGCACACTCCTGGACACACCGGCCTCCTCCCTGGAAGCACCCAGGAAGGCTCACTTGGGAATCTGAGCCCAGTGCTTGGGAGGGTGACCGGGGGGAGGCGGGGGTGGCTTTAGAACACAGGCACCTCTGAGAGAGGCGCGACTCCCGCTCCCGCCTCCAGAGTTCCCCAGGATGAGAGAAACTAAACCTTGATGATGCCCAGTGACTGAGTCAGGAGGTGGTTGAGACAGGAGGCCTCTCTTTGTGGAGGAGAGAGGCGTTCAAGTCGATTCTTCAAGCTCTGTCCCGTGGTGGTGGGTCTGGGCTCCTCCAGGCACCCACTGGGCAGCCTGGGCTCACATGGACTCTGCTAGAAAGTGTCCTCCACAGTCCTTTCCCGTTCTGACACTCCTAGTACCTGCTCAGAGGTAGCGAAAGGGGAGAAGGGGTAGGGACTAAGCTAAGAAGGAGCAGGGGTGGGGCGACCGGCACCCGAAACAAAGTGGGAACAGCCTCCTTCGACAAGAGCAGGGTGCTGAGGCGGCTAGGTCTGGGCCTGGCCTGCTGGAGGGCTGCAGGCTCACAATCCCCAGCCCCACCCTGACCTCACTGACCTTGGGGACAGCCATCTTTGTGTGCCAAGCTGAGGCTATGGGCGGGTAAAGGGGAGCCTGAGGAGGAAAGGACACAGCCCTGCCTTCAGGGCCCCGCTGTCTGATAGGCAAGATACAGCTACACGTGCAGGGTATGGGAGCCTCGTGTGTCGGTGTGAGCGAGCGGCTTGTACCTAAAGCAGGTGCAAGGCTTCAGACCTAATGGGGACCCAGGGGTCTTACTTGAGCGAGCACTGAATCAGAGGGGTTAAGTGGAACACACACA
Source organism: Hippopotamus amphibius kiboko (assembly GCF_030028045.1). Classification (NCBI taxonomy): domain Eukaryota; kingdom Metazoa; phylum Chordata; class Mammalia; order Artiodactyla; family Hippopotamidae; genus Hippopotamus; species Hippopotamus amphibius. Next base: position 25,976,157 of record NC_080202.1, on the reverse strand, counting down.
TATGCCTCCACACGTACCGACATCTTAGAAAACTGTAGCAGCAAGAGCACGTTAGTCCTGGCTGGGATTGAGGGGCCTCTGGGGCTAGACTAACAGATGCTGCAGTGGCGGCCTCAGAGTCACGGGGGCCCATCAGAGAGGGCTTCCTGGAGGAAGTGAGTACAGGTGGAAGAGGGTTTGGAAGGAGAGGAGATAGAGAGGGTAGAAGCTGACCAGGCAAGGAGGAGAAACGAGGATCAGTGAAGGCCTAACACCTGCAAGGGAGAGCCGGCCCAGAGGGCGGGAGGAATGAGAGGCTCTTGTCTTCACAGGAAGGGAGAGGAGAAAACCAAACCTCCCCTCCAGCTGCACAGGCCTGGGGCCTTTACTCGGCAGGCAGACGAAGATGGCAGCCCAGATAACCTGCCTGGTGCAGAGACAACAAGAGTGAAGCCGCAGGGCCCACCTCGCACAAACAGGAAGTCGGAGGCAGAGCGACCCGCCCTTCAGCGAGCGAGCCTGGGAGACGGGCCTGGCCACAAAGGAGGGAACATGAGTCCCCAGCACTGCACAGCGGGGCTAAGGACAATTGGAGTCAATAGCCCCAAATGTTAGGACCTTTTGCCACCCTCCCTGGGAGGGGGGGCCGCCAAGGGAAGCAGGTGCTGAGAGAAGAAAGCGCCTCAAGAATCTAAGACAGCCTATGTCCTCGGCAGAGGTCATCTCAGCACCTAAGAAGGCCCCTGACTCATTCCAGAGCCTGGGGGGTGATGGTGGGGGCACCAGGAGTGCTGAGAGGGCTGCAGACAAGGGTGGGCACGCTCTGTCCTCAGCCCTCAGCCCTGTCTGCGCTGCTCAGACACCCTCCAAGTTTAACTTCATTCTCTCTTGCGCTACTCGGCAAGAGGCAGCTGCAGTGCACCCTGAGAGGCCAGCTCTGCTCTGGGACGGGGTCTGGCTCAGCTCTCTGGATCATAGTATCCAAGACCTTTTAAGCAGCGAGGTCCGGCAGCGAAGTGATTGAGTCAGGAAACTGAGCTGCGAGACCAGAGAGAGGCAGAAGGCAGCCTGAGGTCACAAAGCAAGTTGAGGCCAGGTTCAGGGTTTTGTCCACAGCATCTAGAAAGAGGCAGGGTAGGCTGGATAGGAAAGGGGGTGTGAGTGTGAGGAAGAAGACCACCCTGACCACTGCTGTGGCAGTGACCATGAAACCAGAGGCATCCTCCACTGTGATCTCCTAGGGTCACAGGAAGGGAATGAGAGAAAACTCCCTCTTGGCTCCCTCCACACAAAGGTACAAAGATGCCTGGTTTAACTTGCAGAGCTGCACCTGCTCCATTTTTAACTGCTACAAATCAACTGTGTGTGTGTGTGTGTGTGTGTGTGTGTGTGTGTGTGTCTCAAGAGTGGGGCCAAGTCAGGTCATCCCTGCCTGGAACCCACTATGATCTCTCATCAGCCTAACTACCTACCCCCAACATCAGGACCATGAAACAGAGAGCAAAACTAGGAGGTAGGAGACTAGGAGTCCAGGCCCCACCCTATGGCTCTTTACAGTGTAACTTTGAACCAGTCACTGAATCTGCCCTCCAGCCCCCAGCCTTTATTTCTTCCTCTATAAAATTGAAGAGGAGTTTGACCAAAGGACCTGTTTATAGTCTAGGAAGTCCCCAAGAGCAAGGGGGCCCAAGGACCTTGGAGAAGGAAGCAGCAAGGCCTCCGTTCCAAGACCTGCCCGTGGATTTCCCCAGCGGGCTCAAGGGCAGACCTCCCATAGCTCAGAGAAGACAGGTGGCCGGGAAGAGATCTCGAGTAGAATCTGCCCCTTTTCTTGTCTGGGAACAGGAGCAAAGCGCTGGGGGTCTCTGTCTATTCCCTCCTGCCAGCATTCTGTCCTCCGCGGCAGTCCTCACATCCCAGCCACAGCTGGAAAAGCAGACGGTGAGGGGTGGAAAGAACAGAGTTCTGTGAGGACTGCTCTGTGAACGACTCTGGACTGTTTCTTCCTTCGCCCCCACATTCTATACGCCGAGCGGTGGGGGGCGGGGGAAGGGTAGCAGCCACGGCGTCTGGAGAACTTCATGAAACCTCATTTGATCATCATGCTGACCCAGTGAGGTAAACGATGGTATCCCCATCTCAGAGATGAGGAACCGGAAACTCAGCGAGGTTAAGTTTCACCTTCCTGAAAACCAGCCAAGAGCCTGCAACCCATTTCTGTTTCCCTAAGGGACTCCGTTCAAAGTCTCCCAAAGGACCAGGCCTGGCAGTCCTGAGTGGATACTCAACAGGCAGCGGAGATGCAGCCTGTCTCCTCACAAGCCCAGTCGGAGAAGGGGGTTGGAAAAAGCAGTGGGAGGAACTCAGGGCAGACTTCCCAGGCCCCAGGCTTGTGGGTGGGGGAGCAGCAGGGTCTAAATGGGTAACCAAGTGGTCTGCAGAACCTCTCCAACAGCCAAGGGCCACCCCGGCGCCTTCTCTCGGAGCCCATTACAGCAGTCAGGTGGGGGAGGTGGCCACGAAGGCTGGCAGCTCCTCCTGCAGCAGCAGCCGCAGCAGCTCACAGCCACTGGAGCCGTTAAAAAGTGACTCAACCAGAAAGTGCGTTTAAAGCGACGCCCGCCAGGGCCCCAGAGCCAAACCTCAAAAAGACGAAGTGAGAGAGACAAGCCTGCGGGGGCTGGGCTGGGGGTGGAGGCAGCCTGGAGCGGCCTGGCCAAATAAGGGCAAATGCTCCCAGGCCGGCCAATGGGGCGTGGGCGGCTGCGTCCTGGGGCTGCGGCTGGGGAGGGGGGGCGGGGGGGGGTACTGGTGAGAGTCCTGGGGCAAAACAGGAGTGGGGACAGGGCCAGGGGCCCAGGCCCTCCGGGAAGGGTCCAAGGGTGAGGGAGCACGGGAGGTGTGGAGGTCTTCATCCCCAAAGACCTTAGTGCTGCAAAGGGCAAACCTGACCCCCAAGAGCCCCACCTGCAGACTGTGGCTCAAGGGGACAAAAGGAAGAACTAGCCCTCACCCCTGCCCCAGTTATGGGCCCTGGATCCCCACCTGCCACGGCGGAACTGAAGGGGCACCATAAGGACACCTGGGCTGAGACACCAGCACAGCCTTGCCTGGCCACTGACCTTGGGCAAATGATGTAACTGAAACTCGGTTTTCTCATCTGTGAAAGGAAAATAACGCCCCAGAGGATGGCACTGAGGATTTAACGCAATAATGGAGGTGGTCAGTTTTGAATCTGGTAATTGTCATACTGATATAACAAATTATTATTGTGGAAGCACTAGCCCAAGGGCTGCTTCTCCCTTCTACTCTTGACTCCCAGTGGCTGTGAAAGATCACTTTGGGGAGACACCACGTGGTTCCCAGTTCTGGCCTCTGGTAGGGGGAGGAGAGGTCCGGAGGCCAGAGGGGTCCTTCCAGTCTAAACTTAGTCCCTCCTGCTGCAGAAGCAACAGACACGCTTTCCTCAGACTCAGTCACCAGGCATGTGATGCGAAGCACCCACTTCAACCTCCTCCATCTCCTCAACTTCCCGCCTTGCTCCACGGAGCTCCAGACCCCGCCCCACCTCCCTGCTCCCCGGGGGTGCAGGGCTGAGGAAGTGAGTCTACTCGGCTGCCCAGAGAAAGTGCCAATGCCACCACGGCAGCTGCCTGCACGGGGAGGGGACAGATGCTGGCTTCTCCCGGGGGCCTGAGATCACTCCCTTGCCTCAGGCCTCCCCAGCGCCTGCTGGGACCACAAGCCCAGGAGGAAGGCTGGGCCCTGGCTGCCACCCTCTTCCTCTCGGTGGAGTTCTTCTCTCTCCCAAGCATGGATTTGCATTTTCCCCTCTGCCCTCCGCCACTCAAGCCCCCAGGGACCAGGTGGCAGTTAAACCCCCTCTTCGGGCTAGTGGCCCAGAGCACTCACTTCCTTCCAGGTATTTTCTGGTCTGGGGGGAGGGGTTGAAAGGGTGGGTTTGGGGAAGGAGGAATGAGGACTCCATCTTGGAGAGAAGCTGGGGTCTCCCCACCCTGCTGTCTGAAGCTGTTCCTTATCTTCCCCCAAGGTCTCTCTGGAGCACAAGACTCAGTGCGGAGGAAGGAGAGGGCACAGGCAGGAAGCAGCACAGGGTCTTGAAACGGGCCTTCCGGCTCCCTGACTTCTAACAGGCACAGGCCTCCCTCTGCTGTGGGACGGACCCCCTAGGAAAGCCTGGGCCTCAAGACCTCTGTCCATGACCCCATAACGCCTGCCCTCCATCTAGGGGGAGTGTTGGGACTAGGAATGCTGAGGTCTAGAGGGGAGATGTTGTCTATCATGTTCTCAGGGGATCTGGCATCCAGGAGCCAGCAGCCCAGGGCAGAGTTTTCTCTGCACTCAGTTCCTGCTTCCTGGGGTCTAAAAGTGAAGAGAAACACAGGCATCTGTAGGCAAAATGTGCTGAGCCAGGCAGTGGAGAACATACAAAGTAGCAGTGATCCCCTCTTGAGGGCAAGCTGACCCCTGATTCTGGGGTTCAATTTTCTCACCCGTAAAGTGAGGGGCTGGCCTAAGTCTTGACTCTCCCAGCTCTTGCATTCTCTGCAGGGCCTGCCTTCACACTTTGCACTTCCCCGACTCGCTGGACCTCCCCCTCCCAATGGTGAAGGCCCCTGAGCCCCAAGGCCCAGGCAGACAGCTACGTGCGTTCTTCTTCAGTCCAAGCCTTTACCGGCTCACCCAACAGCAATATTTACCAGAGTGGCTGTCTATTCTCCTCGTTCAAACAAGACTGGAGGGGGGACAGCCACACATGAGCAGCAGAAATGATAGCTGACAGGCTGACATGAATCCAAGAGATAGAAAAATAATTAGCCCCAGAACCATTTCACCACATGATACAAAAATGGAGGTTTTATAATGACTTTAAGCCAAGTAGAGGTTAAATCACATTCATTATCCAAATAGAATGGAAGTATATATTTAAAAAACAAAACTTAGGTCATAAAAAATGAAAGAACAGATTAAAATAAAAAGCTAGGGTGCTTGAAGCAAAATGTTTCAGTTTCAATATATTTGCAAATGATAGATACATTTAGACACCTATTGCCCAAGCAGGCTAGAGTGATGACATTCTTATCTAGAGGCGGACAGCTTTGCTTTGGCTTTTTTTTTGGGGGGGGGGGGAGTTGTTTGTTTTTCTTTTTTAAAACTTTTATTTAGATATAATTGGCATACAATAAACTGCACATATTTAAAGTGTACAATTTGATTTTTTTTTAGAGGGGGACAACTTTGAATGACAATCTCTTAGATAGACTTAGTAGTTTACAGCTTGCAAATCACTTTTACCTAAATTACTGTATTTGATTTTCAAAACTATCCTAAGACAAGAACTGCCAACTGCATTTTTAAGCGAACTTTTTATTTCAAGTATAATGTACAGACACAAAAGTGAACAAATCATGAGTGTATAACTCAGTAAATTTCCAGAAAGTGAATCGACCTACGTAACTCGCATCCAGATAAAAAAAAAAAAAACAGACCACAACCAGCACGTCAGGAACCCCCCGCGCCCTCCTCCGCCCCACCTTTCACAAGTAACCACTATCCTGTCACCTAACACCAGAGTTTTGTCAACTGCATTTTTTATAAAGAGGAAACTCCTTTTAGAGAAGTAAAGTGACAGAAAAGTCAGGGGTGCTGGGTGGCAGAGGCAGCGGGGCTGGGAGGCAGGGACGCTGCCCCTAGTTCCAGTGGAGTGTAAAGGTGCCATAACTGGGCTGCAGGTGGAGGAAGGTTCTCAAGTAGGAAGCGAGCAGGAGAGGTTGGCGAGTATCTGGCACAGGCCAGCAGATACCTAAGAGCTGATGCGATGGAACAGAAGATTCAACCAGGCGGGAACTGGAGGACTGGACCAGGTTCCCAATGCTCCGCGCAGGGAGCCTTGGGTAAATCCCGTGTATCTCCTCTCTGGGCCATTTCCCCAGGCTGCCTTCCCCTCTCTGGCTAATTGTAGACTTGAGAACTAGAGATGTAGGTGGCAGGAGTAAGGTGGTTGGGGTGGCTCAGTGTGCAGGGACATGTAACTTGCTGGTTCTGTGGAAAAATCACGAAGGGAGAATGCAGCCCTAAACTGGGTGTGGGCAACGCGTTGCTTGAGCTAAGGCTCCGCTGCTTGATCGTGACCAAGTCACTTTGACTCTTTGACCGCAGTCTCCTCGTCATTACCTAAGGATGTTAACTATGACGGGTTTTGTGGGGATCAAATACGATAATGGTTGTGAAAGCCCCTTCGCCGACTTGTAAGATGCTATTTAAATGAAAGCTTTTACTGATACCAAATACGAGCCAGACTTCCAGACAAAGTGAGATGTTATTAGTCTGTTCTTAAACATTTTTCACCTCTTTTATACACACACACACGCACCAGGTGTCAGGGAGGGGACTTGAGGAGTGATAGCAGGTTACAGACAGGCTGGGAATACGAAGGTCATCGCCATGCGAGGAGTGAGGCCTCTGTCCCCAAACCTGAAGAGCCCAGCCTAAGTTTAGGCCCTCACCAGCCCAGCCCATTACTCTTGGGGAAACCGCTCCCTCCAAGACCAGAATGTTCTATCAGCTACCAATCCCTGCTTTGGGCTGGAGGCTGGATGCACTGCCAGTGAGCCCCTCCATTCTGGGGAGTGGAGAACGAGGGAAAGGCAGCGGGTCACTATTGTCTCTGAGTTGAGTCTGTCCTTGTTGAACTAGGGAGGAGCCTTGCCTTTCTAAAGGAGAGAAGCCAAACCAAACTATTGAGCAAGAGATCGAGACCTTCAGGCAGATGTGGGACCTCAGCAGTCAGAACAGGGCTGAGCCTTTGGCAGGCCCCCGGGCAGGGCACAGCCCTCCTGCACAGGGATGCCAGCACTCAAAACCTCCTCTCGCACACACCACTGCTCACTCCCAGGGAGTGAACCAAAGGTCCCTGTTTCAGCTTCTTTGGGTTCCCAACAGGGGATGGGACTCTAGCACCTCCTCGCCGGTCTGGACTGCTGAGTGGGTTCAAGGACCAGAGAAAGCAAGAAAGCGAATTCAGATGCAGCTCCCAGGCAGAGCCCGCCAGGCACACGGAGTCTGTGAAATCCGGTCACTGCAAGCAGCCACCCCTCCCCCACAACCACCAGAGCCTGTGTCTTTCGCTTCCTGCAAGGCTGACAGTTAGGGCCCCATTCGGTGTGGGGCAGAGGCAGCGTGAGTGTGGTTATTTGTGCACTGCTCCTCTTGCCCCCCTCCCCACAACTGTTTCCATTCTCACAGAGCAGCCACGTCCGGGTCAGACACACGCAGGATGGCGGCCGGGGATTTCCAAGGGACTTTCTGAGACAGCCAGTGAAAGTTGGGTGTTGACTGCGTGGCCCAGGCACTCTTGCTAAAACCCACTTCTTCCCTCCAGGACATAAGCTCTAGCCTGGTGGGGCTGCTTCCCCAGGTTCCCTTCAGATTGAACCTGAACAACAGAAACCACCAGCCCTGGACCTTGGTCCGTTTGCTGGGCTGGGGAATTCCTTGAGAAACTCAGTTGGGATTGGGGTTAACAGACCCCTCCCCGAGCTGGAAAGCATCAGAGAAAATGGTTATGGTTTGAGGAGGACCCGTGAGTGGCGACATGAGCAGCCTGGGCCAGTCCCAGCTTCCTCCCCCGGGCTCGGGGAGGATCACTGGAGAGTCAGCATCTCTCCCTCCTTGCCACACACGTCAGGTCACAGGTAACGAGACACTGACTCACTAGCAACACCAGGTGGCTGAGAGACACAAAGCCCCAGCGCAGGCACCTCTGCGCGTGAGTCAGAGCTCAGCCTGCGCGCCAGTTCTAAGCCCCTCCCCCGCTCCCCCGCTCTTTTTGTTGATTGTATACTGTTGTACATATTGAAGAATGGCTAATAAAGGAGAGGAAATGAAGCTTACCTTTTATAAAACTTCAGTTAAACAGTTTTCACTTTGCTTTATTTTTATAATCACAAAAATCCTGAGGTAAACAGAATGTAATCACTTTTGTTTTGCAGATGGGGAAGAAGAAACTTGGGGAAATAAAAATAGGGACACTCAACAGGAATTTTTTATAGAAATTTAAGTAAATGAGAATTTATGGCAAATATTTAATTCCAAAACAAATAACACACCTTGGCCTATCATACAGCATCACTCAAGGCCCCCTTACTAGGCCAGAGAGAAAAGGAGAGGCCCACCTCCTGTGGAGGCACGAACGAGCCAGACCAAGACCCAGCAGACACCTGAGGGCCTGCGGTTAGGAACGCTGGAAAGTAGGGGAGGGGGAGGTCATGGGCACCACTGGTGGGCCTAAGGCATAGAAAGAACAGAAAAAAAAAACAAAGAAGGGGGGAAAAAAGGAATTAAACATTGTTGAGGGCAAATAATACGAAGAAGCCTCAGGATGTCTTCAAGGGACACCTGCTGTGCCAGGTCTAGAGGGGAGAAGGCTGCAACCCCCAGACCCCAGGGCTACCAGGCGGATGGGGTTGCCTAGACTCAGCACAGCAGACCTCTGAGACCCAACGAAGCTCACTAGAAAGCCTACAATCCTGGAGGCTCAGAGACAGATAATGAGAAGCAGAAGGGCCTCTGCTGCTCTGGGAAGATGCTTACTGGGCATGACCCCTTACTGTGCCCAGAGAAAGGAAGAGGGAGGCGAGGCATCTGTTATGGGCTTAAGAACATTTAACATTTATTGGCATTTGACCCAGAGTCCTGCCTGTGGGCAAGGATGCAGCCCCGGGCTGTGGCAGGAAAATCAGCACCCTACTCCCCGCTGAATTCAGTCTCTGTGAATCCACCCACCCAAACCACTCCCCACCGCAGTCCGAAGAAGGTAAAATGGCCCAAGGACACATTGTGCCGCTCTCCCAACAGCCTGCTGAGTCTCAGAATCGGAGCGTGGGACGTACTTGAAGCTCTGCCCATTTTGTCACAACAAAAAATAAGCAGAGGCAGAGGCGAGGAACGGAGACGCTGGCGGCCGTGCATCTTGCTAGGTCTTTATAGCCGTGTCTCTGGATTTGTAGGCCACTCCTCGACTTTTCAGCTCCCGCACGATCCCTGCAGCGAGAAAAGAAATGGGTCTGTGAGGAAAAAAGTCTCCAGAAGATAAGAAAGTCCCCTCGGCTGCCACTTGGCGAGGGGAGGGGGTGGTGTGTGCAAAGCAAACCGGACCGCTCATCAACCCAGCTGCTGGGCTGGCTCGTCACCCTCGAAGATCCAAGCGAGCATCTGGCAATGACTCGGTAAGAATGGGAAGAAAAAGAGACACACATTGTAGCTGTCAAAAGCAAGGGTTCTAAAGCTGGGATACCTGGGTCCAGATTCTGGCTCGTTACTTACTAGCTAGGTGATTTCTGACACATTATTTAACTTCTCTGAGCTTTGGTTCCCTCACAGAGCTGTGAGGACTGGCATTAATTCACACAAGAAACGTCCACAGAGCTTGGCACAGTAAATGAACACTGGCTGTTACTATGATTATGATTACCTTGGGGCAGGCGACCAGTGACTGACACTGCATAAACACCTGGCTTAAAGTTACCTGAAAGAGAAAAGAGACCACAGTAAGAGTGAGTTACGACGAAAGAGCAAATGTAAGCTTAAGCGAAAAATGAAAAAATGCTGCAACTCCAAGAAAAGAGCAATCACTTCTTTTGGCTACAAGTGTTAAATGACAGAGCACAGGACACTTTCCTTGGCTTTCCTGCAACCCCATCTTTCTCACTCTGGGGCTACTACCCACGGACTGAAGACTCCCCCACCCCCACCCCGGCCCTCACAACACACCAGGCAGGATAAAGAGAAAGGGAGACACTCACTGACTCGCTGCCACTTGGAGACCCAGCTGTCCTCGGGGCTCATCATCGCAATGATTCTAGGAAGGGGAAAGAAACAGAGGCGCCTGAGTCGCCTCTGCTAGAGAACAGAGACCAAGGGAACCGCCCCCTCCCCTCTCCGTTCTCAGCCAGCACAACAGTTCTGGGAGAGGAAACCTAGGAAAAAGCCAAGTATTGCGTTTCTACTAGAAATCAGGGAAAGCCGAGCCCTAGTGCTGGGAAGGGACTGACTCAGAGTACTGACAAAGATCCTTTGCACTTATGTCCCTGGCCCACCAGTCACAGGTCAGTCATCATTCCCCAAAAACTCTCTCGTCAGGCTCAAAAGCATCCTGGGCCTACTAATTCCTTAGGAAATGGGACCGCTTTTGAGGTAGAAGGCATTACTGATTACAACCAACAAGACCACTGAGGGCTGGGGCCTAGGGCAAAGGGGAGGGTGAGTCAAAACCATGGGTCCCCTACTAGAAACAAGTTAGATTTAACCAAGCTCTGCCTTTAATGAGCTGTACAGCCTGACACACATATGGAGACCTCCCTCAGAATTTCATCAGTAAGATGAAACTAAAAGGTTGAGCTTATACATGAAAAACCCTAGCACAGAGTAGGTGCTAAATGAACATCAGCTGTCCTTTATTACCCTAGGCATTCTTCCCAGGGTAGCTCTAATCCCAGAGCACAGGCAACAGAAAGCCTACATGAGGGCCAAAAGCCTGCTACTGAGCATGACAGGTATGCAGCTGGTGCTTTCAGAAGCTACAGAGGTCACTATACCCCAATAAAAAAAAATTAATTAATTAAAAAAAAAGAAGCAGCTACAGAGGTCATTTTCGCCATTCTCCCATTCAATCAAATGCTTACTGATTGCCTCCTGGGGCAGATCTGTACCAGGCACTGATATTTGCTGACTACCTCCTCAGTATCCATTCCTCCTTCTCTTGGTAGCAATCTTGGATTCTTATTTGGGAAGCCTCCCTCCCCATCCAAATCCTACATTCTCAGCCATCTGCTTTGAGTGGAACTGACCCCATCTCCAGGGGTGGCAAGTAGGGAAACACTTGCCCTGGCCTGGCAGACCAATCTGGGGTAGGCATGTACGCAGGCCATTCTCTTGACCAAAAGTATACTCTCCTCTGTCCTTCACAAGCTATCCTTTCAGCCTTACAGTGCCTGTTAGCCAACCTTATGATTTAACTTAAACAGAATCCCCACCATTCTCCACACATACCAAGGTTTTCCCACCCCATGCTTTTGCTCAAGTCAATCCCTTTGTTTAGAATGCTTTGTCTACCTTCCTCTCATCTCAATCTCCTCAAAAGTCCTCTACTTCTTTCTTTAATTAGGAGCCTGATTCATATGCTATCTCCTCCACTTCTGCCTGAGTTCATCAAGCCCTCCTCTGATCCCCTTTAGCCTTTGATACACTCACTCTTCAAATCCTAATATGCACCAGAATACATAAATAACTCCTGCAACTCAACAACAAAAACCAAAAACCTGATTCAAAAATGGGCAAAAAACTCTGCTTGCTCAGTTCTGTCATCAATTCAATTCTTAAGGAATTCAAAGAGAATGACAGCCTAACCTGGACACATGCAACTACTGTGCCCAGACTCTGATAACTGGTCATAACCTTTTGCTTTTTAATTGAACATAGCATAGCATGCTTCAGAACCCTTTGACAATCCTTTAGTAAGACACTAACACTATCAGAATTGTCACTTAATGTAAAACCCAGAACCATGGCCCAAAGCAGGCATCCTCAGACACTTCTTGCTTAGGAACTGTAGCTATTACCACATTTTTGTAGTTGAATTATATTTAAAAAGACATTTTTCCAAAGATATACAAATGGCCAGTAAGCACATGAAAAGATGCTCAACATCACTAATCATTAAGGAAATGCAAATTAAAATCACAATAAAATACCAATTAATACCCAATAGGGTAGCTATTATCAAAAACAAAAAATAGAAAGTAACAAGTGCTGACAAGGATGTGGAGAAACTGGAACCCTTGTACTCTGCTGGAGGGAGTGTAAAATGCTGCTGCTATAGAAAACAGTATGGCAGTTCCTCAGAAGGTTAAACACAGAATAATCCAGCAATCCCACTTCTGGATATAAACCCCCAAAGTGAAAGTAGGGACTTGAACGGGTATTTGTAAACCCATGTTCATGGCAGCATTATTCCTAACATCCAAAAGGTAAAAGCAATCCAAGTGTCCATTGACAGATGCATATAAATAAAATGTGGTACATACACAAAATGGGATATTATTAAGCTTAAAAAGGAAATTCTGACACATGCTACAACATGGATAAACCTTGAAGACATGCTATGTGAAATAACCCAATCACAAAAGCACAAATATTGTATGATTCCACTTATATGAAGTATCTAGAGTAATCAAATCACAGGGAAAGTAAAATGGTGGTTGCCAGGGAAGGAGGGGAGGAGGAAATAAGAAGATGAAAAAAGTTCTGGAGGGACTTCCCTGGCGGTCCAGTGGTGAAAGGTTAAGACTCTGTGCTCACTTCCTATGCAGGGGGTGGGAGTTTGATCCCTGGTTGGGGAGCTAAGATTCCACATGTTGTGAGGCAAAAACAACAACAACAACAAAGTTCTGGCGATGGCTGGTGGTAACAGTTGCACAAAAATATGAATATATGTAATGCCGCTGAATGGATTCTACACTTAAAAATGGTAAAATTTTTTATGTATATTTTACCAGAATTAAAAAAAAAAAAAAACCCTAACATGCAAAACTTTACGCTGTGTCTCTTAGTAGTGTCTCACTGTGTGACCCCTGCGTCTCTCACAGCAGCCGCAGACGGGAGTCGCCGGATGGTAACGGTGCTAACAAACGAACGAAAGAACTGCTGTTACCTGAGGGTGCACACGCACGCGTACCTATGCGCAAAGTAAAGCTTCCACGACACCTTTTTTGCTCAATCCTTTACTCTTCCTTAAAGGCAAACAAAGGAAGAATGAAGTTGGCCCACCCTGAAGGAACTTTAGCAAGCATTGGTTTGGGCAGTTTGCATGTAAACCTTTAATTGGCCTAGAGACCAAAAGAAAATTAATAGTACCTTCTTAACCCCCAAAGAATACTGCCCTCTGGCTCCTCCCTTGGGGAAGGAAAGTTGAGACCTAGCCACTTATGCTTCTCTCATTCCCCTTCCCCCAGGCGAGGCGGGGCGGGGCGGGGGGGGGGGGGGGTGGGGGGCGTCTCACAAAGGGAAAACTTCTCATGGTACCTTTTACAGTTATCTGAAAGCATCAGCTTTGGGGTCAAAATTTACCCTTCATTTTCAAAAAGGATCTTCAGACATTCAACAAACATGTATTAAGCATCCACCACCTTCCAGACCCTATGCCAGGTCATGGTGCATGGAGATAAACACAGTTCCTACCAGCAATGAGCTAATAGTCTAGTGAAGAACTGTCCAGTGGAATTATAATGAAAGCCACACAAGTCATTTTTAACTTTTCTGTAGCCACGCTGAAGGAGTAGAGACAAAAAAAGTGAAATTACCTTCAATAATATATTTCATTTAACCCAATATATTCAAAGTGTTATTATTCTGGCATGTGATTTAAACAAAACAAAACAAAAAAATCAAGGTATTTTACATTCTTTTTCCTTGTGCTGAGTCTTTGAAATCCAGTGCACACTTTACAGGTAAAGCATATCTCAATTTGGACTAGCTACATTCACATGCTCAATGCCACACACAGCTAGCGGCTACTGTACTGAACAGCACAGGACTAGTTTGTCTCAAAATAACTTTGAAACCAACTAGGATTAGGGTCTCAAGAATCTGTCCACGTTTACTTGGTGGGATGGCGGTAATGTAGAAGAATGAATGCAGCAATCTAAAGGGCTTACCCAGGACTTGGTGGTGCAGTGAAGTGAACCCGCCCCAATTCAGGGGACACAGATTTGAGCCCTGGTCTGGGAAGATCCCACATGCCCTGGAGCAACTAAGGCCGTGCGCCACAACCACTGGGCCTGCGCTCTAGAGCCCGCAAGCCACAACAAGAGAAGCCACCACAATGAGACACCTATGCACTGCAACAAAGAGTAGCCCCCACTCTCAGCAACTAGAGAAAGCCTTCACACAGCAAAGACCCAACGCAGCCAAAAATTAATTTTAAAAAAAATTTTAAAAAAAAGGGCTTACCCATCAAAAGACGAGCTGGTGCAATCATATACCATTTCTCGGTTACCCTTCATCTGAAGGTATGCATCACAGTTGTCACAACCATCATATTCAAACTGGTCTATAGTCTGGAGGGGGGAAAAAAGGAGACACATGAGCATGAACAAGGCCAAAAAAAAGAGGTAGCTTTTTCCATACTTCTACCGGGTCAAGTACAAAGCTCCCCACGTTGGTTCTGTCTCATCAGGTCCCCCACCCTCCATTCCTACAGCCCCTTTCCTAAGTTCCACTCTCATAATCCTTCTTCTCTTGTTCCCAATTGCGTTTTACTTACCCTTTTCCTAAGTCCCCTTGGGGTCAGGCACCTTCTCCCACTATTCCCTCAGCTGCAGATCTCCACCCTCCTCCAATTCCCAATGCGCCAACACACGCTCACTGAACGGCTCGAAAACGTCAGGCCTGTGCTGGGAGCTTAAGTTGCAAAGGCATGTGAGACCACCCCGGTCCACGGCCCCAAGACCTGACTGCGTTCCTACCGACGTAAATGATGGCCTCCTGCTGCTTGCCACGTCCCCTGCCACCCTCTGGGTCCTGGACCTGACTTCTCTCTTCACTGTTCCCCTAGCCCTGTTCCACCCTCTTTCCCCCAGCTTATTCCTCCATCGCCCGTACAACCAGGTCTCCGACAGACACCTTGACCAGCGAACACAGCAAACATGCCCGCAGATGCCGCAAATCCTTCGGCACCGTCTCCAGAGCCATCCTCTCCCAAGGAAGAACAGCGAAGAAATGAGCCACAGCCTCCTCTGGCAGGAAGTAAATAGTAAGTTACCCAGAATGCCCACACTTCCGGTTCTCAGACTTCCTCTTCCGGCGTGGGAGGCCACAGGCCCCGCCCCTCCCCCCGCCTTAGGAGATGGTTTCTCCCGCCAGGAGGCGGGGCCGGCCGGGAGTCACCTGGGCCGGCGCGCGCCCCCGCCACCTGGGCCGGCGCGAGGGCCAAGCCGGGCGGCCGTTAGGCCTGTGGGCGGGGCCCGTGGGGGAGGGGCGGCGCGCTTGGCGCCTGCGCGGGAGCGCGCCGCGGCCGGGGCGGGATCCTACCGCTCGGGCCGCTTGATCCGGGCCGCTTGATCCAGGCAGCTGGCACCCGGCCGGTCCCCTGGAGGAGCCTAGATGACAGCAAAGGTTCTTTTTTGTCGTCCTATTTTAAAAGCGCAGGGCCACAGAGTCCAGTGTCTCCCTGTGGATTATCTCCGCAGAGACGAGAAGAAAACCAGGGACCGGCCCCTCCTCCTTCCTGATAGGGAGGGCCCCTGATTGGGTTTCCACAGGAATGCTGGCCTGTGAGCGGAAGGCCAGAAAAAATGCGTGTTTAATTATTTCTAAAAACTCTGTATGTACGGTTCCTCGTTTCAGCTGCTGATTTACGCTTTGTGCAGCATTTAGCAGTTAGATACAGTTCCTTTACTTCAGATCATCTGTAAGAGATTGTGTCCTTTTTATTTATTTTTTTCCCCATTTCCCTCTATAGGAAGCTAAATGCCTTGCTTTCTGGTTCAGAGCTGGGCACCAGACAGCGACCACCTCTAAGAAACCTTTCCTGGAGGAGCAGAAATGTGCTTTGTGAGGAGAAGAGTAAAAGCCTCTCCAGGCCCTGTGAAATTCTTCATACCGACATAGCTCCAGCTCTCTTGAGCCTCACAATAGTCCCATGTGTAGGAGAGGACAGTTATTTGCGTTTATCTGAATTGGAGCTTTGGGATATAAATAGATAGTTTCAGGCCCTGCTGTTCTATCTTCCCAACCAGGCCTCCTAAATTGAAACTGAGCTTCTTCAAGGCTGGTCTGCTGCTGGGGCCGGTCCCATTCCGTGTTCAAATGGGCTCTGTGACTGGGGTTAGTGTAATAGGGAAGAGCTAAGTTGGACTCCTTGTTGGATCTGTTTCTTTGACTTTAACCTTTGCTTTTCATTGCTTTTGTTATTATAATCCTACATAATGGCCTGGCTCATAGAACCCTGCCTACCTGTGAATGGCTGCAAAAAGAAGACATTAATACATTCCCTCCCCAGGCCAGTCATTTCAGGAGATGTTTTGCAAGACTGATGGCACTTTTACTTTACTTCCCCACCATCTCTCCCTCTCTGATTCTATAAGAGAAACTGGCATGTAGACCCCGGTAAGATTTTTTTTTTTTTTGGAGACACTATCTTCTCCAAAGGTAGAGACCAGACTGCCATCTTCTCGGTCTGCCGGCTTGCCCAATAAAATTGTATTCCTTGCCTCAACACCTCATCTCTGATTCATTGCCCTGTTGTGTGGCAAGCAGCGTGAGCTTGGACTTGGTTAAAATTTTTGGCTTAGCCTTGATGCTCATGGCTAGCCGGCCCCGGTCAGAGGCAAGGCCCAGCAGCTGCTAGGACCATTTTTCCTAAGGATCTTCCCTTCAAAGTTACCTGAAGCAGTACCGGCTACCCCAGCGCTCGGCAGTTGAAGCAAGGAACTGACCAACTTCTGCAAGTCCACAGACTGAATTTTGTAGGGTAAATCTATCCAACTCCGTAACCGGTTCGTTTGTCTTGGTTTTGTCTTGTTTTGGTTTTGTGTATCCTTTTGTGTTACGAGTCGATGGACTCGATTTTGTAGGGTAAGTCTCTCCAATGTACACACTGGGAACATATTCCTCTCTCAATTTGGCCTTTTCCTTTACGGGATAACCCAAGTTGTTTGATTGGAGTACCCTGACTGGACTCTACATGATTTTGGGAACCCCTACGTTGGGAATGGATTGGCTGGTTTTCGTCTTGGTTTTGTCTTGGTTTTATGTGCATCGATGCTAGAATTTGTTTGGGCCTTTTGTGTTGGAATTTGTTTGCATCTTTTGTGTTTTGCTGTTATCAAACTTATAAAAATGGGAAATATTAGATAAATGGGCAAAACATAGCCATGAGCCTATGACTAAGAAAGACATGATATACTATTGTAATCAGGTGTGGACCCAATATATGTTAGGATCAGAAGAATGATGGCCCCTGAATGGCTCACTCAGTTATTATATCATCTCACAGTTAGTGTTTTGCAGAAGAGCGGGGAAAAGAGATGAGATTCCATATGTAGAAGCATTTATGCTATTGCATCAGGAGGAAAAGGAGTCAGAGGACTGCCACCTTATGGTGCAGCAATCTGAAAGAAAACCTAAGAGAGAACTATTCTACAAGGGGAAGAGGGAGAAAATGAGAGTGGGGACGTATTGCTCCAGAACATAAACCCCCTCCAGCCTATCCAGCTTCCCCAGTGGCCAAGCAGGCTGCTCCGGCAGTTATTCCAACTGCCCCCCTCCATGCTGCCGTTATGTTCACCGCCTCCTGTTTCCCCTACATGTGGGGATCAAGTAGAATTTTCTTTGTTAACTCCCAGAGCACAGGGACCTGGTTTAGTTTCACCATCTAAGACCCGACAGCGCACCCAATTTGGACCAGGAGCCACTTCTGCAGCAGGGCAATTTCCCTTGCCCCAATATCCTGTAAGAGGCCAGGGGACTCTTGGACGTGAGGCATCCGATTCTGATTTCCCCATAGGAGCCCTGGGTAACACTAACAGTGGGGAACAAGTTGATTAACTTTCTAATAGATATGGGTGCCACATATTCTGTGGTAAACACCAAGGTGGCACAGAAAACATCTCTGTCTATCCCGGTCATGGGAGTTTCTGGAGAAGTACAAAACCGTTTGTTCTTACAACTCTAGAAGAACAACTAGGGGACCTCACCCTACAGGGCCATGGATCCCAAACGGACGTCGATCCTTCCTCTCCCAAGGTACAGGCCCTTTTGGCTAGGCATTTCATGGACCAGTCTGTCCCAGACATCAGGCGCAAAATTCAGAAAGCAACTGCTGGTCCTTAGTGCAGTGTCAAATTGGCTTATTCAGTTTTCAATAATAGGGATATGGCTGAAAAGGCTGAACGCACTCAAAGAAATATGCAGGAGGCCCAAATGATTGCAATGGCTTTGTCTGCTTGGAGACTAACAAAGAGGAAACAAAATCATCCTAGGAGAAACTTGCCTGTATCTTTGAGATGCAAAATGTCCTATCTGGTCTTCTCAGAAACCCTTATCTCTGCCATCTTTTTAAAATGCAAATTTTAAAAAAGAGGGTACGGTAACTTAGAATTTGATTTGTTTTCTATAAAAATTAGTAAAAAGGGTTTAGCCATCTAGCTAAACAAATCAATTGAGCTTGATTTGTTCTATCTGCCAGAAACCCAATCTTAAACCTTTAAACCCAATCATAAACCTTTAAACCCAATCTTAACCTCTTGTGAACCTTTTGTAAACGGATGGGTTTTTACATTGCTATACCTGACTCGGGGCTGAAATTTTGAAATGAGAACTATGAGGTCTCTCTGTGTGTATGTGTGTTTGTCTTTGGATAAGATTGTTGAGATTACTTTGTAAGTGATCTCTATTTAATTGGCTTAAAAAAAAGGTAAGTGCTTACAAATCTATTCTAAATACAAGAGAAATTAAGCTAAATGAATTTCAGGCTCACGTGAACTGGGACATATTTAGTATTAATATTTGTTTGTTGATCTAATTAATATAGATGTGTTTAGAGCCATCAACATTTAGTACTTTCATTGCACCTAAGTTTAATAGAAGTTAAATGAAATCTTATTCTATCTGTTGCAAATTTGTCAGCAAGAAAAATAACCTGACATGATGAAATGTAAATGAGAGTAAATGTAAATGAGATAAGAGCTTTTAGATAAACTATAAGAATAATTATGTTCTTAAAAATCATCTAGAATTAGATTTTGGTAACTATTACTTGTCTCTTGGTTTTCGCTAGAAATTAAGGTTTTTAAGAGTCAGGGATTCTAATTTAAATACATAATTAAAGCTACTGAAAATAATAAAACATTTCAGTATGGTAGAATGTGTGCTTTTAGTTAAAGGATGAGGAATGGAATTACATTTTACTGAGAAAGTTTTGTACATGATCAGGATTAATTAAATTTAGATTGAAATTAATTAAGTAAATGGATTTTGTTAAGTAAGCTAATACAAGACTGGAATTTGATCTGTTAAAAATGCTCCTTTTTTTTTTTTTTTTTTTTTTTTTTTTTAAATTGGCTGTGTTGGGTCTTCGTTGCTGTGCACGGGCTTTCTCTAGCTGCAGTGAACGGGGCTACTCTTCGTTATGGTGCTCAGACTTCTCATTGTGGTGGCTTTTCTTGTTGCTGAGCATGGGCTCTAGGTGCGTGAGCTTCAGTAGTCGTGGCACTCGGGCTCAGTAGTTGTGGCTCAAGGGCTTCAGAGCACAGGCTCAGCAGTTGTGGCCCACAGACTTAGTTGCTCCACGGCACGTGGGATCTTCCTGGACCAGGGATCAAACCGTATCCCCTGCATTGGCAGGCAGATTCTTAACCACTGTGCCACCAGGGAAGTCCCCCAAAATGTTCTCTTTAAATAACAGATTGTGTGAGTTTCTGTGCCCTTAGCTGATATATATTTGTTTTCTTTCAGTCGTTTTGTGACTTTGGTTAAATGAGTAAGTATTGTCTTACAGTGACCTACAGTCTTGTGTTTTAAAATCTTTTTGATATTTTTAACAAACTTCCTAAGTATCAAAATCTGACTAAAGCTTTTTAGCCTCCAGCTGACTCTGGGATACTTCAAAAGAACATCTCTGAGACATCTCAGAGAGAGATGTCAAACTAAGTTTATTTAGTATGTTAAGTTACTTCAAAAACATTGTCAAGTGATTGAGATGAACCTTAGGTTATAGTGTGTGGATGTCACTTATATAGATACTCCAAAATTTCTATGGAATCCCTAACATCTGATGTGTTATCAATCATAATGCTAGTTATCCTAAAATGTTATATCCAAGTTTCCTGCTAATTGTATTGTACTCAAATCTTTTACCATGCTATTTTAAGTTTTGTCCTGATGCTTTTACAAAATGAAGATTTTCAAGAAGACTGATAAAAAGGAAATTTTTTACAAATATAAGTTTCTGATAGCCTTTAGATAGTATCACTGGACTGGGTAACATGAGAAAACTGATAGGAAGCCTGATTATTTCATCCAAATCAATGGGAATTAATTACATGAGACTGAATGAACTGGTAAATATGATTTATAACTTTATGACTTTGGGAAATATACTTGCTTTAACCTCTGTTTTTCAGAAAAACCTTTCCTCTTATGCTACTACCTACAACAAGTTGATAAAGTATGCTTTTGTAAACAAAGACGAAACATTTATTTTTTTCCCTCTACCTGATCCTGCCGGAATTTGGTGTCTCCATCTGTCTCTCCTGTGGACTTGATATTATGCTAATCATTGTTTTAATTTGTTCTTTATTTCCAGATTGTTTGTGCTTTGTGTCTCCCTGCTGCACCGTCTTTGTCAATGTTACTAGCTGCATTTCATATCCTATTTTATAGGACTGTTGTCTTTTTACAATACCCAATATGTAACCAGGCCTCCAACAAAACTTCTATGGCTAAACATCTTAAAGAAATAGATCACACTTATAACATAAAGTAATTGTAGTGATGTGATTCTAGGTATGGGAAGAAGCAACAAGGGAAAATGTCTCCTGGATTATAATTAGACAGAGGATCCAGAGAATCTTTAATTATCAATAGGGCTTAATCCAAAAATTAGCACCTGGAGTGGCATATCAAGAGTTTTCACCTGACCTGGGATGAGTCTCCCAGCACCATGGGACAAAATTTGACCATGAAATGTCTCCCAAATATTGATCAAATTCATGACCAAGAGGAGAGGATCAGTCATCAGCGGGCTCAGCCCTCCAACATGAGCCAGTGAGCCCTGAGCAAACTCAGAATGTAAAAATACAGGATTCAGGCCCCAGACAGCTGTGGTACATATGAAAAAATGATTTCAGTAAGCCCAGACTCTTGCATCTTTCCATACATAGAAAAATGCTAAATTCCTTAACTTGAGATGCAGCCTCTTGGGCTTGAAGCCCTCAAAATTCCTGATAACTCTCAACTTTTAGGTTGTGAATATTTTAAAATCTACGGGTGAAAAGTAGACACGAAGTGGAACAAAAGACAAATCTCAACATTTGGAACACTGACACCAATGGCGGACACTCCTGGAAAGATCCATCTGCCGGGACAGAACGTTGTCACCCCTTCTTCCACAAGATTGTGGACACTGACCATGGGGAACGGTAACAGGGAAGAGCTAAATCGGACTCCCTGTTGGATCTGTTTCTTTGACGTTAACCTTTGCTTTCCAATGCTTTTTTTTTTTTAAATTATTTATTTATTTATTGGCTGCATTGTCTTTGTTGCTGTGTGCAAGCTTCCTCTAGTGGGGGCTACTCTTTGTTGTAGTGATCAGGCTTCTCATTGCAGTAGCTTCTCTTGTTGCGGAGCATGGGCTCTAGGCGTTCGGGCTTCAGTAGTCGTGGCATGAGGGCTTCAGTAGTTGTGGCTCACGGGCTCTAGAGCACAGGCTCGGTAGTTGTGGCATGCAGGCTTAGTCGTTCTGCAGCACGTGGGATCTTCCTGGACCAGGGCTTGAACCCCAGCCCCCTGCACTGGTAGGCAGATTCTTAACCATGTGCCACCAGGGAAGTCCCTCGTTGCTTTTGTTATTACAGTCATACATAATGGCCTGCCTCAGAGAACGCTGCCCACCTGTGAGTGGCTGCAGAAAAGAAGAAATTAACACATCCCTTCCCCAGGCTAGTCATTTCAGGAGATGTTTTTGCAAGACTGATGGCACTTTTACTTTACTTCCTCACCGCCTCTCCCTCTCTATTCTCCCTCTCTGATTCTATTAAAAAAACTGGCCTCCAGACCCCGATAAGATGGTTTTGTTTGGAGACACTAGTCTGCCATCTTCTCAGTCTGCCGGCTTTCCAGAAAGTCCTGTTCCTTGCCTCAGCACCTTGTCTCCGATTCATCAGCCTGTCGTGCGGCAAGCAGAGCTAGCTTGGTCTCAGTAATGTTAGGATGTTCTCTATCACTGAGACCAAATCAGTGACGTTAGGATGTTCTCCATCACTGCATACTTCTACTTTGGAACACAGTTCTCTCTGTTGTCTCATGGGGGCGCTCCAACAACTCTGTGAAGTGGGCCCATTTCATGGGTGGAAAAAGTAAGGCACAGAGTATTTGGTCAGGGTCACAAAGAAAGTCACTGAAGCATTACAGAGTATGAAGTAAACTACTATAATAGTATTGGTAACACACTGAAGCACAATGAGAATCCAGTCATGCTTTCTCTTGCCCTGATCTCACTAAACCAGGCTTTTAGGGGCTTATAAGCCATTTCTTGTTGCCAAGCCTACCACTCTACTCTGTCCTTGCATAAATCAGAGCCTAGCCTCTGATGTGAGGAATAATTTATCTCTGCCCACGTAGAAGACAAAGTTGTTACCCTGAGTGACAGTCATGACAGAATAAAACCACGAGACCAGATCGAATTTATGGATAAATATATTAGCAAATAAATACATTTCTCAACATAGTGCCTGATTCAAGCGTCTTTCTGTCTGTTCAGATATAAATACCCACGTGGGTGCCTACGTGCTAGTTCCCCACTGACTCTGAGGGAAGAAGATTCCCAGGTGGGGTCCTGGCCCACTTTGCTCCCACATTCACATTCCAAATGGGATAATGCCTGAGGGGCCAGCAATGGTCCAACTGCCTGGGGTGAATGTCACCCTGAGGAGGCCCCTCAGCCCTTGCCCACTCAACACCAGCTGCCCAGGCCAGGCTTCCTGCTCCAACTCCACTCTTTCCTGTGTGTCTCTGGCCTGCATGGCTTAAACTGGGAAGCTGGGCCTCTCGGCCATCTAATTCCAAGGGCCCCATATTACTTCTCCTTTGTTCTCCCCTGTTCCCTATCCCTGCTCTGAGAAAAAACGCCCAGAGAAAAATTCCTTGTTCAGCTGTAATTCTGCCTTTTCTACTTCATGCCTTCCTCTCTCTTCCTGAGTAGAGTCCAGCAGAAATGCTCTTCTTTCCACCTGCTTTGGGACTTTGAGATAGGAGATCTCCAAGGAAGAATTATTCCCTTCCCACTACCCTCACTCCTCCCCCAGAGGAACTGGGGCTGCTGCAGTGACAAGGGGGTTTGAAGATCAGAGGCATCAGCCCAGGTTCTTCAAAGTGCTGTACCACCTCAGCCTCCCCTCTGACTTAATATAGTGGATCTGACAAGTACAGACAAGGAGGGGAAAACATCCTCCCTTATGCACCAGGGTAGGCCCTGCCTGGTGAAGCTGCAAAGCCCCTCTTTTTAGGGCTCAGGGCTCACCTACGCTCCTGATCTTTTTGCAAAGAAGGAAAATGATAAGAACCAGGGTTGCTACTGACGTGGCGGCCTTACCAAGGAGGAGCCAAAGCTGGTGTGCAGGACTCTCCCAAGGAAGGAGGTGAGAAGGGGTCATGCATTCAGCTGGACCCACTTGCTGGTATGAACATGAAGCTTGGAATGAGGGAGACCTGCTGGGGCTTGGGAAGGAGCACCATCTTTATAACACCTATCTACCCATACCTAGCTTCCTGCTCTTGAAAAGTCCCAGCCTGCAGGGGAGCTGCAAGTGGTAGCTGGTTGCCTGGCTGGACACAGACTTGCTGCACTGCAGATGGTTCTGCAGACAAGGTCTGGAGCTGGGAGCAGAAGACACCACCTCCTGCCGCCCACCATCACCACTCCTCTGCCAGTGGTTCCAGGAAGTATGGCAAAAAAGAGGGGTGTTCTGTGAGGTTTTTTCTTTTCTCAGGAGCAGGACTCTGTGCCAGGTAGGGCCCCAAGTTGTCTGGCGAGTACTCTTGGTTGGAGCTAGGCCTGAACATCTCACACGGCCTGTTCACACAGCTCCTCCAGCTCCTCTTCTGAGCCTGCATTTAGGGAGAGAGGAGGAAAGAGGTCACTCAGGGTCAGGCAGTCTCTTGCTTGTTCCACGGGTCAGAGTACGGCTGGGAGGGAACTACAGAGAGGCAGGAGCAGGGAATGGGTCCAGAAGGGGAGATGAGATTGAAAGCTGAGAGGGGTCCCCGCTGGGACACAGGGGAGAGAAAAACAAATCTAGAGAAAGAGATACATATATAGCAACCAGTGTGTTACCAATGCTTACTATTCATTCATTCACCCAATAAATATTTATTAAGCACTTGTGGATCTGGCCTGCTACCATGTGCCAAATAGAAGACCAAAAGGACTAAGCAGGGACCTGACAACCTTGTAGGAGAAAAGCTGTGCATGTAAGTGGCAATTATGCCAGTGGGGCAGGACTGGGGTCATAAAAGATGAATTGAGGAAGGAGAAAGATCATGTCCAAGTGGAGCATCAAGAAGGGCTTCCTGAAAATGGAGACAAATGAGCTGGTCCTGCAGGAACAGGGAACAATTAGATTTACAGGAATAGGAAGGCAGCAGAATATTCTGGGCTGCAGAAACTGTAGGAAGTGTTTACCTAGTTTGGCTAAAGCTTGGAGCAGGGGAAGGGAAGGGGAAGAGTGGAAAATAAGGTTGGGAAGGAAGATGGGAGCTAGCTGGTACTAGAGCCTTGAAGGCCAAACCGGGGTGGACTTTACTGCAAACAAAACAGAATATTTGAAGATATCTAGACAGTTTTTTTGAGGAGGATGACCCTGGCAGCAGAATGGAGGGCAGGTGAGCAGGGTCATTGCTCTGCACGGCTCTATAGGACACGACACTGATGTGCAGTGCCCGGCCTTCACAGCCCTGTGAGAGGGAAGGGAGAGCCAGGAGGCTCCCGCCTTGATCTTTAGTCTGCATCTAAGACATGGGCACGGGCCATGAGTACTGGAGGAGAGTATGGTAAAGCCAGCAGAGATAATGTTAACAGAACCTGGCATGGAATGGATTTGAAGAGCAGGGCAAAGGGAGGCAATTGAAACTATGAGGGTGAGTCAAAAATTATCTGAGAGTGCGGACAATTTTTGACTCTTGTAGTTACGAGTTTGGGAGAGAGGAAAGGTGGTAGCACTGAAAGTATACACATGACAGGATCCAAATGGAACCATCAAATACATGGCCCAAGTCTGCATTACATGGCCATATGGAAGCAACTGTTTTCTATCCTGTAACAGTTTGCATGCCTATCTCTCCACAGACCTGGGTCTCCTGGTTGACAAGTTCCATGTTCGTAGAGCCTGGAACCTAGCACATAGCAAGCATACAACACAGAAAGAAAAATGGAAGGAAGAAGTGAGTGAATGGATGATAGCAGCTCTCAGGTCCTGCCTGTAGGATTCCTAGACCCCAAAGTCTTATATTCCAGGACCTTTGGGTGCAGAGGGGTCCTCCTAGCGATGGCTGTAGGCAGAGAGCTGTGTCATCCACATAGTGGGAAAAGATGGGGAAGAGTAGGGGTTAGGGGATCTGAAGGAGGAAGAGGAGGACTTGAGCAAATAAATACCAAGTTAAAATTGAGGATTTACATTATCACCATTGGCTGCAATACAGTAACAGGGATGCAGTGAGTCTCCAAGAAAATGCAGTCTTACTAACAAAGGTGCATAGAAGGGAAGCCCTAGCAGTTCTTTTAACCCAGGGGAAAGGAGAAAACCACGGGGCTGCTGGGAACCACCTGTGATCTCTCTCCTTTTTTCTTTTTTTTTTTCATCATTCACATAGCTCTTCTCATGTAGCCCAGAATTGTGGTTATCTGTAGTTATTTCTCCTATAAGACCTCATATGGCCTGGGATTATGGTTTTCAGTAACTGTCCGTCCATGCTCTTCTCAAGAGCAAGGAACACTTCCTGGCCTTCTTTGTATTTATAGCTAATATTGAGCTGTGTGCATTGGTACAGCTGTAACCAATTTTTAAAATATTGAAAACACTCACGTTTGAGCTGCTGCCCCAAACCACCCCAAGTGCTTTCTGGTGTCTTCACCACACTCGTATCTCATCTGAGACCTCCCTATGGTCTGGCAACTGAAGGAGTAACACCTGGCAGAGCCAGCACACTCAAGCCAGCATCCCACGCTATGCCAGTTGTCCACTACGCTGAATGTCAGCCCTGTTGGACCCTTCTCAGCTTCCATCAACCCCTTTCGTCACCTGTTCTGCCACATCCAGCTCTAGTCTCCTTTCCCCGCTGGACCCATTTCCTCTGAAAACTCACCAGGCTGGGCTGGCAGCACCTGGCAGTGTGGGTAAGGGCATGGCCTGCCCTCTGGGGTGCCAGAACTCCATTCGGAAGGCCCCTCCCCAGATGAGTGTGTTCCTAGGGGCTGGCGTGGAGTCAGACACAACCACACTGGCTGTGAACTTGGGTAAGTAGGGCCTGGGGTTTCCGGTAGCAGCCTCCTGTCCAGGCCTGGAGGTCCAAAAATCAATGGGTGGGCCTCTGGGGACCAAGGGTATGCCAGGCTGGGGCCATAATGGGGGAAAATCTGGCACGCTGGGTGTGCAGCCAAGTCCTGGGGTCGAGAGGCTGAGGTGGGCTCGGAGGGACCCCCCCGCCGTTTCCTCTGTGGGTGTCGGACAGAGAGACTGGATTTCTGCGAGTGGAAGAGGCTGCTAGGACCGGGACTGGGGCTGGAGGCGTCGGCTGGCCCAGGGGCTGGCTCGGTGAGGGCCCTGGGCCGTTGTGGGTTGGGGAGCTGTCCTGACGGGGCTGCTGGGTTGGATCTGGCTGCTTGCAGATCGGGTGAAGGCGGCTCTGCCTGGAGGTGTGTCCGAGGGATGGCAGACCTGGACTGGGGGACTCCAGTTTCTGGGCCAGACTTCCTGCCGTGCCACTGGAAACGCTTTCTGTAGTGGTGGTGCCGGTGGCGGTGGTAGTGGACATGGCTGGACACCTGGGTTTCCCCCGTGGGCACCACCGAGTCCAAAGAACGGGGCCGAGAGGTCATGCTAGGCTGAGTCTCCTCCCCCCGGGGCTCTCCTCCAGGGCTGCAGTACACCAGGGGGTCAAAGTCACTGCTCAGGGAGCTGCGGAAGGTGGAGCTGCTGCCGTGCATGCCCTGAAGGCTGACGTCCGTGCAGTTGACCACCGAGTCACTCGAGGAGCCGTGACAGGGCCCCGAACTGGAGTCACTGGCTGGCCCGTCTGCCAGGTAGCCGCTGCGTTCTGTGCGGTAGCTCTCTCCAGACCCGCTGCTGTCGTGAGGCCTGGCCCGGCGTGGGGGCGTGGGGCAGGTGGTGGGGTGCTGCGACGGGCCCCGGAGGCGGCTCAGCCCCCAGCCCTGCACGTAGGGGCGCTGGCCCGCTGCTAGGCGCTGCGGCTCGCCTGCAGCCCGCGGACGGGCCGCTCTGGGGAGGCGGTGGTGCCGAGGGCCCACGCCTGGCTCGTGGGATGGTAGGAAAGGGCCAGGCCGTGTGGGCCGAGCCACTGCACTCCGGGAAGGGCCCAACAGGTAGGCAGCAGGCAGGTGGTAGTGGGCATGGCCGGGATGCTGGCGAATGAGGTGTAGTCTCCGCCCTGGTTCTTGGTAAGATGGAGAGGGTCCCAGGGACTGAGAAAGTGAATCTCCCTCTGGAAGAGAGAACAGGAGCACAAGTGTTTGACTCCACAAACTGAAGGAGGATACACGCAGAGAACTGTGGCTGTAGCGTACTTTTGGAGCCTGCATTGCCCAAGAGCTCCATCAGAGTTTGGAGGAGCAAGGACGTCCCTAACCTGCCTGTGCCTGGGGTGCCCTTGCTCCTTCCAGTCCACTGTCTCCTTGGGAGTTCCTGGGATGGCAAGCCCTGCGCCTCCCATCAGCCCTTTGGGGACTTTTGCTAGCCCACACTGCACCTTTGAGTGAATTAGAAAAGGCTGTCTTTCCTCAAGATACTTCACTTTCATCTTTTAGAAGACTGTCATAATATCCTGCTTTTGTTAGAATAGGATACTTCATTGGCAGAAAAGTGGAATAATAAATATACAAATCAGGTTTAGAATCAACAAAGTTGTCATGAAAATACGTAATAAAGATGCCTGCCATGGAGTGGCCACCCCTCAGATGAGGCACCCTTGAGCAGTGCACAGCTTAAAGCAGGGGTCCCCAAAGCCTGGGCTGCAGACCAGTACCGGTCCAGCCTGTTAGGAACCAGGCCGCACAGCAGGAGGTGAGCGGCGAGAAGCTTCATCTGCCGCCTCCCATCGCTCTCATTACTGGCTGAACCATCCCCGCCTCCCCACCTGTGGAAAAACTGCCTTCCACAAAACCGGTCCCTGGTGCTAAAAAGGTTGAGGACTGCTGGCTTAAAGAATGACTGAGGCAGTCCTGCTTTCTCCTCAGCTTCAGGGCAAAACACTTGTCCAGAGGGAAGCCCCTTCTAGACCCATCTGCCTGCACACAGGGGAGACTTGGCCCACCTCCTACCTACGATGTTGAACATGCAGAGGGGGCAAGTGCGATGCTGATGCAGCCAGGGGTCCACGCAGGTACGATGGAACTCATGGAGGCAGGAAATGACCCGTAGCTCCTGGAGAAAACAAGGGTCTGAATCAGAGTTGTCTGTAGCTATAGCCACGGCCAGGAAGGAGGGCATCCCGACTCCCTCTGGCCTCTCCTTATTGCCGCCACCTGCTTTCAAAGACCTCGCAGTAGGACAGAAAAGGTATGGACTTTGATATCAAGTGGACCTGGATTTTGCCACTTAGCTGCATGACCTTGGGCAAGTTTCTTAACAGTCTTCTGCTGTAAAATGAGGCTGAAAACTAGTCTACCCCCCACCCTCACTGACACGAGACTAAAATGAGATGATGCCTCTAAAGTAGCCACTGCAGAGCCCACCACCTGGTACACGCTCAACAAACAGTAGTTCTCTTTCCTTGGAAAGCCAGGAAAATAACCAAACCTCAGGGTTGTCCGTGCAGGATACACAGCACACAGATGCAGTTCGAGCACTCACACCGGTCTTAAGTGCTTCCTCCCCCAAGCTCCAGCCTCCCTCCCCAGCCTGGTCACAGAGGCGAACCACAGCCCTGCCTTACCTGGCCTTCCGAGAACTCCTCCAGGCAGATGGCGCACACAGGGGCTGAGCTGCAGCTGCTACCTGAGTCTGGCCACTCGGCCCGGGCCCTCCTGCAGCCGGCCCGGTACCTCCTGGTGGCCAGCTGGCTGATGGCCCAGGCTGTTCGCTGCTGAAGGGGATCCTGGGAAGAGGGGTGGGGCTGGAATGGGGCAAGGGCTCCTCCTGCCTCACTCCTGGACTCCAGTCTGTAATTGGTTTCCAGTCCCCCAGTTACATCACGTGACCATTTGACCACCTCAGGTGTTTGTATCCTCGGAGTTCACACGTGGACCAAGCGGGCCAAGCCCTCCCATCCCATCCCCCACTCACACTATTACATTTCCTTCCCTCGATGACCCATGAGAGTAACTTTTTATCCAACTGCCTGCTTGACATCTCAACTTGGGCATCTAACAGGCACGTCAAACTTGACAGGCCTCACACTGAACTTCTAACCTCACGAACCACCCCAACCACACACCTGTCCTCCCCCAGTCTTGCCCACCTCAGTAAAGGCAATTCTGTTCTGTTAATTGCTCAGGCCAAAAATCTTGGTGCCACTCGACTCTTCCCTCGCGCTCCATGATCAATCCATTAGAAAATCTGTTGGCTTTGCCTTCAAAGTGTATGGAAAGTCTAACTAATTCTCACCACTTTCACTGCTGCCTCCCTAACCCAAGCTACCATTACTGGATTCCTGTAATAGCCACCAAGCTGGTTTCTCTGTTTCCAGCCTTGCCGCCCTGTAATTTGGTCTCACCACAGTGGCAAGAGTGATCGTGTTAAAAGTTAGGTCAGATCATGGCTCTCCTTCTGCTCAAAACCTTCCCATGAGTGAAAAAAATCCTGACAACGGCTAACAGTCCAATACCACTGGGCCCCCGTGTACTCTCTGTCCTCACCTCCTGCTCTGCCCTCTTACTCACTGGCTTCCACCACGTGGCCTTATGGCTGTTTCTCAGACATACCAGGCACACTTCTGTCTGAGGCCTTGGCACTTCCTGTTTTCTCAATCACTCTCTCCCCAGGTATCTGCACAGATCACCCCTCACCCACTGACGGTCTCTCCTGTAATGTCATCCTCTCAACGAGGCCTTCCCTGGCCTTGCTTTTAAAAATTAACCCTGCCCCCTCTGCATTCCCTCCCCTTTTCTATTTTATTTTTCTCCCTGGCACATACCGCCATCTAAATTATTATATATTTTACTTATTTATTGTCTATCTGTTTCCACTAGAATGAAAGCTCTCCGAGGGGAGGGATATTTTGTCCTTTTGCTCACTGCAGTATCCCCAAGGCCTGGAACATGCCTGGCACATAACAGGGGCTCACTCTATTTGCTGAATGAATGAACAAATGAGGACCCCTGTGGAGAGAGGCTGCTGGAAGTCCACAAAGTCATCTGCCAGTCATGGGTGTAAAAGCACCTTCTCTCCTCACTTTTCCCCACCCTCTCCCACACGTGCACTCGCCCACCTCCACCAGGGAGTCCACCCTGCTCACCGGCCTGCTGTGGCGGGGGCGGCACCGGATACGCAACACCGAGGCCAGGATGACTACGAAGATGGTGCCCACCACGGTCAGGAGGATCCACACGTCATAATCTGGCTGGGGGGCGAGCAGAGAGGGAAAGGGTCATACTACTGGAAGGAGCAGGGCCAACCTGGGAGAAACACAGGAGCCCAGGAGACACACAGAGAACTGGAGGGCCCTTTGAGTCTTCCAGCAGAGGGGATGAGGTTGCAGGTGGGGTTAGGTGGTCCCTCTCTGCCCACAGGCACTCACAGGGGAGGGTCCTCCAGACATCAGCTGTGAGAGGTACTATCTCCAGACCTGTGTGCTTGGGCAAAGGGGGACAGGGACCCCTCTACAAGGTGGGAGCTACCCAGCGAGCAGCTGGCTGAGCTTCCCAGCTGATTGAGAAATACCAACCAGGCGTGAGGGTGTTCAGGGACCAGGGTTTCATTCTGGCTCTGCTACTCTGGCCATGAAACCACGATGCTGAAAAATGACCTTAGAACTCAACTGGCCCAATCTGTTCATTTGGCAGATGAGGCCCAGAGAGGGGAAGAAACTTGCCTAGTGGTGCACAGCTGGTGGATAGAGTTGGAGTAGAGGGTTTCTAAGGTCTCTTTAGCTCGAGGAGTCCAGAGGCTTTTGATGAGAGTCGCCGCAGGAAAAAGTGGGGGTGAAAGCAGGTGCTGGCGCCAGGGCCGAAGATCTGGCGTGCTTACCCAGGTCGGGGGCTCCTTCAGCTCGATCCTCACGTGGGCCTTTCGGTTCTTGTACACAAACTCCATCAGCTTCTCGGCATCATTACCCCAGATCAGCACCACTGGCCACGTCAGCCCCAGGGGCTGCTGCAGCTACAAGAGGGAAAGTGCCCACGAGGGCGGCTGTGTCCTGACTTCTCCTTCCCGGGCACCCTTCTCTTCCTCCGTCCAGCCCCCTCCTCAAACACCCCACATCCCAGGTACCTGCTCAGCAGCAGCTCGATCCTCCGTGATGTCAAAGAGAACGGCGCTGGCTCCCCGCTCCCCCGCCATCCGGGCCTGCAGAGACGCACAGCAGAGGTCTGGCGGGGGTCAGACACACAGCGCACCCACACCCCGGCCTTGCCCCCTCAGTCATCCATCCCTTCCTGGGGTTTCGCACACACCACAACCTCCGCACACTCACACCTGTAACACACGTGAGAGGTTGGTGGGATTAGGATCCCCCCGCCCCGCCCCGAGCTCGCCCAGATCCACTGCCTTCACGGACAACATTCAGTCCTTCCTTTGGTAAAGGAACAAACCCTTCACGAGGTTTAGTAGGTGCCGGGTGGTGGACTAGGCTCTAGGCCTAAGGGCAAATAAGACACAGCCCTGCCGTCAGGGTGCCTCTAGTCCGCCTTCACGAAGAAGTGTGCGAGCCGAGAGCAGGGAGTGGCCGGCACCCACGGAGGGGGCGTGTGTGGGGAGGGGGTGACCCGTCCCCGGTACAGGAGGTGGAGAGCTCCTGCAGAGCAACTGGGCTTTCCAGGGTCCAGCCCGGCCTGACAAGGGGAGCCTGCAGAGCACCCCCTCCCCCACCTCAGGCAAGGTTCCAGGAGCCTGGGACGCTGCTCTCACCCAGGGCGTCTGTGACAGCCCCGGGTCGGCCCATCTCACGGCTCTCTCTCCCCGCCACACTCTGGTCTGCCAATTCGCTCTCTGGCTCCAATTCAAGGACTTGCTTACGTCCCTGTCCAGTGCTTTATCCCGTCCCCCCTCCCTGAGGGTGGCAGTAGAGACTCGGGTGGGGAGGGGCCTGAGGGGCTGTTCCCACAAGGACGGATGCAACTGTGCGCAGGTGCGCATGCGTGCTCGCCACGGCTGCGCGAGAATCCACCCAGCCGGGCAGAGCAGAGCGCAGAGCCAGAAAGAGAACAAAAAGCAGGCATCTAGGGGCTCTGGGTGTGGGGTAAGTCAAGCGAGATAAGAGCTGAGGGTGCGGTGGAGGCAGGAGGGCAAAGGACTGACAGACAGACCCTGCTCCGGGCCTCAGACGCTCTCCTGCCCTCCTCCCTAGAGCAAAGGCTCACCTCGCGATGGCATCAGGCTGGGACCCCAGGCCCCTCTGTCGGGCCTTCCTGCAGGCACTGAAGGAGTTAATCCTTCTGCAAGTAGCGGAGGCAGGAAGAGAAGCCCGTGCGGGGGGTTACTCACACCCCGGCGCTTTGATCTCTGCTTCCCTGCCCGGGGAGAGCCTGTTGGGGCAGGTCTCCTGCCAGGCAGGCCAGGGGAGCGGCTCCCGCTCCAGCTCCCTGCTCCCCGCTCCCCAGGCGGCGGCAGGGGGGCGGGGGCCCCTCGGAACAGGCAGCCTGCAGGCAGGAGAGCCCCGGGAGGGTGGTGGAGGCGCTCGAGTGGGGCCTTCACGGTAAGGAGGGTAACTTCCCTCTTCCCTCCCTCCTTCCCTGAGGAGCCGGGCTAGGCCCTCTACCAGCACCCAGGCCCAGCCCAGGCCCAGGCTCGCCAGGCTAACTGACTGGAAATTCACAGGACTCGAGAATGGAATTGCTGAAGAAATGGAGAGGTGACAGCCTTCATCCTCCTCTAGCCCGCCTACTTCCAGGAAGTCTACCCCACCGAGGCGACTCCAGGCAAAGAGACGTTGTCCAATCTTCAGAGCCCTCCAAACCAGGGCATGGGAACAGCCCCAGGGGACAAGGAGGACTCCTTTCTACTAATCTCATAGTCCAGACTTGGCCAAGGGGTGGGGAGGTCAGTCCAGTAGTCACAGAATCCTCAGTGCGACCAGGGCCTCATGTTTCTCGTCCCCAGAATGAGACCTTGAACCCAGCCCGGCCTGGAAGAGCAGGAGGGAAGGGCACAGACTTCCTTCTCCGGAGATGTTCTTACTTCCCCACCCCTCTTTCTTTGAGGGGTTGGGATAGGAACAGTGGAAAGTAATTACCCTGACGTTCAAACACCCCAGCCCATTACAGCCCATAATTACAAAGTTGTAAAAGTGATCAAAGAGAGAGGGTTGGCCAACAGGGGAAACAAACATGACTTTCAGGCAGTGGGTGCCTGCGTCTAGAGTTCTAGGAATCAAAAAGCAAGATTTGGGGCGAGACGGCAGCCCACTCAAAGGCTACCCCTGCTGCCCTGCAGTCCACCTGCACCCAAGCAAGAGGGAGGGAGGGAGAAAGAGAAGCGCTGCTTCGGAGACCAGAACCTGGAAGACAGAGAGGACGGGCAGGCCCTCCAGACAGGAAGAATGGGCTTTAGAAAGAGAATCCAGAGACCTCTTGGGAGCTGCAGAGTCAGCCAGCCCTCTAAGAGCAGTGCGCAGGCTGCCCACGGCCTTTCGCAGTGGAGACCAATACGGTCCAGGACTTCTGCACTTCTACACTCTGCACATCCCTGCGCCTTAGATTTTCCTCTCCAGTCACAGTGACAGTCACTGTGTATCTCCTCCTCATCAAAGATGGACTGAGCACCCACTGTGCCCAGGGTACCAAGCCCAGGGAAGGCCAGGTCCTCCAGAACAACTCATAATCTAGCCATGGAGACAAGGCATATAGGCACAGTTATAAAGCTGACAACAACATTCTAGAATACAAGTGCATGAAATAGACCAGTCCACTCCAAATTCTTTTTTTCACTGCAGAAAGCCCTTCCCTCCACTCCCCCCCGCCACTATCCCCCTCCCCCCGCCCCCCCCCCCCCCCCCCCCCCCCCGCCGCCCCGGAGTCTGACACACATCTTCAATACAAAACAGATAAAAGTGAGGTTGAGGGTAGGACTGGGGATAGGAAGGACCTTGGCATCCCCCCACCCCCAACCCCAGCCCCTGCCAAGGCTCCTCCATAAAACCTGGTGTGAAAAGCATGGCCAGAGACCCTGGCGGCATGCCAGAAGGGATTTCTGCTCCTAGTAGCCCAGCTGGGCTGAGCCAGTTAGGAAAGATTCAGTAGAAGAGATGGGATTCATCTAGGCTTGAAAGCGAAGGTAGGAGGAAGTAGAAGGGATATAACCTTTACTGAGACTCACTCTGCCCAGACTCTTTAGGTCTGAGTCCTAAATCTGCTATCAAGTATTAGCTGTGAGACTCTGGGCAAGTCACTTAACTGTTCTGCGCCACAGTTTTCCTTTCTGTAAACTAGGGATATAATACTAGGACCTACTTCACAGGGTTGCTTTGAGGACTATATCAGTTAATCCATGTAAAGCCTTATAATATGTGCCTGGAACACAAAGTAAGGGTTCCTTGACTATTAGTTATTATCATATCAGCTGTCACACGTGCTTTGTGTACATGATTTCATTTACTCCTCACAACACTCTATAAGAGTCACCAGCCCCACTTTTTTTTTTTTTTTTTTTTTTTTTGGCACACAGGCTTAGTTGCTCTGCGGCATGTGGGATCTTCCTGGAGCTGGGATCAAACCCGTGACCTCTGCATTGGTAGGCGGATTCTTAACCACTGCGCCACCTAGGAAGCCCTCCAGCCCCACTTTTGAACTGAGGCAACCACGGCTCAGAGAGACTGAACCACTTGCCCAGGGTCACACAGCTGATGAGCAGTGGAGGCAGAGTTCCCACCCAGGACTGCAGCCTTCTGAGTACCTGGTTACCAGGGAGTGGTCTCTACGGTAAGAGAGGCAGGGCTTGTGCCCAACTTTTTGTCTCCAGAGCCAGTTCCTGCCACCAGGCAGAAGGCCACTGTTCCAGTCCAGGCATGAGGTGGTAAGGGCCTGGGACTCACAAGGACGGCTGTGGAGTTGCTAATAAAGAAACAGAAACCAATCTGGGTAACTGGGGAGGGGAGGGAGGTGGTGGTGCTGACAAGAATGAGAGTCCTGAAGAACTACAGTGAGGGTTTCAGAGACCGAGAGAGAGACCCATGATGGAAAAAGCCCACCCTTGTTAGCTACGAAAGCACAGCATGATGACGCCAGGGACAAGGACGATCGTGACAGCTGCAGCATTTACTGAGTGACTGAAAAGTTTAGTTAAGCCTGTGGGATGTCTAAAAAATTGGAAGTAGCTCACAGATCTGCATTACTACCTTCACAGACCTCCTCTGGACCAGGGGATCCCAGGTAGGAGCTACTTGGTCAGGTCAAAGATGAGAGATCGTAGGGATGCCTTGGACCCGAGGCAGAGCTTGGGGCCAGAACAGTTCCGCAGAGTGATGGGGGGAGACGACTCGCAAGGGGAAGCAGGGTTAGTGTGGTGCGGGGGGGGGGGGGGGGGGGGGGGCGCGGGAAGCTCGGGCAGTGACCTCAGGGAAAAAGAGGTCACGGGGCAGCAGCCCAAGGTGCTCCTTCTGAACTAACAGTTTTTTGGTTTTGTGCTTGATTTAGCTCAGGCCTTGTTTGGCACTTGACATACACTCTCTTCATCCTCACAGTGATCACTGGGGTAGGAAATAAAAGTCCCATTTTATGGGAGTAGAAACAAAGCCCCAACAAGGTTAATGAAGTACCTCAAAGAGCACCGACCACATGCTCCTTGTTCCCCAGCATCTGTGCACATGGCTCATTTCTCCTACAGGAGAGTGTCCTCTAGGGGCGAGAAGAAAACCACCTGTGTGGACACATCCTGGACGGTCACTGAGTATCCATGTGCATGTGAAATCGTACGCTGCTTCAGAGGGACCCGCAGAGCCTCTCCGAACCCGTCCTCCCCCATCTGTCTATCTCCCTCCCCTCCCTCTACTCACACTCACCCACCTGACACTGGGCACTCATCCACTAACCGAATAAATGAATGACATTTGCCCCTATTCTGTCAAGCAATGGAAATGAATGGCCAGGAGTAGGGTAGCTTCAGCCTAACAATATGCTGTTGCCAGGAAGGACCCTCACCATCGTGCAGAGACACCACACTCTCCAGCTCCTCACGAGTGTCCTGGCCCCCGTCCCCCACCTCCCCTGGAGCCCCTTCTGCATCAGCACAACCAGACTGGGAGAGTATCTTCCCCTATCTGTGGGCACCACATTCTGAGTCCTGCCCACATCCCTGCCCCCGGGGGACCAGGTAAGAACCCAGGCCCAGGAAGCAGCCCTCAGGAGGATCAGGAAATCCCCAAGGGGCTCTGGGCCAGGGGACAAGGAGCAGGCACACAGGGTGGGACTGTCACCCTCCTCTTTCAACCACCCCTGGGAGCAGGACCCCCACCCCCAAGTCTGCCTGACCATGCCACTCACAATCTAACTACACTTTGGCTTGAGTCACCATGAGAATCTTTTCACGTATGTTCAATTTTCCCAGCTAGAATGGGAGGCAACAGAGAACAGAGATTAAAAGCCCAGGTTTGAGAACTGGACACGGCTTGATTCAAATCTCAGCTCCGCCCCCTCCTAATGGTGTCACCCTGGCAAGTTACTTATGTTTTCTGATCCTCATTTGTCTTATATGTCAAATAGAGAATAACAATGTCTAGTTTTCCTGATTGTTGTGAAAAGTAAATGAGAATTAATCTATGAAAAGAATCGATCCCATTGTCCCACCTGGCACATAATAAGCACAAAGAAAATAGTAACTAATGTTAAAGCAGGGGCCACAAATGCAAATGTTTACAGGGTCTATGAGGTAGCAGGCCAGTGGGGAGCATGGCAAACCAGAGAGCCCACGATGGAGGAAAGGTCATGACGGCTGCCAGCTCCAGCCCCGTGGAAGTGTGGGGGCTGCCAGTTTGCAATCTCGGAGGAAGAGCGTTTTAATGGCTTCTACTTCCACTCTTCTTGCTCAGTGAATGTGTTTGAAAGAAGGAAAAGCCCTCCAGCTGACCCCCTCTCTGCTTGGATGCTGGGCAGGGGAAGGGGTGTAGGGATTTCCAGGTGATGCGGGAGGAGCGAGGATGGGGTGCACGCCCCAGATGACAGCCAAAAGCTTCTGCTGGTCTATGGCTGGTAGGGAAAGGACAGAGGCCTGAGTTTTCACATCTCTCAGACAGTCATGGGTTATTAAAAACCTGAATTGAGCACATCACTCTCAGGAAACAAGTCAACAAAGAGCATGGGGCCTCTCGCAGCCCAGAGCCAGGTGAAGTTCAGGGTGCGCGGCATCACGCGTGACTCTACCTTGCTGGCCAGTGACAGGCAGGGGCGGGGGGCCCGCTGGGGACTCTCCAGCTTGACGATGCTGATGAACCCGGGCTGCAGATGGTCGTCATCGCTGGCGTTGCACAGGTACAGCGGGTGGGACTGCAGAGAGCGAGAGGGAGACGGGGGACCGGTTAGGGGGCTGCGGGCAGCAGAAGGCGCAGCTCGGAGAGCCGGGCACTTCCCTGCTATTCTCACAGGTACCCGGCAGGTCTCCTGGGGCCATGAAAGATGGGCCTTCTTATCAGATGGCTGCACAGTAAGCTAGGAGCCACCAGTTGTCATCTCAGGGGTGCCAGGGCCAAGGATACATGGAGGTGGGGGCAGATAGGAGTGAGGGGTGTCGAAAATGGGGACCTAAGTGAAGAGCCTGCTGCAAAGCCGTTCCAACAAACTTCAAGCCCTGCTTTTCCAAACTGGTCAGCTGCAAAAGGCTCGTCTCCTGGCCCCAGCCTCTCTCACCTCCTAATTCTGTTCTGAAAACCCCAGGCTACGAGCCTGTATCAGTGCCTTCGGAATCTTGTCTTCCCTCCTTGCTGTCTCAGGGCAGTGCTAGGTGATGCTGGTGCCTCCTGCCTCCTCGGCAGCTGTTGCCATGGAGATTCTCATCTCTCCTGGGCTTGGGTTTTCTCACTTGATGCCCTCTTGCTCCTCTCAACATCCTCCTCTGCCCATCCTGGGATTAAGCAGGGTGCTGATAAGGAGGAGAACTATTTTGGGATGTGGCTTGGGTAAGAGTTAAACCTTGAATAGCACAATTCCTAGGAGCTCGTCCTGTCCTCAGGAATGATGCAGTGGGGATGGAGCCTGCTCAGCCCACCTGCTTGGAGGGTATGGCAGGTCCACGCCAAGACCCTGAGCCTCTAGCCCAGCTGGTGCTGGGCAGTGACTAAGGGGGAAGTGGACCCAATTCGTGCTGAGACCAGGGATGAGACACTCTTCTCCTTCAGGGTGATTCTAACAGCCACTTGAATCTAATTTTCCCAGAGTACTGTGAGAACAAAGGATAATCCTATGGGCCAGGGCTTCCCACATGGTGGAAACCCAATCCTGGCAAGAAAGGGGACTTCCTACTAGGGAGCTGCCCTCAATTCCCTGGCTACTGCTCTTGAAGTCTAAAGGACTTCCAAAAAGAACCATCAGAGGAACCAGAGAGAACTTTGAATTTATGAAGGTGTTTATGAACATGATAATATCAGTGATGGATTTAAAAGCACAGTCACTTTCTGAAAGCACTTTCAGGCTGTCTCCTCTCACTGTATCACTGCAGTCCCTTGAACATAGTAGATTCTCACTCCACATGCGCTACCTCACTTTGAATTGTATCCTTGTGAATAAAAACCTTTGGGCAGGGGGTGTTGAGATGGGAGGGTGGGCCACTCTTGCTCCAGAAATTAAGGACTATTAGTCTGGTGGTGATCAAGGTCTAGTGTGGGAGAAAGGTTATATATCCCCCTAACCCCCAGAAATGGGCTGGGGCATAAGGTTGGGGGCTGTAGTGAAGCTGTAGCCTCCATCTCAACAAGTTCCATTAGTCTGTCTATCTGCCCATTCATTTCTTCATTCTGCCAACACTGAAGGCCCTCCTGGTGCCAGGCTCTCTGTTCAATGCATGGAGGAGTCAACAGTGAATAAAACAGGCTCTTTGCCTTAGAGAAGCTCAGAACTCAAACACTTTGTATTGTGATGTTATGATGCAGGTTCATTCAAAGGCCTGGGGGAGGGCCTGCGGAGGAGAACCAACGATACCGCGGGAGGGCAGAGTGACTTCAGTGCTTCCTTAGGGACTAAATAGGTACGTGTTCACCCAGTGCACCTACAACCAGAGGGGAGGGTACATTCCTGGCAGAGGAAGCGGCCTGTGCTGAGGGTTTGGAGGAGCTGTGGGCAGTTAGGTCTGGCCTGAAAGGGAAGGCAGGAGACGCGGCTGGAAAGGTGGGCGAGAGCAGGGAACACAGGTCTGCGTTTGCAAAGGATCTCCCCGGTGACTACAGAGGACAGGCTGCTGTGGTGAGGAGTCAGGAGTCAGCTGCTCCAGCAGAACAAAAGTGTGAGGCCTTCCCTCAGGAGCCACGCTTTGCAGCCACAGCAGTCCACAGCTCTGCTGGCTCCCCCAGCCCTACGCACGGTGCAGCTTTCTCAAGACAACTCCAAGATGCCTCTCGCTGACCAGAGGGTCAATGGAGATAGCGGAAAGTCACTTGGAGAAGCGTAGTCTTTAGAGAAAGATCTGCAAATACTTAACCACCATGCTGCCCCCAGGCCTTTGCAGGGGGACCCGGCATGTGCTATCCTGTAGTGCTACGTGGTAGGATGCTGAGATGGAGGGGGAGAAACGTGGTGCAGAGTCACCAGGCTTCCGTGGTCATGAACTAACAACTGCGCGAGAAGGAAGGGGAGGAAATTAACCATTAGAAATGCCTTTGGCGTGCCAGAGCCTGCAGATGTTATCTCACTGTGAGGTAGGTGTGCTCATCCTCACTTAAAGAAGAGAAAGAAGCTTGAGGCTCAGAGACGTTAAGGTCACACAAGAGTAGAACCCAGCTCTGTCTGACTCCACCCCCTGGAGTCAAGTAACTCCAAAGGAAACACATAGCAAACCCATCACGGTCCCTGCTGCTGAGGGTGAGAGCTCACGTTGCTTGAGTAAATACGGCGGGCCCCTGAGTGTTCTAAGCACTTTTGTGTATTACCTCTTTTTATCCTCATAACAACCCTATAATTGTCTCCATTTTAAAAAAGAGGAGATTGAGGCACTGAACAGTTAAGTAACATGCCCAGGATTACCAGAAGATCGGAGGAAATGTAAAGAAGCAGGATAAAGAAAAAAAAAATTAAGAACAATCTCCATTTGACTTTGAAAACATGATACCTTCTCCCAATTCGTAACCAAGAAAATCTGCCTTCCCAACTATACATTCCTAAGGCATACAGGCCCAAACACAAGTGCCTGAAATATTGGTGGTGACTTCCAGGAACGTCCTAGGCCCT
This sequence comes from Hippopotamus amphibius kiboko, assembly GCF_030028045.1. Lineage (NCBI taxonomy): Eukaryota > Metazoa > Chordata > Mammalia > Artiodactyla > Hippopotamidae > Hippopotamus > Hippopotamus amphibius. Next base: position 25,935,629 of record NC_080202.1, on the reverse strand, counting down.
CTTCTCTTTTCACTCTCCATGGTCCCCCGGGGGACCCCAGCCAATCCCATGGCTTTGGTTTCCACACACAGGTGGTTCATTACGTATGTGTGGCCCAGACCTCTCTTGATTCCAGACCCCAGGAGGGGCCTAGACGTTTCTGCCTGAGAACCTTGAATGAGACACCTCAAACTCAGCATGTTCAAAATGGAACTGACCATTTTATCCCTTAAAACTGCTCCTCCAGGCTTCCCTATTGGAGGGACTGGTAGCCCCATCCACCTATTACCCGAGTCAGATGCTATCTTCCTAGTCTCCTCTGATCTCCTTCACCCCCTACCACCACCACCAACAAGCAGTCACCAAATTCTAACAATTCTTCTCCTAACCATTTCTCTTACTTGTCTTCTTTCTGCCATTCCCACCACAGCTGCTCTAACACAGGCCACCGTCACTGCTATCGCAAGTTACTGACATAACCGCTTAACTAGTCAACTCGCTCCCCCTCGAGTTCCCTATACGGAAGCCAAAGTGGTCTAAGATGTTAATTTGGGCGTGTCACTCTTTCTCTCTAAGCGCTAAAAAGGCTCCTCAGAGCTCTTAGAGTGAAGTCTGCACTTTTAAACACAGCTTCAAAGGCTCCGCCTGCTCCAGCTCCTGCCTTCACGCCCCACCCCCACGCCTTACCATCCCTTCCAACACCTCTTCCCCCAGCAACCCGTGCTCCAGAAAGAACTCGCTTCATGTGCCCAGACACTTTGGGGCTTGCTGCTCTGTCAGGGTCGGCTGGAGGCCCTCCTCTGGGCCCCCTTAGTGCGCTGTATTTCCCCAGTCCTAGACTTACCCCAGGGGTATTTTCGTTGTCTGCGTACATCCATCCCTCTCTCCCCCAGCCTATGACAGACCTCCACTGCCCCTCCAGTGCTGGCTACATAGGTTTTAAAATTAAATATGGCATGTCTACAACCAGATACCTATAAAGATAGCACAATGCACACCAAATCCTGATAACCGTGGCTTTGAGAGAGGAATTAGAGAGGAAATGGGGAACAGACTTTGGTACTTTGCTTTGAGTACTTCAATCATAGGCTAATACGTGGAGATATTGAGTTTTATTTTGTGCTGTTAAGAAAGAATAAAAAAGAGTGAGAGCTATTTATGTATTGTTCCTGTCTTTTCCCTCCTCCCATTCCAAGAAGAGAGGCTCGCCTTCAATTTCCTTGCCTCAGGGGCATTCGCCAAGAGCAAATATTGCTAAAGACCGATCTTCCTGACTTTTGTGGAAGACTGAACTCATTGAGGAAATGTGAGTGTCCTGAAGGCAGAAGGGGGGGGGGGGGGGCAGGTAGTCAGAGTCCCTGGAATCTTGAGGGTGGGGGGAGGAGCCCGGAGATGTGCCAGGTTGTGGAAATCTACGGCCTGTTTCCCAGAAGGAGGGGACCCCAGGAAGCTGGACCTTGGCAAAAATCTGTACCTACCTGGATTCCAAGGGAACACTTGTGCTCGGACAATGGGCGTATTTGTGGCGACTGGTGTGAACAAGTATCAGAGATGTCCCTTAGCTATTTCAGTTTTGGCTGCTCTATGAGGGAGTTCCCATGAAAACAAATTTCCATCGACCTAATGGGATAGGACCTTGAAGTCAGGTTTAATTCGACTGAAAAAATAAAGTACCATGGTATTTCTTGTACAGTCATATTTGTGGCATGAAAATCATGCTTACTACACTTTTGTATGGTTTCTTTTACGATGAGAGTTTCTCAAGTACGTGTTCTTGAACCAGGCAAGGCAGTGTTAGTCTCCCTGGGGTGTAAGCCAGGGGCTGTTTTTGCCCCCTCCTCCGGGGAATTTTCAGCTGGGAAGAGGGCTCCTGAGAAGAAAACAGATCTAAATGCATCTGCCTCCTTGGGATACAAGATCTCCTAACAACGAAGATGCAAACATGATCTCCACATCAGCCACCTGTCCTCTCAGTGACACCAGGAGAGGGCCAAGAGAGATGGGCTTGCAGGATTTGGGATGGTGTGGCTGGAGAGAGCTGCTGGCAACTTGGTGGACTTGAGGATTTGTTATTTGTGTACTTCTCAAAGGCCAGGAGATGTGATGTCCTGTCCCAGATACTGCTATGAGAAGCAGATTAAGAGGACTTGCTCATAGCGTCCAGGCCACTCTGGCTGAGAACTCCGCTTTACACACACATTTTAAACACCTGTGTAAAGATGTAGGTCTTTAGTGGTGTGTATTGTATTTCATGCTCTTGCATCTGTTCTCTATGTATCTGTCCTCCTCCTTAAACGTTTGTTCTGATTTTTCCCTTCCTTCCCTCCCCAGACAGACCTTAGGTTCATTTCCTAACTCCCTCATTTACCTGTGTGACCTGGGGCAGGTTGTTCCTTAGCTTTTCTGAGCCTCATGTTCCTTATCTTCAGAATGGAATAAAAAACGCCTCCTGATTTTCATGAGGACTGGAGATAATGGCCGCAAGTGCCTAGCACGGAGCCTGACATTCAGTAAGTGCTCATTAAATGGAAATGGTGGTTGTTTTTATTGCTACATCTGCAATAGTAAAATCCCTCCTTATTCCTGGAAGGGACAAAGCCCTTTCTGACTAGTCTCCGCTGGCAGGCGTCACAACGCCTCTGAGTGCCGGCTTCCGCGAGGCACGGTCTGGGACAGCTCATTATCCACGATCACTTCCCGCCTGGGCTCAGCCCTCCAGACCCCACTGAACAAGCTCTTCCAGTTCTCAGCCCGCCTCCTTCCCATGCAGGAGGCCATGTGATCTCATTACCTCCTCACAAAGGGCATTCCAGGGCTCAACTGAGCCCCGGACGTATTCTATCCATGGCATCTCCTCCTCATGGGGTGTGTGCATTTGCAAGCAATTCTTTGCTGTCTCCTGTTTCCCAGCCACCCTCCTCCCCGCCCAGCTCTGCCACAGTAATCTCTTACTTCTCTGATTCCACTTACAGACCTTCACCCAGGCCTTGGACAGGTAACTTTACTGCCTGCTACAATTTTGCCTTTGTAATCAGGAACATTGGCCAGGCATCAGAGGCACCTTCTACCCATTTCCTCTTTTCAGATTTTATAATCATCCTCTCCTGTGCGACCTCCATTACCTGAACTTGGAACTACCCGACTTTTATCTCAGGCGGCAGGACACACCAGCATCATAAAGTCAGGCTGCTGTAGCTGCGGGGTTGGGAAAAGCAGACTGGACTGGAGTTGCTGCTTCTGGCTCTCAGCACCAGAACAGTCTCTGAGGCTCAGGTTGGTCATCTTGCCGTTTCTGTAAAGAGGTCAATGCTCACATCTACAGGTTAGAGCCTAATGGCAATTGTTTAGGCTTTGGAATTGTTTAGGCTTTGGAAACTTCTAGGCCTCGTTCCCACCCAAACCTTAGCCTGCATCTCTACTTCTTTGGGATGGCTGAGTTTCCTAATCAATTAAGTTGGGAGGCTGGAGAATTGTCAAGAGGAGTTTCCCTTTATCTATTTTGTTAAAATGCTTTTACAAGGAAAATGTAGTCCTGCTTAATTGTGTAATTTTTTAGGGTACAAAAGAAAATAATGTTCGTGGGATGAGAGAAGCATAACCTTGATGGAAAGGGATGGATGACAGAGGCCTCCGGTATTTCTTACTTGATCCAGAAAACCTTCCTGGGGGCAGGGATGCTGGTGAGCAAGAGGGTTGTTAAGAGAAGAGCTGAGGGGCTTCCCTGGTGGCGCAGTGGTTAAGAATCCGCCTGCCAATGCAGGGGACACGAGTTCAAGCCCTGGTCCAGGAAGATCCCACATGCCACGGAGGAACTAAGCCACGGAGCACAACAACTACTGAGCCTGCGCTCTAGAGCCCACAAGCCACAACTACTGAGCCTGCATGCTGCAACTACTGAAGCCCACGTGCCTAGTGCCCATGTTCCAAAACAAGAGAAGCCACCACACTGAGAAGCCCACGCACTGCAACAAAGAATAGCCCCTGCTTGCCGCAACTAGAGAAAGCCTGTGTGCAGCAGCAAAGACCCAACGAAGCCAAAATAAAATAAAATAAGCATTAAAAAAAAAGAGAGAGAGAGAGAAGAGCTGAAAGGACCCACCAGCTTCCAACAGAAGTCAGGGCAATAGACTGAGGGGAGGAACTGGGCTCACCAAGGCCCCATGTCTGGGGCTTTGCGTATTGCAGGCCCCTAGTATTTGGTGAAAAAAATGAATAAAGCTCAATTTGAATCCAACTGTCGTACAGTTTATAAAAGAGATGTGAATTGCTAACAGCTGAGCCTGGTCCAGACCTGTAAGGGACCTTTAAAACTTGCTTTACACACATGAGGAATGTGAGACTCACATTACAGATGGTTACATAAGGAGGTAGATAAAGGAAGCTGAGTTCTAAATTCAATCCCAGTTCCCTGACTACTCCACCATGACGCCTCCAGGTCTATATGTCAGGAAGTATTCCGTGTGGTACAATAAACATCAGCCGAGTACTACAATGCCTGGACAGAAGGCTTCAGGACCTACATTTCTAGAATTTTCCAAACTTGAATCAGTCTTAACAACAAGACAGGAGCCAGGTCTGTCTGTTCCTTTTCCCTCTGGGTCTAGGCTCTCTCTGCCCAGCATCCTCAGCTTCCTTCCTCTCCCCCGGGGCTTATCTCATCTCTTCTAGCCACGACAAGGCAGCCAGACCCAGACGCTGCTCAGAGATGCTTTCCCAGTGAATAGTCCACGTTTGTCTAGGATGAGAAAGGTGTGTCCTGAAATTAGAGGTCACAGAAGCTCTGACCCAGATAATGGACATTCAGCCCGACTGTCATTTCCCTCACTGTTTGCCCTGCATTAGAGCCTTCATTCTTCAAGTTAAAAATCCACCTCTCCTTCTCTCAGATCGTGTCCAAGTTCCATGATGGAACTGGACCTCTTTAACCTACGATGGCCCCATGGTGGGGTTTTCCTGACCCCACACTGCCTGGTGTCTTTGTAAGGGTGGTTCACAGGGTCATAAGCAGGAAGAAGAAAGGGTGGAGAAAGAAGAAAGAGCTAACTATCTGAGTTGCTTCTGAAATAAATTGATATCAGAGAAGAAACCTTACTTCTGGCAGTAACCAGACAAAGAAGGAGAAAAACTGCAACCACCCAAGAGGTAGAGCTTTTGTCCATTACATTCCCATATAGAAACAGGTTTTGTCCTGACTCAGTCCAGAATGACCGCTAGTTACAGGGGCACCAAGAAGCTTCTCATGAAGCTAGGAGCAAAGGAGAGGGAGGAGCCCATCTGATATCATTTTAGTTACATCAGTGCACTTTGGAAGGAAAGGCTGTGAAACAGAATACCAAGGCTCTGAGGCTCATCAAGGTCAAGACCTTAGAAGACACCCCAGTCATGTGGCTTGGACTCTTTCCCTCCACCAGGTGAGGAATTCACCTTGCCTCAAACTGCTAAGAATCCTACCAAGAGGTCCTGAGATGTCAGCTGAGTTCCGCCACTCAGTTAGTGACCACTGTTGCGAGAGCTTCTGACGCCTGCGCTGACCTCCATCCTACAGGGGGTACCACTTGAGGTCCCTCGTTCAGCCAGGTCTTGTGCAAAGAGGTCCCCTCCAGGACGGCTGAGGTCTTGACACAGGTGGCAGCATCGCGAGGGGTAAGACCTGCTCCTTGCATTTCCAGGATAAGCGTCTAAGGAGGCTTTGTACAGGGCCCTTCCCAGGCATGGTTTTCACTCCTACCACAGCGAGAGTGTTCACTGAACTCTCACACTTAACCCAACGTGCTGTTCACAAACAGCCTTGACACAGGCTGCTTTATTATTTTGCTATTCTTGTTCTAGCCAAACTCATGACAGAGATGGTAGGAATTTAGAAACCTGCTGGAAGCAGGGAGTGTTTGTCTGTAAGTAATTATTTAGATTAATATTTTAATGCTGAAAAGGCCAAAGACTAAAACCAGACAATCCTTGTGAAGAAAGACCAAAGAAATAAAACTTGAGGAAATCAGATTATTCATTTAAATATGCCAGGGGTGTATCAGGACTATCAGCAGAGCTACTCAAGCATTGCTAAGTTTGGTGATTTCAGCGCAAGTGTGTGAAATGGCTACATTAATCTGGTTGTTTCCTGTACACATTCCATGTCTTTCTGGCCTAGTCTCCTGCTCAGAGGTTGTAGGGATTTCAAGCTGCCTTGCAAACTCTGCTCCATACTGCTGTTTTCCACAACTGGCTTAGAAGCCCTTTGAGGGCAGATATTATAACCAAATGGGCCAGCTCAATCCAATCTATGCCCAGGGTTCTTTTTCGTTTGTTTTTTTAATTTTTTTTTTTTTTCAGATCTTTATTGGGATGTAACTGCTTTACACTGTTGTGCCAGTTTCTGCTGTACAACAAAGTGATATGCCCAGGTTTTAACGGTCACATTGTGAGTGGGGATGGGGTGAAGCTATTGGCTAATACACACTATTCTGTTTACATTGCAAAGTGGAAAAAAATATGGAACATGAGCCTGTGTTTCAATAAAGAAACAACAGAGGACATACAGGGATAGTTGCACTTAGAAATTACATCAGGAGGAGGAGGACAAAATGATTCAAGCCACGGCCAACACAGATGCCCAGAGTCTCTCCTCAAAAGCCACTGGGGTTTGAGATCAGGCCAAGGAGGCTTCTGTTCAGAAGAGGCAACAGTCAGGGGAGGCTTGTGTTGGAGGCGGCCCAAGGGCTCAGCCTGACTGCTGACAGCCCTTTGACCACAGGTCTGAACCCCTGTCCATGGGGTGGCCCTGGGGAAGAGGCCTGCTTTGGGGGGACTGTTTAATGATTTGCCAGCAAAGAACAAGGCAAACAGACTGCTGGCAGCTGCCTGGATGCGACAGGAGAGTAGAGTTTTATTCCCACCCATGGTGCAGCCCTCTAGGCAGAGGATAAAAGAAAAAGTAAGAGATGGTGTTGTAAGAACCTAGGAGGGACTACCATTTTGGGCTCAGCATTTCAGTGGGTCTCTATGGATGGTGCCTGGATATCTTGGCATTGGTGCCAGTTGGTATTTCCATCCTCTGAACACTTTATGAATTCCTAATAGCAGCATCTCTTGAGCTCCTAGGAACAAAAAAGTAAGATATCTAAATGGCCTCTTATGGCAGAGTTCTAGGCATGAAAGAGAATGAGACCAGAAAAACACTGTCTTTGCTCTGAAGAAATCTTTTCCAGGAAGTATATAAGACAGGAAAGTAGTTTGGTTCGCTGCTACATTCCTTTTACTTTCTCTTCTCACGAACCTTTCCCCGATCTCCCCGTCTCTACAGAGAAAAAAGTGGCACCTCCCCGTCCCCTGTGAGCCAGAGACTTCAAGATCTAAGTCCTACAGCTCCCCACCCCTTTTTGCCCGTGACCTCCCAGCCCAGCCCAAACTGGGTCCTTCTCTAATCCTCTCGCCAGCCTTTAGTCCCCCGGATTAAATACTTTCCCCCCATATAGTCTCCTAAAGTGATACATTCAGAAGTCTTAAATGACACTTACCTCGTACACTTAGCTGTGTCAGTGTTCCACTGTGACCCACCCTCTAACCCACCTCCTCCAGGAGAATGCCTGGGTCTTCACAGACATTCAACAAAGTGCTAGTCCTCTCCTCCTTCCTGTAAAGCAGATCCTGAGCTCCTTCAAGTCAGGGACTAGGTATTATTCGTTCCTTAGTACATGGTAGATGTTAAGAAAAAAATACGTGTTGAATTATTTGTTTTAATAAACAGATGTGAGATAAATAAGTTTGGTGGTTGCCTTGTCATTTGATCAGGATATGATTATTTTCAGATTTCTACTTCCTCTTCAGAAACTTTCTGTATATTCCCTATAAGTTTGTTTTAAAGTCAGCTTTATAGTATTTTGACCTCTTAGCAAGGGAGAGTTCTCTTCCTTCCCTTTTACGTGATGCTTAAATCTTCTCCATAACCCTGAACAAAGCTCACTTACTTTAGGAAGAACTTCTTGCTTAATAACCCAGCCCCAGGTACGTTTTATTGTCTTTCCTCAGGATCAATGTGCAGAGTCAAACATAATCCTTAATGCGTTCCCCGCCAAGAAAGGGGAAGAGCTCCTGCTCTCAAGAGACTAAAATCTGACAGCAGATCTATAGCCATGCACACATCTGCTCCTGTACAAGAGTCCTAAGACCGTCTGTGAAACAACACACGAGGAATACAAACTCACAGAGCACAGCACATACATACTGGGAGAACGTGGAGTGAACAGGTAGACGAGCTTACTCTTGCTATGTCCCTTTGGAAGCGCTCTCTTATCACTTTGGGTCCTTTAGTCTATCTCCTTGATTTGACGGGGAAGCTCCTTCAGGGCAGGAGCCATTTACAGACTATTAAAACAATTTTATTTATTTATCATCCCTATAGAATTGGCTCAAAGAAAGTCTTGCCCTCCACTGGCTTTAAGCCATAGTGTTGGCTGAGTGTCCCAGGTGAACTTCAGTCCCTACCAAGATTTTATGAGGACTTGGACCAGTGATCTGCATGGAAAAATTCAGAGTTGATTTACTCTCAACAGTATTCCACGTTTTTTCTGAGTGGGTCCTTTTCTCGTACCTTTGGTGGAATGAGGGATGAATTCTATTTATTTTCTCTGTTCTTTATACCCTAAAACGTTGATGTGCCTGAAGCCCAGAATTTAAAGACTTCGGCTGAGGGGCCATTTGATATCATCCCCTGGCCTTTGTTTCAGGTTGCCGGCAGCCTGATCAGCTCGCCAGCCGACTCTGGCCCTAAGTAGGATGCAGGGAGGCTACCTCACGCCAAATGTGACTGTCTGTTCAAATATTCCAAACATCCCCTGACTTGCTCTTTGTGAACTATGAGTTGTTACTCCCTAATTGCCCAAACCTCTTTATTCTTCTTGCTAAGTGCAGATACCAAAAGATAATCAAAGTGGTGCTAAATGGAAGAGGAATCTTCTCAGTTATCAAGCTAGCTGTGCTGAATAGATGTTCCTGTTTGCATGCGTCAGGAGATTCGGGGAGATGCCACCCTCAGACTTAATGGGTGAGGGAGTGCTTGGAGAGTTAGGGAGGGGAGCCAAATTCCTGGGTTGAGAGTTCACAGGGCAATGAGGACCAATAGCAGCACTTTTGATTTGTACAGCGTTATCAAGGTACAAAGCAACACTACCCTTTGTCCTTTTTTATTTTCACTCTGCTAATGGAACCCTTCACCCCAAATTAAGACTATTATTCAGCTTTGATGTTGCATTTTATATTAGCAAAGTGCTTTATAACCCTTCATTAGCTATTTTATTCTCCTTTATTAGTACCACCCATTTCACAGATTAGGTTGAAGAAACAACGCAACACATATTGAGCTTGCAACCAGGAATCCTGAATTCTGAGCGTGGATTTCATGTGCCAAATATAAGGAAAGCAGACTGGATGGACCACAGGAAGAATCACAGAGGAAAAGAACAGAAGCACCAAAATTATAAGAGCCCTCTTGAGAACTAAATGTCCAACGATTTCGGTCAAGACTTGAAATTTTTTACTTTATTTTCCTAGCACAAAAATCAAGAGCTTTTGCTAGCTTAAATTAAAAATGTGACCGCCAAACACATCTTTAACAGATAGTTCTCTGGACTGACTAACTTCTTCCATAACAGAGCTGAAAGCAGGAAAGAGAAAAGAAAGACGTACCTGAACTTAATGGTGCCAGTTGTTTCCTAAGAAAAGGGACTGAAGCTAAAGCAAGACAAATATCCCTAAATTCCTTCTGGGCTGTTGAATACCCATTCTTGACACTCTCCGCACTTGCTACTTATGACACGATGCTACTTCTCTGACTGTCCCTCATTTGTTGCCTCTGTTTCTTTTCTTCTTCTTCCTCTCATTTAAATGTAAGGACACATTCTCTGGTTTCTATTATCTCTCTCTGGTGTTCTTATTACTCCAAAATCTTCAATGATAATTTCCAAGTTTGTCTCCAAAGTCAAATTCTCCTGCACTTCAAAAGGCCTATTGGACATTATTTCTTTGTCATCTTACTGGCACCTCAAACTCAAATATACCAAACCTATGTACCATCTTCGCCCTCTACTCCACCCTAGACCAATAAGCCCTCTTTAACTTACCCATTTTTGTTAATGGCACCATCATTTTCCTAGAGATCCAGCCTGAGCACCTCAGAATCACTATAATTCCTCCTCCCTGTATCCAATCACTTAAACTCATATTCAGAAACCTACCTCCTTTGTGTCTCTGGAATCTGAACAATTACAATAGACTTCTAACCAGTCTCCAACCTCTCACTATTCTAAATCTCTATATATCTCTGCCAAAACAATCTCCCAAAGATAGCACTGATCATATCATTGTCCTGTTCAAATACCACAATGACCCTCTATTGCCTTCTGAATTAAACTCAAACTCAGCCTATCAAATCGGGGCTCTGGGACTTCCTAGGTGGCGCAGTGGTTGAGAATCTACCTGCCATTGCAGGGGACATGCGTTCGAGCCCTGCACTGGGAAGATTCCACATGCCACGGAGCAACTAAGCCCATGCACCACAACTATTGAGCCTGTGCTCTAGAGCCCATGAGCCACAACTATTGAAGCCCACGCGCCTAGGGCCTGTGCTCCACAACAAGAGAAGCCACTACAATGAGGAGCCCATGCACCACAATGAAGAGTAGCCCCCGCTTGCTGCAACTAGAGAAAGCCCGTGTGCAGCAACGAAGACCCAACACAGCCAAGAAAAAAAAAAAATCAGGGCTCTGCACTGGCTTTGGAATCAGACAATTTGGTTTCACATTTTTAACTCTGTCACATACAAGATGTGTGTGACTTTGAAGGGTGACTTAACCTTGAATCTTGGCTTCCTTATGGGTAAAAAAATGCAGGTACCACCACCCACCCAAGAAGATCATTGTAGAGATCAAATGAAATAAATGTAATTAAAGTACCAGCCATTCCTGCACATAGTAGGCACTCAAAAAGCACTAATTGCTTTCTCTTCCCCTCTCCCTTTTCAGCTTTATCTCCACTTCCCCCCAAATGTACAATACTACTTGTCCAAGCCCAACTGTATTACTCACTATTCCCTTACATTCTCTTGGAAAGCCTCTTACTCCTATCTTGTCACTAAAACATCCTTCAAGCACAAGTTTATTTATTTATTTATTTATTTATTTACTTATTTATTTATTTATTTATTTGGTTGAGCTGGGTCTTAGCTGCGACAGGCGGGCTCCTTAGTTGTGGCACGTGAACTCTTAGTTGCGGCATGCATGGGGGATCTCATTCCCTGATCAGGGATCGAACCTAGGCCCCCTGCACTGGGAGCTTGGGGTCTTAACCACTGCACCACCAGGGAAGTCCCAAGGACAAGTTTATATGCCACCTCTTTCATGAAGAATCTCATCTTCATCTAGAATGTCCCAATCAACTTGTTTGTATTTACTGTAAGGCACTTTTCATCTTCTGCTTTATATTCTCGACCACTACACTGAGGTCAGGGGTTTCCTTATATCCCACATAACATAGTGCCCTAACATAACAGGCCATCAATAAATGTGTGCTGAATTAATACTGAAATCTTGAGCTTTTGGTCTCCTGAGACTCCATTCATTTGTGATTCATACTTCACACTGAGAACTCTTTAGAAACAATCTCTGGCGGGATATCAGAATTTCAAACAACTTTAACAGAGAAGCTGAGTCAGTCTAGGATTAAGTTCAGTCCTAGTTCAGCCAACAGGAATTGTCTGGACCCTGTTCCTGCTTGCGATATCATAATTTGGCAACTTGTGTGAGCCATGGGGGCTCATTTGAATACACTTAAATGAGAACATGTTTTTGTCTTAGGAAGAGACAAGCGAAAATGCATGATACCTGTAAAAAGCAACCATTATTAGACTGACAATGACAATCGCTTCACTGGCGCAGGAAGGAGTCCCAAAGAGCCACCTGGCTTCGTAGGCTCCGAATGTGGCTCAGATAAGAGGTAACTATACCTCACTCTGGCTTTCATCCAGTCCATTTCCTCTTGGCCCAGTTAGTAGACAGGTAACTATATGACACCAGCCACCACGGGGTGGCTGGAATACAGGGTGGCTTCATGCTGCCAAATGATGTGGCATCAAGGTTCTGAATCACCAACCACAGGTGCATCGGCTCTTCCCCCACCCCCACCCCCCCCATAAAAAGCCACCTTATCTGATATTGCTGTTGACACAGTGACTACACTGAGGTCCTGGGCACTTTCCTTTGCTTCTTCTTAGTGTTTGTTCGGGTGGGTACCTCTGTGCAGATGCCTATAAATGAGTCCTTACGGTGCAGGAGTCATCGGGCACCCTGTCACCAGGCCATGCTTTTGCCTTTAGGTAGGCTGATCTCAGAAAGTAGCAGCATATCAAATTGCAAAGCCCACACCTGCCCAAAATGCTTCAGAGGCTGAACTGCCTTCCTAGCCAAATACCTAACTAGCGGAGTTGCTGTCTGCCACTGAGTTTATTCTTAGTCTGGACATTATCAAGCCTGTTTCTGGAGTCATCTTTCTCCCTAAAATATAGCAATTGCTACAATTTTCCCCAAAACCCTTTGTAACAGGGAAGATCAATAGCTCCCCAATGTTCCTTGTCAAGATATAGAGTGTCATGTGATGTTACTATTGAGTAGGAGGCTAGATGGGGACACTTGGAGATTTTAGCCATGGGCACTTCAGAATGGGCCTCAAATACGGCCTCTCAGTTGGCAAGTATTTGATAAACACCTATCTCCCTCCCAAAATTGTGTTAGGTCCTTCCCAGGAGCTACAGTTTTATTGGGGAGATGATACACACATATACACAAACTAACTGGTGGTACAAAGTGACTTATCATCAAGTGTCGCATGGTGTGGTACAGCCAATAGGTCCTATGGGCTCTGTGCAGGAGACAGATCTCAAGCCAGCCCTTAAGACTGACAGGACTCAAATAGGAGAAATAACCACGTAAGTAAAATAAACAGGATCTGGTCCATAGGCATCTGTCAAATGGATTTGGGGAACTTCCCAGCTACAGCCTTGAGAAAAAAACAAGGTCCCAAGTGAGAGGAAATGCAGAGTTCTTGACCAGTTTTTCTCAAGTCTTCAAGGTACGTGACTTGTATGACTAAAAAACAGATCTGCAGAAATAGTCTGGATAGCTGAGGTAGCGTCTACTTGCGAAGGTCACTGAATGACAAAGATAAGAGTTAGTTAGACCTTGCTGGCCATCTGTGAAAAAGGAATCATCCTAAATTCTGAAGCAAGGGCAGCTCATTATCAAAACAGTATTCGAAGCAGAACAATTTAGTATCAGAGTAAAAACTGCAGTGGAATGAAAAGAAAACTGGTGGTAGGAAAACCAATAAGAGAGCTGTTCCAGTAACCTATTACTGGCATGATGAGAGCTTGAACTCTGGTGGTAACAGTTAAAAGGCAAAGAGATGAATCACAGAAATTATGAAGGAAGTGTTGAAAGTACTTGCTGACAGATTAAACTATAGGGATGAAGGAGTTAAAGTTTCTAAACCTGGAGAACTGCGGGGAAATGTTGCATCAACAAAAAGAGGAATATAGGAAAAAGAAGTTAATTTTAAGCAGGGAAAATTTAGTTGTCTTGGGAATGCTGAATTCGAGATGAACATTTAAATACTATAAGCAATTTGAGATAAGAATTGGAGTTTGAGGGCTTCTCTGATGGAGCAGAAGTTAAGGATCCGCCTGCCAATGCAGGGGACACGGGTTTGAGTCCTGGTCCGGGAAGATCCCACATGCCGTGGAGCAACTAAGCCCGAGGGCCACAACTACTGAGCCTGTGCTCTAGAGCCCTCGAGCCACAACTACTGAGCCCACAAGCCACAACTACTGAAGTCCGTGTGCCTAGAGCCCGTGCTCCACAACAAGAGAAGCCACCGTAAGGAGAAGCCCACGCACCGCGACAAAGAGTTGCTCCCGCTCACCACAACTAGAGAAAGCCCGCGCACACCAATGAAGACCCAATGCAGCCAAAAATAAAATAAATAAAAAATAATTTATTAAAAAAAAAAAGAATTGGAGTTTGACTGAAAAGATAGGGCTGGAGCTACAAATTTGCCAAACACTGTTTATATCTTCAGATATAGTACTATTGATGTAATGTATTAAATGTTAAGTTTAATGCATGAAAACACTGAAGGTTAAAATGGCTGCGTAAATGAATCCTATTAAAAGTAGAGTTTGTGGTTATTGGTTCACTTGAACAGGTCCCACTGCAATAAATCCAGAAGGGAAGGTGCTGTGTGGGCTGCTACACTGGAGTGAAGCTCAAATCACTTAGCTTCTAAAATGATCTAATGCACAACCTAAGAGGTTCTGTAGCTCAGGGAAGGGGAAAGAAGAAAAATGAGAATTCCTAAAGGCAAGGCAACCTTGGAATCTCCTCTTTGAGGATGACACATAAACTAATCAAAAGCATTGGTTTTATTCTCATGTCCTATTATTAATTCTGTAGGCCAGCTAATAGATTTTCCAAAAGCAAGCTCCCACCTGCTACCTGCTGCTTAAAAGAGTTGGTAAGCCATTTGCCAAATGCCTGTAGGTAGATGACCCAGCCTTCAGGCCACTTAATCTCTGCAAACAGGACAAAATCTCTCGTAACTAACTGCCCACTTTCAGACAGTAAAGCCTTGGTCACTTCAACTCAAGTTGGATGCTCTGGCCCCGTGAAGGCAGTCGAGATTTTAAAGTCATCATGGTTATAAAGCAGGCAAGCACTGGATCTCAAAATGTGGTCCCAAAGACCCAGCAAAGTCAACATCACCTGGGAATTTGTTAAAAATGCAAATTTTCAGGGCTCACCTCAGACATACTGTATCAGAAACTCTGGGGATAGGGCCCAGCAATCTGTGTTTAGGGAAGCTTTCTAAAACTGATTCTGATATGCATTAAAATTTGTGAACCATTGATCTAAAGGGACCAAAATAATTGTAGGCAGCTTCCTTACTAACAGGTACAAGGAAAGGAATGAGTGTGGGATGCCAGAATTTAAGACTGATCATTTCCCAAAAGACAGGCTATACTCAGGTGGAAGAGCAGGAACTTCCTCCAGTATTCTCCATCATATTAAACCTGCAAACGACCTCAGAATTAACCAAGGCATTGAACTGAGTGGATCAGATAGCATGCCTCAAAGCTTCCTTGTATAAGTACCTTATAAATTCTGTATTTCTACAATTCTGCTGTATAAATGTGATTTAACACATCCTTTCAAAATAACCACTCTGTTTACCATGAACAAATAACAATGCTGAACGATTGGTAAAGAAACTTGATTTTGTTTGCTCTAGTGCCTCTTTTCTTCTAAAGGATTTCATTTCTTTCTTTAAGATTGAGCTGCTTTTTTCTATGAAATATGGGAAAGTACTGTCATCCTAGGTAAAAGAAAGGATTTACTGGCGTTCACCCTCAGCAGACCGGTAAATCAGAAGCAGAGCACAGGATGGAGTTCAAGTTTGCACATCCTCAAGCCATGCCTTCTTTTTTATTTTACACATGCTCTTCCAAAGCTACACTCAGAATCAGCACAGAAAACCTGGGTGGTAGGATAGAGGCAAACCCCAAATCCAAAATATGAAAAGGGGATGAAAAGGTGACCCAGAAAGCTGAGCAAAATGGAAAATGAAACAAAGAAAATAAGAGGCATGAGATCAGAGCTTTCTAACTAATAAGCCACAAGGACCCCAGTCAAGTTAATTATATAAAGCAGCTCCCTCCCACCCCTCAAAACACCCTTTTTTTCTGGAAGAATGTCTTATGGCTCTATAATTTTCCTTCAGTTGAAGGAAGTGGGGCATGTGTTAAGATATTGCTTTGTAGAGGATGACAATCTAGCTGCTTTACACTTTGGATTCTGCTGTCAGGGGCATAAACTTGGTCTTTCATGCTCACCTGGATTATAGTGAGTAAATTATTTTATTTCACTTGTTTTTTTAAAACCTTTGGCCCAATCTAAATTTTGCTCCTGTGCTATGTGGGACAAACCACTTCAGCAATAGTAGCCTTAAAACTAACCTGAACAACTTAAAATATATTCATCAATAAAGGGTCTTCTGCAATTAAGATGCTTAGAATAAGTTGTGCTTGGTTTTCCTGCACCATCTTCTGGTACCAGAATGCTCAATGGGGAAACAGGTCCATATCTCCACCTCTGTAAAATTCTACTTATCAGAATAATTCTGAAAGAGACTTACTGATTTCATTCACCAAACACCCAGAACACTCAAGATGTGCCTAGCAAAATTAGCAATTCAATGAAAATGGCAAAAGATGATGGATGAGAAACATAAAGGAAAAGAGGTCAATTTTTAAAAAGTACTGAAAAAAGTTTTCTCACAGAATTGGAAAGGAGCTTCTCCAAGCAGCCTTGTCCACACTGCTGTGAACTCCAGTAGAAACTCAGTATATACCGTATTTGGCGCTTATAAACGCTCACGGCAGTACTTATCTCTAGTATATGCCTGGTACTATCTTAAAGTCTCAATTAGTAAAGCACCTTGAGGGCAGGAATGTTTGTAATCTTTATGCTCCTTGGGCTCAGCATTGTGCCTTGCACTTTGGGTCTAGTCATACTGAATAACTTCAAAGCTAATTGGAGGCAGGAGGTACACTGAGGACCAAACTTATAATCAATTTGGAGTAAAGGGGCAATAAAAAAGTGAGTGGTTAGGTCGTAAAGCTTTCAAAACATGAACATGGGTAGAAAAATTGAGCTGAAAAATGAAATTTCCGTTCCCAGATGATATAAATCCTTCCCCACTATTTATTCCTGGTCAAGGTTTCTTGGGGTTTTTTTCTCCTCTTTTTTTTTTTTTTCCCTTCCAGCATCATCCAAGTGCAGAACAAACGGAAAGAAATGATTTAGTTATTGCTCCAATGCTGAAAGTTTGAAAGACAGTCCTTGGAGCAGGTTCCACTGTCCATCCCAGTGTGGCTTAGGCCTTGGTGGCTGCGCACAGAGGAACCACGGCTCCAGTGGCCCCAGTGGGGGCCAGTGCTGGATGCCTGGCTTCTAAGCAAGCGAGATGAAAGGCTTCTTCTAATATAATAACTGACGGCCTCTCAGTGCCGTTTGAACTGTTTACAGACTGAGTTAACGATTACAGGCAATGTGTATCTTGGCCAGGTGCCCGAATTTGTTACCCACCCATCAGATATTATCAAAGAGCCCTTCCATGCCTGGCTGGAGTCCTTCCAAATCACCTCACAGAGATGCCGACACAAAAGGAGGAGTGTTCAGAATGTGCTCTCTTTGCTGAGGCCAGAGCAAGAAAGTTAAAGTATCAGGCATGAATTAGCTGTGGACGGGGCTCAGTTTCCAGGACTGCTCAGGACTGAGAAAGGGTCAAGGTCAGTTCTGGGACCAGGAGAACCAGATTCTTTTCTAAGCAGTTTAGGAGGTGTAGGTAAGAGTCTTCACAGCTGACAGCTAGAGGATGATGGGGATAGGGGAAAAAGACCTGGAGATGACGTAGAAGTCTGCACTACCACACGATACAGAAGTCTCGAAGACAGATCTGTAAGGCTGGATTTATTATTATGGGGTAGCAGACAGAGAAGGGAGGGCAGTATGTTGTTTTTTCTGAGAGCAACGTACAAGTTGAAAAAGAACATCACCTAAAGACTAGGATAGAATGAGAGACTTCAAAAATGATAATAGCTAAGGGTGACCCTCTTTACTAGGGTGACTCCCAAGAGACTGGCATCTATCTGAATACTATCAAAATGTTTTTCACACAAATACATATGAGTTTCAATATAAGTATTAATTATGAAATACAATGGGAAACAAGCTAGCTTAGGATAGAGGAATAGATAGATTTTTGGGGTCAGCAAATATTAAAGAGCACTCAAGCCAGGGAACATTGAGTCCAATTATTATCTAATTACATGTTAACTTATGGACTCCAAAGGAAGCTAGCAGAAGTTTTGACTATTCTTTATTAAGTACCTATTGGCCTCTGAATACATTCGAAGGTAGAATAAATGGCAACTAAGACCTATAAGTCTAAAGTCAATATATGATAGTTGCACACTCACTCTAAAACTATTATCATTACTACAATTCTCTCAAAGAGGAATACCTGTCCTCAAAATCTAAGTATGCGCTATATGTTTTTTTATTTCCATACATGGTCGACATTGAGGGAACAGACATCACATAACTTATCACAAAATTCTTTCACAAGGAAATTTGGGGACAGTAGATGCAATTCATGCTCTTCTATCCATGTATAATAGTATAACAATACTATATACACATACACACACACACACATAGATATGAAATCATTGTTGCACTGTGTTTCCTTGAATTCCTTTGCTGCTTCCATTAGCTATGGTTGCTTTCTTCTCCTGTCCTAACCTGCTGGTAATGTTGCTATTATGAAGCAGCGAGTGACCCACCCTGTGTGGTGGGGGACAGGCCTTCATGTTCAAATACTATTCTTCAGACTATCTACTGTGAGGTGGAGATGAACTTGACATTACTCTTTTGATTACGGTGTAGGTCAGGAAACTGCCTGATTTGATTTTTGAGATTCATTGTAATGTTTTACATTTTCTATAATACCACAATCCATGTGCATTTACTGGCCCCGTGCCTTGATTAGAAACACAACTGGATACTGTTGGGTTGCTTCAGAGAAGCACTTCCAACATTCTCTGGACTCCTACCTACTGGGAATACCCTTCTCTCCCAGGGAAAGATTACAGTTCATTTTGACTTTTAAAATACAAATTGAAATCTTGGTTGCACTGAAATTGTAGAAAAATTATGAGTCAGTAGTAACCTTGAGAGGTAAAACTACAAAAGTAAATCCTCTCAATTGATGGTGAATTTTATGAAGAAACTCCAGACCATCCTTTAGAATCTGGCCCCAAACACTTCTAGAAAAACAGCCTCAAAAAGGGAAGAGAACATGTCTCTAGCCTGTCCATATTGGTGGTTATCAATGACTTGGCATCAGCTAGAATGAAGAAAAGTAATGCACTGGAAATTACACAAATGGAGAGAAATCATTTAGAAAGTTATTAGGGAAACAGAAGAAATCAAGTGAGTAAGAACTTAGAGTTCTTTTGCAGTTTTGAAATATGCAGAAACACGACAGTTCAACGATTCTTCTCACACAGCATGGGTGAGAGTCTACCTAGAGCGTTTACTATCCCCTGCTTAGAGCCCTTACTCTGTAAAGGGGATTAATACACAAGAAGCTCAAAGCAGGCCAACAAAAGGGTACAAGGACTGAGACGATTCACAGGCAAGGGCAAGGGCCACCTCGATGAATACCTTAGAGGATAACAACAGGAAGGCTACAGCGCCACAGGTTCCTCTCCAGTGACAGGGCTGCTCCAGATGTGTTGGCGCCATGGAACCCCAGCTGCATGTTCAAGCTTCAGGACTCGCTGGAGAAATGGCCCCCTTTCATCTTCCCAAGTCCTCTCGCCTTCAGGGTTTTGAAAATCTATGCAGGCTCAGTGGTTCAGCTATTTCACAGATATTCCACCTTATCTAGAGAGCTGAAACTCTGCCACAGGGTTCTCCGAAGTTGGGCCATGGTGCTAAGCAGGCAAGAATATCAAGAGGAAAACAATGTTCCTTATCAGGTTTCCATATAGTGGATTTGTGTGGACAGATTGACAATATATGGAAAACAGATAAGAAACACTGATTTCCTTCTTCACGAGCATACTACTACAACTTCTCTGCCTCAGTACCTAGTAAAACTAGCAAATATTGAACAGGATCTGAAACTTCTTTGGGGAAAAATATAAGGTAATGGCTCTGAGGGAACCAAATAGTCTGTCACAGCATGACCTGCCCATCCAAAGATTATGGAAAGGGTATTGTCAGTGTGAGGCAATGTGTGATGGTAAGTTCCCTAACTTTAAACATACATACGACTCAATTATTTCAGAGGTCTGGATCCATGGTAAGATGCACCCAAACCTACTATCATAGCAACGGCTATGAAATTATTCCTTCTTTTGAGGGATAGTTTATTACAGTGTACACCAGTGTACACTTGAACCCCTACAGATAGTCACAGTTCCCTGATAAGTAAATCAACCATGGCAATGAAATCAGAAAGCTATAAAACACAAAAATCTGAGAAACATCCTTTTGCAAGGAGAATCATGTAACTTAGTCTCTCACCATAAAGACCAAGTGTTAAACTCAAAAAAAAAAAAAAAAAACAAAAAGCATTAGACTGGTTTTGTAGCTTGAGAAGGAAAAGAAATGTGGTTTCTCTAGCTAAAAGTTTTCTAGATGATGCAGGAACTGCTGCTTAGAAACTACGTTCTAAACAAACTGCAAAGGGATGACTATAAACATTTCATCAACATATTACAATAAAATCCTCTAAGAAGCTGCCTTACCATTAAGGATAGAGAAAACCACAGATGCTGTGATTTCAGTTCTTCTCTTTCATTTTCTGTATTTTGTAATATTCTCTAAAATCTAAGCTTTCATTTGATAGGCAGGGAAAAAGGATTGTTTTCTGATGGGAAGACATAGCTGTCAGCATGTAAGCTGGCATGCAGTTGCCTGTTAATGCAGCCTGCAGAAAACTGTCTCCAGATGAATGATGGCAGCAACACACCAGCTTGTTCAACAGAGTGATGGCTCTCTGATGACATTCATTGAACACAGACATTGAACCTGGTACAGTACATGACATAGACGGGAACAGACCTGGTCATCAAAATCCCAACTGAATAAGACCAATGTGATGTGGAGGATACAAAAGTGGTGACTTTCCATAGTGAGAAGAGGCATTTGATCTGACAGTGGGCACAGATTTTTTTAGTGGCCCCAAAATGAAAATGAGAGAAAGAAAACAGAAGGACCATCATGTAGGTTTAAATTCTTAAGGAGATAGACAGCCAACACTGAGGTGAGATGGGTGAGTAGAACTTCACAGGAAAGAGAAGAAACGCAGCTCCAACATGGTAAATTTGAGACAAGGCTGAAACAGAAAGACGTCAGTTTGCGAAGAGATCAGACCTGCTTTTTTTGTGCTAAGTGATATTAACTAAGATTGTAAGTGGAAGAGGAGGCTTCAGAGAAGAGAATACAGAGGGGGGACTGTCCTAAAGTTACCCCTTTTGCATGTAACCATCTTCTCAATAGGCAAAATGTCAAAGGCCAGATAATTAATTTGGCTTCAGAAGGTCTCCAAAAGCAGCTGTTTTCAGAGACTGATCCAAGGTTTGCTTAAAGGAAGTAGTTTCTCCTACAGGACTGAAAATAAACACTCATTTTCAGTCCTTTACGTGTATATCATACAAACACATACATTACCATAGTAGTTTCAAGGTGGTTGCTTTTGCATAAAGCTAAACATGATGTTAATTTCAAATAATTTCCTATTAGCAGTCAATGTGATATACACCATCCTCATCTTCCATTTCTGTTGAGTTCCTTTGGTTCAGATGGAAAATTTTTTTTCCTATGTTACATTTATTTGGTGACATCTAAGCCGACAAATAAAAAAAAATCTGTGTGTCTACGTAGAGATGCTGAAATTGCGGTGGGGGCTGAAAAAAATTAACTCAATTGAAAAACTAGAGGAGAAGAATACATGTGTGCATAAGCAAACTTGATTGTAGTGTAAGCATTTAAAATCTAAAACAAATAATTCGTTAACTAGAGTTATGAAGAATGTGCCCACTTTTTTAAAATTTTTATAAAACAACGAAGTAACCCCACAAACAAACAAAGACCAGCAGCATTTAAAAAAAAAAAAAGTGATAATTCTACTCAATTCTCGAACACAACTGCCAGTCAGGGAACAGGATATTCTCATTAGCACAAGTCCTTGAATACAGAAGGCACAAAATAAAAGTCTGTGATTTACTCAGCCTTCCAAAGACCAGGAGGAAGTCCTTTTAAATTCAATCTGAATTTAAAACCCTTTCTAAAACGTATTGGTACTGGGAATTCCCTGGCGGTCCAGTGGTTAAGACTTGGAGCTTTCACTGCCAGGGCCCAGATTCAATCCCTGGTTGGGGAACGAAGATCCCACAAGCCAAGTTGCAGCCTAAATAAATAAATAAACAAAATGTATTGGTATACTTTACCACTTAAATACATTATACTGAACATAATTTAGCCTTTATTTAGTATCTTTGGTATCTTGTAACACTACAAGGATATCATTATGGTCATTTTTAGCATGAAATAATTTACATTCTGATGTACAGGAAACTGAAACTTATAGTGTCCCTAGGAAGTACTTATATTATTTCCAGAAGTTCTTATAGTATTTGTTTTTTAGATCCTTTATACTGGCTTCATTCTTTTAATTTATCTCTAATTCATAAGCACAGTACAGAAAAGAATCCTAGTTAATTTTGTATTTATTCTATTTAATGAAAAATTTCCTTTAAAACTCTGGTTCCAAGTTAGGGACTAGAATTGGAAATAAAAAAATCAAGTGATCAGATAGTAAATTAAGTTTGCCATCAAGACTGCCAAACTTGAACAATAGGTATCCAAAGATAGAAACCTCAACTGTTCATTTTAAACACATTTTCAGGCATTCCACCCATAAAAAATGGAGGCTGGCAGTCATTCATTCTTAATACCACACTGCTCAGGATCTCAAGACTTTGTCCAACAGCCTCAATAAATGTATAAAGATATCAAGAGGTAAAGGTCAAAAAAGGAACTAAGAATATCAAACGAGACCGCTGGAAGTGACCCAAAACATCACGTGCTGGGCTTTCCTTTTTAATGATAATTACAGTGATACTGAGTGTTTATCCATGCCTTTATTTCAAAGAGTTTCAAATGCTTTGCAGACATCTCTCACTAATCTTTATTAGGCTTTGAGAAGAAAACAGTTTTCCCCAAGAAGCACCTTCAGAGAAGAAGGACTTCCCAAAACCAACAGAAGGGAAAACATTTGCCTCTCTCCACCTTCCCTATACAGACATGCCTCCTGACTCCCCCTATGCCACACTGGGATTGAGGTGGATTATAATACCATGCAAGTGTTGAAAGGATAATAATGGTAATTGAGTTTGTTTCTAAAAGAGTTATAAGCTATGTGTATTTAATCATAACAGGGAACAGGTAAGTAGAAAAGATGAGAAAACCCATAATTACCTCTATCCCATCATTTACCTTTTTTTGAGGGGGAGGCTTCAAACCGGTAAAGTTACAGTATGGAATACTGATGTTCCATGCTGCATAATATTAGTCCCTGAGATGGCTCAGTGATGATCTTTACCTGAAAATGATTTCCAGGCCACAAATATTTGACAGGTGCTATGACTGAAACTGCTTATTCTCATTTTGATCTAATACTTCTCAGATGTGGAACTGGGAGTCTCGGGGACTTGTGGGATAATTTCCAAGCAGGCTATAGCACCTCATCTGCTGAGCTTCAAAGAACTACATGTTGGGACCAGTACAGTACAAGTATAATGGACTGGGTGAATTAGTTTCCTTGATAATCCTGAACTCCTTCCCTTCTAGCCCTTGGAAAATGGCTGCAAAACTGGACCGCTGAAGCTTCAGCAATCTGAGTAATCATTTTGGGGTAGCAGCCATTAAAAGAATACTCCAGAATTTCAAAAATGAAAACGTAAAAGTGATGCGTAATACGGTTCTAAGATCCCTCTGACTCTGAGAAGTAAACACTTAGAAAGTGGCTGTTTTGCGTCGTGTCGGTGATTATGACCTCACGGACCATGGAAGGAAGGGAATGGGCTTACCAACAGGCAAAGGTCCAGGGAGGGCAAGTGATTCACCATGGCACAAGCAAGGCAGTTACAGAACTTAAGTTCCCACCCTAGAACCTCTACACTATTAGTTACTCTCTAAGTCACCAAAGCTACCTGTTAACTACATTATGGTTAATCTAATCAGATCTTTGGCCCACAAAAATTTTAATCTAAAGCTTTGTCTTCTTAGCTACATAAAAAAAACAAGTAGTCTTGCTTAGTTATTTAGGATAATGCCAAATTGAATTCAAACAAATTAACTGAGCCTAAATCAATCACCCTCAAACTTAATATTTCTTATAGTAATTAAGTGAATATAAGAAAGAGCTCAAGTCTAATTACTATTAATAATACTACCTTACATTTGCAATCTTCAAAGACAATTCTCATACATTATTTCATTTCAGGTAGGCAGGCTATTTATTACTATTATCCCCATTTTACTCATGAGGACACAGACTCAAAGAAGTTAAGCAATTTTCCTTAAGGTCACAAAGCTAAAAAGAATCCGCACTGAGATTCAAACACAGGACTACTGAGAGCGCTTCACTGTAGGACGCTGCCACTCATTTCAGAATGCGCTGTATGCCTAATTATCACATTACATCATTATATGTGGATACTGTGCAACGAGCACTGTTTGGTGGGCATATTATCTTCAATTAGCTGATTGGTGATAAAAATTATGTGCTTAGGCCAGAAGGCCTCCAGCTAGATATAAAGTTAGAAGATAATGAAGTAACTCTACCCTAAGGGAACCCAAGAAATGCTCTGATAATTTGAAAGGAGAAAAGTCCTCATCAAGGAAGTTAGATCACCTCTACAACAACTGCCTCATAAGAGAGCATTCAACTGGTGGCCCATAGGGCAACTTACATATCCGGGAAAAGGAAAAAGAATCAGGAACAATGGTAGTTTCTCACTCCTGGAAACGCTGCCTGGTGTTCTGACTTCAGAGATACACTCCTGATGTCTTTTGGGTAGATCATACTCTCCCTCACACTTGCTAAGTGCACAGGACAATTTCCAAATAATAAATGACCAAATGATCCATCATCATTAAGAGATCCTCACAAAAATCTTGAAAACCAAGTGGACCAGAAAGTTACATCTCCTCCATCTGATAAATAGTAAAATAATCATTATTCAAAGTGATGCAGACTACCTTCGAAGTTAATGGGAGAACTAGTACTAGTACTAGTACTAGAACTAGTACTGAATTGGGACATCCAAGTCCCAATTTGGGTTGCATGTGCCCACTGTTCAGGTGCCAACTACTATAGTTTCTGGGTAGAGGTTGGCAATAGGAGAAAATCAGATCTTCCGGCAGTGCTTACAAGGCAGGTGCAGTCATAAAGAACTTGACTTTTGATTCCATTGTCTCTGCCAGGACAGGTGGTTTGGTAGAAGTATGGAATCCTGCCAGACAGGCTCCAATTCAAACTTCCCTTTAGAAAACAAAACAATAAAAATGGAAACAAAATGCCAAATCCTGTTCCATACCTTGATGATTGATACTGCTTGAAAAACTAGGGCATTTTCTATAATAACATTAATTTGGTTCAAGCACACACCAACTCAAGAGAAATGAGATGATGAAAAATGAAAGGTCAGTTGCAGGTTGGGCTCTTCCTTTATAGCTCAAGTCCCTATTTACTATGGTATATAAGTTAAAGGGACACGTTTACATTTCAGTGAATTTTCTCCATATATTCTTCGTGTTTAAACAACCTCAAAATTACAATCTAATATTGCATAGAAGTAACACAGGCAAGTTAGTACTACTGAGTGGAATAAAAACCTTTGGCAAATCCTGCCTACCCTACAAATCCTGACTTACTTTCCTAGTACTAGAAACTCTTGCATTTAAAGTTTTGTGAGCATGGTCTGTTGATGAGTCCATCAAAGAGACTGTATCGCTCTTAAAAAAAAAAAACAAAAAACAAACCTATAGCATGTTAGTTCAGAATGAAGCAAAATATAAAAGATTGTTTCTGGTGGCAAGGACAGATAACTGACATTTTTACCAGGTCTGTCTTCAGGGCAAGCCTCTGTGATTGATGATGTAGGCTCCTAACCACAAGGACACCACAGGAAGGCTCTGAGGAAGTGCTCAGAGAATCCTTGTGGGGGCACTGTAGCTGCCACTATTGAAACTGTGAGCATTTTTGGTGTTCCTGGAATTCTATTTCCAACCACTACTTTGTGGTTGCGATGAAGGGATAGAAAGACATTGGAAGTCTTCTAGAGCACATACTCTTTTCTGTTCATAACCACAGAGGCAAGATTAAAGTAACAAGAATGTACTTTGCCCAGGGCATAATTCTGCCTAAATCTGCCCTATCCATCACTTTATTTTTCCTAATTCTTGTTTTTGTTGTTGTTAATCTGCCTTAGGAAGGAAACTTAGATAATCTATAAATGTGTTCCAGAAAAACTTGAAAAACTTTGTGGATTCAGAGGATATTTAAGAAGGAGCCATAATCTGAGAACAATGCCCTATAAACGTCCCGAACTGCAAGAACCAAAACACCAAGTGAATCATTGTTCTTACCCAGAAAATAATTTCTTAAAGTTGCAGTCTTACTTCTCCCTAACTGATAAATTCTCCCTATTCAGGCCCCAGAGCTGAGACTATGAAGCTGGTACTTCACATGGTTGTGCCTTTTTACACCTGACACAATCAAACAGTTTAAACCCAGAAGTAAGTTCCTCCTTCATTTACCTGCCAAAACCTGAGTTCAGGCCCTCAGGGTGCTGAGGGTTTCCTTTGTGGGGGAAAATGACATCATCAACACCTCAGAGACACTAGGGAATGCAGGGAATGTGGCTCCAAATATTGGTGATATCATCAACTGCCCTGGGAGAAGCCCCAAATTCCCAAGAGTTGAAGTACTGAAGGTTAAAAAAGATGTTTTTTGTTTGTTTCAAGTTTATCATTGATATTTTGATGTTTCCTAATATTAGGTTTTTAAAAGGGTAGATGGAGTAAGCGTACCTCTTCCCTTGGTAGGAACCTCCAGAACCAAACATAGGAATTAAGTTCAGATAGAGCTGCTCAACTCATTTGTATCTTACTGGGGTATATCCAACCAAGGAAAAATAGAGACTTAGTTATATTAGGCTTCTCTCCCAGCTCTGAAATGAGTATATTCTTTGGGGGACTTGCTAATGTTGCAAGTTTGCATTCAAAATAAATTCTAGGCACTCACATAATCCCCCAGTCTCCTCCAAACTTTCTTTGATGTCCAACAACTAAGGACAAGGATCTTTGATTATAAAACAATTTCTTTGGTTGGAAGAAAATTCTTTGCAGGGCGTGAACAGCAGGAGAAAGAAAAGATTTTTCTGAAGTGCAAACTAGCTGGAAACCCCCTGGGGAAAGAATCTGATTCCCAGTCTTTGAGAGGAACGGGCCTGCCTGTACAAGCTGCCTCTGCTGCAGGCCTCTAAGAAGGCGCTTTTGTGTCTACCGTATGGCCCTCAGCAACAGCACGGCAGCCCTTCTCTTTTTTTTGCCAGCGGAAGTTTTCCAACTCTGGGGATACACAATGCAGAAAGTCACGGTTTAATAACAAGGCACAGTTACTAATCAGATGGCCCCATTTGCACTCCTCCCAGATGCCTCCAGATGCTTACACACTAAAGCTCCAACCCCCAACTCCACACATGAACACCTATCAGCTTTTCTGAAATCTTATTTCTAGCCTAACTGTTCAGCTTATTTCTAATAATTCAACTTTACAAAGTATTTTAGGATAAGATTCATCATCCTCTTTTTACTACTATGGCTCTAGGTTACCTCTGGCTTTTTCAAGCCTTTCCAAAGGTTCAGATTCACTTAGCTGTAGGTTCGTAATTGAAGTCAGTGTGGTTTGGTCACTGGGACAGCCTTGATGAAGGATTTAGAATAAGGGTCCTCAATCCACGACACATATTTTAAAATATAAAACTCTAGAGAAAAAGTGCTTTTCTGTGTTGTTAACTGAATGTAAACATAGGATAGGACCAAAGGACTAGAAACACAACTGAGTCTGGTGCATAGTTTTGCTACTAATTTGTTGTATGACTTTATGGAATTTGGTCAGATTTTTTGTACCACCTAAATTTTATCTCAGGGAAAAGAAATAAGCAAGTAACAGGTCCCTTTTGTGTAATAAGTCTATTTCTGAAATAAGTATAACCTCTAAATGTCTAGAGCTGGTTTTATCCCAGCAACCCTACCCCAGCAGATGAAAGGTTAAGTGACTTGCTTTTACCTTTCAAATGGTCATAAGGCACCAATGGACTTTTCATATATCCAAAGGGAGACAACTAAATTTCAAATAATCTCTAACGACAATAAAAACATATGATATATACCATACAGTTTACTAACTTCACCGCAGGTAATAATCTAATGTTTTTGTCATAGCAGACAGGTACATTCTTCTTGAGTTGGTCTCTGCAGCCCTCATATTATACTAAAACCAACCCAAGAGAATGGGAATAACAGATAAAAATGATTAAAGTCAACAACAATAATAAAAACCTTGGTATTGAAACAAATTTTCTAAATAGAGATGATATTCAAATACTTTTTAACCTTCTACACAGTCTTAGTATTTTTCTTTCTTTATGCAGTTTATGAAGAATTAAAATGAGCCAGTGAGATTATCAACTGAAACAGAACCCCCCATGTGTTGAATTCTGCTTAAAGCTAAATTTTCTGTTTTAATTTTAATAGGAACTTCTCATACATTTTAGAAAGTCAGTTTGCAATTTGAAAAGAAAGCCATGGTGTTTAGTTATTGGGACTTCTAAAGAAAATGCTACTGATGAGTATTATGCACACAGGAATATTTATACAGGCAATATTATAACCTATACTTAACTGATAGTGAAAATTAGAAGGTATGGCTGTTTGGGTTGTAGTGTCCTCTAGATTTAAGCTACTGGAAGTTGTCTGGGTTAAAATTTTACGTTTTTTGTTTATTTTTTTCTTCAATCATAGGGGACCTTGAGACAGAATTACCACAGCCATTTGAATGACTCCTGAGAAAACGAAAGCTGCCACTCTAATGCATTTATGCCTGCACTTCTTGCTTGGCATTCACCACATATCGCTTCCCGCTGTTTAAGTTGTATATCTCCTCAATTGGACTAAGCTAGGGCGCTGTTCTTTGTGTTCTCACAGGACCTGCCACAGCGTTTGGTACACAGTAGGAAACCCACAGTATAAGACATGGAGAGACTCCAGAGCAGCCCCCAATCTCGGTAAGGTTCTTGGCCTAGACTTCACAAAGAGCCTCTGTTGCTTTGAGGAGACAATCCAGGACAAAAGGCCACCTGGTGTAGGGATTCTGTGGCCTAAATTACCTTATGCATATGCACCATGTAAAGTAATGCCAAGTTGCAGCAAGGCATTTTTTTGTACATTTGTTTTAAAGTATGCCTTCTAGTTGACTACAGATCAAAGAAGAAAGAGACCCTGCGGCACTCCATAACATCTTCTTAATGAAATGTTCAGGGGGCAAATCTCTGCCAACATTTGCTTTTTAATCTTCTTGCAATGACCCAAAACAGTTTAAAATAAATAAAGTTTGCTAAAAATGCTGGCCAGTAAGATATGGCAGTAGATTGGCAGTTCTTTGACTGGCAAACTAGTAATCTCTCTGGGTTTATTTCTTCATCTGTAAATGAAGTGATTGGATTAGGTCTTTTTTCTAGCTTGAAATTTGATGATTATATTTTACAAATGGAATAGCCTGTCCCTCTGCCCTCCAACCCAAAACTATATTTTACCCCAGGTATGGAAAACTTAATAGGACCTAATTCCAGTAAAAGGCCAATAAAGTCCTTCACAAAATTAAAAAGAACTTGGCCACAAGATTTTTAAAGCCAGATAACCAATATGATTGTAGAAGATACAAAAGTGGAAGAACATGAAACCTGAACCATGTAAAAGATTTATTTTTAAGAGTGCATAATTCATAAGACTGTAGGAAACGGTTCAAAGGAAAAAAGAATGGAACTCTATAATTATTTTTTAGGAAATAGTAAGATTAGTAGGCATAAAACATAAGGCCTTCAGTCTCATCCAAATTATTCTACAGAAATAACAATAGCACAGTGTTTCTCAATTATCATATATTTAAATATGCACAATAGTACCCTTTTGATATATTAGCATGCACAAAATTGATAGGTACATGATAACTGAATATGCTATTTAAAATTACAGTAGTATATGGTTGATTTCCATCATAATAGAAGTACTCCAGATTTTTAAAAAACAGACAGGGATCTCGAAGATAGTTATGTTGTCATCTTGAATAAGGACCACTGCCTTAGATTCAGGGATCAGAATACCTAAATAATCTAATTTCCTATCTCCAGGAAAAATGTGAGACATTGTGTGTACACTTTTAAAAACCCTAATTTAAATCACTTTGATTATTTTGGTGTTTCTGAATTTGCAAATTAAACACAAATTCTAATATATTAAAAAGTATCAAACAAAACAAAATGAACTGTAATGTTAAGAACCCAGATAAAAATTAGAGTATGTAAAGTAGCTTATCTGTTATTTAAAAACAAACAAGCAAGAAACAAGCTTTTTAAAAGAGATTCCAAGTTTTCCATTATAGCAAATAGAAATTGAAGGGCCCAAGGACTCCCTCCTTTAGGAAAAGCAATGGAGCCTCAGGATAGAAGACAAACAGATGGAAAGCAAGCAAAGTTAGCTCATTTTACAGCCTCTGTTCTCTGACTTCAGTAACCATATAGACACCAAGAGCCACAACTGTTCTACTTATATCAAAACAAATTAGTAAAATATTGTTTATTTTTATGGGCCTTTCAGTGAAACCACCATGATGAAGGGTTGTAAGCATTCCTTGAATCGATGCAGTTTCACTTAATATTTGGAGAGCACAATTCCTTTACTACACATAAGCAGATCTTTGTCAGATATCAGTTTTTATATCTAAGGTCATCTTAGGTCGGGCCAACCTTCTTATAATTGCACTGTAATATTGTTCTCTGTTTGACTTCTAGTAATGTATACAAATGCTTTTTAAATTAAGTGAACTGAGGGTAAATTAGTTTTGAGAATTTGGTTTCATTTCTTGAAATAATTGAGATTATTCTAGGATAACAGTTCTTAATCTGGAGTCCTTAGATTTCTACACGTGCCTCAGAGATTCAACTCAGAGATTTTATGCAAAATTGTATGTTAAGTACATATGGTCAATAACTTTCATCACATTCTTAAGGGGGCCAGTGACACCCCCCCCCCAAAAAAAAGGATTGAAAACCACTGTGTTAGGGTATCTCAAAATCAGAACTGGGAATCACAAGCCTAAGGACTAACAGGATAAGGTCCTTTGGAAACATGCTAATATCTCATAATCACAGATTTTAAATCAGTACCCCAATACATTTTTCTTGGAAAATCAGAATTTCCAAAAAGTAGGGGTTGGGCTAGTTATTAAACTAAGCAAGTGCTATGTAAAGGAGCACCTCAAACATACTGATTATAGCTGTATTTACAATTTGAAAATGACAATCAAGGAGACACTATGCTGTCAGTAAGTCAGAGAAATAATTGACTTCACAACATACTTAAAAATGTGATAAGATAAATAAATCTGTTTCATCCTAGAGTCACCTCCATCCTATCACAGTCACTCAGCACCACCGTAATGTTCCTTATATTCATTCAATAAATACTTATTGAGTACCTATTATGTCAAAGGCACTAGCTAAGTAATACTAAAGCCCTATTCCCCAAAACACAGCTTTGAACTAAAGATACAAAATCCCTGCTTTCCCAGAGCTCATAGTCTACTGAGGGGAGACAGACAACTATAAAAGTATGTCATGTGGCAGTAAGTTTATAAAGAAAAATAAAGCAGGGAAGGAGACTATGAGCCCTAGAGGGAATAGGAAGAGTCCTCCAGAATAGGATGGTCTAGGAAGCTGACACTGGGTTGATATCTGAGACTAAGAGAAGAGAATACTTGGGGTATAAGTGGGACTAGTAAGGGGAAAGGCCCTGAGGTGGGAGTAGGCCTGGCTTAACTGAAGGACAACAAGGAGGTCAGAGTGACTGAAGTAGAGTGAGGGGGGAGAGGAGATAAAAGGTGTAGAGGCCAGGCCAGATCCTGAAGGGCCTTACAGGTCATCGTAAAGACTCTGGCTTGTACTCTAGCAATTCTCAAAAGAACAATGAATGCAGGTCAGAGTTAGCTCATAGGGTTTTTCGAGACATAAAGTGGCCAAACTGCTTTACTGATAGCTTTTAAACTGAACTATCAAATTGAGCAACATAGGTTCAAAGAGAGGGTATCTCAGCCATTGACAATATTTTAGCTTTTGAGGATTTCCCTGAGAAATCCACATCCTTGGATAACTTAAAAAGCACACTGGGTCCATCTTTGGATCTAAGATAGATCCAACTTTGTTCTAAGATAATTAACTTGCTTTCTCTCTCCTATTAAGTTTCCCTTCCTATAAAACGGAGCAAGTATCACTTGTATTTGGTTTGCAAGTATCTGTGAATCACTTTAAGCTTCTTGGAAGAAAATCGCTACGTGAATTGGATGGAACATCACCGTCACACAGCTCTCTGACAACACCCTGCTACCAGTGTGGCTCCTGACAGAACAGTCAGAATAGTACACTGCTCACTTACAACATCTTTTTTCCTCTACTGTACTTAGTAATTTGAAGGGAGTAAGAGGAGGGGAAAAAAAGCACACAAAAGTTGCAACACACACTTTCCAGTGAATAAAAATGTAAAGGCTTTTTTTTTTCTTTTTAACACAAACTTGACTTTATTTTTTTTTGAAAAACATAAAGGCTTTTTATTAAAAACAAAAACAAAACCTTGAGCCCCAGGGATATCTTTAAAACTGTATAAAAAGCTAACTATAGCTTATTTCTAGATAAAGAAAATTACAATACACACACACACACAGTTTACCACAAAACCCAAGGAAATGTGTACCCCTAGAATCAGCTCAAAGGACACTAAATAGCCCAACAAGGGCAATAACCAAGGGTACAGCTCATTTATTACCTCCTATTAACCACAGAGATTTATGAATTTGAGTTTACAACAGTTTTGCTGGATTTCCACATGAAGTATGGAACTATTCTATATACAGATCTGTCTGGTGAGTACTTGTATATAAATGAGATATCTCCTTAACTTGAAAACTTATCATTAACAATATCCTGCAGCTTCCTTCTCTCTTCTGGGCGCCATACTTCTGATGACAAAGCCAAGTCAAGAAGGCTCTGAGCTGGGATCCTAGGAGGCAAGTGCCTAAGATTGCTTGTGTGTACAGAGGATTTACATCTGACTGTGTATTGCTGACTACATTCCAAAGTCAATTACAAATTAACTGAATTTTCTGCATCCCCATTAACATAAATAACTGAGAGTTGACTATACCTTGAATATGTATACTTCTTTTAAAGGCTGGCCTCAAAGCACATTCACAAAATATGTGAAATCTCTGCTTCCAAGGAACTCTAACTTGAGCAATGACAGATGCATACTATTTCAAAGTTCATGATGTCAGATTCCTGTATTAGATAACTTACCGCAGACTGTTATAAAATGAATACAAAGGCAATGAAAGTTGTTATACTGAAAGGGAGACACTAAGTAAATGAAACACAAATGAGAGAAATAGAAGAAATACAGCACTTATTAGAAGTCAGCAAGATATTACAGAGTTTGGATCAACTGCAGAGAATAGTACTCACCATTCTCATTCCTTTCTATTCTGGAAAGAAATTCATCATTTATACAAAGCCTACACCAGGGTTTTGTTCATCTGTGGCACTCTTAGATGTACAGAATTTTATTTTTTTTTTTAATTTTTTAAAGTTTTTATTGAATTTGTTACAATATTGCTTCTGTTTTATGTTTTGGTTTTTTTGGCCTGTTTTATGTTTTGGTTTTTTTGCTCTCAAGACGTGGGATCTTAGCTCCCTGACCAGGAATTGAACCCGTACCCCCTGCATTGAAAGGCAAAGTCTTAACCACTGGACCGCCAGAGCAGTCCCTGTTTAGAATTTTAGAGTCAGAAAAGCATGAGCTCTGGGGCTTAAGTTCCAGCTCTGCCACCTACATTAGATCTCGGCAAATAGCTTTTGAGCCTCACTTTGAGCTTCAGTTTCTTTACCTATAACATGTAAAAATAAAAGTACTATATTTCTACTGTATGATATCACTTTTATGTGGAATCTAAAAAATACAACAAACTAGTGAATATAACAACAGGAAAAAAAAAAAAAGCAGACTCACAGATATAGAGAACAAACTAGTGGCTACCAGTGGGGAGAGGGAAGAGGGAGGGGAGGGGCAAAAGAGGGGTAGAGGGGTAAGAGGTACAAACTACTATGGATTATAAAATAAGCTACAAGGATATATTGTACGACACAGGGAATAGAGCCAATATTTTATAACTATAAATGGAGAATAACCTTCTAAAATTATGAGTGACTGTATTGTATACCTGTAACTTATAAAATATTATACATTAACTATACTTCAATTAAAAAAAAATTAAAAAACATCTGCCCTAATCTTAAAAAAAAAAAAAAAGTCTTGTATTTCTCCCATAGCACAAGTTCAGTTTTACAGATGCGAAATCTAAAGCTTAGAAAGACAAAAAACTATTCTGTCCCAAATCACCCAACTACTTAGTGGCAGAGTCAAAGCTAAAAGTCAAGTCCCTTTAGTCATAGTTTTAGTCACTTTATCAACTACAGTTTGCTATATAACGTTGCCTCTCTGGCTTTGGCCAAAACTTTAATTATAGTTTTCTCTTCCTCCCCAAATAATTCGCTTCAGGCCCTGACTACAAGTAAAGTGAAAATGCAAAGATGGGATAACTATGTGTTGACTAATAGGTAGATGAAGGGGCAAGCAGAGACATCTTGCAAGGGGGAATTTGTCCAGGAGGTGTTCACTGCTACTGGCCAAATGCTGCACTCCCGCAGCTCCCAGTGTGGGTCTGAAGCCTCAGGGCAGCACATTCTAATCTTGATCATAACTTTAACCTGGAGTCTAAGAAAATCCAGGACAACCAGCTGAGCAGGAAGAGCTGATAGTTAAAGAACTGGTGGCCTCTCCTGCACTACACTAAGACCCTCCTGCTCTTTTGCTTTGAGAAGAAGGAAGGTTAATTTTGAGTTGTCCCTCTAAGTAACATTTATTAAGAAAGAACAAGAATTGAGACTAAATAGGACTGTAATCATTTTTAGAAGTGGTAGCAACAATGTTACTTAGAAATAATATAAACAAATGGCGATAAGAGGTAAACAAGTCAGAAAACTGCACAATGAGACAATGCACAAACTCCAGCTCATTTTCCTTCCCCAATGGTATAAACCAGGAGAAAAAGAATTATGCAAACGATCAAAATAGTAAGAATAATAGTATAACCACTGTCCTTTAGTCCTCTTTACCAGTCACTGCCAAGCAATTAGGAGATCCTTGAAAGTTTCCTTGACATGGATTTGTGTGTGTGTGTCTCCCACCTTCTCTCTTTTTTCCTTATTGAGATATAATT
Source organism: Hippopotamus amphibius kiboko (assembly GCF_030028045.1). NCBI lineage: Eukaryota > Metazoa > Chordata > Mammalia > Artiodactyla > Hippopotamidae > Hippopotamus > Hippopotamus amphibius. Next base: position 25,900,307 of record NC_080202.1, on the reverse strand, counting down.
GACATATAACACTGTATTAGTTTTAGGTGTATAACATATGTATATATTATGAAATGATCACCACAATAAGCTTAGTTAATATCCATCATTACCCATAATTACAAAAAAAAATTTTGGACATGGATTTTTGACGGCTAGTTAGGGAAATACTGAGGCAGAATAGTGATGGAAGGTTACCCTAGATATAAAAATTAAATGGGAAACAAAGATTTTAAAAGTAGAAGGAAATCAGAAGAGAGGGAGAGAGAGGATTTTGGCAAATGCATGGGAAACCTAAGAAGTAGACACTTTAAAGACAATGGCAAACCCACACAGGGATTTGAAATGATATGGTAGTGCAAAGAAACAGCTCTTGGGTAAAATAGGAAGGAAAGCAATATAATTTGGTCAGGGCTAACATGGGGAGTTTTGAAATGGAAAAGACAAGACTTGAGAAATGAAAAGAACACAGCAAAGGCAAGATTTCCTCTTCCATTTTAACTTTCTTCTAGTACTTTAAAGAGAATACTATAATTTAAGACTCTGAACATAACTTGTACAATGGATATAACTGCTGGTAAAGAGAAACTTAAGTATAAAGAGTGAGGAATAAGAATCAGGACAAAAATTCACCAAGCCCTGGCTTTGTATATACATCCATCAGATGAAGCTGACACAAGCAAAATTATTTTAGAGACAGTTCTAGGGCCTATTTTATTATTAAGCAAATTGGGAGCATATTGTCACGGGATGTTTCTCTTTGTCTAAGGAAAATTAAAATTGTAATACAAATGAAAATACAGTTAATTTGGTCCTTATGAAAAAAATACACATCCTGAAATAATTGAACAAAATGTAAAGAAATGTCAGAAACTCTCTGGAAATTCCAGAAACCACAACAAGGTCATTATTATTTCTTAAAATCACTGTTTTCATAACTTTACATTCCCCAATGCACAGCATGCCCAATTTTACAAAGATGTGACTGCATCTTTGAAGATAATCAAACTTCACAGGCAGCTAGAACAATTTATAGGTAGAAGGATAGGTAGAATTATCCAAAATTCTGCAAAGCCAACAGAGAAGACTGCCTTTAGATTTGTGACACCAGGGAACAGATATCAACCAAGAAAGCTAAAGTACAGCAAAGCACAGCTCTAGGACATTTAAAGAGAAGTTCAGTTGAGTGGAAGGCTTGGTTAACCACAGTTGAGCAAACCTGTGTTGCCGTGTCATCTGATAAGGAACAAACAGCATGGATTCTAGAAGTGTAAACCATCTGTCCCTAACACACTAGACTTCTTTGAAAGAGTTAATCAAATAGTGGATAAAAAAGAACCGATGAACATCATGCCAAAGTTTTCTTTTTTTTTTAAATAAAGTCTCTCCTAAGAAGTTACTAAGAAAATTTAGTAATTATTGTAGATTAAAAATTAATAGAAAATAAACCAGGATCAAAACTGAAAGCCTCCAACGATTAATACTAGGCTAGTGTACAAATTTATTAATGACCTAGAAGAAGTTTGTATGGAGACAAAAGGTGAAGAAAGACCGAAAATTGCCAATGATGCAAACTATCTACTGGAAAGCCTGAAAAGGCCTTGCTAAATGATAGATAAAATGAAATTCCCCCTTCACAAAGTAAAGAATCAATACTGAAAGTACACTGATAGATTCCAAGTTAATAGGTTAAAGAGAAAAAGGATTAAGCAACACTTACCAGAGTGAGAAAAAGGGCAAAATAAGAGAAGATATGATAAAGATTAAGGTAATAAATGGCAAAAAGAATGCCAGCTAGTATCTCTTTTATAGTTTCCTTTATGAATACACAGAAACTTTATGTAGAGCTTTATGATAATAGAAGACAAAAAATTTAAAAAAGACACTATTTTATGCAGCATATAATTAACCCATTGAATATCTTGCCACAGGACATTAATAAGGCACAAAGCTTAGTTAATAAGGTTCCCAAAGACCTCAGAGCTACCAGAATATGGTTCTTAGTAAAATTACTTAGGGCAAAAAATTAAAATGGAGCACATACCTCCTGCTTCAAGGTATTAACCAGGCAAGGTCAGGAAGGAAGTTTCCTTTCCAATTGTTGTATTCAAACTGGTGTGTGGTTTCAACTGTTAAATGTTCCTAATTCTATCCTAAAGTTCAAATTAAGTGAACAGACTCTTATCCAAAAAGTCTTACACTATTTTTTCCAGGTATCTTCTTTTTGCCTGTTTATTTTTCTAAATAGCAGAGCCACCCTTTCCACCCAATCCTCCTTCCACTTCACTTATCCCAGCCTCAAAATATTGCCTAAGAAGTGATCACGAAGAACCACTAGTCATATATGTAAAAATCCGTGTTTGGCAAAGAGAGTTCTGCAGTTTGTTAAATTTTCTCATCTTTTTCTCTGAGTGGACAAAAATTTTAATTCATACAATATTTTGGTTCTGTTCACGTCAAAAAATAAAACTCGGAGCGTGGATGCTGAGATGGGTCATATTTAGCAACATTTTCACCTGTGACCAAGAGCTATAGCAAGAAATGTCCTTTTACAAAATGAATTTTAACCAATAAGCAACATAATTTTATAGAATAAGATACTAGAATGCCACATTAAAAAGGAAGAGCCCTCCAGGCTCTATCTTCACCACGGGGAATGAGCAGTTCATTTATGAAATGCTACGGCCCACAGTTCATAAATTAAACACATAAAGAAGTAGGCTGTGAATGAGTTATAGGCAAAATTCACAACCTGAAAGCCCAAGAAACGGTGTCTGAAGAACTTTGTGGGTCAATAAAAAACAGATGTTAAATTTAAAATTTTTGAAAATAATAAAATTACATGTAGACAAGACCAAAGTGATCAGGAGGCAAGTTTACACTTTGTGTCCATTTTGTAATCCAGTCCTCTCCATTTTGGGCTTAGCAATAGGGTGCCACACGTGGTATAAGGCCAGCCGTAGCATTCAAGCTTGACTGAATTTTAAAAGTGACACAGTGATCAAATATGCTCCAAGGACATTCTAGAATTTCAGGGTGCTACAGACCATTAAAATCAGGGTGCTCACTTCAGATCTAAACAGGATATAAAGCACAAGCCTCAAGTTAATTAAATACAAGCCTGTATATTTCATCTATAATAAAACAGTGTCCAGAATAGATCACTTGCAAAGAAAGGTCTTATTATGTAATGCAGTGTAATGCCAGAGTTAAAAATAAGTAGATGATCTTATAAAATATAGGATTTATATGTTTCTTCTCCAGTATAAAATAAGAATTTACTTTAGAATGCTAATAAGGTGATATGCTTAACAAGCTCAAACAAATAGAAAACTAAGCAGCAGAACCCTTGTATGGAATTTGGTTTGGGAGACAAAAGAAGAAAGGCATATTTCAAACAGATGGAAAGTGAAAAAATAATAAAGTCATCCTTACCTGCATTAATTTTCCTTCTGCTGGAGTTATTTCAGCAACACCAGCAAACACACCTTCCAAAGTGAGATTCAGTTTTCCTGTGGGGTCCATTTTCAAGGGGATCACTCTGATAATAGCTTTCTGCTCAGCTGATCTTTCAGACTCCACTGCTGCTGCCAGTACCAGTCCCGTGCGTCCAAAGCCTGCCTGCAGGGTAGCCATCAGCAGCCAGGGCCAGAGGGCAGCCAGCTGTAGCTGGTGGCCACCACTCATGCTACCAGCTGCAGCAATGCACTTCGGCCATACATACTGCTTCCACCAGCTAATACCAAACGCAAGTTCTCAGATCCAGACAAACGGAGGAGGAAAAGACATTTATGCTTCAGTTTCAGAAAGCCGAGTCGTAGTTTTGGCCTTTCGTTTCTCTAAAGTATATTCCCAAGAACAGGTGGTATTCCTGATCTGGCAGGGAAGAAGGTATTTTCAGCCTACTTCTGCTTCAGGTATGTCATTTTTTCCCATCTTCACTATGATTAGTAAAGATAGTGCCACTTCTCTTTGCAATTTTCAATTTTGCTTGATGTTGAATGTCACATCCTGAATTTTTATCATGTCAGGTCACTTGGTGCTGGTCTTCCATATGCATCAAGTTCTCAAGCCACTAAACCCAATGTTAATGAACAAAACAAGGCAAAGTAAACGACTATGGCCATGCATCAAAGGTGAGAGTGAAAAACTCCAGCTCAGAAAACGAAGAGATGGTCCTTTTAAGCCACAAAGTTTGTCAATGGTAAAAGACTAAAGATCACAGGAGAATTTTTTCTTAACGGGGAAGGAGAGGGAACAATATTTCAGGCCACACCTTGAGAGATGTGCAAAGATGCTACAACACGTATTCATAAAAGTTTCAACATTAAACTGTATTTCAGTGTAGCCAAAGTTCCAGGTCCATTTAACTTACAACACTTTTCATGAACTTAAATATACTATGATTTTTCAGTTTTCTACCTAGATTTGCCTATAAATTAGGTGCTAATTTATATGTCTTCCCATAGTCACAGGGTAAACCTGAGCATCACAACCTTTTCCAACTTTCATAATTAGAAGAAATTTGAAAAGGTTGGCTTTCCGATTATTTTTCCCAGTCAAAATTCATATTTCTATCTTTATTTTCCTTTCTCTCTTAGGGATTTCAGCTTTTATTCTCCTGCTTGAGAATGCCAAGTACTCTGATTTCCCATGAGATGCTTTTGGAAACTACTTTATTATCCAGATCTTATCATCTGTAATTTTCTAGGTTCATAAGTAAAACAAAGGACTATTCCTAACATGCTTTCAAATTCCTTGAGGGGGTGGGGAATAAAAGATAGGGGGAGTAAGGAGGTGATTAGTCTACAGGCTCTAAGTAGAACACCCTGAAAAAGTAAAAATAAACCTGAGTAGAGTAGATCTGTGCTATTTCTAGGCACACTTGAGAATCCGGGTCTTTGTACAAACAAAATCTTATTCTAAGATTTCAAAATGTGCACCCTTAAGTAAATATTAAATGCACTTTAACCACAAAGCCCACTGTGTTCAGAGGTCAAGTTAAAAAATCTTATTAAGTCTTCAGAATAAGTGCTGAAAAGCCAATCAACTGAACATGAACCTGTTATATAGATTCTTTTCTTTGGCTGAGGCAGAGGGAGAAAAAAAAAGAATTTCAAAAGAAATCTGCAAACCTGTTGCGCTGTCGGGCCCACTGGAATCCACGGGGGTGAAACAAATTCAATTATGCTTTTATAGATCCTGCTCAAAAAAAGGTTTCAACTGCTTAACCAAGTACAGCTCATTCTTCCACCTTCTTACTCTGCAACCAAACCAAGTGCCCCACACTGCAGGTAGGTGCCGAGAAATTCCGCAGCCTGGAAAAATAATCCATGCAGGTCAAAGGCAGAAACTTACTCCAAGGTTAGAGCTACTGTCCCCAAGAACTCTAAAAACACTTATAAAGAATCCAAAACCATTTCTGAAATCTCCTTTCTAACAAAAGTCCTTTTTCTCCCCAAACAGCATATAAAAATGATCAAATCTTGAAAGAGAAAAGAAGTAAAGTAGCAAATACATCAGCAACAATTCACTACCAGGAACACAGAAAATCCCAGAGGGAGAAGGCAATATCTCTGAATCACGGATAGACTTGGAAAGTTCGGAAGGATTCGAGTGCTTCCCTTCCAGAAAGACAATTCTGGATTTACTCCCTAGAGGAGGAAGCCTGTGGTTTGTAACTGGTGTTCTAGCTCTGACTCCCTCCCCTGGGACTGCAATCACGCTCTCTACCTGCTGACACAAAGTGAGGGTGGAGCAGCTGGAGGCAACCACCCCCATCCCGCCCCTCCTCCTCCTGGCTGGCTGGGGCACGGTGCGCGCACACTTAACCAGACACGTTCCTGTGCTGAGGAGAGAGCGTCTCTCAGCTCCTTGACTCCCTCTATTGAGCCACAGCCAAACTGCATCCAATTCAATCCTCAATACCTTTCTTGGGGTAAGCAAGCTACCACATGTAAATCAGGGCCACACAGACAGATATATAAGCAGATTCTGCACCCAAGAGACACAGATGGTGGTATGAGGAAATAAAGACAAAAAAAAAAAAAAAAAAAAAAGGAAACCCAGAAGATAAAATAATGGACACAAGGTTTTGCAAATACAAGTTCAAAGGCATATTTGCTCTTTCTGGGTTTTAGTGTCTATAAATGCCTCAAAGCCAGAATAAAGTGATCCTGTGCTGTAGTTCATACTGATTTATTGCTGTCTTAAGTCTGCTATCCTGGCAAGAACTCTGTCCATTTTATGCATAGTTTTTCCTCAGCCCTTACAAATTTAAATTCAGTAGCTCTTTTCTAAACTGTGCCTGTACCAAGCTTTAAGATTAGGTGATGTCAGAGGTCTGGAATCTGTTATTTTCTTCTCACATCCCTGGGAAGTGAAATAATACTATGGATCAGACCTGGGCCTTCAATGTGAGACTGCAAGTAATTCTATATCATAAATACAAACAAAGGGGTAAAATATATGTGCTTAATAAGAAGAGTATAGGCAAAAAGAAAACAATTTTTGGTTAATTACCACATTCATGAACAATAACTCTTCTAGTAACCTTGTCTTTAGAAATAATGCAAAAGTTTCTAATATATGTTTCTAAAATTTGAATTTTTTAATTGACCAGATTATATTTGTGCCCAGACATTTTATTTTTGACATGCTACCAATCATCTTTCCAAATTGTACTATACTTAAAAATGGTTAAGATTTATGTTACATGCTTACTGTGGTAAAAAGCACATTTTAAATTGTGGTAAAAAGCACATAACAAAATTTAAAACAATTTTTAATTTGTATAAAAGAATTGTACAGATTGATCATCTGTAAAATGTGGAAAATAACTGCATTGTAGGTTTGTTGTAAAGATTAAATGACATAATGCCTCTGAAGGCAAAAAGTATGAGTGACCTAGTTAACACTGAGAATTTTATTCCTGAAGAGGGTTTAAGGGAAATTCAAAAAGATACATGTACCCCAATGTTCATAGCAGCACTATTTACAACAGCTAAGACATGGAAAGCAATCTAAATGTCCATCGACAGGTGAATGGATAAAGATGTGGTACATATATACAATGGAATATTACTCAGCCATAAGAATGAATGAGAAACTTCTCTGGTGGTCCAGTGGTTAAGACTCTGTACTCCCAATGCAGGGGGCCTGGGTTCCATCCCTGGTCAGGGTACTAGAGCCTGCATGCTGCAACTAAGATCCGGTGCAGTCAAATAAATAAATAAATAAATACTTTTTTTAAAAGAGAATGAAATAATGCCATTTGCAGCAACATGGATAGACCTAGAGATTATCATACTAAGAAGTAAGTCAGAAAGAGATAGACAAATATCATATGATATCACATGTGGAATCTAAAATATGACACAAACGAACTTATTTATGAAACAGAAATAGACTTACGGACATTGAAAACAAACTTATGTTACCAAAGAAGAAAGTGGGTGGGGGAGGAATGAATTAGGAGTATGGGATTAACAGATACATACTACTATATATAAAATAAACAACAAGGACCTACTGTATAGCACAGGGAACTATATTCAGTATCTTGTAATAAACTATAACGGAAAAGAATCTGGAAAAGAATATATATATATGTGTGTGTGTGTGTATCTGAGTTACTTTGTTGTACACTGAAACTAACACAACACTGTAATTCAACTATACAATTTTTTTAAATTAATAAAAAAAATTTTAAAGAGGGTTTACAGGGATAGTTTTGGCACTTTAGGCCTAACACTTAGAGCAGAGAGATAAATTCTAAAGTAAATTCTTAATTTAGCACTTTTTCTTTATTGGTTGGACCTTAAGAACATAATGCAGGTATAGATCTTTTATAGCTCCTTTCCTAAAGAATAGGAGTAGATCTAACTCTTCTGGAGAGAATTTTTTTTAAGTCTGCTATGGTTTTACATTTTTATTTTATGTATGCCATGTAAAAGTATAGCATAAAATGTAAAATACACATTATTATATATCTGATATACGTAAAAATATCTTTAAAGTTAAACTAAAGAAAAAGTAACCTACCAATTGACTTTGCCTCACCCATTCCTGCTTGAAACTTGCAAGGGAATTAAGACACCCAAACCTAAGACTTAACACAGATACTTAGTTGAAAGGAAAAGAATATAGATGTGGTTGCCCTCTCTGAAGGTAACTCTGAGATCTGAGAAAGATGATAATAGGTATCATGAGTCTGGGTACCTTGAGTTACTCAGGATCAAACCAAATAGCTCTATATAGCTTAGTTCACTAATATATTGTGTTTATTTACGCGTACTGAGAAGCAAAGTCACCAGAATTCATAAGCAAGAGAAATTATTCTCTGGCTTCAAAGTGTTGGAGTTATCCCTCAGGAATTGCAGACTGCAACTTCCACAGAGATGCCATAAAGATGCCATCACTATGATAATGAAATGTCCATCTCACTGACACCTACTACCTAACTTTACACATGAGACAGATCACCCTTCAGGATCTACTCTCACATCTGCATTGACTAAAGTTACTGAAGACCTTGATCCTTTTCCAAAAAAACTAGGTTTCTATAAACATGTCCAAGAACTGTCCTTATCCTTAACGGCATTTTAAGGATTCACTCTCTATTCAAGTGTAAATGAAAAAAACCTCAGGACTTTTTCTTAAAAATCAGATTCTTTGAAAAACAGAGCACATTTTCTTTTGAACTTTACTATTATGATTAACAGTCATAATGACTGAGGTTCCTATTAATCACCAATCAAACAGTAAAAGCAAGCAAGACAAGTCTAGTTGAAACACTCACTTTATTGTTGAATGATTGAAATTTATCATGTTTAAGGTGCTGAAATACTGAGGCACTAGTCAGGAACCTTGTTATCATGTGTCAGACCCTACTGACTAATTCACAGAAAGATTTTATTTTATCTTTTGCCACTTTATCTAAGACAGTAATGATAGCTGTAGTTGACAGGTAGCAAGCATGTGCGTATAGCAGGAGATCCAGCTCCTTGGTCTGTTGTATTCATACATAAAAAAAGTTTGGAAAGCTGATAAAGGCATTTCATTAAGTAAGCCTTAAAACAATTAAAACCAAACCCATGCCAAGGTTCCTGCTTGACACATGTTCCTCAAAAGATATTATCACTTTCAACATACACAAAGCCAAGAAAGGCATATTTAAGGGAAGGAATATTACCTACATAGTATATCAGCTTTTCAACATGACAGAGAAAAGGCAAAATTCCTTCATATAGAAACTGGGTCTCCTCTTCACATACTCTGCCAAAATACATAGTCTGACCAAAAGATGCAGGAGTCTTGATAATGTGTTCATCTTTTAAACCTTGCTAATAAAGATGAATAAATGTTCATCACATGGACATCAACTAGTCTAATCAGATGGACCAAACAGGTCACTTTTCAGAACCTATTTTCACATCTAAACTGAGTCACTGCAGACCCATACAGAACTCAACCTTTTCCAAAAAACTACTATCTCTGTAATACGTCTAGGGTTTGACATGACTGGGAAGGCACAATGCAATTTAAGAAATGAATTGTTACACCCACCATGGCTGGAATAGTACTTATGTCGTATCACTAAGTGCCTTTCCTTTTTCACTAGTTTCATATTCCTAGGCTTTCTTTTTGTTTCTGCAGTGCTTATTAGGAAAACTCAGGCAGAATCCAATAAGAAAGTTCTAGTCAATTTAGAAGACTTCACATCAGAAAGTTTCTTGCTGTCATTGGGTGAGCAAGTGAGGGATCAACCTCAGAAAGTGGACACCCAAGACACCTCTCCTAAAAACCAGTCCCCTAATCCTGCTGTTTGAATTTAGGATCCTAAAGAGGGGAGAAGATAACAATGTTATAGTCTATCCCACTTCTCTCAGAAGCTTAAACCATACATAAACTATTAAAAACATCAAACTTCTCTCAGAAGCTTCAACCATACATAAACTATTAAAAATATCAGAGGTATAGCTTCTTTTAGGTGACTGCTAATCAGTTTCTCCCCAAATCTGCACACAATGTCTTTCACAGATAAGAATTTATACTTAATGAATATAAAAATCTAAAATAAGAAAACACTGTGTTACATCTCTTAATGGTTTTGTTCACCCACTGTAAATTTCCCCTTCAAAATAAAAATATTACATATGCATCCTTTATCCTCCTATCCCTCAATATTAATAAAAATATAAAGCTTTAAAACTTTAAAATCTACCAGCATTTATAAATACAATTATATTAAACAAGTTAAATATTTTTCTTTAGAAGACATTAAATAAGTGATATATTAACAAAACCTTCTTACCATTTATGATAATGTGTCATTAACATTAAAGAAAGATATGAAAATAGAAGAATGCTCCCATTAGTAGAAAAGAATCAGGGGCTGTTAAGCGTGATGGATGGTCCAAGTCCGGATGCCTTGCTCTTGAAACAGAATTCTGGGTTAGCAAGTAAGAGCATTTCCTGGTTAATCACTTAGAAAATTAACTCTTTCCCAGAGTTTCCTCCCTGGAATTCCTGACGCATTTAGACCTGTGATCTTGGTGACCTCACATGCCTTTGTTTCTCACACAATTTTCTCTAAAAGGATCACACTGCGACTTGAGACAGACAGACTGAACTCCCCACTGGAGTCGTGCTGACTACTGTTTGAGAGTGGCAAGACGATGAATCAGCACACTCACACAGATTACTCTCTGGTACCACAGATGCAGCTGTTTTTAGATGCTTCTTGACTGTAACAGAAGGCCAGGAACTTTCATTTGAAAGGGATCTGGGCAGCAAAAAAAAAAAAAGGCTGCTAGATGTTTAGTAGTTTATCAAGGTAAACAATCTGAACTGAACAGCTGTAGTAAATACCAAATTCCTAATTCTCAATTAACAAAACAAAGATACTTTTTTCCTTAACAGAACTGAAAAAATCCCAACAGTGTGTCATGTGCAAGGCCAGTCTGCCTCCAGCTACAGCTAGTGCACAATGTCACATTTGTCATCCATTTCTCATTCTTTTAATTCTTCCTCCTTTGGAAAGTGCTCCTGCTTGCAGGCCACATCCACCAGCAGATGAAGATCTAGAAAGAAAAAAGATTTATTTACTCACTCTTAGCCTCTCAAACCGTAGAGTTTGATAGACAAGTCTTTAGACAAGAAGAACAAGTTGCTATGTTTCACCTGCAGCATGGGCTCTAAACTTACATTCTCTCACCAGATTCTCAATTTTTAGGGCATTCCTGTACCTCTAAAGCACACAAATGCAGCCCAGTTGTTAACCCAAAGAGACTAACAAAGTTTAAAATTTCTCTCCTTTTAGTGATGTGGCTAACCCTTTTTTTTATTTCAACTGACTTTTATTATAAGTGAAAAATTAAGGAGAAGTGTCAAAAAGATCAAAGTAAAATAAGCCTACACAAATGAGAATTCATTTCTTTAATGCTACAGATAGGTTGGTTGTGGGAATATGAAAAAGTAATGCCTTCAGAAATATACAATGTTAAAATAAGTAATCACTATCTTTCCAAAGTTGATTATCTCCATAAAATTTCCACTTATTGACTAACACAGCTGATTCTCTTATAAAAATGTCTATCTGGATTGTCTGTAAAAAATAAAGTATACCCTTCAAGGAGGTCAAGAAACAAAGAGCAGTTCATTAAGAATGGAAAGAAGTAAAAAAGTAAGCTCTCAGCTTAGGTAATAGGTTCTGCAATGTAAAAAGGTAAGACCACGTACAGAATAGAGTTAAATAGGCCTATCTGAATAATACAGGCAGAAATAAAAGAATCCTACTGTGGCTTCTAGATTCAGTCTAATTAGTTTACAACTTCTAGAGCAACATTACCAGGGAGCCCTTTTAGGTTGACTTTTTAAAATAAATTTATTTATTTATTTACTTATTTATTATTATTATTTTTGGGGCTGCATTGGGTCTTTGTTGCTGCATGCAGATATCCTCTAGTTGCAGCTAGTGGGGGCTACTCTTTGTTGTGGTGCTTGGGCTTCTCATTGCGATGGCTTCTCTTGTTGCAGACCACAGGCTCTAGGCTCCCAGGCTTCAGTAGTTGTGGCACAAGGGCTTCAGTAGTTGTGGCGCACGGGCTTAGTTGCTCCGAGGCATGTGGGATCTTCCCAAACCAGGGTTCGAACCCATGTCCCCTGCATTGGCAGGCAGATTCTTAACCACTGTGCCACCAGGGAAGTCCCTTTAGGTTGATTTTTAAGCTTACAATTTTGTCCTAGTAGCATTTTGGAGTTAAACTAAATTATATAGAATGAGTCCTTTATTTCCTACTGGACATACAGAGACTTTTGTTCTATATTTGTAGACCATCACCTCTGAGGGACTGATCAACAGCCTGGGCAAGAGAGCTGATACGATAAAATAATCCTACCACCACCTTTGAGAAAACCTAGAGGGCATTTGGAACAGTACCTAATTTTTGCCGTATTTTGTAAAAGGAAGACCAATCACTAGGGGAAGGTACTAGCTCATCTGGTGAACAACACTACAACCTATCCATAAAGAACAAGCAATTTCAGTGGTTAAGGCTCCACATTTCCACTGCAGGGAGCACAGGTTTGATCCCTGGTCAAGGAACTAAGATCTGGCAAGTCGTGCCACCAGGCCAAAAAAGTAAATTAAAAAAAAAAAAAGAATAAGCAATGTATAGAGGCATCTTATAAAGCGAGAGCAGACATCAGTTTATCACTTAAAACTGGCTTCTCGTACATCCATGATCATGGCAGCATTATTTACAACAGCCAAAAGGTGAAAGCAATCCAACTGTCCATTGATGCATGAATGGAAAAACAAAATGTGGTAGATATGTACAATGGAATATTATTTAGCCTTAAAAAGGAAGGAAATTCTGACACATGCTACAACATGAATAAGCCCTGAAGACATCACACTAATTAAAATGTTAGTCACAAAAGGACAAATACTGTATGCTTCTGTTCATATGAGGTACCTAGGGTAGTCAAATTCACAGAGACAGAGAGTAGAATGGTGGTTGCCAGCGGCTGCAGGGAAGGCTGTAATGGATACGCAGTTTCAGTTTGGGAAGATGAAAAAGGTTCTGGAGATGGATGGTGGTGATGGTAGTATGTAATGTGAATGTACTTAATGCCACTGAATTGTACACTGAAAAATGGTTAAAAAGGTAAATTTCATGTTATGTATATTTTACCACAAAAATGGCTTCTTTACAGTCTAAATAACAGTGAAAATTATTACAGTAATATCTTAATCTATATAATATCTTTTTTCAAGTAACTAAAATGCATTATTGTAAGGTCATCTAATTAATCCTGAGGAGTAAAGAGATGACTGAAAGAACTTCTCTACTATATGACTAGTAAGTAAAGCCAATGGTTTCTAAATCTTGCTGCACATTGGAATCACCTGGGGATCCTTCAAAAAATACTGAGATCTAGGGCTTCTACCCCCATACATTCTGATTTAATTGCTATAGAGTGCAACCTAGGCATCAGGATTTTTAAAGTTGACCGGACCAAAGGATACAGAATGAGTAATACCTACTTATGATCATTCTCTAAACACTTCAACTCCCTATCAGAATAAGAAGGACAGGCCATATGGTAATAGAAAATACTAAAATAAGATTTTGGAATATGAATAGACCCAACCACAACCCTACTTGGAAAGGAGAGTAGGAATTCTTGATGACAAAGGTAAAGGCTATAAAGCAACTGCAGATCTCTTATGGGGAGGTAGACTGAACAACAACAAATCCTCTTTTTTTCAGTGAACAAATGTCATTTATTTAATTAAGACTTTATCATACTGATAGGTTTAAATAATGGACAAAAGCACATCACAGATGGAATGGTTAAAGTAACTATAGTCTGTATGGCTCTATAATAGCCTCGGAATGAGTTATGTAAAGCAGGGGTCCCCAAGCCCGGGCCGTGCACTGGTACCAGCCCCAGGCCTGTTAGGAAGCCCGCCGCACAGCAGGAGGTGAGCGGCGGGCGAGTGAGCGAAGCTTCATCTGCCACTTCCCATCGCTCCCCATCGCTCACATTACCACCTGTACTGAACCCAACGCCCAATGCCGCTGCCCCCGCCCCCCACCGCCGCAGAAAAATTGTCTTCCACAAAACTGGTCCCTGATGCCAAAGTCTGGGGACCACTGATGTAAAGTACTGAGAGCAACAAATCCTTGTAGCCTTAATGATTGAGCTTTAAAAAAGCATTTGTTGGGACTTCCCTGGTGGTCCAGTGGTTAAGACTCTGTGCTCTCAATGCAGGGGCTGGGGTTCAGCCCCTGGTCAGGGAACTAGATCCTCCATGCCAAAATTAAAGATCCTGCATGCTGCGACTTCCCTAGTGATCCAGTGGTTAAGAATCCGCCTTCTAATGCAGGGACATGGCTTCAATCCCTAGTCAGGGAACTAAGATCTCACATACTGCGGCGCAACTAAGCCCACATGCCACAACTACTGAGTCTGTGAGCCACAACTAGAGAGAAGGCCACACGCCACTACTAGAGCCTGAGTGCCGCCACAACTAGAGCCTGAGTGCCGCAACAAAGAGCCCACGCGCCACAACAAAAGATCGCGCATGCAACAAGGAAGATCCTGTGTGCCTCAAGACCAGGCACAGCCAAATAAATAAGTAAATATTTTTAAAAAATTTAAAAAGCATTTGGCACACAGCTTCTAATAACAAGCCTCTAAACACGATAATTTTATTAAAATGAGCTTCCTTCATTAACAAAGCTGCCAATCAAGTAACTAGAGTAGAGGAACCAATAAAAATGAAAAAAGACAAGAGGCTAGCCTGATGCTACTGGAAGTTTATAGGACTTCATTCAGAAGAGAACCTTGTACACTCATCAGAGAAGATAACTGTTTGAGAATCACAGCAGTTGAGTTGATTTGAGAGCTTGAAAAGCCTCCAGGGACAGAAGCATTGTATTTACTCGTTTTTTTGTTTATTTGTTTTGTTTTTTTGCTGCACTGTGCAGCTTGTGGGATTTTAGCTGCTTGACCAGGGATGGAAGCCGGGCCCTTGGCAATGAGGGCACGGAGTCCTAACCACTGGACTGCCAGGGAATTCCCTGGGAACGTTAATTCCTACTAAGGGCACTCTCTAGGGTTTGGAGGCTATTATCTTAATGAAATCTCATCCATAATCCAATAGCTACAAAATGAGAAGTCCTCTCTTCAGGAATGGATTGAGCTTTGCTCTTCAGTATTGTTTCCCTTAACTACAATCCATCAGAACATAAGAGAGTGTAGCTTCCACAACAAGACCAATAACTGGGTGTATCCGGTTTAGGATAATATCATTGTAGAAATTAGAGGCGCTTTATTGAGTCTAATTTTCTGTACCTCTTGATGTTTTTTTATCTGAAAGGTATTTTCTTAAAAGGCCTGCACACAGCATGGCAATGACTGTGATTAACAACCTCCTCTAACAAAATGCACGTCTACTGAAATCAGTACAATCTGGATATGTAATGAACTTGAAGTCCTACTTGAAAAAAAAAATTCAAAGAAAGCTTAAAGTGTGAGAAGATGCCCTAGGGAAGACACATTTTCAAAACTAATCAGTTACAGAAGGGCACTGATAAGTGCTGGGATATAGGATGCCCCTGCTCAATGGGATATTGAGCAACATAATGACATACCAACTGTTAATGCTGGAATCATAGTACTTCAGAATTGCAGGCCAAAAGAGGTGATTTCAAGAAATTCTCTTATTTTTACCACAAATAATGTAAGAATTGGAACTTTTTGGGGGGGAGATACTCCTAATGATAGTGACACATGAAATTTAAGTGATACTTTAGAGGTTTTACATTTAGTTCCTATCATTAATACTTTAAACTTGGATTTAGCATCTATCAAAATAAAAAATATTTAGTCATCTACAAGAACTAAACTGAATAGTAGTTCATTTTGAGTCCTCCCCACATGTATCTTTTCTTTCTCTCTCTCTCTCTTTCTTTCTTTTTAGTGCTGAAACCCACAAACAAACCAGGGACCCCTCCTGATTCTTAAGGGCTTCTCTGGCCATCAATGATCAGGACTGTGAAAAAATTAGAAGCTAAGAATGAGGACTTTCTAATACACAGTGCAATAGACAATGTTTATATCTCCTCAAAATTCATGTATTAAAACCTAATCCCCAATGTGATGGTGTTAGAAAGTGGGACTTTGGGGAGGTGATTAGGTCCTGAGGGTGGAGCTCTTATGAATGAGATTAGTGTCCTTATAAAAGAGACTCCACAGAGCTCCTTTGTCCCTTCTGCCATGTGAGGACACAGCAAAAAGACAGCAGTCTATGAGCCAGGAACAGGCTCTCACAAGACACTGAATATGTTTGCGCCCTGATCTTGGATTTCCCAGGCTCCAGAACTGTGAGAAAAAAAATTCTGTTATTTATAAGCCACCTAGTCTGTGGTATTTTTGTTATAGCAGCAGAATGAAATAAGACAGAGTAGGCAAACTTTTTCTGTAAAGAGCCAGATAGTAAACACTTTAGGCTTTATGGGCCAGATGGCCTCTGCTGCAACTACTCAACTCTGCTGATGCAGTATGAAAGCAACCACAGACAATACGTACATGTATGGATGTGGCTGTGTGTTCCAATTCAACTTTATCCATACTGAAATTTGAATCATTTTCATATGTCATGAAATATTCTTCTTTTGATTTCCCCCCCAACTATTTAAAATGTAAAAACATTTACTTAGCTTAGCTATGTGCTTAGCTTGCAGGCCATTACAAAAACAAGCAATGAGCTAGATTTGGTCCATAGGCCACAGTTTACCGACTCCTGCTCTAATAGCACACACTAGGGCTTTGACCAAGAGAAATTTAACCAAAACAGGATAATATTCTGTCAAATCAAATATTATTGTATAGTTGTCCAAAAAATTATCTTTTCTCCAAAGAAGATCTACAAATGGCCAACAAGCACATGAAAAGATGCTTAACATCATTAGTCACGAGAGAAATGCAATCAAAACCACAGTAAGATAGATACCACTTCATATCCACTTAGGATGACTATAGTAATAACAAAAAGTGGGAAACAACAAGTGCTAGGGAGAATGTGGAGAGGTGGGGACTCTTGTACATTACTGGTGGGAATGTAAAATGGTTCAGCCATTAAGGAAAATAGTTTGGCACTTCCTTAATAGTTAAACATAGAATTAATTACCATATGATCCAGCAATTCCACTTGTAGGTATATCCCCAAAAGAACTGATATCAGATACTCAAATACATGTACAATGTTTATGGAAGCACTATTCACAATAGCCAAAAGGCAGAAACAGCCCAAATGCCCATCAGCAGATAAATGGATAAAAAATAGTCATATATACACACAATGTAATACTAATTAGCCATAAGAAGGAATGAAGTTCTGATACAAATGTTACCTTGTGGATGAACCTTGAAAACATTATCCCAAGTGAAATAAACCAGACACAAAAGGTTACATATTATATGATTTCATTTATACAAAATATCCAGAATTGGTAAATCCACAGAGACAGAACACAGATTGGTAGTTGCCAAGGGCTTGGGGGAGGATGGAATGAAAAACAACTGCTTAATGAATATGGGGCTTTCTTCTGGAGTGATGCAAATGTTCTGGAACTAGACA
Organism: Hippopotamus amphibius kiboko; assembly: GCF_030028045.1. Taxonomy (NCBI): domain Eukaryota; kingdom Metazoa; phylum Chordata; class Mammalia; order Artiodactyla; family Hippopotamidae; genus Hippopotamus; species Hippopotamus amphibius. The sequence goes on along the minus strand of NC_080202.1, from coordinate 25,882,672 downwards.
GAGGTTGCACCAACACTGTGAATGTCCTAAATGTCACGGAACTTTTCACTTTGAAGTGGTTAATTTTACGTTATGTGAATTTCCCATAAAAATGTATACTTTTCTATCAGTTTGAAATGACAGGACAAAAAGAAGGGGAAAGCAGAAAGTGGCTATAAAAAAAATAAATGAAACATAACCAAACATATCTCAGCTTTCAATGTCAGAGTATAATAACGAGATATAGGATGGTTATCTTTAGTAAGACATATGCAATTCTTAGTTCCAGCAGAACAGAACTGTAGAGGACACTACTTTTGTATCCCGTGTACCTAGCACTGTACCAACCCCAGGATAGTTGTTAATAAGTATGCATTAAAAGCAACCTATGGGACTTCCTAGGTGGCGCAGTGGTAAAGAATCTGCCTGCCAATGCAGGGGACACGGGTTCGAGCCCTGGGAAGATTCCACATGCCACGGAGCAACTAAGCCCGTGCACCACAACTAATGAGACTGTGCTCTAGAGCCCGTGAGCCACAACTATTGAGCCCATGTGCCGCAACTACTGAAGCCCACGCACCTAGGGCCTGTGCTCCACAACAAGAGAAGCCACTACAATGAGGAGCCTGTGCACCACAATGAAGAGTAGCCCCCACTCGCAGCAACTAGAGAAAGCCCGTGTGCAGCAACGAAGACCCAACGCAGCCAATAAATAAAATAAATAAATTTATAAAAAAAATAAAAAATAAAAGCAACCTATGGAGGGAATTTGATTCCCCAGATGTTCAAAACTGATCTTTTGGTGGCTAACTAAAAATCGTTCATAGAGACAGAAAGTAAAATAGGTTTTCCAGGGGCTGGGGGAGGAGAGGAATAGGAATTGTTTAATGAGTACAGAGTTGCAGTTTTGCAAGATGAAAAGAGTTCTGGAGATGGATGGTGGTGATGGTTGCAGAACAGTGTGAATGTATGTACTTAATGCCACTGAACTATACACTTAAAAACGGTTAAGATGGTAAACTTTATATTATGTGTATTTTACCACAATTTTTTTAAAGATTGCTTTTTTCCAAGGATCTTTTTTAAAAAGCACATGAGTAAGATAACAGTGTATAAACATTGAGTGCCACAGGTAATACTCCAGGTGCAGGAGACACAGCAATGAGCAAAACAAAATCCTTGCCCTCATGGAACTAACCTTCTAGAGGGGGAGAAAAATAATAAATCTAAAATGTCAAGTGGTGATGAACACTACAGAAGAACAACAAAAATAAAGAATAGGGACTGAGGGAGGGCAGGACATGGGGAACAGACAGTATGGTCAGGAAAGTTCCTATAATGAGCTTGCATTTGAGTAGAGAACTGAATGAAATAAAGGAGCAAGCCATGTGAATACCTGGGTGAACATTTCAGGCAGAGAGGACAGCGAGTGTGAAGGCAGGACCATGCTTGGTATGTTCAAAGAATAGTGAAGAGGCTGCTATGGCTGGAGTAGATGAGGGAGAGAGAAGGTGGTAGGAGATAAAGTCAGAGCAGTTGCCAGGAGCCAAATCATAGTAAGGATTTTTAGACTTTACTGTAAATGTTATGGAAAACCACTGGAAAAACTGAAACAGGGAAATAATTTATAAGTATCACTCTGATTACTGTGTGGAAAAAAAAATGTAGGGGGCACACAGTGGAAGCAGAAAGATCTAGGCAAGAGAGGTAGTGGCTTGGACCATGGTGATAGCTTGTAAAGGTGATGAGAAATTGTCAGATTCTGGATCTACACTGAGATATAGCTGATAGAATTTGCTGATGGGTTGGATGTGGGATGTGAGAGAAGAGAGTCAAGGAAGAGTGTAAGACTTTTGGTTGACTAGAGGTAATGAGAAGTACTATTTCCTAAAATAAGTAAAACGGGGGAATGGGTGGAGTTACAATGTATTTGGAACACTACTGGACATTCAAACAAAGACGCAGCATAGGGGAAAAGACATGCACACCTGGAGTTCAGAGAAGACTGAGACTTAAGATATAAATTTAGGAGTCATCACTATAATGACAATAAAAGCAATGAGACTTGTTGATATAACCTAGGGACTGAATAGAGAGAGAAGAAAAGAGGTCCAAGAATTGAGCTCTGGGACCCATCAATATTTAGAAGTCAGGGAAGATAAAGATGATTCAGTAAAAGAAACTATGGGGTGGCCAGTGAGGTTGAAGGAAAACCAGGAAAGGATGATGTTCCAGAAGCCAAGTGAAGAAAGTACTTCAGGAAGGTTAAGGTAATCTTCAAATGCTGCTGAGGTACAGCAAACGGGACTGAGAACAGACCACTGGATTTGGCAACATGGCAGTAATTGGAAACCTTGACAAGGGCAGTTTCAGTTGAGTAGCAGGAATGGAAACCTGATTGGAAAACCTGGTTGAGATATGAATAGGCTTTCAAGGAGCTTTTCTCTAAAGGGAAGAGAAAAAATGAGTAGTAGCTGGATGAAACTATGAATGAAGGGAAGGTGAGAGGAATTTCTTTTAACATAGAACCTATGATGGCATGTTTGTATGCTGATGGGAATCACCTAACATGAAACGTGATTATTGAAGAGTAGGGAGGGGATAACTGTTCAGGGCTAAGTCTGTGAGTACACTAAAGGGGATTTTTGTACACAAATGGAAGGATTGGCCTTTTCCCATTATAACAGGAAGAAAGGCAGAGTGTAGAGTTACACAAGTGGTAGACTGATAGATTTGTTGGTGGAAAGATATGAAAGTTCTCTTCTAGCTGCTTCTATTTTCTCAGTAAAATAAGAAACAAGGTCATAGCTGAGAATGCAGAGAGGAGTTGTGTTGGAAGTGGAGCAGAGAGAAGATATGATAGAGTGGCTTTGGAAAACGGGGAGTGTACTGACTAGGAAAATATTGTAGGACTGCTGGCAACACTAAGACCTCACCCCAATTTAAAGTGAGACCAGTCATTTGAAAAGCATTTGACAGTAATAAACATCAAAATAGTAAGTATTATGAAAATAATAATTTTGCTAAAATTCTGTTGCTGCCATGTACTATGTACCAGGTACCATACTAAGCCACTTATATGTTTTTTATATAAGCGTATGTTTTATTATTATCTTCATTTTACAGATAAAGAAAGCGAGGCTCAATAAAGTAAATAGCAGAACCCAGATTTTAATTTAGTTTTTTCTAATACCAGAAGCTTTCTTCCTATTGACTGTGCTGTACAGCCTCTAATAGACAGTATATATATCTTACACTGACTTTGGTTAAAATCTTTTAATGCCACAGGACCTTATATGTAGCCATGTTTCATAGACCAACTGTTTGTTGGGCTAAGTTCTATCAAGGAAGAATAATTTGCAACTTCATGAATTGTATTTCTCCTTACACTTTCATTTTAGCAAAGAGGTTCTAGTTTAAGCATAAGTCATTTGCTCCTTACCCCTAAGAAAATGAAAATGTGATTAGACGTCATAATAATGCCAACATTTCACAACTCCTCTGTTTCACAGCAGGAAGCCAAGGTCAATTAAGACTCACCTATCAACACCACGACCAAAGGATACAGCTTTATTAGAAAAAAAAAAGGAAGAGTTAAAAAAGATAATGTGCTAACTTACTTTATCAGTTACACTTACAACAACAGTATGTAACGAAAGGGAGGAAATAATTTTAACAGCAGGCACCAGGGTTCCTCTTGGGGAGGTAACTGTTGAGGAAGGAGGAATATATCTTGACAGGTTGTTTTGGTTGGGCAAGATGAGGTCTCAAGGCCTCATTAGGAAATAGAAGAGATTCCTAACCTTCTCTGCCTAAGACACAGAATTCAGGGCCTGGTGAAAGAACAGGAAAAAAAAAAAAAGATATCAGAGAAGAGGACGGTATGGTGCTAGTACAAGGGAAAAGGACAACATGGCAGGAGCCCACAATGACTAGTGACAAGGAAAGGTGAGAAAGTGGTAAAGTGACTGGAAGCCTTTTAAAAAGGAGAATGGCTAATATTCTATTTTAAATTATTTGCAATATTTTAAATGCAAACCCTTTCTACCTCACCAAATCTTCAGAACAGTGTGCACATACAAATACCTAATGTAAATGCTGGTGGAGGGGAGAAATCAAAGTAAGGGGGTTGAGCTCTACAACTGGTCTGGCAGGCAGCAGACAGGAGAGAACACCTTCAGAAGGTGAGAAATGGATGAATCTAGAATTAAGCAAAAGCAGAAACTCAAAAATAAAAGCCACTGTAAGCCCTAGAAATTCTCAGAAATCTTGGAAAAGCATTTTTGGTGTGGGATAAGGTTAGCTTGAGTCAATTATACCTAAATCTCAAAAGTCAGGTTAGGGACTTCCCTGGTGGTGCAGTGGTTAAGAATCTGCCTACCAACGTAGGGGACATGGGTTCGATTTCTGGTCTGGGAAGATCTCACATGCCCCAGAGCAACATGCCACAACTATTAAGCCTGCGCTCTAGAGCCACAGCTACTGAAGCCCTAGCACCTAGAGCCCACGCTCCACAACAAGAGAAGCCAAGGCAATGAGAAGCCTCAGCACCACAATGAAGAGTAGCCCCTGGTCGCCACAGCTAGAGAAAGCCCGCGTGCAGCAACGAAGACCCAACATAGCCAAAAATAAATAAATAAATAAACAAACAAACAAGCAAACAAAATTTTAAAAAATATATGTATGAAAAAAAGTCAGGTTAATATCTGGAATATAAATTTTTTTCAAAACAGTCTTTAAATTGCTCATTCCTATTCTTTTGAGGCTTTTATAATCATACTATAGAAACTCTTTATAGTATTTAAACTATTTTAAATTTTTTTCAATTTTAAAAACCTTGAAAAACACAAAAAGGGAGATTTTCCCATAATCCCATCATTGTGTATACTTATACACAAATTAAGGAGTAAAAAAAATACCTCTCTACACCTCCAATTCTCCTTCCCAGAGATAACCACTGTTACAGGTATCAGTTTATTTACTTCCAGACTTTTTTCTACAATTTTACAGTATATATTTTTCTTTCTTTTTCCTTTTTTTTGTTCTAGAAAGAGGGTCTAGACACACTGCTGCACCGTGCTTCATTCACTGAACATATCATGAACACCTGCTGTCTCTCCAAGTAACAACAAATCAAGCTACGTTTATCCTGTTAAATGGTTGCGCAGTATTTCATTACATGAATTTATCATAGTTTGTCTAGTACTCCGCTGTCAGGCATTTATTTATGCTTTTTTCCAAATGTTTGCTATTATAAATAACACACAGTTATACTGAACTCTGTAGGAGAGATTCCTGGCAGTGGGATTCCTGAGTCAAAGCACATGAGCCCTTTAGATATTTACAGATCATGCCAAATTGCCCTCCAAAGGCTCTAAAATTTTACATTCCAATTACAGAGTGTAGGAGGTTCCTTCTTCCCCATGCCTTTATCAAATTTGGATATTATCAATTATTTAAGTTCTGTCAATCAGATTAATTTTTTCGGTTAATTTGTAACTTGCATTCCTCTGATTACTGATTTCTCTGAGTGGTCAACATCTTTCTATACACTTATTGATCATTTGTATTTCTTCAACTGAACTACACATTAATATCATTTTATTTCTTTTTATTGGACTGCTTTTTTCTTAATGATTTGTAGAAGCTTTTATGTATTATGAATACAATGCTTTATATTTTGTGTTGTAAATATTTTCTCTTAGTCCATGTAACAGACACTTCTAGGTGTCTCCTAATATTTATTCTTCTTTTAAATCATGGTATTTATTGTTTAAACAGGCAAATGGACACAGCTACAGACCTTATTTCCAAGCTCCCCTGCAGCCTGTTCGACCATGTGACTAAGTTCTAGTCAAACTGATGTGAGCATAAGCAATGATTATGCTCATAAAAGGAAGGGATATTTATAGCAGCCTGCTGGCTGACATGAGGCTGCAGTGGAGCCATCTTTAGCCATGGAACACCTGAGGGCTAGCAGAGAGAAGTGAAACTGACACCTCAGCTCTGGACAGCTTACTCTCAATCTGTATCGTGAGGAAAAAATAAACTTCTAAATTGTTTAAGACACTGGTTTTTTTGTTTTGTTTTTTTACGGTAGCCTAACTTATATGTGGGCTAATATGGAATTTGGACTCTATAAGTGAGGTGCTGCTGTAATTCAAATTAAAATATGTGGTGTTGGCTTAGCAGTCAGACACCAGGTGGTTAAGGCACAGCAGGCTAGAATGTTGGTGATCTTTGAAATCTATGTCAAAACATTCGGTAAAATCATTGCCTCTGATACCTGGAAAGCAGACCATGCCAAGTGAGCATGTAACCACAGCGGGAAAGGCTGACAAAATTCACAATATGTAGGCTCTTTTCTTGACACATTTAGTAAAGCCCTAAAATAAGAGATGAACTCAGGCTAGAGGTAGCCAGTGTGCAAGCAGAGATGGAGGGGAATATTCTTCTGCCTGTGGTTGGTAACCAACTGACTAGCATTCAGTGATTTGAGGTGTGTATCCAAGTGCTTTACTGTCCCAACTTGAAACAATAGTAAGAGGTACCTCTAAAGAGAGCCTCAACTTTTCTCAAGTACCTTGATAGACTATGGCAAAGATGAGATTAAGGGTGTTATCTTCCCAGTCAAACCCTCTTTTTCAGATGATCTCAAAATAGGTGCCATTAGGTTGAGGGAAGAAGATGGCAAAGTACAAACAACAAATCAAATACCAGGCTTTTCAGGCTGAAAAGCTACCTAAATGAGATCTCTAACTCCCGTTTGGAATGACTGAAGGGAAACAAAAGTCTACCAAGTTCTTTTGAAAGAATTACAAGGCCAGAGAAATAACAAGCCTGGCCTGTTAAGATGTGTGATTGTTCACCCTCTAAAGTAATCCTCAGACCCTTTAGGTCTACACCAGCAGAAGTAGGCAACAAAAACTGGATTGCTCCAAAGAAATGCATATTCCCCAAGTACCACTTCAACATAACAATTTGTGTCTATCAATAATGTGTTCCTTTTTATTGCTGAATAGTATTCTAGTGCATGGATATACTGTAATTTGTCTAACCATTCACTTTTTTTTGACATACAATAAACTGCACATATTTAAAGTGTACAACTTGATAACCATTCACTTTTTTAATTAATTAATTAATTAATTAATTTATATTATTGGCTGTGTTGGATCTTTTTGTGCTATGGGCGAGCTTTCTTTAGCTGTGGTGAGTGGGGGTTACTCTTCATTGTGGTGCGCAGGCTCCTCGTTGCCGTGGCTTCTCTTGTCAAGGAGCACGGGCTCTAGGTGCATGGGCTTCAGTAGCTGCAGCACATGGGCTCAATCATTGTGGCTCACAGGCTCTAAAGCGCAGGCTCAATAGTCGTGGCACACAGGCTTAGTTGCTCCGCGGCATGTGTGATCTTCCTGGAGCAGGGATCGAACCCATGTCCCCTGCATTGGCAGGCAGATTCTCAACCACTGTGCCACCTAGGAAGCCCTACCATTCACTTTTTAATGGACATCTGTAGTTGTTTCTAGGGCTGTTTGTTTAACAATTACAAATAAGCCCACCACGTACATTTGTGTAACAGCCTTTCTGTAGACATGGCTAGACTGGGTAATGGGTATATGTTTAACTTAATTTTTAAGAAACTGCTAAACTGTTTCCAAAAGTGGTTATACTATTTTTAATTTCCACTGACAGTGTATGAGAGTTCCAGTACCTTATTAACACCTGGTCATGGTTTTTCCCTTTTTTAAAAATTTTAGAGTCCTTGACGGCAATTCCCTTCAGAGACTGCAGTGCTCTGGCTGGGCACCTAGTCTGGTGTGCAGAGGGCAGCTTTCTCTCTGAGGCTTCCCAGACTTAATATTTGTTTAACCCAACACTTGGACATTAGTCTGAGGCTTGGACGGTCTTCTATAAACACCTGTATCGCCAGGACAAGCAACCCCAAAAGTTTGGACAACCATGAGGAAACAAAGAAACACCATGCAGGCAAAGGAGCAGGAAAAAAACCCACAAGACCAAATAAATGAGGAGGAAATAGGAAAAATGCCTGAAAAAGAATTCAGAGTAATGATAGTAAAAATGATACAAAATCTCGATAACAAAATAGAGAAAGTACAAGAAACAGTTCATAAGAACTCAGAAAAACAAACAGCAATGGATAACAAAATAACTGAAATTGAAAATACTCTAGATGCTATAACCAGCAGAATGACCGAGGCAGAAGAACGAATAAGTGAGCTGGAAGATAGAATGGGGGAAATAAATGCCACAGAGCAGGAAAAAGAAAAAAGAATAGAAGACAGTCTCAGAGACCTCAGTGATAACATTAAACGAACCAACATTCGAATTATAGGCATCCCAGAAGAAGAAGAAAACAAGAAAGGGTCTGAGAAAATATTTGAAGAGGTTATAGTGGAAAACTTCCCCAACATGGGAAAGGAAATAATTAACCAAGTCCAAGAAGCACAGAGAGTCCCATACAGAATAAACCCAAAGAGAAATACACCAAGGCGCATATTAATCAAACTAACGTTAATTAAACACAAAGAAAAAATATTAAAAGCAGCAAGAGAAAAGCAACAAATAACATATAAGGGAAAACCCATCAGGATAACAGCTGACCTTTCTACAGAAACTCTGCAGCCCAGAAGGGAATGGCAGGATATACTGAAAGTCCTGAAAGAGAGAAAGCTACAGCCAAGAATACTCTAGCCAGCAAGGATCTCATTCAGATTTGAGGGAGAAATCAGAAGCTTTCCAGACAAGCAAAAGTTAAGAGAATTCAGCACCACCAAACCAGCCTTACAACAAGTGCTAAAGGAACTTCTCTAAGTAGGACACATAAGAAAAGGAAAACACCTACAAATACAAACCCAAAACAATTAAGAAAATGATAATTGGAACACACATGTCAATAATCACCTTAAATGTAAATGGATTAAATGCTGCAACCAAAAGATACAGACTGGCTGAATGGATACAAAAACAAGACCCTTCTATACGCTGCCTACAAGAAACCCACTTCAGACCAAGGGATACATATAGACTGAAAGTAAAGGGATGGAAAAAGATATTCCATGCAAATGGAAGTCAAAAGAAAGCTGGAGTAGCAATACTCATATCAGACAAATTAGACCTTAAAGTAAAGACTATTAAAAGAGACAAGGAAGGGCACTACATAATGATCAAGGGATCCATCCAAGAAGAACATATCACAATGGTAAATATCTATGCCCCCAACATAGGAGCACCTCAGTACATAAGGCAAATGCTTACAGCCATAAAAGGGGACATCGACAGTAACACAATAATAGTGGGAGACTTGAACACCCCACTTACATCCATGGACAGATCATCCAAACAGAAAATAAATAAAGACACACAAGCTTTAAATGACACATTAGACCATCTCGACTTAATTGATATTTATAGGACATTCCATCCAAAAACAATAGAATACACTTTCTTCTCAAGTGCACACGGAACATTTTCCAGGATAGATCACATCTTGGGTCACAAATCAAATCTCGGCAAATTCAAGAAAATTGAAATCACATCAAGCATCTTCTCAGATCACAACGCCACGAGACTAGATATCAATTACACGAAAAAAACTGCAAAAAATACAAACACATGGAGGCTAAACAATTCACTCCTAAACAACCAAGAAATCACTAAAGAAATCAAAGAGGAAATCAAAAAATATCTAGAAGCAAACAACAATGAAAACACAACAACCCAAAACCTATGGGACGCAGCAAAAGCAGTTCTAAGAGGGAAGTTTATAGCAAGACAGTCCTACCTTAAGAAACAAGAAAATTATCGAATAAACAACCTAACCTTACACCTAAAACAATTAGAAAAAGAAGAACAAAGAAACCCCAAAGTGAGCAGAAGGAAAGAAATCATAAAGATCAGAGCAGAAATAAATGAAAAAGAAAGGAAGGAAGAAATAGCAAAAATTAATAAAACTAAAAGCTGGTTCTTTAAGAAGATTAACAAAATTGATAAACCATTAGCCAGACTCATCAAGAAAAAAAGGGAGAAGATGCAAATCAACAGAATTAGAAATGAAAAAGGAGAAGTAACAACGGACACCTCAGAAATACAAAACATCATGAGAGACTACTACAAGCAACTATATGCCAATAAATTGGATAACCTGGGAGAAATGGATACATTCTTAGAAAAATACAATCTTCCAAGACTGAACCAGGAAGAAATAGAAACTTTGAACAGACCAATCACAAGTACGGAAATTGAGGCAGTGATTAAAAATCTCCCAACACACAAAAGCCCAGGACCAGATGGATTCACAGGCGAATTCTATCAAACATTTAGAGAAGAGCTAACACCTATCCTGCTCAAACTCTTCCAAAATATTGCAGAAGGCAGAACACTCCCAAACTCATTCTACGAGGCCACCATCACCCTGATACCAAAACCAGAAAAACACATCACAAAAAAAGAAAATTACAGACCAACATCACTGATGAACATAGATGCAAAAATCCTCAACAAAATACTAGCTAACAGAATCCAACAGCACATTAAAAAAATCATACACCATGATGAAGTGGGGTTTATCCCTGGGATGCAAGGATTCTTCAATATACGTAAATCAATCAACGTGATACATCATATCAACAAATTGAAGGATAAAAACCATATGATCATCTCAATAGATGCAGAAAAGGCTTTTCACAAAGTTCAACATCCATTTATGATAAAAGCTCTCCAGAAAACGGGCATAGAAGGAAATTACCTCAACCAAAAGCCAACATCGTTCTCAATGAGGAAAAACTGAAAGAATTCCCTCTAAGAACAGGAACAAGACAAGGGTGTCCACTCTCACCACTATTATTCAACATAGTTTTGGAAGTTTTAGCCACAGCAATCAGAGAAGAAAAAGAAATAAAAGGAATACAAATTGGAAAAGAAGTAAAAGTGTCACTCTTTGCAGATGACATGATATTATATATAGAAAACCCTAAAGACTCTACCAGAAAACTGCTAGCACTAATTGATGAGTTTAGTAAAGTAGCAGGATACAAAATTAATGCACAGAAATCTCTTGCATTCCTATACACTAACAATGGAAGAGCAGAAAGAGAAATTAAGGAAACTCTCCCATTCACCACTGCAACAAAAAGAATAAAATATCTAGGAATAAACCTGCCTAAGGAGGCAAAAGATCTGTATGCAGAAAACTTTAAGACACTGATGAAAGAAAGCAAAGACGACATAAACAGATGCAGGGACATACCATGTTCCTGGATTGGAAGAATCAACATCGTGAAAATGACTGTACTACCCAAAGCAATTTACAGATTGAATGCAATCCCGATCAAATTACCAATGGCATTTTTCACAGAACTAGAGCAAGAAATCTTACAATTTGTATGGAAACGCAAAAGACCCCGAATAGCCAAAGCAATCTTGGGAAGGAAAAACGGAGTTGGTGGAAACAGGCTTCCTGACTTCAAACTATACTGCAAGGCCATAGTGATCAAGACAGTATGGTACTGGCACAAAAATAGACAGGAAGATCAATGGAATAGAATAGAGAACTCAGAGGTAAGCCCAAACACATATGGGCACCTTATCTTTGACAAAGGAGGCACGAATATACAATGGAAAAAAGACACTCTCCAATAAGTGGTGCTGGGAAAATTGGACAGCAACATGTAAAAGAATGAAATTAGAACAATTCCTAACACCATACACAAAAATAAACTCCAAATGGATTAAAGACCTACATGTAAGGCCAGACACTATAAAACTCCTAGAGGAAAACACAGGCAGAACACTCTATGACATACATCAAAGCAAGATCCTTTTTGACCCACCTCCTAGAATCATGGAAATAAAATCAAGAATAAACAAATGGGACCTCATGAAACTTAAAAGCTTTTGCACAGCGAAAGAAACCATAAACAAGACTAGAAGGCAACCCTCAGAATGGGAAAAAATAGTTGCCTATGAAACAATGGACAAAGGATTAACCTCCAAAATATACAAGCAGCTCATGCAGCTTAAGACCAAAAAAGCAAATAACCCAATCCACAAATGGGCGGAAGACCTAAATAGACATTTCTCCAAAGAAGACATACAGATGGCCAACAAACACATGAAAAGATGCTCAACATCACTCATCATCAGAGAAATGCAAGTCAAAGCCACAATGAGGGATCACCTCACACTGATCAGAATGGCCATCATCACAAAATCTGGAAACAACAAATGTCGGAGAGGGTGTGGAGAAAAGGGAACTCTCCTGCACTGTTGGTGGGACTGTAAGTTGGTACAGCCACTATGGAAAACAATTTGGAGGTTCCTTAAAAAACTACAAATAGAACTACCATATGATCCAGTAATCCCACTCCTGGGCATATACCCAGAGAAAACCATAATCCCAAAAGAAACATGTACCATAATGTTTACTGCAGCATTATTTACAATAGCCAGGACATGGAAGCAACCAAAATGCCCATCAACAAATGAATGGATAAAGAAGATGTGGCATATATATACAATGGAATATTACTCAGCTATAAAAAGGGATGAGATGGAGCTATATGTCATGAGGTGGATAAACCTAGAGTCTGTCATACAGAGTGAAGTAAGTCAGAAAGAGAAAGACAAATATTGTATGCTAACTCACATATACGGAATCTAAAAATGGTACTGATGAACACAGTGACAAGAATAAGGACGCAGATACAGAGAATGGACTGGAGAACTCGAGGTTTGCTAGGGGCGGGGGGTGAAGGGGAAGATGAGACGAAGCGAGAGAGTAGCACAGACGTATATATACTACCAACTGTAAAACAGACAGCCAGTGGGAAGTTGTTGTATAACAAAGGGAGTTCAACTCGAGGATGGAAGATGCCTTAGAGGACTCTGAGGGGGAGGATGGGGGGGACTCGGGGGAGGGTGGGGGGGGAGTCGAGGGAGGGAGGGAATATGGGGATATGTGTATAAAAACAGATGATTGAACTTGGTGTAACCCCCAAAAAATAATAAATAAATAAAATTAAAAAAAAAATTTAGCCATCCTAATTGGTGCGTAGTGATATCGCATTGTAATTTTAACCTGACTTCTCTGATGATTAAACATCTATTCATGTGCTTACTGGCCATTTGTATATCTTCTTTTGTGAAATTTCTGTTCATATTGTTGTCCCCCCATTTTTTTTGTCCCCCCATTTCTGAATCGCATTGTAAGAGTTCTTTTTATATTCTAGATATGTCTTTGTTTTGATATACATGTTGTCAATATTTTCTCCTAGCCTCTGGCTTGCCTTTTCATTTTCTGAATGATATCATTCAAAGAGCAAAAGTTTTATGTTTTGATGAAATCCAATTTATCAATTTTTTCTTTATTGATTATAATTTTTGTGTTCTAAGAAATCTTTGCCCAAAGTAGCAAAGCTTGTCTCATTTTTTTTCAAAGGGTTTTATACTTTTAGGTTTTATATTTAGGTATGTGATTCATTTTTAGTTTTTTTTTCTTTTTTAAATTTCTTTTTTAGTTAATTTTTATGTATCCTGTGAGTTATGGGTCAATGTTATTTTTTGTTGAAAACATTTTCGTTTCTCCATTGCATTGCCTCAGCACCTCTGTTGAAAATCAACTGACCACATATGTGCGGATCTATTTCTGGACTATTTTGTTTCATTTAACTATATATCTCTCTTTTCACCAATACCAAACTATTTTGATTACAATAGCTTTATGGTAAGTCTTGAAATCTGGTAAAGTCTCCTCCGATTTTTTATTTTTAAAAATTGCTTTGGCGTCCTTGGTGGCACTGGCTGCTTTGTGGTTCTGAGGAGTGGCTGCTGCTGGTGGCCTTTTTGCAGATGCACTGCTGTCACTGAACACTGTGCCACTGGAAAGCATCAGGGAAGCTCAGCCATCAGTATGTCCAAGTACAAACTAGTTATGTTAAGATATGGAGAGGGTGCTTGGAATAAAGAGAACCGTTTTTGTAGCTGGGTGGATCAGAAACTTAACAGTGAAGGAATGGAGGAAGCTCGGAACTGTGGGAGGCAACTCAAAGCACTAAACTTTGCATTTGATCTTGTGTTCACATCCATCCTGAACCGGTCCATCCACACAGCCTGGGTGATCCCGGAAGAGCTGGGGCAGGAGTGGGTTCCCACGGAAAGCTCCTGGCATCTCAATGAGCATCACTATGGAGCCTTGATTGGTCTCAACAGGGAGCAGATGGCTTTGAATCATGGTGAGGAACAAGTGAGGCTGTGAAGAAGGAGCTACAATGTGACCCCACCGCCCATCGATGAGTCCCATCCTTACTACCACGAAATCTACAATGACCAGAGGTATAAAGTGTGCGACGTGCCTTTGGATCAGCTGCCACGACCCGAGAGCTTAAAGGATGTTCTGGAGAGACTCCTTCCCTATTGGAATGAAAGGATTGCCCCGGAAGTATTGAGTGGTAAAACCATCTTGATATCTGCTCATGGAAATAGCAGCCGGGCACTCCTGAAACATCTTGAAGGTATCTCAGATGAAGACATTATCAACATTACTCTTCCTACCGGAGTCCCCATTCTCCTGGAACTGGATGAGAACCTGCATGCCATTGGGCCTCACCAGTTCCTGGGCGACCAAGAGGCTATCCAAGCAGCCATTAAGAAAGTAGAGGATGAAGGAAAAGCGAAACGAGCTGACAAATAAAGTCTTGCACACGTGCTGGCTAGGAATAGCTGCAGAAGGAATGGCATGCAGTGTGTTGTGGGTGCTGATCTCAATTTTTTTTTTCCCCTGATTGTTTCTGATTTTTCCAGATCTAGGCTGTGGGGTAGAGTTTGTATAGGTAATCAGGTAACTTATGTTGGCCCAGATAAAGGCTTTAGGATGCCTGAGTAAGCTTATGTTATAAGCCTTATGTGTTAGCCTCTGCCGACCCCATTTGAATTAGTTACTAAGTTAGTCACCAGTGGGACTTAATCAATGTCATAGGTTTCTGAGATTGGGGAGCAGCAAGTAGAGGTCAAGTTCAAGGTATTTCTCATTCAGTAAATCAGTACTGAGTCACCAGTGACAGGCACTACTTACTCCACTAAGCAGTTCACATTTATATTTACTGAGGCTTTCTGGGATGATAATAAAGGGTATTAGATAATACACTATACTTAAGTATTTATTACTAGTCTTTTCCTGGGGGAAAGGGGATTCTTTGATAGGTAAGACCAGAGGCCCATTAAATGGGAGAGCCATGGATGGATTCCTCCAAGACAGCCAACAACAAACAACAAGGCCCTTTGCCTCATCTCTAGCCCAGAGACAACCTGTTTGACATTTGTTGGAATTCCTCTCTGGCTGCTAGAATTAGCAGCATATAGACAGCTATAGCTGTTCATGTTCTCTTTTTGTTTTGTTTTTGTTTTTTAAACTTTAATCTTAGGGTCCTGAAAATTGATTTAAAAATAAGTTCTGAAAAGTTACTGAAAATGGTACCTCTGCAAGTATTTCCATATGATTCATAAATATTAGGTACAGGCTTCTGAATTAGTCTCTGCTCTTATATTCTTGTAAAACAAAGAGTTGTACTTATTTCAACATGTAGACACGCCTAATTTTCCAAAAACTGAAGTTCAGGTCAGGGGAAGGTAGAATATAGGGGGTCTAATTCTATTCACTTGAACAGGGGAAATGGTATATTGGCACTTGTCACATACATTTGTTCTTTATCTGCTGAAGGCAAAACATTACGGTACCTAGTCTATACTATTCAGGGTAGGCCACAGACAGAATCGACTGCTTATCAATCTTGATGATACAGGATGTTTTTAGATGCTGTAGATTGGTGAGTCATCATTTCTTTAAGCTACTGCCTTATTTCAAAGCAAATGACATGTATTTCAATGATAAAGTCATATAAACAATTTACAACTATAAAGCTGTTACAGGTATCACCAGTTTTTCACGGTTTTCCATTGGTGGATTACTTTCTTTGTATCCATTTATAGTAAAAGTGGCATTAGAAGGAAACTAATTCTAAAACCCTTGCTACTGCTTGGTCTCCTTTGATCCTTAAATCAATACTTAAGAGCGTTGACTGATGAAGATGGCTGAAAAGAAGAAATGAACCTGGTTTGCTCACAGCTGGCCACATCTGTGATGCATATGGACATGGAATGTGAATGCTTGACGTTCCTGACCCACCACTGGCTTTTCTGCTACAGTCCTTCTTTTCACAGTCCTGTTGCCTAATCAGATAACACTCTTTATAATTCAGAGACCAGGGCTGAGAATGCAACTACCAGATCTTCCTAGAATTTCAAACCTATGGCTAAGCTTCAACTCAGACCATTTTTGAATGGCTTCATCTCTAGAATTGACATCTGAATTTTCCAGCCCAAATGGTGAGCATGTCTTAATGCAGCTCAAGATCCTAGAGTTGGATTCTTCCCTCATCCCACACCTAGACATCCACCTCCAGAGGATCCCCTGGCAGCATGATGTGCTCCTGTACACAAAGCTGTGCTCACACCCAGACACTTTGGAATCTTACCGACTTCCTAAGAGAGTGATAATTTTTGCTGACACTTTCTGGTACAATTTGGTTTTATTGTTTTTGAGACCTTGGCTGAAATAAATGAGATATTTATGAAAAAAAAATTGCTTTGGTTGACCTCTGTCCTTTGCATTTTCTTTTAAATTTTAGAATCAGCTTGTCATTAAAGAAAAAAAAAGTCTACTAGAATTTTGATTAGGATTGCATTGAATTTATAGAGCAACTTGGGGAGAACAGTCACTTTAACAATATTGGGTATTCTCATCCATGAACATGGTATATCTTTCCATTTATTTATGTCTTCTTTAATTTCTTTCATCAAAATTTGTAGTTTTCAGTGTAGCGGTCTTAGACATTGTTTGTTCAATTTATTCGTAGGTATTTTATGATTTTGGTCCTACCATAAATGTTTGATTTTTTTTAAATTTCATTTTCCAATTGTGTGCTAATTTACAATTGACTTCTCTATATTAACCTTATGGCCTGCTAAACACTACACAACCTTGCTAAATTCATTTATTTGTTTTAGTAGTTGCTTTGCAGATTCCCTAGGTGTTTTTTACATAAAAAAATCATATCCTCTGCAAATACAGTTTTACTTCTTCCTTCTCAATCTTTATGCCTTTTACTTCTTTTTCTTGCCTATTGCAATGGCTAGCTCCACTAATACAATACTGAATACAAGTAGTAAAGTGGTCATCCTTGCCTTCTTCCCAATCTCTGGGGTAAACAGTTTAGTCTTTCACTATTAATCATGATCCTCGCTATACATATTTTATAGATGCTCTTTATCAGTTTCAGAAATTTTCTACTATTCCTACTTTGTTGAGAGTCTTTATTACGAATGAGTGCTGAAGCCTGTCAAGTGTTTTCCTTGAATCTATTGAACTCATCAGAGTTTTTCTTGTTTACTCTGTTAATATGGTGAATAACATTGTTTAACATTTGAAATTCAATCAAGCCTTGCATTCCTGAGACAAATCTACTTGGTTTGTCTACCATCCTTTTTACATATTGTTGGCTTTAATTTACTAATATTTTGTTAATTATTTTGCATCTATATTTATGAGGATTATTAGTCTGTAATTTTCTTTCTTCTTTTGAGGAAAATGTTTGATAAAGAACTTCTATTCATTGGTTCTTCTTGTGTGAATTTTGGCAAGCTGTATTTTTTAAGAAATGTGTCTATTCCATTTACATGGTTGTGCTCATTAACATAAGACTGTTCACAGCATTCTCTTATTATCCTTTTACTATTCATAGATTCTGAGGTGTTAATCTCTTTTTCATTCTTGATAGTTATGATTTGTGTTCTCTTTTCCCTGATCAGTCTAGCTAGGAGTGTGTCAATTTTGTTGATCTTTTCGAAGAGCCAGTTTTATATTTGTTAACCTTCTCAATTGTCTGCTTTCTATATCACTGATTTCTACTTTCATTTTTAATATTTACTTTTGGTTTACTTTCCTCTTCTTTTTCTAGTTTCGTATGGTAAAACCTCAGGTCGTTGATTTTAGATCTAACACTGCTTTAGGTACATCCCACAAACTGTGATGTTGTATTTTTATTGTCACTCAGTTCAAAATATTTCCTAATTTTCCTTGTGATTTTTTTTCTTTGTTTCACAAATTATTTAGAAGTATGTTACTTTATTTCCAGATATTTGAGGTTTTCCTAATTACTCTGTTACTGATTTCCAATTTAATTCTGTTGTATTCAGAGAGTACACTTTGTATGACTTCAGTTCTTTTAAATGTATTGAGACTTGTTTTATGGCCCAATGAATGACTTATCCTGGTAAGTGCACCATATGCACTTGAGAACAATGTACATTCTGTAGTTGTTGGATGCTCAGCGTTCTATAAATGCCAATTAGATCAAGGTGTTTATGTTGTTCAAATCTTCTATGTCTTTACTGATAGTTTGTCTAGTTATTCTATCAATTGCTTAGATAGAAATGTTAAAATTTCCTAGGGCATTGAGGAACTGTATTTCCCTCTTCAATTTTTGTCAATTTTTGCTTCATGTATTTTGAAGCTCTATCATTACACAAAACACATGTATAACTGATATACCTCCCTGATGAACTGTCCATTATTATGAAGTGGCCCTCTTTATAACACTGTCTTAAAGTCTACTTTTTCTGGTATTTAAAAATTACCATACCAGCCTTCTCATTCTTCCTGTTTGCACGTAGTATCTTTTTCTATCCACTACTTTCAACCTACATGTCTCCTGTGGCCAGCCTATAGTAGGAGTTTGTCCTTTTATCTACTCAAGCAATCTCTGCCTTTGAGATTTTAAGACCATTTACATATAATAGAGGTATTGGTTGAATCTGGGTCATCCATTTTATTATTTGTTTTCACTTTGTCTTCCTTATTTTTCATTCCTTTCTTCCTCTTTTACTGCCTTTTTTTGGATTATTTCTATACCAATTTTAGTGATTACCCTAGAAACTACAGTATGTCTCCTTGTTTCCTTCGGCCTGAAGAACACCCTGTAGAATTTCCTTTACTGTTTATCTGCTCTGGCACATGCTGTTGATTTTGTGTTTACCTGAAAATGTCTTCATTTTTGCCTTCATTATTGAAGGATCTTTTTGCCTGGTAGAGATTTCCAGGATTGCACATTTCTTTTAGTATACTGAAAATCTGATTCTACTCCTTTGTTGCTTTTCAGAAATAAGCTGTTAGTCTAACTCAGGGGTTGGCAAATTATGACCTCTGAGTCAAACTGGGCCCAGCACCTGTCTTTTTGTAAATAAAGGTTTACTGGAGCATAGCCACAACCATTCGTTTATGTATTATCTATGGCTGCTTTTGTGCTACAACAGCACAATTGAATGGTTAAACAGAGATCATATGGTACTGGCGTAAAGACAGAAAAATAGACCGGTGGACTGTAATAAAGAGACCAGAAATAAACCCTCACATATTATGGTCAGATGACCTTCAACAAGGATGCCAAGACCACTCAATGGGGAAAGGTCTCTTCAACAAATGGTGCTGGGAAAACTGGATGTCCACATGCAAAAGAATAAAGTTGGACCCTTATCTTATACCATCTACAAATATTAACTCAAAATAGATTAAAGACCTAAATATAAGACCTAAAAATATAAAACTCCTGGAAGAAAACATAGTGGAAAAACTTCACGACACTGGACTTGGCAATGATTTCTTGTATACGACACCAAAAGCACAGGCAACAAAAGGGAAAGTAGACAAATGGGACTACATAAAACTTAAAAACTTTTGTGCCTCAAAGGACACAGTCAACAGAAGGACTGTGAGTAGAATATTCGCTAAA
Source organism: Hippopotamus amphibius kiboko (assembly GCF_030028045.1). Classification (NCBI taxonomy): domain Eukaryota; kingdom Metazoa; phylum Chordata; class Mammalia; order Artiodactyla; family Hippopotamidae; genus Hippopotamus; species Hippopotamus amphibius. The sequence goes on along the minus strand of NC_080202.1, from coordinate 25,862,834 downwards.
TTAATGTGATCTTGAACAAGTTACTTATCCTCTCCAAGTTTAAGTTTCCTGATCTTCAAGATGATGACAATACCACTTTAATCAAGTTTGCTGTATGGCATAAAAATGAATATGCTGTAAATATTCATTACTGTCCTTTTCTAAATTGCTTTCAAAGTCTATGCCATTGTTTTGAACATCTTCAGTGGTGAGAAATCTTAGTCTTTAACTGTAAATTGGATTACATACTCAAGTAAAAGCGACTGTGCAGGCTAAGTTTAACAAATAAGGTGAGTGATCAAGATAGCTTTTAGACTAAAAGGCATTTTGCAGAAAGGACCCTATGAATCTAAACATCTCGATCATATTACTATTAATTTACTTTTCGGAGAAATTCTCACAGAAGTTCCCAAGATTTTTCCAGTTTTTATAGGTTAAAATGATTGTTTGACCTGATTCATTAATTCACTGAATTGCATGCCTCTGACATGCATATAACTTGAATTCAAGTTGTCCACTGAAGACTTTGACTTTGGATCATGTAAGAAACATGTTTTATTAGATGTCACTATTTTCTTAAAAAAAAGATTCTGTCCAATTTCCCTAGAAAGAGTAGCACCAACTATACTAAAACAATCATTAATTCTGGGCTCCTACAAATCACAAGAAAAATCCCACTGATACAGAGTCATACCTTAGAGTATATTTATAATATGCTAAGGATAATGTCTTTTGTCCATCTAATTTTTTCCTGCCACAATTTAAGCACATTTCCTCTTGTACTATACTCCGCTAATAAGAAAACAAGGACTTCTGTAATTACAAAGTCTTTGGCATCTGAAGCAGTTATTAAATCATCCTTCATCCTTACATTCTCCAAGTTAAATAATCCAAATTCCTTTGCTTTTACTTACCATGTTCTCTCTTCAAAAGCTCATACTCTTACATGCAATATTTGAAATAACTTTTACATACTTACAAGGATAATTAAGAAAAAATATAGTTAAAATTACAGTTATATTAAACAGCAATGTGATAAGTATATTACAATTATGAATAACAAGTGAAGACCAGAAAAATTGTCACTCATATATTAATTCTACACTATGATTCTACTGCTGGCATTTTGAGCACAATAATCCTTACCAGGGGACTTTCCTTGCTGTGAGTTGCTTCTTCGCTCTCTGTATCTGGGTGGAGTGGATAAACCTGTGTCTTTACTAGGCTTGCTAGCAGGCCCCATTTCTGAAATAAGGAATCCCATTTGTTCTGAAGGCAAGATATTCTCAGGTGGATTGGTCTGGCATTTTATACTGGCATCCACCTAAAATATTAAACCCACTCATTATTCCAAATTTCCCTCAAATATCTACTAAAAGTTAAGATATTTTATCAGAGGAGTTCTACTATAGAAACATGATCCAACAAATAAGACTGTAAGGCTTTTCATCCTTAAAAATGATACTACCCAGTTTTGTTAAGCTAATCTGAATATTCGGTAGTAAGATGTATATTTCCCCACACACAAAACACTGAAATGTCTATGAAGCTAAAATATTTACTTATGATCAGAGGAAGATTTACCATGAATTTTCTTTTTCTTTTTTTTTTTTTGGTAAAATTAACATACACACACAAATTTACAATTGGTTAATACGACTCTTTTCCCACTCTAACATCCCTTCCATCAGATTTCCCCTCTTGGTGATACTGGAATGGCCACAGACATGATCCTGTTGGATGATGTCAGAGGGGTTGTAAACACTTTATTCTATTAATTTTGTATTCTTTGGCTTAATGAAGCCCTCAAAATTGTATAAGCTTCATCCCCTATAAAATCTGGATCTACCCTGCTTATGATATATTAATTTCTCTCTTAGGGTTCCTATGTTTTCTTTGGAATATCAAATCCCTTTGTCAAGCTGACCAACTTCTGAAATACTCTGTTTATGAATTTATTTTAAAACTATATAATGAAGTAGAGCAAAAAGTTCAAAATATAGCTTTCAAAAGCTATGATATCCAAATTATTTTTAAAGAAAAAGTAACTGTGTGAATGGAATTTTAAGGTATGAAACCTCATATTTTGGATGTGACTATGAAGGAATAAAGACAAATTTCACAGGCATATTTGAAACATAATGGGCCTATCTTTGGTCTACTGAATTTATAATATTATTTTAATACATAGTATACTGGGTTTCAACAGTTGGGCTCAAAAAGAAAAGAATGCATCTTTTAAAACTGGCAGGAATTCCCTGGCAGTCCAGTGCTTAGGACTCTGAGTTCTCACTGCCAAGGGCCCACGTTTGATCCCTAATCAAAGAACTAAAATCCTGCAAGCCATACAGTGCGGAAAAAAGAAAAAAAAAACTACACACACACACACACATACACACACACACAAACTGCCAAAAAGTTATCCTGGGAGTCTCTAACAATGAAGTCATCTTCAGTTCCATTAAAGCAGAAAAAATCCAAAATGAAATACATATATATCAGACTAAGATCAAGGAAAAAAATTAAGTAGGAAAAAAAATAAGTTAATCACAAAAGTGATCTTAATTTGGATGTACTTTTATTTTTTTAAATCAAAGTTTATTCATTTTCTGGTCATAAGCTAGCAGCAATAAAGGAATTAGTCTCTACCTTCAGAATATATTTCTCAAACTAGAGTCAGAATTCTGCTTTAGAAATGAGAATATTAATAAGGAAATTCAAACACAGTATGCTGTCAAGTCATATAAGAATTCAATAATGCTGTAAGAAAGTATGAAAACACCTCCAACTACCTCCTCACCTCCATGCTACAAATGGCTGGGAAAGTCCTGATATTATCTATGAGATAAACCATCCCTCTGAGTAGTGGAATTTAACTAGCCAGGCACACCTAGTTCCACCCAAATTAAATTAGGAAGGAAAACTCAAGGGATGCTTTTAACATGAAAATAAGTCTTATACCACAATGCTCATTCAGACTGCCCCTCTAGAGGTTGACTTCACACCATAACATAGTGAGAGGATGCCTGAGGGTTAAGGTTACTTCTTTCTGAATCTTTTGTGTAGAACCACTGGGACATGATGCTTCTGGAAAGCATAACGAAGTGGTATTAAACCCAAATAAAACCTGGACAAAGTCTCCACTAGAAGTCTTTAGCAAGAAGCACTAGGTACCTTTGAGCTTTATTAGGATTGTTTCTTTGCCTCTTACCTGGTGTGTGCTGAACGACAGCCCTTCCTGCACAAATACTACTGAAGATGGAGACAGATTATGACTTAGCTGCTCCTTCAGTTTGACATGAGCTTGCTGGTTGGCTGCAGACTCCTGCATTGTAGTATTTTCAACAGGCTGAGCTGTGTGGATGGTATAGATGTACTCAGGTGACTGTGGTAGAGAGCAGGTAATTGCTTGTTCTGTTCCGACCACAAAAGACGTAATATCTGAGCCTACAGGAGTAAGTGGCTCCAACTGGCTAGCCTGACTTGTGGATGATGGATTGCTGTTGTTTGAATTAGCTAGGATATGTTGGCCTCTGTTAGACTGAGATGTTGAACACTGATTCTCAACAGGCTCCACCTTTACCATCTCCAATTTAGGGGAGGAATGCAATTCATCTACTATTTGAAAAACAGCCTCTAGGTTTACTTCTGTCTTTTTATTTTCATCAGTAGCACTGCAAGGCCAATTAGAAGGCAGAAATTCAACTGGATAGGAAGACTGCATTGGAGGATTCTGGGAAAAGAGAAAATAGGACTGTTTGGATAGAAAATCAAATATGAGATTAAGGAGGAAAGCAACAACATTAGGCTGATGAATGCTAAATATAAACAAGTTAAAGTTCAGTAAGAAAACTTGAATGCCAATCAACTTTTCAGCAGTGGTAGCTTCAACTCGATTATTATCATTTACACAGGAACTATTATATGTCAACCACTATGCTAAGTTTAATACTGGAATGGACCAATAATTTTCAGGGGTAAAGTACACAAAATCAAAAACGCTATAGTACCCAAATACCTACTTGTTGATAAAATGTCTATATATCAAATTCTTTCATAAAAGTTGGCAGACAAAAACATTGCTTGTGTCTATAATATACTGTTTTAGGAATGTAGTAAGGAAATGTCAAACACAGGATGCTCACAAGTCCACCAGTGCTTCTATAGATTCAGGGGGAGGTACTGATATTCTGATCCAAATGATCAGGGAAAAAAATGGATGGAATATCGAATGTCCTCTGGTTCCTGAGATTATTTTAATAATAAAACAATAGATTAAAATAGCTGTCACTTTTAGACTGATATCTTCAAGATGTATTCTCTTACACACAGTACTTTGCACAGAGTAGGCATTCAATAAATGTTGACTATCTCAGGTTATAAACATAAGATATGGAAGAGTTACTACTAAATAAAACATGTAGTGAGTCAATATTGCCAAACACACTACCAAGATTGCATCAATGATTTGAAGGCCAGTAATGCCAAATAATGTAAAGCTAAATGGTTTAAGCATCAAGCTACCTTACTGTAGCTGACAGCATCCTTCATTGAGTTCTCACTATGTGCCAAGCACATACAAAGTGCTTTATATACATAATTTCATTTAATCCTCACAAGAGGTCTATGAAATGCCAGACTATCCATTTCCAAATGATGGAACTGAAGTTCAGAGAAACTTTGTAATTCATTCAAAGTCACTGAGAAGTAACTGACAGAGTCAGGTTTCAAACCTAGGTTTGCCTGACTCCAGAGTTCTTGCTCTTAACCACTGCAATATACTGACCATTCATGCACACTCTCATCATATCTGCAGTCCAACAAAACTAACTGCATTTATTTCCAGAATGGTATCTGAAAGACTTCCCTATTATCCATCTAAAACTTTTATGTCTAGTTATCTCTATTTTCCTACAGTGAACATGTATTGTCTTTGTAGTAAGAAAAGGTCTTGAAAGATGTTTTAAATGATTTACTTAAAACATAAATATAATCAAGATGTAACATTAACAGAGCATCTCCAGTAAGATCCAGGGGAAAGAATGTCTGGATCTACAGACAAGGGCATCTAATCTGTGGTATAGATGTGTCCTTCCAGTGAAGATGAATCAGCTAGACTAACATGCTTGATGATAGCTGCCATTAAAAATGTCCAGCTAAGTCCCCATGATCTGATTCTGTACTCCTCAAACAACAATCTGATTATAATTTGACTTCCACTGTAGATTTTATTTAAAAAAAAAAAAAAAAAAGGAAAAGAAAAAAGGAATGTTCTTTTGAGTACTGGAATGCCAACAGTAAGATATTCTCTAAAGTACATAAGTTATCATGACTACATAATATCAAAGGAAAACACAATTTCAATCTTTAAGCAATTACAGCATAAAAATACAAACATGGGATTTAATCTTATCCTAGAAGTAGTAGTCTACAACATTTAAATCAAAGTAATTGTCTTCTAATAAATAATGAGAAAATAATTGAAGTGTGGTATTTACAACATGGGGGCATTCTCATTTTTGACATCATTTTCCCTTCTCCTTTAAAAACAAGTAATTGTACCATTTTGGAAGGCTCTGTCATTTGGTGATTTATATACTTTTAGGGTTTATCTGGTATTCATTTTACCATGGTATTCAATTTTACCCTTGCTGACAGTTAGCTGGAACAACATTCTCTATCTGTGCTATAAAATTTGGTAGCCACTAGCCATGCAAAACAATTAAGCAATCTGAAATGTGGCTAGTGTGACTGAGGAATGATTTTTAAATTTTACTTGATTTTAATTAATTTAAATAGCTGCATGTGGCTAGTGCCTAGCAGTAGGCCCAGAAGACAGTGTAGGCGTAGAAGAATCTTCAGACATCATTTACATCAACTCTTTTCTTTTTTTTCAGAATTGGGAAAAACTAAGGCCATGATCCACAGCTTACCTATGGCTATTCATTAAGATAAAATTACACCTTGAAATTTTGCAAGGTCAGTCATATTGTACCTGATGCAGGGTATGTCCATTGTTCCCAGCATCTTACCTGGAAGTAGTTGCAGTGTGCATAGGAAGAGGCAGTGGGGGTCACACAACTACTGAGCGGGTCCATGTGGGTAGAAGGAGAGCAGCACTGCAGCACAGCTGGAACAAATCCAAACACAGAAAAGCGTCAACCCAAATACACCCCTACAGCATTCAAGGAACTCCTCCCTCTCAACTTGGAATGAAAAATTCCAAAGGTTTTCCTTTATGGGTGCAATAGAATATATTTAGTCCAATTAGGTGCCTTTATTTGTTGAAAACAAATAGTAATCTTAAAAGTCATTTAAAAGGGTCATGTCTACTTTTATAAATGATTTTTTTAGCACCTAAACATGTTGTTGCCTTTTTAACCATTTATCCTTACTGAAAGTAGTAATTTCCTTCTGTTGAAAATATCAGAACATATTCAGAATTCTAAAATAATTATTTCAATCATTTTAATAGTAACAAACATTTGGAGGAAGGTGTGTTTTTAAGGATAAAATAAATATTAGTACTTTCCAAACACCCCTACTGTTATACAATGCATCCAGTGAAATCTATGAAAAAAATGTTTTAACCATTTAGACAAGTGGTTAGGAATTCAGATTCTAGAGCCAGACTGCCTGGTTTTGGAGCCCAGCTCCAAAATTTTAATAGCTGTATAAACTTGAGCAAGGTTAATCCCTTTGGGCCTCAGTTTCTGCGGCCCAAAGGGATTAGAATAGGGATAATAATAGTACCTACCTAACAGGTTTGCTGTGAGGAGTGAAAGAGTTAATATGCACAAAGCACTAAGAACAGTACTGGCATACAGTAAGCAATCAATAAACAAATAGCTAACAGTGCTATCATTTTAGCTAAGAAAATACATTTTCCAAACTTCCTCTTTATATTGGGATACCATGAAAAGATTGAACTCTTTCTACTAGTATAGTCACACTTACAGATGCAGCCTTAATAACAGGTTGAGTCTCCTCTCTTCCAGAGAGAGACCCTCCAGAACAACCGAGAATCAGTTATAACATCACACCCTTGGATTAAACAGAGGATGATATTCATTGAGCACCTACCATATTCCAGGCACAGTCCTAGGTCCTTTGCATATATTGCCTCATTTAATCCAAACAACAACTGAATGAGGTATTCACATTACTCTACAAAAGTAAGGAAACTAAAGCTCAAGGATGTTAAAAAATGTGCCTAAACTCACAAAGCTGAGAGTGACAAAAGCAAGTTAAACTCAAAACTACATGCTCTTTAATATATCATAATACTTTCCTAATCTTCATTCTTCCTAAATGTAATATTTTAATTTTACTAGAACTCCACTTGCTGAATATTTTTAAGGTGTTTTTATTATAAGGTGGCAACTTTCTCTTTTTTGGTCCACATTTTTCATATTTTGAGTATGCTAATAAAATTACTAAATAATCTTATTCTGTAATCTCAAGTAAATTAGCCTAAGGATTGTAAAAATTCATTAAAATGCTTCCCTATTTCTCCATTACTGACTACTGATTTTTTAAATGTCAGACGTTCTTAAAGGTATATGAGAAAAATATTTTATTATATTACGTGCATTTGAAGGCATTACATTTTGCACATGGAAGTAAAAAATTAAAATAACGGATAGAATTCTAGTTCAAATACAAACATAAGGGTTGACGTTTTCTGAAGTACATAATTTTAACAATTCCAGTGATTAAGAAAGCCAGATATTACGAGGATGGCCACATAAAATTTAAGCTATTGTCATTGCCAATATTCTTGGAGATTATTCAAATACACGATTAAAATGTTTTAGATTTGAATCTGTTTTCCCAGAATATTTAAAATCACAAATATCCTGAGCAATAAGTTAAATTCAAAAAGCAAAACAGCAAGGCAGAGTCTGCAGGATTTGCCAAAACTGAAAAAAGCTGCAATCTTTAGTTTTAACAGCTAAGGAAAACTTAGCCCCCTAGTGGCAGGAATGGACTCAGTCAGGGGCTGCAGGTTTTTGCCAATGAGGGCACCATAAAAGTGTTCTGTTACAAATAAATCAATGAAAGGTATTAGCTTTATTTTTCTGATATTGCTATGATCTGACTCCATTGTTTACACATTCTGAATAGTAGTTAAAGTGTACTTTAAAATAAATTTCTTGGAGAAATAAAATAGAATATACAACAGAGAAAATATTAATATATAGTTGATAGCTGATTTGGTATCTAAGGAAACAGCAAAATAGTGAATGTCCTTTAAAGTGTCCAGTTACAAATGGAAAGTAGAAAGGCACCTGCATGAAGAAAGGGAGGACTTGAATAGATAATCTAAATAGATTCCTTAGTGGCTATTTCCTTACCAGCGCAGTCCTACTTCATATACTCAACAAAATGGAACAAAGCAAAGTATTAATAAGTCTGTTGAATATGAAAACCTAGATATAAAAGTGAAACTGTGTGCTTAATACATGACAAATCAATCTAGTGTGTATTATGAAAGCATTGTGAAAGCACTAACACTATAAAACTGAGTTTATCACTATGTCCTAAGACACGTTCATCCGCATAAAGATTTTCTAGTATTTTCCTGAAGGCAGTGTTCACTTAAGGCATTAAATTGCATATAGAATAAAAAACTGGAAATAATGAACAATTTCTATTTCATATATAAATATAAGAGTTGATGACATTTTAAAAAAAACAATTCTAGTAACACCAGGATTACTAAAAATTTATCTAGGGGTAAAAATTTTCACGTCCACTATAGGTTAGGGAAACAGATTCATATACTTTATCCTATGGAGGTAATTCAAATCTATAATTAAAATGTTTTGGACTCGAATTTACTCTGGAATAGTGTCAACAGTGAGGAAATGCCCAATATAAATACTCAAAAGGAAAAACATCCTAATTTAATTTCAAGATAAGTTACTACAGCAACTAGAACCCCAATATCTCCTCATTTACAGTGAGGTAAAGAAATGGCATTCTAGCCTATACCCAAAAGAAGTGAAAGCAGAACAGATTATCGTACAGCCACGTTCACAGCAGCATTGTTCACAAGAGCCAAAAGGTGGAAGCAACCCAATGTCTGCTGACACGTGCATGGGTAAACAAAATGTGGTCCATACACATGGAAAGTTACAGCAAATTATTCAGCATTAAAAAGGAAATTTTGACTCATACCACAATATCAATGACTCTTGAAATAAGTGAAATAAGCCAATCACAAAAGGACAAATATATGATAGCTCTTATATGAAGTCCCCAGCGTTATCAAATTCTTCAAGACAGAAAGTAGGATGGTGGTTGCTAGAAGGTGGGGAGAGGGGAATGCGAAGTTAGTGTTTAATGGGTACAGAGTTTCAGCTGGGAGAAGAAGAAAAAGTTCTGGAAATGGGAGGTGGTGATGCTAGTACAACAATGTGAACATATTTAATGCCACAGAGCTGTACACTTAAAAGTGGTTAAAATGGTAAATTCTGTTATATGTATTTTACCTCAATAAAAAGAAAGGAAAATATAATTGTGCTTTTGCTTAGTTTCTTCTGGCAGCTAAAGAAAACCTCCTGGTGTATCTATGCCATTCCATAAGAACAAAATCAGGCCTTTTCAGAGAAACTGACAATACAAGCTACCTGAGCATCAGAAAGCTCCTGTAACTTCAGATTCCATACTTGTTTATGTACATCATGTAGGATCAGAAGCCTAAAGACCAAATCTTTAAAATTTAATGTACTTTAAAACACTAATAAGCAACCTTCTTTGCCCAAGAGTCAATTCAGAAAAGTTTTAAAATAACGATAAAATGTATGTTTTTCAATAAACATATGTACCTTCAGGGGAAGGCTATGTTCTTACAAATCACTTTAGTTAACCTTTAAAATATTAATATCTAGGCTCGTTTGAAATATAGCTTTTAAAATACATTATCCTTTACATGTAAATAGTGTTTTAAGTTTTATAGTCTATTCACATACATTAATTCATTTAAACCCTGACCCAAATTATTATTGCCACTTTATAGAAAAGGGAAACGGAGGCTGAGTGACATGAAATACTCTACAGGATGTCACAATGTCCATCCGATGATTAACTGCAAAGCTGAGGCTAGATTTACTTCATTCATTCAACAGATTATTTACTAAGTGCCCATGATGGCCAAGCACTATGCTAGGTACGGGGGGATGCAGAAACGAATTAGACACAGCCCCACTTCTCAGAGGCTCCAAACTGGACCCCCGACTCTTGCAGCTGGAGTATGTTCTCTCTAAGAGCTTGAGCAGGGTGAGTCAATAGCCCAGGGCCAGTCCCACTGCCGCCAGCAGCACAGAAGGGGAGGTCCCCCCACCAATCTTTGTCAACTACCCTATCTGGAAGTAACTAACTCTGGGGAAGAGATATATCAGAAAAGAGTCTCTCAAAAGAAAAACAAAATAAAACAGAATGTCCCTCTTTGTATGACATACAGGCAGCAGAGCACAGTGGCCAAAAGAATGCACTCGAGTCAGTTTGCCTGGATTTGTTCCCCAGCCCTGCCTGTGCCTAACTGTGCTTCAGTTTCTAATCTATAAAATGAGGATAATTACATTCCCTATCTTATAAGGTTGTTGTGAGGATTAAATGAATTAATATTTGGAAAGCACTCAGAATAGTACCTGGTCATAGTAATTGCTATACAAATATTAATTAAAATATGAGATAAAGGGCAGCTGCAAATTGCTAATCAATACTTTGCGCTTAAAACTTAACTTGCAAAAAAAATGAAAGCTGATTTTGAGTCAATTCAGCATTGCAACATGAGTCAAAGGAAAACAATTCCTCAAGACAGGACTCTCTCTATATATACAAATATTTTAATATTCTTATGCATGTTCAAGTATATAGAGAATGAGTAAAATAAAAATGTCTAAAATGAAGTTTTTTATAAAAAAGGGGAAATTAAATTATAGTAGCACACTGTGAAAATAGCATTAGAGAAAAAAACTGAATTCAAGATAGGGCAAGACTGAAAAGAGTCAATTAGTACTAGATCTACAATGTTTTGTCTTTGAAGAAGTGGTAAGAGTGGAAAAAATATAAATGGGCTAGGCAAAGAAAATAGATGCTTCAAGAGAGGAATGACAAATGCAAGACATAATTCAGGTGACTCAATTTATGAGTCAGTCTGATAGCAGGTTTTCAGTCAATGTTTGGCTTTACTAGAGAAATTAATACTTTATGAAATATTACAAAATTCAAAATGTACTGGTTATACCATCTGAAGACCAGATCCAAGTTTATTTTCAATATAACTAAGTTTTAAATGAAGTTGAGTAATGTTTTTTACCAAAATTTGATCCAAATCTCAAGTCATATAGTTCCCTTTGAAAGGATTCAAGTATGACCATTATTCCAAAATTAGTTACTTTATTAGGATTTGGAGAGCTGGATTTGGGAGTGATTATTATCCTGCCTCTGACAACAGTATTCTACTTAACTTTGGAAAGTCATTTGTAAAGCCCTTCAAAAATAGGTTCTCACTAAATATTGGTTAAATCGCTCACTACTTTTTGCTTCCTTCATCTAAAATTTGGAGGAATTAAGTACTTATACAGTATTTCTTTTGGCACTTTCTTTCCATAGCAGGTCTATTGTATTTAACAATATAACTTTTTATTTATATAGTACTTCAGGGAATGTTCAAAGCAATTTTGCCTTCATTATGCCATAGAATTATTCTATATATTAGAAGTCATCATGAAATCATGAGATTTCTTTTTCTCATAACCTCAGAACCTTCACAGTCCTTTCAATTATCCATATCAAAGAAGACAAAACAAAAATTCAGATAACACAAGATTCTATTTCATATGCATTCTACATTATCAAAACATCAGCAGCACTTACTTGCTCTTTTAATGTGTCTCTTTCTTAGTCCTTACCTTGGACTCTTGGAGACAATTTTCAATGTAATTATCAAATTAATAAATTTATTTATAAATTTAAATCCAAGTTAACAAAATATTTTAAAATAACATGTATCCTAAAACATAATAATTTAACAAACAGTATTTCTATAATAAGGAATAACGTTAACTATTTATAGTGTTTTCTAGTAAATAATATATAACTAGTTCTCATAAAATTTAGAACTAGGAGTTTCCAAGAGGATTGTTTGGATCTTAGAATACATTTTCCCACAGAAACATCATCGTATAGGCTAGTCTGGCTCCTAAGCCAGACTATAACCACCTGTACCTTAACTGAAGGACTAATAGTAACATAGAAACTAACCACCATATCTAATATGTTCATAGGAAAATTTCTCCAAAATTTCAGATTAGAAGGCCAAGAACATTTCTACATCCCTCTGTTGCAGTCCTTCTAAATTCCAATTCCCCAGAAGTTTTTGAGTCTTTAGGAGTATGAAGAGGGGGGTTGAGAAAAGAAAGAGAAACATTAGGAGGGAGGTTAAGAAAAGCAAGAGAAACATTTATGGGTAAAGGAGGGAAGGTAGGGGTATTGTCCAGTTGATGGGCTACAGAACATAAAGCAAGTGTAAGAAAGGCACAGACTGTCTCTCTGTGTGTCTGTGTGTGTCTGTGTGTTTGTGTGTGTGTGTATTCTATGCATATATGGAATGCAGCCAAATTATAATCTAGAGAGAAATGCTTAATTTGTTCATTAAAATATTGGATTAAACCCCATAATAAAAATCTGACACTATTTGTTGCTAAATAAGATACATAACTTATAACATGAAATTAGTCATCTGTTTTTAAAGATCACCCAGATATTTTTGTTCTTCAAAGAAGTAGCTGAAAATCTGGAAAAAAGAACTAGGCCTCAACTTTTTTTTATATAATAAGGTAAAAAAAAATTTTTTAATCTCTAATTGGTAAATAATTAGAAATGCTATATCATCTTACTCCATAAAACTCCTTCCCCTTTTCCTTCTCAACTCCATCCACCAAAACAGCAGCAGCTCCAAAAATCTATAAAACCCAATCTAATTTAAACTCGGTTTTATTATTTTAATGTTATTAAACTTAAGTGCTTTGAGAAAATAAAGCAATCCCTTTTACTGGCCATATTGAGATAAAACGCAATGAGCCAATAATAAAAGAATATGATTGGATGTTACCAGCTAGAAAACAGTGAGTACTATCACAAAGGGAACAGTTCCCAAATTTACACCTTTTAAAAGGCAACAAACTATTTAACCTCTTATCTAATTTATATGCCTGCCACTTATTTTAGCTTTTGATTTCATCCTACCTGAGAAAAATAGTCTAACAATATCCCTCTAGAAATTGCTTACAGATGTACTTAATTAATATGCCTAGAGTCTTAATTCATAAGGCAAAGGATTGCCCCCTTTCTTCTCTTTCTGGTCTGTTCTAAAAGCCTTGACCCTTGACTTGTTTCTATCGCCCCATATTTCATCACTCTGTGTAAACACTACATGAAAACACACATCACCTCTATGGTGCTTCTGCAAAACAATGAAATTGTTTTGAATTAAATGATAACAGTAGCATTTTGCAAAAATGTACCCCCCCCCCAAAAAAGACACTCCCCTGGCCCCAAGAATCTATATAGATGGTCACTATCATGAGGGTTCCCAATGAGTGGCCTGAGATTTACTAGCAAGTCTTCCATGCCCTTGGCTGAGCCTAGGTCAGTTGTCATTGTCAGGCTCTTCTCCCTGCTACTCCCAGTTCTTCGCTGGCTAGGATTAACACTGCAGGGACTGCACCGCCAAACCACACCATCACATTTTTACTAAAAGAATATAATTTTGTCTTAAGAGATGGTGAGTATACTCTTTTATTAAACTTCAGTACTGAGATACTAAAGTGATTTCATTATGAGGTAGTCTCACCTATATAATTAAAAAATAAACAATATGTAATATGTATATAAGCATTCTCTCTAAAAGAAAACAAAAACCCACAAAAAACAAAAAACTACTACACCAAGAGCAGGAGTTAAAGTTTGGTGTACTAAGTCTTAATGTTATTACTAGAACATATTTAGAGGATACAAAAGTTTCATTAAAAATATACACCTTTATGCACCAACAGAATTTTTACAACCTTGAAGGACACAATGAAATTTTACATATTGCTAAAAAATTTGTACTCATGAGAAATCTTTGACATTCTTAGATGCATATTCCTATTTTTGTTTAGCTATACAGAAACTCATTAAAAAATATAAATTCTCATTGTAAAGTACCTTAAGAGAAGCCACCGAACTTGAATTTCTCATACCTGTTGGATAGTAGGCTTGGGAGTACTGCGCTGAGGGTGTGTAGTTACTATATTTTTGGGAGGAGCTGACCATTGTTTGAGGACCTTGCTGAACGTGTACGGATGTGGCACTGGGCTGCAGGGTATATGTAACCTCAGTTGGAAACCTCTGTAGTACAGGAAATGGAACCCCTTTATCTGAAAAAGTGGGAGACGTTTCCACTTGTCCTGGGTGCATTCCAAGAGAGTTCTGCCATGTTCTAGGAGGAATCGGGGTCCGATCTAAACCTTTCAGAGGGAAAGTACTGTGGTTGTGGGATGAGGTTGATACGTAGGAGTAAGGAGACAAACTATCTCGCCGGAACGACCGGTGGAATTGTCCTACAGCCACTGGTCCTGCATAAAAGAGGAAGGGCACATTTACTAATTTTACATTACACCACCAGACGTAGTAAACCAAAAGAACAAAATACACACTACTCTTCACTGGTGAATATGTTGAGTTCTCAGCCATTTTTAACACAACAAAAATTTATTTGTAAAAACATATTCAGAATCCAGAATATGAGATCACACACATAATGCTGAAAAAATAATCAAATAAATTTTGTTTGGTTCTCAATATGACTGTCATAAGAGATAAAGTTGCCAAACTCTAGCATTAAATCAAATGTTAAATGTCATCTTACCTTTCACCTCAACTGACTGACCCAGATTTTTCCAATCCGTAAACTACTTCCTAGAAATTTTAGAAACTCCAGTCTTTCAAATTGTTTATGGGTCTTAATAATAGGCACAAAAATAAGCACTCAACCATATACATAAAAGATATAAGTATGGAAGAATTATAACACAAACCAAAAGTACTTTAATGTTCTTTGCTCCCTTTTAATTTTTAAAAATTTTAATAACAATCTTTGCAGAAAAGTCAAGTCAAGCTTGAAAATTCTGACTCGTTTATTCCTTAACTCAGCCAATAATTTTCCATGGTCTTTCTCTCTTCAAAGTATCTCTAATGTGTCCCTTTCTAGATATCAGTGTCTCTCAAACACTGATTTACATTTGAATCACCTGGAGAATTTGTTTAAAATCCACACATTCAGGCCAGAGATTCCAATACTTGGTTTTTCTTATCTAGCAAAGTAGAAAGGAATTAAAAAGAGAAGATGAGGAAGAGACACAAAGGCCAATACTACATAATGAGGAGAAGGAAAATATAAAAGTTGCAAGCTGAACTTATTTTAAAGACTGTGGTTCTTGAACATAAAGCTGGCCTAATTTATCCTTAGGAAGGTCTGCACATATTAAATTATGTGGGTCACAAAGTCTTTCCACTTTGTTTTATTTAATTTATATGCTACTCATCTGCTAAAGATGGCATTCACTTACTTTTCCAAATATTTAAACTATAATAAAACCATTCTACATGTTACACATCTTTTGTTCTAGTATTTCTATAGTGTTTAATTTCCTCTAAAGAATAAAGCATTAGGAAGTACTCTTAACCACTTCTGGTTTGGCACTGCCTGATTTGAATTGATTTTTGCTCAAATAAACTCTTCATATAAAATTTAAAAAGAATAAAGCATTAATGCCAAAAATAAACAAATATATATATATATATATATAAAAACAATTCTGGGGCCTGGAAATCAAGAGCTGTAAATGCAATGGGAAACGAAATCTTAGTTCAGAAGAGTAAATGTATTTAAATGACACACCTCTTAAAAACTACTTTTCTTTTTTTCCTTTAAAACACAAAAACTAGTTTTTATGCTACTTCACTAGCAATTCCACATGTATATGCACTTTGAACTACCACTAAGAATCCTTTGTTTTAAGACCTAAAGAAATATTTTTTTTTTTGCTCTTCATAAACAGGTATTTCTGAGGTCCCAAATGACCCACCACTTGATTTTCTCTTGGATGCTAAAACTTCATATTGCTACAGTGTGCAATAGCTCATTAACCCTTCTTTACCCTCTTTAGGGTTGTCAATGAATTTTCAGATTGTCAAAAACTTAAGCAGATAATTAAAGAATGCTCTACCCTGATTTCTCAAATTCTGGCTTAGATCTGAATTAAAATATAATTCTGGTTTAGATCTGAATTAAAATATAATCCCACTTCTACTATGATAAATTCTCAGTGATGGCCAAATATTTATATTTTTTAGATACTGCTAACATAAGGACACGGTTAGGATGAGAAGGGCATTCTTTTTAATTTGTTTGTTTGTTTAAAATAAAGAACTAAAACATGTTCAGCTCTTATTTATTCTTTTGTTAAGGATTACTTCATAGGGTTCTAGTCTGACCAACTATAAAAAATATTACCTACCTGTCTTCAGAACATCTAAGATATATTTGGTAAAGATTAAATCCAGAATCCTAGAAATGTAAGGCAGGCTGAATTTTTGTTCTTAAATTTTCTATTTCACCTATAAAAGTGAATCTGAGCTAATCAATCCCCAGGAAAGAACTTGCCTCTTTCCCACAACTTGCCTCTTGAGAGCTTGTTATCCCCAGGCAAAAACAAATTATCTACTGCTCAGACTTGCTACTTAGTTTAGAAAGCTTTAACAAATACTGTAAAATAAGATGCCACTAAAAACAAAATAACAATACTGGGCAAACAAAAAAGGGAGAAATGTGATCCTCACATTTCTTATCAAGTACATTCTCAAAAGGTGAACAGGACAGCTGGCTCAATGGATCTACTTAAGAGAACAAGGTCCTAAAGCAGAGGATTCTACTGTGAAAGAAAAGTACTTAAACCAGAAGCTGCAGTAGAACACAGAAAACAAAAAGAAAACTCGGAAGGAGCAGTGTAATCAGGCATATAACCAAGGCAAGAATCAAGCAGAATAAAAATTAGGTGCAGAAAAACAGAAGAGCCAAGGACTTAGAATATGGAATTAAAGCAAAATAAAGTTGGGCCAGTATTCTTGAACTTAGAATTACGTTCCACCCAAACCAGTAATACAATTCCCTAGTGAACCAAGCCTATGGCGCAGACAATCCACACCTGACATATCTTCTGCACATACCAACTGGCAGAATGGTAAAAAATAAGAAATGGGGCTTCCTAGGTGGTGCAGTGGTTGGGAATCCGCCTGCCAATGCAGAGGTCACAGGTTCGACCCCAGCTCCAGGACGATCCCAGATGCTGCGGAGCAACTAAGCCCGTGTGCAAAAAAACAAAAAGAAATGCATGAAAACTACAATAATTTAGGTATATATGGATTTTTGTATTATCTATACTGAAAAAGCATGAATTAAATTTATGTATTTCAACAAATAATCTTTAAAATGCTGGCCAACTGAACTAGAAGTGAAGAAAACCAGATCCTACACAGTGCCTGTATTTCTTCAACTAAAATGAACTCTATCCTTAGAATATAATGGGGTTTCAGATAGGGGAGGGAAAAAGAAAACCAGAGAAGAGAAACAAGTAAGCAAGAGTTGGTTTGTATGTATATATGTATGTTTCTTTCTTTCTTTCTTTGAAGCGGTTATCCTATTTTCCCCAAGAATACATTTTCAGTCTTTTCTCCTTGTGCCCACCAGATACACAATCTGAAAAACAAATATCCCTGTCAGAGATTCTACCAAATGAATGCCAAGGCATTGTCTCCACTGCCTTTCCCCATTCGATTCCCCACCAAAATCAATGACCATCATATGGAAGTAAGCAGTTTAATATTTCTTTAGAATTCCTTTAGAACATTCCTATGCCACTGCTATTTTTCCAACTGGTTACTAGAACTCTAACCTAATCCCTTATCTTCTAAACTCCAGATACACAACCCCATCCCCTATCTTCTAAATTCCAAATGAACAGTGCTTCATTCATAACTCTGAGCCTAGGTTAAATTGAACATAGTGTTACTTTTATTTGTATATTTAAAATTTTCCTATAATTGAGAAGTAACCCAGACATTTTTATGTTAAACCCATGTTAACATAATGAAAATGTCTCTATTACTCTCCTAACTGAAGGTAAAGAATGAATTCTCATTATCATATCCTGTTGCTTTCCTGGTATGCTGCTTCCCATCACCGGCTCTTTAAACAACAAAAGGGAATACTGCCACCCTCACCTTCTTGGAAGAAGTGGAAGAGCATCAGAAATCAAGTTTATAACAATTTTCTATCACAGAGTTTTTGAACTTTGAGTAAATATAGACTTATACACAGAAAATTTTTTCAAAACTGAAAGACTGAAGCCAATAGTGAAAAATTCAAAGGCTACGAATGTGAGCTTTCTAAAATCCTTTTTAACTAAAACTTGACAGTTGTAAAGAAAACCATTTTTGCCTCACGTCTGTCTAACCGTAACACCTTAATAAGCATCAGGTCTAATTAACTACAATGAAAGAAGTGTTTAGGCAATCCATTCTACATAGGAACGATATCTGGTAAACAATAAAATATATTATATTAATAAATAATATAAAATATATCATTTATTTTGGTTTTAAGATATATAAACAACGCCTATTGTTCTACACATTACTCCAGAACCTATGGAGTAATGACAATATGATTATTGTCAGAACACGTCTTCCAAGATTTCTTAGATGTGCCAATGGCTGGAAGATGACACATCTCTTCCAGAGCAAACTTCCAGTCAGGGTACCTTGTTCACTTTCCCTTGGTTGGCATACATGTTCTAAGTTCTCCTGGCTGTGACTGTTCCTTCCTACCTTGACCTTCGCCATGTCCTCACCCTGTACAGGAACTCTGTTCTGCTTCCCATCAAAACAAAGGAGCCCCTTCTGTGTTTCTCCCAGACCCAGGGCTTCAGGAAAGGCCTACTTATTTGAGGTGTTGGCTGTGGAGAGACCAGATCTCAAGAAGGTAAATGGCGTTAGAGGTTTGGAGCCCAAGAGGGTTCCGGGAGGACTAGAAAGCAAGCCTAAGGCAGAGGTCCCTGTGGCCGCTCGTGGACACTGAAGGGCCTCAGTGTTTACGGAGGGGCTCTGTCCGGAGGAGGTGCCGGCGGGAATGGGCGCCCGCGCGGGCGTGGGCGCTGCTGATGCCACGCCGATTCCTGGCCAGCGCAGCGGGAAGCGGCCCCGCAAAGGAAAGGGTGCGCCAGAGCCCTCGGAAGCGGCGGCTGCCCCCCGACGGCAGCGCGCCCTGCGAGGGGCGAGGACCGCGAAGGCCGGGCGGGACTCACCCTGCGGCTCGGGCCAGGGCCCCGCGGGCGGCGGCGGCGCCTCCTGGTGCTGCGGCGGGGAGGTGGAGGCCGAGGCCGAGGCGGAGGCCGACGTGATGAGGAGCCTCTGGAAGCGGTTGGGCGGCCGGCAGGGCACCTCCAGGCCGGCCGCCAGCTTGGCTTTGTTGGCGCTGGTGAGCCTCTTGAGGTGCACGAGCAGCTGCGGCTGGTCGCGGCGGAAGTGCGGGCTGTGGAAGTGGTGGAGCGGCCCGTCGCCCGCCGGCCCGCCGCCCCCCGGCCCCGGCCCGGGCCCCGCCGCGCCCGGCCCGCCCAGCACCACCTTGCGGAAGCCGTAGAGGTTGAGCTGGCGGATGAAGCTGGTGAAGTTGGTGGTCTTGAAGAGCTCGGGCTCGGGCCCGGCGCCCCCGACGCCGCCGACGCCACCGCCCCCGGCCCCCGCCCCGGGCGAGCTGAGCAGCTCGGCCTCGAAGAGCGGCTGGTCGATGAGCAGCCCCTCGCCGCGGCCGTCCCAGCGGATCGAGCGGTACCGGGGGCTGTTCACCAGCCGCCACAGCTTGGCAGGGAAGTTGTTGGGGTTGATGGGGGTGGAGAGCAGCGCCTCCTCCATCGCCCCGCCCGGGCCCTGGGCCTCGCCCCGCCGAGCCTGGCTCTCCCACCCCGTTCTCGATCCCCCCCCCGGCCTTCGCTTCGCCCTGCCCCCTCCTGCCAGCGCCCGGCCGCCGCGGACCCGGGGACCGTTGGCGCACGAGTGGCGCCCGCTGGCGCGGCCAATGGGGCCTCGAGTTCCCGACGCGCGGCCGGAGGCGGCGCGAGCCGACCCTCCCCCTGGGCCTGCGCAGGGGGGCCACGTGCGGCGGCCGGGAAGCCGAGCGCTCTCGGCGTCCTGAACCCTCCATACGCGCTGGCAACCGCGGCCCGCCGGGTGGTGTTACGTCCTGCAAAGAGATGGGCCCGGTTATCCCCCCTGGAATGCCGAGGCCCGTATTTCACCGCGGCCGGCGGGGCTGTGGGGCTTTAGAATTCAGAGAGTGTGCGGTGGGCAATACAAAACTGGCCGTTCTCCAGAACAAAGGGCCCCTCTCTACACTAGCCTGAACAGTTGAATGGCTTGTCTCTCCAAGTAAAAAATGGTGATGGTGGTATAGTATCCCGACTACACAAATTCACCTGTTAGTAGCATCTTTATGTTTTGAAATATACTCTTTTTTTTTTTCAGCCAATATTTTGCTCAGGACAATTCATCCAAGGTGGAAAGAAAACGGAGGAGCCTATGAGGAGGGAATCGGGCGAAGACAGGCGAATTCCGTGTGCCTGATCAACCGGCTGGTGAAAGTTTAGACATTAAAGAGAAATAAACCTCACATGAGATGGGATCGAATTCTGCAGGATCCATAACGACAACTCCCTGTCTGATCAATAAATAAGAATATAGCAGGAGCTGTGCTGACAGAAAGAGAGGGCCATTTAAAAAATGGTAATGGTTGGGGGGAAGGGGTATGTTTCAGTCCTTTCTCATGGTCAAAGCAAAAATGAGTATTGATTTTTCTTAGAAATTATAAATGAAGAAAAAGACCCAACAAAGCAGCACTAATATAGAGATTTTATTTAAATTGTATTGAGTTTTTACAGCACATTGCATGTTTGTCACAACGCAACTGCACAGTTTGGATTTTTGGCCACATCATGTCACTTACACCCACAAGAGCTCTGAAAGGAGTATTTGATGAATACATCTGAGCTGAGAGTCCAGAGTCTCTCTCCAAGGCCATGCAGTATGTTCACTGATGGGACAGTCCCTCAAAACAGCCACACAAAGTAGACAGATACGGTCTCCTCCAATGTTGCCAATCGAAGTGCAATGAAAGTCAAGTTAATTAAAAAGCCACTCACAACTGGCAGTAAATTTTAATGATTGAGAAAATGCTTAGAAGAATTTTATGTATCAGAGACAAGGAATAGTTTGTTATTTTTTCAATGATCTCGGGAATTTCCCAGACACAAAATCTCCATTATTCAACTCCATTTAAACGAAAAAAAGTTCTGCTAGACTGACCTAGATACGCCAAAACTTTTTAGGTTACATCCATGGTAAGTATAAAAGCACAGATGCTTCTCTGTAGGGCTGAAGAAAAGGTCAGGACAAATAACAATTCTTGTTCTAAATGCAGATCCTAGTTATTTTCGAGTGAAATTTTTTTTTTCTAGGAAGCAACATGAACAAGTAGCAGTTAGACAGCTACCATAGTTTTAAAACAGGCTAAGCCTAAGTGTAATTTACCTTTTATACACCAACAAATTAAGGAAAATGTATAAGGAAATCCTAGTGGCTTCATTATAGGTCAAGGAGACTGTATCTGTCCCAACCACAGTACATGGCTATTTCACTGTATCTTTTGGTTAAGTGCCACTGGTACATTTTAAGATGAAAAACAAAAAACAAAAAAACAAACAAAAAAAAGTTTGGTCCAAATGGACACATTTTCTCTCCCAATTTTGGTATCAAGGCTTTATTCTCTTCTGTTTGGGTTCCATTGTTAAGTGCACAGAAATAGACAGCAGCATTTGTACTGAAACCCTCACATACCAAACAGCGTATTCTAGGAGGTAAAAACCAAACGCTAAACTCTACCCTCAAGGTGTCAAGTGTTCAGGATAAGAAGCAGTGTGACCCAGAGGAGGCAGCAGCCAAGGGAAAGACGACATGTGGGAAGTGGGCAATGAAACAACGACCAAAATAAACATTGCTTTATTTTCATGCCAGGAGAGGATCAAGGTGTAGCTCCTGTGTTAGCACCAGGACAACTAGGAAAAGTCAGGCGCAAAGGGTAGGGCACAATCAGCAAATATTTCACAAGGATAATTTCTGCTTTTCCCTTCTCATTCTTCACAGTGCATACCTCGAGAGCTGCCACTGAGTAACAAAGACCACTGCCTTCACAGCTCAAAAGAACCGATTTCTGCCAGGACCGAACATCAGCAGAGTTTTCCTCTGCTCCCAAAAAGGTCTCACTCCCTAGAACTGTCCCCCTAAACTGCATATTCACTGATGCTGGCTGATGAGCCAAGTGAAAAATATAGCAAAACCTCCACTTGCTGAACCAGTCTTTAAACCAAACTCCACAGAAAGACAGAACTAATGCAACTAGAAGGAGTGCCTCTAAAGACTGAGCCTTCATGCACAGACACAGAGCACAGAGGTACAGGGTATAGTTCGTTTCAAATAGGATAGGAATTCCTATCTTATATACTATAATCTGCTTTTTTCAAGGTGGAGGAGAGATGGACCTGGTTATCATTTGGAGTTTGGTTATACATATGCCTTTCTATTGCTGTTTGGGGCACATATCACCAGGCAGTATCTATGAAATCATCATCTTGTGACCCCAGGAGAAAGAAAATGGAGTCACCAACTCAATGTTCAGCTTCCAGACTCTGGGTCTGGATCAGGACCATTACCCCAAGGTGAGGGTCTCACTAGTAGAGGACCTCCTGTCAAATTGGAATTCCTCTGCTCCAGTCTCATGGTACCCAGGAGGATTTCTCAAGACTGTATCTTTGAGCTCTGTGATTTCATGAGCCACAACAAGGAACCTTCAAAACTACACCTGAAGCAGATCCTCCCTTCAAACCTGCTGAAATTGGACAGGGCTTCTCCTCTGGCATTCAGCTGGAAGCTGTAGCAATGGGTTTCTTCAGATGTTGGCTCATGAGTTCCCTGGCCCGAGATACTTGGATATGTTCGTAACATGAGTTACAGACGAGAACTGGGTCATAGAGTTGTTGATCAGGAATGGGCAACTTCAGATGGCAGCAGCCAGCACAAAATACATTCCCACAATTTCTGCCAAAGCACAAAGAGGGGAGAGTTCATCAGAAATGCCAACATACTGAGAACCAATGATACTCTAAAAGGCCTTACGTAAGTAAAGAAAAAGAAAAGTTGGGTGAAAACAAATATAGTTCCTATTAAGATATCTGTATTTTCAGATTAATTCAATTTAGTTCATATCTGTGTCCCTCAGTAGGCTTTACAAGCCATACTGAATCATAGGAAGCATCTTACCTGCAATGGTGTCTGCGTTTGGCCAACCAGAATTCACAGTCACAGTTATAGCAGTGTGATGCCATATGGTCTGGAACCCAGCGAGTCACCTAACAGAAGGCACAGGGAAAAATTCCAGGTCCTCGTCAACAGAGTGGAAGAGCAACACTGCAACGAGGAAAGCATCCCGGAACAAAATGACAAGGCCTAGGCCGCTACTACCTGCCTACAGAGAGACTCATGTGGGGGAGAACATGTCATTCATCTCTGAGAAGTATGAGAACTCACTGGCTTGCAGAAGTACCCACCACGTATTTGCCTGGACATACCTCAGTCTCTTTCTTATCAACAGGTTCCCAGCTTGCTTCTGAAAGGCAGTCTTCACTGTGATCAGAGCCAAAATCTTCTGTATCACTGCCATCTGACTCCTTCAAACACGTCTAAAGGAAAAGCAAATGCATCACCACCATCTTCATCATCGCTAACATTTATTGTTTACTGTGCATCAGGCACTGTTTCTAAGCGCATCACATGCATGCACTTATTTAATTTCTCACAACAATCTTATATTGTATGCTATTATTATCCCCATTTTACAAATAAGGAAACTAAGCCATAGAGAGCGTTAACAGCTGACAGGCAGTAAATATGGGATTTGGACCTAGCGTTCTGGCTTCAGACCCATGCTCTTAACCAATATGCTCTGTCCCAGTAAGGAAAGAATATTTCTCCTGTTACATTCTAAACCAGGAGTTCGCAAACGACGGCCCACAGGCCAATTTGGCCCACTGCCTGTTGTAGTAAGTCAAGTTTCACTGGAAGACAGCCACACTCAATTCATTCACACATGGTCATTATGGCCACTTCTGCGCCACAACAGAAGAGCCTAGTATAGAGACACAGATGTAGAGAACAAACATATGGACAACAAGTGGGGAAAGTGGGGGGAGGATGAAGTGGGAGATTGAGATTGCCATATATACATTACTAATAAGCAAAAAAATATCAAATTGTACGCTTTAAATATATGCATTTATTGTAAAAAAAAAAAAAAAAAGATGCACCTTTGAAAAAAAAGAAGAGCCTAGTGGCTGTAAGAGACTGTATGTCTCACTAACCCAAAAGTATTTACTATCTGGCTCTTTACCAAACAAATTTGCTGACTCCTGTTCTAAACCATCACCCTGAATAGTAAGTTGTTAGCCCTGACCATCCCACCAGCAGAGAAGTGGGCAGCAGGCAAGTGGGAGCGTCCTAGAGCCGGCTTCGAGAAGCTCCCCGAGGACTGCTGTGCCAGAACCCAATGCCTCCCAACACAGCGAAGCCTGGATGGTCCTCATCATCTCTCACCTGGCTTATTCCAAAACATCCTTGCCAGCCTCCCAACCTGGCTATAAACTGCCTAGTTCACTTGACACACTGATGCTAGGGTAGTAGGACTCTTTTAATACTCTTTTCTTTTTTTTTTTTTTTTTTTGGGCCGCGCCGTGCAGCATTCAGGATCTTAATTCCCTGTCCAGGGATTGAACCCATGCCCTCTGCATTGGCAGCGTGGAGTCTTAACCACTGGGGCACCAGGGAAGTCCCTCTAGGGTAGTACTCTTAAATGCAAATCTGACTCACTAGCCAAAACTTTTATTGCCTGGAGGGTAGAATCCACACAACACTCAAGCTGACCTTTCTAATCCCTTTCCACTGCCCAATATCACCTCTCACCGCACTACCAACTCCCTCCCTCACAGTCCCAGCACACATGAGCACACCCCTCCCCGCTTTATTCAAGCCATTCCACTGGGGTACTATTGCCTCCACGCTTCTGCAAATGGTATTTCTTTTTCACTCTCTATGTGGCTAAAAGTGACACATTCTTCAGCACTCAGCTCAAGCATTATGTTTTTGGGAGAGCCTTCCCTGACCTTTGACTCCAGCCCCCAGCACCTGATGCTTCCCTCAGTCATAACACTTGAGAACAGCATTCTGATTGCCTGCTTGTCTCTCCCAGTAGATTGTGAGCTGCTCGAGAGCACCGACTACGTCTTTCATGCTACAGCCCAACCCCCTAACTCAGCGGCAAGTACCCAATAATGGATACGGAACGGGTAGAAGGCTGCATGGGCAGACAGAATGAGTGGCTGGGTGGCAGCAGGTGAGTACTTACAAAATCATCCTCATAGTCCATGGGCGGCTCTGCTGGCGGGGCGCAGCGGTGGCGGATATCCAGCCTCATCTGAAGCTCACGCACCTGTCGACGTAGCTGCTCCACCTCTTGCTTGTACCCTGCTTCGATCTGCCGTAATCTATGCTGGATCACATCCGTGGGAAAGGGGAGTCCATCGTCATCCAGGTAGAGCGGAGGCACTGGAGAAGGGCAGCTCAGGGGAACAGCCTTTGTGCTGGAGACCTGCTTTGGGTGACCGGACAACCACATCCGGCTGTTTTTTCCTCCTGGACCAGTACAGTGTCCATTGGAATGACTAGAACAGACCGGTGACTTCACCCCTTCTCTCTGAGCCCACTGGCCCCCAAAGCAGGGCCCTGTTGCCCGCATCTGCTTACTGCTAGACCTCTTGCTACAACAGCCATAGGAAAGCAGCCGCCGAGGGGTGGTCTCCCCACTCGGGAATGAAGTCACCATCCCTTGGAAGCTGTCCCAGTTGGACCCTAAGAAAGAGAACTCACTGATCTGGCTCTGAGAAATTGGCTTTCGGGCCAATTCCAATGGCACTTTTCCAAAGCGAGGGTGTTCCAATAACTGCCCATTCCTAGTATTCCCTCTTTTGCCCGTGTCTTCTTCCCCATGAATCAGATCTGGCACAGAACTCGGCTGTTCCTGGTGTGAGATACTTGCCACAGACCCTGGGGGCTCTTGGGTAAGAAAGTCAGTGCTTGGGTCTGGAAGAGTTTGGCAGGTAGCACTCGGTGGGTTGCAGAGGGTGCCCAGACCGTGATCTGGAGCACATCTGGAGGGCACAGAGTCTAGCTGGGTCTGCTGGGGGGCACCTGTGAGGGAGTCCTGGGAAGACTCAGGAAAATCACAAATTCCAACCCGCTTGTTAGAAACGGCTTTAGAGAGTGCTCGGACAGCTTTTTCAGGACAACGTGCGGGGGGCTCCTCTGTGCCATCTAAAGTCCTACCCAGCTCATCCTGGGCAGGAGGGTCTGGAGCTGGTGCCTTAGTCTCTTCTAGGACTTTGGTCTCAGGATCAGAGGCGCTGCTCTTCCTGTCCTGGGGCGCTGCGGCATTAAGCAGTTTGTAACTTGGAGAACAGCTTTTGTGACTCTTGAAAGGTTTATTGCTCAAGTAGTCCTTCTGGCCGCTGGGCAGAGAGGGAGGAAGAGCCATTTCTTCCACAGTCTGCTGAGGACCTCCTACCCCAGATTCCACGAAGGTTGTCTCTGATCCCTCAGGATTGCCATGCCAGGGCTCCAGGCCTACTCTGGCCTCCTGACAGTGGTTGTTCAGGTTGGGGTCACTGGATGTGCGCGTAAGGGGGCTGCTTGTGTCACAGGCAGAAAGAAGATCATCCACAGATCTCGTTTTAGGTAATCTGGAATGACATCACACCACCTCCAGGTCAGGAACTGGGAGAACTGGGTCATCAAAGCAATTAATGCCAGAGTTCACAAGAAATAACAACATTTAAGATTACAAATAACCACTGTTCACTGCAAAAAGTCTGCTCTGCACAAAGTGGAGGACGTGTACCCCACCCTCAAGAACCCAGGCTCTATCCTCAGCTTTCATCAGTCTCACCCCACAGTCTCCCTGGCAATCTCAACCACTCCCATGGTTTCAACTGCCTTCTAAGTTGATGCCTTCCAAATCTACCCTACTAACCAGGTCTATACCTCGGCCTCAAACCTAACGTCCGACCACCTCTATCACACACGACAAGACAGAAAGAAGGTGGGTTCTGGAGCTCGACGATGCTGGCTCTGACACAGCTTAGCTATACAAGTGAGCTATTTCACCTCTCACACACTCGGTTTCTCTCCTCCATGAAATGACAATAAATTACCTTGCAGAGCTGCTACAAGGATTCAAAATATAGGCAACCAACCACAAACTTACTAAGACTACACTCACAGGACTTCCCTGGTGGCCCAGTGGTTAAGATTGCGTGCTTCTGCTGTAGGGGGCACAAGGTTTGATCTCTGGCCAGGGAGCTAAGATCCCACATGCCACACGGCATGGCCAAAATAAATAAATAAATACATAAAGACTACACTCATGACTCCTCATTTTTACAACTTTCCTTATTATAAAGTATCCCTCCATCACCGCAGTAACCAGCGCAGCTTTTTACAATCACTTAGTGGCAGCTTCTGAGTCCCAAGTCACCATGGAAACTTCCCCTAGTATACAGCACTCAAAGTTCTAGAGGCATTCTTGTACACCAAATGGGTAACAGACATTTTCAAGAATGACCGCCCTGATTTCTAATACAGTTCTAAAGTCCTTAGAGCAACAAAACTTGAGGGAAATTTGCCAGGAAACAGTGGAGATTTTGCTGGACTCCTATTTTCACATGCCTCAGTCAGCCCAGCCCACGCTGAAAAGTCCCTCAAAGGTAGAGTTACAATAGAGCTGATATTTTTCTAATTGTTTGGTTTTTGAAACATTAATACTTCTTTAAAAGTATTCTTACTACAATGAGGTATCACCTCACACTGGTTAGAATGGGCATCATCAGAAAATCTACAAACAATAAATGCTGGAGAGGGTGTGGAGAAAAGGGAACCCTCTTGCACTGCTGGTGAGAACATAAATTGGTACAGCCACTGTGGAGAACAGTATGGAGGTTCCTTAAAAAAACTAAAAATGGAATTACCATATGACCCAGCAATCCCACTACTGGGCATATACCCAGAGAAAACCATAATTCAAAAAGATACATGTACCCCAATGTTCACTGCAGCACTATTTACAATAGCCAGGTCATGGAAGCAACCTAAATGTCCATCAACAGATGAATGGATAAAGAAGATGTGGTACATATATACAATGGAATATTACTCAGCTGTAAAAAGGAACAAACTTGGGACATTTGTAGAGACATGGACAGACCTAGAGACTGTCATACAGAATAAAGTAAGTCAGAAAGAGAAAAACAGATATCGTATATTAATGCATATATGTGGAATCTAGAAAAATATTGTAGATCAACTGATCTGCAAGGCAGAAATAGACACAGGTATAGAGAACAAACATATGGACACCAAGGGGGGAAGCAGGGCCGGGGTGGGGTTCAGTGGGATGAATTGGGAGATTGGAATTGCCATATATACATTACTAATAAGAAAAAAAAATATCAAATTGTAAAAAAAAAAATGCTTAACCAGGAAAACTTCCTAAAAAAAAAACAAACCCTTTAAATATATGCAGCTTATTGTGTGTCAATTACATCTCAATAAAAGTCCTTAAAAAAAAAGAAATAGAAAGAAAAAAGAAGTATTCTTGTGTTTGATTTTACTTTTGTGATCAATTTTGATTTTTGTGTGTCTGTGTGGTGACAGACTCCAGGAAGGCAATAGCAATGGTTACGATTACAGTCTCTGGAGTCCCAAAGCCAGAGCTTGAATCTCACAGCTTGGCAACTTTTTAGCTTTTTTCTTTTTTGGTTTTACTTTTTATATGAAAACTTTCAAACATACAAAGGAAGCAGAGAGAAGAATGTGAAGAATTCCAATGTACTCTATTCAGATTCAACAGTAGCAAC
The DNA here is from genome assembly GCF_030028045.1 of Hippopotamus amphibius kiboko. Taxonomy (NCBI): domain Eukaryota; kingdom Metazoa; phylum Chordata; class Mammalia; order Artiodactyla; family Hippopotamidae; genus Hippopotamus; species Hippopotamus amphibius. Next base: position 25,833,675 of record NC_080202.1, on the reverse strand, counting down.
AGCCTGCCATCTTCCACAGCTGAGTGCGCCAAAGGTCTAATTAATAATGCTGGTAGGGGCTTCCCTGGTGGTGCAGTGGTTAAGAATCCGCCTGCCAACACAGGGGACACGGGTTCGAGCCCTGGTCCGGGAAGATCCCACACGCCTCAGAGCAACTAGGCCCTTGCGCCACAACTACTGAGCCTGTGTACCTAGAGCCCATCCTCTGTAACAAGAGAATCCAACACAATGAGGAGCCCGTGCACCACAACGAAGAGTAGCCCCCGCTCGCCACAACCAGAGAAAGCCCGCACACAGCAATGAAGACCCAACGCAGGCAGAAAAAAAAAAAGTGCTGGTAGAGACAGTAATGCCTGAAGAGTTGGAACCACGAGAGAAGTCATCCAGCTAACATGGTCAGAGAAGGCTACACAGACAGGGTAGGATCTGAGCTGGGGACAGAAAAATGTGTTGCACTTCAGTGGAAGAAGAGGAAAGAGAGCAGGATGTGTTTGATCTAGGGAAATACAGAACTGAAGGTGAGTCAGGTCAGCTGTCAGAGAAACCATTTCCTTTAAAACCCTTATACACCACTCCTCTAAATCCAACTCCATCTTGAACTGCCTGTAGCATGCCGCCTCTCTGCTGTCAAAATATTTCGATCCCAACCTCCTGTATCTCCTCCTTCTCCCTGAACTGACTCATCTTCTCAACTTTTCCGTGTCTATAGGTGGTACTAATATCCTCCTGGTTTCTAAGCTCAGAGACTTGGGACCTGTCTTTGGCCTCTTTATTCTTCACTTTCACCCTTCAACACTCTGTAAACTCCACAGACTGCTAATGACTTCTCGACAACATCTGAATTTAATCTCTTCTCTTTTCCAAGGACTCTTCCTTTCAAAATCTGAATTACAACAGTGCTAGCTGGTCTCTGTGCTTCCAACTACCCTGATCATTGATTAATTCTCAAAAAATCCCATTGTTACCAGGTCACAATGACTTACTACTGACAACTGAATCAAAATAAATTCCTCAGTATAAAAGCCCTCAACAAACTATCCTGTTTATTTCTCTCCATTCCTCAAAATACCCCCTCCCAAACTCTGCCAGCTCCAGAGAGGTGGTTCTTCGTCTTCTTTAAAAAAATTCTCTCATGTATCTAATTCTTTCAGACCCCTCTCCACTAACCTTGTTACCAAGCTCATAACTCCCTTTATTCCATTCATTTGTTTGTTCATTTAAGCATTTACTAAAGCACCTATTATGTGCCAGGCCCTGACAGTTACTAGGGACATTGAAAAGCCATGGTTCCTGCCTGGTCTTCCACGGAAACTTCTCTGAGTAAACAGTCACCAAATGACCCCTTTCTTACTTCTCGTTTCTCTAATAGCTTTGAACAAGACACATTCTTATTCACTTAGATGCTAACTTAGAATTGTTCTCTATGCCTTATCTTATAGCTTTTTAAAAGTATCTTAAATAGGATCAACATCTTCTGCCTTTGGTACAGCTGATAAAACCTAGTACAGTACTAGGCAACTTGTAGGTATTTAAGAGACACATTGATTTGGAAAATTACTGATTTAAGGCAATGTTGTTAAATGGGGCACAGAACTTATTGAGAATCTGACAAAAAGTTATGACCCCTCTCCCTAGAAAAGCAAACTTATGAACCTGTACCCAAATTCTGCATAGTTCGTGGAAGAAGAAAATCACAGAATTCCTGAAGCCTACCCACAAGCCCCTGACGACGGACTCAGCTCCAAAGACCCTAAAATCAATAACTTAAGGGGTTGGGGCGTTGGTTTTCCTTTATAATATTCAACCAATTATATGTTATATTTTAATTTTAAAAACCTTCCACCAGTAAACAAAGATCAAAATTTGAAATGCACATATCCTTTGAACCCAGCATTTTCAATTCTAGGAATTCATCTGGCAGAAATACTAGCATAAATACAAAGGTGTACATATAAGGTAACATTACTGAACTGTACGCTTTAAAAATGGTTTAGGTGGTAAATACTGTGTGTTTTACCAAACATTTTTTTTAAAGATATACATATAAGGATGTTAACTAAAACACTCCCTGTAATGATTAAAAAATGAAAATCTCCTAAATGACCAATGGAAAACTGGTTATATAAATTTTGATATACTCTAATTTTGGACTATTATGCAGCCACTAAAAACAATATAGCAGCTTTATATGTGCTCTCATGGGGTGACATCCTGACACAGTGGGGAAAACAATTTGCAGAACAGTATGCAAAATATAATTGTTCTTATATTTAAAAAATGTTTCTATACGAGAGTGTGAGAGTGGGGATATATCTATGTAGAGATAATATCTGGAAGGACACGCACCAAAGTGCCGGTAGTGGACACCTGTGGGGACAAGGATCAGGGAGGGAAGACTGTCGTTTTCTACTTTTAGATTGTTTGGCTTTTTTAAAAAATAAAGAACAGATGTTACTCTTATAATTAACCAATCTCCATTCTACTTCGCCTCAAATATTCAGCAGAATATAATTTTTATGTCTCCCTTTAAATTCTGAGGGAGTAAAGTGAAGGCCAGCCCCCTCCTGGGAACCCATTTCCCTGAAAGCCAGATGCTTCTGGAAGCTACTGCTGGACACAGCAAAGGTTATTACTAAGATAGCAAGCTCCCCATGCCTTCTATCAGTGAACAGAAACCATTCCCACAAGCCGTCCTGAAACAGTCCTTTCTGTTCTGTTCTCCTCTCCCCTGGGTCTGTCACAAAGGGTGATAGCAGCTTGAAAAAAGGTAACCACTCTTATCTTCAGAGAGGACCTTGGGAACATACAGAGTGCCCTTCAAGCTAGCTGCAAGTCCTGGGCCAAGTTTTGCCTTCAGCTGACTCAAGAAGTTGCTTTAAAATATCTCACAAAAGGAAGAGACCAGCATTTAGGCAAGACACAAGGCAGTTGCTGCCTTCCTGGTGGAGAGAGGAGAGAGCAAGAAGGGCTCTTCTTACCTGTCCAGGGAGCGGCCAGAGAACTCCTGGCTCTGAGCCACCGGGGAAAGGTAGAGGTCCATGCTCTCCTCCCCGAGTGTGCACGGAGATGACGCTGGCAAGTAAACAGCTGTCCAGAGGTGCAGCGCCCGGACGTGACACACGGGATGCAGGACCTAGGGAAGCAGCCCCGCACTCGGGTTCTGTGAGATGTTTTACGTCTCCCTTCCTTCCTAATCCTCGGGGCCTGTGTTCTTCCCGCTGACTCGGCCTGTTCTCCCTATAGGTCCCCAAGATGCACCTACGGGATAAGGGTCCGGACTTACCATTTCTGAGCCCGGTGTGTAGAGGAAGTTGTGGAAGTTCTTGTTGCCAGCTCGCAGAAGGGCCCACACGGAGCAGGTGCGCTTGTAGATGTTGCGCTTCTCTCGCTCACAGGGGTTGTTGGCCAGGAACGTGCCGTAGAGGCAGGAGTACGTGTGCTGCACCAGCTTTACCTAGACGGCCAAGACAGCTCGCACCAGGCCCGGGCCGCCGGCCCCCACCCTGGCCTCGGGCTCGTGGACTTACCAGGAACGCTTCGTTAAACTCAAACAGGCAGGGAAACTGCTTAAGCAACTGGTGAACAGAATCGAGCCACTGGAGGAACACAGGGCACTGCTCGTTCTGGTCCTCTGCGTTCTCCTGGTGGCCGCAGCGGTCTCCAAACTTGTGCCCAAAATCCAGCCAGTCAGATTCTACTAACACTTGGAAACCCTGCAACGAAGAGTGGGTTCAAGCATAGGGCCTCTCTGGGAAGGTTACTGTGCTCCTTCCAGGGATGCCCGAAGCAGCGCACTGGCAGCTTCAGAGAAGAACAGACCCAGGCTTAGAAAAGGACTCAAAGCCACCAACGTCCTCTATGGAAAGATCCTCCAGACAGATCCAGAGGGCCTAGTACCTTCCCCAAACACCCCCTTTCCCTCTGCTCTTTCCCACCCAACCCCGCTGCATACCTCCAATGTCCTGTAATAGGGGTCCAGCAGGATCTTGGCCAGGGCTACAATCTGCGGGGTGCGGTCCCAGCCGTCTGAGCAGTGCACCAGCACGGGCCGGCCCTCCCGGTCTACTGTGTTAGCCACGAGCACAGCCGCCTTCAGCATCACCGACAGGTGCTGCAGCCACTTGGTGCTCTCCAGAGCCGACAACCAGCTACACAAGAGCAGAGGTCACATCTGTCACTAAGGGCACCGAGGCTACAACAGTCTCTTCACCAACCACGGCCAGTCACGCCTTAACGAAGTCTCCAGTGAGAGCTGAAGCCAAGAGGCCCAGCCCATGGCCTTTCCACCAAGAGATAACTAGCAAGAAGGTAGGGAAGACAGGACCTGAGGAGGACAAGACACTCTCGGGATCAACAGAGGAACTCGGAAGCATCACGCGCACATCTAGCCACTTCCTCTCCCCAGTTCTCTGTGTTCTTGGAGGACAACTAATCCAAACAAAAGGAACCCAGTGTCCTGTGGCCGCGCCAAAGCGGTGGCTGAGAAGTGGAAGAAGCGTTCTTGGAACTGGCCCACTGCACGCAGGCCCTCAGGTCTCCTGTACCTCACACTTCCCATCTCCCCACCAGATCTTCCAAGCACGACAAGCACCGGGTAAGGGATGAAACTGGAGGACGGATGGAATCGGGGCAGGGGACACCTACTTGCTGGGATCGGGCATCTGGCTACACACAGCACGGAGGTACTGGAAGCTGTTCCGGATGGCATGGATGTTGGCCATTCCCATGAACACGACCTCACAGTTGGGGTAGTACTCTGCACACATAAGAGGAGAGCGGAGCATAAGAGCATGTCCTGGGAACAGGCATCCAGGACAAGAGCAGTCCCGGTGGGCACAGCTTCCCTGGCAAGGCGGGACACTCCAGGATAGGAACTCGATGTATTCTGGAAATCTAAATACCCTTTATCTCCGGATGCTCAAGCACCATATACTAATAGTGGTAACAATAACATTAGTGACGATTGCCCGAGTACTACCAGTAATGACGATATATAGTAGTAACTCCTCGACAAACAGTAGCTGCTCTGTGCCAGTAACTTTATAGCTGTAACCTCTAATCTTCCAACAATTTTGCAAGGCATGTTTCATCCCCATTTTACAGATGAGAAAATAAAACTCAGACAGATTAAGCAATTTGAGCATAGTTACAGCCAGTGAGTGGCAGAGTCCTGATCCCAGGCTGGGTTTGTTTGGCGCTTTCCAGTACACAAGCTGCCCTCAAAGCCCCCAGAGCACAGGCTGGCTGCAGACACTGAGGTAATGGCGGTACCTTCGCATTCACAACCTCCGCCCTTGGCCCGGTTGGCCACCGCCGCCGTGTAGGAGCGGGCATCCAGGATCAGCAGCTTCTGGGGGGCAGCTGTGCTCTCCACTCCAGAGCACGCAGTCAGGGAGGAATCTAAATGCACACACAGCAGGGAGAAGACCCCGGGTCAGCCAGCTGTCCAGGCGCACCCCACCCCGGGGCACTCCCTTTCATGAGACCCCTCACACCCCACCACCTCCCACCAGGCAGGGACCCAGACACCACCTCCTCCAAGGCAGGGACCCAGACACCCAGTCCTCTTCTTCCCATCCTCTCGCTGGGGACCCCCTGGGAGCCCAGGAGGCCAACATGGGAGCCTACTCCCCAGGGGGCCAGCACTCCCCACATCTTACCGAAGTCAGTGTCACAGGCCTCGCTGGCATCACCATTCCCGGTGCCGAGGGAACCCCCGGTGGTCCTTGTCCCTGGGTCCAGGGCACAGGCTTTAGCGATGGACGTGACTAAGTACTCATCGTCGGCATTGCGCCAGCCCCACCAGCTGATCTCGGGCTGGCTGCAGCGGGCGATGGCAGCCCCGTTGCGTAGGTGTCTGACAAAACAGAAGAAACCATCAGGCCCTCGGGGTTCACAGCCCCCAGAGGCTTCCTGCTGAGACCCCAGGGGCCCAGACCAAGATCTCCAGAGCCCACAGGGGCCACCAGATCATCCAGGCCATAACAGCAACCCAAAGCCCTTAACGTCTCAAGAGGGCGCTACAGTTTACAAAGCACTGTCATGCACATTTGTCAAACGGGCTGTGTACTCCCAAGGTGACCTTGACTCATCCAGTCTGCACAGCACCTGCTCCAGGTACAGACACACAGCAGGAGAACAAGCCTGAGCCCAGAGCATGAACAACTCCAAACCTCATGGCTACTACCTGCCTCACAAACGTTTTTTGGTAAAGAACCAGGCAATAAATTTTGGCCTTGGGAGTCACAGCCAGTCTCTGTAGCACATTCTTCTCTCTATTTTCTTTTCTTAGGTAACCATTTAAAACTGTAAAAGCCATTCACAGCTCACGGGCTGTACATAAAACAGGTTACAGGCCGGATTTGTTCACAGGTCACGGTTTGCCAACCCCTGTTCTAATGCCATATTACACACACACACACACACACACACACACACACACACGTTCTCAATAAAAATAAAAAAATTTTTTTTTTAAAAAGGAAAGAAAAGTGAACAAACTCCCCAAAAGCCTCATCCTTAGGAGAAAAAAAAAAAACTGAGGCAGTTTTTCTTTTAAAATTATTTCATAGTAACTTCCCTGAAGAGTGTCAATTCCCAGTTAACCACACTGCTGCAGACCTCCACTTTTGACTCCTCACTGCATTAAAAACATCTCCCTACTTCCCCGGTCCCCACCGCCTCACCTATACACAACCACAGGGATCCGCTTCCAGGAGCGGAAGGAAGCCACGTTCTCCAGCTCTTTATCTGTGATCCACACGGGAACCAGCAGCTTCTGGGGGTAACTGGGGCACAATCTGAGAAGAGACCAGATGGGGTCACAGAGCTTGATGAAAGACCTATGATCACAAGACCCCCAGGGATGGCTCTGTGGGAAGAGGGACCAGGAGCCCTCTGCCCTCACAGAGCCAGGAGCTGTGCCCCCCACCGTGCTCGAGGCACCTGGGGAAGAAGTCTGGGTCTGGATTGGTGCTTTGGTTCCCCACGCCCCACCCTCTCACTTGTAGTTGCTGTTGATGTGCGAGACTCTCCAGACGTTCTGCAGGTCAAAGCCCATCCTCGCAAGCTCAGCCTCCTGCCGACATCGTATGTGCTCTCCTGCAACACAGCCCCCACGCCTGTCAGCACCCTAGAGCACAAGGTCCAGGGTGGAGGAGGGATGAGAAGCAAGAGACCAAAAGGAGTCTCCTGAGGCGAGCAGCCTGGCCTCACCTGGCTGACACAGGTGGGTGTGCTGGTCCTCCTCAGTCAGCCCCAGGCACCAGGCATGGTAGGCAAAGGCAAAGAGGTCCTCAGGCTTGGCAGGTCTCGCTGTGGCCCGGCTCAGCCGCGAGAGCCACTCTTGGCACTGCTTGAAAGTGGAGAAGTGGCACCTGCCAGGCAAGAAGCCATGAAGTGAGGCAAGAGGTGAGTGTGCACTGGGGCCTTAAGGGTCAAAGACCCAGCCACCAAAAGGCTGTGGGGACAGGAGGCTGCAAAGCAGGAGGTCAGGCATGCGAACCCTGGGGAGGACCAAGGAGACTGGCCAACACCCAAGGGACACTGTCTTTGTGACAATTCTCTTCCTAAGAACTCTTGTCCTTGAGACATAAGTATCCCCTCTAAGGGGGCCCGACCATTTCTCATATCAAATCTGAACGCTCTCAAATCTGGCCCTGAGTGCCTGCTACTCCTTGGTTATCTCCCACGACTCCCCAGCACAAACTTTCTGTTTCAGGGAGGAAGTCCTGCCCACACCATTCCTGTCTCCTTGTTGTTTCACTTCTGCTTCATAATGCCTCCTCTCAGCCTAGCCATATCCTGCTGATACTCTGAAGACAGCTGCAGTCCCACCTCTGCCTTGAGGCCTTCCGAGCCTAACCCATTCCACAGACCCCTTCCTCTGTTATTCTTAATGAGCTAGGAATATTAAACAGTAAGTTTTCCCAGAGCATACTGCCACAGGTTAAGTCTTCCTACTGCAATTAGACTTTAATCTCCTTGAAGGACAGGGCAACGCGGATTCCTGTTCTGAATGCCTATGAGCTCTGAGCCCATGGCAGGCTCTAAACTGGGCATCCTTTTTTTTAAATTAATTTTTATTGGATTATTTACTTAATTTTTATTGACAATGTTGTATTAGTTTCAGGTGTGCAGCAAAGTGAATCAGTTATACATATACTTATATCCACTTCTTACTCAGATTCTATTCCCACATAGGTTATTACAGAGTATTGAGTAGAGTTCCCTGTGCTATACAGTAGGTTCTTGCTTGTCTGCACCTCCTTTTAATAATCCTCGGAGTCATCCCTCTTTCTCTCATATCCAATCTGTCAGCAAATCCTACCTTCAAAAATCTGACCACTTCTCACCATTCTGACTGCTTCCCACCTGGACCGGCCACCATGATCTCTCACCTGGGTAACTGCAATAGCTTCTTAATTAGTCTCCCAGCTTCTGCCCTAGCTTTTGCCCCACCCCTCTTCCATCTCTTCTCAATACAGCAGCCAGAGTGGTTCTATAATCAGACCACGTCAGTCTTTTGCTCAAAACCCTCCAGTGGTTTTTCTCACTTCCCTCAAAGTAAAAACCAGTCATTAAGAGAGCCTGAAATCCCTCTTACCTCTCAGATCTTGTATCCGTCTACCCTGACCCATGTGCACTCCCCTCCAGTCACTCTAGCCTCTGTTTCATTCTTTCATTGTGCCAGGTTCACACCCACCTCAGGGCCTTTGCACACACTGTTCTCTGTCTGGTACACTTTCCCCAAATACCCACATGGTCACTTTCTTCAGGTCTTGACTCAAATGTCACCTTTTCAGCACAGCCTTCTCTGATCACTTTGTTTAATGCTACAACCTTCACCCCCATAGCACTCCATATCCCCTTTCCCTGCTTTATTTTTTAACTTCACGTGACCATCATTTAATATATTTTACTCACTTATTATTTCCCACTCCTATCTACCCATTGGAATATAAGCTCCATGAGGGCAGAAAATTTGTTTGTTTGTTCCCTGCTATACCTCCAGTGCTTAGAACAGTCTGATATAGAGTAGAGTGCTCAATAACTTCATGTTACGTGAATAAATACATGAACCAACAACGCACAGATGTGAGTGCTCTGTGCCAGGTATCACCCTAGGTGCTCTCAGACGCATCATCTCATTTCACCCTTAAGAAAACCCCATGAGCATTATCTTCATTTCTTTAGGTCAAGACACTGTGGATCAGAAAATTGATCCCTCCAACCCAGACAGTGTTTTCACTGTTTCTTCCAAATGAGGAAAGGGAGGCAGTATTTTTCTTGTCTTGCTCCAGAGAAACCCTGCAGCAGAGAGGTCTGGACAAGACTAGGGCCCGAGGACCTGAGCGAGGCCCCGCCGTTCTCACCTCACCACTTTGGAGTCCTTGCAGGCGATGTGCAACTGGAACATATCACGGCTCTCCACGCTGTCAATCATCCGGAGTGGGACCTGGAGAGGGAGGGCAGACTGGCGCTCAGGTCCCCCAACCCCCATCCACATCACTCCTCATCCGCCCCGGCCCAGATGCGGATGTATCAACAGAGGGAAGGAAACTGACATTTACTGAGGGCCTCCTAGGTGCCTGGTAACTGTGCTGGGTCCTCTACATATGTGACCCCAATTAATAATCACAAGAAACCAGAGGCAGGTGTTTTCACACCATGTTATTGAGGCAACTGCACCTCAGATGGCTGATTAACCAAGGTCACATAGTTGGTAAGTGGCACTCTTCCAACAAAGCCACTGTGCCCCTAGAAGGGCCGGCAACAGAGTGAGGGGAAAAGAGGGGAAGGGAAAATTAAGTGAGAGAGACAGAAAGACAGACCTGCCGTTAGAAGAAGGTTAGTAAGAAAAAGGAGGGAACCCCAACTCTTTGGAGACATGATCAAGTAAGAGCATTAGAGCAATCCCACCTTGAATTTCAGCAGGATTCTGCCTTGGGTGTGGGAGAACAAGACAGAAACTCACGTTGATGACAGAGTCCTTGAACTTGATATGCAGCCGGTAGTTGGAGATGGCAATGAGGGCATCAGCTGCGCGGCCCAGGAACTCCACTCCCTCACCCTGCAGCACTGTGAAGGGCACCTGCCAAGGGGCAGAGGGACCCTCAGTCCAGAAGTGAGTCACCCCTCCATCCTCCCCCCTCCCCAACCCCTGATCTGTAGGATCCCTCTGGAAAAGCTGGGCCAAGGCGGGACAAAAGTCCTCTCCACGGTAACAGCACCAGGCAACAGCTATACAGGAGAGCTGCCTCTCCTTCCCTGGGGCCAAAGCCTCCATAATGCACATACAGACAGCCTCCCCTACCTCCAGAGACTGAGGAGCAGGAAGCCAGAACTTCCATACTAGATTCCCCTTGGAGATGTTTGGGATGGGGGGAGGGAGGGGAGGATGCTTTTTAACCAGACAGAGAGCTCTACCCACCCTGGGCCCCCAACTCTTCCTTACCTGCAGATTCTCCTCCTCTTTCACTAGTTCCTTGGGGGGAAACAGATCCTTGGCTTGGATGTACTCCAGGCTGGGGGGCCCCTCCTCACCCTGTGGGGAAGGCCTCAGCCCTAAGTCACCAGGCTCCACCTGGCCCATCAGGTCTCATTCTGCTCCCCTCCCCTCAATAAACCCACATACACCCCATAACACACTTATAAAGGTTCTGGTCCCCAGAGAAGGTGAGAGAGACCTGGCTTGGGGGGAGGAGAGAAGTGGAGGGGGAATTCAAGCCTCTTAAGCCCAAGAGAAGAGTTAGGTCCACAGAGTAACTGGAAATCTGCGCTCCTCAAAGAGGGACTCTCCCATAGAACCAACAGTTCCCAAATGAAGGAGAGAAAACGAAGAAAAAGAAAGGCGATTGTAAGGGTTAGACAGAAGTGGGAATGGGAAGTGCTGCCCTGAGGAACAGGAACCAGGTGTGCAGCTGGTCACAGAGACGGGAGGGGACACAGGCCCCTGAGGCCATTCCACTAAGGCTTCAATCTGGTGGGTGAAGGAGACAAAGAGGAGTGGGTCGCGGGATTCAGTCCCATGCCTCTAGAGGGCCTTCATGGATGCTTTCAAAAGGAGGATGTGTTTTGGAGCTGAGCTTCTCTTCCAGTTAGGCCCACACTGCTAACAAGCCCCCACCACCTGCCAGGCAACCTGCCCTGCCTGCTGATCTGAGGGGAATTCCTAAGGAATACCCACAGCAAGCAGAAGTAACTCCTCTCCCAGCCACCAGGGAGAGAGGGAGAAAAGGGGATCCACGCGCCTGGGAGGAACCAGGAGACCCAAGGACAGCCAGGGGAGAGCAAGAGGAGGCCTGGCAGACACGGGGCGAGGGGAGGGGCGGGGAGGTAGGAGGGTGGCGGGGGACATCTGAGAGGACAGATGGGGGAAGCTGGGAAGGAGCATGAAGCCAGAGGGGGAGGAGGGGAGGCCTGGGAATGGTGCAGAGGTACGGAGGCCTGCAGAGGCAGATAGGCAAGGAAGATGGAGAAGAGAGGCTGTCTGGGGGACAGTCAAGGAGAAAAGGCTGGCGTATCAGGTGAGGGATGGAGTGTTGGAAGGGGGAGGGGACTGGAGCCAGGGAGACAGCGCAGACATCCAGTGCTCCCCGCCCAGCCCCCTAACATCCCAGTCGGCCTACTAGCCCCATCTCACATCCCCAAGCAAGGATGCAGCGGGTGGGCCCAAGATGGAGAGGCGGAGGTAAACGGATGCACCCCTGCAGGGCGGGGCCTAAAGATCTGCAGTCAAGGGCAGCGGCTTCAGGGCTAAGACGATGGGTCACAGAATTCCCATCCCCAGCCTTCGACAATCCCCGGCACCCGCAGATTAAAGCAAGTCCAAGAAAAAAAAGGGATTATATTCCCTCCCCTGCCAGGGCCCGTGGGAAGGGGGATGGGCTGAAATTCGGAATCACAAGGGCCGGCCCTGGGCGGGGCTGCGTGTGCAGCCAGCGTCGGGGTCCCGGGGCCCCCGCAGGCGGGGCCGGCACTTACGAAGCAGCTGAGCATGGAGCAGGAGACGCGGGCGGTCAGGCTCATGGTCGCGGGCGGTCTGGGCCAGCGCACATGTCCCCGGAGCCGCTGCGCTGCCCGCCAGTCCCTGGCGCCCGCCGCATCCCGGCTGCGGGGCCGGCCAGGTGCAGCCGCGGCGGCCAGGAGGCGAGCGCGGGCGGCGGGCTCCGCGCGGCTCCCGCGCGCCTCTCCCCTCTTCTCCACAATGGAGCGAGCCCAGCTCCGCCCTCCCGCCCGAGCGCAGAAGGGAGGGGAGCCAGGCGAGGGGAGCGCCGCGACCGCCAGGCGCGGGCAAGGCGGGGGCGGGGCGGGTCCCCGGGCCCCGCCCACAGCGCCCCCCGCCCCCGCCCCTCCCTCCCCGCCGCCCCCTCCGCGCCGTGGGAGCGCGCGCTCGGGGGACTTTTAGGGGCTCTCAGGAGTCTGGGCTGCGGGACTGCCCCCACAGACAGGGTAGGAGGGGACGGCGAGATCGCCTACATCTTTTCATTTCCCATCTTACCACGTGAGCCACCCCACACCACTCTTTCACACTTCTGTCCCCGCACCTTCCCCTCCTCTTTGAGTCCCCCCAGTGCCTGCTCTGATTCCCAAGATGGAGCTCACCTCCCTCCACCCCAGACCCTTTCCAGTTTCAAGGCTTTCTCCTTTCCCTCCAAAACCACCACTCACCATTACCCTACCCATCAGTGTCATCCAATCCCCTGAACTCACTAATCCCACTCCCGTTTTGCCTCTTAGAATGGACACTGATCTAGTGCCAGTTTGGTCACTGCACACTCCTGAAAGGGAAATTCTCTGGGTTTTTTATTCCAAGGCCCCTGCCCAGCCCTACTTCAGCTCCACCTCTCCCCTTGTTTCACATCCTCTGTCTTCTGGGTAAGAAAGTCCTTTTTGGAGAAGAAAGAATTTCTTAGGCTGGGAAAGAAAGGAGCTGGAACTATGGACCACAGAAGCTATGCAGAAACAAAACTCAAAACCCGAAGGCAGGGGGATGAAGGAAGTTGGGTAGAGGGCCAAAGAATAAGGGGCAGTGATTAAGAGTTTCAAAATGTCACCAAGAGTCACAGAAGGAAGCATTTGGAACCCCACACTCCCTGTCCCTGGTAATTTTCAGAAACCAGGGCTTTTGTTTGGGTGTTGGTCTTGGGGGAAGGGAAGAATAGGAGAAAAACCTGACATTTTATTAAGCATCTACTCTGAGCCAGACATGTTTCAAACATTATCTCACTAAAACCATTCAATTCCCGAAGAAGTCAGACTTCAGGCTTACAGAGAATATGCAATTCACCTAAAGTATTTAAGTGGTGGTGCTAGGATTCAAAAGTAGACCAGGCTGACTCTTTTCAGGGTATCACAGAAGAGAAAAAGGAGAGGGGTGATCAGTTGGTAGGGGCCAGGACCAGCAGGCTTTCCGAGAAGAAACCAGAACAATACCATGCACACCACACACCCACACATCTATGGAGGGAAAGAGCAAGTCCTCTCACCAACTGAATGCCTTGACCTGTCCCTAAACACAGGGGACACGTGAAAGAACTAAAGAGATTCAGCCAGAGCGAGGGCCTGGTCTGGACCTGGGCTTGCAGCTCCCCACTCCCTTCTCATCTCACTGCTTCCTCCTCCCAGCTCTCAGGGGTTAAGGGGTTCCCTGAACGTGAAAGAAGGGCAGTTACAGTTAGTGGAAATTTTATGGGAACATTATAGCGTACACACACACACATACACACATGCACACCACCCCCAGTGATATTCTGGGCACTTTGAGGGTGCTCTTCTGCTAAATATTCAGTCAGCTGTTGCCTATAGTAGCTTAACCGACAGCAGCACCTTGGAGCTAGAGAAGCCCCACAGTTTTACTGGACTCACTCCTGATACAGCATCCACAATATTCAAGGGACCCAGAAAGAAGTACAAGGATCTTGATAGAAAGGAGTCCTGGCTTTTTAGACCAGAACAGAGAGCTTCACCCAAGGACCAGGAGAAGCAAGGGAAGGGCCATTATGAAGAGCTAAGGGAGCCAGTGGTAATGTGGGGAAAGCATGGCATAGCACATGCTGAAAAAGACTTCTAGAGGCTTCCCCGTCCTAGTGCTATATATCGGCTGATGTTTTGCAACCTAAAGAAGCCCTAATTTATCTCCAGGGCAGGTGAACCTGTTTAGTTGCTGAACAGAGTAGCCTGGGGCTCAAGGTCCAGGAGGGGCGGGGCAGCTTCATGGAGAAAGACACAAGGATTACAGACAACACAGTGGTCTGAGGAAAGAGTACTCACCATTCTACCGTGGTGAGGGTCCTGGTGGCCTGCGTCTCACTGTAACAAGACAGAGAAACATAAGAGTAAAGAGCGCCATTAACATCACCATAGAATCAACAAATGTCAGACATCTACTCCTCAACTTCCCCACAACTCTTATTTGCCTCCCTCACAGAGAATCCAGCCTCTCCGTAAGTCACCATGCCAGACAGAGGCAATGGGAACTACACGGGGAGAAAGCAGCAAGTGACTCTGCAGGGCCTGAAGGCAGCCACAGAGTTCCAGAGCAGAACTCAAGGGTCCTGACGTCCAGTCCCAGAAAGAGAAGTAAAACACTCCGAACCCTGTTCTTTGTGGGAGAGCAAAAGAACTGCCAACTCTGAAGAGACAGAGGCTGCCCAACCAGGGCTCACTTCTGGCCCTGGTGAGAACATGAATCCACAAGAGCACTCTGCCAGCCTCTGAGTCTGGAGGTAGCACCCACCTGACCTGTTTGCTGGGGGCAGAGTCCAGAGCAGAGGACAGCAGGGAGGGGACCACAACCTGTGATCAGAAGGCAGCAGGTCTGGACATGTCCTGCTGTGTACTTAACACCAAGTGGGGTGCAGGTTAGTGGCAGGAGGCCACATAACGGGACAGAATCAAGCCAGTGCAGGCCTAAGAATCAGCACCTGTCAAATGGGCCCGAGCAAAAGAAATGTCAGGATGGGCCTCCTTGGCCCACTTAGGGAGCCGCTTAGGGAACCAGGCCCATGTTTCACTGACACTTTTCTTCATGCCTGCTCTCCGAGTGCAGGAGTGCAGCAGTGCCCCGCAGAAGGCTGCGGGGATAAAACTCTCCATCTGTGGCCCTACCCGCCTCCGTGATCACAGCCCACCTTTCCTCATGGGGGAGCCAGCAAGCAGCAAGCCAGAGGTGCTGCCTCACCGCCCACTGGCAAGCAGCCTCAGGGGAACGCAGGGAGGGAGAGACAGGACAGGCCTGGGAGGCCCAGGGTTCCCGGACCTAGGTGATCTGGCCACGGGGGGAGGGGGCCGGGGGGCGGGTCAGGCTGACAGGGGAGTCCAGGTGCCCAGGTTCTAGGGGCGGAGCCTAAAACTCGGAGGCGGAGCCCCGAATGACAGCAGGCGCGGCTCACGAAAGCCGGTGGGGCCGGGGCGGGGCCGGGCAAGACGCGGTCGTTGCGGTTCCCAGACTGGCAGTGCACGGGGCACGGTGACTCACCCAGGAGGCGTCCGCCCGACTCTCCGAGGCCGCGCTCTCACCACTTCCGTCTCCCGCAGCTGCGGAGGCCTCCCAGCTCCGACCCCAGCACGGTGCCCCTCTCCCCAGCCAATCCTGGCTCCGGCCTGTGCCCGCTCTGGCCAATAGCCACCCCAAGTCCCGCCCTGCCCCCATCACGCAGCCGCCGCCCTCACTCTTCATGCCGCTCATTGGTCAGGTGGGGCAGACGCCCTCCCAGCCTTTAGCCTATCGGGTGCCGGAAGACGAGACTGTACCTGGAGGGGGGAGGTGCGGCGCCGGAGAGGAGACACGACCAATGGGAAATCACAGCGCGTCCCTGCGGTAGCCAATGGGAGAGCAGCAAAAGGGGGGCTGCTGGCTAAGGCTCCAGGGGCCGGAAGTGGGGGCGGTCTGTCGCCTACTGGTCGCGCAATGGAAGGCGCAGCCTTGTAGCGACGCGGGCCTGACAGCCGCTTCCGGTGACCACCCCGCTTGCGGAGTTCGTCTCAAATAGATCCCCGGTGGCACCTCAGTTTATCCATGTTCCGTTTGGGTTCGCCGCGGTCATCCGTCCCAAAGCCAGAAGGGAGAGAAAGACCCCGAGCGCTAAGAGAGGAGGGAGGGCTGGGCCTGAGGCGCCGTCTCCGACTTCGCCTGGCGGGGGGGAGGGTTTCCCCTCTTCCGCACCTCGACGTGCCCCTCCAGCCCTCACTTGTCACCGGCGAGCCGACCCTGCTGTCCGTGATCCGAATGAATGGTGTCTTCCGTTTTGAGACACCTGAGAGGTAGGACTGAGACTACCACGAGCTCGCTGCAGCCTTCTGGTCTGTGAAGGGTGTGGGGCATAGGACTCTCGGGAGATCCAGCTCTTCGCTCCTCCCTTCCTCTCTCCCCCGGGGAGCCAGGGCAGGCCGCAGGGCGGAGGGTGGCCGCTGGAGGTCGCCGTGGCCCCGAGATACCACCAACCCGACAGAAATGGAGAACAGCTGCTTCAGATTCTCAACCGATAGCTTCCGTTCGGGAGTGGGCCTGAATGCTTTAATACCAGGCCCCGGGGCCAAAATGTCTCCACGTGTCTCTTATTCTATAGGACATTGGAACGTTTACTACATTTAGTACATTCCAGGAAAACTGGAACCTTAAACCTGTGTTCACTGCTTTAACTCCAAGGTTTAAAACGGTGTCTGCAACCTAGCAGATGCTTAATAAATATTTGTTAAATGAATACTGAGTTGTTCCAGGACGATGATTGTGCTTTATCCATTTCCAGCACTTCCTATAGTGTTTGGTGATTACAGGGGTTTCAACGTTTGTAAAGTGCTCTATCACAGGCTTCCTAGGGTACAGAGCTTAATTCTGCATATCCCTTCCCCCAAATCAGGGGAAATACAAAGTTGGGAGGCTGCATGCAATTAACACCATGTTTTCTCAAGGGCAGATATCAAATCCAAAACTTCTATGGGATTGTCAGTACTGTATGTGGGCAAGTTGAGGGGGGCTCCAGATAACAGAGGCTGGATAGATATGGTTAGGAAGATGGACAGGCCAGGCTGGATCCTGGGCACAGACTAAACCCTGTCATGGCAGGGGCAAGTTTTCCCCACTCTCCCTTTCCTACTAAAAGCCAAAAACCAGCACCCTCCTCCAGCAGCTTTTCAAAACTGGGTCCTAAGACCTTGGTTTCCATGAAATGGTAAAAATACAGACAGCGACACCAGAAGCCACCTATAGATTTGTTAAACTTTATTTCCTCTGAGTCTCTGGGGAGGCAGCAGGGATGTAAGGTGAAGTGGCAGTAGCTGCAGGGGCCTGAGCAGAGCTGGTGCCGGCATAGGCAGGACGAAGAGGCGGTGTTTAAATATTCAAAGCTGAAAGCCAGCTAATGGGTCTCCTTCATCTGTCTTTGGATTTTGTGCAGCATCTCCTGCATCCGCCGTAGCTGGAACAGGCACATGCATCAAAGTGGGGCCTTTCAGAGAGTCCTATAGATTTAGGGACGTGCCCCCAACCTCTAATCCCTTCAGCCAGGGCCTTAGTAGCCCTGAGGTGTGATGGAGTCCCTGGGTAGAACCACTAATCCACCAATCCAGGACCCAGATATGTACCAGGGCCAGGGATTGTCCTATTCCCAAACCAAGAGATACTGAGGTTTATGATTAAGCAGGGGTTCTCTCAGGCTGCCAACCTCTACCACCCCATACTACTCTCACCTCCTCATCTTTCTCTCGGATCAGCCTCTCGGTTTCTGGATCTGTCCCTGGTGGGACAGCAGGAATGGGGAAGTCGGTACCACTCTCTCGAGTCAGTTTGCTGAGGGGGAGGGAAAAGGGGGATTGGTAAGGCTAGGGAGACCCCAGCACCAGCTTGGATTGAGCCCAGAGCCTATAGAACAAAGGAAGGGCTTGGCCTCACCCAAGGCTGCGCTTGGGACCCCAGCCCTGCCAGCTCTGTCCTGGCCTCCGGCCATACTTGCGATTCCGCTCTTTCACCACCAGGCGCGTCATGCTCTGGATGCACTGTGCCCTGTAGTTCTCATAATGTGTCTCCCGCGTCACATCCTTCAGGTCCTGCATGTGAGTGCGCACCAGCATTGTCCTCAGCTTCACAAAGTCGCAGTGCCCTGGGTTTTCCACTGCATAGCAAGGCGAGGGGTCAGCCGGGGGCATGGATAGAGGAGAACCATTGAGGGCAAGGAGATACCCTGGTCACAAGCTCAGTGCTTTACCTTCCACGATGCCCCAGGGGTAGAGCCGGCCCCGAACTCGCCGCCCTCTGGCCTCTACCACAGTGTTGCTGCCAATTACAGCAAATGGGATGCTTTCCTGGAAGAAGTTAGGGGTGTTTGTCAACACTCCCTGTTCTCACCTGTTCCTTTCCACCTGTATCTTCATCTTCTCTGCTTCATTCTAGGAAACCAGGGTCCTCTTCCACCCCCAATAGCCCACCCTTATATAGAATTCTACTTCTCGCTTCTGCCCAGAAGAAACAAGATGGGAAAGGGATGCCCTGGGGTGGCCCCACCTTTAGGGCTTGGTCCTGTAATTTGAAGTCCTCATCCTCATCAGAGTCACAGTCTGGGAACTGGTAGACCTTGATTCCAAAGTGCTCAATCTCCTCCCGGATCTGGCAAACACATGAGGGGCCCATAGTTCTGGGGTCCCCATCCTTTCCAGAAGCCCACCTGTTCCCCTCCCCCACCAGCTTCCCTCACTTTGCGTTTCTTGTGCTCCACTTCAGGAGGTGTCAGTGTGTCCGCCTTTGCCAAGATAGGCACGATGTTGACCCGCTGATGCAGGGCCTTCATAAATTCAACATCCAATGGCCGGAGCCTGGGGAACAGGAATCTGTGACCACCTGCTAGTGGCAGCCCTGCCCCTGGTGCTCTCGGCCTGTTCCCTTGGCAGCACCCGGTGGTGTCAGGAGCCTCAGGCTCAGACCATACCCGTGGCCGAAGGGCGAGATGAAGTACAGGCAGCAGTGCACCCTGTTGTCTTGGATGTTCTTGCGGTTCAGGCCACTCTCATCTCGGAAATACTGCTCAAACTGCTGGTCGATGTATTCTGCCACAGGCTTCCAGCTGGGGCAGGGACAAACAAGCAGAGACACTGGGAGTGAGGGCTGCCTAGTGAGCTCTGGGACTGCAAGGAGCCCACACCCTGAGCAGTCTTTTCAAGACTTTGCTATTCCCCCAATTGCTTTCTAACATCTTCAGGGAGGTACCCAGGTGGGACAGGGGTGCATCTCAAACATCCCGATAGAAAATCAGACTAAGCACAGAGGCAGAGGTCAATAAATACTAGCTTGATGAGAGGAAAGAGCCCAGGTGACCAAACAAAGCAGTAAGACTAGTAAGGTGCTGGCAGGTGAAACCCAATTGGAGGCAAGGGCAGCCCTAAGTCAGGTTCACAGTTCAGCCTTAGAGCCTTTGTTCATGGAGTTTCATCTTTTGCTTCACCTCTCCAAGCTCACTCCATCCAAGAACCATCTCTTTGGGACTTGCCTGGTGGTGCAGTGGTTAAGAATCCGATGCAGGGGACATGGGTTCGATCCCTGGTCCGGGAAGATCCCACATGCCTCTGAGCAACTAAGCCCGTGCACCACAACTACTGAGCCTGTGCTTTAGAGCCCTCGAGCCACAACTACTGAGCCTGCATGCCACAACTACTGAAGCCCACGTGCTGCTGCAACTACTAAAGCCTGCACGCCTAGAGCCCATGCTCTACAACAAGAAGCCACAGCAACAAGGAGCCTGCGCACCACAACAAAGCGCAGCCCCTGCTCGCCGCAACTAGAGAAAGCTTGTGTGCAGCAACGAAGACCCAACGCAGCTAATAAATAAATAAATAAATTTATAAAATAAATAAAAAAACTTTAAAAAAGGAAGCTTAAATTAAAAAAAAAACCATCTCTTCCATGAAGGCTCCTGTGACTACACCAATGCACCCTGCACACTGCTCTCCCCTTCCCTTCACCACACACAGAGGTTTATATATAGATATAGATATTCAAAAATATAGTTTTGAATATATATATTCAAGAACCTCAGTTGTCAAGTCTCTTGCTCTTCTGTTACTGAGTTTAATCCTCACTGACAGATGCCCTGAGAGGTTATAAGCATCACTATTCTCATTTTATACATGAAGAAGCTAAATCCAGAGCAGCTAAGAGACTTAATCCAGATCATTTCAGCTCGCAAATTCTCTACCCACCCAAGTGCCTGGCCTTCTGACTCCTAGTTGAGTGTGTTTGCCACCACACTGCCTGACTCATTTACTAACTTAAGTTTTTACTTGATTGACACACATTAGAGACCTGCTGCCCCCCCCCCCACTCCCCACTCCCACTTCCATTAGACTATAAGCCTCCCAGTGCCGAGGATTATTCATACTTGTTCTGCATCCCTTAAAATGTCCAGCGCGGGGACTTCCCTGGTGGCGCAGTGGTTAAGAATCCGCCTGCCAATGCAGGGGACATGGGTTCAAGCCCTGGTCTGGGAAGATCCCACATGTCTCAGAGCAACTAAGCCTGTGCGCCGCAACTGCTAAGACTGTGCTCTGCAACAAGAGAAGCCACCACAGTGAGAAGCCCGTGCACCACAACAAAGAGTAGCCCCTGCTTGCCACAGCTAGAGAAAGCCCGTGTGCAGCATGAAGACCCAATGCAGGAAAAAAAAAAAAAAAAAGAGTAGAGACAAATGTAAGCAAAAAAAATGTCCAGCACAGGCTGGACACCTAGTCTGTGCTCAATAAATTCCTGCTGGTTGACGAAATGAGTATATGTGGTGCTGCACTGTAAACTGTGAGGTGCCAGGTCAGTGAAATTATTATTATTATGGAAGGTAAGAGGAGGTAAGCAGACTGACTGAAGGAGGGAGTGATACTTGCTAAAGTAGAAAGCAGGTGCTGGTTGGGGCTAGAGTTTCAGGACAAGTCCAGTTTGCTGAGACACATTCCGAGATCAGGAAGGGTGATGATGACATGGAGACCACCTCAATCCAGCAGGAATATTTACAGAGACCACGCACCATGTACTCGCACAGTGCTGTGGCAAGAATACAAGAAGTGGCCCTACCCTCAAGGCTCAGACCATGAGGTTGAAGAGGAACCAGTGTGCTGAGCCGAAAGTCACATGTTGTAATGACGGAGCATACACGGGGGTGAGGGGTTCAAAGCACAGAGACGTCTGTAAGGGTCTGATCAGTCTGGGAGGCAATTATCCAGAGTCAGCTTCCTGGGCGTGTGACCTGTGCAGTCATACAGGGGCCCTGCACTCAGAGGGGCCCACATTTGGTTTATTCTCTGCTGTGGGCATCTTGAAATTCTTAATCATTTTGAACAAGAGACCCCACACTTTTCTTTTGCACTGATCCTGCAGTTGTTGTCTTCAAATTCATGAGGGTGATGTACACAGCCCTGTAAAAACTGTAAGTTTTTAATGCACATTCACGTGCATCTTTCTGGGTTGATTTTCAGATCAACTGGGTGAGGTGGTAAGGCCAGCATTTTTCAGTTGAAGAAATGGGAATGTGGTCATTTGCTCAAGGTCATGCCATTACTAAATGCTGAATCAAGATCTGAACTCTCGGTCTAGGGGTCTCAGCACCACCCTGCCTAACCTCCTCATCACAGGTACCACCTTTTCTCCCCTCTTTATCACCCGTTCTCCTCATCTGCTCACTTAGGTCTGATCATTATCTAAGCATCCTTCAAGTTCCTGAAAAAAATGTCAGGGATAATTGGGGTGGGGGTTAGCAAAACCATCTTTTCTTTCAGCAGGTAGCCTAGAGGGTGCCTGGAGTTTAAACAGTTCTACCCACACTTTCCCTTTGCCTCTTCTTTCTCCCCTTCATCCCTCCCTCCACACACTCTCACCCCTTTAATAACTTGCAACACCGAAAATGTTGCTGGTGAAAGGAACCAAGGAGGGAGGGTGACTGTTTTTGAGCACCTACTATATGTCAGGCTCTGTGCTACATGTTTTCACACGTTTGCTTTCCTGAGGCTCTTGTTTCCTATCTGTGTCCTCATCCCCATTCTAGATTATAGGTCAGCATCAAAGGAACATCAGAGATCATCTATTCCAAGGCTTTCCCTCACATGTTACAGAGGAGACAGCTGTCCAGTAAGGGTCAGTGGCATGCTGGAGGGCACAAACCCCTCCCTCCTGGCAGTCGTGGGTGTGTC
Source organism: Hippopotamus amphibius kiboko (assembly GCF_030028045.1). Lineage (NCBI taxonomy): Eukaryota > Metazoa > Chordata > Mammalia > Artiodactyla > Hippopotamidae > Hippopotamus > Hippopotamus amphibius. Next base: position 25,811,511 of record NC_080202.1, on the reverse strand, counting down.
TGTGCCTGTGTGCGCCTGTGCACAGGGGTTGTGCCTGGTCGGACGTACCACTCTGTGTTGTTGACCGCATCCCCAAACCCTGGTGTGTCCACGATGGTGAGCCGCAGCCTCACGCCCTTCTCCTCTATGTCCACTGCGTGTTTAGTGATCTCCACCGTTTGCATGATCCGCTCTGGAGAAGGGGAAAACTGAGGCCAGGGCAAGGGCAAGGACCTGCCCAGTCAGGACACACCGCCCACCCCACCAGCTCTGCTGCCCAGCCTGCCTCACCCACACTGCCCCCCTTCCCGCCCCTGGGGCTGCCTGGGGGCCTCTTCTCTGGGAACCAGCAAGGAGCACATTTCCCAACACAGGAAATGCCGGTGGCTGTTGGCTCTGGCCCCAGCCTCCTCTCTGCTCCCGGCTCTTTTCTTGGATTCCTGAAATCCTTTGGGGGTCAGAGACTCAGTCCGAGGGCAGGATTCTGGTCCCTGCCCTGCTTCGGCACCCAAATCTTTAGGGAGCTGGCTGGTGGGCTGCCAGGCTAGATAGGCCTACAGAGAGATGCTGGCAGTCTCTCTAAGAAGCCATGCTTTCCTGCCTGCTGGGGAAGGCCCCATCCCCCAGATCCTGGAGTGAGTTTGATTTCCCAAGTCAGCTCCGCCTGCCTGTCTTCGTGCTCCTCTCCTTTCCTTACCTTCAGCACTGAGGAGTTTCCGGTCCCGGTACAGATCAGTGAGGAAGAGGCTATTGACGAGAGTAGATTTCCCCAGACCAGACTCTCCTAACAGGGGAGAGAGGACAGAGGCACCAAATCAGATCTATAACCAAGAGGAAACCTCACCAGAACAAGGTGTAGGGGGCAGCTGCTTTCTTATCTAATTGGGAAAAGACGAACCAAACCAAAGCAGAGCTGGAAGGAAGCAGAGAGAAGAGTTCATCCAGCCTTCTCATTTGAAAGAGGCCCAGAGAGGATAAGAGATTGCCCAAGGTCACACAGGAAAAGGCAAAGGCTAGAAAACTGAGGGTTAAATGTTCTTTGTACCTCATCACTGCCCCCTCCCCCCCAACATATATATATTTTGGCCACCTGTGGCTCCCAGCTATTTTGCAAAAAGGCACATCCACCTGCTGTTTTTTCCTGCCCTACCCATACCCGCACCGCCCCCACACACATATATATCATCCCCACTTGAAACACCTCCTGCCCAGCCCAGCCCTGCCCCTGCTCTACCTGCCACCATGAGGGTAAAGTCAAAGCCTTTCTTCACGGACTTTCGGTGGACTTGATTGGGAAGGGTGGCAAAGCCCACATACTCCTTGTCATCCTAGTGGAGGAGAAGGCAGAGTGCATGAGGGCAGAGGCAGAAGGACCCCAGGACCCAACACCAGCCTTCTCCCCGCCTCTTAGGTCTTTGCCCAGCCTTAAAGGAGCAGTGCCAGACTCCTTTGAGGCCCCATCTGGGGCTACCAGCTGGGCTCTTGTCCCTGCTGATGCTGTCCGTTTCCAATGTACCTGGGGGGGCGACACCACAGAGCTGGGGCCAACACAGGACAGAGAGGCTCCAGCTCAGCACACACACGCGTGTGCGCGCACGCACACACACACACACCCTTGGACTCCCTCTGCTCCCTCCCTGGGTCCTCCTGCGCCAGCCCCCTGAAAGGCAAAGGCAGGGCGGGAGGCTCTACCTCAGAGGAGTCATAGGGATCGAGCTTGCCCCACGGGCTGCGGGGCCGGGCTGAGGGGCTGAGGGGGGCTGAGGCAGAGAAGCACTGCTGGCTGTCAGAGGGCTGGGGCCACGAGGGGGGTCTGAACTCCAGGTCATCCTGGCAGAAGTCTGAGGCCTGGGGCCTCGGCTCCAGGATTTGGGGCCTGGACACCCAGGTCTTGGCCTCTGGGTGGTGGTAGGTCTCGCTTCCTGGGAAATCCTTCACGAACTTGTTCAGTTCTGCATCATCCGTGTCCTCCAGAAAGCGCTTGATCTGAGGGGTGGGGTGGGATGGCGTAGGTGGGTAGGTGGCAGGAAGGGAAGAATGAAGGAGGAAGACAGGAGAAGGCGAGAGGGAGAGAGGAAAGCACTCGTGGTTAGGAGGGAAAGAAACTGCACAGGCAGCCAAGCTAGAGGAAGCACTCACCACCCCTCCCTCATCTGCTCACACGCCTCCTTGGTCGGAGGGTCCGAGACACCAGGAAAGGCCCGGGGGTCCAGCAGCAGCCCCGGGCAGCCCCCAGAGCCCTAGCAACGGCTCTAGGGCACTGAGCAGCCCCGTCCCGATGCTCCCTCTAACAGGGTGCTTGTCGAGGTTGCCCTTCCAAGCCAGGACCAGCGACTGCCCCAAAGGCCAGGAGTCAGGCTAAACGAGGGGGAGTAGACAGAGGCATTAGAGCTGAGAGGAGAGTGTGGCTCAGGACTTGAGGAGCGTGCAGACAGTCAGAATGGGGTAGGGGCAGGAGGGAGTGCGGGAGGGGCAGGAGGGAGTGAGGGAGGAGAGGAGGGAGCTGCCAGCCCCAGGCAGATCAAGAGCCAGCAGAGGGCTCCTCGCCTCTGGTCACTGCAGTGGGTCACTGCAGTCGCTGCGCTCTGAGACTGAGGTACACTCTACTGGAGGTGCTCACTCCCCAGGGCTCACTGCCCAGAGCTCAATACAGCTGACCTGAGCCCCCCCTCCCCAGACACGGAGCCACACAGAGCCTGAGCCTGGGCCCCAGGAGCAAAGGGGAAACCTGCCAGTGGACGCTGAGTGTGGGTGAAGGGGAACTGGGAGGAACCAGGGATGGGAGGATGGGAGGACACTGCTGACAGCCCCCAGCTGTGAGGGACGTATGGAGGGAAGCACCCCCAGCTGCCCCTTTCCCCGTGCATAGGCTTCAGCTGGCAGTGCAGGAGGGGGTCTGGGTCTCAACTGTGTAGGCAGGGGGTGGCTGGCTCCTCTGCGAAGATCTGCTCCACTCCATCTCCAGCTGGGAAGACAGGCTGCTTCCCCGCTACTCTGGCCCTCAGCTCTAGACCCTGAAGCTTCCCCCTTCTCCCCTTTAGGGACCAGCCCCCTCTGTGGAGTGCCTGGTGGTGCTGGGCTCAGCGCTGCCTCACAGCACCCACATGCCTCCCCCAGACAATGGACAAGGGCCGGCTTCACAGGCTGACTCACCCTCTGGGAAGCGGCCAAGCCAGTGGGGGCTACCCCAGACCACTGCGGAGTCCCAGCCAGGGTGAGGGGAGATGACATGGCCACCGTCTTCCTGCAGGGCCCCGCTTCACAGAGCGAAGACCTGAGGGACGTGGTCACGCTGCCAGGTTTATGCAGAGGGAAGGGACTAGAGGGGGAGGCTGGGGGGGGACGTCCCCTAAAAGCTACTTCCAGGCTGTCACCTCTCGAGTCCCCACAACTGCTTATAGACATAGCCTCCAGGGCTTGGCTGGACAAGAAAAGGGGCCTTTTAGCCTGAAACTGGAACCCGCATGTAGGGGCCAAGTGGCCAGAAGAGACGGTCCTGAGGTAAGCCTGACCCAACAGGCCTTTTCTCACCCATAATATTTGTGGGGGTCAGTGGGGTGACCATACATCCCGGTTTATGTTAGTTGTCCTAGCATAATTGCCCCTTTTCACTCTCAAAAGTGTCCCAGTTTGGATGATTAATTATATGGCAACGAAGAAGGGATGGGGCTGAAGGCGTGGGGTGGCAGGTCTTGTTTTCTGGCACCTAAAGAGGCTGGGGAATTCGGGGAGATCCTGCCCCTCTGCACAACCCCACAGTGACCCAGCAGTTGATCTGGGGGTCAGGCTGAGGGTGGGAGAGAGAAGACTGTGCTCCTCCTGGTTTCCCCAGGGGCACTGAGCAGAGGGACAGCAGGGAAGGGAGAAGGGAAGGCACTGATGGAGACCCCCAGCTCCCACAATCCTCCAACAGAGCCACCAGGAATCCAGCACCACGCTCCCTACCAGTGAGCTGCTCAGCAGCATGGAAGGGCCCACAGGGGCTCCAGACAAGGAGTCAGGACACCAGGGGCCTCATTTCCTGTCTGTCCTTCCCTGCCCCCAGCTCTGCCAGTGACCAAATCATTTTCTGACTTTGAGCCCCAATCCCAGCCAATGCAGGGGGAAGACAGGGCAGGTCCACCCAACTCCCAGAGCAGCAGCTTACCCCAGCTTCAGTCCTGTCCTCAGGGACAGAACTGCCTTGCCATCCCAGTGAACGGTCCATGTCCCACGCTTCAGACTCCCTGTCAGCAAGCTCTAGGTCTAATTATATCTCCCAGGCAAAGTTCCTCACACACAGAAACAGCCTGGTCTTGATGCTCTTGTTATAATCCAGCGTCCTGACTTGCTCCTTTCCCTTTCTCTCTGACCCCCCTGTCTCTGTCAGGGGCCAAAAGAGCCTGTGGAATGTCCTTCCCCACCCCCTCCTCCTCCCTTCCCTTGGCTCCCACCCTCCGAGGACAGCTCAGCTGCGGCAGGATCACTCGTTTTCTCTGCAGTCCCCTCCTCCTCTGATTGGCTGCCCCATGACGCCTGCCCGCTGCCTACCCCGGTGGGCATAGCACCAGCCTCCCAAGTCTGTCTGCAGCAAAGGCTCTTGATCCACTTGGCCTCTCCAGTTAACCCCCAAGGACAGCGAGGCCTGTCAGAGGGCTGAGACCTGTCCCCAAGGTGACCTGGCCCATTGGTATATGGGGCAGCCACCCAGGAGACTCCATTCCCAAAGGATTCCAATCTCTCTCACCTTAACTTCAAGCAGTGCCGAAGTAGGGTGGGGTGTCCTATAATCCCCTGGGTATGGGGCATAGGTTCTCTTGGGAATGGCCCCACTTTTCTTTCCAGCGTCCCTTTGTGTTCTCCCAGCAGAGAACCACACTGCCTTCAGAAATGTGCCCTTAGATTTCCCTGCAGAGGGCCCCAGCCACAGAGAGGACTTTGCTACAGGGACTCCTCGCATCCTGGGATACCTGACCTCTGACTCATGGGGACCTGTATCACTTCCATCACCCCATCACTTTCAGAGAGTCAGCAGGGGAGCTGCTAACACTTGGTCTCTGAGGGGCATGAGTTCAGGTCAAGGAGAGGCTGGCATCCCAGAGGCTTCAACAGTTGCCGAGTAGGTAGCAGGCAAATTGAGAGACCTAACTGGAAGTGTGCAGATGGAGCACTTGACTAGGAGTCAGGAGGCCAGTGTTTCTGGCTTGGCTAGAAATACGCTTTGTGATTTTGAATAGTGTCTTAATTTCAGGGCCTTCATGTCCAATTAAGAATGGCTCTTCCTTGCCTGCCAGGAAGGCTGAGGAAAGAAAGCACTCCCGGATGACAGATACCTCAAGCTGCTTTGAACCTGGGGAGAAGAAGGTACATCTCAAGTCACAGGATGGTTGTTAATGTTAGCTAAGTCATTCTTTTTTGCAGGCCAATTAAAACCTTCTGGAGCTCCTGGGCTGGGGAGCTCCTGGTCTCCCCACTTGGCCTCCAAAGCAGCTGGGTCCCTGATCTCCTATCACATGAAACAGTCAGCCTAAGGACTGGGCTGGCTTGAGGGCAAGGGCCGGAGGCTGGGGACTCTGGTGGCGACGGGGTGTCTTTAATTACAGAGGAACAGGGTGGCCTCAGCCAAGCTGAAGCACCAAGACCTCAGCTGAACTGAACTTAGTGTGTGGCAGAAAAAGCCCCTCTTGGCCCCTGCACTAGGGACACTTGGCTTCCATCCCTGGTACAATCATTCTGTCCATCCCCATGTGGGGAGGAGAATGGGGGCAGGGATAAAGGCAGGCACCACTTGGCCTCTCCCAGGAACCCCCCATTGGGGAAGGTCACAGTGTCACCAAGACTTCCTGGACAAGACTTGGGCCTCGGCCTGGACACAGCTTGAGAGAGAAGAGCCCAAAGGGTGGCCTTTCCAGACCTGGAAGCTTCTGATTCCACAGGGCCCAGGGAGTTCCTTTCTGGAGGCTGCCCACAGCCAACATCCTGCCCCACAGGCTGGTCACGGATCTCCTCCTGCTGTAAACAGCCTGTGCTTCCCAAGGCAGAGGGCAAAGGCTCAGGGGCTTCCAGACTGGGAGGAGAAGCTGGCACAGGGCCTGGAGGCCCTGACACCCAGCATAATGTGTTTGTGTCAGGCTCTGGCAATGATGACAGGAAAAGAGCTGGCACTTTCACAGCCAAACATCAAAACTTCCTACCTGGGGGGTCTCCAGGGAGGTTGGCTGGGGTTACTGTTTCTCCTCCCATCCCAGGCAGCTGGCAGAAATGAGTTCCCGCCACCCCCCGTCACTGCAGAGGGACCTGGTTTTTTTTTTTGGCGGGGGGGGGGGGTAGGTTGCAGCAGTAGGAAGAGTCCCCATGGTTCCTGTCTCAGAGGCAGAGGGAGATAGCTGGTCCCACAGGGCGGGATGATGGCTGGGCCTCCCTCTTTCAGAGGTTCCCCGGATAGAGGGTGCTGTGGCAAGCGCCGAGGAGCAGCCCCTTGCCAGGCTGTGGGAAGGACGGGCCCAAGCGCCTCACCATCCCTCCTGGGGAGGCAGGCAGTGCTCGTGGGCCTCCTGGGTGTTTTCCAAAGGAAGTTGGTGCTGGTCGCTGAGCCCAGGGTAGGTGGTGAGGAAGGGTCACCCAGGTAACAGCTGACCCAGGCAAGGGCGGGGACCCTCACCTCCGCCCCTGCGTGACTCGCTCACCTCAGCCCACCTGCGCGTCTCGGCTGGCGCCCCCTCCCCACCCAGCACGGACCCACCCCTTCGCCGTCCAACCGGGCGGCACCCCTGGGGCCGGGGCCCATTCTGTGTCTGCTCGGATCAGGAGGAGAAACTTGGGAGCAGCGACGCAGCGGCGTCCACCAGCAGCCTGTGCCCGCGGCGGGCGACAGCGCCTCCCGCCCCGCACAGCCGGGGCTGCGGCGCCGCGGGTCTCAGCGAAGCCGCCTGGGAGCGGCGGGCCCTGCGCGCCCGGCCTTGCCCCGCGCCCGCCCGCCTTACCATGGCTGCAGCCCGGGCCGGGCCGGCTCCGCCTGGACAGCGCCCGAGCGACCCGCGGCCGGAGCTGCGTGCCGACCTCGCCACACCGCCTGCCCCCGCCCGCCGCCGCGAGAGCGGACCGGCCGGGGGCGGGGCCCGGCGGCGGGGGCGGGGCGGGGCGGCCCGGGGGCGGGGCCTGCACCTCTGCGGCGCGGGATGCGGCCGCAGGCTGGGCAAGAGGCCGCCGGCTGCCGGTGGGCCTTAGTAGCTCTTGACTCCAGAGGCGGGGTGCGCAGAGACGCTCGAGACAGGGCGTCGCTGGTCACCTGGCTCTTTCCTACTCTGCCTCTAAGGGGTGGCCTGCCCAGGCAGCGCAGCACCATGGGGCGCTTGAACAAGTCCCCAAAAGAAAAGGAAGGGCCCACCTGGCATCCCCAGGAGAAGAAGGCTTTGGAAGGAGAGGGGTGTTTGCCCTAGGGGTTGGAGAGAAACAATTGGTTACCCCGGAAAGGACACAAGGTCTGTGGGAATTGAACCCAGCTGATGTCCAAGTTATGAATGTCCACACCCTCTGTACACCTCCTAAGGTGGGGCGTCGGACAGTCTCCACCTCCAGCCAAGCTGGGAAGAAGAGACAGGAGGTTCCCTTCGTGCAGGACCCTAGATTAAAGATTAAGGAGGATTTGCTGCATAAATTATCCTGGGATCATCTGCAGGAAGAGTGGAAGGGAGAGGCTGAGTGGCCTTTCCGGGCCAGGGAAGCCTTGCCTGGGGCCGTGGAAGGTGGGGAGGGCCTCAGGAGAGGCTATGCTGGGCAAGCAGGTGAGATGCTGTGGGGATAGATGCCCCAGTAGCTTTAGAGGCATTAGAGGCTCAGAATGGTCAGCAGCAGCGAGGAGAAAGTAGATGCTTAGGGGGTGGGGAGTTGGTGGGGATTTCCTGAGCTAATACAGGTCTGAGCTGGTCAAGCTTCTGTAGAAGTTTCCAAAGCATGCCCCTCCCTGACTTCCATGAGTCCTCCTCCAGGGCAGACTGACTGGCCTGAATACACTTTGGACAAAACTGACGCCACAGGCATGGCCCCCCTCTATTTGTAGAAGTGCCAGAGGCCTGCCTACACTATTTGGTCTTGGTTGGGATCTGTCAAACCTCGGGAGGTGGGGGGGGCGGTGTCTGGGTACCACAGGTTCAGAAAGCATGGGGCTGCCATTGAATATCTGGCAATGGTGGGCTGGAGGATGGAGGGGTGTCATTGCTTAAAGAAGACAGGGAATTCATGAGCCAGCAAGTCGAGGAGAAAACTTCCTTGCTGGGTGACCTCACTTCACCTCCCTAGGCCTCAGTTTCCACACCTGAAAATGAGGGGATTAAACAAGGCTAGGGCCCAGCAGCTTGGCTCCAATGAGAGGCAACCTCTGAAGGTATAGGAGGTTCCTGGAAAAGGCCCAGGGTAGATCAGGAGATTTGAAGCTGTACTCAGGAAGTGTCTCCAGAGAGAAACCAATGGCTGCTGGAAGTCTGCAGAAGCAGCAGCACTTGCTGCTATCAGACCCAAATGTCAAGTTCAGGCTCACAAAGCCCCGCTGTTGGGAACTAGCTGCAGGCCGCTAGTCCTCATGTGCACACTCGTAAGGATACCTCTTGGGTACTTCAGTCTGCGAGACCTGGGCTGGGGGTGCTGGGCCCAGGGGAGAAAGCCTACATCAAGGAAGACAGGCCCCATCACAAAGCCTTGTTTTCCACAATCATAAGGTCCCTCCTTCCCCCCGTTCTGGCTGCTGCCCAAGCGTGGACACAGACACATCTCAGCTAGCAGCTCATCCTCAGCTGCAGCTGGAATCCCAGCTCTGCTCTGGCACTTGCAGCCCAGACACCAGAGAGCCCTGTGTTTCCTAAGGCATGTTGGTGGCAGCTTGCTTTGAAGGAAGTGAGGCCCCAAGAGAGGCTAGAGACCATGGAACTCATCTCTAAGCCAAGAATCCTGTGGTCTTGATGGTCACAGGCCCAACATAAAGCATGGGCTGGGGAAAATAAAAGCCTAAGATAGGCTCTGGGTCACTCTACCTACACAACCGCACCTGGTAACCCTGCAGCAATTCAGGGGTCTCCACGAGAACTTGGCCTGGTGATAAGTCTCCATGCCAGCTTTGGCAATTAGCTCACTGCCTGAAGGTCCCTTCCCCTCCCTGTGCTTCTGTTTCCCCCATTGAAAGAGAGGACTGTTCTACCCTCAACTCCAGCTCTCATGTTTTATGTTGGGACAGGTAGAGTGAGACACTTGGGCAGAAGCAGGGCCGAGATATAGCAGCCCTTGTGTGAGTCACTAACCACTGAGGGCTCTGTGCCACCTCCAGCCAGCAGGTGGCCTGGCCAACCCTGCCTCAGTGCCCCTCAGCTCTTGGAGCTCTGGCTCTCTCTTGAAATTCAACATCCCAGGAGTCCCCTGGTGGACTAGTGGTTAGGATTCCGGGCTTTCATTGCTGGGGCCCAGGTTCAATCCCTGGTGGGGAAACTGAGATCCCGCAAGCCATGCAGGCAGAAAAAAAAAAAGAAAGAGACAGAAAGGAAGGAAGGAAGGAACGAAGGAAGGAACGAAGGAAGGAAGGAGGGAAAGAAATTTAACAACCAACATCCCATCAGTCATTGATGTCCTTGGCTAGAGTACAATTTCCAGGGCACTGCTGGGGTGAGGTATTCCAGCCAAGTGTCTGGAGAGTGGACACTTATCTTGCACAGAGTGACTCTCCTGGGAAACTCACATCAGCAACCACAGCCCCAGTCTGCTGTCCTGGGCTCCCTCTGCTTAGGTCAGGCTAACATGGTCTTTATGGAAAACCTCCTAGGCCCCCCTCCACTGGCTCTTTCCTGCCCACCCATGGGTGAAGGGTACATGGCACAGTGATGGCAATCAAGGCTGCTGCACTTGGGCCAAGCCAGGGCCCATGTTCAAAGTCAAGAATAAAGAGTAATTACCACCAGAAATCAGGATTTCAGATCTGCCTGGCTAGCAAAGGCCACTTTTGCCTCTTGGTAGCAGTTTCCCTCAAGTGGTGCAAGAGCTAATAGTACCCCCACCCCAGAGGTGTTGAGCCAGTGATGATATAGTCAGAGAGCCCTGGTGGAGCCAAAGGTCTATCACTGGGTTGTGTCTTTCAAGGAAACCTTAGCCAGTCTGTCCAGCAAAGTCTGTGCAGAGGCAAGAAACTAAAATACGCTAAGCCTCACTCCTTCCCTTATTGCTCCCCCATGTCCCATGATCCGGGGGCAGGCATGAGATGTGGGTGGCAAGGGCAGAGAACACGGTGTTTCCTGGCACCTGTGGAACAGCTGCAGCAAGGGACAGTTCCAGAGCCAGCAGGGGGATAGAAGCCAGCCAGAGGGCCCTTCCAGCATCCTCTCTGCAGCAGGGCAAGCACAGGAGGCTCAGGGATGGAAGGGACTTACACACCTCCTAATGCCACTATCCACTGCATGTCTGACTCCCTTCAAGGCCCCCTCCGTTGACCTTCCAGTCTCTGCTTGAATATCTTCCATGGTCAAAACTCACTGACTCTAACAACTGCCCTTCAGTCTTTGGGTGGTGAATTACCAAGGTCTTCATTATACTGAGTCAAAATCTGTCTCCTCATGGTCTTTACCCTCCAAATGCCTCCATGCTAGAAGCTTTGCTGACTCATTGCCCTGGACTTTGTTTGTCCTTTGATATTCACTTCCTTTCAAGTGACCCATCCATGCATTTTTCTCTCCAAATTAACCACGAGCCCCTCAAGGACAGGGAGCGTGTTTTCTATTTTAACCTCTACTCACTTCAACTCAGCAAATATGTCATGTGATGTCTGCATGGGTGATCAGGCCTCTGCCCCCAGGAGATGTCTGATCAATATGGATTGACTGAGAGGATTCATTGATTAGTTTCCACTCTGATTTTGGAGTACAGACAAGCCTTGAGGGCTCTGGGCTTCGCTGACCCATAACCTGCCCTTCATTCTGGCTGTTTACCAGCTCACACCCACCTCCCAGCCTCTCCGTTCAAATGCAGAGACACAGATGTTACCCGCCCCCCCCCCCGCAGTCCCCCCCCCCGACCAACTACAACCTTTCCTCTCACAATTCGTGATATCTAAAGGTGCTGCTGAAATATCACAAAGTTATCTTCCAGAAATATGTGACTACAGGAAAAGGGTTTCTACACCACATATGAACCCCTGGGGCAAAATGCTCCCTAGAGCGCTGCAAGCATTGATGAGCAGCTCTGGGCCTCGGTGTCTCCATCTGTGAAACAGGGAGAAAAAGTCCACCTCAGAGGCTTGCTGTGAAGATTCTCTAAGGCAACACACTTAGCACTGGTATAAGCACTAAAAATGAATGGTGGCTATTAGCTAACACCAAAATTATCAACCCCAAACCAGCAACTGTCAACTGTGACTATTTCAAATGCCTTCCCTCCAAAGAATTAGGCACGTGCATGTGTAATGGGTGGAGAGGGAGTCTAAAGTGACATTGGAATGACCCTGCTGCCACCCACTGTGGAGTCAGCTTCTCCAATTAGACACCGCTCCATCTCTAGAAAACAGGTCTCGGCTTCAGACTTACTGAACCCGATTCCCCAAAACAGCCACTGTTGAGACCCCTGGAGTTAGATGACTTTGCCTGTGGTAGGTGTGCCAAGGAAATGACTCTGGCTGACCCAGTCCTCCCACCTACAGTGTCAGAGTCTGAGCTTCCCTCAGGAAGCATTCTGTCCCCCTCCTCCAGGCCTGCATTCAGCCCTCAAGGTGCAGCTGTCTCTTGCTTCTCCCCTCACAGCAGCTGGGCCAAAGGCAGCTGAGCAGAGGAGGGTGAAGGGACACGGTCATTTCTGTCCCACAGGACAGCCTTCCTCTGGCTGAACAGCTGTCAGATGGCTTCTGCATCAGAGATTTGCTTCCCCATCCAAGTGGGCATCTGCCCTCTGAAGCCAAGCTCCCTAGTCTACTCAGGCCCACTGTCTCTCTTCTTACTTGAAAAACCCACCATTACAAACCCCACCAAGCTACTCTGATAGAAATATGTAATGTTGGAGATGGGTTCCAGGCAGGGAACAAAGCAGCGTCTGGAAGTACACTAGAAAGTCCAAAATGGATGTAGCCGATTCTTCCCTACGAGTGCTCGTTCTGGGCAGAACAAAAAAACTAAGGGATTCTGCCACCAAGCTCGGGAAGAAGGCATAGTACTTTCCCACCCTCATTGAATGAACAGAGGGAGAAACCTGCCCAGGTCTCCCGGTGGAGGTAGGACCTCACCCCCCTGCCCCGTGCTTCCAGAGGCGCTTGCTGAGGCATACCACACCACCTGTCCTAGGGGACCACCGGTCCCAGCTTGCTCAGGACTCAGGCAGTTCCCAGGACACAAGACTTTCAGTGCTAAAGTCAGGAACGTCCGGGGCAAACCCTGTTGAGTCGGTCAACCTAGCCTGTCCCCAAAATAGCAAGTCTGGGCCAGAGGCCACCAGCCTCCCATCCTGCTGTGGACTTGGCTGCCCGTGGTGGCTGCAATGAACAAGGTGCCGTCTGACAGGAGAAGCAGTGGGGTAGCGAGGGTCAGGCTGCCATGAAAAGCCTCCCAAGGTGCCCTGCCCCATTTTCAGCAGCTGTGCTCCATCCTTTCAACAATACCCCTTTCCTTTCAACTATGAGCCTCTGTACAAAGCAAGAGAAAATGCGGGGGTGGAAAGAAGATGATTCTGGGTATCCTTCCAGACAGCCCCTATCCTAGGATTCTCTTAACATCTCCAGGAATGCGGAGCCTCCCTACATGGCTCCTAGGCTCTGGGTTCTTCTTTGCCAAGTTAGTCTGCCGGAGCAAAACTTCCCTGTGGTTCAGGAGCCAACAGGAGGCTGGCCATTCCATCCCCCAGGGCCAAATGACATGTCAGTCTAAAGATGCCAAAGTCTGCTTTGGGTATCCCTGCAGCAGCCTCCTTTGGTTCCTGGCCTGTTTTCCAGAGTTGATTCCTTGCATAATTGATAGATATAGCAGGGAGTAAACCACCTGGTCCCCTGACAGCACATCCAAGCGTGAGTAGGTTAGGTGCCTTGAGGATCTTGGGACCAGGGCAGCCCAAGAGCTGCTTTGTTCCAGGGAATTCTCCAGGGCTGTGTGAGAAGACAGCCCCAGCTGACCCCATAGAGCACCCTCAGGACCTTCCTGTTGAGCTTCTGCTAGTTCTGATACAAAAAAAAAGCCCTTAAGGAATGTTTCCCTCAGTCCAGCATAACCTCCTCCGGGAAGACTCAGTCCCTAACGTCCCAATCCGAGGAGGAGAGGCATCTGTCTCCCCTGCTCCTTAGACCGAAGGGTCTTGAGTGGCCGCCTGGGAGAAGACTGACACTTGGAGAGAGAGATGGGCTGAATCACACTCTTTCCCAGCTGTGGACCTAGAAGGGCTTGTGAAGCTCAACAGCAAACAGGCTGCCGTCCACGAGCCAGGCGCCGTGGTTGGGCCGCCAGAGAATTCCTGCCGGGAATAGAATCTGGAACAGACTCCACAGTCAACCATTCCTGGATGAGAGGAACCAAAGGCCTTGGACATCAGCACCACAGAGTCTCCGTCCTGGGACCGCCTGTGGGCCATGCAGCCTAGTGGACAGTCTGAGGAAGGCCTAGCTCTTACACACTCTGCAAGGAGGGTCCCGGGCCCGCCTGCATGCCACACACTTCCAGAGATCCAGAGAAGACCAGCAGGCCCCGCTGCCTGGGAGTCTTCTCTTTCCAGTTTCTGGGGAGCAGCTCTGCTGCTGAACAGGGCTGGAGAGCTGCAATTATCGAGATAGGATAAGAGCTATTTTGGGAAGGAGCCGTCTTGCTGCCAAGGCTTTTGACTTCCTAAACTAAAACAAGATGCATAAAGAAAGAGGCTGGAGAAAAACAGGGAGGAACTTGCTCTGTCAAAATCATCATATCCTGAATGAGAGGAAATACGAATCCCTTCCCAAAGGTGTAGATTTGCATCAAGGGGTGAGCAAGAGGCTGGCTGTTAAGACACCCCCTGGCTTTGGGAAGGAGCGGGTAACCTGACCACCTCCCCACAAACTCCCTGCTGATTCCCTCTCTCCTAAGACCCTCCAAGAGCACTCATTCAGTCTGTTGCATTTATTTGAACATTTGAGCACAGACTATTTCATATTGTTGTTTCAGTGTTTTCCTGTCCATGCCTTATCTCCCCATCCAGATGGTTAGTTTTGCAAGGCCAAAGAATGTGTGCTGTGAGGCTTCAGTGGTTTCCCCAGTAGTGCCTAGGAGAGGGCTAAGCATCTGAATAAAAATTGTTTATGGAAGGAAGGGAGAAAAGGAGGAAGGAAGGAAGAGAGAAAGTCAGGAGGGAGAGAAGGATCTACTGTCTTGCATGGAGATAATCTCTGAAAGTAGCTGCTCCCGCCCACAGCTGAGCTCAGGGCACAGGGCTAGATAAGCAGTCATGGCAGAGGGGGTGGCAGCTGCATTTCTGGCGCCTCCCCTGCAGCTGTTCTGTTATCTGAGTTGTCTGTTCTCCCCACCCCACCCCCTGCACACACACACATCTCATTTGTTTTCCATCCGTCGTCAACTGTCCATCCTGGGCTAGTCCATGAATGGGCCAGTCCACTAGAGCCCATGCTGGACTTGGGCAAGGGAGAGAGATGGCAGGAGACAGAATGAAGGCAAAAGAGCTTGGCCTATCATATCAAACCTGGGCCAAAAAGAACGAAAGTACTTATAGGAATAACGCACTGTGAAATCAGGACGTTCTTTGCCAAATTCAGGACATAGGGCTGCCGAGAGCAGAGTTCACCTTGTGCCTTTCCACGTTGCGGACTCAAATAGTGTGTAACCCAGAAAAGTGTCCCCTTTCTGGAGTGCCCCAGGCTGGAGAGGGGAGAGCCAAGTGGGGATGGATCCAGCCTATGGTTTCCCAGACCGCCTTCCCACAGAGCACTTCACAGAATTCATCGTTTGCCAACAGGTCTCTACTCTTTCTCTCCAGTGTTGCAACTAGCTCTGGTATCTTTGCGTAAATGCCCCTCTGGGGAGATGCAGCCCCACAGGTGCACAGCTTGGCAAGTGGAACACAGGCTAGATTTCAGCCCCTGCTTCTCTGCCAGGTCCCCTTGTGCAGTGAACAACCTGCCCAAGCATAGGGAGCACCTCCATCTGTCTCCTTTCACATCTGCTTCCATTAAAGGGTAAGAGAGGGACTCAGATAAGGGGGAGCATGGGAAGACTGGAAGCAACTTCCCAGGGGCATTCTTACCTCCTCATCTGTCACAGTGGAGAGAGTAGAAGCCAGGCATTCCCAGGGGGCAGCAAATGGAATTCAGAGAGTGCCAACAGGAGGGGAAAAAGAGAATTTTACTAAAGATGTCCAGTGGACTTGGGCATAACCTGGCCCAAATTCCTTCCTAGTCCAAAGTGGCCCAGATAACAACAGCTAGCATTTACTGAGTGTTCGCTGTTGGCAGGCACCATGCTAAGTGCTTTACGTGTAATAGCTTGGGAAGTCCTCACAAGAACCTTAAGAGGAAGCCATTGTTCCCGTTAACAGATGGGGAAACTAATGCCTGGAGAGGTAAAATAACTTAACCAAGGTCACAGTCATAAAATAGTGGACACAGGGCTCAAGCCCAATAATATAACTCCAGGGTCCTTATTCTAAAAACGTCTCCTTTGTGGAGCTTTGCTCCCTCGGAGGGGCAGGGCTGCTGGTGGGGACCGGATTACATTTCCAGGGCTCTCTCCTCTCTAGGAACGTCCTCACCCAGAGCCCTGGCCTCCCTTGTACTCACAGGGCTGGAGCATGTTTTAGTCCACAACACTTGAAGCAGGAATTCCTTGCCACTATGATGCTCTATATTAGCACTGGTACCCAACTTCCCTCCCACCAGAGAGGTCAAGAGCGCCAAGTGAGTGAGAGGTGTGGTCAGACCCTGGGGATTCTCGAGTTGGCTGCAGGACCCACTGATGTCCTCAAGGCATTCACCTAGACATCCTTGGAGAGCCTGCCTGGGCAGCAGCCAATAAGTACCTCCCAGGTCCTGGGATGGGGGCTTGAGCAGGGTTCTGAGGAAGCAGAGAGACACACGAGGAGACCCCTCAACCTGAATTAGTTTGGAGTTAGCCCTGAGTAAGACCGGGAAGCAGGTAGTTTGTGTTAGTGGGGCTTTTGATGTTTGCTTTTTATCACATGACAGGTAAGACCAGGTAATCTGAAAGGCCCTGGGCTTAAATCGTTCTCCATTCCAAAAGTGACTCCTTCCCATTAAAAGGAGACTCTTAAAAATGAAAAAAGGTTCCAAGTCCCAAAGGAATGACTCTAATGGTAGAATTTTAGGCCCCTTCAAGTCAAAATGCCAGCATGCACCATCTTAACAGACCTGGCTCTGTGGGTACAGAGGCCACCCTCCCACCTGTCCTCCTGCCTCCCAGTCCCCCCACAGTGGACCCACAGGAGGGAAAAGCACAGACCTTTCAGCCACCAGATGACACGATTGTACATTTCCTCAGAGACATCTGAAAGTAACAGAGACGGTTGCTTTTGGTTTTTCTCTCTGTGGGATGCACCCCCCCCCGCCCCCACTGCTAAACCCCTCCCTTTCTAGCTCCACATTTCTCCACCCAAAGGTGCCCTCAGCCCTTGATGCTCTCCAAGAAGCTCCTCGAACCTGAGACTAAATGTCCCATTCCCGCTCTCCCTCTCCCTTCTTCCCACCCTCTCTTTGTGCCACTGTTAATGCCCTTCCCCTCTTGGAAGTCTACGTCCCAGCTCGTTTACGCCCCACCTTCTCCACTTCGTTGCCAAAATATTTACCTGAGGACCCTATTCTCTTTACCAGCCCTCACCCAGCTCAGTTCTTCATCTCCACTCTCGGGAAGTAGCTTCCCACCCTGCAAACCACTCTCTACTACCTTCCATGGAAAGGTTAAGCAGCGTTGCCTGGAAGAGTCCATGCCTGACGCCGACCCTAGCATCGTCACCGACGTCATTAGCTTGGAGCTCAGAGAAGCTGGTGGGGAAGGAATGGAGCAATGGGCTCAAGCATGGGTCTGACTTTGGCACCGGCAGGAGGGCAGCTCTGAGGCCCAGAATGAAGAAGGGGATTTTCGTGCCCACCCCAGCGTCCCACCTCACTAACTCAGGGCTGCCCCTGGGCAGTCCACTTCTTCACATACCCAAGAAGAAAGCACTAAACCTTTGAATGGGTTGTTTGGAGGTGTGCTTGCGGGCCTGTGGCACTTCCCTCAGCGGCGCTGGGTTTGGACACTCCTTTGGTGTTGATGGCGTTGCTGGTGCTGGTGGCGGTGAAAGGCTTGCCTTCCCTCTCTGGAACATCAGATCCTCACAGAAAGGGCTTGATTCCATTTCAGAAAAGGGCATTGAAGGGTCTACGGGAGGAGGGGACTTAGGCTCGGGATCAGGTGTTATTGGCCAGCTTTGGTGCATTTCAACTTCAGGGTTGAGTAAGGCCCACCATGAGGAGTCCGGTCCATATCTCGGTAAGGACCGAGGGGGTAAGGGCCGAGGGGTCAGTTCCAGTTCTGCGTGGACACAGGGTTTTCCAGAGGGCTCCGGATGCCTAAGTGTGGGTCCTGGGGACATGTAGATACTTTCTGAGGGTCTTGTGGCATGCTGCTTATAGATGGGCTCTGGAGTGACCAATGCGGAACATCTGTAGGGGCTGTCAGACCCCACTCGAGATGTCACACGGGAAGCTGACTGTGCTGACTGTCCCCCGGGGGAGATGGTGACCCTGCGGCCACCCTCACTGTCTCCTCGAATTAAGCCCCTCACGTTGGGCTCCACTTCTGATGATATTAAGACCTTTGGGGAGGGCTTGGTTTCGGTGTAGACAGAATGCATGCGGGTAGACTCAGGCTCTGGGCGCATAGACACGTTGTGTCCACCATCCAAATCTTTAACGACGGAGAGTCTGAGGGATGATTCCAAGTTCATACTTCTACGCAAGGCTTTAGGTTCCGTATAAATTGAGTTTTGACGGCTCATTTCAGTGTCTTGGCCCGGGATCCTCCTCTGGGTTGGTCGAGAGTCTGCAAAGATGCGGCTGCCTCTGCGTTCTGGACTAGAGGGTCTCCTCGGAGATCTGATATCAGCAGCAGTCAAACTCTTTCGAATGGGCTCAGTTTGGACTGCTTCATCCTTTGGGTAAACCAAAGGCCTACGGGCAGCTCTGACCCCTTGTGGGTACTGGACCTTGGAGGGTGGGTCTTCTTCTAAGATTGTGAAGTTATCCTTCTGGTCGACAAAACTCAACCGGCGAGAGGATTTGGCATCTGGGATTAATGAGTAGCAATTACTGCTGTCACGCCCTGGCTTGCTCTCACCCCGTCTCCTCGTTGCTTCCTCTCTGGAGGGACTAGGATTCCGCTGCATCTGGACGGCAAAGGGAGCCGACGTTTGCTTTCGAGAAAGAGAGGCAGGGCGGTATGCTTCAGATTTTGATCGGGTCTCAGTTCGAGAGCTGGGTGCTCCAGAGACGCCGGGCCCGGATTGGGGGGAGCTAGATCGAGGGTGGTCGGGTGCTAAATGGGGAGTGGTGGAATGCCCAGCTTCTGATCTTCGATGGGCTGAAGGGATCACGGAGACTGTGCCACTCCGCTGGCTCGAGGCAGGAACACACCCATGTCCCCGCTGAGGGGTTGTGTTAGTAACCTCGGCCCCTTTCTGTGCTGAAACTACTACCTTGGACCCAACTTTATTCGTCTTGACCATATGATAGATTGTGCCTCTGTGCGTAGAGCCCATATTTTACCGGCTGGCTTGTATTCAGGGTCCTAATGAAGCCTGAATATTTACCCTCAGTTTTGAAACCTGCTGTTCTTGCACTCCCACAAAAGTGGCTGTTGTTCTCCAAGTGTCTCAAATAGTCCCCTTAGCTACCTGCCTGGTGATGTCATAAAGGAAGGAGCCTCCTATTAAATATTCCGGCGTACAGCCACAATTCTTCAGAGACTCTCAAGCAGTAACTGCAAGGAAACTGTGGCTTTGTCTTTGGAGTTGACGCCACAAAAGCTTTGACCAAGTTCTTAGCAAAACCAGGACTTCCTGGTGTATAAGGAAGGCTCTAGATCCTCCCTTACTCTCCCCAGATTCTAGGAATTCTCAGAGACTCATCCAGAGAGAAGGAAACATTCTGAACATCCTACTAAGGCAAGGCTACTCAAATCAATCAACCGTGTTAGCCCCAGTTTTAATAAGGTGCAAGGTATAAAATTGTCCCAATTTCGTTTGGAACTGCACGGTATATGAGTCAAAAAATAGAACTCCAGCTTTTTACAGTTTTCATGGGTGGTTTGGTTGGCTCTGGGGTGAAACTGCAGGCTGCTCAAATCATAAATTATCACACATTCCTGGCCCAGGAGTGAGTGTAGAATTGTAGAAGGGATTTGGAGTCCGTCATTGGTTTCAATCACAAATGGCTATTTGTGTACCTTGGAAACATTACTTGACTTGCCTGAGACTTGCTTTCTTCATCCAGAAATCTTTGCCTGGTAGGTGCATGTCACGTAGTAAATGTTAGTGTGTCTTTTCTCACGATCCCTTCCTTTCAAATATCCTGATCTGCTGGGCTCCAGGTCTTTCTTGATTTGAAGTGTGACTTTCAAACTTGGATGACCGTTTTGGATAAGAGAGAGAGAGACACTGTCATCTTTCTCTCCCTTTCACACACTGGCTCTCTCTCACTGACACAGACCCTACCATATCCAGCATTTCACTGTTGACTCTGAAGGGTCATGGCAGTTATAGGATGTTCAGAATCACTGTTTCTGGATCTTTATATTCAGCCTTGATTAGAGACATAAAGTTAAATTTTTTAAAAATCCACCTTTTCTTTTTCTTTGTTCTTTTTCTTTTTGGGGGGGGCTGCGCGGTGCGGTTTGCAGCATCTTAGTTCCCCAGCTAGGGTCAAACCCAGGCACTGGCAGTGAAAGTGCCAAGTCCTCATCACTGGGCCACCAGGGAATTCCCAGAAAACCCACATGTTTATGTATCAGGAATCTCAATAGATGGAGAAACGTTGAGCTACAGACACAAGTCTTAAGAATATAATATACTGGCCCTTAGGCCCACTAGGCCCCTGGTGATGGGGACTCAAGGGCCTGTTTAGCCTTCTCTTGCTCCAGAGTCACAGGTCCTTCTCTCATTTCTGCTTCCTGTTTTCTACCTGCACCCCAGACTCAGGGAGGAGCAGCAATGTTCTGTAGTACATAGTTTTCACAGTGCAAGTTGTTCACCTTCTTGATTAAGTTAATCCCTAAGTATTTTATTCTTTTTGATGCTATTATAAATGGAATTGTTTTTATAACCTCCTTTTCAGATGGTTCATTGTTCCTGATGGAACTGCAACATATTTTTGTATATTGCCTTTGTATCCTGCTACTTAGCTGAATTCATTGATTAGTTCCAACAGGGTTTTTTTTTTGTGGATTTTTTAGGGTCTTCCACATACAAGCTCATATCATCTGCAGATATAATTTTACTTTTTCCTTTCCAATTTAGATGCCTTTTATTTCTTTTTCTTGCCCAATTGCTCTGGCTAGAACTTCCAGAAATATGTTGAAGTGGTAAAAGCAAGAATCCTTCTCTTGTTCCTCCTCTTTGAAGAAAAGCTTTCCATACCATTGAGTATGATGTTTGCCATAGGCTTTCATATATGGCTTTTATTAAGGTAGTTTCCTTCTATTCCTAATTTGTTAAGTGTTTTTATCATGAAGGCTGTTGAATTTTGTCAAATGCTTTTTCTGCATCAATTGAGATGGTCATGGGTTTTTTTTTCCTTCATTGTATTGATATGGCGTATTACATTGATTGATTTTTATATATTGAAACATCCTTGCACTCCAGGAATAAATCTCAGTTGGTCATGGTGTCTAATCTTTTCAATATGCTGCTGAACTCTGTCTGCTAGTATTTCGTTGAGGATTTTTCCATCAATGTTCATAAAGGATATTGGTTTGTATTTTTCTTTTCTTGTAGTGTCTTTGTCTGGCTTTGGTATCAGGGTAAAACTGGCCTCAGAATGAGTTAGGAAGTGCTCCCTACTCTTTAGTTTTTTAGAAAAGTTTGAGAAGGATTGGTATTAGTTCTTCTTTAAATTTTTGGTAGGGGACTTCCCTAGCAGTCCAGTGGTTAAGACTTCGCACTCCCAGTGCAGGGAGCATTGGTTCAATCCCTGATCAGGGAACTAAGATCCCGCATGCTGCATGATGTGGCCAAACATTTTTTTAAATTTTTTTAAATTAAAAAAAAATTGGTAGAATTCACCAGTGAAGTCATCAGGTCCAGGACTTTTCTTTGTTGGGAGATTTTTGAATACTGATTCAATCTCCATACTAGCTGTAGGTCTCTTCAGATTTTCTATTTCTTTGTGATCTAGTCTTGGTAGGTTTTGTGTTTCTAGGAATTTGTCCATTCATCTAGGTTGCATATAATTTTCTTTGTTGCATATAATTGTTCATAGTATTCTCTTATAATCCTTTTTGTTTCTGTAGAATCAGTAGTAATGTTCTCACTCTAATTTCTGATTTTAGCAATTTGAGACTTTTTTTTCCTTTGTCTAGCTAAAGGCTTGTCAATTTTGTTGATATTTTTTAAGAACCAACTTTTGGTTTCATTGGCTTTCTCTATTGTTTTTCTATTTTCTATTTCATTTAATTTGTTCTAATCTTTATTATTTCCTTTCTTCTGCTAGCTTTGGGTTTAGTTTGTTTTTCTTTTTCTAGTTCCTTAAATTATAAAGTAACATAGTTAACTTGATATCTTTCTTATTTTTAAATATAAACATTTATAGCTATAATTTTCCCACTTAGCACAGTTTTTGCTGTGCCCCATAGTTTTGGTATGTTGTGTTTTTGTTTTAATTAATCTCATACTATTTTCTAATTTCTTGCAATTTCTTCTTTGATCCATTGGTTATTTAAAAGTATGTTAATTTCCACAATTTTGTGAATTTTCTGGTTTCCCTTTTGTTATTGATTTCTAACTTCATCCTTATGTGGTCAAAGAAGATACTTTGTATACTCATCTTTTAAAACTGATTGAGATTTAATTTGTGGCCTAACATATGATCTGTCTTGGAAAATGTCCAACGGGTCCCTAAGAATGTGTATTCTGTTATTGTTGGGTAGAGTGTTTTGCATATGTCTATAAATCTATTTGGCTTGTTGTGTTGTTTAAGTGCTCTATTTCCGGACTTCCCTGGTGGCACAGTGGTTAAGAATCTGCCTGCCAATGCAGAGGACACAGGTTCAAGCCCTGATATGGAAAGATCCCACATGCCATGGAATAACTAAGCCCATGTGCCACAACTACTGAGCCTGTGTGCCATAACGACTGAATCCATGCACCTAGAACCTATGCTCCGCAACAAGAGAAGCCACTACAATGAGAAGCCCACCCACTGCAACAAAGAGTAGCCCCTGCTCACCACAACTAGAGAAACCCTGCAAGCAGCAACAAAGACCCAACGCAGCCAATAAATAAATAAATAAATATCTTAAAAAAAAATTCCTCTATTGCTTTACTAATATTCTGTCTGGTTGTTCTATCCATTACTGTGAGTGAGTTTTTGAAGTCTCCAGTTATTTGATAGCCTATCATTAGATACCTAAATATTTATCATTGTTAACGTCTTCTTTCTGCATTGAACATTTTATTAATATATAACGTCCTTCTTTGTCCCTTGTAAACTTTGATATAGCCAACTGTCTGATATTAGTATAGCCACCCCTGCTCTCTTTTGGTTACTATTTGCATGGAATACCATTTTCCATTCCTTCACTTCCAACCTGTTTTGTGTCTTTGGATCTCAAGCGAGTCTCTTGTAGAGCATGTGTTTTTGTCCATTCTGCCAATCTCTCTTTTGATTGGAGAGCTTGATTCATTTACATTTGAACTAATTTCCTGATAAAGAGTGCCTTACTTCTGTCATTATGCTATTTGTTTTCTATACATCTTATAGCTTTTTGTCCCAAATTTCCTGCATTACTGTCTTCTTTCATGTTTAGTTGATTTTCTGTAGTGAAATGTTTAAATTCTCATTTCCTTTTGTGTATTTTCTACAGCTATTTTCTTTGTGGTAACTATGGGGATTACATTTAGCATCTTAAAGTTATAACACTCTAATTTGAATTTATACCAGCTTAAGTTCAATAACATAACAAAAACTCTGCTCCTTTACAGCTCCATCCCCACTCCTTTTGGTTGTTGATGTCACAAAATTACATCTTTAGCCATTGGGTGCCAAAAAAGTAAACTAATGATTCTTTTAAATGCATTGGTCCCTAAAATTATGTAGAAAACAAGATGTGAAGCTACACTAATAACTGTCCTTTTTTCTCTTAAACGTATTAGTCTCTTGAATTATGTACAAAACAAAAAGTGCATTTACAAACTATTGTTGCAATAATACTAGCTTTTATAATTGCCCATGCATTTACCTTTATTGAGATCTTTATTTCTCCATGTGGCTCTGAGTTACTGTCTAGTATCCTTTCATTTCCCCTTGCAGGATTCCCTTAATCATTTCTGACAGGGCAGGTCTAGTGCTCACAATTCTCTCAGCTTTTATTTATCTGGGAATGTATTAATTTCTCCCTCACTTTTGAAGGACAGATTTGCCATATATAGAACCCCTGGTTGACAGTTTTACCCTTCTAGCACTTTGAATACATCAATCCACTGTCTTCTGGCCTTAAAAATTTCTGATGAGAAATTATCTTCTGATAATCTTATTGAGGATTCCTTTATATGACTGTCTGTATCTCTCTTGCTGCTTTGAAGATTTTCTCTTTGCCTTTGTCTCTTGAAAGTTTGATTAAATGAGTCTCAGCATGTGGCTCTTTGAGCTCATCTTATTTGGAGTTTGCTGAGATTCTTGGATGTTTATATTCATGTATTTAAACAAATTTGGGAAGTTTTCAGCCATTATTTCTTCAAATATTCTCTCTCCCTCTTTTTCACTCTTCTCCTTCTAGGACTCCCACTATGCATATGTTGGTCCGCTGGATGGTGTCCTATATGTCCCTTAGGCTCTGTTCACTTTCTCCAATCTTTTTCTTTCTGTTCCTAAGACTTGATAATTTTCATTGCCCTAGCTTTGAGTTTCCTGATTCTTTCTCCTGCCTGCTCAAATCTGCCTTTGACTCCCTCTAGTGAATTTTTCATTTCAGATATTGTACTTTTCAGCTCCAGAATCTTTTTTTGGTTTCTTTTTAAGTTTTCTGCCTCTTTACTGATATTTCACTCTTGTTCGCACATCACTTTCACCAGTTCTTTGAACATCTTCGAAAGTTGTTTTAAAGTCTTTGTCTAATATATCTGCCATCAGGTATTTTTCAGGGACAGTTTCTGTTGATTTATTTCTTTCCTTTGAACGGGTCATACTTTTTTTTTTTTTTGGTATGCTTTGCAATTTTTTTGTTAAACTGGACATTTGGATCTAATAATGTTATAACCCTGGAAATCACTTTTTACCAGGGTCTGTAATCCCCCTGATCAATCTCCAACCTTCTATCACCATCCCCACAATGTACTTTGCTCAACTGCACTGACCTTTTGCTGCTCCAGTGTGGTGCTTCCTGTGGGGCCTTTGCAGTTGCTTTTCTCCTTGCTGCAATGCTCATTCACCAGAGTCACAAAAACTGGCTCCTTCCCTTCATTCCAGTCGAAGTTCAAAGGTCATTTCTTCAGAGCAGCCTTCCCTTGAATACCCTTTCTAATGTGAAGTGTCCCCCTGTGCAGTCACTACCACTGTAAGTTATTTATTTCCTTCATGACACTTACCACCACTAAAATTATCTATTTATGCATTTAATGACTGTAGACTCAAGGAGAGGGGGATTTCTGCTTTGTTCACTCTCTCTCCAGCACCTAGAATGGTGCCTGGCACAGAGGATTCATTCAAAAAATATCTGTTGAATGTGGGACTGGAGGCAGTAGGCCACTTGAGGAGGCTGTTGCAGTGGCCCAAGTGAGAGTTATTAGTGGGCAGATGAGGGTAGCGGCAGCAAAGACACAAAGAAGTGGGCATAAGGGACATGTTTTGGAGGATGAAACAAAGAAGGCTTTTTTTCTTTTTCAATTTTTTAAAATTGAAGTATAGTTGATTTACAATGCTGTGCCAATCTCTGCTGTACAGCAAAGTGACTCAGTTATACACATATATACATATATATATATATGCACATATATATACATATATATAGTTTGCATACACACACACACACAGATTGCATCTACCAACCCCAAACACTCAGTCCATCCCTCTCCCTTGGCAACCAAAAGTCTGTTTTCTATGAGTCTGTTTCTGTTTTGTAGATAAGTTCATTTGTGTCATATTTTAGATTCCACATATAAGTGATATCATATGGTATTTGTCTTTCTTTTTCTGACTTATTTCACTTAGTATGATAATCTCTAGTTGCATCCATGTTACTGCAAATGGCATTTCTTTTCTTCTTTATGGCTGAGTAGTATTCTGTTGTATATATATGTACCAGATATTCTTCATCCATTCATCTTTCAATAGACATTTAGGTTGCTTCAATATTTTGGCTTCCATGAATAGTGCTGCTATGAACATAGAGGTGCATGTATCTTTTCGAATTATAGTTTTGTCCAGGTATATTCCCAGGAGTGGGATTGCTGGATCATGTGGTAATTCTATTTTTAGTTTTCTGAAGAAACTCCATACTGTTTTCCACCATGGCTGCACCAACTTACATTCCCACCAACAGTGTAGGAGGGTTCCCTTTTCTTCACATCCTCTCCAGGAATGAAACAAATAAGTCTTAAACATATTATTGACTGGGGGATTTTTGCAGAAACTAAAGCCTGTGGCCATAATACGTCTCTGGTCAAAAATGTGTTAATGATTAGTATTTTGATGTAAGGAGTAAAGGAATAGGAGGAGTCAAGAATGACTCCTGGGTTTCTGGTTTGAGTGGCTGAGTAAACAGTAATACCATTGGTTGGAAGGGGAATTCCAGAGATGAAGAAGGTTTGTGATTAAGACCGTGGGTTCAGTTTTGAGTATTATCAGCAAGACACATGAAAGAAACCGGAGTGGAGACATTGAATACATGGGTAGATACATGGGCTCAGAGGAGAGTTCTGGTCGTAGACTTGCAACACAAATCTGGAAGTTGTCAGCATACAGAAGCTAAGTGAAGCAATGGATGTGAGCAAAGTCTCTTAGGAGGAAAGCTTGAAGTAAGAAGAGGTAGAGGTGATGGGAATGTAAAAAAAAATCCCTTTTAAAGTCACATAAAAACAAAACAAAACAAAACTTAGGAATAAATCTGAGGAATACACCTGACCAAGGAGGTGAAAGACATATGCTGAGAACTATAAAACATTAATAAAGGAAAGTAAAGATGAGTCAAAGAAATGGAAAGATATCCCATGCTCCTGGATTGGAAGAATTAATATTGTTAAATTGGCCATACCACCCAAAGCAATCTACATATTTAATGTGATCCCTATCAAACTACCCATTACATATTTCACAGAACTAGAATAAATAATCCTAAAATTTATATGGAACCACAAAAGATGCAGAATTGCCAAAGAAGTCCTGAGGAAAAAGAACAAAGCAGGAGACATAACCCTTCCAGACTTCAGACAATGCTACAAAGCTACAGTAACCAAAACAGCATGGTATTAGCACAAAAACAGACATATGGATCAATGGAATAGAATAGAAAGCCCCAAAACAAACCCATACACTTACGGTCAATTAATCTTTGACAAAGTCAGCAAGAATATACAATGGAAGAAAAGACAGTCTCTTCAGCAAGTGCTGTTGGGGAAGTTGGACAGCCGCATGTAAATCAATGAAGTTACAACACTCCCTCAAACCATACATGAAAATAAACTCAAAATGGCTTAAAGACTTAAATATAAGACATGACACCATAAAACTCTTAGAAGAGAACATAGGCAAAACATTCTTTGACATAAATCATACCAAAGTTTTCCTTAGATCATTCTCCCAAAGCAATAGAAATAAAAGCAAAAATAAGCAAATGGGACCTAATCAAACTTACAAGATTTTGCACATAAACAAAATGAAAAGCCAACCTACAGACTGGGAGAAAATATTTGTAAATGATGTGACCAACAGGGCTTAATTTCCAAAATATACAAACAGCTCATACAACTCAGTCACAAAAAAACAAACAGCCTAATTGAAAAATGGGCAGAAAACCGAAATAGACGTTTCTCCAAAGAAGACATACATAGGGCAAACTTGCATGTGAAAAGATGCTTAATGTTGCTAATTATTAGAGAAATGCAAACCAAAACTACAATGAGGTACCACCTCACATCAGTCAGAAAGGCCAAATTAAAAAGTCTGCAAATAGGCTCTTGATCCTAGAGGTCTTGAGTCCCCGGTCCCATCTTTCTCTTAAATCTGCGTCTGTGTTTTCTTTAAGCTTGTGGCACCGGTCACTTGCCTCGAGTCGCCGAGCTGGTCTCGGCAATTCTTTGACCCGTTGATTATTTAGGAGTGTGTTGCTTAATTTCCATATATTTTGGTTAAGAATCTGCTTGACAATGCAGGGGACACAAGTTCAATCTCTTGTCTAGGATGATCCCACATGACATGGAGTGATTAAGCCTGTGCACCACAACTACTGAGCCTGTGCTCTAGAGCCCATGAGTCACAACTACTGAGCCTGAGCACCACAACTACTGAAGCCCATGCACCTAGAGTCCATGCTCCACAGCAAGAGAAGCCACTACAATGATTAGACCATGCACTGAAAAGAAGAGTAGCCCCTTCTCACCACAACTAGAGAAAGCCCATGCACAGCAATGAGGACCCAATGCAGCCAAAATAAATAAATAAAAAAAACAAAAGAGCCAATGCATGTAGAATATAGTTCCTGACACAAAGTATGTGCTCAGTAAGTTTGCCATTATTAAATACAAAGCTAATGCTATTTGACAAAAATAATAAATGTTTATTACATAAAAAGAAAAAAAAAAGTCTGCAAATAACAAATGCTGGAGAGGGTGTGGAGAGAAGGGAACCCTTCTATACTGTCGGTGGGAATGTAAATTGCTGCAGCCACTATGGAGAACAGTATGGAGCTTCCTTAAAAAACTAAAAATAGGGACTTCCCCGGTAGAGCAGTGGTTAAGAATCTGCCTGCCAAAGCAGGGCACATGGGTTCGATCTCTGCTCCAGGAAGATCCCACATGCTGTGGAGCAACTAAACCCGTGTGCCACAACTACTGAGCCTGCGCTCTAGAGCCCATGAGCCACAACTACTGAGCCCACGTGCTGCAACTACTGAAGCCCATGCACCTAGAGCCCGTGCTCTGCAACAAGAGAAGCCACTGCAATGAGAAGCCCCACACCACAACGAAGAGTAGTCCCCGCTCGCCACAACTAGAGAGAGCCTGCACACAGCAACGAAGACCGAACGCAGCCAAAAATAAATAAATAAAATAAAATAATTTAAAACTAAAAATAGAGTTGTTGTATGATCCAGCAATCCCACTCCTGGGCATATATTCAGACAAAACTATAATTCAAAAGATACATGCACCCCTATGTTCACAGCAGCACTATTCAGAAGAGCCAAGACATGGAAACAACCTAAATGTCTTCAACAGATGACTGGATGAAGAAGTGGTACATATATACAATGGAGTACTACTCAGCCATAAAAAAAAAAGAATGCCATTTGCAGCAACATAGATGGACCAGACATTATCATACTAAGTGAAGTAAGTCAGAGAAAGATAAATACCATATGATATCACTTACATATGGAATCTAAAATATGACACAAATGAACTTATCTATGAAACAGAAACAGACTCACAGACATAGAGAACAGAGTTGTGGTTACCAAGAGGAGGTGGCAGAGGAGTGGATCGGGAGTTTGGGATTAGCAGATACAAACTACTATATATAGAATTACAACAAGGTCCTACTGTATAGCACAGGGAACTATATTCAATATCCTGTGATAAACCATAATGGAAAAAAATAAGGAAAAGGATGTATGTATGAGGGTGAGTCAAAAATTATCCTCACTCTGGTTATATTAAAACTTCTGTTGACCCCACTGTATTATCAGCACTTTCTGTTCAAGGCCACTGTCTCCCCAGTCACTGCTGTGCAGGTGTGAACATGTTACATCTGTTCATTTGTAACTGCAGTGCGAACAAAAATGGATGCCCCACTTGTGATTTGCATGAAAGAAGAGCAGTGTGCAGTGATGCGTTTTTTGTTGTCTGAGGGTATACCTGGTGCCGTTATTTATCGAAGACTTTGTGCGCAGTATGGAGAAAGTGTTTGTTGTGAAGAAGTGTGTATGAATGGATAGAGATGTTTACTGAAAAGTTGAAGCCTAAACTTCAGATTAAACGCAGAGGACTGCTATCCAAGGGCACTGTCATCTTGCAGGACAATGCACGTTTGCACACTTCTGCCCACACTGTCGACACTCTGCAAACACTTCATTTCGAGGTGTTAAAGCGTACTCCCTATAGCCCTGATCTTGCTCCATCGGACTTTCACCTGTTTGGTCCCCTGAAAGCAGCCCTACAAGGACAAAGACTCACTTCTGAGGAAGAAGTGAAGACAGTGGTGCATTCGTGGCTCATAGCTCAGTCTAAAACATTTTTTAATGAGGGAATACAAAAGCTTGTTGACAGATGGACAAAGTGTATTGAAAAGCAAGGAGATTATGTTGAAAAATGATGTATTTGTCTTTTCTAAAAGTTAATTAAAATAAATTCTACAACCAAAGGGGGATAATTTTTGACTCACCCTCGTATATGTATAACTGAATCACTTTGCTGTTCAGAAATTAACACAACATTGTAAATCAGCTATACCTTAATAAAATAAATTTTAAAAAGAAAAAAGAATAGGTAGAGGCAGAGCCCCAAAGGAGGCTGAGATGGAGTAGCCAGAGAAATACAAGGAAAACCCTACTGTAACATCAGGGAGCCAAGGGAATAGTCTGAGAGAGCAAACTGGACAATGACGCCATAAGAGTGTCTCTGGGATTTAGGAATGTGGAAGTCACTGGTAACCTTAGGATTGCCTGAGAATGGAAGAAGTAGAATTCAGATTACAGTGGGCTGAGGAGTGAGTGGGAGGTGAGGCACTGAAGACAGCAGGTGCAGACAACACTTTTAAGAATTCTGTGGTGGGAGGAAAGAGATGGGGCTGTGGCTGGAAAGGGACGTGGAATCCAGGGAATACTGGTTTTTTTTGTTTGTTTGTTTGTTTTGCCGCACTGCATGCATGAGGGATCTTATTTCCCTGACCAGGGATCAAACCCACACCCACTGCAGTGGAAGCATGGAGTCTTAACTACTGGACCACCAGTGAAGTGCAGGGAATACTTTTCAAAGATGGGAAAAATACAAGTGTGTCAAGTGATAAAAAGAAGCTAATAAAGAAGGAGTTGGAGCTACTAAGAAGGGAGATGATAACCTGAGAAGGAGAACTCTGAGCAGACAGAAGATGAGACTGGCCTTGGACAGGAAGAGACACACCTCCTTCAGTGTAACATGGAGGAAAGCATCAATAGAAAGAATACGTGTAGGGACTTCGTAGGTGCTGCAGTGGTTAAGAATCCACCTGCCAATGCAGGGGACACAGGTTTCATCCCTGTTCCAGGAAGATCCCACATGCCACGGAACAACTAAGCCCGTGCGCCACAGCTATTGAACCTGTGCTCTAGAGTGTGTGAGCCACAATTATTGCGCCTGTGTGCTGCAACTACTGAAGCCCATGCACCTAAAGCCCATGCTCTGCAACAAGAGAAACCCCCACAATGAGGAGCCCACACACCACAATGAAGATTAACCCCAACTTGCCACAACTAGAGGAAAAAGCCCGTGTACAGCAATGAAGACCCAATGTAGTCAATAAATTAATTAATTAAAAAAAAAGAATACGTATAGGACAGGTCCACCTCTAGTTTAGGACAGACTGCTTTACCTACAACTGTTCTAGTCACAGAGACAGATTTGGTCTTGTTAGCAGTTCAGGTGGTGGTAAGCATAGTTTGTTCGCATCTGATGGCTTCCAATTTCTCTGTAAAGTTGGAGGTAAGTCATCTGTTGAATGTTGATGGGACGTGAAGAATAAAAGTTTGAAATGATAGCTGCTGAGAGGAAAAGCAGCATACTAAAGAAATACAGTGAGAGTGCCATATGCAGGAAAAGTATATAAAGTACCTGGCACATAACAGTTGCTCTGTAACCAACACCTACCAACATTATTATTAACATTGGCCAATATTATGCAGTCACTAGCCAGTCAGAAGAGTCTACTCTGTAGACAAAAAGATTACAAACCACATCAGTGAGAGTTTGTGTAGGATTTGTAGTCTTTATGAATACTAATGGATAATGCTGTAATATCATAACTCACCATTTATCATGATATGTCTGCTATTAGTTCTTACATTTTTACGTATGTTGGTTTTGTCTCACCAGATAAAGTGTTTTGAAAGGAAGGACTGCGTGTTACTAAGTCTCTGTATCCCTTCAAGTTTCTTACACTTAGTATTATTTGCAAAGTAATTTGTCATGGGTTTCCTCTGGTTACAATGGCAAACAACTGTTTCCTTGCTTTAAAATGGTCAAATAAACTTGTACCTTCCTGTTTTATTTGTGCAGGGTAAAATTTTGGGGAGCTAAGAACTGTACGTATATGACTGTTCACAATAGGAACTACTCAGTTTTCACAAACAAAAGACCTACTACTTACAGATAAAATGTTAGCTGGCTAGCACTGCACAAGAGGCTAAATTAGAGAAAATATTGTGATCTTTCTTACCTTAGTTTCATTCTTCTAAGACACTAAGGATGTGAGGTGTAAACTGAAATATACAGAGATGATGTTTGTTCACAGTAAAGAGTTCACAACATCTTAGGCTTTTATTCCTACACTTTTATCAGGTAAGTCAGCTGTTGCCAGAATGGGAATATGGCAATCTCAGGAAAGAGGAGGGCAATAGTTCTGTAATAAAACACAGACGACAGGTGCCAGTTTGTATGATGGGTGGTAGCAGTAGCTAATTACTTGTCAAAATTTATAACAGAAATTAAAACTTCTTTGGGTGGTGGTTCCTTTCCCAATAACTAAAACACAGAAATATATCTCACAGCCGAAATCTAACTGGTATTAAAATGAAACATTTTATTATATAACAGGAGTTAAAAGTTTTTTAAAATCTATATTAAAACAAAACAAAACAAAAACCAAACGCCATTCTGGGCACAATGAGAAAGGTTTACAATCAAAACTACCTTTTACTTTTCAAAAATCTGACTGAAAACAAATTAAATGTGCTGCAAACAAACAAGTCGTTCTGTCTATTGTGGCGGCTGAACAAAGCGTGAGCTATGGAACCACTGCCCCATCGGTGGCGGGAGCAGATGAAGGAAGAAGGGAGCTCCCGAGCAGCACACGCAAACTCAGGCAGGAGTCCATCTGTGGTCCAATTCCAGTCAGTCTGACAAGTCACTCTGATCCAGCACGATTATCCTGAACAAAAAAGGGAGTTTCGAGTTGGTGTGTATGTTTTTTAAAGACACAAACGAAAGCCTCTTTTTATTCAACTGAATTCAAAGGAAAGAAACTTTGATCTTTATAATCAAGAGAGATTGTGATAAACTAGTGTATTGTGGAAATGCAAAATGACTGCAAAGCAATTGAGAGCAGCATCTTTCATACTCCCTCCTTCTAAAACCGTTCTTGTGCTGACTACCACTTAATGTCATCAAAGTTGGTATTAATTTCCCCTTATATTTTAATTAACTATAAACACTAGCATTTTAAAAACTGAGCAACTCTGAATTCAAGTCTTTGCCATTAATGTTTATTTAGATACTGGTAAATGTTTAAAGTCTGTTCATGTTGTCTATAAACAGTGGACTTTGACTTACAAACATCTGATATCTCATTACCTTGATGGTTCGGACCAACCCAGTCGCTTCCAAAAACAGGGTTTTAGTTCCTCTTGATGAAATATAGGAGGAAGAAAAAAACAACTTGATTACTTTCTGGGTCAAAGGGTGCCAGCATTCAGAAATCATATTAGTACTCTCTCTAGTTTAGGGTGGACTGTTTTATTTCCAACAATTGTTTGGATAGAATCTTTCTAAAAACACAGTTACTGGGCTTCCACTCCTGACATCCTGCAGTTCTCTGTCAGAGCAGTGGACACGAATAATGCTAATTTCACAAAGTCCCTGCATTACGTTCTCAGTGAATTCAATACTAGCTAAATGCTCACACACTCTGGGCCCTGTGCCCGTCCGGGTCCTCAAGGAAACAGAATGCACCCCTAGGCCCTTTAATGAAGTGACTGTTTACAGAGGTGTTGGCAGAATTAAGGGAGGAAACAAGGGATGGCAAAGCATCCAGTGACTAGCAGCAGTGGGAAGCCATTATCACCCCTAAGTCTGAAGGGACTTGGGGGGCAGAGGTGGGGTAAGACAGTTACTGGAATCCAGTGAGAGCCAGAACTGGGAAAGATGGGCTGCACTATAGAAGCTGTGCTTGTGGAGGCACATCACTTCCACACAGAGAGGAGCTGCTGAGGTTGGCAGTCAGGCAAGTAATATCCCAACTCCTCTCCTGACCTCTGATCTTCTGCTGGGGCCTCCCATGGGCCAACAGGAAGCTGGCTGGCCAGGAAGCCCAGCAGATCCAGCTTACAAGGGTCAGCATCCTGGGGCACAACACAGGGCAGAAAAAGGAGAAGAATGAGAATGGACTGGGGAAGGGATGAAAGGGACACTAGAGGATCTGAAAGAGTTAATGACTCTAACTTCCCGAGTAGGAGGAACTTAAACACAGGAGGGTATCATTCGAGAATGGCGCCTTAAAGCTCTATCAAAATAGTTTTGAAATTAAGGTTAATTTACATTTTTCACTTTACTTGCAGACTCCACTTAAATGCCACAATTTATGATTTCTTATTGGATTCTGCAGTCTCTGTGTGAGCTAAACGTAGAACTCTTTTGAAGACACATTAGAAGCAAAACATCTTTCCAGACAATATATAAGGTAAGGATGATGAGACTAGCTGAAGGCTTGCTTTAGAAACAGAAATGGATGTTGTTACTGTTTTGTGATAAAGACATAAACTGCAATTAACAGAAAACCTGGGCTGAACTACAGGGGGAAAGTGTAGGAGGATTATGTACAGCATCTGGGAAACATTTCTGAACAAATCTGATGCTCATCAAAGCCCAAGGACTCCAGGCTACATTATAAACGACCATCCATGTATACCTTCTTCAGAAGTCCCTAAAAAGCTCTCTGGCTTGATGCTTTCTTCCTCTTTTCTCTTCTTTTCACCAATTTCTTGATTTTGGGTATTTTTCTCCCTTCAATGACAATGATTTTGGTAATTAAATCATGTGCACAATGGCCAGGGGAACAGGACTGCACTCCCAAGGAAATATAACATAGCTAGCACTAATTCTGTGCTCCCTACGGAACAGTTCAAATGCTGTAATGTATGTTAACTCATTTAATTCTCATCACAACTATATAAGGTAGTTAAGCGATGAGAAAACTGAGGCATAAAGAAGTTAAACTACATGCCCAGTAAGTCCTAGAGCTGGGATGAACCCAGGAAGTCTGACTCAGACTCTGCTCTCAACCACTAGGCTATATTGTCCCAAAGGAAAAAAGCATTTCATTTATGTTGTCATTGGTGTACTTTTTACAACCACATATATTTTATTACCTCATTTTCATTTCCTGAAACTCTCAAGTGAAATATCTAATTGCAGTAGTTAACAATGGAAGACCACATTTGTCAAACCAATAAGCAAAAACCATCTCCCCCACTCAACTATAAGCTCCCTAAAGGCAGAGACGTCCTATCCCTCTGCGCCTCTAGCCCCTAGCACAGTGCTCAGCTCACTGACGGTGCTCAACAGATGACGCTGAACCAAACTGACATGTTTTCATCTGGTGGATATTCAAAACAAAATATGCAAAGTGAGAGAAAATAAAGGCAGCCAGCGTGAAAAGCATTTTTTTTTCCCTCCTAACCTCTCATCACTGATAGAATCACAGGCTCTAAAGTTGGAGGAGGCTATCTATCACCTCAGTCCGAATGCCCTGGACCAGAGAGTCATCCAGCCTATGCATGGGTGGGAGGAGCTGCTGTTCAAGTAAGTGTAAAGGCAGCTGCTTTCTCTATCAGATGGCTATGGGTATTAGAAAGCTTGTGCTTTACTGAATAAAAACCTCTTACTCTGCAGTTTCTGGTCAGTAGCTCCATCCTTTAGGGCAGAAGAGAATAAGCTGACTCTCTTCACTTTACAATATTTCAGGTATTTGGGGGCAGCTATCAAATTCTACACTCTATTTGCTCTTCTCAGACTGAACCTTCCCAGCTCCTTCAGCTGTTCTCATATGACAAGGTTTCCAGACTTCCAGCTGTTCTGTGGCCACCCTCTTGTTTGTTGACTGTCCCTTTTAAAAGGTGACACCTCAAAAGGAGCCCCACAATGAGTTCTAGTCCTCTAGAAGCCAGCCTGAGACATCACCTCGACCTGGACAGTACATTTATGTTTGTTCAGCATTAGTGTCACATTGACCTTTTTTAGCAACTGCATCAAACTGAGGTCTCAAGGAGTCGCTGTCCGTGTCTTCTTCAAGAAGAATTTCTTGAATTCTTACCATGTCTCAAAATGCATGCTAAATGCTGGGCGTATAAAAATAAGACATACTTCCTGTCTTCAATGAAATTAGAGCTAAATAGGAGCGTCTGATCAAAAAATTCTCCATTAGGTCAGATCTCTCACATTCTATATACTTTTGGATTGTTTTAAATGCTCACCTTTATCTTTCAGAAAAATCTAACATTTCCACCTGTCAAGAGCATTTTGAATCCACAGTTTATCATCCATCACATTAGCATTTATCCTTAGATTTGTGTTATCTAAAAATTTGATAAGCATGCCTTTTCTGATTTAATTCAAATGACTGGTGAACATGTTGGAGGTGACAGGGCCAAGATACAGCAATCTTAGAGGCCTCTCTACATACTGATATCGACCTGTTAGTCAGTGTCTTGAGCACTGTGGGTAGTTGGAGGAAGAGGGGCAGACAGGAGCTGGGGCCAGCTTATCTATAGCAAGGTAATGCCACTGCCAAACATTCATTCTCCAAGGAGTCAACGTACTTTTTAAAAAACTAAAATCAACTTAAAAAAAAAAAAAAAAACTGAACTAAAGTGTAGTCCCCCTTCCTGAAAAAGAAAAAAATGATCCCCTGATGGAGAACAATAACCTTGCTGAGCCCTCTGGGAGGTCCTGCAGCTCCGTGCTGTCCTCAGGCAGCTGCAGCCATCTTTCCAGTTCCTCATCAAGAGTAGAGTGAGCTCTGTTCAAAGCAAGTGAAGAGAACTGAGACAGCAATCATTCCCCCTCTCCCTTGACAAGGAGGCACAGCACTCTAGAGTGGGAAAGGACCTTCAAACTTGTGCTTTCACTGCACACATGAGAAAATGAGAGCTTGGTGAGACTATACCTGGACTTGTGGAGGTCACTTAGATCCAATTTAAATGTGTACCAGAACCCTCCTTTAGCCCCCTGACAAAAAGCCTCAGCACCCATGATATCACTACCTCCCAAAGTGTGATATTAGACTCTGTCTCAATCTAGGTCACTACCTGAGGCTAGAACTGCACACTCAGCCCACGAGTTTTTCGGATTAAGAACTGCCTCTGAGGCTAAAGGATGCAGAGGATGTGTTTTCAGAAGGCTTAAAAAGTTGCAACCATCTGAAAAAATATCTGTTACTCTGGCTTGGTGCCAAGGACTGAGACAACTGAGCATCTGTGGGCATCTACCTGTGTCCAGCATAGCCAGCCCTTTCGGAAAAGGAAGAGACAATGACAACAGTAGCTACCTTTTGATCATGTGCAAAGCACTTTATATTGGTATAACCAAATGTAATTCAGCCTTCTTGAGCTACTCTTCTTTTGCCTTAAATAATGGCACGGATTTTTACTGAAGGTGTTTTGGGGAAATGGAAGGAATGGAGTTACATCATATATTACAGACAAAAGGTCTCTAAAACTTTAAAAAGTTTATCTTCCTCCTCCTTTGCCTCTTTGTCTTCTATGTCTCCCTCCTCAAAAACAAACAAACAAACAAACAAACAAACAAAAAAACCTCTCCCCACTTCCTCTCATGTCCCAGGGCTCTAGTCTCCTTACTTCCTAGACCTTCCCGTCCAGCTCTCTCTCTTTTCCTTCCTTGTGGAGAATAGTTTAGCCCTTGAAGAGTGTGAGAGAAACTGGATTCACTACCCAAAAGTTATTTATAACACTCTCCTCCTTTACCTTTGTCTTCTATGGCAGCTGAAAGCTAACTTCCAGTCTCCCTGGCAACCAAGGGTGGCCATGTGTCACATCTTGCCAAGGAGATATAAGCAGGCATCTGCTGAGAAGAGCTTCTAGGAAAGTTTTTGCTTTCCAGATAAAAAGGCGCAGAGTTGGCTGGACTATTCCTTTGCCCCACCCTCTTATCCCTATCTGGAGCACGGACAGCAGCCACCTTGTCCAGGAGTTGACAAGTCAGAAAACAAAGGCCAACATGCTATGTTTGCCAGCGCAGAAAGATCAAAAGAGCCAAAGTCCCTGGTGGCATCACTGAACTGCTACACCAGCCACGCCCTGCCAACCTCTGAGCGTCTTGTCACGTGAGACAAACTCATTTAAACACGATGGTGGGGTTTTCTAACATTTGCAGCTGAAAGTATTCTGCAGGGCTTCCCCAAGGATCTGTTGGGCCAAGATTAAGATGAGGCAAATGGTGTAAATGTATATTCATAGCCTCTCTTTCTTTAAAACGTAAATATTTTGTCTATCATGGATTTTTTTTGCATTAGTATTGATTTTTTAAAATATGGCATCAAAATAGTACTCGTCTTGACTTCTGAGTTTTTTGTGCCTCCTTCAATTTTGTGCCCAAGGAGTGTGTCACACTCACCTGCTCCCAGTCCTGACCCTGAATGACAGTTCAGACAAAGCAAGAGAAGTCAGGAGGCAAAGGAAGTGAGCGCAAGTGGTTTACCTTACAACACAGGTCAAAGGAGAGCTCCAAGTCAGGAAGGGAACTGGGTTTCTTGAGGCAAACTTGTGTGTTCAGACTGAACTGTCTGGATGCTTGCCCCCATCTTCTCTTACTTGGCTAGAAAGATCTAAACATTCTCTTTAACTAAAATGTGTTGAAAGAAACTGAAACCTATGTTTGCCTCACAAAATGAAGTAGAAACAAAAACAAAAAACAACAACTTTACAAGAAAAAAACAAATAACCCTATTTGAAAATGGGCAAAAGACTAGGATATTTCTCCAAAGATATACAAATGGCCATTCACATATGAAAAGCTGCTCAACGTCACTAATCGTTAGGGAAATGCAAATCAAAACCACAATCAGATATCACCTCACAACTATTAGGATGGCTACTATCAAAAAAACAGAAAGGGACTTCCCTGGCCGTCCAGTGGTTAAGACTCTGTGCTTCCACTGCAGGAGGCACAGGTTGGATCCCTGGTTGGGGAACTAAGATCCTGCATGCCACTTGGTGCAGCCAAAAACCAAACAAACCAACAAACAAAAAACCCAGAAAATAAGGATTGGCAAGGATGTGGAGAAACTAGAACCCTAGTGCACTGTTCGTGGGAACGTAAAATGGTGCAGCTGCTGTGGAAAACAGGATGGCATTTCCTCAAAAAAATAAAAATAGATTTACCACATGATCCAGCAACACCACTTCTGGGTGTATATGCAAAAGAAATGAAAGCAGGGTGTCCTGAAGAGATATTTGTAAACTCATATTCACAGCAGCATTACTCATAACAGTCTAAAGGTGGAAGCAACATAGTGTCCACCAGCAGATGAGTGGATAAACAAAGTGTGATACACGCACACAGGATGGAATTCAGCCTTAGGAAGAAAGGAAATTCTGACGCGTGCTACATGATGAACCCTGAAGACATCATGCTAAGTGAAATAAGCCAGGGACAAAACAACAAATATTGTATAATTTCATTTATATGAGATATGAAGAGTAGTCAAAGTCAGAGAAACAGAGAGTAGAACTGTGGCTGCTGGGGACGGAGGGGAGGGGGAAATGGGGAGCTGTTGTTTAACGGGTGTAGAGTTTCAGTTTTGCAAGATGAAAAAGTTCCAGAGATCAGTTGCACAACAACGTGAATAAACTGAGCATCACTGAACTGTACACTTAAAACTTCTACGTTATGTGTATTTTATCACAATTAAGAACTTCTTTTTTTTTTTATTTTATTTATTTATTTATTATTTTTTGGGGGGGTACACCAAGTTCAATCATGTTTTTATACACGTATCCACATATTCCCTCCCTCCCTCGACTCCCCCCCCACCCTCCCTCGAGTCCCCCCCACCCTCCCCGTCCCAGTCCTCTAAGGCATCTTCCATCCTCGAGTTGAACTCCCTTTGTTATACAACAACTTCCCACTGGCTATCTATTTTACAGTTGGTAGTATATATATGTCTGTGCTACTCTCTCGCTTCGTCTCAGCTTCCCCTTCACCCCCCGCCCCCTCCCAAACCTCGAGTTCTCCAGTCCATTCTCTGTATCTGCGTCCTTGTTCTTGTCACTGAGTTCATCAGTACCATTTTTAAAAAACAAAACAAACAAACAAAAAATCCTTTTAGGAATAGGGGCTATGAGGGTAGTATGAAAAAAGACCATTATTTCCATATTTGTCTGTATCGGAAGAAAACTAATATAAACTAACACTAAAACATTTTTTAAATGTTTTAAAAAAAACAAATCCAGCTTTTTCTGTTACCTCTCTGTGTCCTCTTCTAGATCCTGAGTTTCTTCGGTCCAAAAAATACTGCTGTCTTCTGTATTACTGTTAGTTTCTTGTTCTTCTAAATGCCTTTGATCTAAAAACAGTTGAAAGACTTACCTTTATTAGAACAAAAAGAAATTTGAGAAAACCTGCCTTAAAATGGAGTGCAAAAAATTAAGGCTAATCAGTGGACGCTGAAGGCTGCAATGCATGAGTTCCCCTCTTCCCAGAAGAGCAGGGGGCCAGGTGGCAGTCTGCAGGGTGCCTGTATCCACAGCAGCTGCTTCTGAGGTCTGGGGAGCTCTCTGCCAGGTGAAACTACAGGAAACCTTGCCTGTGCCAAGGCTCAAGAGAGACAGAGGAAAGAAATGCCACATAAAAGAGGAGGCAAGAGTCCCTGAAAACAAATTGTAAAGATTTATTTTGGGGGACCACCCTCTTCCCACTTGTTAGATGTTTCCAGATTGGAGCCATGGAAGGAATCTGGGTGGGGAAGGGTAGTGCCCTTTAATGTATGCCAGGCATTTTACACATGCTATCTCACTGCATCCTGCCAGCAGTCCTATGAAGGGAAGGAGGCCAACATTTGTTAAGCATCTTACAGGCACTATGTATGAACATCATTAGGTAGGAGTTATCGTTCTCATTTTACAGATGAGGATGACTGAGGGTCAGAGACATTAAACACTGTCATACCAAAGTAAGCAGTGGAGTCAGAATTGAGGTGGAGTGTGCCTGATCTCAAGGTCCACACTCCCCCAAATGTACCCCTACGCTGCCAAGGACAGTTACAGCAAAATCTGATGAAGAAGATCTGGGGGTCTGGCTTACCATTTGCAGCGATACCCAGATGACCTGCTGTGTTCTCATCCAACACTATGGATGAGGCCTGCTGCTGCTTCAGGTGCTCTGTCACAACATAAAGCAGAAGGCAACTTATTTCTTCCTTTGCATGTCATATCATCCTCTAGGACAGTGGTTCTCTAAGAGTAGTCCTTAGACCAGCAGCCTCAGTATAACCTGAGAACGTGTTAGATATGCAGATTCTCAGGCCTCATCTCAGACTTACTGACTCAGAAACTCTGGGCGTGGGGGGGGAGTGTTCTAACAAATCCTCCAGGTGATTCTGATGCCTGATGAAGTTTGAGAACCACTGTTTTAGGCATCCAATCCCATATAACACTGAAAATAAAAGTAGGGGACTTCCCTGGTGGTCTAGTGGTTAAGAATCTACCTTCCATTGCAGGGGATATGTGGGTTTGATCCCTGATTGGGGAATTAAGATCCCACATGCTGCGGAGCAACTAAGCCCGCATGCCACAACTACTAAGCCCGCGTACCACAACTACTGAGGCCATGAGCCTCAACTAGAGAGGCCGCGTGCCACAAACTACAGAGCCCACACACTCTGGAGCTCGCTCGCCACAAGTAGAGAGAAGCCCGTTCCCTGCAACAAAGAGCCTGCACGCTGCAACTAAGACCTGATGCAGCCCAAAATGAATAAATATAAAATAAATAAATATTTTAAATTTTCTTAATTAAAAAAATGGTGATAGGTAACACTTGCAGAACTCTAAGTAGCAGGTACTATTTCTAATTTGTATACATTAATTCAAGATTAATATTCACAATTAATCATCACAAGAACCCTATGAGATTGATTACATTATTGTTATTCCTGTTAAACAGATGAGGAAATTAAGGTAAAGAAAGGTTAAGGAGGGGCTTCCCTGGTGGCGTAGTGGTTGTGAATCCACCTTCTAATGCAGGGGACACGGGTTCGATCCCTGGTCCAGAAAGATCCCACATGCCATGGAGCAACTAAGCCCGTGCGTCACAACCACTGAGCCTGCACTCGAGGGCCTGTAAGCCACAACTACTGAGCCCGCACGCCTAGAGCCTGTGCTCCGCAACAAGAGAAGCCACTGCAATGAGAAGCCCTTGACAGAAAGCCAGTGAGCAGCAACGAAGACCCAACGCAGCCAATAAATTAATTAAACAAATTTATTTAAAAAAAGGTTAAGGAGCTTGCCTAGAATCACACGAATACTAAGAGGTATAATTGGAATTTGAATTCAGGCAGTCTAGCTCTAAGGTTTATGCGCTTAATCTCTATTTTATATACTCTCAAAAAGTTGGTAAATTCAGGTGCTTCCTTGGTGGCACAGTGGTTGGGACTCCACCTGCCAATGCAGGGAACACAGGTTCGAGCTCTGATCCAGGAGGATCCCACATGCCGCAGAGCAACTGAGCGTGTGCACTGCAACAAGAGAAACCACTGCAATAAGAAGCCTGCACACTGCAATGAGGAGTAGTCCCCACTCTCCAGAACTACAGAAAGCCCACACACAGCAATGAAGACCCAACGCAGCCAATAAATATAAATAAATAAATAAATAAATAAATAAATAAATAAATAAATAAACAAAAACTAAACAAAAATTGAAAAAAGAAAGTTGGTAAATTCAGAGTAGTCCAAATTTTTCCCTATCTCTATTGACCTAAATTACACATTTTTAACCTGGTCTGTAGAAACACAGAAGGCAAAGGATATAATTTCTAGTTCCTAAAGAATTGATCAGGGACTTCCCTGGTGGTGCAGCAGTTAAGACTCCATGCTCCCAATGTAGC
Organism: Hippopotamus amphibius kiboko; assembly: GCF_030028045.1. NCBI lineage: Eukaryota > Metazoa > Chordata > Mammalia > Artiodactyla > Hippopotamidae > Hippopotamus > Hippopotamus amphibius. Next base: position 25,769,064 of record NC_080202.1, on the reverse strand, counting down.
GGGCCCGGGTTTGATGCCTGGTCAGGAAACTAGATCCCACATGCGTACCGCAACTAAGGAGCCTGCCTGCCGCAACTAAGACCTGGTGCAACCAAATAAATAAATAAATATTTAAAAAAAAAGAAAAAGAATTGATCATTAGACTAAGATAAGCACTGCTCAGCTCAGCACACTGCTTCATGTGCGGGAGGTGCTCAGTTTCCCGAAGTGCTCCCAGAGCCCAGCAGAGAGGCAGCTGGGAGGCAGCACAGATGGGACTCCTGGGCTCACTGGCACGGCCCTGTTGTGTGCAGGCACAGGTCTCTCTCTTCTAGCAGGTCAGGAAGCAAGCCCTCCCTGGCAGCCCCTGGGCATCTAGGGGCCCCATAAGATCATTTAATATAGTCTGAAATTTAAAAATCCATTTTTATCCTTGTTAAAAGTAGTCCCTTGCTGATCTTACAAGATTCTAAAGGACCCTCCCCTTTAGGCCCTGGACAAAGCCTGCAGCTTTGGATGTGTGACCTTCAAAAGAGCAGGTGTCAGCTACAGGTCACTCCCCAAAGCTCTCCTGAGAGGAAACAATGACAGAATGATGATGAACAATGATCAGGGAGGCACACCCATTATTAGAAGAAGCTACTCAGGTGCCCTCTGCCCTTTATCTTTCTGGAAAATTACTGACCCATCTCAAAGTACAAGACATCGCCTAGAAACCTGGCCCAGATAATTCCCATAAGTGAAATGAGGAAGAGTTTCTGCAGAGCATGCTGAGGTACAGCAGCGCCAAGAAGTTGGAGCCCAGGCAGAAGCCTGGTGACAGCTGCTGAGATGGGGGCTCCACATGGTGACTGCAGAGAGGAGAGCAGGATCCAGAGGAAAAGTATCACTAAGGTCAAACTGCAAGAAGCCTACAAGTACTGTCCTAAACTGTGACCAAAAAACAGACAACACTGAGTCTACCTGAGCAGGACATGTGGGGGTGACTTCTACTCTCAGAAGCAGCAGTTCCATTATTATATGGAGGAGAGCAATGCTAGAGGAGGAATTTGCAGGGACTCCCTAGGGGTTCCAGAGGAGGAAAGCTGGTGTGGGCTTGGAGCCCTAAGAGCCTGACCCAACAACCCTGTGACCTGTACAACCCTGTGGCATTGGGGGACGGGTGTGGTGAGGCAAGAAGGACCTATGACTACAGAAAAGAAAGAAACCAAGGAAGGTTCTGACAGCTCTGACTGGCTCCACGCAAGTTCAGAAGGCCATCAGCCTGGGGCTACGGGTTGGGTAGCCTAGACCATATCTGTCCATGGAATCATTCACCTCGCTCTTCCTGATGAGACACAAAACCTCAGAGACCCTGAAAACCAAGAGAGGCCCCTAAGGAAACCCCCTAGTGTTCCCACACCAAGAAACTGGGCCATCAGAGGGCTGACGAGATGTGCCCTCTGAGAATGACGGCTGGGCAGCCAGGCTGTCAAGAAGAGAGCAGTCAGTCCTCCCTGGAGAAGCAAACCACCTGCCTGAAATGTTTCTGTTTCTTTTTTTAAAATTAATTAATTAATTAATTACTTTATTTATTGGCTGTGTTGGGTCTTCATTGCTGCGTGCAGGCTTTCTCTAGTTGCAGAGAATAGGGGCTTCTCTTCATTGTGGTGCTCAGGCTCCTCATTGCGATGGCTTCTCTTGTTGTGGAGCACAGGCTCTGGGCACGCAGGCTTCAGTAGTTGCAGCACACAGGCTCAACAGTTGTGGCTCATGGGCTCTAGAGCACAGGCTCAGTAGTTGTGGCACACAGGCTTAGTTGCTCCATGGCATGTGGAATCTTCCTGGAGCAGGGATTGAACCCAGGTCCCCTGCACTGGCAGGTGGATTCTTAACCACTGTGCCACCTAGGAAGTCCCTCCAAATTTTTCTATTACCATGCACCATTTACTTTCAGCATCAGCTCAGCTGGGCAGGGCCAGCTGATCAACTGCAACTAAAATTGAGCAGGTATCCTTCAGTCTCTGCCTGAAATGGACAATTCTGGTCTTATTAGGTCTTGTGCCACTGACTTCCCTGTCCTCAGAAAAGGGATTCATCCACAATGCCAACACCTTTAATATCTCCTGCTAATGGCAAAGCAGAAAGCACAGAGTGTTTTGGCCCGAGTTGCCAGACTTCAGTATGGCTAGTTTGGTTCAAAAAGGAGATAATAATTCCTTTAATAAAAGAAGTTCATCACAATAAGCCACTTGAATGTTGTTATTTCCTCTTAGAATCATTACTGTAGACCTTGTAAGTAACAAAATGACAACAGACACAGGCCAAGTATCCTGGCCAGGCTTCAGTAGTAGTCTGAGGCCCATTTTATTGGAAAACTGCCTCTTCATGAATTCTGTATATTCAATCAGACCTTCATAGGGCCTTCTGTGCTGGTGCTCACACCTGAGACAAAGAACCATATGTGGTCAGCAACCATAACAAGCAGGGCCATGGAGTATATTCTGTACTGAACATGCCTTACCAATTTCATCAAGAAGCTCCTGAGATGGTGGTGGTAGCTCATCAATGTGATGTTGTGAGATGGCTTCTACTAGTTCTTAAAAAGATAAAGGGGAAAGTGACTCAACACTAGACCTGAACTAGATTTTCTAGGCTTCCACATGGATTTGACTTAGGATTGCTTACTGATGAAACAAGCTAAGATGGGGAGAAAGCCTCTCATATTAATGGTCCTAGTTGAGACTTCATATGTGAATGGCTTTCCTCTCGCTTTTACTCTAAACCCTTTCCTACATCACACCTCACCTCACCACCACTTGATCTGTACCCTTCCCCAAGGATATATGAGCTAGGTGAGGTATAAATTCTTACTAAAAGTCTGGGGGTCGAATTTGGACCAAGGCTGCTGGAGGGGTATAGAAGCTCTAGACCCATCAAAATGAATAAAACATCAAGTGGGAGGCCTGTCTCTCTAGATTAGCAGGCCAGGGGATATCAGCCCAGGGGATATGGGAGACCATACTCTGGGCCTTCACCTAAGGGCTCAATTATAATGTTAACCAAAACCCCTCACTCAGCATAGTTCACAATATCTCTATCCCCCTGAGGGAAATACTAAGAGTTGTACCAACAACACAAGACAATAAGATTAATGGAGCAAAGGCAATTATGCCTCAAAAGCTGTTAACGCTCTCATACCCTTTGATTTGGAAATTGTCTTCTAAGACTCTATCCTAAGGAAAAGATCAGAGGTTCAGATAAAGATTTTGTACAAAAAAAAAAAAAAAGATTTTTGTACAAAGAGCAAAAATTGGAAAACAATATACATTTTCAACATAAGGGCATGGTTAAGCAACATATGTAGAATGGGCTTCTGTGCAGCCATGACATATAGTTATGAATAATTTTTACTGACAAGTGGATATCCTAACATATATCATTAAAGAAAAAGTAGCAGGCCAGAGCTGATACGCTATATGATCTCAACGATGCTAGAAAACATATATATATATTACATAAATATACATGTGTGTGTATATATATATATATTTGGGGGGTGTATTTCTAAAAATATAAAAAAGATATGCACCAAAATAGTGTAGGAGGTTAAAAAATGATGGTAGAATGGTGGTGGTTTTCTCTTTTAAGCTCTTCTTTATTCTCCAAGTTTTCTACAGTGAGTATGTTTTATTTTTATACCCAGGGGAAATCAGCATTTTTGTTTGAATCTACTATAGCATCAAAGATGAGATGAAGGCTCCCTTAAACTGGCTTACTGTTATGAACTTGTATTTTAGTATTAAACACAGGTACCTTTTGGCAGGCTGCTTCTCTGAGTGGCACAGAATGACGTGTCAGGTGCCTTAGCAATGCTGGAGGAACCAGCCCCAGTAAACGCAGGCAATCTTTTCTACAAGTAAGACATAAACATGGTAACTGACACATGTATTAAGCTGAAAAGGCCCGTTGTGCTCAATCATTTCCAAGATTAAGCTTGTGTATCACTGACGGAAGAAGCCACTTGTTTTGTTGAGTGAGTCAAACATTCAATTGTTATCTCCTCTTGGAAGCCTTCCCACCTGTCTCTGCCTCCACGGCTCTCAGTTTTTACGTCTGCGTTACATCTTGCCAGTCTTTCTCAATAGGCAGTGAGCTCCTTCAGGGCAGGGACTTTCTTATTCACTTCTGGATGCCAAGAAGAGGGCCTGGCATAGTGCCTGGCACTTAGAATCTGCCCCATTAACAGTTTGCTGAACAAGAGCATAAAATCCTTTATTTCCCTGCTTCAGAGTGAGATCTTTTGTGAGTCAAATGCCCAAAGAAGATGACAGTCAATTTTTCATTGAGGGCCAAGTACTCAATCTGCCTATAGAATGGTCAGTCAACAGGTTTTTAATGAGCATTACCAAGTAAACAGCTTGTAGTTTTCTTAAAGAGACTACATATATGAAATATGAGGGAGAGAGAGAAGAAAACCAACAAACAAACAGCACTGGGAGGGGGAGGAAGCAAGAAGGTGCCATTATGTGTTTTTACTGCAGATTTTTGGTTCTGGAGTTCAGAGAAGGTAGAGGTCAATCAAAACTCTCAAAGAGCTAACAAGAGGAAGCTTCATGGAGGAAGGAAAACTCAAGCCCCCACTTAGCACAGAAGATATGGTAAGGTAGAAAGAGCGATGCAGATGAAGGTAGCATCATAAGCTATGGCAGAGGCTGGCTCTACAGGACTATTTCCCCGTGGGGGAAGAAAAAGGGCACAAAACAGGATCCCTTCTACAACACAGCCTCAGAGAGGAGCTCCAGGGATGCCTGGAGAGGACCCAGCCTACTTCTTGCTTTCTTTGTAAAACAGACATGGAGAAATCTTGGCCTTTGGATCAATGACACCTTTGGACTCACTCCATGAGTATGCAACACAGTCAGTATACTTACGAGATTAGTGAGTCTTGAAGGAAGAGTTTCAGAGGAAGTAAGAAGGGAATCTAGGCTCTTTGCTTTCTCTCGGACAGTTGTAAATTTATCAGACAAAGTTTGAATAGATTCTTGACTGCTCCAGCACGAAGCAGACCCTGTTTTAACCTGAAATGTGATACTCTGAAGGCAGTCCTTATACTGGCTAGCAGCTGAAGAAATTGACCCTGTTGTAGAAAAGAGGGCAGTTAGTGTCTGGATCCTTTGCATTATTTAAACACAACAACAAAAACCCCACAAAACTCTATACCTACAACAGGGATTTTCCAAACTGTCAATAACTGAAATAATCACTAATCTGCGACAAAGCTCCTCAAGGTATAAAAAATGATAGTCTCTACACTTAGCCATCTAAATAAAGGGAGATTATCTGAACCACAAATATACTGGAAATAAGGACACTGGAGAGAGGATATTTGATGCTGGCTGTATGAGGTCGCAGGACTCAGAACTATATATGTTTAAGTACAAGGTTCTAAGTTACAAACTCTAGTTTGTAACTTTTAAGTTACAGAATTTGCACTAAATTCAACAGTGCTTCGTACAGTGCTTCGTGTACAAAGTAGACTCTGCATTTGTATGTCTCTATTTCTAGAGTTAAAAAAATCTCCTTACAGCTGGTTAATCACCACCACCACCACCGCTGCCTGGCCTCCCATGGGATTATCCCCTTCAGCTCTGGCCCTAAAGAAACCAGTCCGCACTGTGAGAGGACACCCCAGGTCTGATCCTGCAGCCTGGTTTCCCACAGCCAGCAAGGCAGGGGCTGTTAGTTCCTCTCCCAGAACACCCCCTGCGAGCGATTACCTGGGCTGAGCGGAGTGCTGACACTTGTAGGTGCGTGGTTTATTTTGGGTGTTTTGCATGTGACTTCCTTAAAAGAACTGTCTTGTTCATAGGGGATACTAGACAGGTCTTGAATGTCTGTCAATGATCTAAAGAATTAAAAGCACAGAGTAACTGGGAGATGTTAAGAGAAATCAAACACTGTATTACTAAGAGGTACTTTTTAAAGATGCTCTTCACAAAAATCTTTATTTGGCAAGAGGCCAAAATCAAAGAGTATCTTAGAATATTCATAAGATATCTACAAAATATTTAAGTTATCTTAAAGAGAATATTAGAGAATATCTTAAAAAGAGGTACTAACTTTAAACATATCTCAGCAGCTAAAAATAAATTCCATAGGTGAAAGTATATTTATGTGGAAAAGAGATTTAATCTACCTCAAGCATAAACTTATATTCTTATTATCACTGTACTTCCTTGATTGTAAGATGCTATTAATTTAGATCACATTATCCCAACAGCTTTTTGGTGAAAGAAGAAACAGGCTCACATTAAATGCACACATAAAAATGAGAAGAACACAGACTCTCACAAACAAGGAAACACTATTCCCCTAAAACCAAGATTTTGCACAGAATCCTTAAGTAACTTTTGGTGGCCATACATGTCTTTCTCTTTCATTTCCTCTGGTGACTCCTTTAATGTTTCCTCTTGTTCGCCTCCAGTACTGTAGAGAGAACGTGAGAAAATTATATAAATCCCCTGCCAGCAGAGTGCAATACCGTGGTACAGGTACCAGTTATTGGCCCAGTGTGAGAGGCAGCAGGAAGGGCGCTAAACTCAAAGTGGAAAGTGAGGGTTCTGATCCTGCCTCTGCTACTAACTAGCCACATGTTCTCAGGCATGTCTGGGCCTCTGTTTCCTCTTCAGAGACTGAATAAATACTCCGTAAGGGTCAGCCCATCAGCCAATGATGCTACTGACTGAGCAAGCTCCTGAGGAAATCAAAGGAGCACGGAAACTTTGCTGGGGATAGAGGCTGGAGCAAGGGACGCAGCCATGGGGCCTTACCAGCTGTGAAACAGCTTCCTGGCATGGACTTTCAGGGGAGGCCAAGAGAGGCTTGTGCCAAAAAATGTCCAGAAAAAAATTCTAAAGACAAACTTGACCTGCTTCTACTGTAACCAATATTTAAGATTCATTTTCAATACTCAAACACAAACTATAAGCCTGATCCCATGCTAAATCCTTCCAGATGTTTCCACATTTTTAATCTTTGCAGCAATCCTAGGACACCAATGGTATAAAGGAAAGAGCATGGATTTTGGATTGAGCTGTGACTATTAACTCTGTTCACTAAATACTTGTTTCTCCTTCTGAGCACAACATAGGACTGTACTTTTTGGCCCTCCTAATTTATATAAATGGCCATATGACTTGTTTTAACCAGTGAAATGTAAGTGAAAACTGATCTGATTCACTGTGGGGCAGAAACTTTTTAAAAACCCAGGGCATGTTTCCTTCTGTCCTGCCTCAGCAGGAAAGGAAGCACGAAGACGGAGTCTCCCTCGGTGTGGGTTTCTGACAAGGTAATACAGCACAGAACACTCCTGGCCAACCCATGATGGACACGGAGCATGAGCATGAAATAAGTTTTTCTTGTTTTAAGCCACTAAAATCTGGGAGTTGTGTGTTACATAACATAATCTAGCCTGTCCCAATGATATAGCTACTCACTAACTGCACAACCTAAGGGGAAAAACTCTCTGAACTTTGCTTTCTCTGTTGGCGAAATCAGAGGGTTGTTATATGAACTAAATTTGACAAAACAGAGTACCTGCATATGGCAGCTACTTAGGAAAGACTAGCTGTCATTATCATAGACAAGGAAACTGAGGCCCAGAAGGGAGAAAGTAAAATTGAATGCTACTGTACCAGGCACTTAGCCTCTCTTATTAGTTTTTTAATTAACCTTCTTGTTTTGAAATAACTGTATGTACATTCATATGCAGTTTTAATAAATACACTTTACCCAGTTTCCCTCAATGGTAAATCTTGCAAATCTATTGAACAATATCACAACCAAGATATCGACATTGACACAGTCAAGATACAGAACATTTCCACCACAAGGACCCCTCACGTTGCCCTTTTATAGCTGTGTCTATTTCCCTCCCATTCCCATCTCTTTCTTAACTCCTAGAAACTACTCCTTTATTCCTTATTTCTATAACTTTATCATTTCGAGGATTTTATATAAGTGGAGTCATATAGTAAATAACTTCGCGGGAGGCGTTGCTTTTTCCACTCAGCATAGTTCTCTGCAGACTTATCCCTGCTGTTGCATGTACCAATAGGGCATTCTTTTTTATTGCTGAGGAGTATTCCATGGCATGGCTGTACCCACAGTCTGTTAAATCATTTACTTGTTAGCCGACATCTGGGTTTCCGGATTTGGACTATTATGAATAACGTTGCTATAAACATTCGTGTTATGTGTTTTTGTGTAAACATAATTCTTGATTTCTCTGGAATAAATGCCCAGAAGTCATATTATTACTTTTAATCGCTATGTCAACATTCCCCGTAAGAATTCTTTTTTGAATTTTGAATTTAGAATCTTCCATTTATTCAGTAGAATTGAAAATATATTATTTAAGAGAGGTGAAAAAATAAAACTCAATGTTGTCTATAGAAACTTTCCTTAACCAGATGGAATTTCTCTTTCTCATTTGTAAAAGTAAAAAAAAAAAAAAAAAAAAAAAGCAAAATAAAAAAAAGAGCAGCTTTTTATTTCAAAAGTAATACGTGCCCATGGTAAAACATTCCAACAGCAAACCTCTGGACTCTCTCTCCAGAGTTAACCACTATACAGCCTTCCAGAAATGTTGGACACACTACAAGGATTATAGGTATCTCCCTCTCATTTTGATACAGATGGTATTAAATTACCCACATTGTTGTGCATTTTTTCAATTAAGAATATGTCCATTGATGATTCTTATCACTATTTTACAAGTGGGGAGCTAGAAGAGAAGGGTTGGGAAACTGACCAAGGTCACACAGTTAGAAAAGCAGAGCCAGGATCTGAATACAGATAACAACTCCTTTTCACGACCCCTCACAATTCTGCTGAACAAGTCCTAACAAAGCTAAGCTGCCCAAAGCTTACTATTACAACATGGTGGCTATTATATTTGAAGAAGAGTAACGTATAAATATGGGGCATTACCATCAATTAACATTACTCCTATGAGTCTGAAACTGTGAATAAGGTAACGGCATATACCTTTGTATAGGTTGGAATTGAGACCTGGTCAAAATTTCAGCATTCTTTCCAAGGTTTTTTCTCATTTGTAACTTTTCTTCACCTGAAAGAATAAAGTAAATGCATTTTTTGGTGAATTTTTACCAACCCAGATTATTATTTTCATTCTGTAGAATGTTCCTTGGTCTGGTCCAGAATAAGAAATAATCTGCATAAACACCGTGCTTTCTAATTGGGTGTGGAGTGAGTACTGTAGAAGAAGTTTTTGCTCTGAAAGTTTATTTTCCTTGCTCAGAGGGGAGAACTATATTCTGACACTCAGAATACAATCAAGCCATTTACTGGCCTTTCAGTTATAACCGCACAGTTATTTCTGGAGACAAGTGTTGTTTTGTCTTTTCTGGAAGGCAAACTGACCTGGTTCCTGTCAGCAGACACCAGAGGGCGTTGAAACCAAGAACTGTTTGTTCACTGAAGATCTCAAATAGAAAACAGCATTAGCTGGGCATTCCCAGAAAGCTAACTGTGTCTCTTGGCCACCAAACACCACTTAAAGAGTGGGGGTGGGGTCTTGAGTATTAAGGAGCTAATTCAACTGTCTTCTGTTCTCGTTGGGCTCAAGCATCTGAAGTTGCTCCTCCCCAGTTCTCAGTAAGGTACTTGGCAGGCCTCTGGGCACACAAGGCCAGTATTCGTTTTCCTTCCCGCTATTACATAGCTCTGGTTTATAGAGAGGAGGACAGACAGACCAGCCTGCCCTGTCGGCAAATGCTGATGATCCCCCTGCCATTCTCTTGGTCCAGGAGGTGGTCTGGCAGGCAATGGGAGGCCCACTATAAAAGTGCCACCTTTAGCAGAAGCCAAGACACTGAAACGCCACCAGTGGAGAAGCATCGGGGTTCTACTTCTTGCCACTCTCTTTCAAATGTCTAGAAAGCATAAACACCTAGAAAGCATAAATGAATTCCTAATAAGCACAATTTAGAGCTGGAGGGGAACTCAGAGATTTTAGAATCTAACTTTCTCCTTTACTTTACATGAAGGGAAAGTGAGGCCCCGGGGTCGAGTGACATGCACAAGTCATGCAGAAAAAAAATCAGTGGCAGAACTGGGCGTGGAACCTAGCATGTATCCAACTGTTACCCCTTCTGTATTGCCTGGTATGGAGAGCATATATTGATATATCAGAGCCCTAGCGGTAAAGGGGGAAGAGAGGGGCTAAAAGGAGGAAAGAGAGTAGAAATCAGTGGCTTCTACACATACTTTAGATGTTCATATCCAACTAGCCCTGGTTTTCTGATCTGCCTGCCCCATAACTTCTCTATCTAACTCTCTTCCAAACACAAGTGAGGAGGCCATGCACAAGTCAGGCTCACGCAGAAAGAGCTGGGTGGCCAGATATATATACTGTCCTGAGAAGTTAACTGTTCACCTATAAGCTGACAGCTTCTTAAAATGCTTATGACTGTGACGGGGGCCTGAATCAGGTTAGAGATGGAAGCTAGAGTACACAGTAAAAGGAAGGGAGTACATTTAGAACCTAAACCCACCCAGCCTGGGCTCAGACTGTTGAGACATGACCATGGGCTGAGCTACATGGCTCGGTAGGTGGATAACTCTGGTTTTAAAAATAGATGGTTGCAGACTTCCCTGGTGGTGCAGTGGTTAAGAATCCGCTTGCCAATGCAGGGGACACGGGTTCCATCCCTGGTCTAGGAAGATCCCATGTGCCACGGAGCAACTAAGCCCGTGCTTTAAAGCCCGAGAGCCACAACTACTGAGCCCGTGTGCCACAACTACTGAAGCCCACGCTCCCGGAGCCTGTGCTCCACTACAAGGGAAGCCACCACAATGAGAAGCCTGCGCACCGTGTTGAACAGTAGCCCCAGCTCACTGCAACTAGAGAAAGCAGCAATGAAGACCCCACAAAGCCATAAATAAATAAATAAATAAATAAATTTATTAAAAAAAAATAGATGGTTGCATACTTTAAAAGAGCAAAAGTGTACAATTTTTTTAATGTCTGTATCAGAACCTGTGGTTCATTTATGTCTTACCTTGTGCCACACCCCAGCTGCTGACCCAAGGTTAACTTTCCATGTAATGGAAAGCAGCTGCTAAGTTATATAGAACCAAGGGAACCATGTTATGTTGACTGTACTATTAGTTATTATTTTTTTAAGCTTTTTATTGGAATATAATTGCTTTACACTATTGTGCCAGTTTTTGCTGTACAACAAAGTGAATCAGCTGTATTTATACATATATCCCCATATCCCCTCTCTCCTGCGACTCCCTCCTACCCTCCCTATCCCAGCCCTCTAAGTCCTCACCCATCCCCGAGTTGATCTCCCTGTGTTATACAGCAGCTTCCCACTAGCTATCTATTTTACATTTGGTAGTGGATATAAGTTAATGCTGCTCTCTTACTTCGTCCCAGCTTCCCCTTTGCTGCCACCCCCATGTCCTGAAGTCCATTCTCTACATCTGCATCTTTATTCTTGCCCTGTTACAGAGTTCACCAGTACCATTTTTTAGATTCCACATATATGAGTTAGCATACAGTATTTGTTTTTCTCTTTCTGGCTTACTTCGCTCTGTATGACAGACTCTAGGTCCATCCACCTCACTAGAAATAACTCAATTTCATTCCTTTTTATGGCTGAGTAATATTCCATTGTATATATGTGCCACATCTTCTTTATCCATTCATCTGTTGATGGGCATTCAGGTTGCTTCCATGCCCTGGCTATTGTAAATAGTGCTGCAATGAACACTGTGACACGTTTCTTTTTGGATTATGGTTTTCTCAGGGTATATGCCCAGTAGTGGGATTACTGGGTCATTCGGTAGTTCTATTTCTATTTTTTAAGGAACCTCCATACTGTTTTCCATCGTGGCTGTAACCAATTACACTCCCATCAACAGTGCAGGAGGGCTCCCTTTTCTCCACACCCTCTCCAGCATTTACTGTTTCTAGACTATTGCTTATTATTAACCCTTTGCTAAGATGCCAAGCAACCAAAGGACAATCACGGTGAAACTCTGCCTTTTGGGGTAGAGGAGGACATGGAAACCTAGTTCTGGTTGTCACTGTGTCAATAACTAGCTATGTGGCCTAGGCCAATCCCTCAGGTCAGCTCAGCAGGGATAACTGAACACCTGTTATGTGCCACAAAAGAGCCTGAAATCTAGGGAAAGAGACTACGGGGTGGGGGCTGGGAGGCCGAAGAAGATGAGGCAACTGCTATAATGTATGCAAGGGGGTGGGACCTCCCTGGTGGTCAGTGGTAAAGAATCCACCTTCCAATGCAGGGGATGCAAGTTCGAACCCTGGTCAGGAACTAAGATCCCACATACTGTGAGGCAACTAAGCCTGCACGCCTCAACTAGAGAGCCTGTGTGCTGCAAACTACAGAGCCCATGTACCCTGGAGCCCATGCACCACAACTAGAGAAGAGAAAACCCGCACGCCACAACTTGAGAGAAGCCTGCACACCACAACGAAGAGCTCGCATGCAACTAAGACTCAATGGGGCCAATAAATAAATAAATAAAATATATATAAAAAAAAAGAATGCAAGGGGAGATATAAATAACATGATGTATGGATGCCATGAGGCTAGTGAGGGGCAGGGATTTTGTGCTAATGAGGGGAAATCACTGAGCTTAAGCTTTCTTATCTGTAAAAGGAAAGGCCTGGAAGGTTATCTCTAAGGACCTTTCCACTCTAAACTTGGGAAGTGAAGATGAGGGATTCTCAAAGGAATCTGCCCTGAGGGCATATTACCAGAGGCTTGAGGGTGGGCACAAGCAGGCTGTACTCCTTCAAAGTCTTCTTCAATGGGACTTGAGGCCTACAAAAGAAGGAAAGGAGGGTCACTGGAGGCAGACACATCATCAAAAGGTGAAGAGAGAATTTCCTGATGTTCTTAAACCTTGAAAATCTTCATAAGGTTCCTGCATCTTTTACAGAAAAAGAACAAACCTTCTTCACAGACATTAAGAACATATTTGTACTATCTGTTTCTCCTCAACAACAAGCCCTCCCCCATCTCCCATTGTGAGGCAGAATTGGGCGACTTTTCCCTTCTTTATATCATTATCCCTTCCTCACCCCAACCTTCCAACAACGATGTTTTGATTCCTGGGAGCTTTATCAGAAAAGCCAAAGAAGGTAGGAAAGATGGCTCACACTGCAAAGCTACTCTATGGGGTGAGAAGTCAGAACAGTGTTTCCTTTGAGGGGAGGCAGTGAGTGGGAGGAAACACAAGGAGGTCTTTTGAGGAATGGGGGATGGTTTCATTATTTGGGGGCTGGCTACATGAGTGTGTTCAGCATGTAAAAGTTCATGAGCTGTACACTAAGGATGTGTGTACTTTTCTGTTATGCTTTTTATATGCACCTACATATTACATGTACATATATATATATACGTATGGAAAATTGCTCTGAGTTCTCAGAAGTGCCGACAAGGGCAGACTACACTTTTTGATGTATCACTGTGATTGTGACTGACACTCACAATGCTCTCTTTCCTCTACCCTACCTTCCTTATTGGTAAGAGCCTCCAAAGAGGCAGGTTATGGGAGAGGTGAAGTAGAAACTACATAAGTAAATAAGAGAATCCAATGAGTTTCATTTTGTGAATGAAAATACTCTGTATAAACAGGTTCTTGCAAAAGCTAGGCAGGGGACTTCCTTGGTGGTGCAGTGGTTAAGACTCCGAGCTCCCAACGCAGGCGGCCCGGGTTCAATCCCTGGTCAGGGAACTAGAACCCACACACATGCCTCAAACTAAGAGTCTGCATGCCACAACTAAAGAGCCTGCCTGACACAACCAAGACCCAGCACAACCAAATAAATAAATCAATTTAAAAAGCTAGGCAGATCCCAGAGAAAGCCCCGTGCACTGGGCAGCCTCACATTCACTGCTAACCCTGTGCCTCTCTTCCTGGCTCTCCCACCACTAAAGCTGGTCAGGCCAGGGCTAACTCCCGACATCTGCCATTACCAGTTCTTCTTCATACAGAGAAATAAAAGCAGGCTGCCTTCTCTTCCCCTCAGGAAGCGTGTGTGAATTAGGTAACATGAAGGAAAGGGTTTGGAAAGAAAGGTACAAAGTGCTGTGCAAATGCAGGAACCACAGCTCTGGGAGAAGCTGCTTACGGTCTTCTTTATCAACCATCTTATTTTTCACGTGTTTTTCCAAAACACATGAAAACACTGATAAATTGACATTATATACTTTTATGTGTAAGCTATTTTTCTTAATAAAAATAATTTTAAAGGAATAAGGCAATGGAGAAAGCTGAACATGTACTTTATCCTGAACTATAAATTTTTACCTCTGGAGCCAAGCTTTCTTGAGCAGTTGAAGAGTAAAAATATTCATGGTCTGGAGTTAGAAATTCATCAGTTATGTCCTCAGAAGACTCTGGTGAACAAGTTGATTGCACAGACTGATCCTATTAATAATGAAAGAAATCACTTTTAAGTTGGCATTTATGGTAAACAACCCCCTTCACATACGCTGGATGCAGTGTTAATGATGGGGCATCTAAAATTACTCTGTGGTCAGGGTGGCACTCTCTGGGCCCTTCCTGCCTACTTGTACCTCTGCCTCCTTCCCCACAGTGAGCTGTGAACCCTCTGGAGCAAGTGCGACCAATGACAGTCCTGAATCTCAACATCCTTACCTGCACAGTGGAAGTGGGGGGAGGCTGGGTGAACTTTTTGCTCTAAAACTCACAGGAAGAAGAAAGGCCCTAGACAACTCAAGCTGGGGACTGAATTTAAACACCCTCATCCTCAAGGGCATAGATACAGTCCATGTATTGGCATCATCCTCCAGGCTGAGGCTGCTCAGAACTGGGACGCCCTTAGGTATTTCCATTTACAGGCAAGCAAGTGAAGAAGCATGATTTTAAAAACAGCAATGCAATCTCAATAATAACAATAAAATAATTTAAACTAAGTTATTTCTTCAGCGTCTCTGCTCTACCCCTTCCTTTTCTGCTATTTCTCTATGTTCAGGCCCTGATCACCACATGGCCAGACAACTCGCTCCTTTTCTCACCTTCAATCATCCCTTTCCAGAGGTTTTGTGGTTTATTTGCTTAGACATTACTTTTGCCACACTTCCTCCTCTATACACTTAGCAGCTGCTTTCCTTAACCTCTCCTGTCAAACTGAAATTTCTCAGACAAGCCTGGCCTCCCATACCTTCCCCACTTCCCTGACAGACCTGCTTCTCGAGCCAAGCCAGTATACTTAATGTGGCATGTCCTTCCAGCCCTCACATGAGAGGAAGAATAAATGGTCCTGTGAGTGGTCTGTGTGCCATTATTAAATACAATAGTATGTTCTTTGAAAGACCTCAAATGTTATCACAATTGGCTTTTTACTTTGTTTCATTCTCAATTGCTGTTTATATTCTTCAAACGATTGTGGCCCCACGTCAATGACAATTACAGAAATTTTAGTTCCTTACTCTGGCTGGACTATGGCCCAACTGCATGCTTGAAGAACGCATTCAATCCCTGAAGTAAGGCTGTTACCCCAGTGCAAATGCTAGGAAATGACTGCATCTCAGGCATCTTGCTGAGGCATAGTCTTCAGGCATGAACGCATTCCTTCCACTCAGTTGAAAGCTGAAATTGGGTCTTCGATGACATTACAGGTGAAGGTACTCTCATCACAACCCTGGCCTTGCTTTTCCTACTTCAGTCTGACCTCAGTCATGAGCTTTGGTAACTGACCGTGTTTTAAGAGTTGGTCTTGTCTAGTCAACTTGACAGAAAGCTCAAGGGTCAGAGCTGAATCTAACACCTGTCTGTGTCTTCCCCAAGCTCCAATATACACAATGCTTTGAGCCGAACTAACTCAAAAAGTATCAGGCAGGGAGGAAAGACTTCTTCATTCATGTCAGAGACATGAGGGTACATGCTCCAACAAAAAAGAACTACTCTAGATATTATTTCAATGTCATAATACATAACAACTCAGATCTAGCAGGTCCTTGGGTTCAAGTTGGCTCACCAGGTTGTATGACTTACGCTGTAAGACTTCTCAACAACCACAGATGCATCAGAATTTGCTTGAAAGACTTCACTATGCTCTGGCTGCTCATTTTTTCTGGGGGGCAGGTGCCTGATACCTAATGATTATAACACACAATCATGGTCATTCGGTGATATTCAAATGGCATAGAAGGGGCAAAGGGTGGCGTGAGGGAAGAGATGTATGCATATTCTGCCAAGGGTGGCCATGTTTCATATGTCAAAACAAAGTGGAGACTGTTAGGTTAGCCTGGCCCCAGCATGTGGCCCTGGATCATCTACCCTTTTGCCCACCCATTCAAGAGTGATGCTTGACAAGGAACAGATTTTAAATACCAAAAAAATCCAAACCAAGAGATTTTCGACCTAAAATGGATAATAATTTTAGATGTACCTTTCTTTGATTTGCAAACAACTGTGAAATGATATCCCATGCCCTGACTGGAAGCAAATTATCAGGTGGAAATACAGTCTTCAGTTTTCAGCTGCAAATCTCTAAAAGTGATGACAGTAAGTATCATTTGTCTTTCAGTTCCTCAGGCATAGACTCTCTGAGAACCAGTGGAGTTTTTCTGGCTTAAAATGCAATGCAAAGAAGTGGGCAGTAGGTAAAAGGTTCAGTTCTTTGCGAGGTTAGACCCAGGTCCAGGGTCAGTGCATGGAGATTATTTTACTTCCTTTGGACAAAGGAATCTGCTCCAGTAATAGAAACACTCACAGATCTCTGGACTTCTTTATCTGTCTGAAGGACAGTGGAATTAGAAAGTATGCTGCCTTCCCCCTGGAATGCAGGATCCCAGACAGACAGGAAAGGCAAGAAGACCAAAAGAAATATTCTAGGAGGTTTACTTATTTTTGAAAGCTGACAACTTGATAGAGCTCACCTACCCTGATTCGTCCAACTGAACTTACTGGGAGAACTTTGAGGCCCTGGCTGTCTGCCATGCTGGTCACTGTTGTGGTCACTGCTGTCTGTTTTGCCACTTCCTCCTGGCTCGTGGTTTTTCTTGGGATACTCGACAGCTCGCTGCCAATCCACGTGCTCAGGGATCCTAGCAGGGAGCTGCAGCAGGGGATCAGGCTCGTTTTCAGTCTCATTTTCTAACGTCACACTACTCTGAGGATGCCAAGGAGGTACCACCAGCTGCCCAGTAGCTGCTTTCTCTGCCATTTCTTTCACCTCCGCTGGATGTAAGAGAAAGCATTTAAAACAGCACTGTGAATGCTGGAAACAAAAGCTCTAGATTCTTAAAGAGTTACATAATGTTTTATAGCTCATATTGTCACAATGACTGCCTTTTTGGAATTGCATCATCCTTAGCTTGCCCTGCTTGGCTTGAAACAGAGGAGAGAATTGACAGAGTGAGGGAAAGGCAGAATTTCAGTTAGTTACAGCCCTTATTGTTGAATTAGAGTAAAAGGCAACAGAAAACTTGTAGATGGACCTTCTTGCTGTGAAGATTTTATAAGAAAACGACATTTGAAGCCCCTAGTCTGTAGAGACTAATGGAAAGAATTCTATTTGAGTTTGCCTAGCCTTTCTAGACCACGCTGAGCTCATATTCTGGGAATTCCTATATATGTGTTCATGTGTGTTTTCACTCAAATTTTCTATACTTTTGCAATGTCAATTAGCAGTAGTATCAAAAAACACAGATGCTATATCCTTTTAAGCTTACAAGATTAAACTGATACAAAAGGATAATGCCCACAGAGTATGTGAAAGTGACACTGCAAGCTCTCTACCTTAATAATGTTATTATACATTAAATATCTATATTGTATAGTTTTACTACATGTGTTACATTATATATATATATATATATATATATATACACACACATACACACATACATACGTACATAATATATATATATAGACTTCCCTGGTGGCACAGTGGTTAAGAATCCACTTGCCAATGCAGGGACACAGGTTCAATCTCTGGTTCGGGAAGATTCCACATGCAGTGGAGCAACTAAGCCTGTGCACCACAACTACTGAGCCTGTGCTCTGGAGCCCGTGAGCCACAACTACTGAAGCCCGTGTTCCTAGAACCCATGCTCTACAACAAGAGAAGCCACTGCAATGAGAAGCCCGTACACCACAACAAAGAGAAGCCCTGGCTCGCCGCAACTAGAGAAAGCCCACGTGTGGCAACGAAGACCCAACAGAGCCAATAAATAAATAAATGAATAAATAAATACAGTTTTTAATAAATAAATTTTAAAAACATACATATATATATACACACACATGTAGAATAGAAGTATTTCCTATATAGTCTAGAAATGAAAAAAAGCCTTCTGCAGTTTATAATCAGAAAGGTCTTGCTTTTAAAATGGAATGATCTAACAAGAAAAGAACATGGGAGGACAATGCAATACAGGCTGTGTACTTACAGATAACAACCACGTTAGAAAGATACTTTAAATTTCATTTTGTCCAACAGAACCCATGACTTTATACTCACTTTTCCATTTTAAGTGTATGTCTCCATTATCTTCATTATTTCTTGACTTTGCATTATAGATTTCAGAAGACACAGATTCCATACTGATCCTGAATTGTATAAATTTGGGGGAAGGGGGTGAGTGGACACAAACACATCAGTTTGCTCAAGTTCTTAACACAACCCCAAGCCCATCAGCCCACCCAGAAGACTGTCCCTTATTCTCTGAGCTGTTCCTGAGGTTGCACTGACTCCTACCCACCACCAGGGAGCACCAGACTCCCCAACAGTCAGCCCACAAGGCTCTACCTGGTAGGGCCCTGGCCAGGGCTGAATGATGTAGGTGGTCCCTGTGGGTGGCTTGGCACAGTGAGGAGTGCATTACTGAGCTGTGTCACTTTGGTTCGAGCACTGGACTCTCTAGGCCTTCCCTGGCTAAGAAATAAAAGGAATGGGTTAGAAGATCTCAAGGTAGAAGACCCACAACTGAAACACAGCTTCACTGGACAGAATCCTGGTCCTTGGGCAGAGCCCTCCCACAATGCCATAGAACATAGGTGATGGTTCAGTAGCTGTTCCTGCGCTTTGATCAGAATCCTTTGGTAACAGGCCCACCTGCATATCAGTGATAGCACAATAGCTAACATTTGTAAAGATGGTCTTAAGGCACCAGGGACTCTGAAGAACATTCAGAGATCTTCAGCCTAGTTTCACAGAGTGCTAGACCATGTCCTGCCACTAGCTAGCTGTCTGACTTTGCAAATTTCAATCTCTCTGGGCCAAGGTTTCCTCACCTGCAAAACAAGGGAGTCTCTTTTTCCTCTAAATATTCCATGATTATATACATGTTATCATCTATCAAACTAACTCTTTGAAAATGTGTGACTATGGCATATATATGAACTCCCTTTCATCCAGAACACCCCACTCTCCCGCTGGATCAGAGTGCAGAGAGAGACTGTTGAATCGCAAAGGTCACATCTAATCAGCTTCTTTGAACAGTAATTTGTCAAGAGCTATCATGAATCTTTACAATGTTAAAACCCTCTGACCTAGTAACTCTGCTTCTGGGAACCTATCAAGGACATAACCCAAAACGCACAAAAAAATATTTACTGATAAGTCACTGTAGCCTTATTCATAACAGAAAAAAAAGAAAAGAATAAACAACCTAAATTCAACAATGGGGGAAAAGCAATGGGGGAAATTCAATAATTTCAAAGTAAGTTTACAGGATGTTTTTAATAACAAGGGATAACATGTTCTAATGTAAAGCAAAAACTCGGGATACAAAATTACCTACATGTATATAATTACAACTTTTTTTAAGCATACAAAAAGACTAGGTGGATGGGTAGCAAAGTGTTAGACTTTTCTTTGGTCAGTTTTTTGTCCTCTTGGGGGAAGAGGGTGGAGCTGGGCAGGGGAGGCCACAACTACAGCTTTTGCTTTGTCATCCAGTGGCTGTACCATCACCCCACCTGCCTCTGCCAATGATGTGACTGCTAAACTCTCTGATGCCAGTGAGGGGTTCTTCAGTTAATTCCCTTTGTAAAGGTAAAATACACTAATCTAAAATGTCTGGGGATTTTCTTTGATTCTCCCTTAATGTATATATTTAACCAAAATGAATGGAACAGCAAACTCTTGTCAGTCTCAGTCACCACTGGGGGTAGCAACAAAATTATTTCTCCAGGAGGACTGACTTCAAAGCTGTGGATGCATGCTGCCATTTAACCACAGAGAAGGAAAACCAAATTGATATACTACTCTACTTTGAAAAACATTTATTGCTCCGTTAATAATTCCTCCTATGCAAAATAAAATTTGTTTTACTTAAGTTCTTAAAAACCCAGTCTATGCATATGCTCTCTTTCTACTGATTTGTGCTGAAACCAATTCATTTCGTTGATCTGGCTAAAAATCAGAGGCCACAAGGTAACAATGATATTGTTCAACCTCCTCCTTCTGTCCCCCAGAGTCAGTGACACTTATTTTGAACAACATTGGTTTTCACATAGCTTGGTTTCTATAGCACTGGCGTATGGAATACTTGGCACTTCTTTTTATAAGAAAACAATCTGGGGACTTCCCTGGTGGTCCTGGGGTTAAGAATTGGCGACTTCAATGCAGCGCATGCAGGTTTGATCCCTGGTTGGGAAACTAAGATCCCACATGTTGTGCGGCGCGGCCAAAAACAAAGACAGACAGACAGACAGACAGAAACCCACAATCTGGGCAGTTTCAGAAAGGCAGGATGTTTTGCTTTTAACAACTGATGAGGTCTGTCTGGCTAACCTGCCAGCCACTTCACCTTTGATGTCGCCTGCAAGTTTCCATTACATAGCTCTTCTCACTCAAGATCTGTTTCCGTGTTACTACCCCTCATCTCTCGCAATCTTTGTCACTAGATATATGATGATCATTAAGTGGCCTCAGGGTCACATGGGAGTCTAAAGATATGGTGACACAAAGAACAATAAAATGTTAACCCACCTGCTGGTATTTTGGTTCCTGTTTCTTTCCAAACTGTCCTTGGCTCCGGGAATGGGCTGAAATTGTTCACCTCTGTTTTGTTTTCCAGGGCCACAAAGAGTTGGCAACTTAAAAATCAGGAGACATGTTTCAGTGCTTTGATGAAGGAATTCCTCTTCCCTTTACTTTCATGTTCTATTTTTAAAGCCATTCTTGCTCAGTGTGTAGAACTAACCAGACCTCTCAAGACAATTTCATTTTGCATGCTTCACATTCAGTAACTCATCTCTTAGCTGGAGGCCTCTACAACAGAAATGTTGGCCTCCCAGGACTCCAGGCCAAACAGGGTGCAAGTGGAGAACGAGCAGACAAAATAGATATCAGAAATCTCAAAACTTTCCCCTATGTTATTGCTAAGGCAGCAGGATTTGTGGCAGGAGCCCCAGGCCCTGGGTTCTGGTCTGATCTTTCCTCAGACTAACCTAAGAGAGCCTTATGTTTCAGTCTCCTCATCCATAAAGCAGAGACAATAATATCTGCCTAAATCCACCAGAGGAGGTGCTATAAAAATAAAACACAACAAAAATAAAGGCCGCAATACTTTGGAAACAGAAGTAAAATAAAGCCTATGCCCTTTATCCAAAAGAAAGACTTTCCAATTTTAACAAACTTAGTTACTTGTATTTCCTAACCTATTAAGGCAACAAACGCGAGATGTGGGGATGGCAGCAAGATGCCTAACGGTGAGAAGACGCATAGAAGTGATCACCAGCTCTGGAGTGTGAGCTCCAGAGGCTTTCGCGTGGGGGCAGCACTGCATCATGGAACATCACAATAACAGATGTTCAGGAAAATGTCGTGGTCACCAAGGAAGGGCCAGAATATATTTAGAATATATTCAAGATAGGTATTTAGAATAATGGGAAGTTTGTAATGTTTTCATTCAGTATGATTAAAAATTTAAGAATGGAGAAGTTAAAAGAATGAATTCAATTGTCTGAAAAATTCACTTAGGTGAAAATGCCTTATTTCTTGATTATGCTAGAAAACCAGGGTAGACTTTTTTTTTTAAATTGATTTTTTGGCTGTGTTGGGTCTCTGTTGCTGCGCGAGGACCTTCTCTAGTTGTGGCAAGCGGGGGCTGCTCTGATGCGGTGCACGGGCTTCTCACCGCGGCGGCCTCTCTTGCTGCTGAGCATGGGCTCTAGGCTCGCGGGCTTCAGTAGTTGCGGCACACAGGCTCAGTAGTTGTGGCTCTGGGGCTCTAGAGCGCAGGCTCACTAGTTGCGGTGCACAGGCTTAGTTGCTCCACTGCTCCTCAGCATGTGGGATCTTCCCAAACCAGGGCTCAAACTGGTGTCCCCTGCATTGGCAGGTGGATTCTTAACCACTGTGCCACCAGGGAAGTCCCCAGGGTAGACTTTTTAAAGAGCAATTAAAATATGGTATAACTGTTTTACACATAGTCATATGTAAGAGGGTGAGTCAAAAATTATCTGCACTCTGGCTGTAGAATTTATAGACATTTTAATATAACCAGAGTGCGGATAATTTTTGACTCACCCCCGTACTAGAAGCCGATTTCCAACAATGGCTGCCATCAATTCCTTCCCTCCCTGCCATTTGAGAGCTGGAATCTACTTCCCTCCCCTTGAATCTGTGCTGGCTTCATGACTTTGACCAACAGAAAAGCAGCAGAAGTGACATTGTCCTAGTTTTAAAGAGGCCTGGCAGCTTCAGCTTTCACTTGGGAAGCCAGCTGCCATGCTGCAGAGAAGCTTGGGTGAGACTATTTAGTGAATGAAAAGAAGCCAAGTGCAGAGAGAGGCCACCTGGGGGAGCCTAAGGCACCAGACAGGTGAGTGAAGCCTTCCTGGACCTTCTTGCCTAGCCCAGCCTGCAGATAAATGCAGTCAAGGGAGTGATCCCAGCCAGTGCCACACGGAATGCAAGAATCACTCAGGTAAGCCCTGTCATATTCCTGGCCCACAGAATTATGAGAAATAATAATACTTTGTTATTTTAAGCCACTAAGTTTGGGTTTTTGTTGTTGTTGCTATTAGACAGCGACAGGTAATCAAAACATCGTATACAATAAAAGTTATTTCTAATAGTTTTTTAGCAAACTCTAACTTCCAATAGAAACAGAAATATTAAGAGTCTAAGTAAATTCTTTGTGACTTCTCTTTACATAAAAACAAATGCCAAGGGACTTCCCTGGTGGGGCAGTGGTTAAGAAAACATCTGCCAATGCAGGGGACACAGGTTCAATCCCTGCTCCAGGAAGATCCCACATGCCAAGGAGCAACTAAGCCCGTGCACCACAACTACTGAGCCTGCGCTTTAGAGCCCATGAGCCACAACTACTGAGCCTGTGTGCTGCAACTACTGAAGCCCACACGCCCTAGAGCCTGTGCTCCGCAACAAGAGAAGCCACCGCAATGAGAAGCCTGCACACTGCAACAAAGAGTAGCCCTCATTCTCCACAACTAGGGAAAGCCTACATGCAGCAATAAAGACCCAACTCAGCCAATAAATAAATAAAATTAATTAATTAAAAAAAACAAAACAAACAAACACATAAAATACCAAAGCTTTTCCAAATGTTCTAAGTGAGGACTGAAGACTCACTGAAACTCAGCAAGGAACAGTGAAAGAGCACTAGACTGGGAGCCAGAAGCCTGAACAGCTGTGGGCCTCGGCAGCAGCACAGCAAGGGACGGGGTAAGTGGGAGTCGCGTGTCCTGTGCAGGCCTAAGGGGGTGCACTGCAGGTGGAGGATTTTAAAACAGTAATAAAACTCACTAATAGCCTGCTTTTGATTACCATGAGCCAGCAACTCTATTTAATTTCAGTGATAAGATCCTCCTTCCAATGGTGCCGACCTCTCCTACTCTATCCAGCTCTTGGTCACACCAATGGATCTCAGAAAGTTTAAGTCTCTGAGCTTGAGCTTCACACTCTGTAAAAGATTGGGCTCAATCCATCTCTAAGATTCTAATTCAAGAGGCAGCCAGCTCTATATGTGTGAACTTGTTCAAATCCATTCATTTATTCCTTCCCTCAATGACCATTTATTAAGTACCTTCTACATGCTAGGCCCCCTTCTAGGTGCGGGGACACAGAATGAGTTAAGACCTGTCCTTAAGGAGCTCACGGAGGAACCACTCTTCAACCCATGCATTCTCACGTCCTCTGAGGCATCTTCGTTGACTGTCAAGTCCCCCTGCCCCCCACTGGTGTCTGAGCTACTCATAGTCTGCTAAGCTTGCGGTTCATACACCATAATATCCCAGCGTCTAATAAAGAGCCTCCATAAATGTTTATTGAATGAATGAATGAATATGCTATTTAGAATGGGATTAACACCTGCCTAAGATACTGCATTTGGTGAGTTGAACTATATAAAATTGTCAATAGTTGATTATTTTAACCTATGAAACAGCAATTTCATATAGCTCAACCTGATGCACAGAATTTACAAAGACATGGGCTGTGTGCTGGATTTGGAATAGGAGGTGAAGAGTATCTATCTTGGAATTCCAGCCTAGAGACCTTATTTCCCAAAACCAAGAGGACCCCACTATGAGCTGGCTGTGCTGAGGTCGGTCCTTGCACACAGGTTAGGAGTAATGCTGAGCCCGGCTCCAGATCCTGCTCACACTGCCCTACCCCCACTTCTCAGCCTTACCTGTTGGCCCTTCTCTGACTGATCCCTAGTGCTTTCTTCAGTGACTTGGGGGAAAGGGGTGAAGGGTGTCCAGCCACAGTTGCTTCTTTTCTTGGACCTTTTGCCAAAATGTCCTCCTTGGAAGTCTCTCATTGTTCTTGGAGACCTCGCTAGGGTCGGGCAGTTGCCCCCAGTGTCCAGCTGCTGGTCCCCTGGCAGCTGCATGACAGGAGGAACATAGCTTGAAGCTGGGGGGCCCAGGGCTGAAGGTGAGTCATAGACGTTTGCAAACTCTCTCAAAGAAGCCCACAAAGACCTGCGCTCCTCCTGCTCCTTCTGTATCATCTCAAGTTTATCTATTTTCTGTTGAACATTCCTCAGCAAATCGGCATTCTGGTGCATTAAGGTCTGTGAAATCTTTAGATTCAGCACACACTTACTGATGTACTCCTCGGTCATGGACCTGTTGCTCACGTTGCCCGTGGCTCCGCTGGATGGCTCAGGCAGGCCGGGTGAACTAAGCGAACCATTCTGCCAGTCCCAGTCCTCAAAGGACAGCTCCATGTCAGCTTCCAAAGAGCTCTCATCCTCATCGCAAAAACAGCACGCCTCTCTCTCCATCTTTTCCAACTCTTCTTCCATGGACTTCAGTTCATCTATCTGGTTTTGTCTGGCCCTCTCAAGAGATGAGCCAGCTCCTGGGGGCTCTTCCTCTTTGTCATCTCCTATGTCCAGGCAGCTTGAGTAGATTTCGTTGATTTCGAAGCTGCAGAGGCTCTCCTGACCTGGGCTGGGGCTCCTGGCCTCTTCCGCCACAGAACAAGCAGGAGAAGCAGCGTTTTGGTTCTGAGTCTCTTGGGCCTCCGGACTTGGGTCTGGGACCAGAGGCGCTGGTGTTGCTTTCTCGGTGGGAGAAGAGTGACCCCTTGGTGAATGAAGCTGACTACCTGCTAAAAAGAGTAGCAACATGCAGCTGATTAAAATGATTGCAGCAGCTCAGAAGCCTCGGCTTGTTGCTCGAGTGGCATGCAAACACAGAAAGATTTTATCTTCCCACTCCCTTTCCAGTTAGGAAGACTACCAGATACACTCACAGAGAGAGAGAGGGTGCTTCTAACTATTTTGACATGGGTTGAGATAGAAAATTTGGGAAGAATCAAACCCAGGAGGAAAGGTTCTAAGCTTAAGTTATAGTATGTTCAAAACATGCATAACTGTCAGGACAAGCACATTACAGGCCCCTGAATCTCAGGACTAAATTCATACTTTCTTTACACAAAAAGTGTTTGAATATTCATGTCAGTTGAAGTTATGCTCTTTGTGAGCATCTGATAAAAGGAGCTGAGGCACTGCCCAAGAAGCCACTGTGCTGTGAGAGAGATTATACCTCAAAAAATAATGCCAGGGCTTCCTAGGTGGTGCAGTGGTTGAGGGTCTGCCTGCCAATGCGGGGGACACGAGTTCGGTCCCTGCTCCAGGAGGATCCCACATGCCGCGGAGCAACTGGGCCCGTGTGCCACGGCTGTTGAGCCTGCGCTTTGGAGCCCGTGAGCCGCGGCTGTTGAGCCCGTGTGTTGCAACTACTGAAGCCCACGCGCCTGGAGCCCACGCTCTGCAACGGGAGAGGCCACAGCAATGAGGAGTCCGCGCACCACAACGAAGAGTGGCCCCCACTCACCGCAACTAAAAGAAAGCCCACGCACAGCAAAAAAGACCCAACACAGCCAATAAAATAAATAAATAAATTTATTAAAAAAAAATAATAATAATGCCAGGACTGACCACCCACTACTCCTGGCTGAAGGTGTACAGCTCACAGAGAATGTGATGGAGAAGCCAAAGTAACAAGAGCTTGGAGGGCCATTCTGGAGGCCTCCAGGCCTGTCCAAAGAGTCAGAGAATAGTTGCTTGGCTAGAATCCAAAGGCCTAGGTTCCAGCTGTGTAATAAGTCTGGAATAGTGAGCAAGCCACAACCTCTCTGAACCTTAGTTTTCTCATCTGGAATATGAGGGCATCAAGCTAGATGATTGCAGCTCCTTTCCAGCTCTGAGTTCTAAGGTTTCCAAGTAAAATAAAGAGCAGTAAAGCTTTAGGAAAAAGGTTGGAAGGAAACACCAAAATGTTAACAAATTATTTCTGAGGAATTAAAATGTTAAGTAGGGGCTTCCTAGGAGGTGCAGTGGTTAAAAATCCGCCTGCCAACGCAGGGGACGTGGGTTCAATCCCTGCTCCAGGAAGATCCCACATACCTTGGAGCAACTAAGCCCATGCGCCACAACTACTGAGCCTGCACTTCAGAGCCCGTGAGCCAAACTATTGAGCCCATATGCTACAACTACTGAAGCCCACGCACCTAGAGTCTGTGCTCCGCAACAAGAGAAGCCACAGCAATGAGGAACCCGCCCACCACAACAAAGACTAGCCCTGACTTGTTGCAACTAGAGAAAGCCCGTGTGCAGCAACGAACCCAACACAGCCAATAAATAAATAAATTAATTAATTAAAAAAAAAATGTTACGTATTCTCTGTATTGCTTAAAATTTTCTATAATGAGCAGATAATAGTTTTAAATTTTAAAAATCATTTTTATTTGTGAAGCAATAAAATACATTCCTAAATCATCCTAGAAATAAACAGATTGTTACTGTACAGTTCTGGGACCAATCAAGGTATATACGGAGCCCAAAAAGTTTAACTTAATAATTTTAACGGGGCTTCCCTGGTTGCGCAGTGGTTAAGAATCTGCCTGCCAATGCAAGGGACATGGGTTCGATCCCTGGGCCGGGAAGATCCCACATGCCATGGAGCAGCTAAGCCCGTGAGCCACAACTACTGAGCCTGCACTCTAGAACCCGTGAGCCACAACTATTGAGCCCACATGCCACAACTACTGAAGCCCTCACACCTAGAGCCCAGTGCTCTGCAACAAGAAGCCACCACAATGAGGAGCCCGTGCACCATGAAGAAGAGTAGCCCCTGCTCACCACAACTAGAGAAAGCCTGTGTGCAGGAACAAAGACCCAACGCAGCCAATAAATAAATAAATAAATACTTTTTTTTGAAGCTGAATCATAAAAAAAATAATAATAATTTTAAGGATCTTGATTTTCCCCTAAGGCATCCATCTTTCCCAGTGTAAGTTATGGGTATAGTTTGGAAGAGTTGATTAGTTGCAGCTCTCAGAACACATTCATGTCAAAACCTGTGGGTTAAGGCCATACCCGTTTCCTTCAGCTCTTTTATTTCCAAGTCAGGGGTCTCTTTTGGATGTTCTGAAGTCAGTCCTAGATAGACATTGACATCAGGATGGAGTTTGTATCTCTGCACCCTGGGGCTCTCGGTTGGCTGAGTTCTCTGGGCTCCAATAAAATCCTGTAACAAGGGAAATAGTGTCAAGGACATATCTGCAATCAACTGAATGTCACTGGTGTTTTAGAAACATATCTAGGTGTCAAATAAACTCACTGTTACTCCTGTTGGGTAGACTGACTGTAGTCCTAATAAATGAATTCATTGTAACCGCCGATATTTAAAAAGTAATAACAATAGCTGCCGTTCACTCAATCTCACTATGTGCCTACACGGTGTCCCTTTTACGTATTGACCCTCCCCAGCCTCACTCCGAAATTCTCTGCTGCCCTCACCAAGTTAGGCAGTTAGAATTTTCTTGGGCACACAGAAAGGGTGTAATGAAATGAAGATTTCCAACACTTTCTACAACTTGGTCTCTAACTCCCTACTCCCCAGAGATAGGTAAGCAGAAATAAACTCCTAACAACTTCAGAGCTTACCTTTAAGTCATTCTTCAGAATATACCGGATATCTTGAAGGTTCATAGTTCGGTCTTTCTGCTTGACCTGGATGCCTGACTTAACAATATCATAGTAAGGTTTCGGAAGCCTGACATCAGCTTCTAAATAATTTCCCAAGACTATGGTTTCTTTAATAACTGAGCCATCTAAGCCATCCCAGGGTATGTTGTCTGTTAAGGAAAAAGCCAGAGGAAGGAGAGACATTAAGAAATCGGATGAGGACTTCCTAGGTGGCACAGTGGTTAAGAATCCTCCTGCCAATGTCGGGGACACAGGTTTGATCCCTGCCCCAGGAAGATCCCACATGCCATGGAGCAACTAAGCCCGTGCACCACAACTATTGAGCCTGTGCTCTAGAGCCCATGAGCCACAACAATTGAGCCCCTGTGCTGCGACTGCTGAAGCCCACACGCCTACAGCCCATGCTCTGCAACAAGAGAGGCCACTGCAATGAGGAGCCCGCACACCACAACAAAGAGTAGCCTCCACTTGCCACAGCTAGAGAAAGCCCGTGTGCAGCAACAAAGACCCAACACACCCAATAAAATTAATTAATTAATTTTAAAAATCAGATGAAATGGGCTAACTTTTGTTAAGTCACTCAACCTCTTTAAAATTAATTTCTCTCTGTAGAAAAACTACCAAAAGTCCAATAACAATGGAAAAACCACTTGACCCAAATAACAGGGAAATCCCTGCCACAGAAACAGGAAAAAGTAGTGTCAGATTCATGTAGGTATGGACTCTCCACTGGCAGACCTGGGGACCACAAGGGAATGTTTCCTGGTGTCAGGCTGGCTTGCCCAATGCATTCATGTCATGAAAGGTGTGGTTTTGCCTCTGAGACTCTGTAAACACTGCTAAATGGGGGCCGAGTCTCGCCTCCTCAGTGAATGTGGTATGTATGTCTTCACCTTAGATCCTGTATGTTTGGAAGAACTTCTATGTCTTTTTAAGTGACACTGCTTTTACATACACTGGATCCTGTGTGTGTCTAATTTCACAGTTTACTTCTCAGAGGCCAGTCCTTTCCACTCATTTACAAGTTCTTTTTGTTTTTTTTTCTTTTATAAATTTATTTATTTATTTTATTGGCCATGTTGCGTCTTTTTTTGCTGTGCACAGGCTTTCTTTAGTTGCAGTGAGTGGGGGCTACTCTTCGTTGTGGTGTGCCGGCTCCTCATTGCCGTGGCTTCTCTTGTTGTGGAACACAGGCTCCAGGCGCATGGGCTTCAGTAGCTGCAGCACATGGGCTCAATAGTTGTGGCTCACGGGCTTAGTTGCTCCACGGCATGTGGGATCTTCCTGGAGCAGGGATCGAACCCATGTCCCCTGCATTGGCAGGTGGATTCTTAACCACTGCGCCACCTAGGAAGCCCTACAAGTTCTTAACATAGAGAACAGACTAGCGGTTGCCGGGGGTAGGGAGTTTGGGGTTGGTAGATGCAAACTTTTACATTTAGAATGGATAAACAACAAGGCCCTACTGTATAGCACAGAAAACTATATTCAATATCCCGTGAAAATTCATAACGGAAAAGAATATTAAAAAAGAATGTATATATGTGTACAACTGAGTCACTTTGCTGTACAGCAGAGATTGACACAACACTGTAAACTGTAAATCAACTATACTTCAATAAAAAAAAAACAAACACAAGTTCTTAAGGGACAGCTCACAGAGACACATAAGCACTGACAGCAATATTCAGTTTAAAGGCACTCCTTGGATTAAATGCATTACCACCAACAGGCCGATAGGTGGGCTTTTCTGAGTCTTAAAGAACAGGTCGAAAGAGAGATTTCTGGGAGATCATCGTATATCTTCCATAAACACAAAGAGCTTTCCTTAAAGAAGTCTCTTTTCTCTGTGTCCTGCATTTTCATAAAACTAAGTAACTCTTGGGGGAAAAAAATCCAACCTAAGAATAGGGACTTTGGTCACCATCAACGAGCTCTTTTATCTACCTGTTAAAATCTCCTGTATGATCATAGAAAAGCTGTAGATGTCTGACTTCACTGTGGCTGCCTTCTGTAAGATCACCTCCGGGGCAGCCCAATTGTACAGCTGGGTGGGGATGGGTACTCGAGTCAGGTCCTTCTGTACACCTCCATCTTGGCTACAGAAGGAAACACAAGGAAACACACGTCTTAAAGGATCATTGTGATCAACACGCAACACATCCATGAAACATTTGCCTCTGAAGACTGACAACCTCCTTGAGCTTCTAGAAACTGGCTAGACCCTGAGCTAACCAACACTGCCTACTATTCCAACACCTGCAACTCCTTACTATTCCTACCCGAGCAGGCCCTGCCCTGCCTCCCACCTCATCTGGCCGCTGTCTCCTGTTCACTCACCCCTCTCAAGTCACAGGGCCTTCTTTCAGTTTCTTCAACATGCCAGACACATCACCACTTCAGGTCTTTGCACAGGTGGCTTCTTCGGCATGGCATGCACTGCCCACAGATCCTAGCATGACTGGCTGCTTCTTGTAATTAAAGTATTAGCTCAAAAATCACCTCCCTGGGGCTTCCTAAGTGGCTCAGTGGTTAAGAATCCGCCTGCCAATGCAGGGGACACAGGTTTGATTCCAGCTCCAGGAAGATCCTACATGCCAAGGAGCAACTAGGCCCGTGCGCCACAACTATTAAGCCTGCACTCTGGAGCTCGTGAGCCACAACAATTGAGCCCCTGTGCTGCGACTGCTGAAGCCCACACACCTAGAGCCCATGCTCCACAATGAGAAGCCAGCGCAATGAGGAGTCCACCCACCACAAGGAAGAGTATCCCCCACTCACCGCAACTAGAGAGGGCCCGTGTGCAGCAACGAAGACCCAACACAGCCAATCAATCAATAAAAATCACCTCCTTGGAAAGGCTTTACCTGACCACCTAATGTAAAGTAGTCCTGATTTATTGGCCTCAGAGCACTTATTATCTGAATTTCTTTTTCACTGATTTATTGTTTATTATCTGCCTCCCCTCCACCAAAGTCAGCTCCATGAGGGAGGCCCCTTGTCTGTCTCTTGTATCACTGTATCTCTAAATTTATACCAAGGCTTCTATGCTTACTTTTGAATAAATGAACCTAAGACTCTTCCAAGAACCCCCCCGAAGTCCTGCCTGCTTTATCAAAACCTCTGGGACTCTTTCAGCTCTTCGTGATTGCTTCTTTTCTGAGCTCTGCCCTCCTGGGAATGAGCCGTCTCAGTTTAGCACCAAAGGTTCACTGATTGTGTTGAAGAACTCAACTTCACAACCAGGCTCTTTGAAAACTAAGTCAGAGTAAGTGTCCTAAATGTCTTCTGGGACAACAAGAGTCCTCAGGGTGAAATCAGCGCTGACTTCTGCCCACAGCTGTCATGAGCATCAAATGAAATCATGCGTGTGGAAGCACTCCGTGAACCATAAAGCACTAAGCAAGTAAGGAATTAATGTGAACATTATGGTAGGTATTTGGTAAAGACTTGATGACTGCTGGTTGATAATTAAGTTTTTGGGAATTCCCTGGAGGTCCAGGGAATCAGCGCTTTCACCACCGGGGCCTGGGTTCAATCCCCAGTTGGGGAACTAAGATCCTGCAAGCCATGCCGCATGGCCAAAAAAAAAAAAAAAAATTAAGTTCCTAAAAAGCAAGTAACCAGAAGTTCTTTTTGCTGGCAAAAGAAAGCTTTTAGGGGATGGGATGGGCTTCTCAGACTTTGAACAAACTTCCCTAAGTAATATTTCTTCCAGCAGAACTTTTTTTTTTTTTAATATTTATTTGGTTGTGCTCGGTCTTCGTTGCAGCAGGCAGGCTCCTTAGTTGCGGCTTCAGAGCTCCTTAGTTGCAGCAGACGGGCTCCTTAGCTGTGGAATGTGAACTCTTAGTTGTGACATGCATGTGGGATCTAGTTCCTTGACCAGGGATCGAACCCAGGCCCCCTGCATTGGGAGCATGGAGCCTTATCCATCAGGGAAGTCCCCCAGCAGAACTTTTGATAGATGGCAGTGAATTCAGGAAGCCATGAAGTTATAAAAGATGGTATTTTTGTTTTGTTTTTGCTTTAAAAAAAAATGGTATTTTTAGACTCTTTAGTTGTATTGCTGAATACACAGGCGTGGTCTAGGTGTCATGTGAACAGCACAGATACACATGCAAATATTATATTAGTATCACAGGAAAAGCAATGAAGTGTTTCATTGTCAGAGATACATTCTGAGGACCTAGCATACTTGACTCTTCCTATTGTAGGGTGATTGTTCAAGGGAGACACTCACTGACCTTCTCCAGCCTCTCAGGCTGCCTCAGGCAAGGGACAAGTTACTTACAATCAGGATTTATATCCTTTCTCTTTTACTTCCATTCACCTTCCTCTCTTATGATCCCTCTTCCTTTGCTGTTAATGCTAGTGGAGTTTCTTTTCTGGCTGTCATTCCATGGTAGTTACTTTTCTGAGCTTCAGCTCTGATATCATTAAAATTACATTTGGCTACAGCTATGTGATACTACTTGCAAGGTCAATTCCAGCTCTAAAGATTCCATTAAGAAAGAGCTGAAGAATAGGAGAAACTGCTGTATCATTTTTACACCAAGAGATGGAGTGCTACCCTAGACAATGACATTCAACAACCGGACATGCCCAAATAGAGTGTTACCAAAAATAAATGTAGAATTGAAAGCTGCTTTGGATTCTTGGGTAGCCAACTCACATTATCAGCTGTCAAACATTGCTGATCGACATTTCAGCCCGAAGTTCCATTCTGAGGTCAACAAGCCCAAAGGAACTCACACCTTCCTACCCAGTTACTTCGCAGTCCCTCACTTGACTAGTCCATGGATCCCAGCTTCTCAGTGCATCTCACATCTTCCCCTTCTATTGTGGTTCCTTGGTCACCACCAGGCCCTGCCCTGTGGCCTCCTGGCTGGTCTTTCTACCTTCAACCTCCAATCCATCCTGCCCCTATAGCCAGGAAACATCCTCTACCATTTGATTCTAGCCACAGTTGGGTAACCTCAGACCATCTCTTCACCTCACTGGGCCCGTTTCCTCATCTATAAAAGAAGACAAGGGTTGGGCCTGGCCATCTCCAAAGCTCCATTTCACTCTAGGATTCACATTTCTATTGGCAAGCTCAATTCAAAGAAACTGTTATACCTCCATTTCAACAACAGATGACGCTGCATCGCTGGCAAACAGCTTGGGTTCTGTCAGCCTTCTTGAAAACCCTGTTATCAACAGCAAGCTTCCATTACCCTTGAACACATAGCCAAAATGGTGAACCCTGTTCTGAATCATTTCAAGTTTTCCCTTCAGCTAGACTCATCCATTCACTTCAAATGCTTCCTGGGCACTTACTATGTGGCAGGCCCTGAGCTGGGTGCTAAACATGAACAAGCCATGGTCCCTGCCCTCTTGAAGCTTGCCATCCAGTGGGGCAGACACACTTGACTGCAGGGGAGTGAAATATGCTCAATGATGTGGGGACAGGGCTTCATGGGGTGTGGTGGGAGATTGTGTCAGAAGTGACATTAAAAGGATAAAAGGGTGTGCCAGGTATTCCAGATGGCCAGGCAGAGTGGGAAGTGATGAGGATGGCACTGTGGGCGGAGCCCTGCCTCAGAAGGCTTCCCACCCTGCAAAGTGCCGGGACTTAATCTTATAGGCAGTGGGAGCCACTGGGATTGAGAATGGACCAGATCTGAGACCAAGCAGCTCAAATGGCAATAGTTGTCTGGCCTCCACCAGCTCCTGCGTGGAAAGTCACACCCTAACTGCTCCCCTGCTCCCCTCTCTTCCCATCACAGCCCTTCTCCACTTGCAGGAGTGAGGGGGATCCTCTTAACCTGTAAATCAGCCATGACACCATTCTGCTCAAAACAAACAAACCCTTCACAGCATCCCAGTGTTCTTAGGATTAAATTCAAACTCTTTGCCAAGGCCCACAAGGCCAAGCACAACCTGACCCCTGCTCCCCTCTCCAGGCAAAGAGACAAGGGGCACACGAGGTCAAGGAAGTGAGAGTCTTTCCACTTCATTCATTTAAAAAACATGCTGAGGGACTTAACTGGTGGCGCAGTGGTTAAGAATCCGTGTGCCAATACAGGGGACACAGGTTTGATCCCCAGCCCAGGAAGAGCCCACATGCCACGGAGTAAGTAAACCAGTGTGCCACAACTACTGAGCTGGCACTCTAGAGCCCGTGAGCCACAACTACTGAGCCCCAGTGCTGCAACTACTGAAGCCCATGTGCTTACAGCCTGTGCTCCACAACAAGAGAAGCCACCATACTGAGAAGCCCGCACACTGCAACAAAGAGTAGCCCCCACTCGCTGCAACTGGAGAAAGCCCGCATACCGCAATGAAGACCCAACATGGCCAAAAATAAAAATAAAAAAAGAAATACACTTAATATAAAAACAAACTAACAAACAAACAAAAAACATGCTGAGCTCCAGCTGTGTGTAGGTTTATTCTAGGAATCTGAGATATGGCAGCGGATAAAACAGAAATCCCTGCCCTTGTAGAACTTTTCATGTAGTGAGAAAAGTAAATTATGAGCATGTGAACAGCAAAGGCCTGCTGAGAGACTCAAAAACAAAGCCTCAGTGATGGTGGTAGGTGAGGCCAGTGTAAGCAGAGGTAAGCAGACCTAAGCCAGGGGTCTGCCCGTGGCTGAGGCCTCACAGCAGCACAGGGGAGATCCTCTGCTCCCCAGGACCTAGGTGCAGGAGATGGCGGCCAACTCTCAGGAGAACTCTGACTCCTGCCAAATGGGAAATGAAGGCCACCCACCAACCCTTGAATAAGGGCATTGTTTTTGTCACTGCTTCCCTCACTGCACTGATCCCCACCCATCTGGACCAGGACCACAAGGCCCACCAGCACCCACTGCCACCTCTCTCCTTCCAGGATGCACAGCTGTGGTGCATTTCCCAGCCTCCCTGCAGAGAAGCAGTGACTGGGCTCTGACCAATGTAAAGTGGGAAGCAATGATACCCCACTGCAGGTAGTCCCTACACCCTGCCGTGTGTCCCTCCAGGCTTGCTCTCGCGCACTGAGCAGCAATGCAGAGGACACAGTGGAGGACTGAGGCCTGGGGGATGGCAGAGCCGCAGAGGGGAGGAACATGGAACACAGTGAATGCCACCACCACCCAACACACACACCATACTGCACTGTGAGTGAGAAATACCTCAGTTGTGCAAAGCCACAGAGAATTCTGAAAACTTATACACGCTGGCTAATGTGTGCTCACGCTCGTTAAATGTTTATTAAAACGAGAGTGTCCTGAGCAGAAATAACTTCCCCAAAGTCACTCTAATCTTGGCTGACAGGGCAAGGCATTGGGAAACCTCTTCCTCCAACGACAGACAGTTCAGCCGACCAATGAGGAGTCCTGCCCACATCAGATTCTCTTTACAGCAAAGCACCCCCAGGGAAACCCTGTTTGTAAGTTATGATCAAGGTGCACCCACCTTTCCATCATGTACTCCAGGTTGGTCAGCCTCGCTTCCCCTGTGGAGACGATGTGGATGGCGTAGGAGCTGAGGGAACGGTGGATAAAGCCCCGAGAATGCAGGTACCTCAGTGCGTCGGAGATCTGGAGCAGCAGGTGCACGATCACCTCCATGTGCAGCACGGGGAACTGCGCCCGCTGCAAGGAAGAGATCAACCGCCAGAACGAAGGGCACTGAGGCCCCTGACACTGTAGGATGCTTTGCAGTTTCCAAAGTCTTTTCAACTGATCTTCACAACGGCCACCTACTGTGCCTATTTTATAGCTGGGGAACCTAAACCTCGGTGAGGTTATGTGACCGGCCTAAGGTCCCACCGATCCAGGCCCCCTGGCTCCAAACCTGGGTTCCTTTCCCTCAGCCAAGCTGCTTGATACCATGAAAAGTGAGAACAGTCCTCAAAGCCTGGTACGCACCTCCAGAGTGGGCCCACCACCACCAGCAAGGCACCTGCCCTGCTCCCCATCCCCAGTCAAGCCTGGGCTGCAGGAGAACCTAGATGCAAGAAGGACAATTCAGCCCCTTCCACAGTCATGTGACCTAGAAAGTTCATCCTAGGAGGACAGAAATTCACTCACACTAAAGCACCCAGTCACAACAGGTCTTCCCCCAGAGAAGTGGCATTTTAAGTCAACGTTCTCACCCAAGGAGAGGAAAGGGAAGTAGAACACTAACAGGAGGTGCTCAGGCAGGAGGAATGGCCAGCCATTTCAGGGAAGAGCCCATCCTGGAGGGTCTCTTCTCACTCCAGCCCAGGGTCTTTAGAACAAAGTCATGGAGAATGAAAATACCGGGAAAGACCAGAGGCTATCTGATTATAGTTAGCTAAAAGTGTGGCTGTGCGTTTTCTGGGTCTGCTGAGCTCTTAGATGTCTGATAAAAAAGCAAGACTAACAATAACAAAATCACACTAGTTCCAACATGCTGATCAGCCTCGAATGATTATACAGTCCCTTCGGAGTAAAGAATTAAGAGATTTCTCTTCCATGC
The DNA here is from genome assembly GCF_030028045.1 of Hippopotamus amphibius kiboko. Classification (NCBI taxonomy): domain Eukaryota; kingdom Metazoa; phylum Chordata; class Mammalia; order Artiodactyla; family Hippopotamidae; genus Hippopotamus; species Hippopotamus amphibius. The sequence goes on along the minus strand of NC_080202.1, from coordinate 25,732,115 downwards.
ACGCACAGGTGGGAACTCTACTGCTGGGGGAGAAGGAAGAGGGAAGAAGGGAAGGGAGAGCTGGTGTTGGGATGGGGGGTAATAAGGGGAAAATCCAGGGAAACAGCCGTTTACCCGTTCATGGAGGACACCGAACAGCGTGCCGACAGTGACGCGCTCGTACACGAGGCGGGTCTTCTCCAGGTCCTGGGACAGGCACACAGCCATCAGCTGCAGCAGGTGGGGATGCCGCAACTTGCTGCAGAGGAAAAGAGGCTTCAGATGAGGCAGAGGGAAAGAGGACATCATGAAAAGACGGGTGCTTTCCTCTCTTCCCAGCCCCTTGAATGCATTCCAAACAAATGCTATTTGCATACGTTTTTCTAAGAAAGCAGGATGGGGTGGGAGTAGCGGTCTCTGTTGTGGAACCCTTGACTTTTCACTGATCAGAACCTGAAGGCTTAGGGTCATCAATGACAATGTCACTAAAAGCTACTCAGCAAGGCACTTCACATACATCATCTTGATCCTAACAACCAGCTGCAAGAAAGGTATCATTACAGTTACACTCATTTTAGAGATGAGGAAACCAAGGTCAGGGAGATGTCAGGCCCAAGGTCACACGCCCCACTCAGTCTCACATCAAAATTCATGCTGTGGGTGGATTTGGGGGACTTCCGTGGTGGTCCAGTGGTAAAGAATCCGCTGCAGGGGACGTAAGCTCGATCCCTGGCTGGGGAACTAAGGTCCCACATGCCTCGGGGCATCTAAGCCCCCGCACTGCAACTACTGAGCACACCACAATTAGAGAGGCTGTGTGCTGCAACTACAGAGTCCAGGCACTCTGGAGCCCGCGTGACACAACTAGAAAGCCCACGTGCTGCAACGCAAGATTACGCATGCCGCAACAAAGATTCCATGTGCTGCAACTAAGATCCAATGCAGCAATTAATTAATTAATTAATTAATTAATTATTTTAAAAATCCACACTGTGTGTATAAGCCCTTCCAGCCTCCTTGAGTCCCTTTAGGCTGATTTCCCCAAAAGGAAATGTTTGGCTTTACAGGGGTTGAGTGATTTCTTCAGGAGAGAACTCGAGCCAGGGTCTATTCCAAGGCCTCAGCAGCCCTGGTATGAAACTGAGGTTGGAGTGCCTGCCCCTTTGAAGGACTAACCCCTGAGCCACAGGGAACTGAGCCACCTAAGGAACTGAGACCCATCAGCGTGTCCTCAAAGGAAAGACATGGGTCTCAAGCTCAGCCATGTTCTATGAAGACAGGATAGCACATGCTATCCTGATGGGCATAGGGCCCAAAATGAGGCGGGCCTCGGGGTCTGCAGCAGAGCCAGCCAGGCCTGAAGGCTGGACTTCAGAGACATGTGTTACGGAGAGTTGATCAGCTGACAGAATCGACCCCTTACCACCACCATCCCCACCACTTAGGCTATTTATGAATTCTTTTTCTTTCTTGGCAGCCCTGGGAAGTCAAATCAACCAACAATGAGGAAATGCTGAGGCGGAGGAGGCTGTACTCCACCCTCACGCACAGCCCTGCATAGCCCTGAACTTGGGTCTGAAGTGCTCTTGGGTTTTTGTCTCACCTGCTGTGTTCTTGCTCAGCAAGTAGCAAGTCAGCCAGTCGCAGCCTTCTGCAGTGCAGGTGGGTGGGAAGATGTAGCTCCTTCACTGTGACCCTGCTTCCGTTCCACACCAGGCTACAAGGGCAGGAGAGAGTGTGAGCAGAAGGCAGTGAGCAGCCACTTCTTCAGTGAGGAGCGCTCTAGCCAGAGATCAGAGAAGCAGTGTTTACACACACTCTGTAAAGCCCCCACCCCTGCAGTGTTGGGTCCTCCCCTCCTCCTATCCCCAGGGCCTAAAGCACTTCGGGGACTTAGTACAGGTGGCAGGAAGTCACTGAAGGATTTAAGGGAGGGAGTGACTTGATCAGGTTTGTATTTTAGAAAGATAAGGGTACCAGCAGCATGGGGAATGGTCGGGCAGGAGTGGTCTGGAGAATGGAGGCCAGTCTACCCTTGGGGAGGGACAGTGCTGACGTGGGCAGAGGCCACAGTAGTGGACAGAAGAAGAGGAGATGTGATAAGTCTGTGGCACAGGCAGGAAAACAAGAAGTGTATCTGCAGGGGTTACAGGGCCTTGCGGGTCTGCAGAGGCCTTTTTAGAAGCTGTGACTTCTAAGCAGGGAAGAAGCAGCCAGCAGTCAAGGAGGACAAGAGACCTTAGCCAGGACAACTCCTGGGACCCTGCAGGAGGCAGGTCTCTGGGGACTGAGAACATCCCATGGACTTTCGTCACAGCCAAATCCTATTACTGCCACCTCTGCTGCATTTGGCTGGTGAGAGCCATAAGCTGATGCCTGCAGGGCTTCATTACACTTTGACCTGTATCAGAGGCCAGACAGTCACCCCTACTCTGCCTCTAATTCCCTGGAGAGCAGAGAGGTTGAAACACAGTCATGATTAACCTTTCAGAGCAGTCGTTCTCAACAAGGGGCCATCTGGCCCTGTCTCTAGGCATTCTGGTTGTCACAATCACAAATGCAAGGGTTTGGGGGCCAACAGAGCTGCTACTGGCATCTCGTGAGTAGAAACCAGGGACACTCCTAAACATCCTACAGTGCACAGGACCTCCCCCAGCACCAAAGGGTAACAAAAATGTCAATGGTACCCAGGTTGAGAAATCCTGATTTAGACATCTGTTTTTTTAGAGTGTTCTTGTATTTGGGCAGAAACCCTCCACACACAAGGAAGTCACACAAAGTCCATTCTTCCTGTGGGACTAAATCCGACCTCCACTGGCCAGCTTCCACTTACTTGGTCATGACCATGTAGGGACCACTGAAGAAAGAGAAGGTAGGCTCATCATCAGCTTGAATCACTTCCTTTTCGCCAATTACCGGAAGAGATCCTAGATAGGCTAGCTGTGTGCCCCCTGTGAGATAAAACTGAAAGCAAAGCCTAGCTTCAAACAGTGGGGAAAAAGAGAAAAAGTAAAATACCTCCAGAGTCTTATCAGCCAGTTAAAAATAAAGAGAGCTGCTATTTACCAATTTGCTGAATACCCCTATGCACTGGACATAGTTCTTAATCTTCCTAGAAATCCTGCAAGATTGTAATATTCTTTCCCTTCTGCTAGTGAGGAAACTGAGGATCATGGAAAGAGGTAAGATGCCTGCCTGAAGCACCAGGCCTCAGGGGCTGCTTACGGCCCCCACAGAACACATCTGGCACCTTCGCTGGGAATTAAAGAATAATTTTCTAAAACTCCCCAAATCTAGCCCACAGTCATTCAAGAGAACTCCCCAGGGTTTTCGTCATTTATCAGTAAGGACAGGAACACTAAGAGGTATTTGTCCTGCAAAAGCAGTAAAGAAGGAAAAAACATATTGGCAAGGATATGGAAGGAAGAGTTGGGCCAAGTTGTGAGGCCTGGGGCCAGAACTGGGGTTAGGTGATTCCCCAGTTAGTCCTGTAAACAATGGGTGTTGGTAGCAATCTCTTACCTTTCCAAAGCCGAAGCTGTAGATATTTTGGGCAGAAACGACTCCAGCTTTAAGCAGTCGATTAGGAGAGCTGTTAGGGCTTCTAGAAATATTTAAAAGGGGGAGGAAAAAGTAAGGATTAACTACCCATATCCAGAGCAACAATGCTGAACCAAGCTGTCAGGATGCGTACTTGGTTTCATCTTTACCACTTGACAGTGGAACTGCAGATGATGTAATAGCCAGCCTCTGAGAGGGCCCCTGTGATTCCCATTTCCTGGTATTCATGCCCTTGGGTAGCCACACGCAGGTCAGAGAGGGCTGACCTGTTACTGCAGAAATAACAGAGTGGTGTGAGTTCCAAGGCTACATACACCCCCAGGACCTCTGCCCTGATCTCTCTGCAGCACTTGCTATAGAGGAGCCCAGCTGCCATGCTGTGAGGACACTCCAGCAGCCTAATGGAGAGGCCCAACACCCAGCATCAATTTGCCAGCCACGCAAGTGAACTATCTTGGAAGTGGATCCACCAGTCCCAGAAGATTGCAGCCCAAGCTGCATCTTGACCACATCTTTATGAGAAACCCTGAGCCAGAACCACCCAACTAAGCCATTCCCTGATTTCTGACCTACAGAAATTGTGTGAGATACAAATATTTATTGTTGTTTGAAGCCACTAAGTTTCGGATTAGTATGATAGATAACAAATACAGATGGTCAAGGTTGGAAAGAATCATAAAGCATATCTTGTCCAGCTTTCTGATTTTACAGATGGGAAAAATGGAGCCAGAAAGAGGAAACCTGCTGGCCTGAGGTCACGAAACAGCAGCAGGGACTAGGCTTTGGCTCTGTTAGAAGGAACTTGGTCTGCCAAGATCCTAATGCTGGCAGGAGAGGAAGTATGAGAGATGGAAGAGCTCAACCAAGCAGGGTTTCCAACACCAGATGAGGGATTTGGGACTTTAACCTGCGAGCCATGGGGAAGACCATTAAAGGGCTTTTAGCAGTGAGTGGAACGATTCAATTTTCATTTTTAAAAGGTCATTCTGGATGCTGAGTAAAGAACCAAGATGGGCAAGGGTGGCAGCAAAAAGAGAAGTCAGGAGTAACTAGTACTCAAGGGAATCGTTAACTCATCTTGCATGAGAAGCATCCAGGTCATGAGAGGAAAACCAGGACTCGATGAGGGATCCCGTGAATTGTGTGACAAGTCACCCCAATCACAAAAATAGATGCCATCAGAGAACATCAAAACGGAAAGAATTTTCGACATATAAATCCTAAGCCAGGGCTTCCCTGGTAGCACAGTGGTTAAGAAGCTGCCTGCCAATGCAGGGGACATGGGTTCAATCCCTGGTCAGGGAAGATCCCACATGCCGCAGAGCAACTAAGCCCACGTGCCACAACTGCCGAAGCCAGCGTGCCTAGAGCCGGTGCTCTGCAACAAAAGAAGCCGCTGCAATGAGAAGCCCGCGCACCGCAACGAATAGTAGCCCCTGCTTGCCACAATTAGGGAAAAGCCCGTGCGCAGCAACAAAGACCCAATGCAGCCAATAAAAATAAATAAATAAATAATAATTAAAAAAAAAATCCTAGGCTAATAAAGCCAAGAGAATTAAAATAACTCTTCTGCGCATGAAGAGCAGCCTGGATAGAGTCCACCTCCTACAGCTGTGATGGGGGCAGGGGAGGCTGCCCACCCAGGGGGCAGCGAGTCTTACACCAGCTTAAAAACAGCCAGAGGAACCTTAAATTAAGTATTTGTAGTCTTCTGGAACCTTAGGATATAAAGGATGCATGTTCCAATAAAGGAAAATGCTTTCCATGGTTCAGAGATGACAAAAAAAAAAAAAAAAACACCTAGCTAGCTGTTCTGCTGAGAAAAGGCTTTCTGCTGGACAGCCCAGACCTAAAAAGTTCCACCCCAGAGTGGCTCCCACTGGAGCCCAGAACTCATTTTCCCCAGGCATTCCTGGAAGTGGGGGGACAACTGACGGTTTTCAGTGGCCACATCTTCTCCCTCCAAGCTCACCCCTCTGGGTGGGCCAGATGCTGGAAGGGACCAATGTGGAGGGGACCGAGGTGGCCCATGCTGCAGGGCTCCCACAGGAAGGCCAGGGTGATGCAGAACACCCCACTCTGCCTGAGGTAGCACTCACCCCTGCATGAGGCCCCCAAACCGGGGCAGGCCACAGACGAGCCGCTGAGGGGAGTCGATCTTCTTCAGGAGGTCACGGGAGAAGCCCTGGATGATGGCCTGCATGTGCGCGGCACAGCGCTGCATGAACTCCACTATCTGCAACACACGGCAGAGATGGGCAACGCCCACACGGCTAATGGCCACTCCGGCCTTCAATGGAACTGGAATGGTCTGAGGTGAGTGGTCTGGGGAGACAGGAGCCCCCCACAGGGGAATCTCCGGAAAGGAAAGGGCCCAAGTGATTTCCTAAAGATATGGAATGAGACGATTCTATTTTCAGGGAGCTGATTTGGCAATAACTTCCTCCAAATCCTTCATTCAACAGATGAGGAAACTGAGGCAGGAGGAGTATTTTAACTTGTCGAAGGCCCAACAGCTAATGAGCAGGAGAACCAGAGGGAGGGGGCTCTGCCCGTCTCCCCCTTCCCTCCATGTGCCCAGTACTGTGCATGCCCTTTATTCTTTACATTTGTTAGGTTATTTAGCCCTCATTAAAACACATTATGCCTCTCAGCGTGTGGCTACAGACAAGTTACTCAATGTCGATGCACTTCAGTTTCCCCATCTGTAAAATGGGGACAAAAACAGTACCTACCTAAGAGGGTTGTTGTAAAGATTAAATGAGCTAGTATTTAACTAACTTAATTCAGAATGTCTGATGCACGATAAGTGCTAGCTAACAGTCAGACAAAATGACAATTGTTCTCCCTCCCCCCTGAATGGATGACCAGAAAAGTTCACTAGACTTGCCCAAAGTTTTACAGCTGGTTAACTTGCTTCAACCCAGGCCTGTGTGTCCAATGCCAACGGCAAGGCCACTACAAGCCCTGTGCCATCCCCAGGACCAGCCTCTGCCCCTAGGCTCCTGACTCCCAGCCCTGTGCTCTGCCTTGGGTGTGCCTGCAGAGTGGGCCCACTCTTACCGCGGTGCTGCGCTCCTTCCCTGCTGCCAGGGCCCAGGTCTGCGGGTTTCGACCCTTCTCGTCGTGCAGTCGAAGATCACCCCCTGCATCCAGCAGTTTGCTGAGGATCCACTGATTGCCTGAAAATGCTGCTGCATGGACAGGAGTGCTCCCATCAAAGCAGCGGCTGGAGGCAGGGAGGGGTACAGTGAGTGTCCATGGCAACACTCCGCCCCTTCCATGGGTAACACAGGGCTCCCTTTCTACAAAGGCAACCTCACAGAAGCTTTACACACATCTCCCTTTTCCATCTTTACCTCCACCCTTCAAGGCAATATTATTTCTCAATTTATAGATAAGGAAACGAAAGGGCAAAGACAAGATTCACACGCAGTATGGCTCTTGTTCAAAATCCAGTGTTCTTTCCCCCCTGCCCCTGACACTGACTGCCCTGAAACAACTTCTTCATGTCTGTAGCGCCCTGTGGTCAGGCTGGTGAAGCACAGCCTAATCAGAGACCATCTCATGTGAGGATGTCTCTATCTCCCAAGTCCTATGGTAGGAGCCCACAAACCTTGATGTCAGCAATCTGGTCAAGGATCTACAACTCAGAAAAATTTAACCAAAACCAATAAACCATCTGAGACATGAAGGGACAGCCTTCGTGAGATGTGATATGTAGCTGTGGTTTCCTAACCTGGTTGCACATCAGAATCACCTGCAGAGCTTGCTCTCTCTCTCTCTCTCTTTTTTTTTCAGCCATGCCCAGCAGGCATGTGGGATCTTAGTTCCCCGCCCAGGGATCAAACATGTGCACCCTGCAGTGGGAGTGTGGAGTCTTCACCACTGGACCACCAGGGAAGTCCCAGAGCTTGCTCTCTTTAAAGAGAAACACAAATGGGAGGAGGAAGGGGAAGGGGAAGGAGAAGAAGCAATAAAATGAAAAAGGAGGAGGAGGAAAAGAAGATAAGAAAGTCTCCCAATTCCAGACCCACAGTTCTCTTGCCCAAAGGCAACTACTGTTACAAGTTTTTGTGTCCTTCCTGAAAATTTCTATGCATATACAAGTGGGAATAAGAATGTGCTACATTAGGAATTCCCTGGTGGGCCAGTGGTTAGGACTCAGCACTTTCACTGCTGAGAGCCCAAGTTCAGTCGTCCCTGGTCAGGAATCTAAGATCCCACAAGCCACGTGGTACGGCCAGAAAAAAAAAAAGAGAACATGCTATATTTATTATGCATTTAAATTTTTTCATTTAACAATATATCTTGGAAAAATTTCCATATGAGAACATATAAGCCACCTCAATTCTTTTTTAACAGCTACATAGTATTCCAATGTACAGATGTACCACAATTTATTTAATAAGTCATTGGGATATTTGTCAAAAATACAGATTCTCAGACTACACAGTGGACTGAATCATAATCTGCAAGTATGGAACCCAGGAATGTGTACTTTTTACAAGTTCCCCAGATGATGCCAGGAGGCTGGCCTGTACCTAGGCCCCTGTGAACCACTGGGATATCTCACTGTGAGTTCTCTCCTACTGCTGGGTCTGATGAGCAGTCCAGCATACTGCACTATGGGAACTGTAATATCTTCCTTGCTTTAAAAATAAATTTGTATAATGTTTTACAGCCTTCTAATCATTCTTCCCATAAACAGCAAGAGAGCTGGGCAGGGAGAGAGAAGATATTATTTTTCATTTCTCATGAATGCTAAAGAGAAAAGAAATAATGTTTCTTATGCCCAACAAACCCTTACAAGGGAATCCAGGTCCAAGTGATGTCAAAATGTGTATTGTTTTAATAATTTATCCTAGAGGTTGAGAACTGGAGGTCCACAGACTGATTTGGCAACCTAGAGGCATGTTTTATTTGGTCCACATACATAAAAAAAAAATTAAGTAATGGACAATATTTAACACTTTGAGGATTTCACAATAAAAACTGGGATTTCCAACCTCTTAGAAACTTGGAAAATTTGGCTTCCACGGCTTCCTTTTCTGCCCAGCCGCAACAGATGCCCCTTAGACAGAGCCTGTACCCACTGACTCCACTTAGCCCTGCAGGCATCTGACTCTGTGACCTCAATAAGCCCAGGCCATCACAGCATCTCCACTGAGCACTTAGGAATACAACCGCCCCCCAGAAATTTCCCTTCACCTTGATGGAAGATAATTTTCAAGTACATGAAAGCATTTCTATCACAAAATAAAAGCTTACAGGGTCTGCCTTCCTCTTTGTTGGGGAAGTTAGTAATATAGTCTTGTTCAGGCCTCAGAGAGAGAAACAGGCCTGTGACCGACCTGTGTCCTTGCCTGGACTGCCCGCCTACTTCCACACCTAACAATTGCTGCTAGCAAGTCAAACAGCGCTTACGATAAGAAAGCGAGTGGGTCTCAGAATTTCTTGAGCCCTGGGGACCTGGGCAGTCCCCCGGGGTCTGGAGAATCTTGCAACTCAGATGATGAAAGCAACAACATTTCAAAGTAAATCCAAAGCTGCATTTTTACACGCAAGCTGATGATGTCAGTTTGCGACCTGGAATTATAAGCAGGTACCCCCAGAACTCCAATCTGAAGTCTCACCCGTGAAGTGGATGCACTGCCTGGGACCGTTCTCAATTGGGGCTCCAGATTTCTGTTTCAGGGACTTCCCAGCGCTGCCTGGATCTGGATGTAGGTGCTTCCCCAATTCGGTGATGTATGAACCTCTGTCTTTACTATTCCTCCTTAGCTAATTATTCTCTTAATTAGTATACTGTGATCTTTGTTAATTTAATAAATTCTCTCTAAATTCTTATTTAACTGAGTGTAGAGTGGTTATTTTGCCAGCGAATCCTATGAACCTTGAAACCGAAAGTAAGGCTTTCGACAAAACACTCCTCTTGATACTGTCCTTTCTCACCTCCCCCTGATATCATGGCGATTTCTAAAAAGGGAACTTCTAAGTTCTTCAGGTGCTGGGCTCCTCGTCTCAGCCCTATTATTAACACAATGCACCATTATGGACCAGCCATTTAAACTTTCTGGGTATCAGCCCCCTAATATGGAATATTAAAGATTTGAATGATTTGTTTTTTAAAGAACCTAGCTCTAAACTTCCACAAAACAGTTGCAAATGCAGATGACTAGAAAATGCTGCATTTTTGCTGAGGAGCTGCAGGCCCAGTGGCCTCTCTACAAAACTGTTATCTGCAAATATCAAGTGAGATAGTCCTTTATTTCTGAGTTTTGATATTTTTTTATTGGAATATAATTGCTTTACATTCTTGTACCAGTTTTTGAGGTACACCAAGGTGAGTTCTGATATTAAATACTGATACAATAGTTTATGTGAGTATGTGAGTGAGTATGTGAGTCCAGAAAAATTCTGGAAGGAAAGAAAGCAAAATGTTCACTGTGGGTTACAGAAGTCTCATACTGATTGGTTTTTTCTTTATACGTCTCCAGGCTTCCAAGTTTTTTCCCACTAAGTTGACAATCTGATAACAGCAAAAACAGCAAGCTTCCAACATCCATACTTAAAAAAAAAAAATTAAGCAGGGCCTGCTAATGTAAGATGGGAAAGCTATTTTATGACTTATAATTGTACATACTCTGGGATTCCTGTGAAAATCAGCTGGAATCATGTAAAGCTCTAGTGAGCTAGTGCCTGGGAAGGCCCTGGGAAAAGCAAAAGTCCTTATATTGTGTTGTAACGTTCCATATTAAAATTTGAACCAACTATTACCTAGTTCGTTTCAATCACAACTACAAAGTCATCCTTGACCAGGTAATGCCAAGTATATTAACTGGTGAAGAACCTGTTTGTGGGGTATGTTAAAGTGCTTAAGCAAATCATTCAAATTATAATGGAGGGTAGAAATATATGAACAGTACTTGTTAATGACTAACAATGACATCTAGTAAAACTGCTTAGAAAACTTATTAACAGTTTAAAAGGCATGTTTCTGGAAATTTCCCGGTTGTCCAGTGGTTAGAACTCCCTGCTTCCACTGCTGGGGGCCCAGGTTTCACCCCTGGTGGGGAAACTAAACTCATGTAACCCGCACAGCCAAAAAAATAAAATAAAATAAAAGCATGTTTCAAAGTAAGTATACACATGTATTTCATTGATATAAGTAAGCAAAGTTTCTTTTAATATCTTGTCAAATTAGTTTCCAAATACCCCAATTCATTTTTGGCACACATTTTCTAGATAGTGATATGATTACACTTACTGATTTGGATCTGATCCATAATCCACCAGGACATCAACTAATTTTGTAAGGCCTAATAATGCTGCAATGAAAAGTGCTGTCTGGCCGAGAGAGTTTACTGCATCAACACAAATTCCTGTGGAAGCAAATAACAAGATCAATACAAGTGAAAAACTGAAAACTCCTTTATAGAGTACTTCCAATGTATCAGTACTACAATTTTTTTAACCACAGTAACACAAAAAACCACAACTCAACAAGGAACACCAGTTATGTACTTCTAAAACATTACTTCCACAGCACTGCTGCTAAAAGAAATAAACACTGAAATCCATTATCTCTACAAAACATAAAAAAACAAACAGTAACACCACGCATCGCTTAAGAAAAGTTAAAAGAAAGTCCAAAACAATGAGCAAAACCGCTAACTCCCTCTACACAAACCTAAAAAAAATAAAACCAGACTGTAGGACTGGAAACCACTGCACAGAAACATTATCACTAATTACCCTCACCCAATAAACGATCGATCAAATCTCCCCCAACTAAAAGAACAAGCACTACACAAAAACTAAACACATTATTTATCAGCTTGTACTATAATATAGCTCTGCCTATTCCAACTTGATTTAAGAAACCACAAAACCACTCAGACTGTGTCCTCCCCCTCTCCTATAAAAGAAGAGAAGAACGATCATCAATGGTTAATGGCAGCTGCGCGAAGCAACACCAACAACCCGTTTCACGCTCAGGAGAGGACACTGCATCTCCTCCTCATGGTTTCGGGTGCTCTACACGTTCAGAGAAACTTCTCTAGTAACAAACTATAGAAATGATCCCTGAAAGTATAGTCTTAACCATAACACTGCCTGTTTTCCCAAGGTGTACGAAACGCACACATATTATACTGATGGTGAGTTTTTCTTACAGCATTTATTCTTTCAAAACATACATTGGCATGTGCTTTCTAAATAATTTGTCATAGCCGAAGCCCGACAAAGCGTTTTGAACAATCCTGCGTTTCGAAAGACATTTCAAGTTGTCACTTCAATTAACATACTGTTTTTCAGCAGCCAATCACACGCCACTTATTTCCAACCCCTCCCCGTTTCCCGAGGCAGTTCCGCAGCATCAAGATTATGTAAAACGCTGACGACTATAAAATGCGCCAGAGCGTGAGCAAGCCTTTCACAGGAAACACTTAGGAGGCAAAGCGGATGTCAAAAGCAACGACCGGAGGCCAAAACCTACCCAGTTTGCAAAGCGCACCATTTAGACTTGTGATCAAAATACCAAACATATAAATATTGTTTGGGATTTTTTTCCAAACTAAGGGATTTTTATGTAGATAAAAATTATGTTTGGGGCTTCCCTGGTGGCTCAGTGGTTAAGAATCCGCCTGCCAATGCAGGCGACACGGGTTCGAGCCCTGCTTGATCCCACGTGCCGTGGACCAACCAAGCCCGTGGGCCACAACTACTGAGCTTATGCTCTATAGCTGGTGAGCACAACTATTCAGCCCACCTTCCACAACTACTGAAGACCCTGCACCTAGAGCTGGTGCTCTGCAATAAGAGAACCTGCCACAATGAGAAACCTGTGCACAACGGAGAGTAGCCCCGGCTCACTGCAACTAGAGAAAGCCAGTGTGAAGAGGAAAATTGGAAGTTTGCACTCAGCTAGAAATAACTTCATGCTTGCTCTGCTTCTGTAAAATCTGCTTGCTGCACAGAGATAAGAACAAGGTGACCTAGCAATCAACTAACCTTAAGATGTTATGATAAGTATGAAATGTTCTACTCCTGCTCCTGCAAATTTCTGTTTAGAAACCCCCTGCACGTAACCCATAGCAACTCCGGGGCTCCGTAACTGCCCGTAACCTATAGTAACCAGGTAACCAATCAACAAATGCTAACTGTACCACGTGCACTGACTCCTATAAAAGTAAAGCTCACCCTGAGCTCAGGGCCCCAGAACTTTAGAGCAATAGCTCATCTGGGACCGCCAGCTTAATAAACCTGAGTTCTCCAACCCTCCGAGTGTGGTGCTTGGTTTCTCGACAGACCCATTTGGTTTCTCGACAGACCCATCCGATTTCCTCAACAAGTGTGCAGAACAAAGACCCAATGCAGCCAATAAATAAATTAGTTTTTAAAAATTATGTTTAAATAAACAGGACAATACATCATTCCCTGGCTTAAAGCTTTAGTACCTCCCCAACTCTTGGGCTAAAGCTAGAACTTTAGTTTACAGGGAGTTCCCTGGTGGTCCAGTGATTAAGACTCCCCGCTTCCACTGCAAGGGGCGAGGCTTCAATCCCTGGACAGGGAACTAGGATCCCGCATGCCACAGGGCAAGGCCAGGAAAAAAAATAGTTTACAAGGTCTAGCAGGTCTGGCCCACACGCACCTCTCCAGCCTTATTTTCCACCAAATTCCCCTACACTTCTGCCATAATGAACCACCTATAGTTCTCATACTCATCATGTTCCTCTGCACAAGCCGTTCTCTCTGTCAGGAATGTTAGAAATAATGGATATTTCGCCCTACTCTAGAGTATTCAATAAACCAACACAACATGATGCCTGGGTTGAAATAGTGGGAAGAAGGATAAACTTCCCATAAAGCTTGAAAAAAACTGAAAAATGAGACAATGTTCAGTGCTGAAGAGGTGGGAAAACAGACACTTTCCTAAACGCAGTTGGGGGTGTTAACTGTTACAATGCTTTTTGAAAGCAATGGGGCAATATCTATTAAAAATTTGACCCAGAAATTCCATTTCGAATATTAAGAAATTATTAAAAGAATCATTATGAAACCATGCACCTGAGATTGGGACTCAAAACCAGCCAAAACCCTGATTTGGGACTTGAACCCACACGGCCAGAACTCAAATCCAGCCAAAACTCAAGATCTTCCAACTGAGATCACACACCTGGTCACAGGAATTAATGAAGCTTGGGTTCTTTTTTTTTCTAGGACATGGGTGTTTTGTTATTTTTATTTTTTAATTCTTTTATTTATTTATTTATTGGCTTCGTTGGGTCTTCGTTGCTGTGCACAGCCTACTCTTCATTGTGGTGTGCAGGCTTCTCACTGCAGTGGCTTCTCTTGTTGCGGAGCATAGGCTTTAGGCGTGCGGGCTTCAGTAGCTGCAGAGCAGTGGGTGGGCTCAGTAGTTGTGGCTCACAGGCTCTATAGTTGTGGCACACAGGCTTAGTTGCTTCACAGCATGTGGGATCTTTCTGGACCGCAAATCAAACCCCCGTCCTCTGCATTGCCAGGCGGATTCGTAACCACTGTGCTACAAAGGAAGCCCCTAAAGCTTAGGTTCTTGATGTCTCATCACAGAAAGAATACAGTGAGAGACAAAGTGACAGGTAAGTTTAGAGATTTATTTAGAGGGAAACACACTCTGCAGACAGAGTGTGGACCATCTCAGAAGGTGAGAAAGGCACCAGGGTATAGGGGCTGTCAGTTTTTGTAAGGGCAGGTAATTTCACAGGCTAATGAGTGGGTGGAGTATTCCAGCTATTTCAGGAAGGAGCAAGGATTTCCAGGAATTGGGCCACCACCCACTTTTTGATCCTTCTGTCAGCCCACTTTCTGATCCAACTGTCATGGCGCCTGGAAGTTGACTTATTCGACATCTTGGATCCATTTGGTTCTAATCAGTTTATGTTATGTCCTCGGGCTATATCATTCTTTCAAAGGTTGTGCCCTGCCCCCTTCCCTCCTGTTTCAAATACAAAGTATTTCATCAAAGCATTGTTTCTGGTGATACAAACTGCAAAAAAAGAAATAAATCTTAATATCCACCAGTAGGTGCACAGCTGAATAAATTATGGTACATACAGATTGTCAACTACAAATTGGTACTTGCCATGGACACTTGCCATCTATCTCTACAAGGATTAAATCACACGTGCTGCTGCAGCTACCGACCTTTAACATACCCTGAAGGGAACTCAGGGTGGAGATCAGGAATGAGGCATTCTGTGCTTTGGAAAAATGGGTGGAACACATCTACAGATAGCTAGATGTTTTCAGGAGCTGATTTTGTGAGCCAGTCCTTGCAGCTCCTCATATCTAGAAAAGCACTAAATCCCGTCACGATGATGTTTGCTCCTCGTGACTAGCAGAAACCCTCTACAAAAATATGTGTCTGACTGTATGTACTCCTCCTTCACCAAGATTACATATATACTGATCTTCCTCCTACCTCTTTGGAGCAGTTTCTCAGAGCTTACTGAAATGCTGTCTTCCAGGCTGCAGTCCTCATTTTGCCCCAAATAAAACTTACCTTGCAACTCTTATGTTGTGCATTTTTTTAGGTCAATAAGATAATAAAATATTAAGCAGTTAATTAAAATGAATTCTATCTGTATCAATTAGAATAGAGTTAGACAAGATGTAACATTCAGAGCAAAAATCTAAACAGGCAGGCAAAATTAGGGAGTTCAATCAATTATGGATTTGAACAAGAGTTTAGCAACTAACTACTTTATAAATATTAAAAATTAAAATCCCAACATTCTTGCAAACAGTAATGGAATTTTAAACTTAGAAGATTATTTTGTGCAAGTGATCCAGGTGCTTTCAGAAATGGAAAATTCAGTGGCACACCATGTCTTACTATGTATACAGTGCAATCAAAAGTGGGGTCTGGCTGCATGCAGCTCAAAAGCCAATAAAAAGGCAACGCTGGTGGAAAGGAAAGTTTGCTTTATTTTCATGGCAGCGAAGGGGGTAAGGAGGGGGTGGACTCCTGTCCAAAGGCCGACTCCCCCACCCCCACAACCAGTGGTTAAGGGCTTTTACAGACAAGGAGGGGGCTACATGCAGAACCAACACAGTCAGCTCTGACAATCATCTCGAAATTGATCATGTGGTGGTCTAGCCAGTGTCATCTTGACTGCTTTGGGGTTGGTTTATTTCCATTTCTTTGAGGCAAATTCTCGGAATTGTGGCAGCTTATGTCATGGCTACGACGTGGTCATCATATAATTAAACTCTTCCACCTGGTGGGGGTTTCGGTATCTATAAGACAGCTCACAGGATATGGCTCAGAATATTATCTATAGCCCTTGAGAAGGAACTAAAGGTCCTTCACTTTGCTTACTGACTAAACTAATATTGTTTTGTCCTGTTTGACTGCTATTCTTTGCTTCTGTATTTTCTCACTTCTCTGATTAAACTTATTCTTTGGCTAAAATTTTTCCACAGACAAAAGGCAGGCTGAGGACATCGTGGGCAAGGACTATAGCATCCTATAGTCTGGGTCCAATCTGCCTTTCAGTCTTTTACTTCCTAAAACATCTCGTACATACCCTGTCCTTCAGACAGACAGACAGACGACAGGCAGACAGACACACACACACACACACTAAACTACCCGCTATTTGTATGCTCCTTTGTTTTTCTGCTCCTGTATAAATTTCCTCTGCTCCATATTTGTTGAATTAACTGAATGAATAATTATAAACTTACAGTATCAAATTATCCACTACTTTCTTTAAGCATTAAAAACAAAACAAACAACAAAAACCAGCACAGAAGCCTCTTTGAATCTCTACAATATCAATTGCACAAGTTGATTTCTAATGATTTTGTTGTCTTTTCATGTTCCTTGAAATAAACGTGATTTTCAAAGAAAGAAAAGCAAGCTGCAGAATGTGTAATAGTATGATACCACTTTCATAAAAACAGATTAGCAACTTTAAAATATATATATATATTCTAAATATATGTATATGTGTGTGTGTGTATATATATCTTTGATTTCACTGGTTAGAATAACCTCCTAGATTTTGTAATAAAAACATTTTTAACAAGGACTTCCCTGGTGGTCCAGTGGTTAAGACTCCACACTTCCATGGCAGGGGTCACGGGTTTGATCCCTGGTCAGGGAACTAACATCCACCCTGCATAGGCCAGAAAAAAAAATTTTTTTTAACAGGAAAAAAAAGCTTTTAAAAGGTCACCCAAGGAAGCATGTTCTAGACATTTCCTGAGAAGGGGTTTCTTAAAGCCACAATCTCAAGTGGAAAAGTGAAAATAGGACAAAAGTGATAATCCAAAGTTTAAGCTCAGGGACCAGGGTAAGTGAGACTGCAAGGGGAAGTTGGCTTAACTCACTGGCATGAGAACAGAATTAACTGAATATATGCTGTTTATCTTTTTGTTCGTTTTTTGGCTGTGCTGCACTGCTTTCAGGGTCTTAGTTCCCTCACCAGGGACTGAACCCAGATCCTTGACAGTGAAAACCTGGAGTCCTAACCACTGGACCACCAGGGAATCCCCTGAATATATACTATTTAATAAGGACAGTTTTCAAAGGCATTACCACCTCCAACAGGAAATTAAGCCTGCTTTTACCTAACGGGAACTACATCACATAATATTCAGTAGAATTATAAGCCGGAAGAGCTAAATCAGACTCCATGTTAGATCTGTTTGACTTTAACCTTTGCTTTTTGTTGCTTCTGTTATTATAATCATACGTGATGGCTGCCTCAGGGAACACTGCCCCTCTGCCTGAATGTTAAACTTAAGTGCCTCTGTTCAGCTCACAGGCAGACAATCTGCCCTGCCCACCTGTGTGAATGCCTGAAATTAACATATCCCCTTACAGAGGCTGGTCATTCCTGGAGATGTTTTGCAAGACTGATGGCCCTTTCACTTTACTTCCTCACAGCCTCTACCTCTCTAATTCTATAAAACAAACTGGCATCCAGACACCAATAAGATGGTTTTTTCAGAGACACTAGTCTGCCATGTTCTCGGTTTGCTGGCTTTCCAAATAAAGTCGTATTCCTTGCCTCAGCACCTCGTCTCTGATTCATCAGCCTGTCAGGCAGTGAGCAGAGAGAGCTTGGACTCGGCAACAGAATTAAGAGATTTTGGTGATTTTTCTAGCCCAAGGTGCAATGACAAGTGTGATGTATGTATCAAGGCCGCAGCATAAAACCAGACTAGCTCCCTTAAGTAGATGTCAGGGAAAAAAATCTGATTTATTAGCCTGGAATAATTTAAAAGGAGGTTCAAAAATCAAAAGAAAAATATTTAGATGAAGTAAATGAAAAAATCAGTATACTGTACAAATAAGGCAGATTTTAATTTGCATTTAGCTAAACAAACATCATTAAAAAAATCACAGCACTGGGGGGAACAGAATAAGCCATCTTAAAACAATTAAGGATATGTCAAAATTATATTTCAGGCTACTTTAAATCCATTTTCCTTGTAACTCTTCCTATCCTGTTATTCATAACAAGACCTTTATGTCAACCAATAGAGGATCAAAACCCAGACATGTATCCACCCAGCAGTACAAAGCAGGGCTAATTCACCCAGGAACAGTGGCAACAAGCACAGAAACCCTTCACTCACAAAGGCAAACAGAGGATACTAACTACTTAAAAACCCATTAACCCATTAACGGGGGGTGGGGGGAGAAAGGCCTCACTCCCCAGAAACCCACAAAATCACTTATAAGAAAGGCAGAAACTACCAAAAAACTACTTAGCAGGAAATTAGCAGAAAAATCTCTTTAAACAGATTAAAAATATGCAGAAACCACTCAGAAGGTGCTCTCTCCCTTTTACTCCCCCAAAAGGAGAGTACTCAAAATGAAGATCATTAAGAATTTCAGGAAGTAATAAAAACTAACAACTAACAAATATAAAACAAAGAAAACCCAGGTCATCATACTAAAAATTACCTTCTCTTTCTTACCAATGCAAAAGAAAATAACCCCCAAGAAAATAACCCCCACATCCAACAAAACACCATCCAATGTACAACTGACATATATTGAAAAGGAAGTACTCTCTCGCTACTTTTGGAATACCATGATGATAGACAAAACCACTCAGACGGTGTTCTCTCCCTCTTGCTCTCCCAAAGGAAGAGAAGAACGATCATCAATGGCTGATGGCAGCTGCACGAAGCAGCACCAACAACCTCCTTCACGCTCAAGAGAGAACACTGCGTCTCCTCCTCGTGGTTTCGGGTGCTCTACACGTTCAGAGAAACTTCTCTAGTCACAAACTATAGAAATGATCCCTGAAAGTATAGTCTTAACTTTCGCCTAGCAAGCCGCTGCTGGGTGTGTGGTAGCTGTACACTTATCACTGAGGATGAGATAGTTTTCCCATTTCTACTTCTACTGGAAAAAAGAGGAAGAGCTCTTGCAATACAATCTCTCAAATGCTATCACTTACCAACTCATTTTAACATGTTAACTGGAAATGTAATTTAACAACTTTTAAAACAGCCACACTTAATTAACATAATACTGAACGACAGCCTATGACAACCTGCGTCTTTAAAGCCCAGGAGGCATTCACGCCACAGATCTGGTAGAACCACCACACCCCTCAAAAGCTGTAAAGGAAAGGGCGGGCCTTTGCCTTTGCTAGTGAGAACCTAGCTGATTCCACTGATTTGTAAATCTCAGCAGTTGCATTCAAGGCTGTCCTAAAAGTTTGACTTTCAAACACTGGTGAGAAAGAGGTCACCATGACTGAGGCAGGGATGGGGGCTGGGAGGCTGAGAACCAGCGCTGGAAAACAGAGCTTTTGGGGGTTTTGCCATATGATTGCACTACTTGTTCACACTTGCTAAAATTTTAAAAATAAAGCTGGTTGCTGCATTTGACGTCATTTCTTCCCTCCACAAGTACCCCAGTGCCAACTATGACTAATACTAGCTACTATCTATGGTGAGCTTGCCAGGCAACAGTCATCGTTGTAAGTGCTTTAACTATGAGATCAATGCAAGTATAATCATCCCAGTTTTATGGACAGGGAAACTAAGGCACAGAAAGATTAGGTAACTTGCCTGAGGTCTGTTAAATAGCAGAGCTGGTAGGCGTCACCTTAACCATCATCCCCCTTTCCTATGTGCTAAAGATTACTCTAGGTACTAGGCAAACAGAGGTCCCTACTCTCACACACAGCTTACATTCTGGTGAGGGAGAGAGGTGACAACAAATAGCCAAGAGGATCGGATGAGGAGGCACGCAGAGGGCTTTCAGTGTTGAAACAGAGAGGGACTTGGTGCCTACCTAAAGATTTGGCTGCTCGGGGAAGGCCCCCCTTTGGGGTGGCATACAAGCAGAGAAAACAAGGAATGCAAAGACCCAAAGAAAGGAAAGAGGTTGTGTGTTCCAGCAACTGCAAGACAGCTAGGGAAATGATACCCAGCAGGGCCCTGTGGGGCTCCTGGGCACAAAGCCTCTCCGTGTCCCCTGTTGATTATAGGAAAACAGCCTTCATTCAGCCTCCATGACCTTCCCTCAGTTCCAGTGGGCAGATTCAAGCAGTTGTTAATTAATGAAGGGAGAGGATGCGCCAGACCTGGGAGAAACCATCAAGAGCAGCCTTGGGGCAAGCCTGTTTCCCCAGCAACGATACACACAACAATATCTTCGAGCCATTTTGCAGAAGTTGAAACCCCCTCCAGGTGGGAGAAGTTAATGATGAACGACCGTATGCTGCCCACAGGCAGGTAGACCCCAGACCAGTTGGACCTGAAGGTTGGTGATGCTGACTCCTACTTCCCTCACCACCCACCCATCAGAAGAATGCAGGACTGTCACTGCCTTGATCCTATCGCCCACCCCGACCACGAGCCCCAACTATAAGACCTCTCCCTATTCCCCAGAGAGGGGGGTCACAGTTCTTGAGGCGCTAGCCTGCTGTGTTCCCCCTTTGCCTGGCAAAGTGATAAAGCTATTCCTTTCTACTCCTCCAAAGCTCTATTTCTGTATTTCTATTCGGCATCGGTGAACAGAGGCCAGGGTTTTCCTCGGCAACAAACACAGGGTATGAGGAAGAGGAGAGGCGCAGGCAGGCAGATAGCTGAGGATTTTCCACACAAGACCAAGGCCTGGGGAGTCTGGATTTTAAGGGTGAAGGAAAGCCACTGAGAGGTTTTTTGTGTGTGTGTGTGGTGCATGGGCTTAGTTGCTCCATGGCATGTGGGATCTTCCTGGAGCAGGGATCGAACCTATGTTCCCTGCATTGGCAGGCAGGTTCTTAACCACTGCGTCACCTAGGAAGCCCCACACTGAGAGGTTTGAAGCTGTGGAGACCAGTTCTGAGGCCACTGCAAACGTGTCTGTAGGAGAGATCATGGTGGCTTGCATTTGGGCTTAGCAAGGAAGAAGGAGGAAAACGTGGGCTGTTCCGGAAGTTGCGCTGAGAGGATGGGACTCACTGGTGGACTTGCTGCAGGAGTCGGGGTGGGGTGTCAGGGAAAGAGGTTTCAAAGCTTGACATGTTGGTTTGTGCCTGGAACAACTCAACGGATGGTGCTGCTACAGGGAAGACTGGAAAGAGACAGGGATTTCTTTACAGAGGGACAGACTGGGGTCAAGGACCTTCCCATAAAACCCACAGCTAGTAAATATCAGACCAAGGAGTCAATTCCACAGCATACACTGCTTTGCTCACAGCTCCCAACCTCTAAAGAGGACCAAGAACTAAGTTAGGCTCACAGTGAAAGCGTGGCCACTGCAGATCCAGAAGGAGAAAATCATGCAGGAACCACATGGTATATGGCTAGAGTGGAAGAAAGAGAAATTAACTGCCATCTGGGGATGTGCTTCCAAGACCGGGAAGCAATCCCAAAGCGTCATTAGCAGGGCAGTGGGAGGGGCACACTCTCAGGAGGTGCCTCTCCTCACCTGCTCCCTGGGATGATTAGTTAAGTCCTTCTTTATTCTCAGCCCTCCCACCCCTCCCAACGCTCACCAGCCTCCCTCAGCAATGACCTTTCCTCATACTTGGCAAAGAACTAGAAGCCGTCAGTTAACAAGCCCTCAATGTGGTCTCGTTCCACGGAGGAACCCACCTACTCCTGAACTCCCTGTCTTCTCCGGCTGACTTACAGGCTTCCTGCCCATGGGGAGCTGCTCCCTCCCATAACTCGATTCCTCCTGCTCTACTCAGTCCTTCCAACTGCAGTCAGACTTGCCCTCCCTTCCTAATTAAACCCGACACGCACCCCCCATCTTCCCCGCTTCCCCCAGCTGAATGCACACGCACCCCTATGCCCTCCATCACAGCCTGAGTGCTTCTGGGAGTTCTTTCCCCCAGCTGGCAAGCCTTCACATCCCTCCAGTGATCAGGCCACCCCTAACCAGTTTCTGTTTCCACACAGGACCAGTGGATACTTTTCTATCTGCATCTTCATTTCTCATCTGCTTTCCACCCTACTTCACTGTGTCCTGTTTGGCTTCCATCAAGCACACTCATGTGGTTTCCTGCCTATCTCTGGCTGTTCCTTCTTGGAATTCTAAGTCCTTTGCCATTCATCTGCTAAAGGTAAGAAATCTCTCCTAAATGTGCCCTAAACTTAACTCTTCCATCACTGCCCATCCCACTGCACTACCTAATTCTGTTCCTCCTCCGTTTCCCCCGTTAGCACGTGGAACCATTGTCCACCCATTTGTTCAAGTCATAAGACCCGACACAGCTCCTCTCACTTACACCTTCAGTGAACCTGATTAAATAAAATGTATATTTCAAGGCCGGACAAGAGAAAATTACACACAAAATTCTGTGTGTGTGTGTGTGTTTGGGCCTCTTCCCTCCTTCCCTGAGTGCAGTGTGTATCTGCATCACACATTAATCAGAGCACCTGAAAGATGCACCACTCAACCGTAAAGATCAATTTTTTTCTTTCTTCTGCCACTAGCAATGGGACTTCTTAAAAGAATAGAGTTCTTTCTTAACTCTATAGAGGGGCATGGTGACTTGCTGCTTACTTCCTACAAGTGCACCTGGACTACCTGTTCCTTGGTGAACTTTATGTAAAATATCAGTATGTCATTTTGATGTTCAATCCTCTGTCTGGAAAATATATATGATTGTGTCTTTCGACTTCTAACAGCCTTTTGAAAATCTGTTTCTCAGGTTATAATCCTCAGATTGGCTAGAAGAAAATTCCTTTTTTCCTTCTTCGTAATTAATTGAATTTTCGTCAACAAATCAACCCCCAAGTCCTGTCAACTTTACCACTTAAATGTCTTTCAGATCTGGTCTTTCTCTATCATCACTACCATCCTCTCCCAGGTAGATGAATGCAGTAGGGCCAAACTGGTCTTCACATTTGCCACTTCACCTCTCCCATAAGTATAATCACCACATATCTTTTGGAATGACCTTAAAATGCACAGCTGATGTAGTTAACTCTCCTTCAATAGCTGCTCTTAGCTCTCTGTCCACCATGCTTTGGCCAAACTCTGCCTTCTTTCATCCCTCCTCTGTGCTAAAGTGCTATAAACCCTAGGCCTATACGTGTCCTATTTCCTTAGCTTGGACTGAGATACAGAGAAAGAAATCACCATGGAGGGGACTTCCCTGGTGGCACACTGGTTAAGAATCTGCCTGCCAATGCAGAGGATGTGGGTTTGGGCCCTGGTCTGGGAAGATTCCACATGCTGTGGAGCAACTAAGCCTGTGTGCCACAACTACTGAGCCTGCGCTCTAGAGCCTGCAAGCCACAACTACTGAGGCCTGCACTCCTAGAGCCCGTGCTCCACAAGAGAAGCCACTGCAATGAGAAGCCCATGCACCGCACCGCAATGAAGAGAAGCCCCAGCTTGCCACAGCTAGAGAAAACCGGGGTAGCTTGGAAGATCCAACACAGCCAATAAATAAATAAATGTATTTAAAAAAAAAAGAAAGAAATCACTATGGAGGACAAGAAGGGATGTCTGCCTACATGCGTTGGGAGAGAAGGACTTGACTGACAGGAGAGTAGAGAAAGGGAAGGTAACTTTGTTTCAGTACCCTTGGGCTGCCCCACCCCACTAGTGGAAAAAAAAAAAGCTCAAATCACCTGATGCATAAATTACATCAGGGAAAAAAAAAAAAGCCAAACTGCTTCAGACAAATTCTCCCTCATTTCAGAGAAAAATCACAGCTTAGGACTTCCTCCATGCTTCCACTGCAGGTGGCACAGGTTCAATCACTGGTCGGGGAACTAAGATCCTGCATGCCACCTGGTATGGTCAAAAAAACAAGAAAGAAAGAAAAAATCACAGCTTACACAAAAGTTAGGTGAGGATAAAAACCACAACATCTACTGCACAGGTTAAAAACTGCCGTGCAACTCAAACATGTTAAAAAAAACAAACAAAAAAATGAAACAGAAACAGACACCTAGCCGTAAATATTCACCTACATTCTGTGACAGTAACATAAGAAGAAACCGCTCAGGTGTGCCCTCCCTCCTATTCTTCCAGAGGAAAAGAATAGTCACCAATAGCAAATGGCAGTTATAGAAGCAGCACCAATAGCCCACTTCACACTCAGAAGAGAATGTGTCTCCTTGTGGATTTCAAGGACTCTACACAGAAACATCTCTAGTAACAACAAATTATAGAAATAACTCCTAAAACCATAGTCTTGACTTTAACCTCACAAGCTCTGCTGGGTCTGTGACAGCCCCACACTTTTTACACATGGCAGCATCTTCCCACATTTCTCTGGTTTCAGAAATATCATATAAATGATTTTTCAAACTGTTGATACCAAATCAAACTTGGGTCCACATCCCCCTGCATGGGAAAGCCAATCTAGTGTCAGGCTGTGGTGAAGGAAAGTGCAGTGTTTATCCCAGGGCACCAAACAAGGCGTTCAGGCCTTTTAAGCAATGGCTACCTGTTCTCCTTGCTTAATTACACTGTCGTCATATAAAACTTTTTAAAATTCTGAATACTCTCAAGGGTTTTTTTGTTTTTTTCCTTTAAGAAACTAAGACAAACTTCTCAAGTAGCCTATTACAGACCAACAGCCAATCAGAAGCTCTGGCCTTTCTGTTTCTAAAAACACTTAAGATTGTCCAGACTAGTACAAGACATAAGTGTGCTCCAGTGTATCAAATTAGATTTCTAATCTTAAATATGACACACAGCTTCTGTGGGTGAGATTATTTTATTTTTTTATTTTAACCTTGGAGCCTAAATTTCAATTTGACCCTACTCACGTGAGTGTGGACATGAGGGGTGCTTGTTGGGCTCACCAGGGTACGTTTTTTGTTTTTCAAAATTATGTACCAGGGCCAATCTTAAATGGGGAATGAAGAGGTTAATTCTGAAACAATTCTCTCCATTAAAAAAAAAGTAGGAATAAAGTAAAACTGTAGTTCTGTGGTATTTTGGCATTTTGAAAGATCCTGTTTTTAATGGTACTTTTGTACATTTTTATACTGAAATGTTTTTTTAAAACTTTACACTGTATCACCATTATTTTTAAATAGGTCTATTTGGACTTTGTTTTTTTAAAAGTAACTTGGTGGTGGTTCAGTGGTTAAGATTCCATGCTTCCAACTACAGGGGGCATGGTTTCCATCCCTGGTCAGGGAACTAAGATCCCCCATGCCACACGGGGTGGCCAAAAAACAAACAAAAACCAAACAACAGAAAGAATCAAAACAAAGCAAAGGACTTCCCTGGTGGTCCGGTAGTTAAGAATCTGCCTTCCAAAGCAGGGCACTCAGGTTCCATTCCTGGTTGGGGAACTAAGATCCCAGATGCCACGAGGTAACAAGCCTGAGCCCTTTTCTCTGTAGCCCGAGAGCACTACAGCTAGAGAGCCTTCGAGCCGCAACTAAGACTCGATGCAGCCAAATAAGTAAGTAAGTAAGTAAATAAATAAATAAAATATTAAGGACTTCCCTGGTGGTACAGTGGTTAAGAATCCACCTGCCAACGAAGGGGGACACGGGTTCGATCCCTTGTCTGGAAGATCCCACATGCTGCGGAGCAACTAAGCGCCACAACTGCTGCAGCCTGTGCGCTCTGGGGCCCGTGCTCCACCACAAGAGAAGACATTGCAATGAGAAGGCTGCGCACTGCAGCAGAGAGTAGCCCCCGCTCGCTTGCAACTAAAGAAAGCCAATGTGCAGCAACAAAGACCCAGTGCAGCCCAAAACCACACAAACAAACAAAAACAAAAACAAAAAAACTAAACGTGTCACTGGGAATTCCCTGGCAGTCCACTGTTTAGGACTCCACACGTTCACTGCTGAGGGCCTGGGTTCAATCCCTGGTCAGGAACTAATTAAGATCCCACAAGCTGCTGGGCCCAGCCAAAACAAAACAAAACAAAACAACTTCTCAGGTGAGTATGAAAGGTAATGCACCCTAACCCATACCAACAACAAAAAATCATTTAAATGTGGTTTCTCCTACTCATTAATTACAGAAAAAAACTATTTCGACAGACAGTACTTTATTCAATATATTCCAGGCCCCTGATTAATCTTGGAAATAACCCTAAGAGATGGAGGAAATGGAAACTTACAGTGCATACTCTTGAAATCCAAAATATTTACAACCAAAAACTTTTAAAAAGCAAATACACTCAAAAAAGATGAAAGAAATATGAGATAAACACTGGGGACTTGAGGATTAATTTAGGAAATCCACTGCTCGACTATAGAGTAAGTACAGAGAAATAAATTCCTTTTATAAAGTATGATTAAGGGGGAAAAAAAACCGTGAAGAATAAATGCCCCCAGATCGAAAAACACCCCCCTCACATACACTCAAAATACAAATATCCTTCAGAATTGCCAGGAACAAGCATTACCCTTGTTCAATAATAGCAACGAGATGGGGAAAGTTTTTATCATTATCTGAGACAGTAGGACGAGTAAAGAAATACATCCTACAGTTTTACCGACAACTCAAAATACTAAAAAGAAACCTCCAAATCTCTTTCTCTCTCTCTCACACGCACACACACACAAACAAACAAAAATAAGAAACACCAAAACAGGTGTACCATTTTGAGCAGGACTTATAAACGAAACCACTCACACGGCATTCACTCCCTCAAATATCCTTGACGAAATTAATAAAACTATCAGGAAAAAAATGCGATAAACACAAAAAACTTGAGGAATTAATTTGGAAAAGCCAACGCTTGACTGGAAGAACACGTAGCGAAAAAAAAAAGCAACACTTTTCTAAAGAAACCACATGTTAAAAAACAGAGTACTCCTACTTCCAAAAAATGCAAAACGACGACCCATAAAAAACCAATACAAAGGACAAGAAAATTAAAACAGTCAAAACGGTTCTTCAAGACATATAACTATACACAAAACCACTCAGACAGCGTCCTCCCCCTCTCACTCTTCCTAAAGGAAGAGAAGAACGATCATCAACGGCTGATGGCAGCTGCACGAAGCAACACCAACAACCGGCTTCACGCTCAGGAGAGAACACTGCGCCTCCTCCTCGTGGTTTCGGGTGCTCTACACGTTCAGAGAAATTTCTCTAGTCACAAACTATAGAAATGATCCCTGAAAGTATAGTCTTGACCACCACTCCCCGCCGCTGCTGGGTCCGGGGCTGCCGCGCACTTTGTACTGATGGCGACATTTCGGGCCACTCGATCGCCCCCTCGGAAATACATTTCTTTTCGTCTTACAGCCCATGACTACTCGGTGAAATGGCAAAGTTCTAACCACCGCTTTCGCCCCTAGATCGTCCAGAAACACGTCAAGCAGCCACAGGCCTCATTAACATGCGGCTTCCTGGCAGCCAGTGGCGCGCTGCGCGCAGCGGACTCCTGCCGGAGGCGCCTGTGAACCCCGCCCGCCAGGCCCGGCGCCGCCTGGGCTCGCGTCGCCCCTCTGCAGGCTTAGCAAACGCGCTTCCCGCCACCGGCCCCCCTGGACTGCCTCTCGCCCGCTGCAGGAGTCCGCGGACTCCGAGACACCAGGGTTCCTTTGCCTTGATAGAGAGAGGGGAGGGGAGAAGGAGAAAAGAGAGACAGAAGAGAAAAGAACGAGTCCAACCCCTATAATAACAAAGCCACCCATGGTGGTTCTCCATGATAGGCATTTTAACCCACTGTCTCCCGTCATCCTCTAAACAACTGAAGGAAAAGGGTGTGATGATTTCCCCGTTCTCATGTATGCTGGCTACAGCATCTGGAAGGCCAAGGTGTCTTTGTCAGGAGGTCTAGTCTCCAATCAAATTCATTTCTCTAAGAAAGCACTAAATACAGCATCCCTCAAAGTTCGGTCTTGAATGACTGATCTTCCTGGCTTCCACATCTCAGAGGAAGCCCACCCATTTACTTGTGGCAACTGTTTCCTCACTTAACTTCCTATTGTAAAAATGCTTTTGCCCCACGTCTTCCAGCATGCCAGAAAGCACAGTGCTGCCCAGACATGCACGTGGTTTTCGGAATCAACTACATTTTTTATTGCATCATAGTAACATGACTAGTGACTATCAGTTGCATCTCATCTAACCATCCTAGTAGAATCTCCCTGGAGACATCCAAATGCTTTGAATTAAATCCCTCCAGAGAAATGGACAGTGTTGGGGCAATCTGGCCAGGTCTGGGACACATCTCCTTGGTGTAAGAGCAGTTCCTTATGTCTTAAAGAGTTATAAGGTACCTTCCAGTCACTTTCACCCAAGGGCCCCTTGTCTCTGGTCTGGGTCCTTCTGTATCTAAGACTTTTCCATTCTCTGTTTCTCCAACCTTTCTGGGGACCATCCATGCCAATCCTTGGCTTCCTATGAGCTCTCTTCACCTCTTCCAGATGCCCTTCCTGACCTTCCCAGCTAACAGTGAGGACTACGTGCTTTGTATCCCTAATTATCTTTGTAAGTGCCTTCACACACTGTGTTATAAATGCATTTATTTCCCCCTACTCAACTGTGAGGTCCTTAAAGCAGAAACAGTAAGCAGCTTTTGGCAGGACAGAGCTTTTTACAGGAAAGAACTCTGCAGGAGGCCCCTTTTGTCTTGTCACTTTAGCAAAGCTATATTGTAACTAACCTTAAACCAGGCACCCCCATGCTCTACTCAACTCCAGCCCAAGCACACCTTCCAAATCTTTTGATCACACAATACCTTGCCTAATCTGTTAGTTCTCTCCATAGATCAAAGAAGTAGAAATGAAGAATAAGTAATTAACAGGTGCCAGATCTCTTCCCTAGTTTCCCCTTCAGTAATCTTGCAAACAAACTGTGTGAACAAATAGTGTAAACAAGAGAGCATCTACAGAAAGATCACAAGAAGTCAACAAACTTGCAAGCAGTGGGGAATGGTGATAACTGTGACCCCCATCTCCATGATTAACTGATATTACTTCCCTTTACTCGGTTAAAATTTTCATGGCCCAGCAGAATCTTGGAAGCTGGTTTTCAGGGACACGAGTCCGCTTCTCCCCAGACTGCTGACTTTCTGATTAAAAGCAATGTTTTCTGGTTCTACCGACACTTGCCTCTTGAGCACTGATTTTCAGGCAGCGAGCAGCTGGACCTGAGTTCAGTAACAGATTCAGGTCTTGTTTATCTCTGTACCTCTAGCCCTTTACCCTGTGGCAGCCTCCCACTTTTTATTGATGGTGGCATTTTTTCCACATTCCTCTCTTTTCAGAAATATCATATAAATGCACTTTCAAAGAGTCGTTTTATATACAACTTAAAAAAAATTTCTGAATACTCGAGAGGTTTTTTTTTTAAGAAACTAAGACATCAAGCTCTTCACCTATTACAAATCATACTCAATGAGAAGCTTTTATCTTTTGTCTGTAAAAAACACTAACACTCCTGGACTAGTTTAAGACAAAGGTGTGCTAGGGTGTGTCAAATTAGTTTTCTAATCTTATAAATATGACACCAAGCATCTGTGGATGAGACTATTTATTATTTTTTTAAAATTTTAACCTTCTAAAATCTTGAATTTCGATTTGACGCTTTTACTTTGAGAACCTCTGCTGGTTATTCACATGAATGTGGATGTGAGTGGTGCATTATCAGTGATGAAACAAAATTATTTTTAAGACAGGACAAGAAAAATTTAACATAAAATTTTCTCTGCCTTTTGAGCCGCTACCCCTCCCCTTTAGCGTGCATTGGCATCTGTATTACACGTTAACTAGATCCCCTTAGACACAAGAATGCCTATGCACCGCCCCCTGAAAAGAAAACAAAAACAATTTCCTCCTGGCACCAGCAAGGTAACTCCTTAGGTGTTCCTTTCTCAATCCTGTAAGGGATCAGGATGACTCACAACTCACCTTGCTGGACTATGTAAACTGTCAATGTTACTTTGACGTATAATCCTTTGTCCAAAAACTCATGTCACCGTGCTTTGACCTCTAACAGCAAAACAGTCCTCAGAGCTTTCCGAAAGACTATATCCTGGGTTATAATCCTCAGGTTGGCTCGGATAAAATTTTCCATTTCTTTCTTAGATTGACTATACTGATTAATTTTTTCCTAGACATCAGGCTCACCTGGGTAGCTTTTCAAAACAATGTACCCAAGGCCAATTTAAAATAGGGAACAGGACTTCCCTGGTGGCACAGTGGTTAAGAATCCCCCTGCCAATGCAGGGTACACGGGTTTCAGCCCTGGTCCAGGAAGATCCCACATACTGCAGAGCAACTAAGCCTGTGTGCCACAACTAATGAAGCCCGTGAGCCTAGAGCCTGTGCTCCGAAACAAGAGAAGCCACCACAATGAGAAGCCCGCGCATCACAAGGACGAGTAGCCCCCGCTTGTCACAACTAGAGAAAGCCCGTGGGCAGCAACGAAGACCCAACACAGCCAATAAAATAAATAAATAAATACATACATACATACATACATACATACATACAACTTGCCAGGTGAGTCTGAAAGGTTTCATAACCCTACCCTTACCTCCAAAGACCCTGACCTAAATGTGATTTCTCTTGTTCATTAAACAAATAAAAACCCCCAAAACCAAAACCCCCTGCCATTTCTACAGTACTTTATTATGTTCTAAGCCTTCTACTAAACCCTTTAGATGACTCACTCCACTTAACCTTGGAAAGAACCCTAAGAGGTTGAGAAGACCCAGGCCACAGGCTGTCTCTTGCTGCCTTGAGCACGAGCATCCCTCCCTTTTGTATCTTGTGAATCCTTATCTCCTTTCGTATAATCCACAGGAAAGGTTCTCTCTGTTTTGCCTAGAGACTAGAAGTTGTAGGTAAAATTTAACAAACTGACCTGACTGAAGTAAACCCATAAGGAGAGAATTAGGCAGTGGAAGTGCCTGGGGGGGGGGGGGGGGGGGGGGAGAGGCTGAAAATGTAACAAAGGGGAAATCAGGGTGCACTGCCTGAGGAGCAGCGAGACATGGGCATTTCTCATAAATGCTAAGGAAGCCGATCATAGGGCAATCACTCCCATGAAGGGGTAGCTGGGAATGAACTACTTATTAACCGGAGTCAGCTTACCAAGCATAAGTGCTATGAAGAGCAAAAGGCTAAGAATATAGCCAGCCTGAGTCCTGACCTGAAGCCCACTGGCCATTCCTGACAAACAACAGCCTTGTATTTGTTTGCCCAGTGAACAGCAATGGGCAGCTCTGTGGCAGATCAAAAAGAAAAATGAGACCCCAAATCCCTGTTCTCTGGGACATTACTAAAGACAGCTCCTCTTTAATAGACCCAGTGAGTTATCAACTGGGTGCTCAGCGACAAACCTGGCCTCCCTGGAGGAACCTGAGACCACACCCTACATATCTCATACCCATGTGATGTACACAAACACTCCACCTTTTGAGTATCAAAGAGAGTAGAGTGAGGGTAGTGGGGAGAGAAGGAGAGAGAGAGACAGAGAGAGGAACATGATCCTCAACTATAAAATGTTGAAAAAAGGAATGAGGCCTTATTATGTGCCCCACCGTGAAGTCCCTTCTAGCTCTGATGTTCTCGTATTTCTTCATTTAATATTTGCAACAATACTATTAGGAAGATTATTATCTTTGTTTTACAGACAAGGAAATGGAGCACAGAGAACTTAAGAAAGTTCTGCTTGGTCAGATACAGTGCCAGACCAGGATTTCAATCCAGGAGGCCTGACTCTGGCATGCAGCAAATGACAGTCATCGCACCCCAGCTGTAGATCTGACTACCTGACATGTAGTTGATTGACATCCTTGAACTGAATGTCTCAAAAGCACCTCAAACCCAACACATCCAAACTGAAGTACTCTTGCCCACTCCTTAAAACTAGGCCTCTCCCAGTTCCCTACCTCAGTGATGGCAACACTATCCATCTATCTAGGGGCAGAAGCCAGAAAACAAGAGTCATCTTTGACATCTTCCTTCATACCAACCTGTCACAAGTGCTGTTGACTTATCTCCTAGATACTTCTCAAATCCATCCACCTCTCTCCAGCTTCATCACCTGCCCTGGCTTATCAAGTGGTCATCTTTCAGCTGGACAGAGCTCAGCCTACTTTCATCACTGCCCTTCTCCAATCCATTTTCCAAGCAGCAGCAGGGCTTCCTTTCAAACTTCATGTCCAATTATGTCACCTTTGAGAGGCAATTCTCCATGGCTCTCACATTTCTCCATGTCAGGCTTTGTCTGGAGTATCTTCTCAAGGATGTCTGTATAATGAACAGATTTGGAAGCTAGAGACAGGGTCTTCTTCCAGGGCAAAGGGCAGGTCTATTTCCTATCCAGTATGATAAAGAATATCTCTATATGGGGCAGAGGTCTGGCAGGCTTACGCCTGTTATAAAAAATTCAGGTAACTTAAGCTTGAGTTTCCAAAGCCCCTCTCCTGTCATGCAACCCACACTGTGTGTACAGACATCACTTGGCCCTCTTGGCATTGCTCTCTAGGAACTGGGGCTCTCTCCAAAAATTGCAGTATTTTAGCTACTGCTATTTGTTGCTGGGAGTAATAAACTGTCCTTTGTCTCTGATTCAGGAATCTGTTATCTTCTATCAGCATCCACAAAACTGAGACAAGCTAACTTGTCAGTTTGCAAAGAGGGTAAAACCTCAGGTCTTGACAGACCGCACCCATTTACCTCCAACCTGCAGAAAATACTTCAGTGGCATCTCACTGATCTCAAGATGAAGGTGAAACACCTTGCAATGACTTACAAAATACTATATGTCTTGGCTCTCTCCCTGTCTCTCCAATCTCATGCTTTAGCTCACATCTCCTGTTCTCACTGTCCCACATTCATCCACTTTCTTGCAGTCTTCCATATTCATTATGCTTCTACCAAAAAAGACCTTTACACCTGTTGTTACCTTTGCTTGAAATGTACTTCCTTGCCCTCTTTCCCTGGTTAATTTGTGACACTGTGGTATAATAAATACATATTTTGGTTTTTATCCTGGCTCTTGACCAGAGCTCCCAGAACCTTTGTAATTTCCTAAGCAATAAAGGTGCTCTTAAGCACCTTCTGTTCCAACATTTGCTCTTTGACTTCACTCCCTGACACAGAGCTCCTAAATCCCTTGGAGTTTCTGGGGTGACAGGGGCATCTTTTGTTCTAATTAGAGGACTCTTGGTGGGATTCTGTCAACAGCTTCATGATGGAGGCTTGTCACCAGAAGGAAAAAGCTCTGATTAGAAGCCTGGAGCTTTCAGTCCCACCCTCACCCTCTGGGGAGGAAAGAGGGGCTGGAGACTGAGTTAATGATCTTTCATGACCATGTGATGAAGCCTCCATAAAAATCCCTGAACTATGGGGTTCAGAAAGCTTCTGGGTTGGTGAACACATGGAATGCAGGGAAGGTGGCACACCCGGAGACGATATGGAAGCTCCACTCCCCTTCCACACACCCCGCCCTATGCATCTCTTCCATCTGGCTGTTTCTTAAAAAGTTGTAGCCTTTTATGATAAACCAAGAATCTAATAAGGAAACTGTTTCCTGAGTTCTGTGAGCTGTTCTAGCAAATTATGGAACCCAAGGATGGAGTCTTGGGAACCTCAGATTTGCAGCCAAGTTGGAGAGAAGTTTGGGGAAGATGCGGGGAGTGGACAGTCTTGTGGGATTTGAGTCCTTAACTTGTGGATCTGATACCATCTCCAGGTAGACAGTGTCGGAATTGAATTAAACTGTAGGACCCCCACCTGGCGTCAGAGAATTGGTCAATGTGGGAAAGAACACACACATCTGGTACCAGAACTACTGTGAGAGTAGAGAAAAAAATAACAGTTTTCCCTTTCATAATTATTTCTAAATCTTAAATCTTAGATATTGGGACCTCTTCCTCCCTGATTCCCACACAGCTAGTACCTCTCCTTTGCAGTACCTGCCACAGTTGTGATTTTATTCCTTGGGTGATTATGTTATCCTATGTTTCTGTCTCTAGACAGTGACAGGAGGGACTCACTGAATTACCATTTAGTCTCCAGCCTTTAGCACTGTGCCTGGCACAGGAATGTACTCAGTAAATAAATTCAAGCCTACATATGGGAAGTCATGAGGAAGTATATGACTGCAGTAGAATAGTAATAAGAAGCAGACCATTTTAAGATGCGTCAGTTTTGCTTAGAATAATTTTAGATAGAGGACTAGCCCCAAACACCCAAATTGTGGGCTGAAGCCAGGCTCTAAAAGGCCTTAGGACACTAATCTGTTTTTAGAGAGTATTTCTACCAGGTCAGAAAATCAAAACAAGATTTTTTTTTTAAGCACTTGAAAAAATAAAAAGATAATTCCTGATCTGGCCTCTTTTGAGGAAAGGAAACCCACACATATTGTGCTTATTGGGAAAATGGTTTCATGTGGCTACCTTCTTAGAAGAATCAGCAAAGCTTTGCAAGCCAGCCCCTCAAATGACAATTGACATTTGGGGAGCTACACAGTGTCATCTCTTTAAGAGCTCCAGATCCCAGAGAAGCAGGGAAGTTAGTGTTACACTTGTGTTCTCTGCCTAAGTCCAGTCCAGCCCTCACTTACTGGTTGGCATCTTGGGCAAATCCCTTAATCTTCTGGAAGAAAGACAGACTCTCTTCCCAAACTTAGAATTGGGCAAACTGTATTCTGCATTTGCTTGCAGCTTGAGAAAAATCCCTTAAGATCAGAACCTTTCCTTGGGCATCTGCTTCTACCACTGATGAGTTCGAGCTCCCATGTTAACAGGAACTACAGTTGTGGAGTAAAACTTTGTTATTCCAAATAATCACCACAGATGCAGCTTCATCATTTGCTTCTTAGGTGTATTGTGTGTATGCCCCCATCAACAAAGGCCTTTCCACTTCTTGTTCCCTTTGCCTGAAATGCTCTCTGACGGTCAGTACACCAGGAACCCTGGGCCAGCTTGGCCTTCATTTCCTCTGCAACAAGAGATGTAGATTTAATATTTCTAAGACTATGTGAAACGAAAGTTTAGGCAATCTCTACTTAAATTAGCGCTGATTTTTCAAATAATAGTTGATTATGTGGTCTTCCAATCATATACCCCCATGCTCACCCTTGTCACCTGCTGATCCTTTTGGCAGCCAGTTAATAACATCAACAAATGAAAAGGCAACCTGCTTGAATAGGAGAAAATATTTGCAAATTATGTATCTGATAAAGGGTTAATATCCAATACATCAAGATTTCATACACCTTTTTTTTGGTGGGGGAGGGGGGAGGGCAGGCCGCACCACGTGCTTGAGGGATCTTAGTTCCCCGACTAGGGATCGAACCCGTGCCACCTGCAGTGGAAGTGCAGAGTCCTAAACAATGGACTGTGAGGGAATTCCCTAGAGCTCATACACCATAATAGCAAAAAACAAACAACCCAATTAAAAGACCGGCAGGGGATCTGAAAAGACATTTTTTCTAAAGAACACATACAGATAGCCAACAGGTACATGAAAAGGTACTCAACATCATTGTCAGGGAAATGCAAATCAAACCCACAAAGAGATATCACCTCATACCTGTTAGAATGGCTATTATCAAAAAGACAAGAAATAACAAGTGTTGGCGAGGATGTGGAGAAAAGGGAACCCTTGTGTATTGTAGGTGGAAATGTAAATAGGTGCAGCCACTTTTGAAAACAGTAGAACTACCGAATGATTCAGCAGTTCTACTTCTGTGTATTTTTCCAAAGAAATGGAAAATACTAACTCAAATAGATATGCACCTCCAGTATTACTAGGAGTGAGAGTGGGGGTGGGGTAGGAGTGGAGGGAGATGGGTGAAGGGAGTCAAAAGGTACAAATATCAGTTACAAAATAAATAAGTCATGGAGATGTAATGTACAACATCGCAACTGTATATAATAATACTGTGTTGCATATTTGAAAGTTGCTAAGAGAGTAAACATTAAAAGTTCAAGGGAATTCTCTAGCAGCGCAGTGATTAGGACTCTACCCTTTCACTGCCCTGGGCTCGGGTTCAAACCCTGGGGGTTCAATCACTAGCGGGGGAACTAAGATCCTACAGATTGTGAGGTGGGCTTAAAAGAAAAAAAAGAAAAAATAAATTTTAAAAAAGTTCACATCACAAAAAAAACTGCCTAACTGTAGAGTGCTGAAAGTTGGTTACAGTGATAATCATTTTGGAATATGTACAAATTAAGAATAATCATGCCCCCACCTGAAAGATAATGTCTGTCAATCATACCTCAATTTAGGAAAAAACACTCTTAAAAAACTAAAATATCCATAACCAAAAGCTTTTAAAAAATAGTTGATGAAATGAATGTAAGTGATGAAAGAAAAGAAATGAAATAAACACAAGTGACTTCAACAATTAATTTAGAGAAGCCTAGGAAGACACCAGATGAGATTCAGCCACTGAAAAAAAAATATTCCTTCTGCTGATTTTGGAAAAAAGTGATTATAAACTAAACCTGCTTAGTTTATAGCATTCTCTTCCTCCCACCAAAGAAACAGTACCCACACTCAGGAATAAAACAAAGATCCTCAAGAATTGAAGAAAATAAGAAAAACTAAAGAGCAAGGGATGAAACTGATAGGGAGAGCCTGAAAACTAGCTGATACTAACAACATGGGTAAAGAAAACAACTCACCTTTGTGATAAAGGAGTATTAAATCTCTACTACTAACACATGCAAGCAAAAAAAAAAAGCTACACAACTTTGCAAAATGAGAAACCTAGCAACAGAAAAACCCTAAAAAAAGAATCATTCTGCTTCTCTTTAGAAATCTATGGGTAAACAAAACCACTCAGACGGCATCCTCCCCCTCTCGCTCTCCCAAAGGAAGAGAAGAACGATCATCAATGGCTGATGGCAGCTGCACGAAGCAGCACCAACAACCTCCTTCACGCTCAAGAGAGAACACTGCGTCTCCTCCTCGTGGTTTCGGGTGCTCTACACGTTCAGAGAAACTTCTCTAGTCACAAACTATAGAAATGATCCCTGAAAGTATAGTCTTAACTTTCGCCTAGCAAGCCGCTGCTGGGTGTGTGGTAGCTGTGCACTTATCACTGAGGATGAGATAGTTTTCCCATTTCTACTTCTACTGGAAAAAAGAGGAAGAGCTCTTGCAATACAATCTCTCAAATGCTATCACTTACCAACTCATTTTAACATGTTAACTGGAAATGTAATTTAACAACTTTTAAAACAGCCACACTTAATTAACATAATACTGAACGACAGCCTATGACAACCTGTGTCTTTAAAGCCCAGGAGGCATTCACGCCACAGATCTGGTAGAACCGCCACACCCCTCAAAAGCTGTAAAGGAAAGGGCGGGCCTTTGCCTTTGCTAGTGAGAACCTAGCTGATTCCACTGATTTGTAAATCTCAGCAGTTGCATTCAAGGCTGTCCTAAAAGTTTGACTTTCAAACACTGGTGAGAAAGAGGTCACCATGACTGAGGCAGGGATGGGGGCTGGGAGGCTGAGAACCAGCGCTGGAAAACAGAGCTTTTGGGGGTTTTGCCATATGATTGCACTACTTGTTCACACTTGCTAAAATTTTAAAAATAAAGCTGGTTGCTGCATTTGACGTCATTTCTTCCCTCCACAAGTACCCCAGTGCCAACTATGACTAATACTAGCTACTATCTATGGTGAGCTTGCCAGGCAACAGTCATCGTTGTAAGTGCTTTAACTATGAGATCAATGCAAGTATAATCATCCCAGTTTTATGGACAGGGAAACTAAGGCACAGAAAGATTAGGTAACTTGCCTGAGGTCTGTTAAATAGCAGAGCTGGTAGGCGTCACCTTAACCATCATCCCCCTTTCCTATGTGCTAAAGATTACTCTAGGTACTAGGCAAACAGAGGTCCCTACTCTCACACACAGCTTACATTCTGGTGAGGGAGAGAGGTGACAACAAATAGCCAAGAGGATCGGATGAGGAGGCACGCAGAGGGCTTTCAGTGTTGAAACAGAGAGGGACTTGGTGCCTACCTAAAGATTTGGCTGCTCGGGGAAGGCCCCCCTTTGGGGTGGCATACAAGCAGAGAAAACAAGGAATGCAAAGACCCAAAGAAAGGAAAGAGGTTGTGTGTTCCAGCAACTGCAAGACAGCTAGGGAAATGATACCCAGCAGGGCCCTGTGGGGCTCCTGGGCACAAAGCCTCTCCGTGTCCCCTGTTGATTATAGGAAAACAGCCTTCATTCAGCCTCCATGACCTTCCCTCAGTTCCAGTGGGCAGATTCAAGCAGTTGTTAATTAATGAAGGGAGAGGATGCGCCAGACCTGGGAGAAACCATCAAGAGCAGCCTTGGGGCAAGCCTGTTTCCCCAGCAACGATACACACAACAATATCTTCGAGCCATTTTGCAGAAGTTGAAACCCCCTCCAGGTGGGAGAGGTTAATGATGAACGATGGTGTGCTGCCCACAAGCATGCAGACCCCAGACCAGTTGGACCTGAAGGTTGGTGATGCTGACTCCTACTTCCCTCACCACCCACCCATCAGAAGAATGCCGGACTGTCACTGCCTTGATCCTATCGCCCACCCCGACCACGAGCCCCAACTATAAGACCTCTCCCTATTCCCCAGAGAGGGGGGTCACAGTTCTTGAGGCGCTAGCCTGCTGTGTTCCCCCTTTGCCTGGCAAAGTGATAAAGCTATTCCTTTCTACTCCTCCAAAGCTCTATTTCTGTATTTCTATTCGGCATCGGTGAACAGAGGCCAGGGTTTTCCTCGGCAACAAACACAGGGTATGAGGAAGAGGAGAGGCGCAGGCAGGCAGATAGCTGAGGATTTTCCACACAAGACCAAGGCCTGGGGAGTCTGGATTTTAAGGGTGAAGGAAAGCCACTGAGAGGTTTTGTTTTTTCTTTTGGTGGTGCACAGGCTTAGTTGCTCCGGGGCATGTGGGATCTTCCTGGAGCAGGGATCGAACCTATGTTCCCTGCATTGGCAGGCAGGTTCTTAACCACTGCGTCACCTAGGAAGCCCCACACTGAGAGGTTTGAAGCTGTGGAGACCAGTTCTGAGGCCACTGCAAACGTGTCTGTAGGAGAGATCATGGTGGCTTGCATTTGGGCTTAGCAAGGAAGAAGGAGGAAAACGTGGGCTGTTCCAGAAGTTGCGCTGAGAGGATGGGACTCACTGGTGGACTTGCTGCAGGAGTCGGGGTGGGGTGTCAGGGAAAGAGGTTTCAAAGCTTGACATGTTGGTTTGTGCCTGGAACAACTCAACGGATGGTGCTGCTACAGGGAAGACTGGAAAGAGACAGGGATTTCTTTACAGAGGGACAGACTGGGGTCAAGGACCTTCCCATAAAACCCACAGCTAGTAAATATCAGACCAAGGAGTCAATTCCACAGCATACACTGCTTTGCTCACAGCTCCCAACCTCTAAAGAGGACCAAGAACTAAGTTAGGCTCACAGTGAAAGCGTGGCCACTGCAGATCCAGAAGGAGAAAATCATGCAGGAACCACATGGTATATGGCTAGAGTGGAAGAAAGAGAAATTAACTGCCATCTGGGGATGTGCTTCCAAGACCGGGAAGCAATCCCAAAGCGTCATTAGCAGGGCAGTGGGAGGGGCACACTCTCAGGAGGTGCCTCTCCTCACCTGCTCCCTGGGATGATTAGTTAAGTCCTTCTTTATTCTCAGCCCTCCCACCCCTCCCAACGCTCACCAGCCTCCCTCAGCAATGACCTTTCCTCATACTTGGCAAAGAACTAGAAGCCGTCAGTTAACAAGCCCTCAATGTGGTCTCGTTCCACGGAGGAACCCACCTACTCCTGAACTCCCTGTCTTCTCCGGCTGACTTACAGGCTTCCTGCCCATGGGGAGCTGCTCCCTCCCATAACTCGATTCCTCCTGCTCTACTCAGTCCTTCCAACTGCAGTCAGACTTGCCCTCCCTTCCTAATTAAACCCGACACGCACCCCCCATCTTCCCCGCTTCCCCCAGCTGAATGCACACGCACCCCTATGCCCTCCATCACAGCCTGAGTGCTTCTGGGAGTTCTTTCCCCCAGCTGGCAAGCCTTCACATCCCTCCAGTGATCAGGCCACCCCTAACCAGTTTCTGTTTCCACACAGGACCAGTGGATACTTTTCTATCTGCATCTTCATTTCTCATCTGCTTTCCACCCTACTTCACTGTGTCCTGTTTGGCTTCCATCAAGCACACTCACGTGGTTTCCTGCCTACCTCTGTGGCTGTTCCTTCTTGGTCTGCTGTGGGAGTTTTTTGGGGAAGTTAGTAATACAGTCTTGTTCAGGCCTCAGAGACAGAATAGGCCTCTGACCGACCTGTTAGCCTGCCTGGACTGCCTGCCTGCTTACAAACCTACCAATTGCTGCTAGCAAGTCAAATGGTGCTTATGATAAGAAAGGGAGTGGGTCTTGGAATTTCCTGAGCCCTGGGGACCTGGCCAGTCCCTGGGTCTGGAAAATCTTGTGACTCACATGATGAAAACAACATTGTTAAAGTAAATCCAGAGCTGCATTTTTGCAGGCAAACGGATGATATCAGTTTGCGGCCTGGAGTTACGAACAGAAGTCTCCAGAACTCCAATCTGAAGTCTCACCTGTGGAGTGGACACACTGCCCGGGACCCTTCCCAAATGGGACTCCAGATTGCTGTTCCTCAGGACTTCCCAGCAGTGCTTGGATCTCGATGTTGGTGCTTCCCCAATTCGGTGATGTATACACCTCTGCCTTTACTATTCTTTCTTAGTTAATTCCTTTTTTTAAATTAGTACACTGTAATCTTTGTTAATTCAATAA
Source organism: Hippopotamus amphibius kiboko (assembly GCF_030028045.1). Taxonomy (NCBI): domain Eukaryota; kingdom Metazoa; phylum Chordata; class Mammalia; order Artiodactyla; family Hippopotamidae; genus Hippopotamus; species Hippopotamus amphibius. The sequence goes on along the minus strand of NC_080202.1, from coordinate 25,691,379 downwards.
ACTCTCTCTAAATTCTTGTTTAACTGAGTGTAGAGTGGTTATTTTGCCAGTGAATCCTACAAACCTTGAAACCGCAAGTAAGGCTTTCGACAAAACAGAGTTCTAATTCCTTTGCCATTCATCTGCTAAAGGTAAGAAATCTCTCCTAAACATGCCCTAAACTGAACTCTACCATCACCGTCCATCCCACTGCACTACCTAATTCAGTTCCTCCTCCGTTTCCCGTTAGCATGTGGAACCATTGTCCACCCATTTGTTCAAGTCATAAGACCTGACACAGCTCCTCTCACTTATACCTCCAGTGAACCTGATTAAATAAAATTTATATTTCAAGGCAGGACAAGAGAAAATTACACACAAAATTCTGTGTGTGTGTGTGTGTGTGTGTGTGTGTGTTTGGGCCTCTTCCCTCCTTCCCTGAGTGCAGTGTGTATCTGCATCACATTAATCAGAGCACCTCAAAGATTGGAGTGTCCGCTCAACGGTAAAGATCAATTTTTTTCTTTCTTCTGACACTAGCAATCGGACTTCTTAAAAGAATAGAGTTTTTGGACTTCCCTGGTGGCACAGTGGTTAGGCATCTGCCTGGGAAGGGAGGGCATATGGGGATATATGTATAAATACAGCTGATTCACTTCTTTGTTGTACAGCAAAAACTGGCACAACAAGTGTAAAGCAATTATACTCCAGTAAAGAGCTAAAAGAAAAAAAAAAAAAAAAGAATCTGCCTGCTAATGCAGAGGACACGGGTTCGATCCCTGGTCTGGGAAGATCCCACGTGCCGAGGAGCAACGAAGTCTGTGAGCCACAACTACTGAGCTCACATGCTGCAACTACTGAAGCCCACACATCTAGAGCCCGTGCTCGCAACAAGAGAAGCTACCGTAATGAGAAGCCTGTGGACTGCAAGGAAGAGTGGACTGCTGTGACGAGTAGACCCCGTGCACCGCAACTACAGGAAGGCCGCAAGCAGTAATGAAGACCTAACGCAACCAAAAATAAATAAAGTTTTAAAAATTATATAAAAAGAAAGAACAGAGAGTTCTTTCTCAACTCTACAGAGGGGCATGGGGACTTGCTGCTTACTTTCTACAAGCTCACCTGGACTACCTGTTCCTTGGTGAACTCTATGTAAAACATCAGTATGTCATTTTGATGTACGATCCTTTGTCTGCAAAATGTATATGACTGTTTTTTGACTTCTAACAGGCTTCTGAAAATCTGCTTCTTGGGTTATAATCCTCAGATTGGCTCAAAGAAAATTCCCTCTTTTTTCCTTCTTTGTAGTTAATTGAATTTCTGTCAACAGATCAACTCCCAAGTCAACTTTACCACTTAAATATCTTTCAGATCTGGTCTTTATCATCACTACCATCTTCTTCCAGGTAGATGAATGCAGTAGGTGCCAAGCTGGTGCTCACAGTTGCCACTTCACCCCTCCCCATAAGTATAATAGCCACATAGCTTTTAGAGTGACGTAGTTACTCTCCTTCAATAGCTGCCCACTACCCCTAGCTCTCTGTCCACCATGCTTTGGCCCAACTTTGCCTTCTTTCATTCCTCCTCTGTGCTAAAGTCCTATAAACCCTAGGCCTACACATGTCCTATTTCCTTAGCTTGGACTGAGATACAGAGAAAGAAATCACCACAGAGGACAAGAAGGGATTTCTGCCTACATGTGTTGGGAAAGAATGACTTGACTGACAGAAAGCAGAGTAGAAAAAGGGAAGGTAACTTTGTTTTAATACCCTTGGGCTGCACCTGATGTGTGAAAAAGCTAATGACCTGTAAACCTATAAATTCAATCAGAAATGCCAAACAATAATGACAAAGTGCATCAGACAAATTCTCCCTCATTTCATTGAAAAATCACAGCTTACACAAAAGTTAGGTGAGGATAAAAACCACATCTACTATACAGGTTAAAAACTGTTGTGCAACTTGAACATGTAAAAAAAGAGAGAGAGAGAGAAAACAGACCCCTAGTGGCAAATATTCATCTACATTTTGGAATGGTAACATAAGAAACCACTCAGATGGAATTTCCTCCCTTTTATTCTTCCAGAGGAAAAGAACAGTCATCAGTGGCAAAAGGCAGTTACAGAAGCAGCACCAAGAGCTGACTTCATGCTCAGGAGAGAACGTGGACGTGGACTTTGAGGACTCTACACAGAAACTTCTGCAGTAACAACCTACAGAAATAACTCCTAAAACAATAATAATGGCTTTAACCCCACAACCTCTGCCGAGTCCATGGCAGCCACACACTTTTTACGGATGGGGACATTTTTCCACATTGCTCTCTTTTCAGAAATATCATATAAATCCTTTCCTTTCCTTTTTCCTTTCCTTTCCCCTCCCTCCCTTCTTTCTCTCTCTCTCCCTCCCCGCCCCATTTCTTTCATCATGCTGTGCAGCTCACGGGATCTTAGTTCCCCAACCAGGTATTGAACCCTGGCCCTTGGCAATAAAAGTGCTGAGTCCTAACCATTAGACTGCCAGGGAACTCCCAGAAATATCATATAAATGATTTTCAAACTGTTATTACTGAGCCAAACTTGGGTCCAGTTGCCCACACAGAGTAAAGCCAATTTACTGAAACTTGGCTACAGTGAAGGGAAGTGCAGCAGTTTATTGCAGGGCGCCAAGCAAGGAGTTCAGGCCTGTTAAGCACTGCCTACCTGGACTCCTTGCTTGGTTCCCCTCAATAAATGCTGCACTTTCTTTCACCACAATCTGGTATCAGTAGATTGGCTTTACTGCAGGCAGGCAAGCAGACCCAAGTCTGGTTCCCTAACAATTTTGGACTCAAATCCTTGGCATTATCAGCAAGAAGGCCTCACAGGGTCCTGCTCAGTTACACTGTTGTTTCATATACAACTTTAAAAAATTCTGAATAGTCTTAAGAGTTATTAATTTTTGTTTTTCTTTAATAAACTAAGACTTAGGAACTTCCCTGGCAGTCCAGTGGTTAAGACTGCAGGCTTTCACTGCAAGGGCAAAGGTTTGATCCCTGGTTGGGGAACTAAGATCCCACATGCTGCACAGTGCAGCCAAAAAAAAACCCAACCAACCAAACAAAAAACCCTTCCCAAAAAACAAAAACAAAAAAAACCCACAACCAAAAAAAAAAAAAAAAAACCCAAACAAACCCCAAAACAACAACAACAACAAAACCCTAAGACTTACAGTTCTTAATTAACCTATTGTGGACCGACAGCCAATCAGAACCTCTTGCATTTCTGTTTTTAAAAACTTAACAACACAGTCTGGACTAATTTAAGACGAAGGTGGGCTCAGGTACCTCAAATTAGTTTTCTAATCTTAAATACTACATGCAGCGTCTGTGGGTGAGATTATTTTATTCAAAAATTTCAGCCTTGCAAGATCCTGAATTTCGATTTGACCCTTTTACTTTGAGACACTCTGCTGGTTACTCATGTGAGTGTGGACATGAGGGGTGCATACTGGACTCGTGGCTAAGTTTTGTTTGTTTGTTTTGAAAGTAATGTACTCAGGCCAATTTTAAATGGGGAACGGGAAGAGGTTTATTTTGAAACACTTCATTTAAAAAATAATTATGAATACAGTAACAAAAAGTGTAGTTTTGTGGTATTTTGGTGCTTTGGGGGAGCTGGGGGGATTCCTCAAATGTAGCAATTTTGTACATTTTTACCGAATTTTTAAAAAAACTTTAGACTGTATCAACTTTATTTTTAAATATCAGGAGGTCTATTTAGAGTTTCTTTTTCTTTTTTTATTTTTTTTACTCCCTGAGCTGCTTTCAGGATCTTAGTTCCCTTACCAGGGATTGGACCAGTCCTAACCACTGAACCTCCAGGGAATTCCCATAGACTATATTTTTTTAAAAATAATTTGCCAGGTGAATATTAAAGGTTATACACCCCAACCCACAAAAAACCATCAGTTAACTGTGGTCCTTTTCATTAAAGAAAACAAAACAAACAAATAAAAAACCCCTATCATTTCTACAGTACTTTAATATGTTTCAGGCTATGTACTAAACCTCTAACTTGTATCATTACATTTAATCTTGGAAATAACCCTAAGAGATGGAGAAACTGTAAACTTACAGTGTATACTCTTGAGATCTAAAATATTCACGGGGGGGGGGGGGGGGCTTCCTAGGTGGCGCAGTGGTTGAGAACCCGCCTGCCAATGCAGGGGACACGGGTTTGATCCCTGCTCCAGGAAGATCCCACATGCCACAGAGCAACTAAGCCTGTGTGCCAAAAAATAAATAAATAAAATCAAATAAAATATTCACAGGGGACTTCCCTGGTGGCTCAGTGGGTAAACTCTGAGCTCCCAATGCAAGGAGCCCTGGCTGGTCTGATCCCTGGTCAGGATGCTATATCCCACACGCATGCAGCAAACCAAATAATTAATTTTAAAAATAAATAAAATACCCATAATCAAAAACTTTTCAAAAGCAAACACACTCAAGAAAACACCCTTCATGAAGTGAATAAAATCATGAAGAAAAAAACGTACGGGATAAACACAGAAACAAAGAACTAAATTTAGGAAGCCTAACACTTGATTTACGAATAGGTACTAAAAACACACTTTTCTAAAGAATCCGCAACTCAAAAATGAGACTCTTCTACTTTCAAAAACAAAATAATGATCCTTCAAAATCGCGGACAAAAACGGACGACAACTTAAGTAAATAAATTACTGAGAAAATAAAAAAACCAAGTTAAAAACAAGCAACAACCAAAAAAACCAACCTTCCTCTGCAAAAACACGAGAGCTAACGCCGCAACGAAGGAAGACACAACACGAACTTAAAAACACACACGGATAATTCAAACTATTGTTCAAAAGATATACACAAAACCACTCAGACGGCGTCCTCCCCCTCTCACTCTTCCTAAAGGAAGAGAAGAACGATCATCAACGGCTGATGGCAGCTGCACGAAGCAACACCAACAACCGGCTTCACGCTCAGGAGAGAACACTGCGCCTCCTCCTCGTGGTTTCGGGTGCTCTACACGTTCAGAGAAACTTCTCTAGTCACAAACTATAGAAATGATCCCTGAAAGTATAGTCTTGACCACCACTCCCCGCCGCTGCTGGGTCCGGGGCTGCCGCGCACTTTGTACTGATGGCGACATTTCGGGCCACTCGATCGCCCCCTCGGAAATACATTTCTTTTCGTCTTACAGCCCATGACTACTCGGTGAAATGGCAAAGTTCTAACCACCGCTTTCGCCCCTAGATCGTCCAGAAACACGTCAAGCAGCCACAGGCCTCATTAACATGCGGCTTCCTGGCAGCCAGTGGCGCGCTGCGCGCAGCGGACTCCTGCCGGAGGCGCCTGTGAACCCCGCCCGCCAGGCCCGGCGCCGCCTGGGCTCGCGTCGCCCCTCTGCAGGCTTAGCAAACGCGCTTCCCGCCACCGGCCCCTCTGGACTGCCTCTCGCCCGCTGCAGGAGTCCGCGGACTCCGAGACACCAGGGTTCCTTTGCCTTGATAGAGAGAGGGGAGGGGAGAAGGAGAAAAGAGAGACAGAAGAGAAAAGAACGAGTCCAACCCCTATAATAACAAAGCCACCCATGGTGGTTCTCCATGATAGGCATTTTAACCCACTGTCTCCCGTCATCCTCTAAACAACTGAAGGAAAAGGGTGTGATGATTTCCCCGTTCTCATGTATGCTGGCTACAGCATCTGGAAGGCCAAGGTGTCTTTGTCAGGAGGTCTAGTCTCCAATCAAATTCATTTCTCTAAGAAAGCACTAAATACAGCATCCCTCAAAGTTCGGTCTTGAATGACTGATCTTCCTGGCTTCCACATCTCAGAGGAAGCCCACCCATTTACTTGTGGCAACTGTTTCCTCACTTAACTTCCTATTGTAAAAATGCTTTTGCCCCACGTCTTCCAGCATGCCAGAAAGCACAGTGCTGCCCAGACATGCACGTGGTTTTCGGAATCAACTACATTTTTTATTGCATCATAGTAACATGACTAGTGACTATCAGTTGCATCTCATCTAACCATCCTAGTAGAATCTCCCTGGAGACATCCAAATGCTTTGAATTAAATCCCTCCAGAGAAATGGACAGTGTTGGGGCAATCTGGCCAGGTCTGGGACACATCTCCTTGGTGTAAGAGCAGTTCCTTATGTCTTAAAGAGTTATAAGGTACCTTCCAGTCACTTTCACCCAAGGGCCCCTTGTCTCTGGTCTGGGTCCTTCTGTATCTAGGACTTTTTCATTCTCTGTTTCTCCAACCTTTCTGGGGACCCTTCACCATCCATGACATCCTTTGGCCCCCTATGAGCAGATTCTCAGCTCTCATCACCTCTTCCAGATGACTTTCCTGACCTTCCCTGCTAACAGTGACCACTATGTGCTTTGTATCCCTAATTATCTTTGTAAGTGCCTCTACATAGCTCACTGTGTTATAAATGCTGTGTTTTCCCCTACTCAACTGTGAGGTCTTTAAACCAGGAACCAGGTCCTGTTTATCTTTGTATCTCCAGCCCCCTTGCCAGCCATAGCAGATGCCCAGCAAATGCATACTAACTTGAATGAATGATGAATCAATGAATGTATTGTTCTTTCAACCTGGTTACTGACATAACTGTTGGGAACTACCTGGTTTTCCTCTCCCTTTTTCTCTACTCCTGCCCCAACAAGGGCAGCCTATCTATAAGCAAGTGAGGTTCCTGCCAGCAGGGTTCTTGGTGCTCTTCTCTTGATCATTCTTGGTTTCAAAACATGGATGTGCAGACAGATCTCTTCTGGGCTGCTGGCTCATATACCCAGCTTCTATTTGACGTTCCACTTAGCTGAATCACGGGTGTCTAACTCAGCTGGCCCAGACTGACTTCCAATAACTTCCTTCCCAAACCTATTCCTCTTTCAGGCAATGACACCACATTCAACCCAGTTGCTCAAACCAAAAACAAGTCATCCTACTCTTTTCTCCCTCTGCTCACATACTTCATAGCCTTCTGCAGCCAGAGCAACCACTTAGAAATAGAAATCTACTCTTAGGTACCTGGCACAAGAACTCCTAAAACCCTTGGAATTTGCTTAGTGTAGGCTTGGAAGTTGCTTAGTGTTAGGAATTTGCTTAGTGTTAGGAATTTGCTTAGTGTTAGGAATTTGCTTAGTGTTAGGAATATGCTGGTAAGCTGAGGGGTTCTGAGATAGCTTCAGGATGGGGACTGGTCACCAGAAAGACCAATTCATGATTAGAGGGTTGGGACTTTCAGCTGTGCCACAGCCCTGCACTTCAAACTTTGTCCCACCTCTGGCAGGCCAGGCAAGAGGGGCTGAAGATTGAGATCAATCACCAATGGCCAAATCCATCATGCCTGAATAATGAAACCTCCATAAAAACCCTAACTGATTAGGTTTGGAGAACCTCCAGGTTGGTAAACAGACTGAAGTGCTGGAAGGGTGGTGTGCCCAAAGAGGGGCCAGAAGCTCCAAGCACTCACACACACACCATGCCTTGCCCTGTCTCTCTTTCATCTGGCTGTTTCTGATTGGTGTTCTTTGTAACAAACCATATCAATAATTACATTAAATGTTAATGGAATAAACACTTCCAATTTAAAGGCAGAGAGTATCAGAATGGATTTTAAAACACAAGTCTAAACTCTGTGCTCTCTACAGAAGAAATAATTTAACTCTAAAGATACTCCATAAGCAGGAAGCATGAGGAGTCTGAAATGGCTGTGTTAATAACAGAAAAAGTAGACTTCAAGACGACAAGTATTACCAGAGATAAGAAGGGACATATAATGATAATAAGGTCAATTCACCAGGAAGATGTAACAATCCTAAATACGGATGTGCCTATACTAAAATCCTCCCAACAAGCCATGAGGCCTGGTGTGGCTTCAGCTTACTCTGCCAGCCTCACCCCCATACCACTCTCTCCCACCACTTTGCCTCTTCCTCCAACTCAAGTGATCCACACACTTTTCTTTTCTATCCTCAGGGCGCCTGTGCGTCCCTTTAATCCTCCCTTGCCTCCAACTTTTACCTTTTACTTCTTTCACCTCAACTTTTCTTCTTTAGGGCCGAAGCCTAAATGTTACTTTCTCTAAGAATTTTCCCTTGATTACCTCCCAGACAAGGAGGCTGAGATGTACCTTGTATGCTTCCTTCGCCTCCTGCCCTTCTCAGAACTTCAATTACCTACTCATGTCTGTTTCTTCTGCTGGATTACACTCCTCGAGGGCAGGGCTGTACATCTTTCCTTGGCTGCTCTAACCCCAAGGCTCAATTGATATACGTGTAATAAAAAAATGAATAAAGTCTGGGCTGAGGTTCTGGAACTCATCCTTTGGGTTTTAGAACTCATACAATCTGTAGTATCTGGTCTTCTGAATGGGATGAACTAAGTAGGTACAATCAGGAAACAACTTTTCTTCTACTGCCCTCAAGTACACTCTTGTCAGTTAGCTCTCTCTTCCCCTCTCCTGAGAGGCACCTCAGGCACATTCCATACTCTTTCAGTCACTCCGAGGCATTCAAAGCACAGTCTCATTTCAGGTAATAAACTGTCCAGGCTTTTTGAAATCAAAACCTCTTCCTTGCTCTTCCTCTCCTCTGATCTCAAGGCTGTTTCTGACAACTCCAGAGCTAAAACACGGAGAGAACCAAAGAGATGACAAGGTGCAAAGGCCTTTGTACTTAGCTGATGCTCTTTGTAGCTTTTGGCTTTGTCCTAATACCTGCTCTTTTGTGGGAGGGGTCCTTCACTTATCTCCACTCTACTGCACACCGCCATAATGCAGGCCAGTGCCCTCTCCTGCTGACTTCTTTAAAAAAAAAAAAATTTATTGGAGTATAGCTGATTTACAATGTTGTGTTAGTTTCTGCTGTACAGCAAGGTGAATCAGTTATACATATACATATATCCACTCTTTTTTAGATTCTTTTCCCATATAGATCATTATAGCGCAGTGAGTAGAGTTCCCTGTGTTACACAGTAGGTGCTTATTAGTTATCTATTTTATATGCAGTACTGTGTATATGTCAGTCCCAAACTCCCAATTTATCCCTCCTATCCCGTTTCCCTGCTAGTAACCATAGTTTGTTTTCTACATCTATGACTCTCTTTCTGTTTTGTAGTTCATTTGTATATTTTTTAGTTCCCACATATAAGCGACATCATACGGTATTTGTCTTTCTCTGTCTTACTTCAGTTAGTATGACAATCTCTAGGTCCATCCATGTTCCTGCAAATGGCATTACTTCATTCTTTTTTATGACTAATATTCCATTGTGTATATATGCCACATCTTCTTTATCCATTCATCTGTTGATGGACATTTAGGTAGCTTCCATGTCCTGGCTATTGTAAATAGTGCTGCTATGAACATTGCAGTGCATGTATATTTTTGAATTAGAGTTTTCTCCAGATAAATGCCAAGGAGTAAGATTGCTGGATGATATGGTAACTCTATTTTTAGTTTTTTAAGAAACCTCCATACTGTTCTCCATAATGGTTGTACCAATTTACATTCCCACCAACAGTGTAGAAGCATTCCCTTTTCTCCACACCCTCTCCAGCATTTATTGTTTGTAGACTTTTTGATGATGGCATTTCTGACCAGTGTGAGGTTTTGTAGTTTTGATTTGCATTTCTGCTGACTTCTTGCTACATCTCCAGCCTCTCTGTTGGGATTCTTCCTTCCTTCATAGGTGAGGTCCCTTTAGATGGCTCAGTGACCCTCCATAGAGTCTACCTACCCCACAACTGATGGAAATATGGCTACTCCAACTGCTGGTCTCTCACGCGAATCCAGCCATCAAGAACTGCTTCAGGTAGAAGGCAGATGGCAGTCCTCCTGACCCCTAACTTCCAGGTGACATGCCAGGTTCTATTCATGCCACCTTGGTGGCAGCAGGGGTGGGCTGGCCTGTTCCTACTGTTCTAAGGCTGGGCTATAGGCTCCCAACTGTCCTGCCTGCAGGCACCACAGTTCTCTCCATGAGGTTCACCTGAATGGCATTTTACTTGGCTTAAGGCTAGGAAGGAGGGAAAAGCCACAGCACTCTATTTCTGTGAATGCCTTTGAAACAACCTTTCCCACTGACACTCCCACCGCTACCCCATCACCTTCTCTTAGACAGGCCTGAGGTGAGTAATGGAGTTGAAGGTCCAAGATCATTTTGGCCATCTCCTAAGAAGCCCTGCTTTAGACTCTGGGGGCATTTATCACCTCTTGTTCTTCACTCTGAGACTTTAGATGAAATTTTCAGGCATAGATGAAGTCTTGCTTTATATCCAGTCATATCCAGTTATACCTGCTCTAGTTTAATGTCAAGAATTTGAAGATGCATTAAGTCAGACAGGGAAAGACAAGTATTGTATGATATCACTTATATGTGGAAGCTAAAAATAAAACAAACTAGTGAATCTGACAAAGAGACTCACAAATATAGAGAACAAACTAGTGGTTACCAGTGGGGAGAGGGAAAGGGGGAGGGGCAGAATAGGGGTAGGGGATTAAGAGGTACAAACCACAATGTATACAATAAATAAGCTACAAGGATGTTATTGTACAACACAGGGAATAGAGCCAATAGCTTATAGTAACTGTAAGTGGAGTATAACTTAAAAATTGTGAATCACTATGTTGTATACCTGAAACATATAATATTGTATATTAACTATACTTCCAAAAAAAAGTTAAAAAAAAATTTGAAGATGCAAAAAATTCAGGAGATGTCCAGGAGATAAAAAAATGTCCTAGAACTCTGCTTTTCACACTGGAGGTTGTGGATAGACAGATGCTAGAAGTCACAGCATACCTATTCTGAACATCAATTTTTATATTAAAACACACATGGATGTGTTATGAGGTAAAATGCAAAATTTCTGAGGGGATTAAAAAAGCAGAACCTTTCAAATAAACTGAGTTCACCATCAGCCACTTCATCTATAGATTCTAGGGGTGGTACACGGAAACGCTGCAGAACTTTTTGGGGCTTTTTTGGCTGCACTGCGTGGCATGTGGAATCTTATTTCTCTGATCAGGCATCAAACCTGCGCCCCCTGCGTTGGAAGCGTGGAGTCTTAACCACTGGACCACCAGGGAAGACCCTGAAAACACTTGAGAAATTTTTGAGAGAAGTATTTTTGGGGTGCTTGGAGCCTACAGAAACTGGTGTTACGGGACTTCGCTGGTGGTCCAGTGGGTAAGACTCCGCGCTTCCAATGCAGGGAGCCCTGGTTCAATCCTGGTTAGGGAACTAGATCCTGCATGCTTGCCACAACTAAGTCCACATGCCACCAACTAAGACTCAAGGCAGCCAAAATAAACAAACAAACATTAAAAAAAAAAGACTGGTGTTACTTTTCCAGAAGTCCTCAGGAATAATGTTGAGGCAAATAGGGAAACACTGTAGAGAAATTAGGTCACCCTGACTGTTCCACAAACCAGCTGAGAGAAGCTTTATAAGCCTTCCCTTTTATAGTAAGAAGGAAGAGGGGAAATCTAACAGGTCTTCTGGTTATTCTGGAAAAAGCAGGTCTGGATCTCTAGATCAGGGGCAAATACTAGCAGAGGTTTTGCTTGTGTATGTTTTTTGTTTGTTTGTTTGTTCTTTTGAAGATTGCCTGAGCTATGTTTGCTATTGCTGTCTGCCCTACAGGCTAAGCTGCCTGTAGCCTACAGCCAAAAACAAAACCAAAACACCCTGAAAATAAAAGAATCCAGTGCCTCTAAGGAGCAAGGAAGAAACGAGCTGTGAAAACTGGCCTTCTCTCCACCACAGGCCTCAGAAGACTCAGTTGACAGAGGAGATTTGAAGGAGAAAAGGGAATCAGGCAGAATTCAAGGTGGGTGGCTGGGGCTTGAGGAGAAACCCTTAGGAGCCTCACAGTTGGAAGATTTTATGGTTCCTTAGCACAAAACAAAAGAAAACAGCCTCCAGTGATTTAAGACCTCTACTGAACAACCTGACTGCACTGGTAGAGGACATCTCATCTCTAAACTTCCAATTTCTCCAAGAACTCACAGTTTATGATGTACCTGGTTTTCCTTCCGATGCTATCCAGCAATGTGAATCATGCTGCATCTGCCATTTCAATATGGTGCCTACCTTTCTTAAGAATCTTCTTCACTTTCACGTAGTTCCCCTGTCTGACATACTCATGAAGCTGTGCTTCCAAGGAGTCATTTCTTAACGAACCAAGCTGAACAGGACAGGGGATTGGAAGATGAACAGCCCGAGACATCCTGTTTCAAAAGAAAGCAACATATTTATTCGAACTTAATCAGAAATGCAAGGAAAAAACTTCGATTCCTTCACATTTCTTTTACTTCTTGGCCATTTATATTTATAATGAATAGGGTTAGGGGACAATTATTGAAATTCTACAAGATTAGGGACTTCCCTGGCAGTCCAGTGGTTAAGACTCTGCATGTCCACTGCAGGGGGCCCGAGTTCAATCCCAGGTCATGGAGCTAAAATCCCATATGCCGTGCGGTACGGCCAAAAAATAAATAAAAACGAATTCTACAAGATTTAAGTTTATTCTCAACGTTACTATTGAAATTGAAGAACTCAATATATTTATCATCAATTCCTGAAAGTGAAAAAGTGATGACGACCAGGAAGTAAAATTAGAAATACACGTTTGTTGCATGATTAAGACAATTAGGAAAGTATTAACTTTGTGGGTTTTTGTTGTTTTTTTTTCTGAGCAGCTTGCAGGATCTTAGTTCCCCAACCAACCAGGGATTGAACTCGCACCCTCAGCCATAAAAGCGTGGAGGCCTAACCACCGGACTGCCAGGGAATTCCCAGGCAGGTATTAACTTTGTAAGGTTAGTATACAAATGCAGTCATTTATGTAGGAGGGTAGATAGTGTGTGGGTTGGATTCACAGTTCAGACTCTGAAGTTCTTGTCCTGGCTCTGTCACCTCCCTAACTGTGTGACCTTGGAGAAATTACATAACCTTGATGGGCCTCAATTTCCTCATCTATAATGGGGGTAAATAATAACCAGAGAGCTGCTAAGACATTAAATACTCTGTGAAGTGCTTAGAACTCTGCCTGGCACCAAGGAACTGTCTGTAGTTGTTAGCTGCTACTGTGCACAATAAGAACCATGCAGAGAAAGTTAAACTTTCCATATGTGGCATCTACACCTGACCAGTGATTGTGACCTACCATGTGTCTCAAATGTGACAGGTGCTGTGTAAGACACCTAAAATAGGATCACTGCCATCACAATGCTTAGTCTAGCAGGGCAGACAAGTGGCACCAGACTGGTCCTCCACAGACAGTGGGTAAGAGAAGGAAGTCCCAATTGCATGAATCAACAAGCATGCATTATCAGGGGCGTAACTGAGTGTTCCACAGAGAGACACAGAGGGTGTGATATGAGGTGAAGTGAAACAAACACCAGAAAGGTTGACACATTCTGTGGGTCTTCCCCAGCCAAGAGGCTTTTCAGTTAATGAGAAGTAACCCCCTCTTAATTTATCCACTGATAAACTGTGGAAAGTGCTAATAACTGGAGTGTTTTAACTTTATTTTCTTTGTATTTGTTAATATCCACGTCAGTGACTACAGCATCCTAGTAATCACAACATTGTTAAGCAAAAAACAGTGACTCAGATAATATTGTTTGCTTTAAATATGAACTGAAGCCTTTATAACTTTCCTTCCCCACCTCCACTCCCCACCCCACCCCGCCCTCCCTTTCTGCCTCCCTTCTATTTCCAGGCATTAAAAAAGAGTAGCATATTCCTATTTGATTTACATGGCTAATTGTTGAGGCTGAATTGTATGCTCCCCCTACCCCCTGCACAAATCCATATTTGAAGCCCTAATCTACAGTACATTCTGAGGAATATGACTGTAATTGGAGATAAAGTCTTTAAAGAGGTGATTAAGCTCAAATGAGGCTGTTAGAATGGGGCCATAATCCAATATGACTGGTGTCCTTTTCTTTTTTTTAGAAATTTATTTATTTATTTATTGGCTGCATTGGGTCTTTGCTGCTGCACACGGGCTTTCTCTAGTTGTGGTGAGCGGGGGGCTACTCTTCGTTGCAGTGCGTGGGCTTCTCATTGAGGTGGCTTCTCTTGTTCCAGAGCACAGCCTCTAGGCGCACAGGCTTCAGCAGTTGCGGCACATAGGCTCAATAGTTGTGGCTCATGGGCTCTAGAGTACAGGCTCAATAGTTGTGGCACACAGGCTTAGTTGCTCCGAGGCACGTGGGAACTTCCTGGAGTAGGGATTAAACCCATGTCCCCTGCACTGGCAGGCAGATTCTTAACCACTGTGCCACCTAGGAAGTCCATGACTGGTGTCCTTATAAGAAGAGATACCAGGGGCACTTGCACAGAGGAACAACCATGTAAATAGGCAGCAAGAGAGTGGCCATGTGCAAACAAAAGAGAGACGCTTCAGAAGAGCCGACCCTGCTGGCACCTTAATCTTGGACTTCTAGCCTCCAGAACCTTCAGAAAATAAATTTCTGTAGTTTAATCCATCCAGTCTGTGGTATTTTGTTATGGCAGTCCTAGCAAACTAATACACTAATAATAACTAGATATGGCATGTGAGTATGTATATAGTTTTATTTTAGTTTAGTAAAGACATGGGACAAGTTTTAATAATTATAAAAAAGAAAGTGCGGGCTTCCTAGGTGGTGCAGTGGTTAAGAATCTGCCTGCCAATGCAGGGGACACGGGTTCAATCCCTGCTCCAGGAAGATCCCACATGCTGCGGAGCAACTAAGCCCGTGCGCCACAGCTGCTGAGCCTGCGCTTTGGAGCCCGTGAGCCACAATTATTGAGCCTGTGTGCCGCAACTACTGAAGCGCACGTACCTAGCGCCCGTGCCCTGCAACAGGAGAAGCCACGGCAATGAGGAGCCCACTCACTGCAACGAAGAGTAGCCCCCGCTCACTGTAACTGGAGAGGGCCCACGCGCAGCAACAAAGACCCAACACAGCCAATAAATAAATAAACAATAAATTAATTAAAAAAAAAAAAAGAAAGTGGAAGGACTTCCCTGGTAGTCTGGTGGTTAAGAATCTGCCTCCCAATGCAAGGGACACAGGTTCAATCTCTGATTGGGCAACTAAGATCCCACACGCAGAGGGGCACCGAAGCCTAAGCACTGCAACGAAAGATACCTGTGCCACAACTAAGACTCGACACAGCCAAATAAATGAATAAATAAATGTGTGTTTTTAAAAAAGTGCTTATCACCAATTGAAATAATTTATTTAAAAAAATGGAAAATATTCTTGAAAGGGGAGTCTACAGTTACTATCTCCACTTCATTCATCCAGCTGGAATGGCCTGCATTGAGGGCCTGCTACTGTGTTATTCTTCCCCGTGCCCCTGACAGTGGGCTGCTGGCCAAAGACCCCAATATCTTCTTACTCCTGGAGAAATCCAATGTGCATCTTCAGACTCTGTCACACTGGAATGTTCGCTTGTATATAACACTGCCTTTATTCCTTCTTTATTTTATTGTGGTAAAAATATACATAACATTTACCACTTCAAACAAATTTTAAGTGTTCAGTAGCATTGAGTATATTCACACTGTTGTACAACTATCACTATAATCCATCTCTAGAATTTTCTTCATCTTTCCAAACTGGAACTCCATACCCCATTAAATATTAACTCTGCATTTTCTCCTCCTCCCAGGCCCTGGCAACCACCATTTTACTGTGTCTATGAATTTGACTACTCTAGGTGCTTCAAGTAAGTGGAAACAGAGTATTTGTCCTTTTGTGACTCGTTTATTTCACTACGTCCTTAAGATTCATCCATGTTGTAGCATATGTCAGAATTTCCTTCCTTTTTAAGGCTGAATAATTTCCCACTATGTATATACACCTCATTTTGTTTATCCATTAATCCACTGACTGACACGGGTTGATTCCACCTTTGGCTATTGCGAATAACACTTCTATGAATATCAGTGTTCAAATGTCTCTTTAAATCCCTGTTTTCAATTCTCTAGGGTATGTACTCAGAAGGAACAGCCATACTGTTGAGAAATGGAATAGTGCTTGCCATGTCAGTAAACAAAGGATGTCACAGTCATTAGTGATTGCAACCGCCGCTGATGGTGAGCTGGTGAGCCCTGAGGGAACTCAGGAAGGAAAAGAATACCTGACATCTGGCACAGGTCTAGCACAGGGGTCCCTAACCGCCCAGCCATGGACCGGTGCAGGGCCCCAGCCTGTTAGGAAGGTGGCTAAACACAGGAGGCGAGCCGGCGACGCTTCACCTGCCCCTCCCCATCGCTTCAATTACCACCTGAACCAACCTGGCACCCCATCACGGGAAAAACTGTCTTCCACAGCATGGACTGTGTTAATTATTTACATGCTAACAACCACTCGCTGAGTATTTATAAATTTGCTTCCTTTCTTTTTCCAATCACCCTCAGAAATAATTTTTTAAAAACACCCTCTGGAGGAAGTAAGCTCCCGGGCTGCCGGGCTGCCGGGCTGCCGGGCTGCGGGGCTGCCGGGCTGCGGGGCCGCGCCGAGTCCGGAGCTCCTGAGCTGC
Organism: Hippopotamus amphibius kiboko; assembly: GCF_030028045.1. Taxonomy (NCBI): domain Eukaryota; kingdom Metazoa; phylum Chordata; class Mammalia; order Artiodactyla; family Hippopotamidae; genus Hippopotamus; species Hippopotamus amphibius. The sequence goes on along the minus strand of NC_080202.1, from coordinate 25,674,828 downwards.
CGAGTCTGACAGCACCGCGATCTCCTCTCCCCTCTTCTCGCCGCCATGGATAATGCCTGCGAATCGCCCACGGAAAAAGGTGGAGAGACAGGGGAGTCAGATGAGACGGGTGCTGCTTGTGGGGGGGCCCCGGTGTTACTGACACGGACGGAATCCCCGAGGAAACTGACGGAGACGGAGATGGGGAATTGAAAGAGGCCACGGCTGAAGACGGAGAGCTCAAGAGTCAGGATATCTCAATTTAACAGCAATTGAAAGGGAAGAGTCATCATTACTTACTCCTGCAGCCAAAAAACTGAAAATAGATACCAAAGAAAAGAAAGAGAAAAAGCAGAAAGTGGATGAAGATGAGATTCAAAAGATGCAAATTCTGGTTTCTTCTTTTTCTGAGGAGCAGCTGAACCGTTATGAAATGTACCGCCGGTCAGCTTTCCCTAAGGCAGCCATTAAAAGGCTGATCCAGGCCATCACTGACACCTCTGTGTCTCAGAATGTTGTTATTGCTATGTCTGGTATTTCCAAAGTTTTCGCTGGGGAGGTGGTAGAAGAAGCACTGGGTGTGTGTGAGAAGTGGGGAGAAATGTCACCACTACAGCCCAAACATATGAGGGAGGCTGTTTGGAGGTTAAAGTCGAAGGGACAAATTCCCAACTCGAAGCACAAAAAAATCATCTTCTTCTAGACTAAAGTCTACAAGGGCCTGGTACTGAAAGAAGTACTGGTTCCAGACTTCCTACTGCATGAGACTTTCTGCACTGATGCTTTAGTATTTCAGTCCTCGAAGGATTCCATGCTTTTAATGTCTTCTTCAAAACTCTGATATTCATTACACATAGAAGGCATGCAACCTGTTTCATACTTGCCTTGACTAAATATTGGGACCTCTGAGGGCACTGTGAGGCATTTAACTATTACTGGCTAGTTGGAAGAAGAAAGGTTGGTGGGCCTTAGCATTTTCTGGACAGGAATGCTGCTTTCAGAAAGAAAACATTTCCAAGAGAGTTTGACGGTTTCACGCTGAAGCCTGAAGTTGCAATAACTTAGGCTGTTTCTTACAACTGTTTTAAGTAAATGAAACAACCAGAAACTTCTACCACGAAGGACTCAATGATAGCAGGAGTAGTGGAATAGTTTGTCCCTGTAAACATTTAAGATTCTGCCATGAATTTTGGTGAATGATCATTAAACTCTTTTCCAGCTTGCAAAAAACAAAAAAACCACCCTCTGCAGAATACTAAGGTTTAAAACGGTTCTGAACGATAGTAAACTACTTTATTAACCAACCGGCTCCTACAGTTATTTACTCCACTAATTCATCCTGACAAGATGACTTACAAACACACTTCACTACCATTTCTATAAGCCAGCATTCAACAACTGCCGTAAACACCAAGACATTACCCTGGGTGGATAAAACAACTTTCTCTCAGACTACAAACTTTTTCTCTGTCTTACAACTTTCACTACACACAAACCTCTACTCTAATAAACCAAAAAAACCCATTATAAAATACTATAAAAGTACACCACCATAAACCACACAATAAGTCATATCCCAAAACCTAGTAAAAACCTCAATAACTTCTGTTCTTTGAACCGCTTTTATCAGGGGAAAGCGCGAACGCAGTCCCCCACTACCACAAATTATGCAGTCGAGTTTCCCACATTTGGGGAAATCGCAGGGGTCAGCACATCCGGAGTGCAATGGATAAGCCTCGCCCTGGGAAAACCACCTTCGTGATCATGGTATCTCCCCTGCCAGGTAAGTATGCCTTGCTCCGCCTGCCTCGCACCTCACCCTCACATTCCATACACTTCGCACTTACGGCCACTCTCCTCACGCAAGCTCTAGACCGTCACTTACGAAGAAAGCCTTCTCCAGACTATAAAAGCCTGGCAACAACATCTTCTATATCGGGACATTTGCAGAACCATAACAAATCTATGTACAATGTGAACAAGCCCAGCAGACACTGCGCCTATTTACATACTCCAACCACTTTCAGTGACGTCAACCCTCAGCGCCAGACACAGCTGCCCCGGGCTCTGGGGATGCCCGCGTCTCAACCCCCCGAACCTGTGAACGCTACCTCCCTTCGTGACAGAACAGATTTGAGGGATGTGATTAAGCTTTGAGACGGGGGCGGGTAGTCCGAACGAGCCAGGTACGCCTAACGTAACCAAAGGCCCTCGAGAAGAGGAGGCAGACTGCTTCAACTGCGGGCTTTGAAAGCGGAGGGACGGACCACAGCGAGGAACGTGTAGGGAGAGGGAGAAGCCAGGAACGGACTCAACCCTGGGAGACAGGAAGCCCCGCATCAGCTCCCGATGTCCGGTACGGTTAAGAACCGTGTTCCTTTCAAGTCATTAAAGCTGGTAGTTAAATCCGCTACAACAACAACAGATGACTAATGTTTTGGGGGAAAAGTAAGATTAGAGACCTTAGATTGGCGGTCGAGGAAGGTACAAGCTCCACGGCCACGCGCAGCCAAAACAAGCAAAAAAAGAGACCACCGGCAACAAAGTCTTCATAGGCGTTCACGGCTCCTAAAAACCCAGCACTCTCTCTCATACCCCCAGACACAAAGAAAACTCACCCACCAAAAAAAAAAAAAAAAACAACTAAGGAATGTTACAACCTTTTCTTAAACGAATCACACCAGGGGAAAGCGCGAACGCAGTCCCCCACTACCACAAATTATGCAGTCGAGTTTCCCACATTTGGGGAAATCGCAGGGGTCAGCACATCCGGAGTGCAATGGATGAGCCTCGCCCTGGGAAAACCACCTTCGTGATCATGGTATCTCCCCTGCCAGGTAAGTATGAGTTGGCACTGCAGCCTGGCACCTCACCCTCGAACTCAGCACACAATAAACGTATGGTCAATTATATTGCAAATTCTTTAGGCCTTCGATTGGAAACTGCAGATTTATTCATATGACTTTGACCAGAACACATCCTTTGGACATTCAGGAGAAATTCTGCTCCGCGAATAAAATCGAACCAGCAGGCACCGCGCCCCTCATCTACATATCCCCGCCTCTTGTCACTTGTCACTGCTTTTGGAGAAGCGGTTAGTTCGCTCTAGCTATGCCTCGCGCCGACCCAGAAGACGCTCATCGACCAGTGCAGCTGGGAAGATTTTCAAACTCTTCGCCGTTGCAGTCATACCCAAAAGTTCAGGCGTAGATTTGTTACGAGTCGTTATGCGAGTCTGAATCTCTGTTCCACTCTGGGACTAGGTCATACCCGCAAGTCTCTCTCAATCTCCATTTCCCAAAAATGTAAAGTGGAAAAAAAAAAAAAAGCTTAACAGGAGAATGCGCGTCAAATGCAGCCTCAAGACCCTCCAATCAACCGCTTCTGGACAGGTGTCCGTGTGGTTGGGGACACAAATCTGACGTCAACAAGATTCGAGTGTCTGCAGTTCTCCGCGCAAAGGGAAGCAACATCTGGCCTGGATTTGATAACAAAGCGGGTGCTCCTCTGTTCTATTTAGACAGTGAAAATAGATGACATGGCGTTTCCCTTTCTGCCCTTCCTGGCTAGGCGCTCTTGGGCAAAACAACTGTTTGCAGCAACTATAGTGCCACAGGCTTGGTGGTGTGTGGGAGGCAAAATCTTACCTCTACTCTGTGAGGGTCTCTGGCCCAGTCTGAAAATTACACTGGCACAGGCAGTTTAACAGGATAAAAGCATACAAATTCATTTAACATAAGTTTATCTGGGGGGTCCTCCCTGGTAGCACAGTGGTTAAGAATCCACCTGCCAATGCAGGGGCGTGGGTTAACTCCCTGGCCCCAGAAGATCCCACATGCAGCAGAGCAACTAAGCCAGTGAGCCACAACTACTGAGTCCATGCTGGGCAACTACTGAAGCCTGCACACCTAGAGCTTGTGCTCTGCAACAAGAGAGGCCACTGCAATGAAAAGCCCTCACACTGCAGCAAGAGTAGCCCCCCTGCTCACCTCAACTACAAAAGCCTGCGCACAGCAACAAAGACCCAACGCAGCCAAAACATAAAAATTAATTTAAAAAAAGTTTATCTGACACAGGAGCCCTCATAAGGAAATAAAGACCCAAAAAGTGGAACCCTGAATGTTTTTATAGTCAGTTGAACAAAGAGAGACAGCTGTGGAAAAGTAACATATATGGGGAGGCTAAAGGAAGATAATTATTTTAACAAGACCTGTTTGTACAGAAATCTCTCAGCTTTGGCCCCCTTCTCTGGCAATGTTTCCCCTGGGTTAGGGAAAACATCTTTCAGTTGGGAGTTTTATCTCCCGCTTTCAGAAAAAGAAAGGGAGGTCAGACCACTCTTCTACAGCTGCTGGTTTTCAGCACTTTTAGACATTTTTAAAAAATTAATTAATTTGGTTGTGCCCCCTGCATTGGCAAAGCAAAGTCTTACCCACTGGACCACAGGGAAGTCCCTTTCAGTGCTTTTAGCACAAAATAATCCTTATGCCAAAGTGACACATTTTGGGGTGGCATATTTTGCAACCCTTTGGTAAGTGCTTTGTTTCATATTTTTGGAGGGTATTTTTCATTATTACAATAGTGATAAAATTTTCTTTGTCGGTAATCAGGAAAAGAAAGTGTTTTTAAACATTAAAATTAACCACAATCCCACTATGAAATTACCGCTGTTAACATTTTGATATTATACTGAATATATGGTAACTCCAATCCTTTATGCATATATATTTTTAATAGAATTATACTTCACACGATGGTTTGTGACATTTTACATTTGTTATATGTTGTCATAATTTATATCAATATTCTATCACTTCTAGTTTATTGCCATTATATATATATAAATGCAATGAACAGCCTTGTAGATATATCTTTGTGAATAATTAATGATGATGTCTTAGGGTACTTTCTAGTAGTTTTCTCTGTTATTTTAATATATTAGTCATCTTAAGAAATGCTTTGTTACTTGAGGGAGGAGAGGTAACGTATATTTTTAAACTCTAAAAACCACTTTTCCCTGCTTCCTTTCATCTTTCAAAGTCCATATCTCTTTCTAACTTCAGGATTGATAGTTAGTTATAAAAAGAACTGCAAGTTTTTAAGAATGAGAGGAAAGCCTAAATTGCAGTAACACTGCATGCAAAAAAGGCAGCATATGAAATTGAATACAGACTAAACAGATTAAAACTGTTTCTAAAAAGGCAAAGTTTAAGACACTTAAAGGAAATACATCAAAACGCAAAGTAACATAATTATGTTAGTGTCAATACAGGAGAGTGGACTAATGTATTTTCCCCTACATATTCTGTAACATGACTATAATATTACTTACGGGCTTCCCTGGTGGCGCAATAGTTGAGAGTCCGCCTGCCAATGCAGGGGACACAGGTTAGAGCCGTGGCCTGGGAGGATACCATATGCCACGGAGCAGCTAAGCCTGCATGTCACAACTACTGAGGCCCATGCACAGGAACCCATGCTTGGCATTGAGAGAAGCCACCTCAACGAAGAGTAGCCCATGCTTGCCGCAGCTAGGGAAAGCGCATGAGCAGCAATGAACACCAAACACAGCCAATAAATAAATAAATACATTTAAAAATATATTACTTATAATGAAAAAAATTTTAACCCTAATTATATACATCTAGTGCCCAAAATAGGCTCATACATTTTGACCTAGAAATGTCATTTAATTTAACTATAGAAAGTAATTCTAGAGAAAGACAATGCCCCATGCACAGGGTGTTCATCATAGAATTACAAAAAATCGAAATCACCCAAAAACCCTAGAATCAAAACAATAGGGAAATGGAGTATTAAGCAAGCAATAGTAATATAATAACAATTAACAACATGAAAGACATTATTATATAAGATTAAGAGAAAAGGAATATGAAATGGCATGTATACCATGACTTCAATTTTGTAAAAATGTATATATATCATTAAAGAAAATTACTGGAAGGAAATGCACTGAAATGATACCAATGTTACTAGTTGTGAGACACAGGTTATAGACTTTCAATAATATTGTTAGACTGTTTTTTCTTCATAATGAGAAGACCAAGTGCTGGTGGAACCACTACAAGAAATATTTGGTACAGTACTTAGTTTTGAACACAGGCTTTAGCATCAGATAGACGTAAGTTCAAATTGTGATTTTACCATACTTTAGGTATTTGTGCTTGATTTTACCCTCTAGGGAACAATGATAATTTTTAGTAATAATTATAGTGAATATATATCCATATGTATGTGTATACACATACACACACACACCTATATTCATACACAGAATAAAACAACTCAGTGACCAACTAACTCAAAGGCCCCAAATAAGCCAAGGTGGAGAGGCACAGCCCCTCCCTCAGCAAAGTAGGTATTTGGAGAGTTCCCACATACCTGGGGAGGGGCGGCACTGGCACACCTACCAATCCCTCTGAGATCATGCTGCGCCTGACAACTAAGATGTTCTGTCCCAATAGATATGGCCCCTAAGTCTGTGAGTCTCACCTCATCTCTGAATTTCCACCCATCTCTTAGCCTCATGGGTGTCAAGGAAAGGTTGTTCAGAAATATAATGAGCGTGGCAGTAATTTTTAAAAGCCGACTTTTGTTATATAAGTTCATAGAGCAGGTTTGACTGTCAAGAAGTCCATGGCGCCGACACAACTGAATCTAAATGCCTACTACCAGAAAAGTTGATCAACTCTACAGACACTCTACACAGACATCCTCCATTTCAAGGAGCCGAACGCATTCACTTCTGATGCACACAGGCCCTGGTTTTGCACTTCCCATCCACAGGGCTCTGCAATATAAACTACAGTCACTCTACTTAGACATCTGCTAGATACCCTCAACCACAAAGTGTGATCCAGCCCACCTCAGTTATATGATATAATTTCATCCCAGGTGGTTTGCTGTTTCCACGGTATCCATGACTGCCAGGCTGGCCACAGCACTAAGTCCTCTAGGACTATCTGTGTCCCCCACAGATATGATTTCACAGATATCATAAGGCTCTTTTTGCTATGCTGAGGGAACTCTTTAAATTTTTGTTGGAGTATAGTTGATTCACAATGTTGTATTAGTTTCAGGTGTACAGCAAAGTGAATCAGTTATACATATACATATATCCACTCCTTTTTTTTTGAATGTCCAAACGAATGTTTATTTTACTTGGAATATGTGGATGATTCAATTCAGGCTGTAGTAAGATCGTCATTTGTTTTCACCTCCGATTCGGAATCTTTTCACTTTGTACTTCTACGTGGATTCTGTGTTATTTCTTGTGGATGGGGCAGAAGGCTTGCTGGTCCCTATGCCCAGTTGGGTATAAATCATGGGTTGAGGTGCCATTAGTGAAGGAGCGCCCAGTGGAGTTGGACCTATGTGTGAAACACAAGGAATAGAAATTCGGTTCCAGATGGTTGATATGCAGGTGCAGCTATTCAACTGCCAATACATTCCACCAGTCATTTCCATCTCTGAGGATTTATACCACTTCACATCCGATTTGTTGACTGACCTTTCTCCAAAGTTAAGATTTCCTACAAGCTTAACCAGTGAGCCATCCAGGTCATCTGCTACAGCTTTTCCACTTTGCCGTCTGGCTGCAACATGTTTGTGGGCTGCAAACCAACCTCTGCTTGCTGAAGCTTTCACAACTGGACTATGCGAGATGGAGGGAATCAGTGCATGCTGCACACTATAAGCAGCTAAAATGTCATTTTTCTCTTCCAAAGACACTAAATGTTGTGTTAGTGCCTCAAGTAAACTGCGGGGTGCCTGAGTAAGATATGGAATGTCATGCTGGTCAATTCCAACTTGCTCTGTAACTTTCAGAAACTGAGCCAATTTGGTCATTCTTCCAAGGAACTTGATGTAAATATCCAAACTTTCCTTGCATTGGTTCTTCCTCATGTCAAAATACTTGTCTAGCAAATTAATGATCCCCTCATTATAGGCTGCAAAGAGGCGAACAGAACCCCTAAAGAGGAGCATGAAAGCAGTGTGTATTATACTATTAGTTAGTTAATCAGGATTTGCATTAAAATTAAGAGCATCAAACTGAGTTTCAATAACTGGAAGAGTGTTCATAGTTCTTATCACACCATCCGTCCCTTTCTTGGTTTTGGTGATGTCAGATGCAATCAGTCTATATGTGAGTGATTTTTCATTCAAGTACCTGCTATATCGTCTGATAAAGGTTGACATAGTATAGCCTTCTATGACACTTTTATCCAAGAAGTTGTGTAAAGTGAACAAAGAGTTTCTAGATGCAAGATGTTGGATAAAATGCTCATTTCCATGCACCATAAGGTGATGCACAGTCATCAGGGCTTTGAGCACCACCACCCAGCTGCTGCTCCCAGTTTTCTCAGAAAGAACATCACCCAGATGCTCAACACTCATATTTGTTCCATTTATGTGCTGGATTAGATCCACCACGTGTTTCGGCTCGGTCCTGGTGGGCTCGTCGGTGGTTGCTCCAAGGGCAGCCTTGGAGGTGGACGACCCCATGCGTGCATCGCCAGCCGCCAGCCACGAGAGTGATGGTCATGCCCCACTCTTTTTGATTCTTTTCCTATGTAGGCCTTTACAGAGTACTGAGTTTCCTTTGCTATACAGTAAGCCCTTAGGGAACTTTATTACTGATGATCACAATGCCTACTCCAGTATTTTCAGCATTCACAAAGTATCCTTGAGTTACTGTAAGTACTACAAACAATAAAACAAAAACAAAAACCTGTTCTCAGGTTGTTACTCACATGTAAGTAGTAATTTACAGCCACTTAAACTTAAGGTGCCAGCAACTAGCCTAGGCATTGGAGATACTAAAAGTAGTAATGTGGAGATAGATTCTGCCTGTAATAACCTGTAGGGGAAATAGACCTGCCAGAATTATAGGAAAAGAGTAATGAGCACTAATAAAAGGGTTAAGGACCACATTATGACTCTGAAGGATCCTACACATTTTTGCCTTTATGGACCCTTCCTCCATGAAAAATATATAAAAAGATGACATTATTATATGCAACATTTTCTTCCACCTAAAAATTCATCTTTTTTTCTTCTGATTTTAAAAGAAGTGCCATGTGCAGCACTGTGCCAACAGTACCTAGTAATGTTTAAGTCCATTCTGGGTTCAGTGGCGGTTTGGGTAGATCCCAGGCAGCTTCAACAAGAGGGCTGAATGTTGAAGTATGCATTTTCAAGACTGATGAGGGAAGGCAGGGCATTCCAGGAAGAGGGAGCATGTTATAGAAGTAATACAGCAAGACCTCCTGGAAACTTTTTCAAAATAAGGGAGAAATGATGTCCAATAGAATATAATGTGAACAACAAGTGATTTTAAAAGTTTTGGTAGCCACATATAAAAGGGTAAAAAGAAACAGCTGACAATAGTTTTTTTAATGAATACTTAGTGATATTTTTATTTATTTATTTATTTATTTAATTGGCTGTGTTGGGTCTTTTTTGCTGTGCGCGGGCTTTCTTTTTGTTGCAGTGAGTGGGGGCTACTCTTCGTTGTGGGGGCTACTCTTCATTGTGGTGCGCAGGCTCCTCATTGCCGTGGCTTCTCTTGTTGCGGAGCATGGGCTCTAGGCACGTGGGCTTCAGTAGTTGCAGCACATGGGCTCAACAGTTGTGGCTCACGGGCTCTAAAGCGCAGGCTCAATGGTTGTGGCGCACGGGCTCAGCTGCTCTGCGGCATGTAGGGTCTTCCTGGAGCAGGGATCGAACCCGCGTCCCCTGCATTGGCAGGGGGATTCTTAACCACTGTGCCACCTAGGAAGCCCCTGACAATAGTTTTAATAACATGCTTTACTTATCCCAATATATCCAAAATGGTATCAATGCAAAATGTGGCCAGCCTAAAAAAAATTGAGATATTGTAACACTCCTTTTTTATATAACTAAAAACGTTCAAAACCCTTCAGGTAAATCTGCCTTCACAGCAGGTCAACTCAGATCTTAAACATCAGATGGCTGAAATTAAATACATAATTCTACAAAGAAAAACCCTATACTTGGCAAAAGAATGTTTCACCGTGGTTTAGAATATAAGATCTTTATTTCACTACGTCCCTGTGTCATATTCACCACCACCTACTATATGATGTTATAAACCCTTCAGTATTAGATGAAGATAAGTTACTAGACCCTTAGAAAAATCTTGAATGATCTGTCTTTAAGATATAAAGAGAACAGGAAAAAAGCAGGAACACAGCCCCCCACTACCACAAATTATGCAGTCGAGTTTCCCACACTTGGGGAAATCGCAGGGGTCAGCACATCCGGAGCGCAATGGATGAGCCTCACCCTGGGAAAACCACCTTCGTGATCATAGTGTCTCCCCTGCCAGGTAAGCAGGAAGCAAGGCTGAGCCCGGCACTACCTGCTGCTGTGCACACTACTGATAAGGTCTGGGTCACTCCTGAAACGACTCCAATTGGCCTTTATCTTAGCGATCCATGTAAATGGCTTTTCTACCTGTATCTTACTATTGGTAATAGATAATAAGCACGTCTTTCCAGGAAACGCGGTTCCAAACGCCCTGAGTCCCTTACCTACATACTCCACCTCCCGCGTTACGTCACGCGCAGCCCAGCAGGTCCGGGCCTGCAGCTGCGCCCCCTCCGGGCCGCTGCGAAAGGCCGCTTCCTCCAACTATCAGCCGGACCAGGATACTTTCCTGACCCACGTTGGCGAAACTGAAGGTCTGCGGATCTCCCTGTGTGGAGTCCCCTTGAGCGAAAGCGCTTTTTAGCGGCCAGCCGACTTCAGTTGGTATCCTTGCCTGGATCGCAACGCTCTATACCAGCCCCGCACCATTTCCTCCTGTTCCAAGACCAGGAGGAGCAGGGCATCAAATCGAGAATGTCCTGGCTACGGGACTCCAGTTCAGTGTTCACACTGCACAATTCGAGATAAGCTTCTGTTTCCGAATCTGCTCCTCAGTTTGTACGGAATGTGGAGGAACCGTCCAGTCAGATCTCCACTCAGCTCAGGCCCCAACCAGGCTTTGTCTCCTGCCCCTGGCCGTGCTCTGTTACCCCCACCCCCTCATCCCGCTTCTGAGAATGGACAGTGTCTTCAAGGAATAGATGGGGTCCATTCCTACCTTTCCCTCTGGATTTTTTCTTTCTCCTGATCTCTGTGAGTTTCTCTTTTTTGCTAAGTGATATGTGAAAAGCCTGTTGTGTTGCTGTTCTGTTCTCCCAACATTTTATGTTTTGAACCAGGATAAGTTTCTCTTAGCCTCCTGTCTACTTACTGCCAGAGAGGGGAGTCTGACCTCTCAGTTCACTGATTCTTCAGACTCAAGATACCATTTGACTCACTAGCCCCTCAACCACCTCATCTCCCTCCCTGCATGCTGCAGCACAGCACACTTCCTCCATCTGGTCTCAGATCCAACAGTCATCTCCTCTACTCCCATTTTCTCCAGCACTGCTGGAGGAAGTTGTCCTACTTCAAATTCATGCCAACTGCAACCACCACATCTTCACTGCTACTTGGCATTCCTTTTATACATATCTTTTAAATTCCCTCTACCCTGATGTTTCAAACCTCCACCTAAACCAGTGGCTCTCAGTGACCATGCCACCACTCCCAAAGGGCAGTTTTGAAATTTGTGGGGACATTTTTGTTTCCTTGTGCAGCCATGCCAAGCATTTACATATTAAAATATTTTATTATAACATTTCATTTTTATTTTTCCTTTTTATTACAGTTAGGACATTTGTGGGGGAAGTATATGTAGCTTCTATTTTCTAGGAACATCTTGAATATTCATATTTTCTATGAACATACTATGAATAGTAAAGGAAACATTACTATTCGCTATAAAAGGGGACCTTAGTTGACAGGATTGAGAACCACAACCCTAATCCAATCACACCCATATATCCTTTTTACAGGAGTGAGAATAATTTAGCTTCTCCTTTATTTCAAAAGTACAAAAGAATGTTCTTTCCCACCAGTGTTTCTCAAAGTGAAAGCCATTACCACCTGCATCAACATCATCTACTGAATCAATGTCTGGGTATGAGACCTGGGTGTGTGCACTTTTAACATGCTTTCCAGGTAATTCTTATGCTCTGAAGTTTGAGAAACACTGGAGCCAGCCTCTCTGTTGTGTCAGAGAAAGAGACATCACCTTTCTTCCTAAGTCTCTCATTCCACATATGCTCCCAATTCCATCCTCTCTGATCTCAGCGCTTTCCGCTCTCTCGCCTTTCAAACATACACAGGTGTCCTTTATCCAGAAGAGGATAGTCCCTCTACAGTACTATTCTCTTGCTTTCCTTTCTTAGATCTTAGGAATTAATTCATTGGTTTAACATCACATTTATGGAATAGCTCCTACATGTCAGACACTATTCTGTGCTTTTACACATATCATCGAATTCAATTCTCAACAATTCCTTTCTAGGTTGTGCAAACAAAAGAAGAGCAAGGAGTGTTTGCTCACCATCGAATTCTGCAAAGAGTAACCTGCTGCAGTCACTGAACAACAGTGCGCCCTTTGCTTCAGACAGAAGAGATTAAGGCAATAAAAGGATGAAGCACTCTGTGCTCCAGACCAAGGAAATTAAGACATTAAGAGGACGCTCTGTGCTTTGCACAAACAGACCCGTAGATAGTTAGATATATATAAGGAAGAATTTTAATAAACCCAGCTTCTTGCATCTTCCCATACAGAGAAAAGCACTAAAATCATTAACTTGTGATATCTGTTCTTTGTGACTAGCAGTAATCTTTTACCAAGATACATACCTGCCTGCATGTACTCCCCACCAAAAAAATCATCTATTAACTAGCCTCTCCCTCACCTCTTCAGAACAGTTTCTCAGAGCTACTGAGAGGCTATCTCCTGGGCTATAATCCTTAGTAAGACCCTGAAGCAAACTTAAGTCACAATGCTTACACTGTGCATTTTTCTTTCTCTTGGCAATTGGCACCATTACTGTTATTCCCCATTTCAGAGATGAAGAAAATGAGGCACAAAACAGTTACCTAATTTACCTAAAGCCACCCAGTTAGACAGCAGCAGAACTAGTGAGTCCATGCTCTTCACCTCTACACTCAGTGGCTTATAGACCCTTACAGACCCTTGACCAACATGGGTTTGAACTGCATGGGTTCACTTATACATGGATTTTTTTCAATTAATAAGTATTACAGTACTACAGGATCCGAGGGTGCGGATAGAGGAACCTCAGATTCAGAGGGCCAACTATAAATTATACACAGATTTCTGACTGTGTGGAGGGTTGGTGCCCCTAACCCCCACATTTTTCAAGGGTCAAAGCCTCCTTACAGTCAGGGCCTACTAACCTGTGGAGAAAATATCAGGTTAGAAAGATGAGGAGAGATCGCTTCCCGGCCTTTTGGCTAAGATCAATTGTAGAAAGAGTAGGAGAATTCATCTTCCAAGAGCAAAGCTGGAAAATCTTCTAAACCAATTAAAGTCTCTTTGGCATCAGGGAACCTAAGAGAACAAAGGATTAGGACCCTCTGAATGTGATGTGGTCAATGAAATAAAGTGTTCTCAAGCCCTGGGACTATGGGGAGTTCCCAAGATGTATTGATTGTTTAATTTGTAGACTGGTTTCTTCTTCAGCTTCAAACTGATCACCTTGGTCTTCTCCAATCCATTCATTAGAAATTATTAATGTGGCCAACACATATTATACTTGTTTTGCCATTTCCCCCTCCATCAAAAGCAGAAAATGACTGCACTTTTTCAAAGGTCACTAATGACTATTGACTATGAAAGTGCTCACCTCTGCTCTTTCTCCAGCTTTTTTCAGGGGGATTCCTTCTCCTCTCTTGTTCCCTAATTGGGGCAATTCTGCAAAGCCCCGTCCTTGACTGTTGTTATATTTCAGCTTGCATGCTCTTTCCTCAAAAATTGATCCCACCTTCCTGATACCAAATATGATGTGAATTCAACTATTCAACTAGGCCTGTTCTGTAGCTTGCCTCCAGATCTTCATCTCATACCTTTATGTCTCAGCCATAGCAGAGATCTATTAATGATACTCATATCCTGGGCTGCTGGCTAACTGAATACCGTCATCTCTCCAATATAAACAGCCAATAGTAGATTCCAGACCAGTGTGAGTGACTAGAAACTAAATACTGCTGGGAGTAGGAATGGCAGAGCATCTTCTAGACTTGACTTTCAATAGACCATAACCAAAAGAAAGCCTGTGCTGCCACAAACTATCATTTGCAAGAGTCAGAGGATGAGCTGCAAACTGGGAAAGCCATTCTGTGATCTCTTCACAGCCACAGCTGCACGATCTGGGCTTTTACTACATAAACTCCTCAGTAATCACCATATCTTGCCTATACTTTCCCCTCCATCCCCGTTTATTTCTCACTTCCCAAAATACCTGTTCTTGGATTTACTTGTCCTCCAAATAGCACAGCCCCTTTAAAACAGTAGCACAAGGACTTCCCTGGTGGCGCAGTGGTTAAGAACCTGCCTGCCAGTGCGGGGGACACGGGTTCAATCCCTGGTCTAGGAAGATCCCTTATGCCACGGAGCAACTAAGTCCACGCACTGCAACTACTGAGCCTACGTGCCACAACTACTGAGCCTACGCACCTAGAGCCCATGTTCCTCAACAAGAGAAGCCTCCGCAGTGAGAAGCCTGCACACTACAACGAAGAGTAGCCCCTGCTCGCTGCAACTAGAGAAAGCCCGTGAGCAGCAACGAAGATCCAATACAGCCAATAAATAAATAAATAATAATAAAAATAAAATAGTAGCACATTTGATTTTTAAAGTAGGGACATCATCCTAAAAGTAAAGGCTTTTAACTCATACAGCCTTTCATTTACATAATTACATTACAGGCTCCCAGTTGATGCATAGTTCCCCCCAAACTCGAATTTAAAAGACAGGAAAACAGGGGATTTCCTTCTGCCTTCCAATTCAGGGGACGCGGGTTCAATGCCTGGTCTGAGAACTAAGATCCCACATGCCACAGGGCAACTAAGCCCGGGCGCTGCAACTACTGAGTCCACATGCTCTAGAGCCCAAGTGAACGAAGATCCCACATGCCACAACTAAGACCCGACGCAGCCAAATAAATATATAAATATTAAAAAAAAAAAAAAACTAAAGTGACTTCCCTGGTGGCACGTGGTAACTCCACGCACCCAATGCAGGAGGCCCAGGTTCATTCCCTGGTCAGGGAACTAGATCTCAAATGCATGCTGCAACTAAGAATTCTCATGCCGCAACTAAGGAGCTTGCCTGCCTCATCTAAGACCCAGTGCAATCAAATAAATAAATATTTAAAAACAATTAAAAAAATAAAAGACAGGAAAACAAAAGAGTCAAACAAAAAAATATGTTTTGGGAAAGAAGTTCTGATTTTAAAAGTAACCATTCAGCCTTTGGGAAAACTGAAGAGTACAAAGGAAAAACAAATCACTGCAAATTCTACACATTATGGTGTTAAATCTTGCCCCCTATTCCTCATAGTTTGTTCATTTACTGCCAATTCTCCCCCCCCCTTTTTTTAATTTTATTGAAGTATAGTTGATTTATAGTGTGGTGTTAAATCTTGAAGGCTTTAAAATTAAGTCTAGACACAAACATATGTTTTTAACTTTAAAGAAAAAAATGAGACCAGGCTACCCATCCTGCCCTATAATCACAGTATTCATTCACTCAACATCCTCTTATTGAGCCCTCATTTACCACATTCAAGGCATTTTCTCTGGAGTTAGGAAATCCAACAATGGACACAGGAACAAGAAAGATAGGGGAAAAAAAGAAAGAAAGAAAGGAAGAAACCCCTATTCTTTATTCTGGGAAATTGCCAGTTAAAAATACAAGGTGAAGGTGATAAGTAAACACACCAGACACCAAAGGAAAACTCACAATAAAAGTTAGGTTAACCTAAGTAAGATGTTGGAAAACAAAGATTCAAATCACATAAGTCAACCAACAACTGTTTTCTTTTAACACAAATTAACTGAAGAAATTGCAAACAAATGCAGTCCCCCCAACACCACAAATTATGCAACTGAGCCAGCACACCTGGGATATAATGCATAAACCTTGCCCATGCAGAACCACCTTCTTGAAAGTGATATTTCCCCTGCCAGGTAAGTATGAACCACTGCAATTGTCAGCTTCCAGACCCTTCTGTGCACAAGATTTTTTTATACATGGTTACTACAAAAGCCAGTACCGACAAGACCCACTTCTGTATCATTAGATATTCTAAGAAACAGAAGCCTCCATATTGCCTCTAATTTTCTCCCATCTCCAAAATACTGGCATCCCTTGAAGATCTGAGGTCTGTATTGCCATTTATTATTTGCATATTCATAACCTCTGCCCATGTGACATCACTTCCCCCTTCCCTTTTTATTCGCCCTATGTCTAGCTTGTTTAGGAAGAGAAACTAAATTTTTTGTCTGGGACAAACAGGCTAAAGCAGCTCTAAATAAAACCCTGGAGATTTTCACTTATTAAGGAAACTTAAGAGTCTGAGGTTCTTAAGCAACCAAAGACATACAGCTTCCCACACTTCTGTGTTCAATATCCATTTCACCTGTCCACAAACAAGTCCCTAGTGTCTAGGCTAAATCTCATTTTTCAAGGAAACAACAAAACAGCGAAAAAAATCCAAAAAAGAAAAAGTTGGAGGACTCACGCTTCCCGATTTCAAAACTTACTACAAAGCAACAATAATAAAGACACTGTGGTACTGGCATAAAGACAGACATAAAGACCAATGGGACAGATTGGGGAATTCAGAAAATAAACCCTCATACTGACCATCAATTGGTTTTCAACAAGGGTGCCAAATAATTCAACAGAGGAAAGAACAGTCTTCTCAACAGTGTTGCTTGGACAACTGAATGGGACTCCACCTCACACTTTATGGAGAAATTAACTCAAAATGGGCCAACGGTCTAAGTGTTACGAGTCAACTATATAACACATAGAAAGAAACACAGGCATAAGTCTTCATGACTTCAGGTTAGGGAATGGTTTCTTACATATGACATCAAAAACACAAGTGACAAAAGAAAAACCAGATAAATGTCACTTAAAATTTAAAACCTTTGTGCTTCAAATGACACTATCAAAAAAGTGAAGACAACCCACGAATGGGAGAAAATGATTGTAAATCATGTATCTAATAAGAAATTTGTACCTAGAATATATAAAGAATGACTACAACTGAATAAAAAGACAAATAACCAAAAGGATATTTTTATTTATTTTTGTTGTGTGTGTGGTTTTTTTGGTAAGTGTACAGAATCTTTTCATTTTTACATATAAATATATCTATTCATGTCTAGATTCTTTTCCCATACAGGTAATTACAGCATGTTGAGTTGACCTCCCTTTTATACCTTTGGTCCTTGCTGATTATCTTTTTTTTTCTTTTTTTTTCAATTTATTTTTTGGCTGCGTTGGGTCTTTGTTGCTGCATGTGGGCTTTCTCTAGTTGCAATGAGCGCGGGCTACTCTTTGTTGCAGTGCTTGGGCTTCTCACTGCGGTGGCTTCTCTTGTTGCAGAGCACAGACTCTAGGGTGCGTGGGCTTCAGTAGCTGTGGCTTGAGGGCTCAACAGTTGTGGCTCTCGGGCTCTAGAGTGCAAGCTCAGTAGTTGTGGTGCACGGGCTTAGTTGCTCTGCAGCATGTGGGCTCTTCCCAGACCAGGAACTGAATCCATATCCTCTGCATTAGCAGGCAGATTCTTAACCACTGTTCCACCAGGGAAGTCCCTGATTACCTATTTTATATGTAATAGTATCTATTTGTTAACCTCAATTTCCTTTTATTAAAAAAATATTTATTTATTTAGGCTGCAGCAAGTCTTAGTTGTGGCACGTGGGATCTTTAGTTGTGGCATGAGGACCTCTTAGTTGTGGCATGCGAACTCTAGTTGCAGCATACATGTGGGATCTAGTTCCCTGACCAAGGATTGAACCCAGGTCCCCTGAATGGGGAGCGTGGAGTAGTACCTACCTGACAATCAGGGAAGTCCTCCCAATATGATATTTTCTTTTTTTTTTTTTCTTTTTTTGGCACACGGGCTTAGTTGCTCCGCGGCATGTGGGATCTTCCTGGAGCTGGGATCGAACCCGTGACCTCTGCATTGGCAGGCGGATTCTTAACCACTGCGCCACCTAGGAAGCCCCCAATATGATATTTTAAAATGGGCAAAAGAAAAAAATAAAAAAATAAAAAAAAAATAAAATGGGCAAAAGATTTGAGATTTTTTTTCAAAGAAGGTATGCAAATAGCCAATAAGCACATGAAAAAATGCTTAATATCATGTCATCAGAGAAATACAAATCAAAACCAACATGAGACACTACTTCATGTGGAGGCCTACACTGAGGGCACAGGACAAAAATATCTCTGGAATTAACTAACCTCCAAAGCAACTGTTGCCATGGGCCCTCCTGATCTAGACCAGACAGCCCCTGACTCAATATTAGGTAAAATAACATCCTGACCAATCACCTAATGCCATACTTCCAACAGGAATTTTCTTTTGTCTTGATGATATAAAAACTGGCTACTAGCCCACAAAAGGGGTCGGCTCTCTCTGGTCTATCAGGAGGTCAGCCTCCTGTATTTGCAGCACCCTCACTAACTCTGCCCTTTGCTCTCAATAAATTCACTCTCTTCTGAAATTCTTAGTGTCTGGAAATTCTTTTCCAACCTGTGTTTGGACCATGACATTTCACACCCACTAAGATGGCTAGATTTTAAAATGACAGAGAATAACAAGTGTTTGGTGACAATGTGGAAAAACTGAAACCCTCATACATTACTGGTAGGAGTGTAAACTGGTACAACCACCACGGAAAACAGCCTGGCAGTTCCTCAAAAAGTTAAACTTAGAATTACTATACCCCAAGAGATATGAAAAACATATGTCCACACAAAAACTTGTATATGAATGTTCAGAGCAGCATTATTCATAATAGCCAAAAGGCTGGAAATAATCCAAATGTCCATCAATCAATGAATGGATAAAACAAAGGTGGTATATCTATAGAATGAAATATTACTCACATTTGACCATAAAAAAGAATGAAGTTCTGATATATGTTACAACATGGATGAACCTAAAACACATTATGTTAAACAAAAGATAGTAGTAGTTGCAAAAGACCACATGTTACATGGTTCTATTTATATGAAACAGGCAAATTTATAGAGACAGAAAGCTGATTAGTGGGTTGGAGGAGATAGTGGAGCAGAATTTGGGAGGTGACTGCTAAAGGGTATGGGTTTCTTTTAGGGTGATGAAAATGTTCTAAAATTTATTGTAGTAATGAATGACTGCAAAACTCTGTGAACATACTAAAAAACACTGAATTGTATACTTAAAGTGAGTGGATTTATGATACATGAATTATAACTCAAGTTGTTACAAAAAAAAAGAAGGGAGGGAGGGAGAAAAAGAAAAAAAAGGAAAGAAAGGAAGGAAGGAAGGAAGGAAATAAATACAGCTTTGGAAAAGCAAATTCTCAGGGAAAGCATGCATGCAGTTCCCTGCACAGAAATCATACTGCTCCCCACAGCTGAAGATCTAGTAATGAGAACTAGCAGAGCCTTACCTTTAATCTGCTAGAGGAGGAGGGTCATCTCCCAGTCCCTCACTTCTCGTGGTCTTCATCCCTCTACTCACACTCTAGTGGTGCTTTGCCCCCAAAGTGCCAACTGGTTTTTCTCCACTTCAGCTAAAGGAATCTAACTCAATAAAACATAGCATAGCAACTGCATTCCAGAAACTTACACGTTGAGGAATAAGAGAGAGCGTTCAGGTCCTACAAAAGTAGGATGCCTTTATTCTCACATTGTCCTACTCCAATGATGACACTGCCCACAGGTCCCCAAAGAGCTGGCCCATGCAGGGAAATGGAGTGTGTGGAAAACCAAAGGACTGATTATAGGGAGGAGAGGCTCGTTTCCATTCATATATGTATACCATAATCTATCCTTCCCAATGAGTGCTTCCGGCTTTTCAGGTTGTCTTTTGCTCCCAAGATTTTGGATATTCTCTACAGGAAGCCGCAGAATATTTAGTCTTTTTGCTTTTAATGGTAATACCTCAGGTTTATAAACTCATAAGATTGGGTTCCAGGCAATCTCTGGCTCTTTCTAAAAAATCTAACTACCTTTTAAATGAGTGAATTGTATGGTATTGTATGGTATGTGAATTATACCTCAATAAAGCTGTTCCCCCCCAAATAAATTTAGATAGATAGATAGACAGACAGATAGATATCTACTTTTAAGAGACAAAGGTAACCAAAACTGAAGATGCCCACATCTTTCTATTACAGTCTCCTGTGCCATATAATGTTCTCCCCACTCCCATCCCCAAATGGTGCCCTAATTGTGACAAGAACTATGGGTGTCTACATTCCCCTCCTGTGACACGAAGCTTTGTACATGGTAAGTACCCCATGTATGTTGGCTGAGTTGAATGAACTGGGTATCAAACTCAGGAGCACTGGGGTTCATATTATCTTTTTGAATTAATGTTTTCATTGTCTTTGGATTTATACCCAGGAGTGAAATTGCTGGATCATGTGGTAGTTCTATTTTTAATTTTTTAAGGACCCTCCATACTGTTTTCCACAGTGGCTGCACCAATTTACATTCCAACCAACAGTGTACAAGGGTTCCCTTTTCTCCACATCCTCGCCAACATTTGTTATTTGTGGTCTTTTTAATGATGGCCATTCTGACATATGAAAATCACTGTGGTTTTGATTTGCATGTCTCTGAAGATTAGCAATGTTGAGCATCTTTTCACATGCCTGTTGGCCATCTGTATATCTTCTTTGGAAAAATATCTATTCAGGTCTTCTGCCCATTTTTAAACTGGGTTGTTTTTTTCGATATTGAGTTGCATGAGCTGTTTGTATATTTTGGATATTAACCTCTTATCAGTCATATCATTTGTAAATATTTTCTCCTATTCACTGGGTTGTCTGTTTGTTTTGTCGATGGTTTCCTTTGCTGTGTAAAAGTTTGTAAGCTTAGGACTTCCTAGGTGGCGCAGTGGTAAAGAATCCGCCTGCCAATGCAGGGGACACGGGTTTGAGCCCTGCCCTGGGAAGATTCCACATGCCACAGGGCAACTAAGCCCATGTGCCACAATTATTGAGCCTGTGCTCTAGAGTCCATGAGCCACAACTACTGAGCCCATGTGCCGCAACTACTGAGCCCATGTGCCGCAACTACTGAAGCTCACGCGCCTAGGGCCTGTGCTCCACAACAAGAGAAGCCACTACAATGAGGAGCCTGTGCACCACAATGAAGAGCAGCCCCTGCTTTCAGCAACTACAGAAAGCCCACGTGCAGCAACAAAGACCCAATGCAGCCAATAAAAAAAAAAAAAATTTGTAAGCTAAGTCCCATTTGTTTATTTTTGCTTCTGTTTGTTTTGCCTGAGGAGACAGGTCTTAAAAAACATCACTACAACTTTTTAAAAAGATATTTATTTTTATTTGGTTGCACTGGGTCTTAGTTGCAGCAGGCAGGCTCCTTAGTTGTGGCATGCATGTGGGATCGAGTTCGATGACCAGGAATGGAACCCGGGCCCCCTGCGTTGGGAGCGTGGAGTCTTAACCACTGCGCCACCAGGGAAGTCCCTCACCATGATTTATGTCAAAGAGTGTTCTGCCAACGTTCTTTTCTAGGAGCTTTACGGTTTCAGGTCTGAAATGACAATTTTGAATGGATCAGCCTTAGGTTCTGATATGATTGTTTTCATTTTTTTTACTTTATTCTTTTATTATTATTTTTTTTAATTTTTATTGCTTTGTTTGATATGGTTGTTTTTAAAAGGGGGAATTAGGGACTTCCCTAGTGGAGCAGTGATTAAGAACCCACCTGCCAATGCAGGGGACAAAGGTTCGATCCCTGGTCCAGGAAGATCCCATATGCCACGGAGCAATTAAGCCTGTGTGCCACAACTACTGAAGCCCACACACCTAGAGCCCATGCTCCACAACATGAGAAGCCCCCACAATGAAAAGCTCATGCACCACAAAAGTAGCCCCCCTCACCACAACTACAGAAAGTCCTCGCGCAGCAACAAAGACACAACGCAGCCAATAAATTAAATAAATTAAAAAAATTAAAATAAAAGGGGTGATTATAAAAGCACACACATTGAGTTGTTTCCACACTCTAGCAAAGTGAAACGTCTATTCCCAGTAGTACAAGGGATTACTACTAAAAAAAGAAAAAGTCTCTACAGACTGCAGCCTCTCTATTGTGTGCACGTGTGTGTGAAGTTTTTTACATTAGGCCATGGGCCAACACCTGCCTCAGTCGCTGGAGCCTAAAGTCACTTCTCTATCACTGCTTATTGATTGTAAACAGGGTGAAAAGCAGCCACCGGAACTACTAAGACAGCAGTATAACACTGATAAAAGCACTTGGGAGTTGTACCAGAGGCTGGCCTGGTTTCTGTCAGTCAGTTTTAGGACACAGTAACATCTGTGTGTGACCTTGAGAGCAGTCTAGACTGTGCCTCACTTTTTCTCTGCCTGGCATCATTCAGACCTACTTCACCCACTAGATTGCAGGCCCCTAGAGCAGGGTTTTTCTTGTTTCTTTTAAAGTTGTTGAAATTTGGGAATTCCCTGGCTGTCCAGTGGTTAAGACTCTGTGCTTCCACTGCAGGGGGCCTGGGTTCGATCCCTGGCTGGAGAACTAAGATCCCACAAGCCATGCGATATGGCCAAAAAAAAAAAACAAAGTTGAAATAACACAACATATAACTACTGCGTATATTATTTTACCCATTAACTTCATACTTGCTCACTAACAACTTACAGGAAGTATAATTTTAAATTTCTGCACGATGGTCCATCTTATGACTGGATCATAATTCATATAATCATTCCTCTTACTGCTGGACATTTAGGTTGGTTCACTTTTGACTACTGTAAATAATTCTGGGTTCTGGGTAGAGATGGTATATGGAACATCTATAAATTCCACTCCCTTCCAAAACCCCACGAAAACTGCAGAAAAGCAATTTTCAAAAGGCAACAACTTTCAAGGATGGAGAGGGCAGAAGGGACAGCAGCAACATATTTTTGAAAGTTATAAATAAGAAAGACTCAACTAGATCAGGGACCCCCCAAATGTTAAGCCAGTTCTGGGGAAAGCTGAAAACTAACCCAACTGACAGAGCAGAATACTCAAACAACTCCAGATTTAACAGTACCAGAACCTCTAGAACCAGGTGAAATGAGAGAATACTAAGAAACCAGGCTGATGGGAAAGCTATTTCAGAAGAGATGTCCAAACCCCTCTCTCCCTATGCTGCTGAATAATTGGCCCACCCCGGCACTATCTTGAGTGGTGAGAAAGACAGGAAGAAGGTACAACTGAGGTCCTCTGGAGAGGACTCGAAGCTCAGGTAAAAGTTTAAACAGTTACCAAAAAGAAGATGTACATATGCATTCCAAAGGCTGAATGCTGAGACCTCCTCCTTCTCATCCTTTATTTGATTTCCAGAACACTCGCAACCAAGCCTTTACCTTCCAGGACTGAAAGTTTCCTCTGAGGAATGTGAACACCCTAGAACAAAGTCCCAAAGATGTCGACATGGGCTTTCTCTACAAGGGTGTAGGGAGATTACTCTGCAGGGAAGCAGAAAGACCATACAACCTCACCTTGGCCCTCAGAGCTTCCAACCAGCTCCCTACCTGTTAACGTGAGGAGACAATCATAATAGCAGCTCAATCAGGAGACAGACTATACAAAAGGAAGAAAACTAAAAAAGAAAATAAAAAACAATCATTAAAATCTTCAGAGATATAAGAAGACTTTGCATCTGGAAAATAAGTACAAGAAGCTATACAAAGCAGAAACAAAGAACAACAACAAAAAAGAGGTCTTAAGGATATGATTTTAGAAATAAAAAACTGAATACATGGGTTCAGCAAAAAAGATGAATAGATGGATAACAGATTTTTTCCGTAATTAGAGGACCATTGTAGGAGTTCTAATACCCAAATATGGAGAGTTCTAGAAAAATTAAAAACCAAGGGGAGGAAATCACCAATGAAATAATTAAAAACAATTTCCCAGGGGACTTCCCTGGTGGCGCAGTTGATAAGACTCTGTGTTCCCAATGCAGGGGGCCCTGGTTTGATCCCTGGTCAGGGAACTAGATCCCACATGCATACTGCGACTAAGAGTTTGCATGCCACAACTAAGGAGGCTGCCTGCCGCAACTAAGACCTGGTGCAACCAAATAAATAAATATCTTTTAAAAAAAGACAATTTCCCAACATGGAAGGCTTTCTGGTTGAAAGGGCCCTCATCAAGTGCCCCATACGATGAGTGGCTATAAGATACACTAAAGCCCATCATTAGGAAATTATGAAAAATACAAATAAAGAGATAATTCTTCAACTTTTCTGAGAATGAAAAGATCAGTCACGTATGTCACATGAACAGTATAAGGCCCAGAAAGTCTTCTCAATAGCTTCTAGAGGCTATAAGTCAAAAAAGTGATGCCTTTGAAATCATGAAAAAAATTTAACTCCAACCTAGAATTTGATACCCATTTAAACTATTACACCTATCCAGCAGTCTGAAAGAACAATGGGTTTAGGTAGAAGAAAAACAGAAGTAGACAGATCTCCAGAAGAAAAAAAAAAACTACATTTAAACTAATAAGACTACCTGATATGACTGACCCTGTGGAAAACCAGAGGCTGTGGGAAGAATTAGAGATAGGTAAAAGAAAAGTAACCAAGTGAAAAAAGGTAAAATTAAACAGAGGAGGAGAATTCCCTGGTGGTCCAGTGGTTAGGATTCTGCGCTTCCACTGCAGGGGGCATGGATTCAACCCCTGGTAGGGTAACTAAGAACTAAGATCCCACATGCTGCACTGAGACACCAAAATAACAACAACAACAAGGAAAAACAAACAGAAAACCAGAAGGGCGAAAAAACTAACCAGAGGAAAAATAAAATTAAAGGAAACAATGACATTCAATGACAATGCTCTGCTGTGAATAATGTTTGCCTAAGCGTAATATAAACACCGAATACTGATTTAACCAAGTGATTTAACCAAATGATTTTTAAACTATATTAGGAAAAATAGAGAAGAAATGGTGGTGCAACAGAGCTAACTCTTCACTTATCATTAGCAAAAATAGACAATGTCAAAAATGGATGCATTAAAGGATAATATTTTTCTGCACATTGGTTTAGAAACACAGAAGTTCATAAATGTCAGAAGAATCACATTTTAGCTGTTCTTAGAGTAGAAAGTGTCTCCCTCTGAAGGGGACCTGGAGAATAGGAGGAAGTAGGTAAAGAACTTAGTTTAGAAATCTAAAAGAACTATTTGATTTTCTAAATGAAGTGTATGTGTTTTTTTGATAAAAATTTAAAAACCATATTGCAAAGTATCTGTACTTTGTGTCTCTCAGGTTCAGTTTTAAACAAAGGCCTCAGAACACTTATGTGACTGTTTTTAATTATCAGATGAGTACTTAAGCTTAGAAGCCAATTGAGGGATTATATTTTTATATATCACACCCCTGGAGACTGTAAATCCTGTCAGATTGCTAAGAATCAGGAAGTGACTAAGTACAGATGGACAAGAATTTGTTCTAGGAGAGCAGCAGCAGGAACTGCTTCTACAAGACAGGTAAGCATGAGAGTGAAGGTCACTAGAAATCCTCAGAATAGCTGGAATAGATCTGGAAACTAGGAAGAACCAGAACATACCATATCCTGAAACTGAAACAATGAATCAGCAGCACATACAGGAACAGCAGTTGTCTGCAGATACATTCTAGTTTCCAGCAATATGTTCTCAAAGACACTGGTAGGGGGCTTTTAGAGATACCCAGATCCAATCCAGACGTAGCATTCATTACATAATAAAGAAAAGACAAATTCGTTCAATTTAACTATCTGAAGTAGAAAGGGTCAACAGAAGATGGGTCCTCCTGAAGTGGTTCAAAAGTCCCTAACTGAACTACTGCAGAGAAAAGCTGCTACTTAAAAGGATCATACCGTGGTTACTTCAACGCCCTCAAGAAGCCAAATTTCAAACATAATTAAGAGAACAAGCCAGTCATAAATACACCTTAAATCTCGCTTTTTCACCAGAAATAAAGCAAGTAAGATTAACATCCAACTCACTGGCAATAACTGAGCTCTCTTGCTTTAATGAGAAAGCAGAGTGAAAATTCCACATCCCTTTGACAGATGGGCAAAAAACGCAAAATAGGACTGAGTATGAACTCACACTCCCCAGCCAAACAACTCACATCAGTCTAAACGCCAGGGAAACGCAGTTACACCGGAAAAGTAAGACCACCCCCGAATCACCACCACCTTACCAAATAAAAAACAGCCACTTTCACAACCAAGACCTACTAATACTACCACCCCTCTGAAACACGTCACTGTTAAGTTAGTTTCTTTCATTAAACCATTTTAATCAGGGGAAAGCGCGAACGCAGTCCCCCACTACCACAAATTATGCAGTCGAGTTTCCCACATTTGGGGAAATCGCAGGGGTCAGCACATCCGGAGTGCAATGGATAAGCCTCGCCCTGGGAAAACCACCTTCGTGATCATGGTATCTCCCCTGCCAGGTAAGTATGCCTTGCTCCGCCTGCCTCGCACCTCACCCTCACATTCCATACACTTCGCACTTACGGCCACTCTCCTCACGCAAGCTCTAGACCGTCACTTACGAAGAAAGCCTTCTCCAGACTATAAAAGCCTGGCAACAACATCTTCTATATCGGGACATTTGCAGAACCATAACAAATCTATGTACAATGTGAACAAGCCCAGCAGACACTGCGCCTATTTACATACTCCAACCACTTTCAGTGACGTCAACCCTCAGCGCCAGACACAGCTGCCCCGGGCTCTGGGGATGCCCGCGTCTCAACCCCCCGAACCTGTGAACGCTACCTCCCTTCGTGACAGAACAGATTTGAGGGATGTGATTAAGCTTTGAGACGGGGGCGGGTAGTCCGAACGAGCCAGGTACGCCTAACGTAACCAAAGGCCCTCGAGAAGAGGAGGCAGACTGCTTCAACTGCGGGCTTTGAAAGCGGAGGGACGGACCACAGCGAGGAACGTGTAGGGAGAGGGAGAAGCCAGGAACGGACTCAACCCTGGGAGACAGGAAGCCCCGCATCAGCTCCCGATGTCCGGAACGGTTAAGAACCGTGTTCCTTTCAAATCATTAAAGCTGGTAGTTAAATCCGCTACAACAACAAATAACTAATGTTGTGAGGAAAAAGTAAGATTAGACACATTACACCGGCTGTCGAGCAAGTACAAGCTCCACGACCAGCCAAAAAAAAAAAAACACCCACCAACAAAAAGGTCTTCACAGGCGTTTCACGACCCTTAAAACCGAGTATCCTCACACCCCAACACAAAAAAAGGAAAAATTAACGAAACACCACAGCCTTATTTTCAACAAACCACACCAGGGGAAAGCGCGAACGCAGTCCCCCACTACCACAAATTATGCAGTCGAGTTTCCCACATTTGGGGAAATCGCAGGGGTCAGCACACCCGGAGTGCAATGGATGAGCCTCGCCCTGGGAAAACCACCTTCGTGATCATGGTATCTCCCCTGCCAGGTAAGTATGAGCTGTAACCGCCGCCTGGCACCTCACCAACAGATTCAAGTCACTCTACAGATAGGATCACTTTTCGCACGCATTTTACAAATTCCTCTACTTCTGAAATAGAATCTGCAAACTATAATTAGCATGCATCAATATTTTGTACATCTAGATATGGCCAAATCTTAGGAAATATAATGCCTAGTGTGAGCATTACCGGCAGTCACTGCGCTTATCTACATGTTCCACACCCCTTTTGCTGATCTCATTTAGCACGTCCTTTTCCTGGTATAGTTAATGGAATAAAGCTTAAGAGCTAAGACGCTCTACGGATATAAAGATAACAAATTCGTTCCTTCCTTCAAGCGCTTGGAGATAATGACGTCTCTGTGATTTTGGCGCAGTTTAGCAAGCCGATATCCACGTAACGGAAAGAGCAAGTCTGAAAAGATGAAATTTGGCAAAAGTATATTTGAAAATTCAGTCCACATAGTGCTAAAAATTGGTTGTCAGTTCAAATCTTCAAGCACAAATACAAAGTATGCTCTCTTTCAAATATGTGGCAAATGATCACCCTTACTTCCAAGAGCAGTCACACCACTAGTCACTAGTCACTAGAATTAGTCACAACACTAATTCTAATTTTGAACCGAGTAAGAGGAAAGCTCACAAAAGGCCCCCTCCTACAACAGATATTAGGATAAGTCATAGGGGTCTGTTCAGCTGGAGTGTGAGGACCCTCACCATTGGAAATCACTTTTGTGATCAAGAGTGTCTCCTCTCCTAAAGCAAGACTAAGTTGCGTTTCAACTTATCCTTAAACCCTGTCGTGCTCAACACTACAAGCACAGGGTCATCCGTTTGCTTTTTCACAGGTGTCTGAAATCCAGAACAAGACTAATGGAGAATCAATCCATCCTACAAGTAACTCCCAAGCCCTCCTAAACTGTAGCAGACACTTTGAAAAGAGCAAATCCTGTCTCAGGCAGTGGTTAACACATCACATATTCCACGTCCACATAATCAATATTATTAGTCTTCTCAATCCTCTCCTTCCTGCCTCAGTGTATATTAGAATTGGAGTTTCCAAGTGTAACTGTTCTTCAGTTGTTTCTCCAAGACAATACTAGAACCACCCTACTTCCCAAGTCTTTTTTTTTTTTTTTTTTTTTTTATTATTATTATTTTATTTTATTTTTTTGGGGGGTACACCAGGTTCAATCAACTGTTTTTATACACATATCCCCATATTCCCTCCCTTCCTTGACGCCCCCCCCCGATTCCCCCCCACCCTCCCTGCCCCAGTCCTCTAAGGCATCTTCCATCCTCGAGTTGGACTCCCTTTGTTATACAACAACTTCCCACTGACTATTTTACAGTTGGTAGTATATATATGTCTGTACTACTCTCCCGCTTCTTCTCAGTTTCCCCTTCATCTCATTCCCAAGTCTTTTTATCTTACAGAAGGACTCTTCTGGTATTCTCTCCTCGACCAAAGTAAATCAGTCAGAGTTTTATATAAACACACACACACACGTATACATATATTTATATGTTTATAAACATATATATATATTTATGTTTTTAAAATATATTTTAAAAACATATAAATATATTTTTTTATTTTTTATTTTTTTTGGCTGTGCCTTGCAGCCTATGGAATCTAAGTTCCTCCACTAGGGATGGAACCCGCGCCCACGGCAGTGAAAGCACCAAGTCCCAACCCACTGGACCACAGGGAATTCTCAAGTTTTATATCTTTAAAACACGAAGAAATAATGCTATTTGTAAAAATCTTATTAAAGATTAACAAGCAATAATTGAGAACACAGAGGTATCTGAGATGGAGATAGAAAAAAATGCTGGGGTGGAAGAGGGAGGTCATGATGTGAACTGCAGCTATTCCTGAAGTCTGACCTTTTGATGCAGTTTGATTTTTATAAACTCTCTCCCCCCAAAGAAATAAGTATTATGTAATATATACACTCATATACATATATATACATAGACATAAACATACATGCATATGTAATCTAGAAACAAAATATCTGCATTATGTTTTGTGAAATAAAAGTGAGCTATGTTGAAACCTGGTTGGGAACCATACATGTAAGGGAAAAAACTGGTATCTATGAACTAGACTACTGTTATCACCAAACAACTCTTAAATTCAAAATGCCCTTTTCATAAGATTTGTGACTAGTACTGCTTTCTTTTTATTTATTTATATAGTTGATTTACAATAGTGTGTTAATTGTGGGTGTACAGCAAAGTGATTCATGTATATATACACACACACGTTTTTTTCAGATTCTTTTCCACTATAGGTTATTACAAGATACTGAATTTCATTCCCTGTGTTATATAGTAAGTCCTTATTGCTTATCTATTTTATTTATAGTAGTTTGTATCTATTATTCCCATACTACTAATTTATCCCTCCCCCTGCCTCCATTTCCCCTTTGGTAAACATAAGTTTGTTTTCTATGATTGTGAGTCTGTTTCTGTTTTTTATATAGATTCATCTGTATTATTTTTTAGGTTCCATATTGTGATATCATATTGTATCTGTCTTTCTCTTTCTTCACATAGTATGACATTCTCTAGGTCCATCCATGCTGCTGCAAAAGGCAGTATTTCATTCTTTTTTATGGCTGAAAACTATTCTATTTTATATATATGGAACACAATACACACACACACACACACACACATACTCTCCCCCTCCCCACATCTTAAACCAATCATCTGTTGACTGAGCACTTGGGTTGTTTCCATGTCTTTGCTCTTATGATAGTGCTAGCAGTGCTTTCCTGTATTTTATTTTATCTTATCTATCTTATTTTATTTTATTCTTTGGCCGTGAGGCTTGAGGCTTGTGGAATCTTACTTCCCTGACCATGCATTGAACCCAAGCCCTCAGCAGTGAAAGTGCCAAGTTCTAACCACTGGACCACTAGGGAATTCCCTAGCAGTGCTTTCTTAAACAAATAACACAGAACCCTTCAGGAGGCTAGTTTCAGTATTTCATGAGAACTTCACTGTTATCGACCTAGTTATCAAAATACTTGTCCAAGACAGTCTGCCTTAGGGCATCCATTCTCTTGAAGTTCAAGCATGTTAAAACATTAATGCTACAATCCTCACAGAAGCCCTGCAGAGCTTAACATCCTTTGAGGAGAGCCACATTTCTTTGGGAAATACATAAGTTTATGTTAAATACTAACATAAGTTAGCATAGAAAAAGTAGAGAAGCTTCTTAGTTCATTTTACAAAGGTTGCAAAACTCTGTTGCCAAAACCAAAGTATTATAGATACAATCACCTCAAAGTTAATCTCACTTATGAACAAAAATGCAAATCTCAACTAAGCCTATAAAATCTTTGACCTGAATCTAGTAGAATATTGAAAGAACATACACAATAACTAAGTAGGTTTTATACCAGGAATATAGGACCTATGTACATGAAAGTATATGATAGGGACTTCCCTGGAGGTCCAGTGGTTAAGAATCTGAGCTTCCACTGCAGGGGGCTTGGGTTCCCAGAACTCAGATCCTTCATACCTTGAGGTGCCGGAAAAAAAAAAAAAAAAAAAAGTAGCATTTCATATACATAGGGGAAAAGATATATTACCTAATAAAGAATACTTAGAAAATTGGCTCACCACTGGAAAGAAGGGGAAAAAAAATGCTTCCTTCCTCCTACTTTACATTTAAAAAAACAGACAGATTAAAATATTCAAATTAGGGATTTCCCTGGTAGTGCAGTGGTTGAGGGGGATATGGGTTTGATTCGCGGTGGGGGAAGATACCAGATGCCTCTGAGTAACTAAGCCCGTGCACCACAACTACTGAGACCATGTGCCGGAACTACTGAAGCCCGAGAGCTGCTGCTCTGCAACAAGAGAAGCCATCACAATGAGAAGCCTGGGCACTACAACGAAGAGTTCCCTCGCTTGCCACAATGCAGCCAATAAATAAACAAATACATATATTTATTTATTTAAAAAAATTCAAATTAAATCATAAACCATAGGTAGAAAAAATACAGATTATGCCTCAAATAATTTTGAAGAAAAGACTCTTTTTTTGGCCACGCCCAACAGCTTGAGGGGTTTTAGTTCCCCTCACCCCCTGCAGTGGAAGCTCAGAGTCCTAACCACTGGACCACCAGGGAATTCCCAAGAAAAGGAAGACTTTCTAAGCATGTTACCAAAGTAAAAATTAAATATAAGCTTTGCATATGCGTAACCTCAATAAAATAGAAAACTTCATAAAGTTGAAATACACATGACAAAGTGGGAAGATATGTGCAATATACAGATTAAGTAAATAGCCTCTATGATAGACTACACATATGAGAGAGAGTTGGCAGCATATGGATTTTGGGTTTTACTGTCAGATAAAACTGAGCAGAATGCTTGGCCTATCATAATAAATATCAGTTATTGTTTCTCATAATAAAGACATAGGCCTATTACAAATACATATTTTAAATTGAAAGTAACCTACTTAAAAAGTGGGAAAGGACATACACCCATGTTCATAGCAGTATTACTCACAATAACCAAGCGGGAGGAGCAACTCAAGTGTCTATCCATAGATGAATGGATAATGAAAATGCAGTACATACATACAATGGAATATTATTCAACCGTAATAAAGGAAGGAAATTCTGGTACATGATATAATATAACTTGAATGAACCTTGAAGACTTATGGTAAATGAAATAAATCAGTCATAAAAAGACAAATACTATATGATTTCACTTATATAAAGGAAAGGGAAATGGTGAGTTGTTCTTCAGTGGGCACAGAGCTTCAGGTTTGCAAGATAAAAAAGTTGTGGATATCAGTTGCACAACACTGTGAATATAATTAACACTACTGGACCTTACACTTAAAGATGGTTACGATGGTAAAAAAAAAAAAAAATTTTTTTTCTTTTGGACCATTCACCTCCTGCTGTACAGCCTGGTTCCTAACAGGCTGCGGACTGATACCAGAGGTTAGGGACCCCTGTCTTAGTTCCCCAACCAGGGATTGAACCCAGGCCACAGCAGTGAAAGCACCAAGTCCTAACCACTGAACCACCAGGGAATTCTCAAAGATGGTAAATTTTATGTTATGTGTATTTTGCCACAATTACAAATTAAGAGTGTGCAAGATATAAACAGATAGTTACAATGATAAAATACACTTGGCTAATAGAATCACTATCACTATATGAAGATTTTTAACCCCTCTCAGTCATAAAAGATAATAACCACTTAAAGTCAATTATACCTCAATAGAAAAGAAAAAAAATAACCATTTAAAGACTGCTAAAGGCCAGTGCTAGGGTGGAGGCAGGAAAACTAGCCCTCATACGCTGTACGTAGCAGCACAGTGCTGCAAACATTTGGCAATAAGATTCAAAATGGGGAACTCCCTGGCGGTGCAGTGGTTAGGGTTCGGCGCTTTCAGTGCCCTGGCCCAGGGTTCAATCACTCGTTGGGGAACTTAGATCTCACAAGCCACACGCCGCAACCAAAAAAAAAAAAAAAGATACAAAACGAAAACGTGCAAACTTTTTGACCTAGGAATTCTACTACCAGAAACGTAAAGAGAGAGAGAGCGTGCATGCAAGCAAGTGTGAGGACATAGGTGGGCACACTCAAACAAGGGAGCTCCAGAGCATGTACCTCATCACAGCAAAACCTGGAAATAATTCAACTTTCCAATTATAGGCCACTGATTAGAAAGATGGGCCTTAGGACCAAATAATATCCAACCGTCAAACAGTTTTAAAATAGTTTTTAATCACATGAAGAAAGCTTTTGACAAAATATTAAGTGAAAAACAAAAGATATATACATTTCTTCACAAATTTGACCACAACTATCATAACTCGAATATATGCATTATATGAAGTTGTAAGAAGATTAAAATGTTAACATTATTATTAAAATGTTAACATTATTAAAATGTTAACATTATTATCTCTGAGTGAAATTGAGTCCCCTTAAAACTGAGTCCCTCTGCTGAGTTTATGATTAACTTCTCAATCCAGAACTTTATTCCTTTTCTTGTCCTGCACCTGTTTCCCCTCAAGACTGTGGAGTATCAAAGAAAAGGGGGGGATTGTAACCCTATGGGGCCTTCCCAGGACAGAACCCCCACTGCCATGTCCTCTGCCTGCCCTTTGTTTATAGAAAAACTTTAGCCTCCTAGGCCTTCCAAGAGTTCCAAAGAGCAAATTTAATCAGAGAAGTGAGAAATACAGAAACAAAAGTCAAGCAAAACAAAACAATAATAGTCTAGCCATTAAACAAAGTCAAGGACATTTAGTTCCTCCTCAAGGGCTATAGATAATATTCTGAGCCATATCCTTGGGCTGTTTTGCAGATACTGAAACCCCCACCAGGCGGAAGAAGTTAACTGCAAGCTGACCACAAGTACATAGACCCCAGACAGGCTGGTACCAGAAGGTTGATGATGTTGACTCCCAATTACCTCAGCACCAACCAATCAGAAAAATGCCCACAAGCCTCTCTCCCACCCTGTCTTTAAGCCGCTGGGGAGTCTGGGTCTTTTGATTATTAGTTGCCCATAGTCCTTGCTTGGCTTTGCAAAAAATGCTGTACTTTCCTTCACTATAACCCAGTGTCAGTAGGTTGGCTTTGCTGTGCATGGTGAGTTGACCCAAGTCTGGTTCAGCAACATAAACTGAAGAAAAGATATATGAATACGGAAGCACCCTAAATGTCCATCGACAGATGAATGGATAAAGATGTGGTATATATCTATGCACACACACTCACACTCTCTCACACACACACAAAGGAATATTAGCCATAAAAAAGAATGAAACAATGCTATTTGCAGCAACATGGATGGACCTAGGGATTATCATACTAAATGAAGTAAGTCAGAGAAAGACAAATATCACTTGATATCACTTAGATGTGGAATCTAAAAAAAAAATGATACAAATGAACTTATTTACAAAACAGAAATAGACTCAGACATAGAGAACAAACTTATGGTTACCAAAGGGAAAAGGGGGGGATAAGTTAGGAATTTGGGATTAACATATACACACTATTGTAAAGAAAACAGATAAAGAACAAGGACCTACTGTATAGCACAGGGAACTATATTCAATATCTTGTAAGTGTAGAATGGAAAAGAATCTGAAAAAATATATATATGTATAACTGAATCACTTTGCTATATACTTGAAACATTGTAAATCAATTATACCACAATTTAAAAAAATTTTTTAAATAATAAAATATAGTAAAAAGAAAAGGTCTATGAATCAGTTTTTTATTCTTTATATTTTTGGTATTTTACTTGTTTTCTACTTCCTACACGCATATATTTTCCATATATTTAAGAGCACAAAACAAAAAAAATAGGAAGAGAGGGGCAGGTCAATCATCTTAATCATCCATTCTTTTAACAAATATATAGTGAGCACCTCCTATAAGCCATACACTGGCCTAGGGGCAGTAGGAAAACCACCAGTAAAATCCACATGATCCCTGTTCTACTGAATCTTTCATTCTAGTTGGGTAGACATATGCTAAATAAATGATCATACAAAGACATCTGGTGTTATGTGAGCCTTAAAGGGGAGACCTGACCTAGTTTTGAAGGGCTTGTTGGAGGTAGAGGTTCAGAGTCAGAGAAAAGGTCAATGAATGCTGAGATTTGAAGCATAAATACTAGTTACTTGGGTGAAGCAGAGAGGCATGTGCAAAGGTTCTGTTGTGGCACACACAAGGAATTAAGACCAGAGTGACTGGTGCGTAAAGAGTAAAGGGGAAACGGGACTTCCCTGGTAGTCCAGTGGATAAGACTTGGTGCTCCCAATGCAGGTCGCCCAGGTTTGATCCCTGGTCGGGGAACTAAAACCCACATGCATGCTACAATTAAGAAGCCCAAATGCACTCGAGGGAGGGCGGGGGGGGGGGGCAGTTGAGGGAGGGAGGGAATACAGGGATATGTGTATAAAAACAGATGATTGAACTTGGTGTACCCCCCCAAAAAATAATAAATAAATAAAATAAAATAAAGTCAATGAAGTCATCAACATGAAAAAAAAAAAAAAAAAAAAGCCGAAATGCCACAACTAAAGATCCCGCATGCTGCAACTAAGACCCCAGGGCAGCCAAAATAAATAAATAATTTTTTTTTTTTTTTAAAGAGAGAGAGTAGGGGCTTCCCCAGTGGTGCAGTGGTTAAGAATCCGCCTGCCAATGCAGGGTACACGGGTTCAAGCCCTGGTCCGGGAAGATCCCACATGCCGAGGAGCAACTAAGCCCGTGTGCCACAACTAATGAGCCTGCGCTCCAGAGCCCATAAGCCACAGCTACTGAGCCCATGCTCCGCAGCTACTGAAGTCCTCGCACCTAGAGCCCGAGCTCCACAACAAGAGAAGCCCCTGCTCTCCACAACTACAGAAAAGCCCACGCGCAGCAACAAAGACTCAACACAGCCAATAAAAAAAATAAATAAATTTATAAAAAAAAAAAAGAGAGTAAAAGCAAGAGAGGGAAAGGATGCAGCTAAAGAGGTAAACAGGAGCCAGAATGTTCAAGACTTTTTGTAAGTCTTATTAAGAAATTTGGTCTTTATCCTAAGAGCAAAATAGGAAGTTACAGGAAATGAAATATACTCTAGAAAGGACCCTATCTGCAGCATGGGTGAACAGACTAGAGGGGAGGGAAAGACAAGATGCAGAGAAATCTGCTAAAAGGCTCTTGCAGTACCTATAAGAGAAATGGTGACAGCTTGGCCTAGAAAATGAGATATGAACATAATTGAGATATTTTAGAGAGAAAATTGACAGGGTTTGTGGTTATAGTGAACATGGAGAGTTAAAGGGAAGGAGATGTGGAAGCTTCCTAGGTTGCTGGTTTGTGCAGATAGAAGGATGGATATTCAGTTCACAGAGGCAGGGACTGCAGGAAGAGGGCAAAGATTTTGGGGTGGGCTGAAGATAATGAGTTAGGTTTAAGACAGGCTGAGTTGGAGATTTAGCATTGCGCTGTGTGCAATTAGATATTTGCATCTGGAGGTCAGAGAACAGAAAAACAAATTTACAAATTATTGGCATATAAATAGTCACTGAACTGTGAATGTGAATAAGATAGCAGAGAGATAGAGAGAATGAGAGAACCAGAAAGGAGACGAGAGAACAGAACTGGGTGGTCAGTGAAAGGTCAGCTATGGGGCCTTAAAAGAACAGCAACATTTCTTGCCCTGGTTACCAACGATAAAATTGTAAGGGAGACAGAAAAGCCAAACGCCTAGGAAAGAAATCAGCAGTGTGGCATCACAGAAGTCAAGTGAGACCAATGTTTCAAGAGTTTGTGGACAACAAATATTTTGAGCTCCTATCATGTGCAAGGCCTTGTGCAATTGATATTGCTATTCCAAATATAAATGTTTGAGGTCTTAAGCTATATCACAACCGCCTCTAAAGCTAAACTTTGACTCAGTTTCCTTAGTCCAAACAGCACTCATTTACCTTTCCTATTCTCAAATTCACTTGAACACGCAAGGTCACCATTTTAAAAAGTTCTATATTCTTAGGCTAAAAGAAAATAAACTCCTGAGCTGTAACAGAAATATTCACATTATTTCTCTCCCACAGCTCTAGAAAATACCCCATTCAGCATGAAAATGTGTCTTTACTTGAATACTTAGGTTAATTATAGATACTGACAGCATATTGGTAGCTCATTCCTACCCTTAGTATTGTATCTAGATAACAACACAATTCAGAAACGCAATACAACTCAATAATAATCCTGATTGACTAAGGCTTCATGAGGGCATAGATTCTTTTGTTTGCCCTGTCATCCTGCACAAAACTAGCAGTTAAATATTTAATGTGGCTTAAGTGATCCAACCTTCAATGTGCTAGTTTTAAATGAGGACCCGGGTAAACTGCTCACAGGATTACGATAAGGATCAATTCAAATAAAATAAAATAAAATAAAATAAAATACGTAAAACCACTTTTCTTTGGCACTGTACAACTGTAGGAATTTTTTTTTAAGGCTCATAGCATTGGCACTCTGCTGAGCAAGGTGTTTAATAAGCCTTTATTTGACTGAATACATATATTAGAATATTTTTAAATGGAGAAAAAACTTAATATCTATTATGTACCTCTCCTGTGCTAAATACTTTATATTTGTTAATTTAATCTTTCTTACAACCCCATGAAATATTATTATCTTCCATCTGCAGGCGAGGAAACTGAATAACTTGTTGAAAATTTCACAGTTGGTAACTTCCCGAGAAGTGATACAAACCCAAATTTGTATGACTCCAAAGCTCATGCTTGTTTCCCCGTAACAGTACTTCTCAAAATCAAGTAACTCCAAATTGCAAAGGAAAATAATAACATACTCGCAGGAAAATTTGGGAGACTACTGAAATATCCAGTTTAAACTGGATCCTTCTCAAAGTGTTATGTTTATCTTAAAATTTACATTTACATTGTACTCTACAATATATTAATGCTTGTTTAATAGAAAATGTTTTAAATGGCTCACCACTTAAATCATTCAATTCTTTCCTCTAAAGAAATATTTGAGAAAACCTGATAGTATAGGAAGGTGCACCTTCCATAGAAATCCCAGAGCGTTGTGTAGTTCCTGGCGCCTGACCTCATAAAACTGGATCCCAGTTTGAAAGCCTGACTATAGAGTAAACTGCATTAAAGACATCTTAAGAATGATGATGAAAGCAATAATTATTATAGCAACTCAAGGGTCAGAATAAGATATTAATAATACATAACACTATAGCTACAGATAGAGTCAACTAGTTTCTTAACTTCCCACAGCTCATGAAACAAAATTCTAACATGACCAATTCCACTGCGTTTGACCGAACTACCTGAAGAGCTATCCCTGAATATGTTAACACCATCTCTACTTCACCCAGGACCCTGGTTACTTGATAAGCATAAGCTCGAATTCTCCCAGTGGACATCTATGTAATGCCCCCTGTATGTCCAGATGTGGACCGTACTAGAAGATAAGCAACATACAGAGTGGCGAATAAACCACATTTTGACTAGTCCTACCAGACTTTTCCTGCCCTATCAAATGGGGGACACATACTTCTCGAATTTCCCCCACCTCCCCACCCTCAGTCCAAGAGCTACCTCACAATTTAGAGGTAGCTCAGGGAAGAAAAAAAGGGTGCTCGGTTTTAACTTTGGCTTTAAGAAAACTGTGCTCTGAGCTTTCATGTCCTTATTTTCCCGCGCGGCATGGCTGTGAGCACTGGAAATGTGTAGGATTTGCTAAAGTGGTCAGCACATTTCCTTCCTTAGATCTTATGTACTTAAAGGGCTCTGACTTGCAATATTTAAGGAGTTCCTTTAAGCTAGGAAGAAAAGTCAAGGCTAAGAACCGTCGCCTAAAGGTAGGGAATGAGTTACTCCCTTAAATAAATTATACTCTCCTGGGCAAAGAAAAGACTTTGCAAACCACCTTCCAAACCGCCTCTCAATTGCCTCAAAATTCTCTATTTTAGAAGTGGTCCCTTATCAACTCTGTACCAGAATGGGAGCTCTTGCGTAGCCCAACTCCTCCCTCTCAAGGGCCAGGGGACCCACGTCCAGCCCACTCTGGGGCCATTACTTGCTTACTTTTCCAGCTACTTCTAGGCAGGCCGTGAAGAATTAACGGTCTCAGAAACTATCACGCGCCGCTCGACTCGACTTGCGGGAAGACTTGGGTGGGTGCGGGGATGCTGCGCCAAGCGCGCTCCAAGGCCGTGGGGGGCTGGCCCACAATCCCTCGCGAGGGCCAGGGCGGGAAAAGTGAGGGGGCCTAGCAAAGGGGGCACCCAGCCAGAAGAGCCGAGACATTGGAACCTTATAACGGGGATGGAGTGATCTTTATACGGCTGTTCCACACCCAAAAGCGGGAGCATGCCAGTCTCTGCTCGTAGCTTCCATTAGGGGTGGTCATTCCTACTAACAACCCTGGGGCCTCCACCCGCCGGTCAGGCTGGAGGTGAGGAAATGTGGTGAGACCCACTGGGCCTGGCTTTGCATCCTGCGGTCTCCATCCATCTTTTTACTGTCAGGATGGACGTTTGATGTGCAGACTTTAAATGAGATTTGGAAGCATCACGATGGAAACGGGGTCCACATCTGAAAGTGCCCCAGGCTGACGCAGAGCCCCAAAGCTCAAGGCCGCGTGGGGCCAGGCCGCGGACCCCACCGCTTCCGCCTTACGTCTGACGTCACGCAGCGCGGCCGGCGCAGGCGCGCGGGCTTGGCCGGCTCTGGGCCTGCGCAGCTGCGCGCATAGGTGCTTGGTTTTGAAATGCAGCGGGATTTAGTGAGTTTACCCCTTTCCGCAGCGGTGCGGGTGAAGCTGGTGTCTGCAGGTTTCCAGACTGCTGGGGAACTCCTAGAGGTGAAACCCTCCGAGCTCAGCAAAGGTAACCGACTCCCGAGTGCAAGCTGAGACACTGTGGCCGCCGTCTGTGCCGCCTCCATCTCCGTTCTGTCTCGGCCAGATTCTTTTTCCGCCCGCCGCCGCGTTTACACCGTGAAACAGCTCCTTGACTCCACTTAAGTATGGTTTGAATGGTTAGAATTGTGGTCTTGGAAACATTCATCAATTGCTGTCTCTACTAGTGCCTGCAGAAAGCTCTGAGGATTGTCTCATTTATACTCAAAAGAACCCTTTTAACGTGGATGATTATGTCAGATATATAGGTGAAGGAACTGATGCTTGAAGAGGCTAAGTAACTTTTCATCATGAGTGGGCTAGGAAGCTGCGGAGGCAGGCTTGGAATCCAAACAGGCTGTCTGATTTTCACTGTTCCAAGATCCAAGGGGCAGGGATTAAATTTAAGAAATGCACGATTCGTGACAGGCTGAGATAAATTAAGAGTGAAAAAGGGAGTAGAATCCCCAGAACCGGGAGAAAGCAGTAGAAAGAAGACATCGCTTCTCTTAATGTAATTCAACTGAAAAGCCCCAAATCTCACAACTATAGATTATATGTTGGTGGGAACCACTGCCTCCTGAGGTATACAAAAATGAAGCTGTCTGCGGTCATTCTCACTGTGCACATTACACTACAGTATGCCCAGAACTGAGATAGAACAGAAGTTTGTCATTGCCCTTAACGAGGTAATATAAGGTTTCAACTCTCCACTAAAGAAGAATGCTGTAGATCCGATGTTAACTATTTGTCTTAAGTCTTATGCCAAAGACTGTATCCCCCAGAGTTTGATGGGCTCATTTTCTTTCAACAGATTGGTTTTACAAAAAAGAAATGAGAGAATCTGAATGGTAATAATACCTAACAATTATTGAGCACTTTGGATGGCCTTAGTATTCTACGGAGGGTTTTTTTTTCCTTTCAGTTTTTGCTGTACAACAAAGTGAATCAGCTGTATTTATACGTATATCCCCATATCCCCTCCCTCCTGGGACTCCTTTCCAAACTCCCTATCCCACCCCTCTAAGTCATCACCTGTCATCTAGTTGATCTCCCTGTGTTATGCAGCAGCTTCCCACTAGCTATTTTACATTTACTATCAAGGTTTTTATGTGTATTTTCATTCCCATTTTATAGAAGAAAAGTCTGAGGCATAAAAAAGTAACTTGGCCATGCATAGTGACTACACAGTAAATGTTGCAGTCAGGATTGACAGAGCTAAGTAATCTGACTCCAGAGTTAAGGCTCTTAAATTAGTTGGAATTTTCATTTCCTTAGCACCAATATTGTCTTTTGTCAGCACCAAATTTATAGTTCATATCGTTACAATCAAGCACTGATATATCAAACTCATAAGTGATGCCATCCTCACCATTTCTTCCATAAGCAGCTTGGTTTGTAATTTTATTTTCACTTCTCAGGCCTTGTCAGGAATGAAATTGTGTAGTTGAGGAAGCATAAATGTATTGTTTAAACTGTGCATCAAATAATTTTTCTTATTAAATAGTTTGCAGTGATCCATGAATTTTTCATTCCAGTGTTTTCATGAAAATTTTTCACTGTGCACATGTACTTCTTAAATTTGCATCTTGTATTAGACAAAGAGGCCGTTTTCATTCTTTTCTAAAAAATGTTTATATCTTATGAGAGCAAGTTTATTATGGCTTCATAAGACCAAAAGAGATAGTAAAAAGGACCAAAAGAAAAAAAAGTACATTTCCATTTCTACCTTCTGAGATACTCTTGTAGGTACTCAGAAATGCTTTAGAGTTTAGGTTTCTGAATTCTGTTTCTGAGGTAATAGATAAGTCTTTTAAGTATGTGAAGACTAAGAAAACAGATAAATGCCTTTATTAACTCGAAAAATTAAATAGTTAATTGAATGTTATATTTATGTTTCTCTACCCTTGGCATCACTCTTGTTATCTAAATATTAAAATTAATGAAGACAACTCAGTAGCATATTAGACTGTTATAAATCTCTAAAATCAGGTGTTTTTGTTTCTGTTTCTTACTTTCAGAAGTTGGGATATCTAAGGAGGAAGCCTTAGAAACTCTGCAAATTGTAAGAAGAGAATGTGTCACAAATAAAACAAGTTATTCTGGTACAGCTGAGTCAGGCAAGAAGTGTACGGCACTGGAACTTCTTGAGCAGGAGCATACCCAGAGCTTCATAATTACCTTCTGTTCAGCACTAGATAATATTCTTGGGGGTGGAATACCCTTAACCAAAACAACAGAAATTTGTGGTGCACCAGGTGTTGGAAAAACACAATT
This sequence comes from Hippopotamus amphibius kiboko, assembly GCF_030028045.1. Lineage (NCBI taxonomy): Eukaryota > Metazoa > Chordata > Mammalia > Artiodactyla > Hippopotamidae > Hippopotamus > Hippopotamus amphibius. The sequence goes on along the minus strand of NC_080202.1, from coordinate 25,632,426 downwards.
ATGGTAAAATAAAATGTTCTTCTCTTACGTTTATGTAAGTAACAGAGTATTGTGTTGTAGGTATACGGTTAGGAGACCAAAAAAGGCATGTATGTGCTCGTAATTTTGTGTGTATGTATGTGTGCCTCAAATAAATCAACATTTGCCTTACTTCAATACCCCATCTTGATTAATTGATACAGTTATTTTGATATTAAAAAGTGTTTCTTTTGCAACAGTATAGTGTGGTCAGTAGGGTAAAGAAGTCTTTATTCTACTTTATTTTAGAATTAATTCCTGAGAATATATTTGTAAACCAAATGTTTGAAAATAGATTTATGTATAATAAGAAAGAGTTCCATTCCCAGAAGCCTAAAAACCTCTAAAGAGTCCTTGTTTTATAGGCACATCCTCCCCCTAATCCATTCATCAATTGATTCACATATGTTTGGAGCCATGGAGAGTCAAACGTCTCTGTCGCCTTGCACAGTAATTTATACCTGTAAAATATTTAGTGGCATCTAATGGGTGGTGATCTGGACTTTGAAAAACACTGCCTTAGATAATCATAATAGTGGTTAGTCATTTCAGTTCTTTCTCTTGACAGTATGCAGTTGGCAGTAGATGTGCAGATACCAGAATGTTTTGGAGGAGTGGAAGGTGAAGCTGTTTTTCTTGATACAGAGGGGAGTTTTATGGTCGATAGAGTGGTAGACCTTGCTAATGCCTGCATTCAGCACCTGCAGCTTATAGCAGGAACACATATGGGAGAAGGTAAGTTAGCAAGTGCTCTTTTTTTCTGTATAATAAAAGTAATTTGCATTTGTATCCATCTCAGGCCTTACCAAGAGACCATTTGGAACTTGAAGCTTAATGACTTGACTGTGTACTAGTGTTAAACTCTCATACTTCTCTTACAAGTTGAGAAATGCCACACCTGGGCTGGCCTTTTCTTCCCCTTTTATGGCCCTCACTTTTTGCTGTAGCAGCTCTGGGGCAAAACCTGTGTGTATTTCAGTGTATGACTTCAAATCATGCTCTGGCCTGCCAGGTGTAAGCTAATGTTGTTGGATACCTTAATATAAGTTTGAAATGTTGTCTCAATGCATTCAGTGTATATTGACTTTCATACTGGTTTTTCCAAAAACCAAGGGTGGCCTTGAAAAATCATGTCTGGAAATGTTTGGAAAATTAGGCTGATTGACCTCATGTGGCTCTGAGTAGTATGTAGTTGACTTCATGACTGTGTTAACTGTATTGTTAAAGTGTTGGGAAGGTTTTTTGCCCTTATTATATGGAAATAAAGTGTTTGATTAAAAAAGTTTTTTAAGGTAATTTGTCCTTCAGTTACTCATAAAATTAAATGGTTTCTGGTCTGACTGTTTTCCTTTGCTTTATTGTATTTTATTTTTCAGATGTGCAGTCCTTATTCTTTTCTCTAGAAATGTTAAAAAACATTTTCACAAGATGTTTGTGTTCCCTTTAACTGAATAGAATCAGCTGGATATTTTTATTTTCATTGGAGTACTAAGTGTCTTTTTTAACCAATGACCAGTATATCTATTGAAGGTCCCTCAAGCTATTCATGTCACAGGTGTAATTTGTAATAATGTCTTAAGATCTTATTGTAAATATTGTGGATGTAGCACTGGAATATAATTTTTAATGATTGGTGTGTGATTAGGCTGTTGTTTTTTGGTTAAAAATGAACTGCTTAGATGTATATTTGTAATAGGCAATGTTTTCTGAAATTTACTTTCTTGGTTTTTCTTTCAGTGTTAAAACTTAAGTATGTTCTTAAATGTAATGATTTTTAACTGGTTTCTCTCTGAAATATGTACAGAACCAATCTGGTTATTTTTAAAAATCCAATCTAAGGAAGGGATTTTATTTTATATCATTGTTTCTACTTAAATATCAAATTATACTATGGCATTTAAGGTAAAAATATGCTTCTTTTGAACATTTTCCTTTTAACTCTTAATTTGGAGTCTTATAGAAAAAAAAGAAATTCCATTATGTTACTTCCATTCACTGGAAGCCAATAACTAGAAGTATGAAGAGGCCGACGTTAAAGCTCTACTTGTATATGTGTCTAAACCATTTCTAGATAGTCTAGTATGTAAGGAAATAGTGGAAAAGGTGAAAATAAGAGGTCAGGAATTATGAAATGATAGTTTGTAAAATGACAGGTAAAACTATTTTAAGATTGTTTTGTTGTTTATTTCAGAGCACCCAAAAGCTTTGCAGGATTTCACTCTTGAAAATATTCTTTCCCATATTTATTATTTTCGTTGTCATGACTACACAGAGCTACTGGCACAAGTTTATCTGCTTCCAGACTTCCTTTCAGAACACTCAAAGGTATGGCTCAATCTTTATCAGGTTGAGGAAGCTCTCTTTTATTCCTAATTTGTTGATTGCTTTTATCATGAAAGGTGTTGGGTTTTGTCAAATGCTTTTTCTGAATCGATTGAGACGATTATGTGGCTTTTTTCCCCCATCATTCTATTAATCTGGTGTGTTTCATTGATTGATTTTCATATTAAACCACCTTTGCATTTCTAGGATAAATCCTGCTTAATCATGGTATATAATCCTTTCAATATACTACAGGATTCAGTTTGCTAGTATTTTATTGAGGATTTTTGCATCTGTAATTGGTCTGTGGTTTTCTTTGCTGGTGATGTCTTTGTCTGGCTTTGGTATCGTTGTAATATTGGCTTCATAAAATGAGTTAGGAAGTTCCCTTCTCTACTTTTTGGAATAGTTTGAGAGGGATTTTTGTAAATTCTTTAAAATTTCATAGAATTCACCAGTGAAGCTGTCTGGTCCTGATTTTTCCTTTGTTGAAAGGCTTTTGATTACTGATCCCATCTTTTTACTTGTTATAAATCTATTTAGATTTTCTGTATCTTTGGTCAATTTTGGTATTTTGTGTCTTTCAATTAATTTGTCCATTTCATCTAGGTTATCTAATTTTTGGCATACAGATGTTCATTATATTCTCTTTGTTTTTATTTCTCTAAGGTTAGTAGTAGCGTTCCTACTTTCCTTCCTGACTGGAGTGATTTGCGACTTCTCTCTTTTTCTTAGTCATTTTAGTTAAAGGCTTGTCAATTTTGTTGATCTTTTCGAAGAATCTACTTTTGATTTCAGCGATTTTTCCCGTTGTTTCTTTCTTGTCTATTTTGATTATTTCCACTTTAATTTTTATTATTTTCTTTCTTCTACTTTCTTTGGGATTAGTTTGCTCTTCTTTTTCTGGTTCTTTAAAATAGAAGTTTAGGATATTGGTTTGAGATCTTTATTATTTTTTTTTAATATTTATTTATTTGCCACACCACACGGCTTGTGGAATCTCAGTTCCCTGACCAGGGATTGAATCCAGGCCCTTGGCAATGAGAGCATGGAGTCCTAACCATTGGACTGAGAGGAAATTCCCTCATTTTTTGAAATATAGTTGTTTAGAGCTATACATTTTTCTCTGAACGCTACTTTCACTGTATCCTATAAATTTTGGTATATCATTTTTTAATATTGATTTATCTTTAAGTATATTCTAATTTCCATTGTGAGTTCTTCTTTGACTCATTGTTTATTTGAGTGTGTTGCTTGATTTCCACATATTTGTGAATTTTTCAAATGTCTTTCTGCTGTTTCTAATTTCATTCCATTCTGGTCAGAGAAGATAACTTTATATGATTCCATCTTTATAAATTTGAGACTTATTTTGTGACCTAACATCTGGTCTATCCAGGAGGACATTCCATGTGCACTTGAGAAGAATGTGTACTCTGCTGTTGAGTGGAGTGTTACATATATATGTGCTAATTCTAGTTGATTTATAGTGTTGTTAAATCTTCTCTTCCTTATCTTTTTTAAAAAAAATTTATTTATTTATTTATTTTTGGCTGTGTCAGGTCTTTGTTGTGGCACGTGGGATCTTTCATTGTGGCGCGGACTTTTCTTTGCAGCATGTGGGCTTCTCTCTAGTTGTGGCGCCACTGAGTGTGAGAGCTCAGTAGTTGTGGCACACAAGCTAGTTGCTCCTCGGCGTGTACGATCTTCCCGGACCAGGGATTGAACCCATGTCCCCTGTGTTGACAGGCAGATTCGTAACTACTGTGCCACCAGGGAAGTCCCGCATGGGTCATTTTTTAAATCCATTCTGCCAATATCTGCCTTTTAATTGGAGAGTTTAATTCATTTACATTTAGCATGCTTGCTGATAAGGAGGTACTTCTGCTCTTTTGCTTTTTTTCCCCCATATGTCTTATACCTTATTTTTTAATTTCTCCATCACTGCCTTCTTTTTAAATTACATAGATATTTTCTAGTATACCCTTTTGGTTCCCTTGTTTCTTTTACTATATTTTTCTACTTATTTTCTTAGTTGCCCTGGGGATTGCAATTAACATCTTAATTCATAGCAATATAGTTTGAACTAATACCTATTTAGTTTCAACAATATATAGAAACCTTGCTGCTATATAGCTACTTTTATCCCTCTTTATGTTGTTATTGTCAAACATTACATCTTTATACATTGATTACCCAGTACCATAGATTTTTATTTATTGTTTTATATAGTTATCTTTTAAATCATATCAGAAAATAAAGGGTTACAAACTAAAAATACATTAATGCTGACTTTTTAGGTTTTCCTATGTAGTTACATTTACTGCTGTTTATTTCTGTGTGTGGATTCAAATTACTGTACTGTCTAGTGTCTTTTCATTTCAGCCTGAAGGGCTCTTTTTAGCATTTCTTGTAGAATAGGTCTAGTAGTGATAAACTTTGTTTATCTGGAAGTCTCTTAATTGCTGCTTCATTTTTGAAGAATACTTTTGCTAGATATACAATTCTTGGTCGACAGTTTTTTTTCTTTCAGCAATTTGAATATATCATCCCACCATCTTCTGGCCTTTGAGAACCACTGAATAAATATATCTATGATCTGATTCTTCTTACCTCTCCATTGATATGCTGGTAAATGTTTAATGACTGGCTTTCCAGGAAAAGAATATATGCCCATTTTTACATACATAAGTTTATTATAAAGTTACTTATATAAAGGATGTATAGCACACAATTTATAAGTAGTAAAATGTACAGTATTCTTTGTTGTAAATTCTGTATAGCCAATTCAGTCTTACAGAAAACTTTGTTGATTTGATTTTTTACTGAGGTTAAATTCACATAATAAAATTCACCATTTTAAAGTGAACAATTCAGTGCACTTAGTACATTCACAGTGTTGTACAACCACTGCTTATATCTAGTTCCAAAATGTTTTTGTCATCTTAAGAGGAAACTTGTACCCATTAAGGAGTTGCTCCCTATTCCTCCCTCCCTGCAAAGCCCGTGGCAACCACCAATCTGTTTTTTGTCTCTGGATTTACCTACTCAGGATGTTGCATATGAATGGAATCATAAGGTGTGTGACTTTTTTGTCTGTTTTTTTCGCTTAGCATAACGTGTTCAATGTTCATCCACTTTGTAGCATGTGTCAGAACTTCGTTCCTTTCTAGGCTTAATAATATTCTATTGATGGACATTGAGACTGATTTCATCTTTTGATTATTGTGAATTGTGCTGCAATGAACACATGTGTACACATATTTGTTTTAGTGCCAGTTTTTAATGCTTTTGGCTATATACCTAGGAGCAAAATTGCTGGATCATATGGTAATTCTGTTTAACTTTTTGAGGCCCTGCCAAACTATTTTTCATGATTGCTGAATGAACCGTTTTACATTCCCACCGCCAATGTATGAGGTTTTCATCGATCTGAATTTTGCTGAACTTATTTATCCATATCGGACCTATGCCATTATTTGCAAAATTAAGCTACCAATAAGCACTTGATGGCTGTCCAGTTCATCAAAGAAGATGCTCCCATCACTGATGAACAAGTACTGTTTTAACATAAACACTGGTTGTTATTTTTGCTTATGTTAACAAGTATGATGAAAGTGAAACAACAGAGGTGTATTTTTTTTGCTGAATTGATTAGCTTCCTGTGTTTTTGTTGTCGTTGTTGAGGAATTTAATGAATTCCTACCATTTCTTTCTTTCCTTTTTTTTTTCCCCAACCTCCTAATTTATCCCTCCCCACCCCCCACCTTTTCCCCTTTGATAACCATAAGTTTGTTTTCTAAGTCTGTAAGTCTGTTTCTGTTTTAAATAAATTCAGTTGTATCATTGTTTAGATTCTACATATAAGCGATAGCGTGTGATATTTGTCATTGTCTGGCTTACTTCACTCAGTATGATGATCTCTAGGTCCATCCGTGTTGCTGAAAATGGGATTATTTCATTCTTTTTTTGTGGCTGAGTAATATTCCATTGTATATGTGTATCACATCTTTTTTAAAAATTAATGAATTAATTGGCTGCATTGGGTCTTCGTTGCTGGACATGGGCTTTCTCTAGTTGTGGTAAGTGGGGGCTACTCTTCATTGTGGTGCACAGACTTCTCATTGTGGTGGCTTCTCTTGTTGCAGTGCTCAGCTCTAGGCATGCAGGCTTCAATAGTTTCGGCACACGGGCTCAATAGTTGTGGCTCATGGGCTCTAGAGCGTAGGCTCAATGGTTGTGGTACACGGGCTTAGTTGTTCCACGGCATGTGGGTTCTTCCTGGGGCAGGGATTGAACCCATGTCCTCTGCATTGGCAGGTGGATTCTTAACCACTGCACCACCTAGGAAGTCCCTATCACATCTTCTTTATCCATTCATCTGTTGATGGATGTTTAGGTTGCTTCCATGTCCTGGCTAGTGTAAATAGTGCTGCAGTGAACTTTGGGGTGCATGTAAATATCTTTTCGAATTATGTTTTTCTCCAGATCTATGCCCAGGAGTGTGATTGCTGGATCATGTGGTAGCTCTATTTTTAGTTTTTTGAGGAACCTGCATACTGTTCTCCATAGTGGCTGTACCAGTTTACATTCCCACTAAGAGTATAAGAGGGTTCCCTTTTCTCTACACCCTCTCTAGCATTTATTGTTTGTAGACTTTTTTTTTAAATTAATTTTTATTGGAGTATAGTTGCTTTACAATGTTGTGTTAGTTTCTGCTGTACAGCAAAGTGCATCAGCTGTACATACACATTATCCCCTCGTTTTTGGATTTCCTTCTCATTTAGGTCACCACAGAGCATTGAATAGAGTTCCCTGTGCTATACAGTAGGTTCTCACTAGTTATCTGTTTTATACATAGTAGTGTATATATGTCAATCCCAATCTCCCAATTCATCCCACCCCCGTCTTTGTTTCTGCTTTGCAAATAAATTCATCTGTATCATTTTTCTAGATTCCACATGTAAGCAGTACTATATGACATTGTTTTTCTCTTTCTGACTTACTTCACTCTGTATGGCAGTCTCTGGGTTCATCCACATTTCTGCAAATTGCACAGTTTTGTTCCTTTTTGTGGCTAATATTCCATTGTATATATGTACCGACTCTTCTTTAGCCATTCTTCTGTTGATGGGCTTTAGGTTGCTTCCATGTCCTGGCTAATGTAAATAGTGCTGCAGTGAACATTGGGGTGCGTGTATCTTTTTGAATTATGGTTTTCTCAGGGTATATGCCCAGTAGTGGGATTGCTGGATCATGTGGTAGGTCTATTTTTAGTTTTTTAAGGAACTTCCATACTGTTCTCCGTAGTGGCTGTATCAATTTACATTCCTACCGACAGTGTAAGAAGATTCCCTTTTCTCCACAACCTCACCAGCATTTATTCTTTGTAGATTTTTTTGATAATGGCCATTCTGACTGGTGTGAGGTGATACGTCATTGTAGTTTTGATTTGCATTTTTCTAATAATTAGTGATGTTGGACATCTTTTCATGTGTTTGTTGGCCATATTTATGTCTTCTTTGGAAAAATGTCTGTTTAGGTCTTCTGTCCATTTTATGATTAGGTTGGTTGTTTTGTTGATATTGAGCTGCATGAGCTATTAGTATATTTTGGAGATTAATCTCTTGTTAGTTGCTTGTTTGCAAACATTTTCTCCCATTCTGAGAGTTGTCTTTTCAGCTTGTTTATGGTTTTCTTTGCTATACAAAAGCTTTTAACTTTAATTAGGTCCCATTTGTTTATTTTTGTTTTTATTTTCATTACTCTAGGAGATGGGTCAAAAAAGATCTTGCTGTGATTTATGTCAAAAAGTGTTCTGCCTGTTTTCCTCTAAGAGTTTTATAGTTTCCAGCCTTACATTTAGGTCTTTAGTCCATTTTGAGTTCATTTTTGTGTATGGTGTTAGGGAGTATTCTGTTTATTTATTTGTTTATTTAAGTTGCGCCAGGTCTTGGTTGTGGCGTGCAGGATTTTTAGTTGCAGCATGCAGAGTTCTTAGTTGTGGCATACATGTGGGATCTAGTTCCCTGACCAGGGATTGAACCTGGGCCCCCTGCATTAGGAGCGCAGAGTCTTAGCCACTGGACCATCTGGGAAGTCCTGGTGTTAGGGAGTGTCCTAATTTCATTCTTTTACGTGTAGCTGTCCAGTTTTCCCACCACCACTTATTAAAGAGACTGTCTTTTCTTCATTGTATATTCTTGCCTCCTTTGTCATAGATTAGGTGCATGAGTTTATCTTGGGGCTTTCTATTCTGTTCCATATTGATGTTTCTATTTTTTTGCCAGTACCATACTGTTTTGATTACTGTAGTTTTACAGTAGAGTCTGAAGTCAGACTGATTCCTCCAGCTCAGTTTTTCTTTCTCAAGATCGCTTGGGGTACTCCAGGTTTTTTGTGTTTCCATACAAATTAAAAATTTTTTTGTTCTAGATCTGTACCATTGGTAATTTGCTAGGGATTGCATTGAATCTGTAGATTACCTTGGGTAGTATAGTCATTTTCACAATATTGATTCTTCCAATCCAAGAACGTGGTATATCTTTCCATCTGTTTGTATCATCTTCAATTTCTTTCATTAGCGTCTTACAGTTTTCAGAGTGCAGGTCTTTTGCCTCCTTAGGTAGGTTTATTCTTAGATATTTTATTCTTTTTGTTGCAGTGGTAAATGGGATTGTTTCCTTAATTTCTCTTTCTGATCTTTGGTTGTTATTGTATAGAAATGCAACAGATTTCTGTGTATTAATTTTGTATCCAACAACTTTACTGTATTCATTGATGAACTCTAGTTAATGTTTATTTCTGGTTTTAAATTATTTTCTGGGGAATTCCCTGGCTGTCCAGTGGCTAAGGCTTCTCACTCTCACTGTCAAGGGCCTAGGTTCGATCCCTGGTTGGGAACTAAAATCCCACAAGCCACATGGTGTGGCCATAAGTAAATTAATTAATTAATTAATTAATTTCTGTATTTTCCTCAAAATATGGACCATAAGGTTGACTACTACAGAATTTTCTTGCATTTTGCTTACATCAGGATTTCTCCCTAAAAGATAAAAGAGACCAGAAATCTGGATGACTGATTGTGACAGGAAGTATGTTCTTAAATGCTTCTCATAATTTTTATGTTCTTATATTCTTTCTTTATGGGGTCTTTATTGATCTTTATTTTGTGAAAATGGAAAATATGGTTATTTTGCTGACATTACAATATTTTGATACATCCTCAGTTTTTTTCATTTTTCTATACTGAACCATTTATCTGTGATCTGTGATATGGGGAAGATTTCATATCTCTGATAAACCACTCTTAGTGTTAGTGAATAGTGAGAAAACAAGGAATGTCAAATGGAGTCATTTCTTCTTTGATAGTTGCACAAAGGAAAGAATTCCTGAGGAAAAGGGAATTATACTACACAAAATGTTTCTTGAACATAAAGAGTTTAAAACTCTCTGAGATTCCTAATTTTTATTTAAAAAAATTCATGTTGGAAGGAATTCCCTGATGGTCCAGAGGTTAGGATTCCACACTTTCCACTGTAGGGGGCATGGGTTCGATCCCTGGTTGAACAGCTAAGATTCCTGCAAGCCACAGGTGTGACCAAAAAAAAATTCACATTGGTAACTTTTTTTCTTTTTTTTGAAGTTTTTTTGATGTGGACCATTTTTAAAGTCTTTATTGAATTTGTTACAATATTCCTTCTGTTTTATGCTTTGGTTTTTTGGCTAGGAGGCATGTGGGATCTTAGTTCCCCAACTAGGTATCGAACCTGCACCTGCTGCATTGGAAGGCAATGTCTTAGTCATTGGACCACAAAGGAAGCCCCACATTGGTGATTTTTTAATTTCAGCTTTTATGAGTTCAATGACGACACTTGGTTTTTGGGTTTTGGGGTTTTTTGTTTGTTTGACAATGCTTGTTTTATTCTACCCACTCAAACTCTGTACTTCATTGACTTTCCATCATTAAGTATAATCTCCCTTTTGAGAAACCAAGGAAACTCACCAGAGCCTATTCAGAACTTGCTCCCTAAACTTGGAAAAAAGCCATCAGTGTGACAGTTACCTCTTAGCAAAAGGTCCATATCTTTGTAATTCAGCCACTTTCAGTAAAATCTGTATTGTGGAGAGGAAAACAGGCTATTTCTGTTCTTCTGTTATAGGTTAGGCTATATACCTCCTCTGGTTTGAGCAGAGAGGTCCTTGGATGCCCTAAGTATTTGGGACTCCTTACAAATGCCCTAGGACCAAAACTAGCAATTATATAGTGTTTTCCTGTGGAATATTTTTCTTCTTTTGATTTCAGTTAATGATCGTTCCTAGTTATTGGATTCATTTTCCAAAAGTAGAAGCATATTTCCTCAATTTTTTTGTAGTTCACAATGTAATGGATGCAGACCCAACACTACAAAATATTATTGAAGTATAGTTGATGTATAATGTTGTGTTAATTTCTGCTGTACAGCAAAGTGATGCTTCCCTGCCTTACCTTCCTCCCCTTGGCAACCACAGGTCTGTTCTCTATAGATACAACACATTTTTAAGGTCAATCTGATTATGACATTTTTGCATCACTTTATTAAAAGTCTAGACAACCAGCATAACAAATCGAGTCCTGATCTGTAGCTGATTTCCTTGCTGATTTCCATGTAGAAAATACTCCTATCATGGCTGATTTCAAGTATGATGTCATTGGACATGGAGTAGAGAAGAAACAATGCACATCATTATGTAGTGTTTCTACTATAAAGGTAAAATAGATGTAAATAACCTTAAGAGCATAGATAATAGTAAAATGTAGTAGGAATGAGTTTTCAGTATCTGTTGTCCATGTTTTAATATAATTTATTTACTCATAAGTTTATATAGTTTACTTTTTACTAATGACTATATTTAATGATGGATTTATAAAATTTCTAAAAATGTACCACTTGGCTCAGGAGCCTGTAGAATTTGGCCTCAGCATACTGCTGATCCTTTCTGATGTAATTTCCTACCATTCCCCCTCAGTACTTTATTTCTGACCCTTTAAACTTGCCAAACTTTGTGTCTTAGGGCCTTTGCCCTTCCTATTCCTTATACGCGGTTGTCTTCCCCTCCTAGAGGTTCTTATCCAGGACTCAGTTCTATTGAGTCTTTCTTATGGATGCCTTCCCTTACATCTAGTCTAAGTTAGCTTCCCTCTACCCCATCACCTACTGATTCTTTGTCATTTTACCCCATTTTAGTTTCTTCATAGCTCCTATCATTATCAGAAATGATCTTATTCAGAGCTTCTGAGTTGGTGAACCCATGGAGGTACTAGGAGAATGGCTCTGGGAGAGAACATGAAAGCTCCATGTCCCTTCTTTATGCATCTCTTCCATCTGGCTGTTGCTGAGTTATGTCCTTTTTTTTTTAATTGAAGTGTAGTTGATTTGCCATGTTGTGTTGTTTGTGGTGTATAGCAAAGTGATTTCGGTTATACATATATACTCATATTCTTTTTCATATTTTTTCCATTATAGTTTATCACAGTATATTGAATATAGTTCCCTGTTTTATATAAAAAGACCTTGTTGTTTATTTTATATGTAGTAGTTTGTATCTGCTAATCCCAAATTCCTAATTTATTCCTCCCTCACCCCCTTTCCCCTTTAGTAACCATAAGTTTGTTTTCTATGTCTGAGTCTACTTCTGTTTTGTAAATAAGTTCACTTGTGTCATGTTTTAGATTCCGCATATAAGTGATATCATATGGTATTTGTCTTTCTCTTTCTGACTTATTTCACTTATTATGATAATCTCTAGGTCCATCCATGTTGCCGCACATGGCGTTATTTCATTCTTTTTTATGGCTGAGTAGTATTCTATTGTGTATATATACCACAGCTTCTTTATCCCTTCATCTGTCAATGAACATTTAGGTTACTTCCATGTCTTGGCTACTGTGAATAGTGCTGTTATGAACATTGGGGTGCATGTGTCTTGAATTATAGTTTTCTCCAGAATTATAGTTTTCTCCAGGAGTGGGATTGCTGGATCATATGGCACTGAGTTATATCCTTTTATAATAAACCTGTAATTTGTTGACTAAAAAAAAAAAGGAAAGAAATTTTCTTATTCATGTATTTGTTTGCATGTTAATTGTCCCTTAGTCCACTAGAACATAAGCTCCAGGAGAACAGGGTTCTTATTTCTTGTTCCCCAATGCTTGGAAAGTTGTTGAATGAAGGAATGAATAAAAGATATAAAAATGTCTTACTTAGACAGTGCTTCACAAAAGCTTCTTCTTTACCCTAGTCCTTATTAGGTAGAAGAAATATATATAATCTTGTAGTATTTTGTTTGTTTACATTTAGATTAGTTTCCAGATTCTCTTTGTTCTTGGATCTTAGGTTATATACTACTTAACTTCACCATAGAAGCCATTATTTAGATTATATTAGAAATGAAAGTGTCATGGAAATGTTTATCATTTGTAAGCAAACTTTCTTGATTAGAATTCAAGACAAACCTGCCTCTTGCTGAATTCTGTATTATGACAGATTCTGTAATGGTTGATTGTCATATAGTATATTTTAAGTTAAGAAGAAAAAGTATATCAAAAATTAAGCTTTTGAAAAAAGTTTTATAATTTAATATTTGGGAGGGTTTTTTTTTTAACGTAAAAAGAACCCTGAAGGCAAAATTGACATTTAATTGAGAAATTGGCTTCGCTAACAGCTCAAAAGTGCTTTTCATCAGTACATCTCTGTAAAGACTGGGTGTAGTGGCAAATTACAAGAAAATTGTAATTGCCCCTTTCTCTTTTGCTGAATTACTTTTTAATGATGATAAATTATCAAACCAGAGTATATTTTAACTTTTGGTGACTAGTGCAGAAAGTATTGAACAGATTTATTCCCAACCAAAATAAAGCCTTTGAAGAATTGGAAATAGAACCCTGCATTTTAAGGTTTTTTGTTTTTTTGTTCTTTTTTTTCTGTAATGGACTCTGCTTTTTGGTTGCCATTTATTATTTTAAATACCAAGCCTAATATTATTATCTCTTCTGTATTTAGGTTCGACTAGTGATAGTGGATGGTATTGCTTTTCCTTTTCGTCATGACCTAGATGACCTATCCCTTCGTACTCGATTACTAAATGGCCTAGCCCAGCAAATGATCAGCCTTGCAAATAACCACAGATTAGCTGTAAGTATTATTAGTAAAAAGAGTTTTATTATAAAGTCAAGATTATATAAAATGTTAAAGTCTAGAAATAGCAAGAATAGAATCCCTGGCAGTCCAGTGATTAGGATTCGTGCTTCCACTGCAGGGGCACAGATTTGATCCCTGGTTGGGGAACTAAGGTCCTGCATGCCGTGCAGCATGGCCAAAAAAAGTAAATAAATAAAAATTTAAAAATAAAATGTTAAAGTCTAGAAATAGCAAGAATAGAATTTGCCTGACTTAAAGCAAATAATATATACAGTTCTGAATGTAGTTTTGGTTTGGTTTGGTTTCTATAAAGAAATTAAATCCAGTTGTAAGTGTTGTATATCGGTTTTCCTGGAAAATAAAAAGCATAATCAAGATGCCATATTATAAAAATGGACTTTGATAAAGAAATGCCATGTTTGGTAATTGCATTGTTTTTCTTTTTTTAAAGGATAGTCATTTTTTTTAACTATGTATGTATGTATGTATGTATTTATTGGCTACGTTGGGTCTTTGTTGCTGCGCGTGGGCTTTCTTGAGTTGCAGCAAGTGGGGGCTACTCTTCGTTGTGGTGTGTGGGCTCCTCATTGTGGTGGCTTCTCTTATTGCCGAGCACGGGCTCTAGGAGCATGGGCTTCAGTAGTTGCAGCACGTGGGCTCAGTAGTTGTGGTGCACAGGCTTAGTTGCTCCATGGCATGTGGTATCTTACTGGGGTAGAGATCAAACCCATGTCCCCTGCATTGGCAGGTGGATTCTTAACCACCGCACCACCTAGGAAGTCCTGCATTGTTTTCTTTGTAATATACTTGATGTTTTTCAGGTAAGCTCTTCCAACATCCCCATTTTTCTTTTACTCTTGAGCCTTTGATTATTACATAGTATGTAATCACGGACTCAGATGGATAGGAAAATTACATAGTGTAAACAACCTAGATATTCAGAGGTGGAGCTAACTCTTTTAGATTTGTAATGTGAGGAGAGGGGTAAAGATAATGTCAGAAGTAAAGAGATAAAAGGAGTGAGGTAGGGAATTCCCTGATGGTCCAGTGGTTAGAAATCTGCATTTGCACTGCAGGGGGCACAGGTTCGATCCCTGGTCAGGGAACTAAGATGCTGCAAACCAAGCAGCACGGCCAAAAAAAAGGAGTGAGGTAAAAACTGTTTTTTATTGCCTTTACACTTCCCTGTCTGCAATCTCATCCTACCACTGACACAAATATACACACTTGTCTGGGAAGGAGATGGGAGAAGGTCAAGCTGCTTACCGTGGTTTCCTTGTCTTTACCATTAGCTTTGTCCTTGGCACAAAGCTGTAATACATCATTTGTAAATAACTCCTCAATAAAATCATTTCAAAACATACATTTTTTCTTTTGAGTTTTTAGATTTTTTTTTTTTGCCATTTGCTGAGAACATAGTGTCCTGTCTTTGAATTATTTGTCATTAGTTTGTAATTTAGCATTCTGTTAATATCAGTGGAGTCCCCAGTAGGGGGCACTCAAGCCTAATGGGTTGCATAGTTCCTTAGGTTTTTGTTTTTTAACAGAAATAGGGAGTTCCTTGGTTGCCTAGTGGTTAGGATTTCAGGCTTTCACTGCCGTGGCCTGGGTTCAGTCCCTGGTTGGAGAGCTGAGATCTGGCAAGCTGCACTGCATGGCACAGCCAAAAAAAAAAAAACAGGAAACAACAACATGGAGTATACTGTGCAGTGTTTAAGAAGAGTAATGTAGGGAACTTCCTAGGTGGCGCAGTGGGTAAGAATCTGCCTGCCAGTGCAGGGGACACGGGTTTGATCCCTGCCACAGGAAGATACCACATGCCCGGAGCAGCTAAGCCCGTGCACCGCAACTACTGAGCCTGTGCTCTAGAGCCCATGTGCCACAACTGTTGAGCCTGCGCTCTAGAGCCCGTGAGCCACAACTGTTGAGCCCATGTGCCGCAACTACTGAAGCCTGCATGCTTAGAGCCCATGCTCTGCAACAAGAGAGGCCACCGCATTGAGAAGCCCGTGCACCACAACGAAGAGTAGCCACTGCTCGCTGCAACTAGAGAAAGCCCATGTGCAGCAATAAAGACCCAACACAACCAAATAAATAAATAAATAAATTTATTTAAAAAAAAGAGTAATGTAAATATATACTTAATAACGTGGAACAAGATATATCCAGATATATGAGTAAGTGAAAATATTCAGCTTGCATAACAGTATATTTAGTGTGTCCCAATTTTTGAGGAAAATAGAAGTTATATATGTGCATTTATATTTATATATATATGAAGAAAAAGATCTGAAAGGACCAAAACATTTATAGTGGCTACTCCTAGATAGGACTTTGTGGATTGAGAGCATACTTTCTCCTCTTTATAATTTCTTTGCTTGATGTTTAATTTCCCAGTTAGCATCTTTAGAAGAATGTATGACCTTTGCTAATAAGTACATTTTACAATTTTAAGTTATATTTGCTTCCTATAAAAGTTTTAAGCAATCAAAAGTATAGAAAGTAAGCAGTTATATTATCTGTTACCCAGACATGATTATTGCTGTTTGGTGTATATGTTTTTCCAAACTTACTCTATGCAAACATAAACATTTTTTTTTAAATGAAATCATACTATGCACACTGTTAGGCAAAGCAGTTTTTTGTTTTTTACTTAACATATCGTGAGGCTCTTCCCATACATGCTACTTTATAAGTGTACCTTACCTTAACATCTACATAGTGTTCTTTTTTTAAAAAATTTTTTTAATTTTTAAAATTTGTTTATTGGCTGCGTTGGGTCTTTGTTGCTGCACACAGGCTTTCTCTAGTTGCTGCACACAGGCTTTCTCTAGTTGCTGCGAGCGGGAGCTACTCTTCGTTGCGGTGCACAGGCTCCTCATTGCCGTGGCTTCCCTTGATGCGGAGCACGGGCTCTAGGTGTGTGGGCTTCTGTAGTTGCAGCACATGGGCTCAATAGTTGTGTCTCATGGGCTCTAGAGCACAGGCTCAGTAGTTGTGGCGCTTGGGCTTAGTTGTTCCGAGGCATGTAGGATCTTCCCGGACCAGGGCTCAAACCCATGTCCCCTACATTGGCAGGCGGATTCTTAACCACTGCGCCACCTAGGAAGTCCTCTACATAGTATTCTATTGTATGGTTGTGGCATAGTTTTTTAACTACCTCTCTTTCTGTTGATTGTCTTTAAAGTTGGCTCCAGTGTTTCACCATGTAAAACATATAAAAATATATTTTTCTGAACTCTTTGAAAAGAATTGCATTCATCATATCCTTTTATCTGATAATATTTCAGTGTATATTTCCTAAGAACAAGAATATTCTTATATGTATTGACAGTATAGTTACCAAATTTAGGAATTTAATATTGATATAGCACTTTAACATATAATCCATATTCCTGTTCTGTCGATTATCCCAATGGTGTTCTTCACAGCAAAGTTTTCCCCAGTTCATTTTGGCAATGGGAATGCATATTGCTTTTAGTTGTTGTATCTCTTTAGTTCCGTTTCTTTGCTTTCATGACATTGCTGTATTTTGAAGAATAGAAGCCACTAATTTTAGAGAATAACTTTTAATGTGGGGTTTCTGTGGACTTCCCTGGAGGTCCAGTGGTTAAGTCTCTGCTCTCCCAACGCAGGGGGCACAGATTTGAGCCCTGGTCGAGAAACTAAGATCCCACATGCTGCATTCTGTGGCCAAAAAAAAAAAGAAAAAAGTTCCAATTTTGAGTTTCTGTGATGTTTCCTCTTGATTAGATTCTAGTTATACTTTTTTTTTCTAAAATAGAAGATAGTTTTTTTCGGAGGTGTAGTTGATTTACAATATTATATTAGTTTCATGCATATAATGTGCATGAGAATTCTTGTTTTCCCACATCTTTACCAATTTTGAGTCTTTTAAGTCTTTGTAGACTCACATGGAGAGTCCTTTTAGAGATGAATTTATTTGATTATTATCAGAAAAAAATTAACAGCTCTATTAGATATAATTAACATGCAATAAAATTCACCCTTTTAAAGCGTAGTTCAGTGCTTTTTAGTATTATTCAGACAGTTGTGCAACCATCATAGCTATCTAATTTTATTTTATTTTTGTCTTTCATTTTTTTTTTTTTAATTTATTTTTGGGGGGTACATCAAGTTCAATCATCTGTTTTTATACACATATCCCCATATTCCCTCCCTCCCTTGACTCCCCCCCACCCTCCCTCGACTCCCCCCACCCTCCCCATCCCAGCTCTCTAAGGCATCTTCCATCCTTGACTTGAACTCCCTTTGTTATACAGCAACTTTCCACTGGCTATCTATTGTACAGTTGGTAGCATATATATGTCTGTGCTACTCTCACTTCGTCTCAGCTTCCCCTTCACCCCCCACCCCCTCAAACCTCAAGTTCTCCAGTCCATTCTCTGCATCTTTGTCCTTGTTCTTGTCTTGTCACTGAGTTCATCAGTACTATTTTTAGATTCCGTATATGTGAGTTAGCATACAATATTTGTCTTTCTCTTTCTGACTTCACTCTGTATGACAGACTCCAGGTCTATCCACCTCATTACATATAGCTCCATCTCCTCCCTTTTTATAGCTGAGTAATATTCCATTGTATATATATGGCTATCTAATTTTAGAACATTTCCATCACCCCCAAAAGAAGTCCCTGACCCATTAACCATCATTCCCCATTGTACCCTCCCTTCAGCCACTAACAACCACTAGTCTGCTTTCTATGTATTTGTCTTTTTTGGATATTTTATATTAATAGAATCATACAGTAAATGGTCTTTTATGTCTGGCTTCTTTCAGTTAGCATAATGTTTTCAAGATTCATCCATGTTGTAGCATGTATCCATATCCTTTTTATGACTGAATAATTTTGCATTTTATTAATATAGCACATTTTGTTTATCTGTTCATCCACTGAAGGACATTTGGGCAGAAGAAGTATTTTTAAAGCAGTGAAGTTCATAATTTTAAAGTGATTATTACTTCACTATTTTAAGGCTCATTCTTTTTTATTTTTGTATTTGGCTGTGCTGCACAGCTTGCAGGATCTCAGTTCCCCAACCAGGGATTGAGCCCTGGGCCACAGCAATGAAAGCCCGGAATCCTAATCACTAGTCCACCAGGGTTCGAACTCCTAAGACTTATTCTTTAGGAGTTTGGAGTAATCACACAGTAATTTTTATTTATATCATGGTAAACCCAACATTTTTGTAGAAGTAGTGTTAATTATTTTATAAATATTTGCTAATAATGCAAATTTTGATTTTGGAATGTTGAACAACTGGTAAGCCAGTATGTCTATTTACAGTTTCCTCAAGATATGTAATGGATAATGTGTAAGATGTGTAATATTCTCTAAATCAATGCTGTCTGATAGAACTTTCTGCAAAGATGAAAATACTCAGTCTGATATAGTAGTTGCATGGCTGTTGAGCACTTGAAATGTGGCTAATGCTGTGGAGGAACTGAATTTTTAGTTTTAATTAATTTAGTTTTAAAAAGCTATATGTGGCTAATGGCTGCAGAATTGAATAGTGCACCTTTAACCAAAAAGTGTTGATATAAGTAAATATCTCAGTTGCTAAAGATTAAACACTTGGTAGTGTGTACAGTGAAGAGTATTATTCAGCATGTTGTGGTGTTGCAGAAATCAGTCCATCAAGAAACCAAGCACTACAGGAGGGTTGGAGAACTCAGGTTTATTAAGCGTTGGAGAACTCAGGTTTATTAAGCCGGCAGCACCAGATGAGCTAACGCTCCAAAGTTCTGGGCCCTGAACTCAGGGTGAGCTTTACTTTTATAGTGCAGATGTTTACAGAGCATGGAAGTTTCCAAACAGAAACTTACAAGAGCAGGTGCAGAACATTCCATTTTTTAGCAAAACATCTTAAAGTTACATTGAATTGTTAGGTCATCCTGTTTTTCTGTTTTTCTCAGGCGCAGCAAGCATATTTCACAAAAGCAAAACAAGCATGGAGTTGTTTTTAGCTGAGTGTAAGTTTCTAACTTTCCTCTTCAGTGGATACCAGTTAGGCATATATTTCAGTTAATTACCAATTTAAATTCCTACTTAACTTGTTCTGAGATACCTGGAGTAAGGTAACAACCACTGTGGCACTTAATGGGAGAGGAACTAGAAGAAACTGCTGTCATCCAGTTTGTGCCTGATTGAGATCTAGATGGATCACAGATTTCCCCTTTGTAGATAAACAAAAATTTTAGGATGTTAACCACTGTGGTGGGAACAGCCAGACAGCCGTTTCTTTCTCTGTTTTCTTAAGAAATTGAGAATTTCTTAGAGTAGGTATCTTTTCTTATTGCTTTTCTTAGAAGTTCTTTATCAATTTCAGCTTGCAGTAGTGTCTGTCTTATTTCTGGAGAGAAGATCTGTATTGGAACAATATTTAACATAACTGTTTCTGGAGAATTTTGTATCAGAAGGTGCCAGATAATCTGACTTTCACTGTATTAAGTTAGCCTTAAACACTTTCTTTTTCTCTGCTTTAAAATTACTATCTTTCAGAACTTGCCTGGTGGTCCCGTGGTTAAGACTCGGTACTTCCACTGCAGGGGGCACAGATTCTATCCCTGACTGGGGAATTAAGATCCTTCATGCTGCGTGGCACGGCCAAAAAATAAATAAATAAAATAAAATTACTGTCTTTCTAAACATGGAATCTTTTCTGTAGGCCACTATTTAATCAAAAAGAATTAGCAATATTTAAGCCTTGAGGCCATCTGTGAGTAAGGCAACACCCATATCTCTATTACCAGCGGATTAGTATAGTCATAATTTAGGGTCATTTGGTCTGTTACTGGATTTTACTTTTTCCCAGTTCTTCCACTTAAACTGTGCTCTCTTTATGCTTTTAGGTCTCTTCTCATAATTCTTTGCCTCAGTTTCTTTTTTTTTTCTGTAAAATCATAAATGGTATCTCTTCTAAAAGTATAAACATTGAGTTATTTATTAAGGATTTTATATTCCTTTGTATAAATATATTCTAGAGAGGTAACAGTGGTAAAGAACACAGACTCCCATGTTTTCATTGCTCCTAGTTATGAAGTTTTTACACATGGTCTCTTTAGACCTTTATGTGTTATCTACTATATTTTTATTCTTCCATTATCACAATAAGAGATTCTTTGTTGAGCTCCCCTGGTGGTGCAGTGGTTAAGAATCCACCTGCCAATGCAGGGGACATGGGTTCAAGCCCTGGTCCGGGAAGATCCCACATGCTATGGAGCAACTAAGCCCATGTGCCACAACTACTGAGCCTGCACTCTAGAGCCCGTGAGCCACAACTACTGAGCCCACGGGCTGCAACTACTGAAGCCCACGTGCCTAGAGCCTGTGCTCTGCAACAAGAGAAGCCACCGCAATGAGAAGCCCTCGCACTGCAACAAAGAGTAGCCTCTGCTCTCTGCAACTAGAGAAAGCTCTTGCAGCAGCAATGAAGACCCAGCACAGCCAAAAGAAAAAAAAGACGAACTTCTTTGTTGTAGTCTGTTAAAAAATGTTTTATATTCAGTAGAATCATGTATTCAGATAATTTTACTCATTTTTATGGGTAAATCTAAAAAAATGTATCAGAAAAGTTTTTATTACCTACATATGTCTTTCTTTAAATTAGATTATATTCAGAATACTAAAATCATTTGACTGTTTACTTGATAATTTTTTGGGGGGGAGACACTTAATTTTCTCACATTTTGCTCTTGTAGGTAATTTTAACCAATCAGATGACAACAAAGATTGATAGAAATCAGGCCTTGCTGGTTCCTGCACTGGGTAGGCAATTAATGAAATAAACATTTTTAGTTAAATACATTTTTTCTACCTCTTTCATTTGATGCTTGTTGAGTACTGTAAGTTCCATGAAAGCAAAGACTCTGTCTTACTCACTAATAAATCTTTGCACAGTGCCCTTAGATACTGACTCATCCTTTCAGTTTCACTTATTGAGCATCTACTCTGTGGCCACTCTTGTGTCAGGTACTTAGCATATAAACTTAGCATATAAGTATTCATAAGATGACACTTGCCCTCAGGAAGCGCACAGTCTAAGCAGGAGGAGGGGTGACTATTTAAATACAAATCACACTATAATGAATAGGCTTATGACTCTGTTTCTTACCTTACTCGTGGTTTTGTTAGAACACAGCGCTTCAAGATTTATTTCTACTAAAATCTTTAAGAATATTCTGTCAGAGTTTTTGCTTTTCTTCTGATGATCAGAAATGCATTAGTAAGCCTGATGATAGGGAAGGCTGACAAATATGTTGACTCAAACTATAAAATTTTCTACAAGCAAAGGGAGGATGGTGATAATGATCTGCAGTATTTCCACAGATAGGTAAAAATCTGTTAATCTCAACATGTACCAGGCTTTTTGAAACCAAATATACTTTCATTATGTTAAATTAAGTTAAGTAAAACTGTATTTGGTCAGAGGCTTCTGAGAGACTTATCACCTGGTCAGTTATCATGTTCTTTCTCCTTCAGGGGAAAGTTGGGGACATGCTGCTACAATACGGCTAATCTTGCATTGGGACCAAAAGCAAAGGTCAGTATAGAAACAAGTTAATAATTCTGAATATTGGGTTAATTACAGTGAACATTTATCCGTTTCTTAGAGCTAGTCCAGTGAATGAGATCTACAGTGCCCCATGGACTTAAAGCTTTTGTTGCCTTCATCACCTAGAGCAGACACAGAAACATGTTGTTATACTGCACATTTAGCTACGTAGGAAATTCTTTGGAGTATTTAAATGATGGGGTGCACCTGAAATGAGTAGGTGGCCAAAGAAAGCTACCTTCTAAAGCTCTTTGAAATCAAGTACCATTTATTAACCATGCAGAGGGAGGTGGGTACTCTGTGTTCTTGGAAGGGATTGAAAGAAAAGTAAAATCAGGACAAAAGAAAAACTTTTGAGGTTAACTTTAGGACTAATTCATGTGGAAAATAGGATGGTTTTTCTTAGTTTCTTAATATATTGTATGAAATTGTGTCTATTTTTATTTTCTTTTATATTTTCCTATCCTACTTTTATTATTCAGTTACTTTTACTTGCCTTTCACAAGTATTGTTCTTTAAAATAAAACTGTGGCAGCATGAAACCTTTGTATTTGTTTTTAAAGCTGCTGAGCAAGTGAACAAACCAGCTTTCATTTTCTTTAAAATAGGCGATTGAAAGCTGCAGAGTCTTTTATTCTACACTTCTAGAAATGTCAGATTTATGCCAGCCTCTATGCTTTGAAGTTAATTGGTATAACCTAAGGAACTTGGTTTGGAAATATGCCAATAAAATGGGGAAATTTAGACGGCATGTGGGCAAAGATGGAAAAAGGATTGCTTAAACACGTATTGGGTCTGGTCAGAGATATTGTCTATTTCTTTATCTGCATTTCTTCATTCTTGTACAAAGTGAAAAAAATCAAGCCTGACCAAGTTAGGCTTTACTGACCCTGAGCTCATAGCAGACCCGATTACATTTATATACATCTTTTGTAACTAGTTCATGCAGTTTGTGTCTCATTTAAAGCTGACATTTCCAAAGACCTCAGGTAACTTTCTCCCC
The DNA here is from genome assembly GCF_030028045.1 of Hippopotamus amphibius kiboko. Taxonomy (NCBI): domain Eukaryota; kingdom Metazoa; phylum Chordata; class Mammalia; order Artiodactyla; family Hippopotamidae; genus Hippopotamus; species Hippopotamus amphibius. The sequence goes on along the minus strand of NC_080202.1, from coordinate 25,609,327 downwards.
CCATAATACATAATGCTTTACAATTGACTCCCATCCCCCCAGTGCTCTAAATAAGTCATTGTATGCTGGATTCACAAAGCACTTCTTTTCTCAGCAACAAACCCTATTGTAAAGATTTGGCAGTGGTTCTCCAGATTAAAGTCTTTTGAACATATTGCTTATATTTTCCCAGATTTAGGTTTTCTGTAAAGTACATCCCACTATTTAAATGTTCTTAGATAGTCCCCTTGAGCTAGTTAGTATACAGTCGTAGTCTTCCACTTTTATTCTAGTATTGAATACTTACTAACAGAATATGTCTAAGAAGTGAGAGAAATAATAGAAACAGAGAAAGATGTTTCTTTCATCTCTTTATGCACTCACCCAAAGGAGGAGTTTGCCTTTGTCAAATTCTAGAAGTTAGCACTGGTTAGGTACCCATGAGATGAGAAAATCATGCTTACTTTCTTAAAAGTTAACCATTTTATGACTGCAGCTTCTTACTGATTCTTCCCAAGAAATTATAGAGTAGTGTAGAACACTGACATTGACTAGATAGATTTAGGGAAAATGTACTATTCTATGCATTTTTACCTATATCCCATGCTATCATTTTAATAAGTGCTTGCTTGTGCTAGGTATTTAACTGGGCACCTTATATACAACATTTCATATAATCCCTTCAATAACTTTTTTTTTTTAATTTAAGTATAGTTGATATACAATATTATGTAAGTTACAGGTGTACAATATAGTGATTCACAATTTTTAAAGGTTATGCTCCATTTATAATTATTATAAAATATTACTATATTTGCTGTGTTATACAGTGTATCCTTGTAGTTTGTTTTATATGTAATAGTTTGTACCTCTTAATCTCCTACTCCTGTATTGCCCCTCTTCCTCTCCCCACTGGTAACCACTAATTTGTTCTCTGTATCCATGAGTCTTTCAATAACCTTTTGAAGCCTCTATAGCTATTATCATTAACAGTGAGAAGACCAAGGCCCAGAAAAATTAAAAGGTAGTAAATAATAGCTACCATTTTTTGAACATTTTATTAGCTGTTCTTTATTGTGCTAAGTGCTCTGTGTGTGTGTGTGTGTGTGTAATTTCATATTATTTTCCAAATAACTCTATGAAATAGGTAGTTGTATCCACATTTTATAGCTGACTTTATAATAGTCCATTCCTTTTCTCCTATACTTTTTCTAGAATGTAATTATATTATTGCATTGATTGCCAGTGAATCTGAAGGTATAGCTCTTATCCTCCTTTTTAGGTAAAACCTTTTTCTCCAAACTGCTTTTTTTTATAAGCTGTGGATATATGATAAGTAACGTGCAAACTTTATTATAATCAGAATAAGTAGACCTCATTTAATAAAATCAACATAGTTTTGTTCTTCATTGTTTGAAATCAAGGTATCTTTAAGTTATTTAAGTTGCATGAAATCTTGTATGCATTCTAAAATTTAGTTTATCTTGAAAAGATGGAAATAGAAATTCATGCTGGGGGAAAATAGTTATAAAAATGAACACTTCTCGTTTAAACAGAAAACTAAAAACCTTGACTAGTTAAATTTATATTGAGAATTGAAATAAAGTGTCCCATCTCATGCCCTAGTCCCCATTCTGCACTAGAAACACCTGATTTTTACCTTTTGACTAATAATGGAATAACATTCCAGCAGTTATTAAAAGAAATACTTTTGTCTCTATCCTGTATATTATGTGGGTTTTCCTCCAATTTGCATATTCATGATAGTACGAGGCCAAGATTGTTCAGAATTATACCACTCTTTGCCAAGAAGATCTGGTGGTGGAGTGGAGTAATATATCAACACCCCCACACAGTGTTTCATGTGTGTCTCAGCTTTAGAGCACAAATTGTGCTTCTGTCTTGTTTCTTCCTGACCTAAACTGTGTAGTTCAGCCATATGTTAAGCTTCATCTCAGCTGGGGCCATGAGCCAAGTGATTCTTTGGCTTAGTCTTGTTTGAGATGCAGACATGAAATATAAATTTTATTTTTACCTGAAATTTGAGGAAGATTTTCAACCTGAATACTTAATGCCCATTTGACTTTAGGATTATTAGTAAACATGTGAAAGCTTCTTAAAATCTTATTTACTTTTTAAATTCTCAGAAAAGTTGGATGTACTGGGTACCTTTTTGGACATATGGTAATATGAGGTAATTTAGATACTAATTTTTCAGAAGATTAGCTAATTTCTGTTTTATTGGATCAAAAAGAGTGTGCTTTTTTGTTTTAATAACGTGGGTTTAAATACACCATGCCTCTATTTTTTCTGTTTTATTTTGCATTAAAGATAGACTGTCAGCCCTAAAGCATTGTAAAAGTTGATGACTTCACTCCCTAATGCAATTATTCTTGTATTACATATTACTTAGCAGTTATTTTATTTGTGCATACAGTTACTATTACAAAGATAAGGCATTTTGGATTCTTCTGTTTTCATCCTGAAAGAACAAACCTAAGAGCCAATGGATGATGGTCTCTGATTGCTTCTGTTTTGAGTTGTGACTGAGTATGGGGGCAATTTCAAAATTAAGAGAGTAACAGTTCATAAACCAAGATATCCTTTTTGAATTATTGTTGAAAACAAATCAACATTATATTATATTTAGATAAATGGTCCTTTTAACTCTGAGAGTCTATGATTTTTCTCTAAGTTAGAAAACTCATTTTGTATGGTTATATCAGTTTTTAAAAATTGTGGTAAAGTAGGGAGTTTCCTGGCAGTCCAGTGGTTAGGACTCTGCACTTCCACTGCAGGGGGCATGGATGCGATCCCTAGTTGGGTAACTAAGATCCCGCATGCTGCGTGATATGGGCAAAAAAAAAAATTTGTGGTGAAGTATACATAACATAAAATTTACCATATTAGCCATGTAAGGATTCTGGGGCATGAATTGCATTCGTATTATTGCACAGTCATCATCACCATCCACCTCCAGAACTTTTTCATCTTCCCAAACCGAAACTCCATGCTTATTAAATACTAACTCCCCATCCTCCCCTCCTGTCAGCCTCTGGCAACCACCATTCTACCTTCTGTCTCTATGAATTTGACTACTCTAGGCACCTCATATAAGTGGAAGCATACAATATTGGTCCTATTGTGACTGGCTTTATTTGACTTAGTGTAACGTCTTCAAGGTTCATTGTAGCATATGTCAGAATTTCTTTTCTTTTTAAGACTGAGTAATATTCCATGATATGTATATACCACCTTTTGTTTATCTATTCATCTGTCAGACACTTGGGCTGCTTCTACCTTTTAGCTATTGTAAATAAGTTATGTCAGTTTTAAAGTAATTTTTAAAAGGAACTTAAAAAGTTTTTGCTTAGGAACTTCCCTGGTGGTTCAGTGATTTAAGACTCCACACTTCCACTGCAGGCAGTGCAGGTTCAATCCCTGGTCGGGGAACTAAGATCCCACATGCCACATGGTGCAGCCAAAAAAAAAAAAGTTTTTGCTTATACAGTTGACCTGTGAACAACAAGGATTTGAATTGTGTGGGTCCACTTATAGGCAGATTTTTCGCGATAAATATAGTATCTGTATTTTCATTTTACAGATCTTTAAATGCAAGGAAAAGTTTTTTGTGTTCAATTAGAGATCACAATAGGTGGAATTAAAAGAACTAGGGTTTGAGTCCTGATTCTATCTAAACTGTGTCACCTTCCTGCCCTTGGGTGACTCATTTATCAATTCCTTCATTTTTGAAGCAGTGTGTTCAGATTTTGGACTGTGAGGGGATCGGTGCCCCTAACCCCTGCATTGTTCAAGGGTCAGCTGTATTTGTTGCTCTTATGGTATTTGAGCATAGTTAATAACAGTTTACAATTTTATTTCTCAACTACTTTCAGCTTTCAGTTTTATATTATTTACTTTGTAGGGTACACAATAAAATCATACCTAAACAGACCTTGTCCTGTTACGACAGTGATTTTTCTGAACATAATAATTTCGAAAGATTGTGTTTTCCTAGATTATTTGTATTAGTAAAATATGAGTATGTGTTCCTCATTTATATACCAAGAAATTGTCTTAATATTTCCATTATAACACATAAAAAAAGACACAATTACTGTAGAAAGTTTGAAAGATGTAGATAACCAAACAAAAAGATAACTTTTACCTTGTAACAGCAACTTAAACAATATTTATTTATTTATTTATTTATTTTGGCTGTGCCTGGTCTTAGTTGCAGCACTTGGGATCTTCATCGCAGCATACAGGATCTTTTTAGTTGCAGCATGTGGACTCCTTAGTTGTGGCATGAGGACTTCTTAGTTGCAGCATGCATGCGGGATCTAGTTCCCCGACCAGGGATTGAACCCAGGCCCCCTTCACTGGGAGCTCAGAGTCTTACTCACTGGACCACCAGGGAAGTCCCTTTGATTGTAGTCTTTTAGTAATTGTTCTATATAATGTATATATACAAATTTACTTATAAATATGAGATCATACAGTTTTAAGTTATACTTCATATATTATTAATATTTTCCTATCTCATTAAACATTTTCTTCCACTTTATTTTCTTAAGTGTAAATAGTATCTTGTCATGTATAGAATAATTTATTTGAATCAGTCATTTGGCCTTTTAGTTTAACAATTTCACTTATGTAAACAATTCTATTGTTATTGTATGTAATAATTATTACATGTATACATATGGCTATTGTTTTAAGGGAGTATTTTTGATATTTCTTTGCTTTCTGTGTTCTTAGAGAACAAAATAATAGATTTATAGTAAAAAGTTATAAATTTAAATTACAAAATCAGTCATGTGTTTGTGTATATTTATTCTTTTTCTCTAAGCAGGTTGGCAACGTTGTACAAATCGCCAAGCCAGAAGGAATCTACAGTACTATTTCAAATCACAGTCAGTATTATTTGATTAGAGTGGGATTTTGGTGTTAGTGGGCAGTAATTATCTGAAGAGAGCATTTACAAATTGCTTCTGTTAACTTCTGTAGGCAGCAAGCATATTTGAGGACAGCTTTTGATGCTTAGAACATTATCCCCAAAATAGTAATATATATAAAGAATACTCTAGTCACAAACGAACTGAAATTTATTCTTAAGAACAGAGGAAATACTTATTTGTAGGGTAGTGTGTTCCATGCCATGTGTGATATCAGGATATTAAAGATTTTAAAAGTAAAAGTTGTTAAAGATTTTCAGAAAAGAAAAAATACTAATGTTACTCATTTTGATCTGCATATATTATAGATCTATCATAGCCATCAAATATATCCCACTTTTTTCTTTTTTTTCTTTGAAGTGTAGTTGATATATAGTATTATATAAGTTACAGGTGTACATTATAGTGACTCACAATTTTTAAAGGTTATACTCCATTTGTAGTTATTATAAAATATTGGCTCTATTCCCTGTGTTGTACAATATATCCTTGTAGCTTGTTTTATACATAGTATTGTAGTTTGTACCTCTTAATCCCCTACCCCATTATAGCCCCTCCCTACTTTCTTCTTTCCACTGGTGACCACTAGTTTATTCTCTATATCTGTGAGTCTGCTTCCTTTTTGTTATATTCACTAGTTTGTTGTTATTTTTTAAATTCCACATATAAGTGAAATATATCCCACTTTAAAGTGCTAATTTTCCAGTAATTTTACATAATAGAAAATACATTTTTGGCTAAAATAATGCATATTTATCGATAGTATTGAATCAGATATATTTTTGGCAACTCATTTTTTAAGGACAAAAGCAGAAATAGATTCTGAAACTGAATTATCTACTTAGTCTTTGCGCTGCCCAGGTGCATTTAAAGTATCCTAATTGGGACACTTTATTTTAGAGTATTTAATTGTGAAAATATTTCTACAGTATCTAAGTAATTAGTGCCTGTTACTTCCTTCACCTCTTCCAGTAGAGCCACCATAAAGTTTGTTAGGATTGACTTTTAGAGACTATTTCGATAATGCAGTATTATTTCTGTGTATGTGTGTGCATAAGTAAATACATACACATACTCCAGATAAAAAAATACTCCAGTACAGCCCTGGCTCAGACACCTATCTTTGAGGTTTAATCCTCTTCATTCACAGTGATTGATAACTTCTATTACAAGAATAAAGTAGCTCTTTTATCAATTACTTTAAAATATTTGGAAGGCCAATTGTTATTTTAGAGATTCTTAAAGCATGCTTATATATTTTTTCATCTTCTGCAGCCTCAGGGATTTAGAGATGCTGTTGTTGCTACTGCATGCTCACTGCAAACAGAGGGTTCATTGAATTCCCGGAAGCGGTCATGGGACTCAGAGGAAGAACAGGAATCCAAAGACTAGTCTCAAAGTGTACATATGTATTGATCCTGTGAGATATGCAATGCTTATAAGTTGTAGACTCGTTACTTTAGAATATAACCACACTGTGGTGTGACTGAATCAGGTCTGTATTAAGTGAATGGTGAATGAATGAATGAGGTCTATATTAAGTGAAAACACTTAACAAATATGATTCTCTGAAAGCGTTTTTCAGAACTAAGCAGTGTTCTACAGTTATATTTAACCCTGTTTTTATTTTTAGTAACATTCAGTAGAGATGATACAGGTATTTTGCAGATGTGGAAAACTGATCTCATGTGGCCAATCTGAATTTAATATTCAGACTCTTTTTTCCTCCTTTCTTTGCCAGTTGCCTAGACATTTCTAGGAAGAAAAGATTTTTTTTTCACATTCCTATTGTGCTCTCCTCTTTAAATGTAGCTTTGATAATTCTTAAAAATGACCTGTTTCTAGTATGAAGAAAAGCCAGCACCATGAGTCAGCATATTCAGTGTATGGGTAGGATACAAATTTTAGATGAGCAATCTGATTTTAGTGACCCCAGTCCTAAAATCTGTCATTTGTTCATTTTTTAATGTTATTTTGTAAAGTTGAAGGACTTTCGAGTTGTTATCCCATGTAGAACATTGACTAGAACATATATCTTCCAGAATAGTCACCGCTGATAAGCTCACAGTCATTTATTTCTATAGTTTTGAAACATGGTGTGATCCAGTTTTAGGTGTATTGACATTTTCCTTTGAATAATCTTAACACTGCTTGAATAAAGTAAAAATTTGGATTCTTGAGTGGTTTCAAAATCTAATAGTGTTTTGGGCAATGAAACTGGGACATTTGTAGTGACATGGATGGACCCAGAGACTGTCATACAGAGTGAAGTGAGTCCAAAAGAGAAGAACAAATATCGTATATTAACACATATATAGAAAAATTGTACAAATCAACAGGTTTGCAAGGCTGAAACAGAGACACAGATGTAGAGAACAAACATATGGACACCAAGTGGGGAAAGTGGGGAGGGTTGAGGGGAAATAAATTGGGAGATTGGGATACCAAATAGCACACTCTAAATATATGCAGTTTATTTTATGTTAACTGTATCTCAATAAAAGTTCCTAAAAAAAAAAACCTAATAGTGTTTTGGTACCTGGTTCTTCTTAGTACTTCTTAATTCATTTACAAAATTTACTTTGACTCCCAGTGGGAGAAAATTATTTAAGTAATTGAATATTATATACTGTGACAACCATATTTTCCAGACTTTAGTGATAGTTGGTATTTCCTGTCCCATTCTGAACACTAAATTCATAAAATTTTAAAAATATAAATATTCTATAATTGATTATACATAGACTAATCATAGTTTGTGAGGACTTTTTAAAGTGAAAGTAGGCACTGCTAACAGTTATACCAGGACATAAATCAGGACTGTCTCAGGCAAATCAGGCTTATGCTCATTCATATAAGACTAATTTCAAGTGACTAGTATAGCATAACTAATTGTAACTATCTTATTTTTGAGGGCTTTAAGGTGTATATTTTTATTATAATTAATGCAGTCATTTTAAAAACTTACCTGTCATTTTCTGTTTACTCAAATCATAACATCAAGAGAATAAGGGGGTTGTTAAATGATAAATATCATTCTTACCAGGCATCAGATACTGTAAGAGCTCATTTTATAAAGCATTATAAAAAAACACTGTACTTCAGAAGAATTATAGGACCCTGAATATAGACAAAGCCAAGTGTATTTCTTTTTGTTTGCAACTCTTTTTAAATAAAATTTTCATATCCTAGCCTTTCAAAGTTGTTGCTATTGCTGAAAAGATATTTATTTTTCTAGTTATAACTAGAAACTTAGTCTGCTTGGGCTGCATTAACAAGGTAACCATACACAACAGAATTTTCTCATGGTATTTTCTCAGTGTCACAGTGTGGTCTGGTTTTGGTAAGAGCTATCTTCCTTGTTTGCAGACAGCCATCTTCTCACTATTTGCTCGTAAGGACTTTCCTAGGTGAATGCACTTGGAGAGAGAGATCCTTCTCTCTTCCTTGCCTGATAAGGCTACCAATCCTATGAGAAATCCACCCTTATACCCTCACTTAACATTAATTGTCTCCTAAAAGCCCTGTCTCCAAATAGTCGCTTTGGAGGTAGGGCTTCAACATATGAATTTTGAGAGGACACAGTTCATGTCCTTCTCACATGCAAAATATATACATTCCATCCCAACAGCCCAAGAAGTCTTAACTCATTGCAGCATCAACTCTAAAGTACAAAGTCTCATTAAAATATCCTCTAAATCAGATACCGATGAGATTCCAGGTACAGTTCTTTCTGCAACAAAATTCTCCAGCCATGAACCTGACAGGTTAAGTGTTTCCAGAATACGATGGTGGGACAGTGGTAGGATAGACATTCTCATTCTAAAGGGGGAAATGAGAAAAAAAGTGGAGTGATGGGTCACAAGGTAATCCAAAACCTAGCAAGGCAAATTCCATTAGATCTTAAGGCTTGACATTAATCCTTTTTGGTTTGATACTCTGCCTTCCAGGCCCACTGGCATGGCAGCATCACCCCACAGCTCTAGGTGGAGGTTCTGTCCCCAACCTCTGGCAAAGGCCATCTTGCCTGTTGAAAATGAGGCAGTAGCCCTGATGACCTCTGAATGGCCCTCAGGGTCATTTTTCCCTCTTCTTGAAGAATAGTTGATTGTTTGCACGCAAAATATCTCTCCAGTCCTTTCAAATCCAAGAAGTCGGTCAGTCTTCCTTCATTTTGTCCTGTCTCTATCCCCTTCAGTTCAAACTGGCATTGTTTCTGATTTTATAATCCCAGCCACACCCTTGATGTCCTCTTCAGAACATGCTATCTAATTTGCAATATGGATAGGCTGAGAATTTTCCAAATCTTTAGGTTCTGGTTCATTTTGCTTAACAGTTTCTTCTTCATGTATCTCTTTATACATTTTACTGTAAACAGGAGGAACCAAGCCACTCCTTCAATACTTCACTTAGAAACCTCAGCTAAATAGTTTCATTACTTGCAAGTTCTGTCTTCTGGAAAACACTGAGTTCAGCCAGTTCTTTGCCACTTTATAATAAGGGTCACCTTTTCTGCAGTTTCCAATAACATGTTCCTCATTTCCGTTAGAGATCTTACCAGAATCACATTTAATATCCATATTTCTAGCATGTCACCTACAAACTCTTCCAGCCTCCACCCATTACTGTTTCAAAGCTTCTTCCACATTTTTAGGTATTCCTTAAAACAACACCCCACTTCTCAATACTAAAATCTGTAGTAATACCTTGTGCTGCCATGGCAAAATCCCATAGATTGGGTGGCTTAAAAGAAGCTTATTTTCTCACAGTTCTAGAGCTTAGAAGTCTAAGATCATGATGCTAGCAGGTTGTTTCCGGTGTGGTGAGAGATCTCTTCCACGGCCTCTTCTCACTATGTTCTCACGTGATGGTTAGAGATTGAGAGCATGAGTGAGCAAGCTTTCAGGTGTCTGTTCTTATAAGGGTACTAATCCTATCATAAGGACCCTGCTCTTATGACCTGATTTAACCTTAATTACCTCCTAATAGCCCTGTCACAAAGTATAGTCACATTGGAAGTTAGGGAATTAGAATAACAAGAATTTTGGGGAGACAATTCAGTCTGTAGTGTAGCATTATAGGAAACAGAATATGTACACATAAATATAATTTAAAAAAATTATATGTAACCTGCTTTTTAAAAATCTTAATATATCTCATGTATCCCACATAATTAAAATCTATGAGAGTTTTTAATGGTTGTGCCTACTTTTAAATTTCATTTTGGCATTTTAGTTACTACTGTGTTTTTAGTGTTATAAACAACACTTCTAATAAGCATTTAAGTTCTTTTTTTAAGAATTTGAAATTATGATTTGTATTAATTTCCTATTGTTGCTTGTAATAAATTACTAGAGATTAGTGGCTTAAAAGAACACAAGTTTGGAGAGTTCCCTGGCGGTCTGGTGGCTCACTGCTGAGGGCCTGGGTTTGATCCCTGGTCGGGGAACTAAGATCCCAAAAACCATGTGGTGTGGCCAGAAATAAAATAAGGACAAAAAAGGAACATAAGTCTGAAATCAGTTTCAAAGGGCTAAAATTGAGGTGTCAGCAGGCCTGCATTCCTTTTGGAGGGTGTTTGTGAAAATCTGCTTCCTTGCCTATTCTAGCTTCTAGAAGTTACCTGCATTCCTTGGCTCATAGTCCATCTTCATCAGCGTAGCATCTTCCAGTCTCTCTTTCTGTTTTCCATCGCCTTTTTCTCACTCTGTCTCCTCCTGCTTCCCCTCTGAAAGGGGAATCACACTTGTGATTCCATTTAGGGCCCAGTCAGATAATCCAGGATAATATCCCCATCTCAAGGTCCTTAATTTAATCACGTCTGCAAAGTCCCTTTTGGTGTGTAAATTAGCATTCACAGATTTCGAGAATTAGGATGTAAACATTTTTGGGAAGCCACTATTCAGCCCCTCAGTTCATGTGGCAACATGATTCAAGAAATAATGATCCTTGGGTAATTCATATGCACATTAAAGTTTGAAAAGTACTGGGACAGATACTTTACCATTTTTTAACTTTTCATAGATGGTTATTCCCATGTATGAAACTGAAAGAAAAGAGAGGATAGTTCCTTAGCTTTTTGAAAGCTTTATTTCTTCTAAGGAGTATTATTTTTCCTTAATTATAAGATATGTAGTACAGGTATACCTCAGAAATAGTGCAGTTTGGTACCAGACCACCGCAATAAAGCAAATATCAAAATAAATGAAGTCACACAAACTTTTTTGGTTTCTTAGTACATATAAAAGTTTTGTTTACACTATACTATAGTTTTTTAAATGTGTAATAGCATTATATTTTAAAAAACAATGTACATACCTTAATTAAAAGTATTTTATTGCTAAAAAGTACTTTATTAAAAACTGCAAGCTTTGGATGAGTCCTAATCTTCTTGCAAGTGTAACAAAGATCACTGATTACAGATCAACATAACAAATATAATAATAATGAAGCCTGAAATATTGCAAGAATTACCAAAATGTGACACAGACATGGAGTGAACAAATGCTGTTGGGAAAATGGCACAATAGACTTGCTCAATGAAGGGTTGTCACAAACCATCAATTTGTAAAGAAAACAATATCTGTGAAACAAAATAAAATGAGGTATGCCTGTAATTTTTCAAACATACAGACACTTTTTAAAAGTAATTCCCTCTTGGTTTTACAAACATTTTATCCTTCTTTGAAACTGTATTTTTTCCCAGAGTATTATGACTTTTAGCTTCCATTTTGGGGATATATAACTTAAAATATACTTTTATAGTGCCTTATGATTTTGAGACAATTTTGCACCATTTAATTTGATCTTTCTAGCAACTCTCTCAGGTAGGTGTGATAGGCTGGCCTGTGTGCTTTCATTCCTTTCATCCATCCATCCATCCATCCATCCATCTATCTACTGCATAATGCATACACATTTAACAATGACTTGTTGCATGAATAAATATTTCAAATAAAGATTTAGAGTCTTTGGTCATGTATAGGATGTGTTTCTGAACATTTTTTATTATAAATGTATGTAGTTTAATAATGGTCTTTTTTTTTTTTACTTTTAAAAATTGGGATAAAATAGATACTAGTTAAAATTTGCCACTTTAACCATTTTTAAGTGTATAATTCAGTGGCATTTTTAATTATTGTAGGACCATCTCCACTATTTTAAAAACTTTCATCACCCCAAACAGAAACTCTGTACCCATTAAAAGCAATAACTCATCATTATTTTGTTCCCCAGTTCGTAGTAATCTCTAATCTACTTTCTATTTCTGTTAATTTGCTTATCATATATATTTTATATAAGTGGAATCATACAATGTTTTTCCTTTTCTGTCTGGCTTATTTTGCTTAGCATAATGTTTTCAAGGTTCATCCATGTTGTAGCATGTAGAAGAACTTCAGGCCTTTTTATGGCTAATATTCCACTGTATATATATACCACATTTTGCTTATCCACTTATCTGCTGATGGGTTTCTAATAGTGTTTTAATGGTTTATAAATGTATATGAGTAACACTTTTTGTATCTTGAAACTTTTATTAATTTTTATTGTTTATCAAGTTTGGGACAGTTGATTTGTCTTTGGAATACTTTCAAGCTATTCCGTGCAGCTTAAATTTTAACCCTAATGGATTTATTTTCATTTCCTAGATCAGCTATTTTGATGTTCTCTCTAATTACTGTATTTTATCTTTCTTGTTAATAATGTTCTTACTAAAATATTTACAACTAGTTACCAGTGATAAAATTACAATATAATGTGGTAGAGAGAACATAGGACTAGAGTCAGAAGACCTGGATCCTAATTCCAGCTGAGATATTAATAAACCATGTCAGTTTAAACACCTTTATTTTCTCATGTCTTTTATTTATAAAATAAGATAGGAGTAAGTGATTGATAAATTCGTTGGTCAAAATTTTGTGATTTCTGTTTTTGTAGAGGCATTTATTAAATATTCATTTTAAATGAGCAATGCTGGAAATATGGAAGAGTGACATTTACACAGTTTTAATTTCCAAAATCAATAATTCTAGCGTTTCCATTCCAATACGTTGCATTTCAGTTTTGAGACATGATGTTGCAATGTTCTATTACTTAAAAAAAAAAAACATCAAGTTGCAGGAGAGAGACTGGCTGTTCATAATATGTATTTTTAGTTAACATCAGTGCCTAAATTTACTGTTACTGTTAAAATTTACAGAACATTTTGCTCCCTTAGAACTGATTTTGGCATAAAACATGTTGACAAGATTTCATGTGTTTTCGACCACAATATATTCCTTTGCCTGTTTTCAGATTTAGTTCACCAATAACTTAGGCCTTTTCATGCTTCAGCTATCCATTTGACTCTCATTATGTATAGTGAGTTTTTAAATACACCAATACTCGGATAGTGATTTTACATATAGCTTATTTTATGAGAATATGAAAGTTGGGTTCACTCAGAAGAGCTTGAGAACTTACGGAAATTATGTCCTACCTATTTTCAAAATTTAAAAATTAACACACATTTAAAAAGTGAAATAGCAAAGTAAAGAGAATTTATATTGTCATATAAACCAAGGCAAAGAGAAAAACATAATTGATTATATAACTATTGGTCTAATGATGGGAAATATAATTGCTGTCATTAGCTCTTCAAGAGAAAAATGTTTTTCTGGTCTTTGTTTTTTATTTTATTTTATTATTATTATTATTATTTTTTTACTAAAGTAATATTTGCACAAGATTTGAAATTCAGTGAAAAGTAAGTCTTCTTTCCACTCCTGTATCTTAATCACTCAGTTCATTTTTAGGAGGCAATCATCGTTACCAGTTTCTTGTGTGACCTTCTAGAGCTATTCCATGTATCTAAAATATAAATATATTTTTTCTTCAACACCTAAATCTTAACCCAAAACTTCAACACCCAAATCTGCATTTTATTTTTGTATTGGTGCATATAGAATTTTCTCAAAAAATTCCTGTGTGATATTCCATTGTACAAATATCCTTTTAATCATTCTTAAATTGATGGATATTTAGGTTGATCATAGTCAGATTTTTTGTGAGGATGTAAGGAATTGGTCAGAGTGTATGTGCACTTACAAATTTGATAGATGTTGCCCACAAATCCTCCAGAGATACTACCAATGTATACCTCCACCAGTGTTGTTTGTGTGTGGCTGTTTATGCCCTTAACATAGTATTTTATCTTTTTTGCCAATTTGATAAGTTTATTAAAATGACATCTCATAGTGTGATATTAACATTTTCTTGTTCTTTTCCCTTTTTATAAGTGAGGTTGAATGTTTTTTGGTTTGCTTACAAGTTACTCTATTTTCTTTTCTCTGAACTGGCTGTTCTTATTTTTTGTCCATTTTTTTAATTGCGTGCTTGGACTTATTAATCTGTGAGAGTTCTTATTAGGCCTTTGTGATATGGCAGATATTTTCCCCAGTTTGTCTTATTTTTTGCCTCATAGAAATTAGATTTTTATGTAGTCAATTTTTCACTTTTATTTTGAGTTGTGTGTCCTATTTAGACCTTCCCACTCCATGATTATTACATTCTCCCATTTTTTCTTATAGAACTGTCGAGTATTATTTTTTGTTTAAATCTCTCCATCTGGAATTTATTTGGATGTTAATCATGGCCTTGAGTTTTGAATTTGACAGAGGTCCCCTGGCTAAAGGGCACTAAGCGGTATCTCAGAAGGCAGTTAAATGAAAAATGCCAATGTATTCTGTCTTATATCAGCTAAACTCTAAAAGCAAGTTCTATATAGGACAATTAGTGGAATATGGTAGTATTATAGCTAATACATTTTTCTTCATAAATTTTGGGGTTTCTTGATTCATTTATTTAATAAATATTAAATATTTTTTGTTTAAATCAGCCAGAATTGGCCTCTGCTTGTATTGAAAGAATGCCTTTGGATGTCCACTTTTCTCTCTAACCTTGAAAGAATTATTCTAGTTCTTTATTTCAGTTGTCATGTTAATCCTTTTTTGTGTCCAAAATCAACATATTAAGCTCTATCACCCATGCTCCAAACCTACTGCAATCTGTTTTAAATTGTCATAGTTTTATCAAATATTTGACATATATAAAACCAAACCCATTTTCCCCCAAATTGGTTTTCTTTTTCTACTTCATTTCTCTTAATGTCATAATCTTTCTCAAAGACTTACTCTCATAATGACTACATATCTAGTCAGTTGCCAAATTATGAATTCCATTACAGGGTACACTCAAATGTCAGCAAGTTGTACTCTAAGAACTTGGAAATTAGAGAAATAAGTTTGCTTTCAGAATTAAACTATGGAATCTTTTGTGGTACATATATACAATGGAATATTACTCAGCTGTAAAAAGCAGTGAAACTTGGACATTTGTAGAGACATGGATGGACCTAGAGACTGTCATACAGAGTGAAGTGAGTCAGAAAGAGAAAAACAAATATCGTATATTAACACATATATGTGGACTATAGAAAAATGGTGCAAATCAACCGGTTTGCAAGGCAGAAATAGAGACCTGGATGTAGAGAACAAACATGTGGACACCAAGTGGGGAAAGCAGGGAGGGTTGGGGGGGAATGAATTGGGAGATTGGGACACCAAATTGTACACTCTAAATATATGCAGTTTATTGTAAAAAATTAAAAATTAAAAAAAAAGAATTAAACTATGGAATCTTTAAGACCCCTTACTAATAGTAGCTAACATTTATTGTATTTTACAGAAACAATAGGAAGGCAGAAGAAGCCAGCTTGGAAATGCATAACCTAGTTAATTAGTTCCAGAGCCCCAGACAGCAGGGACCTTAGGAACGGTCTCATGGTAGGAGCCCACAGTGATGAATGAACTATCACCCTTCTCTATCCTTATTTCTTGGTCAAGATTCAAAGTCAGGGGAGAGAGTATCCTGTTGACCTAACTTAGGTTGGTGTCTGATCCAAGGATGTGGGAGAAAAAGTCAGTACAGTTATCTTTGGCTTCTGCAAGAGGAGGCCAGGAGGCCTACCAAAACTACATACAGTGGAGGAGAGGTAATACCCTCAAAGAGATTGAGATGCTGCTAGGAAAGTGGTATACCTGCTGGGCAACCAAAACCAAGGAATGTACATTGTAATTTAAAAAAAAATTTATTTATTTGGCTGCATTGGGCCTTCGTTGCTGCACGCAGGCTTTCTCTAGTTGCAGTGAGCGGGGCCTACTCTTCATTACAGTGTGTGGGCTTCTCATTGCAGTGGCTTCTCTTGTTGCAGAGCACGGGCTCTATGCACACGGGCTCAGTTAGTTGTGGCTCGAAGGCTGTAGAGCGCAGGCTCAGTAGTTGTGATGCACAGGCTTATTTGCTTCACAGAATGTGGGATCTTCCTGGACCAGGGCTTGAACCCGTGTTCCCTGCATTGGCAGGCAGATTCTTAACCACTGTGCCACCAGGAAAGTCCATACGTTGTAATTTATGACTTGCTTAAAGTCATACTACTAGGAAACAGCCTATCAGAAAGTCAAAATAAGTCTAACTCCAGAGTCCATACTCTTATATTAATGAAGTGGTTCTCAACTTGGGGTGATTTTGCCTCCCAGGGGACATTTAGCATTGTGGAGATATAGCTCATCGTAACACTAGGGACAGGTGCCACTGGCATCTAGTGGATAAAGACCAGGTATGCTGCTAAATATCCTAAAATGTACGTCACAACCCGCCATAACAAAGAATTACAAGGCCCCAAATACAATCATACATAGGTTATAAACTAATGTGAGAAAATATGGCATGAGGCTATATTCTTTAAATGTGTCAATCAGAAGTGTTGACAAGCAATACAGTATGGTAGAAAAAGGATCAAAATGGAGCTAACTTTGGTTTAACCATTCAAGCCCTGTTCAAGGGAATCAAGGGTCCTTCTTAGATTGGTCCTGATAACTGATCCTAATTGTGGAAATGGTTACGTCAGGCTATCTCAGTTTGATGCTTTAAATATTTGAATCATATTCCACGCATATCAGTTATCAACCTGTTGATGGTTTGATTTCCCAGGTACTTTGGTTATAGCCAGATCAATACAATTGTCTAGTCTCAATGGAAGTAGTAGTGCTCTCTGTAAATTCATGTTGTCGTGATTTTCTTTTTCATAATACCATTTTTTAATTTGAGGTATTTTTATTTTTATTATTATTTTAGAAGAACTTTTATTGAGATACAGTTAACATACAATAAACTGCATATATTTAGGGTGTACAATTTGGTATCCCAATCTCCCAATTCATTCCCCCTCAACTCTCCCTGCTTTCCCCACTTGGTGTCCATATGTTTGTTCTCTACATCTGGGTCTCTATCTCTGCCTTGCAAACCGATTGATCTGTACCATCTTTCTATAGTCCACATATATGTGTTAATATACGATATTTGTTTTCCTCTTTCTGACTCACTTCACTCTGTATAACAGTCTCTAGGTCCATCCATGTCTCTACAAATGTCCCAGTTTCACTGCTTTTTACAGATGAGTAATATTCCATTGTATATATATGCCATATCTTCTTTATCCATTCATCTGTTGATGGACATTTAGGTTGCTTCCATGTCCTGGCTATTGTAAATAGTGCTGCAATGAACATTGGAGTGCATGTGTCTTTTTGAATTATGGTGTTCTTTGGGTATATGCCCAGCAGTGGGATTGCTGGGTCGTATGGTAGTTCTATTTTTAGTTTTGCAAGGAACCTCCATACTGTTCTCCATAGTGGCTGTATCAATTTACATTTCCACCAACAGTGCAAGAGGGTTCCCTTTTCTTTACACCGTCTCCAGCATTTACTGTTTGTAGATTTTCTGATGATGCCCATTCTAACCGGTGTGAGGTGATACCTCATTGTAGTTTTGATTTGCATTTCTCTAATAATTAGCGATGTTGAGCAGCTTTTCATGTGCCTCTTGGCCATCCGTATGTCTTCTTTGGAGAAATGCCTATTTAGGTCTTCTGCCCATTTTTTGATTAAGTTGTTTGTTTTTTTGATATTGAGATGGATGAACTGTTTATACATTTTGGAGATTAATCCTTTGTCTGTTGATTCATTTGCAAATATTTTCTCCCATTCTGAGGGTTGTCTTTTCGTCTTGCTTATAGTTTCCTTTGCTGTGCAGAAGCTTTGAAGTTTCATTAGGTCCCACTTATTTATTTTTGTTTTTATTTCCATTACTCTAGGGGGTGGATCAAACAATATCTTGCTGTTATTTACATCGAAGAGTGTTCTTCCTACGTTTTCCTCTGAGTTTTATAGTGTCTGGCCTTACATTTAGGTCTTTAATCCACTTTGAGTTTATTTTTGTGTATGGTGTTAGGAGGTGTTCTAATTTCATTCTTTTACATGTAGCTGACCAATTTTCCCAGCACCACTTATTGAAGAGGCTGCCTTTTCTCCATTGTATATCCTTGCCTCCTTTGTCATAGATTAGTTGACCGTAGTTTATCTCTGGGCTTTCAATCCTGTTCCATCTATCTATATTTCTGTTTTTGTGCCAGTACCATACTGTCTTGATCACTGTAGCCTTGTAGTATAGCCTGAAGTTAGGAAGACTGATTCCCCCAACTCCGTCTTTTCTTCTCAAGATTGCTTTGGCTTTTTGGGGTCTTTTGCGTTTCCATACAAATCGTAAAATTTCTTGTTCTAGTTCTCTGAAAAATGCCATTGGTAATTTGATGGGGATTGCATTGAATCTGTAAATTGCTTTGGGTAGTATAGTCATTTTCACAATGTTGATTCTTCCAATCCAAGAACATGGTATGTCCCTCCATCTGTTTGTGTCTTCTTTGATTTCTTTCATTAGTGTCTTATAGTTTTCTGAGTACAGGTCTTTTACCTCCTTGGTTAGGTTTATTCCTAGGTATTTTATTCTTTTTGTTGCAGTGGTGAATGGGATTGTTTCCTTAATTTCTCTTTCTGATCTTTCATTGTTAGTGTATAGAAATGCAAGAGATTTCTGTGTGTTAATTTTGTATCCTGCAACTTTACCAAATTCATTGATTAGCTCAAGTAGTTTTCTGGTGGCATCTTTAGGATTTTCTGTGTATAGTATCATGTCATCTGCGAACAGTGACAGTTTTACTTCTTCTTTCCCAATTTGGATTCTTTTTATTTATTTTTCTTCTCTGATTGCTGTGGCAAGGACTTCCAAAACTATGTTGAATAGTAGTGCGAGAGTGGACATCCTTGTCTTGCTCCTGATCTTAGAGGGAATGCTTCCAGTTTTTCACCATTGAGAATGATGTTTGCTGTGGGTTTGTCGTATATGGCCTGTATTATGTTGAGGTAGGTTTCCTCTATGCCCACCTTCTGGAGAGTTTTTCTCATAAATGGGTGTTGAATTTTGTCAAAAGCTTTTTCTGCATCTATTGAGATGATCATGTGGTTTTTATCCTTCAATTTATTAATATGGTGTATCACATTGATTGATTTGCGTATATTGAAGAATCCTTGCATTCCAGGGATAAACCCCACTTGATCATGGTGTATGATCCTTTTAATGTGTTGTTGGATTCTGTTGGCTAGTATTTTGTTGAGGATTTTTGCATCTAAATTCATCAGTGATATTGCCCTGTAATTTTCTTTTTTTGTAGTATCTTTGTCTGGCATCAGGGTGATGGTGGCCTCATAAAATGAATTTGGGAGTGTTCCTTCCTCTGCAATTTTTTGGAAGAGTTTGAGAAGGATGGGTGTTAGCTCTTCTCTAAATGTTTGATAAAATTCACCTGTGAATCCATCTGGTCCTGGACTTTTGTTTGCTGGGAGATTTTTAATCACAGTTTCAATTTCATGACTTGTGATTGGTCTGTTCATATTTTCTATGTCTTCCTGATTCAGTCTTGGAAGGTTATACCTTTCTAAGAATCTGTCCATTTCATCCAGGTTGTCCATTTTATTGGCATATAGTTGCTTGTAGTAGTCTCTTTTGGTGGTTTTTATTTCTGTGGTGTCTGTTGTAACTTCTCCTGTTTCATTTCTGATTTTATTGATTTGAGTCCTCTCCCTCTTTTCTTGATGAGTCTTGCTAGAGGTTTATGGATTTTATTTATCTTCTCAAAGAACCAGCTTTTAGTTTTACTGAGGTATTTTTATTATTTTTTTAACTAATTCATTTATTTTTTGGCTGTGTTGGGTCTTCACTGCTGAGCACGGGCTTTCTCTCATTGTGGCAAGCAGGGGCTACTCCTCATTGTGGTGTGCAGGCTTCTCAGTGTGGTGGCTTCTCTTGATGCAGAGCACGGGATCTAGGTGCACCAGCTTCAGTAGTTGTGGCATGCAGCCTCAGCAGTTGTGGCACACAGGCTTAGTTGCTCTTTGGCATGTGGGATCTTCCTGGACCAGGGATAGAACCTGTGTATCCTTCATTGGCAGGCAGATTCTTAACCACTGTGCCATCAGGGAAGTCCTGACTTTGTGATTTTTTTTTTCATGTACTTATTTTTTTTTAATTTATTTATTTATTCATTTTATTTATTTGTTTTTGGCTGTATTGGGTCTTCCTTGCTGTGTGCGGGCTTTCTCTTGTTGTGGCCAGCAGGGGCTCCTCTTCCTTGTGGTGCAGAGGCTGCTCATTGAGGTGGCTTCTCTTGTTGTGGAGCATGGGCTCTAGGCATGTGGGCTCAGTAGTTGTGGCACACAGGCTTAGTTGCTCCACAGCACATGGGATCTTCCCGGGCCAGGGATCGAACCTGTGTCCCCTGCATTGCCAGGCAGATTTTTAACCACTGCACCACCAGGGAAGTCCCCCGACATTGTGATTTTTATACATCAGTTTCTTATGAGATTTGTTAGTGTCAGTTAATATACTTCCATGTAATTAAGTTTGGAACACTCAAATTTCTTTTGTTTCCCCAGTTTTATTGAGATATAATTGACGTACATTGCTGTATAAATTTAAGGTGTACAGCATAATGGTTTGACTTACATATATTGTAAAATGATTACTGCAATAAGTTTAGTTAGCATCCTTCATCTCATGCAGAAACAATTAAAACAGAAAGCAAAAAGAAAAACAATTTTTTCCTCATGATGAGAACTGTTAGGATTCACTCTCTTGACTTTCATGTATATCATATAGCAGTATTAAGTATAATTATCGTGTTGTACATTATATCCCTGATACTTACTTATCTTGTAACTGGAAGGTTGTAACTTTTGACCACCTTTCTCCAATTTCCCCTCCCCCAACACTCTGCCTCTGGGTAACCACAAATCTGATCTCGTATCTATGAGTTTGTTTTAGATTCTATATATATGTGAGATCATACAGTGTTTGTCTTTCTCTGTGTGACATTTCACTTAGCATAACATCCTCAATGACCATCATCCATGCTGTTGCAAATGGCAGGATTTCCTCTTTTTATTTTATTTATTTACTTTTTTGGCTGCACCATGCAGCATGTGGGATCTTATTTCCCTGACCAGGGAGCGAACCCGCACTCCTTGCAGTGGAAGCATGGAGTCCTAACCACTGGACAACCAGGGAAGTTCCCAGGATTTCCTCATTTTTTTGTGGCAGAATAATATTCCATTGTGTATATATATGTGTGTGTGTGTATGTGGTGTGTGTGGGTGTGTATGTGTATATATACCACAACTTCTTTGTCCATTAATCCATTGATGGACACGGGTTGTGGAATACTCAAATTTCTGAGCTTCCAAGTTTAAGTTGCTAAACTTCATCATAAATTCATGCAGGTAAATGTCACTATGGCAGTTTTGAGATGAGTTCTTTGACACTCCTCCCATCAGGAGGTGGGGTGTATTATGTCCCCTTCTCTTGAATCCAAATGTGCCTATTACCTCTTTGACCAATAGAGTACCACGGAAGTAATGCTATTGTTTTGTGACACCAGGTCACACCTTCTGTCTTATTCACTGACACACTCACTCTTGGAACTCTGAGCTACCATGTAAGATATCTGATTACCCTAAGGCCATTATATTGGAGATGTTATGTGTGGACATTACACTTGACAGCCCCAGCTGAGCTCCCAGTTCACAGCCAGCCTCAACTGCCAGTTTGGCAACACAATCAAATTAATATCTTGAAAATAATTTACATATTGGTCATTTTTCCACTCTAGTTTTTTCAGTATCAATGGAGAAAAGTAGAATGTGAGTGAGTCTCTTGGACATCTAGCCATGATTTTATCCATAACCAACTGCTATCAGACTGCAACCTCACAAGACCTAGAAGTAAGAACCACCGACCTGAGCCCAGTCAAACCACAGAGCTGTGACATACAGTAAAGTAGTTTTGTTTTATTTATTTATTTATTGTGCTGTACACTCAACCTATAATGTTCTATTTTAATTGTCCTAAGCGTTTTCAAATTTGTGCCCCAGTTACAAGGCAGTGTTTTTTGTTTTTTTAGTTTCAGGTGTACGGCAAAGTGAATCAGTTATACATATACATATATTCATTCTTTTTTAGATTCTTTTCCCATATAGACCATTACAGTGTATTGAGTAGAGTTCCCTGTGCTATACATTAGGTTAGCCACTAACTTTTGCAGTAGTTTGTTTTGCAGCAATAGATAGCCAGAACAGCCACTTGAGAGCCTCTCTGGGTGGGTTACTGACTCTTCCCAAGTTGTATCTTCAGGTGTCTTCTTAGAATTTCAGATCTTCCTGTAGAGTGTCTTTTAGTTTCTTCTGTTCATCTTCATTCCCACTGACACCATTCCCTTCTGTGCTCTAATTATGTCTCATTGCCCAACTGATCTTTCAGCGTTCACTGTGTCTTCTGAAAGAATATTTATGTATTAAATTTTCTTAAAACATGGTTTTCATCATTTCTTTCAAAATCAATATTTTTGCCAATATTTGGAACAAATAATTGTAATTCCATCTCCCAGTACGGTTTAGATCTGATCTTGAACTTTTGCCATGCCCATAAGCTTTATTTTGTAAAAAGCATTTATTTATTTAATTTATTTGGCTTCACTGGGTCTTAGTTGCAGCACGCGGGATCCTTCGTTGCAGCACGCAGGCTTCCCTTTAGTTGTGGCACGGGCTCCAGAGTGCGCGGGTTCAGTAGTTGCGGCGCACGGGCTTAGTTGGCCCACAGCATGTGGGATCTTAGTTCCCCCTGGCATGTGGGATCTTAGTTCCCCGACCAGGGATCAAACCCGCGTCCCCTGAATTGGAAGGTGCATTCTGAACCACTGGACCACCAGGGGAGTCCCTGCATAAGCTTTATACCTTAAAGAGTCATGAAACTATTTTTTCCAGAGATACAAAATTCCAGGATTTGATGTGACACTTGAAAAAGATATTTGAAAAATAATTTTATATATGAATGACACAAGTTTATTTTGCATAGATATTTTGATTTGCTGCTTTTGTGCAAATAATTGCAATGCATTGTACTGATATTTAGGTATATGGAGGTTCTTCAATCTTAATAGTCTTGCAAAATTACTGGAAACCACGTGTGCTATATTGGTGCCAGGTATGTCATTTACAGATCACTCTTTCATAAGCCAGCAAACCAATTCATGTGCCCAAATCATTTCCTTTCTGGAGAAGCTACATTGTATCAGCATGGTTACCATGTGTGGTAATTGATAATGTCTGTGCCACATGGCTTACTTTACCCTTGTCCAACCCAGCTATTCTACCACCTATGATTACCATATGTTGCAGCACTCTAGGTTAATGGAATCATTTCCATCTTCCCCTCTAGTCACAAATGTCATTGTGGCTCAGTTCCATCAGCTCCACACTCATTGAAGAATAAAATGTTTGCTACTATCTGAGCGTAGCAGACACCTTTGTGAGGAGTTTTTGTATTTAGTTTTCTGCTTCCTTTTCATTTAAAAAAGCAGTTGGATTTTTTGATGAATGCTCCAGAGTGGGTAATGGGCATCTGCTGACTAAAGGAGAACATGATCAATATCACTCTCCATTCTTGCATGTATTTATTCTAAGTAAATATATAAAGGGAATTAAAAATTAGATAATAATATAGGTTTTTACCACCATAAAGTGCTTTTTTGTTTTCTTAAAGTGAAAACTAGTAGCAAAATATTGAAGCAGATTTTTTTTAATGAAGTCAATTCATTTTATTTTTAAAACTATTTTTATTTATTTATTTCTTTGGCTGCGCCAGGTCTTAGTTGTGGCATGCAGGATCTTTGTTGCTGCGTGTGGGATCTTTGTTGCGGCATGTGGGATCTTTAATTGCGGCATGCAAACTCTTAGTTGCGGCATATCTAGTTCTCTCACCAAAGATCGAACCCAGGCCCCCTGTGTCGGGAGTGCAGAGTCTTAGCTACTGGACCACCAGGGAAGTCCCTGGAGTCCATTCATGTTAGAAGAGTCATTTATTATAGAAAGAATGTATTACATCTTAGTCATTTATAGTTTCCTCATCAGAAATTACCATCAACCCCTGCCTTCTTCCTATTTCATAAGCATATCATAAGTTAAAAGATTTTTTTGATTCCTCAAAGAACTAAGCAAGATAAAAACAAAAAGATTGTTATCATTAATGGTTAAAACATTAACAAAAAAAGTTAGAACCTGTTTTGGGGACTGCTTTGCTTTTTAAAACTGATGAAAATAGTGCATGTGGACATGTCATTACCTGATGTGAATTTTAATTTTGACAGCTGTGGACTGTTGCTGCAATATGACCATGTTAGCCAGCAAGAGAAAAGGAATAAAAATTAATATGGCAGTAATGTTTTTGGCAGCAAATGGATATGATTTAAAAGTTTTATTATTGATCTAGGATGTAGAGGATGTAGGTAGGGTATACTGAAGAGAAAGGAGGAAGATGCTTTTGTTGGAAAACATTTATGTGCTCAGTTTTCTCAGTTGACCAGTATTCTCTTGCTCCCTGCTAGTCAGTTTGACAACATAATCGAATTAATACCTTAGAAAGTACTTATGTATTAGTTATCCTTCCATCAATTAAAAAATGTGAATGAAAAATTACACATTTTTATATTTGCAGTATAACATTCGTCATTAGGCCTAGCCTTAAACAGTTGCCTAGGCACTAGATCAGAGATATATGTAAGTCTCCCTCACAGTTTCCCGAATTATTAACATCTCACCTTAGTGAGGTACATTTGTTACAACTGATGAGCCAATATTGATACATTATTATTAATCAAAGTACATAGTTTATACTAGGGTTCACTCTGTGTTGTATGTCTTATGGTTTGTGACAAATGTCTAATGGTTTGTATACACCATTACAGTATCATACAGAATAGTCTTTGTTCCCCTAAAAATCCCATGTTCTACCTATTCATCCTTCCCTCCCTACCCTTGAACCACTGGCAGCCTATTCACAACTTTTAATTCTAGGAAATCATTTACTGCTAACTTCAAGTAAACAGTGTTTGAGCAGCACCTTTGAAGATCTAAACTTGCTTTAATGCCAGCTTAATCCACCTATAGTTTTTTAAATATATGTTTTATGGTTCTTTAAAGTATTATTTGTTATTGTATCAATTGAGATCCAGTTAAGAAGACAGAGGGGATAGAATACAGGAAATTGGTTACACAGTGATAGAAGAGCTAAAAAGCCAAAAAGGAAGGTGAGGCAGTGTCTTAGTCTGATTGGGCTACCATAACAAAGAAAACATAAGTGGGGTGGCTTATAAACAACAGAAATTTATTTCTCACAGTTCTGGAGGCTAGGAGTTCCATGACTGGGGCTCTGCCAGATTCAGTGTCTGGCACAGACAGTGGTCTTTTTACTGTGTTCTCACATTTGGAAAGGGAGAGGGGTTTCTCTTGAACCTCATCTTTAATGGCATTAATCCCATTCATGAGCACTGTGCCCTCATAACCTAGTCACCTCCCAAAGCCCCACCTCCCAGTACCTTCACCTTGGGAGTTAGGATTTAAACATATGAATTTTTTGAGAACACAAATATTCAGTCCATAACAGGCAAGATCAGGAAGCTAAAACCAGCTACCATCTCTAGGCTGATGGACAAATGGAAGAAGGTGATGTTTCTGGAGCTCAGGGACTGGTGTCAGAGACAAAAGCTGGAATTCCAGTGGACAGGTTCAAGGGGAGCAAAGCTACAAAGCAGATGCAGCAAGCGTTAGGACTGAGGTAGGGGACAGGGAAGAAATACCTTGGCTTTTTTCCTTTCCTTACACCTTCCAGTTTCCTGCCGATGTCTCCCACTGGGCAAATCTCAGCTGGAAGTCAGCTGTCGAGGAACCTGGTGAATGCAGCTTGAAAGAGTCAGAGGAGAACAAGGTAGGAGAAGGAATGGATATGAGAAGAAAAAAAAGGACTAAATCAATTCTTTTTAACTTTTAAAATCAACTTTATTGAGGTATAATTTACGTACAGTACACTTATTGAAAATGTACATTGTGATTATTTTTGACAATGAATACACCTATATAACCACCCAGTCAACATGTAGAATATTCTAATTACCCCCACAAAGTTCTGTCTTATTCCTTTGCCGTGAATCCTCCGCCCCACGTCAGTCATAGGCAATCACTAATCTGCTTTCTGTTACCATAGGTTAGTTTTGCCTATTCTAGAATTTCATATAAATGAAATCATGGAGTATGTATTCTTTTGTGCCTGGATTTTTTTCACTTAGAATGTTTTTGAGATTCAGCCATGTTATTGCATTTATCAGTAGTTCATTTTTGTTTTATTGCTGAGTGGTATTCCATTGTATGAATATACTGCAATTTGTTTATCCATTCACCTATTGATGGACATTTGGGTTATTTCCAAGTTTGAGCTGTTATGAATAAAACTATTGTAAAAATTTACATACAAGGTTTTTTTGGTGACATGTGTCTGTGTATGTGTTTGGTGGACATATTTTCATTCCTTGTGGGTAATTATCTAGGAGAGGGATTACTGGGTCATATAAGAAACTGCCCAACTCAACAATTCTCTTTAATCTTTTTTTTTAATTCATTCTTTTGGCCACACCATTCGGCTTGTGGGATCTTAGTTCCCCAACCAGGGGTTGAACCTGGGCCCTCAGCAGTGAAAACACCAGGTCCCAACCACTAGACCACCAGGGGATTCCCCTCTTTAATCTTATGAATATCATCATTACCATGAATGTCCATGAAAGAACATGTGCATTTCTTCCAAAGAGCTAATGGTTATAGAGAACAATTCTTATGACAAATCTCAAAAAAAAATCTTAAAAAAGTTAAATAGTATACTTTTTATAGCTCAATATTTTAAAATAGCAAGAAAGGGGATTAGGAAGTATAAGAGGAGAGGAACTGAAAAGGAAAGTAAAGCAATGCAAAATAATGACTAAAAAGACTTCTTGACAATGGCAAAATCATCCTACACAGCTGCTCTGAGATCCCAGCACTGCTGTCAGCAACCTTCTGGCAAAGCTATTCTGTCAAATGGATGCAGTAGGATCCATATTGATCTTTTGTAAAGGAATATCTTTATTAATATAAGCAAACACACCTCTCATTTATAGTAATGTGGAGGTGTAGGCTTTTTCTTTTACTCTTAGTAGTAATGTTTCCCCAACATATAATACTTCTCTTTGATATGTGGGTTGAGTCATAAATTAATGTCACAAATAAATGTCATCTAGATGAGGGAGGCAACTACATTACAAAGTAGGAAGGTGTAACTTGATGTGAATTGTTACAGGTGACAGCTATGTACTCTTGAACTAAATGTCATCATGTCAAATTCTGAGATATTCAATAGTTGGAATGTAAAATTGTGGACATTTACGTTTTACAGCCTTATAAGTTTTGTCAAGCTTTTCTAGACATTCTGAAATGGAAATGAACAGGTGGATTGAAAACAAAGACAAGTGAGGAGTTTAGACTTTCTTGGCATCTCATAAAGAAGTTGCTCTACACTGGTGATGTTTTAAACAAAACACATATAAATACATTTAGCTTGTCTGAAAACAGACATTTATTGGGTCTTTCCATTTACTTTTGAGACAAAAATAAGTAGTTATAGAGGACTCATGTGCATTACTCACTATACACTTTCTATCATGTATTATTTAATCTCAAGCTAGGAGAGAGAATGGATGTCTATTTTACATGATGCCATAATGTACATTAGTGAGCTCAACCCACTTATTCTTAAAATAACAGTATCACGTCAGGGATTTAGAATACAGTATTATATGAAAACAGTTGGCAGGGAGACTCCTTCTTCTGCCATTAATAACTGACTAGAAATGGTATTTCAGACCCTAAATCCAACTGAAACCCAGAAACAGTAAATGGAGAGGATGGGGTGGATATTTTGTGAACATGTTTTTCAAAGTAGAGAAAAAAAATCACTATATTTTTGCTGAATTATATGTTGCCATGGACATGGCAGTATGTAGTAATGATGCTGTCATCTATACAGCTGTATAACAACACAGCTTCTCCCTCTCCCACCCCCCTCAGAAAGGCTTGAAAATAATAGGTTTGTGTGTAGTTTGGTAAGAAAATTAGAATAATTTAAAGTTGTTTCAGTTTCAATCTACAAAAGAAAGAGGCTCAAGGGGATGGGGAAGAAGAGCAAACAAAATGTACCAAAAAATACATATTATGTAATAAAGTATAATATATATTACACAGGCACTAAAGAAGGGTGTCTTGGTGTGCTGCAAAAGTGATGGCTTTTCAGTGAAAAGACCTGGATTTAGTCCTTGTTGCATCACCTGCATGTGACCTTGAGCAAAGTCACAATATCTTTAAGTCTCAGTTTTCTCATCTATAAAATGGAATCATAGCAATATGTTGTACCTTGAGGTGCTACTCAAGGGTACTTTAATCCAAGGTAAGGATTAAAGGGATGAAAATGACTCCTAAACTACAAAGCCCTTTCAAAATAAGGCTTTATAGATGTATTACACTGTTGAATCTTCAGGAGCAGATAAGAATAAGGGAAAAAGGGGTCTAGAAAGGTTTTGGAAGCTGACAATCTGGGTTCTCATTCCAATGCCATGGCTAGTAGCTTTGACACCTTGAAAAAAGAAATGTACTTAGGGACTTTCCTGGCGGTCGAGTGGCTAAGACTCCGTTCTGCCAACGCAGGGGGCCCAGGATTCAATCCTGCATGCCACAACGTAACTGGTGCAGCCAAATAAATAAATAAATATTAAAAAAAAAATGTACTTAATCCTGTTTCCTCTTTTTGAGAAAGGAGGATAACACCACTTTTTTCACAGAATCAAATGAGAGAATGTAGGCAAAGGAACCTACCACTTGGTAGGTGTTGGCTGCCTTCCCCCCCCGCCCCCCCGAAACTACTTATTAAATTAGTGTCCTCAACAACAAAAGATGTTCACATTGTGGTATCTTTCAACAGATAAAGACCCTAAGGCAAGGCAGGACAGATAAGGAAAACCAAGGTAAATCCAATCCAAGTGGGAACCAACAACTAGACCTGGAGATGTCTTAGTTCATTCTTATCCACTTGAGGTTAGGGTATCCATACAAGGCAGACATTCAGAGTTGGAGAGGGGACAAGTCGAGTGCCCTTTCGGCTCCGCGGACTCGACGGGAGGGACCCTGAAATTCTTAATTAGAGCCGGTTGCCATGGCGACAGTCTCTAGGCAGCGTGGGCTGAGCTCTTGGTAGGGCTAGAGGGTGGGCCACCGCTGGACCCCGAGCGCGCGCCCGCGACCAACTTTCCCTCCAGACCAGAGAGGGGCGGCGCGCTCCGCCCCCGCCCCCGCCCCCGGGCCGCGCACGTCCGGGCTCGGCGGCGCGCACGCCTGCGGGAGCCCTCTCCAGGCAACCTAGTGCTGATCGCTCGTGCCGGTGCGGCCGTTAACCGCCCTTGCGGGAGCCCGAGGCTCACGAGCAGCCCCCTCCCCTTCCCGGGCTTCCCCCCACGCACTTCCCGGTCGGCTGCGGGGCATGAGCAGCGATGGCCGGCTGCAGCCCTGAGGAGAAAACTTACCGGCGCTTCCTGGAGCTATTCCTGGGCGAGTTTCGCGGACCGTGCGGCGGCGGCGAGCCCGAGCCGGAACCCGAACCCGAGTCGGAGCCCGAGCCCGAACTGATAGCGGCTGAGGCGCCCGAGGCTTCGGTCGAGGACACCGGGGAGGAGGCGGCTGCGGTAGCCGCGACGGAGGAAGGGGAGCACGAGCAGGAGCGAGACCCCGAGCCCGAGGAGGAGGCGGTGGAGGAGGAGGTGGCGACGGCGGAGGGCGAGGAGGAGGAGGCGGCAGCAGCACGGGGGCAGTCGGCCGTGCCGCCGCCGCCGCCCCAGCTGCCGCCGCTGCCCCCGCTCCCGCGG
Organism: Hippopotamus amphibius kiboko; assembly: GCF_030028045.1. Classification (NCBI taxonomy): domain Eukaryota; kingdom Metazoa; phylum Chordata; class Mammalia; order Artiodactyla; family Hippopotamidae; genus Hippopotamus; species Hippopotamus amphibius. The sequence goes on along the minus strand of NC_080202.1, from coordinate 25,579,135 downwards.
CCGCTGTCAGAGCGCATCACCCGCGAGGAGGTGGAGGGCGAGAGCCTGGACCTGTGCCTGCAGCAGCTCTACAAATAGTTAAGTAGCGGGGCTCGGTTGGGGGTGGGCCCGCTGTCCCCGCCGCGCCGGCCTCGACGCGGCTCCCTCGGCCCCTGAAACTGCTCTCTCTCCCGCTATTCATCCCCCCCCCCCCCGCCCCCCGGCGACTGGCGCGGTTGAAAGCGCCCCCGCTGCTTGGACTCGGGCGGTCGGCTGCGAGCTGCCCACGCCCGCCGCGGCCCCCGCGCCTCCTGCCCGGCCCGGGAGCCGCCCCCCGCGCCCTCCCGCCGGGCCCCGGCCGCCGCTTCCCGCTTCTCCCCGGCCGCCCACTTCTTGCTCCGCTTCACACACCCTTTCCTCTTCAAGCCTCTGAAGGTCCTTCCTTCCAGTCCTGAGAGTTCGCTCCTCCCAGCTCTCTTCTTCCTCCTGGAGGTTTCCTCCCACCCGGGTCTGTCTTTTCCCAGCCTGAGTCCCTTGTTGTTTGGCGGCGGAGAGACGCGACTCCTTTCTAGGCAGAGCTGCTGGGTGCCTCCTGCGTAAGCGCGACAAAGATAATCCCGGCCCCAGATCCACAGGAGGAGAGACTGGAGTAGATTTTCTGTCGGGCGCTCAGCCTTGAGAGTGTAGATGGCTTAATACACGGAAGCCTAGTATCTTAGTTTAATGATATTTGATAACTCATAACTGAGGAAGGTGGGAAGGAATTGGGAGGGACGGGTAAGCAGAATTTTACATACGAGCCTTCAGGTGAAAGGCAGAGTCCTAATACGTTAAAGTGGAAAACTCTGGCTGGCTTGATAAAATTGCAATTAGGTGCAGTATTTTCAGTCCATTAAGTAGATGGGGTAGGGGAGAGAAAGCAGATGGCTTAGCTACACAGATGAAAGTCTAAAATAGAAAGGTCACAGAACTGCCTTTCATCCCAGTTTTTATGGGCTTGTAATAGAAACAGTTTACAATTGCGTTTCTTTCTAAATGGAATTGTTCTGAAACAGTGACAGAGGAGAATACTAACAAGTTTCTGAGGACACTGGTAAACCTGGGGAGTCTTTGGCCCTTCTGCTGATAGTTGTAATGAAAGGTGTTACTCTGTCCCCCTCAAAAAGTTTACTCCTGCAAGATTTGCTGCAGTTAAGTTCACTTCTTGGATTTTCTCAAAAACCTAGATTAAAAAAAGGACCTGGAAAGTAAATGTTTTGTCTTTATCCAACCTAACAGACACCTGATCAGATCACTCTTCCTTTTAAAACAGAAGCTTGTCAATAGGGAAAAAGCATTTAACATATCTGCTGTAGAAGTGGACTATGTTGATGTCCCACACTTTATATGCTATTTAAAATTTAATTTTGGAATACTATCTGGTTACCAAAGTAATAATGCTTTTTGGGAAATGTAAAAGATGAAAAATGGCATGTAATACCACTACCCAGATATAAACAGTATTAACATTTTAAAGTATGTCTTCCTAGTGTTTGTAAACTATCATAGGAAAGAGCTTTATGAAATGTCATTTTTAATACTGTATAAAGACACTTAAGACTTCCTGCTTAAAATAAACTGGAAATGTTTACCAAAGTGGAAGGACTTATTTCAGCATCAGACTAATTCTATTCTGGCAGTTCTTACCTTTACAAATGCAGTTGCAGAATTAAAGAAACATTTAAACATTAAATAAGGTCCACTTAAAAAAAAGGAGTCACTAGTTTAGAACAACTATGAACATGTGCCATTTCAAGGTTTCTTAAAAAACGAAATCTATACAAAGATGATGGTAAGTAGATGTGTGTTTTTCCACATGGAAAGGAAGCAAGATTTTCAATACATGTATAAAATAGAAAAGTATTCAAATTATAAAATGGCCATTAATTGAGAACGGAAGTTTAGATTTGAAGTAAAGCTAGCAAAATTTAAGTTGGAAAACATTATTTCACCTTAAATCAGAGTTTTCATCTTGTATACTGTTTTGTGCAGAAGCTATTAACCTATTTGTATTCAGATATAAAATGGCTGGCTTGTTTATGTAAAATATCTTCAAGGTCCTTAACAGATTTAAAAAAAAAACCCAACGCTCACAGTTTAAAAACATATACTTTTATGCTTTTATTTTTTATCTTATTATTTATAAAAAGAAAATCATGTCACTTAGCCACAAGAATCAATACTGGAAGATGTGGTAGAGATAGATCGTTTTCCTCTTCACTTTATTTTACAGATGAGAGAACTGAGGATCCAGATTCAGAAATGCTATGTACAAATGATTCCAACATTTCTCAGTGTAATCTCTGAACTTCAAAACTCTCCGACATATTTGAAATGCTGAGTTGTCAAATTTCCTAGGAAATACTTTGAAATAATTCTGATTAGGAATGTGTTGGAATTGCTAATTTGGAGAAGGTGAAGTTTTGTTTTGTTTTTTTCAAAATATTTTCTCAAATACCCACTCACTCTGTTTATTTTGGGAATTCTTAATATTCTTTAAAAACTCTGTCATGCTTGTCAAATGGTGCTAAAATTCTTAAATGAAGTTACCTGACATATATATTCACCAATTTCACAATTAGGACTAATGTAAGAAGAAAGTAACACTGCGTTTAATACCAGTTTCGTAAGTCTCTGGTGTGTTTTTTCTCTCAGTATTTTAGAAATATACAGTGTGAAGCTGCTAAACAGACTGAGGTTTGCTGAAGGAGAAAAAAGGTGCTTACCTTCTCAATATTGTTTATGTATATACTGGCTGAAATTTTACTTTTAAAAATATAGTGAATGTTTTTCTCACTATTTTGCTTCTCCCAGAGTTTTTAGAATAAGAACAGCAGATATATTTATCATTCTTCATTTTGGTAAACTCAAAGTTTAGGATTAGCTTGAGATAAGCAGTTACTTAGATAAGTAAAGGATCAAGGTTTAAATGGATAAAATATGGTTATAATTAGCAACTTAAAAGTTTTTCAGTATTTGGGATAGAACTTTTGCCATTAGGCTTCAAAATAGGAAATATGTACTCAGATATTTCTCTACTAAATAAAAGCATGTAACATTTTGAAAGAAAAGTAGTTGGAAATGGTAAAATTTCCCTTGGGTGAGAAAGATCTCTATTATGGGCTATAAATACTTTTTTAAAAGCCATTTAAACAATTTTGTTTCAACTAATTAAACCTTAAGAATCAGTAATAAATTCATGCAATACTTTAGAACTGTTTCACTGAATTAAGTCTGTTACTTGTCAATACAAAATTCCAGTGATTTGGAACTTTTAGCTGCTAGTATAAAAATTATTTCCTTTACTCCTTTAAACTAAATGCCCCCCAAAAGATTAAAATAAGTATTTTCTAATGACATGATATTAGGATTCCTGAGGTTAATGAATCTCTTTGAAATGGTGGAGGTGAGATATTTTATAGCTTTGAAGTAATTTGCAAATAAAATTTACAGCTGATCATGTAACAGATATGAATAACCTTGGATAGGTTACATGGGTCAATATGATATTCTATTTCTCTGTGTTATACTGGGGATAAATCTATTTGTTTTAACCCAGGAGAAACAAATACTCTGAAGTCTTTATTAGAGCTATATGTCATTACATTTTTAGAGCAGTTTCCTCAGTTATTCATTTAGTCTGGGTTGGACTTCTCAAGGGGGAGACAGATATCCCAGCAGCCTGGCAAAATTAAGTACTTACAGGTGGTTTACAGTAGTAACAAGGGTGGGCACTTAAAAAATGGCTTGGAGGGGCTTCCTAGGTGGCACAGTGGTTAAGAATCCGCCTGCCAACGCAGGGGACACGGGTTCGATCCCTGCTCCAGGAAGATCCCACATGCCACGGAGCAACTAAGCCCATGCGCCACAACTATTGAGCCTGCTCTTTAGAACCCGTGCTCCACAAGAGAAGCCACGGCAATGAGGAGCCTGCGCACCACGACGAAGAGTAGCCCACTCACCGCAACTAAAGAAAGCCCACGCACAGCAAAAAAGACCCAGCACAGCCAATAAAATAAATAAATATATAAATTTAAAAAAAATGGCTTGGGAAAGAAAATCATTGTTTATAGATACTAATAATTGTTATATTGAATTATGTCAATGTATATATATAGAAAAATACATGGATGCGAGTTATACCTCAATAGAATACCTTTTTTCTTATTAAAAAGTAGTAAGAAGTAGCAAAAAGAAGAAAATAAATACCAACTATTCAGTGTAAGCCATACTTTTCAGGTTTTTCTCCTACCTCTCAGGCTTAACACTTCTCTATGAGCTTTTAATACTCTGCCTAATCCTTTTATATTGGTTGGTCCTTGGCCTTTTCAAGTCTGGTTGGCTTATTTGTCTGTAGTCAACATCACTCACTCCCTTGATTCTGGTTATTGTAGTTATGCTAATGGCTCCTAACTATGTCTCCATCCCTGCTTTGACTGCTAATGTAATGGCTTTATCTAGATGTCTAAAAGTCTTCTCAAATTAAACTGTCCAAAACTGAATTTAATCCTCCAACTCCCTCTGTCTCCCCCACAAAAGACAAAGCTAAAACCTGATTCTCTTTTTGGTGGGTTCATCCCTGATTTCTCCTTTTTTCACCCTTACATTCAGTCAAATTTTGCCTTATAAATATCTCATAAATATGTCTTTCACCATCCTCACTGTTGTTCTCACCTCTTTTTAGTCTTACCCTTCTCCAGTATATTCTCCCCAGTGTAGCTAAAGTGATTCTCCTAGAATCTAGGTTATATAGACTGACTGATTGTCACCCGCTGCTTAAACATTTTCATGCTTTCCCTGGAGTTAGCCAAACTGTGAGGTCAAAGGCACAGTCTTACAGACAGGCAAGTCTGCCTGAGGCAGAAGTTTACTAGAAGTTAGGGTCCAACTACAAAGTTAGAAGGAAGAGTCCACACAAGACCACCCTCACTTCTAATACTAACTATAAGTTTGGGCTTTCTCAAAACCACCTCCAGATTTTTAATTTAATTTATTTTTAAATTTATTTTTCACTGCATTGGGTCTTCATTGCTGTGTGTGAGCTTTCTCTAGTTGTGGTGAGTGGGGGTTACTCAGTGTGGCTTTTTTTGTTGTGGACCACAGGCTCTAAGCTCACGGGCTTCAGTAGTTGTGGCACATGGACTCAATAGTTGTGGCTATTGTAAATGAGGAATCCTGATGAAGTGCAAGTTTCTTAGCTTAGAAGAGTTGACTGTGATACCCTTCCTCCAATTTTCAGAACATTATGAATTATTGCAGTTTACCTGCTCTGATTAAATGGAGTCATTGATTATATTTCTTGGTTTTAACAAAATTAACCTTCACAAAATAGATAATTGACTTTAGAAATTCCTGCAAAGAAATTGTGGGTTGAACATAACACTTGTAATACAAGTATAAGAGGCAACAAACCTTAAGAGCCTATACTTCTCCCATCTTACTTATATTAGATTTTTTTTTTTTGGCTGTGTTGGGTCTTCATTGCTTTGTGTGGACTTTTCTCTAGTTGTGGCGAGCAGGGGCTACTCTTGGTTGTGGTGTTTGGGCTTCTCAGTGCAGTGGCTTCTCTTGTTGCAGAGCACGGGCTCTAGGTGCACAGGCTTCAGTAGTTGCAGCAGATGGGCTCAGTAGTTGCGGCTCGTGGGCTGTAGGGCACAGGCTCAGTAGTTGTGACACCTGGGCTTAGTTGCTCCGCAGCATGTGTGATCTTCACAGACCAGGGCTCAAACATGTGTACCCTGCATTGGCAGGCAGATTCCTAAGCACTGTGCCACCAGGGAAGTCCCTATATTAGATTTTTTTTTTTTAGTTTATTTAAGTAATTAATTTATTGGTTTTATTGGGTCTTTGTTGCTGCACACGGGCTTTCTCTAGTTGTGGCAAGCGGGGCTACTCTTTGTTGTGGTGCGTGGGCTTCTCCTTTCAGTGGCTTCTCTTGCTACAGAGCATGGGCTCTAGGCGCAAGGGCTTCAGTAGTTATGGCACGTGGGCTCAGTAGTTGTGGCTCATGGGCTCTAGAGTGCAGGCTCAGTAGTTGTGACACATGGGTTTAGTTGCTCCACAGCATGTGGGATCTTCCTGGACCAGGGATGGAACCTGTGTCTCCTGCATTGGCAGGCAGATTCTTAACCACTGCACCACCAGGGAAGTCCTTAGTTTTTTTTAAAGATGATTATACTTGTTGAGAAATCCACAGAAATGGAACTATTAAGTAGATTATGTGGAATACAGCTTACTCAAAGAAATACTGATATATTGCTGGTGAGAGTGGTGTGTATGCATGGAATTTATATATGTATGTATACACACACACACACACACACACACACACACACACACGAGAAACGTATATCTACATTGGGGGCAGCAGTATGCATGATGCTCCAAATTTTGATAGAGTGCTTGAGCAAGTGTTTGGAGGTGGTTGCATTAGATTATTAGCTACATGTTTGCCATCACATCCCTAGGCCAATAATGACAGGCACATAGACAACACACAATAAATATTTGCTGACCCAATAAATGAGCCAAGAGAATAAAAATAAGATATTATTCTTACTATTATAAACTGCTTTTTAAAAAACTTAGTAAATTTTGCTATTCTTATATTTTAAAACCTTTTATTGTCGAAATTTTAAGCATATAAAAAATAGTGTACTTATTGCCCAACCTCAGCAATGATCAATTTGTGGGCAGTCTTTTTTCATCTGTACCTTCACACATCTCACCCCACCTCCCATTATTTATATTCTATGTAATTTTTACATGAATACACAGTAATTTAATCACAATTCTATTAAATGTTTTAGGTGTTACCAATTTTTGGTTGCTCTAAGAGTACTTTGAGCAAACTTTTGGTTTTCTTAGAGTATATTTATATATAGTATATAGTATTGGGATTATACTAAAGATTCACATATTTAAGACTTTTGGTACATAGTTTTTAAATGTCTTCTAACATTTTTACTAGTTTTACTAGTTTACTCTCTAAACATGTATATAAGAAAAAGATTATTGGTGTTATGAAATGATTTAACCATTTAGAAAATAACAGAGACTAATATAAATATCCATATACCCACCATTCAGTTTCAACAAATTATCATAATTGATTAAGATTATTTTAAGGAAATAAAACATTTCATATGTTTCATATTGTTGTCACTCTCTTCTATGAACCCATTCCCCTTTCTTTCCAGAGGTAATCTGGGAGTTTGGGGAATGTATCCTTCTCTATATTTTTATATTTTCACTACTCAGGTATTTGTATGGACAATATATGGTGGGATTTTTTCTCATTTTCATAAGTAGCTATCTTGAGACTAACCTTTTTAAAAAAGATTTATTCATATTGATGCACATAGACAGTTTTTTTTTTCATTTTAGTTACTATATTGCATTCTATATGAGTGTACTTGTTTTATTTATCTAGTTTCCTATTGACAGAAAGTTGAGTTGCTTCTAATTTTTGCATGTTATGCACTATGATGGTTAAAAATAGCTGCTCTAGTGGGTAAATTCTGAAATCTCAAAAGCTTAACATAATGTTAGTTTATTTCTTGTTATAGAGTACCTTCAATGGAGGAGAAGGCGCTGTGTTCTATGGAGTGATTAAGGGACTCAGGCTAATAGTCTGTCATCTTCAGTCTGTGATTTCCAAGGTTGCTCTAGGCATCAACATACATCTAGCAGACATAGGAGTGGAGGACTTCCCTAGTGGTGCAGTCGTTAAGAATCCACCTGCCAGTGCAGGGGACAAGGGTTTGATCTCTGGCCTGGGAAGATCCCACATGGCATGGAGCAGCTACTGAGCCCATGTGCCACAACTATTGAAGCCCAGTCGCCTAGAGCCATGCTCCACAAGAGAAGCCACTGCAATGAGAAGCCTGCTCGCCACAACGAAGAGTAGCCCCAGCTCATTGTAACTAGAGAAAAGCCCACGCGCAGCAACAAAGACCCAACGTAGCCAATAAATAGATAAATAAATTTTAAATAAATAAAAGCAGAACTGACCTTTAAAAAAAAAATAGGAGTGGAGAATGGTAGTGGAGGTTTTTAGGGGCCAGTCCTTAGAAGTGGCATATATAATGTTATTCACTTTCTATTGACTAGAATTCCAGTCATGTGGCACCACCTAGGGCTCACATTTCCCAGCAAACAGGACTGGGAAATGTAGTCACTGGCTTGGCAGTTAAGAAACAACTTTATACTATGGAGGAAAAAAAGGCAAAACTTTGGTGGATAGCTGGTAGTCTCTGCTCTACAAATAATTCTAGTTTGGATATGTCTCCTTGTGTATATGTTCGTAGATCTCTTGAGTATATACCTAGAAATGGAATTGTCAGATTGAAGTTACATACACTTTTACTTTGTTAGATATTGACAAATTACTTTGTCCAACAGCACCGTATGAGAGGTCTGGTTTCTCCATGTTCTCACTAATATTTGAATTTCAGTACTGCTTGCCTTGTATTTTTACACAGCTGTGTGCTGTTAATGCCACTGAACTCTATTGGAAAGAGAGAATACTTAATAGCTGACTGTGCTCTTGGTTTAGGGTATTTTGGAGGAGGACACTTGCCTGAAAGTCTAGACTAGCGCTGTCCAATAGGAATATAATTGAGCCACATATATAATTTAAAAATTTCTATTAACTACATTTTAAAAATTGAAAAATAGTGAATTTAGTTTATTATATTCAACCCAATATATCTGAATATGTTACCATTTAAACAGGTGAACACATCTGACATTTAATTTCAAAGTCATATTTAAATGGGTGCTCACTCCAGTCACCAAATTCATATTTGGAGAAATAGCAAGCTGAATTTGTTTTTCCTAGATTTCTTTCTATGACTAGAGAATAATATATATATATATTAAATATACATATCTTAAATATATATTTAATATATTTGAATATATTTAATATATATAATTAAATATATTTGATATATATATAATATATATATGAGCTTTTATTTATTTATTTATTTTGGCCACACCACGTGGCATGCGGAATCTTAGTTCCGTGACCAGAGATCGAACCCATGCCCCCTGCTGTGGAAGTGCAGAGTCCTAACCACTGGACTGCGAGGGAAGTCCGGAGAATAATATGATTTAGACTTAGATTATCAGATTGTTAATTTCTCCTCACATAGTTTATGGTGTGGTAGTTTTCTATTGCTGGGTAACATGCTACTGAAACTTACTGGCTTAAAACAACACCCATTTATTATCTTACAGTTTTGTAGGTCAGAAGTCTGGGAATGTTCAGTTGGGTTCTCTGTTTAAGGTCTGAAGTCAGAGTGTTGGCCAGGCTGGACTCTTATCTGGAGGCTCAGGGGAAGACTCCAGCCCATTCAGGTTGCTAACAGTCTAGATCTTTGTTGTAGATCTGAGGTTCCCATTTCCTTGCTGGCTGTCGGGTGGGGAGGTGGGCTGATTATCTATTGATAGAAGCCACCCATTTTCCTTCTGTATGGCCCTCTCTATCGTCATACCAGCAGTAGCACATCAAGTGTTTCTCATGCTTCAATCTCTCTGGCTTCTCCTCCTGTCAGTCAGAGAAAGCTCTATGCTTGTAAGGGCTCATGTGATTAGATCAGGTCTACCAAGATAATCTCCCTGTCTTAAGATCAACTTGCCATATAACATAACACAATCACAGGAGTAATATCAAATTAGTATTCACAGATTTTATGATCAGAGTGGGGCATCTTTGGGGGACCATGTTAGTAATTCTTTGTGCTACAGTTGAGAAGCAACATGGAAGAGCATTGTAATTATTTTGTTTAGAGGTCTTTTAATTTCACTTCTAAATGAAAAAAATACTTTGCCCATTTCTTTTTGTGTCTACTCCCACCAGTAAGGTCCAAGCTTCTATCAGCTCTTAGCTGGCCATAGCAGTACTCCTAACTGCTGTTTCTTGATCCACGTTTCCCTCCCTTCAGTTCAGTTTTCCATATGGCACTCATCCGGGTCTCACCTTGCTCAGCCACTATGCTTTAATCACAGTGGTTTTGATTTAGTTGTCAGAAACTGCCATGCTCTGTCCTGCCTCAGGGACTCTGAACTTTTGTTTTCTTTGCCCAAGCAACTTTCCCCCTTCTCTCCATCTGTCCAGCTCAAGCATTAGGTCTTATCTTAAATATCTGTTCCTCATAGAGGTCTTCATCTATGGTCTAAATTGTCTTGATTTTTGGTTTCCATAGTACCTTTACTTTTTCTTTATGTCCACTTATCATAATTTATACACAGGCTGTCACTGATTTTGTAATAGGAATGACCTCTGAAGTTTTGGAATTTGATTTCTGGAAACACTGAATATTTATTAGTTCATATAGCCTTGGTTTAGGCAGCTTGTAAATAATCTCATATATTGCTTAGAAACAGAGTTGTCTTATTCACAGTCTACTTATACACAATCAGAGGAACAAAAATATTTTCAGTTTTTTCAAGGTCATATGGAAAGTTATGTGCATCTAAAAATAATTTTCAGTCTTTTAAAACAGATAACTATATCTTTGCATTTAAATGCCCTTTACCAGGGTAGTCTCTAATCATAAATATTTCTATAAAACTTAGTTAGTGTAAACCTGCAGAGGTTATACCTCTGCACTTGAAATAATAATTGTAGAACTAGTAGTAGTAAGCTGCTCCTGTTTCTGTTGTTGCTACTACATTTATTGAGAGCTTGTTCAGGCACTGTTTTATATTTAATGCTTCACTTAAATCTTTGCAAAAAGTATTTGATGTTAGGGTCTATTATTAGCTCATTTTGCAGATGTGAAAGCCAAGGCACAGAAGTTTAAAGAACTCAAGTTTCCACCATCAGTGGTGTCACTAGGACATGAACCCAGGCTGACTGACTCCAGGGGTTATAGCTGTGAAGTTCATTTTATAATTTTCATGCTATGTTACAAACTTGTTTCTATAGTGAAAAATCTCAGTGAAGATGCAGTTCAATTGTTTGAATTTTGAGCACTGCCATTTCTGAGTTTAGGCTCTTATTTCTTACCTTGATTACTTTGGTAGCCTCCTAACTAATGTGTCTACCATTAGTTTCTTTTCCCCCTAATCTAGGCTCCCTGGGTTTTCTGACATAACTGAATTCACTGCAGTTCTGTAAAGATATCAAATTATTTCTTGCCTCTCTGCCTTTGTAGATGCCATTTCTTCCTTGTGGAACATTACTTTCTTGGCTAACTATAAGTAACCTGCCTTTTGAGGGAGAGAGGGTGGTTGGATTTTTATTTTATCTTCAACCATAAAGTGTCATATTATTTAACTATAAATAAAGAACATGCTAAGGTTTTTGCACCAAATATTTTTCTAAACCGTTGCCTCTAATGAAACACAAGAAAATACTAAAAATTCATGCTGCTTATTAAAAACACAATTTGAAATCCAGAAATTCTTTAAACAATAGACTGAAAAAAAGTTCACAACTTGGTATTTAGCTCATAATAATGGCAAACAAACATCACTATTCACTCACTAAGGTGCCTAGAGATTTTTTTTTCCATATTGTGCTTGACTAATCCTGCAATCTATTTTGATTTTTTAACGTCAGTATTAATTGTTGAAGTAGCCAAAGGCACCTATTTTCTGTACAGTTTTAATGCATAATATAATAGCCATCTACTCAACATAGTGTCTCTTGGAAAGAAATCCTTTAACATTTTTTTAAATTAAGTATAATGAGAAGTATTTTTTGTTCAATTAGTTTGCAGTCTGTATTAATGTCGTATATTCAGTGTGTGATCTTTTAGAAGCCAGTAAAATACATACTGGTCATTAATAAGCAGTAGATTATAAATTAATATAAAGCAGTGATCACTTGCATTCTAGAAGTGTATTCCCCAACTTCCCTGGTGGCGCAGTGGTTGAGAATCCACCTGCTAATGCAGGGGACATGGGTTCCAGCTCTGGTCTGGGAAGATTCCCACATGCTGTGGAACAACTAAGCCTGTGAGCCACAACTACTGAGCCAGAGTACCACAGCTACTGAAGCCTGCACACCCTGGAGCCCGTTTGCCACAACTACTGAGCCCACATGCCGCAACTACTGGAGCCCGAGTGCCTAGAGCCCCTGCTCTGCAACAAGAGAAGCCACTGCAATGAAAAGCCCGCACACTGCAACAAGAGAAGCCACTGCAATGAAAAGCCCGCACACTGCAACAAAGTAGCCCCCACTTGCCACAACTAGAGAAAGCCTGTGCACAGCAACAAAGACCCAACGCAGCCAAAAATAATAAATAAATAAATAGAAATATATTCCCATCATTGGATCCTTATGCTGTAACATAGTTTTGGAATCATTATCATTGTAAAATCATTATTTCTTTGCATAATGTACTCAATAATGGCTCAAAGTAAAGCTTCTTTAGACTCAGAATTCCATTTTGTATATTAAAATATCCAGTTTATGTTTAACATACACATGATATTAAAGTAGAACTATCCTTGACTATCGGGGGGGAGGAGAAAATAGGACAAGTGATATCACCTAATGTAGGTCTGTAAAAATATATTGATGATCAAAATACACTGAAAATCAAATATAAAATAAAAGCATTCTCTCAGAATGCGGCCTTATACTCAAACTGATTAAACATTACAATGGAAAAGTTCATTAAATATTACATTAAGTAATTAGTGATTTTATATTCCTACATAGGTCAAAATTACCAAACCATGAAATGGAATTTTTTTCTCATTTCCCCAAGGATTATGGAAGAGATTTTAATTAAGCTTTGCTATGTTAAGAATTTCCTTGGGGCTTCCTAGGTGGTGCAGTGGTTAAGAATCCGCCTGCCAATGCAGAGGTCACGGGTTCGATCCCAGCTCCAGGAAGATCCCACATGCCGCGGAGCAACTAAGCCCGTGTGCCAAAAATAAAAAATAAAATTAAAAAAAAAAAAAAAAAAAAAAGAATTTCCTTGATTTTAGAAAGCTGTTTGTTTTACTGTAGCTTTTCTAAGTGACTAAATAAAGATAACCTTATGTGTGGCTTGGTAATTACAAAATTACCATGGTTAATATATACCATGAAAAAGTTATTACAGGTATTCAGTTCATGGAGCATATATGATCAGCTATGTTTAAGCAAGCTATTGAATCATTTGGTTTTTGTAATATGTATAATTAGTAGTAAATCCTAAAAAGGATATGATTAGAGTTAAAGACAGTGTCCTTTCTTGAAACTAATGTTAGTGGCATTTGTTTCCTTTACTTATTCACTTGTTTTCCACCTCATTACAGAAAGGATTTCAAGTGGCAAATTAATTTTACTGTAATGGGAGTAATATTTATTTAGTCATCAAAAAAAAGTATCTGCCATATGCTAAGCATTGTGCTAAATGCTGCTTATACAGAAATAAAATCCGTGTTCCTTTCCTCAAGAAGTATGCAGTTTAGAGGAGTCAGACAAGTTAACCAGCAAGCACAGTACAGTGTGAGTATAATAAAAATTATGATGAACTCTGTTATGTATGAGGTGATATGCTAAGTGCATTACATTGTTATTTTCTGTTTTTATATCAGTAAATTAATGTTTAGCAACATTAACTCACCTAAGGTCACACAGTAAGTGGTTGAATCAGAATTTGAACTCAGATGTGTCTGACTCCAAAGCTTTTGATCTTGCTGCCTATCTATACTGATAAGAGTTAAGACACAGTGATGCAGAGGATTTTATGGGGACTGTAAGGTGGGTGTGCCAATGTAGGCTATTAGATGCTGGAAGAGGAAGCTTAAATTGAGTTTAGAAGACTAAATAGGAATTAGCCAAGAGGATGAGGGAGCTGAAAAGCATTCCAGCAGAGAGACAACCTTGTGCAAAAGCATAGCGATGAGAAAGCATAGCCCATTTGGGACTTGTCTGGTAAGCACTTATTTCTCTGAATAAAGGAGAGTAAACCTACAAGAAAAACTGGAAAAATAACCCCCATATCATTCATTCATTTATTCAGTCATTATTGGGCACTGTAGACTCTGTATTCACTGCATCTCTGGGATGATACTGAAATTTAAATGCCACTGCATTTAAAACAAGTCATAGAAATGCCACTGATGTTAAACAAAATGCCATATAATGAGGAAAGAGAAGAACCTTATGCCTTTTCTTCTGTCCTCTAATTTGTTTTACTTGGCTTTTAGAACAATGGCTTCTAAATTGTAAAATCTCTCTCTTTTTTCCTGATCATTTCTTTCATCATGCTACCTGTTGCCAACCTGTGTGGAGATTTTAGAAATGGAGACTGTCTAAAGTGTTCTCAATTCAACTATGCTTAAATTGTGTTTACTTCCTAAAGATTTATGAGAAGCTAAGTATGTTTCTCTGTATCAGTATCTCCTGTATGACCTTATCTTTGAGGATAAATGTACTAAAAGTACTAAAATAGATCCTTTCAAGGACATGTTTGAAGAGATAGAAGCACATCAAGCTGCTGGATGGATATACAGGACAACACAAGACCATGGCCCAGGTTATAAATCAACCTATTAAATCTAGGAGGTAGGGAATGGTTTTTCTGAGTTTGAGGAGTGATGTTTATCATTAGACACATTTATCATTCAGTGATATGATTGATTATTAGGTTTTTTTCCCTCCATGTTTACAATCTAAAGAGACAGGCTTCAATACTCATTTCAAATGCTGTCTTCTAGTAGAAAAATTTCCCTGAGGTTAGCTGGAAGTAATTATTCCCTCTCCTGAACTTCCCAGCATTTTATCTCTATCTTTTTAAAAGACATTCAAGAATTCCTTCCTTTTTTTTAAAGAACTTTTATTGAGATACAGTTAACAGACAATAAACAGCATATATATATTTTTTAATTTTATTTATTTATTATTTTGGGGGGGTACATCAAGGTCAATCATCTGTTTTTATACACATATCCCCGTATTCCCTCCCTCCCTTGACTCCCCCCCCACCCTCCCTCAAGTCCCCCCCACCCTCCCCGCCCCAGTCCTCTAAGGCATCTTCCATCCTCGAGTTGAACTCCCTTTGTTATACAACAACTTCCCACTGGCTATCTACTTTACAGTTGGTAGTATATATATGTCTGTGCTACTCTCTTGCTTCGTCTCAGCTTCCCCTTCACCCCCCGCCCCGTCCCAAACCTCGAGTTCTCCAGTCCATTCTCTGCACCTGCGTCCTTGTTCTTGTCACTGAGTTCATCAGTACCATTTTTAGATTCCGTATATGTGAGTTAGCATACAATATTTGTCTTTCTCTTTCTGACTTACTTCACTCTGTATGACAGACTGTAGTTCTATCCACCTCATTACATATAGCTCCATTTCATCCCTTTTTATAGCTGAGTAATATTCCACTGTATATATATGCCACATCTTCTTTATCCATTCATTTGTTGATGGGCATTTAGGTTGCTTCCATGTCCTGGCTATTGTAAATAGTGCTGCAATAAACATTATGGTACATGTTTCTTTTGGGATTATGGTTTTCTTTGGGTATATGCTCAGGAGTGGGATGACTGGATCATATGGTAGTTCTATTTGTAGTTTTTTAAGGAACCTTCAAATTGTTTTCCATAGTGGCTGTACCAACTTACATTCCTACCAACAGTGCAGGAGAGTTCCCTTTTCTCCACACCCTCTCCAACATTTGTTGTTTCCAGATTTTGTGATGATGGCCATTCTGATCGGTGTGAGGTGATCCCTCATTGTGGCTTTGACTTGCATTTCTCTGATGATTAGTGATGAGCCTCTTTTAAATAGCATATATTTAGAGTGTGCAATTTGGTGTCCCAATCTCCCAATTCATTCTCCCCCAACCCTCCCCGCTTTCCCCACTTGGTGTCCATGTGTTGTTCTCTACACCTGTGTCTCTATTTCTGCCTTGCATTTCCTCTTTCATAGTTGTTAGCATTTGCCTTATGTATTGAGGTGCTCCTATATTGGGTGCATGTATATTTATAATTGTTATCTCCTCTTCTTGGATTGATCCCTTGATCTTTATGTAATGTCCTTTCTTGTCTCTTGTAACATTTTTTATTTTAAAGTCTATTTTATCTGATATGAGTATTGCTACTCCAGTTTTCTTTTGATTTTCATTTGCATGGAATGTCTGTATGTGTCCCTAGGTCTGAAGTGGGTCTCTTGGAGACAGCATATATATGGGTCTTGTTTTTGTATCCATTCAGCCAGTCTGTGTCTTCTGGTTGGTGCATTTAGTCTATTTACATTCAAGGTAATTGTCGATATGTATGTTCCTATTACCATTTTCTGAATTGTTTTGTTGTTGTTTTTGTAGGTCCTTTTCTTCTCTTATGTTTCCCACTTAGAGAAGTTCCTTTAGCATTTGTTGTAGGGCTGGTTTGGTGGTGCTGAATTCTCTTAGCTGTTGCTTGTCTGTAAAGCTTTTGATTTCTCCATCGAATCTGAATGAGATCCTTGCTGGGTAGAGTATTCTTGGTTGTAGGTTCTTCCCTTTCATCACTTGAAATATATCATGCCACCCCCTTCTGGCTTGCAGAGTTTCTGCTGAGAAATCAGCTGTTACCCTTATGGGAGTTCCCTTGTATGTTATTTGTCATTTTTCCCTTGTTGCTTTTAATAACATTTCTCTGTCTTTAATTTTTGTCAGCTTGACTACTATATGTCTTGGCATGTTTCTCCTTGGATTTATCCTGCCTGGGACTCTCTGCACTTCCTGGACTTGGGTAGCTCTTTCCTTTCCCATGTTAGGGAAGTTTTCAACTATAATCTCTTCCAGTATTTTCTCAGGTCCCTTCTCTCTCTCGTCTCCTTCTGGGACCCCTATAATGCGAATGTTGGTGCGTTTCACATTGTCCCAGAGGTATCTTAGGCTGTCTTCAGTTCTTTTCATTCTTTTTTCTTTATTCTTTTCTGCATCAGTGATGATCACCATTCTGTCTTCCAGGTCACTTATTCGCCCTTCTGCCTCAGTTAATCTGCTATTGGTTCCTTCTAGTGTATTTTTCACTTCCGTTATTGTGTTGCATATCTCTGCTTGTTTGCTCTTTAATTCTTCTAGGTCTTTGGTAAACTTTTTGATCTTTGCATCCAGTCTTTTTTCAAAGTCCTGGATCATCTTCACTATCGTTATTCTGAATTCTTTTTCTGTAAGGGTGCCTATCTCCTCTTCATTTAGTTGTTTTTCTGGGGCTTTATCCTGTCCCTTCATCTGGTACAAAGTCCTCTGCTTTTTCATTTTCTCTATCTTTCTGTGGCTGTGGTTTTCAGTTCCACAAGACGAAATACTGCTGATACTGCTTGATACTGTTGTCTGCCCTCTTGTGGAGGAAGCTATCTAGGAGCCTCCTGTGTGCTTCCTGATGGGAGGGACTGATGGTGGGTAGGGCTGGGTGGGTGGAGCTCAGTAAAGCTTTAATCTGATTTGGTGGGCGGAGCTCAGTAAAACTTTAATCTGCTTGTCTGCTAATGGGTGAGGCTGTGTTCCCACCTTGTTTGATGTTTGGCCTGAGGCCAACTAGTGCTGGAGCCCATGGGCTCTTTGGTGGGGCTATTGGCAGACTCTGGGAGGGCTCACACCAATAAGCACTTCCCAAAACCCCTGCTGCCAGTGCCCCTGCCTCCTCAGTGAGCCACAGCTGCCCCCCCACCTCTGCAGGCAACCCTCCAACACCAGCAGGTGGGTCTGGTTCAGTCTCCTATGGGGTCACTGCTTCTTCTCCCTGGGTCCTGGTGAGCACATTTTTTTGTGTGCCCTCCAAGAGTGGAGTCTCTATTTCCACAAGTCCTGTGGAGGTCCTGCAATCAAATCCCGCTGGCTTTCAGGGTCTGATTCTCTGGGGATTCCTCCTCCCGTTGCTGGACTCCCAGGTTGGGAAGCCTGATGTGGGGCTCAGAACCCTCACTTTAGTGGGTGGACTTCTGCAGTATAACTGTTCTCCAGTCACCCACCCAGCATTTATGGGATTTGATTTTAATGCGATTGCGCCCCTCCTACTGTCTCATTGTGGCTTCTCCTTTGTCTCTGGTGTGGGGTGTCTTTTTTGGTGAGCAGTGTCTTTCTGTTGATGATTGTTCAGTAGTTAGTTGTAATTCTGGTGCTCTTGCAAGAGGGAGTGAGCGCACGTCCTCCTACTCCGCCATCTTAATCCTATCTCCCTTCCTTTTTATAATGTAGTTTATATGCATGTCTTATCGCCTCTGTTAAACTGTATGTACCTTCATGTTTGATCTCCAGCACTAAGCTTTGTACATATAAGGCATTGAGCTAATATTTAATGAATTAAAGCATAGCATCCCTATCATAAACTAAATCATTAGGGAAATGTGTTGGACATGAATTACTTACTTCAAAATCATCTGGAATGTATTGTTCAAAATGCAAGTTCTTGTGCTTCTGCCCACACCTACTGATTGAGAATTTCTGTGATTTCCAGGAATCTTGTTTTGAGTAAAAACACTAGATAATTATGATGTACACTGAAGTTTGAGGACTCACTGCCTTAGGGAGAATGTAATAATCCAAATTAAAATTGGATTTACATTAAATTGCAGATGTACTTAATGTTAAAAATAATAAAGTATAAACCATAATGGAAAAGAATATTAAAAAAGAATGTATATATATGTATAACTTAGTCACTTTGCTGTACAGCTGGGACTTCCACAACATTGTAAATCAACTATACTTCAATAAAAAAGTAACTTAAAAAGTAACATTTTGTACATAGCATGTAGGATGAAAATATAAGAAGACAAAATGAACAGGATGATATTTTCAATGTAGTTTTTCTGTACGTCAGGAAAGATCAATGTTCAGTATCCTGGAACTTTCAGTCTTAAAAAGCATAGTTAGATGTAAATAATTTAGAATGTTGATCACCATTTTCCGTGAGTGCATTTGAGGTAAAACACCATGGTTTTATAATTAAAAACTAAGAAAAGATGCTTTGAATATTCTTATTGGCACATTTCTTATATTGCTGTATGCATAGATGTCTTTTAGGGCATCATCTCCTATAATATAGTTTGTGACTCATAGTTTTATTGTAAGAAATAATGTGGTTTAGATACCATTTAACAATATATGTTTCTCCTTATCTATTTATTTATTTATTGGCTGCATTGGATCTTCGTTGCTGCACACAGGCTTTCTCTAGTAGCGGGGAGTGGGGGCTCCTCTTCATTGTGGTGTGCAGATTCATTGCAGTGGCTTCTCTTGTAGAGCACAGGCTCTGGGCGCGTGGGCTTCAGTAGCTGTGGCACATGGGCTCAATAGTTGTGGCTTACGGGCTTAGTTGCTCTGTGGCATGTGGTATCTTCCTAGGGCAGGGATCGAACCCATGTTCCCCTGCATTGGCAGGCAGATTCTTAACCATTGCACCACCTAGGAAGTCCCCAAAAGCACATTTTTTAAAATTTATCTTTTTGGCCATGCCACCACGAGACATGTGAGATCTTATCAATAGTTCCCCAACCAGGGATTGAAACCTCGGCCCCTGCATTGGAAGCTCGGAGTCTTAACCGCTGGACCGCCAGGGAATTTCTGAAAAGTACATTTTTTTAATTGATGTTTCTGTGGTACCCATGAATAAAATATTTGTCCTTGACCTGTGCCATCTCCTCATTTTTAATGCTACAAATTGGTCATTTTAGGTGTCATTAATTGTTTTGTTTCAATAAATAAATACTGAAGGTGATTTAATCGCCTTATAAAAATAGCTAACTTATGAATGCTATATATTAGGCTGTGTTTTTTTTTCTTAGATCTTTATTGGAGTATAATTGTTTTACAGTGTTAGGCTGTGTTTTAATGTTAATTTTTTTTTAAATCCATCCCATCAAAACACTAACTTGTTTAAAAAGTTTAATTTTAGAATATCACCAACCTCTGTTATGACAGCTCAGAAGAAGAGGAGACTAAATTAGAGAGAGAAACCCAGAATGGAAAATAAAGAAGAGATTTTTACCCTTAGAATAAAGTGTTCCACAGTGAAGAAGTGGGCTCTAAGAATCTTGAATAAGAAGATCATAGGTAGGGAATTCCCTGGTGGTGCAGTGGATAAGGCTCTGAGTTCCCAATGTAGGGGGCCCAGGTTCATTCCCTGGTCAGGGAACTAGATCCCACATGCATGCTGCAACTAAGAGTTTGCACACTGCAACTAAGGAGGCCTGGAGCTGCAACTAAGGAGCCCATGTGCTGCAACTAAGGAGCTGGTGCTCCACAACTGAGAAGCCCACCTGCCACAACTAAGACCCAGTGCAACCAAATAAATAAATATTAAAAAAAAAAGATCAGAAGTATGCCCAATTACATGGCTCTTAATAGCATAATTAAGATATTTTTATTTTTTCAATGCAAACTTATAATCTAGTAAATTAGAAAGCAGATGAACATTGAATTATTAAGGAAGGAAGGGTCATTTTATATGGGAAAAGATATTTCTTGTACTTTTATCTTTTGATCTGTATTCTGTCATTTTGTTAATAGTGGAAAAAGAATAAACATAATTTTTTATGAACAAATTTTTTTTCTAAATTTGAAACCAGTATGAACCTTACTAAATATTTGTTTTTAAAAGTATAAATTGAAGATGTGATTGTGCTACTAACGTATTATTTTACCTGATGGCTAGGAGGAGTCAAACATAGTCAAAGTCTAAGTACCTTTAGAGAGTACATATGGCATTTAATTGTAGAAAGAATGATAGTATCCTATTTCTCAAATAAATAGAACTTTAATTTACTTATACAAGGAAGTTATTCTGTATTTACTTATTTTATGTAGAGTTTCCTACTAGAATATAAGCTCCCTGAAGGCAGGGACTTTGTTTTACTCACCATCCTGTCCTCAATACCTAGAATACTGAATGCTTAGTACATAGTAGGTTTTCAGTAAATACTTGATGAGTAAATGAATAGGTGCTTATACGTGTTTTTTTGTGAAATATACATAATA
This sequence comes from Hippopotamus amphibius kiboko, assembly GCF_030028045.1. NCBI lineage: Eukaryota > Metazoa > Chordata > Mammalia > Artiodactyla > Hippopotamidae > Hippopotamus > Hippopotamus amphibius. Next base: position 25,558,193 of record NC_080202.1, on the reverse strand, counting down.
ATTTACATGTTTTAAATGGTATTTTTATTTCTGACACTTATGAAACAGAAAAGTTACTTGTAGTTTGCAACTTCAAATAGCCATTCTTTATGAACATTTTTCTGTAATTCTTTTTTATGCAAATATATTTATAGCTAAATTGAGATCCCACATAAATGTAATACATATAGTTTTGTGCCCTGCTTTTTAAATTTAATACTTTCATTTATTTATTTATTTAAATTTTATTTATTTATTTTATTTATTTTTGGTGCGTTTGGTCTTTGTTGCTGCCTGTGGGCTTTCTCTAGTTGCGGCGAGCAGGGGCTACTCTTCGTTCTGGTACGTGGGTTTCTCAGTGCAGTGGCCTTTTTTGTTGCGGAGCACAGGCTCTAGATGCATGGGCTTCAGTAGATGTAGCACTCAGGCTCAGTAGTTATGGCTCTTGGGCTCTAGAGTGCAGGCTCAGTAGTTGTGGTGCACAGGCTTAGTTACTCTGTGGCATGTGGGATCTTCCCAGAACCTGTGTCCCCTGTATTGCCAGGTGGATTTTTAACCATTGCACCACCAGGGAAGTCCCTTAGCTCGAGTTTTAAAAGGATATTTATAGAAGATGAATACATAAAAGTGACACAAACTTTTAAGTGTGTCAGAAAAGCGAAAATCCAGAAATCACAGATGTCAGGAATATGCTAAAGATAATTTTAAAATCTTACAATTATATTCAGAAACAGTAATAAGGAAGATACATGCTTACTTAATATTAACAGCTCTTATGTGTTTTCCCTATTTTCTGTCAAGGAGAACAATCTTTGTTTTGTAACAACAACAAAAAACTACCTAGTAAAGAAGAGTTAAAGTCCAATATAAGTGAAATTAAGTGGGGCTTCCCTGGTGGTGCAGTGGTTAAGAATCCGCCTGCCAGTGGGGGGGACACAGGTTAGATCCCTGGTCTGGGAGGATCCCACATGCTGCAGAGGGACTAAGCCCATGCACCACAACTACTGAGTCTGCGCTCTAGAGCCCGTGAACTGCAACTACTGAGCCTGAGTGCCACAGCTACTGAAGCCTGCATGTGTAGAGCCTGTGCTTCACATCAAGAGAAGCTGCCACAACGTGAAGCCCATGCACCACAACGAAGAGTAGCCCCCACTCACTGCAACTAGAGAAAGCCCGCGCACAGCAATGAACATACAACACAGCCAATAAATAAATTTATTTAAAAAAATAAGTTAATTAAGGAAGCATCTAACTGCTCAATATAACTTTGTTTTATAACGTGAACTAATTATATCTGAGGATGCTGTGAGAACTTGTAGGTGAGAAAGCTAAACTTTGAGGAATTGAGGAATTATTTGAAATAGGAAGAGTAGAATCAGGTGAGCAGCAGGTAAGGACATTGACAGCATGTTGATCAAATTCAGAAATGACACAAAGCTTGATGGACTTTTATGCAAGAAATGAAAATAATTTGTAAGTCTGTAGCAACAAGAACTTAACAGATTGGTTTAAATAAGCAATTTAGTATAACTAAATATATAATCTTGCATTTGGTTTTAAAAAAATGAGTTGAAGAATTGATGAAAAAGGATAAATAGCCTAGTGGGAGTACTTATGACAAAGGGAATTTCCCTGTTGGTAAACTTAATGTGAATCAGCAGCATGATTTGCCTGCCAAAATTTTATTATTACGGTTTTCTGAACAAGGAAAGTTAGGCCACACTTAGCATGTGTCCAGGTTTAGGTACCACATTTGAGGAAATTGGCAGAAGTCCCAATGACAGCAGTATTAGGCATTTGTGGTGTAGAAAAAGGGTTAGACTGAATCTGAACCATAAAGTAGCTCTGGGACCAAAGATTATAGAAAAACAACTTTCAAACCAAAAGAAGGAAGAATTTTCTAATGCATAGAAAGTAACAGGCTGCCTTGAGAGGCAGTAGTTTGTGTGTGTAGTGTTTGAGCAAGGCTAGTTTACTACCCAGGTAAAGGTGATAGAGAGGATATTAAAATTCAAATGACTTTTGAATGTATTGGTTTGCATCTTTTCATATCATATTAATCATTTGTATATCTTCCTTGGAGAAATAGCTAGTCAAACCATTTTCTATTTTTCACTTGCATTATTTGTCATATATTATTGAGTTGTAAAAGTTTTTTTTATATGTATATATTCTGGATATAGGTCCCTTGTCTGATAGGTGATTTGTAAATATTTTCTCCCATTCTGTGGGTGTTTCACTTTCTTGATGGTACCATTTGCAGCACAAAAGTTTAAAAGTTTTTATATAGTCCAGTTTACATACATATAGGCATACCTTGGAGGTATTTCAGGTTTGGTTCCAGACCACCGCAATAAAGCGAATATTTCAGTAAAGCAAGTCATATAAATTTTTTGGTTTCCAAGTGCATGTGAAAGTTATGTTTACATTTACTGTACTATATTAAGTATGCAATAGCATGATGTCTAAAATATAGTGTACATACCTTAATTAAAAAATACTCTATTGCTAAAAAATGCTAACCATTATATGAGCCTTCAGTGATTTTTAATCTTTTTGCTTGTGGAGGGTCTTGCCTTGATGTTGAAGACTGCTGACTGATCAGCTGGTGGTTGCTGAAGGTTGGGGTGACTGTGGCAATTTTGTAAAATAAGGCAACAATGGAGTCTGCCACATCAAGTGACTCTTCCTTTTATGAACAATTTCTCTGTAGCGTGCAGTGCTATTTGATAGCATTTTATCAATGGTGGAAATTTTTTCTAATTTGGAGTCAGTCCTCTCAAACCCTGACACTGCTTTACCAGCTAAGTTTATCTAATATTCTAAATCCTTAGTTGTCATTTCAACAGTCTTCACAACATCTTCAGCAGGAATAGCTTCTCAAGAAACCACTTTCTTTATGCATCCATAAGAAGCAACTCCTCATCACAGTTTTATCATGCGATTACAGTAATTCAGTCACATCTTCAGGCTCTACTTTCAGTCTACTTCTCTCGCTCTTTCCACCACATCTGCAATTATTTCCTTCACTAAAGTCTTGAACCTCTTAGAGTCATCCATGAGGGCTGGAATCAACTTCTTCCAAAGTTCTGTTAATGTTAATATTTTGACCTGTTCCCATGAATCACAAATGTTCTTAGCGGCATCTAGAATGGTGAATCCTTTCCAGAAGGTTTTCAATTTATGTTGCTCAGATCCATCAGAGGTATCGCTATCTACAGCAGCTATAGCCTTAAGAAATGTATTTCTTAAATAGTAAGACTTGAAAGTCAAAATTACTTCTTGATTTGTGGGCTGTAGAACAGATGTGTGCCAGCAGCCATGAAAATAACATTAATCTTGTACATCGCCATCAAAGCTCACGGGGATATGTGTATAAAAACAGATGATTGAACTTGATGTACCCCCCCAAAAATAATAAATAAATAAATAAATAAAATTAAAAAAAAAAAAAAAGCTCTTGGGCGACCAAGTATATTGTCAAGGAGCAGTAATATTTTGAAAGAAATCTTTTTTTCTGATCAGTAGGTCCCGACAGTGGGCTTAAAATATTCAATAACCCATGTTGTAAACAGATGTGCTGTCATCCAGGCTTTGTTGTTTCATTTATAGAGCACAGTCAGAATAGATTTAGCATAATTCTTAAGGGCCCTAGGATTTTAAAGGCTACTGCAAGGTTAGTAACTGGCCTAATTTCAATATTCTCATGTCTCAGGGAGTTGGGAGGCCTGAGGAGAAGGGGGGCAGTGAGAGAACCAGCCAGTTGGTGGAGCAGTCAGAATACATACAATATTTAGTAAATTTGCTGTTTTATATGGGTCTGGTTCATAGCACTCCAGAACAATTGCAATAGTAACATCAAAGATCAATGATCACAGACCATAACATAATATTAATAAAATATTGCAAAAATTACCAAATGTAACAATGACACAAAATGAGCATATGCTGTTTGAAAAAATGGCATTGACAGACTTGCTTGACTCAAACAGGGTTGCCACAAACTTTCAATTTGTAAAAAAAAGCAGTATCTGGGAAGTGCAGTGAGGCAAAGCCCAATAAAATGAGGTATGCCTGTATTTTTTCTTTTATCACTTGTGCTTTTGGTGTTGCCTAACTTAAGGTCCAAATGATTTACTCCTGTGTTTTCTCCCAAGGGTTTTATAGTTTTAGTTCTTACATTTAGTTCTATGATCCATTTTGAGTTAATTTTTGTGTATGTAGGGGTAAGAGTCCAACTTCATTCTTTTGCATGTGAATATCCAGTTGTCCTAGCACTGTTTGTTGAAAAGACTATTCTCTTGCCCATTGAATTGCCTTAACACTCGAATTTTTAAATAGTAAAACTTATTTATTTATTTATTTTTGTGTTTGTTTTTTTAAGCACTTTGTTGAAATATATTTGCTTTACACTGTTGTGCCAGTTTCTGCTGTACAACAAAGTGAATCAGCTGTATTTACATATATATCCTGCAGCTCCTTCCCATCCTCCCTATCCCACCCCTCTAAGTCATCACCAATCATTGAGTTGATCTCCCTGTGTTATGCAGCAGCCTCCCACTAGCTATTTTACATTTGGTAGTGTATATATGTAAATACTACTCTCTCACTTCGTCCCAGCTTCCCCTTTGTTCCCCCTCCCCCGTGTCCTCAAGTCCATTCTCTGCATCTTTGTTCTTGCCCTGGGTTCATCAGTACCATTTGTCTAGATTCCATATATATGCGTTAGCATACGGTTGTTTTTCTCTTTCTGGCTTACTTCACTCTGTATGACAGACTCTAGGCCCATCCACCTCACTGCAAATAACTGAATTTCATTCCTTTTTATGGATGAGTAATATTCCATTGTATATATATCTCACATGTTCTTTATCCATTCATCTGTTAATGGGCATTTAGGTTGCTTCCATGTCCTGACTGTTGTAAATAGTGCTACAGTGAACATTGTGATACATGTATCTTTTTGGATTATGGTTTTCTCAGGGTATATACCCAGTAGCGGGATTGCTGGGTCATATGGTAGCTCTATTTGTAGTTTTTTGAGGAACCTCCATACTGTTTTCCATAGTGGCTGTACCAATTTACATTCCCACCAACAGTGCAGGAGGGCTCCCTTTTCTCCACACCCTCTCCAGCATTTTTTGTTTCTAGATTTTTTGATGATGGCCATTCTGACTGGTGTGAAATGATACCTTATTGTGGCTTTGATTTGCATTTCTCTGATGATTAGTGATGTTGAGCATCTTTTCATGTGTTTGTTAGCCATTTGCATGTCTTTTTTTGGAGGAATGTCTGTTTAGGTCTTCCACCCATTTTTGGAATGGGTTGTTTGCTTTTTGATATTGAGCTGCATGAGTTGCTTGTATATTTTGGAGATTAATCCTTTGTCACTTGCTTCATTGGCAAATATTTTCTCCCATTCTGAGGGTTGTCTTCTTGTCTTGCTTATGGTTTCTTTTGCTGTGCAAAAGCTTTTAAGTTTCATTAGGTCCTATTTGTTTATTTTTGTTTTTATTTCCATTATTCTAGGAGGTGGGTCAAAAAGGGTCTTGCTTTGATTTTTGTCTGCCTGTGTTTTCCTCTAAGAGTTTTATAGTGTCTGGTCTTACATTTAGGTCTTTCCATGTTGAGTTTATTTTTGGGTAGGGTGTTAGGTAGTGTTCTAATTTCATTCTTTTACATGTACTTGTCCAATTTTCCCAGCACCACTTATTGAAGAGGCTGAGTTTTCTCTATTGTATATTCTTGCCTCCTTTGTCAAAGGTAAGGTCCCCATATGTGCATGGGTTTATCTCTGGGCTCTCTATTATGTTCCATTGATCTATATTTCTGTTTTTGTGTCAGTACCGTACTGTCTTAATCACTGTAGCCTTGTAGTATAGTTTGAAGTCAGGGAGCCTGATTCCTCCAGCTCTGTCTTTCCTTCTCAAGATTGCTTTGACTGTTCAGGGTCTTTTGCATTTCCATACAAATCATAAAATTTCTTGTTCTAGTTCTGTGAAAAATGCCATTGGTAATTTGATAGAGATTGCATTGAATCTGTAAATTGCTTTGGGTAGTATAGTCATTTTCACAATGTTGATTCTTCCAGTCCAAGAACATGGTATGTCCCTCCATCTGTTTGTATTGTCTTTGATTTGTTTCATCAGTGTCTTATAGTTTTGTGCATACAGGTCTTTTGCCTCCTTAGGAAGGTTTATTCTTGGTATTTTATTCTTTTTGTTGCAGTGGTGAATGGGATTGTTTCCTTAATTTCTCTTTCTGCTCTTTTGTTGTTAGTGCATAGGAATGCAAGAGATTTCTGTGCATTAATTTTGTATCCTGCTACTTTACTAAATTCATTGATTAGTGCTAGCAGTTTTCTGGTAGAGTGTTTGGGGTTTTCTATGTATAATATCATGTCATCTGCAAAGAGTTACAATTTTACTTCTTCTTTTTCAGTTTGGATTCCTTTTATTTCTTTTTCTTCTCTGATTGCTGTGGGTAAAACTTCCAGAACTATGTTGGATAATAGTGGTGAAAGTGGGCACCCTTGTCTTGTTCCTGTTCTTAAAGGGAGTGCTCTCAGTTTTTCACCATTTAGAATGATGTTGGCTGTTGGTTTCTCATATATGGCTATGTCGAGGTAATTTCCTTCTATGCCCACTTTCTGGAGTGTTTTTATTGTAAATGGATGTTGAATTTTGTCAAAAGCCTTTTCTGCATCTATTGAGATGATCATATGGTTTTTATCCTTCAATTTGTTATTATGATGTATCACATTGATTTATTTGCATATATTAAAGAATCCTTGCATTCCAGAAGTAAACCCCACTTGATCATGGTGTATGACCTTTTTAATGTGGTGTTGGATTCTGTTTGCTAGTATTTTGCTGAGGATTTTTTGCATCTATATTCATCAGTGATATTGGCCTGTAATTTTCTTTTTTTGTGATGTGTTTGTCTGGTTTTGGTATCAGGGTGATGGTGGCCTCATAGAATGAGTTTGGGAGTGTTCCTTCTGCTATATTTTGGAAGAGTTTGAGAAGGATGGGTGTTAGCTCTTCTCTAAATTTTTGATAGAATTTGCCTGTGAAGCCCTCTGGCCCTCGGCTTTTGTTTGTTGGGAGATTTTTAATTACAGTCTCATTTTCAGTGCTTGTGTTTGGTCTGTTCATATTTTCTATTTCTTCCTGGTTCAGTCTTGGAAAGTTGTACTTTTCTAGGAATTTATCCATTTTTTCCAGGTTATCCAATTTATTGGCATATAGTTGCTTGTAGTAGTCTCTCATGATCTTTTGTATTTCTGTGCTATCAGTTGTTACTTCTCCTTTTTCATTTCTAATTCTGTTGATTTGCATCTTCTCCCTTTTTTTCCTGATGAGTCTTGCTAGAGGTTTATCGATTTTATTTATCTTCTCAAAGAACCAGCTTGTAGTTTTATTGATCTTTGCTATTGTTTCTCTCATTTCTTTTTCATTTATTTCTGATCTGATCTTTATGATTTCTTTTCTTCTGCTCACTTTGGGGTTTTTTTGTTCTTCTTTCTCTAATTGTTTTAGGTGTAAAGTTAGGTTGTTTATTCTAGATTTTTCTTGTTTTTTGAAGTAGGATTGTATTGCTATAAACTTCCCTCTTAAAACTGCTTTTGCTGTGTCCCATAGGTTTTGAGTTGTGTTTTCATTGTCATTTGTTTCTAGGCATTTTTTTATTTCCTCTTTGATTTCTTCAGTGATTTCTTGGTTGTTTAATAGCATATTGTTTAGCCTCCATGTGTTTGTATTTTTTACAGTTGTTTTTTTTTCCTGTAATTGATATCTAGTCTTATGGCATTGTGGTCGGAAGAGATGCTTGATACAATTTCAATTTTCTTGAATTTACTAAGGTTTGATTTGTGACCCAAGATGTGATCTACCCTGGAGAGTGTTCCGTGTGCACTTGAGAAGAAAGTGTATTCTCTAGTTTTTGGTGGAATGTCCTCTAAATATCAGTTAAGTCCATCTGGTGTAATGTGTCGGTTAAAGCTTGTGGTATTTTAATAAGAAATATCAATATAACAACTGTGGAAGATGAGAGAGAAAGTAACACATAATTCTACCACTCTTGCACAACTTCACTATTCTGTGTATTCCCTTCTAGTCCCCACACTATAAACATACACATTTTATACAGTTGCAATCATAATGTACTAATTATATATATTGCCTTTTTTACTTAATATATGAATATGATTCACACTTTCCATATTGCTATATAGATTTCCAAATTATTTTTTGTTGTTGCCTAAACAGCATCTTCAGTCTATATATAATTTAATAAATCCATCCCTTATTTTATATATTTGGATTTCCTCTAATTTTTTATTATTTAAATAACATTGTAATTATAATCTTTGTGCATAATTTATTAGCCTACCATTGGATAGTTTCCCTAGATAATTTTCTGAAAGGATTTCTTCCAACATGTGTTGAAAACCAGCTAGAGACTAGCTGCATAATTTTGATTTGGGAAATCCTGGATTGTGTGTGTTGTAGTTGTTGGCTTATTTAATATAACAGTAGCAGCTGATACCTCTGACTGTGGTTCAGGCAGTGTGCCAGGTAGTTTGTGTGTGTAGTAGTAGTTAATTATCCTACAAATTCTATTAGATAAGGTATTCAAGTCCAAAGTTTGATAACTTGTCCAAAGTTGTATAACTAATTAATGGGAAAAATGGCATACAAGACTGCGTGGCTGCAAAACTCCACTGGCTCCCAGATTGGACATAAGCAATTATAATGGCAAGATTCTTACAGAGTAGGCTATATTAGGTTAGGTATTTTGTGCAGAAGTTCTTTGAATACATATGATTTTGTTAATTATGAATGAATTATTGACCCAAAATTTGTATTTAAAAAAATAGGAATCAAGACTGATTTTTCACTGTAGATTTAATAATTCATTATTCTTAGACCCCATGAAGTAATCATTTATATTATTTCCATTTATGTAGTGTTTGCCCTTCCAAAGGGTCTAGAGAGCATACATAACCAATATGGAAATGGTTTGTTGACTCAATGCAATAAAAAGAAAATGGAAAATGAATTAGAAATCTTTGATACTTAAATGTAAATAAAAATTTCTGTTATCTTAAATATATAAATTTTAGTATTTGGGGGAGAATATACATAATAGCATTTCTGATCAAGACATCTAAGTCCTATATAATGTATAATTAATAGTGTTCAGCTGTTAGTAGCTATTTCAATTGTAGAATTATTAAACGTGTTTAGTATTTGAAATAATTGTCTATAACTCCTAACTATTGTTCTAGGCTGACATATGAAAGGGGGAAATCAGAATTATAAGAATAAAATGCTGCTTGAAAAGAAACTGATTTTGAAATGCTAATGGTCTGAAAAAAAATGGCTCTGCCACATTCAGAGATAACAGTTTTCTTTAAAGCATGAGAATGCCACTTCCTTATAGAAATTCTTATTGCAGGTTTCTATTGCAGTCTTTCAGCACATCAAACTACATAAAGTCTGTTTCCTTGATTTTCACCCAAAGAGGCTCTTTTCTTAAGCTGGAGTAATTTGTATGCCCTAGGCAGAAGAATGAGCCTCTTCAGTTTGGTGGAATAGTACTTTCATCAAGGTGTAGCTTCAAGAGGGATCCATATAATTGTGAGGCAAGAAGGGTACATTTATTTCACAGAAGTTCATTTTACCAAATGCCAATTCCATGAGTTTGTTTCTTTTTAACTAGAGTTAGTTTTTTTTTAAATTAATTTATTTTTAAGGACTTTAATTAATTAACTTATTTATTGGCTGCATTGGGTCTGTGTTGCTGTACACTGTCTTTTTCTAGTTGTGGCAAGCAGGGGCTACTCTCCATTGCAGTGCTCAGGCTTTTCATTGTGGTGGCTTCTCGTTGTAGAGTACGGGCTCTAGGCACACAGGCTCTGGGCACACAGGCTCGGTAGTTGTAGCTTGTGGACTTAGTTGCTCAGCGTCATGTGGAATCTTCCTGGACTAAGGACTGAACCTGTGTCCCCTGCATCGGCGGGCGGATTCTTAGCCATTGTGCTACCTGGGAAGTCCCTGAACTGGAGTCAGTTGATTGGTTTTCATATTCTTAAGTAACATTTAAAAGAATATTCAATTTGTTTCTCCTCTAATTCCTTGCTGCTGTTGAGGAGGTGGAAAGAGAAAAAAATTTTCATATTCAAGGGCATAATTGCAATGAATATGTTCTTTATCAGTGGAGAATTTGGAAACTTTAGGCCTAGTCCTCTTCCTTTCTCTGCCTTTCAATCTCTGGTGACATTAGAGCGGATTTAAGGGCAAACAAATTGAACATTCCTTTAAATGCTATTATGGAGACAAATCCTATCAACTAAAGACTTAAGGTGAATTCAGTGAATTGGCCTTTATATAAAATGATTTTAGGTAAATTTACTTGTGGCCAATGACTCACAGCTCACCTAACCAACCAGATCAACTGAATTTATCCTAATAACGATATGGCAGGTGCTTCAGGTATATAGCTTTCATATCCTCAAGACTGAGAATTTTCATAATGACAGATCACAAAATGGACTATCAAACTTAACATAAAAGATAGCCTGGTAAAAGCAATTAAATGACCTTTTCTATCTTTTATGGTGATAGACTTCTACACCTCTAGCCTCACCCTCTCACTGGAGCTCAAGCCCATATTTCCAAGAGAACATAGGAAGCATGGTTATTTTTCATTTTAGTACATCCAAATAAAGATTCTGCCTCTTTCCTCATCAAATAGGACCTTTTTAGAATTTCTAAAGACTCACAGTCATCTCATTCTTTTCCATCCCCACTTTTATTCAGTTATTCCCCACTTTCATTCTGTCATTTTTGAAATGTCTCAGATTCTCTCTTCTTACTGCAACCACCTTAGCCCAGGTCTTCATTCTTATGCCTTTTAGTTGTTTTCCTGCTTACATCATCCTTCTCTCTAGTAGTAGGCTAAATTTACACAGCTTTTTTCACGTGTGTCTCTGAGGTAATTCCAGGAACTGTAAAATTCACTAGCTAACCTCTCTGTCTCAATGTGTAGGATGTTTTGTCAGAAGAATTAGCTATGATCCAGTAGTGCTTTTCTTGTTAACTTGACATCTACCTGTTGTCTGAACAAAAGGCATCTTATTCTCATTCTTTCTACTTAAGATAACTTCTAGATGTGATCCTTTGCATGGTGCTTGTGATCCTAGTTTATTGCCTTCTCCTGATGTGCCTATTTCAGACATTTAACAAGGATTTGATTTTATCTGTTTCCATGCTCTCAATTTATCAAATAACCTAATTTCTTAGGCTTCAGTTAGATATTCTTAAGATCTCTTCACTGACTACCAGCACCATCACCCCCCAACCCCTCAAGACTGGGTTAGACATCTCACCCATGTTCTATACAGTATGTATCACACTATTTTGAAATAGCCAGGGTTTTTTTTTTTTTTGGGATATAATTGACATAAAGCAGTTTCAGATGGACAATGTAATTCAATATTTGTATATATTGCAAAATGATCACAATAAGTCATTAACATTCATCATGATACGTAATTACAATTTTTTTTCTTGCAATAAGAAGTTTTAAGATCTACTCTCTTAACAACTATGAAATATACAGTATGGTACTAGTACAGTCACCATGCTGTATGTTACATCCCCCTGACTTTATTTTATAACTGGAAGTTTGTACCTTTTGACTCTTTTCACCCAGTTCTTCCACCCTCACCCCCAGCTTCTGGCAACCACCAAATCTTTTCTCTTCTGTGAGTTTGGTTTCTTGGGGTTTTTTTGTTTTTTTAGATTCCACATAAAAGTGAGATCATGTGATATTTGTCTTTCTTTGTCTGACATTTCATTTAACATAATGCCCTCAAGGTCCATTACTATTGTTGCAAATGGAAATATTCCTTCTTTTTTATGGCTGAATAGTACTCCATAGTATATATACACCACATTTTCTTTATCCATTCATCCATTGATGAATACTTAGGTTACTATCATGTCTTAGCTATTGTAAATCATGCTGCAGTGAACATGGGGGTGCAGATATCTTTCTGAGTTAATGTTTTCATTTCTGGTAGTTCAAGTTTTACTTTTTTGAGGAATCTCCATGCTGTTTTCCATAGTGGCTGTGCCAATTTACATTCCCACCAACAGTGCACAAAATTTCTTTTGTCTTCGCATCCTTGCCAACACTTGTTTATTTGTCATTTAGGTGATAGCCATTCTAACAAGTGTGATATCTCATTGTGGTTTTGATTTGCATTTCCCTGATGATTAGTGATTTTGAGCATCTTTTCATGTACCTGTTGGCCATCTGTATGTCTTCTTTGGAAAAATGTCTGTTAAGATACTCTGCCCATTTTAAAAATCACACTGTTGTTTTTTTTTTGTTTGTTTTTTTGCTATTGAGTTTATGAGTTCTTTATATTTTGGAATGTGAACTGCTTGTCAGATACATGATTTGCAAATATTTTCTCCCATTCAGTAGGTTGCCTTTTCATTTTGTTGCTGTGCAGAAGATTTTTCATTTGATGTAGTGCCACTTGTTTATTTTTGCTTTTTTTGCCTTTGCTTTTGGTGTCAAATCCAAAAAATTATTGCTAAGACCAATGCCAAGGAACTTACTGCCTATGTTTTCTTCTAGGAGTTTTATGGTTTTAGATCTTATGTTCAAGTCTTAATCCATTTTGAGTTAATTTCTATGTATGGTATAAAACAGTGATCCAGTTTCAGAGGTTCTTTTTTTTTTTTTTTTCAAGTCCCCCCGCCCTTTTTTTTAATTAAAAAAATTAAAAAAATTTTTTTGGCCACATCATGCAGCATGTGGGATCTTAGTTCCCCAACTGGGGATCGAACCTGTGCCCCTTGGATTGGAAGCACGGAGTCTAACCACTGGACTGCCAGGGAAGTCCCAGCTTCAGAGCTTTGTTTGCTTGTTTTTATCTTTGCCACCAGAAAGTAAACTTCTTGAGGGCAGGCACTACAGAATTTTCATTCTAGCACCATCTGTGGCAGTTCTTGTGTGCTTGTGAAATTGTTATTGAATAAATGAATTACTTCAGCAAACATTTATTGAGGACTTACTATGTGACAGACACTATGATGTACATGTTATTGAAAAAGATATGGTTTCTGCCTTTATGATCTGGTGGGAAAGGCAGATACTAAACAAATGGCAAATTAGAGTAGTCTGTGGTAGACACCATCAATTCCTTCCCTTTGTATACATGTATACTACTTTTCATGTCAAGAAGTAGAGTCTAGTTCTCCTCACCTTGAGTCTGAGCTGGCCTCAATTCCTTGACCAAAACAATGTGGCTGAAGTGATGTTTTGAAACTTTTGAGACCAAGTCTTAAGAAGCCTCACAGTTTCTACCTGGATCTCTTAGAATGTTTTCTCTTGGGATGATCCCTCTCAAAACCCAGCCACTATATTGTGAGAAACTCAAGTCACATGGAGAGGTTTTGTGTAGGCACTCCGTAGTCCTAGCTAAGCGTTGATAACATCAACTTGCCCATGTGAGTGAGCCCTCTTGGACATCCAGTCCATTTAAGGCTTTAGATGACTTCATTCTCCAGGACCATCTGAATGCAACCACATGTGAGAAGATCAGGTGAGAACTACAGAGCTAAGCCTTGTCAACCCTCAGAATCTTGAGAGAGAGATTGAATTGTTTTAAGCTGCTAAATTTAGGGGTGGACGTGAATAGGAATAAAGGGGAAAACCTAATTTAGATGATCAGAGAAGCCAACCTATAATTGTTTAATGATGTTTTGTCTTTCCTGTTCAACTATACATTTCATGAAGGCAGCAATTATATCTGTCCTGTTCTTAACTTATCCCCAATACATGGCATATATGCTTAATATCTGCTAAAGTAATGGTGAAGAACTTTTACTAGATTCTCAAAGAAGTCTATAACTACAAAAAGGTTAAGATTTACTTCATCAGCAGAAGAACGTTCCTCCTTGTCCATCTTGTATAGCAATGCTTCATTCTACTCAAGCACGAAATTCCAGATTTTCTGGACTGACCGAATACCTACACCAAGGACTCATGTGAATGGGGCATTATTTTCCTTTCAGAGATTATGGGTGAGCACTAAGCCTTTGAACTTTGGGAACTTAATCACGATGGGGCATATCACATACATAGGTGAGATTAGGCTGATGAGAGGAACTGATGCCAAAGAGCACAGAAGTGGGCCTACTTACTGGAAAAAAAACTAAGGCTCAGATGAAGTCTGTTATCCTATCAATATCCTCTGTAAGCCTTACCTATTTTATTTTCCATTATTCCCCACATGAACTGTCTGCCTCATTTCATTTTAGTATGGTCCAGGAAGTAATTCTTTACTCAGGTTAAACCTGATGCTGCTTCCTTGCCTGCTTCTTCCTCACACATCATTCTTACTCCCACCTTTGTGTCTTTCTTTGCATGTGTCTTTGCTTCCCTTGACTTGCCTTCTCTCTCCTTTCTGCTTATATATATCTTTTGGGAGCTATTCTTTTTTTTTTTTTTAATTTAATTTAATTTAATTTAATTTTTTTAATTTTTTGGGGGGTACACCAGGTTCAATCATCTGTTTTTATACACATATCCCAGTATTCCCTCCCCTCCTTGACTCCCCCACCTCGACTCCCCCACCTTGACTCCCCCACCTCGAGTCCCCCCCACCCTCCCCTCCCCAGTCCTCTAAGGCATCTTCCATCCTCGAGTTGGGCTCCCTTTGTTGGGAGCTATTCTAAGTCTACTTCCTCTCTGAAAATATCCTGTAAGATTCCAATTTAGGTATATCTCTCTTCCCTAAGCTTTTATTTTACTTTACATGGATTTTACTACCTTTTTAGTGGGCATTTAGTAATTATATTGGCTTGGCAGACTTTTTGTCTTCTTTTTTTATTCCATTTGAACTTGATTCTCATTTCCTCCTCTTGAACTTTCCTGATTTCTTAACTCCCTTTATCTTTCTACCTCAAACCCTTGTTATTCTCTCTCTCTCTATATAGAGATATAGAAATAATAGTGTACATATGTGTAAACTATTGCATATAATACACTTATATCACACATTTTAAAATGTATTTTAAATGCTTTTGTAAAATACTATGTTTAATTTTATACAGTAATAAAGTTAAGCAAACTACACCTGAGATCTGGAGAGTAAATTTTGTGTTAAACACATAACAACATTGTTTAAGTTGGTACAGTTCCATAATTACAAGGGGTCAATATGCATTTTGTCCTTATCAATTAGTAGAATTTAATACTTAATACATAAACCAACTATATACTATATTTTAAGTATAACTGAGGTTTTCTTTCTTGTTATAATACCTCAAATTAGCACAGTCGAAATATGAGCTGTCACTGCTTGGGTTTATAATAAAATGTTGATATTTTTCAAATGGTTATTCTTTTTTTTTAATCTGAATAAAGCAATTTAATACAGTAAAAGCTCATAAAGATTCCACAGTTATGTTTGACATGCACAAATCTTCAATATCAAATGGTTATTCTTGAGTTTGGTGTTCTATATTTAAACTATGAATATTTTTTATAAGTACCACCTAAGATCAAGTCTAGATCAGTTTTAAATTGCGTATAGTCATTCACTTTATGTTAAAGTTTGGAATGTTTAAAAGGTTAAATGATTGAATACTCAACAGTTCTTTACCTTTTCATTTGCCGTGGCACTTTAACTTGACGCTGATCTTTATCTTTTGTCAGTATCATTATCTTCAAACACACAGAAAAGTAGAATTGAGCAATAAATACCCACATCTTTGATTCTACAATTAATTATTTACTATATTGCCTTTATCATGTTTTATCCATTTATGACCCTTCCATCTGTATTATTTTTAGTTGCATTTTAAAGTAAGTTGCAGGAATTCCCTGGTAGTCCAGTGGTTAAAACAATATGCTTCCACTGCAGGGGGTGCAGGTTTGATCCTTTGTTGTGGAACTAAGATCCCACATGCCACGGGGCGCAGACAAAAAATTTTAAAAATTAAAAAAACAAAAAGGTCAAGTATTAAAAAAAATAAGTTGCAGATTTTGTCCCAAAATATCTAATAAACAAGCAAACAGTAGTATAGTTCAATATTTGTTTACTTTATATAATATAACCCATAAATCTTAATTTTTGAATTTTGATGAGTTTTGATAAATGCATGTATCTGATAACTCAAACTCCTATCAGGATTAGAACATTACTATGATTGATAGGTGGTTTCTTCATGGCTTTTCTCAGTCAGTCCCCACCTACATCTCCCAGAGGAACCATTACTCTTCTACCACAGATTAATTTTGCATGCTCTAGAATCTCATGTAAATAGAATCATACAATACATACTCTTGTGTAAGACTTCTTTCAGGCAGCATGGTTTTTGAGATTCACCCATTTTGTTGCATATTTTTAGTTTATTTCTTTTATTGCTAAGTAGTATTCCATTGTATGAATGTGCCACAGTTTTTTTTTTCATTTATTCTCCTGTTGATGGGCATCTCAGTTACGTAGTTTTTGGCTATTATGAATAAAGTTGCTGTGAACATTCTTGTGCAAGATTTTTTGTGGATGCTTGCTTTTACTTCTCTCAGGTAGATACCTAGGAGTAGAAATGCTGGGTCATTAGGTAGGTATACATTTAGTTTTTAAGAAATTGCCTAACATATTCCCAAGTTGTTGTATCATTTTATGTGGCCACCAAAAAATGTGTGAGTGTTCCACTTGCTTCATCTCTTCACCAACATTTGGTGTTATCAGTCTTTAACTTTGGCTATCCTGTGGGTATGTAATAGTATCTCATTGTGGCCTTAATTTGCATTTCCCTGCTGACTTATGATGTTGAAGATCTTTTCATATACTTATTAGCCATTTTTATATAACTTCCTTTGTGAAGTGTTCATTCAGTTAGTTCGCCCATTTTTAAGTTCATTTGTTTGTCTTTCTTGTTATTGAGTTGGATAACAGTGTTTATTGGATGTATGTTTTGCAAATACTTTCTTCTATTGTGTGAATTGTCTATCCTTTTTTTTTCTCTTTTTCTTTTATTATTGGCCGGGCTGTGAGACTTGTGGGATCTTAGTTCCCCAACCAGGGATTGAACCCAGGCCCCTGGGAGTGAAAACACAGAGACCTAACCATTGGACTGCCAGGGAATTCCCTGTCTATCCGTTCTTTAAAATGGTGTCCTGAGTAGGCAGAATTTTTAAAACTTGATGTCAGTTTTTTCTTTTATTGTTATTGCTTTCCTGCTCTAAGAAATCTTTGCCTATCCCGAAGTTGCAAAGATATAGTTTTTAGCTTTATGTTTAGGTCTCTGATCCATTACAAATTAATTATGTGTACACTGTGAGGTAGAGATTGAGGTTCACTTTTTTTCATATGGATATCCAGTTGTTCTGACACTATTGTTGAAAAGATTTTCCAGTTCCCATTGGATTGTTTTCATGCTTTTCTTGAAAGTCAGTTGATTAGACAAATAGGTTTTTTTTCTTCAGTGCTCTCTGTCTTGTGATCTGTTTATTTTTTCATATGTCAGGATCATGCTGACTTGATTGCTGTAGTTTCATACTAAGTCTTGAAATCAGATAATGTAAATCTTCCAACTTTGTTTTTCTTTTTCAAGATTGCTTTGGTTTTTTAGGTCTTTTATATTTCCATATAAATTTTAGAATCATGCTGTCTGTTTCTACAATATTCCTGGTAGGGATATGCATGGGCTTGCATTGAGTATACACAGATCATTTTGGGAAGAATAGAAATCTTCTTAATAGTGAGTCTTCCAACCCGTGAACATTATATATATATATTTAGTTTTCAGTGTAGAGATCTTACATGACTTCTGTTAAATGTATCCCTGATTTGTTTTTTGAAACGATAGTAAATACAATTTAAAAACATACTGTTTTCCCACTTGTTTACTACTAGTATCTAAAAATACAACTGATTTTTTTTTTGGATTTTTTTTGCGGAGGGTTTTTTTTTTTTTTTGCTAATATATATCTGACCACTAATTTTTGTATGTTGACATTGTATTGGGTAACATACAACTATTAGGTTTAGTAATTGTTTTGCATATTTTTTAGGATTTTCTATGTACCCAAATTTGTGAGCAATTCCAGTTTTACCTCTTCCATTCCAGTCCTTATGCTTTTTCCCCCTTGCCTTACTGCACTGTCTAAAACCGTCAGTACAACATTGAATAGAAGTGCTAAGAGTGAACATTCTTGCTTTGTCCTTGCTCTGGGGGGGAGGTGTCAGTATGTCACCACTAAGTATGATATTAGCTGTAGATTTTTTACTTGTCCTTTGTGAGATTGGAGAAGTTCCATTCTGTTTCTGATTTTCTGAAAGTTTTTTTCATGGATGGATATCAAATTTTGACAGATGTTTTTTCTGCATCTATTTAAATGATTGTATGTTTTTTGTCCTTTATTGTGTTAATACAGTGAATTACATTCTTTTCCTAAAATGTTAAACCAATCTTGCATTCTGGGGATAAACATCCCTTAGTCATGATGTATTATCCTTTTTATATATTGATAGATTCAATTTACTAATATTTTGCTTTAGATATTTAAATCTTTCTTCATGAAGGATATCAGTAATTTTTTATTTTTCCCTTCTCTTCCTCTCCTTCCCTCCCTTTCTCAATCTTAGTCTCTTTCTCTCCCCACACCCCACTTCCTCTTCTCTTCCTTCTCATCCTTCTTCTTTTTGTAATTTCTCTGGGTTTACTAGTGAGTTATAATGTTGAAAAATATTCTCTTTCATTTTCTGAAGGAATTATATAACATTGATGTTCTTTTTTTAAGTGTTTGATAGAATTTACCAGTAAAACCATCTTGGCCAGGAGTTTCCTTGTGGAGAGGTTTTTAATAGATTCTATTTCTTTAATAAATATAGGTATATTCATATTTTCTGTTTCATCTTATGTAGGTTTTGATAAGTAGTGTTTTCCAAGGAATTTATTTCATCTAAGTTGTCAAACTTATCAGCATAAAATTGTTAATATTATTCCTTTATTATCCTTTTTTTATTGGAGTATAATTGCTTTACAATGTTGTGTTAGTTTCTGCTGTACAACAAAGTAAATCAGCTATATGTATACATATGTCCCCTTGCTCTTGAGCCTCTGCCCCATCCCACCCCTCTAGCTCATCACAGAGTACCAGGCTGAGCTCCCTGTGCTGTACAGCAGCTTCCCACTAGCTATCTATTTTACACATGGTAGTGTATACATGTCAAATAATAGAGACAATAATAAAGCTAAAAGTTGGTTCTTTGAAAGGATCAGCGAAATGGGTAACAGTTAACAAAATTCATAATATCCTAGCCAGACTAGTGATTTAAAAAAATAAATAAAACACCAGTGAGAAATGAAAGAAGATATCACCCTATGTCATACAGACATTAAAGGGATAATATATGTCAGTATGTCAGTTGTTATCCATTTTGTTGATCTTTTCAAAGAACCAACTTTTGGCTCTATTATTTTCTCTATTATTTGCCTGATTTCTACTTCATCGATTGCAGGTTTGTATTATTTCCTTTTTATTTACTCTGGGTTTATTCTGCTTTTCTTTTTCTAGCTTTTAAAAGTTGAACCTTTTGGTCATTTATTTCCTTGTTTTCTAATATAGGCATTTAAAGCTATAAATTGCCTTCTAAATACTGCTTTAGCTGCATCTCACAAATTGATATGTTGTATTTTCATTACTGTTTAGTTTATAATTTTTTTTTTGACCTATGGGTTATTTAGAAGCATGTTGTTTAGGTTCCAAATAGTTAACAAGTTTTTCTTAGCTGTCTTTTTTATTTCTAATTTGATTGCATTGTGGTCAAAGAACATACTCTGTATGATTTTAATTCTTTTATAGTTGACACCTGAACAACAGGTGCACTGACCACCCCCTCTAACCCCCACACTCCCTCTGCCCAGTTGAAAATATGCATATACCTTACAGTTGGCCTTCTGTATCTGTGGTTCTGCATTTGTGAATTCAAGCAACTAAAGATTGTGTAGTACAGTAGTATGTGTTTATTGAAAAAAATCTGCATATAAGTGGACCTGTACTGTTCAAACCTGTGTTGTTCAAGGGTCAACTGTATTTTTATTAAAACATTTTATGTCATAATGTATGGTATATCTTGGTGAACATGTCACGTACTTGTTGGATATAGTGTTCTATAAATGTCAATTAGGTCAAGGTGGTTGAGAGTATTTTTCAGATCTTGTATGTTTTTATTAATACTTTTGATCTAGTTGTTAAGTGAGAGAAGCGTGTTAAAATCTCCAACTGTGATTGTGATTTTGTCCATTTCTCCCTTAAAGTATGTCAGTTTGCTTCACGTATTTTGAAGCTCTGTTGTTAGATACATATGCATTTATGATTTTTGTTTGCTTCTTATGAATTGATGATTTTATCTTTATGAGATATCCTTCCCTTTTTGTGTCTGGTAATAGTCTCTCTTGAAGACTGTTTTATCTGATGTTAATAGAGCCACTGTAGTTTTTTTATGCTTCATATCTTTTTCCATCCATTTATCTGTATCTGTCTGCATCTCCTACAGATAGCATATAGTTGTCTCCTGCTCTTTAAAAATCTATTCTAATATTGTTTGCCTTTTTATTTGAAGTATTTAGTCAATTTACATACACTTTATTTATATGTGTGGGTTTAGGTCTCCTTTTTTAAAACTTATTTTATTCCATTTTATTTTATTTCATTTCATTTCATTTCATTTTTTTGGCCATGCCACGCATCTTTCAGGATATTAGTTCCCCAACCAGGGATTGAACCTGGACCCTCCATGGTGAAAGCGTGGAGTCATAACCACTGGACCACCAGGGAATTCCCTATGTCTTCTATTTTACACTTTTTCTTTGTATTTCCTCTGCTTATTCCTTTGTTCCTTCTTTTCTGCCTTCCTTTGCATTAACTGAATATTTATTTTTAGAATTCCATTTTAATTTATCTATTGGCTTTTAAATCTGTATCTCTTTGCATTACTTACTTAGTATTTGATCCATGGATTACAATGTGTATCTTTAACTCTTCATGGTTTATTTAAGGCTAATATTGTATCACTCTGTGTTAAATACAAAAACTTAGCAATTGTATAGGTCCATTTACCCCTACTCACCATCCTTTATGATATAGTTGTTCTATGTATTATATACACATATACTATGAAGTCTATAATGATTGTTAAAATATGGTTTCAGCAGTCATTCGTATTTAAAGAAACTAAGAGAAATCTCTTATTTACCCACATAGTTATCATTTTCAGTCCTAAAGTTCCAAATTTTCTTCTTCCTTTAGTCTGAAGAACTGCCTTTAGCATTTCTTGTAGTGCTGCAGAAACAAATTCTCTGTTTTTATTTATCTAAAATTTTCTAGTTCTTTTGTCATTCTTGAAAGATATCGTCACTGGAGATTAATTATAGGTTAACAGGTTTTTTTTTTTTCTTCCTTATATTACTTTAAGGATGTCATTTCATTGTCTTCTCAGCCAGCTAAATTGTGTGATTTTTTTCTGGCAGGTTTTAAGAGTTTCTCATCATATTTGATTTTCATCAGGTTGACTATGATGTGCCTTGATATGGTTATCTATATATTTCTCCTATTTGGGGTTCACTGAGCTTTTAAATCTGAAAATTTATGTCTTTCCAAAATTTGGGAAATTTTTGGTCATTTCTTCAAATGTATTTCTGCCTCATCCCTGTTTTCTCTTTTTGAGTTTTTATAATTAGGTTTTATACCTTTAAAATTAGGTTTTATACCTTTTGCTATAGCCCACCAATGACTGAGGATATGCCCTCTGACTTCCTGTTTTATTTTCTTATTCCTACCAAAACACTTCTCTCAAACTAGGTTTAGTTCTCAGCTAGCTTTTAGTGACTTATCCATATAATTTATCAATATTTTACAGACCTTTGGAAGACATGGAGGTAGTAAGAGAAGGTTGATGGCATTTCAAGTGCATAAAAATAATTCTGACTTCACATGTTGTGATTCACTTGTTTCCTTATTATAACAAATTTGATTGACCTTTTAAAGATAGGCTATTTTTTACAGTTTCCAGATATTATGACCAGGTTTAATAGTTCTTTGATACTCTATTGTTTGAGAAAATATTACTTAAAATATGCCGTTACAGAATCTTCTTGCCATTGCTCTTGAATGGTGCCATTATTCTCATATAAATACACAGGTCCACTTGTGTGTACTGATATAATTTTATTTCAGATATTCTGTGATAATATGTGACTTCACCAAAATAGCCCTGAACGGGAGGGAAGTTAACATACTAGTAGTGTTATAGGTATCAAAAACAAACTACTCTCGTTTTCTGATCATTAAGGATCTGGAAATATTTTTTTCTTTTAACATGAAGAAAGCAAATATGTTATCCTTGTGTCTATGTAAAATCATTGCACCTATAAGAATAGGTAACCTAAAGGTATATGATTAATTAAAATATGGATCCAGAGCAATTCTGGTAACTTTTTAGGGTGAGGCTCAGACTGTTCTGCTCATATATATTAATAAACTGATTTTGATGCAGTCTTTTTATAAAAACAAGTTCAACTTGTTAAACAAGAGGTATGGCTTATATGATCCCATTCACTAAAGAATTATGACACAGATTATGGTGTTTTAGACTTATGAAACTAAGCATTAGAAAAGGATTCTTTTTTTTTCAATATTATATTCTCTTCAATAAATAGTACCTGACTTTCTCTGTAATGTGTATGTTTTGGACTCTGCAAATGCAACAGCATAGGTATGAAGGAAGAGTCGTGTTATAGTTTAGGATGAGAATTGATAATTACTTGTTAACATATCGACTGTGGTTTTCAATGAATGAGTTGACTTCAGATACCCGGTGCTTATTACGTTTTCTTCTGTATTCGTGATCTTATTCGTACTGGTTTGTCTTCCCATCTATGGAAAAGCCAATAGGATCCAAAATTGTGGTTTCATGAAGGAAAGTACTAAATAAATATGTCTAATATGAACAAAGTATTTACTAGTATTTGTGTTAAGTCCTCTTTTCTAGCAGGTATGTAAAGAAAATGCTACATAAAAATGTAAAATTATTCTCCACTTTTGGAAAGGTAGTCCTCACTAATTATTATTTACATAAGAAAAAGGTAGAATTTAAAACACATAGGATACATTTTCAATAGAAATAAAACTATTTAAATCAAGACCATTTTTTTTCATGTGGTTTTTGTTTTAAAACCCGTAAGTACTAAACATAATCATTTTTGACAGCAGCAGTTCATGTGTTAAGTTTTGGAGTTTAGAAATATTATTCACTAACCATGAGTAAATCTCAGCAGGGAGTCATCTAGGTAAGAAAAATGCCATTTCTGTAAGAAAGATGCATTTAATCTAGGGATACTCTATGATGTCAAATGGTATAAAACATTTATTAAGCTGTGTAATAAATAGGACTCAGTTCTACTATATCCCTGGAGCTCTAATAAATTTTTAACAAGGGAAAGTGGGAAAACCAGGGGTGTCTTCCCTCTACAGTGCCCTAGGCATTTTTCTATTTTTGAGGAGGCTGGAAAAACATGGGCTGGTTTTTCAGATCTTACATTATAATGTTAAGTCAGATCCTGGTAAGTCTCAGATACTAGTTGCATAGCACTAAAGAAATTCTCTTGGTTTGGTTTGTCTTTTTTTTTTTTTTTTTAAAACGTTGTGTGTGTCCAGTTTTAAAACTTTTAGTCTATTCAGAGTTTCCCTTGTGTTTCCATAGCCACCAGGAGGAAATATTAGTTAGTGATGAGCCATTTTAATGGAATAATCATAAATAATCATGAACAAGAGTCTAATATCGGATAGACATAGGCCAGCTCTGCCAAGTTAGCTTTGGAGTAGTTAGCTAACTTCTTTAAGCCTCAGTTTCTTCATCTATGAAATAGTGATGGGATTATTGTGAGCATCAAGTGATCAAATTATATGCAAAGCACCTAGCACAGCACCTGGCATATGGTAAGTTTTTCTTATTATTAAAGATTTAAAATATACCATACTTTATTAGCAATAAACTAAGTATAGGAGAGTTGCTGTGTTAATTTTTAAAATTAGCTCAATTCATGGTTTTCAGTTTTGTTTATGTGCTGTATGTTAATAAAACATAGAAAATGTAAAGATAATTTTAGTGATGTTCTTAATGATTCAAAGATGATGCTTTTGTCATTTATGTATACGCGTGGTTAGAGGAAGATGAATTGTTCATCTCAAGCAGGGAGAATTTTTATATAAATTGGTCAAGGAAATGCCACCTGATAGGACATGAGAGGAAAAATAAATTGATAAGACTTACTATATATCAAGTGCTATATATACTTTTTCTCATTTAACTCCTTTAACAGCTCTCTGAAAGTTAGGAAGTATCTCAGTTTTGCAGGTAAGCAAACTGGCTTCAGGAATTAAAATAACTTGCTGAGATTATGCATTTTGTAGCATCAGAATTGGGATTCATACCAATCGACTCCAAAATTCACGTTCTTTATTAGTATCATTTTGCTGAGAATATTATGATCAGAAATGTAAACTATGTAGAAAAGAGGCTAAGATGGGAAAATTTAGTTGTTGATAGTATGAGGATATAGTTGAAAGAGTAATTAGATCCCTTTTCTAACTAATAAATGGCAAAAAATATGATGGGAAAAAATCAGTATGTGAGAGTTTTTAGCTTCTGCTCTTCCTCTGTGTGCTAATGACAGTTCTGCCTTTGCTGATTGAATTTCCTCCATTTTCCCTCCCTCCAAGGAGGGCTCAGTATTTGTCAGTCTAAGTCTTTGGGGATTTGTAACATAGAATTGAAAGACAGGAATGAGATAGAAGGAATATGAAAGTAGCCACTGCAGGATAGTCTAATCATATTATTCCATGTTTTCTGCTTTGTACCTTGTCATGGTTGCATTAAAAAAACAAACAAACAAACAAAACAAAAGTTTTTGGGACTTCCCTGATGATCCAGTGGTAAAGACTCTGTACTTCTATTGCAGGGGGCGCAGGTTCAAGCCCTGGTCTGGGAACTAAGATTGCACATGCCACATGGCCAAAAAATTAAAAATATAAATAAATAAATTAATTAATTAATACATTAAAAAAAGCTCTTCAGTGGAGTTCTTCAAATCTCACAGTGAATGCTAGTAGCTCCTAACTTAGTAGTATTAGAAAATGTTTTATGTTGATAATACTTGAACTTGGATGTTTGAGTTTACTGTTATTCTCTCTACTTTTGTGTATGTTTGATATTTTCTATAATAAAGAAAATGTCTTGGGACTTCCCTGCTGGTCCAGTGGTTAAGAATCTGCCTTCAGATGCAGGGGACGTGGGTTTGATCCCTGGTCAGAGAACTAAGATCCCACGGGGCAACTAAGATGCCATGGGGCAACTATGCCTGTGTATGTGCTGGAGCCCTCACACTATGACTAGAGAGAAGCCCTTGCGCCTCAATGAAGATCCTTAGTGCCACAACTAAGACCACACACAGCCAAATAAATTAATTAATTAATTTAAAAAAATGATTAAAAAATGTCTCAGTGATCATACTTGATTGTTAGGATCCTCCTGTAATCCTGGAATGTCAGAACTATGTCTTTTTTGTTGTTAATAAATTTATTTATTTATTTATTGGCTGCATTGGGTCTTCATTGCTGCATGGCTTTTGGCTAATACTGTTAAGGTGAGAAAATGTTCTGAAATTTGTGATGGTTTGCAGAACTCTGTGAATAAATGAGGGTGAGTCAAAAATTATCCACACTCTGGCTCTAGAATTTATTTTAATTAACTTCTAGAAAAGACAAATACATCATTTTTCAACATAATCTCCTTGCTTTTCAATACACTTTGTCCATCTATCAACAAGCTTTCATATTCCCTCATTAAAAAATGTTTTAGGCTGAGCAAGCCACGAATGCATTGCTGCCTTCACTTCATCATAAGTGAATCTACATCATCGTAGGGCTGCTTTCAGGGGACCAAACAGGTGAAAGTCCAATGGAGCAAGATCAGGACTATAGGCAGGATGCTTTAACACCTCAAAATGAAGTTTTTGCAGAGTGTTGACAGTGTGGGCAGAAGTGTGCACCCAGGACTCTGGTAATGAAAGAAATTGAGAGGGAACAAAAAATTAAAATGTGCAGAAAAATGTACCTTAGCAATTTAAGGTGGAAAAAAAAAAGTGTGCGGATATGCATTGTCATGCAAGATCACAACGCCTTTGGATAGCAGTCCTCTGCATTTAATCTGAAGTTTAGGCTTCAGCACAAACTTTTTGATACCCTAAGTCTGTTGTGGATTATTTCATAGGCAGAGCCATGGCTGATTTGCAAATGATTTGCCACATAATCCACTGTCACTGTCTATTCAACAGAATCATTTCACATATACACTCAATGTTGTCATCAGCCATGGATGTGGATGAGTGTTCAGCTCCTTCTTGATGGCTAACACTTGTGCGACCTTCCTTGAAGTTCTCTATCCATTTATACATACTTCTTTGTGACAAAACACTTTCTCCATACTGCATACAAAGTCTTCGATAAATAACGGCACCCTCAGATCACAAAAAAGAATCATTGCATGCTGCTCTTCTTTCATGCAAATCATAAGTGGGGCATCCATTTTTGCTCACACTGCAGTTACAAATGAACTGATGTAACACCTTCACAGAAAGCACTGATGAGACAGTGCGGCCAACAGAAGTTTTAATATAAACAGAGTGCAGATAATTTTTGACTCACCCTTGTACTAAAACATGGAATTTTGTATATTTTAAAAGAGTATGTTTTATAGTATGTGAATTATATCCCAATTTTAAAAAAGAATATAAAAATATGCAAAGACAAGGTGTAAACTGGGAGAAGATAATTGTAACACATATAACTGATAGAGAAAAGAACTCCCACAAATCAGTAAAGAAAGACAACTCTGTAGATAAATAGACAGATTATAGGAACAGGCACATCACAAAGAGGAAACAAGAATAGCCAAGAAATATTAAAAAGATGCTCACCCTCATTAGAGAGCAAAGAAATGCAAATGGTAAATTCAATGAAAATTTTTACACTTACCGGATTTGCAGAAATTAGAGTTGGATCATCCCAAGTATTGAAAAAGATGTAGAGGAGCAAGAACCCTCATACATTGCTAGTGGAAGATCAATGGAACAGAATAGAGAACTCAGAGGTAAGCCCAAGCACCTATGGTCACCTTATCTTTGACAAAGGAGGCAAGAATATACAATGGAAAAAAGACAGTCTCTTCAATAAGTGGTCCTGGGAAAATTGGACAGCAGCATGTAAAAGAATGAAATTAGAACACTTCCTAACACCAAACACAAAAATAAACTCAAAATGAATTAAAGACCTAAATGTAAGGCCAGACACTATAAAACTCCTAGAGGAAAACATAGGTAGAACACTATTATTTTAAATGCGTTAACTTATCTATGCACCAATTTTGTTCTGCCTTAATTATTGTAGTTTTAAAATAAGCCTTAATGTCTAGTGGGATCACCTTCTTCAGAAATGTCCTTCAGGAATGCTTTGGCTATTCATGGTCCTTTGCTCTTCCATATAAACCTTAGGATCAGCTTGCAAGTCTTAAGAGAAGTCCTGCTGGATTGTTATTGAATTTATATTTAATTACTTTGAATTTACGGGTCATTTTGAAAAGAATTTTCATGGAGATAATGTATTTCTGCATTTATTTAGGTCTTTGATGTCTTTCAATCAAATATAATTTTCTTTACAAAGATCTGATACTCTTTTGTTAGATTTATTTTTAGGGGTGTGTGTGTGTGTGTTGGAGAGAGAGAATAATGTCAATTTAAAAAGCAGATTTATTGAGGTATAATTTACATTCCATAAAATTCACCCATTTTAAGTGTATGGTACAGTTTAGTGTTTTTTAGGAAATTTTCAGAGTTGTGCAGCCAGTCATCACAATCTAATTTTAGAATAATTTCATCACCTCAAAAAGAAACCTTGTGCTCATTGGCGCTCTTTGGACCCACCCCGGGTCGCATGCAACTACTAATCTGGTAAACACATATACACACCAAGAAATCTTTTTGTTATGGACACTTAAAAATAAATACACAAAGTCAAGAGACTAGAACAATGACTCCAAAACAGCCAGTTTGGTCAATCTTATTTTCTGTTTCCTCCAAATTCTATCTAACCTCGCCCCTGTATTATTTTAAAACCTATTGCAGACATAATTTCATTTCTTTCATAAGTTTGTTAAATATGTATGTGTCTCTAAGGGATAAGGACTCTTTTTTTAAAAAAATTAACTACAATACCATTATCACACCTAATGAGATTAACAATAATTCTTTAGTACCTTCTAATATTCAGTCAGTTTTCAAAGCAGTATTCAAAACAATCTATACATTCCATTCACTTGATATGTCTCTTAAATCTTTTTTAATCTGTAACAATTTCCTATCCCTCCATTTTTTTCTTGCCACCTATTTGTTGAAGAAACCAGATCATTTGTTGGTAATCTGTAAAATATTTTTTGTAAAGTGTTAGGTGGTTCTGGAGCCGCACATGCTGTGCGGTGGAAATATAGCATGAACCACAAATGCAAGCCACATAATTTAAAATTTTCTAGTACCTGCGTTAAAAAAAGAAAAAGGTGAAAGTAATTTTGACACGTTTTAGTCAACCCAAGATTGAATGAAAAATATTATCATTTTAACATGTACTCAATATAATTATATTTTACATTCTTTCTTATTTTTTGAAATCTGTTGTGTAATTTACACTTACAGCATATCTCATTTCAGAGTGGGTACATTGCAGGTGCTCAGTAGCCACAGGTGACTAGTTAATGACTACCAGGTTGGACAGTGCAGATCTAGAGGCTTGATCTGACTTAGGTTTGAGTCTTTGTCAAGAACAGTTCATAGGTGGTGCTGTATAGTTTAAAAAAACATTTTTTTTAATATTTTATCTTTATTGGAGTATAACTGCTTTACAGTATTGTGTTAGTTTCTGCTGTACAACAAAGTGAATCAGCTATATATATACGTATATCCCTATATCCTCTCCCACTTGAGCCTCCCTCCCACCTTCTATATCCCACCCCTTTAGGTTTTCACAAAGCATCAAGCTGATCTCCCTGTGCTCTGTGCGCTATGTATTTTATATTGCATTACAGCAGGAGGCAAATAATGTCGTCTTTTTTTTTTTGACGTTAACCTTCGTCCACAAATTTCAGTTATTGTCAGCCTGATCATTTAGCCTTTCACCTGATGGTTTTAGCTGCCATTGATAATAATTGCCTACATTCACATCTCGTTAATTATTGAAAATGGTGACTGTCTAATTCTATCATTCTTCTGCATCTAATAGCTGAATTGTTCTATAAAGAAGAATTTTCCCTAATCAATTATTTGCTTACTTCTCTATTAAAGTATTTTCTATCATAGTTATACTTTTTGTTATTAATTTTTTTCAGATCTTTATTGAAGTTTAATTGCTTTACACTCTTGTGCCAGTTTCCACTGTGCAGCTTAATTTTTTTATTCATATTTTTTAATTTATTTTTTTATTTTATTTTTTTATTGGAATATAATTGCTTTACACTCTTGTACCAGTTTTTGAGGTACACCAAGGTCAATCATCTCTTTTTATGCACATATCCCCATATCCCCTCCCTCCCTCGACTCCCCCCCACCCTCCCCGTCCCAGTCCTCTAAGGCATCTTCCATCCTCGAGCTGAACTCCCTTTGTTATACAGCAACTTCCCACTGGCTATTTTACAGTTGGTAGTATATATATGTCTGTGCTACTCTCTCACTTCGTCTCAGCTTCCCCTTCACCCCTGCCCCCTCAAACCTCCAGTTCTCCAGTCCATTCTCTGTATCTGTGTCCTTGTTCTTGTCTTGTCACTGTGTTCATCAGTACCATTTTTAGATTCCGTATGTATGAGTTAGCATACAATATTTGTCTTTCTCTGACTTACTTCACTCTGTATGACAGACTCTAGGTCTGTCCACCTCATTACATATAGCTCCATCTCATTCCTTTTTATAGCTGAGTAATATTCCATTGTATATATATGCCACATCTTCTTTATCCATTCATTTGTTGATGGGCATTTAGGTTGCTTCCACGTTCTGGCTATTGTAAATAGTGCTGCAATAAACATTATGGTACATGTTTCTTTTTGGATTATGGTTTTCTCTGGGTATATGCCCAGTAGTGGGATTACTGGATCATATGGTTGTTCTATTTTTAGTTTTTTAAGGAACCTCCAAGCTGTTTTCCATAGTGGCTTGTACAGCTTAATTTTTAACTTAATTGAATACTGTTCAGAAAATGTGATCTGTATGTGATTCAGTTTTTGAAATCTGTTGAATCTTGCTTTATGGCCTTATTGTATGGTCAGTTCTCAAAAATATTTCATGTGTGCTTGAAATAGAATGTGTATGCCCCAGTCGTTGGGTAGATTGCTAAGTATGATTATAAAAGAAAAATTATTAATTATATTATTCATGTTTTTAATGTCTGTACTGACTTTTTATCTGATCTATCAATTACTGAAAGAGATGAGTTATAATAATTTCTATTATGATAGTGAATTTATTGATTTATTCATGTAATTCTATTGGTATTTGCTTTATATATTCTAGGGTTCAGCTGTTAGATACACACAAGTTTAGAATTATGTCTTCCTGGTGAATTGAACTCTTCATTATGTAGCAACCCTCTGTACCTTAGTAATACTTTTTTGCATAAAATTTTATCTTGTTTAATATTAATATTGGTTAGTATAACCTGGTACAGTTTTACTCATCCTTTTACTGTCAGTCTCTTTTCTTATATTTTAGATGTCTTTTGGGAACATATATAGTTGGATTTTTAAAAAATATTTATTTATTTATTTATTTGGCTACACCAGGTCTTAGTTGAGGCAGGTGGGATCTTTGTTGAGGCAGGCAGGATCTTTAGCTGCAGCATGCGAACTCTTAGTTGTGGCATGTTGGATCAAGTTCCCTGACCAGGGATTGAACCCATTAAGAACTTTTATTGAGATATGATTGACATACAGTAAATTGCATATATTTAAAGCATACAATTTGATTTTTTTTCTTATTAGTAATGTATATATGGCAATCCCAATCTCTCAATTCATTCCCTGCTCTCCAACCCCCTTCCCTGCTCCCCAACCCCCTTCCCTGCTGACAGTCTTTTTAATTGTAGATGTTAGTCCATTTATGCTTTCTTTTATTACTGATAGAGCAGGTTTATTTCTACCATCTTTTGTGTTTTTTATTGCCACACTTTCCCTGCTTGTTGTTCTTGTGGTTCTTCTCCTCTCTTCTCCCTTCCTCCTCCCTGTTTTCTTTTTCTTGTCCTTCTTTGAGATATATACACAATATTTCTTTTGTTGGTTATCCTAAAAATGTTAGCATGCATATTTAACCTAAAACCCAAAGTTAATCAATATTTACCCAGTTTCCTTATATGACAAGGACTTCTGAATATTTAATGCTGATAAATTTTCCTTAAGGGTGACGGAGTTTGATCCTTGATCAGGGAACTAGATGCCTTCATGCCACAACTAAGAGCCCGCATGCCACAACTAAAAGATCCCGCACACTGCAACGAAGATCCTGTGTGCTGCAATGAAGACCTGGTGCAACCAAACGAACAAATGAATGAATGAATATTTTTTTAAAAAGGTCTCTTAGTACTTAATGCTGTTTGTTTGAGCATGTCATTATTTACTCTCACACTTTAAAGATTGTTTTATGTGTTTCAACTCTAGATTGGTGGGGTTTTTTTTTAGCTCTTTTTTAGTTATTGTTCCTCTGTCTTCCGAGTTTTTGTTGTTGCTATTGAGAAATCAGTTGTCAGTCTGTTTATTGGGTATCTGTTTTTTCTTTCTTGTGGCCTCTAAAATATTTTCTTTGTCTTTGGTTTTTCCAGTTTCCCCCACACTCTATACAGGGTTGTTTTCTTTTTTAATATCTTGCTTGTGATTTGTTGGGCTCTCTGAATATGAGAATCTATGGTTTTCATCAAGCTTGAAAAATTCTTAGCCATTATTTCTTCAAATATTGCCTCTTGTCTAGTCTCTCTGTTTTCTTCTTCTGGAACTCTAATTAGATGTATTAAACATTTTTACCTTTTCCTCTTTGTCTCTTAACTTTATCTCTTTTATGTCTCCATTTCGCATCTGAGTAAATTCTTTAGCTCTCTCTCCTAGTTCAAACTGAGAATTTTCACTTTAGGTTCATCTATCCTGCTGTTTAACCTGTCTACCAAGTTTCTAATTTTAATTATATATCCAGTTTCTAGAAATTCTATTAGATTTCTTTTCAAATCTGCCTGCTCATTGAACGGAGTTTGTTCCTTATTCATATTTTTGTATCCTTTCTTATTTCTTTAAATGTTATTCTTCAGATATTAATTTTTACTGTGTTTGTGGGTATGAGTTTCATGTTTATTATTTTTGCTGACCTTTAATTGTAGTGGTTGTTTCTTATGTTTTGTGATTTTATGTTCATTTATCTGAAGATAGTTTTCATAGTTTAGCCGGCATTTTAAGGTGACTTATAAAGTTTTTTTCAGGGTACTTTAGTGTTCTATTTGCCTGAAATGGAAGACATAAGATATTTTTAGTTAATTAATTAGGAAAAATAGGAGGAATAATGTATCTATAGTGACATAAGATGGGACTCTGCCTTGTAAAATAGAAATTTTAGAATTTATTGTTTACACTGTCACATCTTTTGTATTGTTAACTATTGTCTTAAACTGTAGGCATCTATGTGTGAAGTGTCCTATTTTATCTGTCACTGTAAGATATTACTAATTATTGATTAGCAGGCATAAAGTGAATGAATTTGTGCTGTTTCTCTAATGTACATTTTCTTTTTGAAGTTCGTATTATTAGCTGGTGAAGAGAGTACAATTCATGAAGTGGAATACAATTCATGAAAAATGAAAATAATCTCCTCCTTCTTCCCTTCAATTTCTGTGGCTCAATCTTAAGGACCAAATAAAGTTTGGGTTTTTTAGGGCAGTAATCATAATAATCTGTGATGCAGTAGTAAGATATAAGAAATATTTTGAATTACCAGCATTAAGATATGATATTATTATTCTCAAGTTATTTCATATGTTTCATATGTTTTCTGCCCCAAAGAAAACCCAAGCTCTTTTATGGCAGAGACTGTCTTCTATTTTGTTTGTATATCTCTGTCTTCTTTATGTCACACTTCAGGCCCACATAAATCTCCAGCTTATTCACGATACATTTGTCTTGACTAGCTTGTGCAATGGGATCTTTTTATTCTATTTCTCATGAAAACCTCATACCTGGGCATTTCTCTTACTATCAAAGAAAACCTGTGCACATGAGAAAAGCCTGATTTAAGTCAACTTAGTGGGACTTCCGTGTTTGTGGAAAAATCCTAAGATGTCTTTGTGGGTCATTTGCTTTTTGATATATCCATATTGTTCCTTATCCTAGTGAAAACAGTTATGAGAGACTGTACTGTAATTAGCTAGTTCTATAATTCTTGCCAGGATAGTAGGGTTGCTCATTATGAACACATTCTGCCGCCAACAGCTGAGTTGGAACATTGTGTTTATTTGTGAGAGGTTTGAGTATGAACAGTTTGGTTTAAAGATTAAATGAGGGAATAAATTCTATTCATAAACCTGATGAAATCATTACTCTTTTAAAGAAACATTACTAAATTATAGAGAGGAGTTCATATTTAAAGCATTGAATATCACGCTGAACACTGTAGAAATCAAAAATTCTGTGTATATTTCATTTGGAAGAGTTTTCTAGCTTTCCTCTTGCTTTTTTGGGCAGTGGACAGAAGTAGTGGAGGCAACCTAGATTGATGTAATAAGCAACAGATTGGAATATAGAGCAGAACTAGGTATACAATGTCAGGAGTCCAATTCAGTGTATATTTACTATGTACAAGAAACTTTGGTAGACACTCTAGGCAGGGAGAGAGGTTGAGGTGGATATAAGGATGAATAAGAAACAGTCTTTTAAGTAATGTAAAACCCAGTGGGAGAAATAGATCAGAAAATAATAGAAAATAGAATTAAATGAATGTTATACAGAATTTGCAGTAACATGCTATAGGGGAACATAGGAAAGAGCAATGAAGATTGATTAGAGAATCAGAGAAAGTGTCACCAAGAATGTGGCATTTAAGTTGATTCTAGAAAAGGAGTAGTATTTGGATAGATGGCAGATGTTGAGAATAGGAGTGTGAGAATCTCATTTGGGGGCATTGGTAAATGTGACGGCATGCATGGCTCAAGCCCTGATTTTATGGAAGGGTTAAGGAGGATATAAGGCCAAACTCTATGAGTATTTAATTTTTACTCACATTTTACTAACATTTCTCTGTTTTCATGTACTTGTTTGAGACTTATAATAACAGCTATTGGAGGTATTGTTACTAGCCCCAATTTGTATATGGTCTTGTGTGATTTAGTGGAAAGATCTGGATTTGTTACTTATTTTTTTTTAATTGAACTATAGTTAGTTTACAATAGTGTTAATTTCAAGTGTACAGCAAAGTGTACACATTCTGTAGATATTCTTTTTTAGATTCTTTTCCATTTAGCTTATTACAAATTATTGAATATACTCCCTGTGCTATACAGTAGGTCCTTGTTTATTTTATTTTATTTTATTATTATTTTAAAAATACTTATTTATTTATTTGACTGTGCTGGTTCTTAGTTATGGCACACAAGAGATTTTCGTTGCTGTGTGTGGGATCTTCATTGTGGCATGCAGGATCTTTAGTTGCAGCATGTGGGATCGTTTTATTTGTTGGTTTTTGTTTTTGTTTTGTTTTTGTTTTGCTTTTTATGTTACTTAACCTATTTAAGGCTTTTACTTTTTGTCTAGTTTATTTTTTAAAATATTTATTTGGTGATGCTGAGTCTTAGTTGCAGCTCACAGGCTCCTTAGTTGTGGCTCAGGGCTCCATAGTTACAGCAGGCAGGCTCCCTAGTTGCAGCTCCAGGGCTCCTTAATTGCAGCTCCAGGACTCCTTAGTTGTGGCTTGCTGGCTCCTTTGGCTGTGGCACACGGGTTCCTTAATTGTAGCATGCAAACTTTTAGTTGCAGCATATATGTGGGATCTAGTTCCCTGACCAGGGATCAAACCCAGGCCCCCTGCATTCGGAGCATGGAGTCTTAACTACTGTGCCACCAGGGAAGTCCCACATGTGGGACGTGGGATCTAGTTTCCTGACCAGGGATTGAACCTGGGCCCCCTGCACTGGGAGCTTGGAGTCTTAGCCACTGGACCAGCAGGGAAGTCCCTATCTATATTATATATAGTAGTTTGTATCTGTTAATCCCAAACTGCTAATTTATCCCTCCCTCCTTTCCCCTTTGGTAACCATAAGTTTGTTTTCTTTTTTTCTTTATTTTTATTATTTGGCTGTGCCAGGTTTTAGTTGTGGCATGTGGAATATTCCCTGTGGCATGTGGGATCTTTTTTAGTTGCAGCATGTGGGATCTTTGGTTGCAGCATGTGGGATCTAGTTCCTGACCAAGGATCGAACCCGGGCCCCCTGCATTGGGAGCATGGAGTCTTAACCACGGGACCACCAGGGAAGTCCCAAGTTTCTTTTCTATGTCTGTGAGTCTTTCTGTTTTGTAAATAAGTTCATCTGTCTAATTTTTTAAGATTTCACATGTTAAGTGATATGATATTTGTTTTTCTCTGTCTGACTTATTTCATTAGTATGATAATCTCTAGGTTCATCCATGTTACTGCAAATGGCATTATTTCATTCTTTTTATGGCTAATATTCCGTTGTATATACATCTATGGACATTTAGGTTATTTTCAAGTCTCGGCTATTGTAAACAGTGTTGCTATGGACATTGGGGTGCGTATATCTTTTCAAATTAGAGTTTTCTCCAGATATATGCCCAGGAGTAGGATTGCTGGATAATATGATAACTCTAGTTTTTTTAAGGAACCTCCATACTGTTCTCCGTAGTAGCTGCGTCAGTTTACATTCCCACCAACAGTGTAGGAGGTTTCCTTTTCCTCCACCCATTTATTATTTGTAGACTTTTTAATGATAGTCATTTGACTGGTGTGAGGTGATACCTCATTGTAGCTTTGATATCCATTGTTCTAATATTAGCTTTTAAATGACAAAGACAATTGGATTTGAAAATTGACTTTGTCACTTAAAAGTTTCGTGACCTTTCTTGATATTACCGAATATTAGTTTTCTCATCTATCAAATATGGATAATACCTTCAGTAGGTTATTTCCAGGGCTGCTATATAAGCTGTGCACCATATTATCATAGGGGCAGCATTCACACAGACCAGGGATTGGCAGTTTTTTTTTTTCTGTAAAGAGCCAGACAGTAAATATTTTAGGCTTTGCAAGCCACAAGGTATCTGCCTCAACTGCTCAACCCTGATGTTGTAGCACAAAATAGGCAGTATGTAAAGATGTGGGTGTAGCTGTATTCTAATAACATTTCACTTACAAAAATAGGTATTGGGCCAAATTTGGCTCACAGCCCAAACTTTTCTTACTGCTGACATAGACTGGGATATGAATGGTGCGTCCTTGAGCTGTGCAATTATGTGATATAGGTTGTTTTAAGGAATAAAGTACATGAGTTACAGGAAATACTTATTTACAACACAGAAATAGTTCTAACTTAGTACGTGTAGATGTTCAATGATAAAAGTCCATCCACTTTCCTCTCTTCCCTTTTAAAGTTATTGCCATTGCATTCTTGGGTAAACCACTTAAACCTTTGCCTTTAACTTCAGATTTCTCAGGTGTGTAAGTTAGAGTGAAATCTTGAATGATGTTTTGAATTCCTTAAAATCAGTGTTAACTGGAAATTATGACTGAGACATTGATATAACCTCAGTGCCACTCTAGCACAATGTGATAGGAAGCTTGAAGTTTAAATTGGTGGTACTATTATTCAGTGTCTCATGTGATTTGTGTTACCTTGTGTAAACTAGGATTTTTACCTGGAGAGCGTATACTGCTTTGGCTCTCTTCAGAATTAGCATGTGGAAGTAGTGCTGATTTTGATCCCTGCCACCATCAGACCACCACTGTATCATTCTTGAAATACAGTTAATAATTGGGAAAAAGCATATGTTCTACTAGAGATACCCAGAAGAGGTGAGGTAAATAAGGGCTTTCTCTTGACTTTATATTTAGTTATAGCTTTGTTAATGCTGTTCCTTTCAAGGCATATTTTTTATTTATTTATTTTTCTCAGCACTTTGAAGAGTTTTTATCATATTATGTAAATCGAATGTTGATTACTAGGGCTGATTTTGACATTGCTTTTGAGTCTTGGTTTAGGAATAATAAGTTAATTGCCCTTTTTAGGATATTATATGATAATCATTGTTGTGAGAATATTTTGATGTTGAACTGCCACACATAATTCTGTTCTCCCACTCTCAGTGTTAAAACAAATTTTTTATAGTTGTCATTTTAACTGTGGAATAAATGATGTCCTATTTCTTAGAAGTAGATTTTTTAAAATAAATTTATTTATTTATTTATTTTATTGGCTGTGTTGGGCCTTTTTTTTTGCTGTGTGCAGGCTTTCTTTTAGTTGCAGTGAGTAGGGGCTACTCCTTGTTGTGGTGTGCGGGCTCCTCATTGCTGTGGCTTTTCTTGTGGAGCTCAGGCTCTAGGCACTTGGGCTTCAGTAGTTGCAGTACATGGGCTCAATAGTTGTGGCTCACGGGCTCTAAAGCAGGCTCAATCGTTGTGGCACATGGGCTTAGTTACTCCGCGGCATGTGGGATCTTCCTGGAGCAGGGATCCAACCCTTGTCCCCTGCATTGGCAAGTGGATTCTTAACCACTGCACCACCTAGGAAGCCCAATGATGTCCTATTTCTGCATTTGAAAATATTTCTCTTTATTCTATATAATGTATGCATTCTACTTGCATTTTGTTTTTTTAAACTTTTTTTTATTGAGGTAAGTAACAAAATTTAATTATTTTTAAGTGTACAATTCAGAGTTCAGAGGCATTAAATATATTCACAGTGTTGTATTACTATCACCACTATCTCCAAAACTTTTTCATCATCTCAAACAGAAACTCTGTACCCATTAAATAGTAACTATCCATTCCCTGCCCTTTCATCTGCCTCTGGTAATCTCAAATCTACTTTCTATGCCTATGAATTTGCCTATTCTTATTCATATAAGTGGAGTCACGCAACATACATTCTTTTGTGTCTGTTTTATTTCACTTAGCATAAAGTTTTCAAGGTTATCCATGTTCTAGCATGTATCAGACTCTCATCTTTTAATGACTAAATAGTATTCCATTTATGTATATACCACATTTTGTTTATCCGTTATCTGTGTTGTTGTTGTTGTTGTTGTTGTTGACCATGCTGCGTGACTTGCAGGATCTTAGTTCCCCCACCAGGGATCAAACCCGGGCCCTTGGCAGTGAAAGCATGGAGTCCTAATAACCACTGGATTGCCAGGGAATCTTACGTATCCATTGTCTGTTAATGGACATTTGTCATTTGTGCTGTTTCCACTTTTTGACTATTATGAATAATGCTTCTATGAACATGAGTGTACAAATTATCTGAGTCCCTATTTTCAGCTCTTTTCTGTATATACCTAGGAGTAGAATTATTGGATCATATGATAATTCTATGTTTAACTTGAGGAATTGCCAAACTTTTTCACAGTGACTGCACCAGGCATTGTGCCTTTTGGTTTTGTTTTGTTTTTAATTTTTAATTTTTTGGCTGCGTTCCGTCTTTGTTGCTGGGCTGAGGCTATCTCTAGTTGCGGTGAGCGGGGGCTACTCTTTGTTGTGGTGCACATGCTTTTCATTGCTGTGGCTTCGCTTGTTGTGGGGCATGGGCTCTAGATGACCGGGGTTCAGTAGTTGCGGAGCGCAGGCTCAGTAGTTGTTGCTCGTGGGCTCTAGAGCACAGGCGCAGTAATTGTGAGCATGGGCTTAGAATTGCTCCACGGCATGTGGGATCTTCCCAGATCAGGGATTGAACCCATGTCCCCTGCATTGGAAGGCGGATTCTTAACTACTATAGGTGTTATGTTTTAAGAGAGAGTTTTGGAAGGCTTTTTGTTACCTTATTTTGAAAATATGCTATTTTCATTTTAATATATGAAGATGTCTTAGAATTTCATAAATGTGTTATTATCATTTAGGGGCAATAACATTTCTAGATTTGCCGTTTTAGTACTTTTCCTTTTTTCATTTCTCTAAATTTGAAGGTTTTAAATACCGATTTCTTTGGTAGACGTTCACTGAGAAGCTAGAAAAATTCTTACATTCCAGCAAATGAACCCTACTATAAATAGATTATGCCACTTCTCAAACTTTTAACACTCAGTGTTTCCAAGCATTCTGAAGCTTGTATGATAATAAAACACTAAATTTTGCTTGCCTCCTAGAAAATACTTGAGTTTCCCAAGAGGAATAAACTCTATTTTTTTTCCTAAATTTAAATTTGTACTGGGGCTTCCCTGGTGGCACAGTGGTTAAGAATCTGCCTGCCAATGAAGGGGACATGGGTTCGATCCCTAGTCCAGGAAGATCCCACATGCCGCGGAGCAACTAAGCCCGTGTGCCACAACTACTGAGCCTGAGCTCTAGAGCCTGGGAGCCACAACTACTGAAGCCCACGCGCCTAGAGCCTGAACTCCACAACAAGAGAAGCCACAGCGATGAGAAGCCCGCACACCGCAATGAAGTGTAGTCCCTGCTCACCACAACCAGAGAAAGCCTGCACATAGCAACAAAGACCCAACACAGCCAAAAATAAATAAATAAATAAATAAATTTGTAAGTAAATTTGTACTGGATTTAGTCCATTACCAGTACCTTAGTTAAAAAGTAAATAATATTAAACAGGGGGAAAAAAGAGTATTTAATAACAGATAAATTTTATTGGGTATTTACTGTGTCCAAGTATTTTAAACACATTATCTAATTTAACCCTCATGGCAACCACCAAGTAGGAACTCTTAATATTTTTATTTTACAGATGAGGAACATGAGGCAGTTGCCTAAGGTCACTCAAGCTTACAAGCAGTAGATTCATATTTAATTCAAAATGTCTTTACACAAAAGCATATTTTAGTGACTACTTGTTGGCACTAACAAAGATAATAAATGTATCTTTGTTCCTAGCTTAATGAATTCACAATAAAGGTGAGCTCAAACCATTTCATTTTACTATTGTAGGGATACAGGGAAAAAGATAATTGATTTTAATTATAGGTATTCGAGGGCTACTTATTTCCACATACATACTTTAATTAGTGTAAGCTTTTATTTAATATAGTCCTCAGGTTCACTATCTTCTTCGTATCTCATGCATTAACAATCCATATATAAGCTAGTGATACTAGATTAGCTAAATCCTGGGTGACATTTACTACTGATGGTTACCATCCCCATTTTGTACTTTGTTGTTTTGTAGTGCCACTCTCTTACTTTCTTGAAACTTTCTTGCTTCCTGGAAAGGCCTCTTTATATAAGCTCCATAATGACAGGAATCTTTGAACAATGCCTAGTACATACTAAGTGCTCAATAAATCTTTGGTGAATAAATTGTAAAGATCTGTTTTCACTTTATAAATCCTCAGTAGCACAAATGTTGTTATGGTTGCTGACTTTCCATAGCCATACTTCTAATTACATGTTTTTTCTTGAATAGATGAGAAACAATAAAACACAGTGATAAACCGCATGGATTTCGGTATCAGACAGACTTGGAATTAATTCTGGAGCTACTAACTAATTATGTAACCTTGAGCAAGGCGCTTAACCTCTCAAACCTCAAGTTTCTTATCTGGAAAATAGAAATCCTTCCAGGATTGTTGGGAGGGTTAAATAATAGAATATGTGTGAGGTGCTAAACTAAATCCAGGATGCATTTTAATGTGCAGTAAATGTTATTTTTCTGTTTCAGATTACTTGGGAATCAACTATGTAAGACATGATCAGTGTCTTAAAGGAATATACCTATTATGCTATAAATAGAAAAGACATATATACATAATTTTAAAATTCTGATGAAATGTCTGAATAAGTTAGAATGAATAAAATGGAGACTGAAAACACATTACTATTTTTAAAATTAAAAAAATTTTTAATATATTTTTGACAAAAATTGTATTTATTTAAGGTATACATCTGATGTTTTGACATATGTACATATTATAAAATAATTACTACAATTAAACTAATTGACATATCTGTCACCTTCCATAGTTACTATTTTGTGGTAAGAACGCTTGAGATTTACTCTCTTAACAAATTTCAAGTACAGTTCATTATCATTAACTATAGTCACCATGCTGTGAATTTATTCATCTTATAACTGAAAGCTTGTACCCTTTGATCAATATTTCCTGTTTTGCCCTATCCCCTAGTCTCTGGTGATTACCATTCTACTCTCTATCACTATGAGACTGACTTTTTTTTTTTTTTTAAGACTCCACATATAAGTGAGATAATGTGATATTTGTTTTTCTGCATCTGGCTTATTTCACTCAGCATAACATCCTCCCACATCTTCCAGATGTTGTTACACATGGTAGGATTTCCTTCTTTTTTAAGACTAAATAATATTTACTTTTATATATAGATATAAAAGTATATGTATATATATAAAATCCATTGATCTTTATCCGTTGACCAGTCCATGAACACTGAGGTTGTTTCCATTTCTTGGCTACTGTGAATAATGTAACGAACGAGATAGTGAAGATGTTGCTTCTAGATAGTGATTTTTATTTCCTTTGGATATGTACCCAGAAGTGGGATTGCTGGATCATATGGTAGTTCTATTTTTAATTATTTGAGGAACCACCATACTGTTTTCCATAATGGCTATAGCAATTTACATTCCCACCAAGAGTACACAAGGGTTTCCTTTTCTCTACATCCGAGCACTTGTTATCTTTTGCCTTTTTGATAATAGCCATTTTCACAGGTATGAGGTGATATTGTGTGGTTTTGATTTGCATTTCCCTGATGATTAGTGATGTTGAACATCTTTTCATGTACTCATTGGCCATCTATTTGTCCTCTTTGGAAAAATGTCTATTCAGATCTTTTGCTCATTTTTAATCAGGTTGCTTGTTTTTTGTTTTTGTTTTTTTTTGTTTGTTTTGTTGTTGCTTATGCTATTTAGATATTTTAGATATTAGAATATGACTTGCAAATATTTTCCTCCATTCTATAGGTTCCCTTTTCATTTTGTTGATTACTCCCTTTACTGTAAAGAAACTTTTTAGTTTGTGTAGTGCCACTTGTTTATTTTTGCTTTTATTGCCTGTGCTTTTGGTGTCAAGTCTAAAAAATCATCGCCAAAACTAATATCCTTTTTTCTCCATATTTTCTTTTAGGAGTTTTATGGTTTCAGATCTTACATTTAAGTCTTTAATCCATTCTGAGTTCCCATCAATTATTTCATCATAGTGTCCAAATTATGCTAAAAGCTCAACAGAATGATTGTCTCTGTGCTAAGTTATTTCACTAGGTATACAAATAAGTATTTAAAAATAAATACATTTAAAGTATATCATAAATAGAAGAAATTACTTGTGGGAATAAATCATAATTAAGAGTTAGTGGTGGACTTCCTAGGTGGCACAGTGGTAAAGAATCCGCCTGCCAACGCAGGGGACACGGGTTCGAGCCCTGCCCTGGGAAGATTCCACATGCCATGGAGCAACTAAGCCTGTGCGCCACAACTATTGAGCCTGTGCTCTAGAGCCCATGTGCCACAACTATTGAAGCCCATGCGCCTAGAGCCCGTGCTCCACAAGAGAAACCACTACAATGAGGAGCCTGCACACCACAATGAAGAGTAGCCTCCACTCGCAGCAACTAGAGAAAGCCCGTGTGTAGCAACGAAGACCCAATGCAGCCAATAAATAAATTAATTAATTAAAAACAAAAAAAAAACAATGCTAGTGTTAAAAAAAAAAGTTAGTGGTAATAGTCTCACTGATTTTAGATAAACAGATTACTGTGCTGTGTGAATAACAAACTATGATACTAAATTTTGTGTTATACTAAAACAAAACATAACTTAATCTGAAACACTTAGTGGTATATTTAATTCTAATTGTAAGGTATGATGTTTCAAACATAAGCAGTCCCTATAAGTGAGTAAACTCTCTCTATTATGTGTGTGTGTATATATATAAAATTAATATTAATGTCCTTCAGCTAAACTTTGTATTTTTATAGTTACCTGATTAGGAGGAAGGAGTTCACTAGAAAAAGAAGAAGCAATTCCATTTTAATATGAAGATTCCTACATTCAAGCCTCTTTTCCAGTGGGTGCCACTCAGGGGCCAGAATAATCATATATCTTTGAATACACACTTTAGGTATTTGATTTAATTTAGTTTCGAGTAGGTGGGTGCTTTCCCAGTATAATAGAAATGGACTCTTTTCATTGTAGAGCAAATATTAGGGCCTCAGGAAACTAGTAGAAGAGATGGAAATAGAATAATAACTAACGTCCTCTTCAACAGTGAAGGGAACTTATTTTAAGAGTTGATAGGATTGGTGAAAGGGTTTTCCTAGGTTTTCTAACTCCATTATTCTTTGCTAGAGGCA
This sequence comes from Hippopotamus amphibius kiboko, assembly GCF_030028045.1. Classification (NCBI taxonomy): domain Eukaryota; kingdom Metazoa; phylum Chordata; class Mammalia; order Artiodactyla; family Hippopotamidae; genus Hippopotamus; species Hippopotamus amphibius. The sequence continues at coordinate 25,514,493 of NC_080202.1, read as the reverse complement.
GGGATGGGATTGGGCTGAATTGTGTGAAAGCTGTCCTTTCCTAAATTTCTCCCCTCATTCTGTCTGTAATGCCACGTTATTCAAGAGTTATGCACCTTTTAGTATGAACCAGTTTAATCAGCTAGCTTTTCTAATAACTATGTGAGATACATCAAGGTAATGAGATTTTGAAAGGCAATCAAGGAAAAAGTAAGATCATTTTAAAGCATGAGTTGGTGAAGGCAAAGCTTTAAGTGGAAGTTAAGGTGGCAGCATCAGGAAGGAATCTGGCAGGCAGAAGATAAAGACTGCCCAGATAGAGATGAGGATTACTAAAAACAGAGACGGAAAGAAAGATATAACAATGGAGGGGGGCAGGTAACAACAGCAAAAAAAAAAAAAAAAAAAAAAAAGGTGGAAAATAGATCAAAGAAAGGAGGCACTGAAACAAGGCACTGAATGAGATAAACAAGTATGTAAATAGGAACAAGCATTATAAAACATGAACAGTGGTGGGTTGTTTACTTAGAAGGACGGTTGCTAACTCTCTCTCTCTCTCTCTCTCTCTGTGTTTCTCTCTCTTTCTCATCGTTTCACCCCAGTTCCCCCCTCCCGCAAACCAGTAGAGAATATGAGCCTGCCTCTGATTTTATGATGGGTTTGGCTAATAATTACAGTTAGAAGAAATTAAAAGTATTTGTGGAAATTCCATGGTGGTCCAGTGGTTAGAACTCGGGTGCTTTTACTGCCGTGGCCCAAGTTGGATCCCTGCTCAGGGAACTAAGATCCCGAAAGCCGCGTGGGCACAGCCAAAAAAAGAAAGAAAGAAAGAAAATATATTGAAAAAAATATTTGCAATATTGTTAGCTGGTAGGAAGAATGACAAAGTTGGACATTTTTCTATTTCCATTTTCTATTTCCATTTTGTTCTGGCCTTATACTAGGATTTAAGTGTTTCCTAAAAATAGAATGTATTCACATTCCTAAAGGTGTAGCCCATAGGCATTTGTAAACTTGTTCTCTGATTAAGATAATTCCTATTTTAAACACTGATTGGCCATGGATAGAAAATGTGAAGGTTTGGGTCTAATACGTGGTTCTTTTCTGAAATACGGTGTGCTTTTTTTTTTTTTTTCCTGTAGGGAAATTCTTATTATAACAAGCATAAGTTTAAGCCTCTGGTTGATAAAGCTATAATATCAGACAGGTGTGCATACTGCCAGGACTTGCTGTTGGAGAGTATAAATTGTAACTGATTCTGTTCAGAGTCTGTAACAACTGCAGGCTGCCAAAGTCCATTGCACCAGTCTCTCCTCCTTGTCACTTAAAATAGGGAGGCAGCAAAGTGTTGTGAAAAAGGTATGTCAGGAGAGCTAAGTTCTGATTATTCTTGTTCTCCTGTTTGATCTAGGGCAAACTCTACTAACCTGTTTTTTTGTTTGTTTGTTTGTTTGTTTTGGGGGGTACACCAAGTTCAATCAACTGTTTTTATACACATATCCCCGTATTCCCTCCCTTCCTTGACTCCCCCCCCCACCTAGAGTCCCCCCCACCCTCCCCGCCCCACTCCTCTAAGGCATCTTCCATCCTCGACTTGGACTCCCTTTGTTATACCACAACTTCCCACTGGCTATCTATTTTACAGTTGTTAGTGTATATACGTCTGTGCTACTCTCACCTGTTTTTTTCTGATTTTCAAAATGAGAATAATATCTCTTTTACCTGTGTCAAAGCATTATTTGTGCACCAGATAATATAGTGTTATGTGAGCACTTTTTAAACTATAAAGGCAAAGTATAAGAATAAAGTCTTATTCTCATTTTTGTCACCAAAGGAAAATTGTATCTAGTTGAAGAGAAGCTTAAATGGGCATATTTCTGCCATGTAAGCACTTCTGATAAATTGTTCAAGGAATGGAATGGGCAGGAAAGGAACTATGAAAGTAATGGGAAAAGAATCATGTGGGCACTTGAGTGAAGGGCAGACTTACTTGAAATTCCAGGCACAGGAGTGGTTTCTTAGGATTGTAATTATGCTGTTCTCCAAAAGATTTAGGTGAAAGGGAAAAGGCCTCATTTAATAATTGGATATGTTTTATATTAAAATACAACAGAAATGAATATAGGAGAATAGTCTTATGCATCTATTGTTAACCTTTGAAATTTGGAGATAACGTTGCTGCTGCTGTTTGGAATGCCCATTGTTTGGTTCTTAATTTTATCTCCTTAGGAAATTGTCTTTTGTATGTTCTTTAATTTTTGTAAAATTAAGCATAGTTTATGTTAAATATAGATAAGGTGGAAATTTAATTTTCATACAAATTAATAGACTATCCCCAGATATACTGATGTATAAGATACTATATTTGCTTTTAAAACATATGAATTATAATTGGAGAAAGGGGTTTGAAAGGAGATGAGCACATAGATGAAAATCTCAATCCAGGGGAGAAAAATGTATGTAACAATATCAGTCAAAAACTTTATTTATACATAATTTAAAACTTTTTTTTCCTGTGAGTAAAAACTGTAGGTTGTCCTAAATATAGCAGTCTTATTCTATTGATCTATTCTTGATCTATTGAGCCAACACTTTGTGTGACTGTGTAGCATCGGCACCCTATGTAAGAACTGCTAATCAACTGCTATGTGCTGCAGAATAAACCTTTTATTTTTAAATTGTGTGAACTCAAAAACTCATACCAAAGAAAATAGACATTTCTCCAGTCTAAATATTATTTGTCATTTTAATTAAAACAATATAATCATTTTGAAAAGAGAAAGGATTCAGCTATAAAACATTTATTCTATTTTTCTTAATGAATTTAGTTTGCCTTAGCTGCTGATAAATGTTGTTTTATGTAAATGCTAATGTTTACTTCTTTGTGTATTGTCTTGCTTTTTTTTTTTTTTAATCTGTGGAGAGAAGTTCATTTAAAATATCTAAGCATATTTCAATTCAGACAAAGGTTGACAATTTAGAAAGCTTTGTGTTTATATTGATATTTCTTCAGGGAACAATGCTGGCAGGCATTCTCTGACTTATCCTATATAGTTTATAATACATTTCTGTATTTAAAAATATAAAAATGTTTTACTTTTAATGGTCCCTGACATTTTTCTCAAGTTTATTCAGAACAAATGAAAAATCCTTTTGTGTCTTATAAAAGAATTTAGCTGGACAGATCCAGCTGTTGCATTATAAATAGCTACAGATATCTACAGCAATAAAGGGTTTACTCAGGTTGTTATGGCAACTAAAATTCAGCAGAACCTCAAAGATAAGCTATATTGAAGGAGGAGAGTACATTAAAGATACATTTAATCCAATTATATGATAAAATTATTGCTTATTATCTATCATTTTAGATTGCAAGAGATAAATTAGTTTTAACTTGTCAATGTAAATTATTTTCCTTAATGTACAAAGATTCTGTTACTACCTTTTTGTCCGTATTTAAGGGGGCTTTGGATTGTGGTGATGTAGTAGTGATGGATTGTACTGACCCATTTAAACTCTTTTTCTTGGTTCTCTTTGTAATGAGCTGAATGTTTATTTAAATCTACTGTCTAGGATTGAGGGTGAATTTTTTGAGTCCATGGAATATGGCAAAGCCTGCATTAGGCTTTAAGTCCATGATCTTACACTAACGCTTTATCCAAGTGAACTAGCCAGTTAAATTTTTTTAAGGCTGTTGAAATATCTAGATCTGTTCGGATATTGTTATATAGTAGGTCTAGGAGTAGAACATTGGGAACTGTAAATTTTAAAAATAATTTCATTTTTGATGTTAACATGTGCAGTTTTTTAGGATAAAGTGAAATAGTATACTGTAAAGCTTATAATAAAAAAAAGCAGTCTCTTACCTTTTTCTTCTCTACCTCCAATTCCTCATCAGAGGCAACTTTTTTTTCTTTTTTTGGTTGCACATGCAGGATCTTAGTTCCCTGACCAGGAATCAAACCGCATCCTCCCTGCGGTGGAAGCACGGAGTCTCAACCACTGGCCCGGCCTGGGAACTACTTTTCATTCTTCACGTTCTTTCTGAGATTTACCTCTATGTCTCTAAAGAATGTTTCTATTGCTGTTTCATGCTTTTTCAACTTTAGAATCTTTGTTTCTTATTCTAGAAGGTAAAGATTTAAAAATCTTACACAATTCCTGCTACCAGTACCCCCATCCCCCAGTATGATTATACCACAACTTTGGGTTGTAGGTTGAGAGTTATAATAAAGTAAAAATAACTTAAAACTTTTATCTTGAAATAATTTTAAACTTGCATAGAAGTTGCAGAAATAGTAGAGAGGTCACATGTATTTTTCACCCAGCTTTACCCAATAGCAGCAACTGTCTCTATGTAACTGATACACAGATTGGATGTCATCAGAAAAGTGTAGAAAAAGGTGAGGCAAGTCTGCTTTCTTTGCCAGGCCTCTGAAGCATACATTTCTACCAACAAATAAATGCAAATAACAGGAGTAAAAAGCCCAAAGCCAAATTCATGTATAAGTGCAAATGGATGAAAATTTATTACTACCTGCATCTGCGTGTATATATTTTGTTAAGATATTGAAAGAGAGAACTATAGGCTAAACTATAACCATAGTATAATTATCAAAACCAGGAAATTAACATTAGTACAATACTATTTATTTATTAAGTTTATTTATTTATTTATTTATTGGCTGTGTTGGGTCTTCATTGCTGCTCATGGGCTTTCTCTAGTTGTGCAAGTGGAGGCTACTCTTCATTGTGGTGTGCAGGCTCCTCATTGTGGTGGCTTCTCTTGTTGCAGAGCACAGACTCTAGGTGCTCAGGCTTCAGTAGTTGCAGCACGTCGGCTCAGTAGTTGTGGTTCACGGGCTCTAGAGCACAGGCTCAATAGTTGTGGTACACTGGCTTAGTTGCTCCATGGCATGTGGCATCTTCCTGGGGCAGGGCTCGAACCCATGTCCCCTGCATTGGTAGGTGGATTCGTAACCACTACACCACCTAGGAAGTCCTACAATACTATTTATTAACTAACCTCCAGACCTTATTTGGATTTCACCAAATTTTACATTAACTTTTAATTTTTTTCTGCTGTATAGGTTATGAAATTTTATTACATATATAAATTCTTATAACCATCACCACAACTGGGATATAGAACTCCCAAAGAAACTCCCACATGCTCTCCCAACCCTAACCTCTAGCAGCCGCTGATCTGTTCTGTATCAATTTTGTCATGTTGAGAATGTTATATAAATCATATAATATGTGACCTTTTGAAATTTTTTTTTCACTCAGCATAATGCCCTTGAGATCCATCTACACTTTTACATGTATCAGTAGTTCATTCCTTTTTATTACTGAATGGTAGTCCATTTTAGGGGTATTCCACAGCTTATTTTTCCATTCATCCATTGAAGGATATTTGTGTTGTTTCTAGCTTTTGACTATTACAAATAAAGCTTATTATGAACATTCATGTGGAGGTTTTTTTTGTGTGAACATGTTTTAATTCTCTTGGGTGTGATTTTTGAGTTTTGTGGTGTTTGTTTAACTGTATGAGAAACTTCCAAACAGTTTTCCAGGTGATGGTACCATTTTACATTCCCACCAGCAGTGTATGAGAGATCCTATTGCTCCATGTCCTTACTAGCACTTGGTATTTGTATTCATTTCCTAGGGCTGCCAGAATAAATTATGTAAATGGGGTGGTAATTTATTCTCCCATAGTTAAGTAGGCTAGAAGTCAGAAATCAAGATGTTGGCAGGGCCATGCTTTGCAAAAAAACCATCCCATGTGTCTGCCCTATCTTCTGGTAGTTGCCAGTAATTCTTGGTGTTCCTTGCGTTGTGGCAGCATAACTCCAGTTTCTGCCTCTGTCTTCACATGGCTGTCTTTCCTCTGTGTATGTATCTGCTCTTTTTCTGTATGTTCTTGTGGTCTTCTTATAAGGACATCAGTCATTGAATTCAGGGCCTATCCTGATCCAGTATAACCTCATCTTAATTAATTACATCTGCAAAGATGCTCTTTCTAAATAAGATCACATTCTGAGTTCTAGGTAGATATGAATTTTCAGGGGGCACTATTAAACTCAGTATAGTATTGTTGTATTTTTTATTTTAGCCATTCTAATGGATGTGCAGTGGTATCTCATCGTGGCTTTAATTTGCATTTTGTGATGGCTAGTGATGTTGAACATCTTTTCATGTGCCTATTTGCCATGCATGTATTTTCTTTAGTTATGTTTTTGACCATTTTCCAATTAGATTGTTTATTTACTGTTGGATTTAGAGAGTTCTTTATATATTCTGGATATAATTACTGTGTCAAGCATGTGATTTGCTAATACTATTTTCTCCTAATTTGTGACTGGTCTTTTTATTCTTTCCACAGGATCTTTCACAGAGCAAAAGTTTTTAGTTTTGAAAAGTCCAACATTTTTATTTTGTGCATTGTACTTTTGTTGTCTTATCTGTGAACTCTTTGCCTAAATTTAGGTCACAAAGAGTTTCTCCTATATTTTCTCCTAAAAATTTTATAGTATTACATTTAGGTCTATAATCCATTTGGAGTTAATTTTTGTATAAATTGTGAGGTTCATGAACCTTAGATCAAGGTTCATTTTTTGGGATATATATATTTGTTAAAAAGACTGTCCTTTCTTGATTGAATTGCTTTTATGCCTTGCCAAAAATTAATTGTGTCTATATGTGTGAGTCTGTTTCTAGAGTCTTTATTCTGTTTTATTGATCTCTGTCTATCTCTCTACCAATACCACTATCTTCATTACTTTTATTCTACATAGTAGGTATTAAAAAGGGTAGTGTGATACCTCCCATTTTCTTCTTTTTTCTTCCTTTTTTTTCAAAATTATTTTAGCTATTCTACTTTCTTTGCCTTTCTGCCTAAATTTTAGAAACAGCTTGTCTATATCTACAAAAATATCCTGTTAAGATTTTTATAGGAATTGCATTAAACCAATTTCAGATAAATTTTGAGAGAACTGACGTCTTTACTATGTGAAGTCTTCCAATTCGTGAACACTCTATGTCTCTAGTTACTCAGACCATCTTTTATTTCTTTCATCAGCATTTTGTAGTTTTCAATACACATATCCTTTATGTATTTTGTTAGACTTACATGTAAGTATTTTTCTGGGAGAGACAACCTCTACGATGGCCCCCAGTAACCCCACCTCCTATGTTTATGCCTTCATGTAGTCATCTTTCACATTTCATTATGGTTGGCCTGTATAACCAATAGAATATGATAGAAGCATATGTCTTCTGAGGCTACCTCATAAAAGACATGTGGCTTCTCCTTGTTTTCTGTATTAGATCACTTATTCTGTCAGCTACCGTGTCATGATAACACTCAAGCAGCCCCATGTAGTGGCCAACATGGAGAGGAGCTGAGGCCTTCTGTTGACAGAGGCTTCTTGCTAACAGCTACGTGAGTGAACGTTCTTAGAGGGAGATCCTCCAGCCCTGGTGAAGCCTTTCGATGACTGCAACCCCTGGACAGCAATTACATGAAAGACGCAAGTCAGAATCATCCAGCTAACCTACTCCCAAATTCCTGATACACAGAAACTGTGAGATAATAAATATTTGGTTTTTTTAAGCCACCAAATTTTGTGGTAATTTGTTATGTAGCGATACATAACTAATACAACACCCAATTGACAAATCACGAACACCATGTTTTTCACAGCTGAAAAATTATCGATAACATCTATCATGCCAGCGAACAAAACCCATGGCATTAATTTAGATAGAAATGGCTGAAGAACTTAAAATTCCCATATAGACTGTAGAATTTCTTTAATTCTAAACTCTAAATCTCTACCTTCCAAACCAGTGCTATCAAATAGAAATATAATGTGAGCCACACAGGTAATTTAAGATTTTCTAGTAATAACATTAAAAAAAGTAAAAAGAAACTGATGAAGTTAACTTTAGCAATATGTTTTATTTAAGCCAGTATATCCAAAATATTGTGATTTCAATGTGTAATCAGTATTAAAAAATCAAGATATTTTACATATATTTGTACTAAAACTTTGAAATCTGCAGTATATTTTATACTTACATCTCAATTTGGACTAGCCACATTTCAAGTGCTTAGTAGTTACATGTGGCTAGTGGCTACTCTATTAGATAGCACAGCTCTAAACTTTAAGATGTAGGGGACGTCTGGGTATGGGATAGTGAAGAAGTCAGCAAATGCTCTCCCCCAAAACAGTTATAAAACTGAATAAAATTTTCAAAAACAACTATTTCAGTGCTCTGGAAAAGGCAAAAAAATTGAGAAGTATTTATTCATGAAAAGCTGCTATAATTTCAGGTAAGAAAACAGTGGGGGTCTGTGATCTTTTCTGGGGCTGTTCCTGTTCCTTCCCTAACCAGCTTTGTCAGCATGGTAGTTTTAGCAAGATGCAGTTGGCCTTGCAAACTAGAAGCTTTATTGCTAGAGGGGGCAGATATGATTTTAAGCTGAAGTTGAAAACCCTGGCAATATTATCAGTAAAAGTAGCAAATTTGTAGGAAATGAAAATCTGAAACTGCTAGCCTGAGTCCAGTAGCAGTAGCAATTAGGGTGAATGGGAGACCAACCAGAAATTTGATGGGGAGACTCTGGAAATGAGAAAGCTGTAAAAGGACTAGATAAGTTTTCCACCCAGTCTCTCGAAGGCGGAAAGAAAGCAGGAGAGAATTGAGAGAGCCCAGAAGAAACTTTGGATGCACCCCTCAACCTATCGCAGAAACATCAGATGAAGGTAGAAACCTAATGGGCTTAATGTTTAAGCACAACCTCTGTTCAGTCATTTGCTGATCACTAAACTATGCAGTCACAGGGGTGATTCCTGGGAAGCAAGGCTTACAAAAAAAAAATACAAGACAGAAAAGCAAATGAACTGAGCAGGTAAATTAACAGTTGCACATCATGGGAAGACAGTTTCTACAGATTAAGTTCAGGTAACTACAACAGCCTTCTGGAAAAAAATCAGAATTCAGAGTTGCTACAAAATATTACTTAAAATATCCAGTTTTCAACAAAAAAGTATAAGCCATACTCAGGGGGAAAAGCAGCCAATAGAAATTAACTCTGAGTAGGCCTGGATGTTGGATTTAACAGATAAGAGATTTTAAAACAGCTGTTATAAATATGTTCAAGTAATTAAAACAATAAATAAATAGAAACTAACTAAAAGAACCAAATGGAAATTCTAGATTTGAAAAGTACAATAACTGAAATGGAAATTCAGTAGATCGGCTAACAGAAGATTTGAGATGGCCAGAGAATGAAATGGTGAATTGAAATATAGATCGAGAGAAAGCATCCAATCTGTAAAACAGAGAACAAAAGACTGAAGAAAAATGAATAGAACCTTAGAGACTTGTGAGATATCAAATGTGTACCCATATAAGTGTAAAAGGAGTTCCAGGAGAAGAGACGAAAGAGTGGCAAAACAAGTATTTGAACATATAATGGCTGAAAACTTTCTAAATTTGATGAAAAACATTAATCTGCAGATCTAAGGAGCTCAGTAAACACTCAAGACCAAAAACGATAAACACAAAGAGATCCACGCCTAGATACATCATAGTCAGACTACTGGGAGAACCAGAGACAAACAGAGAATCTTGAAAGCAGCAAGAGAAAAACGACTCATCATGTAAAAGGGAACAACAAAATCTAAACATGTTTTGGTGGAGGCCAAAAGGCAGTGGAATGCTGGGGAAGAAAAACATTGTCAACCAAGATTTCCATATGCAGCAATACTATGAGAGTGAAATAAAGACACTCCCAGGTAAATACTGAGAAAATTACAAGATATACCAAAAGAAGTACTTTAGGCTAAAGGGAAATGACACCAGACCATAACTCAAATACACAGGAATAAGAACACCAGAAATGGTAACTATTTGGATAAATGTAAAAGATAGTATACTTTTTTCTCTTTTCTTAGTATCTTTTCAAAACATAAGGTTGTATAAAGCAAAAAATATAGTACTGTGTTTTGGGCTTATAATGTATAGAAATATTGTATATATAACAGTAGGACAGAAGAAGGAGACGAAAATGAAACTATATTGTGACCAAGTTCCTATATTTTACCAGAATTAAATTCGTGTTAGCATTAAGTAGATTGTGATAAGATAGGTAGTTTAATCTCTAGAGCAACCAATTAAGGGAAATATACAAGAAAATAACCCAAAGTTATAGTTTAAAATTCAGATAAATTAAAATGGTATACCAGAAAATTGTTTAACATAAAAGAAGGCAGTGAAAGAAGAATAGAGAAACTAAAATGCTATAAGACCTACAGAAAACAGATAGCAAAATAACAGACATAAATCCAACCATATTGGTTATTGCATTAAATGTGAATAGACCAAACTCTAAAATGTAGAGGGTAGGATTTTTTGCTTTTGTTATTTATGTGTGTATGCATATATGTATGTATGTAATTCAAATACCCTGGAATGGATATTTTTGAATTATGGTGCTTCAAATATTAACTAACTGCTCTTAGATTAAGGATCCGATTTCTCATAATGAGGAGGGGTGGTGAGGAGAATGTGCTGTTGGTATTTTGAGCAGGACAGTTTTTCATTGCGCAGACTGTCTTATGTGTTACAGGATATTTAGCATCCCTGAATCCTGCCCACAAATGCCAGTGACAGCCCCCACCCTCACCCCAAGCTATATTGTAGTAACAAAAACTACCCCTCCACATAGACCTTTCTAAGTGTTCCTTGTGGGAGCATACCATCTCCCCTATTACTATCCCATCTCACCCCCCAATCTTATTGAGAAGCAGTAGAAGAGATTTAAACACACCATCTCACTGTATACTAAAGTATTTTAAAGTGAATTACAGACAGTGTAACAAAGGAGAAAAAAACATATGCAGAGATCCTGAGGACAAAATAGCTTGGCATATTTGAGGACCTGAAAGGAGGCTGACATTACTGGGTTATTAGTGGGTAAAGAGGAAGGTGGCATGTGATAAGACTGAAAAGAGAGGCAGAGTTCAGACTGTATAGGGCCTTTATAGATCATGATAAGGTTAGATTTTAAGTGAATTAGGAAGTCACTGCAGAGTGTTAGGCATGTGAGTGACATGGTTTGATTATTGCTCAGATAGACATATTATAGCGATGCTTTTAATCTTTTTTTAACTTCAATCCACAGTGAGAGATGTATGGTGACTTACTACACACATGTACTCACACACACAAATACAACCTGAAATCGAAGTTCTATGAAACTTAATACAATGTGGTGAACTTTGATATTTCTATTCATTTTTTAAAAAATATTATTCACTCATTAATTGATTTTACAACCCATAAAACAGACCCTCTGTTTGGAAGACATGACTAGTATGGCATGTATGAAGAATATACATTTTTTCAGTTTTAGGGAAGCCAGCTATGAAAAGTTATGAGTGACAGGATTTTGAAGATAAATAAGACAATTCAAATGTAACAATTTCTTAATTTGAATACTGGAAGGAAATATTTTTTCTTTCCTGAGTGACAGTTTCTATAGGTGCAATTACCAAGGAACTCATTTTCATCTTATATTCATCTCACAAATATATATGTATTAAATATATAAGATTAGACTTAAAGGAGTTGAGAAGGATCTAACCACATGAAGAGTGTGGGGGACAGGGGTCCAGACAGAAGGATAAAAGCCATGAGGCAGTAGAGAGCTGCCCTCATGGCTGAAGCTTTGTGGATGAGGAAGAGGGTAACCAGATATAAAGTTGGAAAAGTTGGGCGGGAGTCAAGTCAGACTCTCACAGGGCCTTTGTGACTCCTCTATGGAGTTTGAATTTTTTCTTAAGCAACTTAAGTAACATGATCAAATTTACATTTTAAGAAGATAACTCTGGCTGCTGTGTGGAGAAAGGACTGGAAGAGGGTAAGAATTGAAGTGGGGAGACCAGTTGAGAGGTTGTTCCAGTAATCTTTGTAGGCTAGGGATAATAGTCATTGGACTATTGGTAGCTGAGGAGATGGAAGTGGATGGATTGAGGTATACTTGGGGGGGATAGAATCAGTAAAAGTTGCTAATAAATTAGATGCGGGGATAGAGAAAGAGCAGAATCGAGAACTCCCAGGTTTGTGGCTTGAGCAACTGGGTGAATGGTGGTGCCATTTACTGACTGGGGAAAACCATATAGGGGAGGGGCAGATTTCAGGTAGATATACTAGTTTCCTGGGGCTTCCATGACAAAGTACCATGAACTGTTTGGCTCAAAACAATAGAAATTTTTTCTTTCACAATTCTGGACAGTAGATGTCAAAATTAAGGGGCCACTCTAGACCGGTAGAGGAGAATCCTTCCTAGCCTGTGCCTAGCTTTTGGTGGTATGCCAGCAATCCTTGGAGTTCCTTGGCTTGCAGCTGAAAGCACTTCAGTCTTCTTGCATCGCTACCTGCCATTCTCCGTGTGTGTGTGTGAGTGTGTGTGTCTGTGTTTGTCTGTGTTTTAGGGACTGGAGCTAAAAATATACAAAATCAGCCTGGAGCATCTTGCAGTAGCAGAAAGTAAGGAAGTGCTTAAAAAAAAAAAAAAGGCATTAGTAGGGGGTATGTCAAAGGGGCAGAGGAATAAACTGAAAGGGCTCTTGTGGGCAAACCTGGAAATGTTTGAACAACAAAAAAATAATAAATAATATAGTATAAAATAAATATTTATTGGTCCATACTGATATAAATAATTGGATAAATTAATGGAGATGAAGAGACAGATCTCTTCGTGCAGAATAATACCAAATTATGCAAGGGAGCATAACTCCCCACTTCCTAAGTATGGGCTGTGCACAGTGACTTCATTCCAAAGAATATACTGTGGAAAGGGAACAGGGAGAGACAGAGAATAACTTTATAGGAGAAGTCTGATGAACACTGCTTCAGCCAGATGATCGAGGTCAACATCAGTAGTCATTAATCATTATAAATAGTATGTACCCTTGATATGATGTGATAAAAGTGGTACTTAACCTCTATGATCTTCTTCACAAAAGTCCTTAACTGCATTCTAACCATGAGAAAAACATCACAAAGATTCTAATAGGGAAGCAACCTGCAATTTACTTGACCAGAACTACTCAAAACTGTCAAGATTCTAAAAAAAGAAGGAAAGTCTGAGAAATGTTCACAGCTAAGAGGAGCCTAAACAGATATGGTGACTAAATGTAAGTGGTATCCTAAGTGGGATACTGGCACAGAAAGAGGATATTATGTGAAAACTAAGGAAGTCTGAATAAGCCATGGACTGCTTAGTAATGTTTCAGTATTAGTTCATAAATTGTAAGAAATGTACTATGCTAATGTGAGATGTTAATAATAGGGGAAACTGTATATGTGTGAGGGGGTGGTAATAAACTCTCTGTGCTATACGCTCAATTTGTCTTTAAATCTACAACTGTAGAAATATTTTTTGATTGAAAAAATGATAGTCCTATGGAACAAAGAAGGTCATAGGGAAAATGGTTATGTATGAAAGAGATTAGTCATCACTAAGAGCCCCAAGCATACCATTTAAACAAATGTTAGACCTTCAAAGGAGAGGGCAGGGTTTGTTTTGCAAGTATTTGTTTTAGGCAAATCATTATAGTTTCTGTCAGAACATTTTCTCTATACCATATTATAGTCAGATATGGAAATGCATTATTTGAGGGATTCAGTCCATAAGAATTAAATACTATTTTTGGAGAAATGTGTTCTAATATCACTTTACCTTGTATAGGTCCTGAGATATAAAAGAATTTTACTCATTTTAGAGATTAAAAACAAACATGATCCATATTTACAAATGTATTGAATTATTATCTGAATTTATTGTGAAGATTTTCTAATATAATGAGTTGATTTAAAAAGCTACTGGGAATTCCCTGGCAATCCAGTGGTTAAGATTCCATGCTTCCACTGCAGGGGGCCCAGGTTCAAACCCTGGTCAGGGAACTAAGATCCTGCAAGATGCTCAGTGCAGTCAAAAAAAAAAAAAAAAAAAAAAAAGAAAGAAAGAAAAGAACAGGTACCAAGATTTCTGGTATAAAATAAATTACAGGTAATTGTGATTTATATTACAAATGGGTATATGGAAGTGAATGATAAGGATAACATTAAAAGGAAGAAAGTAAAATGTTACAATAAAGATGAGAATATAATGTTTATACATTAAAACAGTGATGTCAAGGTATACTTTTTCAGTTGAGATTAAAAACTATGAAGAAAAATGTAAATAAACATTGTATGAGTGCTGGCCTTTATAATATATCCTTCAGTGTCTTACTTAGTTTAGAGAGAAATATTGTTGGTTTTCCTCATTAGTGGAGCTGATATGGGCTTTAAAAGACAGTTTACCACCTCTCCACATGGGGCTTTGGATCGCTGTCACTAAACTTATTATTTCCATAAAAATGTGCTAATGGAATTTATTTCACTGTTGAGTCTTATTTCTACCTAGAGTCTTTTATAGAGGCAGTATATTTTATAAGGATTCAATGAAAAAATACATCATCAGTCAATCTTTGGAATATTCGACATTTGCAAAAATGTGATTTTTGTGATATTTGCACCTAAATAAGAAAAACATATTAACTGGCATTTCACATGATCCTACAGACAATTTGGTTTAAACTAAGACAGACTAAAGAGACTTAAAGTTTAAATTTTTTAAGTTAAATATTTCTGCTGATAAACTTTTGTTCAAGTATTATCGGATGTTATCATTTTTTGTTAGATTATTGGACTGGCTTCTCATATGTGCATAGCTTGTTTTATTGTGCTTAGCTTTATTGTACTTTGCGGACACTGCATTTTTTACAGGTTGAAGGTTTGTGGCAGCTGTGCATTGAGCAAGTCTATCAGCACCATTTTTCCAACAGTATATGCTCACTTCATGTCTCTGTGGCACATGTTGATAATTCTTACAAAATTTCAAACTTTTTCGTTGTTGTGTTTTTTGTGGTGATCTGTGATCAGTAAATCTTTAATGCTACTGTTGTAATTGTTTGGGGGCGCCATGAAGTGTGCTCATATAAGATGGAGAACTTGATAAATGTGTGTGTTCCGGCTGCTCCACCAACAGGCTAATCCCCACCCCCCCACCTCCCCCACCCCCCGCCAGCCCTCCCTATTCCCTGAGACAATATTGAAATTTGGCCAATTATTAACCCTACAGTGGCCTCTAAGTGTTCAAGTGAAAGGAAGAGTTGCATGTCTTTCACTTGAAATCAAAAGCTTAAGCTTAGTGAGGAAGGCATGTCAAAGACTGATGTAGGCCAAAAGCTAGGCCTCTTATGCTAGTTAGCTAGGTTGTGAATACATAGGAAAAGTTCTTTAAGGAAATTAAAAGTGCTGCTTCAATGAACACATGAATGATAAGAAAGCAAAACAGCCTTATTGCTGATATGGAGAAAATTTTAGTGGTTTGAATAGAAGATGAAACCAGCCACAACATTCTCTCAGGCCAAAGCCTAATCCAGAGCAACACTCTAACTCTCGTCAGTTCTATGAAGGCTACGAGAGATGAGGAAGCTGCAGAAGAAAAGTTTGAAGCTAGCAGAGGTTGGTTCATAAGGTTTAAGGAAAGAAGCCACCTCCATAACACAAAGTGCAAGGTGAAATGGCAAGTGCAGATACATCAGTAGAAGCTGCAGCAAGTTATCCAGCAGATCTAAGCTAAGGTAATTAATGAAGGTGGCTACACTAAACAACAGATTTTCAGTACTCAGAAAACAGCCTTCTATTGGAAGAAAATGCCATCTAGGACTTTCATACTAGAGAGGAGAAGCTAATGCCTGGCTTCAAAGCTTCAAACAACAGAGTCATCTCTAGTTAGGGGCTAATGCAGCTGGCATCTTGGAGCTGAAGCCAGTGCTCACTTACCATTCTGAAAATCCTAGGGCCCTTAAGAATTGTGCTAAATCTATCCTACCTGTGCTCTATAAATGGAACAGCAAAGCCTGGATGATAGCACATCTGTTTATAACATGGGCTACTGAATATTTTAAGTCCACTGTTGGGACCTGCAGCTCAGAAAAAAAGATTCCTTTCAAAATATTACTGCTCAATGACAATGCACCCGGTCGCCCAAGAGCTGAAGTGGATATGTACAAGATTAACATTTTCATGCCTGCTAACACAAATCCATTCTGCAACCCATGGATCAAGAAGTAATTTTGACTTTCAAGTCTTACTATTTAAGAAATATATTTTATAAGGCTGTAACTGCTGTAGATAGTGGTTCCTCTGATGGATCTGGGCAAGTAAATTGAAAACTTGGAAAGGATTCACTGTTCTAGATGCCATTGTTATAGAGTCCGAGCTTGTACTGCTTGCCACATGACAGGCCAGTAAATTGAGAAATGAGGTACTGGGGCAAGGAATAGCAACTTTTTTCGGAAAGCCAGCAGACTGAGAAGATGGTG
This sequence comes from Hippopotamus amphibius kiboko, assembly GCF_030028045.1. Classification (NCBI taxonomy): domain Eukaryota; kingdom Metazoa; phylum Chordata; class Mammalia; order Artiodactyla; family Hippopotamidae; genus Hippopotamus; species Hippopotamus amphibius. The sequence goes on along the minus strand of NC_080202.1, from coordinate 25,498,060 downwards.
GACTAGTATCCCAAAGAACCATCTTACATGAGTTAGAATTCAGCCTTCTTTTATACTAAAAGGGGAGGGAGTATGGGTGGTTGTTGCAAACTTCTTGGTGCCAGCTAGACCCCAGAGGGAATGTGATAATCCTTTGTTCTTGCAGCTATTCATGTAGATCTGGTCACAACATTCCTATAAACCTCCAACAAGACAAATGTTCTCTGTTCTACAACTTTTTATCTCTATATGAAAAGTGTTAAACCTTTGAAGATCAAGTCTGAGAGGCAGAGCCTTGAGAAAGGGCTATCATGTATATGTCAGACTATAGGCAACATTCTTTTGCAGAGGTGCAGAGCCAGCATGACTAAACTCAGGCAACAGAACACAAAGGTTAGAGCTAAAGGAATAGAACCAATATGGAGTAAGGTTACAGTGGACCCTGAACGACACCTGTTTGGACTGCATGGGTCCATTTATACACACATTTTTTTCGATAGTAAATAGTACAGTACTACACTATCTGTGGGTTGGTTGAATCCTTGGATGTGGGATATCAGATATGGAAGAACTGCAGGTACGGAGCATAGACTATAAGTTAGTTATGCATTCAAGGAATGACGTGGTCACTTTGCCCATTATAATAGGCTTTGTCTGTATGAATGCCCAATCTTAGTGTAGCCAATCATTTAGGAGAATTATGTGACCAAATCTGAATTTGCTGGAATTTTCTGACATAGTATATATCTGGGTGTATTCTGGTAGTCATCATTAATTAGTATTTTCAGGAAGGAACTAATGGTAGCACATAGCAACCTAGCAACTAGATTCACTTTACAGATTTATTCCTCTATAATTCAGGTCATGGTTCGCGATTTTCAACCAAGTGGGATTCGTTCTTTAAAATGGTATATCACTGCATATAATACAGAGATCATCTTCTGGAATAACATTAATACTCCTTTCAAATGTGAACCATAAATCAATCTTTTGTCTCCTAATTGGAGCTACTACTATCCTAAAATTGAGGCTGTGGTCTCTTGTTCAGCAATCTTCAACACTTAGGTGAAGCTGTCAAAATAATGAGTGCAACTGAGAGAAATGGGTTTGTCAGATAAGGCAGTGAATCCTAGTAGAAATGTTTAGTAAAAATGCTTATTCATATTACTTGCTCTTAGAGTTAGTAATGGAATTTCAGATGAACTTATTTTCAGAGGGGCCACTTGTTTTTTAATAATAGAGGAATATTTTCTCAAAATAATGACCCTAAGATTCAAATTGTAAACTGTATAGGAGAATGCCTAGAGTTCTACGCTGAAGCTCTTTAGTACAACTTCTTGGAATAGAACATAATAGATGTTTTAAAAAAGATAAATAAAAATTGAAGTCAGTAAATTATTCAATTCTCTGGTCATTTATGATTTAAAAAGATCACTTGCTAAAACTTCTATCATAGCAAATAATCTATGGTAGAACTTCATCCAATATGTTTACTATAAACACTGCTTCCTACATATTATGCTTCACTTCTCTAAAAAATATTTAAAAAATTTTTTTCACGTATATAATGTCACACAAAGAATTGAGAACATTTTGGAGTTTTTTTTACTCCCTTAAGAAACTTCATTATTACCAAATCTGAGACGTGATTGAAAATATAATGCTCTTGATTTCTCATTCTTAACCTTTGTTTATTAAGCTGTTAAAATTTCCACCCACATTAGTTATGCCATTGTAGATCTAAACTCACAATTTATCCAAAACAACTTCAATTTACTGCATATAAATTTTCATAACTTTTTGTAGGTTGCTCTGATTTATCGTTGCAATATCAACAAAATTTAGGAATCACCCTCTGATACTTTCTGCAGATATCTTCACAGATTGACAGCAGATATTTTACTGCAGTATTCAGTTCTAAGTTATATCATCAGCATTATTGTTTTTCTAAAATATAGCACAATCTTTTCTTTGGTTATTGTTTTCAAGTGATCACAGTTCTCAAGAAAGAAACTATACCAATGTGAGTCTGAAACATCAAACATTGAAGTAGAATACAAGATTTGTCTTTCAAGTGATGAAAAACTATTTATCAAAAGAAATAAATTGTTTCTGGTGAGCTGACTGGCAAATAGAACAATAGCTAACAGCCAGATTGAAGTGTGATTTTAATTGTATTAGAATAAAATGCTCATCATGTTAGTTTTCTTTTTTGCATGATTTTTTGCACCACTGTGGAAGTAAAGACCACCCAAAATGAGAACAAACAGGCTATGAATTCAAAGCTTGGTATAACAAGAAAATTACCAACATCACTTGCACTTGGCAGATTTACATGGGAGAGGACAAGTTTTATGGTAAAAAAGAGAAGACTTTGGATGTGCTGATCGGAGACTGTTGGCATGGGGAAGCTGAAATGCTAACCAGAAGCCGGGCACCTTAGGTAATTGGCTTGGGAAGCATATTTGTCTTTCTCTGGTTGGTGCTGAGTTGAAAGCATGTGGTGGACTGTAGACAAAATAAAGGGGCGGGGGGTCACATGGGGAAAGCTGGCAGTCATTGACCAAACCCTAACTCTTCTGGGCTGATTGCTGCAGAGGTTGTGATTTGACTTTCCAGGCTGTTTGCAGAAGACATTGTGCGTCAGAGTCGTGTATGATCTGGTCATTGTCTATTTGTATAATCAGTCTCTCACTACTGAAGAACAAATAGACTTATGTTTTATGATTTCATGACTGATTATATTTGTGTAGATTTTAGAGTTCTATCAAGATTCTACTAGTTATCGAAATCTCCCCAGATGAAAGTAATATTTCATGTCTGAGAGTATAAGATGAATTATGCCAGAGTGTTCATGCTATAAGATGTCTATATGAAGATGTCATTACTCAGGCAGAAGTGGATTCTGGACCTCAGAGATACTAGTTAACAACATGTACCTATGTGGGTCTTCTGAGAAATTAGTGAGAACCTGGTTTGGACTACCTCAGAGAGCCTTTGGGTGTTTTCTCAGTGACTTATTGGAATTGGGACTTTAAAGATGTGGAGGAGAAAGTAACTGGCCTTTTCCCATTGGAAACTCTGCACATTGTGATTTCCTACACAGCCTATATGAAGGAGATTGGTTGGCTGTGATAAGAAGTACATATGAGTACACAGTTTTTAAAAATTTTTATTTTAAGAAATTCCAATATTTAAATATTTTAAATAAAAGTAATTAAACGTGAATAGATAAAGCTAAATTACCCTTTATCCTCTCCCCACCCCATCTTCTTTCATTTCTGTCACTTTCCATGAGAGGCAACCTGTCATGAATTTGGTGTGCTTAACTCATAAAATGATTATATCTGAAAACAATAGAACTTCTCTCTACTTAGCTAATTATAAATGTAAAAATAGAAGGTCTGACTGCTCTACAGATATCTTTTATTTTTTATTTTATTTTTTTAATTTGCTTATTGGCTGCATTGGGTCTTCGTTGCTGCACACGGGCTTTCTCTAGTTATGGCGAGTGGGTACTCTTCATGGCGGTGCGTTGGCTTCTCAGTGCAGCGGCTTCTCTTGTGGAGTTTCTCAGTGCAGCGGCTTCTCTTGTTGTGGAGCACAGACCCTAGGCGCACAGGCTTCAGTAGTTGCAGCACACGGGCTCAATAGTTGTGGCTCACAGGCTCTAGAGCACAGGCTCAATAATTGTGGCGCACGGGCTTAGTTGCTCTGTGGCATGTGGGATCTTCCTGGAGCAGGAATCGAACCCGTGTCCCCTGTGTTGGCCGGCAGATTCTTAATCACTGCGCCACCAGGGAAATCTCCAGATATCTTTTAGATTCGTAAATTAGTGTAGCGTCATGAATTTGAGAGACAGAACATTTTCTACCAAGTAGCTCAATAACCAAGTAACTCTATATATGTTACATAACATATACTCTTTGTGTCAATATCAATTTGTCTAATTAGCAGCAGGCAACTAGGAAAGAAAAGGTTTGGGGAAAAGAACCTTATGAAAGAAAGTAGGGTTTAAATTGACACCTTGAGGAATGTGTACAAAAGTGAGTCAAAAGATTTCCTCTCTTGATCTTGGCTGAACCTGTAGTTAGGTGTCATAAATTTATTTTGATCTTTCTGGCTTAGTTCTTATGGAAGCAATTCTTTGTTTCAAAATGAACAGGCACAATATACACAGTAGTCCCCCGTTATCCTCAGTTTTGCTTTCCAGGATAAACAAATTCATGCTAGTTTTATGGCCACAGTGCTTGATATAATGCTTGATTAAGATGGATAAGGCATTAAATTTGTACAGTATTTTGAGAGAGAGACCACATTCACACAACTTTTATTACAGTATATTGTGATAATTGCTCTATTTTATTATTAGTTGGTGTTACTCTCTTACTGTGCCTAATTTATAAATTGAACTTTATCCTAGGTATGTATGTATAGGAAAAAGCATAGCATATCTAGGGTTCAGTACTATTCATGGTTTTACACATCCACTGGGGGGGTCTTGGAACATATCCCATGTAGATAAGGGGGGCCTCAATACTGTACTTGTAAGTCCCAGTGTTTCAGGTATTGCCGTTTTGAGACCCAAATAGCAGAACAAAGTTCATTTTCCTAAACTTGTAATCAATTCTCCAAATATAAGTTATCTTATAAATATCTATATAAAAAAAACCTTTGGTCCCAGAACATAATCTAATAGACTCCTATTCATCTTGTTTTTAAACACTTCTGTAACTTTCCTGGGCAATCACAGCTGCCTGAACAAAGAACTATATTTAGTACCTTATTTGAAAGGTACTGTAATTAAGTCTGTTTTAGTTCTGACCTTACTAACATCATGGATAACACAAAAGGGGGGAAATGCAGCTCATCAAAGAAGAGACCCCGGAGATAGGATACAGTGAGTTTGAATCTTAGTGAAACATCCTGAGGATGTCAGAACATCTGCACTGTCATTAATGAGAGATATTTTACAAATACCTCATCTGAAGAGAATGACTCCTTGGAGTATGCATGACTGACTATACATCTCTTCAGTGGATAAAGAGTTTTTGTCTTTTTGTTGTTGGGATTTTTAAATTTTGTTAAACTGACTTCATGATGAACACTATGGTTTGTGATTTAAATGTATTATGTACATGAGATTTTATTTTGCTTCAAGTTTTGTTTTTACCCTTAAGCACTCAAAATGCTGTTCATTCAGTAGTAGATATATTTGTAGCTTGTAGCATGCTTTCTTAGTTTCTCTTTCTGATAGTTTGCTATTTAGTGTATAGAAATGCAACTGATTTTTTGCATATTGAGTTTGTATCCTGCAACTTTACTGGATTTGCTTATTAATTCTAACAGTTTTCAAGTAAGTCTTTAAGGTTTTCTACATATAAGAGCATGTCATCTGCAAACAAATAATTTTACTTATTTTCTAATTTGGATGCTTTTTATTTTTTTCTTGCTTAATTGTTTTGGCTGGAATTTTCAGTATTATGTTGAATAGAAGTAGTGAAATATAGCGTGCTTGTCTTTTTCCTGGTCTTAAGGGAAAAGTTTTCAGTCTTTCACCATTAGTTATGATGTTAGCTGTGGGTTTGTCATATATGGCCTTTATTATGTTGAGTATATCCGCCCTATACCTACTTTATTGAGAGGGTTTTTTTTTTTTATCAAAAATGGATTTAATATACTACCAACTGTAAAATAGTCAGTGGGAAGTTGTTGTATAACAAAGGGAGTCCAACTCGAGGATGGAAGATGCCTTAGAGGACTGGGGCAGGGAGGGTGGGGGGGAATCGAGGCGGGGGGCGTCAAGGAAGGGAGGGAATATGGGGATATGTGTATAAAAACAGTTGATTGAACCTGGTGTACTCCCCAAAAAAATAAAATAAAAAAAAAAAAAAATGGATTTGAATTTTGTCAAATGCTTTTTCTGAATCTATTGAGATGATCATGTGATTTTTATCCTTCATTTTGTTAATGTAGTGTATCATATTGATTGATATGTAGATGTTGAGCCATCCTTAAATCTCTGGATTAAATCCCACTTGATTATGATGTACAATCCTTTTAATGTATTGTTGAATTTGGTTTGCTGATATTTTGTTGAGAATTTTTACATCCATGTTCATCAGGGATATTGGCCTATAATTTTCTTTTCTTTTGATGTCCTTGTCTGGTTTTGGTATCAGGGTAATGCTGGCCTCATAAAATTAGTTTGGAAGTGTTCCTTCCTCTTTTTATATTTCTTTTAAGGTTTAATTTGTTTTAAATATCTCTTTGAAATATTTTTTTTCTTAAAGTTTTCTTTTCTTTGCATGATTTCTTTTTACCTAATTGCTTTGTATTCTTTTATTGATTTTGGTCTCTATCTTCCATATATAGACTTCCTTTAGGTTCTTGTCATCTCAGCTGGCTGTTCTTAAGATTGGGAGGTCTAAGCACAGAAATAGGAGTTTTGAGTTTCATTCTAGTATAACCTGGTTGGGTCACTTGTTGGGGAACCTTCTGAACCTAACCCAGATTCATGAAAGAAAAGTTTTCTAATCTGTCTGGCTCAATAGAATGGGGGGAAGAGGACCACTAATCTTAGAATTAAGCATTCACTTATGCATGAAGTCATCTAATCCCCTTGTTTTTCACTATGGTACTTATGCCCTTAACTGCCTGGTGTCCCCAAATCAAGAATCCCTGTTTTATCCTCTCCAGGGAATAAGTGGCAGACTTCTGCCAGGATTAGGGAGCTAGGGAGAGGTAGTCACCTAGCAATATGGAATGGAGAGAGGGAACCTAGGGATCTAACAGCTTCTTAAACAGTTTTCACCCAGTTCTTCTTCTTTTTTTTAAATTTATTTACTTATTTATTTACTGGCTGTGTTGGGTCTTCATTGCTGGGCTTTCTCTAGTTGTGGTGAGCGGGGGCTGCTCTTTGTTGCAGTGCAGGGCTTCTTATTGTGGTGGCTTCTCTTGTTGCGGAGCACAGGCTCTAGGCACGTGGGCTTCAGTAATTGCGGCACACAGGCTCAGTACTTGTGGCTTACAGGCTGTAGAGCGCAGGCTCAGTGGTTGTGGCTCACAGGCTTAGTTGTTCCATGGCATGTGGGATCCTCCCGGACCAGAGATTGAACCCATGTCCCCTGCATTGGCAGGCGGATTCTCAACCACTGCACCACCAGGGAAGTCCTGGTCTTCTTATTTATTCATCTCACGCCACACTTACCTGCAGTTCTACAGGTACCTAAGTGTTGCCTCTTATTTGTTTAGAGGATTCTGTGGTATATATTGAGTTTGTTCTCAGCTTCCTCACTGTTGGTTTAAGACTTGGCTTTCTCTCATCTGCTAAATAAGTTACCACTCTATCATCTACTTTATGATGTCTAAAAATGTGTTGTTATTGTTGTTCTTTTTCTCTTTTCCTCCTCACTCTTTGGGATTACATGTTTTAAAAAATTTCCTTTACCGCTGTTTTAGTGGAGTTTCTGGAAGGAGTAAAATAAATGTTCATGTCCAATCTGCCGTCTTAGCCTGGTAGCCTCTTAATGTGATTTCTTTGATAGAGAGGCATCAGTACACAGTTGTTGAGAGTGTGAGTTATGTCATCAGACTGCTTGGGTTTGAACTCTGGCTCTGATACTTACTAGCTATTAGATTAACATCTATATTTCTAATTTTCCTCATCTGTAAGATGGGGATAATAGTAATACCTACTTCATAGGCTGACCGGAGAATTAAGTTATTGAAATTAATTTACTTAAAGCACTTAGAGCAATGCCTAGCACATATACTATGCCTTTAGTAAGTATTTGTTATTATTTTCTTCCATCTCTTTTCTTTGTCCTCTTTTCCTGGAACTCCTGTTAGTCAAAGTTAATCTCCCTCGATTGGTTCTTTAACTATCTTTTCTTTCACTTTTCCATTTCATATTTAGTTTTACTTTCCTGTAGATTTTCATAGCCTCTATTTTATGCCTTATTTCAGCAATCATTTTAAGTATCAAATAGCTCTTCTGATATCTAATTTTAATCTTTCATGATTTCCTTACATGTCTGATGACTGTTGATATATGTTCTGTACATATTTGTTTTAAACTGATTAAAAGCTTTTTAAGAATAAGATTTAATGTGAGTAAGCCTTGTTTGGGGATTTTAGAGTGGAGACATAGCTATACATCACTATGAAGAGGCCATGGAGACTTGGCCATACATCACTGTGAAGAGGACTTTTCTCTTTTCTGCTCCTCCAGAAAAAGACTTTAACAGCTTTCTTGCCTGGGCAATAAAATTTAAGTGTTTGGGGGTGTGGTGGGATGGGGTGGGAAGAGGAATGGTTAATGGAATTAAAGTCCTGCCATTTGGTATTTCAATAAATCCCTTTTTTAAAATTCTGTCTCACTTCTACTTTCTACCCTGCCCAGTGTTTCCTAATCTAGAACACTCCTTTTCAGTTTCTCTAGAGATAAACTTTCATTCTTTTATCAGGGCTGGAGTATGTGCACTTAGCTGCTGGCATTCTATGTGTGGGAGTGGGGAGGGGAATCAACCATCACATACATACACTTTAAAAAATGTTTTGATTGGAGTATAGTTGATTTACAATGTTACATTAGCTTCAGACACATACATACACTTTTATCTTGTTTTTTCATTTTGTGCTTCCCCTCCACCCACTTGGTACTTCAAAGTCTGAGACTTTCCCAGATTCTTTGGGGGTGAATTGGCTCTCTTCTCACCAGTGTCCCCCTGAGGTTATAGCTTCTTCCACCCTGATAAATCAGATGCCACTCCTCCATTTGTTCTCCCTTTCCCAAAAGTGTATTGAAGTATTTTATCTACTGTTACCTTCTCTTTTGTTTGCTTTTTCCTTGTGGATTTAGACGTTTTAATTTACTTTGCTATCATTTTGTAAGGAAAAGGGATAACTGCATATACCTAATCTGCCATTTTTTAACCAGAAGCCATCAGATGAATGCTATTTTTTAAATATTTTATAATTGCTTTTAGCTATACTGCTTAGTTATATAATGGATTGGCAATCTCTAACACACCTGGAAAGAAGAGACCAATTTTCCTCCTATAGATGTAGAGGGTGGCTGCCATGACCTCACCTTCCTCCTTATAACAAGCAAGTGGTAGTGAACAACTCATGGCATAGGATCCAGTGGAAAGAGTTTGAATTCCTACCACCAGGGCAGGTTCCTCTACCTACAGATAATTCACTGGCACTTGACTTTAACATCTCTGCTAGGAACAGATTTTACTCAACCACAATTCTGTTTCCTTTTCTTCCCCTTCTTCCTCTTACCAATTCTAATTCCTGGCATTCATTTAGGACTCCTCTTTTCTGACACATAAGAAAGATAAGGTGCCACCTTGGCAACTCTAAACAATATGTGGCATATCCGTATAATAGAATACTATTTAGCAATGAAAACAAAAGTGGTATGTCCATGGAATGTAATACCATTTAGCAATAAAAAGGAGCAAACTATTGATAATACATGCTTCAATATAAAAGAACTTCAAAAATATACTAGGGACTTCCCTGGTTGTCCAGTGGTTAAGACTCCCAGCTTCCACTGCAGGGGGCATGGGTTTAATCCTTGGTCAGGGAACTAAGATCCTGCATGCTGTGTGGAGCAGCCAAAAAAATAAAAGAGTTGTTTCCCAAGATAACCAATGAGCTATTTTTTTAAAAATATGTATTATATTAGGTGAAAGAATCCAGGTGCAAAGGATAAATAATTGTGATTATGTTTATATCAAATGTCCAAAAAAGACAAATCTAGAGAGAATGGAATGACTGCTGGTGGGGGAGGCTGTGCATGTACGAGGGAAAAGGGTGTAAGGGAGTTCTTGTACTGGGAGCCTAAATTGCTCTAAAAAATAGCCTATTAAAATATAAATTAAAAAGGTCTTGAAATAGGATTTACACTTTAAATTATAGAAATGTAACCATTGCATATATAAAGCTCTTTGTATCCTGGCTAGCAAATTTAAACAAAATTATTATCGTATTTAATTATTGATTTTTAGATTAACTTGTAGAGGTTTAGGTTTACTGACCTTATAAGTGGGAAGGCAATAAAGGGTTTTGAGCAGAGGAAGGACATGATCTGATTTATTTTTTAACAGATCACTCTGGATGCTGTGTGGAAACTAGAGTATGAAGAAAAAAGGGTAGAAAATGGGAGAGCAGTTTACAGGCTAACACAGTTGTCCAAGTGAGAAATGATGGTGGCTTAGACCAAGGAGGTCATCTTTGATGCAGTAAGAAGTGGTATTTTGAAGGAAGAAACGATAGGATTTGTTTATGTGGTATATGAGAAAGGAAAAGAGTCGAGGATAAATCCAAGGATTTTGGCTTTAGCAGTTGGAAGAATGAAATTGCTATTTACTAAAATGGAGAAGCCTTGGGGAAGAGCAAGCTTAAATTTGAGGGAAAATCAAGAGGTTGGTTTTGGATACATTAAGATGTGGCACTTATCTGAGTGGAAATATCGAGTATGTGTGGTTGGATATAAGAACCTGACGTTCAGAAGAGAGGTGTGACTGGAGATACAAATTTAAGCATCATCTGTAAATGAGTGATATCCATGGAAATGGCTTTAGAATTACTATCTATACAACAATGAAAATTTATACTGTTTTTTTCTTGCATCATGGATTATTGATCTCTTGTTCTCTTCTGACCTCTTTTCTGTAAACAATGATATTCGTCCTCACTTCTTTTCTATATTTTTAAATAGAATTTGAAATTATCAGAAGACTTTAATCTGTTAGCATTGTCAGTCTCATTAGCTTCTGAAAACTATCTTCCCAAACTATAAATGAATATTTAAAATGTGTAAGATGTTGCTCTTAATTGTAGGACTGTTGTATATAATTTAAAAGATGCAGGCCATTTACCAAAAGTGGAAAAGGTGTCACTATAAACTTAAAATGTAACATTTCAATCAGATAAGGATTTATGACATCATTATCCGTGACCCAAGTGTCTGTGTGTTCCTTTAAGTTCATTTTTTTCATTTTCTTTATTCTAATGAAAGAAAATGTGAATTTTTAAATTATGTACTTCAAAGCTATTGGAATAATTGTTACAGGAAATGTAAATGTTAAAAAAGTCTTCATAAAGTGTTAAGTAGTACAACTCACTTGTTCTACTTTTCTGTAAAGATTAACCTTATAGCAACATGACTGTTTAAGGATATTACCTGCTTCATTTTCATTATAATGAGCTTATTTGTGTGGTGGATCTTCTGTGTTTTTTGCTCATTGGAATCACTTTGGGAAAGTAATAGTTCAGTTCTGTTAACCGATTAAAAATCATCTTGGGATTTTTCTATTGCATAGTTTTTACCATACTGCTTTTTCCATTATCCACAATAATACCTTGTAGAAATAACTAAATCAGTAAAATTATGCCGCATCTGCTTCTGTAAATTTCTACTCCATCTCTTTCTTTAAGGTTTTTTTTTGGCTGCGTTGGGTCTTCTTTGCAGTGTGTGGGCCTCTCATTGCAGTGGCTTCTCTTGTGGAGGAGCATGGGCCCTAGGCACGCAGGCTTCAGCAGTTGCAGCTTGTAGGCTCAGTAGTTGTGGCTCATGGGCTCTAGGGTGCACGGGCTTCAGTAGGTGTGGCACGTGGGCTCTAGAGTGCAGGCTCAGTGGTTGTGGCACACGGGCTTAGTTGCTCTGTGGCATGTGGAATCTTTCCAGACCAGGGCTCGAACCCATGTCCCCTGCATTGGCAGGTGGATTCTTAATCAGTGCACTACCAGGAAAATCTCTCTATTCCATCTCTTAAGTGGTTGCAAGTATTTTAGCTATCTTTAAGCAAGGTCTTTTTACCCCCTACTAGAAACTTCAAAATGCCTCATAATATCCATGCTATTTAAAGTCTTTAAAGACTATAAGTATGCATAATAAGCTGTCATTATCTTTATTGTAGTTAATTATTCATTGCTTATTCAAGACAAGTTACTATGGTATGTATATCTAATCAAAATAGTCAGTGGTTCCTGTAAATAAATTTTATTCAAAGAAATATTTTGTTAACTAGTGAATACACACAAGTACACACACAACACACACACACACATACATACACACACAGTTGATTCTCATTATTCACAGTAGTTATGTTCTATAAAGTCACCACGAACACTGAATTAGTGAACAACGAGCCATTTTTCCTAGGGGAAATACAGAGTTAGGTTCCTGTGAGCCTCTGGTCACAACATTTTCATCAACCAATCAATACAACCTTGTTTTATGTGTGTTTCTGCTTAAAGAAAACTTATTTAATATATATTGTTGAACCAAGTGGGGAAAGTCGGGATGGTTGGGGGGGAATGAATTGGGAGATTGGGATCGCCATATATACATTACTAATAAGAAAAAAAATACCAAATTGTACACTCTAAATACATGCAGTTTATTGTATGTTAACTGTATCTCAATAAAAGTTCTTAAAAAATATATATATATATATATCGTTGATTCATTAACTTTGAACTCACAGCCAGAAGCACTATAACTCATGCCTGAATGAAGGTTATTGAATACATATATTTTCTCCATAAGGCACAATGCAACCTTCTTGTGCTTAGGAACCCTAGCTAACACTTCAGCACTATGCTTGAGGACAATTTTATACCGCAAAATCAACCAACACAAAGCACAAAAATGAGAAAAATGTGGCACTAAATAAACTATGAAAAGGACACTTTTTTACAGTAGGAAAGCTGAAACAAGAAAGCAGAGTGGTGAGTATTGCCTTGTGTGACCTCATCTTGGAATGTGTATTTGAGGCAACTCAAATTTTTTGTCACTCTGTGTATGTCCAGAAATGACTGAGAATGTATTGACTTTAGGGTTACAAATGAATTTTAATGAGAACATAGGTGGATTTGCAAATACAGACTTTATGAATACTGTGGACCTAATGTATACATATATTTTTTCATTCCTGCCTGAAGCACATTTTCCTTTCTTTTCTATCTGTTGACTTCTACTTATTATTCAAGTCCCATCTCAAACATTATCCTAGCTCTGAAGACTTCCCCAGCTCTCTCAGATAGAATTAGCGTTCTCTCCAGTACTCATTGAGTGATCTCATATCATTTTGTACATTTTTATAGCATTTATTACATTTTATGTTAATATTTTTCAGGATTCTTTAGGCTATGAGCTCCCGAAGAACAGGGATCCTTTCTCATTAATTTCTGATCCTTAGTACACAACACAGGGTCTTTCACATAGTTGAAATTAAATAAATTTTAATTGATGACTCAAGTCTCTTTGCAAATGGGTCTATCTTAATTCAAAATTGCAGACTATATTGAAGTTGAAATAGTTACACATTGTATACCAGTGAACATCTCTTGTTATTTCTGTTTTTATTGGTTCTGTTTTCATTTGGATAAAACTGCTTTATTTGGAAAGACATGAATAATGAGCCAATCAGGTTTTTTTATTAGCACCGTTTAAAGTCGTTCTGTGCAAATATGGACTCACTGAGCATAGTAATGCGCTAGACTCTGTACCAAACTATCCTGATTCAAAACTGCAGAGGAGAAAGTTTATACTCAGGAAAAAATTAGGATACATGTTTATGCTAGATTTTGATTTTGACATTTCCAAAAATATAGACTAATATTGAAAAAACAAAGCAAACACCTATAAACCCATGACCCATATTTAATGTTTTGCTATATTTATTTAAAGATTTTTTTTAAAACTAAGCATTACAAATCTAAGTTGAAGGTCCTCTACATACACTTCCTTAATCCTGTGTCTGCCGCTTCCATCACTTTGAAGCCACTCCCCTGAATTTTGTATTTATCTTTCCCAGCTAAGTCTTATATATGGGTAGATTTTAGGATGCTAGGGGTCCTTCAGTGGTTTTTTGTTTGATTTTTAACAAAATATCATTCATTTAGTTTAGCATATGGGATGAAGGGAGTCGTGTCATCAGCTCCTGTCTATGTATAGGCCTTGTTTGTTTGTTTGCTTGTTTTTGGCTGCATTGGGTCTTTGTTGCTATGCACAGGCTTTCCCTAGTTGTGGCAAGTTGGGGCTACTCTTTGTTGTGGTGAGCAGGCTTCTCAGTTCAGTGGCTTCTGTTGTTGTCGAGCACAGGCTCTAGTTGTGCGGGCTTCTGCAGTTGCAGCATGGAGGCTCAATTGCTCCGCAGCATGTGGGATCTTCCGGGACCAGGGATTGAACCCATGTCCCCTGCATTGGCAGGTGGATTCTTAACTACTGCGCCACCAGGGAAGTCCTGTGTATGCCTTTCTAGGAAATACTTAATGAAATTGCTTTTTTTCTCCCATGCCTTCAGATGTTTTGTTTGTAATCCTTTAATCTAAATTATAAATTTATCTTGTGATATTATATTTATGATAATGAACTTTTATTAACAGCCATAATCAATTCTAGTCATAAAGGCATCATTGTTTTGCTTCCAAAAAAAAAAACTTTTTAAACTTTTAAATGCAACCATTTCAATCATTCTGCTATAGGAGTTGTGAAGCACAAATAATATAAAAGTGAACAATGAAAAATGTATACATATACATTACTAATAAGAAAAAAAATCAAATTGTACACTTTAAATACAATTAGTTTATTGTATGTCAATGATCTTAATAAAAGTTGTTAAAAAAAAACATATACTAAAGTGTATTCGAAACATACAGATTCATATTGTCATGTTTAGTTAGATAATTTATACCAAAAATTCGTACTTTCAAAAATGTAATATTATTTTATTTCTGATAAATTAAATCTGACTTTGAATTGCCCAACCTGGTAGAAATGGTGATTCATATCAGTCACTATGAGAGCCCATGGAGAAGAATGAGGCTCCCTTTCTTTCTTCCTTTCTCCTCCCCAACCCAAGAATCTGAGAGCCTTTTAAGAGAAAATAAAGTGGGATGGGCTCACTTGTCTGCAGTTTATCATGATCCTAACTGATACTCTTATTTTCAAAGCCCATCTGTTCCTTAAAGTAAGACAACATCACTGCTTTTTGGCCAAATTTGTGCATGAGAGTCTCTGCTGATTTTGAGCCCCCAGGACCTAGAGTATAGCCTCCCAAGGTGCTCCATGTAGCCGTTCTCCTCGGTGGTCTTGCCATTTCCTTGAAGCACTGCTATGCAGTAGGATTTAGGTGTCTGCTGTGCCTGATATTGCTGAACCTTTTCCATTCTGGGGAAATTGCCTTTGGGAGGATCTTTCCTAGTCTCCCTAACACCCCTCAGAAGCTTTGCCTTTAAATCAAGCTCCTAAAAACAAAAGTTAGAAGGCAGACTATCCATGAGTAACTTCTATTTTCCATTCAGTAAAGATCTTCCATTAAATATGGAGCCCAAAGTCCTGGTTACCTGTTTAGAATGGGGAAGGCAGAAATAAATGGAGAACAAAATGCAAATTAAAATCTTAATAAATTACCCTGAAACTCTTACATGTACACCCATAGACGTACAGGTGCCACCCCATCTTTCTGCCTAGGGCTAATTCTGAGTTGCTCAGTTTTTACTGAGCACTTATGAATAATGGAAACATGAATAATAAAATGAGTAAGTTGTATATTATATTTCTCTTGCTGTAAAAATCAGAGTAAAGCATCCTATTACATAGGCTTTTTTTACTTGGTTATTTAAAAGGCAGTGTAATATCTCCCAAATAAAATATATCATTATTGTATGTATTTTTAAGAACTTTTATTGAGATGTAATTGGCATACAGTGAACTGCATATATTTAAAGTGTACAATTTGATTTTTTTTCTTATTAGTAGTGTATATATGGCAATCCCAATCTCCCAATTCATCCCATTATTGTGTATTTTAATAGACATTAAGGAATGATAAAGTACCACAGATCTATAATGAGTTCATAAAACCCAGATCTGATAAGTATCATTATGACTTTTACTTGAGCTTGAAATAATTTCAAGAATGATCAACAGGGACTTCCCTGGCGGTCCAGTGGTTAAGACTCGGCGCTTCCACTTCAGGGGGCGTGGGTTCGATCCCTGGTAGGGGAACCGGGGAACTAAGATCCCCCATGCTACATGGTGTGGCCAAAAAAAAAGACTGGAGAATTTAAGAACACTCAACTATCATTACTGAGGCCTATACAATTCTGAGAGCTGAGATAGAGAATAAATTTTGAGTACAGTATGTCTTTACCCTTAAGAATCTTGCAGACTAGTGAAAAATATACACGCAAATAAATAATTATAGTGTAATAAATGAAAAAAGATGCTATGAAGGTGTACAAGTAGAAAGAAAGGAGTCAAAGAAGTTTCCTGAAGAAGGTAATGCTTTAAAGGAGCTTTTTAAAGCCCAGTAAGGGTGGCTGACTGAGTGAAGAAGAAAAGAAAGGTGGTTCAATCTGTGAGTTTGTATTAACATAAAACAACAGCAACAACAACACATAGTTATGGCGGCCTCTACTGTGTAAGTAGTTCCATGTGACTGGAGCAAATGGTGTATGAGAGGGATAGGTTGAAGGCAGAGAGCCAGCATGGGCCAGATATAAGTTAAGGTGTTTGGGAGCCTTTTGCCTACTGCTCCAGTAATCTTCTCACAGAAGACCTCTTTTTAAAAATTTATTTATTTATTTTTGGCTGCTTTGGGTCTTTGCTGCTGTGTGCTGGGGACTTTCTCTAGTTGCGGTGAGCAGGGGCTACTCTTCGGTGTGGTGCGCGGGCTCCTCATCGCATTGGCTTCTCTTGTTGTGGAGCACAGGATCTAGGCATGTGGGCTTCAGTAGTAAGTTCCTAATATAGTGCTATCCCATGGAGGCTATCTCTTAGCACCATAATGACATACAAGTGAGCGCTACCTTGATATTTTATTATCTTGTTGCTAATTATCTATTACTTTTCACTATACATAATTTAATTTTATCAAACCACTACTGGCAAATGTGTTATTAAGTATTTGAAGTAATGGTTTTGTTACTCAATAGAATGGAATAATGGAGAAGAAAAAAGTGAAGAAAAGCAGTTAAAAGAATGGTTTTTATTAAACAGCAAGATCATTTATAAACCTACACTATGAAAGTGACAACATTTATGTGAATACTTGAGGATAACTGAATAATCAATCATTCCAGCCTAGCCATTTGTTAAAAGTTTCCTCTAGTTAGCTATGAAGTATAGTTTCTTTGCAGTTTATTCTAAAGGTAGCTCTGGTAACCAGGTATAGCCAAATGTCATACAATAAAAATCAGCTACAGCTAGGAAGTATTTAAAAACTTCAGCCACTAGAAAAGCTAGTATAATTGTAACTATTAGTCTGCCGAGAAGTCTACTAAATAGCCTCTGCGCTCTTTGAGAGCAAGCAGGATTAATGTCTTTGGCTTCATTAATTAATGTTTTTAAATAGTATGCCTGTTTTTGTGATTATAGCTAGAAGGAAGGTAAGGGAGACCATAGCTAAGATGTTGCTTAAACTAGATAAAGTGGTTAACACTTTAGATAAGATGAGAATATTAAAATTCTTAGAAAACTGAATATAGCTTGATACTCATCTAAATTTTAAAAAAGTTTGTCCTTCATTTTACATTATGTATATCTTACCTATGTGTATTGTGTTATTTTATATAAAACACCAACAGAGTTTTAATTCTTATTTTTACTATTTTTTTTAACTTTTCTTTTTGGCCAAGCCGTGTGGCTTGGGGGATCTTAGTTCCCCAACCAGAGGAACTGCACCCTCGGCAGTGAAAGCACAGAGTCCTAACCAGTGGACCACCAGGGAATTCCCTTTACTATGATTTTTATAATAAAAACAAGGTATTTCCATTTTGACAAAAAGATAACAGTTTAAACCGAGATGAACTTTTCAGTTTGCTATATGTAAATCAAAACTTTAATTAAAATTATATTGTTGAAATACAATAAGATAATTTGGAGTTGAGACATTTCTCACTTGTTCAGCAAGTAAATATAAAATTTACACTGCCAAAAATTCTAGTGCTGCTGTTTTAATTTTTTTTATTATTCTTTTTTAATGGAAGTATAGTTGATTTACAATGTGTTAGTCTCTGGTGTATAGCAAAGTGATTCATATATATATAGAATCTTTTTCAGATTCTTTTCCCTATAAGTTGTTATAATATATTGAATATAGTTTCCTGTGCTATACAGTAGGTCCTTTTGTTTATCTGTTTTACATATAGTAGTGTGTATCTGTGAATCCCAAACTCCTAATTTATTCCTCCCCCCCCTTCCCCTTTGGTAACCGTAAGTTTGTTTTCTATGTCTGTGAGTCTGTTTCTGTTTTGTAAATAAGTTCGTTTTTTTTAATTCCACATATAAGTGATATCATATGATATTTGTTTTTCTCTGTCTGACTTACTTCACTTAGTATGATGATTTCTGGGTCCATCCATGTTTCTGCAAATGGCATTATTTCATTCCTTTTTATGGCTGAGTAATACTCCATTATATATGTATACCACATCTTCTTTATCGATTCATCTGTCAATGGACGTTTAGGTTGCTTCCAAGTCTTGGCTAATGTAAATAGTGCTGCTGTGAATGTTGGGGTGCATGTATCTTTTGAATTAGAATTTTGGTCTTTTTTGGATATATGCCCAGGAGTGGGATTGCTGGATCATATGGTAACTCTATTTTTAGTAGGTTTTTTTGTTTTTTTTAGTTTTTGCTTCCTCTTTTTAAAAATTTTATTTTATTTAAATATAGTTGATTTACAATGTTGTGTTAATTTCAGCTGTACAGGAAAGTGATTCAGTTATACACACATTTATATATACACATACATATATATGTATGTGTATATATACACATACATTTTTTTCATATTCCTTTCCATTATGGTTTATCGCAGGATATTGAATGTAGTTCCCTATGCTATATAGCTGGACCTTGTTGTTTATCCATTATTTAATAGTTTGTGTCAGCTAATCCCAAACTCCACCCTCTTCCTCCTTGGAAAACACAAGTCTGTTCTCTATGTCTGTGAGTCTGTTTGTGTTTCATAGGTAAGTTCATTTATGTCATATTTTAGGTTCCACATATAAATGATATCACATGGCATTGTTCTTTCTCTTTCAGACTTCACTTAGTATGATAATCTCTATGTCCATCCATGTTGCTGCAAATGGCATTATTTCATTCTTTTTTATAAGTAGTATCCCGTGGTATAAATGTACCATATCTTTTTTATCCATTCATCTGTCGATGGACATTTAGGTTGTTTCCATGTCTTGGCTATTGTGAATAGTGCTGTAAAGAACATTGGGGTGCATGTATCTTTTTGAATTATGGTTTTCTCCACATGTGCCCAGGAGTGGGGTTGCTGGATCATATGGCAACTCTATTTTTATTTTTTGAGGAACTTCCATACTGTTTTCCATAGTGGCTGCACCAATTTACATTCCCACCAACAGTGCAGGAGGGTTCCCTTTTCTCCACACCATTTCCCTCATTTGTTATTTGTGGACTTTTTAATGATGGCCATTCTGACCTGTGTGAGGTGGTACTTCATTGTAGTTTTGATTTACGTTTCTCTAATAATTATAGATGTTGAGCATCTTTTCATGTGCCAGTTGGTCATCTGTGTGTCTTCTTTGGAGAAAAGTCTATTTAGGTCTTCTCATTTTTTGATTGGGTTGTTTGTTTTCTTGATATTGAGCTGTATGAGCTCTTTGTTTATTTTGGAAATTAATCCCTTGTTTTTAAGTGGCATTGGTTGTGATGACTTGTTAGCCAGCAAAGAAAACACCCTTTGTCTCATGGGAACAAATAGTAATGGTCACTTAAACTTATAGTGCTTGAGATACATCAAATGTAACTTAGTTTTTTGTTGTTGTTTGCCTTTTTGGTGGGGCTGTGCCATGTGGCATGTGGGATCTTAGTTCTCTGAACAGAGATTGAACCTGTGCCCCCTGCAGAGGAAGCGCAGAGTCTTAACCACTGAACCACCAGTGTAGTCCCTAACTTAGTTTGTTTTTATATTATGTATCCAAACTGGAAGAGGGTGATTATCAACTTTAATAATTATAATATGAGAAAGAGATGTCACAAAGGTGAGTTGAATTCAAATATAACTGGATGACTTTATTTCCCCTTTTTGTATCAGCCTGCTATTTATGTTGATGTTATTAACTGGTGTAGTATATATTTATAGATCTACCTTGAATTTGCTTGGTAGGAATGTAATTGCTTAACTATGCTTGACATATGGATTTACCTTCCTATAGGCACTCACACGAGAAACAGCAGTTTAAGTACTGCTAATGAGCAAAGATAGTCTTAGCCCCAATTTTTACCATTTTCTGCCTCTCACCTACCAACGTGTTACCTCTATCCAAAGATCTTGTAATTACCCGAAATTGCCCCGCCACCAAAACTGTTAATTCAGACATTCAACCACGTCCTCCTATTTTCCAAATTCATTTGTTCAAGTACCCTGCTGCAACAGTTCTTTCATTTCATTAACACCTTCATTCCATTGGTTCACTTTTATTTTTACTCTCAAATTTATTCAACCTAGATTTTACCGTTCTTCATTATAGTCATGCTCTTGTATATACGATCAGGTCCTTTGCCACTTCTCTTTTTGTATACCATCTGCCTAGCGAAACCCTAGCCCCTACTGTCTCTGTGACTGCTTAGTTGAGCTTTGCTCAAGAAAAATCCGTAACCAGGTTTGTGGGTTCACTCTAAAGTCATGATAAACAACCTCAACTGAATAAACTCATATTCTCTAGTAAGTTCACTCTTCCACACTTCATGTTTTCTATTTCATACCTTTTTGTCTGCTTAGACTTCCTGATCCCCTCTTCTTCCTTACTGCAGTTTGCCTCATAATTCTTAAAGAAGATAGGAACAACTGAATGAAAATTTCCTCTCCTTACAAAGGCCAGTTCTACAGCGTTATCTGCATCTTGTCTTCCCCTCCTGTCGTCCTGTCAAAGACTGACCCCTCCATGTGTGACTTAAAATTTTCTGCTTTCTTAGAGAGAGATCTAATTCCGTGTGTTGTTGTCTCTTCTGCATCTTTAGCTTCTCCTTTTTTTTTTTTTTAACCGGATCTTTATTATCAGTATTCAAAAATATCACTTTAGTCTCTCCCATCTTAAAAAAAAAAGCCCTCTTCTAATGACCATTTATCACATTTTTTTCTCCTTTATAGCCAAACTTCTCAAAAGATTCATCTCCATATCCTTACTTCTCACTCTCTTTTAAATTTTTAAAAAACAATTTTTAAAGTTTTATTTTGACTAACAGAGTTTTTAACTTTAATATAGTCAAATATGTCATACATTTAAGGTTAGAGTTTTTTGTGTCCTGTTTAAGAAAACTTTGCACCAAGGTCATGAAGATTGGTTTTCTAATTTTAAACTAATATTGTTTTCTGGAATAATTTTAACTTGGTTATGATTTATTATTTAATTTGCTAATATTTTATTTTGGACTTTTACATCTATATTAATTAGGAGACGAGCCTGTATTTTCTTTTCTTTTACTGTCTTCTAATTTTGTTAGATTTTTGGTATCTAAGTTAATGGTTGCTTTATAAAGAGAATTGGGATTTATTTCCTCTTTTTCTGTTCTCTAAAATAGTTGTATAAGGTTGGTGTTATTTTTTTTCCTAAATGTTAGATTTAATTGTTGAAGCCATCTAGTCTGAAATTTTTCATGGGAAAGTTTTTAATTATGAATTCAAATTCTTTAATAGATTGTCTATTCAGAATTTCTATTTTATTTCTTACAGAGTTTTGATAGGTTGTATTTTTCTAAGAGTTAATTTATCTAAATTTTGGAACTTATTAGCACAGGTTTTTCTTAAAATCCTTTTGGTTTTTTTAAATTAATTAATTTAGGCTGCATTGGGTCTTCATTGCTGTGCGTAGGCTTTCTCTAGTTGCTGTGAGTGGGGGCTACCCTTCATTGCAGTGTGCAGGCTTCTCAGTGCGGTGGCTTCTCTTGTTGCAGAGCATAGGCACTCAGGCTCAGTAGTTGTGGCTGTGACACATGGGCTTAGTTGCTCCACGGCATGTGGGATCTTCCAGGTCCAGGGCTCAAACACATGCCCTGCATTTGCAGGCAGATTCTTAACCACTGCACCACCAGGGAAGTCCCTCCTTTTGGTTATTTCTTAATCTGTATGATTTATAATGCTATACCATTTTTCATTCCTGTTATCAGTAATTTATGCTTTCTCTCTTTTTTCTACACCAGAGTTGATGAATTTTATTAGTCTGTTTTTAAACTAGGCTTTTCATTAGCTTAGTTGATCTTCATTGTTGTATGTTTATTTTTTTCATTCATTAATTTCTTATTATTTTCTTCCACCTTTCTTTTTGGTTCAGCTTTCTGTTATCTTATTTCCTGAGATAAATGCTTACAACATTGTTTTTTTTAATGCCTTTTTTTCTTTTCTAATATATCTATTTTCTAAATTTCTTCTAAGTGTGGCTTTGTGTCCCACAAATTTTGATATGTAGTGTTTTCATTATCATTAGTTCAAAATAGTCTCTGTTTTTCACTGTGATTACGTTTTGACCCATGGATCATGTAGAAGCAAATTATATAATTTTCAAACAAATGATGACTTTCTAGTTATCTCTTCAGTACTGATTTTTAGCTTAAGTTCACTGTGGTCTGAGAACATATTCTGTGTGATTTCCAACACAGGTTGTTGGAGCCTAAGTGAGGTGAGGAGAGTACCCATGTAGAGGAGCAATGTGATGTCAGATGTTGAGGGTGTCTGCATTGGTGGGGGAATATCCATGTACAGAGGTGGTCCAAGTGGAGTAAGGAGAGCATCTGTGTG
This sequence comes from Hippopotamus amphibius kiboko, assembly GCF_030028045.1. Classification (NCBI taxonomy): domain Eukaryota; kingdom Metazoa; phylum Chordata; class Mammalia; order Artiodactyla; family Hippopotamidae; genus Hippopotamus; species Hippopotamus amphibius. The sequence continues at coordinate 25,475,273 of NC_080202.1, read as the reverse complement.
GGAGGGTAGCCTGGAAAGGGGAGAAACATGTTTTCGTGAGCTCATGGAAACAGTAGCTCTGTCCCACTGTGGAATGTCAAAGCCCAAACAGGGTGCGGAAGGTATCCATGTCAGAGGCATCTTGGCACAGGTTGTCAGAACTTGAATCAGGTGAAGAGGATATCCACTTGAGAGGGCATCCTGGCATTAATTGTCAGAGCCCAAGTGAGTGAGGTAAGGAGGGTGTCCATAAGCAGGGGAGGGGGCTGTTGGTGGCTAGTATGATGGGGGATTTAAAAGCCTAAAAAGAGTGAGGAGGGATTTCATGCAGGAAGGTAATAGTGTCATCACATTATAAGTGTTAGAGACTAAACTAGGGTTAGGAGAGTATTTGCAAAGAGTGGAAGCAGCTTTGACCAAGTGAGGGGCATTGGTGTCCGAGCAGGGTTGGGGAGAGTAAGCACTGGAGCAAGGTGGGGGTGGGATAATGGTAATGGGGAATCAATTACATATTAAGGATGTATTAAAGATAATAGGGGGTAAATATATTAAGGATAATAGGAACCAAGTTTCTTACTGTTGAGACAGACAGGCATATGGAAAGAAGAAACCTAGAATGGGCTTTGTAGTATTAAGTTGGAATTAGAGATTATCAATGTGAACAAATAGTTTTCTATATCTGTGGACATATATATAGAAATAGAGATGAAATGTGTATGTGTGTGTGTGTGCACACAAATATACTGAGAAGGTCTGGAGGTGATTATATCCAATGTCAGTGAGCACAACTAGTGCCAAAATATAAGTTTCTAATACTATTATCCACTAAGAGGAATCAGAGTTCTCCTTTTGAAGAGGTGCTGATTCCAAGCTGGGGAAACGATATAAAAGATGATCCTAGAACATCTTGTGCCTGTATGTAAAAAGGTGCTCAAAGAATGATGGAAAGATGTCAAAAAGACAGAAATAACCATTTTGGAAAAAAACATGAAGCAATTTCTCATAAAAGTAATCATAAATATACCTAACCAATACTCAGTCTTTATATCTTCAAATATTGCCTCTTCCTCATTGTTTCCTCTCTCCTTCTGGAAGTTTGATTAAATGTTAGATCTGCTCTTCCATGTCTCTTAACTCTCTTACATTTTTTAAACTGAAATATATTTGATATACAATATTATGTTAATTTCAGGTCTACCACATAGTGATTTGACATTTGCACGCATTATGAAAGGATCACCACAATAAGTCTAGTACTCATCTGTCCCATACAAAGTTATTACAGTATTACTGATCATATTCCTTATGCTGCATATTACATCCTCATGGCTTATTTATTTTATAACTACAGGTTTGTACTTCTTCTTTTTAAAAAAAAATTTTTTTTATTTGGCTGTGTTGGGTCTTAGTTGCGGCACACAGGATCTTTCCTTGCGGCGTGTGGGCTCTTCGTTGCAATGTGCAGGTTTCTCTCTAGTTGTGGCACGTGGGCTTTAGAGCACACAGGCTTAGTTGCCCTGTGGCATGTGGGATCTTAGTTCCCTGACCAGGGATTGAACCCGCGTCCCCTGCATTGGAAGGCAGATTCTTAACCACTGAACCACCAGGGAAGTCCCCAGGTTTATACTTCTTAATCTGATTCATCTAATTCACACACCCCACCCCACCCCCACCGCCAACCTGCCACCCCTCTGGCAACCACCCATTTCTTCTCTGTATCTATGAGTCTGATTTCATTTTGCTTTGTTTTTTTATTTTGTTTTTTAGATTCCACATATAAGTGAGGTCATATAGTATTTGTCTTTCTGTGTCTAACTTACTTCACTTAGCATAAATACCCTATAGATCCATCCATGTTGTCACAAATGGCAAGATTTCAGTTTTTATGGCTGAGTAATATTCCATCTTCTTTATCCATTCATCTATCAATGGACACTTAGGTTGCTTTCATGTCTTGGTTATTGTAAATAATGCTGCAGTGAACATTGAGGTGCGTATATATATTTTTGAATTCGTTTTTGTTTTCTTTGCATAAATACCCAGAAGTGAAATTGCTGGATCTTGTGGCAGTTTCTACTTTTAATTTTTTGAGGAACCACCATGCTGTTTTCCATAGTGGCTGTAACCATTTTACAGCCCCAAACAGTGCAAGAAGACTCCCTTTTCTCCACATCCTCACCAACATTTGTTATTTGTGGCCTTTTTGATGATAGCCATTCTGACAGGTGTGAGATGGTATCTCTTTGTGGCTTTGATTTGCATTTCCTTGATGATTAGTGATGTTGAGCATCTCTCCATGTGCCTTTTGGCCAACAGTATGTCATCTTTGGAAAAATGTCTATTCAGGTCCTCTGCCTGTTGTCTAATCAGGTTGTTTGTTTTTTTGATATTGAGTTGTATGAGTTCCTTGTATTTTGGATATTAACCCCTTATTGAATATATTGTTTACAAATATCTTGCCCCACTCAGTAGGCTGCCTTTTCATTTTATTGATAGTGTTCTTCACTGTTCAAAACTTTTTGGTTTGATGTCATCTCATTTATTTATTTTTGCTTTTGTTTCCCTTGCCTGAAGAGACTGATCCAAAAAAATATTGTTGAGACCAATGTCAAAGAGTATACCACCTGTGTTTTCTTCTGGGAGTTTTTTGGTTTCAGGTCTTGCATTTATGTCTTTAATCCATATTTGAGGGTTTTTGTTTTTTGTTTTTTGTATATGGCGTGAGAAAGTTGTCTGATATGATTATTTTGCATGTAGCTGTCCGGTTTTCCCAACACCATTTATTGAAGAGACTGTCTTTTCCTCATTGTATATTCTTGCCTTTTTTGTAATGGATTAACTAACCATATAAGTGTGGGTTTATTTCTGGGCTCTCTGTTCTGTCCCATTGATCTATGTGTCTGTTTTTATGCCAGTACCATACTGTTTTTATGCCAGTACCATACTGTTTTTATGCCAGTACCATACTGTTTTTATGACTGTAGCTTTGTAGTATAGTTTGAAATCAAGAAACATGATGCCTCCAGTTTTTTTCTGCTTTCTCAAGACTGCTTTGGCTATTCAGCGTCTTTTGTGTTTCCACACAAATATTAGGATTCTTTGTTCTAGCTCTCTGAAAAATACCCTTGGTATTTGGTAGGGATTGCATTGAATCTGTAGATTGCCTTGGGTAGTATGATGATTTTAACAATATCAATCCTTCCAATCCGTGAGCACAATCTATCTTTCCATTTGTTTGTGTTGTTGTCAGTTTCTTTCATCAACATCTTATTAGTTTTCAGAGTACAAGTCTTTCACCTCCTTGATCAGATTTATTTTTAGGTGTTTTATTCTTGGGTATTTTATTCTCTTTGATGCAGTTGTAAATGGGGTTGTTTTCTTAATTTCTCTTTCTGATAATTTGTTGTTAGTGTATAGAAATGCAACAGATTTCTATATATTGATATTGTATCCTGCAACTTTACTGAATTCTTTTATTTTAATAGTATTTTGGTGGTGGCTTTAGGATTTTCTATATATAGCATCAAGCCATCTGCAAACAGTGACAGTTATACTTATTTTGTTACAATTTGGATTCCTTTTATTTCTTGTCTGATTGCTGTGGCTGGGAACTCTCTTATATTTTTCATCTCTTGCTTCTTTCTTACATTATGGAGAATTTTTTTCATATTTATATTCCAATTTACTAGTATTCATTTCAGTTGGATTTATTCCACTCTTAGTCTGATCCATTGAGTTTATATTTTTAATTTCTAGATGTTTGGTTTGATTTTTTTTTTTTTTTTTTTGATCTGCTTGTTTTTTTTACTTAGATTTTCAGGTCTTTTATTTCTTTTTTTTTTTTTTTTTTTAATTTTTTAATTTTTTTTTGGGGGGGGTACACTAGGTTCAATCATCTGTTTTTATACACATATCCCCATATTCCCTCCCTTCCTTGACTCCCCCCCCTCGAGTCCCCCCCACCCTCCCCGCCCCAGTCCTCTAAGGCATCTTCCATCCTCGAGTTGGACTCCCTTTGTTATACAACTTCCCACTGACTATCTATCTATCTTACAGTTGGTAGTATATATATGTCTGTATATAAAATATAGTAAACAGAATGATTTTATAGCCTGAACATGGTAGGTCACATATCTGATTTTGTAGTTCTGTTATCTTTTGTTTCCACTGATGATTGCTCATGGTGACTTCTTTCCTTGTGTGCTTTGTAATTTTGACTTTGAGCTATAATTTTCTTTGAAACTTTATGTGGAAAATTATTTGAGGCCTAGAATGAGGCTTGGATTTATCCAGACAGGATTTTGAACTTGCTTCTGTTGGGTACACTAAGGGTATTACCAGACTAGGACTACTTTCAACTAAATTCTTAGCATAAATTTTCTCAGACTTTACTGATATTGCAATCCTTCGTGTGAGCCACACTGAGGTTATGAATTCACAGGGGGATTTTCTTCCATCTCCACTCAATGCTGTGATTTAAAACAGGTGATTTTTCTAGCATTTAAAGTTGGGAGGGTGGCGTTTCCAGTTTACCTTTACTCTGAGGTGGGTTTTTTGGGAAGTCCCTGCTTTATGAGGGTATCATTTATTAGATTCCCTATTTGTGAATACTCTGGGATTTGTCTCTTGACCTCCAAATCAATCTAAGCTCTGAAAATCAAAGCTTAGGTCACCAGTTAGCAAATGTTCTCAAGGCAAAGGCTAGCTTCAGTGTTCATCTTACTTCTCTGGGGGCTCCCTGCCTTCACTTAGTTTTTTGGTGTGAGTATCGAATCACTTTTGCTAACTCATGGATATGTTTTTTTTTTTAAATACATCTATTTATTTATTTATTTATTTAATTGGCTGTGTTGAGTCTTTTTTGCTTTGCGCGGGCTTTCTTTTAGTTGTGGTGAGTGTGGGCTACTCTTCATTGTGGTGTGCGGCTCCTCATTGCCGTGGCTTCTCTTGTTGCAGAGCTCAGGCTCTAGGCGCGTGGGCTTCAGTAGTTGCAGCACGTGGGTTCAATAGTTGTGGCTCACGGGCTCTAAAGCGCAGGCTTAATAGTTGTGGTGCACAGGCTTAGTTGCTCCACGGCATGTGGGAGCTTCCTGGAGCAGGAATTGAACCCGAGTCCCCTGCATTGGCAGGCAGATTCTTAACCACTGTGCCACCTAGGAAGCCCATAACTCATGGATATGTTAAAGAAGATTTCTAAGTAGCATTTTTAATTATTTTCAGTGAAATAGCATTTTTAATTATTTTCAGTGAAAGAGTATTTTTAGCCTCAGTACCTAGTCTCATGCTAGAAGTTGAAGTTTACATACAATATTTTTAAAATTATTTTTAATATTGCACATGATACAAATTCAAAAGATACAAGTTGGAGGACTTCTCTGGTGGTCCACTGGTTAAGACTTTGCCTTCCCGTGCAGGGGGCTCGGGTTCAAGCCCTGGTTGGCGAGCTAAGATCCCACATGCCTCTGGGCCAAAAAACCAAAACATAAAACAGAAGCAATATTGTAATAAATTCAATTAAATAAACGTAAACAAAAAAGATACAAGCGGATATACAGTAAAAAGTGTATCTTTCTCTCACCTCTGTCATTCAGCCTCTAATTCAGTTCACATAGGAAGCCATTGTTACAGTTTTCTATAACCGAATTAAATATACTTATTCTGTAATTCGGTATCAGTTGGTTATTTTACACTAAAATAACCCAAATTAGTTTGTTATTTTGGAATTTCATTTTTAAGGATCATCAATTTTTCCTCTAGTTTTCTAAGCTATATCTTTTTTTGTGTAAAAGTGATCTTTTATACATGAAATGACCAAGAATGTTTCAGTATGAATTTTCGTTTGTGAACCTAACTCTGAGAATATTTATTTTATTTTTCACCATGAGAACTACTAATGAATGAAAAGCATAAGGATGAAGATAATGGATTTATTTCTAAGGAAAAATATGTGGGTTCCTCTATCTCTAGTTTTTCATTTTAAATTTTGTAATATAGTTCTCTTCATGGATATTCATTTAAATTAATAATCAAAAAACAATTTATGCTGCCCCAAAACTTTTTTGTTATTCATTTCTTCCTTCATGTAAGAAATATTAGTTATTTTACTGCTCTGTGCCAGATATTGTCCTTTGTACTGGGGATATAGTAGTGAATAGATTAAGCCCTGGCCTTCATGGAGAGCACTACTTTGGGGAACAGACAGTGACAAAAACAAACAAATATTTAATATATAAGATAGGATGAGTTCATGGAGAAAAATAAAGGAAAGTAAGGGTCCTAGAAAGCACAGAGGATTGGGGAAGAGACTGCTGCATAATAGAGGGTTAAGGTAGAGTTGTTTCTCATATGAAGTGAGGGTATACTTCCTTCAGATAGAGAAGTGCCTGTTATATTTGAGAAACAGGTGCCAGTGTATTGTAAAGGAGTGAGTAGTGGGGAGAGTTAGGGCTAAGAGTTGGTGGTGGGGAATCCAGATTATTCAGGGCATTGTAGATCATTGTGAGAACTTTGGCTTTACTTTGAATGTAATGGGAAGCCATTTGATTTTGAGTGCACATAATTTGACGTGAAACGTTTTTCTTCCCAACTTTTTATTATGAAATTTTCCAAACATTCAAAACAGTTGAAAAAACAGTAAAATGAACATCCATTTGCCCACCCTCTGGTTTCAGCAGCTGTTAACCTTTTGCCTTAATTGTTTTGTCTGTCTGTCTTCTATCGATCGATCGATCGATTGATCGATCTATCTGTCTATCTTTCTGTTTTTGCTGAGCCATTTGAAAGTCACCACACTTCATACTTAAAAAGTAAGCATATTCACTTATATAACCACAGTGCCACAATTTCATTTGTTGACTCAGATATTCATTAATGATTTTCGCCTTAATTCATCATTTGGTTTGGTGTTTGATCTATTTGGTTACAGTGTGGGAAACAGACTGTGTGGAGGTAAATTGCAGCTATTTGACTGTCACAGAAGATGGACTAGGGTGGTGGCTGTGGTGATGGTGAGAAGTGGTCACAATCTGGATTTTTTAAAAAATAAATTTATTTATTTATTTAATTTATTTATTGGCTGCATTGGGTCCTCGCCGCTGCACATGGGCCCTCTCCAGCCACGGCGAGCGGGGACTACTCTTTATTGTGGTGCTCGGGCTTCTCATTGTGTGGTAGCTTCTCTTGTTGTGGAGCACAGGCTCTAGGCATGTGGGCTTCAGTAGTTGCGGCACATGGGCTCAATAATTGTGGCTCACGGGCTCCAGAGCACAGGCTCAGTTGCTCCGCAGCATGTAGGATCTTCTGGGAACAGGGCTCGAACCTGTGTCCCCTGCATTGGCAGGCAGAGTCCCAACCACTGCACCACCTAGGAAGTCCCAATCTGGAAATATTTTAAAGAAAAAGTCACCTGTATCTCCTGATGTAAGACTGAGAAAGAGGAGTCAAAGGTGACTTGAAGGCTTTTATTGATAAATGGAATTGCCATTTGCTGAAGCTGGGAAGATGGTAGGAGGATCAGGTTTGGGAACTGGAAGTCAAGAATTTGGCTTTAGTCATGCTAAGTTCAGAACATCTATTAGACTTCCAAGTTGAATTATTGAGTAAGCAAGAGGAAACACAGGCCTGAGGTTCAGATGAGAAGTTTGGGCTACAAGTAAATATTAGGGGGTCATAAGTAAATAGTTGTATTTAAAGCCATGAGATAAGATCATCTAGGGAATAAATGTAGACAATAATAGAGGTTCAAGGACTGACCCCTGGGGTACTTCAGTGTTTAAAAGTCAGAAACAAGAGGAGGAACCAGAAAATAAGACTGAGAAGGACATCACTATTTATTAGAGAAACCAAGAGAGAGAAATTATATCAAGAAGGAGGGGAGAGATTATGTCAAGTGCTACCAATGGGTCAAGTAAAATAAGGTTTGAGAAATTATCATTGGATTGGCAAGTCACTGGTGACCTTGACAAAACCAATTTTAGTGAACAGTGGTTCAAGAGAAAATGGGAAGAAAAGAATTAAAGGCAGTAAGTATGGACAATTCTTTCATGGAATTTAGGTGTGTAGGAGACTAGTTAAGTGAGGGAATAACAGCCTTTAAAAATATATATTGGAGCTATCATAGCATGTTTATATGCTGGCAGAATAACCTATTTAGAGAGGGAAAAATTATGATAGAGTAGGGGCAATTCCTGGAGTGCTCTTTTGCCAAGACTGAAGGAGATATAAAATAGGACAAATTATGGTTGGCAGTGAGCATGTGGAAATTCTCCATAAGACAAAAGACTTGTTGGTAGAGCCAGAAATCCCCCTTACTGTGGGGGTTGTATTATATATATAGCCAAGATAAACTCCTCTGTGAGTTCAATGATAGTAGAAATTTAAAAACCAAGATAAATGACATTTAAAATTCTTTATTCTCTTGAGTACTGTGAGTATGCACTAAAAATTCCATTGACATAAAATTTTAAATCAGGCATTCCTCTTTAGAGACTATATTGAGATAAAAGAATAATATGGAAAACTTGAATTGCAGAATTATTAGTGTAAAAATAGCATTGGGTGAGAACTTAACATTCTTCAGAAAATGAGTGGCCTATAGCTAGGTACTTTTATATCTTCCCAGTCTGTATACCTTTTATTTCCTTTTCTTGCCTTGTTGCATTAACAAGGGCTTCCAGTAAGATGTTGAAAAGCAATGGTGAGAGGGGGCACCCTTGCTTGTACCTGATCTAAATGAGAAAGCTTCAAGTTTCTCACAATTAAGTGTGATGTTAGAGGTGTAGGTTTTCTTAGATATTCTTTATCAAGTTGAGGAAGTTCCCCTCTATTCCTGGTTTACAAGAGTTTATCATGAATGGGTGTTGGATTTTGTTAAATGCTTTTTCTGCATCTATTGATATGATCGCGTGATTTTTCTTTTTTTTAAGTTTGTAGATGTGATAGATTACATTAATTGATTTTCAAATGTTGAATGAGCCTTTCGTACCTGAGGTAAATCCCAGTTGGTCTTTGTGTGTAATTCTTTTTATACTTTTAAAAATTTGGTTTGTTAAGATTTTATTGAGGAGCTAGGTTCTTAATCTATAGTATAAATTCCTTGCTTCTAGAAGAAAAATCTCCTTATAAAGCTATTTTTGTGTTCTTCCATTAAAAAAAGTATTTTAATTTATTTTGAGAGACAACTTATTGAAGTAACTAAGACTGAAAGGCCCAATTTTGAATCATGTGACTTTTGGCAAGTTACTTCTACGTTCTGTGCTTCAGTTTCTTCAGCTATCATAGTATCCATCTCATAGAATTGTTTTGAAGATTAAATCAGTTATTAAATGGAAAACACTAAAATTAATGTCTAGAACACTGTAAATGTTGAATAAATATCAGTTGGCACTTTTTTTGTTGTTTTTTGTTTTTGTTTTTTGCCTTGAGGAAAAGAACAAGCTGAACTTAAGAAACAAGGCAAAACATATTTTTAAAAAGCTAAGAGGTGTCACATCTTACAGGAAACTGACCTAGCCATGTTTTGGATTTCTGTTGCATGCAACATGTAAGTCTGTCTTAACTTTGTATTAAGATTACCTAACTAGGGTATCCTCCACAGAAGTCTCTAACATTCTCAAGAGAAGAGACCATGTCCTATTCATTCATTCAGCCAGTCAACAAATATTTCAGTTCTATTTATCAGGCACTACAGATAGGCAGTGAATAAAAAACATAATGTTTTCACTAAGTTTGCATTCTAAAGTAGGAAGCCACCATGTCTTGGCTATTGTAAACTGTGCTGCAGTGAACATTGCGGTGCATGTATCCTTTTGAACCATGTTTTTCTCCGGATATATGCCCAGGAGTGGGATTGCAGGGTCATATGGTACATCTATTTTTAGTTTTTTAAGGAACCTCCATACTGTTCTCCATAGTAGCTGTACCAGTTTACATTCCCACCAACAGTGTAGAAGGGTTCCCTTCTCTCCACACCCTCTCCAGCATTTATTTTTGTAGATTTTTTTGACGATGGCCATTTTGACTGGTGTGAGGTGGTATCTCATAGTTTTGATTTGCATTTATCTAATAATTAGCAGTGTTGAACATTTTCATGTGCTCTTGGCCATCTGTATGTCTTCTTTGGAGAAATGTCTATTTAGGTCTTCATCCCATTTTCTGATTGTTGATAATATTAAGCCTCACGAGCTGTTGGATAAAGAAGATGTGGTACATCTATACAATGGAATATTACTCAGCCATTAAAAAGAATGGCATAATGCCATTTGCAGCAACATGGATGAACCTAGAGCTTGTCATACTGAGTGAAGTAAGTAAGGCAGAGAAAGAGAAATATTGTATGATATCCCTTTAGATGTGGAATCTAAAAAAAAAAGATACAAATGAACTTATTTATAAAACAGAAGCAGACTCACAGACTTAGAGAACGAACTTATGGTTACCAGAGGGGAAGGATGGGGAGAAGGGATAGTTAGGGAGTATGGGATCAACATGTACACAGTGCTGTATTTAAAATGGAAAACCAACAAGGACCTACTGTATATACAGGTAACTCTACTCAATGTTGTATGGCAGCCTAGATGAGAGGGGAGTTTGGGGGAGAATGAATACATGTGTATGTATGGCTGAGTCACTTTTCTGTGCACTTGAAGCTATCACAACATTGTTAATTGGCTATACTCCAATATAAAATAAAAAGTTTAAAAAATTTTTTAAACGAAATAAACATTTAAAAAGTGAAAAAAAATTAAAAAGTAGAAAGCCAGACAGTAAACCAAAACAAATAATATGATTACATCTTTTGATAAGAGCTATGATGTAGTATCCAGAAGTAGAGGTTAGGTTGATGGAGTGGCAGAGCACAAAACATCTTCAATAATATTTCTTGAACTAGTAATAAACTAAGTGTAGAGGATGAGAAAGGATGAGTTAATAGTTGATAGGGAGTAAAATCTCACACAGTTACCACCATAGAAACTCTTTAAATAAAATAACGTTATCATTAAGTGTTTACTATAAGCCAGGCATAGTACTAAGTACTGTAGGCCTGTAATAATAAGTACTATATGTTAATTATGCCATTTAATTCTCACAACCGCTTTGAAAGGTAGGTAGTGGGCCCATTTTATAGACTAAAAAGCTCAGGAGTTTAAGTGATTTGTTCAAGGTCACATAGGTAGTATCAGAACACAGATTTTAATCCTGATTCAAAGCTAATGATTTTAATCATGATGTACAAGCTGGTAAATTCTTCTAAACAAGCAGCTGATTTGGGAGAGGGGTAGTGGTATGCTTTTGGGTTTGGGGCACAATTAAGTCTGTTGAAGATTAAACCTATAAATCAGATTCAAAATGTACAAATACCAGCCAGTAGGAAAAAAAATTACTACCCTTGCTAGAAGTAATTTCTCCCTCTTCTGAGCCCCTGTAGATTATGACTATACCATCCTACCACTTGCTGTTTGCAAGATTCTTAACCTCTTTCAACTCATATTTCTTCATCTGGCAAGTAGAGATGATAATACCTGCCAAGCCTGTACAAGTGAAGTACTGTATAAGAAAGACTTGTAAAATGGAATGAGGTTTTAATTATTTTAATGGACTGTAAGCTACTGGAGGGTGGTCACTGGGTTATATACTTTTCTATGCTCCACAGCACAAAAAGGGATCATTTTATGATTTTTTGCAGGCACTTAGTAAATATTAGTTGAACAAATGAATGATTCATCAAGGTTTTCACTCATTTTAATAACTTGCAGCAGGAATATGTGGGCTGGCACAGCTTTGTTAGTAATTCCAGTTATCTTCATACCTTTGAGTTCGCCTGAGCTGTGCTCTACCTTGGACCTTAATTGTAATAACACACTTTTTGTTTCTGAGAACCCATTTTAGTTCATTTTTAGCAACCTTGCCTGATGCGTAAACTGTTTGGCAGAGAGTGGGAACGTGATATAGTGGAAGCAGTTGGCTTGCTGACGCAAGAACACTTTGAGTTTGTGATACTTAGCTGTAGGTGTAGATGAGATACCATGCCAGATGCTATACAGTATCCATTAGAAACAGGTAGATTTTAATATGACCATCTGAACTAAAACTAGCTCTTAGGCTTTTGTCACCCAAGTTAAAATCTGAAATTGAAGATTTAATTTTAATATAACTAAAGAAATTTAAGAATATAATATAATTTGGCACCATTATTGTCTGAATAACACTGCTACCAAATCTGAGAAATTAGTTTTAGAGATGAGCCCTTCATATTTAAAAATATCACTGTTCCAAAGTTGTTTATTTGAAGGTATCTTCTCCATAATGTACATATTCAGAAAAGTGGCTTTAATTTCCTGCTTTGGCTCCGATCGTATTAATTTAAATGTCTCTCTACATTTCTTCCCTCAATTTTCATTGTAACACAAGAATAGTGCATAACCTTTAACCACTTCCTGTGTACTAAAGAATAATGTGGGCCTTAGGACCAGATGAAGTAAGCAATAATCTGTGCATGATTTCAAGGGGTGGTTTGAAGGCTGTTCTATTTTTAAATACTTCTACTGGTTAATAATGATATCTAAAATTACAACCCAAGAGGTTTGTTCCTTTGATTTACGGTTTTGTTCTTGTTAAGATGCAGATATCCCTGAAGGATTTTTAAAACCTGCTTTTAGGTGCTGTTCTAGGTGATGAAGATAAAAGCAGTGAACAAAACTGACTGTGCCCCTGTGGACAGACAATATATTCACAAATAAGTAATAAGAAAAATGGTAAGGAGCTGTTTTTTCATACAAAGTGGGTAAGAAAAATCCCCTTTAATAATGTTACATTTGACGGAGACGTGAAGGAAGTCAGGGTGTGAGCCATATGAATATCTGAAAGATCATTCCAAGCAGAAGAAATGAGGCAAGGAACAAAGGAAGGGCCTGAAGTGAGTGCGTGATTGGTATGTTTGAGAAATAACAAGGAGGCCAGTATGGCTGGAATGGATTGAATTGTAGGAGACAGTCAGCAAGGTAATAAATGAGTTTATAAATATGTAACCTTGAGCAGATTTTTTTTTTAAATAAACTTTTTCGTTTTGAATAATTTTAGATTTACAAGGAACTGTTAAGATAATATTCCCATTTACCTCTTACCCAGTTTCCTCTAATATTTACATCTTACATAACCATTGTACCTTTGACAAAACTAAGAAACCAGCATTGGTACATTGCTATTAACTAAACTCCAAATTTAATTTGGACTTCATAGTTTTTCTGATAATGTCCCTCTTCTGTTCCAGGACCCAATCCAGGATACCATTTTGCATTTAATTATTATGTCGCCTTAGTCTCTTGTGGTCTATGACAGTTGCTTAGTCTTTCCTTGTTTCCTATGACCTTGACAGTCTTAAGGAACTCTGGCTAGGTGTTTTATAGAATGTTCTTCAATTGGATTTATCTGATAATGTTTTCTAAATGACTAGACTGGGGTTATAGGTTTTTTAGAAGAATACATAGAAGTGTAGGGCCCTTTTCCACGAGGTGAATTAACCCTGTCCCCACCTTGAGGGCTAACTCGCTTCCAAATGAAAATGTACAGGGAAACCTGGCAAAACACTGTCTTAACCAAGGGGTCAAGGTTAATATTACCAGTGATAAGACATGTTGATATGATGTGATGAGTTGAACAGATTTTGATATAGAGATAACATGTGAACAAATCCTGATTTTTGAGAAAGCGTTGTCCTCTTTATGATTTTCCATAGACTGTACTCACTAAAAGTACACATAATCTGTGGCAAAGTTAATTTACATTTAGATTTTTGACATTTCTCCTTATCTTTAACGATTATTCACTACTCAGCATCAAAGGTTGTTTTCATTTTGTGGTGTGTGTGTATGAGAGGGAGCCACGAGAAAAAGAGAGAGAAAGGACAGGGAGGCAGGCTTTGTTTGTGCCTGATTTTATAGTAATCGACAAATGTATCATATGAGTAGTTGCAATGACTAAAGACTATATTGAATCACATATGGTCACTAGTTTGTTAATTTGAAAAGTACTGAGTTTCACATCTTTATAACTCTCACTCAAGTCAGAGTTGGCTGTATTAAACACTATCATTATATTCCAAATAGTTTTATTTTTCTTGTAAATTCAAGGGACTTTTAAAATATTTATCTCTGTTAAAACGCAATGTGGTTTATTTACTTTGCAATATGGAGTGGAATTAATATTGAACTAGTAGACTGAAGATTTGTGTTCTAGGTTCTGTCCCATTACTTCCTAAGTGTGACTAATTTACTTTACTCATTTTTCATATCTATAAAATGGGAATAATCATATCTTATCTCCAGCTATGCCTGCTATTCAACATGCATTCTCAGAGGTGCACCATTTAAATAAAGGCCATTAAATAGTTTGGGAAAAAATAGTTTCTAGCGAAATATTTCAGTTAAGCAGTTATAGCTGCTCCTTATAGGTTGTTGTAAGGATTAAGTGAGATCATATACATAAAGACAGTGTCTGGCACATAATAAATTCTCAATAAACAGAAAATAGCTGATAGAGGAAGAATTTTCTATTGCCCCATTTTCCTGATCCTATTTAAGTAAATATTCAGTTAGGCCTTGTTTATTCTTCATAAGCCTTTGATAATTCCCAGTTGCTAAATAAATTATAGCAGAAGGATATTATGTAATAAATTTATGTAAATAAATTATAACAGATGTTATGGATACTATAGAAAGAATTCCTACCTATAAATTGAAGGTTGATTGCATAACTTCTATGCTTCCTTCTAATTTTATGATTTTATGTTTTAATATCTATTATACCTACCCCACAGGGTTTGATAAGGGATAACCAAGATAATATATGTGAAAACCCTTTGTAAACATAAAGTACCATACAAATATATTATATTATCTATACTACTAATTAGCTAGTTAACAGAGATTCCTTCAGTAACTATAGGAACTAACTATATTCACTGGAAATTAAAGGGTATACCTGATGTATTAAGATTTTTTTTTTCTGGTGAGACCTAGAGTTTATTATTACTACTGTAATTGTTGCTATTGTTGTTGTCTATTTGTTTTATTTGTTTTCCTAGGTAGAGAATTACAGCACTTCTAAAATATAGCATCCATCCATTCTCCTATTTCTTTCAGTCCATTTACTTCTATGATAGTGTTTCCTGAGGCGATGCTGAGAGGTGTTGCTATGGTTAAGGTTATAATTCAGCATTTCCATTAAGGAGACATCTTTCCAAAAAAACATTTTAAAATAGACAGTAGCTCTCTGCAATCAGATTCGTTCAGCTTGATGCCACTACTCTTGGTTTAACTTAAACAACACAGACCAATTTTATGGTGACTTCAGAAGAGAAGCTATAGCTGGAAAGCAGAGTAATTTTGAGCTCTGCTCCACTGTGTAGTGCCAATTATTTCTTTTTCTCATTGTGAGAAAAACACACGTTTTGTACTGCTATGGTTCTTATGCAAAAAAATAAGTAAATAAATAAAAATTACGACTATCTTTTTTTAAAATTTTTTTGTTTTCATTTATTGACCTTATCAGATCATTTCAAATTCAAATTATACCACTATGAACAAAGGTGTTTTCTTAGATGTTTTTCACATAATTCCTGAAAATAATTTCTCAGATTTTTCTCACTATCAAAAAGCTAGGCCTAGATTTTCATTTTGTTGCTGGTTGCTGTATTTTGTTACTTCCCCCATCAGCATTCCTATTTCTTTTCTTTTCTTTCTTTTCCTTCTTTCTTCTTTCTTTCTTTCTCTTCTTCACTAGTTTATTTTCTGAATTTAACAGTGGGGAATCCACTTGACTGTGCTCACAGCGGGTAATAAGTACTATGGTAGTCATTGGATTGTTTTCTTTGGATGGTTAAAAGAATAAGGGTAATTAAGCTTTTCTGAAGCTGCCAACTGTATTGGGGTTTTGGTGCATATTTAGGGATTATTTAAAAATAGTTCCTTCAGAAATTGAACTATTTAACTGGTAGAATTCCTAAGGGCATATTCCTTTATCAGGTAGAGGTTATTTAGATGACTGGAATTTGTACCAAGTAGAAGAAAATCCTCTTTCATGTAAGGCTAGATTTAATGCTGTACTATCTCATTATGACTTATCATGTTTAATTTATAATTTTAGGTGCTTTTTACCTACCATAAATTTCCTAAAATAGCTTTTTACAAACAAAACATACTTTAAAAATGTGACCTTCTAAAAAACCGAATGAAAAACATTTATTTAGATAACTTTCAAAGATTTGGATTCAGGTGGATCTTTGCTTCTCAAATTCAAAATCTAAATCTAGATAAAATATAGAAAAGACATTGTTTTTATAATAGTCATGAGATGTAAATTTTTATCCAGGTAAACTGGGATGTTGGTATCTTTAAGACCCCAGGCATTCTAACTGAGCCATAAGTAAGAGCAGCGCTATCACTACTTCTAGTCAACATAATACTGAATGTTCTAGTCGGAGCAATTAGACAAGAAAAAGAAATAAAATGCCTTCAGATTGGAAATGTAGAAGTAAAATGATCTGTTTATAGATGATATAAACAGATATAAACAGATGAAAACGCTAAAGGTTCCACACACACCCACAAAAAAACCTGTTAGAACTAATAAATGAATTCTGAAAAGTAGCAGGATACAAAGTCAACACAGTTGAAAAATCAGTTTCATTTCTATACGTGAACAATCTGAAAAGGAAATTACAAAAACAATTTCATCCACAGTAGCATCAAAAATAATAAAATACCTAGGAAGTAATTTAACCAAGGAGTTGAAAGACTTTTATAATAGCCTACAAAATGTTGCTGAAAGAAATTAAAGAAGATATATAAATGGGAAAAAATTCCCATGTTTGTGGATTGGAATATTAGTAATATTGTTAAGATATCTACCCAAAGTGAAATACAGATTCAATGCAATCCCTATCAAAATCCCAATTTTGTTTGTTGTAGAAACAGAAAAACCTATCCTAAAATTCATGTGAATCACAAGGCACCCCAAATATCTAAGACAAACTTGGGGGAAAAAAAGAACAAAATCAGAGTACTCACACTTCCTGATTTTAAAACTTACTGTAATGCTTCAATAATCAAAATGGTGTAGTACTGCGTAAAGACAGATATAAAGACCAATCCAATAGTATAGAGAGCTGAGAAATAAACCCTCACATATATGGTGAAATTATTTTTTGGAAAGGATGCCAAGACCATCCAATAGGCAAAGGACAGTCTTTACAACAAATGGTGCTGGGAAAACTGGATATCCACATGCAAAAGAATGAAGTTGGATCCTTACCTAACACCATATACAAAAGTTTACTCAAAATGGATCAAAGACTAAAATGTGAGACCTAAAACAGTAAAATTCCTAGGAGAAAATCTAGAGCAAAAGCTTTACAACGTGGGATCTTACAGTGATATGTTGAATATGACACCCACAGCATAGGCAACAAGAGAAAAAATAGACAAATTGGACTTCATGAAAATTAAAAATTTTGTGCATCAAAATATACTATCAACAGAGTGAAAGAGCAACCCACGGAAAGGAAGAAAATATTTGTAAATCATATATCTGATAAGGGATTAATATCCAGAATATATAGAGAACACCTAAAACTCAACAACAACAACAAAAAAAACCCAATTCAAAAAGGAACAAAGGACTTGAATAGATATTTCTCCAAAGAAGACATACTAATGGCCAACAGGCACATGAAAAGATACTCAACATCACTACTTATTTGAGAAATGCAAATCAAAACTACAATGAGGTATCACCTCATACCAGTCAGAATGACCATCATCAAAAAGTCTATAAACAGTAAATGCCGGAGAGGGTGTAGAGAAAAATAAACTGTTGGTGGGAATGTAAGTTGGTGCAGCTGCTGTGGAAAACAGTATGGAGGTTCCTCAGAAAATTAAAAATAGAATTACCATATGGGGGCTTACCTGGTGGTGCAGTGGTTAAGAATCTGCCTACCAATGCAGGGGACATGGGTTTGATCCCTGGTCTAGGAAGATCCCACATGCCGTGGAGCAACTTAGCCTGTGCGCCACAACTACTGAGCCTTCTCTCTAGAGCCCGTGAGCCACAACTACAAGCCTGTGTGCCACAGCTACTGAAGCCTGTGCGCCTAGAGCCTGTGCTTCTCAACAAGAGAGGCCACCACAATGAGAACCTGCACACCACAACGAAGAGTAGCCCCTGCTCACTGCAACTGGAGAAAGGCCAAGCGCAGCAACGAAGACCTAATACAGCCAATAAATAAATAAATAAATAAATAAATTAAAAAAAGAGAATTACCATATGATCCAGCAATGCCACTCCTGGGCATATATTCAGAGAAAAACAGGATTTGAAAGGATACATGCACCCCATGTTCACTGTAGCACTGTTTACAATAGCCAAGACATTGAAGCAACCTAAATGTCCATCAACAGATGAATGGATAAAGAAGATGTGGTACATATATACAATGGAATATTACTCACCCAATAAAACGAATGAAATAATGCCATTTGCAGCAACATGGTTGGACAGGACAGACCTGGAGACTATCATACTAAGTAAAGTAAATCAGACAGAGAAAGATAAATATCATATGATATTGGTTATATGCAGAATCTTAAAAGATACAAGTGAACTTGTTTACAAAACAGAAACAGACTCACAGACTTAGAGAATGAACTTATGGTTACCAGGGGGGAAGGGTGGAGGGAAGGATAGATTGGGAGTTTGAGTTTGACATATACACACTGCTACATTTAAAATAGATAAACAACAAGGACCTACTGTGTAGCACAGGGAACTCTGCTCAATATTCTGTAATAACCTAAATGGGAAAAGAATTTGAAAAAGAATATATACATGTATATATATAACTGAATCACTTTGCTGTAACCTGAAACTAACACAGCATTGTTAATCAGTGATCCTCCAATATAAAACAAAAATTAAAAAAAACAGTTAAAAAGCAACCCACAGAGTAGAAGAAAATATTTGTAATATCATGCATCTGATAAGGGGTTAATATCCAGAATATATAGAGAGCTCCTAAAACTCAACAACAAAAAGCAAACCCAATTCAAAAATGAGCAAAGGACTTGAATAGACATTTCTTCAAAGAAAATATGCAAATAGCCAGTAAGCACATGAAATGATGCTCAATATCACTAATTATTAGGGAGATGAAAATCAAAACTATAATGAAGATACAACCTCACACCCATTAGAATGGCTGCTATCGAAAAGAAAACAGAAAATAACAGGTGTTGGTGAGGGTATGGAGAAATTGGGACCCTTATGCACTGTTCATAGGAATGTAAAATGGTACAGCTGCTGTGAAAAACAGTATGATAGTTCCTCAAAAAACTAAAAGTAGAATTACCATATTGGAATTACCCAAAAGAATTGAAAGCAAGGTCCCAAAGAGATATTTATACACCTATATTCATAGCAGTGTTTTTCAACAATAATTAAAATATGGAAATAACCCAAGCATCCATCAACAGATGAATGGATAAGCAAAATGTGGTGTACAATGGAATATTGTTCAGCCTTTAAAAGGAATAAAATTCTGACATGCTACAATATGGATGAACCCTGAGGACATTATTCAAAGTGAAAAGTCAGTCACAAAAAGACAAATCTATATGATTTCCCTTATATGAGGTACTTAGTGTAGTCAAAATCATAGAGACAGAAAGTAGAATGGCGGTTGCCAAAGGCTGGGAGAGGAGGGAATGGGGAGATAGGAGATTTGTTGTGGGGAGTTTATGTGTATAGAGTTTCAGTTTTACAAGGTGAGAATAGTTCTGGAGATGGATGGTGGTGATGATTGCACAACATTGTGAATGTATTTAATACCCCTGAACTGTACACTTAAAATGGTTAAAATGGTAAATTTTATGTTACATGTACTTTAACACAATAAAAATTTTTTGAAGAAGACAGTGGAATAGAGAAAATAGAAACAGCAAGTACAAATTGCTCTTTCAAATTTGGATGTAACAGGCAGCAGAGAAACGGAACATTGGCTGGGAGGGTGAGATATTGGTCAAAAAACTTATATTTTAACATTGGAGATACTTTATACTTCTGGGGCTGACTTATAGAGAGGAAAAATTGATAATGTGAGAGAGAAGAAAATTGCGGTAGTAATATCCTTGGTAGTTTATAGGGGATGGAATTTGGTAGATAAGTGGAAGAGATGGCCTTATAGAGGAGCATGGACAGTTTTATCATTGTAATAAGCAGAAAGCGCTTATGGTTACAGGTATACATAGTTTGGTGATGGGTGCTTATGTGAGTTCTAATCATTTCTGTTTTCTCAATGAGAATAAGGACAGGGAAGGAAGAGAGAGTAAGCTGAATTAGAAAACATACAGTAAGTTGTTAAGCAACATTAAGGGCCCTCTTCAAGTTAGTGGTCATGAATTAAAGGAAGACAAGTCAGTATGTTTGAATTTTACTTTTGTCACATTCAGCTGTTTGTGTGATGGCTGGAGTAAGGAGAGAGTTGTAGTTAACCAGGATTTTACAAAATGAGTTTGGCAGAAGGATAAGTGACTTTAGAATTTATGCAAGGGGGTTATTATGATGATGGACCAAGAAAGGAGAGTAGTGAAGATTGTAGGGAACATGGATTAAAGGTCCTGGTGGAATTAAATTGTTGACGTCCATATTCTATAGGAAGTGAGTTGGAAAAATAGGAGCTGGTAGGTGGAGAGTGGGGTGCTTGAAATGGATGTTATAAAAGTTCTTAATAATGACATGGCCTAGGGGATGATCATGGGACTAACTAAGTGGGGGACAAGATCATTGGAAGTAAGGAGGTCCATCTCCTCTGAATGTTGGAAGGATCATCTGTGTAGACACTGAAATCACTAAAAATTTATAAGAGCTGTGGTGGAAGGACAGTAAGGTAGGTGCTAAATATTTGAGTAATGAGACCATATGATGTAGAGGTCTGCCAAAGACTAATGGTAGTGGGTAGTGAATGAAATAGTCCAATAGCATAGTTTTCAAGGGTTTTAGGGAGAAGGTAGGTTGCAGCGAGGAGCAAGAAAGACATCTAACCTATCTCAAGGCCAGGTGATACGAGGGATGAAAGAAAAAACTGATACTGCCTGAGAGGGCTCAAGGAAAACAGTATCTTCAAGGGAGTCAAGTATCAGTAATGTAAGAAGGTAAAAGAAACGGAGTGTTTAGAGAAGAGGCTGAAGATAGGAAATTTGTTAATGATAGACTTTTAGTTCCAGAAAGCACAGTGGAAGGTTGGGGAAGTTGAAGAGGAAGGGTGAGTCCAGATTATTTTAAGGGACATACAGAGCTTAATGGAGATGAGAGTCTGTGATATAAGCAATTACCTGGGAGATGTTGGCTTTTTGTGGTGACTGAGATGTAGGACATGATTGGATTGATTCTTGAAGGAGATGATTCTCAAACCCTAGCCACTGTGTTACCTAGGACTTCTAAATAGCTCGTGTGATAAAAACTGTCAGCCTTCCTGGTTACGCCATTGATTCATTTATTTCTAAAAGTAATACTATGTTATGATTACAAATTCACACAATACAGACAAATGAAACTTTTTATTTCCTACTACTGCTGTCCAGTTATTTAGAAGTATGTGTACATGTCAACATCTAAATCCCTTTTTAAAATACTAATATTATTCTATTACTTGCTTCTTTCTCTTAACAGTATATATCTCTTAACAGTATATGTCTCTCTGCAGCTGAATATATAGATTTACCTTATTCTTTTTAATGGCTTTTTTTTTTTTTCTGCGCCTCACAGCTTGTGGGATCTTAGGTCCCTGACCAGGAATCAAACCCGTGCCCCCTGTAATGGAAGCACAGAGTGCTAACCACTGGACCACCAGGGAATTCCCTGGCTTTTTAATGCATTGTGTTCCATTGTATATAACCAGTGCCCTATTGACGTGACAGTTGGATTACTTCTAGGTTATCTCTGATTGAATAGAAATAAAAGAGGAGGGAAAAGTACTGCTGCTTTTTTATCATAAGTCCTTTTGTATTTTTAATTTTTTATAGTTTATATAGTTTATACAGTTTATACATGTTTGTACATGTATTTTTGGTTTTTATATATGCTATCTAAAATTATAATAAAGAAACACAAATATTAATACCCTTAGAGACCACAGCCAATTAATTGTGCTGCCAGGTTATTTTGTGTTAGTGTTCATCTCCTAATAAACTTTGCCATTTGTATTTAATTGAAGAGTAGCTTGAGATTTTAGAAGTCTATTAAAAAAAAAAACTTACCATGTACGTGGCATTTGTCAAAATTGAATTGTCTTCAGTACAACATAACAAAAACAAAATAGAAAAAGAAAGCTAGATATCAAGGCTGATAGAACTTGGCAACAGTATCTACAACTTTTAGATTTAAAGTGTTTACATTAATTAAAACAACCTCATTTTCTAATGAAATTGACTTTATAATGTGTAACTGTTATAAGTTCAAATGTATAAAATAAATGTGTACTTAAAACAAGTTACTCGGGGACTTCCCTGGTGGTGCAGTGGCTAAGACTCTACACTCCCAATGCAAAGGGCCTGGGGTTCAATCCCTGGTCAGGGAACTAGATCCTACATGCTTGCTGCAACTAAGACCTGGTGCAGCCAAATAAATATTTTTTTAAAAAGTTATTTGAATTATAACATGAAAAATAAACTGATTTTTTAAATGTTGACTAACACTGAATCAGAGACGTTGTGCTTTCTTTTTAACATCTTAAGTCACAATTTAGTTGTTTTTTTTTTTTTTCCATTTAGTTTTTTTAACCAGATCTAGATTTGTCCAAATATATGGGCTTGTAATAAATAGCTTTGCTTTCATTCACTCATTCATTCATTCATGTTGACTGTGTTGGGTCTTGAGTTGCTGCACTCAGGCTTACTCTAGTTGTGATGAGCAGGAGCTACTCTTCGTTGTGATGTGCTGGCTTCTCATTGCGGTGGCTTGTGGCCAAGCACAGACTCTAAAGCGAAGGCTCAGTAGTTGTGGCTCACTGGCTTAGTTGCTCCGCAGCATATGGGATTTTCCTGGACCAGGGATCGAACCCATGTCCCCTGTGTTGTCAGGCGGATTCTTAACCACCGAACCACCAGGGAAGTCCTATATTCATTTTTATACTATAAAGATATATTAATATTACTGACTTTTAAACTAGCTCTAGAGTGTGTGTGTGTGTATGCATACTGTTATTAGTCTTTTGGTCTCCTGTAGCTACCTTTACAAAAATAGTTAAATAATGGAGTCTTTGAATTGCAGTTTCTTTACTGTTCTGAGTTTCCCAAAATAGATATATCAGGTGCCTTTCTTACTATAACAGTGGCACCTCAAATAAATTCATTTAATTCTTTGTTTAGCACTGAGTAATACTTTTTTCTCTATCTTTAGAAGTCTCTCACATATCTCATTTATCAGGATTATACTTTGAGGGATTATTTTATAGTTTGATGGTAAATAGCTAAGGTTAAAAGTGTGGAACACAGATATGTAGATACTAGACAGGAATGGTGAAGGTACCATAATTCCACACTTCATGGCTATATGAACTGAAATGCAGTGTGATTAAGATTTATTCTCTTGAGTCCTAGGTCAGTACTCTTTCTACACTGAATAGTTCCTACTTTCATATTGGTTTCCTGCTAGAGCTGCCATTAAAAAGTTAGCAAAGGCCAGGGTCTTAAAGAAGTTAGTCTGGAACTAAAAAAAGTTTGATGAATATCAGATTTTTGATATGAAACTGTCCGACACCATTAGTATTATCCTGTATTAGTTTTCTGGGGCTACTATAAACAAGTATCACAGACTTGGTGACTTAACCAACAGAAATTTATTTTCTCACAGTTCTGCAGGCTCAAAGTCCAAGATCAAGGTGTCAGCAGGGTTGGTTTCTATTAAGACCTTTCCTCTTGGCTTATAGATGGCCATCTTCTCCCTGTGTCTTCACATGGTGTTCCCTCTGTATGTATCCATATTTCCTCTTCTTGTAGGATTACAAATCATTCTGGGTTAGGTCCACCTTTAATGACCTCACTTTAACTTAATTACCTCTTTAAAAACGCTATCTCCAAAGACAGTCACAGTATATGGTACTAGAGGTTAGACCTTCAACATATGAATTTTGGGGTGACACAATTTAGCCCATAAAATTTGCTAATATTGATACTAATTCTTTAGGTAGGTAAAATACAGAGGCCCCAATTTTTCTTTGTTTTATTGTTAAGCTAGTATGTAGTGCTTTCTGTGTTGAGAGAACTAAAAGTGAAAATTCATAAAGGTATATTGGGACCTTTTCCATTGCCTTACCATGAAGTATAACTTTGTAGAAAGCGTTTTTAGGAATAATCTATGTTTGCTTAAAAAAAGAAAAAAAGGCCACCTTTTACTGGAAGGTCTTATAAGTTATCTTTATAAGGCTAATGATGAAAATAGTACATCTTTTTGGTGGAAACTGTTTTAGGTCTACATACTTTTAAATTTCACCTACGCTGAGTAACTTTTCCTTTACTGCATCCATAGTTCTCTGATAATGAATCCACTAGTTTAATAGTTTTATATAAATTTGCAATTCTACAACATTTTTGACATGTATTGCTGTTGCTAAGGTCCATGATCAAATATTTTCCTTCTTTGGGTTATATTTCCCCCTAATATGACCACCTGAAGCAATTTGTTTTCATGAAATGGTATCCTCCATTCTGTTTTCTGTTGCTTTAGAATTCATTCATGACATAAATGGCTATTTCTGCTTTACACCTAAGATTATTAGAGTATTGACTATCAAGGTATTATCAGGATTAGCAGATATTAATTAGTTAATGTGTGACATTTGCTTCTCTGACTACTTGGAAATAAAAAATTTATATGCTCTTGTTCATTAATGTAGGTGTTATAAAAGATTGTGATTTAACAATGTGTTTGCTTTTTAAAGTGGAATTGCTTTGTCTGGCAAATATAACCAGAAACAAAAAAGCTCTTGCTATGGAAAAATTTGCTATTCAGGTTAGAAGCATTCTGATACTCTTATCAGGATTATTTGATATTTGAAAGAAATTATTATATTTATTATTATTTATTATGTATTATATTACTGTTATTTATTATATTATCTCGACTTTTAAAAAAAGGATTTGATTGCAAATCAAAATCATAGCAAGATACTACTAAATACCCGCCACAATTGCTAAAACAAGAAGACTGACAACACCAAATGCTGATGAAGGTATGGAACAACTGGAACTCTATATATTGTCAATGTGGTCATATAAAAATGGTACAATCACTTTGCAAAAAGGTGTACACTTTCTTAAAAAAACTAAACATATACCTACCGTATGACCCAGCAGTTCCACTTCAGGAGAAATGATAACATTTGTCTACAAAATTACTCACACAAGAATGTTTATAGCAACTTTATTCATCACAGCCAAAAACTGGATATGGCCCACATGTCCACAAACAGGAGAATAAACTGCAGTATATATTGTTAATTGTTTATTTGTTTATTGTACATTTTTTCCTTTTTTTATTGAGGTATAGCTGATGCACAATATTATAGTTACAGGTGTACAACATAGTGATTCACAATTTTTAAAGGTTATACTCCATTTACAGATTTTATAAAATATCATCTGTATTCCCCATGTGGTACAATATATCCTTGTAGCCTATTTATTTTACACATAGTAGTTCGTACCTCTTAATCCCTTACCCCTAACTTGCCCTTCCCCTCTTCCTTTTCCCCATTGGTAGCCACTAGTTTGTTCTCTGGGCCTGTTTCCATTGCCTTATATTCATTGTTTTGTTTTGTTTTTTAGATTCCACATATAAGTGATAACATACAGTTTTTGTCTTTCTCTGTCAGACTTACTTCACCTAGCATAACACCCTCCAAATCCATCCATGTTGTTGGAAATGGCAAAATTTCATTTTTTATTGCTGAGTAATAATATTCCATTGTATATATAGGCCATATCTTCTTTATCCATTCAGCTATTGATGACACTTAGGTTGCATCCATATCTTGGCTATCGTAAATAATGCAACTGTGAACATTGGAGTGCGTGTATCTTTTTGAATTAGTGTTTTTGGGTGTGTTTTTTTTTTGGCTATATACCCAGGAGTGGAATTGCTGGATCATATACTAGTTTTGTTTTTAGTTTTTTGAGAAACCTCCGTATTCTTTTCCACAGTAGCTGCACCAGTTTACGTTCCTACCAACAGCATATGAGGGTCCCCTTTTCTCCATGTCCTCACCAACATTTATGTCTGTTGTTTCTAATGATAATCATTCTGATAGGTGTAAGGTGATATCTCATTGTGCTTTTAATTTGCATTTCTCTGATTGTTAATGATGTTGAGCATCTTTTCATGCTCCTGTTGGCCATCTGTATGTTTTCTTTGGAAAAATTCTATTCAGGTCTTCTGCCCATTTTTTAATCAGGTTTTGTTTTTTTGTTTGTTTGTTTGTTTTTTGATGTTGAGTTATATGAACTGTTTATATATTTGGGGTATTAACCCCTTATCAGCCACATCATTTGCAAGTATTTTCTCCCATTTAGTAGGTTGTCTTTTCATTTTTTCAGTGGTTTCCTTTGCTGTGCGGAAGCTTTTAAGTTTAATTAGGTATGTTTGTTTATTTTTGCTTTTATTTCCTTTGCTTTAGGGCACAGATTCAAAAAAGTATTGCTGTGATTTATGTCAAAGAGTGTTCTGCCTATGTTTTCTTCTAGGAGCTTTATGGTTTTCAGTCTTACATTAGGTCTTCAATCTATTTTGAGTTTATTTTTGTATATGGTGTTAGAGAATTTCTAATTTCATTCTTTTACATGTAGTTGTCCAGTTTTCCCATCACCACTTACTGGAGACTGTCTTTTCTCCATTGTGTAGTCTTGCCTCCTTTGTCATAGATTGACCATTAGTGTGTGGACTTATTTCTGGTCTCTGTATTCGTTCCATTGATCTATGTGTCTGTTTTTGTGCCAGTACCATACCGTTCTGATGACTGTAGCTTTGTAGTATAGTTTGAAGTCAGACAGCATGATTCTTCCAGCTCTGTTCTTCTTTCTCAAGATTGTTTTGACTCTTCAGGGTCTTTTGTATATCCATACAAATTTTAAAATTATTTATTCTAGTTCTGTGAAAAATGCTCTTGGTATTTTTGATAGGGATCGAATTGAATCTGTAAATTACCACGAGTAGTATGGTCATTTTAGTAGTATTAATTCTAATCCATCAACACAGTATATCTTTCCATCAGTTTGTGTCATCTTCAATTTCTTTCATAAATTGCAGTATATTAACACAATGGAAAACTTCTCAGCAGTAAAAAGGAATGGACTATTAATATACAGTAATATGTGTGAATCTCAGAAACATTTTGCTGACTGAAAGAAGACATGTAAAAGAGTACATGGTTTTCTGAGCCTGTTTATATTAAGTTCAAGAAGAGGTACAACTAATCTGTGGAGGGAAAAGTGAGAACAGTAGGAGGCTGGGGGTGAGGGCTAACTGAAAAGGAGCATGAAGGAACTTTCTTGAGTATTGATGATGTCCTAAAGCTTTATAGGAATTAGAGTTACATAGGTACCTGCACTTGTTGAAATTCAGTGAAAATATGTGTAAGATTTGTGTATTTTATTGTATGTAAATTTTTCTAGAACCTGTAAACAAATATTGAATTCTAGTTAGTAATATGCATATTAAAATATTTAAGGGGAAGTGTACTGATATCTGCATGCTGCTTGAAAATGCATAAAAAGTAAGATGGATTGATGGATTGATCAATGCATAGATGGGTAGCATAATATTAATGGAGAATCTAAGTGATGAGTATCTGAATAGTTACTGTTAAATTCTTTCAACTTTTTTGTACACTTGAAAATTTTCATCATAGAATACTGAGAAGGCAAAAAGCATTTAATACCCTCAAAAGCAGTTGCTTTCTTATTTGCTCCACAGACGAAGCAACATAAGCAATTACTTTTGAAAGTTAAGTTACTTATTTTGTTTTTGGCTGGATGTAAGTTTTCACAAAACTAATATGGAACACTGCTGGATTTATTTATGTTATCATGTTATTTTGTTTATATATGCCATTGAAAAATTAACTTATTTAATCTCAACTCATTTCAAATTTTGGTAAGTTTGGAAGGTCTTAATGGGATAAATTGTTATTATTTTCAGTATCAGAAAATTTTCTTCCTACCTTTGTCCTAAGAATTTATTTGAGGTTTGATCACAATTTATAAGCAGCAAATGTTTGTAAAACTATTTGTTGGAATTTCTATATAATCGTGTGGATGAAAATAAAGTAGGGAAGTAAATTACTGCTTTTTCTCCTAGTGATTTATTTAAATTCTGGTGAATGCAGTTGGTTTTGCACATATGTTAGCTGTATAGACTAGAAAGAAGGAGTCTACAGCCTGCTACAGATTTTGCCTGGCTTCAGTTTTCCATGGTGTATTGGAATAATTTAGAGGGCAGGAAGGATAATAAAAGGTAATTATAAACACTTCATAAATTTTGGTTAATTTGATATTAACTCTCAGTATTACTCAGTTGCTACAAATTTATATTTAAACAGGATCTCTACATTCCATCCAAAATACATGCAACAAATAACTAAAGATTTTAAGTTTACAGAGAAGAATCTGAGGGCAAAATGCCTAATACAGGGTCATAGCATAAATTAAATAGCATAGAATCAGAGTGTAGAATTATAGATTTTTCACACATCCATTTTCCATCTGGAGTCACTTTTTTCCCTACTTTATTATGCTTTATAGTTGAATGTATTTGAGTCAACTCATTGAATATGCACTCCTTCAAGAAAGTATTATTTTGTCTTGTTTTCTGTACTCAAGAATCAAGATAGGCTTAATGCATGTGCCTCACTATTATGAGAGTAATTATCACTCTCTCTCTCTGAAAAGTTCAGAGAGAGAGAATGATAAAAAAAAATTAAGGGCTCATTACAGATTTTAAAATAATAGAATAACAATGACATTTTCTGCTTCTCTCAGAAATCACTAGGAAAAAAAATTGAAGGACGGACAAGAAAGAAAAACGCAGTCTCCATCTTCAATAACAGTAGGATATATCTGTAACACCAAATCAGAAAATTAAGACTACCAAATGCCACAAAGGCCAAATGAATTTCAGAAAATGATGAGATAGAATGCCTTCATCTGAAGATCTCAGTGAAAGCTAGTAGAGTATATGCTACAAAAGGTGGTATGCGCTGGGGGGCAAAAATAATTTTGGAATCTTTCACAGGCTACCAGCAGGGATTTCTCAATACTTAGTTTGGCACCAAGAAAGAAAGGAAGATAAGCTGGATGAGGAATTGGAAATACACCATATTTTTTAAAAAGCAATGTGAGGAAAGAGACCTTATATTATTAGTAGCTTTGTGGTTGCCAGTCTGTTGGCTGGGGAGAAGTCAAGAATAAAATAACTCCCTCACACAACCTTGGGTCCTCAGGAACTTCATTGTGAGCTAGGGAGAATTCTTGCTAGCCTGGAACAGATCTGGCCCCTTTCTCCCATGAACCTCTTATGAAGAGCTGGTCCAGGAAGAACAGACTTCATTTATAGATTAGAATCATAGAGGAACCAGAGATTACAATTCTAAAAAGTTGAAGTAGGGACTTCCCTGGAGGTCCAGTGGCTGAGACCCTGTGCTTCCACTGCAGGGGGCACGGGTTCGATCCCTGGTTGGGGAACTGAGGTTCTTCGTGCAGCGCAGCATGGCAAAAAAAAAAAAAAAAAAAATCAAAGTAAACGAAAATAAAAATAAATGGCAATTGAAAAATATTCCTGATGAAAGTTGTAATAACATATATTGTCTCGAATGATAATTCTTAAAAATTAATCTTGCAAGTTCTTTGATAAAACTAGAACTCAAAGCAGAGATAGGTCAAGGAAGCGTTAGTGCACAAGGTGAAGTTTAGCTAACAGAGCTTGAGAAATAAGTGGAAGAGAAAAATTAAATTGTCAATGAAATGAAGGGCATATTGCAAGCAGGAAAAAGGAGAATAGACACTTCTGGAAAACACAGTAAGGTATGTGGAGGATAAAATTGAGAAAAAAAGAACAAAACGAAATGGAAATTAACCACGTGTGTAAAAGAAATAAAGAACCAGTGTTAGAGGTGGCACATGGATAAAGGAGAATAATTGTTGTCCTCGAAGAATAAAACTCAATTCAATGTATTTACAGATACTTTTCAAAGAAACTACTCAAAACAAATGCAGACTTGAATCTATAGATTGGCAGGGCACATCATGAGCCAGGAAGAATTTACATAGAACAACTTACATTAAGGCATAATCTAGTAATGTTATTGGGCTGAAAAAAAAATTTAATGACTCCAGAGTAAAAGAATAAACATGAGGGGGAGAAAGATTCAAATTGGCTTCAGAATTCTTCTCAGAAAAGTTCACTGTCAGAAGACAGTAAAGCAAGATCTATAAAGTCCTCAAGGAAAAAAGTGTCACTCTGTAATTTTATATCTAGTCAAACTGCAACAGACATTTTTAAACATGCAAAAACTCAGAAAATATAATTTCCCTAATGCATTCTTGAGAAACTATTAGAGTAAGCAAGTGATGAAAATATAGCAAAAGACCTGATATGAGCATTGAATCTATAGGATTAATGGGGGGCTTACTATTATAGGACAGAACTGATATATTATAAACTCTGATATATAGATATTATGTGACTCAAAAGAATTGGGAGGATAAGGGAGGGAGATAGTAGAAAGTGGTAAAACTACAGAGGATGTACTCTGGCAAAATCTAAAAACCAAGTTAATAAGAAAAGAAGATGATGAGGGATCTGGAAATGGGAAACCAAACACAGAAGAGCTTCATAAGAAATTCACCATTTGTATAGCTGGAATATTTTTAAACTTACTGATTTAACCAAATATTGGGGGAGAGGGGAGTTGTATGTGTGAGAAGAATCAGTAAATCTTCATTATGGAGAAAAGATATAATACTGATTAATCGAGAAGAAATAACACCTCTTCTACCATGGGAAGAAGATAATATATCTGATATCTAATGTTGGCAATTAAGAAATATCAGTACAAACATTTTATTTAGAAATATGGAAACAGGAGAATGGCTAGAAAAGTTGAGGCTGGTAGCCTCTGCAGCATAGAGAACAATGGGTAAGGGTTTTCTGTCTTTAATTATGAGTCTTCTAGTTCAATTTTACTTCAATAAGTATATATATGACTGCAATATTTTGATAAAATTAAAGTAATTTAACAAATAATGTAATATATATCTTTCTGCAGTGCGCACAAAATGAGATGTGATGATGTTCACTGAAGCATTGTCTATGGTATTAAAAATTATAAATAATCTATCATTGATAGAGAAACTCTAGCAGCTTAAAATAAGTTTTGTGTGTGTGTATGCGCGTTGTAGCAGTTTAAAATAAGTTGTGTGTGTGTGTATGCACATGTTCATTGGCATGGAAAGTTCTGTAATACATATTGCTAAGGGAAGAGTACATTTTGTAATAGTACATGTATCATTTCATTTATACTACAGTAAATCCAAAACAAAGCTATATTTTTTGTTTGCCTATACATGCTTAAAAAAAAGTCTAGAAGGATACAGCAAACTGATCATTTTTACCATTACTTTTTACTTTAAGTACTTCTGTATTCCTTTTTTTCCAATAAGAATGTAGTATGTATTTTTAATTAAAATAAATGAAATAAATGAATAAATACATAAGCTATGTTCATGGAAAAACTAAGTTAAGGGACTGGAATTCACGAAACATGTACTTCTTAGCCACCATGTTGTTGATTAACTCTACAGCTTTTAGCGGATTATCTTATATCTCTGTTTTCTTAATCAGTAGAATCTGACTATTATCACATGTGTTCCTGGGATATACAGTTACACCATTAGAGATTTACAATATAGCTTTCAAGACTTACACCTGGATTTAAAATGTGGCTCCACTATTAACTTCTCTAATCATCAATCTCTTCAGTTAGGAATTTCAGAAACACCCTATTTCACAGTGTTATTGTGAGAATTAAAAGAGATAAAACATAAAGAATTTAGTACATTAGCTGGCAGGAAATAAGAACTCAAAAAATTGTAGCTACTTTTATCATTTTTCATGAAAATAAGATATCATTTTGTTATATCAGTATTATATTCAAAATGTATATGTAACAGCTTATGACCTAAAGTAATGTCTAGAAATAGTGGTGTGGATTACTAGAATCATTAAATAGCGTTCTACTTCTAGTTGTGTTTCGAAGAATAATTATGGGGTTTGGTTTTTTTTAATATTTATTTTTGGCTGCACTGGGTCTTAGTTGTGGCACTAGAGATCTTCACTGCAGCATGTGGACTTCTTCTTAGTTGCAGCATCTGGACTTCTTAGTTGTGGCATGCAGACTCTTAGTTACAGCATGCATGCAGGATCTAGTTCCCCAACCAGGGATCGAACCTGGCCCCCCTGCATTGGGAGCGCAGAGTCTTACTGGACCACCAGGGAAGTCCCAATTGTGTTTCATTTTAGTAAAGCCCCAGCATTTTAAAAATTATATATATAGTTGGATATGTACTGTTATGTTAGTTGCAGGTGTACTACAGAGATCTGACATTTGCATACATTATGAATTGATGACCACAATAATTCTAGTACCCATTTGTGCCCCTACAAAGTTATTACAGTACTATTGAACAATATGCCTTATGCTGTGTATTAGGTCTCCATGGCTTATTTCTTTTATAACTGAAGGTTTTTACCTCTTTATCTCCTCCACCTATTTTGTTTTCCACCCCCACCCCTCCCCTCTGGCAACCACCTGTTTGTTCTTTGTAGCTATGAGTCTGTTTTCACTTTTTCGTTTTTTGTTTTTTAGTTCCACATATAAGTGAGATCATACAGTATTTGTCTTTCTCCATTTGACTTATTTCCTGAGCATAATACCCTCTACATCCATTCATGTTGTTGCAATGGCAAAATTTCATTTTTTTGTGGTTGAGTAATAATATTCCATTGTATATTTACACCACATCTTCTTTATCCATTCATCTATTGACAGACACTTAGGTTGATTCCATATCTTGGCTACTGTAAAAAATGCTACAGTGAACTTCAGGCTATATATATCTTTCCAAATTAGTACTTTTTTTAGGTATATACCCAGAAGTGAAATTGCTGGATCATATGGCAGTTCTATATTTAATTTTTTGAGGAATCATCATACTGTTTTCCATAGTGGCCATAACCATTTTACAGTCCCACCAATAATACATGAAGATTCCCTTTTTCTCCACATCCTCACCAACACTTGTTATTTGTGGTCTTTTTGATGATAGCCATTCTGACAGGTGTGAGATGGTATCTCTTTGTGGTTCTGATTTGCATTTCCTTGATGATTAGTGATGTTGAGCATCTTTCCATGTATCTGTTGGCTATCGGTATGTCTTATTTGAAAAAAAATGTCTGTTCAGGCCCTCTGCCCATTGTTTAGTCAGGTTGTTTGTTTTTGTGGGTGTTGAGTTGTAAAAGTGCTTTGTATACAGCAAGTCCCCTACATAACGAACCTTCAAGTTGTGCACTTTCAAAGATGCAAACATGGTCTTCAGCAGCTCAGTGACCCTCAGGGAGAAGCTGGAGCTAGATCTGCAAGAGGACGACTTCATTGAACTCCTTGCTGTGCAACACAAGGAGCTTACTAATGAAGACCTAATGGAATTGGAGGCCCAGAAAAAGGACGAAGAGAGACAAGAGGAAGAAGTGACTGAAGAACCAAAGAGATACGTGATGCAGGAAATGGCAAGGGGATTTTCTTTATCTGAGGAGGCACTGTTAGTTGTTTTTTTTTTTTAATTTTATTTATTTATTTATTATTTTTTGGGGGTACACCAAGTTCAATCATCTGTTTTTATACACATATCCCCGTATTCCCTCCCTCCCTCGAGTCCCCCCCCCTCGAGTCCCCCCCACCCTCCCCATCCCAGTCCTCTAAGGCATCTTCCATCCTCGAGTTGAACTCCCTTTGTTATACAACAACTTCCCACTGGCTATCTGTTTTACAGTTGGTAGTATATATATGTCTGTGCTACTCTCTCGCTTCATCTCAGCTTCCCCTTCACCCCCCGCCCCCTCCCAAGCACTGTTAGTTTTTGAGGCACAGGACCTGAACATAGAATGGTACATGAAGGTTGTAGCAGCCGTTCAGAATGCAATCCAGTGCTACTGTGTCATCTATGATGAGAATAAAAGAGCTACTACCCAGACATCACTGGATCATTTTTTTTAAGAGGGTAAATAGAATTGAACCCAGCAAGGAACCAGACCTGTTCCATCAGCGTCAGGCGTGAGTGAAATTACAGCTTGCCCTCCATCTCCTATTGCTGACAATCCTTCAGCTCTACCATCTCCCATCTCCTCTCCCTCCTCCAGTGAGTAATTCTTCTTGCCTGTGCACTCGAGTAATCCCAGGCCCTGTGTGCCAGCTGTTACTGTACTACTGTACTTTTCAAGGTACTGTATGATTGAAGGTGTTTTCTTTATTTTTTGTGTTTGTTTTTTCATGTATTATTTGTGTCAAAAGTGTTATAAACCTATACGAACAAATTGAACTTATGAATGCACTCTTGGAACAGAACTCGTCTGTATGTAGGGGACAATGTATTTTAGTGGCGGCTTTAGGATTTTCCATACATCAAGCCATCTGCAAATAGTGACAGTATTACTTCTTCCTTTCCAATTTGGACTTCTTTTATTTCTTTTGCTTGTCTGACTTCTGTGGCTAGGGCTTCCAATACTATGTTGAATAAAAGTGGGGACAGTGGGCATCCTTGTCTTGTTCCTGATCTTAGAGGAAGTGCTTTCATGTTTTCATCATTGACTGTGATGTTGGCTGTGGGTTTGTCACTATTGGCCTCTATTATGTTGAGCTATATTTTCTCTATACCTACTTTGATGAGGGTTTTTTAATCACAAAAGGATGATGAATTTTGTCAGAAGCTTTTTCTGCACTGATTGAGATCAGCATATGATTTTTATTCTTCAGTTTGTTAATGTAGTATAGCATATTGATTGATTTGTGGATATTGAATCCTCCTTGTATCCCTGGGATAAACTAAATCCTACTTGATCATGGTGTATGATCCTTTTAATGTGTTGTTGAATTCAGTTTGCTAATATTTTATTGAAGATTTTTGCTTCTTTGTTCATCAGTTATACTTGCCTCTAATTTTCATTTTGTGGTGTCTGGTCTTGGTGTCAGGGTGATGCTAGCCTCATAGAATGAGTTTGGAAGCATTCCTTCCTCTTTAAATTTTTGGAATAGTTTGAGAAAGATAGGTGTTAACTCTTCTCTAAATGTTTGGTAGAATTCACCTGTGAAGCCGTCTGGTCCTGGACATTTATTTGCTAGGAGTTTTTTTTTGTTTTGTTTTTGTTTTAAACTGATTCAATTTTGTTGCTAGTAACTGGTCTGTTCATATTTTCTATTTGTTTCTGATTCAGTCTTCAAGATTGTATGTTTCTAGGAATTTACCCATTTCTTCTAGGTTGACAAATTTATTGGCATGTAATTGTTCATAGTAGTCTCATATGAGTGTCTATATTTCTCTGGTGTCAGTTGTAACTTCTTTTTCATTTCTGATTTTTTTATGGGAGGCTTTTTTTTCCTTGATGAGTCTGACAAAGTTTATCAATTTTGTTTATCTTTTTAAAGAATCAGCTCTTAGTTTCATCAGTCTTTTCTGTTTCTTAGTCTCTGTTTCATTTACTTCTGCTCTGATCTTTATTTCTTTCCATCTACTAACTTTGAGTTTTCTTTGTTCTTCTTATAGTTTCTTTAGATGTAAGTTTAGATTGTTTTTTTGAGATTTTTCATGTTTCTTGAGGTAGGCTTGTATTGCTAGACTTCCCTCTTAGAAATGCTTTTGCTGCATCCCGTAGATTTTGGATCATTGTGTATCCATTTTCATTTGTTTCAAGGTATTTTAAAATTTCCTCTCTGATTTCTTCGGTGACACATTGGTTGTTTAGTAGCATGTTGTTTAGACGGTACATGTTTGTGGGGTTTTTGCAGTTTTTTTTCGTATAGTTGATTTCTAGTCTTATAATGTGGTCAGAAAAGATGCTTGGTATGATTTCATTTTTCTTAAATTTATTGAGACTTGTTTTGTGGCCTAGAATGTGATCTGTTTTGGAGAGTGTTTCATGGACACTTGAAAAGAATATGTATTCTGTACTTTTTGGATGAAATGCCCTGTGTATATCTATTAATTCCTAATAGATATATTAGGTCTTATGTGTCATTTAAGGCCAGTGTTTCCTTAGTGATTTTCTGTCTGGATGATCTGTCCATTGATGTAAGTGGGGTATTAAAATTCCCTACTATTATTGTATTACTGTCAGTTTCTCCCTATATGCTTGTTAATATTTGCTTTATGTATTAGGTGCTTCTGTGTTGGATGGATATATATTTACAATTGCTATATCTTCTTGTTGGACTGATCACTTTATCATACTGTACTGTTATTCTTTGTTACAGACATTCTTTGCCTTTGTTTTAAAGTCTACTTTTTAATTTATTTTTTTAAAAAATGATATTAGCTTTTTAAAAAATTATTTATCTTTATTTACTTGGTTGTGCTGGGTCTTAGTTGTGGCAGATGGGCTCCTTAGTTGTGGCTCACTAGCTCCTTAGTTGTGGCTCACAGGCTCCTTACTTGTGGCACATGGGCTCCTTAGTTGTGGCATGCATGTGGGATCTAGTTCCCGGACCAGGGATTGAACCCAGGCCCCATGCATTGGGAGCATGGGGTCTTAACCACTGTACCACCAAGGAAGTCCCAAAGTCTACTTTTTTAATAATATAAGTATTGCTACTCCAGCTTTCTTTTTGTTTCTATTTGCATGGAATAACTTTTTCTATCCCCTCACTTTCAGTCTGTATGTTTTTTTTATTTTAAAGAAATTATTATTAATGTTCAAAATGATTTCACGGATATTCTTCAAGGATAAGAGTCTCCTATAATTTTTCTAATAGTTTACTATGTTTTATTGTACATTTAGATCCTAATTCATTAGAATTGTATGTTTGTGTGAGATATGCAATACAGAGGTGTTTCCCCAGTTCAAGTGGAAAACCAATTGTCAATCATTCATTGAGTAGTTCTGGCTTTCCCAGCTGACATGAAATGCCTTCTTTCTCACTAGCTAAACCCCCATTCCTACAGATGACTCTTGAGTGTGCCCTGGAGTGAGTGAGATAGGCTTGCCTACTTGGGCTCCTCTTCTAGGAGAGGTACAGCTACTATCATACCTCTGCAGAGAAACCAGGGAGCATGCAACACACAGACGTGCTCAGAGGCCATCAGTGTAGAGCAAGAACCCCACCTCATAATAATCAGGCAGTGTGGGGGCCTTAAGTCTCTGGTACTAACCACAGGGTGGGGGCTAATGGGACAGCAGCCTGCTCAGGTAGGGGAAGCTCACTCTCTTCAGCTGGTCCAGCTTCTCCTGCAGCTTGCACATCTGGCTGTCCGAGCAGCTGACCCTCTATCTCTGTTCTTCTCCACCTGCTCCCACAGGCAGCACACTTTGTTCTTGTTCTGCCAGGATGAGAAACAGTAGGATGACAGCAAATCAATGAGTCTTCAGGCCCCTAGTGCTGATAGGATGACCTCCTTGATGAACATGGGGCTGGTGTCACTGTGCTCACTTAGCACAACTTCCGTGGCTGGCTACAGGGTGACATCTGTTGGAGGGGTGGAGGGGCTCCTGGAGGGCTTCTGAGGCATTGCTGTGAGTGACAAACTTGTGGGGCTCTGTGCCAAGCCCTTGTTGGGCCCCAGACTGGTTTTGCTGCAGCCAGGCTCCACATCTCTCTTCAGCCTCTTTAGGTCAACCGGCTCTCAGGGGACAGACAGCCTCTTTCCAGTGTGCTTGGAAGAGAAACTGTAAGAATGAAGTGAGCCAATAAATTTGCATGCCCCAGATCCTGGGGGGGTAAAGTCATCCATGGAAATGCCACTCTTATCTACCAAGCCGCCATCAGGGGAGGTGGTGTTCTTACTGCCAGCATCTACACCAGACATGTTTGCTTCTCCCTGGTTGTCTAATGATGTGATAGCCAGATTGTCTTCTGGAGTGCTTCCAGAGACTACTGCACCAGTTTCTGACTGGTGGCTTCTGGGGTGGCCTTGGGTGCAATTTTGCCCTACAGTGCAGCTCACTTCAACTTGCAGCACTCTGGCTTGGCCATTCAGCTTTCACTTTGAGGATGTTGATGACCCTGCAGCTCCTTTCCTGTCTGCTTCACTCACATGTCCCCTCAAGGCCCTTGAGGCCTTTCTGGTGTCCTTTCTCCTGGTGCAGCCATGGCCTCCAGCTCCCCTCTTCTCAGTCAGGTGGAAGATGTAAGGCATGGCCATGAGCTTGAGCAGTCAGTGCTGATCCTCCAGCCTTGTGGAGAAGCTTTCTTTGATGAAATGTTCACAACTGTGGAAAGACTACTTAGTGGGGGTCCAATTATCCTTCTGAACAGCCTTTAATAACTGGATGAGACATTTTGAGTCCTTTGGGGGGAACCTGTGGAAGGTGACAGCATGTTTCTCCCCCTTGCCCTGACAGAATAATTCACAGCCTACAAAAGATCACCATCTTGGGCCTCAGACTGCTCTGCCACTGCCAGGCTCCAGCCCTTGACTCACTGAGTCCAGACCAGGGCAGGACCACCCTGAGGGGAGGGTGCAAGGCAACATGGCTGCAGGACATGGGAGCCAGGCACACGACTCCCACTGTATGGCAAGATGGTGGCACCTGCCTGGTTGCCCAGAAATGAGTCTCTTATAGGCACCATATATATGGGTTTGTTTTGTTATCCATTTAGTCACTCTGTATCTTTTAATTGGAGCATTTAGTCTATTTACACTTAAAATAATTTAGTCTATTTACACTTAAAAACTTATTGCCATTTTGTGAATTGTTTTCATACTTCTTCTCTATTCCTTTCTTCTTTTGCTATCTTCCCCTGTGCTTTGATGACTCTCTTTAGTGTTTTGTTTGGATTCCTTTCTCTTTTTTCTTTATGTATCTATTGTAGATTTTTGGTTTGTGGTTACCATGAGGGTCATCATGAGATTCATATACAACACACACACTACACACACACACACGAATGATTATTTTAAATGGATGATCTGTTAAGTTCAAATGCATTCTAATCACCCTACGTTTTTACTCCCCTCACCACATTTAATGTTTTTGATGTCATATTTCACATCTTGTTGTTTTGTATATCCCTTAACTACTTGTAGATGGTTTTACTACTTTTGTCTTTTAGCCTTCCTACTAGCTATATGTGGTTGATCCACACCTTTACTGTGTATTTGCCTTTACCAGTGAGGTTTTTCTTTTCATAATTTTGATATTTCTAGTTGTGGCCTTTTCTTTCCTGCTTAGAGACGTCCCT
This sequence comes from Hippopotamus amphibius kiboko, assembly GCF_030028045.1. Taxonomy (NCBI): domain Eukaryota; kingdom Metazoa; phylum Chordata; class Mammalia; order Artiodactyla; family Hippopotamidae; genus Hippopotamus; species Hippopotamus amphibius. The sequence goes on along the minus strand of NC_080202.1, from coordinate 25,435,750 downwards.
TTAACATTCTCTTAAAGCTGGTTTAAGGGTACTGAACTCTTTTAGCTTTTGTTTGTAAAACTTTTTATCTCTGCTTCAAATATGAATGATAACCTTGTCAGGTAGAGTATTCTTGGTTGTAGGTTTTTTCTTTTTATCTCTTTGAATATATCATGTCACTCCCTTCTGGCCTGTAAAGTGTCTGCTAAAAATCAGCTGATAGTCTTATGGGAGTTCCCTTATACCTCACTAGTTGCTTTTCTCTTGCTGCTTTTAAGATTTTCTTTTTATCTTTAATTTTTGCCATTTTCATTATAATGTGTCTTGGTATAAATCTCTTTGGGTTCATCTTGTTTGGGCCTCTCTGTGTTTCCTGGACCTGGATGTCTGTTTCCTTTCCCAGGTCAGGGAAATTTTCAGCTATTACCTCTTCAAATAATTTCTCTGCCCCTTTCCCTCTCCCCTCTCCTTCTGGGACCTCTATGATGTGAAAGTTAGTATGTTTGATGTTGTCTCAGAGGTCTCTTAAACTATCTTGATTTTTTAAAAATTCTTTTTCTATTCATTTTGGGTGATTTCTGCTATTTTGTTTTCCAGATTGCTGATCCATTCCTCTGTATAATTTAATCTACCATTGATTACTTCTAGTGCATTTTAAAATTTCAATTATTGTCTTCTCCAGCTCTGTTTGGTTCTTCTTTATATTTTCTAACTCTTGTTGAAATTCTTACTGTGTTCATCCACATTTGGTGAGCATCCTTATGATCATTACCTTGAACTCGTTGTTGGGTAGATTGCTTATCTCCACGTTTAGTTCTTTTTCTGAGGTTTTTGTCTTGTTCCATTATTTGGAACATATTCCTCTGTCTCCTCATTTTGCCCAATTATCTGTTTATTTCTGTATGTTAGGTTGGTCAGTTATGTTTCCTGATCTTGGAGAACTGGCCGTTTTTAGGAGATGTCCTATGGGGCCCCACAGCACACTCCCCGCTCTGGTCACCAGAGTTATATGCTGTAGGTGTGTTCCCTATGTGGGCTGCACGGGCCCTTATATTGCGATGAGTTGACTGCTGTAGGCACACTGGTAGGCAGGGCTGGCCCCTAGCCTGGTTGGTTGTGAAGCTGTGCCTTGTGCAGTGGCTATGGGCCCACTCTGGGGGGCAGGTAGACTGTGCAACCCAGGAGGTGCATGGAGCTGCTGCTGGCCTCCTGGTTGGTGGGGCTGGGGCTGTCTCCACAGCCTAGGGGGTTTAGAAGCACCTGCTTTCTTAAAACCAGCCAGTCGTTTAAAAATATTGGTCGAATTAGAGTTCCTATTAAAAAGCCATACATGTTTTAAAGTTTTGAATACATTATCTCTTAGTGAAGGCACTAAAGACACATATAAATGAGGCATGAGCATAAACCAATTATTTGTGTTGACAACAAAAGTGTAAATATGACCATGTTCCTGTTTGCCAATGGTTATCACCTGTTTACTAATACTAGCCCAAGTTTCATAGTCTACATGTAAGAACTCAACATCATGTTATGTGGAATACTCTTTTATAAGTGTATTGATTTTCTCCTCTCAAGGAACATTCATTCTAAGAAGTTAGGGAATGGCTTAAACATATATTGATATGAATCACAAAGACAAGTTTATTTATTCAGCAAGTACTTATTGATCACTGTGTGCCAGGCACCGATCTGGGCATCAGACATCAATAACCAAAAGTAGATAAAAATATCTTCAGTCTAGTGGGAGGAAGAATGCAGTTACAAAATAAACGATAAGCATAATAAATAAGAAATGCATATTGTATACTAGAAATTGATAAAGGCTATGCAAAAAGGAAAAGACTTACAACATGGGAAGAGGAATTCCAGGTGCAAGAAGAAGAGAAAGAACTATCAAATGAGATTGAGAAGACAGAATCCTGTGAGTAACATAAGCGAGTGTGGTGTTCTGGAAACCTAGAAAAGGAAGCGTATCAAAGTAGAGGGAATAGTCAGCAGTCAGATGCTTCTGAATGGGTTGGACCTGAGAGTAGACTGTGGGAGTTAGCAACAGGAAGGTACAATGGTGATATTGACAAGTTTCAGTAAACTTGTGCAATTGAATTCCTTTTGGTCATGGAAGAATAATGACAAAAAAGAGTTACTGCTAAGCTCTCTTCTTTTTGTGGTCTTAGGACACTAGAGGTAGTTTGATCTTTGATAAATGTGTAGCATCTAGATTGCTGTTCACAGAAAACTTAGGATCCTGTTGGCTATGCTTGAATGTCGACCTGGTCAGACTGAACAGACGATTGTTAAGATCAAACTGATAGCAACAGTAGGGAATGAAACTTCTGTTTAAGAACCCCAAACGCAGAACTTCAGAAGCTAGTCATTCGGTGGTTAACATTTTTTATATTCAGAAAAGCTAACTAAGGGAATCTGTGATGTGTGGGCATTACAATCAGCTGACTCCAGGTGGCATTCCTAGAGGTTGCTATAGAAAGAAAGAAAATAACTTAAAGAGGCAAAAAATTCAACCCTGATTTTAACTCCATTTGGTCCACTAAGAAAAAGAATACCAAGCCTGGTGGAGAATTTGCCTTCTTTATTTTAATTTAATGTGTATTCTAGACTTAGAATACATATGATTAACTTGGGGGGAGGGGAATGATCAGAAATTTAACATTTACGTGCTGTCACCCTAGCAAGGGCATACTGGGTAGACAGCATCCTCATGATATGTGGGCTGAGATGAGGCTGCTCCAGACGCGTCTCTCTCAGAGTTAATTGATGGAAACTTCCCACCTTCAAGAATTTTTATTACCTTAGGAATGCTGTGCCACGACTGCTGAAACACAGCTGTGGGTGCTGTGCTGACGCCCACACTGCTAGTGTCAGGAAGGATGTACTTTGAAACCTCTAATTTATCTCATAATGTCTTTAGTGATTTGTGTAGGTTTGGCATTGTGAGGAAAATGCTTCCTGGCTTGGTTTATAACAAGAAGGCAGTTTGCAGTCTTAAAATGTGTATTGTCTTAATATGCATGTGGAAGATATGAACAAGTCAGCTTAGAAAAAAGATCTGACTAAAATACTATCCTGTCCATCTAACAAAACTTATCCACCCATGATATTTGAAAATAAATGAAAATTAAATGTTTTGTGCTAGAATAATCTATTTATCTATTGGTTCCTGCTTTATACCAAGATGGCAATATACAGCACTGAAAGAGAGTCAGCTTTCATATTCAGTTCCAATCTGACTCCTTTCCTCTTCTCTAATGGAAAAATTGGATTGGACTCATGTCAGCCTATAGAGTAGAGAAAGAATAATAAGCTTTTGTAAAGCAATATTTTTAAAGAGGTAAGAAATAGTACTCTTTTGTTTGAAATATAAATCTTCATAACCAGTTGGTAACAATATTATTTTATATGATGTTTATGGTATAGGCATGTTTCCTTAAGAAAACAATACATAAAATCTGAGGGATTCTTTCCTAACTGATAGATTCACTGCAATGATTGATTATATTTATCAAAATAAATATACATTCAGCTTTTAAGAAGACACCTAGGGACTTCCCTGGTGGAGCAGTGGTTAAGAATCCACCTGCCAATACAGGGGATACGGGTTCCATCCCTGGTACAGGAAGATCCCACATACCGCGGAGCAACTAAGCCCATGCGCCACAACTACTGAGCCTGCGCTCTAGAGCCCTTGAGCCACAACTACTGAAGCCCATGTGCCTAGAGCCCATGCTCTGCAACAAGAGAAGCCACCGCAACGAGAAGCAGCCCCCGCTCACCGCAACTAGAGAGAGCCCCTGTGCAGCAATGAAGACCCAAAAGCAGCCAAAAAAATAAATGAAAAAAAAAAAAAAAGAAAACACCTAGTACATAAAGCGGAGTATCGCCATATTCCTTACAAAAGGAATACATAGAATTTATTTCCATTCTGCTGGCATATGTAAAAACATTTGTTTGGATCTGAAGTATGTTAATTTATACCTTTACACTGCCTTTGTCCCATCTTTGAAATTCAAACTTTTATTGGAATAGAATTATAGAATTAGAATTTTAATCCTGGAAGAGACTTTAGAGTTATTTTACTTCAATTTGCTAATTTTTCTATTGGGGAACTAAAATCCAGAGAATTTAAGCATCTTTTTTCAGGTTACCCAGCTAGAATTAGAACCCAGCTTCCTTTTTTTTTTTTTTAAGATTGATTGATTGATTGATTGATTTTGGCTGCATTGGGTCTTCGTTGCTGCGCACGGGCTTTCTCTAGTTGTGGCGAGTGGGGGCTACTCTTCCTTGTGGCGCACGGGCTTCTCATTGTGGTGGCTTCTCTTGTTGTAGAGCACAGGCTCTAGGCACACAGGCTCAGTAGCTGTGGCTCGAGGACTCTAGAGCACAGGCTCAGTAGTTGTGGCGCATGGGCTTAGTTGCTCCATGGTATGTGGGATCTTCCTGTACCAGAGATGGAACCTGTATCCCCTGTATTGGCAGGTGGATTCTTAACCACTGTGCCACCAGTGAAGTCCCAGAACTCAGCTTTCTAATTCCTTATATTTCTGCTATAACTTGTCTCAACTTTTTTTTTTTAATTTTCATTTTATTTATTTATTTATTATTTTTTTGGGGGTACACCAAGTTCAATCATCTGTTTTTATACACATATCCCCGTATTCCCTCCCTCCCTCGACTCCCCCCCACCCTCCATCCATCCTCGAGTTGAACTCCCTTTGTTATACAGCAAATTCCCACTGGCTATCTATTTTACAGTTGGTAGTATATATATGTCTATGCTACTCTCTCACTTCATCTCAGCTTCCCCTTCACCCCCTGTCCCCCCAAACCTTGAGTTCTCCAGACCATTCTCTGCATCTGCGTCCTTGTTCTTGTCTTGTCACTGAGTTCATTAGTACCATTTTTAGATTCCGTATATATGAATTAGCGTACAATATTTGTCTTTCTCTTTCTGACTTACTTCACTTTGTATGACAGACTCTAGGTCTATCCATCTCATTACATGTAGCTCCATCTCATTTCTTTTTATAGCTGAGTAATATTCCATTGTATATATATGCCATATCTTCTTTATCCATTCATTTGTTGATGGGCATTTAGGTTGCTTCCATGTCCTGGCTATTGTAAATAGTGCTGCAGTAAATATTATGGTACATGTTTCTTTCGGGATTATGGTTTTCTTTGGGTATATGCCCAGTAGTGGGATTACTGGATCATATGGTAGTTCTATTTTTAGTTTTTTAAGGAACCTCCAAACTGTTTTCCATAGTGGCTGTACCAACTTACATTCCCACCAACAGTGCAGGAGAGTTCCCTTTTCTCCACACCCTCTCCAACATTTGTTGTTTCCAGATTTTGTGATGATGGCCATTCTGATCGGTGTGAGGTGATCCCTCATTGTGGCTTTGACTTGCATTTCTCTGATGATGAGTGATGTTGAGCATCTTTTCATGTGTTTGTTGGCCATCTGTATGTCTTCTTTGGAGAAATGTCTATTTAGGTCTTCCGCCCATTTGTGGATTGGGTTATTTGCTTTTTTGGTATTAAGAGGCATGAGCTGCTTGTATATTTTGGAGGTTAATCCTTTGTCCTTTGTTTCGTTGGCAACTATTTTTTCCCATTCTGAGGGTTGCCATCTAGTCTTGTTTATGGTTTCTTTCGCTGTGCAAAAAAACAAGTTAGTTGAATAGCAGTTAAATTATAAGTTGGCAGAAATTTTAGGTCCCACTTGTGTTTATGTCCAGGCTTCAAAGTCAGTAGTGATCTGTAATTATTCTTCATCATTTAAAAAAAAAAATTCTTGTAAGCACTTTAGGTGAAAGTAATGCTAGAGATTCTCCTATGACTTGGTCCTGTTATGAAATCTAAAGAAATCAGTGCTCACCTAGAGCACAAGACTTGAACATACTCAGTACTGAAGTGTTCTGTCTCTGCACTCCACTAATTATGGTAATGATTTGAGTAGTTCCATAATGGCTGCCTTAGTTTAGTTGGGCTGCTGTAACAAATTACCATAGACTGGAAGGCTTATAAACAACAAATTTATTTCTTACGTTTCTGGAGGCTAGAAGTCCAAGATCAAAGCATGGGCAGATTTGGTGTCTAGAGAGGGCATGCTTTCTGGCTTATAGATAACTGTCTTATCCTTGTGTCTTCACCCGGTAGAAGGGGCAAGGGAGCTCTCAGGGGTCTCTTTTTTCATAAAGGCACTAATCTTATTTATGAGGGCTCCACCCTCATCACCTAATTACCTCCCAAAGTTTCCACCTCCAATACCATTACATTAGGGAGTAGAATTTCAACATATGAATTTGAGTGTGTGGGGGCAGGGGACACAAACTCTCAGTCTGTAACAATGACTTAACATCTGCCTCATCATTAAATACTGCTCTCAGATATTCTGTATGGCTTTTTAAAGGACTAATTTGGGAAAAGACTGATTAAAATAAAATAAAATAAAATAGCATAAACATTAATAAGTACTGAACTGTTGCAGGTCATTAAAATACAGTTGTATTTTCATAATTCAAAATCTTCCAGCAAGCATGTTTTGGGCTGTGGTTATTTCTGAAATAGAATTGAGGAGTCAAAAGATTGACCTACTCAGATACATAGTCTGAGGATAAAGATGACACTGGCCAATATGAGCAGCAGGAAAGAACAATCAGAGCATTTATGAATCTGAGTTTTATTTTGTGTGTCTGAAGAACTATTGTTAGCTGAAAGCAAGACCCTGTGCTTTGTTTACAGCGTTCAATTTATGAAGCTTAATAGATCTGGATTTCTGCTTCACAATATATAATATTGAGAAAGTCAGTATACACAGAAATCCAAATATGCATTCATGTATTCATAGACAAATAGCTTTAATGAAGTGGATTTTTTTTTCTTTTTTTCTTTTTTTTTTTTTGCCTGCGGTATCCTAGTTCCCCGACCAGGGATTGAACCCAGGCCCTCACCTGGGCCCCCAGCAGTGAGAGCACAGAATCCCAACCACTGGACCGCCAGGGAATTCCCGTGAAGTGAAATTTTTTTATGTATGTGACTAAACTTAGAAATTAAAACTAACCAGACCCCTAATTAATATGTCAACATTGTTCAAAAGATGTTTATGCCTGTAGTTTGTATATGACTTAGACATAAACTAGATAAGGATTTTAATTTTATCTATGAGTAATATAAAATCTGTACTTTGATTCCCAAAACAAACAAGAAAGTAACAAATTTGTATGTATGAAAATATATTTCCTTTTGTTCGCAGGATATGAATTGCTTGAAGATAGGAATGGTAAGCACTTAGAAATATCTGTTGATATAAGTAAATAGCGAAAGACTGTTCTTCGACTATATTTGAAGGGCCTTAACAAGATTAATTTGATTTTAAAAGAGCCAGTCCCCCAGGATGACACACACTGCAAAAGGTAAAAAATTTCTCATCATACTCTTCTCCAGCAATGTTCTCAACATAAGAACATTTGTAACCCCAGTTCCCCAGATTGCCTTGATTATTGGCCCTCCTCTGATATTTGCTATGTAATACATTTTCCATACTTTAAAACTCTAAAACCTTCTGTGTAGGGATCATTCAAGTATTGTATGAGAAATGATGAAAGAAAGCAGTTTGCTATGTCATCATGTTAGTCGCTCTCGGTAGATCTCTTAAAAATGACAAGCTTTGGCCTTTCTCATCTTCTGAGATGGCCCACACTCTGTCTGTGGAGTGCGTTTCTCTCTAAATAAATCCACTTCTTACCTATCACTGTGTCTCTCACTGAATTCTTTCTGCGATGATGAGACATCAAGAACCTGAGCCTCACTAAGTCCAGACATCAGGCAAGATGCCAGCCTCCATGACCTTCCCCCGAGTTCCAAAGGGTGGATTCCAACAGCTGCTAATCAAGGGAGGAGCAGCCAAGAAACCACTTGAGGCAAGATGAAAGGAACCAGAGAAGCTCATCAAGATTAGGAGACCATCTGACCACTGGAGACCCTGTGCACACCCTAATCTTGTCAGCAAGCCCACCCTTGAAGTATTGTTATAAAACTCCTCGTCAGATCCTCTGGTTAGGACACATAGTCTTGCAAGGCAGGAGCTTGTGTGTCCCCCTTTCCCTGGCAAAGCAATAAAGCTATCCCTTTCTACTTCACCCCCCCTCCAAAAAAGACAAGCGTTAATGATAAGCTTTTATTTGAGTTGATCAAATAGTCTCTGATGTGACTATGTTTTAAAATATATTTGCAATTCTGATTTTTCAGAAATAATCACTTTCAATTCAGAGTCAAAACCATAAGAACTTTTTCATGCTAAGTGTTATAGCTTTTTGACATGTAGGAATAGCTGATGTGGGTGAGGTGTCTAGCTTGATGTTTTATATCTAGCTATTAGTCAGCTAATCCTCCTCCCTACTTCACTGAAAATATTTTCATTCTGTCTGACAAAAAGTAAAAAATTACATTAACTGTGACTAAAAATGTATTGCAGATGACATTAATGAGAGTAATGGTTCTTGCCTTTTTCTTTAAAGTTTTCACATTCTTACCTTTGGTGAACTGAGATCCAGATAGTTTAATAATTATACAAAAGATATCCTTTTTGGGGGTAACTCTTGGGAACGAGGTTGTGAAACAGAGTGGGGCCTTGTGGGGCTCCCAGGCATGGAACCTGAGTGGGGCCTGGGCACAGAGTCCTCCTTTTGTCCACCACTTCTTATAGGCAAGACTTCAGCCTCTCTGACCTTCCCTGAGCTCCAAAGGGCAGATTTGGGTTTGAACAGTTGCTAATCAAGGGAGGAGCAGCCAAGAAACCACCAGAGGCCAGATTAAAGGAACAAGGGAAACTCCTCAGAGAGACCACCTGAGGCAAGATTATGGGAGTGCAAGCCCTGCTCACACCCTAATCTTGTCAGAGACCCCACCTTTGAACCACTGTTAGAAAACCCTTCCTCAAATCCTCTGGGGTTGAGACACACAGTTTTTCGAGGCAGAAGCCCGGTGTGTCTCCCTTTGCCTGGCAAAGCAATAAAGCTGTCCTTTATTGCTTCACCCAGTACTACTACTACTACGACTTCACCCAAAACTCTATCTCAGGAATTTGATTTGGTACCGGTGTACAGAGAGGCCGAGCTTTTGGTAACAGTTGCAGTGAAGATTTTCAGATTTTTTAAACATAAATTTTAAAACAGCAAAGAGACCAAGTAAAGGTTATAACTATATACTAGAAGTCCATTTAGGCAAAATATCTGGATGTGTCCAGTTAATCAAAATAAAGCATGACAGGTAAAGACAGGCAATGCGGACAAAAAGTTTAGGTCTATGAAGGAAGATTTTGACTCATCAAGAAAAAATCGGTTAACTTAGCATGAAAGGAGAAATGGTGATATTGTTTATAAAGCATTTGTATTTCAAGGGATGCCATCAATTTATTTCATAATTGTTAAAGGTAGGAACTTTCAACAAATGTTTTCATCATAATCAGGACTCAGTATATACTTCTCTGGAATACTTAGCCTTACCTCATGTACCTTATTCTATTTCCTTTTTAGAAAAAAATGCTGCTCACAATTCATAAATTGATTTAATTTACACACTAATGGTCATAATCTACAATTTGAAAAATACTGATGAATGATAAACAGAATTTTCTAAGTTCTTTTTTTCTTTGGGGACTTCGAATGTAAACATTTCCTTTTTATCTGTTTCTAAACCACTCACTTTCTTGGTCCCACCTAATCCTTGTTATTACAAAAATTACACCAGCTCCAAAATCAAACACAGAAGTATCCTGTTCTGACTACAGCATTCTGTCTTTTTTGGTTATATGCCCAAGTACTACCACTACACTTCTTTAATTACATTTAGACCACATTGGTCTGCAACTCATGTCTATTCTTTCTTTCTTAGCCAACTTAGAGTCCGTGGTCTAACACTGTAATCACATCCTTTAGAAGATGCTCAATTTCTGTGTCTCTTCTCTACTTTATAGTACTCAGCTTGCAAAACTTCGAATCTTGATGAACTAGACAGTTCTTTTTACCTACATGTTACAGCACATGAACACAGATGGAGAAAGTCATACAAGCAGAAAGACTGGTTTAACTTTAAAAATTGCCTCAAACTTTGAATAATCTCTTAGAACTGTCTAAGTGACTATTTCATATCTACTTTTCTCTTCATCCCTTCTCCCCAGTGTGCTTTCTACCCTCACCACCCAGTTAATGACCTAACCTAGATCTTGAGATTTTGGTTCTCAAAATGTGGTCCCCAGACTAGCAGCATAAACATCAGCTGGGAACGTGTTAGAAATGAAAATTCTCAGGCCCTACTCCAGGCCTGCTGAGTCAGAAACTTAGGATGGGGCCCAGAAATCTGTGTTTTAACAAGCTCTGTAGTTGATTCTGATGCATATAAGAGTTTGTGAACTACTGATGTAGCCTCATACTTCATTCAGAAGCCATTCTCTACATGTAAGCTCCAAAGATACAGGCTTTTGTCTTTTTTGGTCATATATATCCTGAGCACTAGAACAGGGCCTGCAACATTGTAAGCCTCAATAAGTTATTGTGGGATCAAACCATTAGATGGGAATTCTCTTATTTTCATACTAAGAAATCTGGAAACCTACCTGCATCTGTACCCATTTTCTTCCTTCCTTTTCCAACTAAGGCAATGTGCCACGTGCTATCAAAGGTTAGTGTTTCCATGTATGGATTGGATCTCTCCCTTCTTGCCTCCCAAGAGCTTTGCTTCTTTGGTTCACATCCTGTCTCCCTCAGTGTCTATCAGCCCTTCTCTGTTGGATCACTTCATTTAGTATACAGTCAGATAGCATAGCATTCTAGAACAACAAACTTGCCCTGGCTCATACCCCCTTTCAGTTACTATCCCATTTCCCTTCACCGCCATACCTCCTTGCCTCCCATTTCCTAACCCATTCTAATCTGATTTTCATTTCCACTCTTCAGTGGTGCTTAACAAAGTCAATGATTTTTAAAACATGTTTATTGAAATATAATTCACATACCACGAAAGTTACTGATTCAAAGTGTACAATTCAGTGGTTTTAGTATATTTAGAATTGTTTAACCATCACTATAAGATTTACTACATTTTTATCACCCTCAAAAGAAACCCCCTACCCATTATCAGTAATTCCCTACTCACCTCACTCTTAGGCTACCACTGCTCTACTGTTTCTATAGATTTGCAGTTCTGGGCTTTTCATATAGATGGAATCATACAATAAGTGGTCTTTTGTGACTGGGTTCTGTTACTTACTATAATGTTTTCAAGTTTCATCTATATTGTATTAATACTATACATGTATTGATACTTCATTCTTTTATGGCTGAATAATATTTCATTATATGAATATGAAGATACTGCTTTTTAGTTACCCGTAATTAGTTGATGAACATATAGTTGTTTCTGCTTTTTGGCTATTATGAATAATATTGTTACCAACATTCATGTACAAGTTTTTGTCTGAATGTATATTTTCATTTCTTTTGGATATATACCTATAAGTAGAATTGCAGGGCCACATAGTAACTTTATGTTTAATATTTTAAGGACTGCCAAAGCAGCTGCACCATTTTACATTCCCACCAGAAATATATGAGAGTTCCCAATTTTTCCACATAGTTGCCAACTCTTGTTTCATTACCTGTCTTTTTGATTATAGTCATCCAGTGGGTTCAAAATGGTATCTCATTGTGGTTTTGATTAGCATTTCTGTAATAACTGATGATGTTGAACATCTTTTCATGTGCTTATTGGCCAGTTGTATATCCTCTTTGGAGAAATACCTATTCAGATCCTTTGCCCATTTTAAAACTGGGTTGTCTTTTTATTATTAAGTTGTAAGAGTTCTTTATATATTCTGGATGCCAGCTTCTCATTAGATATATGATTTGCAAATATTTCTACTGTTCTGTGATTGTCTTTTCACTTTCTTAATTTATGGCATGAAAGTTTTTAATTTTGATTTATTTTAATTTAACTCTTTTTCTTTTGCTGCTTGTATTTTTGGTGTCATATTTAGGAAAGCCATTACCTAATCCAAGGTCATGAGGTTTTATTCCTGTGTTTTCTTTTAAGATTTTTATAGTTTTAGCTCTTATGTTTAGGTCTGTGATCCATTTTGAATAAATTTTTGTAGATGGTATAAGGAAAGAGGCTAATTTGATTACTTTGTGTGTGGATATCCAATTGTCCCAGCCCCATTTATAGAAAATACTATTTTTTCCCCATTGAATTGTCTTGGCACCCAGTCAGTGATGATTTATTTACGTTATTAACTTCAGTATCTAATTTTTCCCTTATATTTGACTTCTCAGTAGTATTGACACAGTTGACCATTCTCTCCTTCAAACATTCCACTCTCTTGATTCACCTTTTACTTATCTTGCTATTTCTTTTCAGTATTGACAGGTTCCTCATCTTCCACCAAGCTTCTCAGTGTTGGGTTTTCGGTTATTATGGCTATGTAACAAGTTAGCACAGAACTTAGTGGGGTAAAGCAATCATTTATTATGCTCATAGTTTCTTTGGGATAGGAATGAAGACGGGGCAAAGCAGGGTCAGCTTATCTCTGTTCCAGGATGTCTGGGGCCTCAGCTGGAAGACTCAGGCGGGGACTGGTATCATCTGAAGGCCTGTGCTGTTACGTGTCCAGCAGCTGATAATAGCTATTGACTGGGAGCCTCAGCTGACAGCCGCATGAACCTGTCCATGTCCCACGGGGAGGGGAGGGAGGAAAAGGAGAAAAGGGGAGGAGGAGTGAGGGAGAGAGGAGAGAAAGCCAAGGGGACGTCATGTGGTCTTTTACGACCAAACCTCAGAAGTTACACAGCGTCACTTTTGCCACTTTTTTTCATCAAAGTCTCATTCACATTCCAAAGAGTGGAAAACAGATTCTGCCTCGTCGTGTGGAATGGTAAGGTTCTTAAAGAGCATGTAGGACCAGAAATATTGCTGTGACCTTCTTTAGAAAAATAATCTGCCACAGTCTGTTCTGGCCACACAATTCACATCCTTCCCACATGCAAAAAAACACTCCCCGCTCCCCGCAAAGTCTCCCAGAGTTTCATCCCTTCATGGCACCAGGCTCACGCTTGAGGTTCAGGATCTCTGTGAGGTCAGGTCCAGGTGAGATTCCTTGGGTGTTATTTCTTGATGACAGCTCCTTGAATGTAGTTCCATTTGATTTGAAAACTTGGGGACTAAAGAGGTATATTATCTACCCCCTTCCCCACCGCTACCCAACATACAGTGGGTGTGTTGGGAAGGACTATTCCAAAGCGGGGAAGACAGGAGCCATATAGAAATCACTGGTCCATAGCAGTTCTCTTTCTGTGTTTTCTCTATGTGATCTATTCTATTTACATAGTTTTAAAAAAATATTTTTTTTGGCCACGCCTCGCGGCTCGTGGAATCTTAGTTCCCCATCTAGGGATGGAGCCCGTTGCCCCCTGCAGTGGAAGCGCAGAGTCCTAACCACGGGACCGCCAGGGAATTCCCCTCTATTTCCATAGTTGTAAATACTGTCCATACATTCATGACTTCCAAATTTCCTAACATCTCTGCACTCCACACTGAAATATATAATTAACCATTTGATACCTTCACTAGGATATCTCACAGATTTTCCCAACTTAACGTGGCTAAAATGAATTCTTATTTTCTACCTTACCCTTTCCTCCACAAATCTGACTTTCCTGGTTTCTCCATCTAGGTGAATGATGCCACCATTCACCTAATCGCTCAGATCAAAACCTCGGACTCAGGCTAATTCTCTTCTCTGTCTCACCTCTACATACAATAGTCAGCAAGTTCTATATTTTCTTTCTCCAAAATATAATCACTTCTTTTTTTAATCACATCTGGATTACAACAATCTCCTTATTGGTCACCGTCCTTCATTCTTGCTCCCTTCCAACTTCCTTTGACACAGCAGTCAAAGCAATATTTTAATTAATATCCCCCCTGCACTTTGAGTGAAAGATCCATATTTCTGGCCTGTTCCTGTTCCTCTGACCTATTCCTCACCACTTTCCCCCTTACCCACTATATTTCCATCTTCTCTGGGCTTCTTCCAGTTCCTTAAACATACCAAGCTCTCAGAAAGGGTCTGTACACATGCTGTTTTCTCTGTCTGGAATATTCCCTCCCAACTTGCCACCCCCACATATCTGAGTCTTTCTCATCCTTTAAGCTGTGGCATTCCTGACTATTCTAAGTAGGTCCTTCCCTTTAATACTCTGTATCCTATGTGTTTCCTTTATAAAACTTATCCCAGTTTTAAGTTATATCCTATTTGTTTACTTATTCATCATCTGTCCCTGTAACCAGATGGTAGGCCCGCCAGGTCAGGGGCCGTGTCTGTGTTATTCACCAGTATATACCCAGTGCCTAGGCAGAGAGCCTACCATATAATATGCTCTCAACAAATACGCATTGAATATTGTTTAAAGGTGTAATTTTGTTTTGAGACAATATGTTAATAAAGTAATTAGTAATAATTTAAAATGTGATGTTTCCTAATTCTTACTGAAATAGCCTTTTATTTTTGTCTTTTAGTAACTGCCCTTCCTTTCTGGCTGCTGCGTTAGCCAGAGCCACATCAGACGAAGTCCTTCAGAGCGATCTTTCTGCACATTATATTCCAAAGGAAACTGATGGCACAGAAGGGACTGTGGGTAAGTACTTTTCTGCATTATTTGTTTTAAAATACTGAATCTTCTCCTGTGTAGTGATCCACAGAAAATGTCTACAAAATACTGTATCTAATTATGTTTACCCACTGGTTGATTTTATAGTAGTAGCAAGAGAAAAAAATGCAAAAAAATTTTTTCAAACTAATCAGTAAAATAGGAAAAAAGAGGGAAAAAATACAGGCCTATTTTGAAACCATATGAAGGTAATTGGAGAAAGATTATTATAACAGTATGTTATCATAAATAATATCTAGATAAATGGAAACGGTAAATGAGGAATGTGAAGACAACAGAAAAGAAGAGCAAATGAAGGGAAGGAGAGTTTGAGCAAAACCAATCTTAAAATTTTGAAAAAAAAAATTTGGCTTGTCTTTAAGAAGTCAAGTAAAAAAATCAGATATACAAATGCAAGAAATCAGTTGTAACAGACTTCTTATTAATTATATTTAATTTTATATCTACCAATAAATAAATAGAGCGCTTTATGACAATTATGTAATGTGATTTAATTGCATGGATCATTAGTATATCTTCTTTCCAGGTAAATTATGAGGCTTTATTTATTAATGAAGGCATGTTTATTAATGTATTAGGCTTATACATATTTGACAGACTAAAAAAATACCAGTTTTTGTAAAAATTAGGGAATGGCTACTTAAAACTGTTGAGGAATTTTAATATTTCATTCTATTTGTTCTGTTTGAAGCATTTGCCTTTAAACGTGGTGCAGAAGGAGCAAAGCATATATTAATCAGTCAGGGCAGCTAGATTTCAGAGAATGTGAGGCAGACATAAAAATAAACATTCCTGTTTTTCCTTTCTCTCTATATAATTTTTGATAGAAAATTGACAAGGAAGGAATTCCTCTGCTTGTTTTTACTGAGAGTAATTGATTCACTTGGAACCAAATTGTTCCAGAGTCAAGTTGGATGGAATTCCTGCTACAAAGCACTGGTCTTTCCTCTCATACTGATGCATGAAGTAAAAGCCCTGTAATGAAAAGATGAGGGAGATTAAATTCTGTTTCACTGCAGCCAGGGTGACGGCTGACTCAGCTCCAGCTCAGTACAGTGACATTAACGACTGATGAGTAATTTACAGCTGTGAGGGGGTGGACTGCTGCTTTGGACAATTCTTTTTCGCACCCTTTTTTATTTTATTTTATTTTTCCATTTCAAGCAGCAATTATTTATATACTAATGTTCTTACACCACTTCCTGCAGAAGGAGAATACTTAACGTAGCAAGAGGGAAGTGTTGCCCTGTGTGCCTACTTTGGAAGAATTTTCTAAACCCATGTAAGATAGCAAAAGTGAAATTAAGGATTTTTCTCATGGTGGATATCATTGGTCATTTAGATTTTATATTTTTCCAAGAGATTACCCAGTAATGTCTCCATGCCATTGCAGTCATTCAGAATGATCTATTATAGTTCCAAATTATTTGCATGTCCTTAATCTATTTAACCCAAATCACTCAGTATGAACTGCACTGAGGATAATCTCTACAGGGCATATTGTGTTTAGCCATACATCCAAGTGGAAAATGAGCATACTGAAATAAGGCCTGCTGTCGTTGTCTTAAAGGCACTGAAGTCCGCACCGAAATGCCCTTCGACTCTCCTCTTAGGTGTTTCCAAAACAGACTTAAAGAAAATAAAAATCCTTACCTTAAAGTTCTTTTTATGTTTATGTCATCCCTAACAGAATGTCTGTGAAATAACCTTTCATTTCTGTTGGCAGACATAACTCCTGTCCAGACAACCTAAAATCAATTTAAAATATCCCAATGTAAAAATTAAAAACAAGAAGGTGAAAATGATCCTACTAATACAGAGGATATTAAAAGAATTATGAAAACTTTGTGTAAATAAATTTGAAAAGCTGGGTATTTTCTAGAAATATACAAGTTAACAAAACTTTACCTAAGAAGAAAGAGATTGAGAAGATTGTCAAAAAGGACAAAAGGAATATGTGATTCTACAGTGAACATTTTCAAACAAAGACAGATAATTCCATTGCTTTTTAAAATGAGTTATCCAATTGCACAGGGGAAGAAGGAAAATTTGCATAGCATAACACTGGTACCAAAACTTGCCTAAGACAAAACTAAAATAAGAAATGAGAGGTAAGTCTTAGTGATCAATGTAAAAAAATCTTAAGTGAAATATTTGTATATTGAATACAACAATTAATTCATTTGATGAGTATTTTATTGATACTCTCTAAGGGTGCCCAAAGAAGCAATTTATAAAATTCAATATTCATTCCTAATTTTAAAAATAGACAATAAAAAACTGGCATAACAGTGTAAAGCAATTATATTCTTATAAAGAGCTTAAAAAATAAAATAAAATATACTTAATAAAGTAGAACTAGATGGATACATCTTGGACACTGTAGGACAAAATTTGGCTCAAATCAAAAATCTAGCAGGTATGCTTGAAGTATACACTCAAGAATTTTTTAGTTGCAAATGACCGCTGGCTTCAGCAAAACAGAATTTACTGGCTACCCTTCAAGATAAGGGCTACACAGCTAGATTCAAGGCTTCCCATGATATCATAAAGACCTGGCATTTCTCCCACTCTCAGCTGCACTCTCTTTCATTTTTATTTTATTTTCAGGCTCCATGGGATGGCAGAATGACAGAGCTCCAGATCTTCATCTGCCCAGGTTCAAATCAAGCCGGAAAATAAGAGTAACTTTACTCAGTTGCTCTTACATAAATCACAGGGTTCACTGTAATCAGCCCAGCTTGGGTTATTTGCCTTTCCTGAACCAATAACTATGGCCAGAGGAATGTGTTTTCTAATTGGCTAGACCTGAATCACATTTTACCCCTAGATGCACATGGACTGGGAGTAGAGAAGGAAAAATGTTCTTGGTAGAAAGAGGAATGTTTGCTAGGTGGCAAATCACACATTAGAACAAAGTTCTGACTCAAAGTAGAAAATAAATAAAATAAAACAACTAGGAATAAATTCAGTAAGAATTAAGAAGGACCTATGTTAAAACCCTGTTGAGCAACATAAAAAGGATTTAATGAAACAATATAAATTGTTCCTGAATAGACTTGATATAAAAAAGTCAGTTTTTTCCCAAATAATTCTATAAATTCAATGTGATCCCAAACATAATGCCAACATATTTTCCCCTCAAACTTGGCAAAATAATTAGTTCATCTGGAAGAATAAACATGTCAAACTACCCAAGTGACATCTTTTAAAGTTAAGAATAATAGGAAAATTAGTCCTCCTTATATTAAAGCATGTTATAAAGTTATAGTAGTTTTTAAAGAATGGCACTATTGTAGGAACAGTTGTAGAGATCAGTGAAGCAGAATTAACAGCCGAGAAGCATACAAATATTTTAATATTTTAGTGGTTATTTAATTTATATATTTGCATATTCATTTATTCAGTCAACATGGTATGAGCTCCTGCTGTCTGCTAGGAACTGTACTATGACTAATCAAAGACAATTAAGACACAGTCTCTATCTGCAATCTAATTTGGGAAAAGTAGAGCATGGGTGGGAGTCAAATAGACCTAGGTATTACCTGTTTGTGAAATGTTCCAGAGACAGAATGTAGCAAATACTCAATAAATGTTATCCATTGTTTAAAAATGTGGTAAGAGCTATAATAGATGTTGTGAACAAAGACAGATCTAGTGATATTAGAGGAAGCTGGTATTGCTTCCCTTGACCAGTTTCATCTGTCTACACCAGGGCTGTCCAATAGATAGCACAGTGATGGAAATGTTCTTTATCTGCGTTGTCCAATGTGGTAGCCAGTGACCATATATAGTTACTGAGTACTTGAAATACAGCTAATGTGAGCAAAATACTGAATTTTAAATTTTATTTAATTTTAGTTAAAGTTAAATAGTCACATGTAGCTAGTAAGCTACCCTATTGGACAGTAGAAGTCTATATAGTAAGAGTAATATAAAAAGTAATAATCAAACCAAAGTATGACATAATGTTTTATATTATTATCTGGGAACTATCCTGATAGTATCAGTTATTGGTTTCACTCCACCCCATGCTCCCTCAAAGTTTCTGAATTCACTTATTGTTTTGCAGTCTTCTGTTGTGAGTGAGTCAAATGCACACTTACATGTAGGGTCTGGATTTGGGGGGGATATGCTGTTGCAGAGACAGGTGGGTTGGAGTGATACAAATAGGTAATTGCTGACTGGAAGAGACTGTCTCCGGCAACTTGTGCTTTAAACAAACAAAAAAATTGGAGTTGCTGAAAACAATCAAAATGTTGGGTTGTCTGTTGGCCTCCGTTTTTCCCGCTTATACACGCCTCCTCAGGTTGTGTTACTCTTTGAACTTCTTTTCTCTTTCAAAGGTACCCTTGGTTTTCAGTTATATAAAGATGTCAAAGGGGACAAAGTCACACACATGGTTTGCCACCCTGTACTATGCTAATGAGAAAAAGAAAAACAGCAAAAACCTTCAGACCAGATTTTTGAATATAGTCATTTCAAGAATTTTGAATAAGAAAACAGGTAAAGTTACAGATTAAGACAACAGCAGGGTAAAAAATTTAAAAATGAGAATCTAAGTTCCCAGGCCATTCTAGAACACATAGTCTCTCTTCTTTGAGATTTCTGCTCTAGATCGGAAGAGGCATGTGCAATGATTGCCCATCTGGCACACATTTTCTCAGGCTGTCAAGCTACATCTGATTCAGTAAAATAAAAAAAAAAATTTTTTTTTTTGAGAATTCTAAATTTTTTTACTTAGGATCTAGGGAGAACCTCTAAAATACTGGCCTGAGAAAACCTAATCCTCCCTTGGTTATTTCAACAGATGCAGTTTGAGTCGAGGACAACTTGAGTGGAGCTGATGTGAGATGCAATCTCTCCTGTACTGTTCAGTGTTGCTTGAAAGGCTTACGTATCTGTCCATCCACTGAGGGATGCAAGGGAGCCTCAGAAGCGAGCTAGTCGACTCCACTTAATGGGTCAAGTAGTAGACTTAATAGTCCAGGGTGAGGAATCCTCTGATTGCTATCACCTTTTTTCTATCTAGGGTTATACACATAGACAGGATGTGAGTATGTTTTCCTTAGAGATATATCAAACTTTTAGACTCATTTGTTAACCTCTTGGTTAAATTATTTAAGCTGTTGCCTGCAACTTTAATTTAAAAATACATCAAACAACAAAAATATATAATTTAGTTCTGAATTATGATCAGTTACAGCAAAGAAAAGTAAGGGAACTGTAGTGAGGTAAAGGAGGAGGTCAGAAAGAAAGAGAGAGACTAAGACCAAAGGTAATCAAAGTAAACTCTTCCTATTCCTGTAGTTTGTAAATAAATGATCTATTTTCATAAGCCTTTCATATTCTAATTAGCTGGATAACCACTGTTCATATTTCAGTCAGTCCAAGCATAGGGGGCTTGGGTCTTCAGACGATAACCTCAGCAACCAAACAAAAGTGCTCTGAACTAGACAGCGTGGCCAGAACACTTCACAGGCTGGAAGAACTCCAGCCTAGGAACAGATCCAGCCCTGCTCGGAGGTTTTCTCCTCCTGACATAAGGATATCTTAGTGGCAGCTGCTGGCTGATGATTTTCTACTAGATAGGTTGTCATTTTCTCTCTTCAGAAGGAACATTTCATCTCTCTTGAGAAGGAGGAATTTCTTCTGTTGAGGAGCTCGACTAAGGTGACCTACTTCTGTCTTTACCAAGCAGGCAAGTGAAAAGCAGTTTTACAAGGCTCTTCATTGCGGGTTTCTGTTTCTTTCACAGAAATTGAGACGGTGAAGTTGGCCCGTTCCGTCTTCAGCAAACTACACGAGATTTGCTGCAGCTGGGTGAAAGACTTCCCTCTCCGCAGGAGACCCCAGCTCTATTATGAGACCTCAATCCATGCCATCAAAAACATGCGCAGGAAAATGGAGGACAAACATGTCTGCATTCCTGACTTCAATATGCTCTTCAACCTAGAGGTAAAGGGCACTTCTGAAGTGTCAATGAGATTTGAAAAACAAAACAAAACAATACACCATCACGGACCTGTTTTCTAACAGAGAACTTCTAATATACTGTAATAATATCTCTGATAGGTTCAAATAGGACTAAGGGCAAAGTGGCACAAATTTGCTTCCATTAGACAAAAGGAAAGGAACTATTTATGTTATTTTGAATAGGTAATGCATTCACATGGCTCAGAATTGGGAAAATCCCTCTCTCATCGTTATCTCTCAGACACTTCAGATCCCCTCCACAGAGGCAAGCAAAGTTACCAGACCTTGTGTAACCTTCCAGAGACAGTCTGTAAACATACAAACAAAAAAGAAAGCTGTTATATCTCAATAAAGCTGTTTTTAAAAGGAAGCTATTTCTATAGTATAATCAAATGTTGTCACGTTCCCACATTACTGTGTTGCTGAAGCAACACAAAACACAAACATAAAAGAATAAATTTGAGACTAAGACAGTGTTCTGATTCCATGTGACTTTATTTTTTAAATCTTGGTTTTTGAGATAGGAAAGTAGCTGGAGTTACATGAATCTCTGTGACTGACAAATGGGATCATATGAGCCTTGTCAATTTAATAACCATTTTCCTGTTATCTTCCTCTTCTTTTTCTATTATGTTAATGCAAACAGAGGTAGGTTTGTTTCCTATGCCTGTCACTTGCCTCTTTTCTTCACTCAAGTCCATAACTTAAAAATTATAATGTAGTGATTTATACAAAGCACACTGTTTCCTTCATTTAGCAGCTAAATTTAAATCTTAGCTGATCGTCAAGGTCTGATAAGCAGTGATGGTGGGCTGCTAATTGGTGCTTATGTTACAAGATAGATCAG
Organism: Hippopotamus amphibius kiboko; assembly: GCF_030028045.1. Lineage (NCBI taxonomy): Eukaryota > Metazoa > Chordata > Mammalia > Artiodactyla > Hippopotamidae > Hippopotamus > Hippopotamus amphibius. The sequence continues at coordinate 25,414,207 of NC_080202.1, read as the reverse complement.
CTAATACCACGCCCATGCAAATGTAACCCCTAAAGCCGGTAGTGTGATAAAAAACAGTCCTTAAATTACTGCACCAGTGGAAGATTATACTCAGGTTTGAGGGCATCATTGCTGTTTGTTGACTTGGTTTTCATTTTGCCTCAAAAATCAACCTAAAGGCCTAACTCAGAAAGGAGCACTTTGCTACAGTGAGACAGACTTTGAGGGCATTTTGGCAACACATATTTAGAACCTCATAAATTTTCATACCCTTTGATTTGATCATTTCACTTTTAATTTTATATTATAAGGAAAAATAAATGCAGAACATTGTTACATATGTTTTGACATAAATGTTTTACAAATTTCAATAATAAAAAATTGGAAATGATGTAAGTCATATATAAGAAATGGTGACTAGGATATGCTCGTAAGATGTACAGTACATATCCATTTAAAATAAGTCTTTGAGTGATACTTAATGACTTGGGGGAAATGCTAATGATATGGCAAATAAAAAGCAGGATTTACATTTCATGTTCATTATGATTCTAATTTTATTTTATTAAAAATTTATATGTATAGAAAAAAGACTGGTTATCTTTAGATGGTGGGATTAGAGATATTTATTTCCTTCTGTACACTTCTTTATTAGTCCAAATAAACATGCATTATCTTTTTTTTAATTAATTTATTTCTATTTATTGGCTGCATTGGGTCTTCATTGCTGCACGCAGGCTTTCTGTAGTTATGGAGAGCAGGGGCTACTCTTCGCTGTAGTATGCAGATTTCTCATTTCGGTGGCTTCTCTTGTTGCGGAGCATGGGCTCTAGGTGCGCAGGCTTCAGCAGTTGTGGCACATGGGCTCAGTAGTTGTGGCTCGCAGGCTCTAGAGCGCAGGCTCAGTAGTTGTGGCTCACGGGCTTAGCTGCTTCTCGGCATGTGGGATCCTCCCAGACCAGGTATCGAACCCATGTCCCCAGCATTGGGCAGGCGGATTCTTAACCACTGTGCCACCAGGGAAGCCCACATTATCTTTTTTAAAAAATTGAAGTGTAGTTGATTTACAATGTTGTGTTAGTTTCTGGTGTACAGCAAGGTGATTCAGTTATTTATATATATCCTGAAGAATACATATGTATTCCTTTTCAGATTCTTTTCCTTTATGGCTTATTTCAGGGTATTGAATATAGTTCTCTGTGCTGTACAGTAGGACCTCGTTGTTTATTGGTTTTATATATTATAGTTTGTATCTGCTAGTCCCAACCTCCTAGTTTATTCCTCCCCCACATGCTTTCCCCTTTGGTAACCATAAATTTGTTTTCTGTCTGTTGAGTCTGTTTCTGTTTCGTAAATAAGTTCATTTGTGTCATATTTTAGATTCTACATAAGTGATATATGGTATTTGTCTTTCTCTGACTTACTTAGTATGATAATATCTAGGTCTATCCATGTTGCTGCAAATGGCATTATTTCATTCTTTTTTATGGCTGAGTAGTATTCCATCACACACACACACACACACACACACACACACACACACACACCAACACACAGGCATATACACACACATACCACATCTTCTTTATCTATTCATCAGTCGATGGACATTTAGGTTGCTTCCATAGACATACATTATCTTTGTAACAGGGAAGACATCAGTATTTTTTTTTTTAAAGAGATGTTATATTGTTTAAGAATCTCCTCACCAGTCTCACATTGTATAAAGTTATATTCTCATGACCACATAAAGCTATTATTGGCCCCTTCTTTGTGATGATCCCATATCAGCATACTCATCATTTAAAAACTGCTTGGATATGCTGTTTTTCAATTTTATCCTTATCCTGCCAACTGAATTGTTTAAAATGAGTATATTTTTTAAAATTTTACTGCTATTTATTTATTTTAAATAAAAATTTTTTATTGAGATATATTGATTTACAATATTAGCTTCAGGTGTACAATATAGTGATTAAAATTTTTTATAGATTATAGTCCATTTAAAGTTATTATAAAATATTGGCTGTATTGCCTGTGCTGTACATAATATCCTTGTAGCTTATTTTTTTCTATGCATAGTCGTTTGTGTCTCTTAATCCCCTACCCTTACATTGCCCTCCTCTCTCCATTGGTAATCACTAGATTGCTCTCTGTATCTGTGAACCTGTTTCCATTTTGTTATATTCATTTGTTTTATTTTTTAGATTCCACATATAAATGATAACATACAGTATTTGTCTTTCTCTGTCTGACTTGTTTTACTAAGCATAATACCCTCCAAGTCTATCCATGTTGTTGCAAATGGCAAAATTTCATTCCTTTTCATAGCTGAGTACTGTTGCATTGGGTGTGTGTGTGTGTGTGTGTGTGTGTGTGTATGTATGTACATACACACCACATCTCTTTATCCATTTTTTAAAAATTGAAGTATAGTTGATTTATAATATATTAGTTTCAAGTGTACAGTATAGTGATTCAGTATTTTTACAGATTATATTCCATTAAAAGTTACTATAAGATAATGGCTATAATTCCCTGTGCTATACAATATATCCTTATTGCTTATTTATTTTATACATGGTAGTTTACATCTTTTAATCCTGTACCCCTATCTCCCCCCTCCCCCCTTCCCACTGGTAACCACTAGTTTGTTTTCTATATCTGTGAGTCTGTTTCTGTTTTGTTACATATATTCATTTGTTTTATTTTTTAGATTGTACATGTAAGTGATATCATACAGTATTTGTCTTTCCCTGTCTGACTAATTTCACTAAACATAATATTCTCTAGGTCCATCCATGTTGCTGCAAATGGCAGAATTTCTTTTTTATGGCTGAGTAATATATATATCTCATATCTTCTTTATCCACTCATCTGTTTATGGACACTTGGGCTGTTTCCATATCTTGGCAATTATAAATAGTGCTGCTATGAACATTGGGGTGCATGTATATTTTTGAATTAGTTTTTGTCTTTTTTCTGGATACATACCCAGGAGTGGGCTTGCTGGATCACATGGTAGTTCTATTTTTAGTTTTTTGCGGAAACTCCATGCTGTTCTCCATAGTGTTCTTCCGTACCAATTTACATTCCCATCAACGGTGTACATGGGTTCCCTTTTCTCTATATTCTCTCCAACATTCGTTGTGTTCTTCCTGATGATGGCCATTCTGATAGGTATGAGGTGATATCTCATTGTTCTTTTGATTTGAATTTCTCTAATAATTAGCGATGTTGAGTGTCTTTTCATTTGCCTGTTAGTCATCTGTATATCTTTGGAAAAATGTCTATTCAGGTCTTCTGCCCATTTTTTTGATTGGGTTTTTTTGTTATTGAATTGTATGAACTATTTATATATATATTTCGGATATTAACCCCTTGTCAAAAAATGAGTACTTCTTTAGTACAATGTAGAAATTCTACACGTCAGGACGTTTTTTTCTAAAGAGTTCTGTTTATCACTGTCATCGTCAGTGGCATTACAGATGGTCTGATTATTATGCTGAATTCACTAGTTGTAACGATCTGTATTAGATGCAGGTTTCATAATATTAGGTTGTACCATTACTCTATGGACATTTATATTTGGTACTTTTGTAAATGTAGTATTTCCTTTAAAAAGAACTTTTTCAAAGCACAAATAGACCTGTTGTTTTAGTATATTTTAGTAGTCCCTCCAAATCCCTATAAGATATCAACTCAGACTACCTAATAGATGAAAAAACAAGCACAAGAAAATTATATGCTTTACTTTGTATGTTTTGTTTACTTTGAATGACAGGGCCTGGACTCAACTGAACTGTCCAAGAGCCCAAGGAAGAAGTCAAAGCTTCCAAATGAAAATCATTACAGTGTTGCCTAAAAGGAGCCCAGGACTCAGTGAGAGTTCAGTGAGTTACAGATCTCCTAAGTGAGCTAGAACTGAGATTTAAACACTTGAGTTGAAGAGAAAGAAAAAACTAAGTATTTAAATGAGTTCAGCGTAATCTTGTGATTCGGCTTCCGTTGTCAAGGCAAGGCCATAGGGCTTTGAACGGTGGGTGAGCAAGGAAATGTGAAGCTACATCTTGAATCAGGGGATAAGGTAAAGGCATGTAGACACCTGACGTAGTTCAAGTTTGGGTAACCAGCTTAGAGACTGTGTTATTTATGGTGAGAAGACAGTGTGACTGTGAGTGATTTATGAAAGCATATTGCAGTTTAGAAGTATGTGTGTACTTTCACCATCTCTGTGTATTTTAAACAATCTAACATAATTGGCCTTGTGTTTGGAAAGCCAGCGACTTCCTATTGTTCTCAGTTTCTAATTTTATTATTAAAGTACTTAATCATTTTGACAAAAATCCTCAATCCAGAACAGCCTCTACTCAATTCCTCCTCATACCTTCTCTTTCCTCCCCCTCGCCACAACTTGTAACAGCAACTTCTTGTAACAGCAACTTCGAAGCAAATGTATGTAGGTGGTTTCCATGGTACAAGACAACAGCTTTCACTGTGAGAGAGGGCACTTCAGCCTGAGCTAATTGGGCATGATGTGTTCCAGTGTTCTGGTGTGTAAACACAGATGCCCTAGTATTGCAGGTACTTTAGCAGTTGAGCAGGCACATCAGAAGAGGGAAACATTTAGTCTCATTATCTGGGTGACAAAGCAGTGGAGGAGGCTGGGCAGCAGGGCAGGGGACTGGCTCACTTGAGTCATGCTGTACCTCACTCAACTGTTTCTCTGCTTCTCTTGACAGGACCAGGAAGAACAAGCTTACTTTGCAGTGTTTGATGGCCACGGGGGAGTGGATGCCGCCATCTATGCCTCCATCCACCTGCACGTTAACTTAGTCCGCCAGGAGATGTTCCCCCACGATCCCGCTGAGGCCCTGTGCCGGGCCTTCCGGGTCACCGACGAGCGGTTTGTACAGAAAGCGGCCCGGGAGGTATGCCGTTTTCATACAGATCCCAGCCGCGAGGCGCTAGCTGAGCTCTACTTGGTCTGTGGTTAAAGGGCTGTTTTGGATTTTCTCTTCTGTGGTAGACATTGTTTAAAGCTCTCTTCCAAACTATGTTCCTGACCCACAATATTGGATTCTGTTGTATTTCTAATTCCCTCTTTAGGAATAGATTTAGTGGGGGTGCTATGATCTCCCAAGCTGTAATTTTCTAGAAAGCCAGTCCATTGCTGGATTTGGCAGGTGAGTTTTATCTTATTCACCACTGCCTGTCAGGTTCATGCCAGGACCATCTCTTTAAGCAGACTTTTGCTGACGAAATCTGGATATGGTGATTAAGACAATCGTTTAAAAAAGAAACAGAAGCTGGGACTCCTCCATACATTTGGTTCTAAATGGGTTGGCAGTGGTTTGCTGTGTCTCTTGAGGAAATTTTCGCTTGGCGAGAGTGAATCCTTAGATGATCCTTGAACTGATTTTCTCTTAACAGGAAGAAAAGTCAGAGCTCATGTCCTCATTTAAGGTTAATCAGACCTAAGGTTTTACTCTGAATGAATGACAGGGGCTCTAAATTAAGATCTAAAAGTAAAAACATTAATCTAATTATCATTCTGGGCACTGGTACATAATTAACTACAGGACTTTATATTCATTTCCAACTAGGGACCAACAGAAAGAGAATACTTTTTAATTTAAAAAAGTAATTGCAGAATTATATACACACAGAAAATAAGACTCCTGCCCGATGACTTAAACATTAACTCTTTTTAAAATGGACTTGGAGAGAACAGGGTACTCATTTAATCCTTTTCTTCGATCTCATAGTTATGCTGCACAGCAGTGGGGTTTGGAGCTAATGAAGCAATGATTCGGAACCACTTGGTGTTAAGCAAGGGCAGTGTTCCGTATCTGCCCACCTGCACCCCAGGTTTAGATTAACATGCAATCCAACAAGAGTAACCACTAAGGTCTGCGAACAGAGGTGGGGCTAGAAAACAGAATATAGTTGTTGACCTCAGACTTTGGCAGTCTCTGGAGGGCCAGCACTGCTTGGCTCTGCCGGCCTTGGAGCTGCCAGCTGTCATCATTCTGACTGAGGACAAGGCCTGGCCCTTGAGAGGTGATCTGTATATCAACGTGAAACTAAGAGAATCACCTAGTCTCCTTCATCCTCTGTTCTGTCCCTTTTCCTGTGTCCTCAAAATCATGGCTTTTTTTTCTGACCATGTTCACCTCATTTTGCTTTGCCAGTGATCCTAGTGTCTCTTGGTCTTGCCAACAGATCTCTTGAATAATTTAGGTTCATCTCAGCAGTTACTTCTCTCCTTCTTGTGTTTCCATGTGCTGCTAACTCCTGGGAAGAAAGCAGCTATTCCTGTTGTGCAGCAGCCCCTGCCTCCTGTGCTCTCTGGGGCATATGCACTGAAGTGTCTTTATCATGTGTTCCAGGGGGCTGAGTTTTTGAACATTCTGTGTGGGAAGACACTTTATTGGTGTGTGAGGATTTATAACAAACTTTCCCCATATAGGGAAAAGGAGTTGTTTCCTCATTGGATACAAGGGGACTTCTACCACCCTTGACGCATTGGTTCTAATTTAGGCCAAGCCCTTAGTAACAGAAAGTCTTGCTCGTTTGGTGGTGACTCATGTCAAATGGAGATGTCATTTTAGGATAGTAGTATCAAGAGCACTCAGTACAGTGGTCCTCAGCTATTGTGATGAAATCCCTGGCTGTTTTTTTATGCAATGTTCCAAAAGCAAAGGCCTCTATAATTATTATAGGAGATTTTTTATTTTTGTTTTTTAAAGGCAGAAGCAACTTAGCACTGCAGGGAATGTATGTTACCTGGCTCCTATTTTAATATCCAAAGTATGGAAGCATTTGTCGTGTATCAGCCAGATGCTTTGTATGCTATTTTGTAAAGTTAGGACTCTCCCGGTGAACACACAGTAGGTCAGTAACAAAACAGAGACCAGAATATGGAAATCTTTACTCTAAGGGTTGATACAGTGGCTTAGCACTACACTAGAAGGAGAAAATTTTAGTTCTGATCAGTTACCTGCCCTTCAGCAGGTCACATAACCTGCCATAGTACCTGTGTATAAAGTGGAATTGATCATTGACTCTGCCTTGCACATCACAGATAAAATGGACCCATATGTGTGTGTGCATATATACATACACACAAGCACATAAGAACACACTGAGAAACAGGAACTGCTAGTTGTGAAATCGAGTTATCAGTAGTCTAGCTTCCAACTGAAAAGCCTGTATTAGCTATAAATTGCTCCTCAGTGAGAATTTGATGTCTGCTTATTTATACGGACTCTTATTTAAATTACTTTCAGAGCTTAAGATGTGGGACCACAGGAGTGGTGACTTTTATCAGAGGCAACATGCTACATGTGGCCTGGGTAGGCGATTCCCAGGTTATGCTTGTGAGAAAGGGCCAAGCTGTTGAACTAATGAAGCCACACAAACCGGACAGAGAGGTAAGTATGGTCTGTTCGGTTAGGGCACATGCCACAAAGGCAGTTTTCTGGTTATTAATTTTCACTTATTATTATAATTATCACCATTATCTCAGCAACCATGCCCACCTTCCAAAGGAAAAATAAAGAGAACCCTTTCCAGGAAGCTGATGAGTTTTTTTATCTGTTGTTTACTGTTATGGTAGATGAATAAATCTTGAATCCAATTATTTGCTTCTTTCTATTGCATGGCGGTGTAGGATGAAAAGCAGCGAATTGAGGCCCTTGGAGGTTGTGTAGTCTGGTTTGGTGCCTGGAGGGTGAATGGAAGTCTGTCGGTCTCCAGAGCTATTGGTAGGAAAAACCAATTAATTTTTGCTTCTCCTAACTGTCCTTTTCCAGAATACTGTCTTATATTAGTCTGATACAACAAGGGAAGCTGAAGTAATAACATATTTTCAGAGTGCTTATTATTGTTTAAAATAGCATTTGGATAATGCCTCTTTTAATTATTTAACCTACTCATTTATATAAATTCCATTCTTAAAAGGGGAACTATATTAAGAAATGCAGAACTTACTAGTTTCTTTTTTTTAATGGGAGCCTTTAATCTTTGGCACACAAATCTGCTTAAAACCACAGTGATCCTCATTTTTCATTCCATTTTGGGTCATATTTAGCTTAAATCAGTATTTTCCAGAAAATGGAAGTCCCCCCCGCCCATATTTTACGTTGCTTATATCTTTAATTTTTTCAATGAATTCTAAAATGACGCAAATAATGTGCTTTTTAGAGGAAAACAATTTTTACTATATTAAAATCAGAAAATGAATTTTACTGTATGTGGAATGTAGTAATTTGTCTGATAATCCTGGGATATCAGAAAATCTGCTTCCCTGGGACCTAAATTCTTTAAAAGAAGGGGAAAGTCAACAAAACTCTTTGCCTAAAATTTGGAGAGTAAACAGCTAAGTTGATTGGACAAAATGCAAAGGTGTAGTTCCAAGCATTGGGCTGTAGTCCTGTTTCTGTCTGTTTCACTTTTGCACCTGGGTCTATTGCTTTAGGCTTCATGGCTTAGCTTTACTTTCTGTTTTTTTTTAAAAAAGAACAAATCAATGTGTGTGTCTATATGGGTGATATGCAGTTCTTAGTCACTGCCTCCTGAATGAAGTAGTTTGACATCAACATAACATGGATAAATGGAATTGACGTCCAATCCCCCAATTTTGCTTATCATTACCAAAAAAACTCCAGAACATTAACAAAAATCTCAAAGGACTGATTCAGTTTTGCCACTGATGTGATTTCCCTCCCACTCTTTGGGAAGGTGCTGGCAAGCTGTGAAGTGGCCCAAATGTGAGCAGCAGAAGGCTGAGAGAGAAAGAGGAAGCTCAAAGATTCTGCAAATACCTCTTGAAAAACTGAGAACTGGCTTTACCTTAGACTGAGGGAGTTATTAGGAACTCTGGAATAAGGGCAAAAGGGGGAAATTTCTGACTTCTAAAACACACCCTCATATAGAATTATTTTTGACAACTCCAATCAAAGACCACTTCTCTTGATCTTACTGTCTTTGTCAGAGTACTGAGAGGTAACTTTAATGCTTGTTATAGAACCAGCTTTACTAGAGAATACTTGCCATTTCTTGCTTCTAAAAATATAAAAAAGCAGGGAAAGAATGTCCTTGAGTAGGTGACAATCTAAGAGAAAACAAGGCTGACTTCAGAGAAGAAGTGACTTCTGGGTGGACGTGGAGGACAGCACGTAGAGAAGGACATCCCACGTATGGGGAGTACAAACACGTGGGCATCTCAACGGGCATGTCTGGTTTTAGGAGCAGTGACAAGTGCAGGAGGCCGGGGCAAAGGGTGGGGGTGGGAAGAGAGAAGTGTTGGCACCAGAGTGTGAAGGGGCTTAAATGCCAGGCTTAAGTGTCTGAACTTTGCCGGGTGAATAAGCGGAGGGCCCACATGGTCAGGTTTGTATTTCTAAATATTTGTAATGATTATGGAAGACAAACCAGGGTCGAAAGCCTGGATGAGAGATCATTCAGGAGGCTGTTGATACAGTTTGTTTCAGAGACGAGGACAGATAGAAAAGGGATACAGAGGAGGGTACAAATTGATGAGACAGAAATGACAGTTTGTGGGGGAAGAGGAAAGTTAACTTCCAGGTTTCTGACTTGTGTGACTGAGATGATAAAACATTTGTAATAAAGCAGCAGCAGTTTGGGAATGGGGAGGAGGGCAGATAATGAGTTCATTTTGGACATATTTTATATTCTAGGTGCCTATGGGATGTCTTGGAAGTGATAATTTATATGCAGCTGGAAATACAGATCTGGAGCTTAGCAGAGTTCTGAGTTGGAGATAGACGTTTGGGAATTCATCCTATTTTGGCAATCACATTAGCAACCTGTGAAGTGATATTATAGTAGTTGAAACTACAGGAATGGATGACATTGCCCAGGAATATGTAGTGTGAAGAGAGTGCAAGGATTAGACTCGCTACTTATGGTAGAATAACATGGCCATGCTCTCTGGGTTTGTATCCTGGCTTTGCAACTTTACCAGCTGTGGGCCTTGGGAAATTTACTGAACTTCTCTGTATCTATTTGTTCCTTTGTAAAGAAGATTAGTAACAGTACCTAACTCATAGGGTTTTTGTATTAAATGGTATAATACACACACCACACTTAGAATCCTGACTGGCACAGTCGTAGCACACAGTGATCTTTGGTGCTATTTTAAGTGACGGAACCAGTGAAAAAAATCAGGAGGGGGTCAGAGACATAGAAATGGGGTATCAGAGATGCTGGGGAAGGGAGTTTCCAGGAGTATGTAGTCAACAGGGTCAAGCAGAGATCAAGTGAGAGAGGTCAAGTTACAGAATTCTGAAAACAGAAAATGGTGTGGATATAGATGAATTGCTAGTTTTTTGTTTTGTTTTGCTTTTTTTTAATTGGGAGGAGGAATTGAGGGAATTCAAGCCTGGTAAACTTAAGTTTCTCTGAAGTAGGAAATAAGGCCATCTACTAAAATCTTAATTTAATTGGTTGAAGAATGTGAGAAAGATTTGGAAAGCTCATGGAATAAAATAGGGGGCTAAATAAGGACAAGAAAAAGGACTCCTGAGAAGAGTTCAACTCTACTTAGAAAATAAATGACACTTAACATTTTAAAAATAAAACTCTTTTCAACTGTTTCTCCCCATGAGCCCTTCAGATTTATGATCCAAAGTTGACAAGAGGCATGGTATGTTTTCTAGCATATGGAGAGAGGAGGCTGACGACGACAAGAGGATGCTGCCATTTCTGCCATGAAATGGATAATCATGCCCTCCTACCAAATTTGGGGGCGAAATGTCATGAATTTGACATCCAACAGTAGAGCAGGTGAAAAGCCAGAATTTTGGCAGCATTTTCCCTGCAAATCTTTGTATGTTCTGTTCCAAACTAACAGTTGCAGTAGCCTTTTAATTGAAGCACTAAAACAAGATTTTTGGGAACAGTATGACTCAGATCACATTTATTTTTAGAGCTGGAATTCAGAAAATAATGATGATAATAATACAGTCAGGTGGAATGGGGGACGGAGAAATTTATGAAAGTGAATTATTGGTGGACAATCCCCATGATTGGGAGTTTTAATTAGCTTTAACAGGCTATTGGGAGGTGTCATAGTATAGAAGTGAAGTTGACAAAATCAAAACCATACTTGAGGAAGATGGTTCTGGCTACTGTATGAAAAAGACTAGTTTCTTACCTTGTAGATAAACTAACCCAGGTAATTAAATACTAAGTAAGTATCTGTTGTTCAGGGTGTCCCATCATGCAGCCTTCTGGATAGGGCATGCGGCCCACAGTGGTTCTAGCAGAGTTATCCATAGGGTTCCACTGAGCTTTTAGGGCCTATTTGAAGATTAAATAGGGATGTGGAATAATGGAAGAGAACTTTACTTGGGTAGGAGAGAGCCTGTAACAGATACCAAAAACAGTGACAATATGGCCATATCGTTTAAGTAAGTATACTTAACTTCATTTTATCTTCCCCTAGTCAAATAGTTCAGTTTCAGTACAATAAAAAGCACAGTAACTGAAAAGGGTTTATAAGTAACAAGTGCTAAGATCCAGATCCAGGCAGTCTGACTCCAGTGCTTACATCCTTAACCACTAAGCTATACGCTACTACTTTAAGAATGATAAAGCACTTTGTTAAAAAAAAAAAAAAATTTGAACTACTGTTTGCCAATGAATTATGATACCCTAATCTAGCAACTGTTGCTCAATATTCCATGTCTTTTATGTAAAGAAGTCAGTGAGTATCCCTTGTAGGGATGTTATTTGGTTACCCAATAGGCGAAGGACCTGTTTGCTAAGGCTCTCTTCAAGTACTAAAGGAAAACAACTTATATAAACAAGCAAGGGATCTGGAAGTGCTCTGGATCTGACAGTTCCAAAGCGCATTGTAGATGATCAATTATCTCAGTAATCTGGTGACAGAAATCTACCTTAGTTGGGCCCGAGGTCTCCAGTCTGTTGCCACTCCAAGTACCCCAATATTCAACTACAGATTACACCCTGACAGTTGCCTCTGTGTCTTTGCTAATACTGTTCCCTCATGAGGGCCCTTCTCTGTTTAGGACATTTGAGCTGGCCATAAATATTCTTACATGCACAATAACCCCAAATCTGACCTATTTTCTAATTCCCACAGGAGATGCTGAACATAAGCCATATATCTGTGGGGATGCAGATTCTGCCTCTACTGTTTTGGATGGAACTGAAGACTACCTCATTCTGGCCTGCGATGGCTTCTATGACACCGTGAACCCTGACGAGGCAGTGAAAGTTGTGTCTGACCACTTGAAGGAGAATAACGGAGACAGCAGCATGGTTGCCCACAAATTAGTGGCATCGGCTCGTGATGCTGGGTCAAGTGATAACATCACTGTTATTGTGGTATTCCTGAGGGACATGAACAAAGCTGTAAATGTTAGTGAGGAATCAGATTGGACAGAGAACTCTTTTCAAGGAGGGCAAGAAGATGGTGGGGATGATAAGGAGAATCATGGAGAGTGCAAACGCCCTTGGCCTCAGCACCAGTGCTCAGCACCAGCCGATCTAGGCTATGATGGGCGTGTGGATTCATTCACTGATAGAACTAGCCTGAGCCCAGGGTCCCAAATCAACGTGCTGGAAGACCCAGGCTACCTAGATCTCACACAAATAGAAGCAAGCAAACCTCAAGGTGCCCAGTTTTTGCCACCAGTTGAGATGTTTGGTCCTGGTGCACCAAAGAAAGCAAATCTTATTAATGAGCTAATAATGGAGAAAAAATCAGTTCAATCATCATTGCCTGAACGGAGTGGTGCTGGAGAGTTTCCCTCTTTTAATTTGGGTTCAACAGGGCAGCAGATATGCAGAATGGAGAGCTTTTCTCCTGTTTGTTCTAGGTTGGAAAAGGAACAGTTCAAATTCCTGGGAAAGAGAGTTTCTAGATTGTCTCATTTACACTACCACTACTCAAAGAGGCGGCACGGATTCAGGTTTAATCCAAAGTTTTATTCTTTTCTCTCTGCTCGAGAACCTTCCCACAAAACAGGCACTAGCCTGTCCTCACTTATTCAAAGTGGGAAAAAAAATAGGATGTTAAGAAGTTCTCTGCCATGGAGGCCAAATAGTTGGAAAGGATACAGTGAAAACATGATGAGGAAGCTCAAAAAGAGTAATGATATTCCATACCCAGATCTTCCCTGGAGCTTTAAAATATAACTTTCTCTCTAAAGTAGCCTAGCTAGCTCTCCCACAATAAAAGTATCACCACCAGAGTAGAAACAAGGTAGACATTTCTGAAATATGTGCTTCATTATGATGAGCCATGGAGGGCTCAACTCTTAAGTGTAAATAGATCTCTAGGAAACTCACTACAGTGTTTTCAATCTAATAAAAGAGTATTGGCGGTTTCACTAGCAAAATTATACAACTGGTCCCTGTGATGTGTCTCTGTACCTACATACAACCCCCACCCCATGACCTCTTCACATCACTAGTGGAAGCTTGTGAGTTATTTTCAGTCAGGATATATAGTGTTGAAATCTCGATGCAGGTGAAATCTGGTCTGATGTGCCTAATATATCTCTGTAAAACTTAATGCAGAATTAGCTCTAGTTGGGGAATGTTCCTCAAAAGACTGGGGACTGTGAGGGAAAACCCCTCCCCTTTTTTCGGTAGGTAAAAGACTAAAAGCCATATGGGTTTTAACTGGTAACATGAAAGTAGAAAACTAGTGTAAAAATGTCATATTCTCAGACTTGAGATGGTATACAGTCAAACAGATTCGCTCATTTTTTCCTGTAACATAAAAGAATAACAATGAAAATTTTTTGAATTAAAATGTATTTCCTAGGGCTGTAGCTATTTGGGAGTTTCATAACCTGTTATGGTGCTTTTGACGGAATTATTATTATTTTTTGGAAGACCGCTGTCAATTGGTTTTAACCTATGACATGTTTTTCATTGTACCTTCATCTCAGGAATAAAACTAGTTTAATGGAGATGATTTCAGGTACAAATATACTAGAATCAAGCTGCCATTTTAAAAGAAAATCACATAGTATTTCTACTTTTTCTGCCTTTTTTTTTTTTTTAAGGTTCACTGACAGCAAAGGTCTATACTACAATAAAATAAAAAATGGTTTCGGAGAATGAAAAATACTAGATTTAACTTCTCTAAAACTGTTTCCCCCAAGGGAATGAAATAATTGGTGTGGAAGAGGTTGAAAGTACTGCCTAAAGTGAGCCCAGAGGCCAAGGGCAAGGAGGATGCAGATGACTACAGCTGAGGTCTGTTTAGTTGTAAATTTGAGTCCTGCAGCTTCAGACCAGAGAGATAGGACACGTGTTTCTCATTTCAATATTTAATTTGATATTCTGAAATTGTCCGCTTTTTGCCATTTCTGCAGTTTCAAGTCAGAACCATATCTGTAACTAGAGGCAGCAAATAAACTAATACTCAGATTCATTCAGTGAAGCAGCCTGATTCTGAGAATCATGAATGTCTCCACGTGACATTCGACCCTCCCGGAGTCGAGCGTGGAGCAGCCACGCCCACGCTCAGGAGCCGCGCGCTGCAGGGCTCACTCCCCGGTACTGCTGGTAGGCACCGAGTGCTCTTGCCGAGAAATGTCCACTGACCAATCCTGTTTTCATATAATGCTAGTACAAGTACTTTATGTTGCCCAGATTCATAATCAAGAACTAAGATTCCTGGATTTTAAAAACATAGAGGATTGTAGCATATTTGGGGGTAGCAGTGTAGCTATATCAAATAAATAAAAACATTCACTTTAACAACACTGTTAATCTAAGATTTTATTTTTAAAATTTGGATGTAAGTAGAGATTTTCAGTATTTGTTTTCCCTTATTTTGAACCCATCTCTTCTTTTCTCAAGTCTTGTGACACATGGCTGAAAAGGAGGGAGTACCTATGGCTCCAACCATAGTCCTGATGCTTTACCCCCATACATGGACCTCCTCACATCTGTCATTTTCAGAAGCCTAGATCTTGTTAACAACCCATCAGGTGCAGTGTCAGTTTCAAATCAAATTATCTAAGGAAACAAGAAAACATGGAGCAGAACATTGGTATATATTATAGTCTAAAGCACTTAGCTAAGTTAAAAATTTTTTAAAGATTTTTCTATAGTTGTCTATTGCTAATGATTTTGATCAAAATAAAGAAGGTGAAAGGAAGGAAAGTACAAGTGACAGGTTTGTTCAGTGGGGAAAAAATGGTCAGATGAAATTGGGACTAACAGACCACATCTTTAAGGGTCTGAATTTTGTAGGTGTTAACTACATAAGCGGTGTTAACTCCATTTCTCATACTAGTAGCCCTCTAGAAAACAAAGCAAAGTAGTTCTAGCGTGGTCACGTTATAAGCCAATATTGTAAAAAATAGCAACTATTCATTTGTTCACAACATGCGTATTTATAGAGTAGTTAGGTACCACTTGTAAGGTAAGTCCTTTAAAATTCTATAATACATATTAAAGTAGTGGTTATCGGTCTGATGTATGCTGCTCTTGGTTCTATAAACTAGATAAAAAGCAGTGCTTTGTGACATGCAGTGTTATAGCTTAATGCCACTGGTGATAGAAAGTAGTTCCCTTCAGTTCAAATCCTGTGCCCTTATTTGCTGCTTGCTGACGTAAGCAATAAGTACCCCTCTAACTAATGGTATCTACACATTTCTGTAACTTGTATTTAATTAATGATGGTGTATCTGGTGATTGTAAAAATATTAGACAGATATAAAAGTATATAATATATATTAACTGTTAATGCTGAGATAGAGTCTGTGAATTATGTGTTTTGTACCTTTATTCATTGTGTAAAATTTAGTGATGGTGGAAATTCTACACTCAATCCTTAAGAGTGGCAGTATCCCTTTTACAGTTTAACATGATCTGCATCAATTTATTTGCTTGCTAAAGTTTTGTTAGAATAGGAAATAGTAAAACAAATATAAAAAGGAAAGTGTAGTACTGGTTAGGGAAACAGACTTCAAGTCACTAACTGAAGTCAATACAAACTCCTTGTACATTCACTGTGAGTTTCAAAGGGAATCAGTCCCTAATTTAAAGGTTTCCTTTGTTCACTTTCTGGATGTGTACTTTTGAAGGATATCTGAGGTTAAGCAACGTTACAGCACCAAACACTGGGGCTATTAATCCCATTTAGGTCTGTACTGAAGAGGATGGTGGAAATACATGTATATATCTTTTCTTTACCTAGAAGTGCCATCCATTGTCCTTGAACTAATATAAAGTTACTGTTGCATTTAATTTAACTAGGAGGATCCTCGAAAGTAACACCTTTTCCAAGGACAATGTCAACAGTGTCAGTGTCAACACTGAGTCTGACCACATTTATAGTGGTACAATGTCCACATGGTGGTATAGTGTCACACTGCATCTTCATGACAACCACACTCCTTTGTTGGAACACTGTGCCGGTAAGAAGCGCAACATCCAATGGGCAGATGAAATGATGCATAAAGAAGTTAAGTGTTTACAGATAAAACTGCTGTGGTTCAAGTACTTCCTTCCCCAACAAAGGCTTGCCGAGGCTTTGTGAGAAAGTGATCTAAATTATTATTTTAATGTTTAAACATAATTTGTACACTCAGTGATCATTTGCACCGAAGCAAGGCCATAAAAGGGGATACTACAGTTCTGGTTATATCATAACTTAGGAGAATTATTCTTTGGATCATAAATTAGAAAAAGAGAGAACATACTTTTTTTCACCTTTTAAAATCATGTGATGCTAAAGGACAAATACCCACTCTTCTGTTCTGCCCTGTGAATAGCTTAAAATTTTTTTTCCAAAACAAGATAACTGCCAGTATTATAATATGACTATTTCCCAGAGAAATGGTGGTGTTGAAAAATAATCGTTACTTCCTCTAGCAGCATTTTATCTTCTATTTCAAAGACTATTTACTAATTAGAAAATATGAAATAAGATAGGGAACTCCAGACTGACACAGCAGTTGTTCTGGAAAAGGAAAATACTCTAAAATAAACTTTGATGTATTAAATAATCTACAGATACATCATTGTTAACTCTTACTCTAGGTGCTCTTTGGTGAGAGACAAGGCTTTTGTTCTCTTGTTCGTGACATTTCTCTGCAAAGAATTCTCTATGGAGTGGAGCAAATGAAGTGAATCATTTCTTACCAAGCAAATTTATCAATTTATAAACCTTCTCTACAGCTCACTTTTGAGTTCAGTTGTAATCTTGAGTGATCCTTCATGTTTTATTTATTAAAACTGTTCATTCAGGTAAGAAGTATGTTGAAATTTTGCCAATATCTTAATAAAACCCAGCAATTTAAAACCACTAGTCATTTGTCTTTTTATTAAAGGAAGGTCATTTAGGGCTGGAATTCAGGTTAATTCCCTCAGAGCTGAAAATAAAATCCTGAGGTGGCAGTTTTCTAAACTTTAAAGTGGGAACATTTTAAAAAGAAAGTTTGCTAAGTGCTGCTACAACTGTTATTCCTTCTCCAGAAAAAACAGAAGAGAGAGATCTCATATATGTTTTCCCCATCAGTTTAATGTTGGGGGCAGGGAGTTATCCTAAAATAGATGAATGAGGAACAGGACCTGCCAATGGCTAAGTGCTGACTCCTCAAATCTCCCAACTACTTCATTCTTCAAACTCTGCATCCAACCAAAGTTCTTCCTTCTCCCTTAGTCTTTCCCCTTTTAGTTTCAAACTGGAAGAAAGGAAATCATCAGGTGAATTGCAGCTGAAAGTCTGTCAGGAGGAATGCTTTAAGAGAGTAACAGAAGACAGAAAGAGAAAGAAAGGACAATGTGGAGGACACAAATGAAGCTGATAAAGCAAGACGTGCATCTAAGGGAATGGCATGAAACCTGAGAGACAAGTAAACCTAGTCAGTACACTGCACTCTTACCCTCCTCTCCCCACCATTAATTCCTAGAAAATTAATTTCATAGTTACAGCAACCTTAAACTCCTAATTACTTAAATTCGTTCAGTACTTAGTATGATTTTATATAGAACCCAAAAAAAGAACTGAGAAAACAAAGTGAAGGTCTGAAAGAATCATATATTTCCAAGAGTATGCTAAAGTCGCATATGAAAGAAAAGCAATATTTTGATAAGTATCATTTATACTTGAAAAAAAATCCCCTATTAGTATTCTAAGTTAAAAAGGAACATCTCTTTCTGAAGCAGCAGCACACTGCAAGATATTAAGCAAACCGCTAGGTATACTGAACTCATCTGAATTTAACAGAAATTTATCTAAATTACCAAATTATCAAGTATGATTGCCTGAAATAAGGTGTTTCATTTGCTTTTTCCATTACAAGTTTGTCCTCTGTCATTTTAACAACAATTAGTAAAGAACTCTCTTCTATTTCACTTTAGGAAAACCTACTTTTGCTTGGCCAAGGAATAATCTCATGGAAGATTCTTTTTTACTTATATTTCAAACACATCTAGTTCCTCTCTGAGACCCAAAACTGTTCAGTGGTGATCAGCAGGAGAGCACTCTTGTCCTGGCAGCTGAGTTTAGCATCCCTCTTCTGCTGAGCTATGCAGGATGTTGCCGAAGACCCCCAGTCATGAAACCTCCAGATGAGATGTGCCCTGCTTCATGGTACAAGCAGGGGCCCTCACACACAGGTTCTGATTTTTCCTATCCTGCTTTAGGACCAGGGGAAAAATAAATGTGAAACATGTCAGGAATGATAATTTGGAGAAACCATCTTTCAAACGAGTAACTGGAATTTAACCAAAGATGAAAAAGTTGTGGCTGCCAGTTACACTGGGAGAGCCTAGAGCTAGGGCACTCAGGCTGGGCAATTAACCCAAATAAGAGTTGCTATGGAATCAAATGAAACTGAATGGGAGGGAGGCGTATGGAGCAGGCTTTCCTAAATACACATAAGGAGACAGACAATTGCCCTGCGAGATTCAGGCAAGGACTCTGGCTGGGCTGAGGCTCTGGTGGGAATGGAAGAGAATACTCTCTGTAACAGGAAAAAACACATAAATGTGCCAACTGGAGAAAAGGGTTTTTAGAAACAGAGCAGTCCATATAATTTATGTCTCAAACTATACAATGACAGACGCTACCATTTGCTCTTAATCCTCCCTAGACAGAATTTTAAAACTTCTATGAAACTTCTATAAGACTATGAAACCATGTATTGGTTAATGCGGGAACCAGAGATAAATGAGGGGAAATCTAAAAATATTACCATGTAAAGACTAAAAGGACCACAAATACACACATATGGCTCTTTCACTTTTCTATTTCCCAAACTTTCTATCATCTTATCACTTTTATAATTAAAAGAAAAATAATTCTTTTGGATAGAAAACTAAAAATGGCTCATTACTTTCTGAACTGTGAATCTGAAATTAATTATGCTTATGTTTTTGATTCAAAAAATATAATTATATATATTATGAAAACCGCAGTACTTCCAGCTTCCAATTCTGAAATATAGAGCTAAAGGGAATGTTGCTTCTACCCTTACAAACAAAACTAAACAAAACAAAAAACCAGCCAAATTAGCTTCAAATTAGGACTTTTTTCAAACCCATCAGAGAGCTGAGGTTGCAAATGGCCCAAATCTAAAGAGGGGCAGGTGCCTGCCGGGAGACAGAAGCCAGCAGCACTAGTTTACATAGGGTAGCTATAAGCAGACACTGGAAAAAATTGTTTAGCATGACTTAGTAATGAACTGGTGCTGGGAGGACAGTGGGAAGTCCTGGGAGCTGCAGAAATTACAGGAGTCTGCACTCTGTTGCAAACTCTACCAGGTGCTCACAGAAAAGACTGTGAAGAGCTCTAAGGGTCAACTGTGTGTCTCTAAGCAGCAGGAAAGGCCTGCCCATTTTTAGGTATAAAAACTATTCACCAATTTACTGTCCTACACAAAATGTGGTGCTTTAAACAAAATACACAGAGGCATCTAAAAACAAGAGAAAATGTATTCTTAAGAGAAGTAACCAGGGTGGTGGGTACTGGCAGGAAACCTGCCTCTCCCCAGGTTCTCTCCAGGTGGCCTCCCCTCCCAGACCCTCCGTGGGGACCTTTGTAATTTGAAACAATTAAATTTGAGCCACTGTTGGTGGGAATGTAAATTAGTACAACCATTATGGAGAACAGTATGGAGGTTTCGTAGAAAACTAAAAACAGAGCTACCATATGACCCAGCAATCCCACTCCTGGACACATATCTGGAGGAAACCATAATTTGAAAAGATACACACACCACAATGTTCATGGCAGCACTATTTACAATAGCCAGGACATGGAAGCAACCTAAATGTCCAACAACAGAAGAGTGGATAAAGAAGATGTGGTACATATATATGATGGAATATTAGCCATAAAAAAAGAACAAAATAATGCCATTTGTAGCAACATGCATGGACCTAGAGATTGTCACACTGAGTGAAGTAAGACAGAGAAAGACAAATATATGATATTGCTTATATGTGGAGTCTAAAAAAAAATGGTACAAGTGAACTTATTTACAAAACAGAAATATAGTCACAGATGTAGAAAAGAGACTTATGGTTACGGGGGGCAGCAGGGATAAATTGGGAGACTGGATTGATATATACACACTACAATATATAAAATAGATAAGTAATAGGGACCTACTGTATAGCACAGGGAACTCTACTCAATACTCTGTAATGACCTATATGGGAAAAGAATCTTAAAAAAGAGTTAATATATGTATACATATAATTGATTCATTTTGCTGTACACTTGAAACTAACACAACATTGTAAATCAAGTATACTCCAATAAAAATTAAAACAAAAAAAGCATGAACTCCAAAAAAATAAACAAAAAACAAACAACAAAAACCCCAAACACAGAGTGAAGTAACCATCAGAACCAGTGATATGATACGACAAGGATTTTGGAGCTGACAGAATTTAAAATAACTATGGTTAATATGTTGTGGAAATGGTGGGCATATGGGTGATTTCAGCAAAGAGACAGAAATGCCAGAAATGAAAAATACTGTAACAAAGATGATGAATGCCTCTGACTGGCTAATCAGTTGATCTACCACTGCTGAGAAGAGAATCAGTAAATTTCAAGATAAGTCAATAAAAATTACCCTAAATGAAACACAAGAGAAGAAAAACAGTGAAGGAAAAATGAAAGCAAAATAAATCCAGAACACAACATATAAAAGCTGTGGAACAGTATCAGTCTAACATACGCATAATTGGAAACCCTCACATGTTGCTGGTGGGAATGCAATGGCAGTGCCTTCTCAAAGTTTGGCAGTTTCCTATAAAGTTAAGCATATACCTACCACATGACTCAGTGCAATGAGTTTTGACACAAACTACCTGGAGTTAGGCCAAACTTCACAGGCTAAAGGCAAAGTCCTTCACAAGACTGCTCTCACTTCAGATACCAGCTGCAAGTTTAGGGTCCCCACTAACCCTCCCCTAGGTTTGGTAATTCACTAGAACAACTCACAAAACTCAGGAACTAACAACTCCAGTTTTATTATAGCCAAAGGATACCAATCAGAACCAGGCCAAAAGGAGAGACACATAGGGTGAGGTAGAGGAGGGTCCCAATGTGATTAGGACGTGTTACCCTCCCAAAACATCAATTTATGACAGAATACTGCCAACGAGGAAAGCTCAGCTGAGCTTCAGTGTCCAGAGTTTTTATTGGGGTTTCATTTTGTAAGCATGACTGACTCACTGGCAATGAGGCTGAACTATTCAGGCTGACATCATGTGACTCTGTGGCCCAATCCTCTAATCACACGGTTTGTCTTCCTGGCACAGACCATCCCTATTCTGAGTCTTCTCATTAAAATAAGCTATCAGGAACCACCATAAGTGACAAAGACACTCCTATCACTCAGGAAATTCTGAGGACATAAGAGGCTATGTCCCAGGAACCAGGGAAAAAGGCCAAATAAACTATTTCATACCCAGCAATCCCACTCCAAGGCAAACATTACCCTAGAGAATGACAACTTATGTTCACACAAAAATCTATACACAAATGTTTATAAGCTTCATAATCACTCTAAACTAGAAATAACCCAAATATCTTTCAATGGATAAACGAATAAATCGTATACATCCATACAGTGAAATACTACTCAGCAGTAAAAAGGAATAAAGTTCTGATTCACACAAGGTGAATGAAACATAACCGCATTTTGCTCAGCAAAAGGTCACATATTCTGTGATTCTATTTATATGACACTCTGGAAGAGGGACAACTAAAAGGACAGAGAACAGATCATGGTTGCCTGGGATAAGGGGGTGGTAGTGGGGGACCTACCTATAAAGGGCCAGCACGATGGAATCTGGGGGTGACTGAACTCTTTTGTGTAGTGTTATGGTGGAGAATATATGCCTCTCTATCAAAACCCAAACTACTGTATATACCACAGAGACTGAATTTTAATGTATGCAAATTTAAAAATCAACTAGGATGTGTGGGGGAGGACAGAATGTAGACTGTAACAGATGAATCTAACCGTATTACAAATGAATCACATAATCACACTGAAGAGAACAGGGAAGAGAGGAACTAATGTAACTCTGAACCCTAGGACCTAAATAACTTTGGAAAAGTGCTTTGACGTGACTCATGGTTTTCCTCCTTAAAACATACACACACACACACACACACAAACACACACACACAGATACGTTCAAACGTGTGTGTTTGCAGGAGTAAGTACATTTATATTTCCTATTCTACCCAGCAACACACTAGTAGCAGTAAGAAAATTAGCACCCAAATCTTTGTTTCTAAATACCATTGTCACCCCCAGAAGGCAAGGAAAATACAAGACGAACCTGGAGCATCTTGTGGAGGGAAGGAAAGAGGGAGAAGGATAGAAGATATCAAAGGGATACAGGAGCCGAAATGAAAGAGCTTCCTATAGCCAAAACTAGAACTGAACAGTGACAGTGCCGGATCATAACTCAAAGAATAAAATAAATATTCACGAGTCCACACAAGTATAAATAAGCAGCTGAATAAACTAAATGGAGAAGGGACAACTTGTCTTACAAAATTCTAATAATAAACATAGAAGAAATTAGGGGAATAGAAAACCACCACAAGAACACTGCAGTAATAACTGCTGTAGGCAAGATTCACTAGTGGGTGCTAAAATTAGCGGGTGAGAGTTTAAGCAGAAAGAATATTTGTACATCCTTAAAGTATCTGCCCTAAATATTTAGTAATTAGAAAGAGAAAAATAGTAAATAGCAGGGAATCCTGGCAGACACAACGTTAACCAAGCAGTCAAGATGAAACAATACCAGTAATAAATATCTGCATTATATAGCCCCAGATACAGTGCACTGAGGCGGGCACATGACCTCTATGGAAGCCTTCCCAATAATGCATAATTTCAACTGAATATGAAAAAACAGCAGATTAACCCAAACAGAAGAACAGCCTATAAAATAATTGGTCCTCTTCAAAAATGTCAAGGTCATGAAAGGTAAGGGAAGACTGAGGAACCACCACAGACTGGGGGATACTAAGGAAACATGACAACTAAATGCAATGTGGGATCCTGAAACAGAAAAAGGACATGAGTGAAATAACTGGTAAAATCTGCACAAAATCTGCAGTTTAGTTTACAGTTCTGTAAATAAGAGTAATTTCTTAGTTTTGATCACTTTTCTGTGGTTACATAAGCTGTTAACAAAAGGAGAAGCAGGCTGTATGGGAATGCTCTCAGGATTTCTGCACCCCTTTCATAAATCTCACATTGCCTCAAAATAAAAAGTTAAAAAATAGGACAATATTTAGGTTTTTAATTATTAGGTATCAAAATGCTGGGTTTGGCTCAGGTATGACAAACTGGAAAAAAGTGCTCAACCAGCAACTCACTGCATCCCTGCCAGCAGTGCTGAACAACCTCCCTGAACCTCATGTTTCTCTGTCAAATGGGCAGTTCATCATCTACCTCAAAGGACACAGTCCAAGTTGTCCAGAAATGACATGCTAGGCACAATGCATGCATTACTGCTACATCTTTAGGCCTAGGAGAAAACACCATTACAGAGAATTTTCCAGGACTAAACTTGAGATTAAAAATACTAAATAACCCCCCCCAAAATAATAAATAAATAAATAAAATTTAAAAAAAATACTAAATAATGAAACTAAGGGAAACTATGCTCTTCAGCAAAGGGAGGAAATGTTTAAAGGGGGAAGAAAAAAAAAAAAAAAGGTTGGGACTCTGCTAGTGAACAGGAAGTACCAGAAAGTAGGACAAGTAGAGGAAAGGGACTGACTGGAAATCTGGGTCCCTCTCATGACTACTCATGACTTACACAGATTGTGGGTGATGACACTCACAAGTGGGAGAATGCAGGAGAGATCTCTTTTGCACCAGATCCTTGCAGACCAGATCACAAACAACCAATGGGGAGAGAGAAAAAGAACTGGTATCTTCTATGCCTCTTCCTTCCCTCACTGCTCCCTAAAATCTAGCATAACCAAGGCAGGCATTAGACTATCTCAAGGAAGAAGGAAAACGTGAAGGCTCCTGGCAGCACTGAGGAATTGGGTGCAGACTTAATATGTAACACAGCTGAAAACTGGGGAAGGAATTGTATTTATTTTCCAAAGATCTCACTATTAAAAGCTAATAGGTCGTTCCATCTTTGAAGAAATCCTTAGGTATTTCAATCTTATTATGATTCTAGAATGAATCAAATAGAAGCTGCCCAACACCTCACATCACAAAACTATGCACAGAATGGACCTGAGGACACAGGGTAGGGGGGCGAAGGGGAAGCTGGTATGAAGTGAGAGAGTAGCACTGACATATAACCACTACCAAATGTAAAATAGATAGCTAGTGGGAAGCTACTGCATAGCACAGGGAGATCAACTCGATGTTGGGTGATGACCTAGAGGGCTGGGATAGGGAGGGTGGGAAGGAGTCGCAGGAGGGAAGGGATATATGATAAATACAGCTGATTCACTCTGTTGTACAGCAAAAACTGACACAACAGTGTAAAGCAATTATATTCCAATAAAATGCTTAAAAAAAAAACCCCAACCCCCCCCCAAACTAAGCACAAAACAACGAATCAAATGTTTGATCTTTTTGACTTAAAAATCATGCTTTTTCTCAAATCTAACCCTCTATCCCCCAAAACAGTGAAGTTCTCATTAATATCAATGATAGAGCAGAAGTCAGAAAATTTTATCTGCAAAGGATGAAAGAGTAAATATTTTACGCTCAAGGGCCATTAGGTTTTTTTAGCAGCTCCTCCACTCTGCCTTTGTAGGGCAAAAGCAGCTGTGGACAATCTGTAAATGAATGCATGTGACTGTGTTCTGAGAAAACTTTATTTATTTACAACAATAGACAGTGGTAGCGATTTGGCCAAAAGATAGAAGTCTGTCTACCCCTACAGGGAATGCCAGATAGATACTTGCTAATTGAATCCCAGAGGTTTTCCTCAATGGACTGTGTGAATTTGTATATGCTGCATATTTCTTACTATTTTTTAATTCACAAACAACAATACTTGAGGTGAGCTGGAGCCCAACAAAACAGATAGGACATGATTTTCTTCATCAGAGGAGAACTGCTTCTGAGTACATTCTTTAGCTACCTACAAGTTTGTTTTTTTCATAAAACCTGTTATCAACTTTATAAAAATCCAGAATTTTATGCCAGGAGGGCAGTTACAAATCATTTCTTTAGAAGTTTACTTTTTTTTGCTTTTCAAGAGATAAGACTTTATTCTTAATATGGAATCAGAATATGGCACAAATGGCTGGGGTTTCTAAAATACATGAAAAGATAATATACTGAGGAGTGAAAGATGGTGGCGAAGTAGAAGGACGTGGAATGCATCCCTCTCCACAGATGCATCAGGAATACACCAAAAGATGCAATAATTCCCACAGAGAACCAGCTGAACACCAGCAAACGACCTCAGACAGCAGAAAGGACTGCAAAGATCCTGACATAACCAGATAGGACAGAGGGAAAAAAAGAAAGGAGAAAGAGGAGGAGAAGAAAGGAAAGGGACGGGTCCCACACCCTAGGGTGGGGGGATCTGAAACAGAGGGGAGACTGCCGAATTCGGGGAAACATCCCTTATCTGACAGGGAAAACCCTTCTCCAAGGGGGAATTTTCCCTGGGTCAGAAGGGAGGCATTTAGGACTGTTCAAAGAGGGTGAAGCGGCTGAGCTGTGGCAGACAGGAAAGAGTGAGAAACGCAGGAAGGGTCCGCACCATGGCTCGGCGTTCCCGGACTGAGACATCAATTCACAGCTGAACAGGGGGTCTGGGAGCTGGAATGTGGGAACCGGAGAACTGGTTCAGAGTGAGAAACACTGTTGGACTGAGAGGCCAGAAGGGAAGAAATCCACAGTGGAGAATGCCTACTGCAGAAAGCTGCGAGGCCATAGTGGTGGCTGACTCACAAGCAGCGGGGAGAAGCCATGGGCATGGCCTCTCTCTCCTTGCCTGCGATGGACAGAGGAAGGACCCCTGTGGGCCTAACAAATGCACTCACGGTTAACAAAGGCCCCAGGGCGGGGCTGGCCTAGAGTGCCTGCAGCCAAGAGCCAAAAGCCCGCAGAGTGGCCCAGCTCTGGAGACATTCTGTTTACACCTGAGCTGCCAGCGTCCCTCTGCAATAGGCACCGCCATGGTCGACTGAACCACTGTGACCCAAGCAGGGCGCCCAAAGGAGTTGTAGCAGGGGGAAGGAGCCGTGGTTGGAGTCGAGCTCTCAGCCCCAGCCACTCAAACCGCTGTGACCCAGGCAGGGTGCCACTGCTCACTCACTCCCAGGGGAAGGAGCCACGATTGTACCCTCTCTCTTCCCACACACCAGCGCTTACACACCAACAATAAAGGAAGCTCGGCTGGTCGCAGAATAATACAAAAAGCCCAAGGCAGGTAGAAGGACACTTACAGCTGAGACTCTAAGGAAACAGAAATATTAGTATTAAGACTATTGATCTGGTCCATTCTGGGGTCAGTTCTAGGTTTTATTTTTTTTATTAATTACAATCTTAGTCCTAAGGAATCTACACGTTTTATAACATATTTTTTGTTCTATTTTTTATTCTATTCTTGTTTTTAGCCTTTTTATATATTTCTATTTCTAGCTAAGTTTTTTGTAGTGCTGTCTGTATCTCTCCTACCTTCTTTTCAACTCTATCTTTTATACATTTCTATTTCTTTCTTTTCATATTTCCAGTCACACTATGCTCTTCTGCTTGCCCTGTCTTCTGTCCTCTTTTAGTTTATTTTATCTTAATATACTTATAAGCAATACTATTGGTCTGCTCTGTTTCCTTGCTTTATTCTCCAGATGACACACTGCTTTGGTATTTATTATTAGGTTTTTGTATTTATCTTAGTTCTATGTATAACTGTCTGCTTTCATTCTGAGAATCTTCAGTCTGTCTGGTGGTACTCTAGCTCTTTATTATATTTGATCGTAGCTTTCAATATCTCCCTGGATTTGTGTTTCTGTGTGTGTGGTGTTATTTTTTTGTTTGTTTTTGTTTTGATCTGTTTTGGTCTTGAATTTCTGTTGGTTTTCTCTTTGAATGTCTGATAGCATATTGGGGTTCTTCTGTCAGGTCTTTCTAGTGCCTTATGTTCTACTGGATTCAGTATTTGTATGTCTTATACATGTATGTGTTTCCTTGACTTAGTATTTGTTTGACTCAACGCTCTGCCATTAGTCTGGGGCTTGGACAGTCTTTAAACCCCTTTATTGCTGGGATAAACAACCTCTGAAGTTTGGACTACTATGAGAAAACAAAGAAACACCATGCAGGCAAAGGAGCAGGAAAAAATCCACAAGACCAAATAAATGAAGAGGAAATAGGAAAACTGCCTGAAAAAGAATTCAGAGTAATGATAGTAACGATGATCCCAAATCTCGATAACAAAATACAGAAAATAGAAGAAACAGTTAATAAGGACTCAGAAGAACTAAAGAACAAACAAACAGTAATGGACAACAAAATAACTGAAATTAAAAATACTCTAGATGCTATAAACAGCAGAATAACTGAGGTAGAGGAACGAATAAGTGAGTTGGAAGATAGAATGGGGGAAATAACTGCCACAGAGCAGGAAAAAGAAAAAAGAATAAAAAGAATGGAAGACAGTCTCAGAGACCTTGGTGACAACATTAAGCACAGCAACATTCGAATCACAGGCATCCCAGAAGAAGAAGAAAAAAATAAAGGGTGTGAGAAAATATTTGAAGAGGTTATAGTGGAAAATTTCCCCAAAATGGAAGAGGAAATAATTAACCAAGTCCAAGAAGTGCAGAGAGTCCCATACAGGATAAACCCAAGGAGAAATACACCAAGGCACATATTAATCAAACTAACGAAAATTAAACAGAAAGAAAAAAATGTTAAAAGCAGCAAGAGAAAAGCAACAAACAACATATAAGGGAAAACCCATAAGGATAACAGCTGATCTTTCTGCAGAAACTCTGCAGGCCAGAAGGGAATGGCAGGATATACTGAAAGTCCTGGAAGGGAAAAACCTACAGCCAGGAATACTCTACCCAGCAAGAATCTCATTCAGATTCTATGGAGAAATCAAAAGCTTTACAGACAAGCAAAAGTTAAGAGATTCAGCACCACCAAACACAAGAGAAGGAAAAGACCTACAAAAACAAACCAAAACAATTAAGAAAATTGTCATAGGAACATACATGTCAATAATCACCTTAAATGTAAATGGATTAAATGCTCCAACCAAAAGACACAGACTGGCTGAATGGATACAAAAACATAACCCTTACATATGCTGCCTACAAGAAACCCACTTCAGACCAAGGGGCACATATAGACTGAAAGTAAGGGGATGGAAAAACATATTCCATGCAAATGGAAGTCAAAAGAAAGCTGGAGTAGCAATACTCATATCAGACAAATTAGACTTTAAAGTAAAGACTATTACAAGAGACAAGGAAGGATACTACATAATGATCAAGGGATCCATCCAAGAAGAATATATAACAATCGTAAATATCAATGCACCCAACATAGGAGCACCTAAGTACATAAGGCAAATGCTAACAGCCATAAAAGGGGATATCGACAGTAACACAATAATAGTAGGAGACTTCAACACCCCACTTACATCAATGGACAGATCATCCAAACAGAAAATAAAGAAGGACACACAAGCTTTAAATGACACATTAGACCATCACGACTTAAGTGATATTTATAGGACATTCCATCCAAAAACGACAGACTACACTTTCTTCTCAAGTGCACACAGAACATTTTCCAGGATAGATCACATCTTGGGACACAAATTAAGCCTTGGTAAATTCAAGAAAACTGAAATCACATCAAGCATCTTCTCTGACCACAATGCCATGAGACTAGATATCAATTACAGGAAAAAAACTGTAAAAAATACAAACACATGGAGGCTAAGCAATACACTATTAAACAACCAAGATCTTAATCACTAAAGAAATCAAAGAGGAAATCAGAAAATACCTAGAAACAAAATACAATGAAAACACAACAACCCAAAACATATGGGATGCAGCAAAAACAGTTCTAAGAGGGAAGTTTATAGCAATACAGTCCTACCTTAAGAAACAAGAAAAATATCAAATAAACAACCTAACTTTACACCTAAAACAATCAGAAATCTCTTGCATTCCTATACACTAACAATGAAAAAGCAGAAA
This sequence comes from Hippopotamus amphibius kiboko, assembly GCF_030028045.1. NCBI lineage: Eukaryota > Metazoa > Chordata > Mammalia > Artiodactyla > Hippopotamidae > Hippopotamus > Hippopotamus amphibius. Next base: position 25,384,512 of record NC_080202.1, on the reverse strand, counting down.
GAGAAATTAAGGAAACTCTCCCATTTACCACTGCAACAAAAAGAATAAAATACCTAGGAATAAACCTGTCTAAGGAGGCAAAAGACATGTATGCAGAAAACTTTAAGACACTGATGAAAGAAATCAAAGACAACACAAACAGATGGAGGGACATACCATGTTCTTGGATTGGAAGAATCAATACTGTGAAAATGACTATCTTACCCAAAGCAATTTACAGATTCAACGCATTCCTTATCAAATTACCAACGGCATTTTTCACAGAACTAGAACAAGAAATCTTACGATTTGCATGGAAACACAACAGACCCTGAATAGCCAAAGCAATCTTGAGAAGGAAAGATGGAGTTGGTGGAATTAGGCTTCCTGATTTCAAACTATACTACAAGGCCACAGTGATCAAGACAGTATGGTACTGGCACAAAAATAGAAAGGAAGATCAATGGAATAGAATAGAGAACGCAGAGGTAAACCCATGCACATATGGGCACCTTATCTTTGACAAAGGAGGCACGAATATACAATGGAAAAAAGACAGCCTCTTCAATAAGTGGTGCTGGGAAAATTGGACAGCAACATGTCAAAGAATGCAATTAGAACACTTCCTAACACCATACACAAAAATAAACTCAAAACGGATTAAAGACCTAAATGTAAGGCCAGACACTATAAAACTCTGAGAGGAAAACATGGACAGAACACTCTATGACATACATCAAAGCAAGATCCTTTCTGACCCACCTCCTAGAATCATGGAAATAAAATCAAGAATAAACAAATGGGACCTCATGAAACTTAAAAGCTTTTGCACAGTGAAAGAAACCATAAACAAGACAAGAAGGCAACCCTCAGAATGGGAGAAAATACTTGCCAACAACGCAGCGGACAAAGGATTAATCTCCAAAATATACAAGCAGCTCATGCAGCTTAATACCAAAAAAGCAAATAACCCAATCCACAAATGGGCGGAAGACCTAAATAGACATTTCTCCAAAGAAGACATACAGATGGCCAACAAACACATGAAAACATGCTCAACACCACTAATCATCAGAGAAAATGCAAGTCAAAGCCACAGTAAGGTATCACCTCACACCGGTCAGAATGGCCATCATCAAAAAAGCTAGAAACCACAAATGTTGGAGAGGGTGTGGAGAAAAGGGAACTCTCCTGCACTGTTGGTGGGAGTGTAAGTTGGTACAGCCTCTATGCAAAACAGTTTGGAGGTTCCTTAAAAAACTACAAATAGAACTACCATATGATCCAGTCATCCCACTACTGGGCATATACCCAGAGAAAACCATAATCCAAAAAGAAACATGTACCGTAATGTTCACTGAAGCACTATTTACAATAGCCAGGACATGGAAGCCACCTAAATGCCCATCAACAGATGAATGGATAAAGAAGATGTGGCACATATATACAATGGAATATTACTCAGCTATAAAAAGGAATGAAATGGAGCTATATGTGATGAAGTGGATAGACTTAATGTGTGTCACACATAGTGAAGTAAGCCAGAAAGAGAAAAACAAATATTGTATGCTAACTCATATATATGGAATCTTAAAAAAAAAAAAAAAGAAAAAAGAAAACGTGCTGATGAATCCAGTGACAAGACAAGAATAAGGATGCAGATGCAGAGAATGGACTGGAGGACACAAGGATGGGGGGCGGCAGGCAAAGGGGAAGCTGGGACGAAGTGAGAGAGTAGCACAGACATATATACACTACCAACTGTAAAATAGATAGCCAGTGGGAAGTTGCTGTATAACAAAGGGAGATCAACTCGATGATGGGTGATGCCTTAGAGTGCCGGGACGGGGAGGGTGGGGAGGAGTCGCGGGAGGGAGGGAATATGGGGATATGTGTATAAATACAGCTGATTCACTTTGATGTACTTCATAAGCTGGTACAAGAGTGTAAAGCAATTATATTCCAATAAAGAGCTTAAAAAAAAAGATAATATACCAATTAAGTTCAAATAATTTTCCCTACAAAATTTTTGTGCAAGCATAAAGAAATACTTTCAAAATTTCCTACAGCTATAACAACCAAAAACAGTTTTGCTGACAAGTTAACTCAAACTCCACCAAGGTAAAAGGGTCTCAACCAATTCTCAATTCATCTAAAACAAGGGCAGCACTCCTAACTGCTTTTATACATAATGTGACAGCATAAAAAAAGCCACAAAAATTCTCAAGATCCAAAACGTACTGTGATTCAAGTATCGCTATGCCATTATGGGAAATCCACTGACTAGAAAAGCCTCCAGGTCACGAAAAATAAGAGTAAAGGTTAAGAATAGTTATGATTTAAAAACAAAACAGATACTTCCCCCCCAATAAAAAACAGAAGGATACCTCAACAAGCTATTGTATAGATTAATGATCCAAGAGGATCTAATGATTAAATCACTTGTGCTAAAAGCTCTTACAAGTAAATTTCCCCAAAGGAATAGTCTGTTCTCAGGCTTCTCTTAATTCTTAACCACATGTGGTTTTCCGTATTTTGAAAATAAGAAGTTATAAAGGGACATTGGAAAGCACTCAGTTCTACATCAAATACATAAACAGCTATGCAGTAGTGAGAGTTTCAAAGCAGAGTCAATCACATTTGTTTATGAATTTTGATAAGCCTCGCTTAAAAAAAAAAACTCTACAAAATCAATTCTTACAATGACTTGCTCTCAACACTTAAAGTGCAAAATTCTTACATTATAGTTTTACCCATTACAATGCAATGTAGAAGACAAAGTTGAATTTAAAATATGATCTCATCAAAATATAATGAACATGAATACATTTCCAGCTAATAGAAAATGAATGGTGTTGAAGAACTTATTAGTAATGTTTTAGAGCACTGCACAATAAACTACCTAATAGTATACAAGAGCTCACCAATGGTAGTAAGCAAATGCTAAATTTTTACTTCTCGTATGATTATACTACTTAAATATTTCCAACTAATTTAAAGGAGAAAAAATAACCATATACATTATAGAGATTACAAATAAGTCTTCTAACTTCCCCAGGCATCTACTAACAGCTCAACAGCCTCTGTTATACACAGGAAATAGGAATAGGAAAAATGGGGGGCTTTCTGTTCCCCTTTTAATAAATTGCAGAGGCATAACATTTTCTCAACTTCATTTTATTAACAAAAAGTGCAAACTGTTTTGAACAAAAGCAAACCATGAATCACAGCATTCGGCAAGATACTAGACATAGAAAAGGGAACAATATTCATCAAGTAAAAAATAAGTAGATGAGATGCCTCTCACATGTATGTATATATCCATGCTTTTTCAACAGTCCCTTAGCCAACTTTCAGTGTAATTTTCACAAATAGTATAGCAGCTCAAAAACAAATGCAAGAGCACAATGGTAAAGTTTGGCAATTATTTTGGACTAATTCTGAGTATGAAAGTAAACTTGACACCACAGCTTCATGTAAGCCACTGTACAATATGTAGGAATGTTTAAATGTACTGACACTGAAATCAATGTCTAACTAATGAAAATAAAGGAGAAAACAGGGTATTAAAATACTTGTTGCACTACATAGTTGTTTAGTAAGAAGCAGAAAAAATGTGAAATAATTTTAAATGTTCTTACATGTGTTCATATGACCAGGAACATAACCAATCCATATTAACTTAATCACTTAAAATTACATTTGTAAAAGTCACACAAAAGAAAACTTATGTGCCATTAATCAGTGTGCCTACACTTGAACAAACAAGAAAAGATAAATAAATTAACCTCACTCAGTCAACATAGTTCAAACAGGAGACTTAGTCTAGTGTTACTTTGGTTATTCACATAAAGTGTCTACGGGGCAGAATCTACACATCAGTAATATTTCTGCTCACTAATCTACAGGCACTAATGAAACTATATACCGTAACTAAAACCTGAAATATAAAGGTGGTCATTTAACCACAACTGAGCATCTAGCCAAGACAAGAGAGCACCGATGCTGAGCAGATTACTGAGTGCATGCACTGTCTCTAGGTACGTTTCCTGGCAGTTAACTGCCCTTCTGCTGCAGCAGACAAACTGCTTTTTATGAATATACTATTTACTAAATTAATTGAGGCTACACTGTTATTTCATTACATTATACAGAATTCTTTCCACACAATTTTTTCCTGTGTACTAATGTCTTATACTAGAATTGTGCTACTTTCTAAAGTTTCAGAATTACTACTTCAAGTAGAAATTCTGATGAAAAAAATAAGACCGAATCTGATTATCTGACTGTTGGCAAATTTGAGCACCAACTACAGCAAATTTCAGGGTCAAGGTAGCTTGCAAGTCAGTTCTCTTGATTTGAAAATTACCTTCCACTGTTTTCATCAGTATTGAAGCTGAGATCTTCAGGGCCTATTTGTTCACCATCAGGAAAACTGGGATGTGTACCTAGGAGAAAAAAATAAAAAACAGCATTTTTTTTAAAGACCACTATTTTCTTTTCCTTATCTCTAAATAATCTTACCAAGTGCATTATTTAAGTGATAAAGATGTGCTGGGTTATGAACAAATCTCTATTTTTAGAGAATTTTTGATCTGAGTCAAGTGTAAGCAAACACAAAGGGAAAATAAAGGAGAAAAAAACCAAAATGTGTAATAGATGCCCACAATTAGAAGATGAAAAGCATTGTGTGACTTTGTCTTCCTGGGGACACTACAGGAGCAGCTAAAGAAAGGAACAGGAAATGATGATGATATACACTCTGAGGACTGATTTTGTAAATGTAAAATGTATTTCAAAGCCAATTAAACTGTGCATGCAAATATCGCTACAAAAATCCAAGAGCACTCAAAATAATTTGCCCCAAATTTGGCCCCTGCTTTTAGAAGCAGAGAAGATTACTAAGAGTACCTTAATACTTAAAAAAATCATCAAACGATTGGCTCTGTATTAAAAAGACACTAGACTATCAGGGAAATATGTAAAATACAAAGCTGACAATTAACATAAGCCTGACAATGTTGTCATTCCAGGAACTGTTAAAGAGGATCGCTCAGATTGATCATTAAGAATTCTGGATAAAATACTAACAATGGGTGATGGATGTTAACTAAACTTATTGCGGTGGTCATTTTGCAATGTATACATATATTAAATCATTATGCTATGCATCTAAAACAAAACAAAACTACTAACAATGGGTTTCTCACAGTGAGTTTTTCTCTAACACTTTTGGGGAGAAAGTGGTAATAAAAATCAATGATTCCATAATCTGTACACATTTCTAAGAAGTCAGAAAAAGTTATCTTTAAAAAAGTTACCTTATTAGCTAGGCTACAAATACCTCTGAAAAGAGAACAACAAACAAACAAACAAACAAACCAAAAAGACATCTGAAACCTTCCCGGGGCTGGCAAACATTTTCTATAAAGGAGCAGAGAGTAAATATTGAGGCACTGCAGGCCACAAATGGTCTCTGTTGAAAATTCTTTTTTTTTTAAAAAACAAAAAAACCCCACAACTATTTAAAATGTGAAAGCCATTCTCAGGTCATAGCCTGTACCAAAGCAGGTTGCCAACACTTGCTCCACCCAGTAAGTAGCACGCATTAGGTGTCTGACCACGCAAATGTTACCCACCAAATTTTTTCAGTACTCACCATTTAGTTTACCCCACAGAATGTGATCTCACAAATGACAATAATTTAAAAAAGAAAAAGAAGCAGAAGCAGCAAAGCAGAAGAAACAGAAGCAGAAACAGAAGCAAAGGAAGCAGCAGCAGCAGCAGAAGAGATGGTTTTAATAATCCCTGTGAAATGACATCATGTGCTGCACCTTCATCTGGGGGCTGTGCCATGAAAGAGTCGCTAAAGCCGCCCATGCTGGTGTGTTCCTCCTGCTCCTCGTTCTCCGTGTCACATTCGATGTCACTGTCGCTACTCATTCCTGGCAGGAAACAAGGGGAGAACATGTTTCTGACAAAAAACCACTGCAAGAAAAGGCAATCTCCCTCCTAAACTGAGATTTTTAGTGAGTTTTACACTGAATGCCAAAGTAACAGAAGATACCAAGCAAACAAAAAGAAAAAAGCAACCATACAAACCTCAGTTCTTTTTAGTTATTTATTTATTTATTTTTTGGCACATGGGCTTAGTTGCTCCACGGCATGTGGGATCTTCCTGGAGCTGGGATCGAACCCGTGACCTCTGCATTGGCAGGCGGATTCTTAACAACTGCGCCACCTAGGAAGCCCCTTTTTAGTTATTTAGAGTAGTGTTTATTTTTGTTCTCAAAAATTAAAACTGCCCTTTCCACAGTACCTGAAAAGTTACAATTTGAAGCCAGTATTAATTTCATCGTACTGAGAATATTTTTTCCAATGCAAACATAGCTTTTTTTTTTCTAAAGTCATAAGAGATAACCGGAGCTCTTTTAATCCTGATTCAATGTAGACAGTTTCTACCCTAAAACATATAGAAATATAAATATGCATAAATACGCATTTATACTTATATCTAGGTGTGTGTATAAAAAAATTCCAGTAATTCTAGCAATAAATGAGTTACTATCCAATTTGGGCCTCCAATTCTATTTCTGTGCATGAGTTGGTTTTTAAAAGTTCTATAGAATTTTTAAAGTATAGAAAGAAAGTACTTCTGTTTCAATAAGATAGTGATCAATCAAATCTGAAAATCTTTCTGCTACAAACCCTTATAAATGCTAGATAAAATATAAACTTAAAAATTTTACTGAACAGCTATATTCAAAAGAAAGAAGGGAAATCCATAGGTATAGAGACAAAAAAGGATAAGGAAAACTAGTGGGGTAGATGCAGTTGCCCCAGAGAGCTTGATGTGAAAGTCTTTAATACTCTGTTGGGGACAGGAGAAAAAAAAACTTTGGATCCACCATAGAAAGGCAGTTGAAACTGAGACTAAAACTGCACTCCCTAACATAAAGCTAAAACTCTATTGAAAGAATAAACTAAATAATTCTGTCTACTGTCACAGGAAGGCAGCAGGGAATTCTGTCTCGCTTCTGGGCTCAGCACACCTCAGAATTCAAACTAAGGCCTGTGTGTATAATTTAAATTTGGGATTAGGATGAGGTTCAAATCTTAGGAAAATAACAAAGTCAGGAGCTAGTGTGACTTGCATAAAGCAAATGTAAAACCCCCTAGAGGGCAAGTTCTAGGTAAGATGAAGCAAGCACATTCCACCCTACCTTTCCCACAGAATGCAGCTATAAAACCTGGACAAAATGCATGAGTGGCTATTTGAGGACTGAAAAGTAAACAGGGACAGGCATATTAATGTAGATAAGAATCTGAAGTACCAAACATTAGCAGATTTAAACAAGACCAAGAGCCTCATAAAATCATGTTTAAAAAGGTCCAGGGTACAATCCAAAATTGCCTCAGCATATGAAAAACCAGGTAAAGACAAGCAACAAACATCAATGCTGAGATGACAGAGATGATGTTGAAATTATCTAACACAGACTAAAGCAGATATAAAAATGCTCATGAGCACTCCTGACCATTATAAAAAAGAGGTTAAGAAACACGGGGATAAAAAGGGAATGGTTAAAACTCTGTCAACTGGACAGCCATAGAGAGAGCAAAGGAGAGACAATACATTAAGAGAAAATGGCTGAGAATTTTTCAGAATTAATGAAAAACATTCTGAATTGAATGGAAATAAAAAATACAACATATCAAAAGTTTGGGGATGTGGCTATAGCAGGGCTTAAAGATAAATTTATAGCATTAAATGATTATATTAGAAGAGAAAAAGGCCTCAAATTAATGGTCTAAGCATCTACTTTATGAAACTAGAAAAAAAAAAGTAAATAAACTTGAGTAAAAGGAAATAAAGAACAGAAATAAAATTAGCAGGAAAACAAAAGAAAAAGATCAATGAAACGATAGTTTTTTGAAAAGGTCAGTAAAACTGAAAAGTTTCTAGGCAGATTAAGACAAAGCGGCGATGGGCAAAGGGGAAGCTGGGACGAAGTGAGAGAGTAGCAGTGACATATACACACTACCAAATGTAAAACAGATAGCTCGTGGGAAGCTGCTGTGTAACACCGGGAGATCAACTTGATGATGGGTGATGACTTAGAGGGCCGGGATAGGGAAGGCGGGAAGGAGTCGCAGGAAGGAGGGGATATGGGGATATATGAGTAGATGCAGATGATTCACTTTGTTGTACAGCAAATACTGGCACAACAGTGTAAAGCAATTATATTCCAATAAAGGGCTTAAAAAAACATAAAAAAAAAAAAGACAAAGGAGAGCAAATAAAACTAGCAATATTAGGAATAAAAGAGGGGACCACTACCGATTCTACAGACATTAAAAGGATAATAAAGGAACAGTATAACTTTATGCTCTTGAAATCAAGAACACAGATAAAATGAACAAATTCTTTGATAAACACAAACTACCAAAATTTGTTCAGGTAAAAACGATAACCTGAACAGGTATTTTAAGTACTGAAGAAACAGAATTTGTAGTTTAAAAATCTATCAACAAAGAAAACCGTTGCCCCAGACAGCTTTACTCGTGAGTTCCTCCTCTTCTGTTTTCAAGAAAAGTTTGTGTAGTACTATTTCTCCCTTAAATATTTTGAAAATATAGGCTGGATGTATGGACGTTTCTGAAATCTCCCTCCTCAGCAAAGGAAAAAACTTTCCTGCTCTAAGGAATCAAGAGCAACACTGTTTAGAGCCTAAACCAGCTACTTGTCTGAAGCACCACCTCCACCTTGTGGCCCTTCATGGAACTGCTGCTGAGAACTCTAAAACCCACAGGAGTTATTGAAATTCTAGGCAGAAATTTGATCTCTTGGTACTAGTATTTCTGCATTCCTGACATATATTAACCTCCAAGAGTCACAAACAAGGAACTGGAATTCTCGGCAATTCCCCCAAATCTTAAGTTATTCATTAAATACAATATTTTTCACACTATTTATTATGTATCTTTTAAAATTTTTGGTGAGTTGGTAGTATTTACAAGAACTGTAGCATACAGTGAATATTCAAATACTGGAAAATGCTGTGAACATTATTGGGTAATAGTTGAATAATGTACACTTAGAACTCTTAGCAAGGTTTATAGCACTACATGTCAAAAATGTCAACATGAGAAATCATTCTGCTTCTGAAACTTCCTATTTCTTGGAGCACCACTAATAGGATTCCTGTATAGTATAGTACAGTACAGTATAGTATAGTATAGTATAGACTTATTAAGATTTACATAGCAGCAGACAGGGCCATGAACACATACTTACAAAATGGCAACAGTTATATCCAGGACTGAATTGATTGCAACTGCTTCTTTCCAAGGTGGTTGCATTAATATTAACCTTTGATTCTAGGTATCAGCATTTCCGGTTTATACTTTCAACTTGCCATAAGTGGATTTTTCCAAAGCAGCCATGTTTCTGTGTTTTTTCTGCTTTGTTTTGTTTTTTTAATTTATTTTTTGGCTACGCCATGCAGCATGTGTAGTTCCCCAACCAGGGATCGAACCCACGCCCCCTGGAGTGGTAGCACAGAGTCTTAACCATTGGACCACCAGAGAAGTCCCCATGTTTCTGTGTTGACTGTTAAGATCAACTCTAACGGGAGAATTAGAATAATCTTTTCCGGTTTTTATATTTCTTGCCTTATTTTTCTGAGCATTCAGAAAAACATGAATTTCCCAAGAAATGTTGGAAAGGAATTCCTGCATGAAAACACTACTTGGTTTTTTATATCAAGTCCTAAGATCTGAAGTTCCCTAGCTCTGTGAATGTAATGAGAAAAACAAATTGGTCTCTTGACCTCTAGTTTAATTGTTGGCCTACTGGGTCACCAGGTCCTGTACAACCCACTGCCATCAGTGACAGCAAGTAAATACAACATAAGGTCAAATACTTTCATTTCTTGGAAATGAAAGTAGCTACTGTCAAGCAACAGGTCACAAGCTATTTGCTATGTGCCCTGCACCATACACTGCAATGTCTATCTACTGCACTAAGTAAAAGTTAAAGCAAACTAGTGATATTTCACTAACTATAACAAATTTGAATACAGGACCTTTCTTTATCTCACCAGAAAGTGTCAGCAAGTTTTCACACAACTGGCTGTCAATGATAATTAATTATAAGATACCATTAAATGGAAGATGTTTCAGAGACATTAATGGGGGGGGGGGACCAAAAAAACCCTGCATCTTAAAGTGAAATTTGAAATAGGATATTTCTGTATATTTCTTTGAATATCCACTATATGCTCAGTAGTCCAAAGCTAACTTTTGAGTTATAACTCCCTTACTCAAGGGTGCTCAAACTTCAGCTGCTTCAAAAATACACTAACCACCTGGTAGAGCAAACACTAATGCCTCACTTGCCTTCCTCCTTTCCAACCTCAATATTGTTTAGCTATCTTCCCTTCTCCATGTGGCCATGTAGAATGGATCAGGGAGGGGAACCAAACGTTTAGACTTTGCCAGGTTTCCTTTTTTTTTGCTAGTGATTAATGAGATGTGCACTAAGAAAGGTTCTCCTCATTGATAAATAGAGACATATAAAATAAAATAATTCTCCCCTACTCCCAGAACAATATTCTGACTCCATACAAAGTCTGGAACAGCAGCAACCACCTTGCCATTCTGAGAGGAGCTAAGCCAACTCAGAATGGCAGAGCAAAAGACTGGGGGATTGAGGATGTGGGAGGAAATGAATTCTTGATGACATTAAGCAGCTAAATTTTCAACCCTGAAACTGCCCTACCAGAGTTAGGTGAGACTTCTTGTTAACACAAGAGAGTAAATCTTCCCATTGCTTAAACCAGCTGGTTGGGTTTTTGTAACTTATATTAGAGATTCTTAACTGCTATACCAAAAGGAATCAGCAATGCTGGAGCATCAGACTTTGTACTACTCTTAGATAGGGTGCCAGTAAGGTTTGTAACAGGCATGCCATCACTTTTCCCTGGGATGGATGACACCCCTGACTTAATTAAAAAGGATTATGCTAATTCAGTAGAACTCAATCACATAGTTTCCAGTTTTAGACAGAACAAGGAAGAAACCGGTCTACCTAAGGAATTCTGTTGGGGGGGTTGGGGGGGGCGGTGAGGAAGAAATCAAGATTTCTGGAATCTAGCCATTAACCAGATTAACACAAGGTTGTCCTATAAGATCCCAGTTAGAAAGGAAAAGGCCTGTTGAGGACTGTCATGTCTAAGAAAAGTCACATTTTACTGACTCTCAGGAACATTTAAGAGACCATTTGTTTTTTCCTAAGCATAGATACTAGACAATCCCACTCAACTTTTCACCAAGGCTTACCAGTGTGAAAAATAAAGGTTTCCTGAGAACTGGCTCCTGCTGATGATAGATTAATACCCACAGCAGTAAGTAAGGCCCCATTCTCCTCCCACAAAGCAAATTCCAAAAGGCACAGAGCTCCTTTAGTTTACCTATTCCTTTCTTCCAGCATTATCAATTTAGTCTCCACTGCCTACCCTGGGACTCTAGTGGCAAACAAGCTGGTTAGATACCAACAAACTGCAATGGTGGACCTTCCTGGCACTGCTGGTTTGCATGTTTACAGTAACTTTTCTTATTGAGTTCTAGGTGCTCTGCATCACTGCAACACTCCTTACGTACATACTCAGTGTTACTGAGTAACACTGACAGCACTAAATCTGAGGTTCCAGGCCTTGAAAGTGCAGAGGAGATCCTAAACGCGGCCAGGCAAATGCCTTTCTCCAGTTTAGGATAAGCTGTTAACGATTAGCATTAAAATAAGATATGGAACTAATGTCAAAACTTACAGGGATTTTTGGGGTGCTAACCAGGTATTTACATAGAAAAATTGCTGAGAAAATGTGAATTTCTGAGATGAAGGCTGAACTTTAAAAGTCCAAGTCATCTCTCACCTAGCTTAATTTAACATGCTTCTTACTAGTCTTTCTGTCCCCAGAGTTCCACAACCCACTCCCAGTCCCCAACTCAGCTAGAGTAGGAATTTTAAAACATAATTGTATTATTTTACTCCTTGCTTAGATCTCATTCAAAGGATAAAGTCCAATTCTAGCTAGGAATACAGTATAACTCTTCAAGATGTGACCTCAGCCTCCACTCTGGCCTCATCTTTCTTCACCTAACTCAACTAACTCATACTCATCCCTGTGGATGATCTTTCCAAGGGTGGACTAGGTTAGTGGAGAGGTGAGAGTTAAGAGCATTGGCTCTGTGACTTTGAAGTAAGGGAAGTTACATCTCTAGGCCTCAGCCTATTCACCTGCAAAATCAAAATAATAAAGTAACTACCATGTAGGCCTGTACTGAGAAAACATAAGATAATACTGGTAAAGTCTTCAGCAGTCTCTAATACCTAACAAGGGCTTGCAAATATTATCTATTATTTTTATTATTACATACCTGTTAGTTGAGCTCCCTATATACCCTATCACAGCACTCATCATTTCATATTGTATTTGGCTATTAACTGGTCTCTAACATATGTTTTTTGGTTTTCAATTGCTCTCCCTGCTCCCTTCACACCACCACCAACACAATATCCAGCACACTTGAGAACTGCAACTTGCTCCCATCTGTAACGACCCACTCTGGCAAGAGATTCTCAAGGAGTTGTCACCCTTGGTTTGAGTTTTCAACTCAACTCGTGGTTCTCAATTGGGGATGATTCCGCCTCCCAGGGGACACTTGGCAATGTTTGGAGACATTTTTGGTTATTGTAATTCAGAGGAGGTACTACTGGCACCTAGTGGTTAAAAGCCAAGAATGCTGCTAAACATTCTACAGAGCACAGGGCAGGCTCCTAATATAAAGAATCACCTGGCACAATACATCAATGGCACCAAGGTAGAGAAACCCTGAACTAAACAATGGGTTCAGGAATTACTTTATCACCAGCACTAAAACAGTGCCAGGCAAATTAGGGGCATTTCACAAATGCTACCATAAATAGAAGGAGCCTATAATTCCAGCACATGCTATAACAATTTAAGCCACCACAATCTATAATCCGGATGTATAAATATATGGAAACTAGCTAATCCCTATAGATCCTTTCTATGAAGATCAATCATAATACATTTTCCTTATTGTTTTAACAATCGACACTTCACTTTAAGAATCCTTTCCATTTAATCTCTTCTACTGAAATAATGCTGCCCTCCACAGGAGCACCAACTAGGACAGAAGACCAAAATGTTTAGAGTTCTTTAACTGAAAAACCTGAAAATGCCACCACCCACACAAACTCTCACAGGGCAGCCAGAGGTAGATGCTGGCACCTTTTATATATGCTTTGAGCTACAATTCATCAATCAATGAAATTCAAATAAGTGCAGACCTGGTAGGTGGCAGAGTTTCACTGAGAAATGAAAAAAAATTTCACTGTCAAGTATCATTAATAAAGTTGACATGCTTTTCTGACAACATATAAAGGATGAGCAAGGGCAACACACACAGCCTTATTTCAAGCACCTTCTGTTAACTCAAAACTGCAAGTTTCCCACACTTCTAGAGAAAGAATAACGAACCTGGAAGGATATGCAGACAAATACTAGAAGTGGAACTGAGAACGAACTGGCAGAGTAGAAGTCGGTTACCATAAAGGATTTTTTAAGTGGTTAAAGTTTGGAATCCTTCCAAAAGAGCAAAGCAATCTACAACATTAATCAAGACTGACTTTAGAAGATGAGGTACTTAACATTTAATACTCTAATTAGTTGTTTTGGGGCATGTTTTTCCCATAAACATACCAATTTCACCTTTTCATACCTGGCAAAACTTCAGTGCCTATCATGTAGGTAGCATAACACATTTAATGAATGAGCAAATGAAGTATCTGCAGATTTTCCCCCTGCAAAATGCCCCTTCTAGTAAGATATGTCCTTTTATGTAGTCAGTTATCCATATTGCCTTCTGCTTTGCTTAATGTCCTAGTAAATCAAACTCAGTGGCACAATGAATGCTGTTTTCAGATCAAGCATGTCAGATAGTAGATAATATCTCAGTGACTGTTTTATTAAAGCAACCACCCCTCATCACCATCATCAAAAAAAGATTATTATTCTGCCTTCCACCAATTATGACTTCACAGTTCCTTACCTTCCTCTGGGGCAGCTGAAGCTCCTTCAGGTAGCATAGGCTGTAATTCCCCAGTTTCAGAATTATTTTCCAAATCAGTCATTTGCATTCCTTCCAGACGACCTCCTTTAGCATTAGTCCTCAAAGACGGAGAAAATAACCTGATATTTTTGTATAACTAGTGAGTGACAAAATAATCTAGATTTTCTTCTTGTCCAGAAACTGAGCAAACTAAGTAAGGTATAGGGCACTGGTGTTTAATACTAAATTTCAAGTTTTACTTTTAAAAGATTCACTAGAAGATTCACAACGAAAGGTTATAAAGTGGTAGACTGCATCAGTGTCAATATCCCAGTTGTGATAATATATCAGCATTTTGCAAAATGTTATTATTAGGGGAAACTGGGTAAGGTACACAGGCCCTCTCTATTCTTTCTACTTGCATGTGAATCTACAATTATCTCCATAAGAATTCCAATTTAAAAATAAATATAAGTAGAAGTCCTTAGTAACATGTTCTCATCAATACAGAAAGACTTTTGAGGTATACTGAGTGAGAAAACAAGGTGCACCTTTTGTATTAAAAAAAGCTACACAGTCACAGTTGCTTAAATATGCATGAAAGCTGAGAAGACACAGCATATATAAAAAATTAAGAACAGCAGGAATGTATGTGGGCAGGAGGTTGCAAAACAAAGCAGACGGGAGACAAAGGTGGGGAAATTTTAACTTAATATTCTTTGTTTTAACTTCCATTTTTGAACCATTTATTATTAGTATTTAAAATTTTTGCTTACACTATCTTAAATCAGGCAAGGAAAAAAAGACAAGCTGGAAAGCACCACATAAGCCAGGGTGGCAGTATAATTAACCATAAAATGAGGGTTATAGCTATGAGCTTTACACATTTATAAAGGGTTTTACAGTCTAGAAAAAAGTGCACATTCGTACACATTTAATTTGACTAAAGGCAGATACAAAACCAGGTTAGGAAATGGGGAAGACATGACAATCTCCAATGATTATAACACCTTTCCACTGCTTAAACTTGAGCTAAAACAGCTGTCCTATTAGATTTAGCGATTATCCAAATCTTAAAACTCTATAAAATTAAGTAAACTTAAGGGATATTAATCTTTCTCTAAATTTAATTCAGAGTTCTTTTCAAAGTCTCCAACATAGAAGTATTCCACTGTTTAAAATCAGAAATGTATTTCATATCCATAAAACAGACCAGCAGATGGATATTAATGGCTCATTTAGCACATTCACAGACAATACATCCCAATATCACTCTCCTTTAAATGGATGGAAGTTTAAGTGACATGACTGGGATTTGAGTTTATGTTTCCTGGGAGAGAGAGAGAGATATATCCTTTTGAGAAATTCCAACTATGTGTTTTGAGGACACTTTCATAAAAGGAAAAAAAAAAAGGTGAGATGAAAGCAGAAAAGCAGTGTTAAAATAAAACTGCTAGAAGCCCTCTGTTCCATACAAAATTCATGTAAAAGACCTATAGGACATAATATATGTCCCAGCACAAATGTCGTTGAAAAGTGTGGGACAGATGGAAAAAAAAAAGTTGACACAAAAATCTCACAAGGCAGAGGTCACACAAGGTTAAATAACGTTATTATCCTAACTTCAGTGAAAATGAGTTCTAATGTATTTAAACTGAATTTCTGGTACTATCTCATTCTGTTAAGAAGAAAAAGTAAGGTCTCTGACATTTTAAAAGTTATGTTTAATACAACAAATAAACTGCTAAAAAATTAATTATAAATTTATTTTGTTCATTACGTTG
Organism: Hippopotamus amphibius kiboko; assembly: GCF_030028045.1. Classification (NCBI taxonomy): domain Eukaryota; kingdom Metazoa; phylum Chordata; class Mammalia; order Artiodactyla; family Hippopotamidae; genus Hippopotamus; species Hippopotamus amphibius. The sequence goes on along the minus strand of NC_080202.1, from coordinate 25,368,610 downwards.
TAGACTTAAAGTGCCAAACAAAGCTATTAGCTACTGTTCCATTACATAAATGAAAGAACTTAATTTACCCCAAGGTGACCATTTTTCTCCTTTTTTCAACAGTAGGTAAGCCACTGAAAACTGCAACCACAACAGCATCTGAATCCAAAGCTTGACACTGCCGGTCTTCTGACTTCGGCAGAATGTCACTGATACTGCCATGTGTCAAGGCTCGGGGAGAACTGTGCCTGCTCCCAGACTGAGAGCTTCCTGGGGAGCCTACAAAAAATGAAGGGGATATCCAGAAAGAAGGCAAACAAACAAAAAGTCCTCTCTCTAGTCTCCACTTTAGGAGATCTCAATATACATACATTTTTAAACCATAGGAAAACTCAAAAATAATTTTAAAGGACTTCCCTGGTGGTCCAGTGGTAAAGAATCCGTCCTGCAGGTGACGTGGGTTCCATCCCTGGTTGGGGAACTAAGATCCCACATGCTGTGGGGTAACAAAGCCCACACGCCACAACTACTGGGACAGCACAACTCACCTTAGAGTCTGTGTGCTGCAAACTACAGAGCCCACGCACCCTGGAGCCTGTGCACCACAACTAGAGAAAAGAAGACCCACACGCTACAACCAGAAAGAAGCCCACACACCGCAGCAAAGAGCCCACGCACCACAACAAAGACCCTATGCAGCCAAAAATAATAAAAAAATAATTAATTAAAAAATTTAAAATATATCCCAGTCTTTTTTTTAAGAACTCAATTTTATTTATTTATTTATTTATTTATTTATTTATTTATTTATTTATTATTTTTGGTTGCATTGAGTCTTCATTGCTGCGTGCAGGCTTTCTCCAGTTGTGGCAAGTAGGGGCTACTCTTCACTGCAGTGTGCAGGCTTCTCAGGCTTCCCTTGTTGTTGAGCACAGGCTCCAGGTGTGCAGCCTTCAGTAGTTGCGGCACGTGGGCTCAGTAGTTGTGATACACAAGTTTAGTTGTTCTGCAGCATGTGGGATCTTCCCAGACCACAGCTCGAAACAGTGTCCCCTGCATTGACAGGTGGATTTTTAACCACTGAGCCACCAGGGAAGTCCCTATCCTTGTCTTTTTTTTTTTTTAATAAATTAATTTATTTATTGGCTGCATTGGGTCTTCATTGCTGCACATGGGCTTTCTCTAGTTGCTGAGAGCAGGGGCCACTCTTCATTATGGTGTGCAGGCTCCTCATTGTAGTGGCTTCTCTTGCCGTGGAGCATGGGCTCTAGGCACGTGGGCTTCAATAGCTGCGGCACACAGGCGCAACAGTTGTGGCTCATGGGCTCTAGAGCACAGGCTCAATAGTTGCGGTGCATGGACTTAGTTGCTCCGTGGCATGTGGAATCTTCCCAGAGCAGGGCTTGAACCCATGTCCCCTGCATTGGCAGGAGGATTCCTAACCAGTGTGCCACCTAGGAAGTCCTATCCTTGTCTTTTTGATGCCAGGTATTTAAAATTCAGGAGTCCAGAACATGGAGCCTAACGGCTGCATTTTCTTACTGATGGGTCTATTCTGTTGTGTGATTAAGGAACTTTCAAATTGAGTTTCAGCATTTTTGGTGCCTTTGGAGGCCTAAAGCTATACCATAACATCGATTTCGAATAACAGACATCTATCCACCAAAATTACATTTTGAACTCTCCAAACTTACCTTCAGACAGAGTTTGACAGTCTCCCTTTGAACGGCTATTTTCACCAGAGTCTACTGCTCTTCGAAGTGACAGACTGCCTGCTATACTGGACCGAGCTGGCTTGGGTGAATTATTCTTCTTATTTGTGGCTGCAAAGACATTTTAAAACATTTCTGATTATGAAAAAATAGCACAAAACTTATTACCTAAGCAGTCAGAGAAAGGTTTAATCTGACCATACGTGAAAGGCATTCCCATCTACTGTGCCCAAAAATAAACAGAATACTCTGGTCCCAACTGGTTTATTTGAGTATGCCAAAGGTATTCTTATTTTTCTGCTTGTGGAACAGTCTTAACTTACAAAAGTAGAAAATTATCAGTGAACTCCAAAAGAAAAATCAAACCAGACATGAACTCCAACTTCAGTTTAATTAAACTAAGTATTAACAACAAAACAATAACCACCAAATACTTGGAAACTGTAAAACATTATTAGATTAAAAAGAAATGAATGCTGAATTAGAAACAAACACCATTATAACACTTCAAGATGTTTGTGACTAAAACAGTAATTAGGGGAAAATGTATAGCCTTAAAATGAACTAATTAGAAAAAATTGAAACTAAATGGCCTAACATGCATAAACTCAAGATGGAAAAATAACAAAAAGAAAGCACATCAATAATCAACTGACTTTTTATACATCAGCAAAGAACAATCCAAGAATGAAATTAAGAATACAAATTCCATTTACAATAGCATCAAATAGAATAAAATACTTAGGGAAAAATTTAACAAAGAAATGTAAGACCTGTACATTGTTGAAAGAAAATAAGGAAAAAAGGAAAAATATGCTGTGTTCATTAACCAGAAGACTTAATATTGTTAACATGGCAATACTCCCAAACTTGATCTACAATACAGATTCAACACAATCCCTATAAAAATTCCAATTGTCTGTTTTTTTTTTTTGCAGAAATTGACAAGCTGATCCTAAAATTTACATAAAAATGCAAAAGATCCAGAATACTTCAAAACAATCTTGAATGAAGGACTCACACTTATGATTTCACAACTTGCCATAAAAAGACAATGTTCAAGACTGTCTACTAGTGTAAAGATAGAAATACAGATCAATGGAACAGAACTGAGAGTCCAAAAATAAACCCTTACATTTATGGTCAATTAATTTTTGACAAGGAGACCAAGATAATTCAATGGGCAAAGGAAAAAAAACAAAAAAGACAATAACAAGTGTTGATAAGGATATGGAGAAACTGGAACCCTCCTACACTGCTGAAGAATGTAAAATGGTACAACTGCTTTGGAAACAGTATGGCTGTGCCTTAAAAAGTTAAACATAGCTCCCATATAATCCAGCCAATTCACTCCTAAGCATATAGTTAAGATAATAAAAACATATTCTGCACAAAATATTGTACATGCATGTTCAAAGCATCATTATTCATAATAGCCAAAAAGAAAAAAAAAAAAAAATCCAAGTCCTCAGCAAGATGAGTAGATCAAATAAAAAGTGGTACCCACATACAATGAAGTATCACTCAGCCATAAAAAGGAATGAAATAATACATGCTACAACATGGATGGCCCTTGAAAACATTATGCTAAGTCAGAGAAGCCAGATACAAGAGGCTTCATATTGTGTGATTCCATTTATATGAAAAGTCCAGAAGAAGCAAACCCATACAAATAGATTAGCAGTTACCAGGGGACAGGGAGAAGGGGACGATGGGGAATAACGGCTCATGGGTATGGGTACAGAGTCTACAAGGAGAGCGAAAGCAGGTCTTTTGGCCCTTTCCTGTTTGCCCATTTCTGTTCCCCTCATCTTAAAAGAACCTAATTATAGGAATGAGATCACTAGGCAATTTAATCCAACTCCTGACTTTTGCTATCCTGAATGCACACCACGCCTTGTTGATTCTTTTCCTAGAAAAAGGAAGTAAGAATGAAGAATTAAGCAGTTTAAAAAATCACTAGCTCTCTTCTCCCAACAGCCCCCTAAGCAATCCTGCAGGCAGACCACCTGGCCAAGATAACATCTAATTGGAGAGTCAGCCAATCTGCACCCAATGGAGAATGATGCAGAACCCAACCTCCTGCTTCGATGATTCACTGAGATTCTCCCCCTGATACCCCATTTTTTACACCTTTAAAAACAGTCACTATCTTTGGAGCTGGTCTCTGGACACAAGTTCACTGTCTCTTCTGATTAAAGCACCTTTCCTTTCTACTGACACTTGCCTCTCAAATTATTGTCTTTTGAGCAGTGAGCAGCAGAACCTAAGTTCGGTACAAGAGGAGTGATGAAATGTCCGAGACTTAGATAATGATTTACTGTCACACAACTTGGTAAATATACTAAAAACTGCTGAATCGTACATTTGGGGAAAAAAAGGTGCTGTGAGAAAAAATTATGACCAATTTCTCCACTGCAAAGTATACATAAACTATTGGTTAAGGGGAAAACAATGAAGAGATGCATTAAAAAAGGCAGAAATTAACATAACAAAAAGACAGTAGATGAAATAAATCTGAGAACTAAGTCTCTGAAGAGATGAATAAAATGCACAAGCCTCTAGCAAGTCAAATCAAGGGATAAAATAAGAAAACACAAATAAGCAATGCTATAACTGAAAAAGTTAACATCCCATATGCAGAGGAAGTTTTTAAAATTTAAGGGAATGGAGTGACTTTACACCAATATATTTATCTAATGAGTTTTCTAAGAAAATTAATTATGAAAACTGATTTAAGAAGCAGAAGTATGAGACCAATAAACACATAGAAATGAAAAAGGCTGTTAAAGTTTTATCCCTGAAAGAACTACTAGATAGTTTTATGGATGAGTTTTTTACAATTTTAACGAGCAAGGTAACATCAAAATAATTTTACAGCACAGAAAAAGACAAAAGCTTCTGAATTTATTCTATGAGATTGGCATAAAATCAGAACTCAAATGTGTTAAGGATAGTAAAATGAAATTATAGCTCAATTTTACTTAGTGACTACATAGTCAAGAATCCTAAGTATTAGCTGGGACTTCCCTGGTGGTCCAGTGGTTAAGACTCTATACTTCCACTGCAGGGGGTGCAGGTTCGATCTCTGGTTGGGGGGGAGACGGACTAAGATCCTGCCTGCCATGAGGCAAAAAAAATAAATAAATAAAGAAGAATCCTAAGTAAACCATTGAAGAACAGGGGATTAGGGACACCAACCCTCCAGGCAATCGAAAATTCAGGTATACCTTTACAGTCGGCTCTCCTTATCAGTGGTTCAGCATCCAAAGACTCAACCACCTGAGGATTTATTGAAAAAAAATCTGTGGATAGGAGGACCTACACATTTCCAACTCACTTTGTTCAAGGGTCAATGATACATTAAAAAATTACAAAAAAAAAAAAAAAATCCAAACCAAAACCAAGTAGAAAGACTCATTCTACAATTTCAAGAATGGTCAGTATTAGATAAATAATGTAATTCTCTGTGTTCACAAAATAATACAGCAAAATAATCTGATTATTTTGACAGATGACAAAAAAGCATTTGATATAATTCTATACAATTTCTTGACTTAAAAAAACTCCTAGTAAGCAGTGCTGACTGAAAAAAATGCACAACCTAAAAGTTAAGAATTATTGTTTATTTGGTGGAGTTTCTGAGGGCTTCAAGCCCAGGAGGCAGCCTCACAGAATAGTTCTGAGGGACTGCTCTGAAGAGGCAATGGAGGAGCCAGGATATATAGTGATTTTCCCAATGAAGACCAGGTAGTTGGAACATCAGAAGATTACAGTTAATTAAAAAATACCCCCAAACAAACAAAAAACACCAAAAAAGAAAAAACAAACCCCCCAAAACAAAAAACCCCACAGATATCTAAGTTAATGAATTTAGAACTCTTCTGCATGTGGGAAGATACAAAAGTCTGGGCTCAATGAAATCATTCCTTTGATATGCACCTTAGCAATCTAGGGCCAGTATCCTTTTCTTTCTCATCCTGAGTTCCCTCAGGACTCTCTCCCACTCTGAGTTTCCTCAGGCAGCTGTAGTGACTTGAAGCCTGCAACATCCTTTTTTACTGATATGGCACGCAACATTTTTTCATTCACAGTAGGAAAAGAGGTAGTTTGGTGTAATGGTGAAAGCCACAGGCTCTAAGGTTCAAGTTCTTGGCTCTGCAATTACCACTGTGAAACTCTAGGAACCTTTAATGCCCTGTGCCTCAGTTTCTTTATCTGTAAATTGGAAATAAAAATAACTTGCCTCACACAGTTGCTGTTGGGATTAAGTGAGTTAACACATGTGACTTAGAATAGTAAGAATGATATCTGGTACATAATAAACACTTAGTAAATGTTAACCATTATTGTTAGGAATAGAAGGATATATTTTTCAACTTGATAAAAACTCCCTTTTGAAACATACAGCAAAATTTGAACTTAATGAGATAAAAACTAAAGGAATTCCCAGAGTTGAAAACATTACGAAAATTCTATTATTGTTATTAGTTAACATTGTTCTGAGGTCCCAGCCTAGAAAATACAATATGAAAAGTAAACAAGCAGGAAAGGAGTGGATAAACTATGACTATTTGCTGATGATATGACTGTCTACTTAGTAAATACAATATAATTGACTAAAAAACTTACAATTAAAAAAGTTCACTAAGTGGGCTGAATACAAAATAAACATGTGAAAACCAACAGTCTTCCTATATGTCAGTAACCAATAATTAGAAAATATTATGAGGAAAAAAAGATCCCATCACAACAGCAACCTAAATTATAATATACCTAGAAATTAACAAGACATATACAGAACTTACATGAAGAAATCTAAAACTCTGAAGAAGTATATGTCTATAACAGATGACTTGAATAAATGGAAACACCACGTTCCTAAATTTGAATGTTTTAGTACTGAAAAGATGTCAATTCCTCAAATTAAATGTTAATTAATGCACTAAATGTAACACAATTCCAGTCAAAACTAATTTCTGGAAGAGTAAACATATAAGAACCATCAAAAACATTTTGAAAACAAAAATAAAATGAAGGCCACAATAGCCAGGACGTGGAAGCAATCTAAATTGTCCATCAACAGAGGAATGGATAAAGAAGATGTGGTACATATATACAATGGGATATTACTCAGCCATAAAAAAGAACAAAACAATGCCATTTGCAGCAACAAGGATGGACCTAGGGATTCGCATACTGAGTGAAGTAAGTCAGACAAAGAAAGACAAACATCATATGATGTTGCTTACATGTGGAATCTAAAAAAAGGCTACAAATGAACTTGTCTACAAAACAGAAACAGAGTTACAGATGTAGAAAATAAATTTCTGGTTGGGGGGGGCAGGGTAAGGAGATAAACTGGAAGATTGGGATTGACACATACACACTACCATATATAAAATAAATAACCAGCAAGTACCTACTGTATAGCACAGGGAACTTTACCCAATACTCTGTAATGGCCTATATGGGAAAAGAAACTAAGAGTGGATATATGTATTTGTATAACAGATTCACTTTGCTGTACACTTGAAACTAACACAACATTGTAAATCAATTATACCCCACTAAAAATTTAAAAAAAAAATTAAAAAAAAAGGAAAGCAAACATATCACAGTATTACAAACTATAAAACTACAATGGTTAACAAAAAAGAATGTGGGTCTCGTAGACAACACAACAATATCTGGTCAAACAATATCAAACTGCTCTTTTTGTATGTTAAAAAGTCTCATGGGGCTTCTCTGGCGGTCCAGTGATTAATAACCTGCCTTCCAATGCAGGGGACGCGGGTTCGATCCCTGGTTAGGAAACTAGGATCCCACACGCCATGTGGCAACTAAGCCCACATGCTGCAACTACTGAGTCCACAAACCACAACTAGAGAGAAGCTTGCACGCCACAATGAAGATCCTTTGTGCTGCAGCTAAGACCTGACACAGCCAAAAAAAAAAAAAGATAAATATTAAAAAAAAAAAGGAAAGAAAAAAGGAAAAAAAAAAAAAAAGGTCTCTTGGGAATTCCCTAGTGGTCCAGTGGTTAGGACTCTGTTCCACTGCAAGAGGCACAGGTTTGATCCCTGGTCGGGGAACTAAAATCCTGCAAGCCACGTGGTGCACCCCACCCCCCCCAAAAGTCTTATATTGGCAATTTCACCTGGTTCCGCCTCTATGAATGAATTTAAAACCAAAACTATGTAAATATGGGAATTTGGTCTACAATATAAAGGATGAATTTCATATTGCTGAACAGAGTGGATTCTTCAAAAAACGTGTTTTAGGGACTTCCCTGCTGGCGCAGTGGTTAACAATCCGCCTGGCAACGCAGGGGACATAGGTTCGACCCCTGGTCCAGGAAGATCCCATATGCTGCAGAGCAACTAAGCCCGTGCGCCACAGCTACTGAGCCTGTGCTCTAGAGCCCGCGAGCAACAACTACTGAGCTCGAGTGCCACACTACTGAAGCCCACATGCCTGGAGCCTATGCTCCGCAACGGGAGAAGCCACTGCAATGAGAAGCCCTTGCATCGCAATGAAGAGTTGCCCCCGCTTACCACAACTAGAGAAAGCTTGCACACAGTAACAAAGGCCCAATGCAGCCAATAAATAAATAAATAAAATTAAAAAAATAAATATATATATAAAAAGTTAGCAGAATCAGACTTTTTTTTTTTTTTTTTTGGAAGTAGAGAATAGCTTTATTGCTTTGCCAGGTAAAGGGGGACACAGTGGAATCTTGCCTTTCAAAACAGAGGTTTTGTTTTTTTAAAAAAAAAAAAACGTTTCATTTGGTTGAGTGGGTTGGGTAGAGGGTGGATCACCGCCCTCACACACCATCACGGAAAACAAGTTATATATGGAATAATGACTTAAATGTAAAAAAGTTAAAAAACAAAACAGAACCAAGAAAATAAGTGTTGTTTTTATAAACTTGGAGTTGAAAAGGCCTTCCAAATAAAAACATTAAAACCCCAAACCATGAATACTATTAATAGATCTCAAAAATTAAAAACTTAAAACTTCATGTTTAGCAGAAAACAAAAGCAAGTGACAAGAGGGGAAGTAGCTGCAGAAATATGTAACAGAAGCTTTTTGCAAAAATCCATCCAAAAAGCATTATTTCTTTTGGTTTTAAATTTTCATTTCCTTGACAACTAGATAAGGTTGAGTATCTTTTCATTGCATTTATTGTCCTTTTGTATTTCTTCTTATGTTAACAACCTAATTATAACCTTTACTCATTTTTCTATTAAATTGTCATCCTTATTTAAGAGAATCCTATGTATTTGGCAATTATCCACTCTCCTATTCATGTCTATTGTATTACTGCCATCAATACCAAGCATTAATATATCCCATTTTAATAAACACACATATGGAGAGCCCAGAAATAAACCCTCAAATACACAGTCAACCCAAGTATCCATGAAAAGATGAATGGGTAACAAATGAGTGGCTATAACACACAGTGGAATATCATGCAGCCATAAAAAGAAGAAAATGCTGACACATGCTACAACATGGATGAACCCTGAGAAGCTTATGCTAAGTGAAATAAACCAACCACAAAGGGGCAAATACCATATGTTTCCACTTACATGCGGTACCAAGAGTATTCAAATTCATAGAGACAGAAAGCAAAATAGCTGCTGCCAGGAGATGGGAGGAAGAAGGGAGAGCTATTGTTTAATAGGTATACAGACTCAGTTTTGCAAGATAAAAAAAGTTCTATGGGTGGTGGTATTGGTAACACAACAACGTGCATGTAGTTAATGTCATTGATAAGTACACTTAAAAGGGTTAAGATGGTTAAAAAGGTTAATTGTTTAATAAAACGTGGTAAAGTTTACCATGATTTAAAAAAAATTTTTTTTAATTAAACACAGAATTACCATATGAACCAGCAATCCCACTCTAGGTATATACCCCAAAAAAATGAAAGCAGAGATTTGAACAGGTATTTCTAGACACATGTTCATAGCTGCATTATTCATAACAGCCAAAAAGTGGAAACAACCCAAATGCCCATCAACAGATGGATAAACTTAATGTAGTATATTCATACATACAAGGGAATATTACTCAGCCTGGAAAAAAAATGAATTTCTGACACCTGCTACAATATGCATGAACCCTGAAAAAATTACGCTAAAGTGAAGTAAGTCAGACACGAAAAGACAAATATTGTATGATTCCACTTATATGGGATATCTAGAATAGTCAAGTTTCTAGAAACAGAAAGTACAATAGTAGTTACCAGAGGGTAGGGGAAAGGGGGAATGCCCCGTTACTGTTCAAAGGATAGAGAATTTCAGTTTGGGATGATGAAAATGTTCTGGAGATGAGTAGTGGTGATGGTTGCACAACACTGTGAATGGACTTAATCCCACTGAATTGTACAGTTAAAAATAGTTAAGATGGTAAATTTTATGTTTATGTATATCTTACCACTAAAAAAACCCAGGTAAAAAAAGCATATATGTTTAAGAAAATGAAAACAACACACAGATAACAAACTCTTTGCTGACTCCACAACCCCTCCAGGGACCACCTAATTTATTGTGACACTTCTTGAAGGAGCTGAGCAGTCATGCTCTGGTTTCTCACCTCATTCATTTCTGCTACACCCCTCCATGGAAACGGTTCTTAAAAGGGCCATCCGCCCTTTTTCTTGACACCTCTCAATGATACTATCATTTCACTGTTTTTGAGATGCATTTAAAGATTTTTTTGAGATTTCATTTCTTCTAGTTTTCTCCTACCTTAATGATTGTTCTTTTCAATTTCCTTTGCTGGCCCCTTCATTACCAGGCCTTTAAATATTTAAGAATCCAGAACCAAAATTTCTCTTCTCCATTTAAACTCCCTTCATACTTGATCCCTGGCTTTAAACAACATCTGATACTGTTGACTCCCAACTGTTTACATCTGGCTTTAACCCCATATGCTTCAGACTTACATAGCATTCAACTGCTTATGAGATATTTTACTAGAATAGCTAGCAGACATCTCAAACCTAGTTATGTTTAAAAAAGAATTCCTGACTTCCTACCTCTACGGCCCAACAATCCCCACACCTGCTTCTTCCTTATTTGATTTGTATCTCAATTAATGACACCACCAATCACTAAGCTGCTTAGACCAAACACTTAAACATCATTCTTAGTTTTTTTCTTCCCCTAAAATCTTTCTTACCAGGTCTGTGGGAAAGGACTGACCTCTCCTGGTCTAAAATATCCATTGTATATCATAGATTAACTTCTGTCTTATGTATCTAGAGTAGTACTAGTTATGCACCATCCTCGGGAGAATTAAGAAAGATGGGAACCTCAGTCAAGACAGGCTGGCAGACTATGAGCAAGCCCACCTTCCCAGGGTAGTGACTTCAGAATAAGCCACCACATCTCACACCAGCTACTGTTATGGGCTGTTTACTGGTCTTACAACTCCCACTCTCAGCCCTTTTCAGACCCTTCTCCACACAACAAGCAACCTTTTAAAGGGTATGTCAGATCATAAACACCCCCCTAGTTTTTATTCTCTAAAGACCTCTTCCTAAAATCAGAATAAAACTCAAACTTCTTATCGGGGTCTTATAAGACCCTACCTGATCTAGATCCTGCCTACCTCTCACTTATCTCCTATTACTCTAGCCTCTGCTTAGTTCACCATGTTCAGCCAAACTAGTCTTCTTTCGAGCCTTCAAAGATGCAGAGCAAATCCTTTCTATGTGACGTTTCATTTTCCATTGTTTACCCTGAAGAATGCTTCCCCCAGATCTCTGCATGGCTGCCACCTTCTCGACCTTCAGATATCAGTTCAACTGTTGCCTCCTGAGAGACTTTCTGACTACCCTAACTAAAACAGCACACTCCTCACTTGCTCTGCCTATCCCACTGTTGTTTCCTTCACAGTACTTTTTAGCAACTGAAATTATCTTTACTTGTCTACACATTTTAATGTCCAGTTCCTATCACAAGAATACATGAATGCAACATCCATGAGGTCAAGGATTTTGTCTTGTTTGTTCACCAGTACAGAATAAGCAATCAAGAAAAATGTTAGCTCTGTTATATAGTAGAAAATATACAGAGTCAGTTTTGGATGGGAGATAAGGCTGTATGTATTTGTAGTCTTAATCCATTGTGAAGGAGATGTTATATATTATTATTCTGAAAATAACCTGTTCTTTAGCTTCCCAAATGACACATGGAGATGTAAAACTAACAGAATCTTTTTCACTTACAGTTCCGTATGTAACAACTGGCAACTGATGACTTTGCCAAGAGCTCCATTCCCAAATCCTGTAATCTGCTAGAGTTTTCGGTTCCACATGCAGCCAGAGCTGTCTGGTCAGCAGAAAGAAGGCTTGCCGGCATGTCTCCGGAAGCAGCATTGCTGCTTTTTATTTCTGAAAGTGTATTCTTTACATCAGTTTTCATACATCGAACTTCAGCCATTTGAGTTTTGAGTCTTTTTAACATCTTTAAATCAGAGGGAACTCGCCACATTGCCTGCTGCTTCCTTTGGTCTTTATCTTTTCGAGAATATGATGCTTCAGAGAGAAAGTGAGAAGTCATGTTAATATAGACTTTAACATTCATGAAATCATTCTGTACTGTGAATGTAAGTAAATTTGAGGTGTAAATAACCTAAGGTGCTTTAGGTGGTATCAACAACAAAAGCATGCATTAAATCCCATTACTGACAATAAAGATAGATACAAGTACCCTAATTCTACTTACATCTACAAAGTTAAAATCTGGGTCACATTATAATCACTCAAATGCAAATTATATATTTAATTCTAAAAGTTTTAAAAGCTGCCCTACTGCCTGTGTCTTCTTTATACTTCTCCACTTTTCTCAAATGTTCTATACTGAGCTTGTAGTATGTTCACAATTAAAAACAAAACAAAACAAAACCATAAACCTAGAAGCCACTTAGTCAAATATGCTATACATAGTATACAAAAACATATTCTAATTGAATTTAAAAAATTGATTTACTGAAGTATTATCCAATGTAGATACAGCTATTAAGTGCCATGGAATATCATAAAAAACTAGTTCCGTCACTGAGTCTTTGTGGCCACTAAACTAACAATGCTATCTCTCTTCCAAGAGAAAGCAGTTGAAGTTGTTTTTAATTTCTTTTCCCCCACCCAAATATTAAAAAGAGAGGAATGAGCAAGGAAAACACACACTTTCTATGCAGGAAGAGGAAAGGAGGTAGATCTTTTGGAAATCAAAGAACATTATGACTGACTCAAAGCAAAAAGAAACCAAGTTTCCCACCCAAAAAAATAACACCTACCCCACAAACAGGGGACCAACAGGTACCCTAATTAGACAAAAGAACAAGTCCTTTACTAGCAGAAATGATAGGTGAATCTGCTTACATGCTGCAATAATCTACCACCATAAAAGAGGGAAAAGGTTAAAAAAAAAAAAAAAGAGGGAAAAGGTAGACACTGTGGTGTGTCCAACAGCCACCCCCCCCCACTTCTACCAGATTGTATTCAGATATTAGGTGGGCAGCAATGTGCTCAGGGCAGTTAGGTCCATCCTTTGTTCAGCCCCAGAGGATATAAGTCTAGGGCTGGTCTAGGCTCATTCCTCTTTGAGCATTTAGGGTGGGCACATGACTCCGAGTTTCAGCCTAAAGTTGCGGGGAGGGGAGGGAGAGATTTTCAATCCTGATAGGGAGATTTTATTATGTTGGGTGATACAGCTAAAAAGTAGAGTTTGAATTCAAACCAAGGAGTCTGCCTCCAGAGTCACTGATCTTAATATTAATAACTTTGCTCTCCAGCATCACAGGAATAGGCCTCTTTTCCATCCAGTCTGTTTTTTCCTGCTAGTGACACATTCCTGTGGATAAATGATGCCTGACGCTGTGGCAGTCATCTTATTGCCACGACAGAAGAGGCAAAAGAACTACAGGAAGACCATTCCTTGCCCTGCTTTTAAATACCTGATGAACCTAGACTCACTTACCTCCAGACTCAATATGCTAGTTAAGCCACGATTAGCAGCATTTTGTTACTTGCAGTTGAAAGCATTCACAACAGAATATGAGAGAGATTTTAGAAATCCAAGATTTGGTGTCAGATCTACCATTTAGTCACTGTAACTTTAAGTCCTCGAACTTCTGAGTCCATTTATTTATTTGTAAAATGAAGACAATAATATACATGTAAGAGAACTGTTGTGAGTCTCAGAAGATTCAATATTTGTGAAAGCACTCTGTAGCACATTCCCATTCAACCCATTATCCACCAAGATGTCAGGGCAGTTTCCTAAAAACCAAATCAGATATTACTTTCCTGCTTAGAATCACTGAGGAAAGCACCAACATGGCAAACAAGGCCCTATATTATCTAATTTCACCTTAACTCTCAGTGTCTTTATCTTCTTGCCTCTACCCCAAACATATCCCAAACTTTGGAAGTGCTTGCAACTCTAACATACCAGCCATGTTCTATCTCGCTTTCATCCTTTTTACATGTTCGCTTCCCTTGCTCTCTCTGCTAACCCAAACTCATCAGGTATAATCTGAAATGTCTCCTTCAGGCATGAAAACCACCAACTGCTCCCCTCCTTTCAAATCAATTCCTACCTAATTTTGTAGAGCACATGGAGTCCACTTCTATTGCAGCACTTATCACCTTATAGTAAAGAAGACAAACATGTAGAATGTGAACAACTTAAGGGTTGAGATCATATCTTAGTGATCTTGTATTCCAGGCCAAGCAGCCTATGGCACAAAATACTCAAAATGTTTTGCTAAATAAAATCTTTGTGGCTCCCATCTCCCACCCCACATCTACCTGGACTTAAATATGAAAACCTGTATTAACCCACATGGTTCAGTTTATTATTACTAGAAACTGACAAGAATTTTTTTTTTTGACAAGAATTTTTAAAAGTAGGAAGCCCAAGTGGGAAAATACAAAATAGATATAAACAAACCTCCATCACCTGATAATCAGTTAATAAAGAATTACTGAGTCTGTTTCAAATGCTAAGCACTGTGCTAGGCAGGGGATATAACAGTGAACAAGACGAACACCCAGCCTTTGCCCTCACAAAGCTCCCAATCCACTTCAGTACTGTGTGGTAAGTGCTAAGACAGGAGAGTGTTAGGCGCTACAGAATTTTACATTAAAGGAACCTGACAACTTAAGGATACTTACTGTACTAATGATGAGAAGCCTTCCTGAATCTGCCAAGTTATGAGGTTAATAGAATTGAGAGTCTCATCTACAACACCTCTTTCATATCATTCAGTTGTATCTCTCAAGAATGACAGTTCTCTATAGCTTCTCCTCCAGACTTCAGTATGTCAATGCTGTCACCCTTCTCCTTGTCACCTAGTATTTCAGAGTCCTCTTTAACCACATTACAATTAGTTGCCAACCCCAATAAACTCTACCTTCACAAGCACAACTTTGCTATAAGTAAAGTCTTAATTACATATTGCCTAGGTTACTTGCCAAAAACCTTCAACAAAATATTAGCAAACTGAATTCAAAAATATATTTTAAAAAATCATACATCACAACCATGTGGGATTATTCCAGGTATGCAAGGCTGGTTCAACATTCAAAAAATCAACTAATGTAATCCATCACACTATATCAATAGATGCAAAAAAAAAAAAAAAAAAAAGCATTTGACAAAATCCAACAACCATTCATGATAAAACCTCAGAATAGAGGGGAACGTCCTCTCAACTTGATGAAGAATATCTATGGAAAACCTACAGCTAGAATCTTACTTAATGGTGAGAAACTTGAAGTTCTCCCATCAAGATCAGGAACACCTTTTCACCACTCCTTTTTAATGTCTACAAGAATTTCTAGCTAATGCAGTAAGACAAGAAAAGGAAATGAAAGTATACAGATTGAGAAGGAAAGAATATACAAAGAATCAAAAATGAAGATCGAAATCCAAGCAAACATTTTAATAAAAAAAAAAAAAAAAAAGCTGGGTCTTTTTGTAACATTAACCTTTAAATATCCTGTCCTAGAAAGGTTATTTTCATTTGGCTTCCATGACTCTGTTCTCTCTCCTTTCCAAAGCCTCTTCACCTGGCTCATTTTCTACACACTCAACAAAAATAGATGTTCACCATGATTATGTCCCTAGCCCTTTTCTTTTAAAAAATTTCTTGAAACTCACCTTTGTGCCATCTTACTCCCTTAGTTTTAACTACCCAGTATCACCTTTAAGCAAATAACGGTCTGTATTCCAGTTCTTAATTTTTAGCTGTCTACTGGGCATCATTACTGTGATATCCCACTGGTATGTCAAACTCAAGATGTTTAAATCCAAGCCTGCTCTTCCTCTCTAGTATTTCCCCATCCTCCTTGTCATCAGCATTTTAATCACCTGGATTTGAAATAAGTCACTGCAAGTCATAGAAAACTAAACTTTCACGGAACTTAGATCTTATTCTCTTTATATAGTTTGCATTCTCTTCTTCTGATGACATTGAATACTTCTCAAAAACATGATTTTACCTGTCTATAAAATATGCTATTCCATGGCAAAGCTGTAATTTTTCAACCATAATTGTATTGTTGAATATTTTCAAACAACTCTGATTGTTTTCTCTTTGGAATATACTCCTAGAAGTAAAGTTACAGGATTAAAGGACAGAGGTGGTTTACACCTACTACAAAATTTTTCTTCAAAAAGGTTAAACCAATGTATCTACCTGCAGAACCAGAACTTGTCTGTTTCACTAGGTCTTTGCAAACAATACTGGTTATAATTTAAGCAAACCCTTTGCCAATGTGTTTTTTTTAAAAGGTATTTCTTTGTTGATCACAAGAACTGTGTGTAATTTTTATTTTCCTCTTTACAATTTTCTATATTTTAAAAATTTTCTACAATAAAAATGCCTCAGAAAAAAATGTAAAATTATATGCAATGTAATAAGTGCTACAAAAGTACAAGTACAACACAAAACATACTTGGACCATAGATAAAAGGCAACTGTTTCATAACCTGATTGGAGACAGTCTTTCAAATTGAGGATGCAGGCTTCCAGAAAGTATATCTTAGGAAAAAAGAGGCCTAAATAATCCAAGCTCTGATCTATCCCCCACTAGAGCAGATCTATTTCTGTTTTCTATACTGAGTCTCTGCCTTAAACTCTACTTGAAAAATGAGTTGTGCTGCTTTAAAGAAGTATCAAAATCACTGTTCTAAATCATTGATTTGATTTGTATAATACTATTGTTTAGAAAGGTAGAAAAATGTTCAGTATATTTCAGAAAGCTTTCCCAAAAAAATGGTTTTTAAAATGTGTCATTTAAAAGTAAATGCCTGGGACTTCCCTCGTGGTCTAGTGGCAAAGAATCCGCCTTTCAGTGCAGGGGATGTGGGTTCAATCCCTAGTTGGGGAACTAAGATCCTACAGGCTGCAGGGCAACTAAGCTTTTGCACTACAACTACTAAGCCCACACCTCAACTAGAGAGCCTACACACTGCAAACTACAGAACCCCACATGCTCTGGAGCCCATGTGCCACAACTAGAGAGACCAAAAAAAACAAAAAACAAACAACAAAAAAGCAAAAAACAAAAAAACAAAAAAAACCAACCACACGCCACAACTAGAAAGAAGCCCACACGCTGCAACAAAGATCCTGCATGCTGGAACTAAGACTTGACGCACCCAAAAAAATAAAAACAAATAAAATTTAAAAAAAAGAAAGTAAATGCCTATGTCTAAAAGTTTCAAAAAGTCCAGGTTAGACTATACATCTAAATTGTGTATGTGTATACATTGCATTACAGTAACACAAATGTAATTTCTCTTTAACAAATAATTTTTCAAAAAAAAAAAATACCGTTACTTGGTATACATTTTTAGGCTACTGAACATCAAAGCATGAGTAAACCTTTTCCAATTTCATTTTTAGACTCATTTCCACTAAGAAGTTAGGGTATTCATGAGGCCTGCAATAAGTCCATTCACAAGGAGAACAACTGTTCTTCACGTGGCTCAAACTGTCAATCGGTCACAATCTAAAAGGCAAATCATATAAAAACCTTCATATATGCATTTTGATATTATTTTTGCACAAAACACCTTTGAATAATAACAACAAAAAATTGATTTGATATATTTTTATAACACAATGAAAAACCAATTTGCTACAGAAACATACCATGTTCCAACACTTAAGATATTTGGATTCAAATTTAAGAGTTCTTTTGGAGAAGCACAGAAAAAAGGGAAATTACTGTTAATATTTTACCTGTGGGCTGCAAAAGTGAAGCAGGTGGGCGAGGCTGTAAGCCCCACAAATTTTCCATACTGCTCCGGTCCTTAAGGTCCAACAAATGTATTAAAATTAAAGGATCAATGTCTAATAAACTACTCGTAGCAGCAGAGCATAAATGTGCTCTTCTTGACATTCTGCTGCTGACACCCACGTAGCCATGGTTACTACCTGCAAAAGAAAGAGATGTAGAAAATGAAAACTATATAATTGCACAAATAGGAAGGAAGGAAGGGAGGGAGGGAGGGAAGCAGGGGAGGAAGGAAGGAAGGAAACTGGTTAATGTTGTTTGAATACTTGTCTATGGACCTATATCTTAGGAGCTGGTGTTCATGATAAGCCCAAAGAAGAAACCATATTGCCCAGAGAGGTGTACAAAGAACAGTGACTGACCACTGGCCTCATTACTATTCCAACTTCAGGAGAAATCCTTATTCCCATCCTGAACCCTGGAAATAAAACAGTGACAACGTATACAATATATATAGTTAGGGGGATAACGGTAACAAAAAGGAGAATATATCCCATAACCTAGTGGTCTTGGATGAAAGTCAAGCCCCCTGGTATAGCAGATCGCAAGGAACTAGACATTAAAATAGGAATCTTCTCCAGGTCTCTGGACAGCAAAATGTTCAGCTCATGACAGTCTGGCAGACATTTTTTCCAGTTTGATTAAATATCGAAGTACATTTGAAGATTTTAGACTTTGTTAATGACTGATGCATAATACAGACACCTGAGAACAATGTCACCTCTGTATTACCTGTATTGAACTAATAAGCTTCCTAAGCAAAGGAAACCATCTGACTCTTCTCCAGTGCCTAGCACAATGCCTAACAAGTATTAGGTATGGAGACATTGGTTAAAACTGACCTCCTTAAATAAAGCTATTTAAATACAGTATAAAGAAACATAGCATTAAAAAATGTTACATGCAGCAAAGTCTTAAAGTGGATAATATAAAAATAACACAAAGTAATCAGGTTCTGACTATTCATGAGTATTTCCAAAGAGATCTAGGGAGGAAAAAAAACTTAGGAGGAAAGTTTAGTTATTCAGAAGCTTCAAGCCAGTTACTTACTTATATGTTTTTCATCTATATTCACATCCTCATGTCCTTACCCTCTCCTACTTGTTCATCCTCTTCCTCTTTTAAGGATTATCCCACTGCCAATTTTTCTTTCAGCCTCTGTACCCAATGCAACTCCTATTTTAAAAGGCAGAAAACTACCCCTCCCTCCACTTTGAAACTTTTTCTTAGCCCTTTTCCTTCACTAGGGAGTTCCCCAATCAGGCTGTATAATCAGTCAACTGGAGGAGTTTTTAAAATTACAGATTCCTGGCCTTACTCTAGATGTACTAAACAAGAATACTGGAGTTGGATCCAGGACCTTTTTCCAAAAAGCTACTCAGGTGGTTCTGACTGTTTAGTAAATAAGCTCAGTAGTCCAGAGTATGCTACCTACTGCCCAGATATCTGGCTTTTCTTTAAAAACCAAAGTTGCTCATTCTCCCTTGTCAAATGGACCCCTGGTACAGAAAGGAGTGTTAACAGTCTTCTGTTTCTACCACTCTTCCAGGTCACTACTCTCACCGATGAGCAAAAACTCCTTTCCTTTGCGGTTCATGCCCTTCAGCTACTACCTTCCTCCCACTCTCCCTCCCATGTTCCCATCCTTTCTACTCACTATTACAGGCATCAAAGACTTAAGCATTTATTTCAGTTTCCTTTTCTCAGAGCTAACACTGCCATCATTCTGGGTGTACGTGTATGTCTGTTGCATACATAAGTATACAGCCTAGTGTATGGTCACAAATTAATGGCACCCCCAAATTCCTCCATACCTCCTAAAATTGCTCACTAACCTTCCTCCTCAAAAGTAACTTCCATCCAGAGTTAAACACCATAGATCAGTTTTGCCTGTTTTTGAACTTTATATAAATGTAACAATATAGTTGTACTCATATTCTGCTTCTTTGCTCAACATAATATTCATAAAATTCATCCATATTGCTATACACAGCGGTTTACTCATTTTCATTATTTCTGTGCTGCATTCCAAACTATGAATATAACCAGTTTCTTTATTTCTATTAGGAAAGAATTTGGGTTGCTTTTAGCTTTTGGCTACTTGGAATGAAGCTACTGAACTTATAAGCAGATAACTGCTCTTGAACGTCACACAGAAAAAAAAAAAAAAAAAAAACCCCACACCACCACCTCATAAAAAAGCAAATGGATCCTCTCCTTCTAAGCCAAGCCAGATTAATCCTGCTAAAATGTTACACTGATCTATCTGAGCCCTTGATTTTATCACAGTGCCTGTATGCATTATGACATCCAAGGGTCTACAAAATCTAGACCCAAACTACCTTTCCAGTCTTCTCTAGTTTTTCACATCCTTTACTTTGCTGTAAATAACACTTTTTTTTTAAATTAAAAACACAAGAAAACAAAACCACCTAAAAAAGAACAATGCTGGGGACTTCCCCGGTGGCACAGTGGTTGGGACTCCACACCTAATGCAGGGGGCCTGGGTTCAAACCCTGATCAGGGAACTAGATCCCACATGTGTGCCACAACTAAGAGTTTGCATGCCACAACTAAAGAGCCTACCTGTCACAACTAAGACCTGGCACAATCAAATAAATAAATATTAAAAAGGAGAAGAAGAAGAAGAACAATGCTGCTCTAAATTATCTTGCAAAACTCAACTGGCAAACACCAGCTTCCATTCTGTTGAAACTGGGAAAGCCACAGGATGTGTATATTCAGCTTTAGCCCATATTGCCCAACAGTTTTCCAAAGTATCAATTTTCATTCCTACCACCAGGCTATGAGAGTTTCCATCTCTCCAAATGCTTTCAACATTTAATACTGCCAGTTTAAAATGTATTAGCCATTATAGTGCGTATGCAATGGTATCATAATGTGGTTTCTATCTGGCATTTCCTGAAAGAGAATGAACAGTCTCAGAGACCTGTGGAACGCCACCAAGTGTACCAACATACACATAAGGGGAATTAGAGAGGAGGAGAAAGAATATTATTCAAAGAAAAATGGATAAAAATTTCCCACATATAATGAAATCTGTTAATATAAGCGTCCAAAAAACTCAACAAACTTCATGGAGGATAAACAAACTCAAAAGATCCACACTGGGACACATCACAATTTGCAATTCTCTGACAAAAGAGGCAGAGCACCTATAAAAATGTATATTGGTCATCTAGATAGCCTCCTTTGTGAAGTGTCTATTCCTGTCTTTTGCCTTTCTTAACTAAGAGGTTGTCATCTCTTTTTCTTACTGATTTGTAGAAGTTCTTTATACATTATGGATGAATCTTTTGAATAATGTTTTAAATTAATTCATTTATTCTAATGAATAAAAATTTTTAAAAAGCAATAGGGACTCTCTAGATGGTGCAGTGGTTAAGAATCCGCCTGCCAATGCAGGGGACACAGGTTCGATCCCTGCCCCAGGAAGATACCACATGCCACAGAGCAACTAAGCCCACGTGACACAACTATTGAGCCTACACTCTAGAGCCTAAGAGCCACAGCTACTGAGCCTGTGTGTCACAACTACTGAAGCCCACGTGCTCAGAGCCCATGCTCCACAACAAGAGAAGCCACCACAATGAGGAACCCAAGCACCACAATGAAGAGTAGCCCCTGTTCACTGCAGCTAGAGAAAGCCTGTGTGCAGCAACAAACACCCAACACAGCCAATAAATAAATAAATAAATAAATTTATTTTTTAAAAAAAGCAATATACATTACTAGACAGACTGCACACCTGTGGTCTTCTAAGCAGTCAGTTATATGGGTCTGGAGATCAATACATGGGGGTCCCACTGGCCTCTCAAGATCAACACAGATCAAATGGAATACATTATCTTCTGCACCTGGACTCATTAGTTTATATTATAGCAGGGGCTAACCTAGAAACCTTAAGGAATCATCCCCACATCTCCACCAACTCCAACCCATCCAGTAAGACACTCCCAAGTCTTATAGATTCTATTTAACATCTCTCAAAAGGTTTCTTCTTCTTTACCTCCTCTGCTACTACCTCACTTGAGGCCCTCAAAATTTCTCTCCTGGAATATGGAGGTAGTTTTTTTTCTTTCTTTCTTTTTTGGCCATGCCACATAGCTTATGGGATGTTAGTTCCCTGACCAGGGATTCAACCTGTGCCCTCGGCAGTGAAAGGTGAAAGCTCAGAGTCCTAATCACTGGACTCTCAGGGAATTCCCGTAGTAATTTTCTAACTAATTTTATCTCATCCACCTTTAATCCATTTTCCACTACACAGAAAAATCTGATCACATTCGCTTTTAAAGACATTTAGCGATTCCATAAAATAAAGCCCAAACTCCTTAGCCTGGCAAATGAGACTTTTCATTACCTAATCTTATTCCTGCTTACCCACCTCACATTGGCCTGCCCCTACATAAACTAAACTCTCAATTACTTAAAGTTCCCAAAAAAGACAATGCTGCCACTTCTGCCTACAATGCCTTTGCTCTTCAATCTCATTATTTCCCTGTTCATCTAATGAACCTAACTCTTAGGTCATCTTTCAAGAGCAAGATCAAACATGACTCGCTACCTGAAATCTTTTTCACCCATTTCTAATTAGCTGTTCTTTCCCATTTTTGGTGTCACACTGTATCTATATTTACAACCACAAAGTTTTGCAATGACTGGTGCTGGATTCTCATTTAGGAAAAGTGATGCTCATTCATTTTATAATCCCAATGAACAACACAATGGCTGATACCTAGTGGGTATTCATTAAACGTGGGGAACAAGTAACCTTAAAAATCTTTAACCTGAAAAAAAAAAAAATCTTTAACCTGCAATACATAACAGACATTTTGAGTAATAACTTCATAAAATGTCAATTTGTTTTAGGAATGTATATTGCCAAAACTTTTTAGCTCTCAAATAAGAAGTATTATTACAATGTTTCGTAAGTCACACATGGCAGGCAATTATATTGGCCAACCCAAAAGAATAGATTTTTCATACTCAGCTGATTAACTAGCTCATGTTCTACATTAGAAGGATACTTAAAACCCTTTTCAGCACACATTACTAAGCCTAAATTCTCTTGCAACTAAAAGAAAATAACTGAATAAACTTAAAGCTATTCTTATGGGAATGAGGCCACCTGAGTCACTAAATACTAGTTCTAAGCTATATCATTATTTAATACTATCTAAAAAATTAAATTTAGTAAATACTATTTTACTATATACCTAGGCTTCTGTATAAGAAAGATTTCCTGTTTAATGGACAACTTAACATCTTAACTGTAGTAGATCAAACACTTATAAGGCTAATAGGAAGGATAAAAGACGAAAGTAGTAAAATTGTTTATGTCCACAATAAGCAGTTAAGAGATACACAAAAGATGTAAAATGTAACGTAAAAACATTAAACATGGAGTGGGGGTAGGGAGGGGAATAAAAATGCAGGGTTGTTAGAATGTATTCAAACTTAAGAAATCTGCAATTTAAAATAATCATGTGTCTGTCTGTATGTATGTGTTACCTAATGGTAACCACAAACTAAAAAGCCATAGATGCACACACAAAAAAGAGAAAGAAACCAAAACTAACATTAAAGATAGTCGTCAAATCTCAAGGGAAGAGAGCAAAAGAAGAATGGAACAAAAAAGAAATACAGAACCAGAAAACTATTAACAAAAAGGCAATTAAGAACATACCTAACAACAGTTACTTTAAACATAAATGGACTAAATGCACCAATCAAAAGACACAGAGTGGCTGAGGGGATACAAAAAAAACCCCCATATATATGTGCCTACAAGACTCACTTCAGATCTAAAAACACCCACAGGTTGAAAGTGAGAGCATAGAAAAAGGTATTCCATGGAAATGGAACAAAAAGAAACCTGGGGTAGCAATATTTACATCAGACAAAACAGACTTAAAACAAAGACCATAACAAAGACAAAGCTCAATATGTAGTGATAAGGGGATCAATCCAACAAGAAGCTATAACAATTGTAAAGATATATGCACTCAACGCAGGAGCACTTAAATACATAAAACAAATATTAACAGACATAAAGGGAGAAACAGACAGTAATACAATTATAGTAGGAGACTTTAACACCCCACTTACATCAATGGATAGATTACCCAGACAGAAGATCAATAAGGAAACACTGGCCTTAAATGACACATTAGTCCATCTATTAGATGGACTTAATAGAGATATACACATATAGATCTCTATATATACAACATTCCATCCAAAAGCAGCAGAGTTCACATTCTTTTCAAGTGCACAGGGAACATTATTCCCTGGGACAGTCCACATGCTCGGCCACAAAACAAGTCTTAATAATTTTAAGAATGAAATCATATCAAGTATCTTTTCTGACCACAACACTAACAGACTAGAAATCAACTACAACAAAAAAACTGCAAACAACAGAAACATGTGGAGGCTAAACAATATGCTACTAAACAACTAAAGAAATCTAAGAGGAAATAAAAAAATACCTGGAGATAAATGAAAACAGAAACACAATGATCCAAAAACATGGAACACAGCAAAAGCAATTCTAAGAGAAAAGTTTACAGCAATACAAGCCTACTTCAGGAAGTATGAAAAGTCTCAAATAAACAACATAACCTTACATCTAAAGGAACTAGAAAGAAAAAGAAAAAAAAACAAAACCCAAAGTTAGTAGAAGGAAATAGTTACAACTGATACAACAGAAATACAAAAGATCATAAGAGATTACTACAATTATATGTCAATAAAATGGACAACCTAGAAGAAACAGATTACTAGAAATATACAGTCTCCCACAACTGAATCAAGAAGAAATAAAAAATTATGAACATACTGATTACCAGTAATGAAATTTCAACTGAATCAGTAATAAAAACTTAACTCCCAACAAACAAAAGTCCAACACCATATGGCTTCACAGGTGAATTCTACCAAACATTTAAAGAAGAGTTAACACCTACCCTTTTCAAACTATTCCAAAAAATTGAAGAGGAAGTAATGCTTCCAAACTCATTGTACAAGGCCAGTATCACCCTGATACCAAAACCAAAGACACCACAAGAAAAGAAAATTACAGACCAATATATCACTGATGAACACAGAAACAAAAACCCTCAACAAAACTTTAGCAAACCAAATTCAATAAAACATTAAAAGGATCAGACACTGTGATCAAGTGGGATTTATCCTGGGGATGCAAGGTTGGCTCAATAACTGCAAATTAATCAATGTGATACACCACATTAACAAATTACAGAATAAAAAACTTTTGCTCATCTCAATAAATGCAAGAAAAGCTTCTGACAAAATTCAACATCCATTTATGATAAAAACTATAAACACACTGGGAATAAAAGGAACATATCCCAACATAATAAAGGCCATATATAACAAGCCCACAGTTAACATCATACTCAACAGTGAAAAGAAGAAAGCATTTCCTCTATGATCAGGAACAAGACAAGGATGTCCACTCTCACCACTTTTATTCAATATAATACTGGAAGTCCTAGCCACAGCAGACAATAAGAAAAAATTTTAAAGAATCCAAATTGGAGAGGAAGAAGTAAAACTGTCACTGTTTGCATATGACATGATACTATACATAGAAAATCCTAAAGACCCCACCAAAAAACTACCAGAACTCATCAACAAATTTGGTAAACTTTCAGGATACAAAATTAATACAAAACAAAAATCTGTTGCATTTCTATACTCTAGTAACAAACTATCAGAAGGAGAAATTAGAAAATAATCTCTTCTACTATTTCATCAAGAATAAAATACGCAGGAATAAATCTAACCAAGGAGATAAAAGACTTGCACTCTGAAAACTGTTAAGACATTGCTGAAAGAAACTGAAGACAACACAAACAAATGGAAAGACACACTGTGCTCATGCACAGGAAGAATTAATATTGTTAAAATGACCATACTACCCAAGGCAATCTACAGATTCAAACACCAACAGCATTTTTCACAGAACTAGAACAAAGAATCCTAATATTTCTATAGAAACACAAAAGACCCTGAATAGCCAAAGCAATCTTGAGAAAGAACACAGCTAGAGATCTCATGCGCCCTGATTTCAAACTATACTACAAAGCTACAGTCATCCAAACAATATGGTACTGGCATAAAAACAGACACATAGATCAATGGAACAGAATAGAGCCCAGAAATAAACCTATGTTTACATGGTCAATTAATCTATGATAAAGGAGGCAAGAATATACAACAGGGAAAAGACAGTCTCTTCAATAAATGGTGCTGGGAAAACTGGACATTTACATGTAGAAGAATCAAAATGTACAACTTTCTCACACCATACACAAAAATAAATCCAAAACGGATAAGGACTTAAATGTGGGGAATTCCCTGGCAGTCCAGTGGTTAAGACGAGCTTCCACTGCAGGGGACACGAGTTCGATCCCTGGTCAGGGAACTAAGATTCCACAAGCCATGCAGGACATGGCCAAAAAAAAAAAAAAAAGACTTAAATGTAAGATCTGTAACCATGAAACTCAGAAAAAAACAGGCATTATGCTCTTCAACACTGGTCTCAGCAATATTTTTTTGGATCTGTCTCCTTAGGCAAGGGAAACAGCAAAAATAAAACAAAAGGGACTATATCAAACTAAAAAGCTTTTGCAGAGCAAAGGAAACTATCAACAAAATGAAACGGCAGCCTGCTAAATGAGAGAAGATATTTGCAAATGATATTTCTGATAAGGGGCTAATATTCAAAACACAAAGAATTCATACAACTCAACATCAAAAAAAGAAAAAACCCAACAAGATTAAAAAATGGGCTCAGGACTTGAATAGACATTTTTCCAAAGAAGACATACTGATGGCCAAAGACAGAACGATGCACAACATCACTAATCATCAGGGAAGTGCAAACCAAAACCACAATGAGCTATCACCTCACACATGTCAGAGTAGCTATTACCAAAAAGCCAAGAAATAACAAGTATTGGTAAGGATGTGGAGAAAAGGGAACCTTTATGCACTGTTGGTGGGAATGTAAATTGGTATAGACATTATGTAAAACAGTATGGAGGTTCCTCAAAAAATTAAAAATAAAACTAACATACAATCTAGCAATTCCACTTCCAGGTGTTTTTCCAAAGAAAACAAAAACACTAACTTGAAAAAGTATATGCACCCCAAAGTTCATTTCAGCATTATTTACAATAGCCAAGATAAGATGTGGTATGTGTGTGGGTGTGCGTATGTATACAGCAATATTACTTAGCTATAAAAAAAGAATAAAATCTTGCCATTTGCAACATTATAGACCTAGAGGGTATTCTGCTAAGTGAAATAAGCCAGACAGAGGAAGACAAAGACCATGTGATTTCACTTGCATGTACAATCTAAAAAAAAAAATGAACAAACATAAAAAACCAGAAACAAAGTCATATACAGAAAACAAACAGGTTGTTGCCAGAGGGGAGTGGGATGGAGAGTAGGAAAGGGGGAAAAAAAAGGTAACTATGTAAAGCAATGAATGCTAATTAGCTTGATTGTGGTGACCATTTCACAATGTATATTTATATGAAACCATCATGTTGTACACCTTAAACATATAAAAATTTTTGTCAATTATACCTTCTAAAGCTGGAGAAAAAAAATAAGCAAGAGCCAGCACATGAAGAGCCTTGTGTACCATGTTAATGAATCTGGACTTCGTCCTATAAGTAAATGGAATGCAATAAATGGTTTTTGAGTAGAGAAGTGGTATGATATTATTTTGAAGGAAAAAAACCCCATCTCATTCTGAACTCATGCCATGGGAAACTGAATGGAGGGGAGCAATAATGGATACAAAGAACCCAAATGAGAGGCTATTTTGAAAGACAGTGGACTAGACCAGAAATGGCAATGGAACGTGGAATAACAAATGAATTCACTCACTATTTTGGAGGTAGAATCAACAGATTTTGGTAATCTATTAAAGGCAGAGTTTAAGGGAGAGGAAAACATGAAAAATGTGGAGCACTAGCAATGACCAAGATGGTAGACATTACTGACAGGTAGGCCCGCCAAAAAAAGATAATGATTTCTGTTTAGGAGATGCTAAGCCTGAGATATCAAAACCAGACCGTTGGGATTTCCTGGTAGCACAGTGGTTAAGAATCCACCTGCCAATGCAGGGGATGCGGGTTTGATCCCTGGTCCAGAAGATCCCACATGCCATGGAGCAACTAAGTTCATGCGCCGCAACTACTGAGCCTGTGCTCTAGAGCCCTCGAGCCACAACTAATGAGCCCATGCTCCGCAACTACTGAAGCCTGCACGCCTAGAGCCCATGCTCTGCAACAACAGAAGCCATTGCAATTAGAAGCCTGCGCACCCCAACAAAGAGTAGCCCCTGCTTGCCGCAAGTACAGAAAGCCTGTGTGCAGCAACGAAGACCCAACACATCCAATAAAAATAAATAAATTTATTAAAAAAACAAAAAACAAAAAAACCAGACTGTTACATTAGTCTGGAAGTCATGAGAAAAATAGAGGCTAGAGATGGAACTTGGAGAGTAATCCGCATATAGACAGAACTGAAATACAGGTGTGACTACGATCACCTAGGAATAAAGTGAGAGACAGGAGTACAGTGCATAGGTGGAATCTGAAATGCTGAAAGAGGTCTTCAGTTATTCAAGCATGCTAACAGCATATGCCAGTGTTCATACCTAGGGCAGCACTGGTAAAGCAGAAGCAGTACAAAACTAGCTGACAATTGTTGGAGCCAAGATTCCCATGCTTAAACAGGTCCAAGAACACAAAAGAAACACCTACTATTTAAGTAAGGTTATCCTACGAGGAGCAGTGTACTTTGGCAAGAAACTGGGTCCAAGAAGACAATGTGAGGTTTTACCCTGGCTATACCAACAACTAACTATGTGATCTAAGCAACTAAATGTGTTCTTTCCACATATAAAATGACTTTTCAAAAGGTCCTTTGTAAGTCAAAGATTCAACAATTCTATTCAGATTATTCTTATAGTTGGGGTAGATATACAAATAAGACTTACATAACATAAAAAGATAGTTAAGTATATAACAGTAGATAGGACCATGAGCTTTGGATTCAAATAAACCAAAAACTCTAATTCCTCTCTTTCATTTACCTAACTGTGAAAAGACAGCAAGTTGCTTAACTCCCTTACACATGAGTTTCTACAGCTATAAAAAGACGATAATATTAAAACTTATCTCCAAGAATTTTATAGGCAAATGAGATAAGGTACACATAAAGTGTTTTTGCACAGTGCCTGGTACATTAGAATACATGAAATTTTAGCTATTATGACTGTTTTAAATACTATTAGTAATACATTCTAAAATCTATACATAAAATATAGTCCTTCTAATACCATGAACCATGTAGAGCAACGGCTGCCACATACTGAAATATGATACATTCGGAGAAGAGCAAAGAGAAGATAGAACAGCTTGTGCGGCTTGACCCCAGTACCTGGAGGTCCTGCTGCAGCTGCATCTTCCATGAGTTCTCCTTCTTCCAATTCCATGTTGTTGTATTCTACATCATTTTCTCCAGACCTAAGAATATACAAAATTCATCATTCCACATATTAAGTACAATTAAAATTATTTGTCACACCACAATGAATTTCCCAACAATGGTATATAGCTTTCTCCTGTGAAGTAATGGAATATTTCTAAATACGAAAACGAAGGAAGAGACTTTTGTCACTATCACACGTATAGGCAGTACTAGTAATGTCCAATCTACCTGTTTAAAATACCAAGATAGGTGGGCAACACTTAATTTTTAAAATAGAAAACCTGAGAACCACTGTAAGCAGAAAAGATTATGGCTTCAAAGAATTTATAACTTAGTGAATTAGGCTTAAAAAAGTACATTTTAAGGTTAAGAAAGATGTTCAAATTACTGTATATGACTAAACACTATTTTCTTAAAATACTATTTCAGAAAAGAGGGTGTTGTCTATCAAAACACAATTACATTTTTTTTATGTTTTATGAAACAAAAGTTTATTTTCTTTGTAGATTGTGGATAGGTATTTGGATTGCTTTGATATTATCACAAATAACAATAAAACCAGCATTCTAGTACATGTATTTTGGTGTACATATCCATGGGGTTATGTTATTTATACAAGTAGGAGTGAAATTTTGGGGACAGAGTATATATTTACATAGTTATCTTCGTATATGTTGACAAGTTGTATTCCAAAGCAGTTTTACTAACTCTCCTATCTATTGGAAGTACACAAGAGCTTCCATTGTTCAACTTGTATTTTTAGTATTTTTAATTTTAGACATCCAGTAGGATGTGCAGAAATGACAAAGTACTATATGGAACAGCACTAATCAGTGCCAGTTTGGGGAATTTAAAGAAGTCTCAAAATCAGTTCCCAGACTGACAGCACAAGGAGCTCTACAGATCTGCTCTCCAGCTCTACAGATCTGCTCTCCACTGGTAAAAATAATTTTTTAAAGCAACCATTTAAAGACCCTGGAAATGGTTCTAAGAGCATAAAGCAAACGAAAACAACATCTCCTCAAGAAAATGTACTAAAATTTAGTAACAACTGTGAGACTGTGGTACTTGAACCAAGACGACTCCCCACTCCCATTTCAGTGATAAAGAAATTCCACTTCAGACCAGTGCAGCCAAGAAAAGAAGGCTCCCATTTCCCACAGCTCCCAATAGAACGGCTATACTCCCTGGAGGAGAATTTCTCATCCTGTTGCCAGCTACCTGTGGCTAAGGCTAAAGTCAAGTGTAAATGGCCAAGAGACAGGGATTCCCTTCTTCCATCCAGACCCAAGGCTCTACCTTGGATGCTGCAAGCTGAAGAAACCGGGGCACAGATCACCATTGCCCCAGTTCACTCATAAAACAGAAGTGCTGGGCCTGAAAAGACAAACTGAAAAGATCTGAGGCTACAGCCCCCAACTCGCCCATCCCCATTGGCTCAGCTTCTAAAGTGGGAGAAATAAGTACACCTTTGTCCTCACTCCAGCTTCAGAGCTCTGGCTCAGAGATTTTGCCTGCAGGAAGAAGCAGGCTATAAAAACAGAGCCACAGAGAAAGGCGGAACACTATTAAGAGCATAAAAAAATACTCTCAAATGGAATCCAGCAAAACATAAAAAAAAATTACACACCATGGCCGAGTAGAATTTATCCAAGGAACGCAAAGTCGGTTTAGAATCTGAAAATCAACTAATGTAATACACCATATCAATAGAGTTAAAAAAAAAAAAAAAACTACATGATCACCTGAATAGATGCAGAAAGAGAATTTGACAAAATCTAATACCCTTTCAAAATAAAAACACTCAATAAACCAGGACTAGAAGGGCATATATGCAAAATCCACAGCTAATATCACACTTATATCCACTTATGTTCACTCCCACCAATTCTGAAATTCAACATTCTATCCTGTGAACTCAGGCAAGAAAAAGAGATAAAAGGCACCCAAACTGGAAAAGAAGAAAACTAAATCTATTTACAGATGTAATATTGTATATAGAAAAACCTAAAGAATCCATTAAAAAACTATCAGAACTAATAAACCAGTTAGCAATGTTTCAGGATACAAAAATCAACTGTACTTTCATGTACTTGCAAAGAACAATCCACAAAGGAAATTTTAAAAGAAAATTCAACTGCATTTACAATAGCATGAAAAAGAACGAGATACTTAAGAATGAATTAAACAAAAGACATGTAAAACATATACTCTGAAAATTACAAAACACTGTTGAAAGATTAAAAACTTCTGATTGACAAAAGGCCCTGTTAAGAATATGAAAAGACAAGCTACCGAGTGGGAGAAAGTATTTGCATAGCATGTATCCAAATCCAACAAAGGACTAGTATCTAATATATAAAGAACTCTCAAAACTCAACAGTAGTTACTAGGGGGAAAGTGGACGTTACTGTTTAATGGGTACAGAGTTTAGTTTGGGAAGATGAAACAAAGCTCTGGGGACAGATGGTGGTGATGGCTGCACAACAATATGAATACTTAATGCCACTGAACTGCCCTGAGAAATGGTTATGTATATTTTACCATTAAAAAAATTCCAATTAGAAAATAGGCAAAGACATGAAGAGAAATTTCACCAATAAGGATATGCCTATGGCAAATTAAGCAAATGAAAAGATGTTCAACATCATTAGCCAACAGGGAAATGTAAATTAAAACCACAATGAGATATCACTACATACCTATCAAAAATGACTAAAATAAAAACTAGTGGCAGACTTCCCCGGTGGTGCAGGGGTTAAGAATCTGCCTGCCAATGAAGGGGACACGGGTTCGATCCCTGGTCTGGGAAGATCCCACATGCCACAGAGCAACTAAGCCTGCACGCCACAACTACCAAAGCCTGTGCACCTACAGCCCACACTCTGCAACAAAAGAAGCCACCTCACTGAGAAGCCCGAGCACTGCAATGAAGAGCAGCCCCCACTAGCCACAACTAGAGAGAAAGCCCGTACAGCAAGGAAGACCCAACACAACCAAAAAAACTAGCCGCAACATTAAATGCTGCTAAGGATTCAGAGGAACTGGATCACGCACATATTGTTCATAGGAATGCAAAAACTAGAGAACTATTTGGCAGTTTTTTCAAAAACTAAACTTTCAGTTGCCATACAATCCAACAGTTGCACTTATCCAAGAGAAATGGAGACATGTTCATACAAAAATCTGTACATGAATGTTTATAGTAGCTTTACTCGTAACAGACCCAAACTGAAAACAATCCAGATGTCCTTCAATAAGCAAATGGTTGAATAAATTGTAGTACATCCACAACACAGACTACTCAACATTAAAGCAAATGAACTACCTATACATACAATAACCTGGATGAATCCCCAGAGAACTACGCAGAGTGAAAAAAAGCCAGTCCCTAAGGCTTACATACTGTATGATCCCATTTACATAATATTGTTTAAATGACAAAATTATAGAAATGGGGGAAACATGGGTGGTTGCAGGGGAGGAGGTTAGGTAGGGGAAAGTGGGTACAGTATAAAATAGCAATATAAGGGATCCTTGTGGTGACTGAAGTGTTCTATACCTTGCTTATGTCACATCAACATCCTGGCTGTGATGCTGTACCACAGTTTTGCAAGATGTTACTACTGGGGAAAACTGGGCAAAGGGCATATGGGATCTTGTATTATTTCTTACAACTGCAAGTGAATTTACAATTACCTCAAAAGAAAAAGAAAAAAATAAACAGCAGGAAGAAAATATATGATACTATCATAGAAAGACTGAGATGGAGGAAGAGAAGAAAGGCCTATTTGATAAATGCGTTCTAGTTAACTAAAAGATGTTTATAATAACTGTTATCCAAATCAACGGTGTACCTATTTCCCCATCTATAAAAGGAAGGAATTGACCTTAATTTGTAAGAGCTAACAATTTATGATTCCCTAGGTGCTCAAATTAGCTCAAGATTAACTCTGCTGCTTCTATGCATTACACAAAACAGTTTGAAACAAGATATTATTATAGATGTATGTATATAAAGGGAACATAATCAAACACCTTCTAGTAGAAAAAGCATTAAAAAGTCAATCTAATGAAAGGGTGTAACTCCAACTTTATGTAAAATCCAACTGCCCTCAAAACTACCTTGAAAAATGTCAAGAGGCCTAACAGTCCAAGGAATTAATTCAGATAGAACCATATATTTAAGCTATTATCAAGGTGGAGTCCACTTTATAGCATCACCATTTAAAAGAATTTTCCACATCAATTCAAATTAACCAGTTCTATTTTATACATTTAAAAATATCACTAATAATGATTTCTGATTTGGTGACTTAAAGGCTTCATATTTTAACTAACCCTTTTAGACAATCTGCCATGTATGCTAAAGAGAGAACATTAAGTGAAAAAGGTCTATTCTGAAGAACTAACTTGTGGAAATGGAGGTGAGGTCAAATAGGACGTTTAAAACTCTCACCTTACTCTTTTGCAATGGGCTGGAATAGAGAAAGTACAAGATGAACCTGGAATGTCTTGTATGCAAGAAAATCAAGTACTGATGAGGACATATCTAAAAAGGACATGGAAGCTTTTAATGGGCTCCCACTGGCCAAATGTGGGACAATCTGAGCAATAAATTATGATAGTAAATGGATTAAACAATTTAAATATACGAAACTCCATGAGTCTATACTAATGAAATTAAGTAACGAATAGGGCAGAGGGAAAAGTTCTTCCTTAGAATAGAATTCCAATTAATAAATGTAGAAGAAATAATGACATTAGAAAATCACAATTTGGCAATCAACACAGTAACCTTTTGTCAAGCAAGAATCATCAATGAATGATAAAATTAGTGGACTAATAAGTACAACAAAAAATAAGATATTTACAGGCTCCAAATATGTCCCACAAGACACTTATTAATTACAAAGGGGAAAAGTAGTTATTTTAGAGTAGAGAGATTCGGCTGACATCACCTTAACCAAGTATTCTAAATCAATCAACCATAATGGCACAGACTGAAGACATGTGCCCTCCACCTTTCCCTCACTGATGGGCTGAAAAGCTGAAAGGCTCATCACTTGTGTCTTATTCCTGCCAAAAGTGCATAACCTCAATCTAATTGTGAGGAAATATCAGACTACTCCAAATTGAGGGAGTACAATATAACTGCTCTATTTTTCTAAAGTGTCAAAGTCATAAAAAACAAGTTAAAAAAAATAATGAGAGTACATGAACCAGACTGAATCAGATTAAAGAGTTAGCAAAAAGCAACATGTGATCCTGAATTGGATCCTAAACCAGACAAAGGACATCACTGTCAAAACTTCTATAAGGTCATAGATTATAGTATTACATCAATGTTAACTTCCTGATTTTGATAATGGTACTGAAATTACATAAGAAACATACTTGTTTTTAGGAAGTACACAATGAGAAGTGTATTCACTTAATCTCAAATGTCTCACAAAAAAATTATATACAGAGAGAGAGAAAAGAGAGAAACACAACAAAGCAAAATATTAACATTTGGGGAACTAATCTCGGCAAAGGAAATATGGGAATTCTGTTAACACTTTTGCAACTTTTCTTAAACATGAAATAATTGCAAAATTAAAAGTTAAAGCAAAATCTAAAACTAAAACTCAATTCGGAACCCAGAGATGAGAGGGAGGAAATTAGTTCACTCTTCCCTTCAAGTTCCTTTACTTATTTATATAAGATACTGTAGATCAAGAAAAAAAAAAAGCTTAATATTCACACTTTTAGGCCTAACCTAATTAATATGCTTCTAATAATTACCACTTAGATGATTTATAGCAGTAGTTAATGTAAAACACTCACATGGTTTCTTCATCAATGTCATTTTCTTCCGTGTTACTTGTTGCTGTGGAACTGGCAGAAGAACTGCTGCCATCGAGATGATTTATTTCATCTTCACCAACAAGATCCAGATCCAGATCTCCATCTGAAAGCTCATGCTAGATTAAGGCAAAGAAACAAGACTTCTATCTCACATGTTTTCCCTCAGCCCATGGATCAAGCACCAAAGAATAAGGTAATCATCAGAATTCTCTGCTCCTTTGCCTAGACTGCTGAGTCCTGTAGAGGTAACTCTCACAACCACATTTACCTGGCACCACTAATAAGTTATTTCTGCCAATTTCAGCTGGGCCTTCAGTATGACTGGAAATGCTTCATATATTCCATGTCAGCTTCCTCACAAAGTAACATTTCAAACCATCACTCCTCGAGGCCTACCCTAACCTCTGTTATCCTCAACGTGATTAGAAAACCCTGCCACCTACATACACAGAAAAACATATTGGCTATTAAGCATAAATGCCCCCAACTTTCAGCTGCCCTATCTGCAAACTTCACCCTTAACTCATTCTATCAAAGGTTTACTGCTTCACCTGAGTGCTCCATCCCAACCTCTATTATCCCCTTAAATTGTTTTGTCAATACCTGGACCTTATCTTCAATCTTTCTCCCCACTGGCTCCTTCATACATATACATGAAGCCTCCCATCTTAAAAATAACCAATGTAACAAAGAAAGCTTATCTCTCGTCTCTCTTATCTTAAACAATAACAACCAATTCTTGAAATCTCATTCTAGTTGTAGTTTAGCTGGGACAAAACCTGACTATCTCCCAAATCCTAAAAGATCCTACATACATATGCAATAATCGGTACTTTAAGTAGATTCTGTGAACGGAAATAGGACACATTTTTAAAATCCACAACTTACGCAGCTTCTAGAATGTACATCACAGTTTCTTTTGTAGAATGTACAGTCTTCTATAATAAATTAATTTTTAGAACCTTGAAACAATTTTGATTAAACAACTTCTGACTTATTAACAGTTACAGAAGGGCATACACTAATAATGAAAATATAACTGGACAAGATTTTCAGCACATTGATTCCCCCTATATCATATGTTGGAAACCATGAGATCATTTCTCTTTTCAAAGACAAAATGAATCTAAAGTAGGTCTAATTATTACATGATAATCTTCATTCTGAATCTTCTCCTCATCTTCTTCATCCTCTTTGGCCTCTCTTACAGAAGCTGTAGTAGGACCATCCTGGAGAAGTATGTCAGCGCGTGACCCAGACTTCTTAGCTCGTGTGTCAGGAGTGTCATCATTTTGTGGGCTAAGATGATTATCTGGTGGTGACAAATCTCTTGATTTCTGAGTTCGAGACAACTCAATAGTAAGTCTCTTTTAAAACAAGAACATACAAACAAACATGAGTCATAAGCAGTCCTTCACTGGTACAGTAAAATTATGTTAAGCAGAAAAAACAAAAACAATAACAAAAACCCATACATCAGATGTTCATAAAACCATGTGTTGAACCATCTATCTCATTACCTTCCTGACTTTTGCTTATGGAAAAATCTATGACAAAGAAAAACTGCCTAATTTATTCTCATCTTTCTTCTCATTTCTAGCCCAGGCTACACAATTAGCAAACCACATAGTAAATACAGGCAGTTTTAAATAATATACTTAATATGAAAAAATTTGAAAATATTCTATTTTCCTCTCTCATTTATTAACCACTCTCAGCGCTTCAAATTTCTCACCCCATCCCTATATCCACTGGCAGAAAGAAACATTCCTTACATAATTTAGCTTACCACTATAAAATAAAAATTCATTAACTGATCCTCCCCAACGCTCAATTCAACAATAGTGATAATTTAAGATGGGGCAACGTTCAATTGTCCTATAGTTTACAATCCTCTAAATTCAAAACAGCATGGGGAAGAGAAATATCCAAGTCACTGAGAGAAACACAAGAGTTTGCCTCAAACTAGAGCAGCACTGTCCAATACAATTTTATACAATGATGGAAATGTTCTACACCTGCAATTCCCAAAGCAAGCTAACTACTGCAACTAAGGAACTGAATTTTTAATTTTAATTAAGTCTACACAGCCACATGTGGCTAGTGGCTACTGAATTGGACAGTCCAGAATTAGAAGTTCAAAGGTAGCGAGAATAAAGAACAAGTGGATTTTTTTTACAAAACTACAAACAGCAATAATATCCAAAATCTAACTACAAATGTAACAGGTCAATAAGACAACATGCAACACTAAACCCAAAATGTATGTTGTGTTTTGCTTACCTCTTTAAGGTTATTTATTTGTTGGATATAGCTAGTCTGTGCAGCTTCCAACTGAGTAATATACCAATGCTGGTCCCGGCATTTTTGAAAGAAAGTTGGTGAACGAACCTGAAACCTTAAAAGAATAGCTGCACGTGAAAAATAATCCAAACAGTAAAATATTATCAACCAAGCCTTAAATCTATAACTATAAATTCTGGAATTTTAAGTTTGATTACATTTTAAGGAGAAAATTCAGAACTCAGACCTCCTGCTATTTGCCATGTATACATGTAGTCCACAAATTATAGAGACATACGGTTCTGAAAAGTCAGCTGTCTAAATTCAAACTGTATTTTTTTAAAGAAATAACATTACACATCACGGTTAAACTTCCAAACTAATCTACCAGAACGTATATACTATAATAATCCAGCTCAAATACAGTGTTGATCATAAACTGGGAAGAAGAGGAACACACTATACAGGAAGGAGACAGCTAATGCTTTCCTCCTCCTTTCTTGCCTAGGTAAGACCGTAACAAAATAGGCAAATTTTATTTTAGGCACTCTCTTTTTCATTCCCTCTTCCATCTCACGTTCCCATATTTCCTACTCCTCAGCAAAAAAGAAAAAAAAAATCACTTAAAGGGCCAACTATCCAGGACTGCTTCACTGTCCCTCAAAGAGTTACATGCTCTAAATAACCTATATTCCCAACTCCATCCAGATAGCAGTTTAAAATCAAAACTCTCCATATATCACAGTACAGCATATTTCAGCTAGGGTCAGGAAAAAAACAAGTATCTCTATATATTAAAGCATATAAATGGATACATGATAGGATCTTGATCTCTTCAGAGTTATCTGTACTTTAAAAAAAACACACAAAAACTAATACTTATTAAAGCAAAAAAAACAAAACACAAAAAAACCCCATCTCTACCTATATTAGATAGCTGAACATTTACATTACTATGACTCCAATAAGGAGTCATACTATGACTAAGGTCATAAAAAATGGCTGTTTTGCAGGCTGGTAAAATTGGTATTTGAATAATTTTATAATCTTCTCTGGTTGAAGTGTGAAACAGGAACAAATTATTGATATTTCTTTTGATGAATAATTTAAGAAAACCAAAAAGGTGAAAAAATCATACTAAAATAACCCCCCAAAAGAAGAGATGACAAAAACATGAATTTTTTCCTACATTCAAAATGGAATAATCTCTTTTTTTACTTCCTTATTCTCCCAGAAAAGTTATGAAAAACAATAATAGTAAAGGGTGATATAATAGCAGCTCATCCAGCATGCTCAAGGACAAAGGAATCAGAATAAGTGAAATTTAAGAGTATATTCAAATCTCTTTTAAGGAAAAAAACCCTAAAATTATTTGATGGAAAGTTACTAAACTGTTAAACACTCTGAAACCACTCAGTTCAAAACATATTTGAATTTATTTTTTTTTAATACTCAAGCTCTCATTTTGATCATCAAATTAAAACATGGTGTAATGATGCTCCAAAACTGAGTTACAAAGGTTATCCCAATATTAAATAGGGCTGTTGCAGTTTTATAGTCAGTGTTTATGCTGTCCTTTCTTGCAAATAACATACCAACTACCATCACTTAGTTTATTTTCATCAATTTTCATCTCTATTCCCTTACTTTTAATTTGCTGTTATTTAAAAGAAACTGGGGGGAGTCAAGGAAGGGAGGGAATACGGAGATATGTGTATAAAAACAGATGATTGAACCTGGTGTACCCCCCCCCAAAAAAAAAAAAAAAAAGAAACTGGAAATCTTTTTGTTAAATTAAGCTTGCAAAACCAGTCACCCAAATATAATATACAATGTCAAGTGAAATAAATAAGCACTTGATCCCACACTATTCTTGGATTTCCAAATGGTGAGGTTGCTAGAAGTTCAATAGATAAATGGGGCATTACCACATTTATTGGAAGTAGTAGTTTACTTTTTTTTTTAAGAACTTTTATTGAGATACAGTTAACAGACAATAAACAGCATATATTTAGAGTGTACAATTTGGTATCCCAATCTCCCAGTTCATTCCCCTGCAACCCTCCCTGCTTTCCCCACTTGGTGTCCATATGTTTGTTCTCTACATCTGTGTCTCTGTTTCTGCCTTGCAAACCGGCTGAAGGAAGTAGTAGTTTACTTTTTATGGAATTACTAACTAGATGTCATCAAACACATTTCTGACTTAATTCACTGACCACACAGGACTTCTGAAATTAAATGGTTAAGAACATGGTAAGATTATAGTTAGCATGAATTTCAATGTTCATCTGTTAAGTGAAAAGACTTTAAAGTTCTGATGACATTATTCCCTGTGATAAAAGTCACAATACGAATGTTTCCTATTACCTTAAAATCACCGTGTCATTTTGTCGATTCAAGTATCCTTCATTTGCAAGTAAGTCCAAACGGAAAAATCGATTATAACCCCAGCATTCTCCAACTTCAAAGTCAGATGCAAATTCTCGAATGATATTTTTGGTAGGATCATTGCAGGACTGATGAACCATCTCTACACGGTACTCATATCTAAAATTGAAAACAGACTGTTAATATAGTAAAGCAAGAATAAAAGACATCAAAACATTAATGTCATTAAGTATCTAAGAAGAAACTTATTGATATACATAGCTACATGTCTTGCAGAAAGGATTGTGACAACAGTAGTAATGAATGGTCTACCACCTGATTGGCACTAGGTCCTTTTTCCCCTTTAAAAATGTTTACCAATATAGCAGGTATAAAATACCACACCAAAAAATGAATAAATTTTGTATAAAATAGTATTTTCAAAGTGACACATTTTAGCAACGCTATATATTTTTTCATATATTCACTACCTATGTTTCCTCACAATATTCTGCCATTTTCTTTGAGGTTTACCACCATGCAATTTTAAAATAAACAATAAATTTTGAATACTCTACTATATTTCTCCAATTCAAGTTATCAAAAATTAACTGTGTATTCAGAAATTCAAGCCTATAAAATTTTCTAATAGGAAATAAGTATACATGGGAAAGCCAGTACATTTAGATTTCCATATCTTACACAGCATAAAACTGTCAAGTCTTCAAACTCATTTTTACTAATAAAGTTCTGTTATTGCAAGAAAGAAAAGTGAAAAAATAAAAATCATCAGAAGGAACACCCAACAGTAGCCATAAAGCTTCTCTTTTTCAGTGGAGACAAACTTTTAAAAGAAAAACCCAATACCTCAGTTTCCTATTTCTACTTGCAAAGGCAAAAGAAAAAATTATGGTTCTTTACCTACAAATAAATGTAAGTACAGCTGATGCTTGAACAACATAAGTTTGAACTGCACTGGTCCACTTAAATGTGAATTTTTTTAAAAATAGTAAACACTACACTACTACACAATCTGCAGCTGTTTGAATCCGAGAATGTAGAAGCATGGATACAGAGGAACCCAAGACAGGGAGGGCTGATTTTAAGTTACATGCAGATTTTGGACTGTGTGGAGGGTTGGTGCCCCAACCCCTGCGTTGTTCAAGAGTCAACTGTATTTAAGTACTGTCAAATGATTTTTATATTAGTATCTCTCACAGTGCATTATCCAGACTGATGCCACAAACTAATACAAAAGCTGTGATATTTTGTCTTCCTAGTTATTACAGCAGTTGTGAGGCCAGCTCTCAATGACAAAGGGTGCCATTAAATGTCCAGAAATAAACCCCAATATCTACATACAACTGATTTTTGAAAAGGGTTCTAAGATGATTCAATAGGGAAAGAAAAGTTTTTTCAACAAATGGTGCTGAGGGAATTCCCTGGCAGTCCAGTGGTTGGGACTCCATGCTTTCACTGCCATGGGCCCGGGGTTTAATCCCTGGTCAGGGAACTGGAATCCCACCAAAACAAAACAACACAAAACTATAACGACAGCAACAACAACAAAATGGTGCTGAGAAAACTTGCTACATGCAAATTTCACATACAAATTTCATATATATATCATATACAACTTTCTAATTTCATATACAAAAATTAACTCAAAATGGATCGATGACCTTAATGTAAGGGCTTAAAACTATAAAACTCTTAGAAGAAAACACAAGTGAATATTCATGAATTCGAATTTTCCAATGGATTCATAGATCTGACTCCAAAAGTATGAACAAGTAAAGAAAAGATAGGTAATTTGGACTCCACAAAAATTTAAAATTTTTGTGTGTCAGAGGACATTATCAAGAAAGCAAAAAGATAACTCACAGAATGGGAGAAAGTTTTCAAATCATGTCTGATAAGGGTTTAGTATACAAAATATACAGCGAATTCTTAGAATTCAACAATTAAAAGACAAGCAACCCAATTTAAAAATGGGGAATGGACTTGAGTTTCAGACATTTCTCCTAAGAAGATATACAAATGGCCAAAAAACCACAAGAAAAAATGTTCAATTTCACTGGTCATTAAGGAAATACAAGTCAAAACCACAATGAGATACCACTTTATATTCACTAGGATGGCTATAAAATGTAATCTAAAAATGTGAAATAATTAAGGGTTGGTAAGAGTGTAGAAAAACATAAACTCTAATACACTGCTGGCAGAAACAGAGAATGGTGCAGCCACTGTGCAAAACAGGTTGACAATTCCTCAAAACGTTAAAAACACAGACCGTATAATCTAGCAATTCCACAACTAGGCATATATTCAAAAGAAATGAAAACATGCCTATATAGAAACTTGCACATGAATATTTACAGCAGGATTATTCATAATAGCCAAAAGATGGAAACAACCCATGTGTCCATTAACAGATGAACGGATAAACAAACTGAGGTATATACATACAATGGAATATTGTTCAGCCATACAAAGGAATGAAGTTTTGATATATGTTTCAACACTGGGCAAACCCTGAAAACACTGTGCTAAGTAAAGAGAAGCCAAATACAAAAGATCTCAAATTGTATGAACTTTATTTTTCAAATATTTATTTATTTATTTGGCTGTATCAGGTCTTAGTTGTGGCACACAGGATCTTTCATTGCGGCGCACGGGCTCCAGAGAGTACAGGCTCAGTAGTTGCAGTGTGTGGGCTCTAGAGTGCACAGGCTTAGTTGCTCCACAGCATGTGGGATCTTAGTTCCCTGACCAGGGATCAAACCCACAGCCCCTGCATTAGAAGGCGGATTCTTAACCACTGAACCACCAGGGAAGTCTCTGTATGAACTGTTATATGAAACATCCACACTAGGCAAATACACAGAGAAAGCCAAGTAGTAGTTGCCTGGGATTGGAGGAAGGAAGGGATGGGTACGAGGTGTTCTGGGATGATGAAAACATTCTGAAACTAGAGAGAGGTGGTGATTGTACAACACTGGAAATGCACGAAGTGCCACAGAATTGTGTATTTTTAAATGGTTAATTACATATTCTATGAATTTCACCTAAAATTTTTTTTACTTCTATTTTAAAAATGAGTGGTAAAAAATTAAAACTTCATAGAGGAACAATCAAGAATATTGACAATCTAGGGAGAAAGACATTAATGCAGATGGTTAAATACATCGAGGATCAAGACAGGTAACGTTTAAAACCAATATAGAACAATTTTTGAAAAATCAGTTTTTTATATGAACAAACATAATGCTTGAAAAGAGATCATTCTTTTATCTGCATTAGTTCTTTAAAATCATGACAGATATATACCTATGTTTCTATTAAATACAGCAATTAATCCAAGTTAAATTATTTATGCACCACCTCAACCCTAATCTTAGATAAAACTAAAACCTCAAATTTGAATATTCCGACTTAAATTCCTTTTTTTTATCAAACTGAAAGTCTGAATGAATTTAACAATTATTAACTTAAAATTTTTGTCTCAATATTACTCCCCAAGGGAAAGTTCTACTCTTTTCTTAAACAACTCAAAGAAATTTCCTTCTCTAAAACAAAAGCCAGCTCAGTAAATACTGTTAAGAGTCAATTCGAACATGTCACTCATGTGCAAATTTCCTCTGAAAGCCTACACAGGTGTATGCTAACACACAGTGAGAAAGGTGTTTAAGTATAATGAAATTATGAAAGTAATTCTACAGGGTCCCAAGTGTTATTAAAATCTACTAGATAATACAATGATTTACATTTTTATTTCCTATTTTGACAGTTAAACTACCTCACTGTTAAACTCCCAATTCCGTAGTTGAATGATGTTTCAAAAATTAATAAAAAAAAGTATTCAAAATTCTTCTCCAGGCTCACTGAAGTGTTAAGAGAATTGACAGATGATA
Source organism: Hippopotamus amphibius kiboko (assembly GCF_030028045.1). Taxonomy (NCBI): domain Eukaryota; kingdom Metazoa; phylum Chordata; class Mammalia; order Artiodactyla; family Hippopotamidae; genus Hippopotamus; species Hippopotamus amphibius. The sequence goes on along the minus strand of NC_080202.1, from coordinate 25,324,610 downwards.
AGGGAATTCCCTGGCGGTCCAGTGGTTAGAACTGCATGCTTTCACTATGGAGGGCACGGGTTCAATTCCTGGTTGGGGAACTAAGATCCTACGAGCTACACAGCATGGTCAAAAAAAAGATACAATGTCTGTTTTTATCCAAATAGAGCATTCTTATTAAAGTATTCAGATAACATCTAACAAACACACACACGCTAATCTTTTTCAACCTTAGTGAACCTGAGTGATAATATTTCATTATCACTGATAATGTTATTACTGCTTATAAGACTACAATGTAAACTTTAAGTTCCCAAAGTGTATACGTCAACAATAAAAGTACCAAATGCAATAGAAATGTCACAAAATCTACATATCAGTAAGAGAAGGAGAATTTTCCCAAGGCAAGAAGCAGAAGTACAGACACACCTTGTTTTACTGTGTTTTTGCTTTATTGTACTTCACAGGTATTACATTTGTACACATTGAAGGTTTGTGGCAATCTTGCATCAAGCAAGCCTACTGGCTTCACTTTTCCAACAGCATTTGGTCACTTCGTGTGTGTCATTTTGGTAATTCTCACAATATTTCAAACTTTTACATTATTACTGTAATATTTGTTATCATGATCTGTGACCAACGACCTTTGATGGAATTGTTTTGGGGCGCCACAAACCACATCCATATAAGATGACAAACAATCGATGAATGTTACGTGTGTTCTGACTGCTTCACCTATCAGCCATCTGTCTCCCCCCACCCCCATCTCTTTCCCTCTTCTTAGGCCTCCCTATTTTCCCTGAGACACAACAATATTGAAATTTGGCCAATTAACAACCCTACAATGGCCTCTAAGTGTTCAAGTGAAAAGTCACACATATGTTACTTTAAATTAAAATCTAGAAATGATTAAGGTTAGTGAGGAAGGCATATTGAAAGCCAAGATAGGCCGAAAGCTAGGCCTCTTGTGCCAAACAGTTAGCTAAGTTGTGAATGCAAAGGAAAAATTCTTACAGGAAATTAAAAAATGCTACTCCAACTTGAAAGAAGCTTGTGGTTCATTCCCTGGGGACACAGTGCTGTGCAGGACCGTTGGCAATGTTGGAAGTGTTACTAGTACCAGTTTCACATTTTGTTGTCACAATTTACTGTATTTTTTACTTTTTCTGTTACAGTTTTGCTATAATTTATCAGAAGGTCCAAAAGTTTGACATAACTATTTCAGTTTGCATTATTTATTTATGAAGCTTTTGTCATTGTCTTTTATACATTTGGGATTATACATTATGTATATGCTAAAATGAGCATCTCAAAGAAGTTTGCTAAATCGTGGCTGGAAAAAAAAATAAATCAGCTGTATTTTGAAAAAGCGGAGTCTCGGTTTTATGAATCAGAGTTACAACTCAGAAATTCTATAAACTGATCATATAAGAAAGAATCCAGTCATTGAACAAATTCTATTTAATGACATCTTTGTAGCATAGGTGGTCTCTAATGCTGACAACAGACTTCTTAGAAATGCTGCTCTATTTAACATTTTGTCCACTTTTGCTTCCAGTGGAAGCAGAAAGGGTTTTTTCAGTTATTAAATCCTAAAAATTAATATAATTTATGTAAAAAAAAAGCACTCAATTGATATATTTTTGAACTTTTTAAGTACTAATTTTCCTTTTATCAAAAAAAAAATGTATTTGCCCTAAATCCTTAAAATACAAATGCTATAAAAAAAAAAAAAGTGCTACTCCAGTAAACACACAATTAAGAAAGTTAAAGTGTTATTGCTGACATGAAGAAAGTTTTAGTGGCCTAGACAGAAGACCAAACCAGCTACAACATTCCCTTAAGCCAAAGCTTATTAATCCACAGTAAGGCCCTCTCAATTCTACGAAGGCTGAGAAAGGTAAGGAAGCAGTAGAAGAAAAGTCTGAAGCTAGCAGAGGTTGGTTCATGAGGTTGAAGGAAAGAAGCTGTCTCCATAACATAAAAGTGCAAGCTGATATAGAAGCTGCAGCATATTATTCAAGAGAAGTAAACGCCTGGCTTCAAAGCGTCCAAGGACAGGCTGACTGTCTTGTCAGGAGCTAATGTATCTGGTAACTTTAAGTTGAAGCTAATGCTCATTTACCATTCTGAAAATCCTAGAGCTCTTAAGAATTATGTTAAATTTACTCTGCCTGTGCTCTATAAAGAGAACAACAAAGCATGATGACAACTCATCTCTTTACAAATGGTTAACTGAATATTTTAAAACCACTGTTGAGATTTATTGCTTTGGAAAAAAAAGATTTTTTGTAAAATATTACTGTTCACTGACAAGTCACCTGGTCACCCAAGAGCTCTGATGGAAATGTACAAGTATAATGTTGTTTTCATGCCTGCTAATACACATCTATTCTGCAGCCCACAGATCAAGGAGTAATTTTGATTTTCAAGTCTTAGTATTTAAGAAATACATTTTGTAAGGCAACAGCTGCTGTAGATTTTGACTGCTCTGATGGATCTGGGCAAACTAAGTTGAAAACCTCTGGAAAGGATTCATCATTCTAGATGCCATTAAGACCATTCATGATTTGTGGGGAAGAGGTCAAAATATCAACATTAAGAGGACTTTGGAAGAACTTGATCCAAACCTTATAGATGACTTTGAGGGGTTCAAGACCTGAGTGGAAGAAGCAACTGCAGATATGGTAGAAATAGCAAGAGAATTAGAATCAGAAGTAGAGCCCCAAGATGTGACTGAATTGCTACAATCTCATGAGAAGACTTTAACGGATAAAGAGTTGCTTTTTATGAATGAGAAAAAAAATAGTTTTTTTGAGATGGAATCTACTCCAGGATTTAGAATATGACATAAACTTAGTTGATAAAGCAGAGTCAGGGTTTGAGAGGACTGAATCCAAATCTGAAAGAAGTTCTACTGTGGGTAAAATGCTATCAAACAGCATTACATGCTACAGAGAAATCATTCATGAAAGGACAAGTCAATCAACGCAGCAAACTTTACTGTTGTCTTCTTTAAAGAAATTGCTACACTGATCCCAGCCTTCAGCAACCACTACCCCGATCATTCAGCAGCCATCAAACACAGAGACAAGACCCTCCATGAGCAAAAAGATTATGACTCACTGATGGCTCAGTGATGGTTAGCATTTTATAGCAGTAAAGTATTCTTAAATTAAGGTATGTACATTGTTTTTTTAGACATACTGCTAGTGCACTTAGTAGACTATAATATACTTTAAACATAACTTTTATATGCACTGAAAAAGCAAAAAATTCATGTGACTTGCTTTACTGCAGTGGTCTGGAATCAAATCTTTAATATCTCTGAGGTATGCCTATAACCACATTAGGAAATAAATTAATCAAGAGACAAGAACCAAAATTAATGGTAGCAACAGGGTTATAAACAAAACCATACAATCATTAAACTTCTTACAATTCTGCCCAAGATCAACCACCTTCCAACTACAAGGGCTGATTTCAGGGAATAAAACAGGGCTTGGTGGTTGAGAACAAAGAATACAGAGAAAGAAAGACCTATGTTAAACAGATTGTACTTTAACAATGCTGCACTTGAGTGAACAACTTAGCTATGGTATTTCCATCTGCGAAACTGGAGTGATAATAGCACAGCTCACAAGGCGGTAGTAAAGCAAAATGAGTTATATAAGGCACAGTGCACAGCACAAAGTATATTCCAGCAGATGTTAGCTGTGAGAAGTCCACTGTTTCAGATCACACAGGAGATTTGGAACAGAGCTATGACTAAAACATACGTACAACTCAGAATCCTTTCCTTACTACTAGCATTATTCACAGTTTGACTCACCAGTTGTGGCAAGAATATTCTGCATTAAGGTTAGTCTATGTCAGAGGCTGTGCCACTCAGGGTCAATTCCTATGATCCTTTCAGTGATCTAAAAAGTTAAAACCATCTTCATGATAATGATGCTAAGATGTTACTTGCCTGTTTCCACTGTGTTTGACATTTGCACTAATGGTGCAAAAGCAACGACAGTTAAAATGTGCCAGTAATCATTATATTATTCACTGCTACACACTTACAGATGTGAAAAAAAAATTTCAATGTCTCTCAACAATGTCTTTGAAGAAGTAGTAAAAATGATAAATGTTATTAAACCTCAATGCTTGGTGTCACAAATGGGAAATATGCAAAAAGTACTGGTGCTGCATAGTGATGTGCAATGGTTGCCTTGGAAGAAATCACTTTGTTCAACTGAGTTCCAAGATCATCAGTCACTTTTTTGTGAAACATCAACTTGATAGAACTGACAAACAATGGGTATTTGGTTGTGGATACCCAGCAGACATTTTCTGGACCAAAACAACTAAGGAAAAGAACTGTCAGGATTTGCTGCCAATGATAAAACACACTTTCAAGTAAAAAAACATAATCCTGGAAAATTTGTATGCACCACATGAACTTAAAGGCTTTTCAATGCTTCAAGACTTTCATTATGAAAACAGTGATATCAATGAAAGTGACTGATATCACATAATGAAATGTGTCAACACTATTTAGTAAATCGTTATTTTCCAAATGATTAATCCATGTTGTTACGAAATCACATGACTAAAAGATCCAATGCAAAGTATAAGACCAATGAACGTTTAATTGTTGTTTTTTGAGTAAAACAGCTTTAATGAAGTGTAACTGAAACTGAAGTGTATAATTTGGTAAGTTTGACACGTATTTATATATACCCATAAAAACCATCACCATTACGACAATCAAAATAATAAACATATCCACCATCCCCAAAGTTTCCTCTGCCTTTTGTAATTCTTCCCTCTTACCTTCTCCCTCCACCCAACCTTAGCCCAGCCTGTCCCATCTCTAAGCAAGCACACACCTTCATTCTGTCACTATAGGTTAATTTGCATTTTCTACAGATTTATATAAGTGGAATCACATATATGTGCTCTTTTTTATCTCCTGCTTTCACTAAGAATAAATAATTTAAAAGTCATTCCTATTGTTGCATGTATCAATAGTTCATAACTTTTTATTGCTGTGTGTTATTCCACTGTATAAACATACCAAAATTTGCTTATCCAGTCATCTGTTGATGGCAATTAGCATTGACTTTATTTGGAATAGCCAAATAAAGTTACTATGAACATTTCTGTAAGTCTTTGTATGGATATCTAGTTCCTTTTCTCTGGGGTGAATATCTCGGAGTGGTTCAGCTGAGTCACACAGTAAACGTATGTTTAACTTTTTAACAAATCACCAAATGGTTTACAAAAGCGGTTGTATCATTCTACATTCCCGCCAGAAACATATAAGACTTCAATTTTCTCTATATTCTTGCCAACACATGGTAAAATATTGGTAATTACAGCCACTCTAATAGAACACAGTGGTATTGTATTGTAGATAAATCTGTTTCCCAAATGACTAATGCTATTAAACATCTCACAGGATTATTTTGCCACCCATAAATCTTCTTTAGGGGGGTGTCTGACAAACTTTCTCCCCTTACAGAGAAGAGACCCTGTTTACCTTTTTATTGTTGAGTTTCAAGTTCCTTATGTATTCTCGATACAAATCCACATAATTTGAAGAGAACTTTCTAATTCTCATGAAGTCTAATTTACAAATGTGTTTCTTTTATGGATTGTGCTTTTGCATTGTAACTAAAATATCATTGCCCAACCCAAAGGCTGATTTTCTCCTATGTTGTCTCTAGTAAGTTTTATTGTTTTAGGATTTAAATATAGGTCTATGATCAATTTTCAGTTAGTTTAAGTATATAGTGTGAGGTATGGATCCAAGTTCAATTTTTTTGCATATGAATATCCAAATGTTCAAGCATAACTTGTTGAAAAGATCACATTTTGGATTTCCATGGTGGCACAGTGGTTAACAATCTGCCTACCAATGCAGGGGACACAGGTTTGATCCCTGGTCCAGGAAGATCCCACATGCCGCGGGGCAACCAGGCCCATGCACCACAACTACTGATCTTGCTCTCTAGAGCCCACAAACCACAACTACTGAAGCCGGGGCGCCTAGAGCCCATGCTCTGCAACGAGAGGCCATCGCAATGAGAAGCCCATGCACCGCAACAAAGAGTAGACCCCGCCCACAGCAACTAAAGAAAGCCCGTGTGCAGCAATGAAGCCCCAATGCCGCCTAAACAAACAAACAAACAAACAAACAATCAAGACTACACTTTCTCCACAGCATTGTCTTTGCATCTTTGTCAAAAACTAGTTTCCTAATAAATGTGTGTTTATTTCTTGAATTGTAGTATGGTATCCCGTTTTCGAACATCCTCTTTATGCCACCTAACTTTTACAAAAGGACCTACACTAGTATCTGTTTTTGCTCACCAAAAGAAATCTGAAGAGAAAATCTGCTTTTACAAAAAAAGCTGGAAAGTGAAAACAGCATTCAGTGCTTGTTTTGTAGAAAGCCATTATAGAGGCATGCCCCAAGCAGCAAGAGTGGTGCCGCCAAGCTCCTTCCCCAGAAACCATACCCAGCATTTCAGTATCAAGCCGCCATAGCTTTGAACTGTGTTTATGGGCATCTACGCTTTGTCCTGATATGTTCTGTGCATCCATTACCAAGATGTGTCCTAAGGTAACTGTTTCTTCACTTTACAGCATTTCAGCTTACAAAAGGTTTCACAGGACTGCTCTACTTTTGCATAGTGGAGAAAATCTGTCTATTCTATTGATCATCTGCCTATTCTTACGCTAATACTATGTTACAACATATGCTGATAGAGTGGCTTTATTATAAATCTTACAGTCATATAGTGTTAGCCCTCAAATTTTGTTGTCCTTTTGGTTTCAATGATTTTCTCTACCACATTTATTTCATTGCGTTCTTTGATCTTTGTTTACTTTCCATTTAACTTGTTCTTTTTTCTAGTTTATTAAAGTAGACGCTGATATCACTGATTTAAGGCCTTTCTGCTTTTCACGTATATAGGCATTTAGTGCTATAAATTTCCCCCTACCTACTGCTTTAGTAGCATTCTACAAATTCTGGCATGTTGTGTTTTCATTTTAATTCAGTTCAAAACACTTATAAAAAATCTCTTACAATTTCTTCTTTGATCCAAGGGTTATTTAGAAGTGTGTTGTTTAAGTTTCAAATACGTCAGATTCTCCAAATATGTTACTAACATCTAAATTAATTCCATCATGGGAAAAAAACAATCTGAATGATTTGAGTACTTTTGAATTTACTGAGACATGTTCTATGTTCAGAATACGGTCTTTCTTGGTAAATATTCTGTGCACACTTAAGAGAACAATTTGTGTTTTGCTACTGTTGGATCAAATGGTCTATAAATGTCAGTCAGGTCAGGCTGGTTGACAGTGCTGTTCAAATGTGCTATTATCCTTGATCATGTTCTGCCTACCTGTTGTATCAATTGAGAGAAGAGTTTTTGTCTATTTCTCCTTATACTTCTATCAGTTTTTGCTTCATGTATTTTGAAGATCTGTTATCGGGGTATAAACAAAAATGTTTATAATCATTATATGTCCTCTTCATTAACTGATTCTTTTATCACTATGAAATAAACTTCTTTATCTCTGGTAATATGCTTCCCTTTGAAATCTGCTTTGATATTAAAACAACAGCTTCAACTTGGTTTTGATTAGCATGGTATATCTTCACATTTTAAAGTACATTTTTGGGGGTTAGCATACACCTGAGCTTTGCTTTTCTGGCCAATCTGACAATCTCCGCCTTTTAATTGGAGTGTTTAGACCATTTATATATAGTACCACATCTTGGTATTTGTCCCATCTGTTTTTTGTTACCTGTTATCTTTTCCTGCCTTAAGATTATGATTTGTTACAATTTTTTCCCCTTTGTTGCTTTATAAGCTAAATGTCTTTGTCATTTTAGCAGTGGCTTTATAGTTGTGGGAGGCTGAAGTGTTCCCTAGATATCAAAATCCTAATCACTGGAACCTGTGAATGGGAGTATACAGCTGTGATTAAGCCAAGGATCCTGACATGAGGGGACTACCATGGAAAATCCGCGTGGACCCTAAATGTAATCATGAGTGTCACTGTGAGAGAAAAGCAGAGGAAGATTTGACAGAGACAAAAAAAAGATACGGCAACGTGACCAAAGGCAGAGATAGGAGTGCCATGGTCAAGAGCCCAGGAATGCTAGCAGCAAGGAGAAGATGAAGGAGGCAAGAAATGGCTCTCCCTTAGTGTCTCTGGAGCTTGTACAACCCTGCTAAAACCTTGATTTTGGCCTAGAAATAGTTTTTGGATTTCTGGCTTCCAGAACTGTGAGGGAATTTTTTTCTATTGTTTTAAACTGCCAAATTTGTGGTAATTTATTATAGCAGGCAACAGAAAGTAATAGGATAGTATATATCTTTAACATATCACAATCTAGATTTAACTGTTATTATACCACTTCACATAGTATTAAACAGTCAATTCTCATTTAAAATTACTTTGGTAACAGAAAAAAACCTTTTATTTACCCATGCAATTTCCATTTCTGGTGCTCTTCACTTCTTTATTTAGATTCAGAGGTCCAACTGGTATTACTTTCCTTCTATCTGAAGCATGCGCTTTAACATTTCTTATACTCCAGGTCTAAAAATGTCTTAGTTTCACTATATTTTTTAAAATATATCTTTGCTGATTACAGAATTCTAGGTTAATATTATTTTCTTTCAATTCTTTTAAAATGTTGCTATATTATCATTTCACTTGTGCTATTTCCAGCGAGTAACCTGATTTCACCCTTATCTTTGTGCCTCTAAATATAATGTCTTTCTTTTCACTGCCAGTTTAAGATTTTTCATTTATCATTGGCTTTAAGCAATTTGATTATTATATACTTTGGTGTTTTCTCCATGTTTCATGTGCTTATATATAGTTCACTGAACTTCCTGGATCCGTCAGTTTAAAGCTTTCATCAAGTTTGGAAAGTATTTCTTTACTTTTTTTCTTCCCATAACCTTCTCTGAGGACTCCAGACATCTGCACATTAAGCTACTTCAAGTTGTTCTTCAGTTTTTCTATGTTCACAGTTTGAATAGTTTCTACTGCTAAAGCCTTCAAGTTCATTAATCTTTTCTTCTGCAACATCTAATCTGTCATTCATGCCATCCAGTGTATTTTTCATTTGAAATATAGTTCATTCTAAAGAATTTCAATTTGGGTCTTTTACATCTTCCATATCTCTAACTTTTGAACAAATGGAGTGGTTATAAAAATTGTCTTAGCTATTCTCTCCTAATTCTCATATGAGAATCCAGTTGTCTTTTTTTAAGCCACACAAACATTTCCAAAAAGGCAAAACAATACAGCTTTACTCATCAAATATTATTTTGCTTTAGAGAAAGCTGTTATTCATTGAAATTTTATGTTAATATGTAATATGTTTATTGTTATAAGTGAATTAATTTTTTAAATTTGTTTTAATTTCTCATTCAGAACATGTCAGTAGATACAACCCACATTAATAAAACAAACAAAAAAACAGTTCTTGCTCAATTTAAACTGATTACTCTCCTCAGTATTGGTGGTCTTCCTGCCTCTTTGCATGCCAATTAATCTTTGACTGAACAACAGATATTGTAACTTGACTTTGTTGGGGGCTGGATATTTTTGTAATCTTATAAATTTTGTTAAGCTCTGCTCTGGGATGCAGTTAGGTTCCTTGGAAACAATTTGATCCTTTCAGGTCTTGTTTTTATTTGTTAGATGGGTCTGGAGTAGTGTCCAGTCTAGGACTAACTGTTCCCCACTAGTGAGGCAAAAGTTTCCTGAGTACTTCACCCAGTGCCCCAAGGAACAGACACAGTTACTGGGCGGAGTATGAGCACAAGGCACCACTCCCTCTAATCCTTTTAGATGGTTCTTCCCCCAACCTTGGTAGGTTTCTTCACATGCACGCCCTGCTCAGTACTCTGCTGATATATATATGAAGAGAACTCTTTATAAATACCTGGAGTTCTTTGTGCAGCTCTCTCCTCTGGTGTTCTGTCCACTGCACTATAAGGTATGCTGGTCTTCCTGGACACTCAGCCCTTTCTGCTCAAGGAATCAGCTAGACTCTTGCAGTTCTGCCTCCATGTGTTACAGCCTGAAAACTTTCTCAAAGTTAAGCGAGGCAATCATAGATCTGACTTGTTTATTTCTTGTCTCTAGGGATTGCTTTCATTTGTTGTCTCATGTCCAGTGTCTAGGAAATGTTGTTTTTCTTTTTGGTTGTTGTAGAAGAAAGGGTTACCCCCATTACTCCATCATAACTGGAAGCAGACATCTCATACTAAACCAACAGATTTTAGTGTAACAGAGTGAAATAAAATTCAGTGATAAGGTTCTAGATTTCACATTGCAAATTACATTTAAGAAACAACCACTTGTTCAATTTTGAGGTAAAATCAAAGATGATTTGCAATTATCTAAAACTGCTTTTTAAAGTGTTCCTCCCAGATTTCCCTGGCAGTGCAGTGGTTAAGAATCCACCTGCCAATGCAGGGGACACGGGTTCAATCCCTAGTCTGAGAAGATCCCACATGCTGCCGAGCAACTAAGCCCTTGCATTGCAACTACTGAAGCCCTCGTGCCTAAAACTAGTGCTCCACAACAAGAGAAGCCACTGCAGTGAGAAGCCTGTGCACCGCAGCAAAGAGTAGACCAACAAAGACCCAAAGCAACCAAAAAAAAAAAAAAAGTGTTCCTCCCTAACAAAAAGATTAGTGGTTGCCAGGGACTAGTGGGTGGGAAGGGGAAGCGGAAGTGACTGTTAATGAGTATAGGGTTGCTTTGTGGAGTGACGAAAATGTTCTGAAATTAGATACCGGTGATAGCTGTAGAACTCAGTGAATATACAAAAATCTACTGAATTGTACACTTATTTATAAGCTGAATTAATGGTATGTGAATTGTATCTCATTTGAAAAAGAAACCTTTCCCGGGGCTTCCCTGGTGGTGCAATGATTAAGAATCCACCTCCCAATGCAGGGGACATGGGTTTGAGCCCTGGGCTGGGAAGATCCCACATGCCGCAGAGCAATTAAGCCCGTGTGCCAAAACTACGTGCCACAACTGAAGTCCACGCGCCTAGAGCCGGTGCTCCACAACATGAGAAGCCCAAGCACCACAACGAAGAGCAGCCCCCGCTCACCGCAACTAAAGAAAGCCTGCATGCAGCAATGAAGGCCCAACACAGCCAATAAATAAATAAATGAATAAAAAAATTTATTAAAAAAAATAAATTTAAAAAATAAATAAAATAAAAACTTTCCCAATTACATATGAAATTCAAAATCCCTGAGGCCAGATTTTATACCTATATACTTCAACCAAAACAACTTATTACAGTAAGTTGAAAAGCCATACACTAAGAGATTTTTTAAAAACACAAAACAGTAAATAAGTTTTCTCATCAAATATTATTTTGCTTTAGAAAAACTTATTCTTAAATGTTATGTTAATATGTAATGTTTATTATTAAAGTGAATTAATAAAAATTTAAAAAATTTTCTCGATTTTAATTTCTAATTCAGAAAATATCAATAGGTAAAATCCATATAAAGAAACGCTCTTTGGGATTCCCAATAAAATTTAAGAGTATAAAGAGTCCTGAGGCCATATCATTTGAGAACTGGCAGTCTATGCCAACATACTATGCCAGGAATTCCATACTAGTGTACATCCTAACAGACATAACATAGTAATTAACAAAAGTAGGTAACAAAAAATGCTAAAAAGGTATTGAAACACACACTAAAGTTTGTTACTTAATTGCATGTCTTACTTGGAAGTTTCTGGCAAGCCAGCTGAGAGTTCCAGAAACACAGATAAGTAGTAACCACGAACAACTCCATTTCCATCCTTAAAAAAAAAAGAAAAAGATGTTATACAAACTCTATATCAATTTAAATGTAAAAATTTAAGGCACAATGAAACAAACACAAGACAGATTAGTACCTGATATTTGGATGGCAAAGTAGTTTTAAGCTTAAAAGCAATAAGAGATAATAAAAAGACCAAGAGATTTGAATCTGTAACAGTTTAAAACTTTTGTACATTAAAAAAAAGAAAATATTAAAGCATACAAACTAAGGAAAATATCAAGTACTATGAAAAGAGTTAAGAGTTTTAACACATACGGAATTCTTAAAAATGAGCCTCCAAGAAAAATGAAAACTCCAAAGAAAAAAGCCAAAAAAAGAAAAGCCTCAATTTCACTAGGAATGAGACCCTCCCACCCCAAAAAGATAATATTTGAGACCAAAAAAGAGTAAAATAGAAAAAGGTAACACGATGTTGAAAGTAATTTAATTTCTATATCCTATATGTTAGGATTCCATATAAGATTCTGTCTGGAGATTGAAAAGCTGTTTAAATTTCTCCTACAGAGATTTTTATGAATACAATTATTCCCCTCTGTATTTTTCCAGTACTGTGTAAGAAGATAACATCTGTTATAACTATACGTTTAAACATCTGTTTCCCCAACCAGACTGTGATGGCTGAGGGCAGGGATACGCCTATAGAGGAATACATGTACCCCTTCATCTCTAGGTTACTTTGCTCTGAAAGGTCCTGATGCAGCTTTCAGGGTTTGACATGGTAATAACTAAATAAATACTACAAGTAAATGAATCACTTAAGTGAAAAAAGCTGGACACAAAAGATTATATGTTGTATAATCCCATTATATGAAATTCTGGAAAAGCAAAACCATAGCGACAAAAACAGATCAGTGGTTGCAGAGGCGCCAAGAAAGGAGAAAAAAGGATTAGCTGAAAAGGATAAATTAGATAACTCTGAGGGTGATAAAAGTTGCAGACTGTGATAATGATTATACAACTGTATACATCTGTCAAAACTTGCTAAAATTAGTGAATATTACTGAACATAAATTATATAGCAAATTACACTGATTTTTAAAAAACCAACATCCTTGTTCAAATAGCTGGATTTTTTTTTTCTTCTTTTAAATTATGGTCCTAAAACTATTTCCCTGGAATGAAATCAATTAGTAAAAGATAATGGACATCTTTCACTCCTGATTCTTACCAGATAATAATGTTAGAAATTTTTCTTTGACTTAATTGTTATCATAATTTTAAGGAACAAAATTTTTACTACTCTTATTGACATGCCATCTGTACTAGCTTTAAGAATTTTCAGTAGGCAGAGGATTCTGGAAGGACTGACACAACGGCAGCATAGTTTTTACAACTCTCTAAATCGAACATAAAACAAAACAACAAATGAACAGCAACACCAAAAGCTCACAAACAACATTTACAACAAAACTAGATGACAGGTTATCTCCACAATGCCCAAAACATAAGCAGGTAAAGACATACCAATTATAACCACAAAGATCTACATGATATCAAAACAGTGTGGGAGAAAGGAGAGAGAAGCAATGGGACATCTAATGGATCAGAAAAAAGGCAAACCACAAAATTGCCAAGAGTTAGTCACTGAAAAGCATCACAAGTCACACATGACGGCTGAAAGTGAAGAGTTGCTCAATATAATACCAACTGAGTATAAGGGGGCTTAATATAAAAAACTCTGAAAATTGAATGCAGTCCAGTCACTCTAAACTCTTAAAAATGAATATCTAGGGCCTTTAGGACAGGTCCAAGGATTGCAAAGGAAATGCTAGGAGGAAAATAAAAGATAAACAGCATAGAAATAATACAAACAGGGCTTCCCTGGTGGTGCAGTGGTTAAGAATCTGCCTGCCAATACAGGGGACAGGAGTTCGAGCCCTGGGCCGGGAAGATCCCACATGCCTTGGAGCAATTAAGCCCATGCACCACAACTACTGAGCTTGTGCTCTAGAGCCCGCGTGCCACAACTACTGAGTCCACGTGCTTCAATTACTGAAGCCGGTACACCTAAAGCCCGGGCTCTGCAACAAGAGAAGCCACCGCAATGAGAAGCCTGAGCACCGCAATTAAGAGTAGCCCCCGCTCGCCACAACTAGAGAAAGTCTGAGTGCAGCAACGAAGATCCAATGCAGCTGAGAAGATAATAATAATAATTTTAGGGCTTCCTAGGTGGCACAGTGGGTAAGAATCCCCCTGCCAATGCAGGGGACACGGGTTTGAGCCCTGCCCCAGGAAGATACCACATGCCACGGAGCAATTAAGCCCATGCGCCACAACTATTGAGCCTGTGCACCCTAGAGCCTGTGAGCCACAACTATTGAGCCCATATGCCGCAACTACTGAAGCCCACGCACCTAGAGCGCATGCTCTGCAATAAGAAAGGCCACCGCAATGAGAAGCCCACGCATCACAACGAAGAGTAGCCTCTGCTCACGGCAACTAAAGAAAGCCCATGCGCAGCAATGAAGACCCAACATAGCCAATAAAATAAATAAATTAATTAATTAAAAAAAAAATCACCCTGTCAATGCAGGCGACATGGATTTGATCCCTGATTCGGGAAGATCTCACGTATCACAGAGCAACTAATCCTGTGCACCACAACTACTAAAGCCAAAGAGCTCCAGGGCCCGTGTGTCACAACTACAGAGCCACAACAAAGAGTAGCCCCCCACACAGCAACAAAGATTTAATGCAGCCAAAAAAAAGGCGGGGGGGTGGGGGGAAGGCAAAGGACTTGAATATACATTTCTCTCAACAGAATATACAAATGGTCAACAAAGCACATGAAAAGATGCTCAACAACACAAACCATTAGGGAAGTGCAAATCAAAACCACGATGAATTATCTCACACCCATCAGGAAGGCTACTATCAAAGAAACAGAAAACAAGAAGTACTGACAAAGATATGGAGAAACTGGAACCCTTGTGCACTGTTAATGGGAATGTAAAATAGTGCAACCACTGTAGATAACAATATGGTTCCTCAAAAAACTAAAAACAGAATTACCATATGATCCAGCAATACTATTTCTGGGTATATATCCAGAAGAATCAAAAGCAGGTTATTGAAGAGATATTTGCACACCCATGTTCACAGCAGCACTAGTCACTATACTCAAGATGAAGAAACAACCCAAGTGTCCACTGAAGATGAAGAAATAAACAAAACCTGGTATATACATACAATGGAATATTATTCAGCCTTAAAAAGGAAGGAAATTCTGACACGTTACAAAATAGAGGAACCTTAAGAACATTACGCTAAGTGAAAGAAGCCAGTAACAAGATGTTACTATTATGATTCCACCTACATGAGGTACCTAGAGTAGTCAAATTCATAGAGAAGGTAGAATGGTGGCTGACAGAGGCTGAGGAGAGGGGGAAATGGGGAATTACTATGTAACAGAGAGCTTCAGTTTTGGAAGTTGAAAAAGTTCTGGAGGCTAGTTACACAACAATGTAAATATACTTAATAATACTAAATGTACACTTAGAAATGGTTAAAATGGTAAATTTTATGTTATGCATTATTTACCAAAATAAAAAAAAGAGAAAATAAAGAGCAGAATAACATCCCTACAGACAATGAAAACACCCTAGAAAAAAATACTCAAAGACCAAAATTGTAACCTATTTCAAAAAAAACCTAAATGACACTAAGAAAATAATATGACAGCTCGCAGGAAGAAAAGAAAAAATAAGAAAGTAATATGATATGAAAGAATAATACAAATCAGTATTAGAAAAACTCAGAAATCAGGTAACAGAACTAAGGAAAGAGTTAGACATAAAAGTTATTTAAGATATAAAGACTGAACTAAAAGGAACACGAGCAAATAAGCACAACAGTTTATATCTTTTAAAAATTAAGTGAATAAAAGAAAATTCTAAAAATTAAAAAGAAATAAACAGCTAAAAAGATTAAAGTGGTAAGTACTGAAGACAGGCAAAGAAGATTTGAAATGCAGATAATACAGGTCCCAAGAGAGAAAACCAAAGATAGAAACAAAGTAAACATTTAAAGCTGTACTTCAGGAAATGTTTAAAAAAAAAAAGTCTAAAACTATATATTGAAAGAGCTCAGCATATAACTGAGAATACTGACCCAGAACAAGCAAAACATATACTAGTACATTACTGTACTTAAAAACAATTAAAATTATTTGGGCATCAGGACAATATTAGCAAATACCTTTCGAGGATTAGTTTATCATCACACTTTACCAAAAGAAAATGGAATTGAATATTTAAGATACTCAATGAAAGAAAACATGAGCCAAGGATTTTGTACCTAGCAATACTGGATTTAGCTTATAAAGGATATAAACCATTTTCAACACACATAAAATTCAGGAAATATTGTTTCTATTAGCCCTTCCAGAATTTACTAGAGAGCAAGCTTTGAACACCCTAGACACGGCAGAGGGAAACATGGAGAGTATATGCAAAAAAAATTTTTTTAATATTTCTCAGTAATCAAATCAATAATAGAATTAGAGTGCCCCTTCTGAGATTTTTGTGTTTGTAACATGAAATAAAGCAAATGAGTGATTGATTATGAGATTATAATTCTATCATTTCCTATGGCTTCAAAAAGTAGAATTCCTAGAGTAGAATAAAGGAGATACAGGTGTAATATAAAGAGATTATGTTTAAAAACTCTATAATCCTGGATTTGAATTGTAAATGTGAGCATTAACTCTGGAGTTATTTTATCTCTAAAAAATAGATACATACATATGATACCCAGTATTTTACAATTACATAGCAATTTTAAAGTGTTCATAAAATTTTTTCTCTACTGAGATCGCTGGAGCTTTTCCACTTCAATTTTAAGCATCTCATCATAGCACTGGATCTACTGGAATACACCATGAGTATGCAATCAGCATACATGTGTTTTGGTCTTTTTTTTTTTTTTCTTTTAGCATACATGTGTTTTTGACCACCTGTATATGTATTCTTTTAATGATTTTTAAAATAAGAATTTTAAACATTTCTTCTAAATGTCACTAGTGAAATAAGATTCAGTAATAGGCCAGTGCTTACACTGTTTATATTTAGCTCATTTTTTTTCCCATAGATTTAGCAATATACCCTATAAAGAAACAAAACTATCATTAATTCCTTTCTCCACTAAAAAAGTGAACCAGTGTACAACAGACTCCTGAAAGAAAGATCTTGGTTTCAAATTTTATTAGAAATAATGAAAAACTTACTGGGTAAACTTTTAACCTCCAACAAAGTCCTGAAACTTGAAGAGGTGGACTGTAAACAGGATCTGCTCTCTGCCGCAAAGTACTATAGTAAAAGAAAACCAATTGAATCCCAAGATCAAAACTCTGTGAAATAGCAACAGGCAAAACCAAAACCCAACCACTTTATTTATGTTACTTATTTGAAGTCCTGGACCAGTAAATGAAGGTGACTGAAGAAGTCAAGATTCCACTGAATAAATTTATATATACTAACATTCTGAAATAAAAGAAACTTTAATGATACAGAACTATCCAGCAGTATCTTTTAAGTTTCAGATTAAAAAAACCTCAAAATTTTGTTATTTAAGGGAAAAAAAAATAACTAAGTGTCTTGAATTTAATTACCACTTCAACAAGCAGGTTTTCACCATTTAAGGAAAAAAAAAAAAAAGAATGTGTTTCTTCTTCACAACCCTGCAGTATAATTATCCTTTTATAATATGGAAAAAAAAATGTGGGGAAATCCTCAGTTTATATTTTAGCCACAGAACTATCCCATAAGAAAAAACAAATTAAATGGGGAGTGGTATAAATTCTCAGTTTGGCCTTAGTTGGATGGTTATCACCTCTTAGGATTTTCTCTTCGCAAGGCAAGATCTTATATATTCTTCGTTTCCCACTTCCATGCTGCCCTTTAAGACAAGTCCCTTAGGACCTTTGTGTTTTAAGATATTGGCTTCTAATCTTAGAGAAAAAGCAGGAAAAGCTAACAACTAAGCATGTAAGTTACAAAGCTTACAAGTTTCTTACAATAATGTCCTCTCATCCACTGAACCCAAATGGACTTCTTCCCACCACTCCTATTTCTGAGGATGGGTAGGAGGGCTCATTGATCTCTATCATCCCATTCACCTCACCTTATTAGTAAAGGCTAAGTGGACCCTCTTCTTAAAAAAAAAAAAAAAAAAAGGTTCCATTCCCCACACTAGAAAAGCAATACATCTGGAAGATATAAAACAATCCAGACAAGTGACCTCTATATTTCTAATAGGAAATTTGTTTCTTCTAAGACTACATACTGAGTGACAAAGTTCATTAGGTCTGTATGCTACCCAGGAAACACACCTTCCTGGCTCCTACTTATGTACACATATAAAAAAACACTAACTCTTACCTGAAATTCTCTAAAACAAAAGTAGCTGAATCATAAGATGGTACCAATTCACTAAAAAGAAACAAAAGGGAAAAAAATTATTTGGCTTATACAAGTTTAACATTTCATTTAGTTAAGAAACAAAGTCAAGTCTCTCAGTAATATCTTAAAAATTTTATTAATCTAAAATAAGGCCTTAAGAAGTATTTTTAAAACTTTCCTAAAAAACATTAAATCAAATGAATTCATAAAATCGTCAAAAGCTGACATCAAAGACTTGCAATTAAACTGGAGACTCAACAAATACTTTAAAAATAACTTTTTAAAAGGCAATATATGACTAAGTATTAAAATAAGTAATAAGAGATATTTAAAAATATGGAAATAGGAAAAGAAAGAAATTAGTGCTTAAGCTGGGAACCTGAAATATGAAACATATAAACAAGTTTTAAAAAATCAAAAGAAACAACAAAAGGAAAAATTGCAATAAATCCCCAAACTTCTTTCTTCAGAACAAATTATGAAGAATATTGACAGACCCTAAATACTCTGAGACTATTTACTAGCAAATAAATCCTATACGATCTTATGGGATAAGAATACATAAATAATCACATACCGGTCAAGCAGGATAAGCACATTAACAGCTGCTTGGCAAGGCAAGATTACCTAGGGAACTTTAGTTCCATACAATCTTCTCCACAGAGAAATAAACTACATCCACAGGAGGTAGGCAAAGGGATAGTCCATTTTGCTGCTAACTACACTTATAGAGCATGGAACTAGTCTCTTGCGCTGTCATTAGAACTCAAAAGTCAGAGATAGTAAACATTTACGATAAAATAGCATACATAGTGTTGTAATAGTGTTATATATTTAATATATAAAATTATAAATTTACCAAAAAGATAAACTACAAGCCATTTCACCACATATTCAGATATATTTTCTAAAGTGCAATTCATAAATTTGTGTTATTACCAAAATAAGATATATCTATAGCATTTTTACACTGTGATAGAACCTGAAGAAATGACTGGTTTGCCAGTGCAAATATAATATACATTATTAAAAGTACATCTGTCTTTATTTTAACAGTAAGTATGTGCAGCTAAACAATTCACATCTTTTTCACAAGTAGATGTGGTCCGCCTTGCAACTGTGAACTGTATAGCTATTGTCCAATTGTCAAGCACCCCTAACCATACCCCAAGGCAGTTATCTTTTCTTAGAAGACTCATGTTCCTCATTCCTAGGTCCTTTTGTCTTGGTTAATCCTTACTAATCCTTCAGATAACAAATGAGAAGTCACACGTCTTTGGAGGTCTGCTCTAACTTCTCCCCATGATATGCTCTGCTCTCCTAGCACTCAATATACACAAACTCCAATTAGCAGGACCAATGTAATTAATGCCTGGGAAGACTTCCCGGAACCAAAAACCTAATCAGAGTTCCAAAGAATCTCTCCAGGATATTCTTCAAATTTGATCAAGTTATAATATGCTTTTGGCTATAATTCTGGGCAACTTTCAATTGCACAAATGTCAGTCAGTTCTCCCACTAAACATCCTTCATAATGTCTACAGACTTCAACCAACCCCAGTTGCCTGCTGATCTTCGTACTGTTTCTTCCACCATGTCCTCAATATCCAGTGTGACCTATTTCCTTTGTTATTATTGTATTTGTTCTAAGTCCAGACTATCGTCATATTTTTAATTGGCTATTTATTAAAGGCCAAAGGGCTCACCAAAACACAAAATAAACAGAAGATGAAGAGGACACATTTTTTACAAGTTAAAGCATATAGGTCACTAAAGCTTACTAACCAAGAGGGTACAACATGGCTCTCACTTGCTGAGAAAAAATGTTAATATTCAGAGCACAGAAAACAATTATCAATCCTACAGTACTATGATATACTCCTACATGTGTATAATTTTTTAGCGAAAACTTTTCAGACAAAATAACATTATAACAAATTAGTGCTATGGGAAAGCATTAAAACAGAATACATATACTTCCCTTATCACCAGTCATCACATTTTTTTTATTACTGCTTCAATCACCTATCTTTTTCACTAAATCATAATATGAGGAAACAAGAATTCTCTACTGTGCTCTCTACTTGTATCTAGCACATGACTGGAACAATAGCTGGCATTCAAATATTCACTGAGTGGATGGATATTTACAAATATTTGCTGGAAAATTCCTGTAATTTAGTAGAAATATTTACTCAAACATTTCTTTTGCATTCTTTACATATATACACAAAGCCACACAAACTGTTAAGTCACCTACCTACCTACCTACCTACCTATCTATCTATCTATCTATCTATCTATCTATCTATCTATCTATCTATCGCTGCGCTGGGTCTTCGTTGCTCCTCACAGGCTTTCTCTAGTTGAGGCAAGCAGGGGCTACTCTTCATTGCAGTGCACAGGCTTCTCACTGTAGTGGGTTCTCTTGTTGTGGAGCACAGGCTCTAGGCACACGGGCTCCAGTAGTTGTGGTGCACGGGCTTAGCTGTTCCACGGCATGTGGGATCTTCCCAGACCAGGGCTCAAACCCGTGTCCCCTGAGTTGGCAGGCAGATTCTTTTTTTTTTTTTTTTTGTGCTTCAGACTTTTTATTCTTTAAGTTCTTCTGTTTGCTCTGACTGGAGCTGTTTCACATCCATACAAAGGTCACCAGTAGCTTAGAAATATAGGTATGGATTAATTCAGAGATGGCAGGCAGATTCTTAACCACTGTGCCACCAGGGAAGTCCCTAAGCCATCTAATTCTATCAATTCTACCACGCTTAACTATTTATTAACATCTCCACATTATGCTCACTCCTTCACAGGTTATCTACAATTATACTTGGGTTACCACTCTGTGCCTGCATACAAGGCACAGCTTTAACTTCTCAAACTTTATTTCTATATCTCTTCTACTCTGGTCTTTATGATGACTGGATTCACCTCACAATGTGTCAGTGAAACTTCATGGAATATGGAGAGGGTAGCCTCAAAACATTTCTAGTCCAGTAATCTGAAAAATACTGATTTGCAAATCTTTAGACCAGAGACTTCATCATGGCTTAATGAATGAAGGGAAGAAAAACAGGATAAGTATCCTTTGTTCCCTTGAGAAAACAGACTGGTCAGCTACATAAAAACTGGTTTTTCATCCGAACTTGACCATTTCTCCTAGAAACTAAAGCTTTTATGGACTGAGAACTACACTTTTCTGCTATTTAAGTCCTTCCTGAGGGACTTAAATGTCCCAACAATATACCCCTTCAAATTCTGGTTGAAATTATTTCTCTGCTGACTTCCAAATATAGTAGCTCTTATCACATCCCCATATTTTTGTTCATGTATACATATCCTATTCTCATCTGCCTAATGAAATTCTAAGTATCTTTCAAGGTCTTCCACAATTCCTTTGTAGGCTATGAAGTCATCTTGACCACACCAGTCTACCCTGACTTCTCAGAATTTCTGATATAACTGAGTAACAAATATTCAACTTTAATATGCAATTCCCTAGCATCTAATGTGGAATATATATCCAGTAAGATTATTAATTCCTCTTCCATGTCTCCTATGCAGCACTTACAACAGTGCTGAGCATATAGATGATCTTCAATAAATAACATTAATTTGTTTAACGACCTTTTCTTTTTTTTTTTTTACTTTACTATTTTTTGGGGGGGTACACCAAGTTCAGTCAACTGTTTTTATACACATATCCCCGTATTCCCTCCCTTCCTTGACTCCCCACCATCGAGTCCCCCCAACCCTCCCTGCCCCAGTCCTCTAAGGCATCTTCCATCCTCGAGTTGGAATCCCTTCGTTATACAACAACTTCCCACTGACTATCTATTTTACACTTGGTAGTATATATATGTCTGTGCTACTCTCTCGCTTCTTCTCAGTTTCCCCTTCACCCCCCGCCCCCTCCCAAACCTCGAGTTCTCCAGTCCATTCTCTGTATGTGCGTCCTTGTTCTTGTCACTGAGTTCATCAGTACCATTTTTAGATTCCGTATATGTGAGTTAGCATTCAATATTTGTCTTTCTCTTTCTGACTTACTTCGCTCTGTATGACAGACTGTAGGTCTGTCCACCTCATTACATATAGCTCCATCTCATCCCTTTTTATAGCTGAGTAATATTCCATTGTATATATATGCCACATCTTCTTTATCCAGTCATTTGTTGATGGGCATTGAGGTTGCTTCCATGTCCTGGCTATTGTAAATAGTGCTGCAATAAACATTATGGTACAAGTTTCTTTTGGGATTATGGTTTTCTTTGGGTATATGCCCAGTAGTGAGATTACTGGATCATATGGTAGTTCTATTTGTAGTTTTTTAAGGAACCTCCAAATTGTTTTCCATAGTGGCTGTACCAACTTACATTCCCACCAACAGTGCAAGAGAGTTCCCTTTTCTCCACACCCTCTCCAACATTTGTTGTTTCCAGATTTTGTGATGATGGCCATTCTGATTGGTGTGAGGTGATACCTCATGTTTAACGACCTTTTATTCACCATTGTGGCTCTATCAAAAATCATCAACTGACTGGACATCAGGTAATCAGTTCCATGACCTCGAAGATTAGAAACAATCACCACTGCTTTGCACATGTAACCTTTGGTCTGTAACTTACTGTCCATAAATGCTAGCCTTTCTTATTTGGCCCTCTTTTCTTTGCTCATCAATGAATCCACAGATGGAACACCTGCTTCCTCTATAATGCAAATCACAAACTGAATTTCTAATAAAAATTAGTTAAGTTATATGCCAAGCTTTCCAATAAGACAGTAAGGTTTACTGGAGAGGGAAAGGGCCCCAACGTGACCTTTTCCCAGGGAAAGCTCCTTAATTGTCAGACTTTTTTTTTTTTGGTGGTTTTCTCTTTATTGATGTGCCTCCTACCTCCCCCATCCCAACCTCAACTTCAGTCCCTTCCATCTATACCCAAAAAAGAAGGGAGTGAAAGGAAGGGATTATTTGGGTTCTGAGTCCCTTGGGCAATTAGAAAGGAAAAAGAAATCAAAACAATCACTGGTTGTGACAGAGACTGACACTCAAGAAGTCAAGCTTGAGTAGTCCAGTGGCTAAGACTCCGTGCTCCCAATACAGGGGACCTGGGTGCGATCCCATCAGGGAACTAGATCCCACATGCCGCAACTAAGAGTTCACATGCCGCAGCTAACTAAAAGATCCCCCATGCTGTAACTGGTATCCCACACGTGGCAACGAAGATCCCATGGCAACGAAGATCCCATGTGTGATAACCAAGACCCGGCACAGCCAAATTAATCAATTAATAAAAAAAAAAATGTCAAGTAGAGCTGCCTGCCTGATAAGCTGCTGCAAGTGGTATCAGTATAGGAGTTTACCTCTATCAACGGTTCCCAAACTTTAGAGCAGAATTACTTGGGGTGCTCAAGATTCACTTTCTAGATACCATTCCAAAGACTGTCAGGGAACAAGCCTGGGAATTTGCATTTTGGACAAATACTCCAGCTGGCTCTGATAGAGGAGATCCATGCACACTCTACTTTCAATAGTAAAACCCTTATCTTTATATATGGTATTTATGTCAAAACTCACTTCATTCCACTGGTGATGGATAGAATAATTCAGAAAAGGTATCTTCGAAACTGGAACGGCTGACCACACTATCAAAGCAGCAGCCTTGGGATATTAACGAATATCCTTAGTTGACTCAAATCTATTTAACAATACCAAATACCCAGTCCTTTTATTAATATTCAGTGCCTGAATAAAATATAAATGTTGAATCTGCTTTCTTAATTCACAAAGAAATGAAGACTTATCTTACTGGTCAGGGAGAACTACTTGAGTTCTAGTTGTCAGCAACAGGATTCTTTTGAAACAAGTACATGCATTTGCACATAAACTTCAAAAGAAAATGAAGTAAAAAGTGTATCATACCTGGTAAAGTCTGGTGGAACAGGAGTGGTAACGAAGGACGCCATGGGCTTTCGATGAACTTGCTGAAACATCATGAGGATCTCTGAGCTCTTAGATATCAACTCACTCTTACTACAAGACCGCAACTGATTGAGGAAAAAAACTGTCTGAATAAAAAAATTACTCTGCAGTGGCACCCCCAAAATCCTTAATAAAGAAGGAAAATAGAAATCATTCTTGTTATATACTGAAAAAGAATGAGATAAAGAAAAATCTATAGATCCTTATTTATTTATTTATTTACTTATTTATTTATTTATTTATTTGTTGGAGGCATTGGGTCTTTGTTGCTGCACATGGGCTTTCTCTAGTTGCAGCAAGCCGGGGCTACTCTCCATTGTGGTGCACAGGCTCCTAACTGTGGTCGCTTTTCTGGTTGCGGAGCACAGCCTCTAGGCGTGCAGGCTTCAGTAGTTGCAGCACATGGGCTCAATAGTTGTGGCTCTCGGGTTCTAGAGCACAGGCTCACTAACTGTGGCACACAGGCTTAGTTACTCCGCAGTATGTGGGATCTTCCTGGAGCAGGGATGGAACCCATGTCCCCTGCACTGGCAGGCGGATTCTTAACCACTACACCACCTAGGAAGTCCCTAGATCCTTTCAAAGTGAGTTTGAAAGCTAAGAATTTATAAAGAACCTAAGTTTATTAGTTTCCATTATAACAGTAAATTTATTGAGTAAATGTATTTGCTTTTAATGTATTTTTCTCTCCTTGTATATTAGCATAAATCCAATTCTAAACAACTACAAATATATTTTATACTGGTACAGTGAAGCCATTATGTACATAAATGAACAAACCCCTACAAGTCAACGACCTTCAAACAAGAATTTCTCAAATCACACTCCATGGAACAGAGAAATGTTAAGACCTAACACACAGAAAAAAGTCTTAACCTATATCAATTTGGGAAATGTTAAGTTATAACAAAGGTAAAAAGTGAGAAATCCAACTTTAGCAAAATAAGCATGGTAGTTAAAAGACTACTGGTTTTCAGAGTAGCACTGACATATATACACTATCAAATGTGAAATACATAGCTAGTGGGAAGCTGCTGCATAACACAGGGAGATCAACTCAATGATGGGTGATGACTTAGAGGGCTGGGATAGAGAGGGCAGGAGGGAGTTGCAGGAGTGAGGGGATATGGGGATATGTGTATAAATACAGCTGATTCACTTTGTTGTACAGCAAATACTGGCA
The DNA here is from genome assembly GCF_030028045.1 of Hippopotamus amphibius kiboko. NCBI lineage: Eukaryota > Metazoa > Chordata > Mammalia > Artiodactyla > Hippopotamidae > Hippopotamus > Hippopotamus amphibius. The sequence goes on along the minus strand of NC_080202.1, from coordinate 25,299,182 downwards.
CAACAGTGTAAAGCAATTATATTCCAATAAAGAGCTTAAAAAAAAAAAAGACTACTGTACTCAAGACAACCAGTATGAAGTTCTAGTCCTGCCACACAACAATTACGTGGCTCAGAGTCTGTTCATGTATAAAACTGGAATAATATCTACTGCTGCTTCCTTTGCTGGGTTTGTTAAATCAAGCATAAAGCTGTACGTGAGACAGCTTTGCAAACTGCTATGGGCTGAAATGTGTTCCCACCCCAAACTCACTTGTTGCAGTCCCAGCCAACAGTTCCTTACAGTGTAACTATATTTTGAAATAAGTCCTTCAGAGGACAAAAAGAGAAGGCAGCCATTTGCAAGCTGGAGACAGGTCTCAGGGAAAACCAAACTGACAATACCTTGATTTTGAACTACCAGCCTTCAGAACACCGAGAAAACAAATTTCTGTTGTTTAAGCCTCTTAGTCTGTGGTGTTTTGTTATGAAAACCCTAGCAAACTAATACACTAAGCGCCACACAAATGATATTCATAAAACCCACTACAACTGGGTTTATGTCTTTTAAAAGATAGTTGCTTACAGCTCATCATGAATAACAATATGACATAACTGGTAACATATGATAAATATCAAAATTTATAACTGTTATTCAAATATTTATTGAATGCATACTATGTGTATCCCTCCTTGACCTTATTTCCTCCATAGGTAGAGTTAAAATAGATACCTTTAATAAAGTTAAGATAGTTCCTTTTACTCTTAGTTTGCTGAATAATTTGGTCATGAATGATGACCAAATATAACTGAATGTTATTTTAAAAATTAATATTAATCTATTCATTTCTACTTATATGTTCATGTGGCTTTGCCCTTTAATCTCTTGAGTTACAATCAAGAGATTTTTCTAATAAGGAAACAATCCTTTCATTTCTTTGATTAATCCTACCAAGTCATGCTTTCTTGTTTTGTTTTACTAAGTATCCTATCAATTTTGATTTGTCCGTATTTTAAGATTATGGCATTTATGTTTATAGTAGAGTTGGGCTTTAATTTTGTTTCTTAGAGTGTTTTTATGCTGACTGGTCATTAACATTACCTCAGTCTCAACGAATGAGATGTTAGCTGTGGTACTTTTTCTATTCTCTAAAGAAAAAAAAGTGCTGATGATAGATAACAGATATTTAAAGATTTGGTAAAGATTTTCCATTAGTCTGGATCTGATGTCTTTTGAAGCAAAGAAACTTACCTCCAATATAATTTACTTAATGTTTCCTGGTTTAAATCATATTCTTTCTTAAGTCATTTTTGGTAATTACAATCTTCTGGAAAATTATCCTCTTCATGTAGATTCTACCTGAATAAAGTTGCTCATTTTTGTAAAGCACATAGAATAGTACCTGGTATACAGTAAACACTATATCCATATTTACTTTTTTTAATTATTATTATTATTTTTTTAATTTTTATTTATTGATCTCATTGGGTCTTTGTTGCTGCATACAGGCTTTCTTTAGTTGTGGCAATCGGAGGCTACTCCTCATTGCGGTGGGCAGGCTTCTTATTGCAGTGGCTTCTCTTGTTGCTGAGCATGGGCTCTAGGTGCTCGGGCTTCAGTAGTTGCGGCTTGTGGGCTCCAGAGCGTAGGCTCAGTAGTTGTGGCACACGGGCTTAGCTGCTCTGAGGCATTAGAGATCTTCCTGGCCCAGGGCTTAAACCCGTGTCCCCTGCATTGGCAGGCAGATTCTTAAGCACTGTGCCACCAGGGAAGTCCCTAAAATTATTTTCATTATTTAAATTTCTACCATATTTGTAGTTATGTCCCATTTTTCTTCCCAACATACCTGTTGGACATTTTCTTCATTTTTCTTAATCAATCTCTAGTATCTTCTATTTAATTAATTTTTTCAAAGATCCAATATTGGGTCACTGGATCCTCACAGCTATTTCATGGCACTCTCTTTTGTTATTTCATCACTACCTCTTTGATTTCTTTCCATTTTATGCTTCAAACCATTGTTCTTTTTCTGTCTCTTCCTATTTATTCATAATTTTTAAAGTGCATTTTAGACTAAAAGTTTCCTTCTAAATACCCTTTAGCTATGTCTGATATTTTAATAATCTATCATTTCAATGGTAGATATTTAACATATATTTAAATGCATACTTACCTATGTATATAGATTTTTAAACTGTGTTTTTGCTTTTGATGTCTATCTTTATACTGTGATCGCAGAACATGTTTATATAAATTTCCTAAATTTCTTCACAATTCTACATACCTTAGTATGTGACAAAATGTTGAAACTGTTCCATGTGGACTTAAAAAGAATATATATTCTTCATTTTGGGATTCAGAATTCCACATATACCTTTTAGATAAAGCATATGAATTCTCTTTTTCAAATATCTTCTATTCTTAAATCTTTTGTTAGTTGTAACTATTAGTTTATCAGATTTAAATAAAATAGATTTATTTTTAATCACTCAGTACAGATAGTGATTTTATGCAAATCTTATAAGTCTGTCAGTATCTGCTTTATATATACTGAATTTATGTTTTTGGAACACAAAATCATAACTGTCCTATCTTCCTGAGGTAGACTGTTCCCTTTTCACAATAGTAGTATTTTCACTTTGAATTCCTCATCATTCTCTAGATCTGTCTTAAGAAGTTCATCATGGGATTTTTAAAACTTCAAACTTAATCCATTTACATTTATTTTTATACTGATATCAATGTCATCCACTCATGACAATACACAAAATCCAAAAAAATAACCAAGAAAAAAAAAGGAACCAAGAACAGATGGAACAAACAGAAAGCAAACAGCAAGATATTAGACTCAAACTTCACTGTATCAATGAACACACTAAACATTCCAGTTAAAAGTCAAAGACTGGGGACTTCCTAGGTGGTGCAGTGGCTAAGAATCTGCCTGCCAATGCAGGGGATATGGGTTCAAGCCCTGCTCCAGGAAGATCCCACATGCCGCGGAGCAACTAAGCCCGTGCACCACAACTACTGAGCCCGTGTGCCACAACTACTGAAGCCTGCACGCCTAGAGCCCATGCTCTGTAACAAGAGAAGCCACTGCAATGAGCCCACACACCACAATGAAGAGTAGTCCCTGCTCACTGCAACTAGAGAAAGCCTATGTGCAGCAACAAAGACCCAACCCAGCCAATAAATAAATAAATAAATCTATTCAAAAAAAAAAAGTCAAAGATTGTCAGGCTAGATTACCAAACTAGACTCAATTGCATGCTGCCGACAAGACACACACACTTAAATATTTAGGAAAAAATAAATTAAAAATAAAATGACAGAATAAGATATGACAGAGTAACACTAGTTGAAAGCTAAAATGGCTTTTTTTAAAGTAACATGCTTTTTAAAAAATATTTATTTAACATTTATTTTTTATTTTTGGCTGCACTGGGTCTTAGTTGCAGCACAGGATCTTTTGTTGCGGTACACAGGTTTCTCTCTAGTTGTGGTGTGCAGGTTTTCTCTCTAGTTGAGGCATGTGGGCTCAGCAGCTGTGACACGTGGGCTTAGGTGCCCCATGGCATGTGGGATCTTAGTTCCCCAACTAGGGATCGAATCTGCGTCCCCTGCATTGGAAGTTGGTTTCTTTACCACTGGACCACCAGGGAAGACCCTAAAATGGCTTTTTGATATCAAACTAGATTTCAAAGCAAATAGAACGGCTTTCACAGTGATAATGGAGACAATTAATCAAGAGACTATAACAATCCTAGATGTTTGTGCCCCTACTAGTATGGCTTCAAAATATATGAAGTTGGGGACTTCCCTGGTAGTCCAGTGGTTAAGACTCCATGCTCCCAATGCAGGGGGCCCGGGTTCAATCCCTGGTTAGGGAACTAGTTCCCTCACGCTGCAACTAAGGGTTCACATGCTGCAACTAAAAGATCCCTTGTGCCACAACTAAAACCTGGTGCAGCTAAATAAATAAATAAATATTTTTAAAAAAAAGGGATCAAAATGGATCATACGTCTAAATATAAAACAACACAACAAAACTTCTGGAAGAAAAACATAGGAGAAAATCTCTGTTATCTTGGGTTAGGTAAAGATTTCTTGGCTATGACAGCAAAAGGACTAATTGATAACTTATACTTCATCAAAATTAAAAATTTCCTGTCAAAAGATACTTTTAAGAGAATGAAAAGACAAGCCATAGACTTGAAGAAAATCTTTGCAACCAACTATCTAATAAAGGATCTTTATCCAGTATTTTATATAAAGAACTCTCAAAACTCAATAAGAAAACAAATCAATAAAATGATGGGCAAAAGAGCTGAACAACAACAACAAAGAAAAAGATCTGAACAGACACCTCAAGGAAGAAGATAAATGGATGGCAAATAAGTTTAAGAAAGGATGCCTAACATCATTAGGTATAAGGCAAATGCAAATTAAAACCATGATATATTATTACACTCCTATGAGAACAGTTAAAATTAAAAGATTGACTACATCATGTATCAGCAAGGATGTGGAGGAACTGGCACTCTGAAAGACTACTGATGGAAATACAAGTGGTACAATCTCTTTGGGAAAACAGATGGCGTTTATTAAAAACCTAATCATATATCTACCATTCTATCTTAGGCGGACCCAAGAGAAAAGGAAATATATGTCCATGTATAGATGTGTAAATGTATGTTCACTGTCACTTTATTTGTAAAAGCCAAAACCAAAAAGCAAACCAAATGACCATAAACAGTTGAATGGAAAAACAAATTGTAATATATGCATACAATGGAATACTACTCAGCAATTAAAAAGGAAACCACTAATGATATATATGAACTGCAAAATAATTCTGCTAAGTAAAAGAAGTCAGATATAAAACAAGCATATAATGTACGATTCCAATTATATAAAACGCTAGAAAAGGCAAAATTATCTACAATGACAGAAAGGAGATGGCGGTTGCTTGGAGAGAAGAGTGTTGGGAAAAGCAGAATGAAATTTTATAAAGAGGCACAAAAAATTCTGGAGTTATAAAAGTCACTACCTTGACTATGGTGATGGTTTCACAGGTGTATACATTTGTTGGAACTTATCGAATTACACACTTTAAATAAATGCGGCTTTTTTTGGGTCAATTATCCTTCAATAAAGCTGTTAAAAGAAAAAAAAAAGCGCACAGATCCTCAGATCCCACCCTTAACTCCACTATAACTGGTTTAAATTTGTCCCATCATTCCAGCAGAAGGCTGCTAGTTTATTCTCTGGGAGGGATAAAATAATACCTCTGGACTAGGAGAACAACATACACAATTAAGAATGGGAATACTAGGGAATTCCCTGGCAGTCCAGTGGTTAGGATTCTGTGTTTTCACTGCCAAGGGCCCCTGGTTGGGAAACTAAGATCCCACAAGCCATGCAGCATAGTGGGAAAAAAAAACAAAAACAACAACAAAAAAACTTTAGAGAACAAGAACATGTAAATAAATACTTATGTACTGCATTCTACCAGCCAAACTATCAACCAAGTGTAAAGACTAAATAAAGATATTTTTAAAAATGCAGTCCTGAAAAATTTATCCTGATTACCCTTTCATGAAAGCCACAGAGGAAGTGATACCAAAACAACTGTGTAAATCAAGAGCACAGAAGCCATGGAAATCAGAAAACATGGGATTCAACCCAAGAAAGAAATGAAGGGAAAATCCAGAATGATAACTGAGAGAACAATCATGAGACAGCTCTGTATCAGGCATAGAGAGGAATTCGAAGAATCCAAAAACCAAATTCAAGACTTAAAAGTATCAAACACTTATGTGACACTATACATTTTATTTATTCATTCACTATGTACTTTATCCCCACCTACCCTGAATCTAAATTATAAACTCTTTGAGGACAGACTTTTGTGTTGTGTCCACTGCTGTGTTCCAAGCATGTAAAGCAATGCCTGCTATCTATTTGGTATATAATAAAATTTTCCTTAATAAATAAAAATGCTAATTTTATCCTAAGAATCACTCTATGTAAGTAACTGGCAATAATATTCTATCTCGAAGTCACCACTTAAGTCATAATGTCAGAAGATTTTAATCTTTTAAAGATTTAGGGAACTTTGCTGGTGGCACAGTGGTAAGAATCCGCCTGCCGATGCAGGGGACACGGCTTTGATCCCTGGTCCGAGGTGAAACTAAGCCCGTGCGCCACAACTACTGCACCCACATGCCACAACTACTGAAGCCCACTCACCTAGAGTCCATGCTCTGCAACAAGAGAGAAGTCACCAGACTGAGAAGGCCACGCACCGCAACGAAGAGTAGCCCCTGCTCACCACAACTAGAGAAAGCCCATGCGCAGCAATGAAGACCCAACACAGCCAATAAATAAATAAATAAATAAATTTATTAAAAAAAATAATAATAAAGATTTAGGACTTTCCTGGTGGCGCAGTGGTTAAGAATACACCTGCCAATGCAGGGGACACTGGTTCAATCCCTGGTCTGGGAAGATCCCACATGCTGTGGGGCAACTAAGGCCATGCACCACAACTACTGAGCCTGCACTCTAGAGCCTGCGAGCCACAACTACTGTTGCATAGCCCCCTCTTGCCACAACTAGAGAAAGCCTGCACGCAGCAATGAAGACCCAACGCAGCAAAATAATATGAAGAAGAAAAAAAATTTTTCTTTAATTTACAGATTCCTATTGGCTAGTATTCCCAGTGAAAATAATTCTATTTTTGCAAAAACAAAATAAATCTTATTTTATCTAGCTCCCAAACATGAAGAAACCTTCAAACGAATCAGCTGATTCCTATTTCATAAAAATCCCTAGTATAGTACAAAGATTCCCAGATCTTTGGATCTTATATAAGCTGTCAAAAAACAAAAAAAACGAAAAACTTTTAAAGTACATGAAGAGAAAAAGGATAAAGACTTTATCTCATTTCATTTAATATTTCATCACCTGGTGCTCTACTTCCTGAAGTAAGGATTCCAACAGTTCTGTTTCTTGTGTCAGAGATGTCTTCTGACCTTTTCAAAAATAGCAAAAGATCAACACTCAGGCTCATTAAATGAAATTAACTTTCATTGAACATATTCAACAACAAGGAATCAATTTCAAGTAAGCAAAACTTCATTACAGCTACCCTAAAAAATTTTCCCAGAGTTTTCATTATAGTAGCTTTGACAAGAGGATTTCAGAACCAACCCTAACTACAGTTACAGACAAAATGAAATGCAGGTCTATTAAATTCTTCTAAGAAATATACAATGACAATATACTTTATAATGAAATTAATGTTATTGCTTCTTCTAAAGTAATATAAAGCAATAGAAAAGTAAAGTTTTTAATCAATCAACTATTCTAAAATAATTCCTTCCCCAAAACTTAAATGCGGCTTAAAAATAAGAATGTAGTAAGTGGGCCATTTGTTTATATTAAATGTGAGCAAGAGGTATGTTCTTTGAACATAACAGGAATCTGTAAAAAAGAATGTCCACAGAGGAAAACAGTCTCAAGGAAGCTGGAAACACAGAGGAATAAAGGAATTATTATTATAGAAATTATTATTATAGAGAAGGAAGAAAGAAACTGCTTTACATGATACAAAAAAAAAAAAAAAAAAAAGACAATAAGATAGACATGCTTGCCAAATCAGACCACCATTCTTGTAAATCACAAAGTCTGAAGAGCCGGAAGCATATCCCATGAAGTTAGCAGAAGTTATATCAATTTGGTGTAATGTTAATTGATACAGAACAATTAACAGGCAGAATTTTTATTTTTTATAGCAATCTTTTACTAGCCTATAATAACTCACCAACTTTAACTCTTCAAAGACTGAACCTCAAAGAGGTTCAAAGCACCATGTACACAAGCAGCATAGAAAAACTCACCCATCAGAGTTATAAGCTTATTCTTCAGCTGTGTGTCTAACCGTGCAATCATCATCTCCACTGCATTTCTAATTTCCCGAACACGCTCATCTTTTGCATTTCTTACAGCTTCTACATTCCTTTCCTAGAAGATAAAAGGCAAAATAATTTTAATTGAAGAATTTTTTTAAATAGAAGTAAATAGATATTAATGCAATCACTACAATTATTCTTAAAGTCAATTGATTTCCTCTAAAAACCGAAAGCTGGGACTTTCCTGGCTGCACAGAGGTTAAGACTTTGAGTTCCCAATGCAGGGGCCCGGGTTTGACCCCTGGTCAGGGAACTAGATCCCACATGCATGCCGCAACTAACAGTTTGCATGCCACGACTAAGGAGCCCGCCTGCCGCAACTAAGACTGGGTGCAACCAAATAAATAAATAAATATTTTTAAAAAAAAACAAAAAAACCCCCAAAAAAGTGTAAGCCAATAACACTTTTTAATTGTTCATATACAATAGGAAACTCAGAAAAAAAACTCTTAAACAAGTAAAGCATAATAAAGTACATAATATTTTAAGTTAAACAGAAAGATACGAAATCACAAAAAAATTGCTTTAGGTAACACATACGAAAATACATACTCAAAGCCCCAATCACATAGGAAACCACTGTTCAAAAACAAAAGAAGTATCCTAAAGCCAGTTCATATCACACAAAACCCTAAAACAAATGAAAAATTTGAAAAACCATATCTACTCCAATTTACAAAGTTTTAAATTTCTTTCAGAACTAAACACAGAAAGAAAAATAATAGGGTTTTTAAAGATTGGAGAATACATACAGTTTTTTTAATAGCATACCGCCAAAAATAGAAAGCAATCTTTCCTATACTTACTATTATTAAAAGCACAAGTAGTGAGAATCTCAAACTAGAACATCCTCCCTAATGCCCAAATTAAAATGTTGTCAAGAGAAAATAATAGAAAAAAAGGTAGTTAAAAGGCCAAATAGAAGCCATCCAATTTGTTTATATTTCAAAATGACTTTGTGTAGCATACATGTATCTCAAAAACATTATTTTCTGTATAAAGAATGTTATAAATGATAATTTCAATCTGAATTCCTGCATGAGCTAAAGTAAAAACATCCTGAGTTAGGAATGGTCTGCAAACCTCACGAATAACTGTCACTCTGGTAACTTTAAACAAAAGATATTCCAAAAATATATTTAGTACTTAAATGTTTGATGTTTATTACATTTTCCCATGGAAATAATATTACAAATGGTAAAGAGCTCACCAGAGCTCTTTGACCATTACAGTATCTAAAGAGTAGTGTTAACTATTACTCTTTCTGCAGAGTTCTAATTCAGAACATCAGAAATAGTTCATTCCCTGGTAGCAGAAACTCTCCCAAAGGATGAATGACTTAACTGTAAAAGTCAATACTGATTCTGTTTAGGAGACAATTACTGACTTTGTAACAAATAGGCTTATTTAACTCATTCATTGATTCTCTATTTCTGCATAAGAAGAGGCAATTCTCTGGCTCCAACTTCAGAACAGGCAAGGGGTTTGGGATGCAAATTCCTTAGCTAGTTTGAAGTTGGTGAGAGCAACTAGAAATATATATTACCAAATTTTTAAATATTGAGTCTAACATCAGATTTATATTATAAAAAATATACATTATGGACTATAAAAGGGATAATGATCTTTTAGTAGTAGTCTTACCACTTCTTGAACTAAGCTGATCAGTTCCATGAGACGCCGACGAAGTTTGGCCACTTCTTCATTCACTTTAGTAACATGCTGCTCATAAATTTCCGCCAAAGGTTTAAAGGTATGTCCACCATGCTATTTAAAGTAATGAGTAGTTTTTGAACATTTTCATATATCTCATCTGCATTTACATTCCTTCCTTAACACTCTATGGATACTAATAATCTGGTAAATAATTTCAAATGAATGTTATCTTTTGGCTGCCTTTACTTTTTAAAACAGGCCAGAGTTTGCTTAAAATCACTTGGTTCATATGGGAAATCCTTTGAGGTTTTAGATAACGGACTTTAGCAAAATATTTACTTATCTAGAATCTGCACTCGTTAGAAAGAACCAAAATCCTTAATCATGGCCCAAACCACCAGACACAACCTTATTTGTCACTCTTCTCTTGGTCAGTACTAGCCTTCTTCCATGCGCTCAAACTTCTGTCCACAAGCCCTTTGCAAAAGAAACTCCTTATTCAAAAATAATTCTCTTTCACCCACCCTCTGCAAATTCTCCACCCACTTAACTCCCCCTCATCCTTTGGAGCTTAACTCAGGGTCAAGTCCCATGGTTACTCACTCTCACCAACATTGTATACTTATTCCTAATATTTATCACAACAGCAATTAAGCACAGAACTAGTTGTTTGATATCTGGTGTGTTCATCACTGAACTCCCAGTCTCTAGCACAAATGAATAAATCAGAAAGGTACTTGAGGAAAAAAGATTAAAAAAAAAAAAAATCATAAGAGCTAGATGGCTGCATTCATATTGTTTCACAAATGTCTATAAAGTTGTTCCATTTTAAAGAAACTAAAATCACGGCCAGGATATCAGATCAACTGACCAGGGTATCAGATCAAAGAAAAGACCTTGATCCTACAACGAAGATTTGCAAATGAATATATATTTTACAGGTTTTCAATTAAAGTAAAAAATTTATGTAAGGGATGCACATCATACATCAAAATCTCCCACAAAACAAGTTTTTCTGGAATAACAGAAAGTACAATACCTTCTGCTATAAAGCAGATACATTTAATTTTCATTCTATAAACAGAGTAAAATATTATTTTCTATCTAAATCAAACAAAAATTTCAGCGCTTTCTAGACTCTAACTAAAAATAATATGCCGAATTTGTTCCACTTACCATTCCTCCCCAAAGTGCACACTGATGGCAGATACACTTTTCACAAGTCCAGCAAAATACACTAAGTTTTTCATGGTGATTTTCACATCTATATATCAGGAAAAAAAGTACAGTTATAAATTAAGTAAATTTAAAAATTGGAACATAGTTAACGTAACAAATCCCTAAGTTTGGGCAAACAGGTCAGTCAATTTTGTATGACTATATCTCAGGAACTATAAAATGTACTCCATGGATTCTGTGAATTAAGCTGAATAATTACATGTAGAGACTTTTTTTTAAGCATTGTTTTCATCCATCTATAAGCACTTTAAAATCACATGAAAAATGCAGACTAGTTTCCATTTAAAGTATAAAGATAACATCATTTCCGAGCAACTATATAGATGATAAACTCTATCCTATTACTATATTTTGGGCAAATCAGATTATGTGTCCATGCCTACATGAGCATGTATACATGCACACTTCTCTACATGTGACTGAAGTTAACAATAACCAAGACACATGTGATTAACTGCACAATATAATACCAGATCCTCATGAGAAATGAACAATTCAATTTTAAAAAGTTCTCCCTTAAGCTGAATAACTGCATACGAAAGAATAAAGTTGGACATGGTTACTAACTGAATTGTGTGTCCCCAAATTCCTATGTTGAAGCCCTAATGTAAGTGTATTTGGAGTTAGGGTGGAAGGAGCCCTAACCCAATAGGACTGGTGTCCTTACAAGAAGAGAGAGACAGCAGGAGTGTGCACTCACAGAGAAAAGGTCACGACAGGATGGAGTGAAAAGAAGCCATATCCTACCTAGTCAAGGAGAGAGGCCTTACCAGAAACCAACCTTGACCTTGGGCTACCAGCCTCCAAAATAGTGAGAAAATAAATTTTGCTGTTTAAGCCAACCAGTCTGTGGTATTCTGTTATAGCAGCCCTAATACACAAACACCTTTAACTTATACCGTATTAAAAAATTAACTCAAAATAGATCAAAGACCTAAACGTAAGACCTAAAACTATAAAACTCTTAAAACAAACGGGAAAATCTTCATGATATTGGATTTGGCAATGATTTCTTGGATATGACACCGAAAGCACACACAACAAAAGTGAAAATAGATAAACTGGATTACATCAAAATTAACTTCTGTACATCAAAGGACACAATAAACAGAGTAAAAGGGCAATCTATGGAATGGGAGAAAACAGCTGCAAACCATATATATCTGATAAGGAGTTAATATTCAAAATACACAAAGAACTCCTGCAACTAAACAAACACCTCCCCAAACAAACAAAAACAATTAAAATATGGGCAAAATATGAACAGACGTTTCTCCAAAGAATACATACTAATGGCCAACAAGCATATGAAAAGATGCTCAACATCCTAATCATTAGGTAAATGCAAATCAAAGTCACAATACTAGCTCACACTTATTACCATGGCTATGATCAAAAAACCCAGAAAGCAACAAATGTTGACAAGGGTATGGATAAAATGGAACGAACCCTTGTACGCTGTTGGTAGGAATGTAAAATGGTGCAGCCACCATGGAAAACAGTTTGGAGGTTCCTCAAAATACTAAAAACAGAATTACCATGTAATCCAGCCATACCATTTCTGAGCATAAATCCAAAAACCTGAAGCAAAGCTTAGAAGAGGGGACTTCCTAGGTGGCGCAGTGGTTAAGAATCCGCCTGCCAATGCAGGGAACACAGGTTCAATCCCTGCTCCAGGAAGATCCCACCTGCTGCGGAGCAACTAAGCCCGTGTGCCACAACTACTGAGCCTGTGTGCTGTAACTACTGAAGCCCACCTACCTAGAGCCCATGCTCCGCAACAAGAGAAGCCACGGCAATAAGGAGCCTGTGCACCACAACAAAGAGTAGCCCCCTCTCGCTGCAACTAGAGAAAGCCCATGTGCAGCAATGAAGACCCAACACAGCCAATAAATAAATAAATACATTTATTTTTTAAAAAAAGCTTAGAAGAAATGAACACTTATGTTCATAGCAGCCTTATTCATTCACAAAAGCCAAGAAGTGGAAGCAATCCAAGTACCTACTGACAAATGAATGGATAAACAAAATGTGATACATATACATGATGGAATACTAATCAGCCTTAAAAAGAAATGAAATTCTAACAATGCTAAAACATGGATGAACCCTAAGGACATTATGCAAAGTGAAGGAAAACAGTCACAAAAAGACAAATACTGTATATGATTTCACTTACATGAGTATCTAGAGTAGTCAAACTCATGGGAACAGAAAGTAAAATGGTAGGAAATGGGAAATTATTGTTTAATGAATTGAGAGCTTCAGATTTGCAAAATGAAAAAATTCTGGAGATTTGCTGTACAATAACATGTATACACAATACTACTGATCATGATGTCATGTTTCTTTTACCACAATTTAAAAAACTGTTTCTCTTGCCTCTAAAGGGGACACACTTGCAATTTTTTAAAAGTTTTTCACTGATAAATCATACTGAGCTTACAGAAAATACCTAAATAGGTCAACATTTTATATTTCTCTTTTATATGAGTAACCTGAATAGCCAGTAGGAAATTATAAAAGCATGAAGAAACAGCATATTAGATGCTGTCTGGAAGATCATTTAGCATGATTTCCACGCTACCAAATTTTGAATATAGCTTTTACGATATAGGAAATTTATCAGAACAATTATTAATCAATGGCCTATATATATATAGGCACCTTTAGCAAACCCAAAGGGAAGCCAGTAGGCATCAAGAGGCAAAGAAGAGAGATTAGTGATTAGCAAATTGTGGCAGTTCCATTCCTTTATGGGAGGCTTTAACAAAAGAAGTCAATCAAGAGTTAGAAGGGTCTTTCCAAACAGAGACACCCACACCATGCCAGAAGAAAATTATCTTAGTGTTGACCTACGAAGCTTAAAGGAAACTTTCAATAATGTCATTAAAATACCATGTAGCACAATCTATGAAACACTTGAACAAAGAAACTAAGGACATACTTGTCCTTTTCATTTTCTTCATGTTTGGTGAGACTGCAGAGTTGAAGAGTATCAAGCTGCTGTGTTACTTCTTCTGCCCAACGACAGTTTACTAGTTCTCGTAGCTGGAGTGGAGCACTGTAGAGAAAATATATATACATGTACTACTCTCATTCAGGAATTTGCGGTCATTTTCTAAAACACATTTCAAAGGTAAATATTGAGGTGACAGATGTGTTAACTCAATGGGGGGAATCCTTGCACAATATATACGTATATCAATCACACTGTACACTTTAAATATCTTACAATTTTGTCAATTATACCCTAACAAAGCTGGGGAAAAAAGGAAATTATCAATCAAGAAAAAAATAAACACATTCCTCAAAATAGAGCTCACAATCATATGCATACCATATTGCTATCAAAACAGTAACAAACACAATGAAAAGTATGGTTGTAACTTATTTCTACAATAATGTATCATTCACACAAAAAAAAACTGAATAAAAAAACTAGCAATTCAGATTACAGACTGAATTCTTAATTCCTTAGTCTAAAGCTACACTGTCCAAAATGACAGCCACTAGTAATATGTGACTATTTAAACTGAAATTCAAATTAAGTAAAAAAAATGAAAATTTTATTACGTAGTTACACCAGACTTATTTCAAGTGCTCAACTGCTACATTTGACACCAAAGCTATAGAACATTTCCATCATACAGAAAGTTCTATTTGATAGTGCTAATATTCTTAAAAGTTAGTAAGAAAAATGTGAACAGGACTTCCCTGGTGGCGAATTGGTTAAGAATCCACCTGCCAATGCCAGGGACACGGGTTCGATCCCTGGTCCAGGAAGATCCCACATACTGCAGAGCAACTGGGCCCGTGTGCCACAACTACTGAGCCCACACACCTAGAGGCCATGCTCCGCAACAAAAGAAGTCCCTGCTCCTGCTCGCCACAACTAGAGAAAATCTGCATGCAGCAACAAAGACCCAATGCAGGAGAAAAAGAAAAGAAAAAAGGGCAAAAGTTAATGAAGTAGTTTAAGAAAAAAAATTATAAATGGCTAAAATTGTTTTAATAGATGCTCAGTTTCAATCATTTTTTAAAAAAGCAGATTAAAAATGATACCATTTTTCACTTAGCAGAATGACAAAAAAAAAAAATTGGTAATACCCAGTGCTGGCAAGAATATGAGGAAAAGGCATTTTCAATATCATTAGGAACGTAAAATGGTAAAAAACCTTTTCCTTCAACACAATCTGGCATCATCTGAAATAACCAAAAATGGAAACAACCTAAATGTCTCTCAATATAAGCATAAAAAAAAAAATCAATGTATAATCTTACAGTGGATATTATTCAAAAACTGATTTTAAATGACGTGTATATACCATCAATAAAGGCATCACCATATTTTACATGGGAAAAAAAGCAAATAGCAAAACAATATTATATCATTTGTGTGTTTTAAGAAAAAATTTATATGTATACATATCAGTACATACATAGAAAAAATGTCTAGAAGAACAGATACACACACCTAACAATTCCTTCTGAAAGTGTTAATTCATGAAAAGATCAGGCGGGGAGTATCAGAAGCCTTTTTACTACTATCTGGGTTTTTTTTTAACAGAAACTTTTTTTTTAATTGTAAAAGGTAAGTTAAATTACACAATGATTTTCCAAAAGAAGGTAAACAATATAATGTATTCTACATAATTCTAAGTCAGATAAATTAGTCTCTATTTCTCTATCTAGAAAGATTGCTTATTTTCTTTTCAACTGTATTTACAAA
Source organism: Hippopotamus amphibius kiboko (assembly GCF_030028045.1). Classification (NCBI taxonomy): domain Eukaryota; kingdom Metazoa; phylum Chordata; class Mammalia; order Artiodactyla; family Hippopotamidae; genus Hippopotamus; species Hippopotamus amphibius. Next base: position 25,283,600 of record NC_080202.1, on the reverse strand, counting down.
GAGAACTGTGGCAGATTGCAGAAAGAACATTGTGAATATTAGGGCACACTCTGACCCCATCACCTTACTACTTTCAAAATTCACAAATAATCACAGTGAAACACTTACCGGCAATGAGGACACTGAGCTCTCTGCTCTGTCAGCCAGCGCTAAGGAAGCAAAAAAATTACATTTGGATTACAGAAACATCATTAATTTGTACATATTGAATACTTATATACCAAATTTAATGAGTTTAACTCTCTAGTGCCTGCATTAATTATAGAGATACTTATAAAACAGCAGGCAATCTGTCTCCTCATTATCATCGTGACAGGAATAAATTTTCAAAGGCACAGAACTCATACCAAAATAATTATTAAGAAGCCATTCTCTCACAGGAAAAGAAAGTGATCCTAGAACTCTGGATCTCACAGGGAAGATGTGAATAACTGCCACAAAAATAATATTGTCACCACCACCACCCAAAATAAGCCACTATGATGATTTACCTCTAACTAACCCACCATAAAATCTCCGAGGAATTTTAAGCTACTACTAAACTTTTTGAAAAGCAAACTAATTGTAAAGTATATACATTATGGCTATATAAACTAGACAGAAAAATAGAAACAAGCAATACAGCAAAACTTTGTCTTAAAAGAGCTCTAGAGTTCAGTAATTTAACATCTACATAATCTGGTTTCCTCATATTATATTTTACAAGAGAATAATATCTCTACTAAACCTCAAATTCTATTAATTCAACCATTATTACTGGATAGAGAGCAGTTTTACATCATATACAAAGGAGATGTTAAGACTTTCTGAATATCTTTCCAAAAACAATAGCTCCATGGTTAAATACTTTGTTTTAATTGTCTGATAAACAGGTTTTGAGGTAAATAAATATATAACATAATAGCTATGTACTCTAAATATCTGTTATTTCTGTTTATCCCTTCCTATTTCTATGAAAGAACCTAAGCCTTTACCTAAAGTCAAACAATTAACTCAGAAATAAAATTCCCAAGGAATCCTTAAAGAACAGTAGAAGATTAAATAGGGGGAAACATACTTCATAGCACAGAAAATAAAGCTGTAAGAAAAAGAAAATAGATGGAAAAGGATTCCATTCTTAATAACCTTGAATATTATTTCTTTGGTCCCTGAGCAAAGCAAAATTTAGGTCAGGTTCCTTTCCCTCAAACAATACTCTGCTAAAGTCACAGCACTCCTCCAGGACTGGTCTCAGCCCACATCTCTCTAGCCTCATCTTCTACCTCACCCTAGGGGATCCAGCAAGATTCGGTCTTTAAATATGTTTCCCCTCTCTGCCCAGGACATTCAACACCTCTTTTCAACTAGGTTATCCCAGCTCATCCTTTAGATTTCAGATTGTATGTCACTTCCTCTAGAAAACTCTGTCTATAGACTATTTAAATACCACTGCCACGCTCTACCACAACAACCCATACTCCCCCTTTCATTGTACCTATAACATTTGGTATACTGACTTATTTGTTGGTCTCCCCTGCCCTGCTAAACTAAAACCTCTATAGAGGTTGGGACCATGGTAAGGAATCAACCAGTCTATATTTTTTAATATGCCCCTCCCTTCCAGTCAAAACAGGCTTATTGCTACAATATATACCACTCTTGGCATCCTATTTGTGTACATGCTTATACTGTCCTTCTGTCCATGTGCTGTCCCATGGGAATGTTCACTGATTATGTTCATAAAGTTTCTCGCCTACCTCAGGCTAGTGATCTTTCCCTTCTCTTAATATTTGGGCATTTTTACCTTGTGTTCTATAATCTAATCACAAAACAAATATGGCAATTTTAATGCTTTGAGGAAAAACAATGTTTCTACCAAACCAAAACCAAATGTAAGAACCAGCGATACAAATTAGTACACAAGTAATATTAAAGAAACAACTTTATGGCAATTCCCCACCTTCAATTTAAGAATTAATTTCTCTCCTTCATTAAAATGGAAGAACCACAAGCTTGAGACATTATTCAAACCTGAGTCTTATTCCCAGCTCTGGCACTTACTTTGTGACACCAGGCATTTGACTGAGTTCAAGTTTCCTCATATACAACAAGAGAATCAGCATTCCTACTCTGTAAAATTGTTCAAGGGTAATCCTCAACAAAACCCTAGCAAACCAAATTCAACGCTTTTTTAGAAAGATTATACACCTTGACCAAGTGGGATATATTCCTGGGATACAAAGATACTTCAACCTACAAAAATCATTCAATATAGTACGTCAATCACATTAAGGAAATGAAGGAAAAACCCACATGATCATCCCAATGGATACAGAAAAGGCATCTGAAAAAACCTAATATCCTTTCATGATAAAAACACTCAAGAAACAGGAATAGAAGGGAACTTCTTCAACTTGATACATAAAAAACTCACAGCAAACATCATATTCAATGGTGAAAGACTGGAAACTTTCCACAAAGTTAGAGGACTCACATTTCGTGATTTCAAAGTTTACAAAGCTACAGTAAATCAAAACAGTTTGGTACTGGCATAAGGACAATGAAACAGAATAGAGAGCCCAGAAATAAGCAGAAAGGGACAAATATTCTATGATTCCATTTATACGAGGTACTTAGACTAGCCAAATTCATAGAGAAGAAGGAATAGTGGTTACCAGGGGTTGGGGGAGAGGGTAATGGACCAAAGTAATAAAAGCACACATCCTTGTCTTTTTCCTGCTCTTAAGGGAAAAGTAGAGGTACTACCACATACCTATAAAAATGGCTAAAATTCAAGACTGAACATACCAATACCAAGTGTTGGCATTAACATGGAAGAATTGGAACTCTCATACACTGGTGGTAAGAATGTAAAATGATACAATTATTTTAGAACAGGGATCCCCAACCCTGGGGCTGAGGATGGATACTGGTCTGCCGCCTGCTAGGAACCAGGCCAAACAGCAAGCGAGCGTTAGGAGAGCAAGTGATGCTACATCTGCTGCTCCCCATCACTCGCATTATGGCCTGAACCATCCCCTCGCAAACCCCCACCCCCCAGTCCGTGGAAAAATTGTCTTCCACGAAACTGGTCCCTGGTGCCAAAAAGGCTGGGGACCACTGTTTTAGAAAACAGTTTGACAATTTGTTAAATAGTTAAATATACACCTACCATTTGGTCTAGCCATTCCATTCCTATTTACCCAAGAGAAAAGAAAGCTTAAGTCCATTAAAAGACTTTTATACAAACATTCACAGCAGTTTTCTTTGTAAATGCCCAAAACTAGAAGCAACCTATATGTCCATCAACAGGTGAATGGATAAACAAATTACAGCATATGCATAAAATGGAATGCTACTATGCAGCAATAAAAAGGAATACTACTGATACAACAATATAGATGAATCTCAAAATAATTTTGCTCACTGAAAAAAGCCAGACTCTTAAGAATACATACTGTAAGATTCCATTTGTATAAAATTCTAGAAAATGCAAACCTATCTATAGTGATAGAAAGCTGGTCACTGGACGCTTAAGAACAAGACAAGCAGAGGGAGGGATTACCAAGAGGGACAAAGAAATTTGGGGGGATTAAAGGTATGTTCATTATCTTGACTGAAGAGATGGTTTTTCAAGTGTATATATTTGTCAAAACATATCAAACTGTATACTTCAAATAAGTGCAGTTTATCATATGTCAAATATACCTAATTTTAAAAAACTGAAAAATTAAAAACAAAACAAAGTCAATAATTATTGGCAAATTGCTACCAATGCTAAAAATCAAGAGGGGGTAAAAAAAACACTGGATGTGAAAGATGTGAGCAAAAAAACGGGAGAAAATACAAAACAGGAACTGGTATTGAGAGAAAATCAACTGAATGAAGACCTGGCCTGAAAATACAGCCAATGTTCCCGCTTTTTGGGACGCGTGTGGAGGCACCAGGGAGTCATGGGTAGAGTGCTCGCCTGGCAGTAAGTTTAGTCTTGGTCTGTCACCAAATACTAGATGACTCTGGACAAGTCTACTTGTTCCATTCATGGGTCTGGGCCTTAGTTTGTTTAAATGACACAAGCAGCTGGACTGTCAAAGATAGTTCAATTTGTGTGGACAAATGAACAGAGATGGGGTGGAAGAGAAGGAAGGGAAAGCATTCAAATAAACAATGTGATTGTGTGGCATGCTCAGCGTCTCAAGGACTTTACTCCTTGTCTCTCCAGCATGATTAATTATTCTATACTGGTTCAGTCCCAGCAAAATATAAACCTTCTCAAAAAACAAAAACAAACAAACAGAAAAAAGATATAAACCTTCTCCTAAAAGATGACTCCCGGACTTCCTAGGTGGCGCAGTGGTAAAGAATCTGCCTGCCAATGCAGGGGACACGGGTTCGAGCCCTGCCCTGGGAAGATTCCACATGCCGCGGAGCAACTAAGCCCGTGCGCCACAACTATTGAGCCTGTGCTCTAGAGCCCGTGAGCCACAACTACTGAGCCCATATGCCGCAACTATTGAAGCCCATGCACCTAGGGCCCGTGCTCCACAACAAGAGAAGCCACTACAATGAGGAGCCTGCGCACCACAATGAAGAGTAGCCCCCGCTCTCAGCAACTAGAGAAAGCCCGTGTGCAGCAACAAAGACCCAACGCAGCCAATAAATAAATAAATTTATAAAAAAAAAAAAAAAAAGATGACTCCCAACATCCTGCTTCAACCCATTACCTATTTCTCCCCTTTACAACAAGATTCTGTGACAGTTTTTATTCTTGCTGTCCCATTTTCCTCCCGCTCTCTGACATCAAGTTTTTGCCCCTACTGTTCCACAGAAACTACTCATCAGGGTCACCAATAACCTACATATTCTCAAATCCAGTGGACTTCCTTGGTGGTCCAGTGGTTAAGACACTGTGCTTTCGCTGTAGGGGGCAGGGTTTGATCCCTGGCCTGGGAACTCAGTTCCCGCATGTTGTGCAGTGCACTCCCCCTCCCTCACCTCTCCCCCAAAAAATAAATCAAATCCAATGGTCAATTCCCAGGCTAGAACCATATGACACAGCTAAACTACTCCTGTTTCAAACATGTTTTTCATATGAATTCTGTGATGCCTCACTCCTGGCTCCTTCTTATTATCCTCTGCTGAATCCTCCTCCTCCTCCTAACATCTAAACGTTCAGTGACCCAGAGTTCAGACCTAACAGTCTCTTCCCACAGGCGGTAATCTGATGATCTCATCTAGTCCCCTGGCTTTAAATACTATCTATATGCTAATAATTCAATCTCTCTAACGTCCCCTTCCCCAAATCCAGATTCCCATTTCCAACTGTCAACATCTCCAATTAGATGTATAATAAACATCTCAAACTTGACATGTTTTTAAAAAAACTTTTTACATTAAAAGGGTAAATTTTATGGTATGTGAATTATATCTCAATTTTTTAAAGATTTAAAAAATACAAGTATTATAATAAACTGAAACGTCTAAAATTTTGAACTGCAGTATCACGGACTCACAAACTTTTTTTTTCAAGAAAAAGTTATATTTTATTATATTGCTCTCACTAGCAAAAACAATGTGTTTTTTTGTAGTTACTAAGTAAAACATAAGTTAAAAGTAAAAAAAAACAAAAACAAAAAAAACCACATCTTATAGCCTACCCAAATCTATTCTTCCCCCAGCTTTTTCTACTTCAGAATGGGAAACCATTCATTCACCCAGATGCTATAAAACAACTTTCCTCACATCCCATCTGTATGAAAATCTACTGATTCTACCTTCAAAACATATCCAGCATTGCCTTATTTTTCACTACCTCCACTGTTACCATTCGTCTAAACAACCACTCATCTTTCACTAATAAAGCACATCCTAACCGTTCTCTTCACTCTCTCTCCCATCTGCCTATAGTCCACTTCCCACACAGTAGCCAGAATGATAGCTTTCAAACATTAATTAAAAAACTTCAAATCACTCAAAAGCTTTCGATGGCTAGCAGCATACTTAAGATAAAATCCAAGGTCTTTACCAAGGCCTCTAGTTGCATCTTCAAACTCACTTCCTTTCCTTCCCTCCTTCTGTCCACTTTGCTCCAACCACACTGGCTTCTTTGCTATTTCTCAACACACTAAACATATTTCTTTCTCAGGGCCTTTGCCCCTTCTGATTTCTCTGCCAAGGACTTTCTTTCCCTAGATATTCCCATCACTCTCATCCTGGTCTCTGCTCAGTGTCATCTACTCAGAGAGACCTTCCCAGACTACCCTATCTAAAACAGCTACCAAACCTGCTGGTTACCTCTCGAAGTCCCTACTCTGTACCCTCAACCAGTTTCATTTTTCTTTATGCTAAGAAGAATATCTAACATATAGTTATTTACTTTTTAGCCCAGAAAACAAGTCAATTGCTTCAGAAGTCAATGCCTAACTCCACGTAGACATACAATTAATATTTTGTTCAATGAATGAACAAATGAATGGTGTATTCAGGAACCAAGACAACTCTAAAAAGAAAGGTTAGAACCAGATTATCCAGATGGTCTGAATATAAGGCTAATGTTCTTGGACTTTATCCTTCAGGCAATAAATCTCTGAGGTTTCTGGGAGGAAAAGACAATGACATTACTGGAAAATATCAATATGGCAGCAGGATACAAAATAGACTAAAGATAAGCAAAGACTCAAAACAGAGAGCTCAGTTACATGGTAACTATAATTATCTAAGCATGAGGTAATAAATGTCTGTATTTCTATATTAGGATGGTAATAATAAGCATGGAAAGGTAAGGAAAGATATAAATGACCTAGAAGATAACTGACAAGACTTAAAAATCATTGGTGTCCAAGGCTTCACATTTGAGTGACTGGTAGAAGAGGACAAACAAAAAAAAGAATTCAAAAAGAGTCAATTTGAGAAAATAACGAGAAGAATTTGATTTGGAGTAAAGTTCAAGATGTTAGAAGGACAACCAGATAAGATACTTATAGGTCAATGCTGAAGGAACAGATTTAGGAACCATGCACATAGATGATAGTTAAATTTGCAAAAGTAAATCAAATTTCCCAAAGTAGATGAAAACTTCCCAGAAACTTCATAATAGAGAATGCCAATGCAATAATTAAGAAATAAACACTTGTAAGGAACAGGAGGAGGAAGAGGTAAAAGTGAAGAATCGAAGAATCAGTGAGGGGACTTCCCTGGTGGTCCAGTGGTTGACTCTTTGCCTTCCAATGCAGGGGGTGCAGGTTCAAGCCCTGATCCAGGAGCTAAGATTTCTAAAATCCCACATGCCTCGAGGCCAAAAAACCAACATACATAAAAAAGAAGTAATATTGTAACAAATTCAATAGACTTTAAAAACCAGTTCCCATCAAAAAAAAAAAAAAAAATCAGTGAGGTATAGGTAATAACCAGAGGTCATATGTATACTGGACCTTCATCAAAAGAGCTGAGTCCAGATCTACTCTACCAATTAATTAACTACAGTGATAGAGACCAGTTACTTCATTTCTCTAAGCTTCAGCTTTAATAAAACATGATATGTATATAAGTTGCTATTTTTACAACAGAATAACGTAACACCTTACAAATAGAGAGTACATTTTAGTTTCTTTTTTTTTTTTAAACAAGTGACCACCACCATCAGCCTTTTTTTTTTTTTTTTTTTTTTTTTTTTGGTTACAATATTGCTTGTGCTTTATGTTTTGGTTTTTTGACGGCCAGGCATGTGGGATCTTAGCTCCCCAACCAGGGATCCAACCAAACCCCCTGCATTGGAAGGCAAAGTCTTAACTACATTTTAGTTTCTAAATTACCTTTTAGCTTATCTCATTTAATGCCACAACAATCTTGTGAGACAGATCTTGTTATCTAGAGTCTATTGTTTAAGAACACAACGGCTAAGAAGATCAAGTCTCTCAGTTTATGAGTGGAAGACCCAGCATGGTACGTAACCTAGACCTTCTGCACATGGTGTAGTGCCAAAGAACACAGACTCTAGAGCCAGGCTTCCTGGGTTCAAACCCAGCTCCATCATTTGCTAACTATGAGATTGGAACCACATGATTCAAGTGTTACAGATATGCCTCTTGACAAAGGGATATTTATCTTCCTCAGGCAGGCATAAGGAACTACAGAGAAGTTTTGAGATAAAGAGCGTGTTAGATGGCTTTGACTTTCTCAGTAAAGGAAATAATCTGCTAAGAGTAATGTGGGCAAGGCAGTTTTCAACCATGGCCTGCAGATGTGCTACTGAATCCCCACACACAACCAAAATAAGTTCTGCTTTACACCTTAGGCTTACTCATAATTTTGTCTGTGGGGCTCACCGACACTCAATTTTTAAAGCCACTGGATTCAATTCATCTTTAAGGTATCTTTTAACTATAAGATTATATGATTTTATTATTTGCCTTTGAACCCATTACTAGCTTTTTCTCTGTCTTACCCATCAAACAAGTATAAACTCTCCCTCCTGAGTCTCAGCACTATGTGAGTGCCTCTTTATGACACTACACATTCTTCAATATAAACACAAAGTCCATTCTCTCAATTAGATTTAAGTTCCTGCAGGGCAAGCGCTTCTGTCACTTATCTTCGTATCTTCAACCCCAAACACAACACAGGTGAGCACTTCATAAGTACTTGTTAAATGTGCAGTGATTTAATAATGTAAATATACTACAATTATACTGGGCTTTGGGTTCCAGACATTTCATGGCAATTATCACTTGATGATTACTCATCTCCACAGTGCTAAACAATATACATTGATGGTCTCCCTATTAAGAAACATTTATTTAAGACACTTTTAAGACAGCATAAAATATAAAATTAAAAAAAGATAAAGAAAATGGTTAATTTTTACAATACACCCTGTATATACTAAACGTATGTAAAAAGAGATACAACTTACCCTGATACAGCTGAAACAACAAAGCTTGGAGCAGTGAGGACACAGGCGTGCATCCCGCAATTTCTCCATACAAATGAAACATCGGAAAACCTCAGCAATGCTCTGAAAATAATAAAAGATGTAAGGTTCACCAGATAGGCTAAAGAATCAGGAGTAAAAAAGCATGCTTGCAATAATTCACTCGACATTTACATCTCAGTTTTAACTATATTCCATATCAGGACTTGGTTACTCAAGATCCAGGGTATCTCAGAACACCTCCTGGGAAAAAATGCTGCCGTTTTTCAAAGCTTCACAATGGTTCTAGTCTAAGAAAAAAATATGAAATGCAAATATAGACTTATGCACAAATATTTTCACTGAAGCAATAATTATAATGGCAAGAATCTGGCTATAGCCCAAATGTCAAAATATTAAATTACAGGAGTTAACATAGATTATCACAATCACCAGAAATATTTTTGAATTGTTTAATGATCCAAAAAAACAAACAAAAACTCTTATGATATATAACAGTAAGAAAAAAAAAAGGCAAACTATGTGACTGAATGAATACTATAAACTTGTGACTTTTTCTGCAATTTCCCCAAGCGGTATAGATTACTTTTATAATTTAAGTATAAAAAGATACATTAATGGCAGCATACTTTGATCAAGAGAGAAGTTATGTAATTCAGAATTCAGAAATGTGAATTTCTGCTCTGAATTTCTGCCATGATGCTGCAATCAACTAGCTACTTATTTGAGCCTGAAATTCCGCCCGTAATGAGAATTTTGGCAGTAGCTCTATGAGGGCTTTGGGAAGAAAAAAAATTACGTAAATAGAAGAAACAGTATTATCTTTGCTAGCCTCAGATGAATCCATTTTAGGAAGTATCTGACAAGAAAACAGATATAATTAAATGTAGGTTATTACATATTTTAAGTTTATTTTTACATTACTCACATTTATCTTTACTCCATTCCAGAGGAATTAAATTCTTCTAAAACAAAGGTAAGATGACAAAACCTTTATAATACTTTTATATGAGGAATTAAGGAGAAAATCACTCATGAGTCTAACCATGACTCTGCAGGACCAGAAAGAATCTGTAAGATGCAGACGCGGCGCGGGGTGGGGGGGCGGGGAGCGGACACACACACACACGACGACTAGTTTCAAGTGGAGTTCCCAAGTAATACAGTTGTTCCTTATCAAGAATTTAGTATTTTAGTAATTGGAAGGTTCGAATTTTGACAATTATCATATAATTATGTCCAATAAGCACTCTTTTTTTATGTTCCTAGCCTTACCGTAAATACCCCAAACATGTGAAATCATCGTTTACAAGAGTCAGATATGAAAGAACAGGTTGCTTTGGAAAACTACAGTCGAATAGGATATCCTCATTCAATCAGGGCAGATGTCTATAAAATGAACCGCTGGGAGGGCATGATCATCCATTCGGAGGGAGATTGGGATCCGCGCATAAATTGGTAAGAACTGGTGGCGAGTCGCAGGGCACGTGCATCTAAAGAATTCGCAGTTTTGTTCTAACAGGCTGTAGTTTGCAAAAATCCTGTGGGGATGAGTACCGGTGCCAAGACATCCTGAAAACGCCAGGATACGCACCTCCTGACTGCGGGGACGATCAGAGCTCAAGGCACCCGGAGGGCTGCAAAACGAGCACGGGGTCCTCCGCACTGGGCCAGCCCCCTCCACAGCAGCAGCGGCGGGGTGCGGGTGCCCTACGCGAAGGTGGACTAGGGCAAGGCGCCTCGAATAAAGAACGCTCAGCGGGTGGCGAGGGAGCTTAACCACCACCCTCCTCAAGCCCCCTCACCTCCACGCTCTGTTCATCCATCGCCTCCGGCTCTCGGCGGGCCCCTCGGAGACCCGCGGAGTCCGTGGTGTGACCTATTAGGCGCCGGCCCGAGGTCGACAGGTCAAATCGCCGCGGAGAACAGCCAGGCGCCCACGTCAGGGGGCTCCGACGACCGCCCCACCTGCGCGCCCCATCGCTTCGGGTTCGGCGCCAGCTACCCCCACTTCGCCATTTTTATCCGCGCGCCAGCCCTAGGGCGCAGTAGGAGGACGAGCAGTGGCCACAGCTTCTTTCCTCCCGGCTCAGTGACTCGCCAGCTACGGAGAGGGAGCCTTGGCCCACGTGACGCGGGCGCGCGCGTATCGAACCGCTGCTGGGGCCCGGCGGCGCTGGCCTCCTGCGGAGAAGGTGCTGCAGGGAATTCGCAAACACCAACGGTAACCAGGGTAGCGGAAGGCGCGGTGTGAGGAAAGGCGCGGCGCGCGTGCACGCATGCGCACAGGCGGCTGCGCTAAGGGAGCGGACCAGAGGCGGCCGCCTAGTTCCCGCGGTGCGGGGACGCACACGAGATTTGGCCGGTCGCCGCCGCAGGGTTGCGTGCCTTCGGCCGGGTTAGCGCAGGCGGAGGAGAGCGTGGCGCTTGGGCGCGCCCCGCCCCCCTGAGGGGAGGGGCGGCGGTCCACCGGCCTCAAAGTTTTGCGCGCCAAAGGCTGGAGCCACCTGGAGGGCTTGTGGGAAATGCAGACTCCGGAGCCACACCCCTAGGTATTTGGACTCCGTGATTATAGGGTGGTGCTCCACGAAATCGGCGTTTTCAAAAACTTCTCTCGATAGTTTGGCTGCAGGTGGCTTATGGCCGGCACTTTGAGAAACTGGTGCAGAGGATTCGTGGCTAATGGTTCTTTCTCGGGGAGCAAGCCCAGATTCTCAGGTTTTTAAGACTTCCGCTCCACCAACTGAAGCAAAGCTCCAGATTGTGAAGCCTAGAGCAGTAATTTGAGGGTCCGGCGTCGGAGGACGGGACCACCGACGGTGTAGACGTCAGACCCACACCCTTGAGGTGAGCTTTCGCCATAAGACTGTGGAAAGTACAAGAGTATCAACTGTATTCAGCTTTCCTATGATGGCGTGTGTTTTCTACAATTTTCTAGCGTAAAAAATGTTTAAAGATTGGAGGAATTGAAGGTGTGAGGCAAAGGACGTACATAAAATTATTACTTTGAATTTAATTTCTCCTTTCCAGTTCACTGCAAACTGTTAACACTTAACCCAACTTGAATGCACCTGAAGAGCATCAACAGTTATCTAGGAAGAATTTCTTAAATATCAAAGCATTTGGACTTTATTACAAGTAGTGGGCATAACAGTTTTTTAAAAACTACATGAGCCATGGACAAAGATATAATTTAGGAATAATTGTGCCTGAAAAAAATCTTTCACCAAAAATTATTTATGGTCTTGGAACTACCTAGAGGTGATAGTTGCACATCTTTTATACTAAAATGCCCTCAATTGTATATTTTAAGAATGGCTAATGGTAAATTTTATGGTGTGTGAATTTTACCTCAATTTAAAAAATTATTTGTGGATCATAGTACTATACTACTTAGGATTCAGAGTAATGAGACGTGGTCTTTGCAACCCAGTATAGCAGAAAGCAAATAAGTAGTTTACAATAGCCAGGTCATGGAAGCAACCTAAATGTCCATCAACAGGTGAGTGGATAAAGAAGATGTGGTACATATATACCATGGAATATTACTTGGCGATAAAAAGGAACGAAATTGGGACGTTTGTAGAGACATGGATGGACCTAGAGACTGTCACAGAGTGAAGTCAGAAGGAGAAAAACAAATATATATTAACCATATATGTGGAATATAGAAAAATGGTACATATCAACCAGTTTGCAAGGCAGAAATAGACACACAGATGTAGAGAACAAACGTGGACACCAAGGGGAGAAAGTGGGGCGGGGGGGGGGGTGGTTAATTGGGAGATTGGGCTTGCCATACATACATTACTAATACAAAAAAAATCAAATTGGACACTTTATATGCAGTTTACTGTATGTCAATTGTATCTCAATAAAAGTTCTTAGAAACAAAAAAGCAAATAAGTCAAATTACAATGTATGATAAATATCAAAATATGTTCTTGTAGCCCGAGAACCCCAAAATGTTTAAAGATTTATTGCAGTAGCTCATAATACTGGAAAATTAGAAAACATGTACAACTAATTAGGGGTCACAGCCTGCAAGCACTAAGTCAGATTCTAGCTAACTTAAGCAAAAAAAGAATTTAGTTGGCAGTATGCTAAACTACCCTGTGTGGTTGGGAAACCTGTGATCCACTCTATTAGAATTCCTTAAGGAAAGGCTGACGTTGCCGTCCTCCTTTATCTACCCCCTAAATCTCCTAACTTATTACACAGCTTAAATGGCTATTAACCACTTCACCACCTAGGAAGTCCTTAAGAATCTGCCTGCCAATGCAGGGGACACAGGTTCGAGCCCTGTTCTGGGAAGATTCCACATGCCAAGGAGCAGCTAAGCCCGTGCACCTCAACCATCGAGCCTGGGCTCTAGAGCCCGTGAGCCACAACTACTGAGCCTATGTGCAGCAACTATTGAAGCCCACACACCTAGAGCCCATGCTCTGCAACAAGAGAAGCCACTACAACGAGGAGCCTGTGCACCACAATGAAGAGTAGGCGCTGCTCTCATCAACTAGAGAAAGCTCGTGTGCAGCAAGGAAGACCCAATGCCGCCAATAAATAAAATAAATTTATTTTTTTAAATGCCTATCAATGAGGAACTGGTAAAAATTACAGTAAATTCATATATACAGCTGTTCAAAAGAATGGCAGATGTGTGACAAAAATACCGAAAATATATTTTAAATGAAAAAAAAAACCAAAAATGAAATGCAGCTGCAGTACAGTATATATCAGCCAATTTTTGTTTAAAAAATAGGCTGATATCAGCCTATTTTGTTTTTTAATTTGTGTACATGTAGAAATATCTGAAAAAGTTGCAGTTATTTGGGAGAACAAGCATACTTGTGTTTTTTTAATTTCTCAAAATTAAAGTTGTATTTAAAATACAGTCTAATTAAAGTTAATTTATATCACATAATTTAAGACATAAAAACACTAATAGTCACATAGGAGAAAACAATTATCCAGATGAGAAATAAAAAAGGTCTAAATTAGGTAGTAAGAGTGAAGGTAAAGTGAAGGTTGGATACAATAAACATTTCAAAGATAGAATTATAGATTTTATTAACTAAGAAGATAAAGAAAGGGATGCAAACTTTAATTCCAGCTAACTGAATAGTGGCTATGAACAAGATAAAATCAGTTAAGTATTCTGGACACGTTCAATTTGAATATTCAGGTAGAGGTTTTTATTGGAAATTTGGATCTAGGTCTAGTGGAATAAGTTATACTTGGGAATCATTCCCCAGAGAGGCAATAAATGAGCCTTGGGAAATAAATGAATATATAAACAAGTGCATTGAGAACAATTTTAAGAGGGATGAGGGGAAGAACCAACATTTAGACTGAAACTTGTGAAGGAAGTCATAGAGGAAAAACAGTACAATCTAGTTTTTTTTCTGATTGAAAGCAAAACCCTGTAACACCAGTAACTTGTTAGGACCACTTTGTGATACCACCATTTTTCAATCCCATCAATCACCATCAGATCCCAGAGCCATACCATGACAGTAACTTACTCAATATTAATTGCCTGAGTACTGAAGAAAAATAGTATCTGTTATTAAGATGTGACTTATTTATCTGTAATTTAAAAGCAGGCGGATACTGTTCTCCAAATATTTAGAATAGACAAGACAATTTTAACTGAAGCTACTCTTCCAACCCTGTTTGTCAGCTATTGTAAGTTTGTAGTTAAGAGAATAAATCCTTAATTACATAAAATTCTATAACCTACAGAACATTTGATACACTTTTCCTAGTCTTTCAAGGCCTTGTTTTTATTACATATATATAAATATTCATTGAAGGATTACTAAATATCAAACCCTAATACTTTACCATCTTATTGTGCTTCCAACCATCCTGATACACACAAGTTAAGTGATTTGCTCAGGGTCATACAGCTAGAATTTAAAACCATCATTTACATCTCTGGTATGAGTCCAAAGCCCAATCTAAACAACAAAGCTACAATATCTGCTTCTACTCTTACCTATTTAGCATAGCTTTAGCATTTCCCAGAACACTAACAGTGATAATTTATTGGTAACATGACCCCCTATTGTATAGATATATCATGATTTACTTTCCTGTTGTTTTGTTTTTTAATAAACAGAAATTGACACACACACACACACACACACAAAACTGGCAAGTAGCAGCAGCCAGTGATCCTCTCATTTCAGTTTCTTAGCTTTCATATACAGTAGAATGAACAGTTAGAATAATATAGACTAGAGGAGAACAAAGGTAGTATTGAAATATAACAGGGACAATCTAAAACAGCATTTGAAACCAGAGCTCAAACTGCTCAACATTAGCAGGCAGAAAGAACAGGACAAAAATAAAAGTGAGACTGTCACAGAAAAGCCAGCTTATTACTAAGTTAGGTTTTGTGGGAGACTTAAGTTACATATTAGCAGTATCACCAATAATGTGACCAAATCTGCAATCAGAATTTTCAATAATAAAATTATATACATATGTATAATACAAATTTTTTTCTATCCTTTAATTTCCAAAGCATGTTCATTCATATTTGACTGACTGATAGTACACAACATTCTTTTAAAATAGGCCAGGACATCTGTGTTATCCTGATTATAAAAAAAACAGATACAAAATAGTGTTGAGACTTCCTTGCCTGAAATTACAAGACTAAGTGTGTGTGCATATATTTTTTAAATCTCTTTATTTCCATTCCATCCCTTTGGCTGAACTTTATTAGTACAATAACTGCCATTCTTGTATTCCCCTCTCTTTTGGAAGGCATCACTGTCCAGTAGCCCAAGCCAAATCTCCTTTGTTATCCTCCCACCAATAGTCATCAAATGCTAATAAGACATCTTCCTACATCTCTCTGGAATTGCTCTCTTCCCCATTAGAGTTCTCTTTTGCAAGTCCATTTCTTCTCATAAGTCTGACATGTGAGCTCTTAATTGCTCTGCCGCCGTTTTCTCTTCTTCAGTCAGTGGTAACAGCTAGAAAACAAATGACAAAATCTTTATTTCTAAAACCCTTAAAACAAAGTCCTACTGTATAGCACAGGGAACTATATTCAATATCCTGTGATAAATCATAATGGAAAAGAATATGAAAAAGAATGTGTATATATATATGTATAACTGAATCACTTTGCTGTACAACAGAAATTAACACATAAATCAATTATACTTTAATAAATTTTTTAAAAATTAAATCTTTAAAAACTTAAATTAAGTTCTGCTTTGTTACACCAGTAAATGCTTCCATAAGTTCATACTATGTATGTACTCACAAGTTTAGGAAGGCAAGGAAAAAATACATATTGGCTATCTATATACAAGGTACTTTGATGTTTGAGTTTCCAGAGAGCATGCAATTAAATTGAAGAAAAAAGACCAAGAAATCAAACAGTTTAAGGACTGTAATTTAACAGAACCAAAGAAGTCACATTTGAACACCATATTCTAAAAGTATTTTGAAAACGAAGTATGCACAAAAATAGTCTGTAAGTTTCTTCAGAAATAGAGACTTGGGTTAAATTTGGAAGGACAATTAAGATGCTTTTATCTGCAAGTAATAGAGACACATTTGGAAACGGATAAATAAGGAAATGTATTATCACTGCACAATAAATACAGAAGAAGGGCCGGTTTCAGGGCTGTTTATGCAGCAGCTCAACAACGTAAGGACTTATTTTTTTCCATCTAACAGTTCTGATATATCCTTTTTTTTTTTTTTTTTTTAAATATTTATTTATTTATTTATTTATTTTTTTGGGGGGTACACCAGGTTCAATCATCCATTTTTATACACATATCCCCACTGATATATCCTTGATGGTTTCTTTATCCTCAAGCTGACATGAAAGTGGCTCTAGCAGTGCTTACATATCACATTTATAAACACTGTTTAGAAGAAGTAAAGCTTTCTCTTCCCAGCTGTCTCTCAGCAGTGAGGAAACTCTTCCTAACTTCCTACTTTCAGACTTTCCCTCCTCATAGGTCATTTGGGTTACAAACCCATTCCTGAGCCAATGTTAAAGGAAAATCCATCCTCCTTGCCCTGAAGCTGAGGATAGTACCAACTTTACCTCAGGCCTGAGTCTGTGAGGAATGGCACACATCTCAAGAAAGTCAATCTATTAGGCAGGAAGGGAGAACAGATGCTGAGAAAACAACCAGCAAACAGAACCCACAAAAGCAGGTAGGAGAAGCCAAAAACAAAGAGAAGAAGAGAAGCTGAAGGGAAGTTGTAAGGGGCTTACACAGAGCAACAAACAGGCTAGCTGAAACAAAAGGTTAATGAGGAAATAACAGGAGGTAGGATGTGAAGAATCACTCAGATAGTTACAAATCTGCCTAACTATATAGGTCATCTCTAGAGAGACTGCCAAATCTGGAACACCTCATACCTACAGAATCAGAATCTCTAGGGCAACACTGTCCAATAGAACTTTCTGCGATGCTGGAAATATTCTGTATCTGCACTGTCCAATCAGTAAATGAAGGACTGAATTTTCAATTTTATTTGACTACTTTTAATTTATATAGCCACATGTGGCTATTGGACATCCCACCTGGTTTGGCTGATCAAGCCAACATTTGCCGAAAATGTGCACATGGATAAAATAAAAAACAATCATCGGCCTTACTGCACCCCAAATAGTTAAAGAATTTCCCTCTTCTATCTCAAAAACAGGAAATGGTATTATTCTGGCAAGACTTTGTTCTCCATGAATCCATGTTTCTCCTTGTGATCTCTGAATTTTAAGAGATTTCAGACCATCTGTTTAATACAACTTTGAAGGGTTTTTCTAGGAATTAACTAGTCTAAAGTGTGTAGAAATTTTTCTTCTTTAATACAAATGTTTCAGAGCATCAGTGGAATACCATACATTCTATCTTTAATGCCTTTAAAATTTTCTATTTATTGCTATACTTTTGTTTGGGGAGGTTTGTTTTGCTGTTTTCTACTTGGAACAAGTTTAGTCTTTTTTTTTTTCTTTTGATGGTCACCTTTACAACTAACTATTTAAACCTCAATGTCTTAATAGCAACTAAAAACATTAGGAAATTAATATGTACTCCCTTCCACCTCTTCTGCTATCTATTTTTTAATATCATCAACTCAAGTTTTTGTTAAGTATTATCAATTCAAATATGTATTTTCTACACTTTCAAATGAAAAACCGCTCACCCTGATAAAAATCATAGCAAGATAATAACTGAACACTTTTACTTTCTGTTTTCTGTAAAGTTTTTTTTACAGTTCTGTTTGCTTTCTGTGGTTTGTGAACAAAGGACCGTTTACCCTAAGCAGACACCCCTTTCTTGTGCTTCATGTTCCCAAAATAATTTTAAAAGCCCTTTTGGTTATTTTAGAAGTTTTCAGAATCCTCAGCTCAATCTAGCCTTTGGCTTTCTTAACTATTCCCACAGTTCTGACCCGATGTCTAATATCTCTTTTTATACTTGAAATTCCTTTACACGTCCTTTATACTCTTGGGCTCAAAGAACTATTTCTGGTTATATAACTCTCTATAGATTGCCATTCCCTTTTCTTCCACATTTTGATCATAAAAATTATCTCTGAACTTTCTACTACTATCTCATTTTTAAACTAGTGGGTACAAGACCCACTATATCCAACATTTCCCAACTTGGCTATTGTTGATTCTAAAATATCATCTCCTTTTTCAAGGTTTATTACCTATGTTTCAGTCATTTCTCCTTATTTGTCATTATCTGATTCAAAATGAAAAAGCTCCCTTAGCTTTCTACCTCTGATATAATTATTGCTCATTTCAGATACATCTTTTAACTAAATGAAGACCTTTATCGATATTCAAATGATTTTGACAATCCCCTATCACCATCATAACTACTTTTCCGTACACTTTTTTTTTTTAAGGCAAGTTATATCATGTGAAACTGGTCAAAGGTACTTCAAAGTACTCATGATATTATTTTTCTTTAAATCTTGCATTAGAATAGCATCTGATTTTAAATAAAGAAACACTGTGCATGTGTATTTATATGTATATTTAGACTATGATTTTGGCAGAATAGGCCATGAGCTTTTTTTTTTTTTTTTTTAATAACTTTTGAGATACAGTTAACAGACAATAAACAGCATATATTTAGAGTGTACAATCTGGTATCCCAATCTCCCAATTCATTCTCCCCCAATCCTCCCCGCTTTCCCCACTTGGTGTCCATGTGTTTGTTCTCTACATCTGTGTCTCTATTTCTGCCTCGCATTTCCTCTTTCATAGTTGTTAGCATTTGCCTTATGTATTGAGATGCTCCTATATTGGGTGCATATATATTTATAATTGCTATCTCCTCTTCTTGGATTGATCCCTTGAACTTTATGTAATGTCCTTTCTTGTCTCTTGTAATATTTTTTATTTTAAAGTCTATTTTATCTGATATGAGTATTGCCACTCCAGCTTTCTTTTGATTTTCATTTGCATGGAATATCTTTTTCCATCCCCTCACTTTCCGTCTGTGTGTGTCCCTAGGTCTGAAGTGGGTCTCTTCGAGACAGCATATATATGGGTCTTGTTTTTGTATCCATTCAGCCAGTCTGTGTCTTTTGGTTGGTGCCTTTAGTTCATTTACATTCAAGGTAATTATCGATATATATGTTCCTATTACCATTTTCTTAATTGTTCTGTTGTTGTTTTTGTAGGTCCTTTTCTTCTTATGTTTCCCGCTTAGAGAAGTTTCTTTAGCGTGTGTTGTAGGGCTGGTTTGGTGGTGCTGAGTTCTCTTAGCTGTTGCTTGTCTGTAAAGCTTTTGATTTCTCCATCGAATCTGAATGAGATCCTTGCTGGGTAGAGTATTCTTGGTTGTAGGTTCTTCCCTTTCATCACTTGAAATATATCATGCCACTCCCTTCTGGCTTGCAGAGTTTCTGCTGAGAAATCAGCTGTTACCCTTATGGGAGTTCCCTTGTATGTTATTTGTCATTTTTCCCTTTTTGCTTTTAATAACATTTCTCTGTCTTTAATTTTTGTCACTTGGACTACTATATGTCTTGGTGTGTTCCTCCTTGGGTTTATCCTGCCTGGAACTCTCTGTGCTTCCTGGACTTGGGTAGCTATTTCCTTTCCCATGTTAGGGAAGTTTTCAACTAGAATCTCTTCCAATATTTTCTCAGGTCCTTTCTCTCTCTCTTCTCCTTCTGGGACCCCTATAATGCGAATGTTGGTGTGCTTAATGTTGTCCCAGAGGTATCTTAGGCTGTCTTCAGTTTTCATTCTTTTTCTTTATTCTTTTCTGCATCAGTGATGATCACCATTCTGTCTTCCAGGTCACTTATTCGCCCTTCTGCCTCAGTTAATCTGCTGTTGGTACCTTCTAGTGTATTTTTCATTTCAGTTATTGTGTTGCATATCTCTGTTTGTTTGCTCTTTAATTCTTCTAGGTCTTTGGTAAACTTTTTGATCTTTGCATCCAGTCTTTTTTCAAAGTCCTGGATCATCTTCACCATCATTATTCTGAATTCTTTTTCTGTAAGGGTGCCTGTCTCCTGTTCATTTAGTTGTTTTTCTGGGGTTTTATCCTGTCCCTTCATCTGGTACAAAGTCCTCTGCTTTTTCATTTTCTCTTTCTGTGGCTGTGGTTTTCTGTTCCACCAGATGAAATACTGCTGATACTGCTTGTTACTGCTGTCTGCCCTCTTGTGGAGGAAGCTATCTCTGTACCACTTTTTTTTAATCTCAGAAATATGCCATCTATTTATTGTATATAATAGAGACAATTTTTAGTAAATATTCAAAAAACCATTTTTCTCTTTGTTCACTCACCCAAATTTATTGTGCTTTAATAAATTCATGGATTTCTATACACATATGTTAATATGTACATCCAGAACTACTCTTAGTCTCTCTTCAAGATTTGTTTCCTTAGAACAAGTTTATGTACTTCTATTGTCAGGCTCTGATCACATACAGTGAAGAATATGTGACTTGATTCTATTTATAAAGATTATCATATACATACTTCTGTTTTGCATTTTATTTATTAGCAGGTGATACCACCCATACTATTTAAATTCCTACTCCCTAGTCCCTCTGTGCCCTTTTTAATTGCCCTCCCCTCCTCCACTATTCGTTTCTCCATGATATAACAGATACATTTAAGATGTCATTTTCTGATTTTTAACCAGGCACTGGTCTGTTTTCCTCCATTGGTAATATAAAGAATTCTTGATCAAATTAACCTGGGTAATCAACCTTTGAGATTTACTCTTGCTACAAGCCCATAATTCAAATATCTTAAACCATAATTTAGTTCAGACTTGGCAGATAAATACCATGTATGCTGCCCCTAGCAGCATGCCACAGCAGATAAGCTTTCTTGCCATGCCCAGACAAAGCTCTCTCAATATAGCATTCTAAACAGCTATTACCAGTTAACTGACTGAGTTAGCACCAGAAATTAAAACCCATTGGACATCTTTTGTTCAGATAATTAAATTCAACTCTATGATTCCATCTACATAAGGCTATCCTTTCTTTCAAAAGCCCCCAACTTTGCCTTAAGAGTAAATGAAAAGGCTACCAAACTCTTCAGTTGGCTGTTCAAGATCTTAATGCCTAGATCAGCAGTTCATATTCTTTTTCCTACTCCAACATATCTAAAGAGTTTCACATATCAGTGATAGACGCTCAGAATAAAAGGATTCTTACGCTAAATGAAAAGGGTATGTAGAATGGAGGAAGAGGATGAAAGGCCCACCCAAGCCTACCAACCCAACTGAAGGAAAGGAGAACGTAAAAAAAAAAAAAAAAAAAGTCACTGGTATACATGTTTTCTAGATTTCTCAGTCTCACTAGTTCTTATTATCAGTAGAACTGGTAGATTTAGTAAATATTAAGAACTTTCTCTTCTGACATGGCTACAGAATCCAAGACAGCATACCTCTTCATCAACCATGTCAAGTCCACATGCTCATTTTAAAATAAAAGGAGATAAGAGGTATTATACTTCAGGGAATCAAGAAAATCTCATTTCTATCAATAGTTCAAACGGACTGCTGAATTTCAAAATGAGAGTTACTGGGGATTTATCTTTCAAAGAGAAATTCAGAATTAAAATTCTACAAATCTAACTGGTCAATTGAAAGCATTACCTCCAGGTCTGTTTGCTTTTGTAGTTCTTGTATCAAGGTCATAGTCTTATTGAAAGTAGCATAAATGCGGCTCTTTGTCTCTTTCTGCTCGACAGCAATTCGTTTAAAGCGTGTGTGCAAAGTTTGATATCGAGACTTTATTG
Source organism: Hippopotamus amphibius kiboko (assembly GCF_030028045.1). NCBI lineage: Eukaryota > Metazoa > Chordata > Mammalia > Artiodactyla > Hippopotamidae > Hippopotamus > Hippopotamus amphibius. Next base: position 25,261,415 of record NC_080202.1, on the reverse strand, counting down.
CTGACAATTCCTTTAAGAGTGTAACTGGATTTTTCTACATCAGGAAAAAAATTAATACATATTAAACCTGGAAAGGAAAAATTAAGCTTCTTTTAAGAATATACAACACATTCTACCATCCATTTAATAGAACACTATTTAATTATGCAACTATGTGACAGGATGGGAGGAGGGGAAGAAAGAGAGAAGTATAAAGATGTAGATCCTATTCTCAAGGAATTTAAAGCCTAGGTACAGAAATAACCTCTCCCCTACACACACACACACACACACACACACACACACACACACACACACACACACACACACACACTCTCTCTCTCTCTCTCTCTCTCTCTCTCTCACACACAAAACAGGAATATTAAACAGCAAATAAGGTCACATTAGATACATAATATTTGACATATAGCTCACAATAATTAATTACATAGTACTTCTAAAATACAATTCTAAATGTTATTCAGAAGGTCATTTAAGGAACTATTTTGATTTGCTGAATAAGACAACTTGAAACTATTTATGATAAAAATTCTTAAATACACTTTCATGGGGCTAAAGTATGTATGAGCACCAATTCATTGACCTCACTATACAAAATGCATGCCAACTCAAGCAACTATATTTATAAATTACATTAGTTTTTCAAATTCATTTTGGAATATAAATAACCACTATTCCATAAAAGACATTTCAACTGGGTGCTTTCTGCCACTTGGTAATTCTTTTCATTCCCTGGTGGTTCCTTAGCAAACCCTCCAATACTAGCTATTCCAAACTTTCTCCACTCCCTCCAGTTCCCATCCACTCCTTCTCAGCGCAAGACCTCACCCCAACTACTTTACTAAGAAGACAGAAACCATCTAGGAGTTTCTACTCTTGCCTTTTCACCTGAAAATGAAAACATCTACGGACATTCTGATCCTTACTCAGCCATCTCCTCCCCATATCCTCCAGAACCTTAAATTTCCTATGTTTCAATAACCTTTTCATATTTCCCTTTATACAGACCTCAAATATATATAGACCTTCCCTATACTGACTGGAAAATTAACTCTTCTCTTGACTCTGTTGTGCTTCAAAACCAGTTTCATTTTTCTCACTCCATTTGCTACCAACCTTTTAGGTCCTATAATAATATACTTCCTCAGTTTAACACCCCATAGACTAGAATCCTTTGCCAATTTCAAACAATCTAAAAGTCAGACTTGCCCCCTATAATTTTGATATCCCTCTTTTTGCCTCTCCTTATTTTCTTCCTATTGTAATCTTCTTAAAATGAACTCTTGATTTCAATAAAACTAGACTGTCTTGGTTATCTTCCCGCTCTTCAGATATCCCTTCCATGGACCCTACCTCATGGCTATAGGCAGAGGCTCAGTTCATGGACCTCTACTCCCCTCTTCCTTGGAGACTGATAAATAATGATGATTCTAACAGGAATGAATAAGAACAGAAAATCTAACTTAAAGACTGTTAAAATAATTCTGCAGAGAGTGATCAAGACCTATGGCATGAGTAGTAAAAGTAAAAAGCAGAAAAAGAGAGACACCATAAAAAAAGTTAAGAAAACTTAGTAGTATGTTTAATATGGGCAAAGAAATAATAGATGACACCAAATGTATAGTCTGGTAAATAGTGTATATTGGACTTCCCTGGTGGTACAGTGGTTAAGAATCCACCTGCCAATACAGGGGACACGGGTTCGATCCCTGATCTCGAAAGATCCCACGTGTTGCAGAGCAACTAAGCCTGCGTGCCACAATTACTGAGCCTGTGCTCTAGAGCCCACACACCACAACTACTGAAGCCCTCACGCTCTACGGCCTGCGTACCACAACTACTGAGCCTGCCTGCTGCAACTACTGAAGCCCACACCTAGAGCCCATGCTCCACAAGAGAAGCCACCACAATGAGAAGCCCATGCACCACATCGAAGCGTAGTCCCCACTCGCCACAACTAGAGAAAGCCCAGGAACAGCAATGAAGACCCAATGCAGCAACCCCCTCAAAAAAAAACAGTGTATATTAAGATGCCTTTTGGAGTATCTACTTAGTAAACACCCCAGTGACACTGAGTCCTGTACCCTAACCCTTCATGTCTCATAACATGTCTACGTATTCTAAGAGATTGCCAGTAGGAAAACTGGAAAATACAGCCCAAAAAATATTCTAAAAAGGAGAGGGGAAATAGACAAAAATGAAAATAGTAAAGAAAAGATTTAAAAAATAGAGGACAGATTCAGGAAGTCCAATATCTCACTAATGGAAAGGCCACAAAAGAGGATTTCTTTTCTTATGAATATATAGGTAAGAAAAGTTATGACTTTAGAGTCACGTATTTTCATATTTAAACAGCACCAGCAAGTGACAGCACAGTTAATCAAAAGACCTATACCATAATCAAAAAATAACTATAAAATTTCACAGCATAGATAAAATATTCTTAAAGTTCCAAGGCAGGTGTGACGCAGGAGCTGAAGGAGTGGGGGGGAGGAACGGGAGGTATAAAACAGGAAGGAAGACACATATGGAGGATCAGGAATTAGAATGGCATCTATTTCTCAACAAGAACACTGGAAACTAGAAAACCACAAAACAATGATTTTAAAATTAAGAGAAAATAATCTCTAATCTAAAATTCTATACTCAATGAAACCATCCATCAACTAAAGGATTAATTAAGGGTTAAATGAAGACATTTTCAAACATCTGCCATCTCAGAAAATTAATCTTTTGTGCACGATTACTTGGGAAACTTCTAAAGGATAAGCTTCACCCAATCAAAGATACAAACCAAGAAAGAGTAAAATATGTGATCCAAACTAAAGGGAGTAAAACAAAGGGAATTACCAAAATTATGGTAAAGAAATTCCCAGCTATGAAGGAAGCCTGTAGAGCAGAAAGTCAGATTGGAGCAGGAGGACAGACAGCACAGAAGGGATGTGGAAGAAAATGAAATTCAGGGATTATGTGATGTGTCTGACAATGTTGACAGGAGTTTTACAGTTCTGTTAGAAAAGTCTGAGGCTGAATTAATGATAAATGCATCAAAAAACTAAGCAAATTGAAGGGGGGAAAAAAAAAACAAGTATTAGCTCCAGAAAAACAAGTTGTGTAAGAAAGGAAAAGCAAACATAGTATATTACATGACATAGATAAAAGCAATATTTGCAGAGTCATAATTACTATGGTCTGAATGTGTCCCTGCAAAATTCATTTGTTGAAGTCTAACCCCCAAGGTGATGGAATTAGGACATGGGACCTTTGAGAGGTGATTATTGTTATGAGGGTACAATCATCAGAAATGTGATTAGTGCTCTCATAGAAGAGGCCTTTCAGAGAGACCTTCCCCTTCTGCCATGTGAGGATATAACCCACAGTCTGCAACCCAGAAGAAGTCCCCAACCTGACCACGGTGGTACTTTGATCTAGGATTTCCAGCCTCCAAAACTGTGAAAATAACTTTCTGTTGTTTAAAAAGTACCCAGTCTGGTATTTTGTTATAGCAGCCCAAACCGACTAAGACATAATAATATAAACAACTACTGAATAGAAATATCCAGAAATTGTGACGATGAGGATAAATATGGATAGTAAAGTATTTAACCTTTATCTTTAATAACAGGAAGATACACACATAGATAGACAGATGTAGGTAGATATAGATACGGCTAATTTTATTCTCTCTCAACCTACAAAGTAGGCAGTAATAAACCATTTTACTGATGAGGAAACTAAGTACAGAGAGGTTAAGTGACTTGCCTAAGATCAAATGCAGAGCTGGGATTTGAGCTAGAATAGGCTGTATCAGGAAGTCAATAGATATTTCAGATCAGAGGAAAAATAGCAATACATGCATACTACTTAGAAATATAGAGGTAAATACAAGAAGATGCTGAAACAAAAGTGTGAAACAAGGAATTACCATTTGTAACTATATACTTATGTGACTTTTCTAATTATTTACAAAACTATTTCTGATAAAAATAAAAGTTTCAGGTTGTGAGGAAAACTGATATGAGGGTAGAGGACATCAACTGTGAGGTGGCAGGGGATCATGCAAGTGTAAATGATCTTTAGGTAACTATAATGGAGCTCAGTAGTGAATTTATCAGAGAACTGTACACATAAATCATAAGAATAATGAATTCCCAAAATACAAATTTATAGGGGGAAAAAAGGTGGTAAGAACTAATCCTTGATGATCTCCCAAACTAAGAAAAAAGAAACAATTGGTGAATAAGGTATAAGGAATAAACAGCCATAGAGATAAGAGTTAAGAAAGGATAGTTAGGCAGTTACCCACACTACATGTTTTTGTGACAGAAACTGGATCTAATAAAATTGAGATGGTAATGATTAATTCAGGAAACATGATTTTAGGACTTAGCACCACACCACAGAGGAAAAAACTATTGTGCACACAGTCTGTTTTGAGTGATTAACTTCTTGGGAGCCACTGTATTCTTTTATTAGTGTTTGTAAACTATTCTGCACTTTTATTTTGTGCCTATAACATTGCAATTCATTTCAGGGTTTTATCTGTTGTAAGTGGGTGATCACTTTTGACAGCTCACAAAAATATACAAGAAGTGCTCTGGTTATGACAGTGCTAGCGATGAGGAAAAAGAAAAGCCAGTATGTGAGCAAAAAACTCATCTAAGTCTTTTGAAAGAAACAAAAGGAAGCATGCCATTAATTGTGTTACTAAATTTAAAAGAATCTACAGAGAAAATTCTTGTAAAATAAAATTAGCTTCTCGAACAAATACAGGTGATAAACATGGTAATAGGAGCTTGTAGTTTATTGCATTGTTATAACTACGTAGATTCTATTTTAAAATGTTGACTTTTATACAGAATTACTGACAGTCTCCAAATCACAGTGAACTAGTATAAGGACAATGCAGCTAAACAAAATTATATGCATGTATGTGGGTGTGAATATACATACACACACATCACAGTGTTTGGCACATAGTAAGGTTCCATGAATGTTTACTGCCACTTTACCATGTACAAGTATTAGAAGTTAGTGCTACTGGATGTTTACTTTCCTGTTTGTTGATACATATATAATCATTAGAACTAATGCCAGCGAAATCTACAAAGACTAAGTTCATGGTTTTCTTCCCAAATGTAAGACACAGAAAAGGGGAATTATTGGATAAAATTCAAAATTCTGAGCATGTATACAAAAGAATCGAAAGCAAGAATCAAACAGATATATATATACACCAATGTACATAGCAGCATTATTCACAATATCCAAAAGACGGAAGTAATCCAAGTGTCCACTGACAGATGAATGGATAAACAAAATTTGGTATATTACATACAATGGAATATTATTCAGCCTTAACAAGAAATGCAATTCTGACACATGCTACACCATGGATGAACTTTAAGGACATTACTCTATGCGAAATAACCCAGTCACAGAAGGACAAATGTTGTATGAGTTCACTTATATGAGGTACCTAGAGTAGTAAAGTTCATAGAGACAGAAAGTAGAATGGTGGTTGCCAGGGGTTGGGGAGAGGGAGAAGTGAGGAGTTATTGTTTAATAGATGCAGTTTCAATTTGGAAAGATGAAAAAGTTCTCGAGATGGATGGCGGTGATAGCAGCACAATGATGTAAAATTGTACTTAATATCACGGAACTGTACACTTAAAAATGGTTAAAATGGTAAAGTTTATTTTGTATATTTACCACAACTTAAAAAGAAACAACCCCAAAACCAAAAAACTAAGAATGTAAAATGGTACAACTGCTTTGGAAAACAATTTAGCATTACTCAAAATATTAAACATAGGGTTACCATGTGGCCAGAAATTCCAATCAAGAATTATTAACTGATTGAATAAATAAGAAAATGTGGTAGAGCCATATAATTAAATATTATTCAACTGTAAAAAGGAATAAAGTACTGATTCATGGTACAACCTGGATGAACCTTTAAAACATTCTAGTGATATCCAGAAAAGATGAAAGCTGTAATTTGAAAAGATACATGCACTCCAGTGTTCACAGCAGCACTATTTTCAATAGCCAAGACAAGGAAGCAACCTAAATGTCCATCAACAGATGAATGGATAGAGAATATCTGGTATTTAATGGAGAAAAGACAGTTTCTTCAGCAAGTGGTGTTGGGAAAGCTGGACACCCACATGTAAATCAATGAAGTTAGAACACTCCCTCATACCATACAACCAAAATAAACTCAAAATGACAAAGACTTAATGTAAGACATGACACCATAAAACTCCTAGAAGAGAACATAGGCAAAACATTCTCTGACATAAATTGTACCAATGTTTTCTTAGGTCAGTCTCCCAAGACAACAGAAATAAAAGTAAAAATAAACAAATGGTACCTAATCAAACTTATAAGCTTTTGGAAATAAAAGGAAACCATAAACAAAACGAAAAGACAACCTACCGAATGGGAGAAAATATTTGCAAACAATGGGACCAACGAGGGCTTAATTTCCAAAATATACTAACAGCTCATACAACTCAATATCAAACAAACAACCCAATCAAAAAATGGGCAGAAGACCTAAATAGGCATTTCTCCAAAGAAGACATACAGATGGCCAACAGGCACATGAAAAGATGCTCCACATCACTAATTATTAGAGAAATGCAAATCAAAACTACAGTGAGGTATATCACCTCACACTGGTCAGAATGGCCAACATTAAAAAATCTAGGGCTTCCTGGGTGGCGCAGTGGTTAAGAATCCGCCTGCCAATGCAGGGGACAAAGGTTCGATCCCTGCTCCAGGAAGATTCCACATGCTGCGGAGCAACTGGGCCCGTGCGCCACAACTATTGAGCCTGAGCTTTAGAGCCCGTGAGCCACAACTATTGAGCCCATGTGCTGCAACTATTGAAGCCCACAGGCCTAGAGCCCATGTTCCGAAACAAGAGAAGCCATGGCAATGAGGAGTCCACACACCACAGCGAAGAGTAGCCCCCACTCACCGCAACTAAAAGAAAGCCTGTGCACAGCAAAAAAGACCCAACACAGCCAATAAAATAAATAAATAAATTTATTAAAAAAAAAAGTCTACAAATAATAAATGCTGGAGAGGGTGTGGAGAAAAGGGAACCCTCCTACACTGTTGATGGGAATGTAAATTAGTGCAGCCACTATGGAGAACAGTACGGAACTTCCTCAAAAAACTAAAAATAGAGTTACCATATGATCCAGCAATCCCATGCCTGGGCATATATCCAGAGAAAACTCTAATTCAAAAAGATACATGCACCCCAATGTTCACAGCAGGACTACTTACAATAGCCAAGACATGAAAGCAACCTAAATATCCATCAACAGATGACTGGATAAAGAGGTGGTACATATATACAATGGAATATACTACTCATCCATAAAAAAGAATGAAATAATGCCATTCGCAGCAGCATGGATGGATCTAAAGATTATCATACTAAGTGAAGGCAGAAAGAGAAAGACAAACATGATATCACTTATATGTGGAATCTTAAAAAAATGATACAAATGAACTTATTTACAAAACAGAAACAGACTCACAGACATGGAAAACAAACTTATGGTTACCAAAGGGGAAAGGGGGCAGGGGAGGGATAAATTGGGAATTGGGGATTAACAGATACACACTACTATGTGTAAAATAAACAACAAGGACCTGCTGTATAGCATAGGGAACTATACTCAATATCTTGTAGTAACCTATAATGGAAAAGAATCTGAAAAAGAATATGTGTGTGTGTGTGTGTGTACAACTGAATCACTTTGCTATACACCTTAAACATTGTAAATCAAACAGATTTCAATTTAAAAAAAAAAAAAACACATGCTAAGTGAAAGAAACCAGACATAAAAGGCCACATATTGTATGATTCCATTTACATGAAATGTTCAGACAGCAAATCTGTAGAGTTTATAGAGATAGAAAGTAGATTAGTAGTTGTTGGGAACTGGCCAAGGGTAGAAGCGGTTGTTAATGGGGAGAAACAGCTAATGGGTATGGGCTTCTTTTTCAGGTGAGGAAAATATTCAAATATTTATTGTGATGATGGCAGTACAATATACTAAATTACTAAAAATTACAATAAATATACTAAAAACCGCTGAATTGTATACTTTAAAAGAGTGAATTTTATGATATGTGAATTATAGCTCAATAAAGCTGTTTAAAAAACAAATTTTGTAGAAGAGAAAAACAACTGGAAGTGTAACAAAAGTGAGAGATGGAAGGTGGAAGAAAAGTTGAAGCCCCAAACGAAATGTCTTCCACGTGGTACTGAAAAGATACTGACTCAGATGAGTACTTTTGGCCAGTCAATTAGGTGGTACCACTGGACCAGAATTGGTTGGTTGTTCTTCAGTAAGAGGAAAAAGAGGAAAAGACAAAGAAAAAATCAAGTTAGTTAAGGAGGTAGAACAGTTAAAACTATATTCCCATAGAATCCTGGCATTCCATTATTTCATGTAAAGCAGTAAAAACTAAACATTCACAATGCTTTCCCAATTTTATATAAAATGTTATTTTAATTTGCACTTCCACTCAATTCCTCCCAAATTTTAATTGTATAAATTTTTTGAGAAATAGTAAAATATGATATTTCTTGTCTGCTAGCAAGTGCTATAAGATAAACATTAATGATTTTTAAGCGGTAAATTAATGTTTTGTGCTAAATTAATGTTAACAGACAATGCTTAAAAACTGTCAGCTTTATCTCAATAGGCATGTGCACATGTAGCTATAATTTTATGGCATACAGATAATATTCCTAATCAACCTAAACTTAGAATAACTACATAATTTTATGTAAAAATCACAGTTCATATAACAAATTTACTAGTATACCATCATCTTTCTCAGAGAATATCATGACTGCTAGGATTTCTCCCCTCTTATTTAACCACTGCCCTAGAGGTATCTATATTCCCTCAGAATTTCAGTGGCTTCCATGGTGGTTTACACCTCTGGACTCAATAATTCTTGTTTATGGGTTAAAAAAAAGAGGAGCCACAAACTTCCTTGACTACGGGTATAATCTCTCCAATATTCTGTGACCAAGCTTCCAACACAAAAAGATTCTATAAATTTAATACTTAATGTAATTGTTATAATCTACTACTATTAGAAATACGATCAGAAAATCTTTTAATAAAATATTCTGTTGAAAAGACATTTCTTTTGCCAATTACCTTGCCTGCTGAATCAGGATAATTAGTCTTGATTTCATATTCCAGCCTGTACTGAATGTAATCCAGATCAGAGTCAGCTTTCTGGAACTAAAGATCAGCACAAATAATTATTTCATGAATCAAAAGATGTATTACTAAACATGATACTATAATTGTTCTTTCTTTTCTCTTTATATTTTTTAATATTTTAATAATATTATATACACTAATTTTGAAAATATGGAAATAGAAAAGTATATAAAACCTCTGTCATCTAGAATACTCTTGCTCTGTTAAGAATTAACAATGGCTTCAAGAATTCCCTAAAGTTACTAACACTCTCATCAATTAGGCAGTTTTTCTACCTCTGGTAGGATACGTGGTTTCAAGTTAAAAACACGGAATGATTTATTTTCAGGGATATTCTGGCTGTTAACATAATCTGCAACCCCATTAACCAAAGAACTACAAATATGTGCCTCACAGACCAAAACTAGAAGGCTCATAGAGTCACAAATTATAGAAGAAAAGCTACATATAATACAGAAGTAGCAGTCTGAATAACCTTAATTTATTTAACCTGGGTCCTAGCGTGGGACCTTGATCTGCAGTAAACTTCTAAGAGAGAAAAAAAAGCAGAAAACTGCCATAGGCTGTAAAATATGTGTGTGTACATATAGAAAAGTTTGGAGGGATATATATCAGTGTTAAAACTGGTTTATCTCTGAATGTGATATAATCTATAAATTATTCTTAATTTGGGGGAATTCTACCTCTTTTACAAGATCTTAAAGCATGTACTACCTTGAATTTATAAGAGAAACATCCATGGTCCTTTGAGTTTACTGTGAAAGGCAAAACATGATTTCCTTAGGAAAGGTCTCCCATTTCTAGCCCACAGCTGAGACTGCTTTGGGAAGACTGTTCAGACCTTTCCGTCAACTTAAGCTCTGCACTAAAGATTGCTTCTTGAAAATTTGAAGCCTTAATGGAAAGAGTATAAACCAACAAAAACTGTTAAAGGTAGCTCTCAGATCTAATGAGAAGTGGTTATACAGATATTCTATTTCACAAAAAGTAAACCTAAGGTTCTACTTTGGAATGTAGAGTGAGGAAAAAAAAACAGTTCTCAGAAGTTAAAATGCTTCTAAAGTCAGAAGCTGTCATTGAACAGAATTTCAGAAAGAGATAAACTAAAGCTTCCATCACTAATAATTTCTCTCATCATTGGCCTAAATTTGATTGGAAAACTTTGCCATTAATAAAATTCTATCTTTATAACCAAAAACTTTTGGAATAGAAATAGGAGAAAAGAGAGTCAGTGTTTGTTTTTAAAAATTTTCCAAGAATCAGTATCTGATATGCATCTTTAACAGCATGGAGTTGCTATGAGCCAGAAAAAGAAATGTAGAAGTTCTTTGTTTAAAAAGTATTTAAAATGTTTTCCAAAAATGGAGGCATTTCATTTGTCTTATATGCTTATTCTATTAGCTGCCATGATTAAATCTATCAATAATTAGACTTCTTTAAGCATACTAATATTTACTATATATGTGTATATATATAAAATTCCTATTGGCATAATTTCCCACATTAAAATATGCTCAAGAATTATGTTTTTCTTTATATAAAAATACACTAACCTATATGACATGTGGATCAAATTAAGGAAAGGCTCTAAACACTAAAGACCTGATTTGTTTTAATTATTGAAATAGACCACAATTCTGTAGCTTTATGTATAATTCAAGACCTTGTATAACATTCTAAAGTCTAATTTTAAATAAAAGTTTTTAAAACTTACTAAGTTACCACAAAATTCTCAGGATTATGGGATTTGTTACTCCAGGGTTACCATAAAATAGAATCTCTACTCTAGGAGCCCTTAACTTGTTTATAAAAGATATTCTTAAGTCTATATGTTTTTTAACTTCATATTTTAGTTCTGCTTAAATTTAACTCGTACACTCCCATAGTCCATTTAATAATGTCTTCTCTTCAAGACAGTGGTTTTAGCTATGGCTTCACGTAATATCTCAGGTCCACAATGTGCTAAAATCACCAAAAAGTACCAAAAATAAGTGGTTCCTTCTTTTAAGTAATTTATATCTTAATAAGATACCAGGGACTTCTCTGGTGGTCCAGTGGTTAAGACTTTGCACTCCCAATACAGGAAGCCCAGGTTCAATCCCTAGTCAGGGAATTAGATTCCACATGCATGCCATGTGCTGCATGATCCCGTGTGCTGCAACAAAGACCTGGCACAGCCAAATAAATAAATAAATAAGTATTTTTTCAAAAAAAAAAAAAAAAAGATACCAAAGAATTTGCTTCCAATCAATGGCATGATGGAGCCAGCTAAATTTTGGGGAATTTTGCAAGGTAACTGGCATCACTAAAAATTAAATTATTAAATTTACAACTAAATAAATTATTAAAAACAAATATACATACAAAAACCATAACTTCCTAGTTATTTTACTATATTTTATCTATGCTCTTGAGGTGTATCATATCTATACAGTAGAAATATATTGCGTACTACTATTGCATGTCTTTCCAACTCCATTTTCAATGACATCAGGCTGGTAGCTTGAAATCAGCTAGAGCAGAAATATATATATCAGGGAAAATGGCAAATGCTAAAATTCAGGACTTCCCACTTTCTTACCACAGCTCCATTTATATGTATACTACTGCTTTTTTTTTTTTTAATATTTTTTGGGGGGTACACCAAGTTCAATCATCTGTTTTTATACACATATCCCCATATTCCCTCCCTCCCTCAACTCCCCCCCCAACCCTCCCTCGAGTCCCCCCCACCCTCCCCTTCCCAGTCCTCCAAGGCATCTTCCATCCTCGAGTTGGATTCCCTTTGTTATACAACAACTTCCCAATATACTACTGCTTTTAAAAGGTTTTTTAAAAATTTCTATTCCCCCTTTAAGTAATATGCCCACACTTCTATTTGGAAAATATTTCAGAGAACAAACAGAATTTTAAGCAGATTTTAAAAGACAGGGGGTGCAGGGAATAGGGAATTATTATTTAACGTATGCAGTTTCAGTTTGGAAAGATGAAGTTCTGGAGATGGATGGTGGTGATGGTTGCACAACAATGAGAATGTACTGCTGAGTTCTATACATTTTAAATGGTTAAATGCTTAAAATGATAAATTTTATGTGTATTTAACCACAATTTTAAAACTTTTTTAAAAGATGAAAAACAGTTTGAGAGGAGAATGTTATCCTCCTTGAAAAATTGAACAGAACATTTTGTGATAATACCTAGGGGAAGTATTTACTTATTAGTGCAGTCAGTGGGCTATGGATTAAGCAGGGGACAAAAAAGGGAAAAGGATGCCAATGCAATGTTGAGAAACAGAAAAACAATGATGATTCTCTGATATAAACCCTTCATTTTATAAATGAAGAAACAGTCTGACTTCCCTCAGTTATATTTTCATTACTCAGTTTTTTATGCAGTTAGACCAAAGTTATACGACATTAAATCCAATAAGAATCACACAGATGAGGGAAAAATGCAAAGAATTTACCTAATATTATTTAAATATTTTTAAAGTTTTAAATCTAGTATCTCTGCAGTTAGTCCATTAAAAAAATTCTTCTGAATATAACCTGGTAATATGGTACAAAAAAAAAGAAAATAAGAGGATTGAGATACGTGGCAGAAGTTCTAGCCCTGGTCTCACTAACCAGCTGGTCTCACTAACCAGCTGTGTGGCCTCCAGTGTCTTCCAACTCTCTGAGTCTCTCCTATTAAATGAGAGAGTTGGAAATCTAGTCCCTTTCAACACTAAACTTGTGTTATTTCATTATACTACAAATAAACCAAAGTTTAATTTATCAAAATATTAAAATTAAGGAAAGTGTTTCTTTCTTCTAATATATAAAAATTTGACATTTGAGTTTCAGATTTTAATCTCTGTATTGAAAACTAGCTTCTACTATTTGTTTTCTTCCTAAACAAAGATGACTTTTGCTTCAGTTTCAGCTACATCATTTCTGCAACCTGCCCATTGTTCTTCCCAAACACCAAAACCCTATAAGCAATATTGCACTACTCAGAGCTATTTACACAGCAGAGACAATATCGATAGGGTTCTAGGATCTGGTGATAAACAGGAAAATTTTACATGGTAGGAAATTTACTGACCAATTATGACAGTCTCCAAAACTCATTAGTATCTGGTTAATGGGACAAAATGATATTGCTAAAAACTTCATTCACAACCCTCCTCCATTATAAATTAGCTTCTTGGAAGCCTTGTAAACAGTGAAGTTGTTAATTAATTAGTTTTAGCTACCTGTCTTATTTTTAGGCATTTTAGAATATTTAAAATAACACTAGTGAATTTTTTAAATTAAAGCCCAAGACATTCATAATTTATATTCACAGTTTTTCTCTAAAATCAGTAATAAAAATAAATTGGAAAAGTTTTTTTATCAGTCCTAAGAGAGGTAAATAAAATATGCAGTTTAGCTGGGAAAAGTCCATGGAAATCGATGTTAAAGCTCAAAAGACAACGAAATTACATTCTGCCAACTGGACATCCTTGGAAGCAGACTGGGATTGTAAGAAAGATACTGCACAAATGGGAAAAGGAATACTTTAGGAAATAATTTAGAGTTTTAGAGAGCAAGCCACATATTTCGCCAAAAAAAAAACCCATTCTGTCATACTAGTTTTTATTATGACCAGCTTAAGGCTTTAGATAAAAGGCACACTGTATTACATACCACTCAACTATTTGGCAGCAAAGAGAAAAGAATATAATTGCAGTACAGTTTAAAAACATTTCTTCTTTACAAAAACCCATAGACTCTCACTGACACAATAATGTTCCCTTTCAAAAGGACCAGCTCCAAGCACACCCTCTTGAGACAGAGCCTGTCTCAACAGCATCAAAACACAAGCAAATGAAGGGGAAAATAAGTCAGGCTTGCCAATGGTGAGAGGAGTTGGTAGAGGTATGTTCTGGACTCAGTACCTAGGCTTAGAAAGACATTTTCCACAGAAACATTGTTTTAAGGGAGAATTAGGTATCTTAATACTCCTAGATCTAGGTTAGATCTATGTTATCAACCAAAGAATCTACTTAAAGCACCCCTTTGCTTACATTCCCCTCTCTCCAACACAGATTTAGAAACACCTTTATCTACTCTTATTTTTTTCATGCCTGAGGCTTACTATGTCATGTCTTATATTACAATCATTTGTTTGCATGGTAATGTCACCATTTGATTTCAAGTTTCTTGCTGGCAAGAGTCTTGTCTTTTCACTTCTATATCCCTTGTTTTTAATATACAGCCTAATGCTTAGTGACAAAAGGGAATAGATTAAAGAACATTCTTTCATTTGAAAGAACAGCCTAGGAATCCAACTACCTTCTAAAGCCGGTTTTAAGAAATATTTCAAGCTCTTAACAAGTTGAGAGCCACCTCTAATGTCTACACAATCACAATTGGTTTTTTGTATATTTCTGCTAGAGATCTGACTATCATCCACTCTCTTCCAGATAGAACAAACACGTCTGTGCTTGTCTGAAACAGATAAGCAGCAATATGCACAAGTACCCAGTTACAGACATGTTATTTCAGGCAAATAACAAACCAAAGCAGAAGAAAGTGTGAAGTTTCAGGTTCATCAGTTCCTAATCTACAGGCTTTTATGTAACAATTATGAGTAGTACACATGAACCGGATTTTATCAAAGTAGTCTATTTAACTTCTTTTAAGGTTTCAGGATCTTAGGTTATTTATGTTAACTGTGCTATGGACGTATAATGGACTACAGGGATAGATTTTCATAATATATAGAATGAACCTGGTTTAGAAAAAATAGTTAAAGATATACATACAAAAGAATCTAGAATATACAACATAGTCTTAATAGTCATGGAACTGTAGGGTCTTTTTCTCTTTTTGCATATCTGTCTTCCAATTAAATTACAATGAATATGTATTACATGAATAATAACTATTTAAAGCAATTTTTTAAGTGTAAGTACATTCTATACTGTCATTCTTCACTTAAAGATTATTAGGGTTTCCCAATTCCTGTAGAATTATTCCAGCTCTTAGTGATTCTTCACAAGATGATGTTAAGATTCTCTCCATATGTATAAATGATTCACTTTGCTGTACAGCAGAAACACATTGTAAATCAACCATACTCCAATAAAACTTAAATTTTAAAAAAAAATTGTTTTAATTCTCTCCACTGAAGTTTCACATTTTATACCTCAGTCACATTGAATTTCACCGCTATTTTTAAAAATCACTAACCTCTCTAGTAGCGCCTGGTAAATAGCATGCTCTCAAATATTATACTGTGTAATATATATAGAGAGAATAATATTGTATAATAGCTTATATTATATAATATGTATGTGTATATAAGATATTCATGATAAACTGTCTTCAGAGTATAAAGCTAGAATGTCATCAAATATGACAAAACAGCTACATTCCTAAATTGCAGAACATAATTAGAATAACACATACTTAAAACAAAAACTTAGTATAGTCTTGAGGGAATACATCTTTGGCAGCAATTCTTGCTTACACAGATACTAAAAAGGATACAAGATTAATGATATTTCATCATTTAATTTCAAATCACTTCAACCTTTGAATAGCAGATATCCATGGTCTTGTCAGGGCAAGGTTCTACAAATCTCCACTTGATATTTGGTAATTTTATGTATCTGTGTACATTATTCTGGTGAAATGGAGCTCCTTTAAGGATCCACAGCCTAAAAAAAAAAATTAAAAACTGTTGCTGTAAAAGAAGTGTAGCTTCTGTCTCAGTGTCAATGACAAGGTAACAAAGTAGACACAAATAAACTGAACCTCTGAACTCCTAAAGATGGAGGGGGGAAAACTGGAAAGTATAAGTACCAAGAGATAACCTGCTTTTTTTGTCATTCAAAAAAAAAAAAATGATTGCTTTTGAGATTCAAATGCTAAGCATATTGCCTGAGTACATAAAAAACAGAGACTGTCCCGCCCCCCGCCTTTTTTAAAATTTTTATTGGAGTATAGTTGATTTACAATGTTGTGTTAGTTTCAGGTGTACAGCAAAGTGCATCACTTATACATATACATATATCTATCTTTTTTTTTTTAGATTCTTTCTCATATAGGCCTTTACAGAGTATTGAGTAGAGTTCCCTGTGCTATATATACAGCAGGTTCTTATTAGTTATCTATTTTATATATAGTAGTGTGTATATGTCAATCCCAATCTCCCAATTTATCCCTCCCCCCCCACTTATCCCCTGATAACCACAAGTTTATTTTCTACATTCATGACTCTACTTCTGTTTTGTAAATTGTCCCTTCCCTTTTAAAGCTTATCTGAGTTCATGAAAAAAACTGGAAGTTAAGCCTCAGGGAATAAAATGAAGAATAAATGTCTGAACAGGAAGTATCTAGGAAAGATTTTTAAACTAGTAAAGCCAATAGTGTTTTTATCCTGAATCTAAACTAAGAGATAAAGTCACTAAAGAAATCCGTTGTTTTCCTCAAAACTTTAGTTCTGAGTAGTAGGATGTACTTTTGTTAATCTGGATTTCTAAAGGTCTTCATAATAAATATGCTTTTACATAATAAGAGAGAAATCTTTTTTAAAGTTATCTTCTACCCCCTCCCATTCACCCAATACAAATATATTTATTTGCCTGAATTATCTATGTGCTAGGCTAAGAGACTAGAAGAAAGAGATTATCTTCGTTCAAAGACACAACACCTTCTGCTTTTTCTTCATATAGATTTTTTTGTGATTTATGCGTGTCTCTCCTGATGGTTCACATATTTAACTTCGCTTAGCACAATTCTTCATAACACAATAGCTAAAAGAAGTCATAGCTGGTAATTATTTGACCAATAAATAGATATAGCATGACAATCTAATGTACTCTGTTTATAACTGTATGAAAATGCATTCTGGTCTTCCCTGGTGGTGCAGTGGTTAAGAATCCGCCTGCCAATGCAGGGGACACAGGTTCAAGCCCTGGGCCGGGAAGATCCCATGTGCCGCAGAGCAACTAAGCCCACGCGCCACAACTACTGAGCCTGCACTCTAGAGCCTGTGAGCCACAACTACTGAGCCCACACACCACAACTACTGAGGCCCGCACACCTAGAGCCTGGGCTCCACAACAAGAGAAGCGACTGCAATGAGAAGTGCACACACCACAACAAAGAGTAGCCCCCACTCTCCACAGCTAGAGAAAGCCAGTGCACAGCAACAAAGACCCAATGCAGCCAAAAATAAATATAAATAAAATAAAATAAATTTTTTTTTATTTTTTTATTTTTTTATTTTTTTGGGGGTACACCAGGTTCAATCAACTGTTTTTATACACATATCCCCGTATTCCCTCCCTTCCTTGACGCCCCCCCGTCGAGTCCCCCCCACCCTCCCTGCCCCAGTCCTCTAAGGCATCTTCCATCCTCGAGTTGGACTCCCTTTGTTATACAACAACTTCCCACTGACTATTTTACAGTTGGTAGTATATATATGTCTGTGCTACTCTCTCGCTTCTTCTCAGTTTCCCCTTCACCCCCCGCCCCTTCCCATACCTCGAGTTCTCCAGTCCATTCTCTGTATCTGCGTCCTTGTTCTTGTCACTGAGTTCATCAGTACCATTTTTAGATTCCGTATATGTGAGTTAGCATACAATATTTGTCCTTCTCTTTCTGACTTACTTCACTATGTATGACAGATTGTAGTTCTATCCACCTCATTACATATAGCTCCATCTCATCCCTTTTTATAGCTGAGTAATATTCCACTGTATATATATGCCACATCTTCTGTATCCAGTCATTTGTTGATGGGCATTTAGGTTGCTTCCATGTCCTGGCTATTGTAAAGAGTGCTGCAATAAACATTATGGTACAAGTTTCTTTTGGGATTATGGTTTTCTTTGGGTATATGCCCAGGAGTGGGATGACTGGATCATATGGTAGTTCTATTTGTAGTTTTTTAAGGAACCTCCAAATTGTTTTCCATAGTGGCTGTACCAACTTACAGTCCCACCAACAGTGCAGGAGAGTTCCCTTTTCTCCACACCCTCTCCAACATTTGTGGTTTCCAGACTTTGTGATGATGGCCATTCTGATTGGTGTGAGGTGATACCTTGTGGCTTTGACTTGCATTTCTCTGATGATGAGTGATGTTGAGCATCTTTTCATGTGTTTGTTGGCCATCTGTATGTCTTCTTTGGAGAAATGTCTATTTAGGTCTTCTGCCCATTTGTGGATTGGGTTATTTGCTTTTTTGGTATGAAGCTGCATGAGCTGCTTGTATATTTTGGAGGTTAATCCTTTGTCCGTTGTTTCATAGGCAATTATTTTTTCCCATTCTGAGGGTTGCCTTTTAGTCTTGTTTATGGTTTCTTTTGCTGTGCAAAAGCTTTTAAGTTTCATGAGGTCCCATTTGTTTATTCTTGATTTTATTTCCATGATTCTAGGAGGTGGGTCAAAAAGGATGTTGCTTTGATGGATGTCAAAGAGTGTTCTGCCTATGTTTTCCTCTAGGAGTTTTATAGTGTCTGGCCTTACATGTAGGTCTTTAATCCATTTGGAGTTGATTTTTGTGTATGGTGTTAGGAAGTGTTCTAATTTCATTCTTTTACATGTTGCTGTCCAATTTTCCCAGCACCACTTATTGAAGAGGCTGTCTTTTTTCCATTGTATACTCGTGCCTCCTTTGTCAAAGATAAGGTGCCCATATGTGTTTGGGCTTACTTCTGAGTTCTCTATTCTATTCCATTGATCATCCTTTCTATTTTTGTGCCAGTACCATACTGTCTTGATCACTATGGCCTTGTAGTATAGTTTGAAGTCAGGAAGCCTGATTCCACCAACTCCATTTTTCCTTCTCAAGATTGCAAGAAAATGCATTCTGACAGGGCATTTGATACATAAAATACAGGACACAGTTAAATGTGAATCTCAGATAAACAATGAAAAAAAATATGGTCTGAGTATGTCCCATATAATATTTGGACATAATTATACTAAACAATTTCCCACTGCCTATTTGAAATTCAAATTTAACTGGGCATCTCTTTTTTTCTTTTTTGGCTTCACGGCTTGTGGAATCTTAGTTCCCTGACAAGAGATTGAACCCAGGCCCTCGGTAATAAGAGCACAGAGGCCTAACCACTGGACCGCCAAGGAACTCCCAGGCACCTTATAATCCTGACCATCCTAATTTGAGGGATCCCTAAATGTTATCAAACTTAGGATCAGAAAGAGAATTTGCACAGGACCATCTCTTTATATGTTCTATCCTTGGTCACTCATTAAGTGAAATTCGGTGGCTTAAAAACAACAATAATTTATTCTCATAAACCTGCAATTTGAATGGGTTCAAGGGCTCTAGGCTGGGCTGAGTTGGTTGACTCTCTTTCTCACTGCAGTTCTGTGGGTTGCCTGGTAAGATCTCACTCCACGGGTCTTTCATCTTCCTTGAACCAGCAGATATTTTTCTCATGGAGACAGCAGAAGCACAAGAGTAAGCAGAAATACCCAAAGCTTCTTAAGGCCCAAGTTAAGAACTGGCACACTGTCAATTCTACCCAAATCCCACTGGGCAAAGCACATCCAGAAGAGGTACCCTGCCCATCATGAAGTCATGACGAAGTTGTAGACACAGGCACAAACTTCCAGTCATAAAATAAATAAGTCATGGGATATAATGTACAGCATATTATAGTTAATATTATTACTATATAGTTAATAATATTGTATATTTTTAATTGATTAGAATAGATCTTAAAAAGTTCTCATCTCAAGAAAAAAGTTGTAAAAAATTGTTGATGGATGTAACTAGACTTATTGTGGTGATATATATATTGAATCATGTTGCACAACTGAAATTAATATATTCTTATATGTCAATTAGATCTCAATTTTAAAAAAAAAAGGTATGGATACAGAGCGGAGTGAAGAACTGGGGTGAATCATTCACTTTACTAAAATATTAATATATTCTTTGAAAAAACCAGAGTACGTTAACGTGGTACATATAAATGACAGACATGGCATTGTTACAGGAAATATTCAGATAAATATTTCTTTACATTATTTTTTTTAAAGACTTCTCTGTTATTTATGGTATCCTATCCCTTACAAATAAATAGGGCAATGAAGAGTACAGAACATAGAAAGCAATGTACAATGATTTGATCAGAAGTCATTAAATTTCCCTACATTTTACCCAAAACCTTAACTGGATGTTTATATGGAAGATTTTTTTTTTTTTAATTAAGGAGCATAGGTTCAGGATTACTACAGAACATGAATATTTACAATAATTTAAAATGTTCAGGAATGTAATAAAGAAAAAGTGTGGTGGAGGTTTTTAACTTAATAGCTAGAATTGATTTCACTGGTTCTTCATCTCAACCCTCCTGCTCCCCATCTCAACAGTGTACTGAACCACCTGCAGTTCCCCCTAGTTGTGCAACACCTCTGGACTTTCACATGCACTGCTTCCTTTGCCTGGAACACTTCCCGGTTTCCGTCACTGGCTAATACCTACTCATCCTTCCAGTCTCAGATTATATCTCACCTCTAACAAGAAACCTTCCCCAGGTTAGCTGCCTCTTTCCAATGTGCTCCCCACAACAACTGATATTTACTTTTCCCATCATGGCATCTGTCTCAATATGCTTATCCATATCTCCCAGATAAGTTCCTTAATATCTTTAGCCTTTAGTACCAGCCTGCCCTACTAACACTTACCAAAAGAAAGTATGAAATACTGTCATCTAAAATTGGAGAAGTTAGGAGAGGAGGAATTAATAAGAGCTACTACAACTCACATTTCCTAACAAAAATAAATTGTATGGAAAAGCTAGATTTATTTTATAGTCACTAATCACCACATAAAAAACTTAGTGAAAACTGAGATTATTTCCTAATTTATAAAATGAGAACAGGGATTTCCCTGGTGGTGCAGTGTTTAAGAATCTACCTGCCAATGCAGAGGATATGGGTTTGAGCCCTGGTCCGGGAAGATCCCACATGCTGCGGAGCAACTAAGCCCATGCGCCACAACTACTGAGCCTGTGCTCTAGAGTCCTCATGCCTAGAGCCCATGCTCCTCAACAAGAGAAACCATCGCAATGAGAAGTCCATGCACTGCAATGAAGAGTAACCCTAGCTCGCCACAGAGAAAGCCCGCGTGCAGCAACAAAGACCCAACACAGCCAACAAATAAATAAATAAGACATCATACTAAGCAAGTTATAAAAAAAAAAGACTTATAAACTGAAAACTGCAAAACACCATTGAGAGAAATTTTAAAAGACCTAATTAATGGAGAGAGAATGTTCATATAACAGAACACTCAATATTGTTAAGACAGTGATTCTCCCCAAATTGTTCTTTAGATTCAACATAATCCCAACCAAAATCCCAGTAGGCTTTTTTTTTTTTTTTTTTTTTTTGGCACACGGGCTTAGTTGCTCCGTGGCATGTGGGATCTTCCTGGAGCAGGGATCGAACCCATGTCCTCTGCATTGGCAGGCGGATTCTTAACCACTGCGCCACCTAGGAAGCCCAGTAGTAGGCTTTTTTTTGTAGAGATTAACCAAAAAACTTATTTGGAAACTCAAAATATTTTAAAAGTTTTAGAAAACAGGAGCAATGGATGAGGCTTTATACTAGATGACTTGAAGCCTTCCTGACAAAAATAAACTCAAATGGACCGAGATCTAAATGTAAAAACTAAAACTATAGGGCTTCCTAGGTGGCGCAGTGGTTAAGAATCTGCCTGCCAATGCAGGGGACACAGGTTCGATCCCTGCTCCAGGAAGATCCCACATGCCGCGGAGCAACTAAGCCTGTGTGCCGTAACTACTGAGCCTGCGCTCTAGAGCCTGCGAGCTGTAACTACTGAGCCCATGTGCCACAACTACTGAAGCCCATGTGCCTAGAGCCCGTGCTCCGCAACAAGAGAAGCCACAGCAATGAGAAGCCCGTGCAACACAAAGAAGAGTAACCCCAGCTCGCCACTATCAGAGAAAGCCCATGTGCACCAACGAAGACCCAACACAACCAATAAATACATTTATTTTTTAAAAAAACTAAAACTATAAATCTTCTAGAAGAAAACATTTGTGACTCTGAGTTAAGCAAAGATTTCTTAGATAGAACACAGAAAGCATAAGCCATAAAAGAATAAAATGTATAAATTGGACTCCAAAAAATTTTAAAGGAGAAGGCAAATAGTTTTATCCATTTTATCTAATTTTCTCTATTAACAGACTCCTGTAATAATAAAAACACAGACAACTCGACTTCAAAATAGGCAAAAGATTTTAACAGATATTCACTAAAGAAGATATACCAACTTCAAATAAGCGCATGAAAAGATGTTCAACGTCATTAACCATTAAGGAAATGCAAACTGAAACTGTAAGATACCACTATACACCAACTAGAATGGCTAAAATGAAGAAGACTGACAATAATACCAAGTGTTGGTGAGGATTTGGAGAAACTGGAATCCTAATACAGAGCTTTGAAAAAGATTTTAGCAGTTTCTTATAACATCAATCATACTTTTATCATGCTACCCAAGAGAAACGAAAACATTATATCCACATAAAAACTTGTACTATAATGTTTAGAACAACTTTATTCATAATAGGCAAAATCTGGAAATAACGAAGTCCATAATCTGGTGAACAGATAAACAATTTGTGATATTCTAGACAATGGAATACTACTCATCAATAAAAATGGCCCAACTGTTAATACATACAACATGGGAGAATCTTAAAAGCATTATGCTAAGTGCAAGAAGCCAGACACAAAAGACTAGAATCTTTGTGTATGTGATTTCATTTTTCTGAACTTCTAGGAAAGGCAAAACTAGAGATCAGTGGTTGCCAGGGAGTTTGGGAGGAGGTTTACTGCAAACGGTCATAAGGGAACTTTTTATGGTGAGGGAAATGTTCTGTATCACGACTGTGGTGGCGGTGGTTACATGATTGCACATATTTGTCCAAACTCACCAAATTGTTCATCTAAAATTTTTGAGATTTACTCTCTGCAAATTGATTATAAAAACAAGTGATGAATTCACATATCTCATAATTACAAAAATAACCTTAAAACATGCGTTGTAAAGTTTTAAATTCAAGCATTTACTATACAATACACAAAATTAACACCAATTAAGATCTGAAGCAGGTTACCACAGGGAATATACAGCAGAGATTGCAATCATCACTTACTAATTCATCTTCAAACTCAGTTAAATAAAACCCGAGATTTGCCAGAACCTAAAGAAACCTGTAACAGAAAGAAGCAAATGACAAAGTACTACTTGTTTAGACAAGCCATAACAAGCTTAGCTATAAAATGTATTCTCTCAATGTGTTTCATAATGCATTACAGTGGTGAATTTTTAACTAGTTGAAAACTTTTTTTTTCAAATTATTACTTTCTAAAACATACACTTTTGATAATAAAATTATGTAGTTTTCAGCAACAAAGGTTGTGGTAAATTACTCAGAGACACTGAAGAAAGATGTAAGGCAAGAATCAAAATTCTGCTGTACATTCTGCTTTCAGATGCTTTGACAATACTATTGCACTGCTAGCTGTAAAGTACAGTAGTGCAATAAAGTCAGAGCATTCGTTAGCAGTAATAGGTAGGAAAGAAACACAAAAGCATCTTGCATCAGTTGAAGCTTCAGTGTGAAAAGAATACAAAGAAGGGTTGCCACTTTGGACAGAAGACACCCAAAACCTAAGAACATTTATATCAATGTTTAAAAAAAAAAAAAGACTAGGATTTAAATATCAAAGCGGTATTGTTTTTTGACGACTAACCTATGATTAACATGCAAACTGAAACATGCACAGATGTAGAAAGGAAATTTGTAAACATGTCATAAGTTGTATAAGTTATGGACATGGGTATTCTTAATACCTCAGGACTGGTAATAGCAAAATAGGTTATAATTACTACTAAGACAAAGTTGTGAAAATATTTCTGTTCTACTGAGATGTGTTGGTTAGCTCCTCCATAGCAATTGATTAACTGCCATATAAAACAAGTCTTTCGAGTAAGATTACCAAAGAAAACAAATGAAAAGTAAAATAATAAATTTCCCAATTTCTATCAACCCAATGTATCTCCCTGGAATCTAAACCACAATACAAAAAGCACTTACCATCCTATCTCAAGAGTTCACAGACTTCCGGGGAATCAATGAGTTGTAAACAGGATACTATTAGCCCTACTTAACTGAATACTATGAAAGGGGATTTTAAAATTTCAGTTAACCCCTAAAACATCTTAATTATAAGAGCAGAAAAATCAAAGAGAATATACTAATGGGAGGAGGAAAAAGGCTCTGAGATTTAAGAATCAGGTTTCCCTGGATTCAGGCCTATTAACATCCTAACCTTTTAATGGGTAAGAAACCATTTTGAAGTCAGATGTCAACCCAGAAATAGAAATAGTATCATAGTATCACATTGCACCACCTTTTGTGCACAATCTCTAGCTGTATCACAAAAGAAGGACATTAGACAAATACTACTCAATCAATAAGTGAAAGGAAAAAAGTTATAGAACAAAGATTACCCTACAATGAGCTTATTCCTCCATTAATAATGTTGATTGATGTAAAAACACTTTCCATTATTTTCACCAACCTTCCTTTAAATGATCCAGTTCAGCTACTTGGTTAGATTGAACCTACTAAAAAATGAACTCAAATTCAAGACAGCTGGAACATGAGTGTCTTGACCTCAAATCCTAGGCCACATAACTTAGATATTAGAATATTTCAACTCTGCTAGCAAAGGATCAGGTTTTTAAAAATAAATGTCTAAAACACCGTATATTAACGCATATATGTGAAATCTAGAAAAATGGTACAGATGAACCTGTTTGCAAGGCAGAAACAGAGACACAGACATAGAGAACAAACATTTGGACATCAAGGAGGGAAAAGGGGGGGGGATGAATTGGGAGATTGGGATTGACATATATATACTAATCTGTATAAAACAGAGAACTAATGAGAAAATAAAATTGTTTAATTTTCTAAATCAGGGTTTAAAACAAGAAAAAATGAAATTTTTAAAATTAAGAGGATCAGGATATTTGTCTAAAAAACTTTTCAAAGTAAGGTAATATGCATTCTATTTCACTTATTAATATTCAACATTGGTTCCCCAACAAATCCTTTATTCAAGTAATATAAAACCAAAAATCAGAGGATTGTACAGGAAAACATTTACCTTTGGAATCTCAGAAAATAAACCGGTTCACAGATATAACATTTTTTTCTAACAGCACTTGGCAAATCTAAAGATGAGATGTACAGTCTTATACTACCCAATCAATACAAAGCAGTAATAATAAAACTGTAATCGTTCAAATGCATTTTTAAACCCTAATGATCATGGAAACAAATTTATAATTTGAACAGAAAAAAAAAGTTATGACTAAGTTTGTTAAAAGGAATTTAAGAAGATGTGATTTCTTCTCTTCCTCTCATAAAAAGAATTTTTAAAAACTACCCCATCATTCAAATACCTAAAAGTTTGAGTCGTTACCTCATAATTTTCTAAAACCTACTTTTTTCCCCAAGATGTACACATAATTGTTTTCTCCTTAAAGTAAAATGTGTTCAATCTGAAACATGTGCTGTGAGACTATTCACTCTAATGCAAAGTCCAGAAAAGGATTCGTTGGTACCTCAAAATTAAAAGCCAACGTGAGGGGGAAAAGAAACTGTTAAAAGCAGAATTAGTATCATTTAGCATCTTACAATTAGGCAGAAATATCCATCTGGAGGGAAGAATTTATAATGGAGAAGATGGGCAAGACAATGTTAATATCTATGCCTGTTGACAGACTCAAACTACAATACTTAACGCTGGTTTTTTGTTGTTGTTGTTTTTATTTTTTGAAAGACAGTTAATGATAAGAATAACAAAACTTTGAACTAAAAGTTCATTATTACAGGTTTGGAAAGCTGCAGAAAATTCTCCTTTGCTGCCATTTCTCGCCTTTCCACTTCCCACACACACCCCCCACCAAGAAAATCAAAATTCAAAACGTTAGAAGCAACTGAAAGCAAATTAAAGTCAACTTTGTATATGAGAGGCACTACAATTCATTAATACAGCAGAAGAAAACAGTAAGATATATCAAGGTCTCGCATTTTCTGGGGGTGGGAATGGGGGTGAGAATGGAACTCAGTTTCTTCCAAGATCACCATACGTTGCAAATATTAAAGAAACCCAAGGTTCTGCTAGGAGAGAGCAGCACAGGCACAAATGATACTTAAGGAGTAACACTAGGGAATGGCAAGGAGAAGAGGAACGGATTGCTATGGAGATTTTGGCTTTTTTACTTAATCTTGTTATTTTTCTTTAACAACAACAACAAAAGGACAGGAGCTCAATGATGGGTGCGCCCTCCAAATTCCACATTTTAACGGAAGCCAGCCCAATACAGTCGTAATTCAGTGGGGGGAAAGGACTGAAGATAGAACAAGGGAACTAAGAAAAAAGCGCGGGCAATCAAGCCGGTAGTCTAAGGATGGGAGGGAGAGAATAAAGAGGACAAGTGAGGGAGGATCCAAATAAAAAACTAGGACGGCCTTCCAGTTTGGCGCCCTCGAGCAGGCCCAGCAGCAGCGGGCGTCCTTCCCAATTATTCGCCCCCGCCCCCTACTTTCACAATGAAACTAGGCAACTCCAGAGCAGCTGTGCCTCCCACGTCCCAATCCCGCCCGCGCTCCAGGAAAGGAGCTCGTGGTCGATTCCCAAGGCTCACACCTCTTCCCCCACCGAAGGGCCAAATTGGTCTGGGGTCTTCCTTGGCCGCTAGGAAGCTGTGCACACAAGTCTAGCATCCTTTCTCAGACTTTCAGCCTGCCCTGGGCTGAATGTGAACGCTTCAGCCCTAAAGAGATGCCTCTCCGTCCCTCTCGGTTTATTCCCCACCCCACCCTACCCTCCATCCCCCTTTCTCAGAGTGTGAAGGACCCTCCCCTTCCTGGGGCGTTTAGGGACCGTTCCAGTCAGGTCTCTTTGGTGGAAATCCACAGAACGCTGTCTGCACCGGCCACAGCTCTTTGAGCGGCGGAAAGGTGAAGGCAAGGAACAAGGAATTCCAAAGGCCCCGCACCCTCAGCATCTCCCGCCATTTCCCTCACGAGCTTCCCGGATGTAACCCCTTCCCCCCGCGGCGGTTAAGAGCCCAGGCGGCGGCGACTCCCTTTGGTGCAGGAGGAGGGAGCTCGAGTCTAGTCCAGCCTCCTCCGCCCAGGGTTTCCGGCGACTCCAAAAGGCGTTCCACCTTGGAGGCCATTGGGGAAAAATAAACTACCCAGTATATCTCCTTCACTTTACACTCACCATCAGTTCCAGCTTATCGACCTCCGCCTCCATGTTGAATAGTTGACATTCCTCAGACCGCGGCGGTCCTTAAGCCGCAAACCGTACTAGCACTGAGGGTTCCTATTGGACAGCTGTCATTCAACGTCTCGCGCTCATTGGTTCCTCCGCTTCACCGGCGCCCGCCCATTGGCGACTGGGAAACGCCCCTCCGCATGGAACACCTTTTCCTGTTGGGCAAGGACACAAAACACCACAGGAGGATTGGCTCCTGTACCCTTTTTTTTTCCATTGGCTGCACCCTCATCTCTACTTTCAATTTCACAGTTAGAGTTCCCCAGAGAAGAGCTTGCGATTGGTGCAATCGGAAAAAGAGATGACCAGTTACACAAAAGCTTCCACAAACAGCAAAGGAGACGTGACACACCTTTCCTCTCCTGCTTCCCCTCCACTTCGCTCCCTCCTTCCCCCTATTCATACCAGAAGCGCCTCAGCTCTGATTGGCCGGAGCGAGGTGCTACCTCAGCCAATCACAAGCCAAGCTGTGCCCCTACGCTACACCGACAGCGAATTGTGGAAGGACCAAGGCTATGATTGGTCCCTCCACGATAAGGTTTTAATTTTGAATTTTTCTTTATGGCGAAGGAGAGGCCACCGCCGGGACTCCATCGAATCCCCGGACTCTTAGACTAGTAAGTGCAGGGATATCTTCTTATGTTACCGGGGCTCGCATCTTCCGTAGCTGGTCCTGTTGCTGCTTGTGTTCTTACGTTTTACAGAGGTGGGAACTTTCGCTGAACTCGGAGGGGAGACGGATCGGAAAAGAGGCGGTTTAAGGCTGGGTAGGAAGTGCTCCGCCTGACTCCACTCTAATCATTCTTCTATTTAATGAACGCTCTGCAAAAATATGTTTTGGAGCAAAGTATCCGCCTTCCTTTTGCACATTCCTTTACACATTTGCTGCTCAAAATGTGGTTCGCGGACCAACAGCATCTGCATCACTTGGGTGCTTGTTTAAAGTGTAGATTATCTGGCTCCACCCAGACCTACTGAATCAGAATATTTTAACAAGACGCCCCCCCCCCCCGCCCCCAGTGATTCTTTTGCACTTTAAGTTTGAGAACGTACATTTTTTGACAAGAAGTACTACTACGTTCCTTGACATAGTCTTAATAACGTCCGACTTTCAGCTTAAAAACTGTGTCCTGTTTTCTATGTGCCTAGCAGTACTGGACTGAGCTTTAGGGAGCCGCAGTCTCTTCAGAGAAACAAGACAAGAGCTAACAAAGCAATGCTACACAACATAAAATGTAAATTTAAATATAAGCAAGTACCAGAAATAGCCATATGGATGTTCAAGAGGAATCAGTTGAACTCGTAATGGAAAGTGATTGACTGAAAGCTGTTTGTGGGAGTGTAAACACATAAAAATGTGTTTTAGGGAGATATTAAGTAAATACAGTTGTCATTTTTAAACTGAACAAAGGGCTCATGTCCCCACAGCTCAGAAAGCCAAACTCTGAAAGCGCGAGTTTGCAGCAAAGTAAGGATTTTTATTGCAGGGAGCCAGGCAAGGGAATGCGAGACAAGTCTCAGATCCACTCCAACTTGGTCTCTGAATTAGGAGTTTTAAAGGGGAAGAACAGAAGAGCTGAGGTTAATCATCTTAATCATCTGCAGTCTACCCTGTCCTTAGTTCAGTGGTCTGTGGCCCTGGGGGTCTTGTCAACATAGTCTGTAAAGGTCATTTTACCCTGGAAGATAATTCAGAACAGCAGATAAACAGTGATGTTTATCTGAAAGTTGTGCCTCAACGCACCTGACTTTCATTACTTACTATTGATTAGGCAAGCATGTGATCCAACAGGTATGGCCTAAGCCAAAAGGGAACATAAAAGGAACAAGAAAACAAAAACCTGGGTATTAGTTTTAATTATTAATTAGACGTAGGACTTGGTATCAATTTCTGTAGCTGCCACAGCTTTGGAAGTACCCCCTGACCAAAAGCATTTTTTTGTATCAGAGGGTGGAGTTTTAATAGAAGCAGCAGTGCCAACTCTTGCAGAGGAGTATAATTCTTACCCTATTATTTATTGCATCTTCCTACTGGAAATAGTTTTGGACCCATCCTTTAACCATATGAAGGTGTGGTATGATTTGAAGAACTAAAAAGCTCCCTCACATAGAGATTTCCCAGAATTGCATTAAAGCATATTACTTAATCAAAATAGAGAACATTTGCTTTTCTTTCATTTATTGAATGAAACATTATTTAATGCCTGCTATACTCTAGATCCTGGGGAAACACAGGTGAATAAAAAAAGCTCACAGTCCAGTGGGGTGACAAACATGAAGACAAAAATTACAATGCACTATAATAAATGTCACAATAAGGGTGTATGTAGAGTGCTCTAGAAGCACAAAACAGATGACGTTTCAGCCAGTAAACATTCCATAAGGACAGACTATGTTGGTCTTGCTCACAATTGTAGCCTAGCACCTACCATAGTACCTGGAGGCTTATAAATGATGCTGAAAGCTCAGCTTCTCTGTACACCTGTGCCAAATCAAATCTTGGAGACAGTTTTGGCTGAAGTAAAAAAGGATAGCTTTATTACTTTGGCAGGCAAAGGGGGAACACAGTAGGCTAGCACCTCAAGAACTGCGCCCCCCCACACACACCGTCTTGGGAATAGAGAGAGGTCTTACAGTCGGGGCTCGTGGTCAGGGGTGGGCAATAGGATCAAGGCAGTAACAGTCTTGCATTCTTCTGATGGGTGGGTGGTGAGGTAAGTAGGAGTCAGCATCATCAACCTTCAAGTCCAACTAGTCTGGGGTCTGTATGCTTGTGGGCAGCACACCATCATTAATCCTTAACTTTTCCTGCCTGGAAGGGTTTCAGCATCTGCAAAATAGCTCAAAGGTATTGTTGTGTGTATCCTTTGATGGGGAAACAGGACTTTGCCCCACGGCTGCACCTGACTGTTTCTGCCTGGTCTCATATCCCCTCCCTTCCCTAATTAACAACTGTTTGAATCTGCCCACTGAAACTCAGGGAAGGTCATGGAGGCTGAATGAAGGCTGTTTCCTATAATCAAAGAAATGGGGGACACAGAAAGGCTTTGTGCCCAGGAGCTCCACCAGGCCCTTCGCGGTATCTTAAGACAACAAAAAGACACAGAGGGACTTCCCTGGCAGTCCAGTGGTTAAAATTCTGCTCTTCCACTGCAGGGGACACAGGTTCAATCCCTGATGGGGGAACTAAGATCCTGCATGCAAAAAAAAAAGAGAGAGAAAGTAAAAGAGGATACCCCAAGCAGGGGGAAAGGCTGATAACACTATAGAAAGTATCTGGTGTTTGGTATGCCTGAAGTACAAACTGCTAATCATTAGAAGAGATGAGACTGTAAAGGACTATTAGAGCTTAATTGTGAAAAACTTTAAAAGGTATGCTAAGGAATTTGGTTTATCCAGTGGGTGATAAGGATCCTTCAAATGCTTTTAAACGGACTATCAGGTGCTTTCCTGGTGACACAGTGGTTAAGAATCTGCCTGCCAATGCAGGGGACACGGGTTCGTTCCCTGAACCGGGAAGATCCCACATGCCACAGAGCAACTAAGCCCATGTGCCACAACTACTGAGCCTGTGCTCTAGAGCCTGAGCCATAACTACTGAGCACACATCCTGCAACTACTGGAGCCTGTGCTCCACAACAAGAGAAGCCACCGCAATGAGAAGCCTGCGCACCACAATGAATAGTAGACCCAGGTCGCCGCAAATAGAGAAAGCCCATGCACAGTGACGAAGACACAACACAGCCTAAATAAATAAATAAATAATAAAATAAATCTAAAAAAAAAAAAAAACAGGGAACATCAGGATCATATTTTTGTTTTAAAAGACTAATTCCAATAAAAAAATAAAAAAATTAAAAAATTTAAAAAAAAAGACTCATTCCAAATGTAACTAGAGATTATCATACTAAGTGAAGTAAGTCAAAAAGAGAAAGACAAATACCATATGATATCACTTATATGTGGAATCTAAAATATAGCACAAGTGAACTTATCTACAAAATAGAGACAGACTCAAAGACATAGAGAACAAATTTGTGGTTGCCAAGGCCAGGGTTGGGGCGGCAGTGGTGAGGGATGGACTGGAAGTTTGGGGTTGGTAGATGCAAATTATTACATTTAGAATGGATAAATAACAAGGTCCTACTGTATAGCACAGGGAACTATATTCAATATCCTGTGATAAACCATAATGAAAGAATTTTTTTTTGGAAAAAGAATGTATAGGGACTTCTCTGGTGACCCAGTGGTTAAGAATCCACCTGCCAATGCAAGGGACACAGGTTCAATCCCTGGTCCGGGAAGATCCCACATGCCGCAGAGCAACTTAGCCCGTGTGCCAGAACTACCAAGGCTGCACTCTAGAGCTGGCAAGCCACAACTACTGAGCTCGCATGCTGCAACTGCTGAAGCCCGTGCACCTAGAGCCTGTGCTCCACAAGAGAAGCCACTGCAATGAGAAGCCCCACGCACCGCAACAAAGAGTAGCCCCAACTCACCACAACTAGAGAAAGCCTGTGCACAGCAATGAAGACCCAACGCATCCTATAAATTTTTTTTTTAAAAAGAATGTATATGTGTGTATAACTGAGTCACTTTGCTGTACAGCAGAGATCTGCACAACATTGTAAATCAACTATACCTCAATTTTTTAAAAATGAAAAAAAAAAGACTAACTCTAGAACAGGGTGGAAAGTGAACTGGCAAAGAGAAGGACTTCAGTCAGGAAGCTTATTGGAGGAACACTAAGATAAACCCAAACTGAGGGATATTTTCCGAAACAAATAGTCAGAATTCTTCAAAAATATAAACACGAAGAAAGGCAAATATTTATATAAGAAAGCTGAGGGGGACTTCTCTGGTGGTGCAGTGGTTAAGAACCCACCTGCCAATGCAGGGGACACGGGTTCAAGCCCTGGTCTGGGAAGATACCACATGCCGCAGAGCAGCTAAGCCCGCGAGCCACAACTACTGAGCTCTCATTCTGCAACTACTGAAGCCCACACACCTAGAGCCCAAGCTCCACAACAAGAGAAGGCACTGCAATGAGAAGCCTTCACACCACAACGAAGAGTAGCCCCCTCTTGCAGCAACTAAAGAAAGGCTGTGCACAGCAATGAAGGCCCAGTGCAGCCAATAAATAAATTTATTTTTAAAAAAAAAGGCTGAGGAACTATTATAAATGAAAGGATTCTGAAGAGACACTACAATTAAATGCAATGTGGAGACAGAAAGGAAGCAGCTGTAAAGGATATTGTTCAGACTATTGGTGTAATTTGAATACTGACTATATTCAAAGGTAAAATTCCCTGATGGTGGTTTTGTAGAATAATGTCCATGTTATGTTAAGAAACTGAAGCTAAGGTATCTAGGAGTCAAGTATGATGTCTGCAACTAACTCTGCTCAATCAAAAACTAAAAACTTTTATGCATGTATATGTATTTTTTTATATTTATATGTTTATTATGTATTTTTTAGTTTGAAAAATTTCAAACCTTGAGAAAGTTTATAAGAATAGTATAATAAACAGTCATATATTATGCACTTAGATTCACCCACTGTTATCTTTCTGTATAGGGGTGTGTGTGTGTGTAATATAATATATAGAAATTATAGAAATTATATAAGTACATGTTTATGTATTTTATATATTATGTATAATATATATTATACATTACACACACACACATATATACTCCTATAGAGATAATTAACAGATAACAATTGGTGAAGAGGTGAATGATATGAATGTTAATTATACCATTCTTATAAATTTTCTCAAAGTTTGAAATTTTTCAAAATTAAAAGAGTAGGGGAAAATAGACTCTATTAAAACACAAAAACAAGGGAGTGCCCAGGGAAAGATGGTGAAGGCCACTGAAGATAGAGGACAGAAAGGGGGGCGATGGTAAGAAGGGACAGGATGAATTAATCAGAGAAATATTTCTGATTCATGTATATGAATAATACATATTTTTAATCTATTCTATAATGGAGTATTCTGATTTCCTGACTTACCTTTTTCTTTTTTTTTTAAATCATGTTGTGGTACAGTTTTTTTTTAATCGGCCTTAATTTTTTTTCAAAACAAGGCAAGTAAAAAGGAAGAAAGTGTATTTTTCAATTTAAAAAATAGGAAAAATGCTTTGAGTAATCATGAAAGAATGAGCTTTTATCTAGTGTTAGCAGTTGGAATCCCACCTAATCTAGCAAAAAGAATTGGTATGTCTCATTACTCTTTTGGAAAGGGGACATGTCTCACTTAGATAAAGATTGCTAAATACTCTTTTAATTGGACAGTTATCCTCTGCAGAGTATCTAAAGCTTTTAATAAAGCAGTGTTAATAAAACAGACCTTAGCTTGCTGAGTACTCTGTCCTTTTTGAGGTAGGAATTCATTATCTTTCACTTCTGGAAGAGCTATGATTATTTTTGAATATAATGTTAATCTGGGAATTATTTCAGACTGCATCTTTCTATCCTGACAGATTGGACATATTCTCTTAATTCTCTGCATGTGTCAATTACTGTATTTAATTAGAAGGCTATTAGATAGAAATAATCACCCAGGGCCCAGGACACACACACACACACACACACACACACACACACACACAGAAGAGAGAGGAGAGAAGATGATTTAGTTACTAGATTTTTTTTTCATTAAAAAGTCATTTCCATGAGCTTCCCAGGTGGTACAGAAGTTAAGAATCCACCTGCCAATGCAGGGGACATGGGTTCGAGCCCTGGTCTGAGAGGATCCTGCATGCCTGGGAGCACCTAAGCCTGTGCACCATCACTACTGAGTCTGAGCTCTAGAGCTCTCGAGCCACAACTACTGAGCCCATGTGTCACAACTATTGAAGCCCACTCACCTAGAACCCATGCTTTACAGCAAGAGAGGCCACCACACTGAGAAGCCCTTGCACCACAACAAAGAGTAGCCCTTGCTTGCCACAACTAGATAAAGCCTGCGCCCAGCAATGAAGACCCAACACAGCCAATTAATTAATTAATTGAAATAATAAAAATAATAATAATTTCCAAAATGGCATACGTTGGCTTATGTAGAACTCTTTAGATATTTGAATGCATGGGCACTGGAACAACCACCAGGAAAGGGCTAGAAAGAGATGGCCCAGTTTCAGAATGTTGGCACCCTTATTTTTCCAGCTAATAGTACGTAAGGTTAACTGTCCAGTATGACTACAATGCTTATTACACTTAGAAACAAAGGAATAAGAAATGGTAGTTCTCTGAATCTTCTCTGTATAATCCTAACTCCCACATGCCAAAGGCAACACTATCCACTTTTGTAATTGTTTCTGATGTTTTCCTCCATGATTCTAAGTAACATGTTTATAATACTATTCTGTATACATTTAGACAACTGCTGATTTCTACTTTCTTTCCATCTTACCAATATACCTATGTCATAATTTTTAGTTAAACATCCAATGTTTATATTATAAAATATTGTGTAACAGCTAAACAGATAGTTACTATGATTTCATTTCTTTTCTCCTAGAACTTGTTTCCTAGCCTTTTTTTTTTTTGCCAGGCTGCACAGCTTGTGGGCTCTTAGTTCCTCAACCAGGGATCCAAACCAGGCCGTGGCAGTGAAAGCATCCTAACCACTGGACCACCAGGCAATTCCCCCTCCTAGACATTTTTAATATGTTTATTTTTTCAAACTCTTATCAGTAACTTGGCCCTAAGTTTACAGAAAAACAGTAAACCCTGCTCAGAGTGATCAAACACACCAGGTAATTTATCTATTTCTTTGCTTCTTTCTTTCTTTTTTTTTTTTTTTTTCTACTGAAGCCCTCTGTTACACTTGCTCACTTTGCTGGCTGTGTGCTGAGTTAGGGGTCAGCAAACTACTATTTTTATAGGTCTCATGAGCTAAGAATGGTTTTCACAATTTGTGATAGCTGGAAAAAAATGAAAAGAATAATATTTTGTGGCACAAGAAAATCCTATGAAATTCAAATTTCAATGGCCATACATAAAATTAATTGGAATACAGCCACAGTCATTTAAGTATTGTCTATGGCCGTTTTGGTGCTACAGTGGCAAAGTTGAGTGCTTGTAACAGAGACCAGATGGCTTGCGAAGCCTAAAATATTTATTATCTGGTCCTTCACAGAAAAAGGTTTGCTGACCCCTGCTCTAGGTCTGCTGCAAAGCTGTCTTCCTAGGACTTGTGGTCACCATTATCCTGGAAATTTCCGTTGTTTATCTTATTCTATTCTCACGCTTCACTGAAATTTTTTCCAGATATAGCATTGTAGAATTCCCTCAGAATTGCAGTGTGGCTGTTGAAATCTGATGTCATGCTATTCTCAATCCTCTGTTTCTAGACTGTATTTTCTCTCTGGAAGCCTTTAGAATCTCCTCTTTATTTCTGGTGTTCTAAGTGATGGCATGCCTCGATATGGATCTTTTATTCATTATATCGAATAGGCCTTCAATCTGGAAATTCAAGTCCTTCAGTTCTGTGGAACATGTTCGTGCAGTTTATTTGGTAAAATTCTCTCCATTTTCTCTGTTCTCATCTAAAACTTTAATCTTCCAACTGTTCTATTATATTTTTAAAATTTCTATTGTAATTTTAAAAGCTGTTTCTTATCCTTATTTCATGAATGCAATATCTCATTTTCTGAAGATGTTTTTTTTAAGGGAATATGACTTGTTCTATTTTTGCATTTTAAAATTTTTATTTATGTATTTATTTTTTTGGCTGCTTTGGGTATTCATTGCTGAGTGCGGGCTTTCTCTTGTTGTCATGAGCAGGGGCTACTCTTCATTACAGCGCATGGGCTTCTTGTTGTGGTGGCTTCTCTTGTTACAGAGCACAGGCTCTAGGCATGTGGGCTTCAGTAGTTGTGGCACATGGTCTTAGTTGCTCTGTGGCATGTGGGATCTTCCCAGACCAGGGATCGAACCTGTGTCTCCTGCATTGGCAGGTGGATTCTTAACCACTGTGCCACCAGGGAAGTCCTGAAGATATTTCTTTTTTTAATTTATCTTCTGCTTCCTACATTCTTTCCATTTCCTTTGATTTGGAAATACTTTTTTTTTCCCTTCCTGTTTGTTTTGGTCTCTGTTCTTCATGCTAAAGACTTTTCCTAAAATGACTGATGATCCTTGGCTGTTATATGTCAAAGGAAGACACAAAAAAGATAATTGATTGGCAGCTCAAAGTAGCAGAAGTGGATATTGTCAACCTGTGGGCACCACAGTGAGTCATTGATCAAGGACTTGGCCATTTTGAGTAGAGCCCCCAAATGTCAATATCTGTAGGTCTTTTTTCTTGGCCCAGTTTCCCTGAAGAAGAATCTTCTAGTCTCCTCCAGAAGGAATAAGAGATGTGGGGGTTTGAGGCGGGAAGTTAAACCTGGTGGCCTATATTTTGAGAGCTGAGCTGAGGAAGGGGGTTGAAAGTCTCACTTTTCAGTTAGGATCATCCCCTACCTTCTGTATAGTGACAGAGACATGACCCTACTATGCTTGGTGACCCAAATTCAGCACCTCTAGGTTCAACTTCTCCAGATAATCAACCTGCCCATAAAATGAAATCCAGAGCAAGCCAAAACAATCTTGAGAAGGAAAGACAGAGTTGGTGGAATCAGGCTTCCTGATTTCAAACTATGCTACAAGGCTACCGTGATCAAGACAGTATGGTACTGGCACAAAAACAGAAATATAGATCAATGGAACAGGATAGAAAGCCCAGAGATAAATAATGGTCAACTAATCTATGACAAAGGAGGCAAGGATATGCAATGGGGAAAAGGCAACCTCTTCAATAAATGGTGCTGGGAAAATTGGACAGCAACATGTAAAAGAATGAAATTAGAACACTCCCTAACACCATACACAAAAAATAAACTCAGAATGGATTAAAGACCTAAAAGTAAGGCCAGACACTATAAAACTCCTGGAGGAAAACATAGGAAGAACACTCTTTGCCATAAATCACAGCAAGATCTTTTTTGATCCACCCCCTAGAGTAATGGAAATAAAAACAAAAATAAATAAGTGGGACCTAATGAAACTTCAAAGGTTCTGCACAGCAAAGGAAACTATAAGCAAGGTGAAAAGACAACCCTCAGAATGGGAGAAAATATTTTCAGATGAACCAACAGACAAAGGATTAATCT
This sequence comes from Hippopotamus amphibius kiboko, assembly GCF_030028045.1. Classification (NCBI taxonomy): domain Eukaryota; kingdom Metazoa; phylum Chordata; class Mammalia; order Artiodactyla; family Hippopotamidae; genus Hippopotamus; species Hippopotamus amphibius. The sequence continues at coordinate 25,223,575 of NC_080202.1, read as the reverse complement.
CCAGAATATATAAACAGTTCATCTAGCTCAATATCAAAAAAACAAACAACCCAATCAAAAAATGGGCAGGAGGGGCTTCCTAGGTGGCGCAGTGGTTGAGAATCTGCCTGCCAATGCAGGGGACACAGGTTCAATCCCTGCTCCGGGAAGATCCCACATGCTGCAGAGCAACTAAGCCCGTGCACCACAACTACTGAGCCCATGCACCTAGAGCCTGTGCTCCGCAACAAGAGAAGCCACGGCAACGAGGAGCCCGTGCACCACAACGAAGAGTAGCTCCCACTCACCACAACTAAAAAAAAGAAAGCCTGCACACAGCAAAAAAAGACCCAACACAGCCAGTTAAATAAATAAATAAATAAATAAATAAATAAATTTATAAAACAAAACAACAACAACAAAATGGGTAGAAGACCTAAATAGGCATTTCTCCAAAGACATACGGATGGCCAAGAGGCACGTGAAAAGCTGCTCAACATCACTAATTATTAGAGAAATGCAAATCAAAACTACAATGAGGTATCACCTCACACCAGTTAGAATGGAAGTCATCAGAAAATCTACAAACAGTAAATGCTAGATAGGGTGTAGAGAAAAGGGAACACTCTTGCACTGTTGATGGGAATGTAAATTGATATAGCCACTATGGAAAACAGTATGGAGGTTCCTTGCAAAACTAAAAATAGTTACCATATGACGCAGCAATCCCACTACTGGGCATATACCCAGAGAACACCATAATTCAAAAAGATATATGCACTCCATTGTTCATTGCAGTACTATTTACAATAGCCAGGACATGGAAGCAACCTAAATGTCCATCAACGGATGAATGGATAAAAAAGATGTGGTACATATGTACAATGGAATATTACTCCGCTGTAAAAAGCAATGAAACTGGGACATATGTAGAGACATGGATGGACCTAGAGACTGTCATACAGAGTGAAGTGAGTCAGAAAGAGAAGAACGAATATCGTATATTAACACATATATGCGGAATATAGAAAAATGTTACAAATCAACTGGTTTGCAAGGCAGAAATAGAGACACAGATGTAGAAAACAAACATATGGACACCAAGTGGGGAAAGCAGGGAGGGTTGGAGGGGAATGAATTGGGAGATTGGGATACCAAATTGTACACTCTAAATATATGCAGCTTATTGTCTGTTAACTGTATCTCAATAAAAGTTCTTAATAAAAAAAAAAAGAAGAAGAAGAAAGCCAGGATACTCCCTGGCTACAAGGACTGGAAGGCAGAAGTCAAAGGCCTATCCAATTCTTATAAAGACTTTTAATCAATTCAATTTAAGCCCTACCCCAAACCTTCAAAGGTACTAGGTGCTTTCAAGTCCCAGATCTTCTCAGAGTTCTGGAAATTATCTTGCTTCCTGTTAGCTTCCCTACCAGGCAGTCAAGCCTCAGCTTTCCCCTGCTCTGCCAAGTCAGTTACTACTACTTTTAGATGATTTAGTTCACATCTATCATCTATTATAGTGTCTGCTCTCATTCTTTGTCCTTTGGGTTTATGCCTTTTTTTATTCCTTTACTGCCTTTTTCATGATGTTTTCATGATGCTCCACCAGTAGTGTGCTAATAAATATTTATAAATACATATGCATAATTTTAGCATAAATTTACTGATATTATATACTGATATGTATATAACATAATTATAAACAATGATAAAATATATAATGCTCTTTCTTATAAATTTCATATAGCCAATTGATTCTCACAAAATGCTATTACTGATTTGTATAGGCTTCTTTTATTTGTAACCAACCTATGGTTGCAGTTTATGAACAAGCTTAGTCCTGATATGAGTGTTAGTTGATATTTTCATTTACTCTGTAAAGTAAAACAAAAGGGAAACACAAAGGTATGTTGAAACTTCACTTTAGTAAGCAACCTCTGATGAATCAGATAATCATTTTCAAATACTAGAATAATACTCCTCAATTTTTTGTGCTATTCACGATGTAACTACAAACAAGATACACATTTTTTCCATCACTTTCTTATCAACAAAATAATAAATCAAGCCCTAATGTGTAGAGTTTTATAATAGCCATGGTGTAAATACTCCCATCATGGCCAACATCAAGTTTCCAATGCAAAGTCACTGAATGTGCAGTTGGGAAAAAATGAACAGTCATACGCCATTCTGAAGCATTTTCACTATATAGATACAATCAGGTTTAAAAAAAAAAACAAACCTCAAGAGCATACATTAGGAAGTGGTGAGTTTTGTGTATTGATTACCTTTTAAAATATAAATTACCTAATTGTACGTTTATATAACTTAATTTAAACGGTAGCTTTGTTTAACAAACTGGCTCACAGACTTCCTAAAAGTGTAACAGTCGGTGGCAACCCCAACACACCATTGGAGTGAAGGTTAAGGTATAGAGTCAATCCACCGGGTTTAACCAGAATGTCCAGCTTCTTTCTAAAGTCTTTTTCCATAACTTAGAGATTGGTGAATATAGGAAAAAGGGAGGCAGGAGGCCAGTTCTCTGTTTTCAGTTGGATCTCTAAAGAAAGACAACAGGAAAAGAATGGGGGAGGTCTGTGAAGGGGCAGGTGGAAGACAGGAAGGAGAGGTGGAAATCTCAGATTCTAGGGATTCCAACCAGTAAACCCTGGGTGTTGGACAGAGGTTTCCACTGACGTTTCTTCTTAGTGTTACCAAGTCCAAGCTTGCTCTGCTCGCTGCAGGACAGGCCAATGAATCTCAGACAAGGTGTTGGGGCATGGAATATGACTTTATTTGGAAAGCCAGCAGACTGAGAAGATAGCACACTAGTGTCTCCAAAAAATCATCTTATTGGGGTCTGGATGCCAGTTTGTTTTATAAAATCAGAGAGGGACATCTCCAGGAATGACCAGCCTCAGTGAGGGGATATGTTAGTTTCTTCTTTTCTGCAGCCATTCACACAGGTGGGCAGGGCAGATTGCCTGAGAGCTGAACAGAGGCACTTCAGTTCAACGTTCAGGCAGAAAGGCAGTGTTCCCTGAGGCAGCCGTCACGTATGACTATAATAACAAAAGCAAAGAAAAGCAAAGGTTAAAGAAACAGATCCAACATAGAGTCCGATTGAGCTCTTCCCTGTTATAATAGATTTTTATTTTGTGTATGTGTGTTTTTAAATCAATCCTTTAGACATCCCTTGTGTTTAATAACCCCTATTTATCTTTCCTTCATTATTTTAGTAGAAAGGAAAAGTGATATAATAAAGGTGATATCGGCTATCTTGAGGTATGTCTCCAAATCCTATAAGGACAATTAAGAAATATGCTGTTAATTTGGGGTCTGGCAATCAGTTAAATAAGATGTTACCAAGAAAGTTTACTCCTAGAACGGTTGTTGATATACGCTCTGTCACCCATTGCCATGGAGGGTGCCCTCTGTGAATACTCTTGGACCTAAAACATTTCTTAGTTTTTACTACCCATATTGGGACTGGGGAGGTTCTTCAGTCCTTAGAGTCTGAGAGCTGAACAAGCCTAGAGCTGCATACCAAGTGCTGGAGGGTTACGGGTGAACAAAAGTAGAATGAATGTGTATTTTAAAGACCAATTGTTCCTATTCAAATGTAAGTTTGAGGAGAAGGAGGCCCAGCCCTTGAGACCATTTTTAGTTCTGCTACTTGAATAAGGACATCTTTGTTCCTCAGGTAGCAAAAATTAAAATTGACAAAGCCTTTCTTCACATCAAACCAGCTCCGACTTAATTTTCTTCAGAAAAGGATATGGATTAAAATCTAAATATACTAGTTAGTGTTTAAAAATGCTTTAAAATAAATGTTTTGAAACACCCATGTCTTAGATTTGGGGTAATTGTTATTATATTGTATATCACCTATTCTACTATTGCATCACAGTGTATTAGGAAGAACGTGGTCTTTGGAGACTTAAAAATCTGGACTTAATGCTTTATTGCATTATGTTGGATAAATCGTCTCATGTCTGTAAGACTCAGTTTATTCTTAAGTAAAAATGGGAATAAAAATCCTCTTCCTCAGGGAAAATACCTTGCACAATAATGAAGATTCACTGAAAAAATATATGTGAAGATGCCAAGTGAATGGGCGTTAAATAAATGATTAGTTTTTTTTTTCTTTCACTACCCACTCCACCTAGTACATTGGACTCTCAGTAAATGTTACCAGCAAAGAAATTTACTTCCTTTTAATAACTGACATAACCCAATGATAGCCATCTCCTCTGTTATTGTTACTGAACCAAACTCAGGTCCACTTGCCCAACTCAGAGCCAAAGCTGATCAACTGACACCAGGTTGTGGTGAAGGAAAATAAGAAAAAGGGCAGCTTGTGTTCAAAAGACCCGAACTCCTCACTCCTCAATGGCTTTCAGGCAAGGATTTTTTTTTTTTGCCACACTGCAGCATGTGGGAGTTCCCTGACCAGGGATGGAACCCGCACCCCCCTGCAGTGGAAGCATGGAATCTTAACCACTGGGCCACCAGGGAAGCCCCGGCAAGGATTTTTAAAGGCAGCATTAGTAGCAAGGGTCATAGGATGACTGATCAGCTGGTGGATATTCTTCTGTTTGGTTGGTGGTAAGATAACAGGGTGATGTTTGGGGAACCTTAGTCATCAACATTTATGGGACTTCCTTGGTGGCACAGTGGTTAAGAATCCACTTGCCAATGCAGGGGACACGGGTTCGATCCCTGGGCCTGGAAGATCCCATGTGCCATGGAGCAACTAAGCCCGTGCACCACAACTATTGAGCCCATGTACCACAACTACTGAAGCCTGAGTGCCTAGAGCCTGTGCTTTGCAGCAAGAGAAGCCACAGCAATGAGAATCTCACATACCACAACGAAGAGTAGCCCCCACTCTCCTCAACTAGAGAAAGCCCATGCACAGCAACAAAGACCCAAAGCAGCCAATAAATTAATTAACTAAAATTAAAATTTTTAAAAATTTGTGGTTAGAACCTGGGGTCTGGGGTCTAAGTGCTGATGATCAGCATATAGTCACCATCTTTCACCTGGGGGGTGTGGTCTTAGTTTCTGCAAGACAACACAGAGATGTGTATCAGATCCTTATATATATCCCTTGAGGAGGAACTAGGAGTCTCTGAACTATTGTTTAAGCTATCATTACTTTTCTTACTTGACTGCTTTTCCTTTGTTTCTGCATTCCCCATTTCTCCAATTAGTAACTGCTTAAGTCTGCTGTTGAGAACTTGAGGAAGGCCTAGGAGACGGAAGTCTTTTCTACAAACAAGAGAAAGGAAAGGGGACAAAAAAGGGCTTTTGTACTGGGAAGGCCCTGCAAGGTCCTGCTTGATTTCATTATAAAGGGAAATTCACTTGACTTAATGAAGAAAAGCAAAACAAGCAAAACAAACACAAAATTAGAGAGTAATGTAATGCCAAAGCCAAGGTATCTCTAGAGATGGTTTAAATCTAGGTTTAAGTTTTCCTTCAGTTCAGGGTAATTTTGGGTGGCTGTTGGGTGTCTGAGGCCTGCAGCGGCTTGATGTGAGACCTCAGTTCCTTGACCAGGGATTGAACCTTGGCTGCAGCACTGCCCTAGAGCTTGTCTGCTTTGAAGAAAGAATTCTGCAAAGAGACGAAAAGTAGTGAGGCAAGTAATGTGTTTATCAGGAGAGAAGATATGTGCAGAGAAAGCATGGGTGGGCCCAGAGAGAGAGAGAGCACTGCACACTTTAGGGGTGGATTAAGTTACTTATCTGGGGGCAGTTCTGGGTTACCTCTGGCCAATCATCTTGCTTTGTCTGACTTTGAGTCCATATTTGGTCTGGCTCAGGGCCCTTCCCTGTGTGTAGGTGCACCTTTTAGCGGAGATGGATTCCAGGGCACCAGTCTCTGAGCAGTTAACAGAGCATATTATCGTTCGGCTTCCCTTCCCCCTGAGGATGCTTTTTGCATCTTTGTAGCTTGGGGGGCCTCCTTGACCTCAAGAATGAGAAATATGTGGTCTCTTTATCTTTTATCCAAACAGGACTCAGCTCCTCCTTGCTCCTGCTGTTATCTTTATCTTGAAATATCTCTCTGCAGGGGACAGATTTCAGCTGCTCAGACTGGGGCCCATCTATCTCCTGCCTCAAGGGGACTTCTGGGTTGCTGGTTGTGACCTCTTTCCTAACCGACATTGTGGTTACAAGGATGTGTTCACTTTGTGATAATTTATTAAACTATATGGTCAAAATTAGTGTGTTTTCTATGTATATGTATTATTCTTCACTAAAAAATGTAAAAAAATTTCTCTACAGAAATCATGCCCAAGTTCAAGCAAAGAAGAAGAAAGCTAAAAGCCAAAGTGAAAAGATTATTTAAAAGAAAAGAAGCCTCTCACTTTCCTTCTAAGCTGGTTACACCTCCCCCTCCACCACCCTCACCAGAAAGGTAAGGTGTAATGTGGAACAGAGAAAATATTAAAAATCTAATCATTTTAGGAACAAGCTACCAGATTTAGCATATAAAAATACAGAATGCCCAGTTAAATTTGAATTTCAGATGAACAATGAATGATTTTTTGTATTGTCCCATGCAACATTTGTAATATACAAAAAAATAATTCACCTTTTATCTGAAATTAAGTTTTAACCGAGCATCCTGATTTTTATGTGACAACCATAGTTTAAGAGTTCAAATGGGGACTTCCTAGGTGGAGCAGTGGTTAAGAATCCACCTGCCAATGCAGGGGACACAGGAAGATCCCACATGCCGTGGAGCAACTAAGCCTGTGAGCTACAACTGTTGAGCCTGTATGCTGCAACTACTGAAGCCCTCGCCTAGAGCCTGTTCTCCACAACAAGAGAAGCCACTGCAATGAAGAGCCTTCGCACCACAGTGAAGAGTAGCCCCCTGCTCACCGCAACTAGAGAAAACCTGTGTGCAGCAATGAAGACCCAATGCAGCCAATAAATAAATAAATAAATAAATTTTAAAAAAAGAAAAAGTAAAAATCACAAGGAATTGTGTTTGAGGTGTGCAGTAACTATTTTCTACTTTCCAATCAATTTGATTGTAGAAATCTGGTAACTAAGTGATGAAAGAGGGGTATATGACTAGAACTTAAATCTTCATATTGGTAAAGTTTGATCTCTGGGACTCAGGGCTTAAACGTGTTATTAAAAGAGACTCTAAGGTTTAAAAACTCAAGGGTAGTATGTTTCACAATAACATACTTTATACATTTTGTTGTTAAAGTTCTCTACAGAAAATCTTTTAAAAGAAACAGACCCTCAGAAAGCAGTAACCATGATACCATCCTTGACTCCTCTCTCTCGTGAATGTTGCAAAAGCCTTCTAACTGTACTTCCTGCTCTTCCCTTGCCCCCTCTGCAGTGTATTTCAACACAGCAGCCAGAGTGAGCCTGTTAAAAACGTGTCATATTACTCTTCTGCTTAAATTCTCCAAAGTCTTCCTCTATCAGAGTAAAAATTAAAGTCCTTTGTATGACCCAGGAGGCCTTTGTGGTCTGACTCACATTATCTGTTAATCCTCTTCCTTCAGTTTTTTCCACCCTAGTCATCTGGCCTCCTTGCTATTCCTCAAACACCTCAGATAAGCTCCTACCTCAGGGCCTTTGCACTTATTATTGCCTTTGCTTCTTCTCCCAAATATTTGCTCTCCTAGTTTCTTTACTCTCTTCAGGTTTGCTCTCAAAAGTCACCTTCTCAGGGGACTTCCTAGGTGGCGCAGTGGTAAAGAATCCGACTGCCAAGGCAGGAGACATGGGTTTGAGCCCTGCTCTGGGAAGATTCCACATGCCACGGAGCCCGTGCGCCATTAAAAAAAAAAAAAAAAGTCACCTTCTCAGTGAGACATTTCCTGGCTGCTCTATCTAAATTTTCACCTCCTTCCAACATTTCACCTTCCCTCTCTTCTTCTCCTTAGCATTTGTTCACTACCTAACAACTCTATACTATTCATTTAGTTATTTTTACCTTTCTTCCATGAAACTATAAATTCTATGAGGGCAGGATTTTTATCTATTTTGTTCATTGCTGAATCTCTGATACCTATTTATGTACTATGTTATTTTATTTATTACTATTTATTTACTCAATATTTGTTGCATAAGTAAATCTGGGGATTCTAGAACTAAATGAAGAATTCGGCTTTAGATGGTCTCTGCTCCTGAGCCATGCTATAAAACTAGCTTGTTATTTAATTAGAGGCTGTTAATTCCAACTCAAGTGTTTTTGCTTTGTTTGGTTTTGTTTTTCCTACAGAGTGGTTGTTCCTTCAACAGATACACCCCTTAGCAGAAGCTGGCTAAGACCATCCTGGAACTTCAAATTTCCCAATTTTAAAGATGCGGTAAAGCTTTGGACAAGTAGAGTATGGTCTATATACAACTGGTTCCAGAACTGCATGGCCCAGGTATGGGTGTGACATACATGTTTTCAGCATTATGGTTTTTCTGCACACTTGGAATGTGTGCTCATGTGTGTGAGCTCAGGTCAACAGACACTCAAGCTCAGCTCACATAAGATGAAATTATGTGGTCATGTCTGCCTTCACTTTTTTTTTTAATTAAAAAAAAATTTTTTAATTGAAATATAGTTGATTTACAATGTTATGTTAGTTTCAGGTGTACTGCAAAGTGATTCAGTTACACACACACACACACACACACACACACACACATTCTTTTTTGTATTATTTTCCATTATAGATTATTACAAGATATTGAATATAGTTTCCTGTGCTATACAGTAGGTCCTTGTTATTGCCTTCACTTCTATAAAACATACATCAAACACTTTCTTGTCCTTATCATATTGCTCATTGGATTCAGGCTTGTTTATTTTTGAATTCAGAGTTTAGAAGTATTGAAAGACACCATCTTTCCATCCCGTCTCTGCCACCGAGAACTTCATAGTCTAAAACAACGGTTTTGCATTTTGGAAAATGAATTCTGCAAGCTCCAGGAAGCACTGAAGGTTAGTATTATCAAATGAAAAACAAATCCAGAATTAGGTAAGGAGTGAAGGAGTTATCCCCCATTGGAACCCCAGTGTGCTTTTACTAGAAGGAGGAGTGGCTGCAGGCTAGTGCTAGTTCTGGACATGTTTGCTCTCAGATCTAGTCCTTAAACTTCAGAGGCTCTGCTCTGTATTGCAGGGGGGCTGACCCCTGCAAGCTACATTTCCTAAGCTCCATACCACCTGGCTCCTGGTGTGCTGGACATTAATGGGAGACACCGATGAGAGATTAGAAGGCTGGGGGAGAAGATGGAGTATTCTTCCCCTTTGTTCTCTGTGTTGGGCAATTTCTCCAGCAATGGTTATTGTTGCCTCCCTAACTCCAGCTCCCACAAGGTAAGTCCACCATGTTTCTAGCTCCTTTGGGTTAACCAGCTCCAGAGACCTGGTTACATTGTCCTTCTCTTTGGCTCTCCAGCCTCAGGGTGTTCATGGTTTTATGCTATTGCTAATCTCTGGGGGGCCTCACTGTCCTCTAGGTGCTTCTCAGCAATTTCATCAGCAGTATAACCAGCTCCCTATATTACACAGCCCCTCTTCTAAATACTCAGGGTGGCATTTATTTTCTTGACTGAGTCTGGCAGGAAAAAACTATAAATATCCACTCTCTCCAAACTCTCCTAAGCAGGACCCCTATTCTCAGTGTCTAAAACCTAAAGAATAAACATTGTGCTCATTGGTTTGGAGAGATGCTTCTGGGATTATATCCCTACTCCCAGAACTTGTACCTCAAAATGAACTCACCAGAGGAGGAAAGGCAAGTGACCTCATAACCTGGACTTCACAACCTGGACCTCAGTTTCTTTATCTATAAAGTAGAGAAGATACCATTTGGCTGAATGTTGGCCCCCCAAAAGATATGTCCAAGTCCTAATCCCTGGAACCTGTAAATGGTACCTTTTTTGGGAACAGGGTCTTTGCAGATATATAATCAAGTTAAGGATTTCGAGATGAGGAGATGATACCACATTATCTGGGTGGACCCTCAATCCAATGACAAGTGTTCTTATGAAAGACACACAGAGCAGAACACACAGAGAAGAGGAGAAGCTGTGGAACCACAAAGGCAGCGGCTGGAATCATGGCGCCTCAAATCAAGGAATGCCAATAGATTCCAGAAGCTGGAAGAGACAAGAAACAGATTCTTCCCTGGAGCCTTGATAGGGACTGCAGCCCTGCTGATACCTGGATTTCAGACTTCTAACTTCCAGGACTGTGAGAGAATGAATTTTGTTTTAAGCCACCAAGTTTGTGATACTTTATTACAGCAGCCTATGGAAACTAGCATGCCCTCTTACTTCGCAGGGTCCTTGTATTCATTTGCTAAGGGCTGCCATGACAAAGTAGCACAGACTGGGTGGCTTATACAACAAAAATTTATTTTCTCACAATTGTGGAGGCCAGACGTGTAGGCTCAGAGTGTTGGTAGGATTGCCTTCTTCAAATACCTCTCCCCTCGACTTGCCTTCTGTGTCCTCAGATGGTCTTTTCTCTGCATATGCATCCCTGGTGTCTCTCCTATGTGTTCAAGTTTTTTCTCTACGTAAGGACAGCAGTCACACTGGATTAGAGCCCACCCTAATGGCTCCTTTTAATTTAATCACTACTTTAAAGGCCCTATCTCCAAATACAGTCACATTCTGAGGTACTGGGGGTTAAGGCTTCAGCATATATGTCCTCCTCTCTGATGGGGAAGGACAATTCAGCCCATAACAGTCATGCTGCAGCCCCTTGACCTTTTTATCAGTTTCTTGAATATACTATATTCTTGGCTGCATTAGGTATTTTTCCCTCTGCCAGGAAATCTCTTCCCCCAGTCTTTATCTCCCTTCTCCCGCATGTAAGCCTAAATTCATCCTTGAGATCATGGCAAAATATCACTCCCTAGACCTCTAACTACTCATGCTCACAGCACAATAAGAGCCAATAAGTGGCTCTTATTGAAGTATGATTTTGGTTTGTTTTGAATGTGTCTTGTTTATGTTTAATGTCTGTCTTCCTCAGTGAACTGTCAGCTCGATGAGGTGATGGACAGGGCTCATATTGTACTCGTGGTGCCTGGCATATAGCACATACAAAACAAATATCTGAATGAATGAGTGAGCTTGTGATAAATGAGAAAATATTATGGAGCACATGGTATATTGAGAAAACATTCAATACATGCTAGCTATGATGTTGAGGACTGTGCCACAAGAACCAAATAAATCTGTTTTTCAGTTGCCACGTGTAATGTTTTCTTCCAGGTCATCTCAGAAAATTCTTCCTGTCCAAGCTGTGGTCAAACATGTCACATGCGTGGTAAACTTAAAAATGTGCCTGCGTACGCTCTAACCGTCCCTGGAGACTCCGGAGCTGTACTTCCTCCCTCACCGCCACAGCCAGCCAGTCATCCTCCTCCACCTCCGCCTCCACCCCCTCCGCCTCCACCCCCTCCGCCTCCTCCTCTGCCTCCGCCCCCGCCTCCGCCACCCACAGCACCTTTGCTGCTCAGAAAATCTGATCTCACTAAAGCACTTCAGGTAAAAAAACAATCTAGTAAAGGTGTGTCATGAAGGAGTAAAGCCAGGTGTCATTTTAAGGCTAGGCTAAGGGCTTTGACAGGAGGGGCTACATTTTGTTCTGGTTCCATATCTTAATCATGTCAATCATTGTTTTTAAAGACACAGTCCCCTGGGCGATCACAAAAGGTGGATTTAGAAATGAAACTGACTTTTTTCAAAGATAAATGAATGAAACCTAGCAAGGTGGAAGATTCAGTATACCTTTTTACAAAAAGGGAAATCTCTTTGGGAAATCAAATTTAAAACAAAGATAGCTTAGTGAGTGAAGTCAGATTAAAAAGAATTCCTGGATCCTAAAGCATAGTATCATTAGGCTGGAGAGCGAGTCTCCATTAGAGTTACTTATTTGCCAAGGTGGCCAATATATTTGTGAATCACCAAGATAGGCATGGCCCTATTTAAAAATCTGCTCAACTTTCACTATAGATATATTTGGTTTAAAATGGCTGAATTAAATGCAGGGCCTGTTGTTGTATTTCCCCTAATATATACCTCTTCAAGTATACATTCTTACTCTATGGGAACTGAGTCATCTTTTTAGGTAGTTCAGGCAAAACTTCACTTTGATTTGAGGAACTCCTTCAACTCCTGTCTTATTATGACTCTTAGGGAAGATGCATAGTTGCAGGGAACTAGCCCATCTCTTACTATGAAAGCCTTACATTTTGATGAATACTTTTCGATAGCCTTAGCATCCATGGATACTGAAAACAGAATTGTTCTTGGTTGAATGGAAAGAATTTGATAGGCTCCTAGGGGAAATAAGGGTTAATTTTTAACTCTGAGTCTTTAAAAACTAGATTTGGATTTGCATTTGACTAGATGTCCTGGTTCCAATTTAAATTCTAACCTCTCCATGTATTTTAAGGCTGAACCATTAAAAAAAAACGGACCCATGCAGATAACAGTTAAAGATCTGCTGACTGTGAAATTAAAGAAGACACAGAGTTTTGATGAAAGGAGAAAGGTAAGATGTCATTGACCACCCACGTGGTCTTTTCAGCTCTTAACCTGGTTATCCCTTAATGGAAAATAAGCATAAGTCTTCAATATAGAAGCCATTCTGAGGTAAGTATTTGATATTTTATTTGAGTAATTTTGGATCTCCTCAACAAAGTATGTAAATCCTCAAATTATTAATTAGGCAGTCTTATCTACCAACCATTAGTTTGAAGGGGTAGAGATATACTTTTGAAGCTTTGGAATAAAAATTGAATAGATATATCTCACACATATTCAGCACTCAAATGTTTATTGTTTTAGTGTGTTTACATTTTGAATGCTGTTTTTAAATGTGTTTTTAACAGTGTCTCATTTTGTGATTAAAGCTGATACCATCACCAAAGGCACAGAATCCACTAGTTACTATCTCTGACCTGCAGCGCGTTTCCCTGAAACCGAAGTCCAAAGTGTTATCAGCTCGAGTTACAAATGTCTTAATGTAAGGAACTGCACGGTACTACACTCTACTGCTGCTTAAAATAATGATTTTTTGCTTGCTTGCTTATTTATTTATTTATTTATTTATTTATTTATTTATTTATTTATTTTATTGGCTGTGTTGGGTCTCCTTTGGCTGTGCACGGGCTTTCTTTAGTTGTGGCAAGTGGGGGCCACTCTTCATTGTGGTGTGCGGGCTCCTCATTGCTGTGGCTTCTCTTGTTGTGGAGCACAGGCTCTAGGTGTGTGGGCTTCAGTAGTTACAGCACATGGACTCAATAGTTGTGGCTCACAGGCTCTAAAAGCGCAGGCTCAAAAGTTGTGGCGCACGGGCTTAGTTGCTTCGCGGCATGTGGGCTCTTCCTGGAGCAGGGATTGAACCCATGTCCCCTGCATTGGCAGGCGGATTCTTAACCACTGTGCCACCTAGGAAGCCCCGATTTTTTGCTTATTTCTAACTTTAAAAGTTATATATGATCATTGAAAATTTAAATCTACAGAAACGTTTTAAGAAGAAAACAAAAATCATCCAAAGAATCCTATCATTGGAGAGAGCCATGTACTGTTAACATACTGTTGTTTATCATTCTAGTCTTTTTCTAGACATATACTCTGTTATTTCCATTTCATGATGCTGTTTATTACAAAATACATTGATTTAATAACAGATTTGGGGGGGGAATATTATCAGGAATTTTCAAAGCAGCACAATTTCAGAAATAATAAAATATGAAAACTAGTGTGTCTTGGAATCAATGAAATATGTTTCTGTGTGACCTGTATATGATCATATTATACATACAGATACAGCTTTTCACATTAATGTGTCATGAACTTTCCCCATCTCATTAAAAATTAGTTTAAAACATCATTTTGACTTCTTCAATAGATGCAGTTTTTTAGTATGTGAATTTCATAGATTAAAATCCCGTTTTGAGACATTTAGGTTGTTTGTGATTTTTTTTTCTTTATTTTGTCAATAAACTTCCCTGTCCATCATCTGTATGCATAGCTGAGTTTTGCCCTAAGATGGATTCTTACATGTGTAATTACTAAGTCAAAAAGTATTACTTATTAGAATCATTATATCACTTTATGCTCCTATCAGCATCTACTGCTTTTTTTTAAATGTAATAAATAGTAACAAATGTAACAAGCTACTTTCTAGGATGTTGCCTATAGAAATGACTGCTTTGCTTTGAAAAAATTATAAAATCTGGCAAGCTCTAACTTTTGTATCTTTTTTTTATCAGTACTCCTGGTAAAAGCCAGTTAGATCTGCGGAAACTACTTAGAAAAGTTGATGTAGAGAGGTAATCCACTCTCCTATCTTTATGCTTTCTAAATTCATTTGGAAAGTTGGCATGAAACACAGCTCCTAATATTTTAAATACTTTTGCAGGAGCCCAGGTGGAACCCCACTTACCAATAAAGAAAATATGGAAACAGGAACTGGGCTGACCCCAGTAATGACCCGGGCCTTGAAGAGAAAGTTTCAGGTAAGCCTTTAGGGGAAAAAAAAAAGGACTTTGGTTCCTTTTTTTCAAATGTGTTTATTCAGAATTGGAATCTAAAGCATCTTTCTTAATAATAATAGTAATTTTAAAACAGTTCCTCATGCTCTATAAAGCACTTTCATATTTAGGCTTCAAGAAATCCTATGAGATAGCTAGGATTATCATCTCCACTTTAACAATAAATGTCTGGTTTTATTAATTTCGTTAATAAGTATTTATGAAGCATTTCCTATATGCCAGGCACTGTGCTAGAGTACCAGGGATATAGTGGTAAGCAAAAACAGACATTGATCTACTGTCTTGGAGCTTTCAGTCTAATGGGGAAAGTAGACATTAATCAAATAATCACAATTTGTAGAGTAATTTTGCACTGAAGTAAATTCTGTGCAGGAAAGGAACAAGATTCTGTGGGAACCCTTGGAGGAACTTGATCTGGCCTGGATGATCTAGGAAAGATTCCCTTTGGAAGTAATGAGGTGAGACTTGAAAGATAAATAGGCATTAACTGGAGAGGGTATCTGTGGAGTGAGCCCACATTGGATGTCAGGGAGGAGAGTTCCAGGCAAAAAGGACAGCATGTGCAAGGTTCTCACGGAGGGAGGGATCATGGTCTATCTGAGGAACTGAAAAGTGGCCAGTGTGGCTATAACAGAAAGACAGGGATAGGGATGGAGATAGGAGTCAGATCATGCAGAGCTGATAGGAAAAGGTCTTGGCAGCTTTCTTCTTTGTCACCTACATGTATGACCCACACACCAATATCCAGGGCATCAGCCGGCCCTTGTGTGATTTCTTCCAAACCCTATTTGTCTCATCTCCCTGATCACCTCTATCATCAGATCTGTGAGAAGCAGCCATCCTTCCACCACCCCTGCTAGAGTGCTGGGGCGCAGGGCTGCTGGCCACTTTGGCTATGAAGCTTATATTTCCGTCTCTCTCAGGCCCAAGAGACACACTACAAACTCCACTGCAGACACTTCCAACCCCAACACTGTCCTCTCTTCATTCATTCCCTCGTTAAGAATCAGTGCCTTTTGCAAAAGAAATAAAAGCAAAAATAAACAAATGGGACCTAATCAATCTTATACATTTATACACAGCAAAGGAAACTGTAAACAAAACGAAAAGACAGCCTACAGACTGGGAGAAAATATTTGCAAATGATGCAACTGACAAGGGCTTAATTTCAAAAATATACAGACAGGTCATGCAACTCAATAACAAAAAAACCAAACAACTCAATCAAAAAAATGGACAGAAGACCTAAATAGACATTTCTCCAAAGAAGAGGTGGCCAAGAAGCACGTGAAAAGATGTTCCACATCACTAATTATTAGAGAAATGCAAACCAAAACTACAGTGAGGTATCACCTCACACTGGTCAGAATGGCTATTATCAAAAAGTCTACAAGTAATAAATGCTAGAGAGGGTGTGGGGAAAAGGGAACCCTCCTACTCTGTTGGTGGGAATGTAAATTGATGTAGCCACCATGGAAAACAGTATGGAGATTCCTTAAAAAAACAAAAATAGAGTTACCATATGATCTAGCAATCCCACTCCTGGGCAGAGATCCAGAAAAGATAAAAACTCTAATTTGAAAAGATACATGCAAACCAGTGTTCACATCCAGAATCTTCTGATAATATCTGGGAAGCTGGAAAAAGTAGTTTTTAGAAACTGGATGCATTGCTGCCTTGCATAAAATCTGGGTTCTGTTCATGAGAAAGGAGAGCTGTGCTGGCCACAAGAACATAATTCATATTATGATTGGGACCTTTGTTTTGTTTTTTTTTTCGTAGCTGGCTCACCCTAGAAGCCCAACTCAAACTCTGCCACTTTCTAGAAGCAGCTTTGATGAACAAAACTGATGCCACCTCTGCCTGACTCCATGTGACGGTGCATAAAATATACAGATAAAATTACCCCTTCCTTTTTTTAATGTAATATGTATAAATAATTATATTAATATATAATTCATTTGAAAAATTAAAATATGTATGGAGCCTATACATACTGTAGCATAAAGCAGATATTAGGATATTTTCTATTTTACATGATCAATAACAGAACAGATGGGAAAATGCAATCCCCAAAGTGATGTTTATCCTGGAATTGCCCAATTTAGGTTGGGGAGGTTATTTGAGTTTAACTAGATAACTCTAATTTGTACTCTCTAGGTGTCGTTATGACATTAAGAAAATAACCTGGTGCCTATTCATCTTGGGTGTTCTCAGGTGATTGAAAAGCAAAGTATTTCAGCCTGTAAAGCTCATGCACTCATTAAGTGCTATAAACTTAACCAAAAAGAAAAAGGCCCTCTAGATTTTATTTCTGCCCCCTATAAGCAGTTAAGATAGGGAACCAAAAGGATGTGAAGCAAAAAGTCCAATGTGACCTTAAAAATTAGAATATCATTTCTAGCCTCTTAGGTAGATAGTTATATCTGGCTTATATCTGCTATCCACATTCATGTGGCTAAATATAAATTTCATGAAGACCTCAACATGAGCCTTGTATTTTCCACAGTGCCCCACCAAGGATTCTTTCAAGTCCACAGCAGGTTTGCTGTGAGATCTGATTCCCTGTCTTCAACTACCTGTCGATTCAATAACAGTTGATTCAACAATCATGCACACCTCACTGGATTTTGTTTTTTCCTGACAGTACAAGGTGGACAGATTTAGCATATATAAATACATGAAACCCCATTAAGTTTGAATTTCAGATAAATAACAAATAACTTTTGAGTATAAATATGTCCTATTAAATAATGAATAATTTTTTTAAAGTATAAATATGTCCCAAATATTGCATGGGACATATTTATACTAAAAAAATTATTCGTTGTTTATCTGAGATTCAAATATAACTGAACATCCTATATTTTATTTGGCAACCCTATCAATCAATCTCCTACAAAGTGCCAATTTCTGGGAGCCCCTGGTTTGTCAGACACATCTACTTAGCAGTACTCGCTACTGTAGCTTCAGCCAGGACCCCTATCACTAATGTGCTAAATGTCATGGAGGAAGAGGAATTCTCATTAGGGCGAGTGTGACTCTGAAGGCACAGGATTAGCGTTGATGCTGATAACTTCCACTGCAGTTCCAAGAATAAGGATAGCAGCTCCTCATGGAGGGGAAACACGGAGTGTTAGTTTTTCACTGAATTTTCTAGCCCGACAGGAAGCAGCTACATAGATGATATCCCTGAAATGTCCCCTGGTTAGCTTAGGCTAAAAAGATATTTTAGCAATTTCCCCAAAATGCCTGTATTTCCTCAGATAAATATAGCTTTGAGATGCCAAATAGAGTTTTGTGGAAATTCACCAAACCGGAAAGCAGATGTGGCGACAGTGTTTTGTTTTTCTGAGACCCACATTTATATTTACATTTAGGGATGAAAATTAAACAGGTAATGAAGTTAAGAAATATATCTGCTTCTAATAAAAAGTTTTTAAGCCTGCTACTACATTTATATTAAGGGAATGATCACTGAGAATAAAGCAGGTGAGTATTTGTACTCGTAACAATATTTTATGGGACATTTATAATGTTTATAATATTAATAAACCACTGTGTACTGTATCAACTTAATTTAAATGATTTGATCATTCTTGTGAGATAAAGGTTCATTAAAAAAAAACAACTATAGAAATCCTATAGATAAACATTTGTAAAGCTGCTATTACCATTGTACCAGTATTAAAATGTGCTCTATCTTACATCCGTTGCTAATTTTTATGACAGGTTTTACACTGTACCCTTTGAGAATCCTGTAACTGCTATGGCTTCATTAAATTCTTGCTGATCATACGCTTCCAGTGTTTATTTTGAGACTGAATGTCAACCAGAGAATACAAACAACCAGGGTGCATCTGGTTATGTTTTTAAACGAAGAACAGTACAAAACCTTTGTTCTTTCTCTTCTTTAACATTTTTTACTAGAAATATTACACATACAGAAAGTACATAAAACATAAAAATATAAGTTAAAAATTCATAAAACAAACACTCATGTAACCACCAAAAAAGGGACATTTAAGTGTCTAGAAGTCCTTCCTGTTTCCCTCCCTTATCTTAACATCTTTCCTCAAGAAACAACTACTGATCTGCTTGTTTTTTTTTTTTTGCTTTTACCCTCTAAATATGCACCCCTAAATGCTATGGTTTATTTTGCTTGCTTTTGAACTCTATATAAATAGAATCATACATTATATATTCCTTTGTTTTTGGCTTCTTTCAATCTGCATTTTAGATTCAACCATATTATTGTGTAACACTATAGATTATTTTTGATGTATGAATATAGTTATTAGTTGATTCTGTAGTCAGTGGACATTAGGGTTGTTTCTAATTTTGGGCCATTATGACTCATGCATGCCATTTTGAACATTCTTGAACATGTACATTTGTGCAATAGTTACTTTAGTTTGTATATCTGAGTGGAACTGCTAGTTTATAAAGTGTGCCTATTTTCTAGGTACTGTCAAATTGGTTTTCCAAGTGGTTGTACCAATCAATGGTCCCTTCAGCAAAGTATGAGAATTTTTACTCTTGTTTTCTTCTAGAGAGTCTTTTCAATTTCATTTTTCAACATTTCTTTTACTTGGGAAATCTACAAATGGATGTGGTTAATATACACTATTTTTCCTGGACTTGTAAGTCAAAGACTTGTTAAAATTATAGCAGCAAAGTCACATACTAAACATAGCAAATAATCTACATGATGAGGATCACAATACAATTTATGCAGATAAACGTGTGCAATTTCTTATTTTAGTTGGCTCTTAGAAGAGGGAGAGAATCTGGACATATAGAAGTAGAGAAGGGAACAAGTAAAAACCAAATAGACAGACAAAATTTTTAAAAATACATTTGAAAGCCCGAAGCTCTACTCCCTTCTAAATTCTTGTTAGTAAATAACTCTGAGAAGAATTTATGGGAGCCCAATATAACTTAATATATTAAAAACACCATCACCAGGACTTAGGGCCCCTCCCTTCCTTTGAGGATTAAATGATAATTCTTCCCCCCAACCCCCAGATTTCTTGAGATATAATTGACATATAACATTGTATTTGTTTAAGGTGTTCAACATAATGGTTTGATATATGTATTTATTGCAAATTGATTTCCACAATAAATGTAGTTATCATCAGTCACCTCATATAGTTACAATTTTTTTCTTGTGATGAGAGCTTTTAAGATGTATCTCTAGGGCTTCCCTGGTGGTGCAGTAGTTAAGTATCTGCCTGCCAATGCAGGGGACACAGATTCGAGCCCTGGTCCAGGAAGATCCCACATGCCACAGAGCAACTAAGCCCATGCACCACAATTACTGAGCCTGTGCTCTAGAGCCCGTGAGCCACAACTACGGAAATCCATGTGCCAAGAGCCCGTGCTCTGCAACAAGAGAAGCCACTGCAATGAGAAGCCTGTGTACCGCAACGAAGAGTAGCCTCCACTCTCTGCAACTAGAGAAAGCCCTTGCAGCAGCAATGAAGACCCAACAGAGCCAATAAATAAATAAATATTTTAAAAAATTAAAAAATATGTATCTCTTAGCAACTTTCAAATATACAATATTGTTAACTATGTATAGTCACCATGAAGTACATTACATCCCCAGAACTTATTTATCTTATAACTGGAAGCAAGTACTTTTTGACCACCTTCATCCATTCCCCTCCTACCCATCATCCACTCCACCACCCCACCCACCTCCTCATCTGACAACCATCAATTTGTTCTTTGTTTCTATGTTAGGGTTGTGTTTTGTTTTTTTCTAGATCCACAAATAAATGAAAGCATGCATAAATGAGATAATTCTTGGTAAGGATTTAGCATAGAGTCATACACAGAATAACTAATCTGTTTGATTTTTATTATTATCATTTTTTGACATCCCAAGTAAGAGCTCATTAACACAAATTAATCCCATTTCTACTTTAAAGCCAGAGTATTTTTTTAAGAACTTTTATTGGGATACAATTGACATACAATAAACTGCATATATTTAAAGTGTACAATTTGATATTTTTTTTCTTATTAGTAATGTATATATGGCAATCCCAATCTCCCAATTCACTCCTCCCCACCCCCCACCCCCCGCCGGTTTTCCCCACTTGGTGTCCATATGTTTGTTCTCTACATCTGGCTCTATTTCTAAAGCCAGAGTATTTTTTAAAAAATAAAAAATCTAACTATTTGAACTTCCAGTCAGCTAAATCAAAATCAAACACTGAATTATGGCTTTCCACATTTCTTCAAGGAAGATTTTTTTTTTAATATTACAAATTGAAGAAAGTGTTCATTATAGAAAAATTAGAAAATAGAGATATGAAAATGAGTATGTCTATCCAAAAACCTGCCTACAGATGTTTATAGGATCTTTATTCATAATTTCCAAAACCTGGAAGTAATTAAGATGTCTTTCATTAGATGAATGGATAAACTGTGATACATCCAGATAGTGGAATATTATTCAGCACTAAAAAGAAATGAGCTAGCAAATCATAAAAGACACGGAAGAAACTTATATGCATATTACTAAGTGAAGGAAGCCAATCTGAAACGGCTATGCACTGTATGTATGAGTCCAACTATATGACATTCTAGAGAAGACAAAACTATGGAGACAGTAAAGAGATCAGTGGTTTGGGGGAAGGGAGGAATGAATAGGATTTTTAGGGCACTGAAACTATTCTATATGACACTTTAATGATGGGTACATTTGTCCAAACCCAGAATGCATGACACCAAGAATAAACCCTAATGTAAACTATGGATTTGGGAGTGATAATGATGTGTCAAGGTAGGTTCAGAGGGCTTCCCTGGTGGTGCAGTGGTTAAGAATCTGCCTGCTAATGCAGGGGACACAGGTTCGAGCCCTGGGCCAGGAAGATCCCACATGCCGTGGAGCAACTAAAGCTGTGTGCCACAACTACTGAGCGTGAGCTCTAGAGCCCATGAGCCACAACTACTGAGTCCATCTCTGCAACCATTGAAGCACATGCGCCTAGAGCCCCTGCTCCACAACAAGAGAAGCCACTGCAAAAAGAAACCCTCGCACCGCAATGAAGAGTGGCCCCTGCTTGCTGCAACTAGAGAAAGCCCATGCACAACAACAAAGACCCAATGCATCCAAAAATTAAAAATAAATAAATAAACAATAAAATAAATCTTAAAAAAAAAAAGGTAGGTTCAGAGATTGTAACGAATGTACCACTCTGCAGCCTGGTGTTGATAGTAAAGGAAGCTATGCCTGTGTAGAGGCAGATGGTATATGGGAATTCTCTGTACTTTATGCTCAATCTTGCTATGACCCTAAAACTGCTTTAAAAAAGAAATCCATTTTTTTAAAGCAGGGAAAAAAGAGTAAAGAAAAAAAGTAATCAAATTCCAACACGTTTTAAATATTTTGGTATATATTCTTCTGAGCTCGATAATTTCTTTTTTGTATTCCATAAACCTTTCAAAATCACTGCGTCTTTTTCCATTGATGCGAGTCAAGAGAAATCTGTTCACCTTGCTTTGAAAGATGTTTTTAAAGTGGTGATTCTCAAATTATAAAGTGTGTACAAATCATTAGGGTTTAGTTGAAATACATGTTTTGATTAGTAGGTCTTGAGTGGAATCTAAGATTCTGCATTTCTAAGAAGCTCCTTCTTTGGTCTGCAGACTACATCCTGTACAACAAAGTTCTCAAGCTTAAAGGTAAACACTTTTCTACTTTTTTTTTTTATTGGAATATAATTGCTTTACATTCTTGTACCAACTTTTCTACTTTTAAAAGAGTCACTTTACACTCTTCTGTTGTGGAATTTTTGTATTCCTTGAACTGCAAACTAACTGTTTCCAAGATGCTCAGCATTGCTAATTATCAGATAAATGCAAATCAAAACTACAATGAGGTATCATCACACACTGGTCAGAATGGCCATCATCAAAAAGTCTGCAAATAATAAATGCTTCAGAGTATGTGAAGAACAGGAAACACTCCTACACTGTTGGTGCAAATGTAAATTGGTGCAGCCACTATGGAAAATTGTATGGAGGTTCCTTGGAAAACAGTATGGAGCTTCCTCAAAAAACCTAAAAATAGAGTTACCATTTGATCCAATAATCCCACTCCCAGGAACATACCTGGAGAAGATGAAAACTCTAATTTGAAAAGATACAAGTACCCCAATTGCACTATTTACAGCAGCCAAGACATGGAAGCAACCTAAGTGTCCATCAACAGATGAATGGAAAGAAGATATTACTTGGCTATAAAAAAGAATAAAATATTGCCATTTGCAGCAACACGGATGGACTTAGAGATTATCATACTGAGTGAAGTAAGCCAGACAGAGAAAGAAAAATACATTATTTCACTCATACATGGAATCTAAAAAAGAATACAAACGAACTTATTTACAAAACAGAAATAGACTCACAGGCATAGAAAACAAGCTTATGGTTACCAAAGGGGAATGGGGTGGGGGCCGAGGGGATAAATCAGGAGTATGGGATTAACAGATACACACCACTATACATAAAATAGATAAATAACAGTATTTACTGTATAGCACAGAGAGCTACACTCAGTATGTTGTAATAACCTGTAATGGAAAAGGATCAGAAAAAAATTGTATAACTGAATCAATTTGCTATACACCTGAAACTAATGCAACATTGTAAATCAACTATACTTCAATAAAAATCAAATCACTATTGGTAATGAAAAAAAGTTGGAGGTGAGATGAGTGGGTGGGTGAATAGCTGTATGTCATAAAGAAAATATGATGTAGGAAAGGATTAAAAGGTTAAATATGGTGAAGTCAATTAACCTGTTGTAGATGCTCTATAAATATTCAAGAATTAAATCTAGCATAGTGTGACTATAATTCCTTTTCAAAACCACTTACTTCTGCCTTTACCTTGCATGTAATTATTGTCATTTTAGAACTGTCACAAACACAGCTCTCCTCTTCACTAAAATGACTTTGTAACTTACTCATTAAACGTTGTTGTTTATCAAGAAGAACAAACAAAAAATCTTAACTGCTTCTAAATTTCTTTCTGATATTTAATTTCCTACAGTCTCCGCTTAAGAAAAATCTTAAATTAGCTGTGGTGTAGGACTAGGTAAACCCTTGGCCAAAAAAACTAGGACAGGAGAAGAGAGAAGCGGAACCTAAAGCGAGAGGAAAGCAGGAAATGAAAAAGCGGAGGAGGGATTTCAATCTTGGACAAGAGCCGGTTCCGTTTACCGGACGGACCGGAAGAACTCTAGAGTAGTCTCCGCACCATGGCGGGTCCTGTCAGCTTGCGAGAGCTTCTAATGGGCGCTTCAGCCTGGACAGGCTCTGAAAGTCCCGAGGGGTCCCCTACAGAGGGTGGTGGGAGCGCTGCTGGCGGAGCGGAGCCTCCCTGGCGGGAGGATGAGATTTGCGTGGTGGGAATCTTCGGCAAGACGGCTCTGCGCCTGAATTCCGAGAAGTTTTCACTTGTGAACACGGTGTGCGACCGACAGGTCTTTCCCCTTTTTCGCCACCAAGATCCTGGAGACTCGGGGGCTGGAATCAGGACCGAGGCTGGGGCCGTCGGGGAGGATGGTGGGGCTGGGGACCCTGGGGCCGGGGCCGGGGCCGGGGATCCAGTCCGGGGAGGCGTAGCTGCCGCGGAAGGGAACCGAACTGAGCCAGGTTCCCAGGACTATAGCCTTCTGCAAGCCTATTACAACCAGGAAAGCAAAGTTCTTTATCTTCTCCTCACTTCCATCTGTGACAATTCCCAGCTTCTGCGGGCTTGTCGGGCCCTTCAGAGTGGGGAAGCTGGAGGTGGCCTTTCTTTACCTCATGCAGAAGCGCACGAGTTCTGGAAGCATCAAGAGAAACTGCAGTGCCTCAGTCTCCTTTACCTTTTCTCTGTTTGTCACATCCTGCTTCTGGTCCATCCCACTTGTTCCTTTGACATCACTTATGATCGAGTATTCAGAGCCCTGGATGGACTGAGACAGAAAGTACTGCCCCTCCTCAAAACAGCCATTAAGGATTGTCCGGTTGGCAAAGACTGGAAGCTAAACTGCAGACCTTGCCCACCTCGACTCCTTTTCCTCTTTCAACTCAATGGGGCACTCAAGGTGGAACCGCCTCGGAACCAAGACCCAGCTCATCCAGACAAACCCAAGAAGCATTCTCCCAAAAGGAGACTGCAGCATGCCCTGGAAGACCAGATCTATAGAATCTTCCGGAAGAGTCGTGTCTTGACTAATCAGAGTATCAACTGCCTCTTTACTGTGCCTGCCAATCAAGCTTTTGTGTACATAGTTCCTGGGAGCCAGGAGGAGGACCCAGTAGGCATGTTGCTGGACCAACTTAGGAGTCATTGTACTGTGAAAGACCCTGAATCTTTGCTGGTGGTCCCTGCACCCCTTTCTGGGTCCAGGCGATACCAGGTGATGAGGCAGCACAGCCGACAACAGCTTTCTTTCCACACTGACACCAGCAGTTCCAGTTCTTCGGCACAGCTAGTGGATTTCACTCTCCGGGAATTCCTATGGCAGCATGTAGAGCTAGTACTAAGCAAGAAAGGTTTTGATGACAGTGTGGGCAGGAACCCGCAGCCTTCCCATTTTGAACTTCCTACTTATCAGAAGTGGATCTCAGCAGCTTCAAAACTGTATGAAGTAGCTATCGATGGGAAAGAGGAGGACCCAGGATCTCCCACCGGGGAGCTAACATCTAAGATTTTAAGCAGTATTAAAGTCTTGGAAGGGTTTTTGGATATTGACACAAAGTTCTCAGAGAACCGATGCCAAAAAGCATTACCCATGGCCCATAGTGCCTACCAGTCAAATTTGCCTCATAATTACACGATGACTGTCCATAAGAATCAGCTTGCCCAGGCTCTTCGAGTGTACAGTCAACATGCTAGGGGCCCAGCCTTTCATAAATATGCCATGCAATTACACGAGGACTGCTACAAGTTTTGGAGCAATGGCCATCAGCTCTGTGAGGAGAGGAGTTTAACTGATCAACACTGTGTACATAAATTTCACTCCTTACCTAAATCAGGTAGCTAAAATTTTCTCAGCATTTTGAACTCAAAACTTTGAGCTGTGTTTTTATTCTTGTTTTAAGAGAATTTGTTCACAATGTATTGACATTTTAAAAAGAGAGCCCTACAGAAATTTAGGTACATCAGATTTAAGTTTTCTCTCCTGCTCTAAAAAGAAAAATGACTTCAGGAGCTATGACTCCTAATTTTACGTTCTTGTATTTAAAGAGTGAACCCTAGGGGATTAGTAGATGAGAACTATTAAATAATACAAAGTTTCAGGGATTTCATATTAACATTTTTACCTTGGAGCTTTTGTTTAACTGAAATGAATATATTGAAATGTATGGTCACTGTGATGATGATAAAATTTACTTGGAAACCCTTAAAGTTTAGATTAAAAATATGTATTATTTCATGTATTTTTACTTGCTTCTGTTAGGTGTGTTTAGTCAAGATTTTGTGTTTTTGGTGTTTTGGGATTTTTTCCCTTATCATTTCCAAAGAACTGTTTGGAGAAATTTGGGGGTTAAGATGCAATTGAATGCAAAGTAAATTTAGGTCGCATTGTATGTAAAATTAATAATGACTTACATTTTCCAGGAGAAAAACCAGAGGCTGATAGAAACCCTCCTGTGCTATATCACAATAGCCGAGCTCGATCCACTGGTGCCTGTAACTGTGGAAGGAAACAGGCACCTCGAGATGATCCCTTTGATATCAAGGCAGCTAACTATGACTTTTATCAGGTAGACTCTACATTTTTTTCTTCCTCATCTCTCTCTCCCCTCTCTTTTTTGGCTAACTACCATCTGAGTAAAAATATATTTTTCAGAAGCAAAATATCTAGATAAGTAAATGTGACTTGCAGTGTTATATGTAACAAGGGAAATTTCTTCATATATACTTATTTGCTTACCCATTAACTGTTGATCTTGCTTTTTAGTGTGAAGAATGCATTGTTTTTAATGAAAGGTTCACAGGATTTGTTTGGTTTTTCCCCTTCCTCCATAGCTTCTGGAAGAAAAATGTTGTGGAAAATTGGATCACATCAATTTCCCAGTATTTGAACCAAGTACTCCAGATCCTGCTCCTGCCAAAAACGAATCATCTCCTGCCCCTCCAGATGCAGATGCTGATAAACTTAAAGAAAAAGAACCTCAAACCCAAGGAGAGAGCACAAGCCTGAGTTTAGCTTTAAGTTTAGGCCAATCCACAGATAGTTTAGGTACCTATCCAGCTGATCCACAAGCGGGAGGAGATAATCCAGAAGTTCATGGTCAAGGAGAAGTAAAAACTGAAAAGAGACCAAACTTGGTTGATCGACAGGCATCCACAGTTGAATATCTCCCAGGCATGCTACATTCAAATTGCCCCAAAGGTCTCCTACCCAAGTTCTCCAGCTGGTCTTTGGTGAAACTAGGCCCTGCAAAGTCTTATAACTTTCATACTGGTTTGGACCAACAGGGCTTCATTCCAGGAACAAACTATCTTATGCCTTGGGACATTGTCATCAGGACTAGAGCTGAAGATGAAGGAGACTTAGACACAAATTCTTGGCCTGCTCCAAATAAAGCGATTCCTGGAAAGAGAAGTGCAGTGGTAATGGGAAGAGGGAGACGGCGAGATGACATAGCACGAGCATTTGTGGGCTTTGAATATGAAGACTCTCGAGGTCGAAGATTTATGTGCTCAGGACCTGACAAAGTAATGAAAGTAATGGGAAGTGGGCCCAAGGAATCAGCTTTAAAAGCCCTGAATAGCGATATGCCCTTATACATTCTGTCGTCATCTCAGGGTAGAGGGCTAAAACCACACTATGCTCAACTTATGAGGCTTTTTGTTGTGGTTCCGGATGCTCCTTTGCAGATAATACTGATGCCTCAGGTAAGAAATATAACCCTTTTTGTCCTCAGACAAACAAAAATTGCTGATGCTTGTTTCGATTGTATGAAAAAAGTATAGGGTATCAAACTAATTAAACAGGTCTTAATTTCAAATACCTCTTATACCCAATATTGTTTCTTGAAAAATAAATTGAAGGTGTGTTAATCCGTTCACACTATCAATTCACATCATTTGATTAGAGGCAGAACTCAAAGTTAAAAATCTGTAGAAAAGCAAGATAATATTTGAGATTATTTAATGTAATATCAGTTAAGATTGGAGTTAAGGGTATAAACATCACCTGCTTAATCTTATGTGCCTTTTGAACCTATCCTTTGTTTAGGCACTTATCTTTCAGGTGTTTCTTATTGAAACGTGTTAAAATAATCACATAACCTGTGTTTTTCAGGTTCAGCCAGGCCCACCGCCATGTCCAGTATTCTACCCAGAAAAACAAGAAATCACTCTCCCACCTGATGGCCTCTGGGTTTTGAGATTTCCTTATGCCTACGTGACTGAGAGAGGACCTTGTTTCCCTCCGAAGGAAAATGTGCAGTTGATGAGTTACAAGGTGCTCCGTGGGGTTCTTAAAGCAGTAACACAATAAGTGTTTTCCAGCCAGTGCAGTCCTAAAACTGGAGCTGAGTTTTGGTTTTGGTGTGTATGGGGTGTTTTTTGGTATGTGATACTGTTTCCTTGAACCCAAATTGTGTTTTGGTTATAGGAGTTCAGTATTCGGACAATAATTTTTCCACGATTTCATGATGTTGTTGATATTTATTATAAATGGGGGTACAACTTCCTAATAAACATTGTTTATTCTAGAAAAGGACATAAAATACATGGTTGATACCTCGATTTTCTCTTGTTTCTGTTTCACTGTCCATAATAAAACATATTTCTATTGTAATTGAATGTTGCATTATCATGTTGAGCCAAAGCTTTGTTTTTGCAAAAATGGTGTTTTAGCTGGGATTTTCCTTAAAAAGCTGCACCTGAAATTATCTTTAAAACAAGATGATCCAAAAAAAAAATAAACAAAATGATCCAGTAGATTATCTGGTAATTGTATGAGGACTTAATTGCAAAAAAAAATGCCCTAATGTTTGGCTCACAGTTCTGGTACCTGAGTTACATTGTTTTATTCTCACCATTTTATTCTTGGACTGATGAGATACCATATTTTAAATGAATGCTCTCTGAACTAAAACTTATTTATCCAGAATGTTAGTACACAATTTATTCTTTGAAAATTGCTATACTGTGAAACAGTTTGCTTAGTGATCAAAATTTTTTCAATTCATATCAGTGCTAACTTTCACCAGCATCAGCATGATGACACTAATGTATCACTAATTAGCTAAGTGTGCCAGATAAGTTAATATGCCAGTTCTAGTGTAATTGATTATATTTTCCTGGACACATTCGTTTTGAAATGCTGAGCAAATAGAATTGGAGATTTTAGTTGCAGTATATGAGGGTGAGTCAAAAATTATCTGCACTCCGGTTATATTAAAACTTTTGTAAATTCTACAGCCAGAGTGTGGATAATTTCTGACTCACCCTCATATATGAAATGTAGCATTTGTTTAACACATCTTGCTACCACCTTAAAATAGTTACTTAGGTTTTGACTTTAAAATCTATAGAGAGAAACACATAACTAGCAGCCAATTTAAAACTGATTTAATTAGATGTATTTTTATGCCTATGTTACTGTAGTTTAATTAGGAGGAGAATCTGAGCCAATGTGAACATTAGTCTATATTCTTTCATCCCATCCTTATTTTTCATCCTTTTCCTTTACATCTTTCATTCCTTTTATATCCGTTTTTAAAATCACAGTTACTTTTGTATTAAGCATAGTCCTTTGTTGTTCCATTTGGGAAATATAGCTAGATTGCTCTGTAGGACATGTACTAATAGTTGTTTTGTTTTTTAATAGCCTCTAAGACTTGACTAACAGGTTGTGTGAACTTGTAGGCCAAAAGAACTGTAAGAAAGTAGTTTATGAGAACAGATAGGTTTCAGAAGAGCAAACCTGTGTCTTTTTTGCTTTATTTCTTTTTTGATGTCATTCTACATGGAACAACTTTACATTATTGCTTAAATTAGTAAGTGATTGATTTGGTTATAGAAGCCACCCTAATTTGAATTTCTATAGCATTTTTAAACACCAAACTTTTTTTTTTTTAAAGTATTTACAATGTTGTGTTAGTTTCTGGTGTACAGCAAAGTATTTCAGTTATACACACACATATATATACATATTCTTTTTCACATTCTTTTCCATTATGGTTTATTACAGGATATTGAATATAGTTCCCGGTGCTATACAGTAGGACCTTGTTTATCTTTTTTTTTTTTTCACCCGCACCTTGTGGCTTGTGGGATCTTAATTAGTTCCCCGACCAGGAATTGAACCTGGGCCACAGCACTGAAAGCACAGAGTCCTAACCACTGGACCACTAGGGAAGTCCCTATCATTTTATATAGAGTAGTTTGTATCTGCTAATCCCCAATTCCTAATTTATTCCTCCCCCACTCCCTCCCTTTTGTTAACCATAAGTTTGTTTTCTATGTCTGTGAGTCTGTTTCTGTTTTGTAAATAAGTTCATTTGTGTCATATTTTAGATTCCACATGTAAGATATCGTATGGTATTTGTCTTTCTCCTTCTGACTGACTTCACTTAGTAAATACAAAACTTTTATGCTATTTGTACTTATAACTTGCTTAAGAGACAGTTGGCAGCACTTCTTCATGCTTGTTTTTATCCATAAATAGGTTTACAGGGTGTTATATTAGAGAAATGTGGACTATGCAATCTGTATTGCTTACTACCTTTTTCTTTAGTCATACAAACCTTATTTCAGCAAACTTCAAACGTGATGGCTTTATTAAAGAAATTATATTTCTTCTGGAGCAGCATTTGCATTGTCCTTTGCTTAGTAGATTTTTTTTTTTTTGAGATATAAGCAGATGTTTCAAATTGATTCTTTTTTAAGAATCAGGACAGAAGGGCATCCTTTGGCCTATTGTTAAGTCTTTTGATGTATCCGTGAAAAGTTGTATAGAATTAAAATACTTAGGAAGTAAATCATATTTTGTTTGAGTGCTTACTCTTTACAGAACTACTATGATAAACCTTATAAAGTAAATTACATTAATCTAATTTTTCTAATAGTTTCACATGTTGGTTTACTTAAAGTTAAGTTTCCCCCCGCACCACTTAAACAGTGAATCTGTTTCTTAGTTTAAACAATTAAATTAAAAATTAAAAAGACTTTAAAGGAACAGGAAAAAAATTAGAAAAATGGAACTAGAGAAACCTGATTCATAAAAATAACAATAGCTACTGTGTACTGAATGGCACACAGTAATAATAGCTATTTCATGAATATCCACTTGCTGGGTACTTTAGTAAGCATTTTGCATACATTGCCTCTAATCCTCAAAGCATTGCAAGATGGATATCATCCATATTATCAGGAAAGTAAAGGTTGAAGTGATTAAATAATTTGTTCCAGGTCACATATAGCTAGCGAGTAGCAAAGTCAGAATTTTTTTTAAGCTCTTTATTGGAATATAATTGCTTTATACTGTTGTGCCAGTTTTTGCTGTACACCAAAGTGAATCAGCCATATTTATACATATATCCCCATATCCCCTCCCTCCCTCACTATCCCAGCCCTCTTAAGTCATCACCCATCAGTGAGTTAATCTCCCTGTGTTATGCAGCAGCTTCCCACTAGCTATCTATTTTACATTTGGTGGTGTATATATGTCAGTGCTACTCTCTCACTTTGTCCCAGCTTCGCCTTTGCCACCCCCCATCCCCTGCCGTGTCCTCAAGTCTGTTCTCTACGTGCAAAGTCAGAATTTAAATTAAGGACTTTGATTTCAAAGCTGCACTTTTCCTATGTTCTGCCTTTTTAGAAAATATAATGATAAAAACTGCATGTCAGTTTCTCTAACTGTGTTTTTTAAAATTAATTAATTAATTTGGCTGCGTTGGGTCTTTGTTGCTGTGCACGGGCTTTCTATAGTTGCTCTGCAGCATGTGGTATCTTCCTGGCCTAGGGACTGAACCTGTGTCTCCTGCATTGGCAACGAATTCTTAACCACTATGCCACCAGAGAAGTCCTTAATTTCTTTTAAGAGTGTAAATCTTTTTTTTTTAAGATTGATTTGTTAATTTATTTATTTATGGCTGCCTTGGGTCTTCATTGCTGCGCACAGGCTTTCTTTTGTTGTGGTGCTGGGGCTACTCTTCATTGCAGTGCATGAGCTCCTCATTGCGGTGGCTTCTCCTGTTGCAGAGCACAGGTTCTAGGCACCCGGGCGTCAGTAGTTGCGGTGCGTGGGCTCAGTAGTTGTGGCAGGCAGGCTCTAGAGTGCAGGCTCAGTAGTTGTGGTGCTCTGTGACATGTGAGATCTACCCAGACTAGGCACCAAACCTGTGTCCACTCATCGGCAGGTGGATTCTTAACCACTGCACCACTAGGGAAGTCCAAGAGTATAAATCTTGATTCTCTCTAAAACTGTATTGAAATTTATATTCTTATATCCTCTCCTGTTCCATATTTTCTTCTGTATAAAATAGTGTTATAGTAGATTGAAGCCAAAAAGAGTTGACTCCACCACTTAAGAAACCTGATAGTCTACTTAATCTTTGAGTGTTATTTTCTCTAGAATGGTAATAATTATTATTTATCACAAAGGGTGGTTATGAGGATTGAAGGAGTATATATAAAGCACCTAATAGAGAAATTCTTGATAATAATTATAATTTATCTTAAATTTACTTTTTAAAGGTATCCCATGATTCTAATAGTTTGGGAGTCTTGGTTAGTTTTAGTCCTACATTTTATAATCAGGTAAACAGTGCCTAGTACATGTACCTGTGGTAAGTACCATGACTTATAGCAGTTTTGTAGACTTGACTTGCACCTTTTCTCTTGTACCTTTCTGTGTCTTTTAAAAATTGGGTTTAGTTTTTGTTAGTCTGTTTATGCTTTATATAAAGCAGTCTCTCAAATCCCTTGGCCATTTAATTGCCCCTTGTCTGTTCTATCTCCCACAACTTTGTGTCTGTCCTAAGATGTAGCAAATAGAACTGCACTCAGGTTTTGGAACACTGCTTAATTTTGCACAAATGCCAGCTAATAGTTTGTTTAATTTTTAGTACTCTTAATAATGTTTGTTGGCCTGAGTTGGCACAGCAGCTCATTGGGTTGGTGTCTTGAGATAATTTACTACATCTCCTAACATTGGAGCCCATCTAAAGCTTAAGTGTGTTGTTGATTTGTAAAGTGGAGGTAATAACTCTTTTATCTACCTTAAAGGATTCCTGTGGTTCAAACACTTAAAGAATTCATTAATTGAAATCCTTTACAAACTCTAAACTGTTTTATAAATATAAGGGATTGTTATTATTCCCTGTTTGTAGCTGATAGCTTTGATCCAATCATCTTTTAAATACAATTTAAGTATTTTTCCAAAACCTTTCCATACTGAGAATAATCCTGCCCGTAGGTATAGCAATGGTACAGTTTGACTAGGTATAAGAAAAATTTCTAAAGTGTAAATTATATCCTGTGGTTCTTCTTTATTCCAGACACTTTTAGAAGACTATATGACCACAGTTGCTTATTACTTCCTTTCTCCTACAAAGTTATGTGTACTTGGGTATCGAGTGACTTTTAAAAAAAAAATTTTATTTACTTATTTGGCTGCACTGGGTCTTAGTTGCAGTACATGGGATCTTTGTTGTGGCATGCGGGATCTTTAGTTGGGGCATGTGGGATCTAGTTTCCTGACCAGGGATGGAACCCAGGCCTCCTGAATTAGGAGCCACTGGACCATTAGGGAAGTCCTGAGTATGGAGTGAATTTTATCTTTTATTTTATCCTGGCTATTTTCTAAATATAAAAGCAAGACTCTCTAGTTTATAATCCCATTTAAAACAATTTTTGTTTTTGAACATACCTTTGTTATTTTCGTAAAACAAATATGTAGTTGTTGTACCTGTTATTATTTAACAATTTTTAAAGGAAATATTTATTTATTTATTTGGTCGTGCCAGGTCTTAGTTGCAGCAGGCAGGCTTGTTAATTGCAGCTCCAGGTTTCCTTAGTTGCAGCTCCAGGGATCCTTAGTTGTGGCACATGGGTTCCTTACTTGTGGCATGCGATCTCTTAGTTGCAGCAGGCATGTGGAATCTAATTCTCTGACAGGGATTGAACCCAGACCCCCTGCATTGGGAGCGCTCAGTCTTATCCACTGCTCCCCCAGGGCCACTGCACCACAGGGAAGTCCCAACAATTTTTTTAAAACAAAGATAAGTTTACCTGCAGTTCCACTGCTTTGCTAGTGCTCTGGTAACCACTGTCAGCATTTTAGTGAATGTCCTTCTAAATATCTCATGCATACAGGCACATGTGGATATGTGTTCAGTTTTACGTAATTGCAATCACAGAATACAGCTTGTTCTGTAATCTACTCTTTTTCACTCTACAGTATGTGGTAAACATTTTTCCTCTCAGTGGCTGCATTATTTTCCTTCATCATGACTTATATAATCTGTCCTTTATTGTTTGATATTTAGGTTCTTTTAAATTTAGGACTTCTATGAACGATGGAATACCATGGTGCATATATCTTTTATTCATACTTGTGAAATTTTCTTTGCAGAATAAACTCTTAGGCCTGGGATTGATGGGTCAAGGGATATACACATTTTACATTTTGATATATATTGCTAAATTGACCTGAAGGAAATTGAACCATGCTCTAACCTAGTATCAGATTCTCATTGTTAGAGTTGAGAATCCTAATGGCAGTGTGCCAATCTGTTAGTATCACACTTTAATTTATGGGTTCCTTTAGAACTCTTGGGTAAATGTCTTCTGGTCCCAATGATATATGTTCCTATTCAATTGCATTTGCTATCTAGAACCCTAATAATTTGGGCAATACAATTGTAGATGGGCTTGAAATGACAAGTTAAGGACTCATTTGACTAGCATGAATATTCTTTTCACTATACTACAACCTGAATCTGCTACCTCTGATATGCTTCAAAGGACACTTTTTTTTTTTATAAATTTATTTATTTATTTATTTTATTGGCTGTGTTGGGTCTTCGTTGCTGCACACGGGCTTTCTCTAGTTGTGGCAAGTGGGGGCTACTCTTCGTTGTGGTGCTTGGGCTTCTCATTGCGGTGGCCTTTCTTGTTGCAGAGCACGGGCTCTAGGCACATGGGCTTCAGCAGTTGTGGCACATGGGCTCAATAGCTGTGGCTCACGGGCTTAGTTGCTCCACGGCATGTGGTATCTTCCTGGCACAGGGCTCAAACCCGTGTCCCCTGCAGTGGCAGGCAGATTCTTACCCACTGCGCCACCTAGAAAGTCCCAAAGGACACTTTTTAGGTGGGTATTTCCTTAAAACTATCTTCTATAAAGAGCAAGACTATTTTTCAGAAGATCAATACTATCTTCTCCAACCCCTGAACTGAGTTAAGATTGGTGACCTTGTTGTTATATCAGCCACTAGCTGTATAGTCTTGGGCAAACTACTTAACCTCTCCAGATATCAGTTGTCTCTTCTCAATGAAACAGGCCAGTGATTTCTTTCTTCTTCTTCTTTTTTGTTTTGTTTAAGTTTTTATTTTTCTTTATTTTTAAAATGTTTTTGGCCATTCCGAGCAGCATGTGGGATCTTAGTTTTCCAATAAGGGATCGAATCCATGACCCCTGCAGTGGAAGCATGGAGTCTTAACCACTGGACTGTCAAGGAAGTCCCAGACCAGTGATTTCTGATACTCTTTTCTTTTCTTTTTCTTTTTTTTTTGTTGACATACAATAAAGTGAATATATTTAAAGTGTACAATTTGATATTTTTATTAGTAATGTATATATGGCAATCCCAATCTCCCAATTCATCCCACCTCAACCCCACCACCCGATACTCTTTCTTTTTCAACATTTTCCCCCTCTGATAATTGATTGCTTGTGCTAACTTCCTTTCTTGGCTTAAATAATGTCTTATTAACTTTGGAGCCTCTTGTAAATTTCCCTCAAAATATGGCCTTCATTTTGGAAGACATCTCTCATCATGTTTGCTTCTCTATAGGGTTGACCAAAAAGTTCGTTGGGGTTTTTCTGTAAGATGTTCTGGAAAAACCCAAATGACCTTTTTGGCCAACCCAATACTATTATTCCTCACCTGTTCTTTCATTAGTGTTAATTTTCTTGGGCCTTCACTAAAGCATATGTGCCCCTGCTTGGTTACTTATTTTGAATAACCCTGTATACTTTCCCCAAATTTGTTGCCAAATTCTAACCACTAGGAAACCAGGGGACTCCCTAGGATACTTTTATTGCTTTCATTTTACTTCCTTAGATCCTCAAAACACTGCTCTGAGGTTAGATACTAGTATCCCCCATCTTCCAGATGTGAAACTGAGGCTTAAACTAAGTGATATGCCCTGAATCTCTCAGTTTGAAAGTGGCATAGCTATATCTATGGATTCTAGGGACTTCTCTGGTGGTCCAGTGGTTAAGACTGTGCTTCCAGTGCAGGGGGTATGGGTTTTATCCCTGGTGGAGGAACGAAGGTCCCATGCTGCACGGTGTGGCCAATAAATAAATAAAACCATAAATCTAGGGATTCTAAGTTCAAAGTTCTATCTGCTAAGCCACTGGTGCCTCTATAGCAGAAGGCTAAATGTTCTTAGTTACATTTTTTTTTGCTGTTAATATTTACCATATACATATGTCTATACTAATCATAAAGTCATCAAATTTGAAGAAAAATTGCTGTCAAGTGAGATTTTGGGAAAGGGAAACAGAACCATGAGCACAGCTAATCTATGCAATATAATTTGACAGCCCTAAACAGATACTTTCCTTAATTCCCAACAAGGCATTATTTTTCAACTTGTGAGTTTCCTTAAAATGTTTTTAATTTTAAGTTTGATTGTATTTGGAAATTTTTATACTTAATTCTCTTTCTTCTACAAAAGCTTTATCATTTCTTTGGGTATATTGGTGTTAGACCAAGAAATAAGACTACTATGATGGTAAACATGCAAAAGTCTTTTCCTGCTTTTTAAAATCTAATGAACGCCCTTGTTTTCAAGAATCCTCTAAATTTTATTTACTTTTCTTAAAGGAAGTTGGAATCTTTGGGAAGTCACTATTAACAGAATGTGTGAGTTGGAGATTATCATTTAGTAAAAAATTCCTCATTTTACAGATAAGGAAACAGAAGAGAAATTTGCTTAAGCCTGGAGTCAAGAGTCACATGATTTTAAATAATCACTCTGCATTCTACTGCTGTGGGAGACCAGTTCTTCTGGCCAAATTTTCTCCCTCAGCCCTAGGTTAATTCTTTTGCACTTAAATGTGGCTCCTAGACTTATGGTAGTTTGGAATGTGTGGGATGAAAGGAAATTTAGTTTCCAGTCTTCCCAAAACTTTTAAGTGATAACCTATAACCTTGTCAACGTTTCATTATTTTAAACGGACTTATAATTCAACGAACATTTGACTGCCTGTCGTGTACAAGGCATGAGGTTTGCATTTTCACAATCAAATGCCAGAGGAGAGGAGCCATCTCTCAGATACTTGACTGATAAACTAGTACCTTTTTTGGTATGTGTGCCACAAGGGAAAGTTCCCTCTTGGGTAAACAAATGGGTGTATTTATTATCTGTTTTAGTAAGCCTCAACACCTCCATCCGTAAGAGTTCTTTGCATTTCCTTGGGCTAAAGACGGCGCCCTGGAATCATCCCTTTTCGATGTGGACTTTCTCATCATGTCAGGCCTTCCTGAAGGCTCTCCTTGAATAGCCTTTTCTGTCGGAGTGATGACGAAAGCACTGGCGGGTTTCCAAGCACTCGCTTCAGTTTGCATTGACAGTCGGCCCACAAAGCTGGGTGACCACAGTCAGCTCCGGGACCTCCGCCGGCTCCTGCACCTCCGCCGGCTCCTGCCCCGCAGCCCGAGCGCGCCTGCGTGCCGGAGCCCCTTTGTTGCTCCGCCGCCGGAGTCTGGCTGCGCCTGCGTGGTGGGCGGGCGCCGACAAGTGCGCTGCGCCGCGGGCACCGGCCGGGGGCGAGCAGACTTAGAGCCGCCGCCGCAGCCGTTGCGACCGTCTCAGGGGAGTTCAGAGGGCCGGGCGGCGGGAGACTTCCCACAAGGTGGCTGAGATGTCGTCCACTGCGGCTTTTTATCTTCTTTCCACCGTGGGAGGGTACTTGGTGACTTCCTTCTTGTTGCTCAAATACCCGACCTTGCTGCACCAGAGAAAGAAGCAACGATTCCTCAGTAAACACATCTCTCACCGCGGAGGTGAGAGGGGTCCAGGTGGCGGAGGTGGGGGCGGCTTTTTTTTTTTTTTTCCCACCACGACTAGAGCTGAGGGTCCTCCGCAGAAGGCAGGCGGGTGGAAATACGTGAGAGTTTGAGGAAGGATGGGCGTGTGTGAATACGGGGCTCCCCTGGAGATGAAGGCAATGTGAAGGGGAGGTCGCCTGGAGGAAGGAGAGGGGTCTTGAGACAGACCCAAGGTGGGGATCTCTGGAATGCAGCGATGTCAGGGGTTCTCGGAAGGAGGAAGGAGCAGGGTGAGAGTGAAGGGTAGATGGAGGTTTCTCGGCGGACGGAAGGATGATCGCGAGGTCCCTTCCTAGCAGCGAGGCACAAGTGGGGAGCACCGGGCCGAGCCGAGGGTACCCCGCCGGGGGAACTGGGAACAGACTTGTTCCGAGACAGCCAGTGGCTGAGCTTGTGGGAAGATGGGGCGAACTGCTTCCAGGGCTGAGGAACTGCGTGAACCTGGAGCGTGGTGCAGCCCGGGCATCTGCAGTCCCTGGGGGCCGGTTCCAATTCATTCCTCCATCCCCTCATTCTGAGCATGATAATTGAAAAGAGGAGGAAACCGAGTCCCTGAGCCGGGGACCCTTCCCAAGGTGACGATTATAGCTTGGGCTGGAGTGGGAGAGAAACTGGAGCGTCCTGGTTCCCAAGGCTGCAAACCTCGCAGCTGGCTTTTTCTTTGTTTTTTCTTTTTTTCAACCCCACCTTGCACCCCAGCAGTGACGTGTGGATTTCCAAAAGACAAAAAGATGATTTAGTTTTTGACAGGACCATATTGTTTGAAGAAAACAAAGAAGTTTCTTTTGGAACAGTGTCTTGTCAAAAGGAACCTAGATAGTTCATCCTCTCACTTCCCAGACAGCAGGCCAAACCTTTGCCTCTTCATTATTGTGTAATAATGTCTTTATTTCATTTCAAGCATGATGTATAAGATGTTGTGGGATTGGAGCGTTTCAATCAATTTTAGCTGTTCTTTAGAGATGAATGTTAAACCAAGTTAAAATTGCTTGGAATTTACAGTCTAGTGTTTGAAATGATAAATTCTAGGAGTTTACCGCCTAAAATTTGATTTAATGCCATGACTCCTTTTCTAACAAGAATTGGCTGGGAATAAGGTTCTATTGCCTCTGTAAAATCTGTATAATTTTATCAGTAAAATTTATAGTGCTAAAGAGTGACTTCAGTGGTTATGCTAGTCTCCCATTCATGAAAAGTGTCAAAGGTTTTAAGAGATCTATCACCAGCTAAATGCCATGTTATTTCTTATTTGGTTTGCCTGTATTTTAATAGATACAAAGTTAAACTGTAGGATGACATATGACTACTAATGTGCCTTCAACCACTGGAGCCAAAAAACTTTTAGTGTTTGAGTTGTAGCCATAGAAGTATTTTCAATGGTAGTAGTCCTACTCTGGAGATAGGCAATACCTATCGCAGTTGTATTTACTGATTTAAAAAAAAAACAAAAGTGTGCTTACTAAAAACCCAAACCAAAACAAACCTAGGTCCTTTCTAAAAATTTATAGTACTAAAGAGTGACTTTAAACATCTTCAAACATCTAAACTGTGGGTGATCTAGATTTTATTTTAGAAGAAATAATCTTGTTAACTCTATAGGCTTGAAATAGTCCTAAAACACTGTAGTAAATTCCTGTGTGTTAGTGCTTAACATGCTTTTGTTGAATATGTGTACCAAATAATACAGTTGAATCCAGAGTGATAGAGGATATATTTACTAAAAAACACTTTGTAACCCAAGATACTGAGTTTCTGGAAAATGATAGACTAGGAAGCAGTCAGCTTCTGCTTGCTTTTTGTTTTTGTCTTGGACACTGAAAACAGCAATCAGTATTATCTGCGTGTACTTCTCCGTGCATATCACTAACATTTGGCCTGATTCTCTATCACCCTAACCTGATATTTCATGTAAACCAAGACGTATGATCATTCCAAGATTGAAACATTGATCTTTATATAAAGTATATACACCTGAATTGCTTTAACTTAAAACTCTTAATGTGTACTATATTATGTCTGCTATAAAAGCATTAGCACCTGAATCAGATTCTGGACCTATCACTCATTAGCCTTGGGAGTAAGCCTTAGTTTCCTTGTCTATAAATGGAGACCATTTACCTTGCTTCTCTTTGGGTTGTTATGAGGATTAGGTGTACAGAAAGCACTTTGAACACTGTAAAATTGTTTAGAAATATAAGAATGAATACGGGGGTCACATTCATATTTTGCAATAGAACTTTGAGTTGAGTGAGAAAAAAATGAGATCACTCTATACTTAATGTTTTCAAAGTTTTAATGAACGTGTTTGCCTTTTACTGATTGATTGTCCTTGGAAGTAGAAAATACTCTGTTTTAAAAATTAAATGGTGTAGGCCTGCTTTGTTCTTACCTCATTAAAGCATACATTGTATTACATTATATTGTAGTAGGGCATCTACTTCCCTCATTAGACTATTTATCTGTTTACTTGGCTGTGTTGGGTGTTTGCTGCTGCACACGGACTTTTCTCTCTTTATGGCGAGTGGGGGCAACTCTTCGTTGTGGTGTGCGGGCTCCTCATTGCAGTGGCTTCTCTGGTTGTGGAGCACAGGCTCTAGGTGTGTGGGCTTTAGTAGTTGTGGCAGACAGGCTCAGTAGTTGTGGCACATGGGCTTAGTTGCTCTGCAGCATGTGGGAGCTTCACAGACCAGGGATCGCACCTGTGTCCCCTGCATTGGCTGGCGGATTCTTTATTTTTTTTTCATGTTTATTGGAGTATAGTTGCTTTACAATGTTGTGTTAGTTTCTGCTCTGGCAGGCGGATTCTTAACCACTGCACCACCAGGGAAGCCCCAAGGGCAGATTTTAGATTTTATTAATGCTTGGGTCTCTAGCCTCTGGTGCAGATCCTAACATACACTTAAAATAATAGCTTACTGTCTGCTAGTTATCTACTGTGTGCTAGATACTTTCCGTGTGTTTCCTTATCAATTTGGCCAAAGAACACTTTTTGTAACTACAGTGTATTGATGAAATGCAAATGGGACCAAAGATGTACCCTTTGGATTAAATCGAGAGCAAGCCATACTCTCAAAGGCTATTTTTATTATTTCTCTATGAAATTATGAATTTTATTAATATTTTTACATTTGCATAAGTAACTCATATTCACTGTAGAACATTTGGAAAATATAGAAATGAAAAAAGAAAGAACAGTTCCTCGAATTCACCATCCAGACATAATCTCTGTTAACATTTTGAAGTATGTCCTTTTTTAATATTTATTTTTATTTATTTGGCTGCATCAGGTCTTAGCCACGGTAGGTGGGATCTTGGTTGCCACGTGTGGGATCTAGTTCCCTGACTAGGGGTCAAACCAGGGCCCCCTGCATTGGGAGTGTGAAGTCTAGCCACTGGACCACCAGGGAAGTCCCCTGAAGTATATCCTTTAAGTACATATTTTTCCTGCATTTGGAATCATACTGTATATACACTTATTTCAGATGCTCACTGAGTTAATTAGAGTCAGGATAGCAGGGAAATAACTTTTTCATACTTCCTAACCTATCTCTATGAGCCAATTGAATTAAGCAACAGGCTTTTAAAAAAGAGATCTACTTATTAGGGTTTGGTGGCCAAAGAATTACAAAAAAAAACATCAACTGATAAAGTCCTCACTTCACCTTTTAATCTTTCACCCTTAGTTGCAAGGCAAAGTACTGTCACAATCTGGGCATTTTGCCACAGATTGCTTTCTCAGGTGATAAGTTTGAGGGTAAATATTGTTCACGGACACTGGCTGCTTCTGAGTCCTGAACTTTGTTCAAGGAGGAAATTGAGGCATCAGTTTGAGTCTCAGAGTGTCACTGGAAGTAGTTTTGTTTTGGTTTTGAGCACGTAAAGAGAGGGTAAAAGCAAGGATAAAATATTTGTATTTTCCTGTATTTAAAAAAAATTATACGTATTACAAACTTAGAAGAATTACATATCATTACAGAAAAAGTTGAAAGTATGATAAGATAGATAGCAAAAACCACTTATGGAAAAGAGCACACATGTGGTGGTTAGTTGGTAAATGTTGCTGCTGTATCAATATACACTTTGAATATTGTCCTTCTATGCTATTGATGCGTTTTTTTCCCCCTTACATCTGCAAATATAAATTTCACTAATATTTTCCCCCTTGAAATGTAGAAACAATTCCTCAGTGTTCCAGGGATCCCATATTGAGAAATGCTCCTTTGTATATACCATCTCTAGTCCTTACAAGCTCTTTATGCTCTTATAGAAAT
This sequence comes from Hippopotamus amphibius kiboko, assembly GCF_030028045.1. Lineage (NCBI taxonomy): Eukaryota > Metazoa > Chordata > Mammalia > Artiodactyla > Hippopotamidae > Hippopotamus > Hippopotamus amphibius. Next base: position 25,181,444 of record NC_080202.1, on the reverse strand, counting down.
CATATATGCTCTTATAGAATCATATATAGTTTCCAGGGTGCACTATAAATACTGAGTGAATGAGTGAATTTAGAAATGAAGAAGGAATTTATTTTGCTGCTTGATTTACTGAATAACTCCATTTTAAGTTGAGATAGGATTATGTCTTCAAACATTAAAATGTGTTTTATTTGCACTAAGCTGTCTTTCCCAGTATCAGAAAATATTTAATTTGGAAGTTATTTTGTGGCTGGTGCACATTGTCATATTTGTCACTGGTTTTATAAACACACACACACACACACACAGCATGTATACAGAAGATGTTAATGATAGTGGTGGTTGGATGATAGCTGTAAAATAAGTCTACAGTGTTTATTGAATGTTTATTGGTATATAAAACATTTGGGAGGTAAAAAGGAAACTAAAAAGATATTTCTTTCCTTTACAGTATTTAAATCTAATTAAAGATACAAAAGAGAATGTTTACTTTTCCTAGCCTAACAGAAATTAACCTATCACAAAGCAATTATGAAACACTATATAAGAGAGGAAAAGCTAACATAGAATGAAAAATTGGGAAGTATAACTTTGTATAGTATTGAGAAGTGAAGCTTTTTCAAACAAGTAAACAATGTGAACTGGTAAAGAGGGAGGCAGGAGGACATAAGCAGAGAAATTATGAACAAATTACAGTAGGATAGCATGTAAAATCTATGATACTCATTCTCATCCACAATTCATGGTTAATTACATAAGTAATTAAAAATTAAACTTGTTTACATGTTGAATGGTTATTTGCAAAGCTAGGCATTAAGCTGCTTGTTGAGGGAAAAGAAAAATTAATGGCAGGTGTGCTCTCTGAATGATATGATGGTAGTTGAAAAGAGAAGGAACTCAAACCATTTCATGGGAGAGGAGCTATCACCAAGTAATTCCTTGGAGAGGAATGGCATACTTTTAAATTAGTCCCTTAGTTACTCTCCAGGCTTTCACCATATGAATCTAACAAGTAATTTGTGGGTATTATCATTGTGGGATTTATCTTCGAGCTTTACAAACAGATATAAGAATATGGAAATAAGGACCAATATGAACAGCTTATCTGTAAAACTGAAATAAGAAGATATGTGAATGGCAGCCTAGAAACTGCAGCATAGTTAGTGATAAAAAGGGAGAGATCTGAAGTCACACTGCTACTGCTTATGCTTGAATCAAGTTCCCCTTGTTGACTAGGTGACCTTACCCCCGATTTTTAAAATATTTATTTATTTATTTACTTGGCTGCGTCGGGTCTTAGTTGTGGCATGTGGGACCTTACATTGCGGTGCGTGCAGGCTGTTTGTTGCAGGCTCTCTAGTTGTGGTGTGTGGGCTTCTCTCTAGTTGCGGCATACAGGTTTTCTTTTCTCTAGTTGTAGCATGAAGGCTTCAGGGCCCGTGGGCTCTGTAGTTATGGCACGCAGGCTCTCTAGTTGAGGCACATGAGCTCAGTAGTTGTGTCAAGAGAGCTTAATTGCCCCATGGCATGTGGGATATTAGTTCCCTGACCAGGAATGGAACCTGCATCCATTGCTTTGGAAGGCAGATTCTTTACCACTAGACCACCAGGGAAGTCCCAACCTTACCCAATTTTATTTCTAGAAATGGTAATACTTGCCATGGTTGTGGGTATTTTAATGCAATAATATATAGAGTATTAGCACAGTGTCTAGTTTCTATTAATTATTAATATCTTGACCACCTTTTCAATACTTTATTTTATTTAGTACTGGCTATTAATTTCATAAACTTATAAAGTAGATCAAAGATCTTAAGTAATAACGTTTTCATGCTTAAGCTGTTAGGGTTAAATGAACTCCTTTCCCTCAAACAAAAAGATCAAACAATAAGTATCTTTTATGCTTTTTATTATGGCAAATTTCAAGCATATACAAAAGTAGTAAGAGTCTGTAACCTAGATACAAACAATTATCGACTCATGCCCGATGTTGTTTCATCTGTATCCCTGACCATTCTTCTCACCTGGATTATTTTGAAACAAATATCATATCTTTTCAAACTTAATAAATATTTGTTGAACACTGTTTTGTGGAATATTCCAGCACATGAGTATTACAAAGCTGTTGCTATTGGAATTTGAGACGGTTTACTTTCCCTTCCCAAGTTTGGAACCAACTTAGAAATAAACTGCATGCATCAGAAAGATAGAGGAGGACTTCCTAGGTGGCGCAGTGGTAAAGAATTCGTCTGCCAAGGCGGGAGACATGGGTTCGAGCCCTGCTCTGGGAAGATTCCACATGCCACAGAGTAGCTAAGCCCGTGTGCCATAAAAAAAAAAAAAAAAAGAAAGAAAGAGGAATGGGACTTACCTGGCGGTCCAGTGGTTAAGACTCAGTGCTTCCACTGCAGGGGACACGGGTTCGATCACTGGTCAGGGAACTAAGATCTGGCATGCAGCGCTGAGCAGCAATTTTGTTCCTTCTGAGGGTGGGCTACTCCAAATTAAGGGGACTGTGAAGGGTTGATGGACAGACAGCTCTTTCTACTATGTCACTTTTGCTCCCATGCGGAGGAGTATATGAGGGAGTAAAGACAGGTTAAAAGTGTTCCTTCCATTCTTTTCCCTCCTTGGGGACTAGATTGGAATTTTCCTTTACTAGGTGGAAACAGATAGTTGGGGATAGATGTTCCTCCCAATACTTGCCTTCAAAAAGCCTTCTCAAGGTTTAGGTGGATGTACCAGAATATAAAAAACATAAGACTTAGAAATAAAGGCTTTAAAAAAAAAGTTTAAGGATAGCATACATTAGTAGCACTAACCTTAAGTGTACAGATTAATATCTTTTTTAATGCATGTGTACATTCAGGTAGCAATTACTCAGATCAAGATTTAGAACATTTCTAGAATCCCATAAGATTCCTTTGGTTCCCTTCCCAGTCTGTCCTCCTCCATCCCCAGAGGTGACCACTCTGACTTTTCTCATCATTGATTATTTAAGATGGTGGTTTCAAAGTGAGGTCTGTGGACTCCTGGGAGTCCCCAAGACCTTTCATGGGCCTACAAGGTCTAAACTATTTTCACACGACATTACTTACCTTTTTCACCTTGTTGACATTTGCACTGATGGCGCAAAAGCAATAGTGGGTAAAGCTGCTGTTGCTTTAGCGCAAATGAAAATATTGGTACCAAATGTACTAGTAGCCATTGTATTCCTCACCACCATGCACTCACAATTTTTTTTTAAAAGGCAGTTTCATTTAAGAATATCTTTGATGTATTATAAAAAATTTTTAATTTTATTAAAGTTTAATCCTTGAGTACACATAAATTTTAATATTCTGTGTGACAAAATTGGGAGTACACAAAAAACACTTTTGGGACTTCCCTGGTGGTGCAGTGATTAAGACTCTGAGCTCCCAATGCAGGGGGCCTGGGTTCGATCCCTGGTCAGGGAACTAGATCCCACTTGCATGCCACAATTAAAGAATTCGAATGCCACAACTAAGGAGCTCTCACAACTAAGATCTGGCGCAACCCATAAAATTTAAAAATAAGTAAAAAATAAAAAAACCCCAAGAAACCACTTTTGCTGCATACCAAATATGAGGATGATTGTCTTGAGGAAAAGCGCTTGTGCAATTGCTTGAATTCTGAGCTGGCTGAGCCTTTTTTCTTTTTCCACAGAACACCATTTTTACTTAAAAAATTGACTAACTCGTTATTCACACTTGAGTATTTGACAGATATGTTCTTGAAAATTAATAAATTGAGTCTGTCATTAGAAGAAAAATAATCTAGTTGCCTTCTATTAAGGCAATACCAATGATTAAATTTGAGCTTTCAAGCAAAAATTAGACTTCTGAAAAACTTGTGTCATCCACTGTGAGCTTGGTACCTTTCCAATTTTTAAAGATTTTCCTGATGATATGAGGTATTAAATGTGATTTTTAAAAAATATTGTCTAATGAGATGTGTAAATGTTTAGAAGATCAGCATAATTGAGTGAATCAATAGTTTCCAAAAAACCAGTGCATTATATTATAAAACCATGAATATCCATTCAAAGTTCAAGATGGACTAATCAATTTTCATGTAATAGAATATGAAGAGGTCATTGATATGATTCAGATTCCACATTACAACTAACTTTCCAGAATCTGCCATTTGTTGAATTTCGGTGCAGTATCAAAGAAGAATCTTTCTTTTCCAACTATCTGTGTGAAGGTTGATATGTATGTATGAAGCAGACATGAGAATCTAACTGTATTCTATTAAGGCAGACTTTAAAGAGATTTGCAAAAGTGTAAAACAATGCCACTCTTAGCATTGAAAAAAAAAAGGCTAATTCAGCTCAGAATTCAAGAAATTGTACAAGTGCTTTCCCTCAAGACAATCATCCTCATACTTTGGTATGCAGCAAAAGTTTTTTTCGGGTTTTTTTTTTTTGATGTTTAAAATTTTTTTTTCTCAGATCGTTATTTTTCATAAACTGTTATGTTAACATGTAATGGATTTATTGTTGTCCGCAAATTTTTAAAATTTGGAAGTCGATTTCTAATATGTAGTTATTAATGGATACAACCCACATAATCAAAACCTCTTTGAGGTACTCAGTAAGAGTCCTGAGAACAAAACGGTTAGGGACTGCTAGTTTAAGGCATTAACTCTCTCTTTTTTGAATAAACTTATTTATTTATTGGTTGCATTGAGTCTTCGTTACTGTGCACCAGCTTTCTCCCGTTGCAGCGAGCAGGGGCTACTCTTTATTGTGGTGCATGGGCTCCTTATTGCGGTGGCTTCTCTTGTTGTGGAGCATGGCTCCAGACATGTGGGCTTCAGTAGTTGTTGCACAGGGGTTCAGTAGTTGTGGCTCTCGGGCTCTAGAGCTCAGGCTCAGTAGTTGTGGTGCACGGGCTTAGTTGCTCCGCGGCATGTGGGATCTTCCTGGAGCAGGGATCAAGCCCATGTCCCCTGAATTGGCAGGCGAATTCTTAACCACTGTGCCACCTAGAAGGTCCTAAGGCATTAACTCTTGACTGTAATAAGAATCATTGTAATCTGAAGTGATTTTTTAAAAAAACTCTTCATAAGGAGTTGAGACATGAACCCCGCCACTCTCCCCACCCACTCTGTGAATGTCTTGTGGGATCTTAGTTCTGAGCCCTTGGCAGTGAAAATGCAGAGTCTTAACCACTGGACTGCCAGGGAATTCCCAAACTGATTGTTTATTGTACCAAAATGCAAGGAAATTAAAAGGACACAGAAGTCAGCTTGAAGGAGCTAATGATGTTGACTTTGATTATTTGGCAAAAGCGGTGTCTGCCAGACTTTTCTGTTGTGAAGGTACTCTTTTTTTCTCTTTGTAATTAGTATTGTTGTAGGAAAGTACTTTGAAACTACATAAACACTCCATTCCTTATCAAACTTTCCATCCATTTATTAAAATAGATTCAGAATATCCTTTTTTTGTTCAGTGGTTTAAAATTTGTTACAATCATTATTTTGATGCTAACATTGTCTCCGGTTTGGCCAGTAAGAGCTCCTTCAAACTGGCCTCTGTTCTATTAACTTCCTTGCTTTTTGGCACAATAATCAGTAGTTTAACCTAATCTACAAATAACCATTTTAGCACTCTTTTCTTTTTGGTAGTATTCTAGAATGCTTTGTCCTTGAATATTGATGATCTGTATATAACATATTTCCTTAGTTTTTGATGAAAACGAACACCAACTGGACTTTTTTTTTTTTTTTTTGGCTGTATTGAGTCTTTGTTGCTGTGCATGGGCTTTCTCTAGTTGTGGCAAGCAGGGGCTACTCTGTTGTGGTGCGAGGGCTTCTCAATGTGGTGACTTCTCTTGTTGCAGAGCATGGGCTCTAGGCACATGGGCTTCAATAGTTGTGGCACGTGGGCTCAGTAGTTGTGGCTCGAGGGCTCTAGAGTGCAGGCTCAGTAGTTACGGCATATGGGCTTAGTTGCTCCTAGGCATGTGGGATCTTCCCAGACCAGGGCTCGAACCTGTGTCCCTTGCATTGATAGGCGGATTCTTAACCTCTGTGCCACCAGGGAAGCCCTAAAATGACTTTTAAAAGTGCAGTCAGGGGATTCCCTGGTGGCGCAGAGGTTAAGAATCTGCCTACCAATGCAGGGGACACAAGTTCGAGCCCTGGTCCAGGAAGATCCCACATGCCTAGGAGCAACTAAGCCCGTGTGCCGTAACTACTGAGCCTGCGCTCTAGAGCCTGCGAGCCACAACTGTGGAGCCCATGTGCCACAACTATTGAAGCCTATGCGCCTAGAGCCCGTGCTCTGCAACAGGAGACGCCACTGCAATGAGAAGCCCGCACACCACAATAAAGAGTAACCCCTGCTCGCTGCAGCTATAGAGCCCACAATGCAGCAACAAAGACCCAACACAGCCAAAAAAAATTAAAATTAAAATTAAAAAAAAGAGAAAATTATTTTTAAAAAGTCATTTTAACCTCAAAAAAGCACTTACTTTTGAAAAAAAAATTTAATCTCCATATTTGCTTCATCTGTTTTCTACTGTGCATCAATTCTAGTAACTAAAGTGAGTCTGTATCAAATTGAGTTAAGTCAATATCTGTGCATGTATGTGTTTGTGTGTGAAAACATAGCCAGAGAATAGAGACACAGAGGTAGAGAACAAACGGGGGGGGGGGGGCCGGGGAGGGGGATGAATTGGTAGATTGAGATCACCATATATACGTTACTAATAAGAAAAAAAAATCAAATTGTACACTTTAAATATATACAGTTTATTGTATGTCAATTATATCTCAATAAAAGTTCTTAAACAAAAAATATCCTGAGCATGCTGCTTTTAAAGCATTAATGAAACTTTCCCATTAAAAAAAAAACATAGCCAGATTCTACGTAACTTTCACAGATTCTCTAACAGAAGAATAAAGCAAAATAAAAAGCCCCCCAAAAAGTGAACCTAAAGTCAAAGTAGCTTTTAAAAAAAAAGAAGATTTTTATTTATTTATTTTGACTGCACTGGGTCTTAGTTGTGGCACAAGGGATCTTTAGTTTCGACATTCAGACTTCTTAGTTGCAGCATGCGAACTCTTAGTTGTGGCATGCATGTGGGATCTAGTTTCCTGACAAGGGATTGAACCCAGGCCCCCTGCATTGGCACCACGGAGTCTTACCCACTGGCCCACCAGGGAAATCCCCAAAGTAGCTTTTTTCACATGCGTATAGCTTTCTCTCCACTAAATTGATGGAACTTTTAGAACATTATGTTAATATATTCATTTCTTCATACCTTGTGTTTCTATTTATTATTAATTAGATTGCCATAAAAATACAGTCTAACAATATAAAAGAAGAAAACTTTAATAGTCTTGCAAGTATGTTCAGATGTTATTGTATATAAGACATTTTAATTGTTATTTGAACAGTACCCTAAACTTGAAGTGCCTCTTTCGTTAAGAAATTGGCTGTTTTTCCAAAGTATTTGGAAAAGTATTTCCAAAGTATTTTCCCTGTGCATTCTATTAATTATTGGGTTGACCAAAAAGTTCATTTGGGTTTTTCTTTTCTTTTTTTAAATATTTATTTATTTTGGCTGCACTGGGTCTTAGTTGCGGCATGCAGGATCTTCGTTGCCACGTGGGATCTTCATTGCCGCATGCGTGTGGGATCTAGTTCTCTGACCAGGGATCGAACCCGGGCCCCCTGCGTTGGGAGTGCCAAGTATTAACCACTGGACCACCAGGGAAGTTGCTCCCCATTTTTTCTTTTTTTCTTTTGGCTGTGTTGGGTCTTCATTGCTGCACACAGGCTTTCTCTGGTTGTGGCAAGCAGAGGCTACTCTTTGTTGTGGTGCATGGGCTTCTCAGTATGGTGGCTTCTCTTGTTGCCTAGCACAGGCTCCTAGGTATGTGGGCTTCAATAATTGCAGCACGCAGCCTCAGTAGTTGTGGCACCCAGGCTTAGTTGCTCCCCGGCATGTGGGATTTTCCCAGACCAGGGCTTGAACCTGTGTCCCCTGCATTGGCAGGCAGATTCTTTTTTTTTTTTTTTAATTTATTTATTTATTGACTGCATTGGGTCTTCATTGCTACACATGGGCTTTCTCTAGTTGCAGAGAGTGGGGGCTACTCTTTGTTGCAGTGTGTGGGCTCCTTGTTGCCATGGCTTCTCTTGTTGCACAGCATGGGCTCTAGGCGCCTGGGCTTCAGTAGTTGTGGCACATGGGCCCAATATTTGTGGCTCATGGGCTCCAGAGCTCAGGCTCAGTAGTTGTGGTGCATGGGCTTAGTTGCTCCGTGGCATGTGGAATCTTGCTGCAGCAGGGATCGAACCCGTGTCCCCTGCTTTGGTAGGTGGATCCTTAACCACCGTGCCAACTAGGAAGCCCAGCAGGTGGATTATTAACCACTGTGCCACCAGGAAAGTCCCACTCCTCCTTCTTAGAGATAGGGAAACTCAGCCACAGAGAGGTGAAGTAATTTTCCCAAGATCACACAAGTATCAAATCGACTTGAGAGCAGAGATCCTAACTCCAGAGCCCCAACCTCAACTACTACATATACTACCCTCAGCCAAGATGATACAGTCACTTCTTTTAAGTAATTAATGGGAAAGGAGGGAGAGAGATGGGTAAACACTTTATGCTATAAATATGATAAATGCCTTAGTAGAGAGATGCATGAGAGACTATGGGGATTCAGAGGAGAGACATTTTAACTCTGAAGAGGTGTATATGTGCCAAGTCCTCTTCTGTCTTTTCTATGAGAAGCAGATATAGCTTAAAAATCATGTTTAGTTTCTTCTAACCCTCCTGCGTTGCTGTGGCTGTTTTTTGCTTTTGTTTTTTTTTTAAGTAGGAAATCTGTTTGTTTATGGTTGTGTTGGGTCTTCGTTGCTACACACCGTCTCTTCTAGTAGCGGTGAGTGGGGGCTACTCTTCCTTGCGGTGCTCGAACTTCTCAGTGCAGTGGCTTTCCTTGTTGCGGAGCATGGGCTGTAGGCAGGTGTGTTTTAGTAGTTGCAGCACACCAGCCCAGTACTTGCGGCATGGGGGCTCAGTAGCTCGCAGGCTCTAGAGCACAGGCTCAGTAGTTATGGCACACAGGCTTCAGTGCTCCATGGTGTGTAGGATCTTCCTGGACCGATTGAACCTGTGTCCCCTGCATTGGCAGGCAGATTCTTTTTTACCTTTTTTTAAAAGTAAATTTATTTATTATTTATTTATTTATTTATTGGCTGCATTGGGTCTTCGTTGCTGCATGCGGGCTTTCTCTAGTTGCTGCGAGCAGGGGCTACTCTTCATTGTGGTGCGCAGGCTCCTCATTGTAGTGGCTTCTCTTGTTGTGGAGCACAGGCCCTAGGCACGTGGGCTTCAATAGTTGCGGCACATGGGCTCAGCAGTTGTGGCTCGTGGGCTCTAGAGCACAGGCTCACTAGTTGTGGCGCATGGGCTTAGTTGCTCCGTGGCATGTGGAATCTTGCCAGGGCAGGGCTCGAACCCATGTCCCCTGTATTGGCAGGCGGATTCTTTACCACTGCACCACCTAGGAAGTCTGGCAGGCAGATTCTTAACCACTGTGCCACCAGGGAAGTCCCTTTCACTGTGTTTTGATCTTTGATTCTTCCTGATGTGACTATAAACAATTCAAAATATCATTACATTCTTTAACACACTTGTAATGTCTACATAGTATATAAACATCATGATTCACTTGATGTATCTTATTTTTTTAGTTTTTAAAAATTAAGTAATTTATTTTTGACTGCTTTGGGTCTTCATTTCTGCACTCGGGCTTTCTCTAGTTGCGGTGAGGGGGCTACTCTTCGTTGTGGTGCGTGGGCTTCTCATTGCAGTGGCTTCTCTTGTTGCAGAACACAGGCTATAGGCATGAGAGCTTCAGTAGTTGTGGCTTTCAGGCTCTAGAGCGCAGGCTCAGTAGTTGTGGTGCACAGGCTTAGTTGCTCTGAGGCATGCGGGATCTTCCCAGACCAGGGATCAAACTCACGTCCCCTGCATTGGCAGGCAGATTCTTAACCACTGTGCCACTAGCTAAGTCCCTGATGTATCTTATTTGGGTGAATTTCTGGAAAAATAAAATGTTCAAATTAGTTTCAATTTCATGTTTTCACAGGTGCTGGAGAAAATTTGGAAAATACGATGGCAGCCTTTCAGCAGTAAGTATATTAAAAGGTATTCTTTTCTTTTACAGTTTATCTTTAAAGTGATGATGATTCACAAAGTGAGGGTAGTATACATATAGCATCCACTTGTGATAGTTGTTTCTATTTTATTAAAATCGCTTTTTTTTTTTAATTTAGTTAGTCTGAAGTGTTGCAAAGAGTGTTTGGCTTCTGCCTGACTGAAAAACTAGATCAGAGTTTTGGGTAATCAAAAGATACTGTAGTTCCAAAGTTGAAAGAAGACATTTGTAACAAGGCATGTACTGTGTGTAATGCTAATTGGTCTCAGAGAGAAAGAGAAAAGGAGAAAATGAAAACACTGTTACACTGGCTGTTGTTTATGAGTAGGATTATGTGTCTTCTGAGTAATTCTTGCACAGACCTGCACCTGTCGTCAGGTCTTTCTTCTTTGAAGCCTTGTGAGTGTCGATCTTATTTTTTTAATAATATAAATTTTTTTTTCAGTCTTGAAATTATTCATATTCCATATAGATGTCTTTTTGATCACTTCACAGAGAAGCAGCAGGAGACACAGGAACGAAAGCTGATTGATACCTTGTTCTTTGTCTTAGAGTAAATGATTATCATCCATTTTGAGAACACTGTTTTCTGTTCCCTGAAAAATAAGACAGGGAATGTGATAAGTTAACCCCCATTAACAACATTACTATCCATATTTAGTAAGAAAAGTATTTTCTTATGTAAGTTTTGAGCCATTTTTATGTATATAATTGGGGCCAATAAATCAGGATAATTTGGCTTAAGTTTTTGTTCTGCTTCTCATCATTCAAAGACACTTTAGAGATCATTTTTCCTGTTATCAGGCCCCAAAATACTGCTTTTTCATAGTCTAGTCTTTTTTGTCTAAATTCTATCCTCCTATATTTTTCATTGCTTAATCTTCCTGTTCTATAATATGATGCCTTTTGACTGTAATCTCAAGCCTTTTACAGCTCTAAAATGCAAAATCTTTCCTCCTGTCACTGACTGAAACAGAATAATTTAATTTACTTTGTCATCTTCCTCCTGAGATTATGTAGCTAGCTCCTATAGCAAAATATACTCAATTTTACGTGAACAGTTTTCACTGCGATATACACACACACACATATACACACCCACACACACCCACATTCACTATCATTTATCAAATATTTGTTGCCTGTGAGGTACTAATATATATTACTTAGGGAAAAACTCCTTATAACTTTGAGTGCTTTTTAGCATTCTTTATGTAAAGGTATATTATTTTATGTTTTTCTCCATATTTTTTTTGCTAAATCTTTACCAACCACCCTTATTTATGAAATTAAACTATTTCTAAGGATGGTACATTTGTGTAATACATTATTTCTAAGGATGGTACCTAAATATTTTTTTTATCTTTGATGATTTTGATCCTCTGAAAGTTTTTTTGATATTCAAAGAATAATTTAGATGGTTTTTACTTGCTAGATACAGCATTTCATTTCCCATCTTCAAAGTCTGTTTTTATATTATTTCGTTCGAACAGTAACTATTGGAGAGTGCCATAGTCTTTATCATGTGGTAGCTTTCTATAACTGTAGTTTTTTGGAGATTTTTCTGGTATTTTAAAAGAAGAAAGCAACTCTTCCATATGTTATCATTAATGTTTGTTAGATATATTTATTTGTAAGGCTGTTTGCTAATTGACTTTGAAATTTATATACAACCTAAATCAAGTAGGCTTTAATTTTAAACTTAAAATTTTTTGGTGGTGGTGGTGATGCTTTTGTTTTTTTGTTTTGTTTTGCCTTATGAATCAGTGCTCTTACTATCAGTGAGCAGTTTTTTAAATTGTACGTTGTTTTCATTTATTTTTTTTAAATCAGTAACTTTATTTTTTTACTAGTTATCTATTTTATACATATTAGCATATATTTGTCAGCCCCAGTCTCCCAATTCATCACATACACTCCCTCCCCACTTCCCCCCCGGTGTGTTTTCATTTATAAATATCCTATTTCTTTAACTGCCAGGACACTTAGAAAGTTTTTTGTTTTTGTTTTTTAATATGCCTACTTCATGAACAACAAGAAGAAAATTGGTTAAGCATGTTATTTTCAAGGTATTGTATACTAAAGAGATAAAGAGTTATAGTACGTAATTGGCAAAAGACAGACATCGTACTTGAGGATGGTATATCCTTGTTAGGATAAGTAGTTGAGGGAGAGGTAGGAAAAATACAGTGAGCAGCTAAAACCTACATCTTATTTCTATATACATTTAGACATATACTTCACCAAGCATGTACATTATGACATGGAGGTGAAGATGATATTAGAGAAAGTATAAATAGTTGGTGTGGGAAGCCTAGTTAAGATTAACCAGAAAGTTGAAAAGTTACCAGGACTAGAAGAGCTATCATTTGGTGGAGAGGAATAAGCTGTTTTAAAAATGTGAAATGTTTGAGGTTAAGATGTGAAGATATGTGGACAAGATACATCTAGAAAATTGAAAGGACCTTAAGAATGTATGGAAAATTAATTAATTATATATTCATTATATTGTAGTAGGGCTAAAGAAGTAATATAGTACTGAGAAAGAGAAATGGTAACATCTCACAATTTATAAAAGTTCTTTAATGTGCTTTGTAAAATAATTTCACAGACACCTTAAGTTATGAATATGGCTCTTCTGGGACTCCTTGGAAGCAAGAATCTTTCCTTATTGATCTCTCAATTCATAACATTTAGCTCTGGTGCTAATGGATTCTCTCTAGTCGCTTACTGCATGATATATGGAAAAGGGAACTCAAGAACAAAGCAAAATATTGGGGGGTGGGATGAATTGGGAGATTGGGATTGACATATATACACTATTGATAGTATGTATAAAATAGATAACTAATGAGAACCTACTGTATACCACAGGGAACTCTACTCAAACTCTGCTCTGTGGTGACCTAAATGAGAAGGAAATCCAAAAAAGGGGGATCTGTGTATACATGTAGCTGATTCACTTTGCTGTACAGTATAAACTAGCACAATATTGTAAAGCAACTCTACTCCAATTAAAAAAAAAAGAAAAAAGAACAATGCAGAATGTTCACAGAAGACAGAGACAGAACGCCGTTCATAATAAGCATGGAACCAAAAATGAAGGAATTGTGCTACAAAGATACACACACACACACACACACACACACACACACACACACACACACACACACACACACACACACACAGTCACTAAGCCCTTGAGTATGTACAATCTGGTTCTTAAGAGCTAATAAAACCAGGTTATTAAACCGGGCTGCCTTTGTAAATACCCATAGGACAGTTTGATCCCTGTGGTATTAACATGAATGGTTAGAGAAAGAAACAAATTGTATTAGCAATAGCTGGAAATGTGAGTTGGCAGACAGTCAAAAAGTAATTAATCAGTGACCTGATTCTCGTGATAAAATTCTTCAGAATGTCTAATTAATACAATATTAATTATCTCATCTCTGGAATGGGAATAGTAATACAACCTCAGTATTTTGGGGAATAATGAGATTCAAATCAATTCTTTAACATAAAGTCAGTTTTAAGTTATGATGCATTGTTTTTGTGAAGTTTGAAGTAATTTCACTTCTTCTTTTAGAGCTAGAATTTTTATATCTTTTCCAGACAATGTTGAAGCCATGGCTTCCCTAACTTTTTTCTGTGTTTGTCATCAGCTTATCAGAAATTCAGCTATAAAATGTCTCATGTTTCAGTTGAAGTAGATGCATATTGTTACTTATGGAAAATTTTGAAGGCCAAAGTGATAAAAAGAAGTTTTCTTTTCTCGCTGTGTTCTAGCTATTTGTGTTATCAAATCTGAGGTAATTTTATTAGAATAATTTACAAATTGTCCTAGATATACTTACTATTGTTTTAAATTTTTACTTATTATCTTGTTAATAAGAGATACACATACAATAAATAGAAAATATTTTTTATATAATTCTTAAACATTTCTAAAAATATCCAACATTTCAGGTAAAGGCAAACGTCACACTTAGAAAGATGTCTTAGGTAATATGAATAATTTTTTTTTAAATACAGGAAAATATAGATAACCCCTGTTCTTACCCTCCCTTTTGGTTTACAAAACCAAAATAAAAGAAAGATGTGTGTGACCGAAAATCAACAGTACCAACAGTACCAATCCTTTTTTTTTTTTTTTTAGCTATATAAAGGATCTTAGAATTTTACTTTAAAACTATTTACTGGCTATATATGTCACTTACAGTGTCTACATTTTTTTATTCTTTAAAAAAAAAACTAAACACAGTATAACAATATTTAAGGGAATTTTAGAATACAGAAAAATAAGTCTACCAAACTAAAACCTATTTTTATTTGCCTATTTTTGGATTTTATTTTTACATATTTGTAGTTCTAGCAAACGCATAATTGGCAAACAGATAATCTCTTTTAAAGGTGGATGTGCTTTAGAAGAGAACACATACAGTTAACAGTTATTTACATCTTAGTAAAAGTTACATTAAGGAGCCAAGTTTGTTTTCCCCTAATAACTGGTGATAATCAACACTGAAAGGGAAGATTATTTAGCGAGGAATAGGGGAGCAGTGTGAGACTTTGGCACAAGGCAGCAAGTCGCCATTGGGTCTTTTTTTTTCCCCCTTTAATTTTATTTATTTATTTATTGGCTGCATTGGGTCTTCATTGCTGCACACGGGCTTTCTCTAGCTGCGGCGAGCAGGGGCTACTCTTCATTGTGGTGTGTGGGCTCCTCATCAAGGTGGCTTCTCTTGTTGTAGAGCACGGGCTTTTGGTGTGCGGGCTTCACTAGTTGCGGCACATGGGCTCAATAGTTGTGGCTCACAGGCTCTAGAGTGCAGCCTCAATAGTTGTGGCACTCGGGCTTAGTTGCTCTGTGGCATGTGGGATCTTCCTGGAGCAGGGATTGAACCTGTGTCCCCTGCATTGGCAGGCGGATTCTTAATCACCGTGCCACCTAGGAAGTCCCCATTGGGTCTTTTGGAGTGGGATTCTGATAGACTTGGATCATCAGAAGGAGACCAAGTAAGAGAAAATTCTGAAGTGGTTGGCTCAAAAGATAAATTTTTGTCAGGCTCATATATATGGGATCATAGCATACCTACTTATTTTTCATTTAGATATCCTCAACGATGACATTCCATGTGAATGCTTTATTCTTTGAAGTATAGTATTTATTATGGCTATGGCTCATCACTGGTGGACATTTAGGTGCTAGCTGCATGATAATTAAAATTTAAAATGTTCATAGATATTGATAACCAAAATATGGCTTCATTCTGCTCATTTAGAAATGTGTGAATACCTGCAATGTGCCCAACATCATAAACGTTGGAAAATACAGAACAGACAGATACTCTTTCTCACTAGGAATTTAGTATCTAGTTGTAGAGACATGACCTTATATGAAAACACTAAGAAGCAATTTAAATGTATGGGAGTACATTACACAAACTGTAATTTATCTACTTTTACATTTTCTCATTCCTGCTTTCTCACTCTGCTCAGCCCAGTTCTTATGCTTTCCATTCCTGAATGTTTTTTAAATTCATTTATTTATTTATTTTTGGCTGTGTTGGGTCTTCATTGCTGTGCGCAGGCTTTCTCTAGTTGTGGAGAGTGGGCGCTACTCTTTGTTGCAGTGCGAGGGCTTCTCATTGCAGTTGGCTTCTCGTGCGTGCGGGCTTCAGTAGTTATGGCAGCGGGCTCAGTAGTTGTAGCTCGTGGACTTAGTTCCTCCGCAGCATGTGGAATCTTCCCAGACCAGGGCTGGAACCTGTGTCCCCCTGCATTGGCAGACAGATTCTTAACCACTGTGCCACCAGGAAAGCCCCCATTCCTGAATTTAAAAAAAAAAAAAATGTTTCTTTCTAAAACTCTCTCCCTGTCCCACCCATGTTTCCTTTTATTTTCATCTTGAAATATCATCAGTAGTAATTGATACATAAAGTGCTTAAAACAACAACAATAACAACAACAAAACAAGGAACTTCCCAGATGGCCCAGTGATTAAGACTGCATATGTCCACTGCAGGGGGCAGGAAACTACGATCCTGCATGCTGCACGGTGCGGCCAAAAATCAAAAAACGACAACAACAAGAAAACAAACATAAAGTGCTATGCAGGCATTTTACATATACAGAGAGCTGTCTCTTTTCATTCATTAATTCAATATTTAACAAATACTTATAGAGTACCTGCTATGCCCAGCCCTGTGCGTAGGCATTAAGAATGCAATAATAAACAAGCCATAGTCCACAAACTCTTTCCTCAAAGGGCACCTGTCTAATTGGGCAAGAAGGGGAAGATAAACAGATATATTCAAAACAGTGTGGTAAGTACTCTGACAGAGTAAACATAGGTGCTACAGGAAGTCCTGGCAATTTGGCGAATAACTGGTAGATAGGACACAAAATCCAGTCTGGGTTGGGGGTGGATTAGCGAAGGTATCTGAAGTGGTAGTGTGGTTTTTTTTTTTTTTTTTTTTTATTGTTTAAAATTTTTTTATTGAAGTATAGTTGACATACAACATTATATTAATTTCACATCTACAACATAATGATCCTATATTTGTATATATTGTGAAATGATTATCACAAAAAGTCTAGTTAACATCAGTCACCATACATAGTTAAAAAAATTTTTTTTTCTTCCAGTGAGAGGTTTTACGATCTATTCTCTAAGCAACTTTCAAATAAGCAATATAGTATTATTTGTCTTCAGATCTTTATTGGAATATAATTGTTTTACACTGTTGTGCCAGTTTCCGCTGTACAACAAAGTGCATCAGCCATATTTATATATACATCCCTAAATCCCCTCCCTCTTGAGCCTCCCTTCCACCCTCCCTATCCCACCCCTCTAGGTCATCACCAATCATCAAGTTGATCTCCCTGTGTTATACAGCAGCTTCCTGCTAGCTATCTATTTTACATTTAGTAGTGTATATATGTTAGTGCTACTCTCTCACTTTGTCCCACCTTCCCCTTCCCCCACACCTGAAGGTCGAGTAAGAGTTAGCAGATAAGGGGAAGAAGAAAGACTTTTTAAAAAACTGCTATTGTAGTGCATATAATATACATTCAGTAATATGCACAAATCTTAAGTGCACAACCCAAAGAATTTTAATGTATGTATATGCCTTTGTGACCACGACCCAGATAAAAATATAAAACATTTCTAGCACCCCTGAATGCATCGTTGTGACCTTTCCCAGTCTGTATGCCTTTCCCCTACATAACCATTATTTTAGTTTTTATTACAATAAATTGACTTTGTTCCTGATAACATAAATATCATCATACAGTATTTACACTTTTGTCTCTGGCTTTTCTTTCTTTCAGTTAGTATCTGTAAGCTTCATCCATGATGTGTGAAATAATCTTGTACATGTTTTTTAATGGTCAGTTGCATTCTCTCTCAGATATATACTTAGCAGAAGTTGAATTGCTCTGTCATAGGGTAGGTGGATATTTATACCTTTCAAAGGATTATAGCAACTTATACTCCCACCAGCAATGTAGGAGAGTTCCATTTACTCCACTGTCTTGCTAACTTATTGTCAGTCCCTTTAATTTTAGGCATTTTGATGGATATATAGTGCTGTCTCATTGTGGTTTTAATTTCCATTTCCATGTTGAATTTTGATGTCGAACTCCTGTTCATATGCTTATTGGCCACTTGGAAATTCTCATTTGTGAAGTGCCTGTTCAAGTTTGTGTCCCTTATTTTATTGTACTTTGTTTTTCTGTGAAAGACATTTGAGGCAGAAGAAGTATTTAGAGAGCATGGGGCTGCCTGGAGTGTAGGTACAGGGTGGGGAGGAGGTGAAGAGAACGAATATTATCATTGCTGTTTTGCAAATAAGGAAACAAGCATAAGGAAGCTGAAAAACTTGCCTAAGTAAGTGGCAGGGCCAGGGTTTGAATGCAGACTCCAATGTCTGTGCTTTTTTTTCCCCCCCAGCTTTATTGAGGTATAATTGACAACATTATGATATATTTAAAGTGTACAATGTGGTAAATGATAACATGTGTACATTGTGAAAGGATTCTCACTGAGTTAATTAGCACATCCATCACCTCACATATTTACCTTTTTTTTCTTTTCAGTGTTTGTGCTCTTAACCACTGTGGTAAACCCTCTAAAAATCGTAAGATCTTAGAGGTGAAAGGAAGCTTAGAGATTATCTGTTCTAATCTTTTCAATTTTTTGCTCTTTTTAAAACAATTAAAAATTTTTGTCTTATTATGGTAAAATTTATGTAACATAAAATTTGCCATTTTAGCCATTTTTAAGTGTGCAGTACAGTAGCATTAAGTACATCACATTCTTTTTTTTTTTTTATTGGTGAATTTTTATTTTATTATTTTTTTTTTTATTTTTTTTTTGGGGGGGGTACATCAGGTTCAATCATCTGTTTTTATACACATATCCCCGTATTCCCTCCCTTCCTTGACTCCCCCCCTCGATTCCCCCCCACCCTCCCTGCCCCAGTCCTCTAAGGCATCTTCCATCCTCGAGTTGGACTCCCTTTGTTATACAAGTACATCACATTCTTATGCAACCATTACCACTCTCCATCTCTACAACTTGTTCTTTTTTCAACTTTTATTTTTTTCAGTTCTATTGAGAAATAATTGACATACATCACTGTATAAATTTAAGGCATACAGCATGATGGTTTCATTTACATATATTGTGAAATGACCACCACAGTAGGTTCAGCTAACATGCATTCTCTCATATGGATACAATAAAAAGAATAAAGGAAAAAAATTCTCCTTGTGAAAAGAACTCTTAGGATTTACTCTCTTAACAATTTTCTTATGTATGATAACAACAGTTAGGTGTAGTCATCATGTTATACATTACATCCCTAGTACTTATTTATCTTATAACTAGAAGTTTATACCTTTCATCTCCAGAAATTTTTAATCATCTCCTATTAATCTGTACCCATTACATAATAACTCCCCAGCCTCTCCACCCCACAGCCTTGGTAACCACCATTATACTTTGTCTCTGTTAATTAAACTGTTCTAGGTACCTTGTATAAGTAGAATCATAGATTCTGGTACTTTTGTTTCTGTTTTCACCTAACTTCATGTCTGCAAGGCTCATCCATATTGTGGTATATATCAGAATTTTCTTCCTTTTTAAAACTGAATACTATTCAGTACGTATGTGCCATATTTTGTTTGTCCATTTATCAGCTGATGGACATTTGGTTTGTTTCTACTTTCAGCTATTATGAATAATGCTTCTATGAGCATGGGTTTACAGTATCTCTTCAAGTACCTGCTTTCAATTCTCTTCTATATATAAGCAGAAGTGGAATTACTGTATCATATGGTAAATCTGTGTTTAGTTTTTTGAGGAATCACCATATTGTTTTCCATAGTGGTGGCACCATTTTACATTCACACCAACAATGTAGAAGGGTTCCAGTTTTTTCACGTCTTGGCCAATGCTTGTTTTTGTTTGTTTGTTTGTTTTTCTTTTCCTCTCTTCCTTCCTTCCCTCTTTTCGTTCTTTTTTTTTAATAATAGCCATTTGAATGAGAGTGAAGCATCTCATTGTGGTTTTGATTGCATTTCTCTAGTAATTAATGATGTTGAGCATCTTTTCATGTGCTACACATCTTCTTTGCAAAACATCTCTTCATTTTTTAGTCTGATTGTTTTTGTTGTTGTTAATTCTTTATGAGATAGGTGATTCCCATTCTATGGGTTGCCTTTTTAGTCTGTGCTTTTGGTGTCACATCCAAGAAATCATTGCCAAATCTAACATCATGAAGATTTTTCTGCGTCTTTTCTTTTCTTTTCTTTTTAAGATTTCTTTTCTTGGGGTAAGGGGTGCTCCATCGGGTCTTAGTTGCAACACAAAGGATCAACGTTGTGGCATGCGGGATCTTTCATTGCAGTGCACAAGCTCTTTGTTGTGGTATGGGCTTCTCTAGTTGCAACATGCAGGTTTCTCTCTAGTTAGAGCAGGCTCAATAATTGCAGCACATGGGCTCTCTAGTTGTGGCACGTGGGCTCAGTAGTTGCAGCGCATGGGTTTCTCTCTAGTTGTGGTAAGCCAGCTCCAAAGTGTGTGGGCTCAGTAGCTGCAGCGCGCGGGCTTAGTTGCCCTAAGGCATGTAGGATCTTAGTTCCCTGATCAAGGATCAAACCCTCATTCCCTGCATTGGAAGGCGGATTCTCAACCACTGACTGGGCCACCAGAGAAGTCCCTTTTCTGTATGTTTTCTTCTGAGATTTGTAGTAAGCTTGAAATTAGGAACTGTGAGTCTTCCAACTTTGTTATTCTTTTTCAAGGTTGTTTTGCTATTCAAGGTTCCTTGAGATTCCATATGAATTTTAGGATGGATTTTCTATTTCTGCAAAGAACATCATTGGGATTTTGATAAGAGTTACATTAAACCTGTAGATCAATGTAGTTTTTACATCTTAACAATATTAAGTATTCCAATCCATGAACATGGGGTGTCTTTCCATTTATTTATATCTTCTTTCATTTCTTTCAACAGTGTTTTGTATTTTTCATTATACAAGTCTTTCACCTCTTTAGTTAATTCCTGTTTGTATTCTTTTTTTTCTGATTCTTTTCCATTATAATTTATTACAAGATATTGAATATTGTTCCCTGTGCTGCACAGTAGTTCCTTGGTTTTTTTATTTTTTTATTTTTTTAATTTTTTATTTATTTAAATTTTTTAATTTTATTTTTTAAGAACTTTTGTGTATTCTTTTTGATGCTACTGTAAATGGAATTATTTCATGATTTCCTTTTCAGATTTTCATTATTAGTGTATAGAAATAAAACTGATTTTTGTATGTTTTGTGTTCTACAACTCTAGAGTTCGTTTATTAGTTCTGACAGTGGTGTGCATGGAACCTTTATTTCTACATATAAGATTATGTCATCTACAAATAGAGATGATTTTACTTCTTTTCCAATTTGGATTTTTTTTTTCTTGCTTAATTACCCTTCTAGAACTTCTAATCCTATGCTGAATTTAAGTGGCAAATGTGGGCATCCTTATCTTGTTCTATAAGCTTTCATTTTATAGATGTGGAAATGTAGGTTCAGAGAGGTGCTGTTACTTACCCAAAGTTACCCAGCAAGTTTATAGCAAAGCAGGAACTCGTGCCCAAATGTCAACTTCTGGTCCAGTTTTCTTTCCTTTATATTGGGTTACCAGAATTAAGGATTGCTAGTTATGGAAAGGAGGCAACATGAGTCTGTTATTCTAAGTTCACTTAGAATATTGTTATATCAATTATTCATAATAGGTTAACAGTCTTGAGGATAAATTTTAGTATTATGGCATTTTCTACTATTCTGATTTGTAACTCTGAACTTTTTCATCTAATGTATGTAACCTAAATGTTTGCTTATGTTTCAGAATGTCATTATTCTTCTTTGTATTTCTTCAGTGCAGTTACAGTTGGAACTGATATGTTGGAATTGGACTGCCATATCACAAAAGATGAACAAGTTGTAGTGTCACATGATGAGAACCTAAAGAGATCAACTGGCGTCAATGTAAACATCTCTGATCTCAAGTACTGTGTAAGTGAAAATGCATGATAAACTAATAAGTAATAGGTATTAGGGCCTGTAGGATTTTTAAAAACCGTGAGTACCAGATAGCGCTTCAATAAATAATATTTTAAGATAATGTTTTTTTTATTTTTAATTTTTAAAATATTTTTATTTATATATTTATTTTGTCTGTGTTGGGTCTTCGTTGCTTCATGTGGGCTTTCTCTAGTTGTGGTGAGTGGGCTTCTCAGTGCAGGGGCTTCTCTTGTTGCAGAGCGTGGGCTCAGTAGTTGGGGCTCACAGGCTCTAGAGCACAGGCTCAGTAGTTGTGGAGCATGGGCTTAGTTACATGTGGGACCTTCCTGGACCAGGGATCAAACCTGTGTTCCCTGCATTGACAGGAGGATTCTTAATCACTGCGCCACCAGGGAAGTCCCAAGATAATGTTTAAATAATGAATGTCAAGGGAAAGTTAAAAAACTATTCTGACTTCCAGTGAAGATTTGTTATCATTATGTACATCCGTGGAGACTTATTTTGATAACTATTTCAACAAAATTACCAAAGTCCTCCAATGTAAAACTACTGGAGTTCAACTTGTTTGATGTATTCTATAATTTATTTGATTCAGATTAAATATATAAATTAGTTTTAGTCTTCAGTATAGGAAAGAGCCCTTTAAAAATCTGATGTTAGTAGTTTACGTGCTCATTGTAGTAAATACTGATAAATGGAAGGAAAAATAACGCCTAATTCTACCACCTAAAAAACACTTATGGGGCTTCCTTGGTAGCACAGTGGTTAAGAATCTGCCTGCCAGTGCAAGGGACATGGGTTCGATCCCTGGGCTGGGAAGATCCCGCATGCCGTGGAGCAACTAAGCCCCTGTGCCACAACTACTGAGCCTGAGCTCTAGAACCCTTGAGCCACAACTAAAGAGCCCATGCTCCACAACTACTGAAGCTCAGGCACCTAGAGACTCTGCTCCGCAACAAGAGAAGCCACTGCAGTGAGAAGCCTGTGCACCACAACAAAGAGTAGCCCCTGCTCTCTGCAACTAGAGGAAGCCTGCGCACAGCAACAAAGACCCAATGCAGCCAATAAATAAAAATAAGTAAATAAATTGATTAAAAAAAAAAACTTATGTTAAAGAATACTATCTGTATATATACCCTGAATGTTTTTAACATAGTTGTGTTCTCACTGTATATTATTTATATTGTATTTTTAAACACTTTAACATTATGGCATGATATACATTTTTCTTTCTTTTTTTTAATAGACTTATTTTTTAGAACAGTTATAGATTCACGACAAAATTGATCAGAAAATATAGAGAAAACATACTTTCTGACCTCACACAGGTAGAGCCTCCCCCCTCTGTCAACATTCTGCACCAGAGTGGTACATTTGCAACAGTTGATGAAAGTACACTGATACATCGTCATCACCCAAAATTCATAGCTTACATTAGGATTTATTCTCAGTATAGTACATTCTATGAGTTTTGATATGACATTCATGAAAATGACATGTATCCACTAATATAATATCAGATAGCATAGTTTCACTGTCTAAAAATGCTCTGTGCTGTGCCTATTCATCCTTCTTGACCTCGCAACCCCTGACACTCACTAATCTTTTTACTGTCACCATAGTTTTGCTTTTTCCAAAATGTCATATAGTTGGAATCACACAATATTTAGCCTCTTCAGATTCTCTGCTTATTTTTCATAAACATTTCAAATGACTGGTTATTCCATTGAGTGGATATATAGTTGTCTTTAACCATTCCTCTGTCGTTGGGCATTTGAATTAGTTCTGTTTTCACCATTTTAGATAACACTGCACTGAACATCTATATTGTAAAGATAAAGTTTTCTCTATATTTAAAATTATTTCCCTAAATTAATTCTCAGAGGGGAAATTATTGGGCAAAAGATTAGGAATATTATAGTTTCTTGATATGTATTGAAACTTGCTGTTGCCAACTTGCTTTTTTAAAGTGTTTGAAAGACTTTTTATATCTGATATTAAAAGAGTTCCAAGTTTGCCACACCCTTACCATTTGAAGCATTATAATTATACCAAGAATTTCTTAATTTGCTAGATTAAATTTTAATTAGCATTTGCTTATTAGTGAGTTTGAAGATTTTTCTTTGTGATTTTTTTCCCCTTTGAATTGTCTCTTTCTGACATTTGTCTACCAAAATCTTTGTGTATCTATCATTGACACATGCTCCATATCAGATAGTACAGATTTCTTAGAGGTCATGAAAGTAAGTAATTATATGGTTTATTTGCCATTGGGGGTGTTCTGCTAAAGAGTTCTCTGTATAAACATTTGTTGTATTTCATTTTTGTATTTTTCAAAGAAGCAAATCTTTATGTCTTAATGTAAGACACTAAAATAGTTTCATTTTTTGAGAGCTAACTTTTCTCAATCATATCTTTTAAAGGAACTCCCACCTTACCTTGGAAAACTGGATGTCTCATTTCAAAAAGGTAATAATTTACTTTTGCAGATTAAACATTTACACTAAAATGCATTCATTTATGCTGAGAATTAGAAATACATGTGTATTATCTTGTAATAAGAAGTTCCAGATATTATCCTCAAAGCTTGTTTGCTCAGGCCTACAAATCTGAAATCTTCATGGTCATTTGACCCTGAGATGATGATGCCCAAAGATTTGACTGACTCATTCTGTCTAAATTTATATACAGTTCATTTAAGCCTGAATATTAATAACTTGTAGTAAATGATCCATCATAAATAAGAAGAATAAGTGAAAAGAAATTGAAGGGACCCCTTTCAGATCCTTACTGATTCTATAATTTTTTTCATTCTATGTTATTTAGCTATTCCATATTTTAAATTATTAAGAGAATTCCGTTACTCAAGTGAACCATTTCTTAGTCATCTTTACTTTTTAATCACCAGCATAGCAGTTTGTTTTTTTTTTTCTTTTGAGGGACCATTTCTCACAAAGAGACATGTCTCTTGGCCCAAAGTGTCAGTTATGTTAGGACGGAACGTGTTAGGATGGAAAATACACCACCTTGAGATACAGGTGCTGAGCTCCCTCACCTTCACAATTCAGCCTCATGTTTTGAATGATTCGCATGTAGCTCAGGAAAACTGCAAGATGCTCATGTTATGGTCCTTGGTATGGCTTGCATATATTTGAAACCTTGGTTAAATGTCAAGGGTCTATTGATATTAGTTTTCAAAAAGGACTGTAACTGCTCTGTGAGCTAAATTTAAAATTAGCTGGTATAATTTCTTCTTGATTAAGAAACCTTAGAAAGCCAAATAAAAATCAAAAAACTGTTTGCCTCAGCTATCTCTAGGAGACGTTTCAATCTGACGTTTATTTGACTTTGCCTTCCAGGTATCATTAAGCTTTTGTTGATTTGAGGAAACACTTTTCATTCTTATAATTAATAGGATTATACTTGCAAAGCTATTCAGTATTGGTGTTAATTGTTGACTTGGGAAGGTTAAGGAAATTTCGTAAGTGAAGTTTTTCCTAGTTTTCCCTTTGTAGAGGGCAAAGCCAAAGCCTCACAAAGATTATCAGATGCTTTGAGAAAAAATATGTTTTAATTTTTTTTCTGGTTTTATATCTCCCACATAAAGTCATAAAACTTTTGAACATGAAGAGACTTTTGAAACCATCTAATCCTGTCTCTTCCTGTTACAGGAAGGAAACTGAGTCCTAAAGATGTAGATTAACTTGATTAAGGTCATACAACAAATAAATGACAGAGCTGGGATTTGAAACTAGGTCTTCTCCTTACCAGGCCAGTGTTCAGCAATCTGTACTGTCTTTCTATCTGCAGAATCTCTTCAAATCCCATATTAATAGTAGCAATGCCACATACTTTCAAATTTAATAATTAACAATAATTAACTTTTGTTCATATTGTGTTCAACACATATTTAAAGACTGT
Organism: Hippopotamus amphibius kiboko; assembly: GCF_030028045.1. Classification (NCBI taxonomy): domain Eukaryota; kingdom Metazoa; phylum Chordata; class Mammalia; order Artiodactyla; family Hippopotamidae; genus Hippopotamus; species Hippopotamus amphibius. The sequence goes on along the minus strand of NC_080202.1, from coordinate 25,155,757 downwards.
GCCTCAAATGTGAAGTTTACTGCGTTTGAAACAGACTAATATATAGTGCTGTAAAAACTTGACACAGATTAGGCAGAAAGTTGTTCCATTTTTTTCTCTTCTATCCCCTGCTCAGAACTCTTGTTTTCTTTTCTTTAAATACTGGGGGTTGGGGGTGGGGGTGGGGGCCGGGGGAGAGTGCAGAGAGAGAGAAAGAGAGAATGACTATCAACTCTCAGAGGAATACGCATTTCCGGCCTCTTGCTTTCTTTGTGGTTCACAATTTAACTGGAGAAGAATTAAGTGTTTTCTTTTAAAAGGTGCTTTAATGTGCCACAGGCTGTGTTAAAAAGTAAACTTAAAGAAGGAATATAAAAATGTGTTAAGCAAAGGGTTCATTATTATCTATCCTGCTTACTTGAAAGCAGCCTCTTTTTCATGGAAGATACATAATTTGGATAATCTAGAGTGGACTATGATGATCAATTTTAAAGTTCTAGCATGCTCCAGAGCCACTTCCCTTGTTCCATCACCCAGCACATCCAATGGCATGCTCTGGGTCTAGTGTTCTTGTTTTCCTGTTATTGTCATTTTTCCCTTTTGGTAGTATTTCCCAGCTGGTTATTCTCTGCCCAAAACAATATCCGGGAAAAACTTCTTCCTGCAACTCTTATTCTACATCTTGTGCTGGCTGAGTCATCTAATTTAAGTATCTTCACATCAGTTTAGCACACATTTTTTTCTTAGCACTTTTTTATTTTCTTGTCTCCCACACTATTTGATGCAATATTATTCTCATTGTGTAATGTGTCATTTTGCTGTTCCAAAGTTAGTTTTGTCTGTTTGACCTTTTTCTAAGTTGGTCCTTGAATACATCTTACTTGGGTGTGAATAGCTATTGCCCATGGTAATTCTTTTTTTTTTTTTTAAGAGTTGGTAACGCCATTTATTTATTCATAAAATGGAGAGAGTAATGCCTCCCTGGCAGGGAGATTATGAGAATTGAATACAATTACATATGTAAAAGTGCTGAGCAGTGGGCCTGGCATATAGTAGGACTTCAGTAACCATGAAGGTAATTCTTTTAACTGCAAAATTTAATTTTTTCACACTTAATAAGCTAACAAAAATTTTATTTAACTAGAACAGCATTGTCTAAATAGAGCTTTTTATATTGATAGGAATATTCTACATTTGCACTGTCCAATACAACAGTCAATAGCCACATGTGACAGTTGAGCACTTGAAATGTGGCTAGTACACCTGAGTATCTGAATTTTGAATTTTATTTCATTTTAATTTAAATAGCCCTATGTGGCTAGTGGCTACCGTGTTGGACTGTGCTGATAGAACATCATGTTCAGACTTTTTAGGTTATAAGTAACAGAAACCAGTTTACACTAGCTTAACGGGAAAAAAAGACATTTCTTTGTATCATTAACTCTCTATGTTGTGGTGGATCTGATATTAAACATTATTGGATCCTTGGGTACAGAAAGGACTCTTTTTGCCTTATTCCATTGTTCTGCTTCTCTTGGGTCTTATTCTCTTTTACTGTAGGTGGATTTTGGCCATGTGGCAGGAACATGATCACTGACAACTATAAATTCACATCCTGCCTGTGCTGTGACCCCAGGGAAAGGAAAAGTTCTAGAGAAGGACACTGATTGGCCCAGCTTGGGTCATGTGTCCATCTTGAACTGTTCACTGTGGACAAACAGATAGGCTGTTATGATTGGCCAGACCTAGGTCATATACCTACTCGTGAGAGTAAGTGGGGAGTGGGTCCTGTTTTTGACAGCCCAACCAGAACAATTTGGAATGAAGGAAGGGAAGACAGGATGCTAGGCAGGTAAAAAAGTAGGTAAATTTTTATGTGTTAACATAATTAATTTTTATAGTAAAGTTCTGTAGTCTAAGTTCAAAGTCTTTGAGTTTTAAGTACTTGAAATCCATCTCAAGATGGTTTGAGAAAAGTTTATAAAAAAGAATTTATTGGCTCTCACAACTAAACTCTCTAGGGGTTATATGCCTTCAAGCATAGCTGATTCCAGTTGCTCAAGCAATAATTTCTCTCTTACCTCCATTTCTTGGTTCCACCTTCATCTATGTTAGCTTTGTTCTCAGGCACACCTTCTTCACATAAAGAGGGACCTCTGATAACATCAAAAGTACATGATCCATTCCACTGAGGATTTTAGGCAACATCTCCTGTGGTCCATATTGTTAATGCTTAAAAGGTCATGTGCTCTCTCTGTGGCCAGGGAGAAAAGCCAAATGGTTGACAATCCCATCAGAATGACTCAGAGCCATATCTGAATTACAAGGAGTAGTAAAAAGGCAATAAGAATACAATAGAGGGGCTTCCCTGGCAGCCCAGTGGTTAAGACTCTATGCTACCAATGCAGGGGGCACGGGTTTGATCCCTGGTTGGGGAGCTAAGATCCCACATGTCGCATCCTGCATGCCGCATCCTGCATGCTGCATCTCACATGGCATTGCAAAATAATAATAATAATAATAATAATAATAATAATAATAATAGAATATAGAACAGACAAAACAGTAACAGATTTTTTTCTTTTTTTTTTTCCCCCATTCACATGCTGCTTTTCACATGAGCCTTTATTAAAAGTTTTCTGACATGGATTTAATTTACTTTTTTGATATGCTTCTTTGCTTTGATTTGCCATACAATAAGGATGAAATAAAGGACCTTTCACCATTTTTTATTCACAAATTAGTGGAATTGAAGTTTCAGGTGGAAGGGAAAATTTTATAATAGTTATATAGTATGTATAGTATATAAGCAATTATAGGCAAAAGGAACTAGGGAAAGAATAAAGAAAATAACCCTCAGGAAATAAAATGAATGACTAAAATCCCCTTCTGATTTTTTTTCATGACTCAGTTTTCTTTGAATAACTGCACTGATATAATTTTTCAACCCATTACTGAATCAGCATGTATTTCCCTTGCCTAAACATATTGTTCTTAATCTCTGAAAAAGTCAATGATATCATAGCAAAACTTTAGAAACAATCTCAGTTTCCACTAGTATGGTCTAGGGGAGGAAAACATTTTTTTCTTCTGTCCTTTTAGGTTCTCAGCTGGACTCTGTAACAAAAAAGAGATTAACAAGAGAAAAACAGAAGTTTATTAATATGTATATGTCATGGGAGAAACTTGGGGATAAATAACTCAAAGGCGTGGCTAGGACTTGAGTTTATTTAGCATCTTAAACAAAAAAACAAAACAGAACAAACCAATAAATTTTCAGAGAAGTAAGAAGACAAAAGAAAAGCACTTTGTCTAGGGTGGCAAATTGTGGGAAGGTAAATGTATGGGGGACTAATGGAAGATGCAGGCTAGTCAGTAGTTATGTAGAGTCCTTTGGTGCTGCTAAGGGTTAGGATTGGCGCTGATTAATTTTTGTATAATTTAATTCTTGTTTTTAGGCAGATAGGAGAAGGGCAGAGAGCTTTTCTTGTATCTGCTTCCTCTCAGTTGCCTTCACTTCAAAATAATCCTCATGCCAAAATGGCATATTTTGGAGTGGCAAACTATGTAACCCTTCAAGGGGAATGGTTAAATTTAAAAAATTAAATTGTTGTATAGCTACTCAGTGGAGTATTTTAAAACCTTTCAAAATAATAATTACAGAATAGGGGACTTCTCTGGTGGTCCAGTGGTTAAGAACCTGCCTTCCAATGCAGTGGGTACGGGTTTGATCCCTAATCAGGAAACTAAGATGCCACATGCCATGGGGCAACTAAGTCTGCGTGCCGCAACTACTGGGCCCGCGCACCAAAGGAAGATCCTGCATGCCTCAACTGAAACCCAATGCAGCCAAATAAATAAATAAATAAATAAATAATTTTTTTTTAAATTACAGAATAGGATCAGTGGACAATATCAATGTCAATATCATGGTTATGATATTGTGCTATAGTTTTGCAAGAGGTTACCATTGGGGAATCTGATAATGCCTGCACAGATCTCTCTGTTATTTCTTACAACTGCATGTGAATCTACAGTTATCTCAAAGAACTTAGTGGAAAAAATTTAATCATAAACACAGTATATTAACATACAATATTTATTTTTGCTTATGTGAAAAGATCAGGTTAATATCTAAAGGGATACTGTATTATAACTCTCTTAGATTATGCATAGGGAAAAAAGAGGAGAGAAAATAAACCAAATGGTCGGGTCGCAGTGGTTCTATCTTAAGTTGTTGGATTTTTTGAAGTTTTTCCTTTGCTTTTTTATACTTCTCATCATTTTGTAAATGTCCTATTATAACTACATACTTTAACTTTTCTAATCATCAAAAAACTGGAAGTTACCTTATAAAAATACATTTGAAAATCTTGCTTTCTCAGCATGCCAATGTGAAGGAAAAGATAACCGAATTCCATTACTGAAGGAAGTTTTTGAGGCCTTTCCTAACACTCCTATTAACATCGATATCAAAGTCAACAACAGTTTGCTGATTAAGAAGGTACTTAAGGCATTGCCTCCTCTGAGTATGTTGCATCCGATTTCCTCCAAACTAAATAAGGCTAGAGTAGGTGCCTGCATAGGTTGATAATATCCAAGGAAATGTGATACTCTAGGGATCAGTATTGTTTTAAATACTGCCCTGGTAGAAGAGATCCCTGTACTGTAGGAAAGCCTGTTTTCAGAGTGACTTATCATGTCTCAGTCATGGATAAAAGTGAGTTCCTGTGAACCCATCGCTCTGGCATTTATGTAGTTCTTCCAGTTTCACTTGTTTCATTTGTACATAGTTTATGTCAAATTATTAAATAGTTGTATTCTATTAGATAAATCATGTAATGGTAAAATTTAATTTCTTATACTTTATAGAATAATCTGAATTTATATATCAGTTCTAGGCACTGGCAGATAGTCAGTTGTAATCCTTTTTTTTTTTTTAAGTGAAATCATGTAAGTGAATTTACAAATGGGCACATGCATAAAATTTTGAATTTTCACATATAGGTTTCAGACTTGGTGAAGCAGTACAGACGAGAACACATAACAGTGTGGGGTAATGCCAGTTATGAAATTGTAGAAAAGTGCTACAAAGAGGTAAGCTTCAAAAATGATACAGAATGATCTTTGTTGTTGTTATTGTTGTGTATCTATAAATGTTAAGTAATTAGAGTAGTAATATTTTAAAAATAGCTTATTTCGTAGCCTTGATACAAAGACAGATGGTACTGAGTAGAAGCAGCTAACCAGAAGTTTACTAATAGTATAGATAATGGATTTAGTAGAGATAATGGACCTTGTAATTTAAGTTCAATATAATTGGACTGGCTCAGAGAATTACTATTTTCACATGGTAATATTTATTGCCAACATTTTATTAATTTTATTATGTATATTATAAAACAACATATGATTTATGTCTTTTAGTGTCTGATTTTTGTTAGGTAATCAAAATGTTTTGTGTGTAATTTTGAATTAAGGGAAGTATTTAGTACCTAAACTCTATAGCTCAAGCTTTTGTTTATCCTGCTTCCCAAATAGAATTAATCAAATTAAGCTAGGATCATGATTATCAGGTAGTGTATAAAAGTAGGGCCATCCACCAAATGAAATTTTTCTGTTTGAATAAAGTATATCTATACTTTATTCATATAAAAATTAATGTACTATACATATAAAAATTAATATGATATATTTTGAAATGGTACATAAAGCCTCTATAAGCAACTTAAGCTATATAGTCAGCTAAGAGGATTTGAAATGCACAGTGTTAAAAAATCTTAAGCATTGAAGATTCTCTTTCAGAATACAAGTGATGGTGCAGAAGGAATATCATCACACAAGTAGCAGTTCTAAAACACAAAGAATTCTTCTGAGAAGCCCTTCCTTCTTAGCAAAGAAGGGAAAGCATAGATCTGAGATCAGTACTATTACAATTAAAAGTAATGAGGCTCTTATTAAGGGAAGTAAATTTTATTTATGTGCAGCAGGCTCTGTGATATCCCAAGGTATCTTTGTACAAAAGGAGAGGGCAGAATAATCAATGGGCTGAGTCATTTCAGATCCTCAAGAATTTAGAACTGAGACTTCCATAACTAATTATGATAGTATTTTCACATGTTGTTAAAAAAGAGATAATATCCTGGAGGCTTCATGACCTGCTGATCTTTTTACATCATTCAAATTTATTTTTCCAATTAAAAAATAGTGATAATAGACTGAGCTCTGCCCACCCAGCCCTACCCACCATCAGTCCCTCCCACCAGGAAGCACACAGGAGGCTCCTAGATAGCTTCCTCCACAAGAGGGCAGACAGCAGTATCAAGCAGTATCAGCAGTATTTCGTCTTGTGGAACTGAAAACCATAGCCACAGAAAGATAGAGAAAATGAAAAAGCAGAGGACTTTGTACCAGATGAAGGGATAGGCACCCTTACAGAAAAAGAATTCAGAATAATGATGGTGAAGATGATCCAGGACTTTGAAAAAAGACTGGATGCAAAGATCAAAAAGTTTACCAAAGACCTAGAAGAAGTAAAGAGCAAACAAACAGAGATATGCAACACAATAACGGAAATGAAAAATACACTAGAAGGAACCAACAGCAGATTAACTGAGGCAGAAGGGCGAATAAGTGACCTGGAAGACAGAATGGTGATCATCACTGATGCAGAAAAGAATAAGGAAAAAAGAATGGAAAGAACTGAAGACAGCCTAAGAGACCTCTGGGACAATGTTAAACATGCCAACATTCGCATTATAGGGGTCCCAGAAGGAGGAGAGAGAGAGAAAGGACCTGAGAAAATATTGGAAGAGATTCTAGTTGAAAACTTCCCTAACATGGGAAAGGAAAGAGCTACCCAAGTCCAGGAAGTGCAGAGGGTGCCAGGCAGGATAAACCCAAGGAGGAGCACACCAAGACATATAGTAGTCAAATTGATAAAATGAAAGACAGAGAAATGTCATTAAAAGCAAAAAGGGAAAAATGACAAATAACATACAAGGGAACTCCCATAAGGGTAACAGCTGATTTCTCAGCAGAAACTCTACAAGCCAGAAGGGAGTGGCACAATATATTTCAAGTGATGAAAGGGAAGAACCTACAACCAAGAATTCTCTACCCAGCAAGGATCTCATTCAGATTTGATGGAGAAATCAAAAGCTTTACAGACAAGCAACAGCTAAAAGAATTCAGCACCACCAAACCAGCCCTACAACACATGCTAAAGGAACTTCTCTAAGCAGGAAACAGAAGAGAAGAAAAGGACCTACAAAAACAACAACAAAACAATGAAGAAAATGGTAATAGGAACATACATATCGACAATTACCTTGAATGTAAATGGACTAAATGCACCAACCAGAAGACAGAGACTGGCTGAATGGATACAAAAACAAGACCCATATATATGCTGTCTCGAAGAGACCCACTTCTGACCTAGGCACACATACAGATGGAAAGTGAGGGGATGGAAAAAGATATTCCATGCAAATGGAAATCAAAAGAAAGCTGGAGTGGCAATACTCATATCAGATAAAATAGACTTTAAAATAAAAAATGTTACAAGAGACAAGAAAGGATATTACATAAAGATCAAGGGATCCATCCAAGAAGAGGAGATAATTATAAATATATATGCACCCAATATAGGAGCCCCTCAATACATAAGGCAAATGCTAACAACTATGAAAGAGGAAATGTGAGGCAGAAATAGAGACAGATGTAGAGAACAAACACATGGACACCAAGTGGGGAAAGTGGGGAGGGTTGGGGGGGAATGAATTGGGAGATTGAGACACCACATTGTACACTCTAAATATATACTGTTTATTGTCTGTAAACTGTATCTCAATAAAAGTTCTAAAAAAAAAATAGTGATAATAGCAAATGCTGGAGAAGATGAGGAGAAACTGGACCTCACATGCATCGCTGGTGGGAATGTAAAATAGAACAGCCACTCTCTTAATTAGTTGGGTAGTTTCTTGCAAAACTAAACATACACTTAGCATATTAACCACCAATCTTACTCTTGGGCATTTATCTCAGAAAAATGAAAACCATGCATGCAAAACCCCATACATGAATGATTGTAGCAGCTTTATTCATGATACCAAAATACTAGAAACAAGCCAGATGCCCTTCGGTGGGCAAGCTGACAGGTCCATACAATGTAATACTATTCGGCAGTAACAGGGAATGAATTATCCATATATGCAACAACCTGGATGGTCCTCCTTGAAGACATTTTGCTTAGTGAAAACAATTAACCTCAGATGGTTATGTGATTACATGTATATAACATTCTCACGTCTACAGACATGAAGAGCAGATTCATGACTTCCAGGGGACAGGGACTTGATGTGGGTGCAAATACAAAGAAATAGCAGGAGGGAGTTCTCTGTGGTGATGGAACACTTCTGTATCTTGATTGTGGTGGTGATTACGTGAATCTATACATGGGTTAAAATTACATCGAACTATACACATGTACAGATGAACCAGGTTTTAAAAATGGTGAAAACTGAATAAGATCTACAGTCTAATTAACAGTAATATATCAATGTCAGTTCCTGGTTTTGCTACATCTGGTTACATCAAATGTCACTATTTGGGGCAGCTGGGTTAAGGATATATGGGACTCTACTATATTTTTACAACTTCCTGTGAATCTATAATTATTTCAAAATAAAGTTCACTTTTGGTCCAGAAACACAGAACTTTTCCCTTGATTCACATATTTTTCTTGAAGCCACTCGCTTTCTGTCATTTTCGAATTTAAAAACTTCAAAATTTTCAGCAGTGATTTTCAAACACCATAGTAAGAATGTCTCAACGATAATTGGCATTTGTATTATCAACATGCTATATAATTAAGTCATGTATCTTTTACAATTCTTAAAGTAGGATTTATAAGAATTTCATATTAGCTCTTTAATTCCCAGATGCTAGAAACTAAAAATATAAAAATAAAAGGAAGTGGGGGACACAGTGGTGCTGGGAAGACGTGGTACTTGTTCTCATCTAATGACTTTTTATTCACTCATACTTAATGCAGTTGTTCTAAATCTTGGCTGTATATTGGGATTACGTGAATCATTTCAGAAAATACTAATGCCTGGGTCCCATCCCAGATATTCTAATGTAAAAGTTATAGGGGGCAGCCAGTTGGTATGCCAGCAGTATGCCAGCATACCGCTCCCAGCCCTCTCCCATCAGCAACCTTGCATGGCTCTCCAGAAGTACCAATTACTGTTTTTATTTCTCTGGTTCCAAAGTTGCATACGTTTTGAGGATCAGCCCCTAGCCCTACTTCCTCCTATGAGCTCTGTTATTCTTAGTGTGTAAATTTGCAGAAATCAAAGTTTTTTCAGGGACTTGCATACTGTGTTGCAGCTGGAACAATACCTGTATATAAATAAACTGAAAATATTACAAAGCAACATGTGAACTTAGGAGCAAAAGAAGTCCTCAAACTTATTAACTCCATTTTAAAAAAATAAGTTTTTTTAACTTATTTACAGCCAGCACTTAAAATTAATTATGTTTTTGCATGAGTTTTGATATATTACTTTTATACAGAAAAATTCAAATTTATTATAATTTTTATTTGTTTTAAAGACAGAGAGGAGGACCTGGGGGCGGGGGATATGGGAAGTTGCTTACTGGGTATAGAGTTTCAGTTTTGCAAGATGAAAAGAGTTCACATATATGTGAAGCTTGCATTCTAAGGGTTTGGGGATCTTGATGAACACATTTTTTAATAGAAACTTAAAATGGTGGTTAGATTCTTGGACTAGTATACAAAGTCCTATTTACATTTGAAAATATGTATGTGTAGCTGAAAGGTGGCATATTTGCAACACTATTAATATATATCTATATTCATATCTGTATCATATACTATTTAAAAATATGTAACTATATGCATGGTTATTGAATATATAGAAGGTTACTGAATATTTCATTTCTTTATCTTGCCCCATTAAATTCGGTGTGTTTAATCACCAGTGGTAAGGACTAGTACTAACAGACAGAAGTGGTGTTGCAAAAGCAGTGAGTAGGGAATAGAGAAACTTGAGTATCAATTATTACTCTGGGGCTCCAAGATAGATCCAGACCCATTTGTCAAGGACTAGTCATTTCTAAGTGTGATGTGTTGGAAATGGATGTCGATAATTCAGGGAGTACTTTTAACAGATGTCAAGATAAGAGTCTTGCGAAATTTTGAAGGTTGCAAAATGATCCTCTTTATTTGAACAGTTATAAAGTAACATACAATATTGTTTGTGTCTGTCTTTTAGAATTCAGAAATTCCTATACTCTTCAGTTTACAACGTGTTCTGCTCATTCTTGGCCTGTTCTTCACTGGCCTCTTGCCCTTCGTGCCCATTCGAGAACAGTTTTTTGAAATCCCAATGCCTTCTATCATATTGAAGTAAGTGGTTACCCTGTTTTCATCAATTGTCAATTACAGGAAAACTAAGATGATGGCTTAATATCACTATCAATGATAAAGAAGAGATTGCTGTAGTTATTCCCACATTTGATTAGCTGACCTTTTGATATAATTAAGATACATTCTCTAAAATGAATAATGAAGGTTTTTAAGCGTTTAACCTGGACCCGTTTCAGATAACAATGACTTTCGGTGCCTGTGTCCTCAGAAGTCAGGTAAAAAGAATTGAGCTTAATCATTGAAACTTAACTATTTTATTCTGATGTCTAATAGCAATTGCCCTCCAACTTCCCTTACTTTTCTACTTGATTGACAATTATACCCAGCTGAAATTCCATTAAACTCCAAATGTACTACTAGTATTAATACAGTTAGGAAGAAAAATCACCACCACCACCACCACCGCAACAACAACCCAAAAAACCTCTGGAGGTAGGAGAAAGAAAAGGATAGAGTTAGTTTGTATAAGATAGTTCCATATTTATGTAATTTCTCTACTGGGTATATAAAAGCCTTGCTTTACACACACTAATTTACTACAAAGATGAAAATATATAAAACACTTAGTATGCTTGGCAAATAATCAGCACTCAATCAATGATGGCTTTTATTCTTAAATTCTGTTTATCAATCCTGTACCCTTATAATGTCATTCCTAGCTGTAAATTTCTAATAATAACTGAATCATGACAAAGGAATTTGGAGCTTTTGGGGAGATCATGTAAATGTGATTTCACCTGCACGAAAACTTTTTGCATCCGCACAGAATTTTAAAAAACCAAGCTGAACATTAGTACATCAGTCATTAGAAAATATTGGTAAGAAAAACAAGTTGGTCAGTACCCTTGTACTCAGCATTTTTCATGCTTGTATTCCAATTTGAGTTTGTTACTGATGAGTATGTTTATTTGATCTATTCCCAGTTATATTTACTAGCAGTCTTTGTAGCTGTTTCTCAGACAAAACAGCAGAAATCACTTGTCTACAAATAAACCATTTTTGTTTGCTAGGTTAAAATAATTCCTAACCACTTATTTCTAAAGTACTTAGCTTTCCTCTGGTCGAGAATGGACTGTTGTGCTCTCTAGGTCATCTCCGTGTGTTCCTTTGAGAAGCAAATATTATTAAAACTTCATAGAATTAATTTTTTTTTTTCCTAAAAAGTGCTTATGGATTAAGACACTGGTAGAATATTATGTGTTTAGATATTTTATTATTTTTTCTAATGAAAAGGGGGTACTTCCTAAGACAACGTAATAATTTGTGTTTACTGAAGTAACTAGTATTTTGAGTTATTAAATTCTTGGGATTCCTGAAATTGTAATCAGGACTTTCTACCTGGGCTAGAGTTGGGGGAGGGGGGAGGGGGAAGGAGTTTATTTAGAGAGCTTCAAATAAAAACTGAATTCAGAGAAAAAGACAAAAAATGAACTTAGGAGGCGTTAGAAAGGAAACAAGAAATGAAGATGTGGGGAGAATAAAAATCACTCTGTGCTGTTTAACTTAGAAAGAAGCTAAGGTTCTTCATAGTAGAGAGACTGACTAATCAGAGATGTCTCTGGGCACAACCTAAAGTGAATGACACAGGTGCTGCTCTAGGCATCAAAGAGGTTCAAGAAGGAACTCAGCTTAGGTCTAAAAGTCAAGTATACTCTTTCAGTAGGGAAGATATTTTAAAAGGACAGGGCCTAGGTCTTCAAATATTGAAAGTGAAAGGAAAAAAAATGCATTTAGGGTTTTTTTAGTCTAATTTTTACCCCAAATATCTTTTTTTTTAAGCTCTTTATTGGAATATAATTGCTTTACACTCTTGTACCAGCTTTTGAGGTACACCAAAGTGAATCAGCTGTATTTATACATATATCCCCATATCCCCTCCCTCGACTCCCTCCCACCCTCCCTGTCCTGGCCCAAATATCTTTTAATCCATAGTGAAGTTTGGTTGTGTGTTTAAATCTACTACATACAAAATTACAGCAGACAAAGCAAGAGGGAGGCTTCACCAAAAAAGAGAAGATACATGAGTTCTGGGCACCCAGGGTCTCTGGAAAGATAACTTATTAATTTGAACCTTTGAATAGTGGTAGCAAAAAATTAGCTTGAAATCAATGAATATAGAGAGCCAAGATGGGCTTTGTTCTAATTTATTTTTGTCCTTTTCCAAGTACTTTTTAAGCATATACTACGTGCAAGCAAGGCACTGCTTTCGTTTTTGGACTTGTTTGATTTTATCACACTGATGTATTCCTGTGTTTCTAATTTATGATTTAAATTTTATCTTGCCTCAGGCTAAAAGAACCACACACCATGTCCAGAAGTCAAAAGTTTCTCATCTGGCTTTCTGATATGTAAGAATTTTATTTTCTTGATATACAAGTTATTGTTTTAACTCTATTAAATACAGTGCTTTTAATTTAGAGCAGGCTTTCTACATGTAATTTGTAACAAGGATGTGTTGAACATCTACTATACAAATGGATGTGTATGAATCATTTAGAACTAGCTTAATTATTGGTCACAAAACCTTAGGAAGAAATGGGAGATAATTTCATCCAACTCAGGAGAAAACTGAGCACCCACCAACCTGAAGTTAAATGATTTACAGTTCTTGGCATTATGTAGCTATTTAGTGGCAGAGCTGGGATATATACCCATCCCCTTCTACTTATTCACTGTTTCCAGGAGCCTGCAGTCAAAAACATGGTGAAAAGAAGTGTGTATAGCAATGCAATATATATGAGTGTATATTGACTAATGGCACATTTCTCAGGAAAATCTGCACTGAGACTTAACAGCAGAAAGGAAGCCGCACCTATACAGTGGGCATCTACTTTAGAGAAAACGCCTTAATTCTAAGACAGGTTGAGTTTAATTTTAAGTAAAACCCACAAAATTATTGTGCTGTACTTTGCTTTAAAATGGAACCTTGAAATGCTAAAATAATAGTCATAAATCACAACCTTTTTTTACTGTCTCCTCTTTCATAGAGTTGGAAAACTAGTTTTATCTTTTCTCTGTGCCACAAGGTTTCTTCTTTTTGGCTTTATTCCTGATTTAATTTCTAGTTTTTAAGGGTGTATTTTTAATTGGTGTTAAATGCATATGATTTTTAGTTTTTGTTACTTAATCATTCTAATAGACATAAACAGAATAGAAATAATATGTATAACTTTTCAGTACAATAATTTCCCGTCTTGCTCAAGTTGATTTGTATTCTAAAAGTTCACTTTTAAGTTAGTTATTTGGAACTAAACAAAATGCTTTTTTTTTTTTCCCTATATAAAGGATAGTGTAATGAATGGACATTAGGTTTCTAAGATAGCTCACAAAAGACTAATTCATTTTGTTTGTAAGTGGACTGTGATGTTATAGAGTTTGACCCAAGTTCACTGCCTTATTTTAACTTGGAAAGTTAGGAAAACAGACTTCCTGGTTCTTTCTCACTCTCATTATGGTGCCAGCAGGGAAGGTGAGGAAGCCTCTTCTCCACTAAGCTGCTTCAATAAGAATGCATCTCCTGGGGATCTGATGGCAGCAAAGGTAGAGAGGAGGTCCAGCAGTTAAGATACAGGTGCATCCATGGCAGTTGTTATTGCTTGAGGCGGTTGCTTATATTGCAAAACACTGGGATTAAATTCACATAGGAATTATAACTTGTAAATTGACTAAATTAGAACTGAGGACTTATTTTAATCCTTCCTTAGGGCTAAAGAGTACCTAAATCTGTTGTGCTTTTCTTTTCTAGTCTACTAATGAGAAAAGCTTTGTTCAACCACCTCACTGCCCGAGGCATTCAGGTAAGTTTCTGGGATGATGCATTTTAGAAACAGCATAGTTTAGCAGCTTAACGGAAGTTTAAAGGGCAGGAACTTTTAACTGACTTAATTTGGTTCTGACTCTGCTGCTGCTGCTTTACTGGTTCTCACATGAAGACCTTAAGCTCTGCCTTACAGTTAACAAGAAAGTATTGGCGTTTCAGTAGCTAGAGTTCATCTATGTGTACGTGAGAATAGCTGAAGCCAGAAGGGTGGGAAGTCATATTTAATGCGCAAAGTGGACAGTCATATTTAATGAGCAAAAAGCTCAATGACTTCTTAAAATTGCAGGTTATTGAAAGGTTATTTTTAAGTGGACTGAGATTGCAGTGGATAAATGCTACCATAAAAATAATTTTCTATTTTAACATTTCTTCTCATATTTCTCATGTTTCTAATTTTCAGGTGTATGTTTGGGTATTAAATGAAGAGCAGGAATACAAAAGAGCTTTTGATTTGGGAGCAACTGGGGTGATGACAGACTATCCAACAAAGCTTAAGGATTTTTTACATAATTTTTCAGAATAGAAAAGGAGGTACTCAGAAGCATTCGAAGAAAACATGAAAAGACCTAAGGAAAAAAAATTGTTATTATTTCCCTAAGCCATTTCCAGAACAGTAAAAGGTTTAATCAGTTAAGTGTTTATTACCTCATTTTTAAGCCTGTCTGAGAATGTAGAAACTATATATTGTATATTTATTTTAAACAAGATTGCATATTTTACATTTGTAAATAGTTTGTTTAGAAAGATAACTGGTTATGAGATGTAAGTAGAAGATTATTGATCAAGATTTCTGTATATGATGCAGTATTCTACTATTGTAAGTAATTCTGAAATCAAAGACTATTGGATGACTTTGACATTAGCCTTCACTGGAATAAGATCAACTAATTAGTAAGACAGAATTATTGAAGGCCATTACAGCTATCCGAGTTGTCTTGTTATTTCCAGGTACATCTTAGTTAAAGGGGAAAAATACAGTAGAAAGAGAGCTTGGAAATCAGTGATGTAGTTGTCTGACGAGTTGTACATTTTTAATAGAAAGCAGACTCAAAGAAATAACTGAAAGTTTATTACATGATCAGAAATAAAATCTATAGACTGAATTCGAATTTCTTGTTTGCTGTTGTCAATAGAGACATTCTATTTGGACTCTTTTCAGGTGTATAGTAATGCTACTGTGTCTTTTTTTTTTTTGTAAACATTAAAATTGGACTTAATAATTATAAATTAAGACAAGATGCAAATAGTCACATTTTTGTTTCCTCTAAAGAAATGTACATTTTTCATTGTTGGCAATAACTGTCTGGGCCTACATCCAGACTTTAAATAACATCTTGAATCCTAATAATCATATGAAACTGATGAAAGTGCATATCGTTGTGTTTAATACTTATAGTATAAACCACCTGCTCCTGATCTTTAAGAATTTATTCTTCTGAGTATTAAGTGGAAACAGAATTCCTCAAAGCATTAGGCATCACTTTCTCAGATTTCCTGATGTGACTTCATGTAAATGTTTCTAATCTTTTTGACTTATTTTCATGATCTCTTTGGGAGGTAAGTGTAATCTGGAACAATAAGCATCTTATCCCTAGATTACATCTCTCATTTGAAGTTTGCCAGCTAACAGCTACAAAGGGTGATCATACTCTCCCTCCCATCCCTGAATGACAGAAATGACATTTGTTTTTTTTTTTTGTTTAAACTGAAATAAAATTTTCAAGAACAAAATAAGGGTTCTTCATTGGTGGTGTTTTGTTTGCTTTTTTTTGTTTTGCAGTTGTAATTCCAAATATGCTTTATACTTTTTTTCCCAGAATTTAATGAGGTGGTAAATTGATAACATAAGTAAACACACCAGAGACTTCTCTCTAGCATAAGGAAAATAAAATATGGAAACACTTTTGTGGTAAAGAAATAGCCTCTTGGCATTTGAATAGGTAACTTGGGCAGGTAATCCATTAAATCTGTCATTTTTACTTTCACTTATACTAATTTATAATTATAGTTGCTAGAGATCATTTTGATCATCTTCGATATAATTCTTTTTGCAATTTCCACCTTCCAAATTTTGCATTGTTATGATTCAGTTATTTTTTTAATTAATTAATTTATTGGCTGCTTTGGGTCTTTGTTGCTGCGCCTGGGCTTTCTGTAGTTGCAGTGCGCAGGGGCTACTCTTCATTGCGGTGTCTTCTCTAGTTTCAGAGCACAGGCTCTAGGCGCACAGGTTTCAGTAGTTGTGGCTTGCAGCTCAGTAGTTGTGGCTTGCGGGCTTTAGAGCACAGGCTCAGTAGTTGTGGCCCATGGGTTTAGTTGCTCCTCGGCATGTGGGATCTTGCTAGACCAGGGATCTAACCTATGTCCCCTGCATTGGCAGGCAGATTCGTAACCACTGTACCACCAGGGAAGTCCCCATTATGATTCAGTTATCCTGCAGTTCATATTTTAGGGCCAGCGTATATTTTGTGTCAATCAGTAGAAGATAAAAGTACCCAGCATGGTAAAGATGTTTAGAAAGTCATGTTTTAAAAGTTTGATGATTTTATACTCAAGGTGACTTCAATTTACTTAATAAAATTATAGTATCTATAGCAAGAGAGTTATCAGATAACATCTGAATATTGCTTTTCTGATTGGGGCATCAGGTTTTAAAAGAGGTTCAATACCCTTTCATGTTGAGAGAGATATTGCGAGGCATTGCAAACAGCATGGTAGGGAGGGCTAGAGAAGTGGTCAAAAGATGTGATTAGATCTTTGGCTGGGATGAAGCTGGCACTAGATTTGACAGACCCAGGGACTTCCCTGGTGATCCAGTGGTTAAGATTCTGCACTCCCAATATGCAGAGGGCACGGGTTCGATTCCTGGGTGGGGAACTAAGATCCCCTGCAAGCCAAGCTACACTGCCTAAAAAAAAAAAAAAAAAAGATTTGACAGGCCTATAGTCCAGCATGCTAATAGAATCCTAAATACATGGCAATGGATAACAGTTGGCAGGTATTTCAGTAGGCCGTTGGCATGAGGGAATTTTATTATTATTATTATTATTATTATTATTATTATTATTATTATTATTATTGGCTGTGTTGCGTGGCATGCAGGATCTTCCCCGACCAGGGATTGAACCCGTGTCCCCTGCATTGGGAGCGTGGAGTCATAACCACTGGACCGCCAGGGAAGTCTGGCATGAGGGAATTTTAACCTGAAGTAGCAACAGTTTCTCTGTAGGACTAGGGTCCGAGGCATGTTACCAGGGCAAAACAGGACACAAGGTACCGGAACTAGGACCCAGATCTTGGAAAGAAGCTCATTTGATAGAACCAAAGAACAGAGTGATAACACCAGACTAATTACAGGAAGAAGTTGGTACTGAGTCCCAGAGCTGTTCAACCTCTCATTTCTGGCCAGGACTTGTTCTAGAAATTGGGATGGGGCCCTGGCTACAGGTGGGCATCTAGTAGTCACAACTGTGGGGAAAGAATGGCTGCGAATTTTCCTTTCCAGTTAACGAAAGCCACAAAGGCCAGGTTGAAGAGTTTGTTCTGAATTGAAAGTCATGTGTCAAGTAGGTGGCTAAACTTGAGATGTTGCAAATGAACTGAAACTGCTAGACAGTAATATAATGTAATCATTTCAGTACCACAAGGAAAATGTAAATAAGCAGTCAGAGACCAGGCACCAAAACAAGATCAGGACTAAAGTAGTCAAAGAGTCAAAGAGATCAGAATGCTGGGAGCATACCAAAACAATTAATAAAGCCTCTAGTGATGTTTAGCTTTTTATGCCTTTTTTTGTATAACACTGACTAACTAATGTTTGGCAAGTTGGATCATCCTATAATCTGAAATAAAGATACAAGTCTAGACCAGAGAATAGTCCAGAAACCAGGTCAGAAGGCTATACAGATCCAGTTAACATTAGCTTGCCTAAGAATTAATTTGGCAATAGTGTGCAAGATGGAAACCCTTGCAGCAGTCCAGGAATGAAGTGATGATGGTCCGGATGAAAGAGGTGGCAGTGAAAGTAGGGAAACAATGAATCTACGTGTCTCTGTAAGGCAAGAATTAATGAGCTGGGGACTAGGTGAGCTTAAAAGGAGAAGGGAAAAGTTCACTACTAACTCCAAAGCTACAGGAAAATGGGGAACTTGGAAAGGGGAACCAGTTTGGTGGTAAAAATGATGTATATGGGTACTCTTTGAAATGACAGAAAGGTATTTGAGTTCCGGTATATTAGCCCTAGGATGAAAGGATAGGTCTGGAAGAATAGATTTAGGAGTTTTGTGTACTTTGTAGGTATTGCAAAGCTAGCACTTTAGAGGTGATATTAGTTCCTTCTCAGAATTCTACTTGCAATTTGAGTAGGTTGCTATGCCACCAGATGCCTACATTGTGAATAGCATGCTTCATACCATAGTGAGATTGAATCATAACATATTTCCCCACTCATTTATTTCAAAAGTAGAGAAATCAATCAAAACAGGCATAACTTTAACTCATTGCTTATGAAAATAATACAACTACAACTGGTCTTTTTTGTCCATTAGTTTTATTTTTTATTTTTTAAAATTAATTAATTAATTAAATTGGCTGTGTTGGGTCTTTTTATGCTGTGCGCGGGCTTTCTTTTAGTTGCGGTGAGTGGGGGCTACTCTTCATTGTGCTGCGAGGGCTCCTCATTGCCGTGGCTTCTCTTGTTGCGGAGCACAGGCTTTAGGCATGTGGGCTTCAATAGTTGCAGCACACGGGCTCAGTAGTTGTGGCTCATGGGCTCTAAAGCGCAGGCTCAGTAGTTGTGGTGCATGGGCTTAGTTACTCCGTGGCATGTGGGATCTTCTGGAGCAGGGATCGAACCCGTGTCCCCTGCATTGGCAGGCAGATTCTTAACCACTGTGCCACCTAGGAAGCCCTGTCCATTAGTTTTAAATTTAATTTCTTACAGCCCTAAGATGGGGCCTAGACAGCCTCTGCTGGGTGAGTAGGGATGGTTTATGCTAAGAGGGGCTGAGCAGGTATAGCTGGGTGTTAACCCTTCCCAGTTTGACAAGAGCTTCTCTACTTTTTCTGTTTTGTATGTGAGTTCCACATAAAGTTTGACTTTAAAAAGGATTTTTCTGAAAAAAAATTTTTCTTTGCTTCTATAACCTTTGATCTAAGATCTTTTCCCCTGTTAGCCTTGAGTAGAACCTCCCTTCCTTCCTTCCTAACTCACTCCAAGCAGTTCTTGTTCAGTCAGTTCCTCATGGGTTTATGGTCCTTTCTGGTCAAAAACTTTTCAAGAACAATGAGTTGGGGCTATGAACAGGTAATCCACAAATATAAACAGTCAATACACAAAAAATATTTCACCTCACTAGTAATCAAAGACCTATAAATTAAAACAGTGTCGAGTGAGATACCAATTTCTAACTCTTGGAAGTGCAAGAGTGAAAGCCTTGGGGAGAGACATGGAGAAACAGGCACTCATGAACTGTCGGTGGGAATATAAATTGGCAGAACACTGAGGATCAATTTGATAGTATCTTTACGTATATCCTTTCATTCCGAAATTCAAGTGCTAGGAATAATATTCTAAAAAAAATAATAGAACAATTACCTAAAGGTACATATGCCTAGTGAAAAATTAGAAATAATCTAAATTTCAACATGAAGGGACTGGTTACATAAATTATGCTAAATCCAAATAATAATATTATTAAAATATTAATGTTCTATATCTACTAATGTGAGATATTATTAAGTAAAAAGACTAAGCCATAAGACCGTACACTCTGTAATCAAAAAATATTTACACATATTTAGTTAAAAAGTGAATGATAGCTGCCAATATGTTAATTGTGGTTTTTATGATGATGGAATTATGAGTGACTTATTTTTACTTGTCTTGGTTTTCTAATTTTTCTACAATTAATAGAGAGCAATTATTTTAAAAATAATTTAAAAATAAAAGCCTTTCTAGCTACTACCAAATTGTTTGATGTCCAGGACCTTAGCAGATGATGCTTTTCCAAATTCTTGAGGAGAGAAACCTTTAACTGCCAACTTGGAGCTGACCAAAGAATATAGCTCTTCTGTGCTTATCCACTACTTTCCAACAACTTAGCAAAGAGGGATTATGGCTTCGCTTTGGATCTGATCCAGAAATTATCTGGACCTTTTTAAAAAAAATTCATAATTCCACAACTCAAAGACATTTACTTTTTATTAATTTTTTGCTCTATTTTCTTCTGTTTTTTTATAGTGCATAGTTTTAGGGGTTTCTACATGGTCATGATCACACTGTATATGTACTTTCAATTTTGGGTTTTTTTCCACTTAATATTACATGAACAGTTTACCATGTTATAAATTTCTTTAAAAGGTAGAATGCTATTTAACCAAGTAGATGGGCCATGATTTACTGAACTATTTCCCTGTCATTGGAAATTTGTTTCCAATTATTCATTATTATAAATAATGCTGTGATCAACATTCTTATGTATACCTCACTCCCTCACACCCAATCATGAAATCCAAGATATCAAATCTATTTATTGATATTTCTTTTTAACCCCACTGCCACCATCCTAGTACAAGCCACCATCATCCCTAGAGTGGAACAATACAACTGCCTTCTTTTTTCTAATTTTAATGTAATTTATTTTGAATAGGTAATATATTCACTGGTTCATACAGTACAAAAGGATATACAGTGAAATTTCTCTTTCCCATTCCTATTTCACTGAATTCCCTCTCTGGAGGAAGCAGGAAACCAATATTATCCATATTTATGCAGTAGGTATTTATCGAGCACCTCCTACAGGTCAGTCACTTATTAGACCTGGAGGTACAATGGTAAGCAAAATAGACATGGTTTACAGACTTGGTCTTAAATTTAGTTTGAGAATACAAACCAAAAAAGTGAACAAATGTTAATTTCAAGTTGAAGCAAATATTGTTAAGGACATAAATGGGAATGAGATAAGGAATAACAAAGTCAAGCTTATTCTCAGTACAATGGTCAAAGTAGGCCTCTTTGAGGAGGTGGCATTTACATTGAGATCTAAAGCAAGAAGAATGAACCAATCAAAGAATAGGAGGAAGAGCATCTAAGCAGATGGAAGAGCTTATGCAAAGGCCCTGAGGCAGGAAAGACTTTGGTGGGTATTAAGAATAAAAGGAAGAGGAGAGAGATAGAACATAGTGAAGAGATTGGCTTTTCATGGGAAGAAGTACCCTTCCTCCATTGTAAATGAAAAGAATTAAGGTACAAATAAAAGTGGGGCTTTGTTCTTTGTTGGTGGGAAGATTAGAGTTTGCATCCAATGGTTTCTAATTTCTCGAGCACAGGGGAGCCAAGGTCTTTGCTAAAACTGAGACTGGAGAAAGGGGTACAAAATGAGGAAACAGGAGACTTTCTGTCATAGTCATCTTGGAAAGTGGGAATGTGTTCCTGTTAGAGAAACATAGTGGGGTTCTTGGGATGTTCCGAGTGCTAACTTGAGGCTTGATGTTCTGCATTTAAAATTAAATCAATTCAGCTGTGATTTATCAAGAGTCAAAAGTGTTGATAATTTGAATTAGGAGAATAAAAAAACTTTTAAATAACATGAGTGGGGGAAAAGAGTGAGCAGAGAGTTAAGCTTTAGAATACACTCAAGGGAGACAGAGAAAGTGTTGCCTGAGAAGTAGGGAAGTAGAGTGTCCTTAAGCACCTGAAAAGAGAATTTAAGAAAGTGGTTATCAGCAGTGTCCCAAGTAGGACATTGAGGTCAAGGAAGGCACAGGGTGGAAAGAATGACTGCATCTGGTTTAAAAGGAGGCCTCCTTAACTTGGGTTTCTTTATCCCTATACTTGATGGAATTGATACCAGACTGCAAGGGGGAAGAGGACTGAGTGGTACTAAATGAGGCTAGTCAAATTCAGCCACTTATTCAAAGAAACTGGAGAACCCAGACATTTGAAAAGGCAGCAGTATCAAGTGAGTTGTGTCCTAGATGGGGAGACTTATAAATGTGTGAAAGTGTGAAGGAGCTAGTGGAGAGAGATTGGAAATATTGAAGAGAGAAGACATGTGGGCAAAGATCACTTTGAAGCCTGAATGGGATGTAGCTTATTCAACAAATATATATGAATGCCTGCCAGGCCAGGCACTTGGGTTACAGATGTTACAATTCTTGCCCTCCTTCTCCTACCTAGTTAGTAGGTAATCGAGAACTGGGAGAAGAGGAGAAAGAGGTATCTTTTTTATACTCCAGAGTAGACTGGGAGTGTAAAACACTGAGATGTTTTGCACTTGAAAGAAAATAGAAGAACTAAAGGTAGTGTATTAGTCTGCTCAGGCTGCCACAGCAAGATACCACAGACTGGGAGGCTTAAATGACAGAAATAAATTTTCTCAGTTCTGGAAGCTGGAAGTCCAAGATCAAGGTACCAGGAGGGGTGGTGTCTGGTGTGACCTCTTCCTGGTTTGCAGATGGTTTCTTCTTGTTGTATCCCCACATGACCTTTTCTCCATATGCACACAGAGAGGTCTCTGGTGTCTCTTTCTCTTATAAGGCATCAGTCCTATCGGATTAAGGCCCTAGCCTTATGACCTCATTTAATCTTAATTACCTCCTTAAAGGCTCTAATTCCAAATACAATCACACTGAGGTTTAGGGCTTCAACATAGGAACTTGGAGGGGGACACAATTCAGTCCATAACAGGTGGGGCTGGGGGGTCAAAGTGGAAGATCTGGAGGTTGGTTATGTGTGGGAGGAGGTGGAGATGGGACAGGTAAACTGAGGAAATCTGAGACAGCTGGAGCAGGAAGCACTTGTAGCTTGACCACGGAGGGGCTAAAATAGAGAGGAAATCTAGTATGGCCGGGAATTGTCAGAGAAAAGCTGCCGTGTATTTCTTAGTTTCCTAGGATACCTACTTGGAGATTTACATAGACAGATGATACCAAAAAAGCGCATAGGTTGCTAGAGAAGGGAAAAAAAAAACAAACCCAAAAAATCCAAACGCCTTTTCAAACGTTTAAATTCAAATTAAGCTTCAAGTAACAGTGAGTTCAAAAGTTTTGGTATTCCTGAATAATGGTAATATGTTACATTTATATAATTATTTAATTTTAATTCACTTTTACGTACATTCTCATGCATTTCTCACAATAACCTGGTAGAGTACTTGATATTATCATATCCCCATTTTTCAGATGAAACTGAAATTGGGGGAATTTATAAGGTCACCTGGCTAGAATTGGTGTGATTGGGTCTTCTTGATGCCAAAGCTCAGCTTCTCTGTACACTGGTGCTGAATCAAATCTTGGAGACAGAGTTTTGGGTGAAGTAGAAAAGGATAGCTTTATTACTTTGCCAGGCAAAGGGGGAGCACAGTAGGCTAGCACCTCAAGAACTGTGCCCCCCCCCATGGGGGGGAATAGGGAGAGGTCTTATAGTCAGGGCTCGTGGTCAGGGCTAAGTGATAAAGATCAAGGCAGCAACAGTCCTGCATTCTTCTGATGAGTTGGTGGTGAGGTAAGTAGGAATCAGCATCATCAACCTTCAGGTCCAACTAGCCTGGGGTCTGTATGCTTGTGGGCAGCACACCATGGTTAATCCTTAACTTTTCCTACCTGGAAGGGTTTCAGCATCTGCAAAATAGCTCAAAGGGATTGTGTGTATTGTTGATGGGGGACCAGGACCCTGCCCCAAGGCTGCTCTTGACTGTTTCTGCCTGGTTTCATATCTCCTTTCTTCCCTAATTAACAACTGCTTGAATCTGCCCATTGGAACTCAGGGAAGGTCATGGAGGCTGAATGAAGGCTGTTTCTTATAATTAAAGAAATAGGGGACAGAGAAAGGCTTTGTGCCCAGGAGCCCCACAGGTCCTGCGTGGTATCATTCTTTTTTATTTTATTTTATTTTATTTTATTTTATTTTATTTTATTTTATTTTATTTTATTTTTTTGGGGGTACACCAGGTTCAATCAACTGTTTTTATACACATATCCCCATATTCCCTCCCTTCCTTGATGCCCCCCCCTCGAGTCCCCCCCACCCTCCCTGCCCCAGTCCTCTAAGGCATCTTCCATCCTCGAGTTGGACTCCCTTTGTTATACAACAACTTCCCACTGACTATTTTACAGTTGGTAGTATATATATGTCTGTGCTACTCTCTCGCTTCTTCTCAGTTTCCCCTTCACCCCCCGCCCCCCTCCCATACCTCGAGTTCTCCAGTCCATTCTCTTCCTCCATAATCTTCCTTGGCGGTGCGTGGGCTTCTCATTGCGGGGGCTTCTCTTGTTGCGGAGCATGGGCTGTAGGAGCGTGGGCTTCAGTAGTTGCAGCACACGGGCTCAGTAGTTGTAGCTTGCAGGCTCTAGAGCACAGGCTCTAGAGCACAGGCTCAGTAGTTGTGGCCGACAGGCTTAGTTGTTCCGCAATATGTGGGATCATCCTGGACCAGGGATTGAACCCATGTTCCCTGCATTGGCAGGCATATTCTTAACCACTCTGCCACCATGGAAGTCCCAGTATAATGGATTTAAAATGTGTTGGTTTCAGCAAAGTGTAAAGCAAAGTCAGTCAGTTATACATATACATATATCTACTCTTTTTTAGATTCTTTTCCCATATAGGTCATTATAGAGTATTGAGAAGAGTTCCCTCTGCTATACAGTTGGTCTTTATTATCTATTTTATATGTAGTAGTGTTACTTAAACAATGTTGATAGCACCACGGAGATGGGGATCAATGGTTGATATTCCATCAGTGATCGAAACCATTAAACATGGAAGTAGATGGAAAACTACCACCACTTTTCTGAGAAATTCAGAAATCTCAGATAAAAACAAAAACTAATATTAAACTAATATTCATTTGTGATTCTAACACCCAGAATTGACAACTGCTAAGATTTTAATATATATGCTTTAGTTTTTTCTAACAGAAGAAATAAAACCTTACAGGTAAACTGCTATCTGATCCCTAACCCCAGTCAGAGTCTCCTTCCTGTTTGGCCAATGGGGAGCCCTAGTATGAGATGAGACAGAGAGAAGAGAGAGAGGATGGTATTGCTTTTCTTGGGTTCCTTTCTATAAAATCCATTTGGGCTGACTGAATCCTTTGACTGAAGTGCAAGTTTATTTCAAGGTGGCTCTGTCTCCAGGACTCTCTCCTTCCACGTTCCAGTAACAGCTCCCAACCTTTCTCCATTCTGTGGGTGGTAAGAGCACTATTACTAGTCCTTGAACATTGTACTGTCCCTGTTTTCCCCATACCTTTGTAAATGATCTCTTATTAAACAACACTCAGGGACTTCCCTGGTTGTCCAGTGGTAAAGAATCTACCTTCCAACGCAGGGGATGTGGGTTCAATCTCTCGTCAGGGAACTAAGATCCCACATGCCATGGGGTAACTAGGCCCATGAGCCACAACTACTGAGCTCGAGCTCCTCAACTAGAGAGCTTGCATGCCACAAGCTACAGAGCCCACGCCTCTGGAGCCTGCGTGCCACACTAGAGAAGAGAAAACCCGCAGGTCACAACTAAAGAGAAACCCGTGCACCTCGAAGAAAGATCCCACATGCCTCAACGAAGATCCTGCATGCCACAACTAAGACCTGACACAGCCATAAAATAAAAAAATAATAATAAATAAATAAATTTTAAAAAACAAACAAAAAAAGAGCCAATACTCAAGCTAGTCTAATTTGAGTATGCATCTGCTTCCTGTCTGTTCCCTGACCGATTCACCAGGGAAGTTAGTCAAAATGCGATTTTCAAGCCTTTTCCTCCTCTCCTTTCATTAATCACTTAGTTATTCATTCATTCAACACTGGGTAAAGTCTTATGGGTACAGAGGTAACAAGACAGTTCCTGCCTTTGAGAGAAGACACACAGTTAACAAGGAAGCAACTGAATCATGAATAATTGTGATGTGATAGAGTATTAAAGAAGCAGGTGGCAACTTTAGATTCAGTGACCAAGGAAGGCCTCTCTGTGGAGGTGGCATTTCAGCCTGAAGCATGAGATAAAACCTGAAGGCAGAGTGTTTGCAGTAGAGGAAACCACAAGTGCAAAATGTGGGAGAGTGCTTGGTGTTTTCAAAGAGCAGAAAGGAAACTAGTGTGCTTGGGTCAACGTAAACTGGAGATGCACTGTAAGGCTGGAGAGCTAGGTGGGAATCAGATGGTGTAAGGGCCTCCTAGGCAGGCCATGGTGAAGAATTTGCATTTTATTCTCAGGGCAATGAGGAACCATTAAGGTTTTTAAGCAGAGGATGAATGTATATGTTTAAAGATTATTCTTGCTGCTGAGTAGGAATAAACTGGAAAAGGACAAGATGGAAGTAGAACCACAAATAACAAATGTTGGCGACATGGTAAAGAAAAGGGAACCCTTGTACTACATGGTTGGTGGGAATGTAAATTGGTGCAGTCACTGTGGAAAATAGTATGGAGGTTCCCCAAAAAACTACAGAGTATGATCTAGTAATTCCACTCTTGGGTATATATCCAAACAAAAACACTAATTCGGTAAGAGACATGCACCCCAATGTTCATAGCAGCACTATTTACAATAGCCAAGATATGGAAGCAACCTAAGTGTCCATCAACAGATGAATGGATAAAGAAGATGTGGTACATATATACAATGGAATACTTCTCAGCCATACAAAAGAAGGAAATTTTGCCATTTACAACAATACAGATGGACTTGGAGGGCATTATGTTTAGTGAAATAAGTCAGAGAAAAATACTGAATCTTATTTATATGTGGAATCTAAAAACTAAACTAGTGAATGTAACAAAAAAGAAAAAAAAGATGGAAGTAGAGATATGGCAGTGAGAGTGAAGATGAAGAGAAGTGGCTGGGTTTGACATGTATTTTTAAAAAATATTTATTTATTTGGTTGTGCCAGGTCTTAGTTGCAGCAGGAAGCCTCCTTAATTGCGGCAGCCAGCCTCCTTAGTTGTGGCATATAAGCTCTTAGTTGCAGCATGTATATGGGATCTAGTTCCCTGACCAAGGATTGAACCTGGGCTCCCTGCATTGGGAGCACTGAGTCTTATCCACTGAGCCACCAGGAAAGTCCCTTGAGATGTATTTTGGAGGTAGAACCAGTGAACTTGGTGGATGAAGAAAGAGGGGGGACTTCCCTGGTAGTGCAGTGGTTAAGAATCTGCCTGCCAATGCAGGGGACACGGATTCGATTCCCTGGTCTAGGAAGATCCCACATACCAAGGAGCAACTAAGCCCATGCACCGCAACTAAGCCCATGCACCGCAACTACTGACCCTGAGTGGATTACTGAAGCCCACAAGCCTAGAGTCTGTGCTCCACAACAAGAGAAGCTACCACAATGAGAAGCCCACACACCGCAACAAAGTGTAGACCCTACTTATCTCAACTAGAGAAAGCCCATGCACAGCAACAAAGACCCAACACAGCCAATAAATTAAAAAAAAAAAAAAGAAGAAGAAAAAGGAAAAACTCTAGGCTGACTGGTAGATTTGACTTCTACAACTGGCTCATTGGATGGTGGAGCCCTTTACTGGGATGGGAAAGAAACATATTTCTGGAGGGAATATGAAAAATTCTGATTCAAGTCATTCTTTTGAGAAACACTATCCAGAGCCCGAGGAGGCATGCTTAAAGCTCTGCAAAATAACTAGACAACTCTGACCCTACTTTGGAAAAAGGAATGAAGTTAACATCCAATATTTTTTGTATGCCAGGTGCCGTGGTACCTATCATCTTATTTAATCTTTATCATAGTCCTGTGATGTTATCTCTGGTTTATAGGTGAGGCAGCAGAAGCTCAGATGGGTTAAGTGACACATAAAAGATTGCACATCTAATAAGGTGGTAAGCCTGATATGCAAGCCTATTTATTCAGAGACCAAGTTCAAAGCTGTTTCACCACACAACACTGCGGTTAACAGGCGGGTTCTTTCCTCATAACCTTTGTCACTGAATTTCTTAAATATGACCATGGAAAAAGTGCCGTAAAAAGAATTAAATTAGCTCTTATGTAATTGTTTTCCTTTCTTTTCCAAGTAAGACTTTTGATTAAACAAATTAATATTTGATATACATCAGTGCTGGCCCTCTTCCAACTGTTGTATGATGCTACACAGGGGATTTTTTTCTCATTTTCTCATTCTAACCATTTTCACCATATTATGAAATGAAGAAATTTGAGTTTTAAAAAATCCAGGAATTCACCGTTTCTATCTTCTGTGATCTTTGAGCTCAAATGTTAAAACTTACCAATGAGGAAGCTACAGTTCTGTGTACTTAAGTAAAAGTTCAGATGAACTGTATAACTCTTCGCAAGTTTTGCCCAGTCTCTTCTCTTCTGTAGCTCATTTATTTCCCCTTTTCTTGGTTATATTCCTGCGGTCATCATTTTTAGTCATGTGATTCTGAAATAAGAAACATTCAGGCAGTTTTGCAAAATGTAACAGGATACACCTGGTCCTATTAATCACTAACAGCAATCCAAATGTGACCTACCAAAAACTTAGATAACTGACATCATCTTGGAAGAAAAATACCTCTTGGGTCAGGTGGGAAATGCTCAGAACTATGGCAACTTTTTTTCTCAAGAAAAAATTTTTTTCCAAATTCACCAGTTTTTTGAAATAACTTCACCCAAACAACTTGTTTTAAAAAGTTATCAGAGGTTTCAGGAAGATCATAGACTTGGAGGCTATTGCTCACACTCAGGTGTACAACAGAGGAACATGGCTCAAGAAACTAATCACAGCCAAGTGCCTATGCTTTGTTCCACTGGCTGCGGATTTTATGGAAACCCTCGTACAAATGGCATGTGTTCAGTATGTTATAAAGAACATCTTCAAAGACAGAATAGTAGTAATAGTAGAATAAGCCCACCTGGGTTTGAATGCCGGTGTGGAAATGTTTACTGTGGTGTACACCGTTACTCAGATGTACACAATTGCTCTTACAATTACAAAGCTGATGCTGCTGAGAAAATCAGAAAAGAAAATCCAGTGGTTGTTGGTGAAAAGATCCAGAAGATTTGAACTCCTGCTGGAATACAAAATCCTTTGACCATCTGCAAACTAAAAATTGACTTGAGGTTTTTTTTCCTAGTCATTGGGAATGTAGAGCAATGTATCTTGCATAGACCTTTTAATCATGCATGTCATCAGAAGATTAGATTTTTGTTTTTGTTTTGAAAATGACTCAACATTTATTTCCATTGCAGTTTCTGTGGCTGAAAAGACTTAAGTAAACTTTAAAAGTATTATCCTTTTAAGATCATTTTAATTTTAGTTGAGCGCAGAGGGCTTTTATAACAAACGTGGAGAAATTTTGGAGGGCTGTGATTTTTCCAGTATTAAACATGCATGCGTTAATCTTGCAGTTTATTTTCTCATTGTGTATGTATATATAGCTTTTCTCTGCAGCACGATTTCTCTTTTGATAATGCCCTTTAGGGCACAGCTAGTTATCAGTAACTGAATGTATCTTAATCATTATGGCTGCTTCTGTTTTTCATTAACAAAGGTTATACATATGTTAGCATATAGTTTCTTTGCGCTCACTATTTATGTCTGAATCATTTGTCACAGGAGAGTGTGTGCTGATGAGATTCTAAGTTTGCGTGTTTTTAAATTTTTTTGAGCGAGGGAAGGAAAAGCTGTATGCATTTCATTGCTGACTGCAGGTTTCTTTCAGATTACGTTCATCGGTCTGTGTGTATACAATATGAAGAATGATCTGAAGTAATTGTGCTGTATTTATGTTTATTTACCAGTCTTTGATTAAATAAAAAGGAAAACCATAAAAAAAAAGTTATCAGAACCACCCCACAATCATTAAAATGACTACTATTTAAGAAAATTCAGAAAATAACGAGTATTGGAGAGGTTGTGGAGAAATTGGAACCCTCCTGCACTGTTGGGAATGCAAAATGGTGTGACTGCTTTAGAAAAAAAATAGGGCAATTCCTCAAAAAATTAAAACTAGTATTACCATATGATCAACAGTTCCATTTCTAGCTAAATATACAAAAGAATTGAAAGCAGAGACTTGTCAAGATATTTGTACACCCAGGTTTATGGGGGCATTATTCACATTAGGCGAAGGACAGAAGCAACCCAAGTGGCCATTGACGAATGATAAACAAAGTGTGGTCTATACATACAATGGAATATCACTCAGCCTTAAAAAGGAAGGCAATTCTGCAATATGCTAAACATGGATGAAACTCGAGGACATTATGTTAAGTGAAATAAGCCAGTCACAAAAATACAAATACTGTATGAGTCCACTTAATATGAAGTACCTAGAGTAATCAAATTCCTGCAGACAGAAAGTAGAATGGTGGTTGCCAGGCACTGGGGCAAAGGGGAACGAGGAGCTTTTGTTTAGTGGATAGAGTTTCAGTTTTGCAAGATGAAAAAAGTTCTGGAAATAGATGGTAGTGATGGATGCACAATAATGTGACTAGGTCTAATGTCCCGGAACTCTATACTTAAAAATAGTTAAGATGGATTAAAGAAAAGCATAGTTTTAGAAAATAAGTTCAAAATAGATTTGATAAATTTGGGGTGGTAGATAAATAAGGTCTTCCATCTACAAAGTCATCTCCAGAGGTTACAAAAGAGCCTGTAATTCCTGCTAAAGTATACTACCTCACTCCTTTGAAAACAAAATGTGAAAATTTATCTGTGTGTAACTGGCCAACTGACAGTTTATTAAAACTCCATCCAAAACAAACAGAAATTAAGAGAGTAAGTTTTATGTTATGTGTACTTCATCACCATTAAAAATTAAAAAACAATTTTTAAAGTTATTTAGTAGACCTAATAAGACCTTGACAATGCGGGAAGATAAATTATTTCATCCGTCTTTTTTTGTCGGGGTGGGGGGCGGCCACACAACGCTGCTTGTGGAATCTTAGTTCCCTGACCAGGGACTGAACCTGGGCCCTCGACGGTGAAAGTACCAAGTCCTAACTGCTGGATCACCAGGGAGTTCCAATTCATCTGTCCTTAATCAGAATTGGAATAAATGGAAATATTTTAGATTTTTAACATTTTTAGAATTTTAGCATTTATTGATCATCTATTCTAAACTCACCCAAACAGAAATACTTCTATCCCTGATAGAAGAGTATTTACTTTGTAATCATGTTCTTCCAGAGATTGGGAGCGTTCATTACTATGGGGAGCAACCCATTTCAGCTCCTTGATGCCCACTTTGCTTTGCAACTCAAATTTCTCATGCTTTGCTGCTTTATATACCTCTAATCTACAAGAAAATCATTTTGTTGCACTAGAGTCAGTTCTATCCTGATACCACCTTTTAAATCACTACACTTTATTAATGAATGTGCTTTCAGTGTCTGTGTTCTAACTTACGTGACTTTTTCAGCGTATGTTTTCTGGTCTTCAGGAAACATAACAGGGTAAAAATGTTATGTTTTTAAAATCCAACAATTACACACACACTTAGAGAAAACAACAACAAAAAGCATCTCTCATCCTTTATCTAACACCATATCCCAAAGATGACAATTGTTTGTCATGTGTTTGGAATATTTTCAAATATAAACAAATCATTCCGTTTTTGTCACACATTATATCACACTATTCATGTTGTTCTATAGCTTACTTTTCTCATTTTGCAATCTAGTCTGTGTTAATTATCCAAACGTATTCTATTCATGGGATATTTTGAGGCATTAGTGAAAACGTAGTATAGGCTACAACAATGCTTTGGGAAGGATTTTCATGATACTATTCTGTCTTACTCTTCCTTATTTAAATGCGAAAACTTTCTCACAAAGCAAGGCTTTGATTTGAAAAGTACCTAAACCTGAGCTCTGGTAAAACAAATTTAAAATCTGGCAAATTGCTTTTGAAGAGCTCTATGGGAAAGCATAAAAGTTATTGAGCTTTACTGTATTTTGAATTTCTGATGTCTTTCTTTTGAATTCTTGAAACTATTAGCACCAATTCTTGAAAAATCCCCAACCAACAGAGAAATATCTTCTGAGGATATTAATTGCTTCTGCCTGCAGGATCAGCTAGAGGTCACGTCTTTGTTCCATGTTTTTCCTCTACATTCTCTTTGAAATGTTGATCATATTTTGCTCCTTAACCTCTACATTCCTGTGCAACTGGTATTTGCTTTACAGTCAAGTCTGAGATTCTGCCAGCTTGGTAGAAACATCTTCTATGAACTCCTGACATATAGTCATTCAAATTTTAGGTGGAAACATCATTATGTACTCCAGGAGCAAAATCTCAAGGACTCGGGGAGGATCCCCAGTGACTACTGTACCAGTTAAAATCTGCACTCTACTTCCACTTCATCAAGGTTAAGAGACTTATGGGATATAACACTCAGATGTGTGGCTCTGGATTAAACCCTGGTTTTGATAAACCAGCTGTAAAGGCCATTTTGAGATTGGTGAAATTTGTATATGGGTATTAGATGAGATGAAGAGGGACTTCCCTGGTGGTGCAGTGGTTAAGAATCTGCCTGCCAATGCAGGGGACACGGGTTCCATCCCTGGTCGGGTAGGATCCCACATGCCATGGAGCAACTAAGCCCGGGCACCGCAACCACTGAGCCTGTGCTCTAGAGCCCTCAAGCCACAACTACTGAGCCTGTGCTCTAGAGTCTGCGAGCCACCCCTACTGAAGCCCATGTACATAGAGCCTGTGCTCCGTAACAAGAGAAGCCACTGCAATGAGAAATCCACACATCGCAACAAAGAGTAGCCTCTGCTTGGGCAGCTAGAGAAAGCCCGCACACAGCAACAAAGATCCAACACAGCCAAAAAAAAGAAAAAGAATAAAAGAGAGAGAGATGAAGAATTATCGAAATGAATAGGTCGAGATCAAAAAATTGAGCAGGTCATAAAGCAACGTGTATATAATCCCATTTGGTAAAAATGCATATATCTGTATATCTCTCCATAGAAAAATATCTCAAAAGGGTATACATTAAGGTAATCTTTGGTTGTGTTAGTATAATGTTCTTATATTGTCTAATTTTCTACAATGCTCATAAGCTGATTTTGTATACTAAAACTATTTTTTATTAAACTGGGACATTTTTAGAGACATGGATGGACCTAGAGACTGTCATACAGAGTGAAGTGAGTCAGAAAGAGAAAAACAAATATTGTATATTAACACATATATGTGGACTATAGAAAAATGGTACAAATCAACCGGTTTGCAAGGCAGAAATAGAGACAGAAATGTAGAGAACAAACATATGGACACCAAGTGGGGAAAGTGGGGAGGGTTGGGGGAGGAACGAATTGGGAGACTGGAATACCAAATTGTACACTCTAAATATATGCAGTTTATTGTAAAAAATAAAAAAATAAAAAGTTAAAAAAAAATATGGGTTCTACAAAATTGGGACATTTGTAGAGACGTGGATGGACCTAGAGATTGTCATACAGAGTGAAGTGACTCAGAAAGAGAAAAAGAAATATCATCTATTAACACATATATGCAGAATATAGAAAAATGGTACAAATCAACCTGTTTGCAAGGCAGAAATAGAGACACAGATGTAGAGAACAAACATATGGACACCAGATGGGGAAAGTGGGGGGGAGGGGGGGCGGTTAGAGGGGAATGAATTGGGAGATTGGGATTGCGATATATACATTACTAATAAGAAAAAAAATATCGAATTGTACACTTTAAATATATGCAGTTTATTGTATGTCAATTGTATCTCAATAAAAGTTCTTAAAGAAAAAAATAGGTTCTAGAAAAATACAAATGTGAATTAAGTTCATTATAAAGACAATATTTCAAACCAGTGAGAAAATGTGGATTATTATAGTTATGGTATTGTGACATCTGCTAATTACATGGGAAATAAAAAAATAAAGGAGAATCCCTGTCACATATCTTATTACAAAATAAGTTCTAAATGGAGGAAAGATTTCAATGTCAAAAAATGAAACCATAAAAATTCTTTTTTAAAAAAACAGGCTAAATTTATGCTCTATCTCATAGTTTAAAAGACCTTCTTAAAAATAAAACCCAGATGCTTGGGCCCAGAACATTTGGCACTGAAGGCCAGTGGGGCTTACTTTTGGGAGAGCCAGAGGGCTACAGGAAATGGATACCCCGCTCTTAAAAAACTCACAAAATCTCACAAGTTCTGTGACCCAAGGCAGAAGAAGTAATTTGAAAGGAGCCTAGGTCAGACTCCAGACCTGCTGATCTTGGAGAGCTTCCTGTAGAGGCAGGAGGCAGCTGGAACTCACTCTGGGGACACAGACACTGCTGGCAGCCATTTTGGGGAGCTTGTTCTACCACATGGACACTGGTGCTGGCAAGTGCCGTTCTGGAATCTTCCTCTAGCTCATTAGTGCTGGGACCTGGCCCCACCCACCAGCCTGTTGGCATCAGTACTGCGACACCTCAGGCTAAGCATCTAGCCAGGTGGGAACATAGTCACATTCACCAGCAGACCGACTGCCTTAAGACTCTGTCACTGTTTGCAGATGACATGGTATTTAAGGCCATACACCAAAACAAAAACAAAAACAAAAAACCAGAACTCATCAATGAATTCAGTAAACTTGCAGGGTACAAAATTAATATACAGAAATGTGTTGCATCTCTATACATTTACACCTAACTATCAGAAGAGAAATTAGGAAAACGATCCTGTTGACAATTGCATCAAAAAGAGTATAATTCCTAGGAATAAATGTAACTAAGGAAGTAAAAGACCTGTACTCAAAGAACTATAAGACAGTGATGAAAGAAATTGAAGAACACACACACAAACACACACACACACAAAAATGGAAAGATATATCCTCCTCATGGATTGGAAGAATTAATATGGTTAAAATGACCACACTACCCAAGGCAATCTACAGATTCAATACAATTGCTATCCAAATACTAATGACATTTCTCACAGAACCAGGACAAATAATTCTAAAATTTATATGGAAACACAAAAGATCCAGAATAGCCAAAACAATCTTGAAAAAGAACAAAGCTCAAAGCATCACACTCCCTGATTACAAGCTATACTACAAAGCTATAGTAATTACAACAGTATGGTATTGGCAAAAAAAAAAAACGACACACAGGTAAATGGAACAGAATAGAGAGCCCACTTGAATGGGCTATTAATCTATGACAATGGAGACAAGATATACAATGGGGAAAAGAAAGTCTCTTCAATAAATGGTATTGGGAAAACTGGACAGCTACATGCAAAAGAATCAAACAGAACTACTTTATCACACCATGCACAAAAATAAATTCAAAATGGATTAAAGACAACTGTAAGATGTGAAACCATAAAAGTCCTAGAAGACAACATAAGCAGTAGACTCTTTGACATTGGTCTTAGTAATTTTTTTTTTTTTTTGATATGTCTCCTCAAGCAAGGGAAACAAAAGCAAAAGTAATCAAATGGGATGACATCAAACTAAAAAGCTTTTGCACAACAAAGGAAACTACAAAAAACAGAAAGGCCACTTACTAAATGGGAGAAGATATCTGCAAACAATGTATCCAATAAGAGGTTAATATCCAAAATATACAAAGAACTCATACAGCTCAACATCAAAAAAATAAACAACCTGATAAAAAAATGGGTAGAGGATCTGAATAGATACTTTTCCAAAGACATACAGACGGCCAACAGATGCATGAGCATCATTGCTCAACATCATTAACCATCAGGGAAATGCAAAACCACAATGAGATATCACCTCATAGCTGTCAGAAGGCCGTTAACAAAAAGGCAACAAATAATGTATTGGCAACAGATGTGAAGAAAATAGAACCCTCATGCGCTGTTGGTGGGAATGTAAATGTGTGCATCCACTATGGAAAACAGTATGGAGATTCCTCAAAAAATTAAAAATAGAACTACCATATAATCCAACCATTTTACTCCTGGATATTTATGTGAAGAAAATGAAAACACTGGGACTTCCCTTGTGGTCCAGTGGCTAAGACTCCACGCTGCCAATGCAGGGGGCCCTGGTTCAATCCCTGGTCTGGGAACTAGGTCCTGCCTGCATGCCACAACTAAGAGTTCACATGCCACAACTAAAGATCTCACATTGCCTCAAAGAAGATCCCACATGTGGCAACAAAGATCCCATGCACTGCAATTAAAACCTGGCTCAGCCAAATAAATAAATAAATAAATTTTTAAGTGCACATTTGGGACTTCCCTGGTGGCACAGTGGTTAAGAACCTGCTTGCCAATGCAGGGGACACAGGTTCAATACCTGATTGAGAAGATTCCACATGCCATGGAGCAACTAAGCCCATGCACCACAACTACTGAGCCCACATGCTGCAACTACTGAAGCCCGCGCACCTAGAGCCCATGCTCCGCAACAAGAGAAGCCCCTGCTCGCCACCACTAGAGAAAGACTGTGTGCAGCAATGAAGACCCAATGCAGAAAAAAAAAGTGCACTCAATTTCCTTAATTTAATGCACACATGTGGAGTATCTAATTGTATAAAACTCTGTGGTTGGGCCCTACCCTTAGGAAAATCATATTTTATCTACTATCTATCTATCTATCTATCTATCTATCTATCTATCTATCTATCCATCCATCTATCATCTATCTATCTATCTATCATCTATCTATCTATCTATCATCTATCTATCTATCATCATCTATCTATATCTATCCAATTATCTATTTATTTATTTTGGTTTATATATCTTTATTATTATTTTTTTTTAACTGAAGGTGGTATTTCTTTTTTTTTAATCTTTATTGGAGTATAATTGCTTTACATTATTGTGTCAGTTTCTGCTGTACAACAAAGTGAAAGAGCCACATGTGTATGTATATCCCCATATCCCCTCCCTCCCAAACTCCCTATCCCACCCCTTTAAGTCTTCACAAAGCATCAAGCTGGTCTCCCTGTGCTCT
The DNA here is from genome assembly GCF_030028045.1 of Hippopotamus amphibius kiboko. Taxonomy (NCBI): domain Eukaryota; kingdom Metazoa; phylum Chordata; class Mammalia; order Artiodactyla; family Hippopotamidae; genus Hippopotamus; species Hippopotamus amphibius. The sequence goes on along the minus strand of NC_080202.1, from coordinate 25,118,583 downwards.
GTAATAGCTTCCCACTAGCCATCTATTTTACATTTGATAGTGTCTATATGTTGATGCAACTCTCTTACTACATCCCAGCACCCCCCCCCACCCCTGGTCCTCAAGTCCGTTGGGACCTAATGAAACTTAAAATCTTCTGCACAACAAAGAAAACCATAAACAAGACAAAAAGACAACCCTCAGAATGGGAGAAAATATTTGTAAATGAAGCAATTGACAAAGGATTAATCTCCAAAATACACAAACAGCTCATGCAGCTCAATATTAAAAAAACAAAAAACCCAATCCAAAAATGGGTGGAAGACCTAAATAGACATTTCTCCAAGGAAGACATACAGATGGCCAACAGACACATGAAAAGATGCTCAGCTTCACTAATTTATTTTTTATTGAAGTGTAGTTGATTTAAAATGGTGTTAATTTCTGTTGTACAGCAAAGTGACTCAGATATACACATACATACATTCTTTTTTTTTTTTTAAGCTCTTTATTGGAATATAATTGCTTTACACTCTTGTACCAGTTTTTGAGGTACACCAAAGTGAATCAGCTGTATTTAGACATATATCCCCATATCCCCTCCCTCCCATGACTCCCTCCCACCCTCCCTGTCCTGGCCCTCTAAAGCATCACCCATCATCAAGTTGATCTCCCTTTGTTATACAGCAACTTCCCACTAGCTATCTATTTAACATTTGGTAGTGTCTATGCTACTCTCTCACTTCATCCCAGCTTCCCCTTCACCCCTCACCCCAGCCCCGTGTCCTCAAGTCCATTCTCTACATCTGCACCTCCACTCTTGCCCTGTCACTGGGTTCATCAGTACCATTTCTTCAGATTCCGTATATATGAGTTAGCATACGGTATTTGTTTTTCTCTTTCTGGCTTACTTCTCTCTGTATGACAGACTCTAGGTCTATCCACCTCATTACATATAGCTCCATTTCATTCCTTTTTATGGCTGAGTAATATTCCATAGTATATATGTGCCACATCTTTTTTATCCATTCATTTGTTGATGGGCATTTAGGTGGCTTCCATGTCCTGGCTATTGTAAATAGTGCTGCAATGAACATTATGGTACACGTTTCTTTTTGGATTATGGTTTTCTCTGGGTATATGCCCAGTAGTGGGATTACTGGGTCATATGGTAGTTCCATTTTTAGTTTTTTAAGGAACCTCCAAACTGTTTTCCTTAGTGGCTGTACCAATTTACATTCCCAGCAACAGTGCAGGAGAGTTCCCTTTTCTCCACACCCTCTCCAACATTTATCATTTCTAGATGTTTTGATGATGGGCATTCTGAATGGTGTGAGGTGATCCCTCATTGTGGCTTTGACTTGCATTTCTCTAATGATTAGCGATGTTGAGCATCTTTTCATGTGTTTGTTAGCCATCTGTATGTCTTCTTTGGAGAAACGTCTATTTAGGTCTTCCACCCATTTGTGGATTGGGTTATTTGCTTTTTTGGTATTAAGCTGCATGAGCTGCTTGTATATTTTGGAGATTAATCCTCTCAATTCGTTTGCAAATATTATCTCCCATTCTGAGGGTTGTCTTTTTGTCTTGTTTATAGTTTCCTTTGCTGTGCAAAAGCTTTTCAGTTTCATTAGGTCCCATTTGTTTATTCTTGATTTTATTTCCATGATTCTAGGAGGTGGGTCAAAAAGGATCTTGCTTTGATGGATGTCATAGAGTGTTCTGCCTATGTTTTCCTCTCAGAGTTTTATAGTGTCTGGCCTTAATTTAGGTCTTTAATCCATTTTGAGTTTATTTTTGTGTATGGTGTTAGGAAGTGTTCTAATTTCATTCTTTGACATGTTGCTGTCCAATTTTCCCAACACCACTTATTGAAGAGGCTGTTTTTTTCCCATTGTATATTCATGCCTCCTTTGTCAAAGATAAGTTGCCTATATGTGCATGGGCTTACCTCTGAGTTCTCTATTCTGTTCCATTGATCTTCCTTTCTATTTTTGTGTCAGTACCATACTGTCTTGATCACTGTGGCCTTGTAGTATAGTTTGAAGTCAGGAAGCCTAATTCCACCAATTCCGTCTTTTCTTCTCAAGATTGCTTTGGCTATTCGGGGTCTTTTGCGTTTCCATACAAATCGTAAGATTTCTTGTTCTAGTTCTGTGAAAAATGCTGTTGGTAATTTGATAGGGAATGCATTGAATCTGTAAATTTCTGTGGGTAGTACAGTCATTTTCACAATGTTGATTCTTCCAGTCCAAGAACATGGTATGTCCCTCCATCTGTTTGTGTTGTCTTTGATTTCTTTCATCAGTGTCTTAAAGTTTTCTGCATACAGGTCTTTTGCCTCCTTAGGCAGATTTATTCCTAGGTATTTTATTCTTTTTTTGCAATGGTAAATGGGAGAGTTTCCTTAATTTCTCTTTCTGCTCTTTTGTTGCTAGTGTATAGGAATACAAGAGATTTCTGTGCATTAATTTTATATCCTGCTACTTTACTAAATTCATCAGTTAGTGCTAGCAGTTTTCTGTTAGAATCTTTAGGGTTTTCTATATATAATATCATGTCATTTGCAAAGAGTTGCAATTTTATTTCTTCTTTTCCAGTTTGGATTCCTTTTATTTCATTTTCTTCTCTGACTGCTGTGGCTGAAACTTCCAAAACTATGTTGAATAATAATGGTGAGAGTGGACACCCTTGTCTTGTACCTGTTCTTAGAGGGAATGCTTTCAGTTTTTCACCATTTAGAATGATGTTGGCTGTTGGTTTGTCATATATGGCTTTTATCATGTTGAGGCAATTTCCTTCTATGCCCATTTTCTGGAGAGTTTTTATCATAAATGGATGTTGAATTTTGTCAAAAGCTTTTTCTGCATCTATTGAGATTATCATATGGTTTTTATCCTTCAATTTGTTAATATGGTGTATCACATTGATTGATTTGCATGTATTGAAGAATCCTTGCATTCCAGGGATAAATCCCACTTGATCATGGTATATGATCTTTTTAATGTGCTGTTGGATCCTGTTAGCTAGTATTTTGTTGAGGATTTTTGCGTCTATATTCATCAGCGATATTGGCCTGTAATTTTCTTTTTCTGTGACATCTTTGCCTGGTTTGGGTATCAGGGTGATGGTGGCCTCGTAGAATGAGTTTGAGAGTGTTCCTCCTTCTGCTATATTTTGGCAGAATTTGAGAAGGATAGGTGTTAGCTCTTCTCTAAATATTTGATAGAATTTGCCTGTGTAGCCATCCGGCCCTGGGCTTTTGTTTGTTGGGAGATTTTTAATCACAGTCTCAATTTCCATACTTGTGATTCATCTGTTCATATTTTCTATTTCTTCCTGGTTCAGTCTTGGAAGATTTTACTTTTCTAAGAATTTATCCATTTCTTCCAGGTTATCCAATTTATTGGCATATAGTTGCTTGTAGTCTCTCATGATCTTTTGTATTTCTGCGGTGTCAGTTGTTATGTCTCCTTTTTCATTTCTAATTCTGTTGATTTGCATCTTCTCCCTTTTTTTCTTGATGAGTCTGGCTAATGGTTTATCAATTTTGTTTATCTTCTCAAAGAACCAGCTTTTAGTTTTATTGATCTTTGCTATTGTTTCCTTCCTTTCTTTTTCATTTATTTCTGCTCTGATCTTTATGATTTCTTTCCTTCTGCTCACTTTGGGTTTTTTTGTTGTTGTTCTTCTTCTTTCTCTAATTGTTTTAGGTGTAAGGTTAGGTTGTTTATTCAATATTTTTCTTGTTTCTTGAGGTAGGACTGTATTGCTATGAACTTCCCTCTTAGAACTGCTTTTGCTGTGTCCTACAGGTTTTGGGTTGTTGTGTTTTGTCATTTGTTTCTAGGTATTTTTTGATTTCCTCTTTGATTTCTTTAGTGATTTCTTGGTTGTTTAATAGCATATTGTTTAGTCTCCATGTATTTGTATTTTTTACAGTTTTTTTCCTGTAATTGATATCTAATCTCATGGCATTGTGGTCAGAGAAAATGCTTGATATGATTTCAATTTTTTTGAATTTACCGAGGCTTGACTTGTAACCCAAGATGTGATCTATCCTGGAGAATGTTCCATGTGCACTTGAGAAGAAAGTGTAATCTGTTGTTTTTGGATGGAATGTCCTATAAATATCAATTAAGTCAAGATGGTCTAATGTGTCATTTAAAGCTTGTGTGTCCTTTATTTTCTGTTTGGATGATCTGTCCATTGATGTAAGTGTGGTGTTAAAGTCTGCTACGATTATTGTGTTACTGTCGATTTCCCCTTTTATGGCTATTAACATTTGCCTTATGTATTGAGGTGCTCCTGTGTTGGGTGCATAGATATTTAGAATTGTTATATGTTTTTCTTGGATTGATCCCTTGATCATTATGTAGTGTCCTTCCTTGTCTCTTGTAATAGTCTTTACTTTAAAGTCTAATTTGTCTGATATGAGTATTGCTACTCCAGCTTTCTTTTGACTTCCATTTGCATAGAATACGTTTTTCCATCCCCTTACTTTCAGTCTATATGTCCCTTGGTCTGAAGTGGGTTTCTTGTAGACAGCATATGTAAGGGTCTTGTTTTTGTATCCATTCAGCCAGTCTGTGTCTTTTGGTTGGAGCATTTAATCTATTTACATTTAAGGTGATTATTGACATGTATGTTCCTATGACCATTATCTTAATTGTTTGGGGTTTGTTTTTGTAGGTCTTTTCCTTCCCTTGTGTTTCCTACTTAGAAAAGTTCCTTTAGCACTTGTTGTAGGGCTGGTTTGGTGGTGCTGAATTCTCTTAACTTTTGCTTGCCTGTAAAGCTTTTGATTTCTCTGTCAAATCTGAATGAGATTCTTGCTGGGTAGAGTATTCTTGGCTGTAGGTTTTTCTCTCTCAGGACTTTCAGTATATCCTGCCACTCCCTTCTGGCCTACAGAGTTTCTGCAGAAAGATCAGCTGTTATCCTTATGGGTTTTCCCTTATATGTTATTTGTTGCTTTTCTCTTACTGCTTTGAATATTTTTTCTTGTGTTTAATTGTCATTAGCTTGATTAATATGTGCTTGGTGCATCTCTCCTCAGGTTTATTCTGTATGGGAGTCTCTGCACTTCTTGAACTTGATTAATTTTTTCCTTTCCCATGTTGGGGAAGTTTTCCACTATAACCTCTTCAAATATTTTCTCAGGCTGTTTCTGTTTTTCTTCTTCTTCTGGGATGCCTGTAATTTGAATGTTGTGTGCTTAATGTTGTCACCAAGGTCTCTGAGACTGTCTTCCATTCTTTTTATTCTTTTTTCTTTTTCCTGCTCTGTGACAGTTTTTTCCTCCATTCTATCTTCCAACTCACTTATTCGTTCTTCTGCCTCAGTTATTCTGCTGTTTATACCATCTAGAGTATTTTTAATCTCAGTTATTTTGCTATCTATTACTGTTTGTTTGCTCTTTAGTTCTTCTGAGTCCTTATGAACTGTTTCTTGCATTTTCTCTATTTTGTTATTGAGATTTTGGATTATCTTTACTATCATTACTCTGAATTCTTTTTCAGGCAATTTTCCTATGTCTTCCTCATTTATTTGGTCTTGTGTATTTTTACCTTGTTCCTTCATCTGTGACATATTTTTTTATTGTCTCATTTTCCCCCCACTTTGGATGGGCAGGATTGTGCTCCGGTCTCACTGGCTGTTTGGCCTGAGGTTTCAAGCACTGGAGTTTGTAGGCTGCTGAGTATAGCTGGGTCTTAGTGTTGAGGTGAGAACCTCTGGGAGAACTCACTCTGAAGAATATTCCCTGGGAACTGAGTTTCCCTGTTAGTCCAGTGTTTTGGAGCTCCCACCTCAGGAGCTCAGGCCTCACCCTGGGCTTGTGAATCAAGATCCCACAAGCTGTGTGGAGCAGGAAAACAAAAAAAATTAAAAAAATACGTAGAACAGCAGAACAATAGCAAGATAAAAAATACAATAATAGAAAACTAACAGATGTGTTAGAAAAAATTTTTAAAAAAGATGAAGCAACAACTGGAAGGTAAAACAACTGCAATAGCCTAAGTGAGGAGGTGGGAAGAAAAAAAAAAGAAAAAGAAAAAAAAAGCCAGAAAAGGCCTTGGCTGTGGGGGCAGGGCTTAGGCAAGGGGGAGGGTGGGGGGGTGGAGGGGGAGGTTAGGCAATGGGAAGGGCCTATGCTTAGAAAAGGCCCTGGGGGTGGTGGGGAATGGGGCTTAGGCCCAATGAGGCAGAGGGGCCCAGGAATGCCTCTGGTCCTGTGGGCAAAGGACCAGGTCCATGTACCCAGCAGGCTCCCTGGGCCCGAGTTGGTGGGAGAAATGCTAGGCACCTCCCCTAGTCCTCCAATCTTGGAGGGTCTCTCCTTCTTGGGTTCTCTTCTTCCTCACCCCCTCTCTCCTATTCCCCTAGGACCCTCACAGCTGCAGGGGGCACTGGAAGGCAGGAGGCCAGACTCTGACGCCCAACAGGCTTCCCAGGGCCAACTGGGCTAGGGTAATGCCTGCAGTATTTCCCCAGATCTCCTAGTCTCATAGGTCCCTGTCTGCCTCTCTTCCTCTCCCCCGTCCCCCACTCTCCTAGGTCCCAAGCAGCTGGAGGGGGTGCTGGAGTATGAAAGACCAGGTCTGTGAGCCTAGCAGGCTTCCTGGGGCTAGTGGGCAGGGGAAATACCTTCCCCGTCTCCCTTGATCCTCCAATCCCAGAAGGCCCCCTCCCCTGCCTGCCTCTCCTCTCCTCCCCTGCTTTCCTTCTACACCCCTAGGACCAGTGAGACCTAGAGGGGCCCCTGGAGGACCGAAGACCAGGCCTGGGAATGCAACAGGCCTCCCGGTGCCAAGTGGGTAGGGAGATTTCTTGCAGCATCTGCCCTGATCCTCTGGTCCTGCAAAGTCCCCCCCACTGCTGTCTGCCTCTCTTCCTCTTCTCTTCTCCTCCCTCCCTCCCATGCCTGTACGACCCACCCAGCCAGAGAGACCAAGCGACCAGACTCGGGAGCCCAGCAGGCCCACCGGGCCCAAGTGGGCAGGGGAAAGGTCCTCCGCATGCCCCCTGGTCCTCTGCTCCTGGAACGTCCCACCACCAGTCTGCCTCTCTTCCTCTTCCTCTGCCACGCTCCAATGTCCCCAGGACCAAGGCGTCTGGGAGGGGACACTGGAGAGTTGGAGACCAGGCCTGGGAGCCCAGCAGTCTCTCCGGGCCAGTAGACAGTGGAAATGCCTTCCACGCCTCCCCTGATCCTCTGATCCCAAAGGGTCCCTCCCCCCTTCTGCCTCTCTTCTTTTCCCCCCATCTCTTCCCTCCTGTACCTCTAGGACCAACGGCCAGGAGGAGCCTTGGAAGGTGGATGACCTGCCCAGAAGAAATACCCAGCGGCCCCTCCCCTATTCTTCTGACCTGGAGATATCCCTTCCCACCCTCACTGTCTGCCTCTCTCCCTCCCCCCCTCCCCCCCACCCAGGACCCTCGTGCTGGAGAGTGAAGGACCAGGCCCAGAAGCAGAGTGGGCCTCCCTGGCCAAGAGGGCAGGCAAAACTCCCTCTTGCCTCTCCGTCCCTCAATCTCAAAGCCCCCACCCCCACCTGTCTGCCTCTTTACCTCCTCGCCCCTCCTCCCTCCTTCCCACACCCCCAGGACCCAGACAGCCTGGAGGGGGCCTTGGAGGGTGGAGGACCCTGCTGGGGAGCCCAGCAGGCCCCCAAGCCAGGGAGCTCAGCAGGCCTCCTGGGTGGGAGAAACCCAGATGTGGTTTCCCAATCTCCCCAGCCCCCAACGGTCCCTCCAGGCGGGAACCTCCCCCCTCACCCAGCCACCCCCCAGGGGCGCCGGTCCCATCTGGCTTCCCCTTCCCCGCCCCCTGACTCCCCCCAGGTCCTACCCTATTGCTCCGGGGTTCCTGCGGTCTGCTTGGATCTCAGGTCCCCCGCCGGCCTCTGGCAACTGATCTATTTGTGGGGAGATGCGATCTTCACGTCTTCCCACGCCGCCGTCTTGACTCCGCCCCCTTGCATTCTTTTTTATATTCTTTTCCATTATGGCTTATCCCAGGATATTGAATATAGTTCCCTGTGCTATAGAGTAGGACGTTGTTGTTTAAGGAAAATCATATTTTAGAGAGAAAGATTCAGAATAAGAGCTTAATGGTCCAAGGACAGTTTCTAACTTGGCATCTTATATTCAGTTACTACCTTGTTATTAATCCACAAACTATAGTGAAAGTTGCTATATAATAACAGATACTTACATAGTAAAGTATCCCTTCAGTCAAAATTAAGTGTCTTCTAGACACTGTCCTAGACGTTGAGGATTTGATAAGGAATAAGATGCAGTTTTTTCTCTCAAGGGATTGGTGAGAAATTATAATTTATAAGGTATTTGTATATACATTGTCTTTCTTGATTCTCACAGAAGTCCTATGAGGTAGGTATGAAGAAACAGAGGGTCAGAGAGTTCCAAGAACTACCCAAGGTTGATGATCAAATAAATCACAGAGTATTCACACTGAGGTTTTCTAAAGGCAAAGTTCATAATATGAACAATAAGGGTTAATATTGAGTATCTGAACTTGAAGAGAATCTGGAGGTCTGACTTATTTCTCTTTGTTTCCTTTCTTTTTATGGTAGGCAAAAAGAAATTTTTATTCTTACCTGGTAGTGCATTTACACTTAATATTTTGGAAAACCAGCAGTGTTCTGGCTATTTATCTCTTGAGACTATTTAGACAACAATCTTTGAAAGATCTTAAATGACAGGATAAATACTCCAAAGTGCTCTCATTGGAATTTTTGTTGTTATCATAAAACTAAAGTAAATTCTGTCTAATGGAGTAGAGATTCCTTACATTTTTCTTTCTGTCTGCAATTTGTAGCGTAGGCATGTATTTCACTTTCCCTTGGGGTGTTGCAGTTACACACAAAAAATGACATTTATTGCACTGAGCTTCTGAAGTGCGGGAAGCTCAGCTCATTCACCTCTGTTATCTCCCTCTTTCACAATTCCTTGAAATGCATATGAGGTACATGATAGATCTTCATTAAAACTTCAGGTTGAAAAGAGTTAGGAAAGAAAAACTGAATTACGGAAACTCTCTTTTTGCGTAGACAACAACAACATTCTTCAGGGTTAATATTTCAGATAATTGGGGCTTCCTAGGTGGCGCAGTGGTTGAGAACCTGCCTGACAAGGCAGGGGACATGGGTTCGATCCCTGCTCCAGGAAGATCCCACATGCCACGGAGCAACTAAGCCCGTGCGCCACAACTGGGAAAAAAAAAAAAATTTTAAATATTTCAGATAATTTAGTTAATCCCATACTTGCAATTGAAAAAAATTAGCTAAGCGATCTATGTATTTCTTTCAGTATTTAGTGAAGATAAAATGGTTTCCTTTGTGTAAATAAGAGCCCTCTGCTTTGGGTTTTGTTTTGTTTTGGTCAGCATTGTCTGCTCACATAATCAACAGTCTTTGAAAAACACTTCAAGAAGGAAAGAGCTTTGACTGCAGGAAGAGGAGGTATAGAGGTTGAGCAGGGTTGTCAACATGACTCTGCTTATACTGGCCCAAGGCTTGTCTGATGTTGACCAACCTGGTAAGCTGGAATCAGAAATAAATTTTCCTGTGGAGGCTTCACTTAATAATAAGCATACTTGCCCTTTGACATAAGCACAGAGAGGGAGACAAGGCGCCACTAGGTTCTCGAGGATGCTAATCCTGAAACTGAGCAGAGGTCTCAAGTGTTGCTGGTTCAGTTTCCCCAAAACAACCAGAGGCCAAGATCCAAACGGCTCATTTGTCGCTTGAAGAAAATATGAGATACAGTAGCCAACTTTCTTCATAAGTGTGTGCAGATAGTATGAGTGCTCACAAGTGTTTGACAATGAGTGCTCACATGTGAAGGTTCTCGTGTACAGTAGTAAAAAAAAAGGCAGGCAAGGTCTCTGTTCTGAAAATCCATTCTACGAGTTTTAATCCAACTGTGTGTGTATTGACTGCATCATCACTGGCTATTAACTGACTCTAAGCACCCTTTTGTATTTTACTAACTCACCGTGGAAAAGAACAATCTGAGAGCAGAAAATGAGAAGAGTATCTGTTTCTAGCTGATTAAATGGATTAGTATCCCTTTCCTTTCTTGGGAAAGTGATCACTCACTGTCCTTTCTACTGCCTGGAAAGAATGAACACCAAGTGCGGCAGGTAAAAGTGTATATACATGCAACGTTGATGAGTTTGTTGCTGTGCTTTTCCATTTCTAGGATGAGTCCTCAATTGCATTTTGGAAATGTAAGTTCCTTCAACTGTGATTTCTACCTTGTATATACCAGTAGGGAGTTGGCAAGCTTTTTCTGTAAAGAACTAGATAGTAAATATTTTAGGCTTTGCAGGCTATAAGGTCTCTGTCATGACTACTCAGCTCTGCTGTTACAATGCAAAAGCAACCAGAGAGCCTACCTAGATGGAAAATGGGGTTGTGCTCCAATCAAAATGTTTTTATGGACACTGAAATTTGCATCTTATGTAATTTTCCCATTTCACAAAATATTCTTCTCCTGTTGATTTTTTTCAACCATCTAAAAATGTAAAAACCATTCTTCGCTTCTGGGCTATCCAAAAAACCCAAAACAAAACAGGATATATTTAACCCATGAGTCATAGTTTGCTAATCTGTGATATAAACGACTGGTTAATTCAGTTCATTAGAACCCAGTGATGAGGCCAAGGCTCTGGATTTTATCCTCATGTGAATGATTAAACCAGCTTTGCACTGGAGAACCTGTAGCAATCTCAAGTTCCACCCTCAGTTCTGGCTGGTGACTTAAAGATGTGGGCACCAGGACCAGCCAGCAAAAGATGCCACTTCCTCATGCTTTCATTTCTAGGGCAGCTTGCTGATGATTAATCGCACCTTTTCTGTTGCTTGCAAGTTTTTGAATTCTACTTTTTTCAGAGTAGGGTGACGCAAATTGTAGTGTGCATGTATTTTACCCCCTTATTAAGTCAGTAAAGACAGAAACCCATGGAGTTTTGTTGTTGTCATGTAGGAAGACTGGCTCATAAGCATTTTGGATAATTTTCTGAGAAAGCCCAACAGCTGTGTTGTACATATTTAATATTAATCTTGAACTTTTTATTGACCAGGATCTTTTCATTCTGTGAATGCCCTAAGCAATTCCCTTAGGTTTGCTCTTGCACTAGGATATAAGAGTACTTTTGTTTCCTGTTTAGGTCATTTTTGAACAATTTTTGTAAGACCCAGAGTTCTGTGTGCCTTAACTAATCATTGCAGTTAGCTTTGTGCTTTTTCTTATGAGAAGGTGTTAGCTTTCCTGACCTAGATTCTCATGCCGCTTTCACACCTCTTAATTCTCTGATTTTTTGATTACAGGTACAAGTAGGTTCAAGGCTATTCCAGAAAAGTTTTGTTATATGGAATATTTCCTAAACTTGATGTTACTATTTTGAGGTTTGAAGGACTGACCCCTGCCGGATTCTCTGTGTTATCAATTATACCAAACAGTTTGTGCACAAGACCTGGGTTCAATCCCATTCTGCTCAACTCTGAAAACCTGGGATCATGCTTGATACTTTTTCTTCTACCCCAATCCCATGAAAGAACCCTGTCAAATCTGCCTTCAAAATGTATGCAGAATCAGATCCCTTCTGACTTCCTGCTACAGTGCTGCAACCCTGACCCAAGCCCAAACCATCCCTCTCCTGGATTACTGCAAAAGCTCTCCCTGCTTCTTCCCTGCTCTACTTCTTCCATTGCTCCTCTTCAGTCTTGTCTCAGCAGAGCAGCCAAAACGGTCCAGTTAAAAACTTAAGTCAGGATCTTAATCAGAGGAGTGGCAAGACGGCAGAGTAGGAAGACCCTGAGCTCACCTCCTGGGCACACCAAAATTACAGCCATTTACAGAGCAACTATTGATGAGAAAGACCGAAACACTAGCAGAAAAGATCTGCAACTAAGGATCTAAAGAATGAAACACAACAAGACAGGAGGAGGGCCACCCCTCCTCCTGTGGTACAGTCAACATGTGGTATAGTCAAGACCTGTAACCCCCTGGTGGAGGATGCACAAATGGGAGAATAATTACAATTGCAGAGGTTCTCTGTAAGGAGCAAGGAGTCCAAGCCACACATCAGTCTCCCCAGGCCAGGGGTCCTGCACCAGGAAGATGAGCCCCCAGAATATTTGGTTTTAAAGGCCAATGGGGCTTAATTTTGGGAAAGCCAGAGAGCTGTAGGAAATAGAAACTCCCCTCTTAAGGAACTCACTCACAAAGTGTCACGTGCTCTGAGATTGAGGGCAGAAACAGTAACTTAAAAGAAGCCCGAGTCAGATGCACCTGCTGATCTTAGAGAGCCTCCTGCAGCTCACCGTGGGGACATGGATGCTGGTGGCAGCCACTTGGGGGAGCTCATTCTACCACAAGGACACTGGTGCTGGCAAACCCCATTTTGGAATTCTCCCTCTAGCTTATTAGCAATGGGACTTGGTCCCACTCACCAGCCTGTAAGCACCAGCACTGGGACACCTCAGGCCAAGCATCTAGCCAGATTGGGACACAGCCCCACCCACCAGCAGATCCAGCTGCCCCAGGACCCAGCCCCATCTACCAGAGGGTGCAGGACCTGGCCCTGCCCAACAGTGCACAGGCGCTAGCCCTAGGGCCCCCAGGGCCCTGCAGCCAGAGACCCCAGGACCTGGCTTTGCCCACCAGTAGCCAGCAATAGCTCTGGGACCCTCTGAGTCCCAGGCCTGCCCACCAGCAGATGGATACCAGGGCCACCTCAGCCCCAAAGCCTACCATGTCAGGACCCAGGCCCCCACCAACAAGACAGCACCAGCCCCAGAACCCCATGGGCCCTGGCCATACCTACCAGTGGGCCAGTGGCAGCTCTGGGACACTTTGGGCCCCTCAGCCTGTGACCCTGGGATCCAGCCCCACACACCAGCAGGCAGACACCAGCTTCAGGACACCCCAGACCCCACATCCAACCATATCAAGAACTGGCTTTGCCCACCAGCAGGCCAAAACTAGTTCTAGGACACCCAGGGCTCTGCAGCCAGAAACCCTGGGATCCGGCTGCACCCACCAGCAGCTGGCACAAGGCAGGGCCTGGCAAGCAACTGGATCAGGGGCTAGCCACATCTATCAGAACTGTCCACATTCTACAAAGCCAACATCATTCTGATACCAAAACCAGACAAAGATATCACACACATACACAAAAATTGCAGTCCAGTGTCACTGATGAACAAAGATGAAAAAATCCTCAACAAGATATTAGCAAGCCATATTCAACAGTACATTAAAATGATCACACATCACGATCAAATCAGATTTATCCCAGGGATGCAAGGATGATTCAATATCTGAAAATCAATCAGTGTAATACACCACATTAACAACTGAAGAATAAAAATCATATGGTCATCTCAAAAGATGCAGAAAAAGCTTTTGACAAAGTTCAACATCCATTTATGACAAAAATTCTCCACACATGTGGTTATAGAGGGAACATATCTCAACATAATAAAGGCCATATGTGACAAGCCCATAGCTAACATCATACTCAACAGTGAAAAGCTGAAAAAAGCATTCCCTCTAAGATCAGGAACAAGACAAGGATGCCCATTTTCACCACTTTCTTTCTTTTTTTAATACGGAAATCTTCACGAATTTGCATGTCATCCTTGCGCAGGGGCCATGCTAATCTTCTCTGCATTGTTCCAGCTTTTAGTAGATGTGCTGCCGAAGTGAGCACTCACCACCTTTATTTAACATATTATTGGAAGTCCTAGCTCCAGCAATCAGACAACAAAAAGAAATAAAAGAAATCCAAATTTCAAAGAACAAAGTGATGCTGTCACTGTTTGAAGATGACATAATACTATACACAGAAAATCCTAAAGATGCCACCAAAAAACTACTAGAACTCATCAATCGGTAAAGTTCAGGATACAAAATTAATATAGACAAATCTGTTGCATTCCTATACACTAACAACAAAATATTAGAAAGAGAAATTAATAATCCCATTGACAATTGCATCAAATAGAGTAAAATAACTAGGAATAAATCTAACTAAGGAGGGACTTCCCTGGTGGCCCAGTGGTTAAGAATTCGCCTGCCAATGCAGGGGACATGGGTTTGATTCCTGGTTCAGGAAGATTCCACATGCTGTGGAGCAACTAAGCCTGTGGGCCACAACTACTGAGCCTGTGCTCTAGAGCCTGAGAGCCACAACTACTGAAGCCTGAGAGCCTAGAACCCGTGCTCCGCAACAAAAGAAGCCACCACAAGGAGAACCCCACACACCGTAATGAAGAGTAGCCCCCACTCACAGTAAATAAAGCCCATGGGCAGCAATGAAGACCCAATGCAGCAAAAAATTAATTAATTTTAAAAAATCTAACTAAGGAGGTAAAAGACCTGTACTCAAAAAACTATAAGAGGGACTTCCCTGGAGGTCCAGTGGTTAAGACTCCACACTCCCAAGGCAGGGGGCACAGATTCGATCCCTGCTCAGGAAACTAAGATCCCACATGCCTCACAGCATGGCCAAACAAACAAACAAAAATACCAACAAAAAACTGTAAGACACTGATGAAAGAAACTGAAGAAGACACACACAAAAATGAAAAGATATACCCTGCTCATGGATAGGAAGAATTAATATTTTTAAAATAACCATAATATCCAAGACAATGTATAGGTTCAGTGAAATCTCTATCAAAATACCAATGGTGGGCTTACCTGATGGTGCAGTGGTTAAGAATCTGCCTGCCAATGCAGGGGACATGGGTTCAAGCCCTGGTCCAGGAACATCCCACATGTCGCAGAGCAGCTAAGCCCATGCACCACAGCTACTGAGCCCATGAGCCACAACTACTGGAGCCTGTGTGCCTAGAGCCCGTGCTCCACAACAAGAGAAGCCACCACATAAGAAGACTGAGCACCACAATGAAGAGTAGCCCCCACTCTCTACAACTACAGAAAGCCACACACAGCAATGAAGACCCAACACAGCCAATAAGAAAAAATAAATAAAGAAAGAAACTATTAAAAAAAAAATACCGGGACTTCCCTGGTGGCAGAGTGGTTAAGAATCTGCCTGCCTATGCAGTGGACATGGGTTTGATAACTGGTCCAGGAAGATCCCACATGCTGCAAGGCAGCTAAGCCTGTGGCCACAACTACTGAAGCCTGTGAGCCTAGAGCCTGTGCTCCACAACAAGAGAAACCACGGCAATGAGAAGCACATGCACTGCAACAAAGAGTAGCCCCCACTCTCTGCAACTAGAGAAAAGCTGTGCACAGTGACAAAGACCCACCACAGCTAAAAATAAAATAAATAATAAATATTTAAAAAAATAGTTAAAAAAATACCAATGGCATTTTTCAACAGAACCAGAACAAATAACTCTAAAATTTCTATGAAACACAAAAGATCCCAAATAGCCAAAACAATCTTGAGAAAGAACAAAGCTGAGGTATCACACTCCCTGATTACAAACTATATTACAAACTACAGTAATTAAAACAGTATGGTATTGGCACAAAAACAGACACATAGCTCAATGGAACAGAATAGAGAGCTCAGAAATAAACCCCTACACACTTAAATGGACAATTAATATATGACAAAGGAAACAAAAGAGTAGACGAGAGATAGGATTAAGATGGCGGAGTAGGACGTAGGCTCACTCCCTCTTGCAAGAGCACCAGAATTACAACTAACTATTGAACAACCATCGACAGAAAGACACTGGAACTCACCAAAAAAGACTCCCCACATCCAGAGACAAAGGAGAAGCCGCAATGAGACAGTAGGAGGGGGCGCAATCCCGTTAAAATCAAATCCCATAAATGCTGGGTGGGTGACTCACAAGCTGGAGAACAGTTATACTGCAGAAGTCCACCCACTAAAGTGAGGGTTCTGAGCCCCACAGCAGGCTTCCCAACCTGGGAGTCCAGCAACGGGAAGAGGAATCCCCAGAGAATCAGACTCTGAAAGCCAGCGGGATTTGATTGCAAGACCTCCACAGGACTTTTGGAAACAGAGACTCCACTCTTGGAGGGCACACACAAAAATGTGCTCACCAGGACCCAGGGGGAAGGAGCAGTGACCCCATAGGAGACTGAACCAGACCTACCTGCTGGTGTTGGAGGGTTGCCTGCAGAGGTGGGGGGGCAGCTGTGGCTCACCGAGGAGGCAGGGGCACTGGTTTTGGGAAGTGCTTATTGGTGTGAGCCCTCCCAGAGTCCACCATTAGCCCCACCAAAGAGCCTGTGGGCTCCAGCACTAGGTGGCCTCAGGCCAAACAACCAACAACGTGTGAACACAGCCCCACCCATTAGCAGACAAGCAGATTAAAGCTTTACTGAGCTCCACCCACCCAGCCCTACCCACCATCAGTCCCTCCCATCAGGAAGCACACAGGAGGCTCCTAGATAGCTCCCTCCACAAGAGGGCAGACAGCAGTATCAAGCAGTATCAGCAGTATTTCGTCTTGTGGAACTGAAAACCACAGCCACAGAAAGATAGAGAAAATGAAAAAGCAGAGGACTTTGTACCAGATGAAGGGACAGGATAAAACCCCAGAAAAACAACTAAATGAAGAGGAGATGGGCATCCTTACAGAAAAAGAATTCAGAATAATGATAGTGAAGATGATCCAGGACTTTGAAAAAAGACTGGATGCAGAGATCGAAAAGTTTACCAAAGACCTAGAAGAATTAAAGAGCAAACAAGCAGAGATATGCAACACAATAACGGAAATGAAAAATACACTAGAAGGAACCAACAGCAGATTAACTGAGGCAGAAGGGCGAATAAGTGACCTGGAAGACAGAATGGTGATCATCAGTGATGCAGAAAAGAATAAAGAAAAAAGAATGAAAAGAACTGAAGACAGCCTAAGAGACCTCTGGGACAATGTGAAACGCACCAACATTCACATTATAGGGGTCCCAGAAGGAGACGAGAGAGAGAAGGGACCTGCGAAAATACTGGAAGAGATTATAGTTGAAAACTTCCCTAACATGGGAAAGGAAAGAGCTACCCAAGTCCAGGAAGTGCAGAGGGTGCCAGGCAGGATAAATCCAAGGAGAAACACACCAAGACATATATTAGTCAAGCTGACAAAAATTAAAGACAGAGAAATGTTATTAAAAGCAACAAGGGAAAAACGACAAATAACATACAAGGGAACTCCCATAAGGGTAACAGCTGATTTCTCAGCAGAAACTCTGCAAGCCAGAAGGGAGTGGCATGACATATTTCAAGTGATGAAAGGGAAGAACCTACAACCAAGAATACTCTACCCAGCAAGGATCTCATTCAGATTTGATGGAGAAATCAAAAGCTTTACAGACAAGCAACAGCTAAAAGAATTCAGCACCACCAAACCAGCCCTACAACACATGCTAAAGGAACTTCTCTAAGCAGGAAACAGAAGAGAAGAAAAGGACCTACAAAAACAACAACAAAACAATTCAGAAAATGGTAATAGGGACATACATATCGACAATTACCTTAAATGTAAATGGACTAAATGCACCAACCAGAAGACAGAGACTGGCTGAATGGATACAAAAACAAGACCCATATATATGCTGTCTCGAAGAGACCCACTTCGGACCTAGGCACACATACAGATGGAAAGTGAGGGGACGGAAAAAGATATTCCATGCAAATGAAAATCAAAAGAAAGCTGGAGTAGCAATACTCATATCAGATAAAATAGACTTTAAAATAAAAAATGTTACAAGAGACAAGAAAGGACATTACATAAAGATCAAGGGATCCATCCAAGAAGAGGAGATAACAATTATAAATATATATGCACCCAATATAGGAGCCCCTCAATACATAAGGCAAATGCTAACAACTATGAAAGAGGAAATGCGAGGCAGAAATAGAGACAGATGTAGAGAACAAACACATGGACACCAAGTGGGGAAAGTGGGGAGGGTTGGGGGGGAATGAGTTGGGAGATTGGGACACCAAATTATACACTCTAAATATATGCTGTTTATTGTCTGTTAACTGTATCTCAATAAAAGTTCTTAAAAAATATATATATATATATATGACAAAGGAGGTGGGAATGGGGAAAAGATGGGGAAAAGACAGCCTCTTCAATAAATGTGGTTGGGAAAACTGGACAGCTATGTGAAAAGGAATCAAACGGGACTACTCTCACATCATGCATAAAAATAAATCCAAGGTGGATTAAAGACTTAAATGTAAGACCTGAAATCATAAAACTTCTAGGAAAAAACATAGGCAGTATACTCTTTGACATCAGTCTTAGAAAAAAATTTTTTGGATATGTCTCCTCAAGCAAGGGAAACAAAAGCAAAAATAATCCAATGGAATGACTTCAAACTAAAAAGTTTTTGCAGAGCAAAGGAAACTATCAAGAAAATTAAAACGCAACCTACTGAATGGGAGAAGATATTTGCAAATGATATAAGGGATTAAGATCCAAAATATACAAAGAACTCACACAACTCAACATCCAAACAAAAACAAAACAAAACCAAAACCAAACCCCCCCCAAAAAAAAACCTGATTAAAAAATGGGCAGAGGATCTAAATAGATATTTTTTCAAAGAAGGCATACAGATGGCCAACAGATGCATGATCACCTTTGCTCAGCACCACTAATCATCAGGAAAATGCAAATCAAAACCACAATGAGACACTACCTCATGCCTGTCAGAATAGCTATTATCAAAAGGCAACAAATAAAAAGTGTTGGAAACAGATAAGAAGAAAAGAGAACCCTCATGCACTGTTGGTAGGAATGAAAATGTGTACATCCACTATGGAGAACAGTTTGGAGATTCCTCAAAAATTTAAAAATATGGGAATTCCCTGCTGGTGCAGTGGTTAGGGCTGAGTACTTTCACTGCCAGGGCATGGGTTTGATCCCTGGTCAGGGAACTAAGATCCTACAATCCATGAAGTGTGGCCAAAAAAATAAAAATAAAAAATAGAACTACCATATAAGCCAATAATTTCACTCCTAGATACTTATATGAAGAAAACAAAAACACTAATTAGAACAGATATATGCACCCCTATGTTTATTGCAGCACTATTTACAATAGTCACGATATGGAAGCAACCTAAGTACAGTACCTGTATCAGTACTGTATGAGTGGATAAAGAAGATATTATACACACACACACACACACACACACACACACACACACACATATGCAGGAATATTACTCAGCCATGAAGAAAGAATGAAGTCTTGCCATTTGTGACAGCATGAATGGACCTAGAGGGTATTATACTAAATAAGTCAGACAAGGAATGACAAATACTGTATGATTTCACTTATGTGTGGAATCCAAAAAAACAAAACAAATAAACAAACATAACAAAACAGAAACAGAGTCAATAGAAGCAGAGTACAAACAAGTGGTTGCTGAAGGGGAGAGGTGGAAGGAAAAGGGACATAGGTGAAGGAGATTAAGAAGTACAAAGTTCCAGTTGCAAAATAAATGAATGAGGGGTATGAAAGGTACACTGGGGAATATAGTTAATAATTATGTAATATCTTTGTATGGCGACATATCATAACTAGACATGGTGGTGATCATTTTGAAATATATAGAAATATAGAATCACTAGGTTGTGTAACAGGAACTAACACGGTGTTGTAGGTTAATTATACTTCAGAAACAAGCAAACAAACTCATAGAAAAGGAGATCAGATTTGTGGCTACCAGAGGTGGGAGATGGGGGCAGGCGAGCTGGATGAAGGCAGTCAAAAGGTACAAACCTTCGGTTATAAGATAAGTAAGTGCTAGGGATGTAATGTACCACATGATAAGTATAATTAACTGTTGTATGTTTTATATGACAGCTGGTAAGAGAGTAAATCCTGGGATGTCCCTGGTGACGCAGTGGTTGAGAATCCACCTGCCAGCACAGGAGACACTAGATCCCTGGTCCGGGGAGATCCCACATGCCATGGAGCAACTAAGCCCATGCACCACAACTACTGAAGCCTGCGCGCCTAGAGCCTGTGCTCTGCAGCAAGAGAAGCCACCACAATGAGAAGCCCGTGCACCACAACGAAGACCCAATGCAGCCGAAATAAATTTAAAAAAAATTATAAATAAATAAATAAAAGAGAGAGTAAATCTTAAGACTTCTCACCACAAAGAAAAAAAAATTTTTTATTTCTTTATTTTTATGTATTCATTTATCTATTTGGCCGAGCAGCTGGTGGGATCTTAGTTCCCCGACTGGTGATTGAACCTGTGCTCTCGGCAGTGAAAGCACAGAATCCTTACCACTGGACTGCCAGGGAATTCCCTGTCTTTTTTAAATTTTGTATCTTTCCTAGATGATGGATGTTCACTAAACTTATTGTGGCACTTGCTCACAGTGTACGTAAGTCAAATCATTATGTGGTACACCTTAAACATATATAGTGCTATATGTCAGTTATATCTCAACGAAACTGGAAGGAAAAAAGACACTTAATTCAGATCATGTCTCTATTTAAAACCCTCTAATGATTTCTTCTGTATTTCAGCATAAAAGCATAAAAGTCTAAGATGGCTTTATCCTTCGCCCCAGCCCCCACTTCTCTGACGTCATCTCTTTTAACTTCCCGTATTGTTTACTCAGTTCCAGCCACACTGGCCCCTTTGCTTCTCAAACAACACACTTCTGCCCTGAGGCCTTTGTACTTCTCTTTCAGTGGCAAATGTTCCAAGAACAGCTAAAGTGAAAAAGACTGAGGGAGTTTCCCAGTGATTTAGTGGTTAGAATTAGGCACTTTTGCTGCTGTGGCCCAGGGAACTGAGATTCTGCAAGCCACGCAGCACAGCCCCAACTCAGAAATAAATGCAAATGTCATAAACAATAGGATGGATAAATTGTGATAAAATCATGAAATGGAATGCTGCCTAGCAATAAAGAGAATAACTTGCAACAACATGGACTAATCTCACAGACATTACAGTGAGTGGAAGAGGCCAGACACAAATGAATACATACTTTCAGATTCCATCTATTTGAAGTTCAAGAACAGGTAAAACTCACCAATGGTGATAGACTAGTAGTGAGCTCCTGGAGGGCACTGCTGGGAAGGGGCATCAAGGAACCTTCTGGGACACTGTAAATGTTCTATTTCTTAACCTGGTCAGTGGTTACAGTATGAGTATATGGAAAAACTCATCAAGTTGTACATAGCTTTATATACTTTATATTATGTTCATTATGTTTTTTTTAATTTTATTTAAAAAAATTTTGAGTATAGTTGATTTACAATGTTGTGTTAGTTTCTGCTGTACAGCAAAGTGATATGTGTATTACATTTTAATGATTAAGAAAAGAAAAATAAAAGAAACTAACTCACATCTAAAATAGGCCTTTCTACCTTCTCATCACCTCTCACCCATCTTCTGTTTTATTTTTATCCATAGCGCATATCACCAGCTGACATATTTTATATATGCTAATGTATTTGCTTATTTATTATATGTCTCTCCCCCTAGGATGCAAGTTCTATGGGAGCAAGCACTTTGTTCTGTGTACTGCTATATCTCAGGGCTTAGGACAGTGCTTGGCACATAGAAGATCTCAATAAAGATTTGTGAAATAAATGAATTACTCTATTGCAGCTTTACCTCTGGATCTACTTACAGATCAATTTTTGTCTGGAACATGGGACACTCGTTTTTCCTGATAATCAGCACTATGACTAATTTACAAACTGATTACAGATTGAAAAAAACAGTTTGGGGACAATGATGTCAATGTTTGGGTTGAGTTGCAAGCACTCAGATTTTATTGACAAAGATGTTAGTTGGTTGACTTCTCGGCCCAAAGCTAAGAAGGCAGAGGAATGGGGGATATCAGTTCATATTTCTCACTCTCCCAAGATTACTGAGTTGTTCAGTATTATTTTCTCAGAAGCCGGAAGAGGAAAATGAATAAGCCATTGTCTCCCTAAGCTAAATCACTCTGCTGTCATCAAGATCTTTGACCCTAGAATCCTGTAGAAAGAATTAACAAAACAAATGTTAAGAAATATGGTATCATAAAATGAACAGGATGGAGGAGGTGGTCCCTTCAGATCCAGAAAGCTCTTGTCAAATTGAAAAGTAAAACATAGGGAGAGGATAAGGAATACACAAGAAAAAGTAATTTTTAGGTAAAAATTAAGGTAGAATTTAAGTGTCAGAATGTAGACATGAAAAATTAAATGGGTAGAGGATTTTGAGAAGTACAGAAGCATGAAAACAGTAAAATATAATGCAAATTTCTCAACTATAAACTCAATTAAGGTAGGAGCTGGCACGGTTGGAAATAATGTTTATTGAGGACACACTATATATTTGGCATTTAATAGGCTTTTCTCATTTAATACTTGCAACAAGTTTTAGGTAGGTATTATTGGTCTCATTATTTATTAGAGGTCAGGAAATTGAGGCTAAAAGGGTTACAAAATTTGTTCACAGATGAAGAGTGGAAGAACTGGGATTCCTACCCAGATGTGACTTCAAAGACAAGATTATCCTCCTGTTTGGTGATAACCCTTTCGCCTGAAGCCTGCAGTTGTTTCTCTCTGTGCCATTCATTGTCACTGAATATTTTACTATTTTATTACTTGATTTTTTTTTTTTTGGCCGGCTTGCAGGGTCTTAGTACCCTGACCAGGGATGGAAACCCAGCCCAGAAATGAAAGCTCCGAGTCCTAACCACTGGACGCCAGGGGATTCCCACTACTTTGTTACTTATTTGATCTTATCACTTCGTTATCTTTGGGTTAAATTCCAAAAGGCAGGCTTAGCTCCCTATGGTACACAATGCCCTTCACAATCTGACTTTCACCATCTTTCCAGGCTTCTCTCTTCCAATTCTGAGACATCCTTGATGCCAGAATGATTTTTTTTTGTCAAAATCTAGTTCTCTTCAAAACTACTCTTTCAAAACCTTTGCTTACCCTGCTACTTTTCTGATAAAGTTCAAACTCCTAAATATTTTGTTTTGTTTTTTTGTTTTTGGCCATGCCTTGCAGCTTCATAGTTTAACCAGGGATTGAATCCGGGCCCTCAGCAGTGAGAGCACAGAGTCCCAACCACTGGACCACCAGGGAATTTCATCCTTAATGTATTCTATTATACCTCTACCTACATTTCCAGAATCCACCCCCATGCCAAATACCCACAACTTCAGCTACGCCAAACACACTGTTCTCTGTGCTGACAGCACTATTCAACACCTCCCCAGAAACCCCCTTTTGCCATCCCTCAGTCCTTTACACAGAAATGCCCCAACTTCCCAGACCTTTATACAAGTTCTTTCTGTTCCATGAAATGCACCTTCTCCTTTCTTTGCCTGGTGAACTTTTGTTTACTTAGTATTGTGTGCCAAATATTACCCTCTCGGTGGAGCCTCATCGACTTTCTTTGAGGTGCTTTAATGCCTTACGTTATATTATTTTGACCATCTATTTATCTTTTCCAAGAGCCTATCAGCTCTGCAAGGGCAAAGAAACACCTTCATCCATGTGTCTTCAGAGCCTGGCTACAACATATGCTCAATAGATGCTGTGACGAGTGAATTAATTAACAGTTCTTCCATGAAGCTAGTACACCTCTCTACTAGGTTGCACACTTTTCACATTAATTTATATCCTCAATGCCTGAAGATAATCAGTGAAAATGTCATAAGAAAAAGACCTTCCTTTGCCCCCTTCCCATCAAGGTAGTCAAAAGAAAAATATCACTGATTAATATCAACAAGAAATTTGGGTGATGAAACAACCATAAGTTACTAAGAAGCACAAAGAAATTCTTGAATAAGTGGAGAAATAAACCATATTCTGAAGAACACTAATCGGTATAAAGATATTATTATCAAATTAACTCTTAGTGTGGATTAATACCCACCAAATCCTCAAAGAGGATTTTTTTTGGTTTCTTTTTGTTTTCATTTGACTTTTGAAGCAAATTATTTTAAAGTTTATCTGGGCTGTTCACTGTAAAATTCTTTCAACCTTTCTTTCTATTTAAAATTTTTCGTAACTAATTATGGGTAAAAAGTCTATTTGGAAGAATGAGCAGGAAAGACCAGCAAGGAAAGTGTTATAAAAAAATAGTGGATATGAGTGTGCGCTTACCCTATCAAATTTTTTTAAATTAATTAATTACTTAATTTATTGGCTGCGTTGGGTCTTCGTTCCTGCACACGGGCTTTCTCCAGTTGCTGCGAGCGGGGGCTACTTTTCATTGTGGTGCGCAGGCTCCTCATTGTAGTGGCTTCTCTTGTTTTGGAGCACGGGCTCTAGGCGCATGGGCTTCAATAGTTGTGGCACATGGGCTCAATAGTTGTGGCTCACGGGCTCTAGAGCACAAGCTCAATAGTTGTGGCGCTCAGGCTTAGTTGCTCCGTGGCATGTGGAATCTTCCCAGGGCAGGGCTCGAACCTGTGTTCCCTGCATTGGCAGGCGGATTCTTTACCACTGCACCACCTAGGAAGTCCTTGCCCTATCAAATTTTAAAAATGCTGTTTCACTAATAAAAACTAGAACAGAAATCAAGACAGATCAATGGAATACAGCTATCCTTGAAACAGATCTTAGGATATCTAAGTCCATGACGTTGTCATTGTATTTACTAAACAAACATTTATACAAATCCTACTTTGTGTCAAGCACTGTTCTATTTTATTTTTTAATTAATTAATTAATTAATTAATTAATTGGCTGAGTTGGGTCTTCATTGCTGAGTGTTGGGCTTTCTCTATTGGCGGCGAGCAGGGGCTACTCTTTGTTTTGGTGAGTGGGATTCTCATTGAGGTGGCTTCTCTTGTTGCAGAGCACGAGCTCTAGAGCACAGGCTCAGTGGTTGTGGCACACGGGCTTAGTTGCTTTGCAGTATGTGGGATCTTCCCAGACCAGGGATCAAACTGGTGTCCCCTGCATTGGCAGGCGGATTCTTAACCACTGTGCCATGAGGGAAGTCCCTTCTCTTTTCTTTTTTTTTTTTCTTTTCTTTTTAAAAAAATATTTATTTATTTTGTTGCGCCAAGTCTTAGTTGCAGCAGGCAGGCTCCTTAGTTGCGTCTCACCAGCTCCTTAATTGTGGCACTTGGGCTCCTTAGTTGTAGATGCAAACTCTTAGTTATGGCATGCATGTGGGATCTAGTTCCCTGACCAGGGATCGAACCCAGCCCTCCTGACTTGGGAGCTCAGAGTCTTACCCACTGTGCCACCAGGGAGGTCCCCAAGCACTGTTCTAGATTCTTTACATATATTAACTCACTTATAAATTAACTAATTTAATGAAGAATGGGTCTCCGGAGCCAGACTGCCTGTGTTCAGATTCTGTCTCACATTTACTAGCTGTGTGACCTTGGACAGTTACTGAACTTCTCTGTGCCTGTTTCCTTAGATATAAAATGAGGATAATAATAATTACCTATCTAATAGAGTTTTTCAGAGATTAAGTTAAAGTTCTATAAAGGATGCATCACATAAATAAGAAATGATATCATCAATTGTGTGAAGAAAATTGGATAAAAATACCTAGTTGGTACTGTCAACTATAAATTGGAACTTGCCATCTGCCTGTACAAGAATTAAATCACTTTATGCTGCTGTAGCTACTGACCTTCCACAGCCCCTGAAGGGAATTCAGGGTGGAGACCAGGAATGAGGCACTCTGTGCTTTGGAGCATGGGCGGAACAGGTCTTCAGATAGTTAGATGTTTTCAGGAGCTGATTTTATGAGCCCAACCCTCACATGTCCTCATATTTAGAAAAGCACTAAATCCCTTCATGGTGACATCTGCTCCTCGTGACTAGCAGAAACCCGGTACAAAAAAATGTGTTTGATTGTATGTACTCCTCCTCTACCAAGAATACATATATACTAATCTTCCTCTTTGGAACAGTTTCTCAGAGCTATCTGGGATGCTGTCTCCCAGGTTGCAGTCCTAATTTTGCCCCAAATAAACTCAACTCACAACTTTCACATTGTGCATTCTTTTTAAGTTGACAGTACCATATACTGAAAATAAATCCCATAATTTAAAGAAGTATATCTAGGGACTTCCCTGGTGGCACAGTGGATAAGACTCTGTGTTCTCAACACAGGGGGCCCAGGTTCAATCCCTGGTCAGGGAACTAGATCCCACATGCATGCCACAACTAAGAGTTCGCATGCCATACCTAAGGAGCCCACCTGCAGCAACTAACACCCAATGCAACCAAATAAATAAATAAATATTAAAAAAAAAAAGAATACATCTAAAAAACAAAAGTAGGGAATTCCCTGATGATCCAGTGGTTAAGACTCTGTGCTTTCACTGCTAGGCCTGGATTCAACCCCTGGTCGGGGAATTAAGATCCTGAAAGCCATGCAGTGTGCCCCCTCCCCCACAGAGGCATACAATATTTAGAAGGAAACATATAAAAATATTTAATTAATTCTAAAATGGATGACTTTCTGAGTATAAAAGGAAAATGAAATAATAAACCTAAACATATCAAAAATTGAAAGTTAAAAAGAAAAAAAAATGGAAATAGATAAAAATAAACGGGATAGATGATGGATGAACACACTTCAAAAGACTGAAGTATAGTTGATTTACCATGTTGTGTTAGTTTCAGGTGTATAGCAAAGTGATTCAGTTATATGTACATGTATATATTTATATCCTTTTTTAAAAATTTTAATTTATTTTTGGCTGCATTGGTTCTTTTTTTTTTCCAGATCTTTTTTGGAGTATGATTGCTTTACACTGTTGTGCCGGTTTCTGCTGTACAACAAAGTGAATCAGCTGTATTTATACATATATCCCCATATCCCCTCCTTCTTGAACCTCCCTTCTACCTTCCCTATCCCACCCCTCTAGGTCATCACCAATCACCCAGTTAATCTCCCTGTGTTATACAGCAGCTTCCCACTAACTATCTATTTTACATATATGTTACTATATATATATATGTAGTATATATATGTTAATGCTACTGTCTCACTTCATCCCAGCTTCTCCTCCTCCCCCCTCCACCCTCATGTCCTCAAGTCCATTCTCTGCATCTGCATCTTTATTTTTGCCCTGTCACTGGGCTCATCAGTACCATTTTTTAAGATTCCATATATATGAGTTAGCATACGATATTTGTTTTTCTCTTTCTGACTTACTTCACTCTGTATGACAGACTCTAGGTCCATCCACCTCACTACAAATAACTCAGTTTCATTCCTTTTTATGGCTGAGTAATATTCCATTGTATATATGTGCCACATCTTCTTTATCCATTTATCTGTTGATGGGCATTTAGGTTGCTTCTATGTCCTCGCTATTGTAAATAGTGCTGCAATGAACATTGTGGTACATATATCTTTTGGGGTTATGGTTTTCTCAGGGTATATGCTCAGTAATGGGACTGTTGGGTCATGTGGTAGTTCTATTTTTAGTTTTTTTAAGGAACCTCTGTACTGTTTTCCCTAGCGGCTGTACCAATTTACATTCCCACCAACAGTGCAAAAGGGTTCCCTTTACTCCACATCCTCTCCAGATGTTTTGATGATGTCCATTCGGACCAGTGTGAGGTAATACTTCATTGTTGCATTGGGTCTTTGTTGCTGCACATGAGCTTTCTCTAGTTGCGGCAAGTGGGGGCTGCTCTTCATTGCAATGTGCAGGCTTCTCATTGAGGTGGCTTCTCTTGTTGCGGAGCACAGGCTCTAGACTCCTGGGCTTCAGTACTTGCAGTGCGTAGGCTCAGTAGCTGTGGCTCACAGGCTCTAGAGCACAGGATCAGTAGTTGTGGCTCACGGGCTTAGTTGCTCCAAAGCATGTGGAATCTTCCCAGACCAGGGATGGAACCTGTGTCCTACCTGCATTGGCTGGCAGATTCTTAACCACTGCGCTACCAGGGAAGTCCCTCTATGTTCTTTTTTTTTTTGGACTCTTTTCCATTATAGGTTATTACAAGATATTGAATACAGTTCCCTGTGCTATATGGTAGGTCCTTGTTTTTTATTTTATATGTAGTAGTGTGTATATGTTAATCCCAAGCTCCTAATTTATCCCTGCCACTCCAGCCCCTGTCATCCCTTTTGGTAACCATAAGTTTGTTTTCTATGTCTCTGAGTCATTACTGTTTTGTAAATAAGTTCATTTGTATCATTTTATTTTTAAGATTCCACATATAAGTGATATCATATATTTGTCTTTGTCTGACTTACTTCACTTAATATGATAATCACTAGGTCCATCCACGTTGCTGCAAATGTCATTATTTCATTCTTTTTTATGGCTGATTAATATTCTATTGTATATACATACTGCATCTTCTTTATCCATTCATCTGTTGATGGGCATTTAAGTTGCTTCCATGTCCTGGCTAGTGTAAATAGTGCTGCAATGAACAGTGGGGTGCATGTGTCTTTTCAAATTAGAGTTTTCATCTTTTCTGGATATATGCCCAGGAGTGAGATTGCTGGATCATATGGCAATTCTATATTTAGATGTGTAGGGAGCCTCCGTACTGTTTTCCATAGTGGCTGCACCAATTTACATTCCCACTAATAGTGTAGGAGTATTCCCTTTTCCTACACCTTCTTCAGCATTTATTATTTGTAGATTTTTTTGGTAATAGCCATTCTGACTGGTGTGAGGTGATAAATCATTATAGTTTTGATTTGCATTTCTCTAATAATTGGCAGTAGTGAGCATCTTGAATACACTTTTATAAATCAGAAAAACATTATAGAAAACAGGCAAGGGACTTCCCTAGTGGTCCAATGGTTAAGACTGCGCGTTTCCACTACAGGGGCACAGGTTCGCCCCCTAGTTGGGGAACTAAGATCCCACATACTGTATGGTGCTGCCAAAGGGGAAAAAAAAAGATTGAAAACAGGCAAACTACATGAACATTTAGAGAAGAAAAATACAAATAGTCTAATGGCTACAAACATATGGAAAAAAATGTTTAATATCACTGATGAAATACAGGTCATTTGAAGCAATGAGACTATTTTAGACGAATAGATTGGTTTGGATTTAAAAATGGAATGTTTAGTGTTGACAAATGTATCATAAGACAGGCACTCATGTCAAGAATCAATTTGACATGATCTTCTGGAAAGCACTTTGGCAAATTGTGCTGAGAGTCTTAAAATATTCACATATGTTGATCCTGTGATCTATTTGTTATGGGTTGAATTGTTTCCGTTCAAATGATATGCTGAAGTCCTAACCCTCTGTATCTCAGAATGTAACCATATTTCAAAAACCAGATTGGGACCTCCCGGGTGGCGCAGTGGTTAAGAATCCAGCTGCCAACGCGGGGGACACAGGTGCAATCTCTGGTCTGGGAAGATCCCACATGCCGTGGAGCAACTAAGTCCATGAGCCACAACGACTGAGCCCAGGTGCTGCAACTACTGAAGCCCGCGCGCCCAGAGCTGGTGCTCTGCAACAAGAGAAGCCACCACACTGAGAAGTCCGCGCACTGCAATGAAGAGTAGCCTCTGCTCACCGCTCACCGCAACTAGAGAAGGCCCACATGCAGCAACGAAGACTCAACGCAGCTAATAAATAAATAAATAAATAAATAAATAAACATTAAAAAAACAAAAACAAGTGGATCATTGCTGACGTAATTAGTTAAGATGAATTCATACTGGAATAGGGAGGGTTACTAATTTGATATGATTACTGTCCTTATAAGAAAGGAGTATGCCATGTGAAGACATAGACAAACAGAAGACGGCCATGTGGCTGTGGAGGCAAAGATGGGAATGATGTATCTATAAGGCAAGCAATGCCAAGGACTGCCAGCAAACAACAGAAGATAAAATAAAAGAGGCAAGGAAGGATTTCCCCCTGCAGTTTTTAGAAGGAGTATGGCCCTGTCAATACCTTCATTTGAACTTCTGGCCTCCAGAATTGTGAAAGGATAAATTTCTGTCATTTGAAGCCACCCAGTTCGTGATAGTTTATGGCAGCCCTGGGAATCTAAAACACTATCTTTGGGGAATAATTGGTATGAATAAAGATATGTTCAAGGATATTTATCATTGAATTATTTATAATTATAAAAGTTTAGAAGGGACCAAAATGTATAACAACAATAGAATCGTTAAGTGAATATATTTATAAGGCAGAATATTATGGTGCCAACAAAAATTGTATTTTTGAAAACCTGGGTAAACATTTCACAATATAATCATAAATGAGAAAATGTAGAAAATAACACTGCATGTAACATAAGATTCAAACTTTATTTTAAAAATCGTAATTTTACATAATTACATATTTATAGAAAAAAACTGGTGGTAAATAAAAGGTCAATAGTGGTTAGATTATTTTCTATGATTTTCTACAGTTATCATAGCAAAATTTAAATGTTAGAAATGTCAGAAAGAAAGAAGAGACATAGTATATTTAAATTCGATGGTCTCAGAGAAAAACAAAGGAATTACATGCATCTAATTAAGACTAGTTCATTTCTTCACACAGCTGGGACTTGTTTCCTCCTTGAAACACAGCCTATTTCTAGAGCAGAAAGTGACAAAGATTTAATTCAGGCCCAAGCCTGAATTCCTAAGTACAGAACCAAATGTAAAGTTTGGCAATTTGACTCTAGTATTTTATTTTCTTTATATCATAGACTACAGAGTCTAAGAGAGTGCTTAGAAGATTCCAATGGGGAACTTCCCTGGGGGTGCAGGGGTTACGACTCTGCACTCCCAATGCAGGGTGCCTGGGGTTCAATCCCTGATCAGGGAACTAGATCCCCAAAGCGTGCTGCAACTAAGAGTTTGCATGCCACAACTACGGAGCTGGTGAGCCACAAATAAGGAGCTGCAAGCTGCAACTAAGGAGCATGCCTGCCACCACTAAGAGTGGGTGCAACCAAAATAAATAAAAATTTAAAAAAATTCATAATGCTGAGTGACTTAAAAAAAACAAGAAGAAGATTCCAATGAGAGGGACTTTTCTGGTGGTCCAGAGGTTAAGAATTTACCTTCCAATACAGGGGATGAGAACACTGCCCAGGGAAACAAGATCCCACATGCATCAGGGCAACTAAACCCAAGTGGCTCTGCAACTAGAGAGCCCACCTGCTGCAACAAAAGATCCCACGTGCCACAACTAAGACCCAATGCAGCCAAATGAATTAAAAAAAAAAAAAAAAAAAGATTCCAATGAGATCCAGAGGATATTCTTTCTCACTTGAAATGCTCAGTTATGCTTAAGGATTACTCAGTTATGCTTAAGGATTACTAGTGTCTGGGAATTCCCGGTGGTCCAGTGGTTACGACTCCCCACTTCCACTGCAAAGGACACAGGTTTGGTCCTTGGTCGGGGAACTAAGATCCCACAAGCTGAGATTACCAATCTCTATGTAACCCCAAGTGTTCAGCAAGGAGTGAAGCCTCACAGGCCTACAAGAGTGGCAAGAAAAAGCATTTACAGGAGGAGGGATGTGATGCCATAGCTTCAAGAACCATGGGCCCTAGCAGGGAAACAAGGCCTAATCCAAGGCCAACACCCTGCAGCTGCAGACTCTGAACAATTGCCGTGAATGTCGGGTACAGTACATTACTTCACCTCATTGCAGCTTCTCTGAAAAGTGATAAAATCTAATGGCTGTCTCCTCCCCTCCCTCCCTTCTCCTCTCCCCTCCCTCCCCCTCCCCTTCCTCTCTTGACCAGTTTTTGTGCTGCCTATGACATTGTTAATTGGTACAATATCTCAGAAAGTTGACATGACAATAAGTATCAAGAGCCAGGATTTCCCTGGTGGCACAATGGTTAAGACTCTGCACTCCCAATGCAGGGGTTCAATCCCAGATCGGGGAACTAGATCCCACATGCGTACTGCAACCGAGAGTCTGCATGCCACAACTAAGGAGCCCACCTGCCACAACTAAGGACCCAGAGAGCCACAACTAAGGAGCCTACCTGCTGCAGCTAAGACCTGGTACAAATAAATAAATAAATAAATAAATAAATATTTTTAAAAAGAGGTATCAAGAGCCTTAAATTAAGGAAAACAAGAAAAAGGAAAAGAATAACAACAACAGTACATATGACCCAGCAATCCCACTCATGGGCATATACCCAGAGAAACCATAATTCAAAAAAGACACATGCACCCCAATGTGCATTGCAGCACTATTTACGACAGCCAGGTCATGGAACCAACCTAAATGTCCATCGACACACGAATGGATAAAGAAGATGTGGTACATATATACAATGGAATATTACTCAGCCATAAAAAGGAACAAAATTGGGTCATTTGTAGAGACAAGGATAGACCTAGAGACTGCCATATAGAGTGAAGTGAGTCAGAAAAAAAACAAATATCATATATTAACTCATACATGTGGAATCTAGAAAAATGGTACAGATCAACCAGTTTGCAAGGCAGAAATTGAGACACAGATGTAGAGAACAAATATATGGACACCAAAGGGAGAAAGCAGAGGGGTTGGGGGTGGGATGAATTGGGAGATTGTGAGTGCTATATATACATTAATATGTATAAAACAGACGACTAATAAGAAAAAAAATCAAATTGTACCCTTTAAATATACCCAGCTTATTGTATGTCAATTATATCTCAATAAAACTTTTTAAAAGAAAAAAAAAAGTTGAGAATCCAGATATCAAAACATACACTTTCATCTATATAAAGTTCAAAAATAGGCAAAACTAATCTGATGTCAGAAGGAAGATATGATTAACTTAGGGGCCTTTGTGACTGGTTAGCAGAGACATGAGGTCTCTGGGGATCTCTTATGATCTATGAACACTACACAAGAGTGTGAAGTTTGTGGAAATTCAAGCTTTTCTGTACTTATATTACACTTCAATAAAAATTTACTTTAAAAATGCAAACAACTGCAACAACAGTAATTTGTTTGCCAGGATCTGTGCGGTGTACTTGGCATACAGGATCATAATCTCAATTCCCAGAGGATCCGAGAGCTTTAAGCAAATCATTGAAGTCACATAGGTGGTAATGGCAGAAATGAATTTTGTATTCAGATTGTCTAATTTCAAATTCTGTGTTCATATCCACTGCTGCGTTGCCATTCTGTTCATATTTTTCGACCATAGAATATGACTCCTAAAAAGGTATCCTAAGGAAACACTTTAACTAGAAAAACACTATGTTGCAGTGTTAGAAGAGGGAAAATTCGACACAATGTTATTGCCTAACAGTAGAAGAATGCTGATAGTATGGGGTACCTATGTTACAGAATATCACAGAGACATTAAAAAAGATAATGGAGACTCTAGGAATATGAAAAAATATTTCAGATACAATATTCAGTGAAAAAAACACCAGAATATGAATGCACGTATGGGAAATACAATTGAAAGTAGTTCTGGTTTGTTGTTGTTCAATTGGACTGGCTGAAATTTTTTCCCTCAAGACTGTTCTTAGTTTTAAAACAATTATCTGAAATGAATAATTTTATCACATAATCCCCTTCTCAAATCACTGGCCCTGGACTTCCCTGGTGGCTCAGGAGTTAAGAATTCGCCCACCGATGCAGGGGACACCCGTTCAAACCCTGGTGTGGGAAGATCCCACATGCCTTGGAGCAACTAAACCCATGCCTAGAGCCTGTGCTCTGCAACAAGAGAAGCCACTGCAATGAGAAGCCCACGCGCCACAATGAAGAGCAGCCCCCACTCGCCAGTCACAACTAGAGAAAGCCCATGCACAGCAGCAACGAAGACCCAACACAGCCAAAAATAAACAAAAATAAAAAACACTAGCCCCAGCCCAGTTTCTTTCTCTACCTGCACCTCTTCTGCTCAGAACAGCTCCCCAGTTTCCATGTGCTTCTACTGAGCTCCACAGCATGAACCCTCGCCACTCAGGTCCATGTGCACAAGATTCCAAACAGAACCCTCACATTTTCCTCCAAAAAAGAAATGGCGCAGTTCCAGAAGTCACTTCACCATTTCTTCTATCTCTGCTGTGATCAGTAGTGTGGAGCTGCATATTTTATTGAAGAATTTGTCCTTTTTTCCCCCTCAGGAAACAGGTCTTCCCCCGTCCTCGTTATAACAATATTCCTTTGAGCATAGCTGTCACCTTTATACACCTGTATACAGCTGTTGGCCACAGCATTATCCATATGTTGGCTCAGATAATTCTTTATTGTATATGTCCCATGCATTGCAGGATGTTTAGCAGAATGCCTGGCCTCTTATTATTAGATGTCAGTAGCGTCACCTCTCAAAAGCGTGACAATAAAAAAAAAAAGTGTGACAACAAAGGTCATCTCCAGATATTGCCAAATGTTCCCTGCTGCTGGGGGGCAAAATCGCTCTTGGTTGAGAACCACCGGGCAACTGGAGGAATAATGGTGACGGCATAGTGAGAACCTGTAGCTGACTGGTTATGCCCTTATTTAACCACAAGAGGTCTCCCTAGACCCCATTATGGTTCTATTCTGGAAAATACAGGGCTATGGCCACTACCAAACAGGTTAATTGTCGTGACTGGGTGGGTGACCAGAGCAAAAGGTTTACAGAAACAAAAGCACTTGATCAATCTTCTGTGTGGAAGATTTCCAAATAAATTACGTAGATATTCCACCTCTAAAGGAGGGAAGCTTAATTCCCATAGTGCAGGCTGTACATACTGATTTGCTGCCAAAGAAAGGGGAGTGGGGAGTAACTGTAGTGGAGAAACCTGATGGACGCGACTCAGCCAGGTGACAGAGGTCAACGTCAGCACTGAATCATAATGACAGTATGTGCCCCTGACATATGTGATGAAACGGCACTTTACCTGTGATCCTCCTCCCCAAACCCCATGACCCCAGTCTAATCACGAGAAGAACATCAGACAAATTCCAAGAGAGGGGCATCCTACAAACACCTGACCAGGACTGCCCAAAGCTGTCAAGGTCATTCAAAATAAGGGAAGTCTGAGAAACTGTCATAGCCAAGAGGAGCTCAGAGACATGACAACGAAAGATAGGGTGGTACCTGCATGAAATTCTGAAACAGAAAAAGGGCATTAGGTAAAAATTAACGAATAATTATAATTATAAACTTTAATTAATAATAAAGTGTCAATATGGGTTCATTAATTATAACAAATGTACCATACTAATAAATATTTTTAGTAATAGGGGAAACTGTGTGCAGGGGCAGGGTTATATAGGAACTCTGTACTCTGCTTTATTTTTCTGTAAATCTAAAACTGCTCTAAAAAATTAGGTCTATTAATT
Organism: Hippopotamus amphibius kiboko; assembly: GCF_030028045.1. Taxonomy (NCBI): domain Eukaryota; kingdom Metazoa; phylum Chordata; class Mammalia; order Artiodactyla; family Hippopotamidae; genus Hippopotamus; species Hippopotamus amphibius. The sequence continues at coordinate 25,083,354 of NC_080202.1, read as the reverse complement.
TTTTTTAAAAGCATCTGGGGACTTCTCTGCTGGTCCACTGGTTAAAACTCTGTGCTTCCACTGCAGGGGGCATGGGTTCGATCCCTGGTTGGGGAACTAAGATTCCACATGCCTCATGGTGCAACCAAAAAAAAAAAAAAAAAAGCATCTGATCAAGCACTGCCTTGGTAAAATAAACAAAGATGTTTAAATGGTGGATTTGCTAGAATTCTGATTTCTGATTTAAAAGGAATCATTTGATGATTGTAATAAGAAATACCACCATCAAGTACCAATCAAGCCCCTCATTTTCTGCAGAGCATCAGGTAAGAAACCCAAAGATTGATACTGAAGAAAACTTTAAATAGAATAAAGGAGCCCAACTACTTTAAATAATTCTTAGAAATTATTTCTGTCCTTACATGTGCCATGATCATATAATGAGAATATCAATTATTTATATCTCGCTGATACCCCTTTGAAGTTGGTACTATATTCTAGGACTGTATCTGCCCACGATCATAGAACAAATACATGACAAAACTAAAACTCAAATTTTTGCATCTGATTTTACAATCTTTGCTTTTAACTCCTGTGCAATATTTCCTTCCTATATGTGACAGCCGAGGCTATTCATGTCACTGTAAAGTATATATTATGTAATTTTAAAAGGGCTGAACAAAAACCAGAAGTCTGTGTCCTCAGCTGGCTCAGGATACGAATTTCCTTACCAGAAAATTGTGGATAATAATACCTGTCCTGCTTAACTCACTGGGTTATTTTGAGTCAAAGGAAAGAATATATGAGAAAATGTCTTGGAACCTATGAAGTGTGGTATTGTACCATTAACACATTTTTACTTGTGCAGCTTTTTGCAGGTGTGTCTGTGAGCTACTTGCAAAATGGAATTTGTGGAGATGATGGAACGGAGCTTTAAGAGAATTGCACTGGCCACAGATCCTCCCTTGGAGGATAAGATCCCAAGTCTGTGGTCTCCTTCACTGACTGCACTCACCACCTGGGGAGATGTTAAAGGCATCCATGCCCAGATTCCACCCCAGACCAATCAAATCACAATTGCTAGGAGGGCAGTACAGGCACTGCTATGTTTGAAAATCTTTCCAGGTGATTCTAATATGCAACCAAGGCTGAGAACTGCCACCCTAATTGATCTAAAGTCAGCCCAATTCCATGGGGCCCATCCTACCCTTCTCCCATAGGCTGCTCCTCACTCCTAGAAATTGCTGGAGTTGGAATATTGCCAACAGGCAGTGAGGCAAAAATAAAAGTCTGGTCAGCCAGGCTGCTGAGATAGCTGATGGTATTGTCATTTGACTAAAGGAAATGGATCTATGTCACTTTTATTCAAGGAAGGAAGAGTCCAGTCACGGGAGGGAGAATGCTACGGAGGCTGGCTCTGGAATCACCTGGCACTCTGCTGCAGCAGCGGGCCGGGGGGGCAGAGAGGCAGCTTGGAGCTTTTGTAAACTCAGCTCTGTGGGTCAGTTTATCTTGACTATTGTGTTGTCTGAAGAGCCTTTGTTGGGAGCCTGGGCCTTGGTGCCTGGCAGACCAAAGCAACAATCAGCTTTCAAGTTAGTGAATTAACACTATTCAAAAACTGAGACCACAGAAGAAAAGGCGGTCGAGCAAGAATAACATTAGATGTGCTATGGAATGAATATAATTCAAAGCTAGAAACTCCCTTCTTTTAGAAATGAGGCTGAGGTTCCTCTATGTATTATTTTTCAGGGTCTTCAGTAAAAGGATTTAGGTTACAGCACTGCCAGGAGAGAGTACCAAGATGAAGTCATCTGGGGAAACTGAGGGTCCTCGTCTTCTAGGGTCTGGGCATCACTTTGACAAATCCAGGAATTCCTTTTGTCATAACGCTTAGAGGTGAGCAATCTCTTTGGGATGGACCTGCATTAACCAAGCTCGCAAGAGTCCAATATTGAATTATGCAATGACCAGGCATTGACACTGGATGGTACGTTCTCAACATTCTGTAAGAAAGACAACATGGGGAGCCACATTGGAACTATAAATTATACTTGAAAACCAAGAATACAATGAAGGGGTCTTCCCTGGTGGTTCAGTGGTTAACATTCCGCACTTCCAATGCAGGGGGCCTGGGTTCGATCCCTGGTCAGGGAACTAAGATCCCACATGCTGCTTGGTGTGGCCAAAAAAGAAAAAAGAAAAAAAAAAGGAATATAAGAAATGAGTTAGGTGATCTTACAAGACTGTATCATCAAGCTCTAGTAGCTGGATGCATTCAGCATCTCTGTAGGCGTGACCAGTTCAGCAGAATAAAATATCCCAGACACCTTCTGGCTGGGCACCTTCTGTCTGAACCACGTTGGAGAGTCACCAACAAATCCTTGCTCTTCAGGGGTCATTTGTTCAAACCAGGGGTCTCCAAGCTTTTCGGGTTATATGTTCCTAACAGCAACAACAACAAAAAAAGTAGATGCATTTTTTCAGATCATCTGTGGATAATTTTGAATTTTTTTGGTAACATCTTCTTGTCAGATCTGACAAGAAGGTTATTGCTTTTTACTGAATAATGTGACTGGCAGCTTCTATTAAAGTAAGAGAACTGTTAACCCCACCATTTTCTTGTTTGCTTGGGCTGTAATGATCAGCATTATTTTTAATTTGTGGTTTCTTTGCAGGAGACTTGGTAGGCTCTTGTCCATTTTATGAGGGTTAACTTAGTGAAAGCTGAACACTGTAGTATAATGCAATCTGTAAATCCATTAAACAGGGCACAGTAAACTGCAAGTTTCCCCAGGCTCTGGTGAGAGGAAACCAGTAAGTGAGGTGCCACTGTCAACCCTCCAGTCGTGGCATTCCCATTCTTTGCTGGGATATCTCAGTCATGAAGGAGGCTATTCTTCAGACAATATATAACACCATGCATTCACTGAGAGAATAGAATATCTCACAGCTTTGGATACAATAGCGATACGTATACAATCATTCTTACTTAGAAATTATACCCTAATCCTGAATTGGATATGGACACTCCTAAATCTCTATCTACCCATTTGCTGACTATGGGAGTCTTTTGTGTAGAGGTCCAATCTCTTTCATCATATTTTTTAAAAAATAAATGTATTTATTTATTTATTGGCTGCTTCGGGTCTTTGTTGCTATGCACGGGCTTTCTCTATTTGCGGCCAGCGGAGGCTACTCTTCGTTGTGGTGTGCCGGCTTCTCAGTGCGGTGGCTTCTCTTGTTGCAGAGCACGGGATCTAGGAGCGTGGGCTTCAGGAGTTGCAGCACGCAGGCTCAATGGTTGGGGGTTGCAGGCTACAGAGCGCAAGGTCAGTAGTTGTGGCGCACGGGCTTAGTTGCTCTGCGGCATGTGGGATATTGCCGGCCCAGGGCTTAAACCCGTGTCCCCTGCACTGGCAGGCGGATTCTTAACCACGGTGCCACCAGGGAAGTCCTCTTGCATCACATTTTGATTCTCCTTATTGCCGGAGGGGAAATTTACCTGAAGTTTTGGGGGTGCCTAAGGACTACACTGCTTTACACAGAACCACAAGGTGAGTATGAGAGAGTCATAGACGTCATCTCATTTTACTCTTCGCAGAATGGTTTTATTAAACTCAGAAGCAAAACAGCTAATTAGCTCTGCTAATTTGGTTGAAGGGATCAGGATGAACTAGTTTCACCCCCCTCTCTTCAGAGAGAGACTTCCATTCCTGGGAAGCTTTCCACTGGGTTTGAAAATTATGGTTCTGGAACATTTAAAAATTGGCTGAGATGGAATTTGGTTGTAATTGGTGTTGTGCTATAGGTGAGTCTGCAGGAACTTGAGACAAAGGAGATGCCATGCATGGTTTGTCTGCGATGAATTAAGAACAAAAGGAAGTCTTCTGATCCATGGCTTTCTCCCAAAGATATCACAGCATAGAGTTTCAGAGTTTGGACTCTATAAGTCAGACTGTGTTGGATTGTTCTTTTTATTTCCTCCATAGAAAAGTTACCTTTATTTTTTAATAGGTAATACATACACATGATACTAAATGGTAAGGCTCCCTCCCATTCCTCACCCCCAGGCTCCCAGTTCTTCTCCCAGCAGCAGCCACAGGTACCAGCTTCTTGAAAATTCTCCTAGAGATAGTAAAGGCATATTCAAGCATACATCTGCACATTCTACACATATTTATATTTTAAAAAATAAACAGCAGCAGGGACTTCCCTGGTGGTGCAGTGGTTAAGAATCTGCCTGCCAATGCAGGGCACATGGGTTCGATCCCTGCTCCAGGAAGATCTCACATGCCATGGAGCAACTAAACCTGTGCGCCACAACTATTGAGCCCATGTGCTGCAACTACTGAAGCCCACGCGCCTAGAGCCCATGTTCCGCAACAAGAGAAGCCACGGCAATGAGGAGCCCGCGCACCACAACAAAGAGTAGCCCCCGCTCACTGCAACTAAAAGAAAGCCTGCGCACAGCAAAAAAAGACCCAACACAGCCAATTTAATTAATTAATTAATTAATTAATTAAAAAAAAAAAGAATTTGCCTGCCAATGCAGGGGACATGGGTTCGATCCCTGGTCGGGGAAGATCCCACATGCCACGGAGCAACTAAGCCCACGTGCTGCAATCACTGAAGCCTGCACGCCTACAGCCGGCGCTCCACAACAAGAGAAGCCACTGCAATGAGAAGCCTGTGCACCTCAAGGAAGAGTAGCCCCCGCTCTCCACAACTAGAGAAAGCCCACACGCAGCAACAAAGACCTAATGCAGCCACCCCCCCAAAAAAAACCCAGAAACAAACAAAAAACGGTGGCATACTTTGTACCATTGTTCTGCCTCATGCCTTTTTCTCCCCCTGCATTCTTAGAGTTTGTTCACTCAGTTCATTCATTCAACATATATTTATTGAGCACTATACTAGATGGAAATATTGTTCTCCACTCCCCATAAGGGGGTTATACATCCTGCTCTCTGCCATGTGACTTTTGAGGTTCTTTCAGTAAAGACGATGAAGTATGCTGCTCTCTCTTGACTTTGGACTTGACCCTATGATTTTCTCTGACCAGTGGATTTTGGGCCTAAGTGACAATGTGTCACTCAAAGTAGAGGCTTTAAGAGGCATCGTATGTTACCATGTACTTCTTATACATCAGTGGTCCCTAAACAAGAAGACACTGGAAGTCAACCTTAACCCACCCTGTGACCCTCAGCTTGGAGCAAAGCCGCCATAGCTGGCAGACATATTCCTGAGGAAAAAAACAAATGTGTGTGTGTAAGCCACTGATATTTTGTAATTGTTTGTTATCACAGCCAGAAGCAAACTAAGGCCACTATGTTCCCAGGCACTATACTAGGGGCTTATGTTCATCGGGGAACCAAAGATCCTTGCCCCCACGGAGTAGCTATGTATAAACCTGCCTCTTTTTTTTAAAATTAATTAATTAATTAATTAATTTATTTATTTAATTGGCTGTGTTGGGTCTTTTTTGCTGCGTGCGGGCTTTCTTTTTTTATTTGCGGTGAGTGGGGGCTACTCTTTGTTGTGGTGCGTGGGCTCCTCATTGTTGTGGCTTCTCTTGCTGCGGAGGATGGGCTTTAGGCACGTAGGCTTCAGTAGTTGCAGCACATGGGCTCAATAGTTATGGCTCACGGGCGTAGTTGCTCCATGGCATGTGAGATCTTCCTGGAGCAGGGATCGAACCTGTGTCCCTTGCATTGGCAGGTGGATTCTCAACCACTGCGCCACCTAGCAAGCCCCTAAACCTACCTCTTTTTAATGGTTGCATAGTATTCCTTCATGTAGAAGCAATATAATTTATTCAACAAGTCCTTTATGATGGATTTGGGTTATTTCAAAGCATTAGTTTTAAAAGATGAAAATCATATTTCCAATATAAATGCACAGAAACTCTATATGAAAGTTTTTTTAACTCATTGATGAAGAGACTACTAGGATGACAAAGTTAGTTCAAAACAATGTGCAAGTTCAAAATCATAGTCAGTGGATAAAAAGAAATTCTGAAATAACATTGCTAATTTTGGTAGATAACTGGCTAATGTCCTACAGGGTGAAAATAATAACACTTGAGGTTCTCTTCTATTGAACAGAAAGAATAGTCATCCCCATTATCAGTTTTAGAGAGCGTGTAAAATTTCTGGGCTTTAATCAACTGCCAAGTTACGTTTCCCAGAGAGTCAGAATTTTTGCTGATACTAACAATGTTACAATATCCTTTAACATCTATCTTTGTGTGCATGTGTGAGTCTGTCTTGAGGATAAATTCCTAGAAGTGAAATTTCTAAGTATATTAATTTGTTATTTTGAGAGAGGTTATTAAATTGCCCTTCATAGAAATTGTACCAAATTACCTTACTGCAAACACCATGTCAGTGGCTGTTGCATCTTCTCCAACACAATGTTTTTGAGCTTCTTAACACTTACCAATCTGACAAGATAAAAATAGTACCTCGTTGTAATTTTAATTTACTTGTTTTCTTGTTATAAGTATGGTTGAATATTTTTTCGTATCTTTGCAAGTTGTTTCTTTTTCCTCTACTGTGAATCGTCACTTCCCATTTTTGCCTTCAGAAAAATTAGCCCTTAGCCTGTCACATGTTCCAAATGTTTTTTTTTTCACAGTTTCAGACATATTTCTAATTGTAGTTCTACTATTTCCTAGCTGTGTCACTTTAGGCAAGTTACTTAACCTCTCTGAACCTAAGTTACTTATCTGTAAAGTAGAGATAATAATATAGTCCTCAATCCCATCTTTGAAACCCTGGCATAGATGTGTTTTAGATTCTAGAATCTTTCAGTGCATATACTGTATATTACATGGAAAGCTAGGGAGTATGAGCTCTTCCAAACATTAATATTCCTATAAGAAACATATGAACACACTAGATGGGATTAATAAAGCCTATGAATGACCTCATGTCTGTTGAAGTTTGCCATCAAATGAGCTATGTCAAACATTTTTTTTTTTTTTGAAAGTGGAGCATAGAAAAATCTTCTATGGTTTATTACATCAGTTTAAAAATTTTGCAGGAGACATCCTCAATGGTCTGTAACTGATTATGAGGTATCACCTATTGATTAGACAAATACTGAGACTAGCTCACATGGGAAGGACTAGAAGTTAAAATATACTCGATGAGAGTACTGTTAGTAGCTTGTGAAAATAAAGAAGGAAAATATATTTCCTTGTATCCTCCCAAATATTTTTTACCCTACAGATTTTAGTTATTGAATACTACTGCACTGTTATTGTTCCATATGAGCTGTGTCAAACTGACTTTTAATTTTTAGAGCTTTTTGGATTTTGGAACTGTGATTAAGGCTTGTAGGCTTGTGGTATCTTCCCCATAAGGTTATGGGGAAGATTGGATTAAATTAAGCGATGTGTGTAAAGTGTCTGTATCAGCTCCTAGAACATCGGAAGCACCACATAAATATTATAGTTTCTGTTGTTGTTTTTAAGTTGGAAGCACTAAGCCCTTACAACTCTTGTTTCTGGGCCCTTTGAGTTTTGCTTTGCGGGGTAGTCTGATGTTCTGATGAATTTCCTTATGAAAGCAATGGGAATATTTGAAGAGAAGAGGAGAGAAGCATTTGTCCTCTTTGATGGTGTAGAAGAGAATGAATGGGATTTGAAGCCAGATAGATCAGGGTTCAAATTCCATACGATCAGCTTCTTTAAAAAATGGGGGAAAGTACCTATCTTGCAGGTTGCTTTGAGGATTAACTATAACGAGATAGAATAGAAACTGCTCTGTCCACAACATGTGCTCAATAAATGAGAGCAGCTGTTTTGTTCAGAGTGTGTTCAGGAGGGCTGACGCATAACCCTTACCCACTTACAGTCCGAAAAGCACATAATCAGCCACTTTCACGAAAGTAAGGGACTTGGACAAGGATCAGAGAAAGCATTTATTGTACATAAAGAAACAGTGCACAGTTGCCATGATGTGTCTGCAGGAAGATGGCACCAGGCCCTCCTCTGTGATATGATGTCATGGGACTTTCCTTGTGGGGGGAGATGGGAGGAAGGGGTGCCGTGAAGCCTGGGAGGGGCAACTCCCCCTCCCCACACAGGCAGAGGGGAATGTTTTCCCAGGTGGTATGGTAGTGTGAGAGCCTGCAGCCTTTAGCGTTCAGGAAGTTTCCATTGTGCTGTGAGTTTAAAACGTAGGCAGCTCCTTTCATTATAGGATATCCTGAAGTTTCGAGTTAATCTTGTCATACTGTGAAGTAAGACTGTTATCTGTTAATCAGTGGACTCTGAGAACAGAATCTATCCATTCCTGCTTGGAGCCCTATTGGATTCAACTCAAATATAAACCTGGAGAGAGGGCCTGCCATGTGCCAGGTGCTGAAAATACAAAGACAATCTGATATGGTTCCAGCCCAGGAGGGACTGGCAGAGAGAATGATAACTGAGAACTCTTAGCAGGGAGTGCAGAGTGTTGAGTGATGTAACAGAGTTATGAATACAGATTAGTTTTTCTAGAGAGGTTAGGGGAAACTCCTCCAAAGAAGTGACATTTGATCTGATCTTTGGATTGAGTCATCAAACGGAAGGCTTTGCGATGGAATGAGGAAAGAGCAGAGAGGGAAGGGGGAATAAAGGAAAGTGAAAGAAACTGTCGGGGCTGGGGTGCGAGACAGTGGGCATATTCATTCATTTGTTCAGCTGTTTTTGAACAAATATTGGTCACGTGCCAGACACTGTTGCTGGCATTGCGGATACAACAGGAAGCAAGACAAAGTCACTGATGCTCTTGTGGAGTTCACACTTTAGAGCTGGATGAGACAGAAAACAAATATATACATGAAAAAGATAATTCCACAGAGAGATATGTGGTTCCAAAATGTTGGGAGTAGGTAGAATAAAGAGTACCCTGGAGGGCACGTAAGAGTAAGTAACAGGGGAACCTCTGTGGAGGAAATGTTTGACTTCAGGACCAAGGGGTGATGAGTCAGCCTTCTGGAGGCAAAGTGTTCTAGGTGGAGGGAACAGCAAATATAAACACTATAACAAGACTAGGCCCAGTGTACCTGAGGAACAGAAAGGCGGCCAGGAGCAGCCAGAGCAAAGGAGCAACAGGGAAAGACCAGAGAGGTTGGCTGGCCTGGTTAGCAGGGCCTTGTGGCCATCGTAAGGAGTTTGTTTTGAAGAAGTACCATCTGACTGCTGTGTAGAGAATAGACTGGAAGCAGGGAGATCAGTTGGGAGGCTGTTGTTTACTCTAGGCAAGAGATGTTGGTGGCTCTGACCAGGGTGGTAGCCAGCAGAGACATATGTGTTCAGAGCAAATATACATGTGTGTGTGTGTAGTGTGTGTAGTTGTTGTTGGTTTTTTTCCCCTACTTTTTGGCTCCACTGTGTGGCGTGGGATCTTGGCTTAATCAGGGATGGAACCTGCGCTTCCTGCAGTGGGTGTGCAGAGTCCTACCCCTGGACCACCAGGGAAGTCCCCTGCAATTAGTGATTTTTGAGGTAGAGCTGACAGGACCTGCTGATGCACTGGTGTGGGGGTGAGAAAAGGAAGATGTAATCACGTCAAATGCTATGAGAGGTTGAGTAAGATGAGCACATAAAAGTGATCTTTTCACGGTAATAGTGATGTCGATGTGGCAACAGTACGAATATGGGATCGGAGAGAGGGGATGCTGGAAAAGAATGGCTGTAAGGCTTTCGGAATGAATGAATTTGGCCACACACAGAGGAGACAAGGGTTCCAGGCCACTGACAATGCAAAGCTGATAACTTGTCTGTGAAGCTAGGAACTTTTCAAACTTTTACTGCCAGGGAGAGGGAAAAAAAAAGGCAAAAAAAGCCCTCTGGCTAAATATGAAGAAATGTATTTGCATCTCTCCCTATATTTTTCCACCTCTTTTTTGCCCTACAGGATGAATATCTGTCCATTTCTCACACACTCTCCATAGGCCTCAGTTTCTCACCTCTCAGAAAACTACCATTCAAGCCAGGCAGGAAATTCTGCACAGAATAGGCACGGAGTGAATGCAAACCGAGGGGCCATTAGAGGTGCTTTCAGAGAGGAAAAGAAGTTGCTTCTACTATATTGTTTCATTTCTACCTTCTTGCCTAACAGCTCACAATGCTTGGCTCTTTTGACTGGGAGGAGGCATGATCAGGCTTATTACATCTTTTTCTGCTGGTGGCCTGGCTGGTTCTATTGTCTCTCCCCGTCTTGCAGTCCGGTTGTCTCTTCCACTTCCTTGCATATACTCGGCAGGCCTGCAGGGGTCCTCAGATCTCCCTTTGAATGGCTGCACCAGGCTTGTTCACCTTAGCTTACATTATCTTTTATTTAAACAGAAACAGTAGCCACCAATTTTGTTACATAACATACCAATATCCTAGGGTGTTAAACTAATGCAACATCTACCACTGGGGAGTGGTAAGCTAGCAACACGAATATCCACTAGGAGAATATTGCTGAAACACTGTAACAAGTTTGACTTCCTGGCCCTGTTGAGATTTTAGAGCTGGAAGGGAATTTAGAAATCTTCCTATTTCAAGTTTCTTTGTTTTAAACTGAAGAAACCAAGGCCTAGAGAGACAAAGAAATTTGCCCAAGAGGCAGATCAGCACAGAAACCAAACTCTTGATAATCTAAAGAATCCACCACCTCTTCATAGATTAAGGATTAAGTATTAAACCTTTCTTGTTCATGGTTCTTTCTTATCGGAAAAGCATTTTTTTAAATCTGTTTTAAACTTTCCAACTTTTGTCAACTGTGAACAGTGACAAGGCGCTCTTGCTTACACTGAAACTGATACATATGTATCATACCAATGTATTTGAGGATTTTTGGTTGTTTTTACTAACATTTTACTAACATTAGGACTGGAATCACATCCAACCATGCAAGTTATATTAGCTGAATACAATCTGAAGGCAAAATATATTAACTGAATCAATACATATATATCTCCTCCACCAGGGATCAAACCCATGTCCCCTGCATGACCAAGTCTTAACCCCTGGACCGCCAGGGAAGTCCCTGAATCAAATATATTTTCAAGACAGCTGGGTGGAGTTGTGAAGTTTGAGCCACCTGGGGTTCTACCACGGTACCATTCTCCATTTATGCGCAAACCCGTGGGGAAAGGGGCTGAAGTCCCCAGCACCCCTGGCAGCATCTCACATTCTGACAGCAGCTCAACAAAACAGCAGGTTTCCTACAGCATTCTGTCTCAAACTGTCCTGTTTTCTTGCTGAGAGACTGCCCCACTCCACCCACCTGGTGCCTCCCTAGATTTCCTGACTGCCCCGGGCTTATTTTTTAACCTTCTCTTCCTAGAAAAGCACCGCTCACTCCACTGATCCAGAACGTGGGCGCCTCCCGCTATGGTCAACTGACCATCCTACTCTCCGGGGCGAATCATTTCTCTTCAAAGGCCTTGGAAAATCAGCAGCAACTGGGGGCTAGGTACCTTCCAATTCCTGTAATGCCTCTTTACTACTTTTAATTCGCCAAATTTAAGCAGAGCAGAGAAGAAAGCGGAAATGCCTTGCTTCAGAGTAGGGCCTGGCTTGGCCCTGGCTTGGTATTGTCTTATTAAATTCAACGGCCCCCGTCCTCTGAGAGCTTCTTCAGGTAACTTAGGCTCTGAGTTGGGGATGGCTAAGGTGTGACGGAGTTCGAGAGCAGAAGCAGCACTATAAAGCCTCCCCTCTCCCTACCCCGGGTTCTGGAAATCCCAGCCTCGACATGGGAACAAACTCCAAACCCAAATAAACGGTCTCCTCCCGGGCGCCGAGAGCCTACCCCTCCTCATCACCCTTTCTCCCTCTTCCTTCGGACAGCTGCCCTGCTTGGCCAGGCTCTGCCCGGCTGAGCGTCACCGGGCCAGAACCGCCACTCGCCACACTCCCCGCACCCAAGCCGGGCAGGGGCCGAGGGGTGGGGGGCGGGAGGGAGGGGAAGCAGGGGGCGGAGTTCCGTCCTTCGCTGATTGGCTCAAGGCGGATGGGCTGCGGCCAGACCTGGCCAACCCGCGGCGTGTTGCTATGTGCCGAGCGGAGGGGATAGGCGCGGGGGCGCGTCCGTCACCGGGCAGCCCCCGGCCCCGACCCGGAGGGATGCGGAGTGGCGGTGGCGGCGGCAGCGGCAGCGGCGGAGACTGTGGCTTTAAGAGCGCGCCCGGAGCCCGGGATCCGGCCGGGCGGTCCCTCGCCGCTGCGCACCCCCGCGGAGCCGAGCTCGGCGCTGGCCGGACGGGGCTGCCTGCTGCCGGGTGAGCGGACGCGAGCGCCGCGCGGGCCGGGCGTGGGGCGCGCTGTCAGCGCGGGCGCGTGGCCCCCCGGCACCGGGCGCGGGTCCCGGGGCCCCTGCGGCCCGGCTCCCCCGGGGCGCGCGGCACCCTCTGCCCGGCGCGGCCTGGGCGGGGTGCGGTGGGGGGCCACCCTGGGGGGCCGCGGGCTCGGGGGGCGGGGAGCGGGCCGCCGGGGCCACGTGACCGGTTTGTTTACAAACACTGCGGAGGCCGCGGCGGGAGCCGGGGTCGGGGCCGGGGACCTGCGCGAGGCGCGGGGCGCGCGGCGAGTCCGGGCGCGCGGTTTGGCGGGGCGGAGAGCGGGGGACCCGCAGACCCGGTGGCTGCTGCTTCCTCAGCGTAGTTCCCGCGGGTTCGGACTCCGCGGGGGGCGGGGGGGGGGGCAGGGTGGAAGCGTCGGCCGATTTCTGTCCCCGGTGTCGCTGGCTCTCCGCTGGGGACACTGGGTCCGAGGGCGCCGCCCTTGGTGCCCCCGCCTTTGGGGGACTGGCCGCCCTCAAGACTCGGAGGAGCGCTTGGCCGGCCCTGGGCCGAGGTGACCGCAGCCGAGTTCCTGCCTGGCCGCTTCCCGGCGCCTCCCCGGTGCCCTTGCCAAAGGGGTGGGCGCGAGTTCAGCCCTGGCCGACGGAATGAAGGGGCCTCTCCGGCCAGTACCTCTCGGGAGCTGGCGCTCCGGGGGCAGCCCCGACCTCTCACCACTTCAAGTTCACCCTCCTTGGTCGCTGACCTCCTCTGGGTGTCTTTACCCAAGTGGTGGCTTTTCTCTCGTTGGTGGGGGGAGAGGGGGAACCACCTGTTCGTTTGGACCCAGCCCAGGAGACTGCCACCTCCGACTTCACTCTCAGCTTACAAGCGCTCACAATGCGGAGTGAGTGTCCTCCGTTTTTCTGTTATGTAGCTGATCCTCCCGCAGTCCCGTGGCTGTGAATTGCACGGGAAAGCGCTCCTGGGCTTCGCTGGGTTGTTTTTTCTTTGCCCTCTGGCCTCCTTATCACTAGGGTTTTGCGGCTCTTTTCAGTAAGTCCTTGCTTCTGGTGAGTCTAAAAGCTAACAAGGCAGGTAGCTTCTCATCTTTTTTCCCTTGACCTTCCTCCCATATTCCTCTCTTCTGGTCTGGCAGGATGTGCAAGATGGGACTCCCTGTCGTAAAAGCATTGGGCAAGAAGGGAAGCTGTCTGATTCCCTGTGCGCCACTTGCTCCCAGAACAGTAGCCATGCAAGGAACCTAGGGGATTGAGAAGTTATGTGACTTGCCCAAGACCACTCATCTCACTGGTTCTGGGGTGACACTTGACCTCACATGCTTGGTGCCCTCCAGCGCTGTCCTGGTTCTGAGAACTCAGGCCCTTGTGATCAGTGGGCCTGGATTCACCCTTCCTTGACTTTCCTTTGACCTAGTCACTGCCACAGGACTGCAAAGATGGGTTGAACCTGAGCTCTGTCTGTCCCTTATACCCAGACGGAGCCTCCCCCGGCCCTCCACTCCCTCATGGGGAACATTTTAATTCTAAACTATGGTAATAAGTGGCTACAAGTTCTTTACCAAGGAACAGGTCCAGCCTGAAAAGAGTTGTGCCAACTTCCCTTTGGCACCTTTCCTTATCCCCAGCTCCATGATAAGGGTCTCAGGCAGGAGCAGAGTGCCAGCCTTGGACTCATCCCCCCCCCCCCCCCCCCCGCCCCCGTCAAGCTTGGCTTTGACTTCTCAGTTTAGGATTTGATAACAGCCTTTCTGTCTTGATATCTTGTGCTTGAACAAATATCCAGAAGCTTGGAATTAGGGGTGAAAAATGGAAATAAATGCCATGCACAAGAATATCGTTTTCCTTTTTCCCTCTAGGAGAGTGGTTTTCACACTCTGAATGGGATCTACAGTGAGGAATGCATTTTATATCCCTACACGGAGGTCCACAACTGCATCAGTTCCCAGAAACAATAATTGCCCTGACTACCTGCAGTGTGTTCTATTTATAATTTCTTCCTACTTAAGTAAAAAAAAAAAATCAACTGCTGGTCATGCCTCATTAATTTGGTTTCTTGACCAAACAGGTCATGGCCCAGAGTTTAAGAAACATTGCTATAGAGCAGAGGTCCTCAGACTTGAATGTGCACAAAGATGACCTGGGTAGTGTTTAAAAATGCAGTTTGTAAGTCCAGTCTGGAGATGTTTATTTTCAGTGGGGCATGTTTTTAGTAAATGGGCCATGAGGTTGTGAGGCAGGTGGTTGATAAGAAGCCCTGAACTAGTGGGAATTGGGGAAAATGAACAATGAAAGGCATTAGCTTAGATATGAAGTATGCAAAGCCTTAGTCAGATATATGACCCACAATCTGTGCAAAGCTAGGATCACTCCCTCACCTGTCGCCCTAGCCCAGGCTAGTCTAAGCATATAGTGTTGTTTTCAGCTGCCATGAAGCATTGGCCCTAAAAGGTAGGCTGCCATCTCTCCACACATCACTCTGCTCCAGCCCATTTGCTTCAGCCCATTTGCGGGCTGCTGTTTGTGGTTCTATACCACAGGATGCTTCTAGGTGTGTGGGGTTGGGGTCATGAACAGTGCTGTGGAGAATGCTGTATTATTCACAGATTTGTGTGAATTTTCATCGTTTTAATGATTTTCATGGTTTTGAGCCGATGAGACACAGCCATTGTGCCTGAGACATTAACAGTTTGGGCAGCAGAAGAGGTTGATTTTGTTTAATATCTGGGTATTCCAGGCTGTGTAATCTAGGGGTAGGGCAGACTGGTGATTTTATTTTTGTTGGGGGTTGGGGAGGGGAGCCTGGGGCTTGTCTGTCAACAGTTAATAAGAAGAGGCACAAGTTTCCCTGCCTCCTTGCCTCAGCCCTGGTTCTTTCCTATGTAGCAGCTCTGCTCCTGTGTGCAGGTGGATCTTGTTAGTCATCTGGTTTCTGATGCTGTTACCTCTGTCTCTACTTTCAAGCATAAACATACACACACCTGATGCTTCCACATGTTGGATGTTTCCCTCTTAGTTATCATGTGCAGACATGTTGGTAAAAGAAATTGCCTTGAATTTATCGAAGCTGCAATTTAGCTTCCAGAAGAACTCTAAATTATCCAAATTCAAATTCAACTACGGTCCTTCCTGCCAAGAGTATGCCTTATATGGGAACACTAACTGTAGGATTGTTGAAATTAACTTTAATAATGTTCAGTTTGGTCAAGCAGCTCACACTGAGAATGTTTAGTTTTGAGCCTATGGAAAAAACAGAAAGCAACAAAAGGATGGCAAAGGGTAGCCTATGCTAGGATAGGAAAAGCAGGTGGGATTCAAATGGAGGTCTGGATCGATTTTCTTCGTAAATTATTTTGGCATTTCCCTAGGATCTGTCAACCAAACCACCAGTTGCTCTAACAGTCACATTCCCTTAGCATGATGAGGAGATATAAAGCTCTGGAAAAGTGTCTTTTTGAATTTTAGCATCCAGTGATGGAAAGCCACTGGCCTACAGGCTAAAGGGATTCTGTTAAGAGTTGATAGTTTAGTGATTTTATCCCTAACAAAAGGTGATACTGCACCTACCTGAATTTCCCTGGAGCTGTGGATATAGCCCTGGAGGTTTTTAAAGTAAATAGGATTGTGCCACTCCCATGTTTACAGCTTTCCCATTGCCCTTCAGAAACAACCCACCCCCTTTCCCTGTAGGCATTGCAGACCTCTTCCCCGCTCCCAGCTTCTCTCACTTCGATCTCCTACCAGTTCTCACCTGGTCTATTCTGCTTCAGTCCAGCTCCGACTACACTAGGCTTCCTGTGGTTTCTAAAACATGTAAGGTTTGTTTTTGTCATTGGGCCTTTCTACTGGTAGTCACTGGTCTCCATGGCTTCCCTCACTTGGGTCTCAGAGAGCCCCTCCCTGACCTGTTATCTAGAACAGTCCTCCATCCCTGCCCCTCAGCCTCTCTTAATCCCCTTAATTTTTTTTTTTCCAAAGCACTTTAATACCATCTGGAAATGCAGTGTCTACTTGATGGCTGGATTGGAAGCTTCTCTGTCTTGCTCACTGCTCTTTGACAGTGCTTGGCAGGGAGTGGCACAGATTAAATATCTAATTGTTGATGGAATGAATGAATGACCAAGAGAGCCAAGGTTTAGAGTCTTTAAGAGTAGGAAATAATAATTTATTTTCAAGAGAAGATGAGGAAAAGAAGTTTTCTCTCCCTTTTCCTGGGAATTCCTGTTCCCTTGTAATTACTTTCTTTTGAGATTTCTGCTTTTCACAATATTTTTCATCCTTTTATTTTTTTAAATAGGTTATCAAAGTCTCATAAAGCTCCATTGTTATTTTGTTGTTGTTAATAACTCTTGCCTCCCCTACTTGCCTTATTCTAGGCTTCACTGTCCTGACAAACAAGCATTTCTACCAGTAATCACATTTCATTAATACTAGGCACTGTAAGTAGAGCTAAAGGCCTTGGCTTTGGAACGAGAAAGATCTGAATAATTAGCTCTGTGACCTCGGACAATTTGCTAAAATTCTCTACATCTCTTCCTTATTTGTAAAATGGGGCTAATAATAGTTACTATCAGACAGGATTGATGGGAGGATGAAATGAGAGAACGCACAGGAACGCAGGCACCGGGCCTGGCACATAAACACTTGGTATTAGCTATTAATAGCAAGACTAATATTAATAGTTAGAGTCCCTCTCTCACTGGCAGGAATTCCCTATCCATTGACGTGGGAGTGGGCAGTAAGAGGGGAAAAACTACCAAATTTTAAATAAGTGTGAACAAATGAAGACCAAAAATGTCACTTAGATTTATCAGAACTGGAATGGAATTTAGAAGTCATCTAATTGCAAACTGCTGCCCAACTCTTAATAAACATCTGTGTGGAAGAGTAATATTTATAGAAGTGTTTGGAAGGACATGTTGTCTACCTGGTCTTAGTTTTATCCTTGAATTAAGCTGGGCCAACTGAAAGCTGTATACTTGAGCCATGTTAGCTCAGCCCCTCCAGAATTGTTTTCACTGAGATGAGCTTGGGTGTTCTGCTCTTTGCTTTATGGAGGGATGCTGTCCAAAATAGCCTTGTATAACTTGCTACTGCATTTCTTATAAGAATTTGTATTGTTGAAGACTTAAGCTACAACTTCACTTCATGTCTCTGTTAAGTTAATCGGAGAAATTGCTTTCAGAACCCAGTGTCAGGAAAAGCTTTGCCTCTCCCAAGGAATCGGCATGATTTTTCTTTGTGGATAGTTGAATATAACTGATCACGTTTCTCCTTTTACTTTGGCTGCCAGGAAGCAGAGAAACAAATTTGTGACTTGACTTTAGTAACTGTCGGGCCCTACATCCCAATTTTTTCCAGTGTTAATCTTATAATTTTATGTTTTCTACTTTCAAGTTAATGGTTTATAACTCTGTTATAGATATATGCTGGATTGGGTATTAAAATCCATTTTAGGCATTACATGTTAGAGATACAAACATTGAGGCTCAAACAGGCAAGAAGGACTTGCTTAAGACACAGAACTGATTAGGGCAAAGCACAGACCGTAAACCATATCTTTTATTTCTCAGGTCCAGGGCTCTTACTACTCTTGTACCTTCTGGAAGAGTATCAACTCCTGACTTAAACTCTAAATAACCCATAATGTCTACCTTCTCTCTGGGATGGGGCAAAGTAGCATCTGCCAATGAGATGTGGCACTGCCGCCCACATTCCTGTTTCCTGGCTGGGCCAGCAGCACTGAGCTCTCCCATCTTCTCAATTGCAGGGCAGTCAGCCCTGCCCCATGGTCTTGAGAATGTAGTGCGTATGTCTAGACTTAGTGGGTTTTATCTGAAACTAGATTGCTTGCTCAGAATGAAATTAGCCTCTGGTGTCTGGAGTTCCCTTGGCTATTTCTTTTTTTTCTTTTTAAAGATGTATTTTTCTTCCTTCCTTTCTTTCAAGATTAATTAATTAATTAATTAATTAATTTTTGCCTTCGGTCTTTGTTGCTGCGCACGGGCATTCTCTTGTTGTGGCGAGTGGGGGCTACTCTTCATTGTGGTGCGATGGTTTCTCATTGTGGTGGCTTCTGTTGTTGCAGAGCATGGGATCTAGGCATGCAGGTTTCAGTAGCTGCGGCACGTGGGCTCAGTAGTTGTGACTCGCCAGCTGTAGAGCGCGGGCTCAGTAGTTGTGGCGCACGGGTTTGGTTGCCCTGCAGCATGTGGGATCTTCCTGGCCCAGGGATCAAACTCGTGTCCCCTGCATTGGCAGGCAGGTTCTTAAACCACTGCACCACCAGGGAAGCCCCCCCTTGGCTATTATTTGCCATGAAAGGAAGGCTTGATATCCAAATGGCAGATGGGTGCCACTGAGGCTCAAACAAGGTTTCCTGGGTGTGAACAGCGGTTGAGTTTGGTTGGGCAGAAGAAAGTGGTTTTATTCTGTCTGATATGAAATTTAGTTATAGAAAATATTGACCTGCTTAATGATTTGTTTTCTTTTCCCATGGTGTTCTGGGTGGGAGTACCTGGGGCAAGAAAGCATAGGCTTGGAACATACGCTGCCTGACTCAGGAAAATTTTCATTCCTATTTTGAGATAGAGAAGAGGAACCTCTGGCCCGAGGCTGAAACTCAACCTTGGTTTTATTTTATTTTCCTGGGTAATCATCATTCAACAGATAAGACCTTTGGGAGAAAAAGATAAGTTATAATATGGTCCCTGCCCCTAAGAGTATATCCTCAAATAGGAGTGATTAAGACATCTGTGTCAATAACCAGAGTGCAAGGTAGCAAGACTTTAAAGTCATTACAGAGATACAGAAAGAAGGGTAGGCATTTTGGAGATGGGGCTGGGAAGAATGAAGAGGTTTTAAACATGCAGAAACACGCCAGGGGAAACAGTGTGTGCAAAGGCACCGAGGTATGAACATGAGAGGTAACGTATGAGGAATGCTCAGAAGGCATGTGAGATGCAGGAAGAAGATATTGCTTGGGCTACCATTGCTGCAGTTTAGAGTAGCTCCATAGAGGTGGACTGTGGCTCACATTCACAGTAGAACTCTGCAGGATGAAGACCTGTGAACCACTATCTATGGCTAGCTGACACAGATCATAGGCATACTCAAAAGTGAGACTATCCCTAGGGATTCTCAAACCTGATTGCCGTAAGAATTCCTGGCCCAGCCAAAAACATATAAAATCAGAATTTAATACATATACTCCCCCCACCCCTGCCCCAACTTCCCAGGTTTTCCTTATGAAGACCACCCCACACATGTCTGAGGTCTGGAAATCACTAGGGTTAGTTGCTCTCCCTGGCAGAAACCAACTACTAAACATCCTTAACCTTTGGCCTCCTTTCCCTTAGTTTCTATTTTTGCCTCTTCCTTTTCTTCTTTTGTTTGTATGTTCCTGTGTGTCATCCATTATATTTGTTTCCCCTATTCCTCTTCTTTTACCACTTTGGTCTTTGTCTGTTGGGGGTCCCTACCTAAATTGACCCACCAACAAATGGACCAGAAAGTAGAAATGAATTCTCTTTCAGTATTTGCTGTGCTAATGGTATAAACATGTGTATTATGTAAATATAAATTAGAGGACTTTTGGTTAGTTTTGCTTACATGATTCTTAATTTGTTTTCTTTAGGATTTGAGGGGAAAAGTATCCCCACACATGACTGCAGTCTTAACACTAAATATCCCATTAGCATGAAGAGATGATAAGAACTGAAAACTAGCTATTTCTTGTGCTTAATCTGTTGTCCCACCTTCTGGTTCAAGTTATTCCCTTCCCTCATTTGTTTTCTCAGGTTTCTGCAATTACAAGTTGAAGCATTGAGCCAACCCTGACAGTCTGAAGATGTTTTAAGAGAACTTGACATCTTTGTTTTGCACTGTAATTAATTGACCTAGACTCTCCCTCCAGGAGATGCGCTGCTTGTCTTAGAGGGCTCAAGTACCAAGGATGCACATCTTCAGAACCCCCTTTGTCATGTCTTGGTTGAAGGATCCCCTGGGGGGTGGAGGGTGGGGGGGTGGTGGGCATTCCCAGGATTCAAATCCCAGTTATGGTACTTTCTAATGGAGTGACCTTGGGCAAATTGCTTAACTTCTCTTGAGCTTTTTCCTCATCTTTCAAATAGGGGTGATCATAATAAAGCCTGCCTCTGTGGGTTGTTGCAAGGATTGAGATAATGCATATCAATTACTTGGCCCCTCATGGGCCCATAGTAAGAAATTAATAAATTATAGAGTCCTGGAGGCTCACTGACAGTTGCTGAAGGGCCTTAGATGACTCTCCCTACCTCCTCCCCAACACTCTCTGAGCTCTTAGTGCCAGCAAGGCTTTGGGTTGGCTGTGACGGATGATTAACCAGACATGCTCCCTGAACGTGGTCAGAAATGGCACACAATCTAGTGGGTAGATTGACCCATAAACGCCTGGCTTTGGGAGATTTCTTAAATTATGTGAAAAAGCTGAACTGGCAATGTGCATGTCTCCCCTTAGTGTGCCAGGCCTGGAAGGAAAAGAGGCTGTCTTTCTTATTAAAATCTATCTGCCATTCCCACAATAGGAGAAATCCAGAAATTCTTTCTGGAATCAGTCTGTCTCCCCCACCCTATTCCTTTTCTGCTCCTTTAATAAATGGGAGCACTAGATGACAGTTTAATTCTTAGAACAGAATGCATCCATCTTTCGGTTGGTGACGGCTGGGACTTTGGACATACAGGCATCCTTTTGAAAGTGCCTCTGCCCTATTTTTCTCTTGAGTTTTAAGTTCAATTTCCAAATTCCAATCATGGAAAGGCAGGGAGCCCAGCCACAGATGTCAGTTTAGAATTTTGGCTTTATTTGAATTGGGAGATTAAAGTGAGAAAGCCAAAGGCATGCTGACAGCTGAACAATAGAATTGTATTGGCAGATTTGGGATGGATGGTTTGTAACTAATTGGGGCCCCAGCTGTGCCCTGGGGGAGCAGCAGTTAAAGAGAAATCAAGGTCACACAGTGCCCATATTCCAAAAGACATTCATTTATTCAGTAAATAATGGATATTTGAGTGTGTGAGACACAGATGATAATCAAATAATCATCTCAATAAAAGTACAACTGTGAAAAGTGCTGTGCATGTGGACTTGGGGACCTGACTTAGTGGGGGGTGGAGGAGGCTAAAGGGAGGGTTCCCTGGTGAAGTAACCTGAAGACTGGCCATATCTCTTACTCTGCTTTCCAAGACATTGTCTTCTTGATAGATCTTCTAAATGGCTGTTTTACAATACGGTTCAAGTGTAGCCTTGTCTGGGGACAGAGGAATGGACCCAGTCTCCATCTGGGTCCAAGATCATGGGAAGAATATATTCGCTTTGTTTTAACCAGGATTGTGATCTCTGACCATGGCCAAATACAAAATGAAGGGCTGATGCTGAGGGCAGCAGTCTCTGGAGGCTACAGAAAAGGGCGGGTCTGGTTTCTTTGAAATGTGGAACAGAGGCAGAATTGAGGGACCCCTTCCTTCTTGGCCTGAACCAAGTCTGACACTGCATTTTCTAACTCAGTCTTGCCTAGAGCAGCAGCTCAGACTGCCTTTTTTTTGGAGGGGGTGGGGGGCACTCTGGAAGCGTTTCTCTAGGGGTCCTGAAGCCACTGCCAACCTGGGGAGGGTCCCTTGGGAAGCTGCCCTAGGTGGGACACAGAGATGGCAGGAAGGGCCAGGTGAGGCAGAATGGGAAATATTTCCTATCAGACAGCAGCTGGGTACAAGCATCAGAGGCTCTTGTGGTGTGGCCCATCAGAAATATGGCTCCACAGTCCTGAGTTTCAGACTCCTGCCAGCCCAAGTAAGTTTATATCATTTAAAGAGTTTGCTAGTTTTTGAACTTTGTGGAGCATTAATGGTGTATGAGTCCCACGTAATGCCCAGGATTCAATATCTTTAATTTACCTGATAGTGGTAAAGTAAGGAGACTAAAAAATATCAGCTTTACAGGGCCACACAGTGCCAGTGATGGTCACTCATTTTACTCAGTTAATGAACATTTATCAAGAAACTTCAGGATCCCTGGTGGCCCAGTGGTTAAGAATCTGCCTGCCAATGCATGGGACGCAGGTTCAAGCCCTGGTCTGGGAAGGTCCCATATGCCGCGGAGCAACTAAGCCCGCGTGCCACAACTATCGAGGCTGCGCTCTAGAGCCTGCAAGCCACAACTCTTGAGCCCATGTGCCGCAACTACTGAAGCCCACGTGCTTAGAGCCCGTGCTCTACGGCAATGAGAAGCCCGTGCACTGCAACAAAGAGTAGGCCCAACACGCCACAACTAAAGAAAGACTGCGTGCAGCAACAGAGACCCAAAGCAGCCAATGAATAAATAAATAAATAAATAAGTTTATATATATAAAAAAAAAGAATCTTCAATGTGGGACTTACCTGGTGACACAGTGGTTAAGAATCTGCCTGCCAATGTAGGGAACATGGGTTTGATCCCTGATCCGGGAAGATCCCACATGCCACGGAACAACTAAGGCCATGCGCCACAACTACTGAGCCTGTGCTCTAGAGTGCTAGCCACAACTACTGAGCCTGTGTGCTGCAATTACTGAAGCCCTCGTGCCTAGAGCCCGTGCTCTGCAACAAGAGAAGCCACTGCACTGAGAAGCTGGCGCACCACAACAAAGAGTAGCCCATGCTCACCACAACTAGAGAAAAAGCCTGTGCGCAGCAATGAAGACCCAATGCAGCCAAAAAAAAAGAATCTCCAGTGTGCTGAATACTAGGAGTTCTGGGGAACCAAGATGGGTAAAGATTGGATTTCTGACTGCAGGAAGTTTCCAGTCTGGGAGACAGGCACACGACAGTGGTGTGTTAAAGGGCCATCCCAGGGAACAGTTTTTTGCATGCTGGAAGAAGGGGGGCCCCAGCTCTGCTTAGGGTCTTATTTGAGCTGGGTATTAAGGGGTGAGCAGGCATTTAATGGGCAGAGAAGACAGGTTAAGGCTTTGTAGGAGTCTGAAATAACTTGAGAAAAGGTAGTGAACGAGCTTGGTCTGCTGGGGAAACAGGTTTGGAGTGCAGTGGGAAGGTGATGAGAAGATAAGGAGAATTGGGCCCAGGTTCTTGGTGCCACCTAACGGGTTGGACCTTGCCCTGTAGGCTGCTAGGAAACCACTGGAGGCTTTGAAACATGAGAGAGATGTGATCAGATTGTGCTGCATAAATAGAATTCTAGAGTGGGCTGGCGAGGTAAGAGCTGAGTCAGGGAGACCAGGTTAGGAAGTTCAGGATGGGAGAGGACGGGGCTCACACATGCTGCTGGCTGTGACTGTGAGGATGGCAATGGGAGGGTGAATTGAGAGGCACAGCCAACTGTCTAGGGGACAGATGGAGTGTGACATAGGCGGGAGAGAGAATAAAGGGTGTTTCCTGTTTGGGCAGCTGGGCCTTCAGAAGGAAGGAACTGAAGGGGGGTGAAGGGGATAGGAGCCAGGGGGAAGGGAAACGTTGGTGCTGGCTTTGGGAGTTTGAAGGGCCTTCCTAGGAGCTGAAAAGGGACCCCCTTTAGGAAGGAATCCAGGGTTCAGAAGCAGGAGACAGGTGTTTAGAAGACTTCGGTTGTGGATGAGAATGCCGGGGGTGGGTGGGCGTGGGAGGGTCAGGCATATGGTAGAAGCGCCTCCAAGGAGGAGGAGGATGGAAGAGCAGTCAGGGAGATTGAGGCTCAGTCAGAGACAGAAGAACCCAGAGAGGCAAAGATGAGGCCCATAAAGCAGAGTTTCAGGGAAAAAACAGCCCACGAGAGAGTTGTATGCAGCACCAGGGCCATAGTGTTAGCATTCAAAAGTATTAGTGTCTGGACTTGGCATGTTGGAGGCTGCCCATATTTTTGTTGCTCAAAAGCCTGGTTGTGATAAATGATATTCATGGAGCATTGCCAGAAGGCTCTGTAGCTCTTCCATTCCTCCGGAGAGTCAATATCACTGGATCTAGCCAGGCCATCAGAAAGCCACGTTCTTGGGCTGCCCTGATTTGACCCCGTGTAGAATCCTTCTTACTGAATTGCCCTTCGGTGTCCCTTCTGTGTCTATTTTCATGGAGGGGCCTCTAAGAAAGTCTTGCAAGAGAGTTGCATGGTGGGAACTGCTGGTGTGTGCTGGGGCTCTGTCCGCGGGTTGCTCATGGTCTCCTGCGACCACCATGGGAGAAATAAATGTCTCTCGGAAAATCTGTATCCTGAACAACCAAGATGCTTTTATTTCATAGCAAATATAAACCTTATGACTGCTGGTATTTTCTTTCCTGCCTTGGTTACTGGGGAGCTCAAAGCCAAATTTGCTGTTGAAATTCAATAAATGTTTAGTGAGTTAATAGCATGCATACCTGTGTCCTAACCTTCCTTTTGTTCTTTTATTCTCCCTATCCTAATTTCTTAATCTAATAGTATTGTATTGGTTGTTGGTTTTTTTTTTAAGATTATTTATTTATTTTATTTTTGGCTGCATTGGGTCTTTTTTTTTTTTTTTTTTTGCATCTTTTAAATTTTATTTATTTATTATTTTTGGGGGGTTACACCAAGTTCAATCATTTTTTTAAAATTAATTTTATTTATTTATTATTTTTTGGGGGTACACCAAGTGCAATCATCTTCATGCTGGCTTTCTCTAGTTGTGGTGAGCAGGGGCTACTCTTCATTGTGGTGCATGGGTTTCTCATCGCGATGGCTTCTCTTGTTATGGATCATGGGCTCTAGGCGCACGAGCTTCAGTAGTTGTGGCACGTAGGCTCAGTAGTTGTGGTGCATGGGCTTTGTTGCTCTGTGGTATGTGGGATCTTCCCTGACCAGGATGAACCCGTGTCCCCTGCATTGGCAGGCAGATTCTTACCCACTCTGCCACCAGGGAAGCCCTGTATTTGTTATGTTTTTGTAAGCCACCTTAAATCGCTTTTGGATCTTGGCGTTGTATGAGAAAAAGAGGGAAGCCATTGATAAACTTTAGCCAAGTGTTCTTGGTGATGAATCTTCTGACAGATCATTTTTGGTTGAAATTGTAGAAACAACCTAAAGTAATACCTGATCTCTTGGCCAGCTAGCAACAGCTACTTCTATGTAATAACTAGTAAATTACATGCAAGTTTCAGAATGTTCAAGGGGAAGTGCCTCTTCTCTGTGCAGATGTTCTAACAGATGTAAGCCTCACATGAGGGCCTTCCCAGCAGAGTGCTGAACTATGGGCCATGTGGTAAATATATTGCTTTGCTAACAGATGTTGCAAAGCACTGTCCGGCCATCTCTGAGTGGACTCTGCAAGACTGGTATGTTCTGTGACCTCGCTGAAATCAAGGTCTTAACAGAATGAAGGTTGGTGGGTGGGGCAGGATTCAGCTGGCAAAGATATCATTACAACATGAAATCAGGACTTTAAGAGCTGAAGGAATCCTAGAGATCATGTAGGATTATCATCTGACGGATAATCCCCCTGAAATCAAGACTAGGCCCTGTATCCAGGATAGAGATGAATGGTTGGTTTTGTTTATGAAAGAGAGTGGTTTCTTGAATATCCCAACTGGTTTTTGTTATCAGCTGGATGGATTTGAAGCACCACCTGGGTCCAGAGCTGTAAAGTGGTTAACTGAGAAGGGATAGCATTGCTTTTCCAGTGTGTGTTGCACATCAGCTCGTGGCAGTTTTGATAGCGGAGTTTCAGTAAAGTTTTCAATAGTGGCCCCATCCTGGGATTAGTAGAGTCCTTGCAGAGTGCCGAGGTAACTTCCACTGCACTAAATGATGCAGTGGTCTGTTGTTTGGAATGATACGGCAATAATGTCAGATCCCCAGCTAAGCCACCAAAACCTACTTAAACCACAGTATACCTTTGAGTGGATTACTTTAGGCCTAACCCTGTAACCACCATGAGTCAACCTGGCGGACAGGAGCACTGCTCATCTGGGTCTTGTGAACAGGAAGGGTTCCCGCGCTTTTTCTCCCTTGCTGGTAAGGGTGATCACAGCTAATCAAGGCTATTGAGTACTAGCCATGTGCCAGATGCTGTGCTGAATGCTTCACTTGCATTATGTCATTTGATGCTTTTGTCTCCTCCACGAGGTAGGCACTGTTAATCCCTTTTGGGCAACTTGCCCAGTGGTGATGCAGCTAGTGAGAAGAACCAAAACAGAATCCAAGTCCATCTGTCTCTAATCCTGTCCTCCTCACCAGGGGACGACACCACCACCCACTTCTCTCATGTGGCAACTGGGTCTCTCTGCTCCCTGGCCTGGGTCCAGGATTCTGGTGAGATTAGGAATGAGGAAGGAGGGCTGCCACCTGGGATACAAGCTTTCCACAGGCATTCTATCTCTGTTTTTTCTGTCTCCAGGCCCAGAAGTGGCTCACCTATCCCCTTTCCACGGCCACCTACTTACCGCCTCCAATCGGGGCTTCTCTCTTTTCTCCTGGAACAGACTGCTCAGTCATGCTCCTACCCTCCTGTCCTTAAAGCCAGCATAAAGTCCTCTTCAGGCTGTCCAGGAGTTCCTACAATAAGTAAGAGATGGAAAGGCTGGAAAATGGTTAAGCTGTTACCTCAACAGATATATATGTATAATATTTACTATACTATATATAACCTAGACCCCGTGAATGTGAAAAACGGGCATGGATGCCAAAGACAGGCCTTTGATTAACACCCTGGACTTAAAAAAAAAAATCTTCTATAGCCTAAAAGAACTGTAGTTATGAGCATCTCAGCACAGGATCTGAGTGGGGGCTATTGGGGAAGAATAGGGTTCCATGGCGCCAGAGTTACTCTGCGTCCTGCCTTGTTACTGGCAGGGGGAAGGGGGGGCCTCAATCACGTCTGCTCCCCACACGGGTGAGCGCACTGGTCGAGTCCGCAGCGCAAGGGGCGGCATGGGGAATGCAGTTCAACAGTGGCCGCTACTGTGTGCTCTGTACTGCCTCGTTCAGGGGGTACAGAAACAATTAAAATGTGGTCCCCACTCTTGTCACTTACCTCTAATAGGGGATACAAAGGCAGAAAAGGATAATTACAGTTTTTTAAAAATAGTTTTATTCATTTATTTGGCTGCATTGGGTCTTCGTTGCTGCGTGTGGACTTTCTGTAATTGCTGTGAGCAGAGGCTACTCTTCGCTGCGGTGCGTGGGCTTCTCATTGCAGTGGCTTCTCTTGTTGCGGAGCATGGGTTCTAGGCATGCGGGCTTCAGTAGTTGAGGCATGCAGGCTCAGTAGTTGCGGTGCACAGGCTTAGTTGCTCTGTGGCATGTGTGATCTTCCCGGACTAGGGTTCGAACCCGTGTCCCCTGCATTGGCAGGTGGATTCTTAACCACTGCACCACCAGGGACGTCCCTGAGCTGAGGCTTAATGGACAAATAAATGCCTGATGAGGTGGGAAGGATGTGTCAGGTGGAGGGAATGGCCTCAGCAAAACCACAGACGGTGAAATGCAGGTGTGGTTATTCGGGGGAGCTACGGAGAGTTTGGTTGCCAAATCTGAGCCCTTAGGAGACTGTTCCTGCACATGGTAGATCCTGAAATGTCAGTTCAAAAAATGGAGTATAGAGTATGAGAGAGGAGTCGGAAGCTACTCATGGGTATCAGTGGTAGATGGTTGTCAGCAATAATACATCTCTTGTGTCATCTCTTGATGGACACAGGTTGCTTCCATATCTTGCCTATTGTAAATAGTGTTGCAGTGAACATAGGGGCACGTAGATCTTTTTGAATTAGTATTTTTGTTTTCTTTAGTTAAATATCCAGAAGCTATCTGCTTACCCACTCTCCCGTGTTGCCTTTCTGAAGGACATGAAAGTGATGACATGGTCAGATCTGCTTTTTAAACACGTAACACTGGCTGAAATGCAGAGCGTGGATTTAAGGGGGAAGGGAGGCTTGGGGGTCTGCCAGGGCTGTGTGAATCAGAAATGCTGTGTTCCTGGCAGTGCTTTAGGGCCTTTGGGAGCATGGCCACTGGAGAAGCCATGGGTCTTAGTTGCGGCTCATGGGCTCCTTAGTTGCAGCATACATGTGGGATCTAGCTCCCTGACCAGGGATTGAACCTGGGCCCCCTGTATTGGGAGCATGGAGTCCTATCCACTGGATGACCAGGGAAATCCCTGTTGTGTTAGTTTCTGTGTACAATGAAGTGAATCAGCTACAGGTATATATCTATCCCCTCCCTCTTGGACCTCCCTCCTACCCCTCCCCCCACCCCATCCATCTAGGTCATCACAGAGCACCGAGCTGAGCTTCCTGGGCGTCCTGCAGGGGCTCTCTAGTTGTGGTGCAGGGGCTCTCTAGTTGTGGCACACGGGCTGTAGCGCATACAGGCTCAGTAGTTGCCGCACATGGGTTTAGTTGCACTGTGGCATGTGGAATCTTAGTTCCCCAATCAGGAATCGAACCTGCATTCCCTGCATTGGAAGGCAGAGTCTTTTTTGTTTGTTTGTTTGTTTGTTTTAAGAACTTTTACTGAGATACAGTTGACCTAAATACACTGCATATATTTAAAGTGTACAATTTGATATTTTTTTCTTATTAGTAATGTATATATGGCAATCCCAATCTCCCAGTTCATCCCCCGCCCCTGCTTTCTGCTTTCCCCACTTGGTGTCCATATGTTTGTTCTCTATATCTGTGTCTCTATTTCGGAAGGTAGGTTGTTAACCACTGGACCACCAGGGAAGTACCAACTTTTTTTTTTTTTTAATTCATTGACCACTAAAAATAATAATAGCTATAATTTTGGTGTGTTTTGTGTGTCAGCACTGTGTATGCACTTACGTCAATCTCATTTAATCCTCATAACCCTGTGTATGTTGGTCTCATTCGAATTGGGGAAGCTGAGGGTCAGAGTGGTTGAATAGCTTGCAAAAGTCACTCAGCTAGAATCGAGTAGAGATGTTTTCTGATTCCAGAGCCCACTTCTTTTCCAGACAGTGTTTACCTTCCCTCCTCCAAAACACCCCACAAAGGCAGCCTAAGGACGGTCCTGTTCTGTGGCCGGAGGTGCCACTTCCCCTGGCCAGTTCCACCTGCTCAGTTTCCGTGGCTCTGTGCGTGGTGGCACAGCCTTGTCCCCACGTCATTTACCCAGGTCCTTCCTGACTTATCTGAGGAATCCGTGCCTCCCACCCCTCCCTCCCAGGGACACTCAGAAGGTTCTGATTTGGATTGCACCTGCAGTTGTGGCTCTTTGTGGGAAAGGCCAGCCTGTGAGGTGGGATGGCCAGGCTTGCTGTGCGCATCCTGGGCTGTGCGTTTGGCTCTCCAAGTGGTGTATCAAAGGTCTTTGCTTTTAATTGTAAGAGTCACATCTTTTCTTTCCATGCTGAGCAGCAGGAGCTAGCTGGGGGTGGCAGCAAATCTTCCTTTAATTTCCACTGTGATGGATTATTACTTCACTTAAAATGGTGTTTAATTTGTACACGTGCCCTGAGGCTTTTAAATATCAAGCTCATTTGATTATTGTTGGAAATCAATTTAGACTCCACAATATGTTCAGCAGGTTGGACTCGTGAAGCCCCATGGAGCCTGTGGCCCCGTTAACAGGGACCGGAGTCCAAAAATTAGAGTGTGGTGAGTTCTGCAGCCTCATACCCTTAATTTCTTCCTTAAAAAAAAAATCTTATTTCATCTTCCTTCCTAAAAGCTGACTTCTTTTTACTTCCTTTTTAAAAATTGACTTATTTTTAAAGAAGCAGCTTTTAATATTTTCCCTTAAGAGGAAAGAAGATGGTAATAGGTGACTATTTTTCGGTCCCTAGCTCTCATCTTTTTCTCTCACTCAGCCTGTCCTCTCCTTTCTCCTCAGGCACAAGGACCCCTTCTTCTTCTTTTTTTTTTTTAAGCTCTTTATTTATTTATTTATTTTTATTTAGAGAATACTTTATTAGTTTCTGTAATCAAACCCAAGTAGATAAGACCTTACATATTTAATACAGTGCGTTACCCCTGTACAAATGGAAAAAATTATGTTTAACGTTTCTAGACCATTTAAGCTCTTTATTGGAATATAATTGCTTTACACTCTTGTACCAGCTTTTGAGGTACACCAAAGTGAATCAGCTGTATTTAAACATATATCCCCATATCCCCTCCCTCCCGCTACTCGCTCCCGCTCTCCCTGTCCCGGCCCTCTAAGGCATCACCCATCATCGAGTTGATCTCCCTTTGTTATACAGCAACTTCCCACTAGCTATTTATTTTACAGTTGGTAGTGTATATATGTCTGTGCTACTCTCTCACTTCATCCCAGCTTCTTCCCCTTCGCCCCTCTGCCCCCCAAAGCCCGTGTCCTCTAGAAGGACCCCCTCTTGATCCTGCTTCACCTTGCTTTCCATTTCCCTGCTCTCATTCCTTCTCGTTTGCCCTGCACCAGCTGAACAAGACGCATATTCCAGCAAGCCACCTTTTCTTTTCTTCCTTCTTGGGTAAGGAATCACCTTCTGTGGGTGCCTGTCAATTCCTAGGAAAGAGCGAGAGGAGCAGAGTGACTGTAGAGCAAAGTTCAAGGCCTGCAGCTCTCTGGGGCTTTTCTAGCACCAGGCAGCCTGGGATGTTGCTTGCTTGGTTCATTTTTCTCTTTTGAAGTTCAGAGCTGTGGTGTGTGTGAGTGCGTTTGTGTTTGTATGT
Source organism: Hippopotamus amphibius kiboko (assembly GCF_030028045.1). Classification (NCBI taxonomy): domain Eukaryota; kingdom Metazoa; phylum Chordata; class Mammalia; order Artiodactyla; family Hippopotamidae; genus Hippopotamus; species Hippopotamus amphibius. The sequence goes on along the minus strand of NC_080202.1, from coordinate 25,052,458 downwards.
GACATACGTTTAATGCAGACTATGAATGCCGATGTCCCAGAAGGTATCTTGGAATAAGTTTTGAGATTCAGATTGGAAGCTGAGCATAACCAGAAACTCCTGCCTGTGAACTTTTTTTGGGTTTCCTACAGAAGAGAAGTGAGAAAAGAAATAATTCTACTCTGGGGAAATGCATAATTTAGAAGCCGTCTGCATGTGTAAGAAAACAGACTCTGCGGCTGCTCTATAAACCCAGACTGGCAGCCAGGGCTCATTGTTTCCTTTCCTTCCCTCAGTGTTTGTATAAGGCTGATGGGGCCAGTGCTCCTCCTGCCCCACACCGGGTAGCCAAGGCTGTGGACTTCAGAAGTGGCTGACCTGGGGCAAGCCTCCCGCTCGCTTCCCTTGCCTCTGTCTTTCCTGTTCCTTACCCCCTGACCTATCGCCCCTTGCCTTCCTGGAAATACTGTCCTTCCTGAGAGTGGAACAGGAGTACTGGAACGTTCAAGGATATTTCAGGAAACCCCAAGTACGGTATTTTGCTCTTTCTGCCACCTGTTACACTTCTACACCCAACAGCATTGGTCTACCAAGGGCTTTGGTTTTGACAACTCACCTTACCACTTCCAGTGTATGTCTAGGGTGAGACGCAGGGGCTCTGACCCGAGGGGTTGTGTTATCTCTTGTTATGGCCAAGCCTGACTCCGAGGCAAAGCTGGGGAGGTTAATTCTCACCCTCATATTCATCAAGTAATTCTGTGATGTTCAGTTTAATCTGATTACTCATCTTTAAAATTAGTGGTGGGAGACCGAGCAGGGAAGACATTATGCCTGGGCCCCGGTAGGTCTGAATCCCTTCAGCAGTTGGACATCTCATGTGTCGTTGGTGACCCTGGACGTGGAGCTTGCTTGGCTCAGCTGCTCCCGGGACATGCAGGGTAAGGGAGAGTGATCACTGCTGTCCTTCCGCCGGGTGCTGGCCTGTGGTGTTGGTCACTCAGGAAGCTATACAGAGTCCTTCGGTGACGCTCTGGTGGGAAGGATGTCAGGGAGAAGGGCAGCTTCCCTGCAGAAGATTTGGTTCCAGTGAGGTTTAAAGGCAAAAGAGGACTGTGGGTTGTGGGCTTTCTCCAGACATCCAGATGGATCCCAGGCGTAATCCAGCAAAAGGAAGATCTGACTTTGTTTGTCTTCCGCCCCCGTCTCTCCAAATAATTTTATCTTCAAAGCATGACGCAGGCGTTAATTAACACTCTGGCTCTCCTGGGAGGTAGGCAAGTGGGAACACCACCCCCATTAGTGAGGCCCAGGGAACAGGTGGTCCAGAAGCCTCAGGTATGTGAGCCACAGAGAAGCGGAGTGGGTCTCAGACTTCGGGGTTTTGTCCTCAGACCTTTACTTGGACATACCCTAGGAGCCACTCCTGTTTCTCAGTGTCCTTGTTTCCCATTAGAGTTAAAAAAAAAAAAAAAAAGCTGAGGCTATGGTAAGAGAAATGCTTGGGACTGTGGGATGAGTAATGGAAAGTTTGAGTTGAAGAGAAATTCTGGTCAGATTCACTGTTGTTGTGAATTTTAGATGCATGAGTCTGATTAGGCCACTAGTTTCATTCATTGACTTAAAAAAAAAGAGCCGAGCCTCCACTTCTGGGCAAGGTATTACAAAGAGAATCACTTCTCCCCAGAAGACTAGCTAGCCATGAGAGATCCTGCTGGTTGGGAACTTGATCCTTTGTATCCCATGCTTAGTTCATAAGCACAAGGTTGTGGGTTTGTTGCCTCTTCAGGTGGTGCTTTCAAGTGCTGGAGGACTCCTGGCATCTGGAAATGGATGAGAAATCCACTTGCGATCGTTGATGTAGGGACTCTCTAGAGACCATACCTTTTAAGCCATTTATCTTGGTTGGATCAGAAGGGGACCCTTAGGAGTCCTCCTCTCCTTGGGCCTGTAGGTAGCATATCTTTAAGCCTGGCCTTCTCCAGGGCTCCCTAGGAATGGCGATCCTGCCAGTTTGCTGGATGTTGGTAGGGTAACTCCTGAGAGCCCTGAGTTGATACTGAGCCTCTGGGTCTAGAATTTGCAGCAATAGTGGGATCGCCATTGGTTCCTGTCTTATTCATTGGGCATCTTGGCACAGTGTAAGAACGGGGGGTGGGGGGGTTGGGTCCTTTTATCCTGTAAATGTTGCCCTCTCTTGGGGGGCAGTTGAACTCTACTGGCTTTGCAGGAAGCCCAGCTCCATCAGCTAATGATATGCCCCTTATCTTGGCACTGCAGGCTGCTGCGAACCAGGCCTAGACCTCTGCTTGAGGGTCCTTCCTCTGAAGACGTCACCAGCGTGTGGAGCCTGCCCCACACCCACCCCCTGCCAAACCACGGCCTTTACCTGTGTCTTCCGGTGTTTCCCGTGCGACCCATCCTGTGGGAGTGCCTCGTGGGCCACCCCGGAGTTCACCCCACGCTCAGCAGCACCAATGGTGAAGATGACAAGATCCAAGACTTTCCAGGCATATCTGCCTTCTTGCCACCGGACCTACAGCTGCATTCACTGCAGAGCCCACTTGGCCAATCATGATGAACTTATTTCCAAGGTACATGTTCCCTGCAGGTCTTCGTTGCCTACCTCGGGGGAGGGCACTTCTGGCTCCAGGGTTTGCAGACATTTACAAGCTCTCCCAAAGGGGGACATTTGTTTTCCATCTTTTGTCCAGGGAGGGCTGACCCGCATGGCTGCCTTACTCAACTGAGAAATAACTTGGAGTCGAAGGGAAAGTGTACTAGTTTAATTTATAACTTTAGAAAGTCGATGTCATCCCTGTTGGCAGCAGTGGGGACTGGCAGCTTACAAGCCGGATGGAAGAGGGGCTGAGGAGTGACTGGACCCTTGCACTCAGCTTGCCTGGGCTGGGTTGGCAGATGAATGCGATGAAGGGTGCTGCCTGCCTGGAAAGGAATTCTGAGAAAGGTGGTCTCTTGTAGGAGCAGTTAATGTCTGAAAGGAGAGAGGGGATATTGCTTTTTAAGCCCCCAGGGAAGGTTCCCAGACAATTTAGTTACTAAAATGGGTGGCCTTTGGGAGGACCAGAAGTAGCTTGGTGAAGAGCTGGTTCACTGGCTCGTGGGGACCTTTAGGGCTTCTAAATGAGGTAACATGGCATGACATTTGCTTACAATCAGAAGAAGGAGTGGAACCCTATTTTCCCTGAGGAGCCTTGGCAACTGCTTCCTGAAGCTGGGATGAGGAGATTATTAACAAATAAACCTGACGTCCTGGTTGTGCAGCCCAGACACTAGCTCCTTCAGACAGCATTTGCAGGGGAGCTCTCTCCCTCCTGGCCCTAAGTTCCTTCCTAAGGGAGGAGAAACAGCTTTACTAGGCTGCATGAAAAGGAAAAAGAGCTCATGGGGGATTTTTCCCTTTAAAAAGCATCCTTCTTCAGAACCTGGACTTCATGACATTAAAGTAAAAAAAAAAAAAAAAAAGAAAGAAAGAAACAAACCTTTATGCGGACTCAGATTAAGTTAAAAGACAATTAGCGTTCTTGATCTGTTTACAAGAACCGCTAGAAAAGGCGGCATCACTTTCCCTGCCTCTGGCTCGCTTGGTAGCCCCAGCCAGAGAGGGAGGAAGGATCAGCAGTTACAGAGCAGTCCCGTCCAGCTGGCTGACCTGACAGGAAGTGGAGGAGCTGCTTGGACAACCGCGTCTGGTAGCGGGGATTCTCAGATCAGGACTGCGGATGGAACTCCTCCTTCCAGGCCTCTACCAGGGCCTGGGGTTACCACAGAGCTTGAACCCTGGAGCCTTCAGCGTCCTGGACTCTGGCCCATTTTCCCTTCTCTAGGTTGCTGCTAATTATTCTCCTCTATGCTGTTTGTGTTCCAGCCACCCTGTAGCTTCCTTCTCTGTCAACTAACTCATCTTGTCTCAGATTCCTCTTAGATCTTTTGGGAACCCCTTGAGTCTGGAAGTTTGGATGTGGGGAGCCTGTGTCAGTGAGAGGAGAGAGGAGTTAGTCTTCTTTGCTTTGGAAGGGGGCCTGCAAGCTTGGAGGGAAAATGCGAGTTGTCTTATTTCTGGAAATCTCCAGAGAAAGTGGAAGCCAAGACATCTTTTTAATATCAGGAAGAAGTGCTGTGTATCATAAGAAATGGAGGTAACCATGAACTGTATTTAAGCACCTTCTGTGTACTAAAAACTGCTAATTAACAGTTGATAAGTATTATCTCACTTAACCATCATAAGAAGCCTTTAAGTTGTATGATGTTAGTCATATATTATATGGATGGAGAAGTTGAGACTCATACAAGTTGTCTAAGAACTCAAGGTCTTGAGTCCTCAAAGAAAAGAGAGCAGTTACTTTGTGTTCAAGAAGAATCTCTGGAAGAGGTGGTATTTGAGCTGGGCCTTGTGAGATGGGCAGAAGGGAATATGTGGGGATGGTAATGGCCTTCAGAGTTGATGTCTTAGCTCTTTGGCCTGGTATACATGGCCTTGGACCATCTGGCGGAGCCTAGCTTTTGAGTTCAGGCCCCTGATGGTTCCTTGCTTCTAAGTTCCAACCATTTAGAACTAAGCAACATTCCCTGGATATGCAGATAGGAGTATTTCAGGCCTCTGTGACTCAGCCAAGAGCATCCATTTTTCTTCACCTCCTTTGTCTCTCCTAGGAGCTCTTAGACATCCTTTTCCTCCTGGGGCCATGTCCTACTAGCTTTGTATCTCTGGGTCAGAACCTGACCTGTGGCAAGAACTCAATAAATGATCAGATAAACAGATGGATGGCTCTTGAGCCTCGGGAGAAGACAAGTGATGAGCAAGAAAGACTGCTGGCCTCATGTCCTCCTTCCTTCCCCTTTTGGGGCAGAAAGGCTCCTTTACAAGTCCAGGCCAAAGTCAGCACCGTCTTCAGTTGCTTTGGCTACAACCGGTACACAGATGGGGTGCATTAGAGCTTGATGATTTAAAGAGTTGGGTTAAGTGCCTGACTGTGGGGAGAGAGTGAGGGAGCTGTGGCTGGCATTGCACAAAGATTCCTTTATTTCATTGCACAGCCACCCCCGGCGTTAAATAATCTATAGATTCTTAGGCAGGTCCGCTTAACGGAAAGATCGTTGCCCCAGCCCCCTCCTTGGAAAATGGGCCTTTCTTTTCACTTTGTTTCTCTCTTCCATTTAAGAAAGTTCAGGGAGAGAATGTTTCTCCTGTTCTCCCCTCTTGACATAATCTCCTATGTGGTTTCAGAATCCACCCAGTGGGAGTTAGGAGCTGGGAAGCAGCTAACTGGAGCTGCAGTGTAATTAAATGATACTTTGTACTTGTAACAGAGCCTTTCATCTGGAAGCTTGACATTCCATTGTTTGGTTGTTTTTAAAAAAAAAAAAAAAAAAAAGTGAGTCTGCCTTCATTATGGAGAAGGCAACACAAAGGTCCAGCGAACTAAAGCTCGCAGAGAGCTGGGAACAGAATCAGAACTTCAGGCTCCCTTCTTATCTGCATGGCTGAGCCTGCGTGGAAATGTGTAGTTGTCAGGTTTTAAACAATTAGGGTCTGTGTTGATGTGGTGGTGGAAAGACTTCTGCACTAGGCTTTCCATCTTCCCAGTTTGCTCTAGATTCCTAGAGGCCTCGTTGCCTGGAATCAGTTGTCCAACCTCTGAGTCTCAGCTTCTCACTAATAAAATGAGTAAAATAATATTTGCTGTGTCTAATGGCTAGTGCCTAGCACTTGTCGTGTGCTTCCTATGTGCCGTGGCCAGTCCTAGGAGGTAGCCTTACCTTATTTGAGTGCGGGGGGAGCAGGTTTACATCATTGGGTTGTTAGGAGGCTGGATGAGATCATGGATGTGTGGGTGGTTTGCAAATCACAAAGCTCTATGCAAATATAAAGTAGTCCCTTTGCTTCTCTTGGCCTTGATGTCCCCCCCCCCCCAAAAAAAAAAAAAAAAGGCAAGGAGGTGAGGTGGAGGGAACTGTTACTGCCTGACACCGAGGAAATTTACTTTAGCCAAGATAGTTTCATTTTAGAACCTGGAGCACAGGAATTGGATTTGAGACAATAAGGCAGCAAAGGACCAAAGAGAAGGACAGAAAAGGTGTGTGTGTGGGCAGAAAGGTAACAGCATTTGCTCTGTAGGATGCTTGAGGGATGCAGTGGGGTGGGGGGTGCTTTTTGAATTGATGACAGAACTATCTAGGGAATGTGCTGAGGCCTCCTACAATTTCTTTCTTAGGGGGTGTTGTGGTCTAAATGCTGAAGTGTTTGCACGCAAAGGTATTTTGAGTTGGCACAAGGAGTTGCTCATGCTGTTGTTTCTCACTTAATGGTGCAAGTCACAGTATAAAAATACACTTAGGTTATAAAATAATAATGGTTTCAATTGGAGCAGTTAGTTGCACCCAGTGAAAACAATGTAATACTCATTTCAGTGGATGCTGTCTATTAGGGAAACCTGGATCTTCACAAAGCTTTTCCATAAAAATTGTCTGTCTGTAGTCCTGCCCTTACCTCCCCTCTGCCAGCCCTTCAGTGGCATTGTAAGTAGGCCATTTAAGAATGGTGAATTGGATTAATCTATCATGAACCCACTTTGGGGATGGAGGCTTCATTCCAAGACACAGGTTGCTCTAAGTGCCCTGGGTTCTTAGAGGAAGGTTGTTGGAGGCTGTGGAGTGGACAAGTCAGTGACCAGCCTGAGGTACCCACCTCAGGGCTGGGCATCTCTAGCTCACACCCCTCAACTGCTCTCTGTATGAGGAGCTGGGCCTCCTTCTGGGGCTGCAGCCTAATTAGCAGGTTCTTTTTGTTCCCTGTGGGGTTCCATTGGGCTCACAGTGGTGGCATTTCAGTTTCTCCTTCCTGCCTAGACGTCAGTCGAAGCACTGCTTTGAGAACAGTGTCAGGGAGGAAGATGCCGTGAAGACTGAGAGCTTGTATTGATCTGGTGGCTGCCGAGAGGCTCACTCTGCCCCTGGCCTTCCACCTCTGCTTCAGAGCGCTAGTGTTCTATACCAGTGACTCTCAAAAAGTCTTGTACCCCCAACACAATGATTTAGAGGTTGTGGACAAAGAGCAGGTACTGTCCCATCCTGTCAACTCTGTGTGTCAGGGATTTGTTTCTCTTAATCCCCACCACCCACCAGCTTGTCTTTAATGTCTTTAAAGCAATAAAACTAACTTTCCAAAATATTAATGCAGTTATATGTGTCCTGAAAAGACTTTATGTAACAAATAAATTCGGGAACAGAATTTCTTAAAAAATCTACTCATTTCTTTTCCTCTAGGTGCCCTGGAAAATGTTATAGTGGACATCAGATAGTATTAGTTGTGTCAGTGACTTCTGTGTCACATTAAGTGCCATGATTCCTAAAGAACATATGCAATAAGATATGGCTTTCGAAGATAGTTCTGTGAGCTTATCTTGCTTGCAAAATATATGTGAAACTGAATTTTATTAATTGAGAGATTTTGGTATCCAATGGATGACAATTGTTTTATAAAAATCATAATTCAGTAAAATTAGTTTTTCTATTCTAGCAGGAGGGGAAAAAGCCAGATTGCTTGTAAACCTGTAAATATCTATCTCATTGGAAGTGTCCTTTTTTTTGTTTTTGTTTCTAAAATAGTGGAGATCTAGGACCAGAGTGAGGTTGATGGGTTTTAAGAAACAAAAGGTTGAGAACGGTCACCATTGCAGGACCCATACTATATAGTGGGTGCCTTTGCTTCTTTTGCAATGTTTGCAAAGCACTGTTGTGTGTATGTTAGTTTCTTAAAGAGCATTTCTGAGGTGCAGTAAAGGCAGAAGTGATAAATTATGGAAGAGTTCCAACATACACCAATAAGCCCATTTTAAACACACATTCAATCAATGTAGCTTTTGTAAAGAAAATCACATATCCAACCTAAAATTACTTACTTCTTTCCCTCAACTATTTGATCTCTGAAAGGCCTAATCTGCTAATGAAGTGTTAGTTCTGGAAGGGAGCAGATGAGCTAGGGTCACAGGTGAACCACGTCTACAGCAAATCTCCAAACAAAGGAATGTGGTTAGTTTATAGTGTTTCTTGGTGAAAAGAAACTACTTAGAGCTTATAAGATACAACATCTTACGGCATCTTCTCCCCATGGGGACAGAGATTGAATCAAGTCAGGGTGAGAGAAGCCCGAAGTTAGGCTGGTGTAATTTGTGTAGCATAATTGTTCAAGGTTGGAACCACCTTAACTGGATCGCAGAGGCCTCTGGTACATGTGGGTGATGGCAGTGGGGACTGTGCCTATAACTTGCTCTTCTGCCCCCTTGGCTCTGTTCTATTATTGCACGAACACTAAATACGTAATGTGGAGGGGGGTGGGGGAGAGGCCCTGTACTGGGCATCATACTATCCTCAAGGATTTTATCCTCAAGAACCTTCCCTCTAGTTGGGAGAGATAATAGGTTATTAAGCCATCCCTTCTTTTTCCTTAGAACAATGTAACACAAAATATACGCGTGTATAGGTCCCAAGATGTTACAACAAATTTAAAATATGTAGGTCAACATGATCCAAGTCGTTTCCAAGACACCAGCATGGGGGGTCAACAGCCATTTGCAGCGTGTGCTGAACGGATGTCCACCTTGCGCCACAAGACCCTATTATTTGTTTCCAAATTTGAAAGCTAGTCCTCCAGAGCAGGGGGCCAGTCATCCTCTACAGACACAACATCCAGCTCAAGAATGTCTTCAGTCACATTGATCAGAGTCAGTATTCAGCTTGGTTCTTCCAAAGCCTCCATGTGCAGCCCCCTTATTGTGGGTTCCAACTTGAGTCTTTAGATAGAGGAGGAGATGATGCTCAGCCACATAGCATGTCTCCATGGAGTGAACGGTGTGAGTTCCCACAGGTAGGAGCCTCTGGGAAAGGACCCGCAAAGGTGTTTTCTGGTCGTCTTCAAGTCCCATCTGGTTGTGGTTCCTTCTTTATGTCGTTAGTTGTAGAAGGTCTTTCTACTCGTCCTCAGGTCATTCCCCAGGTGGTTGTAGTTGCTCTATAAGTAGTTGTAATTTAGATGCACCCATGGGAGGAGGTGAGCTCATGGTCTTCCTACTCTACCATCTTGGTCACTCCCCCATAAGTCGTCCCTTCTTGCAGTTTGTGCGGTCAGCCCTCTGTATCCACAGTTCCACATCTGAGGAGTCAACCAACAGTGGATCAAAAATAATTTGGGGAGGGACTTCCCTGGTGGCGCAGTGGTTAAGAATCCCCCTGCCAATGCAGGGGACATGGGTTTGATCCCTGGTCCAGGAAGATCCCACGTGCCGTGGGGCAACTAAGCCCGTGTACCACAACTACTGAGAGTACGCTCTAGAGCCCGAGAGCCACAGCTACTGAGCCCGAGAGCTGCAACTACTGAAGCCCATGAGCCTAGAGCCCATCCTCTGCAACGAGAAGCCGCCCCACTGAGAAGCCCAGGTACTGCAAGGAAGAGTAGCCATTGCTCACCACAACTAGAGAAAGCCTGCACGCAGCAACAAAGACCCAACGCAGCCAAGAAAAAAAATTAAAAAAAAAAAAAAATCACGGAAAAAAATTCCAGGAAGTTCCAAAAAACAAAACTTGAATTTGCCGCATGCACGCTGGCAGCTATTTACGTATAATTTACATTGTATTTGTGTTATAAGTCATCTAGAGATGATTTAAAGTAGAGTAGTTTATATGCAAATACCATGCCATTTTATATAAGGGACTTGAGCATCCTCGAATTTTGAGAATCCCCTGCAGACACAGTGGGATGGCTGTCCTTCACCTTATGTTTATCTTAGGTGGTCTCTCTCTCTCTTTTTGGCCACGCTGTGAGGCTTGTGGGATCTTAGTTCCCTGACCAGGGATTGAACCTGGGCCCTGGCAATGAAAGCAATGAGTCCTAACCACTGGACCACCAGGGAATTCCCCACCTTATGTTTATCTTAAAGCATTTATCACAGTATAACGATAAATGTCTCCCGTTTGCCTGTGAACTATTTGTGGAGATTATTGTGACGTCAATCTCTGTATCTCTAGCTCCTAAAGACTGGTAAATTTTCAGTGAATATCTGAGCGAATCACTATTAGTTCTCTAAAGTAGAGACAGAATAAAGGGCTCTTAATCTGGGGTCCATGGGCTGGCTTCAAGGGATTCCGAAATTGTATGTTTAATTCTTTGTGTGTGTGTATTTTTCTAGGGAAGGTTCCACAGCTTTCATTAGGTTCTCAAAGGGTTGTTGATCAAACAAACAAACAAACAAACACAAAAACCCCCTTAAGATCCATCTGTCTAGAAACAGAAGTTCTGGGACGGCTTTGTAGAAGTGACACTGAGATGTACCTTGAAGCAGGAACCTAGGTGTGTGGAAATGGGTGGGGCGAGGCTGGTAGAGGAGCATCATGGACAAAGAGGTGAGGCCAGGAGTGTGTGGGGAGGAGCCGTTCTTCTGGGTAGCATGTTGAGGAGCTGTGTGAAAATGGATTGAAAGAGTAAGCTGAAGCCACGTTGTTGGAAGAATAGAAATTCGGACTTTATTCTGTATCCTGCTGGCAGTTGGGTGCCCCTGAAGACTTAAGAGGAAGTAGTGACATGCCCAGAGCTCTGCTTTCAGATGGCAGATAGGTGAACTGCTGAAGAGATTAGAAAAGGGAAAATGAGTGTATATGCATCGCAGGTGGTCCAGGCAAGTGGTGATCATTCATCACAGACTTGTTGACCACTGCTTGGGAAAGAACTACAAGCATTCTAGGGCTTAGAAAAATTCTGTCATTTATAGCCAGGAACAAGAGGAATTGAGTTCAGGAAGTCACACTCTTTGCACGGGAGGCAGACCTGTCCTATAGTCTGTGGAAATTAATGGTCTGGGCATAAGTAGAATTGCCCACCAGTTTATCATCAAAGGAGCTGCTAGGACCCAGCCGAGTGAATCATCTGTGTTTTTGCTGCAGACTGCAGGCAGCTGGAGCACCAATCTGCTCAAATGTGGTCCTTTCTCTGTGGTTGCTTTAAATACCAAAAGGAAATGTTGACTTGAGCTATGAGGCGTACCCTGAAAATTAACTCTGTGGTTTGCAAATGCCTGTACGTTTCTAGTCCTCAGATTGGCTTGTACATTCGTGTCTCGGCATTCAGCAAGGACGCTGGTGATTGCAAGCTTGTGTTCCTCGTGAAAATCCAAACTCTTTTCAGGAGGGTGTTCTCCCTGGAAAGCAAGAAGTAGATGCAGGACCCCTGCACCTACATTTTTGTTTGAGCACCGGCACTCCCTAGGTCTCTGGAATGGTAAAGCTGTACCATTGCTTCTTTGGCTATTTCTATTTTGGGGCCTGGTTGGAATCTACCGTCATACACTGATTGTTTAGTTCAATAGTATTTTTTTGTGTTTCAGATAACATGCCGGGCCTAGGCTGGGTGATAGGGATAGGGAGAAGAAGCCAACATCATTCCTACACTCAGAGAGCCTGTGATCTTTGGGGTACATGGGAATGTAAGGCTCACCATGGAGGGCAGAAGAATGTTACAGATGAGGTTGTTTTGGTGCCATAAAAAACACAGGATGAAAAATCTGCATTGCTGTTATTAACTACTGTTTATTGAAGATCTACTATGTGCTAGGGACTCCTTACTTTACAACAGCCCTTCAAGGTGGGGATTGAGTAACTTGCCTAAGGTCTTGGGGTCGCAAAAAGCCGAATGGGATACAGGTCTAGATATGTTTATGCCTTCTTTACCATAGCTTGACCTGGGTAGCTCCTTTGGCAGCAACTATTTTCTGGGTCTCAGTAATATTGGTGGTAAATCCTACCCCATCTCCCCTCCTATAGTTCCTCTTGGCTGGAGAATCCTTCTTTTTCTTTATTCAGTTTCTTTTTTTTATTTGTTTTTAAATAAATTATTTATTTATTTTATTGGCTGTGTTGGGTCTTAGTTGCTGCACAAGGGCTTTCTCTAGTTGCGGTGAGCAGGGGCTGCTCTTCGTTGTGGTGCACGGGCTTCTCATTGCAGTGGCTTCTCTTGTTGCGGAGCACAGGCTCTAGGCATGAGGGCTTCAGTAGTTGTGGCGCACAGGCTTAGTTGCTCCGTGGCATGTGGTATCTTCCTGGGGCAGGGCTCGAATCCCTGTCCCCTGCATTGGCAGGCGGATTCTTAGCCACTGCGCCACCAGGGAAGTCGACCTCTCTAGAATTTAAATGGAAAAATCTGCCCCTGCCCCCTTCCCTTCCAGTCAGCCTGGTGATTATTTTGCCTCTGAACCACACATCAACCAGTTACAGAGACCTCAAACTACCGTGACAACAGCAGCCCAGGCAGCTGGAAGAGAATTCTGGTCTGAGAGTTGCTTGTTGGTTTGGTTCACCCTGTGATGTTCCGCGGTGGGGGTGGGGCGACGACATTCTTTTGAATGAAGCCATTTTTCTTATCTTTAAAAAACAAAACCAAAAAGAAAATCTCTGATACCTTTGTTTCCAAAGCACTCAGCCAGCTCCTGAGGGGAGGGTTTGACCTGGGGGTCAGGTCTGTTTAGCCAAGGAGGACCGTAGCTGCGTGTCTCCCGCTTCCCTGCCTGTTGCTGGTGGCTGGACAGTGACTCAGGGGAGGAGGAGCGAGGAAAGGAAGAGAGTAGGAGACAGCTCCGCCAGCTGCTGCTAAAAACAACAACATCTAATCCGCCCATACACTCCCTCCCCTCCAGACCACAGTGATGTCAAGAGGCAGAGCAGGTGGCACTGACTCTCCCCTCCCCCTCGCCCCTGACACCTTTGGATCTTTGAAGGGACAGTTTATGGTTGTCAAAAGGAAAATTATCTTTGGGGGGCCGGGGAAATTCCTTTTCTTACCTGTTAGGACTGGTCCCACCAAGAGCATTCACGGTAACTTCAACTCTAACAGATAAATGAGGGGCCCAGAGAGGCATTTCCTTGCCAAAACCAAAGGTCTTGGTGTGAAACCTCCTGCACTAAGCCCTGCCAGTTCCACATTCAGTGAGCTCCTCTGACCTGTTAGATACTAGGGATACAATGGCAACCAGATATATACCTTGCCCTTGCCCAGCTTGTACCCAGAATCTTTTGGTTGCTGGAAAGCCCACCGTCTGAAGAAGCTGGTAGCAGCACAAGTGGGGAGTTCCATCCTGAGCCTGGTACCCAGGGTTGTCTGGAGCAGCTGAGAAGCCAACATTTCCATATGCTTTCTATCCAATTTGCCTGATTTTCATGAGATGCCCAAATGTGTACATCTTTTTGCCCCTGCTTCCCCTGCAGTGTCAGCGCAAGCTGTAAAATTGCCAGCTGGGCTCTTGCAGCTTGAGGTGGCCAGTGAATGAGACTCAGTGTTCTCTGATGTGTCTTTGGAGGAATGTCTGTTCTTAGGACCAGGCCTCTCACCATTGGATGGTGGCTGCCTTGCTTACTTTACCCACAGCTGGCCCCTCCCCTTTACATGTTGAATGTTTCAAATGACAGGTAGGGCTCTGAGGAGGCTTTAAGGCTCATCCCAGACAAATTCACCCAGGAAACCTAAGGAGAGAGGAAGTGAGAAAAACCAGACTTCCTGGAGCTCCTTTAAGCTCCAAGTCTCCATACATCTTGATCCTCCCCTTAGCAGGAGAAAGAAAAAAAATCCAAGTGTATCTGTGGGGGAGGAGAGCTCCTCCCAGTCTGTCTCCTTCTCTATAAAAACAACAGGTCAGTCTGCCCTGGGCACTGTGGGGGCAGGTGTTGGGTAAGTACACCGAGGAAGGAAAGCCGATAAGATAAGGTCTGACAAATCTAGGTCACCAGGCTGCTGCCAGGCACCTGTGACTAGTCACCTTGAAACTGACGGGAGGGAGGATGGACCTTTGTTCAGGGCACAGACTAGCTGACTTCCCAGGCCTTTGTTTGTTTGTTTACTTAATAAACATTTCTTGAGCACCATTAAATGCCAGGTCTTATGCTTAGGTGTTCCAGGCCCCTGTGTGTCTCTGATAGGCAAAATCTCCTCCTGGATTCCAGGCCTGTAACCAGTGCTTAAAAAAAAGAAATGACATCATGCAAAAGCCAGTTGGGGGCAGCCAGTCTCTTGGTAGAAGGGAAGGGCTGTTTGGAGTCTTCCATTCCCTGTTCCTTCAGCTAGATCAGGGGTCAGCAAAACTTTTCCTGTAAGGGCCAGATCATAAATATTTTAGGTTTTGCTGGCCATATGGTTTCAACTCTGCAGCCATAGCGAATACATAAACAAAGGAGCCTGACTGTGTTCTAGTTACACTTTATTTACAAAACAATTCAGAGGCCCCATTTTGGCCCTAATGCATTGTTTGCTGACCCCTGAATAGATGACTGGAGTGACTGTTGTGAAGTGAGTGTTGGAGAAATGAGTTTCTGTGATTTCAGGAGGTGTGCCAGGTCAACATGGGGGCTGTATTTGGTGAGGATAGTATAGGAGTTGATGTACTAGGCAGGGTCTGATTGACACCAGAGAATTCTACCGCACAGGCCAAACTTCAGCCTCAGCCATCTAGCACACTGGCTTCCACCAGAGGTTACAGGGTGACCAAGCCAGGCAGAGCACATAATGTCACACAATCTCATCATTTATGCAGGAAAACAATGTGGGGCCCTGTGGATGGCGAGTCATTGGTACCACCTTAAAAGCCCTGAATGAAGGGTCAGGCCACCTCTGCTCTAGGGCCTGGCTCTGCCACTAACGGTTGAGGGTGGCATTGGATAAGGCATGTATCCTCTCTGACCATTCAGCATATACTGAGTACTGCTGTATTTGGGATACAGAAATGGACGCAACAAAATTCTTGCCCTTAAGTAGATCGTGATCTAGTGGGGAAGACAAATAGGTGAACTATTCTACGATGCAGTGAAACACAGTCTTTGGGTAGGTGATTATTCGGGCGAAGAGCAAGATGAGTGTTTACTTAGCGAACAAGAAGGGGGAGTCCATCCTGAGCGGAGGCATACAAGTATTCTACAGGCGATCCAGCCTAGGGGACCAGGTGAGAGATGGGGAGGGCATGTAGAGGGACGCAGGGATGCATCACAGAAGGCCCGGCTAAGGAGTTTAGACTCAGTTCTGCATGCTGCATGCTGTGGGGGAGCCACAAAAAATTTTTAAGCGAGGGAGTGACAGCATTTGGTTCAGATCGCACTCAACTTCTCTTTAGCTTCAGCAAACCATATATCCATGATCTTTGTGCGAAGAGGAATGAGGATATTGTATAAAGTTAATAAGCACCGATAATTAAGCCAGCGACTGTAGTTAATAACCAGGCTCAGTCCCTTCCTGATGATGGCTTCAGCTAAACAGCAACCAGAGAAATCATTGGCAAACACCAAGCACCCATAACTGAGAAGAGGGCCTTTAACAGTACTCCAGGACCTGTGTTCCTTGCTTTTCTGGGTGAGGTACTCCCTCTCATGTGACCCTCCTGGCTTCTTGAGGCTCACTGACTGAGTCATCATAAGCTGGCAGTTGCAACCCTACAAGTATGAGTTTTTCTATTACTTTAAAGTGAGAAATGAGTTGCAGAATTCAGATGGCTTTGCTGTAGTTTTGAAGTTTAGGACAGGGAAAAGCGAAGGGGGAAAATAAGTGGCTTCAGCAATCTTCATGTCTTTTAGGGCATGAGAGTAGTTGAAACTGGCATTGGGGGACTCCCCTGGTGGTGCAGTGGTTAAGACTCTGCACTCCCAAAGCAGGGGTCCCAGGTTTGATCCCTCGTCCAGGAACTAGATCCTGCATGCCGTAACCAAAGATCCCACGTGCTGCAACTAAGACTTGGAGCAGCCAAATACATACATGCATATCTGCACACATACATGCATAAATATTTTTTAAAAAAAGACAAAGAAGAAAAAGAAACTGGCAATGGAATATAGGGATTCTTAGGCAGTGATTCCCAAATCTGACAGTACATCAGAATAACCGGGGATAAAAAGGCTGGTTTCCAGGTCTAACCTCCAGAGATTCCTATTCTGTAGATTTGAATGTGATGGGGAATCAGAGCCCCTGCTGGGGGAAGGAAGCAAGTCACCTAGGACACCAGATTTAAAGAGGCATTCACTCCATTATAGGTTATTACAAGATACTGAGTATAGTTCCCTGTGCTATATAATAGGTCCTTGTTGTTTACCTATTTTATACACAGTAATGTGTGTCTGTTAATCCCACATTCCTAATTTATCTCTCCCCACCCCACTATCCCCTTTAGTATACTAGTTTGTTTTCTATGTCTATTTCTGTTTTGTAAATAAGTTTAGATTCCACATCTACGTAATATCATATGATATTTATCTTTTTCTGTCTTGCTTCACTTAGCATAATGCCTCCAAGTTCATCCATGTTGCTGCAAATGGCATTTATTTCATTTTTTTTTTAATGGTTGAGTAGTATTCCATTGTATACATGTACCACATCTTCTTTATCCATTCATTTGTCATGAACATTTAGGCTGTTTCCATGTCTTGGCTATTGTAAATAGTGCTTCTGTGAACATTGGGGTGCATGTATCAAATTAGAATTTTCCCCAGATATATGCCCAGGGATTGCTGGATCATATGGCAACTCTATTTTTAGTTTTTTAAGGAACCTCCATACTGTTTTCCATAGTGGCTGCACCAGTTTACCCTCCCACCAACAGTGCAGAAGGGTTCCCTTTTCTCCTGTTGTTCCCATTTTCAGATGAAGAAAGTGAGGCTTAGGCAAATGGAGTTGACCAAGGGGATGCTGCTAGGAAATGGTAGAACCAGAGTTGGAATTCAGGTGTGACCACGCCCCCCCCGGCCATGCCCCTGAGTGCTCTATTGTGTAGCCCTTTACTTGCTCTGAATTAGCAGAGGAACTTCGCCCAGCCCCCTCTCTTGCTCCTTCCCAGGCTGTCTGCCTGGCTCTGAAGTCTCCAGGTATCTTCCTGTTCCTGGGATTTAGCACGTGGACCAAACATGACATCCAGATTTCCTTTGGATGTTTTTTGGTTCGTTTGTTAATGGGTTTCCTGACGTGTACAGCCATGGCAGACTGGGGAAGGGGCAGAGAAGGGCACAGGTGATCTTCAGCAGGGGCAGAAGAAGAGTTATTCTTTCCTAAACTGTTTACTGATGAACTCCCTTTGCTCCTGAAACCAGAAAGAAGAGGAACTCGAGAGTCAGCAGGGCTCAGAAGCCCTGATTGATTTGTGGTCCAGCTGGGTCAGGGGGAGTGACCCTGTGCAGTGGCCTTTTTTTTTTTTTTCTTCTAGGGACATGTGTGCCACAGCTCACTGGAGCAGAGTCCCACGCCACTGAAGGGAGGGATTGCAGCCCTGCTCCCTCCTCCCCACTCCCACCCCCTCCCCCCGCCAGCCCAGGGGAGTTCCATCTCCTGTGAAGCACATGTCTGCCTATTCAGTCCCTTCCTCCCTGGCCCTCTGGCTGGGCTCCTACTGGTGTGAAGTTGCCCCAAATACCCAGTCTTTTATTTCACATCCTCAGGCAAAGATCCCACAGCCAAGGTGCCCTTTCAGCTTAGCTTTCCCATCGGCTGCTCACTGACAGATAAGCTCCTAAGACGAGGGAAGAAGGAGGGAGGAGAAGCGGGTAAAACCTGGGGCAGACCCCTTTGTCACGGGGGCACGGTGGGTCCTGCAGCTCCCCGGTTTTGTGTTTGACGGGGCAAGCCCCGGGTGGTGGCTAGCTGCCTGGCCCCCGTCTTTTATTGGCAGATGGAACTTGACTTGGCTGAGGCACAATTATACACATGCTTAGGCCTTACCTTAGGCTGGACAGTGGAGGCTGAACGTTTGTACGTGTCAAGAGACGAGGAAACTCTGTGTTGAAAGTGTGGGCTGGGAGGACGCAGGGGTTCCCGAGCCAGGCTCCGCGTCTGCATCATCAGCGATGGCCGTGCCAGACTCCCCGTCCAGACCTCACAGAGACGTTCCATCCCTCGGGCTGGGTGGAACTGAGACACGAGTGCTGCGGCACGTTGGGAGGGGAAGGAGCCAGCGGACAGAATGTTCCTGCGCCTGGGCGGACCAGCCGCAGCACAGGCTGGGCCCCCGGGAGGAGAGGTGCAACCTTTCTCTCTTCTTTAACCAGTCCATATCTTGAGTCACAGATGAGTTGCTGCCAGATGAACTGGTGTTAATTCACCTTTCTCAAGTGGTAGATGCACTTAAAATAAAAGTGAGAGTGACCAGGAGGTCTGCAGATAGCTTTGTCAGCCTCACTGCTTTGGGAAATGAATGTGTACCCTGGGCTGAAACTTCCACCTCTTCTCCTTCCTTCCCCCTCGTTTGCAACCAAAGCAAATATCTGGAACCTGGTTGTAGGGATTGATATGTGGAGTTAGTCCATATCCCGAACAGTCTCAGGTAATTTTTCCCAAGAAGAGGTCTCCGACCACGGCCTCCTTGGAGGTAGGTGCCGCAGTGACAGAACCTGGGCCTCTGTGTAGAAGTTGGTGTCCAGAATATATTTAAAATGATATCCAGAGTATCGAGAGACGATTTTAAAAATGTGTACAGAAAGGTAGCAATTAAATGTTTCTCTTGGAATAAGCCTGGCCTCTGCATTCTCCCAGGAGCCTTTGCCTAGGGAAGATGGTTAAAAATAGATCTGAGTAGCACTTCCTGCTTGGCAGATGGCTGATAGCAAATGCTAGGGCTTGCAGCTGACCTTTCCTTTCTGAAATCTGCTCTGTGTTTCCATGATGCTAATTGAGTCCCTCTCTAGACCTAATCAAAGAGCTGATTGCAAAAAAACACGGCTTGCTGTCCTGGCTGGGCTCAGTTCATGGAGCAACTTGAAAGTACTGGAATTTGCATGGAAACACCCACTCTGTGGTCCAACTGGCTGGTCCTTGTTTAAAAACTAACAAGTTCTGCTTTCAAATTTGCTGTCCCAGTGCTCTTAAGGATCCCACACCCTCTCCACCCCCATCAACAGGAAAGATCAGTGGATAGGGGAGTGATGTGTACACAATAGACAATGCTCACACACACTTGCAAACAAAGAGAGACGGGGGGCTTTCTGAGATTTAACTTCCAGGTTTAGCTCTGTTCCCATCAGCTGTCTCATACACAGGGATAATACCTGAGACAATGCCCTGAGATGGTCTTAAACTATGGGAGATACAAGGCATTGTTTTTCTTATGATGTAGCAAACATCTGGGGACCACTGCTGACTTCTCACTGAGTTATTATCCTCCCCTGGGAAAGAGACGGGCATATAGACAGGCTGTGCTGGGCCTGTGCTAAGTCCTTGCGGTCTTCTTCACCTCTGCTTCCTCTCTGAGGAGAGCCCCCTGCTGGAATTTAAGGGTGCTCGGGGCAGAGCTGCTCACTTCGCACGCTCTGGGGCCAGTCAAGGTCTGGGACATTAAATACTTGTTGATTTATAATTATGGAGGTACAGCATTCCTTCTTAGGACCATATCACAAGATTCTGAGCCATACTTTTATTATTGAACATTTAGATCTCCCCTTCTCCCCCATTTTTAAAATAGCACAGACTGCAAACCTTTTTTGCCTGGGAGATGATTTTCCAGCGCCTGATATTTCACAGTGTGCCTCAGGCTTTTCTGTTGGCCGAGGGAGAAGGTTGAGCACCAGAATATGTATGTGAAAGGGGTTTACGTCTCTGTGTCTTGAGGATGAATCTTAGGGGACTTAGATAACAGAGATCAGCTGATGAACAGAAAAGACCTTATATGCAGATAAACAGGAAGTTTAAAAACGCAAGAAAAGAGGTCTAACTCTGACTCAGAGATGTTCATTTAATGTGCAAGGCGTCTGCTCTCTTGAGGATGTAGACTCATGGAATATTCACCCTTGTGAGAAACCTCCCTCAACCCCCTCATTTCACAGATGATGCAACTCCCAGTCCGGAGGCTCAGGGGTCTGCCTAAGGAAGCCATGCTAGCTGGAGGCAGATGATCTAGCCTTGCCTGGCAGGGGTGGGAGTGGGTCCGCTGGTTATTCTGACCCAGTCGTGTTCTGTTTCTGAAGGGAATACTGAGAACCGCAAGTGCCCAGCTTTTGCACTTTGGCAAGCACTTTATGCTCAAATCTTTCTAACAGTTGGATGCTCAAGTCTCTTTCATAAGAGCTCTTTGGCTGTGATTTCTTCAAGCCCTTTTAAATAACATTGTCTCTTGCTTCGTAACTATTTCATATGACTCTACTCCTGACTAAGCCCAGTCACCGGGGGTATGTGAATACAGAGGTTAAGTGTACATATATGCTAATACACTCACGGGAGGAAAGCCTAGTGCTGGCCATGTGCCACGGAGGAGGGCTGGAGAGGGGAGAACACAGTACTCAGCCTACTTCAGTTTGTATGTAAAACCTGAAGCCTGACTGTGTAAGCAGGCCTTGTGCTTTGATTAGCATTTCCAGGAGAGGAAAGTGTTGAAAGTGTTTAGGGAACGCCTAGTAGGAAATGAAAAATCAGATTAAAAACACCGTGGTAGACTCAGTGAGGCAAGACCGTGCTGTGCACAGGAAATTTGAAGGAGCTGGTAGAAGGAAGTAAGGATGCTACCACTTCTCAAGCACCTGGCACATGCCAGGCACTTTACTATCTGTGAGGTGGGTATTATTACCCCTTTTGGCAGGTGAGGAACTTGAGACCAGAGAGGTGACTGTATCCAAGGGCCCGCAACAGAGTAAGTGCCAGAACTGGGATTTGAATCTCGTTCATCTACTACACTGGGAGAGGCTTGGCCTGCAGATGGAAACCTTGGTATGGGCAAGACAGTAGATGTAAAGCTATAACTTGAAGTGTTATTTGGCACCTGAGCATGTAAAGATGAAGCATTCAGGGAGCTTTTAGGAGTTCCGCTCACAGAAGGAGCTTTGGTACTGTCAGAGTGGCTGGCGGTGGAATGGGCTTCCTCAGCAGGCAGGGAGTTCCCTGTCCCTGGACGTGTGTAAGCAGAGGTTTGGTGGAAAGGTGGGCAAGCGCTATGCATCAGGTGAGTGATGACCTCGGGGCTCCTCAGCTTCCAGGGGCCTGTGAAATTAAAACTGGGTAACGTCACATGTATATTTGGTTTTGCGATCCTCCGCTATACCCAACCTGAAACCCACTGCATGGGATTCCTGCAGGCTGCAATTAGTTAAGTATTTCTCTTCTTGGAAACTCCCCAAAGCATTCTTCTGGGTTCTCTGCTCATTCTTTGCCATGAAGTCCAGGTGCGCCCCGCAACCCCCCCACCCCCCCGCCACGCACACTCTCACCAAAAAAAAAAAAGATTTTAAAGGGCTTCTTTGCTTTAATTATTTTTTCCCTCCAGTTGTGAAATGAGAATCATTCATTCAGTAGTTAGCTGGGAAGGCAGTTTTCAGGTTAGGTTGCAGAGAACATTCTCTTGGTGGTCCTCAGTCAGCCTTCAGCATTCTACGTTTACAAATTAAAATTTATCCATTCACCCAAGAGCGACCAACCTCTGGTGAAGTGATTCATCCTAACACAATTTACAGGAAGCTAACTGGTAGACCAGAATTCTAGTTAATTTACAGTGGAGCAGATAATCCCGAAAGCTTGGACTGTGTGTTGTCCTCCTTGAAGGTAAGCCCACTGAGCAAGAGAATTAAATTTCGGCAGTTGCTGAGTGAATACGGACTCAGAGCAGTGGAAGGGGAATAGCCTAAGAGACTTTCATCGGTTCTGACAGCTTAATCCATCCTTCCTCTTCAAAGAGACAGATTTTCCAAGTGAACACATTCTAGAAAAATCTTGGGACCTGGAGTCAGAAGCTGTAGGTTTAATTTCTGACCTTGACTTACAAGCTTTGTGAACTGGGTAAGTCATTCGAAACAGCTCTGGACCTCAGATTCCTCCTGTTGTTTTGAAGATTAATAAGTTAATATATGTGAAAGTGCTATGTACATTCTGAGGTCCTCTAAAGGTGTCAGTATTAGTCTGATTCTGTTGCGCTCCTTTCTTTTAGGAAGAACTTTGGACAACACCCTTGTCATCCCATCTTCATTCTTCCCCAGATTTTGGAGCCAGACTGCCTAGGTCTCTGTCATGTGTTGGTATTTGATGCTGGGCATGTCTTAACCTCTCTGCCTTGCTCTCCTCATCTGTAAAATGGGAACAATGAAGGTACCTCCCTCCTCAGATTGTTGAGAGGATTAAATTCCTGAGCTTATGTAAGACAGTTTGAATCCTGTCTGGCATACAGTAAGCACTATATACATGTGAGCCATGACTATTGTTATTTCACCATTTCCAATTTATTTTAATGAGGCATCTCAATCTCATCTATAACCTGCCTCGTTTCACTGTAGTGCTTGCTTGTTAAAAAATATTTAAAAAGCAGTCCCCTGCATAGCACGTGGCTTCAGTCTTGGAGGGAAGCCTTTTCTGGCCTTTTTGCCTGTATTGGTTACAGAGGAAGACTTGCCTTGAGAGTCTGTAGGTTTTGCCCACTGACTTTCTAGAAATCCTTTGTAGTGTCAGGACATTTTCATTTGCCAATGCCCAGTTGGCTTTGGGAACAGATGTGTAGATTGAAACATAAATCCAGGAAATTATGTTCTTCCTAGGTGTATCAACTTGTGTTGTCTTTTAAACTTCAGCAGCTCACAGTGAACTGCTTTCAAAGGCCTGGTGATTTTCAGAAGTTTCACACACGTGGTTTCATATAATCCCATAACAGCCCTTTAGAAAAAAAAATCCCCTGCCTCTGTATTGCCTCTCCCCGCTTCCCTCTCCCCGCTGGTAGCCACTAGTTTGTTCTCTAGATCTGTGAGTCTGCCTCTTTTTCGTTTTATTCACTGGTTTGTTGTATTTTTAAGATTCCATATACAGGTGGTATCCTACATTATTTGTCTTTCTCTGTCTGACTTACTTCACTTAGAATAATACCCTCCAAGCCCATCCATGTTGCTGCAAATGGCAAAATATCATTCTTTTTTACAGCTGAGTAGTATTCCATTGTGTAATATATACTGCATCTTTTTTATCCATTCATCTGTTGATGGACACTTAGGTTGCTTCCATATCTTGGCTATTGCAGACAATGCTGCTGTGAACATTGGGGTGCACGTATCTTTTAGAATTAGTATTTTGGTTTTTTCAAATATATACCCAGGAGTGGAAGGGTCTGGTTTTGAGAGAAATTTGAGCTCTGTTATTTTAGCCCCTAGAAGTTTTCGTTTCATATTTGAACTGCAAAGGGCCCAGCTATTAACGACTGGCTGCCATTACATCCTGATTCCACCTGTTCACTCTTTAACTCAGAAGCCAACCTCCCAGAGCACACGTGTCAGGCTTTCTTCTGTAGAGGATGGGGCTTGTCTGATCATAGGAATCCCCTTCTCTTTATTCTTGTGGGGAATGCATGTTTTCCAGGCCTTCTCTGTGGAGAGCAAGGAGGTAGTGCAGATTGCTGAGAGCTGACAGCATCTGCTGAATTTGAAAGGTCTGATCATTAAGTGACTTAGATCTCAAAATCTCTGCATTTCAGCAATAAAAAGTGGCACCCAGGCCTCACACCACCTTTTGTTTTTGCCATTCAGTTCCTTGCATCATGTGCATCGTGTATGCCGCCATGCCCTTGGAATTTTATGACTCCACACAGCAGATATTTCCTCCTTTAGAGCCAGTCCCTTCCCTGCCCCTCCCTCCATCTGTTTCAGGAATGGGAGGGTGAGTTGAGATCTCCCAAAGCTCAAAGCCAGCCTTGGAGGGCTGGAGGTGGCCCTAGGCAGCACACACGGCTTTTTACCCCATCTTGAAGTTTCTAGACAGATGTGTAAAAATTCTTTGTACACCATAAACACATACAAATGGCTTTGTTCTTTCCTAGTCTTTCCTGGTGACCTGTGTCCTAGTGTGGAAGTCATATAGAGTCAGGAACTTCTTCCCTTATAATTAACCCATGTCTCTCTTATTTCCATCTAAGTCCACTTCCTCTTGTTCTTATTGCAGAGGAGATGGGAGAAATCCTCTTTAATCTTCTTCCTCTTAGCTAACTGTTCAGTTTCTTTAAATTGCACTCAGGTTCTAATTGTGGAAGTTTACATCATTTTCGTTGTTCTTTTTCCCACTTTCTCCATATGCTTCCTCAGGGGTGAAATCCAAACAAGATCCAGTATTATTTTGCTTGGGTTTCAGCTCTTTGGAACGGAGCCTGTGGTTTACTTTGACCCTGAGTGGCAAACTCCACCAGGCTTAACCATGGATGCAGAAAGGAATGAGAAAGGAAAAAGGACTGACCTGACCTTCCCCAGCAGAATGTTGAGGTGGGGTGTTTAGCCAACACCCCAAGGCAGGAGTTTTACTAATCCTCCACTGTATCTCTAATACCCCTGTTACTTTCTCACTGAGATGGTACAGATTATAGCATATAGTGCCTTGAGCAAATCCATAGACACAGAAAATAGGTTTGTGGTTGCCGGGGACAGGGGAAATGGAAGGTGACTGGTAGTGATGCAAGATTTCTTTTTGAGGTGTGAAAATATTCTGGAATTAGATAGTGGTGATGGTTACACAACCTAGTGAATATACTTAGAGCCTCTGAATTGTGTACATTAAGGGTGACTTTTGGGACTTCCCTAGTAGCCCAGTGGTTAAGACTCTGTGCTCCCAGTGTAGGGGGCCCAGGTTCAATCCCTGGTCAGGGAACTAAGATCCCACACACCGCAACTAAGCCCGAGTGCCGCAACTACTGAGCCCATGTGCTCTAGAGCCCGCACACTGCAGTGAAGACCCAGCGCAGCCAAAATTAATTAATCAATTAATTTTTAAAAAGGTGACTTTTATGGTAAGGTTCTATCTATATATCTATCTGTCATATCTTGGTGTTTATAAAGTGCTTCTTTCATATACAGTATCTCATTTATTTCTTATACAAATCTGCTGTGAGTGTGAATACTATTTTATTGTGCCCATTTTACAGATTAGGAAATTGAGTCTCAGAGAAGTTAACTGGCTTGACCAAGTTAGTAACATAGTGAGTATGTAGGCAAGTCAAGGCTCAAACTCGGACAGTCCCGCCTCTTCAAAGCCCATGTAATGACACTGAGCCTGTGGATGGTAGGTTGGAGAAGCAAGCACCAGGTGCTTTAAAAGACTCATGTTATTATAACTGGAAAGGATCATGGGGAGCTCCAGTTCTATCCCTACATTTTTATGGACACTGAGTTACAAAGAGTGAAAGGCTTGCCTTTTGCCCTAATGTAGAGAAACAGGGACACCAAAGACACCGAAGAAAATAATTTTGAAGAACCAAATAGATTAGAGTCAACCTTTTCTTCTCTCTTCTCCAGGCTCCTGAAAAGGCCAAAGAGGAAGGTAGGGAACTGATCATCTTTTTTACTCTGCACTTTGTTTACCTTGTTTTACTTCTTGCTCTCAACAACTTAGAAAATAGGCATGGTTTCCATCTACAGATATAAAAGATGTCAAAGCCAAGAGAGACTAAGTAATTCTCCCAAGGTCAAGTAGCTGTTAAGTTGAAGTTGTAAAACCAGGGTTTTATCCTGAATTTCTGAGCCAAGACAAGATCCTCTTATCATAAGCAGATATGCACAGGCTCGCCTAGCTCCCAGATGTTACAGCTGAGTAGTCACGTGGGTGTCTGCTTCCCTCATCTCTAGGCACCTCCTGGGGCACGTACTCGATTGATAATGGTTGACCTTCCCAGAGAGAAGAGATTGAGAGGCTCTGCTTCATGCTAGGAGGACGTCATACCTGAACATGTTCAAGTGAAGGAGGAACCCACATGCTTGCTCTGTTGCCACCTCCCCCCACAAATATTCATTTTTCAATAGTCCTCCTACTTTTAAAAGGAATTGCTGTCTTCTAGACTTTCAAAGGGGCCAGAAATCAGTGGTTTTGGCTACTAAATAGGAAACTCAGAGCCCTTTCCGTTCCTTTGAGCTGGCTGGAAGGGTTGGGCCTGAAACCATTACTTTCCTTTAAAGGACAGAAGAAAAGTTTTGTGTAATTTGAGAAAAGAACCCAAAAAACCAAAAAAACCTTTCCTGGAGTCCTGAATACCAGCCTTGGTTGATACACAACATGGAAAAGAGCTGCCTTGTTGCCTGGCAGTGATGACAGCAAACAAATGTGTCTGACAGTCTGTTTGGGATCTCCTGGTCTGAAATGCTGTTTGCTTCATTCTAATTGCTTCCTTCACTTCCTTTCAGTCTCCCCACCTTCGGTACCACCCTCACTCAAGGGAGCGCCAGACCGTGCCTTCTTGTGCCAGGCTGGGCTGGGCCCCACAGGATACAGAGACCCAGCCGGGCTGTTCTTGTCTGTGTCTATTTGCAAGATGCCTGTTGTTCTCCGTGAATGTTTTTCTCATCATAAATGTTGGCTTGGCAGGGGCCCAGCGTAGAAGCCATGGTGGAAGAGCTTCCAGAGTCCAGCCCCAGAGATCCAGCAGGTCCTGAGTGCCAGGCTCATAGATACTGTTGCTAGGGGGGTACCTCTGTAGGTATTGCCCCCGAGACAGCCCTGATGGGGCTCAGCACCCTCTGCAGAGTGTGGCCCTCTGCCAGCACACTCTCGTAGAAATAGGCCCGGAGGAGCCCTGGTGGCCTTGTGAGGGCACTGGCGACTCTCTTCTCTGCCATGTGCCCTCCCCCACCCTGCTCTCTAGGAATTCGAATCTGTGTCAGTCTAGAGAAAGTCACCCTTAGGCCCTGCCCTGAAACAGATTGCAACCCCCAAAACAGTGACCTCCAGACGTTTAAAATCGCGTACCCCTACCAATAAAGTGTTTGAGTATATGTTCCTAATATGTCTACTTACTTATAAATGGTATACTTGGGTTGCTATGTAATATGTACATTATAAACATTTTAGAAAATTTTAATAATTTATGTAATTTAAAAGGATAGAAGAAAAAATAAAACAATTATCAATTTGTTTTTAGTGTTTTTTTTTTTGAAGGTATATGTGATTGACTATGCTCTCTTTTTAGGGAAAAGAAATCTTGATTTATCACTTTGTGATTCAGTAAGTCAGAAGTGTGTCTTCAGGAGAGTGTACTTCTCTACTTCATTTTAACAGTTGCTTTTGCTGAAAACTTCCTTATAAAGAAAGATATATTCAAATGGAACGTTTGCATCCTTGAGCTTACAAAAATCACGATCCCCGTTTTCCAACCCACCCACCAGTTATACAAAGGTTTGTGCTGATTTTGTAGTTCAGAAAAGTGCCTTTTAATGAAGCTTCAGGCTCCTCTGAAACTCTTTGTTTGAAATACTTTTAAACACATTAGGAAATTTTTTACAATCCCTAATTGTACAAATATAGGAATACAGTGTACAGATATAGGAGATTTTAGAGATGGTTTATTTTAAAATTTTTATTGAATTTCACCAAGAGTGAATTTTACTATATGTAAAATTAAAAATAAAAAATCCAGTGAGTTTTGACAAACACATAGTCTTATGCACTACTGAAATCAAGATAAAATAATTCCACCTCCCATGTTACCCCTTTGTAGTCAAATTTTCCCCTTACCTATAACCTTTGGCAATCAATGATCTTCTTAGCTAAAGCATTTCAGATTCATCCATGTTATGTGTATTAACATAGGTTTTCATTTCATTTGAGTAATTGAAATTGCCAAACTCTTGTCCAAATGGCTGTGCCATTTTGCAGTGTCTGAGTTCCAGTTGGTACACATTCTTTTTTTTTTTTTTTAATATTTATTTTATTTTATTTATTTATTTTTATTTTTGGCTGCATCAGGTCTTTGTTGTGGCACATGGGATCTTTCATTGCAGTTGCACGGTCTCTTCACTACAGCACGTAGGCTTCTCTCTATTTGTGGTGCGTGGGCTCCAGAGTGTGTGGACTCTGTAGTTTGCAGCACACGGGCTCTCTAGTTGAGGTGCACGATCTCAGTAGTTGTGGTGCGCAGGCTTAGTTGCCCTGTAGCATGTGGGATCTCAGTTCCCCGACCAGGGATCAAACCCATGTCCCCTGCATCGCAGGACAGATTCTTTATCACTAGACCACCAGGGAAGTCCCGCTACACATTCTTAAGAACACTTAGTTTTGTCAGTTAAAAAAAAATTTTGAACCATTCTAATATGTGTCTAGTGATATCTTAATTATGTTTTTAATTTGCATTCCCCTAATGACTAGTGATGTTGAGCCTGTTTTCATGGGCCTACTTCCCATCTGTTTATCTTTGGTGAAGTCTGTTCACATCTTTACCCATTTTAAGGTTGGGTTTCTTGTTTTGTTATTGAATTTTGAGAGCTCTTTATATATTTTAGATACAAGTCCTTTGTTAGACAAATGATTTGTAGATATTTTCTCCCAGACTATGACCTGTCTTCTCATTCTCTTAAAAGTGTTTTTCAGAGCAAGAGGTTAAAATTTTGATGAAATTTAGCAGTTTTTTTTTTCTTTTATAAATTGTGTTCCTGGTGTAGTATCTAAGAAATCTTTTCTATCACAAGGTCAGGAAGATTTTCTCCTGCATTTTCTTCTGAATATCCTCCATTTTGAATGAATTTATGTACAGGCATATCAATTTTGAACTGCAAAGATCATATAAAATGAAAGCATTGCTAAATACTGGTTCTCTCCATAGTACAAGTTTCTTTTGAAAAGGAGTTATGTTTCCATGCCTTGTTAAAATGTTGCCTTTACTCTGAAGGGACAGATTTGTGTGTTCATTTTTTGGAAAGTATTACCAAGTCAGTATTTTGTCAACAGCTTTCTACCACAGAGGCCAGATAGTTTGGAATGCTCATCTTTTTGCAAAAGAAAAATGCATAACTTATCTTTACATTTTTCAATACTTCATTGTAAATGAACCTCTTTGCGGTACTCTGTCCTATTACAAAAACTTGCACGGATCCTGCTATTTAAAATCCTGTTTTTGTAATGTCAGCCTCTATTGACATCCTAAAGCACGGGAATAGCAGTATGCATACTAATTTGAAAACAAAGGCAGAGGAAGGGTACCACTGTCCCTTTCCCCCATACCCTGAGAGCCCCACACTTCCTTCGAGACACCTGTACACACGTGAGACATAACTGGCCCGGGGACGATCCCAGTGACACTTCATACATTATGACTGTTTAGTGAAACTTTCTTTTAAAGATAAAATTAAATAGATAAAATTTCTAGTATTTTCCCCCTACCCTGAAGGATTGTCTTGTGTACCTTCCTGGGGGGGCGGGGGGTGACTGCTGCCCTGAAAAGCTTTTCAGTGCTGCCTTTCTCCCTGCATTCCCATTGTGCCAGCAGGTAGCAGACAATCTGTGAGTCTCTGAGAAATGAATGTCTTTTCCTGCCACCAATGGCAAAGCTGTGTTACTTCATGTTGTCGTTCTCCAGTCTGCTTTCTTCTAGAATTTGTTTTCCCGTAACCACCTACTTGTAGTTTCTAACTTGAAGATCTTGACAAATGTTTCTTCGAGGATGGCGCTCCCAGTTTTCCATCATCTGGGACTGTGGGATTATAAGAGAATATAATTTTAGAGCTGGAAGGGGACTTGGAGGTCAGCTAGTCCAAATCCCTTATTGAAATCAAACCAAAAATAAAATGAACTGTGGTAAATTATAGACGAGAATATGACTCAGCAATAGAAAGAGAATGAACTATTGACATACGCAGCAACATAGATGAATCTTAAAAGGATGTGTGCTGTGTGAAAGAAGCCAGGCAAGAAACACTACACGTTGTATGCTTTCATTTATTAAAAACTATAGAAAATACAAACTGTAGTGACAGTAGACAGTGGCTGCCTGAGGTTGAGTGGGAAGTGGGTGAGGAGGGAAGGGATGGCTGGATTGAGGGACATGAGGAAACTTCTGGGTATGACAGTCCATAATCTTGGTTGTGGGGATGGTTTCACAGGTATATGCAGGTATCAAAACTCATCAAATAGTACACCTTAAATATACACAGTTTATTATTGTATGTCAGTTATATACCAAAGCCATTTTCTTTAAAGCCACTTAAAGCAAAAAAGGAAATGAGAGGCAATTGATTCATGCAATAAATATTTTATAAATGATGCCTGATTGCTGCTATGTGTTGTGGGTTCAGAGAGAGAATGAAGACATGGTTCGTGCCTTCAGGGAGCTCACAATCTAGTGAGTGAGTTAGACAGACATACAGTTTAAATTCAGTGTGCTAAGAGCTAAGAAAAGGGAACAGGCAGGGAGCAAGAGGAGTCCAGTACGTGGGTACCGATGTGTGCCTCTTCCTGGGGAGATCAGAGAAAGCCTTACGAGAGAGAGGGGGCCGAGCAGAGGCATAGGATTGGTCAAGTGGAGGAGCCTCCCCATCTCAGGGAAGATTGTGGGCACCGTTGGTGAAATGCCAGTTCCAGGAACTGCACACGGTTTGGCCTGACTAGAGCGAAGGACACAGTGGGAAAGTAGCAAGAGAAGAGACTGCGGGGGGTTGGTGGGTTCAGATCGTGAAGCTTTTCCTATCCTGGCTGCCGGTGCTTGGGTGTCTTGTGCTCCAAGATTGAACTAACAGGTTGGCCAAATCTATGGTCTGTGTCACTGGGACATTTTCTCATCCCGACGCTTGGCATGGACTTCCAGCTTCCAGATTTCAAGGCTGCGGCGCTCCTATTCATGTTCAGTTCTAGCCTGGAGCTCTGTGTTCCCCGGGGATGTTTTAAGACCCAGAGGAAAGAGAGCTGGTTTCAGCCTCTGCGGCAGCTGAGGAACATCTGCTTGCTCCTTGGAGCTGCACCTGGGAGCCAAGGCTCCCGCTGCATTTGCATGTTGGAGGCAACCAACAATCTAGCCACCCCAAAGGCAGTTTTTCCACAAGTCAAGAATTTTTATCTTTCTCTCGGGCTGGCGGCACCGATTCCAAAAGTCCTGTGTTTCTGACAACAACTGTCTCATGTGCAGTGGTCTGTGTCCTGTCTGGTTCTCCCCTACCCTTTGGTCATCTGTTAACCAGTCACCCCTGGATTTCTCCAGCCACTGAGTAGCAGAGGTCATGGGAGAGTCCCTTATTTGTTTGTTTATTTAATTTTAGAGTGGTCTTCAGAGCAGACCAGGGTGTTTAATTCAGGGTACAGTCATCAGGCCACATTAAAAATGCAGGCAGCAATGCAGGACATGGCTGGCTCATGTCAGCCAGACGTTTCACTGTAACCAGAGGAGGAAAACACGGATAGGGCCTGTGTTAATGAAAGTAGACGCCAAATTGCACGGCAGGCTCTGGCTCCTGTTTCTCCTGGTCTCTGCCATCCTCCCGTCAGAAGAAAGAAGCTCCTATGTAAGCTAGACGTTAAAGTGGGATTACTGCTTAC
This sequence comes from Hippopotamus amphibius kiboko, assembly GCF_030028045.1. Taxonomy (NCBI): domain Eukaryota; kingdom Metazoa; phylum Chordata; class Mammalia; order Artiodactyla; family Hippopotamidae; genus Hippopotamus; species Hippopotamus amphibius. The sequence continues at coordinate 25,021,230 of NC_080202.1, read as the reverse complement.
TGAGCCCTCCTGTGATCTAAAGATCAAGGTGCTTACCCCTTCAGAAGGAGAGCTTTCGTGCTGCCATTTGGGAGGATGGTAACTGTCATAGCACTTAGGATCTCCAGGAAAGCAAGACCAGTGAGCAGTGTGGCTTTGGTGGTTTATTCTCACCTTGGGGGTTCTTTGCTGTCTTCTGCAGGGTTGAGCCAAAGGGGCAAGCAGAGATGTTTGTGCTGATTTCCATGCCCTAGTGGACTTGAAAGCTGTGGGCAGCACAGATGGCTGAAATCAAGTGGGTCCAGGAAAGGCCAGTGTGAATTCATGCTATCTTCTTACCTGGGCTGGTGAAAAGAGTCTGAGTGGGGGCTGACCCGGGCTCTGTGGCTCTGTGTATTCTGCCTTCTCCTTCTCCTGCCATGCCATCTGCTAGCTGGACGGTTAAGTGACTCACTGTTCCCTTTTAGCTCTGTCAGTCCTGCAAGGTCATGATTGTTGTGCTTTGGGGCTGTTTTCCCACATGGGTGGGTGAAATGGATCTCTAACTATTGATTTGTCTTCTTGCATTTCAGTCGTTCCAAGGAAGTCAAGGACGAGCATACCTCTTTAATTCAGTGTGAGTGTCTCTGAATGGTATATCCATTGTTCGGTGCAAATTTTGAAGGGTGGGGAGAAACAACACTCAGTGATAATTAAACAGTGGAACCTGTCCTCTCTGCCCCCCGCCCCCCCCCCCCCCCCCCCACACACCCAGCCACCCACAAGTGGTAGCCAGTCATCCTTGGGGATTTTGGGAGGACATCATCTTTGGCTAAAAATAATATAGTCACTACCCCCAGTTAGCACAGAGGGCTGTAGTCTCCTGGGGAAGAAGCTGAAGTGCTTCTGAGAGCCTCAACAGAGAGGGCTCAACTAGACCTGAGATGTGTCTCTGCGGAAGAGGAGGGCGAACAGGAGACACCAGGATCTGCTGGAGGACTAAGGCTGGAGGAGCCTTCACAAAGTGGAGTTAGTGAAGAGCCTCCATCCTTTCTACAGATGCACAGTCTGCCACAGCTCTCAGCATTATTTACAGCTTTCTCTGGGAGAGCAAGCCTGATGAACTGTGAAAATGGAAACCTAGCATGTTCAGCCTGAAATAATAGGTGCTCTGTGAAGGAGTCTAGATATTTGATAGATGGGGCTCACCTATCTTTGTGATCAGGGCAGGACTGTGCCATCATGATTGACATCTTTGGCTGCAGTCAGTCCTCAGGAAGCTCTGAGGACCTGTGCTCATGGCTGTGGACTTCAGTGTGGTCGTCAGTTTGTCCCCTTAAATCACAAGGCTAAAAGCATTTGCTAGAAAAATTCCAAGGAAAGTCTCAACCATAAAGACTACTTTTAGTAGACTCTTTGAATCAGAACTTGCAGATCTGAAATGCATCTCAACGGAGATATTTCCACGTGGCTACCTTTTCCAAGGTTGTTACTGGTTTCAGTTAGAGATGATGCTCTTCTCAGTGTTGGCTTCTCTTCAGGCAGCTGTACTCAGTTAATTTTTTGCTGGAAGTTCAGCTCGAACAACTGATGATGAATGAGCATGTGCCTGACCCCCCGCTCCCTCTCTCTCTCTGTCCCTTGACACAGAGTTAACGTGGGCTGCGGGCCGGCAGAAGAGCGCGTGTTGCTAACAGGACTGCACGCCGTCGCAGACATTTACTGTGAAAACTGCAAAACCACTCTGGGCTGGAAATATGTAAGTACAAGAAGTCTGATTGGTGGAGAGAGGGCCGTGAAGGAACTAGCTGAGAGCCACACGCTAGAAGAGTGCTCTCTTCTGCTTGTCTCCCGTGGCCTTGTGGGATTTTCTTCGACCAGGATGGGAAACTGAGCTCAAAGAGCAGTGCCTGGCACACGTCTCTTTGCCACACTCATCGCCTTTTCACTGACATTCTACTCCTACTCCTTTCTTTTTTTTTTTTTGGCACACGGGCTTAGTTGCTCCGCGGCATGTGGGATCTTCCTGGAGCTGGGATTGAACCCGTGACCTCTGCATTGTCAGGTGGATTCCCAACCACTGCGCCACCTAGGAAGCCCTCCTACTCCTTTCTTCACCTGCTCCTGATACACACGCACACACCCCCTCTCGATTTAATTAATAATAATAATAATAGTAATAGTAATAATAACAATGGCATATAACATTTCCTGGCGGCTTACTGCATTCCAGACATACATTATACTCTTCGCAGACTCCTTAGAGGGGCGGTCATATTTTAATCGCTAGTTTACGGATGAGGAAACTGAGGCCTAGGGAGGTTAATAGTATATGCGGTGCTATCCATTACCTGGCCAAACGAGGATAGGAGTCCAGGGAGGGGTCTGATTGCGGAGCCCATGCTCTCTGATGCTCCAGTACGTGTCCCCAGAACATCTCTTAGGTCCCAGGCCCTGCACTCGGCATCATCAGTCATTGTGCTAATGTCCACTGTCAGGTATAGTCACGGCTGGACTCGCCCAACTGGACATTCATTCCTTCACTGCTTAACTCAGCAGATATTTTTAATGTCTGCTTGGTTCCTAGGAGAGTGGGCAGTCCCTTGCCTGGGTAGGAGGAGGTTTATGTGTTCAGTGAAAGTTATTATTATATTATTATTATTATTATTGGCAGATCTTTTCACAGTGCTTTTCTCTGCCCTCTCTGTCATTGTGGGGATATTGAAAAATGAGTCTCCCTGTTTGTGGGAGGGCAATTTATTCCACATAAAATGCCTCAAATCCCCTGTGCTGTCAGTTGCAGAGAGGGTCCATGTGGGGCTGGCTCATAGGACCTGCCATTAGCTAGCTTGGGAAGGAGCCCGAGGGAGTAGTCAGAAGCGCCTGCCCGCAGGTCTGCATCACTGTAGGTTTGTTACTGCAGCAAATGCACTGCTCTGTGGGACTTTGATTGTGGGGGAGCTTGTGCATATGTGGGGGCAGGGCGCATAGGGGAAATCTCTGTGCCTTCTGCTCCTTTTTGCGAGGAGCCTAAAACTGCTCTAAAAATATGAGTCTATGTGAAAAAAGATGTTGATCCAAAGAAGCCAGACATGAAAGTATGATTCCATTTAAATAAAGTTCAAAAATGTGCAGATCTTGGGGAGTTACCTGGTGGCCTGGTGCTTAGGATTCCGGGCTTTCACTGCCATGGCCTGGGTTCAGTCCCTGGTTGGGAAACTGAGATCCCACAAGCCCAGCAACATGGCAAAAAAAAAAAAAAAAAAAAGAAGTGCAGGTCTTAAAAACTGTTGCAGGTGGAGTCTGCAGTGCAGCAGCACGGTCTTTAGATTCCAGCTTTCTTGTCTTCCTTGAAATGTTCAGAATGAGAATGAAAAAACCGAGACGCTGGGTTTCATGATGCCAAGAAGGTTTAGCCACAGCTTCCTACGGGAGAAACTGGCATTGGCCTTTCTGCTCCCCCTGTATGGCCACTGGTCCCCTCTGAGTGATCTGGGGGCCACAGTTCTGGTTTTGATTATCCAGAAGTGTCCTGCTGCTTCTTCATTTCCCAACTTCTTGGTTATCTTTTTTTTTTTTTTTAATTAATTTATTATTTTTTTGGGGGGGTACACCAAGTATCCTTGGTTATCTTATTCTTCGAAGATGTGCTGGATCATTGAGACAGAAGATAAATCTGACTTGGCTGGGTTTGCTCCTTTGTTCAGGTAAAATGATTCAGTCCTTTGACAAAGCTGTATTAAGAGCTTTTGTATTGGATACAAAAGTGAATGAGAGGGCTTCCTAGGTGGCGCAGTGGTTGAGAATCCACCTGCCAATGCAGGGGACATGGGTTCAATCCCTGCTCCAGGAAGATCCCACATGCTGCGGAACAACTAAGCCCGTGCGCCACAACTATTGAGCCTGTGCTTTAGAGCCCGTGAGTCACAACTATTGACCCCCTATGCTGCAACTACTGAAGCCCACGTGCCTAGAGCCCGTGCTCTGCAGCAAGAGAAGCCACAGCAATGAGGAGCCCATGCACCACAACGAAGAGTAGCCCCCACTCACCGCAACTAAAAAGAAAGCCTGCGCACAACAAAGAAGATCCAACACAACCAATAAAATAAATTAAAAAAAAAAAAGTGAATGAGATGTTTATAATCATGCTACCAGGGGGGAAAGCCACAGGTGAAGTTAAAACAGCTGGACAGGACAACAGAGAAACATCCATCTCCCCAAACATTCATTGATCACCTCTCACCTGCCAGGCCCAGTGCTCCAACCTTTCATTCCATCATTCCTTCTGACCCTTATAACAACCCTGTGAAGTACTTGTAATTCTCCCGGTTTCGTAAATGGAAAGTTTATAATTTTGTAAATTGTGAAAGGAAGTCAGATGCTTAAATGATGCTTCTGATGCTAGGAAGCGGTAGATGTGGGGTCTGGTCTGGGATGTCTGTTTCAATTGCAGATCTAGTGCTCTGCCTGCTGGAGTCCAGTTGTGACATTTTGCAAGTACCCTGTGGCTTGAGGAAGGGTTGACTTTTTTCTTTCTGTCACACATGACTTTCCTAATTTTGTTTTTTCCTCCCCTCTATCCTGAACACACTACTATGGAACAATAGGTCTTATTCCCAAACCACATTCCTCTGTTGTGTACACATCACACACACACACACACACACACACACACACACACACAGAGCTGGAGAATAATGAGGTGTCAGGGAAATTCCTGCTGAGCCCACAGCTCTGGTCCGTGTGTGGTGCATTTGCCCTTTCGGTGCCCCGCCCCTCTCCGTTATGTGGAATGATTCCTCTCTCAATGAGAGGTCTGAACTCTTTCTCTGAAACCCAGAGCCCCTATACTCTAGAACAGAAGATGCAGTTCATATAGATGCTGCCCAGAACCTACTGACAGCGAGATTTATTGAGCTCCTTGCTAATTCAGGGCCTCGGGAGGGAGCTGACGTTCACTGCTCTGCTCATCGAGCTTTGCCACCTGATGACCCTGAAGCCCAGTGTTTTTCAGATGACACAGCAAGATGGTTTTTTGTATCTGTGTCTGCAAATAGAATACCACCTTGATCTTACACCTACGCAGGGACTTAATTCTGTGGGCTTATTAGCTGGGAGAGCCTGCAGTGCTGTAAGTTTTGGCTGGTAACCTCTCAGCTGGTTTGTATTGGCTTTGCCCTCTGGAGGCCTGGCAGCTGGGTGGGGCTCAAGGCCTGCCAGGTCCTTCAACCTGGAGTTCATACAGCTCCTTTCTCCCTGGAGAAAGGCAGTGACGGAAAAACAAACTCGACACATCTGACGTGGAAATAGCAAGATAGGAAACAGAAGAGAGACCTGTTTGGCCTCACAGTATATTTTGTTTCTATACCTGAATGTCTTTTCTCTAAGCCTAACAAGCACAGTTTAAAATAATGACACAGTGGAAATTCCCTGGCGGTCCAGTGGTTAGGAATCCAGGCTTTCGCTGCCGAGGGCCTGGGTTTAATCCCTGGTTGACATCAGAAACCAAGTGCCCCTAAGATTATATATATATATATATATATATATATATATATATATATATATATATATAAAATATTTATTATGTAAATATAATTATATTTATATATGTATATAATATATACACATAAGGGTCTGTCAGTGAACAAGACATGAAATTTATCTTGTGGTAGTGGGAGACAGACAAAACACAAAATAGACATGCCAGTTATACTTCATGTTGGAATGTGATAAGTGCTGTGGAGAAAAATAAAGCAGGAAAAGAGGGGGGCGGGGAGGGATTGCTGCAGGGGAAGTTGTGTCTTTCAGTAAAGACCTTACTACTGAGATGGTGACATTTGGCCAAAGACTTGAATGAGCAAAGATCCTGAAGAAACTCTGTAGCAAATACTGAGAAAATATTTAGAATATTTAAATTTAGGATCTTGAAAAACACTTAAATTCTATTGTAAATATTGAGAAAGTCCTGGTGACGCCTCAGGGCTGCAGTTAAGCCAAGGGGACATAGTGTGTTTGAGTGGTGGGAATTCTCAGTGAGTTCAGGTGACACTGGAGCCAGACTTCAGTGGTCCTGGTACCTGTCATCGGCCCCGCCTTGGCACCTGTGCTGCAGAAGTCACCTGCTTTTCTTCGGTCATTCAGTGTCTTTTCTCTTCCTTTGTGTTTCCTAGGAACATGCCTTTGAAAGCAGCCAGAAATATAAAGAAGGCAAATACATCATTGAGCTAGCACACATGATCAAGGACAATGGCTGGGACTGATCGGAGAGCATCTACCCAACCCAGTGTCCACGTGAATGCCATCCAACCGAACATTCTACCCAAGCGTGAGAGAGTGACTGAACACTTGGTTCCATCCATTTAGGGGCCTTGCCATCTGGGGCATTCTCCCACCCTGACACCATCTTTCTGGTGACCGGCCTCTAAATCGCTGTCTCTCTGTCTCTTTGCTTTGTATCTGTTTGTGAGTTGATCCTGGCTTCTCTCTCTGTTCTAGTGTTGGCTGAAAACAAAACAACAAAAGGAACAGATGCCTGCCCGCATGGCGGCAGCCCACTTTGACAAAGGCCCCAGGGCCCTCGAAGAGCTGCCTGATGGCCTCTTGTCAGGAGAGCAGTGGCACAGCACAGGGGTGTGAGGAAGAGGGGAACCACGAGGGTCCCGGGTGGGTAGGGGATGGGAGGGTAGAGGGTCCTGGAGACCTGGGAACTTAGGCTTGAAATAATCGACTTGTCTAAAAGGACAAAGAGAAAAAAAAATACCTCATGACTGCATTCTCTCTGATCAAAAGCTTCTGTTCCTGACACCAAATGTGCCAGGTTAGCAAATGAGCACAAGAAGTGGCCCTAATTCTAGCTGGCGGGGCAGGGGCCTCTCTGGTTCCCCTGGGCCGAGCTGGGGAGTGTCCTGGCAGCAGTGAGTGACTCGGGAAAAGCCCGGATGGCTTTCATGACTCTGATGCCTCACTGCTCCTCTGGGTAATCTTCTTTGCCTCTGCGGCCACTGTAGGTGACAGAAGAGGGGACTGCCATTTGCAATGGGTGCAAGATCCAAACATCCCAAAGGCTTTGACCAGTAACCATGTAAAATCAGTGATTGAGGATGACAGGGAACAAAGCGGGGGTGCAGTTTGGGAGCTCCTGCAGAAATGGCTCTGATACTGGGCCAGAGAAAATAAAAAATAGAACCAGTTAGCAATTCTGACTGACCTTTTTTCCTGAACCTTAATAAAAGAAGAGCATTGTGGCAAGGAAGAGGGGTAGGGTGGGGCTGTGCCGGGAATAGTTTAGGTTTGAACCATTACAGGTTAAGTGCATCTTTCTTCTTTGGTATGCAGTGGCTTCACTGAGATCAGCAGTTCTTTGTACATAGAGTTCTGGGTGTTTTTCTCCAGTTCTATCATTGTAGGTTGTGGAAAACAGAGTCCCAAGGCTTTGAGCTTAGTGATAACCTGGCCAGTAGATTCCTCATGGCCCTAGCTGAATGGTTTGTGTGGAGAGAAATCTGTCAGTGTTATCCAGCAGTGGGAAGGTCTTAGATTCGATGCCAAATGGCAAGTTATAAACTCCAGTATTACACCCTACTCCCCACCTCGCCATCCAAAGTTCATTATAGTAGGGAAGTGGAGAACAAACCCCTGTAAGGCTCTTGAAAGAGAGAGGAGTTTGTTACATTTAATCAACACTGTGAAGTTGTTCTACAGCAATTTAGCCAGTACACGGTGCATGACCGAAACTCATTTCACTGAGTTAATTTCATTGCTTAGACTGAAAATATTACTGCTAAGATATGTGTAGGTTATGTTAGGTAATTCTCAGCATCTCATTCTCCAAGTAAGCTGATCCCATAGGAAAATTCCCCTTAAAAGTCACAAAAGAGTGAGTTCACGGAGACGAGAACCTATAAAATTCTTAACTAAGATGAAAGCAGCCAACCCAGGACATTTTCAGAATTGAGCCAGATTCCCAGAGGGGGCGAGTCTGTTGTGGAAATGCCTTTTGGAGTCTCTGGGTGCTGACTGTGGAAAGAGGGGCTGAGATGGGTGTGGTCCTGCCCTGGCAGGGCTGGGCACAGGACGGGGAAGCAGGGTAGCCCCACGTTTAGCAGCAGACAGCCTCTGTAAGACAAAGAGGATTCTGAAAAATCGTATTTTGTTCCCAAAGGCTTCTTGCCCACATCTTTCGGTGCTTTGGTAGCCCTGGGAGATGGAGTTGTTCTCTCCACGTTACTAAAAAGCAGACTGAGGTTCAGAAGAAGTCTTTCATTTCCAGTCCCAGAGAAACAGTTCATCTGGCTCCCAGACCCAAACATCTCAATTAAAAAAAAATTTTTTTTTTTCAACTTTCACATTCCTTCGCTGGCTTGCCAGCACAGAAATCATAGATTCCCCTCCCCGTCCCTGCTGAAGGTAGTGGCCCTCATTTCTGTGTTTTGATTAGCCCCTTGACTCAGGGAGTGCCCTGGCTGTTGATAATCCTTTCCATAAAAAGAAAATGGGGGCGGGGGGGGGGCACGAGACATGTTCGTAGGTGTGTAAAACCAGAGCGTGGTGACTTACAGACTGGACGTGAGGTGCCCTAGAATTTTCAAGGGGCAGCGGAGACGGATGTGTCACTGCTCGTCTGTGGCGTTGGGGCCTCCGATGCTTGCGTGGATCAGAGCAGGCTCCAGCGAGACCCGGGTCATGGTATTTTCTTTTTTTTTTCAATTACTATCCATCGAGCAGCCAGTGGGCACGTGGCACCACGCTTGGTACGAGAGATCTGGGCAGAATATTGGTCTTGCCAAAACAACCGGAGGAAAACACCCAACTCATTAGGCTTTCCCTTTGCATCAACCAAAAGTGCTTCTTACAACTTTAGCTCCATTCACGGCTTGTCTATCTACCGTCTCGCAGTCTTGGAGAGACCCGCAGCTGAGCGACGGAGGTACATCAACTCAAGGCCTCAGTCAGTTCCTTTTTTTTAATTTCCTCACCAAATTATTGACTCAGAGCATAACCAAAGACCTCATCCATTCACCCCTGATAGGTTTGGGGAATTGGAGTTCAATGGGAAAGCTTAGGTCGGGGGCAGGAAACAGGGAAGGAGAGAAGAAGTGGGGGAGAAAAAGGAAAAGGCATGAAGTTTTATACCTTGGCCAGCAGCTGCCTTCATTTTCAGCTGAAGTCCAGCTGGCAGACTCTAGTTCCATCTCTCCTGTGCTCCCCTAGGTCATATGGCCTCGGCGGCCCTGGGTTGTACCCAGCCTGCCGGGATATTCGTCTCAGGCTGCTGGTGGCTTGACGTGACATACATCCAATACAGCTGAGCTTGACGTGCGCAGATCGTCAGCTGGGCCTGCCTGAGTGCTCCCCCACCCCCTGCCACCCTCCAGACAGCAAGATTGTGGAGATAGGATAGAGTGAATCTTTACTGGTGGGTCAGTGTGTAAAAGAGAGGTGTCCCCTTTATAAAAAGATTTTCAAGTGGATATCTAAGAAACAATCGCTTGTGAAATATACTTTTGTAAATAATATTTAATTTTTTAAATAATATATTTGGTGCTGTTTTCTCAGATTCCCTGAGAGCACTTTTTATTTTCATTTTTAAATTCTATGGTTTCCTCTGCATTTCTTGAAGTATATCTTAAGGGAAACAGTGATCACCAATATACTCTTAAAAAAGAAAAAAGAAAAGATTTCCATCAGTTTAGTCTGGACGGAGGCAATAAAGCAATGCCTCTGAGCATTTTTTCCCAATGGAACAGACTCTGCAGTACATTAGCAAGTTGAGAATTGAAATATTTTCTTGCACCACTATTGGCTAGAAAAGAAAATAAATAAAATCAAATAAATTTAGTAACAACTTAGAGTGATTCCTCTTGTTGGAAGAATTTCTAACAGATTGGAGTCTTGGAGTCCTGTTTTTAAGTGTGTGTGTGTGTGTGTGTGTGTGTGTGTGTGTAAAGTACTTTGCATTGTGCCTCCTGTGTTCATTTTTATTGGGGACACTATATACCTACAGTTTACACCTGGGCACATAAGATTTTTCTTCTCTTTCTCTCTGATGGTTCTGTCTCTGAGTGGACCAACAACACAATCCTTGAGGATTTTGTTTTCCTGAGCGTGGAGCTGTGGCCTTTGTCTTCTTTGTGTGCTCAGCTTTTACAGACTGTAATGGAAATCTGTTATTTGTGAAGATCAAGCCAGTCAAAGCTGTGTTTCTCACTGAGATGTGAGTATATTCATCGTGGACCCAGGGCTCCAGATGTTGTGGAAGCCACATCATGTTAAATGTTAAACTGGTTTAGGTTGAAAGAACGTCAATAAAATAATACACATACCTTGTAGGTAAACAACTTTTTTTTTTTTTTTTCTTTTAAGGTCAGATTGCCTCAGGTTCAGGAAGAGGCTGGGAAATCAAATCTTGAACACAATCAACTCACATATTTTTAAAAAAAGAGTCTGCTCAAACGAGAAACCATGCTAGTGGTCTAAGTCAAGGAAAGAGATATTTAATATTTAAAAATAAAATATTTTCATGAAATGGGCCAGCAGTGAAAGGTAAAGCCAAGAAAAAACAAGCTGTTCTTACCAAATTCTATCTGCCCGTATGTTTTTGTAGAACATTTTGGTGAAAGTGAGAGTCAGTTCCCTTTTCCAACATGCAGAGACTATCTTTCAATACAGACTCTGTCTATTTATGCTTGTGTTTACAAATTGTTTGTTGGGTTTGGGTTTTGTTTTTCTTTTATCTTTTTTTTTCTTTTTTTTTTTTAGTGGCATTTTCAGGTCACTTTGCTTCAATAACAAAGATCATTATTTTCAAGTAATTTGTCTTCACCTTTTCCTGTATTTGTACATAGTAATTCAGTATTAGAGAAAAGTGCATTGTTTCTGTCATATTTCCAATCTGTGTTGGTGCTCATTTGAGAAAATAAAGTTTTCAAATATTAATTCTTTGGAGGGCTCATCTGTCTTAATTGACCCAGCATGTTTTATCTTGACATTTAATATTTAAAGTAACTGAAAGACCTATAGGTGGTCATCTGTCTAACCCCATTCACAGATCTGTCCACTGAGGCCTAGAGGGGTTATTTTTCCTAAGGACACTTGGCTGATTAATGAATACAAATCAGGTCTCCTGCTAACCTACAGATACTTCTCCTGGCTTTGGAGATCAGAAATATAGAAATGTATCATTCCTGTCTACTAAGCCCCATATTCTTAGGCTCTGCAAAGCTTTTCTGTTTATACCAATTTTCTTTAGAGATAGAGGTGAAGGGGGAAAAAAAGAAGTAAAACGACAAAATAATGTCAAAAAGAGGCAGCATTATCTCTGAATGGTTGGCTAACAAAGGAAAATATTCAGTTACAATATATGGAAAATCAAGTCTTCTCACTCATTGGACAAATATTAAACATCTATTAGGTTCTAGGCACTGAGTAAGGCAATTCGACCATCCTAATAAAGCAGCTGTTATCGTCCCCAAGTACCTTTCCTCTAGTCTTGTCCATATGCACACACAGCCTTGCATAGCCAGGCATTGTAAGTACAGTTTTAACAAGGCAAACTTATTTGCCTAGACATCATTGATTTATACTACATTTTAAAGCACTTTTTCAAAAGCTTGCATCCATAACTTATGGCGTTCCCACCTTGTGCAGGCAACCTAAATAGCAAAGAGGATATTAAAGCCACACAAGTGTATGTGTTTGTGTGTTTTCACGTTGGTGATAATATTGTAAAAGCCTATTCCCTATAAAATAGGAAATCCCTTCTCTACTTCCCTAGACATTTTACTTACCCATTCTGGGCCCAGCTACAGTTGACTTTTATTTGTCCTTGAGTGCATTATCTTCTTCCTGTGACCTGTTTTGCTTCAGTGGCTATGCCTGTTATCGTTTCATTCTTGTTTGCCTTTGGCAGGCAGGGAGGAGAGAAAAGATAACATGTGCAGGAGACAACCAGTCTCAAACCAGCAGTCCTTGGGTCCTCCTCACCCTTCCAAGCGCTCATAGCCCACAGCAGCTGTCCAGGCAATCAGGCTGGAGGAAAGGGAGGGGTGAGTAAAGATGTTCATGGGGTGCCTGGTTTGCGTGAGACTCTGCGTTGGGTGCTTTGCTTACATGACCTCATGTAGGATCTTCACAGTGAGGTAGTTCCTCATATCATCCTAGGAGTCCTTTCCGCCCTGTGGGAAAGCAGTGACAAAATGCCCATCATCCTCATTTTGTAGATGATGAAATTGAGGTTTGCTAGTGACAGGGTCAGGAATCATAGCTCATCTGACTTCACAGCCCTGTGTTCTTTCCCTGCACCATGTCACCATGTTCCAAATTTCAGCCTCTTTCTTCTGTCTCCAGCCATTTTTATTTTTTATTTTTTTGGCCATGCCGTGTAGCATGTGGGATGTTAGTTCCCATACCAGGGATCGAACCCATGTCCCCTGCAGTGGAAGTGTGGAGTCGTAACCACTGGACCGCCAGGGAATTCCTCTCTAGGCTTAATTCCAGTGTGGCTTCACAGGACACTTTCCCAGTCTGCACACCATGACTGCTTAATAAATAAAGGTTCAGGGAGTGCAAATTAGAAAATTAATGTAGGACTTCCTAGGTGGCGCAGTGGTAAAGAATCCGCCTGCCAGTGCAGGGGACACGGGCTCGAGCCCTGCCCTGGGAAGATTCCACATGCCATGGAGCAACTAAGCCCATGCGCCACACCTATTGAACCTGTGCTCTAGAGCCCGTGAGCCACAACTACTGAGCCCATGTGCTGCAACTACAGAAGCCCACGTGCCTAGGGCCCGTGCTCCACAACAAGAGAAGCCACTACAATGAGGAGCCTGTGCACCACAATGAAGAGTAGCCCCTGCTCGCAGCAACTAAAGAAAGCCCGTGTGCAGCAACGAAGACCCAAGGCAGCCAATAAATAAATTAAATAAATAAATAAATAAATAAATTTTTAAAAAAGAAAATTAATGTAAACAAAGCCACAAAGGTCAATGTTACCTAGAAAGTATTGTGTATTCCATAGCTGAATATAAGCAGGGCTTTGTTATTTTTTAATACTCGGTAATGGATTACATATGTAATCCTTGGCCCCTTGATTAATAAATGCTTTGTGAACAATGAATTATTGTGGAGAATTAACAGTTTAAAAAAAAAAATCTCTTTAACATGGTAGTTTTCCTAAGAGAAGAATGGAGAAGAGGTTAGCATTAAATGTTACATAAAGTAGGTGGTTACACCATGAGCAATCATTTCACTAATTTGCATTTATTTATTCAGCAAGCACTTTGGGGTCATCTATTATGTACCTAGTCTAGTCAGGAAACTAACCCCAGGGAGCAGAAAAGCAGGGGTACTAATTGTGCTGAGTGAGAACAAAGGATTATGCATGGATTTCCCTACTGTTGGCCAAATATCTAGCCACATGGACCACGACCCTCAGGCAGCTGTTTCCTGCAGAAGCAATTGCTCATAAATCCTTTAACCTGAACCCAATAAGTGGCTCGTGTCCTAGAGCAGGGCACAGGGCAAGCACTGGAATTAGAGCACCTGGTTTCAAATACTGGTTTCCTTTAATAAAAAGGTAATCTATGGAAAGGGCTAGCCCAGTGTCTGCGAAGAGTCAATGATGATAAAGTGACTTATCATTATGAAGTGCTAAATTCTGTTTTGAATTAGGAGTGGGAGAAAGAGGACTATTGTGTATTTTGCTCTTTATTTATATTTTTTGTTTAATTTTGCAACAATCCCACGAAGCATCCCCATTTAACAGAGGGAGAAACTGAGGTTCAGAGAGCATAAATAACATAGCATATGGAAGAGCTGGGATTTTTTTTTTAACTCTTGTTCTGATTCTGAAGCCCACACCATATCTGGTGGCCTCAGCCTGCCATTCAGGAAAAAGGAATAACTACCAAATAGGAAACTTTCTGGCAGATCTGACTAAGCACACACCCAAAATGTCATGGCTATTTTGTTCTCTCATATTTTATTCTTTTTTCATGAAATGGAAACCCTGGCTTTTCCACTGGAAGCCAGGAGCTTAGAACTGAGGAAGAATTGTATTATACCTTTATTTTACAGGATTTCACGGCTGTTGATGGCAACACAATGATTTTTTTATTTCTTTTGAGGGGAAAAAAAAGTGTTACTTTCAGTTTAAATCAGTGTTCAGACTGATTTAAAAGATAGAAACCCAAAAATTTACCCATGCGGAAGTGACTAGAGTATCCTAACACATGACATTTCTGTGTTAGAAGATCCTTCTAATGCCCTAGTGATGTGGGATCATTTTAATGAGAAAATAGCTAGAGACACCCAATTTTTCAAGGCATGAGCAAATTATTTGAAAACTATGACAGAACTGTTGAGTTATATTTATTTTGAATTGAAATCATGTGCATGATTTATCCCAAGCTCAGATATTAGCAAGGTCAAATACAAAGAAGGTTGCTTTGGAGTTGGACAGATGGGGATTTGAAGCCTGTCGGCATGCTTATACATTGATCACTTTTTTTTTTAATATTCATTTTTAACTTTTTTTTTCTTATTTATTTATTTATTGGGTCTTCGTTGCTGCACGTGGAGTTTCTCTAGCAGCAGAGAGCAGGGGCTACTCTTCATTGTGGTCCACGGGCTCCTCATTGCAGTGGCTTCTCTTGTTGCAGAGCACGGGCTCTAGGCACGTGGGCTTCGATAGTTGTGGTGCACAGGCTTAATAATTGTGGCGCACGGGCTTAATTGCTCCACGGCATGTGGGAATCTTCCTGCAGCAGGGTTCAAACCCGTGTCCCCTGCATTGGCAGGCGGATTCTTAACCACTGCGCCACCTAGGAAGTCCTACCTTGATCACTTTGAGGAAGCCACTGCAATTCTCAGGACTAGTGTCCATCATTTGTAAATTGAAGCTGCCAGCAACCATGCATAAATTATTGTGAGGATCAAATAAGAGCCATAAAGTGCTCAGCACATTGCCCAGACCAGACAGGCCTTAGCATGTGTCACTTGTCCTTTTTTATTTGCTGAGTGACTGGAACTCACTATAATGGGCACGGCTAGCACATAGGATATTTAGGATCCAACAGTCATCCCTCTACCTGCCTCTACAAAGGAGGCTGACAGGGAGGTTAAGGGACCAACATCTGGTCACGGGCCTGGTAAGTAGCAGAACTGGAACTGGAACCCAGAGCACCATGGCAATCAGGCGAGTGGTCCCTGCACCATGCTGCTTGCTTTTACTTCGAGAGGAGAGTATGTACTTCTATGGGGAAGGAAAAAAAAAAAAAAAAGAAGAAGGGTGTCAGCTAGAAACACATCCTTGTATTTCCAGATCCTGCTTGAAATGTAGCCACGTTTGGGTCCTCTTCAGTAAAGCAGACGGCTCCTTATCCTCACACCCTGGACTGATGTGCAGGCAGGCAACTTGTGAGAGAAGAAGCAGAATGTTGTCAGAGGAGATCACCTCCCCAGCCTCCCCAGGACTGCTTGCCTCCAATGCTGAGCCACGTCTCCAGAGTGCAGCCACGCAAGCACAGCAACCAAGCAGTTGAATCAGGGATGCTTTCTTTACGGCTTTAATAATGGAGTCTCTTGGGAAAACTTTGGTTTCGCATTCCCAGAAGCAAAAATTCATCTACAGAATGTTCTTGAAATTTATTACTATTTATGCTTTTTGTTTTTTTTTCCTACCACAGTCTTTGAGCCACCTTCATAGAGTTTAAAACATCCTTTCCCAAAAGAAGAAGAATTTGAGCTGAAGTTCATTTGGCTGGGGTGTCCTGTACCAAGCCAGCGCAGTGTCGGAGATTAATATAGGTTCATAATACTGCTGATGACACACTCCTACATTGAACATGGTGTTTATTCCCAAAACTGCCACGAGTCTAACAGGGGCTTGTTTTAGCTTTGTCCAGTTCCCAGACCCTTATTTCCACACCCACTGGAAGAGCAGCACTCAGGCTTGAAGTTGTTTCCATAGTGATGAGACAGACCCAGGGCTCAAGTTTCATTTTGTGTTTATATCTCAAAAATATTATAAAGAAATAGTACCAGCAAGCATGTCAGTCACATGGGGGAGGAGGGTTGAGGAAAGGGAGAGCCACTGACTTTTCTGGGGCCCTGGCTATAGGAGGCAGCTCTGGGAGTTTCTGTTTAACCAGGGGGGCATTGGGTAGCCATCTTGCAAAGAAAGGGTCAGAGTTACCACTGAGATAACTGGTTTGGACCTGTTGTGTCAGATTTCATCTTGCCTTGGGTAGCGCTAGATTCAGCCTGAGGGACACTTACCTGAAAAAGCAGATAAGGCAGGAAGAATAGGAGAATGCCTGTAGAGATATTTTCTACCTGTGGGCATGAGACTATTAGAGCTTGGGGATTAGAAAGCAGGCTCCCAGGGTCTAGTTAGCTGTGTGACCTCAGATAGGTTGGTTACCCTTTGAGGCTCAGTTGACTCATCTATAAAAGAGGGTTGTAAGGACTAAGTGAGATGATGTACATCAAGTGCCTGTCACCTGAGGGCTAAAGAAAGTTGGTTATTATTGCTTAAATAGTAGAAAAAAAGACAAAGCATGGATGTGTGCTATTCAAAGTGGAAAAATGCATGTGCACCAATGCTCAGATGACAAGGATTATGAGTAGGCTGGTTTATAATTATCTTTTTTCTTTGCATACACTTTCTGAACATGTTTTATTTTATATTTATTTCTGTGTATTTGGCAATTATCAAATATCCCCAAGGATGATGTTACACTTTTTTTTTTTTATAAATTTATTTTATTTATTTATTGGCTGCGTTGGGTCTTCATTATTGCACATGGGCTTTCTCTAGTTGCTGAGAGCTGGGGCTACTCTTCATTGTGGTGCACAGGTTCCTCATTGCAGTGGCTTCTTTTGCTGTGGAGCATGGGGTCTAGAGTGCAGGCTCAATAGTTGTGGCACACAGGCTTAGTTGCTCCGTGGCATGTGGTATCTTCCCAGAGAAGGGCTTGAACCCGTGTCCCCTGCATTGGCAGGTGGGTCCTTAACCACTACACCACCTAGGAAGTCCCTACACTTTCTTTCAACAAATGTTTTTGAGCCAGGCATCGTGTGGGATAACTAGACTAGGTCCCTGCCCTCGGGGAGTTTTCTCAATCTCTTCAGGGAGTGCCTGTGTAACAAGGGGGAGAGGGGGTTGCCCAGTGAAGAAAAGGTCAGAGTTACCACAGAAATTCCTTGTTTGGACTAGAAAGTATAGTTCTAGAAAGGCTTCCCAGGGGCCCCTTGCTGCTTGCCTGTCTCCCACTGAGTCCTGGTAGCCCTTGACTCAGACCTCTTCTGTAGTCCTTACCAGGTTTATTGTCTATCTCCTTCCCTAGGACTCCCTCCTGGGCAGAAACCCAGACACTTTATAGCTGACCACCAAATGTTTGATGAACAAATAATCGTAGGGAGTTCCCTGGTGGCCTAGTGGTTAGGATTCTGGGCTTTCACTGCCATGGCCTGGATTCAATACTTGTTCTGGGAACTGAGATCTCACAAGCCACGTGGCAAAAAAATAAAACATTAAAAAATTAAAATATAAAAAAAATTTTAAAATTGTGTGGCTGTAAGGGATGGTCAGCCAACAAAAGAATTATTCCTTTCAACCCCAACCCAGAAGGAAACCTGATATTAATTGAATGTATATGGAGGAAAGGAAAGATTGCTTTAGCTTTTACCTTCATTCCAATGGCAACAATAAGGTAAATGAGAGGAGTTTATTTATTTTTTACTTATTTATTTTTGGCCGTGCTGTGTGGCTTGCGGGATCTTAGTTCCCAGACCAGGGACTGCACCCAGGCTCTCGTCAGTGAGAGCATGAGGTCCTAACCACTGGACCGCCAGGGAATTCCCAAGAGACGTTTAGAAGAAGACAGAAGAGGTAACCAAAGTGGGTATGTTTTACATCTCCTGGTGGGAGTGAAAGTTCTCAAATGGTTTCACTCAGTCTAACCAAGTACTAGTGGTGGGGAGCATGGGGTGGCTGGCAGTCACTCATGTAGTAGCAAGGAGGAAGATTTCTCCACCTGGCGTAAACTGGACAGAGAGCTGGGCAAAGTCTTGGGGGAAACAAACATGAGTCATTTCAGCTGGCTGGTCAGAGGGTGACAAGCTATCTGCTGCCCAAGGAAAGTCATCGCCAGTATGGCCGGGATGCAGATAAGCTGTGGTTGCCCATCACGCAGTCATAGGCTGGGAAGCTGGTGAACATGGACTCTAATGCTTCTTGCGGGTCCCGTTAGGTTCAGCCTCTACATCTCCAGGCCCCGCTAATCATTTCCTCTTCCTCTCTCTTCCCTAATCTCTTAGGGTCTAGGGAATCCCTTTCAAGTGAAGGATAGAAGTGGGGAAGTCTTTCTTTCATTTATGGTGCTGTCTCCCATATACATTGTTCTGGCCTAAGGTCCTTTTATCTTACCCTTGATGACCTAGGATTTTGAAACTCGAAACTCAAAAGATAAAGAAATACAAATATCTTTTCAAATCAGATGTAATTTACAAATAGCAAAAATTTACTTTGTTAGGTATACAGTTCTAAGAGTTTTGACAAATCTGTACAGTCATGTAACTAATCGTCACCACAATCAAGATACAGAATATTTCCATCACCTCAAAAAGTTCCTTCATGTGCATTTTATCATGAACCCACGTCTCCCATCCCCAGCCCCTGACAGCCACCAATCTGTTTTCTGTTCCTGTAGTTTAGCCTTTTCCAGAACGCCATGTAATAAGTAGCCTTCTGAATCTGGCTTCTTTCCTAATGCTTTAACATAATGTTTCAGAGGTTCTGCTACACTGTTGCATGGATCTGTAAGTCATCGCTTTTTATTGCTTAATAGTATTTCATTGTATGGATATACCATGGTATGTTCACCAGTTGATGAACATTTCTGTTTTTTCCAGTTTCTGGCTATTATGGAAAAGCTGCTATAAACATTTGTGGACAGGTTTTGGTATGTGTTTTGTATATATTTTCACTTTTCTCGGGTACATGCTCAGATGTGAGATTGCTAGGTCACATGGCAAGTGGATGTTTAAATTTAGAAGAAACTATCAAACTTTTTCCAAAGGGGCTGTGTCATTTTGCATTCTCGCCAGCAGTGCTTGAGTTCTGGCCGCTGCACATCCGTGGCAGCACTCAGAATTGTCTGTCTGTTTATTTGTTTATTTTTCAATTTAGTCATTCTGATAGATGTGGATACTCGTTTTTTTTTCTTTCTGATTTCTACTGACACATTTCTCCTTTTGCGTACATGTGCTGAAAATCCTATCTGACCAAATAAAGCCAAGAGGAAATTTAAGAATAACTTTATATAATAAGCAAAAATATATTTTGCTTCATAAGAAAACACAAAGATAAGAATGAAAAAATGAAGAAGTGAGGAGCAGGTGTTGGGAAGAGGGATCCCGGTATGGGGTCTCATAACCTTTCCAGTATGGTTCCTTTTTGTCACCCATATAAGTAGGACACATACCTTTGGCCAAATTTGCTGATTAATCCATTTGGAAAAATTCACTTCTGCTCTCAGCATAGATTATAAAAACCAACCACTTTGCATTAGCTCGTTTTCCAACTTCGTCTCCTTTAAACCAGAAATGCCAGCTCTCACAGATAGATGGATGGGACAATAGCATTGCTAAAATAGCCACATGTAAAATGATTATAAAAGATTGCACATTCAAAAGAAGACCTCACCCTTGACCCAAAATTATGTTATTTTTTAGTTCTTTAGAAAGTGATTTGACATGAAGAGTCTTTGAATTCTTCTGAGGACTCATCTTGTTCTTTTCTTTGTCACTCCTCGTTCACTTCATTGGCACACACATTTGCAGGATAATCTTGCAATTTATATCCCCGTCGTTTAGTTCCAGGCTCCACTGAAACTATTATGGCCTCTAAAAGAGGCTGCTTGAATCGAGATTCAGAAAACTCAGGTCTGAAATAGAGGCTACAACCCCTTCCTTATACATGAGAATTGAAAGGAAGGCATTTCTTCCAGCTGTATTTGGGACATACACCGGAGGCTTTGTTTACCCAGGGTTGCTTTGTACACCTCTGTGCAGCCAACAAAAGGAACAAAACACCCTGACGGTCTATGGCCCACTTCCTTTCCTCCAAGGAGAAATTGCTGCCTATATACAAAGCAGCTTACACCAATCACCTCTTTTCTACCAAATGCAAGGGAGAGCAAGGTGGCAGAAGGGTGAGAATTTTGAAGAATTCAGGTTCTTCAAAACCTGCTGACTGGTTGGCAAGGCTTACTTTTGGTTTCTAGGTAATAAATCATGCCTTCAATCAGAAAGCTAATATATACGCTAATATGTATAAAATAGATAACTAATAAAAAATTTTTTATTTTAGAAAAAAAAAAAAAAAAGCAGAAGGCTAGTCCTAGCTTCAGCCATCATCTGCACCCATACTCCCCAAGGCCCTGTATCCAGGGTGACCCAATACTCTGGCAAGTGGAGAGAGTGCTGAAATTGAGTGTTCATGTTTGAGAACCAGACTCTAGGCACTTGGCTCAAAAAGTGATAGTGGGGCTTCCCTGGTGGCACAGTGGTTAAGAATCCGCCTGCCAATGCAGGGGACACAGGTTCAATCCCTGGTCCAGGAAGATCCCACATGCTGTGGAGCAGCTAAGCCCATGTGTCACAACTACTAAGCCCATGTTCCAGAACTACTGAAGCTCACGTGCCTATTGTGCTCAACAAGAGAAGCCACTGCAATGAGAAACCTACACACCACAAGGAAGAGTAGCCCATGCTAGCTGCAACTAGAGAAAGCCCATGCAGCAAAAAAGACCCAATGCAGCCAATAAATGAATAAATAAATTTATATTAAAAAAGTGATGGTGGGACTTCCCAGGTGGTGCAGTGGTTAAGAATCCACTTGCCAATGCAGTGGACACGGGTTCTAGCTCTGGTCTGGGAAGATCCCACATGCTGCAGAGCAACTAAGCCCGTGCACCACAACTACTGAGCCTATGCTCTAGAGCCCGCAAGCCACAACTACTGAGCCCATGTGCCACAACTACTGAAGCTCATGCACCTAGAGCCCTTGCTCTCAGCAAGAAAAGCTACCACCCTGCGAAGCCTGTGCACCGCAATGAAGAGTAGCCCCTGCCCGCCACAACTAGAGAACACCCTTGTGCACAGCCAAAAATAAATAAATAGATAAATATTTTTTAAAAAAGGAAAAAGAAACTAAGGAAAAAAAGTGATGGTGATTGCTGGGTCATATGGTAGTTCTATTTTTGGTTTTTTTAAGGAACTTCCATACTGTTCTCCACAGTGGCTGTATCAATTTACATTTCCACCAATGGTGCAAGAGGGTTCCCTTTTCTCTGCACCCTCTCCAGCACTTATTGTTTGTAGATTTTTTGATGATGGCCATTCTGACGGGTGTGAGGTGATACCTCATTGTAGTTTTGATTTGCATTTCTCTAATAATTAGTGATGTTGAGCATCTTTTCATGTGCCTCTTGGCCATCTGTATGTCTTCTTTGGTGAAACATCTATTTAGGTCTTCTGCCCATTTTTTGATTAGGTTGTTTGTTTTTTTGATATTGAGCTGCATAAGCTGTTTGTATATTTTGGAGATTGATCTTTTGTCCGTTGCTTCGTTTGCAAATATTTTCTCCTGTTTTGTGGGTTCTCTTTTTGTCTTGTTTATGGTTTCCTTTGCTATGCAAAAGCTTTTAAGTTTAATTAGGTCCCATTTGCTTATTTTTGTTTTTATTTTCATTACTCTAGGAGGTGGGTCATAAAAGATCTTGCTGTGATTTATGTCAAAGAGTGTTTTTCCTATGTTTTCCTCTAAGAGTTTTATAGTGTCATACAGAGTGAAGTAAATCAGAAAGAGAAAATAAATATTGTGTATTAATGCATGTATATGGAATCTAGAAAAATGGTACAGATGAATCTATTTGCAGAGCAGGAATAGAAATGCAGATGTAGAGAATGGACCTGTGGACATGGGGGGAGGGTGTAGAGGAGGGAGGGATGAATTGGGATATTATGTTGGACATAAATACACTAGCGTGTGTAAAATAGCTAGTGGGAACCTGCTGTATAGCACAAGAAGCTCAGCTTGGTGCTCTGTGATGACCTAGATGGGTGGGATGGGGTATGGAGGTCCAAGAGCAAGGAGCTATATGTATACATATAGCTGATTCACTTCATTGTAAAGCAGAAAACTAACACAACATGGTAAAGCAATTATACTCCAATTAAAAAAAAAGTGATGGTGGCACAATGGGGTCAAGCAAAAGTGTCAGGAAAATGGCTACTAATAATCGCTCATATGTATTACGCACGAGCTCTCTGCCAGCCATCAAACGCTCCACATGTTCTTTTCTTTTTTTGGCCACGCCACACGGCTTATGGAATTTTAGTTTCCTGACCAGGGATCGAACCTGGAGCCCCGGGAATGCCCACATGTTCTTTTTTTTTAAATTAGTCCTCACATTAGCCCTATGATATGTCCTATTATTAACTCAGTTTTCCAGTAAAGAAAACTGAGGCTTAGTGAGAGAGTGACTTTTACCTAAGCACCCATAGCTAGAAGATGGTAGAGCCAAGTTTTAAAACCATGTGATATAAGTCTTCATTCTTAATAACTACTACAGTCTATCTCAGCTAGAGCCCCATTGCAGCAAAAATCCACAGGTAGACAAGTCTAACAATGGGAAAATGTGAGGACAAAATTTCCTAGATTTTGAATTCTACTTTGAAAATCAATTCATTTCAACAAGTCATTCATTTGTTCATTTAACAAAGATTTATGAACATATACAGATGCTGGACATACAATAGTAGCAAGATAACTATGGTTCCTGCCCTCATGGACCTTACAATCTTAAAGAGAAGTAGTTTGTAAAGAGAAAATTACAGTAAAAAATGATGTGTTTTATCAGAGCTATGAAGGCACAATGCCAAAGAGAAGGAAGAGGTGCCTAAATCTGATGGTGAGAGTGAGAAAAGGCATCCTGGAGAAGACACCTTAGCAGCTGAGTCTCAAAGAATAAAGAGGAATCACCCAATAGATAAAGTGTGTGCGCGCGCGTGTGAGTGTGTGTGTGCGCATGTGTGTGTGTGCGCACGCGGGCACACATGCTCGCGGGCGTGCACAGGTGCTCATGCATATGCGGTGGGGTGTTGCACAGAAAGAAAAGGAAGAAGCATCGTATTCACACCTGAGAGCACGTGCTTGGTGTGCCTGGAACACGGGGTTCAAGGGAAATAATGGGAGAGGAGAATGTGGCTGCACAAGGAGTAGGGACTGGATTTTGAAGGGCCTTTAACTCACAGGCAGCAAGAAACCATTAAAGGATTTTGAGCAGAAGCATGACATGGTCAGATGGGTATCAAGGGAATTCCCTGGCAGTCCAGCGGTTAGGACTCCGGGCATTCACTACTGTGGGCCAGGGTTCGATCCCTGGTGGGGGCACGAAGACCCCACAAGCTGAGTGGTGTGGCAAAAAAAAAAAAAGATGGGTATCAAATTCCAATTTGGTCAGCTACAGAAGGAGACATGGGGGCACGGAGATAATTTAGGAGGATGGGGCAAATTCAAAGACGAGAAAAGATAAAATGCCTGACCTGGGGCAGTGGCCATGGGGATAGGGAGGAAGAGACAGACAGCGGGAGTCTGATTAAGAAGGCAGAATCCCTGGGTTTGAGGATTGTTTCACCATGGGGTCATGCAGTGGTTAACCGCATGAGGCTCCAGACTGCACCGGTTCCATGCACTTCTTAGCAGTGTGACTCAGCCAAGGTACTTAAACCCCTCTGCCTCGGTCTCCTCATCTATAACATGAGGACACAGCACAGGGTTGTGGCAAACGTCAGATGAGATCTGTGCATCGAGAACAGTGTCTGGCACAGTAAGTGCTCCACAAATTTTCTGTTTATGTCATTTGAGCGTGAGAAGGGGAGGAATCTAGGCTGGGTCCCAGGCTACTCTCCCTGAGAAGGTTGTAATCTAATAGAGCACTTACTGAAAAAGCATTGTGAAACTGACCCTAACAGGCCACAGCTAAGATCTGAGGTGCTTGTTGAGCCGTGGAAGTAATAAGTGACACTCCTGAGTAGCTCCAGGTTCTGGGCTGCCTGGCTCATAGCAAGATTTTCTGCCTTTGTTCTCAGAAGATATTTTTCAAATATCAAAAATATTTCATGTGATCTAATGCTCTTATAGTAATCCCAGATCATTGAAAAAAGTACTAGGAAATGCTCCCTGAAAAGATAATTTCTTTAAACCTTTAAGTGTTTTTTTTTTTTAATTTAACAAAGCTTTCTAGACCTTTCTATGCCCCCCCCCCCAAGTGAATTCTATCTCCTCTGAATTCCTGGGAATAACTTTAATGGGAGTTTATGCTTGGCTTCTCCATTTTTTCCTTTCAGGAGTAGATCCTTCCAGTTTGAATCTCTTTTACTTTTCAGAGAGACGCTTTGGTACAAATGATTTTCAGCATGTGGTGTTGCCTTCTACCCATCCATCCACTCATCCAGCCTTGGATCCATCCATCCACCCACCCACCCATCCATCTACCCACCCAGACTCTTTGACTGTGCAGTACACTGGTGAAAAGCCTAGAGTTCGAAGAGAGACACGCCACTCTTAAGCTTTACCACTTAGTACCTACGAGACCTTGAGGCTGTCATGTAACCTCTCTGAACCCAATTCCTTGTTTGTAAGATAAGGATTCAAACAAGTGTGACTCGTTTGACTGACTGTTAAGCATGGAGCATAGCGCCGGGCATGGACTACACGCGCAGTCACTGGCGTGTGGTTGCTTTTATTATTCTGCACACCAGACATTGCGCCAGTCACCGAGCATCCAGCAGTGAACAAGAGAGTTAGGGGCCCTGCCTTCATGGAATGTACGGTCTAGAGGAGGAGAAAAACATGCAATTAGTTGTTTCTCCCAAACAATTCCATCTCATTAAACAGCACTGCGGTTCTCCCAGTTTGTTAGGTTCAAAATCTAGGAGTCATCTTTGATTCCTCTCTTTCCATCAACCCCCCCTCCCCCTCCCCCAGCATCCGGCCCCCATATCTAACCCACAGCTAAGTCCTGTTAGCTCTACCCTCAAAAGATATCTCAAATCTGGCCGGTTTTCACCATCTCCCCTTGTCTGGACTCCAGCAATGACCTCCTTAACTGGTCTCCTTACTTTCATTCATGCACCTTATAGCACATTTCCAAGAATAGCCACAGGGATCTTTTCAAAGCGTAAATCAGATGTTGCTTGTCCTCTGCTTAAAACCCTGAAATTAGAATGAAATTCAACCTTCAAGGCCCTACTTGTTCTCGCACCTGCAGCCTCGCTAACCACAGGCACACGGACAAGCATTCTGTGCCTCGAACGCATGAAGCTCTTCCCCATCCTCCCATCCTCCCATGCCTGCCTCCTTCTCACCCATCAGGTCTCTGCTCAGCTGTCATCTCCTCAAAGAGGATGCCTCTGGCCATGCCACCTCATTACCCCCACTCCCATCATTCTATTCTGTTATCTTGTTCCATTTTCTTGATATAACTTCTCTTTTTTTCTCTCTCTCTCCCTCCCGCCCTTCCTCTCTTTCTCTCTCCCTCCCTCTTTTTTTTTTTTTAATCTATTTTTAGTTTTAGTTTTTTTATTTATTGGCTGCATTGGGTCTTTGTTGCTGTGCATGGGCTTTCTGTAGTTCCAGCCAGTGAGGGCTACGCTTCATTGTGGTGCACGGGCTTCTCATTGCTGTGGCTTCTCTTGTTGCGGACCACGGGCTCTAGGCATGTGGGCTTTAGTAGTTGTGGCACGTGGGCTCAGTAGTTGTGGCTCTTAGGCTGTAGAGCACAGGCTCAGTCATTGTGGCACATGGGCTTAGTTGCTCCGCAGCAAGTGAGATTCTCCCAGACCAGGGATCGAACACGTGTCCCCTGAATTGCAGGCGGATTCTTAACCACTGCACCACCAGGGAAGCCCCCTCCCTCTTTTTTAAATCTCTGCATATAACTGGTCTCCATTCGGGGCAGGACTTTGCCTTCTTGCCTCCACATCCATGTACCTTGAATAGCATTCGGCACATAGTAACTGCTCCATAAATATTTTTTGAATTGATGATTGAAAGACTGAGGGAATAATAAAGTCTGTGATCACAAGAACAGTATGGCTGGGGCAGCGTGGTCATGCTGCTCAATGATGCATTGGAAAAGACGTCCACCTGTCTGAAATCGAAATTCAGTCCTGCCTGATAGCAAGAACTTGGATTAGAATTTTCTCAGGATTCCTTCCAATCTGAGATTCTGGGATCCATGCCTTTTACCATGTCCTGAAGTGTCCTCCTTTCACCTGGATCTTAGCAATACTCATATTAAAGAGATGCTATGGCCAAATGGTGAAATGAAGACCTGGCCACCATTCTTGAAAGAGCAACCAATCACCTTCCTACAAGAGGCACTGCCAAAACTCTCCTGAGGTTAGTTTACAGCTGATAACATAACACAGGCTCCCATTTGGAGTGCACGACTACATTTCATCTGCCTTGCCTCCCTCTTGGCTAATTCTTACACCCAGTCTGCAGAGTAAGCATTTTACTCCTTCTTGTCTTGCATGTAAGGAACCTGAGGCCCCAGAGAAGACTCCTGACTTCCCCAAGGTCACAGAGCTGGTTAAAGTGGGGGAACTGGGATTCTAATCCACACTTGTCTGGCTCTAATGTCTGGGCTGGTTCCCCAACAGTCTAGAGGGCCAACTCCTTAATGCAAGAGGGCCAACTTCTTGATGTCAGCCTAGCTGACGCTAATTTAGGAAAACAATCCTGAGATAAAGAGTTAGAGAAAGAAGACTTTGAAATTAGCCTGCTGGCCCAGCAAGAATGATGGATTTTATCTATTGCAGGTCAGAGCTATTTGGCTTCTGGAGATTCAAAGACAGGCCTGTGGGGATCTTGGGGAGAATTGACAGTGAGCCCGTGATGAGCTCCTCTAGGCAGTACTGGTGAGAGGCGATGTCCTCATCACAGTGATGAGAACCTGCTGGGTGACAGGAACAAGGAAGAGTTTGTAAGGAAACAAGTATTCCAGAAAGGCTGTGGACAGAGGACAGATGGGTGCTGGGGTGCAGGAGAGGGAAGAGAAGTAGTTGTGCCCACAGCAGGAGACTTGGAAGAAGGGTTTTGGAGCCCTTTCCTTCTCCTAGAATGTTCTTCACCACATCCCTGGCTGAGGTCCCCTTTCATTCTTCTTATAGTCTCTCATTAGGAGAGAAGGGAACTTAGCTGAGCGGTGAGGGGGCACCTTCATAGACAACTGCCACTGAAATCCCATCAAGCTCTTAAGTGTCACCTCTTCACAGTGGCCTCCCCTGACCTTCTCATCTAAATCAGACACCCCTCACCCCCACCATCCTTCTTTATTACTGCACTGGAGCGCTTATCTCACCAGCGCTTCTCACAATTTGAATTACGTATTTATTGGGACTTCCCTGGCAGTTCAGTGGTTAAAACTCTGTGCTTCCCCTGCAGGGGACACGGGTTTGATCCCTGGTTGGGAAACTAAGATCCTGCATGTCGTGTGGCACCACCAAAAAAAAAAAAAAAAGAAAGAAAGAAAAAAACAGTTACTTATTAATTTTCACATTCATTGTCTGGCAGAGACCATCATTGTTTTATTCACCAATGTGTGTTCAGAACCCAGAACAGGGCTGGTGCGAGGTCAATGTTCAAAAACTATTTGTGGCGGGACTTCCCTGGTGGCACAGTGGTTAAGAATCTGCCTGCCAGTGCAGAGGACACGGGTTTGAGCCCTAGGCTAGGAAGATTCCACTTGCCTCAGAACAACTAAGCCTACGCACCACAACTACTGAGCCTGCACTCTAGAGCCCTTGAGCCACAACTACTGAGCCCATGTGCCACAATCACTGAAGCCCAAGCGCCTAGAGCCCATGCTCCGCAACAAGAGAAGCCACCGCAATGAGAAGTCTGTGCACCGCAACAAAGAGTAGCCCCAGCTCACTGCAGCAATGAAGACCCAACACAGCCAATAAATAAATATAAATAAGTAAATAAATAAATTTATGTTTTTTAAAAACCTATTTGTTGGGTGACTGAAGGAGTGAATGGTGTCTGGGTAGCTGATCCTCAGATGGAGCAGTCTCTGTGGCATGTAAATAAATTACAAGCTCATGCACTCATCCCCCTCGACTTTTGCATATAGATACAATCACTTTAGGGTTAATACCAAGGATAGGTCCAAAGGGGAAATAAGGACCACTCCCCAAGAGGTGTCAGAGGAAATCCTGCCCCTTTGCCTACTGAGGTGCAGGAGATTGTGGGCTGCTTTTATGGAAATGAGCCTAAGTCAATTCAGCCCCGGCCTCTCCTCCCCACACCAGCCCTCACTCAGTGTCCAGTTGGGGGCAGGTCATGCTGGGGCTTGCCCCACTTCATGCTGCCAGGAGCTCTGGCCAGCTCCCGGCAGATATATGCTGGCTGTTGGCAAGCAAGAAGGAAGCAAACTGCAGCAAGAACAAAGTCCGTCACCCTCCCAGACTTGAAGTGGTAGCTGAGGGAAGCCAGCTGGTCCTGGGTTGAGGAGACCATTATTTGCCATCTCATAAGCAGGTGTTTGAGGGTTAGATTATTTCTCAGCAGGTTGAAAAACAGGGCAGGCATGATATTTTGTTTCTCCTTTGACCTTGCTGATAGCAGGGTTCACCCCTGAGGGCTGGTTGACCTGGTTCTTTTGAAGGGGGACCTTGAAATGTAGCTGAGCATACAGTCCCTACAATGTGCCTGCCCATTCTTCCTGATGCCATCCTTTGTTTATCAAGTGTGAGACCTCTGATAAATGTCATGAGAGAAGATAGATGGAGCCAGGAGACTCCTCGCTATAGCCTCAGCAAGACGCATCACAGCCTAGATTGGGCTTCTCTTTGGGGTTTCTAAATAGTAGGAATCTAGGGAAGGGAAAAAAAGTTCTACGTGTTCTTACGAGCTTTCATATCACAGATGTTCCCATCGTGGGTCTGCACATTTAGAGATGCTGGTCATTTCTTTTCCCACTAGTGTGAGGGGCTTGGATGACCTTGATTTGCCCTCACATTTTATTTTCTGAAAAGAAAATTAAGACCGTTTATTGATCACCTACTATTTTCCAGGTGTTGTACTAGGCGTATTTTCCAAAGTTGTCTCATTTCATTGGTATAAAACCATTTCAGGATAGATTATTTCTTTTACATACATGAGAAGATGGAGGTTCAGAAAAATAGAACAAATTTACTAAGCCCTGGGCTTCCCTGGTGGTGCAGGGAATCTGCCTGCCAATGCATGGGACACAGGTTCAAGCCCTGGTCCGGGCAGATCCCACAAGCTGTGGAGCAACTAAGCCCTCGAGCCACAACTACTGAGCCTGTGTGCTGCAACTACTGAAGCCCTCATGCCTAGAACCCGTGCTTTGCAACAAGGAGTAGCCCCTGCTCACAGCAAATAGAGAAAGCCCGTGCACAGGAATGAAGACCCAATGCAGCCAAAAATAATTTTAAAAAAAGTTTACTAAGCCCCTCAGCAGAGATGGAGTCAGAATTTGAACTAAGGGTGCCTGTCTCTGAAATGTGTGTGTTCTTCCCATCCAGAGCCCACAAAGAACAAGAATGCTGGAACAAATTACAGGGTAACCTGAATACATGGCTTATTAGTATGAATCTAACACTAAAGATTGTTTAGCAAGTCTGCTTTTACTGGGGAGGGACGGGGTGGTGGGGGGTAGGGGGAGGGCATGAAAACATTTTTTTTTTTTTTGCTGGAGTTCAATCTGCACCCTGTCCCATCCAGATAACCCGAGTCTTTCTATATAGGCCACCTTGCTACTGTAGTGTCCAAGAAAAGGCAACTTCATTAGGGACTAATGCTAACTTGGTTCAAACTTCCATCCAGGTAGCTGAAGGATCTGCATCGTTGGATAAGAACCACACTTTTTCAGTCCTGCCCAGGAATATCTGGGGGCATAAAGGCTCCCATACAATGAAAGTTCGCCTGTATGATCGTCTCCTGCCCTAAACCAGAGGCAGCTCGGCAAGACAGAAACCCCAAAGCAGTGTCTTGTCTCAGACCAATGACTTAGTCACCTGATCGTCGTCTATCCTGCAGAAGACGAGCCCCCGCCTCTGCCTTCTGGGCTGGAGCCTGAGCTCTCCTGGGCCCCGGCAGCCCAGCTCCAGGACGTTTGCTGCTTCCTTATTTGAGATGTATTATTCAACTGTAATCATACTGTGAGAGAAGCCAGCCAACGCGGTAGCTATTATTAGGGAGGGGAAGAAAGCTGACTCAGGTGGAAGCTGACTTAGACTGGAGAAGAGAGCCTGGCCCCCTTGGCCTACAGTCCGCGGCCGGAGGTCAGCGAGAGAGAGATCTGAGCTCTCTTCGTTCCTGGGCCCGAGTCAGCACTATCTGGATGTCTCAACTTGGGAAATAGAAACCTGAAGCCGTCCTGATCAAAGGGATGTACAGCCGTCTTTCCTAGGTCCTTGGGGAGTCTCAGAGCCCTGGGAACAAACAGCTTAAATAGCTATGTCATCAGTCAGTGGGACTTGGAAAGTCTGGGGCTACATTTCTGTGCTCTCCCTTAACTGACAAGCCAGTGCTGACCCAGCCCTGGGCTGGCCAGACCTTCCCATTGGCAGCGACGTTAGAGTGGGGAGGCTCTATTTCTGGCTTCTTGATAAGGCTTGGGGGAGTGGGTGTTACAGAAAGGTGCAAGGGGAGAATGAAGGGTATGGTGCAGAAGGGCCCAATAACGTGGGAGATAGTTTTCGGTAATTTCTGTCGATGTAATGCCTTTTTCAGGGAGTTAAGACTTTAGCCCTTTGGTAGACTCGCCATCCTTTGGCAGCTGGAAGCAGGATAGATTCCAAAATCTGGCCATGGCATGCCACAAGGAAAAATAGAACTGGATGCTGGGTTTGGTGTATCCCTTACTCTGTACCAGGCACTGAACGAACACATGCTCTGCCTATGCTGCTATGTTTAGTCTGCCCCAACACCCACAGCAGGGCATTATCATCCCTCTTCTAAGAGGAAAAAAGTGAGATTCAGAAAGGTAAAGTGACGTGGTCACACAGTAGGTAACAAAGAAGCACTAAAACCTAGGTCTGTCTGAGGCCAGAGGAAAAGCCTGGCTTCCTGCCTTTGTGCCCTAAGCATATCCCCATCTTTTCTGCTTTTTCTACCTTGACCTAGCCGACTCCCCTCTACAGCCACTCCAGTACTCACGCTGAGATCAAGATGGTGAAGGTCTGTATGTGTGGTCCTGGGAGATGCTGAGAAGTGGGGGAGTGATACATTATAATCTTCCCACCTTTCTTTTAGTTGGTTAAGCATGCCTAGGTATGTTTCCTCAAAGTCGCAGATTCACTTTAGTTCCTGGATCTGTGAAGAAGGAGGCTCAGATGCAGATAGGATGTGGGAGATTTTTTTCCCTTCCTTCCTAAAAATGTTTATTAATCACCTAGTGGGCTCAGCTCCAGGTGGCCCGGGGCACTTTCAGATTATAGGACAATTGAATGGCATCATTGATCTGGTATTTTTCTCTGCTCTTTTTCACATGTCCTAGGAGCTATCCATATGTATTTATCTCTTTAGAGTTACAAAGATATCGTAATCTGCACACTTATATGTATCTATAAAATACCTTTTCACAGAAAAGAAAGAAGTGACATATGGGCCACTTCTTGAACCTGAAAGAAATTCTGGGATCCCAGACACCAGGTCGTAAACTCTAGCACTTACATGAGGGAAGAGTTTCAGCCCCCAGCTGTCAGAGGACCCCAAATACAGAGGTGGGACCAGACCAAGTTTGGTGATTTCCAAGCCCTCAGGCAGTAGATCATCAAGCTATTGTTTACGGCTCTTATGTACTCTTTGGGTCAATTCTTACCCCCCCCCACCCCCGCCCCCGGCTATGCTGTGCAGCTTGTGAGATCTTCGTTCCCTGACCAGGGATCAAAGCTGGGCCCTCGGCGGTGAGAGTGCGGAGTCTTAACCAGTGGACTGCCAGGGAATTCCCATCTTTTGGTCAATTCTTTTTTCTTCCTTTTTTGGAAAGGCACACAAGTAGCTTATGAGCAATAACAGTCAACAGGATGGTGGCAGCATCCAGGTTCAGACAGCAGCCTCCTCTCGCTGTAGTCAAAGTTAATTAATTCTCATTGTACCTTGAACTAGGTCACCTGCACGTCTGTGCTGGGGCCTGACCTGGCTCTCAGGGGAGGGCATTTCTAGTCTGGCTTTTGCTGTGCTGTCCTGGGCAGGGGGGTGGAGAAGCGGGTATGTTTCACCTTTGCGTGGGATTGTCTCTCCTCTTCTCCTCCGGGGAGGTGACCATTTTCAGATCTGTGGGTGGGGAGGAAAATCTTCTCTTCCAAAAATAATCTCTTTCTGCAGAGAGTTTGAAGCTGGACCAAGCTGTTAGTGCTATTTTTACCCAGGTTGCAGTTCAGGGTGTAAATAGCAACTCTGGCTGTTTTTTACCACAGCCGACAACAGAGTCGACCTCTTCGAGGCAAAAGCATTCTGGCATTTTGCAGAGGGGAAACAACAAAGGTTGTCCTCGGGCCCAGGGGATGATTCCTTGACCACTGGGTCAGTATAGAAACAGAGGTGGCATCTCCATGGTTCTGTTTTCTCAGGCTCGGCTGTAAACACCAGGCCCCATGATAGCTTCTCAGCTGAGGCTGCTTTAAAGAAGTTCAATATGGAATCCGGAGGGGTAGTCTCGGCCTGAGCTGCTGAGGGTTCCAGGAGCTTGAGCAGCTACAGGCTCCCCTTGGCTGTCCCCTTGCCCCACGTCTTGCATTAGCAAACATTTCCTCCAAGTTTGCTGCCCTTGGAGGGTTCCTTGCCCCAAACCCACCAAACCAGGAGCTGGGGAAAGATAGAAAAAAAAAAAAAAAAAAAAAAAAAATCCACTCGAGGCTGCCCAGATGACAGAATGTCTAAAAATATATGCCTCCTACTTCTCAAGTGATTGGAGGCCCTGCAGTCTTCAGTGTTGGAAAGAGTCATTTAGAGGGCATGGTGAGAGGGCTGCCTCCCTCCATCCTGCATCTGAGCATAAGCTCAGAAACTCATCAAAGCCTTGGGTTACGTCTCCAGTGGGCTTGGGTGAGGTGGGTTCAGCTTCACAGAGGGCCCGCGTTGGTATTGCTGATGAGTAAGATAAACCAGCAAAGACTGAGATGTGCGCATCACAGTTGGCAATTCTCTATTGCTTTTCTTTGGGGGAAACACACAAACGTCAATGGCTTTTCTCTGAGGCCAAGTTTTTTACCCAAATCTTTCCCTGGGGTCTTTGGTCTGAAATGAAAAAGGAGTTTAGGGTCAGCTCTTCGTTATGAATTCCACAGCAGCTCCTTATGGAACTGCCCATTCCTTTCCTCTAGGTATACATCAATCAGAGCATTTCTCGAATATCTACCACACACTCAGAACGGGGCATTTTGGCACATGGCTCAAGTTTCAGTTTCTTCCAGCAGACGATGTGTGGTGTAAGAAAAGGACTGAGGAACAGTTAAGCAGCTGAGTAATCCCCAAATGTGCTTTTTTGGAAATGGTTTCTGTGTAGCTCCTTGAAATTGATTCTGGGCAGCTGTTAATTGCAAAACTCACTGCCAATTATTGAT
Source organism: Hippopotamus amphibius kiboko (assembly GCF_030028045.1). NCBI lineage: Eukaryota > Metazoa > Chordata > Mammalia > Artiodactyla > Hippopotamidae > Hippopotamus > Hippopotamus amphibius. The sequence goes on along the minus strand of NC_080202.1, from coordinate 24,987,603 downwards.
AGCTAAAGTGGCATTGGAGAGCTTCTCATGATAAAAATAGAGGCAGGTAATAGATGAGAAAACAGCTTTGCATTTGAGAAGAGAGCATGGGAACATATTGCTTCAACCTGAGAAGTCCGCGAGGGAGCGTCTCAGGATGAGACCACAGCTGTGTCTTAGCATCCAGACCAGAGGAGATCCGTGCTGGGTTCAGGGCATCCTGGTCCTCATGGTGCTTAGAGTCACATTAAACAGCCAACATCCACCGTTTTTAGTAAAAACCCACTGAATTTTACATGTATGATTGGCTAATTTGGGGGATTATAATTGTTCAGTTGATGTGGTAATTTTTTTGTCCACCAAACTTCAAATTTACTAACAATTTTTTTGGAATGCCTCTTGTAGCCTGAACGGTAAATGTTTACCTTAAAAAACAAACAAAAAAACTTGGAACAGGAAAAAGTGCCCTGGTGAATAAAACAAAAAGCATGTGCAAACAGTCACGTTGCTAAACTGACCGTTTGTTTCAAAAAATGCTTCCAGCTCCAGCCTTGACATTGGGCAAATTGGGAACACTGTAACAGACTTCCTGTCTAATATTCCCCTAGGTTTCCTGGAATCCAATTTGAAGTGCCATTTCCCCGACGCCACCAAGGAGTTAAACTTTGGCTCTCCTCTCTGGTGACTAATAGGCACTGTGTGGCTCTGAGATCAGCGAGAAAGAAACTGACAGTCGGCGTGGGAAGTGTGTGAGATTTCAGTGCTCTTGAAACGCCTTTGATGGGCATGGTGTGCGAGCACAAGGATGATTGCCATCTAGTGCCCTCGACTGTGTACTTTCATCGTGAATTCTTGGTTCTTCCTTTGAACTTTACATGATTTTAAATAAAGATCTCTAACTCCTTTAGGAGCTTGATATTACCGTGGTGTGTGAGTTAATTCCATGGAGAATGATATTTTAGACAGCAAACAAATTCCACCACTTTGACAAAGAACGCATTTTGACTGAAAACAAAGCAGAGTCAACTGACCTGACCAAACCACACCTGACCTGTGCTAGGGAAATGTTGTCTTTCCACTCCTGCTGTTTTCTTCTTGGTGAAAGAAGCCCAATTAGCATAACACTCCTGATTGCTCTCCACCCCCTCATTCTTCCCTGGGAAGGAAGAGGGGTTTAATAGGACTGTTGAGCTTCTAAGGAGAATCTGTGCCTCTTTACATCTTCTCTTCCTTTCCTCTTGGGAGCCCACACTGCTCCTGCAGGGTGGGAAGGGGAGGCTGCCTGTCGCTGAGTGGCCAGGTCTGTCTAATTCTGAGTTTGAGTATTGGGAAGCTCATTTGCCTAACAAGACAAGGCACATTCTCTAATATCAGCTTTATTAGTAATAAAAGAACATTTTGATCCTCATTTAGCTTACGGCTATCTTACCTTTGATTTAGTTCAAAACTTGCAGAGAAAGGGAGATGACTGCTGTTTTGGGGCCTCCCAACATTTACTGGGAGACTGATACTGATCAGGGCCCTGTGTCTCCTATTTCTTTGATTATAGGAAACAGCCTTCATTCAGCCTCCATGAGCTTCCCCAAGTTCCAGTGGGCAGATTCAAGCAGTTGTTAATTAATGAAGGGAGAGGATGCGCCAGACCTGGGAGAAACCATCAAGAGCAGCCTGGGGGCAAGGTCTTGTTTCTCCAGCAACAATACACACAGCAACATCTTTAAGCTATTTTGCAGATGTTGAAACCCCCTCCAGGTGTGAGAAGTTAATGACAAACGATGGTGTGCTGCCCACAGGCATGTAGACCCCAGACCAGTTGGACCTGAAGGTTGGTGATGCTGACTCCTGCTTCCCTCACCACCAACCCATCAGAAGAATGCAAGCCTGTTACTGCCTTGATCCTATCGTCCACCCCAACCACGAGCCTCAACTGTAAGACCTCTCTCTATTCCCCAGAGAGGAGGGCACAGTTCTTGAGGTGCTAGCCTGCTGTGCTTCCCCTTTGCCTGGCAAATACAGCTATTTGTTTCTACTCCTCCAAAGCTCTGTCTCCATATTTCTATTTGGCATGGGTGAACAGAGGCCGTTTATTTTTTTCAGCAACAATGATGAGGAAAAATGTGGAGTTCACAGCTTTCTGCCTGCTTGCCTTTGTTCGAAAACCCTTTCCCTGCTCTGTAATCACCTGTAACCTATGAAAACTGAGTAGCCAATCAATTAACCCAATCAATTAATGCCAACTGTAGCCAATCAATTAATGCCAATTGTATCTATGTGTTTTAACCTATATAAGGAGAGAATTCACCTAGAATGGGGCCCAGAATTTTGGAGCTTTAGCTCGTCTGGGTCCGCTGGCTCAATAAACCTGAGTTCTTCAACGCTCCGAGTGTGGTGCTTGGTTTCTCGTGAGATCTATTTCTGCAACGTTTCTGGAGGCCCCAGTGAGATTCCAACCACGCCGGCCCCTTGAGCCGCCGGATTGGTGGCTTGGCCAAGACGGGGCGAAGGAGCTCCAAGACAAAAGAGGAGGCACGCCACCTGACGGTATTCTGGGTTCTCTTTCAGACCTGTGCTTTGACTCTCCGGACGGCCGGGCCCCAACCCGACTCATTGGAGGGACGGGCCAACTCACCAAGAGTAGACACAAGTTCAGGTAAGGCCCTGGGGCACTGAACCCAGTCAGGTCCTGTCTCCGGACGAAGGAGGAGCTTGATCACCTCCTAAGGTCTTTGGTAAGAAGACCACCAGTTAGGGACCTTCCCAGAGCAGGGAGGCACCCACCAGTTAGGGACTTGCCCAGAGAGGGGAAGCACTGTGATAAGCTCTGCTCTGAATGTGTGTGTGAGTGAGCACCCTGGTTTGTCCTCGCTCTAGGACAATTGTGTGGCTCCATGGCCTTCGTGGCCACGGAGTCCGAGTGGGCCCAAACCTGCGGTTCTGTGGTGACCTCATACAGCGCAGGGTGGTATCTGCATCTGGGGGACCCAGTCCCTCCCTGTGAGTCAGATTGAAGTTGGAATTCTATACCACCTGCCAAAACAAAGAGGCACCTAAGTTCCCCATGGGGACGTGGCCAGGTGGGCACCTGAGTGGTCTCTTTGGAGGGGACACCCATCCTTGCTTGTCTCTGCACCATCAATACAGGGTGGGATACATGGAGAGGAAAAGAATAATTGCCCTTTGCTTTAGATCTCCTACAACTTTGGATTATCCTCCCCTTTCCTCAGCTAACCTTCTGAGCCAGTATATTGTGTTTTCCCTTCTCCCTCCTATGTAAGGAAGCAGGTTGCACTTGTTAAGATGGGAGGAAATTCCTCAAAGCCAACTCTTCTGGATTGTATGATGAAAAACTTTGAGAAAGGTTTTTCTGGAGACTATGGGGTTAAGGTGACCATGTGAAAGCTTCGCATGCTGTGCGAGCTGGAGTGGCCCACCTTCGGGGTAGGATGGCCTACGGAGGGTACCCTGGATCTCCCTACGGTTAGAGCAGTGTACCAAGTGGTGACAGGGACCCCTGGGCACCCAGACCAGTTTCCATACATAGATTCCTGGTTACAAATTGCTGTTCAGCTGCCTCCCTGGGTTTGGTTCTGTGCGAATAAGCAGGGACAGTGTAGGATCTTTGTGGGCCAACCAGCTCCAAGAAAAAGTAAAGAAAAACCAGCCAAGGTTATCTGCCAAGAGGACCCTGAAGAAGAGCCCCCTCTGCCTCTGCCCTATATACCAAAGGCTCCACCAGCTCCCATTCAACCTCCTCATCCTCTGCCAGACAGCCCTCTGCCTTCTGTGTCTCTACCACCTCCAAATCCAGAGCCCCCTTCAAGCCCACAGTGGCTTCGCTTGGCCAGCCAACCAGCACAGCAACCCACAGCCCTGCAGATGCCTTTGTGAGAGGCCCAAGGCCCTCCTCAGGTCAATGAGGATGGCTCCATCCAGCCAGGATGCCCAGTCCTTTATTATCAGCCTTTGAGTACTACCGACCTCCTCAACTGGAAACACCATACCCCATCCTATTCGGAGAAGCCACAAGCAATGATTGACCTCTTTGAGTCCATTTTTCACACCCACCAACCTACCTGGGATGCTTGTCACCATCTCCTCCTGACTCTCTTCAACACCGAGGAACGTTGTCAGATTCTATCAGAGGCTCGGAGATGGCTCCAAGAGCAGGCACCAGCTGGTACAATAGATCCAGCAGCCTGGGCCCTGGGGGCTGTACCAGATGTCTGACCCAACTGGGACTTCAACACCCAAGGTGGGAAGGACTTTCTTGACAAGTACTGACAAGCCCCGCTGCAGGGGATGAGAGCAGGGCCTAGGAAACCCATCAACATGTCCAAGAAGACGGACGTGCACTAAAAGCCAGATGAATCACCTATGGAGTTCTACAAGAGATTATTTGAAACGTTCCCAGTGTATACCCCTTTTGACCCTGAAGCGCGAGAGAATCAATGCATGGTTAATGCGGCGTTCGTGGCCCAGTCTTACGCCAACATCCGCCGTAAGCTTCAGACACTTGAGGGCTTCACTGGGATGAATGCTACCCTACTGCTGGAAGTCACAAACAAGGTGTTTGTGAATCGCGACCGTGAAGCCTAAAAGATGGCTAACAAGCGCGTGAAGCAGAAGGTGTCCCTGTTGGCCACTGCACTGGGGAACCCAGGTCTGGTGAAGCAGGCTGCTCCCCCACGGAAAGGGGAAACCAAGAAGAGACCACCGCTACTTCGCGACCAGTGTGCCTATTGCAAAGAAACCGGGCACTGGAAAAATGAATGTCCCCATCGCAGAGGGGCAACTGAAGGGTCAAAGAAGTTCAATCAACCCAGCAGAGGAAGGTACCAGCTTGAGCCAGTCATCCAAGATCTTATTGGCCTGGCTGGAACAGGGTCAGAATAGGGGAGACCAGGCTCCCTGACTCTGGGCCCCCGGGAGCCAATGGTTGCAATTAAAATTGGGGGCCAGTCAATGACTTTCATGGTAGACACTGCAGCTGAGCACTCTGTGGTGACCACACCTGTGGCTCCCCTTACAGGTCGAACAGCAACTATCACTGGGGCCACAGGAGACAAGACTGCTCGCTCATTCTGTAAAGCCCGCTCCTGTCAACTTGGGGGCCACTTGGTGACTCACAAATTTTTGTATTTAAGCAGTTTTGTCCAGGAAAGACAATGCAAAGCAGGCTATGCCATAGCAACAACAGAGGAAATAATAAAAGCGGAGCCCTTGCCCCAGGGGTGGCCAGCACAATGGGGAACTATGGGCGCTCATCCAGGCGCTAAGGCACGCGGAAGGGAAGCGCGCCAACATCGACACAGACTCAAGATATGCCTTTGCTACTTTACATGGACATGGAGCCATCTAAGAAGAAAGAGGACTACTCACAGCAGGGGGAAAAGAGATCAAAAACAAAGAAGAAATCCTTCCGTTGTTAGAGGCAATTTGAAAGTCCTCCCAGGTGGCAGTCACCCATCGCAAAGGCCACCAAAAAGGAACTGACCCAGTCAGCAGAGGGAATCGGTTGGTTGACCAGGCAGCCAAGGAGGCAGCAACCCAACCGAATCCTACAGTGAGCCTTGAACCAAACTCCGAAATCCTCTTGGCACCAGAATTGCCCCCATCCCTGAGATATACCAAAGAGGAAGATCAATGGGCTTTAAATGAGGGAGGAACTAAGGGGAAGGAAGGCTGGTGGAAGCTTCCGGAGCAAAGGCTCTTTGTTTCCAACCCTGTGTGCCCAGATCAGTGCTAGGTGCGTGACTTGTGCACGAAACCATGCCAGCCAAAGACCAAGACCCAGCCCTGGGGTACAGACAGTTGCAACGTTACCCTTTGAAGATTTAGAGGTGGACTTTACTGAAATTAAGCCTTGCCGGGGCTAAAGGTATTTGCTCGTGATAGTCTGCACCTGCTTGGGATGGGCTGAGGCCTACCCCACGTGCACTGAGCGAGAGGTAGCCAAGGTCCTACTAAGAAAGGTAATCCCCAGATATGGGCTACCTCTCTCCATAGGGTCTGACAACAGGCCAGTCTTTGTGTCTGAGATAGTCCAGACCTCGTCCAAGGCACTGGAAATCAAATGGAAGCTTCACGCCGCTTACAGGCCACAAAGCTCAGAGAAAGTTGAGTGTATGAATCGGATCCTTAAGACCATGTTAGCTAGACTCTGTCAGGAGACCCAATTACCTTGGACTGACATGCTGCCCCTAGCCTTGCTCCGAGCCCGGTGCACCACAAGGTCCTCAGGCTATTCTCCCTTTGAAATCTTATACGGGAGACACTCCCCCTCTGCCCCCAGTGGTAGGGAGACTCAAGGGAGACCCCTAACAACTAGCTGACCTGGTGATGTCTCAACATCCCCAGGCCCTGGGAAAGGTCTTTTGCCATATAACCCGAGAAGCCCCAGAAAGGACTCCCATTCCTTTGGGCAATTGGGTTCATCCCTATCAGCCAGGAGATGAGGTATGGGTAAAAGACTGGAGAAAGGAACCACCTCAGCCAGTTTGGACAGGCCCTCATATGGGTGTCCTGGCGACCCCTACTGCTGTTAAAGTTACAGGAATAACATTGTGGATCCACCACACCCGAGTGAAGAAGGCAGCTCTAGAAGAGCGAGAGACCTGGACTGCAGGAGCTCATCCAAGCCAGCCACTTGGGATCTTCCTGCAAAAGCAGCCTAACCAACCTAAGAACTTCAGCCCTGCTCCAGTCACTCCAGGACTGACTGGTCTACACACAGCGGAAGCTTGAGGAATTCGATGAGGGACATCTGAAAATCACGGTTACGATAACGTCCTGCCTCGTAGAGACTGGTTACACCTTCTGGCCCTGAGAGGTTATCAACCCATGGGTCTAGATGATCAAGAAGTTGACGCCTTGTAAAGATTTTTAGGGGTGTCAAGAGGGGGAATGATGAGGCAAATCTGGAGTTCACAGCTTTGTGCCTGCTCGCCTTTGTTTGAAAACCCTTTGCATGTAACCCCTAGCAACACCCATGCTCTGTAATCACTTGTAAGCTATGGAAACTGAGTAGCCAATCAAATAATCCAATCAATTAATGCCAACTGTAGCCCATCAATTAATGCCAATTGTAGCTATGTGTTTTAACCTATATGAGGAGAGAATTCACCTAGAACGGGGCCCAGGATTTTGGAGCGTTAGCTCGTCTGGTGCCGCCGGCTCAATAAACCTAAGTTCTCCAACCCTCCGAGTATGGTGCTTGGTTTCTCGTGGGATCGATTTCTGCAACAACAAGACTTCCTGATGGTTAGAAAAAGCCTTGTGGGTGACTTCCCTGGTGGCACAGTGGTTAAGAATCTGCCTGCCAGTGCAGGGGACACAGGTTCGAGCCCTGGTCCAGGAAGATCCCGCATGCTGTGAAGCAACTAAGCCCGTGTGCCACAACTACTGAGCCTGCGCTCTAGAGCCCACGAGCCACAACTATTGAGCCCGTGTGCTGCAACTACTGAAGCCGTGTCTAGAGCCCCTGCTCCGCAACAAGAGAAGCCACCACAATGAGAAGCCTGAGCACCGCAACTAAGAGTAGCCCCCACTTGCCGCAACTAGAGAAAGCCCATGAACAGCAAGGAACACCCAAAGCAGCCAATAAATAAATAAATTAATTAATTAAAAAAGAAACCTTGTGTTGGGTTGAGATCCTGGTGTCTAGATCCGCATCACTACTTTCCTACATATCACCAGATTCCTTAGCTGTCAGATGAGTAAAGGGGTGTTTGTAGGTGTTCCTTCCAGCTGAAATGTATCCCTTCAAAACTTGTTTATTGAATGCCTACTTATGTGCCAAGGGTGATCAAGATGAACCCTCTCTGTTGTCACACGATTTATAATTTAACTAGGGTATATCAATTAGAAAATATAATGTTCCAAGTGAAATAAAACAATAAATTTAGGCAATAAAGAAAATTTATTGGCTCACTGGGGATCCAGGCACAATTTGATCCAGGACTCAAACAACAGGGATCCCTCGCTGGGCTCTGCTTCCCCTGGGTGGGATTCATTCTTTTGTCACCACATGATGCAACCCCTCCTTTCTCCTGGTGGCTTCAATCTTTCCACTATGGCTGCAGTGGAAATAGGATAATATACCATTTAGGACTTCCCTGGGGGTCCAGTGGTTAAGCCTTCCAAGGCAGGGACACGGGTTCAATCCCTGGCCAGGGAACTAAGATCCCACATTGGTGCAGTGCGGCCAAAAATTAAAAAAAAAAACCAAAAAACATAATGAAACAGGAAGGAAGGAGGCAGGGCACAACCTTTAAAAGAATGACACAGCCCAAGGACACAACATAAACTGTTTAGAACCAACTAGGCCGCAGATGGGGGACGACTGACTTCCACTAGGCCTTGAGCATACTAAATGACACACCCACAGGCACCGTGACAGTTCCAAAGTTGACCACAAAATGTCAAAAAGTGGGTGGTGGCCCAATTCCTGGAAATCCCCACCCCTTCCCCAAAATAGCTGGAATACTCCTCCCACTCATTAGCCTATGAATTTACTCACCCCTTTAAAAACTGACAACCCCTATAGCCTGGTGCCTTTCTCACCTTCTGAGATGCCTCACACTCTGTGGAGTGTGTTTCTTTCTAAATAAATCCACTTCTTACCTATCACTTTGTCTCTCACTGACTTCCTTCTGTGGTGAGATGTCAAGAACCTGTGCTTCATTAAGTCCTGAGATCAGATGTGTGATCTCAGTTAAAAAACCGTGGATTCAAGTCCCAACCTGGCTTTGGCTAGGTTCGACTCCCGGCCCATGGGTTCGAGTCCCAGTCTGAGTTACACAGTTTCAGTACCTTGGGCAGAGAAGAGCCTAAGTCCCAGTACTCCTGCACACTCTGATGAGACCATTCGAGGTCACAGGCCATCCCTAAACGACAACCGGACTCAGTGTGATGGATGCACAGATGGGCTTAAACCCAAGGGGGCCCATCCCATGTGACTCAGAAACTCGGGGACCGTCAGTGTGCTGGGCACCGTGGGCAAAGAGCTGCAGGTGCAGTGCCAGTCCAGGCAGCTGGCGTCCAACTGGCTGGGAGCAGAGCTCACCCCTCCCTCCCCCACCCCGCGGTGTGATGAGTGCGGTGGCCTGGCTTGGGCTGCATTGTGGGGGATCTCAGAGGCAGGGTCTCAGGAGCCCCTTGGGGCCACCAGAGGGGTGGGAGGGACCGCCTAGGGATGGGATGGGCCCAAAGGCTTTCCAAGGGAAGCATGGGAGGGGATGGCCCCAGGGAGGGCTCCAGGCTTTGTGTCCTACCTTCCTGCGTGGAAAAGTAAAAAGAAAAGGAAAAAAAAAAAAAAAAGAAAAGTAAAGAAAGAAAAAAAGAAGAATTTGGAGACCTATTAGGAAGAGAGAAGTGGCAACCATCAATAACTGTCCGTAATAGAAGACAGTAAATAAAATAGTTCTGCTCCGAGGGAACAATTCTGCTTGCAGGAAGCACAGATATCCTGCTATCACCTGTTAAGTCAAGCACAAATCTAGGAATCAGAGATCTGGATTCCAAATTCTTTGCAGGGCCTCTTTACACATCAGGCCCTTAAGTCATCAGTCCCCAGCCTATTTGGCACCAGGGACCAATTTCGTGGAAGACAATTTTTCCACCGACGGGGGTGGGGGCAGTGGGGGAGGGGAGGGGAGATGGTTCAGGCGGTAATGCAAGCGACGCGGAGCCACGGGGAGCAGCAGATGCGGCTCTGCTTGCTTATCTGCCACTCATCTCCTGCCCTAAGCCATGGAGGTTAATAGACTTTGCGCCTAGATCTGGCCCCTCAGGAGCTGCCCTCCGCTTGGATTCTCCTGCTGTGTGGTCCCCTTTTTCTTTATGGAAAGGAGGATAAGGTACCTGAGAGGGCTGAGGTGATAGCCACACAGCACCTGTCACGAAACAAACCCAAGCTATCTGTTGGCCTCTGCTTGTTATTCTTTCAGATTTATGGGCATTCAGCCAGCGGGTTAGGGGTTAAACATTAACTGCACTGGGGCAGAAAGCACTACGGGAGCCATGAGCCCTGAAGATACACAGGCCTTCATTGTACTAAGTTCAAAAGATCTGTGTGAAACAATATATAACCCAAATGAATTGAAAGCAGACAGAAATACCATCAAACACGCAGGGTGGGAAGAGTGCTCTGGCTAAGTACCCAGCTGCTTCTCAAGAGGTCTCAGTACTTGCCAAGCAACTCAAGAGAACCAGTAGGTCCTGAGCAATCCTTTCCTTCTTTATTCAGTGAACATTTATTGGGTACTTGCTCTATAAGAAGCCATGGTAAGAACACATGATCCGTTATGAGGCTGCCACTTAAATCCTTTTTGGAAAAAAGAAGGAATCTCCATTTATGAATAGGTAAATTACTATAAGAAACTAAATTACTATCCGCAAAGCTACAATGCACTAAAGACAAAATGTAAAACTAGTTTCATCTGGGGGCGGAAGCTGGAGAAAGAGGGGGCCGTGGCTGGATTTAAGTGAATCTTGCTTTAAGACATAAACAAATATATAGGGTTACATTGAAAGATTGCAATCAATTACAGTCTTTCTTGGCCTTCCAAATAAATGTGACAGTGCTTTCAACACCCAACGGCAAAGTTTATTTGCACCTTTCTTATCATTCTTATTCTGACTAGTATCACAGTCAATTATTTATTCATTCAATTTTCGGTCAGTCTCTCATTGAACATTTATGACAGGCTTGTTATACACAAAGTACAGTGTCCAAGGCCACGGTACAAAACAGTGAGACATGGTCCCTACAATCTAGGGACTCAGTCCAGGGAGGGGGTGCATACAAAAAAATAACTAACATGAGAGGTGCCATAACAGAAGCACGCACTGAATGCTTGGAGGTGAAGTCTTTACAAAGGAGGTGACACTTTATCTTGAAGATAACAGGAGTTTTCTAGGCTGAAATTCCAGATTATCAGGAAAGTCCCTGCAGGAGGAGCCAGCATGGTGTGCTAAGGAAATTGTTAATAGTTTGGTATGGAGGGATCTTGAGGTATGTAGGGAGAGTGTCAGAAGAGGAGGTTGAAAAGGTAGGTGGGGTAAGAGGTAAGTCACCAGAGCTGCATGCATAGATCTTGCTATGGACTTTGGACTTCATTTTACAGATTAAAGTGATTTATTGAAGGACTTTAAGTAAAGGAAGGACAATATTAAGTTTGGGATTTAGAAAGACATTCTGGCAGCAGTCTGAAGGAAGGGTTATTATAGGGAGGAACTGAAGGCAAAGAAATCAACAGGGAAATGTTTCAACATGTACATCAACAGGGAGGTGAGAAGTGATAAGGTCTTGATAGTTGAAAAAGAGGAAACAGAACGGGTTCAAGGAAGAATCGAGAGATTGACTCAACCAATAAGATTTAATAATTGATTGATGAGAGAGGATGTGGGAAAGGAAGAAGTTAAGGATAACTGAAGTAGTTAAGAATCAGGAGCCAGGGCAGCTGAGGAAATGAGACTTCCATTACCATAGTAGGTAATAGAAGAAGAACAGGTTTGGGAGGACAGATAATGACATGCTGCCTTTAAAATGCCCACATGACCTTCCATGGGCAAGCCCCATGGGGTGTTAGAAACATCTGTCTAGAGTTGAGCCTAGAGAGGGACTAAGGTTTAGGTAGGTGCTGAGGCTATGGAATTTAACGGCACAGACCAGACCACTAAGGGCAAAGCTTTTGACATCAGGAGATTGATAGTCCCCAAAACCCCCGGCAAAGTACCTTGCATAAAGCAGACAGTGTCTATGTAAAAATCTACAGAAACATACATAGACATACAAGTTTGGAAATTGCTAGTAATAGCTAGATGCCCAGAGACCTCAAATTTGGAGCCACTACAATTTTAAAGACTTCTTTTAGGGCAAAGGGGCTATAGGAAGAGTACAACTAACAAACTACTCTGGGGACTTCTCTGGTGGCGCAGTGGTTAAGAATCCACCTGCCAATGCAGGGGACACAGGTTCGATCCCTGGTCCAGGAAGATCTCACATGCTGTGGAGCAACTAAGCCCGTGCACCACAACTGCCTGTGCTCTGGAGCCCATGAGCCACAACTCTTGAGCCTGGGTGCTGCAACTACTGAAGCCCTTGTGCCTAGAGCCCGTGCTCCACAGCAAGAGAAGCCACTGCAATGAGAAGCCCGCGCACCACAATGAGTAGCCCCCATTTGATGCAACTAGAGAAAGCCCGTGCAGCAACGAAGACCCAACACAGCCAATAAATAAATAAAATTATAAAACAAAACAAAACTACTCTGTGTAAAATAAATAAGCAAGAAGGATATATTGTACAGCACAGGGAAACAGAGCCATTATTTTGTAACAATTTTTTGAGAGAAATGCTGGATTTTTAAAAATATTTATTATTTATTTATTTTGGTGGTGCCAGATCTTAGTTGCGGCATGCATGCAGGGTCTAGTTCCCCAACTAGGGATCGAACCCAGACCCCCTGCATTGGGAGCTTCACTCAGTAGACCACCAGGGAAGTCCCAATTTTTTTTTTTTTTTGCCACGCAGCATGGCTTTTGGGATCTTAGTTCCCCTGATCAGGGATCCAACCTGGGCCCTCAGCAATGAAAGCACAGAGTCCTAACCTGTGGACCACCGGGAAATTCCCTATTTTTTAATAATTTTAAATGGAGTATAATCTATAAAAAATGTTGAATCATTATGTTGTACACCTGAAACTAATATAATATTGTAAATCAACTATATTTCTAGAAAAAGAAAGTACAACTAGCATACTAATATTCAAAGAGATTCTAGCCTTCCCCCCAATTCCATTAAAAAGTACTTTTATCACCTTCTGTATTTCTTTGCATTGGTCTTGCAGAGAAGAGACAGGGTTAATACTTTATGAAGAAGCTGGGGAAATACAGTTTATCAGAACAGGGGAGTTCAGTCGCAGTTGCTGGAACACAGAAATTGGTGTCAATGTGTTTGACCTTCAGCAAAGTCATTCTGAGGGCAACTTCATGGTGTTTTAGGAACTAAGCAATGTCTTCATTAAATGTAACACAATGTTACAGTTCTTTTGCATTTACTCATTCTTTCAACAAACATCATCTGAGCACTTCATATGTTCTGGATACTGTGCTAGAGATAAAAGAGCTCATCCCTCAAAAAGCTCACAGTCCAGAGGAGGGGCGGGGTAGGGGGACATAGAGAAGGGAATACAATTCAAATATACTGTAAAGTGCTGTGATAGGGATAAGCACCATATGCAGTTAAAGACAGAGAAGGACAACCCAACGCAGAGGGTAGGAAATGAGGGTGGCGACATGGTTAGAGGAGTCTTTCCAGAAGAGACAACACCTGGGCCAATGATACAAGGAGGTGAGGTTCCAGAGCAACGGGAGAGCAACTGAAAAAGCAAAAAAAAGAACAGAATCATTATGGCTGAGCATAGACTACATGGAGGGCAACGGCAAGAGGTGAGCTGGGAGAGGTAGACAAGGACTTTATTAGGCCCCTTCCTTCCTTCTTTCCTTCCTTCCTTCCCACAAGCATGCTTTTGGAAATTGCAGCTGTTCTGGCCTATACCTAAAGGATAGGGGAATTATTTATGATTTGTCCACACTTGGGCTAGAGAAAAAGGAGTTGTAGATCCCTGAGTCCTGACCTTTGTTGGCAAACAGAGTGAGAGAAATAATTCATATCACCTAGAGACTCTCCTTCCACTCAGATTTGGAGATGTGTTCGGTTTTAACAAGGGGACTGTCACCTCCAAGGTGTGGACAGGAGTCAACTGAAGAGAGGTCTCACTCTTGCTGCTAAAAATGAGGTCCCTGGTCCAGCAGAATCAGCATCACCTGGGAGCTGGTTAGAGAAGTAGAATCTCAAGCACTGCCCCAAACCTGAATCAGAATCTGCATTATTAACAAGATGCCCTGGTACATTCAAATTTGAAAAGCCCTGATTTACAAGATAGGAAAACTGCTTAGCTCTTAAAGCTTGTCACCACCTTGCAATCTAATTGCTTGGCTTTTTGCATGGCTAATTGATATGTAATCAGTTTGTCAACCCCTATGATTACGAATTTTGTCCAAAAGTAAACTCAGTCAGGGGTTAAACCGTTTACACTCTACTAAACATTTCCAAGAAATCTCCTTGAAGTCAATGAGGTTGAGATCCCTTGAAACGAAGAGCTTGCCCTCTGGCTGATGTGTGAAAGATTCATTTTTTTTGCGCCATTGTGACAAAATATACATAACATAAATTTACCATTTTAACAGTTTTTAAGTGTACAATTCAGTAGCGGTAAGTACATTCATATTGTTATACAACCATCACCCCCACTATCTCCAGAATGTTTTCACCTTCGCAAGCTGAAACTCTGTACCCACTAAACAATAACTCCCATTGCCCCTCCTCATGTCCCTTGGCAACCACCATTCTGCTTTCTGTGTCTATGAAGTAGACTAGGTACTTCACATGAGTGGAATCATACAGTATTTGTGCTTTTGTGATTGTCTTTTTCACTTAACATAATGTCTTCTGTAGCTTGTATCAGAATTTCCTTCCTTTTTTAGGCTAAATAATATTCCATTATATGTATATCCCATATTATGTTTACCATTTATCCATCAGTGGACATTTGGGTTTCTTCCATTTTTTTTTTTAGTTATTGTGAATAATGCCGCTATGAACATGGGTGTGGAAAGTTTCATTCTTATAACCAGCATTCATGGCAGGCAGGCATCTCCCTTTCCCAGCTCATCCACATTATTTCCTAGAGGCACGCCACAAGGAACAGTATAAAATTCACAGTTAATGGATGTTCTAAGTGAATTTTCTTTCATATGTCAAGTCTCTAGTTGACTCCTCATTAAGAAAAGGGAATTTGCTGTTGTTTGGAGCGAAATGTCTGTTCCATTTAGCGTCTCTGTCTGGGAGCAATGGCCTTCTGAATATAAACTGAGAGTCAGCGCCAAGACATTAATTTGTAAAGCTCAAGTATTGATTTGGTGATGCCATTGTCTTCCCTGATGCTATTCCTATCAACCCAAATTATCTCTGTGAATACAGGAACCATTTTTGCCCTGGGTGCGCTGGGAAGCTGGTGACAAGTGCCTTGCTAATAGGTTTTGACAGAGATGAACCGTCAGCGGCTCCTGGGCAATTCTGGCCTTCCCTGCCAGAGTGTTGCTGGGCAGAGGAATTTGCAGCCCTGAAGCCAAGGGGCAGACACCCATTAGAACAGACTCAGGGCTCCATCCTGATTGCAGTGACCCGTACCAGGGCTCAGACAAGGGGAAGAGTCCCTGCGCTTACGGTGGAACTGTTCTAAAGAATTATTTAAAGCGTATTATCTCCTCATAATGATTATATTTCTCTTCTGGAGTCTCCAGTTTACTTGTGCAGCTTCAGGAAGCTGGGGATTGCGGTGGGGGATGGGGAAGGGGACAGATTCTCCTTACGCGCTTTCCCACAGGCATCCAGTGGGGGCGCTCTCACGCCCTCCATTTCGTCCCCAATGTTTCATCCCTGGAACAACTGGTTTATTGGATGTGCCTGTGAAGGAGGGGGTTACAATGAATCACACCAGCTCATTTGGGGAAAAAAAAACAACAAACACTGAAACTCTGGATTTCATCTTCTGTGCAAACACTTTTGCTTTGCAAACTGAATCTAGACGTGAAGACGGGGAAACCACTAAGTTCCCCATTTTCGTGTTAATTCCTGGCCTTCAAGGATGATTAACTTTATCTAGAAACTGTAAACACATTTGGGCTAATCATTTATGAGATCTGATTAAGAGCTTTACAGAGAAGATTTGGATCACGTTAAAAAGGCTCTAGCAATTTGGGAGAGTGCACATGTAAGGAATTTCCTTTTACCCAATTATAAAAGAAGAGCTAGAAATCACAACCAACTACCCAAGAAAGGGGTGAGGATCTCGTGCGTTTTTTAATCCAAAGGAAAAAGAGTGCATATTGGTGAGAACATTTGAAGAAGTCCCACGAAAACCATCGATTAAACCAAAAGACGTTAACGTGAGATGAGATTGTATGTGCTTGCAGCCATGGCAACACGTGACCTTCAGGAAGGATCCAGTGAGAGTCTGGAAACATGCATAAGATAACAAAGTACCTGCAGGCCACTGCCTAGAATTTACAATTTGCCCCTGATCTATCCAATAGAAAGGTCTTTCGCTGTCCTTTTCCTCTCCATTCATGCGTGCTTATCAAAATCTTACCACCGGTGGGAAGACTGCCCAGGCTGACCTCTCTTAACTGTAATCTTTCTTTTGCACCCTTTCAAAATGTGTGTCCTATGTGTCCTAGGGTAGCCCACATGGTGTTAATAACACGTTTCTTAATGGTCATTTTCATGACATTTTTCACATGTATGGTCTAAGCAATCTATAAGCTCCTTGAGGTAGGGATTACTTGGGGGGAGGGAGATGTTTGTTGTTGGTTTTGGCCTTTTCTCTAGGGTGTCCTGAAGAAGCACTTCTTACACTTTAACATGCGTGGGAATCAACAGGGGGAATCTTGCTCGGGACTTCCCTGGTGGCAGTGGTTAAGAATCTGCCTGCTAATGCAGGGGAAGTGGGTTTGATCGCTGGTCTGGGAAGATCGTACATGCTGCAGAGCAACTAAGCCAGTGTGCTGCAGTTACTGCACCCACAGGCCCTAGAGCCCATGCACTGCAGCGAGAAGTATCTCCCGCTCTCTGCAACTAGAGAAAGCCCTGGGAGCATCAACAAAGACCCAACGCAGCCAAAAATAAGTAAAATTAAAAAAAAATTGTTGACTAAATACATGTTAATAACTTATTTTAAAAAAGCAGAAAAAACCCAGGATCTTGCTAAAATGAAGAAGTTGATTTATTAGGAATGGGTTGGGCCAGAGAGTCTCCGTTTTTAACCAGTTTCCAGGTGTTGCAGCTGGTTGGAAGACCACAATTTGAGTGGCAAGGCCCTGTAACACCCAGTAAGGTACTTCAGAATAAACAAGTAAAACTTTCTATTTGTAGTAGTTATGGGAAAATTCCTCTTCTGGGGCCTGACCCCTTCAAGCACATGCTACCTTGCAATAAGACCTTATCCTTTGATCACTAGACTGTCCTCTAAACCAGTTGAAGCCTGAGGACATGATTTTATTATGGTGCAGTTTGGATTTGTGTTTAACCTCGAGGAATATGAGTGGTTTTACTAATGTAATTTGAGAGGATTGGTGAGTAATTTGGGTGTACATAGCCCAGCCCTGCCAAGCTAGGCCAGCCTTGACAAGAGCCACAATCATACTCTCTGGTCCCTTAAAAGGGAGCACACACCAGCCTGCACAGAGTGCTGAGAGCTGTAACTCCCCATCTGGAATAGGGGCCCTCCCTTTTCTCCCTGGTGGATTAGGTAGGTAGAAGCATAAATAAAGCTCCCTTGTGTTTACCTGTGTCTGTCCAGTAAGTCTCTGTTTCCTACATAAAGTCCTGTACTGTTAGAGGCAAAGATGCCGCTTTTCTTTTTTTTTTTCTTTTTTAAAAAATTTTTTATTGGAATATAGTTGATTTACAGTGTTGTGTTAGTTTCAGGTATACAGCAAAATGAATCAGTTATATATATACATATATCCACTCTTTTTTAGATTCTTTTCCCATATAGGCCATTACAGAGTATTGAAGAGAGGACACTGTGCTATACAGTAAGTCCTTATGAATTATCTATTTTATATATGCCCCCTTTCATTTCACCTTTGAAACTAGGAACATTAGTCTTTACCCTAAGCAGACCTCAATAAATGCTTTTTAACCAGAGGGACAGACCAGAAGGATAAGCTGGCATCACCAAAACTGCAAAGACAGCTGACTGGACTCAAGCCAGATCTTTCAAAACCTCAGTTTACTTGTCGTAAAGTCAAGGTGTTGGACTAGAATATTCTTATCAGCCCTTAAAGTCTGTGATTCTAATCAACATATCAGGGAAAGGCACAGAATGAGACAAGAATTCCACACCTGCCTACTCGAGGGCACAGTGTGACTGGGAACCTCTTGGCTCTTATCCTCTGCCTGGTCTCAGCCCAAATGCTTGCCCTGAGATGGCGCTAAATCATCCCTTCCTAGACAATTTGGTACCTCACGTCCGCCAGCCTGTTGTAGAAAGACTGGAAAAGATATGCCCTGTGCTGCCACCTAATGGTTCCTGTTCTATCAAGGTGATTCTTCAGCACCGTTGGGATATTGTAGAATCTTTAGGGCCTTTTATACATAATACTTCAGCTATGAGACTCTAACAAGAGAGAATAAAAATAGGATACTTCCAGGTGCCACCTCATTCAGGGAATCAGTGACTATGACTGTAAGAACTATAAGGGTTTTTTAAACTTTGTAACTTCCTCCTTATTGTTATTTCCTGTCTGTTTCCCTGTAGTGATTAGCAGTAAAATTCTAAAGACAAAGAGGGCCAAGGTGTTTGTTTTCAAGGGCAGCAAGGAAGCAGGGAGCTGGGGGGACTGAACTCCAAGGTTTGAGGTAAACAACTCCAGGAGATGGAGTGGGTGGAGGGAGCTGAAGAGCTGAAAGGAAAGCAGGCTGAGTCCTCAGGCTTGTTTGAAAAAGGAAAAAGGGGGTGGAAGGATGAAGGTGCCTTCTAGTTGCAATGAAGGTAATGGTCTTAATAGCATTGTTGTTCTTTCCTGTTTTGTCTTCAGATGTACCCGTCTGTTTTCAAATCAGGAAAATGAAGCAAACGTATAACCAGTATTGTAGTTCAGGGGTCTTTGTAGCAAATGATACTCCCCGAGAGTAAGGATCCTAGGTTTCTACAGAAGAGCCAGCCAGATAAGGTACCTGGATGGGGACAGCCTGGGGTCAGGCTGTAGGGAGTAGTGGGGACTGTGGTGAATTGGAGGGCACTTTCCCCATCTAAGGCAGTAACAGCTATTCAACCCCAGGTGGTTATGGCCTTAACCAGAATGTGTACCCATATTGCCCGATCTTTATTATTATGTGCAGGCTCCTTATTTTTAAATGTTGGCAGCTAATGCTTTGAAAACAAACAGAAGCATTGTGTGGGCCAAATAAAACATGTTGATGAGACATATTTCACCCAAAGGCCAACTCTTTGAAAAGTTGGACCTAGAGCAATTTGCATTCTGGAATCTCAGAGTACTAGCGTGATCCTGGCAAGGCAATGTGGTCTTCTGTCGACAATAGCAAACTACAATCAAACAAGCAAGTAGCGGATAAATTGGGGAAGTATAAAACGCTTTGTGTTTAGATTTGTTCATCTGTTAATTTTTCATGTCCAGCTGAATGTATTCATTCGCTAAATCAAGACGCGTTTATTGAGCACCTAATATGTGCTAAGTAATGATAAACAAAAACCTTTTCTGTAAAGGGCCAGAGAGTAAATATATTAGGCTTTGAGAGCCGTACAGTCTCCCACAGAACTACTCAGCTCTGCGGTTAGAGTTGCACAGCAGCTGTAGACAGTATATAAACAATTAGGTATGGCTCTTTTCTAAAAACAATTTGATTTACAAGAGGCAGCAGCTCAGATTCGGCCCATAGTCCATAGTTTGCCAATCCCTGATCCAGAATATCTGAGAGCTTGCAGCCTAATGCATCAGTTTTCTTTAAGGAGTCCTACATGTTTTTTATTTTTTAAAAATATTTTATGTATTTATTTATTTATTCTTGGCTGCGTCGGGTCTTAGTTGCGGCATGCAGGATCTTCGTTGAAGCATGTGGGATCTTTCCTTGCGGCGCACGGGCTTCTCTCTAGTTGTGGCGTGCAAGCTCCAGAGCACGAGGGCTCTGTAGCTTGAGACACGAAGGCTATCTAGTTGAGGTGGGCGAGTTCAGTAGTTTTGGCGCATGGGCTTAGTTGCCCCTCGGAATGTGGGATCTTAGTTCCCTGACCACGGATGGAACCCGAGTCCCCAGCATTGGAAGGCGGATTCTTTGCCACTGGATCACCAGGTAAGTCCCTTATGTTTTACCTATTAAGACAAGGGTTTAGGGTGGTATCACTACAATTTTAAAATTATTTTTGTAAGATGCCCCAAGTAGCTCTCTATTATCATTTAGTATAATACAAGCTATCATAACTATTCTGTAAACATAAACAAGTTACTTTAAACATTGGAAATAATTCTGGTCCTACCTAGCAACTGAAGTTAGTTGGGCAAGGCTGTCTGAATATGAATTTAATGTAGGATAATTTTTCACAGAGAACCATTTATACAGGAGAAATTTGAATATTTGACTGAGCCAATTACCTCAGTAGAGTGATTCAATGCTTGTTTTTTTGGATTCGAAACGGTTGTGAAGAGGCAACATAAAGCTGAACACACCCGTTTGCTTCCTGAGTCCTAGGATTTACTATTTGGAACTTTCCTAAGTATGTTCTAAAGAGGACAAACGAAGCAATATATCACTTTCATCTTTATATTCTCAATGAAATAATAGTACATAGAAGATGCTCAAAATTTTTTTGCTTTATGAATGAGGCATACAGATTATGGCCACATTAATTTCTTCTGATGTAACATCTATGAAATATCAACTAAAGATGCCTAGCTATTTGTATGGCTGTAGATACTGTGTATTGGTTACTGAAATGTATTTGTAGACTCTTTCTCCTTTGCTTTCTTCTACTGTAGACTCCCTTGCAGGTAAGGGGACCATATGTTCCAATTCTGACCAACAAGATATAAACCCAAGTACCTGCTGGGAGCTTCAAAGAACGTTTCCTAATAGGGACTGAGTCAGTTTGACCTCATATCCCTTCTCTTTTCGTCCTAACCTAGAACATAGATGCAGTACCTTAGCAGTTCAGTAGCATTTTGAAACCATGAGGACAAAAGTAACAGACTGAAGATGATGGAGTGGAAAGAAAGAGGAAGGTTTGATGATATCACTGAGCAGCCCCACTAGCCTTTTGTTTTTGTTTTTTGGCTGCACTGTGTAGCATTTGGGATCTTAGTTCACCGACAGGGATCAACCCTGTGCCCCCTGCAGTGGAAGCTCAGCATCCTAACCACTGGACCACCAGGGAAGTCTCAGCTCCATTAGCCCTGAACTGACCACCTTTCGGTTTCTTATTACAAGAGAGAGAAAAAAAAAAAAAAAAAAAAGCCCTAAGGGGTAAAGCCATTATTATGTGGTTTTTTATTACTTGCAACCCAACCCAATCCGATCTATCTGGGGCTATTTAGAGTTTCCTTCTATTCTCACACTTCATCACCATTGCTCAGGAAATGAAATTTCTGGCATCTAATGTAGTTGTATTAATTCTCCAACTCTTCCTATGCCGCTTTAGAGTTGAGTTAAAGACATTTAAAATCTTGTTACAAACCCAAATAATATGTGAAGAACAAAATTCATTGATTTTCTTAGGAAGTCCTATTATAATACATCAACAACAACGTCAAAGAAAATGTTCTACAATACATTTTCTAAGAAAATCAAAGGTATTATCAACAGATTTCTTTCTGAACTGGTTAGGTAGCAAGTATTTTATGCCAACAAACTATCCAAAAAGTAGTTAAAAATACATAAGCATATTTTACATTTTAAAATTTCATGGCCCCTAAAACCATTGTATTTTGTGACATATACATTAGGTTATTATAAAGACCTTTCAAATTTTGTTTTTTAAGAGCTCCCAAGGACTTCCCTGGTGGCGCAGTGGTTGAGAATCTGCCTGCCAATGCAGGGGACATGGGTTCAATCCCTGGTCTGGAAAGGTCCCACGTGCTGCGGAGCAACTAAGCCCATATGCCACAGGGACTAAGCCCATGTGCCACAACTACTGAGGTCCACACACCTAGAGCCCATGCACCTAGAGCCCACGCTCCACAATAAGAGAAGCCACTGCAACTAGAGAAAGCCTGCACAGCAGCAAAGACCCAATGCAGCCAAAAAAAAAAAAGAAAAAAAAATTCCCAGTTGCCAAATTTGGACAATTTCAGCATAAAAAAAAATTTAATTATGGTAATAGATTGTAACACATTAAAAGTTAAAAAATCTATAAATCCACAGTGATTCACAGGCATATCAGCTAATAAATGTAGACAAATGATAGAGTTTGCAACAGCCAATACAATAATTGATTCAAGGGAAGATCATTAATAAATGCTAAAGCCTTCTAGTGAAAGGATTTGGGGGAACAAAATAATTACGTGGTTTCAAAGTAGCATCCTACACTGGGAATTCCCTGGTGGTCCAGTGGTTAGGACTCCTAACTTTCACTGCTAAGGGCCCAGGCTGAATCCTTGGTCAGAGAACTAAGATCCCTCAAACTGCATGGTGAGGCAAAATAAATAAATAAATAAGTAAGTAAGTAAGTAAATAAATAAATAAGTAAATAAATAAATAAATATAAAACTGTCAAAGTAGCAACCTACAGGTCAATTAATAATTCCAAAGGGGAAAATATATCTTTACCATGGAAAGATCTGTCAGACACCATCTTAACCAAGAGATAAAACTTGGCATCACCAACAGTAAGACAATGGGCAGCCTTCTGATCTTATACACTGAGAGATACAAAAGAGCCCCTACGCAGAATTCTTGCTGGAATCCTTAATCTGAATCTAAACATAAGGAAACAACTAGGCAAATCCAGAATTTGGAAAAATCTTCATGACAACTGGCTTGGATTCTTTAAAAAGTTCAATGTCATGGAAAACACCAAAACGTGGAGATTTTTCTAGACTTAAGAGAAACTAAGGAGATAATGATCAAATGCAATGTGTAAACCTTGATTAGATTCTGTGTTATAGAGGGGAAAAATCCAACTGTAAAAGAAAGGGACTTCCCTGGTGGCCCAGTGGTTAAGAATCTGCCTGCCAATGTAGGGGACACGGGTTTGATCTGTGGTCTGGGAAGATTCCACATGCTGAGGAGCAACTAAGGCTGTGGGCTACAACTGCTGAGC
This sequence comes from Hippopotamus amphibius kiboko, assembly GCF_030028045.1. Classification (NCBI taxonomy): domain Eukaryota; kingdom Metazoa; phylum Chordata; class Mammalia; order Artiodactyla; family Hippopotamidae; genus Hippopotamus; species Hippopotamus amphibius. The sequence continues at coordinate 24,964,723 of NC_080202.1, read as the reverse complement.
CTGCGGTCTAGAGCCTGCGAGCCACAACTATTGAGCCTTCATGCTGCAACTACTGAAGCCCATGTGCCTAGAGCCCATGCTCTGCAACAAGAGAAGCCACTCCAATGAGAAGCCCACGCACCGCAACGAAGACCCAACGCAGCCCCCCCGGCCCCACGCCCCCGCCAAAAGAAAGAAAGAAAATTAATTCACCCAGGGCCGGCTTCCTGAGGGTGCAATCTGTGAGTCACACAAGACCCCATGCTCAGAAGGGTCCTACATTTGATCGAATGCTCTGCTGTCACCATCTTGAAATTCTTGATAATTTTTGAACAAGGGGTAGGCACCCCTCATTTTCATTTTGTGCTGGGCCCTGCAAATTTTTGTAGCTGTCCTCAATCCACCTTGGTACGCCCAGTGCTCAGCACAGTACTGATGCTCTATGGGTGTTCAATAAAGGTTAATTCTCTTTCCCAGTCCCAGTACACTGAGACGTCCCTCAGACCTTCAGCAAAGATTTACCCAGAGCTTCCTCTGTGCCAGGAACTGTGTCAGCAGCTGGGGATAGAGTGAGGAGACAAATCAGGCAGCAGAGGCCCCCTCCCGCTTCACAGCAGGGGAGCTGCTCAGAAGGCTGTTCACGCAGGCAGTGGAGCCCACCTAACCATTTGTCTAAGCAGCAATGACAGTCTGACTCATCTGTACTTTTAGTTAGAGAAAAACACATCACCTTGGGATCCTGATTTTGTGATTTCTGCTTTGTTCCAGGAAATGGCAAGCTCTGATAAATGAGGATGGGACTTCAGTTCTTTTCCACAGTGTGAATAAAAAGTCGACTCTGCCTTTTAGTATGTTTGTGGTCTATCACATTGACATCTGGTATTAAAGAAATCTGTCAGCACCTTTTAATTCAATTCCGTTTCTATGTACAAAACACTGTGCTAGGCACTGCTGACAGGGAGATTTTTCCTGGATCTTTTTAAGTTCATCATACAAGCTCTTTGGCCAAAGATTACGGTGGGCTACAACTTCATGGGGAGTCAGCAGAGAGCAGTCGTCAAACTGAAATTCTGATATAACTGGCTTCCACTTGCTGAATGTTTTTTACTAGCTTTGAGTCCCCGGGGCAATTCCTTAGTCTTTCTAAACTTCAGTTTTTTACTCATTTAATATGACCCTGGTGTCAAAGGGCTGTTGTAAAGATTAGATGAGATAACTTACACAAAGTGTCTGGCTCTTAGTAAGAAAACCACAATGAAAACAAAACCTAAAACATCTTGTAAAATTGAGCTATTTTACATCATAATGGCGAAATGGTACTGTTCCTGGCACATAGCCCCTTGTCATAAAACGCTTGTGCCTGCAACAGCTATTTTTCCAGTAAGAGGTGGAAGGCAAACAACTTCAGCCAACATCACCCAGCACCATGAAGTCAGTGGGGTTCTCTTCTTCCCTTTCACTCTCGGTAGTGACCCCCGCACCCCCAGGCACGCAGTGTCTTTTGTGGGGGGAGCTGAGAAATGGGTCTGGAATGCCTGCAGCTGCTGGATGCCTGCAGCTGCTGATGGGGCCACTGGGCGGGGGTGGGGGGAGGTTGGAAGGGTGGGGGTTTGACCTGTCCTGGAATCTTTAGCTTCTTTGGAACCTGGAGCCCACTGCTTCCTAGCACAGTCTGCTCACTGAGCACCTAAAGGCTCTGGATTTCCCACCCATCCCCCCGCCCCCCACCCCTGCCTCCCATCATTGGCCAGTCATTAGATGTGGCTGCCCCCAAAGACAGGGGCATGATCTTGGACAAGACAGGCGAGCAATTCTTGGAGAGACACTCATCTGAGAGCAGTTGGCCAACTCTCCCAGCAGGTAGGAGATTGAGTGCTTGGTTGTGAAAGGGGGAATCTAGGTAGGCAGTGTACACCAGAGTCCATTCCAATAACTAAGTGGTAGGAATTTTTGTTCTACATTTCAGCCATTCCAGAAGTTCTGGAATGCGGGTGAGTTGGGGGAAGATAAAGAATCTGGAAATAGGCCAAATTTCATAGTTGATTATCTGGGAAATTTCATTAAAAACTGCACATATTATGGTTTTATGTATATTTAACCAAACGTAGATCCAAGCAAAAAATTTCGAAACAGATCAACAAAAAGTACAAATAATGCCTTTATCATAAAATATCCATTTACAAGACTCCGCTTGCTTTCTTTTAAAATCTTTATTCTTATATAGACATAATGGTTACATAGTCAAAAAAACACAAAAAACAAAAACAAGCAAAACAAAACAAAAACAAAAAAACCCCAAAACTAGGGCTCTGGAAATAGACCAGACTGAGTTTAAATCTCAGCTCCATGACTTATACCCTGAGTGACTTCTATTTAGAGACCTTTGTAATGAAGATATATTACTACCTCACTGAATTAATGAGATGACATAATACAATTTGTATTTACTTAGCAATTTGTAAAGCTTTAAAGTAGGTTGATGTGACAGAGAGTGTTGGTGGCTACTTAACACAGGGTAGCCAAAGATTCCTCTGACGAGATGACTTTATGCAGAGGTTTGAATGACAAGCAAGAGGCAGGCAAGTGAAGATGAGAGGCAAGAGTATTCTAGAGAGAGAGTTTAGCTAGTGCAAAGGTCCTGAGGCTGGAGCAACCTTGGCTTGTTCAGAGAACCAAATGGCCCAGTGGCTGGAGTGTGGTGAGGGAGAGGCTGAGGAGCACATACTGTAATCCGAGGTCGATTTACCGTGAAGTTGATGGAATGACATTTTGCAACATTTCAATAAACCAGTGAGAAATTACGGACCTCTGATTTGGATATGAAGGGCATCTTCTTTTGAAATCTTTTACATTTAGTTACTAAAAGACTGAAAAAAATTTGGAGTAAAAATTAGCAGAATATGAAATAAAAGTGATAATAATAATTCAATAGTAAATACTCCGACATTGAGAAGTGAAGTAAAAAACAACAACAGTTACAGATTCTACAGAAAGTACTAATTCATGTGTTAGGAGGAAGAGACAAAAGTTGAATATAAATGATAAACAAACTCCTAGATTTTTTGGTAATCCAGTTTATGAAAATGAGGGAATCATAGGACCCATCAGAAAAAAGACTGAGTTCTTACTGATTTGATGTGAAACACTGATGTCAATGATAGTAACATAACACTCAGAAGTTACCACTAAAATAAGGATTTCAACAACAAACTGGTTAAAAGGTTGTTGTCAAATCAAAGGATACTTAAGATTAATTTTTAACAAGAAAACATGAAATGCCCTGAAATCTTATAGCTCATCTATAACAGAAATCTGATGGTGGTTTGGCCAAATTTGACATCAGTTCTAAAATTTTACAGAATAATGAGTCGTGAAGCTGAAAGAAGCTCTTCTAAAAGATGGCAAAAAATAACTTTTGAGCAACTATGCTGGAGGAAGGATGAATTATCTTTCTAGTCTCTCTTTAGGAAATGAAATTTAAGATGATATTAAAATTTGTTGTTTTTTGAAGGGACAAAGAATTGGTAGCCAAAAAATGTAGAAAAAAAGTATTATAGTTGTGTTAATCAGTTAATTCATCAAAGTATATTCTGTTATTTTTCTGAACTCAGTATTTGCAAGCCTTTGTAAATTTGAAATTTGTTGTAATTGCCTCTCAGATTCTAAATAAATATTCATTTTCAATTTAACTTTTTTGAAAAAAAAATCCAGCTTTTAAAATGCATTATGTGAAATGGATTAACAATGACATTTAAATTCAGATTAAAATGGTATAGATCTAGTATGTTATTTATTTATTATCAGAAAAGAACAATTAGAATATATAATATTGTTCATTAACTTGTAATAATGAAGTGTAGCTAAAACCACTTCTTATAAGGATCATAATAAAATACATATTTTTCAGTAATTGTGAATTAGTGCACATATTGGTCAGCTGCTTTCAATTTAATTTTTTTTAAATTTATTTATTTTAGGACTTCCCTGGTGGCACAGTGGTTAAGAATCCGCCTGCCAATGCAGGGGACACAGGTTCCATCCCTGGTCCTCGAAGATCCTAAATGCCATGGAGCAACTAAGCCCTTGTGTCACAACTACTGAGCCTGTGCTCTAGAGTTTGCAAGCCACAACTACTGAGCCCGTGTGCACCACAATGAAGAGTAGCCCTGGCTTGCCACAACTAGATAAAGGCTGAGCGCAGCAACGAAGACCCAATGCAGCCAAAAAAAATCCAAAAACATAATTTTAAAAATTTATTTATTTATGTGTTTGTTTATTTATTTATTTTGGCTGTACCAGGTCTTAGTTGTAGCATGCATGAGGGATCTAGTTCCTTGACCAGGGATTAAACCCAGGCCCCCTGCATTGGGAGTGAGGAGTCTTACCCACTGGATCACCAGGGTAGTCCCTCGATTTAATTTTTTATTTGTTATTTCATATTTTTTCTTAAAGAGGCTACTCTCCCTCCCCCTAAATAAATTGTATAAGTTTCAGGCTCCACAAAACCTAAATCTGCCAGTGGGTATAAAATGAAGCCTGGGGACTTCCCTGGTGGCACAGTGGTTAAGAATCCACCTGCCAACGCAGAGGACACGGGTTCGATTCCTGGTCCAGGAAGATCCCACATGATGAGGAGCAACGAAGCCCGTGCGCCACAACTACTGAACCTGTGCTCTAGGGCCCATATTCCACAGCTACTGAGCCCGCGGGCTGCAACTGCTGAAGCCGGAGCGCCTAGAGCCAGTGCTCTGCAGCAAGAGAAGCCACTGCAATAAGAAACCTGTGCACCACAATGAAGAGTAGCCCCCCCTCGCCACAACTAGAGAAAGCCCGTGCACAGCAACGGAGACCCAATGTAGCCAAAATAAATAAATTAATTTAAAAAAAGAAATGAAGTTTGGCCTTGTTGGCTAAGGCAGGGGTCCCCAACCCCCAGGCTGTGGACCGGTACCAGTCCGTGGCCTATTAGGCACTGGCCCAAGAGCAGGGGGTGAGTGGCGGGCTTGAGCGAAGCTTCATCTGCTGCTCCCCATCGCTTGCATTACCGCCTGAACCATCTCCCCCCGCCCCCACTCCCCCCCTCCCCCCACCGCCGCCTTGGTCCATGGAAAATTTGTCTTTCATGAAACCAGTCTCTGGTGTCAAAAAGTTGGGGACCGCTGGGCTAAGGGAGGATCTGGATTTTCTTCTAGGTATGATGGGAAGTTATCAAAGACATTTTGGTTACTCAATTGACATGAACTGACTGATATTTTAGAGACATTGCTCTAGGTGCTGGGTTATGTGCAATTAACATGGTGTTAGTGGGGACATGAAGAAGAGGGGCTGGGTCCATGCTGATGGTGATGAGGTGTGGGCAGTGGCCAAGCTGTGCAACAGCCAGACCCTATAGAGAAATAACCAGGACAAGGACTTTTGGCAGGAGGTGATAAGCCCCAACTGGAAGAAGGTAAAATAGCCCTGGGCGGATTCAGAAATACTGAAGAAGAGGTTAAATTTCTTATAGGATGGGGGCTTGAGTTAAGGGAATTGTGATCTGAGAAGGCTGGAGGGCTTAGGGATATGGCGAGTAAATAACTGGTAGGGAGAGACTAAAAAGACAGAGGGAATGAGACACAGGACGTCAAGGGTAAAGGGAGAAGTGAGAGAGGAGTTGGAGAGAAACAAAGGATAATAATAATAATAGCCACTGACTTAGCAGCTTCAAGCCCAGGTGACCAGCAGGATGGCAGCAGCATTCAAGAAAAAGAGGTCCCAAGGCAAGAAGTAAGGAGGTAGGGCTGGCTGGAAGAGAGTAGAGATGATCCCTTCCCTCTGATATATTTTTTTAAAAATATAAATTTATTTATTTATTGGCTGCATTGGGTCTTCGTTGTGATGTGTGGGCTTCTCTTGTTGCGGAGCACAGGCTCTAGGCACGCGGGCTTCAGTAGTTGCGGCACACAGCCTCAGTAGTTGTGGCACACGGGCTTAGTTGCTCTGCAGCATGTGGGATCTTCCCAGATCAGGGATCGAACTCGTGTCCCCTGCATTGGCAGGTGGATTCTTAACCACGGTGCCACCAGGGAAGTCCCCCCTCTGATATCTATTGCTTTCACTATGCTGCATGTGGACCTTCCAGTGGGCACTAGGGATGGAGAACCCAGGCCATCAGAGACAGAGCAAGGCCACAGATACAGGCAGGGAGTGGCCTCCATCACAAGCTAGAGTTTGAATGACCCTGTCAAGGAAAACAGAGAAGGAGGCCAAGGACCGATCTTTGAACATATTTAATCTGTCTGCTATGCCTTTCCCTAAGTGCTTTCTGACAGATTATTTTTCTTGAAGCAGGAAATTCACATTTTGAACTTTGGTTCCTAAAATACATTAAATCACACTTTGGCTTCGGAGGAGGGGCAGGAGGGGATGCACATAATGATGACTTAAGTGGTTCGCTTCTCATCTGAGGAAATTATCTTTTCAAAATGATCAAGGTGCTCCTGACCCTGTTTGAGAGAGTGTGGGTATTTTTGAGCTAAGTTAGGAAGCCTGTAGAATAATTGTTAGCACTCAGAGGACCTAATTCTAGCCCAGTGTTGAAATCTCAGGAACCCACAGAATTCCTCCTCTCCCTGGAGGGAAGGGAAAAAATATCTATTACCCTTTCCCTGCTCATTACAGGAAAGCTACTTAAAATATTTGTGTAGATTGCACATTGAGAGCCCTGTCCTGGGTCAGGAATCATAACCCAGCTATACTCTAGGATAGGAATATCCCAGAGAATATCAGCATTTTCCCAAGCGGGTGTATAATTTTGTGTGGGTACTTAATTTCAAGAAGATAGGAGCAGACCGTTCTAATCTGTCATACCCAGAAACTACTTAGTCATCAATATCACGGAACTTTGTGGAAGCAGTGAAATGTCTGTAAGTGGCCATCATGGTCCCCGTAGTTAACATACTGAATGTTTACCTCTTACCAGGCGCTGGGTTAAAGCCGTGTATTCATTACTCATTTAATCCCCACAAAAATCCCATAAGATACATTTGGTTTATGAGTCTCATTTTGTAGATGCAGAAACTGAGGCTTAATGAGCAAATTCATGCTCATCACCGTGGCCAGACTGTTCCTGCTTTACTCTGGGTCATGACTGACCCGCAGACCTTTATATGGCCATAACCCTGCCTTGTGAGCCCAGCCCGTCCGTACAAGGGGGCAGTAGTAAACACACTTAGATCTACCAGATTGCACTACAGCTCTGTTTACCTGTGCATTCTCCCACCTGGCTCTGAACCTTACCTGTCTGGATCTAAATGTTCTCACTTCCATGAACTTCAAACATTGCTGGCTTGGGACTTCCCTGACGGTGCAGTAGTTAAGACTCCACGCTTCCAGTGCAGGGGACTCGGGTTCAATCCCTGGTCGGGGAACTAAGATCCCTCATGTCACATGCTGTGGCCAAAAAAAACTCCCCCAAAACAAAAAAAACCTTGTTCTTGCAGCTGGGTGTGGCCCCAGTACCCGCAGAGGTTGGGACACAGCTAAAGAAGCAGGGACCTGGATTAGCACACACCCTGAGGTGAGGCCTGTTCTAAGAGGAACACACTCAACTTTGAGGAGGTCTGCTCAGGCAAACGAAGAAGCCTTGGCAGATTAGGCATACAGAGATGCTCACTCAGCGGTGAGAGCTGGAGACGGAACTAGAGGGGGCACGTAGACAGGCAAAACTAGGTGCTGTAGGGCAAGAGGCACAACCCAGAACAGCAAGGGTTTGCTGATCAGGTAGTCTATTAATGAGAAATTAGAGAAGGGCCAATATTAAGACCCAGGACGGGTGTCATGGGATGGCCCCTCCCCACCTATATCCCCTTTTATGGGCTTGAATTGTGTCTCCTCAAAATTCATATCTGGAAGTCCTAAGCCCCAATATCTCAGAATGTGATCTTATTTGGAAATAGGGTCCCTGCAGATGCAATTAGTTAATTGAGGTCATTAAGGTGGGCCCTAAGCCAATATGACTAGTGTCCTTATAAAAAGGGATAGTGTGACACAGAGACACACACACAAAAGAATGTCATGTGAAGATGAAGACAGAGATCAGGGTAATGCTTCTACAGGTCAAGGAATGCTGAAGATTGCCAGCAAAGCACCCGAAGCTGGGGGAGCAGCATGGAACAGAATGTTCCTCACAGCTCGCAGAAGGAACCAATGCTGCCAACATGTTGGTCTCAGACTTCTAGTTTCCAGAACTGGGAGACAATAAATATATGGTGTTGAAACCACACAGCTTGTGTTACTTTATTACAGCAGCTGTAGAAAACTAATACGCTCTCTTTCTCCAAAATTATAGAGCAGTTCCATTCTGCTTCCTGGTTTCCTGAACCGAGGCCTCAGAGGAGGTGAAGCTGAAGAGAACATTTCAAACAAAATGACTCCTGCAGGGCTTGTGAGGTCTGCAGAGTTCATTGGAAGTCAGCAGGCAGAGTGGTGTGGAGACCTCCAACCCTGCCTTGCACTTTGAGGACTCTCCGTCTTACGTGCACTGTGGCCTGAGGGAGAGGGTCCCAGAGGTAGGGCTGAGTGCTAACTCTCTTGAGGGATTAAAATATTCAACCCCCAAGTCATGGATTTTGTTTAAACTGGATCCTAAAAGTCTTTGTTCTCAGTCTCCCTCTCCCTCATCCTCATCAGGCTGTTACCAACTTGCCTTTAGTCACCTGATGAAGGCAGCAGGTTTCCATGGTAACCTACAAGCACGCAGCAAGGTGTCATTCCTAGGAGGCTCCAGGATTAGGCAAATAACGAAGACAGAGCCTCTGGCACAGTGAAAATAACCTGGATCCAATGATCCGCGTGGATACCGGGGACAGCTGGGTCTCGGAAGCAAGTCAGAAGCCAAGTTGTTAGAGCTGGGCGTCAAGGCAGAGGCAGAGAAGCAATTCTACTCAGTACTACTGTCTGGCATGATTCTGAGCCCCTTCCTATGAAAGAGGCGCCACGCAAGCACTTCATGGGCCTTACCTCCTTTTCGTCCTTGTTTACTAAAGCCCTCTGTTTTATCAGCGAAGGAACTAAGCTTATGGGATGTGTTGAAGATCACATAGCTGGTAGTTACAGAGCGAAGACTTGAACCCCGGTGCTGAATATCTCCCATCCATCTCCCCCTGACCCACTTTCTGCTCTTCTCCACTCCAGAGGCTGACCTGCAGGGGCTGCGACAACAGCCCCCTGGCTCTGATTGGGTCTGTTACAGGACAGCCCCACAGACAACGGGGAAGTAAGGAGAGGCGGCTTTCATCTGGCTGCGTTGCCTGTAGCATCCTCTCCTTCCATTTTCTCCCCTTGGGTCTTTGAGTCTAGGGCTGCTATTCCAGGCTCCTGCCCAATCCCTTGTGGTTGCCCGTGCCCACTCTTTTGTAGGAAACCCCTTTACAATAAGTCATTCTCAGTTGTCTTCTTTCTAGGGAGACTGCATCAACAGGTCTGTCTATTGCTGAAGGCTTTGCCTTTAACTCTATGCCATGCTTCTCCCGATTCCCAGCCAGTGTAATGGAGTTGAGACCCAGAGTGTTAGGTCAGTGCTCTTTAAACCCTTGCAGTCTGAGGGCGGGATTGGTCTCTAAGACTTGGGGTTGCGGGAAAGAGGTGCTGAACCTACAGTGGATGCCCCATGGTTACAGGTGTAGGGAGAGGGCTACAGCACAGACTAGGGGGTTAAGCAGAGTCCGATACCCACCTGTAAGGATTTTCAGTTCCCACATGATCCTTCCTGCCCAGGCAATTCCCCAATGTTTAGTTACTGCAGTGGGTCTAGCTTATTGTGCATTTGGAGTGAACAGTTCCCACACAGGACTGCCCTAACTCCAGATATTAGCTGTTAAGTACGTGCGTTCCCAGGACCACCCTCCCTTCAGACTAGCTGGCTACAAAATCAGAGGTTCCCACGAGCACCTCAACTTCCATAATTTGCTAGAAAAACTCACAGAACTCAGGATGTGCTGTCCTTAAGATTACAGTTTTATTAGAATCAGTCAAGGGAAGAGATGCAAGGGCAGAGTCCAGGAGGGGTCCAAACGTGGAGCTTCAAGTCATCCTCTCTGCATGGAGGCAGGAACTCCTAATCATGATGTGAAAATATGCTCATAGTCTTGCCAACAAGGGAAGCTTACCCAAGGCTTTTATGTCCAGAGCTTTTTGGTTGCTTTTCTTTCTTTTCTTTTCTTCTTCTTTTTCTTTTTCTTTTTTTTTGTTGTGCACACAGCTTGTGGGATTTTAGTTCCCTGACCAGGGAGTGAACCCATGCCCTTGGCAGTGAGAGCGCAGAGTCCTAACCACTGGACCGCCAGGGAATTCCCTGGTGTCCAGAGTTTTTATTGGGGTTTGGTCACATAATACCCACATGGGTGACTTTAGTCTCCAGCCCTTTCTGGAGGTTGGAACTGATATGGTGTGACCCAAAGCCCTCATCATGAATCATAGCATTAGACTATCCAATGACCAAAGCCCCTAGGCAAACAGAAACACTCCTGTCACGCAGGACATTCCAGGGACCTAGAGGTTACCCCTCTATAGCCAAAGACAAAGGATCAGACCCCTCTTGGGTAAGCTTAGTTTTTCATTACACAGCTACTTTGTTCCCGTAGTATCCATCAGACCCCTTTGGCTATAACCCTAGTCCTGTCTCTTCTGGCCAGCCCAGGGGTATCACCATCCATGAGTCTGTTGAAGTTTGGAACCAGGCTAAGGAGCTATTTGATGCAATCTGTAGTGAGCTTAGCAGATCTTACCCACTGAAAGATTCAACCACCACAACCAGCATCCTTTGCCACTGTGTTAGCAGATTGCATGTCTGAATCTACTTTTCAAAATAGTTTACAAAAAAATCTGCTTTACAAAAAAAAATTCTAAATGCTCCTTCTAAATGCTCTTGCAGAAGACAGCTGTTGCCAGCAGGAGAATCGTGGTACCGCCTTGTCAGTCATGGTGAATATCTTCCCTGTTCTACCTTTATTCTGTCACCTACCACGTTATATGTCTGCTTCCTCCTCTAGTCTTTGGCCTCTTGATGGCAAGGTAATGTCTTACTTATCTTCTACCTCCAGTGTGCTAGTCTCTCACAGGCATGCTGTAAAAACTCCAGATCCCCTGTGCAGGAACACCATTTAGTGGTTTTATTTCCTCTCTCTCTCTCTTTTTTTGGCCACACCATGTGGCGTGTGGGATCTTATTTCCCCGATCAGGTATTGAACCCATGCCCCCTACAGTGGAAGCATGAGGCTTAACCACTGGACCGCCAGGGAAGTCCCATTTAGTGTTTTTATTTTATTTATTTATTTATTTATTTATTTATTTATTCATTTAATTTTTAAATTTTATTTTTATTTTATTTTTTGGCTGCATTGAGTCTTCATTTTTGCGCACGGGCTTTCTCTATTTGCGGAGTAGCGCATGGGCTTAAGTTGCTCCGAGGCATGTGGTATCAAACCCGTGTCCCCTGTATTGGCAGGTGGATGCTAAACCACTGGGCCACCAGCAAAGTCCCGCATTTAGTATTTTTAGATAAGAGTTAGAAGCAATGCCACTGCCTGCCTGCCTGCCTGCTCTTTAACAATAACAGCTCATATTTACCTGGAAGACTTACCCTGTTTACAAATATTATCTCTTTTAACCATTGCACCTATGGAAGAGGTACTCTTTTCTATCCTCATGAACAGATAGAGAAATTGAAGCAAAGAGACCAACTTTCCCAAGGTCATCAAATCCCTAGGTGGCCCACCTGGGATGGAACTGGGTCTGCTAGATTCCAGAGCTCCAAGCCCTTAACCATTATTCCATAATGGATTGGGGCAGGCCAGAGAGATCAATGCAATTGATAGGCCATTTCCAGAAGAGGATTTAGCTGGAAATCAGGTTTAGAGTTAGGAATGTGATAAGATAAAATGACTTGGAATAATCTTTGAAGGACTGGAAGCTAGTGATTATGATTGAGAATGTTCTGGAAGTAAAGAAAGAAAATATATGTTTTTTAAGATAGAAAGCCACAGTAAGTGGATGAAAGAGATTGTTGTTAAATCCACAGGTAAAGTATAAGCTGAAATATTTCTGTGTGTGTTTTCTCCTTACTTTGCAACTCTTAGAGTAAGGTTTACTTTGCAACTCTCTTTTTTCTATGTTTTTCATATTGCATGGACAATCTATCCCTTTATTTTTAGGTTTATTTCTATTTTTATACATGTAATACATACATGTATATAACAGTATAAAAGGGTAATGTTGCCTTAAAAAAACCTGGCTTCTCTTCACCAATGCTGAATAGAAATATGGAGACAGAGCTTTGGAGGAGTAGAAACAAATAGCTTTATGACTTTGCCAGGCAAAGGGGGAACACAGTGGGCTAGCGCCTCAAGAACTGCACCTCCCCCCCCACACCCCGGGGAATAAGGAGTGGTCTTATAGTCAGGGCTCCTGGTCAGGGGTGGGCCATGCGGATCAAGGCAGTGACAGTCTTGCATTCTTCTGATGGGCAGGTGGTGAGGTAAGCAGGAGTGAGCCTCATCAACCTTCAGGTCCAACTGGTCTGGGGTCTACCTGCTTGTGGGCAGCATACCATCGTTCGTCATTAACCTCTCGCACCTGGAGGGGGTTTCAACATCTGCAAAATATCTCAAAGATATTGTTGTGTGTATTGTTGATGGGGAAACAGGACCTTCTCCCAAGGCTGCTCTTGACTGTTTCTCCCAGGTCTCGTGCATCCCTTCCCTTCACTAATTAACTGCTTGAATCTGCCCACTGGAACTCAGGGAAGGTCATGGAGGCTGAATGAAGGCCGTTTCCTATCATCAAAGAAATAGGGGACACAGAAAGGCTTTGTGCCCAGGAGCCCCACAGGGCTCTGCTCGGGATCAGTAACATTGCCTAAAGATTTCTAAAACAAAAAATCAGTCCCTGGCCTGATCCTTATGTACCTCCCAGTTCTATTTCCCAGAGGCAATCACTTAAGCTCTTTTAGCTGTTCTAACATTTATCACCATTTTTTTTGGCTGCGCCGCATGACTTGCGGGATCTTAGTTCCCCCACCAGGGATTGAACCTGGGCCCCCAACAGTGAAATCGTAACCACTGGACTGCCAGGGAATTTCCAACCTTTTTCAAAATAATATGCTTTTTTAAAAATGTAGTTATTTATTGGTTACGTGGGGTCTTAGTTGCAGCAGGTGGGTTCCTTAGTTGAGGCTCCCTGGCTCTTAGTTACGGCATGCATGTGGGATCTAGTCCCTGACCAGGGATCAAACCTGGGCCCCCTGCATTGGGAGCGTGGAGTCTTACCCACTGTGCCACCAGGGAAGTCCCAAAGCAACATGCTTTTATTCAACCTCTTGACTGATTGACTTTAGATATAATCTATTGACTTTCCACCATGGTAGATGAGGGTTTCGCTTTTCCATACCACCTTTCCCATTTCCCTTTCTCCCATGTTCCCGGCATAAGCATATCAATACTCTTCGTTATATCAAAAGTCAGTGTTTAAGGAGTTCCCTGGTGGTCCTGTGGTTAGGATTCTGGGCTTTGATTGCATTGGCCCGGCATTCAATCCCTGGTTGGGTAACTGAGATCCCGCAAGCTGTGTGGTGCCTGAAAAGTCTGTTTACATTATTAAGACCAAGCAAATATTGTTGACAGAAAAGCCAAGCAGTATTCTCAACCACACCTCCTTTTTCATACAATCTTCATTTTTCCTATGTTAAAAACTGGCATGTTTTTTCATTTGCCTATTTGTCTATGAACCCATCCAAATTCCCCCAAACATTTCAATACCCCCGTCATCTACATAGCAACAGTGTCTCTCAAATGCCACTTCACAGATGCCACTTCCATAGTTTTTCCACATCTCTCCCAGAACTTTCCTTTGTGCTCTTACCTGGGTAGAATGTTCTCTGGGGCTGTGCACAACTGCCGGTTTGGAATTCCTAGCCTCTTATTTTCATACGTCATTAAAATGTAAAAATCAAAACAAAAAAACCATTGATACTTATACACTATACCTTCTAATTTTTTTTTGCATAATAAATTCCTATTTGAATTTTATAAAGTAATCTATTATTTTAAATACTGGAAAATAAAGGGAATGAACCAAGCATTATTCTGCCATTCTGCTTTTCCTAGTCTATCTGTACCCTTGAGTAACCAAATGTAGATAAGGAAAAATTCCTCCTTACAGAGCTCTTCCCGATAACAAGTGAAAAAAGAATCTTTGAAGTAAAATGCTACCATTTTGTAATTCTTAACAAATTAATGGATCTAGGCATTGAGCATCAATGACCACTGATGTCACAAAAAAACAGAGCAATCAGATGTTATATACCTCCCAATGAAAGAACTCAATACCACCTCTGAAGTAGTGTTGTCCAAAAAAAAATCAAACTGGAATCTGATTGAGCATCAATATCCAACTACCGGGACGTCCCTGGTGGTCCAGTGGTTAAGACTCCACACTTCCAATTCAGGGGGCGCGGGAGTCTTAGATCCCACATGCTATGTGACATGGCAAAAAAAAAAATCCAACTACCAATATACAGGAAATCCAGGCTAACAATAACTAAACAAGTAAAATTGCACCACTGGGATGTAGTCAACAAAATCCAGATTATGGGAAATTTTATAGAACAAATAACCCAGGTTATTCAACTAATAAATTACAAGGAATAGAAAAACTGGATGGTGGGAGATTTTAAAGACACTGACAAATTGCAATATGTGGCCTTTATTTTGATCCTGGTTCAAGCATATTAAATAAAATTATGACATTTATGAGATATTGGAATTTCAAATGCCAACCAAATATTTGATGATATTAAGTGATTATTATTAATCTTCAAAATAATATGGGAGCTGGAAATTGGGGGAGGCAGGTGGAGGTGTAGATGAAACAAAGTTGGCCATGAGTTGATTTTTTTTTTTTTTTTTGGCCACCATGTGGCTTGCGGGGTCTTAGTTCCCCAACCCGGATTGAACCCAGGCCACGGCCGGGAAAGCATCCAGTCCTAACCACTGGATAGCCAGGGAATTCCTGAGTTGATAATTTTTGAAGTTGGGTAATGGGCACACAGAAGTTCATTGTACCATTCTGTTGGCTTTTATATGTTTGAAATTCTCTATAATAAAAAGTTTTAAAAATGTAACCTAGAGATATTTATACCCGGAACCAAATGAGAAGTCTTATAAAGGGTAAGCTGACTATGCCCCAAAGTATCAGCCTGGTTGTGGTGATTTTAAAGACATAGCCCCCAGATTCTTTGATACTATTCAGTGGTGGCTTCTATGTCTCTGCCTTTTAAATCTGGATGAACCTGTGATTGTTCTGCCCCATAAAATTCAGAGGAAGTAACGGTATGTGACATCTGAGGCTGGGTCATCAAAGGTGCCGCAGCTTCCTCCTGGTTCTCTTGGGACACGGTTCCGTGGGAAGTTGGCCACCCTTTAAGTAATCTGACAACGCTGCTGGAGAGATTTCGCCTTTTTCAGGTTTTATTTCATCCTTTAAAACATTTTTCCCCCACAGCTTGAAACATGACTTATAGTTTAACATGTGCTGTGGCTAAACCTCTATGTTCTTTTTTGAAAAATAGACAAAACCCCCAGGCTCAAGAATCAAGAACTTTCCACAGGAATATTCAAAATGGGAGGGCAGGGAGCAAAATAAAGAAATGGAAAGCTGGGTTTGCATATGGAGGCCTCTTGCTGGGTATTTTTTTTTTCCTGAGGGTTTTTTTTCCCCCCACACTGCACAGCTTGTGGGAACCTGGTCCCCCTGCACTGGAAGCACAGAGTCCTGACTCCTGGACGGCCAGGGAATTCCCTTGCTGGGTATTCTTTTCCATTTCTCCTTTTATTACGAAGATTACCACCCCTAACTTCTGATAAGCCCTGAGTACTGCGTCTGAAAAAGTCATTAATCTGTTTGGGTATCCACATTATCACTTATGAATGGAGGTATAGGAAGCGACTTAGGTCACCTCTAAGAACCCTTCTAGTTCTAGCATTTTCTAATCAATAACAACAAATAGGCAATTTTTACATTATTTATCCAGTTTTTCACTTATTTGCAAACTAATCTTTTATTTAAACAGATCATTTAAAAATTTTTTATTGACGTATAGTTGATTTACAGCATTGTGTTAATTTCTTCTGCAGAGCAAAATGACTGTTATACATATATATATTCTTTTTCTTATTCTTTTTCATATGGTTTGTCACAGAATATTGAATATAGTTCCCTGTGCTATACAGTATGACTTTGTTGTTTAATCCATCCTATATCTAATACTTTGTCTCTGCTAATCCCAAAACCCCATTCCTTCCCTCCCCTACCCCCTTACCCCCTTGGCAACCACAAGTCTGTTTTCTATATTTGTGAGTCTTAAACAGCATCATTTATTAAATCTTTTAACAAATATTTGATTCAGGCACTGTTGCTGATTGCTGAGCACTGTTCTTACATCAGCTAAGGGAACTGGCTTTTTTTTTAAATTGAACTATAGATGATTTACAATATTGCATTAGTTTCAGGTGAACAGCAAAGTAATTCAGTTATATGTATATGTGTATACATCTATATTCTTCTTCAAAATTCGTTTCCATTGTAGGTTATTACAAGATATTGCACATAGTTCCTATTCACTGTGCTGTACAGTGAATCCTTGTTGTTTATTTTATATATGGTAGTGTGTATCTGTTAATCCCATACTCCTAATTTATCCCCATCCCCCTCTGCTTCCTAAGGGAATTTGTTGATCCAAATTTAGGCATGGCACTATATATAGATATATATATAGTATACTTATAATATATAGTATATATACTATATATAGTGTATATATAGTATATTATATGTGTGTATGTATATGTATGTATATATACATACATATATAATGTATTTTATAATATATTATAATGTATATATTATAGACATTATATATGTATCTATACGTGTATGTATATGTTATATATACATATATGTATTATGCATATGTATGTTATAATGTATATTATAATATATAATATATATAACATTATTGTATTAGATTTGTTGGAAATGTGTTAAAAATTTTTGCATTTATTTTATGAGACATATTGTTCTGTATTTTTCTTGAAATATCTTTGGTTTTTATGTCAGAGTGATGCTGGCATCATAGAATGAACTGTGAATTTCCCCTTCTTTTTCAGTTTTCTGGAAGATTTTATACAGCATTGATATTATTTCTTCATTAAAAATTTTATAGAATTAACCAGTGAAGACATCAGGATATGGAGATTTTTCAGGGGAAGGTTTTTAGCAATAAATTCCCTTTCTCTAATAAAAAAAAAAATTTAGGCATGGCATAAGCAGAGAAACTGGCCCATGTCCCAATTGCCCTGTCCCCCAACCTCCTTCGTGTTTTTGCAGGTTTACTAGAGTCAGCACTAAAACACTCTTTTCTGAAGAAAAGGCCTTTTTATTCAGAAATTACCATATACAATACTGAACTCTGTTCATTTGGGTATATAAATATCAAGGAAATTGGCTTGGGTACATAAATATTGAGGAAATTGGCATTAAATCCTAGGTAGTTCCATGGCAAAACTGCTACAAAAATAAGTAACATTATTATTTCATGCAATACTGTTTGATAATCTTAGGGTATATTTCTGGACCGACATTTGGAGTTTGGGCTTTGTTCTTAGGCTGGAAATGAGAAGAGCTAAATGAAATGATAACTTAATGTCTTCTTTGCTTAGGCAAAATGATGAGAATATGGGCCTAAGAGCAATTAATTTGAATTTTAAAGAAACGTCCAAGGAGAACCTGGGCTCTAGTTCAAAAATTTTGTTCGCTTACTGTGGTTTCATTAAAAAAAACAAAACACAACACTAACTTTGTAACGTTAATCCTGTGTGTATGTCTGTGTGTATGTATGTGTATATATATACCCACCTATAAATTTTTTTCATTACAAACACATCTATAATACTTAGATGAATCAGTATGGTTAATCTGCTCTCTGTTTTCTGCAAGGTAAATTAAAAATCAAATTCATTCTAAAGAAATTAGTGCTGGGACTTCCCGGGTGGTGCAGTGGTTGAGAATCCACCTGCCAAGGCAGGGGACAAGGGTTCAATCCCTGGTCCAGGAAGATCCCACATGCCTTGGAGCAACTACGCCCGTGTGCCACAACTACTGAAGCCCAAGCTCCCTAGAGCCCTCAAGCCACAACTACTGAGCCCGTGTGCTGCAACTACTGAAGCCCACGTGCCTAGAGCCTGTTCTCCACCATAAGAGCAGCCCCCGCAAGGAGAAGCCCATGCACCTCGATGAAGAGTAGCTCCTGCTCACCTAAATTAAAGCCCACGAGCAGCAACGAAGAGCCAAGGCAGCCAAAAAATAAAACAGAAAAGGAAAAGGGAAATTAGTGCTATACTTGGAAGTAGGTTAGGAGTTAGGGATTTAACTTCATCTCCTTCTGGAGTTCATAGTATTGTTGGTGTCCCTCAAATTTATATCACCTGCCCAGACTTTCCCTTGACTGAGCCCCAGATTTATATATTCAACAACCTGTTTGATATTTCAGTTTGGTTACCAGCTACATAAAATAATTCTAACTACCTAAGGAAAAGGAAATTTTATGGAAAGCTGTGAGGATGCAATAGGAGAGGTTGAGAAGGCTGAAGAAGACAGAAAGGAAGCTGGCAGTTCCAGGATGTCTTGGTAGAAGGAAATGCTGATCTATCTCCCCCTGTGGTTTCTTTCATCTCTGGGTCACTTCAGACAAGATTCAAAGTCCTGGACAAGTTTGGCTGGCCCCAACTTGGGTCCTCTGACAACTCGTTGGTTGACCCAGTGTGATCAGATTTGCAAAGATATAAAGTTTGCCAAAACCAGTTGTTGGTGTAGATGTGTGGAAACAGGCATTCCCATGCACAGCTGTTGCAAGTAAATTGCTTTGGCTTTTTCTGGGAGTCAATTTGATAGTATACTAAGATATACACACATACATATTTTAAAGAACATAAGCTTCAATCAAGAAATTTCACATTTAAGAATTTTTCTAAGAGAAAAAAATTGGTTAATGGAGCTAAGAGATAGATAGTTGGTTATTTTATTATTGCTTGGAATAGCAAAATTGGAGATGTCCCAACTGTCCAACAATAGGAAACTGGCTAAAGGAATTTCCAGGTGGTCCAGTGGTTAGGACTTGGTGCTTTCATTGCGATGGCCTAGATTCAATCCCTCGTCGGGAACTAAGATGCCACAAGCCGTGCAGCGCAGCCAAAAAGAAAAAAAAAAAAGAAAGAAAACTGGTTAAATATATGACTGTATATAACCATATGCTCAAGTGCTTTACAGTCATTAGAAATTATGATGTAGTCTCATATTTGCTTTCATGGATGCATGTCTATTATGTACTGTTAAATGAAAAAAAGCAAGTTATAAATAGTATGTACAGTATGACCCTAGTTTTGTAAAAATAAATACATATATATAATTTTTAATTGGGGTATAGTTGATGTACAATATTATGTAAGTTTCAGGTGTATAACATATATATGTATTTTAAAAGTTTAAAAAAATAGAATGTTTGCAAGGAATTGTGTTTTCACTTTTTAAAAAACATTTCTTTCTTTTATTTATTTATTAATTGGCTGCCTTGGGTCTTTGTTGCTGCACACGGGCTTTCTCTAGCTGTGGTGGGTGGAAGCTACTTTTCATTGTGGTACGTAGGTTCCTCATTGCAGTGGCTTCTCTTGTTGTGGAGTACCGGCTCTAGACGTGCAGGCTTCAGTAGTTGCAGCACACAGGCTCAATAGCTGTGGCTCATGGGATTAGTTGCTCCATGGCATGTGGGATCTTCCCAGACCAGGCATTGAACCCGTGTGACCTGCATTGGCAGGCAGATTCTTAACCTCTGCGCCATCTAGGAAGTCCCGAGCCTTTCACTTCTAAAGTCAGAGAAGACAATACATTTATTTTATTTTTTTAATTAATTAATTAATTTTTTATTTATTGGCTGCATTGGGTCTTCGTTGCTGTATGCAAGCTTTCTGTAGTTGTGGAGAATGGGGGCTACTCTTCATTGCGGTGCGCAGGCTTCTTATTGCAGTGGCTCCTTTTGTTGCGGAGCACGAGCTAGTAGTTGTGGCTCGTAGGCTCTAAGGCGCAGGCTAAGTAGCTGTGGTGCTCGGGCTTAGTTGATCCTTGGCATGTGGGATCTTCCCAGACCAGAGCTCGAACCCCTGTCCCCAACAATGGCAGGCAGATTCTTAACCACTGTGCCAACAGGGCAGCCCTAAGAGAATACATTTATTTTAAAAAGGAATGTTAATAAGTAAAAGTAGAGTCGATATTACTTAAATGTGCTTGGAATTCTTTCAATGCAGGTGATTTGGAAAAACACTCCTGTGTTTCTCCTTGATTCTCACACTATTACCACACGATACTTCTGACAACAAATGTGTGGGTTTTCCACACACCAAGCAACTTCCAACACCAGCTGAGTGTCCTACGTTCAACTGAGTTCTGACACCATCTACCTGGAGTTGCTTTAACCTCTTGGATCCTATTGATCCCAAGGGCTCAGTCACACAAGACCGTTCCCACTGCAGATGCTAATCCCAAGTCCCAATAATCACCTGTACTTCTGACCCACTGGCTATAAATCAGCATTCCCATGGCCCCCTCCTTGGGTTTAATAATGTGCAAGAATGGTCACAGAACTCAGGGAAACACTTTCTTGTGTTCACTGGTTTACTATAAAGGATATAATAAAAGATATGAATGAACACCATGTAGAGATACATAGGATGCGGTCTGGAAGTGTCCCAAGTGCAGGAGCTTCTGTCCCTGGAAAATTGGGTGTGCCACCCTACTAGCATGAAGATATGCTCGCCAACCCAGAAGCTCTCTGAACCCTGTATTTTGGGGATGTTTATAAAGGCTTCATTACATAGGCATCATTGATCATTAATTCCATTTCCAGGCTCTCTTTCTTCTCTGGAGAAAGGTGTGAGGAGGAAGCTGAAATATTCAAGCTTCTATTCATGGCATGGTCTTTCTGGGGACCAGTCCCCAAGCAGGAGCCCACCAAGAGTCACCTCATTAGAATAAAAGACATTCCTATCACCCAGGAAATTTCAAAGGATATAGAAGATCAGTGTCAGATTCTCCTATCACTTTGGAAATTATTAAGATCTTAGGAGCTCTACGCCAGGAATCAGGAGCAGAGACCACTGTATATATGCTTCCTCTTTTCTTTTTATAGTTTTATTTTATTTTTATTTATTTATTTATTTATTTATTTATTTAGGCTGTGTTGGATCTTCATTGCTGTGCTTGGGCTTTCTCTAGTTGTGGCAAGCGGGGCGGGGGTGTGCTCTTCATTGCTGCATGGGCTTCTCATTGCGGTGGCTTCTCTTGCTGTGGAGCACAGGCTCTAGGCACTCGGGCTCCAGTAGTTGTGGCACACGGGCTCAGTAGTTGTGGCTCGAGGGCTCTAGAGCACAGGCTCAGTAGTTGTGGCGCAGAGGCTTATTTGCTCCGAGGCATGTGGGATCTTCCCGGACCAGGGCTCAAACCCACATCCCCTGCATTGGCAGGCGGATTCTTAATCACTGGGCCACCAGGGAAGTCCCTATATATGCTTCTTTTTATTTCACAGTAGATTATTTCTACAAAAAGGTATCTCACTTTTAACTTCTTGATACAGACTCCAAGATTTTAATTGTCATGATGCTGCCTTATTAAAAATAGTAGCATCAGTGATAATAGTAACTAACATTTATGGAGTGTCAGGCACTATGTTCAAAGCTTTCTATGCATTATCTCATTCAAAGCTTACCACAGCCTTATGAGGTTGATATTATTATTGGCCCCATATCACAAATAAGGAAACTAAGGCATTATATCAAGTCAGTGGAAAGTCCCAGACTCCCACCCAAGTATATTCAAGTCAAGCCTGTGCTTTTAACCTCTAAGCTATGTTTCCTCTATAATTAGGAAATTATTATAAGTCTGAGCAAGATCACTTATTTATTTATACCATTGTCTTGTTGCAGAAAGGATTTCAGGCATCTGGCTAAGTAACTTGTCCAAGATTATCCAGACAATATGTGGCAGAGACAGGAACCAAATCTCTTTGCCTCACAAACTGTATAAACTACATGAGATAACACAGATGTGGATCCACATCATGTATTTCCTCATAACCACGAGAAAGGGGTAACAGGGACATTTTCTTTGGCTTTCATTTTCATTCTGGTTGGATATGTTCTCAGCATTAGAGTTCCTTGCTGTATCTTTTGAGAAGGGATGAACAGAACAAGAGGGGCTCAGGAATAACAGGTCTAGGCAGTAAGTACATGGGCTGCCCACGGCAGGCAGATGAAAGGAAAAGGCCTGAGACATCGTAAGAAATGTGCTTGGTACGTGGCAGGCAACCTGTAAACACAACTTAGTAAATAAACAGAGTTCAGGAGGAAGGGTAAGACAGAGCAAAGAACTTATCTAGGTAGATGTTCTGTGACTTTCCATGTTAATTAAACCATTATAATCAAAATTTAAAGTTACAGTTGAATGTAAGTCAAATTAAAATCCTTTCATTTCCTCAGTTTGGAAAAGAAAAGGAAAGAAAGAGCAAAGAGAGGGTGAAATGGATGGACAGAGGAAGAGCTGGGAAAACGAGTGTTAGAGGGAGTGGAGGCAAGGTGAAGGGAGTGGGGAAGGGAACACATACCTGTTCAAGAGTGAAAATAAAAGTAATAATTGAATTTGGTTGTGCAAGTTTTCAGGGAAGAAAAGTATGAAAGGTAAACACCAAAACAGACATTAAAAAAAAAAAACAAAAAACGCACATCCTAAAATATCTCAAATCAGGGATTGTCCCTTCAAGAGTAAGCAACTAGCAGTTTCAGCCCTCCCTCTCCATCCTTTCTTCTTCCTGAATGTGGAATTATGCCTCTTTAGGTAAATGCTTAATCTATTTCTCTGGGTCCCGAAGATCCAATCCAAACAGGGTTGGGAGAGAAAAAAGTGGATTTTTCTTGGCAATAACTTGAAAAAATAAATAGGATGAAACATACGCTCATGTTCTGGTATGAGCCTAAAAAGTGGAACATTTATTTGCTTTCAGTTTGAATTATTATAAAAACATTGCAGAACTTGTTCTTAATCTTTTTTTTTTTTTCAAATGAAGGAGCCTGTCTCAATTTAGTATCCTTAACCAAATATGCCTTAGTCTCAGGGCAAGAACTGTCTGTAAAGAAAATATAGCTCTTTTAAGAGCAGCTCTTTAGGCCTGGCTGTTCACTGAAAGCTAACTATGAAGGCAAGATACATTTGAAACTCTTCTCATTAAGAACCATGATGTTTTATTTAAGTTGAACTTGGCCACTCTGGATAATGTGAAACAGAAGTCTCATATTGAGAGGCCAGGACAGGAAGAGGAAATGGCTGACCGGTAACTAGAGTTCTCCAAAGGTGATAGGTACATTTATTAATCTCCTGGGACCTATATTCAGTTAGCAACTTGAGCTGACTAGCACGTGTGTTGAGTAATGTTTAAATCATTAAAGTGCATGTATTCGAACTTAACTTCACAGGAATTTATTTCCTCCCTCACCCCTCCTCTCTAGACATTTCCTTTTTTTACCTAAACTATGCAAACAACATTCAAAAAAAGCAACCCAATTCAGACTTGTTGGATAGAATCTCGTAGAATACTGATCATAAGAACTTCTCTTTTGCCACCAGACACGGACAAAGAGTTCTCTGTTGTACATAAATTAATCCAGGACAAAGAAATTTCCACATCTCCTTGAGTTTAGTTTGGAATTATTCCTTCCTTCTCCAAAGGTGGCATAATGTACATATTTATTTTAAAATATATGTATTATATATTTTTTAATGTAAGTAATTTAATCTTGTTTTAAGGATAAAAAAAAACCCAAGATAATTGAAGGAGTTGCAAATTCAACAAAGTAAACAGCAAAACTATGAGGTTCTGGAAACATTGTACATAGAAATGCACATGATAGAAAATGTATCATGATAGCCAGTGGCTAAAAGCCTGACCTGTATTAAATTTAACCCCTCATTGATTACTTTGTGAAACCTCAGGTCTAATACAAACAATAGCCCCGACACACAAATAGGACAGAGGCACAAATAGATTAGACTTCAACACCCAATAAAATGGTATGAGATGTAGAAGATCTGTGCTCTGACACTATTTTTAAAAATTGTGATATTCTCAGCTCTCCTGAAAGAAAAATGACTCATTTCATAAATGCATCTTTGTAAGCGAAGTGGATTTAGAATTTAATGGTGACATTTAGTCATTATAAAGCGACTATTTCATGAAGAGTAATTTGATATTTATAACAGCGTCATTGTCAATTAAATTTGTAAAGAGTAAAAGTGAATCAGAAGTTCTCGATGAGCAGCAAAGAAAGAGAAGTGGAAGCTGTAATGGGTTTGTCAGCTGTTGAGAGAAGAAGTGCAAAGGAAGATTGTAATTTTTGTAGTTGTTCATTTTTAACTCCACTGATCTTTAGGTGTGCATCATGGTAGCATCAAAGGCCCTTAGTATTAGGTGAATGTATGTAAATTTGGATTTTTTGATGGCCAAATCTCCTTGTGGATTTCATTGGCTCCCTTATTTTTCTCTCTGGCTTACTCATCTAATAGTCTAGTTTCTCTTCTGCAAGATTTCCTTAAGATTTTGTTTTGTAGCAATTTTTGGTTGGTGACCCATCCTTGAAAGATGGTTGTTTACCACATTCTAAAAAAGCCACAAAGAAGGAGTGTTTCCATTGTTCTTTGTTTACACTTTCCTGTCTATTCAAATTGTGAGCCGATGTGCTTTTCTGTTGCTTGTAGTCTATAGCTTCATATGCTCTGTACTACCTTCTGAAGACAATGCAGGTATTGTAAACTTCAGAAACATGTGTAAGTAATCAAACTCCATTGTATAACATGTTGTGCCAAGAATGTATTTTTCACACATGTTGTGTTAGTGAAGAAATAAAACCTTGAAAGTAAAGTGTTCTCTATTAGGTAGAAAATGGTTTGTGCCCCAGGGCAAAAATTAATTGCTGCTTAGGCGTGACCTATTGATTTTTAATTGAAAACTTGCTTATTTTACAGGTGTAAATCTATGAGCTAAATCACATTTGAGCCTAAGGATTCATGACTGGAATAAGTTTAATGCTGAACTAGCGCTTATAAAAAGTACTTTCTTAGAATAATAGCATTAGCTCCAAAATATATGTTCTTTGGTTGCTTTATTGAGCCCAAAACAAACTTAGGGAAATTTGACAATAGCATAAGACATTTACCTTAATTAATAATAGCACATATTTGAGCATAAAGTATGTTTCAATAATTGTTTCCTGAGAACCCAGCATCTGGAAATGCATTCACAACATCACCTGACCAGCAAACAAATATTTCATTCTTAGGACTGAAAAGTTGAAGTTTTAACCCTTCGTTGTTACGGCTATGTTTTACAGAAATTATATTGTTGTAAGTTCTTTTTTTTCTTTGTGAACGTCTGCCTTGAATTTTCATTTATTCCTTGGGGGTTTGTGGTTTGGTAAAACATGGTGGCAAATACATTTATCTCAAAAATAAAAAAATTTTTTTTTTCTCATGACTCTTCTAACTCTCCTATTCAAATTTAAGAAGATCAAAAGGAAACTAAGCAATAAATGCTGTGTTTTCTTAAAGGATAAAAAAGCAGAATGCCTGGCTCATTTACTTCTAATTAAGGTCTGCATGAAACCATAAAAATGGAAATGTGTTTATGTAACCCACTTAAAAGCTAACCAATTCAGAGAAAACAGCCCTCAATGGGTGTGTCAATACACAGTTTTGTAATATAAGAAAAGAAAAACTGACCCCAAAAATAAGATCCAATGGTTAGTCCCTTTTCTTAAAATAATTTCTCTCTACTAAATACACGAGTAACCAAATGAACTAAGTTAACATCCACAGATGGTGGTTTGCCTCTAGGTATTAGGAGAAAACAATAATGAACACACTGCAGATAAATTTATTTCTGCATTTTTTATTAAAGTTTTTTTTAATTAATTAATTAATTAATTAATTAATTTATTGTTGCATTGGGTCTTCGTTGCTGCATGGACTTTCTCTAGTTGTGGTGAGCAGGGGCTACTCTTCCTTGCAGTGCGTGGGCTTCTCTTGTTGCGGAGCTCAGGCTCTAGGCACGTGGGCCCAGTAGTTGTGGCTCACAGGCTCTAGAGCGCAGGCTCGAAGTTGTGGCGCACAGGCTTAGTTGCTCCACAGCATGTGGGATCTTCCCAGAACAGGGATTGAACCTGTGACCCCTGCATTGGCAGGCGGATTCTTAACCACTGTGCCACCAGGGAAGTCCCAAAGTGATTTCTTTATTCACCCACAGTTATTCAGCAGTCAGTTATGTGCCAAGCACTGTGTTCAGTCTATCCAGGTGCCAAATACCTAGTAGAATAGGGTGAATTATCAAGTCTCTCTGCAGTCAAATTATAAGTGCATCTGTAGATAGCCCTTCATATTCAACCCATTGTTTCATTGAAATTCATATTCTTTTAGACATTTTCCTCTCATATTGAAGGCTAACTATAATTTTAATTTTTTTTAACTATAATTTTTAGGAAAACATTAATTTTATTTATTTATTTTTTGGCTGCGCCTGGAGGCTTATGGGCTTTCCCCAACCAGGGATTGAACCCAGGGCCCCTGACAGTAAGAGTGCTGAGTCCTAACCACTGGACCACCAGGGAATTCCCGAAGAAGGTTAATTTTAGGTCGTCCACCATATAGACTTAATCGGAAAGTGTTCTCTTTCACATATTTCCAAGTAAATTATCTTATACTTTCAGGGCTGAGTTCTGAGGCTGTCAGGCCTGTTTAAGCCACTGTCTGTTGAAAGGGTTAGTAAGACATCTGTGAATGTAAGATCCTGTAGGTCAATGTATTGCTTTGATCAGAGATTTTTTTTGCCCAACCAAGAAGACTAAGTTTGACATCTAATCAAAACCATGAATCATTTGGTGGCAATATATACTCTTCTTTCTGGGACATTCGCCTATGTCCTTGTCAATGCTAATCTCTCTTTTTGATCTAAAAAATTTAGACTTTTTGGCATTTTAATTTTCATAGCTATTGCCCTTCTACCACCTGCAATAGTCTGTTTGTTAGCATTCAGATTGGACTTTCTAGATTATTTTTTCTCTTAACATTAGAGTCTGACCCTTATTTTGTCTCCTTGATTTGGATTCTCTAATTCTGGTGAGATAGGATTCTCCAGTATTAAACTAAGATGTCTCCAGGGTAACAGAGCAGAGAAGTGGTAGGATATGCTAAATAAGGCTCTGAGCTATTTCAAATATTATGTGGAAAGCACCAGGAAAATACAAAGACACTATAGAATAGCAAAGAAAGGCACTCTGAATGAACTTCTATATTGAAGCAATAAAATGCATGTAAAACAAAGCCAAGTATGCTATCTTCTGTTTAACAAAAAGGGGGAAATAAAAAATATGTTAATATATTTGATTATATTTGTATAAAGAAACACTGGAAGAATAAACCAAAAAATATTAAAAATTATTACCCATCAAGTAAAAGAGCTGAAGGGGGAAAAGGGAAGGTGTAGAATATTTTTGTATATACCTTTTTATTTAGTTTGACTTTTGAGTCATGAAATACAAAATTAAATTAAATTAAAAATTACCTGGAAGAGCAGGATCCCTAATTGGTAGATTGGGACCTATAAAGTTATCTTTAGGCCTTCTAGGTAGATCCCCATACTAATCGCTTATGCCAGCCCCATGAATCCTCAACCTACTCTCCTCTCTTGCTCAAGTACTAAATTTTCTGCTGTATTTGATGCAGGTGTCAGAAAACCCAACTCAAATTGATCTCAGAAGAAAAGAAATTTATTGACTGCAGTAGGCCAGAAAGTCCAGACGTAGATCTTCAGGCACAACTTGATTCAGGCAGTAAACTAGAGAACGCTAGGATCCAGTGTTCTACTTCCTCAAAATGAGTTCTATTCTGTAGTTGCCAATGAATGGTCCCTGGCCACTACAGGCTACCAACATCACAACAACCAATTACACTTTTCCTGTAATAGCTCCAATAAAAGTCCCAGAACTGAGTCACGGGGGTTTTTTTGTTGTTGTTTTATTTTGTTTTCGTTTGTTTTATTTTGTTTTTGGCAGTGACAAGGCTTCGTTTGCATATGGTAACTATCAGCTATTCTTGAGTCACTGCCCGCTTTATTTTATTTTATTTTTTATTTTTTTGGCTGCATTGGGTCTTTGTTGCTGTGTGTGGGCTTTCTCTAGCTGTGGTGAGCAGGGGCTACTCTTTGCTGAGGTGCATGGGCTTCTCATTGTGGGGGCTTCTCTTGTTGCGGAGCATAGGCTCTAGGTGCGAGGGCTTCATTAGTTGTAGAACATGGGCTCAGTAATTGTGGCTCCTGGGCTCTAGAGTGCGCAGGCTCAGTAGTTGTGGGGCACGGGCTTAGTTGCTCTTCGGCATGTGGGATCTGCCCAGACCAGTGACTGAACCCATGTCCCCTGCATTGACAGGCGGATTCTTACCTACTTGCCACCAAGGAAGTCCCATCTTACGGATTTTGATTGGCCTGTTTTCTGTTTTTGTTTTTTTGTAAATATTTATTTATTTATTTATTTATTTGTCTGTGGCACACAGGATCTTCATTGCCATGTGCTGTATCTACATTGCAGCATGCAGGATCTTTAGTCATGGCATGCAGGATGTATTTCCCTGACCAGGGATCCAACCAGACCCCCTGCATTGGGAGCCAGGGAGTCTTAGCCACTGGACCACCAGGGAAGTCTCATGATTGGCCTGCTTTGAATCATGTGCCCATCTCCCAACCAATCACGGTAACCAAACAGATAGCATGCCATCATTGGCTTAGTCTAGGAGCAGGAGCGAAAGCAAGTGAGCTGGAGCAAGTGAACTTCGTCTGAAGTGCATTAGATAGAGAGCAGAGGAGTAATCCCCCAAAGTGAAACCAGGGTATACTGTCAGGAAGGATGTTAGATGCTGGGCATTTATTCATATTCAAACATTCACCACAGCACCCCCTCAGAAATACTTCCCATCCGTTAGGGACTCTCAGGGCTTACTCCCACCAGACAGCTCCAGATTTGGAGAGATGACCAAAAGTAGCTTTTTAAAAGAGATTTGAGAGTCTGGAATTAAAATGAGTTTCTCAGCCCGAAATAGGCGATGCAGAGAACATTTTACTCTTCAAAACAGGTCAGGAACATTGCTGGGTTAGTCCAGAATGAGCAAACGTTAAATAAAAATGGTTTATATCCCAAAGACTGAAACTGATGAAGCAGTTCATGATGAGCAGTTAATTAGAACTGTCTTTCTTGAGTCGGACAAGACAATAAACTCACTGTGCAATTCTTTTGTTATGAAACCTGGGTGATTATTTGGGAGTTTAAACCCTGTTTTAATGTGTATTATTTCTGAAGGATGACCATAGCCAGTTTCTAAATAAATAAATAAATACTCCAAAGGGAAAGCCCAAAAGGAGGCACTCTTTCCAAGGGAACCTCTACCCTGTTATTCCATGGCTGGTCTCAATTAGCTTTCTGCCGCCACCACGCATTAGTGAAGACGGCAGCGGGCGTAAAGAACATGCCCATAGGTCTGGCGAAGATTTCCATTTTCTCTTCATTTTTGGCACCGCTGGAACACTTCAGTCCAGGACACGTAATCAGTTCGAGTGCATGAATAAAACTCTACTATATATAGTATGAGTGAATTCAAGGATGCAAACTATATATAGTTGAGCTAAAACACAAGTTGGGTGTCATGTTACTCAGCCTGGCAATGTTTAAAACATGAAGCAGTTCTTTCCAGTCATTCCTTTTTGGACTCTGGTCCTTACTGATGACTCCTTTGTGCACCCGTACTTTCAGCTGGTCTGTTTTCATAAGTCTCTTTTTTGGACTTGTATCAAGTGGGAGCTGCTTCTGTCTGACTTCCATGTACTGAGATGGCTCTAGCTTTCCTAAGCAGGAACAGCTCAGGGCAGCAGTCTGGTTGGGGAATTGCCTGGAATCTTTTGAGGGGTTCCTTGGAGGGTGTGATGGAGATTACAGGGGAAGGAGGGCTAAAGGTCTCACCCTAGGCTATCTTTTGCTGCTGCCACTACCCGTACATACCTGTTTGTTGACTTGTAGACACTGCTTATTCTCGCAGGCACTTTTCCAGCCAGTTAAGCCAAGCTCACCCAACAGAAAGTCTCTAATTTTTCTCTGAATTTGTCCATTTCCATCAGCAGGGCATTGAGGGAACTTATGGGCATTTATATGGACATTGGAGATGTTAAAATGAACAACATGGTCCTTGTCCCAAGTTGTTCACGGTCTAAAGTGGAGTGGGAATAAAGGGACATACAGAACCAAGAATAAGACATGCAACGACTGCACTTTAATGGTGCTTTGTAAAAGTAACAGTGTGGGCCCAGGGGAAGCTTTCATATACCTCAGCTCACTCTCTCTATTTGTATCTCCTCTTTCTAGTCTAGAGCAACTCGTACTACATTCAACTCATTTCACAAATATATATTGAGTATTGACTCTGCTCATTGCTGAGACTGCAGCAATTCTAGTTTGGGAATCAGATAATAAACAAGTGAACAAATAAAATACTATATAGTGATAAATAAAACAGGCTAAGGGTAGCTAGTGACTGCTGGTGGAGAGGGGGTGAACGTCAAAGGGGAAAGGTGGCGACCACAGGCACAGAGCTCAGGAAAGGCCTTTTTTGGAAAGGGGATCTGTGAGCTGAGATTTGATTGGTGAGAAATAACCAGCCATGGGGAGATCTGGGAGAAGAGCACTGCTGGCAGCTGTAACTGGAAGGCAGGAGAAAGTTTGGTGAATTTCAGGAGTGGAAAGAGAGAGGTCCACATGACTAGAACCTAGAGCGAAATGGGAGAGTGACGGGAGTTGAGGTCAGAGAAATCAGTAGCAGCCCAATCATGAAAGCTGAAATCTTGTTTGAATTTTTTTTTTTGGCTGGGCCAGGTTTTAGTTGCAGCATGCAGGATCTAGTCCCTTGATCAGGGATGGCTCTCTGCATTGGGAACGTGGAGTATTCACCACAGGACCACCAGGGAAGTCCCTGAATTTTATTCTCAGTGCAATTTAGAAAGGAGAATATACTTTTCCAGTGATCAGATATGCGTGTTTCTCATCCAGGGTACTGTCTTCAGCATCTAAAGAAAAGAGAATTAGTAATTAAAATACTGGCTGCTTGGTGAACAGAATTAGAGCAGAGGTAAGGGAAAGGTCTTAAGGGACATTTTACATAGGCTACCAAAGGGCCCACACCATTGGGGATTTTCCCTTTTGAGTGTCTGGATATCTGTGAGCACCAGATATACTCCCCTCCCTTGAATAAATTTTCATTCCTCAGGTTTCCTTTTTAGGGTTGACTGCCCATTTGTCTGTATTCTCTATCACACTGTCACCTTTCCTCACTGCCACAACTTTCAATGAATCGAGGAGTCTCAGTCTATAGATGAAATATTTTTTTTGGCTGTGCCTCCTGCAGTGGAAGGGCAGAGTGTTTGTTTGTTTTTTTAAATATTTATTTATTTATTTATTTGGTTGCGCTGGGTCTTAGTTGCAGCAGGCGGGCTCCTTAGTTGAGGCATGCATGTGGAATCTAGTTCCCTGACCAGGGATCGAACCTGGGCCCCCTGCTTTGGGAGTGCGGAGTCTTAACTGCTGGATCGTCAGGGAAGTCCCTATAAATATATGAAATTTAATCACCTCAAGAATCTAATCCAAAGCCTATTCTACCATGGGTTTCCGTGGGACTATATAGTTATATAATATCCCATTCATGTTTGGTGAATGATTATCAAAATCAACCCCAGAGAGTGAGACCTCCTGACTTGGTCTTTTTTTTTTTTAATAAATAAATTTATTTATTTGTTGGCTGCGTTGGGTCTTTTTTGCTGCACACGGGCTTTATCTAGTTGTGGCGCGTGGGATCTACTCTTCATTGTGGTGCGTGGCTCCTCATTGTGGTGGCTTCTCTTGTTTGGAGCACGGGCTCTAGGCACATGAGCTTCAGTAGTTGCGGCACAAGGGCTTAGTAGTTGTGGCTTGCAGGCTCTAGAGCACAGGGTTAATAGTTGTGGTACACAGGCTTAGTTGCTCCACAGCATGTGGGATCTTCCTGGGGCAGGGATTGAACCTGTGTCCCCTGCATTGGCAGGCGGATTCTTAACCGCCGAGCCACCTAGGAAGCCCCTGACTTGGTCTTTTGGTTTGGAGGTGAGTCTGCCTTTCGGGCTTGTCACCCTATAATCGCTGACCATAATATGAATATGGTTTTGATGTAAAATAGAATCTTTACCCAAATAATCTGTCCACCTAGCAACTTTAGAACCCATGTAAAATAAGGAGAGTAGTGATTCTTCTTTTGAGATCTCATTTGCTCATTCATTCAAACACATGAAACCCCAGGCAACGCGATGGGTATGAGGATAAAACAGATGCGTGATGTCCTTCTAGCCCCCGAGTCTGAAAAAGCTTTCATGTGTATCTCTGTTCCTTAAAATGAACAAATTGTCCACTAACACACTGTGTGCTTCTAACTGCCCTGGATTTACAGGGTGTGGTCTCCATGCAGCTTACAAATATTCGCCTTTAATTATCTTCCAAAGACTAACAGCCACCAGAGCTTCTGGTTTCTCCTCTCTCCTCCCTCTTCCTTCTTTCTACATCCAGAGCCCTGGTTGCTGTTGCCATGACAACCAGAATGAAAAGCCTCAGAATCTTCTCTCTTACTATGGGTACATGCCTCCCTGTAAGGATGTTATTGTACAACAGCCAAACTGGGTTCTAGGGGCTGTTCTTTAAATATATCACTAAGTCATGTTGAAATTGGAACTCTAGAGGCAAGATTTTGATGGCATTTAGTGAAGGACCTAAGAATTCTCAAGTCTTTTCTTTCAACTGACCATCTCTTTCTTTGAGATCCTCAAAGAAAATATGTGCACTAATGACAAATCAAGGTACAGGAATGCTTTTTTACTAACTGGGGCTTCCCATCTAAACCCCTGTTCTAGTAAGTACATCCAGACCTGATGGAGATCCCTTTAGACCTAAGCCAGCTTGGCTGAGAAACCTGCTTGACCACTAAGAGACTGGAAAAAAGATCCCCAGCTCAAATCTGTCCTCTGAGCCCCAGGCTATGGTAGCTATCTGCCTGCCATCTGACTCATCTTCATCTTATCAGTCTTTCCATCGTTCTACTTCCTCCTCTCCATAAACAGCTCCAACACCCAACCAGTGGCCCCAGCCAGAAAACTGGGAGTTGCCCTTTTTTTTTTTTTTTTTTTTTTAATTTTTGGCTGCACTGCGAGGCTTCATGGGATCTTAATTCCCTGACCGGGGATCGAACCCGTACCCCCTACAGTGGAAGTGCAGAGTCTTAACCACTGGATCGCCAGGGAAGTCCCTGGGAGTCATCCTTAATTCCTCCCTTTCCCTTGCTTCCCTCCTAGTTCTTTCCAAATCCTATGAGCTCTACCTCTACAAAAACTCAAAGAGGTCTGCTTCTCTGCATCTCTGCTCCCTCTTCTTTAGAACAAACTGTAGTCATCTTGCGCCTGGGTTGTTTTAATAGCATTCTGACTCTTCTGCCTGATTCTACTTGTTTTTCCCTGAAGCCCTTCTCCCTAGAGCAGCTAGAGTGGGCTTTGAAAAAGATAAATCAGACCATATCACTTTGCTCTTTAAAAACTCTTTGTGTCTCCTATTACACTTGGAATAAAATCCATACTTTTTGTCCTGGCCTTTAGGGCTCTGCCCTGAGTTTCCTGAGCAACTGTCCAGCCTCATCTTGTACACTCTCCACCTGGCCCCCACTTCAGTCACACTTTCCTTCCTTCAACTCCCCATGTGCCTTGCAAATATCTGTCTTTAATTTCCTCTGAAGTCAAACAGCTGCCATAGTCCTGGTTTTCCCACCAAGCTCTTTTCTCAACTCTCAGCCTTTACATTCTCAGCTCCTTCTGCCTGAAATGCATGTCCCCCTGCCCTTTGCCAGCTCTTTGCACAGCTCTGTTTCCTTCTCAACCTCGAAGTCTCAGTTAAATGTCACCTTCTCAGCAAGGCCTTCCCTGACCTCCCTATCCCAAATTGCCCTCCTCACCAATGATCCTCTATCAGTGCACCCTATTTCCTATGTAATATTTCCTGGAACATATAATCCTTTTGTTTATTCATTTGTATATTTACTGAGTTTGCCTTTCCAAATAGGAAAATAAGTTCCTTGAAGGCAGGGACTAGATATGTTTTATTCTCAATCAATGGCATATAGGAGGAACATAATATCTGTTAGACACATGAATGATCCTGAAATTCTGCACCCAGGAAAGGAATAAGAAACTCTTTTTCCTTTTCTTTCTTCACTCTCTCAGTCAGGGTCTTGATGGGATGGAATTCCACTCAGATGGTACAAATGAAGAAATGTTAATGAGATTTTTAACCAAGGCGTGGGCTAGGTTAAGAGAACCAGGATGTTGAGATACCTAAGACTAGCAAGAGCAGAGAGAGGTTATACCCCCAAGACGATGGAAGGGGATGGAGGGGGAGGGAAGGGGAGTGAATGAATGATGTTCCCAGAGCCCAGTAAGAACTAGAGCTGTGGAGGAGATGCTGCCCAGCTAGAGATGTAAGCTTGGAGGGACACTGCCATTGCCAGATAGGCAGCACCTAAGCAAAATAGGAACAGATGAAGAAATACCCCATCCTCTCTCTCCTCAGACTCTCTCCTCTCTGATCCATGCCCCTGACTGGCCAAAGCCAAGCAAGGGATCCTGGGTAAATGAATCCATTTGTAGCCCAGTGCCCAGTCTTCCGGAGCACAGAGCAGGCGATGAATGGAGGATAATCAGCACAGATGTTGTCCCTTAGCAGCTGGAACTCAGGCTGGTCTTGCTCCTATGACTTAGAAGTCAATCAGATTTGGAGTTTATGCTTGGAATTTAACTACCACTTATACTATTATGCCTAAGGAAAAACCATTTGGGTTTCTAAACAACCAACTAAGTAATAAATTTGGGAACACAATTCACTAGGGCGCTGGAGCCTGCCTTTAGAGTGAGCGAGTGGGTGAGGTGTTTTTATTATTAATAAGCACAGCACAGCCTACTCAGAAAAAGAAAACTCCTATAATCTTATCTGGCTACCTACAAGCCAAATTGTGGAGCGTTTTGGTGCTATAGATAGTATCCTCACAGAATACTCTATATGGGATCAGTATTCGGCAAATTTGATTTCTGGGTTCTTTCAAACCAATTACAGAGAAAATATAGCTAGAACTTTTTTCCGAGGCAAAACGCTTTGAGTCTTTGAGTTCTAGTTTCCATTCTGCTCTGAATAGTTGTTGTGTGAGAATGTCCATTTCCGACTCATTTTACTTTACGAATACAAAATTGCACCCAGCTGATTTTTCCAAAAATTTTATTGAAGGATAGTTGATTTACAACATTCTGTTAATTTCTGCTGTACAGCAAAGTGACTCAGTTATATATACACCTTCTTTTTCATATGCTTTTCCCTTATGGTTTATCCCAGGATATTGAAAATAGTTCCCTGTGCTGTACATTAGGACCTTGTTGTTTATCCATCCTCTGTATACTAGTCTGCATCTGCTAATCCCAAACTCCCAGTCCTTCCCTCTCCGCCCTCCCTTTGGCAATCACAAGTCTGTCCTCTATGTCTGTGAGTCTGTTTCTGTTTCATAGATATGTTCATTTGTGTCATATGTTAGATTCCGCATATAAGTGGTATCATATGGCATTCGTCTTTCTCTGTCTGACATACTTCACTTGGTATGATAATCTCTAGGTCCATCTGTGTTGCTGCAAATGGCATTGTTTCATTCTTTTTTATGGCTGAGTAGTATTTGTACCCAGCTGATTTTAAGAATATTGGTCATCTTGGTCGGTTTTCGTAAGGTTTTACAGACGTAAGCTGGGGGAAAAATAAGAAGTGAAATGCAAGTCTTCCTGAAAGATGATACTGCTGCTTGGGAAAAAAAGTCATTTCGTCTTTATAACTCTAGCAGTCGGAGCTGGAGCTGGGTTGCATGGCTTGGGGGAATCACAATATTAATATACAACTCCTCTCTAGAAATCTTTACTTGAGTAGGACTTGAACGTTCAGACAGCTATATTGAATGTCTCAATAGGAGCAGAGGGGTCTTAGGACAGAGAAGCAGCTGTCCACTTTATTGCATCATTGTTAATTAAGTGCTAGATCTGTGAATGAAGCGTCATAGTAGAAAACAGCAACGTCATTTTCAATTCATTTCTCTCTTTGCTTAAAATATTCTAAATATTGGAAACAAAAACTACCAATATTTAATTGGAATATTCCCCGTTTGTCTAACTCTGCACTGTGTAACAAGAAAGCATAAACTATACATTTATTGTGTTTATTGATTTATTTATGCTCAGAAAAATAATAGAATGCTAGTTTAAGAGAGGCTGCATTTTATCTTTTCACTGTGTCGAAAAGAGTCAAATTGATCTAAGCCCTCAAATGTTTGAAACACAGAGACTTGTAAGGAAAATTCAAATGTGCCTCTGATTTCCTTGTGTTCTGAGATTCCATAGACAGAAAATTCTCTCCTAAAAGAGCTACAGACCACCTGGCACATATCCTGAGAGAAGAAAAGCAGGGTGGATGGTAGAGTGAAATAGAAGTTCAGTGGAAAAATACTTGGAAAGCCACTTCATAACAATAAAGATCTTAATTAAATCACCCAGACCTTATTCCATAGTGATATGTACCAGGTGTTTCTGCTTCCATTTAATCAGCTCAATATTATCCTCTTTTAGAAACAACACATACTGTTGGGGTGTATCCAGCTGAAACATGCATCAACATAAAGTACAATGCTTTTAAAATGTGCTATACATATATATAGAGAGAGAGAGAGAAAGAGAGAGAGAAAGAGAGAGAGAGAGAGAGAGAGAGAGAGAGAGGGAGAGATTGACATTAATGGGTTACCCAGGATGAGGGATAAAGTAGAAATAAGGCAGTTCCATGTTTATAGGCACAAAAACACAATAACTGTAGTTTTATGGAAACTAAGCTTAAGAAATGCAAGGCATTTACTGGTTTCTCTCAGAAACCTCTCAGATATGGGAGAAATATGTGTGAGCTTTGGGCTTTCATTTATCCAAATATGAAGAATTTATTTGCTAGAGTCAACCGACTGATAGTAGATGGAAAAGATTAGTGCAGGTCCCATTTGGCAGGCATCTTGGTAGAAACCCATATGCTCTATGACATTGATTATAATTATTTTTCCATCATTCCCAGGTTACATTCTTAGCAGGAATGTGAGCCAACTCTTTCTCTAGGAAGGTTCCTGCTGTGAAACCATCTTTGGCAAAGAATC
This sequence comes from Hippopotamus amphibius kiboko, assembly GCF_030028045.1. Classification (NCBI taxonomy): domain Eukaryota; kingdom Metazoa; phylum Chordata; class Mammalia; order Artiodactyla; family Hippopotamidae; genus Hippopotamus; species Hippopotamus amphibius. The sequence continues at coordinate 24,927,247 of NC_080202.1, read as the reverse complement.
TTTAACAAAAGATCAGGAACTTGACATTTATTTTTAAGCATGAGAAGAAAATGTGTGCAATGTTGGAAGCAAATAGGGACAGGAAGAGCTTCTAAACGGTTGCAGGGAGTAGCAGTGGAACAGGAAGAAATGTTGCATGACATTCCAGTGGCTTTACTTTTGTGCAATAGCAACTAATCACTAGGTATGGAATTTGTCGACTATGTATGTAACGTTAAGCTTTAATGTCTTTTTAAAGATGTGGGGGCGATGTGTTTAATTGTTATTTTGGATCAGGTGTGTATTTACAATTTTATATCCAACTGATCATCAAGGAGATTTTTAGGACACCGGTTGTAACAGAAATTTGGGATGATATATTAAGAAACAGGAAGGGCAATCATTTTCATTTTAATTGACTAGATCAACAGAGATTTAAAAAAATTTTTTTTTTCAGAAAAAGCATGTGCATTCTAACTTGTGAATTCATTAATCGACACTGGGGGGTGAGTTCTTGGTGGACAGGTTAAATAAAGTATTCTGGATGCTTCCATGAGGTGAGAATTTTTCATCCTCACACTGTCCACCTACAGTAAGGAAATTTCTTCAACATTAATTTAAAAAGCAACAGAGGCAGAAAATGGCATGGCTGTCAGAAAATTACCAAATTAAGCATGAAAGTGTGTCAGCATCTCTCCTAAAGAATGGTTATTTCTATCTCATGGCTTAGTGCGCTGTAATGCTTAGTTTCTCCATTAAAATCAAATGCAGAATATAATTAAGTAAATCCTTCAGGTTACGTGTCTTTTAAAATTCTGCTAGCTGAAGGACTCACCAGAGGAAATAATAAGTACTTCAATAAATGCCTTGTACCATAAATTTAGTTCGGATGTGACAAAGTCAGCATAATCCTCATCACAGATAGGTTACAGGCACTGGACTGGGAAATGTTTGTTTTTTGTTTCTGAGTTAGAATTTTCTAACCTTTTGGATAAAGTTCCGAATGGTATTCTTCTTTCTACCTTTATGAGAGCTTTAGCCGACATAGATGTGTACGCGTTTATACATAAGAATGAGATCAAATAAAAAGTTTTGATTTAAAAAGGAAACAACATATTATTGAAACCTGAAATGTATCATAGGAATGGACCTGTGACTGCTACATCAAAACTCATTGCAGGAGGATAAATTAGCCACCCTTGTAACAGAGTCTTTAGATATGGAAAATGCATACGGTTCCTCATGTTTTAACATGTAGATTTATATTTGGTTACATAATCTCAATTCAATTTCCATCTCACTTATAATGGGCATTATCTTATTAATATAAAATCACATTTCTAGAAACCATTATCATTCCTTGTACTTGGGCTCTATTTTTTAAAAACCTTGGTTTAGCATAGATGGAGATGTTAATGGTAATACGAAAAAAAAATAACCGTTCTCTACTGCTAGGCAAATGAACATATCTACCAGGATAGAAGAAAGCTAAAGAATTCCCATTCAAAGAAAAAAAAAAAAAAGAATTCCCATTCATAGTCTGCCTTATCTCTTCATTAGCATAACAGCTAACATTTACCAAATGTGCAAGGTTGTCTGCACACATTCTCTCATTTAATTCTCATAAAAATCTTAAATATTTTATATATTTAAGCCCCCTCCCCAACAATCCAATGAGAGAGATAACAATAGCTTCATTTTATACCAAGAAAACTGAAGCTTAGAGAGTTTAAGTTATTTGCCCAAAATCACACAGGGAGGAAGTCACCTCTTGAACCATCTGTGTCAGTTATGTCTTCCAGGAAGCTAAGAGTGCAAGGAGTTGATTTGGGTAAAATGCCTGTGAAAAAATGGGGAGGAAGCAGGTTAAGATAAGGAAAGCCTTTGGACCATGATTTGAATCTGACACTTGTGAAAGAAAAGTGGGGAGGAAACAGAATTAAACAAGGAGTGACTCAGAACACATTGCAGACATGACAGCTTTGACCAACTCAGTGGGAGGCTCTGCAACAAAGATTGCCAATTAGAGGAGATCCATGTTGGGCAGAAATAGTTCAGGCCCTAGTTGAACAACCATGTTCCATTGTTGTCTAGGGGCCATTCAGGAAGAGTGTGACCTCAGCTCAAAAACTGAGGTACATTCTGAAGATGCTGCAGCTGGATGCTGTCAAGCCAATTGCTCTCCTAGCAGCTGAATGGATGGAAGTTTCCCTTTCTTTCTTTCAAATAAATTTATTTATTTATTTACTTATTTGTTGGCTGTGTTGGGTCTTTGTTGCTGTGCGCAGGCTTTCTCTAGTTGCGGCGAGTGGGGGCCACTTTTTGATGCAGTGTGAGGGCTTCTCATTGTGGTGGCTTCTCTTGTTGTGGAGCATGGGCTCTAGGCTCACGGGCTTCAGTAGTTGTAGTCCATGGGCTCAGTAGTTGTGGTTCACGGGCTCAGTTGCTCCGTGGCATGTGGGATCTTCCCAGACCAGGGCTTGAACCCGTGTCCCCTGCACTGGCAAGAGGATTCTTAACCACTGCGCCACCTGGGAAGCCCTAGAAGTTCTTTCTTGAAGGGAGATCCAAGTGGTGCATCTTCCTGACTGCCAGAGTCCACCCCTGGCACCATGCAGACCCACTTCTTCTTTCACATTTGGGGAACAGCTCCTCCGGGGTACCAGTGCACATTTCTTCTTGCAGAGAAACTTAGAAGAAAGATGTTGGTGGAATACACTATAGTCCTCATCACTGCCGTTGGTCTTGGGGCCACAACTGGTACTCATGCTCTCCCCTCTCCACTACCCATTCTAAATTTACTTGCCCTTAGCTATCATCTCCATTCGTCTCAGGGACCTACCTGGAACACAACCTTCATTTCTGAGGGGTCTCACCCACTGGTGATCATCTTTCTCAGGCTGAGGTTGCTGTACTTGTCCATATACATTCTTAGTTGGGCAAGGGAGTACCATAAAGCACCCAAGTGGTCACCGGAGTTCCATACATATTCTTCCTTGCCCCTATTTTGTAGCAACAGCCCTCTTCCTACTCCTAATCTGAGCCATTACCCTTGCCAAGATGGTGCCTGTTCTTCTTGCCTGCTAACCCATGGACACAAGGAACTAAAAGTGCCCAGGAAGGAGCCATAGCTTGTAGTTCAAATGGAGCTCTTAATGGTTCTCCATTCATGACTTTTTATTAGGGCAACCAATCTCAGCCTCCGGCTCCTCCAGTTTGGCTTTCTTTTGATTATATATATCAAGCAATACCCAAATTAGCTGTCCATCTATTTTGCCCCTTGGGATGTTATATTCTTTTTTTTTTTTTTTTTTTTTTTTTTTTTTTTAGTGTCCCTGGGTGGGCTTGAGGGGGATGTCATATTCTATTCACCATGTCCACAACTTTCTTTGGGTCAAGCCCCCTTGCCTGCCATTCCCACTTTGCTGGTCATCACAGTAATTTCAACCCCCCAGATCCCAGTGGTCCAGTGCTGCCGCCGACCTCTAGTGCTCCAGGGCCCCACCCGGCCCATTTCTAACAGTGAGCCAAGCTCTGTGACAGTCTCTCCTCCTGGCAGCCTTAGCCAGCCCTGAACAGCTTACTGATGCTCACGTCCCTCTCTCTAGCACATTCCTGAAGGCTTTGGCAAAGGAAGTGTACTCTGGGCCTATGCGTGTGACCTAATCTTTGGGGGGTCTTCCAGCCTCACTTAAAATATCTATTCCAACTTGCCTGCCTCCCTCAGCTTCTTTATTCCTTCTTCTACCCTCTGTCAGGGTGATGCAGGCATTTTTGACTTTGCTGAGGGTGGACATGCCTCAAAGAGCCACCCCAGCAGTGAGTTTTCCCCTTCCCCTGGGGCTCTTGCCAGGGGTTAAATTCCATGTGCTGGGAGAGTAGTAAATTCCATGTGCTGGGAGAGTAGGGATATAGAATTTCAAGAAATTTTTTCACCAGTTTTATATTCTGGCCCCCTCAATCAAGCACCCTCAAAATCCGATCCTGTGAGTACTCTGGCTACTACTGGGACCTGTGAGCTTGTTCTTTTTTTTTTTTTTTTTTTTTTTTAATTTTTATTGGAGTATAGGTGCTTTACAATGTTGTATTAGTTTCTACTCTACAGCAAAGTGAATCAGCTATACATATACATAGATCCTCTCTTTTTTGGATTTCCCTCCCATTTAGGTCACCACAAAACATTGAATAGAATTCCCTGTGCTCTACAGCAGGTTCTCATTTGTTATCTATTTTATACATAGTGTTTATAGTGTGTATATGTCAATCCCAATCTCCCGATTCATCTCACCCCCCACCTCCCTTTTCCCCTTGGTATCCATACATTTGTTCTCTATGTCTGTGTCTCTATTTCTACTTTGTAAATAAGATCATCTATACTGATTTTTTTCAGATTCCACACATATGCGTTAATATACGATATTTGATTTTCTCTTCCTGCTGGCTTGTCCTTACAGCTCCATTGGGGGACAGTCCCTTTCCTCTCTTCTCAGACCCAGCTGAATTATGCTGCAGCTTAACACAGCTGTGAACCTTGCAGCCAGGACAGGATGTGAGGCAGATGCTGAGCGGGATCCTGTTTTCTTGTGAGGCTGAGGCTTCTACAGTGTCTTTTCACCCCAGGAGTGCTTGCTCTAAGTAGGGAGGGGAGCACCTCGGCAGTCTCTGAGGGGTCAGAGGAGTTGAGGAAGTCAAAATAGTTGGCCCTGTGCTAGATCTTTCCATCTCATGTGTCAGGGTCCCAGGTTTCACATACCAGGGCCCTGACCGTGGCTAACATACAGACTCAGCTGAACATTCAATTATGTTTGAAGCTCTTCAACTCGGAATTCCCTGGCAGTCCAGTGGTTAGGACTCAGGTTCAATCCCTGGTCAGGGAACTAAGATCCCACAAGCCCCATGGCACAGCCAAAAATAAATAAATAAATAAATAAATAAATAAAGCTCTTAGCTCTAATGATTAAATCTGGAGTTTGGTCTTTAGCTTTTTCTGCTCCGCCTGTTGCAGGACTAAGGGCCTCTTTATAAGCTACAAAGGGAACGAGAAGCCTTCTTTTCTTCTGCTTGGAGCTCTAGGGACATTAACCTGCCACTGCTGGTCACCATCTTCCTACCATGAAATGAAAGTACGCCTGAGAATAAAGCCAGCACAGAGGGAGAAAAAGCAGAGACACCAAGAGACCTGTGGTCCTGATAACATCACTGAAGCCCCTGACTCCGATGTGCCTAATGTCAGTGTATTCCTCGACTTTTTAGTTACACAAGCCAGTACATTCCCTTTTCATCTTCTCGATCATTGAAGTTGGGTTTTCTCTCACTTAAAAATAACTAATTTCTGACAGTCATTCATTTGGTCAGTCAATATTGAATCTTTTCAGCATGTCAGATGTTGTTCCAGTGTGGGAATATAGCCGTGAACAAAACAGGCAACATTCTGTTGGCCTGGAACTTAAATTCTTGTGGGAAGAACAGAATAAGAAGAAGGAAAAAAAATGGGACTTCCTAGGTGGTGCAGTGTTTAAGAATCTGCCTGCCAATGCAGGGGACACGGGTTCGATCCCTGCCCCAGGAAGATACCACATGCCGTGGAGCAACTAAACCCATGTGCTACAACTACTGAGCCTGTGCTCTAAGAGCCCATGAGACACAACTACTGAGTCCACGTGCTGCAACTACTGAAGCCCACATGCCTAGAGCACGTGCTCCGCAACAAGAGAAGCCACCACAATGAGAAGCCGACGCACCACAACGAAGAGCAGCCCCTGCTCACTGCAACCAGAGAAAGCCCGTGTGCAACAACAAAGACCCAATGCAGCCAATAAGTAAATAAATAAATTTACTTAAAGAAGAAGAAGAAGAAAAGTAAATACATAGACATATACCAATTAGTGATAAGCTTTGTTGGGGGGGAATAAAGCTCTGTAAGGGGAAGGACATGTTATAAGGGACTTAGGGACAGCCTCATTGGTACGGTGATTTGAGCAGAGACCTAAGATACGTTGAAGGAGTGAGCCATGAGCAAAGTGGTAGGAGGGCCCCAGGAAGAGGAAACAGCAAGTTCTAAGGCCCCAAGGAAGGCGTTTGCTTGCAGAGCAATGAGGCCAGTGTTGGGAGTATGGTGAGCAAGGAGGTGGGGGTAGAAGATGAAGTCAGAAAAGTAGCAGGTTCAAACCATCCAGACGTTGCCAGCCATTGGAGCTTTGTGGGTTTCATGTCATGTGTGATGTGAGTCCATTGGAGGGTTTTAAGAAAAGGACTGACGTAGGCTAACATACTTTCAAAGAATTAATTTGGTTGTCGAATGGAGGGGGCAAAGACAGAAGCAGGGAATCCAGTTAGGAGACTGCAGTAATCCAGATTAGAGATGATGGTGGCTTAGGAGGGGTGGTAGCAGAGGAAACAGAGACGTGGACAGATGTGGGATATACTTCGAACGTAGAGCAGGCAGGATTTGTCCATGAATTGGATGGGGGAGGGAAAAAAAGGAGACGAATCAAGGATGACTCTAACCTTTGTGGCCTGAGCAACTGGAAATTTGGGATAAAATTGCAGTCTTTTTGGCGGTCCAGTGGTTAAGACTCCGTGCTTCCACCACATGGGATGTAGGTTCGATCCCTGGTGGGGAAACTAAGATCCCACATGCCATGTGGCACAATCAAAAAAAAAAAATTGCATTCTTTTTTTTTAAGTCTGAGATGCCTGAGATACCCAAGGTCTGCAACCGAGACAGCCAGGGTAGAGGCCTAGGATAGAGATGGACAGTTAGGAGTCATTAGTGCATAGATGGTATTTAAAGCTGTGAAACTGAATGAAACATGAGTATTGACAGAGAATAGCCCTCATAGACAGACATGAGGGTTGAGTCGGGACACTCACGTGTTCAAAGCTCAGAGAGATGAGGAGGAACCAGTAATGAAGATGGAGAAGGAAGAGCTATAGCCGCAGCTGCTTTTGTATATAGGGAAGAAAATGCTTTAAGGGGTAAGTGATCAGCTGTGTGAAAGGTACAAAACGTGCTGAATGCTGGGACAAGGAAAATGAGGGCAGGAAATTTATTGCTGGATTGAGCAATGTGAAGCTTTTAGCACTTACTGCTATCTTATATACTATCAGGTGACATTTGTTTATTTTCAGTCTCCTCCCATTTAGATGTAATCTCTGCAACATTTTGTTTTGTTCACTACTACATCCCTAGTGCCTAATAGTGCCTGGTATATGGTAAGTGCTCAACAAATATTTCTCAATAAATATTTCTTGATGGAAAATTGTGAAAAACAAGGAAAACTTGCATGTTATTTCTCTGTTCCTCTTTGTAAAAAGATAGCTTGCATTTTATATTTCGGTAGAGGAAGTAATTGTGTAGCGTTCGTTAGATTTTGAATTATGTTGAAAATTTGGCAAGGGATTTGACCTCACTAACCTTTTGTTTGCTTATTCAAAAAAAGAGATGGATAATAATATGTTTGAGAATGTACCCAAAACCATGTCCAGTACATAGTAAGTACTCAATTAATGCTTTGTAAATCTGAAGGGATGACACGGACCAGAACACAGTGACATGCAAATTTATTTTAGATAAATAAGTCGTTTGACATGGGAAGTTTCATTTATTTGAGGAGTCCAAAAAAGGAAATGTTGCTAGTAGGTTGCATTTCCAACGAAAAGCATGTGAGTTTGTCTCACAATGGGATAAGGGCCATAATACATTGAGATTGGTCTTCCTATTATGGTTGTTTAACATTAAAATGTAATAGCTTTGATGCTTTTTATTTTTATTTTTTGTACTTTTGTCTTATTGTGGATTCTATAGTTCAAATACCATTATTACAGACCTAAGATGGGTAGATTTTGGTGAGGCCACTTTCTCTAGACCTACACCTTTCCCTAGATTGCCCTGATCTGCATCTTAAAGAGGGCACAGGGACTCCTGTGGTGGCGCAGTGGTTAAGAATCCACCTGCCAATGCAGGGAACACGGGTTCGATCCCTGCCCCAGGAAGATACCACATGCCGCGGAGCAACTAAGCCCGTGCACCACAACGAGTGAGCCTGTGCTCTAGAGCCCGAGAGACACAACTATTGAGCTCATGTGCCACAACTACTGAAGCCCACGTGCCTAGAGCCTGTGTTCCGCAACAAGAGAAGCCACCGCAATGAGAAACCCACGCACCACAAGGAAGAGTAGCTTTCTCGCGCCACAACCAGGGAAAACCCCCATGCAGCAACAAAGACCCAATGCAGCCAATAAATAAATAAATAAATTTATTTAAAAAAAAAAAAAAAGAAGAAGAAGGCACAGACGTTAGCTAGAGCAGATGCCAGGGCTTGAAAAAACTGCACATTCATTGTGATCTAAGCATTAACTTTAAAAGGTTAACTAGGAAGCTCTGAAAGGACCTTGTAGGTTAAAATAGGTGAAGATTATATTTTAAAAGAGATTGGCCTTTAGCAGGGGGACATGTGCTGAGTGAGGAGGCGGGATAACCAGCGGGAGTTGCGTTGTTCTGGATTATCACTTAAGCGGCCTGGGAAAGCAGCCAGATCTCCGGGGTTACTATTTCTTTTCCCTTGTCGTCCAGGCTCAGGCAACAACATAGCCTTCTGTCATTCCGCATTTCTTTGTTAAACGAAGTCAACAGATGATAACCTGAAATCCCTTCGGACCCAGAATATTTGGCCATCACCTGACCCTTAGTAGATGCCCAGAATGGATGACATTTTGGTATCAGTGGTGATGACTGAAGTTCTGGTTCTTTGGAAATCAGTGCTCATGGGCAGGTACTAGCCATGACAAGATGCTAAGAACGTGAAAGACGAATATTTAGAGAAAACCTCCAAGGGTAAACTTCCACATAGGGACAGGGTTTTTATTAGCATGCCAAGTCTTCTCTCTCTCTTGATAATACTATCTTTTGCCATGAAATGTGGGTTATTAGTGATAGGGGAAGAGAGACTGACTCAGAAAGGGTGTCACAATGTAGCAATAAGAAACAGGATTTTTAAGTCTTCGTGTACCCTTCAAGAAAATAGCACAAAGCATCACATTGTGGATTCCATTTTTGTACTTGGGCTTCAAAAGGACAATAACATCTCCCAAATTACTAAGTCTGACTGTCTTTGTCATTTTATTACCTCATTTATTTAACACTTGCTAATATTAGACATTGTGCTGTTTTCCATACGTTATTCATTTACTTCTCACAGAAAAACCCTATGAGATAGGCACTACCAACCTTCTCACTTCATACAGGGAAAACTGAGACTTAATCCCAGCATCAGTAAGACCTTGGAGATGTGTAGCATCTGGATAGTGGGAAATAAGTGCCTAGCCGAGGTGCTAAGAAGGAAAAACGAACACAGTTAAGAGCAATTTAACAAAGGCTAGAGTGTAATCATCATAGAACAAGAGAATGCAGAGCTCAGAAAAGTGCTTTCCCAACCAATGTTTCCAGGACTCTTCTAAAAAGAAACATGTATATTAGAGTAAAAAAGTTTTTATTAGTGTATAGTTGATTTACAATGTGTTAGTTTCAGGGGTACAACAAAGTGATTCATATATATATATATATATATATATATATATATACTTTTCCAGATTCTTATCCATTATAGGTGATTACAAGATATTGGATATAGTTCCCTGTACTATACAGGAGGCCCTTGTTGGTTATCTATTTTATATATAGCAGTGTATATGTTAATACCAAACTCCTAATTTATCACCCCCCCGCCCCACTTTAGATTTTTCATTCATTCACATTTTGCTTCTTTCCATGAGTTGGACCCTATATTGGGACTGGGAATGCAATAATGAACTAATGCAGTTTGTAGGCTATTAAAAGACAGATAATTCAAATAATGGTAATGTGAGAGTACTGTAATATACAGCCATGTTTCCAAGACTTTTCAGAAAACGGGAATCCCCTGGGTGACTTGTTACATATACAGATTACCAGCCTTCTCCCATGGAAATTCTGAGGTCCTGGATCATACTTTTTAAGAAGCACCATAGTTGAGTCTTAGATTCAGGAAAGTTTGGGGGTGTGCCCAAGTATTTTGATTAAAGGTGGGGTGTCTTCCCAGCCTGGGGATTAAGGATGGCTTCACAGAGGAGATGACAACTGAAGGGGAAGTGTGGGGACATGGTATTCCATCCTTCAGCAAGGAGACCCATGTGTTCCGAGGTATGGAAGTATGAGCAAGCACGAACTTATCTAGGATGCTGGCAGCAATTAGACACCATTGGACCACAAAAGATAGAAAGGGAAATAGCAAAGGATAAGGCTGGGGAGAAAGTTGGAGTCCGGATTATGAGGATGCTAGAATGCCATGTGAAGAAATTTAGATTATGTATTTATTTATTGGCTGTGTTGGGTCTTCATTGCTGCGCATGGGCTTTCTCTAGCTGTGGCAAGCAGGCTCTAGGCACAGCAAGCAGGCTATAGGCACGCAGGCTTCAATAGTTGTGGTACGCAGGCTCAGTAGTTGTGGTGCACAGGCTTAGTTGCCCTGCGGCATGTGGGATCTTCCCAGACCAGGGATCGAACCCATATCCCCTGCACTGGCAGGCGGATTCTTAACCACTGCGCCACCAGGGAAGTCCCAAAATTTAGATTTTAAGAGATGATTTTTAGACTGCCTCAGCCTTTATATAATTTATATTTTTATATGTGTATTTTTTATATTCATATCACATCTATTGTATTTAGATACTATATATTATTTATATATATTTGTATTGTATATATTATATACAATATAATATTTGTATATGTATATATTATATATATGTATATGTATTTGTATATGTATATATTAATATTAGATATCATTCACCTAATATTTATATATTATTACAGTAGGATATATTATTACAGTTATAGCTCTCCTATGTAGTGAAATTAACTCATTTTTAATTTTCCAGGACAAGACTTGGCGGTGCATGACAGAGGAATGAGAGACTTGTTTGTTTGGTCCTCAGCAGAAGAGTGTTAGTCACGCTGCTGGGAGCAGATGTGCTCAGATTAGCAGAGGGAACCAACGTAGAGAACCAAGATAGAGAGGCAGGCCTCACAGGGAAAGAGCTGGGAAAGACTGGAGTGGCATCTCCTCCCTCTTGAGAGCTTGTCTGTGCAAACCAAATGAGGAATTTCTACTTTGCTTTTATAAGACTGAATGTTTTCTATATGAAACCAGATCTAAAAGTTTAGGTATAAAATATTGAAATCCAAAAATGCTTTTAAAAATGAATATTTGATCACTAAGGATAAGGAACCCTCTATATTAATTCAAAGGCCTATTACATGCTCAGATGTCCCCTGCTCCAGGGAAATCTTCTCTGCCTTGTTTCCTCTGTCTCACCCTAGTTCAGGCACCTCTCCTCCAGCCTTCTGTAATATCCTGTGTGGGTCTAACCATATTGCATATGCGTATTATGTGCTTATTTGTTTATATGTTTATTATTGAATATTATATGCTGATTTGTCTGTCTTTCCCATTTCATTGTGAACTCTTTGAAGGCAAGGAATGTGATTTATCATTTTTGTATCCATAGGAATGAGTAAAGGAAAAAAATGAGTGCTCAATAAGTGCTTTTTTGAATGAAAGATGAAGAGATTGAGTGAGTGAGACAGAGAGAAAGAGAGAAAGAATACTGTGTTTATTTTTTGAAACCATATTATTATCAGGACTTTTGACTACTCTGAACTGAATTGAAGAATAAATGTTTTGTCTCAACAACTTAGAAGCCAGTATTTTTTTTTTTTTTTTTTTTTGGCTGCATTGGGTCTTCATTGCTGCTCGCAGGCTTTCTCATTGTGATGAGTGGGTCCTAGTCTTTGTTGTGGTGTGCGGGTTTCTTAGTGGTTAAGAATTTGCTTGCCAATGCAGGAGACACAGTTTCATTCCATAGTCCGGGAAGATCCCACATGCTGCGGAGCAACCAAGCCCGTGCACCACAACTACTGAGCCTGAGCTCTAGAACCGGCGAGCGACAACTACTGAGCCCGTGTGCCACAACTCCTGAAGCCCATGTGCCTAGAGCCCGTACTCCACAACAAGAGAAGACACCAAACTGAGAAGCCCGCACACCATAACGAAGAGTAGCCCCCCATCACCGCAGCTAGAGAAAGCCCGCACACAGCAGTGAAGACCCAACACAGCAAATAAAAATAAATAAATAAATAAATAAATATTTTTTAAAAAGCACCTCTGTTAGTATGAATTTGTGCAGTAATTTCAAAACTAGGGTTGGTATATAGCATATTTAAGCTACAGTGCTCACAGATCACATATAATGTTATATATGTTTTAAAGAGGACAAATCAGAAGCTCTAAAGGAGAGAAAGGCAAAAAAATTAATCTTGCCTTCTAGAGTTTTAATCCACTTACACTTGTTTTGCTAAGAACAATTTCCACTCAAAACTCATTAGAAAATTTATATGTAACATATATAAAAACTCCAGAACAGAAAGCTATTATTTTGTATTTCAGATGCATCAATTCTCTCATTTTAGATGGGAAACATTTAAAAATTTTTCCATTTCATATTTAATTTGATTTAGCTCTGATTTTTTAGGCTGGCTCAAAAGCCTGTGATTATTGTATCAACACAATGAAATATTTCAAAATAACTCTTCTTTTATAAAACAACTAGATGTCTAGGAAAAGAACCCATGCTTTTTTCTTTTGTTGGGTCACTTCAAATTTTCATTATTGAAAACTTTCCATTTCCTTTTAATGGTTACAAATCTATCACTTTAAAATAATTTTTTTCTAGGAAAAAAACAATTATTCTACATTATTACTTTAAAATAAAACCTTGGGTTAAAAACTTATTTGGATATTTGTCACAACTGAAACATAAAACGTGACGTGAAAATGTCAGGCTTCGGAAAAGAATGGCTTTGGAGAAGAGATATCACGCTGAATGTGGACATGCGTTCTCGATAAGAACAATATATATTAGAATCTACTGCTATCTATACAAATCTTAATTGAGTGGAGAATTGTACACCTGTCCAATGAAGTTTTGTGGAAAGGTTAATTCATTGTAGGAAAAGAAGTAAAATTACTAAACAGAAAAAAATATTTAGAAAAAACAAAACCCTGAAAGTCCATTAGCAATTTGGATTCAGGAAATTATCCAAGGAAGTAGTTATTTGCACTTATGGAATTGGGGCAAAATGTTGACAGTTTTCATTTTCTCTTGCTGGACCATCTTACTTAGAATCATGGGTGACTGAAGTAAAACAGAATCTTCGACGTCATCTGGGTTAGGGTTCTCGACTCTCGCTGTGCATCAGAATCACCTGAAAAGGAATTCCCTGGCAGTCCAAGTGGTCAGGACCGCATTTCCAATGCCAGGGCCTGGGTTTGATCGCTGGTCAGGGAACTAAGATCCCACAAGCCATGTGGTGCAGCCAAAAAAAAAACCCCAAAAATTACCTGAGAAGAAAGCTTTAAAAAATGCCCATATTCAGGCCGCAACACTTTGCCCCCCCCCCCGCCCCCATCTCCTGCCCATCTGCCTCAACTGCTCTGGTGTGGAGCACAGCATCAATATGTGTGTGTGTGTGTGTGTGTGTGTGTGTGTGTGCGCGCGCACATATATTAAAATATAGAAAATATGAAATTCACCATCTTAACTATTTTTGAGTGTACAGTTCAGTGGCATTAAGTATATTCACATTGTTACGCAACTACCACTACCATCCACCTCCAGAACTTTTTCATCTTCCCAAACAGAAACTCTGAACCCATTAAAAAATAACTCTGCATTCCCTCTTCCTCCCAGCTCTTGGCAATCACCATCCTTCTTGCTGTCTTTATGAATGTGACTATGCTAGGTATCTCATGTAAGTGGAATTATGCAATATTTGTCCTTCTGTATCTGGCTGAACTCACTTAGCATAAAGTCTTCAAGTCCACGTGTATCAGATGATGTAGCATGATCCGCATGTAGCATGTATGAGCATGCATTCCTTTCCAAGCTGGTAGTATCAGTAGTTTTTTTGTTTTTTTTTGTAACAGTAGTTTTAAATGCTCCTCAGGTGATTCTAATTTGCAACCAGAGCTGCGACCCACTCATTTCAGCCAACTCCTTCCTTATTCAGATGAGAAAATTGAGTTTCAGAGAGAGGAGGTGACTTTCTCTTGTCCTCTCATTCAGCACATATTTACTGCCCATCTACCATGTTCCAGGCATTGTGCTGGGTATAGTTAAACTCACACAAGGCTGGGTAAATTGGGACTCAGATCTTCCGATTTGAACTCTGCGAAGCTTCACAGGTTGCCCTGTTATACCACACCCTTTCCTTGTGTTTGAAAAACTTCAAACTTCAACAAGAGTAAAATAGTGTTTTAGACTCTGGGGCTATTTTGGGAAACAATTTTTAATACGCTTTTATTTAGAGTTCTATTTAGAATCATTTTACTTTCTCTAATTATAATCAAAGTTGAATGCAGTAATCATGAACCAAGCCAAACTATTAATTTAGTTGAGAATAGCTGATTTACAGTAACTTTAAGTTTACTCTCTAGACCAAGAACTACCTGGTAAATAAAAAATAGGAGAAAAGCCTTAAAATGCTATTCCTCTAAAAGATGGATGGGAAACCTCCAGCCTTCAATTTGATTTCATCTGACCATAGGAAAAATCCAAAGAATTTATGCCTAAGGCTATGAGATTATAACCTTATTTTAAAGTATATAATAGCAATGCCCTTAAAATGTATTTTTGTGTAATAAAAATCCTCCAAGAAAGTCCAAAAAACAACTCAAAAAAAGCAAACAAAAGGAACATTTCATACTTCTTTAAAGATAAAATAATGAATTCACTTTACTTACATAAATCTTTTTATTGTCATAAAGTATACTTGACGTAAAATTTACCATTTTAACCCTTTTTAAGTCTTCAATTCAGTGGCAATAAGTACATTCACAGTGTTGTGTAACCATCACTGGTATCTATTTTCAGAACATTTCATCATTCCAAACAGAAACTCTGTACTCATTAAACAATAACTCACACTCCCCTCTCCCCTACTCCCTGGTAACATCTTTTATACTTTGTCTCTATGAATTTGTCTTTTCTAGGTACCTCCTATAAATGGTATCATAAAAGATTTGTCCTTTGTGTCTGGTTTATTTCACTTAGTATAATGCTCTCAAAGATTCATCCATGGTGTAGCACGTGTCAGAATTTTATTCCTTTTTGAAGCTAAAAAATATTCCATTGTAGGTATATACATTTTGTTTATCCATTCACTTGTTGATAGACATTGGCTTGCTTCTACTTTTTGGCTGTTGTGAATAATGCTGCTATGAATGTGGGTATACAAATAACTGTTCAAATCCCTGCTTTCAATTCTTTGGGTATATACCTAAAAGTGAAATTGTCGAGTCATATGGTAATTCTATATTTAATTTGCTGAGGAACTGCCTTACTATTTTCCACAGAAACTGCACCATTTTACATTCCCACCAGCAATGTACAAGAGTTCCAATTTCTCAAATCCTCTCCAATGTAAGAAAAATTTTAACCTTTATTTATAACCCTTGATATTAAAAAGTTTTCTAACCCCTCATCTTTAATTACTCTCCATTTCCAGGTTGCATTGTTGTTGTTCCGTCCAACATAAATGTTCAAATTCTTATTCTTCTATCCCATGCATCTACTTTCTCTGATTATAAAAGCAATATGTGGTTAAGAATCTGTCTGCCAATGCAGGGGACATGGGTTCAATCCCTGCTCCAGGAAGATCCCACATGCCACGGAGCAACTACTGAGTCTGTGCTCTAGAGCCCGAGAACCACAACTACTGAGCCCACGTGCCAACCAGTGAAGCCTGTGTGCCTAGAGCCCATGCTCTACAACAAGAGAAGCCACTGCAATGAGAAGCCCCTGCACCACAACAAAGAGTAGCCCCTGCTCACCGCAACTAGAGAAAGCCCGTGCGCAGCAACGGAGACCCAACGCAGCCAATAAATAAATAAATACATAAATAAATTTATGTATTTATTTATTTTAAAAAGAGCAATATGTGTTCGTTGAAAACCTACAATTCATATAATCTGTATTTCTCCAGGTTTCACCAAGCTGGCAGTACTGATGTGGTCACATTAACAATAGTATCTGAAGTTTTACTGCCTCTTGTTCTCAGGCAAATCTGCCTTCTTCCTGTTCTGCCCTGCCTGAGGTGTCCCTGAAAGTCCTCAAGAAGCCCCTGCATGAGTTGGGGTATGGTCACTGATGTAATTTCTTGGGAAGCCACTGGAGGGCAGCAGCTCCCTCCCACCCCTTACCCCAGTCCTGGAGAGGAACTACCATCAGCCCAGCTGCATTTCTGAAGCAGCAAACTCTCAAAGTGCTGCATGGCAATTACTATACAGAAACAGGGGGGTATCCATCTTCCATATTCTTGGTCACACTTGTCACCTGGATTTCTAGAGTCCCATGTGGAAACTCAACCACAAGTCTGAATCCAAGATTAACAACTGATGGAGAATGCGAAAATAAAATAAAATAGCCCTGACAGCTAATAGCTAGCAGCTAATAGCTGGCCATAGTGTTCCCCCATTGAAAATAAACAGTTTCACAGAGTAACAATTATCAGCAATAATGGTGGAACAAGACAATAATAAGACTACGCCATAATCATATCTAAACACAGACAGAAATAAGGCCATCAAACCACCACAAAAATATCCAAACACTCCCCTGTTCTAGCTACGTGAGTGAATCCAGCTTCCTATGTAAAAATTAAGACCCCCACAATCACTGAATTGCCCCTGCTTCTTGACTGAACTCAATCTAGAACAAACCCTTATTTCTTCCTCAATCAACCAGCCCAAGTCCAAATCCTATCAAGATCCTCCTCACTCCTTCTTAACCTAGACACCCCCCAGGTCCTGGAGTGCATCCGCCCTTGCTGCAGTAGCAAGCTCATAAACCTAACTTCATCTGACAACAGTTGTATTTCTGGTGGCCTTTGATTGGCAAAGCTTTAGCTGGAGATGTTTTAGAGATTTAGGCAGCTGTCCCCATCTCACACTCTGCTTCCCCAATATCTTCTTTCCCCTTGCTCTCAAAAACATTCTCAAGCAAACTGATACCTGCAGAATCAGTTTGGTGTCAGATGAAAAACATTTTTTCTGTATTTTCTGAACATTTACAATGACCATGTAATATTTTCATAATAAAGAAAAGAATTATACCTTTAAAATAATAGTACCACCTAAGAATATACTCTTTTGCCCACTACTCCACTGGTAAGGAAACTTTGAACACCCTTATGATTTTCCTTTTTAAAAAAAATTTATTTATTTATTTGGCTGTGTCGAATCAGTTGCTGCATGTGGGATCTTTCGATGTGGCACGCGGGCTTCTCTTTAGTTGTGCTGCATGGGCTTATCCCCCAACCCCACGCTCCCCCCAAAGTGGGATCTTAGTTTCCTTCCAGTGCACATCCCCTGCACTGGAAGGTGGATTCTTAACCACTGGGCCACCAGAGAAGTCCCACACCATGACTTTCTCCTTGCTTTACACATCAAAATAACTACTATACCCTTTCTCTTTATCAGTTTTCTGCCCCTTCCTTGCCCCTCTTTTTTACTTTTTATTCTCCAAATGCTTCTTTTCTTGGCTTATACACAAATATTCACTTCTTTTATTCCATTCTTCCCTCTGTGAGTTCTAAGGTAGGGCCTGCGAACTCGCCAATGGATAGCAGCCTCTGGCAAAGATGGCATCATATCTTTCTGCCCAGCTTGGCCAAAATCACTGCTTGATCCTGGCTCTCCTTCTTGTTTTCCCTGAGCAGGGCCTCGAAAGTCTGGTTGCTACAACTGACACACTGGGGCGGCCTTCTGGATGAAAACAGTTTATCATCTCCTGACACAGATGACAATCTTGACAACTAAATTCCCCCTTTTCATAATTTGTGATCACGTCACCCTGACTGGGGTAACACTTACTTTTTTTTTTTTTGGCCGTGCCACAGGGCATGTGGGATGTTAGTTCCCCCACAAGGGATATGAACCCATGCCCCCTGCGTTGGAAGCACAGTGTCTTAACCACCAGACCGCCAGGGAAGTTCCAGTAATACTTACTCTTGAACAGCCTTTAAAGAAAAGGATATTGGAAGGGTGATATTTAAACTACTTAGATTAGGACTTCCCTGGTGGTGTGGTGGTTAAGAATCCGCCTGCGAATGCAGGGGACACGGGTGTGAGCCCTGGTCCAGGAAGATCCCACATGCTGCAGAGCAACTAAGCCCGTGCACCACAACTGCTGAAGCCCACATGCCTAGAGCCCGTGCTCCGAAACAACAGAAGCCACCACAATGAGAAGCTTGTTTACCACAATGAAGAGTAGCCCCTGCTCGCCACAACTAGAGAAAGCCCGTGCACAGCAATGAAAACCCAATGTAGCCAATAAATAAATAAATAATAAGTTTTTTTTTAAAAAGGATCTATTCCAAGAAGAAAGAACATTTAAAAAAATTTTTAAAAATAAACTACTTAAATTAGAACAAATTGTTCATTTTTCATGTTCTCTAAATGACTCATAATGAGAAGCATGTAAGAAATGCTGTTAATTACGAATAGATCTATCTTATCCTTATCTATCTTAGATCTTTATGTAATAATAAACTATTTTCCTTTATTAAATCTTTTACTTCCTAAATCTTTAATAAATAAATTTTTACTTACTGAGTACCCCCTCAATTCATCTCAACCAATGAGATTTTTAGAGTTCCTGCAACCACATTTAATATTTCAGTCATGCATATCCTTTTTTATGTTTCTCTACATAAATCCAAATTGAAGCATTTATAACTTGTCAAAACTTTAGTTCTGAAGAGTACATGTGCCAGACCAGCCCAAAGGAACACAGAGGAACATTTGCATTTTTAGTACAGAACTCCATACAGTGTGACCATCAGGGACATTTCTACTTTTTATATTTTCATGTTCCCACTGGCATTATGTATTTTTTATCATTGAAAAGTTTACCAGTTCTCAGTGTGGGGGCCCAGATTAAAATCTTTGCATGTTCAGAGAAAGCAAAATTATTGTAAAGGAAAGACTGCAGACACACATGGAAAAATGTTATTGAGATTGTTTCCAGTGTATTGTTGCATCCCTGAGGCATACCTTTTTCTTTTTTAATATTTACTAATTTATTTATTTAATGTTGCACCGAGTCTTAGTTGCAGCACACAGGATCTCTATTGTGACATGAGGGATCTTTTTAGCTGTGGCATGCATGCAGGATCTAGTTCCCCAACCAGGGATTGAACCCAGGCCCCCTTCATTGGGAGTGCGCAGTCTTACCCACTTGACCACCAGGGAAGTCCCCCTGAGACATATTTTCATTCTGATTAAAAGGGCTGAAGTTTTTTTGAGAGGCGGAGGAAGGGGAAAAAACTAAGTTTTGCCTTTTCTTTTAATTTGATTGCTAATTAATGTATCTGTTAGTACTTAATTTCATATGTAATCAAAGCCAACATTTAGCTTAGGCTTTCCATGTACCATGCCCTCTATTTGAAGGGTTTCACGTGTATTAACTTGTTTACTCCTTAAACAGTCCTAAGAAATCAATATTATTTTTATGCCTATTTTGCACATGTGCAAACTGAGCCACAGAGAGATTAATTACCGATGTTGCCCACTACGGAAGCGGTAAAGCTAATATTAAACTCCAGAAGTCTGGCTCTCATGGTTGTAACATCTTCTCTACTGGATAGAACCTCCTGAGGTAGTAATCAGGCCCCTGCCCTCTTCCCTGATCCAAGCTGGACCACACCAGGCCAATTAAACCCTCCCTCCCCGTAATTCCTATCCCAAGTCATGGGGGAAAAGGCTGCAAACATTTGGCTTCTGTGTATCTCAGTTGAGGGGCTACCCTGGCAGACCACCTGTTCCACCTACGTTTCCTGAGCTCTTGCCCCTGAGTCTTCAGATCTGCCCTGTTTCCAGCTTGTCCAAGATCCAAGCCTCCTTTGCCAGTCTTCCCAGCGTTCTGTAAATTTGTCACCTAACGTCCAATAAATTCCCTTCTGCTTGAGTTGCCGAAATTAATTTCTATTCCTTGCATCCAAAGAACACTGATAGATACCACTGGAAGTTAGGGAAGATGTCTATTCCTTTCAATTTTCTTTGCTGTACTAGTGCTGTGTGCAAGGGAGGCACTTCGCCACTGAGAAGGGTAGCCCTGCAGTTCATCTGCCTAAATTCCATCCTAGTGCCACCACTTATTAGTCTCTTATCTGTAAGATGTGGCTAATAGTGGTACCTATCTCAAAAAGCTGTTGTGAAGATTAAATGTGAGAAATATACAAAGTGCTTGGAAGGGTATTTGACATATACTTAGCATCCAACAAATAATATCTTTTCTATTATCATCCTCTGTATTTCTAGTCAATTAAAATCATTCCAATTATAAATGTAATGTATAGTAATAATTTTAATTCAACATTAAAATTTAATCTTCCAGGAACTTCCCTGGTGGTGCAATGGTTAAGAATCCACCTGCTAACAACGGCGAGGCGGCGCGGGCCGCACTGCGCACGCGTCCTTTGTCAGCACGGCCTTCTGGGTAAACTGTGCCTGGAAAATTTTTGAAGAGCGCCTGCGTGCGCCGCCTCTTTCCCTTTGCCTCATCGCCTTTGAGAAAGCAACATGGGTCACCAGCAGCTCTACTGGAGCCACCCGAGAAAATTCGGGCAGGGTTCTCGCTCTTGCCGCGTCTGCTCCAACCGGCACGGCCTGATCCGGAAGTACGGCCTGAATATGTGCCGCCAGTGTTTCCGCCAGTACGCGAAGGACATCGGCTTCATCAAGTTGGACTAAGTGTGAACTTCCTTGAATGTGTCATCCAGCATATCTACCTTCTTCAGAAAGAATGCTCACTCTTTGTACATAAAATAAAATTTTAAAACTTCAAAAAAAAAAAAAAAAAAAGAATCCACCTGCTAATGCAGGGAACACAGTTCGATTCCTGCTCCAGGAAGATCCCACATGCCATGGAGCAACTAAGCCTGTGTGCCACAACTACTGAGCCTGCGCCTTAGAGCCCTTGAGCTGCAACTATTGAGCCGCCGTGATGTAACTACTGAAGCTCATGTGCCTAGAGCCCATGCTCCGCAACAAGAGAAGCCACTGCACTAAGAAGTCCGAGCACCTCAAGGAAGAGTAGCCCCTGCTCACGGCAACTAGAGGACGTCCATGCTCAGCAACAAAGACCCAACACAGGGACTTCCTAGGTGGAGCAGCGGTTAAGAATCCACCTGCCAATGCAGGGGACACAGGTTTGATCCCTGCTCCAGGAAGATTCCACATGCCACAGAGCAACTAAGCCTGTGCGCCACAACTACTGAGCCTGTGCTCTAGAGCCTGCAAGCCACAACTCCTGAGCCTGCATGCCACAACTACTGAGCCTGTGCTTCAGAACAAGAGAAGCCACGGCAATGAGAAACCCATGCACCGCAATGAAGAGTAGCTCCCGCTCTCTGCAACTAGAGAAAGACTGTGTGCAGCAACGAAGACACAACACAGCCAATAAAAAATTTTTTAATTTAAAAATTTTTTTTAAATTAATCTTCTGTGTATAAATTCTCACATTTTTAAGTAAGGTATTAATTTAATTTAAAAATCTTCTCCAGAGAGAAAATGTCTGTGTAAATCTATGTTTATGAAGATGTGCTTTGTGTTCTGCAACAGTCTCTCTTTTTAATATATATTTTATCTAGTGAAATATCTCTTCTTATTTTAACTATTGCCTAAGAGGCAATGCTGTGAATATATTAATTTTTCATATAAGTAGGTGAGTGTCTCTAATGAAACATTGTAGTAAATCTTTACTCTCCCTGAGAAGATAATCTTGAAATTTGTATAGATAAAGCCACTTCAGTTTATTTTGTATAATTAATGAGGTTTTAAAATATGAGTTCTGAGTAAAAATTATAGCATTTCTTTCTCTGAGAAGGTTGAATTGACTCTGGACTTTTTTGGTGTAGCTATAGTACAAGTGTGATTGTCAACTCTGTGAATTAGCTAAGTGAGAAACATAAAGTCATTTTTTTCCATTGACCTGAATTATCTTAATTGACTCCATCAAACTCATTAGATAAATATTCAACCTCCAAATTGTCTTTCCTGTTTAAAAGATCAAAGTGTGCACTGAGAATGGTTTCTAATAAAAATGCAACTTCATCTAAAATAGAGGCTGCTAGCTATTAAATACCATATCGTCAAATTTAAGCTATCACTCCATGTAATTGTGTTTAAAATGAAAATTAAAGTTTCAATTTTGAGAACTTTCTTTCCCTTCAGGAAAAACAGAGACCAAAAACCAGTAAACAGGGCAGAGACATTTAGAGGTATAGAGATAATGCAAGAAGTTAAAGAAAACATAAAAAATAAAACTATTAAAAACATTCTCAGACTCCCCCTGTGGCACAGTGGTTAAGAATCTGACACAGGTTCAATCCCTGGTCCGGGAAGATCCCACATACTAAGGAGCAACTGAGCCCTTGCATCACAGCTACTGAGCCCACATGCTTCAACTACTGAAGCCCTCGTGCCTAGAGCCCGTACTCTGCAACAACAGAAGCCACCACAATGAGAAACCTGCACACCACAACAAAGAGTAACCCCCGCTCACCGCAACTAGAGAAAGTCTGTGTGCAGCAGTGAAGACCCAACAGAGCCAATAAATAAATAAATAAATTTATTTTAAAAATAAAAACATTCTCAAACAGATAAAGGAAGATACACACTCATGAAATAATAAAGAACACTTGGAAATTGAAAATATTGTATCAGGAGAAGAAACTTTATTTTATTTAATTTTTTGGCTGCACCACGCAGCATGTGGGATCTTAGTTCCCTGACCAGGAATCAAACCCGAGCCACATGCAGTGGAATCCAGAGTCTTAACCCCTGGAATGCCAGGGAAGTCCCCCGAAAAACTTTAGTAAGTGATTTGAAAGATACAGTTGAGAAATCTTCCAGAAAGAGGAAAAAACCCCAGAAAGATGGACATTGGAGAGAAAAAAATTTATAGGATCACTGCAGAACATTTTCTACCTAAAATGTGAACATCTCCAAGGTAAGGATTTTTTATGTTTTATATACTGCCTAAAACAAAACCAGACACATAGTAGGTCCTCTCTCTCTCTCCCTCTCTCTCTCTGTATACATAATATATATATATTTATATATTAAATAAATATGTATTTTATATATTTACATATATAAATGAAATATAATATCTATATATATGTTAATGAAAGGAGTTGAAGAAATAAGAACAAGGAAAATAGAGAAAATCATCAACGGAATACAAGAAAATTCTCAGCATAATTTCCAGAGTGAAAAGATTCACTTTGTATAAGGAGTGGAAAAAGACTCACATCAAGATACATGATTGCGAAACTTTAGGACATCAGAGACAAAACTTCCAGAGAGGAGAAAAAAATTCATGCAAAAGATCAAGAATCAGAGTTGCTTTGAACTTCCCAAGAGCAAAGCAGGAACTATGTCAGACACCAGTCAGGAGTCATCATCGTGTGATTTTTACACATTCTTTCAAATGCCCTATGATGCAGAGAAATATTTCATTCATGCCCAGTGGCAGAGAGCAATCTGCCTTAATATCATGTAAAATTAGTCCTTATTTGCAAGCAGGCACATGAACTAAATTGTTTCAAAATATTGTCATGAAGTTTATGTCTTAAGTTTTGTGGCTTAATATAATTCCATGGTGCCAAATTACAATTAAATCCATTAACTATTTGATCTATTGAATGTGCCCTCATTACATGCAATTGCAACAAGTAGAAAATGGAGGCAAAAAGTGAAAATGATATAACACAAAATTGATTGCAAATGTCCACTAATAAAGTAAAAAAAACTGATAACGCTTACCTCTGGTCAGTATTCATGTGGTGACCAGGGCTAGTGACAGTGCCAAGAGGCTCCATGTGTCTGGATCGTTGATTTTTTTTTTTTTTTTTTGATCAGGTGGCACAGCTTATGGAATCTTATTTCCCTGGCCAGGGACTGAACCCATGCCCTCAGAAGTGATGGCCCAGAGTCTTAACCACTGGACCGCCAGGGAATTCCCAGGATTGTTTGTCTATTTATTTATTTATTTATTTATTTATTTATTTATTTATTTATTGGCTGCGTTGGGTCTTTGATGCTGCACACGGGCTTTCTCTAGTTGCAGTGAGCAGGGGCTACTCTTCATTGTGGTGTGCGGGCTTCTCACTGCAGTGGCTTCTCTCGTTGTGGAGCGTGGGCTCTAGGTGAGTGGGCTTCAGTAGTTGCAGCACATGGGCTCAATAGTTGTGGCTCAAGGGCTCCAGAGCACAGGCTCAATAGTTGTGGCACATGGGCTTAGTTGCTCCGCGGCATGCGGGAGCTTCCTGGGGCAGGGATCGAACCCGTGTGCCCTGCATTGGCAGGCATATTCTCAACCACTGCGCCACCTAAGAAATCCCAGATTGTTGATTTCAATTGTAAATGGTAGAAACTCAACTCAGTCTAATTTTAGCAACGAAGAGAATGCATAGGCTCCAGGAAATGGGAAGTCCTAGGAGTGGGTCCTGCTTCTAGCATAACTGGATCTAAGGCTGCACATCACATCATTAGGTCTCGCCTACCTTTCTCTTTGTATCTCTCCCTCTTGCTTCTATTTTCCTCTGTGTGGCTTCATTTTCAGGCAGGATTTCTCCATATGGGACCAAATATAGCCACAAAACAGCCCAGGCTTACATTATTCTCACAACTAGCAAATGAGTACAACTTCTGCTGTCCCAACATTTGCATCAATCTTTGGAAAGAACTTAGATTGTATCACTTGCTCCCTGCTGGACTGAGTGTGTGTCTAGGGGAATTAAGTACTCTGATTGGGCAGCCTGGTTCATAAATTCATGTAACTGACAGGCCCACCAGAATCCGAAGGAGTGGGAGGGAGAGAGATTTCAGAAGGAAAGGATGGGAGAAGACTCCTCCATCCCCATGACCCCAAAAGTAGCAGATGGCCATTTACGTGAGATTTTCCCCTAGGAGTCAATTCTTCATGCTATCAGAAACTAAATAAAACTCAATGGTTTAATGAAGAGCATACTTTAGAAAATTGTCACCTTGACTTGATGGATGGCTTAATTAGAATTTAAAAAAGAAAAAAACTCAACCCACAACATTATCCAAATTACTGGAGGTATATCATCCTTGGTTTCTAGGAGATATGTAAATGATTCTCTTGTATTCTTAATTTGTAAGTAAATGGAGCCAGGTTTCTAGCTTGAAACTGAAGCCACAACTTTATCCATAGAACTTCACACAGAGAGGCACATCTTGGGAGATGAATACAAATCTCAAATTATTTCTCTCCAAATGTGCCCTAACATTATACTTAATATTTGCCAGTCATGATATTCTCACAGCCCTGGGTTCTTCAAATCAGAAGTGAACTCTTCCTCTTTTTAAAAATATCTATCTTCTACTACTTTAATACAGCTCTGGGACTTGATCTGACCAAAACACATTGTATTAAACTTGCATAGTAAATCATCTTTCCTTGTATCTGTCAGAACCTGCCTGACTTCCAACTTCTCTACCCTCCTTCTCCCCACAGATACCAACCATCTGGCCCCTAAAACAAATCTCAGCCTCTGAAAGCATCCTGCCCATCACCCAGGGACTTGGCACACAAAGTTATACTCGCTGGTAAACTAGCTCTGATCTTATGCCTCAATAACTGGGCTTCTGATTTGTCTCCAAGATCACACTTTGTGGTTATCAGTTCTAGTAACTGCATCTCTGTTTCCTGTGCCTGAATCCTTGACTTAGAAACCTGCAGAGAACCACACTCTCTCACAACCTGAAGGCTCTACCTTGTTCTCCTCACTCCCTGTTCTTCTCATACCAGGGACTGAGGGTACTCACTGTTTATCTGAAACAAGTAGACTACCAGATATTTCTCCAGCAAAGATGGGTTTATTCGGGATCAGCAGAGAATTGCAATTTAAGATAGACAACCAAAGTGAGCCATAGGCAAGTCCCCACACAGCCAGGGAAAAGGAAGGTGGCAGGCTATAGTAAACAAAGAGACCATGACTTTTCATTGGCTGAGTCCTTGCCCAGAAAGGAGTCTTTCTTCTTTTTGTTGGGCTCTGCTATCGGCACAGGATGTGAGAATCTCCCCATGGTGGCCCCCCAACTCAACTGAGATTTCTGTTCATTAATTTTTTATAGCACCATAACCTCAGCCTGAATACCTGACAGATAGGTGACTTGGTATTTGGAGATCTATGTAGAGAAGCATTAAATATCTACCATCTGAGACCTTCCAACTTCTTTGTGTTGGGCCTATGCTTTCTTGGGCTGTAGCTTGCTGTCTCTTACTGTGCCTTCCAGAGGTAGATTTAGTCCCAGCATCTGTGGCTCTGTCTGCCCCTCTCTATGTCTATTTTATCTCAGCAGGTTACTCACTTACAGTCCTTCTCTACACCTCTGAGGAGAGCAAGTTGATTTCCTGTCCCGCTGCATTTTCTCAATATCCTCAGTTTTACCTCATGAAATAGTTATTCTTTAAGAGGAGTAATTTAATTGGGTGCTTGGAGAAGAAGGCCAAGCTGGATTGTAGGAATTTTTATACTTCTTTTGTGCTACACTTATAAAAATAATTTACCCTTAACTTCCCTTACCATTCTGGATTTTGTTGTTTTTGTTTCTCCAGCATCTTTAGTATTGGGGAACGGACCCTTCCCGTTTCACAGGACCTTGAGTCACAAAACTCTGACAGCCTTTGTCTCAAGGGTTAACCCATGACCAGGATCTGGTTATGATGCGGCCAGCATCAGTCCCTCCCCCTGATCAAAGTGATTGGCCAACCAGATACCTTCCCTAGGATTTGATGTATACAAATTTGGAGAGAAAAGTGGGGTAGTTGTGCTGTGATGTAGCCTGGGGCTGCTGGAGCTTTCTTCCCTACCATGTGGAGAAAGGCTGAAGGCACCAGGAATGAAGATATGAAGGCAAGATATAAAGATACAAAGTCAGAGAATGAAGCCAAGCCAAGTAGAGAAGAGAAACGAGAGATGGAAACTTTCAACACACACTCTTGTTCTTCCCAGTATGTGAACCAATTAGCTGCTTTTTTTTTCTTTAGCTAGTTATTTATTTATTTGGTCACATTTTATTTATTTATTATTTATTTGGTTGCGCTGGGTCATAATTGCGGCTCACGGGCTCCTTAGCTGTGGCATGTGAGCTCTTAGTTGCGGCATGTATGTGGGATCTAGTTCTCTGACCAGGGATCAAACCCGGGCCCCCCACATTGGGAGCATGGAGTCTTAACCACTGCGTCACCAGGGAAGTCTCTGCTTTAGATAGTTTGAATTGAATTTCTGTCTTTATAATTGAGTTCCAACTATTAGAACTCCTATTTCAAGATATTCACATATCTAACCAAAACCTATCTGCAGGAGGTCTGGGGGCTAATCTCACCCCTATCTTCCCCTTCAAGTTCTAACCCAAGGGAGAGCAGATGTAGGGAGAGTTTTTCCTTATAAACTGTATTGGGAATTCCCTGGCGGTCCAGTGGTTAGGACTCCATGCTTTCACTGCCAGGGCCCGGGTTCAATCTTTGGTTGGGGAACTAAGATCCCAGAAGCCAAACAGACTTGGCCAAACAAAACAAAACAAAGAAACACTCCCCGCCCCCCCCCCCCCCCAATGTAATGTGGCTTTAGCCTGAGGCTAAATTAGGGTTAATCTCAATCCCAACCCCACCCCCACCCCTGCTCATCTAGGCCTGTCAACCCATCTTTAGGGAGAGTTGGGTCTGCAAAGAAGACACTCCCTCAACTAGTGGTGCTTAGAGTCATGACCTGCCTCACAAATCCTGTCATCTGCGGAACAAAGAGCTTAACAACCACAGTGGATGGTGAAGCCTCTGGACTGCCTTTTCAGTGCAGTGCTTCTGCTTCCAATGACTTATCCTGATGTCACTAATTACATAAGTCACTCTCGCTTGATGGTGCAGCAGAAGATGGTACCCCGAGGGAACCAATTTCTACAGAAGTCTTTCTTCTTCTGGAATGTGAAGGAGAGTTGCTCCCCTCCTTGGGTCCTTATCTCCCTTCCTGAGCACCTCATCCCAGCTCCTCCCATATTATTCACAGTACCTCACCCACAGGGGTTGGCATAAGGCTCAGGATGGAACAATCAGAGCCAACTTTCTGAATTGAATTACAAACTTCTTTGCCCCCTTCCTCAAATGATGCCATCTTCAAAAATCACTCTCCTTTCTCAGGGCCTTCATACAAGCTGTTCCTTCAAATGCAATGTTCTTCCCTGTCATCTCACTTGACTAGCCTTTTCTTTGGGCCTCAAATGAAATAAAATTCATATTTTAAGGCATGGCAAGAGAAATTTAAACATAAAAGTTTTCTCTGCCCTTTTGGGCCTCCTCCCTCCCCGTGTGTGTGTTGTGCGTCTGCATTTACCAGACATCCTTAGGCAATGACATTCCTTCTTAATCTTGTAAAGGGTTGTGATGACCCATTGCTTGCTTTGTACATGCAGATCTGGGTTGTGTAAACTGTCACTACGTCATTTGATGTATAACTTTCTGTCTCAAAAAGGTATAACTGTGCTTTGACTTCTGCTGGGGGAACAGTCCTCAGAGCTTTCTGAAAGACTGTCTCCTGGGTTATAATCCTCAGGTTGGCTCAAATAAAATTTTCCATTCTTTTCTTAGATCGACTGTTGATTAATTTTTTGGTCAACACCTCAAATATAACTTCCTCAACTTAGAGGTTAGCTCCTCAGAGAGGTCTTTCCTGACAGTTCTACTGAAACTAGGACTCCCATTGTGATCTCCATCTCAGCCCCTTATTTTACAACAAAAAGAAAAGATCACTATGTTTTACATATAGTCTGAGGTAAGAAAATAGAATATATTTACTGCTAAAAAATGAGTTGAAGAAGTACATTGAAATATCTTTTAAAAATACACTATATACAGGGATATGTGTATAAAAACAGATGATTGAACTTGATGTACCCCCAAAAAAATAATAAATTTAAAAAAATTAAAAAAAAATACACTATATAGGGAGATCAGCTTGGTGCTTTGTGAGACCTAGAACGATGGGTTGGGGAGGGAGGGAGGGATGCTCAAGAGAGAGGGAATATGGGGATATATGTGTGCACATAGCTGATTCACTTTGTCGTACAGCAGAAACTAACACAACATTGTAAACCAATTATACTCCAATAAAGATGAGAAAAAAATATACTATAAAAGAAAAATTGTCCCAAACCTGGATTGGGAAGAAATTAGCATTCCTGACATAATGCTTAAGGAGTTTTCTGAAATTTAACTGGTTAGAACTTATTCTAGAAAAACCAATCACCTATCCATTTAACTGAGTAGAGTGACCTAAACGAACATTCTTTTATACTCAATCTAAGAATGATTAACCTATTTTCCTATAAAATGAATAACATCTTATAGTATCTTTACTTGCTAAATTTGTTCATAACTTGTTTCTGGTCTTTTCCTTGCACTAGACCATAATCTATGAAACTGTAAGCTCCAATAGGACAGAGACAAGGTTTGTATTACTTATTTCCAGGAAAAATTAGCTCAGTACCTGGAAGATAGTAGGAGCTGCCATAATATTTGTTAAATTAATTAGTAATAAGAGAGCGAGTAAAATTTAAATGTGTGCTCGTTTACAGACTAGATACATTGAAACAAAAATTAGTGTGACTCTTCTCTTTTCTTGTGGGATTCAGGACAAGCTACCCCAAAACGTGGCACCTTGGCATACTGAATATTTTTAATTGAAGGCGTTTGAGAAAAATGGCAGAAGCAGGAAGGTCACACTGACCTTCCCCTTGCCCTTCTCCCCTGAAACAGGTCATAAAACCCTCAGGGGAGAGGTGCCCTTCTGAAACGGAGCAGACTCTGTGGTCCTTGCCTTCCATGTCCTCCACTTGCCTTTTGTCGGTGGAAAAACTTTGGCCAAACAATAGGTTTAATCAGAGAAATGAGAAAATGCAGAAGCAAAGAAAAACAGTCCAAGTGATAATAGTTTAGGTGTTAAGCATTGTCAAGGACCTTTAGTTCCTTCTCAAGGGCTATAGATAATATTCTGGGCCATATCCTGTGAGTGGTTTTACAGATAGTGAAACCCCCACCAGGTGGAAGAAGTTAACTACATGATGACCAGACTGTGGCCATGACATAAGCTGCACGATTCTAAGCTCTGGCCTCAAAGAAATGGAAACGAAACAACCCTGGAACTGAAGAGTAACTGTACTTATGCAGTGAAGGTGAGACGGCTCAGACCACCACATGACCAATTTCAAGATGACTGTCAGAGCTCACTGTGCTGGTTCTGCATGTAGCCCCCCTCCCTCCATCTATGAAAGCTCTTGCCCCCGATTGTCAGGGGGTGGGGGCGTCGGCCTTTGGACAGGAGCCTGCCCTCCACCCGCCCAGTGGCCGCATCCAAAATAAAGCAAACTCTCCTTTCCACCAACCTTGCCTCTTTATTGGCTTTTGTGCAGAGAGCAGTCAGACCCCACTTTCGGGGACACTCCCTGTACCTGGAGGAAAGCACCATTCTTACCTCTTGAGACAAAGGGATCTGAAGAAGAATCCTAACGGACAGGACTTGCTAAGTTTCCCTCAGTTCGTAGGACTTACCTCATACTCCTCATCCTATCATATTTCTACACAACTGCCCACTCTTCATCAAACCTAGCATACCTATACACAGGTCTGTTTCTTTGGGTTTATTTGCATAGGAAAGCTCCATGTCACATAAAACTGATGTTAAATCAATTTCTATGCTTTTCTCTTGTTAATCTGTCTTTGTCAGTTTAATTTTCAGACCCAGCCAGAGACCCTAAGAAGGTTGAAGATAACTTTTTCTTCCCCTACAGCTGTGAAAAATAAACATGAAAAGAAAGGAGTCCCTTTTTCTCTCTCCAACCTGTAACGTGAGTGCACCTGACATTCCTTGGCCCCCTTGACGCCCCACAGAGGTCACCCTCAACGCTCGTCTTATCCAAACAACAGAAATCCCACTGCAAAAAACCTTGGCGGTAATAATTTTTTACTGAAGTGTTCGTGGGAGACAGAGAGAGGTGGTTATGTAATACACCACAGCAGCATCTTTTAAATACCTACTTAAACATTTCTCTCTCCCTAAAGTTTCTCGAGCATCAGTCTCATCGTTCTCTTTTCTCTTTTGCAAATCCGTTCAACCTCCCTCCCTATCTTTGATACTCTCACTTCTCCTCCTCTCTCTTTCTCCCCAAGATCTTTGCCTTTGGGTATCTTCTCATTTCTTAAGTGGAACACGTGGCCCTCTTTTGGCTTCTTCAGTTTGCATCCCTACCTCCTCAGTAGGTACTTTGAAGAAAGGATTCCATCATTAGTAGAAGGCGGGAGAGAGGAAGGGATGGCAAATAACTAAGCATTTTTTCTTTTTCATATTCCTTCTGTTTGAAATTGCACAAGGTGAGAAATTGAGTGTGCAATACAGTGGAGAACACACTAAAATATAAAGTGTGCCCCGAAAGGGTCTGCAGGGACAAGCATTTGTACCCAAGTGGATTGTCTGTTGGGCACTAAAAGGGTTAAATGATTTGTCTTGGCTTTTGTACTTCATTAGTGCCAAGACGGCTAGTTGTAAGTCATTACCACCTTAACAGGTAAGGCTTCTCTGTGTAACTGTTAGGGAATCATTGACCAAAACCGCCTGCCCTGGCCAGGCATGATAATAACCACTTGCGAGAGTTATCTCACCACAGGAGGTCCTGATAAGGAACATGGAATTGACAAGCTGTTGCACCTGGAAGAATTCAGGAGGGGTCAAAAGGAGGCAGGAGATGCCAGCCCATAATATGTCCTGCCAACCTCCCAGAAACCCTTGCGCTCAAAACCATCTTGACTGAGAGATGCCCATACCTCCAGAAAGGGCCTTGAATCAAACCAAATGTGGGCACAGGCAAGATGATTGGCCAGAGACAGCTGGGAAGCCTAACCCCACTATCAGAAACCCTGAGACTGTGAGCCAGGTGGCAGAGCAGTTCTCCTGGGTTCCCTTATCCTGCCACTCTCCACTTTAGTGCCCCTTTCCAATGAAGTCTTTGGTTTTGTCACTGTGTGTGTCTCCTCAGACAATGCATTTCCAAGTGTTAGAAAAGAGCCGACTCTTGGGCCCTGGAAGGGATCTCCCTTCCAGTAACATAACTTCTAAAAGAATGTATCACAAATAACCTCTGTACGATTTTTCACACGATTTTTCACTCACTTAGTGCTTTTTCATTTAAGGTGTCTTTTATTGTCTTCCAGATGCAACTTTTTTCCCAAAAAAAAATGTATTATTAAATCCTCCATTGAACTAGTGAGTGCTTGAGATGCAGGGCTCCTGCACGACTTCCTTCCTTTTGCCAGTGTGGGCTGCCAATTACACAAATGTATGTCTAAGGACACTGGAGAAGAAATTTTCAGCCTCGCACCATTCAAGCAAATGTTTAATGTCCAACCAAAGAGCTAATTCTACATGGAACAAAAATAGATGGAAATGTATTATTTGTGGTTCAGTTTGGCTTGTTTTTTGAGAGCACAGAACTGATTTCATTTTTATATCCTGCTCTCTTCGATACAGTGACTTAGAAACATAGTATAGAAACTTTCAAAAGAGTATCTGTTATTCTCAGTAGCCCAAAATGGATATTTAAAAGAGCCTAAAAGCAAAATAGATGCAATTCACTGTAGTGCAATATAATGTGAATCTTTTTTTGACACATACTGTTTTTTCACTGATTATGAAAGATATATATCTATTGTGAACATTTATAAAATATATGAAATAAAAATCATCAGTAATCCCAAACCCCAAAAATAATGCCTATTGACAATTTAAAATATTTCCTTGCAGTCTTTTTTCTACAGACACGATCAGTTTCAAGGGCATGAGACCTATGCAGTCTTACAGGACTCATATTCAGAAAGACCCTACCTTTGGCTTAAGACTTTACTGTTGGCACTTCCTAGGTGGCACATTGGGTAAGAATCCGCCTGCCAATGCAGGAGACACAGGTTCGATCCCTGCCCCAGGAAGATACAACATGCTGCAGAGCAACTAAGCCCATGCGCCGCAACTATTGAGTCTGTGCTCTAGAGCCCATGAGCCACAACCATTGAGCCCATGTTCTGCAACTAGTGAAGCCCACGTGCCTAGAGCCTGTGCTCTGCAACAAGAGAGGCCACCGCAATAAGAAGCCCATGCACCACAATGAAGAGTAGCCCCCGCTCGCCGCAACTGGAGAAAGCCTGTGTGCAGCAAGGAAGACCCAACACAGCCAATTAAATAAATAAATTTTTTTAAAAATGACTCTACTGTTGCTATGTTGAAATTGTTAATAATTTTTGAACGAGGCTCTGCTTTGTAATTTTGTACTGTAATTTTGTACTGCAAATGATGTAGCCGGCCCTGTCTATAGATGTTCATGCACACACATACTGCTTATATATACATATATAACATGCACGCATACAATATATTTATTAATCTGTATCATTAAAATTCTTTGTAAATATTTTTCTAATGTTTGCATAATATTTCAACATATGAAAACATACTTATTTAATTGTTTCTGTTTTTGGTGACTAGGTTGTATAAAATTTTGTACTGTTATAAATAATGA
The DNA here is from genome assembly GCF_030028045.1 of Hippopotamus amphibius kiboko. Taxonomy (NCBI): domain Eukaryota; kingdom Metazoa; phylum Chordata; class Mammalia; order Artiodactyla; family Hippopotamidae; genus Hippopotamus; species Hippopotamus amphibius. Next base: position 24,893,519 of record NC_080202.1, on the reverse strand, counting down.
GGAAGAACACCTCTTTATAGTACATATTTATTTCCTTATTTAGGCTACATTGAGTCTTCGTTGCTGTGCGCAGGCTTTCTCTGGTTGTGGTGAGCAGGGGCTACTCTTTGCAGTGGCTTTTCTTGTGGAGCATGGGCTCTAGGAGCGCAGGTTTCAGTAGTTGTGGCACTTGGGCTCAGTAGTTGTGGCTCTCGGGCTCTACAGTGCAGGCTCAGTAGTTGTGGTGCACAGGCTTAGTTGCTCCATGGCATGCTCCTGGACCAGGGCTTGAACCCGTGTCCTCTGCATTGGCAGGCGGATTCTTAATGGCTGCGCCACCAGGGAAGTCCCCTTCTTCTTTTTTAAATAAACTTTTTATGTTGGAATAATTTTAAATGTATAGAAAAGCTTGCAAAGATAGTACAGAGTTCCCATATACACTTCACCCAGCTTCCCCTAATAATATCTTACATAATAGTGGTACATTCCTCAAAACTAAAACATGAAAACAGATAAGATACTATTAACTATACTACAGACTAATTTTTCCACTAATGATCTTTTTCTATGCCAGGATCCAATCTAGGAGACCATACTGTGTTTAGTCATCACGTCTTAGTCCACTGTACTTCTTAAGTTATAGTCCTTAGTGTATTTTATTCTAACTGTATCCTCTTCTAGAATATAAGTTCTGTGAGAACAAGGACTATGTATTTTTCACCATTGCAGCCCCAGTTTTTACAGTATCCATAGTGAGTAGGTGACATATATGACCGAGCATAAAGCGAGATTTTTTTTTTAAGAATCTCTCAAAAAAAGGAAAACCACCTTCCACTTAAGTTCTTACAAAATCTCCTATATTGTCATATATTTTCTCAATTATTTTACTCAGAACAATAGAGTATGGTTCAAGGAACACACATGAGCCTGAAATGACCTCATTGAATGCTGGATGGTTGTAGAGATCTCTTATTGGGATCAGTAACAATGCGGGCAAAGACATTTTTTTAAACATTTAGTTATCTGCGTTTTGGGGGTTGTGACCTCCCAGTTGCAAGGGCTGGATATCCTTATAAATGAGTCTTTTAAAAGGAAATGGAGGGAAAAAAAAAAAAAACAGAGATGGAGACTGGAGGACAAAGGCTTATAAAGTTCACTTTAAAAAGCAATGCAGCTATTCAGGGGAGGAAGCAGAGCACTTCTCTGGTCAAAACTACTGTCTCTTGCTTGGAACTGCTACAATAACCTCCTTTTCTTGCTTGTTTTCTGGCCACATGGCACATGGGATCTTAGTTCCCCGATCAGGTATGGAACCTGCGTCCCCAGCATTGGGAGCTCAGAGTCTTAATCACTGGACTGCCAGGGAAGTCCCTACAATAGCCTCCTAAATGGTGTATCTGAACCCTCTTTTGTCCATCTACAATCGGCTGTCCATCAACATCCAGAGTGATTTTTTCAAACTTCAAGTCCTGCAATAGTTTTCCAATTGATCTTCAAATGAAGATCAAAATCCTTAATGATCTACAAAGCCTTGAGTGTCCACTCTCCTGCCTCCACCCTCAGCCTGCAAATCTCACCTCAAGCCTCACTTCCCTAATCACGTCTGTCCTCCATGTATATGCTCTCAGCATTCAACTGAGCTTTTCTTAATAGTCCTTGTGAGAGTTATAGTTATAACCATACATGCTATGAGAGCAGGGCTCAGGTCAATTTTTTTTATCACCTCTGTGTCTCCAACATCTAGCAAATACATGGCATGGGTCATTTGAAGCCCTTGAAATTAGTTGAAAAAATGAATGAGCCCCTTCAATAAGAGGTAATTATCTACCCAGAGGTCTAGCAGAGTAACCTTTAATATTTGTACTTCTCAGTTTCTGGGCATCTAAGCTTTACTCTGAGTCCTCACAACATAAGTATTGACCAGCTAATCCGGTGAAGACCATTCAGCCCTACAATTCTGGCATCAAATACCTGTCCCGCTTAAATGAAAGTCTTATTTGGAGATCCTCATTCTTAGATGTCTTATCAATCACGATAGTCATCAATAACTGACCTCTGCTGTCTGATTCTCTGAGAAGTCTTTCATCTCTACTTAATTTCGACCTGATATTTACCACATGAGAATTCTCCCCCTGAGCCCTCTTGGCCAGGTCCTTTTTCAGACTTTGCAAGCTCTTCCCCCGGTTAAGGACATTTCAGGCACCCTACATGGAAATGAGGGCTTACTTTCCAGTATTTGTATCTGATGTAGAGAAGAAACATAACTCTGTGCAGCACGTACTTCATGAAATCTCCTTGGAGAATAAAGCTTTGCTTCCCTGAATCTCATTCAGTTCTGTAGATTGTGCACCTCTTGTAAGCATGAGGAGTAGTCACCAGGCAGTTATATGCAAGGAACTTCCAGCTCTCTGTACTTCATGTAACCTGTTGGGGAGGGAAAGCTGAATTAACAACAATTTAATCTCCCAGGGGCGCAATGTTCTGTGCAATGTGCCCTGCGTGTAACTTGCTTGGAGAAAGTTGTTATCAGAAGTTGTCTCTTGCTCAGAGAAGCCACAACGCTCTACATCCCTGAGGCTACTTCTTTACTCGCTGGCCACGAGCTTGGCCTGGAGTTCTAATCCTAAAGAAATCTCCAGTCCCTAAATACCCCAGTCATATCTTCTTTTTCTTCCTGAAAGTCATCATAGTTGTTTATTCAAAAGATCACAGAGCTTTTTTTTTTTTAAATCCTCCCTTCTGTGTTTTTTTCCCATAACAATTATCATCATCCAACATAATAAATATTTTGTTTGTTACCAGGATTTATTGTCTGTTTCCTCTCACTAAAATACATGTTCCCGGACTTCCCTGGTTGTCCAATGGTTAAGACTCCGTGCTTCCAGTGCAGGGGGCGTGGGTTCAATCCTTGGCAAGGAAACTATGATCCCACATGCTGTGGGGTGCAACCAAAAAAAATTAAAAAATTAAAAAATAAATAAAACGCAGGAATTTTTGTCTGTTTTATTAACTGTTGTCCTAGTGCTTAGAAAAATGCTTAAGACATAGTAGGTGCTTAATAAATATCTGCTGATAAAGTTAATGATGCCTAATCTATAGAATAAAGGATATTCATGATTCACTATATCATGCAGAGGGTTTAACGCAGTTCTTCATTTCAAATTGTGACACCCCCCCCCCCAAACAACAACAACAACAACCACCCACTACTTTGGAAGAGAACGTACACATGTGGAAGACATGAGGTACAGAATTAGAGAATTTAGACTAGAAATACCACAGAGGAGTGAGCACCTGGGGACAGCCTAGAGGTAGTTATATATCACACATGCAGCTGAGGCCTTGGTCGCTAGAAATAATTGCGCTGAATAATTTCTGGGAGTTTCTGCCATTCCTGATCTTCTTGGCTTCACCTGTCCCTGGGGCTTGGCCGCATGGCTCACTTCCTTGGAAGAGAGGTTTTTAGGAGGTGCTAGCAGAGTCAGGGTTTTATAACCATGGGAATGGGACAAGGCAGACTCCTGAGGGTGAGGGGTGGGTTGCAACAGCAGTTTCAGGAACCTAGTTCCACCTGACTGGACCCAGGCAGGCTCTAGCTTCCTCAGGGGTCTCTTAGAGAAGCAGGTAACTCAGAAATGCATGGGAGATTAATGGTCTGCCCCTTTTTCCTGTCCTTCAACAGATGGTTCTGAGACCCATACATCTTCTCCAGAGTCCCATGTAACCAAGCAACTAGTTGTGTCTCTTTGAGAAGCTACGACCCTTTCCTCCTTACTCTTCCTTCCCTGGAATTGCATTCATCTTCCCTCTCCACTCACCCTATGCACAGTAAAAATGAGTTCACCAAGCTTTGTCTCAGGCTTTGTTTTCTAGAAAACCCAGGCAAGGGCATAAAAAAGAGGGGGGAATTGTCACAATTCAGTTTCAAAAAGATTATGCTAAACCATAGATGTATCTTAGTGTTCAAATCCTTCTCTTATGTGCCTTACGGCAAAGAAAGTATGTTTCGACTTCAAAATAGTTAAAATATTACTATCTAGCAAAAGTCAAATAACCATGAAGTAAAAAATTGGTGATGAAGACTGAAAGACATGGAGATGAGTAATTATAGTCAGAAAAACCTGTCTAAAATCTATTCATTCACTTAACAAAGAGTGTAAAGCACTAATCTAGGTGCTGGAGATACAGTAGCAAACAAGACATATGGACCCTTCTTCTTCAAGGAGCTTAAATACTACTGGAGGAGACAAATGATAGACAAATAAGAAATATTTCATATATTTGTCAGCTGTAATGCCAGATGGTAATAAATGACATGAGGAAAAATAAAGAGCAGCGGATGGCTAGAGAGTGACGAAATACTCTGTTAGGTAGCATGGTCAGGGAAGGCCTCTCTGTGAAGAAAACCTAAGCAGAGACTTTCATGAAGCCAGAGGGGGATCCACGGGAAGGTCCAAGGACTAGCACCCACCTCTCCACACTCATGAGCTATTTGTTACATTAGCTTTGAACCGAGAATAAATACACAGATTAAGGGAAGGAGAAACGTTTCTGCCTTTCCTTTTTAATTTCAAAATCATCTAAGCCTGAACCTCTCCTAAATTCCTCTTGGTCTCTAGTTATTTTTTAAATTAATTGGCTTATTAGAAGTCGAAGATACTACACGGCAAGATGGTTTCTGATCTATTCTAGCCCCAATATTGCTATTTATTTATGCATCTCATATCCATGTAAAATGGCATATGCTTTGAAAGCAAAGTCTATATAGTTTCAGCATTACACTCCCTGAAATACCTAGCATGGTGCTTATCACAGAGTCAGCAAGTACTTATTTGTTGAATTTAAATTTTCATTTTTATTACCATACATACTATTGGGGGCTAAATCATCCAACTTCTTGAAATTCCTAAATCACAAATAAGTGTTTGGTTTAGGCTCCTTGAAACTATATTTATGCATGCCCTGATTTTATTTTATATTTCCTTAATTTTTTAAAGATTTATTTTATTATTTATTTTTGGCTGTGTTGGGTCTATGTTGCTGCACGCGGGCTTTCTCTAGTTGCGGAGAGCAGGGGCTACTCTTCGTTGTGGTGCACAGGCTTCTCACTGCAGTGGCTTCTCTTGTTACAGAGCATGGGCTCTAGGCATGTGGGCTTCAGTAGTTGTGGCATGTGGGTTCAGTAGTTGTGGCTCACAGGTTCTAGAGCATAGGCTCAGTTGCTCTGAGGCAAGTGGCATCTTCCCAGCCCAGGGCTCAAACCCATGTCCCCTGCATTGGCTGGTGGATTCTTAACCACTGCACCATCAGAGAAGCCCTGCCCTGATTAAAAAAAAAATTAAATATGTGGTCTTGGGCCAGTTTACCTAACCTCTCTGAGCCTCAGTGCATAGCAAATAGAAATAATAATTCTTGCTTCATAGAGTTTTTTGGTGCAAGAATTTAAAAAGAATATAAATCATCTAGTATAGGACCAGACACATGGTAGTATTTAATACTCAGTTATTGGTAACTGAGAAATAAGGAATTTTCAAGGTTGATCTAGACCAGATTATTTGATCATCTAAAGAATGTGCTGGTTTTTTGTTAACAGCATTTGTTATTAGTTATTTCCTATAATGAAACCATGATATTCTCACAAGATCCTTTCTTTAACCAGCTTTATTGAGGTATAATTTATATGCAGTAAAATTAGTCAATTTCCAGTCTGCAGCCTTTGACAAATGCATACGGTTGTGTAATCACCCCCACAATCAAAATGTAGAATATTAATATCACTGTAAAAAGGTCCCTTACACCTCCTTTGCAGGAAGTTCTATCCTTCCACCCCCAGACCTGGCAACCACCAATTTGTTTTCCACCAAAGACACTTTATTTATCAAGAAAATATTTATGAAGTCTTTCTATTTGGAAGTCCTTGAGCTAGATACTTCATAGAATACAAAGATAAGCAAGACAGTTTGTGTTCTTAAGTAGCTTAGAACCTAGTCTAGTTTCATGCAGTTTTGAGAATACTTGTCTACAAATAATATGGGACTGAATTTCAATATGTTTTATGCCTTCTAAACAGGAACAGGAAGAAAAAGTATTGCAAATTATTCCCTTACTTTTTAGGACACTGAACGAGGACAGGTACCTTCATGAATGCCACTAAATAGGATTTCTTTAAAAAGGCACAAATTTACGACTGCATGATGATCCAGATAATTATTAAAAAGTAAGCAGTTTTTAAAATTAAGTAACATACATATTGGAAAAAAGTGCAGATATCGTTAAGTGCACAACTGGATCTTTTCAGGATATTTAATGTCAACCTAGACCAGCTCTCTGACCAATACAGTTAAAAAAAAAAAAAAAAAAAAAAAAGCAACATCCTAAAGTCTTTTGGTTTAGATAGAATAATTACATCATTGAAAAAAAGAAAGAGATAAGAGAATAATGTTCTGCAAAGGCTCACAAAGAATTGTGGGGATAAGCAGTGAGAAAATGGATGGCACATTAAAATTCATGAGGAAATGCCGGTTAAATTCCATGAATAACAAAGCGATTATTATGCAGGATCAGGTTTTTCTTTCATCAATACAGAAAGACACAAAATCATGATTGTGATTTGCCATGTGGTTTTCCTTTGTTATTAGATGCAGGGACTCGCCTATTAAATGTTTTGTGTTACCCAGGGGGATGGTCACAGTGGTGAGGAACGGTAGTCGCAGTGCATGTGGATTTCTATGGTTCTAATTATAAGTGCATTTAGACCAGAGGAAAGGATCAAATTAAAAAGAAGGGCAGAATGGCTGGGTGGGCATTTTCTTGTGATTATAAAGAACTGGGTCTATCCTTAACCTTACTGCCTCTTGCTTCCTGCTTTATACTTGCCAATTCCAGAACAGGCAAAGCTGGTATTTGCATTTAGAGCCTCCTTGGCCAATACAATGGGGACTACAGTTAATTTCAGAAGCATTAATAAACACGAATAGAGGAAACATACTAAGAACAGGAGAAAAAGACAATCTGGAAAAATAATCCTTTAAAGATGGGTACAGTGGGGTCAAAAATTTATCCATACTATAATTTCAATATGCAAAGAAAATGTTGTTCTTTATTTTCTTTGATGGACCTAATTTTCCTTGCAAACTTCCACACTAAGAGGAAAAAAGCCCCCAAACTTTAAGCTTGTCAATTCAATGTAACTTTTTCTTTCCAGTTTAAATAATAGTCACTTGTGAATAATACGTTTTCTTTTGGGTATGTGCAAAAATCTTTCACATTTCTTTCCCCTTAACCTTGCTTCTCTTTAAATTAGTGTCTAGGTGTATAGAAGGATTTGTGACCTCATGGTGTGGCAAGGAGAGGAGAGGCCTCAGATCTCTCTGCGGTCTCAGGATGCAAATTTGTCCCCATGGCAGAACAGCATCTCCGTGGACTGGTGGCCACTGAAGGCCCCTTTCAGATGTGGCAGGTCTTACCTGGCCTTTGGGCAGTGTGCTGGTATCATCACCGGGTCTGACAGGCCATTTGCTCTATACACTGTGGCCTCTTGGTTGCACAAGATTCATCCTCCTTTCCTTGCTCTCTCACCAGGATCCCCTGCAGGTCACACAGGAGCCAGGACAAATGCTTCAAGCTGATCCATCCACCCACTTCTCTGTGTCGCTGCTGTACAACCACTGTATCCAGTGTTGCACTGAGTCAAACAGAAGCAGGGCGTGAGCCCTTTTATTTTCGGCTTTCTCCTCATTCTAGCTAATATATCCTCCTTCTCTAGAAAGTTGCCCTGGAGAAGCGCACTCAAGACACAGGGGTCTAACTCCTCTTTCCCCCTTTCAGGGCCACCATTCACCCTTCACTCCCTATCCCTCCCTGAACAGGATTTCTCTATATCCTCCTGCTTCACTAGAAACAGGTGGGCACCGGATGGCCCCATCTTAATGGCAGACAGGAGTGATCCTAACAGGGTAAGTTGTCTACCCCTGCAAGACAATTGGGAACTGGGGGCTTACAAAATATTTATTTTTTCCCAAATATTGTTCCAATTTCTTATTTATTTATTCAGTTATTGGCTGCATTGGGTTTTCAATGCTGTTCGCGGGCTTCCTCTAGTTGCGGCGAGCGGGAGCTACTCTTTGCTGCGGTGCCCAGGCTTTTCATTGTGGTGGGTTCTCTTGTTGTGGAGCAGGGCTTCAGGCGCGTGAGCTTCAGTAGTTGTGGCACGTGGGCTCAATAGCTGTGGCTTGAGGGCTCTAGAGCGCAGGCCCAGTAGTTGTGGCTCAAGGGCTTTGTTGCTCTGTGGCATGTGGAATCTTCCTGGCCTAGGGATCGAACCCGTGTCCATTGCATTGGCAGGCAGATTCTTAACCACTGTGCCACCAGGGAAGTCCTCCAATTTCTTTTTTATGGCGCATGGCAAATGCTCCCTAATTATATATGCAATAGTGTTCAAAAATTTTGACCACCAAAGAGAGAATAAAGAAATTTATGACTTCATACTTTAGGCTACTCATTATTTAGGCCTTTTATGAAAACAGAATTTCAAAATGACTTTCAAAAAATTTCTATTTGAAGTGTGAGATAGGTTACTGTAAGGAGGAGTGCATTCCAGCTCTTATTTGGAGGACTTTAATGCCATTTCTTTTTTCTTTGGCCCTTTCCTCTCTTCTCTGTAAAACAAAAACATGGAAGCATCAAAGCTCCCATAGGAAGTATATACCTTTTATATGCTTCTATTTCTTTCCTTCCTTTGAACTACTGAACCTTGGTGAGGGGAGTGTTTTGGATGCATCATAATATGTACATAAATACAGTCTTGGATCTCAAGGATATTCCACCTTCAACTTCTCTCTGGTAGAGGATCAAACATCTCTAACCAGGTTATCTAACCAGGAAGACACGTGATGTGGTAAATTGTCTCTCCTATAAGCTGTGTTTACAACTGATGTGGAAAAGACAACTTTGCAGTCTCCTTCAATGTCCTCATAACCAGTAAGAAGATGTTTATAAACACTGAATTTTTTAAATTTTTTATTTATTTATTTATTTTATTATTTTTTATTTATTGGCTGCATTGGGTCTTTGTGGCTGCGCGTGGGCTTTCTGTAGTTGCAGAGAGCAGGGGCTACTCTTTGTTGCAGTGTGAGTCTTCTCATTGCAGTGGCTTCTCTTGTTTCGGAGCACAGGCACTAGGTGCGCAGGTTTCAGTAACTGTGGCTCGAGGGCTCTAGAGAGTAGGTTCGGTAGTTGTGCACAGGCTTAGTTGCTCCTTGGCATGTGGTATCTTCCTGGGGCAGGGATTGAACCCATGTCCTCTACATTGGCAGGCAGATTCTTAACCACTGCACCACCAGGGAAGCCCTATAAATATTTATTGATTTGCACAAATAGGTTTATTTATTGAGATATTTCTGAGATGTTTTGAGAGTTTTTAACGTAGAGTTAATATTTCAGATACATAGAAAAGTATAGGAAATAACATTATAAACATCTGTGTACTGAATAGCAAATCTTTGTTTGTTTTGTTTTGTTTTGTTTTCAGGCCACGCTGCACAGGATGTGGGATCTTAGTTCCCCAAGCAGGGATTGAACCCATACCCCTTGCAGTGGAAGCATGGAGTCTTAGACCACTGGACCGCCAAGTAAGTCCCTTAACAGCAAATCTTTTTTTAAAAATTTATTTATTTATTTATTTATTTATTTATTTTTGGCTGCATTGGGTCTTTGTTGCTGCTTGTGGGCTTTCTCTAGTTGCGGTGAGCGGGAGGCTTCTCTTCACTGCAGTGCTCGGGCTTCTCATTGAGGTCGCTTCTCTTATGGCAGAGCATGGCTTTTGTAGTTGTGGCACATGGGCTCAGTGGTTGTGGCGCACGGGCTTAGCTGCTCCTTGGCTTGTGAGATCTTCCTGGACTAGGGCTCAAACCTGCATGCCCTACATTCGCAGACAGATTCTTAACCAGTGCGCCACCAAGGAAGTCCCAAAAGCAAATCTTAACATGTTGCCATATTTGTTTCCGAATCTTTTAAAAGAAATAAAAATTAAAAATACAGTTGCAGCAACCATCCCATCATCTCCTCCTCTTTCCTACTTACCACAGGTAAGCAGTGTCCAGAAATTAGTGTGTAACCCATGTTTTTTAAAATTTTACTACATAGGTATGTATCCATAAACAATGTTATAATTTTTTTGTTTAAAATTGTATTTAAATGGTATCATGCTGTAAGTACACTTTTGCAACTTTACTAATATATTAGAATTTATTTCTTCTATTTTATTTTGTGTTTTCTGTTTATCATGCTTTTACTTTACTTCCTTCTCTATACTTTCCCACCTTCTTTTAAGTTACTGAGTTATTTTTTCCCCCACTTCTACTGATTTGGACATTACACATTAAAAAATATTAACCTTAATTTATAATGAGAATAAAAGGGATTTTCTCTGGTAAACAGGTGGAGTTTCAGATTTATTTACATAAATCTATGTAATACAGAAAAATAGCAGAAAACAAACTATGCTATTTTCTTATAGGCTTACACATTTTGAAATCTATTTTTTCTTCACTGTAATTATATATAAGCTTTTAACATTTTCTTTTCCCTTGGATTCTTTCTTTTTTGGTGAGAAGTTCATTGTTATCAAGTATTTTTTTTTTTCATAATAGTATAACTCACAAGAACTTAACTTTGCTTATGTTTTACCTTTATATAACAATATATACTTTCTTTTTATTCATTCAGCGTTTACCTTTAAATTTATAACATGCACACTTAACCAAGACTAAGATATCATCAGCCTCTTTCAAAAAATATACAATCTTAGAAGCTGCAATCCTCCCATCATTCATGTTATTATAGTGGTTTGGTTTCACCTTTTCAAAAACCCTCTCAACTTAGAAATAAGTATCTATATTGCTTTTTAACACTCAATATTAATTTAGATTTATCAGTACTTTTTACTAACTTTTCTGTCCACAATTAGTACTTACAGCCAATGCTTTTTCCTGACTTCAATTTCCTTCATCTTGAAGTACATACTTGAGCATATTCTAAGCAACAATTTATTACTATTAAACTATTTTAGTATTTGTCTGAAAATAACTTCAGTCTCACTTTCAAATGATACTTTGAGTATAGACTTCTTGATTATTTTCCCTTAACAATGTGGTGATACTTATCATTTGATTGTCTTTTCTCTATTTTTATTGATGAGAAAACTGTTGATAATGTATTATTGCTCCTTGTAGGAAATGCTTTTTTTCTTGTTACTTTTAAGATTTTCTCTTTTCTGTTGTGTTCTACATTTCACTTTGTTTAGGTATATATGATTTTTATTTTTTCTTGTTTGGGGCTCAGTGATTATCTACTCAAATACTGCTTTTTTCCTATTTTGCTTATTCTATCACTCTGGAACTCCTTTTCAATACGTATAGGGTCTTCTCATTCTAGTCTCCATATCTCTTAATTTCTCTTTTATATTTTCCACCTCTTCATAGCTATGTGCTGCATTCTGGGAGATTTCCTAAGCTCTGTCTTCTGCTTTATAATTTTCTCTTGATTTGTTAAAACTGTCCATGGATTTTTTTATTTCAAAAAATACATTTTTAATTTTTTAATGTTTTATTTTATTATTTTTATAAACCTACCTGTTTGTTTTTGTAATGTTCTCTTGTTTCATTATGGTTCTGTTTTTTGGTGTGTTTTTTCATGTGCTGTGTAATTTTCTGTTGTAAGCTCATCTTCAGTAGGGAATGTTTGTGGGAATTCCTTGTACCCTGAAAATGTCCTCACAGGAGACTGTCCTCACAGAACAGTTTTTAGTTTTCCTGTAGATTTGCATTCCCTATTTGTTTCTGGCATCTATGGACTTTTCTCTTTCTTATATTTTATCAAGCACATGTATGTTTTTGTTCATAAGGCAAGATTGGACCATTCAGATGTAATCCACCAGGTTGCTGGAAGTCCCAGGTAGTCAAAAATATGAATTTTCTCTCTAATTTATAATTAAATGAAAAGAGACATAGTTAATTTAAAGTAAAAATTATGCATGTGTGCAAAGTCTTGGAACTATCAACTAAAATCTCCCTAGATCACTAAATTAGATTTTTTTTTGTCTAGATTATACATTTCCTTCATGTGTATTTTCTTTGTGATGAGATTTGTAAAGTCAGTGGCATTGGGTAAAGCTTAGGGGTATTTTGTAAGAACTGGTTTTAATTCTGCTTAGTCAAATCTCATGTAGTAGATTTAAAAAGCACTGGAAATAAAGTTTTAGATAAAAGCCTAGTGTTTCAGCAAATATCTGTATTTAATAAACAGGAATAAAGTTAGTGCACATTCATTAAGGAGGCCAAAAACAGCTGGCAGAAAGAGCAATGGCAAGAGATTTGGAAAGCTGTACCACCCCTGGACTTTGTGCTGCTTCTGTCTAGCTGTATGACCATGGGCAAATCAATGGAGATCTCAAGGTCTCAGTTTTCTCATCTCTAAAAGGGGGGCTGGCACTCTCTACAGTTTAAAAGTCTGTAATTCTAGATAGTGCAGAGATAGTATCATTTGAAAATACCTCAAAGTCCTGATACTGCTAAATGGAATGAAATGAGGGATAGAAAAATGAAGACTCAAATGGCCTTTTAAAATAGGATGTAATAATTGGAAAATAAAGTGAAAAAACTGAAAAATAAAAAGTTGAAAAAACTCTCAAATAGGACTTACCACCAATTTTAACTGTATAATTTAAAAGTGTAAGTCTCTGCCAAAGCAATCCTGAGGAAAAAGAACAAAGCAGGAGGCATAAGCCTCCCAGACTGCAGACAATACTACAAAGTTACAGTAATCAAAACAGTATGGTATTAGCACAGAAACAGACATATGGATCAATGGAACAGAATAGAGAACCCCCAAATAAACCCATACATCTACAGTCAATTAATCTTTGACAAAGGAGGCAAGAATATAAAATGGGAAAAAGACAAGTCTCTTCAGCAAGTGGTGTTGGGAAAGTTGAACAGCCACATGTAAATGAATTAGAACACACCCTCATACCATGCACAAAAATAAACTCAAAATGGCTTAAAGACTTAAACATAAGACATGACACCAAAAAAACTAGAAGAGACCATAGGCAAAACATTCTCTGACATAAATCATACCAATGTTTTCTTAGGTCAGTCTCCCAAGGCAATAGAAATAAAAATAAAAATAAACAAATGGAACCTAATCAAACTTACAAGCTTTTCCACAGCAAAAGAAACCATAAACAAAATGAAAAGACAACCTACAGAATGGGAGAATATATTTGCAAATGATGGGACCAACAAGGGCTTAATTTCCAAAATATACAAACAGCTCATACAACTCAACAACAAAAAAACAAACAACCCAATCGAAAAATATGCCACAAATGAACCTATTTATGAAACAGCAAAAGACCTGCAAATGTAGAGAATAGAGGGAGGCTGGGGGGAGAGATGGTCTGGGAGTTTGGGGTTAGTAGATACAAACTATTGCATATAGCATGGATAAACAACAAGGTCCTACTGTATAGCACAGGGAACTATATACAATATCCTGGGATACAACATAATGGAAAAGAATATAAAAAAGAATGTTTGTGTGTATAACGGAGTCACTTAGCTATACAGCAGAAATTAACACAACATTGTAAATCAACTATACTTCAATAAAAATAAATAGATAAAATAAAAGTGTAAGTCTCTGCTTCTGCTATATTTTTCTCCAGTGAAGAAATTACGTTTGAACAATTGGACATCTATATGAAGAAAAAAACCTTGACCCATACCTTGCATCATACTCAAAATGGATTCCAAACCTAACTATAAAACCTAAAACTATAAAAATTCTAGAAGAAAACATATGAGAAAATCTTTGTGACCTTGGATTAGGTGAAGATTTCTTAGGTACCACAACAAAAAAGAATCAAAAGAAAAAACATTGATAAATTGGGCTTCATCAAAATTAAAAACTTCTCTTTGAAAGACCCAATTAAGAAAATTAAAAGACAGGCCATAGACTAGGTCAAAATATTTGCAAAGCACATATTTGATAAAGGACTTGAATCCAGAATCCGTAAGGAAACACTCAAAACTTAATAATAAAATAAGTAATCTCTCCCTCCACATATAAGTGGGCAAAAGATTTGAGCAGACATTTCACCAAAAAAGATATGAAGACTACAAATAAATACGTAAAAAGAGTTCAACATCATTGTCATAGGGATATGAAAATTACAACTACAATGACATACCATTACTACTTATTAGAATGGGTAAAACAAACAAACAAACAGACAAACTGATAATATCAAGTCCTAGAAAGAATGCATAGCAACTGGAATTCTCATACCTGGCTGTAGAAGCACAAAATGGACCAGCCACTTTGGAAAAACAGTTTGGCGGTTTCTCGTAAACATGCATGTATCATTCAACTCAGCAATTCCACTCCTAGGTATTTACTCAAGAGAAATGAAAACATAAGGTCACTCAAAAACCTGTATGTGAATGCTTATAGTGACTTTATGCAAAATCACCAAAAACTGGAAACAACATAAATGTCCCTGACTTAATGAATTGATAAACAAATGTGGTACATCCATCCAGAGGAATACTACTCAGTAATAAAGAGAATTACATTATTAATACACACTACAACTATATTTAACTATAGCTGAATCTCAAAGTAATTATGCTGAGTGAAAAAAGCCAGACCAGAAAAGAGTACATATTGTATGATTCCATTCATATAACATTTTGGAAGAGGCAAAACTATAGAGACAGGGCAGTCACTTAGAGGTGAAGGAAGTAACTGACCACAGAGGAACACAAGGGAATTTGTTGGAATAATGTAACTGTTTTATACCTTTATTATATTGGTGGTTATATACCATATGCACTTGTCAAAATTCATAAAATGCATACAACTATAGACTAAAAGTGATGCTTTTTACCACTTGGAAATTATGCCTCAATAAACCTTACCACACCCCCAAAGACTTATACACAGGCTCTATCACTGATTTTAATGGTCATACTTAAAAGTATAAGTTCCTTTCTTTCTCCTACAAAAAAAATTGTATTATAACTGAGAAGTCAATAAGGGCAATAAAAATTAAAAAATTAAAATGTAAAATACTTGCAATACAAAATCTATGTGCTTTGAAATAAGTAATATTAAATATATACAGTATTTAAATGTTTACTTATGTTAGTAATTTCAATCTTTTTCACTTTTTGATTTTATAGGTTAAATGTCAATGAAAGGTTTTTTTTTTTTTCCTAGAGAAATAGTACTGTTTCATTTTTCCTTAAAATAATGTTGATGCTGAACTTTCTCACATAAACCCAGCTTGCCACCTTCAGGCAAGTGAAAGATTTACAGAGACCGTCACCAGAGATAGAACATTACTTCTGCAGATTTCTCAACCATCCCTAATTAATAATATCTTGGTCACCCTATTAGTGTCTCTGTGAGATTTCCTCTATCCAGAATCTTCCTCTGACATTTGCTGAAATCTCTCCAATTTTCAAAGCTCAGTTCAAATGCCATTAACTCCAAAAAGCCTTTTCTGATCACACTAGTTTTCCCTCCTTTAAATATTTAGCTCTTTGAGTACTTGAAGGTAATGATAATCTCTTATGTATATTTTTATGCCTCTGTATGGCTATTAAGAAGAGTGAGTAATATAGTTGTATATTCTAATATTTACTGAATGAACACATGAATGAATGAATGAATAGGAAGTTAGAATACTCATTGAGCTTTTATTTGAAAGAGTTCCTATTTTACTGATAGAATAATGGGAATGCCACACATTCATTCACGGTTATGTGTAAAGCATCAATTTTCACTGACAATGACTAAAAGTGTCTCAATTTTTATTAACCTCTCAATTAAATAATATTATTGATGAATGATTAATGACTGCTTGATAAGCAGCCTTGTGCTACTTACTCAAACCTTAATATCTGGACACCAAAAAAAAAAAGAAAGAGAAGAAAGTAGGATGATGTTGTTTTTTATTTTTCAACTGAAAGGCAAGTTCTTCTGTAAGTTCTATGGTATGGCCATCTATTTTCCTCCAAATGCCTAAATTGCTAACATCCTGAAGGCATGTTAATAGACTATGTAAAAGTAGCATGGTGTCCGCTACCTCACTTACAGGAAAATTCCCTATTGTTTCTGTCTAACTCTGGTTAGGGAGTTAGGTTCTTCTTCATGCTTCCATTCCCTCCAGATTGTACAACTCCCCTCTCTCTTTCCAGGCCTACATATATCCAGGACAGCTAAGTAACTAACTGGTCACAATTTTGGTTTTTTATTTATTTTTAAAGGAGGAATGATCCACACTTCAGATGGCTTATCTTCTTAAATGCCTGCCACTAGAACTTTCTAATGAAAGACCCTCTTTCTCTTGCCTACTTTGAGGGCTCCTTACTCCTTTGATCAGTTCTTCCTTTCTCCTTGCATTCTCCCTTCTCTCTGCCCTGCTCTCTTCTCCCTCTAGGCTCAGTCTTATCTGAGAGAGGCAATAACCAAGCATGCACACAAGGCTCTGACCTTGGTCTTTAGGTTAGCAGTGTCCTTGGATCTTTGTTTCTGCTCTGGTGAAGGCTGGGATGGAAGAAAGGTCTTTGGTTTACAAGACAGAAATAAAGGAGGGAAATAGAGAGGAACAATCAGATCCACATTTTGGGATACAAGTCTGTGACAAATGCAGATCCATTATACCTACTTTGACTAAAAGTATATTCTCTCTCTTCCAGTCCTGTATCCATTCTCAAAATGTGACCTTGCTTTCTCTCCCTCATCAGTACCTCTGTGTTTCACATCTCCTAAACACACCTTCTAATTATACCCCAATGATTCCATAAACCATGAATCATCACACATACACTGTAGCAGCGGAATCTTTTTCTGACTATGCTCTTCTCTCCTTTCATTTACCTCAGTTGATTCTAACCGGACATCTCCAAACACATTAAGTACCTTTTCAGTTTGCTCTCTAATTCTCTTCCCACTCACTTATAATCTGGCTCCTATCTGCTTCTCTTTACCAAACAACTATTGTTTTGGTCAAATTCATGGATTAAAAAAAATCCATGTACTTTGACACCATTGCTCACTCTCTTTCTTGACTTCCTGTTGTGATTAGCTTTCTACATACTGCCATTTGTCTGGTGTTTTTGACTTTCTGTATTTCATTGTGTTAATATCTTTGATAACTTCCCTTTCTGCCCCAGCTAAATTATTTCTTTTTAGATTTATTTTATTATTTATTTATTTTGGCTGTGTTGGGTCTTCATCGCTGCGCATGGGCTCTCTCTAGTTGTGGCGAGTGGGGGCTACTCTTCATTGTGGTGTGCGGGCTTCTCATTGCGGTGGCTTCTCTTGTTGTGGAGCACAGCCTCTAGGCGCACAGGCTCTAGGCGCACAAGCTTCAGTAGCTGCAGCATGTGAGCTCAGTAGTTGTGGCTCACTGGCTCTAGAGCACAGGCTCAGTAGTTGTGGCATACGGGCTTAGTTGCTCTGTGGCATGTGGGATCTTCCCAGCCCAGGGATCAAACCTGAGTCCCTTGCGGATTCTTAACAACTGCACCACCAGGGAAGCCCTGCCCCAGTTAAATTATAACAGTGGTTCTATACTCTCCTTTCTTCCTTGAAGAGGATTTAAAAAATTCTATTCTAGTTTCGTAAATCTAATATTGAGCCTCTTTCCTGTCTTTTGGATGCTCAGAAGTAGATTGCTTGGATTCAAGAACATTTTGAAAGACTGCTTATGAAGCAATGCCAGCAGGGTGCAAGTCATACTTCTCACACTTCTTCCAACATCATTTCCTTCAGGTTTTTCTTGTGATCCAAAGATAACAGGAAATAGATTCAATGTTGTTGGCAACACCAACTTTTCTTCTCAGATTAAACCCATGTATTTTCTATTTTCATTCTATATTTGTATCTTGTTTGCCATTGCAATTTGTAAACTCACCGACCAGGAAATAATTGTTGATCTTTCAATATGAAATAGCCCTGAGCACATGGTTATTAATGGTAACATGTTTTAAATGCCCTTGGTTTTAAAATCAACAAGGTTAAACAACATTTGAGTTTTTCATTTTTACTTTTCTTTATTCTTTGCTTGCAGGTTTTATTCTGGATACTCTCACAATGTGGTTCTCATACAAGAATGGAGTCATTCTATACTAGTTGATTTACAAACATTGGAAGAAAATATATTAGCCACCAAGATTTAGATAATTCCATCTCCCATTACATTATAGTGGTTATCAGTGTGGCTTTGAAATCTAGTCCTATTACCTCTTTATTTTGTTGTCTTGGACAAATATGTGCGCCTTGATTTCCATATATGAAAATTAGTGATCATAACCTACCTGTATGGATTTTTGTGAAGAATAAGTGAAAAAATTTATATTCCATGTTTGACTGCTAAGTGCTCAATAAATGGTAACTATTCTTGGTCTGAAATGATTCTGCTCACTTTCTTAGAAAGTGACCATTATGTCACTGAAATACCATACCCTGTACTCACCAATACCTTGCCTATACTACAAATGTATTTTTGCTTTTTTGTGGTTTTTCTGAGTTGTAATATTTTGAATTTCTAACAGCATGCAGGGTGTTGGGAGAGTCGTTCAATGGATGAGAGAAATCTGAGATGTCCTATTAGAATTATTCCTGTAGCTCCCAAGTTTGGAGATATAAAGTTGTTAGAAAGTTGCTCTCAAAATCGGATAAATTTCCATTTTAGGCGATGTTAATCAGTCCCATTTAAAAGGAGTTGGTATACATATATTTTTAATAAGCACAGAAAATCTTGGGGGCCAATGACATCTTTTGACCTTTAGTTAATGTAAAGTGACAACTTGAGTTGTATTTTTGGGCAGTAAGTGTTGGTTAATTCTAATAGCAGGAATGGTTGAAAAGTCCAAGAAACAATCTTCCTGCATGGATTTTGCTATGATTGACGCTACTTACAAAACTGTAAGTTCCTATCACAGAAAGACCTGCATCCCAAAGTACCTTTTCTGAAAAAGTCACCTCACCCTGATTTTTGCACATCTGTTCAACTTTTCAGTTCTTGTGGTTTCCAAAGAATCCACAACCATTAAAAGTGAGCTTAACTCCTCTGGAAATCAATCATTCATTCAACCACCAGCGAATTCAAAAAATATTGACGACCCACTTTGAATCACTTTGCTGGGCTGCGTGTACCATGATTTTCTAAAGTGGCAGCTCTTGCGTCTAGTTGGGGGAAAGGGGAAGAAAATAAACATGGAAATAAAATGCAGGGTCCTATGAAGGAAATGAACAGCGTGGGGGACCTAAGTTTTGGACACTACGGAACTAGAAGTTCAGCTGTGCAACTCATGAGCTGTGTGCCTTGAACAGGTCATTTCAGGATGAGCGAGGGGAGAATGTCGCAGAACGCCGAGCTCTAGGATGGTTCCAGCTCCTGGCAAAGGGTCACGTTACGTTAGGTGTGTGAAGGTAGGATAGGCTTGCAGGGACCACTGACAGAAAAAGGTGTCGCCTGGCCCTTCTGCGCACAAGAGGAGAAACAGGAGGGGGCCCTTCCGGACTTCTCGGCAGGCTTCGCCGACGGAGCCGCGGCGCACGCCTGGCGGATGGCGGGAAACACTCGGGGGGTGGGCCCTCTGCTCTGGGCCGGGTCGAGCGGGTTAGGAAGCTCTCCCACCGCCTCTCGCCACGTCATCGAACAGCTCCTCCTCCCCTCGCTCGAGTCGCACGCGCGGAAGTAAACACCTTGACGTCATCAGGGCGCGTCTTCGCCTTTCCCCTCCCATCTCCTCAGATCGGTGGACGTGCTCACCTCAGCTCCGGGCCACGTCTATGTCCCGGTTTCCCGCCGTCGCGGGCAGGGCGCCAAGGCGGCAGGAGGAAGGTGAGCGCTCAAGAGACCTCCAGGAAGAGCGGCCTTCGGCAGTTCTCCTCGTGGATAGAGGTGCGGTCCGCGGGACCCAACGGAGGCCAGCGGGAGTTATGGCATGGGGGTTTTGGGGGGATAAAAGTCCGCCTTAGGCAGGCAGAGAAGAGTAGGGTGGATGCCGAAGCGTTCTTGTCGCTCTCCAAGCCCGAGGCGAACTTTGCGTCCACTGAGCACTTTGGTCTAGAGGGGGGCGGTCCCAGACCCAAGTTGGGTGAAAACCCTGTTGGGGGACACAAAAGTGAACCCCGACGCCGAGAGGCGTTCTGCTCTTAAATAGGCTCATAAAGCCTTTGTTCTCTACCCATCCATTCCTCCCCCCACCCCCCTCCGCCCCTTCGTCGGGCCGCCAGCCTGCCTTTGGGTACGGTATGAAGGGAGCCAGTTTCCAGGAGCCAGTTTCCATGGTTACCCACCACTTGGCCTTCTGGGATATCAGTCACTCTGAACAGGGACCTAACTTGAACCATGAATCGGAAGCAAACACAGGTGGCTTTTAATTCAGCTGGGAGTTTTTCTGCTGTGTTCCAGTTTTTGGTCTATTGTTTAATAAAATTGGGTTTTGTGCTTCTGTATAGGTATGCTTGCAAATACATTGCCTTGTGCTAGGCTTACCTTGTCAGCTGCTTTGAGTCAAGCGTTAGCAAATGCTCAAGTTGATTTCACTGAAAAGTTGCTATGGGTTTTTAAACTCTCGCTTGCATATTGGATGTAGGTGATTTAACTGAGAAGTCATGGGTTGATTCTTTCCGGCCCTGAAATTCTACTGTCATTCTCTTTTCAGTTTTGGGAACTTAAGTCAGAGATATCTTTACAGGCTTTTTAATTGCACAGTTTTTCCCCCTGTCATTACAGAAGAGAAAGGATGCACATCACAGGAGGGAGGAACTACTCCAACTTTTCCTATTCAAAAACAAAGAAAAAAGCTCATTCAAGCTGTGAGGGACAATTCGTTCCTTATTGTTACTGGAAATACAGGAAGTGGTAAAACAACTCAACTCCCAAGATATCTATATGAAGCAGGTAATTTTATTTTGGGAAAATCTTGGGAGTACTTTAAAAATATCCTCTTGAAAGCTAATAGGACTCCTGTATGACACAAATGCCCTTTATTTTACAGTCCCAATTCTTCTCTTGGCACACTGTCCCTACATCTTCCTTGCTTTTTTACGGTCTTATTTCAGATTTAGGAATTAGTTGGAATCACATTTTCAATTACCATAATAGTTCCAAATAGAATTATAGGTAGATGTTGATTCTGTGCTGTAGAATAAGGTTATCGTGCAGTAGACTGTTGACCATTGGATACTGAAATTATTTTCAGAGGGAAGGGGCATATTGATATCTGTTGCTGACATTAGTATTTCTTGGTTCTATCTCCAGAGTGTTATCAGGTAACTGTTTATTCCTTAACTCTTCTAATACCAAGCCACTTAACCAGTTACCCTTACAGTGTCTTTCCCTTTAATATGGTAAAACTTTGTATCATAAGATTGGTGTAGAGAAAAATTATGTTGGATATTATAAAAATTTCTTAGTGTGTAATAACTCTAAATGCATCAAATCTAAGATGCCATCTGTTAAGACATACCACTATGGGACTTCCCTGGTGGTGCAGTGGTTAAGAATCCACCTGCCAATGCAGGGGACACGGGTTCGATCCCTGGTCTGGGAAGACCCCACATGCTGTGGAGGAACTAAGTCCGTGCGCCCAGAGCCCGTGCTCCACAATAAGAGAAGCCACCACAATGAGAATCCTGTGCACCGTAACTGGAGAAAGCCCGTGCCCAGCAACGAAGATCTAATGCAGCCAATAAAAAAAATAATTAATTAATTAATAAAAAAAGACATACCACTATTTTACATACTATTAATAAAGAAAAAACGCCATCAGTTATAAGATGCATCTCCCTTTCAAAGATATTAAAATAGTAAAATATGCCTGTACGATCTATGAAAAGTGGTATATTTAAACTTCTGTGGCAAAGATAAATCTATTTTAGGAAGTGTGTGGAATTTTAAGGATTCCTAGGGGTTAAAAATTCTTGGTTTATTCTTTAGAGTAAATCTTTAGACTGAAATTGAAAGAAAAACTAATTAAAATATGTACATTTAGAATGGCTATTAATATGTATTCTTATTTTAGATTAATACTTAAATTTCCATGCTGCAAATGTAATACAGTGTGTTGTTAATTTGCAGAGTTTTCTCTCAGAAACACTTGAACAGTTTGTACTGATTGACCAGAAACAATTTAGCTCTAATGGGAAGCAATTGTTAACATTTTTGTGTTTTTTTACCTCTGGTTTTGGTAGGATTTTCACAGCATGGTGTGATTGGTGTGACTCAGCCACGAAAAGTAGCTGCCATATCTGTTGCTCAGAGGGTTGCTGAAGAGATGAAATGCTCTTTGGGATCCAAAGTAGGATACCAAGTTCGTTTTGATGATTGCAGCTCTAAGGTACAAAAGTTTTCTTTGTATTTAATACTGTAAATTTATAGGAGTGAGAAAATGATGAAAGATTTTGACTTCAAAATTCCATTTATGTTTTAAAGAAACAAAGCCTCAGATTAGAATTAATTTGTGTTGCCCATTGTTAATGCTCTATTCCTAGGGTATCTAATTCATCCTATTTTCTCCCTTCTCAGTTATGTGACAGTTATGTTGATTTTTCTTAGAACTCTCTTATGTATTTTAGCTGTAAGGATCCTTAACATGTAACTTACATTTGTATTCTTTAAAAAAATTTTTTTGTAATAAAATATACATAAAATAAACTTACCATTTTTATTATTTTTAAACCATTTTTAGGTGAAGAATTCAGTGGCCTTAAGTACACTCATAGTGTTTTAGAAACTATCTAGTTTTAGAATGTTTTCACCATCCCAAACAAAAACTCTGTATCTATTAAATAGTAACTCCACATTCCCATCTCCTCGCCCCCAGTCCCTGGTAATTTCTATTCTGCTTTATGTCTCTATGCATTTCCATAATCTAAGAACCCTGTACAAGTGGAATCATACAATATTTTGTCCTTTGTGGCTGGCTTATTTCATTTAGCTAATGTTTTCAATGTTCATCCATATTGTATGGTTGTATTCTTGAAGTCAATGGAAAACTAACAACTAACAAAGTCATTGAGCAAGTATTTATTGAGCATCTTCTATATTCATGGCAGTGGTTCATAGCTACAATTTGCATTCCCTCAGGATTTCTTAATCCTGTACCAGATACAAGACAATCTCTTATTTGCATATGGTCTCTAATAGGAACAGCCATCAGTAGTGGCACAGGATAACCCCCCACAATACTGTCTTTGCCCTCCTAGTGGTCACTGCTGGGGATTTTTCTTTCTTTTTTTCTTGCCTTGTTTTATGGATATCATTGCTCTTAACTCCTCCTCTGGACCTTATCCTCACCTTGTTTTTTTGTTTTGTTTTGTTTTGTTTTGTTTTTCTTTTTTTTTTGGGTGCACGAGCTTAGTTGCTCTGCGGCATGTGGGATCTTCCTGGAGCAGGGATCGAACCCGTGTCCTCTGCACTGGCAGGCAGATTCTTAACCACTGCGCCACCTAGGAAGCCCTTGTTTTGTGTTTTTTAAATCTTTATTGGAGTATAATTGCTTTATAGTATTGTGTTAGTTTCTGCTCTACAACAAAGTGAATCAGTTATATGTATACGTATATCTCCATATGCCCTCCCTCTTGAGCATCCTTCCCAACCTCCCTATCCCACCCCTTTAGGTCTCCACAAAGCATCAAGCTCATCTCCTGTGCTCTGTAGTAGATTCCCACTAGCCATCTATTTTACATTTGGTAGTGTGTATATGTCGATGCTACTCCTTCAGTACATCCCACCCCTGGGGTCCTCAAGTCCGTTCTCTATGTCTGCGTTTCTATTCCTGCCCCGCCACTAGGTTCATCAGTACCATTTGTCTAGACTCCATACATATGCGTTAGCATATGGTATTTGTTTTTCTCCTGATTTACTTGACTCTGTATGACAGACCCTGGGTCCATGCACTTCACTACAAATAGCTCAATTTCATTCCTTTTTTTTTTAAATAGCTTAAATTTTATTTGTGCTATTGAGATACAGTTGACATACAATAAACTGCATGTATTTAAAGTGTACAATTTGATATTTTTTTCTTATTAGTAATGTGTATATGGCAATCCCAATCTTCCAATTCATTCCTCTCCAACCCCCTCCCCATTCCTTTTTATGGCTGAGTAATATTCCATTGTATATATGTACCACATCTTCTTTATCCATTTCTCTGTTGATGGACATTTAGGTTACTTCCATGTCTTGGCTATTGTAAATAATGCTGCAGTGAACATTGTGGTACATGTATCTTTTTGAATTATGGTTTTTTCTGGGTATATGCCCAGTAGTGGGATTGCTGGGTCATATGGTAGCTCTATTTTTAGTTTTTTAAGGAACCTCCGTACTGTTTTCCATAGTCTCACCTTGTTTTAATTCTCATTGACTGACCCTATTTTTGTAATAGGAAAATGGTCAGGGAAGAAGAGAGTGAGAGGGCTGGTGCACCTACTTTTTCTCCTGTGTCCTGTAAAATAGCAGCTGAGAGAGAGAGATGAATCCTGTTTCATTATCGTTTCCCGCAATTTGCTCACCTAAAGTCATTGCATTATCTTAATCACTTTCCGTTGATTTCATTATATTTCCTTATTGGTCACTTTTGTTGCATTATCCCAGAACATTCACCTTAGTTCCTTATACCTTTCTCTGTGTAGATCACAAGTTTCATAATTTACCATCCATGTTATTAGATATGTTATTAGACTATTTTATGTACTCTTTTATTTCGTCAGATTAGTTTGTTTCACTTAATATCTGTACATTTGAGGGGGGAAATTTAGTTTGCAAAGCAGGGGTGAATTTCTGTGATTTTATTTTTATGTATATATTAATATACTCTGCTGTTTGAACATTAGGAAACAGCAATCAAATACATGACTGATGGATGTTTACTGAAACATATTCTGGGAGATCCAAATCTTACCAAGTTCAGTGTTATTATTTTGGATGAAGCCCATGAGAGAACTTTAACTACAGTGAGTATTTTACTGTATTGGTTATTTATTGGACAGTTTACTTTTTTTGGGTAGCTTTGTACTATGTAGTGAATTGCCTTCTCTTATTTACATTTTAATCTGTTCCAATGGGAATCCTTTGGTTAGAAGAGCAAAATATTTAAAATAAAGTGGTCATTATGTACGCTTGTGACTTACTAGAAATTTACTCTTCTTTCAGGACATCTTATTTGGCTTATTGAAGAAGCTATTTCAGGAGAAGTCTCCTAACAGGAAGGAGCATTTAAAGGTCGTAGTGATGTCAGCAACTATGGAATTAGCCAAGCTCTCTGCATTCTTTGGAAATTGTCCAATATTTGATATTCCTGGAAGGCTTTATCCAGTCCGAGAAAAATTCTGCAATTTGATTGGTCCACGAGATAGAGAAAATACAGCATATATTCAAGCGGTATTACTTGGCATCCTTTTTATATCTTTTCTATATGATTCCAGTTGATCGAGTAGTTTGGTAATTCATTTGTTCTCTGTTACTTTAATAGCAGCCCTCATAGGTCCTAGGACTTTTGAGAAACAAGTTTAATTTTTCCATGGAATTAGGGGAGGGGTTGGGAGGTGGGGACTGTGTTTCCACTAGCATATTAAGCTTATGTTTCTTGCTTTAGATTGTGAAAGTGACCATGGATATCCATTTGAATGAAATGGCTGGAGACATCTTGGTTTTTCTGACTGGTGAGCATTCAGTACCAAATTTAAAAATTTTACTATTTGTAGGAGGGAATGTGGCACCATGATAAAGTGTTACCTTTGTTGGAAAATCTAGGCTCTACTCATGTTATCCTAGCCTTTTATTATTATCTG
Source organism: Hippopotamus amphibius kiboko (assembly GCF_030028045.1). Lineage (NCBI taxonomy): Eukaryota > Metazoa > Chordata > Mammalia > Artiodactyla > Hippopotamidae > Hippopotamus > Hippopotamus amphibius. The sequence goes on along the minus strand of NC_080202.1, from coordinate 24,867,659 downwards.
AGTAGTTTTAGATATTATATCTATTATAAGATATATGAGATAATACTACACTGCTCTAAACCCATGAGTCTTATTAGTAAACATACATAAAATACACTGACCTTTTAGTAGAAAGATACTAAATGGTAATATATTAGTATTTTTATTACTCTATCTTATATAGGGCTGTTAACCACACTAAACAGTCCTGGATCTGAATGATTAATTTTATTATTTCAAAAGACATCCTACTAGCTCCTTTCTTCTTTGAGTGGTGGGATGGTACTGTGTGGTAGCAGTACATAAGGTGTGGAATCCATGTCTCATAATCGAGGCTTTTTTGGAGGTCAAAAAATAGGATAGTTAAATCTTAGACTAGTGTGATTCTTCAAGTAGCAGCATCCTACTAACAGATATGAGTCATTTCATGGCTCACCTCCTACACTTTGTTATACTGATGTCAGAAGTGAGACATTGTAACAATCTCTTAGCCTTTTTGAGGCACTTAAGTATTTTGAAACACACCAAAATGCAATATCTCCTGGACTAGCCTACCCTATGGTAATGATTAACATTACTGAGTCTTCCTCAAATACCATATTAGCAAGATGAAAGGCTTGCTGATTATAAACATATTTATTCCTTTAGAGATTTAAATTCCTTGGAAACTGGTGTTTTGTCTGTTTTTAATTTTATTGTTGTTGAGATTGGGTACAACTTATGTGTTCATCTACCTTAGATCAAATGAGAGATTTAAAAATAACTATTATGGAAAACTATTACTAATCTAGAAGGATTTTTTTTTTTTCATTCTTGAATTAATTTTGTTGTTCAGTGGCTGACATTATTTTCTCAACCCATTTCAGGTCAGTTTGAAATCGAAAAAAGTTGTGAGTTACTTTTTCAGATGGCAGAGTCTGTTGATTATGATTATGATGTCCAAGATACCACTCTAGATGGCTTGTTAATATTGCCATGTTATGGATCTATGACAACAGGTAATTCCTCACTGGAACAGAAAATTTGATTTTTAAAAAACTTTTTATTGAATAATCACGTTTTCAGAACAGTGTGCACATGATAAGTGTTTAGGCCAATGGATTTCACAAAGTGAGCTCACCGTTGTAACCAACACCCAGATCAAGAAACAGCATTAGGAGAACCAACCAGCATCCCTTTGAGACAAGTGATTTTTTTTTTCTTGAAGTCTTTTCACATTCAGTTTTTCAAGACCGTGTACATCTATCCCCCTTACTATTGTTGAGTGGCCTATGCCCTCTCTGAGAAGAATATTGTTGGTAATTTTTTGAAATTAGGGCTATAATTCCTTGATTGTAGTACCGTAAGTCAAATCTAATTTGCCACTGCCACAGAATTTCTGGAAATCTTATATATCCACATATATCTGAAACAAACCAGTAGATTGTTTTCTTTTTATGTAGCTATACACATTAGTCTGCTTTTCAAGTATGATGTTGTTCTTTTTTAAGTTCAAAGAGCAAATGCAAACTCTTATCCTATTTGTTCGTAATAAGTGTTGGTGATGAATGAGGTTTAGAATTTGTTTCATAAAACTATTTTATTATGAAATATGACTTGTAAAACGAAAGGAAAGTTAACCTATAGCCTCCTATTTGGAATTTGATTGGGATTAGCATTTAATGTAATGCAAAAAGCATTTAAATGTTTTTATATTTTACGTGTAGTTTTGTTGTGTTGAGTAGGTGGTTCTTATCCTTATATTAAAAAAAAGTTCAAGACTGTAAGTGTTGGTAAATAACCATACACCACATGCTATTTTGGAAGTCCCTTTTGTGATGATATTGGGCCCTTGCTCTCAACATTGAGAACTATTTTAGATTTTTCATCTTCAGGGGAATTCGTAGGGTCATTATTAGATATTTGATGTTCTCATTGTTTTTTTGAGATTTTATCTGACTCTTTTATAATTTACTTTGTAACTGATAAGGTAATTCAAAACCTGTTACAGTTGCTTTGTTGTTAACTGTTAAAATATATATATATTTTCTTTTTCTATATAAAGTAAATAATTTCATTCTTTTCATCTTACTGCCATGTTGAAAATAATGTTCTCTATCTGCCATTGCTTCTTGCTTATCTTCCTGAAATTCAGTTTTTATACTATTAAAGGTTGCTAGTGACCTCCTATTCCTCAAATCTCATGGCTTTTTCTATTAGTTTGTATTTTGACTTTGTGTTAATAATAAGTCTCCTTAAATACTGTTGTCTAGGATAATTATTTGGTTCTCCTGACCACTATTTCTATAAGGCTATTGCCTTCCCACCCTCCCTGGCCTTTTTTCCCCTCTGAATGTGACTATTTCCTAAGGTTTCATCCTTAGCTTGCTGCTTTCTTAGAATTCTCTACTTTGGAGAGGTTGGCTCTTAGGATTCACCTGTCACTTTGTGATGACTCCTGAAAGCTGTCTCTAGTTCAATCTCCTGCACTCTAGACCTCCTGGGTCTCACAGGGCTTTCTGGTCTGTGCATCATATCCTAGATCATACAGTCCAAATAAGTGGCAACTCCTACAGGTTTTCTTTTACCTTTATCTTGTCCAGATCATTTATTTTTCTTTTTTTTCCCTCATTGTCATCATTACAATTGGGATCCTCAATTTGCTTTCCTGAGTTGTTAACATATCCTGCTAACTTGTTTTCCCTGTATAATTTACCATCCTACCTGCCATGATAAACATAATTCTCCGGAATCACAGCTCTGATTGTGTCAGTCTCCTGTTGGGTACCTTCAGCCATTTCCTATCACCAGCTGAATTAAAATGCTAACTTAATAACTTGGCATTCATTATCCTTCCAATATGACTTCAACCAGCTTTCAGTCTTAATTCCCAGTGTATGTTATTTTCTTTGTTGGTGTATATGTGTAAATGGTAAAGATGTGGGAGTGGGTGTGAGTAGAGCCATTACCGAAGGGTTTTGTTTGTTTATTTTAGTTTCCCTTCTTTTTCCAAGGGCACTGTAAGGGTGAGCTACTGGTGATCCTTTATGATCATAACAGTATTTATTGTAGCAGTTGATAACAGTGCAAAGATGCGTTCAGATGGAGCTGATGAGGTAGTAGGTACAGGTGAGGTGGAGTTGGATGAAGTAGGGAGAGAGTGGCAGGTTCCTGGTATCTAAGGCTTTCTTTCTAAGGCTGGTAAATACAATATAGCACTTATTTTCTTTATTATTGCTACTTTGGGTTCTGGGGAGAGACACTATTATAATGTTATTTCCTTTATTTCCTAGTAGCTTCAGGAACAGAAAACTTGCATTTGGGTGTGAGGAGAGGGAAGAAGGGTTTCCTGCTTATAAGCCTGGAGTGAGGGGGTACGTACGAATGGCCCTAGGTTTAGTGAATAGGTAAAAATTATGAGTTGGATATTTTATATTTGCTCTTGTTTCTAGGCTAGCCATGAGGGTGGCTGACTGTTTTAAAGGGACATCTTAAAATACCTCCCTACTTGACATAAAAAATTCTCGCCTGTCAAATGTAAAGAGGTGCTGTGGTATCCCTTCTACTACCAGGGTTATATGACCCTGCTCCTTGGGCTGAACTCCCCCAACCCCCACCCTTTGTGATGTTCACTCAAGCTCAAAATGTAAGAGGTATTTTTGATTCCTTTTCTTCCTGCAGCATTTTTGTGACCCTGTGTTTGCTCTTTCCTGAACTTGAGCTCCTCCTTTCCCTTTTATTCTCCCATCTCACTGGTTGAAATTCTGCTATTTTGTTTCACAGGTGCAACCCATTTCATAAAAACCTTTCCAGATTCCCCTCCTCGCAACTGGCTTTTATCTCTTCTTCATTTGAACCTCATAGTGCTTTACTGTACCTCTTGTGGCACTTAACACATTTATCTTGTGTTACGATTGTCTCAGCCCCATCTATGAGATTGTGAACTTCCTGAGGGCAAGTACTATATGTTGAAAAAGTCCTGATTAAATATTTGTTAACTTGAGTTCCAGATTTTTCACTTTCTGCTGGATATTCTATTAATGTCTTGTACCACACACTATGTCTCAACCTTTTTCTTGTTTCTCTCAAACCTCTTGTTTCTCTTTTCCTTCTTCTGACTTTCCCCTTTTTATTTAGATCTTACACTCCTTCAGGTTTGTCATGCATTTAGGGAAAGCTGAACCCTCACAAAAATTTATGAACTGAAATATACCTGTAACTTTATAAGTGACAATTATTTGCATGGAATTAGACACTTTTAGCACTGAAGTAATTATCTAATTCAGTGCTTCTTAGCCTTTCGTGGAGGGTGGGAATCTCAGATTTTTTTTTAAATACTGAAAACCGTGGCTGTTTTTCTAGAAGAATGCACATATACCCATATATATTTTTTTGCATAATCAGATTTCTTTATTTTACAGATAGAGGCTAAGTGATGTTCCTGAGGTCACATGGTGAATCTACATTTGATAACTGGTTATTTATTCAGTAGTGGAGGATCTAACAGTACATGTGTTTCCAGAATAGATGAAGAAAAGGAGAGGAGCTTTACCTTGGATTAGTGTGCCACATTTTAAAAGGGGAAAACCTACTCATTTAGATTATTGCATAAAGCCAAAAATATTTTTTTTCTTTCTTCTGCTTGCAAATCAAAGATATTACTTCAATATGGCAAGTACCAAGTGTCTAAAGTAGTTTCCTTAAGTGTTAAGGTTAACGATGTGGGGGAATAAGGCTAGTGAATTTCACATAAAAATTTTTACTCTATGTTGAGTCTCCCCAAACAGGAAAAATTTTCTTTTGTCTTAAAAAAGAAATATATACTTTTGTTCTGACCTTTTTATCTATACATTTAGATATATTTTGTTTAGTTTGTTTAAAACAAAAGTGGGTTTCTTTTACATATGCTCCTTTGTTTTTCTTTTTTGCCCTTTGTAGAAGTTTTGAAAGTATAGAAAATACCCAAAAAATTCATTTTCCACTGTGCAGAATTAACATAGTTGGTGTCTTTTTTTTAAGAAAAATTACTCAATTGAGGGAAAATGATACAATTTCATTATAAAGAATTTAAACAGTGTACAATATTACAAAGGTAAAAGTAAAGCAGTCACCTCAAACTCCATCCAGAAATAACCATCTTTAACATTAGAAAAAACATTATTCATATCTCTTTGTGTGTGTGTGTGTGTGTGTGTGTGTGTGTGTACCTGTAGAAAGATAAGTAAGTAGTTAGGTAGGTTGATAGAAATACTTTTTTTTTAAGAGTGAGATTATACTATTAGTTGCTTTCTTAAAAAGTATTTAATTTTACTTGAATTTACTTGAAGGAATTGTTAACTTCAAGTAAATCTTTACCACATTAGATAATATTTTATAAAAGATTGCTTTAAAGTTTAAAAAGATGAAAAATATTAAGCTGAAGTTAATATCTTCTTTTTAGACTATATTTGATTAGAGATCTTATCTGTTGCCTGATTTGAAAGGTGAGGACTTAAGTACTTATATTCTTCTATATCCTCCCCCTCTGATTTTTGTTAGTTATTTTCATATTGTTCAGATGTATTCAGTATTTACCGTCAATCCTTTTACCATGGTTTTTCCATTTCTAAGTTACTTTTGGTTAATTTTAGATTGGATAGATTTTAATTTTTTTTTTTTAATAGAAGGGCTCTTGGGTGTTATTACTTTTTGTAGTTTTTTTGTTTAAGAATGTCTGGCTTTTGCCTTTATACTTGAGCTACATCTTGGCTGGGTTTTATGTTCTTGGGTCACACTTTCTTTTCCTTAGAACTTTGTAGACGTTGTCCAGTTGTCTTCTGGCATTGAATGTTGCTGCGGAGAAGTCTGAGGCCAGCCTGATTTTTTTTCCCCTCCTTGTAAGTTATTTGCTTTTTCTGTCTGATTGCCTGAAAATTTTTCTATTTTTATCCTTAAAGTTCAGTAGTTTTAATTAGAATATTTTTTGGAGTGTTTTATAGTAAAATTTTCCCGGAATTTTATGTGCTCTTTTTAAAAATCAACTTTATTGAGGTATAATTTACATACAATAAACTATGCCTGCTTTACGTATATAGTTCAATGAGTTTTGACAATGTACCTACCTGTGCAGCTACCACCACAAGCAAGATAAATTATTCTTAGTGGCTCTTTTGATCTGCAAATTCAATTCTTTATTTCAAGGAAATTCTCTTGTGTTATATCTTTGAATATAACTCTTGTCTATTTATTGGTTTCCTGCTTCAGGGATACCAATTTTTCTTATGTTGGATTGCCTGTCTTCCATATTTTTTAGCTTCCTTCTAGTTACTTTATCTTCTCAACTGAATTTGCTGATTATCTCAAGCCTTTTCTCTGTGTCAGAAGTTTGATTTTCAGTTGTGTTATTGAGAATTCTCAAGATATTTTTGACTCACTCAAAAAAGACTTTGGGGGGGATGTAGAGTTTGAGCTGAGCAGTGTTGTACCTCTTTTATTCTGTTCCAGAATCATCTTTTTTCCCCCTTTGATTGACAGTTTCTGTTTATACTTTGTTCCTTTTATACACTTATTCTCTGTATCTCTCTCTCTCTCTCTCTGTCACACACAAACACACACACACACTTTCTCTCAAACATGTTTCTGCTTTGGGATCAATTTAGAACAAAAAATTCTATGAGGACGTTTCACTTGGCCTTAACATATTGTATGTCACACACAGGTATCTTAGGAGCATTACTCCATTCTCCATTAAGAGTGTTAAGTGGTTTCTCCCTAATATCCTTATTTCTTGATAGATTTTGGAACATCTTTCTGCCTCTTTGCCAATCCCTCCCCCCCCCCCCCCCCCCCCCAGTTAATTTATATCCTGGTACCTTATTAGGTACATGGAGGTAATCAGAAGAATTGCTACATCTTAATGAAAATATTCAATTTCTCTTTTTCTTTGTGGAAAGTGAGACTGTGCTTTAGGATATGTATATTTAACTTTTTCCCAAACCTTTATAAACAAACTTAAAATTGGCATGTGTTGATACTTATGGAATATGGTGAAAGTATGTGGGTAAAATGTAAATGTGAAACAGACGTGAGTCTTGTCAAAACAGCAGTTTCAGGACTTTTTGACTGTAATGAACAAAATAAATTTAAATTCTGCTTGAACTGAAGACTGAAATTAGGTACTTTTAGAAATGGGTTAATTGAAAAACAATTGATCATAAATATGCTCGGAATGGACATTTCTAATTTATGTAAAATTTTAGGGTGATGTGGAATTTCAAAGGTAGAAGGATCTCAGTTTATTATTTATATCATGCATTTTTAAATTTATCAATTCATTGAACTTTATTGAGTACTTTCTATGGTCCAGGCATTGTAGGTACTAGGGATATGTCTTGAATAAAAGAAAGTCCTTGTTCTTACAAAGCTACATTGTAGTAGAATAGATAGACAATAAATAAATGTGTAAACATATAACTTGAACTGCAAAGTGGTGTATGACTCTTTTGAACCATCTGGAAGAAATGAGCTACCTAAATTTAAGAAACACCTAAAAAATAATTTTTATCACTTATGTATAATCTGCTTTTCTAGTACTTTTTTACTTGTAAATCAATTTCAGAATGATGTAGAAGAATAGCAGCAATACTTGACTTGGTTTTAAACTTGCCTGTCTATATGTAAATCCTGGACAAGCCACTTGACCTCTCAGGGCTTTAGTTTTCTCATCTATAAAATGAGATAGTTGGCCTAGTAACATGATGTTAAAATTGTGCTTGTCTGTGCCACTCCTTTTCTCCCTCGTAATAGTTCAACTTTGGTCTCTTTTATATATTGGGAATACATGGATCTTTGTAAGATTTTATTTGAAACAGGTTTTGTACTTTATTTAAAAACAGGTTTTGTTAAGATTTTCTTGGCTGCTGAAAAGAAAACAACTTGAGGTTGCTCAAGTAGAGTGAATTTTCTAAACAAATTTCCAACTATCTTGTGGAAATCAAATGCAGCCAGGCATTTAAATTTTTTTTTCTTTTTAAAGTATTTATATGTACTTACAGTTCTAACATATAACATAAAATAGTAAACACACATAAAATAAAAAGTTCAAAAGGATGTTATGAGAAATATAAATAGACATGCTAATAATAATTTCTTTTCATACCCCAATAGATTGACTTGTGAACTCCCTGGAATGATTACTTCTAATTTTTGGAGGTCATTGAAATCAATGATATACCCAAATCCTTTGCTTGACCTCTCTAGCTTAAGTGATCTTTTCCTTCATCCCACCATGGCCACTGATTCAAAAACTTAACATTGTAGACTTTGTCATTATCATCATTTCTGATCTCAGTTTTAAACATCTTTCTGACGATTACTTCCTGTTTCTGTCAGCTCACTCTTTTGTTCTTAATTCAGCAGTTTTCAGAATGCATTGAGACTTATCTTATCACTTATCTCCTTTTGCCTATGCCTTAATCATTTTCTTGCAAACATTAACTCTCTCGTCCTGTTCTCTGCTTAACCTGGCAAGAGGGCAAGTCTCGCCAAATCCATCTTTCTGCTTGTTTTACACCCAGGCCTGGGAATTGCCAGCAACCCAGAAATACTCTCTTGTGAACTCTCATGGCTGATTCATTCTTTCTTCTCTTTAGATTAGCTTTCCTCCATATACATTAGTCACTTCCCTGTGGTTCACAAGTTCATTTTTCCTCTTTGCAAGAGACTGGCCTAATCAAATTGAGCATTTCTTGGACCTTATTCCAAATACACAGCAGAGTGGAACTGGCCCAGTTGGAGGGAGATGTTTATCCTTGGTGCCATAAACTATGGCCAGAGGACCTAGGTACCATGCATACTATAAGCATCACTGCTGGGGCTTGCCTTAGGTAATGAATCTTTAAAGCATAGAGAGGTTCTTAATCTGTAGTCCATGGATGGGCTTTAGAGAGTCCCTGAACATCCTGATATTGTTTGAAAATTTTTTTGTGTGTGTACATATGTGACTTTTAATGGAGACGAGACCCACAGTTTTTAAATAGTCTTGAAGGGAGCTATGGCTTACGTAAAGGACTCTGCTGTAGGGTTTATTTTAGCAATAATCATTTGTGATTCCCTGGATCCAGAGATTTTAAAAAAGATGAGGAAAAAATAGTTTTTGCTATTATATTTTGAATTCAAGATAATTGAAGAGATGAAGAAAACAACTTTTAATGAAAAGAAATGAGTTTTTCAAAACTTGAGTTTGACAAATACATGTTGTAAATTAGTTTTTTCTCTTTACATATATTTTAGATCAACAGAGAAGAATATTTTTGCCACCTCCACCTGGAATTAGAAAATGTGTCATATCTACCAATATTTCTGCAACATCTTTGACAATAGATGGAATCAGGTATAACTTTTAAAATTCCTTTTAAAGCTGAGGAAGCCACTTAGCTAATCATAAAGCATTGTGTCTCTGTGCCCTCCACTAATTCCCTTCTCACTTACTTAACTTATAATCACTTATTTTTTATAGTTATTGATTGCTCTGAATAGGAAATGGAGTAGGAGGTGCACATGGTATTTCTGTTCACACTTTTTAAATACTGTACTTGGCAACTTGTAGCTTTCTCTTCCCCAGTTTAAGATTATGTGTAATGATTCATGGGTTTCATTAAATGGGAAGCCAAACCTGTTTTTCTATATTACATTACCAGGAGGTACCTAGGATGATCTGCTATTCCCTTCTCACCTGTCAGCTCCATTTCGTATAGTAAGCTTTGTATATCCAAGTGTTTATCTGGAGGTACTGTTTCTTGCTTTTCACCCTTTTGTGAAATGGACTTTTATTTTTCAGTGCAATCAATGATGCCATCAAATTTTTGAGTAAATTTTATAGAGAAACACTTGGAAGTTTTTAAGTCTAGACTCATAGCTAATGTGAAGTTCTTTCAGACTGTTGAATTGCATTCCTTCTGGATATTTATCTTTTACCCAATATATTTTATGTCCTTAACTAAGTTTGTCTGTCTCTGCCACAGGAAGACTGGACCTGACCCAAAGATCCTATATGTTTCTTTTGGGGAAAATGGTCATCCAGATCTAAGAGGAAGTTTTAATTTCCTCTGCTTTTCTCTTTTACTTTAAAAATAATTGTTTCACTAAGGGATTAGATGAGCAGCTCTCTTGAGTAAATTAACCTCTGAAATTTTCTGTTTCCAGCAAAGGTAAAAGTCATTAAATAGCATGTTTCAGAATGTTCCCTTAGTGAATGATAGACTTACTACTATTGTGAACTTAGTTTTTTACCTGACTTGTTCTCCATTTAATTGGCTTAAAGTGCTATTGTTAAAAGCTAACTAGAATTAGATTCTGAAGCTGTTAGAATGGTTTAGAGCTGAGTTTGCTTTTTTATGAGAGAACATAAAATTAACAGTGAAAAGTGAATAAGTAGTATTTATCACATATATGATATTGTGCAACCACCACCTCTATCTAGTTCTAAATAAAACATTTCATCACCCCCAAATAAAAACCTGTACACTGTAAGGAGTTGCTTCCCATTTGTGGCTCCACCCCAGCTCCTGGCAACTACCACTTTCTGTTTCTATGGCTCTCCTAATCTGGATATTTCATATAAATGGAATCATACGATATGTGACCTTTTGTGCCTGGTTTCTTCCACTCAGCATGTTTTTTGAGGTTCATCCATGTGGTAGCATGTATCAGTACTTCATTCCTTTCTATGGCTGAGTAATATTCTGTTATATGTATATACCATAATTTGTTCATCCTTTCATCCCTTAATGGTTAGTGGACATTTAGGCTGTTTCTACCTTTTGTCTCTTGCAGTCCTCTTACAGTGCTACTATGAACATATGTCTACAAGTATTTGTTGAGTGCGTGTTTTCAGTTCTTTTGGGTGTATACCTAGGAATGGAGCTTCTGGGTCATATGGTAATTCTATGTTTAATGTTTTGAGGACCCTCCAAACCATTTTCCACATTGGCTGAACCATTTTACATTTCCAGTAGTAGTGTACGGGGGTTCCAATTTCTTGACTTTCAAGTTTTATCCTTAACTTACAAGTCATTGCGACTTAAAAGGAGTATCCATAGTGGTTAAAAATTAACAAGTCTTTCCTTATTTTCTAGAAACTTAACTTTTTTTCATTATCCTTAGATATGTGGTAGATGGTGGCTTTGTGAAGCAGTTAAATCACAATCCCAGATTAGGACTGGACATCCTAGAGGTGGTTCCAATTTCAAAGTAAGTCTTTGTGTTAAGCCTTTTTGTTCAATGAACAGTTGATTAGGTAATTTCTAATTGGTTTGGGGAAGGAGGTGAATTACTTAGAAAAATCACAGAACATTTTGGGGACTTTTTTTTTCTTCTTCTTCTAAAGGAGTGAGGCCTTACAGCGAAGTGGCCGAGCTGGCAGGACTTCCTCAGGAAAATGCTTTCGAATCTATAGTAAAGATTTTTGGAACCAGTGTATGCCCGACCATGTGATCCCCGAGATTAAGAGAACTAGTTTGACATCTGTAGTTCTGACCTTAAAGTGCCTTGCCATACACGATGTAATAAGGTATGTAGGCAACTTGAAAAAAGAAAAAATTTGTTAGGAAGTCAGGTTATTCCTCAGAAGTTTTTTTGAAGTATTTGACTCATATGTCAGTACATTTCAAGGTTCAACTAAACCCCAAATAAAAGGCTCCTTTGCATTGCTTTACTGGAATTTAATCCTTTGCTCATATTTTAACTTTGGCTGATTGGAATGTTTCATGCTGATGTTTATTTGGGTCATTTAGTGATCACTGTTTATCTGTAATGAAGGGTATACAATGACTCTAATTCCACTCAGAAAATGTTGGGTTTTTTTGTTTTTATTTTTTTGGTAGCATCTTTTGTACAGCCAGCATGATACCAAGTACCATGAGAGACAGAATAATATTCTTTAGTAGATTTTTGCTTTCACTAAGCTTAAATCATAATGGGGAAACGAGATTCAGACATGAAGCAAAGAATAGAACAACTGTTAAATTAGTTAAATGTTAAACTATATAATTAGTATAGGGCAGAATATTGTAGGGGTTTGAAATTTCATATTTGGAAATTTATGGTAGGAGAAATAATAAAAGGAAGTATTGCCTTGGTCTTAATTTTGATCTTAATTGTCTGGGAATGTTAAAGTGTCAGGAACCTTGCGAGAAAGTGACCATACATTCTTTAAATTCATAATAAGAAGGGAAGTAATTACTAGGTGCATCCAAATATGTATTGTATACTCTTGGAAAGCCAGCTAAGATTTCTTTTTCATAGTTATTATCAGAAGATAGATATTTTCTTTCTTTTTCTTTTTAATTAATTAATTTATTTATTTTGGCTGCACCGGGTCTTCATTGCAGAATGTTCAGCTGCAGCATGAGGGATCTTTTTTTCCGTCGTGCCATATGGACTTCTTAGTTGTGGCATGCAGGATCTAGTTCCCTGACCAGGGTTTGAACCTGGGGAGTGTGGAGTCTTACCTACTGGACCACCAGCGAAGTCCCAAGACTAGAGATTTTCTAGTGAGACTAAGTCCTAGAAAGAGAAGAGCAAATACATAAAATTCTAAATGTTATCATAAATGATACCAATGAGAAAGAAAAGCCACATAAAGAAATCTAAATGGCCAAACAGTTGAACCCATATTTAAAAATAATATTTATAAAAGCTAACAGAACAGCATATAACCAAGAATAAATATGTATTAGAAAAAGGAACAATAATTACTTAATATCATCTGCACTGAAATATTTTTCCATCTTAAGTTTTAAGACTTAGAATGTACTGGGAGTTCCCTGGTGGCACAGTGGTTAAGAATTCACCTGCCAATGCAGGGGACCCGGTTTTGATCCCTGGGCCAGGAGTATCCCACATGCCGTGGAGCAACGAAGCCCGTGTGCCACAGCTGCTGAGCCTGCACTCTAGAGCTTGCGTGCTGCAACTACTGAAACTGGAATGCCTAGAGCCTGTACTCTGCAACAGGAGAAGCCACCACAATGAGAAGCCCACACACCGCAACTAGAGAAAGCCCACGCAGAGCAACAGAGACCCAACTCAGTCAAAAATAAAAAATAAAAATAAATAAATAAATCTTAAAAAAAAAAGACTTAGAATGTACTGAAAGTTCTTAAAATGCTAAAGACCAGGGGAAAAAAAAAAAGACTTCTCTTCCCTACGTCTCCTTTTTTTCTCCCAGTTTTATTGAGGTGTAATTGACATATAGCACTGTATAAGTTTAAGGAGTACAGCATAATGACTTATATACATCATAAAATGATTACCACAATAAGTTTAGTGAACATCCATTATCTCATACAGATAAAAAATTAAAGAAATAGGGACTTCTCTGGTGGCCCAGTGGTTAAGAATCCACCTGCCAATGCAGGGGACATGGGTTTGAGCCCTCGTCCAGGAAGATCCCACATGCCGAGAAGCAACTAAGCCCATGCACCGCAACTGCTGAGCCCATGTGCCGTAACTACTGAAGCCCATGCGCCTAGAGCCTGTGCTCCACAACAAAGAGAAGCCACTGCACTGAGAAGCCTGGGCACCACAACAAAGAGTAGCCCCCACTCACCGCAACTAGAGAAAGCCCATGTGCAGCAACGAAGACCCAACGTAGCCAATAAATAGATAAATATTTTTAAAAAATTAAAGAAATAGGAAAAATTTTTTTTTCCTCCGGATGAGAATTCTTAGGATTTACTCTCTTAACAGCTTTCGTATATAACATACAGCAGTGATAATTATATTTATCATGTTGTATCTCCCTGCTCTTTTAAAGATGTGTGCAGAATATGGACAGGTAGAACCAGAATTTGGGATAGATGGTATAGTATTCATTGGTGACAGAAAGAAAATGGATCTTGTCAGTTATTATTTTGCTTCCCTTTTCTCTTCCATTAAGAATGATTTTAAAACTGAAAAACAAATCTAGATTAGAAGGAATTGATGACCAATATAGATTAGGAAATAAAATGAGAGAAAACCTAACGACCATAAATAAGTTTGTCTTGTGGCTTTAGACATTATTTCCATGGTACTAAAAGAACTTGCAGATAAAATGTCAGAGATATTGTGGGCTGTCTCTGAGAAATTATGCAGAACAGGTTACCAGAAAATTGTGAGAAACTAAAAAAATAAATTTTCCATTTAGGAAAAGGGCAGGTTATAGAAACAACTGCCCAGTAAGCTTGACATTGATTCTTAGCAAATTCTAGCATAGTTTATTAGAAAATGGTTTAAGAGAATGTAATGTTGATTTGTAATCATCAGTGTGAATCAGAATGGTTCAGAAAGAATATGTCATCATAAACCATTTCCTTTTCAGTTTGAAGACAGGACCATCCACATAATGGATGCACCACAAGAATTTATTGTATAATAACCTAATATCTCTTGTTTTCAACACAGTATTTACAAGATTACGTTTGACATCTTTGTGAATAAGAATGTGACAGTATTGCTGAATTAGGGTGTAGTTGCCAAATAACCAAATCAAGAAAGTATTGATTAATTGCTCACCAAGCCTTGATGGAGGTTTCATTGGTAGTATACTGAATTTCACTCTTTCCTGATAAGCATTTTTAATGAAAATATTAACTAAAGATATTGAAGTCATGATTACCAGATTTTTGGAAAATATCTTCATATCTAGTGGGTAAATGATTAAAACCAAGATTTAGAATGGTCTCAGTAGGCCAGAACCTTGGGCAAAAACCAACAAAGTAAAAGTCTGAAAGGGTACATCTTAAATCCTATGTTTTGGTTGCACATTGAAGAAATTCAGTGTGGAAAAGATCTGAAATGATCAGATCACCGCAAACTTAATATGAGCTTGCAATTATTATTCTGTTAAAAAATTTTTAAAAATCCCACTGGCATAAACTTTGATTATATTAGTAGACTGCAATGTCCAAATGATTGGGAATTATAGCATTCCTGTTCTGTGTTGGTCACTCTACATTTGGAGTTCAGTTTTGCATGTCATAGAGTTTTATTAGGAGTTTGACAAACTAGATTGTTTCTAAAAACTGCTAATTTTTTAGCAGTATGGTGGGTCTCTTAGAAAACAAATAATGCAAGGAGAGTTTGACAGAATTGGTAATTGGTATAATCAAGGGATAGAAATAATTGTAGTTTTTACAAACCTAAAATGGCTCTTATTTAGAAGAGGAAGCTGACTAGTTTGGTGTTTGCCTAGGATGGGGTCGCAAAATATGGCCCAGGCTCCCTGTTTTTGTAAATAAAATTTTATTGGAACACAACCGTGCCCATTCATTTACGTATGGCTGCTTTTGCTTCAGCAGTAGAGTTGAGTAATTGTGACAGAGACCATATGGCCTATAAAACCGAAAATATTTACTATCTGGTCTTCTTTAGAAAGTGCTTGCCAACTCTTCTTCTAGCAGATACCAGGACTTGTTGGTACAAGTTGTAGGAAAGGTGACTGTAGAACAGACTACCCGATTTTTGTTTGTTTTTAAGTAGAGCTGTCAATCCTGGAATGGACTTTTGTGTAAGGTATTGGACCTTTTGTCCTCTGTTGGACCTTTTTCAAGGTGAGAAATTGGAATGGATGATTTATCATCTCAAAACTAATGGTGGAAAAAATAATCCAGTGCAGAATAATATTAAGTTATTGTTCCTGGGGTGGGGGGATATATATTCATTCTTGGTTGTATGCCACTCTGCTGTCCATTGTGAATATTATTTTTTTCCATATTTAAAGAAATATTTATTTTCAAGTGTGAAATAGATCCCATGTTTTAGAGGCATCTCTCAATAGTCATACCATCCTTTGTGAATATTGTTAATTGTCTTATGTTGTTTAATGATATTGTGGCATGTAAGAGAATGTCCTTCTTTTGAGGGGATGCAGCCTGAAATATTTTTGGGGTAAATTGGCATTATATTTGCAACTTGTTTGCAGATAGTTCAGGAGAAAATAAGTACATACATATCCATACACACAATAAAGCAAGTTGGTAAAATTAATTGAAGATATTTATAATTTCATCAAAAACCATTTTGAGGTACTATTAAATAATTTGTAATTTTTAACCACTTTCAGTTGATTTTTTCTTCACTGTTTTATAAGATTGTAATAAAAATTACAGATTACAAAACAATGTAGACTTGACATTGGCTATGAGGAATGGCGAAGGGTTAAGATAAGTAAAGAGGAATGGTGAGAGTGTTCCAGCTAAGGGGGAATCAGAAAGGGCTTCTTGAGTTAAATAGAAGCATATGATTCATAAAAAATTTCCTCCTTTGCTGAATGCTGATCACAATCATAGAATGCTTAGAAAGAAAAAAAGAGAAAAGGAAGACTTGAAAAACAGAAGTAAAACCTTTTAAAGGAATTTTTCAAGTCTGTGTAAAATCTTGCCATGTTCAAGGAATGAAATCTCATTTTATGTCTCATTTAAACACAGGTTTCCCTATTTGGATCCACCTAATGAGAGACTTATTTTGGAAGCTCTTAAACAACTTTACCAGTGTGATGCTATTGACAGGTAAAAAACAAAACAAAACTAAAACAAAACCAACCACAATAGATGTTAATCTCTTTTTAAAATACCGTTCTTAATACTTTCCTTTATCATTAGAAAGTGATATGTTTGAATTGAATGTTTTCCCTGAAATTAGAATTTGTCCTCAGTCTTTCTTCGCCACAGTTCTGAAATTGTACCATAAAACTGTTTTTGTTTAGTATTGGTATTATGTAACAGTAATTTCTGAGTACCATTTCAGTGCCAGGCATTATGCTGGGTACATCAAAATGATGAGAGAGCCAGAGTCCTTGTTCTCTTGATTGTGTGATGGAAAGAGATTTGGTAATTTTCATTGTCTCATTTCTTTAAGGACATTTTCCATGCTTCTGTAGCATTGTGTGTCTTTTATTATACTACTTTATTCTGCCTTACTGTTTAATTTTTTGGATATATAGGCCCTGAGGGCAAGGAATTTGTCATCTTTATGTTTCTCTTATCAATGACCACAGTGTATCATATTTCTTATATTGAATTGAATTTCTGGAGGTAATTTAAGGTAATCTAAATTATATCTGACTTATTCTGAATGATAAACATTTCATTTTTACTCTCCCAAGTTTGAAAGACTTAAAAAACTTTTTTCCATTAAGGAGTGGCCATGTGACCAGATTGGGTTTGTCTATGGTAGAATTTCCTCTCCCTCCACATCTGACATGTGCAGTAATAAAGGCTGCTTCTCTGGACTGTGAAGATCTATTACTTCCAATAGCAGCAATGTTGTCTGTGGAAAATGTCTTCATTAGACCTGGTAAGAATTTTATTGATGAGTTTTTTTTTAATTAATAGATTTTATTTTTTAGAGTAGTTTTACTTTTCTAGAAAAATTGAGGGAAGGTACAGAGTTTTCCCTATTATTAACATCTTTCATTAGTGTGGTACCTTTGTTACGATTAATAAGCCAATATTGATACATTATTATTAACTAAGGAATCACTGTATTGTAAATTCTATGGGTTTTGACAAATCTATAATGACATACTCACCATCGAAATATTGTGCAGAATAGTTTCACCTCCCTAAACATTTCCTGTGTCCCACCTAGTCATTCCTACATCCTTCCAACTCTTAGCAACCACTGATCTTTTTACTGTTGTCATAATTTTGCCTTTTCCAGGATGCCACATAGTTGGAATCATACAATATGTAGTTTTTTCAGATGGACTTCCTTAGCAATGTGCTTTTACGGTTCCTCCATGTCTTTTTGTGGCATGATAGCTCATATCTTTTTATTGCTGAGTAAATTTCCATTGTGTGCAATTTGTTTATGCATTCACCTATTGAAGGACATCTTGGTTGCTTTCAAGTTTTGGCAGTTATGGATAAAGCTGCTATAAACATTTGTGTGCACGTTTTTGTGTGCACGTTTTTGTGTGAACATCGATTTTCAACTCATTGCCGAATTGTAAGACAAGAATATGTTTAGATTTGTAAGAAACTGCTAGACTATCTTCCAAAGTGTCTGCAGCATTTTGCATTCCCACCAGCAATGAGCCTGAGATTCCTGTTGCTCCACATCCTCAACAGCTTTTGCTGTTGGCATTGTTTTGGATTTTGGCCATTCTAATAAGTGTGTAGTGGTATTTCATTGTTGTTTTAATTTGCAGATCCCTGATGACATGTGATGTTAACCATCTTTTCGTATGCTCATTTGCCATTTGTGCATCTTCTTTGGTGAGGTGTTTGTTCCAGTCTTTTTTAATAAGGTTGTTTGTTTTCTTATTGTTGAGTTTTAAGAGTTCATTGTATGTATTGGATAACAGTTCTTTAAGAGAAGTGTCTTTTACAAATATTTTCTCCCAGTCTGTGACTTGTTTTCTCATTTTCTTGACATTGTCTTTCACAGAGCAGAAGTTTTTAATTTTAATGAAGTCTAGCTTATCAGTTACTTCTTTGATGGGTCATGCCTTTGTGTTACATCTGGAAAGTCATCACCATACCTAAGTTCATCTAGATGTTCTCCTTTGTCATCTTGTGGTAGTTGATGTTCTTTTGTTCCAGCTCCATTTATTCAAAAGACTCCTTTCTCCATTGTAATTCCTTTGCTCCTTTGTCAGTGTTCATTTGACTGAATTTGTGTGCCTCTGTTTCTGGGCCTGGTATTCTGTTCCACTGATCTGTTTCCTATTCTCCTGTCAATACCACAGTGTCTTGATTATTGAAGCTTTATAGTAACTCTTGAACTTGGATAGGATTATTTCTCCAGCTTTCCTCTTCCCCTTCAATATTGTTTTGACTATTCTGGGTCTTTTCCCTTTCTATATAAATTTTAAAACCGGTTTGTTGATATCCACAAAATAACTTTCTGAGACTTTAATTGAGATTATATTGAATCATAGATCAAACAGGAAAGAAGTGACATCCTGATAGTATTGTCTTTCTATCCATGTACATGGAATGTCTGTTTATTGAGATCTCCAGTAATTCACTGAACATTTTTTTAAATTACTGAATGTTTTTTCATGCCCTATGGGACATGAAACTAAAGATAAACAGTTTTTTTTCATTTTATTATCCTTTAACTTAGTTTTTTGAAATAGGGAGTATGTAACATTCCTGGCTGAAAGTTAATTTCCTTTCACTGGTAAAGAAAGATAGTATGGTGAACCTTTGCCCTGTTATAATACATTAGTAATATATTAACCTTTTTTCTACAATCAAAAGAAACGGTAGTTCAGCCCTTGTACCCTTAGAGAATTGTTTTGAGGTTTCCATGTCTTTAGACTTCTGCTTCTTTCCTTTTTTTTTAAATTAATTTATTTATTTATTAATTTTTGGCTGCTTTGGGTCTTCATTGCTGCACACGGGCTTTCTCTAGTTGCAGCGAGTGGGGGCTATTCTTCATTGTGGTGCGTGGGCTCCTCATTGTAGTGGATTCTTTTGCTGTGGAGCACAGGCTCTAAGTGCATGGGCTTCAGTAGTTGTGGCACAAGGGCTCAATAGTTGCGGCTCGAGGGCTCTAGAGCGCAGGCTCAGCAGTTGTGGCGCATGGGCTTAGTTGCTCCACGGCACGTGGGATCTTCCCGGACCAAGAATCGCAACTGTGTCCCCTGCGTTGGCAGGCGGATTCCCAACCACTGCACCACCAGGGAAGCCCTTCTTTCCTTTCTTGGTGTGTCAGTATGGGATACAACTTAGTTCATCACATGTGAACTTTTCTTCTAGGGTTGGGGGGTGGACGGGTGGGGGTCACAATTTTTTTTTCCAAGGAGCTTCTGAGTAGATAGTATATCTTGCCTGCAACCAAAACTAACAATAGTGTGCTATCTCACTGGCCATATCCCTTTATGACTGAGTGTTGGGTCCAGATTGATTTATTATTGTGATGATTATAAAGGAAGATACGTTTTTCTATAAAAATACTCTGTAGTTGATCAACTGCTATGCAAGACAGAAGTAGAGACACGTGTAGAGAATAAACATATGGACACCAAGGGGGTAAGCGGGGGGGGGGGGGGGGGTGATTGGGATGGGATGAATTGGGAGATTGGGATTACATATATACATTAATATGTATAAAACAGATGACTAATAAGAAAAAAAATCAAATTGTATACTTAAAAAAAAATACTCTGTAGTTTAATCAGTGTGCTACCTATCCCAAATAGATTGCAGTGTAGTTTTTTAAGTGTCAGAATTTTGATTCCAGTAGTACCCTAATTGCAGTTTTTTGGGTTTTTTTTCCTAGTAAAATACTATCTGCAGTAAATAAGGTTGGCTGGCTTTCATTAGGTAGTATCAAAGCTAAAAATACTCCTTCTGAAAACTATGTTTACAGCGTATTGAAGTGGGGGTCAAGAGATCAGGATTCTAACCTGACTCACTGCTACCTAATTACCTGACTGTTGGCCTAGTTTTTCTGAACTTCATTTTTCATTTGTAAAACCAGGGAGTTGGATTTTATTAATTTCTTCAAAATAAGCCTGCTAAGAATTTTGATAGGGATTGTGTTGAACCTTTTGCTGTTTTTTTGCCATTTCTTAACGTATCCTTGCTCTAGGGATTATAATTTACATCTTTAATTAAAATTTACTCAAAGTTAATATTGCTTCATGTACAGTGTAAGAAACCTTGGAACACTTTAGTTCCATTTACTCCCCCATCATTTGTGCTATTGTTGTCACATATATTATATTTACATACATTATAAGCCCCACAATACAGTATTATAATTTTTCCCTTAAGGCTTCATATGTCTTTGAAAGAAGATAAGAGAAGAAAATAAAAATTAGGTCTTTTCCATAGCTAGAAGTAAAAGTCTAGGTATTGGTTTTAAAATTCTTATTTAGAACTCTCTGTCTGTGGGTGGATTGTTGACTCTCAGCCTTTCAGGTTGTTCAGGTCTTAGGTTTTAATTATGTGCTCTTTGTTTTTTTTATTAAGTCCTTGAGGTGGTTTTTGGTATCTTGAAGGCCTTTATTTGGGATCTACACTTTAGCAACTCCAGGAAAAGGGAGACTTCCCTTTGCTAGCCTAATACTTGGCCTTAGATATCTATGGACATAGGTCAGTCTAATTCTTTAGAATATTGAGATAATAGCGAATAGGAATATGTCTTGTAATCTGTGCTTTAATTTGATGGGAAATTTTTGAGTAAGTCTTGCCTTTGTTAAGTACTTGATGTCAGTGATGTTAATGGATATGAAACGTGAATTATGCTGAAAGCACTCAGGTAACACAGAGATTTATCAGTGTTTCTAAATTCCATGCAATGAAAATATAATTGTGAAGCAGTGGCCTTGTCTGTTGTCATCAGACTTAAGATTAGGTTTATTTTCCTTAGATACTGATTTTGGCCCTTTTTAAAAAAGTAGGTAATACCCATGTTGCTGTTGTCAAATATATTATATTTCTATGTTATAGGCCCAACAATACAATTTTATAGATAATGTTTCATGCAATTTCTTTTTAAATATACAGGGGAATAGAAGGAATATTATACCCTTTTATAAAAATTTACCTACATATTAACTTTTACTAGTGCTCTTTTTTAGCGTCATTCAGATTATTATCTTGCATCATTGCCTTTCATCCTGAATAACTTCTTTTATTATTAATTTTAAGGCAGGTGTGCCAGCAATGAATTCTCTCAGGTTTTGTTATCCAGAAATGCCTTTATTTTGCTTTCATTTTGCAAGATAGTTTTGCTGGATATAGGATTCTTAGTTAACAGTGGTTTTCTTTCAGCATTACAGGTGTATCATCCCACACTCTTTTGGCCTCTGTTATTTCTGTTGAGAAGTCAATTGTTAATTTTATTGAAGTTCTTTTGTGCACAATAAGTAAATTTTCTCTTGCTCCTTTCAGTATTTTGTCTATTATATATCTATGGATCACTTTGCTTTTATCCTACTTGGAATTCATTAAGCTTCTTGAATGTGTAGATAAATGTTTTTCATCAAATTTTGGAATTTTTCAGCCATTATTTTCTCAAATTTTTTTCTGCCTATTTCTCCTCTTTTACTGGCATTTCCATTATGCTTATGTTGGTGTGCCTAATGGTGTCCCATATATCTCTGCTCATTTTTCTTCTTTTTTTTAGCTTTGTTCTTTGGATTGCATGATCTCTCTTGATCTATATTTTGCTGATTCTTTCTTCTGTGAGTCCATATCTACTGTTGAGCCCCATTTAGTGAAGTTTTCATTTTGTTTATTGTATGTTTCCAGTTCAGCAGTCAGGTGCTGATTGGTTGGAGGTTGTTCCTAATTGCCTTAAGCCACTGGTGTTTGTACCCTTTACTGTTGGATTTATGTTGTGTGGTTTGAAGAGTATTTTCACAGTTCAGGGAGTTTATGAGTTTTGTCCTGTGTTCAGCCAGAGGCCAGACTCTCAGAAGTTCCCTCTCCTTTTGCTTCTTGGACTTCTGCACAATCTTCCACAGCATCAGGAGAAACTATGGTTTTTGCAGGTTTCTTTGATCTTTCTTTTAAATGTTTGGCTGGTCTCATTCATTACAAACCCATACGTAACATCATAGTCAGTGGTGAAAAGCTGAAAGCCTTTCCTCTAAAACAGGAACAAAACAAGGAT
Organism: Hippopotamus amphibius kiboko; assembly: GCF_030028045.1. Classification (NCBI taxonomy): domain Eukaryota; kingdom Metazoa; phylum Chordata; class Mammalia; order Artiodactyla; family Hippopotamidae; genus Hippopotamus; species Hippopotamus amphibius. The sequence goes on along the minus strand of NC_080202.1, from coordinate 24,845,108 downwards.
GCACTCTAGCCACTTGTTTAACATAGTATTGGAAGTCTAAGCCACAGCATTCAGACAAGAAAAAGAAATAAAAGACATCCAAATTGGAAGGGAAGAAGTAAAACCATCACTATTTGTAGATGACATGATACTATACATAGAAAACCCTAAAGTCTCCACCAAAAAATTCTTAGAATTAATAGATGAATTCAGAAAAGTTGCAGGATACAAGATTAATATTCAGAAATCTGTTGATTTTCTATACACTAATAATGAACTATCAGAAAGAGAAAGCAAGAAAGTTATTTTAAAAAAAATTTTTTTTAATTTATTTATTATTTTATTTATTTATTAATTTGGCTACATTGGGTCTTTGTTGCTGTGTGCGGGCTTTCTCTAGTTGTAGCAAGCAGTGGCTACTCTTTGTTGTGGTGCACAGGCTTCTCATTGCCATGGCTTCTCTTGTTGCAGAGCTTGCGCTCTAGTCGTGCAGGCTTCAGTAGTTGTGGCAGTCAGGCTCAGTAGCTGTGGCACATGGGCTTAATTGCTCTGCAGCATGTGGGATCTTCCTCAACCAGGGCTTGAAACTGTGTCCCCTGCATTGGCAGGAGGATTCTTACCTATTGTGCTGCCTGGGAAGTCCCCAAAGTAATCTATTTTAAATTACATCAAAGAGAATAAAATATCTAGGAATAAACTTAACCAAAGAAGTGAAGGACCTATACTGTGAAGACTATAAATCATTGATGAAGGAAATTGAAGATAATACAAAGAAATGAAATGATATCTCATGTTCCTGGGTTGGAAGAATTAATATTGTTAAAATATCCACACGACTCAAAGCAATCTATGGATTAATGCAATCCTTTTCAAAATACCTGTGACATTTTTCACGGAACTAGAACAAATGATCCTAAAATTCATATGGAACCACAAAAAACCCTGAATTGCCAAAGCAATCTTGAGAAAAAAGAACAAAGCTAGAGATGTCATACTCCTTGACTTTAGACTGTACTACAAAGCTACAGTAATCAAAACAGCATGGTGCTGGCTCAAAAACAGACACATAGATCAATGGAACAGAGCAGAGAGCCCAGAAATAAACCTATGCACTTAGGGTCCATTAATCTACAACAAAGGAGTCAAGAAGATACAATGGAGAAAACTTAGTCTCTTCAATAAATGGTGCTGGGAAAACTAGATAGCTACACACATGTAGAATGTATGAAAAAGAATGTATGAAATAATGAAATTAGAAAGTTTTCTCACTCCATATATAAAAATAAACCCAAAATGGATTAAAGACCTGAATGGAAGACCTGAAACCATAAAACTCCTAGAAGAGAACATAGACAGAACATTCTTTGACATAAATTGTAGCAATATTTTTTTGGATCTGTTTCCTAAGGCCAAAGAAACAAAAGCAAAAATAAACAAGTGGGACCTAATTAAACTTAAAAGCTTTTACACAGCAAAGGAAATGATTGACAAAATGAAAAGATAACCTACTGAATGGGAGAAAATATTTGCAAATGATATGACTGGGAAGGGGTTAATATCCAAAATATATAGATAGCTCTTGCAAGTAAATATCAAAAAAACAAACAACCTGATTAAAAAATGGAAATTCCCTGGCTGTCCAGTGGTTAAGATGCTGCACTTTTACTGCCAAGGGCCTGGGTTCAATCCCTGGTCAGGGAACTATGATATCCCACAGGCTGTGTGGCCCAAAAAAGGGGAGGGGGGTGCAGAAGACCTGAATAGACATTTTTCCAAAGAATATATACAGATGGCCCAACAGGTACATGAAAAAATGCTCAACATTGCTAGTCATCAGAGAAATGCAAATCAAAACCACAATGAGATATCAACTTACACCTGTCAGAATGGCTATCATTAAAAAGTCTACAAATAATAAATGTTGGCGAGGATGTGGAGAAAGGGAAACCCTAGTATACTGTTGGTGGGAATGTAAATTGGTGCACGCACTATGGAAAACAGTATGGAGTTTCCTCCAAAAAACTAAAAATAGAACTACCGTATGATCCAACAATTCTGCTTCTGGGTATATATCTGAAGAAAATGAAAACAGTAATTTAAAAAGATGCATGTGCCCCAGTGTTCATATTTATAGTACCCAAGATATGGAAGCAGCCATCAACACATGAATGGATAAAGATATGATGTGCGTGTATATATATATATATTCCATTGTGTGTGTGTGTGTGTATGTGTGTGTATTCCATTGTGTGTGTATACACACACAGTGGAATATATCTTAGCCATAAAAAAGAATGAAATTTTGCCACTTGCAACAACGTGGATGAAATAAGTCAGACAGAGAAAGACAAATACTCTATGTTATCACTTATGTGTGGAACCTAAAAAAATTAATGAATTTACATAACACAACAGAAACAGACTCACAGTAATAGAGAACAAACTAGTGGTTACCAGTGGGAAGAGGGAAGAGGGGATGGATAAGATCAGGTTGTGGGATTAACAAGTGCTACAATGTATAAAATAAATAAGCAACAAAGATATATTGTACAAGCCATTATTTTGTAATAACTTTAAATGGAGAATAATCTATAAAAATACTGGATCACAGCGTTGTGTACCTGAAACTATTATAATATTGTAAGTCAACTATACTTCAATAAAAATAATTTTAAAAGTTTGGCTCTGCTTCAGTTTTGCTGGTCTGCCTCTTTTGGTATTAACCAAGCTGTTAGTCTCCACTGATTGCTAGCTCTTGTTTTTGACAGTGCCCTGGGGCATAAATTGCTCCATAGTCTGATCCAAATAAAGTTAGGCACCTTGGCATCACCCAGGTCTGATTCCTTGAGGCAACAATTGCTACCGCTTTCTTATTCATACTTAGAGAGACACTCTTGCTATATATACATGTATAACCTAGGTTTAATTTTTATTTATTTATTTAATAAATTTATTTATTATTTATTTATTTTTGGTTGTGTTGGGTCTTTGTTGTTGCAAGCAGGCTTTCTCTAGTTGTGGCTAGCAGGGGCTACTCTTGGCATGGGCTTCTCATTGTGGTGGCTTCTCTTGTTGCAGAGCGTGGGCTCTAGGTGTGTGGGCTTTAGTAGTTGTGGCACACAGGCTCAACAGTTGTGGCTCTCGGGCTCTAGAGCACAGGCTCAGTAGTTGTGGCACATGGGCTTATTTGTTTCGCGGCATGTGGGATCTTCCCAGACCAAGGCAAACCCATGTCCCCTGCATTGGCAGGTGGATTCTTAACCAGTGTGCCACCAGGGAAGTCCCTAATTTTTTTTTTTTTTTTTTTTTTCTTTTGGCACACGGGCTTAGTTGCTCCGCGGCATGTGGGATCTTCCTGGAGCTGGGATCGAACCCGTGACCTCTGCATTGTCAGGCAGATTCTTAACCACTGCGCCACCTAGGAAGCCCCAGTCCCTAATTTTTAAACCTGGATCATCAAGAACTTTAACTGCTACAAAATGCAGCTTCAGTTTTTGAGCATGTGACTTGCTGGTATCTTGTTACGCCCCAAAAAATGTGTTCATTGTCCAGCTGCTTTTAAGTGCATATATAGTCTTTATAGGTTAAGCAGTTCTTTCTGGCTTGGGTCTTAGTCATTGTAAATCACCTAATTTAGTTTATTATAAACTTATTGGTAAAACTGGCTAGTATTTTCAGATCTAATATTGAATGAAGGTTTTAAACATCAAAATGATGCTACTGCCAATATTTTTAGTAACCTCTCTTTTGCTGTAGTAAACTGTGTACAGTGTCTGCTAGTATAGATATTGCTTTAGAAATCAGACAATGGAGTGAAGGCTCTGAAGTTAAATGATTTTAAGGTGGTAAACAACATTGCCTTAAAATGGAACAAATTTAAAATAACATTGTGTTGGTTTTAAAGTTTTTAATTATTTTAACTGTGATATTTTTAGACATAAACGGTACTTTATGTGTATATGTCACTTATAGCGTTATTCCCCTGCTTCAGCTCAGAGGGTTGTTTTTGAAACCTTTCTGTGTAATAGTTTTATTTTCTGATTGGTTGTATTATATAGAAAAAGTATTGAATTATATTCCCCAAGGGAGAAGTTCAGCTGATTTAGCCTTGTTTTACTGCTTCAGCTTCTTATTTATAGTTTTTTACCTCAGTAGCATTATTTGCATGAGTTAAAACTGATAATAGAATTTCATCTGGGGAAAGATAGTAAATTAAAGAAAATGACAAGTCTGCTGGGAAAATAATTAAAGATAGATAGTCAAACTACTGTTTAGTCAAAGGATAAATTTGCTGAGATTGTAGGAACTGTGTATGATATGGTTTGCGACTTTCCTATACAAATCCTGAATTTACTATGGGGCTTCTGCCAATTTTAATTTTAATTAATTAGGTTACTTTTGAGGGAAGAGTTAGGGAAAAGGAACAAAAATATGTTCTATATGTTCTGTATTTTCTCTTGACTTTGAGAATAACTGGGGGAGAGAGAGAGACTGAAAGAAGGTAGTAGCAATGTGGGAAGGAGAGCCAGAAAAGCAGTGTGCTCTCTACATTTTTTAAAGTGTGAGCACTTAGCCACTCTAAATAGCAGAGATCCAATACTAACCATGCAGGTGTAATCTTTACAAAATATAAACTGAGTTTAGAATCGTAATCCACTAAAATTTATTGTAGTTATTCTGGTATTTTAATGATATGATAAGCCATTTGTGTAAATTGTTGTAGTAGGTATTACAGCCAAATGGAACATTTCTAGGGTTAGCTGGAGACAGAGGAGGGAAGAACTGAACCATAATAAGAAGCTTCTCTGAGGCTTTATAACCCAGAGATCCCAGGAGGCTGGGACTTTACATTTGGATAGCAGGGAATACCACAATTCAAGGATGCAGGAGCCCCTGGCTGATAGGTAACCTTGTCTCTCAGTGTTGGGAGCCAAGACAGGGTTGATGCTTGAGTCTAGTGCAGTTCCACTTTTGGCATAGTACCTTCTGGGCAGTGGTGTTTGGGTGCATGGAATTAGATGTTTTGGCTTAAAAATCAATATCCATGACTGGTTCAAGAGATGGGCATTGTATCTTCACCTTGGCAGGGCCATTTGCATGGCCTAAGGTAAGTCATATTTGCTCTCCTTTTGTCTCTAGTTGCTTCCTTCAGTTGTTACCCATGTCACATAGGTGGAAGCTACTTAAAGTCTGGAATGGAAGACTGTGAGTCTTTATGAGTGTTTCATTTAATCAGATTGCTCTCTTCCTAATACCAGGCACTGATGCTTTGCGCATTCAAGGTGTAGTCTGTCTAAGTGCTGCTCCCTGGAATTAGGCAACATGGTGCCTCTGCCAAATCTAGCTGTGATGGGTATACTGAATGAGTAGGAATTGTGGTTTGATGCCCTACAATGAAGGAAGAAGCCCTAGGACATTTTGAAAAGAAGGGGAGGGTGGTTCTGAAAGATTAGCCTGGGTAAAGTGCTTTGTGGGGAACTTGGGCAATCAGAGAGGATATCATTCCATCAAAGTCAATAACAGGTGAATCTCAAAACCATAATGGTGAGCAAAAGAAACCAGATGCACAAAGTGCATTTATATAAAGTTTAGAAACAGACAAAACCCTTCTGTGGGGATAGAAATCAGGATATGGTTATCTCTGTGGAGGGGAATGGGTAGTTATTTGAAGGAGAGCAAAAAAGGGGCTCTGGGATGCTGGTAATATTCTCCTTGTTGATCTGGGTGTTGGGTACATTGTTATATTTGTGACCATTCATTGAGCTGTACACTTATGACCTGTGTAGTTTCATGTATGGCATGATATACTTCAATATGAAGTTAAAAAAGAAAAGTTTGTAGTAGTTCAGTTCTGCATATATGATGGTCCTAATTGTCAATAATTAGGAATTGGATAAATAAGGACTGGTTAAATTGTGTTGTGTTCCTTATACCCCTGAGAAATACAATGTAGGTATGTTTGGAAACGAATAATTCTATATGTACTTACATTAGACCCTTATTACGTAAAGGAAGTTTCAGAAAGTATATCCCACTTATGTAAAAATAAACCATTACACACGATGCTTATATATATATAGAAACTATCTTGAAGGACGCACACTAAATAATTAACAGTGGTTAGCCTTTATGGGTAACGTGACAAAGTGGAGAACATTGAACTTTTACATAAAGTTTTTTTACTGTAAGCATGGGTTACTCTTATGGTAAAAACGAATATTAAATTCCAAATACTATTTTAAAGGTAAGTCAATTGGGAGAAGTAATGTTGGTAAAATCTCCAAAGTATGATTAAAGAAGAAAAGGAATTGTGGGAGTAATTAGAGACCCCCCCCCCGCAAAGAGTTAATGTACTTCTCCCTTATTCCACCTCACAGGGTGAGGCAGATTTTAATGAGCTTGAATAAACAAAGTGAATATAGACACTTGATGTAAAGTAGAACTAAACTGCTTTTCCAATTGTCGTTTTAGTTGATCCGGAGTACCAGAAGGAAGCAGAACAGAGACATCGAGAATTGGCAGCTAAAGCTGGAGGATTTAATGACTTTGCAACTTTAGCTGTCATCTTTGAACAGTGCAAATCAAGGTATGTGAGATGGTTCTTTGTACTGGAAAGTGTTAGTTTGAAGTATAGCTTCAATATAGTATATGACTTTAGACAGTAAGGTTCAGTGGGGATGATACTAACCTCAAGGTATTTTTGTGAACATTAGTGAGATTTCTCTATGTCAGGTGACTATGACTTAGTAGTCATTTATTGCATAACATTAGTTCTCTTCTTTCAAAATCACTTTATAGAATTTTGGTTCTGTATAGCTTGCTTAGATGAGAAGATGATTGGATATTTGTTAAAGCATATATGTATAAAAAAAACCCATTTACAAATTATTTTTTAATTCACTTAGAGACACCTGCATTAATTTATTTTTTCAAATTCCTTAAAGTGCTTTTTTATTCATTGGACAGGTCTCATAAAAGAGCTGACAGTTGCTTATGGGTTTCTAGTTGTGTAATAGAATTGAGAATGTTAGACTTTCACTCCTAGAAGGTATTTTTGAGACACCAATATTTTTGTTTTGCAGTGGAGCTCCAGCTTCATGGTGCCAGAAACATTGGATTCATTGGAGGTGCTTATTTTCTGCATTCCGTGTTGAAGCTCAACTTAGAGAACTGATCAGGAAGCTTAAACAGGTGATTGCTATAATGTTTTTTTCCCCTTGTGTGGCATTTTGGCAGGGCCCTCTGAGTACTCTACCCAAAACCATGTAGATTATAAGGTGTTGAAGAATGGCTTGTAGGAACAGGCATGGTTCCTGAGCCTGTGTGAGCACACAGCTCTGTTATCCCTTATCCTTTGGGGAGGCTCTTCCTGGCCTTGGGTAATTCCCTCACATTGATATGCTTATCATTACTCAGTTGAACTCTTGAGGCCCCTCTGCAGGTCTCTGGCGTTCTCTATGCAGATCTCTTCTCGAACTCTGGCCTGGGAACTCTAGTCATCCTGGTCCTCCTGGATTCTCAGCTCTGTCTCTTTAAGTCTGGGAGTTCTCCAGGTTCCACTTAGGTTTTTCCTTTCCTGCACCTTGGTCCAGAACCTCTCTCAAGGTTGACTGTAAGCTGGGGCAGTTGTTGGACTTACTTCATTTATTTCCCCTACTTCATCATTTATTTCTCAGAGATCACTGTCCTTTAATGCTTGATATACAGTGTTTTGGAGATCATTATTTCATATGTTTTGTCCATTTTTTGGTTGTTTCAAGCAACCAAAATCTTGTTCCTCTTACTCCATATTGGCCAGAAACAGAAGTCTTTAGAATGTGGATTTTTCAAACTAAAAGATTATTTCAGATTGTTCTGTGAGATTTACCACTGTACACGTGTTCTTTCTATAGCAAAGTGACTTCCCAAGAGAGACCTTTGAAGGCCCTAAACATGAAGTACTGAGAAGATGTCTTTGTGCAGGTTATTTCAAAAATGTAGCTCGCAGGTAAGCAGTAAGAGCTTGAGAGATGGATAAAGAAATACAACTGTGTTTGATGACGATATTTAATATTAAAGACAGTTTGATTTAAACTCTTTGATTATGATAACAGCAATTACAGTGACTCTTCTTTTTTTTTTTTTTTTTTATTTTTATTTTTTTGGCACACAGACTTAGTTGCTCTGCGGCATGTGGGATCTTCCTGGAGCAGGGATTGAACCCATGTCCTCTGCATTGGCAGGTGGATTCTTAACCACTGCACCACTTAGGAAGCCCCAGTGACTCTTTTCTTAATTGTCCCTTGTGCAGGGGGAGCTGCAGTGGCTGAGAGTGGGATATGGAAGCTCATGTGGGGCAGGAGGGGAGTCTGTAGGACAGCTGTCCAGCATGGGGTCTTAGTGCCTAAGTTGAGTGACACTGGTTTTCTTGCAGCGTGGTGGCTCCTTGTGGAGTGTGAAAGCCAAATAGGTTGAGGATGGCATCCCTGAGGAAGGGTAGTTTAGTGTGGAATGTCAGGGCTTGAGCAAGATTGGGGAAGGTACTCACATGGGAGTTGTTTGGTGTTGAGTGTCAGAGTCTGAGTGTAGGGAAACAGGCCATCTTTGTAGGGAAAGGGGTAAGAGTGGTGGTGATGGGAGATTCATTATATACAGAGGAATTGATCACATAATTGAATATATTAAGGTGAATGGTTAAGGAGTTAGAAATACTGAAAGGTGGAAAATAAGAATGAGCCCTGTGGTGTTGATTGGAATTTCAGGTATTATGGTTTTTAATATAGTTAGATGGATGGATAGATAGATATGGTAATAAAAATAGGTGTTACTCTGCATGTGTGTGTGCGCGTGCGTGTGTAATATGTATTTGTATGTGTGTAAATATTTATGTAACCTAACTGAGATGGACTGGGAGCAATGACACTATAATAACAATGAATATACTTTGTGCCCAGATCTTGACTTAGAGCAGCCATCTACTACATAAAGGACTCAGGGCTCTTTGGGGAAATAGGGCTGGGAAACTACACGATGAGTCCAAAACATCTTATTTTGCCAGCAAGCAAAGTAGTGATCAGTGAACATTGAGGCCATGTCAGAAGTACAAAGGAGCCAGCTGATCAAAGATGGGATATTTTGAGCATTGAAATAAATAATGATAGTAATGGATTATATAACCCATTGAATAAAATGTGAAATCATGGGTCTGTAATCATATAAATTAATAAATGAGTAAATTAAAAGTTCAATGACAAATGGAATTATTTACATAGTTGAGTACCTCTCCACAAAATTCTTCTTAATTACAAAGGGAAAAAGTAAGTTCTCAGTGAAGAAGCCTGGCAGATGTTACCTAAATCAAGCAATCAAAGTGAACATCATCAGTAATGAAACAAATCAAAATCATGTTCCTCCTGATAGGATATAATGAAAACACAGCATCACTTCTGTGATATTCCTGCCAAAGATCTGTAACCTGAATCTGATCATCATAAAACAGACAATCAAACTGAAGGACATACTACAAAATAACTAGCCTATAATCTTTAAAGGTGTCAAGATCATGAGGGTCAAAGAAAGACTTGGGGAGTATTTCAGAATGAAAGAGACTAAAGGGCCATAAAAAGAAAGGCAGTACATGATTCTGAACTGGATCCTTTTGCTATAAAGGATATTATTAGGATATTTGGTAAAATTTCAGTGGGTTCTGAGGATTAGATGCTGGTAATGTATCAGTGTTAGTTAATTCCCTGGTTTTAATGGTCATATTATGGTTATGTAGGAGAATATTCTTCATTATAGGAAATGCACAGTCAGGTATTTGGAGATGGTGGGGCATAAGGTTGGCAACTAACTTTGAAGTGGTTCAAGTAAAAAAGATTTTGTACTGTCCAAATATGTACTGTGTAGATATGTATATATATATAAATAGTTACAATGAAATCCAATCTGGATTATAATAGGAATACATGTAAAGTTCTGTAGGAAATCAGTTTTGACGATTGAGCTGAAGTATTATTTTGACAAGTTTTTGGAATAACATTTATGTAGGGAAGTATAGAAGAGGATAAGAATTTAAAGTTAACATAAATTAGAAAAATTATAGATAAAATGTTTTAATAATTGTACTTTAGAATAGTGAAAATTACTTTTACCTTGGAAAGGAGATGTAGCATAATATAATGTAAAGAATACTGTAAGTCAGAAGACCTGTGTTTGGGAGTTGCTTTCACTACACATTAGCTCTGTGACCTTGAGAAAGCTATCTATTTGAATCTCAGTTTTGACCTTTTAATAAAGTACCTGGCTCTCAAAAGTCATAGGTTTATTTGAGGCTTTATTATGAAAGCAATTTGGAAATTCTAAAGCACAAATACAATATTATTGTTAATATTGCTACTTATTAACCAGAAATGTTTATACTTAACTAAAATGACTAAGTTGTATCATTTTTCTTTTTGGCTGCACTATGCAGCTTGTGGGATTTTAGTTCCCTGACAGGGGATGGAACCCAGGCCCTTGGCCCTGCGAGTACCGAGTCCTAGCCACTGGACCACCAGGGAATTCCCTGTATCATTAGTTTTAAGATGAATTGCTAGAGAAGTTATAGTGACAGTTGAATAAATATAAATCTCTGCTTCTAGCGCTCTTTGTAGTAGAACATATAATTTTTCATTGCTCTACTTATTTCATTGTTTTTACTGTTCTTGTCTGTATCCTTTGGTTTTTTGGTTCTTAGATCTGTTGGGAGAACGTTTTGCACAATGGATGGGCGTGGAAGCCCAGTTCATATTCATCCTTCCTCAGCAGTAAGTACTTTATTTTTAATAAAAGGAAGAATTTTCTTCCTTTTGTAAAGGTGTAGGAATAAGTAATATACAGATGTCTTCTACTTTTCTCTTTGAGGGTAAGTTTAGCATATATATATATATATATATATATATAACATAAAGGTATTGGTTGGCCCATGCCTCCTGTTTGATTGAAGAATATAGAAATTAATTCAGAAGAGTTTGGGCTGTTGGTATTTGGTTGGTCTAATGTGGAATAAGGCAGGTTATTGAGTTATCATCCTTAAATGAATTCTTTTGTGTAGCTTCATGAACAGGAAACCAAACTTGAATGGATCATTTTCCATGAAGTATTAGTTACCACCAAAGTCTACGCAAGAATTGTGTGTCCAATCCGTTATGAATGGGTGAGAGACTTGTTACCCAAGTTGCATGAATTTAATGCACATGATTTGAGCAGTGTGGCCCGGCGTGAAGTGAGAGAAGATGCAAGAAGGAGGTGGACTAATAAGGAAAATGTAAAGCATCTGAAGGGTGAGTGAATCACTTGTTCTAGAGCATAAGTGTCCAAATTCTCATATAATTACAGAAATACTGTTACAGAGCTTAGATTCTGGCTCTATCTCCTCAGAAAAGCAAAGAGTTGTCATGAGTCTCAGACTTATTTTGACTTCCTTCTTTCCCAGTTAGTGATGTTTTCCTTAAGCCCTCTGTCCAACAACATTATTAATAACAATAGTATTTATTGAACCTTTGGCGTGTGCTAACAACTTACATTACGCCATTAAATTTTCACAATAACCCTGTGAAATAACTACATATCCCTACTATATAGATGAGGAAATACTTAGCAGTATACAATAATTTGCTGAAAATCCCAAAGCTAGTATTTGGTGAATCTGGATTTTGAATCCAAAGAATTTGACTCTGTGGCCTCTACTCTTAACCATTATGTCATATTGCTTTCCAGCAGTGCTTTACTATTTTTATTTTACTTATAAAATTTTGTGAATTTTTACCACAGAACATCTTTTTTTTTTAGGACATATTTCCTTGAAATGTTACGTCCCTAGTTGTGAGGCATAAATTGTTGTGGAACTGAACTAGGAGGGAAAACTTAATTCTCAGCTCAGATATAAAAAAAGCTTTTCAGTAAAGCTTGAGGCTGATCAATGCAGCAAATTGTATCATCCTTATTTAACATCACTGAGAAATAGAATGGTGGGGAATCTTGCCCAAGATTACAGAAGAGTCATTGGAAATGTTAACTACTAGGTGTTTTGTTGCAGTGTATAACTGCACTACATGCTTGCATTAGGATTAATTTTTCTGACTCCTCAGGCCTCTGTGCTCTTATTTATTTATTTTTTAAATATTTATTTATTTTGTTTGTTAGTTAGTTATTTAGCTGTGCCAGGTCTTAGTTGTGGCACACGGGATCTTTTTAGTTGTGGCATGTGGGATCTAGTTCCCTGACCATAGACCACTGGACCACTGGGGAAGTCCCTCTAGGCTCTTATTTTTATCTGTAGACTATCATTTCTTTTGAAAGGGTGAAATTTCATTTCCTTTTTTTCCTCTTAACATTAAAATATCAAAGCATCTCATTCTCTTAACATTTCTAATACTGAAATTCAAAACTAAAATTTTATTGGATTAATTTGTAATGTTTTCAGATGGAATATCAAAAGAAGTCCTAAAGAAAATGCAAAGAAGAAATGATGATAAATCCATATCAGACGCACGAGCTCGTTTCCTTGAGAGAAAGCAGCAGAGGTCCCAGGATCACAGTGACACACTGAAGGAAACAGGCTAAGCAGTGAACGCTCCAATTCAGGAAGTAGGAAAAGCAGCCAGAAAATGTGCTTCTACTTTGCCATTTATGTCAGACAGCACTACCAAGAGGAAGTGGTCAGCAGCTGGTTTTAGCATACGAATTAAGAGCAAATCAAAGCTCTTCAGTACCAATAAATGGAATTTTCAAAGAAAAGATTGAGTTGCCATAGTCATAGGCAATGATATATGAAACCAATGAAAGACAATATATGTAGTATTTTCCTCACTTCAATTTTGCTGGCCTTAACTGGTATCAAATGCTGTCAATGAGATATTTTCAGAGAACATTGAGTTGTATTTAATCAGCGTGTTATTCCATTTGCATTGAAGCATTAAAAATTATTTTCCTTAAATCTCTTTAAGGCCTTCTTGTTGCTATTAGAATAGTATTATATCAGGTTATCATGTATGTGACCATTTCCTTCAGAAGGCTGAACATAAAAGAGGTTTTTACTCAGCAATACTTAGATGTCTAACTGTTCAGTTGCTACAGAGCTTTATAGATATTTAGAGAAAAGACTTAATTAGTAAATAAGAAAATTGCCTATGGCAAGATTCTTTGTTGAATTAATATTAACCCTTAAGTTGATTTTTCTGGGATTATACAAATTCCTTTTTATATAAAAGTATATTGTTTAAAACAGTAGCTATAGCCATTAACCAAAGGACAGATGATATATATATGTTCTTTTTTTAGCTGTCCCTACATACTTCTATCAGCACTATGTATGTAGGTGTGACAGTGTTTCAGACAGCCCTCCTACCTGGCCTACTCTCTTGCCTCCAGCTGCTTGGGTAGGACCATTTAAACTATTATGCCGATCTTGAAATGGGATTTTCAAAGCAGCCAACACTACATCACTAGTGTTTCCAACTGGAACCTTGAGGCTAATTAGTATCACACTCAGGCCACACTCAGCACTTGTCCACTCTGTTGTTTACTGCCTTGTATTCTAGTTATTTGTGTATTTGTCTGTCTACCCCACTAGATTATACGCTCCTTGTGGGCAGGGACTATGTCTTTTGCATCTTTGTATCTTTCATGGCACCTAGCAAAGTGCTTTGCACATAGTAGTCACTCAGTGTTTGTTAAATAAAGCTCTTAGTGTCGTTCAAATTCAAAAGGCAGTATAATGTGTGTTTTTAGATATTTTTTGTCAAATTTAAGAATCTAAAATTTTTATAGGTAACTCACGCTTTTGCAGTTGTTTCCTTTGGCATCTAAACAGTTTTCCATTCAGTATTAGAAACTTGAAGCCTTTATTGAAAAATCGCATGAGGACCCAAATCCATGTTTGTTCTTGAAGTACGGTGAGTGTTGATGGTTTCTCAGAACATTCCAGCATTGTTAATTTGTTCTTCTAACCTTCAGTGCTCAAGACACTTTCTTAGCACATTAGTCCTGTCAGTTTCTCTCCCCAGGTATATGTATCAGTGCACTTCCTTAGATGTGGTGGGGGTGTATGTGGATTCTTGGAATGAAAGCTCTTTTATTTCAGTAAAGTTTTATTAAGCACATATTCTAAATCTATGGTCTATATCTATAATTTCATCAGTTTTCCCAATAATGTCCTTTATAGCATTTTCTCCCAGTTCAGGGTTCAGTCAAGAATCATGTATTTTATTTTTTTATTTTTAATTTTTTTAAATTTTAAAAAATTTTTAAAATAAATTTTATTTATTTTTTTATTGGCTGTGTTGGGTCTTCGTTGCTGGACATGGGCTTTCTCTGGTTGTGGTGAGCGGGGGCTACTCTTCGTTGTGGTACGCAGGCTCCTCATTGCGGTGGCTTCTCTTGTTGTGGAGCACAGGCTTTAGGTGTGTGGGCTTCAGTAGTTGTGGCACACGGGCTCAATAGTTGTGGCTCATGGGCTCTAGGGTGCAGGCTCAATAGTTGTGGTGCATGGGCTTAGTTGCTCCAAGACATGTGGGATCTTCCTAGAGCAGGGCTTGAACCCATGTCCCCTGCATTGGCAGGCGGATTCTTAACCATTGCACAACCTAGGAAGTCCCAATGTATTGTATTTTAATCTCCTTTAATCTGGAAAAGATCTTCCGTCTTTGTCTTTCACACTTAACATTTTTTTAAATTGAAGTGCAGGGAATTTGCGATTGACAGAGACATACTACTATACATAAAATAGGTAAACAGTAAGAACCTGCTGTATAGCACAGGGAACTATATTCAATATCTTATAATAACCTATAATGGAAAAGAATCTGAAAAAGAATATATATATGTTTGTATGTATAACTGAATTACTTTGCTTTACATCTGAAACATTGTAAAACAGCTATACTTCAATTAAAAAATACTTCAAAAAATAAACTGAAGTACAGTTGACCTGCTACACTATGTTATTTCCAGATGCATGACATAGTGATTTGATACTTCTGTACATCACAAAATGATCATCACAATAAGTCTAATTACCATCTGTCACCATACACAGATATTACCATATTATTGATTATATTCCCCACACTATACATTTTATCTCCATTACTCATTTATTTTGTACCTCGGAAGGTACAAACCTGAAGATTGTACCTTTTGATCTCCCTCACCTATTTCACTTATCCCCCACTCCTCTTTCCCCTCTGGCAACCACCTGTTTGTTCTCTGTATCTATGACTCTGTTTCTTTTTTGTTTGTTCATTTATTTTATTTTTCAGATTCCACATGTAAGTAAAATCATATTTGTCATTCTCTGAGTTACTTCACTTAGCATAATACCCTCTAGGTCTATTCATGTTGTTGCAAATGGCAAGGTTTCTTTCTTCCTTCCTTTCTTTCCTTTCTTTCCTCCCTTTCTTTCCTTCCTTCCTTCCTTTCTTTTCTTTCTTTCTCTCTCTCTCTTTCTTTCTCTTCCCTTCCTTCCTTCCTTTCCTTCTTCCTTTCTTTCTTTTAAGGGCTAATACTCCATTGTAAATATATATACTGCATCTTCTTTATCCGTTCATCCATCAGTGGAACTTAGGTTGCTTCCATATCTTGGCTGTAATAAACAATGCTGCAGTGAACATAGGGACGCATATAGCTTTTAGAATCAGTATCTGTTTTCTTCAGAAAAATACCCAGAAGTGGAATTGCTAGGTGTATGGCAATTCTGTTTTTAATTTTTTTGAGAAACCTCCATACTGTTTTCCATAGTGGCTGTACCAACTTACATTCCCACCAACACTGTACAAGGGTTGCCTTTTCTCCATGTCCTTGCCTACATATATTTGTTGTCTTTCACATTTAACATATTTCAGTAACATTTTTGACATTTTTTTAGTTATACAAGTTAGTTATTTATAGAATGTCCTCAATTTGGATTTCTCTAATGTTTCATCATGGTTTTGCATTTGTGATTGGAGTACTGCATAAGTGATACAGTGTCTTTCCCAAGGCATCAAATCTGGAGGTACATAGATTGCCCCTTATTGGTGATATTAATTTTGATTAATTCATTAGGGTGTTTTTTGATTTCTTCAGCCTAGTTACTCTTATAATGAATAAGTAATTTGTGGGAAGGATACTTTGAGATTATGTGAAATAGCCTGTTTCTCATAAATAATTACTCTCTGGATTTACCATCAACTGATGATTCTTGCCTGAATCAGTTTTATTCTTATGGTTGCAAAATGATGCTTTTTTTCTCTAATTTCTTCCTATACAGGTGATGCTTGAATAACATGAGTTTGAATTGCGTGGGTCCAGTTACACACGGGTTTTCTTTTCAGTGAATACATAGTACAGTATTGTACTACATGATATGTGGTTGATTGAATCCGAGGATGTGAAGCAGCTGATATGGAGGGCTGACTGTAAAGTTATACGAGGATTTTCGTCTGCTGGGAGGGTGGGCACCCCTAACCACCAAGTTGTTGAAGGGTCAGCTGTATTTATTTATTGGCATTTATTGTAAGGAAGAACCTTCCTTGAAGAAGAATTTCAGACAAGCACTTGGGTGCTGGGAAGAGCATAAATCAAGACAGAGAATTAGAAAGCCCAGGGGGTATTTGGGGTGGGGGGGCAAACAGTCTAGTTTATTTGCTGCATTGATATACATATAGGAGAGTAATAGGTTTAAAATATTGGTTGAGGACGATTATGGAAGGTTTTGAAAGCCAAACTATGGAATTTGGACTTACTTTGGACTATATATGAATTTATTGGAGGGGAATAACATCATTACATCTTTAAGGTAATTGTGACAACAGTGTTGATAAGAAGAATTGATTTCTACTGAGAGGGCTGTGAGAAAAAGTATGAGAGGAATACTGGATCTAGTTAAGGTGGAAGGAGTCCTGGAGGAAAGGTAGTGATCATGGAAGAGTTTGTTCTTAAAAGAATGAGGATCTACCTTTAAATTACGAATTGAAACAAAAAGGAACAAATGAATGTTACAGAAAAATAGGCAAAGGACATGGTCAGTCATTTTATAAAAGAAAACATGAATGGTCAATAAATAAAATACTGAATCTTACTAGTAATTCGGAAAATGCAGTTGAAAATAAGTGAGATGCCATTCTTTTCCACCAGATTGGCAACAATTAATATATGCCTGAAAAGTGTTGACATAGGATAAATTGCTCTTATTTTAGAGAATATTTTGGCAATACCTAGTAAAATAAAATTGAAGATGTGCACAACCTGTGACCGAGCAAGCCCAACTTTAAATTTATATCCTAGGAATTCTCTGAGAGTATATAAAATATTGTTTCTAGTAAAATTTGACTCCTATAGATTTAGAACCAATTTGATGATTTATATTACATATAGCATTTATAAAAATGTTATATACTTGTTTCTAGTAGTAAAAAAATTGAAAATTACATACATAGCTTATCAACAAATGTTTAAATAAACTGTGATATGTTCTTATGGTTGAATTCTTTACATCAGTGAAAGTGATTTTTGAGACTTCTTTTGCCTACTATGCAGAACAGATGAACCACTTTACATTCCTAACAGCAATGTAGTAAAGAACCTGTCTTAACTGTACTATCTTACCTGTCTTGTGGTCCCTCAAAACTATTCTTGTAATTATAGACAAAAAAGTGCCTCATTATTATGTTAATTTACATATTTAGATATTCAGCTCTTTTTCCTTAGTTTAAATTGTCTACAAGAAATGAAATTAATTAAATTAATTGATTTGAATTTGGTAGGGCCAGATAGTAAATATTTTAGACTTTCAAGGCATACAGTCTCTATTGCAACTACTATGCTGTTGTAGTATAAAAGCAGCCGTAGACAGTACATAAACAGATGGATATGGCTGTGTTCCAATGAAACTTTATGAACAATGAAATTTGAATTTCATATTTTTCACATATCAGCAAATAGTCTTTTGATTTCATTTTTTACCACTTGCATTTTATTCCAGAAAAGCTACTTTTCACAAACCCATTCTAATTCAAATTATTTCAATTGAAAGACAAGATCTTCATTTCATGAAATACTGAGTTTTTTTGGTTTTTACTTTTTCTTATTTATTTATTTACTTACTAACTTATGCCGCACCTCACGGCTTGCAGGATTTTAAGTTTCCCCGGATCAAACCCAGGCCACAGGAGTGAAAGTACTGTGTCCTAATCACTGGACCACCAGGGAATTCCCAATTTTTCCTTTTCTTATAGCAGAGTTGACAGGATTCAACATGTCAGGAATCAAAAAATTTAATTTGTAATCTTTATTCTCCCAAAGATTTTCAAAGTAACCTATATTGCTTGTTAGCTGTTCCTTCAATCTGAAAATATGAATAATACAAAACTTGTGAAGCTATTGAAGATTTTTGAAAGAAAAGAATCACTTTATTTGTCTAGATAAAATCTAACATATGTTTCTTAACCTAATTATTACTTGGTGTTCAGCTAAATCATAAGAAATAAGACAGGGTAACCCAAAATATAGCCTAGCACCCAATTTTTGGTGCTTTTTTGTATATGGTTGATATTTATAAATGATTGTTGTGCCAACTCCAGGTGTGATTATTAACAACATAAGTTGGCCTGGGCTTCAAATTAAATAGGTAGTATAGTCAATAAATGCTATAATAGCTTAAGAAATAGGGTAAATAGATTTTAAGGTGAGTTTTTCAGTGAGGGTAGGACTTGGGCTAGAATGAAAAGGGGGACAAAATTTTCGTGGTTGGAGAGAGAAATAAGAGATAAACAACTGAAAGATTATCAGTGTCACCTTGAGAAGGGCTTTTTTTGGAAGGGTTTTGAGGTTTCCAATTCTGCAACTAGGGTTAACACTAAATAGGTCATATGAAGGATAATCTGAGTGCCACTCATTCTTGCAGACAGAAAAATTTGAAAGTCAGCTTGGACTGGGGTTTTCTTTTTACAGTATGCATCACTTATAGACTGCTATTGCATGCTAGTTTGCTATTCCATCTAGTTCCCATTCAAGAAATGGAATTTTTAAGGCCTCTGCAGTAATGAAGGGTATAATCTCATCTCTACATCTGATCTGATGGCTCAGCTTGATAGTCCCAAAATATGGAGACAGTAAAAGACTGTCATCAGGTTTTCACCCTGTGGAAAGCTTTATATTTGAGTGACCAACACTTTATATATTGAGTGGCATAACCTAAAGAGGCCTTTTCATGCCTTTTGGTGCTCACAGGGCTGGCTTAGAAAAGAAAAATAGGGACTTCCTAGGTGGTGCAGTGGTTAAGAATCCACCTGCCAATGCAGGGGACACAGGTTCAATCCCTGCCCAAGGAAGGTATCACATGCCACGGAGCAACTAAGCCCATGTGCCACAACTATTGAGCCTGCGCTCTAGAGCCCGTGAGCCACAACTATTGAGCCTGTGTGCCACAACTACTGAAGCCCACGTGCCTAGAGCCCATGCTCCGCAACAAGAGAAGCCACTACAATGAGGAGCCCGCACGCCACAATGAAGAATAGCCTCCACTAACCGCAACTAGAGAAAGCCCGTGTGCAGCAATGAAGACCCAATGTAGCCAATAAATAAAATAAAAAGAAAAAGAAAATTTAAATCAGTAAATATGATGTAGGAAAAAAATGAGGTTGGTATATTTTTCATTACTGGAGTGTTACGGAATGAATAGTAATTTTATGGTTGTATTCTGTACATTAAACTCATAGTTATTTGGAATATGAGCAACAAGGAAAAGTAAACAGGTTTTGGGTTTGTTTTACATAATGCACTTTTATCAGCCATGACACATTGAGGCATAAGGCATTTAAAAGACAGTAATTTCTAGTGTGTCCTACATTTGGTACATATTCAGATCATGTTACATTAGCAAGAATACTATACAAAAACTTCACAGTGATGAACCTGAGCCTATAAGATTCAGAATTGATTTCCCCATATAAAAATATTTTTAAAGCCTTTCAAAAGATTTTAACATTAAATATTTTTCATTGTATGTACTGAAGTGTTTGTTGACCAAGCAAATTATTTTTCCTTGACTTTGCTATTATTGAGTTAACCAAAATGTTTACCAAATCTCAGTCCTTAATATTCTCTTCTGAGAATGAGTTTATTATGATCACAAGGCTGCATAGGTGCATTGCTACTTGTAGAACCAACCCTGGAGTGTGACAGAATTTTAAGATTGCTGAGAGAACACGTTTGTGGGTCATACCCTGCTTTGGAGACAGTAATAACTCCAGGAGGTAAAAAGGGACAGTTCTTACATATTTAGAAAGGAGGGGAGAAAAAGCCCGTAACAATCATTCCCACACTCAGGCCCCTTCATTCTGTAAATCATCTCAAGCTTATTATACCTTTTGTTTTTCCATTTGGAAGGGATGTTGTGACATCTGTTGATCAGTAGTGTTATAACTCTTCTGGGTTTTTCTGTTTCCAAAGCTCTGTGTATCACTGTATTTGAACCAACTTTTCTGAGATGACTTTTTAAGGTAATGTTATGAGCTACTTCATTCCTCTGCTGGGATTGGATTTAACCTTTAGAAAACATGGGAGGGGCCCATATAATATGCTAGATTCCAGATTGTATTCCCACAGGGCTAGTCTTGATTATTCACTTGGAACATGCTTGATCCTGACGCAGAATAAATTCACTACAGATCTTATTGCCATCCGTGATACATTATAAAACTTGTCTAAATAAATTAGGTTTAGGACAAGCTTGAGCAGTGAGTGATAAGTTTAAGTTAAGGTCCATTTCATACTAAAATAAGACCATGAAATTTTTTTTCTTGCTTTGTAAAATGTTCTATTTGGGTGTGCTTTGCCTATAATCAGTGCCTTGTATGGGATCAAAATAAAGTAGGCAGTGTATGTTGACTGATACCTGAGCCACTTATTGGCCTTTGACATGCTCTTTATCTAATCCTGCTGTGATTCACATCAGTGGCCCTAGGGGGCTGAGATGTTTCTCAAAGTTGCTGTTTAAATGGCAAAACCACTTACTTAGGTAATGCTAAAGCATATCCCTCTTGGTTTCATTAAAATCTGAATTTTAAATATTTGGTACAGTGGGTTAGGTTTAAACTTCTGCTTTAAAATTAATCTCTTAACGTTTGAGAAATGCCATTACTTTGTGGCTTTGCAATGCAGCTAGTTCATGCTGTTTTTAAAAGGTCAAGTTAAAAGGCAGGGGCCTTAAATCCAGCGTTGCTTGAAGATGAAAAACTACAGAGGAATCCTACAATGAAAAGTTTTTCTGATGTGTCATTCACATTGGAGGGGTGAGTGTGGGGGAGGGTGTGTGTGTGTGTGTATGTGTGTATAAAACAGGTCCTGGCATAAAATATAAAATTAGGAACACAATAAAGTTTTCTTGCATAGGTTTTGAGAAACTGGCACTCCTCAAAATAGCAGACGAGCAATGCAGTTTTTGCTAACAGCACTTGCTGTGACTCAGAGCGAGGACCTACTATTGAATATTCTGCTAAAAATACTTCAAAGAATTTGATGATTTATTTTATTAACATGCCTACCTTACTAAAACATTTCCTGAAACTAAAAGCTGCGATGATAATACATTTATAGTCTTATTAAAAGACTTTGTCATACTTAGATAACCTAATAAACCAGAAAACAAATGCTGGAGTTTTTTTGTTTTTTTTCTATCTTCTCTAACTTAAGGTAGTGCCTGAAAACAAAGCCATTCAATTACTTTTCAGGTAACTTAACAGTGACTCAGCCTTTGGGGCTTCTAAACCAAGTATTGACAACCTTTCGTCCTGCCTCTACACCAGTAGCAAGAACAGTGTACTACCATAAAAAGCTCTCATTACCTCAGCCAAAATCATTAATCTTTAAAAGGCATCGGTTTCGGTTTTGGGGTTTGTTTTTTTGTTTTTTTTAATCTTTATCATCTGGTACATTTTTTTCTCTTGAAAATTTTGGATTTATTGAAGGATACCGTGTTCAAAATGAGCTGGTATACTGTAATCTATTTTTCTTCTAAGTGGTTCTGAAAACAATGCATGCATTATATTTCTGTGCGTGATGACACAGCAGTCACTTTAACAGAACCTCAGTGGACTTCTAGTTAGATATTCCACACCAAATATCCAAGCTAAAATCAATTGCTTTGCGGATTCTAAACGTCTTTAAAATTACAGGTCTGTCTGAAAATGCAAGAGTTATTAATAAAGAAAATTTTTGGTGGCCAGTTCGTAGTACAGCTCTTGTATCCCAGATTCTGAGATTGGAAATGTTAACTTGATTAAGCTACTCCTTTAACTGTAATCAAAAAGTAACTCCTTTAGATTTTTAATTTAGAATTTGTATACTTCCAAAAAAAATTCAAAGCAGCTACTAAAATTGGTATTAGAAGGTCATTTCAAATGCTGCAGAATACAGAACATCTTCAACTATTTGGCTTAACAAAACAATGGAATTTTGCCACGCATAAATATTCACTCTGATGACATGGTGGCAAGGCTTTTCTTTGCAGAACAGTCTCCGTCCGCTCTCTTTACTGCCAAAGATTCTTCTCTCATCCTCAGTTTGTGAGGTAAACTTTGGGAAAAACATTAAAAGCAATTTGAATGATTAAGCAAATTTCTCTAAGTAAAACTGCTTAACACACAAAATTACTGTATACCTAATAGTGTTTTATGTTTAACTTTTTGAAAAGGGCACTAAAAATAATGTGTACTTAAATTTTTCCTCAAGATCTTTCTGGAAAAACAATCACATCTCTTTTAAGATGAAAGGCACCGAACGAAATCCTTTTATCCTTTATTGTATTTGTGCTATTATGAAATATTATGACAGCTTATACTTGAGCAATAAAGTACTGGGAAGGTTATTAATCGATAATGAATACCGTCGATACCTTAATGTTGTTAGAAGACACGATGCTCCAGCTGTGAAGCGCTTGCATTCCCAAACACTTCTAATTGACAATGTTGAAGTGGTCCCACTGAAATACACCGCTAATAGTTAATCCCCTTCTCCAAGAGTGTACCTTAACCACACCGAGAAAAAACCTTAAGGTTTTACAAACCATCTTTAACCTGTCAAAATCTTAGAGGCTCATTAATTATCTGATATGGCTTTAAAAAAGAATCCTCCTGCTACAATTTTAGTCCAAATCTTCAGCGTTATTTGTGACACTCAAATTCTTCACTAAATGTATTACTAAGCTAGACCCATATACACGTCCTCCAAAATGTCCGCAGAAACGTTAAGAAAGGTTATCACAAGGCCAGTTTGAGATACCTGGTAAGTGGCCTTCACTGCCCTTTGAGTCAATTGTTTAACATCCGAAGAGACCACTAGTTCTGTCAGGATCCAAGCGTCAGCTTGTCCAACCGTCAAAAGGGCGAGCATTAAGGGCAGGCAGGATTTTAAACCCCCTTTCAATGCCCCCTCCCTGGGATGTAACACACCACCCACCACAAGAAACTAGGCGGGGGAGGAGCGCGGCAGCCGGCTGCCAAGAGCGCCCTGCAGGGAGGCCGTTTCCCTGAGTCACGGAGAGGGCCGGAGGCTGGGCCCAGCTGCCCACGCCACGTCCTCTTCGTAAGGGACTCTGTTTAAATAGGCAGGGCCCATAGGGGAAGGGAGCGGAACCGCGATTCCTCAAGGCGGCCCAACAGCCACCTCATTCCCAGGAGACGCCGCACTTCCCTAGAACTGGCTCTGCATTCTGGCAGCAGTCAGCCGACCTTTCCCGACAGCGTCACGTGCACCCGGAAGTACGTGGGTGGGACCTAAAGCGCCCACGGAAATGACGTTAGTCGCCCCTAGTCGCATGATGTGGCAAAATGCAAAAAAAAAAAGGTGGGGGGAGGGAAAAGCAGGCGGCTGGGGAAAGTAATAAGGAAGAAAAAGTAGTCCCTCCGATTCCTCTGTTTCTCCCCGTGTCGCAGCAGTAAGCGAGGCCCTCAGCGTACTGCGCCCCGAATTCCTGCGCCCCGCTGCACCGCGGCGCTCCGTGGAGGGGTACATAAGGCGGAGGGGGTGAGGCGACTTGGGCGGAGTTCTGTCGCTGGGATCCTTCCGCAGGGCTCAGCCGTTTCCGGAGTCTGTGCTGCGCCCGGTTCCGCCATTGCGGCTCTCCCGGACCCTGGAGCCTCCGCCCCCGACCTGAGTTCTTTCGTCTGCCTGCCAGTTTCCTGCGTCCCCGGAGACTCTCCTGCTGAGCCCAGCCTCCCCCCTCCCCCTTCTCCTCCTCTCCCTTGGAGAGCCCGGGCAGCCACTGCCCCGCAGCCCCAGTGACAGGAGGAGACCATACCCCCCGACAGCGCCATGGCCCAGATTCTGCCAATTCGTTTTCAGGAGCATCTTCAGGTGCGGTGGGCACGGGCTAGTGAGGGCTGGCTGTGGACAGAGGGCGGTAGGAAGGAGGAAGCCGGAGTCTGAGCCCAAGCAAAAAGAGTAGAATGGGGGGGCGGGGGGAGTATCGGTTCCTAGGGCAGATGAAGGATGGGGCACTATCTTGGAAAGCTTGAAGGGTTAAATGATGTGGGGCTTGGGTGGAAAGGAAGCGAGTCGGGGTGCATAGGACAGTGGGGCCGTGCCTGGGTTTGAAGGCCTCTGTCTTCGCTTCCTGGATGGCAAGAACTGCGCATAATAATCCTCCACCCCCCGGTTTTATTCAGTTCATTCATTTGGGTGCGTTGGGTGAGGGGGGGGAGGGGTTCTCCCGCGTTTCTTCCGGAGCAAGGATTCTCTTCCCCTAGGCCAGCGCAGGGCTGTCACCTCCCATTGCTCTCTCTGTTCCCTTTTTCCCATCGTGTCTGCACCCAGGAGTTGTGGCGCGGGTGGGTTGGGGAGGAGCAACCTTTTTTCTTCCTCCCTTTGCGGCTCTCAACGGGAAAGGCACCTTCCCCGGGGCTGGGGGTAACAGCAGTGACTCCTCTCTTACCTTCCCCGAGGCAGTAGGAACAGGGAAGGTCACTGAAGGAAAAGGAGGATAGAATGGGGGAATGTATTTCTCAGGGCGGTATCAGTCCCAGAGCGCGTGGGGTCAAGGTTCCTAGGGGAACGCGCCTTTTTTCACTTTCTTTATTTCTCTGGGAATGGTGCGGCTTTTATCCCCTCTTTAGTTCTAGAAGGGAGAGAAGAGTTATCCAGAGGTTATCTTGGGGTCTGCCGGAGTCTAGCAGGTAGTTGGCTTGGCGTGAGTACCTCCCTCAGGATTGCAAGGAATTGAACGAGCCTTGGGGATAGAGCACACCTGCCCAGGGATATGCAAGGTTATTTGGTCTGTAATTGGCTTCCTTTAGTAGGTTCTAGAGTTTTTCCCCATGGTGCATTATCCTGTAGGCAACAGACTGTCTTATCTGGCAGCTTGCCCGTGGCGGGCCCAGGCAGGTGATCATTGGAGGGCTGGACTAAATTAAGTCTTTTCTGAGCATTTGATTTTCCTGGTTCACCAATCCTGGTTTTACTTTGGCTGAAATAATTTATTCATAAAGTATGCTTTCTTACTGATTACCTCTTTAAAGAGGTCTGCCTCAGCTCAATCATTTGAAGGACTAATTCGTAATGATAAGAGATGCCAGTGTTTTGACATGGCACTAATACTGGTGGCCCATTGGACACTTTACCATTGAAGGCTATTTACTTTCTGTCATTGTTGTAACATATATAAAGGATTCTTGTTAATAAAAAGGTTTAATATTCTGGCTATCAACATAATTTCATATTTTTTTACAGGTATCACCTTTGCTTGTGTCAGCAAGGCTTCCTTTGTCTTGAAATATAATGAGTAATAAATTTTACTCAAAGAATGAGTTAAGTAATGTACTTTATTCAGTCATTTTTGGTTTTCAGGTAACTCATCTGATGTGATAGAACACTATTTTACAAAAGGTTAAAAAACATTAAATGACAGAATGGACACAGAAGTTTTTGTTTATGCTCTATCCAAATTTTTATTGCTGTGGTTACTTCTGTTGAATGTGGAGGGTTAGGAAAATACTTGAGTGAAGCCATTTCCTTCTCAACTACTTTGAAGGAGTGGATATAAAGTAACTTTGCAAATATACTCGAAGAATTCAGTCATTCCTTTTTTGGAGTAGTATATATGCCATGCCTAAGTTTAAGCTTGCTTTGGTGACTGTATACTCATACTCAAGCTGATAATGATGTAACTGTGCAGAGCTCCAATCTCCAACTTCCTCCAGGATAATATAATTCCTGACTTTTCACTTTTATCTCTTCCCTTTATAAAAGTTAATAAGGATTATTTCCATTGGCATCTTAGGTCTTTGACCTCTCATCCCCTGCCAGTTTGCTGAGTGGCAGGAAGCTTTCTGAAACACTTAGGATAAAAATTGGGAACAAGAATTGAGGAATTTGTAGAATTAACCTGTGAAAGCTTCAAAGGGTGAACTGTAAATGAATTTATTTTTATACCATGTAGCTACTTTGGCCAAATGAAGGGTCTGTTATCAAGGGCTCAGGGCCGCATCAAATGAATATTAATATTTTAAGTTATAAAGGAGTTTTTTTTCTTCTCTTTTAGGTTGTGAACAGATGAGTGCCTATTTGAGCAAGATTTTGCTAGAATTGCAGGTTCTGAAAAAAATTCTAGGCTACACATAGTGTTGCCTTCTGATCTCTTGCCTAATTAAGTATCTTTATGCCAGTTGACACATTCTGCTGTATTCCCAGATTGTTTGGGTCTGCAATTAAAAATCTCCCAACCCTGTTCTTTTCCCTCTGATCCATGAATGCATTGTGAATTCAATGGTAGGGGTTCTTGCTATGGTTATTTCGATTTGCAAAGAGAAAGCAGTGCTAAGTATTACTGGGATGTTACATGCTTAGCTGTACTGCCTGGAAGAGGCATACTGCCTGGAATTAGGTTGCAGTCTATTCTAGGAATAGCTTCCAAGTTTAAGATGTATCAGGTTTTTCAGAATTTTCCTAATGGTCAATTTACTCAGCTTAAAGGGGTGTGGCTAATTCTAGAGAATGTGTTTTCCCTCTGTTTAGGAAATAATTTATCATGAAACTGTGTGTGTAAAGTCACAATCATGTACATTTTGGTGTGCAATGAAATACATGATTTCAGGAACCTTAACTTATGATATTTAAAGTATATTTAAGAAGATGTTTTTCTGTCACCATTACCGCATGGCTTTTGCTTTTTGAGAGTTACTATCCAGTAGAACTTTCTTCCATGATTAAAATTTATACTGGCTGCGTAGGCATATTGAGCATGTGAAATGTGGCTGTTGTGACTGAGGGACTAAATTTTTACTTTTATTTCTTTTCAATTAATGTAAATGTAAGTAGCTGAGTGAGGCTATTGACTATGACATTGGACTGTACAATTACAGACCATACAGATGTGCTTTGTAAGAGTGAAGATGTATCTGGCCACCCATATTTATATGTTTAGAACATTTTGTTAGCTAAAATTAAAACATTCATTCATTAATAGAAAATGTTGGTTGAATACTGTCTCTTTTGGGAAGTGATGATGCTGAATAATGACTAGTGAATGGAAGGAGCAGCAGACTTCTTTTCTTGTGAGAGTCTTGTGTCCTATGAAAGTGGATAGGTGCTTCCAGGTCTTCACCTAATTCCCCCAGACATCCTTCGTAAACAGTTGGAGAAAGTGAAACTCAAACTAGCGCCCAAGGGAACCTGTGGGATTTGAACCTAGGTCTTCTGACACTAAATATTGCAAAGAAAAGCAATGATTGGCTTTCAGAGGAGGTTATACGGTATCCTAGTGGTTGTTTTTTTTTTTTTTTCCTGTTAGACTTTGCCCTGAGAAAGTGACTTCTCTACTGGTTTAATGTGTGGTTAATGATATGGTATAGGAGACAGATCAGGGGTTTGGAGGTTGTTGAGACCAGTGCCATCCAATAGAAAAAATGTGAGCCACGTCTGTGATTTTACATTTTCCAGTGGCCATGTCTCGTTTAACTCAGTGTACCACAAATATTATAACTTCAACATGTAATTAGTATAAAGTTTTCAGATGAGATATTTTACATTCTGTTTTTTGGGGTACTGAATTTTCAAAATCTGGTATGTGTTTTATACTTAGGGTCAATTCAGACCCTATTTTCATTTTATATATTTGATCTGTATTTAGCTTTCATAAAGTTTACCGTTGGAGGACTTCCTAGGTGGTGCAGTGGTTAAGGATCCACCTGCCAATGCAGGGGACATGGGTTCAGTCCCTGCCCCAGGAAGATACCACATGCCACGGAGCAACTAAGCCTATGTGCCGCAACTGTTGAGCCTGTGCTCTAGAGCCTGTGAGCCACAACTGTTGAGCCCATGTGCCACAACTACTGAAGCTCATACACCTAAAGCCCATGCTCTGCAACAAGAGAAGCCACCACAATGAGCCCATGCACCACAATGAGCCCACGCACCACAATGAAGAGTAGCCCCCGCTCTCTGCAACTAGAGAAAACCCGTGTGCAGCAACAAAAACCCAACACAACCAATACTAAATAAATAAATAGATTAATTAATTACAAAAAAATTACAGTTGGAAAAGCAGGTTTGCATATGTAGGTTGTTCCAAACATGTTTTCCGTAATTGAGTCAATCATCAGTTACTATTTAATTTTTTAAATATATGTATAGATTTATTTATTTATTTATTTATTTGGTTGCATGGGGCCGTAGTTGTGGCGTGTGGGCTCCTTAATTGCGGCATGCATGTGGGATCTAGTTCCCTGACCAGGGATTAAACCCAGGCTCCGTGCTTTGGGAGCGCAGAGTCTTATCCACTGTACCACCAGGGAAGTCCCACTATTTAATTTTCATTAAGTTAAAATTGAAAATTCACTCATAGTAACCACATTTCAAGTGCTTAGAACCACATGTTGCTTGTGAAATGTGGCTGCATTATTGGAGAAGGCAGGTTAAAACTAACCTCTTGCCTCTTTTTCTCTGTAAAATAGGTGTATTACCTCACAAAGTTACCCTGAAGGTCTGAGATCATGTATGTGAAAGTACTTGGTGTAGCACCTGCAGGGTATTAATTGTTGGCTGTATAATTTTTGTCCAGTATATTTTATTCAGGTATCTCTCAAGTAGTGACAACATTTTATTTGCAGACTTAAGACCTAGATTTTTATGGTTTATAAATATTTGTTACTCACCTGAGATTTGAATATTTACTACAGATCAACAATTATGTTAACACTAGGGACAAAGTAGTGAATAAGACTGACTGCAGCTTGCATCTGTGCTTGTATTGATAACTGGCAGAGGCTGTCCACACGTAATTGTAACCATGGATGTTATTGAATGTTTGATATTATGCAGTATTTAATACAAATATTTGTATGACTCAAAATTGATTCTGCTCTGAAAGTGCCCAAAAGAAAGAAAATTTTTAATCTTTTATTATATCCCATGAGTGCTCACATGTGCCATTGGTACATCTTTAATTAGTGTTCCTTGGTCAGATATATTTGAGACTAATAAACCACATCTGATAAAATACCCACTTGGAATGCCAGTCAGGTTTTTGTTAGTGTTTATATGTCCTTCTATAAGATGGTAGTGCAGAAGTGTATGTTCTCAGATAGGAAATGGATTCATAGCTGGTATATTAGGGCTTCATATTAGAACTAGGCTATTTTTTTTACATTTATTTACATAGCCTGGCTAAAGCTACTTTATAAAATCAAATTGTAAGCCATAGCAAAGTTTACAGCTGTAGGTGTCTCTTTTTTTCACCCTTCTTGGCTAAGTGCCTGAGGCTAATGCTCTTAACTCAAGGGGTGGCAGGAGCTTGGATCTGAATGTATTATGCAAAACCCATCTGTCAGACTTGAATTTTTGTGTTATGAAAGACATAATTTAAGAAAGTTTATCCTAATTCAGATGGAATAACTATTCATCAAATCTTAATCGTCCTGAAATCTACAAGATCAAAATAAACTGACCATTATAGCTATTTGAGCACCTGCTGTGTGCTAAGAACTCTGCTAAATATTTTATGTTCATGATCTCATTTGATTGGCAAGAACATCCCTTCATGTAGGTAGGGTTAGCCTTATTTTGCAGATGGGGGAACTGAAGTTCATAGCAGTTAACCTGTAGTCACACAGCTAGTGAGTGGGTGGTTAGGCTTTAATATTTGCTCTTCTTTCTTTGTGGCACATTGCCTCATTTGGTGAATGATCTGTATAATTTGTATGTATGCTGTGGTGTTTTTTGATGTATACATTCTACTAGTATTTGGTTTTTTGGTTAGTAGTTTTTATATTATGAGAAAAGTAGGGGCCAGTGAACCAACATCTGATTTTCTGTGCCTTTAAGCAGTTATTTAGATGATGTGTTTAAAAGGCTTTATCTGAGTTCCCACTAAAAAATTGTGCAGAATGATTGGGATCATGTTAACTTGTAATAACCAAGATTATCTGTATCCCTCTCATAAGGCTGAACTTCTTAAAATTTCTCTTAGACTTTTCCTTAATGACAAGAGAGTTCCAGTCTGAAGCCACTTGTGAAAGCAGGAAAGTTCTGCTTTCTATTTTACTGCATTATTTATGTTTTTGAGTTTGTTCTAATGTAAAACTTGAATAGAACTCAAGGAAGACTGTCGTGCTTGGGAAGGTGGAGGGGAAAAGAGGGAGTAGAACATGCTTGCTCAGTTTGAATAGCGTAACCATAGAGGGGAAAATGGTTACAGATTTGTAGGATTGTGCTTTGGAGGCAGAACTGCCAGTAATACTAGTACTTCCTGCTCTGAATCATTGGGTAAATAAGGACTTGTCTTTAAGTTCTGAAGTACAGCAGATTTTATTTATTTATTTATTTATTTATTTATTTATTTATTTATTTATTTGCTGCACTGTGCAGCATGTGGGATCTTAGTTCCCCGACCAGTGATCGAACCCACACCCCCTGCAGTGGAAGCACAGAGTATTCATCACTGGACCGCCAAGGAAGTCCCCTGAAGTACAGCAAATTTTAAAGCTTATTTTTGGAAGAATAAGAACACGGTCCGTTAAAACCATTTTGTCACAGTAAAAAATTTAATTTCTGCAGTAAATTTAAATTTTGCATTTTCTGTGGAAAATGTCTCAGATGTTTAATCTATCTTTTTAGCTTTTCTCAACTTCTTCATTTATTAAATACTTAAAATAATGCTTTCCAGCAGTTGTACAGTTAGACTGTAGTATGTGTTTGTATTTGTATCATGATACTTAGCCCATACAGCTACTCAGATATCAGTCCTTAGCCTCTGTGCTGGAGAGGAGTCTCTCTTTATCCAGTTGTGTTGAACATATAAGCTATGCTAAACGAGAAGAATGCCCATTTACCCGGTTATTGAAGACAAGATCTTGGAGTTACATCAGACTCTCTCCTCCTCCTCGTTTTCTACATCCAGTCCATTTCTGAAGTAGGGAAGGGAAGAATCGGAGGTCCTGGGGACTGCAGTTTTTAATGACCCCTGTCTGTCAAAACTGGGAATCATGGTAGATGAAAAATGAAAATTGGGTTGAGAGTTGCTTTCATTTATTTCTGACCAGCTGCTCATCTGAGAAAGAGGGGTTAAAAACCACTAAAGTGGACAAAGGGAAGCCATAGACTATCCATGTATGCTGAGCTTGGCAAACAGCTAACTTTGGGTAGAACTCATTATTTGAGGATTAATAATTAGGGGAAAAAAAGCTTTAGAGAGAACATGATTTACAAAATCCATCTCTTTCCCAACTCTCTACAGTACTTTACATTCTTTCCTATTGAACTATGCAAATCTAAGGCAGGTTTCTTTTTTTAACCATAGAATATTCCTCAGGAGTGAGTCTCCTTATATTAAAAGTCCTTACCAAGTGTCCATATTACTGAGTCCCTTCACAGTTGCTTCTGTTTGAATTGAATACTACAGCACTGTTCAGTGAAGGCTACCATGGACTTGAAATCAGCTGGATTGGTAAGAGGTAAATTTAACACACCTAATAATTATTCCTCTCTGTATGGCCTCACAATTACAACTGTCGTTATATTGTAAGAAAACATTTTAAATATTGCTGAAAAACCAGTCCATTAGGGAGGTGTTTCTAGAGATTGAAATCCAAAAACAAGTATAAAAACAACTCTCCTAATACACAAGCAGAAATTTGAGGCATGTTATAAATTTCCTATGATTGCACCATAATGGATTTTTAAAAAGCACTTTGATGGAATGGAGATGCCTTTCCTCTGCTAATGAAAACACTGATGTGAAAAGTGCGTATGAAGCGTTTAAAATGGTCTCTGAAATGTGAAGAGCGGAAAAACATTTCCAAGTTAATTATTTTATAATTTTAAATGTCTATATAAACTGTCACATGACTATTTGAATTATATATTAAGCATATCTAAAATTAAAATTAACCATTCTAAAGTGAACAATATCATGGTATTTAGTACGTTCACAATGTTTTGGAACCATCACCTGTATCTAGTTCCAAAACATTTCATTACCCCAAAAGGAAACCCAGAATCCATTAAGCAGTCTCCTTCCTCCCTCCTTCCATACCCCATCAACCACTAATATGCTTTGTCTCTATGAATTTATCTCTTCCTATAAATGGAATCATAGCAATGTGTAACCTTTTGTATCTAATTTCCTTCACTAAGCATGCTGTTTGAAGTTTATCCATGTAGTATGTATCAGAACTTCATTCCTTTATGGCTGAATAATACTCCATTGAATGGATATACCACATTTTATTTGTCCTTTCATCAATCTGTGAACATTTGGATTCTTCCCACCTGTTGGCTATTGCGAATAGTGCTGCTGTGAACATTAATGTACAAGTGTTTGTGTGAATACCTATTTTTAGTTATTTTAGATACATACCAAGGAGTAGAATTGTTGGGTCATATGGTAACTCTGTATTTTAACTTTTTGAGGGACTGCCTAGCTTTTTCACAGCAGCTACACCTTTTTACATCCCCACCAGCAATATATGAGAGTTCCAGTATTTCCACATTCTCTCTAACAGTTAGCAGAAGCTTTTTTGGATGACCAAGGAATAGTCTACTTGGGAAAATGAATACCCTATTTGGTGTTTTTACTTCTATGTGTTCTCTCCCAGTCTTTGTAGCTCTGCCCTCCCTTAAATTGTGTGTCCTGCTTTAGATTGCATTTCCATAACCAGTCATAGCTTTGGTAGCATTCAGTTGTTCTGTGCCAGCTGACTGTCATTCATACAAGAAAGGGCTTAACCTTAGGGGAGTCATACCTATCTGCAAGATTTGGGGAATAAAAACTTCCCTGTATTTCCCTGCAGCTTGGTCAGAATTAGTATGTGATATTTCATCAGATTATTGGATTATTATTTTAAAGAATGAGTCACATTTAAAGGTTTTTAATTTTCCAGTTAGTAGTTGGCGATAAGTAGGAAAAAGTCTTCGAGTCTCCTGATAGTTTACCAAAGCTAGTAGTCTTGTAGTTGCTGTCTCCAACCGTGGTTCCTTCCTGAATGTATTACTTAGCAATTTGGAGTCAGTGACCACAGTAAAAAAATTCTCCTGAGAATGATTGCCTCAAAGACTAACATGGAGTAGAAACAAATCTGTATGTTTAAATGTGGGGTCCACAAGGGCATTTTTATTTGTTGCTTCAAATGTGTGGAACACGTAGAAAACAATGGTTGGTATACTGTTGATTAAAGGAATGCTGCATTTTCAGCATTTTTATTTATTTCCTGTAGAAGACAGCAACTGCAGTTTTTATTTGACATTTTGCTAGTTTCCTGGCAGGGCTCAGTTGAAGTTACTTTTGTCAGCATTTTCTTCACTGTGGTTAATACTAGTGAAGGTAGAGGATGTTTTGGAACTTTTAAAGGAAGTTATGCTGAGTGAAATCCTTGGGATAGGACGTTAACCAGATCTTCAAGCATTTAAAAATATCTGTGTTGGGTGACAGCCAAGTATCAGCAGGACTCTAAAATTGTTTACTTCTTAACTCTGTAGTGGTAACACGAAGTCTTTATCAAGATAGGAGATTCATTTACAGAAAAGTTAACTGAAGTAGGACTATACATAGAGCACACACAAAATTGCCTTGTCTGAAATACAGTAGCTATACATGCTTCCTTTACATTCTAACTATTCAGATGAAACAAGGAGGAAGCAGCCAGGAAGTATAAAGCCAAGCATTGATTGTGAAACATAATCCTTGATAATGCTGTCATAAACACAAATTTTAACGTGTTTTGATTTTCAGCTGATTCAGCTGGTAAATGAGTTCTGTTCTGAGTTTACAAGTCATTCATTAGGAAGCAAATTCTCCGGGTGTGCTTAAAAAGAGGACTGTTTCCAATGAATGTTCCTGTTCCTGTCTGGTCAAGTTAAATAAGTGCTGGTTGAAATTAGTAGGCTCAAAGCAAACTTATTACTCCTTTAATTATGTGATATTTGTAGGCACGGATACAATTGTGATTGCTGAGACAGACGTGCTGACGGAGAGTGTCATCTTCAGCTAGTCAAAGAATTGGGCATTGAAAAAGTAGTCTGGTTTTACTTCGTTGAATTGTCTTATGCCATCATTTTCTACTCTTATTTTTTTAACTTTTGGCCACACCATGCAGCCTGCGGGATCCTAGTTCCCTGACCAGGGATCAAACCCACAACCCCGTGTAGTGGAAGCCTGGAGTCCCAGCCACCGGACTGCCAGATAAATCCCTATACCCTTCTTATTTATTTATTTTTTAAGCTCTTTATTGGAATATAATTGCTTTACACTTTTGTACCAGCTTTTGAGGTACACCAAAGTGAATCGGCTGTATTTATACATATACCCCCATATCCCCTTCCTCCAGCGACTCCCTCCCACCCTCCCTGTTCTGGCCCTCTAAGGCAGCGAGTTGCTTTCCCATTGTTATACAGCAACTTCCCACTAGCTATCTGTTTTACATTTGGTAGTGTATACATGTCTGTGCCACTCTCTCACTTCGTCCCAGCTTCCCCTTAGCCCCCACGCCCTCCCAACCCTGTGTCCTCCAGTCCATTTTCTGCATCTGCATCTTTATTCTTAACCTGTCACTGAGTTCATCAGTACCAATTTTTTAGATTCCATATATATGAGTTAGCATATATGGTATTTGTTTTTCTCTTTCTGGCTTACTTCACTCTGTATGACAGTCTGTAGGTCTATCCATCTCATTACATATAGCTCAATTTCATTCCTTTTTATGGCTAATATTCCATTGTCTATATGTGCCACATCTTCTTTATCCATTCATCTGTTGATGGGCATTTCGGTTGCTTCCATGTCCCAACTATTGCCTTTACCCTTTTTAATACATATATACTATTGGATTAAATGTATACATAGTCCATTCAGTTCCTTTAACAATATTTTCATGTTTTGTCAGTAATGTACTCTAATAAGATGCTGACTCACCATCAATGGGTTTCCTGATTCCTTGATATATGAAGGTTTTCCTAACTGTCTTTAGTAACAAGAATTTTGAAAAAAGCAAATTGGCCCCCAAGGCTTGATTATGTAATGTTAGTAGCATGGCATCAGAGCCAATCTGTTTTAGAATAGTTTGTCATGACACCATAGTCCCAGAGCTAAATATCTGTAAAAGGATAGAAATCCCTAAAATAGAGTGCTTAGGTGCCCCCATGCTGTTCTAAGTGCTTGTTGTGTGTGAAATCACTTAAACCTTTTATGCAGCAACTAGTCATGCCTTGCTCCCCCTCAAACAGGGATGGACACCTTCTCTTTTCTGTTTGCCACTTGTACAATTAAATGAAGTATAGATTCAAAAGCAAGACAGGAAAAACAAAGCTTAAAGCATTAAAAACTGATGAGCATGGGGGGGGGGGCGGGGGGTGAAGGGGAAGCTGAGACGAAGCGAGAGAGTAGCACAGACATATATATACTACCAACTGTAAAATAGATAGCCAGGGGGAAGTTGTTGTATAACAAAGGGAGTTCAACTCGAGGATGGAAGATGCCTTAGAGGACTGGGATGGGAGGGTGGGGGGGACTCGAGGGAGGGTGGGGGGGGAGTCGAGGGAGAGAGGGAATACGGGGGATATGTGTATAAAAACAGATGATTGAACTTGGTGTACCCCCCAAAAAGTAATAAATAAATAAAATTTAAAAAAAACTGATGAGCATTTAACTTAGATTTCTGAATCTAATATTGCTAAAATTAAAAAAAAATTTTCTTTACTGTATTTCTTTGATTTTAGTACAGTCTCTTTCACAGATAACATTTTTGAAATTGGGTATTCATCTTACAGTTATATACTCTTTCCCCAAAAGGTTTATGACATTGATGAGCATCTTTTGCTTTTTTGTTTAAATTAAACATTTTTAAAAAAAATTCAGGCTGTTATGACATTTCATAAATATTCCAGCATGCATCTTTAGAAAATAAGGAAATTTTCTTATAATCACGATATCAGTATAGCATCTTAATAGTTAACAGTTCCTCAATATCTAAAAACCAGTCCATATTGAGATTGTCCCCAAATGCTATCTAGTTTGTTTAAAGCAGGATTCAAGCAAGATCTGCGTGTTGCTTTCAGTGATGACTTAAGTTTCTTGTAAGAAACATTTTACTCATACAGAGTTTGAGATTTACAGAGAAGTTTGAAGAGTGGTACAAAGATTCTTTGCACACTTTACCTAGATTTGTCAGTTCCTAACAGTTTTTACTACATTTGATTTAGCCCCTTTAGCCTCTCTACGCACATTTTTTTACTGAACTGCTTGAAAGTAGTTCGCCAATATGATGCCTCTTTGCCACTACACACTCTAGTGTGTATTTAGTAAGAATAACAAAATGGTGTTCTATAGTCATACTACAGTGATTGAGGTGAAGAAGTTGACTTTGACAGACTTACTGTTATCTCAGGCTTTATTCACTTTTCATCAGTTGTTCCAATAATGTTCTTTGCATCAAAAGAGAATTCAAGATCATGAATTGCATTGAGTTGTCCTGTCTCTTTAGGTGTCTTTAATCTGGCTATTTGTATTTTAAGACGTAGACTTTTTAAAGAATATAGATCTTTTATTTTGTGGCATGTTCCTCAATTTGGGTTTATCCGATGTGTCTTCATGATTAGATTCAGATCATATACTTCTGGCAGGAATGCTACAGGAGTGATGTGTTCTTTGTAGTGCATAGCATTGGGAAGTACATGCTGTCACTTTGACCCATTGCTAGTTATATTAACTTTAATCATTTGATGAAGGTTGTGTATAACAGGTTTCTTCACTATAAATCTCTTTTTCCCTTTGTAATAAGTATCTTGTGGGGAGATATTTTGAGACTCTGTAAATATCTGTTGCTCCTCAAAATATCATCCGTTAATTTAATATCAATTGATGATTCTTGCCTGAATCAATTATTGTGTTGATTGCAAAATACCAACTTTTAAAGAAGTTAATCAGTCTTTCACCATTTTTTTCTAATTGGGGTATAGTTGCTTTACAGTGTTGTGTTAGTTTCTGCTATCTTTCACCATTTTTAAGTTAGCTTTCTTCTGCAGGGAACAACTTCCTTTTTTATTTATTAGCATGGATTCCTGAGTTTCATAAATCTCTTTGAATATATAATTGTCCTGAGAAGTTATTAGCAGTGTACATATAGTAAAGGAATGTTGTCCTGTGTAAGAATATTCTGGCCTCCAGAACTTCAGGCATATTGAAAAGCAGAGATGGGTTTAAGGTTTAGTTGGATAAACGGATCTGAAATTGTGGGGCATGGCAAGATTAGGAAAATTGGAAAATTTTGGTTTTGGAAAGCTATATAGAAGGGAGAGAAAGAGGCAGTGTGTGTGTCTTTCTCTGAACCAGGTGGCTTCAACTCTTCTGCACACTACGGGGAGAAATGTTGTGCCTGCTTTACATTTCATCTTCTGTTTCTTAGCCATGAGCTCTTTAGGGTAAAGAGAATTTTTTATAATACTGATCTTATGCCTTTTGTTTTCATTAGCTTTCCCAGCTTGCTCCCTAAACAAAGGTGTAGGAGACATATTTGCCAAGTTTGTTAGAAAGCCTTAGCAGTACTGTTCCTTGGTGCCCCTAAAAATAAGAATTGAAATAAAATAGGGTTATTTAGCATAAATATATTACATGATTCCATGTTACCTGATTTTGGAGGTTCTCGTCTCTACCTAACTTGAGTTAGGCAAATTAAAGAGCAGAATTGGAAGTTTTAAAGAGTAATTTCCCTTTCTCGAAAGTAACAACAAGAATTTGGTATCTAAGTAAGTTAAGCCCCCAGAGACCAGTAATCTTTTATCAGTAGTCAAAAGAAATTCACACCCAGAGTTTCAACCAACTTCTAGGACAGCTGTATTAAGCAGATAAAATGCAAATACAAAAAAAGCTAACCTTGAGGTGGCCTAAGTACCGATGTATTATATGTACCAGTGGTATCTGTTGAAGCTTTACTATGTGTCAGGCACTGTTCTGAAAGCACCTGAGATTAAATCCTCACAATTGTGGAATATGTACCATCATCTCAGATGTTTCAGATGAGGAAATGGATATACAGAGATAATTGATTTGCCCATGGTCATTTACGTGGCAAAACTAGGGCTAAACCCAGACATTCTGACTTCTATGAGGAATCCACAGAACTAATTCTGGATGGCACTCATAGTTTATAATCATAGTTATACATTTGTACAGTAATTGTCTACTTAAATGAAGAAGATTCTGTGTTCTCTAGATTATGCGGGATCTGAAACGCTATTTTTCACTACAAAACTAAGAGTGCAGTGTCTTACTTTTTCTCTTGGCATGTTAATCCAAATTAGGGTGAGGAGGGAGGAGAGGGAAAAGGAAACATTTTTGTATCATGTGTAAAATGTAATTCCAGGGCATGCCCGGGTTTTGGGTGTGATGATTAACAGTAAATCTATTAATATTTACAGCCCTCCCCTCCTTATCTATGGTTTCCCATCCATGTAAAGGACTTTGCAGCATCTGTGGAGTTTTGGTGTCTGCAAGGGGTCCTGGCACCTACCCCCAGTGGATACCAAGGGGACGAACGACTGTACTTATTTTTTGAAACCTGAACTGGACTCCAGTGTCAAGTCCTGCAGTAGTGCTACCTGCAGACCAGTGTCCAAAATCTAGCCTGGAAACTAAACAAATTACAAAGTTTGGGTGGCTTTCTTTAAAGGGGGAGCAGTTGATAGTTTGTCTGCTTTTGTGCGTATGTCATTAATGTTTTTTTTAAAAAGGGAGAATGAAAATACTTTCATCTGTACATAGGATATCTAAGATGGAAAAGTATCTCTGATCGCTGGGGGGAGAGAGTATCACTGGAAACGTGGAGTGGGTGACTTCACAGTGTATATACCTTTTTGTGTAGTATGAATTCTTTGCCATATGCATGTAATAACTATTCAAAAAAAAGTAATCCCTTTTCTCGTACCTAAGTTAATTGACTCTATATTCTTACTTTATAGCAGCAAAATAAAAGTTCTTTGACATTAAAAAAAAAAAACTTTATTATGGAAACTTCGTAGTATATTTCAAAATAGAATATCCCCAGCTTCAACAGTAACAACACTTTGTCAACTGAGAGCATTAAAAATGTGGCCAGAATTCAGATATTAATGTGTATTCCCTGTAAATAGTTGCAGGTTTGGCGATGCTTATATATTCTCTGAATTTATTAGTAATTTGTTCCACAGTCTGTAATTCAGTTTCTGTGGTAGGTAGCCCACACACCATCAGACCTTTATAATTGACTAGAATATTTTATGGCTAGTGTGTGCTTTTTTGAAAATGAAAAATATTTAAAAACATTTTGGTGTTTTTTGGCTTTTGATTTTTTTTTTTTTTTTGTCTGCGCTGCATGGCTTGCGGGATCCTAGTTCTCTGACCAGGGCTCCCAGCAGTGGAAGAACGGAGTCCTAACCACTGGACTGCCAGGAAATTCCCTATGTTGTATTTTAAAGTTTTAATCTATACGAATATTACTAGACACAGTTATCTACAAGGATGAGTCAAAAATTATCCACACTTTGCTGTAGAATTTATTTCAGTTAACTTTTGGAAAAGGCAGATACATCATTTTCAACATAATCTCCTTGCTTTTCAATCCACTTTGTCCATCTGTCAACAAGCTTTCATATTCCCTCATTAAAAAATGTTTTAGGCTGAGCTGTGAGCCATGAATGCACTGCTGTCTTCACTTCTTCATCGGAAGTGAATCTTTGTCCCCATAGGCCTGCTTTCAGGGGACCAAGCAGGTGAATGTCCGATGGAGCAAGAGCAAGACTATAGGGAGGATGCTTTAACACCTCAAAATGAAGTTT
Organism: Hippopotamus amphibius kiboko; assembly: GCF_030028045.1. NCBI lineage: Eukaryota > Metazoa > Chordata > Mammalia > Artiodactyla > Hippopotamidae > Hippopotamus > Hippopotamus amphibius. Next base: position 24,804,836 of record NC_080202.1, on the reverse strand, counting down.
TTGCAGAGTGTCAGCAGTATGGGCAGAAGTGTGAGGACATGTGTGGTCCTGGAAGATCACAATGCCTTTGGATAGCAGTCCTCTGTGTTTAATCTGAAGTTTAGGCTTCAGCTCTTCAATAAGCATATCTATCCATTCATACACACTTCTCTGCGACAAAACACTTTCTCCATACTGCACACAAAGTATTCGGTAAATAACGGCACCATATAACGGCACCACGTACACCCTCAGACCACAAAAAACGAATCACTGCACGCTGCTCTTTCGTGCGGATCACAAGCAGGGCATCCATTTTTGCTCGCCACAGTTACAAATGAACTGATGTAACACGTTCACATCTGCACAGCAGTGACTGGGGAGACAGTAGCCTTGAATGGAAAGCACTTATAAGACAGTGGGGCCAACAGAAGTTTTAATATAACTGGTGTGCGGGTAATTTTTGACTCACTCTCGTAATATAACACTTTTATGTGCACCTAAGCCAGAATTGTGATTAAAGATGGTGACCTGTCTGTCCTATGACTGTTTGGGGATGTTTCCCTTATGAATATATCCTAGGAAAATATGGGAAGAATTGCTCAGTGTTTTGGGTATTCTGACTGAAAAGTATCACCAGTAAGGAAAAATCTTACTGACCTTAGTTGAAGAGGAGGAAACAAATTTAACTTTCTATAGGAATAGGTCACTTGAAGTTCTGTCACTTATTCTAACAACTGGGAGAGGCTTTTTAGGAAGGAGACGTTTCCTGTTAAGTTGTGTAAATGGGCATTACTTAAGTATGTGCCTTAAAATGTTTAAATGTGTAGGTTGGTGAGAATATGCCACCGACCTTTTGTTTAATTTTGTTTTTAAAATAAAGGATGTAGGTCTGTTTCACATGGAGTACATTCTTGACAGAGAAGACTGAAACTATATGTGCATAGCTTTCTTGGTAGATTGTGTTTAATGAGAATAGAATATAAGGATTATGTACATTGTGAGGAGTATAGGAACCCCACCTACTTTGAACCAAATCTTTGCCTTTTCTGCAAATAAAACAGGTCTGAGGCTGAATGTTAGTGCTAAATTTTGACAACATGCCTTTCTTGCTGCATTTATCTGGAGATTTAGCTGGGAATAAGAAACACATATTTCTTGACTTACTTTTTTACCTCCTCTTTACTGTCTTTTCTAATAGTGTTTGCTTCTCTTACAGTTGTCTTGTGCATGCCTCTTATGTGGAGGGGTAAAAAGGAATCTATTAGAGTCATTTATGGGTTCAATTAGTAGTGTTTGTGGTTTGCATCCTTATTTTACTTTTAATTTTACTATTTGACTAGCACTATTTATTTTTACTTTCTCAGATTGTAAGATTTAAGCTGTGACAGTTGAGACTCAAAATTGCCTTAGGTGAATGCTTGGTAGTGACTTAGAAGCATAGAATTCTTATTTTACAGAGTTGTTCAGAAGATAACTTGTTCTTACGTATATAGTTCTGGGAGCTCTAGGATCTACTGGATTTTTTCTTAATTATTGGAATGGTAACTATCAATTAAATTTACGAGTCCGAGGACTGGTCTACTCAGAAAAATAGATGTATCCACCTCCTGTGAAATTAGACGGACAACTTGGTTTGTACAAGGCTTCCCTTAAGCTCCCACACAGTCCCTTCGTATATTTTTGAGGACCACTTATATTTATCTTCCTCCATTAGTTCTGAAACTAAAAGTCAATAAAAATTCAAGTTAGGAAGAAATAAAAATTGAGAATTCATAAAGTTTTGTTGTAACCAAACTCATTTATAAGTTATATATCTCACAGCTTGTGTACTTGCCTTGCATTGCAGCGTATACTTAAGCTTATACAGCTAGTTAATCTTCTACTTTATTACCATGTTTGTGTTAATAGTTAGACAATTGCTTGTTTCCTTGCCCTGATATTCAGTGACTAAGTTACCATAATTATGCTTTATAATTGGTTGTACCTGCAGTCATTGAGGTAGAAGAGGGAAGTGAAAGTAAAATGTAGCCTCTTAATCTTATGTTGTATCTTTTTGAGATCCTGGCCGGTCATAGTTAAGCACTATTGGCAGAAGAGTTTGACAAAAGAATTTAAGGAAAATACAGTTAATTTGGTTCAGCCAGCCCATAAGAGAGTCGTGACAGTGATGGTCTCTGGGAAGGGAAATTGGCTATCTGGGGAACAAAGGCAGGAGGAAGACTTGATTTTTTTTTTTTCCTGTGCTTTTTCATTTTTGTTCGTATTTTATTCCATGTGAATTTGTTATGTGTTGGAGGAAAGGGAAAAAAAACAAAACACCCTAGGCTGATCAGAGCTGAGAAAGCCTTCAGGTAGCCTTTGAGTGTTACTTAATCTTTTATATTACATTTAGTCACCCAGAGAAATGACCCACTCTGGTAGGAATCTCCAGAACAAGTGCCTTTTGTTCTTACACACTTAACTAGTTTTCAAAGACCTACCATCTTTAGATCCTATATATTGGCTTAGCAAATACTTTAATAGCTTCTGAGTACACAAAGCAAATCTGATTCCACTATTTTCCTTGTTAAAATCCGTAAGTAGCTTCCTTTACCTATAGGACAGATTCAGGATTCTTAATGGGGTGCATCTAGCTTATCAGTCTAGCCCTTGCTTGTGTTTATAATTTTAATTCTGTACTCTGAAAGTCTTTCATAGTCTATACTCAGTGTTACAGAAGTACTTATAGTTGCCTTAGCAGACCACACTTTTATCTCTCTAGGCCTTAGCATTTGTTCTTCCTTCTGTTGAGCATTTTTTAGTTTTCTTCCCTTAAATACATTCATTCCCTTGCCTGTAGGCCTCCTGTGACTGGATCTCTCTTACATCTTTGTTTTGGCACTTTTTGCAAAGTACTGTAACTTTGTTTTTTGTCTGCGCTGGCTAATCCAAGTTCCTTTAGACCAAGAACCCTATGAAATTTTTAAACCTCTCGTTTTATGCTGTAATTTAATTTTCAGATTCCTGAAGTCCAATGCATATGAACAGGTAACCACTAAATGCTAAAGGGAATTAGGACAGATCCAGTAGTTCAAAGATCTTAAACCAAGAAATATTGATTACCTCAGGTCCCTTGACCCATAAAGGCTAGCTCTCAGATGTAGCTCTTTCCTTTATCTTTATATCTGTTTATTCTGCCTCTTAGTGGTAACCAGAGGGTTACGCACCTCAAGTTACAACTACAAGGTTATAACAAAACAATTGAATGCCATATTTGTTGGAAGAGAGAAGGTCCATTATATTAATTGCCTCACTTGAATCAATGTAATGGAGTTGTCACTGTTGAGCTTGAAGCAATAATGGTTAAGTGAGGATTTATAATGATAACAGTACATAAATATCAAGTCTTCTAGTTAACTTTGTAACATGATTTATTAATATTTTTTGTTTTTTTCCCCCTCAGCTCCAGAACCTGGGTATAAACCCAGCAAACATTGGCTTCAGTACCCTGACTATGGAGTCAGACAAATTCATCTGCATTAGAGAGAAAGTAGGAGAGCAGGCCCAGGTGGTAATTATTGATATGAATGACCCAAGTAATCCAATTCGAAGACCAATTTCAGCAGACAGCGCCATCATGAATCCAGCCAGCAAAGTAATTGCACTAAAAGGTATAAAAAGATTGTGGGGTTTTATCTTCTTAATACTCTTCCTATGTATAATTTATTCAACATAATAATTAGGATCTATTTGTTTTTAGTATATTGATTAGGTTTGGTTAAATAGATCTGCAGAGTTAAAGGTGTTACTGTATTTGATTTTTAACTAAACTTTCACGACTTTCACTTGGCATATTTGTGTGAAATGTCTTTATTCGTAGATCTACTTGGAAAATTTTATGTTTTAGATTAAATGAATTTAAATTTTATACCTACAGTATCAAAGTTGTACTGAAAACATAACTCCATATACAGAAGACATAAGAAATTAGTGATTCATATTCTGGAATAAAATATACTTTACTAATATTAGAAATTTGTTATGATAATAAACTTGCTTCTCCTGCTGTGCCTTTTTTATACTTCAGGCTTGTGTTTCATTTAGATCATCAAGTTTAAAAATGGCTTGAATTTATACTCTTTTTAAAAGTATGTGTGTAGATAGGTGGGTATTAAACTTTTGGAATCAGTGATGTTAGAGTTTATTTCGACTAACTTTTTAATTGTCACAATAGGAAGCTGTACATCTGGTCAGTCTAAACAGAGTTCAGAGAACCTCATACTCTGGGAGTCTGTGTTAATTTTTTTCCTTTGAACTTTAGACTGAGAGTGTAATTGACTGTTTAAAGCAGAGGTTTTTAAGAGGGCTAGGTAACAAACTGGCTGAATCTGAAAGAGATGTTTCAGTGCTTATTTTTTGCTTTGTTGTTTTTCTTCTTGGTAATAGGAGGAAGAGTTCAGACTCCTAGTGATTTCTTGATAAATTTGTGGGTGACTTGTTAGAGGTGTGAAGTAGTTAAATAGACTTTTTTTTTCCTCACATGATTTACACTTTGTATTTAGTAGTGACACTGGTTGGAGATTAAATTACTTGTGCAAGGGGTGGGGGGCAAGCATAGTCAAACAAGTAAGTCAGCATTACATATCCAAGATGGGAGTTGATCTCCTCTCAAGGAAAGATGGTCCAGCTTTTACTTGGGATACTCGTTTTGTGGCAGCGATCTATTATTTGCTTCTATTAAACAATACATATTTATACTTTAGGGTATTAAGCTCCCTTCAGCCTCCTTAAAGAATTTAAATTCAACTGCTTAGCAGCTCTCACACCTCTATTAAAAGGCCATCGTTTTAATTTTCTCGAAATTCTTTTCTATTTTTAATGTTATTGTTATTTTATCACATTTCTTAATGCTTTCTTATGTGTGCAGATGGTGAGTTATTTTAAATTAGATTGTGTTAGTTATTGTCCTGTTCTATAAAAAGAATTAATTGAAAAGATTTTCTGAGCATAGTACAATATTACCATTATAGATTTGTGCCTGTATGTGTACATTACAGAGTTAAGCTGTCATCCCTTGCCCTCTTCCCGAAACCACCCCATGTACATATACTCCAACCTCTTTCATGTAAAGAATAAAACATGTAATTGACTAGGGGTTGGGAAAAACAGCAGAGGAAAGTAAGTCATTCCCAAATACTGCTTCCTTCTGAATCCAGTTTCAAATCCCTTGGTTTCTTTTTATAAACAGGACTATAACTCTCACAATTGTTCAAGTCTGGTTGTGGTTTACCTATTGTGTGGGATGGGAATAACATTCTTCATTTTATGGAAGAAGTTTTTACCCATGTAGTAATTAAGAAGGGTCGTGATACAAAGCTGTATGTTTTGTGTCCTGTCCCATCCCTCTCTCCATCCCTACCCCCATACTATCATATAATTTTTGTTCTTCAGGAGCCAGAATCTCTGTGGCTCAGTGATGGAGTTTTCCTTAGTCTCTAAGGACTAATCTGAACTAGATAGCCTAGTGCCAGCTCTGGGCTTTTGACATCTGTTAATTTAAACCAAATCACTTTTCTGACTGTGATGAATTTCAAATTATAAGTACAAGCCTTTGCATCTGACTCTGTGAACTCTTAACATTCACGGCAGATTTCATCCTTCTTTTACTAAATGTTTGCTGTCTTAATTGGGTGAAGCTTAAATTGTATTATCTCTGGCATAATAACATCTGAAACTCCTCCTTTGTCTCCCTTTCCTTTCCTCCAGCACCTCTACCTTCCCTTTGTATCTTAAACCAATTAAATGTAGCATGCACTTCTCTTATGTGCTAGTGGTACAAGGTAGAGTTGAAGTAGATCCTCTTCCAAAAAGAAGTGTCCGCAAGATTTAGTTGAATGGGGGGGGTGGTGACTGCCTTTAAAAAAAAAACAAAAACATTTTCCCCATGTGCTTGAATCAGATTTGCTTTCTTCTGTGTACCTACCATTAACTTAGTTTATGGGTAAACATTCTTAATTAAGTATGAAGATTACAACTTGTTTTCCATCATTAAGTGAGCTGTTCTTTAGACTCATTTTTAGTTGGGATTTGGAAGTCATTATCTGTTTTAAATGTCTTTATTAGAGGTGATAGAGTTTTTGCTTCACATTTAGGTATAGATTGCTCAGTCTCAGCTTTCTCTTCAGTGGTTGCTGGTCTGTCGCTGGGACTTCTGTAGTTGGTTATTAGTCTCACTATAGAACCGATCTGTTTGGAAGTTAACAGATTTTGCTGCAGAGATAGTCTAGTCTAGCTAGATATTAATTTATCCTGAACTTTACTTTCTTAGTGATTCATAATTCTTAATTTTGTTTTTAGCTGGGAAAACTCTTCAGATATTTAACATTGAAATGAAAAGTAAAATGAAGGCCCATACCATGACTGATGATGTCACCTTCTGGAAATGGATCTCTTTGAATACGGTTGCTCTTGTTACGGATAATGCAGTTTATCATTGGAGCATGGAAGGAGAGTCTCAGCCAGTGAAAATGTTTGATCGCCATTCGAGCCTTGCAGGATGCCAGATTATCAATTATCGTACTGATGCAAAGCAAAAGTGGTTACTTTTGACTGGCATATCTGCACAGGTAACACTTTTCTAGTTTTTAATGAAGAAAAGGTCTAGAGAATTTATGTGCCCAGAATGCAATTTATTTTGAAATTAGGTGTTCTTTGCAAATCTGACTTATTTTGGAAGACTTTTTTTTTTTTTCCCTTTCTTTGTTTTTAAGAAATAAAGGTTGCTGACTTAATGCCTTGATACTACCTTACAGTTCAGAGTACTCTTACCAAGGTGTTTTTAGGTCTTATTTGCAGGTTGAGTGGATATTGAGTTCCTGTATGAATGATTTGGAATTTATTGTGGATATTTTCTGCAGAATGAGTACTGCTATATCTTTCTTTTTTTAAAGATAGTATAAAAAGATGGTTGTATATGAGGCACATTTTAAACATTCATGTTAAGCTTTAATAAGAGAAGGTTTGCAGCTAAATTTTAAATTAAGTACCAAATCTACATTGAGAGACTAACAAGGAATTGTAAATCCTTCTAAAGTTGATAAAGCATTGTGATTATTTCACGAGTTGTTGAATCTGGGAGTTACTGATTCATTGGGTCCCCAAACTTTATTCTGCTTGATCTTTTGTAGCAAAATCGTGTGGTAGGAGCTATGCAGTTATATTCTGTAGACAGGAAAGTGTCTCAGCCCATTGAAGGACATGCAGCTAGCTTCGCACAGTTTAAGATGGAAGGAAATGCAGAAGAGTCGACGTTATTTTGTTTTGCAGTACGGGGTCAAGCTGGAGGGAAGGTAAGTTTTGCCTTTGGAAATTATTTTAGTGAGAACTTGTCTTTTGTCTTTCTGTTACTAATTGATTTGTTATCTGATTTCAGCATGGTCTTCTCCCTTTCTTAATAATTTGTTTTTAACATTCAGATTTATGGTGACTTTGTTTAAATTCTGTTTCTAGTGATACTTGTCTAAAATGAATGTTCTTTAACAACTTATTTGTATCAGCTGTTTGTAGTAGGACTTTATTTTCATCGCCTTTACTAAAGGCCTTAATTTGATGTTTTCAACTTTACTGTGCATAAGAATCACTAGGGTGGCTAAAACGTACATTTGTGTACCCATCTAGAGTCTGATTGGAGCTCATAATGTGCATTTTAAGTGCTCTAGGTGACTAGATAGAATGTGGACCACAATTTTCAGTACCATTGCCTTAAATCAGAGCTTCTCAACCCTGACTATACATTGAAATCATCTGGACAAATTGAAGTACTTTGTAGGGTTCTTAGTTGCAGACAACAGAAACAGGGTGTGGTTGATTAGAGCATAAAAAAATTAATGAAAGGATAATTGATAGTTTATAATAGCTAGGAAGGTTTAGAACCAAGCTTGGAAAATTAGGAGGAGTAAGGGAGGGTGAGCAGCAGCCAAGAGCCCTGCCACAGAGCTCTGAGGACGTGCTGCTGCTACGATTGCACTGCTGGGTGCCACAGGTGCCCCTGGGAACTCAATTTGACTGTTGTTCTCACTGCCACAGCACAATCTCTGAAGTCTTAATATTTTTCCATGCTAAGTAGTTTTTTTAAAAATCAAAATAGAGATTGCTTAAAATACGGTAATTGATAGCCTCTAAGCGGGTAGGGAACATATGCACGGAGGTAGAATTCTGCCTGAAATTTCAGAGTAACAATCCCTGAACTGAGGAATATTCCTACCTCTCAGTATGACAAGGATAGAAAACCCAATTTAGATATTTAGGTCTGAGTTGATGGAATTTAAACAAAAAGACATAGGTATTAGAAGTTAGATACATTAAGACATAAGGCTGTGACATTTTTTGAAAAGTCCTCCTGAGAAAAAACCTTGCATATCATTTTTGTTTTGTAGTATCTGAAAACTAGTTTATAGGTTCTTGAGCCTACTTGATATATTGTGCTATATCTTTTGTAGTCTGCCGTGGTTTTTTTAGGGAAGACATTTTTTCAGAATGGCTAGTCATCCTAATTAAGGATGAGACCCTATAACTTTCATATGGTTATATGTCTTGGAAACTGAATTATTGTTTGCTTTAGTCCATTCCTGACATGACTAGCAAAATATATAATACTCTTTCATTGACATCACTTGCTTTCTCTTGCCTTGCTCACTCAGACATTTTAAACCAGAACGTTCTCACCCAAATTTCTGAGGTGTATGATTAGAGCGACAACTCAGCTGAGGTGTATACTTATCTGTGTTTAGCGTAGGTGTGGGCGGAGAAGAGTTTAACAACACGAGTTAGATTTCTATTTGGAAAAACTAAATTATAATCAAAAACCATGAGAAAGCCCTTTTGTGGGTATTGTTTTACCATTCTTAAAGTAGATTGAGGTGTAATTGATTGAGCTATTCTACTGACTTTTTAAAGTTTTTATCTTGAAATAATACATATTATTCATAGGAAACTGCAAAGACAGTACAGAGAGATCCCTTGCCCTTTACCTAGTTTACCCCAAAGGTTACGTCTTGCATAGCTATGTAGTACAGTAGATAAACCAGAAGTTGACATTGGTACAGTTGTATAATCGTGTCATTTTATCATGAATAGATTCAAGATACATACTACTCCCTCACCACAAAGATTTCTCTCTTGCTACCCTGTTACAGTCACAACCACTTAACTCTCCCTCACAATCTTTAGCCCCTGAAAATCATTAATTTACTCTCTATTTCTAGAATTCTCTTCAAGAATGCTATATAAATAGAATCATGTAATATGTGATCTGAGAATGGCCTCTTTTTGTGTTTCCCACTGGGCATAGTGTCCGTGAAAGTTCATTTTGTTACTGAAGAGTGTTCCATGGTGTGGTTGTACCACATAGTTTACTGTTCACCTGTTGTAGGACATTTTGGTTGTTTTTAGTTTGGGGCTACAAATAAAGCTGCTATGGTCCTTTTCGCAGTTGATCATAGTTTTTATTTTCTTTTCAACAGTTACATATCATTGAAGTTGGCACACCACCTACAGGGAACCAACCCTTTCCAAAGAAGGCAGTGGATGTTTTCTTTCCTCCAGAAGCACAAAATGACTTTCCTGTTGCAATGCAGGTATTTTTTTTTTATTTTGCTGCATCGGGTCTTAGTTGTGGCATGCGGGATCTTTTGTTGCAGTATGTGGCCTTCTCTCTAGTTGTGGCATGTGGGCTCTCTAGTTGTGGCACTCAGGCTCTAGAGCACGCGGGCTTAGTTGCCCCGCAGCATGTAGGATTTTAGTTCCCCGACCAGAGATCTAACCCGTGTCCCCTGCATTGGAAAGCAGATTCTTAACCACTGGATCACCAGGGAAGTCCTGCAATATATATATTTTAAGCAAAGCAAATGAACTTAAAATCTCTCCTCTTAACACAATTAATTCAAAAATTACTACTGTCAATATAATTTAAGTGGCGCCTTTACTCAAAAATAGTTTGTTAGTTAAACTCTATAAAGTAATACTCTTACTTTCATGTAATATATAAATTGGCTTATCCCAAGTTGTTCAAACTTATTTTTTTCTCTTTTATCTTATACAATTTATTAATATTTTTGTGTTTTATTTAAGAGCTTGGGATGTCCCATATTTGAATTTGCTGTAAAAATGAGGAAACCGTAAATAATAGCTTTTAATTTTTCATGAAGCCTCTTGTCAGTGTTCTAGAATTTCACCATCTCTAAAATGGAATTGGACTAAATTTTCTGTTTATAGATTCATTATTTTACTGAAGTGTTGATTTTTTTTTTTATATACATATACAGATCAGTGAAAAGCATGATGTAGTATTCTTGATTACTAAGTATGGTTATATCCACCTCTATGATCTTGAGACCGGGACCTGCATCTACATGAATAGAATCAGTGGAGAAACAATCTTTGTTACTGCACCTCATGAAGCCACAGCTGGAATAATTGGAGTAAACAGAAAGGGACAAGTAAGGAAACCTTGAAAATTAAGTGATAAAATAGCACTTATTACTGTTAGCTTTTTTCAAAAAGTAAGTGGTAACTTTGGATATCAGAAAATAATATATACCTAAAAATGCAGAAGCATATGATATAGTCTCTGTTTAACACTATCTCAGAGAAAGAAACTATTTGACATACAGTATATCCACCTAGGATTGTGTTTGTGTCTTTCTGTTACCAAGAGAAGTGACTCTTCATGCAGAGAAACTAGTAGGTTCACATTTGACAGACTGTATCTTTTTTTTTTTTTTTTTTGGCTGCACCCTGAGGTTTGTGGGATTTTAGTTCCCTGACCAGGGATTGGACTTGGGCCCCAGGAGTGAAAGGGCCAAGTCCTAACCACTGGACCACCAGGGAATTCCCAGACTATACTTTTTATAGGGGTTTTCTTCCCATGATCTCTAAGACAAATTATCAACTACAAGGAAAAGAATTCTTCCTACATCTTTTTTCCCACCTCTTTAGTTATTACTAAATGTTTAAGCTTGGAAGGTGATATGTTACAGTGACTATGATATGTTCAGTGGGGTACTTGAAGTTATCCGATTAGGGAGTATATTAGCTGTTCTGAATTTGTCACATTTGACATACCTTCTCACACAACCTAACACAAGTGATCCTTTTTCTGTGTTTTAGTGTTTTAATGTGATTTAAAATATACCAGGAGGTATCTTTTTCCCTAAAAAAAAAAAAAAAAAAGTTAAATTTTCAAAAACAATACTGTTATTGACCTTGCCTTTTACTAGTTTTCCTCCAGATTAGTATTTTTCCTAGATATTAAGCAAAAGAAATAAATAGGTTTTTTCCTCCTTTATTCTATTAATTTCCAGAAAATGGTATGTATATAAAGAGAGAAATACTCTAGAGAGAGGGCGTCTTTCCCTACTTACCATCCTCTCCCTCAGTTCCACACCTGGTTGGGTGCTTCTGCTTTATGTCCTTGGATCTTAGGGAGCCCTCCTCGTGGCATTTACCACAGTGAATTACAGTTGTTTCAGTGACTCTTCTCCCTTAGGAAAGGGGCTTTTCTTTGTTTAATTGTATTTCTACACCAGTCACTGTCTGGCACGAAAGCTGCTTTAAAAATTCAGTAGCGTTCATTTATTCAGTTTCATGTGTCTCTCTTGGAAAAATCAAGAATGAATAGGTCTTCTGGTGAACTAAGTTAATGATAATTTTATAATCATGAATTTGTTAAGCCAGAGACTATTGTTTTAACTAAAGTATCTTGAATAATTTTATATATATATTTAATATTCATAACTTTGATTCTGGGAATCATTTTCCTCCCTTTCCCCCCACAAGTTTTCTGTGCCAGCTGCTTTGAATAAGAAGATGACAGTAACCTTTAGGCCTCAGGGCTTTACTCTTTTGATCAGCGCCCACTGTAGCTGGACCTGTGCCCTGAAGGAATGCGTGTGTGGTTTCTATTGGTTGAAAAATCAGAAGTGATCAAGATGACATCATTGCCAATATCTAGCTTAAATTCTGAACTTGGTAGAACTGAGTACTTTAGAAGATATAGGAACCTTCTTTGTCCCCTGTAGATCTTAAGTACTGGTTTCTAGAAATCTGCTAGTACAGTCTAAAAATAGGACGAAGATGAAACTATGGATTTGATGTTTGGTGAAGACTACAGAAAGTATAGTTAGAAGTAGGTTTGTTCATCTTCCTTGTTTTTCCTAGGAGGTAAGTATTAAAGATGGGAGTCAGGAACGCAAATGACTATAAAGAAAGTAATTCTTCCTTTTTTTAAAAAGGTACGTCTTAATATGGAGTAGAGTGACACATTGCAGATATAAGATGGCCTAAGCTTTTGGGGATTGGTGTCAGACCTGTAGAAATGAAACAATTTTGCAGGTTAAAATATCTTCATTTTCCTCAAAAGGAATAATAGAACAGGCAAATAGATATTACCTATCTGGTTATTGAGTTCTCATTTATTTAACAAATATTAAGCATTTACTGTATGTTAAACACTGCCTGGTGCTAATAATACAGTTAAACAAAGATAAGTCCCTTTCCTTATGTGGAATAGTGACTGAGAAACACTTAGATGAGAAATACTGGTATGAGAACTGCTGTTGGGGGTAGTATAAGTAGTTTATAAGTTGGGGTGTATAACCAGCTCTGGTGCTGGGGAGAGGAATGGATGAATAGTGAAGGGCTCCCATTCTCTTTGGCAGTTGACATAAATTCAGCTTTTAAGCAAGTAGATCAGTGTTCTGTGATGGTGACTTGCTAGGAGGACTGAGGGTAGGTAATTGTTTTTCAAAAAGAAGCAATTAGAAGTTGCTCTTTACTGGTGCCACATTTATCAAGCACCTACTGTATACCTTGCAGTATATAAGGTGCATGAGGATTCAGTGGGCCTCCCCTCATTGAGTATATAATCTGGACTCTGGGAATGTAAATGTAATTAAAATTACTGAAAAATCCTAGAGTTAAAAGGAATATACCTTCAACTTCTTCCAAGTGAGCCCATACCATGTTAAGAATGAATGGATGGTAGCAAAGCAATTAGAGTTTGGACAGTACGAAGAAGGGAGTTACTTATATTATAAGGTGGCCATATTTTAGGAACCCACGAATGGCTTAGCACCCCGTAGTCTTCTTTTCGGCCCTCTTTTTTTTTTTTTAAATGGCAGTAAGAAAGCAGCTGTCACAATTTTATTACCTTTGTGGCTCAGTAGTCATCAGCTCTAGATGGATTTGGTATCAGTGATACTCACGTGAACACATTGCAGCTATTCATTAGCTCTTCAATTGCAGGTTCTCTCAGTATGTGTGGAAGAAGAAAACATAATCCCTTACATCACCAATGTCCTACAAAATCCTGATTTGGCTCTGAGAATGGCTGTACGTAACAACTTAGCTGGTGCTGAAGAACTGTTTGCCCGGAAATTTAATGCTCTTTTTGCCCAGGGAAATTACTCAGAGGCAGCAAAGGTGGCTGCTAATGCACCAAAGGTAAACAGTTATGAACATGAAGTTGCCATGATTGGATTAATGCTAATATGCTCTATTTGTAATACTGTTAGAGTTGGAACCAGCTTTCCACAGAGCAACTAATCTTTATTAGGATATGCTTTCCAGTAGAATGAGTTGCTTGTCAGTGCCTCTAGATTTAATTAGTTTTCTGTGCTCTAGATTTGGTTAGCTTTTTAAAACTCAAGGTGTCAGAATGACGTGCAGATCTAACAAGTTCTGATTTACGTAGATGTAGTACTGTTTGGTTACTTAGTTGTTATACTGTTTGCTCTTACCTATGATAGCTACTGATTTTATTTCTAAAAGTTGAACATTAAACAGATCCTGCTCGGTTTATGGTAGGAGTTGTTTGAAGTTGAGCTGAATTTATCCTCATCATCTTTGTGTTACGTTGGACTGAATTAACACCTTACTCTCTGACCAGAGTAATGAAATTCCCACTTAACCTAATGTGAACCTGGAATAATAGTTAGTTCTTAACTATTACTCTCTTACATATTGGCATTATAATTAGGTTGGTGTGTTTCTGGTTCAAAATAATCTCATAAAATTGAACCAGAAGTTTGACAGATATTGACTGAATCTTTACTATTCAGTATATTGAAGATTTGAAATTTGGTCTTAGTAGATGGAATCATGCCTTTTAAATTGACTTAAGAGACCCATGGAGTTATTAGTGTGATGTTGGATGATCTTTAAAAGGAGTCTTTAACATTTCTGTTTCTTAAAGGGAATCCTTCGTACCCCAGACACCATCCGTCGGTTCCAGAGTGTCCCAGCCCAGCCAGGTCAAACTTCTCCCCTACTTCAGTACTTTGGAATCCTTTTGGACCAGGGCCAGCTAAACAAATATGAATCCTTAGAACTGTGTAGGCCTGTACTTCAGCAAGGGCGGAAACAGCTTTTGGAGAAATGGTTAAAAGAAGATAAGGTATATTAACTTACATTAACATATTTTTGCTTTGATTAAATACCATGTTAGCAAGTTAAAAATATAGGCTGTGCCAAAACATCTCCATCCATTATTTATTGTTTGTAGGAATAGAACAAGAAAAGACATTTCATGAGATACATAAACTTATTTCCTTTTGAAAATGTATTTATTTTTGTGGCACATTGAGGGTAGCATATCTTTATTTTAAAGTGGAATCCCGGGTTGCTTGCTAGGTGGTTAAAACTACTAACCTGGAAGCAAGTTGCTATCCTTTTGCTTTAGGAAAAGGTTAGTGTGAGACACTTTGTGCATTTATATTTTTCAACATATGTAACCCTCTGTTGGACATAAGAATATGTTCCTGTCTCCCGCATCCCAGACTTGATATGCACAGTAGTTTCAACCATACAACATCATATCTTTCCTTTTAGAACTTCCCAGGTACCGAAATTGCGGTATTTGCTGCTAATAACCATGTTTGGGTGTGCAAGGGAGATGTTAAATAAAACATGTTGAATCAGAAATACGTTAATAAGACAGCAGGGCTGTGTGATTAGCAGTGGTACAGATTCCCAGAGTGATCTCACAGAATGTCAACTGGTGTTACATGAAAAAATATTTAACTGAATTTCTTGAAATTATTTAAATATGAACCTTTAAAAACTGTTGTTAACCAGCTTTCTTTTCTGTAGGATTTCTCTGTGCCTTTTATATTCACTCAGTACTTACTAATTTCTTTTTACATAGAGCATCTAATGGTATTATGTTTTCTAGAGCACATTATGGGAAAATGTGCTTTAGAAAACAAGGCAACTAACAAGTTTAAACAATCCATTAGTGGTATTATTCCTTTTTTTTTTTATTATTCCACAGAAAGCCTTTCTCCACGAAGTGGCAATATTGAATTGCCATGTCTTATTCTGTCAAGAACTGAGGTGGTACTGTTTAAAGCACTCCAAGTAGTGAATAACTTTTAATGTTAGAGCTTTTGGCTTTAGTGTATGTTGGTAATACTTTTACATTACTAATTCTGAGTCCTTGTTTTTTGACCCAGCTTCTGGCAATCTTATAGGATATTGGAGGATAGTACTTCAGAGTTGGGATCCCTGGACAGGAGTCTCCTGAAGAATAGTTACTAGCCACATAGCGAATGTTTGAGGTCCATCCTAATTGTTTAAGATAAGGGAGGATGGGAACAGCCAAGGTAACTGAGTTGACTAATAAGGCAATGTGAAGGCTTTCTGGGTATCATTATCTTTTTTGGTAAATGGTCATATAGGATTCATTTGTGGTAAAAAGGACACTGGTCAACTCTTCATTAGTTAGCATGTTCAGTTGAGAGGTATAGGCTCTGATAGAACTTATCATTATTGAATATCAGTGATAAGGGCTGTTCTCTGACATAATCATTAAATAGAAAATCAACTCTAGTATATATAGCAAAACTTTTAGAGAAGCTGCTTTCCAGATTGGGCAGCTGACTAAGGCAGATTGAGTAGTACAGAGCAAGGTGTCTGCATGCATACCACCTAACAATTCTAAAACTTTCGTCTGACCTTGTAAAATTAGTATCCTGTTTTACAACCTTAAATCCAAAAATCAAGAAGATAATGAAGCTTAGAGCCTTCAGACATACAGATTATATCCTAATTTTAATAATGGTCTTTATGGTAAGCCTCATCTGGCTCCTTGAATATCAGATTTTCATTTGGTAACTTTACATTAGGAGCCTCATTATTCTTGAAAAATTGAGACCATGTGGGGCTGATATCTGAATATTCTTAATAGTTAGAAGTACAAGATTCCGCTTTTTAAATATTTATATTCCTAACAAGATAGTTGGTAGTATCTCTATGTGTGAAGTCTTGATGGGTTTTTATCCTTGATTAAGTAGAATGTGTGGAGAATTCTCCTGAGATATTGCTGTGAATACAAAAATCAAGAGTCCATAACCCCTGCATATTTATAATACATTCTGGGACAAGTGAGTAACTAAGTGCCTCTCATGTTAGTTATTATTTATAGTGGAAGTAGTATCAACTGCTCATTTATAAAACAGCTCTTGGATTACTAAACTGTCTCTTTTTCCTTTGGACAGCTGGAATGCTCTGAAGAACTGGGAGACCTTGTGAAATCTGTGGACCCTACATTGGCACTTAGTGTGTACCTAAGGGCTAATGTCCCAAATAAAGTCATTCAGTGCTTTGCAGAAACAGGTCAAGTCCAGAAGATTGTTTTATATGCTAAAAAAGTGAGTTCAGTGGAACAAATTCTCAACATAAATTCATTAAAACATTAAGAGAGAAATTAGCGTATAGAAACTCTCAGTGATTTTAATAGTGAACTGTCTTAAATTTTTATAATTACTTGGAAAAGTATTAAAATGCTATTATGGCTCTCGCATATAGGATAACACTTCAAAAATGGAGACGGTTCCTCTTTGCATGGCTTACAGAATTTAAGCTGCTAGGGCATGTTTAACCTGTTAGAGCAAAGTTTTTGGTGGTCAATGACACTGAATAAGCCACTTATAAAAATTTATAGCTATTTGTTCGAATAGATTATCCCCAAGGTATCTATTTGTCTTATATAAACCAAGATCAAATTGAGCTTCTAAGTTAAAACTGAATTTGTACTTTTACTAGTAGTCCTGTAGTGGCAAGATTCTGTTGTAGAAAAAGCCTTTTAAATGATATAAAAATGGAACTTTGCAGCAGGGCTTAAGTTTTTTCTGTTTGTAGGTTGGATATACCCCAGACTGGATCTTCCTACTGAGAAATGTTATGCGAATCAGTCCAGATCAGGGGCAGCAGTTTGCTCAAATGTTAGTTCAGGATGAAGAACCTCTTGCTGATATCACACAGGTAAAGGAGTTAAAATGTATTTGTAGATGTTGATTTAAATAGAGAATGGGGGGATCTGAGGTTAAACAACTTTAGAGAAGAATGGGTTAACTTCTCTATTTGTAGAAATTAGAGTTGCGTTTATCTACATGGATAAACCTCAAGTATGTTACCAAAAAAAGCAAGTTGCCAAAGAATGGACAGTAAGATACCGTCTATATACAGTTCTAAAACATGCAAAACAAATACCATCTCATTTAGAGTGGTATATGTGTTAAAAATATGAAAAATACATGGGAATAATAAAACACAAAGGATAGTCACTGCCACTAGGTGAAGGGAGAGGGAAGAGATGCATGTATGAAATGGGAGTCACAGACTCTTTAATTTTTATGCTTTTGTATGTTTTAAGTAGTTCATTGGGGAATTCCCTGGCGGTCCAGTGGTTAGGAGTCTGTGCTTCCACTGTGCCAGTACAGGTTCCATCCCTGGTTGGGGAACTAAGGGATCCCCGTGTGGCCTGGCATGCATTCATGCATAAATCAATCAGCCAATCAGTCATCAGAATTTTAAATCTATCAGTTTATATTCTGCTGTTATATAGTATCTTGAAATATTTTGTGGTTGTTTTTACTAGAACTAAAAGTAACTCCAGAAGACAAAGACTTATTGTTAAATTATGAGGTTATGTTGTCCAAATAATATTCTTTAAATCTGGTATTTGATCTGGCAGTGTTTTATATGTGAAGAAAAAGATAATGTTTCATTTCCTCTTATTTACATATATTGTCAACAGTATCATAAAGCAGTTTTTAAGTATCTGAAAACAATTTCCTTTAAATCTTTTTTTGCAGATTGTCGATGTGTTTATGGAATACAATCTCATTCAGCAGTGTACTGCATTCTTGCTTGATGCCCTGAAAAATAATCGCCCATCTGAAGGTCCTTTACAGACGAGGTTGCTTGAGATGAACCTTATGCATGCACCTCAGGTACATGCTTTCATGTGTTTTAGGCATGTTTCCAACACTGTTTTTGTAGTTACTCAGAGCTCCTTAGGTTATTTGAAGCTACTGAGGTGCCTATTCCTCATTTTAGAAAATTTAGCTAACATTCTTTTGTACTTTCTCTCCTTTATCAATTCACTGTTGAATCTTAATATGTAATCTGGATATGGAGTTACTGGTATAAGTGGAACGGTAAAATAAACTCATCCTTTTTATGGTTTTATAGGTCGCAGATGCTATTCTAGGGAATCAGATGTTCACGCATTATGACCGGGCTCATATCGCTCAACTGTGTGAAAAGGCTGGCCTGCTGCAGCGTGCATTAGAACATTTCACTGACTTATATGATATAAAGCGTGCGGTTGTTCACACCCATCTGCTTAACCCTGAGGTATTTCAGGCTCTTACCTATAACTATTAGTTATGATTAATTGGTATACCAAAAATGTGTGTTACTGAATGATAGTAATTTCATACCACCCTTAGGTTTAACATTGATTCATTTATTTATTTACTTATTTATTTTGTCCTCTAGTGGTTAGTGAATTACTTTGGGTCCTTATCAGTAGAAGACTCCCTGGAATGCCTCAGGGCCATGCTCTCTGCCAATATTCGTCAGAATCTACAGATCTGTGTGCAGGTGGCTTCTAAGTACCATGAACAACTCTCCACTCAGTCTCTGATTGAACTTTTTGAATCTTTCAAGAGTTTTGAAGGTAATTAGGAGTTTGTGTTGTTTTAAATTATTTAAGGTAGCCAAGAGGGGTATTGTTATGGTCGTATAGACTGTTGGAAATTCTTTCTGCAAGTTTACTTTGTTGTGATATTTTAAGGCTTATTATTCAGTATATGTTGTCAGGCATCTTCTGTGTCAGGTTCTAGGGACATGCAATGAACAAGACTATCTGCATAGATATTTTGTAGGTGAATTAAAAGCAGAATTTTAAGATACAAATATATGTAGTAGCTTTGTCATAATGGTATAAAATGAAAATACTAATGATCAGGTGAAAAATGATCATGTTTATATTGTCTGATTCTTATAATGGCAAATGATTCTAGCCAAGGAAATTTTGTGACTTGTCCCTGTAGCAGGTTTTCTCAACCTCAGCACTACAGACGTTTTGGGCTGGATAATTTGTTGAGTTGCGAGATACGTTGTATGCCCACAGCATATTTAGCAGCATTGCTGGCTTCAGTTCATTAGATGCCAGGAGCATCAGCTCCACCAGTTGTGACCACTAAAAATGTCTCCAGATATTGCTAAATGTCTCCTGGGAAGAAAACCTTCTCTCCCCCACTTGAGAACCACTGTTGTGCTGAGTACTCATGTAATCACTGTTGGTGGCTTTTAGGTTCATTAGCAAAAATCTGGTCTCTACTTACCTTTTCCTCCCTCTTTTTGTAGTACTGCTCTAGACAGAAGGAATAAGAGATTTCTACTAGTTTTCTTTTTTTTTCTCAGTTTCTATATATTAACTATGCACTACATTTATACTGTTCATTCAGTACAGTAGCCACCAGCCACATGTAGCTATGTGAATTTAAAGTAAAGTTGAATACAATTAAAAATTTAGTTCTTCAGTCACACTAGCTACATTTCAGGCACTCAATAGCCACTTGTGGTTAGTGGCTACTGTATTAGGATAGATATAGAATATTTGCATCATTGCAGAAAATTCTGTTGAACAGCACTGCTTTAAATTCTTTTTTTTTTAATATTTATTTACTTGGCTGCATCAGGTCTTTGTTGTGGTGCGCAGGCTCCTCTCTTGTTGTGGCACTCAGGCTCCACAGCACATGGGCTCAGTAGTTAAGGCACATCGGCTGTCTTGCGGCATGCAGGCTCTAGAGCGCATGGGCTTAGTTGCCTCGTGGCATGTGGGATCTTAGTTCCCCAACCAGGGATCGAACCCACATCCGCTGCATTGAAAGGCAGATTCTTAACCACTGGACCACGGGGTCTTTTGTGTGGGTTTTTTGTGTGGGGTTTTTTTTTTTTTGTAAGCTACTCTTCTGTGTTTCCTATTAACTGCATATAGAAACACACCAGCTATAGTGGACTTCATTTAAAATTTCTCATGTGGAATATGGCATGATAATTAGCTTTGATATTAAGTAGCTGTCTCCTAACTATTTCTTCACTATTAGAAAACATCAAATTTCCTGTTCTGTAGGGATTAAAGTACAAATCCATTTATTGAACTGATTAGTGGGTTATTTAATATTCTTATTGAGCTTTTTGAGCAACCAGTTTTTATTTGGGAGTATTCAGCATAACTGTGTTTTGTTTTCTTGTTTTTTAAATTGAGGTATAATTGACATGTTTTTTAATTGCTTAAGTATTTTTCAGGTCTGGCGTTCTCAAAGGTACACCTGTGCTTAATTTCAATTATTTGTTTCTTTAAGGTCTTTTTTATTTTCTGGGATCCATTGTTAACTTTAGTCAGGACCCAGATGTGCACTTTAAATATATTCAGGCAGCTTGCAAGACTGGGCAGATCAAAGAAGTAGAAAGAATCTGCAGAGAAAGCAACTGCTACGATCCTGAGCGAGTCAAGAATTTTCTCAAGGTAAGTGGTTTTGAGTAATGCATTTTCTGGTTGGGTTGAAGATCAGCAGTTCTGCAAGGGTTTGCTCATAGTTTTAAAATATTTTTTTCCCCTAAAAGTGAAATTCTTAGCATTCTGAAATTGTGTGCTGAATTATTTCTTCCAAATTTAATACTCTGTGGTTTCCTTTGAAATAAGGAAGGAAATTGGTAAGTAATGCTTAAGACCGATCATCTGTTTAAATGAAGAGAAAAATATCACTGTCTCTAAGGAATTTCCTTTCTTCCACTTTACTTTTGGAAGAAAATTTTTGAAAAGTGATTTTAGATATTCAGCGTTATTTTAGAGTATCATTTAGGCTCTTTTGAATATTAAGATCCACTTGCCCTCAATGTTATTTTAAGGGGCCTGTGTATTATATGCAAAGGATTCCATTGTGTAAAGGACATAGGTTTATCTCTGTCATCAGTTAGCCTTACTCTAGAAACTAAATCATGTGTAATTCATAAATAGAAAGTACAATCAAACAAAAAAATCTCAGCTTTGTAACACACGTATTTGGTTAGAGAGGTAGGAACTGCCTGTGTTGGAGTGAAGAGTAATGGTTTAAAGATTCTTAACTCTTTAAAGCATATCTAAGGGCAGTTAATTTTGTTTAATATTTAACTTAACTTTAGCTTTATTCTCATACCTACTAATTACTTTGTGAGGAAGATAAGACTTTAAAATTGGCAGTCGTTTATAAAAATTAGGAAAATTGCAAAACATTCAGATCCCCCAAAATTTATATTTATATACTTTTTATATTTATATTAAAAATATATTAAATTATTCCAGAGATTGTATGTAAAGTTCTCAAGTATTTTTTTCTTCTGGGAGAATTTTAGATTGAAACTAAAATCAAAGTGTTAGTTGTGCAATTTAGTAGGAAAAAAGACTTTTTATACTCCTACACTGATCATTTTTAGATAATCTATAGTTGTTTTAGCTGATTATTGTTTTGAAGAACTTTATACCTAGATTAAATAGCTAAACCCTGAGGTGTTTTAGTGTAGTGATGTAAAGTGCTGAAGTTACCCTGTATTTTAGATTAAAAGGTAAACATTCCCCAGAAGTATAGCTTTATAATGTCTTGGCAGTCATGAATATTCTGAGGAGCCTGGTGATATGTTTGAACCCAAGACTTCCTGGTGTCAGAACAAAACATCCAAATGAGAAAGATTTGATACTCTATGCTTGACTAGTGTACCCATGACACCAGTCCAGTTCCTCCTTTGAGTATCAGTACTGTTTCCTTCTTTTAAAAATACTGTCAGATCTTACACTCATTTCTTTTTGTTTTCATTAAGCTCTCAGCTTTTATGCTTCATCTGTAATTTCTTTAGCTTTGGGTTGTAATATTTGAGTTATCATATATGCGTAAAGCAGGACTAAACTATTTTCACCTAATTGTGACGATCTTGAGCTTCAAAAACAAAACAAAACCCTCTGGAAACTAGGATGTGGCAGTCTTAAATTGCTTAGCCCATGAGATCTAATTAGATGAGGAAATCCCCTCCACACTTGTGAATTGAGTACAAGTCTAATAGAGGAGAGTGGTTGTGAATTATGGACTTTTGAATCAATCAGACCTGGTTCAAATTCTTTTTCTTTCTATAGTTAGCTATTGTTTATTCCTTCAGTAAATATCTAGCTGTTCCCTCAGGCAAATTAACTAAGGTACCTCAACCTTGATTTCTTCAACCACAAGCTGTGTTTATCAAGTACCATGTATGCCATAGGTGTTCGGGTGATAACCGTGGTTAGTAAGCTGTGTTGGTAGCCTTAGAAATGAGGTATTGCCAGCGTTTCTAGCAGGCAAGCTGTGTTTCTTTTTGGTTTTAAGTTATTCCTGGCTCCTTGAAGGACTTTTAATTCCAGGCTGAGTTGAGGGAAAAAATTTAGTCTCTTATCATTAAATAATCTGAGATGGGAGCTCAGTGCTAAGATACTACTATTGGATATTGGTAGCCAATACCTTTCACCCCGGTAATGAGAATAAACATACTAGACCATTTACTCACTTTCCTTATTGATCTGTAGTTTGTAGCTGCATGCTACGTTTCATCATCACTGCTATTAAACTTCATTTTGGAGGTACTAGCTGTATTATAATTGACTGGTGTTGTATGTAAACTGTGATAATAAAAATACTTCTCTGAATCTAATCTTGAACATTAGACAAGTGCCAATTACATGCTAGCCACCAGGAATACAGAAATCTATAGAATATGAATTCTTCAAGGTAGCTTGTAAGCAGGATGAAATGGTATCATTAACATTATTTGGCTCATGCCCTAACCTTGTGGAACTGTAGCCTTGAATAGAAAACGTAATGGTTTTTGGTTCTTTAGAATGGTTCTTTAGACCCATGCCTCTTGCTGCCTTTGATCTTATTTTCCAGGTTTTGTTTCAACCTCACTGGCCTGCTTGCTATTCCTGGAACTTCCCAAACCCTTTCCTGCCCCAGGGCCTTTGCTCGTGCCCTTTCCCACTTTCCTCTCAGACCTTCATGACCTGCTCCTTTACCTTTTTTTAGATTTCTAATCAAATGTCACGAGAAATGAATGATCTCAGATTATCTTATTTAAAATAAAACCTATTCCTATTCCATCCTCACTTTCCCCTTATCTTGTTCTCTTTTTCTTTATAACACTTAACATTGTCTCGTCCCACTAGAACATAAGTCCCTTTGGGGAATGCTTATTTTGTTCCCTGCTGTATCTCCAAACTTTATGTTTAAGAAAACCTGAATATGTTTATATAATTGCAATTTTGATCCTAAAGTCAAATCATAATACCTAAAGTGTAACCTTTAAGTAAAAATTTAAAATATTAATGGCATAATGTTCATATATGAAACCATATGCAAATTTAGGTAATCAGGAAAGTATCCCGGTTTTTGTCTACTTTTTTCAAATTTAAATTTTCTTTGTGAATACGAATAGTTGTCTTTTGCAGCAGAATTTTTTTTTTTAATAATATTTATTTGTTTATTTTGGCTATGCCGGGTCGTAGTTGTGGCACACGGACTCTTAGTTGCGGCATGCATGTGGATCTAGTTCCCTGACCAGGGATCAAACCCAGGCCCCCTGCATTGGGAGCACAGAGTCTTACCCACTCGACCACCAGAGAAGTCCCTGCAGGAGCAATCTTAAACACCCATGCATGAGACTAGAATACCTAAGTAATCTTAGATTACTTGCCAAGTATGTTTTTTCCCTCAGTGGTAAAATGCAGTAGGTACTATTTTATATGTATATTAAACAAGGTAAAGAAGATTAGTGTGTTGATGTTCTTTTAGTAGGAAAAACATGGCCTACTAAAATCTTTTGCATAGGTATATCAAACATTCTCTTTAGAAATGATCATAGCAGCTGTTAGTACAGAGTTTCCATGGTGCTAAATAATACTTGCTTTAGACTTTCCTTGATGTGAAAAATCTGCAGCTGGACTTCCACTTCAGATTTACAGCCATTTTGATTTTTTTTTTAATTCAGGATTTCTTATGACTCCCGGATTTAGTTTAGCGTTCTCTGAACACTTCATAGACTAATCTTCAAATTATTTGTAATTGGGTGACTTATAAGTGCTAGACTTAGGAATTATTTTATTCTAACCTTGCAAATAACATTTTTTGTGGCTGTCGTTGAGGAAAGTCCTGTCATGCTTAGTTCTTCTTTAGTAGACTATGCATAGAGGAATCATTTACTGAGAAATGTTTCACTGTATATAAATGAATTCCTGATGGAAACTGTTGTTTTTTGTGCTGTACCTAATGTCTATGGAATGTAACAGGACATGTATCAGGTAAATGCCCAGTACAGCAGGTGTTACCTACCTGTCTATAACATCTTTGTCAATCTATAAGTAGGATTATAGCTTGGTATTTGTAATGGTAAAAGCAGTTGGCAATTTAAAGATGCTTTAAATGCTTTTTATGTTTTAAACGTTTTTATAGCAACATGTGGTGTATTTAAATTCATGGCTGTCACCATCATGCTGCTCCTTGTAGGCTTTATTATAATAGTGTTAGAAGCTGGCCATATAGATTGGAATGGGGAGGGATAAAAAATAAGTCACTAGTTTGAAGCAAATGTGAGCCATATATACCTAATTATGACAGTGTGACTGTAGCTCTTAAATCAACTACAAATTCAGTTGTTATTATTAATGAAAGTCCCAGAGTGATGATTTTATATCCTGAGTGCCACTGGTGACTCACAAATCTTGTTACTTTTTAAATAAAAATATGGGAAAGACATGGCATTTTGCTATGACTCTAGGTATTCATAAAAATTTACAGAAACTGGATTGGGCACGCTCCAGCTATTGGGACGTTTCTTTCTTTAAAAGAAGAGCCAACTTTATGTGAGCCTCTCCCACAAGTATAGAACAGATTCTCATATTTTACATTGATGACTTCACAGAAGAAGAATATTAAGATTTTTTTTTTTTTCCAGGAAGCGAAGCTAACAGATCAGTTACCACTTATCATTGTGTGTGATCGATTTGACTTTGTCCATGATTTGGTGCTCTATTTATATAGAAATAATCTTCAAAAGTATATAGAGATATATGTACAGAAGGTAAGTAATACTTAGATAACTTAAAAATATAATCTTGGAGATTTTAATTCTCACACTGGAAATCTTCATCCTTTCGAAACTCTGTGTCCAGTAAAAGTGGTCTGCTACAATGGCTTTCAACTTTTTTTTTCCCCAGCAGAAGCCTTTCTTTGATTAAAATTTTACATGCATTCCAAGTATGTAAAACAAAACAGACCTGCTATAGTTGAAAAAGTTGAATGGCCCACACCCTTATTTGATAGCCCCTGAGGTATTGGTGTAGAGGCCATCGGCTCCAAAGCATAGTATTAAAACCATCTTAAATATAGATATTAGAAACTTTACCTTCTAACTCCAGAAATAGAAAGGCAGTTTTGCTGTGATGGAGGCCTTTTTACTAGATAATGTTTTCACAGTCATTCTGTGACTTAAGCTTCTTTGGACTTATCTTTTGGAGCGATGCTGAAGTAATTAATTAACCAAGGCTGACTTTCTGCTAAATTTTTTTGTCTATTTGCAAATTTAGACTCAGTTTATTACTGAATTTTAAAACAGCTTGAAGAGGGAAATGAATTTTATTTTTTAAAACTCCTTTTGGTTTTGCTTATTAGTAACATAATGACCTTTTTTTTTGTTTGTTTAAATCATAGGTGAATCCAAGTCGACTTCCTGTGGTAATTGGAGGATTACTTGATGTTGATTGCTCTGAAGATGTCATTAAAAACTTGATTCTTGTTGTAAGAGGTCAATTCTCTACTGATGAGCTTGTTGCTGAGGTTGAGAAAAGAAACAGGTGTAGTACTGTTTCAATCTTCATAACTAGGATAGATTATTATTCCCTTCTAGCATGGTAATGAATAGAAGTATAACCTGTTAGTTGCCTAAAAGCTACTCCAACTCATGGACCTTAATTCCCTGGAGATACCTAATGTAGATGTGATAAGCTAGCTGTAGCTTACTGTAGTACTGAAAAAAATCTGTTTTCTGAAATATTGCAGATGTCATATAGAATATCTGTTAATCTAGTTGATCACCTTCTTTGCATGTTTATCTTTGCACAAAGTCAAACCACATAGCTATATGTTTTTAATGTAAACTAGGTAAAAAGCCTCCTTTTAGTTAGGTATAATACCACCATATTTAATAACTAATTTTCTTCTCTGATAAATTTTTCTCAAGTATGACAAGAGAAAAGAGTTCCCTGTGTAACTCTAGGTTAAACTTATTTTTAAGTTGAACCTTGATATGATAATATGAGTTATGAATTTCCAATAAAGAACACAGTGTGAGTGCTTCTAATACCATGAAGCCTTTTTTTAGCTGGGACATTTTGTGTTCAGAAAGTGCTGACATAGAAATAAGGTTAGTAGGTTGGTGTAAAAGTAGGAAGTTACTCTAGCTATGAAAAGATTATTAAGAATGGGGTTTAATTTTAACCTGAGTTGGTTCTGCTAATGGTATTCCTAGAATTTATACCTGAGTGTTTCAAACATTCACAGTATGTTTGGGAAATTCTGCACATAAGGACAATGGAGATATGTAGAATATAATACTGATTTTTTTACAGCTTGAGACTAGTTTAAAGTGATTATAGGTTGTAACAATTTAACATGTTATTTAAACCATGGTAAAAGAGTGTTGGTCATCTGGACCACTGAAATATAAGCTATAACTTAGCAAAACCATGGCTCTTGGTGGAGTGATTTTATGACTGTTAGTATTATTAAAGCTAGAGCTTCTAAAGCTACCAGATTTTGTTCCCAGTATGTATTTAGGGTACTGCTTCTTTTGGCTGTAGGTAATGTATGTTAATTGCGTTAAAATTGAAAGGAACCTCAGATAATCTGGCCTATTTTCTCATACCACATCTCTCTTCTACTCCTAAACAAAATTTATCTAAAGTCCAGCTATTTTGCCCAGTATACAAAAGAACAATCTATGAATCCATAATGTCTTTCTAAATCCTGTCTACATAATGTAGCAGATAGATCTGGGAGATTATGAAAGACAGTCTTATATACCTTCTGTGTAATCTTGGGCAAATCATTTAACCATCTCCAAGTCTTAATTTCCTAATTTGTAATAGGAGTGTTGAGAATTCAAAATAGTGCATGGGAAAGTACATTATAGACCATAAGGTACTTGCATATAGTGTGTCGAGAATGTGCTTTTCATAATATGGTATGTGTATATGTGGGGTTTTTTGTGTGTTTCTTTTCCTTTTTTTTCTTTCTACTAGATTGAAACTGCTTCTGCCTTGGCTGGAGGCTAGAATTCATGAGGGCTGTGAAGAGCCTGCTACTCACAATGCATTAGCCAAAATCTACATAGACAGCAATAACAACCCAGAGAGATTTCTTCGGGAAAATCCTTACTATGACAGTCGTGTTGTTGGAAAGTATTGTGAGAAGAGAGACCCACATCTGGCCTGTGTTGCTTATGAACGTGGCCAGTGTGATCTGGAACTTATTAATGTGAGTACTGCTAGCAGGACGTGTACAGAGAAGACTGCATTTTTTAAAAACCTGGTATATAATGTTAGGTTAGTGAATTTTGAGAGTTTCAGAGTGGCTTTAGGTAATATGGAGCATTTTTGGAAGATACATGGCGTTTTTTAAAAAACTTTGCTGATAATTATGAACTTAAACTGGCCAAAGCAGTTAAGTTTGTATTCACCCATTAACATTTAACCCCACTAGTTTTATCACTTATGTTCTCATACATTCATATGTACACACACACGTGTATATATGTTTATATATGTGTGTATGTAGAGACATATCTAAATTTTTAACCGTATGAGAAGAAGTTGCATACCTCATGCCCTTATACCTCTTCAGTGTTATTTACTAAGAATAAGGATATTCTCTTTCATAATCACATTATAGATAGCAACCTCGGTCAGTCTGACACCAGTAGAATACTTTCTAAAATCTGTTTTATTCCAGTTTTGTCGATTGACCCAATAATGTCCTTTAAAAGGAAAAATTTCCCACCAGTCTAGGATTACATATTGCATGTAGTTGTCATATCTTTTATGTCTCTTTTAATCTGAAACAATTCTTCAGCCTTTCTCTTTTATTGACAGAAATAATTGTAAGAATAGTCTTTATTTGTACCTTTTTTTTGAGGTAAAATTCACATAACATTAACCATTTGAACGTGAACAATTCAGTGGCAGTTAGTACATTTACAGTGTTGTGTAATCACTACACCTCTCTCTAGTTCCAAGTTTTCCTCACCACATGAGGAAATCCGGTGCTCATCAAGCAGTTGCTCCAGATTCCCTGCCTCCTTCCAGCCCCTGACAACCTCCATACTGCCTTCTGTCTCCATGGAGTCACCTATTTTGTATAAGTGAAAAGTCTCTTTAAAATGAATAAAATGTTCTTCACTTTGAGTTTCTCTTATTGTTCATCCTGATTAGATTTAGATTGTACGTTTCCATCCAGAATTTACTACTTGAGTGATGGTTTGTTTTTCTCATGTTATAACATGCAGAAGCACCTGATGTCCTTTTGTCCTTCATTTTGGGGGTCACTTTTTATCAAGGTGTCAATTTCTCCATTGTATAAATATATTATTTCCCCTTGATATTAAGTAGTCTGTGAAGAGACACTTAAGACCATGCTAATATCCGTGTGTGTGTGTGTGACTGCCCAGCCCCCCAATTTTGAATCTATTGATTCTTTTTTTTTATAAATTTATTTTATTTATTTATTGGCTGTGTTGGGTCTTCATTGCTGCACACGGGCTTTCTCTAGTTGCTGAGAGCGGGGACTACTCTTCCTTGTGCTGCGCGGGCTCCTCATTGTAGTGGCTTCTCTTGCTGTGGAGCACAGGCTCCAGGCACATGGGCTTCAATAGTTGTGGCTCACGGGCTCCACAGCACAGGCTCAATAGTTGTGGCACATGGGCTTAGTTGCTCCGCGGCACGTGGAATCCTCCCAGAGCAGGGCTCGAACCTATGTCCCTTGCATTGGCAGGCGGATTCTTAACCACTGCGCCACCTAGGAAGTCTGGAATCTGTTGTTTCTCATTCAACTATTCTTGATGTGTTGGTTGCAAAATGACAGTTTTCCAACTTCATCACTTTCTCCGCGTTGAACGCTCAGCATGTGTATATTCATGCACTCATGAGTTCTGTGGGCTATAATCCATTGTTTTGATTTTCGATAGAAACCCCATCAGCCTGCCTCTCATGGCTTTGTGTCATGGTCTCATTGCTCTTGGAGCACTTCCTTGTTTCCTGGCCTGACAAGTTACATATGCTCATTTGATACCCTCCCCAGCCCTGGATCATTCATTTTTCTGGGGAACTTTGATTTCTTTTAGTGGGGAGTGCCATTAGAAACCCAGATCTAGGCTCTAGGTATATTTCCTTCTAGGGTCTTTCAGTGGTCAGAGCTAGGAAATAATGCATCTGTGTACATACACATTCATATACATATGAATATATGTATGCATGTACGCATGGGAAAATAAACACAAGAATAGCTAGTAAAACACTGAAAAGAAAGCTAAGAAGGTGGACTAGCCCTGCAGGATATTAAAGCACATTACAAAGCCTCTATATTTAAAACTTGCATCCTGGTGCATGAATAGACAGACCAGTAGAGTAGAATATGAAGTTCAAATATAGATCTAATATCAGAGTGCTTTTTGAAAGCCTCCAAAAATTAGTAACTTTTTCTGTTGTTGAATTTTTTTGATTAATTCCACCAACATTTGTTGCATACATTATGCATGAAGCACATGATAGAGCGCTGCAAATACAGAGACGATACACGATTAACTTCCGGCACCGTCATTCAGCATGTGTATTGTTCATCGTCATGTAACTCTTTCATTCACGTGTTGTGAAACTTTAAGATGTTGGCATCAGAAAATTATAATTACATGAAGAATATTTTGTTTCATATTTTTTTATTATTTTAACAGCTTCATTTTTTTCAGAAATAAGATGATTTATTTTTAATACTAACCAGTTAACACTAGTGGCATTCTCTGTGACTTTTACTTTGAATGTTACTTGATACATTAAAGGCAATGAAACCTTTTCAGGTGAAATAAAATATTTTACCTTTTCATTTCCAAGAGCATTTGTCTTTATTGGAATTTCAGGTGTCAAATAATTAGAGCAAACTAATTTTTTATAAAATGCCTTCAATGTTTATCTGGTCCTGAGAGATACTCAGGAAGAAAAATTTGTCTACTTTAACACAGAATTAAGAAGGATTGAGATGTTCACCTGAAGAATCAGAGTAATCTGATTTTCTAACATAAGAATACCTGATTAATGTGGAACTTTACCTAGTGCCATTAAAAAGAGGCAATATGATTGATTAGATCAGAACAGCTCTACATTTCACCAGGGTACCATTTTATGGAGGAGTGGGCATACAAATGAATGTTGAATGAAAGCAATTAATGTCACAGGTAAATACATTTTAGCTGGAAAGCTACATTGATAAAGCATTTTATGGAAGGTGATTTATGTGATGAAATTTGAATTAAAAGGCATTTTAAAATGGCAAACAACATGGAACATCAAAAATTGTTGGGACTTTTAAATAGAAGTGAACACATCCTTTGAGGAAATAATGGTTGAACACTTTCCAAATTTGATGAAAACTAAACCCACCAATCCAGGAATCTCAGTGAAACCTAAGCAGGATAATCTCAACAAAAAACCTAAGTAATGTTATAATCAAATTGTGGAAAAATCAGTAATAAAGAGTCTTGAGTATTCTGCTTTAAAAAAAAAAAAAAGTGAACACATCCCTAATACTTGGCAAATTATTTGGAAAAAATTCCAGATTTATGAAAGTTACTGGAAAGGCATTCCCACATTTGAATCATGAAAAATCACATGTAGACACTGAAATATTTTATTATATTTACTTCAATTTAAACATCCATGGACCTTAGAGAGCATTATGAGCTAACTGCCAAAGAGTCAATGACAAATGGATCAACAAACCATTCATTAGAGAAATTCAGTAGGAATCTTTAACCATTTTAATATGAAAAATATGGTTGAAAAATCTATTAAAGATTACATGTAAAAGTAATGGATTTTTTTTTTTGCTATAAAACAGTAAACGGTATAATGATAGGAAATAACCTTTTCAAAGTCAGTCTATAAAAAGTTTTTATCTTTTACCTTGAAATTAATCTTTAATATCTCATTTAGGTTTGCAATGAGAATTCCCTCTTCAAAAGTCTTTCCCGCTATCTGGTACGGCGAAAGGATCCAGAATTGTGGGGTAGTGTGCTGTTGGAAAGCAATCCTTACAGGAGACCTCTCATTGATCAGGTAAAATTGGCAAATGTGTTTAAGGCTCATGTTTTAACTATGAATAAAACCTTTTCCCTCATCATATACCAAATATTCTCAAATGGATCATGTTTAACTGTGAGAGATGTCAGTAAAGAGTAGAATAAAATAAAAATTATACTGAAAAAATATATATATATCATAAATGTTAACAAAAAAGAAATATATCCTCTCCAAGAAAATACATCCCCAAAGAGAATTTAATTATATAAAACTCCCTCAATTCCTCATAGTTAAAAGGATAATAGTAAATTAAACATTTAATAAAATGAGTAAGAATTGCTATTAATACCTGAGAAATGACTAAATTGATTGGAAACATTCAAGACAATGGTAAATCAGCAAGGGATAAGAATTGGTGAGAGTTGGGGTGGGGAGGGTGGGGGGGACTCGAGGGGGGGAGTCAAGGAAGGGAGGGAATACGGGGATATGTGCATAAAAACATATGATTGAACTTGGTGTACCCCCCAAAAAATAATAAATAAAAAAAAAAGATAAATGTGATGATACCAAAAAAAAAAAAAAAAAAGGTGAGAGAAAATACACATGACCTAGTGAGTAAATGTTAAAGAAATTTCAATAGTAAGCATGGAATTGCAAAAGAGATGTGGGTTTATATCTATATAAAAATTGAAAACATTTTTTAAAACCTTAAAAATTGAAGGTTGTTAATAATGGTTCTTAAATTTTTGGTAGAAGTATAAATATGGAAGAAGATAAATTGAAGAATATTAATTTTTCATTCCTCTTCTAAGAATCATTTCTAAGGAAAATTCCCAACTTGATACAAAGCTTCCTAGAAAAAGTATTCATTGCTGCATCTGGGAACCATGCAAATAGCCAAAAATAGAGGGATTACTGAGTATATAATGCCACATCTATGTGGTTGAATTGTATGTAACCATTAAAGTGATAATGAGGAGTAGTTATTATGGGTAATATTTTAATCAGGGAAAAGATATATAAGGGTGATTTTTTTCCAAGAGAATGAAAGTATATGTGTTTTGTGTATATGTGGATTTAATGTAGAAAGACCTTTGAGTGGTAAATTTAAAGGTATTGTATCTCATTCCTTCTCTATTTCATTTTCTACTGAGAGGCCAGCTTATTTTTATTAAATAATAACATCAAAACCACCTTGACTCTCAGCACTTATTCCCTGTATATCCTCTGCAGGTTGTACAGACAGCCTTGTCTGAGACTCAGGACCCTGAAGAAGTGTCAGTAACTGTCAAGGCTTTTATGACTGCAGACCTTCCTAATGAACTCATTGAACTGCTGGAGAAAATTGTCCTTGATAACTCCGTATTCAGTGAACACAGGTATCCTGTGAGAGGGGTCTGTTGTCAATTGGCTTTTTATAGTCAGTCTTTAATTATGGTCTGTCAGTTTGGGGAAGGAACAAAGAGACAGAGATTAGAGAATGTTGTCTAAATTTTCACTCTCCTAATACCCTCTTGTCACCCTACCCCCCACAGACGAAATACTCTATAGCTGCAGTGTTTACTCTTTATGACTAATGAGCTTTTCAAGCATTGCATTCAAATCTTTCTTTCTTAAAGGAATCTGCAAAACCTCCTCATCCTCACTGCAATCAAGGCTGACCGTACCCGTGTTATGGAATATATTAACCGCCTGGATAATTATGATGCCCCAGATATTGCTAATATTGCCATCAGCAATGAGCTGTTTGAAGAAGCATTTGCCATTTTTCGGAAATTTGATGTCAATACTTCAGCAGTGCAGGTAAATCTTCAGATTACCTGAATTGATTTACTAAAGGTAATGCCTTCTCTTGAGTCAATGTATGCATTGTCCTGTGAGAATGGGCAGAATTTATTGCTGTGGCAATAGAAGAGCAATAAAACCCTAACCATTTACATGTAATTGCTATGTGCTAAGATTCATTGTACTGTAACTGATTAAAAATTGGTTGCCTAGGTCTTGATCGAACATATTGGAAACTTGGATCGGGCATATGAATTTGCTGAACGCTGCAATGAACCTGCAGTCTGGAGTCAGCTCGCAAAAGCCCAGTTGCAGAAAGGAATGGTGAAAGAAGCCATTGATTCTTACATCAAAGCAGATGACCCTTCATCCTACATGGAAGTTGTTCAGGCTGCCAATACTAGTGGTATGACTTCTCACTTTTTTGTATTTGCCACCTCAGAAAATGGACCTAAACTAAATTATATGTCTGTTCTGAATTATGTAGGAGTTAAGAGACTGCATGGTTGTTTGCCCTCCATTTTTGTTCAGATAAAGAGAGGCTGTTTTGTGAACTTAAAAGCTCCATGGGGAGGTTTAATTTTCTGTTTTAAAGTCTCATAAAATTCTGATTTATCTCTAATCTGATAACTTTAAGGAAAAAGGGGATTCAGCTATTCTTCTGGTCAGTAATAATACAGAGGCATAATAGAAGTTTTGATGCCTTTCACTGTTTACATTTGTTATTCTCCATACTGTTTCTTTGCAAAGGAAATTAATAGCAGTTCTCATTTGTGACAGTGAAAAGATAAATGTTGGTATGCTAGTGTTTGGATTTATTTATTTGTTTTTCTATACCTAGGAAACTGGGAAGAACTGGTGAAGTACTTGCAGATGGCCCGTAAGAAGGCTCGTGAGTCCTATGTGGAGACAGAATTGATATTTGCACTGGCTAAAACAAACCGCCTTGCAGAGTTAGAGGAGTTCATCAATGGGCCGAATAATGCTCATATCCAACAAGTGAGTTTCCCGTTCAGATTTTTTTTTTTAGGAATGTAAAAATTGTTGAGCAACTTTATTAGTCTAGTAGGATCAACATGTGACAACTGAAAGTTTCTAAGGAAAAATCTTACAGGAAAAATATTGTTTCTTAGTATTGAGTTGTAACTTTGGAAAGAAGATTGAGTTTAGGCTTACTGAAAATGGTTTTTTTTTTTTTTCCAGGTTGGTGACCGTTGTTACGATGAAAAAATGTATGATGCTGCTAAGTTATTGTACAATAATGTTTCCAATTTTGGACGCTTGGCATCTACTCTGGTTCACCTTGGTGAATATCAGGCAGCTGTTGATGGAGCTAGGAAGGCTAACAGTACTCGAACATGGAAAGAGGTAATCTAAACAACAGTTCGAGTGAAGAATTAAGATGCTATTTAGGAATGTTCTTTAAACTGATTAATTGAACTAACTAGCCATATTTAAACTTGAGTTCACGTAATTGAAATTTTTTTAAATTGTAGGTCTGCTTTGCCTGTGTAGATGGGAAAGAGTTCCGTCTCGCTCAGATGTGTGGGCTTCATATTGTAGTACATGCAGATGAATTGGAGGAACTTATCAACTACTATCAGGTAATGAACCTGAGTCTTTTGTATTAACTGAGATCTTTTGCCACAGATATTCTCATATTTAATTGCATTTTTCTCTTATTTAGGATCGTGGATATTTTGAAGAGCTGATAACCATGTTGGAAGCAGCACTGGGACTTGAGCGAGCTCATATGGGGATGTTCACCGAATTAGCTATTCTGTATTCTAAGTTTAAGCCACAAAAAATGAGGGAGCATCTGGAGCTGTTCTGGTCCAGAGTGAATATTCCTAAGGTAACCAACCTTTAATTGTAAGGCAACTCTATAGCTAAAACTAATACTTTAATTTCAATTAAAAAAATTTTTTTTAAATTTTTTAAAAGTTTTTTTTAAATTTTTTTTTTAAATTTTGCTATTAACTAGAATTAGAGACCCATATCTGAAACAATTAAATCTTTCTTATGCAGGTGCTACGAGCTGCAGAACAAGCTCATCTTTGGGCAGAATTGGTGTTTTTGTATGACAAGTACGAAGAATACGATAATGCCATAATTACCATGATGAATCATCCGACTGATGCATGGAAAGAAGGGCAGTTCAAAGATATCATTACCAAGGTGTGTACCTCTTTCAGAAAATAAAGTCTTCAGAAAGAGAAAGCTCATTAGGAATTAACTCTACCTCACATGTGGATTTTTGCTGTTTTAGGTTGCCAATGTGGAGCTATACTACAGAGCAATACAGTTCTACTTAGAATTCAAGCCACTGTTGTTAAATGATTTGCTGATGGTGCTGTCCCCACGGTTGGATCATACTCGTGCAGTCAATTATTTCAGCAAGGTAATGATTTGTAAAACCTCAAAACTTCGTAGCAAGGAACTAAGACATTCCTGGGTAACTTTTGTCCATGAAACTTTAGCAGTGTACTACATTTGTAACAAACTCTTATTTTAAAGGTTAAACAGCTACCACTGGTGAAACCATATTTGCGTTCAGTCCAGAACCACAACAACAAATCTGTGAACGAATCCCTGAACAACCTCTTTATTACAGAAGAAGATTATCAGGTAAAACTTTTTGGTTCTTACATGTATTCTTAAAACTCAGGTTCTCATTGAGTTGTAAAGTTGGTTTGTTTTGCAGTAAAAAAGCCCATCATTCCTTAGGACTGTAAACAGTAGGTACTTGAGTACCTCGGATCGGGATTTAGTGAAGTTTTCAGGATTGATAAATCTGATGTCTCCTAAGTAAATGCCAAGTTTGCAGAATTCTGCTTCGATCTTGTCCGAGTTATTGCTTTAGAAAAATACTGTGGTTACTTATCCCTGAATATCTAGGCTGTAGATTGAGTTGCAGAAGTTTTTGATCTCTTAAACTAGTCCATAAAACTTAACGGTATTAACTTTTATTCCCTGTTTTTCTTGCCCAATAGCATATTAGTACCTGTCTTTTAGTAAACTCCCCTGTGAAGGATTTTGCAAAAATAAAATTAAAGTTAAGGTTAAGCTAGTTTAGTTGCCTTTCTCTTACTGTCAGTATGATTTTCTTTCTGTCTCAGATCCCATGCTGATCTCTATGACTGAATATCATGTTGAGTTGTACCAAGAGTTTCTGTAGAGCATAAAATCTTACCCTCCAAGTTACAAATCCTTCTAATTTCATAACCATTCGACTTAGTCTTTTTTTTTTTAAGATTTTATTTTATTAGTTGTTTTTGTCTGTGTTGAGTCTTTGTTGCTGCACACGGGCTTTCTCTAGTGGCGAGCAGTGGCTACTCTTCATTGCGATGCACGGGCTTCTCATTGTGGTGGCTTCTCTTGTTGTGGAGTGCGGACTTCAGTAGTTGTGGTGTGTGGGCTCAGTAGTTGTGACTTGCAGGCTCTAGAGCGCAGGCTTAGGAGTTGTGGTGCACAGGCTTAGTTCTCCGTGGCATCTGGGATCTTCCTGGCCCAGGGATCAAACATATGTCCCCTGCATTGGCAGGAGGTTTCTTAACCACTGTGCCACCAGGGAAGTCCCTCAAGTTAGTCCATGATACTGAAAACCTTGGAGAAAATTGTACCTTTGGAAATTTTATAGCACCTTCAAGGAATTTATTGTTAAACAGTTAGATTGAGGATTGTTGATACTTGTTCATATTACAACTTTGTGGTTCAATTCTTGAATCTAGGCCCTCATATTACAATAATGACTCATTGATCAAGTAATATTATACATATATATCATGCAAGATATTGATCGTATTATATACAGTAATATACAGTAATGGCTCATTGATCAAGAATGATGGAACATAAAATTTAAACTAAAATGAAATACTGGTTTGGCATTTGAATGGCTTTGTTTTATTTTTTAAGGCTCTGCGAACATCGATAGATGCTTATGACAACTTTGACAATATCTCGCTTGCTCAGCGTTTGGAAAAACATGAACTCATTGAGTTCAGAAGAATTGCTGCTTATCTCTTCAAAGGCAACAATCGCTGGAAACAGAGTGTGGAGCTGTGCAAGAAAGATAGCCTGTACAAGGTGAATCAAGTTGGTGGTGGTGGGGCTCTTAAGCCAAGTACTGGATGAGCTGTGTTAACCCTAGAATGGTATAAGTGATTATGGTCTATAAGTGTATTAGTTTTTGCAAATATGAGGATTGCCTTTAAGCTCCCGTTTGAGGAGATGATCATTAAGTCAATTTCTTGATTCTGGAAGCTATTGTATGTTTATGTCAAACCTCTTTGTTTAAAAATAATAATAATAATAATAATGCTTTTCGCTGTGTTTTCCTTTTCTTGCAGTAAATCCTTAATCTAAATGATATAACTGGGAGTTTTTTCCCCATTGTGTATTACTTAGTTTATTAGTTCAATGTATTTGAATTTAATGTTTGACCTTCCTCCTTTCCTTTAAATAGGATGCAATGCAGTATGCCTCTGAATCTAAAGACACTGAGTTGGCTGAAGAACTCCTACAGTGGTTTTTGCAGGAAGAAAAAAGAGAGTGCTTTGGAGCTTGTCTCTTTACTTGTTATGATCTTTTAAGGCCAGATGTTGTCCTGGAAACTGCATGGAGGCACAATATAATGGATTTTGCCATGCCCTATTTCATCCAGGTCATGAAGGAGTACTTGACAAAGGTAATGGCACCTCTGAGAACGACTTACCTTGAGGATATGTAAAATCCATGTACAGACTTTTTGTTTTTCAGTGTTTTTTTAGTTGATCATAAAATATTCCTATTCTCCAGTAATTTTTAATATCTGACAGATGACATTGAGTGGAAAGGGACCTTAAACATGTCAGAATGTTTACCCTCAGAATATCTCAGAATGTATTTCTGAGGGGCAAATAGTATTATGTCCATATTGTATGGGTTGGTTGGTTTTTTTTTTTTAACGTTTGATAGAAACTTTTTTGTTATAATAACATCTTCCTCAAATCAGTTCTTGTAACTCAGATGACCATAACTTAGTAGTGTAGATTCCCTTCTATTTGGTTGGTTCTTGACTTTGATATGGATGCCTGTTTCCCCTGGGGAAGCTACATCTGTATTCTTAATATCCTGTGAATCTTCTCAATATTTTGATAGTTTAACCCCTTATTTAAAAATATTATAGGAGGTTAACAATTAATGACACATTTCCTAAAAGCGCATTAAACAAGCTGGGGGTATAATCATCTTATAAAATTCACTTATTCATTTTAGTGTCCACTTTTGATGTTAGGATGTTTTTTACTTACCCTGTCCTCGACAGTTACCAGCTTTCATGCTGTAGAACATTTTTAAATGGTCCTAAAGGATCCATTCTGTCAAAGCAAAATATGCTTATTGAAATCAGAGTTTCACATCTGATCTCTTCAGCATGCCTGACTTGAAGGCAGAGGGGGAGCGAATAGCACTACTAACAACCCCCAGCATAACTGAATATTTCCTTGGGCTGCCATCTAATTAGATACCATTGTGTTAAGTTATAATTTTTTAAGAGTTAACATTTTCTGTGTGTAAACTGATTAAAGTCCAGTGTAAGAGGAAAGACAGTTGCTTTATCTTAGCTACAGATGAGAATAGCTTCTTTTCTCATGCATAATGCCAACTTATGAGACCTGGCTCTAAGCTGCTGTTAACCGAAGTGCTGTAAATTTTACTAGCGATTAAGCTGCTTTCTTTCACACTGACTCTAGCATAAATTCTTCTGCAGTAAGCTCTGAAGTTAAAAAAAAAAAAAATCTAAGTTTTGCTTCCAGTATGCCCTTTATTTTCACTTTCTCATACCTTTTTTAGTGGTTAGATGTTTCTCCCCTAAACCTTTGTTGCTGATTCTACCTTTTTATGCTCAATATGGAATTTGATTTTTTTCTAAGCTGCACCTTCTGAATTCCTTTGCAGGTTGATGCAATAAAGGAAAAGGTGAAGGTTGATTCTTTTCCATCTTTAAGTCTGGAGGACTAAGTCTAAGGAATTTGCATGATTTTTTTTCCTTCCTTTTCTACACTGCTGCTGCTGCTTTTTCCCCCCAATAAATTTTCACTAAAGCCTCTGCAAGTCCCTTGAAACATAACTATAATAGAGCTCTAGGACATTAGTAGATGTTTGCTACTAATCGGCTAATAGGCTTTAGGAAGGGCAGGAGGCTAATCAGTAGTTGGTTCACAGTCTCTCTTAAATATATTATTAAAAACTGAGCATGTTGAGTTTCCATATTAATTCCAAAGTTTCAGGAAATTTCTCTTCCCTGTCAGGGTATCTGGACCATAATAGGATTTTCTCAATACTCTAAGTAAATTTAAACAGCCTCTGGTTTTATTTTGTGAGCATGCCTGACAGTTGTTGAATTTATATATGTATATACATGCCCTAAAAGGCTTTTTGGGGTTTTTTTGGTATTGAAGGACTGTGATCCAGTTTCTGATCTCTTGATTCTTACTAATTTTTTGCTGAAAGTAGATACGAGAGATACTAGCTGCTTCCGAAGAGACTTTCCTCATGTTTCTCCAGGTGTCCAGTTCTTATGGTGCTAGTCCATTTTCAAGAGGAATCAAAACTTTTTAAATCATCAGAGTAGCTTACTATAATTGTTGCTAAGCAACATGGATTATTTCTGTATATAATGAAACAATTAACTTCTACTTTCTGTAATAAGGTACATCTGTGAAGCTACAAATTTGCTCTTGTTCATTCGTTGGCTTGTCCAGGGCCAAATTTAGGCACCTTTTGGTTGCTGCTTCCTTCACTGGCTTGTCTCCATCCCAGTATAAATGAAACAAACTTTTACAAACTTATGTCTGGTATCAAATTGTGGTGAGAAAAGGGTGGGAAGGTAAAGGACAGTTGAAATAATTTAAAAGAATTTGGAGGGGGGACAATGCCTTGAAATTATGTTGAACCAAACTGGAGTCACCATTGGAACTTAGGGCAAACCTGAGTAAAATGCATTGTGTGTGAGGCCCTTCAGCAGCTAGTAAGCAAGGCAGTTAGAAAGCGTGTGTGTGAAAAATAGGTAATTGAACTGCAGTGTTACGCATTGTTTTAAATCAAGCATGTACAACAGTCATTGCAATTACATCATACTACTTTTGAAACTCTTAAAGCATTGCTGTGGGCTGTGTGTGTTTCTTGAGAGCCTGTATAGCAACAGTCATCTTCAGATCTCACTTCTTGCTTCAGTACTTTTGCCTTTTTTTCATGCACACATACACCAAAATAACTGACTGCATGTTAACTTTTCCTCTGCAGCATATTGCAGTCTTTGTGGAAAAGCCTTTTACATTATAGTGAATTTTCAGTAGTACAGATGGAACTGAACTCAGTGACATGCTTACCTGTAATTTTTCTTTTTTAATCCAAGGATCAGAAACTTTTGTTACAGCTCTTAACAAAAGCTTGTGTTCATAAAAGCCTTCTCTGCTTCTCTTTTTTGAGCAGTCTAAATTGGGTCAGTGGAAACAATAATTGGATGTTGCTGTGCCAGAGGCTGTCCCATAAAATAGAAAAATCGAAAGTTTTTTTGCTTAGCTTGATGCTACTCCTTCACAGTTAATACTTTTTGTTTCATCCCTATGCCCAACCTGCCTATGTCTGTGCCTGGGCATCGTGACATCGCTAGCTCTTCTAAGTCTAACGTACTTCTGTAATAGGACTTCTGTCTTCAACATCTGACTCAGACATTAACTTTTAAACACGTGTTCACTTTAGATTCTTTTCCTTGAAAGTCTGGAAATGTATTATGCAGTGGTGGTTTTTTGTTGTTTGATTCTTCTTCTTCTTAGACGTTATTAATGTACACTCATCCATGTATTTTTTTTTTTTGTATAACCTCTTTAGCTCACTCTTGGATACTATTTAGGTTAGCAAAGCCCCATCTGACTGCCCTTGATGGCACAAACTGTGCTTTAAATTATGTAGCTGCAGTAATTTTTGTTTTAAGTTTGGGTACCAAACAGTGGGTGTTTCTCGTGGTACTTATACTCCATAGTAGTAATTTGTAACACATGAGCACTTAGGTTATAAAACAGAAAAATGGTATACAAAAGCAAACTAACCCATCTTCCTAGGATAGAAAAACCACATTTTATCTGAAGGTGTCTAGAGTCTACCTTAGCTCAGTTTTCTCACATTTTGCTCCAACAAATTAGGATGGATTAGACCCACATTCATGATATTTAATATGAAGTAATTAGAATATATATAAAATACTGTCCTAACCTTAATGGCCTATGTGAGGATTGAAACACTATTTTAAATAGTTTCAAATAGATACTAGGCGCTGCTTTAACCTTTTTGGGACCCAGTCTTTATAGCCTTTTCACTGAAGTCTGCATGTCTTTTTTTGTGAGTGATTTTTCACTATTTGCCTTTTGAAGAGCATGCAGTGAACATTCATAAAAAGTTCTTTCCTGCATTCTGCTTCCCTGTCTCAGCACACTTAGGACTTTGAAAACCACTAGTAATAAATAACATTGAGATCTGAAATTTAGTTTTACTTCAAGTATAATGATAGACCAACTATAAGACTTTTAATATAGTCTAAAAGACAAATATGGTATAGTTTAAAAGGCAAATGGAAATGGTACAGTGGAGAGTCCCTAATCCCAGTGTTCTGATGTCATGCTCCTCAGTCCTTCACAGAATTCCAGATTCAAATCATGTTAATCCTAGAAGGAACTTTGTAGATGATCTCGTTCAACTGACTCACTATATAGACAAGGAAATTTGGGGATCAGTGCAGTGGTTTACCAAGGTTACACAACTAGTTAGTGGAAGGATCTATGTATTCCAGCTCTTTGCTTTCACTAATATATTTGGACTCCTCTACAGTATTATTTCTGTCTGATACTGCCCATGTTATTTAGAGTAGCTAGCATATAATAGCCATTTGCTTCTTTGGCTTAATTAAAAGCAAAACATTTCTTCCTCAAAGGAGTTGGGGCACAATTAGGCATTCCTAGTTACCTCTCAGAAAATAGAGCATTAACACATGCAGCCTGTCATTATTTAAAAAGATTGAATACGGAGCCACTTGAATCTTAAACTTCAGTCTGCACGTAATCAACATTGACAGAAGCTGTGCACAGTTGGCAAAAGATAGCTCATTCTGCACAAGTGCTTATCCAGTCACCGGACTCAGTTCACTTTTCTGGATACCGTTTCCTTTGGGGAGGGAAGTCTTGCCAGGTCATGAGTTCATTATTATCATCTTTGATAGGGTTTAAGCTTCATTTGAGAAAGTGGTTCCTTCTCGTTATCTCCCTCCCTCGGGCTGGCTGCATGCCCAGTTTGAGCCTGGCGTGAGCTTTTATGGCATTTATAAATCCCTCCTTCCTGAGGGTTTATAATGACAGTGCTAAAAATCACCTTGACTGAAATATGAACATTGCCATTGAATTTGAGGGGGCCTGAGAATGTTCTTTCTACTCTAGTTGTTTTATTTTGACAAAATTTAACATACTAAGGCTTTTCCACTTTCTGCCATAAACCTAGGTTTATAATACTTTTGAGGTGCTAATTACCATTATCTGTTTTTCTCCAGGTGGACAAATTAGATGCTTCGGAATCACTGAGAAAAGAAGAAGAACAAGCTACAGAGACTCAACCTATTGTTTATGGTAATCTCTCTCTCTTTAACCTCACAGAAATATAGTAGACAAACAGTTCATTCTGTAGGCATTCTGTCTCAAAAAAGAAATGTAATAAGCTCTAAAGTGCAAAAGGCTCACTGAGTTAAGGAATAAGTCTTGCTATTATCATTTTTTTCCGAAAACAGTCTTAAAGCAGGCATTGAACATTCTTCACTAAGATAAAGGTAATCTCAAAAAAAACAGTCACTTGAGATCATTACCTAATTTACCCATTGCCTGATCACTGATTGCTTATTCATGAATTACTGAGAAAAAAGTGTTGGTGAATTCAATTTTCGTAAGTACAAAAGGTGAGAGAACATGCCAGGTCATCTTAAGTATGC
Source organism: Hippopotamus amphibius kiboko (assembly GCF_030028045.1). Classification (NCBI taxonomy): domain Eukaryota; kingdom Metazoa; phylum Chordata; class Mammalia; order Artiodactyla; family Hippopotamidae; genus Hippopotamus; species Hippopotamus amphibius. Next base: position 24,761,331 of record NC_080202.1, on the reverse strand, counting down.
TTTACAGAAATAGTGCATCTCTTTAAATTCTGACTAGGACAGAGAAGTGGATAGAGTTTCCATCTGAGAACTTCCCAGAGAGACTCTCAGTGAATATTTATTTCTGTAGAAACAGAAACAGGGTGGGTGTAATAATTAGGGGGCACCTAATTCAATAATTGAATTTAGCTTATCTTCTGGGTGTTTAAATGCATAGTCTTTGTAGTCAGTTGAAAGTGAGCTTGAGCCAAGGACAGCTGTGACAGTGCTACCCTCTCACCATACCACCTCCCTGCCCGGCCCAACTGGCTAAGGAGGGGCATGTTGGAACTACGTAGCATTTTGTCAAGCCTTTCCCTCCCTCCGCCTCAGTCACCTTGAAATCTCTGCTCTTTGTCAGAGATTTGCAGACTCATGGGGTTTTTCTTTAATGATGTTCTTGTTTCCTTATCATTCCATTGTGATACTAAGAAACTAAGAAGCTTAATGAAAAAATAAAATTCTTATGTTGTTAAAGAAAATGGGGTTGAAATTTCAAGATAGATGTCAATATCAAGGTTAGAAGTGGTTTTTTAATAAACTGCTGGTTCCTAAAGAGTTCACTCACTGAAGGTGGTTTTGGTTGTTACTCACAAAAAAGAACGAAATGAGGTCACTTGTGGGAGAAATCTCGCTCTAGATTTACATTATAGTGGGAGATTGGGCACTTCTTTTGCAGGAGGTGGGGAAAGGTGTTAGGTGTACTCTCCCTCTAAATAAGCCAGGTTCTAGACAGGTCATTTCCTGTGTGTCAATAACTATTTAAACTTCATGAGAGTGTTAACTTAGTATTTGGAAGAGGTTGTATCTTCTAATCTATTTCACACCTAATGCATATTTGAATATGTCTTATCTTTTTTTGTTGTCTTTAAGTACTGGATACTTTGCTAGAAATGCATTTGATTTTGTTACCATTTAGACATGTCTAAATCAGAAATTTAAATCTAACTTTAAAAGTTCAGTTGTGTTAAAAATGTATCTATTAAAAAATTGTTTTCCTGTGCTAATTATTACTGTTGTCCCCAAATAAAAGTGCAAACACCGTGTGGTGATAGGCTTATTGCTAGATGTCTTGCCTAAGCATGTCGAGCATGCATGTGCATATTGCTTTAAATGATGTGTGAAGTAACATAATAACTGTTACAGTTCTGGCCCTCGGGCCCTGCACAGTTTTTGTTGGCTTTTTAGGCAGGACCCTTCTTAGGGTGACTGTCATGCTGAAATGGAGACAGTCAGAAGGGCCCTCACAAAATTGATTCTAAGCTGTGGTTATATTGCTAGAGTAGGGAAGACTGGGGTGTGATCATCCTACGATGCTAACAGTTTCTCCCGCCTCCTTGCCCCCCACCCCTGCTCCTTTTTGTTTTCTTCTGTAGGTCAGCCCCAGTTGATGCTGACAGCAGGACCCAGTGTTGCAGTCCCTCCCCAGGCACCTTTTGGTTATGGTTATACTGCACCACCCTATGGGCAGCCACAGCCTGGCTTTGGGTACAGCATGTGAGATGGAAAGCTGATCCTGTAGTCGCCTATTTTCGTACCGAAACATCGTCTCTACCCGCTTCTCAGTTTATAACAGGGGAAAACAGGCACATGTTCTTGTAACCTTTATTCATGAAGGACTACTTTTTGTTTCTAACTATAAACTTGGATCACCTATGTTAAAAGCTTATTTCACATTCCGCATCATTTTAGAATTTATTTTCAAAGGGGAATAGTTTCAATGTTTTATTCACTTGGGCTTTTTTTCTTCCCCCTCATTCTCTGAAGAAGTGCTTAATATTCAATCTGTTGTGAAGAACCTGATTTGCACTCTGTAGTGTTTAAAGAAAAAAAGAAAAAACTCTAATACTGAATCTCTTAAATTTAGTGTATGTAAACAGCTTACAATATGTATTGTCTAAATGCATTTAAATCTTTTATTCAAAGAAAAGCTGAAGCAAAAATATTGGTATGTGACCATGCAAGACTGTCAATGCCAACAAAGACAACACTAATCAGCATATCCTACAGTGGATTGCAGTGCTCTCCAAATTATTTGAAAAATGCATTACAGACAACTTGCCTGACTTTTAAATGAGCATAAAGGCCCTCTAACCTATGCAGGTTTCCTCGTTACGCATATAGAAAATGCTGGTGTGTTTTTGCTCACTTCACATGTAACAGGTGCCCTTATGTTGTGCTGTATCCTGTGCTTTTTCTGTGGGACCATTCCATTCAGGAACACAGAGCACCATGATTCCAGTCTGCGTGTATCTACTAACCCTTCCCTGAGGTTTGTGTATGTTGGATATTGTGGTGTTTTAGATCACTCAGTGTACAGAAGAAAGAATTCAAACAAAATATTGCTGTTCTTCAGTTTTGTTTGTGGAATTTGAAATTACTCAAAATAAATTACTGGACTGTGGAAATAATATGTAGAATGGCAGTTTTACTTAAATATCGCTCAAACTTAAACCAAAAGAACTGTTTCATATTAGAAACCGAGGCAATATAGGGAGGCATGAGAGGAGAAGTGGAGTAAGAATTGGGACGCATGAAAACACTGCATTATACTGTGTGCATTCCAGTAGTTAATAAGGTACATGCAGTAGTCTAAAGAACCAGTCAGTGCTGAAGTGGGCTACACTTCTGCTACCTCCATCATTTTAACGAAGTGGCTCTTTAGGTGTTTAAGCATTTCACTTAAATGAAGAGATCATGGATGTTTAATTATACTAACTTGAAGTAATATATAAGCATGTAGTTAACATGCTGTTCTTCAGCATGAATTGTAAAGGCCCCCAAATTATGGGTATTTAAGTTGATTTCTTTTAAACCAGTGTTAATTCTCAGTGGAGTCAGAGAGCCCCCTACCTAGCTTTGTATTGCTCTACAACTCTAAACCAAGCCACTGACCATAAACTCCACAGAAGGGTTTTTTAAAACTCAGAACTCCTGCCTTTCCCCACCTTCCCCCCACCCCCCAACATTCCTATAGGAAGTTATAGCATTAGCTGGAAAAAATCCCTTTTCCTTTTTTGGTTTGTCATAGAGAAAATACCTTGCTGCTCAGGTCCTGGGTGTACTGGTGTTTCTCCTGGATCTCTGCCCCCTTTCTTCATTTTTATCAACATCAAGAGGGAGAATAGTCATGGTCCCTGGGAGCTCCTCCTTTTCAGAGTCAAATTCTCTTGAATGTACTTTGAATTAACTGGTTTTTATCAATAGAATGATTTTTCTCTTCTCCCTTCCCTAATAGAAACAAGTTAAAATACTTTAGTAAAGGTTTTCTTATAGCATACTTAAGAATGAAGAAAATAAAAAGGAAAGCCTTGTTTTAATTTGGTGCTATGTCTGATACTGAGTTGCCACTTTAAAACCATCCATAATGGGCTACAGTAGAAAGAGAAGCTGCTTCAGTACATGGCTTAGGTTCACATTGAGAGCAAGTGAACTTCTGAGCTTGTTCCCTCACGTATATGTTAACACTATGAGTAATTTTCAAAATTATTTGTAGGAGTATGTTTAAATTACAAAACACCTAGCTCCACACTGGGCAAATAGTAAGTGCTGTACAATTAACAGACAGAATGAATTGGTAATAAACTGTAATTTAAGGGAATTTCCCTAACTTTCCTCTTAATAGGATGATGGTCAATGGTCTGGGAGAAAAGAACTAAAAACAGAAAACCAAGAGTACTGAGAGTTCTTACCATTCTAAAGGTAACTAAAATAGGAGGGAAGAAGGGGAAAGAGATTAACAGCAAACTTCTCAGGAGTTAAACATGATCTTCCTCCAAATATAAACATTATATCAAAAAAGTGATAATTGTTGACAGTCATTTCAACATAGACATTAGTATGATAGCAAGAGACCAATGATCTCCCAGTAGGGCTGCTTTAAATTTTCTGTAAATTGATTTCGTCATGCAGATATTCTCACTGTAGTGGTCCTCAGACTTTTTCTTAGGATCCTTTTATACTCAAATTATTGAAGATCCCAAAGAGCTCTAGTTTATGTGGGGTTGTACCCGTTCATACTTACTGTATTTTAGTAGTGAAAACAATTTTTTAAAACTATTAACCATTTAAATATGACAGTTAATAAACTCATTGCATGTTACCATAAGCAATAACGAATTAACCATATTTCCCCAAACAAAAGTCAAGCAAGAAGAATGGCATTGTACTATTTCTTACAAGCCTCGTTAAAGTTTATCTTAACTGAAGATTGCTGGACGCATATCTACGTCTGCATTCAATGTTACATTTTGAAGTATATGAAGAAAGTCTGGCCTCATACAGATATTAGGAAAAGGAGTATTTTAATAGCCTTTTCAGATACTTGTGGTTAGTTGAAATACAGACTTTGAAATCATAAAAATGAACTTTTTATAGTTATACCTGCCAAACATCCAGGTCTGGTTAACTAGTAATAATGTTTGATGGCAACAGCAGCTAGTTCAGCTCAAGACTCAGCCACACGTCTTCTTTCTCAAGATGACAGTCACACTTCAGTGTGCACCAAAAGTGTTTGATGTTACATAGACTAATAAGACAAACATTCAAGGGTCAAATTTAATTTTTTTTTTTTTTACTGCTTCATCAAGGACATTAAGTGAAACTTTTTTTTTTTTTTAAACTAAGTGTAGGGAAGTGAAGACTACAGTGACTACTTGTACACGTTAGGTGCCCCTGCATTGACTTGTGAAAGGTGCCAGCAGTATTGCCCACCACTGCTTTTATCATCACTGCAAATGTCAAAACAGTGGGAAAGGAAAAGAATGTCTTAGTATTAGGAAAATTGTTTTTACCCCCTGCAAGTGTCTTAGAGACCCAAGGGCTCTGCAGAGTATATTTTGTGAACCATAAGATGATGAACCCCATAAAATAAATACAAAGTACAGGTAAGCCTGATGTTTCCATAACTACCAGAATTTGTATCCTATTACATCCTAGTAGATATGCTGTGATTTATTACAGTTACTTGTCAGCCACAGCACACCATCCTGTTGGGAATGCACTGTCTTTGAACCTGGAACCATCAGTGTCTGAGGCAAGCCTCAGAAATTACCTGAGTCAGAATCATAGATTTAGGATTGAGTTCTTTTCAACTCAGTTACATGCTGTTGCATCACTTTCAAATCCAGTATAAACATTCTATTTAGAAACAGTTGCTACTGTGGCATCATTCACAGTTGCAGTTTCTTCTGTGCTGTCAGATGCCAGTGTAAACTATAAAACTGACCAAATAAAACCTTTAAGACTGGCTGCAGTACAGTCTTTAGTGTTCTGCCCAGACTCCACTGACCTTAGGCCTTGCAGTTGTGCAGTTATTATTGCTTATGTTGAAGTTAACTGCTAACTAATGCTAATTGTTGAAGTTAACCATGGAGAGCTGCAGTCACTTAATATGTCCCTGTTACCAGAATTCTCCAACAGTATCGTAGTTCTTAGGGATATACTGAATTTAGAAATACCGTCAGGATCCCCCTAAAGAAGGCTTTCCAAAAAAATGGATTTTTGGAAAAAAAAATCAGGAAGCTATGTGGCTTTTGGGAGCTGGGACATTCATATTCTGGGCAGCTGGTATAACACAGTAATTACTGGAATTGTGTCATGCTAAGTGTATAAAGATCAAAAGGGAAATAATTGAATCGTCCAGTTCCTTGAGTTCTAGGTAAAGAAATAGTGGGAAGACAAGCTACATTCACTTCACAACTAGCATAAATTCTTATGTGGGCCCATTACCACCTTCAAGGTCCATACAAGTCACTTCACAAATTTCAATGCCTTCATTGTTAGGAAAGGGGGAACTAGAGAGATGTGGGACCACTACTGAGAAACTGGCCAGTGTGGGTCAGGGAATGAACATGAAACACAGCACGGCACAGGTGGGTTATATCAGTGCTATAAAACCTTAAAGACAAATCCACAGGTTAGATTTTAAACCCATAGTGAGTGGCTACACCATGATCTATTAATAAAATAGGTAGTCATCCAAAAACAGGGCAGGAAAAACAAACTACAGTTTGCATCTAATGGGAGTACCCTTGAACCCCTGATCCTCCAAGGGGAACGGCAGCATAGTCTTGCGGAAGAAGAGCTATTAACACACAAAGGGGCCTAACCACACAAGGGAAATGCTGTTTCCCACCTCATCTTGCGGAAGAAGAGCTATTAACACACAAAGGGGCCTAACCACACAAGGGAAATGCTGTTTCCCACCTCATCTTGCGGAAGAAGAGTTATTAACACACAAAGGGGCCTAACCACACAAAGGAAATGCTGTTCATGCTATTTCCCACCTCGTAACCCAATTTTATTGTGACCTGTGCCTCTCGTTTATTTCAGCACCCATCACTTGAACCACCAAGCACTATTTATTAACCCAACTTTTTTTTTTTTCTTTTTAGCCCAAGATAACTGTGTAACAAGGCCAAGTACATGATAGAAGAACACAGGAACGGACTTTCACCTCAAGAATATATAAGTTGGGGGAAGAAATGTAGCTTTTATTGTTTGAATTTGACACTTTCAAACACTTGTGGTGGTAGGAAGACCATCACCATACAAAATTCCACCTAGTAAAGTTTTAGGTGACCAGTGACCTTGTCAATTAGGTCTGCTGGTCCTGGCCCAATTCCTAGAACAGTTCGAGAGCCTGGTGCAATCTGAGTACGTCCTGCATCTTGGATTAAACTTACAGTCAGTCCCAGCATTTTTGCATGGGTCAGTAATTCAACCAGAGTTTCTTCATCAGGAGCTTTGACCACCACTTTGGGCTGGCCACAGTATTCCCACTGTTTGAGTAATTCAGGGTTTCTCCTTTGAATTTGCTTGTAGGCAGAAACAGCAGCATGAGAGCACTGGGCAGCCACTTTCCCTTTTCCCATCTTTAAGTCATTTCGAACCACAAGAATCATTTTGTACTCCCCACCCTCTCCTAAGATGCTTGCTTCTGTTCCAGTGTTAGCGTCTGTCTCGCTCACCAAGCTCTTGGGGATCATTCCAAAGCGTACTCGGAGGCCCCAGCCAAGGCACATGCCACAAGCAACTCCAGCAGCCAAGCTGAGTGCACCAGGATTAGTCAAATATTCCATAACCAAGGGTTTGGAGATCATCTGAAAGGAAAAGAAAGTTGTCACTATCTAGCAATGGAAATTTATAGGCTTATCAGATTAAAACATCCTGACAGTATACAAGCAGCAATATTTTCATTCATCCAGAAAAAAAGGCAAAACATGTTTTGGACCTTAGGCATGTACTGTTTTTTCTCCCCTGTGTACTAGAAAAGATTCAAGAATGCAGGGGAAGCAGTTTATGTCGTTTTGAATCTCAGTGTGAGGAGCACATCTCTCTTTCTTCGATACAACAATGCTCTGTTCCTCAGTCTTCACTAAGTCTTGCGGAGAAAGGAAATGTTCTGTTTTACCAAGATGCCTAAAGGATCTAGAGAAACCAAGAGTAACATTCTTTTTCTGGAATACAGTGCTCATTTACTTGTGTCTTCGTAATGCAGTAGTTCTCACTGCGGATGGTAGCAACCCCTCAGAGAAGTTCCTGGTTGTCACAACAGTGGGCTGCTGACATTTACTAGACCTTGGCACGGAATGCTAAAAGCCTTACACGTGAAGATTTGTCCCGCCGGACATCACTGTAGGTGAAAAACTATTAACGTCTGAAACTAGAACCCAATTTCATTTTGCATACGAACACAAAGTATTTTTTGCATAGTTTTAACACACTCAATTTACCAGTAGTATAAGGATGATATAAAACAAAGGAAGATGATCCTTTATCCTTTATTATTTTAGAAACTCCTATTACCCCAGCAAAGCTGTTATGGTACCTGAATCATCAATAAAGCACTTATATCAGTCTACATTTGAGGCTGCTGGATTCTTAATGCTTCAGGGTGTAGACACAGTCATCAGTTTCTTCTAGTGGAATAAACAGTATCTAAGCATTTATACACTGAAATACATGGGGCCATCATGTCTGTAGAACTTATAAGTGGTGTATAATCTGCGTGGCATAGATGGCAGTCCTGGAAATACATATTTTATCATAAATGTCTTTTTTATTCTCATTTATGTTAAAATTAGGACATACTAATGTTTTTGAAATTACATGGTAGGCGAAGTGTGCAATGTTATCAAATATTTTAAAATGAGGATAATATAGGGGATGTTACACTTTTTTGAGATATAATTCATATACTATAAAATTCACCTTTTGAAAGTGTACAATTCAGTGTTTTTTAATATATCTACGATGTTGTGCAACCATCACCACTAATTCCAAAACATTTTCATTGCCCCCAAAAGAAACCCCTATACCCATTACCAGTCGCTTCCCACTTTCCCCTCCCTAGTCCCTGGTAGCCACTAATCTACTCTGTCTTTATGGATTTGCCTATTCTGGACATTCATATAAATCAAACCATACAACATGTGGCCTTTTCTTTCAGGCTTCTATCATACAACAAAATATTTTCAAGGTTCATCCACGTATCAATACTTCACTCCTTTTTTACTGATGAATAATATTCCATTGTATGGGTATACCACGTTACCTATTCATCAGTTGACCAACATTTGGGTTGTTTCCACCTTTTGGCTGTTATGAATAATGCTGCTATAAATACAGGTTTTTGTGTGGACATTTGTTTTCATTTGTCTTGGGCTTACACCTAGAAGTCCAATTGCTGGGTCATGTGGCAACTCTGTAACTTTGAGGAACTGCAAACTATTTTCTAAAATGGCTATACAATTTCACATTCATTACAAATGATTTTATTTTTAAAAAGTGTGTGTCAGGCCTGGTAGGGTTGAGAACCACTTCTTTAGTGCCTTATGACTCAAGTCTCAAATTCAGAAACAAAAAAACCAATGCCTTTGCAAATAGATCTTCATATAAATCATGGTGGTCTCCAGATCTCAAAGGACTGGGAGGATTATGAGATAAACCAGGCTAACAGACCTTCAGTAACTGTTAGAGAATGAAGGAGTACACCCAATATCTGAAGGAAAAGAAAATGTCTATAAATTCTTTTGTCTTCAAACTATAAAAATATAGTTTAACACGTTACACTGCCGTACTATGTATCTTGCTTTTCTGAGTCAAAGTTACGGTTAATAAAAAAGTGAAAGAACCAATATCCGCACACTTGCACTCTCAAATTCAAACCCTGCGCTCCCCAGAACAAAACGAATTTCCCTGAAATTGCTACTTAATGTTATAAAACCTGTATCTTCACTTCCTTGAAGTCTATTAGAATCCTTTACTATTCAGTTACTTTCTGAAACACCTACCAAAAAACCCTCTGCATTTTATAGTAGTTCATGCATCCCCTTCTCTAGTTTGGATTCTTTCTAGAGCCACCTTCTTAAATGGCCAACTTTTACAGATAAAGAGGCAGGAATACCAGGACAGTGTAGTGAGGAAGATATTTTCAGAAGCTGATAGCACTCTAAGACACACTGTCCATTAGTTTTGGCAAGAAACTAATGTGGGGTAGTTGTGGGGCAGAAGCTAGTTTGAGGTGGGGGCCAAGAAATAGAAACAAAGTGAAAGCAGAAAGAAAAAGCAATAGGTATAAGGGCATATGGAGAAAAAGGAAAGTGGCTTTTTTTTTTTCTTTTTCCACTTCTTAAGATGGAAAGATGTGTATATTTAAATGTTGAGCATTTTTAAGTGTTAACGGATGAACCCAGAGAAAGGGTACGTAGATGCTCAAGATAGGGAAAGAATAATTAATAATACAAAGCAGTAGGTGGGAGGGGACCTAAAGTCCTTGTGAAGAGATTTGGTCTTTGATAGAAGGGACACCTTTCCCAGTGTAACAGTTTTAGATGCAGGTAGGTCTGTGGATCTGGAAGCAGGAAACTGTTCCTTGGAGGGAGGGAGTTTGTACAAAAGTCAAGCTGGAATTGAGAAGCAGAAGACTGAAATAAAAGTTACAGCAAAACACAGTAGGACTGCAGAGGAATGTTGAAAACATGGTTAGGATTAATAATGATTTTATAACAGTACCTCACCTACCAGTTGTGATTTTCTCTAGCAGTACTTAGCAGCCTGAGTATAGGTAAAAACATAGATGACTTCATACTTCACAGAGAAAACAGAAACCAAAAGACTAAAACCACCTAATCAGTGTCTCCAAACATATAAACTAAATCTGCTGCACCCATATTCTTCCCTTACCCTCCCCTTTTACAACAGATAGTTGGATTTATCCAGGTTTGAATTCTACTAACAGTAGGCACCAAGACACAAGGGAATAAGGGAATTTAGGGTGAGGGCAAGAATGTCTGAAATGATAGCCCATGAAATCCATATTCTTAGAAGATGATTTAAGGACAGAAAGGTGACAGAGGATATCCACATGCTATTAAGAATAGTTATGATGGAAGTAAGCTGGAAAGGCAGATGGCTGTGGTTAGAGAGAGATGTCTGGGGTTTTGAGTTTGGAAATGGAACATTACAAGGTGATGTAAAGTCCCGAGTACAGCTACAGAAATAGGTATCCGAAATATAGTCAGAAGTGTGTCATTAAGCTCATCTGCTTTCTTAATTTTCATTTTTATGATCTATTGCCTCCTTACTCCACAAATATTAACTGGTCCTGCTCTAGGAGCTGAGGGAATACAAGAAGACACAAAGGAGAAAAAGTCCCTTCTCTCATGGAGCTTACATTCTGTAGTGGTTTAGAGATAACCCAATCCTAATTTTGAATTTCTTTCATTTTATTTTAATAAAACTTCCTGTTTTCATAGCTCACAGCTTCAATGGTACTTTGAATGTATTGTGTCATTTGATCCACATAACTGTAAGTCATTTCTTTATATTGAAAATGAGAAAACTGAGGCAAAGATAAGTTAAAAAACAAAGAAACAAACAAAAAGTTTGCTGGCTTCCTATATGCCAGACACATACACCTTGTTAGACTGGAATATGGTGACTGATGAATAACGCAGGCCACTGACAGTTGTGCATAGACGAGTGAAGGAGAAGACAATTACAAGGCAGGTAAATGTTATGAAAAGATGTTAGGGGAGCACATAAAGTGCTTCAGCTCAGTTTATGAGATCCTCGAAGGCCTCTGGAGGAAATATTTAAAATGCAACAAAGGATCAGTAAAAAGATAGAAGGAGGAAAGATCATTTCAGGCAGAAAGAATACCAAGTGGGCAAGCCAGAGCAAAGAGATACAGTATGTCAAATGACCTGAAAGCAGTCCAGACAGCTGGCACACGGAGGGGAAGAATGGCAGAGAACAAAGTGAGGAAAAAGGGAATGATGCAGATCACAGAAGGCTTTGTAAGCCATGTTCAACAGTTTGGAATTTACCCTAAGGACAACGAGAAGCTGATGCAGGGAAGTGATTTTTGTTTTCTAAAAGATCACCTAGGACTTCAGTATAACGAATGAATGAATTAGAAGCTGGCAAGAACAGATATAGGGGATTGATCAGGAGGCTGCTATAATGTAATAACAGTAACAGTTAATAACTGCTAAATATTTTGCTATATATTAGGTATTGACACTCTATATGAATTGTCTCCTTCAATGTTCCCAACAGTCAAGGTAAATATAGAATTATTATCCCCATTTTTCAGATGTGAAAATTGGGGTACAGAGAATGTAAGTTGCTCACTCAAGTTCACAAAGCTAGTAAATGGTAGCCTGACTCCACAGCCTGCATTCTTAACACTACTCTGTTGCCTTTCCTGTTAGTCTAGATGAGATGACAGTCACTTAGACAAGAGTAATGACAATGGTAAAAGAAAGAAGTGGCTGAGGCACACCTGTATGACTTGGTGACTCACTGGAAGTCTGGTGATAAAAGAAAGGGAGAAGTTTAGGATAACACCTAGATTTCAACAAATGGAGACTGGAGGTATACTATTTACTGATGAAGAGACTCTGGTGAAGGAGCAGGTTTGAAAGTAAAAGATACCAAAATCAGTTTTAGATATATTACAGCTGATTTGACCAAAAGACATCCTGGTCGAGATGTCCAGAAAAAAAACAAAAAGGCAAATCATTTAAGGTCAGAAGATAAGCTTAGGCTAGAAATACATATTTAAAAGAACTTAACATATAACTGAGGTTACTGAAGTGATGAAACTGGGTAAGGTCACTGGGTCAAGTATATAGAGGGAAGAAAGGGCTAAACAGAACTCTGAGGAAACAAGTGTTTAGGGCTTAAAAGGAGAATGACAAGCAGTGACCAGAGGGTCATAAATGGTTAACTCCTCAGCACCCAGTTTCAGTCCTCTTTCATTGGTGTACCTAAAATAGTGACAGGGCTGTACTGACATAGTACTTTATGGCTCTAGATGTCTCTGCAGCCACCAAAAAAAAAAAAAAAAACAATTCTTACTAGAACCCACATTTATCTCATAATGCATCTATCATTTAGTTACTACATGATGCTTATATATCAGCAGGACTTCTCTCCGATAATCTAACCAGACTACAAGTAGAACAAATATTCAATTATATAAATATATATATGTATACACACACACACACACACACAAACTTCTATGTCAAGAATTAGAAGAATTCTCTGCACCAATTTCTAGGTTGCAAAATAAGCAAATATTCCACATACCAGACTCAGGTGCTATCTGGAGAAAGGAACTACATATAGAGGACCTATTATATGTTGAATATACTCATCTAAAATGTCATGATGGAAAGTTTCTCAATTTCTCAGCTTTATTTAAAAACAGATATACCAATAACAGCCATCATAAGAGAAAGCAGAAAAAGTTCCAGAAATAACCAAGTTTATTGCTTCTGTCCCATATCTTATGAAGTCTCTAACTCTAAAATGTTGAAATTAATACTAGCATCTCTGTTCTTCAGGATGTTCTAATCTATCAGCCTGATCAGATCAACATCTAATCCCTGTAAAAGATGTTTCAGACTGTCCCCTTTTCTGCATATCTATTATAAACATATATCAATAAACTCAGTGCTTGAGACTAAGGTAAAAATAACTATTCTTAGTCTCATAGATAATCCTGGGCAATGATGGCATTGTACAATGAACATGTCCTATAAAACCCTCCCCTTGGTGCCTTCTAATTTCTCGGCTTGTGATTCCATTTCCTCCTGAATCATGCTCTACCCATTAATCCTGTTCCACTAGCTACTGCTCCCTGGCCTTTTCCAACCTAAAAATCCTTCCTCTTTGACCCTTAAACCGCTGCCTCACTTTTCCTCTTCCCTTCATCTCTAAACTTCTTCAGTTACCTGCCTCCTTTCCCCACTCGACTGAAACTGCTAAGGAATCAGACACTTGCAAAATTGCCAAATGCAGTTGCCTCTTTTTTAGGGCTCATCTTGAGTTTTCTGCACCACTCACTGATAACTTTCCTTTAAACTTTCTTCCCTTGAATACTTTAACCCAACATTCACCCCATTATCATCCTATTTTTCTGATACCACAGTCTCTTTCTCTGGCTATATGTCGTCTGTTTGCCCCAGATGTATGTATAGCCCAAGTTTAAACATCTGGCCCTCTTTTCAGTCCGTACTTATGTTGTCCTACATAGCAATCATTAGCCAAATGTAATGTAATTTAATTACATTGGTCAAAGCGTAACCATTAGCCAAAGTGTAATTTAATTACACTTAATTAAAACTAAATAAAAATTCAGTTCTTCAGTTACATTTAACCACATTTCAAGCGCTCAATAGCTCAACAACTTAAAAGTGGCTAGGCACCACTGCATGAGTTGGCAAGATATAGAACATTTCCAGGACTGCAGAAAGTTCTACTGGACAGTGCTGGTCTATATACTCTCTTTCCATTCAATCAATCAATCAATCAATCAGTATTTACTGAGGGCCTACTGTGCACAGTTCTGGACCCTGGAGATAGAGCACTGAACAAAACAAGTCCTACTCTTCATGGAGCTAACACTCGAGTAGGGGGAGCTAGAAAATAAATAGTTTTTCAAATGAAGAATCTCACTTACTCCTGAATCAACAAATGGTGAGGGTTCCTAGAGCCTCTTCTGGGTACCACACTTGAACTTCCAGCTTCTGCTAGATTTCACCACTTAGATGTCTATGAAGTGGTCTGTGTCCTACACTAAACTCAGTATCTTCCCTGCCCTCTCAAACTTCTTGTAATCTTTCCATATTTGGTTCACTTGTGCCCTAGTTCATCCTAGTTCATCTGCCATTATAATTCACTGTACTTCTAAAGCACAAATCTAATCCTGTAATTTCTCTGCTCGAAAATCACTGGATAAACACCTAAGGAATAAGGAAACCGAGTCCCCCTAAAACTGAGTCCCCTTACCAAGTTTCTGATTAATCTCTCTATCCAAAACTTTATTCCCTTTCCTGTCCACTGTGACCTCAATCCTGCACTAACTGAACACTAACCAACCAGAGCTGATGACTGAAATTGCTGTTGTCAATAACACTGTCAATATACTAAAACTGCTGTTGTAGATATCATCTACCACTGGGGTTGTTTTTCCAGGGCAAAATGAGCTAACAGACCCTGGAGCCATGGACCACCTGGCCAGAGAATCATAAATCAGACACATCCTCACTCATGAAACTACAATTAAGAAAAGTCACCGAAATGTCACAAGACGATAATTAACCCTTTGTTCTTCCCCTTTAAAAAAAAAACCCTAACTCAAACACCAAGTTGGAGTGGATTTGAGGCTTGTCTCCCACTCTCTTGCTTGGGGCCCTGCAATAAAGGTTGTACTTTCCTTCACCACAACCTGGTGTCAGTAGGTTGGCTTTGCTACCCATTGGGCGAGTGGACCCAAGTTCGGTGGGGTAACAATAAAACATAAATCCCTTAGCAGGAATTCCAAGAATTACACAATTTGGTTTCAATCCACTTCATCCCACTCTTCTGCTACACAGTGAGTAATTCAGCCACACCAAATTACTAGGTATTTTCAAGGAACAATCGCTCCCGGAAATAACATTCTCCACTTAAACACATAAAATATCCTCTTCACCCATGAAGGTGTAGTTCAAACCAAACCTGTCTCTGAAGTCTTTACCACCCGCCAGTCAGTCCTAATTATTTACTTTCCAGAGCCGCTGTAGCAGTAACGCATAACCACTGTAGAGCATATCCTCAACATCTAGTACAGTGCCTGGGATTGTTAAAGAACCAAATACTCCTTTAAAATTATGTCTATGTGACACGGGGACAATTTTTCGATCATATTCTTAAGAGGCCTTTTCTTTCCCCGGAGGACTCAACTCGCTATGCTGTGGATATTCAATAAATACTCAGCAGAGTGTGAGGCCTGCTCAGTATTTTCTCACATTCGGAGCGAGTGAATCAATGCTGCCTGAATGGAGGCGTAGCCTGGGAACTAGAAATTCTGGGTCCTTCCCCTCCCCAGCGGCTTGGTTCTTTCTTCCAAAAGACGAATGGCCGAACCTGAAGAGTGGCTCCAGCGGCCACTGAGCGGAAAACAGTTTACAAAGAAGATGAAAGTGAGGGGGTGGTTACAGAATGAGATGGGAAGAAACATTCCAAATGGAGAGAGAATGAAGAACATCCCTCTTCCTATGAGAGGCCGACCTACCTAAAGCACCACTCCTCCGCCTCACTCGCGCCTTTCCGTTCTTCACTTCTGGGTACCAAACACGCGTCTCTCGCGCGAGTTACCTCTTCCGGGGTTCCTTGACAACAACTTCCGGGTCAAGAACCGCGACGAGAACAGTCATTCTTCCTCTCGCCCCGCCCACAGGTCCCTAACCCAGACCCGAACTGAAATCCCGCGACGATCGGCTGAGGTGGCCGAAAGCAGAGGGGAACGTTTTTCGTTTGGAAGCGGGCTCCCGGAGAGGGGGCGGGGGGAGAAAGGACCGGAAGTGACGTGAGCGAGTTCCGGTTGGCCGGAGCCCAGCGGCGGGTGTGAGAGTCGGTCCGGAGCCGCTTCCAGGATCCGGAGATCCGGAGAAGCCGGAGTCAGAGCGGGTAGGTGAGCGAGCGCGGGGAACTGGGAACGGACGCCTGAGACTGTCCTCAGAGCTTGATTTCTTCTGCACTTAGACGGTGCAGATCTAGGTCACCGTGCTTTCGACTTCAAGCAGTGCTTTACAGCGCTGCTGATTCTCAATCTGGCAGTAGATTATTTGGGTTCATTGTACCGGTGCTTGGCCACCGGTACATTGAACCCATGCACTGGACTCCCAACCATTCCCTCTCATAGCGGCGGACTTGGAAGCCGTTCTAAGCTTCTATAGAGTATCCATCTCCTCTTCACCTCCGGGCGTCGAGGACCTTAGTGTACATGAGGAAGATCTTCCCTGCTGATGACCAAGCTGTTTCTCAGCATTTGTCAGTTGGGTTCTTGCCCCCTACCCCAACCACTAGCATGTGATTCTATCATGTATCCATTTCTAAACAAAATTCAGACGTGCAGGTGCCTTTCTAAAGCATTGGAGGCCAAGAGAATGGGGCCTTCCTTCCGTAGATCTCTAGCAGAGGACCTTCGCGTTATTTCCCACTACTTTCGTGAAGAATAGCGTTCTCCGCCTTTTCCAAATCCCTGACCCCCTGTATTTCTTTACAGTGAAGGTGTTTGCAATGAAACATGAAGGTTAGCCTAATCTCTAAACTTCCAATAAGCCATATATGACCCTGTGCCACACTGCTTACGACTATTTGTGACCTCCAGTAAGTTTTGCACTATTATCTTTTGTTTTCCTGCAAATTCATGCAAAACTCTCATAATACATAGGCTCTGGCACTGTTTACCTGTCTTGACAACATAGCTCCTTTTCCTAACTTTAATGTCTTTCAGTTCTCCTTTGGGGCTTGTCAGAATTTTGTAGACAGATTGCACTGATTCTTTGGAGAAGTTTGTACAAGTATTTCTAGTGTTGTAATGGCGGAGAATTTAATGTTCTGACTGCTACTACCTATTAGTTGTATTATCATCAGTCCTGATTTTAGTTGTGTATTCTTAGCATAAATGATGATAGTAAGAAACTATTATTTACTAGGCAATATTTTATGCATTATGGATTAAGTTTTTATTGACCTTTGGAAGAGGTGGTGGTACCCAGACAAATGTGGCCAATTTGTGTAGGTGTGAAATGACTTTACAGTAGAAATCTTTTGTATTTTACTTCTTTGCCTATATTGTTTTAAAACACTGGAGCATTTTTTTTCCTTTGAGGAACATATCCTACTTGATTAATAGAGTTTAATTCCTGTGATTCACATTCCAGAATAACCGTTTCTGAAATACTTCAATAAATGATTTAATGCCTTTTAGAAATTCAGTGCCTTATAGCTAGTTTAGTCAATTTGTTGTTTATTTACATATTGTTCTTATCTTTGAGTTAGAAAATTTTTTCACACTTGTCTTCAAAATGAGGTAATGAGATTTTTGAGATGTGGAATTATATAAATTAGATGTTATCATTATTTTTAACAGCTGGTAAATTTGCTTTTTTACTTCATAACTGCCACACCTGGTCTTATATTCTTTTTGTTCAGTCCAGTTACCCAGGGACTGAGTATCCAAATTTTCTCATTTTCCAACTTCTTCCTGCCTTTGGCTTGAATTACCACTTTTTAGGATTGAAAAGATCATCAGACTTTAAATCAGAAGATCTAAATTGGAACCTGGGCTCCAACACTTCTTGAGCGTAGGTTGGCAAGTTACGTAACTTTCTGAACTGATTTGGATTGTGTTGATTAAAAGTACTGCTTACTTCATAGGATTGTCACAGTGATTAAGCGAAATAGTAAGTGTGAAATCACTATATAAATGAAAATATGGTGATATTATCATTTTACTCTGAAAGCAGGAAATATATCCGTGCAGAATACTGTTACTTTGCATCACTTCAAAATTTGGTATTTTATATTGTGTTATTTATCTGAAAATTTTATCACACACTTTTCTGAGATGATCTTTGCCCTCCTTTTGAACACAATAAAAGCTAATTGGGAATAGTTTGAAGCTGTAATCCACTGTATTAGTCACCTTGGTTAATAAGTAGGTGATTTGAAAATGAGTTTAGTTTTGCATTTGGGAGTTTAGATTTGATCTTTTTTGAGTTTAAGGTATTATCACTTAGGAATTTCCAAGTGCAGAGAAAGCTGAACTTTTGGGTGCTTACATATAGTTAACTAAAGCCTTACTTACTTATATTACATACTTATATTATTTCACTGAAACCTATTGAACGCAATGTTTAGAATTAGAAGCAACCTCTATGAACACAGAGTTAGTCTTCTCACTTAACAGAGGAGAAAATTAGGGCCCAGAAACAATCAGTAATTGGCTTGCCTGAAGTCATATGTCTTAAGTAGTGCCAGAACCTGAACTGGAAATGAGGTCCCAAGTGTTCTTTCTTTCTGCTAAGGTTGTCTCCAGGCATCTTTATTTGGTTTGGCAATACTTCCTGGTTTGCATGAAAATGGTTTCTTACATATTAAAGGGAACTATTTGTGTTTACATTTTTTTCCCTTTTTAGCTGATTTAGTCTTGTAAATTCTCGGAAAACAAAAACTACTCTTGGCAAGATTTGCAGTAGAATGGAATAAGGATAGAAAAAATTTAGTTCTGTTCTTCAGAATAGTTATTCTGAGTTCATGCTTCATTGCTATCAGGTATCAAGGTGTCTTCTTTCTGACAAGTGGAAAAGACAGAGGATCTTTGTAACACATGTCTGTACCGAGTGAGTATTGTTGCTAATGAGTAGGAGGAAGCTGTATTAATTTCTTTGCTCCTGATAAAAAAATTTCCCTAAGCTGTTTGTAATTTTAATATAATTATTTTATTCTGGGTCAGTAGCGACTGTAGAATAGTTAATTTTTTGTCTTGTTGAGAATCCTTTTGCTTCCATTGATTTCACAAAACTTTAGTCTCTGACTATAATTTAAAGAGTTTGTCAGTATTCCAGAAATAAAAAATCTTTTCAGTAGGTCACTGTGGTGTTTTCTCTTGTTCTTGAGGTTCATTAATAAAACCTTGGTCTTTATAGATTTTCCTGGAAGGACTACGTAGATAGCATTAAAAGCCTAGGTAGGCTATGAATTTAGATTGCCTTAGTTCAAATTCCAGATCTATTACTGTGCAATGCTTGGGCTAGTTACTTAACTTCTTATTATCTGTTTCCTCCTAGATATTGAAGTTAGTACATATCTTTATTGTTAGGCTTAAGGGAATAGACATCAGCATTTAGAACAGTGCCTGGCATATAGTTAACCATGACTGTCATGCCATCGCTATCGCATGGCCTACCAAGCAGTGGCTAAGAACTTTTTCCCAAACCTCTTTTGAAAGCATATCTTTGTGTTCCTGCTTACTTGATTATTTTTTGCTCATTATTAATGAAATTTCAGTAGATATATATGTGTATATTCACAGTTCATGAATATTTTACAACATACGCAGGATTCTAAACGAAATGAGTTGTTCTTGTAGGCCATCTCTCAACCTTTTTGTGTTATTAACGGTTTACATTATATGTGTAAACCATAACACAGAATTTTAGAATTGAAATTTGGGGGTTTGATGTTAAACGATGTCTTCTAGAACTTACTTTCTTTGCATGAGAAGGTCATTTTGCACTGATAGCTGTTGTCATATTTATCTGTTCATTCATCCAATTAGTGAACAAACATCTTGTGTCTTAAGCCTTTTACCAGGTTCTGGGAAAAACAGTGGGAAACAAATACTAGTAGATATTTTAGTTATGAGCCTGACAGAGAAAAATAAATAAATACAAAAATGAAAGAATAAGCACAGTGTAATAAATGTTATGAAGGAAACAAAACAAGGCTCTGAGAGAGAGTTAATGTGGATGTGTGCTTGTTTAAGACTCTAGTACAGTACATGGAGAATATAGTGACGTGGGATGAGGTAGGAAACATTCATGGTCCAGGTTATATAGAGCTTTGCAGGCCATGGAAATGAGTTTGGATTTGATTTTGAGTGTAATTAGGAAGTCATTCTACAGTTTCATAGTAGGAGAGTAGTATGATTTATAAGCAGTTTACTCTTGCTTATATATGAAGGATGAATTGAAGGGGACAAGAGTAGAAAAGGAGAGAGACGTTGGGGTCCATTGCAGTAGTCCAAGTGAGAGATGAAAATGGCCTGGACCAGAGTGGTGGCAAAAAAATGGAGAGCTGTGGGTGGATACTAAATATATCTGAAATAGGACTTGGTCCTGGATTAGATGTGAGGTGTAAGGAAGTAAGAAGAGTCAAGGATGAGTGTGCTTCTGGATTTAGTAACTGGGTGGATGGTTGTGCCAAGTACTGGGAGAGGGAAGATTTGGGGAGGACCAGGTTTGTTACAAAACGGGGGATGGGGAGGGAGAAGAAAGTACATGTTAAATTTGAGGTGCTTAGGAATCATCCAAGTACTGCTATTAGATATACAAATCAGGAGGTCAGGATGAGAAATACAAATTCAAGCTAGTATTTTAAACCGTGCAGATAGGTAAGTCACTTGGGGAGACAGGGAAGAGGAGAGGTCCCAGGTCAGGTAAAAGAGAGCTGGCAAAGGAGACTAAGGAGTGTTTAAAGAAAGAATGATGGGGTACACAAAACTCATAAAAGTTACACCTAGAGAGCACTAGACAGATGAGGGACGGGGGGAGCAAGATTTTCCCCTTTTTTTCTTTTATGTTTTATATTTTAGAACATGTGAAAGTCTTTGCTTATTCAGAATTCTCTTAAGAAATGGTCAGCTGTGTCAAATGCTGCTCTCTGGTGTAGATGAGGACAGAATAAAGTCCAGTAAGTTTGACTTGGTTGACCTGACTAGCTACTTCTAACCTCATCATTTATTTGAGTCTGGTCCCTTCCAGAAACTTTCAGGTCACCACATTCAAAAAGTATTTAATCAAGAGAATATATAAGATTCTTCTTAAAAATTTTAAAGATCTATTTAGAGGAGTTTTTTTATACTTTTTTTTTTTCAATTTTTTCTTTAAAGTAATTATAAAAAGTTGCAGAGATAGTACAGAGTATGATTGATAGGTGTATGATAATTGCATGTTTAGTTGTTTTTTTGTTTTGGTTTGGTTTTTTGGTTTTTTGGGCACGCCACGTGACATGTGGATGTGGGATCTTTGTGCCCTGACCAAGGATCGAACCCAGGCCCTTGGCAGTGAGAGCATGGGGTCCTAACCACTGGACTGCCAGGAAATTCCCTAGAGGAGATTTTAGTACTGCTTCTATGGGGCAGAGGAATTTTCTTTAATTTTTATTAAATAATCAGAGAGTGTCTCTAGTATCTCTGTATCTATGAAACTGTAATTTTTAGAAATTTAAGTGTTTGAATTTATCAGTAACCTTAATAACTGTTGGTAGGTGAAACATGCCAGACAGACTCCTGCCTTAAAGTCTTTGCACTTCTTTTTTCTCTTTCCCTACAGTGCCCTTCCCTATATTTTCCCATGGTCCTTTTCTAATGTCAAATTCTCAGAGAAAGCTTCTCTGTCCACCCTGTTCAATATTGTACACAAATACATACATATGCACACATACCAAATTTCTTTATTTTTCATTTGTAGTACTTCTATCCGATATATGTTTGAATTTTTGCCTTTTCACTGCTGTGTCTCTAGCATCTCACACTGTACCTGGCATATAGTATGTACTCAGTAAATATTTGTTAAATGAGTAAATCAAAAATTTATTTTCATAGCTGTATAATATTTCACTGTGTAACTGTACCTTAATTTATCTGTTCTCCTGACAATGAACATTTGAGTTGTTTATAGCTTTTGCTATTAAGACCAATGTTGCTAAAAATATTATTGTACATATTGGCTCTTCACATGTGCAAGAGGTTCTTTTGGCTGTATACCTAGGCATGGAATTCTAACAAGGGTGTGCCAATATTCAACTTTACAAGTTGTTTCCCAAACTCTGCTATTGTCATCCTTCCTAATTCTTGCCAAAGGAATGCATGTAAAGAGTGATGTAGTGGATTATAAAATTGATTGTTGGATTACAGAATGGTCACAGATTCTTCTCATCATTGTACGCATACCCCTCTGCGATATGATTTTACTTCTAGAGTCCACCCCTTGACTCTGTACTTGGCTGTGTGACTTGCTCTGGCCAAAAGAACATCAACAAGTGTGACACAAGGAGAGACTTGAAAAGCACTTGTACATTGGGGCCTGTCTTCTCTTACTGCTGTTTTGAACCCAGAACCCACCATGTGAAAAAAGCCCAGGCTAACCTGCTGGGCTGTAGAGGATCAGGTGGAGCAAAGACAAGACATCCCAGCTTAGACCTGCCCAGCTTAAGAGCCAAGCTAGCCCAGACCAGAACTGCCTAACCTTACTCGTAGAATCATGAGAAATATTAAATGATTTTTTTAAGTTGCTAAGTTTTGGAGCTAAGTTGTTAATCACAGCAGAAGATAATGGATACACAACGTTGTAAATCAACTATACTCCAATAAAAATTTTTAAAGAAAGATAAAGGATACAAATGATACCTCATTATGATCTTGGTTTATATTTTTTGGTTGTCAGTGAGGTAAAGTAGATCCTTCTGCTACGAACTACCTCTTCGTGTCTTTTGCCTATTTTAGTTTTGTAGGATTATTTATCTTTTTCTTAATAATTTAAAATTCTGTGGATAATCTACCTACTATTCCTTTTCAGTTATATGTTTCTCTGCTTTGTCTTTTCACTTAAGATATCTTGTGATGAATTTAAGTTTTAATTTCAGTATTGTCCAGGTTATCAGTCTTTTTCTTTATGGCTAGCTCTTATATGTATCTTAAGAAATCCTTTCCTACCCCAAGGCAGAAAGGTATTTATGTTTTCTTCTAAAAGTTTTGCTTCTTGACTTTTAAATCTTAAGTCCATTGGGAATTAAATTTTGTGTGTGATTCAAAGTAGGGGCCCACATTTTCTTTTCTTTAATGGATAATCAGTCTGAATAGTCTCCGCTTTCCCCACTGATCTATCTTGCCATCTCTGTCATGTAGAGTTCCAGATATACAAGAATCTTTTAAGAAGCCATCTTTTCTGTTTCTTGGTCAGTTTGTCTATCTCCATACCTATAAAACACATCTTCATTATTTATTACTTTAACATATATATAGAGAGATAGATATGCCCTGGATTCAAGACCTTTGTCAGATACATGTATTGCAAGTATTTTCTCTCGTTCCGTGGCTTACCTTTTTTTTTTTAAACAGTGTGTTTCAAAGAGCAAAAGTTTTTAAACTTAATAAAGTCCAGTTTATACATTTTTTTCTCTTATGGTTCATGCTTTTTAAATCCTAAGAAATATTTGTCTACCCCAAGATTGCCAAGATTTTTCATGTGTTTTTTTTTTCCTGAAAGGTTTATAGGTTTAGTTCTCACATTTAGATCTATAATCCATTTCAAATCAGTTGTTACATATGAGAGATAAGGCTCAATGTTCATTTTTTTCATAAGAATATTCAGTTGAGTAGACATTCCTTTCATCATTAAATTGCCTTGTACTTTTGTTGAAAGTAATTGACCCTATATATGTGGGTCTATTTCTGTATTTTGTTCTTTTCCACTGATCTGTATCTATTCTTTTGTCAAAACCACACTGTCATGGTTACTGTAGCTTTATAGTAAAGCAAGTCTTGAAATCAACTAGTGCAAGTCTTCCAGCTCTATTCTTTATCCAAATTGTTTTAGCTATTCTAAATTCTTTGCATTTCCATATGATTTTGAATCCACTTGTCACTTTCTATTTTTAAGAAATGCCTGCTTGAGTTTTGGTTGAGATTGCATTAAAGCTATACATCAGTTTGAGGGAAATTGACATAGTAATGATATTGAGTCTTCCAAATGATGAACATGATATATATTTTCCCATTTATTTAGGCACTCTGTGGATTCTTTTAAAAAATTTTTTAGAATAGATCTTGTACATATTTTGTCAAACTTACCTCTAAGTGTTTTAGATGCTGTTGTACATGAATTGTTTAAAATTTGACTTCCAGCATTCAAACTCTTAGTTGCAGCATGCATGTGGGATCTAGTTCCCTGACCAGGGATCAAATCTTGGCCCCCTGCATTGGGAGCGCAGAGTTTTAACCACTGGGCCACTAGGGAAATCCCTATCAAGTACTTTTTTGATGCTCCCCAACTGTAGAACACTTCAGCTCTAATCTTTCTCTTTCCAATTTATATCCTTTTGTCCAAATTTCAAAATCTGTTTTATAAATGATAAATTTTAGAATTATCTGGATTAAATCCTTCATTATGATATAAATAATCTGAAGCATGTACCTTTGTTTTTTGAAAATATTCTGTGACTTAACTTTTCATATTAATGACTTGTATAGACCAGTTTATATTCCTCAGGTATTTAGGAGCAATAAAATAGTGAGGTCTATTAAGCAATCTGAATGTAAAATTTTGTCAGAGAAATATACAAACAGTAATAACCTGCAAATGAGTCAGTTTGAGTAATGAGAAGCAATAGAAATGAATGTTCTCTTAATTCTATTAATGGGGAACATCTGTAAATACTAGGGCAAGCTAAACCTTTAAGACTATTTTTTGCCTTTTTTTTTTTTCTGTGACTCCAGAATTCCTTGGTGAGAATTGAATATATTATCATCAGACCTTTTTGTGTAGTAGAAGAAACATTGAATTTGGACTGGGGAAAGTGAGGTTGAACTCTTACTTTGCCATTGATATGCTGCTGAGTTGCTATTTGGGGCCCTTTGAACCCTCAGTTTCTCATTTGTAGAAGGCAAGTGTAAAAATAACTGTTTCCTACAAAGCATTGTTAGCATCATATTAGCTAACCTATATGCAACCTATAAATCACTAACCAGAAGTAGTTGTTATTTCAGAAATCCAGAACCTTGGCCTTGGGCTGGGTAGGATTCACAGGCTACTAGAATTAAAGAAAATTATAGCAGTCTTTTACTCTGTGTTCCTGATATGTGAATGAGGAAAGGGAGAATCAGGGTGTGACATGACATTCCGAATGTCTCTCGGTTAGCTGAATCTTCCAAATCTAGACTGTTATTCCTTTTACTATCTTAATTCTTGACCTTACTCTTACTACCCCATCTTTTTAATGAAAATGTTTTGCTAACATTGCATTGGTTATGAAAAACTGAATGAACATTTAGAAGTAGATTGAGAGAAAATAAAAAATGGGATTGTTCAAGTTGTAATTTTACGTTATGCATTTTCCCTATGAAAATAGAATCGTTTTTACACATAGGAACATAAGATATTTTTACATATTGGAAAGTAAGAGATGAAGAAACCTTCCCCAAAAACCTATCAGACTTGCAAAAAGAGAGTCCCTAAAGCATCTTCCAGGTTGTATCTTTTTAAAATTTGGATTTTTACTTAAAATTTTATCTAATTAAAAATTAGATCTGGAGCAGTGGCCTTTTTCAATAATTAGACTATGATGCATTGACTATACTTTACACTTCACTTCACTTAATTAAGTTGAGGGACATTTTAGGCCAGAGAAATACAGACTTATAACCTGCTAACCCATTATTAGGAGATTTATTGAGATTTTGATTGCTTTTAAATTGTTACCTAACTTGGGATTTTAATTTTTTTAATTTCCCCCAACTTTAGAAAGTTCAGAAAGATTCAAGGAATGTTTATCATATATTCTCATTCAGATAATGAATTTTTAGAGAATACATTATTAAATTGTCACTACCATGTGATAGATACTCTCTGGCTCTCAAAGCCAGATGATCTGATAATCACTGTGATACTATGCATGGTGTTGGAATTATCTTTGTCTTTATACTCCTGCACAGTAGAAAACTATATCAAAACCTCACTGGTCAAGATATAGTTTCACTCAGTATTTATTTGTTAAGTTTCCAAGAATAAATTGCAGTTTTTTTAATAGTTTTATTTTATTTATTATTTTTTAAGCTCTTTATTGGAGAATAATTGCTTTACACTGTTGTGCCAGTTTCTGTGGTACAACAAAGTGAATCAGCTGTATTTATACATATATCCCCATATCCCCTCCCTCTTTCGACTCCTTCCCCCCCCATCCCACCCCTCTAAGTCATCACCAGCTATGAGTTGACCTCCCTGTGTCATGCAGCAGCTTCCCACTAGCTATCTATTTTACATTTGGTAGTGTGTATATGTCAGCGGTTTTAGGGAAATCTACAGCTATTTCGAAATAGTCAGTGACTGGATGTACTAAATAATCCAATCAAGGACCCACACTCTGAAAGCAAGGTAGGTTACTGAAAGATATAATATTCTCAAGTTGGCTGTCTTTGTATGCCTTGTATGAGAAACACTGTTTTATTGAGAAAGGTTACTTAATATTTTTGTGAGAAAGTAGAATCATTTGGATAGATGATTTTCTTAAAAGGAAGTGTGTTCATTTTATTTTGGAATTCGGTGACAAAGAAAATTACAGTCAATGGTTTCACTACTCTATTTTCTTTTTATCTTCATCTTGTTAAATTCTCCAGTATCTCTTATATTACTCAGTGAGTTGCCATTTTCATGTCATTCTTAAATGTTTTTTGTGTCGCTTTGGGGAACTCACAGTAATTTAGTATTACATTGTTTTTGCATTACAAGTGTAGCTAATGTTTAAAATGAATGGAGTATTATAGTCGTAGCACACTGGATGTACAGCCTACAAAGAACCTTTGTGAGCTGATTTTAGCAGTATTTTCTGAGCACTTCTGCCAGAAACAAAAAAACTCACATATTTTAATATCGACCTTAGATTTTATGTGCTTCAGCTGTATTTAAAATCTGCTAGTTACAGCTTTTTAAAGCATTTTTTGTATCTAGATATATCTTCACAATGAAAATTACTTGATGCTTTTTTGTTTTTGTTTTTGTTTTTAAGCTTTGTATTGGAATATAATTGCTTTACACTCTTGTGTACTTGATGTTTGAATTATGCTTCTTTCCTATTTCTGTCTTCTCATCCCATCCAGAGACCTATAGAGCTTATTTCAACAATTTCATTCTCAGAAACAAAACTAACTTAGATGCATGCCCTTCAAATTGATATTACAACAGTCTCACTGCAAGGCTGCATGAATGTCAGGAATATGTCATGTGCTAGATTCCTTTTTGAGATGATTTCAGTCAAACAGGCTAGTAATACTTTGGATTTATTCCCACATCCAGGAATCTGACACTGTTTAGTAACAAATTTCCAAAATTTATGCTACTTCATTAAACTGTGAAGAGTGGCTCTCCTTAAAAATGATTATCTCATCTTACCCTAGCTACATTGGCTAGAGCTTTTTTACCCTGTAATAATTTTTAACAGATTGTCCTTATGGTACTTTTTTCAAACTGTTTGCGTTGATGAAAAATAATTTATGTTTGTTATCCAGCATAACAAACTAAGATTTTTCTGTGGATGCGTCTGTAGAAATCAGTTGTGCAGCTCTTGTATAATGTAGAAATATGGAAAGCAAGTGCCTATAAGTGAATACTTGGGTGGGTAGTATTGACTATGATTATTTTGGAAAATTGTGACATTCTTGGAAAGGGTGTGGAGAAGCTAACATTAAGCGCCTGCTATGTGCCAGACTCTGTACAGGACAATTATATACAATTTTTCTTGAAGTAGAGAAAATAAATAACTGAGAATTCCCCAAAGCAACACAAAAAACATTTAAGGATGACATGAAAATAGGAATGGGAATATTTTACAAATTAACTCAAGTGCTAAGGCTTAAATTACTTATCCAAGGTTATGCAACTGGTAAGTGATGTTGGTAGGATTCTTTTAGCTCCAAAGAAGTGAAACTACTTTCAGTGGGAGGGTGAACAGGATTAGAATAGCATGGATGCATTTAGTCTTGGAGTGTGGAGTGTGAAATGCTGCTTGCCCTGATTTGGCCTCAAATAGACAAATTGGCAGCTTTGGGGCACTGAGTTTATGTTCTCAGTTCTGGATGCTCGAGTCCAAAATTAAGGTGCTAGCTTTCTTCCTGGCTTGTACATGGCTGCCTTCTTGTTGTGTCCTCATGCGGCCTTTCCTTTGTGTGTGTGCAGAGAGAGGTCTCTGATGTCTCTCTTCTCTTCTTATAAGGACACCAGTTCTATCTGATTAGGGCCCCACCCTTAAGACCTCGTTTAACCTTAATTACCTGCATAAAGGCCCCAACTATAAATACAGTCACATTAGGGATGTGGGCTTCAGCATATGAATGGGGGGGAGAGGCACAAATTCATCCCATAACTAGCATGTTCTCCCCTTGTAGAGTAATTGTGGCATAAGAAATATGTATTTGGTCTTTGTCCCAGTTCCTGGCACAAAGCTGCTAAATCCCTTGTAGTTTTCCTGAGTAATGTGAGTGATAGGAACATCTTTTCTTCTAATGAGGCAACTTTTGTTGGGCCCCTAGCTACCTCCAGGATGGGGACTAGTCACCAAAAAAAACCAAGGCATGGTTAGAGGATTGGAACTTTCAGCCTCATTCCCCAACCTCTAGGTAGAGGAGTGGGGCTAGAGACTGGAAAATATTTTTCAAAAATTGTTTTCTAAACTGTGAATTAATTTTGTTTGTAAAGAAGTAGGCGGATTAAAAGAAAATAACTTAGTCTCCTAGGTTATTTCTTACAAAACAAAATTCCACACTATTTTTTTTTCTAGAGAATTTTTTGAGTAGGAAATGTCTGTAGGCTGTTTTTTAGCATATTGTGTAAGAACATGTTATTTGCTTAAATAAAAATTCCTGTTGAAATGTCTTTAAAAACATCTTTGAGTAATTGCATAATACCATTGTTATTAAGTAAGAACTTAAATGGACCCAGGTTGTTTTGAATAAAGTTCTTTCTGTCTCTTAAAGATGATACTATGGGAAAGAGTAAAACTGGGGAAATGAGCTCAATTATCAATGTTTTGCAGGGGGAAAGGTTTTAGAATTTTTTCTTCATAGCACATAAGCTCTTTTGTGCCTTTCATCACAAATTAATTAAATTTTATTGTGATATAGGTGAATGGCTATTCATCTCTAAAATGAATTGCCTACAGAATTTGGCTGAACATGAGTTTGCACAGTTTTAAGTATTTAGAGGACTGAAGTATGGCTTCAAGTTGAATGATTGGAAGATGGAAAATCTTTAACTCATTATATGGTCCATTTCAAATATATTCAGTTAATTTTATTAACAAAACTAGAAAGCATGATTTGTGGAATAGATTTATATTTTGTGAACTTATTTTGATGCTTTGATCTTATAGATTTTCACAAATTATCTTCATCTTTCTTTTTTTGTAATTGCTTGTCTTTTGAAAACCTCTTCTCAGAAGTATGACTTAACTTTGCAGAAGCAAATTTCAGCTTCTGTGACTACTCTGCGTGTATTGCCCTCTGAGCTCCAATACTTTCTCCTGTACTTACTTTCTCCTTATCATCATTTTAACTAGTATGTATTGAGTTCACATAAAAGGTGAGAAAGTATACTAGTATTTTATGTATATTTCATTGTTTAATCCTCAGAGTAACCCTTTGTGTGTCATGTTGTCTCTATTTTACAAATTAAAGAAACTGATATTCAGAGAGATTTAAAAACTTGCCAAAGCTCAAAATAGATTCTTGTGAAGTTTGGGTTTGAATTCAGTTCTGTTAGATTCTAAAACCTGTTTTCTTCCCACTAAGTTATTTACTGTATATCTGTTTCATTGTTTTATATTATGTTTGAAGTCTTGTGCTCATCTGGCTTCCCTACTAGATTATGATCTGCTGAAGGACAAGAATCTTGAATATTCACATTTATATCTTCAGTGCCCATTACTGGCCCCAGAACTTTTATAGTGAGTGTTGAATGAAAGACACAGACATCAGTGATACGGTAGCAGTGAGAAATGTGCTGTGAAGTAGTTTCTCTAGTATAGACAGATTCTAGGTTTGCATCATATACCTCCTGCCGTTTCAGTGTATTGCCATTTAGAGTTATACACACACTTGCATGCCCAAACACACACTCTCATCAATCCTGTGGAAGTGAGAATTTTTGTTCTTCTTTTGTAGATCCAGAGAATCAAGGTCTAGAAAAAAATGAGACTTGCTTAACATCACACAACTAGTTAGTGGCAAATCTGATATGCAAAGCCAGGTTTTAGGCTTATAATCATCTACTCCATCCGTCTGTGCTAATGGAAGCCTATATTTTATTTCCTGATATGTCTGTTTATTGAGAAATGAAGGCAACAAAACAAAGGTGTCCACAAATGGATTGTGTCTAAAAGAAGAGACCTTCTGTTGGAGTGGTGAATGTATGCTCTTTGTTCAGTGTTTATAGTCTTTATACTCTTTCACTTATTTTCCTTTCTGAGGCCTAAATTGTGGTTAGAATTTTAGTCAAGGGATAAAATAGCTCCAACTAACAAACTATAGGAAGATTGAACCTGTGACCATATCATGTTCTAATCAGCTGAGTCTAAGGGTAGCAGGACTCATGGCACATGCAGAGGACTCAGCACTGAGACTTCGAAGTGATGTGCTTTTTGAGTAGAAAAATTCGCTTTACGGGCACCTGAAGAGTGATACAGGCACAGGTAATCTGGTGCTTTTTGTCTAGAATACTTATGTCAGCATAACTTATATGTTGTAATACAGGGACTTAAAGTAAAAATTTACACCTATACCTGTAGTATGAATAATGCTATGAAGAGTACATTTAACTTATCTTAAACATTTAAAATTTTCACCTTCTGTGCCCATATAATTTTTTTTCCCAGTAGAATTGTTTCCTAAATAAAATTGATCTTGGGTCTGTGTGTCAACGTTTTTGACATGTTTGATAATATATCCTTTTTTCTGAGTAATGCTGAAAGGACTGAAAGATTGGTAGAATTTGAGTAGTGTATATGATATTCAATTATGAATTAGAAGGACTTTAGACCTTATAGGTTATCAGTACTTGAGGGTGCTAGTATTTTATATCCTTCTGTGGACAAATTGCCTCCAAATTTTAATCTGGAAAATCACTGAGGTAACTGTTTGGAAAAGGATTACAACAACATGGCTTTTGTATTTTTAATACTTCTACCAGCGTTTCTAGACAAATTATTAAATCTTGATTATAAAAGAGAAAATTAAGGTGTAAACACATATTGAGATGTGGCGATTACTACCACGTTGTTTCTAAATTCAGTTTCGTTCAGCCACAGATGCAAAGCAGAAGTATGTAACATATCACTGGATTTTATTTTGTTTTTATTAGCTCCTCAAGAGTTATTGATCTATGAAATGGCAGAGAATGGAAAAAATTGTGACCAGAGACGTGCAGCAATGAACAAGGAACAATATAATGGAAACTTCACAGGTGAAGTATGGTAGTTTAGAGGGAGAAGATATATGGGTTTAAATTATATCCTTTTCATTGGAATAAAATAGGAATATATCTAATATTTATTTTCTCTTGTTAATAAAATAATACCTTATATAATAAGCTGACACATAAAATTCTTATAAATTTTGTAAAAGATTATCTTTTGTTTCATCTTCATAGTAAATTAAACTGTGGGTGTATAAGGGCCTTTAAGGTAGTTTTTCACAGTGATAGCAGAAGCAGCCTGGCCATAGTCACATCAGTAGTGTTCTAGGTACAATATTATTTTAATCTTGTGGTGTGGTAAATATTTATTTGGCTTTGTTTGGCGCTCAGTTTTATCATGCTATTTGGTAACTTTAGAAGTAGATTATAAATTTACTTATTATGCTAATCCTAATTTTATAATGATCCAAAAAGTCAGAATGTGATTATTGTAGATTTATTTTTAAATTTTAGTTTGAGACAAATAAATTTATACTTCAACCGAATTAAGAATTTGTGGTAAATTTCATTATATTTAACTCTTATTCATACATTTACCCTGAAAATTACAGCTATTATTTATAGAGATAATTTAAGTAGGAACTCTCCTTTATGTGTTTAAAAGAAAATGAAAGGTTTTCCTTTTCTGTTAATTGTAATGGTTTTCTTTTTAACTTCTAAATCATTTGGCATCTCAAACACATTGCAAATAATACTTCAGCATGGTAATATTATATCACAGAAATTTTCTTCTATTGGAAGAACTGCAAGCTGTCTGAAGTAGTGGCTTCTATTTGTTTATTTTGATCATTCCATTGCCTTGCAAAACATTTTGCAGCACTTATCGATGTTTGCGTTACTTTGGTTGTCAATAAATTTTGCATCGTTTCACCAGAGTTTCAAGATTCGGAGATAAGCATTGCATATATCATAGTCTTGTCTCATTAGGAGCTTTTGTGTGTTATTTTTTCTTTCCTTCCTTTCACCAAGCACATACATTTATATATTCTTCCTCTACTGCCCACCTCTTTGGAATTTAAAGTTAATGTTAGAATGACACACTTTCTCTTCTGTACCATGGTGTATGTTTGTTTGGGGTTTTTTGCTTAATATTTCCTAGAGATTGTGCACGAAGAACTTATTCTTTATTACGGCTGCCTAGTATCCCATTGTGCAAGTGTATCATATTTTAATCACTCCTCTGTCCTATGTTGGTAACATTTGTTTATAATCTTTTTCTAGAACCAATAACACTTCCTTGAATAAACTTGTATAAAAGCCATTTCTCCTTACACCTAATCATTCTTGCAAGTGGAATTATTGGGTGACAAGGTGTATGCATTTATAATTTCAAGAGAGAATGCTGAGAGAGTTACTGTTATTACCAATAACTAACTTTAATTGCACATATACATACATGTATTAACTCATTTAATCTTTACAAGATCCTAAGAAGTAAGTACTATTTTATCTTCATTTTAGAGAAGAGAAAACTGAGGCATAGAAGGGTTAACTAGCTTGCCCAAGGTCACATGACTAGTAGATGGCAGAGCCAGGATTTGGAACCAAGTAGTTTGCCTTCACATTTTGCGCTCTAAACCACTTTGCTCTATGATACGATGTTAAATTGCCCTTCATAGAAAGTGGGGTAATTTAATATTCCAGTGATGTATATAAGAAAAGAAACTTGGGTCCTGACAGTAAAATAATTCCAAAAATGATGGTAAGAGTAGAAAAGCAGGACATAGCCTAGACTTGTCACAGTGTAAACTAGATTGTTTGTTTTTTGAGGTTTATATTGTAGTCCTTCAAATGTGGGATGCGAAGGTAGGTGAATTTTGAAAGTGATTGGAAAAAGTGAGCATCCTGTTTTAATTTCTGCACTAATGTTTTTCAGACCCCTCTTCAGTGAATGAAAAGAAGAGGAGGGATCGGGAAGAAAGGCAGAACATTGTCCTGTGGAGACAGCCACTCATTACCTTGCAGTATTTTTCTCTGGAAATCCTAGTAATCTTGAAGGAATGGACCTCAAAGTAAAGAATCTCCCATTACCTTTTATATAAACTGTATTTACTAATTTTAGAAATCTTCAACAGTATCCTACTCCCTGCCACCTGCTCTATCAAAAGAGATTAATTGAATTTAAAATGTTATAGGAACTTATTTATTTTCCTTTTTATGTGTAGTTTGAAGAAAAATGGACTAGGGAAACTTGTTGCTATTTTGTTCACTGGATTATTACAGTTGACCATGGTCTCATGTTGAATCTTTTAAACGGAAGCAGTAAATACAAGAAGTGTTTTCTTCTGGCTTTACCTTCAGGAGAAATCAGACCTATGTACATGCGATACCCTGATTCTCTAGGAGGTCAAGGTTCAGGATACGTGGCACTACTGATAGTTTGAGCCAATGAAAAAGGACTCTTCCATGGAAATTGTGTTCTACCTTTAAATTTAGTACTTGTAAGCCCTATTTCTGATATCAAAAGAGCAAGTTGAACTTTGCTTGCCTTAATCATTTTCTGGTTTACCTTTCTAGGTTACCTGTAATAATACCTTACATTTTTATTGTACCTACAGTTTACAGAGTATTTTGTAACGCTTTTTAGTTCATTTGATCCTTATAGCAATTCCACAAAGAAGGTAAAATGAGTATGTGATCATATGGTTTTAAAAACGAGAAACAGTCAGCAGATTGGTTGAGTGTCTTACTCAAAGTGCAGTACTTAAGAGACTCTGATCCAAGTCCTCTGACTAAAGGCCAGTGCCCTTTCCATTGTATTAGAATGCATGTCCCAATTAGAAGTTGGGGTATATATAGAATTAGTTTGGGGGCATGGGAAAGGCTACAGTGGGGTTTCTAATAAGAAATTAAATTCTATACCCATGTATAGACTCCCTTCTGCACCCCAAGACACTGTAGTGTTTTAAGAACAGAAGAACTCAGTCCAGCAAGTACCACTTCTAAAGCTGAGCTAAGTAATCTGATGGCTTCAATAAGAAATGTTTTGAGAGTGATGAGTCCTGAAAATGAGATTGTGACATAGTTCATATTTTTGTGTTTTTAAGATTATGGCATCGTCAAAGCGTTGTGGTATCTTTTTTACTGCTGCTTGCTGTGCTTATAGCTACGTATTATGTTGAAGGAGCACATCAACAGGTAGGAGGTTTGGCACCTCTGTTTCTGTTCTTGTACCTTCCTAATCACAAACAGTTTCAAAATGGAATTGTTATGGGTTTCATTGATTTTTTTTTTTTTAATTTATCTCCTAACTGGTATCTTAATGTCTTACAAATTTTAAGGTCAAATATTAAAAATATTCTCGTGGTAGTTCATGGATGCTCAGCATTTATATTTGGTCATTCCTTTTTACCTTTAAGGATTTAAATATAACTTTCCTGATAGTGTTTAGTCAAAGCAGCATGAATCCTTTAATCACTACCAGAGTCTTCATATTTTTTATAACACACTCCTGTGATCCAGCCAAGCTGATATACTCATCCTAGATTGAAGGTTAGGTTTGTTTTGTTTTATGTTGTTTATTTCAATAAATTAATTTATTTATTTTATTGGCTGTGTTGGATCTTCCTTGCTGCACATGGGCTTTCTCTGGTTGCAGCAAGTGGGGTCTACTCTTCTTTATGGTGCATGGGCTTCTCATTGCAGTGGCTTCTCTTATTGCAGAGCACAGGTTCTAGGCGCGTGGGCTTCAGTAGTTGGAGCACATGAGCTCAATAGTTGTGGCTCACGGGCTCTAGAGCACAGGCTCAATAGTTGTGGCACATGGGCTTAGTTGCTCTATGGCATGTGGTATCTTCCTGGGGCAGGGATCGAACCCGTGTCCCCTGCATTGGCAGGCGGATTCTTACCCACTTTGCCACCCAGGAAGTCCCGAAGGTTAGGTTTTATATGTATAAAGTAGGGGGAAGTTCACTTGCCTGTCATCTGTAAGTACA
The DNA here is from genome assembly GCF_030028045.1 of Hippopotamus amphibius kiboko. Taxonomy (NCBI): domain Eukaryota; kingdom Metazoa; phylum Chordata; class Mammalia; order Artiodactyla; family Hippopotamidae; genus Hippopotamus; species Hippopotamus amphibius. Next base: position 24,726,071 of record NC_080202.1, on the reverse strand, counting down.
GCATAAATGAAAGGAAAATAAGACATTTTGTTAACAATTTTTGATAAAATAGCAAAACATTAATGTATTCTAATAGGAAATAGTTCTAAAGTGGTATCATTTCATCTTTTAGAGCAGTTTACCTCTGAATGCATCAAAATGCTAATAGTGATTATCTCTGGGGGATGGAGATTATGGGTAATTTTTTTTTTCTTTGCGCTTTAATGTGTTTCTAGTTGTCTGTAATAAACATATATTACTTGTAAATTAGAAAACAATAAATGGCATTAAAAATGAGGGGAGCATCATTTTACTTCTAATCAGAGTTTTTATACTTATAAATGTAGTCTTTTATATATTTTTAAGAGGGACTTCCCTGGTGGTCCAGTGGCTAAGACTCCGCATTCCTAATGCAGGGGGCCCGGGTTCGATCCTTGGTCAGGGAACTAGATACCACATGCATGCTGCAGCTAAAAATCCCGCATGCCACAACAAAGATCCTGCATGCCGCAGCTAAGATACGGCACAGCCAAAATTAATTAATTAATTAATTTTAAATATATATATATTTTAAAGAAATCTGTGTGTGCTATTAGGAGTTTGCAGGGAACTGGCTTGATGAATTTACTCTCCAATGTGAGAATCTAGAATCTAAAATCTGGAAATCTTCCAAGTCCATATCCCAATGGACTTCAGTTTGCTCTTGCTTGAAAAGCATCTTGGTCTTAAATATACAAAAATAATTTTATTCCCATTTTTGACTTGGAAAAACAAGAATACTTTCTCGTTCCAAATGTTATATAAATAACTGCCTGTCTCTTACCACTATATATTATTATGCTTTTATAAACAAAATTTTTGTAACTTTTAAGTATCTTTAAATTTTTTATTCTCATAGTTATCAGTAATTTGCATTTTTCCTATAAATGTCATTGTAGTAATAGGACTTTTAAAATGTAGAAATGAGCTTTATTTCAATTACATGATTTCTTTTTTTTTGCCATCTCTGTTACTACATATTAGAGGAATTAGGGCTCTCCAAGGAGCTTTTAATCTTAATACTTTTTTTCCTATTGGAAACTTAGTTGGCTTATTTTATTTTTATTGTAGTTGATAATACCACATTTCTGCTTAAGAATTCTGATTTTGTTTTTTTCACCTCATCCCTTTTGTTTTTCAGTATGTGCAACGTATAGAAAAACAGTTTCTTTTGTATGCCTACTGGATAGGCTTAGGAATTTTGTCTTCTGTTGGTCTTGGAACAGGGCTGCACACCTTTCTGCTTTATCTGGTAAGAATAACTTTTAATAAGCGAGATTGAAAGAGATTATGTTTTAATTGGTGCTTTTACTTCAGAAGTTAAGATTCTAAGATTTTTACTTAATTACCTTTATGTTTTATATGTATTCCAGTCCTCAAGTCAGTGCTCTAAGTTGGATTTGAAATTCTGTTTTGTTTTTCCTTTTGGATTGAGAATTTAAAAAGAGAAGGGAAGAAAAACCCTTAGGCAAATGAGATTGTTTACTTATATTAATTCAGCCAGGGAATGGTTTTTCCTACCGAATTTTGGAATAATGGTTTTCTTGCTTGTGCAATTGTCTTTTAATAGTTGAAGTTACTTAATTGTACAAAATTCCATGTGAGGCTTAGAATTAATTTGGACAGTTGTTTTCTTTGTTAATTAGCAAATGAGAAGTGGTGTCTTCCCTCACATCCTCTAACACCATGTACACAACTGGATAGTTATTTTGGTATTCTTATTGAATGCAGTTAATGAAGTATTTCATGTGTAGAACTAATTCTTTCTTAAACTCTTTTAAATCAAAGTATAAAATGGACCCTTCCTAAAAAATATTCTTTTTACTTCGTTGAAATGAGAGAGATAAAAGGTAGGTTTTCTCTGGGCATTTGCAATCTAGTGAAATAATGGCAGAGCCAGGACAAGCAAAACATCTAGGGCACAGAATTTACATTGGTACTTTTAGGGGCATGGAAATGTGGGGTTGATGAACGAATGCCTCATTAAATTTTGTGCCCTGGATTCCTCTCGTTTCCCTCTATTCCTGTTTCTGGATAATATATTGAAAACAGTTTCATATTTGAAAACAGCTTGCTCTTGCTGGAGAAAACAGGTGAAAAGTTGTCACAGTAGTATTAATTGCTGAATCAAGTTCAACAGTGCTAATACTTCCAATCTCTATGCTTTAGTGAATTCATTTCTGAAGCAGATATGATAAATATTAAGAAATGATTATTCAGAATGCTGCCGAATAAATGGTCTGAAGAATAAGTTAAGAATTAATCTATAATGCATAACGTCTGTGAGTTTATGGAGTTTAAAACATGGAATTTTAGAATTCCGTTCATGATTGCTTGCTGATTTTATCCCAGATAGAAACATAAATCCTAGATAAGTAACCCATATCAGTGTTTCTTTAATAACTACGTTCTAGAAGTATAATGCTATACTGGAAGTTGAGGCAGAGGGGAAAAAAAGGAATTACGGGTTACAGGTTACCTTTCTATTTTTTTTCTAGACCCGTCCTCTTAGATTCCTTGGGAAAACCAGATTAAGGAACTCATTTGTAGCATTTGATTAATTTGGAAGTATTTAAAAAGCAACCAAGATTGTAGATTCTGCTGAATCTTAAAAGGGATTCTAATGAACCTTATAAATCCCATAATAAATAAGAATAAAGAAATTTGAAACATGAAAGTTTCATGTTTCCTGTTTCTTTTCATATCCTTGAGAAACCTTTATAAAATGGCATATATAAAATGTGTTGATGTGAAAACGTAATTATTTTAGTTCCATTGCTCCATGTATCTGTTAAAGGATTTAAAACTTATAAATGAGCATTTATTACAAAATTCATTTGAGTGAGAAGTCAAGTCTTTGTTTCCATAAGCTAAGTAGTTATTTCTGCCCTGATCAGAGTGCAGGTTTAAGGGAATATTGCTAGATTTTCACAAGTTTAGAAGGAATTCTTCAAGAACTATTTGAAGGAAAGTGTCACTCTCTCATTATACTCAGGGCCATATATATTATACTAGTTAAGCAAGTGTGGAGATAAAATCAAGGAACACCTGAAACTGTGTTGCATTATACATAAAAGCTGTATAAAAACATTGTGGTATTATCATTGCTGCTAATAAACTGGGGTCCAGGGTTGATCAGGGCATGTTTTTCAGCATTAGGTTAATTTGATTTTTGTTTGTGAGTAGCATTTAGAATTATTTTAAATGCCCTAAAATTAAAAACAAATGAAATAACCTGATCTGTATCTTATGAATATATAGTTCTGGCTGTAGTGTGGGTGATAGATTGAAGGTGGGAGAGAAAATGAACAGTTAATGGTAATCATTCTGAGGACACAGGCTTTCGTGGAGGTGGCGAGAAGTATGGAGAGGAAGGGGTATTTACTGAAAAAAAGAATATGCAGAGAAACTAAGCAGAATGAAGGCAAAAGGTGGTATAAACCTTTAATATTTCAAGAGAGTGGTTGGAGTGGCAGTGGCATTGGATGAAATAGGACAAATCTTAGGGAAATTTTATACATTTAGTATGCAGGAAGAAGGAGCCAAAGATAACTGTTGGTTTTTTACTTAAATGAGACGATTTTGATACCATTAACTGAATAGAAACCTATTGTGCAGTCCCTTGTTCCTTCAGTACACAGTGTAGGTTCTGAAAAGAGAAATTTAAAGAGATAAAGAGATATTGTAATTATGTTGCAAGGTAGATGAGATCTTCACCTGATCCCAGTGGGTTCCTGGTGGCAGTGGTTGGATGGAAAGAAAAGGGAAATTTGTAAAGGACTAAGAACACTTTCTTTTCCTTTATCTTTTTAATTAATAGGCTTTATTTTTCAGACCAGTTTTAGGTTTACACAAAAATTGAGCAGAAAGGATAGAGTTCCCATATATCTTTACACGCACACAGAGCATTTCCCTATTTTCTTTGTGGTTTTTTTTTTTTTTAACTGAGGTATAATTGACGTATAACATTATATTAGTTTCAGGTGTGCAATGTAATGATAGTTTCCCCTATTAGTAGTATTAATATTAGCCTTTTCACAAATCTAATGATTAAGTAGTGTTATTCCCCTATTATCTTGCTTTACTGTAGTACATTTGTTACAATTGAGGAACCACTATTGATACGTTACTAACTAAAGTCCATTGTTTACATTAGAGTTCACTCTGTTTTATAGTTCTGTGGGTTTTGACAAGTGCTTAATATTATGCATTCTCTATTACAGTGTCACAGAATAGTTTCACTTCCCTAAAAATACCCTGTGCTACACCTATTTATTCCTACCTTTCTCCTTCCCCCTACCCACAAGCCCTTAGAAACCCCTGATCTTTTGTTATCTCTATAAGTTTTGGCTTCGTCCAGAATGTCACAGTTGGGATTATACACTATATATCTTTTTCTGCCTGCCTTCTTTCACTTAGCAATATGAATTTAAAGTTCCTCCCTGGATCTTTCCGCGCTGCCATCGTGGTGCGCACGAATGTCCTGGCCGATGCTCTCAAGAGTATCAACAATGCCGAAAAGAGGCAAGCGCCAGGTTCTTATTAGGCCGTGCTCCAAAGTCATCGTCAGGTTTCTAACTGTGATGATGAAGCGTGGTTATATTGGCGAATTTGAAATCATCGATGATCACAGGGCTGGGAAAATTGTTGTGAACCTCACAGGCCTACTAAATAAGTGTGGAGTGATCAGCCCCAGGTTTGATGTGCAACTCAAAGATCTAGAAAAATGTCAGAATAACCTGCTCCCGTCCCATCAGTTTGGTTTCATTGTACTGACAACCTCAGCTGGCATCATGGACCATGAAGAAGCAAGATGAAAACACACAGGAGGGAAAATCCTTGGATTCTTTTTCTAGGGATGTAATACATACGTGCAAATAAAATGCCTCAGAGGACTCTGGTGCTTCCCTCAGTCGTTTTGAACTTTGTACAGCAGGGTAGCAAGAGCATCTGCAGGAGTGTACAGCCTTTGTGTTAATTGGTGAATGCTGTTTCCTTGAAGTGCAAGAAGATTTTGACTTGGGATAACTTTCACCATCATCCTCATTGCTCACCAGAGGAGGGTGTGTTTGGCCCTGGATGGTTGACTCTGGGTTGGGGTCCAGGGGGTGAAGCAGTCCCTTTCTGGAGTCTTAAATTAACCCTGGAAGGAGTGGTGCCTTTCCTCTTTTTAGCTTGACAGAATACACATTTCATGCCCTAAAAATATGATACAGTTACAGTTTCCTGTGTACGAGCTCATAAGGAAGCAGCTGACTAGAACCCCACAGCCCACCAAGGCTCATCTCCAAGTAAATCTGGATGGCATATCAGGGACATTTTAGCAATATGTGTTCATAAAATGTTGTTTTAAAAAAAAAAGTTCCTCCCTGTCTTCATGGCTTGATACCTTATTTCTTTTTATTGCTGAATAATATTCCATTTTCTGGATGTACCACTACAATTTGTTTATCCATTCACTTATTGAAGGACATCATGGTTGTTTCCAAGTTATGGCAATTATGAATAAAGCTGCTGTAAACATTCGTGTGCAAGTTTTTGGGTGTATGTAAGAATTCAGCTCATTTGGGTAAATACCCAGGGGCATGATTTGTGGATCATGTATGTTAATTGGTGATATATAGGAAAGCAATTGACTTTTGTGTATTAACCTTGTATTCTGCAACCTTACTATAATCACCTAATAGTTTTAGGACTTTGTTGTCGATTCTTTAGGATTTTCTGTATAGATAATCATGTCATCTGCAAACACGGTTTTATTTCTTCCTTCTCAGTCTGTATACCCTTTCTTTTTTTTTCCCCTTGTCTTATTGCATTAGCTAGGTCTTCCAACCTGATGTTGAATTAGAGTGGTGAGAGGGACATCCTGCTTTGTTCCCAGCATTAGTGGGGAAGCCTCTAGTTTCTCACCATTAAGTATCATGTAGCTGTAGGTTTTTGTAGATGTTCTTTATCAAGTTGATGAAACTCACTTCTATTCCTAGTTTGCTGTGAGTTGTGTGGTGGTTTTTTTTTTTTTTTTTTTTTTTTTTGAGGGTTTTTTATCATGAATTAGTGTTGATTTTGTCAAAAGAACACTTTTTCAGACAGTAGTGATCAAAAATGGATAAAAGGCCAACATAGCAAACAAATTCAGTATGTAAAGGCTTGAAGAGCCACATGTTAATGTTAAAAAGAAATACAAAGAGATACCCAGCATATGCCATTTCCATTTGACCAGATTACCTTTAATTCTTAGATTTGTTAGTTCTTAGACACAGGATTCCTTCCAGGTAGGAATATATCTGTGAAATGTGATTGTGTCTGGAAAGTCCTAATTACACCTTTCATTTATGAGCCCTTATATAACCCTCACTTAGGTGACGTTAACAGTCTCATGTCACACATTTTTGCACTGATGAAATAGGCACCCTTTCCATATACCCATATACCTCAGTCAAGAAAAAAATTAACTATAATAGGAGAGAAGTCTGGTCAGAAATATGACCCTTCATTTGACAATAACATACAGCAAAACAAGTGAAAAAGAAACTGAGTTTAACAAAGGGAAAAGATTTAATTCATTCTTGATCATGGTTCTCTTTACTGGAAATTATGGCTTTAAAGTGAAATAGGAGGGACTTCCTTGGTAGCACAGTGGTTAAGAATCCACCTGCCAGTGCAGGGGACACGGGTTCGAGCCCTGGTCTGTGAAGATCGCACATGCTGCGGAGCAACTAAGCCTGTGCACCACAACCACTGAGCCTGCACTCTAGAGCCTGCAAGCCACAACTCTTGAGCTCACATGCCACAACTACTGAAGCCCGATGGCCTAGAGCCTGTGCTCTGCAACAAGAGCAGCCACTGCAGTAAGGAGCCCGCATACCACAGCAAAGAGTAGCCCCCGCTCGCCACAGCTAGAAAAAGCCTACACAGCAACGAAGACCCAACACAGGCAATAATAAACAAATAAATAAATTTATTTTTTTTTAAAGTGAAATAGGAAAATTTTTCCTGCATAGACAAAATTTCTCAGTTAGGTTCTTCCCAGTGTAGAAGTTAACCTCTTTTGGAAATAATCATTTGGTTAATTATAACTCATTGTACAACTAAATGGTGATTGACAAATGTTACTATATTCCCTAAAATGTTATATCCTATATATCTGACTTTAAAATGGAAACGTTGTCTTGATTTCTAAGTTTATCAATCCACAATTTCATTTATATTTTTAGATATAATTGAAAAGTTTTAACTTAATTCAGATGTCCTAGAAATTCTTATCACTTCTTTAAACATTAGAAGTAAGAATAGTTGTTTGATTAAATTCAAACATTAAATTTAATGAAAATCAACAGGGAAAAATGACTACTATCAAATTATATAAATTGATTTGGGAAAAGTAGAAATCTAGTAGTTTGCTGAGAATAGATATATAACCACAAAAGAAAACTTAGATACTGTACAGGAATAATGATTGCTAACCAGAAAGGAAGAGATGAAGGGGAAAGTGAGTGGATTCCTTCTCAAGACTCAAGGGGAGTTGGTTGGGCCTCTAGGTTAGTTGGTTTGTTCCATTAATTCTAATAGTCAACGAATGGGCTTCAGGAGATCTGTTAATTCCCTGAACATTATACTTGTTATGTGTCTTTGCAAATATGCATCTTTCTAGCAGAAAGGACCTATAGTATTAGATTCTACAGACTCTGTAACCCATAAAATGTTAAGAACCACTCTTATAGGGCTTTTTTTTCTAACTATGGCTATATTAGTTTACCACTAGGTGGCATTGCTAATACGACCAATATACTATACTATGTTTGCAGTTCCTATTCTGGATAAATATGAAACCCTCAAATAAATTAGAGGCATATTCTGTTATTTATCTGTATTTATGACTACATAATACCAGTTAATTCATGTGAATGAAAATAAGTTTTCTGAATTGTTTTGCACATTCATTAATTAGTTTAACAGTTATTAGTTAGACTTTCTTTCCATTGTGGTATATATTTACATGCAGGATATACTGCCATGGCATGCCCAGTTTCATATGTAATGCCATAATTCTTTCTTTTCTTTTTTTTTTGGAGGGGGGGGCTGTGTTGGGTGTTTGTTGCTGTGCAAGCTTTCTCCAGTTGCAGCGAGCAGGGGCTACTCTTTGTTTCGGTGCATGGGCTTCTCATTGTGGTGGCTTCTCTTCTTGTGGAGCATGGTCTCTAGGTGCACGGGCATCAGTAGTTGTGGCTTGCGGGCTCTGCAGCATAGGCTCAGTAGTTGTGGTATGTGGGCTTAGTTGCTCCGCAGCATGTGGGATCTTCCCAGCCCAGGGCTTGAACCTGTGTCCCCTGCATTGGCAGACAGATTCTTAACCACTGTGCCACCAAGGAAGTCCCCATAATTCTATCTTTTTCTCTCATATTTAAGAATATGCAAGTGATGGAGGGTGATTTTGTTATGGGACTAAAATCTTTTATTCCTATCATGGGAGGTAGGTAATAAGGCATATTCAGAGCTGAGTTTAAATGCATGGTCAAATATTACTAACTCTGTGATACTTGGCAAATATCTTAACTTTTTAAGCCTCAGTTTATTCAACTGTAGATGGGGATGGTAATAATAGTACCTATCTCATCAGGCTGTTTGGAGGATTAAATGAAATAAAGCATGTACCCTTTTCAGTTCAGTGGCTAGTATATAAGATGCTCAATAAATGTGAAGCGACTATTTTTATTATCATTTTTCTTGCTCTGATTTTATTTTTAAAATAATAATTTTCAATTTACATGCTTTAGCTATTATTCATAAGAAATTATAAGCACCAATTCCCACAATGGATTTTAATATAGCAGTATGTAATACCACAGTTGAAAACCACTGATTATAGTTCCATTTTCAGTGATGATAGATTAGGCAGTCTGGATCAACTGTCTTGTGAAAGTATCTTAAAAACATTGATAAAATTTTAGAACGTCTGTTTAAAGGCACCATGGAGATAAAAAGAGAGCAAAGAATTACAAGGCCAACATCTAGATTAAAGGGGAAACCCAGAGAGGTGAACCCAGTCAAGTATATGCCCTAATAAACCTTCAGGCTTTGGATTGGAACCTTGAAGGGGCCACGCTTTAAACATAAGGATGAGCTAGATACAAATCAGATCATACAAGGACTGACCCTCAGGCTTAAATCTTAAGTCTGGAGGAAAATAAAATCATCACATTATATTAAAAAAATAAGTCTAGCACTCAATCAAAAGTAATCAGATATCTGAAGAAACAAGATAATTTGGTCGAAACAAGAAATAGTAGAAAAGATCCACAGGGGATCTATTTAATGAAGTTATTTAGATGTGTCCTTTAATCCAAAATCAATGTGTTTCAAGGAAGTAAAAAACAAGTTTGAGTATTTTAGCAGATTGAAAACTATAAAGGAGAGCAAGTGGAAATTTTGAATTAAAAAAACAGTATCTGAAATTAAGAACTCAGTTAGTGGACTTAAGTAGACAACAGCTAACACAGGACTAATAAACTGCAAAATTGGCCAGAGAAAAATATCCAGAACAAAAAAGGAGAGATGGAGAAAAAGACATACTATCTTCAAAGGAACTTCAGTAAGACTGGATTTGCTGTCATTGACTTTTTTTTTTTCATAGATGAAGGGCAATTTATTTTTCACAAGAATAGCAGTAGCAAGTCTATCTGGTTTTTTTTTTAATTGGTATAGTTGCTTTACAATGTTGTGTTAGTTTCTGCTGTTCAGTAAAGTGGATCAGCTGTATGTATATATATACCCCCTCTTTTTTGGATTTCCTTCTCATTTAGGTCACACAGAGCACTGAGTAGAGTAAACGTCAGCTGACAGTGGAATATCTTTAAGGGCTAAAAGAAAATAACTACCAACAGAAGATACTCAAAGTGTCCCATGAACAGTATAAAATAAAGATATTTTTGGAAAAACAAGTAGTTTGCCACCAGCAAACATGCTGTAAAGGAAATACTAAAAACTGTTCTTTGAATGGAAGGAAAGTGATTCTAGATTGAAGCTCAGAGATTCAGGAACAAATAAAGATTAAGAAAAGGGTATATATGTGGGTAAATTTAAATTAAGATTGACACCTGTAATAGATGTCTATTTCATGAGCTAATTTTGCTTAGCAAGTAGTGCAAATTTACTGATTTCATTTGTTTACTCATGTTTTTAATAAGTAGATCAGATGCAAAAAAACCTTCTGTGGCTGGTAGATTTTTCTAAGATCACACCTTCTAAGCCCTCTTCTCTTGGATGCTAATTTCCAGAAATCCATTAACAAATTTATTTAGTCTTAGCATGTATGTAGCAGGTTTCCTTTCAGGCGATCCAGAACATGAGTGATCCAGGAATGCTTATTTACTAGTGGAAGTAATGCCCAGAGTAAAAACAAGTTAATGAAGAGAACATGGCTGCTGTTAACCTCTTTGATGTATCTCTGTGTTTGAATGTGTCAGAATTTTCACCTTAATAAATGATTTGACCCAAGGGGAGACAGCTCAGGGGCAGCACTTTTGCTGTAAAGGAGCCAGATGGTAAATATTTTAGGCTTTGCAGGCTATGCAGTCTCTTTTGTAACTCCTCAGATCTGTCATGGTAATGAGAAAGCATCCAAGGACAGTGTGTAGGAATGAATGTGACTGTTTTCCAGTCAACCTGTATTCACAAAAACAGGTAACAGACTGGATTTGATCTTCAGGCAGTAGTTTGCTAACCCTTGCTCTAACTCGTGGGATGACCATACTATACCAGAAGCATATTGAGCTTGGGAGCTTTAGTGAGCTAGTCACCCTCTAAGGATTTTTACATGACATGTTATGCATTTGATTCCTCCATTTGCCAGAGAAGAATTATCACTTCTCTCTTCTGGGTTGTAATATTAGACTTAACATGATGTTTTAGAAGATAATATAGGGACTTCCCTGGTGGCGCAGTAATTAAGAATCCGCCTGCCAGTGCAGGGGACACGGGTTCAATCCCTGGGCCAGGAAGATCCCACATGCCGAAGAGCAACTAAGCTCAAGCGCCACAACTACTGAGCCTGCGCTCTAGAGCCCAAGAGCCACAAGTACTGAGTCCACACACCGCAACTACTGAAGCCCACAAGCCTAAAGTCCATGTTCCACAAGAGAAGCCAACATGCTGAGAAAGCCCACACACCGTAACAAAGAGTAGCCCCTGCTTGCCACAGCTAGAGAAAGCCTGAGCACAGCAACGAAGACCCAATGAGGCCAATAAATACATAAATAAAAAATAAAAAGATTAAAAGAGAAAAGATAATATAGTTGTGCGAGTGCTTTAGTGGTCTGGAAGACCATCAAGGGGGGTAAAAGAAAACTTTTCATGAAGAGAAAAGTAAAAGAATTTCTTCCAGATGAGCTGCCTGATGACAGCAAAATTTAGTTCTAATCTCATGTTTTAAACCATCGATGTGTGCAATTATTAAATACCAGTCTTTACAACAGCACTCATTTTGAGAAATAATTTGTAGATTATGTTTAGATTGTTACAGACAGTTGGGAGAAGTGACAGGGTAATTTCAGTGACCACCTTAAAATTATTTCCCATTACTAGAATATATTGATTCATAATATATTCATCATAATAACCTGGTAAACAATCAGATTAACAAAAACAGGAACTTTGGTACTTGATAATGAGAAATACATCTCAGACATGCTCCTTATATGCATGTACATTATTATTCCTCAAGTTATAAGACAACCAGATGATTTAAGAGCCATTTGTAAACTATGTGTTCTGTTAATGATTATAAGGTCTGTTCTTTTTAACAAAGAGAATGAGGCCTTTGGCAAGAATTCACAAGTAATGTGATACATGAACAGTTTTTGACACTAGGTGGAGCAGTTTCCTGGAGAAAGGCTTATGAAGCCTGTATTCCTTTCAAAATGAGCCCAGCTCTTAGACAAAGAACTCTGAGAACAAAAACTATCAACAATCATTAAAATATGTTAAAGGCACTAAAATATTGAGCTATAAATAGAAGGCTGAATATATTTTACAGATAACTTTTCTTTTGGGCATATATTTTAACTATAGAATTCTCTCACCTTTGGGGATCAAAAATGGGAGGGATTTTCACATTAGAACTGTTCAATCTAGATGACAGTTGGTATGTAGAAAAGTTTGGGAGCTATTCAGTTACATTGTAGAATAGATCAAGTTTTATAAGAAGATATAACATCAAGGCATTATCATCTGAATGGTATTTATGAGTCATTTGTTTAATATGACCATTTTAGATTAAGAATATAGTTTTATAGATAAAAATCGGTAGTTTAAATTCATTGGAATTAAAAGTTAGTGGATGTCAAGGGTGTTTTAAGTACCATGAGAAACCATGACCATAAAATTGTAAGTTTAGAATGCAGGTATCAGGTGTAAAAATAAGGTATAAATGGATAAAGAATTCTACTTAAAAACAAAAACAAAAACAAAAAAAATGACCATTTTAATAGAAAAAAATTTTGGAAAAATAAATCTTGGCTCTTTGTTGTAAGTATAAGGAAAGTTAGTTGTGAGATATTTGCCCCTGTGTAAGATTCAGAGGTCTGTTTCTGCCTTAAAGTTTATTTCATCACTAAAATGGGGTAAAAATTGTACATTTTTTAAGAAAAACCCAACAGCTTGATTACTGTCAAATGTTTATAGAACGTCTCTGTCTATAGCACCCTGTTTCCTTTAGACACAAGTACTTTATATCATGTGTATAGTACTTTATAGTACTGTTTTATATATGCACCTAAAGCTGTTTCTTACACTTTTTGACTCTTGACTCTTTATTGCCTAAAGTAAGTGTTATTTGCATGGATGTAGTTTGAAGTGAAATAGTTAAGCAGTTTCAGTAAGAGAACTATTATAGTCATTGTTTAATGCCATGAGGTGGAATAATTATTTTAAAAATTGTTAGCCAACCTCTTCACTTTTTTTCCTGCTTGACTTCTGATTATTGCTCCATAGCTTACCTGTCTATTCCTCTGTAGGACAAAAAAAAGGAAGAAATTGCCAAAAGTAAGGTTCTGATGTGACTTAATATTGCTCTGTATAGGTATAATGACTCTGGCTATAAGCATGCAGTGACTCAGGGCTCTTGCGGGAAGACCAACAGGCCCTTCTTAGAAAAGATCTGTTTGCCCTTTTTTTTGATGAGGGCATGATCAGCTATTCTCCCTGTGTTTCCCCAAGGAATGACTCATGTATTAACTCTTATGAGCATCACCACATCAAAAGTAGAAACCAGGGTCTCCAGGACACAGGCCTGGATTTTCACCAAACAGAAGGGTATGCACAGACTGACTGACTTCCTGCCGTTAAGTCACTATTTATTAATGTGTACTTAAATGAAAGCTAAGAAGATTCAGTTAGGTGAAATCTGTTCTGTTGGGTATATATTTTAAACAATTTATAGCCTTTTTAAAAGCTCTCTTTATAAATATGTGGTCCATTCCTCCTGAACCCTTAAATCAACTTTATGATCAAAATTACTTAGGTTCAGAGAAGAAAAGTGAAACGTCTTTATTTATGGATTGATTTAATATAATAAAAATGACTTTAAAGACAGGGCCTCATAACCTGAAGCATGAACTATAGAGTTTACACGTTTTTTGTTTTGGTTATTTTTTACTTAAATCATAACACACTTGCTACGTAACCTCACGCATTGCCGAGTTATCTAGGTTGTGCAGGCATTATCACCATTATCAGGCTTTTCATCAAATGAGGAGTGTGAGATAGAAGTCTGATTACATCTAGTAAGGTCCTAACAGATTTAGAAAGCTTAAATCCAAATTAACTAATGGCCAAATTACTGCTTTTATACATATTACACTGCATTTTATAGGGAGGGACCAGGGGCTTAATCTATAAACTCAGGACCTTCTTCACAAAAAGAATATAAACACTAAACTTCCCAGTGCCTATTTGGAATCAACAGTTTTATGCGCTAGCCTTCTAGAATTATTTGTCTTATACCATAATCTTAGGTAAGTTGTTCTCTGACTACGATGAGAAAAGCAATGATTAAAGGAATTTGAAGAGTAGAATTCCTATTTCTAAAAGCATTTCTAAACTCCCCTAAAAGTTGGACTTAAAGAAAAACAAAGGTTTTGTAAGTCATACAACCATTTGTCATCTCCTTTCATTTATTTATCTCCCAGATATTCCTAATGAATCACATTCCAGACTAACCACTGACTCCTTTTGTTCCTCAGTGAAGGAGTGTGGCAAACAAATGTTTTCCCAGTGAATCAGCACAGGATTCTTGATTTTATTACCTTTGCCCTAAACTTTCCAGACAAAACTAATTGGAAATTTTGCCTTTGGGATCTCACTTGACTTCTGTGTGTGGATGATGGATTAGGCTATGAATTGACATTACAGATGTGCAAACAACTCCAGTCTTTAGGAATGTTTTATCAGTTCTGAGGGAGCCACCTAGAGTGGAAGAATGTCTCTGTCTGCTCATCTTCCTTAGAATCCTCAAACAGGGACTTCCTTGGTGGTCCAGTGGTTAGGACTCTGCAGTTCCAAAACAGATGCACGGAACCCTGGTCAGGGAACTAAGATCCCAAATGCCACGGGGCACAGTGAAAACACACACACACCTCATACAGCACTCTTTTGTTTTTTCAATAAATTTATTTATTTATATATTTATTGGCTGCGTGGGGTCTTCGTTGCTGCACGCAGGCTTTCTCTATTTGCAGTGACCGGGGTCTACTCTTTGTTGTGGTGTGCAGGCTTCTCATTGCGGTGGCTTCTCTTGTTGCAGAGCATGCGCTCTAGGTGTGCAGGCTTCAGTAGTTGTGGCATGTGGGCTCAGTAGTTGTGGCTCGTGGGCTTAGTTGCTCCCTGGCATGTGGGATCTTCCTGGACCAGGGATCAAACCTGTGTCCCCTGCATTGGCAGGCAGATTCTTTACCACTGCACCACCAGGAAAGCCCCTCATACTGTCCTCTTAATGTGATATCATATTCTGCATCTTGGTTGATAAAAAAGCTTGGCTAAATTAGGCTCATAATTAACTAATGATCATTTTAGGTTTTCACTTTTTAAAAAATGTCCCTGGAAGAAAGGGCCCTCAAAGGAACTGAACAACAAAGTTAAAAATCCAGAAAACACTTTTCTTTAAATGAAGCAGCAATACATAGACTAGTTTGTGATTTACTAATACGATTTTTTTTCAGGTTTTAAGGTGTGACTCTCCCACACCTTTCTTACAAAGACCGTCATTTGTATTTGTGGCACCAGGACTGTTTTCTCAGGGCTTATATAGGTACTGCATTATTATCAGGGCACTACCTAGAACTTCTGTTCACTATTAGATTAGGGAATTTTTGTGTGTTACAGTTTCAGGAATGATAATTTTACCTCTAGGATAATTTTTTTTAATTTTAAATTTCTCTTAATTTGACAGAGCTAGTAGTATATTTACTATTCCTTAAAGAATGTAAATTGTAGAAGTGTAACTTTTAAAATTTATCTTAAAAGAATGTTTTAAGTTAAAATACTCTTTCCACAGATACCTATATCTGCTCTTGTTAGAAATCCTACCCCTGATCTAACTGTGGTTTTGCTCTCACCCAGACATCCTCTTGCCTGGCCAAGCACTACATCTTTCATCCTGGACAAATCAAAATTATTCCATTATCAAAACTTTGGAAAATATAGTGTAATACAGCTCATGAGACTAAGATATATGAGGCTTTGAACTGAAGCAAAACCAGATGTTCGGTATGTCACAAATAGCTGAACTATCTTGTTGACTTCACTTAGAATGACTATACTGAAGTACCCACCCACCCCAAAAAAGGACCCTGAAAACCTGTCACTCTGATGAGTGTAACTTTTCATCACAATCATAAAATATGACCTTGTATCATTAAAGGGAACTTCCATTGGCAGTAATTAAGAACTCTCAGGGGCAGTTAGTGAATGTTACTTGTGACCTGGTTGCTAACTAGGAAGTTTATAGAGCTTCCTGTGCTAGGGAATAACAACCTGGGCTGTATATAGCTGTTTAACTTCCTTTGATTACCACTGCATAGATTAAAGGACACTGTCCTTAAATAGAAAAATTAACCTTTGAGGACTATCATTTGCTGCTTTTCCTTAAGAAGTACTCCCTGTATTGATATTTACTTACCTTGCCACATGGCACATTCTTTTCAGTGTTCTGAGACTTGTTTTATACCACAGCATATGGTCTATCTTGGTGACTGTTTCATGTGTACTTGAAAAGAATATGTATTTGGCTCTTTTGGGGTGTAGTGTTCCTCATTGTTCAAGTGTTGCACATCCAGTTTTCAGTCTACTTATTCTATCAACTAAAAAGAGAAGGGTGTTGAACTTTCAGCTCTAATTGTGGATTTGTTTATTTTTCCCTTTAGTTCTATTAGTTTTTGCTTTATGTATGTATTTTGAGATTTTGTTATTAAGTGCCTGTACATTTAGGATTATTCTGTCTTCCTGAAAATTAGCCCTTTTATCATTATGAAATGTCCTTATTCATCTCTAATAATATACCCTCTCCTGAAATCTACTTAATGTGGCATTAATATAGAATACTCTATCTTTTGTATGATTATTTTTACATGGTTTATCTTTTTTCATCCCTTTACTTTTACTTTTGGATCTGGATATTTAAAACGTACTCTTTACGGACAGCATGTACTGAGGTCTTGCTCTTTAATTCAGTCTGACACTCTGCCTTTTCATTTGTATGTTTGGCGCATTTGCGATTAATGTAGTTGTCAGTATGGTTCGATTTAAGTCTACTCTTGAAGTATTGGTCCTACCTATTTTTTTATTCTTTTCCTACCTTCTTTTGGATTGAGCATTTTTTTAGTATATATAATGTAACCACATTATAATATTATAGTCCATTTTCTTGCTCCCATACTTGATGCTATTGTTGTCATATATTTTACTTCTACATGTCATAGTTTTTGCTTTAAACAAGTAGTTATTTTTTTAAGAAATTTTAAAATGAGGGAAAATGGTGTTCTCTGTTTCCAGTGCTCTTCACTCCTTTGTGTACATTAAAGTTTCCATCTGGTATCACTTTTCTTCTATCTGGGAACTTCCTTTAACGTTTAGCTCCTGGAACAAATTCTTTTGGCTTTTGTTTGTCTGAAATGTTATTTCATTTTTATTTTTGAAATATATTTTCCCCGACTTCTAGATTCACAGTTTTTTTTTTTCCTTTCAGCATTTTAGAGAAGTAATTCCATTGTTTTTTGGTGTGTTTCTGATGAGAAGTCCTATCTGTATTTCCCTTTAGATGATTTGGTCATACCTTGGAAATGTTGTGGATTCGGTTCCAGACCACTGCAATAAAGCAAATATAGTGATAAAGCAAATCACATGAATTTTTTGGTTTCCCAGTGCATCTAAAAGTTATGTTTACAGTATAATGTAGTCTATTAAATGTCTAAAAAAATATATACATACCTTAATTAAAAAATAATGCTGTTGGAAAAATGGTGCCAGTAGACTCGCTTGATGCAGGATTGCCACAACCTTTAATTTGTATAAATCACAATATGTGCAAAGTGCAGTAAATCAAGGTATGCCCATAATGTGTTATTTTTATCCCCTCTGATTGCCTTTAAGATTTTCTTGATATTGCTGAATTATAGAATTTGATTATGATGTGATTATGATGATTTCCAGCAATTTGATTATGTGTTTTATTTTTTTATGTTGATCCTGATTGAAGTCTGTTGTATTTCTTAAATCTTGAGTTGATGGATTGATATTTTTCATCAAATCTTGAAAATATTTGGCCACCCCTTCCCCAGTGTGCATGCACACGCACACACACACTTTACCCCCTCTTTCTGGGATTCCAGTTACATGTATATTAGACTGTTTGGTATTATTCCACAGGTTACTGAGGTTCATTTTTTCCACAGCCTTTACTCCCTGTGTCCTTTAGTTCAGATACTTTCTATTGCCTTGTCTTCAAGTTCTCTAATATTTTCTTTTGTGGTATCTAATCTGTTGATTATCCAATAAATTTTTCTATTCATATATTTTCAGCTCTATAAGTTCCATTTTGTCATTTTTTATACTTTATATTTCTTCATTCATTGTGTTTATCTTTTCCTTTAAATCGGGGATCTGCTAATTATTTCTGTAGAGGGCCATATAATAAACGTTTTAGGCTTCATAGGCCATAGAGTCTCTGTCAGAGCTACTCATTTTTTTTTAAAGAAATGATCTTTTATTTAATTAATTGATTTATTTATTTATTGGCTGCATTGAGTCTTTGTTGCTGCACCCAGGCTTTCTCTAGTTGTGGTGCACAGGCTTCTCATTGTGGTGGCTTCTCTTGTTGCCCAGCACAGGCTCTAGGCGCATTGGCTTCAGTAGTTGTAGCACGCAGGCTCATTAGTTGTGGCTCACAGGCTGTAGAGCACAGGCTCAGTAGTTGTGCCGCACGGGCTTAGTTGCTCCGCAGCATGTGGGATCTTCCTGGGGCAGGGATCGAACCTGTGTCCCCTGCATTGGCAGGCGGATTCTTAACCACTGTACCATCAGAGAAGTTCCAGAGCTACTCAGTTTTGCCATTAAAGCACAGGATTAGCCAGAGATTATAAGTAAATGGATATACATGGCTGCATTCTTTGAAACTTTAATTATAAAACTGGTGGTGGGCTGAATTTGGCCGCTGGGCTGAAGTTTGCTAACTGTTGCTGTAAATCTTTGAACATATTTATATTCACTCTTTTTCAGTCCTTGTCTGCTAATTCCATAATCTCTGACATTTCTGAGGCTTTTTCTGTGGACTAATGTTTCTTCAGGTTATGGATCATATTTTCCAAACTGTTTCACATATCTAGTTATTTCTTATTGGATGCTGGAATGTGGTATTAAGTTGTTGAGTCTATGGATTTTGTTATCTTCTGTTACAGAGTGTCAATTTTTTGTTTTGGGGTGCAGTACCAGTGGATCAGCTTGATCTATTGAAGGCTTTTTTAAAAAAACCCTATTATGGTCTGTCTAGAATAGCTTTTACTCTAGGCACTTTCCAAGGTCTTCCCTGAATGCTGAGTCTTCTCCACTCTAGCTGGATGAAGTGTTTCCCAGCTCTATGTGAAGTCTAGGAATGTTTCAGCTTACAACCCCCCTATTAGTTGTTCTTTTCTCACTAATTGTACTTTGCCTGGCCTTATAGAATCTCATCATAGCATGCAATGCAGCTTTGTATGCCAGAATCTCAAGGGGACCCCCGTGCACAAATGTAGAGTCCTTTCTCTGCATAGCTTTCTCTTCACTAGTATTCTACCCCACAGATTTCAACCACTCAGCCTCCCTGAACTCACATTTTCTTCTCAGTGCAGCGAGACCACCATGCTTTGCTTCAGGTCTCCCTCTTTGGACTATGGATTTTGCTGCAGACGCAGGACGTATCTACAGGTAGAGAGCCAGAGTCATCACAGGGCTTCCTCATTTTGTTCCATGTATTTTGTTCAGTTTTCTAGTTGTTTAGCGTAGGAGTGAATGTCTGCTATACCAGTCACTTCATGATATGAAGCCAAAAGCCCTCGGCCACAGGTGAGGATCTGTAGCCTACACATATCAATATTTGCATACTCCCAAGAGAGCTGGAACCTCCTGCGCAGTATATCATGTTATTTTTATGTTTTATGGTAGATTTTTCCAGGTAGCCTTTGTACTTATACTGTAGCTGTTTGTCTTTATCCCTTATTGCTTCATTTAGTATGGTTTGAATGTGATTCTTTCATATTTGATATATTGTAGTAAGAATTGTAGGTTTTAGAAAATAGACTTAAAAGGTAATTTGAATATGTGTAACTTTTAAAATTCTCTTAATTAAAATGATTGTTTTTTAGCTTTTGTGTTTGGATTTTTCATGTAAACTAATATTTATTTCAGTCAAGTCTGTTATATTTTGGAAGCATTAACCTATAATGTTGAAAAGAACGTGTGAGGTTTCCTATCAGTTAGCATAGTTTAAACTAAAATGTCAAGGTACAGGTTACATGGGCTGTTGAGAATGAACAAAGGACCAGAAGCTGAGTTGTTCATTTTGTCTGGGTACCGCCACATCTGCCTCTAAGCCTGAGGAATCATGACTTGTTAATGTTGTTATGGAAAGTATATATCAGTTTAATTGTGTGAACCATCCTTTCTTTAAGGGAAATATTATCAGATTGCTGAAAATTTCCCTTTTTAGAATACTTAAAATTAAAACTATGAATAAGTCTCTTATCTTGTTGGATAACCTGTTTAATCTGTTGGGGTGCATATTTTTATTTCTGGAATAGAAATGTAGGTTTTTCCTTCTTATATATCCCAGAAATCTCATTATTTTAATGTCTAGGACAGTTCAGTTTTTGCTTACCAAGATTTCATTTCTAGAAGACAGTTGTGTAGGGATATCATGGGCAACCTCTTGAGTTTCTTTTGTTTTGCCTAGTAGTATCACATTTCTCTTCTGTGTTTTCAAGCAGTAAGAGTGGAAGTTACAGGTTTGTGTTTTTTTAATTGCATCTTATGCTTAGCTATAAGTATACAGTGAGAAAATTTTCACTAATTATTCAGTTACTCTGAATTCTGTAAACTCTAAACTTGGATTTGTGTGTATGTATGTGTAAGATAACAAAATATTTTTTTCTTTAACTGTGAAATCTCTTGTGCACCTAATATTCAAAGAAACAGTTGTAGATTTCATGGTTAATCACAGCTTTTCCAAAAAAAAAAACATTCCTTTTTTAGAGATTCTATAATTATTTTTTAAACATTACTATTTATTGATTTCTGTGAATTAAAACTCAAGAAAAAGAGGAACAGACTAAAAAATTCACATAGATTTTTTTTTTTCTTTTTTGGTCCAGAAGAAAACCTAATAGTTAATTTAGTCAATGCTAAGTGTAGGACTTCATTTTTTAGATTTTTATTTGAACACAAAATGCCACTGCATTTAGGGAGAAATGTAGCTTAGATTTATGAATATCTTTCTTTTTCATGTTAACATGAAGCAAAAAAATTTGTTTAATATCACCTTCTATTTTGATAGCAGTAGGAGTTCTTTAATGTTTTAATTTTCATCACTACATATTATGCACTTTGTGTTTGAATCACAGATTCTTCCACCATGTGGTTTAAAAAGACTTTCTTATATCCAGAGATCACTTACTATATGTGTATCTATATATACATACATATTTGTGTGTATGTATATAATTTTATTCTACAGATACAGTATTTTTTTTCCTTTAAGAACTTTTATTGAGATACAATTGACATACAATAAACTGCATATATTTAAAATGTACAATGATTTTTTTTTCTTATTAGTAATGTATATATGGCAATCCCAATCTCCCAATTCATCCCCCCCCAAGTATTTTTCTTTGTAACATCTAATCGCTAATACTTTTTGAGGGCTTACTATATGCCCAGCACTGTTCTAAGCCTAGTACTTTATATGTGTTAGAGTAACATGTTAAGAATATCCAACCTCTAGAGCTTACATTTCATGAGAACTTTGGAA
Organism: Hippopotamus amphibius kiboko; assembly: GCF_030028045.1. Classification (NCBI taxonomy): domain Eukaryota; kingdom Metazoa; phylum Chordata; class Mammalia; order Artiodactyla; family Hippopotamidae; genus Hippopotamus; species Hippopotamus amphibius. The sequence continues at coordinate 24,704,503 of NC_080202.1, read as the reverse complement.
ATTAGCAATAGATTTTATTGACATCTTGATTATATTTGGGGTTTTTGAATTTTAGACCTAGATAAAACCATAAGATGAATCTAATTCTTTTGCTTTGCAAAAGAGTAGACTGAGGTCCAGAAAGGTTAAGTGACTTTTCTGAGTTCGCTTATTTTCTGACCCTTAATAGCCTAATCTATTTGAAACTCTGAAGAAGCTTGTTTAAAACATACAGGTTCCCATGTCCACTTGTTGAATCAGTTTATGCTTAGGGGACCCAGGAATTTATATTTTTAACAAAGTCCCTAGTTGATCCTTATGCAGACACCTCATCTTGGCATACATGTTCATTTGGGAACCATTGTGTTTAAACCTTTATCACATATATAAATATTAATTCATTTTAATCTATATGATTATTATTAATTTGTAGTATTTCAAAATAAAGGTACAAAGCATCACAAAAGCTTACACAGAAGAAAAACTCACTGATACTGGTTCCACAGTTTTACTTTTGTTTTAGAATCTCTGTGGGAAAAATAAGTGAGGTAGTTACTTCATCAGCTATTTTTTTTATTGAAGTATAGTTAATTTACAATGTGTTAGTTTCAAGTGTATAGCAAAGTGATTCAGTTATATATGTGTGTGCGTGCATGTGTGCATGTGTATACATATATATATATATATATATATATATATACACTTTTTCAGATTCTTTTCCATTATAGGTTATTGCAAGATACTGAGTATAATTCCCAGTACTATACAGTAGGTCCTTGTTTACCTATTTTACATATAGTAGTGTGTATGCGTTAATCCCAAACTTGTAATTTCCCACCTCCACCCCCACTGTCCCCTTTGGTAACCATAAGTTTGTTTTCTATGTCTGCATCAACTGTTTTTTTTTTAAGTAAGAACAAAAAATGGTATTCTCAAATTATGCCTAAAGGAGTAGGGGCACGAGAGGTTTTTTATCACAGGGGATAGCAGTCTTACAAATGAGATATATGCAGAAAGAAAGTAAGAATCAAGCCAGAAATCATATGGTTTCCAGGGTCTAGGGTGGGGGGAAGGAGACTGACTACAAAAGGGCACAAGGAACTTTTTGCAGTGATGGGAATGTTCAGTATCTACATCTTGATTGATTATGGTTATACAACTGAATATAGTTGTCAAAGCTTATTGAACTGCAGATCTAAAAAAATGGCTCTTACTATATGTAAATTATACCTCAGTAAATTTGAGATTGGTTTTTAAAAAAGCAAAGCATGAAGAGATTCTGGGAAGGATTATTTTTTCAAATTATGAATTGCGTCTTGAAATGTTGAGTTAGGTCAGTTCTTGTTCTTTAAAAGCTAACGTTTTTCTATTAATACATAGTGATTAAGGTACCATTAAAATGACATGTCTATTGATAATTCTTTTTCCTTTAATATTTCTCATCAGGGATTTCTCATATTTTTTTTGTAGGGTCCACATATAGCTTCAGTCACATTAGCTGCTTATGAATGCAATTCAGTTAATTTCCCCGAACCACCCTATCCTGATCAGATTATTTGTCCAGATGAAGAGGGCACTGAAGGAGCCATTTCTTTATGGAGCATCATCTCAAAAGTTAGGATTGAGGCCTGCATGTGGGTAAGATGTCCATTTTCATATTTGTCCAAAATTAGCATCACCATCTTGATTCTTTGTACCTCATTAAAATTGAATCCAAACATATACCAAGTCAGTAGATAATTAATTCATAAAGTTATCAGCTACCTAACTTCCACATGAAAGGAACCTTTAGAGCTTCTCCTACTCATGAATAACATTCAGAAGGAAGGCAGGAAACCATAGGTACCGCGAAGCACTGATGCCAAGTAGGCAATAGCAGCGAAAAGGAGTATAGATGATGCAGCTATACTACTTTGTAAAGCTGTACTATTGTTTATAAAACTTGATAAACACATAAAAAATGGTTATATATCAGTCCAACTGTAGGTAAGTATTATATGTCTCTCTCCTAGATTTAAATACTGTGTGTTTATTCTTAGAAGACTCATTTCATTTTCCAAGTTGTTGTAATACTAAAGAAAGATCAGACATTTCTTAATAAACTAAGCTTTACTGTATTGTAGGTATCAGATTATATGGTGACCTTACTTTTAGTAGTACCAATTATTCTTTTTATGGTTTGCTTAATATATTTTGGGAAATTTTGGACTACTTGGTTCAATGGTAGATATATTTTAACCTGCATATCCACACAAAGCATTTTTATATGCCTAAATTTATTCAAGTGTGTATCATTGAGGAATAGTTCATTTGCTAAAGACTTCCTATTACCATTTGAATTACTTTTTAATTTATCATTTGGAATTATTGTTATATTGTCCCTGTAACTTTTTTTCCCCTAACAGTTTCTTATAAAAAAATGTGGAACGCATCACTTAAAATTCTTAATTAAAATGAACACGAATACAATGCCCACAGAAGAGGCAGAGTTTTCAAACACATTCAAGCGATTATATCGTGTTTTAAAAGAATTCAAAGGGAAATGCCATATATTGAATTTTTTGAATATGAAAGACAGGAAAAATTGTCATATTTCCTGTTACTCTTTTATAAATACTGGAAACATATTCATTGTACTAGTTGCATATGTTTTATAAATTTCACCACATTTGTCTTTTGATGAAGAGCTATTAATAAAATAACTTGATACTCAGAACATGCTAGAAAGGGAGTATGTATATAGACTCAGTTTTCTGTTTTTCTTTTGTTCTTTCAGAAATGATTCATGTGGCTAGATTAACACTAATGCCAGTAAAGAAAATTTTTTATCCCAGCTGGCAGTGATAACTGCTTCTTCCAAATTCCCATAGTGCGTATTGTCTGAAGCGCTCATTTGGCCTGGCTTCATGCATGCCTCAAACTAGTTAAATTGGCTGATGTAGTGGCTTATTTCCCCAAATAAATTTTAATTTCCTCAAAAAAATTCAGACTGTACGTTAAATGTATTACCCTCACAGCAATCAGCATTTGGCTTTGCTCATAGTATAAGAATGTCAATACTGATAGAATGTTTGTCCGTTCTTTTATATTCCTTTCTTTGAAACTGTCTTTTGTTATGTAAAAAATGTAGCACATAAAGTTATGTTTAAATTGGTTCCTATTGTTTTCACCATTTACAAGGACAGTCCTTTCAACAAAGGGTGCTGGGAAAACTGAATATCCACATTCAGAAGTGAGAGGTTGGATCCTTACCTTACACCATATGTAAAACTTAACTCAAAATTCATCAGAGACCTAAACTTAAGAGTTAAAACTATAAGACACTTAGAAGAAAATACAGAAACAAGTCTGCGTGGTGATTTGGCAGTAGTTTCTTAAATATGACACCGAAAGCAGTGGCAACAAAAGAAAAAAAGTAGATAAATTGAACTTTGCTAAAATTAAAACCTCTTGTATGTCAAAGGACACACTATCAAGAGAGTGAAAAGACAGTCCACAAAAAGGGAGAAAATGTTTATGTCATTTATCAGTTAAGAGTTTAATATTCAGGATATTTAAAGAACTACACAACTCAACAACAAAAAGACAAACAACCCAATTAAAAATGGGCAAAGGACTTGAATAAACATTTCTGCAAGGAAGATATACAAATGGCCAATAAGTGCACAGAAAGATTCTCAACATCATTGGTCACTGGGGAAATGCAAATCCAAACCACGAGGAAATACCTCTTCACACATATTAGGGTGGCTGTTGTTTTTTTTGAAAAAGAAAAAATAACAAGTGTTGGTGAAGATGTGGAGAAATTGAAACCCTCATAGATTGCTGGTGGGAACATAAAGTGATTCAGCTGCTATGGAAAAGAGTTTGGTGGTTTCTCAAAAATGTAAACATAGAATTACTGTGTGGGACTTCCCTGGTGGCGCAGTGGTTAAGAATCATCCTGCCAGTGCAGGGGACACGGGTTCGATCCCTGGTCCGGGACGATCCCACATGCCCCAGAGCAACTAAGCCCCATGCACCACAACTACTGAGCCTGCGCTCTAGAGCTCGCGAGCCACGACTGCTGAGCCCATGTGCCACAGCTACTTGAAGCCTGCACGCCTAGAGCCCGTGCTCTGCAACAAGAGAAGCCGCTGCACTGAGAAGCCTGTGCACTGCAACAAAGAGTAGCCCCTGCTCACTGCAACTAGAGAAAGCCCGCACACAGCAATGAAGACCCAATGCAGCCAAAAAAAAAAAAGATCCCACAAGCCCATGCAGAGCACCGCCCCCCCAAATTACTCCAACACATGGCTTAAAATTTTTAGAAAAAGAAAGAAGGAAAAGAAAAGAAAAGAAAAGAAATTACTGTGTGACCCTCCTCTAATTCCATTGCTATGTAAATACCCAAAAGAACTGAAAACTGGACTCAAATTTAAGTACAGAAACTTGTAGTTCACCGTTCAGCAGCATTATTCGCATTATCGGAAAGCTGGAAACAATCCAAGTGTCTCTTAATAGATAAATGGATAAACAGAGTGCTATATACACAGAATATTATTCAGCCATAAAAAGGAATGAAGTTTTTATACATGCAACAATATAGATGAACCTTGAAAACATTATGGTAAATGAAATAAACCAGACATAGAAAGACAGATATTGTATGATTCCACTTATGTGAACTATCTAGACAATTCAGATTCGTAGAGACAAGAAGTAGATTTGAGGTTACCAGGGTTGTGGGGAATGAGAAATTAATGCTTAATGGTGACAGAGTTTCCATTCGGGTGAGGAAAAGTACTAGAAACATAATGATGATGGTTGCACAACATTATGGATACAATAATGTTACTAAGTTTTATATTTAAAAATGGTTAACTGGGATACACTCATAAAAAGTCAATACTGGGACTTCCCTGGTGGTCCAGCAGTTAAGACTCCACACTCCCAATGCAGGGGGCACAGGCTCAATCCTTGGTCAGGGAACTAGATCCCACATGCTGCAACTAAAGATTCCATATGCCACAACTAAAGATCCTGCACACTGTAACAAAGATTCCACAAACCATAACTAAAGACCCAGCACAGCCAAATAAATAAATAAATAAATAAATAAATAAATTTTTTAAATGTAAAAAAACTTCTCAACTTCTCTGCTGAAGTTGAGAAATGTTGTTTTAGAGTGTATTGGCCTTGATTCTTATATTTTACCCTTTCATAACATTGATCCCATTTGTGTTCACATACATTTTTTTTTCCAAGGGGATGTCTTGCTTCATTAAAAACTGACATGTTATTTAAAATTTTTTCCTAATTTGTACTTTGCAAATTAAAATATCTTTACAGACTTCACTATCATTATAAATATAGTACATTAAAATACATAGTACTTCCAATTATAAGATAAAGACCAGGGTCAGCCTCAGTTTCAACTTGCTCATATGTCTTTGGAGCCCATTAAAATGAATTGTTTGGTGTTACTGATTAGTAGGTTACCTTTTTTCAGTTTGTATCTTTTTGATCTTTCACAATTTGGCTATATCACTAGTGTAAGTCTACACAAATTTTTTTGTTTATAAATCCCAATAATAGTTTTTAGGCCTCCAAGCATTGGAGATTTAGAGTGAAACTTAACAGTCTCTACCCTCATGGAGCCTTACATTCTAGTGAGGGAAACAATTATGGAAAAATGGATACATAAGTATTGTCAAAAAATTATATGTATAAATGTTTAAACAAATTGCGATAAGTGCTATGAGGGAGAAATCTAGTGCATAACACAAAAAATTTTTCTAGTCTGTGATTCAGGGAAGATTTTCATGAAAAAGCAGTGTTTCAATGGATATCTAAGCATAATAAAGAGTGAAGTGAGAAGGCAGGATGGTGGCAGGGCAGAGGAGAGGAAGCATATGTGATGACTTTCAGATAGTTAACATCAGCTTTTAAACTCATTTATTTGTTAAGTTCATGGTTTTGTTTTGGGGGAGTTTTTTTTCCTATTGTGGTAAAATGTACATTTCATAGTTTACCATTTAACCATTTTTAAGTGCACGATTTACTGGAGTTAAGCACATTCACAGTGTTGTGTAAACATCACGAATATCTACTTCCAGAACTTTTTTGTCATCCCCAAACAGAAACTTTGTATGCATTAAACAATAACTCCTCATTCCCTCCTCTCCCCAGCCCCTGGTAACCTCTCTACTTTCTGCCCTATGGATTTGCCTAGTCTTGATATCCCATATAAATGGAATCATACAGTATTTTTCTGTCCATCTGTGTCTGGCTTATTTCACCTAGCATAATGTTTTCAACTTTCATCCATGTTGTAGCATGTATCAGAACTTCATTCCTTCTTGAAGTCATTTTAAAACTGATCTGAAGGGAAACTGGAAGCACATTTTCTCTTTTTTTGTTTGTAAAACAATCTGATTACTTTACTAGAATTGGTATAATTGTTTTTTAAACATTGCTGTAAAAGCCCTGAATTTCTCAGTGGTTCCAAGTTACCCTCCAAGCTTTGGCTATTAATCTCTGTTTCACATTTGCAGCTGAAATATTTAATAGAAAATGATTTTGTTTTTAAAGATTATTAACACACTGATAATACCAAACTACCATAATTTCTGAGTAGTCAGCATGTATAAACTTTTCTGCTCCCCAGATTTTTACCGTTAAACTTAAAATTTCTAACGTAGAGAAGCACGATGCTGGTGCTTTTCTTGTGAATCTACTTGACAAAACTTTTTGAAAGCACAAAAATTCAGGATTTTTCTCCTCCCCAAAATCTTTTCGTAAAATTGATACTCCAGGAAGATATTGTGTTTCTCTACTGGTTTTGCATATTTTGTGCATATTAAACTCTTCTCCAATTCAGGAAGCAGAGACTTCAGGGTAATAAGTTGATAGGCAGTGGGACAGTTTTTAGAAGAGCTTTCTGAATTATTGCTTGACTAAATACCACTTGTCTTTCTTTTGCAATAAGGAAGCCAGTCATTTCTTCCCCTTAATTAAACTTGGGCTGACAGTTTTTAGTGTTCTTTTAGTTTTGTTTTTTTTTAATGTTGATTTTGCAAGAATTATAAAATGGTTTTGTAAGAATCGTGAAATTATGGGACTTCGGTATCTAATTTGAGATAACTGACTAAATAAACTTCTGTGTCTAGAATATAATGTGTCTTGAGGGGACCTGTCTGGATGACTATATTTCTTTTTTATTCATATGCGTAAAAAATACAATACTGGCTCATGATCACCATTCTTACTCCTTGCTAATATGGGAAAACATGAACAGAATTAAACAAAAATAAAGCAATGACTATGGTCAGCTAAGTATAAGACAGTATATAGCTCTTCATTTCATTTCAATCCATTATTACTTCCTTTTTAACTTTCAGGAAACTTGTCATGAGTTTGAATCATATGATTGCTTTCGGAACTATTGAAAATTTGACTTAACAGGTTTTAAGAGAAGTTCATATTTTGAATAAAATGTTGCAATTAACTTTTCTTCCTATTTTCTGTCATGAAAAAAAAAAAATTTAATGCAGGGAGTTTTATAACTAATTCAATATATTATCACCCAACTTCCACTAATATTAACTCCTGGATAATACTGTTTTATCTAGACCCCTCCTCACTCTGCTCACAATTATCTTGAAGCACATCCCAGGTAACATACTATATTTAATCTGTAAATATATCAACCGTAGGACTTAAAAAAACATTGTCACAGCTAAGAGAATTTAGGAATAGTCTCTTCAAATCAGTTACCCAATTAGTGTTCAAATTTTTCTGATTACATTTGTTTTTCTTTTCAAATGTATTTGTTCATGAAACTGGATTGTTTGTCAAGTATAGTTTTCCATGGTCTGAATTTTACTGATTGTATTCCAGTTGGTGTAATTTAAATATGTTTCTGTTTCCTGTGAATTGATAGCTGGGTTGAGAGGCTTGAAAAAAAAATCTTTTTTACAAGAATACACTTTATAGTTTTATATATTCTGTCACCAAGTACAGTAATGTCTGGTTGTCTTTCTGTTTGTGATATTAGCACCATTATTATATAATAATAGTCCATTATTTTACTAGGGTTTAGAAAATGGGAGCATTCCAGTTGCATTATTTTTTTCTTTAGTTATTCTTTGAAAATAATTAGTTGGTTCTCTAACTTCCTCCAGAAGAGTAGATTAACTTTTCTTGTTTAGCAAAATATGATTTGTGTTTTCTTCCTTTGTCCTTCTATATATATGTCTCTCTCTCTCTTCTCTCTGTTGTTTAACTAAATATGGTCTTATTCCTTTGGCACTTAAGTATGTTCTTCTCATAACTCTAGGTTCACATGTGGATAATGCAGTTACACTTGGAGGTGTTGATTTCACACACTGGAGTGTAACACTGATTGCAAAATGTTTGAATTTGGTAATATTCCTTGGGGATCCTTGTCAAGGCATAGGACAGAACAAACCGGCCTAAAGTTGCTTCTGAAAACTACCAAAGCTTTTTCATTCACTGTGACTCAGGGCAGAGAAGGATGGCTCAAAGTTAAGAATTCTCCTGGAGACCATAGGCATTATTATCCTGTATTTAAGCCCATATGTCCAAACCAAGTTCCTGATTTTTTTACCTTTGTTTTCATCCTTATGTCCTAAGTTGATTAAAAAAAAAAAATTCTCTTCAAAAACAAGAATCCACAAAGTGACTGAAACATGAGTCACTCGATGTCCTGAGGAAATCAACATTTTTCCTGTGGTGAAAATTTATCCATCCTAATGTTGAGATTTCAAGGGGCTTCCTGACCACAGTTTGTTAAAAGCTTTAACTCTGCACAAAAAAAGTTGTATTGGGATTAAAGAAACATCCTAAATATCAGAAGATTTCCTAGAAACTATATATCTAACAGCTATACTAGTGAGTGCTCATTAGCAAATCATTGGAATATTTGAAAAGGCGAGGGGAAGACAAAAATAGCAATGTATGTGTACATGTATATTTATATATAAAATCTAAAAAAATAAAATAAGCGAGTGATTATAACAAAACAGAAACAGAATTTCAGATATAAAGAACAAACTGGTGGTTACCAGTGGGGAGAGAAGAGGAGGGAGCAGGGAGCAAGATAGCCGTAGGGGATTAAGAGGTATAAACTGTATGTAAAATAAATAAGCTACAAGGAAAATAGGCCAATACTTTATAATAACTTTAAATAGAGAATAACCTATAAAAATTTTGAATCAGTGTTTTACACCTGAAACTAATGTTGTATTATAAATCAACTTGATTATTGATTAATAATCAATATTCTATTATAAATACTTCAGTAAAAAAGGAACTTATTTCAAAAGTCTAGAAAACTGTATGCTGTTTCTTTTTTTAAAAAATTCTTATTGGAGTATAGTTGCTTTACAATATTGTGTTAGTTTCTACTGTACAGCATAGCAAATCAGCTATACATATACATATATCCCCTCTTTTTTGGATTTCCTTCGCATTTAGGTCACCACAGAGCATTGAGTAGAGTTCCCTGTACTCTACAGTAGGTTCTCATTAGTTACCTATTTTATACATAGTATCAATAGTGTATATATGTCAATCCCAATCTCCCAATTCATCCCACCCCCACTGCTATTTCTAACATTAGTAAAATGAAAAGAGATGTAAAAAATAAGAACAGAGCATATAAGTAGAGATGGTAGAGAACTAACATTAATTCAGTGTCTGCAGTGTAACAGGGATTGTCTAAAGAGTTTTATGTATGTTATCTGGCCTGACATTGCATAGGTCAGCATTGGGGTCAGGATTCAAACTCATGTCCTCCTGATTATATAGTATACAGGCATCTTAACATGCTTTTGGTGATATTGAAAAATAAAGATTTCATCTGCTTAGTATTACTGTGTTGAGAAAATCTGATGTAAATATTTTGTTTTTTTTTGCATAGGGTATCGGCACAGCAATTGGAGAGCTGCCTCCATATTTCATGGCCAGGGCAGCTCGCCTCTCAGGTGCTGAACCGGATGATGAGGAGTATCAGGAATTTGAAGAGATGCTGGAACATGCAGAGACTGCACAAGTAAGATCAGTGGGGGAAAAAATAGAATAATTACCCTTAAAGAGGTTATGATTAAGATAAATTAAAAATAGTTACTCTGAAGAAGACTGCCAATGTAAAAACAAAATAATACATGGCTTAGTATAAAATATTTTAAAAAGCTGAAATATTAAAAACGATTATAATCTTGATCTTAGAACAGAGAAATACAGAAAGAGTCAACAAGACAACTCAAACTAAACCAGGGTAAATTCACGTAGCCCGTGAGGTTAAGGAGCTGAAACATAATTTGTCCATTATGTGTTTATAAGTATTACCATACAGACCACTGAATAAATAATGGGGATAAATAGGTGGACCAGGCTGTGAGTCCAAAATGGTAGAACTTCCTAATTAATTTTTTGAAAATAACACCAAAATAGTTTACCATGTTTACAGGAAACTTAACTCCCAGTTAAGAAGGGACAGTTAAGATAAACTTATCCTTTGTTGTTGGGTGGAAAGGCCGAAGCCTTTACACCTGAGCACAAACTATATGTCAACCTGTATCTTAGTGTTACAAAATAGGTGTTGTTTCTTTGTAGGAAAATTTCTACAAATATTATTACCTGATTGAGTTTCCATCTTAGGGATGATAGAAGAAATCAACATAGACAAAAATAAAAAAGAATTTAAAAGAGAGATTTTTCATGTTTATATATAAAATATATCTCACTCCCCAGATTTGATCATTAACCTATGAAATACTTTTAAAATTGTCTTATTGTGCATCTGTAAGTGTGTGTGTCCATATAAGTACACATAGACTTTCTTGATCAATGAGTTCATAGTTTTCTTCTCAGTGGAATCTGAAACCCCAAACTCACTACCGTAGAGAGGGAGAAAAAATTTTTTTTAATGACAGATCGCCTTTTTTTTTTTTCTTTTTTTTAATGTATCTATTTATTGATTTATTGGCTGCATTGGGTCTTTGTTGCTGCACACAGGCTTTCTCTAGTTGCGGCGAGCAGGGAGCTACTCTTTGTTGCAGTGCGCAGGCTTCCCTCGTGGAACACAGGCTCCAGGTGCGTGGGCTTCAGTAGTTGTGGCACGTGGGCTCAATAGTTGTGCCTCGCAGGCTCTAGAGTACAGGCTCAGTAGTTGTGGCGTACAGGCTTAGTTACTCCACGGCATGTCGGATCTTCCCGGCCCAGGGCTCGAACCTGTATCCCCTGCATTGACAGGCGGATTCTTAACCACTTCACCACCAGGAAAGTCCCCAGGTGACCTTTTTTTAAAAAAAAGGATTATTAAATGGAAATCGACTAAGGATAGTTATAGTTTTTAATTAAAAACAAAACTTTCAAATACAAATGTAGAATATCCAAATATAAAACAAAGCAATCAAAGAGGTATGGCCATCTCTCTGCAAGGAAGGAGGCAAATTTTCCTTGTATCTTCTTTGTTTTAACCAAATATTGTGCCTTTCTTCCTCATCGTAATGTTTATATTAATGCTAATAATTATTACTAATAATTACTAATAATACTTTTTAATTATTTTCAGTGCTTTTTAAAATCCACTGTCTGATTTGGCCCTAGTGTTAACTGAGGTAGTATAGAAAAGTACCATTTTTCTAATTTTATAGAAAACTGCAGATCTAGAAATTGTTACCTCCCTAATTTTACATGCTTAGAAGTGGAGCTGAAACCAGAACTCAGAATGGCAGCCTCACTGGTAAATTCCATTTACTGAGAATGGCAGCTTTAAATTTTCATGCTATGGTTGGATGCCAAACAGATATAAGTATTGTTCTCTCTTAAGCTAACTAAAGCCAGCTAAATGTATTGTGATTATTTTCCTTAAAAGTTTTTTTTTTTGAAATTAATATTTTTTCATTTGCGTAGTTTCTTCAGTCTCTTCTCTTCTTTCTACCACCTCTGTAAAACACTTATCAAGATCACTTTCCACTTGGTAACACACTTAAATTAATATCATCTCTGTTTTTTTTCTTGGCGTCCTCGCTCTGGATTCTCACATGCTCCCACTCCAGTCTGTATTTGATGTTTTCTTGGCCCTCTGCTGCATTGCTTGTCTCTTGATTTGGATCCCTTATCTTCCTCTTTCTTGATTTACTCCCTTATTTTAGTTGAACATATTTTGCAGTACCTTTCAGAGAAAGGATAACTAGGAGGAAAATTCTTAAAATGCTGTATTCTTCATTCACAATCAGTTGAATGAATATAGGATTCTAAGTTGAAATCATTTTTTAACTTAGAATTTGGAAAGCATTTCTCAATCATCCTCAGGCTTCTGGTACTGATAGTGATATACCTAATGCCATGCTGAGCCCTCTTTATAGGTAGTCTTTTTGGTTATTTTGGTTTTTTCTCCAGAAGCTTTTAGATTCATTATCTGAGATACGGGTCTTTTTTTCAATTTATTCTGCTAGGCACTCAGGAAAATTATCAACCTAGTATCCACTAGTTTTAGGAAGCATTCTTGTATTTATTCTGTGTCAGTTTACCCTCTTTAGTCTCTACTCTTGCTTCTGGAGTTATCATTATTTTGATATTGGGACTCCAACACCCATCATTTTAATTTTTTTTATCATTTTCCTCCTAATACTTATCTCATTTTACTTTGTATGCAGTTTCCTCAGTTTTATCTTCTATAATCTAATATTAAAACGTTTTCACACTGTCAGATATTTATTTTCAAAAAGCAATTTGTATTATACGTCCCCCCAAAATGGCTTATCTTTTTGAAGGTATTTAGTTTCTTCAAGTTTTCAACACTCCAGGCACTTTTACCCCCCTTTGCCTGTCCTGTTTCCTGTTGGAAGCTTCCCTCGAAGCCTGGTGATCCTTATTTTTCTATTTATGCATAAGAATAAGGCACATAAAAGCTGATTGGAAGCTATGTGTGTGGAGGCAAGGTATAGGGGTGGCATGCCACCTGGTTTATTGGAACCTCTGGATATCAATTTTTATGCATCTTTCCTTTGGGATAGTTCAGCTTCTCTAGTGATGAATCTTCCAATTTCTTGCCCAGGGAATATAAACCTTGCCGCTGACATTCTAAAACTAAACTTTGGAAGGTGGATTAGAGATCTTCATTTACTGAGTAGACTTTCACTTAACTTACTTTGGGGTAAGTCTGTGGATGCCTGCAGAAACATATCCTGGCCCAGAACCTTTGGTTTCCTTTGTCTAGAAACTATACTTGATGTCTTCTTTGGGACTAGGGGAGGAAGGTGTCTGGCTGTGCTAAGTACTTCTTATACAGTCTCCTTGTTTTCAGCCCTACCCCAGTTTCTTCTGCAGTTCTGCTGATGATCGGTTGTGGAGTTCTGTATTACAAATCACTCTGCTTGTCTTCCATATCTTCCACTGCAGGCTCTCTGGTATAATCTTTTCTTCCCATCTGCCCCTGTCTTCATTTATTAATACTCGTTTCATCAAAGACAGAGTTCAATGTTTCTATTTGGGGTTATTATTAAGATAAAGGGTGTTCCAGTTATCTATTGCCGAGTAATAAACCACCCCAGTATTTAGTGGTTTGAAACAGGAATAGGTTATATTGCTCACAGCTGTGCAGTTGGGTAAATTGGAATCTCTGCTTCCAAGATGATTTACTTATATAACTGACCAGTTGATTCTGGCTGTTGGTTTGGAGTTCAGTTGGACTGTTGGTTTGGGACCTCAAGTTACTCTTCATGGGGCTTCTTGGGTTTCCTCACATCATGGCATCTGAGTTCTAACAAGTGTTCTGAAAGAACCTTGCTGGAAGATGCAGGGCTTCTTGTGACATAACCTCAGAAAGTCCAGTCACTTTGCCACATTCTGTTGGTGAAGTAGGTTACTAAAGCCAACCCAGATTCAGAGAGGGGAATTAGACATCTCTCTCAATGAGAGGAGTAAGCAAATAATTTGCAGCTATCTTTAATCTACAGCAGGGGCAAAGGTCTTATTTGGTCATCTTGAAGCAGAAAACTTTACAAACTAGAATTTCTCTGGGAGGAAGAATGAAATGGTAATTGATCTTGAAATCATATAATGTGAGAAATTGTTGAAAAGAATTTAGACGTGTTTCCTTGAAAGGGGGAAATGATGAGCTTGTCAGATATTCAAAAGTTGTCTCTCCTGTGGCAAGAGGTTATATTCATGCTGAGAAACTATAGAGGTAAGCTTTGTCTTAGGATTAGCCAGTGAAAGTTTTCTGAGGCTCATGTTGGCTCTGTATTTTAAAAAAAAAAAAAATTCCTATGTTTTAATTGTGTACAAATGGAATTGATATTTCAAAAAAGAATGAGCTCCTTGTCTCCCTCTATGTGATACCTTTCATGGATCCATGCATAGCAACTCCCTGCATTGAGTAGAACATTAGCTGGATGACTCATTTCATTCTCCACAATTTTTTGATTGTTGGATTATAAGTAATACATTCTGTACATTTGTTACCATCTAAAAGCTCAAATTCCGAAAATTCAGGTCTTCTAGAAGTTGATGAAGTAAATCATGCTTCATCTTACACATATAATTTGAGCTCTTGAAGGCTTCTCAAAGACTGTAAATCTTTATCTACCATTAGGGTAATAATCTTTTCCATCATCCCTTAATGGCTGTGATTCTTTTAGTTACTTTTTGAGTGGCTCTTCTCTAATTCTACTTTGTGTGTCTGTTTTGGGTTGTGCACAGTACTTTTTTTTTTTTAATCTATTTTGGTTGCACTGGGTGTCAGTTGCAGCACATGGGATCTAGTTCCCTGGCCAGGGTTCGAACCCAGGCCCCCTGCATGGGGAGTTCAGAGTCTTACCCACTGGACCACCAGGGAAGTCCTGTGCACAGTACTTCTGATGGTCATGAGGTTTGACTGTTTTCATCCTATAAAACCAAAAATTACCATCACTATTTTAGGATAAACTGTATATTTCTTATTCTCTAATTTCATATTTGCTTATATTAAAAAATCAAGTAAGCAAAATGCACACTCTGTTTCATGTTCTTTAGTCAGAAATTATATACTCTTTATGAACATTTTATTTAAAATTTTTACCGCAAATTATAATTATATGTACTGTTAATTGTTTACATAAACTAGAAAATAATAAGTAAAATAATAAAAGAGTAACTCATTCCTGACAATTTTGTCATCTTCCCTATTAATTTCCTTTCTAAGGTCGATAAAAATCTATGTATAAATAGGTATTTGAATGAAGTGCCTCAGTACAGCCATGAAGCAGAAGATATTTTACCTGATTTGAATAGGAAACACACTCAGGAACACTCAGCCAGTGAATCTCAGAGCCAACACCCAGCCCAGCTTTCTGACTTTGAGATTAGTGCTTTGCTTACTGTGAGCCAACATAGCAACATTTTCATCCAGGTTGATGCAAGAAAAAATGAAGAACTGATTTAAAAAATTTTTTCTTTCTGCTAATTTGATTTGATTTTTCTTTTCTTTCTTTATTGCCTTTTATGCCTTTTTCAGCAGTATCCATCAGTTTTGTGGCTTATTATAGATTTCACTGTATGTAGGTATATTTATCCCTACATACATTTCCCCAGGTTTAGACAAGGGGTTATGAGGTTTTCAACTTTTGTTCATTTATTTTGCAAGTGGAAGAATAGTTGGGGAGGGGGCTGTTGCCAGTTTTCCACATTTTAAATTAGCTGAGAGAATACTAATATTTTAACTCATTAGTCAAGGAAGAGTTTTGCAAAATAAATTTGTCACATATAAGGTTTTTGTTTTTGTTTGTTCTTGTTTAACACTGTGTAGATTACTGTATCCAAGTAAAATACCTCAGCTGTTTTGATACACTTTTGTAGTGCATCCTTGTGTTTCTTTTTCATTTTCACTATAAGAATACATTTACAACAATTTTGTCATTTTATTTCTAAATCAGTGATGTTGCAAACATTTTTCATGTTTTTAGTAACAAATTTGTCTGAGGCTCTTTGCTTCTGTTATTTTTTCCAGATTTGCTTATTTTCAAATTATGTTAGTGCTTATAGATTGAAACATTTCAGAAATATTAAAAGTAAAAAGTGAAAGCCCACACATACCTTAGATTCCTTTTTCACATATATATCCTAGACATTTGATACTGATTTTCAAATTATGTTCTTATTACAAAGTGATTACATACAGCTCACTGTAGAAAATTGGTATTTGTATACTTAAAAACAAATCCCTTCATTCTTTTTCTCTGTAAATATTTGTGAGTGAATCATATTCTATTTATTGTTTTGTGACTTGTTTTGAATTTAAAAACATATTGTGAGCACTTTTCATTATCAGATATTTTCACATCTTTGTTTTTTTTCTTTTAACAATTTTCTTTCTGACTACAAAGTGTGTTTATTGTATAAAATGTTGAAACTACAGAAAAACAAAAAAAGAAAAAAAAACCCTTTCATCTAACTGGTTTGTTTACCTATTTTTTTATATTTAGTGTATTTTTCATTTTCTTATTGATTGCCATTTTTAAGGAGATTCCTTTTGTCATATGCTGCCAGTAATTTTTCCATATTGTTTATTGTGTGTTTTACTATGTTTTGCTTTTTGGATAAAGAAGTTCACATTTTTGTCTTTATTCCAATAACTTAGATGTTTCCTTTTGGAGTTATGCCTAAAATCATCTTCCTGAACCCTTACAATTGTGTAGTAGATATTATGCTGCATTTACTTTTAGTATTTTTATGGTTTTATTCTTTTACCTTTAAATCTTTTATCTGTTAAAATGTTTTTACCTATCATATAATGTAGCAATCTAGTTTCTCTTTTTCAGGTCATTACATATTTGTGTATTGTTCTGTTTTCCCAGTGATTTCAACATGTTAGTTTTATTGTTATAAATTGGATGTTGTATTTTTGTAAACAGTTATTAATGGTATGTAAAAGGTACTAGATTTTTATTTGGTAATTTATAAGTTTCCTGACATCTTTTTAGTTATAGCTTATCTATTGTGATTTAAAAGTTTTTATAGTAATCATTTTCATAAAGATCCAAAAGTTTATCTGACTTTGGTGCTGGAATTTCCTCCATAGATATGGGTATTTTGTAAAACCCCCAATTTGACAAGAGCAGTAAAATATTAAAAAGTTGGATCAACTATAGCTAAAACAGCAAATTAAGTAAAATGAAATGAGGTGGGAAATATGTTTTTTATTCTTGAAGGTAAAGCCCTTTGGTAGAATAAGTTTATCAGCAGGAAGAGTGAAAAAAACCTTGGCTCTCATGGCTTTACCATATGCTCTCCAACTAGGTTAAAGGGTGTATATGCTTTTACTAGGAAATTTAACAATTTTAAAGCTAAGTATTTACTTCAATCCAGTCTTGACTGATGGTTGGATTTTATTCTATAAGTATTTTGGGGAGAAAAACAGATTATTAATGCATTTATTTGAATTCTGATTCTTTATGGTACCTACTTTATTTTTGTGACAACAGCATTGAGATTAGGCAGTATTTTTCCACTAAGCTGACTTCCTTTTGCTCTTGGCTTTCTATCATGTTTTTACTAGATGTCTGTGGGAGGTAGACATGAATGAATGTAGCTTCCTATGACCTTGAACAATTCTAGCATCATTTATAATAAAGTTAGGTCTAGAGAGCTGTTATGTGCTTTGTGGACTCCTTCATGCAAGGTTTAATTATTCTCTTTGTGATCTTTTTCTCCTTTGTTCCTGATTTCTGTTAATGATATCACCATGCTCATAATCACTTGGAGTGTCAAAATCTGAGTCGTCTGACTCTTTCATCACCTCCCATATCCAGTCATTCTTCAAGGCCTGTTGATTCTACCTCCACAGTATCTTCAAATTCATCCTCTCTTTTCCCTTCCCACTGCTGGTTCATTCCTTTATCACCTCTCCCCTGAACATTTATAGTGACTTCCTAATAGGTCTCCTCTTGACTAGCCATTTTTTCCCCATTCTATTTCTGCATAAAGCAACAAAAACAATTTTCTGAAAAATACCTCTGGTCATGGAACTTTGCTGCTCAAAAATCTTCCCAGTTCCTGGAAATTGTCTCTTGCTGTATCTTTCTTGTGTCACTTATCACTTTCTACCTTCTTTTAGAACTATTTGTGGGCTTTTCTCATCTTACCCAGGATTTTGTAAGCTCCTTGAGAGGGGGCCACAAAAATGTATGTATTTTTGGCATCGCCTGCATGGTCTTGCACATAGTACTCATGCAGTAGATATTTTGAATGAACCAAGAAATATCAGTTAAGAGAGAAAACGTACCATTATCTGTGTTCACTTAATATTCAATCTGTTTTATTAACATCACAAATGAGATGTTTTATTTGTCACCCTTACAAGGGTGATTTTTAAACAGATTTTTTGGACTGGTGGCTCATATCCATCAGCTTGTTCAGCTTTAGCACCTGTCTTCTCCCCAGTAGCTTTTCCAGAACTACTACCTTCACCATGAAACATGAGTTTTCCCAGTTCAAACTTGGGAAAAAATCATTTTTACTTTTCTAACAGAGACATTATAGAGCAGATAAATAGATTGGCAAGCCTTTTCCATGTCTTTTCCAATGCTGCCTGGAATCAGCTTATTGACAACTTCTTTCAAGTCATCTTCTGGTTTTGGCAGACCTGTTGGTGCTGAATGTGAGGTTTTCCAGTTCTAATTGTTGCATTTTTTAGTAAAACCAACATGGCATAGATGAAGCTAATAATCTCATCAGTCATCTTGACATCAACGTGAGCTTCAGTCATGGGCTGCCATTTTTTGACCGTGAAACACATTTTGTCACAGGCAAGATCCATGCCGTGGAAATTAGACAGTTTTTGCTCTGAACATCCTCAGTAAGTAGGCTGAATTTCCTAAATGCAACTTCATCATTCTGTAGATCAGCAAAGCTCACTTCAAAAACATGACGCTTGAGGCCATCCGAGGCAGTTTTGGTTTCTTGAGTTCTCTTGACCAGTTTTTCCAATATTTTTATATTGAACATAGCTGGTACTTTCACATCATACCAATCTTTCTTAGAAAAGGGATCAACCACTTTTCTCTAGGCTCCCTTTTTGCTGCCTTTTGTAAGGGGCTTGTTCCTGCAGATTGCCATGTTGCTGCTCAGCCAAAAGGGAATATTCAGTCTTACTCCACTGCAGAATAAAATATAAAATACAGTGAACACAGAAACCATCTTACAAGAATGAACGGTTTTGCATCTTTGAATCTAATAATCATCTGATTGTAAAGCACTATAGAATTTGAAGAATCATTCAAAAAGTCATCTGAGATCAAGTGTTAAAGATAGTATATTAGACTTCATTAAGTTAAATGACTTACAATTTTTAAGTCACTTAAGTAAAACAGTGCTTGTAAAGTTCTATACTTTTGAAAAAAAATGAAGGTTATTGTGGTGACTTGTTTATTCTGTAAACTGCCTAACCAAAGATAAAGGAAAATTAAAGACATTAGGAATAAAAGAGTTTGAAAAAATAAAGTAACTTAATTTTCTTGATATACCCTGAAAGATTAGGACAGCCACTATTATTGAAGTAATGGGGAGTGGGAGCATGGGGGTGGTTGTGGTATTTGTGTGTTTAAAACTTACACAATAGGGTAGGAATCTTGTACATATTTACTTAGAAGAATATGGTTTGAATAGTTTGCTTTCCTAAACAACATCTGTCCAAGTGACCTAGCTACTTGGATTCTTTTTCACAAAATATTAGGTTGCGGACTGAAAGTTACTGTTTTCTTATTATTCCTATCACTATAGAAAATTGAGTTGTTAGAAATAAGAAATTTAAATTTCTTAGAACTTCATCTTTTAAAAGAATACAGTATTTTCCTCTATTTATAGTGATTAGCTTGTCTTTCTACTGGGTATAATTCATGAATCTGTACACCACCTTAGATTAAGTAGTTCCTCAAAGGCAGTTTTATAATTTCTGGATATAGTTTTATTTTAAGGGAGCATTTCTTAGCTTCTGTTTAGGACAGCAGTATTTAAATTAATTAATAGATGCTACTTACACTTAGTCTGATTTATTGAAACTAAGTCCCCAAGTTAAGTTTATAGAATTTATTTTTTTTAGTTTATTTATTTATTCATTTATTTTATGGCCATGTTGGGTCTTCGTTGCTGCGCGGGCTTTCTCTAGTAGTAGAGAGTGGGGGCCACTCTTCATTGTGGTGCGTGAGCTTCTCAGTGCAGTGGCTTCTCTTGTTGTGGAACATGGGCTCTAGGTGCTCAGGCTTCAGTGGTTGTGGCACTCAGGCTCAGTAGTTGTGGCTCGCAGGCTCTAGAGCGCAGGCTCAGTAGTTGTGGCTCACAGGCTCTAGAGCGCAGGCTCAGTAGTTGTGGCGCACGGGCTTAGTTGCTCCTCGGCATGTGGAATCTTCCTGCACCAGGGATCAAACCGGTGTCCCCTGCATTGGCAGGCGGATTCTTTTTTTTTTTTTTTTTTTTTTTTTTATTTTTTAATTTTTTGGGGGTACACCAGGTTCAATCATCTGTTTTTATACACATATCCCCGTATTCCCTCCCTTCCTTGACTCCCCCGCCTCGAGTCCCCCCCACCCTCCCTGCCCCAGTCCTCTAAGGCATCTTCCATCCTCAAGTTGGACTCCCTTTGTTATACAACAACTTCCCACTGACTATTTTACAGTTGGTAGTATATATATGTCTGTGCTACTTTCTCGCTTCATCTCAGTTTCCCCTGGCAGGCGGATTCTTAACCACTGTGCCATCCGGGAAGTCCCCAAGTTAAGTTTTAAATACTAATATCTTTTACTACTTTGTATTAAATATATTTAAGGCTGGAAATACCTTTTTTTTTTTTGGCTTAATAGGATCCATATCCTGTTTAGAAATGTCAAGTTGTTTACATCATTAGTGAAAACGTGTAACTGATGAACCAAAAAAAGTTCATCAGTTATAATGTAGTTCTCTTTTTTTTTAAGAATACTGAGTAATATCTTTTTTTTATTGAAGTATAGTTGATTTACAATGTGTCAGATGTACAGCAAAGTGATTCAGTTATGTGTGTATATATATATTCTTTTTCAGATTCTTTTCCATTGTAGGTCATTACAAGATATTGAATATAGTGTAGTTCTCATTCTTATGGCTAGTGCATTTTCTTTTCATGCAGAGTAGATTACTAAGTGAACATCCCCCCAAAGTACAAGGTGATAATTAAAGGGTTTGGGGTGAGGGGTTTTTGGCATTCTTTTGATAACAATAGAATATATGTTTGATCATTTGAGTTTAGAGACAATGGTAAAGCATTTAATAATGATGATTTATATACTTGCTAAAGTGCTTTAACATTCCTTTGATGCTATTTTTTGTTAAGCACATTTTCCTATGAAGTGTTTGTAGTTGCACACTCCATGTCAGTGCCTGCTGGTTTTTCTGCTTGTGAAGTATCTGTTCTTTTATATACAGAGATTTATGAAAGAGTTCATGGTGTGGATGATCAGAAACCCAACAGGACACATTTTCATATAATTTAGTGCCAGTTGAACACTGGGTGTCGGTTGTTGCTGGGACCTGTTTTTGACTCTGTTGAACCTTTACTGGCTGTGGTTTGTCTGGCCATCACATGACTTCTCTGAAAATTCCCCCTCCCCTTCATTTCCAGTAAACTGTTTGAGTAGGAGTGAGTCAGAGTGAAACCAGCTTCCCTGTAACCACAGGGCTTGTTAAAGAATTTGTCAACGTGGACTCTAGAGGGTTTGCATTAAGCTTTGCAGTAACTGCTATGGTTTGTGTTGCGTCCTATTCCACAGAAAAGCTTCCTGTTCTCAAGATCCCTTGCTTGTTTGTAAAGGGTTAAACTGATCAACTTTACCATAATGAACATTAGAGACACATGTTAAACACATTTATTTATCATTTAAAGGCTGTGTCAAAGCCACCAAGGCTTATTGTAGTTTCTCTTTTCAGAATCAACCAACCACACCCAACAACATTAAGTTTTTGAAAAGGCAGCCCTGCTAGATCTTCTTTCAGAGCTGGTCATAATTTTACCACAAAGTACCATCAAGATTAAGCAATTTTAAGTGGTCTCTTTTGAAGGATTCTGTTGCAGGATATTGCAACTACTAGCACAGTTAGCTTTTGGTACACAAAGGTCACTTACTTGCATTTGATTCAACAAGAAAAGGTAGCACTTTAAAATAGTCCTGTAGTTGTAGTTTCTAAGCACACTTAGCATGAATTATGGTGGAGTTCTTAATGCCTCGTTTTATTTGCTTTCTCAGGAAGGTTTCACTTTATTTTGAATTCTTCTCTTGCCACTTCACTCCCAGACTTTTAATTGTTCTTCATTTTCTGACTCTTGTCTGTTTCTTTAACCCATTCTTACAGTAGTATCAACAGGCAAGAGAGTTGCAATTTGATGCAAGCTTCGGAATGAATGGCCACTGGGAAAGTTGTCGGCTCATTGTGCATTCCTGAATCCGTTTGTTTTCACACGTTCATTTCTGTATTTAACCACATCATCTTGGCCAGACTTTTATTTTAAAAATAAGTTTAATGAGTACATTTAAATTCAACCTCCTAAAAATCATTTTTATTCTGCTTACTTTTTTTTGTAACAAAATAAATTTAGGGAAAAGAACACGGTAGAAAATTTTGAGCTAATTATTCCTCACAGGAAAGAATGCTAGAATAATTGAAGTTTAAAATTGTTTATATTCTAGCAATGCTCACTAACTCTCAATGATCAAATTAAAATAGAAGAGAAACATTTGTTTTGCTGAAGAAGCAATTCTAATTGAAATTAGATGATTTAAAAATGAAAATGAGGTTAATACATTTACAAAGCGCAGTAAGTAATAAATGTTTAAGATTTTTTTTTGTTAGTTTGCTTTAGACATTGGAGAAAAATAATTTTGTTTTATGTCTGTTTCATTCTTTTCATTTGCACATCTGTTTACAGATATGGGGGGGCAATAGGCAGTGGACAGGCATTAGGTTCCCTTTGCTAAACTAATTTAAAGATTTTATTCAGGTTTGCGTTTCAAACACCTTTTGTAAAATGCCTTTAGAAAGTCCCCTTTCATTGAAACTTGGACCACAGACTGTATGTATGCTGTGCTTTCGCTCATGAGTTTGCAAATAAGTAACACACAAAATACAAACCTCTACCCTCTGTTGTAATTGCTGAATGCTTCTGGGGATCCTGGCCTAAGATCAGAGTTAATGCAAGACGTGGACAGCAGAATAACTATTACGCTCATTTCCTATTACAAAAGGTGTTTTTGTTTCTAATTAGTCAAGATTCTTGATTTGTCGTAGTAGATCTGTAGTTCTCTCTTGCTGAGTATTTAAGGAAATTTCTCTTGGTAGGGTGTTCTTCCCATTTTCCTGTCTTGGGCCTTACAATGTAATAACATGACTGTCGTGCTTTTAAACTGAAGGGTTGTGTAGAGACACCAGGAAGTGGGCACCGTAATTAATCCATTGCTCCCCTCAAAAGTAGGCATGTACACAATGAGTCTGGACTTCCTTGTCCACTTTCCCTGATAAGGGTGTGCAGCCATTAATTTATCAAACCTTGTAGAATTTTATTTTGTATTTTTACTGCTTCTTGAGGTAAAGACTTTGGTAAGTTCATAGGCTGTTGTTTAAAGCTGCGCTTCCATTTGTTTTATATTTGCCTCTTTCACATTCTAGTATTGTAAAAAAATTTTAAACACTTCACCTTTCCTCTTTTCATAACTTTATAGATTTTTAGTCAGTTACCTTTTCAGCCTTTACAGAGAAAATAATCATTTACTTTTTATATCTAATAACCCCAAACTTTTTGATCATTTTAATTCCCCCCTCCCCATGGATCTTTATTTAATTCTTTTATATCTTTTCTAACATGAAAGTTGTCAGAACTGCATATGATTTTTCAGGGGCAACTATATTACTATACTTGTGTTTTTTCAGATTTGTACAACTGCAGTCCTGTTTGGTAATACATTTTGCTGATGTTTTTAATAAATTGTTTACTTCATTTTTACTTCAATAAACTGTTTACTTGGGAGACCACTCCCAGTTCCCTTTCCTGTGTTCATAACTTAAAACTTTTATAACCTATCATTTTATATATATATATATATATTTGGGGAGGTGGGGTGCACTGTGTGGCTTGTAGGATCTTAGCTCCCTGACCAGGAGTCAAACCTGGGTCCTCAGCAGTGAAAGTACGGAGTTATAACCACTGGACCGCCAGGGAATTCCCCATCATTTTATATTTAAATAATTTTTCCCTAAATGTGTTCTTACTGTTTTCCACTTTGTAATGTACCTGCCATGTTTCCTTTTTCTCCCTCAAGTTTACATGATCTTTAAATTTATTGCCATGATTTTGGCACTTCCTACTTTAACATTTTAATTTCAGCTGTAGATTTAGAACTTAAACTCTGTTCATTTTTTCGGGAACGTTTATAAACTTGTTAAGTGGGATGACTGGTTCTATCTTAGGAAAGAATCCCACCATTTACATTTCTCATCACAGAGGTGATCCCGTGTATCTTTATCCTTTGTTTTTAGTCTCTTGAGTTTCCTGTCCCTGACAGTATTGTAAATTCTGTACTGACCTAGTTTTCATAGTTTTGCATGTTTAAGTTCATCTCAACCATTTTTACTTTTTTCCCTTTTTTTTTCATTCAGACTAGTATTATTGTTCTTACATACACAGTAGATTGTCATACGCTTTTTGTTTTTTAAATTCCAGTTGGAATCTGGAAATAAAAGTTATTCATACTTATAACCAAAATACAATCAATTATAAAGGCTAAAAATGAAGGTGATTTCTTCCCCCTAGCATTAACTAAGATCTGGTAAAATACCCTTTCTGGTGAGACATGAGGAGAGCACATGAGGAGATACTGGCCTCAGACAGGAAAAAGAGCGAGAAGAAAAGAAAAATGCATTACTTGTGTAATGTGTCATTTCTAATAAACCTTGCGTACTCAGACATTTTTCCCTGAGTGTCTGCAGCACTGTTCTCCTTCGGCTGCAGTGTTCATTGTTATTTCAAGTAGAGGCCAGGCAGGCACTGATAGGAGTGGATGCCTGTGTGCCTGCCTTCCTAAGAATTACCATATAGTTTCTTTTCAACAGAAATCTAAGTAGGGATAGAGAGAGGAAAAGGAAGCAACAGATACTGGTTGGTTTTACTGCTGGGAACTTGGACTATGAAAAGGAGGGAAAAACTCTGTAGAGTCACCTGGAACTTCCAAAAATACTTCTCTACTTTTTAATCTGAAAATGGTAACAAATGCTGACAGTCAGCCCCAAGAAAGCCTCCTGAAACCTTATTTCTTCCACCTTTTCTTTCCTCCTAGACCAGCAGCCCCCATCCTTTTTGGCACCAGGGAACGCTTTTGTACAAGACAGTTTTTCCACAGGGTGGGGGGTTGGTTCCGGCGGTAATGGGAGTGATGGAGAACAGCAGATGAAGCTTTGGTCACTGGCCAGCCACTCACCTCCTGCTGCACGGCCCTGTTCCTAACAGGCCGGTACCAGTCCTAAGCCCAGGAGCTGGGGACCTCTGTCCTAGACTACCCAAGAGATATTTTATGTCTAATAGATGATTGGTGAGTTTTAAGATTAGTACTCATAGTGAGGTGACCATTACAGGGGTAAATAACTAAGAATTTCCTCTTATTTTCTGGAGATAAGAATATGTTGATTAAGAACTAGCATTCAGGAGTAGTAAACTCATCCATCGTTAATCCTCTTGTTATGGAGTATTTGGTAAACTAATTGGTTGCGCTGCAAGGAAGATTTGATAAATTTTCAATCTTATTGCATTTCCTTCCTTCCCTCCTTCCTGCTTTATAGCCCTCTTCTTTCCTTGATATTAACATGTTGCTCTTCTCTTTTTGAAATTAGAAACAAAACAAAACAAAAGCCTCTTATCCTCTTATTTGTGGTGTTGCACTAGAACTAAGTTCACATAGTCTCTAAGAATTCTGACAAGATACGTTATTTCATTGGGTCTCAGATTTTATTTCTTGAAATATCAAATAATATCAGTCTAAGCAATTTTGTCCCATAATCAGTTTTGTCTCTTAATTATCACGGTGATAGATATTATCACATGTTGCAGGAAAGATGAAGAAATTGTGGCTCAGGGAAGTTTGAAAACAACATAGTTGGTGCTTTATCATTTGATGTTGCAGTAAGTGTAGAATTGGTGTTCATATATTCTGTTTCTCTGAGCGCTTTTCGTCTTTTTGTTTTTCATGCTTTCCTTTTCATTGTAGGTTTCCTGAGTCATCATATCTTTCCCCATCTCTACCAACTGCAACCCACCACCCACATTTACACACTAGATTATTTATTTATCTCTCAAGGGAAAAAACTTGCTGGAACACTCTTCCCCTACATTCTTAGCCTGGCTTATTCCCTTACCTCCTTCAGGTTTTTAATCAAATGTCACCTTTTCTGTTAGGCCTTCTCCCAACCATCTTATTTAAAATTACAACTTGCCTGCCATTGTAGTTTTTGTCTCCTCCCATTAAGCTGTAAACTCCATGAGGATCCAGATTATCAATTTGATTTGGTGTTTTATCCATTGCTATAATAGCTTTTGGCATGTAGTAAACACTTGGTAAACATTTGTTGAATTAATGGTCGAACCACAATGTCCTCATCTTTATATTCTTTATTACCTTGCATACATATATACATGCTAGTTACCAGCTTTATTGGGTTGAATTTAATTGCTTTTAAATAAGAATTTTGGTTTTTTTAAAAAATTTTAATTTTGTCTTCTAAAATTCTGTAAGAGGAAAAACTGCATGTAGTTTTCCCAAAACTCAGCGTTTAAAGCTTTTCTTTTCCTCCTCTTTTCATGCTTGAATTTATTCACTCCTCATATCTTTGAGTTGTCAGAGCTACCAATTGCCACAGACAGACTCATTAGAACCATCTGTAGGGGAGGGAAAAAGTTTAGATTTTTTTTTCAATTGAGATTTATTATCAACTGGCAGCATGGAAGCAATATTGAGTAATTTATGTTATAACCACTTTTTTTTGGGGGGGGGGGTACACCAGGTTCAATCATCTGTTTTTATACACTTATAACCACTTTTGAAAAGTGTTTGGCATTATCTACCTAAACATACCCTATGATCCAGCAGTTGCATTTTTTTTTTTTTTGGCACACGGGCTTAGTTGCTCCGCGGCATGTGGGATCTTCCTGGAGCTGGGATCGAACCCGTGACCTCTGCATTGGCAGGCGGATTCTTAACCACTGCGCCACCTAGGAAGCCCCAGCAGTTGCATTTTGTAGATTTGTACCTAGCAGAAAGATGCTCCAAAAGACTTGTACAAGAATAGTCACAGTAGCATTATTTGTAATAGCCCCAAACTAGAAACAGCCCTAATGTTCACCAACAGTAGAATAAGTAAATTAATTGTGGTATATTCACACAAAGGCAGCAAAATTGATTATTGCCACATGCAACAGCAGGAGTGAATCGTATGGACATAATGTTGACCTACAGAAGCCAGAAATAAAAGAGGACCTACTGTGTAATTCCATTTATATAAAGTTCAAAAATAGGCAAGCTACATTTATAGTAATAGAAGTCGATGATAGTCATTATTTCGGGGGAAGAAGTAATTACTAGGAGTGCCCCCAGTGGGGTTTCTGGAGTTCTGGTAATGTTCTATATCTGGATCTTGATGGTAGTTACATGGGTGTGTTCACTGTAAAATTTCACCAAAATATATATTTTAGATATACACACATTGCTGTGTATCTGTTGTACAGTTAAAAACAAAATACTTTTACCACCCTCCCCCCCAAAATAAATTTGGTAATAAATATATGAGTACATGCAGAAATTCATTTAATTATGACCTTGACCCAGATATAGCCTCCTATTTTAGGCACAACTCTCTGAAATGGGTGTCATTCAGAGGTTATATATTCCATGTGTATCTTTTTATGTGAAAAAAAACCCTAACCGATCATTCACACGTAATTTTTGAAAGGTGCAATGTGGATGAAGTGCCATAGAACCTGCTACAGATACAATTGCCCTTATATCAATGACTTTTGGACCTTTATTTTTATCATACTCCGTATTATAAACTACACTGATTGTACATAGAGCCTGTGCATGTGTAACTGAAATAATGTTTCGTGAAACAGTGTTTACTTGTATCACATGTATTGATTTCACATTTTTATTCTGTGTATTAAAAGATAAGATGCTATTTGCTAACCACTAAATTTTCACAATATGCAGTCTAATAAAACCGCACTAAATAATAGAAATGCATGAATATGAACAGGAACAAAATCTTCAGATTTCTAGATGGATCAGGTTTTTAGAACTTATTAAATTTAGCTAGTTGCCAAAATAAGTGTTTCTTACTGTTTCAAAAAATACACAGATCTTCTTTGTGTTCATTTTTAGACATGACTTCATAGTTTTTGATTAACGTGAGGTCTGATTTTTATATTTATATGTTTTA
The DNA here is from genome assembly GCF_030028045.1 of Hippopotamus amphibius kiboko. Taxonomy (NCBI): domain Eukaryota; kingdom Metazoa; phylum Chordata; class Mammalia; order Artiodactyla; family Hippopotamidae; genus Hippopotamus; species Hippopotamus amphibius. The sequence goes on along the minus strand of NC_080202.1, from coordinate 24,676,033 downwards.
TATGTAATCCTCCCTTTTTTTGAAGGGCAAAAGATGGTTTTATGTTCTTCATGTTTATTTTTAATGTGACAGAGAGAAGGAAACCATATCCCATTTTTAGATAGTGACAAAAGCAAGCAATAGATAATTCTAGCTCAAGAATCCAATACTATGTTATAATCATTATTTTTAACTTCCTAAAAAATTAGTGTACTGGCTAGGATATGAAGAAGATGAAACAAATGTTTAGTCCGTACACATTGGAGTACACACATTTCTCATATTTGTCATTTACAGTCTTGATTTTTGCCCCACCTGTGAACCATCTAAGGAACCATTAGTTCCTTATTGTTTTTTTTTTTCCTTCTTTTAACTGCTGAATTCTTATTTTTTTTAATTGAGATATAATTGACATCTAACATTGTATTCATTTCAGGTGCACGACTTAATGATTTGAAGTATGTATATACTGTAAAAGTATTACAGTAAGTTTAGTTAACATCTGTCACCACATATTGTTACAAAAATTTTTTTCTTGTGATGAGAACTTTTAAGAACTACTCTCTTAACAACTTTCAAATATACAATACAGTTCTATTAACAAGAATCACCATGCTGTACATTACATCCTCAGAACTTATTTATCTTTTACCTGGAAGTTTTTACCTTTTGACTACCTATGCCCATTTCACCCACCCTCCATCCATCTGCCTCTGGCAATCACCAACCTGGTTTTCTATATCTATGATCTCAGGAATTTTTTTTAGATTGCACATATAAGTGAGATTGCTTATTTGTCTTTCTTTGGCTTATTTGACTTAACATAATGCCCTCTAAATCCATCCATGTTGTTTCAAATGGCAAGATATCCTTCTTTTTTATGACTGAATAATCTTACAGTGTGTATGTCTATCTATCTTTATGTATATATCCCACATTTTCTTTATCCATTCATCCATCAGTAGACACTTAGGTTGTTTCCATGTCTTGGCTATTGTAAATAGGCTGCAATAAACCTCGAGGGCAGGGGGCGGGGAGGGGGGGGTGGCAGAAGGGGGTGGGGTGCAAACATTTTTTCAAGATAGTTATTTCATTTCTTTTAGACCAAAACCCAGAAGTGAAATTGTCGGATCATATGGTAGTTCTAATTTTAATTTTTTGAGTAACCTCCACACTGGCTGTACCAGTTTACATTCCCACCAACAGTGCCTGTCTTTTTCTCTACACCTTTGCCAGCACTTGTTATCGCTTGTCTCTTTTATGATAGCCATTCTAACAGTTGTGAGGTAATATCTCATGATTTTGATTTCCTGATGATTAGTGATGTTGACCTTTTCATGTACCTGTTGGCCATATATGTGTCTTTTTGGAAAAATATCTGTTTATATTCTCTACCTATTTTTTAATCAGTTTTTCTTTTCTCTTGAATTGTATGAGTTCCCTATATATTTTGGATATTAACCCTTTATTAGATACATGGTTTGCAAATATTTTCTCTGAATCGGTAGATTGCCTTTTCATGTTGTTGATGGTTTCCTTTGCTGTACAAAGCTTTTTAATTTGATGTAATCCTACTTGTTTATTTTTGTTTTTGTTGCCTTTGCTTTGGTGTCATATCCAAAAATATCATTGCTAAGACTAAGGTCAAGAGGCTTACCCCCTACCCCACACCACCCTGTGTTTTCTTCTAAGAGTTTTATGGTTTTAGATCATATACTCTAGTGTTTAGTCCATTTTGAACTGATTTTTGTATGTGGTGTAAGATAGGGATCCAGTTTGATTCTTTTGCATGTGGCTATGTAGTTCTTTTTCAACACCATTTATTGAAGAGATTATTCTTTCTCCATTGTATATTCTTGGCTCTTTTGTCATAAATTAATATTTCATATATATGAGGATTTATTTCTGGGCTCTCTATCCTTTTCCATTGATCTATATGTCAGTTTTTAAGCCAATACCATACAGTTTTGATTACTATAGCTTTGGAATCAGAAAGCATGATGGCTCCAGCTTTTTTCATCTTTACTAAAAGCGCTTTGGCTATTCTGGGTCTTTTGTCATTCTATACAGATTTTGGGATTGTTTGTTCTGTTTCTGAGAAAAATGCCATTGGAATTTTGTTTGGGATTACATTGAGCCTGTAGATTGCTTTGAGTAGTATGGACATTTTAACAATATTCTTCTAACCCATGAGCATATCATGTCTTTCCATTTATTTGTGTCTTCTCCAATTTCTTTCCTCACTTATAGCTTTTAGTGTGCAGGGTTTTTATCTCCTTGGTTAAATGATTCCTAGGTATTTTATTCATTTTTTGGTGCACTTGTAAATGCAAATGTTTTCTTAATTTCTCTTTCTGATAGTTCATTATTAGTGTAAAGAGACAATAGATTTTTGTATGTTGATTTTTTTATTCTCGAGCTTGACTGAATTAGTTGACTCATTCTCACGGTTTTTTTGGTGGAATTTTTAGAATTTTCTGTATATAACACCATGTCATCTGCAAACAGTTTTACTTTTTCATTTCCCATTTGAATAAAAATGGTAAGAGTGGGTATCCTGTCTTGTGCCTGATCTTAGAGGAAAAGCATTAAGTTTTTCACAAGACTATGATACTAGCTGTGGGCTTGTCATATATGGCCTACATTCCCTCTGTACCCACTTTGTTGACAATTTGTATGATGATTTTGCTTTTTTTTTTTTTTTTTTTTTTTTTGAGGATTTTTGCATCTGTGTTCATTAGGGATATTGGCATATAATTTTCTTTACTTGTAGTGTCCTTGTCTGGTTTGGGGTTTGGAGTTAATGCTGGCCTCTTAAAATGAATTTGGAAGTGATCCCTTCTCTTCAGTTTTTTGGAGGAGTTTGAGAAGAGTGGTGTTAGTTCTTTTTTAAATATTTGGTAGAATTCACCAGTGAGACCATCTGGTCCTGAACTTTTCTTTGTTGGGAGGTTTTGATTACTAATTTAATCTCCTTACTAGTAATTAGTATGTTCAGGTTTTCTATTTCTTCATGATTCAGTGTTGATAGGTTGTAGGTTTCTAGAAATGTATCCATTTCTCTAGGTTGTTCAATTTTTCAACATGTCATTGTTCATAGTAGTCTCTTATGATCCTTTGTATTTATGTGATGTCAGTTGTCATGTCTCCTCTTTCTTTTTTTACTTTATTTAAGTCCTCTCTCTTTTTTCTTGGTGAGTCTAGCTAAAGTTTTGTCTAATTTGTTTATCTTTTCCGAGATCATCTTAGTTTCATTGACTTCTTTTATTGTTTTTCTAGTCTGTTTCCTTTATTTCCACTATGATCTTTGTTATTTCCTTCCTTCTACTAACTTTGGACTTAGTTTATTCTTTGTGTTCCAATTCCTTGAGGTATAAAATTAGCTTATGAGATCTTGTTTCTTAATGTATGCATTTTATCACTATGAATTCCCCTCTTAGAACTGCTTTTGTTGTATCCCTTAAGTTTTCCTATTTTGGGTTTCCAATTTTATTTGTCTCAAGATATTTTTTAATCTCATTTTTGAGTTCCTTGACCCATTGGTTGTTCAGTAGCATATTGTTAAATCTTCACATATTTGTGAATTTTCCAATTTTCTTCCTGAAATTGATTTTTAGTTTCATACCATTGTGGCCAGAAGGAGATGCTTGATATGATTTCAGTCTTCTTAAATTTATTAATACCTTGTCGTATGTTCTAATACATGATCTATCCTGGATACTGTTCCATGTGTGCTAAAGAAGAATGTATGTTCTGCTGCTTTTGTCTGTTAAGTCCAACTAGTCTTATGTGTCATTTAAGTCCAATGTTTCCTTATTGATTTCAGTTTGGGTGGTCTATCCATTGGTAAAAGTGGAGTATTATATTGAAGTCTCCTACTGTTACTGTACTGCTGTCTATTTCTCCATTTAGATATATTAATATTACTTTATTATTTTGGTATCTCTTAGTTCACTCTAGCCTTGTGGGTCTCATGGGCACAAATCCTGTTGACTTTCAAAGCTAGATATTTTGGGGGCCCATCTGTCAAGTGGAAGCCTTAAGAGTTGGAGCATCAGGTGTGGGTTTGTGGGGAGCCAAGTCTTTCACTCTACAGGAAGAAGATGGGAGATGTGAGTTCAGTGTGTTTATAGGAGGAGGTGAGTTCAAGAGCCTCCTATGTTGGCATCCGGAATGAGAACTCTCTTAATCTCTTATTAAAACTTCTAAATCTGTAGATTATTTCTAGAATAAAATTTCTTTGCTTTTCTGAAATGTGTTTATATGATGTATTCTATTTGCACTATCATAGAATTTTACCCTAATTTCCAATTTAAATAGAAATTCCAGTGATCATCTCTGATTTAATATTGTAAAAGCTATAAATTGGATATTGAAACTCATTTTCAGAAGTAGTTGCACCACTCTTTTCTGATCACTTTTTTTGGTAAATGTGTATGTGTTTTATAATCCAGCATCCTATAGGTACTGAATTAAAAATTTATTAATTAGTTTCTATTGTGACAATCAGTTTATTTCATCAAGTTAATATCTCAACTTTTTCGTGTATAAGGGTGAGTCAAAAATTATCCACATTATGGCTGTAGGATTTATAGAAGTTTTAATATAGCCGGAGTGAGGATCATTTTTGACTCATACTTGTAATTCTAGAGTTTGTTTCCTAGCATTCTTCATCTTACAAGTTTGTGTGAGTCCATTGTAATTCAGAAAAAGAATAGATATGTGACTCTTGGAATTATACTTCATTTAAAGGAGACCTATTCAAATATGCAATTTAAAAACATACCAGTTACAGTAATGAAATTATTGAGGATGTCAACACTAAAATAAAATATTTTGTTCACTTTGAATTTAATAAATTAATGTTCTATGTCTTTACATGAAAATAGCTCATAAAGAGTCCTGATAACAGGTAGAAAATTGCAATTAGGAAACATTTTATTCTGTTTTTAAGAGGAGAAAGGTTTAAAAATTATGAGTTATTTTTCATTGTAGTTTCTGTGAAAATGATAATCGTACCCATTAATTGTGTTATTTACCATATGTAATATTATTTCATTGTAGAAAATATTTAATTACATGGTTACTAGCATCTTAACAAGTTAATATTTCAGAGTAATTGTCCATGATGCTGAAACAGCTTATAATATTAGTCATCATTACTATTTAACTCCATTTCTGGTTAATAGAGAAATAGTAACATGACACAACATATTTGACTAGGACACAGGAATTAACAGGTCATTTTTAGATGCTGGAAGAACTCCACAAATACAGTATATTTTAATACAAATTCCTCTTATACACAAGAAATTATTATTGAAACAGTTGCCCTGTGGCTTTTAATATTGACTGTGGAGCCACTTCACTATCAAACCCAAAAAGAGAAATAGCTCCGCAAAGGTTTTAACAGAGGGAATTTCCTGGTGGTCCAGTGGTTAGGATTCGAGGCTTTCACTGCTGGGGGCTCGGGTTTGATCCCTGGTTGGGGAACCAAGATCCTGTAAGCTGTGCAGTACAGCCAAAAAAAAAAAAAAAAATACTAAAGAAAAATACATATTTTTAAAAAAAGAAGTTTTAACATATAATGTGTTAAGAAGGCAGTTAATTTGTAAAACTGCTGACCAGTTACCTCACATTGATGGCGATAGGTCAACTCAAACCAACATAAGCTATTAAACCCAATACATTATCTCCAGTAATAGTGCATTTATTTAACATGTTTAGGAATTTTCTGTTGCTTTTAAAGAAATCTTGAATTTAATGTGATCCCTTATTATGAAAATGAAAAGATTTGCTATTACTATTTGAAGATAAATGTTATTTTATATATTTAGATCTAAGTTGACTTAAAATTAATATTGCAAAAATTAATATTTTGCAAGCTAATTATTATAATTAGCTGTATAGTTTCTCTTCTCTTAATCATAAATGTTTCTTTTTTTTTAATTATTTATTCATTGACTGTGTTGGGTCTTCGTTGCTGCATGTGGGCTTTCTCTAGTTGTGGCGAGCAGGGGCTACTCTTCATTGCAGTGCATGGGCTTCTCATTGCAGTGGCTTCTCTTGTTGTGGAGCACAGGCTCTAGGCATATGGGCTTCAGTAGTTGCAGCACACAGGCTCAGTAGTTGTGGCTCTTGGGCTCTAGAGCACAGGCTCAGTCGTTGTGGCCCACGGGCTTAGTTGCTCTGCGGCATGTGGGATCTTCCCAGACCAGGGATCAAACTGGTGTCCCCTTCATTGGCAGGTGGATTCTTAATCAGTGCGCCACCAGGGAAGTCCCATAAATGTATTTCTTAGGAAAAAAAATGTGAAACAAAAGTAGTGCAGGAATATTCATACTTGAAGTCATTGTCTGTTTTCCTCTATTAATCCTTGAAATCTCAGTAGTAAGGACTTACTGAACTTTTCTTCATCTGTCTTCTACAGAGTCATTGGAGAAATGTTCCTAGTGTCTCTCATTCTTATTTTCAATAGCATGATTGGTTACATATATAATGACTATCAGTGGAAGTGGGAAAGATAATTTTATTTACTTATATTTTGTTTATTTACTTTTAAAAAGTAGAAAATGATATATGATTACTAGTTGTAAATGCATGCTACTTATTTAGGTAAAGCTAGTCCTCTCAGGCACTTAAAATTGTGAAATACATAAACGTTGTGAAATGTGAATCCAGAGAAATGAAACTTTTAAAAGGAATTTGGTTTTAGTTGTACAGATTTTTTTTTATGAAGAATGACAATTGAGGAAGTAATCAAATTGAACTTGCTACACTGTTCCCACAAACTCAAAAAAAATGATTAAAATGAAACATTAATTTCCTTTGATATTTAACTTGAATGTTGAATACCTAACTTATTAATTTTTTAAACTCTTCCTTTAAATTATTGTTGTTTATTATTGGTGCACATTTTTCCTTGGCTAGTTTATTTTATCTGATGGCCTTAAAAAGAATAGCAAATTCTGTTTGAAACTCTTCTCTTAAACTTTAGTAAAAGAAGAATGCATGTGTGTGTGTGTGTGTGTGTGTGTGTGTGTGTACTTAAGTTGGGTTTATTGTCTGCTGTTATACCTACAGTACATTTCTCTCTCTTTACTTTAAAAGCAAACACAAATAGGAATATTTTAATGCATGGAAAATGTTACTTTTACATTATTAGAAAGCTGTCAAATTATGCAAATAATGAAAAAGTACTGATGTTTAAAAAAAAAGAACTAAAACTGCAGAGCAACAAACAAGGAACATATAATTACGTTTTACATGTAGAACACTTTAGACAATTAACAAATGTTTTTAATAAAATGTTATGGCTTTTAAAGCCATATAAGTGTTTTAAATATGACTTTAAAAGTGAAATAAGTTTAAAATAAAAACAACAAAATATAGTTGTGTTTATGAAATCTAAACATGAGTTAATTTACCATTGTAAAGTATTTCAAATTTGGTACAGATACTAGTGTAATGCTTCCCTGAGTTTGTTTTCATTACTCTGGCAAGGAAAAACATCAAGAAAATTCTGCCTCGAGCTGCATATTCTGCTACTGTTGTAATTAAAGCAACTGTGCAGACTTATTAGTCTAATGTAAATAAATTTTTATGGATTACTTAATATATAAATGCAATTTTAATTCCGAGAATATTGTGAAAGACCTGGAAAGTAAATTATAGGAACTGAAAGTAGCATGGTCATTGTGTGTGTGTGTGTGTGTGTGTAACATAAGATTTATGAAATCTGTTTTCAGTAGACAACTTTCAGACTTTTTAAAAAGTAAAACTGCACATTAAAAAGGCACTTAACTTATTTTTCTTGTCCAGCTAAAAATTAATATTAAAAAAAAGAGTAAAGAGAACTTTCTGTTTCACTTATTTGGGTAGAATAACTCTTTTTCTTCAAATAAAGATTCTTGAAGCACCGTTAAGGATAATTAATGATGGGCATCCAGGCATCCGAAAGAACAAGGAGTCTGTTTTCATCTGTTCTTGTCAAATTTCTGTTGAGTAAAGAGATTGTGCTAAGGCATGAAATAGTTCCTTACTTTCAGGATGTTTTAAAAAAACATGATTCCTTGAACTTCTGTAGGCTTAAATATATTTTTTTTAATTTTGTATGTTAGCTGATCTGCATAATGTTAAATATTTTTTCCTTCATATGAACCAATTAGTATAATCATACTTCTTTTCCAGTTTAAAAGTATGTGTGTATGTTTCTCTATAGTAGAAAAATACCATCTGTTTAAAATGATGGCACTATCATAGGCACTTCATTTAAATAAATATGATTCTAAAGCCTTGAAATTAAGATAAAGGAAAACAGGATGGCATACCTTTTAAATATAACACTGTTGATCTTGTCTACACCATTTTATGCAAAAAACTAATTTTTTGCAGTTTTATATATTGAGGACTGCATAAATGCTGTGATAGAAAAATGTTCCCACAAAAGTCTGACTTGGAAAATAGGTTTATAAAAAGTTTTGTTGTCTTTAAAATAAAATTTGTATAGTTTTTATTTTCTTTGTTTTACTTTTTCTTCACAATTGAGTACCATCTTTCACTAAAGTAGATTTGCTGTGATGATATCAAGGGCTGTAAATGAAGGCATTTTCCTGAATTTATGTTTTTAACTCTTGGGCTATATTAATTAAAATTTCATAACTAATTTATAATCTGATAGTATTGTTTGGTATTTTTAATTCTCAAAACATATCTATTCTTTATGGCCAGTTTTTCTTTAGTGCTCTTACAAATTACAAATTTAGTAGTGTGTGAATTCTGTAAATTATTCAAGACAATTGGAAGTATAATTTATTTTAAAATAAGTTATATAGGAAAACTGATTTCATTATATACTCCTAAACAGTTTTTAAATCAATAAAATCAGTATTTCACTCTTAATGCAATAAATGTTAACTTAAGAAAAAATTAAATCAGTTAGAAATATGAAAAAAAATACAAAGAACCCTTTGCTGCAGTAATGCATTTGTTTAAAAATATTAAATCTGATCTATTTACTTACTGGAAGAATAAGCCTAATGCCAAAAAGAAAAATTCTGTCTTTGAAAAAATTGTAAAATTATAAAATTGCATTGTAGAATTTAGTTAATGAGTAACTTTGATAGCCTGTGTGTTTGAACTTGAAAGTATTTGTATTAACTGTTAATACCTTTTAAAATTTATATTATTGGTTTAATTCCTTTGAGTTTCTCACCATCCTCAGGAATAAGTAGGAGCAAGTCCTTTTTTTTTTTTTCCCGTATTCACTGTTATGGTAATTTGATAGAGCTGTTCAACATAATATTATGGGTTAAAGTGGTTTTGGGTGTTTGTTTTTTTAAGTTTGAATCCACAGCTTCTATTGTGGATTAGAGAAGTGCTTTAAACTTTCTTCCTATTCTATGAACCTTCTATCATTTATATTATGACGGTTCTATAAGATTGTTGACTGTTCGAGTATATTGAGCTGAAGAGAGGAGTGTTCTATGATGTGAACACTTTTAAAAAACACATTCACACATTAGCTAATATCTTTTAATCAAATCAATTATTTTCATTGTAATTTTGATTGGAGTATATACCATTTCAAAACCAGTAAACAAAGTCAAATTTAAGATTGGTACTTTTAAGAAAAAATATATACATATATATAATTATAGCAACCACATGCTGGAAGAAGAAAATCATGGAAATAAATTGGCCAGCCAAATGCATGTTTCAGCCTGGGAGGTGGCATAGTGAAATAAAAAGAGCACTGATTTTAGAGTCTGAAGAATCTGCTCTTCTTACACCCCAGGATTATTGAAAGGCTCAAGTAAAATGTTTGTGAAAACCATTTTATATAACTAGCACAAACTGTGTAAATGTAGGATGTTATTTGTTTTGGGGCGGGGGGATAATGAATGCTTAGTTATTGCCACATAACTTTTTTCCCTTCTTCTGGCTAGTGATCAGTAGAAGTGTCTTCATGGGCTGTCTTGAAAAATCCTATGATTTCCTACCCTGATATTAATGAGAGAGTAAGTCTAGTTACTTAAAGGAAAGAGAAAAGGATATGTGGTAGACTAGCATTTCCAAAAGAATAGCTTGGTTCATGGTTGGTATATAACATTTTGTTCATCCCTAGATAATCCAGAGAGAACCCAAAAAATAAAGTAACAATGTTTTGGCTTACTCTTGAAATGCGATAATAATTTATCTTTAAGGGTGTGTACTTAATGTTTTATCAAGATTTTATTTGTATGTTTTGCTGTGATTTTTTTTAATCATTCATCTTATTAAATGAATCAATGCTTTCAGATTATGAAACATTTGATATTATAAACTCTGTAAAGAACCATCATTGTTCTTCCTTCTACTTTTCATTAATATTTTGATATTCTCCTTTTATATAGGACTTCGCCTCCCGGGCTAAACTGGCAGTTCAAAATCTAGTACAGAAGGTTGGATTTTTTGGAATTTTGGCCTGTGCTTCAGTAAGTGAATTGTATTTAAATGGCAGATTTATATTTTTGTCCAATTTGTTTTTAAAGGTACATGACTGAATGAAAAAAATTTATCCCTTTTAATGGGTATGTAATGTTATTAATCATTCATCTTACTCATCAAATGAGCTGTTTTCTTTTGGATAGGTTTCTGTCTTGTTTATTGACTTTTAACCATTTTATCATGCTTTAATGACTTTCAACCTAAATGGCTTGAATTCAGTAAGGAAAAAACAGACAAAATCCATCCTTCCCATGAAGAATATGTAATGAAGTACATTTAAGCAAGTAACAATGACTTCATTCTTTCCATAGTTACAGATAGGTAGTCTTTTTCCAAACCTTCAGGTATTAGTTATAAGGAAGAATTCATATAAAACCTCCTTAAGTGACTTAAACACCTAGCTAGGTAGTTGGAAGATCTGTGGCAAGGTTAAGGGCATCTTTGGCTACAGTGAATTAAGAAGCTATTTGTGTCCAGAACTTAGTTAATGTCTCGAATTGCAGATTTATGAAGTCGACATTCCTTGATGAGTTGGTATTCATCCTGGTCCTTTTCTAATATAATAGATACAGTTGTATTTGAAATGGAGTGTTTTGGTCAAAGTTTTCTTTGGTAGTTTGTACACAATTCTTCATAGTTCAGTGGTAGATTTGACCAGAATAACTAGATGCACCTAGTTGATATAACAAAAGCTGCAATTATAAGTAAAATTCAAAAAATTATTGTCTACTGACCATAGTTACTTTATTCATTATGTATTAGAACTTTAATATATATCTTTGAGTACCCCTTTCCTCACCTTAAGCAAAGTAAATGGCCGAAAAGGGAAGACATTTGGTGCCAAAATTTCTAATGTCATATCAACATTCTAGAGATATTCTAAAATATACTTGTGCCTCTTTTGACCCTGGCAATACTGAAATTTTCATAATCTAACTTTTCTTTTTAATGTAGAAGCTCTTTATCACAATATTGATCTCAACTATCTGAGCAATGTGTAGGTATGTTGTAGTGTGATGCAGTGGGATGAGAATTGGCTTTGGAGTCAGGCTTACTTAGGTTCCTAAACCAGGTTTGCCTCTTAGCTGTGTAATCTCAGTCAATTTACTCTCTTTGAGCCCTAGTTTTCTAATTTTTAAAATGGGGCAGTAAGACACTCATTGCAAAGGTTGATGTGAGGATTGAAGATAATATATGTGAAATAACACTGTGCCTAGGTGAACTAACACAGTGCTCAGCCATTTTTTATTGCTAATTCATCAGCTTTGTATCAATCCCTGGGTGCTTAGATGAAGTGAAAGCTGTATTCCCTTTTCTCAAGGATCCTGAGGTCTAGTGAGGGAGACAGTTTAAATACAATGATAAGTAAAAGGTGCTGTGGAAGCCCAGCAGAATAGGCTTAAGCTTAGAGGCCTAAAGGATGATAAATGCCCTTAGTTTAGAAGCTAAGAGAACAGTGTGGGAGCCATGTTGCCTGGGTTGAACTCCTGCTCTGCTGCCGTTGATACTGAACAAGTTGCGTAACCTGTCGGTCTCACTTTTTTTACCTATAAAGTGGGTATGGTATCATATAGCATTGTTTAGCAAATTGAGTTGGTGATGTAGGAACCTTAGAAAAACACCTAACAATTCAATAAAAGCACTCATCTATGCCTGTGTCTTCCCTGTTAAAATTCCACTTTCTATACTAGCCAGTCTTCTTTTATTTGACTAGGAATAATCAATAGTTAACATAAATTAATAGATCAATTTGACCCTCTAGGAACTTTTTACTAGGAAATTGTTAATATTTACATTAAAGCATTAAAAGTATGTGTACCTGATTTAAGGTAAGAAGGTAAATAGAGGGTAAGGTAGGAAGAAGTTTATTAATTAGTTGTTTTGTTTATTTGTTTATTGTTTGTTTTATTTAACATTTAAACTAAGATAAAACTTGTAGTTGAGGGAAAATCTCAAAGCTACTTAATAGTTCTTTTAATTCAAATCTTTTTTTGTATTTAGTTAACAATTGAGAAAAAGGATAAATAACAAATTGATTATGCTCTTCTGAGAGCATCCAATATACAACTTCTAATTTTTATCTACTCTGATTTACATATCTTGTATAATTTCCATTTCAATATAAGGTGGAGCCTGATAATAAAGGAAAACAGTTAAAATTTTAATTCATGGAGTCGTGAGAAAATATCAGAAATGACCATTGTAAGGATGTGGAAGTGTTGTTATTAAATGGTTATAAGACAGATGAAATTGCATAAAGCATTTGAATTTGGATAAGAAAAATAAAATTGAGTTATTGAATCCGAGTGTTATTAACAAAAGAACACTTGAATTCTGATTTAGTTATGGCATTTTAAAAGAACACATGTGACAAATATCTTTTAAACAACTGGAGCTTTTCTTTGGAAGTCCAAACACGAAATTATATAAATTAATTATAAATGGTTCCACCAACAGACACAAGGACAAGAGTACTTCTATGGGAGAAAAATGGATGAAGTACTCAAAGACAACTTGTGGTTTCTTTGCATTTTTAACATGAAATTGTCTTTTAGCATTCTTGAATTGTGGGAATGTTCAGAAAAGGTATTTGTTGTGAATCACTTCTTTGTCTGGGACTGAGTATTCACACATCTGAATCTGTGCTCTTGTATTTCCACACTTGATTTTCTTCCTAGAATAAATCACATGGCCCCATGGCCTTGGGCTGTCATAAATAAAATAATGAATTTTTTTTATGTTGAGAAATGAAAGCACATCCACCTATAAATGTTTGTGAATTTACAAGAATGTTTTCTATAGATTTGAGCACTTTCTAGATAATCTTATTTCAAGCCAAAGATTTTAGGACCCTATTAACTACTGAAATAATCATAAGGCTTTTTCTTCATTTATACCTCACCTTATAAAACAGCTACCAAATGGTCAAGTATCTACTGAATGGGATTACATTTCTGCTGACCCATTGGCTTTATCCAGTTTTAATGTCATCAGAAAAAGTATATTTATGGGGCATTAGTCATAAGTAATACAAGCAAAAGGACAGCTGTGTTTGCTTTGCACCAATTAAGCAGCCACCTGGGATGAATATGAGACCCAACTTATAGAGACATTAGAATACTTGTCTAACTGTCCAGACAGTCTAGTACCAATCAGGGAACCCACATCTCTCTTTCCAGTGGTAGACAAGGCTTAACGCATAATTCCATACGCCTATAGGTGGTAAAATTAAACTGTTTTTTGGATTGTATGTGGACATTCCATTTTAATTCTTTCTTTTTTTAAATAGATTCCAAATCCTCTGTTTGATCTGGCTGGAATAACATGTGGACACTTTCTTGTACCTTTTTGGACTTTCTTTGGTGCAACCTTGATTGGAAAAGCAATAATTAAAATGCATATCCAGGTAATTATGCCATTTGACTCCCTGCTTAATGATGATGAACCCCCTTAAAAGGCACTGAAAACACATTCCCCTTGCTCTCTCCAAGGCAAATTGTTAAGATTTTGGTTCTGCTTCTTGGTTAGTAGCATGCCTAGGTAATTAGCTGCAGAACATCATTTGGAGGTTAGTGAATTTGGGGCAGGGACTTCCCTGGTGGTTCTGTGGTAAAGAATCTACCTTCCAATGCAGGGGACGCGGGTTCAGTCCCTGGTCAGGAAACTAAGATTCCTACATGCCATGAAGCAACTAAGCCTGAGAGCCACAACTACTGAGCTCAAGCTCCTCATCTAGAGAGCCTGTGTGCTGTAAACTACAGAGCCCACGTGCTCTGGAACCTGCGCGCCATGAGTAAAGAAGAAAAAATAAACAAAAAACCCACACGTGAATTTGGGGCAGGTTTTCCCTGCTCCTATTAGAAAATTATGTCCTTTATTATTTTTCTCCTTGTTTTATTTATTTCCTTCTTTCTTCCTCCCTCCCTTCCTTTCTCTCTTTGTTTCACTTTTGCCTTGTGAAACTGTTTATCCAAGATTTTTACTAAACAGAAATAGTGTTCCTGTATAGGAAAATGCACATTGTATTAACATATGTATTAAGATACATAAAGATCTTGTATCTTTACTGATCATGAGCTAAAGAGGTATTCCCTTTCATTGATTCTACTTTTGTTTCACACATTCTATATATATAACACTTCCTCTCAAAGCACCAGTATCCTTTACAAAATACGAGCCAGATGGTATTTTGTGGAGAATGGGGAAGAAAGGGGATCCTGAGGAGGCGAAGAGATGTGAGTTTTGGTTAGAGATGTGAGAATCTGCTAGTCTTCAAAGCTACTCTTAAGAAAATATTTAGGATGGGGGTGTGTGTGTGTGTGTGTGTGTGTGTGTGTGTGTGTGTAAATAGAGGAGAGAAAAGAAGCCAAGAACTTAAATGAGAGGAAATAGATATAAGCTTCTAGGACTGTGATATGAATATGAATTAATAGGAGTGGTATAAAAGGCAAATCTTACTAGAATAAAATAAAATTAATGTGGAAAGAGTGTCTTAATTAATGAGGTTTGCAACAAGGAAGCATTCACCAAAGGAAAGGCAAGAACAGTGAGTAATGTCTATGCCCTAGTCTGATTCCTTAATAATTAAAAGCATGTCCATCCCCCAAGTTTCTGCTTACCACCTCTCTACCTCCAGTTCTTAGAAGAGAAGAATGAAAAAGGAAAACTTCAGCTGCTTCTACCTGCCCAGTTTCTAATATTAGATTTATATTAGTTTCTAATATAAGATGAGTTTATTGAGCTTGTCATCTACTCTCCTGCCATGATAATCACTCAGAATTTCAAGGCTTTACTTTTCCTCCTTCAAGGAATATAATTTCTTCTAGTTACATTAAGTGTATTGTTCAATAACAATAGATTTTTAAATATTGGAATGCTAGTTACTTTGGGAAAGATTTAAAATATTATAATAGGATTTTTTAAATAATAAAATCTTTTAGCTTTTTGAAGTCCTTTGAAAGTGTTAATACCTAAGGAACAATAACAGATTATTTTAATTCCCTTTCTAACAGCAGCTTCTCTTGGAATCCATATACTTTATGTATCCTGCTTTATGTACTGACTTTCTGTAAAATATATTATGCTAAAAGTACCCTATAGTTATAGGGTATGTAACTTATCAGACCTTTCATTACAGCTATTCAAAAATAGTATTTTTTTTTTCCTTGAAGTCACACATTTATATTCAAAGCTGAAAACGAACAAAACATTTTTTCCAAGTTTAGACACTAATGCTTTTTTTTTTTTTAAATAGTATTTTTTTAACATTCTCAGGGTTTTTTCAAGTTATGATAATGCTTAATGTTTTAATATAGTACGTCACACTTTAAAGTACTTAGTATATACCATCTGATTTAATTCTTATAATCCTGGGATAGAGAAATTACTACTCCCATTTTGTAATTATCACACTTAGAAAGGGAAATAGGTAATAGTTGCCTAAAAGAGGAAGTGACAGCTGGAATTTAAACCTGAGTCTCTAGGTTTCACGTTCAGTGTTCTTTCCACTCTTTTACATTGCCTTCTTAACTTTAGTTATATGATCATGAAAACTGAATTGTTTAATGCCTGCTATTTATCAGGACCTGTGCTAGGCAGTTTGCATTGGTTATCTCAGAACAATCCTATGAGGTGCTTATTATCTGCATTTCATAGATGGGAGGGACTAGAATTCAAACCAAACTCTATTATAAAGTGAAAGCTCGTTCCCTGTGTCTATGTGGAAGAAAAAAAAGAAAGCTAAAATCCATCTGTGTTTCTGAAAGGAAAGAATCTGAGTTTCTTCACTAAACTGAAACCATGGGATATGTTTGCTTATGTTCCATTGTATCAGAGAGACATACTTTCTAAGGGCATGTCACTTGATGTACATCCAGATGTAGCTCAGGGCAACAAACATTTGTCATTCCTTGGGAAAGCAATATTAGTGACTAATATAAACATTGTAAGTATTTCTAAAAGAATAGGGGAGAAACACCACACACAGACTTTTCTGTGATCTAATAGTAAACCTAACTCTCCGTCTGGTTCTCTTCTCTTTTTTCCTCGGTTTAAACTAGACAACTTTCCTTGATATATATTGTTACTTTTATTTATATCTTGCTATCTGTTAAACGTCCCCTAAAAGTTTGAAATCAGCCTATATAATAATGTTAATTAAGGATTTCTCTTTCTACTGGACAAGTTCAATTCCTTTGCCTGTAGAAGATCCCTTAGAAATATTTTCTTTCTCCTAAATGATTAAGAAAGTAAGAAGTCACCATACTCATATAACATTTCATGTACCATATAATTTACTTATCATGTATATTATTTATTGCCTCTCAACTTTCCCCCTACCGCCACACATACATATACGGAAATATAAGCTCCATGAGGGCAGCGGTTTCTGTGTCTTGGCTCACTAAGGTATTCTAGTACCTAGAATGGCAGCTGGCATGTAGTTGGCACTCAGTAAATCTTGAATATATGAATCGGCCTAAGATTCTTCTTTCCATTGGATGACCCTTCTTTTACAGACATATAGTTTCTTCTTTGTTCATTCTGGCACCATTAGTTCCCTACACCCATATCTTTTTTTGTTTTTTAATTCCTACTCTACCCTTATTTCCTCTGTGCACATGGTTGAGTTGGCTCTTTGGGGATCTGTGCCTTTTGTTTATTTGATAGAATCCCCACTCAGACCTCAAGCCTGAATGATTCTGAGACATATGTTCTTAAAGATCTTGCCCAGCACAGTGAATTTTCAAGCCGTTACGTATAAAAAGAAAGTCTTGTTTTGTTTTCAAGAAATGAAATTGTGCAATTATCTGAGCATTGGCTTATTTTGAATGTTAGGAAATAATGATAGGGAAAATATGGTGGTGAAATCACTGACAGGCAAACCATTAGCTCTGTTACGTAGTAAAAGATTTATAGCTCCAATTAACTGGCTTTGTATGGATACTAGAAGAATCCCCACATATTAATGCTTTTCTCCTTAAAATATCTATAGTAATTATCTTATTAGCTTCATAATCTTCATACACCATTTGTGTAGTATTGTTTATAAATCATCATCCATCTTGTACCTGTTTATAAATCATCATCCATCTTGTAAACTGCTTACTATTTTCATGAGATAGGTAAATATCTTTTTCACATTAATAGATACATAAACAAACACCAGGGACTTACCTGGTGACGCAGTGGTTAAGAATCCACCTGCCAAGAGAGGGGACACGGATTTGATCCCTGGTCCAGGAAGATCCTACATGCCACTGAGCAGCTAAGCCCGTGTGCCACAACTACTGAGCCTGTGCTCTAGAGCCCACGAGCCACAACTTTTGAGCCTGCGTGCCATAACTACTGAAGCTTGCGCACCTAGAGCCCATGCTCCACAACAAGAGAAGCCACTGCAATGAGAAGCCCATGTACCACAACAAAGAGTAGCCCCCACTCGCCACAACTAGAGAAAGCCTGGGCACAGCAACGAAGACCCAGTGCAGCCATAAATAAATAAACAAACAAACAAATAAATAAATGTAATTAAAACAAAACACCAGAAAGGACAATGACCTTAATTTTTAGTCTTATTTCCTCACATATATCCAGCAGTGCAGCTGCCAATGTCTTTGTTAACTCTAGGACATTGATTAAGAAAATATCATTGCCTTATTAGTCTTTTACCTGAAACAATAAGCTTTAGTCTGAATTAGCTACTTTCCTGAGATTCATAATGGATGGCTAAAAAGAAGACTATTGTTATTTATTTTATTTCTCTTCCCTCCCATTTGGTTACATAGGCTATAGTTACTATTTAACAAACAGTAACAAAGCACTGAAGAGTTTGTTTCAGGAATTGGGAGAGAGCACCTAGAATTATGCATATTTATTCAGAGAATTATTATCAGTCCTTTAAAGCTAAACTTTAATATCACCTTCTTGAATCTCTAATTGATTATACTTATGTGACCTTTTCTTTCTCTCAACTTCTATATCACATTGTTTTTACCACTAATGGCATTTACAGTTTATATTTTTGGTACTTAACCACCTTTCTACTAGGTATAGAAAGATCTGTAAATTTCTTCAGGGTATTGAAGAAGTGTTCTTCCCATCTTTGTGTTCCCTGAAAGCTCTTAATAATGCTTATGTTATCCATAATAAGTACTTTTTGTAACATTTGTTGAGTTGAAAATATTTGCTGCCTGTTAGCCTAAAGGCATCTTTACTTGTAAGTTAAGTATCCACATCTTTAATTAATGAAGAATACCTCAATAACACAAAATTGAAAATGACCCAGGTCTTATAAAGATCCCCCCAAACTTGTTGATGCCTTTGCTTCTACCCTGAGCCTGAGATTCCAAGCTCATTCAGGATCTGAGAATGGAATATGCAGGGTACTTTTATAAGAACTTCCCATAAAGGACATAGTCTTTTCAAGATCCTCTGGATTAGATTTAGCCCAGACACCTATCATCAGGCTGATCGGCTTTTATTTCAGTGGTGGAGGCTATATGGGAACGCGTGACTTTAGTTGCATACACCATTCTAAAACACACAGAACATGTGGAACGTCCACCCAGCCTTGGGTTTCATGACTCATGTTTTTCCCTCAGACATGGTCATGTATCCTGGCAAGACTAGAACTGTGCTTAAGGAAAAACATCTTTAAAATACAAAGTAGGTAGCATTTGTCAAATGGTGTTTGTTTTGTTTTTTAAGAACTTTAAAAATTGCAGTTAGCAGCAGTATGATCACCTTTTTAGGCTAGTATCAGAATTGTGAATGTATATTGTTTTTGGTTTTTTTTGATGAGAAATATTTATTTTAAGTGGCATTTTCTTTACAGAAAATCTTCGTTGTCATAACATTCAGCAAACACATAGTGGAGCAGATGGTGGCTTTCATTGGGTGAGTAATTCTTTAAGGACTAATATTAATATCATATTTATTTGAATGGGATGAAATGTATAAAAAAGACTATATTGGTATAGAATTTTTGTGATAGCTCTTTATATTTTGAGAAGGAAAAATTTTTTGCCCTATTATTAGTTAAATTGAAGATGAACCTCTCTCCCTACAGCAGGAAAGGATGAAGCTCAGATTATCCTTGTTTAATTTTAAACCAAACATGTATCAAGTCATACAATTCTTGATTTAAAAGAAGCTTTGCAGTTTGAGATTTGCCCCTCCAAAGAAATATGAAATTTTCTTTCATATTCATGTGTATATAGTTAAGAGTTTAACGGTGCTTGGGTACAGTGCTACTGTGACTTTTAGTCAAAATTGTGTGCCAGATACACAGTCGTATTTCATTTATATATAAATCTTACATAAAATATTAATATTTCACTAAATAAGACATAAGATATTATCTGCTACTTCACTAGAGAAAAATTAGGCCATTTTAAAAGACTAAACTATCAAAGCATTTATTTTTGTGTTTAAAGAAGTAAGGCCAGTTTTAACATATGTTTTAAATGACAAAGTCACAAATTTTTTGGTGTTTACTTTGATAAAACAGTAAAGAAAGACCTATTTGGTTAATTAAATTAATGTCAACTCTAATGTGAATCCTGCCAGATATTAAATGAACCCCTTTTTTTTTCAATATATGATTTTTTATTCAGTGTTTACAGGTAACAGGTTTTCTTTTCATTTAATAGCATAGCTGCTCTGTGGTGGCAAAGTGTTAAGTCGGCATGACCTGTATGTGGTTTTAATACAAGTCTTTATCTTCAAAGCCATTTATATAACGAGACCTTTATGAAAATTTTTGCTATTAAAAAATTGTCACTTGGTAGTGAGTTCATGAGTATTAGTTTTATTCTTTCAACCGTACATTATATATTATACTTACTCTTTTCTATGTATATGTTCTATGATAAAATAGTTTTTAATATTTTCTACTTAGGTATTAATGTAATAATTGAGGGAAAACATATTCTTGAGAATACACTCAGTAGAGCCAGCCATTGATTTTATTACTTCCTAAGCTTCTGATTAGAAATATGTAAATTAAATTTTAATTACTGCAGTTTTTAAAATATGAAGACGACTCTTCATCCATTCCTAGAGATTATTGTGCCACCTTGAGAGAATTCTGAAGGACATATAGTCACACAAACCACAGAAACCCACACATTGTAGGAATGACTTTGCACACAGCACCCTACGTTTTTTCTTTTTCCTCTTTCCATACTGAACATTTATAGATGGAAGTTTTCCAGCTACTTCTACATCCTCACCACTACCACCTTTTGTTTCCCCAGCCTTTGGAGTTTCTAAGAAGTTAGATTAGTTAACTACCTATCTCAAACATCCACATCCAGTTTCATTTCCTTCCAATCAGTTCACCATACTGCAGTTAGTAACCTTTTAAAAATCATATCTGAGCCTGTTACCACCACTGTCCACACTCCCCAGTTCCTCCTCTTCTTGAAACTCTTCACTTGTTTTCCCCTTCATTCTTAAGATAAAGCTAAAACTCCTTAACATGGTCTCTATAGCCTTGAATGATCTGTCCCCTGTAGTTTTCTCTGCTTGAATCTCCCACCATTGACCTTTGCTTATATTTTTCCCTTCGCCCCATTCAGGGTTTCTCAACCTTGACACTATTGACATTTTAGGCCAGATAAAATGTCTTTGTTGTGGGGGACTGTCCTGTGCATTGTAAGATATTTAGCTGCATCCTTTTCCTCTACTCACTAGATGCCAGTAGTATCTCCCAGTTGTGACAATCAAAAATGTCCCCAGACATTGCCGAGTGTTGCATGGCAAGTAAATCCCCGCTGTCACCACCAATCCCATTGAGAACCCCTGGCCTAGATAATGTCCTTTAGATTTCAGCTATTAGGGTCACAAAAACACCTTCCCTGACTAGCTAACAATTACCCTTTTTCCTAGGGACCTCTTTTCTCAGCAGTATGTACTACATCCACTGACATTTGTATTTTTACATTCATGTTTGAGGGTGTATGATTACTGTCCTTCCACAACTAACCTGTAAAATTCTTAATGGCAGAGGCCATGCCTATTTTTGTCCACTGTTGTGTCCATAGCACCTGACATCTTGATTGACACCTAGCAGGTGCTTGATAAATATCTGGGGAATAAGGAACAGAAGGTGTCCAAATAAAGATCTGGCCAATAAGAATTAGCAGATTATTTGTACAGCCCAAATTCTTCTGTTTCCCCAGCCTTTGGGATTTCTAAGAAGTTACATTAATTAGCTATAGTAAATAGCAATAAAAGTATCTTTAAGCTTAGGCCAACATATTAAAGTTAGAATTTCTTATTCCTCATGTTTTTCAAAATCAGTACTCCCTTCCCTTTACTATCCCCTCTAGCACAGTCCCTCAAAAAAAAAAAATCCAGTGACTCTTCTTAAAGATGGTTTTGCATAAAGTTATTCTAAGATATTCAAGGCCTACTGGGATGGGTTTGGTTTTGTTTTGCGTGTGTCATATTTTAAGAACTGTTTGCAGGAGACAGATGTTGGAATGTCCTAATATCGTCATCTTCTCCCCAGCATTGTCTACAGGGATTACCCATCAACTTCTTTTCTAGATAAAATATTAAGCAGTGTAAATAAAATTATTAGATTTAGCAGTGATAATAATTCTTTATTACCAGATGCTAACGGGTATCTTTTTCATCTTTGTCTGTAATCATATTATCTTTTAATCAGATTCTCCAATTGAGTTTGACATGGTTTGTTTTCCTACATTTTGAAGTAGGAAGTGCTGTACAAGTGTTCAGATGATAATAAATAGTATCACCAAACCTAGACTGAAAAATAAGTTAAACCAGGAGAATGAATTTTTAGTAGACCTAAATTTGTTATTTTATATCATAATAAATAGCTTAGCAATTTATTTCAGAAAAGGGAAGGAGAACAGTCAAATTGATTCCCTAGACTCATTGTTGAATTGAACTGAAAATACTACATGTAATTTGCTGTAGAAACATTCTCCTTTGATTGTTAGTTCTCCCTCTTTACAGTATTAAAACTATTGATATAAATGGGGCGTGTGTGTGTGGCAGATCATCAAACTAAATTAGTTAAGTTTGGAATATAGCCTTTTGAAGGATGTTTAAAACTGTGTGCCCATAATTAAGGGAGTGGTGAATTGCCATGGTAGAGTAAAAATCAAAAGGAAAAAAAAACAAGAAAAAGTCAGCAACAGTTCAAATTTAAATAAAATTATGAGATACTAAGGCAAGGAAGAATGAAAAATGAATCCCAAGAGTAAGGACAGCTATGGAGTGAAATATGAAAAGAGCACACAGGCTCTGGATGAAACAAATCTAGGTTTGAATATAAACTCTGCCACAGGCCAGTTATTTAATTCCTCTCTGTATCCGTTTGTAGTTGCTGTTCTCTCAAACAATGTGTTCCTTTGAGTAGCATTTCTTCTGCAGTTCAGGAGGCCACTAATAGTCTTTCCAACTTCCAGTCGAAATGTAAAACGTCCTGTCTCAAAACATCTTACAGTTTAGTTGAAATGTACTCATATCGGTGATTTAAAATTCTAAGGCATGTAGATTTTTTAAATGCCTTTCCTCTCAATTTTTATGTTGCCTGTGTTCTCGTCTCATTTTCCAAAGTTTCTACTGACTGTGAATGGAAAGGTGGCATGCTAGGTGACTGTTTTGTATGCTCTCAGGGAAGATTGAGGGAAGGCCTACTTCTCCTTAAAGAAAGTACCCGTTTCTTTACTCTCTGATCAGTAAAATGCCTTTTACCAGGACAAAGTTTTTCATCAAAGATTATACAAATAATTCTTGAGGGTACTATTCATTAAACATAGTGAGCACTTGACATACAATTTCATCACTGTTTACTTCTAATTGCAGTTCTGTGTGATCGGTATTTTCCTCTCTTTTATTGATAAGGAAATGGGCTCAGTGGTTATAAATAACTCACTTATATAATTTTTTATTTTGGTCTTTTAAACTTAATAAAAAGTTTATCAAACTATATGTAGTCTTTTGAGACTTTTCACTTATTGTTGTATTACTAATATTATTGCTGCTAAAATTGCACATTTTGGCTGTTATATGTTATCCCATTAGGTAATTATTCATCCACTCTCCCATTGATAGACAATTGGAATGTTTCTATGTATGTTTTTGTTTGTTTGTTTTTGCTGCTTGAACAATGCTTCTGTGAGCATTTCTTAGCGCAGGATAGGTGAGCACATAGTAGAGCTTAGAATATGATGAAAGGGACAATACGGAAGAGGGGAAATGTGAATAAAGGAGGGATTGGACATAAGCAAGATAACCCTTAGTTTTGATAAGTTAATTTTGTCTAGGGTCAAATTCTGTCTAGGCAGGTGTGCCTAGTAGCCATGTCAGGCTGCTTACCTCCCCAGGTATCAGGGAAAGAATTATTTAGTGTTGACCATTGCATCTCTGATGGCGAAGTTTAGTATCAGTTTTATACAAGTTTGAATGCTATACTGATGAGTGAAATAAATATTCCTTCCCCAAATGGCTTCTAGTCTCAATGTAACTATGAAATAGCCCAGCCGTATAAGTATGCCTTTGGTCTGTGGTATTTTTAGTATAGTATGTCATGGTATGACAGTCCTAAGGTCCCAGAGAGGATATAAGGGCTACCTCCAAATTTTATTGTAATTTTAAGATTAATTCCCTTCCCTTGACTAGAAATAATGATTTATAGATTTATTTCTTGGACAGTTCTGGACGGTAATCATTAATATCACTGGATTTAGGGAAAGGTATCCCTATTAGCTATTCCTAAATCAAAGAGTTGTCTAGTTATATATGAAAGTCTGAACAGATGTAATGAATCAGTTACGTATTCTGAATGGTTAGAATAGATAATAGTCTTGAAAAAGACTTTCGGTTTATGGTATATTTGGCAAGAGGACAGAGAAAAGATTAGGCATGTAATGGAGTTTTTCACTCTCTGATATCCTAAGTTGAAGTAAGTCAGAGGACGGAACCAAAGAACCAGGGAACTTTAGAGCTTCAAAAGCATTACATTTGTTGCAGTCTTTTTTTGTTGTTTTTAATTAAGATTTTTAACTATTTTTTATTTAATTTTAGACTTTCCCCAATGAGAGAGACCTGGACATATTTCTTAAAGAGCATGACCAAGTCTAACTTTGAAATCATGATTAAAATGACATGTTCCGGTATTCTCACCAAATAGAGGATGAGAATTCCCAGAAAATAACATCAAGCGTATGACTCGTAACAAACCATATGCAGAACATCGGCTCATTGTCAGCTTGCCAGGGTCTTATTGGAAGACAAAGTCCCCAGTTTTACCACACAAGAAAGTTTCCATAACTCAGTCATTGAACTCGGGGGTTGGGGTTGGCTGGAGCAGGGACTTTTTACCAGATACAGAATGTTCCATGCTCTTCTTTGCTGTCTCCTGTTTCTGAGTTAACTTGACGTTTGACCTCAGAGTCGGACTTGCCTGTGGCAAGAGAGATCATTTTATCCAGTGAGTAATTAAGTGCTTGAATCTTAATGTTGTTTCTTGTTCCTCACTCTGTGTGACAAGTGGTCAGAATGAGCTATGTTGGCCTGGACTTTTTCTTCTACAGAAAGAAAACCTATCCTTTTATTTTAAAATATAAAATGGTTTATATACTTGATTTTCTTTGACTTTTTTTGATTATTGTAAAACAATCAGAAGAAGTTGTGGAAGTGTGGAACACAAATAATTGTATTAACCAGAAGAGGATACAGAGGTTTTAAGACCCCAGCTGCTGAGACTCAGTTGTATATGCTGATTTTAATATAATCTTCTGTACTTCAGGTAGAAAACGCCTTCCTTCTCATGTCCTCTTCCTGTAGTTTATCTTCTCTTTTGACTCTTAACTCCTTTGTATTTTTGTTATAGATATTGGGAGGCAGGATAGTTAAGGGTTAAAGCAAGAACTCTGGAGAGGTAGACTGAAAGGTGAGAAATCGACATTGTATTAGGAAGTTACTATTAACCATAATTAGAGCATATCTGTAGAATGATGAAAAGTAAAACCCAATTATATTAGACTACATAGTGGGTAAAGAAAAACTCAGGTCAAGGTCATACCTGACACATTTTAAGTGTTCTATAAATATTTGTTGACTAATTGAATTCATTTATTCATTATTAGGAGAGACTTCAGTGTATTTTAGGCTGAGGGAAATACTCTGGGTAAAAAGCTAGAGATGGAAAATACAAATGAAAAAAAAGGAAGAACATAGGTTGATATTAGCATTTAGTAAGCACTCAGTGTGCCAGATGTTTTACATATGTTTTTGTGAATATGCATAATAAAACCTATAAGGTACTAGCACTGTCTTCATGGCGAAACTGAAACATATTTAAATTCATGTAAATGGTAAGAGCTGTAAGGAGACAGGATCAAAAAGCCTGAGTGGATTGATTTATTCTCCTTAACCACTTCTTCCTCCAAAACTGGGATGAAGATTTTTAGATCTTTTGAGGTAGAGAAGAGGGACATTGAGGGAGTGCTACAGAAGTCAGCAAGGTAATCTACTTGAAGTTGAAGATTTGGATGAGAGTGCTAGTTTCAGATGGCTGCCTGGTGAATGGGATAGGGAGTCAGCATGAGTTCTTTCTGTCTACTCTCCTTGTTCACATGTGTAGTGACCTGACACAGCTGAAAGTAGTTACTGCCGGGGTTATTTTGAGAAACCTACCGGGTTTTATACTGTAGGTTTAAGTGCATTTTTTTTCTCTCATCACCCTTCTAGATTAAAAGTTCATTGAGGGCAGAGATCCTGGCTTTTCTTGTTAAAGTTATCTACTGCATTTAGTGATTTTCTGCCTAATGGTTGGAGTAACTAGATTTTTCTTGATGAGATTAAATTCCTGTCAGTACTGTCATTTTTGTTTATCCACTCACCATCTTGCCACTTTGAATGATATAAACGCCAATGAGCTTCTGTGCTATTTCACCTTAAATTTAAATTTAAAATTCTGCAAGCTATTCTTTATTCTTGACCTTTGGGTCTGTGGGTCCCTGTTGCTGGTTTCTTTCATTCTGAGAACTCAGTGGGTCATCCAGCCAGCCACAGATTGATTTGTCACCATGTAAAGCTGCCATCAGTCTGTCATTTTTTGTAACTGAAATCATTTGATTTTTAACAAAGTTTTGCTTTGGCAGCCACTTTTACTTGGTTCTTATAGACCACTTCTTTAGCTCTGGCCTCATTCATTAACATAAATGCCTGTTTGGCTTCTATTGCTAAAGTCTACATTCTGAAATGAGGTTTTGTTTTCAAAAGCTTCCCTTTAATGATAGCGTATTTCATAGAGTATCTGCTGATTGTAAGGAGGTCTTACCTTCGTCCTGGTTCTTATAGAAAACAATTCCAAATGTTCAAAAGCAAGTGCAATTGCGAGTTACTTTTTTTGAAAGATGCCTGTAATAGAAATATGCTGGGAGGCAGTAGAAACAATACACCTGACGTTTCTGGATAAAGCAGTGGTCTTGCTTCTACACAGACGCGAAAAAACTGGTGGTGTCATGTGTTTATAATTCTGCTCAGAGCACAATGGACTAACTCGAGTACAAAAGAGGTTTTAATAGTTTGAAAGGGGCACAGCTGTGAATGAAATTCAAGATGTTTTAATCCCAAATCCTGAGGTTGAGTCACAACGAATTTTAGATGGTGCCAGAGACTATCAACTCAAACTTGTATACATGAGAAAGCCCTAGATTTTAACACTTTCATTTCAGTCACATAGAATTATTGGATCCCATTTTTACTAGGTTAAATATAAGTTTATTTGCAGCCAACACCCGTTCATTTACTTGTCATATTCCTGGGTCAGTGGGTTAATTAAGGATCAATTTGTTTCTCTCTTTTTTTTTTTTCCTTTTTTCTTTCTCTAATCTCGGAAGACTGGAAGGCTATAAATATTAATGGGTATTAGCATGATGGCCTTTGGCTTCTCCAGAAAGATTGTTTGATAAACTACCTCCCCTCCGCCTTGCCTGCCTCTCCTCCTGAGCAGTCTACCTTAGGAGGAAAGACAGTTTTGTGTGTGTGTTTTTTCATTTGTAGGGCAAGCTCTCATTGTTGAATCAGGCCAAGAGTCTGAGATCCATTCTGAGTCACTATGAATAGAGTTCTAGTATTGGTCGGGCCCCAGGGAAACTGGTGGTTAAATACTGTGAGAATCTTTATCAGACAGGAAATGACAACTCATTAAAATACTAACCGTTAAGCCTGTTTAGATCATGGCCTCACTGCCTGGCGGGGGGCGGGGGGGGGGGGGGGAGTTGGTTATGGCAGAGGAGTGTTTAACTCTACAGTGTTTGACTAATATGTGCACATTTCTGAAAACAAAGAATTATTTATGACTGTTATCAAGAAAGGGACTTGCTAGTCCATCTTGTCACTGAACTTTTACTGTCATTGCCTCTTTTGTTCAGAAGACAGAGCAGCATGTAATGGAGGCGGGGTAGGGAGGGGCTTTTATTTCATCCCTGAAAACATATCTTACTAGTATCTTAATTGTAAAATTTAATCTCTTCAGCAGAAGAGTCTGTAACTTCAGTCTAGAAGAGTCTGTTTAGGGCTCTACTTCTCAGCTGTCAGGCCAAATCTCAATAGAAGAATTCTCTGAAGTCAGAGGATAAATTTGATTTATTGATTTATATACAATGACCCTCACTCAATCAAGAAAATTCTAAAGACCCTGATATTCATTTAAAACATAAATATAAGTTTAACTGTGGGCACAGGATTTCAGTCTCTTGAGGTTTGGCTATCTAGGTTCTTAAAGGCCTTCTTTGTAGTGGCTTATAAGAACCACTATAAAGGATGGAAGGATGAGAAAAAAGAGACAATCTGGATCTTTGTAGAAATAGCTTTCTTTTTCTTTAATATGTTAGCTAACAGTTTTGTGTTGAGTTGGTTTGTTTAAATATCTTAAGATATTTTTGACCTTTTGGGAACAGAGTATATAGTATTTATACCCCTTGCAGTTTAGTTTCCTGGTCTAAACCAGTGATCTCCACCATTGGAGTGGGACTAAAATAAAACTTCTATTTATATTTATTTTCCTCTTTGTTATTTTCTTTTTTGTGTATTTTTGTAATGTATATAACTATTGTGGTAGTATATACATATAATTTACATGGCTATACATACATGGAAGGATATAGCTTACCATCAGTCTGATTGGCACTCCCTCAATCCACATGTCAGAAGATCACAAATCATGGATTACAAAAATAGGCTGGGGTGCGAGCTCCAACATACAAAAGGGGCTTACAGTGGGCATGCTTCAATTTATTGTGTTTTCTTCTTTGCCCCATTAATCAGAAATAATTTGCTAATGATAGCATAAGATAGCATGAAAGCCATCATAATTAGTAAGACATTTAAAGTAATAATTTAAAAATTTTTAAGATTTCATCTGTATTTTATCCTTTGTATTTATTTGTATGTTTTACTGTTTGCATAAGTAATATATCAAAAATGTTCACAGACCATTGGTCTAGGCTCCTCTGCCCTTAAAAGCTGCTTTTGGTGCTATCAAAAAGTAGTCTACTTCAAAAGATCTCTATTATGCTTTCTGAATTATAGCAGCAGTAGATTTGATTAAACCCTTCTTTTCCCTTTCTTTTAATGCTACTCCTGACCTGAATCTTCCTCTAAAAACGTTTTCTCACATTCATAAGCTTTCAGTGGTTTAACTAATCACACCCTGACAATGTTATTTAGATGTTCTGATTAATCATCAGAGGAAGGTTAAATAAATCAGCCTCAAAGTACTGCACAAATAGTGAAACGAAGGTTAAAAAATTTTTTTTGCCCATACTTTTTTTTTTCCTAAGAAAGGTAAAGGCTTATTGCCCTATAGCCTTACTAGGAATCCATGTCAGACAGTATGTTTTCTGGAAAGCCAGTGATATGACTTACACAATCACATTAGTGCTAAGGTGTTCAAAAAAGTGGCTAAGAAAGCAGAGCTTATATTAAAAATTTACTTTATTAAAACCTGTTTAATTCCCTTAGGCATTTCAACAGCTTAACCTTTATATAGGCCCTGTATAAATAGGGCTAAACAAGACAAGTCAATTTTTTAAAAGTTTATGATACTTCTCTGTTATTAAGCACTGTGCCCCAGTTTTATGATGGCACATAACAATAAAAAACACACATCTGGCTGGAAAAATCCAAACAGAATCATGAACAGGAAAATTTCAGGTCTTATAATAGCAAGTCCTAGTTTGATGACTGTGTCCATGATGGAGAAGAGATTCAAAGTAAATCAAATGGTGTGTTTTTTATATCTGGTGAACCAATTTGTTTGAGAGTTACATAATTTGAAAAGAGTCCCTTGAAAACAGAATAACAAGGACCGCTGAATTTTTTGGAATGGGTGTATGCTCAGGACTAAGCAAAAAATGAAAATTTTAGCATTGTGAAGAACTGGAGTAATCGTATCACCCATTCTACGCAACCTCTGCGGATTGTGATGCTTCCTCTGAAAGATTTTCTGGCTTTTTGTGGGAACACAATGCAGACCTTTTTTTATAATGAGTCAATATGGGGAGAGTTTAAAATACAAATTTCTTATCAGATAAGTGATTTCCAGAAACAGAGTCACAGATGCATTAAAAACTATAGAAGAATAATAGATTTTGTTTGCATATTGGTCAGGGCCCTTGACAGAATTTTGCAAAGAAGTTTGTCTTGTTTCTATTTTAACACATACTTAGGTATATAAGCATGGCAAAATTTTGTTCCCATGAAACCACTTTTGAGCTCTGGGTGGGATTAGACTTCTGTGGATTTTTTCTTTATTTTTTTCCCCTCTTTTGTTTGCATTTTCTGAGGTGTTTGATTTTTTTGTTTTTGTTTTATTTAAAATCAGTAACAAAATTTCAAAAATTGCCATTAGAATAACTTATTGGAAATTTGTTTCTTCATGAGTTATATTATCTGAAAAATGTTTGTGTGTGCCAAGAAAATAAATATCAAGATATTACTATCCACAGAACTTTTTTTACCCACCATACTGAAGGTGTACAGCAAGAAAAGTAGATGAGATCAGTTTTATTCTTGCTTTTGTTTTCCTTTCTTTTTCCTTTTCTTCTTTAAGGCTTTCTCACCTAGAGAAAATGGCTGTTTACAAGGCTAGTTTAAGTATATTTAAATCCAACCATTGACTGGAAAATAGTAACTCTAATACTTTGAACTTAATCAGCACCTAATGGCAGATGAAGAACTTCACCCACCCACTATGGGTTGAGATGAGAGTCCTTAGCCAGGTGCACAAGGTACTCGGAATTTAATGACTTTCAGAAAATGGTATTTATTTCCTAAGCCAACTATAAAAAGACACTGAACTGTGATGCAAGTTATTCCTCTCTCCCTTCCTCATGTGTGTACCTTAAATTAATCCTAAATGTCAGAATGGACTCTTCTGTCTGCTGCTTGAAAATAACTTGAGGGATGAGGTAGTGGGATGGCGTTATTGTTTTCCTTAAATGCATGTTAAGAGTGAAAGCTGTAATTTCAATTTGTATTTAGTCCATTACTTTAAGAACTTTAGTGTTAATTAAGAAAACTTTAGGACTTCCCTGGTGGCCCAGTGGTTAAGAATCCACCTGCCAATGCGGGGGACACGGGTTCAATCCCTGGTCCGGGAAGATCCCACATGCTGTGGAGCAGCTAAGCCCGTGTGCGACAACTACTGAGCCTGAGATCTAGAGCTCATGAGCCACAACTACTGAGCCACGTGCCTAGAGCTCGTGTTCAGCAACAAGAGAAGTACACCTCAAGGAAGAGTAGACCCCACTCACTGCAGCCAGAGAAAGCTCACACACAGCAGTGAAGACCCAACACAGCTAAAAATCAATCAATCAATCAATAAGATTAAAATTTTTTTAAAAATTAAGAAAACCTTAGTGTAAGAATGCTTTGTATAAGCTGAAACATGTGTGGCCTTAAGCCATTGTTTGTAGACATAGAGAATTAAAAATAAAAATAAAATTTTGATGAATGTATTTTAAAACTTAAGAGGACCTGACAAATAATTCATTATGTAACACTTAATACCTAGATTTCAAATATGTTAACTGTTTAGATTTATTCAGATGATGTGGCATTTGTTCATAATAGTTTTGGTTAATATATTACTATAGGACTTCCTAGGTGGCGCAGTGGTAAAGAATCTGCCTGCCAATGCAGGGAACACGGGTTCGAGCCCTGCCCTGGGAAGATTCCACATGCCACGGAGCAACTAAGCCCATGAGCCACAACTACTGAGCCTATGTGCCACAACTATTGAAGCCCATGCGCCTAGGGCCCGTGCTCCATAACAAGAGAAGCCACCACAATGAAAAGCCAGTGCACCGCAGCGAAGAGTAGCCCCGCTCTCTGCAACTAGAGAAAGCCCGTGTGCAGCAACGAAGACCCAACACAGCCAATAAATTAAATAAATAAATTTATTAAAAATATATATATATTACTATAAAAACTTTTAGCTTCTCTACTTTTGACTGTTCCTAGTCTCTGAAAAACTGAATCTCCCATCCCACCACCAAAACCTCTTTGAAAGTTACGCATCATGTAAATGTATAATGACATATATTCTCTGTCAGCTGAAAGAGTAGCTCTTCATGGACTTCCAGTGGCAAATCATTTATGCTTTCCAGTTATTTTGAAAGGAATCTAGAATGATTGTTGCCAGTCCCTTCCTCATTCCCCTCAACAACAGCAGCAAAGTAGAACCTCTCTAACATTGGGTCTTGGTTCTTAATTTTCTCTTTAAATGATGGCTTGAACCTGGAACCCAAGAATGATTTGAGGAAAACTGTAAGCCATATTTTTGCTTAACTTTAGTCTGAAGTTAAAGGTCTGAAGAAAGAACAAGACACATAATGGAACCCAACTCTTTGGAGGACATCAAAAAGAGAATTTTCAAGTCATTTCTTCTACAACCTAGCTGTTCAAATAAGCATACAATCATTTCAGCCTCTCTAAGTTTTTTTTAACTTTCAGGGAAAAAAATGGCTTGACTATAGTCATCCTTGGGAGTTTAAAATAATGACATAAGGTATTGTTATTAAGAGTGAAAGAATCAACTTCTGGAAATTTCCTGATTGTCCAGTGGTTAGGACTCGGCGCTTTCACTGCCGTGCACCCGAGTTCTATCCCTGGTCAGGGAACTAAGGTCCCACAAGCCATGCGTGCGGCCAAAAAAAAGAAAAAAAAACTACCCAAGGGAAATCTCTCCTTTAAAGAGAAAGTTTGTACTATTGTTGCTCTTTTATAGAAGAATCATTAGTGATAAACAGCAACAGAGCTCAGAGACAGCTCTTCTGGTTTACCATACTAATGTAAGGCCATGTAAAAGTCTACGAGAAGGAGGGAGACTGTTGGTTAAGAAACTTTGCCCTTCTCCATCTTTCTTTCTTTCTTTTTTTAACATTTATTTATTTATTTGGCTGCCCTGGGTCTTAGTTGCAGCATGCAGGACCTAGTTCCCTGATCAGGAATCGAACCGGGCCCCCTACATTGGGAGCTCGGAATCTTAACCACTGGACCACCAGGGAAGTAACCCTTCTCCACCTTTGATGTCTGTCATGTGGAGTCATCAATGCAGTCATTGCCTCTACTACATATGTCTATCCAGGCCTTTTTACATATCCTCAGTATTCACTAAAGGACTTTTTAAACAACTTCAACCCACACTGATCTCATTTCTCCCTTCAATTTCTTTGGAATATATCTTCTATACCAAAAAATTGAGAAATTTATTATTGATTTATAAATTTTTGTGTTCACAGATCAGTTCGTGTGTGTGTGTGTGTGTGTGTGTGTGTGTGTGTGGAATCCCTGTGATGATTTTAAGTTCTTAGGCGTAGACTATTTCTTGCAGTTCTTATCTTTCCCCATAGTATCAAGCACAGTATTGGATATAAAATAAAGACTCCATTAAGGGGGTGGTGGTTGATAATTAAAAGGATCAAAGAAAAGTGTCAGCCAGGAGTTTTGTATTTGTTCACCTCTGGTAAATATAGTAGCAAGAAATTTCTCTACCTCTGCCCTTTTTGTTACAGAAAGCAGCAACTGAATTGTTCTAGAAAAAAGGCAGTGAAGTTAATTTAATACTTATTTTAAAAGGAGAACCTTAGGCACTGTTGCAAATACATAAAAATGCCTTTTGCTGGCCCCAGGAAAAAGATTGGGCTCATTTAACTTTTAGCCCTATTATGACAGATAAGAAAATAAAAGGTATAAAGAAGAGAGATGTTTGGTCTTCTAAGTTGCCCCAAGTTACCATTTTTTTTAAATGCCTGCAAGCATTTCTAAAATGGGAGCCTGGTAGCTATAGTTGTCAAACCGGTTTAACAGCACTGCCTCCACATATGCTAGGTGAGAGGGAGCTCCGAGTACTTAAACTTATCAGAGATCACTGTCCCAGTCATCTCAGAACAAGTTGTTTAGTAATGTACTGTAGTTT
This sequence comes from Hippopotamus amphibius kiboko, assembly GCF_030028045.1. NCBI lineage: Eukaryota > Metazoa > Chordata > Mammalia > Artiodactyla > Hippopotamidae > Hippopotamus > Hippopotamus amphibius. Next base: position 24,642,096 of record NC_080202.1, on the reverse strand, counting down.
CTGTGCAAACCATCTACCAGAAACCACGAAGTGATTCAAGGTTCATAGTTCCTTCTTTGTTCCTTTGTTAATCACTGACTTCTGACTAGTGGGCGGTGCCTCCCAAATTTGCTAATGCATTCTTTTTGGATAAGGATGACGCACAGATTGTCCTAATAAGGACTTGAATTGAGAAAGGACCGCCCCCTCTGAGAAGATGGGACAAGTCAGAGAGAGGGCGGGCAGTTTCTTTTTCAACTAGGGATGACACAAGCCTAAGTCATTTCCTTATTAATCGGTTCAAACCAGTTCTTACAGGAACTGGTGGTGATAAATGTGAGACTTCTCAGAAGTCATTCATTTTATTCTTTGTACCACACCAGTGTGCAGCATCCGCTGAGCTGGCCTCACTCTGAGAACTAACTCTTCTACTAGAAGGGACTCTCAGCTCCTGTTCTCTTCTTAAACATGTTGGTGGGAGAGATTTTTCTCCTTTATGGGGTTGTGAAAGGATGAATTTATCCATTGAAAAGAGTTCACAGGATTTCACCAGCTCTGCTGATTGTTGTTGGTTTTTTTCCTCTTTCTGTCTAATCCCTGCTTTTTGAGTTGAGGCGGTAAGTGGATTTTTCTTTAACATTTTTCCTGCTTTTCTTTCCAAATGTATCTTTTTCCTTGGGTTATTGTACCCTGCTTCCAGTGCTGTCCCCGGCATAGGTCCATCTCTGCAGAAGCCATTCCAGGAATACCTGGAGGCCCAGCGGCAGAAGCTTCACCACAAAAGCGAAATGGGCACACCGCAGGTGAGACTTTCCTCTGTTTTCTTCTCTTCCCCACCCTCACAGTTTCAGGCTGAAGTTATATGCACAGCACTCACTGGCATTTTTAGGCAAATAGAGTGAGGTTTGTCAGTCTTAACAGAGTTTGAGGCTCTTTTTACTCTACTGGCAAATGTGTCTTTATCTAAATCAGAAAATGTATTGATAACTTCCATTTTGTACATCTTCTCCCAAAAACAAGCATTGCAAGTAGCACGTATACTTTTGAGTGGATTAAAAAGTTAAAATTTATAGCATATGAAGTATTGGACTTAATGAGTTCATTTGAATATCTTCCTTCATTTTTGCTCTATTTTTCTTTTCATAGATGGGGAAATAATCTTTTTTTTTTTTTAATATAAACCAAAGCTGTTAACATAGCTGAACTTAAAAAACTTCAAATTAAACTAAGCCTGCCTTTTCTATAAACAGTTCCATAGCAAAGGAAATGACTAGAAGAGGATGAGTAAGCAGTAACCTGAAATGGGAAACTTGAAGGAGGCATAGTTTTTTTTGTTGTTTGGTTGGGTTTTTTTTCCCCTCGTTTGTTTGGGTGTTTTTTGTTTTTTTGGGTTTTTTTGATGGCCTTACACTCTTTATGTGGCCCTTTGCTGCCCTCAGTTGACCAAACATGACTCCAGAAATAGATAACATTTATATTTTAAAAGCTGCTCCTAATACTGGAACAAGAATGTGTATATAACTATTTTGACACTACTCTCAACAAGTATCTTCATGGTGGTTTCAGATAGTAGAATTTAATCAAAGACTTTATGTAGTGAAAGACAAGAGATGTCCTCACACTCACCCTATTCTAAACCATATGAATCAACATTGACTCTATATCTAACAAAGTGATATCTTACTAACTGGGTATAAGAAGGCCTGAGTGTAGATTTCAGGGTAGCTGAAGACACAAGACTTTTCATTTTTAATTGTTTAGGCTTTATAGGTTGTAAGCTCCAAGTTCTTATTATTTTTGTTAAAACATGGAAGATGACCCTCTTTTTACTACTGCACTAATGAAGCATTTCTTGTGGATTGTTCTGCCTTTCTTCCTGCAGGGAGAAAACTGGTTGTCCTGGCTGTTTGAGAAGTTGGTTGTTGTAATGGTGTGTTACTTCGTCCTGTCCATCATTAACTCCATGGCACAAAGTTATGCCAAACGAATCCAGCAGCGGTTGAACTCAGAGGAGAAAACTAAATAAGCAGAAAAAGTTTTTACCTGCAAAAATTAAAACGGACGGGTTCTGCCTTAAATTGGGAGGACTCCAAACCAGGAAGGAAGGAAAATTCCCTTTTCCAACCTGTATCAATTTTAATTTTTTTTTTCCCTGAAAGCAGTTTAGTCCATATCTCGCACTGACATACTTTTCCTTTGTTAAGGTAAGGTATCCACCCTCGATTCAATCCAAATTGTATTTTATTAGGGTGGAATGTAATATTCAGCAGCAAACTTAACAGAAACTGGCCTTCTGTGTGTTACTTTCAAAGGCCCACATGGTACAATTAAAGAATTCCAAAAAAAGTAGTTCCTAAGTATGTTAAATATGTCAGGCTTTTTTAGGCTTGTCACAAATGACTTCTTTGTTTTTCTAAGTCATCAAAAGTGTATATAAATTAGATTGGATAACAGTCTTGCATGTCTATCATGATAAAATTTAATATGCCATCCTGCCCAACCCTTCCTCTCCCTCTTGCGAAAAAAGGCCATTTTATGATGCATTGCACACCCTCTTGGGAAACTGATCTTTCCATTTTGAGACAGTATAAGGAAAATCTTGTTGGTGTCTCACAAATGAGCTGACACCATTTTTTATTCTGTATATTTAGAATGAAGTCATGAAAAAACTTTATAAAGACATCTTTGATCATTCCAAAATTGTGTCCGTTTTCTTGAGCGTTTTGATTTTTTTACTTTCTTTTAGCTTCTACCAACTACATGCAGCCTTGCCATATCCACCTCCACCCGCACTTTCTTAAGCCTTCATTTATTTGCATGAAAGGGCCACCACCAAGGCATTTTTTGTTGGGCTGGAATTAGGCAGCTGGCTACACACTGCTGAAATGGCACCTTAGGGACCGCTGTATCAAGGGGACTTCTTAGTTTGTGAAAACAGGAGAGATGATAGTATACAAATCAAAGGACATGGAGAGAAAAATAACTTGTTAAAAAAAAGCTTTCTCATACCTATTAATTTTTATCTCAGCACGTACTCTCATTTTAACAGACAGAAATCTACTTTTATATGTAACCTAATTTTCTTGGCTTTCTTCTGTAAGTGTTTTGTTCTTATGTGATTTTTCCTTTGGGATGTTTCTGGTTGAACTTGGTCATTTTGTTTTGCTTGGGAGAAAAATAAACAGTTTGACTTTTTTCCTTTAGGAAAATTGGTACTGACATTATGTTGAGTGTAGAATTGGGTTTAAATCTCAACAGGCCTGAAATGCCTGGTGTCTTTTATCAAATCCTGCTGAATGTCTGCTTGTTTTGCCTACCGTCGTGACATCTCCATGGCTGTACCACCTTGTCGGGTAGCTTATCAGACTGATGTTGACTGTTGAATCTCATGGCAACAGCAGTCGATGGGCTGTCTGACATTTTGGTATCTTTCATCTGACCATCCATATCAAATGTTCCCATTCAAACATTACCCAGCATCATGGTTTACGATTAAAAAAAAACAGCTGGTCCTTATGTCTAGTGGCACTTTGAATCTTTTATGCCAGGATATTGTAGCAGTATCAAGAGGATTTTATGGAAAACTGGGATAGTCTCTGTGATCAAAGCTAAATAAATGAAGAGCAACCTGCCTTGTGGGTTTTGGAAAGGTTACTTCTTAACAATCTTCCGCCCCCGAAACTTTCCAGCAGTACCACAGTCACTTACTTGAAAAGCAGTACCCAAATGCTCTATTTTAAATAGATTCACAATAACCAATATAGTTTCTTAGATTCTTTAGGGTTAGTGTAAGTCTCTAAATCAGCTTCCAGTTGTGTTTCATCTCCTTCACCTGCATTTTATTTGGTGTTTGTCTGAAGAAAGGAAGGAGGAAAGCAAATATGATTTGTACTAAATCTTTGGGATTTGTTGGTAAATTTATTTCAGGGTTAAGTATTATAAAAACAAAGACCTGTTTCTTAGGCAGAAAGTCTAAGTGATTATAATACATTTGACTCATGATGACGACTTGTTCACGCTTTCAAATGAATTTGCTTTGAAAACAAATGAAGAGCAGCTCTCCTCCTTCCCTCCACTAAGTGTTCAGGTGTGGCATGCTCAGGTGACCCTGCTGGATTCCAGCTGGAGCAGTGTGCTACCCTTCTGTTCCTGCGGTTGGTTTGTTCCTTCCTTTTATCGACCAACGTGAACGCAAACAACATGATCCCAAAGCCATGCCTAGTTAATTCCAGCTGACTGGAGACCAGAAAATTTGTAAATGGATGGTTTGATGTTACTACAAATAAAAAAAGGGCCTAGAAATCCTTTTGATTCCATCTCTACTTTGTTTGTCTCATTTTGTGCCTTATATATCTGCAGCGTTTTATCATGTCTCAACTCAGTGACTCTCAAGTAATACAATACAGTGCAACATATCAGGGTTTATACGCTAAAGTACTGAGGAGCACCTCCCTCAAACGACGCCATGTGGGAATGTGCACTGTTTTCTGTATTCTCCGTATAACCATAATCCAGAGTGTGGGGCTTAGAAGAAAGGGAGAATTTTAATTTCACTTGGATAATGGCCACTATTTCCATTCTCTAAAAATCCAGAAAAAGACAAGGCTGCAACTGGCATTTCTGAATTACACTAGTTAATTCAGTGTACATAGTAGCGTGTACTCCTTACAAACAAACTCAGCCTGTGTTCCCAGTGTGCTCTATGCAGTCTGTAGCTTTAGTAGGACAGCTTGAGGCTTGTTACTCAAAATGGTTCATTAATACAAATTATGCATTAAGCTAAAAAAAAAAATAACTGATTGCCCTCTTGTAAACTGAGGTGAACTGTGTTTTGACTGACCCGTGTGTAAAGAACTCATAGGAGTCCCCAACATTTTTGGCATCAAAAAGCCTTTCCATATATTTTGAAACCCGCTGTTTGCCTCCATGTGCACTAGTCTGTTAATGATGGTTTAGATTTCTGCCTCTAAAATAATGTAACCTTGAGAAAGTTTTTAACTGAGCCTAGATTTCATCTATAAAAATAGAGATATATAGCCAGGTTTTCCTAAAGATTAGATCAGATAAAATGTAAAGAAGCTGTAAATGTTAGTATGTTAGCAATTTTTTAATTCATCAAAGACAGCATTTGCTACATATGTTAAAAATTTGACAACATTGCATTTACTCCAAAAATAAAAATAGGATTTTAAATGCTGTCTGCATATAGGCCCTCATTTGGGAGTAGATATACTCTGTCTAAAGTTATTAACTAAATCCAGGATACAAATTAATAAAGAGATATGCAGAAACTACTGAACTAATGACTTGATTAGTAAGACCAAAACCTTCTTAAATCTAAAAATAGGTCCCCAGGCCTCTCCCCTTCTGAAATGGCCCACACTTTGTGGAGTGTTTCTCCCATGGCCGCTCTTGCCTTTCAAGATGGACTGCGGTCTGTCTATGGAATGTGCATCTCCCTAAAAAAAATCTACTTCTTACCTATCTAAAATAAAAACAGGCCCGCAGCTAGCCTAGTTAGGATACAAAGCACAGATACACAGAATTTACTATGAATAACTGAAAATACTTGTCTAACCTTACCAGCTTTAAATGTTAACATTTGCTAATTTATTTTTATTATAAAGAGAGTTCATACTAAAAAATCTAGAAGGTAGATAAAGTAAAAGGGAATGATCAGTTTTTAATACCTTGTTGGAAACGCTCCATCTGGAATATCCAGTGAGATTTGCTGGGTGTAAGGAGATTTTAAACAGTAAAAGAAAAATTTGATTTGGTGGCATGCCAGGTCCTCCTCAATAGACCTGAAAGTCTCATTCCTGTTAGAAAAACACACAAGATTGGTTTATTTTACTGAAAAATAATTAGTTATTAATGTGCTCACAAAAAGTTAAAATAGCCATTTTTGAAAGCCAAGTAACATTTCATCTGTAACTCACATGATCAAAGCTCTGGTATTCACAAAACATAGTAAATGAAATGCTACACAAAACCACTGCATGTGAAGTGTTTTGTTCCTTTATTCTCAAAGACAACAAGAAAAGAAAGCACATAATGTACTTTAAAATTCTAGAAGCAATTGACTCATTTGTGTCTGGTAGTCAGGGGCTTGGGTTCCCGTCCCTCCCTTCCCAGCAAGGCCAAGAGTTCACCTGAGGTAGTGCATTTGCCTTGAGGGTGAGGAATTGCAGCAAATAACCTACATTTATTTGCATATTTAACCAGTACTCATAAGAGGGATTATAACAAAAACCTGTTCTGGACAGCTGCTTACTCATTGCCTTCAGAGTTGTGTGGCGCTGGGACAGGCAGGTGCCAACTGTTTGCTCATTCTTTTTGACCTACTAGCCTCTACAGTTTGCTGTGTGGGTGTTGATACTACTAAAAGGGGAAAAAAAGTTGTTTTAGATGGCCCCTGCTTTCTACCCAAACACCCTGGATTCATTTGAAATCTGGAATTCTAGTTCTATAGTTGGGATACTGGCCCACACTGTGGCCCAGAGAGAGTGAGTCAGTTCTGAGTGGCTGGCTGACTCTCTGGGAACAGAAATGAAATGCAGCTTAGAGGGTTTGTCAGCCAAATCCACAAATGTGTGGCTTTTTGAAACATTGGACATCTGTTCCTCTTAATTTAAAATAAACCTTTTTAAAAAGCACAGAGTTGCTTGGCTCCTTGTTTCTTTGTGTCAGCAGCAGTTGCTGCCCTAACTTTAGTAAGCCTAGAATTGGAGTTAGAAAATTTGGAATCTTGAGGGCACACTTCAGAGAAAGTGGAACTGAACTGCTTTGGGAAGGGAAGAGATGGTTTTACAGCACGGAGTCTGTTTGGAAATCCCCTTCTGGGGTAATCAGCCCAGGTGTTCGACCCATCTGTTAACCATTTCCAAATGACTCAAAGGACATCCAGGGAAGGCTTGGACACACTCCAGCACTATTTCTACAGCGTAGTATCTGTTTGCGTTGGAAACCACATTCCCGAATTCTTGAGGGGAAGACTCGGGCTTATTCTGGGCATCTTTGGCTGAGAGGGCCCCCTGGGCCCCCTATCGAAGCTAATAGTCACCGCCTCCTGAGAGTTTCCAGGGAGGAGAATCCACAGCTCGCTTTGATGCCCTTCCACCCAGAGCCCTTTGGGGAAAAGCCTTGTTTATCCCAGGAGGCCTCTGAAGGCCGCTTTTCTCTCCCCACCCCCACCCCCACCTCATCCCCAGCGTCATTTCCCTTTGATGCCATCTATCCCCCGTTAGGGAACAGAGCATGAGCAGCTTTTTCCTTCAGGCCACTTTGACCCAGCCCGGCAGCATTGCCTAATTGTGTCCCGGTCTGTTTCCGACGGAGGGAAACATTGTTTTTGTGGAGCGAGGCAGTTTGGGATTTAAAAAGAGGAATGGGTTCCGCCTTTCCCCAAAGATGGGGAATGATTGTTCGTGTCTTTCTCTGGCTTCTCACCAGGTTGTGTTGGAAACGCAGAGCGGCTCAGGTTCACTTCTCTTGACAATAAGTGCTAAAGCCCAGCGCTCCACGTCACCAGAGAACCTTGCTGTTCTCAACCTCTTTTTACTACTTAAAAAGATGAAAGCCAAAAAATAAGGTGAAGAGGCCTTTTTCTGCCTTTCATTTTTTAGTGCACCTCGGAGTGTCTTGAGAATCACTTTCACTTGAGTGACAGTCCTAAGCCTCTTAGAGCAGCCAGACTTTCTCCACCTAACCTCACGTGGTTTGGCCACACTCTTGAGGCTCTTCAGACACCTCTGCTCCATTCTGCCCCCTGCACCAGCCCCTTCCCACTCCCGTGTCCCTTCCACTGTGTGTTCTTTGTACACACACAACACCAGCAATCAAGATTAGCTCCCAGGGACTTCCTAGGTGGCGCAGTGGGTAAGAATATGCCTGCCAATGCAGGGGACACGGGTTCGAGCCCTGCCCCAGGAAGATCCCACATGCCGCGGCCCGTGCACCGCAACTATTGAGCCTGCGCTCTAGAGCCCGTGAGCCAAAACTACTGAGCCCATGTGCCGCAACTACTGAAGCCCACGCACCTAGAGCCCGTGCTCTGCAACAAGAGAGGCCACCGCAATGAGAAGCCCGCACACCGCAATGAAGAAGAGTAGCCCCTGCTTGCTACAACTAGAGAAAGCCCGTGTGCAGCAACGAAGACCCAACACAGCCAATAAAATAAATAAATAAAACATTTATTAAAAAAAAAAAAAAGATTAGCTCCCAGGAACCTCCTCTGCTGTGCCCTGTACCAGGAAGCACAGTGGATTTACTGTAACTTTGATAATGATTGCTTGCTTTGTACCAGGCACTGTTTTCAGTGCTGTTCTATGTGTATTGTATTTAATCATTAAATCCTTCCAACAGCCCCATGAGGAAATTAAGGCAGAGAAGCTGAGTGATTTGCTAGAGGAAGCAAGGAGGTAGAGCAAGAATTCAAGCCTAGGTGTCCTGGCTCTTAGCCACTCAGTTCTGCGGTAAAGTCCAGTGCAAAAGTCCAAGCGTCTGCTTACTTGTTTCATCTTGTGATCACAAGGTAGGTGATGGGAAAAGGGAGACAGCAGAAAATCAAGGCCACAGCCAAAAAAGTTTTACATTTAAAGAGATGAACAGCCTTTGTGTGTCCCTATACCAAGAGCTGGAAAAGCCAGCTCTGCTCTTAGCCATCCTGTGTGGGCAGGTTCACGGAGTGATGTTTGCTATAATTATGATTACAAAGCAATCTGTACAAAGGTACAGACCTTTTTTTCTTTTTCAAAGCATTGTCACATCTTGAGTTTTATTTGATCTTCATAGCAACCCTATGAAATAGTTAAGGCCAGTAGTGGTATTAGCCACATTGGGGGAAAAATTTTTTTAATTTACTTTTTAAATCTCTACTAGTTTAAGGTACTATAGCGAAGAGACAAAGCTGTTGAAAAATGATCTCCCTCCAGGAGCTTACAGTCTTCTTGGGGGTTAAGCAAATATGCAGGTAACTACAACTTAGAGTAAGAGGAAGGCCATAAGAAAAAAACTGGGAAGAGGAAGAAAACTGCTGCCTAGGAAGGATCAGAAAAGGTTTCGTGAGGATGTGGCATTTGAATTGCCAGGTAGGGGTGGGGCGAGGGAAAGCCCTGTGAGAGACGCCCAGAAAGCACCAGTGAGGAAGCTGTGTGAAACAAGGCCAGTGAGCCTTCCACCTCCATTATTCTCTGCCTAGCTTCATTTTGTTTCCTTTAAAGTACCTACACATAATTCACGAGTTGGTCTGTTTTCTTGTTTTTGCTGTTTCCTCCTCTAGAACCTAAGCCCCATAAGGGCAGGCAGTATTGTGCTCCCCTTTGTGTGCTCAGAGCCAAGCACAGGGTGGGGTCACACACACTGAGTATTTCCTGCATGGATATTGCAATAGGCCAGGTGAAGCAGCAGCAGAGACTCAAAGGCAGGCAGGAGGTGCTACCTAAGTCGAATCCAGGTAATGGTGGAGTAGAGGAGGTGGAGCATACATGAAGGAGCAACCAGAGACCCTGAGGAGACAGCAATAACCGTTGATCACCAAGCCAGGAATACGGGAGGAGGACCAAGTTTGAGGGAGAGAGTCACTATTCTGTTTTGAACATAAGAAGGGAAGATACCAATAGAATAGTGGGGCCTCATATAGGAATGTATGTCAGTTTTCCTAACACCTCAATTCCTAGTGAACGTGCCACCCATAGACCACTCCCTGCCGGAGAATAAACTTGACTTTTTCAGAGAATCCCCTAGAGTAGTACATCCTCTGTACTTTCCTGTAAGTGGTAATCTAAGCCTCACCTTGTTATGTAGCACTGTTCTTGAAGAATGGCACTGTGAATGGACCTTGGAGCCACAGGAAACTGCTTTAAAAATTCCTCTCCACAGTTGCATCCTGCCTGCTTCACCAATGGCTCCTCCCTCTGAGAAGTGGGAGGATGGTAATTCCTGGATAGATCGCCTGTCTTTATAAGGAGAAAAGTTTGGCAATGTGATTTCCTGTATACTTCTACTAGAGTCCAAGATTCCAGTAGTGCTAGCCTAGACAGCAGTGGCAGCCACCTAGAACCCAGATGTCATTAGTCTTCACAAGTAAGTACGAGGGCATCCTCCCAACTGCATTTGCCAAGCCGAAAGGCAGAATCACGGCTTTATTACACCTTCTAGAGCATGTGGTGAAGGCAGCTTCCCATTTGGCTGCTTTGGTGCTGGGGTTGTTTACATGCTTCAGTAAATGAGTTATGCTCATTGAAGCTGGCTGGGTCGGAGTTCAGAATAAATGACATATGACCACAATCATACGACTCACCAGCAGCACCAGAGTTCAGGAGGAGAGACTTGTGTAATAATCCTTTGGTAGAGAAGAGAGGCGCAAAACTTGAGTATTACACTCTCAAGAAGGTGAACAGTTTTTCAAGCTTGGGAGAATTGGGGTGTGACTGTTCCTGGCTTTTTGAGGGAATCAGACAAAATGAGATGCCTATGAGGTGAAAGCACAGGTGTGCGAGTGCTTTGCACAATTTTAGAAGAAGAAGGAAAAAAAAGGAAGCTGAAAAATAGTGCTTGTAGAAAAATGTAGAGATCAAAGAAATTTGCAGATGTTCTGCATTTTCTTCTTCAAACATAAAGAATCTGAGCATAAAATACATCTCTGTTCTCTGCAAGGAGGAAATAAAAGGTTCTTTCATACATAAACAAATTCCTACTTAATACACCTCTTCTCAGGCTGCTCCCAGACTTTGTGTTTGATATATTTACTAGTCTTCCCTGCAACAGACAATGTTCATTAGAAGAACATGTTGAGACAATAGAACCCCAAAGTTAGTCTTTCATTTCGCCCTTCCTCCTCTGCCCCGACTGAACCCGCAGCATCCTATAGTTCCTACACCCTGTTTATGTGATAGTTTACAGAACAATGAGGACACTTAGTACTTCCACTTCTTCTTGCTACCTTCTGATGCATTTGATTTATTCCTCCATTCTTCAAACTGTCTCCAGGTCTGAATATCCTTTTAAAAATCATTTGAGTTATTTTATCTTTATGTTGGGTTTTTATGGCTTGGATTAAAAAAAAAAAACCAAAAAACATGCTAGCCAAAGAAATGCATAATATAAAAAAGGAAATCCCCTAAGCTATTACCCCAAAGAAATTACTATGAAATCTAGCGTGTGTCCTTTCAGTCCTGCTCAAAAATATTCTGAGCCTCCCATTCTTCTTGGTCTTGGGGTCCTAGCAGTGGGGCAGAGCTGGGGCAGGCAGGATCACTGGGGCGTGTCTCTCATCTGTATCTTCAGGTCAGTGATAGCTCCATCCCTGTCCTTCCTGAACAAAATTAAACATAACCATATAGACAAATCTGTGTGTTTCTCATAACCACATTTAACAGCCATTTCTGTCAGCTTCGGCTACAACAGTACACAGAAAGGGAACAGTGGAAGAGGGGAAATGGCCAAACGTTAGAAGGCTTAGAATTCCAGGACAAGGAATTTAGATTTTAGGCAAGGACTTGCAAACAAAGGCAGTTTTTCCCTCTCTTAATATATTGTTTGAGTTTATGTTGCCCTAAGTGGCTTTTAATCATATCATATAAGATGACTTCCAAAACAAAATATCTAATAGTTGTGAGATCTGTTGCTAATATGCTTTAATGGGCTTTATCGTGTGTCTGTACTTGCAGCTTTACATCACTTCCATAGTTTTTCGGACATTTATATTGATATGTTAAGCAAACAGAGTCTCTACACGAGCCAGGCATATGCTTTGCAGCAAGGAATATACCAAATGGTGAACTCCTTAAGGGCAGGGGCCAGGTTTACCTCATTTTTTAATTTCCCCATCTTTGCACAGTGTCTTTCCTTGCAGGTGTTCAATGGATGTTTGTTGAATTAAGCTCCTATCCTGCCTCTTTCACACTGTTCACATGAGCCGAGCTTAAGCAAAGGCCGCTTTGCTTAAGGAAACTTCCATCTTTCTTCCCCCTGTCATGTTTCTTACTATCACGTTCCCAGGAACTCTCAACTAGTAAGGACAAGCTCTGTTCAACTCCAGTTTCTACAGTTCCCAGGATTTTGCTCCTGAAACGTCTACAATAGCCCTGTCCAATAGATATATCATGCAAGCCATATATCTAATTTTTAAAATTTTAGTAGCTACACTTTAAAATGTTACAAAAACAGGTATTATACCAATTTGAATAACATATTTAACCTATGATGTCCAAAATATTATTTCCACAATTTAAGATATTAATATTTTACATTATTTTATTCAGATTATCTTCAAAACCCAATATGTATTTTACACTCACTAACCACATGTGGCTAATGGCTACCTATTGGACAGCCAATATTGGACAAAAAGATTGGACAAAAATCTTTGAATTTTTGTGTACTTACCTTGTAAATAATTACATCCAAATAGGACAAGAGAGCCACAAAAGTACGCCTTGCATTGGCTCCATCATTGGCAAAGCAGATTAATTCAGGTAAGACAGAATTAATTGGGTAAGCGACATGTAATTTAGCTTCTTGTTTCTTTTTATGCTATTCTTCTAAGCTATTCTTAGCTTTTTTATCATTAGGTAAAAAGTCCATCATTCAAAAACCATCAAGTATTTCTTCTTCTTTTCTTTTTTTTTTTTTTTTTAATGCTTGTAAGCTATTAGGTTCTTTGGGATCATCATCAGTTCCCTTGACCTTCCTTTTCATCTCTTCCCACTTCACTGGCTCCCTAGAGTATAAATGATTAGGGTTTTCTCTCTTTTCCCTCTTCTCCCTCGAATGCCATATCTTCTCCAGCACTGACCCGACACTGTGTTCTGCAGAAACTTAAAATATTTACATTATCTTAACATTCCTGCTAGTGGAGATGGGATTCCATTTATTAATAAGGTTGACACTGCATCATCTGAGACATTTCAGAATGTAGGAGTTGGAAGTTATTTAGTTAAAAATATAAAGCCAGATTCCTTAGCTCACATTCCTAAAACCCATAGGAAACAATGTGATTGATACAGATGAGCCCATATCTCTTAAATTAAATAACTGATTATTTGCCAAAAATGACAAGTTAGTGGGCAAAGCCATATTTGGAAGGTACGTGGAAGAACCAGAAAGGGTTGACTGCCAAACCTTGAGCTCATGGGAAGAGAAGAGCGGGATGGGAACATATGGAGCATGTTTTAAAACAAAATTTTGGACAGGAATGCAAGTGTGATAAACACGGTGGTCAGGAGAAGAATCACTGGTATGTGCACTGCAGAGCAGAGTCTACAGTGAGGAGCTTTCAGACAAATTTAAAGCCTAGACTGGAGGTCCCAGTTCATTGCTCTTTACCTTGTGCCACATCTTTATTGTAAAAAAAAAAAAACAACTGAACTTGGACATGGGTAGGATAATAAGCAACAATTAGGAAGCTAGAATTGTAGCACCAGACATGGAAAGAAACATAAGTACGTTGTAAGCGTCTTCATTTAGACTCTGTGGTTTTGATCCCCGTATCCTTAGCATTTGTCCAGTGCCTGGCACTGTATGGTGAATGAATGAATGGACTAAGAACAGTGAATTGTGGGCACACTTGCTGAGTTCTAAGTGACAGGTTAAAGAAAGGAGGAAGGTGTTGCCAGTTGAATAGTACGGGTGAGGGCTTGTGGGGGAGTACACAAAGCTAGAAGCAAGAGGGAATGAACGGGAAGAAACAGGTTCTAACACTTAGCTCTTAAGAAAAGCACAAACGGGGGAGAGTGAAAAGGCCTGAAAATAAGGAATGGCTTGAACGTATACTGTACTCATTGCCGGTAGGGGTGCATCTTGGCTCTGTGGGACAATGTCTGAGTGACACATAGTACGCCAGTTACCCCAGTAATCTAAGAAATTACATGTTCAAAGCTTTTGAATCTCTATGCCCAGGAAGTGATGATTCTAATGTTGTCCTGGCTGGACTGGCCATTATCTCCATACAAATCAAAGTACATTTCCAATGCCACCCCTTATTTTGAAGCTTTGGCATCAACTTCTTTGTGTTAACTTTTAAGTTATCACAACTCTAATAGCAAAAATTTTATATCATTCCAAACAGACAAGAAAAAAATTTCCATGCAGACATTTAAAACAATTTTGCAAATATTTAGGTACCCACACATACCAAATAATGCAATTGTGCATTAAATAATAACGTGCATAAAAACGGGACAACTCACATAAGTGAGTGAACCCAGGGCTGTCTACTTGGAGTTTATTTCTAACAGTCACCTGCCATTGATTCCATGAGATGCCAAATTAGAAATATATTTGTCCCCATTGGTACCTCATGCATTCTATTCTCAAATATAAAATGATTTCAACTTGTGACTTTCTTTAAGCTTAACTTGTAGCAAAGTTCCTCAGAATCAGCTTACCCCCTAGTGAGGTAATTCAGTCACACATGTTATTAATGCTTTGGGAAATTGTTTCAGTCTTTGGATCTCTGCAGTGCTAAACTATTACTTTTATTACTTTTAACTTTATTTTGTAAAAATTACGATCTAATTATTTTCAAGTTTTCTTGGGTTAACAAAATACAGCAGTGGGTGTGCCTTTTAGCAGCTGAACAGACCACTTTTTACATTCCTTAGAAATAAGATATGGTTCAGTATTTTAAATCATAGCAACAGTTGATAAGAAAAACAGCAAAAAGGTAATCATTTCCATATGGAAAGGAAAGGAAGAAACCAGTGAATCTGTGAACTGTCATTTTTCCATATAAAAATAAGTCGCCACTGGTAGATTTGGCAGAAAGGGCAAATGTTCCTATTTGTTTCCCATTTTACATTTGTTAATACATTGCATGTGATGTGTTTTTATTGAAATACACCATTCCCCTCAAACTCCATTGCCAATTTCCAAATGTGTTTTGTTCTTCTGAATGAAACCGACAACTCTATGTGTCAGTTTCATCTAGCACAATATTTCCTTGGTGATAATTTTCTCAAGTTAGTGAAATTTTGGTGAAAGCTCTTATTCCTTTGAGTGAAAAGAATATAACCATCTTCCTCACCAGCTAAATACCTATAAGTAATTTTAAAGCGCTAGTTTAATAAAATTAGTTTCTGCTCTGGCATTCTAAGATCTAAAAGAAAAACCCAATTTTCTGATGCCCAGGAAATTTAAGAAAAGCAAACAAAGTAAACATTTGCTTATTTACTTTTGTATTTAAGCATGAAATACATTTTTATTAAGAAAATCCTGACTTTTGTTTTAAATAGGTTCTTAAAGTGGAAAATCTTACCCTGTTATAGAATAAAACATTCAAAAATAGATGTTCACACTGTAGCATTTGACAACAGCTCCCTCTTGTGGTTCAAAACATTCACTTCAAAGATGAATATATTTAAATACAAATTTGCAATTTCTTAGCTTAAATTTGTGCTATGAAAGTTTAGGTCATATTTAGTGAATGCTTTTTGGGATAAAGAGGGAAGTTTCCCTTTTTGATAGTTCCAGAGTTCTAACATCTCAACAACGTGTTCCCAAAGTTCCTTAAAGAAGTGCCAATATTTTTTCTTATGAAGGAAAATTTCAAGTAGATGTTTTCATGGAAAACATGAAAGATTTTCCTCCTTTTCTGTGCCTATAGTATGAAGAAGGAATCAGCATTCAATTTTGTTACATTAGCAGATAGGAATTTGAAAACCTTACAGAGAAAGTAGTATTGCAAGTATTTTAGTCCAAAATGACTTCTGGTGATTTTTCCCTTTTGTTCAAAATCAGAGGTTGCAGTAACTAGCAATAACCTGTTCTAACAATGTGAAACTGTCCAAAAAATCCTCTTCTTCAATTCCAAATTTTGTATATTGATGAATGTAGGCTCTGGTGAAAGAAACAGAAAATATGAAATAAAAATCTTGGGCAAATGAATAACTCAAAATCAAATAAGAAATAGGTCTTTCCTAGCTCATGAACATTTGAAGATGACAGACTCTCTCAAAAGTCTTATCTTTGCTTTGATGTTTACTCCAGAGGTTAGCAGACTTTCAAAGTTTGTGTCAAGCTCCCTGTCTAGTTAGTGTCCAACAGAGTAACAGTGAGAAGCACATAGGAGGGGAATTCCCTGGCAGTCCAGTGGTTAGGACTCAGCGCTTTCACAGCCGGGGCTGGGTTCAATCCCTGGTCAGGGAACCAAGATCCTGCAAGCCTCCTGAGGCACAGCCGGGAAAAAAAAACAAAAACAAAAACAAAAACAAGCAGCAGCAGCAGCATATAGGAAAAAGAAGCATGTTCAGATCTGGCTGTCTACCCAGCACATATTCAACACCCTACAGGAGATGACTGGGTTCAATATAAATTCTAAGAAGTGCCTGAGAAGTTTCATCTAAGGCGCGAAACTGTACAAACACATTGATCCAGTTCCAGGGATGAAGTGAAGCCTCCCAAGTGTTTTCCAGGCAATACTTAATTTGCACTTATGCCAGGTGATCCTCTTAATACCCCCAACACCCCACAATGTTCTGAGGCAGGAGAAATCATGTTAAAAAGAATAATAGGGGCAGACGTGAATTACATTGATGAACTAATAGCTGCTACCATTTTTTTAAAAAATATTT
The DNA here is from genome assembly GCF_030028045.1 of Hippopotamus amphibius kiboko. Lineage (NCBI taxonomy): Eukaryota > Metazoa > Chordata > Mammalia > Artiodactyla > Hippopotamidae > Hippopotamus > Hippopotamus amphibius. The sequence continues at coordinate 24,625,546 of NC_080202.1, read as the reverse complement.
TATTTATTTATTTGGTTGCGCTGGGTCTTAGTTGTGGCATGTGGGATCTAGTTCCCTGATCAGGGATTGAACCCAGGCCCCCTGCATTGGGAGCTTGGAGTCTCAACCGCTGCACCACCAGGGAAGTCCCGCTGCTACCATTTAATGAGAGTGGGACAAGAACTACACCAGAAAAGGACAGAGAGTTCACAGTCCCGAGGAGTAGAGGTTTATGGAATGGCCACATGCAGGATGGGGGGCCCTTGGGAATCCTAGCTAATCAAAGTGCAGGCTTATCCAATCATTTGAGGAATTCTGCTTTGACATTAAGTAACTGTGGCAGAGGTTAGGGAACAGGGTAACACATTTCTTAGTAATCAAGTAGACATTTCTTGGTATCAAGTGGAGTTGAACTTGCAATATTTCTTACTGAGCAAGATCAGGGTCTCTTCCATTCTTAAGGTTCTTATTCTGGAACACTGTCTTACTGTCCTTGCCTTATAGTGAAATTTCTACGTTAATTTCATTTCATTTAGAAACTACTCATTTAGTCAACAACAACACCAACACTAGGGAACAATTACTAAGCATTTACTAGTCAGGCACTGTACTAGGGGTTTTTTACATTATTATCTCATTTAATCCTCACCACATATATCCTCTCTTTTGGATCCAATGTACAGAAAAGGAAATGATGCCTGAAGGAACATGCCCAAAGTTTCACACCTACAAAGTGCTTACTCCATGCTATAGATTGAATGTTTGTGTTCCCCCAAAACTCCTACGTTGAAATCCTAACTCCCAAGGTGATGATATTAGGAGGCAAGGGCTTTGGGATGCGATCAGGTCATGACAGTGGAGCCCTCATGAATGGGATTAAGGGCCCATGAAAGCTCCTTTGCCACTCTGCCATTTGAGGACACAGCAAAAAGACACCACCTATGAACCAGGAAGTGGGTCTTTACTGGACGTTGAACCTGCCTTAATCTTGGACGTTCTAGCCTCCAGAAATGTCAGAAATAAATTTCTGTGGTTTATAAGCTGTCCAGTCTACGCTATTTTTGTTATAGCAGCCCAAACAAACTAAGACACTCCAGATCCTACCTAGTGTTTTAACAGTATAGTATCTGCCTAAGGTTAGGAAAGGTTTGTAGATTTATTTTTTACTCACTTTGAAGCAAACATATTCCATGCTCTGCCCACAATCATATCGAGTGGTTTTACTAAGAACTGGCTATTGCTGACCAATGCTGCAGACATCTCATATTTGCCAAAGGCTCGCTGGGTTTTCCACACATTGAAAGCGTGAACAGGCTCTAACCAGGAGGTATAGAGAGCTGGATCTTTAAATGCTCCTAGGGTAAAATAACAAGCCATTGTTTACATCACAAATCATCAGTTTTGGAAACCAATTAAGAAACAGACATCTTCTCATCCCTTTTGCCAGAAATCTTTTGTTTTGACCTTTAACACTAACTTTATATTGCTTTTGGATAAATGATCCATATTCATCGTAAAAAAAAAAATTCACACCATTCAGAAAAGTATTAAGAGGAAAAGTTAAAAGTCAACTCAACAGCTGAAATGCCACCACTCAGAGGTAATGACTATGAAGAGTCTGCTGAGCCTCTTTTGTAATTTTATACACATGCTCTTACGTAATATGCATTTTTCATTCACCAATAGGTTGTGAACCTCTTCTCCATGTCAAAAAATATCACTCATATTTTAAATACCTTCTATGAATATATCGTAATTTCTTTAACACATTTGCTGCTGTTGGGCATTTAGGTTGCTCCCACATTTCTGTTCGTGTGAAAGATATTGTGGTGAACATCTTTGCAAGAACACCTTTGTGTACCTGCAACATTTGTGGCAGGTAAATTTCTGGAAGTTAGATTACTTTCTATATCCTTTTATTCATTCTCTTATTTTAAAGTCTAAAATGAAGAATATGCACAAAGTGCACCACCTGATTGACTTGAAAGGATCTCTTTTTAATTATTACTAGTTTTTTATTTAAGGGGTATTACACAGATGAGATTGATTTTCTTTATATCACAGCTAGAAGCAGCCAAGTCGATGCTGCTGGAATCATCGGATAAGGATAATATAAACCCAGAGACTTGCCATAGAAACACAAAGCTAATAAGAGTACTGCCCTTTCAACTTCCTGAAAATGTTTAACAATGCTTGTCACAGAGATCATCAGTTGTCCCACAGTATCTGTGCTCCCCTTCTTCTTTAGTAACAGGACTGCCAAATTTTAACTGTGCTCATGGCCACCCCTGCAGCTAGATGTGGCACATGGTTCAGTCCCAGTCGAAGGGATATGAACACAAGTGTGGTGTGTGACTCCAGGAAGACCAGGCCTGCCCTTCTTTGTTTATTCCTATGTGATTTGATGGCTGCAGCTCAAACATATGTCTTGGACTAAGGATGAAGCCACAAGGTGAGGATGACAGAGAGACCAGATTCAGGAAGAAAGAATTAAACTTGTCTCTTGTTTACACCTCTTCTATTTCGGTATCCAGTCATATACTTACTGATACAATGGTTACATTTTGCTACTGAAACATGTAGTTATTATTTTCCTTTCTTAAAGAAAAAATTCAGGAACTTCTTTCTTTTTTTCTTTCCTTTTTTATTTTTTAAACCATGGGTACCATGTAAATGTTCAAAATGTACATCTTAATTTTCACCTTAACTTTGCTTACCCAGATCTGCACTATGTACATCTTTCCCACGAAGGATGACCAAATTAGCAATGGAAGTGTTAAAATGAAACTCCTTGTTGAGAGACATTTTACCAAGAGTAGGAAGTCCTGATAAAGGAGGCCGTACCTGCCAATCAATACCTACCAAAAGAAAAAAAAAAAAGCAAGAGATTTTACAAATGGCCTTGAACAAAAAGAGAAAAATGTATTATGGTATGTGTATTTTATATAAATTTCCATTTGATAAGTAAAGGTTGGTGGGGGAGGTTCTTCTAAAAATGGAGACATTCTTATCTGGTTGACCTAAAGTGTGATTCAGACTACTCAGTCCTGAGAAAGGCACTACTCCATTGTGGTTGTGGTTACACTGCATTAGTGTGTCAAAATTCTGGGGCTTCCCTGATGGTGCAGTGGTTAAGAATCCGCCTGACAATGCAGGGGACGTGGGTTTGATCCCTGGGCTAGGAAGATCCCACATGCCACGGAGCAACTAAGCCCGTGTGCCACAACTACTGAGCCTGTGCTCTAGAGCCCACGAGCCACAACTGCTGAGCCCACTGCTTGTGACTACTGAAGCCCGTATGACTAGAGCCCATGCTCTGCAACAAGAAAAGCCACCGCAGTGAGAAGCCCACGCACCACAATGAAGAGTAGCCCCCGCTCGCCACAACTAGAGAAAGCCGGCGCACAGCAATGAAGACCCAATGCAGCCAAAAATAAACAAATAAATAATTTTAAAAAAAGAATTATACACACACACAATTCATAGAACTATCCACCTAGAAAGAGTAAACATCATTCTCTATGTCTCTATGAACAAATAAACAAAATACATACAAAAATGTTAAGGGATGTAGAAACACAAAGCAAAAATAGGATTGAAAATTGACTAGTCAGGGAAATATTAAGAAAATACTCTTAAATGATACATAGGATAGGGAAAACGTTCAGTGTGCAGTAACAGATTGATTTTCAGCAAAAAATAGAACAAATCAAAAATTTTGGCATACTGACCTCATTGATAATAATAAGACAAACAAGCCAACTTAAAAATTGGAGAGATGTTTGAACAGACATTTCACCAAAGAAGATAAACAGATGACTAATTAGCACATGAAAAGATGCTCAACATCACTGTCATTAAGAAAATGAAAATTGAAACCACAAGGAGACACAAATTCACACCTTCTAGAATGCCTATAACCAAATAAACTAACAATATCAGATGTTGGCAAGGACGTAGAAAAACTGACATCCTCTTAAACTGCTTGCAGGCATATAAAATGGTGCAGCCACTTTGGAAAAGAGTTTAGCAGTTAAACATAAACTTATCCTTTGACCCAGCAATGCCACTACTAGGTATCTACCCAAGAGACTGAAAACGTATGTCTACACAGGGACTTGTACACAAACGTTCATAGCAGCATTATTCATAACAGCCACAAAGTGAAAAAAATCTGAATGTCCATCAACTGTTGGACTTATAAACAAAATGTGGTATATCCATTCAATGGAATACTATTCAGCAATACACAAGACTCAACCACTGATAAACACCACAGCACAGACGAACCTCAAAAACACAATGTCAAGTGGAAACAGTCTGACACAAAATGACTATCTATTGTATCATTCCACGTAGATGAAATGTCCAAAACAGGCAAACCTACAGAGACAGAAAGCATACCAGTCATAGCTTAGAGCTAGAAATAAATGTGGATATTGAGGGGAGTTCCCTGGTGGCCGAGTGGTTAGGATTCCGGGCTTTCACCACTGTCACCTAGGTTCAATCCCTGGTGGAGGAACTGAGATCCCACAAGCCATGTAGCGTGGCTGGTGTGAGGGGTAGGGGGGAATGGAGCTTGATTGCAAATAGACACAAGGGAAACTTTTAGAGCGATGGAAATGTTCTAAAACTGGATTGTGATAATGGCTGCAAAACACTGCAAATTTGCTAAAAAAAAAAATCACTGAATTTTATTCTTATAATAGGTGAAGTACATATGGTATATAAATTATACATCAGTAAAACTATTAAAAAAAACTCATGACATGCTGTCAAAGCTGGACTTGTTAGAGAATGTATCACTCTATATTACTGAGAAATAAAAGGTAATCAACTCTATCTAAAAGTTTCAAAAATAAAAAAAGAAATGAAGCCAATCCAAAGTTGGGCCCTTAAAAAACTGATGTTCAAAAAATGAAAAAGGAAAAGTTAAGCAAATACATTTTAAAATGGAAAGGGGAGTAATAAAAAAGGCATGATCAAGTGGTTAAGACTCCACGCTTCCACTGCAGTGGGCACGGGTTTGATCCCGGTCAGAGAACTATGATCCCACATGCCATGCGGCACAGCCAATCAATCAATCAATCAATCCCAGATGGGTTAAAATTTAAATATTAAATATAAAACTATAAAAAACTAGGAAATAATAGAGAATATTTTTATGTCTTTGGGGTAGGCAAAGCTCAGAATCTTAAAATGAAGATATACAGGTTTGCTCACATAAAAATGTAAAATTTCCGTAAAGTGAAAAATACCATACAAAAGACAAAAATGATGGACAAAAATATTTACAATTTTTTTGTAAATTGTAACAAAAAAAGGATATAAATCCACAATGTTATATTTCCTTCAATCCAAGTCACCACTGATTAGAAGAAAAAAAAACTGTCAATTAAATTATTCATTAGACTATTAAATTTTATACTTACTGAAGAGTTCTTTTAGAGTAAATTTGGTTTATATTTTTAAAAATCATATATCATTCTTGAGCATATATAAAAATATATATAACAAAATAACTTGGTTAAGGTTTTCCTAAAATTTGTTCACATTCAGTGACTTTATCACTCTTTGACTCAGCATTAATGATGCCTGTGTTTTTTCACATTATTGTGCTCTGTGCCTCCAGAACGTAGGTGACGCAGCATTCCTTAAGGGAATCCATGAAAACACTAAGACATTGGCTCTTAAACTGGCTTTGCAACTCTGTAAGACACATCTACCTTTGACTCCTGCTTAAGGAATGTTGCTAAACTTGTCTGTGTATCATGATGACTGCCTCTTCCCCACCCTAGCAGAAAACTAAAGGCTTACTTTCTTGAGAGGATATGATTGAGGGTCTCTAGGCTGGAGAACACCAGGCAGAGGTAAGGGCAGGGTACATATCAAAATCAGAGAGATCAAGTGAAAACCAGGAAAACCATGTCCCCTCCCTCCCCTTCCCCCTAGATCACTGGGGCTTGGTCTAAACCCTCTGAGCAGAATATCCAACACAGCAGACAGGCAAATAGAATATCCGGGATAACAAATGTACACTGGCTGGAGAGGACAAAAAACAAACAAAAAACAAGATTGAAGCAGTTCAGAAGGCTCTGGGGGAGATTTCTCGAAGGAGATGAAGCTGAGAGAACACTTGAATACAGGCAGAATCTGGAGATTTTGCATGCTTGGTTGCAACCACTGCAATAAAGTAAATTATCTCAATAAAGCGAGTCACACAAATTTGTTTGGTTTCCCAGGGCATATAAAAGTTATGTTTAAACTATATGTAATCTATTAATTGTGCAATAGCATTGTCTAAAAAACCAATGTACATACCTTAATTAAAAAATACTTTATTGCTAAAAATGCTAACCATCATCTCAACTTTCAGCAAGTTATTATCATTTTGCAATGGCAACATCAATGATCACTGATCACGGATCACCATAACAAACATAATAACAAGGAAAAAGTTTGAAATATTGCAAGAATTACCAAAATGTGACACAAAGACATGACGTGAGCAAATGTTGTTGGAAAAATGGCGCCAACAGACTTTGCTCAATGCAGGGTTGCCACAAACCTTCAATTTGTTAACACAATATCTGCAAAGTGCAATAAAACAAGGTATGCCTGTTTATCAAGAAAAAATTTAGGGAGTTCCCTGGTGGCGCAGTGGTTAGGACTCTGCATTCCCAATGCAGGGGGCCCAGGTTCGATCCCTGGTCAGGGAACTAGAGCCCACATGCATGCTGTAGCTAAGAGTTTGCATGCCACAACTAAGGAGCCTGCATGCCACAACGAAGGAGGCTGTGTGTCACAACTAAGACCTGGTGCAACGAAATAAAAATAAATAAATAAATAAATATTTAAAAGAAAAGAAAACATTTAGACAAGTAGAGAAACAGGGTTGAATAACTGACAGGTACATAGAAAACCTAAGCAGACAAGAAAACAAGGTAATTATTAACTCCAAAGAAAACAAAAAAATTATACAGGAAGGGAAAAGTAATCACAGGATACTCTGTGGCTCAGCTGTGAATAGCATTTACTTGGTCATGATAATGTAAAGCTGAATGTTGTTTTAACTCAACGATGATACTTACTACTATATCGGAAGGATGAGCCTGTCTAGGGGGTGTTTTAGGGCTTAGAGGCCAGTGTTAGAAAAAAGCTAAATGCTAACCCTCCATGGTGGGAAGTAAATAGGTAACACCTAAATAATTGAAAAATTTATAAATGGCAATAAACACATAAAAACAGTAAAAGAAACAGCAAAAGAGTTTTGAAAAACAGTTACCTCTGGGAAGGAGACAATAGGAAAAGGTTATGGACTACTAGTTTTAACAACCAGCTTCGTAGAACTAACTGACTCATTAATTTATGCATATAATAAGTTATGGTTCGTATATGGTAGAAAACTATGTAGCTACTAAAAAAAATAAGGCATGTCTAAATGAATGAATTCAAATGAAGGCTACAAAATACTATGTCAAAAAAAGTTGTAGAACAAAAAATACATATAATGTGATGCTAGTTTTATTTTTTAAGTCTGTTTATATACACTCTTAGAATTTTGACTCTCTTGTCCTCACGTGAATAAATTAATCCAAACTAGAAAAAATAAATCAACTAATAAAATTTTAAGATAAAATGGTGTAAATAAAACTTAAAAATAAATAAGTAAAGTTGTAATTTAGCTTGGTTCAGAGGGCCAAACCAAAAGCTGTGAAAAATTCTTCCCAGGCCTTACATTTTCATCGAGAAGCTGCCCCATGTGCCCTGCTGAATCATTACGGACCAAGCACTTCTGTGTTCCTTCCATTTCCCCCTTTTTGAAAGGAGTGTCTACCAGTTATCCTACACCTATTCCACCATGGTCCACTTGGGGGTGGGGTGTACTTAAAGAGCTATACTCAGGAAACCTCACTTGAGGAATATAAATTCACACCTGGACCTGCTTTTAGATGACAAGATTCTGGACTTTAGGCTGATGTGTTAATGGAATGTGCTAAAAGGCTGATGTGCTAACTTTGTGGGGCGCTTGGGAAGAATTAAGTACATTCTGCAAATGGGAGGACAGAGGACAGAGGATGGTAGCCAGCCTCCAAGATGACCCCTAATAATCCTTGCCAGCTGGTATTCAGGCCCTTGTGTGGTCCCCTCCCCATGGGATAGGGCTGACCTTAATAACCAAAAGGATGGTGCAAAATGATGATATGTGACTTCCAAAGCTAGGTCATAAGAGACATTGTAACTTCTGCCATACTCCCTCTTGGACCACTCATTCCTCCTGTTCCTAGGACACCCAGAAACAGATACATTGCTGATGGTGATATTAATGGGGTCAGTCTTCACATAGAACATTCTGATAACATACGAAGAATTTTAAACCTATATCCTTCAACCTGGTTAGTGACATAAATATATTAATTCACATATCCATATTTATATGAAAACATTTAAATGTTCAAACCTCTGTAACTGTGAAAAAATGTTGACACTCTAAATTCCCATATGAGAAAATGCCTAAACAAACTGGGGTTTATTGACATAAGAGGGCTCAGAGTACCACGTCTTACACTACCCTGAGGAACATGGTGTTCCTTGATAACAGGTATTGCCAGAAAAACAGGTCCGGTGGCCAAAATGTTCAGGAAGCATTACTTAAGATGTGAAATTTCTACTTATCTCCAAACCTCAGGCACTATGATCTAAAATCCTAAGGTATTCCAAGTAAATGTAGAGGAAATCCACTTTCATAGTATTGAAACCTAACTTACTGTAATTTGTGGTAAAATATATGCTCCCCAAATAGTACATAGTAGTGATTTCCAGTTAAACGTGACAGACTGAACATACCAGTTTACTCCCCAAATCTCACTATCAACACAGGGATTTTTTAAAAGGCATAAACAAGAAAAAATGGGAAGAAGATAATGGCAACAAAAATTTGGAAGCTGGAAAGCAAATGAACCAACAGTTACTGACTTAGCAACCAGGGAAAGCTGAAATTTCTGCCCACAGGGGAGGTCCTGGAAGCAGGCCAGGCGCTTCTAAAAGAGGAAGAGACAGAGGATTAGTTTAAAATCTGTATGAGGAGCCGTGAGATCCCCAGACCCTTCCCCACTTCCTGCAGCAGGGGGAATGATCCGCCCCCAATCCTAGAAGAAGGTTTCTGCTCAGGAAAGGCTAAAGCAGTGAGGCTCTGAAAATACAGCAGTAAACAAAACTGATAAAAATCTCTGCCCTCATAAAGTTTACACTGTGCTGAGATAAATGAAAGATCCACACTAAGGAATTCCAGAATGCTAGAGAAAATCCTAAAAGATACAAGAGAGAACAAAACAGGATTAGGAATCAGATTGAAGAGGGACTTCTCAGCAGCAGTGCTGGAAGCTGGAAGATAATAGAGCGATGCTTTCAAGACACCGAGTAAAAATGATTCCCAGCCTCAAATCTGATACCTGGCCAAACTATCAATCAAATATAAAAGAAGGATAATGACATTGGCAGCCTTAAAATTTTTACCTTCCCTGTACTCTTTCTTAGGAAGCTCCTGGAGGGTATTATCCATATGAAGGAATAAACCCAGAAAAAGGAAGATTTGAAAACTAGGAAACGGGCTACAAAACAGAAGGAGGCAGAGATGCCACTGCTGGCTGTTTATCAAGTCTGGGAGAGTAACCAGTGCAGACTGGAACAGGAGGGTGAAGGGCTCTGGAACGGACATCTCCAAGCAGATAATGGAAGTAATAAGATTACCTCATGGGTTTGAACAGGTTAAGAAGGGTTTCATTTTTATGGAAAAGTTTAGGGGTAGATTTGTAATAGGTACAAAGAATATCGACCAAATAAATATAATTATTAACTCTAGGAGGAAAAAACAAACTGTAGATGAAATAAAATGTAATCTGGGTGTACTGTACATGGCCCAACTGTGAATAATATTTACACAGCAAAAATCAAACACTGAAAATTGATCTAACCCAAAAAGTATGTTTTAACTACATTGGAAGAAGGGAGGGAAAGTGTGTGTGTGTGTGCGCGCGCGCGTGTAGAGGGTATAAGAAGATTCAATTCTCAGTTTCACACTAGGAAGGCAACTGATAATATCTAAACCTGGAAAATAAAATGGATACTGGAATAAGCAAGATATTTAGAAATATGGAGGCAAATTCCAGAAGAAACATCTCAAAACACTGAAAGCAGTTTTGGGCTGCGGGGAAGTGTAGAATAGGCTGTTCTCTTCCTCATTCTAAATTCATACTGGACAATTATTTGACTTTTTTAAAAAATTGAGATGTAATTTACATACAACATAATGGACATATTTAAATATACACTTAAGTGAGTCTTGACAACTTGATTTTTTTTAAAACTATGTTCATATACTACTTTGATAAAAATAAAATAAAAATAAATGTCACACTCGTCTGAAATTTTTTTGAGAAATGAAACTGTGAAGTGATTAAGAAGTCGTCCCAAGATGTTCTGGCGAGTTTTTGCAGGAGACTCCCTGATCAGGAGAAGGCACCATTATTTCAACTGGCCCATGCCAGCTTATATTGAGAACTTCAGTACAGGCAGTTTTCCCAGCTTGTGGGCTGCATATTTTAAAAATACCCTTTACCTTCTTCCATTTTCGCATTAGAAATGAGCATCTGTCTCAAATGCTTGAGGAGGCCAGCCCAAGTAAACGTACTGTATGCCAGTGAATTCTCAGACATTTGAGGAATGTTACGAACACTCAGCATCTTGAATTCTGGATGGGGAACTAAATTCTCCATTAAGTCTCCTGCAAAGAAAAAAACCTGAACTGAATTTTTAAACTCTGCGTAGTTTCGCTGGCTCACACACAACCATGAATGAATGGCTTGGGGGAACCAAGTGTGATTTCTGCTCCAAAGCCAAAATTGCTTAAGTTTTAAAAGGTAAATACAATTTCAGAGACAATGTCTATTAAAGACCACACATTTGCTTGATTTTGGCATCTATTTTAGCCTAAGTGAAAAAAACACATTTTGCCAAAAGGAAACAAGAGTTTCTTTTTAGCTAAGAAACTGGAAATGTGAATGAAATATTTAGCTAAACCCAGGAAAACAAAGTAAGCATGAGAGCTAATATGCTTTTATTGTCATTCTGTGTTCTCTAAATATTCCCTTAGACATTTCCTAGATCTCTTGTTGATTTTATTTGGTTAAATGATAATCAGAACCTCTTAACACCAAACTTTAGTGGGAAAGAAGACAGGATTAGTAATTCCTGAACACAGGAATATGCCTACCTTTAGAACCTTGTATTTGTAATGAAACAGAATTAAGGAGAAAGGCTAATTTGTTTTTCATTCAGAGCTTATTTTATATGTTTTTAAAATATTTTTATCTTTTTAATACATCATATATTTGATGTATTTTATATATTTTTTATATATTCATAGAAAATACTTAGAGAGAAAGAAAAATCTTCTACCGTAACATGAAATTTAAATTTTATGATAACGTTCCGTGCAAACTCATATCCTACATCCTACTGTTAAGAACAAATTTTGACACAAACATCTACAAAATGTTGCACAAATTGACCTTATGGCTACTGGAGTTTCCTCTAAACATAAGAATCCTTTTCTGCAAAATACCTAGAGCTGAATTCGATCGCATAGCACACATAAACAAACAACAGTCAGCAAATAATTCCTGAGCACTAATGCACAAACTAATTGTTAAAATCTGCTTTTCCCTCCAGCTTTCTTGTTGACCTACACTCATTGTAACCATTCTTGACCTTGTCAAACCATGTTATGGACTGAAAGTTTGTGTCCCCTCAAAATTCATATGTTAAAACCCTTACCCCCAAGGTGATGGCATTAGGAGGCATCAGGAGAAGGTGGGGCCTTTGGGAGGTGAGGTCTCTATAAAAGAGACCCAGAGAGGTCTCTTGCCCCTTGTGTAAGGTGAGGGCACAGTGAGAAGATGGCCATCTGTGAAGCAGGAAGTAGGCCCTCACCAGGCACTGAATCTACTGATGCCTTGATCTTGGACTCTCTGGCCTCCAGAACTGTGAGAAGTAAACTTGTGTTGTTTATAACCCACTCAGTCTACGGAATTCTTGTTATAGTATATTCCTGTGCAGCTTCTGGGATCTTACTTCCCCAACCAGGGATCGAACCCAGGCCACAGCAGTGAAGGCGCTGAGTCCTAACCACCGGACTTTGAGGCAGTTCCCTGGACCTAAGTTTTTAAAACTGAGCAATTGAGGGATCGAGGAAGAAAAAGGTTTCTTCTGGGGGAAAGCTAAGAGATCTGTTTTAGACACATTATGTTTGGGATGTCCATGACATGTGTACATATAGATGTCGGGAAGGCTGCTGGATACAGAAAGCTAGAGCTTAGGGAATAGGTCAGAGTTGGAGTAAAACTGGCCGGTTGGATAATACAAATGGTGTTTAAAGCGACAAACCTGGGTCAGTCACCTGCAGAAAGGGTCCAAGACCAGCATTTAGAGCTTAGGAAAAGGAGAAGCCAAAAAATGAGGAAAAAAAGCGGGGTGGCGGGGGGGGGGGGGGGAGGCGGAGATAAAAGGAGTAGTCATTGAGATAGGAGGGAAGTCAGGAGAGGGGCTGTCACAAAAGACAAAGAAGAGACTTGGGAGACTTGGAAGACAAGGGGTTGGCCATTCCAAATTCTACTAAGATAAAATAAGGACAGTGAAGGGTCCACTGAACTTGGCAATGTGAACGTGCTTTCAACCTATTAAGAAAAGCAGTTTTGGAAAAGTGATGGAAGAGAAGCTAGAGCAGAGTGGGTTGAAGAGTGAATAGATGGTGAAGAAATGAGGACAGGGAGGATGGACACCCCTTTGAGAATGGTTATTCTAAAGAATAACAGAGAAGTGGGGAAATCACTAGAGGTGATGTCAAGGGAGGGTTTCTTCAGTGTGAAAGATGCCAGAGAGCAGTTATAATGGGAGTAACCCAGGAAAGAGGGTTAATGCCACATGAGGATGACAGATGAGTGAGAAATTAAGCCCCTGAAAAGAGAAAGAGAATGGGACCCAGAACCCAAGCAAGAGGCTGGCCTTGGATAGAAGCAGGATACTTCTCCCACAAGGTGAAAGGTAAAGGTGGACCCAGCGCCCTATAGTTTGTACATAGCAGTGGGAGTCAGGAGAGCGCCCATGGAAATGACTGCTTGCATTTTCTGAGTGCAGTTCATTGAGTTCATCACAATCTCCCCAAGGAACGATTGGACCAGCCTTCAGACTCAACCTCTAATCAGCTCTCCACAGGCAGTCCAGTGGATTTTTCAAAAGCAAAGGTGATTATGCCAACGACCTCCTTAAAATCCTTCATTCATTTTCCCCTGCTCTTAGATTAATGAGGAGGCTTTTAAACGGCTTGCAAGGTCGGCCACTGCTCAGCCTCAGGTTTCAATCATCCCCTACAGCATTCTCTGTGCCCCAGTGACACTGGATTCCTCGCCTTTCCTAAAGGGACATGCTTCCTTCTGCCACAGGGACTTTGCACATACGGTTTCTACCTAAATGCTAGTCCCTTCCCCCTCCCTTTGCTTAGTCAACTCCAAGTCTTCATCCAGCTTTTTGCTCAAGTGTGACTTCCTCAGGGCAGCTTTCTTTTGCCTTTTCAGCTTAAGTCTGGTTCCTTCATGACCCGTTCTCTTGGATCTGTACTCCTTTCCTTCAGAGCATTTAACTCAGTTTTTAATTATACACTTTTTTAAATTAATTATACATTCATGGTGTAATTATTTGTTTAATATGAACACAATGTCTGCATTGGTTCCCCACTGGATCTCCAACATTTAGCATAATGCCTGGCACACAGCAGGAAGTCAATAAACACTGGTTGAATGAACAGATGTGCAATATGGTAAGTACTGTGGAATGCAGAGAAATTAACAAGACACACATTGCCAAGGAAGCTGCAAATTAGTAGGGACTACAAAACATGCATATGACAGAATCCTTTAAGGAAACACATGGTGCTAATTACAGTGGCAGCATCTGGGAAGGGTCAGAGGGAGACTTACTTTTGATTGCATATTCTTTTGTACTTCTTGAATAAATGTGTGTGTATTACTTTTAAAGATAAGCAAACACACTTAAAGAAAGAATAAAGGCAAAAAATATTAAGTGACATAAAAGAGATACAGAATTTCACAGGAGTTCAGAGAAAGAGGGTACTTTAGGTAAAGTCTCAGTGGAAAGCTTTATGGAAAGCTTATCACTTGAATTGGATGCTAAAGGATGAGTAAGGTTTCAGCAGAGGTGAAGAAGGGAAGAAGGAAGTGATTTTTGAGAAGAAGGAAGACGGAGCAAAAGGACCATGGCAGGGAAGTACCAGACTGAAGAAAGAAGTGGAGACAGGATGAAAAGTAGGTGGGGAATCTATGCAGAGGGGGCAGAAGGTGATGAAAACGGAAAGTTAGGATTCAGGGCATAAAGAATTACGACAAATCTGGTGGGTAATGCATGAGTCACAGAATGAGGGTTAAGTAAAGTACAGTATTAGATCTGTGCATTGAGGTGGCTCATTTAGGGTCAGTGTGCAAGAGGGAAGAGGCAGGCAACAGGAAGGAAGGCAGGATCAGGACCACCTTAAGCCAGAATGTCCATATAGATGTGAGCTTCAGTTTTTATGAAAAAGAAAGAGAGAAAGAGTGAGGGAGAGGGGGAGAGAGAGAGAGAGATTAAAGAGAACTTTGTACTCAGGGGAGTATGCAATATTAGTTGAGAGATACTGACCAAGTGAACCAATGTCAGAGAGACACGGAAGCAGGGAAGAATGCAGACAGCTGGCAGGGATGGCACCAACAGGTCTGAGAATACTGATGAGATATGAGGACAGTGGGAAAAATCCAGGGTACAGGAATTGAGGAAGAGGGGGCAGGGGAGTGAAGACAGGGAAAAAAATGGTGAACCATTTGGAACATGCTAAATTTGAAGAAGCAGATGGCAAGTAAGAAAAGTGGGATAGGCAACTATTTGGGAAAGAGAGTAGGACTAGAGGATATAGCTTATGGAGTTCTTTGCATCTAGATGATTTGAATTGATAAAGTACCACTTAACAAATACGCTGAAAAAAGAATGGTGGGTTTCTTTACGGAGTGATGAAAATTATGGTTGTGCAACTTTGTGAATATGCTAGAAAACACTGAATTGTACACTTTAAATGGGTTAGTTGTATGGTATGTGAATTGTATCTTAAAGTTATTTTTAAAAAAAGAAAAAAGGGATAAGAAAAAAAATTTAAAAATTAATATAAAAGGGAACTTCCCTGGTGGGCCAGTGGTTAAGACCTTGCCTTCTAATGCAGGGGGTGTAGGTTCGAGCCCTGGTCAGGAAGGTAAGATCCCACGTGCCTTGCAGCCAAAAATCCAAAACATAAAACAGAAGCAATATTGTAATAAATTCAATAAAGACTTAAAAAAAAAAAAAGAAAGAAAAAGAAAAAAGAAAAGAAAGGATCCTGAAGAATAGAATCAGTGGAAATCCACTACTCTTTTGAGCAACTGAGTAACTTCTCACAACTCCTCAATAAGACAGTTTGGAGAGCTAAGCTGCTCTTTGGGAAGGTTTTTGAAATGAGGGAGACCTGAGTATATCTACAGGTGCAGGGGAAGAGCCAGAGAAGAACAACTTTGAGGCTTTCAGAACATCAGACTTCTCTACAAATAAACACACAGAAGGACAAATACCTAGTGGATTTCTTCTGTAGTGAAATGAGCCTTCCCCAGAGTAAGTAGGCTGAAACACACTTCCCAGCTGATGTGCGAGGACTTGATTTATATCACAGAAGGAGATCTGCTTGATATTCATCAGTTTTGCACAGATCTTATGAACAGCATCATTCTCATGAACAAGGAGGGCGTCTGAAGATCGGTACAAGTGAGAAAGTGTCAAAATGGAGTTATAGTTCTGAACAATAACCTGGAGGGAAAAAAGGCCAAAAATAAGAAAGGCAGGAGAGAACAGTGGTTAAGAGGGTAGACTCTAAGGTCATCCTGCCTAGGTTCAAATCCTGGCTCTTTCACTTTCTAGCTATATGATCTTTGACGAGTTATTTAACCTCTCTATGCCTCAGTTTCCTCATCTGTAAAATGGGGATAATAATTACACCAGCTTCCTAGAGCTGTAAGCATTAATGATAGAATGCAAGTAAAGCACTTAGAACAGTGCCCTGTGTATAGTAAGGACTCAGTAAATGATGACTATTACTATCACACTTTCTTCCTACATCATTTTCTACAATGGCTTATTTCACCTCTGTTTTATTACTTCTACGAGGCTGATCAACAGGAAACTGGCCTATACAGAAATCTCCTTTCAATGGAAAGAAATGAAAATTCTTTGGAATTTGGCAATGGCCAATGAGGTCAATCCTTGCTTTATATGCGGTAGTCAGAGGGAATGACCCAGGAATGGGTTCCTGAGAGAAGATGAACAATTGTCTTCTTCAGAACTTTTATAAATGAGGACACCTCATTTGCAGAAATTTAAGCAAAGTTAAATGAACTGTTCATGAAAGTACCATAGGGATATCCCTGGTGGCAAAGTGGTTAAGAATCTGCCTGCCAATGCAGGGCACATGGGTTTGATCCCTGGTCCGGGAAGATCCCACATGCCTCGGAGGAACTAAGCCCATGTGCCACAACTACTGAGCCTGCACTCTAGAGCCCGCGAGCCATAACTAGTGAGCCCATGTGCCGCAACTACTGAAGTCCATGCGCCTAGAGCCTGTGCTCCGCAACAAGAGAATCCACGGCAATGAGAAGCCTGCGCACAGCAATGAAGAGTAGCCCCCACTCGCCACAACTAGAGAAAGCCTGCTTGCAGCAACAAAGACCAAATAAATAAATAAATAAATACATAAAGAGAAAGTACCATATTTTTTTAAATAGGTCTGTTTTTATTTTTTTTATTTTATTAAAAAAATATTTATTTATGTATATATGTATGAATGTATGTATGTATGTCTGCATTGGGTCTCAGCTGCAACACGCAGGATCTTTTGTTGCAGAGTGAAGGCTTCCCTTTCGTTGTGGCGTGCAGGCTCTCTAGTTGTGGCACGCAAGCTCAGTAGTTGTGGCGCATGGGCTTAGTTGCCCCAAGGCATGTGGGATCTTAGTTCCCTGAGCAGGGATTGAACATGCATCCCCTGCATTGGAAGTTAGCTTCTCAACCACTGGATCACCACAGAAGTCCCTGAAAGTACCGTATTGTATAATCACTCCTGACACACTAACTTAACATTTCCAAAGAAAGGGTGAGATCAATCTTTTACCTACATTTGTTTTAACTGCAAAGAATACAAAATACAAATTTTTCAGTTGACATGTTCATACCTCACCAGTTCCATAAGGCCATATAATCTGATTCATTTTCAAAGAGTGCGAGTACTGATCTTGTAAGTTCTGTGTAACGAAGGCTCCTATCCCTGATCCTGTGCCTCCAGCCATACTCATTATGATGAAAAAACCACTCAAAGAATCACATTTCTCCACTTCTGTCTGGATTAGGTTCATTATAGATTCTTCATGCCTGGGTCCATGAACAGAGTATCTGTGCAATGCGAAAGAAACAAACACCTTTCAATTTAACCAGAGAAAGATACAGGATAGAGAAGGCTTTTTAAACTGACGGAAGTGAACGACCTCTCATGAAAGGTACAGGTACCCCGACTGACAAAATTTAAGACACACAAGTTAAATATGTTTACCAGGTGAACAGGACTGCTAGGAGAGTGAATTTACTGAGAATAGAAAATTCTGTTTTATAGGCCATTCTTTTGGCTGGAGATTTCAATTAACAGGTAGCTCTGCAAGTTTATGGTACAACATAATATTCAATATTCATAACAATACTCTAAAGCAGTGGTTCTAACTTTGCTGCACATTAGAATCACCCAGGGACACTTTGAAAAATCCCAACATTAAGACTTCATCCCAAACCAATTAAACCAGAATTTCTGGAAGTGAGCCCTAGGCACTGGAATTTGCCAAAGAACCCTAGGCAATACTACTGCCTTGTCATATTTCCTATTAACTGAAATACCTGTCAGACAAAAATACTGTATCGACAATAAATTTGCTGGCAGAACAACAGTGAAAGCCCTGCTGCCAGAGATCCTTGCCTTCATCTTTACCTGAACCTGAAGTACAGACATACATGAAACAGAATGAGTGTATTCTGGGTGAAGTCACACGCCACATTTTAAAACAGCAGTTTCAGGGACTTCCTTGGTGGCACACTGGTTAAGACTCCGCACTCCCAATGCAAGGGGGGCCCGGGCTCGATCCCTAGTCGGGGAACTAGATCTCATATGCATGCTGCAACTAAGAGTTCACATGCCACAACTAAGACTCGGTGTAACCAACCAAATAAATAAATAAATAAATAAAATATTTAAAAAAAATGAAAATACACTGCAGTCTGAACCAATTTTCCCAAATAATAAATGGTCTCATGAAACTTTTAAAAAATAAATAAAACAAAAAATAAAACAGCAATTACTATCTTATGTGTTTGGTAAATCAACTGTGTAGTTGTAACTACACTGTCTATTAATTGACTACGCAAAAACCAAAAATTGACTATGCAGCTGTATCTAAACAGAAAATCATGAGGAATTATTCTTACCCATATGCCCAGTTGTTTCCAGAACCTTGTTTTTGACAGAAAGAGGAATGCTGGCCATACTTCCATCGGCCAGAATGGGCAGCCTTTGATAGGGTTTGATTGATAACTTTGGGTTCCATGTCAACAAGTACAGCACGAGCAATTGGAACTAGAGGGGAACAAAAATCAAAAGAAAAATATTGCATATGTCTTATTTGGGTTAACTCAAGGCATAAACTTCTGGGTCCAAAAAAAAAAAAAAATCAGAGATTGAGGATAAAAAGAACTTCCGTTCTGCTTAGACATTCAGGTGGGCAGCAGCAGGTATATGCAAATGTTTCATAATGCCTAGCATTGTGCTAGGCAGGTTGAATAAATGTGGGCTAAAATGATGACTGGGTGAAGTCTACAAACATCTGTTGAGTGCTTACAATGTGCTATGTACTGTGCTGGGAACACAGAGATAAAGACATCAGTCCAGCCCTAGTAGGACCAGTGAGAGAGAGAAAACACATCAACACGTAATACAGTATGATGTGATAGGACCCACAACAAATCTACACTAACAGAGTAGCATATTCAGAGGTACAAAATACCAAGGGCACAGAAAGCATCTCAGGATTATTGAAGCAGAAGATGGAGAAAGAGGGGGTGTAAGAAGTGATGGATGGGGACAGAAAGCAGGCAGGGCTCAGATCTTGGAAGTCCTTGTATGCAGTACTAAAAACCTTGAAATTTATTTTTTAGGCAATGAGAAACCACTGAAAATGTTCAAGCAGGGGAGAAATAGTCAGATGTCTTTTTTAATACAGCAATGTGGAGGACAGATGTGAAAGATACAAGAGATCAGGCAGGGAAACTCAGGAGGAATGTCTTGAAACAGCCCAGGTGAGAAAGGACCAGAGCCAGAACTAAGGCAGTGACAGTGAAGATGGAAAAGGAAGAAGAGTTTCAAGAGATATGTAGGAGGTAAACTAAGCAGATTTTTTGCTGTTTGATGGTATGTGGGCAGTAAGAGCAAAGTTTTAAAGGGAAAATAATGAATGCCCTTGGGTATGGAGATGTTGACTTTGATGGAAACATGAGAGACGCAGGAGATACTCATTAATCAGTCTGAAGCTTGGAAGAGATGCTAGGCTAGAGATTTGAGAGTCACTAGTATAAAAGGTGTAGCAAAATTTGAGAGTCAGTAAAATTGCCCAGAGAGAAGTATACAAGTGAGGACTGAGGAGAGGCTGAGATGCAATCGCTGAAAAAGAAAAGTTCAGAGACTAAGCAGAAGGACTTTCAAGGAAGGAGTTTTATAGCAAATGTTATCAAATCTGGTAGAGAAGTTAAGTGCATTAAGAAAAGAAAATCAGTTACTGGCTCTAGTAATTGGGAGATCATTGAGAACTTTTCATAGAACAGTTTCAGTGGTGCTGCAGAGCAGAAGCAGAACTATAGTTGGTTAAAGAGGGTTCTCCTTTGAGAATCTCAGATGAGAAGGCAAAGGGATGAGGAAGGAAAAAGGCTATAGTCAAGAGCTAAGTTTTATTTGGTTTTAGATTGGCATGATCTGAGCACGCTCATGTGCTGACGGGAAGATGTCACTAGAGAGGCAAACATTAACATAGGAACAAAGGGCTGAGAGCAAAGTCATTCCATAGTAAGATGGAAGGGCATGGGGTTCAGACACCATGTGGAGGGCCTGGCCTTGAAGAGGCTGGCTATGTCAGAGTAAAGGAGAGGACTGTTGGACCACACATACCTCCATTTTCCTCCTCACTGAAGAATCTTTCTTTGCAAGATGCTTGATATGCCTCATTCTCCCTTTTAGAGCAGAGTCCCTGGGGACAGTGTGAGTCACTAAATAAAGCATCAAACACTTCAAAACCAATCTGATTGCCACACTGACCAAGCTGCACTGTTACTATTGACATGCTGAGACACAAACCAGGCTTATTCCCTCAAAAAAGTGAGCAACCTGTAATAGAAAAAACATAGTCCTTGAGAGCCACTACGTTACTACTAAAGAACAAATAAAATGCCATATATGTTAACATACATTAATAAAATATAACATGTAAATACTATATATGTCTATGGTGTTATAGACAAAATAGCTATGTTGCCTAAGGAGCCAATCATTCAAGGAGGTTGTTCTTTTTCTCTATGTGGTTTCGGGATTCAGGATTACTGTACTCAAATCCATTCATACACAGCTCAATAGTTTCCAAAATCTCATTTGTAATCGCTACTTTCCTAGGCATGCATTTAAAACAAAATAAAACAAATTCTGGTTAAAGGAATGTGTAGTATACACTTCACACCACAGGGACACAGCCAATGCAGAAGTGAGCTCAACAGTAGCACATTTAATTAACATTAATTTTCTCCCTTCTAAATAATGACTTTCTCTCTCCACCAATCGCCTTTCTGTTCTGGTAACTACAGTAACACTTACAAGAAAGTCTTTGTATTTAGCTCAGACAGGACAGCAAGGAAGACGAAGCTTGGGGAAAAAAAGAAGAAGAAGAAGACCAGATGTAATATTAGAGCAAGTATCCACTACTTTTAACAATGAAAAGAGACAATTTTTGGTAAAGACCTCACATCAGGTCTATGCAGCACTGGAAAGAGCTGTGGCTTATAAGCCAGACTCTGTACTTAATTATCAAAATAGGTATCGTTATTTTCATTTTACAGAAAAGGAAACTGAGGCTCTAAAAGGTTATGTGACCTTCGCAAGGCCACTGAACTAGTAAATAGCAAAGCCAAGATTCTCCTTTTCTGCACCGCCCCAGAAGCTCCCCATTAAGCCCACTCACTGACAGCCCCAGGACCAGCCGTTTTGCCCGGTTCAAACTTCAGAGGGGCAAGCTCCTCAATATGCGCATGCTCACTCTCAATACCAAAAAACTACAGCGAACGAATGCGCATGTTCCACAAACGACGAGATTTGTTGTGAGTTTTTTTTTTTTTTTTTCCTTTTCGGAAAGGTTAATTACGCATGTTCAATTTCAATTTATCAACTTCAGACATGGTACGCATGCTCCCTGTCCATCAAACACTTTCGCTGACAATACGCATGATCTGGCTTCCAAGCGAGGCTTCGGCTGGGCTTCTGCGCATGTTCCTGCCAGTACCCGGCTCCCGGCCGTAGTTCTACGCATGTTCATTGCCCACAGTTGGGCTTCACAGGGTCCTGTACGCATGCTCCAGAGCTGAACTTGAGGAGCCAGTCTAGGGCCCAAGCGCAGACGCACTGAGCCCAAGCAGCCGGTGATGGCGGCAGCGGCGGCAGTGGCTGCGGCGGGTCCGGGCCCATGAGGCGACGACGGAGGCGGGACGGCTTTTACCCAGCGCCGGACTTCCGAGACAGGGACGCTGAGGACATGGCAGGAGTGTTTGACATAGACCTGGACCAGCCAGAGGACGCGGGCTCTGAGGATGAGCTGGAGGAGGGGGTGAGGCCCGGGGTCCCGGGGGGCCCGAGGTGACAGGGCCGGGGCGGCGGCGCGGGCCCTGGAAGC
The DNA here is from genome assembly GCF_030028045.1 of Hippopotamus amphibius kiboko. Taxonomy (NCBI): domain Eukaryota; kingdom Metazoa; phylum Chordata; class Mammalia; order Artiodactyla; family Hippopotamidae; genus Hippopotamus; species Hippopotamus amphibius. The sequence continues at coordinate 24,603,431 of NC_080202.1, read as the reverse complement.
CCGGCGCGTCCGCGAGCGCGGAGACCCGGGTGGGGGGCGCGTGTAGTCTGCAGGAGGAGCCGAGGCGCCGCGCGGCCCGAAGCCGGGGAGCGGGCGGGGCGGACCTGGCCCTAGGTGTGAGGCCGCTGCGGGGCTTGCAGGTGCAGGTCGCGCCCCTAGCCCCAGATCAGCGCAGCCGGGAGCAGTCTGTTGGTGGAGGGGACGAGAAAGGGCGCGTGGTCGATTCCTGGAGCTATGGGGCTTGAGTGTGCGGGGCGCGAGTGGTGTACGCGTGTGTTGGGGGGAGGGGGACTGCGCTTGCTGGGTGTCCCGTAAGTGCAGGTGAAGTGCGGAAGGGTTTCCCTTCGAGTGTAAGATTTCGCATATTACATCTTCAGACCTCCCACAACCACCTCTTTTCTCGGCCTGTCGCTTCTCTCCTAGGAAGCGCTCAGCTGTTAGAAGTGACAGCTGAAAACTTCTGTCGGAAGTAGCGCTGCCGCTGCTGTTACAGCCACCAGGAGTTTTATTTCGGGAGCAAGGGGGCTCTGCTGCATCTTCCAGGGTTTGTTTGTTTGCTTTTTTTTTTTTTTAAACCCCCTTCCGTGTGACTTTTTTTTTTAAGGTATTTATAACGACACACGGCATTTGTAATTTACTTTTACCCCAGTTGACGATGTCTACATTTTTTCAAAATACTTGATGTAATTTGGGGGTGGAAAAAAACCAGCGTTGACAGCTGTGATTTGGCTTGCCAAAAATAAATTGTTTGCACTGAGACTTGTGAATGGTGGTGTGAGGGCTTTCCTTGCTGTAATTTAGGGTACTAAATTTAGAATTGTTTTTCCTAATGCGTAGCTTGGTTTTACCTTTGCTGTCTTAGTAGTTTGTTATTCTTTATTCAAGATTCTTTTCTCAAAATAAATTTATTGAAAAATCACAGATTGTACCTGATGTTCAAAAATGATGTCATGCTAAATCACTGATTCTGGGCAAATGACTATCAGTGATAACCTCATGGTAATTTAGATTCTAAATTTCATTGTCTAGATAAGTACATGGGTTAATGACTGATGTCAGATGTTTGCTCTAACTACAGAAGGGACTTCCTTTTCTTTTCCTCCCCCTGTTTTCCTCCTCTGGCAAGTAAGTTGTTCCCTGCTTATTGACACAGGATTGAGATGCTGTATGTAAAGAACTTTGAACACTTTAAGAAACTAAGTTGGCTAAAGTGATACTGCCTTTTTCATAATCAAGGGAGTCTAAATCAAAATCAGAGAGTTTGGGAGGTGGGTATTGAGATGTGTACTGTTTTAATATGTTTGCATATGGAATTCCAGTTAGCCTCTTAATGAAACATGTAATAACACAATACAATTTGAAACAAATACGGGATTACTTTCGTTACATATAACATACTCTCATGGATTGTATTGGCTCCATGTGGCAGTGGTGGCTTTGGAGCAGAGCAGGGGAGAAAATAATAGGAAGGGTGCTTTATAGAATCTTCCTCAGTTGACTTATAGAATTTCCAGACCATGGTTTTATAGGGAGTTGGAAGTAAAGTACTATATTAAGATTCCTATTATGAACTGGGACCTCTCCTGGACGTTTGTTTTGCTGGGTACAAGCAAATAGGATTTTGAGAATTTTGAGAGGGTGTGGAAGAGGAGGCTAGAGAAATTGGTGGGGATAGGAAAGAGAAAGAAATGTGACCACTACCCTGGGGAGAGGAGCTTTGGGAAAGGAGCAAAGGTATTTAAAGAGGATTTTGAGGAAGAACCTTCAGCAAAATATATCTTAACTTAGCAACGCTTTTGGAGTTGAAAATGTTTCTTTTGAGTGTGTTATTCTAAGAGGTGTAAGGTGGACAAGCATAAGGAATTGGAGTGGTTTGGGTTGGCCACCCAAGGAGATTCAATGACATCCAGGTTTCTCTGAAGTAAGATTTCAAATTCTGAAAAATGAGAGAAATTTAGATTCTTGGAAAATCTGACTACTGTGAATTTATAATAATATAATTAGTATTCTGGCTATTTGTGAATTTATGTCCATTAGTACAGAATGTTTTTAAACATTGGTGCATATCAGAGTAGCCTCACTTCTTCATTTTATAGTAAGGAAACTGAGGCATCAGCCAGAGAGATGATTGCCCAAGACCACAGAGCTAACTAGTGGTAGTATTTTCTGACTCAATTCAGCAAGCTTTATTGCATAGCTTCTTCATTACAGTTGCTAGTCTTGTGTGTAATGTGCCTGTTTGTGGTGTGTCAAAGTGAATTCAGATCCCTCCAGCCATGCTCACTGACTGTGTGATCTAGAGTAAACTGTTAAATCTCTCTGACACTTTTTCTTCATAAAATGAAGCTTACATGAGAGATAATGTATATAAAGTACTCTCAAAATATCCTGGCACATGATGTAGTTAGCTAGTTTATAGAAATATAGCTTGTCAGTGTTCAGTCATTCAAGTTTACCCTCATCTATGCCTTGAGACTTAATAATAAATGCAGTTATACTAGAGGTGCTGCATTTTTAGAACTGTAGTTTGTTTCCTTCCTTTCTTTTCGTCATTTGTCCTATTTAGAGATATATATACCTTTTTAGGTATGTTACACTGAGTGAATCTGTATTAATAAATATATGTATTTACATAGCATATTTAATTCTTCAGTGAGTAAAAGATGAGGAGAATGAATAGATTTTAAATACTATATTAAAACCAGTGAGTGAATGGGTTTTTTGTTTTTCTGTTTCATTGGTGATAATATAATTTGGGAACAGTTGAAACTAAGGGAAAGTTTTCCTCTAGAGATTGTCATTAGATTATGAAAATGTGGGAAACCTCTGCTTTGTGTGGAGACACAGATTAAAAGAGTAGTAGAAAATTGTTAATGCAACTTAAAAAAATCCTTAATTTTTACTCTACTAATTCAAAATTTGAAATAGTCACAAAAGCTTGCTACATGAATTTCAGATTGGGATATTAGATTTTTATTGAGCAAAAAGTTTAAAAATTTTTTAGTATTTTGAAAAACAGTGCTGTATATTCAATAGATAATATGTATCCAAATATTCATGATTGTGAATATCGCATTATCAATGCTTATCTTGCATTTTAATAGATACTTACTGTAAAGTATTTTTAAATAGCCCAAGATTTGGAACCAGGTTTTCTCCTTTTTCCCGATGTATCTGAATTACTAAATTTTATTCTATAAGGAAATATCTGTGAACAGCCAGGCAGGTGGATAAATGATTTAATGAATGTTTCGATTAAGGATATTTTTCACCCATTCCGTAACAATTTATTTAAATTTTTATAAAATGTGCTTTCTTTCATTGGGACTTAAGGCGTATTAACTTGAATTTATATGCAATTTTAACTTAAACCTTTGTAAATAGTCATTCTGATGGGCTAAATTGAAATACTGTATCTTGTATAGTACCTTAGATGAGGATTCTACTCTGTCAATCATAGAGGCACACACAAAAAAACACTGGATGGGTCATAAAGCTTAAGGCAGAAAAAAAAATCTGAACAAAGTTTCCTGCGAAGGAGAATTGTTAGTATGTCTTATAAGTAGCTTGAAATTTCTGGTGTTAGACTTCTAAAGATAGCACTGAGTGGTAGAAAAGAATTGTGCCTCATAATGCTTCTGCTCCAGCAGGTAATGGTAGGAAGTTATAAGCCCAGATGCAAGTGGTATGACAGGCCTGGCTGGCTCCGGAAATGAAACATAGCCACAGGGCATATCTTTCTAGGTGGCTTTAAAGTCATAGTTCAGTATTAACTACTCTGTGGTCTTTAATTTAGAATTAAGTAAAGAGAATGTGAAAGAAAAAACAATTACATAATACCAGTTTTATAGAAGTTAGGCTTTTGTTTTTAAAGTGAAACCATGGTAGGTAATTGTATGAAGCACCAGAGACCAAAAAAAGAACCCCTTTAACCATAACCACCCCTGTCTGCCCCTCCCCACACACAGAAGAAACTGTATCAAGTTGAAACTACAAGAATTTTCCCCCCTTGATACTACTGCTCCTCCATTTGCCTAGGTCTAATCAGGAAACATACATAGTGGGTGTTAGACTTCATCCTGACTTACACTGTGAGCAAGTTCTGACTGAAAAACGTGTGTTTTGAGGGGGCATTTGAGCATCCATTGTATAAGAATACTGTCAATTTTCTTTGTGTGTCTTTACTGTGTACTACTGGTATCTTTGAAGAAGGATGAGTTCACTTAAATATTTTTTGAGTTAGTCTAAAATTTTCTATGAAAACTTTAAACTTCTAATTTTTTAGAGCCTATTTTCAGTTAGGTGATAGCCTTTTGTATAAATTTAAAGAGTCCATAATCAGACTATATTTGAGAATACTCATTTTAAAGATATATTTTATAATATTAATGACTGAATTTCTGCTGCCAAGTTATTTTTTATAATTCAGTGACTTTTAGTATATTTATAGAGTTATATAACCATCACAATTTAGTTTTAGGACATTTGTATCGCCCTCATAGGAAACTTCAGGCCCATTTATAGTTTCTCCTCATTGCCACCGCTAGCCGTAGGGAACCACTAGTCTACTTGCCATCTCTATAAATTTGGCTTTTCTGGACTGTCCATGTAAGTGGAATTGTATATTATATGGCCTTTTTTGTCTGGCATCTTTCACTTAACATAATGATTTGAGGATCATCTATGTTGTAACATATATCAGTATTTCATTAATTTTTCTGGCCACATAGTATTCCATTGTTAGTATCAACCACATTTATCATTTCACCAGTTGATGATCCTTTGAGTTGATTTCATCTTTTGGCTATTGTGAATAATGCTGCTATGAATATTTGTGCCTAAGTCTTTGTGGAACTTGTATTTTCATTTCTCTTGGGTAGATACCGAGGAGTAGATTTACTGGATCATATATGCTAAGTCTATGTTTAATTTTTGAAAAAACTGCCAAACTGTTATCCAAAATGGTTATACCATTTTACATTGCTGCCGGCAGTGTATGGGGGTTCCAGTTTCTCTACATCCTTGCCAAATTTTTATTTTTTTCTTTTTAATTATAGGTATCCTAGTTGATGTGAAGTAGTATCTCCGTGTAGTTTTGGCTTGTGCTTCCCTAATGGCTAATGATGTTGAACATACTTTCATGTGACTGTTCGCCATTTATATGTCTTCTTTGTATAAATACCTATTCAGATCCTAACCCATTTTTTAAAAAATTGGGTTATTTATTTTATTATTGAGTTGTAGAAATTCTTATTCTGTGGATTTTCTTTTCACGTTCTACATAGTATCTTTTGAAGTGCAAAAGTTTTAAATTCTGAGTAAATTCACTTTATTGATTTTTTTCTTTAATCTTTTGTGCTTTTCGTGATCTAAGAAACCATTGCCTACCCCAAGATTGTGAAGATTTACTCCCTCCTAGGTTTCTTCTAAGAATCTTATAGTTTTAGTTCTTACATTCAGGTCTGTAATCCATATGGTTGTATGTTGTGAAGGTAGGGGTCCAAACTAAATCTTTGCATGTGGATATCCAGTTGTCCCAACACCATGTATTGAAAGCCTGTCTCTTTCCCATTGAATTTTCTTGGCATCTTTGTCAAAAATCAGTTGACTATAAATGGAGGCATCTATTTGTGGGCTCTCAGTTCTATTTCATTGATCTATATTTCTGTCCTTATGCCAGTATCACACTGTGTTAATTGCTGTTGCTTTGTGGTACATTTTGAAATCAGGACATGTCAGTCCCCCAACTTTGTTTTCCTTTTTCAAGACTATTTTGGCTCCCTTGTGTTTCTGAGTGAATTTTAGGATTAGCTTGTCAGTTTCTGCAAGAAAGGAACCTGGGATTTTTATAGGATTAAGTTGAATAGGTAGAACAGTTTGTTTAGTATTGCCATCTTAGCAATACTAAGTCGTCTGATCCATGAACATGGAATGTCTTTTGATTTATTTAGGTCTTTTAAAATTTCTTTCAGCGATGCTTTGGAATTATCAAATATAGAAGTCTTGCACTTCTTTTGTTAAATTTTTTCTAAGTGTTTTATTCTTATTGATGTTATTATGCATGGAGTTATCTTAATTTCATTTTTGAATTGTTCATTGCCAGTGTACGGAAGGTTCATTAAGTTTTGCACTCACAATTTGAGAGTGTTGCTTAATTGTTTTGCTTTGATCAGTCATGTCATACATACTACAATATCTTGGACTGGTTGTAGTTACTTTAGGCTTAGTTAGGTTGTAGTTACGTAAGGTTTATAGTATTATGTTAGTCTTACTATCAAAAGCATATCAGAATAGCACTTTTTGTAAATCATTTGATTAACCCATACTTAGAATGTAGTACCTTCAGTTTCATAATATACAAAATACATATTTTGAATAAATGTAATTTCTGAAGGAAAAATCACCTGGTTTTGTTTGTAAATCTTTGATGAGTAGCATCTGTAACTTAGCTGTCACATAAAATTAAAAGTGAAATCCCCGTAGTACTGTTTGTGTGCCTTATTTTGTTCATCACCACATTTACCTGCTATTAAAGTATAGAGAATTTGTAAGCTGGTTTATTTCATTCATTCTCCTTCAGTAATGGAGTGACGCATTAAATTTTTTACTTTCTGGTTTATGGGATTATTTATCTTTAAAACTTTAACATATTTTTCAGGGTCAGTTAAATGAAAGCATGGACCATGGGGGAGTTGGACCATATGAACTGTAAGTTTATATGAAAAGGTTCCACTGTGCTGTCTTTCTTTTATGTAGGTTATATCAGCTCCAGTTTATAGCCATCATGTGAGTTCAGTAAGCTGTTCATAAATATGTAGTCATATATACAGACTTGGTTTATTGAGTTTGGCACCAATATAATAATATATCTGGGGTTTTGAGACCATGTATGGATTTTGAGAAAAAGATTATTCAATTTAGAGTATACTGAATATGAGTCTGAGTGTGTTAGGAATTTTTATTAGTTTAATATAGAGAACCACCTTTTCCTACTGAAAAAGAAAAATTTTAGAAATGCTCCCCAGATCAAATGCTTCTTATTTATTTATTTATTTATTTATATTTATTTACTTACTTACTTACTTACTTGACTGCGTCAGATCTTAAAGAGGCACATGGGATCTTTATTGCCTCGTGTGGGATCTTTGTTGCGATGTGCGAACTCTTAGTTGCAGCATGTGAACTCTTAGTTGCAGCAGGCGGGATCTAGTTCCCTGATCAGGGGAACTGCATTGGGAGCACCAAGTCTTAGCCACTGTGCCACCAGGGAAGTCGCTCAAATGCTTCTTTGTTTTGCTTGTAATACATCATCCAAACAGAGATTTGTACAATCTTATGTCATTTTAGGCAAGCTTAATTAGGTGAGTATGGTGTTTAATCTGCTCTGTACCTTCAAGTAAAAAGCCTTGGATTGTGGGGAGACAAAGATCAATTATATAGAAAGCATTTAAGTGACAGATAAATTGCCACCCTTTTTGGAGTCTTTAAATTAAGCAGATATGGAAAGATGCATGGATATAATTTATTTGTAAGAATTTTTACCTAAAGATGTGAACTAATTGGGTACCTTTAGAAAGCTCTCAGATTTTCTGCTGAAGTTGCCAAATGAAGTTGGATAATACCTAATCTCATAGACATTTTGAATGAACTAAATTTGAATAACTGGAAGACGTTTTTCCCTTGTTAGCTTAATAAACGTGTTCTAATTTATCTTAGTTTTGGGATGTGTGATGCTTATGAAAATAAGTAATAGCATATTCTGTAAACAAGCAGGTAAACAGTTATCAAGCCACTCTAATCATGACCTACTATGTCATTGAGTCATTAGTTTACTTTAGAGCACAGATATTAAATTTGCTATCATGCACTTTTTTCCTTTTAAGTGGATTATAATTCTCTTTCTAACAATATGCTGAAAGTAATTTAACTTCTTGCAAATTTACCTTTGGTTTTGCTTTTCTCCCCAGTGGCATGGAGCATTGTGAGAAATTTGAAATCTCAGAAACTAGTGTGAACAGAGGGCCAGAAAAAATCAGACCAGAATGTTTTGAGCTACTTCGAGTGCTTGGTAAAGGGGGCTATGGAAAGGTAGGAAGTATTTTGAAATGAGAGCTGTTGTCTGTCTTGGGTAGATTAGTTTTTATACCCTGGTTCCAGCAGTCCTCTTCAATCTTTTTTGCTAGCTATCAGCAAAGGATATGATCACTTACCTGGTATTATTTGAGGGATATACAGAAGTTCTCCTTTTCCTACCACCATTCACATAAAAGCCTGGCACATTATAAGCACTCAGTCAATATTTGTGGAATAAATAAATAGGCACCTGAGCCAGGCAGAGTCTGTTGTTAGAGGATTCATTCCTTCCTTTGGTTAAATGGTACGGTCTATAGGTATCCTTTTAAAAAAGAAATTACTCATTACTTTCAAGAGACATGAGACATTAAATTGGTAGACCGTGATCTAAATTGGTTTTCTTTGACTTGCAGTATTTGGAGCAGTAGTTAGGGAAGCTGAAGAATATAAAAGGGGAGAAAAAAAATGAAGAGAACCTCTTAGTTTCATAGTTTTGCCAGAGAGTTTCTAATTTAAGACCTCACTTTTGTGTGTTCTGCCCAAGAAAATTTATACTTTGCCATTCTCTATCAAAAGACAGAATTTGGATAACATTTTAGTAGTTAGGACTAAGCTTGAGAACTATTTATGCTATTGTGTAGTGTTCACTTTTGCAAAACATGAGATTTTTAGTTTATTGTTAGGCTTAAGGACACATTCTAATATGTTCTAATCATCTTGAATGTGTAACACATATTCTGTGAATCTCAGATATTTTAGCTATTGCAAGAAGATGTATTATAGCTAGTCATTTTAAGGAATAGGTAATTCCTGTCAACTATTATTAAATAGTTATATGTGAAGCCTCCCTGAAATTTTATGAAATATTTTATAATTTCTATGTGTCTGGGAAACCTGATTATAGTTTTTTCTATGCAAACTTGGATTTTATGTATAAAGTAACATGGAGTGCTTGTTATTAGATGGTCATTGCCCAACTTTGCCACCAGATGTCAGCAGACCAAACAGGAAAGTCCCATGTTGTGTAACACCCTTCACTACTAAATCTTTCATATAGTCTGCTCATCACTGTGCACAGTCCTTCATGGTGCTGGTTTTTGTAAGAATGTAGACTGCTATATCGTTTGTTTGTTTCTTATAAGTAGGAATTAAGGGATTGTGACTAGCATAATTTAGCTTTTAGTAACATACGCTTTTATTTTTCATCCAGGTTTTTCAAGTACGAAAAGTAACAGGAGCAAATACTGGGAAAATATTTGCCATGAAGGTGCTTAAAAAGGTGATTTCTCCCCCCCCCCCCACCCCCAGCTATATACTTAATTGCCATAAAATCCATATTTTGGTCTAAATTCTCAGTCAAAAATGTATTTGTAATACAGTTATAAGTCCTCTTGGAATGTGGGATACATTTCATTATTGTTGTTCTTGTTTTATTTATTTTATTTATTCACCCTCTGCTTGGTAAGGGTGGGGTGGAGAGCTGTTTCAATTCTCTCAGGTAACTCTTTTAGCCCTTTGTTCTAGTTTCTGTATTTCTAAGTAATAAGCGTTTTCTGCTGTGACTTAAGTCAGTAGTTTTAGAATTATGTATGGACTTACTATTTTATTCTTTTTTACTCCTTTCTTCCTTTTTCCCATCCTCATCTGGCTTCCTTTTCTTTCGATATACTGTTGTCTTCTCACACCGTCCATCAACTCTGTAAAACACCTTTCAGGCCAGTGTTCTGTGATCACACTTATTAGGTAATTTACCAGTTGCATTTATTTTCCTAGAGACCTCCCATAGGAACCTTCTGTCCTCCTAGTTTGACCTGTACTGATAGTTCTCTAGGTGTAGCTGTCATTACTGGAGTTACCCTTCACCACAATCCTTGGAATCCTCCTGACTCCTTCTGTGTTGGGTCCTTTGTTTCCTGGATCCCATATGTTCCTTTTTCTTAGTTTGTGTCCTGTTGCCTTGCTTTGGTGACCATTTACTGGTGCATTCCTGAGAAACTGAATGAAGGTGATTTTTAAAGAAATATTACATATTTGAAAGTTTTCTTATTATATTCTTAAACCTGTTTGATAGTTTGGGTGCAGTTTTGAAGTTGAAAATCATTTTCACACAGGTTTTTGCTCCGTTTTCATCTAGCTTTGAGTGTTTCTGTTGACAAGACCCTTGCCGTTCTAATTCTTAATCCTTTATAGATCTGTTTTTCTTTAAGATGTTTAAGATTCTATTTTTAATGTTCTAAATTTTTACAGTGATGTCTTGCTTTGATTCTTATTATTTATTTTTATTCTTTCAATCTTAAAAGTTTCAGTCTTTCAGATCTAGGAAATCTTCTGTTATGATCTTTTTGATAATTTCCCCCCATTGTTTTCTTTCTTTTCTTGGAATTGCATTTACTTGGATGTTGGACCTCCTAGACTGGTCATCTCTTTTTCTTACCTTTCTGTTTGTCCATTTCTTTATCTTTTTGTTTACTTTATGAGATTTTTCTAGAAATGTATTTTCTGATCATTTTACTGATACATTTTTTTTGGTTGTGCCATGTGGCTTGTGGGATCTTAGTTCCCAGACGGGATTGAACCCGGGCCCCTGGCAGTAGAAATGTGGAGTCTTAACCACTGGACCGCCAGGGAATTCCCTTACTGATTTTTTTAAAACTGTCATATTTGTGGTTCCCCGAAGCTCTTTTTGTTGCCTTTTCTTTTTGTAGCAACCTATTTTGTGAGTACAGTATCTTCTTTTATTTCTTTGAGGGTTTTAATTTTAAATTCTTTGAAATGTTCTTTTGTTTCATGCATGTGTCTCTTTTCAAAGTTCGTATTTTCTTTGACTTTGATTTAGTGGTTTTTTGCTATGTCAGAGGCCTTCTTTAGATGTCTGGTGTCCTTAAAGGACTCTTAAAGAGTGAAACTCTGAAAAGCTGATCAGAAGTTATATGTGTGTAGGCTTCTCTGTAGTGCAATCATGAGATTAGTTGGCAGTTGACTAAGAACCTCCAAATATCAGTGTCTCAAGGTCTTTTTTCTGATATGGATCAGTTGGTACTGAGAAAGATCCTCTATTCTTTTGCCTAGAAAAAGCATTCTGGAGCTGGATGACAGAGAGGAGATGGAGATCTCACCTTTCAACATCAGATTTTCACTGAAGTCACTTTTTTTTGTTCGTTTCATTTTTAATTTTATTGAAGTATAGTTGATTTACAATGTTGTGTTAATTTCTGCTGTACAGCAAAGTGATTCAGTTACAAATATATTCTTTTTTATCCATTATGGTTTATCACAGGATATCTGTTAGAGTTCCCTGTGCTATATACCATGGACCTTTTTGTTTATCCATCCTACATATACTAGTTTGCATCTGGTGATCCCAAACTGCCAATCCCTCCCTCTGCCACTGCCCCCTTGGCAACCACAAGTCTGCTCTCAATGTCTGTGAGTCTGTCTCTGTTTCGTAGATAAGTTCATTTGTGTCGTATTTTAGATTCCACATACAAGTGATGTCATATGGTATTTGTCTTTCTCATTCTGACTGACTTCGCTTATTGTGATAATATCTAGGTCCATCCACATTGCTGCAAATAGCATTATTTTGTTCTTTTTTACGACTGAGTAATGAAGTCAAATTTTTACTTTAGCACTATACTCTGTATCTGATCCTTCACTCTTTTTTTTTTTTTCTGGACACTACATCTCTCTAAGTGGTAGTTCCCTGGCTAGTTAGTGTGGGAATGGGAATCTTGTTAGTCTATTTGTTCCTTACAGAGACTTTCAGATAACCTCCCAGTTTTTGGTCTTCCACCTTCTGCCTTCTTGCAGTCCCTAAGGATTCCAGTTTTTTTTTTCCTTTCTTTCCTTTTATTTTTGCTTCTAATTTTTGAACCCTGCTGGAGTTCTATAGATGGATTCAGCTTCTTTTGAGTTATGCCTCTTTGTAGGCATTTAGGATTGATCATACCCCAGTAAGCTAAGTCACACGCCATTGCTTTACCCCCCACTCTGTCGTCACCTTTTAAGATGTACAGTTACACGTTTCTTAGTTTTATTGAAGATGGTTATGTATGTTTGATTTCTTGTTCTTTTTGTTTGGGATTGATTTCTGAAAAGATCTCGCTGTCTTAAACCTTAGTAGAAAACTATATTAAAAGACAAAATGACTTTAAAAAAATTATAATGTTTGTAATACGTTGGTCCTATCTTCTTCCTGATTTTACTTAAGCAGTACAAATGACTTTTTAATTTAAAAGCTAAGGAACAAATATTGTGACCACAACGTTATTGGTGATTGTCTTAAAGAAGCAATTTAGGTATTCTCAACTTCAATTTCTGCATCAGTAAGCTGGAATTAATCTGCAGTCTGGCTTTCCCATCAGAGTCATTTGAGATTAAAGATTTTTTGTCTGTGAAATATGTTAAGTCTAAAATTGGAAGCAGTATTATAATGGTTGTTCTAGAAATGTTGAGAGAGGTACTGATCATGGTTCTTAGAATAATCCTTTCCTTTTGATACATTGCTTATACGTGCCTGATAGTCAGGGCTGAGCAAAATCAGTCATAATTGTATCTTTTTTTTTTTTTAATTAATTTATTTCATTGGCTGTGTTGGGTCTTTTTTTTTTTTGCTGTGCGCGGTCTTTTTAGTTGCGGTGAGTGGGGGCTCCTCTTCGTTGTTGTGCGCAGGCTCCTCATTGCCGTGGCTTCTCTTGTTGCAGAGCATGGGCTCTAGGCCTGTGGCCTTCAGTAGTTGTAGCACATGGGCTCAATAGTTGTGGCTCACAGGCTCTAAAGTGCAGGCTCAGTAGTTGTGGCACACGGACTTAGTTGCTCCGTGGCACGTGGGATCTTCCTGGAGCAGGGCTTGAACCCGTGTCCCCTGCATTGGCAGGCGGATTCTCAACCACTGCGCCACCTAGGAAGCCCAGTCATATTTATATCTTAAGTGAAGTATGTTTCTGGCACGGGTATCTTTAATGGAGAGAAGAGGGTGTTGGAGTTTTGTTTTGTTTTTTAATTTATTTATTCATGTATTTATTGGCTGTGTTGGGTCTTCGTTGCTTCTAGTTGCGGCAGACGGGCTCAGTTGCTCCACGGCATGTGGGAATCTTCCTGGAGCAGGGATTGAACCCGTGTCCCCTGCACTGGCAGGCAGACTCTTAACCACTGCACCACCTAGGAAGCCCTGGGTTTTTTTTTTAATACTGATGGTGAGTGGGCGTGGTATATTGGAAATCCATCGGTTTAATTACTGCTAATTGTCAGGTTTCCTTTTTGTGCCCAGGCATCTAAAACCTAACTTGTTCGCCCCTCCTTTTGCTTAGTTACCATTCCTTCCCACTGTTGGGTTTTTCTTTCCCCGGACCTGATTAGATGCTTTCCTTGAGCAGAGAGCACTGTCTCATTCTTTCCATGCTATTCCTGAAAACAAGCTTATTGCAAAAATAATGAAAGTGAAAAGATTGCTAGGCTTAGGTCCAAGGTTTTAATTCCTAAATCCCTAGGTAAGATGACAGTGTACTCCCTTTGAATTTCTTTTCAATTTTGTTATCCTGGAAGCAGAGAGTACTAACCCTCTTGACCTGAGTATGTGGTAAGAATATACCTTCTTTCTAACCTTTAAGATGAAATCAGAATAAACCAGATGTCCCTTTGTCTTAAATGAGTTGCTTACATCTGGACAATCTGTCTGGATTTAGCATTTCTGGGATTGTTTACTCATGAGAATGGTCCCATTTGGGTACTTGCTCATGGTGAAATGTTGAGGAAAAGACTATCTCCAACAGCTATCTCTCTACCCTACCAGTTGCTACAAAAATGTGCTCTGGAAGCATTAGTTCAGTTCACACTGTAAATTTTAGAACCATTGGCCAAAGGCTTGGTGGCTCACAGATTGTCATATAGCTCATAGATTGCTCATATTTCTTTCATTCTTTCTTTTATTGAACCAACTGAGACTGCAATTTTGCTAGACATTAGGATTTAGCAGTTGAGACAAATGTAATTTCTGCCTCTCACTCTGCTTACTAATTCAAAGGAAGAACTGATAAGCTTATCCTTACAATTTCTTTTCTACTCTAGTCAAAACCTTTTCTACTTTGAGGTTTAAGCCTATACTACTTTCTTACCTTTTATCAGTCTTTTTTCCTCCACTCCCAGGTCTTATTTTCCTGGGTGTCTTCCATGCCCTTATATTAAGTAAGTAATCAATTGCCTAGCCTTTTAATTCCTTGTTGATCCCAACTCCATCAGCATTCACCTCCATTCCACTTCACCAGCCCCCATAGCTGTATCCTCCACCTCTGAAATGTTGGACTGTAATAGAACAATAACGTCCTCACTTCTTTATTCCCACAATGCCTGATCTTTGGCTCTAAGACCTTTAAGTGCTTTGACCTTTTTGTTTTTCCTTCAGGTTCTTAGCCCTGTTTTAATTTCACTTTATTCCTAATCTAGCCTAATCAACATGATCTGCCACTTCAGTCACCTGCTATCTCCATTGACCTTATGTTCAGGAAAGTTCTAATCTAATCAGTTCGTTAATACTGCTTTATTCCTGTATCTCAGTTACTGAACATCACTGGCAGAAATCACACAAACTTTTTAAGTTGGTACTGGGACAAATTCATAGTCCCAAACTCATGTGGACCCTTGGTACTCACCAAATTTCCCTAGACAGCTCCTTCCATTCTTTACAACTATTAGAGATAGCCTTTGCCATCAGTCCTGCTATTCCTTTTTAGCAGACTGCCTGTCTTCCTATTTGAGGCTGTCAGATATGGTTCCCTTCAACTTCCTGTTCTAATCGCTGTCCCTAGTACCATATTGTCTGCATTTTCACCTGTCTTTACTTCCCTGTCTCCAGGCTTAGTGGGAGATGTGTTCCTACTTCTTTCCAAGGCTAAACCCTCTCTTTATGTTTTGTATCCCATCTCTTTCTGCCTGTTCAGGGTCTTTTCTCTGTCACTTCTGCCTCTTTTTCCATCCTCTATCCTGACCTCTTTCTTTAATTATCTTCATGTCTTTGCCATATTTAGAAAACAAGCCCTTTCTTGACTTGGTGCCTATTGTAGTTTCCAGTCTCTGCCTTTCATAGCTGAATTTCTTGAGAAGTCATATTTTATTATTTTTTTCACTCACTATATTTTGACTTCACAACTATACTGTTTTGATGAAACTCTTGTCCCCTTCGTCACCAGCAGTCTCCCAGTTGCTGAATCCAGTGGTCTTTACTTAACTTATCCGTAATTTACTTCTCTGTTGCATTGAAGATATTGACCACAGCATGTTGAAACTCTGTTCCCTTGACTTCCATGATTCTTCTTTATTATTTCTTCTTCATCTTCTCTTCTTGGTCTGTTGCTTCTTAAGAGGTTCTCAAAATTACTTATTTAAAAAATTCAAACCTCCTGAACAGTTAAAAAATAACACATCTTTGAAATTTTTCAAACTTTCCAAAGAGTTGCAAGAATAGTACAGTGATCACCAGTTGTTTGCTATATTTTCTTTGTCTGCCCCTGCATTTCTCCCCTCTCTATGTATATGTATATATATTCGAAGTTTTTATGTTTTTGGTATACAATATGAAAGTTATTTGTCAACATGGCACCTCGCCTTTAAATTCTTTAGTATGTATCTCTTAAGAATAAGGGAGTTTTCATCCATAACCACAATGTAATTATCACATTTGGGAAATTTAACATTGATATACTATACTGTTTTCTTTTTCTTTTCTCTTCCCTTCTCTTCTCTCCCCTTCCCCTTCCTTCCTTCCTCCCTCCCTTCCCTTTCCTTTCTTCTTTCCTTCCTTTCTCCCTTCCTTCCATCCTTCATGCAGGCATTTTTCTCTAGCTATGGCAAGCAGGGGCTACTCTTCCTTGTGGTGTGGTGGCTTCTCTTGTTGCAGAGCATGGGCTCTAGACATGCAGGCTTCAGTAGTTGTGGCACACGGGCTTAGTTGCTCCATAGTATGTGGGATCTTCCCAGACCAGGGATCGAACCTGTGTCCCTTGCGTTGGCAGGCAGATTCTTAACCACTGCACCACAAGGGAAGTCCCACTATACTGTTTTTTCGGTTTGTTTTTTGTTTTTTTTAATTTATTTATTTATTGGCTGCGTTGGGTCTTTATTGTTGCACGAGGATTTTCTCTAGTTGCAGCGAGCGGGGGTATGTTATTTTCCAGTACATCATCCATACTCAAACTTCCCCAGTTGTGTCAATAATATCCTTTATAGCTGTTTTGTTTTGTTTTTAATACCCAGGATTTAATCAAGGATCACACGTTACTTTGAGTAGTCCTGTATCTTCAGTTTCCTTTACTGTAGAGTCCTGTGTCTTTAGTTTCTTTTACTGTAGTTTCCTTTCTTTTTTTGTCATTCATGACACTGACATGTTTTGAAGACTCTGGGCCAGTTATTTTGCAGAGTATCCCTAATTTGGATATGTTTCATTGTTTCCTTGTGAAAACACTTAAATATAAATTTAAGTTAAATACTTTCTGCAGGAATATTTTACAGGAGTTTTGTGTTCTCAGTGTATGGGCTCAGGAAGCACATAATGTTAGCCTATCTCGTTATTTGGTGAGACTGAGTTTGATCACCTGGTTAAGATGGTATCCACCAAACTTCCCATTCTACAGATACCTTTTCCCCTCTGTAATTAAAAAGTATCTGTGGAATGAAAGTTAGAGATTGTGTTAATATTCTGTCCTAATAATCTTCTACACCCAATGGTTTTATTATCCATTGTTTCTTAGCCAAATTAGGTAATACTCTGGTGATTATAAAATGGAGACTTTTCCATTTTTATCATTTTTTTCTTTATTAGCTGTCATTCTTCCATAAAGAAGAGCTTTTCATACTTGTTTTTTCTAACTTAAATTTTTAAAACAGTATGGACTGTTTTGTTCAGTGTGTTATCCATTTCTTTCATTATTCAAATTTTGGTCCACAAATTTTCCTAGGTTTTGCTAGAGAGAGAGCTCTGTTGAGATGGCTTCTATGTCCTTTTAACATATCCCTGTTAGTTTTTAAGTACTTCTTTACTTTCTGTGCAGTAGCGTGCTCTAGGTTTACATTGAACTTCCCCTGATCCTGTCCGAGAACCATCTGTTTTTCCGTAGAACCCTGTTTTTTTGGGTAGAGAAACCAAGATCTGGGTGCCAAGCTATGCTCTTTGCTACTAAAGTGTCATCATTTCTGGCTCTTTCAGTACACAGAGCTAGGAAGTTTTATTTTAAATCATGGCTTCATGTTGATATTCCTAATTTCAGTCTAGTTCCGTAGGGTTCTTCTTTCCTCAGTCTACATTTGCATCTCTTTTTCCACAGTGAGAAAAATCGGGTAACAACATAAATACATTTACTCATATACTTAGTTGTACAATATATGCAGAATAGTTTGAGAATTATAATACCAATACCACTAGTAGCTACAAACCTACCAAGTGTGGTTTAAGATTTCTTTGCAATTTTTGTTATGCTTATATGTATGTCACTAAGAATGTGCAGTGTAAAGTTATTTAAATATCTTTTTTCTCCTTTTGTGGTAAAATTATCAAATAATAGTCAGTTAAATTTATGTATTTCTGTTGTATTCACGTTTATTTCCCTCCCCCATCCTTGTTGATTTAATTTTATTTTTGCAATGTATAAAACATTAACATGATTCAGAATTCAAGATCTCCATTTTATAATCACAATAATGGTATATGATTTAGGTAAGAAAAGAAATGAATGATAAAACCATTGAGGCTTTACTCAGAAGTCCCATTCCTTTTCCTGCCTTTCCACTGTCGTTAGCTTTTTTTTTAATAGGTTTCTTGTTGGAATGTTATGTTATGTTGTTATTTTTCTGCCATGCCACATGGCATGTGGGATCTTAGTTCCCCAACTAGGCACTAAACCTGGTCCCTAGGCAGTGATAGCACAGAGACCTACCCACTGGACCACCAGGGAATTCCCTATCATTAGCTTTTGGCTATCTTAGTTATGCTCATTATTGCAGGTATAAGCATGTACATATATATGTATTCTTATTTCCTCTTTTACACAAAAGGTAGCATACTGTGTGTACTGCTGTGCCATAGATGCTCTTTTGTACCTTGCTTTCATAGAGATGTTCCTCATTCTTTTTATAGCTTTTTTACACAGGGTTTTCATTCAATCTCCTATGCATGGGCATTTAGGTTATTTCTAATGTTTCATTTTTACAAATAATATTGCAACTAATAACCTCATGTATATGCTCTTTCATGTTACTGGAAGTATACAAGAACTTAGTTGTAGAATTTAAGATTTAACATGTCCAAAACAATGTATCATTTTCCTAAAACTTTTTTCTTTGTTTCCATTTCCTGTTATTGAATGACACCATTACTTACACAGAAACCATGGTATCATCATTTCTTCTCATATCTGATTAGGCAGTCAGTGCTAATGATGCACTTTTATCCTTTTTTTCCCCTTCGCTTTCTTAGTTACAGGTTTTACTTCTTGCTTAGTTTACTAGCCTTCTAACTGGTTGTCATTTCTTCCTTAAAACTCCACACTACTTCTAGTACTGTCTTTCTTAAAGCCAAGGGTTATTCATTTACCTTACCTCAACATTTCTCCTCGGCCTCTAAAATAAGATTCAAATGCCTTTGCCTAGATGCCCAGGCCTTCCATTTCCTGGCCTCCACCTATATCTCCACCTAATATATCTCCTAACCACTTCTAACCATACTGAACTACTTATAGATCCTATAGACATGTCCTGTCCTATCAAGCCTCTTTTGCATTGGGAATGCTTTTTTTTTTTTTTTTTTCTCAACCCTCCACATTTCATCCTTATAACTTTCTGTGATACAGATTAGGTATCTTCAGCTCCAGGAAGACTTCTTGCCAGGTCAGATGTAGTTCCCATAGCACCTTGTGCTTAGCTCCATTGACTCATCTCTCTTCCCTGGGACTTTGGGTTCCTATGGGCTGGAGACTCCTTCTGTTAGTTCTGTTTTCTTGTTAAGAGCCTAGAAAATAGTAGACATTCAACAGTTAGTGAATAAATGAATAAACTTGATTGTTTACATGAAAACAAATTATTTAGGTTTTCATTTACATGTTTACTACAAAAATCCAAACAGTGCAGATGCATATACGAAGCTAATGTCTTCCATTACCACCTCTCAATCTCTAGTGGGAACTATGATTAATAGTTTAACGTTGGCAAGAAAAGCACAAAATAGATTTTTCCAGTTAATATAGGATAAAAATGTCTACTATTTTGTTCTTATAGATCATCTCTTTTCCTTTAGGCAATGATAGTGAGAAATGCTAAAGATACAGCTCATACAAAAGCAGAACGGAATATTCTGGAGGAAGTAAAGCATCCCTTCATTGTGGATTTAATTTATGCCTTTCAGACCGGTGGAAAACTCTACCTCATCCTTGAGTATCTCAGCGGTCAGTACACAGCTTGGTGTAATTATTTGCATTAGCTCCAGAAACTTGGTCAGAACATTATTTTCCAATAGAAAAATGCTTTTTCCCAATGTGACCAAATAGTTCTTAAAATTGACAAATACATTGACATAAGGAATTCAGATGTGACCAAATATTTCTTTTTGCAGACAAATATGAAGGAAACTTTAAAGGTTAAGTCTTTCTCCCCATCTGTAATATTTTATCTTAATGCCTTTGTAATCAATTAACAAAATAACAAACATCTAATTGATAGCCATCAAATTGAGTGCACTTGGGTAAGGTAATATAATTCAAATAAACCACTAAATTATTTTTTTCTAAACTGACCTGGAGAATTTAGAGTGTTGTTCAAGGTAATGAGTATTTTTGGTATTGCATCTTTAAACAGAAGAGTTTTTTGTTTAATGTAGTCTTATTGATAGATCTTGCAGTTTACATTGGAAATCACCCACTTTTTCCAAGACTTACCCCCTCCTAGGAATTTGTGGCACCCCGTAGAATTTCTAGATCACAGGTGTCTGTTTCCCACAAACACACTTGAGTTTTTTGAAAAACAGATTTCACAATAGCCTGTAACATGGAACAGAAAGCTGCAGAATTTAGGAACTTTTTATACTGTCATCATTTTTTTCTTGTAACTTTATTTTAACATGGTTTCAGATTTACAGAAAAAAGTTGCAAGAATAGGACAAAGAATTCCCACGTACTCTTCACCTAGGTTCCCCAAGTGTTATCATTTTACTACTATTATTTCGTTTCATCATTCTGTTTCTCTCCCTCTCTGTATATGTATATATGTGTGTATATAGATGTATATATACACACACATATGTGTATATATATTCATAATTTTTTTCCTGAACTATTTGAGTGTTGCAGACATGATTTCCCTTTACCTCTAAATACTTCAGTGTATAGTTTTCTGAAATTAACGACAGTATCTTACATAACTATACTAAAATTATCAAAATAGGAAATTAACAGATACAATAATGTCTCTCCTTAGTTTCCTTTAATGTAGAACAGTTCCTCAGTCTTTCTTTGTCTTTCATGACCTTGACATTTTTGAAGAGTACAGTCTAGTTTGTAAAATGCGTCAGTTTGGGCTTATCTGGTGTTCCCTCAGGATTAGATTCAGGTTATGCATTTTTGGGAGGACTGTTGAAGTGACATTGTGTTCTTCTTTGTGTATCAGAGCAAGAGGTACATGATATTTGTATCTTTGTTCCATTACCATTGATGTTAACTTTGATCATATGTATAAGGTGATGTCTGCCAGGTTTTTTTTCTGGTGAAATTTTCCTTTTGTAATTAATAAGTATCTTGAGGAGATACTTTGGAATTATTTAACTATCTCATCTCTCATCAAGCTTTCATATACAGTTTTAGCATCCATTGATTCTTGCCGGAAATAATTAACTGTGATGATTGCCAAGTGATTTTTCTTATTCCGTCATGCCTCCTTCATTTATTATTTGGCATTCTACTGTAACAAAGAGCTTTCCATTCTCCCCCATTTAAAAAATAATTATTTATCTATTAATTTGTTTACATCATTGTGGACTCATGGATTCTAAGATTATTCAGTAGGATATCACACTTTATTATCATCGTTTATTTTGATATTCAAATCGTACCATACTATGTACAAGGACATTGCCAAATCCTTTCAGTTTAAGAGTTCTAAAAATGTGGAATATGGGCATTCACTAATTTGCAAGGATGGTTTAATTACATATTAACATTTTTCTATATATGGGTAAAATGTTAGAGAAACTTTAATAAAGTTTTTTTTTTTAACCTCATGTCTGGGATCTGTAAATATTTTGAAGTTTATAGACGTAAAGCCTAGAATTCTAAAACTTGTATATTTCACATAAGAATAAGAACACTGCTAAAAATGGAATCCTGAGGACTTAGTTTTGAACCTATAATTTTTAGAATCTGTTTTTTATTTTTAAAGGGTTGATGTCTTTTAATTATGGTTAAAAGGAAAGCACAAACCCTCTCATTAGAAATGGATTGCTGGGAAAAAAGATTGTTTTGTTTCTAATGTCTTTTTCTTTTCTTTACAGGAGGAGAATTATTTATGCAGTTAGAAAGAGAAGGAATATTTATGGAAGACACAGCCTGGTAAGTGAAATTTTGTGGTTGCATAGATTCAGGTAATAACTCATATAATTAAAAGCAAAGTCCTGTTCCCACTGTGGGCAACCAGATGATTCAGTAAATTGTTCTGGAGCCCATCAGTCACTCAGGACTCTAAGGGGGAGAAGCAGCTTTGGGACTTGGCAGCTATTGGAGGTCACATCATTCCTTTGCCCCCAGGCCTTTGGGTGGAACGCTCTTCACACCAGTTCCTTACAGAACCATTCTCACTGGGGCTTTCTTTCCTTGAATTGGTAAGCTGCCTGCCTTGGCTCTGGGTGAGTGTGGTTTTCCAGTGAAACTGTATGTGTGGAACAATGGAAAGTGTCAGAAATCATCTCCTCTTTTTTTGTAGACTTTCCAGTTCCCAGGGTGCAGTCTTAGGGAGGTGATAAGTCTGCACACATCAGCTGTGGATTGATTCAATGGCCAGGATGGGATCTACCCTCCTATTTCTTAAGTTGGCATCTGCTTCAAATTAAAAATATACACACTCTTTTGTGAGACGACAGTATTGGGTAACAATAAATCAGTTTATCCTACACATTAATTGAATAGAAAACACGTAAATGTTTTTTCTACCTTAATTACCAAACTGCATTCCATTGTTTAATTTCAGGCCTTTTCTAACACAGAAGCTGCATTTAAGAGCCTTAGGGATGAAGTGCCCTTTTTTGGAGGAGGCTCTCTGAGCCCTGTTGGAGGCTGTGTTTGTGGTCCTGCTGGCTGTGAAACTGCCTCAGTCCTCTAGGACACACCCTCTCCATCCTGGAGTAATCTGCAGGATTGCAACATTGTTATGCAGCCAGTATTGCAGTGCCTTGTGCTTTTCGAATCCAGACAGGGTTGACTCAGCCCTTTATTCTTTTGAGGTAGATAAATTTGAGTGTCACACAGTTTTTAGTTGTGGGCTGGCTGGCAAGAGGGAGGGCAGATACTGTGGGCATGAGCTGTATATAAATATGCAGCTGTATTAAGGGATGAGTGGGCTTCTAAGGATCAGGTTATAAGGTATTTTTGAAACTAAGACTTGATCTCTGAGAATAACAAAGTTCCTATTTCCTATGGGATTTAAAAATTGGGGGTGGGTGGGAGAAATTTGCTTTGATTTGAATGACTATTGGCCCAGTTCCTACATAGAATAAAACATGACCAGTGACAGTTTGGCATATTCTTCTTTGCAACTTTAGCAATATGTTCTAATGATGAAATGAAACCTTTTAGAGTTTCACTAAATGAGTGAAACATAAATGTCTCCATGCCGGTTGGCAGCATCCTATGCCATCTCTTTCCCCCACCCCCACCCCCACTGATTTGGTCTTTGGTGCATGTCTATTTCTTTCAAGGAATTTTGCTCCATAGTAAACTGCTTTGAGTAGATTACTCTTTTTAATTTTATTAAATCACTTTTATTTCCAGCTTTTACTTGGCAGAAATTTCCATGGCTTTGGGGCATTTACATCAAAAGGGGATCATCTACAGAGACCTGAAGCCGGAGAATATCATGCTTAATCACCAAGGTGGAGATATACTGTAAACAATTCTATAGTAAATAATCATCTTAAAATCTTCCCACACAGGTCATGGTCATTTTCAAAGCCCATATTCATGTGTCTGTTATTATACATTCCTCCCTCAGAATTTATAGCATCATGATACTTGTACTTATGGTTGATGAGATTAAGGAGAATTGAGGATAACTGGCCACTCAACTGCCTTTTCTAGTTTAATCCTTACTTTTTATAGCTTGTCATTCATTTGAATTTTTTTCATAAAGTGTGGTGAGCAAAAAGCCAGTCCAGATACTAATTTTGGTTGATTCCTTAAATTGGAAAGTGAATCTTAACTTTATAAATTATTTTGTTTAATGATGAAAATACATAAATATTAGAAGCAATATTTTTATGATAAATTTTATTAATACTATAAAAAAGGAAAGGATTAGAAAATAAAATATTTAGTAGGCATTAGTTTATTCTTGCTGTTTGTTTGCAACAACAACAAACATAAAAATCAGACAGACTAATACTCTACACAGCTATAGGTACAGCCAAGTGAGCCTTGTTTATAACTGTGTGCTGCTACAGACAGTTCACTTTATGTGAGAGTAATCTGGGCTGGGTAGACTTGGCAGTTCACTCACATCCCGAAGGAGCAACCAGCCAACCTGGGTATCTGGGGGCTGGTGGCAGCTGCTGATCCTTAGATGTCTATCTGATGATGCAAGAGGTAGTTAATAGTTTTAAATTCTTGTACAGAAAATGGTTTATGGACAACTGATGCCAGAATAAATGTTTCAGATTGTGGGATTTTTTTATTTCCTTTCCTTTTTTTTTTTTTTTTTTTTTGGAGAAGTGCTATACTTAACCACGACATACATCATGGGTATCTATGTATCTCCCTCTCTCCCAGTTCTGTCCCCATTGCCCCAAATTTAGATTCTGATTCTGAATTCTAAAGCAAGGGATAGAATAGGGAAGTGACTAGTTAACTTCTTTGATACATAACTTGAGTATCAGGTGGTTCTGTGAAAATAAAGGTCATATTTCTTCTTCTGTGTCAGAGTAAAGTACACATCTACATTTGAGTTAATAGTCCATTGCCTTTTCTTGAAATAAACTTGGAATAGTAGGGTCCATGGGCTTGTTGAACCACTGGATAGCTAATGACAGTAAAGCTAAACTTTAAAAAACATTTTTTTTTGTTGGCTGTGTTGGGTCTTCGTTGCTGTGCGCAGGCTTTTTCTTTAGTTGCAGCGAGCTGGGGCTACTCTTGTTGCAGAGCACGGGCTGTAGGCATGCAGGCTTCAGTAGTTGTGGCACACAGGCACATGGGTGCATGGGCTTCAGTAGTTGCGGCATGTGGGCTCTAGAGTGCAGGCTCAGTAGTTGTGGCGGTGGCCTTAGTTGCTCCATGGCATGTGGGATCTTCCCTGCCCAGGGATCGAACCTGTGTCCCCTGCATTGGCAGGAGGATTCTTAACCACTGCGCCATAAGGGAACTCCCCGTAACTAAACTTGAACTGAAATGTTCTTTGTATAAGGTGATGAGTTTTTCACTTTTTGGATCAGAAATGATGGTTCCATGCCATGTAGCAATTTCATTTCTTTTTCCAAAGTGCATTGGCAGAATAAGCTGACTTGTTATAATGACTGTCTAAGACTCTTTTAAGAACTTTGGGGTGATAGTTCATGGTGATAAAAGCTTTATATTTGAAGTACAGTGTCACACTTTTGTTTAAAACATGCAGAAGATCTTTTTTATGGTCTGTGTACTTAATCCAGACTTCGTCAAGTTTTGCCAGGACTTACTTGCTCAGGATAGTAAAGGATTCTTGGTATAGGTAAAGCTAGAGCCTTAGACATGCTGTTTCACCTTTTTCTCATCTTTGTTTTCTCTTTGCTAGATAGATTATATCATTGGCAAAGATAATTTTGCCCTGTCTGTAAAGAGTTAACATCCCATTTATGGATGGAACCTTGCTAGTTCTTGATATCTCAAAAAATAAATTTAAAGCAGAAAAGTAAAATGAAAGGATAGGTTATTGTTTTGTATGATACATTCAAACATTGCACATACTTAGAATTCTCAGAATAACCATATATAATCTTTCATTGTAGGTCATGTGAAACTAACAGATTTTGGACTATGCAAAGAATCTATTCATGACGGAACAGTCACACACACATTTTGTGGAACAATAGAATACATGTGAGCTGCATGTTGAAAGAAATATTACTGGTTTGGGGGTAATAGCTAACCTTTGCCTGGTTTAAGTAATAGTGTGCTGAATTTTCTGAAGCAACATTTGGTTCTGTATATGGTTTTAAAAATTTTAATTCAGATGCTATGCAAATAGTGGATTTTTTCGGCATATTATTTTTCTCCTTGCAGGGCCCCTGAAATCTTGATGAGAAGTGGCCACAATCGTGCTGTGGATTGGTGGAGTTTGGGAGCATTAATGTATGACATGCTGACTGGAGCAGTAGGTGCACAGTTAAAAGCTGCATGTATTATGTTCTGTGCTGAGTAGTTATTAAGTCATTACAGCAAGAGACCTTTCCTGTGCTTTTTGAAAATGTTACCAATGAAGTTATTTTAAAAAATCTGACACTCCTGATGCTTTATTAGTAGTATTATGGGCCTCTGTACTTTTATAAATATTTTCACTTAGATGACCTGTGTCATGGTCTGTGGTCCTGTGAAATAGAGGTAGACCAGATACTGCCCTTATTTTATAAATGGAGAAAGTGAAGCATAAAATCAAATGGCTTACCTATTATCACACCAAATTAATGGTGGAAACCCAGTTCCAGGACATTGCTATTTTCTCCATGCCATTGCTTAAAAACTACAGGTCTTTAGCTGTCATCCCATATCATAGCATACATTTCTGATCTCTATGTGTAACTGACTAATTTAGGAAATGGATAATTCTGTTATTTAAAATTTGGTTTTTTCTATGCTAATTTTTCTCACTCTCTTCTACTCTTAGCCCCCGTTCACTGGGGAGAATAGAAAGAAAACAATTGACAAAATACTCAAATGTAAACTCAATTTGCCTCCCTACCTCACACAAGAAGCCAGAGATCTGCTTAAAAAGGTAGGGTTCTAAAATAGGCACTCAAACCATAAACCTCAGCTACTAGGATTTAAATAGAACTGAATATACATTTTGAATACAGAATCATACACAGATGTCGACAAAAAAAGCTTGCAGTTTTTGCAGTAAGAGTACAAATTTGTTTGTTTAAAGATTTTCTTTTCTTTTTATTCCCAAATAGTGTTTAGAAGTAATTAATAAATCGTATATTCTCAAGGCAACATAGACATGCAAATTTTGTAAAGAAAAATAATCAATTTGACTAAGTAAGGTTCATCAGTGTTTTTCTTTTCCTCCCTAAAGCTGCTGAAAAGAAATGCTGCTTCTCGTCTTGGAGCTGGTCCTGGGGACGCTGGAGAAGTTCAGGTAGGGATTGGCATGTTTGGTGGTTTGAGGGGAAGAAAATGCTAATTTTATGCATTTGTGAAGGTTATAATTAGTTCCTTATAAGTGTGGCTTATTTTGTGATTGGTAATTTCAAACAGGCTGTTAGTTTGTCAATCCAGTAATGTCTGTTCCCCTTAACTTTTCTTCCTGCTCCTTTGTTTTGTTTTGTCTTTTTCCCAGGCTCATCCATTCTTCAGACATATTAACTGGGAAGAACTGCTGGCTCGGAAGGTGGAGCCCCCCTTTAAACCTCTGTTGGTATGTATTCATGAAAGCATATAATTTGAGGGACCTCGTACTTTTTTTGGAATAAGAAAATATCAGACCAGTCAGAAACGTTATATTTATTAATAGTTCAAAAAACTTTGATCTGTCCTCTCTTCTCTTCTGTGCAGTCTTTTTAGGAACTACTGCCAGCAAAAATTGATGGCTTTATTAACTAGTTTTAAGTTGGTTGCCTAAGACAGCGGTCCCCAACATTGTTGGCATCAGGGACCAGTTTCATGGAAGACATGTTTTCCACAGATGGGGTTGGGAGGTGATTCAGGCAGTAATGCTGAGCGAGCGATGGGGAGCGGCAGATGAAACTTCACTTGCTCACCTCCTGCTGTGCAGCCCAGTTCCTAATAGGCTGCAGCCCGGTACCAGTCCGCAGTCGAGGGGTTAGGGACCCTTGTCCTAATATGATTAAATATCTCAAGTACTTGGGACTTCTGTAGTTTTTTTCTTTGTTTTCTTTTGCTTAACTCAACCTATTTTGAATTTGCTTTTCTATAACAAAGTATCACACACTAGGTGGCTTAAACAAAACTTTATTACGTCACAGTTCTAGAGGCTAGAAGTTCGGGATCAAGATGTTGGCAGAATTGGTTCCTTCTGAAGGCCGTGAGAGACTGTTTCATGCCTCTCCCCTAGTTTTTGGTGGTTGGCTGGCAATCTTTGGCATTCCTTGGCTTGTAGGTACATCATCCTATCTCTGCCTTCATGTTCATGTGGCATTCTTCTTTTGTGTAGATCTGTGTCCAGGTTTTCCTTTTCTTGTAAGGACACCAGTCATATTGGATTAGGATCCCTCACTACTCCAGTATGACCTTATCTTAACTAATTACATCTGTAGTAGCTTTCATTCCAAATAAGGTCACATTCTGAGGTACTGGGGTTTAGAACTTCATCATATGAGTGGTGGAGGGACATAATTCAAACCATAACAATATGAGTAAATGAGTTAGTGTATTAGTTCTTGTCTTTTTCCCACCTCAGAATTTGAGAAAAAATAGTTTCTTTTTCTCTTTCTTGGGGTGATGGTGGAGGAGAAGGACTAGGATGATGATGATGGTGATTTGGTCCTGGGGCACAAGGTGACTTGCTTTAAAATTTCAGCATACACAACTGTAAGGATAATAAACCCTCATGGTTACCAACTATCCAGCTTCAAAAATTATTATCATCATCATTTTTTTAGATTTTTTTTTTATAATTGACATACAACAAGCTGCATATATTTAAAGTGTACAGTTTGATATTTTTTTCTTATTAGTAACAAAAATTATTGTCATCTTGTTTAAACATAAACATAACTACCATGCTATCATCACAGCTAAAAAGCTGACTATTTCCCCAATTGTTTCTTTTTTTTTCTGGTTGGTTTGTTTTAGGACAGATTCAATCAAGACCTATTATAATCGTTTGGTTACTATGTCTCTTAGGTCTCTCCATCTATAGCTATTCTCTCTCAATTCCTCCTTTGAGGACTTACTGAAGAAACTGGACCATTCGTCCTGTAGGGTTCCTCACATTTTGATTTTGCTGATTTTAACCCCATGTTGTCCTCAGCCATGTTCATCTGTTCCTCATATTTCTGGAAACTGGCAGTTGAGATTTAGTTTAGATCTGATTCAGACTAAACTTTTGGCGCTATATATTTTGATCAGAAGATATAACATGCACTTACATTTCTTTTAATGATGTTAATGGTCATTGAGCATTGCCTATATCAGTGGTTCTCAGCCAGGGTGATTTGGCAATGTCAGAGACAAGTTGTCACAACTTAGGGAGGGGGTGCCACTGGTACTTAGGGGATACATCCTATAATGTACATGACAGCATCCTACAACAAGAATCATCAGGCCCAATAGAGCTAAGGTTGAGAATCTATAGCCTAGTTCTAAGATTTCGTTAGGGGTTTGCAAAATTGTCTTACTCCATTACTGTTATTCACTCTTTATTTATTAGGTGGAATTGTTCCGTAAAAAGATACTCTTATATCAGCTGTTTGGTTACCTGAGGTGCAGTTTATACAGGAAAGGCAGGATGATTGTTTCTTTCCCAGTTCTCAAAATAATGAATTAGTTCCCTAGCATCTTCCAAAATTGACCAATGAATTGTGTGGAGTTTTTTTAGTGTAATTATGAACTCATGCTGTTTAACATATTTGTGTTTCAATTCATTGCAGTTATTTTTACTGATGTTCAGTTTTTCCCATCTTTAGACACTGGATGCTTCTTCATGTAGGTTCCTGAGCTTTTTGTTGTTCTTGTTGTTTTGTTTTGTTTTGTTTTTTGGGCTGTACCATGCAGCATGTGGGATCTTAGTTCCCTGACCAGGAATCAAACTTGTGCCCTCTGCATTGGAAGCATGGAGTCCTAACTGGACCACCAGGGAAGTGCCAGTTCCTGAGTTCTTTTGACACAACCACATAGTCTGATGTTGTACCAGAGAGAAGAAATTAAAGAAACAGATCTGGTGGTTAGATTTGGGTGATAATATTCCTTCATAAGAAAATATACTCATGTAGAGTAGAATATTATTTTTGCTCCTTGAGAAATTTAAAGGAATGAAATAAGATATGGAAAGAAATTTTAACTAGAGCATATTATAAATGTGCTTTGTGTTTAAACTCTGCTTCAAGTTTTTTTTTGTTTGTTTTTAATAAATTTATTTATTTATTTTATTGGCTGTGTTGGGTCTTCTTTGCTGTGCGCGGGCTTTCTTTTTAGTTGCAGGGAGTGGGGGCTACTCTTCGTTGTGGTGCACGGGCTCCTCATTGCCGTGGCTTCTCTTGTTGCGGAGCACAGGCTCTAGGCGCATGGGCTTCAGTAGCTGCAGCACATGGGCTCAATAGTTGTGGCACACGGGCTTAGTTGCTCTGCGGCATGTGGGATCTTCCTGGAGCAGGGCTCCAACCCGTGTCCCCTGCATTAGCAGGTGGATTCTCAACAACTGCGCCACCTAGGAAGCCCCTGCTTCAAGTTTTTTACAAATTTGCTAACTGTGCAAATTGTCTCTAAAAAGGAATTTAGCCAGTGGACTAGGCACACTGAAGCTTTGTGAGAAAGGAAGATATTCAGATTTTTAGTAGGCATGATAACTGTGTACTAAAGATGTTGTTTCCACCTGTATTTATTTTTCAGTCTGTGCCTGCTAAGGCTATTTTGCTATTTTATTACAGTCAAACCCTGAGGAAAAGAGCTCTATCTGGAGCCTTCTCTAATGCATGTAATGCATTTGATTGATATGTATAATATAGTTTATTCACCATTTTCTTATCATTTTGTTTTTTATAAAGCAATCTGAAGAGGATGTGAGTCAGTTTGATTCAAAGTTTACACGTCAGACACCTGTTGACAGCCCAGATGACTCAACTCTCAGTGAAAGTGCCAACCAGGTCTTTCTGGTAAGTGAAAGAATTTCCAGTGTAGCCATGGGAAATTTAAGTATGCAGATGGGCTCTTTTCAATAAGAAAATTTCAGTTTGCTTGGTTTGCAGTTCGTGTAGATAACCTGAGGTGCTGTTTTTTTTTTTTTTTTAAGTTATCCCCTTATAACTTATTAATAAGTTAGAAAATTCATTCTCATAATCCAACATTCCGTTTTACTAATTAGAGTCAGAGTAGGTGATTCCTTTTTGAAGAGGCCACTGACTTAAAATGTTTGGCTCAGCATCTTCACAGAAAGCCACTCAGTCACAGCAGAAGAGCTCATAGTATCTATTTTGTTCCTGAAACAGCTAAGGATTTTTGTCTGTAGGGGATTTTTAACCTGTTGATTGTGAATATTTGGCATCAAAATATATTGGTTCATGTGGGATTGTAAGCAAATTAATCCTAAGGAGGAGGTATCTGTATTGATTTATCCCTTGTCTCCTCAGATAGAAAAAGAGAATTTTATATTTTGATCAACAGAAATGATAGATTTATATCTGATGACCATCATTGCATATTATTTGCCTAGTGCTTTTATTACTCTAATTACGTGTCACGTGAATATCTACCTGATTTTAATATCATTTGTTTCCCTTGTCATTTGTTATTATCCTTTTGGACTATCCCTAAAGACTATCCTTTTGGACTATCCCTAAAGACTATCCTTTTGGACTATCCCTAACAGAATGTGGAGAAAGTAATCATTTGGAAGTTTTTTTTCTTCCCTATTTGTTTCTGAGTTCACTGGATTTGTCACTAACTTAATTCTCACACTTTTTTAAAAAATACTGCTCACAATATACTGCACAGTACTGTTGTATCTTTGGCAGTGGCAGGTCCGTTCTAAAGTTAGCATGGAATACAAAAATTATGTATGGTCCAAATAACACTTAAGTCACCATAGTACAGTATGCTTCTGAGGAAACAACATTGAATACTAATAATTTTATAAATGTATGATTATATAGTGGTATATGAATATACATGCACAATATAATTTTATAGCATTTTAATTACATAAGAGGGAAAGATGAATGCATGTTGTTAAATTTATGTCTGCATCATGCAAAGTTACTGTATCCCCCTTAGTAAAATCTCTTATCAGTTAGGGAAGTAGGCATGATTCATTTTAATTGTGTCACTGCTTTCTTTTTTTCTCCCATGATGTGGAATTTTGTTTTCTACTGATGTGAAATTTATACCTTTGATTTAACATAGAAATCTTTTCTTCATTTGGGCATTACAGAGTTTTAGCTAGTTTGACAGTTTCCCCCCATTAAAAAAAAAGTCTAGAAACACCTTACTACAGAGAAATCCAAAGTTGTGGTGGCAAAAGTTATGTAGTGAAGCTTTCATTCCAGTTAAAGTATTGTTGAGCTTTTCTTAATTACTTAAATTGGCTAACTAATGAACACAAGAACAATTCATTTGTTAGGCTGTAGCCAGAATTCTGTACACAGAGTGGATCTCTTTTTATATTAATTTAAAAATAATTTTAATTCCTATTAGAATTAAAGGAAATTCAAAGATGATTAAGGCACAGTCTGATCCTCTTGGTAATTATAGCTTTAGCCCACTAGAACATGTGGGGAAATGGCCACATTATAGCTGTCACAAAGCATATACTCGACAGACTTGCACCTCACTCTTTAGGACTTCACCCAGAGCCTTATTGAGTCTTTTTATTATAACTCAAATGCCTACTCATAGGTGACAAGAATAATAAATAGAAGAGAGGATAGGTATAGGATTAACTGTTAAAGGGATGAATATTAACAGCAAGATAAATGATAGCTGGTAAGCTAATAGCAAGGTCCAAGGAAGATCTAAAGCTAACAAAACTGCATTATTGCCTCTTAACAATTAATGGTTTTCACGATGCTGATCCTTGTTCATCAGGAAAATCTAAATCTATCTGCTCATTGGCATAAAACCAGAAAGATCACCTGTGCCAAGTTAGAGAATTCTATTATTTTGGCCTAATAGTGAGAAACTGGGGGGTGATCATCTTAGTTGCCCACATGCAGGTGGCTAGTAACACTAGAATTTTCTTTGCATTTGTCTCTGTATTTAACATCTTAATGTAGAGCCTACATTTTCCTGTTTTGTTTTACTCCTTTCAGTAGAGCCCCAACTGGTATATGGGGCTCAACAGAATTCTGCTCTCTTGAGGTCTCTGCCTCAAGAAATGGCTGGAAAGAAGGAAACGAGTGTGAAATGAGATTGAGGAGATTGGAGAGTATCCACATTGGTGATTTTAGGTGTACATTATTGTCTTGGTGTGTCAGAGATTGAACAATTACATCTTCTTGATGTATATGACAAAATCCTGTTCTGTAGTCCACTGTTACTATCTTTCAGGGTTTTACATATGTGGCTCCATCTGTACTTGAAAGCGTGAAAGAAAAGTTTTCCTTTGAACCAAAAATCCGGTCACCTCGAAGATTTATTGGCAGCCCACGAACACCTGTCAGGTATTCAGACTTTGTTGTTATTATTATTATTATTATTTTAAACCTGGAAGAGCACTGCGTAAGGAGTTTATGCCAAGTTACATAAATGGAAGATCTGTCATTCTCTTTGGTTGACGTAAGCACAGCATCTACTACTTTCTAATATTGCAAGTGACTAATCTGTGACTAATCAATGCTAATATGCTTATATAGCTTACCTTCCCTCCTGAAAGTAAGCCACTGCACTGGAAAGTGTCCTCTTTAACCATTCATTCAACCTTTATTGTATACCAGGGGTTGTGCTGCATGCTAGAGTGTGGTAGTAGAATGCAGAAAATAACAAGGAGGCTCCTATTCATGGAGAAATAGCTCGCCATACAAAATACAGACATACAAGGGTGTTACAGGAAGAAGAACAGCTCGTGCAAAAGCGCTAAGGGAGGAGAAAACTTAGCCTTTTCTTGGAAGTGAAAGGGAGGTCAACATTCCTTAAGTGTGGTGAATAAGGAATAGAATAGCAAAGCTTTGGAGAAATATTTTATTTTAAATGCAATGAGAAGCTGTTTTAAGTGGGGGGAAAATGATTTTTTTTTTAAAAAGTATCATTGATGGTTTTATGAGGGCAAGTATAAAGAGACCAGTTAGGAAACTAGCAGTTAGTCTAGGGGAGAGATGGCTCAACTTCTGCCTTTGTGCCAATCCACACAGCAATGAAATAAAATGGGGGGAAAAAGTCACATTACCGCACTTCCTTTAAATGTAAGGGAAATGTTTCTTGTTGAGATAGTTACTTGAGACGAATGATAGCTCTTCCTTGTCTTAAAGCCCAGTCAAATTTTCTCCTGGGGATTTCTGGGGAAGAGGTGCTTCAGCCAGCACGGCAAATCCTCAGACGCCTGTGGAATACCCAATGGAAACAAGCGGAATAGAGCAGATGGATGTGACGATGAGTGGGGAAGCTTCAGCACCACTTCCAATACGACAGCCGAACTCCGGGCCATACAAAAAACAGGCTTTTCCCATGATCTCCAAACGACCAGAGCACCTGCGTATGAATCTATGACAGAGCAATGCTTTTAATGAATTTAAGGCAAAAAAGGTGTGGAGGGGATGTGTGAGCATCCTGCAAGGTGAAACAAGAAGGCTCAAAATGACAGTCTCAAAGAGTCAGTGTCATTACATAGAACACTTTGGACAGAGGAAAAATAAACATGGATTTTAAAAAATCAATCAATGGTGCAAAAAAACTTAAGTGAAAATAGTATTGCGGAACTCTTAGGCACATCAATTAATTGATTCCTAGCGACATCGTCTTAACCTATCAAGGATTTTCATGTTGATGGCTCAAAACTGACAGTATTAAGGGTAGGATGTTGCTTCTGAATCATTGTTGAGTTCTGATTGTGTCGAAGAAGGGTTATCCTTTCATTAGGCGAAGTATGAATTTGCCTGTAATACTTGCAACTAAGGACAAATTAGCATGCAAGCTTGGTCAAACTTTCCAGCAACATGGAATCAAAGACGAGAGAAACTTATCAATTGATGTTTTACGTGCAAACAACCTGAATCTTTTTTTTATATAAATATATATTTTTCAAATAGATTTTTGATTCAGCTCATTATGGAAAACATCCCAAACTTCAAAATGCGAAATTATTGGTCGGTGTGAAGAAAGCCAGACAACTTCTGTTTCTTCTCTTGGTGAAATAATAAAAATGCAAATGAATCATTGTTAACCACAGCTGTGGCTCGTTTGAGGGATTGGGGTGGACTTGGGGTTTATTTTCAGTAACCCAGCTGCAATACCTGTCTGTAATACTAGGGGAAAAAAAATCTATTTAATCATTTCTACTTGCAGTACTGTTATGTGCTAAGCTTAACTGGAAGCCTTGGAATGGGCATAAGTTGTATGTCCTACATTTCATCCTCATCCTGGGCCTGCATTGCACTGGAAAAATATCGCCACCTTATACCAGTATTTGGTTCAAGACGTCAAATGTATTCAGCCCATGGCTGAAGAAGGACGGAAGAGAGTCAGGATAAAATGCATATGAAGGGCGGCAAAGTGAGAGAGAGGAGGGAGATGCAGGGAAAGAGGGTGTTGCCATGGTCCACTCTCTATGTCTAATCTCTTTACAGCAAATTGGTAAGGTTTTAAGTTTTACTTCTTTTTACTGTTTTTGCTGTCTGCCTTCCTTACATTTTTTCGTCAATGGTTTTAAAAGGAAAAGTATTTTTTTTCTCTCCTATGTTGGGGCTACATTTTTTGATTGTAAAAATATTTGATGGCCTTTTGATGAATGTCTTCCACAGTGAATAAGAAAACTTAGTGGCTTAATTTAGGAAACGTTAACAAGACACTATGTTTTTGAAATTATAACAAAGTCTACATAAGTGATTTACAGGTACAAAGAATAAAAATAAAGGTAACTTTACCTTTCTTAAATACTTCCTGCCTTAAAGAGAGCATTTCCATGACTTTAGCTGGTGAAAGGGTTTAATATCTGCAGAGCTTTATAAAAGTATTATTTCCATGCATACTGGTATAATAGATGATCATGCAGTTGCAGTTGAGTCTTATCACCTCTTTTTGTTTGTCTTTTATAATGTCTTCAGTCTGAGTGTGCAAAGTCAATTTGTAATATTTTGCAACCCTACAATTTTTTTAAATAGATGCTGCTTGCTGTTCTCCAAACCTTTTTGAGCCATAGGATCCAAGCCATAAAATTATTTACGCATGTTGAATTCAGTCAGAAAAGAGAAAAGCTTTGCTTATTTAAATGGCAGTTCAAGTGAGGTAAGATGAAATCCTATGACATTAAGCAAAAATAGAACCACGAAAAATGATTGGAAATACACGTTTTCAGTTGTGGCAATAAATGAAACAATTGATAACAGCTCTTCTTCAGACAGAAAGCTTTTTTTTTTTTTTTTTTAAATCATTTCCTCTAGACCTCCTCTTCCCTTTATTGCAGCAGTCTACTGAGAACTTTATAACTGTAGCTAGTAAATTAGAAACTACAATAATGATAAGGGCAGAAACTGTGCTTAAAGTGCAGGTCTTTGTTCTCTGACAGTTTGATGTCTGAAAAAACAACCCCAAAAGCTATGGTGATATGTACAGGCTTCATTTCAGACTATAAATGGCTTGTACTACTCTGATACTTGTTCTCAAATGTGTTTACTAACTATAGTGTTGACTGCCTGACCAAATTCCAGTGAAAGTTTTACACCAAAATATTCCTCCTCAGTCCTCTTTGCTAGTAACATTTGCACTGTGATTGGCTGGCTAAAACCACCCCATAGGCAAACAATTTTCATAATTAGTACTGCCAGCAGTAGTGGCAAACACTGTAACTTTCTGCATAAAAAGCATTAATTGCACACCTCCCATCCACAAAAATAACAGTCTTTCAAACTTAACATTAAGTGGAATTAATTTTCTATACTGTGGCAAGTTTATAGAGAAATTGTTTCATAATGCATATCCCTATGACTGTGAAAACATGTCAAGTGCCACTTTAGTGTCACAGACAGAAAGCACACACCTATGCAATATGGCTTACCCTATATTTATTTGTAAAAACCCAAGCATAGTTTAAAATATATGTCAGTAATACTAGTCTTGAGTTTCTAAGAGGGTTCTTTATGATTATTCCAATTAAGTGTATAAAAAGAGATTGTGTTTTTCTTTCATCACTTATTTTCTTTAAAATCAGCTATTACAGGATATTTTTTTATTTTATACATGCTGTTTTTTAATTAAAATATAATCATTGAGAACTGAAGTTTACTAATTTTGATTTTATAAGGTTTGTAGCATTACAGAATAAACTGGGATTTATAAACCAGCTGTGATTAACAATGTAAAGTATTAATTATTGAACTTGAATCAGATTTTTAGGAAAATTATGTTATTTCTTTTTCCCCTTTCTGGTGTTAACTAATTTGAATCCTTCAAGAAGGATTCTTCCATACTATTTTTTGAGATAGAAGGTAATTGGGGGGAAGAATGCATGTATGATACTCCATAAACTCAACATTCTTTAAGAAATAAATGATTATAAATAAGCTTTCAATAGTATTAATATCCCAAGCCTTGGATTTTATATTTAATATAGGACCTAACTATTTTGGTTACTCAGTCATATATGGTTCCTAGCTTATAAGGGCTAGATCTAAGATTATTCTCATGAGAAATGTTGAATTTATGAAGAATGGATTTTGAGGCTCTGAAAATGGTTAATTCCTCAAGTAAAAACATCAGTGTCCAAACATCTACCTTTTTTCATAGGAGTAGACACTAGCAAGCTGGACAAAATAATCATAAAGTATTTGTTCCACCATGAGCTGTGGTCTGTTGCTGATTGATACAAAATTCTTCGTGTGTGATTCTTAACTTACCACTACAGCACAAGTATTGTATCAGTGGATTATCTGAAGTAACATTTGAAAGATGGGTTCATCTGTGTTTGCTCTTTAAACTATTCTTTTTTTTTTCCTACCCCAAGTTGGCTTTGCATCTACCAGAGTAAATTCTTCAGCTGCCTTATTAGGAGTGCTTTGAGGGTAAAATACCTTTTCTGCTTTTCATCTTGTGTTTAGTTTACTGTATTATTTGATTTCAGATTGAATGAATGTAAATAGAAATTAAATGCAAATTTGAATGAACATAAAATAGAAGTGATTTTTTTTTATTATTATCCTAAGATAGGAAGAAATAACTATCAGGTGCACAAGTGGTTTCAATACTTTTTCCCATTAACATGCCAGATATGTTCAGGTTCTCATATTTCATTTAATAAACTATTTATATATGTGAAGAATGAGTTATAAAACTGTTTTTGTGGAGAAATTGAAGCAACTTAAATTTATAACAAGTTTTAGTACTGATTTTTAATATACTAGGTGTTAAACATCTGTGATTTCCAAGTTCTGTCAAATAGAATTGAATTGGTTGCTTAAAAAAAAAAAAATTTTTGTGTGAAAAGTTACGTGAAAGCCAGCTTCACCTAAAAACACTGGAAGACTTTCTTGTGCTAACATTCAAGTTTTTTCAGCCACATTTGTCAACTACATTATTTGATGTGTATGCACAAAATAACGTAGTGGACAAATCTGTTTTTAACTAATGTCTCAGTATATCTACTGTAAGATGGGTGTTTTGTGTAAATCACCTCTTATTTACGAGGTAATTCTATCACATTTGCCAAGATGGTTTCTCTATAGAAGTTCTCAGACTTTTTTTTATAAAACATAGGAGTGACGCTTGGTGTTGCTAAAACAGTCTTTTAGAGTGTGTGATCTGAATTTACAGAATAAATGGGTTTTGAATCCCTGTTCTTGTTTTTGAGGTGAAGGAATAAAAGTAGAGAAATGCTTCTAGTCCATCAATGTTGTTAGGGAATGGCACAGCTCTCCTGTTACATTTCCCTCCTTTTAAGTTCACGTGTAAACTGCTTTCTTGTTTGCTGAAGAACAAAAACAAAAAACCCCAGTGTCCACCATGGACTTCTTTTGTTATTCAGTCATATTAAGAAACAAAGCTATCCATATGGCCATAGGGTAAGTAGGTATGGTAAGTAGGTATTGTATTAGGGCTGAAGTAACCCATGTGCTGAAATGTTATTTTTACGGTTTTATCAAGAAGTCAGCCAAATTCTAATCTCAAATTGTCTTTCTCACTCATCCCCTGCTATATACCTAAATAAAAACTATTAGCTTCACGACTTAGTGGTGACACAAAGTCAGGAAGGTGACTTAAGGCCAAGTAAGCATGTTTTTTTAATATTTGCAATGGTTCTCAAAGTAGGTAACACAGTTAAGTATATCATTCTGAATGAACAGAAACAACTGTACTTATAACCTAGCAATATTTACCTGGGGAAAAAAGTTACAGGCTTTCTAATGTTCTTTTGTCAATTTGGTGGCCATAAGGCATGAAAGTGATTTAACCTGTAGCTGGTTGGTCACTGTCCTTTTTTAATCCATGTTGGTTTAGCCTTTGTCTTAATCACGACTGTAAATTTGTTTTCTACCTCTACCTCGTAACTTCACCACTATCTTTTTGTGTGCAAAATGATAGATGGTAAAAGAAACTGGGCAGAGGCCTTGCATCTAAATGTAGATAATAACCAGTCCTTCAGACTTCTGATATAGATCTTGATTCCCCCTTAGAAGTTTCAAGGGGAGAGAGAAAGTGCCTCATTCCCTTTCCACCACCCTGTGGCCTGAGTGCAAGCTTTAATTTCCCAAGTAATGGTGATTTGAGCATGAGATTTCAAAACTCTCCTGGAGAAGACTAGTTTTAAAGGGAATTCTTTGTTTTGTTTTCTTTTAATTTTTTTGGCTGCGCAACATGTGGGATCCTAGTCCCCTGCCCAGGGCTCCCCGACCCCATGCATTGGAAGTGCAGAGTCTTAACCACTGGACCACCAGGAAGTCCCGGGGAATTCTTTTCTAAGTATTTGAGTTGGTCTTGTTTGTCACACTATTCAAATCATCAGTGAAGTCAGATGTCTGTAATCCATGTGAATTATTTTAATAGTTACTTCAAGAAAGTCCATGGCACTATACGAAAAGCAAGATCATGAACATTAAAGCTGACGGCAGGATTGTATGTTATGAAGTCCACAAAGAAAAGGAATTTATTAAATCATCTGTTCTCAATGGCTGCTAATCATACTACAGAGAAAAATATTAAAATATTTCATCCTCAGTAAACTAATTTTCCTTAGAAAAATCTGATTGTACAGGTAAAATATAGCATTTAGAGCTTTCATTTAAAAATACAAATTTTATGAAAAATTTCAGAATCTTTAGAGTGGGAATTATAAAATCAATCTTAAAAATTCTATTTTCAGGTAACATGTATCTTAAAATATTGTGAAAAATATTCTTTATTCTGAAAATAATGTCAGGAAAGAATACCTGAATTCCTCTAAAACCACTATTTCTAGTTATCCACTTGTCATTTTGGTAACATTAACAAGAAAACATATTTACAATTTAACACTGCAATCATCTGTAAAATAATTAGGATAGAATAAATGTTGCATATGCATTAGGTTGAACATTACTTATATATGCTTTTAAATATAGGGTTCTTTCATTTAATCTTTTGATAAACCGAACTACACACTTAAGTCTTATTATAATATTCTAAAACCATTTGGAAACATTTTCCTTAACTTCCAGCCCTGAAAATCCATTCTAAGGTCTTTACCAATAGTCACTGTAACCAAATAAAATTAGTGTTTTCTGGCCTTAATGTTAAGTTTAGAACTTAATATATTTGAAGGTGTGATGAAGTGGCTCCATCTTTCCATTTGTTTATATGGTCTGAAATCACAGTTCTGCACAGTGGACATGTTTTCTCTCTGTTAAACCATAGGGAAATGCACTCTTCACAAAATATATGCTGTAAGGGAATTAAGAACTAGATTTTATAGTTGTTAACATTTTAATTTTAAATTCATCACACTGCAGAGACTCATACTCTAAAGCTAAAAGGGAATTTAGAGAACACTAATCCCTTCATTTTACAAGTGAGAAAAACAAAGTATAACACTTAAGAACGAAGAGTGGTGTTAGTGGTAGAGACACAAGTATTCTTCTGACTTGTACTATCCATTTAACCACTTCTAATAAAATACAAGCTACCCTTAGTTGATAACTTTAAGATCAAGTATAATGACTAGCAGCTTAATAAAGTCTTTGAGAGTTACTGGACTGAAGTACAGGAAAGGACCTTATACAATCCTGTAACAAATGCTGGTATTCTAAAAGACTAGTATTCAATTATTAAAAATAGTCTGGTTTTGGTATCCAATCTGCCATCTGAACTTTTTTTCCCCTTCATATACTCCTCTACATAAAAATCATTAGAACATAAGGGACAAGATTTAGCTAACCTACCAAACCCCTAAACACAAATAAGAAATTAGTAGTATGTGCCCTGAATGCTACTTTCTGCTAAGCAATGTATATATATTTTTCCTTATAATTAACATAAATGTGGCTTTTGCAAGTCACAGAAATGCTGCACTGAGGTTGCTTAAAAATACAGTTACCTGACAGATGAGAAGAATTGGCTTTTGAAATTCAGCTTGACATACTGAACAAATATCATCCACATCTGAACACTGTCTCTTGCTGGCAGCCACTCCATAACTCTATAAAGATAAGAAGTTATGTTCCTACAAATTTCTTTCTTTTCTGTTCCTTAAATACATAGGTGATACTGTATTTCTCAAATCTCTAAGGAACTAGGCGTTTGCAAACTCTCCCAAAGGATATAAACATTTCAAAGCTGAACTATGTATGCAGAACCATGCCTGCATGGACTGCATCCAGGTGAATTCATTATGTAATACATAATAGGATCTTGGAAGAGTATTCAGATTCATTGGATTCCCAAATAATGACAATACTTCAAATTTAATCGGCTTAAGAGACTAAGCAATCTGAAATATAACTAAGCATTATGCAATCTATATTCATGTACTGTGTGACCCAGTAGTGCCAAATTGAGCCCACTTATTACCTGTGACACTGGTTCAAAAAAGTCAATCCAGAGCTTGGCTGGCTGAATGTAACTCACATAGAGACTGCTTTAAAAATAGATTTCTGTGCTCCATACTGGAGATTGATCCAATAGGTCCAGACATACCAGGATGTAACCCAGGAATCTAATTTTGAAAGCTGTCCACATGAGTCAATGTGAAGAAGGTAAGGTTTGGGGACCACTGAACAGTGTCCACTAAATCTAAAAATAATTTTAATTATCATCCTTACATATCACAAAAGTTGGAGCATTTAGTACTAGGAAAGAATGATATTTTGGAAAAGAACTGTAATTGCAAAATGTCACTTGGGTAGAGTTATACTATCAAAACTGAGTAACAAACACAAATCTTTGAATTTCCTTTTCTTCCAAAATCCTAAAAAAATTTTCTGATCTCTTTAAGATCTTAATAACTTCCTTACCAAACTCAGTAGAATTTAGTCATTAAATAGATGTGACAGAATGTTAACAAATGAGATCAGCTTTTTGTGGAAATGATATGGAAAAGGTGGCTGAGGAAAAGAAAACATTCAAGTTTCAGTCATGGTAATGGAGCAAAAGCATGACATGACTCAGCAACCTGAAGCTACGATCTAAACTTCTTGTTATCGAGGGTTAACAAAATCAAACAAAGACTCAAAGGATAAAAATATTGAAAATTTAGATTTTTTTGAGGTTGGTGATGTTAAAGATTCCAGAGACAAATTGAGATACTGAGGGATGACCTTGGTGCCAACATCCCTTCCATAAATGTCATTTAGCAGGGTACACTGCAGATAAGTAGGCTGACAAGCTTTTAAAATAGCACACCTGTCTGGCACCTTGCAGACTCCCTTCAGGTGAAGACATCTTGATGATGATTGCCATTTTCGGGGCAACAGTAAGGAACATGAGAATCCCAGGAATAAAACAGAGTGTCAATGGCTGTGATAATCTCTTTATGCTTCACAGAGAAAGAATGTCAAAAGTATTTCAGCTCAAGACTTACTAGATTAATTGCTACAGCAAAAAATTGCTACAGCAAAATTGCTATGCTGACACTCATAATCAACTGAATAAACTCAAAAGCTGAAGTCTCAGTTTTATTGTATCTTACCTAAAGAAGTCTGAATAGGATGCAGCAAAACTTGTTACTACATTACTATCTTAGGGAGAGGGTGCCCTGGCCAGTTAGTTTAGTCCACTTTGTTGATAGAACCCTGGTTTGTTTGTTTTTTTTAAACATATATTATTAGATTGGCATTCTTTTAAGTCAGATTCCCCTGAGTCCTGACCATGTAATTGTTTAAGTACCTAATGGACTGCAAAACTGAGAATTGAACTCTGAAATCTGGTCATCACACTCATACACTGAGAATCTCTGAGGCTACCAAATAGCAAATGAGCTGTTTATCATTTGAGCTATGACACCCTTTTTCTGCAGTTTGTTACATCAGTAGACTCACATAATAAAGTTATAACTGACACTGGAGTCTCAATTTATTGTTAAATTTTTCTGTTATTTTTGTTAAATTTATTGTTACTGTCATGAACTTATTTGTGCATACAGAATTGAGTGTTGGGGACATTTTTCCAGTAAGAAAATTTCAAGGGACAAGATTTTTGGTAATGAGCCTTCTTCATACACACAATAAATTACAGTATAAGCACTTTCACAGAAGCTGAATAGGAGTTAATGAAAATACACAAAGCCACTATTTGTGGATTGAAAAAGAAAGAGGAACAATAGTTCATAAAATTTTTAAGGGAATGTTTATAAACCCTAAGAATGTCAAATGATGTGAGAGGGCAAGAGGCACACTCAAATACAGAAGTACTTCATCAACTAGCAGGTGGGGTGTCCATGTGCAAGAAACTGATCACAGAAATAAAACCTCCATATTATCATAGCCCCAAGTGCCAAAGTACCAGAAGTTTTTCTAAAAATCATGTCATTATGAAATCTGCACTTGTAAAACTGCTGAATTAAGATATTTTTATAATGAAAGCTAAAAAGTGCTTTTTTTCCCGATAAGAAATACTTACTGGTCGTGTAAAAAATATTCGCAAAACTCCTCTGAAAGTTTTCAGATGTCCAAAAAAGTCCAGAAGCTAAAAGAGAAAAGAATTCATTAATTCAGAGCCTTATCTGCTAAACTTAAGAGATCAAAGCTAATATCAAATACTGATATTAACTTTATACTTATTGCATATCACAACTAATCATTTCATAAA
The DNA here is from genome assembly GCF_030028045.1 of Hippopotamus amphibius kiboko. Lineage (NCBI taxonomy): Eukaryota > Metazoa > Chordata > Mammalia > Artiodactyla > Hippopotamidae > Hippopotamus > Hippopotamus amphibius. The sequence goes on along the minus strand of NC_080202.1, from coordinate 24,559,839 downwards.
GTCCAATTATGGAATACTTTACTCAATTTATCGAATTCAGCGAACTCTGAATGCCTAGAGTTACAATTTGGTCAAGACAAATATAAACTTAATCAAAGGCAAGGCAATTTTACCTGGTTCACCTGTCTTTAACATATTTCACATTTGATTAAGTTGAGGGGGACAGGCATAGAGGGAACAAGGACAAGATACTCCACTAATCTGAGAATTATGTGTATGACAGATGCTACTTTTGGGGATGGGTATATTCTATTTTACTTGTTCCCCTCTCCCTTAGATAATCCATGCTATGTGGAGGTCCACTCCCCCAATAAAATCTGAGAACCACTGGATTAAGATAAAGATATCTATTTCCATTTCTTCATTTCCAAGTAGATGTAGAATCTGCCATTACTTCAAACTAGTGATATGAAGGTAAACTATAAAACAGTTAAAGAGAAAAGCAGTCGTATGTAAAATCTATAAACATTATTATATGAATCATTATAAATGACAAGATTTATTACGTTACCTACTTTTAGTATGAGGTAGAGTAAAGCCAGCAATATCCCAAGACTCCATCCAGTTACATTACCAAACTCCCCATAGCTTATAAGGTGACGAAACCAAACTGGTATGGGAACAAAAGTTCGGTAATACTGACATAATTCTTCTAAAAGCATATACCAATAGCCCTAAAAAGGAAGAAAAAAGAAAACAAATAGAGCCACCTAAGCTACTCACATGCACAGTGCAAAAACTTCATATTGGACTGAGAACATCATGAATGTATGGCACAGTAACACAACTATAAAATTAACCTTCATAATGATAATGGTTATGACTGACAACCTCAACTTGATTCTTAGATATTACAGTCACTGAGTGGTCTGTTTTCAAAGAATTTCTAAAGAGTGACAGTGAAAATTTTTTACGTATAATATAACATTTTGCTAAATGTTTTGTGTATAATAAAACATTTTACTGATTATAAAAATTTATATTAAAGGTTTTACTGAATATGAAAAAACACTGAATAACTGCATATAGTTATCAATTATCAGTTAATAATGCCCTGGAGGAAAATAGAAGTATAAATGTAAATATTTTCCCATATATGATGTGGGGACTGATTTTTAGATTATTCCAAAGCAAACATAATTGATTTTATTTGAATAGATTAATACTTAGGTTCAAGTCTTTGAACAAACAGCTGTCAGTCTGAGACAATATAATTAAAATTAGGTTATTGAGCAAACTGAAAAATTATATAAGGAATCATTTAAGTGAAGACTAAATAGCATTAATATGGTGTGCTAACATCTTTCCAATAAAACATGTTACTTTCTTACCTTGGATTTAAAAGGCATGATGAAAGAAGGCACCAATAAAATAAGGCATTTTAAGCCCATGAAGAGGAATTTCAGAATGAAGTCTGTAATTCCAACAATCCAAAGTACTTCCCAGAAGCTCGAATAGTCCAAAGTAGGATTTAAAAAAATTAAGCTACCAAGAGAAAAACATCAAAATTTACCAGAGCAACATAAAAAGGTAAAAGTGTTGATAGGGGTTCTAACTTTGCTAACAAATATTTTAATTTGATGTGTAAAAAATAAGAGTTTGGCAAGATGTTAGGGCTCATATAAACAGAATGGAAGATCATTTTGCTTATTTTAAAGAGACTTTTTTAATGTTTGAATTTCAAATCTTTCTTCCATAAAGAAAAAGAAGAGTCTTCCTAACTTGTCATGATTGATATCTTTCTAGTCTGTAATCTAAAAAATCCACAAATACTAGATATCTGCCATTCTCTCCTCAACCAACTCCAGTCGGGATTCTAACCCCTCCTTTCCACTGAATTGCTTTTGTCAAGATCACCAACTTCCTCGCCCTCTTGCTAAATTCGAAGGTCACCTCTTCCCCTCTTCCCTCCTTGAAATATTTTCTTCCTAGACTCTGACACCACTCTCTTCTAGTTGTTCTCATATGTGACTGATGATTCCTTCTTAAGTCTCCTTTGCTGCCCTGGCTAACTGTGGGCATGTCCAGTCCTGGGCCCTCTTTTCTGTCTGTACTTTCCCTGGTTAGTCTTGTCAAGTTCTATGGTTTTTAAATATCAACCATATGCTGATAACACCAAAATTTACAGACCTAACGTCTCCTCTGAGCTTATGACAAATACCTATAATCACTTTAACAGTTCTACATGGCCTCTCAAACTTAAAATGTTCAAAACAAAATTATTGGTTCTCCCTCAAAACCAGTTCCTTCCCCAGACTTTCCCAGCCCAGTAAATGGCACCACCATCCAGCCAGTTGCTTAGAATAAAAAACCCAAGCAGCAACCTTCATTCTTCTCCCCACCTACCCACCCAATCCAATCCAAGAGGTATTGGCTACACCTACAAACTATATCCCACATTTGTCCATATCTCTCCAACTCCACTGAAACCATAACTTCTAACTATCTGATTAAAACTGAAAATTCACAACACTTCCATCTGACATGGAAACTTAGCAACTACTGTCCTTTAGCAAGTCTTCTAGAAACAAAGATCAAGTGCTCTTATCACACTTACACAAGAAGGTAATTAAGGGAGATGATGGATATATTAATTAGCTTGATCGTGGTAATCGTTTCACAGTGTATACGTATATCAAAACGTTGTATATTTTAAATATATAGTTTTTGTCAAAAATAAAAAACCAAAAAAGATCACCAACAACAACCTAATGGTATTTAGTAACTATTGATTATATAAGTAAAAATTTAAGTATCAAAAATTAAGTATTTATTGTGCACTTGCTATGACAAGGCACTGGTATAAAAATGTAAGTCACTTTAAACTCTCAATCTTGGAAGGAGACAGGTAAAAATTGAACTCTAAGTATATGCAAGTAAGATATATGCAAAGTGCTATGCAATGTATGATTACATAAAAAATGTGACTGTGCACTTGGACTTCTAATTACCTGTAATAAAGTGACTGAGAATGAAAGGTGTAATATAAAAGAACAGAAGATCCTGCTAAGAATACCAGTAACCAAGCACACTGAATCTTTGAGCACCTCTCCTGAAAAATAAACAATTTTATAATTTGTTACTTTGAATTATGCCAAAATTTTAAATATCATTAAACTATTTTACTTTAATGACTAATTTAGTAACTTAGAACGTTTTAAGACTTTTATCTTAATAAAAATATAGAATATTTGTTAAATTCTACATCATCACATTCTATTTTATGTATCTTCAGTGAACAAAACAGAACACATACTTAAACAGATTTTTAAAATACAAATTTCCTTACTGTGTAACAACATTACCTGTTTCAAAGTCAAATCTACAAACTGACATAAAGGACCTCCTAAATGAAAACTTTACTTCTGTAGGTGCCTATTTTTGCCTTCCCAAAACAGACTTTTAAAAACAGCATTTAAGTTATCAGGGTTTATAAATATAATTTTTAAAATTCTCAGACAATTCAATAAGAATTTAATAAAATAATTTGTTTTTAGTCTCAGTTTTATAACTTAATTACTAGTTCAATTAAAAGTTTTACTAGTTTTAAATGCTGAATTAAACTTTTACGGTTTGATAGGTTCTAACTACAAATTTCCAGGTCAAAATGTATGATCCTTTACACAGATACAACCCTTTAAAGTTGCTTGAAGGTGAAATTTTATAAACTAATCCTGTTTTCCCAATAATTTACATGAGTAGGACTCATAATTTGTTATGGAAAAACTTCTTGGATTTAGTTTTCTTTAAACAAGAGAAACCTAAATAAATAGTTCGATACCCATTTATTCAATGTATATTTTATTTAACTATTTTACATCTTATAGTAGAACAGCTGAAATTTTTAATGATGATTATATTACTTAGTATGGTCAAATTAAAACATGAAGGCGCTTGACAAATCAGATCAAATAGTGCATTCTAAACCTTTTAATCCTTCTGTCTAGGTTTTCTTTATCAGGAACCCAACACAGAAAGAAAATAAGGTGAAAACAATTCAGTATTAGGACAGATCATTTATTCCAGGTCATTTAGATAACAATACTTAATATATCATGGATGTTACATTTTGTCTATTTAAATTTATCAAATTATCTTAATTCCTATTTCTCTCAAAAATGAGTATATAATTCTACAGGGAGAAACATTTAATGATTTTTTAGTTGCTGGTTATACTTACTCTTAGAAAAACCTGATTTACAATGCTTTTGTTTGCATATATAAAAGTTGTAAGCAGCCCAATTCCAAGAGAAATTCCTGTTAGAAAATAAGGTCCAGTTAATTAAAAGGAAAAAAAAAAGAGCTAACACAATGACATGAACTTAAAGGAAGCCTATACAATTTTAAAAGCTAACAGAAAATAAGAAACTGAAATACATAGGTTAAAGTAAATTACCAATAAAGAAAGAAAATTAGCTGAATATAGTAAGGAAACAACTCAATGTTTTATTATACCCTACCTGTTATATGCTGCATAACCAGTTTGACACCCAGAATCAAAATATATGGAAGACTTTTTTGCAGCCACTTGAAGAGATATCGGAATTCTGAGAAGGAGCTACTACCATGATCTCCAGACTCCATCTCAGTATCATCAGGTTGCCTTCCTTCATTGTGGGAGTGATTCCGTAAGCGACTATGTACACATCCATGGGTACAGCTGTGGACACCTGACCTTATATTTCTGGGGCTTGGACTTTCAGCACATTCTTTAGGTATGGAGTTTATCTGGATATGAACATCTCCAGAATAAAGACAGGAAGCTTCCCCTGTCAGTCTTGTTTGGGCACATTGGGAGGCTGAGGCATCCTCACTGCCTGCAGCTCCTGAAGGGCTGTGCAGTTGGCTGCAGTTGGCTTGCATGACCCTTGAATACTTTTCCTGTGATCCAGATTTCTTTGCTTCAGGGCTGTGTCTTCTAAAAATCAAAGAGCAGAAAATATTCTAAGTGAACAGTTAAGTACAGGCAATATATTGCTCACTAGGAATCATTCACTAAAGGAGAGGCTGATAATCACAGTAGATGACTTATTTTCAGGTTATCTATCACTTGTTACTAGACTCCTCCCTCCTCTCCCTTTATGCGAAAGCCCTGCTGCCGTAAGCAAACTATCTTTCAGGGAACATCTGCTACAAGAAAAGCTGAGCTTCAGATGCCTCCAGTTCTCTAATGACAGAAGGAATCGCAAAACAGTCAAAGTATGGGTGCCCAGCAGATGTTCAGAACGTGAGCACCAGTAGTCATTTATACTAGAACACTTCAGTACATTTACTCTGCTCAACTGGAGCAGTTTCATCTCTGATGTAGAGTCTACATCTCATAAGTCTTTTTTTAATGCTTGGAAAGGCTAGGAAGAAAAAAAAATCTTAACTCCTTTTTAAGTATCATCATAGAGAACTAATAATAAACATTTCATTTAGGTGACCTACAAATTTCGTTTTATGCTGAAACAGCTTTCCCAAAGCAATAAAAAAAAGTTTCCAATAATTAATATCAAGAGCATTACCTCTCCCTGCCTTCCTCCCCCCCGCCCCCACAAAGGGTGTTACCTAAATACCTTTAAAATAGGGAGTCACCGTGTAATTGCTAAGTGACTCTTTATTCTGAATAAGGATAATGACGCAGTTTGCATATTAAAAATGCCACCTTGGAGGGGAGGAAAGATCCCTAAATGACGTATGCGGGTACCATCGAGGATGCCGGAGTCAGAATCCAGCTGACGAAACGCAGAACCTTTCTGCCGTTTCTGTAGGAGGAAGCTGGGGTTACGTCAGGGCATATTCCATGTCATTCTATTTCATTCCTAGGTTTTACTTTTTTTTTTTTTTCTTTTCAGTTACTGTTGGGCGGTTTGGTTTTTTTTTTTTTGATGCTCCAACGCCACGACTGCTATTTATTTCCTCCAAACTCTGAAGACCGACGTTGGGATAGTTTCGGCATCTTTTTCCATAAATGAAAACATAGAACCCTCCCACTTTCCTCCAAGCATCAGCAAGAAAGGGGAGAAAAAGGGAAGAAAAGTAAACGCAAACGGCTCTTCCGGAATCTCCAGGACAGATTTTTCCACCCACGTTCGAGCTTCGAGTGCCTCAGTTATTCTCCCCAGAGCCCATTTCGCCGCGGCCCCTTGCCTCTTTCGCTCGCTTCCCCCAGGCCTGACCTCTCATGACGATGAGCGGACCGAGGCCCGGGCAGCGACTGCAGGAACAGCGGGAGATACTGCCTTGCGGCCTTCGGTCCAGGCCATCACCTTCAGACCCCACCACCGGCACCTCCAGCCCAGCTCGGCGGCGGCAGCGGCGGCGCGCGCGCTCCCGGACGTTCTCACGTGCGCGCGCCCCGCCCCCGCGCGTCGCGCCGAGGGAAGGGCGGTGACGACGGGGCGGAGCAGAGGCCGCCTGCGGGTGTTGGCTGTGAAGAGCCGGCGGCCGTTGAGAACCGCCTGCAGGCGTCGGCGTTACACAATAAGCGTACGTGCGTATGTTTGTAACCCGCCCCACGCCGGTTAGAGACCTGGACGTTTTGAGGTTAAAAATGGCTTCGTTTCCAGAAGCTGCCCTGGGGGAGGAGCCTGCATTTGGGGCTGACCTGGCCCCGCCCCCGGCTCGCCCGGCCTCTGGAGGTTGCCAAGCCCTTCGGTCCCGCTCGGCTCGCGTCTCTCGGGGCGTGAGCCGGAGGAGCCACGTTGGCGAGGGGTCGGCGCGCCTCTGAGAAAACGGGGCGGGGCGGGAACGTTCTGGTGTCTGCTGGCTCAGCTGGCTCCGTTGTGGCAGGGCGGTGAAGTTTTGACTGAACTGGGTTTTCGTTACAATCCTGAAGTTGCACTGTGGGAACTAGGCCGTGCCGAAACCTGAGGCGATCAGAAGCGGAGAGAAGTGGGGGATGGTTGGGGGGTGGGGGTGGTGGAAGGAGAAGTTAGTTTAAAAAGCCTGTCTTGTATGGGGTATAGGGAACTCTGTACTGTCTTCGCTGTGATTGTTAACCTAAAACTGTTATAAAAGAGTTTGTTAAGAAAAAGTTTAAAAGAAAGAAACAAAGAAACCTTGCCTCTTGGTCCCTAGGCAAAATCTATTCTAAATGATGCTTAATTGTATTCCATGAATCTCCCCCCATCCCCTACAACCACCAACAGCCTATTTTTGAACCTCAAGTTTTTTACCTTTAATTTCTAGAAATACCAAACCATTTCCTTTGGTTAGAAAGGCAGTCCCCCTCTCCCCCCAACCGGTATTAGAAATCTGCTTCCCATTGTCAATTGAGATATTGCAAGATATTGGGTTTTTTGTTTTTGTTTTGCGTTTTTTTGTTTGTTTTTTGTATATGTCTCCATGAGCTTCACTAACGTTAAGTCTTCTGGACAAATTAGGTTTGTGGGTCAGTAAGTCTGTCTTAGTCTCTTTGGGATGCAGTAAGATATAACCTGGATAGTTTATAAACAACAAATTTCTCACAGTTCAGGAGCCTGGGAAGTGCAAGAGCAAGGTGAGGGCAGATTTGGTGTCTGGTGAATTCTTGCTTCCTGGTTTATAGACAATGTTGTTTCTGGCTGTGTCCTCACATGGCTGGAGGGGGTGGAGCTCTTTGGAAACTCTTTTATAAGGGCACTAATTACCTTCATGAGGGCTCTGCCTTAAGGCCTTAACCATCTACCCCCACCTCCTTATACTAGCACATTGCGGTAGGATTTCAGCATATGAATTTTGTAGGGGACACAAGAATTCGGTCTGTAGCAAAGGCTGAAGCTAAACTCTGGGCTGTAAAGACTTTTTCAAGGAGACTTGTTTGTATAGTATTGATATATCATTCCAATTACAACGTGGATTTTTTATTTTTTGACTGCATTGGGTCTTCGTTGCTGTGTGCAGGCTTTCTCTAGTTGCGGCAAGTGGGCCTTCTCGTTATAGTGGCTTCTCTTGTTGCAGAGCGTGGGCTTTAGGTGTGTGGGCTTCAGTAGTTGCAGCACGTGGGCTCTGTAGTTTGCAGCACAGGGGCTCTAGAGAGCAGGCTCAGTAGTTGTGGCACACAGGCTTAGTTTATCTGCAGCATGTGGGATCTTCCCGGACCAGGGATGGAACCCGTGTCCCCTGCATTGGCAGGCGGATTCTTAACCGCTGCACCACCAGGGAAGTCCAGCATGGATATTTTTATTTTAAGCTTTACAATTTATGAGCGTTTAGAAAACAGAAAAAAGAGACTCAGTCTCACGTAATCCAGCTACCACCACAATGGGACATCAATATGTTTTAGTACATTGATAATTTTAGTGCATTTGTAAACTTAGTACATTTATATACCTTAATATAATGATTTAATTCTCATTTTAACACATTCATAATTTATCAAAGGTATATTAGTTCATATTGAAAGTTTATTAGTGCATTTGGAACTGCATTCCACTCAAGTAACTTGACAGAAAAGTAACATTTGAAGAAAAGTACTGAGTTAATGACAAGATTTGACAGTAACAGACTTATCTGATAAGTTTTCTTTTCACTATCATCTGGAATGTTGGAAATAGACATTTTAATTGATTAATTCAAAAACATTTGTTGAGTACTTACTGTCAAGAATTGTACTAGATTGTTGGAGAGATAGAGATTAAAAAGACATAATCCCCATCCCACAGTGGAATAGGTGGTTAGACAGGTCTCCAAACAAGTAATTATAGTGTATTGGAATTAACAGTATAATTGAAGGTTTTGTGAGATGCAATGGGAGCATTGAACTTTGCCAGGCAAGAAATGCTTCATTAAATTTGTGGCATTTAACATGAATGTTGAAGAATAAGTTGAAATTTTGACAGGTGTTGGGGAAGTTAGTAATATAGTCTTGTTCCGGCTTCAGAGACAGAAGTAGGCCTCTGACTGACCTGTGACCCTGCCTGGACTGCCCAGCTGCTTACACACCTAACAATTGCTGCTAGCACGTCAAACGGCGCTTACCATAAGAAAGGGAGTGGGCCTTGGAATTTCTTGAGCCCTGGGGACCTGGCCAGTCCCTCAGGGTTTGAAGAATCTTGTGATTCACATGATGAAACGAACAACATTGTTAAAGTAAATCCAGAGCTGCATTTTTACACTCACCCTGATGATACCTGTTTGCGGCCTGGAATTATAAGCAGGAGCCCCCAGAACGCCAATTTTAAGTCTCACCTGTGGAGTAGACGCGCTGCCCAAGACCCTTCCCAATTGGGACTCCAGAGTGCTGTTCCAGGGACTTCCCAGCGTTGCTTGGATCTGGATGTAGGTGCTCCCTCAATTCAGTGTTGTATAAAACTCTGCCTTTACTATTCTTTCTTAGCTAAGTATTCTCTTAATTAGTATACTATGATCTTTGTTAATTTAATAAATTCTTTCTAAATTCTTACTTAACTGAGTGTAGAGTGGTTATTTTACCAGCGAACCCTATGAACTTTGAAACTAAAAGTAAGGCTTTCAGCAAAACACCAGGATATAAGCAGTAACAGGGCATTTCAGATAAAAACAACAATATGTGTAAAGTCATGATATTGTAATTCCACAGCAATTGAAGGACTTAGGTTTTTGTTTCTGGAAGAGTACAGTGCATATGAGCCAAGAGTAAGAGTAAATAGGGGCTAGAAAATGAAAGATTTTGTGGGTCTCATTTAGGAATTTATTTTATAGTTTATTCTAATGGCCAAAGGGAAGCTGTTGAGATTTTTTTTAACTTTTTATTTTATATTGGACTGTAGTTGATTAACAATGTTGTGATAGTTTCAGGTGTATAGCAAAGTGATTGTTATACCTATAAACATACCCACTCCTTTTCAAGTTTTAAGCAGCAGTTATGTGACCAGATTTGTGTTTTTCCAGAAAATTCACATTCTGATAACTTAACAGCAATGCAAGTTCAATTAGGGGACTGTTACAAGTAGTAGAGATAGGACATGAGAAGGTCTTGAACATCTCAGTGAAGTGGGATTCTAGAGGAAGAATGAGTTTGGAGAGGTAGGGAGATAGAATCAATAGGATTAAGGGTGGCAGATAGTTATGCCCCTCTTCTTGAGCTAGTTTTCCCTACCTACCAGTATCCATACCCTTAGGTAGTCCTATTCCAAACTAACTAACTCATGTGACTTGCTTTGGCCACTGGGATGAAAGCAATTGTAATTTAGCAGAGGCTTGAAAAATGTTTGCACATTGGGACTTGCCCTCTTATTGCTGGAAACTCTTCTACCACCATGTAATTAAATTAGGGCTAGCCTCCTAAAAGATGAGAGACCACTTGGAAAGAGGCTCCAGGTGTTCCAAGCATCTCAGCCTTCTCAGTTGAGGCCCCAGACATATGTGTGAGGCCGTCCTAGACCATCCAGCCCCAACTAAGAAGGTGCAGACCAGAAGAATCAGCCAGTCAACCCACAGAATCACAGGAAATAATAAATATTTTGTTTTAAGCCTCCGGATCTGGAGCAGTTTGTTTCATAACAAAAGTTAGCTGATACCCTAAGTTGCCAAGTAGATGTGAGGTGGGAAAGAGGAATCTCCATTTTGTAGCTTGGGTGGATGGATAAATCAATATTGGATAGCTATAATTATTAGAACAACTAATAGGTCATATTCTCAAAGAGAATAGGAAATGTATTTTTTTAAAAGACCAAGTCTGGAGGGATAACTAAGTTCAGCTTTGGAAGTACTCAATCTTAGGAGTTCATGGGACATACAGGTGAAGATATCCATTTGGCAGTTTGATATAAAGATCTGGAGATAGAAAATTTGGAATAAAAGCTGTGGCTTTGAATGACATTGTCCATTCTCATTTATTAGTTTTTGGAGCTTTTTCTAGATCCCTTGGTATTTTATACTTAGGCAGTGTGATCTACAAATACAGACAGCCTCTTCCTTTTCAGTCTATATGCCTTTTCTTTCTTTATCATTTTGGCTGGAATTGCCAGTAACATGTTGAATAGGAATGGTTAGAGTAAACGTCCTTGCCTTGTTCCTGATTTCAGGGGGGAAGCATTCAATCTTTCACTATTATTGTTAGCTATGATTTTTCTTTTGTAGATAACATTTTTCAGGTTAGGTGAGTTCCCTTCTTTTCCTAGTTTACTAAGAATTTTTATCATGAATAGATAATGAATTTTGTCAAGTGCTTTTCCACCTTTATTGAGAAATAATATGGTTTTTCTTCTTTAGTCTGTTAATATGGTGGATTATGTAAACTTTTTTTTTTTTTTTTTTTTTGCCGTGCCACACATAGCTTGCAGGGTCTTAGTTCCCCAACCAGGGATCGAACCTGGGCCATGGCAGTGAAAGCATAATGTCTTAACCAGTGAACTGCCAGGGAAGTCCCCCCTCAACTAATTTTTTTTTTTTAGTGTTTTTCTCATCTTTACTAATTTCACTTTTTGAATATATAAAATATTAACATGATTTCAAAAATCAAAACTATACCAAAAAGTTAGTGCTCAGGTCTCTGAAAATGTTTTGATTTTTCCGTTTCTGTTGTGTCCACCTTCTTGTTGCAAAGGTTGCTTACTTGAATCTCTTACTTTTTTTTCTTAATTAGACTTGCTGAAGGGTGGGGGTTTTTTGTTTGGATGGTTGGTTGGCCTTTTTCAAGAATTAGCTCTTGGTTTTATTGGTCAGATCTACGTTTGCTTATTTTCCATTTTAGTAATGCTTGTATTTTCCATTTTAGTAATGCTTGTATCTTTTTTTTGTTTTTTTGTTTTGGTGCACAGGCTTAGTTGCTCCGTGGCATGTGGGATCTTCCTGGAGCAGGGATCAAACCCGTGTCCTCTGTATTGGCAGGTGGATTCTTAACCACTTTGCCACCTGGGAAGCCCAGTAATGCTTGTTTCTTTATTGATTCCTTGCATCTACATTCCTTGGGTATGTGTTACTATTCAACTAATTTTTAAGTGTTCAACTAGCCTTGCATTTCTAGGATAAACCCCACTGGGTTGTAGGGTATTTTTTTTTAATATGTTACATTCGATTAATATTTTGTGGTGGATTTTTGCATGTATGTTTATAGGAGATACTGCTTTTCTTCTAATGTCTTTATCTGGCTTTGGTAACAAGGTCATGCTGGCTTGAATTGGAAATGCCTCCTCCTGTTCTATTTTCAGAAAAGATTATAGAATTAGTATAGAATAGAACTCTATAGTATAGAATTTCTATACTCTATAGAAGAGTATAGAATTAGTATTATTTCTTAGTCTGTGATTTGGTAGAATTTGCCAGTGAAGCCATCCATCCTAAAATTTTCTTTATGGAAAAACTTCAGACTACAAATTTAATTTCTTTAATAGATATAAGATGATTCAAGTTATATATTTCTTTTTGAGTGAGCTTTGGTAGTTTGTGCCTATGAATGAATTGGCATAAAATTGTTTATAATATTCCCTTATTATCTTTTAAATATCAGTAGTGTCTGTGAATATGTTACCTCTTTCATTCCTGATTTTGGTAATGTGTTGTCTTTGTTTTTTTCCTGGACGTAATGGGTAGAAGTTTATAGATTTTATTGATAAATTCAATAAATTCATTTATTTCGATTTTATTTACTTTTCTCATTTGTTCTATTTTAATTTTATTGATTTCTGCTGTTTATTATTATTTTTTCTTCTGTTTGCTTTGGATTTAATTCACTTTTTTAAAAATCTGGGTTATAAAGGTGAAAGCTTAGATCGTTGATTTGAGATCTTTATTTTTTTCCAATTTAAACATAGTTTTATACATTTCTGTCTAAGTACTGGTTTGGCTGAATCTCATGAATTTTGATATGTTGTATTTTTAGTTTAATTCAGTTCGAAATATTTCCTAATTTCCCTTGTGACTTTTTCTTTGATCCATGGGTTATTTAGAAGTGTGTTGTGTAATTTCCAAATATTTGTGATTTTTCCAGATAGCTTTCTATTATTGGTTTCTAATTTAATTCTGATATATTTAGAGAATATACTCTATGATTTAAATTCTTTGAAATTTGTATTATGACTTAGAATATCATATGTCTTGATAAATATTCCAGGTGCACTTGAAAAGAATTTGTATTCTGCTGTTGTTGAGTGGAATGTTCTACAAATACCTTATTAGGTCAAAGTTGGTTGATAGTGTTGTTTAGCTCTTCTCAATTTTTGCTGATTTTCTATTCTAACCATTGCTGAGAGAAGTACTGAAGTCTCCAAGAATAATTATGAATTTATGATAGCTGTGTGAATAAGAAATGTATATTTGGTCTCTACCCCTGGTTCCTAACACAAAGATTCTAAAACCCTTGTAATTTCCTATGCAATGGAGAGGATAGGAGCATCTTATATAGAGGTCCTAAGCCCCTTGGAATTTTCTGGGTGATAGGAGCATCTTTTGTTCTAATGAGGTGGATAGCTTTAGGATGGGAGCTGGTCATCAGAAATATCAAGCCATGATTAGAAGCTTGGGACTTTCCGTCCTACATCCATCCTCAGAAGGGAGAAGGGATGGAGACTGAGGTAATGATCGAGCATGCCTGCATAATGAAGCTTCCATAAAAATCACTAAACTGTGGGGTTTGGAGAGCTTCTGACTGATGATGTTTAAATACCAAGGGGGTATGTGTACTCCAACTCTACGGGGGCAGATGCTCCTACACATGGGACCCTTTTAGACTTTACCCTGTGTAAATCTTCATCTGTATCCTTTACAGTATCTTTTATTTAAAAAAAAAAGTAAATATAAGTAAATATTTTCCTGAGTTTTATGAGCCATTCTAGCAAATTATCAAACCCAAGGGAATGGTTATGGGAACCCCTGACTTTGTAGCCAAGTCATAAAAAAATGTGGCTATCCTGGGGACCCATTACTTGTGACCAGCATCTAGATTAAGGGCAATCTTGTGGGACTGCCCTTAAATCTGTGGAGACTGACACTACCCAGAGTGAATTAAATTATAGGGCACCCAGTTTGTGTCCAGAGAGTTGAAAAATTAGTTGATTTGGTGGAAAACAAAACAAAACCAAACCACATGCTTTGCGTCAGAAGTGTTCAGTGGGTAGAGTAAGTTTTCCTTTAGCTGGTATCAGAGAAATGGGATTTGCTAGAATGGCTCCTGGCTCAAGGAAACATGTAATTTGTGAAAAGAAAGGATGAAAAAATGGGGAATGGGGAACCTCTGATCCCTGGATGGCTACCTAGTCACCCATGGTATGAAACTGCAGCTGCACTGCAATCAGTTTCTAAAGGTAAAAATTACTGATGGAATTTAGCACTGGTGGTAGACCTGAATCCTGAAGAGTTGGCTTATTGGATCTGTAAAGAAATGCAAAATAATAAGAATTATGTGCTGACCATATAATCCCTTGGTTATTGTTATCTGTAATAGCCAAAATGGGGAAAAGTGCTGGGTCAGGCCTTGTTGCTGGACCAACCTCAGATTTTGGTTGGTGTGAACTTTGGCCACTAGCTTCAAAACTACCCTCAAAGGGAAAAATTATGCTGGAACAACAGAAATTACCTCTAATACCTCCGGTTGCGAAGAAGGTAGTCAACATGGGGGTTTCAGAAACTCCTGAAACCAAGGGGTTTAGTGTGAAGGAGCTGTCTCATTTTGTAGATCAGTATCATCAGCTTTCCGTAGAACTTGAACTAAAATGGATTGCGAGAATAGCTAAATTAGGAGCACTATCTTTGGTTTTAAATACTGCAGAGTAGAAGAGTTTGCTTGGGTTGATACCTGAAGCTGAACAATCACAGATGGCTATGTGTGATCCAGACACAGAGGACATTACTCTGGAAGGAACAACCAGCCTCATGGACTGGACAAAAGCCACTGTAAAAGTGTGTTTATTCTGAGAAGGGGACCACCCAACTCCACCTATAATCACCAAGTAGAACACCCCAGATGAAGCAGCTGATATTCTTTATGCAAGTTATCCACCCACTGAATATGCTTATTACTCAGATTATGGTAGATGCTGTGATTAAGGGGGCCCCGTCACATGGGCACCACATATAATTTCTGCTGCTGCAAAGTCAAACAACAGTGTGAGAAGTCCTATCAGATTGGCTGTCTCAGCTTCCCATATGGGTCTTATTGAAACCCCCTGCAGTGGAAGTGCGGAGTCTTAACCATTGGACGTCCAGGGAAGTCCCTGGTGTGATGGTTAAGTAGATTAATCAAGGTGACTATTTACCAAGGGGCCAAGGTCTTCTGGTCCAACCCCCAAAGCTAAATGCAGTTGTGTGGGTAAAGTGGACAGGGGGTGGAGGTATTTCTGGGACTTATTTACAGCAAAGCGCCATGCACTGTAGTATGGAAACCCATTTATAAAACCCTAATTTGGACTTCAATCAGATTGAGAAATTATAGAAATGTTGATAGGATTATAAAATTGGAAGGTTTTATGTAAAGAAATTGTGTCTCCTTTATCTGAATGTTCCATAGAAATGAATATTATGTCTGACTGGGGAATGCCTCCCCTCAACTAGTATTGTAAAACCAGAATCTGTTGATGAAGTTGTAATGGCGGCTACAGCTAGGAATGTAAGGGTTGATGGGATTAAGGTGAAAGTTCAAAGGAGATCTGGTATGTTTGAACAGGCTTTATGTGAAGTGGTTGGGTCTCTTACCTGCTTGTATCATGGGGATGGACACTTCGCCTACTAGCATTATAAAACAGAACACATGTAAATCTGTCCTTCAAGCAGTATTATTTGGATATGCTAAATGGGAGCCAATAAGATTGCCTGAGTTCAAACAGTATAGAGTACAAACTGGAGTTCTGACATGGACAAATTGTCTGCACAATAGCTGTGTGTGGAACAGAGACTGGGGCTTATAGCAAAAGCCTGTGAGCACCTCCCAGCATTGAGTACTAGGACCTTAGTTTAGCGAATTGCTATCTGTGGGGCAATTACTAGCTTGCTATCAAACAGTATTCAAAACTGCCCCTATGACTGAAGGATAGAAAATAAATCTTGAAACCAGAAATGCCTATGATGTCTTGGATGACGTCAGAAAAACATTCTTTCGGGGAGGGCAATTCCCAGAAGAGTTCCATAATAAAATGGAAATGGTTTATATAGCATCGTGCTACCTGTGGAATGCAAGGATCATGTACTCACAAGCAGGGAGCCGCTTTTCCCCTAGGACTGACTTTGAAACTGTATGAGGAGCCACCAGATTCTGTCATCACTTGGACAATGCCTTATAAACAGTTCTCAACTGACCAACAAAGAGCTGATTGGTTTATGGATGGCAGTTGTAAGATAAATGGATAACATCCTATTTGGAAGGCTACCACTATGATCAAAGAAAGTTAAAAACAAATCAGCTAGGTGGGCTGAATTGCATGCTGTTTTCCTAGCAGTGGTGACAGAATTGAACAATGATAAAAAGCCCCTATGTTTTAGTCTTTACCAACTCATGGATGATGTCCAATGAAGTGCAATGGAAACCTGATCTGTTAAAGGGATGCCTGTATTGGGCACAACTGAAATCACTATGGATATTTGAGCGGTACATTAAGGTAGGACACGTCAATGTCCATCAGAAGAACCCCCTTCCTAGACATTTTGAATATTTTCTTGTGGATACTCTGGGGCCTATTAAAATCCTCTGAAGCATGTTGATTTTTTTGTTGTTGTTTCCAGCACTCCATCATCCTGGTTCGATTGAGACTGAAAATTCTGTCTTGCCCTTTTTTCCCATATGGTTTCCAATGTCAGGATAGTTCAGTGATTAGTCTCAGACTTGTTCTTTGCTTTATATGTGTGATTTAGTTCTCAAGGACTTTGCTGTGCTGCTTTGGGGTATTCTGTATATGTGTACCTCTGAAGTGAGCCCTTGACATACCCTCTTTCATACACAGAAGTAGAACCCTTTTTCCAATTCTCTTCTCTCTTGGATTCTCCTCAACTTCCTGCCTCTGTCCTGTAGCTAGAATGCTGGGATTTCTCTAAGGAATTTTAGTTGCCTATGCCACACGAGAGAAAAATAGAGAAAAAATGGGGTTTTCTCCCCTACAACTCTTTGAACCCCAGGGACCTGTTTTCTCAGTCCTCTGTCTACAAAGGTAGGGTTTCTTTAGGAGTTTTAGTTGCCCATGCTGTCACTGCCACAGCTTCACTTGGGCACCCACCCTCAAGTAAAACACACACACACACACACACACACACACACACACACACACACACAAGGGGAGACTCACTCCTGTATGGGCCCCTTCTCCAAGTTTGACTCTTCTCCCCAATATTGCTTTTGTTTACTTTTTGTTCAGGTAGTTGCTTTTTGTATTTTATCCAAAGTATTTAGTTATAATCAGCGGTTAGGACAGGCTTTAGTGAACTATGCCTTCTTGGCTGGCATTGGAATCTCTAAATATGTATTTCTTAAATGAGCTATTTAATGTCTGTCTCTTCCATTATATGCAATGTCAGCAGGCACTATTTTGGTTTTGTTTATTATTGTATTCCCATGCCTGATATAGTTCTTGGCATATACTAAATAGCCGATAAATATTTATTTTAATAAGTGAACGAATGGACACTATTCAGACCTCATCTTACTTGACATTTTTTGCAGCATTCTACACTAAGAATTGTTCTCACCTGGATTCCTTCTTCCCTAGACTTCCATATTACTATATTCTACTGATTTCCGCACTTCTCCAGCATTTCTTTATAGGCAAGTTGCTACTTCTTTATGATCCTTACAGCTTCAGAAAATGCTTTTAAAATGGGGACACCTACATAGCCCACAGAGGCATAAGTACAACCTTAGTAATAAATGCTCAGTCACCACTTTACCATCCTAGAACAAAGTAGATATTTGTTAACAACATGATGGCACTCCTTTGCTGTCCTCTTGTTACCTGTTATTAGGTTCTCTACAACTCTTTTCCCCTACTTATCTAGCTTATTATTACCTTCCTATACAGACTCTTGCTAGAATGTAATTTTCAAAAAGTTAAAATTATGACTCATTCAAATATAAAAGAAAAATATTTCAAAAATTTAATCAATTCATTCCTTAATGAGAAAACATATAAGCTATTAAGACTAGTTCAAAGAAAAATTCAAGGAACAGAGAATTTAAATAGTCAAAGGAATGCTGAAATAAATTTGTCAATAGATGCAAATTCCTACAAGGCTGAAGACATAATATTTGAGGTTATGTTTTTCACCAGATGGAAGACAAACCTGTACTAAGAGATTTATATTTGTATTGCTAAGGACAGGAATCATTTGCACTGTTCTCTGATAGGAAGAGCAGTTGCTTTGTTATCAGTTACCTACAAGTTAACCACTACCCCTATTAAGTCATAAAATAGTCTTGTTAATAGAAAGTCAAATTAAGATGCACATCCCTCCATAATCAGATAATTTCCAGAGGGTCTGCTAAATTACATCCTGCATTCCATTGAACCCAGTAATCTCTTCTGCCTGTTTCCAAGTTTTGGATATTTTTTCTTAGTAGTCTTTATAATAGACAGGGAAACTTTCCTTTTTCCTTTGTATCTGTCCCTTTCCCTCATAGAATGTTTTTTCCTTTCCCTGTGTCCAGTTATATCTCTTTCTTTAAATCTTGGCCCCAGCTTGCTTCCTTTGAACACAGATTTTTTTTCCCACCCTGATATGACATGGCTGATCCTCAGTTGTTCATTCCCTAAACATTTGGAGAGTAATTTGGAGTGTTAAGTTTTCATTATGGGGGATAGTAAGATGGTATTATTTTTTATTAAAAATGGTAATTATCAGTTTGGCATATGTATATTATATTTCCAGTTTTACTTTAAGCTCTGGTATAAACTACAGTTCTGTAAAGCAACTTCTAATATAAATATGACTTCTGGTATAAATAGAAGTTGTATTTACTAATTCAGGGATGGTAAATATTGACACATAGCACTCATGCTACCACTCTACCTGCCCATAATTACGGTGGCTTATTGACAATTGATGTCAAGCTCATTGTTTTTTTAAATTGAAATATATTTGACATACAATATTATGTTAGCTTCAGGTGCAACTCATTTATTTTATTTTATTTTTTATTTTTTTATTTTTTTGGGGGTACACCAAGTTCAGTCATCTGTTTTTATGCACATATCCCCGTATTCCCTCCCTCCCTCAACTCCCCCCCAGCCTCCCTCGAGTCCCCCCCACCCTCCCCGTCCCAGTCCTCTAAGGCATCATCCATCCTCTAGTTGAACTCCTTTTGTTATACAACAACTTCCCACTGGCTATCTATTTTACAGTTGGTAGTATATATATGTCTGTGCTACTCTCTCACTTCGTCTCAGCTTCCCCTTCATCCCCTGTACCACCACCCCCAAGCCTCAAGTTCTCCAGTCCATTCTCTGCATCTGCGTCCTTGTTCTTGTCTTGTCACTGAGTTCATCAGTACCATTTTAAGATTCCGTATATGTGGGTTAGCATACAATATTTGTCTTTCTCTTTCTGACTTACTTCACTCTGTATGACAGACTCTAGGTCTATCCACCTCATTACATATAGCTCCATCTCATCTCTTTTTATAGCTGAGTAATATTCCATTGTATATATATGCCACATCTTCTGTATTCATTCATTTGTTGATGGGCATTTAGGTTGCTTCCATGTCCTGGCTATTGTAAATAGTGCTGCAATAAACATTATGGTACATGTTTCTTTTGGGATTATGGTTTTCTTTGGGTGTATACCCAGTAGTGGGATTACTGGATCATATGGTAGTTCTATTTGTAGTTTTTTAAGGAACCTCCAAATTGTTTTCCATAGTGGCTGTACCAAGTTACAGTCCCACCAACAGTGCAGGAGAGTTCCCTTTTCTCCACACCCTCTCCAACATTTGTTGTTTCCAGATTTTGTGATGATGGTCATTCTGATCGGTGTGAGGTGATACCTCATTGTGGCTTTGACTTGCATTTCTCTGATGATTAGTGATGTTGAGCATCTTTTCATGTGTTTGTTGGCCATCTGTATGTCTACTTTGGAGAAATGTCTATTTAGGTCTTCTGCCCATTTGCAACTCATTTATTTTATAACGAGATTTGTACCTCTTAAGCCCCTTCACCTATCTCACCTACTCCCTCACCCATCCCATTTAACCGCTTGATTGTTCTCTATATCTATGAGTCTGTTTTCATTTTATTTGTTTTGTTTTTTAAATTCCACATATAAGTCAGATCATACACTCTTTCTCTAACTTATTTCACTTAGCATAATACCCTTCATGTCCATCTATGTTATTGCAAATGGCAAAATTTCATTCTTTTTTATGGCTGAGTAGTATTCCGTTGTATATCAGTGCTACATCTTCTTTATCCATTCATCTATCAATGGACACTTTGGTTGCTTCCATATCTTGGTAATTATAAATAATGCTACAGTGAACATGAGTGTACATCTATCTTTTCTAAATTAGTGTTTTTGTTTTCTTCAGCAAAATACTCAGAAGTGAAATTGCTTGATCATATGACAGTTCTTTTTTTAGTTTTTTGAGGACCCTCCATACTGTTTTCTAAGGAAACAGCGCTGGAAGATTCCCTTTGCTCTGTCCTCACTGGCACTTTTTATTTGTTGCCTTTTTGATGATAGCTGTTTTGACAGGTAGGAGGTGGAATCTCGTTTTAATTTGCATTTCCCTGACGATTAGTGATTTTGAGCATCTTTTCATATGTCTGTTGGCCATCGGTATGTCTTCTTTGAAAAAATATCTATTCAAGGACTTCTGTGCATTTTTTAATCAGGTTGTGTTTGTTTTTGCCTTAGTCTTCTTCATTTATTCAACTTTAAACACTGAAATACGCCAAAGAGCATGGGACACTGTTAGGCTGAAAAAAGAAGGCCTACCTCACGTAGGCCACGTTGTTTGGGCATGATCACAATAATCAGTATAACTCCAAGTATAGCCAGAGCCAAGCAAACAGAAAGCTTTCAGAGATAATAAACGGCTTAAAAAATTAAAATGAGACAACATAAAATATCAATTCCTGAAGACCAGTGAATTACAAAAAACAATGAATTAGCTGTAGAAGCAGTAATGAAGTAATTCTGTTTCTGTGAGGGAAATTATTTTAAGGTCCCCAGGATAAACAATGAGTTGGGGATCACTAAAAAAACCTCAGAACAAAGATTTCAAACATCTGTCTTTCTGTGCCTGTATGCGTCCCAAATCATTCCCAAGAAGGAACCAGAATCAGATTTCTACCAACATAAGCTCATAAGACATGTCATGTTGGTTCTGCAGAAGCTGCATCTTGTGAAGTAGTCTTCAAAAATAAAAATGAGAAAACCAAAGAGTACAATGATAAGCCACTTTCTCCTTCCCACTATAATTTTTCTTTGATTTGCTCTCTAAAGATTTAAGGAAAAACAAAATCATTAGTCTCAGATTCCTGAATTAATCTGACCTCACTTCATGGCTAATGTGGCTAAGGGTAGAAGTTTTGTACAATTAAAACAGAAACACTTTATATCAGCAGGACTTTAGGGCTCTGGTTCGACTGTATTTACTGTAAAGTACAGTAATGATAGGGTAGAGATTGGAGAAAAAGGTGGAAACATCCATCACAAGGTAACATGACAGATAGCAGGACCCTAGGTAGACTTTAAGGAACTGATTCTATTCTGGCGGGGGAAACCCACGTAAAGTTTCACACTTACAAAATTATCACTAATCAGGTTGTTTATTTTTTTGATGTTGAGTTGTGTGAGTTCTTTATATATTTTAGATATTAACCCCATATTGGATGTATCATTTGCAAATATATTCTTCCATTCAATAGGTTGCCTTTTACAAAAATTTTATAATTTTTAAATTATTCATTTGTTTATTTATATTTATTTTTGGTTGTATTGGGTCTGTTGCTGTGTGCAGGCTTTCTCTAGTTGCAGCGAGCGGGAGGTACTCTTCATTGCAGTGTGCAGGCTTCTCATTGTGGTGGCTTGTTGTGGAGCACGGGCTCTAGGTGTGCATGGGCTCTAGGTGTGCTGGCTTCAGTAGTTGTGGCACACAGTCTCAGTAGTTGTGGCTCACAGGCTCTAGAGTGCAGGCTTAGTAGTTGTTGCTCATGGGCTTAGTTGCTCTGGGGCATGTGGGATCTTCTTGGACCAGGAGTCGAACCTGTCCCCTGCCTTGGCAGGCAGGTTCTTAACCACTGTGCCACCAGGGAAGTCCCAACAGGCTGCCTTTTTTTTTTTTGTTTTGTTTTATTTATTTGGTTGCACCAGGTCTTAGTTGCAGCAGGCAGTCTACTAAGTTGTGGCAGGTGGGCTCCTTAGTTGCAGCTCACAGGCTTCTTAGTTGTGGCTCATCAGCTCCTTTAGTTGTGGCACATATACTCCTTAGTTGTGGCTGGTGGGCTCCTTAGTTGTGACTTGTGGGCACCTTAGTTGTGGCTCACTGGCTCCTTAGTTGTGGCATGTGCGCTCTTATTTGCGGCATGGCATGCACATGGGATCTAGTTCCCTGACCAGGGATTGAACCCCAGCATCCTGCACTGGGAGTGCAGAGGTTTCCTTCACTGTGCAAAAGCTTTTTTAAAAGTTTGTTGTAGTCCTGTTTATCTTTGCTTCTGCTGCTCCTGCCTGAGGAGACAGATCCAAAAAAAATACTGCTAAGACCACTGTCAAAGAGCATACTGCCTATGTTTTCTTCTAGGAGTTTTATGGCTTCAGGTCTTATACTTAAGACTTTATCCATTTTGAATTTACTTTGTATATGGTATGAGAAAGTAATCCAGTTTGATTCTTTTGCTTGTAGTTGCCCAGTTTTCTCAGCACCATTTATTGAAGAAGCTGTCTTTTTCCCATTGTATATTTTTGGTTCTTTTGTTGTAGATTAATTGAACATATAAGCATGAGTTCATTTCTGGGTTCTCTATTCTGTTCCATTGATCTATATGTCTATCTTTTCTTTTTTGCCAGTATTTTGACTATTATAACTTTATAGTGTAGTTTGAAGCATATCTCCAGCTTTGTACTTTTTTTTATCAAGATTCCTTTGGCTATTGGAGTTCTTTTGTGTTTCCATACAAATTTTAGAATTGTTTGTTCTAGTTCTGTGAAAAATGGCATTGGTATTTTGATAAGGATTGTGTTGCTTCTGTAGGTTGCCTTGGATAGTATGGTCATTTAAACAGTATTAATTCTTTCAATTCATGAGCATGATATATCTTTCCATTTGTTTGCATTGTCTTCGGTTTTTTTAATCACTGTCTTATAGTTTTCAGAGTACAAGTTTTTTACCACTTTGGTTAGATTTATGCCTAGGTATTTCATTCTTTTTGATGTAATTGTAGATGGGATTGTTTTGTTAATTTCTCTTTTGAAAGTTCATTGTTAGTGTATAGAAATGTAACAGAATTCTATATATGAATTTTGTATCTTGCTACTTTACTGAATTCATTTATTAGATCTAATAATTTTTTGGTAGAAAATCTTTAGGGTTTCCTATGTAGTATCATATCATCTGTGATGTGTGACAGTTGTACTTCTTTACTTCTAATTTGGATTTTTAAAATTTCTTCTCTTGTTTGAGTGAAGAAATTTTGTGTGTGACTTGCCCTTCCAATACTGTGTTGAATAAAAGTGGTGAGAGTGGGCATCCTTGTTCCTTCTCTTAGAGAAAATGCTTTCAGCTTTTCACTTTAGAGTATGATATGGCTGTGGGTTTGTCATAGGTGGCTCTTATTATGTTAAGGTATGTTCCCTCTATTCCCACTCTTTTTGGATGTTGAATTTTGTCAAAAGCTTTTTCTGCATCTATTGAGATGATCATATGATTTTTATGCTTCGGTTTGTTAATTTGGTATATCACAGTGATTGATTTGTGGATATTGAACCATCTTTACATTCCTGGGATAAATCTCACTTGATCATGGTATATGATCTTTTTAATGTATTGTTGAATTTGGTTTATTAATATTTTGAGGATTTTTGCATCCATGTTCATCAGTGATATTGGCCTGTAATTTTCTTATTTGTGTGGCATCTTTGTCTAGTTTTGGTATTGGAGTGATACTGACTTCATAGAGTGAGTTTGGAAGCAGGCCTTTCTCTTCAATGTTTTGGAATAGTTTTAGAAGGATAGGAGTTAACTCTTCCTTAAATGTTTTGTAGACTGCCCCTGTGAAGCCATCTGGTCCTAAATTTTTGTTTGTTGGGAGATTTTTTAAAGTACTGATTCAATTTCCTTACTAGTAATTGTCTGTTCATTTTTGCTATTTCTTCCTGATTAAATCTTGGGAGAGTATATGTTTCTAGGAATTTTTCCATTTCTTCTGGGTTGTCCATTTTATTGGTGTATAATTGTTCATGGTACAGTTGGGCCCTTGAGCAACATGGGTCCACTTCTGTGCAGATTTTTTTCAATCAATACTACAGTACTACACAGTTCATAGTTGGTTAAATCCATGGATGTGGAACTGAGGATACAGTGGGCTAACTATAAAGTTATATGCAGGTTTTTGACTGTGTGATGGGTTGGCACCCTTTATCCCCATGTTGTTCAAGGGTCAACTGTAATCTCATGATTGTTTGTATTTCTGTATTGTCAGTTGTAATTTCTCCTCTTTCATTTCTGATGTCATTTATTTTATTTATTTGGGCCCTCTTTTTTTTTCCCTGATGGGTCTGGCTAAAGGTTTGCCAATCTTGCTTATCTTTTCAGAGAATGAGCTCTTAGTTTCATTCATTCCCCCCCCCCCATTTTTGGTCTCTATTTCATTTATTTCTGCTCTGATTTTATTATTTCTTTCCTTCTACTAACTTTTGGTTTTGTTTGTTTGTCTTTTTCTAGTTTATGTAGGTGTAAGTTTAGATTGTTTGAGATTTTTTTGTTTCTTGAAGTAGATTTGTATTGCTATAAACTTCCCTTTTAGAACTGCTTTTGCTTCATCTTATAGATTTTGGATCGTTGTTTCCATTTTCATTTATCCCCAGGTGTTTTTTGATTACCTATTTGATTTCTTCAGTGACTCACTGGTTGTTTAATAGCATGTTGTTTAGATTCCACTTTTTTTTTTTTTTGCAGGTTTTTTTCTTGTAGTTGATTTCTAGTCTCATACCATGTGGCTGGAAAACATGCTTGATATTGTTTCAGTCTTCTTAAATTTATTGAGACTTGTTTTGTGGCCTAGCATATGATCTATCCTGGAGAATGTTCCATGTGCACTTGAAAATAATGTGTATTCTACTGTTTTGGATGAAACATTCTGTATCTATCTATTAATTAAGTTGGTCTGATGTGTTATTTAAGGCCAGTGTTTCCTTATTGATCTTCTGACTGGATGATCTGTCCATTGATGTAAATGGGGTGTTAAAGTCCCATACTATTATTGTCAATTACTCCCTTTACATTTGTTAGTATTTGCTTTATGTTTGTAGGTGTTCCTATGTTGGATGCATATATATTTACAGTTGTTATATCTTCTTGTTTCCCTTTATCATTATGTAATGTCCTTCTTTGTCTGTTTGTCTCAATGCAAACTTTGTTTTAAAGTATTTTGTCTGATATAAGTATTGCTACACCAGCTTTCTTTTCGTTTCCATTTGCATGGAATACCTTTCTCCATTCCCTTTCAGTGTCTGTGTGACTTTAGATCCGAAGTGAGTCTCTTGTAGGCAGCATATATGTGGTTCTTTTTTTAAAAAATCCATTTATCCACTCTGTATCTTTTTATTGGAGCATTTAGTCCATTTATGTTTAAAGTAATTATTGATAGGTATGTACTTCTTGCCATTTTGTTATTTGTTTTGGTGTTGTTTTTGTAGTTCTTTTTTGTTCTTTTCTTCTTTTACTCTCTGCCCTTGTGATTTGATGATTACCTTTAGTGTTATGTTTGGATTCCTTTTTCTTTTTTGTGTATATACATATTATAGATTTTTGGTTTGTTGTTACCATGAATTTTATATATGTAACCCCTCTCTCTATATATATATGTCTGTGTGTGTGTGTGCACTCTGTGTGTGCGTGTGTGTGTGTGAGATTATTTTACATTACTGACTTAAGTTCAAACACATTCTAGCAATCCAGTATTTTTACCCCTTCCTCATGTTTAATGTTTTTGACATCATATTTTACATCCTTTTGTTTTGTGTATCCTGTAACTATTTATTGTGGATAAAGATGGTTTTACTACTTTTGTCTTTTAACCTTCCCAGTATCTTTATAAGTGGTTGATCTGCCTTTTCTGTATGTTCGTCTTTACCAGTGAGTTTTTTTGTTTCATAATTTTCATGTTTCTAGTTGTGACCTTTCCTTTTATGCTTAGAGAAGTCCCTTTAATATTTCTTGTATAGCCAGTTTAGTGGTGCTAAATTCTTTTATCTTTGCTTGTCTGTAAAACTCTTTATCTCTCCTTCAAATCTGAATGATAACCTTGCTGGGTAGAATATTCTTGGTTGTCATGTTTTTTTCCTTGCTGAGTATTCTTGGTTGTAGTTTTTTTTTTTTTTTTTTGGCCACACCATGTGGCATATGGGATCTTAGTTCCCCGACCAGGGATCGAACCTGTGCCTCCTGCATTGGAAGCATGGAGTCTTAACCACTGGACCACCAGAGAAGTCCTGGTTGTAGTTTTTATTTCCTTTCATCACTTCAATTATAACATGCCACTCCCTTCTGGCCTGCAATGTTTCTGCTGAAAAATCAGCTGATAGCCTTATGGGATTTCTCTTGTACATAACTATTTACTTCTCTCTTGCTTCTTTTAAAATTCTTTCTTTAATTTTTGCCATTTTAATTATAACATGTCTTGGTGTGGACCTCTTGGGTTCATCTTGTTTGGGCCTCTCTCTACTTCCTGGACCTGGATGTCTGTTTCCTTTCCCAGGTTAGGGGTTTTCAGCTATTATTTCTTCAAATAAGTTCTCTGCCTCTTTCTGTCTCTCTTCTACTTTTTGAGACCCCTATAATGCAGATGTTAGTACACTTTATCAGAGGTCTGTTAAATTATCATCAGTTTTAAAATTCTTTTCTTCTTTTCTCTGTTCAGCTTGGGTGATTTCCACTAATCTGTCTTCCAGATCACCGATCCATTTCTCCTTATCATCTAATCTATTGTTGATTCCTTCTAGTATACTTTTTATTTCAGTCATTGTATTCCTCAGCTTTGTTTGGTTGTTCTTTACTTTTTCTAACTCTGTTGAAATTCTCATTGTATTCGTCCATTCTTCTCCCAAGTTTGGTGAGCATCTTTATCACCTGTAACTCTTTATCTAGTAGATTGCTTATTTTCATTCCTTTCAGTTTTTCTGGGGTTTTATCTTGTCTCTTCATTTGGAACATATTCTTCTGTCCCTTCATTTTTGCCCAGTTCTCTGTGTTCATTTCTGTGTGTCAGGTAGGTTGGTTACATTTCCTGACCTTTAAGAAGTGGATTTATGTAGGAGATGTACTATGGGGCCAAGCAGCGTGCTTTCCTTTGTCACCGAAGTTATATGCTCTAGCAGTGCCCTCTTAGTGGGTTGTGTGTACCCTCCTGTTATGGTGGGGTTGACTGTTGTAAGCATGCTAGTAGATGGGGCTGGCCCCTGCCCCAGTTGGCTATGAGGTCATGCCTTGTGCTGTGGCTGCAGGCCTGCTGGAGGATGAGGTAGGTTTCCAGTGTGGTTGGCTGTGTATCCTGGAGAGGTGCAGGACTGGTACTGGCCTGCTGGAGGATAGAGCCAGGTCCCTGTGCAGCTGTTTGCACAGCCCGGGGGCTTCAGGGCTGGTGCTAGCCACTGATAGGCAGGGCTGGGCCCCTGGCTCTAAATAGGCTGGAGGGAGGATTCTAAAGTGATGCTTGCCAGCATAGTGTTACCATGGTAGAAAGAGCTCCTAAAAATGTGTTGCCACTGTCTCCAGCCCTAGGGTGAGTCCCAGTTGCCTCCTGCCTCTCTGAGAGGTCTTAAAGATCAGCAAGTAGGTCTGACCCAGGCTCTTTTCAATCTACTGTTCAGAGCGTCTGAGATTTTGCATGTGCCCTTTAAGGGCGAAATCTGCTTCCTATAGCCCTGTGGCTCTCCTGAACATAAGTCCTCTTGGTTTTCAAAGCTAGATGTTCTGCAAGGCTTGTCTTCCCAGTGCAGAACCCCTGGGCTGGGGAGCCTGATGTGGGGCTCCTTAGGGAGTACCTCTACATTTGTGGTGTTCTACCCAGTTGTGGGTCACTAACCCCGGAATGTGAGTCCTGATTATACTGCATCTCTGCCCCTCCTACTCATCTCACTGTGTTTCCTTCTTTATGTCTTTAGTTGTGGAAAATTTTTTCTGCTAGTCTTCAGGTTGTTCTCATAGATAGTTGTTCTGTAAGTAGTTGTAATTTTGCTGTGTCTGTGGGAGGAGGTAAATTAAGATTCCTTCTACTCCAGCATATTGGCCACCTCTTATATCAATTTCATCCTGAGATTCCTTCTTTTTTTTATAAGTTTATTTATTTATTTAATTTATTTATTGACTGCGTTGGGTCTTCGTTGCTGCACACGGGCTTTCTCTAGTTGCTGAGGGCGGGGGCTACTCTTCATTGCGATGCGCAGGCTCCTCATTGTAGTGGTTTCTCTTGTTGTGGAGCACAGGCTCTAGGCGTGTGGGCTTCAATAGTTGCAGCACATGGGCTCAGTAGTTGTGGCTCACGGGCTCTAGAGCACAGGCTCAGTAGTTGTGGCGCACAGGCTTAGTTGCTCTGTGGCATGTGGGACCTTCCCAGGGCAGGGCTCGAACCCATGTCCCCTGCATTGGCAGGCAGATTCTTTACCACTGCACCACCTAGAAAGTCCCCTGAGATTCCTTCTTAACACAAAATTCCAGGCATTAACTATCACTCAGTTGACGTTGGTACAAGGTGGACGTGTTTTAAATGAATGCTTTTAGAAAAAATGTCACAGAGCAATCTGGTTGTAGAACTTGTCTGTAGGGAGGCAATTTTTATCTCTCTCCCAAAATAAAAATGTCTTTTGGGAATTGTTCCAAGGAAATTAGTTGTATAAAGTTGATTATCTTTATAATCTTAAAAAGTATGTTTTATTTTGCTTTTTTAAAGCTAAAAATCGAAAGTATCAATGTAGATTCATTCCTTATATAAAAATTTATTTCTATCATGTGGCTCAGTGTTCTACCTTCAGGAAAATAAAGATATGTATTAACCTATTTTCAATTTTTTTTTTTTTTCAACTTCACTACTTTTGTTTGCGTTACCTGTGCTTTGTCTTGAAAATACCCTTTCCTTCTGTCCCAACAGTGGATGGCTAGGGGATAGCAAAAAATAGAAGACATCCCTCCCTATTGCACATGGACCCTATATATAGGGTCCCCTGGCTAAGGCTGGGGGGACTCTTGGTACATTCTCAGATCCCTTGGGGAGAGTGAGGGGTGACTGGGGTAGCATTATGCGTGAGAGTGGGACCTCCAGGGCAGCCACTCTGGTCCTGGGCTTCCTGGTCCTTGGTGGTTTCTGGTCCCATCTCTAGCCCCAGTCTTCCCTCAGTGACATCCCCAATGCATTTTTTTCTTTTTTTTTCATTTATTTAAAGTTTATTTATTTTTGGCTGTGCTGGGTCTTTGTTGCTGCACATGGGCTTTCTCTAGTTGTGGTGAGCGGGGCTACTCTTCATTGCAGTGCACAGGTTTCTCATTGTGGTGGCTTCTCTTGTTGCAGAGCACAGGCTCTAGGCATGGGGTCTTCAGTAGTTGTGGCTGGTGGGCTCTAGAGCACAGGCTCAATAGTTGTGGTGCATGGGCTTAGTTGCTCCGTGGCACGTGAGATCTTCCTGGATCAGGGCTTGAACCCACGTCCCCTGCATTGGCAGGCGGATTCATAACCACTGTGCCACCAGGAAAGTCCCCCCAGTGCATCTTTTAACTGTACTTACACTTGATCCTAAAGTAATGTGGTTTAGATGGAAAAAGTATTTGGATTTACTAAACCTAGAGAGTTTTGTCATAGATCAAAGAGGGTTCGAAACCAGAAATTAGTTACCTTCTTTCTTGGGGGAAGAATGTTACAATAAACTTTAGATGCATCACATGTCCAAAGAAGGCACATGGTGTTTTATAGAGGGCAGTTTGGTATAGAAGATAGGAAGGATCTATTGGTTTGTTTAATGTTTTCAGAGCTCTTGATATGTACCTAGAGTAATTATCAAAAACATGATCTATAGTGCCAAACTCCCTGAATTCAGCTTGGAGAATTTGCTTATTAACCTTGCTCTTTCCTACATAATGATCAAGGGATCCATCCAAGAAGAACATATCACAATGGTAAATATCTATGCCCCCAACATAGGAGCACCTCAATACATAAGGCAAATGCTAACAGCTATAAAAGGGGACATCGACAGTAACACAATTATAGTGGGAGACTTGAACACCCCACTTACATCAATGGACAGATCATCCAAACAGAAAATAAATAAAGACACACAAGCTTTAAATGACACATTAACCTTGCTCTTTCTTCATTTCCTAATCATAATGGGCTATTGTAAGGAATTTTTATTTATTTAAGTAATTGTAAGCATTATACACATACATAAACATTCACATATATGCATGTATATCTGCATGCATACATACACACTCTCATGTATAGCACTTTAGTCCAAGAAAATGGTAAGCGCTGTGTATCTTATTTATGATTACAAATTAAACTTAATACCATTCCTTAAATGTTTACCAGTTCCAGATCTTTTCTCATGGAAGAATATTAAAATTTATTTAAATGTTTATGTATCACAATTACATATTTTTTCTTTTTGTAAATAGGTTTCTTGAAAGAGCTGTTTGCTCAAGAAAAGAAACTCAATTTGTTCAGATACAGAAAGAACATATCAGTTTGAAATATTCTTCATAAAATAGCTATAAGAGGCAGCAGTGCTAAGAAACACAAATTTATGAACATAGCCACATGCTTTTTTTCCTTTCAGTTTGATTTAAATTTAATATCCTCCAACAATGGGAAATGATTTACAATAAAGAGATGAACTGGAAGGAATAGGAAAATGGAAACAAGATGTCATTTCTTTTTACTATCCAACAGATTTACCATCTGTTTTAAAATGATGTTTGACCATTTACAGTAAATGAAACAAAATGCTTTTTAAAATAATGTAACACTTTAAACTATTTTTACTACCAAACTTTCCTTCTCTTGTGAACACATTCATCTTACTGAGCAAAGGTTTATTTAAGCTACACTTACATCTATGTTGTTTTTAGCTCATTTCCTTTTTAAAAAAAGCAATTGGTGAGTTTATTTCCCAGCTTAGCTGTTATAATAAAGTATAAAAGACATTTCTGTTATGCCCTCAAGTATAGCTTTATCGAAAGCTACGAGTCACAGCAAAATATAGGACAGCATAAAATTAGAAACTGCTGGTGTTTCCTTAGCAGCAGTTACTGCAATTACAGTTTTTTCCCCTCTTGCTACTGGCAGAGATGTGAAAGTCACCTCTGTGTACCAGACAACAAACTCTAAGTATGTTTCTTAAATAATAGTTTTATTGAGATATTATTCACATAGCATAAAATTTACCCTTTTAAAGTATAGAATTCAGTAGGATTTAGTGTATTCGCGGGGTAACCATCATCATTATAAATTTAGAACATGTTCTTCATTCCAAAACGAAACCCAGTGCCCATTAATAGTCACTCCTCATTCCCCCATCTGTCCTTCCACCAGCAACCACTAATCTACTTTCTGTCTCTGTGGATTTGCCTATTATAGACTTTTCACATTAATGGAATTACACAATATGTGGTCTTTTGTGACAGCTTCTTTCACTTAGCATAATGTTTTCAAGGTTTATGCATGTTGAAGCCTGCATCAGTACTTCATTCCTTGTTATTGCCGGGTAGTATTCCATCATGTGGATATGCTAGTATGTTTATCCATTCACCAGCTGATTGACATTTGAGTTTCCCACTTCTTGACTATTAGGAATAATGATGCTATTAACATTCACGTGTAAGTTTTTATATTGGACATATGTTTTCTTTTTTCTTGAGTATATACATGTACATAGGAATGGAATTGCTGGGTCATATGGTAACTCTATGCTTGACTTTTTGAGGAACTGCCAGACTATTTTCCAAAGTGGCTGTACTGTTTTACATTCCCACTAGCAGTGTATGAGTGTTCCAATTCCTTCACATCCTTTCCAACACTTGTTATTATCTGTCTTTTTGATTGTAGCCATCCTAATGGAAGTGAAGTGGAATCTTACTGTGGTTTTGATTTGCATTTCTCTGATGGCTAATGTTGTTGAACATTTTTTTTCATATGCTTATCATCCATTTGTATGTCTTTTTTGCAGAAACATCTTTTCAAATGATCTTTTTAAAAATTGGGGTTTTTGTCTTCTTGTTATTGAATTTAAAATTTCTTTATGTACTCTGGGTACAAGTTCCTTATTAGATATATGACTTGCAGATATTTTCTCTCATTCTTCAGGTTGTCTTTCACTTTCTTGATGGTATTTTTGAAGCATTAAATTTTATTTTGATGAAGCCCAATTTATTTTTTTCCTTTGGTTGCTTGTTCTTTTAATGTTATACCTTAGAAACCAGCCTCTACCCCAAGGTTCACAAAAATTTACTTCTGTTTTTTTCTAAGAGTTTTGCAGCTTTATCTTACATGTTGGTCTCTGATCCTTTTGGGGTTTTTATATATGGTGTGAAGTAGGAGCTCAACTTAATTTTTTGCATGTGGATATCCATTTTATTTATTTATTTATTTACTTTTAAAATTTATTTATTTAATTCATTGGCTGCGTTGGGTCTTCATTGCTGCACACGGGCTTTCTCTAGTTGCTGCGAGCAGGGGCTACTCTTCATTGTGGTGCGCAGGCTCTTCATTTTAGTGGCTTCTCTTGTTGTGGAGCACGGGCTCTAGGCGCGTGGGCTTCAATAGTTGCAGCACATGGGCTCAATAGTTGTGGCTCACGTGCGCTAGAGCACAGGCTCAATAGTTGTGGCGCACGGGCTTAGTTGCTCCGTGGCATGTGGAATCTTCCCAGAGCAGGGCTTGAACCCATGTCCCCTGCATTGGCAGGCAGATTTTTAACCACTGGACCACCTAGGAAGTCCAAATATCCATTTTATTGAAAGACTTTCTTTCCCATTGAATTTTCTTGACATCTTTGTTGACCATCAGTTGTCCGTAGATGTGAGGATTTGTGTCTGGCCTCTAATTCTATTCTGTTGATCTGTATGTCTGTTCTTATATATGTAACACACTATCCTGATTGCTGTAGCTGTGTGGTATGTTTTAAAATCAGAAAGTGTCAGTCCTCCAACTTTGTTTTTCGTTTTCAAGACTGTTTTGGCTATTTTGGGTCCCTTGCATTTCTATATGAATTTTAGGATCAGCTTGACAATTTCTGCAGTTGTGTATAGCTTTCATATTTTTATCTATGCATAAATAAATATGTCCTCTACAACACATTTTATATTTTTAAACAAAATTATACTGATGTGTTTTTCTGTAACTTTCTTCCTTCCCCCAACATTTTATTATGAAAAATTTTAAAAATGAATTAGTTGGAAGAATAGTATAGTGTACACTCATATATCCTTCTACCCTCTGGTTTATATTCTATAGGTAACATTTTGGTCTATTCACTTTATAGTATAACTAACCATTCCTAGCCATAAACACCTAGTCCATCTATCTATCAAATCATCTTATTATTTTGTGCATTTCAAAGCAAATTGCATATACTATCAATACACTTCATCTTTAAAGACTTCAGCATATGTACTGGTAACTAGGGTTCAATTTTCCTACAACTTTTTAGTATAAAGTGAAATGCACGAATCTTGAGTATACATTCTGGTGAGTTTGACACATATATTTACCTATGTAGCCCTAACCTTTATCAACGTATAGAATATTTTCATAACTCCAAAAAGTTCTATGTGCTCTCTCCCAGTCAATTCCTGTCCTTAACCCATGCTGAAAGCAATCCCTATTTTTCTTTTTCACCATAGATTTAGTTATTAGAGAACTTTATACTCTTGTGCAAGACTTCTTTCACTCATCTATCTCCTTTTACTGTTTTTAATGTAGCTACTAAAAACTTAAAATTACACATGCGGCTCACATTACCTTTCTATTGGACAATGTTGCTCTGAACTAGTAGATGAAGACCCAAACATTGTAATAGTTGCATAATAGTCTGTAACAGGGGTGTGAAATAACTCATTCACCATTTCCCATTGATTACATCCAAATTCTTTGTACCTCATTTTATTTGTATTTCACTACTGTATCAATTATTTTTTTCTGTGAAACAACTCATCTAAATTACTGACTTAAAGCAGCAAATGTTTATTATTTCTTACAATTCTGAGAGTTGGCTGGTCAGTTCTAGTCTGGGCCAGCTCAGCTGGGATTAGATGGTTTAAGATGGCCTCACTTACAAATCTGGGGCCTCAGCTAGGATGGTTGGGATAACCAGGGCCTTCTCCACATGATCTCTCATCCTCCATGAGGCTGGTCCTATCATCAAGAAAGAGCAAGCTCCAATATGCAATTATTATTTAAAAACAAATATTTATTTAGCTGTGCTGGGTCTTAGTTGCAGCATGCGGGATCTTCATTGTGGCACGCAGGCTTCTTTAGTTACAGCATTCAGGCTCTTAATTGCAACATGCAGGATCTAGTTCCCTGACCAGGGGTTGAACCCAGGCCCTCTGCATTGGGTGCGTGGAGTCTTAACTACTGGACTACCAGGGAGGTCCCTGCAATTACTTTTAAGCTTCTTTCTTTTTTTTTTTTTTTAAGAACTTTTATTGAGATACAGTTAAATACAATAAACTGCATATATTTAGAATGTACAATTTGATTTTTTTTCTTATTAGTAATGTATATATGGCAATCCCAATGTCCCAGTTCATTCCCCCCCAACCATCCCTGCTTTCCCCACTTGGTGTCCATATGTTTGTTCTCTACATCTGTCTCTATTTCTACCTTGCAAACCAGTTGATTTGTACCATTTTTCTATATTCCACATATATGTGTTAATATACGATATTTGTTTTTCTCTTTCTGACTCTCTTCACTCTGTATGACAGTCTCTAGGTCCATCCATGTCTCTACAAATGTCTCAGTTTCATTGCTTTTTACAGCTGAGTAATATTCCATTGTATATATGTACCACATCTTCTTTATCCATTCCTCTGTTGATGGACATTTAGGTTGCTTCCATGTCCTGGCTATTGTAAATAGTGCTGCAGTGAACATTGGAGTGCATGTGTCTTTTTGAATTGTGGTGTTCTCTGGGTATATGCCCAGTAGTGGGATTGCTGGGTCATATGGTAACTCTATTTTTAGTTTTTCAAGGACCCTCCATACTGTTCTCCATAGTGGCTGTGTCAATTTACATTCCCACCAACAGTGCATGAGCATTCCCTTTTCTCCACACCCTCTCCAGCATTTACTGTTTGTAGATTTTCTGATGATGCCCATTCTAACCGGTGTGAGGTGATACCTCATTGTAGTTTTGATTTGCATTTCTCTAATAATTAGTGATGTTGAGCAGCTTTTCATGTGCCTCTTAGCCATCCATATGTCTTCTTTGGAGAAATGCCTATTTAGGTCTTCTGCCCATTTTTTGATTGGGTTGTTTGTTTTTTTGATGTTGAGCTGGATGAACTGTTTATATATTTTGGAGATTCATCCTTTGTCTGTTGATTCGTTTGCAAATATTTTCTCCCATTCTGAGGGTTGTCTTTTCATCTTGCTTATAGTTTCCTTTGCTGTGCAGAAGCTCTGAAGTTTCATTAGGTCCCACCTATTTATTTTTGTTTTTATTTCCATTACACTAGGGGGTGGATCAAAAAAGATCTCGCTGTTATTTACGTCGAAGAGTGTTCTACCTGTGTTTTCTTCTAGGAGTTTTATAGTGTCTGGCCTTACATTTAGATCTTTAATTCATTTTGAGTTTATTTTTGTGTATGGTGTTAGGGAGTGTTCTAATTTCATTCTTTTACATGTAGCTGACCAATATTCCCAGCACCACTTATTGAAGAGGCTGCCTTTTCTCCATTGTATATCCTTGCCTCCTTTCATAGATTAGTTGATCTTAGTTTATCTCTGGGCTTTCTATCCTGTTGCATTGATCTATATTTCTGTTTTTGTGCCAGTACCATACTGTCTTGATCACTGTAGCCTTGTAGTATCGCCTGAAGTCAGAAAGCCTGATTCTCCCAACTCTGTCTTTCCTTCTCAAGATTGCTTTGACTATTCGGGGTCTTTTGCATTTCCATACAAATCGTAAAATTTCTTGTTCTAGTTCTGTGAAAAATGCCACTGGTAATTTGATCGGGATTTTATTGAATCTGTAAATTGCTTTGGGTAGTATAGTCATTTTCACAATGTTGATTCTTCCAATCCAAGAACATGGTATGTCCCTCCATCTGTTTGTGTCATCTTTGATTTCTTTCATGAGTGTCATAGTTTTCTGAGTACTGTCTTTTACCTCCTTGGTTAGGTTTATTCCTAGGTATTTTATTCTTTTTGTTGCAATGGTGAATGGGATTGTTTCCTTAATTTCTCTTTCTGATTTTTCATTGCTAGTATATAGAAATGCAAGAGATTTCTGTGTGTTAATTTTGTATCCTGCAACTTTACCAAATTCATGGATTAGCTCAACTAGTTTTCTGGTGGCATCTTTAGGATTTTCTATGTATAGTATCATGTCATCTGTGAACAGTGACAGTTTTACTTCTTTTCCAATTTGAATTCCTTTTATTTCTTTTTCTTCTCTGATTGCTGTGGCAAGGACTTCCAAAACTATGTTGAATAGTAGTGGCAAGAGTGGACATCCTTGTCTTGCTTCTGATCTTAGAGGAAATGCTTGCAGTTTTTCACCATTGAGAATGATGTTTGCTGTGGGTTTGTCATATATGGCCTTTATTATGTTGAGGTAGGTTCCCTCTATGCCCACCTTCTGGAGAGCTTTTATCATAAATGGGTGTTGAATTTTGTCAAAAGCTTTTCCTGCATCTGTTGAGATGATCATGTGGTTTTTATCCTTCAGTTTGTTAATGTGGTGTATCACATTGATTGATTTGCGTATACTGAAGAATCCTTGCATTCCAGGGATAAACCCCACTTGATCATGGTGTGTGATCCTTTTAATGTGTTGTTGGATTCTGTTGACTAGTATTTTGTTGAGGATTTTTGCATCTAAATTCATCAGTGATATTGGTCTGTAATTTTCTTTTTTTGTAGTATTTGTGTCTGGTTTTGGTATCAGGGTGATGGTGGCCTCATAAAATGAGTTTGGGAGTGTTCTTTCCTCTGCAATGTTTTGGAAGAGTTTGAGAAGGATGGGTGTTATCTCTTCTCTAAATGTTTGATAAAATTCACCTGTGAATCCATGTGGCCCTGGACTTTTGTTTGTAGGGAGATTTTTAATCACAGTTTCAATTTCATTACTTGTGATTGGTCTGTTCCTATTTTCTATTTCTTCCTGATTCAGTCTTGGAAGGTTATACCTTTCTGAGAATCTGTCCATTTCATCCAGGTTGTCCATTTTACTGGCATATAGTTGCTTGTGGTAGTCTGTTATGGTGCTTTTTTTTTTTTTTTTTGAGAGGAGTACATTTATTTTTATTGTTTTTAATTTATATTTATTCGTTTCTAGCATGATCTGTTATGTTACATATGTAATATGTTTTTTTTTCTTTTCTTTTTTTTATTATTTTTTTTGGGGGGTACACCAAGTTCAATCATCTGTTTTTATACACATATCCCCGTATTCCCTCCCTTCCTTGACTCCCCCCACCTCGAGTCCCCCCCACCCTCCCTGCCCCAGTCCTCTAAGGCATCTTCCATCCTCGAATTGGACTCCCTTTGTTATACAACAACTTCCCACTGACTATCTATTTTACAGTTGGTAGTATATACATGTCTGTGCTACTCTCTCGCTTCTTCTCAGTTTCCCCTTCACCCCCCGCCCCCTCCCATACCTCGAGTTCTCCAGTCCATTCTCTGTATCTGCGTCCTTGTTCTTGTCACTGAGTTCATCAGTACCATTTTTAGATTCCGTATATGTGAGTTAGCATACAATATTTGTCCTTCTCTTTCTGACTTACTTCACTGTGTATGACAGATTGTAGTTCTATCCACCTCATTACATATAGCTCCATCTCATCCCTTTTTATAGCTGAGTAATATTCCATTGTGTATATATGCCACATCTTCTTTATCCATTCATTTGTTGATGGGCATTTCGGTTGCTTCCATGTCCTGGCTATTGTAAATAGTGCTGCAATAAACATTATGGTACAAGTTTCTTTTGGGATTATGGTTTTCTTTGGGTATATGCCCAGGAGTGGGATTACTGGATCACATGGAAGTTCTATTTGTTTTCCATAGTGGCTGTACCAAGTTACAGTCCCACCAACAGTGCAGGAGAGTTCCCTTTTCTCCACACCCTCTCCAACATTTGTTGTTTCCAGATTTTGTGATGATGGCCATTCTGATCGGTGTGAGGTGATACCTCATTGTGGCTTTGACTTGCATTTCTCTGATGACTAGTGATGTTGAGCATCTTTTCATGTGTTTGTTGGCCATCTGTATGTCTTCTTTGGAGAAATGTCTATTTAGGTCTTCCGCCCATTTGTGGATTGGGTTATTTGCTTTTTTGGTATTAAGCTTCATGAGCTGCTTGTATATTTTGGAGATTAATCCTTTGTCCGTTGTTTCATAGGCAATTATTTTTTTCCCATTCTGAGGGTTGCCTTTTAGTCTTGTTTATGGTTTCTTTCACTGTGCAAAAGCTTTTAAGTTTCATGAGGTCCCATTTGTTTATTCTCGATTTTATTTCCATGATTCTAGGAGGTGGGTCCAAAAGGATGTTGCTTTGATGGATGTCATAGAGTGTTCTGCCTATGTTTTCCTCTAGGAGTTTTATAGTGTCTGGCCTTACATGTGGGTCTTTAATCCATTTGGAGTTTATTTTTGTGTATGGTGTTAGGAAGTGTTCTACTTTCATTCTTTTACATGTTGCTGTCCAGTTTTCCCAGCACCACTTATTGAAGAGGCTGTCTTTTTTCCATTGTATATTCTTGCCTCCTTTGTCAAAGATAAGGTGCCCGTATGTGTTTGGGCTTACTTCTGAGTTCTCTATTCTATTCCATTGATCTTCCTTTCTATTTTTGTGCCAGTACCATACTGTCTTGATCACTATGGCCTTGTAGTATAGTTTGAAGTCAGGAAGCCTGATTCCACCAACTCCATTTTTCCTTCTCAAGATTGCTTTGGCTATTCAGGGTCTTTTGCGTTTCCATACAAATCGTAAGATTTCTTGCTCTAGTTCTGTGAAAAATGCCATTGGTAATTTGATCGGGATTGCATTGAATCTGTAAATTGCTTTGGGTAGTACAGTCATTTTCACGATGTTGATTCTTCCAATCCAGGAACATGGTATGTCCCTCCATCTGTTTGTGTCGTCTTTGATTTCTTTCATCAATGTCTTAAAGTTTTCTGCATACAGATCTTTTGCCTCCTTAGGCAGGTTTATTCCTAGGTATTTTATTCTTTTTGTTGCAATGGTGAATGGGAGAGTTTCCTTAATTTCTCTTTCTGCTCTTCTGTCGTTAGTGTATAGGAATGCAAGAGATTTCTGTGCATTAATTTTGTATCCTGCTACTTTACTAAACTCATCAATTAGTGCTAGCAGTTTTCTGGTAGAGTCTTTTGGGTTTTCTATATATAATATCATGTCATCTGCAAAGAGTGACAATTTTACTTCTCCTTTTCCAATTTGGATTCCTTTTATTTCTTTTGCTTCTCTGATTGCTGTGGCTAAAACTTCCAAAACACCCTTGTCTTGTTCCTGTTCTTAGAGGGAATTCTTCCAGTTTTTCCCCATTGAGAACAATGTTGGCTTTTGGTTTTTCATATATGGTTTTTATTATGTTGAGGTAATTTCCTTCTATGCCCATTTTCTGGAGAGCTTTTATCATAAATGGATGTCGAACTTTGTCCAAAGCTTTTTCTGCATCTATTGAGATGATCATATGGTTTTTATCCTTCAAGTTGTTGATATGATGTATCATGTTGATTGATTTGCGTATATTGAAGAATCCTTGCATCCCAGGGATAAACCCCACTTGATCATGGTGTATGATTTTTTTAATGTGCTGTTGAAGTCTGTTAGCTAGTATTTTGTTGAGGATTTTTGCATCTATATTCATCAGTGATATTGGTCTGTAGTTTTCTTTTTTTGTGACATCTTTGCCTGGTTTTGGTATCAGGGTGATGGTAGCCTCGTAGAATGAGTTTGGGAGTGTTCCGCCTTCTGCCATATTTTGGAAGAGTTTGAGCAGGGTAGGTGTTAGCTCTTCTCGAAATGTTTGATAGAATTCGCCCGTGAACCCATCTGGTCCTGGGCTTTTGTGAGTTGGGAGATTTTTAATCACTGCCTCAATTTCCGTACTTGTGATTGGTCTGTTCCTATTTTCTATTTCTTCCTGATTCAGTCTTGGAAGGTTATACTTTTCTGAGAATCTGTCCATTTCATCCAGGTTGTCCATTTTATTGGCATATAGTTGCTTGTGGTAGTCTGTTATGGTGCTTTTTATTTCCTGTGGTGTCCGTTGTAACTTCTCCTGTTTCCTTTCTAATTTTATTGATTTGAGTCCTCTCCCTCTTTTTCTTGATGAGTCTTGCTAGAGGTTTATCCATTTTATTTATCTTCTCAAAGAACCAGCTTTTAGTTTTATTGATTTTTGCTATTGTTTTGTTTGTTTCTTTTTCATTTATTTCTGCTCTGATCTTTATGGTTTCTCTCCATCTGCTCACTTTGGGTTTTGTTTGCTCTTCTTTCTCTAGTTTCTTTAGGTGTAAGGTCAGGTTGTTTATTTGGGACTTTTCTTATTTCTTGAGGTAGGATTGTATTGCTATAAATTTCCCTCTTAGAACTGCCTTTTCTGCATCCCATAGGTTTTGGATAATTGTGTTTTCATTGTCATTTGTCTCTAGGTATTTTTTGTTCTCCGCTTTGATTTCTTCAGTGGTCTTTTGGTTATTTAGTAGCGTATTGTTTAGCCTCCATGTGTTTTTGTTTTTTTTACAGTTTTTTTCCTGTAATTGATTTCTAATCTCATAGCATTGTGGTCAGAAAAGATGCTTGATATGATTTCAAATTTCTTGAATTTACCAAGGCTTGATTTGTGACCCAAAATGTGATCTATCCTGGAGAATGTTCCATGTGCACTTGAGAAGAACGTGTAATCTGCTGTTTTTGGATGTAGTCCTATAGATATCTATTAAATCCAGCTGATTTATTGTGTCATTTAGAGCTTGTGTTTCCTTACTAATTTTCTGTCTGGATGATCTGTCCATTGGTGTAAGTGGGGTGTTAAAGTCCCCCACTCTTATTGTGTTACTGTCGATTTCCTCTTTCATAGTTGTTAGCATTTGCCTTATGTATTGAGGTGCTCCTATATTGGGTGCATATATGTTTATAATTGTTATCTCTTCTTCTTGGATTGATCCCTTGATCTTTATGTAGTGTCCTTTCTTGTCTCTTGTAACATTTTTTATTTTAAAGTCTATTTTATCTGATATGAGTATCACTACTCCAGCTTTCTTTTGATTTCCATTTGCATGGAATATCTTTTTCCATCCCCTCACTTTCCGTCTGTATGTGTCCCTAGGTCTGAAGTGTGTCTCTTGTAGACAGCATAGGTATGGGTCTTGTTTTTGTATCCATTCAGCCAGTCTCTGTCTTTTGGTTGGTGCATTTAGTCCATTTACATTCAAAGTAATTATTGATATGTATGTTCCTGTTACCATTTTCTTAATTGTTTTGTTTTTGTAGGTCCTTTTCTTCTTTTGTGTTTCCCACTTAGAGAAGTTCCTTTAGCCTTTGTTGTAGGCCTGGTTTGGTGGTGCTGAATTCTCTTAGCTGTTGCTTGTCTGTAAAGCTTTTGATTTCTCCATCAAATCTGAATGAGATCCTTGCTGGGTAGAGTATTCTTGGTTGTAGGTTCTTCCCTTTCATCACTTGAAATATATCATGCCACTCCCTTCTGGCCTGCAGAGTTTCTGCTGAGAAATCAGCTGTTAACCTTATGGGAGTTCCCTTGTATGTTATTTGTTGTTTTTCCCTTGTTGCTTTTAATAACTTTTCTCTGTCTTTAATTTTTGTCAATTTGACTACTATGTGTCTTAGCATGTTTCTCCTTGGATTTATCCTGCCTGGGACTCTCAGCACTTCCTGGACTTGGGTGGCTATTTCCTTTCCCATGTTAGGGAAGTTTTCAACTATAATCTCTTCCAATATTTTCTCAGGTCCTTTCTCTCTCTCTTCTCCTTCTGGGACCCCTATAATGTGAATGTTGGTGTGTTTAATGTTGTCCCAGAGGTCTCTTAGGCTGTCTTCAGTTCTTTCCATTCTTTTTTCTTTATTTTTTTCTGCCTCAGTGATTTTCATCGTTCTGTCTTCTTGTCACTTATTCGCCCTTCTGCCTCAGTTAATCTGCTATTGGTTCCTTCTAGTTTTCATTTCCGTTATTGTGTTGCATATCTCTGTTTGTTTGTTCTTTAATTCTTCTAGGTCTTTGTTAAACTTTTCTTGCAACTTTTTTATCTTTGCATCCAGTCTTTTTTCAGAGTCATAGATGATCTTCACCGTCATTATTCTGAATTCTTTTTCTGGAAGGGTGCCTATCTCCTCTTCATTTAGTTGTTTTTCTGGGGTTTTATCTTGTCCCTTCATCTGGTACAAAGTCCTCTGCCTTTACATTTTCTCTGTCTCTTTCTGTGGCTGTGGTTTTCAGTTCCACAGAACAGAATACTGCTGATACTCTACTTTTAAGCTTCTGTTTGTTCCACACTTGTATCATCCTATTGGTGGAAGGAAGTCACATGGCTAAGTCCAGTATTCAAGAGGTAGAGAAATAGACTTTAACTCTCATTGGGAGGAATAGCAAATCACAGTACAAAAAGGGCAAGCATACAAGGAGGTGTGAACAAATTAAAGGCAGTTACTGCAACAATCTATGATAGCCACGATAAGTAATACCCAATGTCCTCAGTGTATTTATCTTGCATTTTGATGCTTTTGTTTCTGTAGGAAAGACTCTGCAAAAGTGGGACTGTTAGCTCAAATATTTTCCAAATTTGTTGAAGCAATTTTTATTCCCACCAGCATGTATGAGTTTCCTTTACTCATCCTTTTCAATACCGGATATTATCACTCTTTATGATTTTTGCCAATCAGTGACAAGTGATATCTTATTCTTGTTTTTATTTGCATTTTCCTGACTAGTGAGACTGAACATCTTTTCATATTTTTATTGAACATTTGAATTTCCTCTTTTGCAACTTGCCTATTTGTATCCCTTTTCCATTTTTCTTTTTTTTAGCATAAATTTTCTTTCTTTTTAAAAATCTATTTATTTATTGGCTGTGTTGGGTCTTCGTTGCTGTGCGTGGGCTATCTCTAGTTGCAGCAAGTGGGGGCTACTCTTTGTTGCAGTGCGCGGGCTTCTTATTGCAGTGGCTTCTCTCATTGCGGAGCATGGGCTATAGGTATGAGGGCTTCAGTAGTTGTGGCACACAGGCTCAGTAGTTGTGGCACATGGGCTTAGTTGCTCCACAGCATGTGGGATCATCCCAGCCCAGGGTTCGAACCCGTGCCCCTGCATTGGCAGGCGGATTCTTTTTCTTTCTTTTTTTTTAAATTTCTTTATTTTATTTTTGACTGCATTGGGTCTACGTTGCTGCACACAGGCTTTCTCTAGTTGCGGCAAGCAGGGGCTGCTCTTCGTTGCGGTGCATGGGCTTCTCATTGTGGTGGCTTCTCTTGTTGTGGAGCATGGGCTCTAGGTGCGCGAGCTTCAGTAGTTGTGGTACATGGCTTAGTTGCTCCGCAGCATGTGGGATCTTCCTGGCCCAGGGCTCGAACTCATGTCCCTTGCATTGGCAGGGGGATTCTTAACCACTGTGCCACCAGGGAAGCCCTGCTATTTTTCTATTGGTCATTTGTTTCTAATAATTTTAGGGATGATAACTCGTATGTTACAAATATTTTCCCAGTCAGTTGTTTGTTTTGATTT
Source organism: Hippopotamus amphibius kiboko (assembly GCF_030028045.1). Taxonomy (NCBI): domain Eukaryota; kingdom Metazoa; phylum Chordata; class Mammalia; order Artiodactyla; family Hippopotamidae; genus Hippopotamus; species Hippopotamus amphibius. The sequence continues at coordinate 24,515,834 of NC_080202.1, read as the reverse complement.
GATTTATGCTTTCATGATAGAAAAAACTTAATTTTCAAAAAGCAAAACACTTTCCTTTATGATTCTTCTTGCTGCCCTCCCCCCCAGGTTATCTGTCTATTTGTTTATTTTAATATCTAAGTTTTTTTAAATAGATATATAGTTGATTTACAGTGTTGTGTTGATTTCTACTGTATAGCAAAGTGATTCAGTTATACATATATACATTTTAAAATATTATATTCAATTATGGTTTATATCAGGATATTGAATATAGTTCCCTGTGCTTACAGTAGGATCTTGTTGTTTATCCATTCTATATGTAATAGTTTGCATCTTCTAACCCCAAACTCCCACTCCATCTCTCTCTCATCCCCGTTCCCCTTGGCAACCACAAGTCTGTTCTGTATGTCTGTGAATCTATTTCTGCCTAATAAATAGGTTCATTTGTTTCGTATTTTATATTCCACACATAAGTGATATCATATGGTATTTGTCTTTCTCTTTCTGACTTACTTCACTTAGTATAATAATATCTAGTTCTATCCAATAATATCTAGTTGTGGCAAATGGTATTATTTCATTCTTTTTTATGGCTGAGTAATATTCCATTGTATATTTATATGTACCACATCTTCTTTATCCATTCATCTGTTGATGGACATTTAGGTGGTTGCCTTGTCTTGGCTATTGTGACTAGTGCTGCTATAAACACAGGGGTGCAAGTATCTTTTTGAATTATAGTTTTGTCCAGATATATGCCCAGGAGTGGGATTGCTGGATCATATGGTAATTCTATTTATAGTTTTTTGAGGAACCTCCATACTGTTCTCCATAGTGGCTGCACCAATGATTCTTCTTAATTAGAGTCTCCCCATACACACCTCCATACTTTTATCATTTTGTATTTAGATATCTAATTCACTTGAAGTTCATTTTTGTACATGATACGAGATAGAGGCTGAGTTGATCAGAATTTTCAATCAGATGTACATAATATAATCCCTGCTACAGTGTCTTTATCAGGTAGGGTTTTTTTTTTTTTTTTTCATGTAACACGAAGAATAGAAGTAAATGATCAGGACTGGTATGTGGCTCTACCATGCCATCAAAGATCTAGGCTGCTTTCACTTTCTGTTCCACAATCCTTAGATTATGATTTTCTTTCCCATGAAATACAGTTTCTGTACTTTAAGCATCACATTTATGTTATAGACAGGAAGAATTTTTCAGGGAGAAGGGTAAGAGGCAAGTTCTTTTTTATCAGAAAACAATACTTTTCCTGGAAGTTCTACCCATTAGACTTCTAATTAGGTCTCATTGAGTATGGCATGGTCACCCTTATTTTCAAGAGAGTCTAGGGTGGTGAATAGTTTTTTTTTTAATTTATTTTATTTGTTTTATTTTTATGGCTGCATCAGATCTTAGCAGTGGCATGTGGGATCTTCTTTGTGGCACGTAGGCACTTCATTGCTGTGCTCAGGCTTCTCTCTGACTGTGGTGTGTGGGTTTTCTTTTCTCTCTAGTTGAGGCGCAAAAGCTCAGTAGTTGTGGCACACAGGCTTAGTTGCCTAGCAGCGTGTGGGATCTTAGTTCCCTGACCAGGGATCGAACCCGCGTCTCCTGCATTGGAAGGCAGATTCTTTACCACTGGACCACCAGGGAAGTTCTGGGAGGTGAATAGTTTTGACTGGACACATCACTGCCCTAAACAAAGTCTGGTTTCTGAATGGAAATTATGTAGGCAGTTATCAGTGTCTGCTCTAAGAAATAGGTTTATTTTCTTCCAAATGTATACTCAATTATTCCAGCACCATACAATATATAAAACCATTTTGGTCCTTTGGTAGATTCTTATGTGTAGTTTAATCAATTTTGGAGTCTCCGTACTTTTTACTGATCTGTTTGTCTATTCCTGTGCCAATAGCATACTGTTTTGTTTACTATAGCTTCATTTTAAGTTGAATTACAGTAAGACATGTCTCCCTTCACTTGGTCTTCTTTTCCTAATATTCTTGACTATTCTCATGTATTCTTCCATATGAATGTTAAAGTTACTGTCCAGTAAAACCAATGTATCAATCAGTACATTACTGATGTAAAATCAGTGTATTCGGACTGGAATTGCATTTATATGTTAATTAAAAAAATAAATATATTCTGGTTGGACTGTTAATTTGGGAATAATTGACATCTTTATGGCTTTAATTCTTTTTTTTTTTTTTAATTTTTTTTGGGGGTACACCAGGTTCAATCATCTGTTTTTATACACATATCCCCGTATTCCCTCCCTTCCTAATTCTTCTTATTCAAGAACATGGTATGTCTCCTTTTTTTTAAGATAGTATTTTATGTCATTTTAAAAGGTCTAAGTTTTTATTTTTATGTAGCCAAAATTTATAAAGATTTTTTCTTTATAACAGTCTGAATTTGGTAACACATGCTTGAAAAGGCCTTTCGCACTCCAAGATTATAAAAATATTCATCCATGTTCCCCTTAGTATTTTTATGCTTTCATATTTTATCTTTAAATTTTGATACATATGGACTTTATTTTGACATAAAGTAATGATTCAGCTTTAAAAAAAAGAGTCTAAACCGTTGTCTCATTACATTTATTGAATAAGGCATCTTTCTCCCATTGATCTAGTTTTATCATATATTGAATTCTGTGTGTATTTGGGTCCAGATTTGGTTTTTGCGATTTCTCCTGTTTCTTTACTAATACAGTAAACATTCAGCCTCTTTATAGTGCTAGGTGATTTCACCAAGACAATTAACCTTTAATTCCCTGTGAATTCCATATTTTTCTTCCATTTTGAGATAAGGAAAATGAGCCTAGCAAAGGTTATTTCTTGTGTGTTTGGATTTGGCAGAGAAGCCGCTTGTCCTTTCCCTGGGAACAGAAGTGAGTCTACGTTACCTTAGAGTAGTGATGAGCATCTGTATTAGAGGACACAGATGAGGTTCTGAGGTATTTTTATGGTATAAATTCAGAAGCCAAGGAATGCCTGGGTCCCCTCCTCCCTTTGATGTCCCAGATTGAGGGAGCTTTAGGGAGCTACATGCAAGGATGAGAATGCAATAACTCCCACTTTGGAGTTGTTATGTCAACTTTTTCTCCCTTTTCCAAAACCAACATGGCACAGTCTTCAAAGGAGCCCCCAGTAAGAGGCAGAAGAGAAACCTGAGTCAGGAAGCATAAGCAAATAGGCCCAATGAATGTCCTGGACTCTGACCAATCATATTAACCACTCCTCCTAAGAGCTTATGGGCCCAGGAAAACCTTTTGGGGTTGGTAGCATGAGGAGATGGAGCAGAAGATGTTCCCTTCCCTGAAATCTGCAAAAGTAAACCATGTACCTCCAGTGTAACCAAAATGTTCCAGACGTAAAAAGTAAAGGTGGGATTGGAAGTAGTTGTGGTTAGAGTCAATGTCCCCTTAGTCTTTTTGTTTCTCAGCCTATGCATTTTCACACCTTTTACAAACCCCAGTTCCTCAGAATTTCTCACTAGAAACTTTAAGAATTACCTTTAGAGTATTTGACCTCCTAGTTGCTGGTATCTTCCACAGTCTCTCTGAAAGTATCATCATTTCAAGATCTTTCTTGAGATCGTTTTGCTAGGACGTAATTCTAGGTTAACAGTTATTTTCCTCTCAGACTTTAAAGATATTATTCCACTGTCTTCTGGCTTCCATTGTTGCCACTGAGAAATGTCCTGTTATTTTCATTTGTTCCTTTGTAGGTAAGCTGTATTTCTCTCTAGCTGTTATAGGATCTTTTTCTTATCTTTGGTTTTTTTGTAGTTTCACAATGATATGTCTTGGTGTAGATTTCTTTTTATTTAGATTGGGATTCATTTAGTTTCTTCAAACTCAGAATTTGAATTTCATTAATTTTGGAAGATTCTCAGTTGTAATTTTTCAAATAGGACCTCTCCTCTATTCTCTCCATTTTCTCCTTTTGGTTCTAGATGTACATTGGACCTTTACACTTCATCATCTATGACCTATAAGTTTATCTATATGTTTTCTTTCAACTTTTCCATTTCTTTGTCTCTATAGTATATTCTAGGTAACTTCTTTGGAACTATCTTCTAGGTCACTAATTATTCAGCTGAACTATTCAGCTGTTTAATCTTTCCATTGGTTTTGTACTTTTAAATATTATATTTTTTGTTTCAGAAATTCTGTTTGATTCTCTAATCGCTACCCACTCTCATGGTTTTTTGTTGTTGTTGTTTTTTTGGCCATGCAGCTTTCAGGATCTCAGTTCCCTGATCAGGAATTTAACCCTGGCCATGACAGTGAAAGTGCAAGATCCTAACCAGTAGACCACCAGGGGACTCCCACTATTGTGCTAGTTTAACCAAGTCAGAATGCTTGCAGTTTCCCATATGTTGGCAGTAGTTAAAGCTGGATGATGGGTATGTGGGGGATTCATTATACTATTTTACTTGCTTTTGATATGTTAAATAATTTCCATAATAAGTTTAAAAATTGAAGTGGAGGGGGAACGTCATCAAACTTTTAAACGGTTGGAAACAATTGAATAATAGATCACGTGAAACCATGGGAATTTAAACTGGGGCATGGAGAAGACAGAATTGTGGGGCATAGAACTTTTTTTTGGAATGCAGTGGTGGATTCTGAATGGGTAGAGGACAGCAGGAAGGGAGGCTGTGTTATGTGGGAGATAGGAAAAGGGGAGCTGGAAGTAGGAAATGGGTTCTAACCCTTGATGGGAGGACCCCAAAACAGTCTATTCAATTTTCTACAGGCCTAGAATCAGAGAATCACTAAGAATCATCTCATATACTCCCTACATTTGAACATCATGGGTTTGCTCATGTTTTTGGTTTCAGGGATTTTAGAAAGGTGAAAACGCTGACTCTGCCAGGTTAGCATCATTGCTCCATTCTGGCTAGTTTAGTATAGCCAACCTGACCTCTTGACTTAACTGGTATCCCCAACCAATCCATGCCCTACCTTACTAAGAAAAAGAAGGAAGAGGCAATGAGGAAAATAATAGTTCAGACTTCTTTTCTTAGGTGACACAGTTCTCTCTTCCCACTTTATCTTCTGTCATGAAAATTTAATGAAAAATATTAATTTTAAAAAGTCAGTAGAGGGGGACTTCCCTGGTGGTCCAGTGGGTAAGACTCCATGCTTCCACTGCAGGGGGCCTGGGTTCAATCCCTGGTCGGGGAACTAGATCCCATATGCATGCTGAAATTAAGAGTCCGCATGCCACAACTAAGACCTAGTGCAAGCTAAATAAATCAATATTTTTTAAAAAATAAAAATAAATAAGAAAATAAAAAAGAAAAAGTCAGTAGAGGGACTTCCTTGGTGGTCCAGTGGTTAAGACTCCACACTTCCACTGCAGGGGACAAGGGTTCGATCCCTGGTTGGGGAACTAAGATCCCACATGCTGCGTGGCATGACCAAAAATAAAACGTCAGTAGGGCCTCACATTCAAAGATTTTCCACACACAAAGCAACCCCTAAAATATGTCCTTGGAATCACCAAGGTTTCTCTTGCAAACATTTTAATAACATTTCTCTCTTTGAAAACATGTGGTTACATATGTTATTAGATTTTTACAGTAACTCTCTTGGGTGAGGCATTTATTACCAAGTCATTTTATAAAAGGAGAAAAAACAGTACTTTTTGCTTTACTTTAGTAACTTTGGGTTCCTCAGTTTGACATCTCATTCCTGGCACATAGTGGGGGCCCTCAATAAATACTTGTTGGATAAAAGCCATTTAAAATATTATTGGATTTATGAGTTTTTTGATTTTATGTACAGTTCCAAAAAATGCAATTCTCTTTTGGCTCCCTCCAATATAGTCTTTTTGAGTAGAAAGAAATCTCTTTGCAATGATTTAGACAAGTAAATTTTTATTTGGAAAAACTGAGTTAGAATTGGTTCCTTGAGCTGTTATCCACCCCTGAAAATGTGTATTCAGGCTATCACATATAATTAGCAACTTAATTGACTACATCTTTTCATTTAGTCATGATAATAAGATAATATGATAGTGAAAAACTTATCTTAGAAGTTTTAAGGAAAAAACTCTTTAAGTCATTAAAATTTGAACCGGGGCAAGTAATAACTTCATTACTTTAAAATAATATTTGGCATATGAAAAGTTTGGTAGTGACCTGTGGATTAATCGCACTCTTTAGCATTTACTGAGTGATACTTGAAGCTGTTATAAATGGGAAAATAGTTTATAATTGTATTGCTGCGGAGATTAATACTTTTTCAGATACCTAAAACATTACAACAAAGACACACATGAGGGCGCTCTAACCAGTCAGAAACTGAAAGTGAGTAAGTATTTATTACCAGAAATAGGAATTTTAAGGAGTCAAAGCCACTACTACACTTTTACAGACAGAAAATTAAGGCGCAAAGAGATTGTGAGTCTACATGCCCTATTCTTTAGAGTATATACATTGAGTATTAAAAAATTTTAAAAGATTGTACAGCAGTCCCTTGTTGGTGAATTTATGCTAGAGAATTTTGACTGTCAACCTGGCAACTCTTTATTTAAAATCTTTACCCATGGCATGATATAATTTATATATAAGATGTAAGAAGAAACAGAATATTTATTTTTATGAATTTTTGCTCTGCAAAATGTTAATTGTGCTTTATTTATACTTAAAGCTCAACTGATTTCTTTGGTTTCGCTCCTTAGTCTTTTCCCCATCTCTAATATGTTCCTAGTTTGTTCTTTGGCTTTTGTATAAATACAGAGTTACCAGGCTGCCTACAGATTTTCCAGAGAGGAGGCCTATAAACATCCACAAATATTTTATTATAAAGAAGCTATAATGAGAATATAGAATGTAGGTATTTCTCACCCCTAAAACTCAGTGTGTATATGGCAATATTTGTTTTATAGGTAAATTTTCTTCAACTTAAATACTACCATTGTCACAGGAGGATTTGTTTCATTACGTAGCCCACACAACTTGGCCAGTTCCACATTTCTACTGTTTCAAAGGAGTTACTTTACCTTAAATAATAAGCTCAATTTTTAAAAAGCAGAACAAAGGGGCTTCCCTGGTGGCAGAGTGGTTAAGAATCCACCTGCCAATGCAGGGGACACAGGTTCGACTCCTGGCCTGGGAAGATCCCACATGCTGCAGAGCAACAAAGCCCGTGTGCCACAACTGCTGAGCCTGCCCTCTAGAGCCCGCCAGCCACAGCTGTTGAGCCCATGTGCCACAACTACTGAAGCCTGTGCGCCTAGAGGCTGTGCTCTGAAACAAGAGAAGCCACTGCAAAGAGAAGTCCGAGCAACACAATGAAGAGTAGCCCCTGCTCGCCACAACTAGAGAAAGCCTGCATGCAAGAACAAGGATCCAACGCAGCCAATAAATAAATAAATAAATAAATAAATTTTTTAAAAAAGTACTTGACAATCCTATAATACAAAGCATGATTTTTTTTTTGCTTTTATTTATTTATTATTTTGGGGGGTACACCAAGTTCAATCATCTAAGCATGGGTTTTTTAAATCAAGCATGCAAATAACAGATTGTATTACAAATACTGAAAGTTGTGTTTTTATTTATGTTTTGTCTATATTTAGTTAAATATGTCAGGCAAGTAAAAAGATAATAGTATGCATATGACTCTATAGGGTCTGGCCCTACCCACCACTTTGCTCTTTTTCTTATTACACCCCATTGAGTCATTCCACATTAGACACACTGGTCTTTCTACGCAGCAAACATGCCAAGCATCTATCTGGAACAGCACCATTGTACTTTCTGTTCCCTCTGCCTGGAATATTCTTATTAATTTTTCTTCTTTGATCATTGGAATGAAAACTATAAGCTAGCAGAGGTCTTGTCTGCCTGGTTTAGTAAAGGTCTCAGTAGAAAATAGGTGATATGCTCAGAATAAGTTTAGGAAGGTTTATTTACAAAGTGGTTATTTATTTATTAAGGGGTTATTTACAAAGATGCAAGTATAGGGAAACCACAAAGATTCCTATAGTACCCTAGGGCTGGTGTGACGTTACCATCTTTAGGCCCAAAATGGCTAGAGGAGTAGTTATAGTAGTTAGTAGAACCTAAAAGAGACAGCATGTAAAGTTGCTTCTCTTGTAAGATCAGTGACTTTTATTGGAGAGACACAGCAGGCACTAGGTCCCCTCTCAGTTTGGAAGCTGAAAGAATATATATCATGATTCCACCTTCCTTCCAGCTCTGATCTCCTGCCTGGGCTCCCTATTGGCCAAACCCACCCAAAGTCTGAGAACCCTTTTGATGTGATCTGTTAGATCAGCCTTTGTGAGCAGAGCACATAATGGAGAAGGGTGGAGAGTGAATCTTGAAGGGTAAATGGGAGACATATGTCAACTGTTGTATATGTAGCACCTAGAACATTGCAAGGCATAATTCTTTTAATGTAACAGTTTTTTTGAGATATAAGTCACATATACAATTGACCCATTTAAAGTGTATAATTTAGTGGGTTTTAGTAGGCTCACATTGTAAAGAGTTGTGCAACCATTATCATAATTAATTTTAGAACATTTCATCAGCCCTAGAAAGAAACACTGTACCCATTACTAGTCACTCCCATTTCATTAAGCTCCTGGACCTGCGCAACCACTAATCTGTGTTCTGTCCCTATAGGATTTGCCTATTCTGGACATTTCATATAAATAGTATCCTAAAATAGATGGTCTTTGATGACTAGCTTCTTTGACTTAGCATGTTTCCAGGGTTCATCCATGTTGTAATATTTATTAGTACTTCATTCCTTTTTATTGCTTAAAAATATTACATTGTATGAATATACCACGTTTTATTTATGTAGTCATCAGTTAATGGGTATTTGAATTGTTTCTGCTTTTTTGGCTACCATGAATAATGCTGCTATGAACATTCGTTTACAAGTTTTTGTGTGGACATGTTTTCATTTCTCTTGGAAATATGCCTAGAAGTGGAATTGGTGGGTTATATGGTAACTATAGTTTAGCATTTTGAGGAACTGCCAGGCTGTTTTTCAAAGCAGTTGCACCATTTTACATTCCCACCAGCAATGTATTAGGATTCCAGTTTCCCCACACCTCTCCAATACTTATTATTATCTTTTTTATTATAGCCATCCTAGTAAATGTGAAGTGGTATCTTATTGATGTGATTTATATTTCCCTGATGGCCAATGATATTGAGTATCTTTTCATGTGCTTTAGGCCATTTGTATACCTTATTTGAAGAAATGTCTATTCAGATTTTTTGCCTATTCTTATATAGGGTTATTTCTCTTTTTAAAATTGAGTTGTAAGTTTTCTTTATAAATTCTAGATACAAGTCCATTGTAAATATACGATTTAAAAATATTTTTCCTATTCTTTGAGTTGTCACAATAGTTTTTAATTTTGGTAAAGTCCAATTTACCTATTTTTTCTTTTGTCACTTGTGTTTTGGTGTCATATCTAAGACTTTGCCTAACCTAAGAGCACAAAGATTTACTCCTGTATTTTTTACTTCATGTGTTTGGGCTGCAGAAGGCTTCCCTTTTCTCTACACCCTGTCCAGCATTTATTGTTTCCAGATTTTTTGATGATAGCCATTCTGACCAGTGTGAGGTGATACCTCATTGTGATTTTGATTTGCGTTTCTCTGATTACTGGTGTTGAGCGTCTTTTCATGTGTTTGTTGGCCATCTGTATGTCTTCTTTAGAGAAATGTCTATTAGGTCTTCCACTTTTTTTTTTAATTAATTATTTTTGGCTGCATTGGGTCTTCTTTGCTGCGCTTGGGCTTTCTCTAGTTGCGGCGAGTGGGGGCTACTCTTCATTGCGGTGCATGGACTCCTCATTGCGGTGGCTGCTCTTGTTGCAGAGCATGGACTCTAGAACACAGGATCAGTAGTTGTGGCGCACAGGCTTAGTTGCTCCATGGCATGTGGAATCTTCCTGGAGCAGGGCTCGAATCCATGTCCCCTGCATTGGCAGGCAGATTCTTAACCACTGTGCCACCTAGGAAGTCCTTCCACTTACTTTTTGATTGAGTTGTTGGTTTTTTTTTTTTTTGGTATTGAGTTGCATGAGCTTTTTGTATATTTTGGAGATTAATCCTTTGCCAGTTGCTTTGTTGGCAAATATTTTCTCCCATTCTGAGAGTTGTCTTTTTGTCTTGTTTATGGTTTCCTTTGCTGTGCAAAAGCTTTTAAGTTTAATTAGGTCCCATTTGTTTATTTTTGTTTTTATTTCCATTACTCTAGGAGGTGGGTCGAAAAGGATCTTGCTATGATTTATGTCATAGAGTGTTCTTCCTATGTTTTCCTCTAAGAGTTGTATAATGTCTGGCCTTACAGGTAGGTCTTTAGTCCATTTTGGGTCTACTTTTGTGTATGGTATTAGGAAGTGTTCTAATTTCATTCTTTTACATGTAGCTGTCCAGTTTTCCCAGCACCACTTATTGAAGAGGCTGTCTTTTCTCATTGTATATTCTTGCCTCCTCTGTCAAAGATAAGGTGGCTGTATGTGTGTGGGTTTATCTCTGGGCTTTCTATCCTGTTCCATTGATCTATATTTTTGTGCCAGTACCATACTGTCTTGATTGCTGTAGCTTTGTAGTATAGTCTGAAGTCAGGGGTATGATTGCTCCAGCTCCGTTTTTCTTTCTGAAGATTGCTTTGGCTATTCAGGGTCTTTTGTGTTTCCATACAAACTGTAATGTGAAAAATGCCATTGGTAATTTGATAGGGATTGCATTGAATCTGTAGATTGCTTTGGGTAGTATAGTCATCTTCACAATGTTGATTCTTCCATTCCAAGAACATGATATATCTCTCCATCTGTTTGTGTCATCTTTGATTTCTTTCATCAGTGTTTTATAGTTTTCTGTGTACAGTTCTTTTGCCTCCTTTAAGTAGGTAGGCAAGGGCACTCTCTGGGGTCTCTTTTATAAGGGCATTAATCCCATTTATGAGGGCTTCACCTTCATGACTTAGTCACTTCCCAAAGGTTTCACTTCTAAATACCATCACTTTGGGTGTTGGGATATAACATGTGAATTTTGAGGAATACAAACATTCAGTGTATAGAAATTTTCTTCTGTGAATTTTACAGTTTTAACTCTCACATTTAGGTCTATGATCCATTATGAGTTAATTTTACACATAGAAATTTTAACAAATATTGTTGAATAAATTAATAAATAGCATTGTTAGATTTAAACTGTTCATTATATCCACTATTGGTGAGGATATTTGAGAAATAAAAACTCTGACACAATATTTTTGGGAACATAAATTGGGACAATGTTTTTGGAGAACTATTTGACAATAGCTGTATGTTTCAAGTGCACATACCCTCTGATCCAGTAATTTCATTTCCAAGAATTTATCTTACAAATATATGGTAGAAGTTCTCTTAATCAGTTTCCAGTTAAACAACTCACCAGAATAACCAACACTATAATTCCCTCTCTAAAGTGCACTAACAGATGCCCACAGCCTGCTGAACTTTACACTGAAAAAAAGTTGAAGTGGGAAATTGTAAACCTTGTGTTTTGGCAATGGTTTATGCAAGAAACATGATATAAAACTATATGTAATTAGTGAACTCATTCTCAAAATAAAAGACCCTGACTATTTGTCAAAATATTGGAGAAGAACACATTTATGTGTCTTAATATAAAGCATTTAAAACATGTTGTATCCGTTTTTGCGATTCCTTGCTTGAATTGATTAACCAACTAACTACTGGTCCCAGTAGGGTTAGATGAGATGGATTCTACTCTACTCTTTCAAGAAAATTCATTGCAGCATTACATAAAATAGCAAAAATTTGGAAGTAACCAAATGTCCCACAGTAGGGGGTTGGTGAGATAAATTATGAAACCCTTATGTAATGAAATGCTAAGTGACTATAAAACATGATGTAGCTCTGTTTTTACTGACATTCACAGATGTTTAACATATATTAAATGAAAAACAAATCACAAAGCAGAATGTATAAAATAATCTCATTTTTATTAAAATAACTCAAAAAACTCTTCATATAATAGATAAAGCCACACATGTATGATAAGGAAAGAATGTTAAATTATGAGTATTTTCCATTGCTGCTCCTGCCGTCCCAATCTTTCTAAGGAGGAAGGGTCCTTGATTTACTTGACTAATTTAGCTAATAATGGGATCAGTCTGAAAACTGGAAAAGCCTATAGACTGCTTCACTTGAGAAAATAAACGGAAGCATAAGACACATGGAAAAGGAAGGAGTTTTCAGAAATGGTGGCTATGAATTTGGAGGAAGAGACCGTGAGAGAGAGAGAGCAGTTTTGTGAGGTGGAAGAAAAATAAAGTGAACACTTTGGAAGTTTTACAATGACATGCAATGTAATTTTCATGTTATTCATTTTCTCAAAGATGCAATAAAGCTCTCTGTTGCTCTCCAAGGCTTTTGGAGTTGGTATTATGTTTTTTAAGCACAGAGAGACGCTGATCTCATATGTGGATAGAAAAAAAATCTGACAAATTATGTACCATATCACCGGTAGTGATAATCTCTGGGGAGATAATTTTATGGGGGAACTTTCATTTTCTTTATTGTGTATTTCTTTAAGGTTCAAATGTTCTGTAATGAGCATGCAGTCCCTTAGTTAATAGGAAGCAAAATGTAAAACTCTGGGGTTTGTTCCCTTACTTCAGGGCAGAAAAGGTTAAAGTACTGAAATAAAAATGTCTTAATTCTATCCAGTGCTTTTAGGTCAAAACTTTCTCATTGATAATATTAAAAAAATCAGCTGCCTTTATTTTTTTTTATTGAGGTATAGTTGATGTACAATATTACATGTATCAAATATACAACAGAGTGATACATAATTTTTAAGGGTTATACTCCATGTGTAGTTATAAAATATTGGATATATTCCCTTTGCTGTACAATATATCATTGTCAGCTGTTTTTATTTTTGAAAGCATTGACTAAACTTAATTGTCATTACAGATATTTGCTCAAGTACTGTAGCACTTGGGATTGTCAACTGTGTAAGGGGGGTGTGTTTGTGTGTGTTTGTACACACATAACCACATGTTGTTGAACAATTTTTGTCAACTTTAGTTCATAAGCCTTTTGCAAACAGTTTTAATGACTGCTTGCTCATATATAATTTTTTCTTCTTTTAAAAATAGACTGTTTTTTAGAGAAATTTTAGGTTCACAGCAAAATTGAGAGGAAAATATACAGATTTCCCATGTGTTCCCTGCCCCTACACATGCATAGCTTTCCCCATTATCAATATCTCCCACCAGAGTGGTACATTTGTTACAACTGATGAACCTACACTGACACATAATTATCATCCAGAGTTCATAATTTACATTAGGATTCACTCTTGGCTTTGCACATTCTGTGGATTTGGACAAGTGTGTAATGACGTATATCCACTATTATGATATCATATAAAATAGTTTCACTGTCCTAAAAATCCCCTGTGCTCCAACTAATCATCTTTCTCTCTCTCCTAAACCCTGGCAAAAACTGATCTTTTCATTATCTCAATCGTTATTTTTTTTCCAGAATATCATGTAGTTGAAATTGTATAGTATGTAGGTTTTTCAGAGTGGCTTCTTTCACTTAGTAATATGCATTTAAGATTCCCCCATGTTGGGGCTTCCTAGGTGGCGCAGTGGTTAAGAATCCGCCTGGCAATGCAGAGGTCACGGGTTCGATCCCAGCTCTAGGAAGATCTCACATGCTGCGGAGCAACTAAGCCCGTGTGCCCAAAAAAAAAAAAAAAAAAAGATTCCCCCATGTTTTTTGATGGCCTGATAGCTCATTTCTTTTTAGTGTTGAATACTATTCCATTCTCTGGAGTTACCACTGTGTATTTATCCATTTATCTAGTGAAGAACATCTTGATACCTTCCAAGTTCTGGCAATATGAATAAGCTGCTATAAACATCCCTGTGCACATTTTTTTGGTGTATGTATGTGTGGACTTAACACACAAAACTCCTTTGGGTAAATACTAAGGAGCATGATTGCTGAATTGGTATGGTAAAAGTATCTTTAGTTTTGTTAGAAACTGCCAAACTGTCTTCCAAAGAGGCGGTACCATTTTGCAGTCCAAACAGCAGTGAATGAGAGTTCTTGTTGCTCTACGTCCTTGCCAGCATTTGGTGTTCAGTGTTCTGGCCATAGGTGTGTAGTGATATCTCATTGTTTTAATTTGCATTTCCCTGATGACATATGATATGGAGCATCTTTTCATGTGCTTATTTGCCATCTATATTTCCTCTTCAGTGAGGTATCTCTTAAGGTCTTTGGCCCATTTTTAAATCAGGTTGTTTTGTTTATTTATTTTATTATTATTATTATTATTATTGGCTGTGTTAGGTTTTCGTTGCTGCACACAGGCTTTCCCACTTTGTAAGGAGCAGAGGCCACTCTTCATTATTGCGCACAGGCTTCTCATTGTGGTGGCTTCTCTTGTTGCGGAGCACGGGCTCTAGGCACGCACGCTTCAGTAGTTGTGGCACATGGACTTAGTTGCTCCATGGCATGCGGGATCTTCCCAGACCAGGGATCGAATCTATGTCCCCTGCATTGGTAGGCAGATTCTTAACCACTGCACCACCAGAGAAGTCCCTCGGATTGTCTTCTTATTGTTGAATTTTGAGAGTTCTTTGTATATTTGGGATAACAGTCCTTTATCTGATGTGTCTTTTGAAAATAGTTTTCTCCCAGTATGTGGTTTTTCTTTTCATTCTCTTGACAGTGTCTTTTGCAGAGCAGAAAATTTTAATTTTAATGAAGTCCAGCTTATCGATTTTTTCTTTCTTGGATTGTGCCTTTGGTATTACAACTAAAAAGTCACTACCAAACCCAAGGCTATCTGGTTTTCTCCTATGTAAAAAAATTATATATATGTATATAAAATTATATATGCATGTGTGTGTGTATATATATATATTTTTTAAGATTGAAGTATAGTTGGGGACTTCCCTGGTGATCCAGTGGTTAAGATTCTGTGCTTCCACTACAGGGGGCACAGGTTCAATCCTTGGTCAGGGAACTAAGATGCCGCATCCTGCATGCCATGTGGTGTGGCCAAAAAATTTTTTTAAATAAAAAATGGAAATGAAGTATAGTTGACTTACAGTGCTTCAGGTGTACAGCAAAGTGATTCAGTTTTATATATATATATTTTAATAAATTTATTTATTTATTTATTTATTTGATTGGCTGTGTTGGGTCTTTTTTGCTATGCGTGGGCTTTCTTTTCAGTTGCGGTGAGTGGGGGCTACTCTTTGTTGTAGTTTGTGGGCTCCTCATTGCCGTGGCTTCTCTTGTTGTGGAGCACGGGCTCTAGGCGTGTGGGCTTCAGTAGCTGCAGCACATGGGCTCAATAGTTGTGGCTCACGGGCTCTAAAGTGCAGGCTCAATAGTTGTGGTGCACGGGCTTAGTTGCTCCCAGGCATGTGGAATCTTCCCAGGGCAGGGCTCGAACCCATGTCCCCTGCATTGGCAGGCAGATTCTCAACCACTGTGCCACCTAGGGAGCCCCTATATATTTATATATATATATATATATATATATATATATATATATATATATATATATTCTTTTTCAGATTCTTTCCCAGTATAGGTTATTATAAGATATTGAATATAGTTCCCTGTGCTATACAGTAGTTCCTTATTGTTTACCTATTTTATATATAGAAGTATATATCTGTTAACCCCAAATTCCTAATTTATCTCTCCCCCACCTTTCCCCTTTGGTATCTGTAAGTTTGTGTTCTCTGTCGATGAGTCTGTTTCTGTTTTGTAAATAAGTTCCTTTGTATCATTTTTTTAGATTCCACATATAAGTGATACTGTATAATATTTGTCTTTGTCTGACTGACAGTATGATAATCTCTAGGTCCATTCATGTTGCTGCAAGTGGCATTATTTCATTCTTTTCTATGGCTGAGTAATATTCCGTTGTATGTATATTCCCACATCTTTCTTATCCATTCATCTGTCGATGGACATTTAGGTTGCTTCCGTGTCTTTGCAATTATAAATAGTGCTTCTATGAACATTGGAATACACATATCTTTTTGAATTAGGGTTTTTATGTTTTCTAGATATATGCCCACAAGTGGGATTACTGGATCATATGGTAACTCTATTTTTAGTTTTTTAAGGAACCTCTATACTGTTCTCCGTAGTGGCTGCACCAATTTACATGTCCAACAACAGTGTAGGAGGGTTCTCTTTTCTGGTCTGTAGTCCATTTTTTTTTTAAGCTCTTTATTGGAATATAATTGCTTTACACTCTTGTACCAGTTTTTGAGGTACACCAAAATCAATCAGCTGTATTTATACACATATCCCCATATTCCCTCCCTCCCATGACTCCCCCCCCCGCCCCGTCCCGTGTAGTCCATTTTAAGTAAATTTTGTGAAGGTTGTAAGGTCTTTGTCTAAATTCTTTTTTTTTTTTTTTTGCATGTGGATGTTTAGTTGTTCTAGCACCATTTGTTGAAAAGAATATAGTTTCTCCCATGTATTGCTTTTGCTCCTTTGTCAAAGATCAGTTGACTATATTTATGTGGGTCTATTTCTGCACTCTGTTTTCTGTTCCGTTGATCTAGTTGTTCTTTTATGAATACCACAGTCTCAATTACTATAACTTTATAGTGAGTCTTGAAGTCAGGTTGTGTCAGTCCTCCAGCTGGATCTTTCTCTTTTAATACTGAGTTGGCTATTCTGGGTGTTTTGTCTCTCCATATAAACTAAAGAACTTGTCAATATCCACAAAATAATTTTCTGGGATTTTCATTGGGATTGATTGACTCTATAGATCAAGTAGAGAAGAACTGACATCTTGAAAAAATTGAGTATTTCTATCCATGAATATGAAATCTCTCCATTTATTTAATTATTTGGTTTCTTTCATCAGAGATTTGTAATTTTCCTCATGTATATAGTTTTGTATGTTGCAAATTGACCTTAGAAATTGTAACAGATAGTTCACTGTATTTACATAGTAGGTCCAGTTTCAAATAAGCTGTGGAAACTGGGATCCAGAAAGCAGTAGTAAGGAGCGCTGAAGTTTTCTTGTTTGAAGGGGCACTTTTTCTTGGACTTTCATGTTTTAATGGAGGAAGCAATAACAAAGTTGCCAAATTCTGTCCTTACTCTGCATTGAGGTAGTATAACATGGTGGTGGTTGTTGCAGATCTTAGTTTCAAATTCTAGTTTTGTGACCCTGAGCAAGTTAGTTCACCTCTCTGTGCCTCAGTTTTCTCATTTATAAAATGAAGGAATCGTACCCTACTTCATGAGATTGCTATAAAATTAAATAAGGAAATACATTTATAGCACCTGGTATATAGTTTGTACTCAATAAATGGTAGCTAGTAGTTGGTTGCTATTATTAAATTTTCTTTCTCTAGAATTTTTAAGCTATGTCAGAAACAACAAACAGCCCTCAGTTTTACCAAATTGTACACTGAATTCAATCGGGTATGAATCTAGTTGTGGTCACGATAAGGTAGTAATGTAAAAGGGTTTTGTTTGTTTGGTATTTGTTTTTTAAATTAAGTTGTGAAGGGAATTCAAAGGAGCACCAGAATCAAATATATATTTAAGTGGTGGAACAATATTCCTTTCCACCAACTTCCCCACTTCCCTGCAGTCACCAGCATTCAGTGCCTTGAGCAAAGGATGGTACAAGTGAAAAGCTTTTGAGTTACAAGAACCTGAACTTTTAAGTTTCAAAAAACCCAAGGCCTAAAAGATTCAAAGTATAAAGGTCTTGCCATGAACAATGGATTTGGTAGAATAGACACAAAGCCAAGCTGCCTACTCTATTCTGGACTAATAGAGTGTTTATGGGCCCAACAGGATGTGGGAACAAAGGAATGTTATTCATGACTGTGAACATGGATTGTGAGGCAGTAGGGCTGAGAGAGAGCCTACCTCAGCAAAGGGGCCAGCAGACCCAAAAAGGTCAGAAGCAGGAAAGCATCCCAATACCTAGCAGGGCTCAGGTAGGAATGAACACGTCAACTTGAATAGATGGCAACTAGAGGCCCCGACATCATGTCCATCTCTGGAATTTAGGTGCAGCTCAGAAAGAGGTAGGAGAGGGACATTCTGCATTCACTGGAATTAAGTTCCTACCCATTGGGCAGAATGGGAGCTCAAAATAGGAATTAAGTATAGTGATATAAAAGTAAGCTAATTTCTTGCACTTCGGAGTTAACGTCTTAAATCTATAAAAATCTAAATGTGTTTCCAATGTCTTCCTAGAATGTTTTGAAATGTAGTATCTTTCTTGGATCTGAAAAACTGTCTGCTGCCTTCCAAACATCGTGACTAGAAAAAAGGTGTCGTTGTCCATGATGCTGAGTGCATATTACATAAAGAGTAGTTGTATTAACTATACCTGTGTAGAATTAAAATAGCGCCTTGATATATACTCAACAAAAATGTGTACTTACATTCACTAAAAGATATGCTCCAGAATATTCATAGCAGCATGATTTGTAATAGCCAAAATCTAGAAATTAACCAAATGCCCACTGATAGTATAATGGAGAAATAAATTGTGGTATGTTTAAAAAATGAAATATAATGTAACAATGAGAAGGAGCAAGCTATATATGACAGCAAGATTACATTTCACAAATCTAAATTGGATGGAAGAAGCCATTCATAAGTACTAACGTTTTATCCCATTTATATCAAGTATAAACACAGGAAAAACTAATCTATCAGTTAGCAGTCAGGATAGTAGTTACCTTGGGGGTGGGGTGGCTAGTGACTGGAAGTGAGTCTGAGTGGTGCTTCTGGGGAGTTAGTAACATTCTATTTCTTTTTTTTTTTTTAAGAACTTTTATTGAGGTATAATTTACATACAATAAACTGCATATATTTAAAGTGTACAATTTGATTTTTTTTCTTATTAATAATGTATGTATGGCAATCCCAATCTCAACATTCTGTTTCTTGATCTGGTTGAGGATTATAGGGATGTGTTTGTTTTGTGAAAATTCATTCAGCTGTACTTGTAGATGCCTTTAAAAAATACTGTGGCTATTATGTACATGTTCTTCCTATGTAAGTTGTGTAGTTTCCAGTTTACTATTTGTCAAAAGCAGATAGGTAAAGAATAAAAGCACATACACAACTTCTTTACATTATATTGATAGATATTTTCTTCTGCTTAAAAGATGGTAGATTGCTCGATATAGTAGAGCAATTTTGGAAAGACTCCGGAATTTGAAAGAAAACTACATTTGGAATACCCAGTAGTTAGGGTGATTTCCATGGATGCTAAGGGGTCTAAACTTGCTTTATGAAGATGGACTTTTCTTGAACACCACCACTTAGAAAATTCAGCATTCAGAGCATCAATGAAATTTTAGCACTTTAAATCTGGCTGGATTGTAGATAGAGACTGTCATTTAGATTTAGTACAACTGTAGAATTAATACTCAAAACCCCCATGCTGCACAGTTTTCCCATATGCTACATAAAAATGCTATATAGTTTCTCACTCACAAGCTGCTATATTAGAGTGCTGGCTGATTTTATGCCTTGAACTTGCTTAATGTTTTCATTTATATACAACAGAGTTTTACGCCACATTGGTCAAACAATCTATTGCAAAATAGTTTATAGTAAAACTATAATAAATTTATACAAAGTATTGATTTAACATTAATTTTCAAACTATGAAAGGCAATGTACCATAAATCTGTAAATAAATTGGTAAAGGAAAAGACATAAATGACAAAAAATTGGTCACTGTGTTGTGTATGTGCTTTTTAGATAGCTACATGGGGAAAATATATGGGAGGAAACTTCATAAAATTTAAAATTAGTAACATAAAAATAACATAATGCACAAAGAAGCAACTATCTCAACAAAATTGTGAAGAAAACCACCCAAGAATCTGGTTCATAATCTTGACATACTGGCTCCACAATTCAGTTGAATGATACCCCGCAAAGGAAAGCATCTTTACACTTCTGTGCTTCCAAAGATTTTTGGAGGCAGATCGATAGCACAGTCTATTGAATTCTTAGAATATCATGTTTCTGTTTGTGTGCATATGTTTGAATATCTTTACTATTTTAAAGACCACGTTGAAGACATCACCTTGTCAATATAATAGTCCAAGCCCCTGTGGATGTTTGAATTCCCTCTACTGCGGGCTTTAACCAGTTACTCAGCCTGGATTTGATCACCTCCAGTGATGGAAACTCACTACCTCCAATATGTTTTGGTCCATTTGTTCTAGCCTTGAATGGTTACTTAGGGATTACGGCAATGCCAGTTCAGTTTCATTTTGTCAGACAAAACCTTTTTTCCAAAAGACCTTTTGAAATCCAATCTCAATGTCATCAACTGGGCACAAGAGAGACCAAACAAGAGAGTCACTATGTTAATGAAGATACCATCATTGTTGCTTAGAAAAAAACGTAAGTCCTTCATATTGACACATTTTATTGATATTTGCTGTCTTCATTAGGTACTATTAGTGTGAAAAAAAAGGGTTTTCATTTGGAAAATTATGTCATAAGGATGTACATCCCATTAAGAATCCCTGACATCCACTCTGATTGAACTAGTTTAGTTTAGTTCATGTGCCCACCATTGACCCCGGGGCCAGAGGAATGTGATGTATTAGGCCTTGTCATGTGTTCTAACTCTAGGATGAGACCCTGTCAGATTGTGTTGACTGTGACAGGGTGAGCAGTGAATCACAAAGGAAAATTAGGGCTGTGGCCAGGTCTGCTCTGAATGTTGCGCAGGTTGTGCACTGCACAACTCCAAGGGTTATCTTTCACACAATTGGCAATGTGATTGGCACCCCCTTGGAGTTGTGTGGTATACAACCTATGCAGCTGTATGCAGTAACTCTGGCTGTGACTTGGAAAAGGAATTATTATTATGCTGGAGAGGCAAATTACAAATATCCACTGTTCTGATTAACTATATTTGCTCATCTATTTGTTCCCAAAAGCCTCAAAAGGGTACTTATTTTTTTAAATAAAGGTAAAAATTATTTTATTTTTAAAATTGGCAGTGCTATCTAAATAATGGAATAATGAACTTATAAGCAGAATAATTCTGTAATTATATTCACTCTGCCTCATATGTATTCAAATAAATGTTTTAAATAAACATCCTGTCCAGCATGTGGTTATTTTCTGAGAGTCGTGATTTTTCCCTGAAGTTAAGAGAATACTCAATTATCCTCAGTCTTATTTGGTGTATTTATATATTCTGTCTCTGCAACAGTGGTTTTCAATTCTTTTTTCCTGCTGCAATATGCACAAAAAATGATTTTCATATAAGTTCATACCTAGGTTACATAAATCCTGAAGTGTGTGTTCTCAAACTCCACTCCTTTGTCAGTTACTCAAGAAAGCACACCTGTGGTCTCTTGAGCACCATAGGAAAAGAGAAGCATGAACCTGGTTGGGAGTGCTGTGTTCATGGTAGTGTGACTTCCTCCCCTCCTCATAGCAAGCAAGTAAAATGGGAGATGCTTAGAGGATCTCTTGTAAACTGTGTTTAGAGGGGTGCCTGCAAGAAGGTGTGACTGGCATTTTGGTATCCCGGATGTCCACACATCTGCTTAGGCAGCATGCCCGATTTATCACCTGTGCCTATCTCAACAAGGGAAGAGTAAATAGGAGGGATATGGAGAGACAGAGACAGGGCCTGGTGGCACAGCCTGCATTCCTCTGTATCAGGATACTGAATGCCCCTTTGAACTGTTAGAATATATGTCTTCCTTTTTCAATTAACAAAATCTAGTTAAAAAGAAGAAATTATAGAAAACTCAACCCCCCTCTCCTAACCTTTCATGGCATAGTTATTAGGCAGAGTTTGTGTCATTTTTTTCCCCAGGACACTGCTTAGTTTCTTGTGTAAACAGATAGCCGGCAGGTCCCAACTCATGAGACTTGAGCCCTGTTTAGACTCAGAGTTGAATCCCGCTATACTTATTTATTTCCTACAGATCCCATGTGAACCCTCTGGAATCCACCAAATGGAAACACACCCCAAACCAGCCCTTTGCTTTATCACAATGCCTTTTTTCATGACCCTTCCTTCATCTTAACTTCTTTACTACCTCCACCTCCTAATGTTCCACCTATCTTTTAATGCTCAGGTCAAAGGTGCCTCTTCCTGGAATCCTTCACTGAGCACCCTGGAAGTGAACTCTCTCTCCCTGCTCTACCTTAAGTGCTCTAAATCACTTTCCTGGCACTTGAAGTGGACATTTGTTTTCTCTCTCCAGCATCCCTTTTCTTTATCTCCAGTAACATGATCTAACCCCACCTCTTTTCCTCTCCATTCCAGCTCTGTAATTCTGATATGAATACCAATCACAGTAACCCATTATGCTGGACAAAGGGTAGCATATACCCAGCATTGCTGGTCATAACACCCTACTGCTTTGGCCTTGACGACTGATGGGGGATGGGGATATGTGAGCAAACCAGCCCAACCAGAGTCTTGCCCTGGGATCTATATTTATAGAATTGAGGAAAAAGAAATTCTCTCTTCTCTGGGTCAAAAAAACTGACATGGTATTAACAGGTGCCTTGGGGTGTGTGTGTGTGTGTGTGTGTGTGTGTGTATGTGTGTGTGTGTGTGAGAGAGAGAGAGAGAAGAGAAACCCAACAATTTGGTTTGAGTCCCTCAGTCTACTGCATTCTTCCTTTTTGCAAGAACCAATAAATCCCCTTTATTGCTTAAGCCAGTGTGAATTGATTGCTGCTACTTAAATCAAAAAGAACCTGGACTGGGGACTTTCCTGGTGGCGCGGTGGTTAAGAGTCCACCTGCCAATGCAGGGGACACGGGTTCGATCCCTGGTCCAGGAGGATCCCACATGCCACGGATCAACTAAGCCCATTTGCCACAACTGCTGAGCCTGCGCTCTAGAGCCCGTGAGCCACAACTATTGAGCCTGTGTGCCACAACTAATGAAGCCCGTGTGCCTAGAGCCTGTGCTGTGCAACAAGAGAGGCCGTCACAATGAGAAGCTGGCGCACTGCAACAAGGAGTAGCCCCTGCTCACCACAACTAGAGAGAGCCTGCATGCAGCAACTGAGACCCAATGCAGCCAATAAATAAGTAAATAAATATTAAAAAAAAAAGAAAGAAAGAACCTGGATTGTAAAAGAGCTTCCCTAATAATTAATATAATTGTATTATTTGAGGGTGTCTTTTTCTTTTTCTTTTTTTTAAATTTTATTTTTTTTAATTTGTTTTTAATTTATTTTATTTATATATTTTGGTTGCACTGAGTCTTAGTTGCGGCAGGTGGGCTCCTTAGATGTGGGTCACTGGCTCCTTAGTTGCATCTTGTGGGCTCCTTAGTTGTGGCATGCAAACTCTTAGTTGTGGCATGCATATGGGATCTAATTCCCTGACCAGGGATCAAACCTGCATCCCCTGCACTGGAAGGCAGGTTCTTCCTCTCTTTCTTTCTCTTTCTTTCTTTCTTTCTTTCTTTCTTTCTTTCTTTCTTTCTTTCTTTCTTTCTTTCTTTCTTTCTCTCTCTCTTTCTTTTCTTTCTTTCTTTCTTTCTTTCTTTCTTTCTTTCTTTCTTTCTTTCTTTCTTTCTTTCTTTCTTTCTTTTCTCTTTCCTTTCCTTTCCTTTCCTTTCTTTCTTTTTAAAAATTTATGTATTTATTTGGCTGCATTGGGTCTTAGTTGCAGCATGTAGGATCTTTCATTGTGGGGCATGGGCTTCTCTAGTTGCAGCATGCAGGCTTTTCTCTAGTGGTGGCACACAGGCTCCAGAGCACACAAGGTCAGTAGTTTCCCCGCGGCATGTAGGATCTTGGTTCCCCAACCAGGGATCAAACCCTCACCCCCTGATTGGAAGGCAGATTCTTAACCATTGTGCCACCAGGGAAGTCCCTCTTTTTTCTTTTCTTTCTTTTTTTTTTTTAAGATTTCTTTTATTATTTATTTATTTTTATTTTTGGCTGCATTGGGTCTTCATTGCTGTGCATGGGCTTTTTCTAGTTGCGGAGAACAGGGGCCTAATCTTCGTTGTGGAGCATGGGCTTCTCATTGAGGTGGCTTCTCTTGTTTCAGAGCACAGGCTCTAGGCATGTGGGCTTCAGTAGTTGCAGCACTCAGACTCTAGAGCGCAGGCTCAGTTAGTTGTGGCACACAGGCTTAGTTGCTTCACAGCATGTGGGATCTTCCCAGACTAGGGCTCGAACCCATATTCCCTGCATTGGCAGGCAAGTTCTTAACCACTGTGCCACCAGGGAAGCCCAATCCCTCTTTTTTCTTACCTACTAAATTATAAGCTCCTGCCAGCAAAAACTACACCTTTTTCATATTTGTATCTGCCCAGTGCCTAGCACAATGCAATCAATTGCATAATATAAGCCTAATAATATGTTCTGTGAGTGAATAATTTTGTATGCTATGCCTCAATTGATAAGCTAAGATTAAACTATTTATTTCTTCTTAGACACTTTGTCTCTACATAAATTTAGCTGCTACCGTGTATGCACTAGTATTTTGTTATATGGTCTGATCTGAATGACAGGTATGTACTAGTTAGGGTTCTCTGACCAAGTTAAACAAGAAAGAAATTTATTGGAAAGATGTAAGTAGCTCATATATTCATAGGAAAAGCTAACATCCTGGTTTTGGATGTTCCCAAGCAAAATCGGGCAAGGCTGGATCATGTACCCACTCCTGGTCCGGGGAAGGGATCAATTCCACTTAAATTACACATACTTAGCAAAGGGAAGCTGGTTTCTCAAAGAAAAATGGATACAAGAAGAGAAGACCCTTTTAAGGTGGACAAGCAAGTCCACCTTAGGCACATACTTTAGTTAGGTACATTTTTAAGTACTTTCTATGAGCTGAGAATTATGAGGAGTGAAAAAGAAGTATAATATATGATCCTTGCCTACTCGCAAACATGAGGAAACAAGACTTACACACATGAAAATAAATATAATAAACAAATTAAGGCAGTGTAATGTTAACATTTGAATTGAAGTTACAGGAGGTGAATGCTATGGTAGCAAGGCTTGGCTTCCTGAAGACTCAGGGCCATTTACCAGATGTGCCATGAATTTTCAGCCCCTGTGTCTGAAACGTGCTTTCCTCCTGTCAAAATTCCATGTATCCTGCAAGATTTAATTCAAATACTACTTTCTCACAAAGTTTTCCCAGCTGGTCGCCCAAAAAACTCACTCTTCCACAGAACTTTCTTTGTGCCTCTGTAGTATAGCATTGCCCTCATTCTTCTGTATTTCCTACCTGTCTTTTCTACCACCCCTCAAGAATAGGGATTGTGTAGCTTTCAATGATTTTTTTTCCTTTTTTTCTGTGCTGCGATGGTTAATTTAATGTTTCGATTCAGCTAGGCTATGGTACCCAGTCGTTTGGTTAAACACCAGTTTAGATGTTGCTGTGAGGATTTTTTTTTAAGATGTAATTAATATTTACAGGGCTTCTCTGGTGGCACAGTGGTTAAGAATCCACCTGCCAATGCAGGGGACATGGGTTCGAGCCCTGGTCCAGGAAGATCCCACATGCCTCAGAGCAGCTAAGCCTGTGCGCCACAACTACTGAGCCTGAGCTCTGGAGCCCGCGAGCCACAACTGTTGAGCCCATGTGCCACAACTACTGAAGCCCACACACCTAGAGCCCGTGCTCTGCAACAAGAAAAGCCACTGCAATGAGAAGCTCACGCACCACAACGAAGAGTAGCCCCTGCTCACCACGACTAGAGAAAGCCTATGTGCAGCAATGAAGACCCAATGCAGCCAATAAATAAATAAATAAAAATAAATTTAAAAAAATTTACACTCAGTAGACTTTGAATAAAGCAGATTACCCTCCATAATGTGTAGGCCTCATCTAATCAGTTGAAGGCCTTAAGAGCAAAGACGGAGTTCCCGAAGAAGTAATTCTCCTCAAGACTGCAACATAGAAACCCTGCCTGAGTTTCCAGTCTGCTACCATATGGAATTTGGATACAGGACTGCAACGGCAACACTTACCTGAGTTTCTAGCCAGCCAGCCTGTCCTACAGGTTTCAGACTTAGCAGCCCTCACAGTAACATGAGCCAATTCCTTAAAATCAGTCAATCAATCAATCGATCAATCAACTAATCAATCAATCTCTTTGGGTTTTGCATTTCCTCACATATTTAATGAGGGCCTACTATGTAACAGCACTGTTTTAGGCCCTGGGGACACAGCAAGTTACAAAACAGAGAAAAATTCCTGCATTCATAAACTTACATACTAGAGACAGAGGCAGATCATCAACAAACAAATATATAAAACACACAGTATATCAGATGGTGGTACACGCTATTAATAGAAAAAGGCAGGAGGGTGGGGGTAGATCAGGGAATACCACCCATGAAGGCAGTGTGTTGTAGCATTAAATAGAGAGGTCAGGAAGGCTTGACTGAGAAGATGTCATCTGAATAACATTTGAAGGAAGTGAGGGATTGAGCCATACATTTAGGTGGATGTTTGTAGGTGGTGAGAGGATGCTCCAGGCAGAGAGAATAGAAATGTCAGTACTCTGAGGCGGGAACATGCATTATGTGTTTGAGAAACATTAAGGTGTCTAGTGTGGCTGGAGTGTAATGAACAAGGGAGAGAAGAGGATGAGATCAGAAGATCATGTAGCTTATAGGTTGGTCTTGTACCCATTTCTAGACAATGAGATATAAAAAGAAGTCTCCAAACTTGGTTCCCTTTAAGAAGGGGGGAATAAACAGGCCAAAAAAAAATCTAAGCAAATAAAAAAATTTTTTTTTCCACAGAGGATTTTTAGGGCTGTGAAAATACTCTGTATGATACTATAATGATAGATACATGTCATTATACCAAGAGTGAATCCTAAGGTAAACTGAATTTGGGGTGATTATGATGTGTCAGTGTACGTTCATCAGTTATAACAAATGTACCACTCTGGTGGAGAATAATGGTAATGGGGGAGGCTCTGCATGTGTCGGGGAAGGGGGTATATGGGAAATCTCTCAGTTTTTCTCTGAGTCTAAAACTGCTCTAAAAAAATAGTTTTGTTTTTTTTTTTAAGCAACTGAGACGTGTTTTTTTTTTTACAATAATAGAATATTTAATTTTCAAGAAAAATAATACATCAGACAAGATGTGATTTTAGTGCCAATCTCCTTTCAGCAATCCTTCATTCCTTCCTAACATTGTAGTCGAGACGTGAGTGTTTTTGTTTGTTTCTTTTCAGATAAACACAGGTGATGGAGAGATTAGTTAGATTTTGGCACTTTATTGAAATGAATACATATTTTTATTATCTGCTTGGGTTTGGATTCATCTTATTTCATTTCCTAAGAGTGAATGACAATTGTGAAGGGTATTTTTTGCTTGTTGGGTTTTTGTAAGTTTTTTTTTTAAATAAATTTATTTATTTATTTATTGGCTGCATTGGGTCTTCGTTGCTGCACACGGGCTTTCTCTAGTTGAGCAGGGGCTACTCTTCATTGTCAATACTTGTTGTGGAGCATGGGCTCTAGGCACGTGGGCTTCAGCAGCTGCAGCACATGGGCTCAATAGTTGTGGCTCACGGACTCTAGAGCACAGGCTCAATAGTTGTGGCGCACGGGCTTAGTTGCTCCGCAGCATGTGGGATCTTCCCGGAGCAGGGCTTGAACCTGTGTCCCCTTCATTGGCAGGCAGATTCTTAACCACTGCGCCACCTAGGAAGTCCCAAGGGTTTTTGTAAGTTTCTTAGCAAAGACTTTGAATGGTCTTGCCCTCTTTATTAATTCGCTCCTCCATGGATATATCACAAATGTAATTAAAGTAATTAAAACAATGTGGATTTATGAAAGAAAAAAAAAAGAAATCTGCAGGAGTGAGGGACTTTCAAAAAAATTTCGTTTTCTCATAAAAGAAACAGATCATAGCTGGTGCTTCCCAGTTTCCTTCCCTTATGCTGTGACCATGAATGTAATAACTGAAGATACAGCAGCCACGATGAAACCAGAAAGTGATCAGTGTGAAGACAGAGGGCCAATATGCTAATGATGGCAGAGCAGAAAGAAAGAAAGAGGCTATATCCTTGATGGCATGTTAGAGGAGCTGAACTAGCTGTAATATTCACCTGTCTCTAGGTATATAAGATAATAAATATATGTATTTTTAAAACCAGTGGTTCTTCAGTGTCAGCTGTAAAACCAGCAGCTCATTACCACCTGGGAACTTGTTAAAAATGCCAATTCTCAGGTTCCACACTAGAGGTACAGAATCAGAAGTTGCAGGTATGGGGCCCAGCAAGCTGTGGTTTAACAAGCCCTCTAGGTGATTTTAATACACATAGAAGTTTGAGAACTTAAACCAATGCTTCTTGAACTTTAATGTGGATAAATGCCTGCAGATCTTGTTAAAATTCAGATTCTGATTAGTACGTATACTGATGCAATGATTACATCCAGATCCCCCTTCAAGACTGAGGCACACATTCCACAGTCTGCTGAGATGAAGGCTCTCAGCTGATACCTCTCTGGGAATTGCTTTCAGCCAAAGAGAGCTACCTCGTGCAAAGTCATGTCCTCTTCCAAGGGGCAGCCTGCATCCCGTGGCTGATTGATGTGGAGAAATAAAGTCCTACCCCCTTCCTCAAGGCAGAGAGCCCTCAAGGGGGTCTCTGATCCCTAGATGTCCCTATAGAGTCAGCTGAAGCCTCTCTTGCTTCATAGTTCAACTTCCCCTCCCTTTACAAGCCTGCTTTCCTCACCTCTCATAGGTGTTGTTCCCTAGATAGAGTTGCCAGATTTAGCAAATACAAATACAGAGCACCCAGTTAAATTTAAATTTCAGATAAACAGTAATGTTTAATATGCGTGTGTCCCAAATATTGCATTATTTGTTGTTTATCTGAAATTCAAACTTAACTAGGCATCCTGTATTTTATCTGGCAACACTATCCCTATAGCACTATCAAATAAACTTCCTGCATATAAATCTCAGAATGTCAGAGTCTGTTTCCCAGGGCTCCCAATTGACAAAATGACAGTTAACCAAATGACATTTGGGACTGGGAGATTTTAGGAGAAGTGGACTAAAATGGGATTTTGGAGCTGTTCCACCCAACAACTGACTTACAATGAAGACCTGATCGCTGGTGTAGATTTTGACCCTTGGGAAGTGGTTATGGTGTAATTGTGAAAACTCCATCTGTGAGGAACTAGGATAGAAAACTGGTGGAAGGGGATGTACTGGAGGGTCATTTGAGAGTTCCAAGGGACATAAATATAAGGACTTTGGAATTGGATGACTGTTTCTCCTGGCTATTAATGCCTTAGAGAAAGACGATGAAAGGCTAAGGGTCATTAATCACCTATGTAAGGTGAAGTGTGGAATCAGAGGCCCTCCTTGGCAGCATATAAAGAGGCACTCATCATTTGGAGGGCAGAAAAAGCTGAGGAGCAGGACCAAGACTTATAAGAATACCAGAGCTTGCAAAGAAAATTGGATTTTCTGTCATGTCAGGTCTGTTATACCAAGGTCAGGGGCCTAACTGTGAAGAAGTGGAACCCTAGATTTGGGATGAGGGTTTATATCAATGAATACTATATAAATGAACTCAAAATCTTCTGGGTCAATGCACTAAAAATTCTTCTGAAATTTCTGAACTTCCTGAAGTAGCCCACTCCTCCCTGTTAAAGATTAGCATTTCTCCCCTTTATTGGAGACATTCTAGGGGTTCTGCCTTGCAGGACCCTCCAGAGGATTTATTCCCATTTCCTCTCCTGACCACAAAGTCGATAACTTGAGCCAACAGGCTCAAGTCACAACATAACCTAGCAGGGGAAGTGGTAAGCCTGCTGAGGGAGAAAAGGATTATACACCAAAGTTGCTGTGGGAGGTAGCTAACACGTACCTTTAAGAGCCAGGAGAGCATATGGGCCATAGATTGAGTTTTCTGGGAAACAGACTCTGAGGTTGCTAAATCAAAGGGCACTGAATAAAGTTGGATAACAGAGTTTATTGATAAGGGACCAATATCCCATGATACAAGATTTAATTCCTGTTAAGGATCCAGGGAAATGGTGTTATTAAGCTTCTTGGTTGCCTTTTAGAGTCTTGAACAGTGACAGTCCACTCTAAGTGAAGTTGAAATGCTGGAACTATCATGGCAAATCATGGAGGAAAGTGATCCAAAGGCTGAAAGAAATGGGCATGTTAGAGTGGATATTCTGTTTAATGCCAGAAAACCCACCAGCCAGTTATGTTCCATATGGGCCTGGAGGACACTCTATTTACCAAAGCAATAAGAAATTTTTACTGGGGAGAACCAGCATTGTTAAGAAACTTAGTGTGGTTGTTATGGATAGGCCAGTGTTAATGCTGTTACAAAACTTGGTTTTTAAGAGCATAGGGGCTGTTAAGATCCCTGGTGGTAGCACTTAAACCTCAGAAGCAAGGTGGACGCAGTTATCATAGTGAATAGCAGCACATAGAGACAGTGAGGAGGAACTGACCCAAGGAGGGCTGTGGAGAAAGTTAATAAGAACATGCCTCCCAGGGGCAAGATAGATAAGAGAATCAAAAGGTGAATTGTTCAATCTATACAGCCAAAAGAAGTCAAGGATGGATGATGAGGAATTTAGGACAGTCATATAACCCAGAACCCACTGACTGAAGAAGAGGCCAGGTCTTCAGGAATAAGCACCACAACAAGTATATATGATCATGACTCCCTCCGTGCTTCTCCGAAGGAACCACTGGCCATTTCCTCAGAAAAGGGTAATACATATTTTAAGGATTCTTGCATACAAAGTCTGAGTTGACATTGATCCTTGGGCACCCAAAGCTTTATCGTAGTCTGCCTGGGGGCTAGGTAATAAATAGGTCACACTGTAGCTCACACTGCGTCCAGGGACCCATCCAATTTCCTCAGTCTCCAAACGTATAATGAAATGGACATATTTGGGAGTTAGCAGATCCCCATATTCCTGTCTGGGAATTTTGCCTTCCTTACAAGCTAATAAAGTAACCTGTTATTGTTTCATGGATGCTGATAAGATATGAGAATCCTGGATCAGAAACAAAGGACTATCTTACAGCACAGCAAGCAGCATGAGCAGCCATATTTTCCTCAGTTTTCCCTGCCCCTCAATTCCCGTGGGGGTAATATGGAGGATCCAGGTGGATACCTGCATACAGTGAGTTGCATTGCAGGAGATCACTGAGCTTGCAGAATCTACCATTTTTACAATAAGCACTATACAAGCCTGTTCTTTGTCCTGGAGGGAGATGTTAGCTCCTCTCTCAAGGTTCTTTGCTGCAAACAACACTGAGAAATCTCCTGAGATAGTAGTTGAGACCTTGGCATACGTCTTGGCATACCCAACAAGAATGTGCAGGGATATTCAGAACCCATGGCAGATTTCCCTTCCCAATAACTTGTTCTCTTGCCTGTAAGATAAGTGCTATTATAGTGGGGAAGGTCAAGTAGAAGCCTCTGAAACTGCTTCCTCTTGCCCACCGAAGAAAGAACAAATCAGAAACAATATTAGACCCCAGAGAACACGTCAAAGATGAAAGCTACCCTTAAGGGCTTAACAAATGCAAGGATGATATTCCCTCATTTAATTCACCAATCTAACCCAAACAAGAATGTCAGGCCGAACTTGAAGGATGGAAAGCTCATTTAAGTAGTAACCACAATTGCAGGTGCTGTGTTGCAAGTGGTATTTTTGTTAGAGCAAACTAACATGGTTTCAGGTAAGTGGTATTAGCCATTAATCTGACAAATACATTCTTATCCATCTCTATCTGCAAGAAGTTCACATTCACATGGGATGGACAACAGTATATGTTTACAGTCTTGACCCAGGGCTGTGTTAACTCTCCTGCCCTCTGTCATAATAAAGTCTAACAGAACCTTGACCATCTGGACATTCTGCAGAACATCACATTGGTCCACTATATTGATGATATTGTGTTATTTGGACCAGACGAGTAAGAAATACAAACACTTATTGGAGGCCCGGATAGGACATGTGTTTCAGAAGGTTCCACAAAGATTCAGGGGCTTGTCACACTAGTGAAGTTCTTTGGGAACCAGTGGTCAGGCATAGTGGAACATCCTCTCCAAAGTAAAGGGCAAATTATTCCATCTTGCACTTCTTACCACTAAGGAAGCATAATGCTTGGGAGACCTCTTTGGGTTTTGGAGACAGCATATTACGTATTTGGAAATATTGTTTTAAACTTTACCAAGTCATAAAGAAGTCTACCAACTTTGAGTGAAACCCAGAGCAGGAAGGGGCTCCATATTAGCTCCAGGCTGCAAGGCCAGCAGCTCTTTTTTTTTGGTCCATGTGACCCATCCTATTCTATGGTATTAGAGGAATCTATAATGATAAAATGCATCATGTGACATTGTCAGCCCTGATATGAAAATCACAATTGACACATATAGGACTCTGAAGCAAGGCCATGCCAGCTGTAGCTGAGAATTGTGCACTGTTCAAAAACAGCTGTTGGCCCCTGATAGAGACCACGCATCCATTTATCAAGTGACCATGTGGCCAGAGCTGCTCATTAAGGCATAAGATCAGCAGACCTAGTAGCAATCCATTGTAAGATGGAAGTAATAATTCCGGAATTGGGCATATGCACAAGTAGGTTACATAAGCAGATGACCCATACTCCCATGTCATCTACTGTTACACTGCTACCTCTCACTCAGCTCAAACCTATGTTCGGGATAAGTTCCAGAATGTCAGAATAAAGGCATTTGAAAATCTACTTTTCCATAAAGGCAACAAGGACACTGGGGAAAAAAAACCTATCAAAATCAACTTGTTCAGAACTTTGGAAATTAACAAAATGCTTACAAAAATCTGAGGAATGTTTACTCGGAAGAACAGCTGAGTTCAGTAAGAATTTGATGATCTTTATGGTGTTTTAATTTGCCCTCATTCCATCCCCACCTCCCCAGCTCTGCAGTAGCCTTGAAAATCAACAGCCTCACGGCTCCTATATCTGTGAAAGCCAAAAGCCTAGCAACCACTGGAGAGGACAGAATGGGTATGGAATTCCACAAGAGACCTCTCCCCAGATGATTGTCACTATTTAACCAGTCTGGTGGCTTGCTTAAAGCTCCATACTCATAGCTTGTCTTTATTTGATTTGCCTCAGAACTATCTCTGTGCAAACAGCACTGATTGTCAAAAACAATCAGTGGCAATTGTTTAAAACAAGGTTTTTTTTAACAAAAAACTTAAAAGGAAAATAGGCAGGGGAGCGAAATTTTTCCTAAGACTGTGTGTAGATTTCAGTTCTGCCTTTCTGTAAGTTGATACAAACATCTGGAAGAAAAGGGAATTGTTTACATCTTTGTACTTATTACTTGATGTAATAAAGCTTATTTTCATTAAAATAAGAAAGAGGACTTCCCTGGTGGTTAAGAATCTGCCTGCCAGTGCAGGGGACACGGGTTCGATCCCTGGTCTGGGAAGATCCCGCATGCCGTGGAGCAACTAAGCCCATGTGCCACAACTATTGAGCCTGTGCTCTAGAGCCCATGAGCTGCAACTACTGAGCCCATTTGCCACAACTACTGAAGCCCGTATGCTTAGAGCATGTGCTCTGCAACAAGAGAAGCCACCACAGTAAGAAGCCCGCATACCACAACGAAGAGTGGCCCCCACTCACCGCAACTAATGAGAGCCTGCATGCATCAATGAAGACCCAACAAAGACCCAAGGCAGCCAATAAATAAATAAATAAATTCATTAAGGAAAGAAAAAGAAAGAAAATGGGCAGGGGAGGTTTGTAGGAGTCTTTTTTAAAAATTGAAGTATAGTTGATTTACAATATTGTGTTAGTTTCAGGTGTACAGTGATTTGGTTTTATATATATAAATATATATTTTTTCAGATTGTTTTCCATTATAGTTTATTACAAGATATTGAGTATAGTTCCCTGTGCTAAACAGTAAATCCATGTTGCTTATCTCTTTTATATATAGTAATGTGTATCTGTTAGTCTCCTAATTTATCCCTCCTCCCTCTTTCCCCTTTGGTAACCATAAGTTTGTTTCCTATGTCTGCGAGTCTGTTTCTATTTTGAATATAGATTCATTTGGATTATTTTTTGGATTTCACATATAAGTGATATCATATGGTATTTGTCTTTGTCTGATTTATTTCACTAAATATATAATATTCTCTATGTCCATTCATGTTGCTGCAAATGGCAATATTTTATTCTTTTTATGGCTGAGTAATATTCCATCTATCTATCTATCTATCTATCTATCTATCTATCTATCTATCTATCTATCTTCTTAAGCCAATCATCTGTTGATGGGTACTTGGATTGTCTCCATATCTTGCTGCTGTAAATAGCACTGCAATGAACATTGGGGTGCATGTATCTTTTCAAATTTGTCTTTTCATTTTTTCTGGATATATGCCCAGGAATGAGATTGCTGGATCATATGGTATTTCTATTTTTAGTTTTTTGAGGAACCTCCATACTGTTTTCCATAGTGGCTGCACCAATGTACATTCCCAACAACACTGTACGAAGGTCCCCTTTCTCCACATTCTCTCCAACATTTGTTATTTGCAGGCTTTTTTGATGATAGCCATTCTGACAGGTGTGAGGTAATATCTCATTGCTATTTTGATTTTCATTTCTCTGATAATTAGAGATGTTGAGCATCTTTTCATGTACTTGTTAGCCATCTGCATGTCTTCTCTGGGAAAAAAGGTCTATTTAGATCTTCTGTCCAATTTTTTTGATTGGGTTGTTTGTTTGTTTTTAATAAATTTTTATTTATTTATTTATTTATTTATTTATTTATTTATTTAATTGGCTGTGTTGGGTCTTCATTGCTGCACACATGCTTTCTCTAGTTGCAGCGAGCCGGGGCTACTCTTCGTTGTGGTGCGTGGGCTTCTCATTGCGGTGGCCTCTCTTGTTGTAGAGCACGGGCTCTAGGCACGTGGGCTTCAGTAGTTGCGGCACACCGGCTCAATAGTTGTGGTTCACAGGCCCTAGAGCGCAGGCTCAATAGTTGTGGCGCACGGGCTTAGTTGCTCCGCGGCATGTGGGATCTTCCTGGGGCAGGGATCGAACCCATGTCCCCTGCATTGGCAGGCGGATTCTTACCCACTGTGCCACCTAGGAAGTCCGGGTTGTTTGTTTTTATAGATACCAAGTTGTATGAGCTATTTATGTATTTTAGATATTAACCCCTGTTGACCATGTCGTTTGCAAATATTTTCTCTCTTGGAGCTGCTTTTGCTGTATCCCATAAATTTTGGAAAGTTGTGTTTCCATTTTTATTTATCTCAAGGTATTTTCTGATTTTCTCTTTGATTTCATCACCAGCTCATTGGTGTTTTCAGTAGCATGTTGTTTAGTCTCCATGTTCTATTCCCATTTTTCTTTTTATAGTTGATTTCTAGTTTCATACTAGAAAAGATGCTTTGTATAGTTTCTATCCTCTTAAATTTGTTGAGGCTTGTTTTGTGACCTAATATGTGGTCTATCCTGGAGAACTTTCCATGTGCACTTGAAAAAAAATGTGTATTCTGGGGTTTTTTTGGATGTACTTTCCTGTAGATATAAATTATGTCCAAGTGATCTATTGTGTCATTTAGGACCTCTGTTGCCTTACTGATTTTCTGGATTGATGATCAGTCTCTTGATATCAGTGTTAAAGTCTCCTACTATTATTGTATTATTGTCAATTTCTGCCTTTATCTGTTAGTATTTTTTTATATATTTAGTTGCTCCTGTATTGGGTGTATATATGTTAATGAGTACAATGTCCTCCTTCAGTATTGATCCTTTTATTATTATATAATGCCCTTCATTGTTTTTTGCTATAGCCTCTGTTTTAAAGTCTATTTTGTCTGACATGAATAGTGCTATTCTTGTCATTTCTGTTTGCATGAAATATCTTTTCCTATCTTTTTACTTTCAGTCTGTGTGTGTCTTTAGCCATGAAGTGAGTCTCTTGTAGCAGCATATTGAAGGGTTTTGGGGTTTTGTTGTTGTTTTTAATCCAATTAGCCACCTTTTATCTTTTGATCAGAACATTTAGTCCATTGACATTTAAGTAATTACTTATAGGTATGTAATTACTGTCATTTTATTACTTGTTTTCTGGTTGTTTTTGTAGTTCTCTTTTTATTTCTTCTCTTTGTTCTCTTGTGGTTTGATGATTTTCCTTAGTAGTATGTTTGTGTTCTTTTTTTTTTCAGTTTTTATATATCTATTGTAGGTTTTTGTTTTGTGGTTACCATGAGGTTCATGTATGTTGACTCATAATTATATCTACTTGTTTTAAGCTGGTAGGCGTTTAAGTTCAAACATATTCTAAAAAAATCTACATTTTATGTTTTTGATATAATATTTTACATCTTCATACTTATTCCTTAACTGTCTATTGTAGTTAAAGTTGCTTTTATACTTTTCTGTCTTTTAATCTGCATACTGGCTTACTTAAATGATCTTCAATCCTTACTATGTATTTGCCTTTTCTAGTGGGAGTTTCCCATTTTATAGATTCTTACTTCTTTTCCATTTAGAGAAGACCCTTCAACATTTCTTTTAGGGTAGGCTTGGTATTGATGAATTCTTTTAGTTTTTGCCTGAGAAGTTCCTTATCTCTCCATCTATTCTAAATGATAATCTTGCTGGGTAGGGTATCCTAGGTTGCAGGTTTTTCCCTTTCAGTAGTTTGAATATATCATGCCACTCCCATACGGTCTGCAAATTTTCTGCAGAGAAATGAGCTGATAGCTATATGGGGAATCCCTTGTATATGACTCTTTTTCTCTTGCTGCCTTTAGAATTCTCTCTCTAACTTTTTGCCATCTTAATTGTGATATGTCTTACTGTGGGTCTATTTGGGTTCATCTTGTTTGGGACCCTCTGTGCTTCCTGTACCTGCATATCTGTTTCCTTCTTCAGGTTTAGGAGGTTTTGGTCATAATTTCTTCAAATACACTTTTGAACCCCTTCTCTCATTTTTCTTCTTGGGGACCCCCTATAATTCAAATGTTGGAATGCTTAAGTCGTTCCAGACATCTCTTAAATTGCTATCATTTTTAAAAATTTGTCTTTCTTTCTGCTGTTATGATTGGTGATTCTATTATTCTATCTTCCAGATCACTTATGCATTCTTCTGTATCATTTAGTCTGCTATTCATTCCTGCTAGTGTGTTTTTAATTTCAGCTATTCAATAATTTATTTTTGATTTGGTCTTTTTTACATTTTCTGTTTCCTTGTTAAAATGCTCAGTGTATAGGTCAATTATTTTCCCTAATTCACTTAACATTTTTATGACCAATATTTTGAATTATTTATCTGATAAATTGTTTATTTCTATTTCATTATTTTTAAGGCATTTCTCTTGCTCTTTCAATTGAGAGTAATTCCTTTGCCTTTTTATTTTATTTAACTTTCTCTGCCCCTATGAATTTAGGTGAAACAGTTACCTACTGCAGTCTTGCAGGTGTGTTCTCATGTGGGAGCATCCCTATGCAGACTGCCTATGCCCAGTGCCTTTGGTGGGAGGGCTGAATTTCAGGTAGATGCCAGTCGTGTCTTAATATTGGGTTTATTTTATTTTATTCTATTTTATTTTATTTATTTATTTTGGCTGCGCTGGGTCTTCATTGCTGTGCACAGGCTTTCTCTAGTTGCAGTGAGCGGAGGCTATTCTTCATTGGGGTGCACAGGCTTCTCAGTGCAGTGGCTTTTCTTGTTGCAGAGCACAGGCTCTAGGCACATGGGCTTCAGTAGTTGTGGCACACGGGCTTAGCTGCTCTGCAGCATGTGGGATCTTCCCACGTGAGGGATCAAACCCATGTCCCCTGCATTAGCAGGCAGATTCTTAACTACTGCGCCACCAGGGAAGTCCCTTGGGGATCTTTAAAAATAGAATAGACAATCATTCTTCATGAATGATTTAGCTGCAGACCTGCTTGGAAGCAAGAACTGAAATAAATGCTCTCCTGCAGTCCCCTACGGTTTGTCTAATCTATGATTTCTGACAGCCCTTTTCCCCACCCACTGACTTTATCCCAGGTCATCATGGCATAGCAGAGATATGGAAGTTGATGAGAAGTAGATGCTGGTAATGACACTTGGATTACTTCACCACAAGAACTGAGAAGAAATGATTGCAGTACTCTGTCAGTCCATCAACTGAGCAGTTAGTGTAAGCTGGCAGTACAGCATAATACTTCAGTTATTTCTAGAATCTTGATGAATTGATCCATTCTTGAACAAACAAAGGAAAATAGTTAGCCCACCCCCAAAGAAATATGGTAAAGGTGTGATTCCAATCTGAGCATAACATTGATCAGAATACAACAACGATATTCTTATCAGAACACAGCAATGATATTCTTTTCTTCATACTCCTACATGATGTCCAACTCGTTTCAAAGTCTAATACATGTAAAGTTTTTTAAAAAGTGTTTGGTTCATGGTGTACATTTATTGAAAATTCTATAGGGTGCATGTAACCAGCATAAATCTCATAGTATGAATTAGGTTTTCAAGAAATGTACCTTTCTTCATTTTTCTACAACTTAATTGCTCTCTCTTATTCTTTGTATTATTCTGCCAAGTGACAGATACTAAATCCTAGTCAGTTTAGGGTTCCCACTGTCCTTTTTCTCTGACATCTGGCACCTTACATAGTGCTATAGCATCAGGGTGGCAGTGGGTAGTGTCTTGTTCTTGTTCATCAGTCTGTGCTAGCATTTGCTGGAATGTACCACATCCTGTCCGGTTCCTCTGTCTGTGGCCCAAGTGGCTGTTCTGTTGTCTCTCTTCCTGAGTGCAGAGGCTCTCTGGATACACCCTCTTTCCCTGCTTCCATGTTCCCTCACCATTCCTAGACTGAAGAAAATTAAGTGAGATGTCTAAGCTCCTGCCCCAAGTCTGTGTTATTCTCAGGTGTGTGAAAAGCATTTTGCTTCTCTCCACGCCACACTGAGGCCCGAGGGATGCTTCAAGGCTGCCTCTGTCCCATCTGCCAAGGAACAGGTGTTTCCTCTGTGCCCTCACCATGCTGGGTGAGGAGGACTCTAGTATCTTGAAACCTCCTTGGGCTCTTTCTGGGAATGCACCACAGGTTTCCTCTGCCCCTGCTCCTTACACCACATGGGATGCATTAGGGAAGGACCCTGAATTCTTTCTTAGGAACCCTTCTCTTTCCTTCAGATTTTCTCTCTTCATCTTCCAGTCCAAGTGAACTTTATTAAGTCTCAGAGGTGGCACCTACAGATCTTCCAAACTGTCCATGCTCAGAGAGCTTCAGGGTTTGAGCTTGTCATACTCAAAAACTGTTTCTGCTGTAACAGCCTGTCTCCGAATCAGTGCTTCATAGTATAGCTTTAAATGGGGGTGCAAATGAACTAGCAGGACTTAGAAACATATCTGTAGATATATCAAAATATGGTGCCACTACACTGCTATAAAAGAAATTTAATGACAAGAGGCAATGAGAGCTGGAAGATTTAAGGGCCAGGTAAGAAGTAGAGCATCCCACGCCCCCCATCCCTCCCTCCCCCAACCCTGCTCTGGCAATGTGTAAAATGTACCCAGCTATTTCTTTTGGTTCAGCCTGATTTTAGTTTTTACTGCATTCTCAGGCATGTATCTATTACTGTATCAGTTGAGGTATACTTGATCGGCATCTGAAAAGCCCTCTCCTGGGAAAAGGAGAGTATATTTCTCTGCTACTTCAAGGTTTGAGTTAGAGTCTAATCCTACTTAATCTTGAGAGTGGGGTCCCTCAGTGGGTGCATGATGGCTGCCCACATACCCTTAGATAGGAAAACTGGCAAGAAAAAGTAGAAATAACTGAGTCTCCCCTACCTTGGAAATTAGTTCTTTCAACAGATTGCGCTAGCACTTGGAATCACTGCCTTAACTACTAAAATTGATTAAATTAGCAGCTCTGTATTTTGCCAAGATTTTTATAGGCTTTTTCCCCCTTCTCAACAAATTAAAACCTGGCTTGGAGGGGAGTGTAGTAGACTGGAGACATTTCTCCTCCTGTTGCTGGATGCTGGTGTAGCAAGTTTTTGACAGTTTTTAAAGAGAAAAATTTAATTCTTGATTACTACTCCTTATGTGTCATATCAGGACTGCAGTATGGGTGTGTGGGAGGAAAACTAATGTAACATTGAAGAGTTTAATAAATATTTGTAAGTTGGGGTTTTTAAATCATTGATTCACAGAAGTCTATTATTATTCTTTTTTTAAGAACTTTTATTGAGATACAATTGACATACAATAAACTGCATATATTTGAAGTGTACAATTTGATATTTTTTTTTCTTATTAGTATTGTATATATGGCAATCCCAGTCTCCCAACTCATCCCACCCCAACCTCCCTCAGCCCCCTGCTTTCCCCACTTGATGTCCGTATGTTTGTTCTCTACATCTGTGTTCTCTATTACTGTCTTGCAAACTGGTTGATTTGTACCATTTTTCTATATTCCACATATATGTGTTAATATATGATATTTGTTTTCTCTTTCTAGAAGTCTATTATTATTCTTATAAAAAATAGAATTATTTCATTTCAAAGGTAATGCTAAAATCTTTGATAACATGTTAATGAGATGAATAAAATAATCCATGATATAAATATCAGACCTAGTGCAATCTAACAAATTTAAAACATGTTTAATTTGTCATAAAATATAATAATTGCTAACAATCATATTCACTGTCCAAAATGATAACACTCTCCAAAATCTAGGAAAGATATAATGTTCAACTTAATGCAACAAAAGGATGTGGTAGAATGAAGAAATATGTATTATGATATTCAAAATGCTATTATAATCTTGACTTCCAATTCAAATGAAACACATATTTTTACTACACTCTGTACTCACAACTTTTAAAGTATGCACTTTTGCTTGTGTTATAAGTGGAAGTGAAAATAGGACACACACACTATGTATATATATCTATATATAGATATAGATATATATAGATCACAGCAATTTTTTTGAAACTGTGCATGAATAAAAGCCCAAAAGGAAATGCAGTGAAGTGTTATTAATGGTTATCTTTTGGGTGGTGGGTATATAGACCTGATTTTTTATTTCTTTCTCCTTTTTGGCACTTGCAAAATCTTCTATAATGGGAATGTGTTTCTTTTATATTGACCAAATGAATTAAAAACCCTACATTTAAGAGTAAGTATTTATTTCCCACACTGTCACTTGTGTTTATTAAGTACAATAGTTTCCTTCTTTATGCTCCTTATGATTGTTTGGGAAAGTGATATGCAGAAAACTTAAATGCTAAAGTGGACTCTGAGATGCATCAATCTGCTCCATACAGTGTTACCAGGAAGCAGGTATCAGGACAAGGATCAAACACACTTTGGTCTTCAAAGTAATAAAGACACCGAATAGTCATAATTTCAGTTTAACTCTCCTCCATGACTAGATAAATGACTTTGCCTTTGAACTGCCCACTGTAAAGATCCAGGTGTGTAAATGCTCAGATCTTTCTAAGGTTGACAACTGCTTCCCTTCACGTTTCATTTTACACAATGATTTCAATGTAGGAATGTCATGGTGTAAAGTGGTGGGGAAATATAAGGTGCTAAAATAAGGTAAAGCGCTATAGTTAAAAGGCTGTGGAGTTGTCTCCTGATTGCTGAGATTTCTGCAGATTTTATCTATACACCCAGTGAATTCTACTGATGAGGAAGGCAATAGAATCTGAACAATTAGGATCAAAAGGAGAGGATGTCTTGCAACATCTATTTGACTGAAAGTAGTAGTCAC
Organism: Hippopotamus amphibius kiboko; assembly: GCF_030028045.1. Lineage (NCBI taxonomy): Eukaryota > Metazoa > Chordata > Mammalia > Artiodactyla > Hippopotamidae > Hippopotamus > Hippopotamus amphibius. The sequence goes on along the minus strand of NC_080202.1, from coordinate 24,473,995 downwards.
AATTTACTTGAGTATTTTGTAGGCGCTGAACTCATCTAAAATAACTTTTTCTCATCTACTTTTAATGCAGTTGTTGGCATTGGTTTGTACAGAAAATTTGTTTAAGAATCTAGGAAAACAAGGACTTCCCTGGCAGTCCAGTGGTTAAGACTTTGCTTTCCAATGCAGGGGATGTGGGTTTGATCGCTGATCAGGGAGCTAAGATCCCACATGCCCCGGGGCCAAAAAACCAAAACATAAAGCAGAAGCAATATGGTAACAAATTCAATAAAGACTTTAAAAATGGTCCACATCAAAAAAATCTTTAAAGGGACTTCTCTGGTAGCTCAGTGGTTAAGAATCCACCTGCCAGTGCAGGGGACATGGGTTCGAGCCCTGGTCCAGGAAGATCCCACATGCTGTGGAGCAACTAAACCTGTGCACTACAACTACTGGGCCTGTGCTCTAGAGCCCGTGAGCCACAACTGCTGAGCCCGCGTGCCACAACTGCTGAAGCCTGTGCATCTAGAGCCTGTGCTCCGCAACAAGAGAAGCCACCTCAATGAGAAGCCTTCGCACTGCAACAAAGAGTAGCCCCCACTCTCCACAACTAGAGAAAGCCTGTGTGCAGCAATGAAGACCCAACACAGACAAATAAATAAATAAATTTATTTCTAAAAATCTTTAAAAAAAAAAGTGTCTAGGAAAACAGGCAAATTCATACCTTATATTTCTCTACCACTATTTCTTCAGGCTCTATTTTGCCCCAGCCCTATAACTCTAAGAAAAATCACTATTTTATTAAACTTGTATTGAGAGCCTTAGGGGCAATCCCTAGTGCTATATCTCAAAGACCATCTTTAAAATTTTATAAATAAATGTTTAATGAATCTCCAAAGATTGTTTCATCATTTCCTTGTCAGAGAGAAGAACTTGGGAAATCGTTTAAGACATTACATAAAAGAAAGATCCAATGTATACAACAAGATGTAGACTAGAAATCACAAAGATATAGGTTTCCAGGACAGAATGAGCCTGAGAGTGTTCAAAATATGATATAGCTCTGAAGCCTGTCAAAAAAGACTCCCACCTATTTTTTTTACACTAACACCTTCTGCATCTGACAGAGTCCATGTGCTAAGACTAATTGACCAGGGCAGCAAGAAGGGAGAGGATGGGCTGGAATATTGGCTAAATGGGAAGCTTCCTAGGTATAGAACATGGTCAGGAGTGGATGATGACCCCTAAGTTCTGACAGGTACTAGGTGGAGCACAGCCTATTTCTGTGAAAACCTAGATAAGTCAATCAGGCCCAGGTAGATGGAGGTGCTAGGATGGAACCAAGAATAAAGAAATGGTAGAGTTGGATAATGGGTCTACCTGTAAGAAGGATTCTAAGAGCAGAGACCTGGTAGCCAGAAAGGGGTGGAGAGTTGGATTCGATAGACAAAGACAAAAGACAAAGACAGTTCTTCCTCTTTAAAAAGGTGATAATAATAAAACCACCCTCAAGATAGTGTCAAAAAAATTAAATGAAATAATGCCTGGAGAAAAAAAACAAAACAAAACCAAAAACTTCACCAGGTAACCAAAAATGGATCCAGAGCAAGAAAGAGCATAAAAGAAATAAGCAAAGGAGATGCCCAGAGTGGATACTTAGGATTCTTTGAATGGTTTTTATATGCCCAAGTTTTCTAATTAGTGCTCCTTCTCACTTCTAGAATCTCAGAGCCTTCTGAGACTGGTATGTTTCCTGTCATACCTTCCAGCTAACACCAGTTCTATAGAGGTATGACTTCATCACCACAACTAAAGTCAGGTTCTACATTATAGCCCCCAAATAATGTATATCAATGGCAATTCATTTTCATCTGCTTAGCATTATTCCCCACAGGGGAATAATCTTTTAGGCAAGTACATTATCTCATACCTGACCATAGACTCTCAAAGCCAAAGGGATCATAAAAGACAAAATAGTCCAACACAATACCTGAACCGTCCCTGTATTTGTTGTCTATTGCTAAATAAAAAATTGTCCCAATATTTATTGACTTAAAACACAATTATTATCTCACACAGTTTCAGGGTGTCGGGAATCCTGGAGTGGCTTAGCTGGGCAGTTCTGTTAACTGAAAACTGGGTTTGCCTCTTGGTGGGTGTTGAGCCAAAAGATACAACCAAGCCAAATATGGGGAGAAGAAAGGATTTATTATTACTTGCAGTAAGTAAGGAGAACACCACAGGGATCTTTCCCAAAGCAGTGTCTCCGCAAACAGCAGAATTGGGGACATTTTAAGCTAAGGTACATGCATATTCATGAAAGGGCCTGGGCAGTCAACAGAGTCCAAGCTTGAGTTGATTGAAGACACGAGGGTCAGAAAAGGTCAACGTCATCATCCCTTAGGTTCCAGTTGATCTGGTGATTGAGCACTTCAGGTAATCTTTTCCACTGAAACATAATGGAGAGTCTTTACAATTGATACATTATCTTTGCTGTTGTTACTTCTCTTCGCTGATAATACCTGTTTGTTTCTGCATTCCTTTAGTCCCTTAAGATAATTAATTACTGAGACCTGTTCAACGGCAAGCATTGTGGCCAGGCTTAGATCACAAAATGGCTTTGGCCAACATTGGCTTCTGTTATGTCAAGAGCAGACATGTGATGAAGCTTCCATAAAAATGCCAATAGAATGTGGTTCAGAGAGCTTCCTGGTTCGTGAACACATCCATGTATCTGGAAGGTGAAGCAGAAACAGAAGCTGCTGTGCCCAGGACCTCCAGCCCTCCCCCTACATAGCTCCTCCTCTGGCTGTTCTCTGTGTTCTTTATCATATCCTTTTAAACCAGTAAATATAAATAAGTGCTTCTCTGAGTTCTGTGAGCCATTCTAGCAAATTATTAAACCCAAGAAGGGGGTCATGGGAACCCTGATTTATAGCCAATAGCCAGTCTGACTAGAATACAGAAATACAGGTGACAACCTGGGAATTGTGATTGGCATCTGAAGTGTGAGGGGAGTGCAGTCTTTTGGGACTGAACCCTTCTCGTGTGAGATTTGAGCTAACTTCAGGTAGATAGTTTCAGAATTGAATTATAAGACACCCAGCTGATGTCGTAGAGGGTAGCTTTGTGGTGGAAAAACATCCACACATTTGGTGTCTAGAAGTGTTGGAATTGAAGTGTTCTGTGTGAGTAGTAAAGAAGAAACATACAGGAGGGAAGAGTGAGTTTTTCCTACTCACACACATAGACCATTATCACTCACTTTAATTCTTCGGTTGTAAGCAGAAGGCTGAACCTAACTTTCTTAAATTTCCTAAACATTGGGAATTTCCTAAATTCCTGAGTCTATCTATCTACCTATCTACGACTTTACTGAGATATAATTCACATACTATACAATTTAGCCACTTAAATGTACCATTCAGTGGTTTTTAAGTATATTCACAGATTTATGCAACCATCATCACTATCAATTTTAGAAATTTTTGTCACCCCAAAAAGAAACCTCATACCCATTTAACCCAGTAAGCACTCCCCATTGACCCCAACCCTTTAGCAGCCCTAGGCAATCACTGATGTAGTTTCTGTCTCTATAGATTTATCTACTCTGGACACTTCCTATGAATGGAATCATATGGTCTTTTGTGACAGCTTCTTTCACTTAGCATAATGTTTTCAAGGTTCATCCATGTTGTAGCACGTATCATTTCTTCATTCTTTCTTATTGTCGAATAATATTCCATCGTATGGATATACGCATTTGTCCAGTCATCAGTTAATGGACATTGCATTGTTTCCATTTTGGGGCTATTATTATAAACATGTATGAGTTTTGTGTAGACATGTATTTTCATCACTTTTGGGTGGAATTGCTGGGTCACATAGTAATTCTATGTTTAACCTGTTGAGGAACTGGCAGACTATTTTAAAGTGGGTGAGCCATTTTACGTTTCGTACAGTAGTGTATAACGGTTTTAGTTTCTCCACATCCTCATCAACACAATTATCTGTTTTTTGACTCACATCATGATGGGTGTTAAGTGGTATCTCATTGTGGTTTTAATTTGCATTTCCCTAATGACCAGTGTTGAGAATCCCTGTTAAGCGTATGTCTGCATAATGTTGAACATTCCCTGATGAAGAATGTGTGTTCTTTATTCCCTAATGAAGAATGTATGCCATCAGTGTATGTTTGGAGAAATGTCTACTCATCTTTTATTCATTTTTAGGTTATTGGTTATTGGTCTTTTTTTTCTTTTCTTTCTTTAACTCTCTTAACAACTTTCATATATGACACAGCAGTTAATTATATCTATCATCTTGTACATTACATCCCTAGTACTTATTTATCTTGTAACTAGAAGTTTGTACCTTTCAACTTCCTTCATCCAATTCTTCCCTCCCCTCCCCCTCATTGGTCTTTTTATTACTGAGTTGTAAGCATTTCTTTTTTTTTTTTTTAATTTATTTGGCTGCATCGGGTGTTAGTTGCAGAACACGGGATCTTTGTTGCAGCATGCAGGCTCTTCATTGTGTCGCACCGACTCTCTAGTTGTGGTGCATGGGCTCCAGAGCATGCGGGCTTACTTGCCCCACGGCATGTGGGATCTTAGTTCCCCAACCAGAGATCGAACCCACGTCCGCTGAATTGGAATGTGGATTCTTAACCACTGGACCACCAGGGAAGTCCCTTGAGTTGTAAGCATTTCTTAATATATTCTGGATACTAGTCCATTGTCAGGTATTCAATTTGCAAATATTTTCTCCCATTCTGTTGGTTGTCTTTTCTCTTTCTTGATGGTATCTTTTGAAACACAGAAGTTTTTAATTTTTGTGAAGTCCAACTTACCTATTTTTTTTTTGTCAGTTGTGCTTTTGGTGTCATACCTAAGAAGGCTTTGCCTAACCCCAAATGACAAAGATTTATTCTTATATTTTCTTCTAAAAGTTTAATAGCTTTAGCACCTACATTTAGGTCTATAATCCATTTGATTTGATTTCTGTGAGTGGTGCAAGGAAAGGGTCCAACTTGATTCTTTTGCATGTTGATATTCAGTTCCAGCACCATTTGTTGAAAGACTTATTTTTCCATTTTTAAATTGGAGGTTATTTGGGGTAAATATTAATACTATCTAAAATTTGTTGAGCACTCTGTATGCGCTAAGCACTGTTCCAAGGCTTTTACATGTTACCTTTTTTAACCCTTACACTAATTCTAAGGAACTTTACTTCCTATGAGGCAATGATTGGGGAGACAACTATGGACAGAAGGAAGCTGAATGTTAGTTGCTTCTCAATGGCAGAAGGAAGAACTAGGAGAAGGTAAACCCAACTCCTTTATTCTTTTCCTTGCTTTTAATAACAATGGCAGTGACTAGACTCCCTGATGTAGATGGTGTAATGTTAAGAGAAAAGCAAATGCAAAGGACAGGGGATCTATTCAAGTTCTATTTTGCTGCTATCAAGAAGAATGGTATTCTGACCAGGAAAGGTGATAAGATATTTAAGAGACAAGCAATGTGGTGGTGATGCTTAGAGAGTACTGTATGATCTCATTGAGTTTAAAGCTCTTGGCCCAGAGGGATTATAGCTAAGAATGAAAGATCTTACAGATGCAATAACTCAGTTGTTGGCATCATTTTCATTGAAATGTGAACAACAGAAGTGCTGGAAGACTGAAGACTTGCTGGTTTTCGAAATGAAGCAGGTGCTTAATGCTGTCAATCCTAGAAAAGACCTTGGCAGCCAGTGCAGACAAAATCCTAGAATGGCTTTTAAAGTGGATGGTTTGTGATTATTTAGGAAGAGAAGTGGTGACCAGTAGGAGATAGCATGGACTCACCATGCAAGATGACATCAATCCTCTATCTGTATATGTACTCTATCTGTAATCCTCTATCTGTATGTGTACTGGTAAGGTGTAATTGTTTGCAGTAACAGCTCTCCATGAATTATATTTTCAGGTTGAAAAACAATATTTGAAGGGATAGGATTGGCATTAATAATTTGAAGAAGTAGTAATTCTTTTCCAACAATGATTTGGCACTTTAAATTTGAATATGGTTTATTTAGTTAGTTAGTTATTAAGACTTTTTTGACCCGGGACCACTTTTAAAGTCTTTGTTGAATTTGTTACAATATTGCTTCTGTTTTATGTTCTGTTTTTTTGGCCATGAGGCATGTGGGATCTTAGCTCCCCGACCAGGAATCGTACCTGCACCCCTGCATTAGAAGGCAAAGTCTTAACCACTGCACTGCTAGGGAATTCCCTGAATAAGGTTTAGAAAAGGATTTTATTTCTGTGTATAACTGCATTCCCTTATTGACTTGATTAATTAGATTTGTTCCGTTTACATAAGAACAAACATTTTAGAGTGAAACAATTTAATAAATGAACAAACATTAAGGTGCAATTACTTTTCTAAGTTCTGTGTTTTAAAAGTCATAATTAGAATGCAGATTGCAAACTATTCTACATGGAGCCTTCAGGGAGGTTAGGCTTATATTTCTGTGATTTTATTTGGTTTAAAGCTAAACATGCATTAATATGGAGTGCAAGATTTACAATTGGAGTCATTTTGTATTGATAAAGCAAAGTTTTATTAAAAACAAATTATTGTTTAAGATAGGGAAGTGGGGAAGAAAAAGCATCTCAAGTGGAAGAAATTTCTGATTGGGCTTCATGTTTCCCCACACATAAACAGTTATATATTTTATTTAGGGACATAAAGTATGGACATAAATATGAATAGTATGGATATAAGTAGAAACAGTACAAAAATGTGCAAGTAATATGTCAGCTTTAGGACTGTGATTATCTCTGGAGAGATAGGAAAGAGGAAGGGAGAGTTTAGGGCTTTAGTTTTATCTGTAATATTTCACTTCTAAGAAGAGTAAGAAAGAGGGTGGGTTTTTCTTTTTATTTTCTATATGTTGAAATATTTCATTAATTGAAAATTTGAAAACAAAAAAGAAAAAAAGCAGCTTAGTTCTGATTGCTTTTCTAAAGGGTCAAAATGTTCACCTCCTGTTGATTTGGAAATATGGTTAAATAAGGCTTAAAGGGTGTCTACAGAGTTTATTTTTATAATCTTAGTATACACTAGTAATAACAAGAGCTACCATTGATTAAGCACATACAGTGTGCCAGGCACTATGTGAGGTGCTTTTAAATAAGCTCTCTACTGCTCTGACAGTAACTGTTTGAAGAAGGTAGTTCCTTCATTCCCATTTAACAGATGGCAAGGTGAGCTATAGTTCCAGTCCATTACTGATGATGAAATATGCTAAGTGAAAATTCAGACCTCGAAATAGCAAATTTAATATCCCAAAGATCATTTCTCATTATCTCTACATTTTAATATGTTTACTTGAGAAAAATAAAAAAATATGGACAGGGAAAAAGAAGATAAAAATTGCCTATAATTTCACTATCACCCATAGATTATTACTGCTAGATCTTTTTTTTCTTCCGATCTTTATTGGAGTATAATAGCTTTACACTGTTGTGCCAGTTTCCACTGTGCAACAAAGCGAATCAGCTGTATTTATACATGTATCCCCATATCCCCATCCTCTTAAGCCTCCCTCCTGAGCATCCTCCCACCCTCCCTATCCCACTGCTGTAGGTCATTGGCAATCATCATGTTGATCTCCCTGTGTTAGACAGTTGCTTCCCGCTAGCTATCTATTTTACATTTGGTGGTATATAAATGTCAATGCTACTCTTTCACTTTGTTCCAGCTTCTCCTTCCCCACTTCCCCATCTCCTCAAGTCTGTTCTCTACCTCTGCGTCTTTATTCTTCCTCTACCACTGAGTTCATCAATACCATTTTTTTAGATTCCATATATATGTGTTGGCACACGGTATTTGTTTTTCTCTTTCTGACTTACTTCACTCTGTATGACAGACTCTAGGTCCATCCACCTCACTACAAATAACTCAATTTCATTCCTTTTTATTGCTGAGTAATACTCCATTGTATGTATGTGCCATATCTTCTTTATCCATTCATCTGTCGATGGATATTTAGGTTGCTTCCATGTCCTGCCTATCGTAAATAATGCTGCAGTGAACATTGTGGTACATGTAACTTTTTGAATCATGGTTTTCTCTGGGTATATGCCCAGTAGTGGGATTGCTGGGTCATATGGTAGTTCTATTTTTAGTTTTATAAGGAACCGCCATACTGTTTTCCATAGTGGCTGTACCAATTTACATTCCCACCAACAGTGCAGGAGGGTTCCCTTTTCTCCACAACTGCTAGATCTTGATAGGTGCCCTTTGATTTGTTTTCCATGCATAAATTTGTATGAATTTTCAAATGCTTTAAGAAGGAACTGTGTCAGGAATTTCTCTATTAGCATTGCTTAATGCCTGTAATATATTGGGTTGGCCAAAAAGTCCATAATAGAATAAATTTTAAAACTGACTTTTATTCCATACATATTTATATCTTTATTTTATTTTATTTTTTAATTAATACCTGATTTATTAATCTTAAAAGATTTACTAAGTCTTTAAGCATTGCTTGCACAACTAATAAAACATATTTTATACATTCAATCCTCTTAACATTAAAACATTATTAGACTCATTTAATCAAATCCCACTGTTAGCTAAATCCACAAATACAGGTTCATTTAAATGTAGGTTCTTTTAAATGCCTCAAGACCCCTGAGCCATCAGACATGGCCAAATTGTCGCAGTGATGACAGCATACATATTTATATTTTTAAAAGCAGAGTTTAAAACTAAAAAAAAAACCTTTTTTTTAATCTATAAAATATATGTGAAAAAGAAATTAGATAAGTTACTTTTTTAAAAATGCTAGCAGGGAATTCCGTGGTGGTCTAGTGGTCAGGACTTGGCATTTTCACTGCCAGGGCCTGAGTTCGATCCCTGGTCAGGGAAGAAAGATCCCACAAGCAGCGTGGTGTAGGCAAAAAAACGTTAAAAAGTTTAAATAAGTAAGCAAATAAATAACCCTGGCACTTATTGTAACAATATATCTAATGCAACAACCAACTGGACAATTACCACATTATATCTGCCAGTAAATTGTGGAATCAATAATGAGGATGTTACTTACTGTGGATAGTTTATTTCAAAGGGCAGGTGGCTCTTCATTTTAAGAAAAAAGGAAAATGGCTATATAAAATATGAAAAGCTGTATTTCTAAATTTTAAATTTCTATCATGCACTTGTAATCCAAAATGCTCAAAAAAGGAAAGCAAAAGTTAAATTGAGAAAAGGTACAAATTATATATTGTTTCTAAAAGTCCATATAGATATCTTTTCCCAAATTTCTTTTGCTTAATTCAAGAAATGTGACATAAAGATTATCATGACATTTCACTGCTCTTCATTCCTGGAGAATATCCCCATGAGAAATAAAACATTCATTAACAAATATTTATTAAGTACCCTCATATTCAAGGTGTTAATCCTTCATCAATTACGTAAATCCAAAGTAAGAGTTTTAGACCACCCAGATAGTATTTGTGTTATGTGTCATGCACAGGAAACATTGATTTCTCCTTTTCTCCCACTTTTTTATCATGGTAAAATAGATATCGCATAAAGTTTACTATATTAACTGTTTTTCAGTGTATAGTGCAGAGGCATTAAATACAGCGATATTGCTGTGCAGCCCTCACCACCATCTATCTCCAGAACTCTTTTCATCTCGCAAAAGTGCAGCTCTAAACCCCTTAAACAATAACTCTCCATTCCCTCCTCCCCTAGCCCCTAGTAACCACCACTCTACTTTCTGACTCTATGAATTTGGCTAGTCTAGGTATCTCATGTAAGTGGAAGCATACAGTATTTGTCTTTCTGTGACTGGCATATTTCGCTTAGCAAAGTGTCCTCAAGGTTCATCCATGTTACAGCATATGTCAGAATTTCCTTCCTTTTTAAGGCTGATTGAAATACCGCTGTATGTATATAGCATATTTTGCTTATCCATTCATCTTTTTGTAGACATGGGTTGCTTTATGTATTAGCTATTGTGAATTATGCTGCTATGAATGTGGGTGTACAGGTACCTCTTCAGGACCTTGCTTTCAATTCTTTTGGTTATACACTCCAAAGTGGAATTGCTAAGTCACATGGTAATTCTATTTTAATTGTTTTAAGAGCTTCCATACCATTTTCCATAGCAGCTATACCACGTAATATTCCCACCAAGGCCCAAATGTTCCAGTTTCTCCATATCTTTGCTAACACTTGCTTTTTTAAAAAAATTGTTGCCATTCCAATAAGTGTGAGGTGGTATCTCTCTGTAGTTTTGATTTATATTTCCCTAATGATTAGTAATTTTGAATATCTTTTCATGTGCTTATTGGCTATTTATATATCTTCTTCGGAGAAATGTCTACTAAGTCCTTCACCCATTTGTGTGTGTATGTGTGTGTGTGTGTGTGTGAGTTTTAGGAATTCTCTATATACTCTGGGTATTAATCCTTTATCAGACATGATTTACAAATATTTTCTCCCATTCTTTGGGTTGATTTTTGGCTGTCTTGATCGTACCTTTTCATGTAAAACATTTTTAATTTTTATGAAGTCACATTTGTCTATTTTTCCTTTGTTGCCTGTGCCTTCAGTGTCATATCCAAGAAATCATTGCCAAGTCAAATGTTACGAAGATTTTGTTCCATGTTTTCTTCTAAGTGTTTTACAGTTTTAGGTCTTACATTTAGGTCATGGATCCATTTAGTGTTAATTTTTGTACATGGTGTTAGGCAAGGGTCCAACTTCATTCTTTTGCATGTGGATATCCAGTTATTCTATCCATTACTGAGAATGGGATATGGAACTCCAACTATTAGTGCAGAACTATCTGTTTCTCCCTTTAATTCTATTAATCTTTGCTTCATATATTTTGATGGTCTATTATTAGGTACATGAATTTTTTTAATTGTTAAATCTTCTTGTTGTATTGAACCTTCTATTAATATGTAATGTCCTATATCTCTTATAAGCTTTCTTGGTTTAATATCTATTTTGTCTGATATTAGTATAGCTGTTATACTATTGAATGGATTTTCTTTTCCATCCTTTCACTTTCAGCCTATTTATGTCTTTGGACCTAAGGTGAGTTTTGTAGACAGCATATGGTTGGATCATGTGTTTTTATCCATTTTGCCAATCTGACTTTTGACTGGAGAATTTAATCCATTTACATTTAAAGTATAATTACTGATAAGGAGGGATTTACTTCTATCATTTTGTTATTTGTTATCTATATGCCTTATAGCTTTTTTGACCCTTATTTCTTTTTTAAAATTTTTATTTATTTATTTATTTAATAAATTTATTTATTTATTTATTATTGCCTGCGTTGGGTCTTTGTTGCTGAGTGCGGGCTTTCCCTAGCTGTGGCAAGTGGGGGCTACTCTTCGTTGCAGTGCATGGGCTTCTCATTGTGGTGACTTCTCTTGTTGCATGGGCTCTAGGAATGCAGGCTTCAGTAGTTGCAGCATGCGGGCTCAGTGGTTGTGGCTTGCAGTCTCTAGAGCACAGGCTCAGTAGTTGTGTCACACAGGCATGTGGGATCTTCCTGGACCAGGGCTCAAATCTTTGTCCCCTGTACTGGCAGGTGGATTTTTAACCACTGCAGCACCAAGGGAAGTCACTGACCTTTATTTCTTACGTTACTGTCTTTTTTGGTGTTTAGTTTGATTTTTTTTTTTTGTAATGCAACATTAAATCATTTACTTTTTGTAAATTCTTTAGCTATTTTCTTTGTGGTTACCATTGGGGATTACATTTAACATCCTGTAACTTTAGTTATAACACTCTAATTTGGATTTATACCAGCTTACCTTCAATAACATACAAAGCCTCTGCTCCTTTTACAGCTCCATCCTTACCTCGTTCAGTTGATGATGTCACAAAATTACACCTTTATACATTGTGTCTAAAAACATAAGTTAATATTTTAATGTATCAGTCTCTGAAATTGTGTAGAAAACAAAAGGCAGAGTTACACAATAGTACCAACTTTTAAAACTGCCCATGTATTTACCTTTACTGAGATCTTTATTTCTTCATGTACCTTTGAGTCACTGTCTAGTGCCTTTTAGTTTCAACTGGCAGGACTCATTTTAGTGTTTCTTACAGGCAGGTCCAGAGGTCACAAATTCCCCCCAGTTTTTGTTTATCTGGGAATGTCTTAATTTTTTCCTCACTTTTGAAGGTCAGTTTTGCCAAATATAGGCGTCTTGGTTAACAGTTTCTTTTTCTAGCACTTTGAATATATCAGCCCACTGCCTTCTGACCTCCAAAATTTCTGATGAGAAACCTGCTAGCTATCTTACTGAGGATCCCTCGTATGTGATGAGTTGCTTCCTCACTGCTTTCAAAATTTCCTCTTTGGCTTTGAGCAGTTTGATTATAATGTATCCTGGTGTTTGAGTTCATCTGGGAGTTCACTGAGCTTCTTGGATGTTTATATTCATGTATTTCATGAAATTTTAGAAGTTTTTAGCTATTATTTTTTTCAAATACTCTCCCTGCCTTTTCATCTTTCTCTTCCTTTTAGGACTCCCATAATGTGTATGTTGGTCCACTTGATGGTATTCCACAATTCCTTTAGGCTCTGTTCACTTCAATCTTTTTTCTCTCTCTTTCTCAGATTCAGTAATTCCATTGTCCTATCTTAAAGTTTGCCTTTGACTCTTTCTAACGAACTTTCCATTTTGATTATTGTACTTTTCAGTTCTAGAATTTCTTTTTCTTTTAAGGTTTTTATCTCTTTACTGATATTTCCATTTTGTTCATACATTGTTTCCTTTTTTTATTGAGGTATAATTGACATAGTATTATATTAGTTTCAGGTGACAACATAATGATTCAATATTTATATACACTGAGAGATTATCACAATAAGTCTAGTTATCATCTGCCACCATATGAAGTTACAAAAATTTTCTTCTTGTGATGTGAATTTTTAAGATTTGCTCTTATGATAACTTTCAAAAATGCACTATAATATTATTGACTATAGTCACTGTGCTGCACATTATAAATAAATGAATTGTTTATTTTACACATTGTTTTCTTGACTTTCTCCACATATTTCTTTAGTTCTTTGAGCATCTTTAAGACAGTCATGCTAAAGGCTTTGTCTACTAGATTCACCATCAGGTCTTTTTCAGGGACAGTTTCTGTTTTTTGGTGGTTTGTTTTTTTTTTTTTTTTCCTTTGAATGGGCCATCTTTTCCTGTTTTTGTATTCTTTGTGGTTTTTTGTTGAAAACTGTACTTTGAATCTAATACTCTAATAATTAGAATCTAATAATGCGGTAACTCTGGAAATCAGATTCTTCCTGTTTTTGGTTCTATTTTTTGGCTCTCTCTGTGCCAAGGATTAGCCTGAGGTGTAAACTTAAGGTCTTCTCAGGTGTTTTCTGAGCCTGGGCCTTCCCCTGGCCATGCATGGTGACTTTCTAATTTTTCCCGTACAGGTGGTTGCTTTTTAATTTCCTAGTCTGGCCCTTTATACCCCTTGAAAATCAATTCACTTGAGGGGGGTTGGTTTACAACAAGGGGTGTGGAGTGTGCAACAACAATGGCCACAGCCTCTTTACTGCACCTATTTGATTAGAAGCAGCAATCAGTGATTAGAGCACAGATTCATGATATTTGGAGGACAGGGTTCTTTTTGCCCACTCTGGCTTCTGCAAGCTGTGTGCCAGCTGCTTCAGGAACACATGCATAGCTGCCTGCAATAGGGCTGAGGTCTGGGGGATACTTAGCTGCTACAGTGCTAAGAACTGAAATTGACTGAAATTAACCACAGTTTACCATTCATCTTTTACCTGGAAGTTGTGAGCCTTCAATAGACTCTAGAGTTCCAAAACTACATCAGACATATTCTGCCAGTACAGTTGTTGTCTAGGTGGGGAGATAGATTTCTGGTGCTTTCTACTCTGCCATCTTCTCAGAATCCACTCTCTTTTTTTAAGTTATTGAGTACTTACTATTTACCAGGCACTGTCCTAAACATCCAGGAATTTATTGTAATTTTTTTCTCATTTAAATAAACATATACTTTTATACATAAAAGTGTTCTTTTTGTTCTTGTAAGTTTGCATTCCTTTTCTTTTTTTTTTTTTAAATGTAGCATGTGCATCTTTTTTAAAAAAATATTTATTTATTCATTTATTTTGGCTGCGCTGGGTCTCAGTTGCGGCACACAGGATCTTCATTGCAGCATGTGGGATCTTTGTTGCGGCATGCGAACTCTTAGTTGCAGCATCCATGTGGGATCTAGTTCCCTGACCAGGGATTGAACCCGGGCCCCCTGCATTGGGAGCGCAGAGCCTTAGCCAGTGGACCACCACGGAAGTCCCTGAATTCTTTTTCTTAAAGAGGGTCCGCAACATTTTACAGATTTCAAGATGTACAAAACTTGAATCTGTCCCTGCTGTGGCATCAAGAAAGTGACATGCTTTAATTCAAAATGATTCCTAAATTGTCTAATCTTCATTGTGACCCCTGACTTTCATTTTTGCTTCTTGAACACATTATTATCCCTGACCAACTCTCTGCCACTAGGAAAGTGTTACGAGATCTGGAAGGCAAGCTCACTGAAACACATCACCTTTTCACTGCTAATGAGAGTAAATTTCTAGGGTTGCCAGAATTAGCAAATAAAAATACAGGATTCTCAGTTAAATTTGAATTTCAGATGAAGGTTACATGGGACATACTAAAAAATGTTATCTGAAATTCAGATTTAAATGGCAACCTGTATTTTATCTGGCAACTCTATGAATTTCTCAAAAATACTTCCTCCAGCACAAGAATTAAGTTTTGTTCATCTTTCTGTAGAACTAGAATAGTTCTCAGGTCAGTGACAGTTGTGTTGAATACTAACATCAATGGCTTTTCTTAACCTTTTCTGGGAAATAAAAATCTAATGCAATTTATGGATCCTCTTCCCAGAAAAATGCACAAAAACAAAACACTCTGCCCACAATTTCAGAGCCCTAAGGCCCAACTTGTAAACTGTCCCTTCCTGCCCTCCCCCCAACTCAGATCCCTTATGTAGAGCTCCTTGTTTGTATAATGTTTTATGATTTACAAAGTATTTGTATCCCCACAACAGTCTTATAATAAAACTAACCCATTTTGTAGATGAAGAAACTGATACTTGGGTTCAGAAACGTTGCATACCCAGTAATTATGATTACAGCTTAAATTCACTTCTTCCCATTTCAATTTGTGGGCTCTTTGCACCATGCTAGCCTGCCTCATAAGTCTTCTCTCTTAAAATGTTCTGATTTCTACCAGTTTTTTTTTTTTGGCTGTGTCGAAAGCCTGGCAGGGGATCTTAGTTCCCCAATCAGGTTTAACTGGGGACCACGGCAGTGAAAGCGTCAAGTCCTAATCACTGGACTGCCGGGGAATTCCCTCTACCAGTATTTTTTATGAAAGTCAGAGTGAAAGAGTGAAAAGGGCCTCCAGATGGAGTCCTGGGTACTAATCTTAGTGCCTTCACTAAGAAGCTGTATGACTGACTGGTTTCCAGACAACCTGCTCTCATCCTTTCTCGAGAGCGTACTTCTGCTTTTGCTTAATAAAACTCTTGCTAGTTAATACTGAAACAAACAAACAAAGAAGCTATATGACTTTGGCCAAGACACTTTACCTTTCTGGGCCTTAGCTTATCTACCTGTAGAATAAAGGAGCTGGACAATATTCTCTGAGAAGCACCAATATTCTGTGATTCTAAAGGGCCCTTCCATTGTCCCAATTTTCCTAGCAGGCCAAAATAAAACCTACTTTTTATTATTTTATTATTTACTCTGGCCTTCTAAGGTGTGGAGATTTCAGAGGTACTCATAGGAATTTGAGGTTGAAAAGGCTTAGGAGTTAGAGAGATATGAAGTTGCTCTACTTGGGGGTTCCAGGAACTATAGTATAAAAAGTTCTGTCTCTACCCAGTTCTGTTTCTAGCCAGGGTATGAAAGGAATCTCAAGGCACAGAGGAGTGGGATGAACCCCCCATGCAGACCCTGGGTTTGCCATGGGAGAAGAGCATTGCTATAGTTAAGTTCCAGGCTTTGCTTTTACCATCACCCTTTGGCTCAGCTTGAGGGAGACAGAGACTAAGAGCTGGGAGATCCCACTCAGACCATCAGCCCTGTTCAACTGTCCTTGGCTACTTTCCATGGAGCAAAGGACTTAGAGCCACTATTACTTGGAGGTACTTTCCCTACTTCAGGATTTAAAGGGAGGCTCTTTCTTTGAAGTTCAGAAGAAGAAGATCCTGTATTCTATTCTCTGGTACCTAAAAGAACAACTAATTAAATTCCTACGCCAATGGCTGTATTTTCTTCCCTTACATTGGTCCAACATTCCCAAGCCTAATAAACATTTGTTACCTCTTGGGAATCCTAACTAATAACCTTAAGTCAAAATAACGTGTCAAGAAATATCTTGGCAGTTATCTTGGTGGGTTTTCCAATTTGGGAAGGTTTCTAAGAAATGCTTAAAAACCAAACTGCTATGCCTCACCTTCATGGTGGTGAAACGGTCAGAGTCAGAAGATGCCATTCCAGAGAGAGAACACAGCATAAGAAATCAGAGACCTTGGTAAGGTGAATCGGTGGGAAGAGGAAAAATTCCTTTTTCTCCTCTTCCTCATCCCAGACAAACTTCATCCCTGGAGGTAGCCACAAGTCACATCCTTTGTGATGCCTTTCCCATTGTATTCCTATTCCAGGGAAAGTTTCAGACACAAAGTATCCAGATGGACAAATAATTTGGTGCCTCTTCAAAATAATACACTTAGAATATTTATTCAATATCTATTAGGTGGGGTTAGGGAGAAACCAGTATTTTTATTACTATACTAAAAAAGAGGTTCAACTACTTCCACCACCTGAAGTAGAGTCAATGTTCTGGAAAAGAGAAATCTCATTTTTCTGTAATTCTTGTTCTCATTTCGATTTTCTTTTGCAATTTACTGAATCAGACTACTTGGGAGACATACCAAAGAATTTAAAATTTAGGCTTTGTTCAACAATTTAAAACTCATTCCAGAAAAAACAGCTTGGTGCTATGCATGCCTTGATTTCAGAATTTCAATTGACTTCATCTGCAGCTGCTCATGGCAAAACTAATCAACAGACATAGGTCAACTCTAGAGAGGAGATTTTTGGTTTTTTAAATTTCCATGTGAAAGTATTGTCTTTGGAGGAGGCAAAACCAAATTTCTTTTACTAGGAAGGTAAGGAGTTCTGTACAGAAACCTGAGTTAACTAGCACATTCTGGTTTTCGTGGCATCCTATACTGGTGCCTAGACAGGTACCTGGATCTCTCATTCCTCAGTACAGCTGTGTTACTCAGATGAACAGAACTGTGTGCTCCCTCTGGCTTTTCACAACCCTCTGCCTTGCTTGATTAGGGATGATACTTACCACATGATATTGAAATTGCTTTTACATCTTTGTCCTCTACTAGACTGTGAGCTTGCTTAGGTCAGAGACCATATTATCTTCATGATGCCTAGTGAGCCCTCAACACATGAATGAATAAATGCCACAGGAAGCTAAAAAAGATCCTAGGCACTAGGACTGTATGTGAGACATCAGTGAAAAATCTGAAGTCTCACTGGGCCCAGCCTTCTATATGATGGTCAGAAACCCTGAGCAATCTTAAGTTGCCAAAAGTTCAAAGAATTTAGTCACCCATTGGCCATTTTTTTGTGTGCATAGTCCACATTAAGCACTCACCATCTCTATTTGATATAAAACAAAATTAACTGTAATCCAGGTACTGACCTAGGATCTTTACACATATTTCTTATTAAATTATCGTAACAACCCTATGAGGTAGCTGTTATTAGTCTCTGTTTTATAGGTTAAATAACTAAATTCAGAAAGGCTTAATAAGCTCACAGTCACTGAGCTAGGAAGAAATGAAACTGGCCTTTGACTCCACCTCTGCCTTCTCGTTCCACCATAACTCCTGTTATAGTTACATATTACATATCTCACTATGGGGCTATAAGGAACAAGGAACACTCAAGCATTACATTAATTAGAACTTTCATATGATATTCAAGAAATCAGAGACTAATTCTCTCCAGCCTCAACCCTGAAATTGAAATACAGTCATGTTAGACATAAAAATCTATTTTGATTTTCCCTCAAGGAATCTCCCTCTCTTATCCACATAGTGAGCATTAACAATTAATGGGAAGTGCTTTCCAAACCATGTAACATAGTTCTTAATATTTATGATGCCCACGAAACACGCAAACATCTGCTCTGTAGAGTGATAGCTATTAAAGGATACTTAAGTGCCAAGCACTCTCATTCATGTAGATGAGTCAAAGCTTTAAGCAGTTGCCCCTGCGGAGATATCTAAATAGCAAGGATTCCAAGAAGATGGGAAGAAGACAATTTTAGACTCAACTCGTCTTAAGGAGTACTAGTTTATTTTATTAAGGCCAAAAGCATACAGTAATTTTAAATGGAATAAAGTTATGTTTAGATGGTGGACATGATCTTTCATATTGGGCATGAGCTGAAGTTAAGATTTCCCTTTGAGAAATAAAATTAGGAGAGTTAAAAGTTCTTTTGATGGATGAGATCATTCATCAGCAGGAATGACAGATCTCAGAACTCTGTTGTTAAAGTAAGACTGAAGAGTTGGGCACACCCAGGACCCAATCAAGGTGGCTCAGAGAGCAGGCCTGGCTTGAAGTAGTTACTGAGAAAGAAAGTCTTGTACTCTGCTTGTAAAGAAAATATGTTAATGGAAGACAGTGGTCAGCCTGGATTTCTGATAGCAGAGCTGAGACTCTAGAGCCAGTACCTTCACAGGAACTTCCCGACTATTTGACAATAAATAACTATTTGTGGTAAGATAACTAGTACACTGGTATACATATATGTGCAAACAAGAACTACTACCTAGCCTTTCCCAGCTGACACTTCTTAAAACTGCAACAAACATGAGATTAACATAAAAGCAGCAGCAACAACAACAACAGTAATGGCAACTGACAATTGTTGAGTACTCATCGAACCTCAGGCACGCTTCTAAAGCTCTACGTACGAACCACTCATCGAATGTTCACAGCAATCCCGTGAAGTAAAAGCCAAACCTGCTGCACACAGAGGTTCCGTAATATGTGCCGGGTCACGTGTTAACGAGTGGTGGAGCCTAATTGTAACCTGGGTAGGCTCTAAGGCATTCTTAACCGCTCGCCGGAGGTGAGACAATGGGGTGAACAGTGTAAATAAATTTAAATTAGATGTTCAAGCAGGGGGTTCTTTTGTTCTTGGGTTGCAAGATACAAAATAAACTATTTTGGATAAAATGTTGAGTGAGGCTCACCCAAGCCTAGTAAGCTATTCTTCTCCCATAACGTTTTGCATTTATCTCTGTCATTGCATTTACTGCCCTGTGTTATAATTCTGTTTGTATGTTCATTATAATGATCCCACTTGATCCCAATAACTTTATTTTTTTCCCTTTTATTTACTACTCTATTCTCATACAAAGAACAGTGTCTGACAAATGGTAGATACTGAAGAAATATTTGCTCAAATAAAAAGTAGAGTTGGGGACACTGGGCATGGACAGGGTGATAGTTGGTTACTTTAATAATTTAAAAAGGCAAGAAACAAAGTCAGCCAGACTTGATAGATACTGAAAATTCAGGAACAGGAATAACCCTTATCCTGCACCCTATCCATGGTGTCTTGCCTGTGCACTTTTTAGCATAAATGTTCCATTTTCCTTTTTTTAAATAGCCTCCCTTTGCTTATGTGTATAATTTCTGCTCCCTCATAATTTTGGCTTTTGTGAAACTTTGGATAGCCTTGGTACAAGTCTTCTAGGCTAATGCTGCAAACGTCAGCCCCAAATCTAGATAAGTTGGAGCTCTTCAAGTTCTGCAGTCCACTACAGACTCAATGCCTACTAATTTAGATTTTCAGGAGAAAGATTCTGATTGGTTCATCTTAGGTCAAGAGTTCTCCAGTTGTCCAATAAGCTGTGGCTGGAGTGTTATGTGACAAAAATGGCTGTGTAGGCTTACCTTTTTGTCAAGGAGGCAGAAAGCATTGTGGGCTGGGTATGCACCCCCAAAATAGGTCTCCTACAAATGTCAAACTGATATTTCTTTCATTTTGAAATGTAGATGATTTTTAAAACCATCAAGGAGTATATTCTAAATTACAAAGAAAATTTATAGTCATACATGTACTGTATTTTAGCAGGAAATTTCTATGGGCTGCCATTTTCCAGTTGCTCACATTTTCAATTTTGTTCTTTGAGTGCTTAAAACACAGATGTATTTTCTTTCTTGCCATGCAATGAAAATGTTCTATTTTGATATGGTATGTGTTAGTCATAGTGTTTGCATTTTCTTTAGATATCAAGAAGTTAATCTGTTCCACTCTTTCTAACTAGTGTAGTTAAGAGCTTTTGATGGTTTCTTGTGATAATTGCATTATGATTTTCACCCTCTTATGTTTTTGACTACATAATTTCTGAAGCATTAAGAGAATTGCCTGAAATTTTACTTGTAGTTCTTGATTTAATACCCATGCTGAAGAGCCCTAGATTGCCCTTAATTTACAAATGAAATTCAAAAGATCACTTCTAAGTCAGTTGTTTGAAACTGAAATACATTCTCCTAGTGTTCCACGAGAGGTTATTTAACCTGTAATATATTCACTCAGTTATTCATTACACTAAGAGCCACTATTTGCCTGGCACTGTGTTAAACAACTGTGTGTACAACATGAAAGAAACAGCTATAGTCTCTGTCCCCATGAAGCTTATAGTCTATGGGAGGAACACAAATTGGCAAACAATTACATTAGGGCTAATAGTAATAGCTGACCCTGGGTGCCTAGTGCATAATAAGGTTCTCCAAAAATATTCACGGGGAATTTCCTGGTGGCTCATCTGTTAAGAATCTGCCCACCAATGCAGGGGTTACAGGTTCAATCTCTGGTCCGGGAAGATCCCACATACTGTGGAGCAACTAAGCCCGTGCACCACAACTACTGAGCCTGTGCTCTAGAGCCCTCCAGCCACAACTACTGAGCCTGTGTGCTCTAGGGCCCGCATGCTGCAACTACTGAGCCTGCATGCTGCAACTACTGAAGCCCGTGACCCTAGAGCCCATGCTGCGCAGTGAAAAACCCGCAGAGTAGACCCCACTCGCTGCAACTAGAGAAAGCCTGTGCACAGCAACGAAGACCCAATGCAGCCAACAACAACAACAACAACAACAACTCGTGGATGCGTGACTCAATAGGTTAAAACTGAGTAATTTACATTCATTATATCATTTAGTCTTCACAATTCTCTCAGGACTTAACCTTTTAAAATCTCTAATCATAACTAAACTGGTTAGTAATTCCACTCCAAAAGACAAATTTACCATACATAGATTTTTAAACTTCTATTGATAAATAAAATATATACAGAGAAGGGTGCACATCTCAAGTACAACTCAATGCATTTTCACAAATTGAACACAGCTGATCAAGAAAAAAACTTCATCAGCATCCCAGAACCTTCCTTCTGCCTCTTTACAGTCACTATGCCTTCAACAATAAAGGATATAATTTAAAAATTAAAATAGTTTGGCTTGTAGTCATTTAAGAATGTATTTGAGAATAAGGATATTTAAGTAAATTCTAATTTGTCCATTTGGAATTCAATAAAATGTGTTACTAAGCTTGTTTATTTTGTTAGTTATTATATTTAGCTGTACAGAATTAAAAATTCAAAATAAAAGTGGCTTAAGTAAGGCAGTTCTTTTTAACATGAAAGAGGTTTAGAAGGAGATATTTAGGGCTGATTTGGCAGCCCCACAGTTATCAGACACCAGGTTTCTTCTATCTTACAGATCAACCATTCTAGTACATAGCTAGTGATGGTCCAAGATGGCTATTGGAAATCCAACAATCACGTCCATATTCCAGACAGGAAAAAGGAGGAAGTGCAAAAGGACTCTACCTCCCAGCTGATTAAGTTCACCTTTAAGGAGTCTGTCCCCAAGTCCCTCATCATCTTTCTGCTTTTATCTGATTGTCCAGAATTTAGTCATGAGGCCACATGGTTTTTAAGGGATGCCAGGTTTTTAGCTGGGTACATCGATACCTCCAACAATATAGGGGTTCTGTTAGTAAGAAAGAAGGAGAGAGCATACTTGGGGTAGACAACTGCTAGTGTCTGCTATAGTTCTGTTCATTTTCACTATAATTACTTACCGTACATCACATTGTCTAATGAAAATTTTCCTCCTAGGAAGGAAAAAAAAATGGAAACCTGAGTGTTATATATAAAAAGATGAGAGATGAGGGTTCAAAGAAATTTCATTTACTATACAACGTGACCTTCTAGCCAGATTGAATTTTTTTTGCTGCAGGCTCTGGAAGCCTCTCTCAGCCCAAGACTCACTGGTAGAATGTAGAGCTATACCTTCCCTCTAATTACAGCACAAAGTCATTGTTAGAAAAATTTCTCTAAAAAGCTGTGTATGTCTGTTTGTGTGAGTTTTAGGCACTGGCTAGGAAAATTCAAACTGATAGTTTTCAGTCCTCACAGGCATATTTTCTTCTTTCAAGTTTAGTATTTTGAGATCAGGAAATGGGTAAATGTTACAGTAGAACCTGGCTTATTATATGGATTTATAACTAGAACAAGTTAGGTCTTGCCTCCCACAAGAAAAACTACTTACATAAAAATGCTAATGCACCATGATTATAAGGCAGGTACTGCTCTTGTCTCTCTTTTTCACCATGTTATTAGTGTTGGGTTCAGTTCCAGGAAGAGTCCTCCCCAAGGGTGGGTGAGAGTGAGAGCAAGTTGTATTGGTTGGCCAAAAAGTTCATTTGGGTTTTTCTGGAACATCTTACAGAAAAACCGGAGCGAACTTTTTGGCCAACCCAATACTTTGAGGCCTTCTTGCATATCGTTATTGAACAGGTGAAATCTGGTTAGGGTGAGCCTCAAGGGCAGTTTGTACTAGTAGAGTTGAGGATGTAAACATCAGGAATAGCAGGAGGTAGAAAAGGAGATCAACAGCTGCTAAAAGGACATGTCCCTAAAGAAGCATTGTCTAGGATTAACTAGGAGATGGCGCGGGGAAGCGAGGGTGAGAGATGAGAACGGTTGTAGAGGGAAAGAATGGAGAAAAGGAGGGAAGGGATAGGGGGAGCTTCCCAAGTAGGCAAGGGAGTTGCCGTGAGCACATGCAGGGCCCCAGACTTCAGGAGAATGGCAGTTGTAGTGGAGCAAGGGCCAAGTGGTTGATTCAGTGGACACGATGGAGCACCTGCTATACTGAAGGCACGGTACCAGGACCCATGGGGGGCACAGATTTAAATCAGACATGGATCCTGGATCCAAAGAGTGCTATTGGTCCCCAACCTCCATCAAGAGAGATAAGGAGGCATTTGCTTACAGTATGTCACAAGGTTCAAGGTGATCAATGCTGTGAAAGAAGGGTAAATGATATGTTTGAGAAGTTCAGGGGAGGGGGAAGCTGAAAGAATGATAACGTGAGGGAGAGGGGACTGTAGAAGGTTTGAGGAGACATGCCCTTGGGGTTGGATCTTGAAGGCTGAGCAGGAGGGATAGGAGTCTTAAAGGTAAGAAGAATAGAGTTCTTAGCAATGGAAGAATAGATCTTAAGAGACATAGGGGAGCTGTGAAGAAGGTGGGGCTAAGAGGCATGGCAGGATGACAAAGTTATATTGTCCTGCAGAGCACAGGTGAGTACCCAGGGCCTCATAATGGAGAATCTATTATTGGGAGTAGCCTCTGAAATGAGAGCAAGAAAAGTACCTGCCATACCTCGACTTCATCATCCCCATCTCCTGCCATCATCACAAGGAGACTTAGGGACACCCTGCTCTGTGACCTTTCAGCCTAGATTAGTGGGTGCCTACCCACCTGGAGAAGGTGGAGCAAATTTGAGAGAGACATAGGTGAAAAGAGAAAGAGGGGGAGAGAGAGAGAGAGGAAGAGAGAGAATGACAATTACAACACTTGTCCTTTTATAATAAACTTGGTGGATTTATTCACAAGATTCTCTTGATTTGTACCTTTGAAATCCTTCCTGAGGAATAATTTCTTTTAAGGTGCAGCAGAAAACACATTCTTCTCAAGTGCACATGCAACATTCTCCAGATTAGATCATATATTGGGCCACAAAACAAGTCTTAATAAGTTTAAGAAGACAAATCATATCAACTATATTTTCTGTATACTATACTACAATGGTATGAAACTAGAAATCAATAACAGGATGAAAATTGGAAAATTCATGAGGATATGGAAATTAAACAACATACTGCTGAACAACCAATGGGTCAAAGAAGAAATAAAGAGGGAAATAAAAAAGTATCTTGAGGGACTTCCCTGGTGGCACAGTGGTTAAGAATTCACCTACCAATGCACGGGACATGGGTTCGAGCCCTGGTCTGTGAAGAACCCACATGCTGCAGAGCAACTAAGCCCATGTGCCAAAACTACTGAAGGCTGTGTGCCTAGAGCTCATGCTCCACAAAAAGAGAAGCCACCGCAATGAGAAGCCTGTGCATCGCAATGAAGAGTAGCCCCTGCTCACCAAAACTAGAGAAAGCCTGCGCAGCAATGATAACCCAATGCAGCCAATAAGTAAATAAATAAATAAATTTAAGGACTTCCCTGGGGGCACAGTGGTTAAGAATCCACCTGCCAAGGCAGGGGACACAGGTTCAAGCCCTGGTCTGGGAAGATCCCACATGTCGCAGAACAATTAAAGCTGTGTTCCACAACTGCTGAGCCTGCAGTCTAGAGCCCAAGAGCCACAACTACTTAGCCTGTGTGCCACAACTACTTAGCCTGTGTGCCACAACTACTGAAGCCCATGCGCACCTAGAAGCCCGTGCTTCACAACAAGAGAAGCCACCACAATGAGTAGCCCGCGCATAGCAATGACGACCCAACACAGCCAATAAATAAATAAATATTTTTTTAAAATGTAAAAAGCATCTTGAAACAAACAAAAATGGAAACACAACATACCAAAACTTATGGGATACAGCAAAAGCAGTTCTAAGAAGGCAATTCATAGCAATAAATGCCTACGCTTAAAACCTCAAACAACCTAATTTACACCTCAAGGAACCAGAAAAAGAACAAACTAACCTCAAAGTTAGCAGAAGGAAGGAAAGAATTTTAAAGATTAGAGTAGATATAAATGAAACAGAAACTAGGAAGATAAAAAAGATCCATGAAACTAAGAGTTGGTTTTTGAAAAGATAAACAATATTGACAATTCTTTAGCTAGACTAACCAAGATTAAAAAGAGGAATCAAATAAATAAAATTATAAATGAAAGAGGAAACATAACTGATACCACAGAAATAAAAATTATGATGAGACACTACTAACAATCACATGCCAACAAATTGGACAACCTAGAAGAAATGGATAAATTTCTAGAAACATAAAACCTGCCAAGACTGAATCATGAATAGAAAATCTGAACAGATCTATAATGAGTAAGGAGATTGAAGCAGTAATCAAAAATCTCTCAACTAAGAAAAGCCCAGAACCAGATGGCTTCACAGGTGAATTCCACCAAACATGTAAAGAAGAATTAATACCAATTCTTCTCAAAGTCTTCCAAAAAACTGAAAACTCACTTTATGAGTCCAGCGTTACCCTGATACCAAAGACAGATAAGGACACTTTTCTAAGTGAAAAGAAAATTACAGGCCAATATCCCTGATGAACATAGATGCAAAAACCGTCAACAAATTACTAGCAAACCAAATTTAACAGCACATTTTCATTCACCAGGATCAAGTGGGATTTCTAAGGATCCAATTTTAGTTATTTTCCATATGATTACCTAGTTTTTCTAATACCATTTATTGCAGGAGAAGGAAGCCCAGCAACTGCTTTCACCAAACTCCCCTGTTAGAGCCTTGTCCAGGGAGATTTGGAAGGTAGAAGAGAAACAGAAGCCATTATTGTTTCTCCAACATCAAAGGCACATGGGCCTCAAGAGATAGCAAAACGAAGTTTTGTAATGGCCACCTGAATTCCCTCTTCCTTGGCCATGCAGCCAGCTGAGATAGCGTTTAAGATTTCCTTTTTTCTTCAGATTATTGGTGGTTTTCCATAACCTTTGCTCCCCCAACCCTTTGCAAAGAGTTATAAGCATCTTATTCCCCATATTAAATCCCCTCCTGCCTGAAACACTGTGGTTTTTGTCTTCTTAGTACATCCTGATTTATATACCTGATGGAATGGAAACTTTCAATGGAAACTAAGTGACAGGAAAAGAAACTTACATTCTTTGTACACCTGAATTTGTAATTGAGATACACACATACAGCTGAATCATGGAACTTTAATTAATAGCAATGCCTCCTCCTCTATCTCCCCTCCCCTCTGATTCACTGACTAGATCCAATCTAATCTTGAAATCCAAAAGAGTGAGGTTTAGGAAGTGTGCCAGTTTCTGAATCCTGGGTATAACTGTATTTCAGGATGAACAAAATTTTGTTTCATACTTGCCCTCATGTCCTTTCCATGTTTTCTTTATCCTTGGTCTTTACCCTTTTGCTAAGTCTGCTACCACGTTCTTTCCATATTGTTTCATTTTCTCTCTTCCGGCCCTGCTCTCCCATTACTGCTATTAATCCAGCTCTACACACAACTAAACAACTCTCCAATCACCCCAGCATGCAGGTGCTGAGAGTGAAAAAATAGGAAAGACATAGTCCCTGCTCCGAGGTGCTCACAGAGTATTTTGAGACACTATATGTGATTTCAGTCCTGATGTTACTAAAATGTTAATTATAAAATGTCCTCTGTAAGGGACTCTTACAAAACATAGAATTAGATATAATGAGACTATAATCCATAGATTTACAGTTTGACTGAACTCCTGCATTTCAGGTTAATTTAAAGCACGCCCACTTGGCTAATAGTGAGCTATTCTTAATGGAAAGGAGTTGCATCAATTGATTTATTATACAAAGGGCAAGATCCAAGCTATGACTGCTTTGTATCTAAATTTCATTCCCAAAGGGTATCCAGGTGAAAGAATCACTTTTCAGATGAAAGACGAAAATTCTAAAGAACACATGATAGAGTCATAAATACTGATGTTAGCCTGAGGCAAGCAAAGTTTATGTACTACTCTTTTTGAATATTTATTCATTCTAGGAGTGGTTTAAATTAGTACTTTCATTCAAAGCCCCAAAGGTGTTATGTTTTCAGCAAAACTAATAATCACTTCCTGATAACACTCACTGACTTATGTATGTTTTTCTTCTTATCTTGTTTGAGAGAAGGAAGTCATAAAGCGAAGCATCTGGTTTCAGTATTAGGCTTCAAAGAAAGAGATACTACCTCTATGGCAAAGAACTGGTATACTGAAATCCTTTTACTCTTTTCATTTACCTCCCAAATCTAGTTGCACAGTGCAACCTGCGGACCACCCAAATAAGAAGGGGCCACCTTCAATAAAGGATGCTCCTTACTTGCTGTGCTCATTGAGCCCCAAAATCTTGTTTGCAAAAGTCAGATTGAATCCAACTGGTTCAGGTACCATTCTTTAGCAAAAGGATTCTTAACTTTATGACATCAGTAAGATATAAAAAAGATTTTGTATATATATCCATATAGTTCAGCATAAATATGTGTATTAGGACTCGATGAAGGTAACAGAAACCAACTTAAAGTAGCTTGAAGCTGAAGAAGGAATGTATTATAACAGTTAAAGGTTATCTCAGGCTGGAAGACAGCCAGGTTTCAGGAAGCAAGTGTCATTGGGTACAGGGGAATTGGACGAATTGTTAAGATTCTGGCTCTTCTGTAGTCTGCTTCTCTGCACAGCTTGATTTCTCTCTCCATAGACCAAGTTTTATGCTATAGAGTTTTACTTTTGTTGTTGTTGATGTTTTGTTTGATTGTTTTAAATTTGGGGAATCATAAAAGCCTCTGGACAAATGCCTTGCAAATGTCAAAGTCTACTCTATGTTCACAAGTATATTTAAACTAATGAATATCACTTCTGAAAACTAAAAAAACTGTAAAAGGAGTGTTTGAGACCTGGCATACTAGTAAATACAAATTCAGTAGGGATGCATTCTGAGAGCTTATCTTAATTACCTATGGGAAAATCCTTTTTACTTTTCCAGGAAATTATAGTATTAATTTCAGATTGCATTACTAATCAAATGAGTGAAAAATTGTACAGAAATCTTTTAAACCATGCCTTCCAATTCATAATGCATTAAACCTATTAAACCACTAAGCTGGTTTACCCATATTAAAACAAATTAATCTTCATTTTTCATGAAGGAAAAATTGCATATATTATGTCTACTAAACCCTCTCCTGTACTAAAACAGTATGAGATGTTGAGATTTTTTTGGTGAAATTCTTGAAGGAAGATCAACTTTATGGACTTTGATTAGGAAAAGACAATATAAACCTCTATTATTGCATTAAACACACACACCTGTACAAAACAAGTAAAACTCAGTGTTGGTACCAGGTAATTCATCCAACTCAAAGACAGTTTAATGATAATCAGAAATTATTAAAGTATGCAGGACATATAGAGAATAGGAGAAATAATTATAAAAATGGTCTAGTGATTTTGACTTTATAGTGTAAGGATTGAAAAATAAGACAATATCATCAGTATCATTTCAAAGAGTTCTCTCTCAAGATGTAGCATGAAAATATCAAACAATTTTGATTTTGCTTCCTAATTGTTAATTAGTGTTTTTGGCCTGGGCACTTTCCAAACATTCTGAAAAATGTTTAAATAGCAGTAAGTGTATTTGCATAAAATTGGCTAAAAAAAGCAATTAGAACCTGATTAATATGTAAATTTAGTCCAGTGCAAATACATCTATATCGTGTTTATCTAGTAAATCTCTCTTGCTGCAGTAGAAAGCCAGGTGTATTTATTCACCTTTAAAATTGAACAAATCGGTTCATAAAATTTTTGATATGAGAAAGTGAATTTGCTTTCTAATCCTACTGCCAAAAAAAAAATCCATAAATTTTTTTCATTTGTTATCACCTTAATTACATGACCTCAAACACAAAATGAAACTAGCTTTTTCTAATATAATTATCCTGTAAACACATTTTTCCTATGTAGAAATTTTTCCTTACCATCTGGAATACAAGGTTAAAGATACCCACACAAATGATGTGAATAAAACACCTCTTATTAGAGCTGTGTGAATAGGCTACTGCATTTGGAGAGAACATACAAGACCAGGAATTTAAAATCCCATGCCAGGAATGACTTCCATCATTGTCTTCCACTAATTACGTAGGAAGCCTTTTTGAGATTCACTGCAAAAATTTGGCAGTTAAACTCTAGAGGCTAATTATATTCCTCAACCATCCGTCAGAAGGATTAACCAGTGGCTTTTAAATATACATTGTAAAAATCCAGTTAAAAATTAGTTCTTTGGCAATTTATTTTATTTTATTTTTAGTATGTAACATTTGAGGCATACCAAAGAATAGAAGTAATATGTCTAAATATAATGATAAAATGAGTGCCTGTTACCTACCACTCAATGTAAGACCTAGAACATTACCTTTGCCTTTGCAGCATGAGCATCTCCCTATCCTGTTCTGCTCTACCTCCCAGGAGGTAAGCACTACCCTAAGTATTGTGTATTTTCCTGTCTTGGTCTGTTCAGGCTGCTGTAACAAAATACCACAGACAGGATGACTTATAAGCAACGGAAATTTGTTTCTCACAGTACTAGAAGCTGGAAGTCCAAAATCAGAATGCCCACATGGTTAGCTTCCATGTCTGGTGAAAGCCTGATTTTTGGTTCGTAAACAGCCGTCTCTTCACAGTAACCTCACGTGGTGGAAGGGGCTAGGGAGCTCTGTCAGGCTGCTCCTGCTTCTTTTTTTTTAATTTTCCTTTTTAATAAATTTATTTATTCATTTATTTATTGGCTGCGTTGGGTCTTCGTTGCTGCACACGGGCTTTCTCTAGTTGCGGTGAGCCTCCTCATTGTGATGGCTTGTCTTGTTGTGGAGCACAGGCTTTCAGTAGTTGTGGCACATGGGCTCAATAGTTGTGGCTCACGGGCTTAGTTGCTCTGCAGCATGTGGGATCTTCCTGGAGCAGGGATCAAACCCCTGTCCCCTGCATTGGCAGGTGGATTCTTAACCACTGCGCCACCAGGGAAGTCCTGTCAGGCTTCTTCTAAAGGGCACTAATCCCTTTCACGAGAGCTCTGCTCTCATCACCTAGTCACCTTCCAAAGACCTCACCTCCTAATATCATCACGTTAGGCTTTTTTTTCAACGTAGGAGTTTGGGGGGAGCACAGACATTCAGACTATAGCAATTACTCTCTTGCTTTAAAATAATTTAATCGTGTACATGTATTTCTAAGCAATGTATTACTTAGTTTTGTTTGTGAACCTCATAAAAATGATATTCTGTATATAGTTTTCTGCCACCTGCTTTTTTTTACCCAGCGTTATGTTTCTAAGATTCATCCTAAGATTATGTTCTAAGATTCATATGCTGTTGCATATGGCTGAAGCAGTATTTTATGACCTACTTTTTTGACTCATTCTCATGTTTCTAAGCTACATCCTTGTTACTGTGTATCTGAGTGACCTTGGCCTTTCCCTCTGAGCCAGGCTTTTATTACCTTAAAATATAAACAATAATAGTAACTACCTCATAGGGTTGTTCTGAGCGCTAATAAATTATTGCTATACTTCCTTTTTAAAGAAGTCTTCTGGTAGTTTATTGTTTCTTCCTTGTAGGTGCCATGGCTTTTTTTTCTCTGGGATTTTTAAGCTCTTCACTTTTGGTGTCACACCATTTCATTATCTCAATATGTCTAGATGTGGATTTCTCTTTATTTATCTCACAATCTATGCTGTGCTTTATCCATGGATTTATCTTTAATCAGTTCAGGAAAATTCTTGGCCATTATCTTTTTCAATATTGCCTTTCTCCTTATTCTCTCTATTCTTTTCTTCTAGAACTCTTATTAGACATATATTAAACCTTTTTCTATCCTCCATGTCTTTCAACCCCTCTTTCATATTTTCCATCTCCTATGCTCTCTGTGTTGCATCTTAAGTAATTTCCTCAGATACAGTTTCCAGGTTACTAATCCTGTCTAGCTGGGTTTTTTTTTTTTTCTTTCTGTTTTTAGTACATTCGCTGAGTTGTTAATTTCAAAATATATATCTATATCTATGGGCCAAAAGTTTCTATTTGGTTCTTTTACCAATCTTTCTGGTCATTTTAATAGTCTCTTGTTTCTTAATCTATTTAATTCCATATTTAATTTTTTTATGGTTCATAAAAGGTTATTTAATAATCTGTAAATGACAATTCCAATTCTAGTTCTTCAGTTCTTATAAATTTATTTTTGTTGTTTCTTTTGATCCTAACTCATGGTGGCTTATGTGTTGGTGATTTTTTTTTTAATTGCAAGCTCATATTTTATTAAACTTAATTTATGGAAATCCAAGGACCCAAATTGGGAGTAGCTTTTCTCCAGAGAGTACTTGTATTTGATTATGAGGGATGGTCTGGGATGCAGTTGATCAGGGATATTTGAAGCTCCTCTTGCAGAACAAGGCTCAAAGCAGGAATCTCAGGTATAATTCCCACACTTTGCAGTGTGCCCTCATGCTTCATCTCCTTGTCCTGGACTGGTACTGGCACTTGCCCATGGCAACTCTGGCTTTTATGTTTGCTTATTGCTTCCTGTTCTTATTTGAGCTCACTTTTTTTTTTACTTTTTGACCTCTTTCGTGAAACATAAGAAAAACTTTTAAATGCCTTTTAGTTTTCATTCAAATCAGAGTTTAATTGTCTCATAGCTAATGGCCCTTCAGGTTATCTAGCTTTCCAGGTTGCCAGAAATGGATGTCTATACAACATTTCTAGCTGAGTAACAATTCTTGGATGAAAGCTGTGGAGGATTCTTCCATTAGTATAATATTAAGCTTCTCCTTTTACTAAAGTCTCTGTCACAAAACTTACATTCTGTGCAAAAGGGACACTCAGTTGAAAGTATACATGTGAATTATTGTCTGTGTTACCTTGGGAAAAATCACTTATCCTGGATAAATTATTTCACCCCTCTGTTTCCATTTGTTGTACCATAAAATGGAGATATACTTACCACCATACCTAATTATAAGTCATAAGGGTTAAATGAGAAACTGTGCTGAAAAGAAAAAAAAAAAGAAAACAAAACCTTGAAAAATAGGTGAGAAACAAAATGTAATGATAATTATAGTAGCTAATATTTATTGAGCACTTACTATGTTTGGCAGTTTGCTAAGCTCTTTATAAAGTTCTCATTGGCTCCTTACAATAAGCCAATAAGATGGGTACTAACATCCTAACTTAACAGTTGAGCAAATTGAGACTCAGAAAGACTAAAAGTGTAAGATGATGGTACTGTTATTTAGGAGCTCCTTATTTTCATCATGAAATGATCCTGTTCAGTTGTTATATAAAAGGGCGGATGATTCCTCAAGGTAAGTTAAGCACTGCCTTATCTCAATTTTCTGGATGATTTTCTCTCAAGTAATGAGAAATATTTTGCAAGGATGCATGCCCATCAAGATGGCTGTGATGTTAAAACTTCCATCCTGAAGAAGTGATGTGTTTTTGATAAAAGCAGCTTAAGCTATGAAGACTCCATTGCAATTTGTACAGCTGTGTAATCGAAACTACTAAAAGGCAGGTTAATATATTATTCTACTCACAGAACAGCAGTTTGATTCCTATGACTTCTTGGCACATCTGTTTGGGATATAAATCCTAAGCAGACTGAGCAGTCACTTTCTAAATCTTCAAAATGCTTTACTAAGCAAAGTGTTTAGTGTGGTTAAGGGGAAAAAATTAATAGACTCCCAAGTGAGTGGAGTAGTCTAGCTCACTATAGAGTGTTTAGGGTAGGTGCAGGCAGACTGGGAACTTGAAGAAGCTGCACTCTGACGTAGAGGATGGCACACAAGCCTAAAAGCACCAGAAGGTGAGCTCTCTTGCCAACTTGAGATAATTAAAGAGGGTCTTTGGGAAATGGGTTGCCCATGTTTGCAACATGCTTAATTTTTCTTGTTGGCAAGAGTTCAAATTATATTTAAGTGGGCTCGGTTAGAGATGCCAATTATTACTGGCCTGCTCACATCCCTTTCTAATAAAATCCCTACCCACTGACCTCACTGAGTGGTCAGTGGGCCACATGACCATGACCATGGCTAATTGAATACCTGGTCCAAGGGCCTGACCATAAACTCTATCCAGTGACATATACCTCATGTACTTTGGTTTAAAAGGGAAAAAAGAAGAAATAAAATATTCTTTCTTGGGAACCTACAATAAGAGACACAAAGGGAATTTTGGCATATCTTGGAACTGGAAGGCCATAAAAGTACAGAGGCTAGAGTGGCCACTTTTGTAGACGGATACAAGATGAGCCGGTGAAGAAGCCTGGTCGAGAGAGAGAGAGAGAGAGAGAGAGAGAGAGAGAGAGAGAGAGAGAGTGGTGCTGATTCACTGAGTGGTCAAAAGGCCCTGAGAGGGATGACGGAGTGGCTGTTGCATACTGTGGCTATGCTTCCACCTCTTCCTGAGGCCTTCTGGTTCAGTTTAGTTAAGTTTTAGTGCATACATATATTTTTATATAAACCTCCTTTTGACTTGTGTCTATGGATCAGACAGTTCATCACTATTCTGTCTAATGCTGCTCTGGGTGTTAATACCTAGACTATCTTCAAAAGTACCCTACTTGTTTCCTGTTTTAGTAGGACTCCTGCATTGCAAGTGGCAGAAAGCCACATCAGACTGACCTGAAAGGGGGAGTTTGTGGGAAGAACTGAAGTATCTGATAAAGCAACCAAGTCTGGAGAAGGACAAGGAAGCCTTAGGAACAACTGGAGCCAAGGACTCAAGCCCTGTTGGAACTCTAGTCTCACCTCTTCTCTCTGCTTCTCTCCCTCTTTTTTTAATTCTTTCTTCTGGCTGCAGACTAAGGTCCTCTATGTGATAGAAAACATGGCCTCTGAGCATCCCAGTTTTCTACAGAGCTGTACGGTTTAGTGATTAGGGGGCCTGGGCCTCAAGTCAGGTGGGGTGGTTTTGAATACAAACAGCCATCAACTAGCAGGGAGATCTTGACCTTTAGCTTAACCTTGATTTTTGCATAACTTCTCTAAGCCTCTGTTTCTTCCCCTGTAAAATGGAGATTAAAAATAGGTGCCTATCTTCCAGCATTGTTGTGAAGATTATGTGTGATAATGTATGTAAAGCATTTAGCTCAGCATCTGGCACTCAATTAAGTTAGTACTTAGCAAAACGAGAAAAGGCTTTTCCTTTGAGAATGTAAATCTTAGCATCTGATACAAATACATTTACAGGAAAAAGGAAAGCAGGGCCTTTGGTAAATTTCTCCATCAGCAAGTTGCCGGAGGTTGAATTTCAAGGAACCAATCAGAAGTAAGGTTTGCCAAGATCTGATAGTAAATTCTGATAGCAGCTCCTTTTAACTGTCACTGGAGGGCCCTAACAGGCCTGGGGATTCTTAAGTAGGACTTAGCTCTGAAACTCACTGCTAGCCAAAGCATGGTCATCCATGACCACCGGAGGGTGCCAGATCGTCAGGATGGGGAGCTGGCCCAGGCAACTTCACTGGCCTGGGAGATTGTTCATGGAGAACAATCTGAGAGAAGGAAAAAGGGCCAATAAAGAAGTGTGTGCCCCCCTTTTTAAAAAAAAAAATAATTAATTGGCTGTGTTGGCCACTATGGAAAACAGTTTGGAGCTTCCTTAAAAACTAAAAATAGAACTACCATAGGATCCAGTAATCCCACTACTGGGCATATACCCAGAGAAAACCATAAACCTAAAAGAAACATGTACCGTAATGTTCATTGCAGCACTATTTACAATAGCCAGGACATGGAAGCAACCTAAATGCCCATCAACAGATGAATGGATAAAGAAGATGTGGCATATATATACAATGGAATATTACTCAGCTATAAAAAGAGATGAGATGGAGCTATATGTAATGAGGTGGATAGAGCTAGAGTCTGTCATACAGAGTGAAGTAAGTCAGAAAGAGAAAAACAAATATTGTATGCTAACTCATACATACAGAATCTAAAAAAAAAAAGAATGGTACTGATGAACCCAGTGACAAAACAAGAATAAGGATGCAGATGCAGGGAATGGACTGGAGGACACGAGGTTGGGGGGGGCGGGGGGGTGAAGGGGAAGTTGGAACGAAGTGAGAGAGTAGCATAGACATATATATACTACCAACTGTAAAATAGATAGCCAGTGCGAAGTTACTGTATAACAAAGGGAGATCGACTTGATGATGGATGATGCCTTAGAGAACCAGGACGGGAAGGGTGGGGGGGAGTCGAGGGAGGGAAGGAATATGGGGATATGTGTATAAATACAGCTGATTGACTTTGGTGTACCTCAAAAACTGGTACAAGAGTGTAAAGCAATTATATTCCAAAAAAAATTAATTGGCTGTGTTGGATGTTCATTGCTGCACTCAGGCTTTCTCTAGTTGCAGAGAGTGGGGGCTACTCTTTGTTGTGGTGTGCAGGCTCTCAGTGCGGTGGCTTTTCTTGATGCGGGACTGGGTTCCAGGCGGGCGGGCTTCAGTGGTTGCAGCATGCAGGCTCAGTTAGTTGTGGCTCACCAGCTCTAGAGTGCAGGCTCAGTAGTTGTGGCGCTCGGGCTTTGTTGCTCCACGGCATGTAGGATCTTCCCGGACCAGGGCTTGAAACTGTGTCCCCTGCATTGGCAGGTGGATTCTTAACCACTGTGCCCCCAGGGGAGTCCCAAGAAGCGTGTGACTTACTGGCTTATTGGAGGTACCATGCCAACTGGCATGGAAAACCAGGGAACTGTTAAAACATCAAGACAAGAGCATTGTGAGAGATTAAGAATCACATTTGAGTTGAAGAGCCTACACAGATGGCAAATCAAGGCCAAGAACAAGACAAAGATGGAGCCTAGCAATAGGACCTAAGGCAAAGTCAGCAGAGGGCAAAAGCATCTAGGCTGCTGTCTGGGTGGAGTCTGTTTAAACCAGTTCAGACTAAACTGTTAGAATGATTATTTCAGTCTTAAAGTAAACTCTGCTAATTGATTCAGTCATGCTCCAAGATAATAGATATGTAATTATCTAATATATAAAATGGATTTGCCAGTTATTATCTAAGCTGCAGTTCTTTGTGCTCCATCAAAAAATTCATTATAGGATAATGTTGTAGAAAAAAATGAAAGAAAGCGCTGCTAGTCAGAAGTCCAGAGGTAATTTAAAGGACAACATTTATTGGGCTTCAAAAATATGAAAAATATAGAAAAGCACAAATAAAACAAAAATGATTTGTACTCCCAGAATTTTAGTTGGTCTCTTGGTCTTATTTTAAATATATAGCTTATGAGTATATTCAATATGGTAGTCTGTCTTTTACATCTACCATCATTTTACAAGTATCTCCCTATGTAACAGAATTGTTTTTAATAAGTGCGTATAGGAGCCATGAATTTCATGTGGATGTACCATAACTTACTTTAACACACTTTCATTCTTATTGAATATTTAGGTTGTTTTCAATTATAAATTATACTGTGGTAAATATCTTGTGCATAAAACTGTGTTCACATTTCTGATTATTTCCTTAGAAGCTATCCTGAAAAATAGAGTTATTGGTTCAAAGAGCCTGAGAGGTTTAAGACTCTTGGTATATAAGGTCAAATTGTTTTACAGAAATTTTGGCCAAATCTACATTTTTCTCTGCATTCTCACCAGCCAGCATTGAATGTTATCTACTTAAGTAATATGGCCTTTGATAAATGATACTAATAGAACTGTAGATTTAAAATATTTTTTAGTCATTTGTATTTCAACTGTTATGAATTATCTGTTTATGTCTTTTACCTATTCTTCTAAATTTGGATCACCATGTTCTTCTTATGCATTTATTTAAATAAAACATAGTAAAGATTTTAAAGTATATTAACCTTTTGTCATATTAACTATTGGCATTTATTTTTATTATGATGCCTTGGTTATAGAAGATATTTCTTTTGTTTAATTGAATTTATTTATTAGTTTGGCATTTCATCTATTGATTTAATGATTATACAGTTTTTCCTTATGTGAGAGATAAGGTGAATAGTCTTATCTTTTTATCTTATTGCATTTTCTTTTATTATTTTAAGATTTTATCTTATATTTAATACTTGAAATTAGCAGGATTTCCTTTTGACGTGTGATATAAGGTGAGAATCAATGTACCCTTATAGGTAGCAAAGTACTTGTGACAGGGCTCTCTTCTTGTGAAATACAGCCACTGGTCCTGGTGAAGAAGCTTCATAGCATTCAGGGTCTCCCTGGCTTACTCCTGGGCGACTAGTTTTCTATGCTAGTTGCCTATGCTAGGCACCATGAACATCGACACTGGATTGCTTCTGTTAGTTGTGGCCACAGAAGGATTTCCAAGTTTTTCTCTCCTCCCTGGTACTTTGAAATAGGGAGCCCACCTGGCTTATAAGAGATAGTAAAATCAGAACACTCAAAGAAAGGGGCTCACTTGGGCCTATCTCAGCTGCTCCAGGCTCTAGTGATCCAAGCACATTGTCACAGGATACTGGATACCTGTGTCCAGTTTGAAGCTTTCAACCCTCTAAGGCAGCAGTGGACAATAAATGATTCCCATTCTTAAATCAGGTAGTTGAGATCAACCAGGCCAGCTTCTGCCACATGTATTGATTGTTGCCAGAGCCATGGCTCTCTTATACAATATTTGGGCAACATGGCCCTCACTGCCCTGTTAAAGGCATTGGTGTCAATGGTGTACAGAAGTTTGGATCAAGGTAAGTCAAAGTTGGGAAGGAGACAAGCAAGTCTTCAACTGCTAGAATGCTTTATCTAACTCTGGATCTAAGGGAAAATTTGTCTTCCTTTTAAGAAGGTTAATTTTGGTCCAGGAAAGGCAGAGGCCAGTGAGAATTCCAGGAATAACTCAATGCTTTTGGTGAACCTGGCTGAGTAGAAAGTTCAAAGCCACCATGTAGACAGCCATGGGGGTCTCTAACACAATTCTTGAAGTTGGCCTGGAGTCAGTCAGCCTGCTACTGCCAGTGGTCAAAGAACCTGCTTTGTGGGCTCATGTCAGATTGGGGAAGTATCTCATGAGATTGTGCCGATAGAGCATGACCTCCAGGAAGTCGTACAACTTGCTGTTCATAAATGACTAAGGCAATGCATAGGCACGATAGCAATGCCATGTATTTAGACTTAATCATAGGCACTCTTTCATTTTCCTTCCAGGTCAGGGAGAAGTTGCAGGTTCCTTAAAGTTTTTATTTTGTAAAGACCTATGCCAGATGTCAAAGATCAGTAGCAGCAGAAAGTGATCTCAGATAGAGGACTTGTAGAAGTTGTGGTAATTCTACAGAGACAGAATTTCCTATTTATTACAAAGGACATTGGGACTGGGATGAAGGAGGCGAAGAGACTGATAAAACTGTCACAAAAGGGAGGTGGCCAGTTACACCTGCTGAAAGTCTCTGACTCTAACTCTGAAGGGAATATATGTGAAGGACACCGGATCTGTTGTTGAATGGTCCCACTTATGTAGTAGGGAGTACTTCTGTATCTAAAACCACTTCCCTGAAGGTCTCACACTCATCCAGAATTCTGGATACCAAGATTATGGGTGAGATCTGGCTTGGATGGGAAATGGGGTGATGGGAAGAACAGACTATAATGATGGCAGAAATAAGACAATGGGGAGAGGGAGTGGGTTTTCCAGGATGTGGTGGGTCATGGGCCTCTAGTCAGAGCCAGAAATCCAGGGAAAACATGTACATTGAATGTCCCCAGTTTCTGTTCATGCTGCAGTGGCCTTATATCAGGTGAGAGAGAGACCAGCTAGACCAGAGAAAGCTGTCTGATCCCCTTGAGTCCAAGATGGTTTCAATCTGAAGACTGGAACCCACAAACCTGTGCTCCACTGGCTTGTGAAACTTCCCTTCATGAGCCTGAGAACCAGGCTATCCCATGAACTGAGATCCAGCAGACTGTCTGGGGGGATGAATGGGACCTCTTTGAACCAGGCACCACAGGTAAAGTAGCCTGCTCTTTTTCAGACAAACCCAGCCACCCGGCCTGCTAGTTGTGGAACAAATAGAAAATGTCAACTAGCTGAGTTGAAACATACCTCACTTTATTTGGCCAACTGTTTGGTTTAATTAACAGACACACTTCCAGATACACTGTCTCAGTTGTTTTCTTCAATTTAACATTGAATCTTAGTTCAGTCCTCTTTAAGTGATGACAAAGGAATAGCATTGCAATTTGCCTGTTTTCCTAAACATCTTTCTATTGATGTAAATAAATGTATTTATTTCTGTAAATAAATGAGATAAAACCATGGTTACCATTTAATACAACCATTGTAATTATTATGTCGTTATGATAGATAGCATAGTGCAGGGTAACCTGCTCCCAGGGCAGGTTACCTGCTCCCAGGGCAATGTTCATATTAAACTTCCCTCTATCCATCCACCTTGGCTTTCTGGGGTAAAAGTAGAGCCCATTACTTCTCAATGACATGAATTATCATTTTTGTATTTGGGGGTGACATGCTAAAATTATGCCTTCAGTAGATTTATGCTTTGAGTTGCTTTACAAGTTGTAGTAGCAGATTTGCCCTGATTGATCAACATTCTGCCATCAAGCTCTATGTTAGTTACAGTTCCTCAATTGTACACAACAGAAACAGACTCTGGAAAATCTGAGTAGAAGATAAGTGTTTAGAAGGATAATGGGTAGCTGATAGAACTTATGGGAAAGCTGGGGAATCTTCCTAGAGAAGGACAGGAACCAGGATATCTCTAGAGGTTTAGATGGCAGGAAGTCCTTGACAGTCTGAGGGCACAGCTGCTGGGACAATGGGTGCCAACCAGATTTTCTGTATCTATGTCACATCATTCAAGATTCATATCTCAGGAGAGCCTGTTTGCCTAGGTCCTTGTGCATGGGAGAACAAGGCAGTTTGATTTATAGTCCCACCAAGACTATACTCAGTGGGGGCAAGGTAGTTTCCCAAGGAGTGCTATTACCAAAATAAGCCTTGTGTGGTTCAAGGGCTCTAAGCCCCAACTGTCTGCAGATGCTCTAATCCTGAGTGCCTCAGCTTGCTCTCCTTCGATGGCTTCTGCTGCTCTCCTAGGGTCGAATTTGAATCCTCACCACTTCTCCTGGTTACCAGGACCACCGTGTGTCATTGTCCTCCACTACTGTGGCTGGAACGTTAGATGTAATGAGAAGGTTTCCTACAATTACAACTTTTATAGCCAACAGGCAAGACATTTTGCCTACAGAGAAACGATAGTTCTGTTTTTAGGCCCTCAAAATACCGTATGGATTCTTCAGTTTTCAGTTCTCTAAGTGAGCTCCCCAAGTGAGAAGTTTTGACTGCACTCCTCTGTATCACACTCAGGAATCTCCCACGCCACTTCTCTCATGAAATGAGGATTCCTAGTTGTCTCCCCTGATGTCCCAGAGATGTGCAGGTGAGGTCCCTAATGTGACAGAGTTTAAGTGTCTGCTTGTGATAGGGCATGCAAGGCATATACAAATAAGAAGCTCTGTATTGTGCTTGGGCGGTTAAACTTAGATCATGGGCCAGGATACATTGGGGCTGGGGGGGTTGGGATCATTTCAGTGGAGATGAATTACTTGGAACTCCAGCTTGAATCCTATAGCAAGAGAAAGCAACTAATCTGTCCTCCACCATGTATGGGGCCATTCTGATAAGAATCAGTGCTGTGGAAATAAGGTCAGGGGTCAAGAGGACTCCCACTGCTGAGGAATATGCAGTACTGGTACTAAAACTATAAATGCACTTGCCCACAGAAGTACTGTTATAAGTAGTGGTCAGGGTCTTTAGTATTATTAGTACAATATTTAGGTATATTAGGGTTCTGTAAGCTTTTGTGGGCTGGCCTTGGGGCAGAGATACAATTTGTAATATTGTTTCTGTAGAAAACCTTGTTCCCAGTTCCAGATAACAGCTCAACAAATAAGCGAATAAGCTGGGAATAGCCTATTTTGAGGCTTTTCACTGGTAAACACAATAGGTTCATAAGGCTTTCAGAGTCAAACTGAACTTACAGCCTATGGTCTAAGATATTGGCTCTGGACCCAGAAACTCTCCTCTGCCCCTCTGTCCCTCTCTGCTGAATGTTTTGATTGAATTCCTCGCAGCCTCAAGAGTCCATCAGCCAGTGTTATCTCTAGCCCCAGATCCCCCTGAGGCATTCCACTAAGGTAAAAGCTGAGTACAATTGGCCCTCCGTATTGACGGGTTCTGCATCCAAGGATATAGAGGCCGACTATGGGACTGAGCATCCATGGATTGTGATATCTGCAGAGCATCCTAAAACCAGTTCCCACAAATACCGAGGGCTGACTGTACCTTTTTTTTTTTAATACATTTATTTATTTATTTATTGGCTGCATTGGGTCTTCGTTGGTGCACATGAGCTTTCTCTAGTTGCAGTAGCGGGGGCTACTCTTCGTTGCGGTGCGTGGACTTCTCATTGAGGTGGCTTCTCTTGTTGCAGAGCACAGGCTCTAGGTGCAAGGGCTTCAGTAGTTGTGGCACTCAGGCTCAGTAGTTGTGGTGCATGGGCTTAGTTGCTCTGTGGCACGTGGGATCTTCCTGAAGCAGGGATTGAACCTGAGTCCCCTGCATTGGCAAGCAGATCCTTAACCACTGCACCACCAGGGAAGACCCTGACTATACTTTTCATCCTAAATTTTTTAATGGAAATATTTCAGAATTACAAAACATATAAAAAATAATGAATGCTTATGTACCCATCTTCAGAAACAAAGTATCACTTATAGAGTTGAAGCCCCTATAGCCTGTCCTTGGTCTCATCCCATCCTGGCCCTAATCCAAGTGTTCGAGGATAGGGACTCAGCCCATGTTGTAGAGGTATCAATTTTGGGAAATGGAGAAAACAATCAGTATGTGTCAGGTCCATATTCTAGAAGGAGAGAGGAAAGGGAGTCCAGGAAGAATCAGGACAGGGTGTCTCATGAGCTGGATTTGTCTAGCCTGGCAGCTGGTCTATGTCTGGCAAGCATGGAATCAAGGCCAAGAAATCAGTAATGATCGAAAAGCGTGGGCAAGAATGGAAACGTCTCACCAGAGAGGCCACCTCTCTGAGTTCAACATTTCTAGGCTACAGGAACAAGGCAATAATAGATAAAAGTCCATTCACTCACTCAGTCATTCATTCAGTCATTCATCCAACAAATTAATCCCTGTCTAGGTCACAAGAATTAGAGGGAAAAAGTATAAACAAGAACAAAAAAATGGCCCTGTTCTGAAGAAACCTCGATTAGAAGAGGAGAGGACATATAAAAATAATTACAATATAATATGGTAAGTTAAAAGATAAAAGGGGGCTTGGACTTCCCTGGTGGCACAGTGGTTAAGAATCTGCCTGCCAATGCAAGGGACATAGGTTCGAACCCTGGTCTGGGAAGATCCCACATGCCATGCAGCAACTAAGCCCATGCACCACAACTACTGAACTTGAGCTTTAGAGCCCATGAGCCACAACCACTGAAGCCCGTGCACCTAGAAGCCATGCTCCGCAATAAGAGAAGCCACCGCTCTGAGAAGCCTGCGTACTGCAACGAAGAGTAGCCCCGCTCACTGCAACTAGAGAAAGCCTGTGTGCAGCGAAGACCCAATGTAGCCAAAAATAAAAAAAAATAAATTTAGAACAAAGACAAAACCAAGTATTAAAAATAAATAAATAAAAGGGGGCTTGACAGGGCTCAAGAGGCAGGCTGGGTCAGCATCAGACCTGTACACCAGGTGTTAGTTTAAGAAATAATCCAGGACTTCCTGGGTGGTGCAGTGGTTAAGAATCTGCTCGCCATTGCAGGGGACATGGGTTTGATCCCTGCTTCAGGAAGATCCCACATGCTGTGAAACAACTAAGCCCAAGCACCACAACTGCTGAGCCCATGTGCCACAACTACTGAAGCCCGTG
Source organism: Hippopotamus amphibius kiboko (assembly GCF_030028045.1). Classification (NCBI taxonomy): domain Eukaryota; kingdom Metazoa; phylum Chordata; class Mammalia; order Artiodactyla; family Hippopotamidae; genus Hippopotamus; species Hippopotamus amphibius. Next base: position 24,430,865 of record NC_080202.1, on the reverse strand, counting down.
CACCCAGAGCCTGTGCTCCGCAACAAGAGAAACGACTGCAATGAGGACCCCGTGCACCACAATGAAGAGTAGCGCCTGCTCTCCGCAACTAGAGGAAGCCCGTGTGTGCAGCAATGAAGACCCAACACAGCCAATAAATAAATAAATAAATTTAAAAAAAGAAAGAAAGAAAGAGAGAGAAAGAAAGAAAGAAGGAGAGAAAGAAAGAAAAAGAAAATCCAGAACGAAGCTTCTTAGGGAGGGAGCAGAGGGTTTGGTGGCACAGTGAGGATCTAAGAGATGTTCTGGGGCAAAGGAAGGAGATGAGATGGCAGAGGTCAGAAATTCAGATTCAGTGGGTAAAGATGAATCAGGGGCAGACAGAAATCTAGAATGAAACAGGAGTTCAGGCACTGGACAGATGGGACAACTGTCACCTTGTGCTTACAGATCCTCCATTAGCTACCATTCTAGATACCACCTTCCTGACACCACCATTTGGACTCTATAAACTGCTCTAATCCCCGTACTTCTCTACTGCTGCTTCTTTTTACCCCACCAGACATTTATCTGTGTCCTTAGGACTCCTGTCTGTTGGTGAACAAATTCTCCTACTTCCTCAACTTCTTTACAGAGCTAACTATAGTAGACACATTTTGGAGTACCTTCTCAGCTCACAAAGACCTTCATAGCACCTCTCCTCACCCACAGTGGTTACTCCCCCAACCCTCTACTCCCTGCTGGCCACAAATAGCTAGAGTTGATTTCTGTTACATGCAACTAGAGACCTAGCTAATCTCCCACCACCTTCCAGCCTGAACTGAAACCTGGCTTTCCCCTGAGGTTACCACTTCCCCTGCAGTCCTTTCAAGTAGAAGCTATTTATTCCTCCATGCCCCACACAGAGAGAGGCGCTAGCAACATTCTTCTAGCTCCTGAAGCTAGAAGTTGAGCAATTTCTTCTCTATTCTACTATGAAAAACCTGCCCCACTGAAATCCATGCCATTCAACTAGCCACCTTCTCTCCTGTCATCTACCAACCTGGTTACACCCGCGCATTGTGTTAAACGCCTGGCTCATTTCTTCATCCTGTGGGGAGACGGATTTTGCTGACTTTGTGGAACAGCCACTCAGTGGCCCAGCTTCTTAGTTCCTTGACCTTTCAAACTCAGTGTCTTCACTTCCAATCTACTTCAAGTGTACTCCTATGGCCACACCCTGTACTTTGTCACCGCCAGTACAGTTCCACCGTGGAAAATGTAAACTCTCTATCACTATGACTACCGATCCAGCTCTCTTCTCTGACACAATCTGATGGATTGAGGCCTCTACCAATTTTCAGCTATATTTTCAGCTTATTGGATAAACCTTTTTACTTGTTTCTTATCAGCTTTCCCTTTCATCCCTGGCACTCATTACAAACCGTCTCTACACAAGCGCTACACAATCAGGTGAAACTCTGTTCATTTATTAATTTACTTATTAGTACTATTCCACAAATATTTATTACATACCTACTATGTGCTAGGTACTATGGCTACAATGGCACAGCTTTACCAGTGAGGAGCTCAGAGCCAAGAAGGAAGCCAATTCAATAATCACACACATAACATAATTACAAACCACGATAAGACCTGGGGGTGGAGCTGGAGGTAGAAAGGAGAACTTCAGGAAGAAGAAACAGTGTGAGCAAAAACTCTGCGGCAGAACGGAGTGTGGTTTGAGGAAATGAAGCAAAAAGACCTATATGGTTGGAGACGGAAAAGTAGAAAGAGAGTGGTGCAAGGTGAGGCTGAGTCAGGGGAGGGACAGGGTAAGATCTGTATTTTGAAAAAATCACGAAACAGGAATTTCCTGGCGGTCCAGTGGTTAGGACTCTGCACTTTCACTGCTGAGGGCTCGGGTTCAATCCCTGGTCGGGGAACTGAGATTTCACAAGCTCAGGGAAGGGAAAAAAAAAAAGACTACTGTCAAGATATGAATAGGTGGAGCCCAGGGGCTTTTTTAGGGCAGTGAAACAGCTCTGCATGATACTGTAATAGTGGATACATGACAGTATGCATTTGTTAAAACCCATTGAACTGCGTAACACAAAGAGTGAACTCCAATATGAACTATAGGCTTTCGTTAATAATAGTTTATTAACATTGGTTCATCAATTGCAACAAATGTACCACCCTAATACAAGATATTAATAATAGGGGAAACTGGGAGTAGAGTAGAGAGCGGGTATAAGGGAACTCTGCACTAGTGCTCAATTTTTGTAAACCTAAAACTGCTCTAAGAAATAAAGTCTGCTAATAAAAAAAAATAAGGGGAAGGGTGAAGACCACTGGCTGCTCTGAGGAAAGTAGATTGGAGGCAGAGGAAATGTAGACAGACCATTAGAAAGCTGTCTCAGAAGTCCAGTTGAGAGAAGATGGTAGCTCAGACCAGAGTTATAAAGAAAAAGGAGAGAAATGGATAGACGATTGTATTGACAAGACTTGGTGTTGGATTGGATATGGGTTGGGGAGCAAGGGTCACTGAGATTTCTGGCTTGCCCAACTTAATGATTGAATGATGTCACTTGATGATTAAATGAGGATCTAGGACAATTTTATTAACACTTCTACTACTTGCTAGGAAACCACTGAACACATGATCCTCAGCATGTGTGTAAATATGGTGCTCACACAAAAGACATGTCATTGCCTGCTTTTCCGCTTTGTGGTCATTCCTCGCCAGACCTTGTTTAAAAGGGAAGTCATCCCATGAGTCCTGTTCTTGCTTTAACCATTCATTGAAATAGACAAGGTTACTTGCCTTTTCTGGACCTTAGCATTTATACCAGTAACACAAGAAAGCTGAACCAGATGGCCTCCAAAGTTTAGTACCAAGTTGGGATGGGGGATGCCAGTGGTCTTTCGTAGCCAGAGGTCTTCCAAACACTGAAGTGCTCTTCCTGCGTGTCTCTCCTCAACCCCTGGGCTTTCACAGTGAATGCTAATATAGCCAGTCTTTTGGTCATTGTTCTGCTGCTGGCAGAGCTACAGTTCCTGGATTCCAGCTTCCGTGTTCCAGGACCGTGACTAGGTCTGCATGAACCACCATAACCTCAAGTAACTATGGACCAACATCAAATACTTCTCTCTAAGTCAAGTTTGGGACATAATACCAGATGGTCCCAGAGGGACTTTAGTCCTCTGTGTGTTTTTATTTCAAAATCAAGCCTATCTTCAGACAGCAGAACAAATGTGCTGACATCCTGTTCCAAAAATCAAAATACACAAACTCCCAGGAACCACCAGTCCTTTAGTCAATCTGCCTTCTAGAGAATGCTGTTACTATCCAATAACCCTGGGTTTACCTCCTTTCCAGCCACATCAGTAATGCAGCACAGCACCTGTAGCCAACTGAGCCATGCCAACTTTGTTGCCAGCCCACAATCAATGATGTCAGGGACTGCCCCTGCAATCTGAATTTCTCCACATCAACTCCTATCTACGGGTTCCTACAGGGGAACTCAAGGTCCTATGCTGTAGTTGTGGCCATGATGCCTTTGCACACCATGGCTTGTCTAAAATACTTCATTGAGGGGATTCCCTGGCGGTCCAGTGGTTAGGGCTCCGTGCTTCCACTGCATGGGGCACGGGTTCGATCCCTGGTCGGGGAATTAAGATCCCACAAGCCGTGCAGCCAAACGAACAAACAAAAAATAAAAGAAAATGCTTCATGGAGAACTGCCTAAAGTAAACATGGTGACATTAGTCTGGCATAAAAACCAGCACTATGTGGAAACCTTTGGCACTTAGGCTCAGATTAAGGACTGTCTCAAAGAATCCCAAAGGCCTCTTGCCCTTGCCACTTCTTCCAGCCAGCCCTGGGAAGCACACCTCATGGAAACTGTCACTGATTTATCCCTACCTAAGGCTATGATACCTTCCTGCAAGGAATGTGGCAGAGTTTCCCAATGCCTCACTCTGGCCATGACTTGAGTAATGAACCCAGCCCTATGTTATGTTCAAAACCACTCCTGCTCTCTGCCCTGCTTCCTCCTCAGAGTCCCTGAATCAAATGAGTGCCTTGTAACTTTCCATCTCATGAATGAGAACGCTCCCTGTGGATAAAGTCCTTCCACATTTAGATTGCTGGTCTGAAGTGTAAGGTTTATCCCCCAATGGTAAATATGTTAATTCTATGTAATTGCTGCTACACTATAATTTCTTCCTTCTATGGGAAGCTTATTAGTTTGAGTTAAACTGCAGGTTGCTGGCCAGCCACTGTAATGATTGTCCTTGGTCAAATGCCAACCCTTAGTCCAATCAGCTCTGTCTGGGGAAAGGGGAGTGTCTTAGTAATAAACATGACAGCCTATTGCTCCTGCTTCTGAGGCCAGTTAGTCCATAGAGTTTCTAGCAACTGATCCCAAGGCTTGGTTTGAGCAAAGAAACCGAGGCAATTAGAATACACCTGAAGCACTTTTGTGATTATTTGGTTAATGTCTCTCTAATAAACAATGAACTGCATGGGGGCACACAGTAGGTGTTCAGTAGGTAGTTTTCAAATTAATGAATTAAATGCACGAATAAAGCTGAAAGTCTGCAGGATTAAGAGAAGTTGGGGAAGTCAGGAGGAGACTTGAGTGAGTCAAAGCTTTGACTAGGTCAATTTATGAGTAACCTAAGTTATGAGTAAGCAGGACCTATGATGCAGAAAAGACACACAGAGTAGATGGTAAGAAAGCCAGGCAGTAGTGAGTGGAGAGTGTGGCAGACACACAGGGAGTAGCTGAGTCACTTAAAAGTAAAGATTCACAAAATCTGTGGCTGAGGTCTTGGCACTGCTGTGAATCCATAACCTCCCTCCTATACTTGTTCTTCCTGACCTTGATTGCGCATCCTTCCCTGGGTTTCTGCAAATATGTATCCTGATAGTAAGCCATTTATTAGTAAATGTAACTTGAGTGAATTGGCACGTGTTGGGAGTCTCAGCTTTGGGGAGCCTGAGGACCGCACGTGAGCACCAAGGAATCAAGTTATTATTTTTCTGCATGAAGCACATTGTCCCTTTCTGTGGCCAGCCCAGGAGTGTCCTGACATGCTTGAATTCAGAGTGGAGATACAGCTGAGGCTCAGTCTACAACTCCTGTCATCCGTATCTTATTTTTTTACTCCACATTTTTAAAAAAGTTTATTTATTTATTTATTTTTTATTGGCTGTGTTGGGTCTTTGTTGCTGCATGAGGGCTTCCTCTAGTTGTGGCGAATGGGAGCTACTCTTCACCCATTGTGGTGCACAGGCTTCTCATTGTGGTGGCTTCTCTTGTGTGGAGCATGGGCTCTAGGAGAGCGGACTTCAGTAGTCGTGGCATGTGGGCTCAAGAGTTGTGGCTCGCAGGCTCTAGAGCACAGGCTCAGTAGTTGTGGCACACAGGTTTAGTTGCTCCACGGCATGTGAGATCGTCCCGGACCAGGGCTCAAACCTGTGCTCTGTGCATTGGTAAGCTAATTCTTAACTACTGCATCACTGGGGAAGTCCCGACTCCACATTTTAAGAAAACTCTTTTATTGCTCTTGAGCTAGGGTAGCCAGATTCGCTTGCCCACATCTGCATTTTAAAATGGCAGATTAGGAGGAGAAAATAAGTATTATCTTGGAATAATATTTATGAGGAGTTATGAAGATCATTTTCATCATATCATCCATAGTTACTGCTTGATTATTATGAATCATCAATTGGTAAATTGAACAGCCATGCTGTCAATTATCCCCATGGCCCTGAGTCATTTTTGGTGCCTTGTATATATTGGCTTCTATTGCTGCTGTAACAAATTACCACACCTTTAGTGGCTTAAACAACAGAAAGTTACTATCTCACAGCTCTGAAGGTTAGAAGTTCAACATGGGCCCCACTGGACTAAAATCAAGATATCATCAGGGTTTCATTCTTTTCTGGAGGCTCTAGGGAAAAATCTGTTTCCTAGCCTTTTCCAGCTTCTACAGGATACCTGCATCCCTTGGCTCGTGGTACCCTTCTTCCATTTTCAAAGCCAGTGTTGGTGAGTTGAGTCCTCTTTATATCACATCTCTCTGACCCTCCAGAGTCACATCTCCCTCTGACTGACCTCATCTGGGAAAGGTTCACTGCTTTTAAGGACTCATGTGATTATCTTGGGCCCACCTAGATAGTCCAGAATAATCTTGCCATCTCCAGGTCGTTAACCTTAATCACATCCGCAAAATCCATTTGCCAAGTAAGGTAACATATTCAACATACTCATAGGTTACAGGGATTAGAACATGGACATTTTTGAGGAGCAATTATTCTGCAGTTACACACTATAGTTACAAATTCTTTTATGTTTTATTATCTCCATTTTATAGTTGGGGAAACTGAGACACAGAGTGATTAAATAATTTGTGCCAAGTCACATAGCTGTTAAGTGGCAAAGCTGAAATTCCAACTAGATTTGTCAGACACTAAAACCCATGCACTTTCACTGGGTTACCTGGCCTCCCAAATTTTCTGTGGAACCTAGCTCATCTATATAAAACTTGATATACCACCAGACAAAAGATTCCTTCAGGGGCTTTGAGATTGACTTTTTTGGACTCTTTAAAGATGTACTTGGCACTGTACATCTAAAAGGAAAACATATTTCTAGGACAATATTTTCTCTATTTCACCACTGAGGTGTAAAGTCAGGAAAACTACTAGACACGTTAAGTATTTTCCTCAGAAAGAGACCATGGATAATGCTGCCATTTTATTAGCCAGGAAGGCTATGGACCTGAGGACTGCCCATTGGGAATTTACTGATCAGATTCACAATCCAATCAAGTCCCCTCTTTCCATCAATGATACTCAGATAAACCTGCCTCCAAGAAGCCAGTGAAAACAGCACTGAAATACTTTTCCAGAGAACTTCATCAAATCTTACCCCCCACTCCTGACCATATAGTCACTGCCACCAGCAAGATTACTGACCAGGTTCACTACAGATGCATTCTCACCAGGGTGAGAGAACTATAATAGCTGCAGAGGCTAAGAGAACATGTTGCTTCTGTACTGAGAGTCCTTCTCTACTGGATCTGGGTACTATATGTTCTCCCTCCAACTCTGCCTCTTTCACATTTCCTGTGACCCTCTCTGACACTAGCTGTTTGACTGATCAACAGCTCTCCTCCCTGCAGATTGTTTGCATGTACCTTGGCCATCCTATCTTGTTCTGCCCTCTGATATTTATTTGCTCACTCTTGATTTCTGTCTATGAATTGGCCTTTGTCTTATTGCTGCTCAAACCCTTGCATTTCTTGTTGCTGCCTTGTTCTCTCATACCCTCAGCCTGCTGCCACATTCAGCATGAACGCTATTCCTTTCTAGAATTCTACGTAGGTAGACTGAGCATAGACTACTTTGGAGCCAACTTCCCTTAGGCCCTTCCACAGTCAACAGCCATTTATTGAGATCAGCAATGTCTTAGGACTGTGACTTTTCCTTGATTCTATCATTTTCTTAATATTTGTGTTTTTTAATGCATAATATGATTTTGGTGCTTAATTTTCATCCTTGAGTTGCATTCTTCTGCACCTCTGAATGTGCTTCTTTGCAGAGTTGTATATGCTTCTCTTGGTGGACGCTCAGAGAAGGGCTCATTTGTGTACTTCACAGCAAATGCATTTTATTTTTCATATCAGTTGAAATCCTTAACACTATTCAGTAACTGGGAAGGTGGATAATAACTGTTCTTATAACAAATCTTCCAAGAATAACAACAAGCATTTATTAAGTTGTTCACATAAGCCTCGCATAATATTACTTGATTATCCTCACATACTATTACTTAATCTTCCCAACAGCTCTCCAAGACTAGATCACTATTTTACAAATGATGAAACTGAAGCTTAGAAAAGTCAAGTAACTTGTCCAAAGTCTCCTCACTAGCAGATAATAGATCCAGGAATTCAACCGCATTTTACCAGTTTCCAAAATGCAGATTTCCACTATCCTTTATTGCTACTGTTGGTTCAGATCTTAGTTTGCAACATTTTAGGAAAGAGAATATCAAATAGCCAGGTAAGCAGCAAGAAATGCCATAGAAACAAAGGGAATTTTGATTACCCTCTCCTGATAAGATAAAATGGAACAAAGGTGGCCAAGTAAGGTAGCATCCTAGGGGGACAAGGATAGAGTACCTGGTCCCCTCACCATCTTAGAGTGGTGCCAAGGTATATGGAGTCAATGAATAAGTAGAAGCAAAGGGGACAGAAAGAACTCTAGCCTGGAGGAATTCCCAGCATGGAAGCAGACACGAGTGGACTTTGTTCTAAGACTCCCATGTCAACTTGCATGAATTTGCCAAGTACAATAACGCAATCTGAAAGGGAACAAACTGGAACAGGGACAGAATAAAAGACGGTATATAGTGGCTCTAGCAGTAAAGAAATGATCTTGAGTTCTGAGGCAAAAGGCTTGCTTGTTTCTTTCTATCAAGGATCTCCGGCACCACCTAGGAGGGTGATGGTGACTGAAGGACAAGGATATGGTTAACCTGGGAGGGGTCAGGAGGTTGTTGGCTAAGGTGTGGAATTTCTCACCCAAGACATTGGGAGATGCCCACATCGTGCAAGCCGGCAGAGCTGAGAAATGTTCAAAGAACTAAAATCCTAGAAGCTAGAAGGAGAGTCTGGAGGTAGGATGTGAGTGAGGGATGTCACCCAAACAAAGAGCTCAGAAAGGGAGGCTGTGTAGAACAGTGGAAAGAGTAAAGCATTTTTGTCTAGAACAGCTCAGCCCTTTCACAATTCTTTCCCAATCCACTGAGACTGTAGAGGCGCTATAGACAGCCTGTGGCTGCTCATTCCTGTGCTGCATTTTCTACCAAATCCACTTACTCTGTCCTGATGGTCTCCATTTCTATCCTGTCTTCCTGTACCTAGCCTTAGTTGCTCTGCCTGTTTCTTTGGCTAGGTAATTCACAAAGATCATCTTCTTGATCTTCTAGTCCAGCGTCAGCCCTTTACAGTGTCCAGATTTGCTATGGCCCCATACTCTACAGGCTGCAGGCTGTCTTATCCAGCCAACTTGGTTAACTCATCCCGGAACACCACCCCTCAATCCTTCTTAGAGCTGGGCACGCTGTATCGTTCCGTCCATTTCCCCTGGGAACCTGGAGAGCGTTGGCTGCGTGCCATGCCACTGACCACGTCCTGCTACATATCATGATGTTCTGTTGGGGGGGGAAATGTTTCCATTATAGCAGAGGAATCTATAGGGTTGTTTTTTTTTTTTTTTTTTTTGGTTCATAGGAATTGCTAGGTTTTCCAAAATGAAAGCTACGAATACCAGAAAACCCATTTGCCCAGCCACTAACCTTGAGTGTGTTTTATAATGACATTTTCAAGACAAAGCAAGGAAATTCTTCTTTCTGTCATTCACTTTATTCACATATACTGTATATAGGAAAATACATGAATCTTAAGGGTACAGCTGGGTGAATTTTTGCAAAATGAACACGCTAGTTTAATCAGTACCCAGATTAAGAAACAAAACGTCATCAGCATTCCATCCTCTCGATCTGCACCTGATTACGGCTCCCCACGTGGTAACTGCTTTTTCTGACTTCTAACAACATGCATCAGTTTTTTCTGGTTTAGAATTTCATATAAATGAAATGTATATTACGTATTCTTTTGTATGTGGCTTTTTGGGGTCAACATTGTAAGATTCGTCCACGTTGTGCATGGCAGTTGTCTGTTCTTTTCCACTGTTATATAGCGTCAGGTATGAATATATTACTCTATATGTTCTCCTGCTGTTGGACGTTGGGATTATTTGCAGTTTTTAGCTGTTATGAATAGTCCTGCTGTGAGCACTCTCATACCCATCTTTTGGTGAACATGTGTATGCATTTCTGTATATATATATCTGTATATATTCTGTATACGCATTGGGTATATATCTAGGAGTAGAATTGTTTGGTAGAAGTATACACACGTGTTCCATTTTAGTAGATAACTGCTAAACAAACTCATTGTAATCATGGATTTTTTTTATCCTTCCTAAATCTCTTGGATCCAGAAGGAAAGGGGTGCAGATGCAAGCAGATAGATGTTTGGCTGGCAGTGCCAGCAAGTGCACATTAAAAGCAACTCTTCCCTCTCCTCTGCCATTGTTTTGTCAGGTAGTTTTCTTTCCAAAGGCACAGGGCTTGGAAAATAGGTGCCACCCACTGCAGTTGGCTGGTGGAATTCTGCAATACCAGGGCTTAGTATGAAGAGTCTCAGCTAAGTCAATATAGGATACCAAGCCAGAGGAGTTAGAACAACTGAAAACAGGGCAAGAGGTCAAAGTCCAGGTGGCCTGAAGGAGAAAGTGGAGTCCCATGAAGAAAGAAGTGGGGTTAACACAAAGAAAGAGGGAGATGCCAAAATCAAATTGTCATGTAGGCCTAAGAATTCAGGATGAGAAGAGAAGGAAGAAGCAGGTGAAGAGTGAATGGGAATAGATGTGTGGTTCATGACCAGCTTTTATAAATTTATTTATTTATTTATTGGCTGCGTTGGATCTTCATTGCTGTGCACTGGCTTTCTCTAGTAGCAGGGGCTACTCTTCGTTGCAGTGCATGGTCTTCTCATTGCAGTGGCTTCTCTTGTTGCAGAACATAGGCTCTGGGCATGCAGGTTTCAGTAGTTGTGGCACACAGACTTAGTTGCTCCGTGGCCTGTGGGATCTTCCCGGACCAGGGCTCAAACCCGTGTCCCCTGCATTGGCAGGTGGATTCTTAACCACTGCGCCACCAGGGAAGTCCATAACCAGTTTTTATATACCAGTCTAGAATGGTCAACCAAGTTTAAAGAAATGAGAAAAAAAAATCAAAACAAAATAATCTCATACTACTGAAAACCAAAGCTGAGTAAGCCTTGTCTGGAAACGTCTTTTGAGGATAATTGCAAACTTCTCGGAACTTGAATGGAGAATGTGGGTGTGGAACAAATATACAGTTTTCTGTCAGAGATGTAATGTTTGTGTAACACGCATCTCTCCAGGCCGCTTTAGTTTGACAGTACAATCGGATAACGTGGACAGAAGCAGCCTCCACAAGGAGATCATTGGAACCTCGGGTCCCTTCTGTATCTCTTAAGGATTTGGGGGGATGGGGAGGAGGTCTCACATACATTTCTGAGCGGCTATGCACTGACTCATATCGCTAACCACAGCCGGCGTGCAGCCACTTCTCTGATGAAGTAGAGAGAGATGCCTTCCTCCCACCTGTTCCATAATCAAGCCACAAAAAAGGGTGACTTTGGGCCCTGTTTCCTTGGGTGACTTTAACGGTACAGTACGTTCATTTGACTTTGTTTTTCACTTGAACAAGAAACTGAGATGGCAATGTGAGTGACTTCACAGTGCGTCATACTCCAAAATCATCTCTCCTTAGTGACCCCTCCCAACCACCCATGTGATTCCTGATATTAACTGTGTGACCTCAAACGGGTTACTCAACCTCTCTAATGTTTAACTTTCCCATGTGGAATATGGCAAGAAAAATATCTACCTTTCAGAGTTGCTGTGAAGATTAAATGAGATAATATGTAAAGGCTCTAGGGAAGGGGACACTTCTACAGCTTCTTCCTTGGTGTTCCCCTACCTTCATGAGATGAGTGACTAATATCATTGGTTAGAGTCCAAGACACTAACCAGGCCATTTTCCCAGCAGGTAGGGTCACGCATGATATCTCGGGGTTCTTCTCCCTTTGTCCCCGTGGGACGGAGTGACATCCAACCCAGGCATGCTCTCAGGCTTAGAGAGAGGGGACAGCTAGGTTGTAGTGACACCGTGAAGGTGTGGCCTGGTTCAGTCAGTGTCCATTTTGATTAGGCAGGGTCCTAGCTGTCCTGGTGGTTAGATATTTTTAATTTTGCCCCTGAAAGCCCTGTAAGCCTCCAGTTCTAGGAATGTGACCTCAGACCATCTTATCAGAAAGTGCAAGCCTAGCTAAAATTCTGGTGTTATTTAACATATGGACACCAAGTGGGGAAAGTGGGGGGTGAGGGGGGGTGGGATGAATTGGGAGATTGGGATTGCCATATATACATTACTAATAAGAAAAAAATATCAAATTGTACACTTTAAATATATAGTTTATTGTATGTCAATTGTATCTCAATAAAAATTCTTAAAGAAAAAAAAATTCAGGTGTTATTTTTCTTCTGCTACTGTCTCCTGTGTATAGTTCTCCCTCCAGATCTGGAAGGTGAGGGGATGGTTGTGGTCTGAGGTAGGTTTCTGGTATTCTTTTTTTTTTTTTTAATTTTTATTAGGGTATGATTGATTTACAATGTTGTGTTAGTTTTAGGTGTACAGCAAAGTGAATCTGTTACACGGATACATATATCCATTCTTTTTTTTAGATTCTTTTTGGATTCTGGTATTCTTAAGCCTCTTGACATAATATTAATTAATGAGACTCCAAACCAACCATAACCTTTAACATTATTAATATTAGTAGTGTTTTGGTTATCTATTACTACTTAATAAACCGCTCCAAAATGTAGTGGCTTAAACAACAATCTTGGGGGTTTGTTTGTTTTGTTTGTTGTTTTGGTCTTGCAGCTTGTGGGATCTTAGTTCCCCGACCATAGATTGAACTTGAGCCCTCAGCAGTGAGAGCACAGAGCCCTAACCACTGGAATTCCCTGGTTGTCCAGTGGTTAGGGCTCTGTGCTTCTACTGCAGGGAGCATGGGTTTGAGCCCTGGTCGGGGAAATAAGATCACACAAACTGTGCGGCAGGGCCAAAATGGACCAAAAGACAACAGTCTTTTTTGTTGTTTTTATTAATTTGTCATGATTGTGTGGGTTGACTGGTTGAATGCTCCGCTGGTCTGTTCCGCTGGTCTCATTTAGGTCTCTAACATAGCTGTAGTCAGATGGCAGCTGGGGCTGGAATCTCCAGGACGGCTTCACTTGTGGGTCTGACACTTTGTCAGGGATGTCTGGAAGGCCAGACCCAACTGGGATGGATGTTGGCAAGGCAAGAGCTCACTTTCTCATCATGTGGACCCAGGGCTTCTCCCTCTCCACATGGGCTTATCCATATGGTGCTCCGGGTTCCTAAAAGCAGAACAGTGGAAGCTGCCAGAGATTCTTTTTTTTTTTTATATATAAATTTATTTATTTATTTGATTTATTTATTGGCTGCGTTGGGTCTTCATTGCTGCACACGGGCTTTCTCTAGTTGCTGCGAGCGGGGGCTACTCTTCATTGTGGTGTGCAGGCTCCTCATTGTAGTGGCTTCTCTTGTTGTGGAGCACAGGCCCTAGGCACACGGGCTTCAATAGCTGCGGCACATGGGCTCAATAGTTGTGGCTCACGGGCTCTAGAGCACAGGCTCAATAGTTGTGGTGCATGGGCTTAGTTGCTCTGTGGCATGTGGAATCTTCCCAGAGCAGGGCCCAAACCCGTGTCCCCTGCATTGGCAGGTGGATTCTTTACCACTGCAGTATCTAGGAAGTCCCAGACATTCTTAAAGCTTCGGCTTGGAACAGACACAGCGTCCCTCTTCCTGCCATTTCTATTCCTTAAAACAAGTCACAGGTCCAGCTCTGATTCAAAGGGAAGGACTACATAAGGATATAAATGCCATCAAGTGTGGTTGATTGGGGGGTCACTGATGTAACTGACTTCCGTAAGAAGTCTTAGTATCAGTTTCATTTGCAGTCTCTAGATTTAGTAAACGTACATCAGGATTTACTTCTCTTCCAACTTAGGATAAGTGTTTTCTACATATGGTACAATTTCCATGAAGTGCTTCCTGCGAGTTGGAGGTCTTAGTGTACAGGACTGGTCGTATACCCCAACATACCCATACCTTTTTTATGTGGTTTAATTTACAGTCATGCAGTAAAGCCTCTGTTGACCCACCCTCTCAAATTTGACCTCAAAGTGTTGTGTAGAGGATTAAGTAAAATCATTTATGTAAATTGCCTGGCACTGTGTGTCAGTGAGAATTCAATAATAGTAATTATTATTTTATTATTACCAGGGTCCCTAAGGTATTGGGCTGGCCTTGGTAAAAATGTAATGAGATGACTTTGGGAAGTCACAGTTTCCCAGGGCACCTGAGTGGTTAATACCCAAGAAAGCAAGTGGAATTGTTAACCTGAGATAATGAGGACAGAACAGGTTATCAGCTGCCCACTTGCAAGACGAAAAGAGAATCAACAAGTAGTGGCAGGAAGTATCAGAAAAACAATAACAACAACAAGAGAAAATAGACACAGTCTGAGGTCAGATGAATAGGAGAAAAGAATTTAGAGGCGAGATATCAGAACAAAAAGAACCATTTATTTCTTAGTTAGCAATAGGACCCCAATAGGAGATAAGGGCACGCTAATAGAGAGATTACCTGAAGACGGGAATGAGATAAGGAGCTGCCAGTTTCCAGCTTGCAAGGAAGACAGAGCCAGGTATCGACTAGACTGAGAAACAGGTGGGACCTACCTACATTCCCTTGGGAGTAGTATCAACCTTCCAGGACAACCAATCATGGATGATCCAGACAGTGGAGGACAAAGGAAAAAAAAGAGCCCTTGGAAGGTAATAAATCAACTCTGTCCAGAGTGAGGAAGCTGAGCCAATTCAGATAGCTTTGGTCTCATCATGATTATAGTGTTAGCATTTAGTCAATTTATAATTCACCATCTAGAAACTTCCTTTTCCTGCATCTGTTACTCTAGTTTTCCTCTTAGTTCTCCTAGAAAAAAAATAAAACTGGAAACTAATAATCTGTTTGAGAACAAAGAGATTAAATAAGATTTAAGTAAGATCATATGGGTAAAAAGCATTTTGTAGACTTACAAGTACTCTACAAATGGGAAGTGCTATTATTTTTAAGGGAGGCAGATTCAAGTGTTGCTCAGAGAGGGATGTGTTGGAGCCCCAGGACTGAGGTGAGCAGTTCTAAGGCTGAAGACAGTGGGGAGTTGTAAAAACCACAGAGAGACTGGAGTAAAACCATTGCTAATTGTTGACCTTCTGAGCTCCCCTCCAACCCCCCCAGCTCCCCACCTCTAACCCTCACCTCTGTCGTATCTCCCAACAGCTTTGAGAGAGAAGGTGTCTGGTATTATTTACATTCAGCTGCGTTTGTGAACTGAAGTTGCAAGGAAAAAGCTAATGAGTATTTAATCACTGTATTAAGTTAATAAACAAATATCTAAATACAGGTAATTCAGAAAGAAGTGCTGAGAGTAAAGCATAAGTAATCATCTCTCTCTCCTAGCTTCATTTCTATCAGAAGAAAAAAGAATTTCTCGGGGAGGGTGGCGGGGAGTAGAGGGAGGGAAGGAATACGGGGATATGTGTATAAAAACAGATGATTGAACTTAGTGTACCTCAAAATAAATAAATAAATAAATAAATAAAATAAAAAAAGAAAAAAGAATTTCTGAGCATAAGGGGAGCAAAATTTTTGGAGAAATACTTTAGTAGTAGGCTGAAAGGAGGGCAGTCATAGCAATAATTTAATTTTATCATAAACACAGCAGGAGGGTCTTCTAGGGACTTTTCGTGCTAAATTAGCCTGAAGCTACAAAGCCATAGAAGTGTATCAGAAAAGCTGTTTGACTCTGTGTGTAAGATTCAATATAAATTTTACTTATTCTTCAAGTCAGCAAGTATTTGTTGAGTACTTATGTATGTATGGTACTGTCTGCCCTCATAGAACTTATATTCTTGAGGGTGAGAGAGAAAATAAAATAATACATAAACAAACAACTGTTTAGATAAAATTTCAGGTCATGATAAATTCTATAAAGATAATTAAATTGGGGAAGGGGATAGAAAATAATTGTGTGCTCACAGTTTATTTGTTCCCTCTGCACTTAGCACAGTTCAGGGTCCATCAGTGCCAACTAAATAAATGAATAAATGACTGCTTCCTCCCAAGTTCAATCCCTCACTGCCTCATGCCTAGTATACTGTCCATTGCCCTTTAATGGGTCATCCTGCATTCATTCTCCGTTTGTTTTCAGGCCTGATGCACACCATTGCCTGACTTAAAATGCTGCTTTTCTCATGCTACTTTTCTACTCCAAAACCTTCAGTGACTTCCTCTTGCCTTTTTTTTAAACACAGTTTAAAGAAAATAGTATATTTATCTATCACTGAATCTTATTTGTTGATTAATATTATTTCTCTCCTAGGTCTTACTAAAGACATGTGGTATCCTTTTAATATTATCATTAACCTAAACAACTTTACAGGAAAGAAGGTAGTAAACAGTAAACTATATTTGTGTCACTCCAAACTTTTGAACTGTGAAGCACTGGGAATGGACTTGAAATGAGTGAAGATCAACTCCTTCACTTCACAGATGAGGAAGCCAAGAACAAGCAGATAAATTGCTCAGATGTGGATACCCAACCAAGTGAAGGCCCTGTCACAACTAGAACTGAGTGCTTCTGATTCTCCTTCTTTCTACTACACAATGTTATACATACATAAATTTCTACATGGTTTAGAGTCTATGTGCTGTTTTGTGTCTCTTCTATTTATATTACTCCATGTGCACATTTCCATGTATGGACATTAAGCTAGGTTCTTGTCATTTTTGGTAGCTACATGGCATTCCAACAAATCCATATAGTCTATGGTCCTTCATAAGTCATCATTTTGAGTTGCACAGAAAAAGAAAACTAGCCTACCCTAATACTTGTGTTAACTGTTTTTAATAATAAAATAATAGGAACATCTGCAGCTGCTTTGTAAATTAAATTTTAAAAAACCATATAGTCTTAATCTGGTTTACTCATACTTTCTTTTCTAAAAATGGGCCTGCTTATTTTGTGTGTTTTCTAAGTGCCATTTGTTTTAAGTTTTTTAAAATATATAAAAAGGTCAAGGTCTAAATATATATGAAGTATGAAATTATTTTGCATTGAAAACTGTCAAACCCATTTACTACTGATTCAAAATATGTACATATTTATGTTCTTGATTATTCTTTGTAATTCATCTCTTTGATCACGGCTATCTGCATGTGAATATACAAAAAGGGCTTTGGAAAGTATTATTCTTTTCTGCCTTCCATCTGGAAAACAGAGGGAAAGAGTCTTACAAAGGTGAATACCTCCACAAAGTTTTGGGATACTTTGCACAAATAAGTAACTCCTACACACACTACCATTTAAATATTACTTTTCAAAAAAAGAAAAGTGTTCAGAGAAAAGGCACTCTCACTTAGAAAGAACTTAACACACAGGAGCAATTGAGGAGGAGACCCTCTGAAAGACTCAATGGCTGGGATGGCCCTCTCTTGACTATGGAAAAGTCCTGTTTATATTCTAGTTTCCATTGTCTACCATCTAAATTGGAACTCAACATAGTTATGCAAATCTTTGATTAAAGTCTTATAAACTAAAAATAAATAAATATTGCTTTTCAGAAATGATGTCTTTTCTCTTCCTAATTACCAGCGCATTATTTCCTTGAGATATACTTCCATCTTCCTTTCTTGTCACCAATTCTTTTCAGAAGAATTCCTCCATCTTTTAACTTCTCTGACGAAGCTGTTTTTCTACCGTATTAAAAACAGAAGCCAAAATGAGATACTAGGGTGAGGAGGAACTGGAAGTCTCATGTGCTGCTGAAGGGAGTGTAAAATAATACAGCCACTTTGGGACTTCCCTGGCGGTCCAGTGGATAAGACTCTGCGCTCCCAATGCAGGAGGCCTGGGTTCAATCTCTGGTCGGGGAACTAGATCTCACATGCATGCCGCAACTAAGAGTCTACATGCCGCAACGATGATCCCATGTGCTGCAACTAAGGCCCAGCGCAGCCAAAATATATTTAAAAATATTAAATAAGTAAATAAAATAAAATAATACAACCACTTTGGAAAACATTTTGGAAGTTTCTTTAAAAGTTAAACACACACCTACCATATGATCCAGCCATTCTACTCCTAGAGAAATGAAAGCGTATAATCATATGATTTATATATGAATGTTCATAGCTGCTTTATTGATAATAGCTGAAAACTGGAAACAACCTCTTACTGAGATGCCCCAGAGTTTCTCATGGTGGATATTCTCCTTTGTTGCAACCAGCAATAAACCTTTTTCAAAAAGCAAACAAACAAACAAAAAACAAACAGAAGCCAAACAATATGGAACTCCTAAAGCTTGGGCCAGGGTTCTTCAACCCTATTGAATCAAAGATAAAGGCAATAGAAAGAGAAGGGTTTAAAATGTGATTCTCTTTTCTCTATTTTGTTAATTATACAAGGTAATTCTGCATATAAAAGGAAAATAAAGTGTATTTCTATGATTAAACAGTTTAGCTCAACAATTCCAACTTTTCACCCAGTAGGAGGCAATCTTAATGACTCACCAATGCCTTTAGGATCAAATTCAAACACCTGTCCTATATAATTCAGCCTCTGCCCTCTTTTTACCATATTTTCTGGTGTTTTCCTTTACATACTTACTGTTTCAGTCAAATTGAACTATCATGTTTCTAATTCTTGGCTTATTAGGTGCATATAAAACCAAAACAAAACAAAAACAGGGACTATGACCAAGAGTTTAGGAAATGCTGCATGTTGTAGATTCCTCAAAGAGATCTACAATGCGTATTAGCATATTAAAAGCTCTGAGAAGTCCTACAGTAAAGAATTATATTCAACTCAAACAAAGCTTTGTTCACCTCAGTCAGACTTAGTTGACGATTATATGAATCAGAATCCAGAACAGAAAACAGCACCTATGCTCAATACAGGAAATCTAACATGAGAAACTAGTTTAAAACTTTTTGGAGGAATTCAGAGGGTGAATAGGAGAATAGTGGGACAACTCAGAGATGAACAGTGTGGGGAGATGCTACCCTTAGGGCTGTGAGACTAAGAGAAGAGGCAGTGTTGCCCAGATGTGATAAGAGATTTTTTTGACAGGTTCTCCAGCTCCAGGTGAACCTTGAGATGACTGCAGCCCCAGACAACAACTTGACTGCAACCTCACAAGAAATCCTGAGGCAGGACCACCTAGCTAAGCCAGGTCCTGGATTCCTGATCCTCAGAAACTGTATGAGATAATAAATATTTGTTGTTTTGAACTGCTAAGTTTCAGAATAATATGTTACACAGAAATAGATAACTAATATAGATGTTGCTACCTGGAAGTGAGATTTAGCCATAACAAAAGCCTGAGATGCATGAGTAATTTTAGGACTCGACAATGGACTTTGGGCAGAGTGTTAGGGCAAGCCTGAAGTATCTTGAAGAAACTGTTAATAGAAGTATCACAATCTTTGATATAGCTGCAGGTGAAGGCTTGCAAACAAACAAACAAAAAGAGGTAATGTTATTTGAAACTGGATGAAAGGCAATCCTTATTGTATAATGGCAGAAAGTTCAGTAACACTATTGCCTGCAGTAACCAAAAGGTAGAAAATGTGTCTAATGAACTGGGTGATCTAGCTAGGGAGATTTCCAAACAAAGATTCCTTCTATTTATTTTATTTTATTATTTCATTTCATTTTATTTTATTTATTTTTTGGCCACCCTGCATGGCATGTAGATACTAGTTCCCTGACCAGGGATTGAACCCGTGTCCCCTGCAACGGAAGCACAGAGTCTTAACCACTGGACCACCACGGAAGCCCCAGCAGAGCTTTCTTCTTGTCGCTTACAGTAAAATGTGAGAGGAGAGAGAGAAACTAAAGGAAGAACTGTTAACAGTTTAAACAAAAAGGAGACGCAATTTGATGGTTTTAAAAATTCTCAGCCTCTCTTAAATGGCAAACAATGCTAAAATTAAGATATAGCTTCTGAGCCACAAATCCAGGGCACCGCTAGTAAAACAGTCCTAAGATGAAGCCAAGGGTGTGATTGTAAAATCTTTTGTTAAGATCTCCGAAAGATTTAAGGTTGTGCATCAGAATACTATTTGGTCAGACAAAAGGTCATCTAAGGAGATTAGAGCTATGTTCCACACAGTCTCTCAATAAAACAGTAAAGCACCTAGGAAGCTTACGGGCCCTGTCCATCAGTCATCTCATCAGAAGCCCAAGGTAGAGAAGAGCTTATCTGAAAGATATTCATAGGTGTGAATTTCATCTAATGGAGTGGACTTCAATAACTTTCATGGAAGACTCATAACATTTTTAAAATAAATATGTATGCAGAAACATTGCCATCTTGGACTAAAAGGGATAGAGATAGTACAGAATGAAAAGAGGTCTTTGGACCCCCAAATTTCCACTGGCAAGAAGTAGGCTGAGAAACCTTTCCTTAAAAAAAAAAAGTGAGGATGACTCAGGGGTCAGAACCAAAACCCTAGAACATGGAGCTGAGAGCCAGGGAGAATTATTCCCAGGCTTTGAGCCTTAATCAAGGAATGCTCAGCATCTGTTCAGCTGGTTTTCAGAATTATAATGGACCAGTGACTCCTCTGTGCTTGTCATTTTCCCTATTTTGGAACAGGACTATCTATAGCAGTTACCCCGTTACATCTGTCCCACCACTGTGTGTTGGATGTATGCAGAGGCACATCAGGTGTCGTTTTAGTTTCACAGGGGGAGAGAAAGTGTATTCAAGTTGCTGTATGTAAGGAACTACACCCAAGGAGCCTCAATTGCACCTAGATCAGATTTACACAATGAGATGTTGAACTTCAAGCTGACGCTATAATGAGATGAGACTTTCAGTGACTTTGGGAGGAAGTGAGTATGTTTCACATGTGGGAGGGACATGAATCATTGGCAGCCAGAGGATGGACTGTGGTAGCCAGCCTCCAAGAGAGCTCTCAATTATCCTTCCCTCCTTGTATTCACACCCTGGTTGTAGGCCCCTCCCACACTCTGTCACAGTTGTTCTGTGTGACCAACATCATGTAGCAGAAATGATGGTAAGTTACTTCTGAGAATAGGTTATTGAAAAGACTGCAGCTTCCATTCTGGTATCTCTCTCTCTCTCTCTCTCTCTCTCTCTCTCTCTCTCTCTCTCTCGGGTAACTCCCTGTTCGAGAAGCAAGCTACCATGTTGTATGCAGCTCTGAGGAGAAGGCCACCTGGAAGAATACTGAAGCCTCTGGCCAATGAGCAGCTAGGAACTATGTCCTGCCAACAACCATGTGGGTGAACTTGGAAATCAGTTCTTCAGCCCTACTCTAGCCTTGAGGTGACTGCTGCCCCAGCCAGTATCTGGACTGCAACCTCATGAGAGACCCTGAGCCAGAACCACCTGGCTAAGTCACTCTCGGATTGCTAAACCTCAGAAACTGTGTTAGATAATGAAATGTTTGTTGTTTTAAGCTGTGAAATCTCAAGGTGATTTCTTATGCAGCAATAGATAACAAACACACCAGCCCAAGAGCCAGGACTTCCCAGCAGAAGCTGAGACCACAGAGGAGGGGCTGCCCATCTGCAGTTGGAGCCACAAAGAAGATGCAGCCATTACTGGAGACACTGCCTGAAGCACAAGGAGAAGGAAAGACCCAGCTTCTCCGTGGCCCCTCACCTGCCACCCTTACCTCCACTGGCCAAACCAAACCACAAGGAAATTGATAAGGGAGACTGAGAAATGTCATGTGCAAGGAGCAACCTCTTGCAATACAGAACAGGGCAGAGGGAGAAAAGGAAATTAATCTGAAAACAAACAGGTGAATTACCCGCACAACCGAGGACATTTTTCACACAGAATTCCCAATAACATTCTTCAGAACCTTGGCCTCAAACTCCAGTTTGGGAAACAATGGCCTAAATGTCTCTTCCCCAAATCTCTGCAAGTCCAAATCTTAGACATCAATTATTATCCACTTTACATGTAAAGTCATTCTCCACTTACCTTTTGTTCCTTCATCTTCTTTCAGTTCTGCAGCATTTAATCCTTACCCATTTTAGTCATTTTCGAACATGACTTAGTTATTTAGTGCATGTCTTATTGTCTAAGATTAATAAGCTTCTTGAGGATCAGATCTATTTCTGATGTACTCTTGCATATTTGCCCCATCATAATACCTAGCATAGAACCTTGCTCATAGCAAATATTAGTAGGTATTAAGTGAATGAATGAGTGAATGTCAAAGCCAGTGGTAGAAATGGTATAAAACTCTGTTACCTTCATCTATATTACTATTAAATCCCTTATACACTCTTGGTGGAACCAAGAGATTCTAGAATAATCTTCCTGTTTTCTTGGCTGGTCACATCTTTTGAACTCCTTTGAACCTTTTCTTGGGGGAAACAAACAATAAAATTGCAAACCAGTTTGTATCTTGGCAGGAATAATTATCCTGTGAGACCAAAATCCTGCCTGGAACCTTTTAGCAGGAAGAGGAGGTTCAGCAAACTGCACTTGTCTCCTCTCTCAACTTTGGCTACTCTGAGAAAAATCATCTGTTCAGTAAGAAAGGAATGCTCAGCATTTTGCGAAAGTGATTTCCTCTACTTCCCTATCTTCCTTGCTGATACCTTGTTAGAGGGAATAAATGTAAAACAGAAAGAAAGGATGTTTTCAGATAAGCTCCTTTTAATTAGTTCAGGCCTCTTCACTTCCTGCCTGGATTACCACAATGCCCCCAACAAGTCTCTTGGCATCTTGTTTCTAAAAACAAATCTTAGCTCGGCACTCTCATGTTTAAAGTTTTCAATGGTTATTCATTCTCTTCTGGATGAAATCCAAACTCTTCATGATTTGGCCTTGGGGGTTACTTCTTCAGCCAAATCTTTTCTTACCAGTGCCAGGCTTTCCAGTCCTTCCCCTATTCCTTCTGTCCCTCTCCTTCCCCTCTCACCTGCATCTTCTAGCTAACCCCGGACTCCATCCTTCAAGATTTCAACAGTCCCTCCAGGAAGTTTCTCTTGAACCTTTCACAATAGATTAGCATACTTTACAGACCTCTTTGGCCTTTGGCGAGTTGCTCTCTAAACGTCAGTGTCCCAATCTAGAAAATTGGGATAATATTGTATGTATTTACCTCAGAGGCTTGTGGCAAGGATTATAGATAATTAATGAAAAATACTTAGCACAGTGCTTGACGTATATTAAGCATTACATATTAGGTGATAAATCACACCAATTATTTAATCCAATCTGTTTATTATTTGTGAGGAAACAGAGCTCCGGAGAAGTCAAATGACTATCTCAAGTAAAATAAAGATAGGCAGAAGGGGCTATCTGATCTGCTTATGAAGGTTTACAACCCAAGTTTCAAAGTGAGGAAATTAGGGGGAACTGACTTCAAATTTAAGATTAAAATAAAACATTTATCCAGAAATAAATGAGGTTGAGAGTAAATGCTGTACTACTAAGAAAAATGGCAAGTCAAGGCATCTTTTAAGACAATTCGGGATATTTGAGGCTTAGAACCAGAAAGTGTTCTTATTGTCTCCACTTGCTAATTTACTTTGTGTATTTCTATATTCAATTAAGAGTGTCTGTGCATTCACTAAATAAAGCGGTTTGTAATGCCTCAGCCTTTTGTTTTCTATTGAATTAAGTACAACATTAAACCATTAACATGACCTTAAGAAAATCAATATTGTCCCCGGGCTCAAGACCACTCACTCTACAGCTTAATTGGTTCTTAGCTTTCAGCTTTTGACTGTAGACTTGTATTATCCAACACAGTAGCCACTAGCCACTAGCCCAAAGTGAAATGTGCTATAAATGAAAACACATGTAGATTTTCAGGTTTTGATTGAAAAAAAGCAAACTATCCCAATAGTAAATTTTTATACTGACCACATTTGAAATAATATTTATATTATATTGGGATGAATATAATACATAACTAACATTAATCTCACCTATTTCTTTTTCTCTCTTTTAATGCAGTTACTGAAAAAATTTAATTACTTATTTAGCACTTATGTTTCTATCGGACAGAGCTGCTCTAGACCCTGGGAGTTTTCAGAATCAGGAGGGGCGCATAAGTCCCAAGGCCAAATGTTGCCCTTTCCTGGACTTTCTCAGTCTCAGGTGATGTAAGTCTGTCACCTTTCCTGGAGGCCTGGAACCTGCATTTTCCCATTCAGAATGGAGCCCTTAAAAGGATGAAGAAGTTAAAGAACAGTTTTAAATGAATGAATGCACATTTCAAAGAGTGGGAGACAATAGGTGATTGTCAACTCAAGGCAACCTCTAGATTCATCTTAAGATTCCTGGTCGGCTTTCCTGTTTTACTTGGATTATCTCTTTTAATTGTCACAACAACGCTAATATATAAGTGGTATTATTACATACATTTTACAAATAAGTAAATGGAAGTTAGGGAGCTAGCAGGCATGGTGTGGAGTTTTGATCCTAGTTTGTCCAACTGTCCAAGTGCCATATCTAGAAGATTATGAGCTCCTTGTATATCCTGTACCATGTCCTTACGTGACCTGACTGCCATATTCTAGGTGACAAGTATGTGTAGTAAAATATATTTATAGTATGACTTCAACCATGTAGGGAATATATATGTATGTGTGTGTGTGTGTGTGTATGGAAGAGTCTGGAAAGAAATACATCAAAACATTACAAGTTCATTAATTATGAATATTATGGGCATTTGGGGGGAGGGTAATATAGATTTAAAATTTTTTCATCTTTACACTTTTCTATACCTTCCAAACTTTTGACAATGTATACACACTGTTTTTATTTCCCTTATTCTTTTTTTTTTTAATCTTAAGCCAAAGGCAGGGTTGAATTTAAAAACATATATATATATTTATTTATTTGGCTGTTCCAGGTCTTAGTTGTGGCATGCGGGATCTAGTTCCCTGACCAGGGATGGAACCCCGGCCCCCTGCATTGGGAGCACAGAGTCTTAACCACTGGACCCCCAGGGAAGTCCCTTCCCTTATGCTTTAAATCACAGAAAATGTCATTTTAAGAGAATGCAGGTGGCTACTGACATGCTCTAGGTGTGCTGATGTTATTCTTTTCTCTCCTCCCCATGATGTTTCCATTCCTCTCACAGTTGGTGTCCCTTCCCTGCACTTTGCTTCTCCATTCTTTTTCTCTCAGTCTCTCTCTTTTACTTTTTCATCTTTCCCTCCTGCCTCCCCGCCCCTTGTCTCTCCCTTCTTTTTGAGAAGATTGACATTCAAATGAGACTCAATCAAATGTTACTTCCCCTCTGGTGGGTTTCAGGCAGATTTTGTCTGCCTCTCGAATCCTGAGGAAGGGCCTCAAGTTCGGGGGCAGGGCAATGGAGGGCAAGACTTCTGAAAAGGATGGTTTTAGATAAAATAAATGGTGGGGGAGGACTTTTCAGAGTGACAAAAGCAGTGGAAACGAGGGCCTGAGGATTGTCTCAGGGAAAGGGAGATGAGCAGAGGGTCTCTTACCTTACTGGGTCTGGGGATCTCTGTCTCCCAGTGTGGGAACTCAGTTAGAAACGATGTGAACCTTAGTTGATTTTAGCTCCTGGATTGAATTAGTCCTGGTTGTATAATTGACTTTGATATGTGGCCTTTGGATCTGAATTGGGTTTAATAAGATTTAACTGCTTCAAAGGGCTTTATAAGAATTCATTTTATCCTTCAAATCTGATTTCAAATGCTACCGACTTTGAGATGCCTTCTCTGATTTTGGTGCTCCTCCTCCAGCCCTCCTGTTGTGTGGTAGTTGATACATACCTTATTCAAGCAATTACCTACATTGTATTTTATCTCACTCTGTGGGAAATGCTTCCTTTACTGCCTTGCTTCAGGAATCTTTAGGGATATGCATGTATCTTATTCATATTTGTATCCCAGGCCTAGCCCAGATCAGGAACACACTCAGTTAAGCAGCAGGTGCTCCATAATGATTTTTAAAAGTATATGAATAGCTAACATTTAGTAAGCACTGTGGCAAGCCCTGTGCCTGCACTGTTTCATCCACCAGACGCTTTAGGGGAAAAGTACTTTTGTTATCCCTATTTTACAATGAGAAAACTGAGAGTAAGAGAAATTAATTTGATCTAAAGTCAACTTTGATCCAAGATTGGCAAGTAGCAGAACTTTTCCTATAGGCTTTTGGCTTCAAGATCTGGGCTCTTCACTACCATATAGGAATCTATATAGATAGAAGAGGAAAGCTTTTCAATCCATGGCTGAAGAAGTGACATAGAAGAATCCACCGTCATTTTACAGAGGCAATTAAGATTAAAAATTATGGTAAAGTCCTAATTCGCTGATGTCTCCAATTTTTTGAATCACCTTTACTTCTTCCTCCCTCCCTCCTTCCTTTTTTCTTTTCTCCCCCTCCCCCTTCTTTTCTGTCTCTGTCTCCTTCTCGCCCCTCTAAAACTCTCAGGAAAAGTGTTTGAACTCCCACGTTGAAGTGTAATCCAGTCAAGAACTGAATGTTTTGTGGGCAAGGGAACTAATGTTTTATTTGGCTCCCAGTTTTTACCATTCATTCATTCTCAAATTTACCTGCATCAAGCACCTACTGTGTGCTAGGAACTTTTTTTAGATACTAGAGACACAGTGGTAAACCAAAGTCCCGGTTCTCACAGAGATGACACGCTGGTGGGCACTTTACATACGCTGGTTCACTTACTCCTCACAGTAACCACACGAGGTAATGATGACCAATAATAGGTAACGCCAAGCAATGTTTATCTGGGCCCGGCACTGGGCTATGTGTTTTCTTTGTATTAACTCAATACCACAACAACCTGTGAGGTAGGGGATGTGTTTTCCTCATTTCACAGATAAGTAAACTGAGACACAGACAGGTAAGTGATTCCCTCAAAGTTCGAACCCAGGAGGGTGGCTCTAACTCCCAGGCTGTTAACCACAAGGCCATCTTGTTTCGTTTATGTTTCTTTCTTAATATCACAGCTTTCAAGTGGCCAAGTCCTGTCTCAGATCATTTGACTCCCAAGCCCAGGGGTTTGCTCTGCACCCCAACGGCCTAGTGTAATAACTGAGAATGGCTTGAAATTTTTGCAACACTTTCTCTTCCAAAGAATTCAAACTGGTTTCAATTAATCCTCACATTTGGGATGTGAACCCTCTTGTACTGTAAATTCTCCGGCAAGGAGAAAGATAGGGCCAGGACCCGGGTCATCTCACACGGGCCGGGGCACCCAGCAGATGGCGCTGTCTTAGTGGCCACCAGCTAGCTGCCCCGTCCCCCCGGGCTCACCGCCTCTGCTGAAAGCTTCCCAGCCCTCCCTCACTCCCTCCTCTCTCCCCCTCCCCACGGAGCCCGGGCCCACGTGACCTCCAGGCGGCCAATGGGCGAGCAGAGAGGGCGAGCTGGTCCCTGTGGCCGCCATTAAAGCGAAGGGAAAACCCGTGAATTCGGATTAAAGGGGGAAAAACACCGCCCGCTGGGCCCACAAAATGGGGGAGACTACGGCGTCCCGGCGGTGAGGCCGCGGGAGAGCGGACGTTAGGCCGGCTTGGCTCAGGGACGACACGAAGACACAGCCAGAGAATGGTCTTAGCCCGCAGACGCCGCCACCACCTCCGCCACTGAGGAGACTCTGGGCTTAAGGACATCGCCGCTGCCGGGCCGGGGGCCTGGGCTTCTCTCCCGGTTCTCGCCCTTCCCGCCCCTCTGCGGGCTCCTCTCCGCCCGGGAGAATCCTCCAGGGCCTGGGCTCTGCCCTCTCGGACTCGATTTTAATTATTTATTGTGTAATTTATTATTTTTCTTGTGGCAGGGGCACACATCCCCTCTGTCCCCCAGAGAGGGACGAGCGTCCGCGGGCTCCGCGGCGGCCGCAGTCCGGCCGGCGGGGCGAGCGCGGCGCGGCCCTCCCGCCTCCGGCCCTCGGCCCCGGGCGGCTGGGTGCTGCTCGCGGCGACGGGGGGGCGGGTGGGGAGGGCGGGCGGCCCGGCGGCCTCCTCTTCCACCGCCCCCCCCAACCACCACCCCCCCGCCCTCCCCGGTGTCTGTGTTTCTCTCTCTGGTCGGAGGCGGCGGTAATGGCGGATGGTGGGTTGTGGCGCCGGCGGCGGCTGCTGTGAGGGACGATGAGTTCCTCCTTCGTGCCGAACGGGGCCAGCCTGGAAGATTGTCACTGTAACCTCTTCTGCCTGGTGAGTGCCGGGCGGGGGCCGCGGCGAGCGGGCGGTGGGGGAGGGGCCGCGAGGTGCGCCCTTGGGCCGTGGGGGAGGGGGTCCGGGTCGGATCCAGATGCCCGAGTCCCCGGGCGAGGCCCAGCCGGGGCCGGCGCCGGCGCCGCGGCGAGCTCCGCACCAGCCCGGAGATGCGTTCCTCTCCCGCCGTCCCGGGCTCGGTTCTAGGAGTGTCGGCCTTTTTTTCTGCTTGCTTCCGACCCCTTTTTTTCCCTCACCGTAGTCTTGTCTTCAACTTGGGCTCCTTATCTGGCAGGACGCTGGCATTTCCCTCTGTGTTTCTTGCTGAACTGTTGCTTTCCTCCCTACTGACCATGTACCCCTTCCTCCCACTTTCCATTATCGCCGATTCTCCCACTGCCTCGCTCTGCTCTTTTGGTTTCTCCCAATAAGAAGGACCCCGGAACTTAAGCTCTCTTTTCGTTTTGCGTTTTTTTATGTGAGTCAAACTATAGGGGGTTAGTTTCTTTCTTGGGTGACTTCAGACTCTGTTAAAAAAAATAGTAAATGCTATTTCATATGTTGTCTCTTTTAAACTTTGAAAACAGTTTGCCGTTTTGACCATTTCTAGCCGTCTTGCTTTTATTAGAACATTATATTTGTGTGAGAGTGGAGCGGACTAATGGAGGAGGTGCCATGGTTTTGTACTGAATATTTTTATATCTGTCTGTTTTGCCTGCGTTTTTAGACTGTTTTGAGGAGGCTGCTCCTTCTTTTGTAGAAAAGTCAGGGGAAGCTGGATGTAGGGATGCCAGTTGTGTAGATTGGCCCAGGTCTGGGAACATCCAGTAAAGACTTTGAAAAGTACCAACTGTTGCAAATATTCAGTCTTCAATTGGATAGTAGCTTAGTTTCATCAATGATTTAAAGTTTCGGTAACTTTCTTTTTTCGTTTTTCCTGTCCTATGAGAAATATTAAGAGAGTGTGTGATAGGTAAGTGAATTGAGTGGGCGGAGCACAACTAGTTGGCAAGTGTAAACTGCCAGTCATGTATCAGCAGTTTCATTTTTGGCACCTTAGGCTTTACACCTTTAAGTTAGATTGAAGAATTACTGAATTCGCTGTAATGAGTTTCTTTCACGATGCTAAATTGAGATTTTGAATGCCCTTACCTCTTATAAAATGTTTTCTTGTACAGTATCCATTAATCAGCATCTGTTTGGATGTAATAAGATAAACAGCAGGTTTTACGTTTCTGTCTTCTCCAACTCAGTCTATTTTTGGTACTTTTAGGATCAGGTTCTTTGAAGATAAGACTAGCACAAATCTGACGGTTCTTTGTGAGCAGCTATTTGACTTGTCCTAAAGGGGATATGTAAAGATTTAACAAGAATTTTTTCAATTGTAGTTCAGATTTCTTTTCCTTAGAGCTCTGACTTCTATAAACATGGAATGATGAACCTTTCAAAGTTAATTTTGTTACAAGTTTGACACCAAGAAACAAATGTAACCAGTTAGAACTTAGGGCAGAGAACAAATGTTTACTCGGTGTGCAGTATTAAAGTACATGTTTATATTTAACTTTTATTAAGTTTCTTTTATTTCTCCTTGGGATGCATATTTATTGACTTGCTATTCAGTGACATGTCAGTATTAATTTTTTAACTGTCTTTGTTCTTTTCCTTTGATTTTTGGTTGAATTATCAAAATAAGCATTTTTTTCAGTCTGCTTTCAATATTGGAAGCATATGTTGAAAAATTGTAATGTCTTAATGAAATAAGGGACTTTAATAGTGAGTACTTTTGA
Organism: Hippopotamus amphibius kiboko; assembly: GCF_030028045.1. Lineage (NCBI taxonomy): Eukaryota > Metazoa > Chordata > Mammalia > Artiodactyla > Hippopotamidae > Hippopotamus > Hippopotamus amphibius. The sequence continues at coordinate 24,401,079 of NC_080202.1, read as the reverse complement.
TTTTGAGTTGAATATGCAATAATAAATAATCATGCTTTCTTTTCTTCAGGCTGACTTGACGGGAATTAAATGGAAAAGATATGTATGGCAAGGCCCAACTTCTGCGCCTATTCTGTTTCCGGTGACAGAGGAAGACCCCATTTTGAGCAGTTTTAGTCGCTGCCTTAAGGCAGACGTTCTTGGTGTTTGGCGGCGAGATCAAAGACCTGGAAGAAGAGAATTGTGGATATTTTGGTGGGGTGAAGACCCCAATTTTGCTGACCTTATCCATCATGACTTGTCAGGTGAAAGCAACTTATCATTTCTAACAATGTAACTAACCAAATGGCAATGTTGTATACTTTTCTTAACATTTGTATTACAAATTAAGATGTGTGTGTGTGTGTGTGTGTGTGTGTGTAACATTGTTGAGTATGAAACCAGATAAAAATTCAGCTTCATATTTTATTTCACTGTGGTTACTTTATTTTACTTAAAATTATGCATATTATGGCAGGTTTTTAAAGTCTTGAATAACTATTCTTTCGCCACCCAGCTTTCTCATGAATTTTCTGGCGGACAGGGCCCAAGGAAGGCATGTTATATTAATTAACTTAAGAAAAATAGAATCAGGGGAGCATTTCCTAACAAAGTCATAAAATACTTTGGAAGCCAAGTATAACTCATCTTTGAGTCAGTTCTGCCACTGCTCTCTTTTGTATGAATATGCAGACAGTTGTAGAAGTATCTAGAAATATTGTATTGTACCTTTCTCATGTGTTTTTTTCCTCCAGTCATATAATTATTTTATTTTTATTTGTGGTTGTTACATTATTAATATATGAAGCTGTATGTTAATTTTCTTATTCTTGGAAAGTGATTCACTTATTTTAGATACTGTTCCATCAAAGACTATCTTTGATATGAAACAGTGCCAACTTGTTTAGCTTTTATAGTGAGACATGGGGTCATAATCTGAAAAGTTTGAGAGAAAATTTTATTATGAGCAAATCAATAAAATTACTTGTTTTATTTTCTTGATATTTAGGACAAAATGTTATTTTAGAAAGATAAACTGTAGCTGTTCATGTAATTACTGAAGCTTGTGTTTACTGTAGAGTTTTAGTTAACTGAATCTTTGATAATAGGAATGCAAATGATTAGTTGTTTGCTTCAAGGTACCACAGATTTCAGCAAGGTGTAGCAATGATTCTTGACCAGAAAATTTAGGATTTTTAGGTAACTAAAAGAAATTTTCTTATTGGAATTCATGTACTCTGAAGTTTCTGTTATTGTCCTTTTGACCTATAGAACTTATTTTATTTTTGGATGTGATGTAATCCAGGTGACTATCTCAAACAAGCGCTTAGTAAGACCATCGTTTGTGCAGGAATATGTGTTGTCATATTTGTTTTGATAGTTGCTTTTTACCTTCTAATGAACAAACCCTTCAGTGTTAATACTTACTTTTGAGAGTGGTTGCAATTCGTTTATGATAAATGCTTTCCTGCTTTTGCAGCTTTCCTAATAAGATCCTGCTAGAGAGTATAGCCCTTAGTTCTAAGTATGTAGTGTGGTTCAAAATATGTTAAGTGCTATGTGTTTGTGTGTGTGTGTGTAAAATGTATGCGTATGCATACATCAGGATGTAATATTCCTTTACTGCATCAGCAAGATGATGCTTTGTAATTGTCATGTCAAAAGCTAAGCCTGCCTGCTTCCTTTTTCTTTCATTGACTTGGGTATGCTTGAGTTAAGTGGTCGTAAAAACCACCTGACTAAAATATTTGACGACTGTTCCAATGTTGTTGACAACTATAGATAAACCATAATGCTGATTTGGGGTTTCAGTCTTCTCAATAAAGTTGGCAGAACATCTGAACAGATCATTCTCCCTCCCCGCCCCCCAACCCCGATTCCATGAAATACATTTTGTGGAATCAAAGATCATTTTAACAGATAAATAGTAAATTAGTCTTACCTTAGTAAGACTAACATATTGAAAATTAAAAGCCTATTAAAGTTAAATGTAAGCTGTTTTGATGTGTATTAAAATACTATGTGGGTATTTTTTTTCTGTTTTATGTTATGTGTTTAAATAATTTTTTCCTGAAACTTCAGTTACATGTATATCAAATTATTTCTTCTCTAGTTTAACTTTTTTAGCATAATTTTTTAAAAATGTTAATGCCTATACTTTAAAATATTGATTTAAACATAATGAAAGTGATTTTGGGAGATTAGGCTTTACTTGTCAGATTTTGCTGAAGGCCATTGAATATTAAATAACTTAAAAATTTATCAGAGTGAAAGCAATTGAAATAGTAAACCAAAATATATTAGTAGTTATATGTAATCAGGTTTACTGTTCCAAAGTCTGTCCTGTACTGTTTTAAGCAGTTTGTGTAGCCACTGGTATTTTTATAATGTTTTAGCTTTTTTTTTTTAAAACCTGTCATTTACTTTAGAATGTTTCTACTTAAATCAGACATATCTTAGAGAATAATAAGGTCTTTCAGATAGAGTATGTTTGTCTCACCCTTTTCTTTGCTCCAGGGACACCGTCTGCCTCCCTTTTGGGGTAATTAGTCTGCCTCTGTCTCTCTAGCTAACCTTTTTTTTATTTCTTCCCATCTGTGGCACTCTATCCCCTTCTTTTAAGCTCCTCTGAGAAGAGAGCAGCTGGATAGTAGGGGTGGCATCAGCTGCAGGAGGCAATCCTGAGTTCCAAGTGGAGGTGTAGTAGTGAGGAAAGGGGAACCGGAAGGACCCAGGTGGTAACTAAAAAGCTGATTAATTTAGTTTGAGCCTGCTCTTCACAGGCAGTGTCCTTCTGTTTGATTTAGCACCTACCACATTTCGTTATTGAAATATTTGTGATTATGGTGATAATATTGCCCTTCTTGGTAAGGGAAGGAGGTAGGCATTCCTTTTGGCAGATTAGAATTCTCAGTTTTTCTTATTAACTCCATAATAAAAGTACAGACTTGCCTTTGCTTAACTCCCTTAATCTCCTTTGTGTCATCCATAGTGTATTTTTTAAAAGTAACTTTTTGTTTTAAAATAGTTTTAGATTTACGTAAAAGTACAGAGATAGTGTAGAGAGTTCCTAAATAACCCTCACCTAATTTCTTCTATTGTTAACATCTTCCATCAAAATGGTATATTTTTCACAGCTAATGAACCAATACACTGGTATTACCTAAAATCGATACTCTCTTTGGCTTTCTTTTATTTTTACCTAATATCCTTTTTCTATCCTATGATCTTGTCAAGGATACCATGTTACATTTAGTTGTCATGTTTCCTTCTACTGTTCTGGACTGTGACAGTTTCTCAGACTTGCTTTATGTTTGATGATCTTGATAGTTCTGAAGAGTCTGGTCAGGTTCCATAGTGCATTTTAAATTTCTGCCTGCCTCTTACATGTAGCACATGTTTGGGTCACCTTCCTTTCAAGTTTTGCTGATGTGTAGAAATAGAATGTAAACTGGTTTTATTGCTAATTGGTAAAAGTCTGTTACAGCAAACCAAATCTGATTTGATACATACTTTAACCCTCAGTTACTTTTTTGTAGCACTAGTCAATACTATTTAGTAATCTGCAAAGACGGGATGATTTGGGGGTCAGGATTTGTGCTAACTAGTATTGGCCTAACTGTAACTCCAAAAGATATTTGTTTATAATATCCCTTGAATCCCAAAGCCAAACACTTTCTTTTCTTTTACTTTTTGCTCTGTTCCCTCTAAGAGAATGGATAGTTGGATCAGTATAGATATATTTTGATAGAAAAAGAATTGGAGAACAGAACCCCTCTTTGATTACAGCCTTTAAGATTTTAATTTTTTAAAATTTAAACTTTGTGGTAGTCCTCACTTAGTGGTTGTGTGATATATAAATGTGGTGGTGGGAAAATTTAGCTTAATTCCTCTGGTCAAAAGTCTTTATAGTAGGTAGGACCGATTGGTTCTTTTAAGTGTACTATTAGTTTGCTTCAAAGCAAGATTGTTTCATTATCATTAGTGTGTTCTCCAAGGAGAAGAGTTTTCTGGGTGTTTTTATTCTGTGCCTTAACCTTTTTCGGATTTTATTCTGTCATGACTGGCTTTTAGTTTTTCCCTTGAAACAAAAATAAAAACAACTACTCCCTCTCTGAGGTTTGCATCTTAAAAAATGAAAAAACAAAACAAAAAAAATAGTAGCTAGAATGTGATGAGACTCTGAGAAAACTGATACCTTGAGAACTGAAAAAACAGAATCAGTCAGGGCTAAAAATATTTATTTTTCCTGGCTCCTGTGGTATATATACGGGATTTTAGTGACATGTCCAAATACTTTTCATTGTAGCAGAATTTCATCGTAAATATTGTCAAACTAAATAGGCCATTGTTTAGTCTTAGAATTTAATTTTGGATGCTTTTACTGAAGGATATTGTTATAGTGGAATTTAACCTTAAGTGGCAGCTTTAACAAGATTGACAAATAGATAAATAGCAGCCAAGTATAGGAGTCTAGTGTCAGCCAAACTAAAAAATTGTTTTGTGCCCCAGGTAGCCTGAAGAGGTAATTCATTTCTGTCTTCTGTTCCATAATTTACTTGTGATCCAGCTTTTTACGTTTGCTCGTCTTCTAGGGACAACTTTGTTTGCCATGCTTCTTTGTGTACTATCCATTTTGAGCAAGAAAGTGTATCTTTTAAGTCTTCAAAGATAAACATATTAGGCTGCTTTTAAACCAAGTTTTTCAGGTTTTGGTGATCAATAATGCTGCCGGTTTAAGTCTCTCAGTAATTTTGTTGAATGAATAGCTTATGAATGGGCAATTATTGTTCAGGATAGACACTGAAATAGACATTTAAACATTTCTTTCAAGAAACACACAGTATTTTCTACAGTGAACATTTTTGACCCAGTTATTCATTAGTGCATGTTGCATTTTAATAGCTTGGCAGACTTATTTAAGAAAAGATTCCCTTTTTTTTTTTACTGGCTTATTACTGTGGAGATATTTAAAGATGTCAGTTTTGAGAAAACTGAGTACAAGTACTAGGTATATTAACTTTTTGTTTTCGATCCCTCCCCCCATAGAGGATTATTTTGATGACCTATCACATAGTTTTGCATCACTATAATCCGTATCCTCAGAAAAACAATTTTTATGGAAATCAAATTTAGCATTTGAACTTATACATTGTTTTCTTCAAATACTTTGTAAAATATTTTCAAGTAACAATGACGATTAAGAGTTCTAATGTTAAGGGTAATGGAAAATTACTAAAAACACAGAATTGAAACTATTTTCTCTGGGGATACAGATACAAGAGGACGAAAACATTTAAATACATTAAGCAGACTTTTTCCATTAGACTATGGTTGGTTAAGTTCAAAAGCGCTAGGTAAAGATTTGCCATGTGTTCCCCCTCCGTCCTTTTTCTGTTATAATGCTGGTGTTGAGATTCAAGGACTTATTAAAGTAAGAGGTGCATATCACTATGTCTTGGGTGGCTTGGTTGTACCATTTCACTTTTTTAAAAAAAGTTTATTTATTTGCCTATGCTGGGTCTTCATTGCCGCATGCGGGGTCTTCGTTTCTGCACGCGGGCTCCTTTAGCTGGGGCATGAGGTATCTAGTTCCCTGACCAAGGATCGAACCCAGGCCCCCTGCATTTCACTTTTTATATCTCTGAATACAACACATAGAGGGAAGTACTTTTATTACGGTTATTATAATATTAAGTTAGAACCCTGACTCTGTAGGCGTGTTGTTTCTAAGTGACACCCCCACCCCACCAAAAAAAAAAGAAACCTTCCTGCTTTTCATTGAATGTTATTAAGAATTATTATTATTTCCTCAGCAGTGAAAAATGAACTTATGTTACTTCAGTGTAGTGGTTGCTTAGTTACCTACCATATAGTATAGGTGAAGGTATGCTTAGGATTTTCTAAGGCCAACAAATCTTTTAACAGGTGGTCTGTTCTTTTTTTTATGCATAACTCCCATTTAGTGTTAATGAGCATTGTGGGCATTTGAAGGTGTTATGTAAAATGAGGATTAAGTTCACCTGAGTTTCTCTAGACAAAATTTAGAGCAATGAGGGAGAAATACTTGAATGTTAATCCTGATTAATTTCCTTAACTATATTTAGTATTTTTTTTTTATATTTAGTATTCTTAAACTATTTAACCACAGGTTTAACTGAAATAGATTTTTTTAAAATAAAAGCATAAAATATTCAGAATTTTATGTGAAAATTTATATAAATTGTATTTATGTAATACAATAGTATTACAGCTTTTACTATTCTAAAGATTTTTAATTTACTGTTTTGGAGGAAAAGGCAAATTCATTCTCAAGTTCTAAGTGAATAATTTTCTGATATTTGAAATTTATAGTGACTAATGGTAATTGTGTCTTGGTTCTTTGTTGCTTTAAAACTTAGAAGTAGTTAGAAAAAAAAGATTTTGGTAGGGACTACTTGTGTATGGCAAATATCGTGCTCCATTGTGCTTCTTAGAAGGTAAGGATTTTTGAGGTAAAAGGCAATAAAAATAAAAGTACACTAAACAGATTATAAAGAAGTGAAGAATTCCAGCATAATTGTTTTGGAATTAAGAATATGTGTCCTGGGACTTCCCTTGTGGTCCAGGGGCTAAGGCTCTGCGCTCCCAATGCAGGGGGCCCGGGTTTGATCCCTGGTCAGGGAACTAGATCCCACATGCCACAACTAAGAGTTCACACTCCGCAACTAAAGATCCCTCATGCCACAACGAAGGTCGAAGATCCTGCATGCTGCAACTAAGAGACCCGATGCAGCCAAATAAATACATCAATTTAAAAATAAAAAAATTTAGAAAAGGATGGGAAAGATCTTTAAAAAAAATGTACTTTTAGTAATCATAAATCACACAATTTTAAATAAAACTCTTAATGTAGGTATTTAATTTTGAAATGGTAGAATCTGATTCGGCTGAAAGCAGACTGAGAAAGAGTCTTTTTTTTTTTTTTTTTTTTTTTCATTTTTCTCAGCAACTCACAAATATACTTGTGATCTAGACCTTTTAGATAAAGTGAAGTCACTTTGTGCCACTTCCCTTTTCTTCTAGCCTACTGTTTTCTTTAGTAATGTGAAACTTGTAAAAATTGTGGCTTTAAATGGAAGTAGATAAGGATGTCTATAATATAGTAGAGTGTGGGAAACTTTTTCTGTTTATTATTAATGATTTTAAAAATTATTTCAACTCTCAAGTATTGTCATTTTCTAAAGCTTACCTCATTCTTTTAAAAGCTTATCTTTTTCAGAAGAAACACAGTTGGTTTGAAAGACTAATTTAGCAAACACTTTAAAGAACAACATAATATCAACATTAACTTTTGTAGTGGCACAAATTTCTAGTGCAGTTAAAGTCCACTGTCATTATGCTTTTGAGTTAATGTTTATTCTGCCCATTTGTTGCATAAGTTATGAATGTAAACCATGTATCACTCTTAATATGTGTTTCTGCTTTTATTCAAAAGCATCGTAGGTTATAATTTTTCTATTGGAAGGCTATATACATTTTTAGTGTTGAATTAAGAAAGATTATTTTTACTTAAATTGAAAGAAGACCCATATTTATAAAATGTTTGTAAAGTTATATAGGCTGTAGAATGATACTAAATTATGTTTGAAATAGCAGTTTAAGATGTTACAAAAGGAGGGAGGGAATATGGGAATATGTGTATAAATACAGATGATTGAACTTGGTGTACTTCAAAAAAATAATAATAAACTAATTTTAAAAATAAAATAAAATTAAAAAAAGATGTTACAAAAGTTAAAATGCTGATGGTAGTAGCTATCATTTATAGTAGGATTTCTTAGATGCACTTTTATAGACTACATCCATACTTATCTCAAAATAACATTAATTTTTTTTTTGGTAACTTTACTTGGAGTAGTTAATAGATTTGCTGGCAAAATTGAAGCTGTATAGTTAGTGAAGATTGCTATAATTTGATATCAGAAGTGCCATTTAAAATTTGTCTTTAAATTTTTTAATTTCTCCCCCAAGTAGAGAAACCTATACTGAATGGTAAGCATGGGAATCATTTGGTTGAAATGAGACCTAAAGTGGCTGATAATGCACTGCTTGTTGGGCTCTGTGCCAAAAGCTTCCTTTTTATCCATCACTTATTTTTATGGTTGACTCATGGATTAGAATAGTGATGGACATAAAATGTTTTGAGTTTAATTATTAACTGTCTAGTTTTTTTGGCAGGGTCAGTGACTGGAGGAATTAGGACAAAGTAACAAGTGAGCCTGTTAAGAAATTGACATCTTAGGTATAGAGTGTGTAATATTCCCCTTTGTTATACAGATGTCCTTTTCATTTATACAGAAGCCAAATCAGTATGTTTGCAATATTTGTTGCCTTTTTATATGGTTGGAAAATAATTTTCAGGTAATTTAATAGAATCCATGGCAGTTTGGCCTTCTATTCTCTGTGGAGTAGCTTTGAAACCTGATATTTTAATGTCTAGAAAGATATTGAAGTGTTTGTAGCTCAATATTTTGAGGTGGAGTAGGGTTTATGAATTTAGCGATTAAACTATAACACTTTTTATTTAGCTCTAAGTAGATATAGTGCCACAATGTTACTTTTTGTTTCTTTCATTTCTTTTACAGAAGAGGAAGATGGAGTGTGGGAGAATGGACTTTCCTATGAATGCCGTACTTTGCTTTTCAAAGCAGTTCACAATCTGTTGGAACGGTGTTTAATGAACCGGAACTTTGTACGTATTGGCAAGTGGTTTGTAAAGCCTTATGAAAAAGATGAAAAACCTATAAATAAAAGGTAAGCTGTCTTATTTAAACTCTTACTTGATGTTTCTTTAGGCTTGTTAACTTTAATGACTTTACAGAAAATATGTGATAAAACAAACTAATATCTTACAGACATTCAGGAGGTTAACTTTGGCAAAGTACTATAGGTATTCAGTTTGATCCCTTCATTCATTCTTTTGCAGTGGGAATAGGCTGTGTGTTAATACAGTGGCCTAAGTTTTGGTTTGGGATGGTAGAAAAAATGTGAGATGAAAGCAGACTTATGCATTGAAGTATACTTTTTTAGTATTAGTGGAAATACTTTCATGGTACTCTGTTAAAATTACAGTGTTAATATTTGTTTTTAGTTGGTGATCTGTAGTCATGTTTTGGGTTGAGGTAATCCTTCTCATTCTCAAACTTCTGTTTTTGCTTTAATTAAAGTAATTTAAATTTGTATTTTTCTGTATGACATGTTTACTTTGGAGGTGTTTTTAATTTTCTACAACTTTGAATGAAGCAAATTTATGACACTAATTTGTAGAATAGTTGCAGATGGAGACACAGAAGACTTTAAGACCTGTAGTGTTAAAAGCTTTAGGTTACTACAATTATCTGATTTAAATAACATAAGGTGCACTCTGTTAGAAGATTTAGTCCCAAGCAACTGTTGAATTACTGACTTCGAAAGAGATGAAACAGTGGTGAGTAAGATGGGATGTGGGAAAACAGAAAATGAAGGAAATTTATTAGTTTTCCCTAAAAGATGTGAGGATAATGAAGTATTGGTTGTGATTGTAATCATTGTTGAGATGTCTTTTCTTTACGTCATGTGCACATCTTTTTTCGTGCGCACCTGAAGTTTTTTCAAACGTCCCTTTTTAGTTTCAGTGGAATGGATGAGTAGGTAATAAGCCTGGACAAATCAAGACTTTCATTTTTTTCTCTCTGAAAATTAAAATAAACCTTTATTGTCATCAGAATAATTGTACAATTTAGGAGTGCATTCAGTTGCAAATGACAGAAAACCTAACTACGTGGCTTATATAAGGATTAATTTTTCTCAATAGCGAGGAGTCTGGTAGCGAGGAGGTAGATAATCTGTTCAATAACATCATCAAAACTCAGGTTCCCTCGAATTTTCTGCTCTTTCATCTTTAGCCTTTGGCTTTTATCCTCATGGTCCCAGTAAGTGTTGCATCTCCAGACCTCACTCACAGTGGATTCCAGGCAGGAAGAGGAAGGGAGGGAGGAAGTGAGAAGGGGTAACCCTTGGATCAGAAAGTAGTTTCTTTTCTGGAAACTTTAGCTGACATATCATTGGCTATACTACTGAGAGAAGTATTTTTTGTATGGGAACATTGCCACTCTGAACAGAATAAGGCTCCGATTAGTAAGAAGAAGTGGAGAATAGATACTAGGTAGGCAGTTAATTAGAAGAAGAGGAATAGATATCAAGTAGGCAGTTAGCAGTGTTTGCCATATACATTTATATAGTTTTGAGAAGTCAAGCTGATTACCAAGATTTAAAATGAAAACCTATAATCCTGAGCCCCAACTACTAGATGTGCTCCTCAGAGGCAATCCCTTTTAATTCTTTTAGCTTTCTTTTAACTTACCTGTTTAAAAACTTACAAGCAAATAACATGCTGATGCTTGAGTTTTCTGTTATTTCAGTTATTCAGGATTTAATCTACTGACTTTCTATTAATGATTTAGCTATCTTATCCTACTACCCCCTCCTCCCCAACCACTTGGACATTGGCATACTTATATACTCTCTTCCCCCTTCCCTTCTCTTTTTTCCCTTATCTTGCCAATATAGTTATGAAAGTTGGTAAAAACAATACCAATTGTTTCTATTATTATAATTTTATAAATACCATTTTTAGTGAGCCATGTAGTGTATTAGGATTATATTCCATTTCCTCTGTATAATTTTGTTTTCCCCAGTGTTAATGATTATCTCTTTTTTCACTTAATTATCTATGTCAGAGGTTGGTAAACTACCACCCACAAGGCAAATGTAGCCTGCCACCTGTTCCTGTAAATAGAATTTTATTGTAACACAGCCCTGTTCCTTCATTTTTGGACTACTTTATGCCTGCTTTCACAGCAGAGTTGAATAGTTGTGATGAAAGACAAGATGACCCCACAAAGCCTAAAATATTTAGCCTAAAATATTCCTCTGACTCTTTGTGAGTAAAGTTTGCTGACCCCTGATCTATGTACTTATTGGTAATTCGCCCCTAGGCTATCTACCAGAAGTATACATCTTCCCACCCTGCCTTTAAGGATTTTGTGTAATCTTTTAGCTTCTTCTCTCTTTCTCTTTCTTAATATCACTATTTGAGTCCTTCATTGTTCTGTTCCAATTTAGAGGAGTTGTTCTATAAGGCCTGTTTCACAGCAGTCATCTTGGGAAATCTCTGCCTTTTCGTCTGTGTTGGATCCCGTATTTCCTGGATCTCATGTTTTCTTCGTTTGTCTTATTGTTTTGGTAGTGCCCATCTACCTTTTATCAATTAATTTGGTAGATAGGCACTACCAGATTAATTAATTAATTAATAAAAGATTTTTTAAAAAGTCAGTCAAGGTTTTTTTTCTTGTTTTTTGTTTTTTGGCAATAAATGAAAGATTATACTTTAAATTTCACCCATAAAGCTATGTTTATCTTCCACCACACTTGCGGCTTTTACACAGTCTCTTCATCTCCATTTTAATTAAAAGAAGCACCACAAGATTTAAAGTGATATATTAGTAGCTGTTTTAAATAGTTTTAAGATGTCCTTTGGTTGGGTTCCTCAGTATCTCTGAAAACCTGAACTTCTAGGGAAGCTAAAAGCTATCACTGTTATATTTTCTAAGGACTCAATTACTTTCTTCTTGTCTTTTAAGGTAGCACTGTCTAATAGAAATATAACGTGTCACATGTATTTTTAAATCTGACACATTAAAGAAAGTTTTTAAAAAAGTGAAATTAATTTTATTTAACCCAATATATCTAAAATATTTCAGCATGTCATTACATATGCAGATGTTATGAATGAGATATTTGCCTTTTTTTTTTTAACCTAAGTCTTTGGAATCTAACATTCATTCAGTGTGGTCTGGTCACATTTACAAGTACTTGAGAGTCACTTGTATACTGGTTTGCATTAACAGCACGGTGCTAGGGCTTTAAGCCCAGCTGAGCTTTGTAGTGTTTATTGGTAAAAGATCTCTTCTCTCTGGCTTACGAACGCTCTTAGAATTGTATGCTAAATTTTGAGTGTATTCTAGAATCTCACAAGTAGGGGAAACTCCGTCTTATGTCAAGGTATCCAGCTGTTTGCCAAGTTGGGCATAGTTAACTGTCTTGTTTTTCTTCCGTTTAGCCTGTCTGTGCTAGTCTGTCGTTAATGTCTGTCATCAAGATTATTATGCATCCTATTTCTGAAGTCTTCAGTGATGATATAATAGTACTTATGACCCATGAAATTTCTCTATGATGCTTGAGTCGTTAGGATTTGCGTGGTCAGTTTTCCACATTCTCATGCTTTCCAGAAACGTTTATGAGAAAAAAATTAAGTGCCAAGAAAGACTTTTTTTTCTCTTTTTTTCCTTCCCATTAAGCTTTTCTTACTATTATTTTTTACTATGATTCTTAGAGATTCATACAGATCTGTCTTTTTCAACTATTGGTTTTATTTATGAACGATAATAGATAAATTTTTTTTCTGAAGGAAAGAAGGAATGAGAAACTTTTTCAGAAGCATAACTGACCAGGTGGTGCTTGAAATCAGGGCTTAATATGTATTAAATTAATTCTCAAAACAGACCTATTACTCCAATTTTACAGTTGTTAAATCTGAAGCACGGGGAGGTTAAAGAACTTGTCCAAGGTCATACATCTTGCAGGTGTTGGAGCTGGATTATAGGGCATGAAAAATAGGAGATAGGTTATGGACCCTGTAGATTGCTGCATCTCCTGTACCTACATCTTTTTAAAGTTATAGGAAATATTAAAACAGAAGACTTAGAAATTAAAAATATTAGGGAGATACACTTGAAGTTATAAACCAGAATAATATGTCGTTGCTTTCTAAGTATTCTTTACTGTATGATATAAGTAATATGTTCACTAAGTGAGCAGAAGTATATACAAAATTCACAGATAAGGTGTTATATTCTGGATTTTAATATAATTGATCTTTTGTTCATTGAGATATGGTAAGGATACCTGATATTGAAATTATACCTATAAATTTAAGAAATTTAAAAAATTACTCTGAGGGCTACAGAAATATAGATTAGTGCAGTGGTTCCCCAACTTGGTCTGGATGTAGAATCACCTTGAGAGATTAAAAAAATAATCTGTGTATTAACCTGGGAGTGTGGTCTGGGCTTTGGAGGTTTTAAAAGATCTCTTTGTGATTCTACTGAGAAACAGGTTTGAAAACTATTGAATTAATGGAATAAAAATCTAGGAATTAGTATGACTAGGATTCTTTTTTTGGGGGGGTGGGGGGATGTTAATTATTTCAAATAATGTTAAAATAGATGTTTGTAAACAGTTGTGCATAATTTTAAAAGTATCACCATAACATGTTGCTATTATTAGATAACATAACAGAAATAGAAATATAGGACCAGTTATATAAATTTTATCAATCCAGTGATTGAATAGGAGTCTTTTTTTTTTAATTGTGTTAAAATGTACACAACAACATTTACCATTTTAGCCATTTTTTCAAGAGTATGATTCTGTGGCATTAAGTACATTCACTTTGTTGTGTAGCCATCACACTATCTCCAGAACTTTTTCATCATCCTAAACTGAAAATCTGCCCATTAAATAATAATTCCTGTTTTCTTCCCCTCCCAGCCCCTGGTAACCACCATTCTACTTTTTGTCTCTATGAATTTGACTGTTCCAGGTACCTTACATAAGTGGAATCATATAGTATTTGTCTTTTTGTGTCTGGCTTATTTCACTAAGCATAATGTCTTCAAGGTTCTCATCCAAGTTGTAGCATGCACTTTCATTTCTTTTTAAGGCTGAATAATTTTCTGTTGTATTTTTATACCACATCTTGTTTATCCATTCATCTGTCATCTGACATTTGGGTTGTTTCCACTTTTTGTCTATTGTGAATAATGCTGCTATAAATATTAGTGTACAAATATCTGTTCAAGTCCCTGTTTTCAATTCTTTTGGCAATATACATAGAAGTGTATTTGCTAGATCATACAGTATTTTTTTTTTTTATCTTTTGAGGAATCACTGAAGTCTTTTCCACAGTGGCTGTACCATTTTATATTCCTGTGAGCAGTGCAGGAGGATTCCAATTTCTCCAAATCCTCACCAGCACTTCTTTCCTTTTTTAAAAAATAGTAGCCATCCTTATAGGTGTGAAGTGGTTATCTTATTGTCGTTTTGATTTGCATTTCCTAAATGATTAGTGATGTTGAGCATCTTTTCACATATTTGGTGGCTATTTGTATATCTTTGGAGAAATGTATGTTCATTTTTAATTGGTTTGTTAGGATGACTAGAATTTTAAGTCAACATTCCCTTTAACTAGGTTTATAATTTTAAGACAAGCCACTTAACCTTTTTGTGCCTTGAATTCCCTCCCAGCAAGATGGACTATCATCTTTCTGTACCTGCCTAATAGAAGGACTAAAAAGAGATTAGATATAGCACCTCCTAAAGCTGTATAGATAACTGTTATATTATTAGAACAGCTAACTTTAATCTATAAGCATATTTTCATTTTCTGTCTTAGAAATAGAGAATCTTTTGTTTAATTTCAGTACTTAAGGAACACTTTTCTATAACAGAAGATTATCTGTTCAGGTTTCATTTGTAAAATTCTGCCTCACTCATACCTTTTTGTTTTGGTTATTATAGTAAAAGCTCCTGGAGAGCCATTTTATTCTCTACAGTACTTTATAGTAGCTTAATAGTACCTTGGAGTCTCATTGTAGTTGCACATATTTGTTTTAACTCTACTTTTCTAAGTGCTAAGTACCAAAAATGAGCTGATGTTATAAAATGATCTCTCTCCTTGAAAGACAAGCCATTGTGAATTTAGTATGGCAGTATTACCTAATATTCACTTTGGCCTGTAATATTTTCCGACTATATTACTTTAATACAGACATACCTTAGAGATGTTGCAAGTTCTGTTCCAGACCACCACAGGACAGCACATATCACAGTAAATCAAGTCCCAAGAATTTATTTGGTTTCCAGTGCATTTAAAAGCTGTGTTTACACTAACTGTAGTCTACTAAGTGTGCAGTAGCATTATGTCTTAAAAAACACACACACAAAAAAAGACAGTGTATATAACTTAATTAAAAATACTTTATTTAAGGGGACTTCCCTGGTGGTCCAGTGGTAAAGAATCCGCCTTCCAATGCAGGGGATTCGGGTTCAACCCCTGGTTGGGGAACTAAGCCCGCGTGCTGCAACTACTGAGCTCACACGCCTCAACGAGAGAGCCTGCGTGCCACAAACTACAAGAGCCCATGCTCCCTGGAGCCCGCGTGCCTGCAACTAGAGAGAGAAAACTCTCATGCCACAACTAGAGAGAAGCCCACGTGTCTCAACGAAGAGCCCAGGTGCCACAACTAAGACCCTAAGCCAAAAAAATAAAGAAAAAAAGAACTATTTAAAAAATGCTAACCATCATCTGAACCTTCAGCAAGTCGTAATCTGTTTGCAGTAGTAATATTGAAGATCACTTATCACAGATCACCTTAACAAGTATAATAATGAAAAAGTTTGAAATGTGAGAATTAGCAAAATGTGACACAGAGACATGAAGTGAATGTATGCTTGAAAAAATGGTGCCGACAGACTTGCTTGATGCAGGATTGTCACACACCTTCAGTTTGTAAAGCACTCAAAGTTATCTGCGAAGTACAGTGAAGTGAGGTATACCTGTGTAAGAGTTTCAGAAATTTTATTCCATATTTAGAATGTTTAGTTTTTTTCCTTCTATATCATGCACAAACTTGGTTTATTTTAAACCATTTTATATTACAACTAGATCAGATTGTACTGGAAACATAAACTAGCAGTATAGAAGGTGATATTTTTCTTAAAATAGGCAGCTGGAATTGAGAGATTGCTGTTAAGTAGGGCAGTGCAGATAAATAGTGGGAGCAGAGAGATTATTCTCTGAATATTTTATGTATGAAATGAAACAGTTGAAAGCTGTATTTTTGTTAAGATTTTTCTTTTTTCGATGTAGACCATTTTTTAAGTCTTTATTGAATTTGTTATAGTATTGCTTCTGTTTTTTTATGTTTTGGTTTTTTGGTTGCAAGCCATGTGGTTGAGTTACAGAATATATAAATTCTGTCAGAAAAAAGGACACTTGAAAGAAAAGCACAAATATGGCTTAATAGGCATTCCTGCATTTGGTAATGAGATTAGTTGTATATATGTTTATTTACTTTAGATGCTTTCTTTGAGGAAAATAAATATGAGGCATATGAGTAATTTAAAAAAATCCTAGTGTTTCAGCTGGTATCAAGAGTAATGTGTGGTATTAACAAAGGGTATGAGAATCACACTCTTGATTTGGTGTTTTTCTTGAGCTGTGTTATAACATAGGCCACACCATCGCTTTGTTGAGAAACATTTTTTTTCCAGCCCTATAGTTTCTGGGCTATTTATATTTCCTTTAAATTATGGTTGTAAGCCAGCAAGTTGTTTTCTGAGTGCTTCTCTTTCTTTTAGTACTCTATCAAGTATAGGTAGTAACAACCAAATTACATTTTCATTTGATGTGTTCCACCAACTCTGTAAATTCGTTTAGGCATGTTTTCTGCATTCCAGATTATTTCAGGCAACAACAGTTCTATGAAGCATTTCTCTATTGTATAATATGGGTTACCATTTTTCTCACTGTTGTTCAGTGTTTTATATTCCTTGCTACCAATCCTCTGATTCCAAAACTAGTGTCACATTTTAGGGTTTTGTTGTAGTAGTACCTCACCTTTGGTGCCAGTTTCTATATCAGCTATTGCTGTGTAACAAACCACCCCAAAACATAGGGGTTTAAAACAGCAGTTATGTATTCTCACTCATGTACCTACACATCAGCCAGAGGTTAGCCAGTCTAGTCACACTGTAAACTATAGTGTGGGTAGAGGTGTATTCCGTATGATTCTCATCCTCTTTAGACCAGTGAACCAGTCAGGTCATGTTCTTATGGTAATTAAAGAAACACCAGAGAGCAGGCTAAATTGCATAAGTATATTTCAAGCTTCTGCTGGGCCAAAGCAAGTCACAAAGTGAGCCTAAGTCAAGGGTTGGGGAAGTATATTTCACCTCTAATAGGAAGAACTACAAAGTCTGGATAAAGGGAGGGAAGAACAAAACTTTACAAAACTACAGTAATCAAAACAGTATGGTTACTTGCATAAAGATGGACATGTAAACCAACAGAAGAGAATAGAAAATTCAGAAATAAATTCTTGTGTATGTGTTCAAATGACCTTTGACAGGGGTGCCAGGACCACTCAACGGGGAAAGGACATTCTCTTCAACAAGTGGTATTGGGAAAACATGTAAAAGAATGAAGTTGAACCCTTAAACTGTATACAAAAAAGTAACTTAAAATGGATTAAAAACCTAAATGTAAGACCTAAAACTATAAAACTCCTGGGAAAAAACATAGCAGGAAAGCTTCATGTCACTGGATTTGGCAGTGATTTTGTGCTTATGACACCAGAAACATAGGCAATGGAAGCAAAAATAGACAATTGGGAGTATATCAAACCCAAATACCTTTGTGCATCAAAGGACATAATCAGCAGTGTATGTATGGAATGAAGAGAAAAGAAAAGGCAGTTTATGGGATGGGAGAGAATATTTGCAAATCATATATCTGATGAAGTGTAAATATGCAGCATTGTAAAGAACTCCTACAACTCAACAAAATATTAAATAACCCAATTTAAAAATGGGCAGAAGACTTCAATAGACATTTCTTCAAAGAACATAACATAAAATGACCAATAAGCATATGAAGGATGTTCAACATCACTAATCAGAGAAATATAAATCAAAACCACAGTGAGATATCACCTCACATATATTGGGATGGCTACTATTGAAAAAATAAAGAATAACAAATGTTAGGGTAGAGAAATTGAAACCCATGTGCGTGATTAGTGGGATTGTAAAATGGTGCAGTAACTATGGAAAATGATATGGAGATTCCTCCAGAAATTGAAAACTACCAGATAGCCCAGCAATCCTGCTTCAGAGTGTGTATCCAAAAAAATTGAGAGGATTTTGAAGAGTTATTTGCACACTCATGTGCATAGCAGCATTATTCTTAATAGCCAAGAGGTAGAACCAACCCAAATATCCATTGATGGATAATGGCTAAGCAACATGTGTTATATACATACAGTGAATTATTATTCATCCTTTAAAAGGAAAGCGTCATGTGCTACACCATGAATGAACCTTGAGGACATGCGAAGTGAAATCCTTGGCTAAGTCCTCAGTCACAAAAAGACAAATATTGTGTGATTCTATCTATGTGAAATATCTAAGGTAGTCAAGTTCACAGAAGCAGAAAGTAGAATGATGCTTTTAAGGGGCTAGGGGAAAGGTGGAAAGGGGAATTGTTTAATGAGTGTAGTTTCTGATTTGCAAGATGACAAAGTTCTGATCTGTTTCACAACGTTATGCATATACTTAACACTACTGACTGGTACACTTAAAATTGGTTAAGATGGTAAATTTTATGTTGTGTTTTTTACAGTGATTAAAAAATGAGAGAGGGGGCGAAGAATTGGGACCAGTAACTCAGTCTTCCACAGATACTAAAGTTATAATTCCTCTCATCAAGGAATTTACAACCTGGCAGGGAGTTCAACTAGTAAATAATAGTAATGCTATGATAAATATTATGATAAGCATAGAATATTATGCGAGCACAGAAATAATGCTTAAAGGAGTCTTGAGGAATGATTAAGAAATGGAGAGAAATTTGTGGTAAACAAAGGGGTAGTTCTTGGTGGATTAAGTATCTCTGTCTAGGCAGTTTGGCAAGGATCAGATTGTGAAGGGTCTAAAGTGCTGTGCTAAGGTTTTAGGGGTTTTTTGAGTTAGTCCTGAAGGCATGGGGGAACTGTTGATTTTGAGCTCCCAGTTACATGATTAGAATTAATTTTTAGATAGCTGGCAGTGGTGTAAAGAAAGATAAATTAGTGATTTTAACAGCTACTCAGACCTTAAAAAGACAAAGAATAAAAAATAATTTAAGAACTAGAATCAGCAGAAATTGATGATGGATTAGTTGAATGTAAGGAGTGTTGGGAAAGTGAAAAATTTGGAATGATTTCTATTTCTGGCTTGTACAACTATATAGATATACTCTTGATAAGAAAAGGAATATGTTTGATTGGAAAAAATAGTTCAGATGTGGACTTTATTCTACAGTATTTAGTACTATGTGCCAAGGACCTATTCCAGATGCTGGGAATACAACATTGAATAGAGGAAACAGATTCCTCCTCTAATAGAGCTTACAATCTTGGTGACTATAAGAAGTAAATAAACTGTATAATATGTTAGATTGTGATTATTTTTTAAGTCAAAACAAATCCCAGAAGAGGAATTGAGGGGCAATTTAAAGTAGGGTGATCAGTGAAGACCTCACCTAGAAGGTCTTTCAACAAAAACCTGATGAAAATGAATGTAGCTATCTATAGAGTGTTCCAGATGGAGTATCAGTAGTACAAAGGCCTGATGTGTTTAAGGAACAGCAGAGGTCAGTTGAGGGAGAAGGGGAAGTAATAGAGGAAGACTAGTAAGAAATGAGATTGGTGAAATAGTAGGTATTGAGGGGTAGACTGATGTAAGGCACCATAGGACGTAAGAATAACTTTTATGACGTTACCGAAGTGTGATTCTTTTTCCCTTAGGGATTAAAAGTTTATTTTCATTATCTAGGTCTTAAGACAGTATCTTAGCATCCTGTGCCTGATTTTTGTTATGGCACTTACCATAACTGTAATTAAATAATTGGGCTTAGCATAGTATTTTGTGTTTTGCTATAAAATACTTTTTGAATAAAGGAATAACACTTGCCTTCACTTGGTGGTTTAGTATATAGTGCATTTAGATCTGAATATAATACTAAGTTTAATTGGGAGTTCTTTTGAATGTCTGTGGGTGGGGAGAGGGCATTGTATGTTTTGTTTTAATTTTTAAGCATTTAGAGTTAGGTTTGTGTTTGTTTGGTTTTCATTCTTTTTTGTCTGTTTTGTAGTATAGGTTCTTTGCCACTGCTGGAAAGCAATAATAAAATTGAATTTACTTTAAACGAGCATTAGCAATGGTCTGTTTTTGGATGGATGGTTCTCTAAGTTATTAGTTAACAGTCTCTTATCTTGATTTGGTGATTACTTTAGATTTTATATGTCGACCCTTGAACAACAGGGGTTTGAACTGCACAGGTTCACTTATATGCAGATTTTTTTCAGCAGTAAATTTTTTTAAAAATTTTTTAATTTATTTTTTTATTGAAATATAATTGCTTTACACTCTTGTACCAGTTTTTGAGGTACACGAAGGTCAATCATCTGTATTTATACACATATCCCCGTATCCCCTCCCTCCCTCGACTCTCCCCCACCCTCCCTGTCCCAGTCCTCCAAGGCATCATCCATCCTTGAATTGAAGTCCCTTTGCTATACAGCAACTTCCCACTGGCTAACTATTTTACAGTTGGTAGTATATATATGTCTATGCTACTCTCTCATTTCGTCTCAGCTTCCCCTTCACCCCCTGCCCCGCCAAACCTTGAGATCTCCAGTCCATTCTCTGCATCTGCATCCTTATTCTTGTCTTGTCACTGAGTTCATCAGTACCATTTTTAGATTTCGTATATATGAGTTAGCATACAATATTTGTCTTTCTCTTTCTGACTTACTTCACTCTGTATGACAGACTCTAGGTCTATCCACCTCATGACATATAGCTCCATCTCATCCCTTTTTATAGCTTAGTAATATTCCATTGTATATATATGCCACATCTTCTTTATCCATTCATTTGTTGATGGGCATTTCGGTTGCTTCCATGTCCTGGCTATTGTAAATAGTGCTGCAGTAAACATTACAGTACATGTTTCTTTTGGGATTAGGGTTTTCTTTGGGTATATGCCCAGTAGTGGGATTATTGGATCATATGGTAGTTCTATTTGTAGTTTTTTAAGGAACCTCCAAACTGTTTCCCATAGTGGCTGTACCAAGTTACAGTCCCACCAACAGTGCAGGAGAGTTCCCTTTTCTCCACACCCTCTCCAACATTTGTTTGCAGATTTTGTGATGATGGCCATTCTGATCGGTGTGAGGTGATACCTCATTGTGGCTTTGACTTGCATTTCTCTGATAATTAGTGATGTTGAGCATCTTTTCATGTGTTTGTTGGCCATCTGTATGTCTTCTTTGGAGAAATGGCTATTTAGGTCTTCTGCCCATTTGTGGATTGGGTTATTTGCTTTTTTGGTATTAAGCTGCATGAACTGTTTGTATATTTTGGAGGTTAATCCTTTGTCTACTGTTTCTTTGGCAACTATTTTTTCCCATTCTGAGGGTTGCCTTCTAGTCTTGTTTATGGTTTCTTTAGCTATGCAAAAGCTTTTGTTTCATGAGGTCCCATTTGTTTATTCTTGATTTTATTTCCATGATTGTAGGAGGTGGGTCCAAAAGGATCTTGCTTTGATGGATGTCATAGAGTGTTCTGCCTATGTTTTCCTCCAGGAGTTTTATAGTGTCTGACCTTACATGTAGGTCTTTAATCCATTTTGAGTTTATTTTTGTGTATGGTGTTAGGAAGTGTTCTGATTTCATTCTTTTACATGTAGCTGTCCAATTTTCCCAGCACCACTTATTGAAGAGGCTGTCTTTTTTCCATTGGATATTCTTGCCTCCTTTTTCAAAGATAGGGTGCCCGTATGTGCTTGGGCTTACGTCTGAGTTCTCTATTCTATTCCATTGATCTTCTTTTCTGTTTTTGTGCCAGTACCATACTGTCTTGATCACTATGGCCTTGTAATATAGTTTGAAGTCAGGAAGCCTGATTCCACCAACTCCATTTTTCCTTCTCAAGATTGCTTTGGCTATTCGGGGTCTTTTGCGTTTCCATACAAATCGTAAGATTTCTTGCTCTAGTTCTGTGAAAAATGCCATTGGTAATTTGATAGTGATTGCGTTGAATCTGTAAACTGCTTTGGGTAGTACAGTCATTTTCACAGTGTTGATTCTTCCAATCCAAGAACATGGTATGTCCCTCCATCTGTTTGTGTCGTCTTTGACTTCTTTCATCAGTGTCTTAAAGTTTTCTGCATACAGATCTTTTGCCTCCTTAGGCAGGTTTATTCCTAGGTATTTTATTCTTTTTATTGCAATGGTAAATGGGAGAGTTTCCTTAATTTCACTTTCTGCTCTTCTGTCGTTAGTGTATAGGAATGCAAGAGATTTCTGTGCATTAATTTTGTATCCTGCTACTTTACTAAATTCATCAGTTAGCGCTAGCAGTTTTCTGGTAGATTCTTTAGGGTTTTCTATGTAAAATATCATGTCATCTGCAAAGAGTGACAATTTTACTTCTTCTTTTCCAATTTGGACTCCTTTTATTTCTTTTTCTTCTCTGATTGCTGTGGCTAAAACTTCCAAAACTATGTTGAATAAAAATGGTGAGAGTGGACACCCTTGTCTTGTTCCTGTTCTTAGAGGGAATTGTTTCGGTTTTTCCCCATTTCGAACGATGTTTGCTTTTGGTTTCTCATATATGGCTTTTATTATGTTGAGGTAATTTCCTTCTATGCCCATTTTCTGGAGAGCTTTTATCATAAATGGATGTTGAATTTTGTCAAAAGCTTTTTCTGCATCTATTGAGATGATCATATGGTTTTTATCCTTCAATTTGTTGATATGATGTATCACGTTGATTGATTTGCATATATTAAAGAATCCTTGCATCCCAGGGATAAACCCCACTTGATCATGGTGTATGATTTTTTTAATGTGCTGTTGGATTCTGTTAGCTAGTATTTTGTTGAGGATTTTTGCATCTCTATTCATCAGTGATATTGGTTTGTAATTTTCTTTTTTTGTGACATCTTTGCCTGGTTTTGGAATCAGGGTGGTGGTGGCCTCGTAGAATGAGTTTGGGAGTGTTCCTCCTCCTGCTATGTTTTGGAAGAGTTTGAGAAGGGTAGGTGTTAGTTCTTCTCTAAATGTTTGATAGAATTTGCCCGTGAATCCATCTGGCCCTGGACTTTTGTTTGTTGGGAGATTTTAATCACTGCCTCAATTTCTGTGCTTGTGATTGTTCAGTTCATAGTTTCTGTTTCTTTCTGGTTCAGTCTTGGAAGATTGTATTTTTCTAAGAATTTATCCATTTCTTCCAGGTTATCCAATTTATTGGCATGTAGTTGCTTGTAGTAGTCTCTCATGATCTTTTGTATTTCTGAGGTGTCCGTTGTTACTTCTCCTTTTTCATTTCTAATTCTGTTGATTTGCATCTTCTCCCTTTTCTTCTTGATGAGTCTGGCTAATGGTTTATCAATTTTGTTGATCTTCTCAAAGAACCAGCTTTAAGTTTTATTAATTTTTGCTATTGCTTCCTTCCTTTCTTTTTCACTTATTTCTGCTCTGATCTTTATAATTTCTTTCCTTCTGCTCACTTTGGGGTTTCTTTGTTCTTCTCTTTCTGATTGTTTTAGGTGTAAGGTTAGGTTGTTTATTGGATAATTTTCTTGTTTCTTAAGGTAGGGCTGTATTGCTATAAACTTCCCTCTTAGAACTGCTTTTGTTGCGTCCCATAGGTTTTGGGTTGTTGTGTTTTCATTGTCTTTTGTTTCTAGATATTTTTTTATTTCCTCTTTGATTTCTTTAATGATTTCTTGGTTGTTTAATAGTGAATTGTTTAGCCTCAATGTGTTTGTGTTTTTTGCTTTTTCCTGTAATTGATATCTAGTCTCATGGCATTGTGGTCTGAGAAGATGCTTGATATGATTTCAATTTTCTTGAAGTAGTAAATATTATAGTACTACATGATCCATGGTTGGTCAAATCTGTGGATTCAGAACCCTGCATATGGAGGGTGGACTAGGTTATATGGAGATTTTCCACTGCATGGGGAGGGTTGGCACCCCAAACCCCCCTGTGTTGTACAAGGGTCAACAGTACTTTTATATCAGAACAAATGTCTCTAGTCTTTGTAATTATGCAACCATAGTTATTCCAATAGACTTAGTTTTTTAATCAGAATAAACAAGTTTAATTCATTTATTAAATAATGTAAAGTTTTATTTTCTACAGTCAATGTTATTCAATCGATAGTTATTCCAATAGACTTAGTTTTTTAATCAGAAGAAATAAGCTTAAATTATTTATTAAATAATGTAAATAATTTTATTTTCTATAACCATCAATTATATTTCAATAAAGCAGGAACAAAAAAACTGGCTAAATGTAGTGTGGTATCTTGGATTGGATTCTGGAACAGAAAAGGGGCATAAGTGGAAAAAAAATGGTGAACAAATAAAAGACTGGAGTTAGTTAATAGTAGTAATGTGTCACTGTTAATTACTTGTTTGACAAATTTAGCATAGTTTTATAAGATGTTAGGGGAAACTGGGTGAAGGGTATATGAGACCTCTACTATCTTTGTAACTTTTCTGTAAATTCAAAATTATTCTGAAAATAAGTTTGTTTTTTAAAACACAACAAAAGCTACTGGGATGGGGAAAAATACACTAATCAATGATTAATGCATAGAATTCATAAATTTAAAAAATTTAAGAGTAATATGATCCAGATAGTACAGAATGGTATTATAAATTTAGACAAAGTAAAGATCCCTTCTTAATTACTCTAGTCCCATTCCCTGTGAGTAACCAGGTTTTACTTGTTATTAATTTTTGTTTTTTAATTTTTTTTGTTTACTTCTTCTGGTGGTTAATGCCATAATTCCAGAGATGCTCATAACTCTAGGCCTTGATTGATCAACTTTAGACAGTGTCTACTGATTCTTTACCATGAAAGATTTGTTTTATTAGTTATATTATTTTCAGTTTTTTGTTGGTATCTTTTTAACTTGAATGCTATGCTTAAATTTTGGTTTCTTCTTCTGTCAACTTTAGACATTATTTGTTGACATATAAATGATGATGAAATTCTCAGCTCTGCATTACTCTTGACCTCTTTCCTATCTTCTGTTTTCCCCCTTCTGTTAACTATGTAGTATTACTTTTTACTATGACTTAGTTTTAATTCATTATGCTCTTGCCTTGTCCAGAAATAATTCAAGGGGCTTTTATAGATATATGCAACAGATTTTGAGCTTTTTAAGGGTTATATTTTAAAGAACTGGTTCTTTAAGATGATTGTTAAGATAAATGTGTGAAGAAGGAATAAGGAAAGTCGATTTTTTTCTTAGTGTATAATCTCATTCTCTTCTTGGCCGGTTGACGTTTCTAAACTGTATCTTAAGGATACATCTACTTTCCTCTCAGGAACTTTTATTTTCTGACCTGTATACCCAGTCATATCTAAGTTTCATAAGATGTTCTGTTTTGCATATAACTTTGATTCTAGGGCACCTTCAATAGTAAGACCTATCATTGCTTTAAAATAACTATTCATTGGGGATGGGGGGGAGGGCAGTACATTAAATGCTTGATTAATTGCATTCAGCCCAATTTCAGAAATAATGAAATGAGAAAATATATTTGTATTTAATTTTTTTTATAGAGGAGAAAATAAACAAAAAAATTAGGTCACCTTTAATTCTGTTGTACACCTAGATTTTTTTCACCAAAGTAACCTTTCTTTTTCCCTTTACAAAAAAGTGAGACTGTGCTATTTTAGTAGCCTACCTTTTCCATTAAACATACTCCCCCACCTTTATTTATTTTGGTGGCTATATCATAATTGTATATGTGGGTGTGCCTAACTTGTTTAACTGGTTCCTTTCTTTGCAGCTTTTTCTATTATAAACAGTGCTGTGAAGGACATTTTTTTTTTTTTTTTTTTTTTTGGCGCACGGGCTTAGTTGCTCCGCGGCATGTGGGATCTTCCTGGAGCAGGGATTGAACTCATGTCCTCTACATTGGCAGGCAGATTCCCAACCACTGCGCCACCTAGGAAGCCCCGGTGAAGGACATTTTTAATAGCTACATCTTTACTCATATCTGTGATTTTTTTTTTTTTTTTTTCCCTTTAGATGATGAGGTAGAATTTCTGGGCTAAAGAGAATGTACATTTTTGTGGTATAATTTCACGAAAAAGAAAAGCAGATTGACTTTTTTTTTTGGCTATAAATCATTACTAAAATATAACTTTTTCTTCTTTATTAGTGAACACTTGTCCTGCTCTTTCACCTTTTTCTTGCATGGAGACAGCAATGTTTGTACCAGTGTGGAAATTAACCAACATCAACCTGTATACCTTCTTAGTGAAGAACATATCACCCTTGCTCAACAGTCCAATAGCCCATTTCAAGGTAGGTTATTTTATTGGCTTGGTTATTTGATGTTTTATTGTTGTTTAAAGAAAAAATTCTTATTGAAATTGGTAGAGATTAATGAGATTTCACCCTGATCTTTAGCCTAATGATGATTCTGATATAGTTTACTTCTTCCCAGTTAGAGTATTAACTCAATCAAGTTTTTTAATACAAGTATTTTTAACATTTCTTGTACATGAATGTTAGCATATTTTAAAGTGTTCTTTTGAATAGCTTTTAGATGGTGTACATGTTTATATTTTCAAGATTATCTTGTGTATCAGGTCACATAAGTCATTTTTAACATAGGTACATAAGACTTTTTATATAATTCATACCATGAAAGTGGTTGAACTCTAGATGAAATATTTATAAGATTGACAATTTATTTTTAAGGACTGGCAGGTGAGTTCTTGTTTAAATTCTAAGCCTAGTATTTGCTCTTTAAAAATTTACAGAGCAGCATATATTAAGTACTTAGGTTTTTATATATATATATATATATTTTTTAATATATATATATATATTTTTATACACACACACACATTATTTTCCTCAAATTGCTTTTCCTTAGTGGAAAGTCAAGAGAAGTTGAAGGATATACAAATATTCCAAATTTATGTTGAAATTCTATCCATCTGAGATTTTTGGGTAGACAAAATTTTAAGTTTTTTATAAACTCAGTGTTGATTTTCTCTGGAATCAATCATGGGTTTCCTTTTCTTCCTTTTTTTGAATTGCATAGTTACTTGCCATGCTGTTCAATGTCATTTTATTTGGTATAATCGTCTTTAGTTACTTACTTAATGTCTGTTTTGGGTTTCTAGTTATCTTAAGCCCATTTGGACTAAATGGCACTCTCACAGGACAGGCATTCAAGATGTCCGATTCAGCTACAAAAAAATTGATTGGTGAATGGAAACAGTTCTATCCTATCTCATCTTGTTTGAAGGAGATGTCTGAAGAAAAACAGGAAGATATGGATTGGGAAGATGATTCTTTAGCTGCAGTAGAAGTTCTTGTTGGTAGGGATTCTGAGTATTTAATCCTAAGGGGGATATATGTGACTATATGTATTAGTTAGATTTTGCTGAATAATAACTAATATCTTAGTGGCTTTTATCAGCTAACATTTATTTCTTCCTTATTTCCTGCTTACATTACATAAGGGCTGAAGCTTGGTTGCTGTTTGTCTCCTTGTATCTTCTCATCCTGCAACCTAAGTTCAAGGAGTACCCAGTATCTGGGACATACTATTCTTACAAGAACAGAGGAATGATAGGGACTGAGCCTAATTATATAAGTGTATTTAAAGCTTCTGCTAGGATATGATGTATGTTGCATCTGCTCACACTCCGTTAGTCATATGGCCAAGCCAGAGTCACTGGGACAGGGAAATATATTCCAACTAGAGGGAAACATGCTAAAGGCGGGAAGAAAATAATTGGAGGTTGGAAAGTTAACATCCTATGTGATGTAGTATTTTAACATTTGGTAAAACTGTCACCTCTGATAACTTAAAAGGCAGAAAATACATACCTAAAGAACTTGTGGCTTTGATTTGCTTTGTCCAGGTCAGTTCTATTTAGGTTAGCTTTATTATATGTATCTCCTTACTCAGGGACCTAGGTTAACAAGGTAAACTGTATTTGAGACGTGCAGAGACAAAGCAGAGGACATAAAGTAGGAGAGGCTGCACTGATCCTGCAAATACATCTAAAATTCCTGTTGGGATGTGGCATCTATCACATGCACTTACATTCCAGAGCAAATTGCACAGCCCAGCCTATCAATGAGGTGAAGATATATACTCCATCTTAGAGAGACATGGGAGCTGTGGGGAATGTATGGTTGAGCAGATAATTGGTTGAGCAGATTAGAATTTGCAACACTGTATTTAATGGATTCATATGGTAAATATTATATGTGAAGATTACCTTATTTGTTTTTTTAATAAAAGGAATATCAATATTCAGTTTCAATAAATACATTACCAGAGTAGTTACATCAAAAACAGAAACAAAACACAAACATATATTAGGCTTTTTAAATAGAGACATGTGAAGAAGAAAACAGAAAATGGTCCATATTTCTAGTGCCAGTTAACTTTGTTAAAGTTTTAAAATAAATTTGGTCAAATTTGCAAGTAAATATTTTTTTTTTTAAAGAAATACGTTTTCATGGTTAGAAAATCCAAAAGCAAAAAGAGAAAGCTGCTTTCTTCTAAGTCTCTGTCATCAAAGGTAACCATTACTACCAGCTTCTTGTGGTTTCTTCCAGAAAAACCTTATACCAGAAAGAGTGTATATTTACAAAATTACATTAAGTGTATTTTAATTTTAACAAATGTGATCATACTTTATATAATTTTCCATTACTGCACTTCTGAGTGAAACTAATCCCACTACAGTCACAATGGTAATTGACTTTCCTTTTTTTTCCTTTTAGCTGGTGTCCGAATGATCTACCCAGCATGCTTTGTTCTAGTCCCTCAGTCAGACATTCCTACTCCTAGCTCTGTGGGATCCTCTCACTGTTCAGCTTCTTGCTTGGGTGTCCACCAAGTGCCTGCTTCCACAAGAGATCCTGCTATGTCTTCAGTTACTCTTACACCACCTACATCTCCTGAGGAAGTTCAAACAGGTATTGTACTAGTTTGTTTCATTAGCTCTAGTGATAAATCTGTTATCTTGAATATGGTAAACACTTAAAAAATAATTACTTTGAAATAATTTCAAACATATTTGAAGCATTTGCAAGTACAGTACAAAGAACTCTTCTCATTCAGATTCCCAAACTGTTAACATTTGCTCCATCACCTTCTCTCTATGCATATGTTCCTTATCACTGGTCTTTTTCTGAACCATTTGAGAACAAGCTGCAGACATGATGCCCCATCACCCTAAATACTCAGTCTGTTTCCCAAAATTAAGGACACTTTCCTGTATGACTGCCATTTAATCTTCCAAGTCAGGAAATTAACGCTGATATAACACTACCACCCAGTTCCCATCCCCTGTTCAAATTTTTTTTTGCTTTCTATATTTTAAGTAAAGTGACATGCATTTTTTGCCCCAAAATATAAGTAGGCTTACCAGATAGCTGGAGCAAGTTGTATCAGAAATTAAAAAAAAACAAAAATCAAAATAGTTATTTTAAACCTACCTTTATTCTCCTACAGCCTGTTCTTTTTTCTTTTCAGTTGATCCTCAGTCTGCCCAGAAGTGGATCACATTTTCTTCAGTATCTGATGGCTTCAGCTCTGATAGTACTAGCCACCATGGTGGGAAAATACCCAGAAAATTAGCAAATCATGTGGTGGATAGAGTTTGGCAAGAATGCAATATGAACAGAGCACAGAACAAGTATGTATTTTCGTCTTCAAGTTTAAAAATTGCGTGCTGGTAGTTACTTGTAGATAAGAGGTATTTAAAGGATAAACAGTCATTCGTATGATTTTAATTTACAAAATGGATTTATAGAAATTTAATTTTAATGCTTGATTCAGGGTTACAAAAAATTTTGTGAATTCTAAAGAATTTTATAACTTCAAATCTTAGGAGGAAATATTCGGCTTCATCAGGTGGTCTGTGTGAAGAAGAGACAGCTGATAAAGTAGCATCCTGGGATTTTGTTGAAGCCACGCAAAGAACAAACTGCAGCTGTTTGAGGTAGTGGTTTTTGTTTTTTTTTTCCCATTTGAGTGACGTTGGTACATATGTGTATATGTGGTAGTTTCTTAAGCTGTTGCATACTTAAACCTGACTTTGTTTGAGGTAGCTTACGTAAACAGTGTTAGGATTTTTTTCAAAAGAAAAAAATTTGAGGAAAACAAAAATTCAGTAGCGTGGAGCTAATTATAGAAGTACATACAAATGTACGTCATAGGTTCTTATACAGTTACCATAGCTGGACTGTGAAAGCTTGGGGTCACAGGCAAGTAAAAGAGTTTTTTACTAAATTATGGAATATTTAGCATCTGTAAGGTAAGAGGAATACTAGTCTCTTGAGAAAAGTGTTCCTAAATGGCACTGTGCTTGAGAAATTACTCCCGAGGGTTCTCATTAAAAAGATGATATATGATATACTAGATAAAATTTTTCTCAGTCTTTTTTATAGTAAATACAATATTGGGTTTTGTGCAGCAGTTTCTTATAACATCCCTTTGGTCTCGCTGTGGGTGAAATGCTGAACTAAGATTCAAAAAATAAGATTCTGCAAGGAACCAAAGCCATACTGTAAAAGTACAAGGTTTCTAATAGACTATGTGTGTTGAAAGGTAGGTAGAAGAATGGATGTACTTGAAATTCTTTAAGCAGTGGTATTTATTTTATATGTTGGGGACTTTGATGAGATTTATCACAGGCATAAAGATTATATTGCCTACAATTTATTATTTTATTCTACAGGTTAAAAGTAGATCATATGCTTTTGCAATCAAATAAATAACGGCATTGACATTCCTAACCAGAACTTGTGAATGAATAGTTGGCCACCTCTCCTTGTCATGGAAGTGTTTGGACGTGTTTTTGCATAGATTGTTTTATTTTCCATAGATTAT
Source organism: Hippopotamus amphibius kiboko (assembly GCF_030028045.1). NCBI lineage: Eukaryota > Metazoa > Chordata > Mammalia > Artiodactyla > Hippopotamidae > Hippopotamus > Hippopotamus amphibius. Next base: position 24,370,196 of record NC_080202.1, on the reverse strand, counting down.
TTGGATTAGAGACTGTACAATTTTTTAAAGTCTGACAACTTTGTTAAAAACTTGCCTCTGTTGTTGATAGATTGGAGTAAAAATATGGATAAATTACCTCCTGTTTAACAGTTTAAAATAGTTAAAAACCACACTCACCTTGGGGGAAAAGAGCAAACCTAGTCTTGAAATGCAGGGCTTCAATGCATTATTTGTCTGAGACCAGGGGTTGGCAAACTATGATCTGTTGGCCAAATTTGGCTCACCTATTTGGTATGGCCTGTGAGCTGAAATGATTTTTACAGTTTTAAATATTTGAAAAAAGTAAAAGGAAAATATTTTGTGAAAGTTATGTGAAATTCAAATTTTAGTGTCCATAAATAAGAATTTATTGGGACAGTGCCACATCTGTTCATACACATGTTAACTGTGGCTACGTTTACAGAGTTGAGTAGATACAAGACAGACTGTATGGCCCCCAAAGCCTAAAATATTTACCATCTGGTCCTTTATAGAAAAAGTTTGCCAATCCCTGGTCTAAGACCAATAGAATGCTTAAATGAAATTAGGCTTTTCTTTCCCTATATTGGCATTTTTATCAAGCAGCTCTTCTTGTTTATTTTCTAACCTAGGCTTTGCTTTATTCTTTTTGAAAGGTTTGGGTTTTAAGTCTGTTAGTCTAGAATAGTTTTAGAGGAAGACACTCAGAATGCATGTTCGTAAACATAAGTTTTAATTCTTGGTCTCTAAGCCGAACTTTTATTTTTGAAAACATACTTTCTCTCATATTTCCACAAATTCCTCCCAGGTATGTAGAGGTTTGATATGGTGAAATTTCATGCAATCTATATATTTGACTTGCTTTGGTAAATTTACCCTTCTAGTAAATATAGTGTTTCTAATCATTTACTTTTTTTACTATTGCATTTTGTACTTTAGATTCCTCCTCTATTCCTGCCCCTCCCCCCAAATCTGGTTCTCTTCTTTAGTTCTTAAGTAAGGCTTGAAACGGACTTGGAGCCACCATAAGTGAGTATCCTCTCCTGCCATAGAGTATAGAAGGTAGGGCATACATTGATAACTGTGCTGGTCAGCCAGTTTGTTCTCAAATCTATCCCTACCTTTTCCCTGCTCTGTTCTGTATTGCAGGGAATTACATTTCCTAGGCTTCCTTGTTTTCAACATGTGTTTGTTTGTCATCCCCCCCCCCCCCCGTTTTATTGTGATATAATTGACAAATGGCATTGTATGATTTTAAGATGCACAGTGTGATGATTTGACTAGGCTCACTTGCTTCTTGGAGTTGGCTAATTGAAGGCACTAACAGAAGATTGGTTGATGAGAGGAGGGAAGAAGCTAGGGTATTTCCCCACCCCTTTTTTGAGCCAACTCTAGCAGCAGCTCTTTGTCCTCTTAACAGCCCCTTCCGAGTCCCGGTTACCATTGGGCAGTTCCTGCTGTGGTTCTAGCACCATCCCAAGCTTCTGTGATCTGGTGAGATTATCATATTGTCCTTTTAGTCATAGAAGTGATTGAAGCTCCCTGCTGTTAGTACTTTTTCCGTTACCTCATTTTCCTCTGGGTTTTTTTTTTTTTTTTTTTTTTTTTTGGTAAATGCTTCTCTGTAGTAAATTTACTCTGTGAAAGACAGGACTGGACCTTTCTCTTAGAAATAGATTTGAAAAAAAAAATTACATAGTTATTTAAGCAGTTTGCATGAGTATATGTGATTTTAAGAAATTTGAATTATACAAATAAAGCTGAAGTACCGCTTGACCACTCTCTTTTTCCAAGTCCTATTCTCTCTCCCTAGAAGTAACTACTTGCCAATTAGGTATTATCCTTCCATGCTTTTTTCTGTAATTTTGTGTGTATACGTGTTTTTCCTCTCAACACATAAACATAATACAGATGTATTTGGCAGTTAATTTTTTCACTTAATGTGCCTTAGATCTCTCCATTCTAGTTGCTTGTGGATCTGCTTTATTGTTTTAAAAAATTTCTTGGTATTCCAGTGAATGGAAATACCATAGTATATTTAATCATTCTGGGTTTGATGGACAAATAGGTTGTTTCCAAAGGTTTTTTGTTTGCGTTTATTTTTTAAAAAATAATACCTCTGTGACTATCAGTTATTTGTTTGATTTTTTTGGTCGTAGATGATGTCCAAGGCTCAGGATACATTAGTGAACAAGGCTCTTACTATTGTGAAGTCTGAATGTTGAGGGGAGTGGGGCAGATAATTAATTTGTTTTCCAAAAGAATTCTTAATCCTTTTAAAATTTAAGAGTGATGTGTGCTAAGAAGGAAATAAAATTAGGTGGGTGATGTGATAGAAAGTTGTGGGCGAGGAGGCTATTTAAACACTTTTCTTTTGACTTAAGCAAGATTCTACCAGTTTTACTCCCACTTCTGGCATGTAAGAGTGCTGGTCTTTCTTATGCTTTCACTGATCTGAGAACTGTCCTTAAAATTATTTTTTTCCCATTATAGTAAGTGAAAAGCATAAAATTGTTTTAATTGGCATTTTTTAGTTATTAGTGAGATTAAAAACTGCATTTATGGATATTAGGCTTTAGTCTGCTGGAATGTTCGTAAGAAAATTAACACTTAGCAAGATGTATAAGTAGAAAGCAATACAATAAACTTTAGATATTGACACTAAAATACTAGGAACGATAGGAAAGATAATGTAAAGGAATCACTGTTGCGTTGTATCAATACTTTCAGGACAACTAGTTTGATTTCTAGTATGAAATTCAGTTCATCTAAAGAAGAGTAGCTTTTAGAAAAAGGTCTATATAGAAGAAAGGGACTATGATTAATCGTTACCAAAGTTTTGGAGAGCCACCACTGCTATTCGTATATAGCTCAAGTGAATAGATTCTTGGCCTTATGGAAGGATAAAAGAATGTATGGCTGTTTACTTTTCATATCCCTTGTATACTTGGAATATAACCAAATAGTTCATCTTGGATTATTAGAGATCATTTCTTTCCTTTGTGCCTTGCATAACTTGATGAATTCTTAAATTTTTGGTTTCAAAACTCATTTATACTCTTAAAAATTATACAGGATCTGAACGTGCTTTAATTTAATTCGGTTACGTCTATTTACATCATTTTAGAGAAATTTTAAAGCACTGTTTAACTTATTAAAAAATAACAGTGAGCCCAGTACAAATTAACTTGAATAAAATACTTTTATAGAAATCAACTGTATTTTCCAAAGCAAAAAAAAAAAAAAAATTAGAGGAGATAGTTGACACTCTTTCTTTCATAAATATCTTCAAAAATTGGTGTATATTTTATACTTAGAGCACATTTCAATTTGGACTCTCCACATTTTGAGTGCCTAGTTAGCCACATGTGACTTTGGATACCATTCTTGGACAGCACAGCTTTAGAAACAGAGTTCAAAATAGGACTAATGTCTTGATATAGGAAAAAATACACACATACACACACACATACACATAAATGTCTGATATAGAAAAGGCAAGTTTCTATTCAATATATATTATTTTCCAACAACTGGAGCTATTTGGTGATGGGATACATTTCCTCTTAAGGTAATGTGGTCCTTGTCAATGACAATATTCAAAGAGGGGATGGTTAGAGAAGGGATTATTCTTACATTGGATAGGACCTGCTGTTTGTTTTTTAATGCTATTTAAAAAATTTAAATAATGCACATGAATATAAAATTTAATATGAGAAGTTCTCCCTCTTATGTGTGTATGTAGATCTGCCTACCTGCTTTCTTTCCACAAATGGAATCATGCTATGTATATTGTTCTTTAACTTGCTTTTTTTGAAAAACAATTTTCCTGGGTATCTTTCCTTGTTAGCACTTATAGTTCCATTCTGTTATTTAAGTTCATAGTACTCCATGATACTGTTGAGATATAATGCTTTATTTGGCTAGTCCCCTATGCTGCACTGTTGCCAAAGATATTTAAAGCAAATCTTAAGTATTGTCATTTCACTCCTACTTCAGTATGCAACTCAGAAAAAGTTAATATTTTCTTACATAACTATAATTCCATTATCACACCTGATAAAAAGAACAGTATTTTATTGCTATGATTCGATACCTTCTATAGATTTGTCTCAGAAGTATCTTTTTGTAGTTGGTTTGACTAGGATTCAAACAAGGAGTATACATTTGATTGTTAAGTTTTCCAGGTCTCTCTCTTAATCCTCTTCCTCCTTTTATGACATTGACTTGATAGGAGAAACTAGGTCAGTTGCCCTATAGAATGTCCCACATAATGGATTTTCTGTTTGTCATGTATTTTAACTTGTACTTTTGGTGTCATTTAACTTCTTTTATCCCTTGCATTTCTGTAAATGGAAGGTAGCTCTAGAGCCTTGTCCTCCAATACTAGCTATGTTTGTAACCACTAGTGGCTATTTAAATTTATTTATTTGTTTGTTTGGCCACACCAGTGCGGCATGCAGGATCTTAGTTCCCTGACCAGGGATGAATTTGTGCCCCCTGCAGTGGAAGCTCAGAGTCTTAACCACTGGACCACCAGGGAAGTCCCTGTGGCTATTTAAAGTAAAAGTAACTATTTAAATAGGATAAAAAATTTAGTCCCTCTGTTGCACAAGCCGCATTGAAATCCTCAGTAGCCACGTATAGAACATTTCTATCATCACAGAAAGTTATTTTGGATACTGCTGATCTAGAGTCTTAATTAGATTCCGGTTTAATATTTCATAGGCGTTGAGAATACTTCATAGGCAGTGCTGTGTTGCTTTGTATGGTGTCACATCAGAAGTGACACATGCCTGGTTATCCCACTTTTAATAATGTTAAAATTAAGAAGGTGGTGGTCAGCCTGATGCTTTCATTGTAAAGTTCTAATCATGTTTACTGTGAATAAAGACAGTTTTTCCTTCTTTTGAAATCTCTAAGATCTCTTTTTTTTTCTTGACTTATTGCATTGGCTAAAACTTTCAACTAAATTGTTGAAAAGAAATATTGAGAGTTAATATTCTTGCTTTGTGTTCCTAGTCTTAGGGAGAAAATATTTAGCCTTCCATTATTAACTATGATGTTATAGTTTTTTATAAATGTCCTTTATTGGATTAAGTTCAAGTACTTGCTTGCTGAGTCTTTTTATATGAATAGGTGTTGAATTTTGTCTTGTTTTTCTTATTTATTTGAGATAATCTTATGGTTTTCTATTTTATTTTGTTAATGTGATGAATAATTTTTTTTTCTTGTGAATGTTGTACCTTACATTTGTGGGACAAATTCAATTTGGTTATGATATATTCTCAATTTATATATTACTCGATTGCTGATATTTTGTTAGTGATTTACATCTGTGTTCTTAAGGAATATTGTTCTATGATATCCTTTTCTTATGATGTCTTTGATTTTGGTGTCAGAGTAATGATGAATTCCTCCTGTGTCTTTTTGACAAAGCTGCAGTTTTCGTTGATAACTTTCATGCCCCCCCCTCCCCGCCCCGCCATGTACGATAAGAGGTTCCAGGCTCTGTACAAGAGGGTATCTCAGCATATTCCCTCAGTAGAGAGGGTTCTTTGAAAAAGTGCCAGCTACTGCTTTTTAATACTCTTTCAGGTTACCTCTGATAACAAAACCATTAATAAAATAAATTGTAAAAAGAAAACTACAAAACCAAACAAAAAAACTAATGAATACTTACTGCTTTAACTCCAAATCCCTGCACATTTTTTCTAGTTTTTACTTTAAAACATTTTTATGTACATTAATATCAGTTGAGTTTGAAAATCTCAAAGTACACAGTATTTTTACTAGACTGAAAGAAAACTTAAACTCTGAATAAAATTATTAGATTTTTAGGTATATAGCTTTAAGTTATTCAATTTAGAATTGCTTCACATCATGAGGAAAAAAATTCTTTTAGGTATTCCCTTTTCTTTTTCCTTTTCAGTCAGCTTATTCTTTCTGTAGTGGTAAGCCTTGGGAGAAGGAAGGTAGGTATGATATGGAGCCCATCAACAAGTCAATTCCAGAACTATCCAGAATGATCTGACTTCATTCTTGATTGATCTGACTTCAGTCTAGAAGAATAAGTTTCCTATCTGGTTCCTGTAGGATTGTAGATGATGACTGAGCTCAGCCAAGCCATTGACATTTATTTATAACAGTTACTAATGGCGAAATATCAGGTACATTCATAAATGAATAAATTTGAGACCATTTTATACATTTTTATGTTAAAGTAACTAGAATCTTATCTCCGTATTTATTCAGATACTAAGATATTTAGATTATGTAAGGCAAATCATCTTTGACTACCTGATCACATATTAAATGAACATGAGAGATTGGCTTTTGTGAAGCTTTCTGCATGCTCTTACTTTTAGGTCACTGAGCACAATTTTTTTTTCTGTGTAATTTCAAGTAATTTTACTTTTAGGATTATGTGTGAAAAAAAAATGACATCCAGAATTTCTAATACTGTTAACTTGTATACTTTGATATAATAGTTATACTATAAATAAACCTTTCTTTTCACTTTTCAGGCACAAAAATCTCAAACCAAGAAATCCTGGACAACAAGGACAGGCACCATCTTTAAGTCAGCAACAAGTACTTCCAAAGCACAAGACCAATGAAAAGCAAGAAAAGAGTGAAAAACCACAAAAACGCCCCTTGACTCCTTTTCACCATCGTGTATCTGTTAGCGATGACATTGGCATGGACACAGATTCAGCCAGCCAAAGACTTGTGATCTCTGCTCCAGACAGTCAAGTGAGATTTTCAAACATCCGAACTAATGATGTAGCAAAGACTCCTCAGATGCATGGCACTGAAATGGCAAATTCACCTCAACCGCCCCCACTTAGTCCTCACCCATGTGATGTGGTTGATGAAGGAGTGACTAAAACACCTTCAACTCCTCAAAGTCAACATTTTTATCAGATGCCAACACCGGATCCCTTGGTTCCTTCTAAACCAGTTGAAGATAGGATAGACAGTTTATCCCAGTCTTTCCCAGCTCAATTCCAGGAAGCTGTAGAACCTACAATATATGTTGGTACAGCAGTAAACTTGGAAGAAGATGAAGCTAATATAGCCTGGAAGTATTACAAGGTCCCAAAGAAAAAAGATTTAGAGTTTTTACCACCTCAGCTTCCAAGTGATAAATTCAAGGATGATCCAGTTGGACCTTTTGGACAGGAAAGTGTAACATCAGTTACAGAGTATGTATGTTTTTTAATAGTCACTATTACAATTTAAGGGTGGAAATGATGTAAGTACTTAATAGTAGGACTCCGGAATGGTTTCAGGGTAGGATTTACAATAATAAGTCCTTTGAGTATTTGAGTATTAATTTTGCATAATCTCTTTACTGTGTGTTTTCCTCAGGGAACCTCTTTGTTATGAAATATTTTAGTCACAAAAAAGTGGAGAAAATAATAACATTTGTCCATCAACCAGCTTAAGAATTTTACATACAATTAGAACTCCTGTGTACTATTTTTCTTCCTCTATACTTCCTTCCACTGTCCTGATTTGGTATTTATTATTTCTGTACACGCTTTTATACATGTAGCTCTATTTAATTCATTTTACTTGCTCTCTAGTATTCCTTTGTTATGAATATGCCATAGTTTATTTACCTACTCTTTTGAGATGGACATGTTGGTTAGTTTTCAGTTTTTCACAAAGGATGTAGCAGTGAACTTTTTTGTACACATTTCCTTGTACACTTATATTAAGAATTCCTCTAGGGAATACAGCAAAAAATGGAGTTGCTGGGCCCGTGGGATATGTCAATATTCAACATTAATAGGACCGTTGCCAAGTTATTCTTCAAACTATACTAGTTTACACCCTCATCAACCAGCAGAGTATGGGAATAGCTGTTCAACAGTTTCCACAGTACTTGATGTTATGAGATTTTTAATTTGGCTAATCTGCTGCATGCAGAATGGCATATTATTGTCTTACTATACATCTTACAGATTCCTAGTGAGGTTAAGCGTCACTTAAAGTGCTTATGGGCCTGTATATCGTATGTTTTAGTCTATTTTTTTTTCCTGATTTATTCTTTTCATATTCTGGTTATTAATCTTGTATTAGTTTTATGTGCCTCAAATATCATTTTTAGTCCTTTTTCCCCCCCTAATTATTTGCATATTCTGGCTATTAATCTTGTATTTGTTATATGTGCTACAGATATCTTCCTCCGTTCTGTGGTTTGCCTTCTTTGTCCACAATATGTGTGACATTCTTTGGGGCAGAAATAGGCTTTTTTTCAGGTCTCCCTTTACTTTCTATGTTGTTCTGATTATTATCTGTCCCACAAACTTTTTGCATTTTTATCTATAGTGTTTTGTTTTAATTTTTATTGAAGAGTAGTTTACAATGTTATGTTAGTTTCAGGTGTAGAGCAAAGTGAATCCGTTATAGAGTTTTTTATTAAAGGTGGAAATTAACCAAGCATTATATTCATTTTACCGTTATATTCATTAAAACTATTTATCAATGCAAGGCCAAGTAGTTTGCAAAGATTACATTTCCTTCTCTGTCAGTCTGTTGTCATTGAAAGCTTTTAGTGTCTTCAGCTTAGAATGTTGAAATTTCACAAGAATATGTGTATATATAGTGGTCTTTTATTCAGTCCTTGTACTGAACTTTTGAGGAGGGCTGGTTCAATTTGAAGTCTTTTATGTCCTATCACTGGGAAATTTCTCTTTTCTTGGATAATATCTCCATTTTTTCCCCCCATTCTCTGCAGAGCCTCTAGAATTCAGATGTTGAACTAATATACTTTCTCTCACTTTCCATCCTATTTTTCCTGAGGGGATTCCTCAACTTCTAGCCCTTTTCTTAAAGTCTTATTATTTGTTTCTCATGTTTTTTTAATTTCTAAACTTAAAAAAAAAAATCGCCCCTTGTTTAATATACTGTAACTTTTCCCATTTATTTATTTATTTTTTAATTAATTACTTTGTTTTATTTTATTTTTTTGGCTGTCTTGAGTCCTTGTTGCTGCGCACCAGCTTTCTCTAGCTATGGAGAGCAGGGGCTACTCTTCATTGTGGTGTGCAGGCTTCTCATTATGGTGGCTTCTCTTGTTTCAGAGCACTGGCTCTAGGTGCCTGGGCTGCGGTAGTAGTGGTTGCTGTGTGTGGGGTCAGTAGTTGTAGCTTGCAGGCTCTAGAGCACAGGCTCAGTAGTTGTGACGCATGGACTTAGTTGCTCTGTGGCATGTGGAATCTTCCTAGGCCAGGGATGGAACCCGTGTCCTCTGCATTGGCATGTGGATTCTTAACCACTGTGCCACCAGGGAAGTGCACTTTTTTCCTTTAGAGTTACGTTATTTTGGCTCTTTACTATAGTGAGTCTTATATTTCTTATTATTATCGTTTCATCTTACACATTTTAGGCTCTACATATAAAGGTAGAGCCTTGTTGATTGGCAGGACTTATTCATTCAATAAATATTTTAGTATTAACTGTGTATCAGTTCCAGACACTTTGCTTTATGGTAACAGGGTAGGGGATGTTTTGGAGGGGAGGCCTTGTACCTGAACTTCCAGGATGAAAAGGATGACACAGATCTTGAGCCTTCACCAGGTAGTTTATTCATTTTTCTCAGAAAAGGAACCCTTTCAGGACTGGGATGGTGAAGGGTGGGGTGGGATAAATTAGGAGTTTGGGATTGACATATGCGCACTACTATATATAAAATAGATAACCAGCAGGACCTGCTGTATAGCACAGGGAACTATATTATAATATCTTGTAATAACCTATAATGGAAAAGAATCTGAAAAAGACCACACACACACACACACACACACACACACAAAACAGAATCACTTTTCTGTACACCTGAAACTAACACAACATTGTAAATTAACTGTTCAATTTAAAAAATGGTTATAAAAAACAGAAATCTTTCTGTTTCTTCATTTTCATTTCTGTTTCTCTTTTTTCATTTCTGTCTGGAGATATAAGTTCAGGTTTTCTCTGGTTTTTAGATGGTTCAGCTCTCCTGTTGTTTATATAGTTTGCCTTTAGCCCCTTCTTGCATATTCTAAGCCATGGACTTTCTCTACTGTGTTTCATTGATTTTGAGCTTCCCTGAGACTTAGTAAAATTCCTGATCCATTTATAGCTTCTGTCTCATTTTCCCTACTGTTAGAGATGTATTTTCTTTTAAAATTCCTTAGTTATTATTTTAGTAGACAAACCTCTGTGCTTCATCTAGCACTTTGAATCTTAAAAGCATTCCAGTATGATTTTTTTTTAATTAAAATTGATCTGGATTTGAAATTGAGGGACTTCAGGATACTTTTATGATCATGGAAGGTGACTAAGTTAATAAATTAGTCAGCAGATCTCTTGGAATACAAATGATGTCTTGGAAACAAATCTTAAAAAATCTTAATCTTATCTGTGCTGGATGTAATATAAAAATCTGAGGTAGCTTCAGCTCTTGCATGAAACTGTTGGGTCTCCTTGTTTCTATACTACTCTTTATATAGTCTCTATACAGCAGTCACAGTGATCGTTGTAAGATAAATATAATATTACTTATTTGCTTAAAACTCTTCAGTAGTTTCCCTTTACCTTTAGAATAAAATTCATGCTCTTTTCCTCATCTGTAAGGTTCTACACAATCTCCTGCATACGTAGTTCTTCACTTGTATTTACTACCCTCATATTTGCTTTCTGATTTAACCACACCAACTTTCTTGCTATTCCTTCAAAAAGTTAAGGTCATTCCTCATGGCCTTGAGAATTGCATTACAGAGAGGGGTAACAGCTCACCCTTTATTGTTCATATAAATTCAAAAGTTACCTTCTCAGGAGGTATTTCCTTGACCACTGTACCTAAACTTTGGCCTCTCTTTAATCTCCCAAGTCACAACCTATCTTGTGCACTGCTTTCATTTTCTCCATATATATAATTATCTGAAATTATATATTTGTTAATTGTCTCTTCCCTATTAGAATGTAAGCTCTGTGAGGGCAAGGACTTTGTCTTGTGTACTACTGTGTTCTTCCAACTGAAACACACACACCTACACCCCCCCCCCCCCCACCCGAACAATCCTAGGTACATAGTTGACATTCAGCAAATGTTGGATGAATGAAAATGACAGTATGGTCCTAGATTACTTTATGATTTTAAAATTTATTTTTTCTAGGTATTATGTTTTCTTATTTAATGTATATAAAAATGTAGTGATGTAAATACTTTCAGTTTTAAGAACTTTAAGAGTCAGTTTTTATGGACATATTATATTCATTAGATCTAAGAATTCTAGCCATAACTTTAAGTGTATTGGCTGCTGGTGTGCATGAGCATCTGTAAGTGAAATGAAGGTCTCTTAGAAGTTAATACAGCTTAACATGAGTCTGTTCTAAAATTACTTTGACATTTTTCTCATTGAATAAGAATGAGAAAGAAGCATAACGTGGAAGAGTAGCATGCAGAGTAGAATGGTTCTGGGTCATTATTACGTAAATTAAGGAAATAACATGCCTCTACCTGTTCCTGGCCACCACTTTTTTCTACCTCATAAAAAGAAAACAACAAAAAGATTGAATAGGGTTTTTTTTTTTTTTTTCTTTTTAATTGAATGTTTCATATGAATACTGTTTCAGTTTTGCTGGTTACTAAAATGTATGTTGTGTCACTAGTTACTTGTAGATAGAATCCTTGTTTTTGTCTTGTAATACTAGATTAGAATAGGGTAGATATCACTGAAAGTCAACCATCAGAGGCCTAGCTGCTATATGAACTAAGAAACATTTATGGAATATACCTGTTTTATACTTGGTAAGTTCAAGTTTTGGTCTTATGTTTTAATCATCTAGATGATTTTATTTTTATTTTTTCCTGGAGTTACTGCTCTATGGCAGTAGTTCTCAATTGGAGCAGTTTCTGGCCACCTCCCACCCCCCACCCCCAGGTGGCATTTGGCAGTGTCTAGAGACATTTTGGTTGTCACAGCCGGGTGTGTGCTACTGACATCTGGTAGGTAGAAGCCAGGGATGCTGCTAAATATCTTAGAATGTATAGGACTGTCCCCTACCACAAGGAATTCTCCGGTCCAAAACGTTAGTAGTGTTGAGGTGCTTTAATGTCACAAATAACTTTTAACTGAAATTTGAACTCTAGAATAAGTTATTAAATGAGATATGCAGAACATGTTTAATGATTAGTGTCACTAAGGAGCTTTCTCCCATACTGTTTTAGTCTCCCCAAACCACAGTAAAATACCTGGCATGGTCTTCAGTGTTTGTATTATGCTAAAACAAAAGTTATTTTTTCTCATAGTTAATAAATTATTCTAACAAGATCTTTTTAATTCAAGTGCCTGCTCTTAATATTACTTGATTTATGGGGTATCATGAAGATCAGTCATCTTATAGCAAATGGAAAAGCCAGTTGACAAAGTCAGATATGTCCATTGTCATTAAAAATAAATTCTGTGAATTACTATTATGCTTTCTTAATGAAATTTAAATAATCTTCTTAAATTCTTTATAGAAGCATTCTATATTTTTAAAGATGTAATATGATCAAACATTTCTGGTTGTAGGGTAATCCATTCAAAAGCCTGGTTTGTTTTATATCAAAAATTTTGTGAATTTGTATTACCCAGTCATTGTAAATTTATCTTTTTTGATAACAGTGTTGTTGCAACTCCTACATGCTTTCTGCTTTCTTAGGAAGATTATCTTTCTTTTTTAATTCATATTCCTCAAAGATGCATTTTTTTCAGTTTGATTAAAACTGAAGTTTCTATAATATACAAGATGCTGTAAGGCACTGTGGGGTGTAAAATAAATTTGGTCCTGGCCCTAAATGAAATTGTAGTCTAATGGAAAATGACATTAAATTCTCTGATACAAGTATATATAAAATATAATAAGGATGCAGAGCCAGAGTGGAGATTAATTCCATTTATGGAGATCAGAAGCTTTATGTAGTTTGGTATGGATAGATTATAGGGTGCTACTTAGTGGTTTGGTGTGTCATGATGAGAAATGAAAGCTGAAGAGTGGGGTAAAGCTATATAATGAAGTGGCAAAATGTTATTTATAAGGTGATACGGGGGCCTCATCAGGAAATTAGAAAGACATAGTAGGGATGGAGGGATTTTATAGATGTTGTGGAATAGACTAAAGAACATTACGGCCAGTTAGAGTAGATACATAATACGAAGAGGGGCAAGAATGCGTCAGTAGAAATAAAAAAAAATAGTTTCTTTATAATAGTTGACTTATGGAAGAGAAATTTAGACCTTTGTTTTTTTTGTGTTAAGTGACAATTCAGTTTCCATTTGGCATAAATAAATGCAGTTTTCCATTGATTGCTATTAAAGGGTGGCATTAGGCTTTCATAATAGGTAGATAAACAATAAGAAATATTCTTTATTTCTCTAATCAGCTTTAGATGGTGGTGACTGCTTAACTCGTGCAGAGTTAGTACTTCATCATTTCTAAGCATTTCCTTTATTCTTAGACTTCATGTGCAGCAGTTGATGCCAAATTTTTTAGCAGCTACTTTAAAGCCAAATTCCTTTTCTAATTTGTTAGAATTTAGTTGGAGGGGAGAGGGGTTGGGGGTGGAGCATAGCATATCTCCCAGACAAGATATACACATCTGTGGCAAATATCTTTATTTTCTTTTTGCTTCTAATTATTTTTAGTTTCTTTATTAGTTAATGATATCATCTATTTTAGAATAATGGCTTAAGACCTTGTAAGTTTTAAAGAAAGCAAAATTTCTGCCAAGAAACATTACAGTTGTTTTTTTAATATATTTTTTTCAAGGGTCTAGCACTTAGTTTTAGTAGAATTTGTGATAGCTTAAAACAGTCTGTTATTCTGATTCAGAAAGAACCTTTTTAAACCCTGAACAAAGAACTGTACTTGAGCATAGTTCTTACCATGTCTTGTTCACTATAAAGCATATATCAGGATATCTTAACCATAATGTCCATCAACAGAATTAGCTCTTATGTTGTATATATGTATATACCAGATTTTTATTGTATGTATCTATTTATATAATGCATTATTTGATCTCTAAAAAATAGTTTCTAATTACTTTGTTTCATAGAAAGAAGTCTATAATGAAATAAACTTGTTTTAAGTCTTCCTTATTTGATATCTTTAATGCAATAAAGCTATAATTTTGGCAGCTAGCTTGACTCAATTTAAGGATTGGTTCTGAATATTGGAGATGGTACTGGAAAAGGTACTATTAAAATTTTTTTTGAGATTTATTCAGTTCATTTCTTAATTAACATTTCCTGAACCATAGCTTATTATCCCCTGCTATAATTGCCAGTTCTAAAATATTGTCACACCTTGTCTGGAAGAATTTTTATTGAATAAAGGCATAAAAACATATACTATAGGCCATGTTAAATTCTCTGCAAGTACAGTTTAGGATAGTATGTTATTTTGTTGTAGTAAAAGGAAGGAGATAATAGTTAATAATATAAAATTAATTTCAGTTTGCCTTTGAGCATTGCAGAGTTTCCTGTTCACGGCTGTACCTAATCATTCTTTTCCAGTTTGTCTGTATTTAGCTTTATATTTGATTGAAATACTATCTCTGTAGTTAACTATTGGCTATATGTGAAAGTTCCTTTTAGAAAAAGAGAGGTGTGTTGTTCCTGTTCACAAAAGTGTATGTATACTATATAATTGGATAGTGATGAAATGCTAACTTGTTTTTAGTCTGGCATCTCTTTAAAAAAAAATCACAATTTTTATTTCTATTTTTATCAGTTTTAAGTATAGAAGGATGTATAATGTAAATAATTTATATTTTTAATTTATTGTGACTTGATACTCTTGATATTATTGACTTCATTTAAATTCTTTGCATATCCCACTGTCTGTGAGAACCATTCAATAAAATAACAAAAAGTTGTCTTTAGGTATTGCATTTGGTTTACTCATTTTTATTCTTAATAGAGCCATGTGCAGTAGGGTTTTTCCTTTTAATGTTACTGCCCACTAGCTTAACAACTACTTATATAAACAGTGTGGCAGTTTTTATGCTTCTGTTAGAGGACAACTTAATATGAAAAACAGTTGTTTTATTCACCTCAACACAGAGTAGTCTTTCAGGTTAGTGACTGGGGGTGAGGGGAGTAGGTTCTTATACTTTTCCTCTATGAATAGTTATGTGAATTTGCATACTTAAAATCTTTCCAGCCCTAACTCTGCCACCATGTGACCATTTCTTTCAACATAATTTTCATATGAAAGTCAGAGAGCACACCCGCTGGTTCCTATTTCATGATGTTATTTTAAGTATTAAATAAAAAATATATATGTCAAAGTAGATGGAAATGCTGTTTTGAAAAAATTTCTTTTGGTATCTGTTAGACAATTCAGGAAACATTTAGGGCCTAATATGGTGAGGTACAAAGCTTCTCTTAAGAAATAAATGCTTATTCATTTATAGAACAGAGAACTATTCTAACAGATAATTGTAGAACATACCCCATTGACAGTTGTATTAGCACTATGTTCCTGTGGAAGAAAGTTTTTGTAGACTTGAGATTTTACTTTGGGATAAATCTGAGGCACACTGAAATAACAGTGACATATGTCGTATTTGATAGCATGTTTAGAAAATGTCAGTTTTTCTTTTGATGACCTCTGTTTCAACCTTAGTTTATAGGGTATAGAGTGCTTCTAGTGCTGGACATTGGTGAAGAGATTAACAAGATATGATATCTCTGTCATGCAAAGAATTTATAAACTAGCAAATGCCTTCATTGATTGCAAATCTTACTTATAATTTTTTGTCTTAATACTCAGGACAGACAAGTAGCAGCAGCAGTGTCACTTTCTAATGGATAAAGATGATTTATTTCAAAGTACGACATACCGTATTTTAGAATTATTAATGCAAATACAGTATCTCAGTCCTGTGTGGCTTTTAGATTTCATGTACTAATTTAGCAAATATTTATTGAGCACCTATTATGTGCCAGGCATTACTCTAGGCATTTGGGATGGTTCAGTAAACACAGACAAGATCCCTGACATTTAGAGGCTTATAGTCTAGTGGGAGTGACAGACAACCATGAACATAAGCAAGTTATATAGTATGTTAAGAGGTACATACTATGGAGGGAAAAATAGAGCAGGGTAAGGGGGATCAATGTTGAGGCAGTGGGCATGTTGCAATTTTAAATAAGATCTTGTAGATAAGGTGACATTTAAAAAAAGACTTAGAGGAAGTGAGGGAGTTGGCCATACAGATGTTTGGAGGAGCGATGCTCCAGACAAAGAGAATAGCCAGGAGCGTGTCTGACCCGTTTGAGGAATATCAAGGGAACCCTTAGAAGAAAAGTAAGAGAGGAAGGAGTAGAATAGTGGAAGATGAGGTTGGAGGGGAAAAGGGGAGACAGATCATGGAAAGCTTTGGTTGGATATTACAAGCACTTTGCTTTTTTACTCAGGATAAAATAGTTATTGCAGGATTCTGAACATTATCTGACTAGAAGCCTGGCTACCATTGTTAGGGCAGCATGGGAATCTCAACTTTGCAAACCATAGAGAACTTGAATTTGGAGTCTAACTGTGTCATATGCAAACCAAAAATGAATCATTTCTCTATTCACACTCACCAAGCACCTTGGTCTTCAGAGATGTAAAAGTCCTGATGATTTCCAGGGTTCTGTGGTGCAGATCAGCTTGTTGTGGCTTCCCTCTCTAAGCCTTAGATTTCACCTTTCTCTAGTCTGTTTCCAATAGTTCATCTTTCTAACTTCAGTGTTGTCTTCTCTCTTGTTCTGTTGTCCTCTATCATTTTATTGGATATTTTAGGAGAGTATAGAGAAACATATTTATCGTTCACCATGTGGAATCAAAAGACTGAAAATTGATTTTCCAATGGGATTAGTAAAAACCTCTGAGATACTTGCGCTGAAACTCCATTTGGCACTGTAAAACATTTTGCTGGAATTATTTATGGTAATAATGTTATTTTCATGAAACAGATCAGGCTCTTAAATTTTTTAAACTTAAAATATATCCATTCATGGCAGTAGGAAAAGGATAATCACTTTCATTGTATAAATGTATAAAGGTGTTAATTGTATAAAAGTAGTGTCTCACTGTATAGCCCACATTTTGAGAGTTCCTGTGCTAGAACAGTTTCGATTTGAATCCCTTTCAAGTGAATGGATTTGGACAAGTTAATGCGCTTGAGGACCTGGAAACAGAGTGGATAACCAAAAGACAGCACATTTTGGTGGAAAGACTATGAGACCAGGATTTTAGCTTCATTTCTCTATTGCTAAATTTGAGACGTCAGTAAATCACATAACCTTTCTATGCCTCAGTTTCTTCATTTGTAAAATGAAGGATTGCAGGTTAGATCATCTGTAAATAATTCTTTTTTTTTAATCTAAAAATTTTATGATACTTAAGTCATTTTGGAAATCTGGTATGTTTTTGTGGAGAATATGATTAATTTTCTAATTTTATTTTTTTATGCAGGTTAATGGTGCAATGTAAGAAACCTTTAAAAGTTTCTGATGAATTAATGCAGCAATATCAAACTAAAAATCAGTATCTTTCAGCAATAGCATCTGATTCAGAACAAGAACCTAAAATTGATCCATATGCATTTGTTGAAGGAGATGAGGAATTCCTCTTTCCTGATAAGAAAGATAGACAAAATAATGAGAGAGAAGCTGGGAAAAAACACAAGGTGAGTAAGAGAAATCAGAGTACCCCAAAGTGTCACTGATGATTTGTAGCTCTGCATGTACTACCACATTTCTATTTGGAAAAAAAAGATTCATCATTTTAACTTAGAAAAACATTTCTTAAAAATAGGTAAATAGGCACATTGTACAAAATTTAAGAGCTTGTATGGGCTTGAAATTATGGCTGGTCTCTGATAATGAATAGATCTTTATTGTTTATTGTAAAAGTTTTGAGATTGGCGAAAGAGTACAGTAGTTTCTGTTATTTTGAAATCAGGACATTTAGGTAGACGAACTGTTTTGATTCTGTGTTAAAACTATGCTGTAAGTGAATTACCAGTTTTCAAAAATTCAGTAAAATACACATCACTGAGTTTATAAAATACATATTTTGAATATGTGAATCAAGAATTTATAGTGCCCCTGAAAGTAAAATGTTACGTTAGTAAAGTGCAGGATGTACAAATACTTATTTGATTAAAATTTTAAAAATCAAATATTTGAGGATCTGTTAAGCACAGTGTTATCTATTAAAATAAGTTGTCTGCTAGATAAGAATTTTGCCTTAAGTACAAAATTGAAAATTAAAAGCTGTAAAATTGCAAAAAGGATCCAATAATACGTTTAATACAAAGAATTCATTTCACAAAGTTTTATTTAGCCTTACTGTTTGCTAGGTACTTGACATTTTGTTCTTCTGTAAATATAAGAACAGTAGTAACTGGGAAGGCAGTAGGTATTGTAGAAAGAACATGAACTTTGGAATTTGACAGATTTAGGTTGAAATCCCAGCTCCACTACTTATCAGCTGTATTTCCTGGGTTATCTTTAGAACTACTTTTGTCTGCAAGATGAGCGTACTGCTTACTTATATGGGTTAATTGTGAGAGTTATTGATTATGTCTGTAGAACACCCAGCAGAATGCTTGATATATGGCTACTCAATAGTTAGTATATTTTATTATTGGTAAAATATGTATTTCAGTTTAATATGTAATATTGTATGCAGGTAGAAGATGGGCCATCTAGTGTAACAGTGTTATCACATGAAGAAGATGCTATGTCATTGTTTAATCCCTCTATCAAGCAAGGTAAAACTTTTATTTCCTAATCAAAATACTTCATTCCAGGATTGTTACTTCAAAGTAATCTGATGTTGTTGGACTTTGTGTTCCTTTTTGCATAATGCATGTTTCATAGAAAAGGACTTATCTTAAAATGATGGGTGTATTGTTTATCTTGTACTGGGAGAAGCAAGTTTAGGTGTAGAAATTCTGCTTTGAATTGTTGGAATTTCTTTCCTTTTTTAACAAATAAAAATAATTCTCATCTATAAAATAAGGAGATAGGATAAGATCATCACCTAATAAGATCCCTCTCAGATCTAAAAACTCAATTTATGAATTAGACTTTACTGTAATTTGGTTGTCCTTTTCTCCCCTCTCCCAAAGTTAGAACTGTTGCCGAGGTCATTAACTTAATAAATATTTGTTAAGCACATGTTATTTGTAGGCACTGTTCTCGGCACTGGAGATACAATGATGAAGACTCCACTTTGAAAGTGTCTGACTTGTGCTCCTTGTGACTAGAATAGAGAGACATGATATATTAGTTCTTTTACAAGATCTATTTAACTTTTGATGGAGGCAAAGGAAGTTGTCCTTTGGTATGTGTTTTTTGGGACGAAGTTTTGTTTTAGTATTTGGAATAAATAGGGAGGGTCAGTCAGGCTCTGTGCAACCAAAAACAGGAATAAGAAAAAAGTATTCGAATAAGGAAGAGATGGTCTTTCATGAAATAAATTTAGTGGTTAATGGTTCTAAGTTGATTGGTGAGTTAACATTTGGGCCTATTTACCTACCTTTAGCCTATTTACCCACCCTGGGATATAGGGAATATGTAATTGTCCCTGTGGTATGGCTTTCTCAAAATGTGGACCATCTGCCACATTCTGGAGCATCTTTTGAGGTGAAACTTGGAAATCTTGATTTTTAATAAGTATCCTAGATGATTTTTACACACTCTAAAATTTCAGAATTATTGCTTTGGTGAATCTTTAGGACCAATATGCAGAGGCACTTGGAAAGTGACTTTCATCTTTCTGAAAGGGAGGGCTATTTCAAGTCATTTAACCATCCTGAGGATGCTTTGGAATGTTTATACACCAAACTTTTTTTTTTCTTGTGTGGGAATATAAGAGGAATTTAACTTTCATTTGTATTTTTATTTTTTTCTAAAGTAGTCATACATTTTTTTCTCTAAAACTGGGGAAAGAAAGCAAAAAGGAAAATAAAATTTTAGAACTGAAATGAAATTTAAGCGGTACTTAAGTGAGCACCTAAGTGCCTGGCACTGGGCATAAGTGCTTTATCTACACTCTATCACATTTAATTCTTGTTGTACTGTTAGTGTTGGAGTTGGGATTCAAGTTAATAGTCTGTTACTGGGAGGAAGGGTGGAGGAAAGGGATAGTTAGGGAGTTTGGGATTGACCTGTACACACTGCTGTATTTAAAAAGGATAACCAACAAGTACCTTCGGTATAGCACAGAGAACTCTGCCCCATGTTATGTGGCAGCCTAGGTGGGAGAGGAGTCAAGGGGAGAATGGATACATGCATATGTATGGCTGAGTCGCTTTGCTGTACACCTGAAACTATCACAACACTCCTAGTCGGATATACTCCAATATAAAATAAAAAGTTTAAAAAAAAGAAAAAAAAAGGAAAAAGGATTATCCATTCCATGTGAGAAAGGAAGCCAAAAGCTCATAAAACATGGTTTATATACAAACAACAACAACAACAACAACACAACTTACGTTTACCAAAAGGGAAAGATGTGGGGAAGGGATAAATTAAGAGGTTGGGATTAAGAAGTCAAAACTATTACATATAAGTTAGATAATCAAAAAGGACCTAAGTATACCAAGGTAGCTCTGCTCAGCCCTCTGTAATAACCTATAAGGGAAAAGAATCCAAAGATGAATAGTTATATGTGTATGTATAAATGAAAAGATTCTCTACCCCTACAACAAACAAACATACAAACAAAACAACAAATTAGGACTTCCCTGGTGATTCAGTGGTTAAGAATCCATCTGCCAGTGCAGGGGGCACGGGTTCAATCCCTGGTCTGGGAAGATCCCCATGCCACGGAGCACCTAAACCTGTGCGCCACAACTGCTGAGCCTGCACTCTAGAGCCTGCAAGCCAAAGCTGCTGAGCCTGGGTCCCACAACTACTGAAAGCCTCCCACTGAGAGCCCATGCTCTGCAACAAGAGAAGCCACTGCACTGAGAAGCTCTCACACCCCAGCGAAGAGTAGCCCCCGCTCGCTGCAACTAGAGAAAGCCTGCTCACAGCAACAAAGACCCAACGCAACCAATAAATAAATAAATACATTTATTAAAAAACAAGAACAACAACATATTAATAGTTTGTCTGACTCAAGAGCCAGAGAACTTAATTATTCTGTGCTTCCTTTATATTTCAGGAAGATAGAAAAATTAAATGTGTGTGTGTTTAATTCTGTTGTCCTGATAGTGTTTATATTTTTATTTGACATCTTAATGTAGATTACTTAGCTGTGTTATGGATTACATAGCCTTTGGTGAGCTTCCTGGGGAAGGTATCACCATATATTTACAACTTTATTTCTGTGAAAAACAAAAAAAAAAGAGTCTAAATTTTAAACAAATCACAATTTCTTAGTGCATGACACCCTTATAAATTTGAAGTTTTATGTCTAGCTTAAATAAATAGAATAATACTTATTTGGTCAGTAGTAGAATTTTTTATTTTGTTTTTCCGATTGACATATGTAGATGCTCCACGCCCTACTAGTCATGCTCGTCCTCCATCAACCAGTTTGATTTATGACTCAGACCTGGCTGTATCTTACACTGACCTTGATAATCTTTTTAATTCTGATGAAGATGAACTGACAGTGAGTATCCTATTAATGATTACAGTTATAATTTGTTTTCCTTGATTTTATGTGTTTATTTTTCAGAAGTGATATGTGACTTGAATACTGTGTTTTAGCCCTGAGCAATAGAAAGTATTTTGGAATAAAATGTCTTTAATTGGTGTTCTATTTTAACCTCATGTTTGAGCTCTTGTTTTGTTTTTGGTGTTTTTGGCCGCACCATGAGGCTCTCAGGAGTGAAAGTGCAGAGTCCTAACCACTGGACCACCAGGGAATTCCCTGAGCATTCTTGACATAATGTTAACTATAAACTTTGAGGGTTTTCTTTATTTTTTGTTTGAAGGACACGTATAATTAAGCTTAATTTGAGCTCTGCCATGTGTTCTTTTTCTGCAGTCCTTAAGAAGCAGAATTATTTACCTAATTTTTGATCCTCTAGTTTTAGAAATGACCCAAGAATTGTCACAATTAGAGAATAATAAGTAATTAACATTAAAATTATATGCCTTGTCAATTTATTAAGGAATACCACTTCTTTTGAATTTGTTTGCATCACAGCCATTATTATAAGACATCAACATACTGTAATAATGAAAGAGGAAGAAAAAGTAATATTTAATCTTTAAAACACATTTGCAGGAAAAAGGTAAAGATAAAAGAAATTAAAGCTTAAAATGAGATTCCCTAGAATATCAAATCTCTGGCAAAGTAATGAATTGGGTGCTGTATTATAAAAGGGAATTCCTTTTTCATCTGTGACATAAAGCAGATATCACTATACATAAACTTTTACTCTACATGCCATAATATAGTATATTTTAGGTAAATGTATCCCTGAATACTTTGATACCTTCTCTCTCTACCATTCATGTATCATCAGTGGCTCTTCTGAGGTCAAAGGTTGTAATCACAGCTCAGTCTACATATCTAAGACAAAGTGGCTAACAGGAGACAAGGAACCAAGTTGTCAGCTCTAACAACACTGATGAAAGATTAGAGATTCTAAAACTTGTTTTGTTCTATGTATTAAAACTTACCTTTAGTTAGGGATCCTGCTGCTTTGTCGTTTGAGATCTTTCTGAAGTTTTGCTTAGTTTTACCTGTTGTAGCGTTTTTGCAGGGGCAGGAAGATTATGAAGCAAGGTAAAGGTGTAAATAAGAATTTGGAGGGGTGAGTGATTATACAGGAATCTTTAATGTCTTTTATGTAAAGGGACAAATGCTTTATGAGTATCTTTTACTAAGAGGCAATTCTGATGTTAGAAACTTCTTGTAGGTTTTCTTACTATATATTATTTTTTAAAATTTTAATAGGTTTTAAGTGGTAGGTTGTTCTATGTATTTTGAAAATATTGGTCGTTTTCTTGAAAGAACTTTTTCCTCTGTTATTTGGAGCATTATCAAATCAGTAGAAAAAACTAATCTGGGTTATTGATTACTTAAAATGTGTTTTATGTCTTTAAATTGTTTTATATCTTTAAATTGTATGTAGTATATATTTGGCTCTGGCACAAATGGGCTCTACTTTCAAGTTACATCTGAATGATTCCTATCTTGATCACATTGGATTTAAATTTCAGAGAAATGTGTGTGTGTGTTTTTAACAGCCTGGATCTAAAAAATCGGCGAATGGATCAGATGATAAATCCAGCTGCAAGGAATCAAAGACAGGAAATCTGGATCCATTATCTTGCATAAGTAAGCTTCCCAAATCTGTGTCCCAGATAAATCTGCAAACTTAATCTCAGCAAAGTTCCCCCCAGCTTTGTTTTAAACACAGAGTAACTTCTTGTTAGTCTTTTGTTAAAATGTGTGTTTTATTAAATATAGGCACTGCAGATCTTCATAAAATGTATCCTACACCACCATCGTTGGAACAGCATATTATGGGATTTTCCCCAATGAATATGAATAATAAAGAATATGGCAGTATGGATACAACACCCGGAGGGACTGTTCTAGAAGGAAATAGTTCTAGTATAGGAGCACAGTTCAAAATTGAGGTTGATGAAGGATTCTGTAGCCCAAAACCTTCTGAAATTAAAGTAAGTATTTTATTTTTCTAGTAGTGAAAAATAAATTCACTACCTATGTTTTTATATAGAATTAGTTTATTGCTATATTCAAAAATGCTTTCATAGTGACTCTAGTTTTGTAGTTAACAAATCTGAATTATGGTGACACTATTAAGAATGCATTTCAGAAAAGAGTAGAATTACATTTACATTGTATTATTTTGTTTAAAGAAAGGAAAAAAATGCTAGAGTCAATTTGGTTTTTTTTCCCTTGGAAGATAAGATGCTGAAAGTCATGGTCTTTATATTGTAGGATTTTTCTTATGTCTATAAGCCTGAAAAT
The DNA here is from genome assembly GCF_030028045.1 of Hippopotamus amphibius kiboko. Lineage (NCBI taxonomy): Eukaryota > Metazoa > Chordata > Mammalia > Artiodactyla > Hippopotamidae > Hippopotamus > Hippopotamus amphibius. The sequence goes on along the minus strand of NC_080202.1, from coordinate 24,346,211 downwards.
TGTCAAGTTCTAGTGGGATGTTCCATGTTTGCACCTCTAAAAACTCTACCAAGCCAGTGTCTGCCTCCTATCAAATTGCCAGAAGAGTGTATTTACCGTCAGAGTTGGACTGTTGGAAAATTGGAATTGCTTCCTTCAGGGCCTACAATGCCATTCATCAAAGAGGGGTATGATTTAAATTTATAATATTGCTATAGTGTATGAATGCTTATATAGCTTTAATTTTTTTCATAGAAGCACTTAGTATGTTGGTACCTGCAAAAAAGATACTGGTTTTTGAAAATTCTAAAAATCATTTTCTGATTAATACGTTATAATGGTGTTTGTTTGGTATGGTTAACATATTGGAACACTTAAGACCAATAAACTTTGTCTTTGGAAGCACCTTTTATTTTGGTCTAAAATTCTAATCACTGTCATTTGTACATTTGTCATATTTCACACACTTTTTATATTGAAGTATCTCTGAAATTGGGGTGTCTTATAATTGGTAACATCTTAAAATTGCAGTGTCCTTTTTTACAGGTAAACATCTCTAAAATCGGGTTGTTGTTTTTTTTTTAAACAATCAGTGGCATTTTAGAATCAGTGAAATATGGGTATTTGTAGTATAAGAAATGTAGAGATAGTAATTGCAGATGTCTAGGTATGGAAGAGTGTATACAAACTTTATTTATAATGGAACCTGGTTAGTTGGGTCTCACCCCACAACAATCACCTAGAGTGAATATATTAACCAAAAATAGATTTTAATTGTACTCTAATTTTTTCACTCGTATTTTCATAAATTTCAGTGTTACTGAAAAATATTTGGGACAGTTTTAGTTGTATTTCACATTACTAATATAATATGTTCATTTATATATGTTTTTGATTTTCTTTTGCGCTGGTGACACTAGTGATGGAAGTACTATGGATCAAGAATATGGCCCTGCTTATACACCTCAAACTCATACTTCTTTTGGGATGCCTCCAAGCAGTGCACCTCCTAGTAACAGTGGAGCAGGAATTCTTCCTTCTCCGTCTACCCCTAGGTTTCCGACTCCAAGGACTCCAAGGACTCCAAGGACTCCTCGTGGAGCTGGTGGACCAGCTAGTGCTCAAGGTTCAGTCAAATATGAAAATTCAGACTTATATTCACCAGCTTCCACCCCATCCACGTGCAGACCCCTTAATTCTGTTGAACCTGCAACTGTTCCTTCCATCCCTGAAGCACACAGTCTTTATGTAAACCTCATTCTTTCAGAATCAGTTATGAATTTGTTTAAAGACTGTAACTTTGATAGTTGCTGTATCTGTGTCTGCAACATGAATATCAAGGGTGCCGATGTTGGAGTTTACATTCCAGATCCAACGCAGGAAGCACAGTATAGGTGTACCTGTGGTTTCAGTGCTGTCATGAACAGAAAATTTGGAAACAATTCAGGATTATTTCTTGAAGATGAACTGGATATCATAGGACGCAACACAGAATGTGGCAAAGAAGCAGAAAAACGTTTTGAAGCTCTCAGGGCTACTTCTGCTGAACATGTTAATGGAGGACTAAAGGAATCTGAAAAATTGCCTGATGAGTTGATACTATTGCTACAAGATCAGTGCACTAATTTATTTTCACCTTTTGGAGCTGCAGACCAAGATCCTTTTCCCAAAATTGGTATAACTAACAGTTGGGTACGTGTTGAAGAGCGGGACTGTTGCAATGACTGCTACCTTGCATTAGAACATGGGCGTCAGTTCATGGATAACATGTCAGGAGGAAAAGTTGATGAAGCACTTGTGAAAAGTTCATGCTTACACCCCTGGTCCAAAAGAAATGGTAAGTATGCTAATAGAATAGTGTTTCTCTTTTATTTTCCTTTAGTTATATGACTTTTCTTTCTTAGGAGACGATATTAAAGGCAGTTTCCCATGTAGCTGATAGAGACACTTAAATTTGGACTTAAAACTGCTTTAAGAATGACATTTTTAAAGGGAGAATTTCCTAGCAGTTTAGTTTAATTTCACCAACGGAAGGATGGTTATTAGAAGTCTGTAGTTATGTACTCGTGTAGGAGTATAAAAGGTACTTCGCACATGCTAATTAGCAGAAAATTGCTAGTTGTCTGCTTTATTCAACATTCTATCACTCATTAAATATTTATTGAGCAACTAGTTTGTGCCAGGCACTGTTCTTCTATAAAGTACAGTATTAAACAAACATATTTGCTGCCCTATAAGGTTCAAAATAACAAAATAAACAAAAAGATAAGTAATTATATGATATCAGCTAGTGACAAGTGCTTTGAAGGAAAAGCAGGGTAAAGGAGTGGAAAAAGACAAGAATGTGCTACTTTAGATGTATGTTTAGAGAAGACGTTACTGAGGGAGAGCATTTGAGCAAAGACCTAAATAGAGTGGGGAAATGTGAGCTGTGTGGCTAACCAAGAGAATAGTGTTTTCAGGTGAGGGAGTAGTGTGCTTAATATGTTTGAGAAACAGTAAGGAGACACTGTTGCTGGAATGAATTGGGTGATGGGGAGACTGGTAGCAGTTGGTAGGGTCTTATGTACCATGTAAGTAAGGCCTTTGTAATTTATTCTAAGAGTGATGGGAAGCTATAGGACAGTTTTGAGCAGAGAAGTAACATGATCCTTTTACTGTTTATTTTTTTTTAAAGATCCCTCTAGCTATTGTGTTGTGTGTGGTGAAGGTGAGCGCAGATGCAGATAGATCAGTTAGGAGGCAGTTATAGTAGGTCAGGTGAAACATGATAGTACCTTAGACAAGATAGGAAGCAATAGAGATGTGAGTAGTAGGTTCTAGGCATATTTGGAAAATAGAACCTACAGGATTTGCTGATGTAAGGAAAGATGAGGCATCAAGGATAGCTTGAGCAACTGGATGAATGATGGTGCTAATTAGAGAGGAGGGGAACAATTGGGGGAGAAGGTCAAGTACACATTTGGAGAAAGGAGTTTTAATTTCAGAGGAGCAGTTGGGGCTAGAGGTTAAAAAATTTTACATGTGAGTTATCAGTATTTTAAACTTTGGAGATGGATGAAAAAACCTAGAGAGTGACTGTAGATAGAGAAGTCCAAGGATGGAACTGACATTTAGAGATGGGAAAGAAGAGGAGGATCCAGGACAGGAAACTAAGGAGTTAGGAAGAAAACCAAGAGAGTATGGTGTCCTGGAAGCCAAGTATAGGAAATGTTTGAAGAAAGAGAAGAATGATCATCAGTGTCAGATACCTGTGTGTAATTATAAAGATATAATGAGTTATTCATATGAATTGCTTAATACAGTACTTGGCACATAGTAATTACTGAATTTATATAAGCTGCCATTATTAAAGTCATCAATTAGTTTTTTTTTTTTTTTTCAGGCATAACCATTGGGAAACTTATACTTTTAAAAAGATGTCTCAGTATACCACTGAGTAACTTTTCTGACTTTTGGTAATTATGCAGAAAGTTAGCCTTTCTTCAAAATGTGGTTTTGGTTAAGAATTTATATTCTCAGGTGATATGTGCCATTTAATAACTTTGATTTGGTTCCTATGTCATTTGCTAATCCAGCCATTTTTTGACACATGTGCAAAACAAGTGCTTGGTATTCTGGGAGATATGCAGATATCCTATATTTAAATTGCTTATAGACTACTTGGAGAACTAAAACTGTAATGCAGGGTTGAGGTAAAAATACACCAAATGCCCACTGACAGGAGAATGGATAATAATTATGGTAGTACAGGTGGAATTTTACATAAGCTCTGAAAATGAATAAAAATATTATAGCAAGTAGACGAATCTTAGTAAAAGTATTGAGGGAAGGGAGAAAGAACAAGCCCCAAAAGATTTTATATAGTGAAATATTTTTTTATGAAATTCTAAAATAGGCAAAACTAAATTATTTTTTAGATACACATAAAATTCAGGAGAGTGGGTAATTCTTAAAAGTTGAGGGATAGGATAGGGAGAAGCAGTTAATAAGATTGGGTAATATTCTACTTCTTGGGCCGTGAGATCATAGTTGTTCATAATATTATTATTAAGAAAATTTGTGAATAAGATAGGGCTATGCATGGACCAGTGGTTAAATTTTGTTCATGATATAGTTTGATGATTCACCAGACTCACTATACTTAACGGTCAAATTTTTAAAGCAAAAGGTATAAATAAAAGTCATAGATTTTCAAAGAAAGGGCAGGATTATTTTTACCAATAGATAGGAGTTAAGAACATAGACTGTGGAACCGACTACTTGGGTTTGAAACATGGCTCCATCACTCTATGCTATGACCTTGGGCAAGTTATTTAACCTCTGTATCAATTTCTTGAGATAGTCTCAATAATAGTATTTACCTCATACAAGTTGAGAGGATCAAATGAGCTAATACATATAAAACAGAGACCAGTACCTGGCACAAAGTACTCAAATATTAGCAGCAGCAGCAGTAGTAATAATAGCAGCAGCAGTAGCATTAGTGGTATTCCAAATATTTGTAACTGTGTGTATGGTGACAGATGTTAACTGGACTTACTGTGGTGATCATTTTGCAATTTATACAAATAAGAAATCATAACTTGTACACCTGAAATGAATGTTATGTCAGTTATAGCTCAAAAAAAAAACAACCCAACTTATTTGCCAAGTTATAGAAAATATTGAGTTGTTACCTTGTGTGCATTTTTTTGTTTAACAGTAAAGATTGATGTAAACAGATAACTGCAACCATAAAGATAAATTTTGTCCTAAGAACTTATATTGAGAAAGTAATTCAAAACAAACAAAAATCTTTTTATATTGCAATTTAAAATTTCAATATAAAAACAAATAATGCTATAAAACCTAAATGTGCCATATTGGAATACTTTCTCATTAAGTTATAACTGCTTCATAAAATAGTACAAGCTCCTGTATTGGGATCTTTCCCTGATTGTTTCCTCTGCCTGGGACACTGTTCTTCCAGGTATTTACATGGAACTCTCTTATCTCTCTAAATTTTGTCAGAAGTCATCTTCTCAGAGTAAAATTGCAAACTCCTCTTTATCTTCTTGTAGTGTTGGCTTATTACCTTCTAACATACTGTATAATTTATTGATTGTTATTTCTCACTCCTTTAAGTTCACCCTATGTAAGTTCTGTGTAAGAGAAAGGGTTTTTATCGATTTTATTTGTTGTTATGTCCAAATACCTGGAACAATGCCTGGCATATAGTAGATGTCCAAGATGTTGAAATATTTGTTTGAAGAAATTAAAAGTCTACCGACTGTAGTTTGTATAATTTAGTGGTAATGTTTATTTTTCTCAAGATAGAAAAAGCTTTGTTCTAATTATAAAAAATATATACTTGCTGAAAAGAAAGTTAAGAATCTAAACAATACAGAAAAGTAGAAGTAAAAATGGCCCCGTATTTTTGCCCATCCCCATCATTACACCACTCCATGATCACTCATTTTTTTTTTTTTCAGGCCCAGGGCAGAGGTTTTATTATTCAGCCTTTTTTTTTTTTTTTTTTTTTTTAATTTTATTTATTTATTTATTATTTCTTGGGGGGGTACACCAAGTTCAATCATCTGTTTTTATACACATATCCCCGTATTCCCTCCCTCCCTCATGATCACTCATTTTTAAGCAAATATATTGATATACCATACAGTTCATCCATTTAAAGTGTACAATTGAATAGTCTTTAGTTTTCACAGAGTTGTGTAGCCATCACCACAGTCAATTTTAGAACATTTTCATCATCCCCAAAAGGAATCCCATATTTATTAGCAATTACCCTCCGTTTTCTTCCAACCACTCCCTCCCAGCACTAGGCAATCACCAGTCTACTTTCTGTCTCTGTAGATTTGCCTCTTTTATACATTTCATATAAATAAAATCATACCCTATATGGTCTTTAGTGACTGACTTCTTTTTCTTAACATGTTTTCAAGGTTCATCCATGTTGTAGCATGTTAGTACTTCACTCATTTTTATTGTCAAATAATATTGCATTTATAAGCATACCACATTTTATTTACCCATTCATCTGTTGATGGACATTTGGATTGTTTCCACTCTTTGGCTGATATGAATAATGGTACTATGAACATTTGTGTACAAGTTTTTTGTAAACATATGGTTTTATTACTTTTGGATGGACTTGATAACTCTGTTTTATCTTTTGAGGAACTGCCAGACTGTTTTCTAAAGCAGCTGTGCCATTTTACATTCCCATCAGCAATGTGTGAGGGTTCCACTTTTTCCACATCCTCATTAACATTTGTCCTTATGTGTTTTATTATTATTATAATCATCTTATTGGGTTGTGAAGTATTATCTCGTGTTGTTGGTTTTTTGGTTTTTTCTTTTTAAATTGGCTGCATTGGGTCTTAGTAGCTGTGTGCTGGCTTGCTGTAGTTGCGGAGAGCGGGGGCTACTCTTGGTTGCAGTGCGTGGGCTTCTTATTGCAGTGGCTTCTCTTGTTGCAGAGCATGGGCTCTAGGCACGCGGGCTTCAGTAGTTACGACATCTGGGCTCAATAGTTGTGGCTCGTGGGGTCTAGAGTGCAGGCTCAGTAGTTGAGGCGCACGGGCTTAGTTGCTCCGCAGCATGTGGGATCTTCCTGGACCAGGGCTCGAACCTGCGTCCCCTGCATTCGCAAGCGATTCTTAACCACTGCGCCACCAGGGAAGCCCCTCTTTGTGGTTTTGATTTGCATTTCCTTAATGACTAATGATGTTGAGCATCTTTTCATGTGCTTATTGCCCATTTATATTTCTTTTTTGGAGAAATGTCTTTTCAGATCCTTTGCCCATTTTTAAATTAGGTTTTTTTGTCTTCTCATTATTGAGTTGTCAGTGTTCTTTGTATCTTCTGGTTACAAGTTCCTTATCAGATTATGATTTGCACATATTTTCTCCTGTTCTCTGGGTTGTCTTTTCACTTTCTTGATGGTATCATTTGAAGCAGAAAAGTTTTTAATTTTGATGAAGTGTTCAGTGTATTATTCTGTTTTGTTTTTTTGTTCCTTTAGTGTCATATCTAAAAAGGCTTTACCTAATCCTAAATCATGAAGACTTCTATGTTTTTTCCTAAGAATTTTATACTTTTAGCACTTATATTTACATCTGTAATGCATTCTGAATTAACTTTTGTACATAATGTAAGGAAGGGGTCCAAATTCATTCTTTTGCATGTGGATATCCAGTTGTCCTAGAACCATTTATTGAAAAGATTATCTTTCCCCATTAAATTGTCCTGACACCTTTGTCAAAAATCAATTGACTGGTAAATGTGAAATTTTATTTCTGGATGTTTACTTCTGTTTTATTGATCTATATAGCTATCCTTCATAATCACTCTTAAAAACTCATTTTATATTCTGAAAACCATTGCTTTCTACCAGATATCAGCATAGAGACCTGGCACTTGTCATAATATACAATTGTATTATTTTTCATGCATTCTCCCCCACAAGATTATAAGATTCCCTAAAGACGTGAATTTACACAGTAAATTATTTACACAGTATTCCCAACAGCTAGCATAATCTCTGACCCATAGTAGGTCTTCATTAAATATATATTTTTAAAGAATGAAAGAGTATTGATGCAAATCTCATTGAATTAAAATCAAACTATAGATTCCTGAGCTTCACTCAGATCAGAATTTCTCAGGATAAGCTCTGCGTGTATGTTTTTTTTAAAGTTCCTCATTTGATTATAATAAACAACCTTAGCCAATGACAACTTTTTCTAGATTTTATGTAAATATTCACATATGAATACACATAGCTCTATATTTGTGTAAAATATCTTCCATAGATAGTTTTAAAACCTCTTTTTTTATTTACAAGTGTATTAGTCATTAGTCCATTTCAAATAGCTCTGTTATCACTTTTAATGACTACATAGTATTCTATTGTGTATATAATAGTTTATTTAAGCATAATAGTTATTAAGCAGTATATCTGAAACTAAATTACTTCTGATTCTGTACACTATTTAGATATAGGGAATTAAAACAAGAAATAATAAGGCGATAATAATAATGAATTAAAGTTTAATGATTTAATGATTTAACAGAGTGCTCAAACAGGTTTAATGATACAACTGAACCATAGTGGAGGGACAGATTACTTATATCAGTAATATTTAATGGTTTTTTAAAAAGCCATTTGACATTTAAGAGTAACGTCTTTCATATCCATTTTGATAGTTTGTCAGAAATGTAGGTCATAATAATTTGATAATCCGTAAATGTGTTGTCTAGGTTTATAAAATATCTGTGGATATTACAACACTTTTTTGCAGTGTGAACAAGTTTATCTGTTACTGTGCAAGTTATATATTTCAGAGTTGTTATAGTCTACTATTTTTCACAAATTAAGCTTTAATCATTGTAACCAGTCTTATCTCTCTGGTCATTTTACCAAAGTGGTGGTAATTAAGGTGCATAGTTTATAACTTATTTCTGTGTGAGGCGGAGTACTTTCTAGTGAGATACCTATAAGCACCAAAAACAACCAAAATAGGGACTTCCCTGGTGGTCCAGTGGTTAAGACTCTGCGCTTCTACTGCGGGGGGGGGGGGGTGGGGGGTGGGTTCTATCCCTGGTCGGAGAACTAAGATCCTGTGTGCTGTACAGCCAAAAAAATAAATGTATTTAAAAAAATAAAACAAAAACAAAAACAAAACCAAAATCAACCAAAATAAATGCAAAAAGGAAGAAATTTATTTGATTAATTTATAAATTGATTAATGAGCTAATGAATGACTTTTTATGAAGATGAGTTACAATAACTTTTTATTATGTCTTTTCTTGGTTTTAAATACCTAGTAAAACCATGTCTACAGATCATTTTAGATAGAACTTAATATAGTTCTCTATACAAGCAGGTGCTTAATCTTGGTAATGAAGACCTGAACTTCCCTAGATGTATTTCTTGTTGTCATAAATTTTTTTGTGTGTTGACAATAGCAATTCTTTTTTTTTAAATGGTTGTAGATGTGAGTATGCAGTGCTCACAGGATATACTTCGAATGCTCCTATCTCTTCAGCCAGTTCTTCAGGATGCTATTCAGAAAAAAAGAACAGTAAGGCCTTGGGGGGTTCAAGGTCCTCTCACTTGGCAACAATTTCATAAAATGGCTGGCCGAGGCTCTTACGGTAAGTAATTTATAGTAATGTGTATTGACTTATTTTATATCAGTTATCAGTTTCTTTGCCCAACTTTAATAAGCACATTTATTTTCCTTAAATGTTTTTGTGGCATATGCCTGACTTAAGGCCAGTGTGGTCAATCTTAGCCTTCCTTGCTTTGAACATTTTCAACATTCATTTTACTGGGTTCTCCAACCCCACTTCAGAAAGAACAGTAAGTAAGATCTGTTTTTACATATTATACTGACCAGGAAGATTTTATGTGAAGAAAGAATCATACTGCCAAGTAAAGACTGAAACACTGCTTTTCTTGTAAGTTACTGTTTTACAAAATTGAATGAAAATTGGGGTAAAAAAAAGAGAGGATAATACTAGTGATAAAGGCCCCAAGGTCTTCATTTAAAAAAACAAAACAAAACAAACAAATTTGCCAGTTGTGACAAGAGTAGCAAATGAATACTCTCAATATGGTACACAGTAGATTTATGGTCAACTGTAGTGGAAGGAACATTCAAAATGCTTGAATTATCTGTTTAAGATTGTCTCTGAAAGGTGGAATCAAATTGGAACTTTTAAAATATATTTGGAATAATAGTTCTTAATATTGAAATCCTTTACTTTTTTGCATGGTTTTAGAATGCATTATGTACAGAAGTAGTAGATTTGCTCATATTTTCCTTTTCCTCCTTTTGTTAATGGCTAAATAATGTAAATTTCATTTTAAAAACACTAGCTATTCAGTGAAAAATGCAGTTTAATTATAGTATTTTTAAATTTTTTTTCTACTTTTTAAAAATAATTTTATTGAATTATATTTGATTTACAATGTTGTGTTAGTTTCAGGTGTATAGCAAAGTGATTCAGTTATACATATACATATATTAATTCCTTTTTAGTTTCTTTTCTCATATAGGTCATTGCAGAATATTGAGTAGGGCTCCCTGGGCTATACAGTAGTCCTTGTTGGCTGTCTGTCTTGTATATAGTAGTGTGTGTATGTTCATCCTGAAGTCCTGATTTATCCCTCCCCCCATGTTTCCCCTTTGGTACCCGTAAGTTTGTTTTTCATATCTGTAAGTCTGTTTCTGTTTTGTGAATTAAGTTCATTTGTATCTATTTTTTAAAATTCCACATGAGTGATATCATGTGATATTTGTCTCTTTCTGACTTACTTCACTTAGTATGATAATCTCTGGGTCCATCCATGTTGCTGCAAATGGTATTATTTCATTCTTTTTTAATGGCTGAGTAATACTCCATCGTATATATGTACCCATCTATATCCATTCCTTTGTCAATGGACATTTAGGTTGCTTCCATGTCCTGGCTATTGTAAATAGTGCTGCAATGAACATTATGTTACATGTTTCTTTTTGGGTTATGGTTTTCTTCAGATATATGCCCAGGAGTGGGATTAGCTGGATCATATGGTAGTTCTATTTTAAGTTTTTTAAGGAACCTCCATACTGTTCTCTGTAGTGGCTATACCAATTTATATTCCCACCAATAGTGTAGGAGGGTTCCCTTTTCTCCACACCTTCTCCAGCATTTATTGTTATAGTATTTTTACATTCTTTTTAAAGCCAAAATAGTAGACACACAGAGTTCTGCACCTTACTGCTCAGTACATATGGAACTATTTTTTTTAAGGCCACATATATTCCATTATTCTTTACATATGATGTTATTATACCAGTCTACTGTTAATGGAATTATACAGTTATTTGCATCATTATCATTACAACCACTCTATAATGCACACAATCCCTGGCTTAAAGCATGTGTACATTAAAAGAAAAAAAATATTGCCAAATTGCTCCCTACGATAGCAATTTAAACAGCAATAAAATGCCTGTTTCCCCAAACCCTTGCCAGTAGGGTGCTGAGTAGATGGGAGAAAATGATTTGTTTCATTGTAGTTTGAGAGGTAGACTCGTATAGACTTTTTGAGGGTAGATTTCCTGGATTCTAATCCCACCTCTGCCCGTTCTTATGTAATAACTGAACACGTTGTTTAACTTCTCTATTCCTGCTTTCTCATCTCTAAAATGAGGTTATTTGTATCTGCCTCATGGTTTTTGTGAGGATTAAATGGGTTAATATATGTAAAGATCTTTGAACATTACCTAGCACATAGTAAATGTTATAATTGTTTGCTATTATTTTAAATTCCTTGCTCTTTATGAGATTGAGCATCTTTTTATGGATAAGAGGTATTTCTGTTTCCGTGAACTTTGTTCATATCCTTTACCCATTTTTCTGTTAGGATGTTGATCATTTTCTTATGGATTTATAGGTCCCCTTTCTATGGTAAGGAAGTTAACCTTTTGTTATATGCATTGCAAATCTTTTTTCCAATTTATTGTTAATTGTTTGGCTTTGTTTATACTGTTTTTTTCATGCCAGAATTTAAAATTTATATTGTCAGAGTAATCAGTTTTTAAATGGATATTTTTTACATCATGCTTAAAAGGCTTTCCCCAGTCTAAATTTATTCCAAATAAAGTGATGACGATATAGGTGAAGGGGTTTAAGAGGTACAGATTTCCAACTATAAAATAAATAAATCAAGGGGTTGTAATGTACACATAGGAAATGTAGTCAGTAATATGATAACAACTTTGTATGGTGATGGATGGTAACTGGTCTTATTGTGGTTATTTCATAATGTATAAAAATATCAAATCACTATGTTGTGTATCTGAAACTAATATAATTTTTTTAAAAACCCTCCCATATTTTCTTTTGTACTAATAAGTTTTTTGTTCAAATTAATTTCTTTATATTTAAGTGAAGGATTAAGTCACATGTTTTGTAAAGATCAGTTAGCAAATTCCTGACTGTAAAAGTCTCAATCACTGGCTTTTAAGTATTTTTGTCTTTAATTAAATATTTTTACTAATAATAATGACTTCACTAACTCTTGACATTTAAATGTTCCTCTTTTAAATCTTTTCTTAAAATATGTCTTTTCTTACTTAGGAACTGATGAATCCCCAGAACCACTGCCAATCCCCACGTTTTTGTTGGGTTATGATTTTGATTTTCTGGTGCTTTCTCCATTTGCTCTCCCTTATTGGGAGAGACTTATGCTGGAACCCTATGGATCTCAAAGAGATATAGCTTATGTTGTACTATGTCCAGAAAATGAAGCCTTGTTAAATGGAGCCAAAAGCTTTTTTAGAGATCTGACTGCAATATATGAGGTAGGTGCTTAAAAAAAGGTGTCATTTTAAAACTACCTTATGATTTGTATGTTTATATATAAAACATACTGGACATTTCAGTTGATTCATAAAGAATAATAATGATGTCAGACTAGATGTTTAGTTCGCATACCAGCCAGTTACATTCTTTATAGCTTTGACCCAGACCCTCTGTTAGATGTGTGCGCGATGGGTCACAGTGGAAATTGCTGTATTGGAGGAAAAACATTGAGAACACGTATGTCCCATTTAAGATACTCTTTTTGTGAAACAAAGGGTAGCATTGTTAAATAGCCAGGAAAAAATTACATTTATAAAAATTCTAGTCTTAATTCTGTAGAACCTCAGGTGCTGACACCAGGCCTTACTTTCCTCATGTGTAGAATGAAGCTATGATAGGCCACTCTAGGATCCATTTTATTTCTGAAATTCTTGGCTGATCTTTTAAGTTATAATTCTCATGTTGTATCTATAATTGAGTGCAATGATTATAAATTTTAAGTACTCTGGAATATAAAGTCTTACTTCATTTTATAGTCGTTCCTGAGTATCCTCGGGGTATTGGTTCTCGGACCCCTTGCAGACACCAAAATACATGGATGCTCAGTCGTACGTAAAATGGCATAGTGTTTGTATATAATCTGTACACATCCTCCCTTATACTTTAAATCATCTCTAGATTACTTACAGTACCTAATGCTGTATAAGTAGTTGCAGACATGGCAAATTCCAGTTTTGCTTTTTGGAACTTTCTGGAATTTTTTTTTTTTTTTTTGATTCACGGTTGATTGAATCTGTGGATCAGAACCCAAGGATACGAAGGGCCGATTGTATCTTCCTTTTCCCACAAATGCTTGGAAATCTGGTCTTTTAAATTTAGTTTCTTTTGCAGTCTGAATCGTTAGTTTGTGCTGGTTTAGCTCCTCATTAATGTTCTATGTAATTGCAAGGTATCTGTAGTGTGTTTTGTAAAAGTAAATATTTTCAGAGTGTTATTTAGAATACTTGTCCTGCAAAATCTTCCCAGAAAAAAGTTCCATAGTTAGGTTTGGGGGAGACGTGAATCTATTTATCTTTTAGAGATTCACTATACATGTTAGATTATTAAAGCCTTTGAAAGTCTTTGAAAGCCTCTGAAAGTCTTTTGATTGTAAAGAAATACTTTGTCTAAATTTTCTTAATCCAGTGTTGCAAACCTATTTGAGATGGGGCTTCCTGTAACAAACATTAGTGGCCTGCAGAATTGGAGGGTGAACTGGATATATGTATTTATATACATGAATTGAGATAGATATACAATTTAAAATGGCTGCATATTTATGCTCAGTTATTTCTGTATTCTGCAAGTTTTCGTTACTCAAACTACATGGCTCTAGTGCCACTATTATTATCTAGGTGTTTTATTTCATCAGAAATATTTTAATTTTGATAGAAATTTAGTGGATTTCTAATGTAAACAGTAAAAAGACCTATGGCACCATTTCACCCTTGATATTTTTATTTCAAATGTTAATTATAAATGATAAAGCTTATTTTTAAATAGCTTAAATGCATTATTTTATGATACGTACTAAAAAACTATAGCAAGCTCACTAATTCTAATTTCTGTATGTGTATTTGTAGTCTTGCCGATTGGGTCAACATAGACCTATTTCTCGACTGTTGACGGATGGAATCATGAGAGTTGGATCTACTGCATCCAAGAAACTATCAGAAAAGTTGGTAGCAGAATGGTTTTCTCAGGCAGCTGATGGTAACAGTGAAGCATTTTCTAAACTCAAGCTTTATGCACAAGTCTGCAGATATGACCTAGGTATTGAATTTGTATTTATTGTATAAGGCCAATTTTAGCAAAGTATGACCTAGTCCACCAGCTTTTTGTAAATAATATTTTAATGGAACACAGCCATGCTCATTTATCTACAGATATCTATGGCTCCCTCTGTGCTGCAAGATCAGAGCTGAGTAGTTGTGACAGAGACTGTGCAAAGCCAAAAATGTTTGCTATCCGATCCTTTACAGAAAAAGTTTGTTGATCACTGTGATAGGGATCCCATCAAGTAGGAAGATTTATGTTTTTATTAACATTAAGATTCTTGATTTTTCAGTGGTTTAGTGATAAAACAACTTGTAGTTCCCTCTGTAACACAGAGACTGTTCTTTGCTGGAATTAAGAAAATGACAGCTATTGAAGACTTGCTTTTAACACCCTTAAATTAAATATCAATGGGCTTACTTTCGACTTATTCCAAAGAGACACAGAATCAAAACATTGAACCTCATTAGGTGTTCCTATAATTTGAACTCCATAACATTCCTCCATTTTGTATTTAGTTAGCTCCCAGTATAGTCACTATTCAACTTGTGACCTAGGAACTTTTTGAATGGTTTAATGGAAATTTGCTAGATACTGTTATTTCTATTTAATTAATTATGCCTACAGAAGAAAATTTTATTAAATTTCATGGAAACCATTTCTTTATTTTGTATAAACTGGTTTACTTTTCAATTCCATTTAAAATTTGTTTTTTCACTTTCTAGGGGAAATAGAAAGCTAGTATTTGCTACACTGTTAGCAAGCCACTTAGGGGGAGGGTAATTACCAAAAAAGTATAAACTAGGAATTATTATTCACATAGTAGAGTAAATAAAGAACCAATCAGTGAAATAAAGAATTAAATATCCTGCCTCTTTTTGTCTTTAGGTCCTTATCTTGCTTCCCAGCCATTGGACAGCTCTCTACTTTCCCAGCCAAATTTAGTTGCCCCTACAAGTCAGTCTTTGATTACTCCACCTCAGATGACAAGTACTGGAAATGCTAATACTCCATCTGCCACCCTAGCATCTACAGCGAGCAACACTATGACAATGACTTCAGGTGTTGCCATGTCTTCTTCAGTTGCCACAGCTAACTCAACTTTGACCACAACTTCATCTTCATCATCCTCCAGCTTGAATAGTGGAATATCATCAAATAAACTACCTTCATTTCCACCCTTTGGCAGTATGAACAGTAGTGCTGTGGGATCCATGTCTACACAAGCAAGTACAGTTCAAAATGGCCAGCTAGGAGGGCAATCGCAGTCAGCTCTACAGACAGCTGGGATTTCTGGAGAGTCGTCTTCAGTTCCCACTCAGCCACATCCTGATGTGTCTGAAAGGTATCTTTAAATATACTACCTTTGCAAAAATATAAATACATGCTTCTTCTTATCTAAATAAGAACATAAAGCACCTTTGCTCTTATCCTCGAAATTTTAGTTTTTATGTGTATTTTACCTATAAAATTATAATGAAAACTCTTCATAAAGTCTTTATCATAGAATCTCAGGGGAGGGGATGAAGAACTTGAAAACCATTTAGTCTAACTATCCTGTCATGTTTGAGTCTGTTATGTGACATAACTGGCAAATAGATTTGCCTATGCAAATCACTCCGGTGGTTTAGAAGTCACTATTGAATGACCCTATTCAGAAGCATAAGAGTTGTACCGGGATTTGAATCTTACCTCTGCCATTTACTGGCTGTGTCACTTTAGGAAAGTTACCTGACCTTTTTGAGCATGTTTTCTTATCTGTAAGGTAGGAGCAATAGGATATAAGGTACATTATACGCTTTACAACATGCTTCCAAACACTTAAGTTATTTATTTATTTATTTATTTATTTATTTTTAAGCTCTTTATTGGAATATAATTGCTTTACACTCTTGTACCAGCTTTTGAGGTACGCCAAATTGAATCAGCTGTGTATACATATATCCCCATATCCCCTCCCTCCTGCAACTCCCTCCCGCTCTCCCTGTCCTGGCCCTCTAAGGCATCACCCATGATCGAGTTGATCTCCCTTTGTTATACAGCAACTTCCCACTAGCTATCTATTTTATATTTGGTAGTGTATCTATGTCTATGCTACTCTCTCACTTCGTCCCGGCTTCCCCTTTGCCATCCCCTCCCCCACCAACCCCATGTCCTCCAGTCCATTCTCTGCATCTGCATCCTTATTCTTGCCCTGTCACTGGGTTCATCAGTACCATTTTTTTAGATTCCGTATATGTGAGTTAGCATACAGTATTTGTTTTTCTCTTTCTGGCTTACCTCATTATATGTAGCCCCATTTCATTACTTTTTGTGGCTGAGTAATATTCCATTGTATAAATGTGCCACATCTTCTTTATCCATTCATTTGCTGATGGGCATTTAGGTTGCTTTCATGTCCTGGCTATTGTAAATAGTGCTGCAGTGAACATTATGGTACATGTTTCTTTTTGGATTATGGTTTTCTCTGGGTATATGCCCAGGAGAGGGATTACTGGATCATATGGTAGTTCTATTTTTAGTTTTTTAAGAAACCTCCAAACTGTTTTCCATAGTGGCTGTACCAACTTAAATTCCCACCAAGTGCAGGAGGGTTCCCTTTTCTCCACATGCTCTCCCACATTTATTGTTTCTAGATTTTTTTGATGATGGCCATCCTGACCAGTGTGAGGTGATACCTCATTGTGGCTTTGACTTGCATTTCTCTAATGATTAGTGATGTTGAGCATCTTTTCATGTGTTTGTTGGCCATCTGTATGTCTTCTTTGGAGAAATGTCTATTTAGGTCTTCTGCCCATTTGTGGATTGGGTTATTTGCTTTTTTTTTTGGTATTAAGCTGCATGAGCTGTTTGTATATTTTGGAGATTAACGCTTTGTCCATTGCTTCGTTGGCAAGTATTTTCTCCCATTCTGAGGGTTGCCTTCTTGTCTTGTTTATGGTTTCTTTCGCTGTGCAAAAGCTTTTAAGTTTCATGAGGTCCCATTTGTTTATTCTTGATTTTATTTCCATGATGCTAGGAGGTGGGTCAAAAAGGATCGTGCTTTGATGGATGTCATAGAGTGTTCTGCCTATGTTTTCCTCCAGGAGTTTTATAGTGTCTGGCCTTACATTTAGGTCTTTAATCCATTTTGAGTTTATTTTTGTGTATGGTGTTAGGAAGTATTCTGATTTCATTCTTTTACATGTTGCTGTCCAATTTTCCCAGCACCACTTATTGAAGAGGCTGTCTTTTTTCCATTGGATATTCTTGCCTTCTTTGTGAAAGATAAGGTGCCCGTATGTGCTTGGGTTTACCTCTGAGTTCTCTATTCTGATACATTGATCTTCTTTTCTGTTTTTGTGCCAGTACCATACTGTCTTGATCACTATGGCCTTGTAGTATAGTTTGAAGTCAGGAAGCCTAATTCCACCAACGCCATCTTTCCTTCTCAAGATTGCTATGGCAGTTTGGGGTCTTTTGCATTTCCATACAAATCGTAAGATTTCTTGCTCTAGTTCTGTGAAAAATGCCATTGGTAATTTGATAGGGATTGTGTTGAATCTGTAAATTGCTTTGAGTAGGATAGTCATTTTCACAGTGTTGATTCTTCCAATCCAAGAACATGGTATGTCTCTCCATCTGTTTGTATCGTCTTTGATTTCTTTCGTCATTGTCTTATAGTTTTCTGCATACAGGTCTTTTGCCTCCTTAGGCAGGTTTATTCCTAGGTATTTTATTCTTTTTGTTGCAGTGGTGAATGGGATTGTTTCCTTAATTTCTCTTTCTGCTTTTTTCATTGTTAGTGTATAGGAATGCAAGAGATTTCTGCGCATTAATTTTGTATCATGCTACTTTACTGAAATTCATCGATTAAAACACTTAAGTTATTTATAATGACAAAAGTGATGATGACAGCTCTCTTTATTCCTTTTATGAAGAAGGTATTCCCTTTTGATTTATAGGTTAACTTACCCTGAGCTTGGTTGTATCTTTCAGCTACCTGGATGCAGTTTTGCCCAGAGTTATATATGTGATTAAAAAGAAACTCTTAATTACCCAGCTAGATCCTTCCATCTTGAACATTTAAATAGATTAGGAGTTTTAAAAATTTATGTCACCATCAAAGAATGAAGCTTTATCACCATCAAAGAATGAAGCTTAATCACCATTGTAGTTATGAAGTATGAAACGAATGTGTATATTCTAAAAATGTAATAGAACATTGACTAAGTCTGGAAAATTTGTTTCTTTTTGGTCTCGCTCTGCTTGTAGCCAGCCTTGTGATCTTGGGCAGCTCCTTTAACTTATCTTTGTCTCAGTTTTATCACTTAAGCACTGAGCTCTCTGACATTTCTGATACCCTATGGTTTTAAGAATTCTCTTTCTTCTTTTTAATGCAAGACCTCTAATGCCAAGGGTCTTTGTACACTATCAAATTGTGAACTTTTATGGTTCTCTTTGGAGAGAAAGATGTCCCTGGTTTTGAGAATCTCTCAGCACCACTACCAACCCCCCCCAAAAAAAGGTGGGGAGAGGGTATTAAGAACCTGGTTTGATGCTATTCCAAGAAGGTATAGTACAACTTTTTCCCTAACTGTCTTATTTCTGCTTCAAATTTTAGCACAATGGATCGGGACAAAGTGGGCATCCCCACAGATGGTGATTCACATGCAATCACTTATCCACCTGCAATTGTTGTTTATATAATTGATCCTTTTACATATGAAAATAAAGATGAGAGCACTAATTCTTCTAATGTATGGACTTTGGGGTTACTTCGATGTTTTCTGGAAATGGTCCAGACTCTTCCTCCTCATATTAAGAGTACTGTTTCTGTACAGGTAAGAAGATAAATGTTACAAGTTAAATTTATTTAAAACAGTTTGATGTTGATAGAAGTTTCAAAGCTACTATTCTGTATCCACGTCAATTTTCTAAAAGCCAGCTTCTATTATATTTACTTTAAATGATATTATAATAGAAATCTTAGAGAGTTTATAAAAGACAAACTTGCAATCATGCCACAGTAATAATGGAGAATAAAAGGACTGTGTTAAGCCAGTTTGCAAGGCAGAAAGAGAGACACAGATGTAGAGAACAAACATATGGACACCAAGTGGGGAAAGCAGGGTGGGGGTGGGAGTGTGAATTGGGCGATTAGGATTGCCATATATAAATTACTAATAAGAAAAAATATCAGATTGTACACTTTAAATATATGCAGTTTATTGTGTCAATTGTATCTCAATAAAAGTACTAAAAAAAAATACTGCATTAAGTACCTTAAATGTTTCTCCTGTGTTACTTTTATAAACTGATTTTTAAGTTCATAAGCTTAAGTAGGAAAATCAAGAATGGACTGATATAAGCTAGAGTTCTAAATAAGACAGGTTACAAAGTAAAAGTAGAGAGGAATTAACCATATTGAGTTGTATGCAGAGAATTTGAATTATTTCTTTATAGACTACAACAAGACTGTGGCAGTCAGTGGCAGCAGTAATCAATATAACTGCTATGTAGAAATGTTTAAAGATTTTTACGTAGCTCATTAGTAAAATTGAGTATTCATTAAGAATCTGTATAATGAGAAGAAAATATCATTCTTTAGATTATCATTTTAATTAGGTTTTGTTTAAATTTTGTAATAAAGTTTTTAGAGTTTTATACCCATTGTTCTTTTTATTCTCTTGCTGAAAGTTTAATGTTTGTACTGTTTGCCTGTAATTCTTAGATTGTTCCCTGTCAGTACCTTTTGCAACCTGTGAAGCACGAAGATAGACAAATCTATACCCAGCATTTAAAATCCCTGGCTTTTTCGGCTTTTACCCAGTGTCGGAGACCACTTCCAACATCAACCAATGTGAAAACATTGACTGGTTTTGGTCCAGGTTTAGCCATAGAAACTGCTCTTAAAAGTCCTGATGTAAGTATGTTTTCCATTACCAAAGTTATTGAATGACTACATTTTATGATTTTATGCAAAACTAAGTGCAGATCTCTGTTTAGCCCTCATTTTCCAATTATCTTATAATGGGTAGAGATATATCTTTATTTTCAATAAAAGATTTTTCTGTGATTGTATGGTACCATAGTAACTTAATGTTTTATTTTACAGAGACCAGAGTGTATTCGACTTTATACACCTCCTTTTATTCTGGCTCCAGTGAAGGATAAACAGACAGAGCTAGGAGAAACATTTGGAGAAGCTGGACAGAAATATAATGTTCTTTTCGTGGGCTACTGTTTATCACATGATCAAAGATGGATTCTTGCATCTTGCACAGATCTATATGGAGAACTTTTAGAAACTTGTATCATTAACATTGATGTCCCAAATAGGTACTTTTATTTCCTTAAATGTATCATTGTATCATCCCGTTAAAAAAAAATTCATACACACACATTATGTTTCATTTTCATTGAATAGAAAACTGGAAGGTTATGTACATTAAAGTATTAACTCTTAGGATTGTGGGTGCTTTTCATTTCTTTTGTAGTGAATATTTACATTGTATAATTTAAGGGAATTAAAAATAATTTTGATTAATCTCTGTTGCATAGACAAAAGAGGCTAAAGCCCATATATTCTATGTAGTAAACCTTGAGGTAAACAAATTTTGAAACATGGAAGTAGAAAGCCATCTGCAAGTTAAAATCCAGTAAAGCATCCTAGAACATTTACTTTTCTTATATACCATCTAAGATACAGTCCCTAATAAAAACTGAGTTAACTTTGTTTACTAAAAATTTTATCATTTAAATGTTGAAGTGTCTTCTGAAAATGGTGGCCTTCTTTTTAGAATTCTTCTTGATAATAGTTGGGTATCATGACCAGTTATTCATGAAGGCTGTAACTACTAGATCACAACAGGTGAGCCTCATACTGAGTTATCACTTAATAGGCACTTCTAATAACATATTTCAGTGTTAGTGAACACTGTCTAAGAGAACCCGAAAAGTCCATGAAGTAATTTTCAATTTTCAGATTTGGTTTTACTCTTTATTTTTTTCTTTATTATCTAAACATTATGTTTTTTTTTTTAATAAAGTTCAGAGATTGGTTATTGCAGAAAAATTTAGTGATTATTTGGTTATAGTGGCACTGAAGAAACGGAATATAAAAACATTGATTTGTGAAGGATGAGAAAGAGAATAGAGAAGAATAATACCACCTTCCCAATACAAAGTTAGTGTATTGCCATTTTACTGAAAGTAGAAGTGAGATGATGGTTCAGAGGTTTAGCTCTGGAGTCAGAGAGATCTGAATTCAGTTCCCAATCCTGCCACTATTGGCTATGTGATCTTGAGAAAATTACTTTATCTAACTGAGTTATAGCTCAGTTTTTCTCAGGAGAAATTAGGAGGATAATTTTATCTGCCTCATAGGGTTGTTAGGATGAAATGAGGTATTACATGTAAGTTGATTGGGCGTACTGTTTGGTACGTAGTAAGTACTCAGTAAATGGTAGCCACTATTGCTGAACCACAGAGCGCTTATGTTATGTACTTGCCTGATAAAGGACATGCATGCAGAAAACACAGCGCTGTTCTGAGAAGTGTGGGGGTTTTTTGTTTGATATTCTTCGTTTTAAAGTATGAAGCAAGGGCTGGCAAACTGCAGCCCATGGGCCAAGTCTGGCCACACTCATATGTTTAACTTTTGTCTATGGCTGCTTGCATGCTGCAGCAGCAAAGTTGAATTGTTGAAGAAGACTCTTGATGGCCTGCGAAGCTTAAAATACTGGCCCTTTAAAGAAAAAGTTTGCCAGTCTCTGGTATAGAACAGTGTTTCTGGTGAATTTTGGTGGTTCGTGGACAATTTTTAAGTTTAAGTATATGTTTTAATATGTATTAAACAAAATATAAACTATCATGCCAAACCTGTGATTTTATATATGTTCTTAGGTCTTGTGTAAAAAATATCAGGCATTAAAATGAAGGGACCAGTTTTTCACAAATTTGAGCTCTTTTGAAATGTCATCATAGAAATTTTAGAAATATTTATGACTGTCTCTATTCTGTACAATAGGGCTCGTCGGAAAAAAGGATCTGCTAGAAGATTTGGTCTACAGAAACTTTGGGAGTGGTGCTTAGGACTTGTACAAATGAGTTCATTGCCATGGAGAGTTGTAATTGGCCGTCTAGGAAGGATTGGTCACGGAGAATTAAAAGGTAAAATTGTGCTTTTATTATTTAATACTTAAATTTCTATTTTACGATGATTCATATACTATTCAGACCATATCTAGGAATAGGTCCTGAATAAAATGCAGAGGTTATAAAAATCTAGTTTTTTGTTTTGTTTTGTTTTTAAAGAGGAACCAAATGGCTTAACTCAAATTTTAAAAGCACATATTGCAACTTTATATCACTTGGTACATGACAGCTACTATTCTTGTCATCTTCCATTTTTTTACCCCTTTGTGCTTATTATTCAACTCATCCTACATTCAGCAGGCACTAATTGATGTTGATGTACATTAAAGTTGGGGGGTTAAAAGATATATTGAATAAAATCATCAATAAGAGATTTTTGACTTGATGACTCTTGGGGAATACATTAATTTTAAAACCATTACGTTTTAACTTTTGTTCTATAGAGTGTTAACAATGCTGTTACTTTGGAGATTATTATTATTATTTTTTTTTACTGTTGATACCCACAGATTGGAGCTGTTTGCTGAGTCGTCGAAACTTGCAGTCTCTAAGTAAAAGGCTGAAAGACATGTGTAGAATGTGTGGTATATCTGCTGCAGACTCTCCCACCATTCTTAGTGCTTGCTTGGTAGCAATGGAACCCCAAGGATCTTTTGTTATTATGCCAGGTTACCTATCTTTAGTTTATATCAGATTTAATTCTTTATGCACTTAAGTTTCTAAGTATTATGTAAAATTGATTCTTCATTTATTAAAAGAGAAAATACCTTTCATTTTCTTTTCAGATTCTGTGTCAACTGGTTCTGTATTTGGAAGAAGCACCACTCTAAACATGCAGACGTCTCAGCTCAATACCCCACAGGATACATCATGTACTCATATACTTGTGTTTCCTACTTCTGCTTCTGTGCAAGTAGCTTCAGCTACTTATACCACTGAAAATTTGGACTTAGCTTTCAATCCCAACAATGGTAGGTGAATTGTTCTGTAAAAGTTTGCAAATATAAAGTAAACCTGGATTATTGTGGCTGATTATAGGCTGGATAATACCTCCCAAAACATCTGTGTCCTGTGAATGTTCCTGAAACCTGTGAATGTTACTGTATATGCCTCCCCTGCTGTGCCCCTCCCCCCCCCCCCAAAAAAAGACTTGCAGATCTGATTAAGTTAAGGATCCTAAAATGGAGAGATTATCCTGGCTTATTTTATGCAAGATCCCAAAATGCAATCTTACATATCCTCATAAGGGGAAGATAGAAATTTGACTATACACAAAAGAGAAGAAGGCCATGAGGTGGAAGCAGAGGAAAGCAAAGTCAGAGAGAAATGACTATGCTGCTGCCTTTGAAGATGGATCCAGATGCTGGAAAAGACAAGGATACAGATTTTCCCCTGGAGCCTCAAGGAGGAGCATAGCCCTGCCAGTACCTTGATTTTGATGTAATGATTAGCACTTTGATTTCAACCCAATAAAACTGATTTTGGACTTCTGGCCCCCAGAACTGTAAGAGAATAATGTATGTTGTTTCAGGTCAGTAAGTCTGTGGTAATTTGTTAAAAGTGCAACAGGAAACTAATACAACTGTTCTTTTACCTTATTGATATCAGAAATAGTGCTATGAATTATCCCATAAATGTTTACTTATTTTAAAAGGCAACATTTATCATAAAATATTTGTACAGGTTTATGTATGTGCTGCTGAGTTACCTCTACATAAACTTTGCAGATCATTTTATATTTTTTTGTATTTTGACTTGCCAAAATAATACAGTAATTTATAACTTTTCTAGATGAACTGATAGATTGCATTTTAGTAGAAGAGAAAATAAGTGATATTGCATTGTTACTCTGAGTTACCTTAGAAAATGGCACATCTCTAAAGTCACAAGTATGGGTATTAATTATTCTCCTTTTTTAGTGTGCTACACAGTATTTTGAATGTTTATTTAATAAAGACTTAAGGAATTAGTCAGGAATAGTCTCATTTTAAATACATTTTCATTCCTAGCATTTGTATTAGTTTCCTGTTGCTATTTGTAACAAATTACCACATGGTTAGTGGCTTAAAACAACACACATTTATTATCTTACAGTTCTGAAAGTCAGAAGTCCAAAATCAGTCTTACTGGGCTGTAAAGTCAAGGTATCTGCAGGGTTGGTTCTTTCTAGAGGCTCTAAGTGAGAATCTGTTTCCTTGCCTTTGCCAGCTTCTAGAGACCACCTGCATCTCTTGCTCATGGCCCCTTTTTCCATCATCTTCAATGCCAACAGTTTAGTGTAGTCACATCTTCACTGACTCTAACAGTACTGCCTCCCTCTTATTAGGACCCCTGTGATTACGTTGGACTCACTTGGATAATCCAAAATAATCTCCCTATCTCAAGATCTTTAGCTTGATCACATCTGCAAAGTTCTTTATGGTAACATATGCACAGATTCCTGGGATTAGGATGTGGACATCTTGCCGGGGAGGGGGGGGCATTATTCAGACTACCACATGCTTATTTATGCATAGTTGATTATTTATCTCCTAGCACAATACTTGGCACATGGTAGACATTCAGTAGATTTTGATTAAAGTAACTCATTTTGGTTAAAGTCCATTAACTCTCTCCTGTACATGACCATGGGATATGAAAAATGGAGTATTTTTTTTCTTCCTCCCATATAGATGGAGCAGATGGAATGGGTATCTTTGATTTATTAGACACAGGAGATGATCTTGACCCTGATATCATTAATATCCTTCCTGCATCTCCAACGGGATCTCCTGTTCATTCTCCAGGATCTCATTACCCCCATGGAGGTGATGCTGGCAAGGTAACCCTGTTATAAAAGTTTAGTTTATCTAAATGTCATTCAGTAACTTAGTAATGGATTATATCAATGAAATGAAACACTTTTTTTCCTTGAAAATTAGCAAGAACATTACAGCAGTACACTCATGTACTTCTACCTTATAGACATCAGTGCATTGAGTTGTAGATTATTAAGAGGGTCTCTAAGGTTCTGCTTTCTCAGACTTCGTACTTCATATTTTCTAGATTACTTGGCAGTAATTGTTGTTTTATATTAATAGTTTTCCTGCCACTTCACCATAGCTTCTACTCAGGTATAGGATTAGATTATCTGAGAATCAGTATATTACTCTAAGAGCTGCCATTCATATCAGGGCTGTGATAAGGAACATAAAGGAAATAATCTTCTCATAAGAACAGAAAAAACACTGACCCCTGTGGCCCCACACCCCCCTATTTTTAGCAGCTGTGGAAGCAGGCTGTCTTGTCCTGTTTGAACTCAAAACTAATTGGGCTTCGTTTGAATAACATGATTATTTGAATGAAATTATATATAGTAGTTATTTGATTATTGTAATATACATATGTTTACAATAAAGAAGGATCTTTGTCCGACCTTACTGTGCATCTTTTCCTCCTTTTTCTTTTTTAACTGGAAAGAAATGAGATTATGGGGAAGAAAAAGAAGAAACATATAAAGAAAGAAAAACATAAGGAAAAGCACCAGTAATCATACCACTTTAATAAAACCAATACTACTTTTTTTCTTTTTTTTTGGCCAAGCTACACGGCTTGTGAGATCTTAGTTCCCAGACCAGGATTGAACCCTCACCCTCGGCAATGAAAGCATGTAGTCCTAACCACTGGACCGCCAGGGAATTCCCAGAAACCATTTTTACTCTTAGCAAATTACCTTCCTTTCACATGTTGCAGCTTTCAAAAACTATGAGCAGCTTTTTATATTTTTTATCTTTGGCTGAGCGGCTTGCGGGATCTTAGTTCCCTGACCAGGGATGGAACCCGTGTACCTCTGCAGTGGAAGCGTGGAGTCCTAACCACTGGACTGCCAGGGAATTCCCTAAGCAGCTTTTTAACGTTGCATTGTTTCTTTACCATAATTTGTTATATCATTCCCCAAATGTTGGACAGTTAAGTCTTTTTTTCTGTTGTAGGTAATAATTGCCATGAGCATTTCTATGTATATCATTTTTCTTCTTTTTATCTATTTCCTTAAAATAAATACCAAAGAATGCATTGACTAAAGCACATGAGCATCACTTAATAGTTGTCTCTTCATGTTGCCATAATGCTTTCCAAAACACTATTAACGTCATTTTATAGATAGTGCTAGATGAACAAAGCTAAATTTAATCCACTTTTGGATTGGGGTGTGATGGAGGAATTAGTTGAGGGGGTATTAGGAAATAAGTTAGAAAGTTCAGTGAATCTTTTGTATTTTTCAGTCAGCTGCAAAGGTTTATACACACACACCGAACATGGGCTTGACATAATACAAACTTGTTAAATAGTTGGTATGTTCATTTCCTCATGCAGCTCTTAAAACTCATTAGTTAATGCTATTACTAATTATGATACATAGCAATTGACTTTTTAAAATATCCTTCAGTATTTTTTAAAATGAAGTAATAAAATAGACTGATTGCCATAAACCATTCTGTGTTTATAGCTAGTGCTAGCTATATCAAATGAACTAACACACTTTTAATTTTGTCTTTTTAAGGGTCAGGGTACTGATCGGCTACTTTCAACAGAATCTCATGATGAAGTAACTAATATTCTTCAGCAACCATTGGCCCTTGGTTACTTTGTATCAACTGCCAAAGCGGGTCCGTTACCTGACTGGTTCTGGTCAGCATGTCCTCAAGCACAATATCAGTGTCCCCTTTTTCTTAAGGTATTGCTATTTTTGTTGGCCAGTTCCTAAGTAATGCTAATTGACGGCTTAAGTCCCAAGAAATAGACAAGTGGCTTTTTGAAGTCTTGTAGCTTTTGTCTGAGGTCTTAAATGCATTGCCACATACAACTCTCTAGACACGATCACGAGAGTAATCTAATTATGAAACAATTCTAATTCTTTAGTTCATATTAAGTTTAAACTTTTAAATAACTTTAAATCGAATTTCTGGGACCCTTGCTCTTAATTATTTTCAGCTGCACACATAGACGTTTAGACCTGGTAGAAACCTGACATATCTTTAATCTAACTTTTTCATTTTTTCGGTGAGCATATTAAAAGTTCAGGAAAACTCATTTGTCCAAAGTCATACATTGGTAGTAGACTTAAGATTAAAACCTGGATCTTTTAATGATTATATAGTGTTATTCTTTGAATTACATCATACTGCACTCCTATTATGCCTCATTATTTTGGAAATTAAAGGATTCATAATCTTTGTAAAAATATTTGATATTTAAATCCACTTAGTAGCTCCTTAAAAAAGCTTTCTAGCTTTGTGTAAATTGCTGTGTTAAAACTATTGAGTGGTTTTCAAGTAATGAGATTCTCTCAGACCCATAGTGACTTATCAAAACAAATTAATTAGCAAGTGATATAACAAGGTTGAGATAAATCATAAAATGGTAAAATGGGATCTGAAAGCCCTATGTAGAGTTTGTTCCTGCTGCTATTACTATGATTCCAAAATAACAAATTAAGATTTGATTTCACTTACATAAATCCACCAGAAGTTGACAGATTTGTTTTATAAATCATGCTAACTTAACTACTTGCTAACTGATTTTTGTGTGTGTAAAGTTTAGTTTTTTAGGGTTATATTTTAGTGGGTACTTGAACAAGTAGGCTTGTTGCTATTAAATCTTGATTCCCTTGGCTCACATACTGCTGAGTCTGACATTTGCGATTAAGCAATAAATTGCTGTAGCACATTCATGAAGAATACAAGAGCTGTTGATCTGAATTGACTATTAGTGAGATAATATATTTAGAGTGTTGGCTAAGGTAATAGTTGTAGCATATGACTTTTCTTCCCCTTCCAGTCTATTCTATGCACAATGGTCTACACAGATCTAAT
The DNA here is from genome assembly GCF_030028045.1 of Hippopotamus amphibius kiboko. NCBI lineage: Eukaryota > Metazoa > Chordata > Mammalia > Artiodactyla > Hippopotamidae > Hippopotamus > Hippopotamus amphibius. Next base: position 24,318,063 of record NC_080202.1, on the reverse strand, counting down.
TACAAGAACATATTCCCAAAGGGGTTTCTGCATCACAGTAATCCCTAGAGTTCCTACAAAACAAAGGGTTCTTTGATCCTTTAGGAAGTGCTGCATGTGCTTTCTGCCCACCGCCCCCCCCCCGCCCCCCATCCCCTTTGTTGTTACAGTACACATTAAAAGCTGTGAAAAACAGCAGCAAATAACATTATTTACCTAACATTTCCCAAACTTACTTTAATACACAGGAAGAGGATTGTGTAATACCTATTAATAGTGTTTCACAGAACATATTTTTAAGAAACACCACTTTATAAAAAGTCCAAGGGACTATCCAGATTCTTTTCTACTCAATATTTATTTGCAGAGAGGATAGTGTAAAGTGGTCATTCACCCTCAGATACAGTGTAACAAGATTAGGACTTCTGGTCTGAATAACCAGGTAAGGCATAACTTACCATAATTTTGTTCACCTTTTGTTTTCATACATCCCATTTTATTTCTATCCCATAGGCAATAAAACCATCTGGTCTGTTTCTCTTGGCTTGGGAAAAAATAGGTTGTTACCTAGATGATTAAAAAATCTTTTTATCATTGAAATTAGAGCACTGGTACTAATTACATTCATTGATTCGTAGTGATCTGTCACATGAGAGATTTTTGCTTATAACTCATAAATCAAGAGTTTATGGGCAGTTGAAACATGTATTTTTGGTTGTATTTCTGAATATACAACACAAGATTTTATACACATATTACAATTGTAGAGGAGAGAACATCTAAATATAAAATAGTACCTTTTACAGTAGTGTACAGAATGAGACCTATCAAGAATTTCTGCAGGGACTTCCCTGGCGGTCCAGTGGTTAGGACTCTGCACTTCCATTGCAGGGGGTGCGGGTTTGATCCCTGGTTGGGAAACTGAAATGTGAAAAAGAGTAGTACCCCATTTCACTCTTCATTGCCATACCTAAATGGGTGTGCCAGTTGTTACTAGGCCTCCATTATGAAATTGGGCAGAAGAATGCATCTGTGCACTACATTACTTATAGTGCTCACAATTCCACCAGCAGTGGCTCTGCTTAAGATTTATAGCTTTATAAGTAAAATACTTGCACGTGTTTACTTCTATTACTTTTTTCAGTGCTAGACCTAGGTTAATTTGCATAGTCTATGTAAACTAGAGACTGTACTCAGGTTTATCAATTTTGTTCTTTCTTAAACATTTACTTTACACATCTAGGCAGGTTACACTTAGAAAATAATTAGAAATCCTTTTTTTAGGATTATTGTGTGTTTTCAAAAACAATAAAGCTGAAAAAGTTTTAGGTTATGCATTTAAAAATTACTTATGTAATGAATTACATAAGAACAAACATGTTTATAGTGGCTCCCATTCATTACATAGGTCTAAAATATATTTCATCAAGGAAGAGACCTTAGGAGAGTCAGGTAAAACCAACAGATTTTTTCCATTTGGCTGACTGATTATCTGTTATTTTTTAGGCCTCTTTGCACCTCCACGTGCCTTCAGTGCAATCTGACGAGCTGCTTCACAGTAAACACTCCCACCCACTTGACTCAAATCAGACTTCAGATGTCCTCAGGTACAGCTCTTTTTACCATTGAGTTCTCCATAGCAACTTTGAAAGAATATAATGTTGATCCTTATCTATTTTTTTCATTTTTGGCAATAGTTTACAGTTGTGTACCCTTGGATTGCTAGATGAATTATATATCATTCAGAGTGAGTGGTTTTCTTTCTAACACGTGTAATCTACTTTTGAGAACAGTTTTAATAAAAATCAGTTTTCTTTAATCTCCCCAAGACTCTCTATTTCATACCTTCCACTTCTTTTTTTTTTTTTAAAGTGACTTTGAATCTTAGGTGCCATCATTGGAAATTGCTTCCAAGATTTACAGTGCAAGTAACTACATGACTTACATAGTTTACTTGCTTTTCAGGTTTGTTTTGGAACAGTACAATGCACTCTCCTGGCTAACCTGTGACCCTGCAATCCAGGACAGACGCTCATGTCTCCCAATTCATTTTGTGGTGCTGAATCAGTTATATAACTTTATCATGAATATGCTGTGATCTTCATTTGATGGAACTGTGCAAGAAAAGAACAAGGAAAAAAGATATTCGCTGCAAGATTAAGTTACAGTTATCTTCTCAGTGAAAGTCATTTGTGATGGGGTCTAATTCTTATTACTTCAACAAATATTGTTTTGATTTGGGGGGAGGGGCGATAACCCTGTTATTTTTCATTGACTATACTGAACTCTTTAGGGTGGTGACTGATCATACAAAACGTATTATAACATTTTCGTAGCAAAATTAACCTTTTTTTTTCCCAGTCACAGTATTTGTGAAAAGTAATGAGCCATAGTACCCAGTCATGTTAAATGAATATTAAAAGCATGGGGAAGGAAACATGAGGAACAATGAATTTCAACACATGGCTTCAGAACATCAAGATGTTCTTGTATTGGATTATAGTATCTAGTATTCAAAATGCCTGCATCTCTTATTTATTGTAAGTTTTTAAATGTATAAATTGTCTTATATTTCTTAACCTTTTATAAAAATTTTCCTAGAAGGTTTATACTGCCTTCTTGCTTTAAAGCAATTGGTCTAAAATATATGTAATCGTCTTAATTAAAAAGTTGCAGTAGGGTTGCTTTTAGAGTATTATTTTTTTGTAAGGGGGTGGGTGGGACAGTAAATTTGTATTGTCTTGATGTACAGTTTAATGGGGATAGAGGGGGAATAATGTCCATACCATTGTGTGTGGAGGATTTACAGCTAAGCTGTAGTTGCAGAGTACATGTACAGTAATGAAGTTCACTGTGTTTATAATTGAAAAGGTACCGGGTCTTACAAAACATTTTATATATCAATCACACCTTTACAGAATAACATGATGGCAATATACAAGTGATATTGTTAGGTGGTTTAACTTAGAATAAAATGAGAATTCTTCAGTTATATTTTGTACTATGGTTTAGGGTTTGACTAATATTTCAGGCCATTTCCAGTGAAAGAAACTTAGTTTTACAAGAAAAACATTTGCTACTGAATGCTTAAACTAATTTTGGTGTTTAATGTTACGTGCTTACATTTTTTTGTTGTTGTTTTAAAAGTGGCACATCTAGGCATGGGAATATTATTAATTATGAAAATTATCTTCAGGATCTGCTATAAGGTTGAAATTTAGCCCAGCTCTAGGCATTTTACAAATTATTTTAAAAGCAGTCACTCTTGATTGTTTGACTTTTTTTTTTTTTTTTTTAATTAAAGGTTGGGAATGTGTGTGAGAGTATGCATACGTATGGGTGTGTGTGTGCAATCAAACTGTGGTGTAAATAGATTCTCAGTGAATTCTGGTATTCAGACTATTCCACTAGTTAAAGAACCATTTTCTAAACTTAACATGTTTCCTTTTGCCTTTTTTATTTATTTAATTTTCTTGGTTTGGAGATGGCAGTCCCAAACACCAGAGTCTGTACTTTTCTATAACACAGCTCAGATTAAGGCAGGACATATGCCAAGGAGGTTCTCACCTCCCTAAAGAAGGGACTTGAATTTTAGGGACTTTAATTCACCCCTTCCTTCAATACAGCTTTCCCTCTTCTTGTTTGCACATGCCAAGATAACTGCTTTTATGCAGGCTTTATCCCCTTAAAAAATCCTTTCTACAGTGCTGCTCACAAGAGAGTCCAAGTTAGCCTCCTACCTGTGTTGCTGACTTGAATTCACAGTCGCCAAGTCTACCTGTCTTTCTTGGAAGCAGTTTAGTTAAATTCTGAATTTGTATGTTCACTAATTCTCTACAAGGGCAAAACCGATTGTATTTACAAAACTGTAATTCGGTATGTTTTATTGTTTTTTGTTTGTTTTGTTTTTTGTTTTTTCTAACTGAAACTTGTTTTGTAAATACTATATGCTTAGCCTAAATATCACTTTCTTGTGAACAGTATAATTTCTTCAAATTGTGTATATTAAAACATTAGCAAGTCTTGTTTTTCCTTTAGAGAAAACACATTTGGTGACAAAGCTCTTTAATCATTTCTTCAAAATTATAATGCAGTTGCAATGGTCAGCATATTTTGAAGTTAAAATTTAAAGATCACATCTCTGCATTTGTTCTTAAATTATACGAACACACTACAGATTATATTGGCATGTTCTGTACCTTAAAAAAAAACTTGTCTGAGATTTGAGGGGAAAGATGCTTATTTGGAATTTCTATTAAAACAGTATTTTTTATATATTTTGTTAACTCAATAGTGACTCAAAAATAAAAGCTATATTCTCAATTGTTTAAAAGCACTAGCCTGTAGTAACCATGCCTCAGTTTGAAAACAGATTTTTAAAAAAGTTATTCCCTGACAGTTTCTTTTATATGGAGCCATAAGGAAGGAACCCATTATACAATTCCTTTTTATCTGGGAATCAGGGAATAGTTCCTAAATATACAGGATTTACTGTTAAGGTTTTTTTTCTCCCCTTCATATATAAATTCACACTCAAATAGAAAATTATTAAATAGCCATTAGAAAAGGTCAGGAGACTTGTTTCAGAAGAAAAAAAATTAAGCCTTTCATGCAGAATGATGGATCTGACTTACTAATGTACTGTCACAGACAAGTATTGGGTAGTTTTGTTTTGTTTAAATAGGTAAGCAAAGTAATATACTCTATACCAGTTGATCACCAACACCTTGACTTCTTTGTTATAGTGCTAATGTCTGTTTTTTGTGCAGTTATCCATTACAAAGCAGGGTGGGAGTTGAATATTTTGGCATTTTAAAAGATTAGTTATATAATGTCTGCTTCCAGCCAGTGAGAAACATCTAGCCATACCTTTCTTATGCAAGCCATTCAGTTATCAGGACTGTGAATTAACACTGTATGAATAAATTTCTGTACACCTTATTGTTTGGCCAGAAGGCCACCAAGTGTACTTATATGTATGTAATCCTTAAATTTTAAAGTAGCTGTAATTTTTAAATCTTTCTAACTTTTCTTAAACCACTAAAATTAAGCTCTTACTACTTAGTCAACTATCCTCAGCTGTATTCTTACTCAATTGTCAGTATGGCACAGATTACTGTATTAAAATATTCTTCTTTCGTCTTCATATTTACCTTCTGAGGTAATTTTTTAACTTAATGTGTTACTACAAAGATTTGCAGATCTTTAATCAAGCACTATGTTAATACTGTAATATCAAAATACTATGTTGCATTATTTAAAATGTTCAAATTGAATACATTAAAAGGAAGTTTTTAAATGCTGTTGCATCATATAATTTGCTACTCATCCACTGTGGCATCGCATATCAACCTATTAATACATTTAATGTTGCATGAGTGATGTTTTGGTCTGGGTTTCCTCTTAAGAGTTTAGTGTGTCTAAATTAAGGAAAAATGTTTTTGACATACATTCTTTTTTGTCTCCCCCAACTCCTCAAAAAAATCTGCTAGAAATCTTAACCTTTCGATTTTCCTTGGTGTTTTAATGGACCCAGAAATGTGGTTTAAATTTTTATATATATGGGTTTTTTTTCTTTTTCTTTTTTTGTGGAGTATTAATTTAAAAACTGGATTTGGGACCTAAAATACTCCTCAGGTTGATGTTTTCATGAAGTTTTAAAATAGCTTTAGTTTTCAAAGTAAACTGGATTTGTGGACCTTAAAGTTACTGAGTTTAAACTACAAATTGTAATGTCATTACTGGACATGTCAGCATCAACTTTCTCAAAAATAGCTTGGTCACTTTATGAAGGGGCGTTTTAAAGTTGTTGTTTAGCAGTGACATTTAATATGGTCCAATTGCTTTTTTTTTTTAATGTGACAAAAAAAGAAGAAGGAACAAACACTATTGCTGCCGAATGCCATAACACTGAGTTGTACAAATTGTGATTGAGGAAATGAAAAGGTTTATACTTTTTAAAAAAAAAACAAAAACAAAAAAAAACTTCAAATGGAATAAATTATTCATGAAGCCTTCATTGTGGTGTCTCATTCTGTTGAAAATATTTCTATCTTAAATTTGTAAATAGTAGTCGTAGGGTTTTTATGTCACTTATAAATGAAAAGGGGCAACGTAAAAAACTGACTGATGGACATCTAACTTCTTTGAAGTATTTTATTTTTTAAAAGGTTTTAATCATACATCTGTGTATAGTGTACCGCAAAACTGTATATATACCTACATACTAATTCCTTTTAGGCTGATCCATTTGATATCAGTTTTCCAGTCTAAAGAAGCTAACTTCAAATATTTAGCACTTAGTTCTGTCCAGTTTTTTAAAATCACATAGATGTTTTTGAAACATAAGTGGTTTTTTATATTGTGTTTATTTTGTGGAGGTGGGGCGTGCTGCACAGCCTTGGGGGGATCTTAGTTCTCCCACCAGGGGTTGAATCTGGGCTTTTGGCAGTGAAAGCACGGAGTCCTAACCACTGGACTGCCAGGGAATTCCCAGAAATGTGTTGTTCACTTTTGAACAACCCACTGAAAATAGCTCTGCCCATTTTTTACTAGCAGCTGTTTAAAATATTTTTGTCTAAACTTAAGCTGAGTAAGGACAAATCCCAAAATTGTTGTGGTCATTTTAAAATCGTTTGTGAACAGCAGAAGTAAAAAAAAAAAAAAAAAAAAAAAAAAAGAATCCTTTAAAAGGATTTGTATGTTGTTGGAACTTTATCTTAAACTTTTTTCTGTCTGATGGTTTATATTACCTGTAATGTTTTTCTACCTTTAAAACAATTTAACCTTATGTATGACTAAAAATAACTGCAGGGACTTCCCTGCTGGCTCAGTGGCTAAGACTCCATGCTCCCAACTCAGGGGGCCTGGGTTTGATCCCTGGTCAGGGAACTAGATCCTGCATGCTGCAAGTAAAAAAAAAAGATCCCACATGTCACAGCTAAGACCTGGCGCAGCCAAATAAATAATACGTATTTTTAAATAAATAAATAAAAATAACTGCAAATCAAGCTTCTTTTTTTGGGGGGGGGGTACTCACTTGTTGCCCAACTCATAAACCCTTTCTTTACTATTTGTGATTTTCAGTATTGAAAATCATTCTCTGAAAAATCCTATTTTGAGTGGTTTACTGAAGGAAATGATTTTTTTCTTCAATATTTGTTAAAAATTCAAGCTGCTTAGAGATAGACCTGTTCCCTACCTTCGGCAAATACACTTTTTACATCGTGACCCACTGTGCTACATCATGGCAAAATCCAAGACTTGAAAGTTCAAGATGCTAGTGAATCCCTGGGAATATTTTCTTGTAGAACTTCTGCCAAGTTCTCCATATGAATTAAGAACTACAGATTGAGAGGTAAAACCGTGGAATGTGAACATTTTGAAATGTTCTACAAGGAATATATTGCACATGCAAGTGATCTTGACCCCTTGATATCAGTAGCATGTTATTTACATAAGCGTGCAGGCATACTTCATTTCACTGTGCTTCACTTTATTGCACCTGGCGGATACTGTATTTTTTACAAATTGAAGGTTTGTGGCAACCCTGTGTTAAGCAAGTCTATCAGCACCATTTTTCTAACATTTTCACACTTTGTGTCTCTGTGGCACATTTTGGTAATTCTCACAATATTTTAAACCTTATTATTGTATTTGTTATGGTGATATATGATCTTTGATGTTACTGGTACTATTCACTGAAGGCTCAGATGACAGCATTTTTTAGCAATAGTTTATTTTTTAATTAAGGTATGTACATTGCTTTTTTAGAGATAATACTATTGCACACTTAATAGACTACAGTATAGTGTAAACATAACTTATATGCACTGGGAAGCCAAAAATTTCATGTGACTTGCGTTATTAAAATATTCGCTTTATTGCAGTGGCCTGAAACCAAACCCACAGTATTTCTCAGGTATACCTGTATGTACTTACTAATGAACTTGATTGATGGTGACTTGAAATAATATCACCTTATTTCTAAAGGTACAAATACGTTTACCACAATCCTAGAATCAAAATTACATGTGCTAACAAATTTTTTCCTGTTTAATGATTTTATTATGAAAATATACCTGAGACAGAATTGTTACTACAGAATTATTAAATATTTGGAGCATATAGGGTCACTAAGTTTTTAAGAAATCTAGAGGCAGAACATCTACTTCAGGATAAAGCTAGAAATGCTGTTTGAGCTCTATTCAAACTATTTGTAGTAAATAACTTTTGAAATGTTACAGTTTCTAGGGAAGCTTGAGCATTTAATGGAAACCCTTCTCTCTCAAGCATGTTAAATGAAATGTCCGGGCTTTGCCTAACAAGCTATTCAGGGTATATTGCTCTATTAACAACTTGTTCAGCTAAGTCAATTCCCCATGCCCCCAAGAACATATAATTAAAGTACAGAGGTCCAGAGGGCACACTGGGTTCTTTGAAGGGTTCACATAAGCAAAAACAGAAGAGAAAGGAAGAGAAACTATGGCTTTGGGTCATGGTAAAAGATAAATTTAACTGCTGTGAAAGTATTCCTGAGTTAAGTATACTAATACTAATGCTATAGTTTTCAGTATCTTCCTGTGTATACTCTAGAAGAGATATCAATCCTGGACTGAAAACTAAAGAACCCTCATTCTCAGAGTCTAACCAGAAATTCTGTTTAATATTGTTTGAGGTGTTTGTTTTGTTTTGTATTATTCTTTCAGAGCAACCCACCACAACTGTTTCAGGAATGACCTTTTGTGAAGGTAAAAGGTTGATGTTTTAAAAACTTCCTTACTTTGCCACTCCCTACTATGGAGAAAAGAATCTTAGTGATGCATTTCAACAGTCCCCAAACAATGTAGTGTCTTAAAGGCTTGCATTCAGAATGCCTGGGTTTGCTTTGATTCTGTTTTTTTTGTTTGTTTGTTTTTTTTTCTAAAGTTAATGTACTTTTAACTAAAATCAACAGTCTTACTCCACAAAAGCCACCTGGTACTTAATAGTGCTCCTTGTCACTGTGAATGGCACTACCATCCATTCAGCTGAGCAAACCACAAACTCTTCCTTGTAACCAGTCATCAAAAACTGTTCGTCTTCTGTATTTACTATCAGATATGGCCATTTCTATCTCTATTGGCCTGACCTTAGTCTAAATTAGCACTATGCAATGCCATAAATGTATGAGGTAAAAGAACATTATCTGGGTGGACCACTGCAATATCCTCCTAACTTGCACTCTCTACTTTCAGTATGTTCTTTACTTGGTAGCTAAAACACTTTATGGCTGCTTCTTGCTCTAAAGACAGATACAAGTCTTAGATGATCTGTCCTCTGCCTACTTCTCCACAAGCCTCAAAATGGGCCTTTCTCCTGTCTTCTCCTAGCCTCCTAGGCATTTGAGTTCTTTGAAAGTCCCACTGTTATTCTTGCCTTAAGGCCTCCCCCTAATTACCACATATACCCTTCCCTCAGATCAGGGTCCCTTGTTATATACTCTTTTTGTTATATACTTATTGTAACACACTGTATGGGGCCTTATCGTGTTTTTCTTGCAGTTTATAATTGATTGTTACGAAACGACTCCATGAGGGCAGAAATTTGGTCTATTTTGCATACAGTTCCAATGCAACACCTAGCATGTAGTAAGGCACTGTAATATTTTTCGAATAGACTTCTTGTAATAAATACCAGAAACTACAGAACTTAGCTTTAGTGTGAGTTTTGCAAATAATTAAAATGAAGTTATAAAATTTTAATTACTTGGAACTTTTTTCACATTAGTAGAAATAGTTTAGGATCACTGGATTAGGATTTTTATACACCTAGCTTTTGCCACCTTCTTGGTTGTGACTTCAGGCAAATCATTGAGCCACTTGCGAAGTCTCAATTTGCTCATTTGTACATGAACTCAACAGTAACCATATCTTCCTAACCAGCTTTGTGAACCTCCAAGGAAACAGCAAAAAAAAAAAAAAGTTGAAATTTTTAAAATACAAATGTGAGGGATAATTAATATAATATCTATGTTCTCTAAAAGAGTCAAATCCAGAATGAATTAACATAGGAATCGGCAGCAGCAGACAGGATACCAAGGCTATAAGCAGGAAGCAATGTTTATTGTACAGGCACAGGCTCAGTGGATTCATATCCAAAGGCTTAGCCCTGAACACAGCAGGGCATCCCCTTATATACTTTCATTAAACTCCTATACATTGGAATTTTTTTTGTCTCCCAAATAAGGTAACAAGCAAAGGAGCATATAATGTGATTGGATACTTCCCCTTCTATGGCCTCTGGGCTGTTGCTAAGTTACAGAGTTAGGCAGGAGTTACATAGCAACAGATTTATGCAGGAACCATGTGAGAGGGACTTCAGAGTTAATGGGCACATAAAGATAACGGGCAGGATCCAATTGCATTCCTTTCTAGTTGAGTTATGGCCTCCAGGCCCTAGTGTTACTTTGTTCTGGGGGAGCTCCCACTACACTAAGGCTGGCAAGAGAAAAAAGATGCTTAATAGCAATAACAAATATGTTTCTAGCAAGAGCAAGGATGGAAAAGATACAAAGTAACATATTTACATACTCAAGTTTTATCTCCCTTCTGTCCCAAACTATCCCCACTAAAAAGACATCAGCTTGAAGGGCCTTCAAGCTCTAAAATGTAAAATAACGTGATGGAGTTAAAATCTGAGACAAGTCTCCACACCCAAATGATTTGCATCCTGGGTGCTGAAAAAACTTGCAGATATGAGTTCAGAAACACGAAGGGTTCTGAAAGAGTGGAAATGTACAACTTGCCCAGTTTTTAAAGTTTTAAAAAACTTAGGCCCTAGAAACAACTAACAAATTTACTTGACTCTATGAACAAGATCATTAGAAGCCAGGATAAAGCACTATTCAATAAAGCACCATTAGCTCAATAATTGATTATCTACACTAGTGATGAGATACAAACCTTTGACCTTAAGCCCTCAGTCTACTGAGAAACATACTTGCATAAACATAGTTTGATAAGCCCTCTAAAGTGATATGAATGACAATGCAGTGCATATACAAGAGGGAATAGCTGAAATCAAGCTCATATTTTATTTTCACAGCATTGATAAACTGATTATGGAAATGTACATTCAGCAGGTTATTTAATAAGGTTTCGTAATTCATGCTTGAATTAATTTAAAAAACCAATAGCAAGTGCCATACTGTGTGCCAAGGGCAAAGAAGTAAATATGAATCCTGCCCTCAAAGTACTTTCTGGTGAGAAGGACAGGCTAAAAAGTCTTACAATTACAGTGTAATATGTGAAGTACTATGATGGAAAGAAGGAAAGGGTGGCTTGGGAGCACTAAAGAAGGGCACTTAAGTCTAATGAAGAGACAGGTGATTTGTCAGGAAAGGATTTCTTATAAGGGAACATTAGAGGTGAGACTTTAAGGGTATTTGGGAGTTTTGAAATTTTGTGATTCTATTTTCAAAGAACATTGGTGCTTCTTTAAATACCTAAGTCTTCTAATTTCTTGAAGCTCATTTACTGGGCAATAATTTACATAAAAGTGCCTAGTAGATACTGAAACACAGTAGATACTGGTTTTTTCTTTTTTTGTTTCTCTTATTCTTTCTTCCCCTAGCATGACTGAAAAATAAAGTGGAAAAAAATAAATCAAAGTAAGCCAGTCAGAGGTGAATGTTCACTTCATCCAGGACTTAAAGTATAGGAACTATATAACGTTTCATCAAATCTAAGACACTAGTAATTGTAAAACATTATTTTATGTACTACTAAGAAAAAAAAAATGCTGTCAAATACAGTTTAACGACTATCAATTGTAAGACATCCCAGTTTCAGAGATGCTAAAACGTGAAAAAAAGTCATCATAGAATTGATAAAATATATCTTTTCATGAGTAGAAATGGTAATGAGCCTCAGTACCACATTGGTCTTAAAAAGGGATTATTTCCTCAAGCATTTTATCATAACAAAAGGGCACACCATAATTATATAAGACACTCCTTTGATAATCAAAGGTTAATTTTTAGCATTATTTATCATTCTAGAAGTTCCCAAACCTGTCTAATTAAACATCTGAGCTGCCAAGTCTTTAAAAATTGGCTTTAGTGTAGTTAGAGAGCAGGCCTCAGAGGAAGCAGATCTAAAACTCAAAAGCTCATGAATAAATCTTTTTTTCACCAGGATGTCTGATTTCTATATAATGATTACAAAAATGATTTCACTGGCAAACATTACAATGTACACTTGAAAGACTTTTGCTGACTAAATGTACGTGAGGGGGAGAGGCTGGAGTCTAGGATGACTTCTGGGTTTCCGGCTTGTGCAACTCTGGGGGTTGGTGATATTCACCAGGATAAAAACTGGGAGAGAAAGGTACTTGGAGGAAGGTAAGTATCAATATTCATCACCATTACACTCTAGATATCTCATTCAGGTTGGATGTGATTCGCTATTCTCTGTAGATCAAGATGGATGTACATGTTGTTTCTCCATTAGGATCATAAACGGAATTGGAAGAGATCTTAATCACTTAGTTTACATCCACCTCCTCCTCTCTTTCATCCTCCAAATCAGTGTTTGATTTCCCTTCACTCTCCTTGTGAAATGATCATCCAGGGAGAATGAAATTGCTTAACCTCTCACTCTCAGCTCCCACAAATGTAAAATGGAGAATATTCCCTACCTCAGAGAATTAAATAAACCATATAATACATATAAAGCACTAGTGCTTAGCAAGTGTTCAGTAAATAAGTCCTCAATAGATTTTCAGCTTAAAAAGTGACAATGTTGTACAGCTTGTAACCCATTGTGAAATTGATTGTGAAATCAATTTTAGTGTGCAGTGACCAGCAATTTGAAGAAGTGAAACAGAACACATAACATGTAATATGTATATTATTTCATAAAACGTTTGTTTTCCATGTAACTGTGGATATACATGTATATCTGTGCTCTAGGTCACAGTGTGAAATGCATTACTGTGGGCCAGGTGGAAAAGTTTGAGAAACACTGCAACACAGATGAGTTCTTTTCTTCCTTTGCTTGATTTTTCATGTTGAAAGCAGACCTTAAAGAGATTATCCCTTTGTCAAAGCTTTGGAAACTAAGAAGTATGAAGTACTGTATCTCTGTAAAATTTTTCAGCTTCTCACATAATATCTGCTGAATAGGTGTTAAATATACATCGATTGAACCAGGGACAAGAAATAATATGAAAACATATACAGACTGAGAGATTCTCAATCTTCTGGGTGATCAATACTTCTTTGAGCAGTTGTTGAAAGTTTTGGGGACCCTCTTTCCAGAAGTGTCAAACACAACTTTGCAAAGATTCCCTAGAGAATCCCTGAAACTCCCTCCATCGTCCTTTAAGGATCTAGGGTTCCTGAGAACCCGAAATGAAACTGTTAACTTATGACTGTGTGTTGAATTCGAGAGCAGAAGGCGGCTTGGGATTAGATTACTTTTTAAATTCTCCCGCAAATCCTAGGATTCTAGAACTGTGGTGATGAAAGGGCACAGGCAGAGATGGAAAGAAATGTGTACGCTGTTTCCATCAGTGTTCTGGTCAAAGAATAGTGGGGCCAACTTTAACATTTCTTTTACATACGTTGTCATCTGAATGCCACGGTAGTCCTGCGATGATGAAACTGCAGCTCTGAGGCGCTTAACGATTTACCTAAGAGGACTGAACAGGTCCTAAACCTCCCAGGGTGAAGCTGGGCAGAGCAAGCAGAGGAGGCGGAAGGGGTGGGGCCGCGCACGCGCGCCGCTGCATCATCGCCGACGTCTCCGGGTTTCCTTTCGCAGCCACCCTTTCTCTCAGTCCAGTACGGTGGCCGACGGGAGCCAGACGCTGGGGATGAATGAAGGTGCTGTGTGCAGGTTGAAACAGTCTCCTCCTCTTTCCCCTGCCTTCAGTCTGGGCTCTGCCTTTGAGCGGTGTCTCCGTCCAGCCCCCATCAGACCGCCGGCCCTGCTGGTCTCGGCGACTGGCTTTTTGGTGCCCAGGTCGACTCAGGGCACAGCTAGTGTTGCGGAATCCGGATTATCGCCTAGGCCCAACTTCGGACCGCGCTCTAGATTTCTATCGCGTCCCGCCTCGAGGGTGCCGAATCCCGGTGGGGTCCCGGGAGGTTGGAGGGTAGATCTTAAGGTATGAAGCTTCCGCTTCTCAGACGTCAGAGCGTTTCGGGGTCCATGTCCGCAACGTGCCCGACTTTTCTCAGCCAGAGGGATTAGTTGGTTCTCGTTACGCCCGGGGCGAGACCTATGAACTTAGAGGTCTTGGCTCCTCGGCTTTGTCAGCCCGCCCCTCTGTTAAAAGGCCAGCTCTTGCTTGAAAGCAAAACAACGTTTCTGCCTACGACTCTCTTATCCACGATTCTACTAGTCTTTGGGTCTCGAGGGGGATGGCTTTGGCGTCTTACTACCCGCTTTGTTTCTGATTACTCTTGAAGACAGAGAAGCGCCCAAGTGGGACTCAGTTTTCTCCCACAGCTAATTGCACCTTCACAGCTGTGGGTTTTTTTATTTTTTATTTATCTTTTAATTTATTTTTATTTTTTAAACCTAGTGAGGCAGGGAATATAGGATAGTGTTATGGTCTCCAGAGCGTTGAATCTGGCATAGCTTCTGGCTAGTGAGGCGTTTTACCAGTGCTTCCACCGACTCGTGGAGGGAGGGAAGGAGAAGCCTAACGGTTCTTTACATATGTGGGGTAGGCGTGTGAAAATAAAGAGGGACAGAAGAGGAGCGTTCTTAACGATGCTGTCCTTTTACTTTTGTTTGCATTGTGGCACTCATATGACTGGTACAGTGGGGAAAGTTTTGGACTGGAATTTAGTAGATGAGAGTTCAGCCTTGGATTTTGCCACTGACTGTAATACTCCTCTGGGCCTGTTACTTAATCTCTGTGGGTTTCGTATTCCTTCTTTGCAAAATGGGAGTATTAGAACAGGAGATCCCTAAGGCTGGGAGAGACATTAATATACTCTGTTTTCTTTAATATTTTCCAGATGGCAGTAGAAACATAGGGAGCCTTTAATTGTGCCAGAAATATTGCCAACATCGGGGCCTATTAAAGATAAACCACAATTTTTCAGAGGTTTTAAAAAGAGGGGCACTCACGCATTTTTCTTTTTTTAAACCACTAGGATCAACAGTGATAATGACCGAGTGTACAAGCCTTCAGTTTGTCAGTCCTTTTGCTTTTGAGGCAATGCAGAAGGTGGATGTTGTTCGTTTGGCATCTTTAAGTGATCCAGAATTAAGACTTCTCCTGCCCTGCTTGGTGCGGATGGCACTTTGTGCTCCTGCTGACCAGAGCCAAAGCTGGGCTCAGGATAAAAAACTCATCCTTCGTCTTCTCTCTGGAGTGGAAGCTGTCAATTCCATTGTTGCATTGTTGTCTGTGGACTTTCATGCTTTAGAACAGGATGCCAGCAAAGAACAGCAGCTTAGGTAATGTAATATTACATAATATGTGGATTGATTGGTATTTACTTGAATTTGTTAAAAAAGAGGGAATCAAATGTTTTTTGGAGCTTTTAGAGCTTCTTATTGCAGTGCACGTTTCCAAAAAAGAGAAGATTGGGAATCTAAACTTTGGAGAGCATTTTCTTTTTAGTTATATTTTATTTATAATTAAAATTCTAGGATCTTTTGAATTCCATATTGTAAAATGTTGTGCTGAGAGCTTTGGATGTATACACTGTTGTATTCAGGCTAAACTGATTAGGCCAATTACTCTCAGTGGTAATTGCCCCTAGAGCAGAAGGATTTATTGAAATCTGGGAAGTGTTTTTTGTTTTTGTTTTTGTTTTGCCACGCAGCATTCAGGATCTTAGTTCCCTGACCAGGGATCTTAGTTCCCTGACCAGGGATTGAACCTGCGCCCCCTGCAGTGGAAGTGCAGTCTTAACCATTGGACCGCCAGGGAAGTCCCATGGGGGGTTTTTTAAGTTTACATTGAGTCCCCCAAATTCTGGACATATGTTTTGTCCTTCCTTGCCCATTGTGGATTCAGTAGTGAGCCACTGTAGTTCATGGAAGTGGGTGTTAACTGTCAGTTGTGATGGAGTCTTTACCCAGGTTGTGAATCTCTGAAATAAACTAAGTAGTATTTCAGAAGTAATGTATTCATGAAATATATGGAAAGAATTCATACATTCTTTTGTAGATTATTTCTATAAAAGATAATTTTTATGCTGTTGTTTCTGTGCAAGTGTTCTCATAATGGTTTTACACGTTTGTACTTTATTAGGCATAAACTTGGAGGAGGCAGTGGTGAGAGCATCCTGGTATCACAGCTTCAGCATGGACTGACTTTAGAGTTTGAACACAGTGATTCACCTCGTCGATTGCGTCTTGTGCTTAGTGAACTGTTGGCAATTATGAACAAGGTGCATTTATTTTAGTCACAGCTCAAAATATGTGTGATTTGATGTCTACACGTAAAAGGGAGAAACAGGCAAGAAGGCAGGCAGGTTGCATCCTCTTGTACACATATTTCTATTTGTTATGTAAGTATCTTCCTTTCAAAGGCTTGAAAGGATATTAAATGCCTGCTTTTAAAGGCTGTTTCTAATTACTATTTTCTCTAATTTATGCCTATCCTGCATTCTGTATCATAAGGTTTTTTTTTTCTGTGTGGAGTCTTTTCAATGGCTTCTTCA
Organism: Hippopotamus amphibius kiboko; assembly: GCF_030028045.1. Taxonomy (NCBI): domain Eukaryota; kingdom Metazoa; phylum Chordata; class Mammalia; order Artiodactyla; family Hippopotamidae; genus Hippopotamus; species Hippopotamus amphibius. The sequence goes on along the minus strand of NC_080202.1, from coordinate 24,301,412 downwards.
TATTTAGGAAGCTATATAGCTCAAGACTTGTATAAATGATAAAATTTGATACCTCTGTAGGATACAATTTCCCCCGTAAAATGTGAAGTTATATACATGATTCCTGAAAAATGTGTGCGATTCCTTTAGACACTGAATATATTACGTACCTCATACATAACAGTGAGTGGGAAGTATCAAAGCTGAACTGAACGTAGGATATTTGGCTAGCCTCACTCACTAGATGACTGAATCGTTCCTGTATACTAATGAAGGCTATTCAACTTCTCATGTCAGTAAAATGATAGGTTACTTTATTTATTTATTTCTATTGAAGATTTGCAATGTTATATTAGTTTCAGGTATACATAGATTACTTTAGGTCATGGACTTTTGGGTGATGATGGTTAATTGAAACTCTGAATTTTAAATTTGTGAATGTCAGGAGTTACCATACAAAGAACTAAATTGGATCTTCATGTTAAGATGTCTTATATGAGATTGGGTCCGGAGTTTGAGAAGCAAATGTTTTTTACTTTGAGAATCTCAAGATTAGTTAATTTATAATAAATAAAGTTTAGTTTTATAAATTTGGACCAAAAAAACCTAAATTCTGTTTCCAAAGAAAATACTGATGGGGGGTGGAGGGGGTGGATTTAGTTAGTTCTAGATAGTTTTTAAGATAGGTTACAAATCTTAACTTTTTTTTCCCTGTTACAAAGTTATTTACTTCAGCTCTTTTCTACTATACTGATAGTCTTTATTTTTTCTTTTTATTTTATTTTTGATTTTCTGTGTGTTTTTGGCCTTACCGTGTGGCTTGCAGGATCTTAGTTCCCTGACCAGGGATTGAACCAAGGCCCTCAGTGGTGAAAGCGTGGAGTCCTTACCACTGACCAGCTAGGGAATTCCCAGTAGTCTTTAATTTTAACTAATATTTTCTTACATCTTTTTCTTAATACTGTACTTGGTGGCTCTAATGAAATAAGTGACCTTCCTCCTCTGGGAGATTTCCAGTTTTTCATTTCAGCTCCCTTCAGCATGTGGGAAATGTAGTGATGAAACTTCCGTAAGAAATTTTCAGAAAAGTTAATTGGTACTTTTGTTGGCCTAAATTTTTATTCTTTGTTTTTCCCATACTTCATTTAGAACATGAATTTATAGCTGTTATACTGCTTTAAGTTTATAGTTTTTTAGCTTTTTTCGAACTGCAAATTATGTAGGTAGCATTCCTAGTTCATTTCTTTGGCTTGTCTTATCTTTAATTCCAAATGTCTCCAAATATTTATATAGAAATAAATTAACTAGTCGCTTATTGCACGTATGGAATAATAATTAATGTGACTAATTGTGATTAAATTGGTACAAATTGATCCAGTACTGCATATTCTGCTACAGTATATTAATGAGTTATTAAGAGACATGGTCTGTAAGCTCCAAAAATAATTACAGAAATAGTAAGGGATCTAATTCATTACCTGAAATTAAGAGTTTATCTTTTTTTTTCTGTCTCTCTTTTTTTTAAGGTATCTGAGTCCAGTGGAGAATTTTTTTTCAAGTCATCTGAGCTATTTGAGAGTCCAGTCTATTTGGAGGAAGCTGCAGATGTACTTTGTATCTTACAAGCAGGTACTATAATGAGTGCTAAGATGTATTTCAGATATAGTTCACCTAATTAAGAATGTACCTTAAAAGGTTAGGTCAAAAATGACTAATAGTAGGATAATGATTAAGTAAATCATATTTTTTCCATAGTGTAGCATACTGTGCAGCCATTAAAATGGTATATTTGAAGAAATTTAATCATTTTGGAAAATGTTCATGATATGTTAAATGAAAAAAGCAAGTGGCAAAATGGTAAGTAGAATATAATCCCAGTTTTGTTGAAAGTAATGCCTGTAGAGGGATTAAAATAAAATCTTTCAAATTATTAACTTTGAGTGATTGGATTAAAGCTGGTTTTATTTTTATTCTTTGCACTTTTTGTATTTTCTGGTTCCTTATAATAGGTATGCATGATCAGAATTAAAAGATAGAGGACAAAAATGCAGAGAAAATTTTCATGAAAGTCACTTTTTAAGAAAATAATTAATTTATTGGTTGCATTGGGTCTTCGTTGCTGTGTGCGGGCTTTCTCTGGTTGTGGAGAGTGGGGGCTACTCTCCTTTGCAGTGTGAGGACTTATCATTGCAGTGGCTTCTCTTGTTGCGGAGCATGGGCTCTAGACTCTTGGGCTTCAGTAGTTGCAGCACGCAGGCTTAGTAGTTGTGGCGCACAGGCTTTGTTGCTCCATGGCATGTGGGATCTTCTTGGACCAGGGATTGAACCCGTGTTGCCTGCACTGGCAGGCGGATTCTTAACCACTGCGCCACCAGGGAAGCCTGAAAATAACTTTTTTGACCAACGCTGTCCACCACAGTGGATGTGATGACAGTGTTCTCTGTTGTGCTGCCCAGTACAGTAGCCACTAGCCACATGTGGTTATTGGAGCACTTGAAATGTGGCTAGTGTGATTGAGGAATGAAACTATTTTTAATTTAATCTAATTTTAACTTAAATAGTCACATGTGGCTAGTGGCTATCCTACTATACAATTCAGCTCTAGACTATGAAAAGCAAGTACCTTAATTTAATTATAGTAAAACCTTGGCTTGTGAGTAACTTGTTCTGTGAGTGTTCCACAAGACGAGCAAACATTTCTAATAAATTTTAACTTGATAAACGAGTGATGTCTTGCAATATGAGTAGTACCTGGCGCCAAATGTCACATGATCACAACTGAGCCAGTGGAGCTGACCACCTGATGGATCTGCATTGCGAGCAACAATAAGAGGTTATGGAGGAGATCGCGTCTGCAGAGGAGGAGGAGAAAAAGGCGGAGGAATCCCTCACTGCAGATGAGATTAGGGAGATGTGTAAAGTGTGGGAAAAAGTGTAAAATTTTGTAGAAAACCACCACCTGAATAAAGCTGTAGCAGTGTGAGCAATGAATCTGTTTAACAATAATGCAATGTCACTTTTCCACAAAATCCTCAAAAGGAGGCAAAAGCAAGTGTCATTGAATAAGTTCCTTGTTAAAGCTGCACGAAAAGAATAAGATTCCATTGAGCCAATAGAGAGCAGTGATTCCGTTAGTGATAGTGAAAGTCCTCCTACATAATAACCCTCCTCTCTTGTCTCCCTCACCAGCCACAAAGGTCTTAAAAGGTAAGTGCAGGTTAATTTGTTTATTTTTCTTTATATTTTATATTTTCTTTATTATTTTGTATTATATTACAGTATTGTAATCATTTTTATATGAATATTTTTGGGTTGTGGAACGAATCATCTGAGTTTCCATTATTTCTTATGGGGAAATTTTCTTTGATATACAAGTGCTTTGAATTACAAGCATGTTTCCAGAACGAATTATGCTCGCAAACCAAGGTTTTACTGTACCTTTAAATGACATTGGTGAAATGTCAAAAGATGCTTAATGTGTAATACAATGAAATATCACTCCTTAGTAGTAACACTGATTTTGTTTTTTTATAGAGCTCCCGTCCCTGCTTCCTATAGTTGATGTAGCTGAAGCCTTGCTCCATGTTAGAAATGGTGCCTGGTTCTTGTGTCTGTTGGTGGCCAATGTTCCTGATAGTTTTAATGAAGGTAAATGTAATGTTAGAATGGGATATTGAAGAGATTAGCTTGGGCATGTACAGGACCTATTTTTTGAGTTAAGCAGAAACATTTACAGGGTTTTATTTGAGAGTTTATTTTTTGAAAATTTATTAGTGTGTATTCATTGTGGAAATACTGAGTTTAGAGAATTCAAAATTGTTTTGAGATTACAAATTTAAGTACAGTGAGTGTGCAGCAGTGTTTTTTTTTGTTTTTTGTTTTTTTTTTTTACATTTGTCACCAGTGCTATAATAGGGAAGTAAAAAATACTAAAGAAATAGAAGATATAACCCCTATGCTCAATGAACAGAGGGGAGAGAACATATATTTATGAAATAGCCAGAGAGCAGTATGAGATGTATGTAGTCAGAAATACCAGCAACCAGACCTTTGTGTTTTAGCCTCATTGCTGTCAGCTTGCAGAAAAATACAGGGTAGAAATTGAGAAAAATCAACTGAAATTTTCACCTCTATTTCAAACTGCTAGTTTAAGTAGCCTTCTGGTTACTTTTAAGATTTTCTCTTAATCACAGGTTTTCAGAAATTTGATTATGATGTGTTTTGGTATAATTTTCTTTGTGTTTATCCTGTTTGGGGTTTATTGAAATTCTGGGTTTATAGTTTCCACCAAATTTGGAAAAATTTCTTCAAATATATGTGTCTCTCATTCCTTTCTCTTTCTGAAACTCTAATTATAAGTATGTTTGATTACTTGGTGTTCCACACGTCAGTGTTCATTTTTTGAGTCTTTTTTCACTCTTTGCTTTATTTTGACCAGTTGCTATTGCTATGCTTTCAAGTTTCCTGATCCTCTTCTTCTGTAGTGTCTAATCTGCATAAGCAAGTGATTCTCAAGGCTGAAAAAAATTGTTTCTGATATCTTACTTACAAAACTTAAAGTAATAGAGGCTACTAAATGTTCAGTTTGTAGGGGCCTCATCAAAAATGGAGAACGACAAGATGAAGAGAGTCTTGGAGGAAGGCGGAGGACGGATGCCTTACGCTTCTTATGTAAAATGAATCCTTCTCAGGCCCTGAAGGTCCGAGGCATGGTGGTAAGAAATTTTTTTTTATTTTTTTTTTATTTTTTTATGAGACAGAAGCCTTTATATTAGGACCAGGAACTTTTCTCAAGATGGTTTTAGTATCTTGTAGAGATTTGGAATTACAGTTACATACTGCATGTGTTACGTTCCTCTCTGGGTTTTTATGTTTTGTGGTATGTCTTCCCCCAAACTTTAGATGCTTTAGATTCTAGATCATCCTGGCCCTTTTCCTTATTATATTGAATTCAGTTTGTTTTCTTTGCTCTGTTAGGTGGAAGAATGTCACTTGCCAGGTCTTGGAGTGGCTTTGACATTGGATCATACTAAAAATGAAGCTAGTGAAGATGGAGTGAGTGACTTGGTTTGTTTTGTTAGTGGTTTGCTTCTTGGAACAAACGCAAAGGTCCGGACTTGGTTTGGAACTTTTATCCGAAATGGACAGCAGGTGAGGGAGAAATATGTGTATAGGCCAAGGATCAGGTTATTTTAGTAATCAGTAAAAGAGAAAGAAACACTTTTAGAATGATGTCATTAAGCCCGTGGTTCTCATACTTTTTAAGTCTCAGGACCTCCTAACATTTAAAATAAATCACTGAGGACACCAAAGAGCTTTTGTGTAGGCTTTTATCTATTGATATTTACCATACTAGAAGTGAAAACTGAAATTTTTGAAATGTTTATGTAATTCATTTAAAAATAACAATAATAATCTCATTTAATATGACTTAACATTTTTTTAATGAAAAATGACCATATTTTCCAAAACAAAAATTTACTGAGAAAAGTGGGATCATTGTACATTTTTGCAAATCCCTTTAATATCTGGCCTTTGGAACAACTGCATTGTATGCTTGTGGGAAAATGAGTAAAAAAGGTCTATAATGTTAAGGAAATATTTTTGGCCTTCTGGACTCCCTGAAAGAGTATTGTAATCTCCAGGTTTCTGGGTCAGACACACAAGAACTGCTACATTAGGTCATCAACACAAGTCGTTACTGTAGTCTGTAATTTTAATATGTGTGTGTATATATTATTATATTATTGTGGTAAAATATATATAATGTAAAATTTACCACTTGAATCATTTTTAAGTGTACAGTTCAGTGGCATTAAGTACATTTACAGTGTTGTGCAGCCATCACCACTATTCATTTTCAGAACTTTTTCATCATCCCAAACATTAGCTCTGAACCCATTTAACAATGATTCCCCACTCCCCCTTCCTCCCAGTGTCTGGTAATCTCTTTTCTACTTTCTGTCTCTATGAATTTGCCCATTCTAGATGCCCTGTGTAAGTGGAATCATACAATATTTCTCTTTTTGAGTTTGCCTTATTTTACTTAGCATAATATTTTCAAGGTCCATGTATGTTGTGGCATGTGTCAAAATTTCCTTCCTTTCTAAGGCTAATATTTTATTGTATGTATCTACTACATTTATCCATTCATCTGTTGATGAATATATATTATATTTTGCAACAGTTTTTAACTTGCAAAATATTGTACTTTTTCAAAAAACATCTCATGGTAACTCTGAATAGAGTCCTGTCCCTACAAAGAAACTAATGCAGAATGGTTTTTAACTTGTTGAGGTCAGTGAGCTTGACGTAGCATGTGTACTGCTTAGATCCTTCTTCAGTCTATTTTCTTAATGCTATTAATTCACAGTACTTTTCTGTATCCAAGTTCTACTTTACTTCTAGCCCATCTGAAAACTAATTTTAAACTTTGCTTTTGAAAAGGAAGTGAACATTTGTATTCCTTCTATATATCAGGCACTGTGCTAAGCACTTGGTATGATCCTCTTGTTCGTAATTGTTCTTTGTGGGCGATAAACTTTTCTTACTTGAACTATATTATTATTCAAGCAAGCTTACCATGTTTCACTTTGAAACACTCTAAAAATAATACCTAACTGTTGCCTAGTCCTTTAGTTTAGAACTGGTTTCATATTTATTATCTTTGTTCATTCTTCAGCTATTTAACAAATATTGAGTGCTTGCTGTATGTCAAGCACAGTATGTCAGGCCCTGCTGAGTAAGAGATGACTGGATGTTATCCCTGCCTGAAGAACTGGGGGGGGGAGTGGTAGATTTGTAAACTCCTAATTACAGCAGTCCCGGGAGTTAAATATTGTTAATAAAATATTCATTTCCTTCTCATTTAAGGAAATTGGCGTTCAGAGAGGTTAACTTACGTACCTAAAAGTACGTAATCAGTTAATAGCAGAGCTGTTGTTTAAACCCAAGCTCTTCTGTCTCCAAAATCTGAGCACTTTGTACATATGACTCCACTAGTCATTATGTATTTGAAAGCATTATTTATATATTTTACACTTCAAATTGTCATTCATGTAATATTTTCTGTACAACCAGTCCAAATTAGGGTGAGCAGAGTATTTGTCAAATGAACCACTGAGTTTGCTCGATGGATTAAAATGAGATTCTGCAGTTGGGACAGCCTCCTCAAATGGATCGGTTTCAAGTGTTTAACTGGAGAGCTTTGTTTGAACTTCCTTTTGCCTTAGTAGGTGCTCCATGCTTTCTTCCTTTTGTGGTCCGTATTTCTTACAGAGAAAAAGAGAGACCAGTAGTTCTGTCCTGTGGCAAATGAGAAGGCAGCTTCTTCTGGAGTTGATGGGCATTCTTCCCACAGTAAGAAGTACCCGCGTTGTGGAAGAAGCTGATGTGGAGATGGAGCCCAATGTGTCTGTGTATTCGGGGCTGAAAGAAGAGCATGTTGTGAAAGCCAGTGCACTCTTACGTCTGTACTGTGCTTTGATGGGGATCGCTGGACTCAAGTATTCACTAATTTGATATTTTACCTTTTTGTCATTTTACTTTCTTGTTTCTAATCCCAAGAAAGTGAGCCATAGGCCTTTTAATCAGAGGGTTTGGGTTTTCTGTTGGGCTTAGGTAGTGAGCTGGCCTATGTCAAGAATGAAGTCCCAAGTCAAAACATTCGTAGCTGGGATGTATCCATCTGTTTTTGTCTGATTGTAAACAGAATTATGTAAATATGGAAGGAGTCAGAGCAATGTGAGAAACCTATGACTTTACCCACAGTTTGACATGACTGTAATGACTGATCTGTGAGTGATCCTTTACCCAGCCCATGCAGCTAGTCGGAGTAAATCTGTCCTGTGTTTCCTTTTACAACTGAGATCATAGTTTGTTTAAAGTTGCTGTGATGTGATTATGAAGCACAAGATTTCTTAGTTACTGGACTACATCCTTTTGAATAATGTCTTCAACTGTTATGCATATAGTCCTCACTTCATGTCTCTCATACATATGAATTTCTGTTACCACACTTTTCTTAAGTAACACTGCTCCCTCAACAACTAATGTGTCAGTTACCACGATACATTAACCAAATTATGGTATAAAGTACAAACTTTGCCGAGAGCTTTTCAAGCCACAGCTTACTACGTAAATAAAAGAGGCACATCATGAGCAGTGACCAAGCACGTCATTTCTTTTAAAGTCTTTTGGCAACTGGTGACTGTACGGCTGTTACTCAGTTCACGAACAGACAGCAAAGTGGGTAGTAGTATCGTCTCCTTGTCTCTCAGTGAATAAACCCATGTAATAGTTTACAAAAATGGATAATCGAAAGAGGGAATTGGCCAATAAAAATGAAAGTGTAGCAGAGAAACAAAGTAGTTAACAGTGAAAGTGATATTTGAACTGAATGTTAAGTAGAAGAAATAGCTGACTTGTGAGAATGTTGACATTGTTGCCATTTGAGAGACCCTAGATATGTAGCCAGATGAACTTCTTAGTGAAGGCAAACTTGAGGAAAGTATTGTGACAAAAAGGATGAAGACCCAGAGGACTGATGCTGGCAAAAATCTTCACATTAAAGAAACTTTCAGCTATTTCATTACTGGAAGTACAGAGGATAAAATGTTGGAAGCTGATCCAGACTTAGAAAGGGGGTATGATAATTGATCAAGGCTTAGAGAAGATGCTCACTCTGTATTATAAGAAGGTGGCAAGGGCTGTTTAAACTACTCTTGATAAATCTTTTACAAAGAAAACACTTTCATTCCCAGTGTTTCTAATACATCCAATTATAGAAAGATATGTAAATATTAGTTTTACTACTTTAAAAAATTTCCGTATGCATTATAACCAACAGAATTTTTAATGTCTTGACAAAAATTTTGAAGGTGGTGGAACAGTTGTAATTTTCCCCATTGATTATTAAGATCATGATGCAGTTTCAGCTTTCATGGTTATTTTTATGGTCCCACACTACTGTGCGAAGTGGGGGCTACCTGTATTTGTGCCTGAGGAAAAACACTGGTTGTAAACTCAACATTTTTGCTTTGGACATCTTAAGATGTTAAAGATTTTGTAAATAGTGAGGTATCATTATAAAGCTCAAAATTTTTATCTGAAAGGTTAAACTTAAGAAGTCCCTTCTTCCTTCTCTCAACTGAAGAAAGTAAAACCTAATAACGTATTCCTTTTTTAGACCGACTGAGGAAGAAGCTGAGCAATTACTGCAGTTAATGACAAGCCGTCCTCCTGCCACACCAGCTGGGGTTCGCTTTGTTTCACTTTCCTTTTGTATGCTGCTGGCCTTTTCTACACTTGTCAGGTACCCCCAACGATATGATTGTTCTGTTTTCTCAAGGTCTGCTTTTGTTTATTAAACATATGTATAAAATTAATTAAGAGCTTACTACAAGAATGGTCTGGATATGGACATTGGTATTATCATTTAATAAAAGGGTATCAGTAGCATCTCCTGTATGCCACTTATTCTGTTTATCTTTACCAAAGTTTCTTGTACATACTGTTTAAAGGAGTCAAAACAATTCTTCAAGATTTGAGGCAAATAGTAGTCCTTATTCCTCTACTCCCCATTTCGCTTTCCCTAGAGGCATCTTCTTTCAGATCTTATAGCTGATTCTTTTGGTTTTTACCACCACATGTTTATTAACATGTTTGTATTTGCTACATCCTGATTTTTCGTTTTAGGAGTATTTGTTGACTTCCCACTATGAGAATGAGGAATTAGTTCTCTCTTTTCTCTCTGTCCTCTACACGTCTGCATATCCTTTCTATCTTCCCATTCTCCCAGTACAGTTATTATTATTTTTGCTTTGACCAATACATAGTTGTTTATGTTACACTATTGGGAGCTCAACCAAGCAGTAGATGATTACTTTTCTTTTGCAAAGCTTGTTTTTCCATTAATAATTATCCTGTGTTTTTGTGCTTATTTTTCATTTGCTCTGTGTTTTATTGTACTTACGTTAATGCAATCTCAAACTCTCCTCTCAAGATGTTCAGACTCATTAGATATTCTGTCAGTTTCATTTTCATGAGGAAGTCTCTCCTGGAGCATTTTGACCTCCCATCTGAACTGGTTGCCTCTGCACCTGGTACACAGCTCTCATCCTGGAATTACTCTTTATTATTATTTTGGGGACTTGCTTCAGCTCTTCTTTTTTGGGTCTCCTGTTTCCTGCATCTTATGTCTCCATCTTCTTTCTTTTTCTTTTTAAAGAAAAATAGTTATTTATTTGGCTGTGCTGGGTCTTCGTTGCAGCACTCAGAATCTTTAGTTGAGGCATGCAGGAATGTTATAGTTGTGGCATATGGGATCTTTTAGTTGCAGCATGTGGGCTCTTAGTTGCAGCATGCGGGATCTAGTTCCCTGACCCGGGATTGAACTCGGGCCCCCTGCACTGGGATCGCAGAGTCTTAACCACTGGACCACCAGAGAAGTCCCTCCATCTTTTTTCATTTGCTCCCTCATCTTGCTTCTTTAGAATGTGTATGTGGGAGGTAAATTATTTTGAGACTGGGTATTTCTGAAAACGTTTTTATTCTACTTTGACCCTTGACTGATAGTTTGATGGGGTATAAAATTCTAAGTTGGAAATAATTTCCTTTGAGAAGTTTGAAAGTCATGCTCCATTGTCTTCTAACATCCAGTGTTACTGTTGAAATCTGATGACATTCTGATTTCTGGTCTTTTTTGTGGCCTGTTCTTTTTAAATATGGAATCATGTAGGGTTAGCTTTTTTGTCCCTAGGGTTTTGAAATTTATAGATGATAATGCTTTTGTATGGGCCTGTTTTTGTCTTTCATCCTAGGTTGTTTTTTTTTTTTTTTGGCCATGCCACGTGGCTTGTAGAATCTTAGTTCCCCGACCAGGAATTGAACTGGGGCCCTGGCAGTGAAAGCACCGAGTCTTAACCACTGGACCTCCAGGGAATTCCCTCATCCTAGGTATTTAGTTAGCCCTTTCAAGCTAGGAACTCACGTTGTTCAGTTCTAGGAAATTTTCTTGAACTAATTTGTTGGTAATGTCCTCCACATCGATTTTCTCTGTTTAAAACCTCTTATTTGGGTATTGGAGTTCCTGAAATGATCATCTTATTTTCTTATTGTTTCTTATTTTCCTTATCTTTGTCTTGTTCTGCTTTTTAAAAAATAGCTTTATTGAGACACAATTTACATACCATAAAATTCAGTCATTTTGAAGTGTACAATTTAATAGTTTTTAGTATATTTACAAAATTGTACAACCATTACCACAATTTAATTTTAGAACATTTCAATCACTTCAAAAAGATACTGCTTATACTACCTTTTAGGATTTGTTTTCAACCTTGTCTTCTAATCCTATTTAGTTTTTAATTTCTTTTTTTTTTAAAGAGACCTCAACTCTTCTTTGTTTAAATTAGTTAATTCATTAGTAAATTTTTGGCTGCATTGGGTCTTCGCTGTTGTACGCCACTTTCTCTGGTTGTCACGAATGGTGGGGGGGCACACTTCATTGTGGTGCGAGGGCTTCTCATTGCTGTGGCTTCTCTTGTTGTGGAGTACGGACTCTAGGCTTCAGTAGTTGTGGCTCATGGGCTTAGTTGCTCTGAGGCATGTGGAATCTTCCTGGACCAGGGCTCAAACCCATGTCCCCTGAATTGGCAGGTGGATTCTTAACTACTGCACCACCAGGGAAGTCCAGTTTTTAATTTCTAAGAGCTCTTTTTTATTCTGATTGTTTCTTCTTAGTAGTGTCTACTACTTCATGGTGACATGGTTTCTCTGATATTAATCATAATGGTTGAAGGGATTTTATTTGTATTATTTCTTTTTTTTTTAAGCTATTTATTGGAATATAATTGCTTTACACTCTTGTACCAGCTTTTGAGGTACACCAAAGTGAATCAACTGTATTTATACATATATCCCCATATCCCCTCCCTCCCACGACTCCCTCCCGCTCTCCGTGTCCTGGCCCTCTAAGGCATCACCCATCATCGAGTTGATCTCCCTTTGTTATACAGCAACTTTCCACTAGCTATCTGTTTTACAGTTGGTAGTGTATATATGTCTATGCTACTCTCTCATTTCTTCCCAGCTTCCCCTTCGCCCCTGCCCCGCCAACCCCATGTCCTCCAGTCCATTCTCTGCATGTGCATCCTTATTTTTGCCCTGTCACTGGGTTCATCAGTACCTTTTTTTTTTTTTTTTTTTTAGATTCCATATATGTGAGTTGGCATGCAATATTTGTTTTTCTCTTTCTGGCTTACTTCACTCTGTATGACAGACTCTAGGTCTATCCACCTCATTACATATAGCTCCATCTCATTCCTTTTTATAGCTGAGTAATATTCCATTGTATATATATGCCACATCTTCTTTATCCATTCATTTGTTGATGGGCCTTTTGGTTGCTTCCGTGTCCTAGCTATTGTAAATAGTGCTGCAATAAACATTACAGTACATGTTTCTTTTTGGATTATGGTTTTCTCTGGGTATATGCCCAGTAGTGGGATTACTGGATCATATGGTAGTTCTATTTTTAGTTTTTTAAGGAGCCTCCAAACTGTTTTCCATGGTGGCTGTACCAACTTACATTCCCACCAACAGTGCAGGAGAGTTCCCTTTTCTCCATACCCTCTCCAACATTTATTATTTCTAGATGTTTTGATGATGGCCATTCTAACCGGTGTGAGGTGATACCTCATTGTGGCTTTGCCTTGCATTTCTCTAATGATTAGTGATGTTGAGCATCTTTTCATGTGTTTGTTGGCCATCTGTATGTCTTCTTTGGAGAAATGGCTATTTAGGTCTTCCGCCCATTTGTGGATTGGGTTATTTGCTTTTTTGCTATGAAGCTGCATAAGCTGCTTGTATATTTTGGAGGTTAATCCTTTGTCCGTTGCTTCGTTGGCAAGTATTTTCTCCCATTCTGAGGGTTGCCTTCTTGTCTTGTTTATGGTTTCTTTCGCTGTGCAAAAGCTTTTAAGTTTCATGAGGTCCCATTTGTTTATTCTTGATTTTATTTCCATGATTCTAGGAGGTGGGTCAAAAAGGATCGTGCTTTGATGGATGTCATAGAGTGTTCTGCCAATGTTTTCCTCTAGGAGTTTTATAATGTCTGGCCTTACATTTAGGCCTTTAATCCATTTGGAGTTTATTTTTGTGTATGGTGTTAGGAAGTGTTCTAATTTCATTCTTTTACATGTTGCTGTCCAATTTTCCCAGCACCACTTATTGAAGAGGCTGTCTTTTTTCCATTGTATACGCGTGCCTCCTTTGTCAAAGATAAGGTGCCTGTGTGTGCTTCTGAGTTCTCTATTCTGTTCCGTTGATTGGCTGTTTCTTTCTACTTTTTCTTGTTTGAATAGTGATCATGTTTTTCTTTGTAATTTTTAATTAATTAATTAATTAATTAATTAATATTTTTGACTGCATTGGGTCTTTGCTGCATGCGGGATCTTCTTGTTGCGGCGCACGGACTCTTCTCTCTAATCATGGCGGGCACAGGCTTCTCTCTAGTTGTGGCATGTGGGTTTTCTCTCCTCTTAATTGTGGCACACAGGCTCCAGGGCATGTGGGCTCTCTGGTTGAGGTGCGCAGGCTCAGTAGTGGTGGTGTACAAGCTTAGTTGCCCCGCAGTATGTGGGATCTTAGTTCCCTGACTAGGGATCAAATCCATGTCCCCTGCTTGCAGGACGAATTCTTTACCACTGGACCACCAGGGAAGTCCCTTCTCTGTAATTCTGAGTTCTGCTCAAAATGCTTCTCTAAACTAAATTTCATTTTCCAGGTAAAAGGTGATCTGAATTATTACTTTCCTTATACTCAATTTGTGACTTTTTGATGATTAAGGTTTTTTTTTTTTTTGGCTGCATTGGGTCTTCGTTGCTGCTTGCAAGTGGGGACTACTCATAGTTGTGGTGAGAGGGCTTCTCAGTGTGGTGGCTTCTCATGTTGTGGAGCACAGGCCCTAGAGTGTGCGGGTTTCAGTAGTTGTGACGCATGGGCTCAGTAGTTGTGGCTCACAGGCTTAGTTGCTTGATGGCATGTGGGATCTTCCTGACCCAGGAATTGAGCCCATGTCCCCTGCATTGGCAGGTGGATTCTTAACCATTGCAACACCAGGGAAGTCCCGATGATCAAGTTTTTTTTTTTTAAAGAACTTTTGTTGACATACAATTGACATACAATATACTTCATATATTTATTTATTTTTATTTTTATTTTTTTGGCATCTGGGCAGGAACAGTGTCTTTAAGAACTTTTATTGGCATACAGTTGACATACAATAAACTGAATATATCCAAAATGTGCAATTTGATATTTTTTTTCTTATTAGTAATGTATATATGGCAATCCCAGTGTCCCAGTTCATTCTCCCCCAACCCTCCCCGCTTTCCCCACTTGGTGTCCATGTGTTTGTTCTCTACATCTGTGTCTCTATTTCTACCTTGCAAACCAGTTGATCTGTACCATTTTTCTATATTCCGCATATATGTGTTAATATATGATATTTGTTTTTCTCTTTCTGACTCACTTCACTCTGTATGACAGTCTCTAGGTCCATCCATGTCTCTACAAATGTCCCAGTTTCATTGCTTTTTACAGCTGAGTAATATTCCATTGTATATATGTACCACATCTTCTTTATCCATTCCTCTGTTGATGGACATTTAGGTTGCTTCCATGTCCTGGCTATTGTAAATAGTGCTGCAATGAACATTGGAGTGCATGTGTCTTTTTGAATTGTGGTGTTCTCTGGGTATATGCCCAGTAGTGGGATTGCTGGGTCATATGGTAACTCTATTTTTAGTTTTGCAAGGACCCTCCATACTGTTCTCCATGGTGGCTGTATCAGTTTACATTCCTACCAGCAGTGCAAGAGCGTTCCCTTTTCTCCACACCCTCTCCAGCATTTACTGTTTGTCGATTTTCTGATGATGCCCATTCTAACCGGTGTGAGGTGATACCTCATTGTAGTTTTGATTTGCTTTCTCTAATAATTAGTGATGTTGAGCAGCTTTTCATGTGCCTCTTGGCCATCCGTATGTCTTCTTTGGAGAAATGCCTGTTTAGGTCTTCTGCCCGTTTTTTGATTGGGTTGTTAGTTTTTTTGATATTGAGTTGCATGAACTGTTTATATATTTTGGAGATTAGTCCTTTGTTGATGCGTTTGCAAATATTTTCTCCCATTCTGAGGGTTGTCTTTTCATCTTGCTTATAGTTTCCTTTGCTGTGCAGAAGCTTTGACGTTTCATTAGGTCCCACTTATTTATTTTTGTTTTTATTCCTGTTACTCTAGGAGGTGGGTCAAAAAAGATCTTGCTGTGATTTATGTCAAAGTGTTCTTCCTGTGTTTTCCTCTAGGAATTTTATAGTGTCTGGCCTTACATTTAGGTCTTTAACCGATGATTATTGTCACACTAGATTTTTCTCTATATGAAATAAGTATCAGCTGTTAGTATGTACAGTTCTAACATTTCAGTCCCTAACCTTTGTTTTTCCAAGGAATGTGGGGACATTTACTCTCTCCAACCTTCAATTGCCATAACTGAGAGTTTGAGAGGGTTTGACTATTCATATTCATAGAGAAAAGTAAAGGTTCTCATTCTTCTGTAGAAGTACTTCATATCTCAATGACAATTAATGGCCAATTCAACAAGCAAGTAATTTAAGGAAAAAATAATTTCTACCAAAGATAATTCCAGAATGCTTTTTTATTCTTATGCTTGTATATCTGATTTAAACCAGTGACTTCTGGTATGTTTTAAATAGTACACCTGAACAGGAGCAGCTAATGGTAGTGTGGCTAAGCTGGATGATAAAAGAAGAAGCTTATTTTGAGAGGTAAGATGACTTCATTTGTTTTAGTTAGCTGAGTAAGTTTTTCTTATCCTTTCTTTGGAAATTCATATTTTCTCTTCTGTTTCAACAGTACTTCAGGCGTCTCTGCTTCTTTTGGGGAGATGTTATTATTGGTTGCTATGTACTTTCATAGCAACCAACTTAGCGCTATCATTGACTTGGTCTGTTCCACTTTGGGGATGAAGGTAATTTCCTTTTGTCTTCTTTCTAAAGAAGGTCTTTCTAAGCTGGACATTTTCTTATAATGTTAAGTAAATGGATTGTTTTTATTCTGAAGTAATTTTAGTTGTTTAGTAGTTTGAAACTATCAGAAGGTCTTAGAAAAAAATACATTATGAAAACATTATTCACAAGAATAATAAAAGTTCTGTGTAGAAAGCTTAGAAAACACAATAAAGAAGGGAAAAATATAATTCCATGTTCAGAGATATGAAGTACTGTTAATAGTCTGGTATCTGTTTTTTCTTTAAATTGATATACATATTTTGTAATTTTAATGAACTTACCAATATATGAAGAGCACTTCCTCACATCAGTAAATTTTCTAATACAACATAATTTTCAGTGGCTGCATTGTCCATCATACGGGCTGATCATGACATTCTTAATGGATCCTTTCCTATTTGCCCTGTAGATTTTCCAGTTTCTGAATAATGCTTAGATGAATATCTTTATGTATGTAAATACACGCACGGGCACACATACATGTATATCTTCAAACACTGTTTGGATTATTTCCTTAGGACAAAGTTCTTGAAAGCGGTACTAAGTAAAAGCATGATGATGTTAAACTGTTTAATGAGTATTGTCAGATTGTCTTCCAGAAAGGTTATACCAGTTTAACTGTTCTCATTAGTGAATGAGAGTGCCTATTTTCCTAAATTCTCACTGTCACGGGGCATTACCATTCTTTTTAATTTTTGCAAATATGATGAAAAATGGTCTTACTTATTTTGCATGTCTTTGATTACCAGTGAAACTCTGGTTATTATTATTATTATTTTAATTTATTTTATTGGCTGTGTTGGGTCTTTTTTGCTGTGCGTGGGCTTTCTTTGGTTGTGGTGAGTGGGGGCTACTCTTTGTTGTGGTGCACGGGCTCCTCATTGCTGTGGCTTCTCTTGTTGTGGAGCACGGGCTCTAGGCGGGTGGGCTTCAATAGTTGCAGCACATAGGCTCAGTATTTGTGGCTCACGGGCTCTAAAGCGCGGGCTTATTAGTTGTGGCGCACGGGCTTAGTTGCTCTGCGGCATGTGGGAGCAGGGCTCGAACCTGTGTCCCCTGCATTGGCAGGCAGATTCTCAACCACTGTGCCACCTAGGAAGCCCCATTATTATTTTTTATAGTTATAGTTTATATAGAGGTTTTTTGGGGTAGTTTTAAAAAGTCTATGTGTTTTAGCTGGTTTATTTCTTTTGTGAAAGGCTAGTTGATGTACCAGTTTTTCTGTATGGATTTTTATTGATTTTTCCCTTTACTCATTCAGAAGGGCTCTTTATATGTAAATGAAATGCTGTTATGCCTTATATAGCATATTGGGTTAGCCAAAAAGTTCCTTTGGGTTTTTCCATAACATGTTACAGGAAAACCTGAACGAACTTTTTGGCCAACCCAATATTTCATTGATTTCGACACATATTTTACCCAATATTGAAACTTGGATTCATTTTACAGTTGATGTGTAATGTTAATGTGATAGTGTTTCCCCTCTTTTTTTCTTGAAAAGCTACTATTAAATCAGCAGAGCATCTTATAATCCGTATTGTCTTTAAAAGTGCAGAAGTACAATATAATATGTTGCAGTTGATTTTTCCCAGTTTTTTTTGCCATGTGAAAATTATTATTTTCTATGTGTATAATATATTAAGTATTCCTTTTGTGGTTCTTACTTTGTTTTTATGCTTAGAAATGTTTTTCTTTCCTCAAGTTTATAGAAATGTTCACCTATATTTTCTTCTAGTGTTTTTGTGGCCTCATGTTTTACATTTAAATCTTTAATACATTTGGAGTTGATTTTGGGTTTGGTGTCATGTGCAAATCTTTATGGGTATTATCCAGAGAGCTAGCCATCCCACCTCCATTTATTGAATAATCCACTTCCCACTGAGTTGAAATGCCAATAATGGTATATTTACTAAGTACTTTTTTATGTTGGTTCAGTTTCTGAGGAAAAACACACTTTAATGTTGGGTTTGAGAAGCTACTTTTGAAATAGAGTGTTTGAACATTAATTTTATATATCACAGTCGATAATACATTTACCAGAGAACATTGTTCTTCATATGTTTTATTTTCACATGCTATTGAAATTCTTTTGGCTGTTTAGATTGTAATTAAGCCAAGCTCCTTGAGCAGGATGAAGACTATCTTCACACAGGAAATTTTTACTGAGCAGGTACTTCTTTTAACTTTATTCTTAGGTAATTCTTTAACTTTCTTTTACAACATTCTTTGGGGAAAAACTTGTATGTTTCAGTTTAAGAGAAATATATAGTCTTTTTATTCCTTTTTAGTTTCCAGTGATGATTTATTTAATCTTTGAAACTTCTGTAAAGACTAATCCTATTCAAAATTTACTTTTTTTTCTTTTTAAAATTGCTATTTTTAAAAAAAAATTATTTAATTTTATTGGTTGTGTTGGGTCTTTTTTTTTTTGCTGTGCGCGGGCTTTCTTTAGTTGTGGTGAGTGGGGGCTACTCTTCGTTGTGGTGTGCGGGCTCCTCATTGCTGTGGCTTCTGTTGTTGTGGAGCATGGGGTCTAGGCACGTGGGCTTCAGTAGTTGCAGCACATGGGCTCAATAGTTGTGGCTCACGGGCTCTAAAGTGCAGGCTCCGTAGTTGTGGCACAAGGACTTAGTTTCTCCGCGGCATGTGGGATCTTCCTGGAGCAGGGATTGAACCCATGTCCCCTGCATTGGCAGGCTTATTCTTAACCACTGCGCCACCTAGGAAGCCCTAAAATTTACTTTTAAAGCTATTTACTACATAAACAAAAGCATGTAGTAAATAAATTTACATATTTTGGAGACTTTGAGTAGATACTTCAGATATAGTCTTAGATATTGATGGTAGGGATGTCACATAGCGTAATCAATTGGTATTGTCAGGAGAAAAATAACAGAGACTATTTAAACCTTTCAGCTGTAAGGTGCATGTCTAACTGGATTATAAGCTTGCGTCTAAATTCCTTATTCTAGTCCTGTTCTCATTTGGTCTCAGCACTTTTGTCCATGGATAATCCTAATGATATTTTAATTTTTCAGTGATGGAGACTATTCTCTTTTTTTTTCTTTTATTTTTTAATTGATAGGTGATTTACAATATTGTGTTAGTTTCAGATATACAGCAAAGTGATTTGGTCATACATATATATGTGTATATATCTATGTTCTTATTTTTTCGATTCTTTTCCATTATAGTTCATTATAATATATTGAATATAGTTCTCTGTGCTGACAGTAAATCCTTATTGTTTATTTTATATATGATAGTATGCATCTGTTAATCCCATACTCTGAATTTATCCTTCCCCGTCCTTCCCCTTTGGTAATCATAAGTTTGTTTTCTGTGTCTGTGAATCTGTTTCTATTTTGTAAATAGGTTCATTTTTACTGCTTTTTAGATTCCACATATAAGTGATATCATAAAATATTTGTCTTTCTCTGCCTGACTTACTTCACTGAGTATGGTAATCTCTAGGCTCTTCTATGTTGATACAAATGGCATTATTTCATTCTTTTTTATGGCTGAGTAATATTCCATCATATATATACACACATATATGTATACACACACACACACACACACACCCACACACCCCATTCATCTGTTGATGGATACTTAGGTTGCTTCCATGTCATGGCTGTTGTAAATAGTGTCACCATGAACATTGGGATGCATGTATCCTTTTGAATTAGAGCTTTTTTCTTTGATGGAGACTCTGCTAAAATTTAAAATTAATTCCCAGGTTCATTTATCAATTTAAATCTCAGAATACAAAAATATGTATATGTCTTAATTTGAAAGTACTCATAGATCTGTAATTGTTGCTTCTTTTAGGGTAATTAATACTCTCAGAATTCTGTGGAAGTCCAGTGGTTAGGTCTCTACGCTTACACTGCTGAGGGCATGGGTTCAGTCTTTGCTGCAAACCACATTTGTATTAAGTATTGACAGTCTACCTGGCTAATCTTCTTTCAGAATAATTTTAAATTTGGTTCTGTCATATGTATTAATACTATTTTTCCCTTTTAGGTTGTCACTGCTCATGCAGTTAGGGTCCCTGTCACCAGCAACCTAAGTGCCAATATTACTGGATTTTTGCCTATTCATTGTATTTACCAGCTTCTGAGGAGTCGATCCTTTACCAAGCACAAAGTATCAATAAAAGTATGACCTTACTTTTACATTTCAAGCTACAACCTAAGTTAATGCTTTTTTCCCATTTCTATTTCAGTTTATAGACCTTTACTGTGGATTTTGTGTGTGAAATGTGTCTAGTTACTAATCGTTATATATAGTTATAGTAATTAGGCTCTTAATTTCATATTTTTAAGACAGTATAACTGTTCACTTATTTACAAAATGTACACTGGTACCTTTTAAATTTTCAG
Source organism: Hippopotamus amphibius kiboko (assembly GCF_030028045.1). Classification (NCBI taxonomy): domain Eukaryota; kingdom Metazoa; phylum Chordata; class Mammalia; order Artiodactyla; family Hippopotamidae; genus Hippopotamus; species Hippopotamus amphibius. The sequence continues at coordinate 24,280,959 of NC_080202.1, read as the reverse complement.
TAATAGCATTTAGCTATTTCATTAAACCTTAGTAGAAATTGCCATTTTTTATACTTGGTTTTGTTCACCAAACTGAGAAAGTTGCTGGTTAGCCATGACCAGTATTTGTACATTTGTCACGAGGCCATCTCCCATCTAACCTGCACGTATTTTTGATATGTTTTCAATTTGTTACGTAGTTGGCCATATCAAACAGTTAAAAGATCCTCTAAAGAAAAGGCTGAACCCCAGAAGGTAAAAGAAATCTGTTTGAACCATTTCTAAGAGGCTATGTTACTTATAAAGAACCGTGAACAATATATGCATTGATATATTTAATTATGCTCATCTTTATGATTTAGTTATTTTCCATCTTGATTGTATCTTTTGCCTCTTTATATTTTTAGCAAGTGAAATGGATAAAAATTAAGAGTCCAAATGCACACCCAACATTTCTTCTTGGTCTCTATTTGGTAGATAGCTAATCTCCCATAAATGGTTGCCAAAGCCACTTTCTTAATCTGAGGGTTTGTTGTGAAGAACTGTGTCTCTCCCTAAATTTCTTTCTGTTGTGGGGTATTGTACAGCAACACATATGGGGCTCTAAATACAGAGATAGAAGGGACTTAACAGTGTTTTCCCCACTACTTAAAAACTAACAAATTAAAAACCCAAAGTTCAAACTCAGAACTCAAACTCATCATTGTAGATTTATCTTCTACTGGACAATATTCTCGACTTTAGGATATAAAAGTATTTATTTTTAAATCACAGGCAGTTGTGGAACTGGATAGTATATTTAATAGTTGCTAAAAGTTAATAGTGAGTTTCACTGATTCATAAATCATGTAAAATTATATGTGCTTTAAAAATTTTGCTTGCTTTTTCTTATTGCCATAATTGATTTAGTGCCTGTACCCTTCTTTTTTAGGACTGGATTTATAGACAGCTCTGTGAAACCTCCACTCCACTCCATCCTCAATTACTTCCTCTGATTGACGTGTACATAAATTCTATACTTACTCCTGCATCTAAATCTAATCCAGAAGCCACAAATCAGCCAGTCACAGAACAGGAGATACTCAGTATTTTCCAAGGAGTCATTGGGGTAAAATAGTGTTTTTTTTTACATTTATTAACTTATTTTTCTTTTATTCTTCAGACTGACTCCACATTTTTTCCCTGACTATTAAAGGAGAACAACTTCTAGGTGGTTCTGAATTTAAAATGGTACTCAGTTTTTTAGATCGCTTATAAATATTAAAAGAGTGGTATTAGTTCCAAGTGGTTTGTTTAATAGGCACTTTTCAAGAAACCTTTTCATTTTATTTATTTTTTGGCCACACCCTGCCCCTTGTATTGTGAGCTTGGAGTCTTAACCACTGGACCGCCAGGGAAGTCCCAAGAACTCAATTTTAAGGCTTAAGGAGTGCCCTGGAGGTTGTGTGTTTAACAAAGGACTGTATGACATTTCAACACATTCAACCAGCTTTATTTAGCTTCCTGATAATCTAAGATCTACCAGATTATTTATGGAAAATATGAAGAAAATCTTTTTTCCCCAGATATACTTAACTGTACATTACCTTTTTAGGAATTATTTTCTTCATGGTAATTTCAGATAATACTTGAGGCTCCTGTAAAGTTTTTTCAGAAGCAGCCTGATGGGACTGCTGTTGCCTTTTTTTTCTTATCTTAAAGACTGTTAAGCATGTTGCTTTTCATCTCCCAACCCATCTCAGATTTAACTTAGACTTCAGGTTGTCTCTTTGAGTTTAATGTGAACACAGCAACATTTCTCCCAATTTGTTTGAGCTTGGGAGCAGCAACACTGAATAATCTATTTTGAATACTTTTGCTATCAAAAAGCACTCATGAAGTTTAACAGTATTTTAAAGTATTTATAATATTACCTCCAGGGTGACAACAACATCCGCTTTAATCAGCGTTTCAGTATCACAGCACAGCTTTTGGTGCTTTATTATATACTCTCTTACGAAGAAGCTCTCCTAGCAAACACAAAGACTTTAGGTAAGTTGTACATAGGAAGTATTTCTAGTGATAGTTCATCTTATTTGCTTATATTTTGTTACTTTCCAGGCTGCTATATGAGAAAATAAGGTCAGATATTCTAACAAGCTCCAGCATCATTCTGTAGTCTTCGCAGTGTAGGCATTGTGTACTCTGATGCATAAATACGTGTATGTGTGGGCATATGGCCATCCCTGAAGGCTCAGTGCTGCTTTAGCAGGCAGAATTAATGGATAACTGTCTGTATTTTAACAATTCTAGTGACCTTACTAACTAAATGTAAATTAGGAGATAAACCTGAACTGCAACTGAAATTTTTTTGCTTGATTTCAATCTTTGCCCTATTCTTCCTTCCATTAGTGTGAAGAGAACAATCTAATCAAACAATAGAAAAAAAACAATAGTAGAGTTTCCTTTGCCATTAAAATTATCACTAAACTAGGCTTTCAGACTTAGCTATTTCATATGTTAAAAGGACAGATTTAGCATAGATGATATTAGGATAAAATAGTATGTTTTCCTTTATTTGAAAAAGAAAATTCACCTATATTTAAGGCTTGTTACATGTATTTAGTTCCATATTTGAAACAAAAACAGTGTCATTAAAAAGTTGTAGGCATTGAGTATATAATGCAGGGAGGTTATTTTGTCATAGCTGAGTGATTTTACTTTCTGAAAGCTGTAAATTAAAGTTACTTTTCAGTGTGTGGCAGATCAGTTTCTTTTATTTATCCAAAGTGTTGCGTGTTAAATATACTGTGAATTTCTCAGCTACTCTCTTTCCTGACTACAGTTGTTAGGGTTGTACAGATGATATCCCACAGCTATAATTATAGTCTTTGTCATATTAGGGAGAAGATGGGCTAATAATAAGCATTAGGTAATAGTCTCCCACTTTCATCCACATGTAACTCATCCTGTTAAGGAATATGACACTTATGATTTAACAGATAGTAGAGGAATGAGTTACAAGGAGGTATTCTGGGGAGAACTCAGAACATTAATACTGTATCAGGGGACGAAGATGCACCCTTAGTTTTAATTTAAATTACTGTGTAGCCAAAAAATCTTAATACAGAAAAGTACAGAGACTAGTATAGCCAACTTTTGTGTATATACCATGCAGAATTATCAAGTCACTCAATTTTTAAGACTGGCAGAACCTTTAAAGATTATGAATCCCAGTCCCCAATGATGTGCTTAGTTCAACTCTGTGTTTGGGTGAAGCTGGTGTTCTTTATGCAATAATCTGTTGGATCTTAATTAATTGGAAAGTTAAAGATTTTAGGTTAGGAGTACAACTCGGCCTGGATTTTTTTTTAAATTAATTTTTAAATTTTTATTGGAGTATGGTTGCTTTCCAGTGTTGTTTTAGCCTCCACTGTACAACAAAATGAATCAGCCATACACATACAGATATCCCTTCCCTTCTGGACTTCCCTCCCATTTAGGTTACCACAGTGCATTAGGTAGAGTTCCCTGTGCTACATACAGTATGTTCCCCTTAGTTGTCTATTTTATACATAGTATCAATAATGTATATGTGTCTACGGGGATATGTGTATAAAAACAGATGATTGAACTTGGTGTACCCCCCCAAAAATAATAAATAAATAAATAAATAAAATTAATTAAAAAAAATAATAATGTATATGTGTCAATCCCAGGAATTGGGAGACTGGGATCAACTCAGCCTGGTTTGAGTACTGGAAAAGGAACTGGGAGATTAGAGGGAAGTTATTAGGTTTTACTAAGATTCTAGGCAAAAGATGGTGGTGGTTTGGACTGGTAGCAGTGTATGTGTATTTTGAAAGTGGAGCTGAGGGGTTTTGCTGATGGATTCATGAGATTTGAGAGATAGGAGCCAAGACTGATGTGGAGGCTTTTGGCCTGACCTATAAAATGGCTATTGACTGAAATAAATGAGCAGGTTTGTGGGGGATCAGAAGCTAGTTTTGGATGTATTAAGTTTGAGATGTCTGATAGACTTTCAAGTAGGGATGTTATGGAAACAGTTGCAAATACTGGCCTGGAATTTAGGGGAGATACCCAGGCTGAAGCTTTGAGATTCTTCAGCATATATATGATTTTTAAAATCATGATATTAAGAAAGATTACCAAAGGGCAAGGTGTGGGAGGAGACTTAGGAGGATGTGTTGTCCTGGAGGTTGGCCAAGGAAAAAATGTTTTAAAGAGGAGAGAGAGATTACCTGTGTCAAATGATGTTGATGGATCAAGTAAGGTTAGGACTCAGGCTCAGCTGATGACTGCATATAGCTTGCTGGAGGTCCTTTGATCTTTACAGTTTTACTAGTAAAGTTACCACTTTTTTTCAGGGTGAAAGCCTGATTGTAGTGAATTCAAAACAAAATTAGAGGACATATACTAGAGACAGTGCGGTAGAACTAAGAATGTTTGTGTGTTGTTGGGAGTAATATAGTAGAGATAGAAGGTTGATGAGAGAACCCCTGGAGAGATGTCCTTGATAGGTGAGAGGAGATTGGGATGCAGAAGATAAATGGAGGGATTGGAGAATCTTTGCTTGGAGAATTTTTTCCCATAGTTTAGGAGATTGTTTTTTAGTCTAGTTTCTTATTGCCAAAGAGAATAAATTGCAGAATAGGTCACAACATGAGAGAATTTTGCTTTTCCACAGCCAAAAAAAGGTAAGTATTATGCCTCAAATTTATTCCTACCTGTGAAGTTGTGTTGTAGTTTCAGTACCTTGTTAACTGGTCTGTGGTTTTGGCCTTTATAATAAACATTAGCAGCCACCAGGTAGCTGTAGAAGCTGAAGTATGGAATTCTGACACTTGAGATAGAGCCAAGTATTAGAATATCATAGTCATTAAAAAAAATGTGTTTGTATATATACATATTTTTCACATACATATTTTTGATTTGTTTTAAAATGTTTATAATGTGTATATTAATTTTAGTTAAATATTATATTGGTCCAAAAGAATATGTGTAAGAAATAATAATATAATAAATCCCTGTGTACTAATGCCCAATTAAAATATGAACATTACCGTTATATTTCCAGTTTTTAAACTTAAAAAAGTATTTCCTATTTATTACATCTGAAGACTTTATTACTAGATAAAAGTTTATTTTTATGTGCTTTTGAAGTAAAAACAGTACTAATGAATATTGAATACATGAGGAACTGTTCATCTGCTCTTAAAGCAGCCAGTGGGATCCTGAACACAATCTCACTCTGAAGTAGCTAAAAGTATTACTTACTTAACTCTCTCCCTCAAGAGTTAACTTCATTTAAAAATAAGGTATGGCTGCCTTTTCTGCTTCTGTCCTGTTTCATGTAAAATTTCCTTCTCTGTTACCAGCAGAATAAGACACAGTGGTACTTGGGAAACTGTAATGCTCATTGCCTCTAAATTCCTGAACTTGAAGTTTTTCTTTGTACTTGATAGTTATTTTCTTCACAGAAGAAAGTTAACTTCAACTGCCTCTTTCAAAATGCAGAAACCTTTAAGCAAACATTGGTAGATGTTTTTTCTTGGCAGCTTGAAGTTTCAGTGCTGTAAAATCAAGTTTGATTAAAAAAGGTTCTAATAGTTAATATGACTAATGTAGAGTAAAAGATTTTTAAATTTATTTTGTTATTTACCTAATTGCTTACATATTTTACTAAATGCAAAAGAACTGGTTTTTAAAATAAAAATATTTATTAAAAGTGTGTTTAAAAAAAAAGTGTGTTTACTGGAGAAAATTGAGGAAGTGAGAAAAGTACAGTACAAAGACCAAAATATAAACCACCCATAATTCTACTGCCCAGAGGTAATCACCATAGAATTTTGCTAGAAAACCCTTCAGTCTTTGCACATATGATAACTTTCACAGAGTTGGAATCATGTTTTTAATCTACACTTTCTACTTAATAATACATGTTAAACATTTGCCTATTATAGTAAATTTTTTCCTGAAACATGATTTGTAATAGCTATATAATATTTCCTCATAAATATGTACCATTACTTAACAAATTCCTTATTGTTGGGCATTTAAATTATTTCCAGTTTTTGCCATTAGAGAGAGTGGTGGAATGAATATCCTTAGAGCTAACTCTGTATATGGGTGTAATTAGTTCTGTCCTTAGGACAGAACTACTAAATCAAAGATTTTTGAATTATAAGATTTGAAAAAATTGCCATATTGCTTTCCAGATAGGTTATACCATTCTAGACATTTTGTATAAGACATTTGTATAAGAAGTGAGTGCAAATTTTTTTCCAGTATTGAGTGTTATCATTTGTTTATGATGTGTTTTAATTATAGAATTTTATGAAGAGGAAGCTTTTTTTAAGTTTATTTATTGGCTGTGTTCGGTCTTTGTTGCTGCACACAGGCTTTCTCTAGCGGTGGCGAGTAGGGGCTATTCTTCATTGTGGTGCGTGGGCTCCTCATTTTGGTGGCTTCTCTTGTTGTGGAGCACAGGCTGTAGGCATGCGGGCTTCAGCTGTTGCGGCACATGGGCTCAATAGCTGTGGCTCATGGGCTCTAGAGTGCAGGCTCAGCAGTTGTGGCGCATGGGCTTAGTTGCTCTGCGGCATATGGGATCTTCCTGGAGCAGGGATCAAACCTGTGTCCCCTGCATTGTCAGGCAGATTCTTAACCACTCCGCCACCTATAAAGTCCCTAAAGAGGAAACTCTTTGAAAGCAAGATACTAACATTATATGACTAAATCACCTATATTTTCTTTTAGGACATTACTATCATTTTTAAAATTTATGTATACCTTTAATTAATTTTGATGTCAAGTATGGGGTACAGATTCTTTTTTTTTTAATAATTGGTTATTTGTCAACATCACATAGTGAATAACATGTCATTTTCCTATTACTTTGAAAGTTGCTCTGATGTATATAGAAGTTTCATTACAAACCTGTGTGGTTTTTTTTTTTTTTTTAATGGTAGACATTTCCAGTCCCTTTCACCATTGTTCTTGTTCAGTATTTCTGTCCATTCTCATATACGTAATCTTTCACATGAACTTTATAATGATTTTGTCAAATTCCACAAAAGAAAATTGTATTGGGATTTTGATTAGAATTATGTTAAACATAGATTAATTTGGAGAGAATTTACATCTTTACAATATTAAGTCTTTACAGCGAGGAATATGAAATAAATTTTTTAAAGGCTTTTTTATTTTTATTTTTTTGGCTCTGCCATGCGGCTTGTGGGATTTTAGTTCCCCAACCAGGGATTGAACCTGGGCCCTGGCCGTGAAAGCACCAAATTCTAACCACTGGACTGCCAGGAAATTTTTTTCTGAAATAATTTTTTTCTTTTAAATTATTAAAATGTAAGCTTCATGGGACTTCCTAGGTGGCGCAGTGGGTAAGAATCCACCTGCCGATGCAGGGGACATGGGTTCAATCCCTGCCCCAGGAAGAGACCACATGCTGCGGAGCAACTAAGCCCGTGCGCCACAGCTATTGAGCCTGCACTCTAGAGCCCGTGAGCCACAACTGTTGAGCCCATGTGCTGCCATTACTGAAGCCCACACGCCTGGAGCCCATGCTCTGCAACAAGAGAGGCCACCCCAATGAGAAGCCCTTGCACCACAAGGAAGAATAGCCCCCGCTCTCCACAGGTAGAGAAAGTCCATGTGCAGCAACAAAGACCCAACACAGCCAATAAAATAAATAAATAAATAAATAAATAAATTTATAAAAAAAAAAAGTAAGCTTCATGAAGGTTGATTTTTTTATCTTTTTTTGCTACCATATCTAGCCTTTAGAATATTTGATACATAATAATCATTTAATAAATGAGTGAATTTATTCGTTATTTTTTTATGTCAATTAAATTTTACTTTGTATAGGTTCTGTATAATTTTTTCTTAAGTTGTTGCTGATTATAGGAAAGGTATTGACATTTAGTTTGTATTAGTTAGTCTCTGAATTTCTTAGAGTACCATTTAGAAATCTTTTTAAATTTATCAAGTGAATACTTTTTTGGCAGTTATTGAGATAATTTGTTTGGTCTATTTATATAATTTGTTGTATAATTAATATCTTTATATTTCTGGAGTGGGCTCTACTAGCTCTGGGAATGTTATTCTTTTAGCATGGTGCTAGATCTGATTTGCTTGTCTTCTTTTTTTTTAAATATGATTTTTTTACATCTGTGTTTAAATAAGTGAAATTGGCCTTTTCTCCCTGTCTTTTTCTTTTCATTTCTTTCTTCTTTTTTTTCTGGCTTTGGTATTAAGTTTACACTAATTTAATAAGTGAATTAGTTTTCCATAGCATTGTTTTAAGGACTAAAATGTCACAAAAACTAGGGGCCATGTAAATAGTATTCAAAACATTTCCACAGTTTCATTGAGGATGAGGTTAAAAGTTAGAATTGAATCATTGTAAGCCTCCATTGGAAGAAAATTGGAAATATGATTGCTTATATTGAAAATATAAAACCAATAGTCTTCCCATAGGCCTTTCATAATTATAATTTAGTCTTTTACTGAAAGATTAAGTATGTCCTTGATGTTGTATTTCACGGAGATGTTAGAAAGAAATAATTGCTTTAGGCAGGGCTTCATGGGCTGTTAGTTCTTTGATGGAATCATTAAAATGTGAACAGGATTTTGTCTTCAGTTTCATAGGTCCAGAAACTTAAATGTTGATACTTTACCCTAAGCTGATCTTGATATATCGATCTTAATATAGAATACTGGCTAACATTTGAGTGCTTATTATGTGCCAAACGCTATTTGAAGCTCTTTACACCTGTTAACTCATGTAAACCCTCACAACAGTTCTATGAGATAAGTACTGTTGTTGTCTTTATATTACAGGTGAAAACACTGAGGCACAGGGAAGTTAAGTGACTTCCCTTAGTTGTAAGTGTTGGAAACAGGATTTGACCATCACTGGAAAGTATATATATAGACACACACACACACATATATATAATTAATATATACATATATAATTAATATTAACCCATTTTTATTATTCAAAATAATCTATCTTTACTAGTGTATGTATTAGCATTTTGCCTAGTTATAATCAATCTATTTATCTTAACGATACCATTTTATATTCCATTTTTCCTCTTTAATGTTATTTCATACAAACAATAATGTTATTTTATATCCTTCAAGATGGGCCACAGAGTTGTGGTTTCAGATTGGTTTTTAGTATTGAATTTCTTTTTTCTTTTTTTTCTTTTTGTCTCTTTTTACCGTTTGACTCTCTTCACCTGTTTCTTTAACCCCTCATCCCCTGCTCCTTTGGCAACCACCAATCATTTCTCTGTGTCTTTGAGGGCTTTTTTTTAAAAATGATTCTACATATAAAAAGAGATCATATGGTATTTGTCTTTCTCTGACTCATGCCCTCCAGTTGCATCCATGGTGTTACGAATGGCAAGATTTCATTCTTTTTTGTGGCTGAGTAATATTCCAGTGTGTGTGTGTCTGTGTGTGTGTGTGTGTGTATCTCACATTTTCTTTATCCATTCATCCATTGATGGACACTTAGATTGTTTCTTTATCTTGGCTATTGTAAATAATGTGGCAGTGAACATGTGGATGTATATATCCTTTCAAGTTAGTGTTTTCATTTTCTTCAGATTAATACCCAGATGGGAAATTACTGGATCATATGGTAGTTCTATCTTTAATTTTTTGAGTAGCCTCCATACTGTTTTCTGTAGTGGCTGCACCAATTTACATTCCTGCCAGCAGTGCACAAGTGTTCCCTTTTGTCCTTATCTTCATCAGTACTTGTTTATTGTCTAATAATACTCCTTCCATCAGGTATGAGGTGATATCTTGTGGTTTTGATTTGCATTTCCCTGATGATTAGTGACATTGAGCATCTTTTCATGTACCTATTGGACACCTGTATGTCTTCTTTGGAAAAATGTCTGTTCAGATCTTCTGCCCATTTTTAAATTGGATCATTTGGTTTTTTGCTATTGAGTTACTGATTTTTTTTTAATTAATTTTTTTATTGGCTGTGTTGGGTCTTCGTTGCTGCACATGGGCTTTCTCTAGTTGCAGAGAGCAGGGGCTACTCTTTGTTGTGGTGTGCAGGCTTTTCATTGCGGTGGCTTCTCTTGTTGCAGAGCACAGGCTCTAGGCGCACGGACCTCAGTAGTTGCAGCACATGAGCTCAATAGTTGTGGCTGACAGCCTGTAAAGCGCAGGCTCAATAGTTGTGGCACATGAGCTTAGTTGCTCTGCGGCATGTGGGATCTTCCTGGAGCAGGGATCGAACCCATGTCCCATGCATTGGCAGGCAGATTCTCAACCACTGCTCCACCTAGGAAGCCCGAGTTACTGATTTTTTAAAAAGTATATTTTGCATATTAGCCCCATATCAGATATATGATTTGCAAATATTTTCTCCCATTTAGTAGGTTGCCTTTTCGTTTTTTGATGGTTTCCTTTGCTGTTCCAAAGCTTTGTAGTTTGGAGTAATCTGACTTGCTCATTTTACTTTTGTTGGTTTTGCTTTGGTGTCAACTTTAAAAAAATCACACCAAGACCTGTGTCAAGGAGCTTACCACCTATGTTTTTTTCTGAGAGTTATGTGGTTTCAGGTCTTAGGTTCAAGTCTTTAATCCATTTCAAGTTAATTTTTGTGTGTGATATAAGATAGTGGTCCAGTTTCATTCTTTTTTCATTTATTTTTATCTTCAGTTTCTTTCATTACTGGCTTGTAGTTTTCAATATATAGGTCTTTCACCTCCTTGATTACATTTATTCCTGGGTGTTTTATTCTTTTTGATGCAATTGTAAATGGGATTGATTTCTTAATTTCTCTTTCTGATTGTTATTGGTATATTAGAAATTAGATTTTTGTGTATTGATTTTATATATTGCAACTTTACTGAATTTATTAGTTTTAACAGGTTTTTCCTTTTTTTTATTCTTGTTACCTTTATGGAACTTTGGTGTCCAGAAGAGCCTCCTAAGCCACTCATTTACCAACCAACTCTACTTCCCTCTTTAGGAAATTATTTGGTTCTGGCACAAAGCCGTGTACCCTAAGGTGCTCCTTAAATGCTAGCTCCCTCATCTTACTGTAGAGGTCCCATGTATTCACCTCAGTGTTTGCACGAGAGTCACTCACACATTTGTGGGCCGAAATACTCATTGTTTTTTGTTTTTTACCACCCTCTTTTCGTTCTAACAGTGTTTTGATCGCGTCTTTAAGGTTTTCTATGTAATACCGTATCTGCAAATAGTGACATTTTTACTTCTTCCTTTCCAGTTTGGATGGTATTGGAACCAGAATTTGACTGTCAGTGGAAGCTGTGTTTTGTTTTTTAACTGTGTTTTGGGATACAGTCTTACTCAATTCATGAAAGATTTGTGTGGAAAACTGGGTTGCTAATTTATTAATTTACAGGGGGGATCATATCTAACCAAGAGGTACATGGTCTGTTTAAGCAATGATTCTCAACCTTTATTCTAACACTTGCACTCATGTGCTTTTTATCTTCAATGAAAATTTGTTGAGCTTTACATTGTGTGGTTTGTATTTGGAAAAGAATAAGTATATTGATATGCTTTTTCAAACTATGGACACTCTGGTTGAGATGCTTATATAGTTCAGTTGTACACAAGCAAAGTACCTTGAAATGAGATGAGGGAGTGAGGCATATAGCATATGGTGGAGATGAGGCAGAGAAAGAGTGTTGATTGGCAGGGACCTTTACTCTGTGGGATCTGGGAATCCATGGGAGGTTTTTGAGCATGGAGCCAGAGATGTGTGATCTGGCTAAATGAGAATTTAAATATGAAGACTATGGCAGCAGTGTGAAGGATGGATCAAAGCGAAGAGAAATTGGAGTCTGGAAAATTGAGCCATGATAGTGATTTAAATAAATGATGAGTAGGCATTGAATTAGGATAGCAGAAAAAGAATAGAAATTAAGATGGATTTGTTTAAAAAAAAAGCATAAACTTGTTAGTTGAAGGTAGAGGTTGTGAGAGAAGGAAGTCATTCATATTTCCCAATTTTCGTCAAAAAGTCAGCGCTAATATATAATATGATTAAATCAAGGCTGTTGTCATCATGAAGCTTTAAGCCATGTAGTCATGACTACATTTGGTCTTCCTAATTAGATGTGGGAGAATGTTGACTTCTCAGGTTTGGTTTGTTTGTTTGTTTATTTGTTTGTTTTAAGTGTAGGGTACTTCTGCAGGTGGCTTCTCTCACTTATGATTTTTCTTCCCACTAGTTTCAGTTTCGGGGCATTTTCGGAGATCTTGCCCTTAAGTATGTTGTTGCTCATCCTGTGTATTCACTACTTTGGTAGTGATTCTTCATCTTTTATGAACTATGTTCACAGATTAAGTGAATTAAAAGTAATTTGACATTGTGTTTGTACTCATTTGTTTTGAAGGTTAAGATTTCTATCTTTTATGAACTATATTCACAGATTAAGTGAATTAAAAGTAATTTGACATTGTGTTTGTACCCATTTGTTTTGAAGGTTAAGATTTCTATTGTTTCTGACACTGTATCTTAACATTTTTTATCTTTGACTGACAGCTGCCATGCAAAGAAAGCCCAAATCATATTCGTCATCTTTAATGGATCAGATTCCCATCAAATTCCTTATTCGACAGGCTCAAGGACTGCAGCAGGAGTTGGGAGGTACTTGTTTTATTTGCTTTTATACTGCTATCATTTATTGTTCAAAAATACCTATTTATAATGTTATAAAGTATAATAGGTGCTCAATGCTAAAACCCCAACTTAAGAGTGAAATTCCTGTTTACCTCCCTCACTGTCTTACTCCCTGCAAACCACTCCTCACCCCCAGGGCCCCAGTTTCATTTTGGTGTGTAATTTCAGATATTCCTTTCTATAGGTTGAACCACATGAAATTACAGGTATTCAACTATTTTTGACCTACAGAAATGCAGTTTCATATGGTTAAAGCTAATAGATACACACACAAGAAAAAATTATTTTTTAAAATTTTAAATGGTATTATACCCTATCTCTTCTGAGTTTTGCGTTTTTCTCTTGGAGTTTTGGAAATCTTATCATGTCACTTCATATAGATATACCTTTTTTTTTTAAGATTTATTTATTTATTTATGTTTGACTGCATTGGGTTTTTGTTGCTGTGCGTGGGCTTTCTCCAGTTGTGGCGAACAGGGGCTGTTCTTCGTGGCGGGCTTCTCCTTGCGGTGGCTTCTCTTGTTGTGGGGCACAGACTCTAGGTGCATGCGCATGTGTGCGTGCAGGCTTCAGTTGTTGCAGCATGTGGGCTCAGTAGTTGTGGCTCTTGGGCTTAATTGCTCCACGGCATGTGGGATCTTCCCAGACCAGGGATTGAACCTGTGTCCCCTGCATTGAGAGGTGGATTCTTAACCACTGCACCACCGAGGAAATGCTGACCTCATCGTTTTTAATTGCTCCATGACATTCCTTAGTGTGGAATTACTGTAATATTTTTACTGTAAAGTTGTCAAATAGAAATATAGTACTTTTTTTTTGAAATTCAAATTTTTTCCTAACACCTTTTTATAATGTTTGCATGTGTGGGTTGTATGTTTCTTTTTGGTTTGTTTTTCTGAAGTTGGAATTTTCTTTTTTTGTCTTTGTTATAGTTGGTTTCAAGGATGAATGTGAGCTTGCTTTGGTCATCTTTAGCCAGATATCTGCATTTACTTACTTATATCTTTGCATAATCTCTTTCTAGAGAAATGACTTTATATTTGGCAGCATTTGGCAACTAACATGTTTTACTGAAGAGATTATGAAGTGTAGATTAATTTGCACTATTGTAAGCAGTCATTTTTGTGACTGTTTTGGTATAGTCTTGACTACACATATACTTGTGCATTTAAACTTTAAAATAATACTACTTTTGATTGTTACAGTGCCTTTTCAAACAGAAGCATTCATTTTAAGCAGTTTCTGTGAGAAAGGAAACAGATGCTTATCTCTGTTAGGACAAAGCAGTGGTTTGACTTGATCTAAGTTGCATAATAAGGGGATAGTTGGATCTGAAGTACTTTTATTCTTACTGCTAGCACTTGCAACTTTGGAGATGATGATAATTGTTTAGTAGCAGCAACATTTATTAGGTAAATAACATAGTGGTACTACGTATATCTAAATAGGCATTGTTACAGTATCACCATTTTCTCATTATTGATATTACACAGTAATAATAATGAGTAGTCTGTGCTGTAAACAAAAGGTTAGAAACAAGACTTAGATTTAGTCAAAAGAGGGTTTCCCAATCCTTTTGCGCTTCCTTAACCCTTCTTAAAAGAAGACAAATGCACCCTCTTGTGGGTTTCATCAGTACTGCTTGGGTTGGCTGATGTAGCTGTGTGACTTTGGTAACATTAGTGAATATCTTTCAGCCTATTTCCTTATAGTAGAATGGAGACAATATTGCTTACCTTGTAGGAATGTTAGCGTGAAAATGTGCATAAAGTGTACATTTAGGCACTCAAGTTGGGCAACTTTAACTTTACTCATCTATTCTCAGCTGGGTTGGAGGAGAGGACATGTTCTCCTATAGAAGCCAATCAGAATTTCTACTTTTAAAATTAAAAAATTTTTTTATTTTTTGGCTGTGCTGCTCGGCATGTGGGATCCTAGTTCCCTGACCAGGGATCGAACCCGTGCCTCTTGCAGTGGAAGTGCGGTGTCCTAACCACTGGACCTCCAGGGAATTCCCAAGCCTATTGGAATTTCTGAGTGAGGCTTTTTTCAAACCGCATATGATCTCCTACGAGTGAACATTCTTTTCCCTTATGTTTTTTCCCTCCCAACTCAGCTCTTGAACTACTGCTATGTCAAACAGAGTCTTCCTGACGGGAGACTTTTATGCTGGGATAGGGTGGAAGAAAGCTTGAGAACTTTTTGGTAAAAGTAGTGGCTTCCAGCTTCCTAAGTATCAGTTCACTTGGGGATCTTCATTTAAGCAGATTCCTTGGCTGAACTACTGAACAGAAGTTCTTAAGCTGTAGTATGCATGCATAAGAAGTGCAGATTCCTTTGGCTTGCTGAAGATGAAAGGGAGAAGAGAGAGGGGACAAAGGAGAGAGAAGATTTTGATGTTAAAGAATGAAGAATCCAGTTGACTTCTTGTAAATTTTCAAGGGTTGCATTCCGCTTTACTTCGTCTCCTTGCAACTAACTACCCACATTTGTGCATTGTGGATGATTGGATCTGTGAAGAAGAAATCACAGGGACTGATGCCCTGTTAAGGCGAATGCTCCTGACTAGTAATGCCAAAAGCCACTCTCCTAAACAACTTCAAGAAGGTATAGTAAATTGGTAATCCTTTTAGTACAAAGAGGTTTTAGGCCCATTGAAATCTTAAAATCATGCAGAATTCCTGAAAATGTAACAGGGTTTTGGGGAATATATTTAAAGTAATTCTCTTTGAGTTTAAGGATTTTTAACCATTTTTTTTCTGACATCAGTTTCCTCAAAGGTTCTACGTTATATCACTAAACAGGTCACGTGGTTTTAGGAAGGTCCTAAAACTGGTCAGAAATAAGTGCCATGGAATAGAACAATGTATCTGCTGTAAATGGATGATATGCTAGATCAGCACTGTCAAATAGAAATGTGATGTGAGCCACACATATAATTTTAAACTTTCTGTATATTGCCATATTAAAAGAGTAAAAAAAACCAGGCAAAATTAACTTAAATAATTATTTTATATAACCCAATATAGCTAATATATTATTTTATCATGTAATCAATATAAAAAAACTGTTAGAAATTTTACTGTTTTTTCATACTAAATCTATGTATTTTATACTTATAGCACATTTCATTTTGGACTAGCTACATTTCAAGTGCTTAGTAGCCAGAAGTGGTTACCAGTGACTATATTCTATTGAAGGATCATGGTTCTAGATATTTTTTACTAACATCTGCTTACAGCACATAAAAGGGCTACCTGAAGGAAGTTGTCAAGAAGTGTGAATTTTTCAAATGAATGTTAATACCAAAAGCAATACTTGGCTATATATTCATGTTTCAGCCAGTTTTTTAAGTCAGTGTGAATCATTGTCTTTTGGTCACTGTCACTAATGTGATTTTTAAAATGAGATATTTTTTGTTCTTTATGAAATAACTGCACTTTAACATGAATTTTTTCTTAAGGGCCTAATTTTAAGTATACCCACAACTGTGGTTAGAATTGGAAGTTTTACTTTTTTTAAAGCAATATTGTTTTCTTAATTTGTTTGGCCTGTAGTTTGATAGAACAGTATTACTTCCTATTTGGTAGGCTGTATGGTATTGAGATTATGACTGAGAAGTTTTCCTTTTAGCATTTTCAGCTGTCCCGGTAAGTCACACGCAAGTGATGCAGATTCTAGAACACTTGACTCTGCTGTCTGCCAGTGAACTTATACCATATGCAGAAGTATTAACATCCAATATGAATCAGCTGTTGAATTCAGGGGTTCCACGGCGAATTCTTCAAACGGTCAATAAACTATGGATGGTTCTTAATACTGTGATGCCTAGAAGGTAATTTCAGTGTACTGTTACATGTGGTAGATAATTGTATAGCAGTGATTGTATACAATAACCTAAACTTAAATGTTGAAAAAGATTGTTAAAAAAACTTTTTGACAATATAAATCCTTTCTGAAGAGCACTAATTAAAGAGTTGTTATAACTTTAAGGAAAAGAATAAACTGTATCTTAAGAAACAGAGAAATACCTTCAAGTATTTCCAACTTGAGAAAGTTCTTTAAAAGGGAGTTCTCATGTGTAGTCATTGTGGCTGATTGTGATTTAGATTATCATTGTGTCTTGCATCATTGCAGTGGCTCCAAATTTTGCTGTACATTAAAATCACCCGGAGAGCTTTTAAAACTCCTGATCCCCAAGTTGTAACCCATGCCAATTAAAACAGAGTGGAATGCTGGATTCATTATTTTGTCTTTAGTCAGATGGGCCTCTGCTGGTCCATAGATTGAATCAAAAACATTTGGTCTGCTCTAGAAACAAATACCGGGCTGGATTTACCTGAGATTTTGATTCAGTGGGTCTGGGAATATTTATACTTTTTAAGTTTGATTTTTACTTATATCAAGTTAATAAATGCACGTATGTTAAAAGTGTAAATAGGTCTGCCCCCACATTCCCGTTTTAGACTATTGCTCCCCAGAGATAGCTGTTCTCAGCTCCTTTTATCTTTTAATTCTGGCATTTATGTCCCGCCATATATCTCAGTCATCTGCTTATAATTACTATGATTTCCTGACTCTCCAATTTAGGAATTATCTTTTGACTTCCTACTATACAAGATATTTAACACTCTTACTTGCTTCCCGCGTGCGTCCCTCTTCTCCCATATATTCTCCCTTCCTCCATTTCTCCCAACACAGTTGTGTCAGAATTTTTGCTTAAAAAAATATTCAGTGTGCATATTATTATGACTGCATAACTGTTATTTATAGTTGATGTATATGATATACTTTGATTACAATTTCTCTCTCAAACAACTGCCCTCCTCCATACCCCACATACAAACGCTAAGTTGTTTGCCTCTTTTCCATTTGTTCAGGTTTTTTTTTTTTGTTTTTTGTTTTTGTATCAATAACCAATTCACTCTCAAACTATTACTGAGTGGAAATTTACATTACAGTTAGTTGTAACACATCAGGTAACATATCAGTAACATTTTTCTTTGGAAACCTTCCTTTCAGAGCTTTCCACCCTTGTGTTTCAATCTGGGACATGCGCAGTAGCCATCTGGAATTGCTTTGTCTCTTGGTTTGAGTCCATGCTTCTCTATTCCTTGATTTAGTTCCTTATTTCAGTGAGTGGAACTCACATTCCAGTTGCTTCCTGAGAAAGGGTGTCTGGGAAATTTTTTTTTTTTGAGGCTTTCATATGTGAAAAGGTTTTTATTCTTCCCCTCACATGTGATTGATATGTAGCCTAGGTGTAGAATTCTAGCTTATTTTTCCTCTTAGCAATCTGAAACCTTTATTCTGTTGAAGTAATTAGAGCTTCCCTGATTGCTTTCGAGTAATCCAATCTTATACTAATTCCCAATCATTTGTATGTGACCATTGTTTTTTCTCTCTTAAAGGTTTTACGTTCTTTTTACTGTTTCTGAAATTCATGATGTTACCTTTTTTTTTTTTGTACCTTAAATATATACCGTTTATTGTATGTCAACTATACCTCAATAAAGCTGCTTTTAATAAAATTAATAGGCCTCAGTTTTAGGTCATGATGATACATTTTGGTGTGGGTCTTTTTTTTTTTTTTTTTTTTGCATTTATCTGAGGTCTTTTTTTTTTTTTATTTTTTTTATTTTTTTATTTTTTTTATTTTTTTGGGGGGTACACCAGGTTCAATCAACTGTTTTTATACACATATCCCCATATTCCCTCCCTTCCTTGACGCCCCCCCCTCGATTCCCCCCCACCCTCCCTGCCCCAGTCCTCTAAGGCATCTTCCATCCTCGAGTTGGACTCCCTTTGTTATACAGCAACTTCCCACTGACTATTTTACAGTTGGTAGTATATATATGTCTGTACTACTCTCTCGCTTCTTCTCAGTTTCCCCTTCACCCCCCGCCCCCTCCCATACCTCGAGTTCTCCAGTCCATTCCCTGTATCTGCTTCCCTGTTCTTGTCACTGAGTTCATCAGTACCATTTTTAGATTCCGTATATGTGAGTTAGCATACAATATTTGTCTTTCTCTTTCTGACTTACTTCACTATGTATGACAGATTGTAGTTCTATCCACCTCATTACATATAGCTCCATCTCATCCCTTTTTAGAGCTGAGTAATATTCCATTGTATATATATGCCACATCTTCTGTATCCATTCATTTGTTGATGGGCATTTAGGTTGCTTCCATGTCCTGGCTATTGTAAAGAGTGCTGCAATAAACATTATGGTACAAGTTTCTTTTGGGATTATGGTTTTCTTTGGGTATATGCCCAGGAGTGGGATGACTGGATCATATGGTAGTTCTATTTGTAGTTTTTTAAGGAACCTCCAAATTGTTTTCCATAGTGGCTGTACCAACTTACAGTCCCACCAACAGTGCAGGAGAGTTCCCTTTTCTCCACACCCTCTCCAACATTTGTTGTTTCCAGACTTTGTGATGATGGCCATTCTGATTGGTGTGAGGTGATACCTCATTGTGGCTTTCACTTGCATTTCTCTGATGATGAGTGATGTTGAGCATCTTTTCATGTGTTTGTTGGCCATCTGTATGTCTTGTTTGGAGAAATGTCTATTTAGGTCTTCTGCCCATTTGTGGATTGGGTGGTGTGGGTCTTTTTTAATTCATGGTGCTGGGCACTTGTTTGACCTTTTTTTTCATTGGTGGACTAATGCTAATGCCTTCATGTCTAGGACATTTTCTTGTATTTTTTTTTCTTTAATAATTTTTTATGTTTTCTAGAATTTTTTGCAATGTGGATTTTAAACCTCTTGGACTTACTAAGATTTTCTCCTCTATTTTAAAATTTATCTTTTAAGTACATTTTCTATATATTTCCTCTATGTTATCTTCTGATCTTTCCTTTGAATTTAAAATATTCCTGTTATTTCTGAGAGCTCTTTCTTATCTGAGAATCTGTAAATGCCTTCTATTCTTGTTTCATATACATAATATTCTATCCTTTAAGGAAATTAATTATAGATTTAAGAATTTTTTTTTTCTTTTCATCTCTACATTCTCTGTTTCTTTGGCATTCCTTTCTTTCTGTTTGTATGTTTTAATCTTTTTCAAAGTAGAAGATAAAAGGAACTGGATGGCTATAGGTTTCAATTATGATATAGCTAGTTTTGAATATGTGATTATTTTCCTTTCAGGCTGTGGGTAATGACAGTTAATGCACTTCAACCGTCAATAAAGTTTGTACGACAGCAAAAGTATACTCAGAATGATCTGATGATAGATCCTCTCATTGTGCTAAGATGTGATCAGAGGGTGTACAGGTATGTGTCTTTAGAGTTTCATTTTTACTATATAGAATTATGCTTTGGAGAATCAAAGGAAATTGAAGAAATTCAGTTTAAATTTATATCTTAGTGTTCTTGCAGATAACTTGGCAGTATAACCTGTGAAGTTTTGGGGTTTTTTTGAGTTGTCTATATTCATAAACATTCATTAATATTAATTACATATTAAACATGTGATTAATAAACTTAGCCTTAACAAAATGTCATCCTTGGTTTTGGCAGCCCTCAATAGTAGCTGTTTTTTCTCTCAGAGTCAAGATAGTGAAAAATAATACTATTTCTCCTAGCATTGTTGAAAAAGGCTTTTAAAAAATCAGTTTATGGTGAACCATTACATGCGTTAAAACTGATCTTTTTGGAATCCTTCATTGTGATGTTAGCTTCATTGTTTCCACATTTGTCTATAATTCCTTGCCCATTGCTGAACTTAATCAGTTGCTTTGAAGTAGCTTTACCTCAAGAGGCGGGATTAATTAATTCACATCATTAATATTTGAATTTCTAGTTGCTAAGCTAAATAATAACAAAGATTTACAAGTTGAGGGGTCTGCCTTTAAAGTGATTATCACCTGTGTGGGGAAATAAGACAAATATCTGGAAAGTTAAATAATATGGACATATGCGGATGAATGGTACAGTAAATGAATGCTGTTAAAGGTTTCAGGAGGGGCACTTCCCTGATGGCACAGTGGTTAAGAATCCACCTGCCAATGCAGGGGACACGGTTTTGATCCCCGGTCCAGGAAGATCCCACATGCCGCAGAGCAACTAAGCCCATGTGCCACAACTACTGAGCCTGTGCTCTAGAGCTGCAACTATTGCGAGCCGCAACTCTTGGGCCCTTGAGCCACAACTACTGAAGCCCATGTGCCTAGAGCCCGTGTTCCGCAACAAGAGAAGCCACTGCACTGAGAAGGCTGCGCACCTCAACGAAGAGTAGCTCCTGCTCTCCCCAATTAGAGAAAGCCCGTGCGTAGCAGCGAAGACCCAATTCAGCCAATAAATAAAATAATTAATTAAAAAAAGAGTTTCAGGAGGAAGCAGGCCTTGAGTAGTATTCTGAAGGATAGAAATAGGATTTAGATGAACAGATACTACAATGATAGGGTGTAAGAGGTCAAAGAAGGTATTGTGAGAAAAAGAATAGTGTGAGCAAAAGTGTAAAAGCAAGAATGAAAAAGGCTTCAGTGGAGGGCTAACTCTTTGAGAACACAATTTAGAGTTGAAATGTTAGGTTAAGGTCAGGCTATCGAGGGCCTTGAATGTTAGGCAAAGAGATCATTTAGGTGGTAACTTAAGAGAAGGTTCACACTGATTACTTTAGAGGGGAAAGAAACTGGAGTAAAGAAGACTGACTAGGTTACACTAATATACTTATCTGTCTTTAACCCTGGGGATGACATTCTTGAAGTGACAAAATCTGCAGAATCAGCCAAATATGGTTTGGTGAGATCAGGGTCTCAGAGGGAAGAGGAATCAGAAGAATAAACAGTATAAATGACATTATCTATTTAGTAAAGAGAAAACAACAGTAAATAACACTTTTAGAGAAGATCCACTTCTAAAGCAATTTATCAGTGTTAAAAATCCACTTCAGTAGGTAACCTTTCACCTAAATCACCTCCAGCTGTTCAGGAAGTTGTTAAATTATGCTATCATAATGTATGAAATGTTTTTCTAGCCTAGATCTTTCACTTAACAACTTGTGAACCTTTTCTCATGTTAATTGATATTCTTATATTAATTGGCTACATAGTATTCCACATAGATATGCTATGCTTAATTCAGTTCCTTATTTTTGGATATTTTTTTTCTACTTTTTTTATTATTGATAGCGCTGTTGTGTACTAAGTATTGCCTTAGAACTGATTCTTAAAAATGGAATTATTGAGGCAAAAACAACATGCTCATTTTAAGTCTTTTGATTTATGTTTTCATTCTGCCATCCGGGAAGGCTGAACCAGTTTACATTCCTATAGCGGTGTTTGATATTGTACACTGTCCACTGTTTTATGTAATTTTTCCAATTTGATGAGTGAAAAATTGATTCCCATTTTAATTTATATTTTTGTTAGATTGAATATTTTGATATACTTATTGGCTATTGGTATTTCTTCTTTACCTTTTAGCCTAGTTTTCTATTGGAATGCTTACCTTTTTTGATTTAAAGAGTTCTTTACGTATAAAGGATATCAGGTCTTTGTATATAGAGTGCAGTTTTTTCTTTTATTTGTTCTATTGGTTTGTCTTTTACTTTTGTTCATTTTTTAAAATTTGATTATTTTTCCAAGTGATCGTTTAGATGGTTTTTAAAAATATCAAACAGTAGAAAAGATACGACATTTTGGGGGCTTCCTAGGTGGCACAGTGGTTGAGAATCTGCCTGCCAATGCAGGGGACATGGGTTCGATCCTTGCTCCAGGAAGATCCCACATGCCACGGAGCAACAAAGCCAGTGCGCTACAACTATGGAGCCTGTGTTTTAGAGCCCGTGAGTCACAACTATTGAGCCCATGTGCTGCAACTACTGAAGCCCAAGCACCTAGAGCCCATGCTCCGCAACAAGAGAAGCCACGGCAATGAGGAGCCTGTGCACCACAACAAAGAGTAGCCCCCTGCTCACCACAACTAAAGAAAGCTCACACACAGCAACAAAGACCCAACACAGCCAATAAAATATATTAAAAAATATATATATATGGCATTTTGGATTTCCTTTGAACTAACCAGTGGTGGTGGTGGGAAAGTGGATGAGGGGTATGGGTAAAATAAGATTAGCGATGTGTCAATAGCTGTTGCTGCTGGGTGATGAATCTTAGAGGTTCATTATAATATTCCCTTTTTTATGTATGGATGAAAGTTTTCATAATATACATTAATAAGTGCACAAGCAAGAAGATTAACAAGGAAAAGGTGTACAGTGAAAAGTCTTGTACTTTCATATCTACCATGTTGCCATTTTAAAGCAAAATTCCTCTTTAACTCTTGACCAATCCCAGTTCCATCTCCAGAGGAAGCTTTATTGTCATAATGGTGTGTATGTAGCTTCACCTTCTATGTATTTACAAATTTGTTTTTTGTTTTGGGTGGTTTTAAAAAACATAAGTGGTTTTTTGGTAGGCTCTATTTTGTTCTTTTTTAAAAAAACTTACCATTCTCAACATGTTTGCCATATTAGTATGCATAGTTCCATCTCTGTTTTAACTGCTGCATTGTATTCCATATATACAGGCCTCCAGAAACTGATTCAGAATGTCTGGTGGAGTTTAGGATTGATTGATTGATTGATTTTAATAAATACTCCAGGTGATTCTTAACTTCAATTTTGGGAATATTGCCATGGTTTATTTAACCGTTGATTTTTTTTTTCGCTATTAATACATGCATGTTTATTACAGAAAATTTGAACATTTCAGAAAAAGTATTGACATATTGATGGACATTTAAGCTGTTTCCAGTGTTTCACAGTTAAAACCAAAGCTGTACTGCCTGTTTATGTGTACATATTCAGTCTGTGATAGGCTGGGAAGTGGCACTGTCAAGTTTTTCTAAGGGCTTGGCTTTTAATATTTTAGTGGTTACTGATTTACCTTGTTTGGTTTCCTTTCTTACATTTAATTCTTGTATCCTTATCTCATTTAAATTTAATTTATAACAAATTTTGAGGAATGAATAATTGTATTCATTTCATTCTGTTTTGTTTTTATTTTGGCCATGCTGTGGGCATGCGGGATCTTAGTTCCCTGAGCAGGGATTGAACCTGTGCCCCCTGCATTGGCAGAGTGGAGTCTTAACCCCTGGACTGCCAGGGAAGTCCCGTGTATTCATTTTATAGTTGAGGAAACTAAGGCTCAGTAAATAACATACCCTCAAGTGGATGAAGTGCTCTCGGAATACAGAGATGTCTTGCTCCAAAGAATAAACAATAGTAGAAAGAATAAATATTCTAGCCTCCTTTATCTTATCAATAATAGATTATTTATGTTTTTTGAAAAATTTTATTTTATATTAGAGTGTAGTTGATTAATAATGTCATGTTAGTTTCAGGTGTACAGCAAAGTGATTTGGTATACTCGTACATATACATGTATCTATTATTTTTCAAATTCTTTTCCCATTTAGGTTATTACAGAATATTGAGCAGCGTTCCCTGTGCTATACAGTGGGTCTTTGTTGGTTATCTATTTTTTTTAAGATTTTTTTTTTTTTTGATGTGGACCATTTTAAAGTCTTTATTGAATTTGTTTCAATATTGCTTCTGTTTTATGTTTTGGTTTTTTGGCCGTGAGACGTGGGATCTTAGCTCCCCAACCAGGGATCAAACCCATACCCCCTGCATTGGAAGGTGAAGTCTGAACCAGTGGACTGCCAGGAAGTCCCTAGACTATTTCTCTTTGAGTATAGCTGCCTTGCAGGCTCATATCTAAGAGATATATTGGTAGTGCCATTTTTTGTAAAAAGGAATGCCTTATCTCTTCTTGGCCTTTTGGCTAAGATCAAGTGAAGGAATGCCTTTTTTCTAGGGCATACATTATATTTGATTTTAGCTGATGAGATGAAATAGTTAATACTATTCATACAATCTTGAAATATAGAGAATTGTATATATTAAGCTTTCATTTTGAGAATGAATATTTCAGTGGGAAAAGTGTTAAGTAGACTTTTCAGTAGAAAAGTCTTTCTACTCTTTTCAGATTTGCAGGTACTGTTCAAGTTTTTCTTAATTATTTACATTGCCTGACCATGTTCTAATTTATAAGTTTATATTCTTTCTCATGTATTTTTCTTTTCTTTTTTCTGTGTTTAGATGCCCCCCACTGATGGATATTACTCTCCACATGTTGAATGGATATCTTCTGGCATCCAAAGCCTACCTTAGTGCTCATCTGAAGGAAACAGCAGAGCAAGATAGGCCTTCTCAGAATAATACAATAGCTTTAGTTGGACAGACTGATGGCCCAGAAGTTACCAGAGAGGAATTGAAAAATGCATTACTGGCTGCTCAGGTAATAAAGTAAAATTTAGTCAAAAAAGGGCAAGGGTTTCCCTGTTAATATAATCAGTTAAATAGATGGCCTTATATATATTGGGTTGGCCAAAAATGTTCATTCAGTTTTTTCTGCAAGATGGCTCTAGTAGCACTTAGTTGTCTTTAACTTCATTCAAAACAATTTTGTTAGACTACGTGTGACAGTTGTCATATCAGCATGCACTTAAAAAAAGACACCAAAATTGGTGAATTTTTGTGTAGCCATTTTAATATTGAAGATGGAAGAAAACAACATTTTTGGCATGTTATGCTTTATTATTTCAAGAAAGGTTAAAAACGCAACTGAAACGCAAAAAAGGTTTTTGCAGTGTATGGAGAAGGTACTGTGACTAATCAAACAAGTCAAAAGTGGTTTGTGAAGTTTTGTGCTGGAGATTTCTCACTGGACGATGATGCTCCATGGTCAGGTAGACCAGGTGAAGTTGATAGTGATCAAATTGAGACATTAATTGAGAACAATCAGTGTTTTGCCATGCGCGAGATAGCTGACATACTGAAAATGCTGAAATCAAGCATTGAAAATCATTTGCACCAGCTTGGTTATGTTCATCCCTTGATGTTTGGGTTTCACATAAATTAAGTGAAAAAAACCTTCTCATTCCTATTTCCGCATGTAATTCTCTACTTAAATGTAATGAAAACATTCTGTTTTTAAAACAAATTGTGACCGGCGATGAAGAGTGAATACTGTACAATAATGTGGAATGGAAGAGATCGTGGGGCAAGTGAAATGAATCACAACCAACCACACCAAAGGCCAGTCTTTATCCAAAGAATGTCCTCTTATGAGCTCCTTCTGGAAAACTAAATGATTAATTCCAACAAGCAGTGCTCCCAGTTAGACCAACTGAAAGTGGCACTCGATGAAAAGCATCTGGAATTAGTCAACAGAAAACACATACTCTTCCATCAGGAAAATGCAAGACTGCATGTTTCTTTGATGACCAGGCAATAAGTGTTACAGCCGGGCTAGGAAGTTTTGATTCATCTGCTGTATTCACCAGGCACTGCACCTTCGGATTTCCATTTATTTCTGTGTTTACAAAATTCTCTTAATGGAAGACATTTCAGTTCTCTGGAAGACTGTAAAAGGCACCTGGAACAGTTCTTTGCTCAAAAAGATAAAAAGTTTTGGGAAGATGGAATTATGAAGTTGCTTGAAAAATGGCAGAAGTTAGTGGAACAAAAGGGTTGAATGCATTGCTCAGTCAAGTTCATGGTGAAAACGACAAATGTGTCTTATTTTTACTTAAAAAAATGAAGACACTTTTTGGCCAACCCAGTACAGTGGTGACATATTGTACATTCCTTTTATTACAGAAGATATATTATAATGTTGTTACTTTTGCTTCTGAATATCAGATGGACTGTAATATTAAAATCAGGAATAATCTTCATGATTTATTTATTTAATAGTCATTTTAGTGATATTTACGTTTTAACAAAATATAATACTTGTTTCTTAGAATCAAATGGTGGAAAAAAATCAAATGGAGACAGACAAGAAGTGTATACACATGCACACGCGCATGCACGCGGACACACACACAGAGTAAACTGTCAAGCAGGGATAAATACTATGACAAAATAAGTAGTTAAAGTTTATATTTAGCAATATAGAATTTACTGAAGCCTTAGGTAGTAATTTTTGACTAATGCAGGACATGTGAGATGATTGAATATTAAGCAATTTGAGGTCTTCAAAGTAGAAATGTTTTCTTAGTTTGAAGTATATTTTCCAAAATCTTTTCATTGGCAATAAGGGGAATTAGAGTAATAATATAGATCCACAATCCCTTATCTATAATACAGAAATCCAAAAAGCTATGAAAACTGAAGCTTTTTTTTTAGTTTATTTTGTTTGTTTGTTTTTGGCACACGGGCTTAGTTGCTCTGTGGCATGTGGGATCTTCCTGGAGCAGGGATCGAACCTGTGTCCCCTGCATTGGCAGGTGGATTCTTAACCACTGCGCCACCTAGGAAGCCCGAAGCATTTTTTTTTGATAATTCAGTTGGCAGAAAAACCTGACTTGATGTGACCCCGTTTATGACAAAACTTGACCAGAACTGATGTGAAGCTATTTATGGCCTTTATCCCACTTAATGTGAATATTGGTATGTTTTGCTGCAGAAATATTAATATATTTGATTACAATAAACTGCCTTAGTCTCTGCTGGAGGTATTATATAATATTATAGAAAAAAAATCTGAGTTCTAAAATAAATCTGAGCCTCAGAGTTTCAGATAAGGGATTGAGGATGGTAATAGCTACCATTTATATAAAGCTTATTATATAGTGGGTGCTATTCTGAGTTTTTTATGTATATTAACTCATTTACTCTTTACAACCAACCTATGAGGTATGGAGTATTATCTCCAGTTGTACAGATTAGGAAAATGCAATCCAGAGAGGTTAAGTGACTTGCTCAAGGTTATACATTTAGTAAGTGGGGAAGCTAGGATTCAAACTTGGGCAGGCTGGCTCCAGAGTCTACAAAAAAAACATTGCAAAACACTAGCAACCCAAAACCCCAAACCCCTCAAGAATGATTATAAAGTTTACTTTATAAATGATTATAATGTAAGGCTAACCTTAGTTTATATTCAAGTTCTTAAACAGTTAGATGGAGTAATTGTTTTCTTCTATCCCAGGCAGTGGCTTTCTTTCAGAGATGCATGTTATGTATTTTCTTTTTCCTCCTTCCTGCTAGATGAGGGTGATTATAGCTCTCCTTTATAGGTAGGGGCATTAAGTAGATCACCCTTCAAGAAACTACTTTTCTGTGAAATGACACTCAAGCTTATAGACTGAGCAACAATGAATTGTACAGGTGGAATGGATGGTAAGGCAGAATCTTTCCAGAGTCTTAAAGAGCCTGTCTTCAAATTAAAAGAAAAAGAACTTTGGGGAGTGAATTTTAGGCGTTAATTATTAACCACCATCTTCAGAAGTGAGAAAAAGTGGTGAATATAAGACAGGATCCTGGGAGAAGTAAGAACTTAAGAAGGAAAGGAGATTCTGGTAGAAGTCATTTTTTGCCACAGGCCCGTTTTAGATGACACTGAATTAGAATATTCTTATAGTAAATGTTCTTAAACTGGAGTCCATGGATCTGCCTTAGAGATGTGTGACCACTCTAAAATTGTGCCGTATGTTTGTTTACATATGTTAATTTTTATACTGAGAGGGTATATAGTTTTCTTCAGATTCTTAAAAGGGTTCATGGCCCTAAAAAAGATGAGAACCACTGGTTTATAGGTGTTCACTTTTGCTCTTAGAAGTACCTCTTTGCTTTTTGTTTTTGTTTTTTAAAGAAACAGTTATTTTTATCACATCTTGTGAAAACAAAATCAGATTTGGTTTTCAAACAAACTTCTCAGAACCTTCTTAAATTCACTGTTTTATTTGCTTGTAGGATAGTGCAGCTGTCCAGATTCTCTTGGAGATTTGCTTACCTACTGAAGAGGAGAAGGCAAAGGGTGTCAATCCAGACAGCTTGCTAAGGAATGTTCAAAGTGGTATTACTGCCAGCACTCCAAATAAGGGAATGGAGGAAGGAGAAGAGAATTTGCTCTGTAACCTTCGAGAAGTTCAGTGCCTTATCTGTTGTCTGTTGCACCAAATGTACATTGCAGATCCCAACATTGCTAAACTTGTTCACTTTCAGGTCTGGTTTCAAAGAATGATGCTTTATGGTTGAACTTTATTTTGGGGGGTAGTTTTGAAGTTCTAATTAATAGGAATCATTTAGAAACTGGAGGTCATGGAAATGATCATGGTCCTTTGCAATATGGAGAAAAATCCAGATTTTTAAAATTTGATTTCATAAAGTGTTCATATAATCATCTCTATTTTAGTGCCTCAGAGGGGTGAAATGCCAGGAAACAAGTTGGGCATTGTAGCCTTCTGAGCAACTGTTATGTAAAGGAAGTGAAACCTTCCTTTATATTTTTATCTGTATTTGACTTATAGTTATTTTATTTCTAACTTTTTCCCCCTTTCTTGTTGAGATAGGGTTATCCATGTGAACTTTTGCCTCTGACAGTCGCAGGTATTCCATCTATGCACATCTGTCTGGATTTCATACCTGAACTTATTGCACAGCCAGAACTTGAAAAACAGGTAATGAGCATTTTGGAACTTTAGGAAAATTTTGATCTCCCTCTAATCTTGCTAGTTATATAAAACACTTCACAATTTTTAATACTTAAAGACCTTCTTCAGAAACATGTAATATTTGGATTTTGTGTTGCAGATATTTGCTATCCAGTTGCTTTCTCACTTGTGTATCCAGTATGCGTTACCAAAGTCACTCAGTGTGGCTCGCTTAGCTGTCAATGTCATGGGAACTTTGCTAACAGGTGTGTAGCCAACTGACATCAATAACAAAAATTTCTAACATAAAGTAGTACATATTTTTCTGAATTTAGTGACACCATGTTTTCTGTCACTACTAGTTTAATTTATGCTGTCTTTCGAGTTATTCTTTTTGAAAATTTTCCTATGATAAATGTGATGTATAGTGTAGAGCAGATGAATAGGTAGGCCAATTGTATCTTTCATTTTTTGAATGACTATATTTAGATTTATAGTAAATATACTAAGAATTCCACATTTTGTAAATAGAAATCAAGTCTACTCTCTGAATGGAATTATGTCAATAGAAAACAAGTTACAATTTATTACAAATGCTTAGAGCTCCATAAAAATATAATCATCTGTATAAATAAGAGGTAAGTATATTAGTTGTTTCCTTAAGTTCTAAAACACACCCTAACATTAACCACCTTCCAGGCTGTTAAGTAAAATGGTATGAAAATAAACTACTTTAAAAGATAGGAACTATAATTCAACCTTTAAAAGTTACGGCTTAGTCAACTTCATGTTCTTTCTCAGTGCTTCCATAACAATCTATTCATTTTTCTTTCCATCGTATTCATTTCATGTTATAATTATTTGTAGTGGTTAAGAACTTAAACTGCCTGAGTTCTATTCCAACTCCACTGCTTACTGGAGTTGAACAAGCTTCTTACTCTCCCTAAGGTTTAAGAGTTTTCTCATATATTAAATAGGTATCAGAGAAATACTTTTTTCATTCATAAGATTGTGAGAATTAAATGAAACGATGCATATAATGTACCTATCACAGTGCTTGGATATAAGCATTTATATGTTGGATGATAGCTGACTATTAGATTGTGAGTTCCCTGAAGGCAGGGGCTGCCATGTCTTAGAAAACTTAGTATCCTCAGCATAGTGTGTGGTGCTTAGTATATTGTATAGGCCAGGTATGTTGAATCTGTATCTGTAAAGTGAAAAATTGTTTCATTTCTTTTTAACAGTTTTAACACAGGCTAAGCGATATGCTTTTTTCATGCCAACTCTGCCAAGTTTGGTCTCTTTTTGCCGAGCATTTCCTCCACTGTATGAGGATATTATGTCTTTACTGATCCAAATAGGGCAAGTCTGTGCCTCTGATGTTGCCACTCAGACAAGAGACATCGATCCAATTATTACACGTAAGCAGTAACTTATTTTCAAGGGTTGTTTTAATCTCTCCAGCAGAAAGGCCCAAATCCTTTCCACATTTCTTGACTTATTTATTTTTCCTTATGTTTTCAGGTCTTCAACAAATAAAGGAGAAACCAAGTGGATGGTCTGGAATCTGTAAAGATCCATCTTATAAAAATGGACCTAGGGACACTGGAAGCATGGATCCTGATGTACAGCTCTGTCATTGTATCGAAAGCACAATAATTGAAATAATAAACATGAGTGTTAGTGGAATTTAAAAAAAAAAACTTAAAACAAAAAAATGAAGCTGTTTGCTGCATATACCCAACATGAATCTGCATCTTATAACAACTAAACTGAATGGGAACAGTAACGTCTTGGAATCACTAAAATGATTCAGTTCACCATGAATGCAATTTAGAACTCTCTTGAGAATTATGCTTGCTTGTATTTGACTGGCAGTTCTTTGGATCTACTTTGCTGGTATGTTTTTTGTAGCAGCTGAGCTTTTCTTTTTCTTTTGGGAGCACATTTAAGAAACTCATTACTGAAAACTGAATATGGCCTTGCATTAAGCCTTTGAAGTGAAGAAAAACTGCCATGCCTTTAATTTAATTTCTTATAAAAATAAGTCTGTGGGTAGCCCTAGTGTTTACCTGTCAGCCAGTAACAGAGTACCGTGATGCAATGATGAAAGGGAGAAAAAGGGAAGGGAGAATTCAGGAAAAATTAGGAGTTTAGATACCCAAATAGAAATCTCTAAAATTTGCAATGCAAGTAATAGTAATGCAAGGTGGAATTCCAGTTCTCAAGAAACAGTATGGAGAAGGCTTTAAAAAAGGCAAATAGCCTTTTGTAAATGATTTTCATGGAATTACAGATGAGGATTTTAAGATTTTACATATTTGCTTCAATTTCTACTAATATATGAAGCCATATGCTTAAAGAGATACTTGAATAATTTGGAATTTTAAGATACTGGTTTAAAGTGTTTACAGAAACATCTTTGTGCAGAGAAGAAACTGAAAGGATGTCTCATTTAGTTTTTTTAAAGTTTATTTTTATAATGGTCAGGGGGGAAATACATTGGTATCTAATTAAAATTTAGAGCAATAAAACCCACTGGATTAAAGAGCTCTTGGTTTGTCATCAGGATTATAATTCACATCATAATTCTAGAAGATTTTAAAGTATGAAAATATATACTGTTTGGACCTCAGGAAAAATTAACAAGGGGAAAATACTGTGTTGTGGAAGGATTTTGCAGTCCTTTTTTAGTAATGTCCATTGATTAGGTAGATGCATTCAGATAGTCCATAATCTTCATTTTTTTTCTTAATGAAGTATCCAGTGTAGAAGGTACTTCTCTTTGCTTTCTGAGATATACCGGAATGAACCCCCCTTTCCCACCGCACTTGAAACGGACCTCTTCACTTATAAAAGAAATAAGGCAGGCTAATAAGAAAGTGTGGTTTTTAAGAAAAGAAATATAATTTCAGCCTTTTCACTAGCAAATAGTGACATCTCATTTTCCTTCTTTGTAAAATGGGATTACTACTGGCCCTACCTCATAAGGGTATTATATAAGAACTAATTTGTATCTGTTTCGAATCATGAAGTGCACAGAATCAGAGATGAGAGTATTTATAACTTTTATTAGATGCTTAAAGTTCAATTAAGTAATTTTGATGCAAAAAAAAGTGTACACTGAAAAACAAACTATAAGAATTTTCATATTTTTAAACAAGGCAGTTTTGTAATCTTTTACAATTAAATACAACTGCTCCTGTTTTGTTTTCTTTTGTTTAAACTGAGGCTTTGGAATATTTTGTGTGAGTAGGTAACCTCTAGGAGTTCAGAAAAGGTTTTCTAAGTAAATGCAGTGCACATTCCTGGATCAATTTTCAAAGACTAGTCAAAACCTGCTGTGTTAAAATAATATGTTGTTTTTCATCAGGTTTGTTGATGATGTAAATAAAATGTGTAAATATATTAGTAAATGTTAATATTCATGTATTTTAAGTTAAGGTTATAAAATTTGTCACAATGTGATTTTTTTTTATTCAAGTGGAAAAAAGATGTGTGCAACTATTTTGAATATTGGTTTATAAACATTCATATTCTTTATCAAATGAACATGTATTTTTTGTGTTTCGTTTCACCACTGTTAACCTGAAAGGAAGAGTTCAAGGGACTGTAATCCAGGACTGTTTGGCTCCAGAGCTTGTGTGTATCCCTTTTTGTTATGCCACATACATCAAAGGGCAATACAAGATGAGAGTCAGTTGAGAGCCTTAGGAATTAAGGAGAGAAAAATCAGAGTACTTACCCGGGAGCAGTTACTTAGAAGATTTTGATGTTTTAAAAAATGTGTAAAAGCAGAATAATAATTTGAAGGTATTTTTACGGATTTATTTTTATAAATTATCCTCCATAGCACTGTCTTACCAGTAAATTACCTTTTTTTATACTTTCCCTTCATCTTTGCTTATGCATATTTATTTTCACACAATGGACTTCCATAATATCCAGTTTGGAGTCTGCTTTTTTCTTCATTTAAAAAAAAATTAAATTTTCCACTATATTTTTATGGAAAGTTTTTTGCAAATTGTTTGGTTTTTATAATTATTTTATCGGCTCCATAATGATTGAATTGATACAACCATCTCCTTATTACTACTAGACTGGGAAATTTATGATTTTTTTCAGAATAGGATAGGCACTATTATCAATTGAGGTATTACTACTTTTCCTTTTAGATTACTTTATGATAAATTTCTGAGCCTGAGATTACTAAATTAAAGGGTAGAATTTATTTTTATGACTGTACGTTTTGTCATTTTGGGAAGATGTAATAAAACTGAAAGTGAGGCAAACAAATCAACTCATCTTTTGCTGCTCCGTCCGGCAGCAAACCACTCTCCCACACTGGTTTCTCAGGATGTGAGAAACTGTCTCAGGTTTTGCTTTTTTGGGACACTAGTATTTGAGCCAAGTTTACGCTAGAGTTAAAAACAAACAAGTTTGGCGAGATCATGGTTAACGCCCTACCTTTGAGGAAATTCTTGGCAAATGATAAACTGGTCTTAGGAGCGACAGAAGGCTGACGATCCTTAAAGGAGACCCCGAGCGTATTTCTCTTGTTGAATGTGGTATCTGGGAAAGCCTTGACTATCAGGAGACGCTGTAGCCAGCTGTCATCGAACTTTTCCGCCCAGTTTGGCTCAGCAGTCTGGCAATTCCCGCCTCAGTGTTTTTTATATTCTGGCTTCCGGAAAGTTCGGGAATTTGAATCGGGTGCGCCTGAGGAATGCTGAGAGAACTCGGCGCGGTTTAACGGTGTTTCCTCTCCGTTGGTCTACAGACCTTAAATGTGAGACTTAGAGTTTACGAGAGGCACAGGTTAAATCACCGCTTTCGAAAAGTGCAACGGAGAAGACTTTTCCTTTAAAACCCTGGGCTCTACCCGAGCTCTTCGCTCCCCCGCTGTTCGCCTTCCGGTGCCGCCAAGTAGCTTGGGTCCGTTCTTACGGCGGAGGCTTCCATTGGGTGCCAGAGTGCGCGCCCCCTGACCTCGAGCCAGGATTGGTTGCTTGGTTTCTGGTCTTGGCGGGTGATTGGTTGTCTGAGCTCGCCCGGCGATTGGGTGCTGGGAGGCGGGGGGTGGGAGGCGGGAATTCGTCTGCGAAGAGTGTTGTGGAAGGGACTGATGAGAGCTGAAGGGGAGAAAAGGTAAAGCGGCAGGGGAGCCCGCGACTGGGCCGGGAGTCGCAGCGCGGTGAGGAAGATAAAGAGGCTAGGACCTTTCTTCTCTGCCAGGACTCCGCTGTGTTTGCTCTCACCTTTCAGCTTCCTTTTCTCGCGTGAATCGGAGCCGAGTCAGCGTTGTTTGGGTTTTTTCCTCAGGGCGGGCAAGTCTGTCTCATGTGAAGAGCGCGAAGTCGGCCAGAAGGGTGCCTTCTGCCTTCGTCCACTCGGCTTGTAGGCCCATCGGGTTGACTGGATCACCAGGGCCTCGGGCATCCCAACTTGCCGAGGGAGGAGGGAATATGAGGAAGAAAACCTGGGGAGGGAGGACACTGCACTTACCATCTTGGAACAGAGGCCTTGTTATTAGCCCCGGGCCCTCTGGGCGGGAGGGGGCGACGGCGGGAGCCAGATCTTGGTTTGTTCTTTACTGAGTGTGGGGAACCTTCCCCATTTTGAGATGCCTGTAGCCACAACTGGGGCGGGGGGGTGGGTTGGTTTCTAGGTTATGAGTAACTAGGTGAGATTCCGCCAAATTTCATTCTCGGAGCTTCAGAGAAACACAAAATGTTAGAACTGGAAAATAACAGAATAGTGGTTCTTAACTTCTTTGGGGATATGTTAAGCTTTGGTAAAGGTTGTTATTGGCTTCATAATCTGTTGAACTGGTATCTTAACCATCTCTCCATCCCCAGATCGAATTTATCTTTTTCCCCCCCACCATTGCAAGTAATTTTTCTCATTGATAGCAGTATATCATTTCCCCTCAATTTTCAGTTATTTCCTTAGGATATATTTCTGGGAATGAGAAATTTTTGGATTTTCTCTTCAGAAAAACGCAGTCATGCACAGAAACTCTGCATGCAGTATCAAGAGATCACAGTCTTTGAATTACCTCTATGGATCCTAGGTTAAGAAAGGGTGGTTTAGAGGAGGTGGTGATTAAAGTAGATCACTTCCTCTGTATCAGATACTGGAGTTTAGGCACATTCTGTACATTACCTTATTTAATTCTTTGTTTTTGTTTTTTAAAGAACTTTTATTGAGATACAATTGACATACAATAAACTGCATATATTTAAAGTGTACAATTTGATATTTTTTTCTTATTAGTAATGTATATATATATATGGCAATCCCAATACCTTATTTAATTCTTAACTCAGTGCCTGGCTAATTTTCATAAAAACCCTATCAGTTAGATATCTCCATTTCACAGATGAAGAAACAGGCTCTCTGAGGTTAAGTGATTCACAGTGGAATTCAAATTTAGACTTGCCTTACTTCAAAGCCCATCTTCTTTCAATTATATCCTACGGAACTTTAAGTAAGAATTGAGCACCTACTATGTGCCAAGGCGCTTTCTTCCTTGCAACAATTTTTAAATTAGGGATTATTACAGATAAGGATTTTAGTCTAGAGAAGTGAAGAGACATGGTCAGGGTAGCATCTGAGTTGTTGTCAGAACCTGATCTAGAACCTACTTCCTAACTCCTGGTGTACAGCTTTGGCAAAATAGGGATGCAAATACATATTTGTTAGATTTAAGACATGCTCTTTAAGCACTGTGATTTATAAGAGTAGGAAATCTTTTTACTTCCATTTGTTTTGTTTATACATTTATTAATTCTGATTTTTATTTCTAGACTTCTGTCATAGTGTTAGGTATCTGTTTTTCTTTGAATGGCTTTGTTTCAGTATTGACTTTCATTTCTGTTGCAGTTAGGAATCTGAAGTAAACAGTAAAGCATGATGTCTTCTGAATATACAATTGGTGGGGTGAAGATTAATTTTCCTTGTAAAGCTTATCCATCACAGCTTGCTATGATGAACTCTGTAAGTATTATTCAGCAGTTATTTTAAGTTTTTATTAAGATACAGATGCTTATAATTCATAATATACATTGAGTCTGTGACTGCATTTTCTCAGATAGTAAATGGATTGAAAATATTTTCTTGGTTCATCGAAGAACATCTAACCTTTGGATAAATAATACTGATTGCTGCTGAACTGTGTATGTCTATGATTAGGAGGTAAAGGAGAAGGTTCTGAACAATGTTCTCAGCTCATTTGGAACTTCTGTTTACTGAATTACTGCTTTACTTTATTGAATTACTTTGAAATACAAAGTATTTACTGTCTTTTACAGAGAATACTACATTTTTCACTGTAATTTTTTGAGATATTTTAATCATATAGAAAATTAATATACAAACTTCAGTAAACCAACTTACCAGCTTTATTAAATCTTAATATTTTGCCATATTTACTTTATAACTTGTTTATGAGTAACAAGGTAACTAATATCCTGAATTTGTTACTTTTCTTTCCTAGCTGTGTTTTTATACTTTTATTGCATATGTATGTATCCATAAACAATATAGAGTATACTTTACATATTTTTAAACTTTGCACAATGATGTGATACTATACTTATCTTTCTGGAGAACTTTTTTTTTTTTTTTACTTAACATTAATATTCTTCTTATTATTATTTTTTAAGGATTTATGCCATAAGTTTATTTATAAACATATCTAGTATGTTGAGTTCAAGAGTTGGATCCTTTTTTCAGAGAGATTGCACCTCTTACAATGCTCTTCATTTGTGTTTTTTTTTTTTCTTAAATTGAGGTATAGTTATTTTACAATGTTGTGTTAGTTTCTTCTGTACAGCAAAGTGAAGTAGAGTTCCCTGTGCTATGTATAGCAGGTTCTCATTAGTTATCTGTTTTATAGATATTAGTGTATATATGTCAATCCCAACCTCCCAATTCATCCCACTCCCTCCTTCCCCCACTTGGTGTCCATACATTTGTTCTCTAGGTCTGTGTCTCTATTTCTACCTTGCAAACTGATTCATCTGTAGCATTTTTTCTAGATTCCACATATATGTGTTAATATATGATATTTGTTTCTCTGATTTACTTCACTCTGTATGACAGTCTTTGGGTCCATCCATGTCTTTACAAATGACTCAGTTTTGTTCCTTTTTATGGCTGAGTAATATTCTGTTGTATATATGTACCACATCTTCTTTATCCATTCGTCTGTTGATGGACATTTAGGTTGCTTTCATGACCTGGCTATTGGAAATAGTGCTGCAGTGACTATTGGGGTACATGTGTCTTTTTGAATTATGGTTTTCTCTGGGTATATGCCCAGTAATGGGATTGCTGGGTCATATGGTAATGCTATTTTTAGTTATTTAAGGAACCTCCATACTGTTCCCCATAATGGCTGTATCAGTTTACGTTCCCACCAACAGTGCAAGAGGGTTCCCTTTTCTCCATATCCTCTCCAGCATTTATTGTTTTTAGATTTTTTGATGATGGCCATTCTAACTGGTGATACCTCATTATAGTTTTGATTTGCATTTCTCTAATAATTAGTTATGTTGAGCATCTTTTCATGTGCCTCTTGGCCATCTGGTTGTCTTCTGTGGAGAAATGTCTGCTTAGGTCTTCTGCCCATTTTTTGATTGGGTTGTTTGTTTTTTTGAAATTGAACTGCATGAGCTGTTTGTATATTTTGGAGATTAATCCTTTGTCCGTTGCTTGGTTTGCAAATA
This sequence comes from Hippopotamus amphibius kiboko, assembly GCF_030028045.1. Taxonomy (NCBI): domain Eukaryota; kingdom Metazoa; phylum Chordata; class Mammalia; order Artiodactyla; family Hippopotamidae; genus Hippopotamus; species Hippopotamus amphibius. The sequence continues at coordinate 24,243,077 of NC_080202.1, read as the reverse complement.
TTTTTTCCCATTTTGAGGGTTGTCTTTTCATCTTGTTTATTCCTTTGCTGTGCAAAAGCTTTTAAGTTTAATTAGGTTCCATTTGTTTATTTTTGTTTTTATTCCCATTGCTCTAGGAGGTGGGTAAAAAAAGATCTTGCTGTGATTTATGTCAGAGTGTTCTTCCTGTGTTTTTGTCTAAGAGTTTTATAGTGTCTGCTCTTACATTTAGGTCTTTAATCCATTTTGAGTTTATTTTTATATATGGTGTTAGGTAGTGTTTTAATTTCATTCTTTTCCATGTAGCTGTCCAGTTTTCCCAGCACCACTTATTGAAGAGGCTGTCTTTTCTCCATTGTATATTCTTGCCTCCTTTGTCATAGATTAGGTGACCATAGGTGCGTGGGTTTATCTCTGGGCTTTCTATCCTGCTCCATTGATCTATACTTCTGTTTTCATGTCAGTACCATACTGTCTTGATTACTGTAGCTTTGTAGTATAGTCTGAAGTCAGGGAGTCTGATTCTGCCAGCTCCGTTTTTGTTTTTGTTTTTTTTTCTTTTTTCCTTAAGATTGCTTTGGCTATTTGGGGTCTTTTATGTCTCCATACAAATTTTAAGATTTTTTGTTCTAGTTCTGTGAAAAATGCCATTGGTAATTTGATAGGGATTGCATTGAATCTGTAGATTGCTCTGGGTAGTATAGGCATTTTCACAATATTGATTCTTCCAATTCAAGAACTGGGTATAGCTCTCCATCTGTTTGTGTCATCTTTGATTTCTTTCATCAGTGTCTTATAGTTTTCTGAGTATAGGTCTTTTACCTCCTTAGGTAGGTTTATTCCTAGGTATTTTATTCTTTTTGTTGCAGTGGTGAATGGGATTGTTCCCTTAATTTCTCTTTCTGATCTTTCATTATTAGTGTATAGGAATGCAAGAGATTTCTGTGTGTTAATTTTGTATCCTGCAACTTTACCAAATTCATCGATTAGCTCATAGTTTTCTGGTGGCCTTTTTAGGATTTTCTATGTATAGTATCATGTCATCTGTGAACAGTGACAGTTTTACTTCTTTTTTCCAGTTTGTATTCCTTTTATTTCTTTTTCTTCTCTGGTAGCTTTAGCTAGGACTTTTGAAACTTCGTTGAATAATACTGGTGAGAGTGGACATCCTTTTCCTGTTCCTGATCTTAGAGGAAATGCTTTCAATTTTTCACCCTTGAGACTGATGTTTGCTGTGCGTTTGTTGTATATGTCCTTTATTATGTTGAGGTAGGTTCCCTCTGTGCCCACTTTTTGGAGAGTTTTTATTATAAATGGATGTTGAATTTTGTCAAAAGTTTTTGCTGCATCTATTGAGATGATTGTATGATTTTTATTCTTCAGTTTGTTAATATGGTGTATCACATTGATTGATTTGCATATATTGAAGAATCCTTGCATCCTTGGGATAAATTCCACTTCATCATGGTGTATGATCTTTTCAATGTGTTATTGCATTCTGTTTGCTAGTATTTTGTGGAAGATTTTTGCATCTATAGTCATCAGTGATATTGGTCTGTAATTTTCTTTTTTTGTGATATCTGTCTGGTTTTGTTTGTTTGTTTGTTTGTTTGTTTTGGCACACGGGCTTAGTTGCTCCGTGGCATGTGGGATCTTCCTGGAGCAGGGATCGAACCTGTGTCCCCTGCTTTGGCAGGCGGATTCTTAACCACTGCACCACCTAGGAAGCCCTATCTGTCTGGTTTTGTACCAGGATGATGAAGGGCTTGTAGAATGAATTTGGGAGTGTTCCTCCCTCTGCAATTTTTTGGAAGAGTTTGATAAGGATAGGTGTTATCTCTTTTCTAAGTGTTTGACAGAATTCACCTCTGGATCCATCTGGTCCTGGACTTTTGTCTGTTGGAAGATTTTTAATCACAGTTTCAATTTCCTTACTTGTGATTGGTCTGTTCATATTTTCTGTTTCTTCCTGGTTTAGCCTTGGAAGGTTATACCTTTCTAGGAATTTGTCCATTTCTTCCAGGTTGTCCATTTTATTGGCATATAGTTCTTGTAATAGTGTCTTATGATCCTTTGTATTTCTGTGGAGAAGTTGTAACTTTTTTCATTTCTAATTTTATTGATTTGAGTCCTCTCCCTCTTTCTTGATGAGTCTTGCTAAACATTTATCAATTTTGTTTGTCTTCTTAAAAACCAGCTTTTAGTTTTATTGATCTTTGCTATTTTTCTTTGTTTTTATTTCATTTATTTCTGCTCTAATCCTTACAATTTCTCTCCTTCTACTAACTTTGGTTTTTTTGTTTTTGTTTTTGTTCTTTTTTCTCTAGTTTCTTTAGATTCCAACCCCAGTCCTCTCTCTGGGGTCTGACCTCCAAACCTGAGCCTCAGCACCAATCCCCCCACCCCCCACCCCAGTGGGCAGGCAAGCATCTCAGGCTGGGGAGTTGGCACAGATCCTCTGTGTGGGATTCTCTCAGCTTTGCCCTCTGCACCCCTGTTGCTGTGGTTCCCTCTGAAACTCCAAAGCTCTCCCTCTCCCTGTTCCTGCCAGTGATGGGGCTTCCTAGTGTGTGGAAACTTTTCCTCCTTCACAGCTCCCTCCCAGGGGCGCAGGTCCCATCTCTATTCCTTTGTCTCCTTTTTTTTTTTATTCTTCTTTCTTTTGCCCTACCCAGTTATGTGGAGATTTTCTTGCCTTTTTGGAAGTCTGAAGTCTTCTGCCAGTGTGCAATAGGTATTCTTTAGGCATTGTTCCACACGTAGATGTATTTTTGATGTTTTTGTGGGGAGGAAAGTGATCTCCACATGTTACTTCTCCACCATCTTGAAGATTCCCCTCATCCATTTCATGGATTATTTTTTAAGTGTTTGGTGTCTTACTATAAAGAAAGGTGAAACAAATCCAGATCCAAAGTACAAAGTCATTGTAACTAGTAATCACCACTTGTTTTCCACTGAAAATGGTAATTTCTCCCTGGATCCTCCTCTTAGTGGCTCCTATGGACCATGGAGGTTGTGAACCTCCAAATTACCCTGGCCCAACGTAGTGCTGTTAGAAGCTCTGTGGAAGGTGCAGACACTGAAGGCAGAAGAAGTGGTGGTAGCACACCAAGCCCTCCTTTCCTCGCAACCTTGTTCCCTTGTCTAACATTATTTTTAAGATGTAGCCCCATTGATTAACAACCCATTTTCATTGATGTATAGTATTCCATTGTATGGATATACTAGAGTTTTATTTCCCCATTTTCCTCTTGATAGACATTTAAGTTGTTTGCATTATTTTGCAGTTATAAGCAATGCTGCTATGAACGTTTTTGTACATGTTTCCTTGCATTCTTTTGGAAAAGGTTTTGGGTGTTTATCTAGGACTGGATTGCTGGAGTTGGGTATTGTCACCTTTACTAGAAATTTTTAATTTCTGTACAAAGTGGTTGTAACACTCCCACCAACAGTATCCCTCATTAAGTTTTCATCAAGATATTAGTGTATCATAGTTTTATAAAAATGATGATTCTTGCATAAGTAAGGCACAAATTGCTTTTCATTTCTTTTTTTTTTTTTTTTTTGGAGAACTCAGGTTTATTACGCCGGCAGACCCAGACGAGCTAACATTCCACAATTCTGGGCCTGCTTTTCATTTCTTTTGTGCTTGATATGGTTTAAGGCTAACATAATTTTAGGGAGAGATATAAAGGAATAAAGTCTAGATTTAACTTAATTATATAGTTCTGTCTGCTATTGCTATGTTCCCTGAAGTGCATGCAACTTTACTTCTTGTTGTTGTATGAAGAGAGACTTCAGTGAAGTCAGTTGTTTATTGATTTTTTTTTTAAAATTGTTTTTGTGTCCATAGATTGTCAGAGGATTAAATAGTAAGCAACATTGTTTGCTGGAGAGCCCCACAGGGAGTGGGAAAAGCTTAGCCTTACTTTGTTCTGCTTTAGCATGGCAACAATCTTTTAGTGGTAAGTAGTTGGTTGATATCTTCAGGTTGCTTATTGAAAAAAAAAAATCTAATAAGGTACTTTTTACTCAATTAGCCATTTTCTAACCAATTTAAATATTCTCTTTTAAGATATTTCTTTATAATCAGTTATATATCTTTATAGCAAAATATGTTCAGTTAATCCTAAAATAATTTTAAACATGAAATAGTCCTTTATTTGATGATTCAGAGTATGTGTAAGAATCTTGGGATGCTAATTTTAATAACAATTATGAAAATAATTAGATGATAATTTGTATGTAAGAGATGCAAGAGATAGGGCCGTTATGATTATGTAGCATATATCAATACAAATAATTGCTTTTTTTGAGTAAATCCTTTAATATAGTTGCTTATCTCACAACATTAGGTAATGGGATACATAAAAAAGAAAAATTCTAGTTGATCTTTCTACTTGTTTGGATGCCAGATAAGCAGAAGTTTATTGTAATATTACTTTTATGAATTCATATTATTTCCCATTGCTTTATTTGCTCACAAATGTTTATTAACATGTACTTTTGTGAAAGACTGTCTAATATAAAGAATGAATCTGAAATATGATAATGGATACATTTTAGTTACATAATTAGATGGCTTTGACCTAAAGTATTGGAATTTAAAGTTAACCGTGGATGTGTTTGTGTATGAATGTATGTGTGTGTATATATACATATATATGTTTTTTGAAAAGACGTATTTGTGCTACTGGTAAGACTATTAAAAATAAAAAATAAATATTTATAAGCTTTTGGTTATCCATTTTGTTTATTACTGATGTTTATCTTTGGGGAAAATGAGATTATCTATTAATAAATTTTTAATGGGAGACTCTGGAAGATAAAGTTAGTATTTATGTAGTGCAAATGGGAAAATAATGTCAGTACTATTTATAGACAGTAAAATAAATTATTCAGCTTTTTTATATCTGAATTGTATATTTATGCAATGTAGGCAAACATGTAGAACTATTACAATTTTGTATTCAAGCATTGAAAATTACCCATTTTATTTAATTTGAGTATTGACTTTAAAATGTATTTTGATACATATATCAGAAATGATATCATGAAACATGTTTTTTGAAATAGAAGTATAATGTGGGAATGATTTAATCCTTATGTGTTTACATTATTATTTAACATATTGAATTTTCAAATTCTTTTAAGGAAATAGAAGTAATTATGAATATAAGTAATTAAGAATATAGGCATACTTGGTATTTTAATATATCTCAGTACAAATGAATACTGGAGTGGTTGTGCCTTTGTTACATTTTTAATCTTTGACTATTATTAGATTTTTGTAAATTATGTAAATTGTTGATAACTTCTCTATAAATGTTTCTGGCATAAGTGTTTCTCTCCTGTCCTAATTTGATGCTGCAAATTGGGTGATAAACTTGTCCACATTTGTCAGGTACTTTCCCAGTTTTAGAACTGAAATTCTGAATCCTGGGAAACCTCCCAGTCCTGGACAAATCCTGGGCAAAAAATAGGGTGGTTGCACACCCTAGCTGCAGAGGAAGATTACTGTTTTTTTAATTAGAAATATTATAAATACAGGTTATTTCATTTTTAGGGAAGCCAGTGGATGAAGGCTTAAGTAAAAAAGCTGAAGTACCACTGTCGTGTTATTGTACCTGCCATTCAAAGAATTTTACAAAGAATGATGTGAACCAGGGAACTTCATATCATTTCAACAGTCCAAGTACACCACCTTCTGAAAGAAATGGCACTTTGTCAACTTCTCAAGGTAGTTTATATTTTGCCTGGGTCTGTTGGTATCTGTAATAGGGGTCTTAATTATTGCTGTTATGAGACCTAATGTGGATAAATTTGGTTAGCATAATTGGCTATGTATTTCCACCTAATTTCTTTGAAATTATTTTGAATAATGCATAGAGTGGTCAGAAATCTTTGCACTGTTTTATTCTTGGCCTCACTTTTAATTGATTCACACATCTTGCTAGCTTAAATCCTGTTTGAAGAAGGCAAGGCTAAATAACTGATATTCAGAAATTGATATTATTTGTAGGCAGTATTGTTAATTATATGTTAGAATTTTATAAAACATTTTGATTTGTAGTGTAAGACAAAATCTAATTAGCCTCATTCATTTTCTTTTTTTTAATATTTATTTATTTGTTTTGGCTGCGCTGGGTCTTAGTTGTGGCACATGGGGTCTTCGTTGCAGCATGCAGGATCTTTTTACTTGTGGGATGTGGGATCTTAGTTGTGGCATGTGGGCTTCTTAGTTGTGGCATGTACGTGGGCTCTAGTTGTCTGCCTGGGAATTGAACCCAGGCCCCCTGTGTTGGGAACTCGGAGTCTTCCCACTGGACCACCAGGGAAGTCCCCCTAGCCTCATTCATTCTTGATAAGTTTACCTGAACTTCTGAGACCAGTATCCTATATGAGAATCAGGTGTGCTTCAAGTATGATCCTTAAATAGTTCTTACTAGATTTATTTAAGAGAAATATATTATCAATAACGTACGGTTATTAATTTAAAGAATATTTCTTCTGCTTTGACTATATGGTAAAGGTTGACCATTACTTGTCTAAGCCAGAAACCTAGGAGACATCCTGTACACTTTGCTCTTTCGTATGCCTCCATGCAAACCTCTATCTCCATCAATACCTATCTAGTCCAAACTGCCATCTCTTGTTTAGACCATGTAATAACTCCTTTCCTGCTTTCACTCATGCCATTCCTTAACTGATCACTGGCAGGGAGAAAAGAGGTTGCCATGATTGGCTTAAGGCAAAACAGTACCCACTTCCTAAAATCAAGGATGGAGTCGTCTTCCTCTAAAGCACATGACTGTGTGGAGGATGGTAGCTGCTTGAACTAAAGTGTGATTCTGTTAGGAATGAGGAAGAGGAAGTGAAATAGATGCTGGAGAGGTGACTAATAGTGTTGTCTACACATGTTTTGACCCTTAACATTTGTGGCTTTCTTTCCGTTCCTTCAAAGGATCATGTTTTCTCCTGCCTCCAGAGCCTTTGCTTATTCTGTTCTGAGGAAAATTCCATCTTCAACTTGTTATCCTGCTCTTCCTTTAGCTCTCAGGTTAAACATCACTTCTTTAAGGCAGCCATACTGATCTTTCTGTCAGACTAGATTTGGTTTCCCTATTACATTCTGTCATCTCCCTGTGTACTTCTCCTTTATAGCACTTGTTACAGTTCGTATTATCTATGTGTCTGTGTGCATCTTTTATTAATCTCTGCTTTCCCTAGCAGACTCTATACTGCATGAAGTCAGGGGTTGTGTCAGTTTGCTCACCATTGCATATCCAGGAGTGCCTGACATATAGTAGGAGCTAGATAAATATTTGTTGTATGAATGAATGGAATTGATTTTGAGCTAATTATTAATATAAGAACTGTGGCTTGTAATATTTATGTACAACTTGTATTTTTTTAAGGCGTCTTTATTGAAATATTCTTGACATATCAAACTTTATATATTTAAATGGTACATTTTGATAAGTTTTGACATAAGAGTATTTCCCTGAAACTTTCACTAGCATCAAGATAGTGAATATGTCAATCATCCTCAAAAGTTTTCTCAGGCCCCTTTGTTATTCCTCCTTTCCACCTCTTTATAATTCACCCTCCCCAAACAACCACTGAGTGTTTTCTGTCACTATAGATTAGTTTGCATTTTCTAGAGTTTATATAAATGAAGTAATACAGTTTGTACACTTATTTTGCCTAGCTTCTTTCACTTAACATAATTCTTTTGAAATTCATCCATGTTGCATGTATCAACAGTTAGTTCTTTTTTATTGCTGAGTAATATTCTGTTGCATGGACATACTGCAGATTGTTTATCCAGTCACCTGCTGATGTATATTTGAGTTGTTTCTAGTTTTGGGCTGTTACAAATAAAGCTGCTTGAACATTTGTGTATAAGTTGTTGTTGTTGTGGACATGTGCTTTCACTTTTCTGGGTAAATACCTAAGAGTGTAATAATGACTGGATCACTTATGTTTAACTTTTTAAGAAACTTCAAAACTGTTTCCCAAAGTAGTTATGCCATTTTACATTCCTACCAGCAGCATATGAGAGTTCCCATTTCTCTGCATCATTGTCAGCACTTGTTATGGTAAATCTTTTTAGCCATTCTAATAAGCTTACAATGATATCTTTTAGTTTGCATTTCCTTAATGACTTGTGATGTTGAGCATCTTTTCATGTGTTTATTAGCCATTTGTATATCTTCTTTGATGAAATGTCTGTTGAAATCTTTTGCCTCTTTATTAGTTTTTTCTTTTTAAGTTTTGAGAGTTCTTTATATATTTTTGAGTACAAGTTTCTTTTTTTTAATCAATTATAGTTTTAGGCTTTACTTTTAAGTCTAAGTTAATTTTTGTATATGATGTGAGGTGTGGATCCAAGTTCATTTTGCACATGAATATCTAATTGTTCAGCACCATTTATTGAAAAGGCTACTCTTTATCTGCTGCATTGCCTTTGTGCCTTTGTAAAAATCAGTTTTCAATATGTACACAACTTAAATTTTAATATAATTGTGAGTTAGAGTTGTTTAGAGTAGTCTCTTCAAGGATCAGATGGGGTAAATCTGGGTTGTATTCTGATACTCTCTTTACATTTTTAAGTAAATTCTTTAAAAATATATAACCTAAATACAGAAAAACACACAAATTCTATGTGTATAGCTTGATGAATTTTCATAAAGTAAAATATCTTTTTTAATTTAATGTCTGTACGCTTGTCTGTCAACTTTTAGTGTATTTCTGAGATTCATTTGTGTTGTTGCAGTAGTAGTAGTTCAGTAGTTATTGCAGTAGTAGTACGTTGTACTGCTACATATAGCAGTAGTTCTTATTGCTGTATTTTATGGTATATAAGAAGGTATATACCATAATTTATTATTTCAGCTATTATGAGCATTCTTGTTCATTCTGGTACAGATAGGTAAACATATTCTATTAGATATATATCTAGGAGTGGAATTGCTAGTCATAGTGTATGCATATGTTAAGCTATAGTAGATACTGCCAACATTTTCCACAAATGGTTGAACCAATTTATGCATCCCCCACTCTACATCTAGTAGTATATGGAAGTTATATTGTTTAGCATTCTTGTCAGCACTTGATATTGAGTGTTTTTAAATTTTAGTCATGGTGCCTGTGTGATGTTCTCATGAATTTTAATTGATATCTCTCTGGTAACTAAAGATGTTGAGCATCTTTTATTATGCTTATTGGTCATTTGAGTATCCCCTTTAGTGAAATGCCTTTTCAGGTTGTTTGCCCATTTTTCTGTTGGGTTGTTTCTTACTGATTTCCAGGATTGGTGGTTGTTATTGTTTTTAATATATTCTGAATATATCTCATTTCTTTGTAACTTTGTATTGTAGAGAGTTTAACTCCTTTGGTAAGCTTCTATAAAGTACAGGAAGATAAGCCTTTTTGTATATGCAGATAATATGATTTTTTTTTCTCATGCATTGGGGTTAGTCTTATTTGGCACATGGCAGTTCAGTTTCTCTAAAACTAGATTATTGTTTTTGGTAGATGTTCCCTACCCTTTAATGGGCCCATACCAATTTGCCCCTTCATTTATTTGGGTAGGATTTCTCAACACTGGCACTATTACCTTTTTGAATAGGATAATTCTTTATTGTAGAGTCTGTCCTGTGCATTGTGGGATGTTTAGAAGCCTCTCCCAGGCCTCAGTCCACTAGATGCCAGTAGTATGCACCACCTCCCCATCTTGTGACAACCAAAAATGTCTCCAGACATTGCCTAATGTCCTGATGTCCCTGGGGTATAGGGTGGGGTTGTTAAAATTGCCCTAGTTGAGAACCACTGATCTAGATTTGTTTGTGGTTATTTTATTAATTTGCCAGGAAATTGTAGAGCTCAAAATTACGTGTCTTTTCTCAAATATGTATGGAAATGCAAAGGACTAAGAATAGCTAAGACAGTTTTCAAAAAGCAGGTCAAGGTGAGAGGACTTGTTCTGTGAAATATTTTGATTTGTCACATATATGTATAGCTATAATAGTTAAAACAGTTTGGTATTAGCATAGTGGAAAACAATAGAGAGCCCAATTCCATTCTACATGTATGCAGAAACTTGATTTTTTATAGAAGTGCTTGTATAGAGCAGAGGGCACAAGAGGGACTTTTCCATAAGTGGTACTGTGACTGTTAAATATCCATGAGGAAAAAATTGAAATTGGAGCCCTGTTTTACTCCATACACAAAAATTCATTCTAGGCAGATTAAAGACCTAGGTATGAAAGGCAAAACTATTAGGATTTTAGAACGTAATGGTTTTCAAACTATGTTCCTAAAAGTCTTAGGAAGAAACATAGCTTAAAGGGAGAAGGGGATAGTGGATCAGAGAAGTTCGAGGTCTTTCGTCCTATTTTAGAAATCCTAAGCAATATTTCTTTAAAAAAATATAGTCCTCCTCAGAAAAAGCTTGAAAACCAATGCTCTGTGGCGTGGATTCTCTTCTGTGTTTGAGCAGACTCAGATTAGTTTTTTGAAAACGATATTGGACCTGCTTATAGGGCTTTTCCTTCCCCCTAATAGTCTGTAAATCCTTTAAGCCCAGGAACTTTTTTCTTCATTGTTTTCCATGTGTCTGGAATTTTATGGACACAATATAATAAATGCTTGTTAAATGAATTCAAGCCCTGCGAGTGGAGTGAATGTGTAGAGGAGAGCAGCGAGTAAGGAAGGTACTTTTAAGAATGCTCACGTTTAGGGAAAGGGAGAAACCAATGTATAGGAATAGTTAAGAACAGTGTTACAGATATTAAAGCAAAAGGTAATGCATTTGTTATGTTCCAAGAAGACAGAGTGTTATGTTTGGCTGTATGCCTAGAGGTTATGCGTATGGATTTTGGAATCAGGCAGCAGAAGTTAGTCACATCCAGGCTCTGCCTTTTTCTAGTTATGTGATGTGACCATGTTACTTGAATTCTTTTAAAACCTAGTATTCACATTTATAAAATGGGGATAATAGTTGGTGATTAAGATGTTACTGATAACCTTGAGACTGAGCTTTCAGGATTGTGGGATTAAAAGGCAGATTTGGGGAGCTTAATTCTACTATATTTTTAAGCCTAAAGATCATTGAGAAATTTAGTAGAAAAGGAACATTAAGGCACTGTAAAGAAAAATTTTTATAGAGATGAAAATTTTTTGAGAGAATTCTTAAACAGTTATATTTTTTAAAGCACGTTATTTAAGTGGTCTACAAAAGCACAAACCTATTGAAAGTCAAAACTGGACTTTTCTCTTTTTTTAAAAAGCTATTTAGGGACTTCCCTGGTGGTCCATTGGCTAGGACTCTGTGCTCCCAATGCTGGGGGCCTGGGTTCGATCCCTGGTCAGGGAACTAGATCGCTCATGCCACAACTAAGCGTTCACATGCCTCAACTAAAAAATCCCATATGCCACAGCTAAGACCTGGCACAGTCATATAAATAAATATTTAAAAAACAAAAACAAAAAGCCCCCCAACTATTTAGATATTTTGTTTTATTTATTAAAAAAAATTTTTTTTATTTTATATTGGAGTATAGTTGGTTAACACTGTTGTGTTAGTTTCAGGTGTACAGCAAAGCGATTCAGTTGTATATACACATGTATCCTTTTTCAAATTCTTTTCCCATTTAGATTATTACAGAGTATTGAGTTGAGTTCCCTGTGCTATGCAGTAGGTCCTTGTTGGTTATCTATTTTAAATATAGCAGAGTGTACCTGTCAATTCCAAACTCCTATTCTATCCCTCACCCCTCCACTCTACCCCCCTGGTAGCCATAAATTCCTTCTCTAGGTCAGTGAGTCTGTTTCTGTTTTGTAAATAAGTTCATCTGTATTATTTTTTCTTTATATTCTGCATATAAGTGATATCATATGATATTTGTCTTTCTCTGTCTTACTTACTTCACTTAGTATGATAATCTCCAGGTCCATCCATGTTGCTGCAAATGGCATTATTTCATTCTTTTTAATGGCTGAGTAATATTCCATTGTGTATATGTACCACATCTTCTTTATCCATTCATCTGCAGATGGACATTTAGATTGCTTCCATATTTTGGCTATTGTAAACAGCACTGCAATGAACATTGGGGTGCACATATCCTTTTGAACCATGTTTTTCTCCAGATATATGCCCAGGAGTGGGATTGCTAGATCATATGGTAGCTCTGTTTTTAGTTTCTTAAGGAACCTCCATATAGTTCTCCACAGTGGCTGTACCAGTTTACATTCCCACCAACATTGTAGGAGGTTTCCCTTTTTCTCTACATCCTCTCCAGCATTTATTGCTTGTAGACTTTTTTTTTTCCAAGAACTTTTGAGACACAACTGACATACAATAAATTGCATATATTTAAAGTGTACAATTTGATATTTTTTTTCTTATTAGTAATGTATATATAGCAATCCCAATCTCCCAATTCATTCCACCCCAACCTCCCCCTTCCCCTGCTTTCCCCTCTTGGTATGCATATGTTTATTCTTTGTAGACTTTTTTGATGATGGCCATTTTGCCATTTTGACTGGTGTGAGGTGATATCTCATTGTAGTGGTTTTTTTTTTTTTTTCCCACCCCATTGGGCTTGTGGGCTTTTAATTCCCCAATCAGGGATTGAAGCGGAGCCCTTGGCAGTGAGAGCTTGGAGTCCTAACCATTGGACTGTCATTGTAGTTTTAATTTGCATTTCTCTGATAATTAGTGATGTTTAGCATCTTTTCATGTGTTTATCAGTCATCTGTATGTCTTCTTTGGAGAAATGTCTATTTAGGTCTTCAGCCCATTTTTTGATGGGGTTGTTTGTTTTTTTGATATTGAGAAATTAGCTGTTGGTAAATTTTAGAGATTAACCCCTTGTAGGTTGCATCATTTGCAAATATTTTCTCCTATTCTGTGGGTTGTCTTTTTGTTTTATTTATGGTTCCCTTTGCTGTGCAAAAGCTTTTGAGTTTAATTAGGTCCCATTTTTTAATTTTTGTTTTTATTTCCATTACTCTGGGAGAGGGATCAAAAAAAGATATTGCTGCGATTTATGTCAAAGAGTGTTCTGCCTATGTTTTCCTCTAAGAGTTTTATAGTATCTGGTCTTAAGTTTAGATCTTTAATCCATTTTGAGTTTATTTTTGTGTATGATGTTAAAGAATGTTCTAATTTCATTTTTTAACATGTGGCTGTCCAGTTTTCCCAGGACCATTTATGGACTTCCCTCTTGAAAGCATATTTCTCAAAATGTTTGCTGTTTTGTTAAAGTAAATTGAGTGGTAAATAAGTGCTTTTAAACATGTTTAGCATTTCCTGTTTTAAAGTATCTTATGAAGTTTTTAGAAATAAGTCTTAACATCTTTTTTAAAATCGAGCATAGTTTATTTACAATATTATATTAGTTTTGGGTGTACAGCATAGTGATTCAGTATTTTTACAGATTAAAGTCTTACATCTTGATTCCAGTTTTTTCTAGAAACATTACCTAAATGTAAGTTATTTATATTAATTTTTTATGACTTCTTATATAAGACTCTCCTGTAAAAACTACACTGGCTGCAAAGCTGTCTGCTAAGAAACAGGCATCCATGTACAGAGATGAAAATGATTTTCAAGTGGAGAAGAAAAGAATTCGACCGTTAGAAACTACACAGCAGGTAAACAGTATATTGGCAGTGAAGTAATCCAGTTAGCTATAGCTGAACAAGGTAGTCAAGTATCAATCAAATTTTCACTGGCATTTGTAGAGATTATTTGGGTAGTGTCAGATGTAAATTAGATGGTATATTATTATAATTTCATTTTATATAGTTATTCATTACAAAGGAGTTTGTTATAATAGATTATTCATAGTAGCATGTCATTAAAGTGAAACTGAATGGTATTTTCTTATATATAAGGAATTTGACAATAAAATATTTACTTAAGGCATGCATCAGTAATAGAGCTATCTTGTACTTTTTAACTCCTCTTTTTTTTTAATCTAATAATGGCATTTTCTTTTGGGCAGTATACCTCTCATATGAATATTTAGGCCATAGATACTTTTGATATTGATAGTTTTAATGTGATGACAAGGTTTAACTCTTATTTATTGAGTTTTTAATACCAATACATTATAAAATATGTTTATTTCTAAAAATTATTGAAGGACCTAAATTACTAGAAATTTTAAATGAAATGTGCTTTTCAAAGGTGAATACAGTGTTTTCTCATAGAGTTCATGGCATTGAGGCAGGCAGGATGGACTTTAATAGACAGTTACAAATAAAAAAGATTATTAGTTAATTAGCATGTCATTTGTAGATGGTTGTATATTTTTAATTGAATATACTCAAAAGGTGTTTGCATTTTTATGTAGTTTATCTGTTCTATTTACAATCTTTATTAACTTCCATAATTAAACCTTGTTTTTAGAAATAGAATGAATCCTTTTTCTATTTTTCTGTTTGGAGAAGCACCAATTACAAATGAAGTGTGTATCTTTAGAAGTTTATTTTTCCCCTGAAATATGTACGTAGAGTTGGATGTTGTGAGGTAGGGCTCAACATATACCGTTTATTCCCTGACTTCATTGTCTGTCATTTCTTTTAATGGAATTATCAGTAGAAATGCTTTTTTTTCCCCTTTATGATTTAAGTAAATAGATTTTGGCAAATATGAAAGGGCATAGATAGTTTGGAAAAAAAACAGTGGTATTTATACAAGAAATTTAGTCAAATACAATGTAGATTATCAAATATTTAGTAAGTAATATAATAATAGTAATCAAGTAGTTTATTCTATAATGTAGGAAATAAGGAATATTTACATTTAAATTTTTTATTCTGTGTTTGTTTTTCAATTTAGAATAAGGTTTCCTCTTTTATTTACTTTTATTTTCCAATTAGATATGTAATTGAACTTTGCCATAATACTATTCTTTGTGTCCATATGGTGGGACTATTGTATGGGAAGATCATTTTACAATACTATAGTTTTGACACATTGCTAATTAAAGCTATTTTGGTCAGAATTGGAGAGGTATTACTGTATTCTGTTTTATTTAAGTCTTATAATAAGGCGCCTGTTTGTTTTTAGAAACTTTTTAATTGTTGCCAGTGAGAAATAGTCTTTTTTTTTAATGCTGAAAACACGCATTATAGCTATTCTGATCTTTGAGAGCAACTAGCTTCATCAAACTTCAGTTACAATAAACTTCATTTTGGTTCTATATTTACAGATTAGAAAACGTCATTGTTTAGAAAAGGAGTTTCACAATTTGGATGCAAATGTTGCTTCAGGAAAGACCACAAAACTCAACTCTCCATTAGGAGAGATAAACTCCCTTTCTCCACAAAATGTATGTATTTATGCCATTCTTCAGTTTAAAGAAGGAAAATGTGGAATTTGCTAAATCCATTTTTGAAAAAGAGGAAGAATAGTATAATCAAAGAAGAGTAGAAAACAACTCAGAAGTCCTAAGTGCTATCACATGTCTGCTACTGTTTGAGATGGTAAACCTATGCTCTTTGTGCCCCGTTTCCTCATTTATAAAATTAGAGAATTGGACTAGGACGAGATCTGAAAGTTTTTTTCCTCTTTTATATTCTAGTGTTTGTGCACTCCACTTCCTAAAGTTCTTTCAGTGTCCTTAGGGCATCAGTTCTCAAGGAATAGTCCAGGGAGCGCTGGAGATTCCTGAGATTTTTTTCCGGGTAGTCTGTGAGGTCAGAAGTATTTTCATAGTGATATTAAAATGTTACTTACTGTTTATTTTTCTCCCCACTGTCTTTGATATTTGCATTGATGGTGCAAATTTTCTTTACTGTCGTTAATGTACAGTTAAGAAAAGCCAGTTACACTTAAGTCCTTGACAAAGCAGTAAAAAGTACTAATTTTATTAAATCTTCACCTTTGAGATTGTTAACATTCTGTGAGAAGAATAAAGTAGTTTTTGTAAAACACTTTCGCATTCAGGAGTAGGATAGCTGTCTTGAGGAAAAGCACTTGTAGGATTGTTTGGATTGTGAGCCGAACTAGCCACTTTTTTCACAGAACATTGTTTCTACTTGAAAGAATAACTGACAGACTAACTATGGTAATTCTCGAAAATAAAGTGAGCCTGATAAAATTTGAGCTTTCAATTGAAAAATCAGAAATTTGAAAAATTGTGTATACCACTGTGAGCTTAGCAGTTTTCTGATATTTAAAGATTTTTCTGATGATATTTACTGATGGTTATGTATTTGACTTTTTGATATTGTATAATGAAATATGTTAACATTTATTTGTAAGATCTTTAAAATCAGTGAACCAAATATTTTCTAAATGACCTGTATATGATATTATATTACAAAATGATGCCAGGAAAAGATCCATCCTAAATGCAAGATAGACCAATGGACATTTTTCTTTCTCCCGATCCCCAGGCAACCACAGATTTTTTTTCAGTCACTATTGGTTAGTTTTCATTTTCATAGTTTTATGTAAATGGAATCATGCCTGGTAATTTTTTATTTAATTCCAAATATTATGAATTTTACCTTGTTGGGTACTGGATATTATTGTTATTTTTATAAATACTCTTGAGTTTTGTTCTGGGTTGCAGTTACATTACTTTGAATTAGCTTGATCCTTTCGGGTATTGCTTTTAGGATTCGTTAGGTAGGATCTGAGCTGGGTTTAGTTTTGGGCTACCTCAATAGAGGCTAGCTCCTTTTGCATCCTCTACCTAGTGCTCCATGAATTATGAAGTTTTCCAGCTTGGCTGGTGGGAACAGGCACTATTCTATGCTCTGTGTGAGTATCTCATCATTTCAGGTGGTTCTTGCCCACTCTCTTGGCCTGTGCTTATCAGTACTGTGCTAGATACTTGAGAGGTCCTTCAGCAGATTTCTGGAGTTCATCCTTTGTGCAGCTGTCTCCATTCTGGTATTCTTTCCTGTGAACTTTAGTATTCTTGGTCTCCCTGGACTCTCAGCGATGTCTCTTCAACTTGGGTTTGCTGGGCTATATCTGGATTCCCCTTTGGCGTGCTACAGCATGGAAACTCTCAGGACGACAAGCTGAAACAATCATAAGGCTTGATCTCATTTGTTTCCCGTCACTCAAGGATCACTCTTCCTTACTTGATGTCCTATATCTTAAAAACTATTGCTTCATATAGTCTGTCTGTATTTTTAATTTTTCAGGTAGGGGATGAAACAACTCACTGACAGATTCCAAAAGTCTTTAGATGGTTTATAAAGCTGCTGTTTACCTGTACATTCTTTAGGCTTTTATAAACTTTTTGTATTCTTTTGCTCTTTCTCCTCCTTCCCACTTTTTTTTTTGACCAACTTCTCCTGATCCTTCAGGAAGCCTTCCTTGGTGTTCCCAGTTTTGAGTTAGATTCCCATCTGGAATGTTCCTTGTATTTCTCAGTTTTTAACACTTACCTTACTCCTAATATCTTCTCCACAGGCTCTGAGTTCCATTATGGACAATACCGGGTTCTTTAGTAGACCGAGACCTCCTTGAAGGCTGTGACTGTTTTATTCACCTTTATGTTTCAAGCACCTCATCTAGCGCCAGGAACCTAGTTTTAGACTGAGTGAATGAATACCATGATCCCTGCCCTCAAAGAGCCTTCCTTTAAATTCTTGAAAATACTGAGTGGGGAAAAAGAATTGTCAGTTATATGCAGAGAAGCCTTACGTTTGGAGAAGTCATCTCAGGAGTTTTTAGTGTTGTCAGTAATAATAAATGCTTTATATTTGCCTCTGCCAATGTTCTCTTGCTCCTTTTCTTTCGCTGTATCTTATTGTCTTTATAGCCCTTACTATTTGAATTTATTAGTCTACTTGTTTATTATCTATTTGCCCTGTTAGAATGTAATGTCAGTCTTTTTTGTAGGTATCTCTGGTACCTAGAACAGTGTATGGCATATATTAGTTACCCAATAAATATTTGTTGGTAGAATCTTAATGAATTCTTATAATGATTATGAGGCAGGTACTATTGTTATTCTCATCTGATAGATAAGGAAACTGAGAAGTAAGTAATTTGCCTAAGGTCACTAAGCAATCTGGTGCTCTGGCAGATGCTCTAATTACTTTATTATACGTTCTCTAAAATGCCTTTCAGAAATTCTGGAGCCATCTAAACAGTGTTCTAACACCAAGATAAGGAAAAAATATGTAAACGCCTCAAAGCTAAAGAAATCAAGTATAGAATAAGCTATGATTGATAGTAGTTAAAATAAGATAAAGTGAATTTTTTTGTTTTTTTTAAGGATTTTTTTGTTTCATTTTGTTTTTACTCATTAAGAGAATAAACTCAAATCAGACTGCCTGAGTTTTTTAATCATAGTTCTGCTCTTTACTACCTTTGTAACCTTGATGAAGTTTTTAAACTATTGCTACTTCAGTTGCTCATTTGTTAAATGGGGATGGTAGTATTATCTATCTTACAGGGCTGCTAGAGATTAAACAGGTTAATACAAAGTACTTAGATTATACTTGGCATATTTTGGAGCTTATTAATGGTAAGTGGTAGTAAAAGTAGCAGCAGCAACAGTAGTAGTAGTAACAGCAAATAGTTACATATTTGTATGTATAGAAGATATTATATAGTATTGGTTAATAATATTAATTTTGAGGAGTTAGGTTTATAATTAGCAAATTCTTTTTTTTTAAATTTTATTTATTTATTTATTATTTTTGGGGGGGGTACACCAAGTTCAATCATCTGTTTTTATGCACATATCCCCGTATTCCCTCCCTCCCTCGACTCCCCCCCCACCCTCCCCGTCCCAGTCCTCTAAGGCATCTTCTATCCTCGAGTTGAACTCCCTTTGTTATACAACAACTTCCCACTGGCTATCTATTTTACAGTTGGTAGTATATATATGTCTGTGCTACTCTCTCGCTTCGTCTCAGCTTCCCTTTCACCCCCCGCCCCCCCAAACCTCGAGTTCTCCAGTCCATTCTCTGCATCTGCGTCCTTGTTCTTGTCACTGAGTTCATCAGTACCACTTTTAGATTCCGTATATGTGAGTTAGCATACAATATTTGTCTTTCTCTTTCTGACTTACTTCGCTCTGTATGACAGACTGTAGGTCTATCTACCTCATTACATATAGCTCCATCTCATCCCTTTTTATAGCTGAGTAATATTCCATTGTATATATATGCCACATCTTTATCCATTCATTTGTTGATGGGCATTTCGGTTGCTTCCATGTCCTGGCTATTGTAAATAGTGCTGCAATAAACATTATGGTACATGTTTCTTTTGGGATTATGGTTTTCTCTGGGTATATGCCCAGGAGTGGGATTACTGGATCATATGGTAGTTCTATTTGTAGTTTTTTAAGGAACCTCCAAATTGTTTTCCGTAGTGGCTGTACCAACTTACATTCCCACCAACAGTGCAGGAGAGTTCCCTTTTCTCCACACCCTCTCCAACATTTGTTGTTTCCAGATTTTGTGATGATGGCCATTCTGACTGGTGTGAGGTGATACCTCATTGTGGCTTTGACTTGCATTTCTCTGATGATTAGTGAATATAATTAGCAAATTCTTTTAATGTGTGTTAAAGATGTTTATAGCTCAGCCTGTTTAGAATCTAGACCACTTGACCATAAACAGAGCTACAGTGCTCCTGGCTGGGTACCTTAATTTTAAACTAAGTTCTTTGATTAATTTCTCATCTTGGTTATACACTATGTTGATCACTTATTATGATCTTCTCATTGGCAAAGTATAATTGTATCTATACATGTGTTTGTGTATCTATATCTTTATATCAGTTTTATTTTTAAACCAGAAATTACACGTTTTCTTCCTTGGCTTTAGCTAGTATAAGTCTACATTGCTTTAGAAATGGAATAATTTTTCATAGGTGGGTGATTTATTACTCATAATGTTAAAGGTATGGGTTTCTGACAATTTCTTATAAGTTTGAGGATTTATTGAACAAGCTAAATCTCAACTAACTGTAGTAACTCAAATGATAGCATTTCACTAGTCACACAGAACTTTTGTTTGTACGAAGACATAAGTGATATATACCATACTAATTAAGCATGCATAAAGTAAATTTATCAGACACCAGAGTGCTTTTGCAATGACAGAAAAGACCATATGGCTGAGCTCTAATATTTGTTCTTTTTTTGGTAGTCTATAGTGAAAAGCATGAATATATAAAGTAACTTTATGAAAAACCCCACAAATACTTAGGTAAAGTGATCTATATTTTCAATGTTATTTTTTTTCTTCCTAACAAAAATAGAGTAAGCAGCTACAATAGAAACATTATTAGTACAAAATGTAAAGTTTTAGCTAATGTGAATGTTTCTTCCTTTTATACTTTAGTAAATTGTTAGTAAATTTAGTAAATTGTTAAGAAAACATGCAGTTTTTTGTATTTTGGCTGTCATCTTAATTTTAAAAGCTTTATGGTAGCATTTTTAGTAAATCTTACGTGGATATTTAGCAGTAAGTAGTACTTTTCATTTTTCAGAAAACCAGGGCTAAACATTTCTATGGATATAATATAATAAAGAATAATGGGGGTATGCGTAGAGGTAATTTATTTCAAGAAAGGAGCCTTTGAGTATAGCAATATTTTTTTCCCTGCTAGAAATTTACTTTGGTTTCTGGTACAACTTTTTTCTTCTTTCTCTCTCCCCCTTTTTTAAAAAAATTTATGTGTGTATTTATTTATTTTATTGGCTGTGTTGGGTCTTTTTTGCTGTGCATGGGCTTTCTTTCTAGCTGCAGTGAGTGGGGGCTACTCTTCGTTGTGGTGCACAGGCTTTTCATTGCTGTAGCTTCTCTTGTTGCGGAGCACGGGCTCTAGGTGCTTGGGCTTCAGTGGTTGCAGCACATGGGCTCAATAGTTGTGGCTCACAGGCTCTAAAGTGCAGGCTCAATAGTTGTGGCGCACAGGCTTAGTTGCTCTGCGGCATGTGGGATCTTCCTGGAGCATGGATCGAACCCTTGTCCCCTGCATTGGCAGGCGGATTCTCAACCACTGCGCCACCTAGGAAGCCCCTCTCTCTCTTTTTTAATGGAGGTATAATTGACATTTAATATGTTAGTTTCAGGTGTACAACATAATGGTTCGATATTTATATACATTGGGAAATGATCACCATAAAGTCATTAATATCTGTTACCTTACATAGTTACAAGATTTTTTTTTATAAGAGCTTTTAAGATTTATTCACTTAGCTACTGTCAAATGTGTAATACAGTATTATTAACTATAGTCACCATACTGTACATGACATCCACATGACGTATATTTTATAACTGGAGGTTTGTACCTTTGGACCTCCTTCACCCATTTCTTCTCTTCACTGCCATCCCTGGAAGCCACCAATCTGTTCTCTGCATTTGTGAGCTTGGTTTTTTTGTTTTTGCTTTTAGATTTTACAGATAAATTTGTCTTTCTCAGTCTGACTTATTCCATTAAGCATAATATCCTCCATGTTCATCCATGTTGTCCCAAATGGCAAGAGTTCATTATTTTTCATGGCTGAATAATATTCACCATATAATATATATACACACAATGGTGGTGTAAGATAGTTGTCCCGTTTCATTCTTTTGCATGTGGCTGTCCAGTTTTTCCAGCACCATTTATTAAAGAGACTGTCCTTTCCCCATTGTGTAACATTGTAAAATCTTTGCAAAGTGGGTTACTATAAATCACAAAGATATTTTCTATAAATTCTGGGATAGGTGATTTCATTAAAAGTAGAAGAAAAACATATAGTTTCATAATATTTAATATTTATTGTATATCAGATTTTGAAATTAGTTTTTCACCAAAACTTTTAAATTAATTTTAGAAATGCAGTCCATATTTTAGAACTTTTCTTATGTTGACAGATGATATGCATCATATTTATGTATCATCTTTTAATCTAGATCATCTACAGATTTGAATAAAGTAAATTGAGGAACTTGGGCAAGAAACATTTCTTTTTTAGGACCTGTTCCTTCAAATGGGAGGAAAAAGAGGGTGGGACTAGATTTAATATACTTTATATCCCATTTGATTCTATTACCTCTAAATTCTAATGATGCTTTTCCTATTTTGATCCTTATAAGATGATATTAGGGAGCATTTATTTTTTAGGAGAATAGTTATTTGGATTCATAAATTAATGATTTAGTTCTTTTATCCCTACAAAGATATAAATGTTATAGTTTTCATACATTCAAAATCTGTAGTTGTATTATTTTCTGGAAAACTTTCCTCTATAAATTAAATGATAAATTAGTTTAATGATTTCTGTTTTCCTCTAAATTTGACATTAAACTTCTTATGTTTTTCTTTCAGATTTTCTTAGTTTTTATGAAAATAATTTAGCTTCCAAACTGTGAATTGAATTGGTTAGTTGTCTTTTTACGTTCCTATCATCTCCAGTTTCCTCACTCTCTTCAAGTCAGAAAATGGTGTCAGTACCTCCTCTCTTAAATGAATTACCTTCCAGTGTCCCCTGCTTTTTCCCTTTCCTTACATTTAATTAATTAACTTATTAAAAAAATTCTTTTTTGCTGTTTTTGGCTGTACCATGCGACATACAGGATCTTAGTTCCCTGACCAGGGATTGAGCCCATGCCCCCTTAAGTGGAAGCATGGCATCTTAACCCCTGGACCACCAGGAAAGTCCCTCCTTACATTTGTGATTCATGTCTTTATATGATAATTCATATGTCAAAGATCTAGTGAGGCATCAGTCTCCATGTGGTCCAAATGTAGTTAAGAAAAAACACTATATTTTAGAATAGAATGTTACCATTCTGATACTACCTTATTCCACCACTCATGATCATTTTCTCTAGAATTTATTTATGTGTATTCTCTCAATTCTTTTAGTAAATCCTCACAATAAGTGAGGTATTCTCACAGACACATTCTTAGGCTTATACGTGCTATTTATTTGTTTATTAAATAAATGTTAACATTGTGTATATACTTTTAGAAAAGTAAAAAAGTAATTATATTCTTTGATTTAGTATAGCAATAGTGCTTATTTTTGCCTATTGTGTAGAAAAGAGGTAGGTCCAGCAGAGTGCGCTGTTGATCTTAAGCTAAAGTGTTGGTGTGGGCAAAGCCTTGGGCTGTTTTTCTTTTTTCTTTCTCTTACACCCCAACCTTTACTTTCTTTTCTGTCTCTCTTTTTCTCTCCCTCTCTTTCCTCCCCCTCATCCTTTCCCTATCTTCCTTTAATGCTTAAGATATTCTCAGGAGAAAATGACCAATTTATTTTGAAACATTATTTTACAAGTCATTTTCTCATAGTTTTACTTTACTTTTTATTTAAAATAACTGCTTATATAGTGAAATGTTACTTACCATGTTTCAGGAACTCTTCTA
This sequence comes from Hippopotamus amphibius kiboko, assembly GCF_030028045.1. NCBI lineage: Eukaryota > Metazoa > Chordata > Mammalia > Artiodactyla > Hippopotamidae > Hippopotamus > Hippopotamus amphibius. Next base: position 24,219,733 of record NC_080202.1, on the reverse strand, counting down.
AGCAGCCTATAAATGCTAATTTATTGCACGTCCTTTAAAATTTTCTGTGAATTTGACAATTTTCAAAATAAAACAAAAGAATTTAGTTGAATCCCTATAATAACCTTATGAGGAAAGTGTTAATATTTTCTTCAATGATAAATGAGGAAATTGAGTCACAGATAGTTTAGCTTCATGTCATGAAGCTGATGAGTAGAGGCTGATTTAAAACTCAGGCATTGTGGCTCTAGAATTGATCCTCTCAACCACCGCACTATTCTGCCTCTGAATAAACCCTTCCACGTGACCTTTAGCTTAAAAATAGTTCATTTTTGTACTTTCACAGGTAATATTATATAGATAATTCATTTAATATTAGTTCCTCGTTCAGTCTCTCTCTCTCTCAACACCCTGTTCTTTTCTTTATGATGCTTACCAAAGTTTATGATTACATATTTATAGGTTCCACGGTTTTACTTGCCTCCTTGCCAGGATGTCCATAAGGACAAGCGTAATGTCTTTCTTATTCACTTTTTTATAACCAGCATCTGGCACAGGACCTTTCCTAGTAGGTACTCACATATTTGTTGAATAAATCAGTGAAAAAATGGCCAAAGTGTATCACTATTTACTGCTGTTTCTTGTGGCTTACAGCTTTTACTCATATCCATACACTTATAGAGGTGTGACAATACTGTTAAATAGAGGAGACTTAAAGCAGGTTTTTAAATGTTTTTTTCCTTCTTCTGCAGTACATTTTGGTTGTAGTTTTTTATGTACTAGCACACAAAAATAAAAGATCAAGTAATGATTTCAGGGACCAAGAGGTAAATTGGTGCTTAATATAAACAAAAGATTTAGAAACAACCTTTATTTTCTGTAGCTTCTCTAGGAACACGTTATTAAATAATATTACCATCTAGTTTATTCAAGGCAGCAAAATTTTTGAAAACTATTATATGCCAGACACTTAATAACCTGTATTTCTTTAATAGTTAATAATAATGATACAATGATAGCTTTTTGGAATATATACTTGTGCCAGGCAGTTTGTACATTCTCTTATATATCCTTACATCAGCTCTGTGAAGAAAATAGAGCAGATATTAGTCTCATTTTATAGGTAAGAAAATTGAAACCCAAAGATATTGAATTGACAGTGGTATATGGTAGAACTGTGATTTGAGCCTAGTACTAAAATTGAGTTGAATATAGATTCATGGATTATAAATGGGAGAAAAGGAGAGAAAAGGGATGGCTGGGAAAAATTTTTGTTTCTCATTGGCTGATGAGGAAAAAACAAAGTTACTTGGCAAGAGAAAAGAGATTTTATTCAATATGTCTGGCATTAAAATATCTTATTTTAAAGAGTCAGTCTGCAGTTGGTGAAGATTAAATTGTCTTAAACATTTTGCATATTTTACCTACTAAAGAGTCAAAGGACGTTTTAAACTCAACTTTAAAAAAAAATTATGAGGAATGTATACATTGTTTGAAAAATTTTTAACAGTATAAACAAGTATAGAGTAAAAATTAATATATTCTCCCTTAAACTATTATTCTCATCTCCTTTTCTGCTTCCCAGAAGGAAACAAGAGGAACACTTTCATGAGAATCTTTATGGATCTTTTTGTGTAAATTTACAATATATATTTTTTATAGTTCTGTTATAATTTTTTTTTTTTTTTACATTTAACACTCTTATTGAGAGGGTTTATTTTAACATATGTATGAGGCCAGCTTCTAACTGTATGCTTTTCCAAATAGATGATCAATTGTCCCGGTGTCAATTAAAGAATAATTTTTCCTGATTTGAAGTTTTTCTATTATCATATACTAAATTGTTATATATACTTGGATTGGTTCCTGGACTTTTTTTCTTTGTAAATTTTTATTTTTTTCAAAGCATATATGTGTATAGTCGGAGTCAAAGAGTTCTGCTTGGTTTCAAACAAAAAACAGTAGATCCCTACCCTACCTACCCTAGTTCTAGCCTCTACCAATTCCCACTATCTGAAGTCAATAATTTTTAATCATTTTACCAGTTTATTCTAATATTTATTTATTAAAAAAAATAACAAGCATGTACCATCTTTTTCTTGAATTTTCAGTTTTGGATATCTTCCATTGTCTTCCTACTGTCCTTTTTAATTTTCTCATTACTTCTCTCCCTCAAGCCTCACAATATTTGGTGTTTACATTATTATAATTATGTCAATATAATTAAAACATGAGCCAAGTGTTATATTATAATTACAGTTCTTTCCCCAAACCAGGTTTTATTTTTTTAGTGCTAAGTATTTGTCTTGTCATTTGCTTAATTTTCTGTATATCTGAAACTATCCCCAAATTCTGATAGAACTTAAAATCTGTTAACTCTTCCAAATGCATCAAGTCAAGAATGTCCATATATTTTAGACTCTTAATATTTAGTGAAAATAATAAAAAATACTTTTTTAATGTTGAATTTCATTGTATATATTGTAATGACATTGACATTTTTTGAATACCAAAACATTATCTATTCCTTAGTGAAAATTTGGATACCACCAAAATGCATACTCAAGTTATTAACATTAATCTTAAAATTCAACTATCCCCTCGGTATCAACCCCTGTTATTTTGCTTGCTCTCCTTTTACAAACACACACACACACACACACACTCACAATTAGTTACCAGTTGCTTTGTAACAAACCAACCATTTATTTAGCTTACTATTCTGAGGGTCAGCAATTTAGGCTGGGCTCAGCTGGGCATTTCTTCTGCTGATCTCAGCTGGGCCACTCATGCATCCGTGGTCAGTTGTAGGTCAGCTACAGGTCAGGTGCAAGTCAGCAAGGCAGCTCTGCTTCATAGGGTTGGTTGGCAGTTGCCTAGGGCTATGGGACGATGGGGTGGGTATCTCTCATCCAGCAGACTAACCCCAGCTTACATATATGGTGGCCCCAAGGTTCCAGGAACAGCAACAGAGCAAACCACAATGTGCAAATACCTTTTGAACCTCTGTTTGTGCCATATTTCCTAATATCCCAGTCACTGGCAAGTCACATGGCCAAACCCAGATTCAAGGGATGGAGTTCACCTCTTGGTGAGAAGAGCTGCAAAGTGACCTTGCAAAAGAGGCTTCTCATATAGAAATGAGAAGAATTTTTGGCCATTAAAAAATATGTGTGTGTATGTATATTTATATATGCATTATGCATATACTTTTAAAAAACAACATTTGGATAGAATTTTAAAACTTTGTTTAATTAAAAAATTTTTTTAAATTATTTAAATTATTTAAAATTTTATAATTAAAAAAATCTTTAAATTATTTAAAAAATTTGGCCACACTGCAGGATCTTAGTTCCCCAACTAGGGATGGAACCCAGGCCCTGGCAGTAAAAGTGTGGAGTCCTAACCACTGGACTGCCAGGAAATTCCCAACAGAATTTGGATTATAGTGTGTACAGCTTTTACTTTTCATCTAGTTTATCATGGTCATAGAAATGGCTTTTAGAAATCTAAAAGTCTATTTTGATGTATACTTTTTGATCTAACCTTTTATGTTTTTTCCATGCCAGGAGTTGGCAAACTACAATCCATAGGCTGAATATGGCCTGCTGCCAGTTTTTATAAATTTTGGGGAACACATTCACTTACTTATTGTTTGTGGCTACTTTTGTGCTACAGTGGTAGAATTGAGTAGTTGTGACAGATAACATATGGCTCACAAAGTTTAAAATACTTACGCTTTGGCCCTTTAAAGAAAGTTTACCAATCCTTGTCCTATGCTATTTTAATCTTGGTAAGTGAGGCCAGAAGTTGGTGGCATTAGTGTGAACCTCTTACTTTACCTATAAATTTACCTAAGGGTGGGATGATAGAATACATGAGTAATTGCTTGAATGCATTTCCTTCAGCTCCAATAATTATGATTTTTTAAGAGCTTCTAGAAGACATAACAGTGACCTCTGCAGTGGAAGTAGAAAGGATAATTCTCAAAAATTTCAAATGTCTATCATGTTGACAGATATTTTTCTTGATCTGTAGAAATATTTAATACGTATAGCAATCTAGCTGACATGTGTACATATTTAATGATAGTAGAATCTATAATTGCCATTTAGAAGCTTTTCACTCATTGATAGTGGGTATGGAAAGGTAATTTTACCTTAGAAAACTGCTTTGTTAGTTGACCAGTTGTCTGACCAGTAGACAGACAGATTTATTTATTAGTTTTTAAAGATTTTGAGTCACAAAATTATACAAAAATTAGAAATACAATACAAATATATGTATTTTTCCCCACCATGTGAGAGTAAGTTAATGATGTGATGTTCCATCAAGCCTGGAATACTTTAGTGTCTGTTTCCTAAAACAAAGACATTCTTCAATCTAACCATAAAAATCAGGAAATTATAATTGATTCATTATTATCTAATACTCAGAACCAAATCAGATTTTGCCAGTTGTCTCTATGAAGTTTTTTAAAAAATAATTTTATTTATTTATTTATTTATTTATTTATTTATTTATTTATTTATTTATCAGCTACATTGGGTCCTTACTGCTGCGCGAGGGCTCTTTGTAGCTGCAGAGAGTGGGGGCCACTCTTTGTTGCGGAGAGCTGGGGCTGCTCTTCATTGCGGTGCGTGTGCTTCTTACCACAGTGGCTTCTCTTATTGTGGAGCATGGGCTCTAGGTGTACGGGCTTCAGTAGTTGCGGTGTGTGGGCTCAGTAGTTGTGGCACACGGGCCCAGTTGCTCTGTGGCACGTGGGATTGCCCCGGACCAGGGCCTGAACCTGCGTCCCCAAATTGGCAGGTGGATTCCCAACCACTGTGCCACCAGGGAAGCCCTCTGTGAAGTTTTTATAGCAGAAATATCCAGTTGAGAATCATACATTGCATTTAGTTGTCATTTTGCTATTTTCTTCATTCTGGAACTGTTCCTCAGTTTTCCCTTGTCTCTCATGATCTTGACATTTCTGAAGATTACAGCCTTTCTAGAATGTCTCTCAACTTTGGGTTTTGTTATCTTTAGATTAAAGTGATATATCTTTGGCAATAATGCCCCAGAAGTGGTGCTGCATTCTACCTATTGCATCCTATGAGGTGGCAAATAGTTTCTTTTTATTTCATTACTGATGATTACTTTGATAACTTAGTTAATATGATATCTCCTAGGCATCACTGTAAAGTTATCTTTCTCCCTTCATAATTAAAGAGGACTTTGTAGGGAGGAACTCTGAAACTATATAAATAGTATGTCCTCCTCAAACATTGTTTATTAATTTTATATTTATCTTTATGCACTCATGATTTTCCATTTTATTGTGATAATTGTTATATGATTTGTTTAAATGCTCAAGTGGGAGTTCAGTTACGTTGCTTGTGTCTTTCTGACATGTATCCATCATTCTTAGAGCACTTACTTGCTTTCTGGCATAGTAAGATGTTCTGGGGTCATCTCCATCTTGTCGTTTCCCCGCCCCAGTCCTGGATTCATCCATTTTTCCAAAGAACCCTGGTTTCTTTTAAATACTATTTGGAAGCCAAGTTTTCGGCATTGACTTTGCCCATTGCTGTTGGGGTTGTTGTCCCAGGCCCTTTCAACAGACAGTACTAGGCAATACATGTCTGTATAATATGTGTGTATACACACACACACACACACACACAAATATATACTTTCGGATATATGTTTGTATTTTTCTCTATTTATATGTTAAAAATTATGTATTCATAGCAACACATCTAATTCCAGTTTAACACCAGAGAGTTCATTCTAAAGTTTCTTTTTATAATTTTAAGTGAAAAACCTATTCCCAGTTTTTCAAAAAGTGAAACATAGAATTACTGTATGATCCAGCAATTCCATTTCTAGTTATATATCCCAAAGAATTGAAAGAAGGTATTGAAACACATACCTGTACACCAGTATTCATAGCAGCATTATTCATAAGTGCCAAAGGGTGAAAAGAACCTATGCGTCCATGGAGAAATGGATGGATAAACAAATGTGGTATATACGTGGAATATTTAGCCCTAAAAAGGAAGGAAATTCTGATACATGCTACAACAAAGGTTGAAGATATTATGCTAAGAGAAATAAGCCAGTTAGAAAAGGGCAAATATTGTATGATTCCACTTATAATTTCCATTGTGTTTGTGTTGCTATTATAGAAATAGAATTCATTTTTGTGTATTGACCATATAACCTGCAAATTTGCTAAATCATTTTTTAGTTCTAGATGATGTTTTTGGAGATTTTATAGGACTTTCTAAGTACACAGAGCTGTATGTTTGCAATCTCTAATAAACATTTTACTTCTTTTAGCTTTGGGCTTTTAATATGTTTTCTTTTTTTACTCAGTGGCTAGGATATGCAGTACAATGTTGAATGTGGTGGTGAGAGTAGACATCTTTGCGTTGTTCAAATCTTAGGGGGAAACAAAATCATTAAGAATGAAGTTTGATGTACGTGTCTTGTATATGCTCTTTATCAGGTTGAGGAAGTTTCCTTCTATTCCTAGTTTTTTCTTTTTCTTTTTTTTTTTTGTCCATACCATGCAGCTTGTGGGATCTTAGTTTCCTGACCAGGAATTGAACCCATGTCCCCTGCATTGAAAGTGTGGAGTCTTAACTACTGGACCACCAGGGGAGTCCCCACTTCTATTCCTAGTTTGCTGAAAGTTTTATAATGAATGAATGTTGAATCTTGTATTTTAAATTTTATTTATTATTACTTAAAAATATTTATTTATTTATTTGGTTGTACTAGGTCTTAGTTGTGGCAGGCAGGCTCCTTAGTTGCAGCTCATGGGCTCCTTAGTTGTGGTATGCAAACTCTTATCTGTGGCATGCATGTGGGGTCTAGTTCCCTTACCAGGGGTTGAACCTGGGCCCCCTGCATTCGGAGCGCTCAGTCTTAACCACTGCGCCACCAGCGAAGTCCCTGTATTTTAAATTTTATTGCATCCATTAGTAGGATCATATGGTTTTACTCCTGTATCCTGTGGGCATATTGAATTACATTGTTTAATATTTGGATGCTGACCTAATCTCACATTTAAATGAAAGCTGGAATAAAACCCACTTGGTCATGGTGTAGTACCCTTTTTATATATTGCTAGATTTGAGTTACTAAATTTTGTTAAGGATTTCTTGCATCTGTGCTGATAAAGATATTGGTCTTTAGTGTTTTCTGTGTGTATGTTATCTTATATCAGGGTAATGCTGACCTTATGAATTGGAAGTATTGGCATTACTTCTTAAATTTTTGATAGAATTCACCAATGAAACCATCTGGACCTTGCATCTTATTTTTGGAAAGGGCTTCACTTATACATTTAATTTCTTTTTTATTTTATTTTATTGGCTATGTTGGCTCTTCGTTGCTGCACACAGGCTTTCTCTAGTTGCAGCAAGCGGGGGCTACTCTTTGTTGTGGTGCATGGGCTTCTTACTGCGGTCGCCTTTCTTGTTGCAGAGCACAGGCTCTAGGAGTGTGGGCTTCAGTAGTTGTGGCACATGGGCTCAACAGTTGTGGCTCATGGGCTCTAGAGCGCAGGCTCAATAGTTGTGGCGCACGGGCTTAGTTGCTCCGCGGCATGTGGTATCTTCCTGGGGCAGGGATCGAACCCATGTGCCCTGCATTGGCAGGTGGATTCTTACCCACTGCGCCACCTAGGAAGTCCCACATTTAATTTCTTTAATAAATATAGGACTACTCAGATTTTCTGTTGCTCCTCAGTCAGTTTTGGTAATTAGTATCTTTCAAGAAGTTTGTCCATTTTATTCAAGTCTTTTAATTTATTATAAGGCATAATATTCAGAATATTCTCTCTAAAAAAAACTGCCTGTAGGATCTATAGTGATATGCCCTCTTCATTTCTGATACTCAGAATTTGTGTTTTTTTCTCTTTCTTTTTTGATCAGTCTAGGTAGAGTTATATGCATTTTATTATCTTTAAAAAAGTTTTGTTTTTGTGGATTTTTCTTTAATGTTTTTCCATTTTCTATTTCATTGATTTCTGCTTTTGTCTTTATGTCCTTCATTTTATTTTTTTTTAGATTTAACTTACTCTTCTAATTTCTTAAGGTTGAAGCTTAGATAATTGATTTTGGACCCCTTTTCCCCCATGACAACCATTGAAAGCTATACATTTCCCTCTGCTTTATGTACATCACAAAGATTTTGATATTATGTTACTTTTTTCTCATTTTCCTTTTGACTTCTTTTCTGACCCAAATTTATTTACAATAAATAAACACTAAATAGTTTAGTTTTTTCCCCAGATATTTTTCTCTTATTGATTTCTGATTTGTGTGGTCAGAGAACATATTTTATATGATTCCAATTCTCCAGTTCCTTTAAATTTAATAATCTGTGAAAGCTCTGAATTCTGAGAAGGAATATGTATTCATTTATAGACTACTGTTCTGTTATTTGGTGTAGTACTCTATAAATGTCAATTAGCTCAAGTTGGCTGATTATGTTGTTCATGTCTTCTATATCCTTACTGATTTTTTGGTTTACTTATAGAGGAGGGCGCTAATGACCTTGTAACTGTGGATTTGTTTCTTTCAATTCTATCAATTTTTGCTTCCTAGAATTTAAGCTGTGATATTAGTTGTATATACATTTCATATTATATCTTCTTGATGAATTAACCTATCTGTCATTAGGAAATTGTCTTTGTTCTGAAATCTACTTTGCCTAAGTAATATAGTCACTCTGGCTTTCTTATGACTAGTGTTTGAGTAGTGTATCTTTTTTCATCCTTATGCTTTTAACTTATCTGTGTCTTTACATTTAAAATGCATTTCTTATACATCATTTAATCTTCCTTTTTTATACCCTCTGACAGATTCTGCCTTTTAATTGGAGTGTTTACACCATGTACATTTAATATAATAATCAATATGGTTGCTGTATATTTTCTCTTTGCCTCAATTGTTCCTTATTTCCCTTAAAATTTTTTTTGTCCTTCTTTTGGATTAACTGAACATTGTTTAGGATTCCATGTTTTATCCACCATTTTTTTCTTAGTACAACTCAGCTTATTTGTTTTGGGGTTTCTCTGAGGTTTACAATTTGCATCTTAAATTTATCACTATATTTTCAAATATTTTACTTCACATACAGTGTATAAAAACCTTCTCCCACTATACTTTCATTTCCATCTTCTCATATGTAATTTTTGTTATACACTTCTGTATATATTACGAACCATAAAGTATTTTATTTTTTCCTTCAAATCATCTGTTATTTTTTTTAACTATGAATTTTTAATTGAGACTTTATTTTTATAAAACAGTTTAAGGATCACTGCAAAATTGAAGGGAAGGTATGCAGATTTTCCATATATGCCCTTCCCCACCCACCCCATTATCAGCATCCCCCACCAGAATGATACATTTCTTATAGTTGATGAACCCATACTGACAGGTCATAATCTCCAAAGTCCATAGTTTACATTACCATTCACTCTGGGTGCTCTACATTTAATGGGTTTGGACAAATGTATAATAACAAGTATCTATCATTATATCATACAGAGTATTTTCACTGCCCTAAAAATCCTCTGTGTTCTGCCTGGTCATCCCTTCCCTCTCTCTCTGCAAACTCTACAATTACTGATCTTTTTACTGTCTCCATAGTTTGGCCTTTTCCAGAATGGCATATATAGTTGGATCATACAGTATGTAGCTCTTCACACTACAGCCCTTCAGTATGTAGTAATATTTAAGATTCCTCTTTGTCTTCTCATGGCTTGATAGCTCATTCCCTTTTAGTGCTAAGTACTATTCTATTGTCTGGATGTACCACAGTTTATTTATCCATCCACCTACTGAAGGACATCTTGATTGCTTCCAAGTTTCAGCAGTTATGAATAAAGCTGCTCTCAACATTTGTGTGTAGGTTTTTGCGTGGGTATATGTTTTCACCTCCTTTAGGTAAATACTAAGGAGCATGACTGCTCGATCATATGATAGGAGTAGGGTTGATTTTAGTTTAATGGATCTTTTGCCTTTCCATATAAAGTTTAGAATTAGTTTGTCAATATCCACAAAATTACTTACTGGGATTTTGATTGAGATTGCATTGAATCTATAGATCAAGTTGGGAAGAAATGACATCTTAATGATACTGAGTGTTCCTATCCATGAACATGGATTGTCTTTCCATTTATTTCATTGTTCTTTGATTTTGTTCTTCAGAATTTTGTAGTTTTCCTCCTATAGATCTTGTCCATATTTTGTCAGATTTATACCTAAGAATTTCATTTTGTGGGTGCTAATGTAGTTGGTATTGTGTTTTTAATTCCAAATTCCATTTGTTCATTGTTGCTATATAGGAAAGTAATCAACTTTTATAAATGAACCTTGTATCCTGGAACCTTGATATAATCACTTACTAGTTCAAGGAGGTTTTTTGTTGATTCTTCCAAATTTTCTACATAGACAGTTGGCAAACAGAGACAATTTTGTATCTTCCTTCTCAATTTGTATACCATGTATTTCCTTTTCTTGTCTTATAACATTAGCAAGGACATACAGTTGAAAAGAAATGATGAGAGGGAATATCATTGCCTTGTGCCTGATCTTAGAAATCTTTAAGTTTCTCACTGTTAAGTATGATGTTAGCTGTAGATTTTTTTGTAGATATTCTTTATCAAGTTGAGGAAGTGCCCCTCTATTTCTAGTTTACAGAGAGTTTTTATCATGTATGTGTGGATTTTGTCAGATGCTTTTTCTGCATCTATTGATATGATCATGTGATTTTTCTTTTTTAGCCTACCAATGTGTAGTGGATTATATTAATTGATTTTCAAATGTTGAACCAACCTGCATAGCTGGGATAAATCACACTTGGTTGTGGTTTGTAATTCTTTTTACACATTGTTGGATTCAGTTTGTTAATATTATCTTGCTATTATTTGGTTGAGGATTTTTGCATTTGTGTTTGTGAGAGATATTGCTGTATAGGTTTCTTTTAATATCTTTGCCTAGTTTTGGTATTAGGGTAATGCTGGCCTAATAGAATGAGTTGGCAGCATTCCCTCTGCATCTGTCCTCTGAAAGAGATTGTAGAGAATTGGTATAGTTTCTTCCTTAAATGTTTGGTAGAATTCACAAGTGAACCTGTCTGGGTCTGGTACTTTCTTTCTGGAGTGTTACTAATTATTGATTTAATTCTTTAGGACATCTAGGCCTATTTATAGTGTCCATTTCTTCTTGTGTCAGATTTGGCAAATTTTGTCTTTCAAGGAATTGGTCTATTTCATTAGGTTATCAAATTTGGGGGCATAGAGTTGTTCATAGTATTTTTTTATTATCCTTAGTGTCCATAGGCTCAGTAGTGATGTCCCTCTTTCATTTCTTTTTTTATACTTACTTTATTTATTTATTTTTAATCAATTAATTTTATTTTTGGCTGCATCGGGTCTTAATTGTGGCACGTGGTATCTTCATTGAGTCACGTGGGATCTTTTGTTGTGGTGTGCATGCTTCTCTTTAGTTGTGGTATAAGAGTTTTCTCTTCTCTAGTTGTGGCATGCAGTCTCCAGGGTGTGTGGGCTCTCTTGTTGAGGTGCGCAAGCTCTGTAGTTGTGGTGCATGGCTTAGTTGCCCTATGGCATGTGGGATCTTAGTTCCCTGTCCAGGAATCGAACCTGCATCCCCTGCATTGGAACGCAGATTCCTCACCACTGGACCACCAGGGAAGTCCCCCTCCTTCATTTCCAATATTAGTAATTTTTGTCTTCTTTCTTTCTTAGTGAACCTGGCTAGAGACCTTGATTTTATTGATTTTTTTCAAAGAAGTAGGTTTTGGTTTCATTGATTTAAAAAAAAAATTAATTAATTAATTTATTTATTTATTGGCTGTATTGAGTCTTTGTTGCTATGCACAGGCTTTCTCTAGTTGCGGCCAGCGGGGTCTACTCTTCGTTGTGGTGCACGGGCTTCTCGTGGTGGCTTCTCTTGTTGCAGAGCATGGGCTCTAGGCACGTGGGCTTCAGTAGCTGTGGCATGCAGGCTCTAGAGTGCAGATTCAGTGGTTGTGGTACACGGGCTTAGTTGTTCCTCGGCATGTGGGGTCTTCTGGGACCGGTTATTGAACCTGTGTCCCCTATATTGGCAGGCCAATTCTTAACCACTGTGCCACCAGGGAAGTCCTGGTTTCATTGATTTTTCTCCATTGATTTTCTGGTTTCAATTTCATTGATTTCTGTTCTAATTATTATTATTTCTTCTCTTCTGCTTAACTTGGATTTAGTTTGTTCTTTTTCTAGTTTTCTAAGGTCAAAACTTAGGTTATTAACTTTAGATCTTTATTCTTTTCTAATATATGCTTTCAATTCTATAAATTCCCCTCGCAGCACTATTTTCACTGTCTACCATGTATTTTGATATGGTGTGTTTTTATTTTCATGAAGCTCAAACTATTTTAAAATTTCTCTTGAGATTTTTTTCTTTGACTCGTGTTATATAGCCATGTGCTATTTAATCCTCACATATTTTGGGATTTTCCAGCTTTCTTTCTGTTACTGATTTCTAGTTTAATTTGATTGTGGTCTGAGAGCAGATATTGTATGATTTCTATTTTTTTAAACTTGTTAAAGTATGTTTTATCTCCAGAATGTGGTCTCTTTTGGTAAATGTTCCATGTGAAGTTGGGAAGAATGTGTATTCTACCATTGTTGGATGAAGTAGTCTATAGATGTTAGTTATATCCAGTTGAGTGGTGATATTGTTGAGTTCAACTATGTCCTTACCGATTTTCTGTTTGCTAGTTCTGTCCATTTCTGATAGCAACTCCAACTATGATAGTGGATTTAGCTATTTCTCTTACATTTTTATTAGTTTTTGTCCCATATAGTTTGACACACTGTTATTAGACACATACATGTTAGGGATTTTTTTTTTTTCTTGGAGAATTGGCTCATTTATCATTATGTAATGCCCTTTTTTACCTCTGATAACTTTTCTCTCTTTGAGGTTTTCTGTGTCAGAAATTAATATAGCTACTCCTGCTTTCTTTTGATTAGTGTTAGCATGGTATATTTTTCTCCATCCATTTACTTTTAATCTATAAGTGTTTCTATATCTAAAGTGGGTTTTTACAGACATCAAATATTTGAGTCTTGTTTTATGATCCTGACAATTTCTGTCTTTTAATTGGTGTATTTAGACCATTGATGTTCAGAGTGATTATTGATAAGGTTGGATTAATATTTACCATATTTATGATTGTTTTCTTTTTGTTGCTCTTGTTCTGTTCCTCTTTCTGTTTCCCATTCTTTTTATGCCTTTGTGGTTTTAAATAAGCATTTTATTTTATTTTTTTTGTTTTATTTATTTATTTTTTATAGAAGGCTTCGGGAGACAATTCTGTTTATTGTCAAGGACCAAGAAATAAAATCTGGAAATGCTCTATACCTGTGCTGAGGAACTACGAAAGAGGGGTGGGGTGGAGGAGACACAATAATATACAGCATTCTTTTGAGGAGCTCCAGCTCTTCATTCTAACAGCCGAACCAAGGAGAGACAGCCATCCTTTGTCACTAAGGCTGTAGAAGAATGGAAACCTCACTCAGTTTATCAGTTTCTAGGGCAGGCAGAGCAAGAGCTTTTTAAAGCTGATGCAAAGACCACTCGTGGTCTGCTGGGAACCCCCCCATGCCAAGCAGAATGGATGCTGAAGGTGGTCCATGGCTGCGGGTGGTGACTGGTCCTGTCTCCCTAGGTCCTGGGCTTCTCTTGATTCTCAATGAAGTTTGTCAGTCAAATACAGTTGGCTAATGTGGACCTGTAATTGGATTATTCCAAGGTCTCTTTTGGCTTTATTCATTAGGCCTTGAATTTTTACAAAATCCTGTACATTCTTATTTTCTCTGAAAGCATCTCCTATCCTCCTGATGGTGTAAGTTTTGTAGTTGTAGGTGGTGAAGTGCTTGCTCTCCCTCAGCATTGCCTGGTACCGATCCAGCACTTGTGCATGGCTGGAGGCTGTCATTCTAGAATGAAAAAAACCCAGTGGGTCTTCTTTGTGCAGGTGCTGAGTTTAATGCAACCTGCAAAATTTCTGCTGCCATGCGGGAGCACCAACAGAAAACACCTGTGGGGCTTGGCTCACATGGTGGCCCAGGGCCTGTCCGGTGGCATAGACACTAAATAAGCATTTTATTTGATTCCATTTTCTCTCCTGTCTAGCATAACTGTCATATTCCTTTCTTCTTTCCTCACTCTCTCCTTCCCTTCCTCTTTTTTTTACTGTTTGCCCTAGATTTTGCAGTATGTATTTATGGCAAATCCAAAGGTACTTTCCCATAATGCTATACCACTTCATGGTAGGATGAGTACCTTATAGTAACAGTATAATCTTAACTTCTCCCTCCATTCCTCCCCCCATTCCTTGTATCATTGCTGTCATTTATTTCATGCATAGATAAGCATATCCAGTTGACTCTTGAACAATGCAGGGGTTAGGGGCACCAACCCCCCAGCCGTCAAAAATCTGTGTATAATTACAGATTATACTTAACTATTAATAGCCTGCTGTTGACCAGAAGCCTTACCAATAGATAACATAAAGTCAGTTAACACATATTTTGTATGTTATATGTATTCTTACAATAAAGTAAGCTAGAGGGGGACAATGTTATTAAGAAAATCGTAAGGAAGAGAAAATATATTTACAGTATTGTATCAACACTGTGAGTTTACATCATCTATAAGATGAAGCATCTGTCAATACCTACATCAATATTGTCTTATATGATACAAAACACTGTAGATGTTATATGTATTTCTAACATTAGACATCAAAAATGAAAAGTTAATATGAAAAAGAAATTTATACTTATTTAGAGGTGTGAAAATTCATACATTAATAATAAAAAGCAGCCGTATGATTGCTTTATGGTAACTTAGTGTAATCAGTGTGGTTGCTTTACAGTAGCCTGACCTATACACTAATGAATGAATCATCATTAAATTTTTAAGGCAAAAAGTATTACAGTCATATTCATAATATTGTATTGGAAACAGTTACATCTTTTTTCAGAAACCACTTACCTGTGATGATATGCTGATGTGCAGTTTTTTCTAATTATGAAACAGAAAGGAATACTGTATAGTTATATAATTCTTTGAAAGTTGTAAAATAGTAAGAAAACTAATGCATTGTTGATTTATATTAAATATCACTCACCTCATGCCTATGTAAGGATAGATTAGCTTCTACATATATTTTATGCGTTTATGACATACCTTTTTCTTCTTATTTATTTGTATTTCTAGGCTCCATTGTTTATCTGGGAGTTTCTTCAAATTTTTGTAAATCTCCAAAAAAATTTCCTTTATATTTATTGAAAAAATTTGTATAAGTGGAACTGTGCAGTTCAAACCTGTGTTAAGGGTCAACTGTATACTATTATTTATTGATATTATTGGTATTATTTTGAACAAACTGTTATATGTTAGGTCAAATAAGAAAAATGAAAGTTTTAAATTCATATTCACTATTCCTTTTTCCATGCTCTTCCTTACTTTATGTATATAAAGAATTTTCCCTGTCTCTAAAGAACTTCTTTTAACATTTCTTGAAAGGTAGGTCTACTGGCAAAAAAATTCCCTCAATTTTTGTCTGAGAAAATCCTTATTTCTCCTTTACTTTTGAAGGATAATTTCTCAGGTTGGTTTTTTTTTTCTGTCAACTCTTTGTATATTTCACTCCACTCTATTCTTGCCTGCACGGTTTCTGAGGAGAAGTTGGATGTAATTCTTATCTTTGTTTCTCTGTGGGTAAGGTGTTTTTCCCCTCTGGCTTCTTTCAGAATTTTTTTTTTTAATCTTTGATTTTCTGTAGGTTGAAGATGATATGCTTACATGTAGTTTTTTGGAGCATTTATCCTGTTTGGTGTTCTCTGAGCTTCCTGGATCTGTGGTTTGGTGTCTGACATCAGTTAGGGCAAAATCTTGGTCATTATTATTTCAAATATTTCTTCTGTTCCTTTCTCTTTTTTTTTCCATTCTAATATTCCCTTTATGCTTATGTTAACCTTTTGTAGTTGTCCCACAGTCCTTGGATATTCTCTTCTGTTTTTTTTGGATTTTGTTTCCTTCAGTTTTTAGTTTTCAAGCATTCTATTGATATATCCACCAGCTCAGAGAGTCCTTTGTCAGACATGTCTGGTTTACTAAGAAGCCCATCAAAAGCATTTTTCATTTCTGCTACAGTGTTTTATTTCTAGCATTTAAAAAAAAAATCTTTCTTAGGATATCCGTCTCGCTGCTTACATTACTTGTCTGTTCTTACATGCTGTATGCTTTATTAAGTAGAGCCTTTAGCATATTAATCATAATTGTTTTAAATTCCTGATATGATCATTCCAACATCCCTGGCATGTCTGGCTTTGATGCTTGCTCAGTCTCTTCAGATTGTGTTTTTTGCCTTTTGGTATGCCTTGTAAGTTTTTTCTTGTTAGCTGGACATAACATACTGGGTACAAGGAGCTTACCAAACAGGCCTTTAGTAATTTGGCAATGAGGTATGGCGGAGAGGGCAAGTGTTCTATAGTCCTATGATCGGGTTGCTCACATAGAAGGCTAGAAATGCTCGAGTTGGGCATTTCCCTCCCCCCAGGTAGATTAGGCTCTAACAATACCCCAGCTGGTTAGGCTCTGGTTAACTAGTTTTCCCTGAGGGCAAGCTTTGTTAAGAAGAACATAGTGCTCTGATGTATTTCAAAATGATTTCTTTTCCCCTCCCCTTACTAGGAGCATGAGGGTATTTTTCTCCGATGTGTATTGTAGGAACCTAGTCTGGCTCCTGGACGTAAATCTCGCAATATTTGGGAGCCCTCCATGACTGGGCAGCCCTGGAGTTTTTAACTCAGAGTTATGCATACTGAGCCTCCAGCAGCTCATCACTTACAGTTCAGGTTTTGTTAGCCCAGCACTTGTTCCTGCACTGGTTTCCACTGGTGTCTCTGCTGTGGTAAGCTGTTACTCCCTGTATTCACCTGTCTCACCTGTCTCACCTGTCTGTCTCTCTAGTCTTAAAGGCAATGGTTTGTCCTCCCCCCTCTTACAAACCCAGAAAAAGTTGTTGATTTTTCAGTCTTTTCAGCTTTTTGCTTGTTAAGATGGAGTGGTGACTTCCAAGCTATTTATATTCAAAAATGGAAACTGGAAGTCTACCTCTATTATTTTAAACAAGTTTACAAATCAGGAAAATTATATCTTCCCTCATCCTCCTATTTCCTACTTCTGGTGCCCTTCGTTCCTTTATGTAGATTCAAGTTTCTGTCTTGTATAATTTTTCTTTTAGCTTGAAAAGCTTTGTTTAACATTTGTAGTGGAGCCCTGTTCGTAACAGATTTTTCTCAGCTTTTCTTTCCCTTCACTTTTTTAAAAAAAAGTGATACAGTATACATAAAATTTACCATTTTAACCATTTTTTTTGTTTGGTTCAGCAACATTAAGTCTATTCACATTGTTGTGCAACCAGAGTTTTTTTAATCTTCCCAAACTGAAACTCTTTACCTATTTATTAAACAGTAACTCCTATTCCCCCTTGCCTCAGCCCCTAGTAACTACCATTCTCCTTTCTGTCTTCGGGAATTTGACTACTCTAGGAACCTCATATAAGTGGAATCATACAATGTTTGTCCTTTTGTGTCTGAGTTATTTTGCTTAGCATAATGTCTTCAGGGTTCATCCATGATGTAACTTGTATCAGAATTCCCTTCCTTTTTATGATTAAATAATATTCCATTGAATGCGTGTATACTACATTTTGTTTATCCATTCTTACTTCAGTGGGCATTTGGGTTTTCCTCTTTAGGCTGTTGTGAATAATGCTGCTGTATGAACATTGGTGTACAATTATCTATGTGTTCAAGTCCCTGCTTTCACTTCTTATGGATATATACGCAGAAGTGGGATTGCTGGATCACATGGTAATTCTCCTCAATTTTTTGAGGAATTTCCATCCTGTTTTCCACAGTGACTGTATTATTTTATTGTATTATTTTTATCTTTTAAAATATTTGTTCATTTATTTATTTATTTATTTATTTATTGGCTGCGTTGGGTCTTTGTTGCTGCATGCCGGCTTTCTCTAGTTGTGCAAGTAGGGGACTACTCTTCGTGCAGTGCATGGGCTTCTCATGGCAGTGTCTTCTCTTGTCTCGGAGCATGGGCTCTAGGTGCGCAGGCTTTAGTAGTTGTGGCATGTGGGTCCAATAGTTGTGGCCTGTGGGCTCCAGAGAGCAGACTCAGTAGCTGTGGCGGGTGGGCATAAGTTGCTCCTTGACATGTGGGGTCTTCCCCAACCAGGGATCAAACCTCTGTCCCCTGCATTGGCAGGTGGATTCTTAACCACTGCGCCACCAGAGAAGTTGCCTGACTATACTATTTTGTATACCCACCAGCAATGTAGGAAGTTTCCAGTTTCTTCCCCCCACCCCCACCCCCACCCCCACCATACCTTGTATGCAGCATGCGGGAATTTAGTTCCCCGATCAGGGATTGAACCTGTGCCCCCTGCAGTGGAAGCATGGAACCATGACCACTGGATCACCAGGGAATTCGCAGGGAGGTTCCACTTTCTTCACATTCTTGCCAAACACTTGTAATTTTCTGTTTTGTTTTGTTTTTAAATAATAACCATCCTAATGGATGTGAAATGGTATGTCTTTGTGGTTTCAATTTGCATTTTCTAATGATTAGTGATGTTGAGCATCATTTTGTATGCTTATTGTCTATTTGTATATCTTCTTTGTAGAAATGTCTATTCAAGTCCTTTGCCTATTTTTTTGAATAGGGTTATTTGGTTTTTTGTTGTTGGTGAGTTGGAATTCTTTGTATATTCTGAACATGAACCCCTTTTTAGATTTTGCAAATATTTTCTCCCATGCTGTGGATTGCCTTTCATTCTGTTTGATGGTGTCCTTTGATGCACAAAAGTTTTTTGTTCGTGAAGTCCAACTTATCTATTTTGCTTTTTGCCTATACTTTTGGTGAAGTTTTATAGTTTCAGCTCTTTTTTTTTGTTTGATTTTGATCCATTTTTAGTTAATTTTTGTATATAATATAACTTCATTGTTTTACATGTGAATATCCATTTTTGCCAGCACCATCTGTTGAAAAAGTTGTCCTTTTTCCATTGAATGGTCTTAGCACCCTGATTAGAATTATTTGACTGTATGTGTGAGAGTTTCTTTCTGACTTTTCTGTTCAATTCAGTTAAATTATTTTTGACTGTATTTGTGCTACTACCACACTGTTCTAACATATTCCATATTTCTAGGTGAAGTTTGCCAGTCACAGTTTTGTCGCATAATTGGTTCTTCTTTTTAGTCAGTGAGAAAATTTTATACTGTGCAATTATAGCCAGTGTGAGATTGTTGTTGTTGCTGCTACTAGTAATGTTCACTGAATCTTCATTCTCTTTTGAGAATGAAATTTTGACGTCAGTATATCCTACTTCTGTATACATTGTTATCGACATTACAGGGAGTTAGTATGTCTAATACCAGAGGAAGGCGATTTGGTATTTTAATTTTTTAATTTACATTTTACTTATCTATCTTTGAAAAGTGATAATGTCTTTGGTATAAAAAACAAGAACAGAAGGGTTTATATTAAAAAGTCTCCTACACTCAGTTTCTCAGCCATTCTATTTCCTGCCCCAGATGCAGCTGTTGTTATTGGTTTCTTGTGAATCCTATCAGAATTATAAAAGCAAGTATATACATATAATACACAGGCAAATTATACATGGTACATGTACACACTCACATCAAGCACATATATATGTGTCTCTATTGCAGATACGTGTGTTATCAAAGTCTTTGATCATTTTTCTGCTTCATTGGTTAAAAAATGCATCTCATACTTTTAATGTATACTTCTCTTTCTTGTTATGAGGGAGGTTGAGTATCTTTTCAACTATCTGGTTATCGCCTTTGTCAATTAGGTTGTTGGTCTTTTTTCTTTTTTACTGTGTTACAGGGTTCTTCAATATTAAATTAGTTACTTTATTTGTATTACAAATTGCAAAAAAGCCTTTAAAAAAATAATTTGTTGTTGGTCGTTTGATTTCGTTTATAATGTTTATGTTCTAAATTCCTTAATGTGTCTGGTTCTATTTCTGGACTGCCTATTTTCTTTTTCATTGATCTATACTGTTTTATTTATTTATTTATTTATTTATTTAATTTATTGGCTGCTTTGGGTCTTCATTGCTGTGTGTGGGGTTTCTCTACTTGTGGCGAGTGGGGGCTGCTCTTCGTTGCAGTGCACATGGCTTCTCATTGCAGTCGCTTCTTTTGTTGCAGAGCATGGGCTCTAGGCATGCAGGCTTCAGTAGTTGCAGTGTGTGGGCTCAGTAGTTGTGGCACGTGGGCTCAGTAGTTGTGGCACATGGGCTCTAGGTCGCAGGCTCAGTAGTTGTGGCACACAGGCTTAGTTGCTCCTCGGCATGTGGGTTCTTCCTGGACCAGGGATCGAACCTATGTCCCCTGCATTGGCAGGTGGATTCTTAACCACTGCACCACCTAGGAAGTCCTACATCATTTTTAATGACTACATTGCATTCTTTTGAGTGGCTGTCCTATAATTTCTAATCTCTATGGCTGGATGTTTATTTTAGGTGAGAATCTTTTTCATTTACCAAGCTAGTTACTTAGTGGGTTTAATTATTATATTCAAGACTCAGAGATATTTTCAATTTAGGGAAATTCTCTCTTTGTTATTTCTTTAATATTTCAACCTCTGACTTAATCAGGAGTGATTTGCTTTTGAAGAAATAAAAGCCTACTCCAAGAAAGATCAAGCAAGAAAATTAAGCAAGAAATACAACTGCCCTTATTGGTACTCTAAGGTTTTTAGGCAGCTTCTGTCTTCTCTTTGGGACCTCTACTATGTCTTTTCTTCCCCTGTCTGCAGAGTTCTCTCATTTTTTGTAGATTGTTTTTTTCTGGATACTTATCCTCTGTTATATGACCTTACCATCACATCTCAAAATGAAAGGCTTAAAGTCTATGAAATGTCCTGGTCTGTTCCCTGTAGTTAATCAACTCGGTCTAAATGACCCAAACACAGATTCCTAGGAAAGTGAATCTGACTGGTCTTGCTATATTTGGGAGTGTGTTTGGGCTTGGCCATGTGTTATTAATGTAGACACTGGATCTACCTTTTCAGCAGGGGCCATAATTGATGAACTGTTTTCAGAGTAAAGAGTTCAACATATGTCTAAAGAGGTGCCTAGTATAACATCTTTATCATATATACTAAATTCTTACATATATAAAAATATATACAGTTCTTAACCATCTTCTTTTTTCTAAAAATTTTTGGTTATTCTCACTAGTTTATTTTCCAGATTAAATTTAGAACTCATGGTAATAATTAATTGTTAATTTTAATATTGTTTTCATCAAGTAATATAGCTGTTTGAAACAGGAGATTTTAAGACAGTTGAATAGAGCAAACTGAAGGATTACTCTAGTAGGATAGCATCTATGAATAAAAATCTTACTATATGGATTTGAATTCCACTGGAAGTTTGGCACCAGACTGAACACTAGTCTAAGTCAAAATTTTTTCTTTAATCCTGTGGTAATAGTTAAAATCTACACCTCTGCTATGGTTGCTGCTAGCCACATGTGACTATTTAATTTAATTAAAATTCACTTACTCAGCTGCACTAATCACATTTCAAGTTCTCAGTAGCCACATGTGTCTAGTGGCAAGTATATTGAATAGTGCAGGTAAAGAACATTCCACCATCGCAGAAAGTTCTATTGGGTAGTATTGCTTTAGAAGCTTGTATATTGACAATAACTTGTCTACTAATTAAAAACAAATTTTTGAATACTATGTTTACTTATTTATTTATTTTGGCTATGCCAGGTCTTAGTTCTAGCATGTTAGATCTTTAGTTGTGACATGAGAACTCTTAGTTACAGCACACATATGGGATCTAGTTCCCTGATCAGGGATCAAACCCTGGCCCCCTGCATTGGGAGTGCCGGAGTTTTACCCACTGGACCACCAGGAAAGTCCCAACTTGTCTACTAATTTTTAGTGGTGGTGAAAGAAGCAAAAATCTCTATTTTGTATAGGTTTTATTTATAGCATTTTGGTCAGTATGTGTAGAAGATGATGTCACAGGATGGCTTTGTTTTCTCATTTTAAAAGCTTCATTGAAGAAAGTCTGGAAAATACCAAAATACTATACAATAAAGGAGAAAATAAAAATGTCAGACAATCCCAAGGGATAGGGTTTTTGAAGTAGAGTATGTAAGTGCAAATATCATGAGTGCAGTTGGATTAATTTTCACCAACTAAATAATATACATATATGTCTTTTCACCACAGTTTCTCTATTCCTGGGTTCTTTTTGATTCATGGCTTGTGTGGATTTTTTTGTTCAAGAAGAGTGCATAAGTTTATTTCTTATTGTATCACCTCAAGAGGCACATGATGCCAGTTTGTCTCACTACTGCGAATGTTAAAATTGACCACTTGGTTAAAGTCGTGACTACCAGTTCTTCATTATAAAGGCACATTTTTCTTTTGTAATAATTAGTAAGCAATCTGTCAGGTGATACTTGAAGACTATATAGTATCTTGTTTCCCAACAACATTTCACCCAATGAGGACTTCCTAAACAGACGTGAGATATAACTGTGCACTTAAAATTCCATGGGGGGCTTCCTAGGTGGCGCAGTGGTTAAGAATCCACTGCCAATGCAGGGGACACAGGTTCGATCCCTGATCCAGGAAGATCCCACGTGCTGCGGAGCAACTAAGCCTGTGCGCCACAACTATTGAGCCTGTGCTTTAGAGCCCGTGAGCCACAACTATTGAGCCCATGTGCTACAGCTATTGAAGCCTGAGTGCCTAGAGCCCATGCTCCGCAACAAGAGAAGCCACCGTAATGAGAAGCCCACGCGCCACAATGAAGAGTAGCTCCTGCTTGCCACAACTAGAGAAAGCCAGTGTGCAGTAATGAAGACCCAATGCAGCCAATAAACAAACAAACAAATAAATAAATAAATTTATTTAAAAAATTTTCACCCAGTGATTTTAGCATCCATTTATGTACCTTGTAGGAATCAGTTATTACGTGGGAGTTGCAAAATGGTGACTTTTAAACTTTTATCATTCTATTTACAATTTTTGCTAGCATCTTCTCTAAGGAAGAACGTTCCCTTTTTTCTCCATTTCCTTTCTTTGATTCTTCTTTTTTCCTTTGTTGTTGTTGTTGTTGTTGTTATTGCTATTGTTGTAAATACCCCAGGTACTTCTCATGAGGTTGGTCAGTGTGACTAATCACTATCCTTTGAGACTCATTGCTACAGTCACATCTGTATAAGTGCTACTATACCAGGAGAATTTTTCTTTATATAGGTTAGTAATCTTTATGATATGTTCATTCTTAGACTGAGAAGTCTTATTCTGTAAGGGTTATTCTATAATGATTGTTCTAGTATAAATTTAGATTAAAAAATTAAAAATACCACTTTGGGTTTTTCTTGATTATAAACTTTTCAGAAACCGAGGCAACTGTGTTAAGAAATTCCCATTTACACTAGGCAAGAAAGTAAACAGTAAGTGGAGAGTAGGGTAACAAACACTTATGGTATCAAAAAACAGCCGTGAAAAGGATCTGTCTTAATGTGCTAGCCCATTGCAGTTTAACATATTGCTTACAACCTTCACAATAGAATTTGAGTGACTTCAGTTACACATTCCAGGAGACTGGCAGTCTGTTACAATCAGGGTCTGAACTTTAGAGCAGGCTAATTTACAGCGATGGGACGAAGAAAGTTGTGGATTTGTATTACACACTCTCACCTGACACTGTATCTGATCCCTTACCTGCTGATTGACATCTTGAATGAGCTCTTTGAAGCAAGTTCCAGCTTAATTAAAACGTTTGCTTGGTTAGCAGTGATCTGTGAAAGCCTGTGATAAATATTGAATCAGGTTCACCTGCTGGTTGCTGTGAGTGGATAAAAACAGCTGCCTTGTGCAGTTTAATCATGAAACTGTGGCAGTAAAGTACTACTGTTTGAATTTTTAAAAAAGAAAAGTTGAAATGGTATAGTTATGCCACTTGCTATCCCACTAGAGTGTGTGCTTATGTGAAAAAATTGCACAACAGGCATTCAGTACTTGTTTAGATGGCTTAGACAACAGCAAATGGTTGATAAAGATTAACAGTAAACCCTCTTTCATATGCCTCAAAGTATAATTCAGTATTCATTGACTTTTTTTACCACTAGATCTATAGGTGCATGACATTTTGAAATTAAAAAGGACTGTGTTTTGCTTTTAAGCCAAGTTAAATGGTAGATAAAAATGATCCTGTTAAAGCTTTAAGATTTAAGGTTGTAAATTCCAGCTTCTCACAAATTTATCATGAATTTTGTAGCAACTTGAAGAACTTTAGATTTTACTTTTTCATCTATAAAATGGAGTTAGAAATAAACATTAGTGAACTAAGTGTTTTAGAATTATGTTATTAATATTATGTAATTAACAAACATTAATAGAGAAGTTAATTTAGAAGAACGTTTATAAAATTATCTTTTTGGACTATCAACTTGTTTATTCCTTTACGGAATTAATGTGACTAGCGAATTTGTTGTTAAGAAAATGCTATTCTATTTCCATTGTAAAATCAGACATAAATTCTGGAATAAAGCCCTCATCCAAATAAGTCACAGTCTTCTTTGAGCACATGATGAAAGTTATGGACTAACTTTCTAAAAATGCATATAAAATTGTATTTGTAGTTTGTGGATGATCTCAAATTCTCTCCTCTGTAACAGTCCATGGATGTAAATTAAGAACCTATTTCTTAATAAATTAAGTTGAAAATTTTGGTCAGGAGGGATTAAGATGAAAGTTATTCTACTAGGTATTAAGCTGCTGAGGAGGAATGACTGTATTTGCTGTTTTAGGTTTCTTTCGAAGCACTTTTTAGCATTTTTCAGGTATATTGTCTACTACAGTCCTTAGCGCCAAGGATTATCTACTATTAGTGGGGATTCCTAATTCTTTGTATAAAGTTTTTGTAGTTTTATTGCTGTCATCAATTTGTTTGGAAGTTCATGGGGAGAATAAAATGTTATTTAAGTCATACTTAGCCTGCTCGACACTTTTTTTTTTTTTAAACTTGTCTATGTTGATACATGGGACTCTCTGTTTCATATTTTTTTATTATATACAGTATTCCATTGCTAGAACTCCACAATTTATCCATTGTTTTGTTGACACACTTAGCTATTTTCCTCACTATTAAAACCTTATTGCAAAGAATATCCCTATTGTATCTGTCTTAATTTGCAAGAGTTTCTGTAGCATGTATGCCTGGCAGGGTCATGCTGGATCAAAGGGTCTGTGTATCCCTGATTTTACTGGATCACCAATTTGTTCTCCAAGGTGGATGTGCCACTTTATACTTGAATCAGCAGTGTATGAGAGAGTTGCTTTATATCCTCTCTACGCAGTCCAGTGGATGTGAAATAGAATCTAATTATGGTTTTAATTTGCATTTTCCTAATTAGTAATCAGGTTGAGCATTAGGTTGCACATCTTTTCAGATGTTTATTGGCTTTTTCCGCTTTTCTCGCCTATGATTTTCTTATTCTTGGGTTCTTGGGCTTGCTTTTTAAAAATTGGGTTTGTTTTTTAAAAACTGACTTGCTGGAATTCTTTATATGTTATGAATACTTATCCTCGGTTATGTACAGTGCACATATCTTCTCGAGATTGTGTTTTCAGTCATTTGTGCTTTTTGGTGTATTGTTTAAGAAATCCTTCCCTATGTTGAGATCATGAAAATATTTTTCTGTATAGGGACAGAGACTTTATGGCCCACAAAATGTCAAATATTTACTCTCTGGCACTTTACCGGAAAAGTTTGTTGACACTTGCTCTAAAGAGTCTCTTAATTGAGAATTTTTGTTTTTTTCCCTTGTGGAACATAATGTCCATCTTGCTAGAAAATATTTGACTTAAATGTCAAATAATAATTAAAATAATTTTTATGAAGTAATTTGTATAGCTTATCCATAAGAATATTTTATAGTTGGCTTCAGAAAATAATGCACTTAGAGTACCAATTTGAAACAGCTGTTTAACTCATGAGTGAAACTAGTATTGATAAACTCCTATAACACACATGTAGAACAATTAAAAAGTAAAGCCCTCTTTTGTCAGTGGGATGAAGTGACCCTTGTCATTGTCTTCTACTTGGCTTGATATATCAGGAATTCTAATGTTTCTTGAATAAATGAATGAGATAGTACATGTAGAGTGCTTAGCACAGGGACAACCTTAATAAATGAATATGTCAAGATATGTGTTTGTGACTCACAACTAAAGTGACCCAAATATTAGCATACCAAGATGATTTTTCCTTTTGTTCGTGAAAAATAACAAATTGTCCTGTACTTTTTCTTTTAAAGGCTAACCTTTTTATTTTGAAGTAATTTTTTGATATGTGAAGAACTTCAAATTAGGGTACCTGTTAAGCATCTACAGATAAAATGTGGTGCATGGTACAGTATTTGGTTTAGGGACATTAGTCACAATCCATCAGTTGAAAAAATTAAGTTACAGTTATATGCAAAACACTGTGCTCAATGAATGAGCAGATGAAGTAATGTAAGTTTGTGTCAAGGAACTTGGAGTGTGGTTGAAAGACAATGCATGCACGTATGGAAAAGTATGTCACTATTTCATGGACCTAGCTTTCGTTTTATTTTATACAAATAAGCTTCTTTTTGGTCTCTTTTCCTCTCTACTTCTTGATTACTTATCTTTTATTTTAAATATATCCTTTTCTGCTTGCTTTTAAAATTCAA
The DNA here is from genome assembly GCF_030028045.1 of Hippopotamus amphibius kiboko. NCBI lineage: Eukaryota > Metazoa > Chordata > Mammalia > Artiodactyla > Hippopotamidae > Hippopotamus > Hippopotamus amphibius. The sequence continues at coordinate 24,192,864 of NC_080202.1, read as the reverse complement.
TTCATAGACTGCTTTTAGATACTCCCCTGATTTATGAATTTACAAAATAACTTCTCTGACAATGCAGTAGTTTCTAACTACTCCTTTATTATTTTGCTTTTTAAGGCATATTTAGTCATCATTATAATTTTTATTTTTCCAAGTATTTAGGCATAGTAATTTTCTTTGTTGTTGTGCGGAAAGGTTGGAGAGAGCTATGAAACTTTAGAGGTTGATGTACTTATCTTAATCTACTTAAACTTCTGATTATAGCCTTGTGAAAGGAACAGTGGCAAGGACTCAGAAGTTGGCCTTTCAAAATCAAATGTTATATCTTTATCATTTCAAAAAAATTCAATATATGTCTCTATATAATATGACGAGACAGGGAATAAATAGAAATTGTTAGACACAAAATTTTCTAAAATCCTTGGTTGCTGACCTCCTAACAGTTTTGGCTATTGTAAGATTTGAAATGTATTTGAAATGTATTCTTAAACAATTGACTCCTGCATGTGGAACTAATACAGCTGTCACACCCACATGTATCTCTTATGTTTCTCTTTAAATGATAATAGATTTTTTTGCTGTTATTTGGGTTAAGTTTTCTTGCCTTTTGTTGAAGTAAAAGAACTCTAGACACTTTCCAGCTATGGGAAAATAAGCCATCTCTTAAAAGAGTTTGATTGTAGCATACAGTGTAGCTACTTACAGTTCTTAGAGATTATAGGTTTAGGGAGCCTGTGTGTTTTATCTTTCTTGATGTTCAGATATATTAGATGAGAGAATACTTTTTAATTTATTCTCCAGTTTCCTAATACGGTCTCTGTAAATTTAAAGAGTAAAAACAAAAGGAAAACATCCATGTGAAAGATAAACTTGGTCATTTGTTAGCAGGAGAAATACTTTAAAATATTTAATTTTGTTCATCTGTTGTTTCAAAACCCCTAGGTCAAAGGGTTTCAGAGAGAGGCCAGAAAATATTAGCCTATTTTTGGAGTGGAGGAAATTATGACTTTCTATCATTGCTGTTTTCAGGATTCTTTCTCTGGTTTTCTTACAGAATTGAAAGTTGCTGATTCTGGTGCTAAATAATTCTTTTTTAAGCTTCTGTTCTATTGCCACATTCATTTTTTTCCATCCTCAAATATGATTATACCAAATCCTTTAAATAGAAACTTCAATAGAAGATCACTTCTGGAGAAATAATTCCTCTTTAATATTGCAAATAAATAAGAATCAACTTTTATAATTTCTGTCTTCTACTCTACTTGCCCAACCACCCACTGAAAAACCATCTTCTTGGGGAGTCACCCTTGAGTTCAAAGATGGTATAATTACTTCAGAGCACTTTAAGACTTAACAAACAAAAAACATTTAAAATATAAAATTAGCTGTGGTTTATAATTTTCTCAGTTATGGAGTGAAAAACAAATTTAAGTTAGCTAAATAAAGCTGCTCTAGTGATAAGAATTTTCTGAAACTAGTTCTTGATCTTTTGCTTTTGTTAGTATAGCTACTAGCATAATATTTTAAGATAAGCAGATGCCTTTTTAAAATTATTAGTACGCATACCCATTTTAAAAATTAAAACATTTGAATACAAAGTAGCAAGTTATTAGACTATATAATACCATCCCTTTTTATTTGAAAAAATATGGAAGATATATGTAGGAGGGTCTGCAAGTTATTTGTGGTGGTGTTTGACTTATTTTGTATTTTTCTGTAGCACTTGAATTTTTTGTTTAGAAAAATAGTGGAATTAAAATAAAAGGAGTAGATGGTAAAGCTTTAAGTAGAATTCATGTTGAAAAGTGTTATATCAAAAAGTAGGTTTTCCAAGCCTTGAAAAAAAGGCCGCTTTATTGAATTACTTTTATGCTTGTATATAATATATCCAAATGGAATATAATAGTGCATTGGGCCCTAGCATTCTAATATTCAGAGTGAATTTAACTGTATCACAGGGAAGAGATATAATATAATATAGTTGAGTGAAAAGACTGAAGGTATGAAAAAGTAAACTAATTCTGCTACCAAGAGTAACCTTAATTTTTTTACTGAGTTAATTAATTAATGTGATCATTGCAAAGGCTAGAAAGGAATTCAGCCAGAAATATCATGATATAATTTGCATTCCATTTTCTGTGTGACCATAAATTGTTAGATATTGCAACATATGTAACATAAACCACATCAGCTGTTTCCTGCCTCACTGTTGACAAGAGCCCCATTCATAACTCTTCTTTTTATCCTTTCAGTGAATAAGTAATTATTCAATATAGAAGGCAGGATATTTGGAACTGGCTATTTAATGTGGCAGCACTCTGTAATGAAATCTGCTGTTACTGGCAACCTGAGAGGGGAATGTAACAATTCCAGCATGGCTGTAACTTTATCTGCTTTGACTGACTGTTTATTTGGCACATCAGTGAACCTTTTATCCCAGTGAGTGACAGCTCCAGAAGGGTCACATTTACATCCATTCTATCATGTATTGTAATATTTAATGGCGGACAAGGTTGAGCGAGACTAGGAGTAATTTGAACTTGCTTTTCCACTGAGTTGAGGCTAAAAGACAGCATGATCCCCAGTATTGTGGTGTAACATGCTATGACTTAGCATTTGTTTATGAAGGCTAATCTTACTGATTATAATTTAAAAAAAATCTTCAGTTAAATGGTATGTTTGTTCTACTAAACTAAAACTTCTAGTACAAATTCTCTTAGGCTACTGTGCTATTTAGCTTTTTTCTCTATCAGTGACCATTCCTATAAACTAACCATTTCATGGTCTTTCTCTTAAATGAGGCTGCATTCTGTCTCATTTTGTAGTAACAGAGGTTGAGAAGGGAGTAGTTATTAAGAACCTATGAGTTCTAATATATAGCATTAAGCTGCTGCTTCTTCTTTTTTTTTTTTGCGAGTTTGGAAACAGGAGAGAAAAACCAGGTAAATACAGGACTATACTCCTGATGTTCCATATGGTGTATTTATATAACTATTTTCATTATGAAACTGAATTGAGTAAAATTGTCCAGGAAAAGCTATCCTGAATGATAATTTTACTGAGGGATTTACATTCCATGGCAGGTAATTGAATTTCAGATATGCTTGTTCCACACAAGCAACCTGCCTTCATTATTAAATATTAATAATTTGCCTTCATTTTCATACCTTGCTAGAGAATAGTTTTCTCTTCTAGTCTTTGAGTGATGCTTTAGATTCAACGTGATATTCCTATTTTGTAAGCTGAATTTAAAATGCTTTTGAAAATGTTAGTATATTATAGGATATTTGAATGCACCGTGCTGTGAAGAAAAATAGCACTATCAACTCTAAACTGTAATATCACAAGATCACTTGAAGCCTAAGAAAAAATGAAAGTTGTCCTCTTTTTTGTCTTACTTTTATAATTTATGAAAGAGGAGAATTAAAATATACTTAAAACGTTTGGAATTTGAGAGAGTAGTGTGTTAGAAAACAATGCAAATATGGAAACATCGTTTATAATGATAAAAATGACATTTATAATTTATTTGAGAATGAGAACCAATTTGAAATTGAATTTGTAGTTTTTTCTTTAATGGCAAGTTTTAGATGATGTAACATCATGAAATTTCTCTTTATTTGACAGTTGTGACTCACTACTTATAGTTTTGATTCCATGAGAGGTTTGATAACAATTTTATGGTAGTCCAGACATTAGTTATCTTTTCTTTCCTTTGTTACAGCCCCCTGGTCACTGTTCTAGGTGCTGTTGTTCTACTAAACAAGGAAACAGTCAAGATTCTTCAAATACCACTAAGAAGGATCATGGGGGAAAATCCAAGATACCCAAAATATATTTTGGGACACGCACACACAAGCAGATTGCTCAGATTACCAGAGAGCTCCGGAGGACAGCATACTCAGGGGTCCCAATGACTGTTCTTTCCAGCAGGGATCATACTTGTATCCATCCTGAAATAGTAGGTAACTTCAACAGAAAAGAAAGGTGCATGGAATTGCTAGATGGAAAAAATGTGAGTAAAGTTAATGTATTTTAGAGAAAAAATTAGGCTGAAAAGATTAAAATTCATCAATTTTTAATGTGTTGATTTTATATTTTATATGTACATTTACAGTGATAATCAAATAACTTATGAAAATCAAATTGATTGCTAGTGTTGGTTTTTTTAAAAAATAATTTTACCATAAGAAAATCTTTATTCAAATTTAAAATTATGGGGTTTTGTTTAGGGGATATTTATTTAATTCCTTGAAAGTTAATTTTCATTTGAGTCACTTGTCTTCTTACTTTCTTCTTTTAAATCTCTCTACCAAAAATAGTCAAACATGGATGTCATATAAGGAGATTAAAAACATTTGATTTAGTCTAACTAGATCTAATTAATATATTTAACATATTGGGTTGGCCAAAAAGTTTGTTCAAAAGTTCATTCAAAAGAAACTTTTTGGCCAACCCAATATTTTAAAAACTTCAAAATAAGGCGGTTTACATAGACTATCTCTTTCAGGAAATTTTTAAATGTTTTTTAATTGAGAAATGTAATGACTGTACTGTCTCATAATTCTGATTAGTACAAACTTCTTTCAAAAAATTGTTATTAACTAAAGATATGTAATTGATGATTTTGAAAATTTCCAGAGAAATCTAGGATAATATGAATTTTGGCTAGATGGAAATAGAGAAATCTTTCTTACTAAAAACATGATTTTTAAATAGTATTTTGGCAGTATTAGTTTGGCACTGTGTGTACTGGTTTGATAACTAGTTTACTCTAAAGTTGAAGTTACAGATCTGGAATTATACCCAGAAATTATTGGTGAACCATAAAATTGATAGTATATATGAAATGACCAATGGTATTTTAATATATTTTGAAAGTTATTCTGTCTTTCTGTATTTTGTCATAGTTGGTTCTACACAAAAGGCTAAGAGCTATAGCCTCTAGAGTTTCATGTAATTGATATATCACCTCCTACCATATATTAATGTGAATAGATTATTTTGTATTATGCTTTTCTCTCTCAATGCTTTCTTTAATTAGATGGATATTCAAGCCTTATTTGAGGTTATTCAAAAGAAACTTCAATAGATACTCAAACCTGATAATATGAAGTATAAGTACTAAGGGGCTTCAGTGGAAAAACTTAAGTGACTTGTTCAGAACCAGAAAGAGAATATAGAATAATTGAATCAAAACCATTGTTGAAGTTCTATGATCATACTTGTTTCTGTATAAGTTCTTTTTAACTAACTGAGAAACTGTGAAATCTTTTCACTCTGTGTATTTAAAAAGTTCTCTTCAAAGAGGGATAAAAATATTAAAAAGCCAAATGTTAAAGAAAGTAATAAAATACAGGAAAGGCTCTTCATGATAAAACCCCATAAATTTTATACTTAAATAGACTTCTTTCCATAACTGGCTAACTGATCTGCTAAATTCCTCAAATGCTTGAAATTTGTTTTTTGGCTATAATAGTCTATGTAAGAAAACTTGATGGCATTGTCATTATCTTTTACTACTTGTTATTGAGAAAAATTATTATGTAATTTATTATGTATTTGTTTTCCCATTGGTAAAAGCAGTTATAAAGTTTGATTGTGTATTGAAAGCAAATATTTTATGTAATCCTCTAGAATCCTGCAGTGCTGGTTATGTTTTTTGATTGGTCTTTACTCGCCTAAGTTTGAATCATGTAAAAATAAAAGTCCAATAGACTTGAATATGCAGAATTTTTCATTGACCTTAGGTTCTGTTTTAAAGTAAACAACTCTTTTATTTTTGAATATTAATGATATAAATAATGGAAGATATCTGCTTGTGGTTGTCTTGACCTAATTCTGCCTCAGAATGCCTAGCTTCCAGGCATACATGAACATTCTTTTTCTTGTTCCCAAGTCCTCAGGGTAATTTGGTATTGTAATGACGGCCAATTACAAAGTCACTAAAGGTGTCTATGTTTACGAAGGCTGAATTACCAAAGAGAAATGATAAATAGATAACTGACAGTTTGAGTGAAAAAGAGTTTAAAGTGTGATAACACTTCAATTGACAGACTCCCCTCAGGGTTATATTACACTGCTAAAATGGATGAGCTTTTCTGGTTTTGCTATCAGCCTGCACAGCAGTGTCATTCTAAGTGCCCTTAAAGTGTAAACTTTCTGATTTTTTGGCTTGATCCAAAGGCACATGTGTTTTTGTTCACTGTTTCTTTTATGCTCCTATACTGGAAAAGCAATGCACTTATCTGCTAAAGGTTAAATTTTGTTTCAATTAAGATGAAATAATCTTAACTAGCCCTAGAAATAACTCTAAAAAGTTATTTTAGGTGTAGAAGACTATTTTTTGTTAAGATGAGATTTAACAGTCCATAACTATAGACTCTGAAGGCACCTTTGTGATCATTTTATACAAATAAAAGCTTTCAGAGTAGTATGGAAGATGCTTGGAGTGAAGAAATGGTGAGTGTCATATTATTAAGCTCAGTCTGTATCAAACTCAGTATGAAAGGTACTTGGCACATCTCCAACTCTCTCTTGATCCCAGAATCATAGAATTTTAGAGCCAGAAGGAACCTTAGAAATGGCGTAGTCAGTGGGTCAGAGGAATCTTAAAAGGTTTCTAATTCAACTGCTCTTTTGATGCCTAGTCACATGAGAAAAAATGGGCCCTGAAGTTTGCCCAGTGTCAGACAACTAATTAGCAAGAAAGGAAACAAGTTTTCTAACTCCTAACCATTGCTGTCTTCACTACATGAGAAACAAAAACAAAAGATGGCATCTCGGTGTGGGGAAGTTGACATGGCATGAAGGATAAAAAAAGAGTAGTAGAGGTTAGACAAAGTAAGTGAAAATAATATAAAAAGCAAATAAAGGAGATTAGGTGAGCCCTTTCTTCCTAATTTTTATTTTTAATACCTTGGAGGACCAATAAGTGACATCGCTTTAGGAGAATTAGCAGTCCTCAGCTGATCATGCCTTGTCCTTAGATTTGCTGACATTCTTTTATAGATTATGACCTTTTTATGATTTGCTGCATTTCTAGCAATGTCTAGATATTTTTGTGTATGTAATGATGTATGAATGTTTTAAAAACATAGATTTGTTTTTTGGATAGTTCATAGATAAACACACACACACGTATACATGTGTGTGTGTGTATATATATGTATATATATATCTCCACTGCTTAAGGACTGCAAACTGGGAAAGATAACTATTGGATTTCAAAATCACATTTAATTTTTTAATTGATATATTATTTTAAAATTAATGAATTAAAATGGCCCATTATTTCACCACTTAGTCCCAAATGACAATTGAAAAAGAAAAGTAACATATACATGGTTAGAGACTCAAAATTACAGAAAAGCATTAAGTGAAAAGAGATCTCTCTTTCCAGTTCTTTCCATCTCCTTAAGGGAACTACTGTAAAGTTTTATGTGTATTCTTCTAAAACATTTAAAATATTTCAGTATTTTCAGTATTTTCAGTAATGTATGTGTATAGATTTATTTTTAAAGCTTAAACACATCAGCACCTAGACAAATCTAACTCATTTTTTAAGGGCTATATCTTTTGTATGAATTTGCCACAATTTATTTAACATATCCCCTGCTGGTAGACATTTGGTTTATTTCCAGTTTGGGGGGCCATTAAACAGTGCAGTATATATACAATTAAATGGTGAAATTTTATTTCATAGTTACTGACAAATTTCCTGTGCACTTCTAATAGAAGTAGAAGTTTATACTTCTAATTTTTACATCTTTTAATAGGATATGTATGCCACACCTTTGCTAGGACTGAATTTTATGAAACATCTTATTTTTTGATTAGTGTATGTTAATAAATTTTTTTATTTCCAATAATAGAATGGCAAGGGACATTAATTGATAGTACATGAGAGAAGAAATGCAAAATACTGTTGAAACCTGTTAGAATGTTCATACGATGTAATGTTAAACCTTGCTAGAAAGTGTGAAAAATACAAATCAAAACAAGATTCTATTTTTACCTTTAAAATAGGCAAAGGTAAGAAACAATAATATTAATGTTGATAAAGGTAATGTAAAATGGGTATATTACGGGTAATGTAAAATGCTATACATTTTCTAGAGGATAATGTGGTGATACAGTTTTCAAGAAACATAAACATTTATACTCTCTGATCCCATAATGCCATTTCTAAAAATGTATACTAAGAAAATATTTAGAAATGGGCATAAAAGTGCTTATTGCAGCATTATTTATAAAGCAAAAATTGAGAACAGTCTAAATGCCCAGTAATAAACTGGTTCATCAACTATGACATATTAATCCAGTGTGCATGTGTAGACAACAATGAAAAAAACTTAGTGATATGAAAAAATATTTCTGATAGGAGTTTTAGCAAAATAGGCTGAGAGAAAAAAGGTGATCCCAGTTTTGTAAAAAAAAAAAATGTTTAGTGGCTAGATTGTTAATAATCCTGAGGAAAATTTGGTTTGTTCTCATTATTTTAATATTGGTCACATTATAGAGATATATCCATATATACATATGGATAGGAGAAATATGAGATGAAATACATTAAAATGTTGATAGTACATTCTTTGTAAAATGGGGTTTTACATAATTTAGGTGTTTTTGGTACTCTTGTATTTTCCAACTTTTTTTTCCTCTAGGACATTTCTCATGCCCTCCTTCCCACTTTCCATTCTTCTTTTCTTCCTTCTTTTGTTTTTACTTATTTATATTTGATTAAGTAATACTGTCTCATGGCTCAAACTGAAAAGGTACAAAAATGTCTATAGAGAAAAATCTCTCTCAGTCCTCTCCCTAAGTCACTTGGCTCTCATCTTTGAAAGCAACTAGTGATATTGCTCTTGTGTATCCTTTCAGAAATATTTTTGTCTAATATCACTTTAATCAGAACAAGTCTCAACAAGCATACTTTGAAAAATATATTTCTCAAGTTAATTTGGGATATCTCCAGCTATACTGATCTGAAGCTCTATCTGAGTTAACTAGTATAGTTCTTTAAGATAGTTGTATTATAGGTGTGGTGTATTTACTCTGTCTCCTCTGTTAAATCATTACTTTGTGGCTTTAATGATGTGTCTAAAATTCTGAGATAAACTTGTTTTATTTCTTCTGTTCTAGTATTGGTTCATATTTCAGCTGTGCATATTTGTTTTTAGGGAAAATCCTGCTATTTTTATCATGGTGTTCATAAAATTAGTGATCAGCACACATTACAGACTTTCCAAGGGATGTGCAAGGCCTGGGATATAGAAGAACTCGTCAGCTTGGGGAAAAAACTAAAAGCATGTCCGTATTACACAGCACGAGAACTAATGCAAGATGCTGACATAATATTTTGTCCCTACAACTATCTTCTAGATGCACAAATAAGGGAAACTGTGAGTAGATATATAGAAATTAAAAGAACTTTTTTTCCTACTCATTGGGATATGTGATGAATGTAAAAGCTTTTAGATGTTTTAATGTCTTTTACTTTATTTTTTGCTTTATATTTAACTTATGGAAATGTGTAAACAGATTATTGAAAACATATTCTAGGGAATATTAAAAACTGAATTTTAGACACTGTCATTTTAATTTTCAAAGTAATAAGTATTTTTAAGGACCTAGTACTGAAGTGGAATTATAACAGGGTTTTTCAACCTCGATGATGATGACATTTTGGGCTGGGTAATTCTTCGTTGTGGTGGGCTCTCTGTACATTGAAGGATGTTTATTAGCATCTCTGGTTTTATCCACTAGATGCCAGTAGTACCCTCACAATTGTCACAATCAAAATTGTCTCCAGACATTGCTAAATATCCCCTGGAGTGCAGAATTGCCCCGATTTGAGACCCATATATAGCTGTCACTTTATGAATAGAAAGAATTTTTTTAAAACATTTATCTAAGGAATCTGTGTTTTGAAGAACTTACATTGGGAGAATATGCATACTGTGCAAGTTGTGCTTTGTGAGTTTGGAATAAGTGAACTCTGGATACAGCATTTGTGTTTATTTGTCTGGTTCTTAGAGACATCCAATTGTTGTAGCATAAGACAAAAAGTGAATAACCTGGTATATTCAATTGTTATTTCTGTCTTTAGGTCTGACCGTACAACTCTCATTAGCTTTCTTTTTCTGTAAGTTTAAAATGAATAGGCATTGGGACTTCCTAGGTGGCGCAGTGGTTAAGAATCTGCCTGCCAATGCAGGGGACATGGATTTGATGCCTGCTCCAGGAAGATCCCACATGCCGCGGAGCAACTAAGCCCATGCGCTACAACTATTGAGCCTGCACTCTAGGCCCATGTGCCATGACTACTGAAGCCCACGCACCTAGAGCCTGTGCTCTGCAACAAGAGAAACCACTGCAATCAGGAGCCCACACACCACAATGAAGAGTAGCCCCTGCTCGCCACAACTAGAGAAAGCCCGTGTGCAGCAACAAAAACCCAACACAGCCAATTAATTAATTAATTAATTAATTAAAAAAAAGAATAGGCATTATGTTTAATACTCCTACTGTCCTTCCTCTTATTTGGCTGCATTTCCGCTAGGTCTCTTTCCTTTGAGCAACTGTGTATATCAATGCCAAGTCAGTCTTCTTAATATTACTTTTATAACATCTTACCTCTGCTTAAAAATCTCATATCTCTCTTTGCTCATGGGATAAAGTCCATATTTCTTAAGCTTACTCCCAAGATGATCAATAGTCTGACTTGAATCTGCCTTTTCAGCCTTCTCTGCTACAGACTCCCAACTTGAACTCTTAAAAAATTACCTCAAGGTCCCCTGAGGATACCTTGTTCTTTCCTGTATCTCTGCTTTTGATTATACCTATATTGAATTGCCCTACTCTGTCTTTGTCTGTCCAAATCCAAATCCTGCTCATCTTTTAAACCCCAGTATATTTCCTACTCTTTTATGATTCTTTCTCAGCCATCTACAGCCCTCTGTATATTATTATTTCCTCAGCATAACTCAGTGGCAATTGCTTTGTGATATTTTATATTAGTCAGGACTCTTTCCATTGCATCTGACACAAGCCCATATTCAATATAGCTTAAAAAATACTTGACTCTGTTGTGATGGCTTTATAATCAGGCAGGTTCTTCCCAGTGGGAGCAAAGATAACCATAATCAGCTAGCTTTTTCCAGCTAGGTAACCTGGAAAAAAGAACATGATTTCATGTTAGTCACCCATAATTACTCTGATTGGCCTAGCTTGGATCTCATACCCATTCTTGTCACTGTGACCACAGAGGGATGGAATACTTTATTTAATTGACAAGCCTGGGTTCTGAGTCTACCTACGTCATGAGAGTGGTGATGTTCCTTGATTGAGAGTGGTGATGTTCCTTGATTAACAGTCCCACAAACATCATGTGGAAGTTGGGGAAGAACACTTCTCTAAAGGGTTGCAGGAAAGACTGAAATGAAACAGATACATACTATATTATATTAGTATTTTGAGAGTCTTTTGAATCTTGTGTTATTTTAGTTTTAAAGGTTTTTTTTAATTCTGCTTTTTATATTATATTGGAGAGATCCCTTATACCCCTTGGGTAACCAGCTGTACCTTGATTCTGGCTCAACACATATTATTTTGGTTGATAAGTTTACAAATACTTTGAGAGTGAAAAATGGGAAAACTGTTTGTTGAGTTGATATTTGGTTGGCCTAAGTGCTTTAAAAATTTTAAGAATGAGAATCAATTGCTTATATAGTTGGACTTGTGATATTGGCCTATGGAGTGAATTTTTAAATGAAATATCTTGCCTATTACGGTTAAATCCATTTTGCTGAATGTTTTACAGGAAAACTCTTTTATCTTATAGATGGATATCAATCTGAAAGAACAGGTTGTCATTTTAGATGAAGCTCATAACATTGAGGACTGTGCTCGGGAATCAGCAAGTTGCAGTATAACGGAAGTTCAGCTTCGATTTGCTCGGGATGAACTAGATAGTATGGTTAACAATAATATAAGGAAGAAAGACCATGAACCCCTACGAGCTCTGTGCTATAGCCTCATTAAGTAAGAACATTCGTCTTTCAGTGTCATTTGTGCTGCCCTTGTATTAAAAACATGTTTTATTATGCCAAGTATTTTACAATTAGTAAACTTTGACCAGGCTACTTGGGAAATGGATTGTTCCTTGCCAATTAAATGTAAAGATAGGCTAATCCAAACTTTTGTCTTGCTCAAAAGAATATAATGAACATAATTGATTTTTAAAATTGATAATGGTAAATCTTATTCCTAATTTAATAGGATAATTTAATAGTCCCATAGGATGTGTATAGGATATTGGGCTGAACATTAAATAAACATGGTTTTAATTAACATTTTAAAATTCTGGATCATGGCTTTATTTTATCACTTTATCCTACAGTTTGAGTGAGATTCTGGTTTGATGAGTTTCATTTAACCAAGATTTCAATATTGTAAAATAGTAGATTTAGTATTTTATTGAAATTTGCATTAGATAATTTCCCTTTCATTAGACGTTATGTTATTGATCTAGAATGTCTTTAGCTTAGGAAAAAACCTCCCCTGACCCTACATCCCATTCCATTTATTGCGGCATTTTTCTATTCCCTTCACAATATATTTTTTTAAAAAATTTGGATGTTATACACCCACGTGTTTGAACATAAGAGGTTTACAAATTTATATTGTAAAACTTTCTTCCCACCTCATCGTCCATCTGCTTAATTTCTGTCCTCCTGAACAAGTTTATCATTTCATATTTATGCAAAAATGAGTTGATATAGATACTTTCCCTTATTCCTCCTTTTTTACCCAAATGATGGCATGCTATACATACATTTTTTCTTCTCCATTTTAAATATAAAAATATATTTTATTTTTTAAAAGCCAGTTTATTGAGGTATGATTGACATACACAAAACTGTTAATATTTAATGTATAAAACTTGATGAATTTGGAGGTACATCTGTGAAACCATCACCACAGTTTATGACGTAAAGATACTCATTACCTCTAGAAGTTTCCCTCTGCTCTCTTTATTATTATTATTATTATTTGTGATAAGAACACTTAGTATGACATGCCCTCTTAGGAAATTTTTAAGTTTACAATGTGGTATTGTTAACTGGAGGCATTGTACTTTATGTATATATTTTTCTGTATCTTGCCTTTTTTCACTTAACAATATATTTTGGAGATCTTTCCATATCAAGACCTAGGAAGCTTTCTCAGTTAAAAAAAAATAGTTGCCTAGGATTTCACTGCATGGTATACAGTAATTTAACCAGCCTCTGATTAGTAGATATTGAGGTTGTTTATAATCTTTTGCTGTTATATTTTTGTATTGAATAACTTTGAACATATGCCATTTCATATGTCTATAGCAAAATGTTTAGAAGTGGGGATTCTTTATACTCTGACCAGCAATGTATGAGAATCTGAAAGTTTCCACCCTGCTGGGTAGAAAGTATCCCAGTGTACTCTTCATTTACATTTCTCTCTTTAAAAAAAAAAAAAAATGTATATATATATATATGTATATATTTGGCTGCATTGGGTCTTAGTTGCGACACATGCGATCTTCATTGCAGCATGCGGGATCTTTACTTGTGGCATGTGGGATCTAGTTCCCTGACCAGGGATTGAACCTGGGCCCCCTGCTTTGAGACTGTGGAGTCTTAACTGCTGGACCACTAGGGAAGTCCCTCATTTACATTTCTCTTAATATGAGTGAGATTAAGCATTTTTAAGGGCCATATATATTTCCTTTTCTGTCAATTCTCTGTTGACATTTCTGTCCTTTTTTTGTTCTTGTTTTTAATGGTTCTTCTTCTTATTGATTTGTAGGTGTTCTTTGTAAATTAGCCCTTTGTTTGTGATAAGAGTTGCAAACATTTTCCCCTCCATTTTGCGATATGCTTGTGTCTTTCCTTGTGGTATTTTTGCCATGTAGAAGTTTGTCATTTCTATTTCACAGCCTAATTTGTTGAAAGAGTTGTCTATAGTTGCTGTTTCTGTTTTCTGACTTCCCGTTCTTTCCTCATCCATCCCAATAGTGTTGCTGTCTGCATAATTCTACTGAAACTATCCTCATCAAGATCACCAGTGATCCATAGATTGCTAAATGCAAAGGTTATTTTTCTGTTATTTTACTTAGCCTCTCAGCAGTGTTGGATACTGTTGACTGTCACCTCTATGAAAAGTGTTTTTGTCATATCTTCTGTGGAATAATAGAAAATATATTTAATATATTGGTCTCTGTCCCTAGTTCCTGGCACAGAACTCCTAAAACCTTTGTAATTTCCTCAGTGATAAGAGCACTAAAAGCATCTTCCATTCTCCTATTTCATTTTTGACCCCAGTTCCTAACAAAGCTCCTAAGTCCCCTGGGATTTCCTGGATGATAGGACTTCCTTTTGTTCTAATGAGGTGATGGTTGGTGGGCTCCTGGATGGGTCTGGTCACTAGAAAGACCAAGCCATGTTTAGAAGCTTGGGACCTTCAGCTCCACCTCCACTCTGGGAAGAAGAGAGGGGTTGGATATTGAATTAATGTTCCATCATGTCTTTGTAGTGAAGTTTCATAAAAATACCAAAGTACAGAGTTCAGAGAGCTGCCGCATTTGTGAACACACCTATGTACTTTGAGTGGGGTGCACTGCACCTCCACAAGGACAGAAGCTTCTGTGCTCGGGATCCTTCTAGACCTCACCCTATATATCTCTTCATCTGACTGTTTATTTATATCCTTTATTATATAATAAACTGCTAAGTATAAGTATTTCCCTGATTTCTGTGAGCTGTTCTAGTAAATGCTTAAACCTGAGGAGGGGGTCATGGGAACCCCTGGTTTATAGCTGCTTGGTCAGAAGCACAGGTGACAACCTGGACTTTTACAACTGGCATCTAAGGTTGGGAGTGGGAGGCACAATCTTGTGAGACTGCGTGCTTAATCTGTGGGGTCTATGCTTACTCCAGTTAGTGTCAAAATTGAATTGAATTATAGTACACCCATCTGGTGTCTCAGAGAATTGCTCTTGTGGGAAAAAAACCCCACATACATGTAGAGACCAGACGTGTTAGAAGTGAAGTAGTAAGAGTAGAGCAGACACACAGGAATGTGTTTTCCTAGACAGCTATGACATCTGTTTTTTTCTCCTCCTCACAGTACGTTGTTTCTCAGTTTCTTTTGATAGTTCTTACTTTGTTTGATGTCTAAATGTTGAAGCACCTCAGGGCTTGGTCTTGGGACCTCATTTCTTTTCTAGTTCTGTACTTTCCTCAAATTACATAACCCTAAAGCAGTACTGCTGAGGCCTGATTCTGTGTCTGTGCCAACCTCTCCCTGGATTGCTGTTTTCATATGCCCAACTATACTTTCTATCTCTGTTTGGATATAAAATTTCAACTTTCCAAAACACTCCTTTCCTTCCCTACCTACTTCCCCCACCTGCCCCTGTCTTCCTTATCTAAGGAAATAGTACCAGCCAGTTCCTCAAATCAAAAATCTAAGTATTATCCTTGATTACTGCCTTACCTCATGCAATTCATCAGTAAGTTTTATAAATGCCACCTACACAATGTATCTCAAATCCTTCAATCTCATATGTCATCCCAGAATCATCTCTCAACTAGAACACAGTAACAGCCTCCTAATAGGTTTCTCCTTTCATTTTTGCCTTTTTCCTATAATCCATTCTGGCTTATAAACTGGAATCATCTTTTAAACACATCTCTCATTTAAAATCCTCTGTTTAAAATCTCCCCATTGCACTCAATAGAATCTAAACTTATCCTGGCCCAGTATGATCTGATTCCTGCTTATCACTCTAACATTGCTCATACCGTTACTCCTTTCTGGCCATTGTGTTGCAACTACATTGGCTTTCTTTCAGGTCTTCAAATAAGCAAAATTTGTTAATCACCCCAGGGTCTTTGCACCCGGTATTCCTTCTGCTTGGAGTACTGTCTTTTTCCCTGATCCTCCCATGCCTGACTACCCTTTGTATTCAGTTAGAATAAATGTCACCTCAAGGAGAGCTTCCTTGACATTCAAATTAAAGTAGCAATTAGATTACATTCATCTGGTTTATTTTCATTATATCACTATCACTACCTTGTCCATGGATATTTTCTTGTTTCATATATTTGCTTCTAAGTTTATTTCTGCCTCCCTTGAGTAGAATCTAATTTCCATAAGAATAAGGACCTTGCCTATTTTATTTACTGCTATATTTCTACTACCCAGTATAGTGTCTGGCATAATACAGGCATTTAAGCACTCATTGAATGCACAGATGTGTGTGTGTGTGTGTGTTTGTGTTTGTGTAAAGCAGTGTAAATCCTCAAAACACAAATGGGAAATCATATGCCTCTTTCTCTTTATCTGAGTAAAAGCTTACTTTTTAGCTATATGTTTACTTTGCAGTATGAAACACGCATGCTATTTAAAATATGTCTTAATTAATCCACATTTATGTGCTAAGAGCTTCAAGGGGTACAGATCAATGTGTCACATTTCTCTTTGTTCTGTTGAAGTAGTGCACATAAGGATGACACTGGTTGATGGAATTGTTTTATTTTATTCCAGTTGGTTAGAAGAAAACTCTAAACATCTTGTGGAAAGGGATTATGAATCATCCTGTAAAATATGGAGTGGAAGTGAAATGCTCTTAAATTTATATAAAATGGGCATCACCACTGCAACTTTTCCCATTTTGCAGGTAAGTTGTTTTTTTTCTACCTGTGAAATTTATTTCGTGAATTAGAAGTGACTTAATAGTGAATAGTTAATGCAGTACAAAAAAAAGTAGCAATTTGTTTTAAAATTTTATTTTATTATATAAGTTTGACAATCTTTAAGTGATGGCATAAATTATGGATGAAAAAGTAGCATTATTAGTTTGAAGGAATTATGGCTTAATTAATATGGGATTAATTGCTTTGTTTAAAGCTAAAAGAAGTCAGTATTTTTAGGTTGTAAATATTTTGTCAATTATAAAAGTTAAAAATTTGGAAAATAAAATGGTAAGAAATTTGTATTTTATTCTCCTTAATTTATAGGTTATAAAGCTGGGTATAGAGAGATCATGGGGTGGGCTATGGGATACTGTGAGCCTTATGAAATTACATTCAAATTTTATGAGTATGTGCTTCTGTATGTTTTTCTGGATAGAGCTTCATGACTTAACACTATTCTCAAAAGAGTGTTTGTTTTGGGGGGGGGGGTTTGTTGTGGTTTTTTGGTTTTTTTGCAGGTGAAAATGTTCTTCCTTTCTCTTTTGTTCTTATTTATTTATATTAATTGACTTTACTTTTTAAAGTGGTTGTTTTAGGTTTACAGAAGACAGGTTGTTTTAGGTTTACAGAAAAATTGAGCAAAAAGGACAGAATTTTCATATACTACCACCCCAGCCACACACATACACACAGATAATATAGATTCTCTTATTATTAACATCTTGCAATAGTAGTACATTCATTACAGTTGAACCAATATTGTTACATTATTTTTAACTAAAGTCCATAGTTTATGGCAGGATACACTTTTTGTGTTGTATAATTCTATGAGTTTTTATGAAAACATAAAGTCATGTATTGACCATTATAATATCATACGGAATACTTTCATTGCCTTAAAAATCTTCTGTGCTGCACTTATTCATCCCTTCAAAACATCTTATCCCCTCTACTAAACCTCTGGCAACCACTGATTTTTTTTTTTCCTGACTCCATAGTGTTGCCTTTTCCAGAATGTCATATAGTTGTAATCATATAATATGTGGTCTTTTTAGACTGGCTTCTTCCACTTAACAGTATACATTTAAGATTCCTTCCACTTAACAGTATACATTTAAGATTCCTTCCACTTAACAGTATACATTTAAGATTTAAGATATCAAACCACAAAGATTCATTTTGTGGTTTTGATAGCTCATTCCTTTTTGTTTCTGAACTACATTCATTGTGTGTATGTACCACAGTTCGTTTATCCATTTACCTACTGAAGGACATATTGGTGGTTTCCAAGTTTGCGCAATTATGACTAAAGCTGCTATAAACATTTGTGTGCGTGTTTTTGTATGGACATACTTTCTTCTCATTTGGATAAATACTTAGGAACACAATTGCTGAATTGTATGATAATACTATGTTTAGCTTGCAATAAACTGCTACAGTATCTTCCAAAGTGATTGTACCATTTTACATTTCCACCATCAGTGAATAAGAGTTCCTTTTGTTCCACATCTTTGCCAACATTTGATGTTGTCAGTGTTTTGAATGTTAGCCATTCTAACATATATAGTAGTATCTCATTGTTGTTTTAATTTGCATTTCCCTAATGACGTATGATGTGGAGTATCTTTTCACATGCTTATTTTCCACTTATATATTTTATTTGGTGAGGTATCTCTTTAGATAGTTTGCCTACTTTTTAATTGGGTTGTTTGTTTTCTTATTGTTGAGTTTTAAGTGTTCTTTGGGTATTTTGTATACAAGACCTTCATCATATATGTGTTTGCAAATATATTCTCCCAGCCTGTGGCTTATTTTTTCATCCTAGAATCTTTCACAGAGCTTAAGTTTTTAGTTTTAATAAAGTTCAAATTTTTTTCTTTGATGGCTCCTGCTTTTGATGTTGCAACTAAAAACTCATCACCGAAACCAAAGTCACCTAGATTTTCTATATTTTCTTCTAGAAGTTTTATAGTTTTGTATTTCGCATTTAGGTCTGTGGTCCATTTTGAGTTAATTTTTGTGAAGGGTATAAGTTCTGTGTCTAGATTCATTTCTTTGGATGTAAATGTTACTGTGTCACCACTTGTTGAAAAGACCAGCCTTTCTCCATTGGATTATCTTTGCTCCTTTGTCAAAAGATCAGTTGACTATATTTGTGTTGGCCCATTTCTGGGCTCTCTATTTTTTTCCTTTGATATACTTGTCTGTTCCTTCATCAGTACCACACTGTCTTGATTACTGTAGCTTTATAGTAAGTCTTGAAGTCAGGTAGTGTTGCAAAAGAGTACAAACTGTATGATTTCATTTTTATGAAGTTTAAGAACAGACAAACATAATTATGCTAATAGAAGTCAGAATGCTGGCTACCACTGTGCAGGGGTAACAAGTAGTTTGGGCTGAGAAGAACACAAGGGAACTCTGGGATTTGAGGAATGTTTTGAATCCTGATTTAGTTTTAGTTACATGCGTGTGCATGTATGTGTGCATGTGCTTGTGTTTAATGACCTGTACACTTAAAATACGTGCACTCTATAAAAAATGTACAAATAAAATATATGTCAAAGGGAAAAAACAGATGGGACTTCCCTGGTGGCACAGTGATTAAGAATCTGCCTGCCAATGGAGGGGACATGGGTTCGATCCCTGGGCTGGGAAAATTCCATATGCCGCAGAACGGCTAAGCCTGCGTGCCACAACTGCTGAGCCTGTGTACTGCGATTACTAAAGCCTGCACACCTAGAGCCTGTGCTCCACAAGAGAAGCCACCACACTGAGAAGCCTTTGCACTGCAACGAAGAGTAGCCTGCACTCGCCACAACTAGAGAAAAAGCCTGAGCACAGCAATGAATACCCAACACAGCCAAAAATAAAATAAATAAATGAATAAATTAAAAAAAAAAAAAGGAAAAAACCAGAAAGGTACAGAGGAAAAAAAATACTCTTAAACTTAAAAATGATAACTGTTGACTTTTAGATATATGTCTACCTGTGTCGTCTTCTATGCATTTATTCACTTAACATAAATTAATTTTTAAGATGATACGTTTATTTTTACCTCTTCATTTAGTAACATGTTATGAGTACTTTACTATTTTAATAAAAATTCTTTCACATAACTTTTAGTTGCAGTGTAACATTTTTGTGAGTGCACATATTCTGAATTATTTGGCTAATCCAGCATTTGAAACATAGGCTGTTGCCAGTTTTCCCAGAATAAGAAAGGGTTCTGATACAAACATCCTTAAAAATATATCTTTGTATATATCTCTGATTGTATCCTTTATATAGTCTAAATATTAATTCTTTGTTGCTTGTTGTATGTATAGTCTTGTGTCTGGTTTGTTTATGGTTTTTTTTTTAAGTTTTTAAATTTTAGTGCATTCACACGTATCAATGTTTTTTATGAATTGTGATATTTGAGTTTAGCTTAAGCAAGCTTTTCTTAGGCTATGCAACATTTTCTTCTAAAAGTGTTAAAGTTTTTTTTCAATAAATGTTTTCAGTCAGCCTGGGATTTATTTTTGTTTATGTTATGAAATAAGGAATCCATTTTGTTTCCTGTTTGCCTTTTCTCAGCATCATTTACTAAATAGTCCATTCATTTCTCTCTGATTTGTAATGCCACTTCTGCCACATATCTGATTTTCATTTTTTTGTGTAAACTTATTTCTGTACTCTATTGTGTTCTTTGATTCTATTTAACTAAGTTATCCTATTTGTTAATTACTGTAGCATTAGAAAAATGCTGATGCACGGTAGGGCATATCTCCTCACTTTATCTTCCTTTGGTATGATCCTGGCTGTTCTTTGCCTTACTCTGCCATTTGAATGTTAGAATTACCTTATAACGTTCTATGAACAATTCTGTTGGAATTTTGACTGGAATTGCATTGAACTTATGGATAAAGTTAGAAAGAATTGATGAATTTACAACATGAAGTTTTTCCGTTCATGAGCAAGATATAGTTCTAATCATTTATTATCTCTTTCTATATATCTTTCAATAAAATTTTATAATTTTTTAAAGTCCTAGGTGCTTTTGGTTAGATTTATTCCTAAGTTAAAGTTTCTGTTTCTTTTTCAAATGGTATAATTCAGAAATTGCATGTTCTAATTCAGTGTATAAGAGTGGTAGTTGATTCTTTTTTGTTTTGTTTTGTTTAAATTTATTTATTGATTGATTGCATTGGGTCTTCATTGCTGCACATGGGCTTTCCCTAGTTGCGGCGAGCAGGGGCTACTCTTCATTGTGGTGCACAGCCTCCTCATTGTGGTGGCTTCTCTTGTTGCGGAGCACAGGCTCCAGGCGCGTGGGCTTCATTAGTTGTGGCACAGGGGCTCGATAGTTGTGGCTCATGGGCTCTAGAGCGCAGGCTCAGTAGCTGTGGTGCATGGGCTTAGTTGCTCCGTGGCATGTGTGATCTTCCCGGAGCAGTGATTGAACCCATGTCCCCTCCATTGGTAGGCAGATTCTTAACCATTGTGCCACCTAGGAAGTCCATAGAATGGTAGTTGATTCTTGTAATCAACTACTTTGTTGGACTATCCTATAGGTTCATCTATAGGTTATTAAATTTTCTATGTAAACAGTCATCCTGTCTATGGGTATGACTATTTTCTTTCTTTCCATGTCCTTCACATTTTATTCATTTCTTACTTTGATGGCTTAAGCTTTTGGTACCTTATTCATCACAATGAAAAAGACATCCTGATCTTGTTGCTTACTTTAAAGGGACCCTATTACTAGTATTACACCATTTAGCAATATGTCTTGCTGTATTTTTTAAAAGTTATTTTTATTTTTTTCTTAACAGTTTGAGTTATAATTCACATGCCATAAAATTTACCCTTTTAGAGTATACAATTCAGTGGTTTTTCATGTAGTCACAGAGTTGTGCAACTACCACTGCTGTCCAATTTCAGAACATTTTCATCACCCCAGAAAGAAACCTTGTCCCATTTAGCAGTCACTCCCATTTCCTCCTACTCCAGATCCTGGAAACCACTAATTCTACTTTCTGTTTCTGTCGAACTACCTATTCCGGACATTTTATGTAAAAGGAAACATGATATATGGTGTTTTGTGACTGCCTTCTTTCACTTTGCATAATGTTCTTAAGGTTCATCTGTGTTGTAGGTTCATCCATCAATACTTCATTCCTTTTTTAAAAACCTTTATTTATTTACTTATTTATTTATTGGCTGCTTTGGGTCTTCCCTGCTGCTGCGCGGGCTTTCCCTAGTTGCCGAGTGTGGGGGCTAACTCTTTGTTGTGGTGTGTGGGCTTCTCAGTGCAGTAGTGGCTTCTCTTGTTGCACAGAATGGGCTCTAGGCATGCAGGCTTCAGTAGTTGTGGTGCCCGGGCTTAGTTGCTCCTTGGCATGTGGGATTTTCCTGGCCCAGGGCTCGAACCTGTGTCCCCTGCATTGGCAGGCGGATTCTTAACCACTGAGCCACCAAGGAAGCCCCTTCATTCCTTTTTATTACTAATATTACATTTTATGAATATACTGTATTTTACTTATCCATTATTGGTTGTTTCCGCTTTTTGGCTGTTATAAACAATGCAGCTGTGAGCATTCATAGATGGATTTTGTGTAGACATATATTTTCAATTCTCTTGGGTATATACTTGGGAATAGAATTGCTGGTCCATATGGTCCAATGTTTAACTTTTTGAGGAACTGCCAAGCTTTTCCAAAGGGACTGTACCACTTTACAATCCCATCAACGATGTATGAGGATCCTTATTTCTTCCACATCCTCACCAACACTTGTTATTATCTCTTTTATTATAATGAAATGAATGAAGTGGGGGGAATGAAGTGGTATCTCAATATGATTTGATTTTCATTTCCCTAATGACTCATAATGTCAAGCAGTTTTTCAACTGCTTATGGTCCATTTATGTATCTTCTTTGGAGAAATCTGTATTCAAATCCTTTGCCCATTTTGAAATTGGATTGTCTTTTATTGTTGACTGTGAGTTCTTTATATATTCTGGATATGAACAGTGTATTGGATATATGATTTGCTTTTCTCATTCCATAGATGCTGTAGGATTTTTTTTAAATTTTATTTATTTATTATTTTTGGGGTGGTGCACCAAGTTCAATCATCTGTTTTTATACACATATCCCCGTATTCCCTCCCTCCCTCGACTCCCCCCACCCTCCCCGTCCCAGTCCTCTAAGGCATCATCCATCCTCGAGTTGAACTCCCTTTGTTATGATGCTGTAGGATTTTTAGTTATTTTTTAATTTAGGTTAAGGAGATTTCCTTTGATCCTAATAAATTCATCATTGTGATTATTAAATCTTTTAGGAGTTAATTTTTACCACAGTAACATATGAACATAATTTAAAAGTCAATTAGTACTATTGGGAAGAGCATTCATCTGCTCCACTCCTCTATCCCAATTTTCACTTCTCAGTGGTCTTTTAACTCTTATCGTGCTTCCTCTGATATTTAACCCCAATTTTCTAAATAACATGTGATTTCTGCTACTTTCGAGTCTTCAATTTTTTATATTCTCTATTGACTTCCCATTAAGTATGATGATGATTTAGCTCCTTTACACACACACACTTTCTCTTTTACACATGCACACGCACACATGCACACACACTTAGAATCACTCACTCACCCTCTCTTTTCATCTCTGTCCCTCCCTCTCTTTCTCCTTTTCCTCCCCCCTTCTTTCCCTTTCTTGACTCTCCATTTTCTCAGCATAATTGTATTAATATTCAGTGTGCATATCATCATGTATATATATTATCATAGTTCATGATAGTAATATCATGTAAGTTACTTGATTAAATTTTTAATACAACTCTAGGTTTCCTATAAAGTAATAGTTACCTCTGTGTGTGTGTGTGTATTTCCCCATTTGCTTAGTTTTCTATTTATCTATGAACCCAGCTGCCATTGTTTAGGTAACCTAGCCAGAAGTAGCCTTGGAGTTGTTGCATGGTTCAGTATGTAGAATTTCATTCAATCCTTTTGTTTCCACTATAGTACCTTACCTTCAGGAGTTCAGAAGTTCTGTAGTTTTACAGATTGAATTGTCAGTTGTCTGCCAGTATCAGAGAGGAATAGTAGCCTTCATGTAAGGTGATTCTCAGGGAACTTGATTTTTTAAAAAGAACAATTTAATACTTGTTTTTCATTAGTAACTTTTAGTGCCGAATGTTTTTCCAGGTTCATGTTGTCTTTTTTGTTTCTTTTTGAAAAATATACTTG
This sequence comes from Hippopotamus amphibius kiboko, assembly GCF_030028045.1. NCBI lineage: Eukaryota > Metazoa > Chordata > Mammalia > Artiodactyla > Hippopotamidae > Hippopotamus > Hippopotamus amphibius. Next base: position 24,168,895 of record NC_080202.1, on the reverse strand, counting down.
TATCATTTAATGTTTTGTTCAGTGGACTAATTTTACTTTTATAGATACCTATTATTTCACAATGTATCTCATTATAGAAATTTATCTGTCTTATTTTCCTTAACTATTTCCCCATTTTATTTTCATTAAACACACATTTTATTGTCAAACATCAGAGTTGTCACCAGTATCTTTTATTGCTTCAATATTCAGAGTTTTCTCTTTTACAATGTGGGAAAACATTTTTCTGTTTATTATTTTGTCATAATGTCCACACTTCCATCTGTATTTAAGCTTATGAGCCACATAGAAACTAATGAGCCAGTTAGCATACATTTTGTATTTAGCATGTATTCTTTCTTTGAGTTGTTCTTTTAATTTTGTTTGTCACAGTCATTTTATTCTCAGTATCAGAGTACTCCCTGGAAATAATTCAGGCATTTAGGTGGCATATCAAATCTTTTAAGCTTTTTAAAAACCATTTGGGGACTTCACTGGTGGTGCAGTGGTAAAGAATCCACCTGCCAGTGCAGGGAACACAGGTTCAATCCCTGGTCCGGGAAGATCCCACATGCCGTGGAGCAACTAAGCCCATGCACCACAACTACTGAGCCTACACTCTAGAGTCCGTGTGCCACAACCCCTGAGCCTGATTGCTGCAACTACTGAAGCCTGCGTGCCTAGAGCCTTTGCTCCGCAACAGGAGAAGCCACTGCAATGAAAAGCCTGCAAACCGCAATGAAGAGTAACCCTCGCTCCCCACAACTAGAGAAAGCCTATGCGCAGCAACGAAGACTCAACACAGCCAAAAACAACAAGAAAAACCCATGTGGTACATTTTTATTTAGTTCATTGCTTTTGAAGGGCACTGAATAAAACCCTAATTGCCTGAAGAAGTAAAGAACCCCCTAAATGTGTAAGTTCTTACTTAAATGTCTTTGAAGAGAATTTGAGAATATATGGGAATTCAAAGTATATTGTTAGCATTTGCATATTAATGTTTGATTAAAATTTCAATTTATGTTTCATTTGGGTTTTATTACAGTTTTAAGAATTTTATTTTTCCCCTCTTTCTCTCCCCTCCCCTCCCCCGTACACTTAATACGGTAATTTTTTGTAGGGACATTTTTCTGCTGTCCTGCAAAAAGAAGAAAAAGTCTCATCAATTCATGGTAAAGAGGAGGCAAGAGAAGTACCTATTATTAGTGGTTCAACTCAAATAATGCTCAAAGGACTTTTTATGGTGCTTGACTATCTTTTTAGACAAAATAGCAGGTAAGTAAAGGTATCTGGTCTATATTCTTCCTCTTAAAAATATTACCCTTATTCGGTGCTAGCATGTGTCTAATACCTACTAATTTTATATGAGTACATAGGATAATGATAAACAACTGGTATAAATATTGCCCTTATTTACTGGCACAGACTCAGTCAATTGATATTAGTTTTTATTAATGAAAATGAGTATTGAAACCAGTAAATAAATACATTTAATTAATTCAGCATCAAATTTAAAGGACTCTAAGACTAAATTTAAGTTTTCTTTTAAGTATAATTTAGATATATTTCTTCCAGTGTCAGAAAGTCTCTTATTACATAAAGTCTCTATTTAATGAAATGTGGGAAATGAAAAGCAGTCAATTCCCCACACACTACTCCTTAAGTTATGGCGTTACCTGGTTCCGGTATTTTTAAGTGTTTTTTTAATGATAAAATATACATAATATGAAATTTACCATTTTAACCATTTTAAATGTACATTTTAATAGCATTAAGTGTGTTCACATTGTTGTGCAACTATCACCACTGTCAATTTCCAGAACTTTTTCATCATCCCAAACAGGAACTCTATACCCATGAAACAGTATCTTCCATTTCCATCTCACCGCAGCCTTTGGTAACCTCTATCCTGCTTTTGTGTCTATGGATTTGCCCTTTCTGGGTGTCTCATATAAGTGGAATCATACAATATAATGTTTTCAAGGTTAATCCATGTTGTAACATATATCATTCCTTTTTATGACTGAATAGTATTCCATTGTTTGTATGTACCACATTTTACTTATCCATTCTTATACTGGTGGACATGTGGATTGTTTCTAGCTATTGAATCATGCTGCAGTGATCATACATTGATATACTAGTATCTTTTTGAGTCCCTGCTTTCAGTTCTTCTGGGTACATACCTAGCAGTAGAATTGCAGGATCAAATGGTAATTCTGTGTTTAACTTTTGAGGAGCCCATGTACTATTTTTCATAGCAGCTGCACATTTTAGATTTACATAGTTATGCACAAGAGTTCCCACTTTCTCTACATCCTTGCCAACACATTATTTTCTGTTTTTTCAATAATAGTCATCCTAATGGGTATAAAGTGGTATCTCCTTATGGTTTTGATTTACACTTCCCTAATGGCTAGAGATGTTGATCATCTTTTCATGTGCTTATTGTCCATTTCTGTATCTTCATTGGAGAAATGTCTACTCAGGTCCTTTGTCCACTTTTGAACGGGGGTGGTGGTGTTGACTTGTAGGAGTTATTCTGCATATTAATCCTGTATCAGATATTTGCTTTACAAACATTTTCTCCTGTCCTGAGAATTGTCTTCTCACTCTCTTGATAGTATTCTTTGGTGCACAAAAGTTTTAAAATTTTGATCATGTCCAGTTTATCAGTTTTTTTTTCTTTTGTTGATTATGCTTTTAGTATCCAGTAAACATAGCCAAATATGATGTCACGAAGAATTTCCCCTATGTTTTCTTCTAAGGGTTTTATACTTTCAGCTCCCAGTATTTTTATAAAATTCTCTCCACACAGTGCAGGGTTCCTGATTTGAACTTTGAATTCTGATCTCTCTAAGGGTAAAATTAACAGTATTACTGTGAGGACATGGTAGAGAATACCAAATTTTATTCTGTTTATGCTTAGGTGTTTATAGCCTCTTATTGAGAGATATTATAAGCTGGATGAGATCACAGAGATCATCTGGTTTAGTACTTTCATTAAAAATAGATGAAGACTGAGATCCACATTTTAAAGGAACTTAAAAATTAGTTTCTTAAACTTTCATTAAAAATTGTTTTTCTATTTCCTCATGCAATAAAAAAGTTTAACCCACTTTATAGTTTCTTTAACAATAATACTGTTAACTATTTTATAACTAATGATGTAACATAGAATACAGAGAGCTGTTAACTAGGAGTTAGGAGGCTTGCATTTTAATTCTGTCTCTGCCATGATTTATGTAATGTTTGAACACAGGGATGGGAAGTAGTGAAGGGTGAATGGTTAGATATCTAACCTCTGTAAGAGGGGATTGACTCTAAGGTTTAATGGCTTATTTTCTATCAGGATTGCTGGATTTAGTGGTTTGGATTGTTGTTGGAGGACACTGTTATCTAAAGTTTTGCCATTTAATAATCATTTTATTTTCATTTAGGTTTGCAGATGATTATAAAGTCGCTATTCAACAGACTTACTGTTGGATAAATCACACTGATATTTCAGATAAAGATGCATTCTTGGTTCTACCAAAAAATAAGAAACGTTTGCGACAGAAAACAGCAGTTCACGTGCTAAATTTTTGGTGCTTGAATCCAGCTGTGGTAAGCTTATCATGCTGTAAATGAAAATTTTGTCTTCTTGCTCAGTACCAACAAGTAAATAAATGTGCTTGACTCTTTTAAAGTTGATTTTATGTATCTAATGTTGTTTTCTTTTAGGCCTTTTCAGATATTAATGGCAAGGTTTGGACGATTGTTTTGACATCTGGGACATTATCACCAATGAAATCCTTTTCATCAGAACTTGGTGTTACATTTACTATCCAACTGGAGGCTAATCATGTCATTAATAACTCACAGGTTAGCTGGGTTTTTTTTTTTATTTTTTGAAGACTCAGTTTTTTTTACCTCAGTATAATTGTCTATAAATAAATTAAAAGGTAACTGAAGTATTAGCAAACAAATCCTGATAGGAAAGTTAACATTTCAGTTTTAGAAAAAAAGATTTATCAACAAAAGGAAATACCAATAAATAGCATTCCTTCAACCCAGTGAGTAAAAATATACACTTTAGATGCAAAGACTGTATTGCAATTTCCTTATTGAAATGTTTAAATTTTTTAATGACAACTAAAAAGAAAACAAAAATTCAACTCTATTTTTTACTGTAGTTCCTAATTGTGTACTTATTTGTGTTTCTCTTTTCTGTTAGACTATGGTATATCCTTATTCTAATTTCTACATCCTCATCTTCCATTGCACCTAAATTAGTATCTGGTGTTAGTTAGCAAGTGTTCAGCACATGTTGAACAGTATCTGAAATGAATTAAATCTGAAATGAATTAAAAGTATTCTTATGAGTCCTGTGACTTAAGCTCAATTTTTTTATAATGATACCATATAAATGTTACTTTAATTTTCCTAAGAATATTTGAATTTTCATTTGTTAATCTGCCTTCTGTTTCTTTTCATGGAGTAGTTTAAAGTGGTTAGCTACATGCTTAATACCACCTGTGGACCTAATACAATTCAAGTTCTGTATAAAGAGCTATTGTTTTCAACCAAGAAATATTTGTGGGAATTACTGGCATTCAGTAGGTGAGGGCCTTGAATGTTAAACTCCTATATGACCAAGAATTGTGCTTTCTAAAATGCCAGAATGCTCCTGTTTAGAAACATTGCTATAAGCAGTAGCAAAGGAAAAATACATGTTCCATGTTTTCAAGTTATTTTCTTTAGAGGCTCAAATAAATATGGGAAGTAATTAGTAAATTCCACATATGTTTATTCAAAAGAATGTTATTATAGGTTCTATATTCTCAATCTAGTGCACAAAAGCCTGTTTCACCTATAATGTCACTAAATAATAATAATAATAATAATAATAATAATAATAATGCTAGTTGTTCAGCTGGATTCTGTTATAATATTTCCCCCAATTTTTAAAAACTTTATTTTTTATTTTAATTGTGATAAAAAACACATCATAAAATTTACCATCTTAACCATTTTTAAGTGTAAATAGTTCAGTTTCGTTAAGTGTATTCACATTGTTGTGTAATCAATCTCTAGAGCTTTCTCACCTAGCAACACTGAAATTCTGTTCTTAAACAATAATTCTCCATTCCTCCCTCCTCTCAGCTCCTGGTAACCACCATTCTACTTTTTGTTTTTGTGAATTTGACTATTCTAAATACTTCATGTAAGTGGAATCACAAGTTTTTTGTGACTAGTTTATTTCGCTTAGCATGATGTTTTCAGGTTTCATCCTTGTTGTAACATGAATCAAAATTTCCTTCCTTTTTAAGGCTGAGTAGTAATATTCCAATTGTGTGTGTGTGTATATATATCATACTTTGTCCATTCTTCTGTTGATTGCCCTAACTTTTTATTTAAAACAATATAACTTGAGAAAAATGGAAAAAATAGTATTACTACAGTGAATATCTTTATACCCTTAACCTGGATTCATCAGTTATTAACATATTGCATCTGTATACACACACACACACACACACACACACACACACACACACATATGAGAGAAAGGGAGAGAAGAGTGTTGCAAAGTGTTGATTACATTAATTTTGAATATGGTATTAGAAGGTAATTTGTAAACATCGTGACATGTTGCCTTTAATTAGTTTAGCATGTTTCTCCTAAGAAGAAGTACATAATCCTGCATAACCACAATATTATGATCATATCCAAGGAATTTAAAATTGATACAGTAGAATCTGTATTTCTCCAGGTGTTCCTGATGTGTCTTTTATACCTATTTGTTTTTCTTATTCTTGATCCAGGATCCAGGCAAGTATTATATATGGCATTTGGTTTTCGTGTCTCTTTAGTTTTGTTTTTCTTTTTCTCTTTTTTTTCTTTCTTTCTTATTTTAGATTGAACTATACTTGATTTACAATACTAGTTTCAGGTTTACAGCATAGTGATTCAAAGTTTTTATAGATTATACTCCTTTTAAAGTTATTATAAAATATTGGCTATTATCCCTGTGCTGGACAATACATCCTTGTAGCTTATTTATTTTCTACATAGTAGTTTGTACCTCTTAATTCCCTACCCCTATCTTGCCCTTCCCCCACCTATTAACCACTAGTGTGTTCTCTCTATTTGAGTCTTTTCCTGTTGTTATATTCTTTTGTTTGTTTTATTTTTTAGATTCCACATGTAAATGATGGCAAACAGTATTTGTCATTCTCTGTCTGACTTATTTCACTTAGCCTAATGCTCTCCAGGGATCCTAATACCCTTAGGGGTCCATCCATGTTGTTGCAAATGGCAAAATTTCGTTTTTTTAATGGCTGAGTAGTATTCTATTGTGTGTGTGTGTGTGTGTTTGTGTGTGTGTGTGTGTGTGTGTGTATCACATCTTCTTTATCCATTCATCTGTTGATGGACACTTAGGTTGCTCCCATATCTTTAGCTGTTGTAAGTAATGCTGCTAGGAACATTGCATCTTATCATGAAACGTGTAATATCAGTTCGTCTTATTACTAGTTGATCATTTGGTTTAAAGTTGATTAAACTGGTGTCCATCAGATGTCATCTTGCAAAATATATCTCAGTCTTTTTGTCATTTCAAAGTATAGGAGTATTAGATTTTCAACAATCTGAAGTGTTTGTTTTGTCTTCAGAATACTAATAAAATGTGTACTTTCTCTTAGTCAAATTAACTATACTAAGGCTAGATCTATGTGAATATAGAGGAATTGCACAACTGTAAAATTTGGTGGGTCTGATTTTCTATGACTATAGATCTTTGAGCATTAGGGAGTTTGTGAAACAGTAGTTCCTCTCATAATTGAGTCTTAGAGATTTACCTATAGCAGATTGTACCAGCCCCCATCTCTTATTTTGGATTCATTTCTGATTTATTCATTTTATTTGTTCCCATCATCCAACAAAATTTTGTTACATGCTTTGTTTTGTAAAGCTATTAAGGAAATAAATAAGTAAAACCTGTTTTTCTTTCATCCTAAGTGAATGTCAGTAGTCTGCCTAAAGTAAAACTTTTATAAGTTAAATCTATATATAATTAATTAAAAGTAATAGGAAAAAAACCCCAACAACTTAATAAATTTTCACTAAACCTCTTGATTGATCTCTTTTTAACGTACATGTAATTAAGGCTCCCAACTAAATGCTATTTTGTCTGCATCATTTAAGCATAACTCTAATGCGAACATATTTATATTCTAGGTTTGGGTTGGCACCATTGGGTCAGGCCCCAAGGGTCGCAACCTCTGTGCTACCTTCCAGCACACGGAAACATTTGAGTTCCAGGATGAAGTGGGAGCACTTTTGTTATCTGTGTGCCAAACTGTGAGCCAAGGAATTTTGTGTTTCCTGCCATCTTACAAGGTAAGGGAATATTTCCACAACAATCTTCCTAGGGTCAGAAGCAACAGGGGAATTACAATTTTCTAAACATATATTATTTTACTTCTTAATTGAATACTGCCTGATTGTTCTATCACTGTTTTACTTGAAAATCTAAAAGACTAAAGGTCTTCAAGCAATGTTAGTTATATGAAAGAGCTATTTTTGTATATGTGACTTTTGTTCTTGGGGACAGCTTGATATTTTCATGGTTAAAGGAAAAAGGAGCGTTATTTTCATTTTGATAAATTACACTATTTGAATGTTTCAGTAATCTGAATTTAAAGGGAGACTTTCTTTGTTGCCCATCTTTTTTATTGGAGTGTAATTGCTTTACAATGTTGTGTTAGTTTCTGATGTACAACGAAGTGAATCAGCTATATGTATACATATATCCCTTCCTTTTGGACCTCCCTCCCACCCGCACCCCCACCATGCCATCCAGCTAGGTCATCAGAGAACACAGAGCTGAGCTCCCTGTGCTATACTGCAGGTTCCTACTAGCTATCTATTTTACACATGGTAGTGTATTTATGTCAAATCTTATCTCCCAATTCATCCCACTCTCCCCTTCCCCTCTGTGTCCGCACATCCATTCTCAATGTCTGTGTCTCTATTCCTGCCCTGGAACTAGGTTCATTTGTACTATTTTTCTAGATTCTACATACATGCATTACGATATTTGTTTTTCTCTTTCTGGCTTACCTCACTCTGTATGACAGACTCTAGGTCCATCCACATCTCTACAAATGACCCAGTTTTGTTCCTTTTTAATGGCTGAATAATATTCCATTGTGTATATGTACCACACCTTCTTTACCCATTCATCTGTCAGTAGACACTTAGGTTGTTTCCATATCCTGGCTATTTTAAATAGTACTGCAATGAACATTGGGGTACATGTGTCTTTTTGAATTATGGTTTTCTCAGGGTATATGCCCAGCAGTGGGATTGCTGGGTCATATGGTAGTTATATTTTTATTTTTAATGAATGTCCATACTGTTCTCCATAGTGGCTGTATCAATTTACATTCCTACTAACAGTGCAAGAGGGTTCCCTTTTCTCCACCCTCTCTCCAGTATTTATTGCTCCTAGATTTTTTTGTTGATGGCCATTCTGACCTGTGTAAGGTGATACCTCGTTGTAGCTTTGATTTGCATTTCCCTAATAATTAGTGATGTTGAGCATCTTTTCATGTGCCTCTTAGCCATCTGTATGTCTTCTTTGGGGAAGTGTCTATTTAGGTCTTCTGCCCATTTTGGATTGGGTTGTTGTTTGGTTTTTTTTTTTTGATATTGAGCTGCATGAGCTGTTTGTATGTTTTGGAGATTAATCCTTTGTCCACTGCTTCATTTGCAAATATTTTCTCCCATTATGAGGGTTGTCTTGTTTATGGTTTCCTTTGCTGTGTAAAAACTTTAAGTTTAATTAGGTCCAATTTGTTTATTTTTGTTTTTATTTCCATTACTCTAGGAGGTGAGTCAAAAAGGATCTTGCTGTGATTTATGTCAAAGAATGTCTTTCCTGTCTTTTCCTCTAAGAGTTTTATAGTGTCTGGCCTTACATTTAGGTCTTTAATCCATTTTGAGTTTAGTTTTGTGTATGGTGTTAGGGAGTGTTCTAATTTCATTCTTTTCCATGCAGCTGTTCAGTTTTCCCAGCACCACTTATTGAAGAGGCTGTCTTTTTTCCATTGTATATTCTTGCCTCCTTTGTTATAGATTAGGTGACCATAGGTGCGTGGGTTATCTCTGGGCTTTCTATCCTGTGCCATTGCTCTGTATTTCTATTTTTGTGCTAATACCATACTGTCTTGATTACTGTAGCTTTGTAGTATAGTCTGAAGTCAGGGAGCCTGATTCCTGCAACTCCTTTTTTTTTTTTTTTTCCTCTCAAGATTGCTTTGGTTATTTGGGGTCTTTTGTGTTTCCATACAAATTATAAAATCTTTTGTTCTAATTCTGTGAAAAATGCCATTGGTAATTTGATAGGGATTGCATTGAATATATAGATTGCTTTGGGTAGTAGTCATTTTCACAATATTGATTCTTCCAATCCAAGAACTGGGTATAGCTCTCCATCTGTTTGTGTCATCTTTGATTTTTTTCATCAGAGTTTATAGTTTTCTGAGTACAGGTCTTTTACCTCCTTAGGTAGGTTTATTCCTAGGTATTTTATTCTTTTTGTTCCAATGGTAAATGGGATTGTTTCCTTAATTTCTTTTTCCGATCTTTCATTGTTAGTGTATAGGAGTGCAAGAGATTTCTGTGTGTTAATTTTGTATCCTGCAACTTTACCAAATTCATTGATTAGCTCTAGTAGTTTTCTGGTGGCATCTTTAGAGTTTTCTATGTATAGGATCACGTCATCTGCAAGCAGTGACGGTATTACTTCTTTCTTTTCCAATTTGTATTCCTTTTATTCTTTTTCTTCTTAAATTGCCATGGCTAGGACTTCCTAAACTATGTTGATTAATAGTGGCAAGACTGGACATCCTTGTCTTGTTCCTGATCTTAGAGGAAATGCTTTCAGTTTTTCACCATTGAGAATGGTGTTGGCTGTGAGTTTGTGGTATATGTCCTTTATTATGTTGAGGTAGGTTCCCTCTATGCCCACTTTCTGGAGAGTTTTTATCATAAATGGGTGTGGATTTTGTCAGAAGCTTTTTTTGCATCTATTGAGATGATCATAAGCTTCTTAATTTTTAATTTCTTTTTTTTTTTTTTTTTTTTGGCACATGGGCTTAGTTGCTCCACGGCACGTGGGATCTTCCTGGAGCTGGGATCGAACCCATGACCTCTGCATTGGCAGGCGGATTCTCAACCACTGCACCACCTAGGAAGCCCAATTTTTAATTTCTTAATGTGGTATATCACATTGATTGATTTGCATATATTGAAGAATACTTGCATCCCTGGGATAAATCCCACTTGATCATAGTGTATGATCCTTTTAATGTGTTGTTGGATTCTGTTTGCTAGTATTTTGTTGAGGATTTTTGCGTCTATATTCAGTGATATTGGTCTGTAATTTTCTCTTTTTTTGCGTGATATCTTTGTCTGGTTTTGGTATCAGGGTGATGGTGGCCTGATAGAAAGAGTTTGGGAGTGTTCCTCCTCTGCAGGTTTTTGGAAGAGTTTGAGAAGGATAATTGTTAGCTCTTCTCTAAATGTTTGATAGAATTTACCTGTGAAGCCATCTGGTCCTGGACTTTTGTTTGTTGGAAGATTTTTAATCACAGTTGCAATTTCATTACTTGTGATGGTCTGTTTATATTTTCTATTCTTCCTGGTTCAGTCTTGGAAAGTTGTACCTTTCCAAGAATTTGTCCATTTCTTCCAGGTTGTCCATTTTGTTGTCATATAGTTGCTTTTAGTAGTCTCTTATGATCCTTTGTATTTCTGCGGTGTCAGTTGTAATTTCTCCTTTTTCATTCTAATTTTGTTGATTTGGGTCCTCTCCCTTTTTTTGTTGATGAGTCTGGCTAAAGGTTTATCAATTTTGTTTATCTTCTCAAAGAACCAACTTTTAGTTTTACTGATTTTTGCTATTGTTTTCTTCGTTTCTATTTCATTTATTTCTGCTCTGATCTTTGATTTTTTACCTTCTACTAATTTTGCTTTTTTATTTTTGTTTTTGGTTCTTCTTTCTCTAGTTGCTTTAGATGTAAGTTTAGATTGTGTATTTGAGGTTTTTATTGTTTCTTGAGGTGAGATTGAATTGCTATACACCTTCCTCTTAAAACTGCTTTTGCTGCGTCCCACAGGCTTTGGGTCATCACGTTTTCGTTGTCATTTCTTTTTACATATTTTTAAAATTTCCTCTTTGATTTCTTCAGTGATCTCTTGGTTATTTAGCAGTGCACTGTTTAGCCTCCATGTATTTGTGTTTTTTACAGTTTTTCTCCTGTGATTGATTTCTAATCTCATAGCATTGTGGTTAGAAAAGATGCTTAATATGATTTCAGTTTTCTTAAATTTACCAAGGCTTGATTTGTGACCCAAGATGTGATCTGTCCTGGAGACTGTTCCATGTGCACTTGAGAAGAAAGTATATTCTGCAGCTTTCGGGTGGAATGTCCTATAAATACCAATGAAATCTATCTGGTCTACTGTGTTATTTAAAACTTGTGTTTCCTTATTTATTTTCTGTCTGGATGATCTATCCAGTGATGTAAGTGGGGTGTTAAAGTTCCCCACTGTTACTGTGTTTCTGTCACTTTCCCCTTTTATGGCTTTTAGCATTTGCCTTGTGTATTAAGGTGCTCCTATATTAGGTGCATAAATATTTATAATTGTTATATCTTCTTCTTGGATTGATCCCTTGATCATTATGTAGTATCCTTCCTTGTCTCTTGTAACATTCTTTATTTTTAAGTTCATTTTATGTGATATGACTATTGCTACTCCAGCTTTTTTTTTGGATTTCCATTTACATGGAATATCTTTTTCCATGCCCTCACTTTCAGTCTTTATGTGTCCCTAGCTGTGAAGTGGGTCTGTTGTAGACAGCATATATATGAGTTCTGTTTTTGTATCCATTCAGCCAGTCCATGTCTTTTGGTTGGAGCATTTAATCCATTTACATTCAAGGTAATTATTGATATGTGTGTTTTGATTAACATTTTCTTAATTGTTTTGGGTTTGTTTTTGTGGGTCTTTTTCTTCTCTTGTGTTTCCTGCCTAGAGAAGTTCTTTTAGCATTTGTTATAAAACTGGTTTTGTGGTGCTGAATTATTTTAGCTTTCGCTTGTCTGTAAAGCTTTTGATTTCTCTGTTGAATCTGAATGAGATCCTTGCTGGGTAGAGTAATCTTGGTTGTACGTTTTTCCCTTTCATCACTTTATTTATTTGTTTGTTTGTTTGTTTATTATTCCCTTTCATCACTTTAAATACATCCTGCCACTCCCTTCTGGCTTGCAGAGTTTCAGCTGAAAAATCAGCTGATAACCTTATGGGGATTCCCTTGTATGTTATTCGTTACTTTTCCCTTGATGCTTTTAATACTTTTTCTTTGTATTTAATTTTTGTTAGTTTGATTAATGTGTCTTGGTGTGTTTCTCCTTGGGTTTATCTTGTGTGGGACTCTCCACTTCCTGGACTTGGGTGGCTATTTCCTTTCCCATGTTAGGGAAGTTTTCGACTATTATCTCTTTATATATTTTTTCAGACCCTTTCTCTTTCTCTTTTTCTTCTGGGACCTCTATAATTTGAATGTTGGTGATTTTAATGTTGTTCCGGAGATCTCTAAGATCGTCCTCAATTCTTTTCATTCTTCTTTATTCTGCTCTGTGCCAGTTATTTTTACCATTCTGTCTTTCAGCTCACTTATTTGTTTTTCTGCTTCAGTTTTTCTGCTATTGATTCCTTCTAGTGCATTTTTTCATTTCAGTTGTATTGTTCATCGTTGTTTATTCTTTAGTTCTTCTAGGGCCTTGTTAAACTTTTCTTGTATTTTCTTGATCTGTGTCTCCATTTTGTTCCTGAGATTTTGGGTCATCTTTACTATCATTACTCTGAATTCTTTCTCAGGTAGGTTGCCTATTTCCTCTTCATTTATTTAGTCTTATAGGTTTTTAGTTTGCTCCTTCATCTGTAACTCTTTTTTGTTGTCTCATTTTTTTTGGATGGATGGGGCTGTGTTCCTCTGTTTCGCCTGAGGCATCCAGCACTGGAGTTTGCAGGTGGTTTGGTAGAGCAAGGTGTTGGTGTCAAGATGAGGACCTCTGGGAGACCTCACTCCAATTAAAATTCCCTGAGGTCTGAGGTTCTCTGTTAGTCCAGTGGTTTGGGCTCAGTGCTCCCAACAGAGGAGCCCAGGCCTGACTGCTGGCCTGGGAACTAAGCTTCTGCAAGCCATGCAGCATGGCAAAAAAAAAAAAAAAGCAGAATAATAACAAAGAATAAAAAATAAAATAAAACTAGAAAAGTAGAAAATATATTACAAAAACATAAAAATATAAATGAAACAAAACAACAAGGCAAAACAGAACCACAGCAGGAAAAAAAAGGCCAGAAAAGGCCTTGGCTGTGGGTGTCAGGGCCTAAGCTCAGGACCAGCAGGCCTGAAAAAGTCCTGGGGTGGTTGGGGGCAGGAATTCAGCATGGCCAGAGAGGGCCTTTGAGGGTGGAGGTTCAGGCCTGGGGCCCAAATGGGCAGCAGGGAAATGCTGGCTCCATTCCCTTCTGAACCTCCAATCCCCCAAAGGTCTCTCCATCCCTGCTGATCCCCTCACCATGAATGGGCCCCTCCAAGCATGGAAACCCCTCCCCTCCCCCAGCCACCGCTCAGCGGCACTGGTCCCGTCTCACCTGTACTTTTCCTTCTCCCCTCCCTCCCTGCCATGTTGTACCCGGTCATGCGGGTATTTCTCCCTTCCCCTTAGGTTTCTGGGGTCCCCCACCAGTGCCTGATAGCTGCCCTGGTTGTGAGGAGACACAAACCCTGCATTTTCCTACTCCAGCACCTTGACTCTGCCTCCCATTGCCCATCTTTTTACTTCATGTATTTGACTAGAAAAACTTCTTTTCTTGTTTTTAGAGTCACTCTGAGTTTTAATAATATTTTCGTGAGTTAAATTGAGTTAGTATATTTTAGTCCTCCTAATACTCAAAGCATTAAAAGCTCATATAATTCCTGAGAGTAATATCATACTTTATGAAAATCTAAGCTAAATTTCAATGTAAAGAAGTAGCATTCCCTTTTCTTTTTTCATAGGAAGTTATATATGAAAGGACAGTAGGGTAAATAATATATTTGAGTGGCAATATTGATACTTTTGGCTCTTCTGCTCTCTTTCCATCTGTATACATACTGCTGTGGTCTGATATGTCCCCCCCAAATTTCATATGTTAATATTCTTACCCCCAAAGATGATGGCATTAGGAAGTGGGGCCTTTGGGAGATGCTTAAATTATGAGAATAGAGTCCTCATGAATGGATTAGTGACTTATAAAAGAGACTCTGGAGAGATGCCTTGTCCTTTCTACCATGTGAGGACACAGTGAGAAGGTGCCTACTATGAACCAGGAAGAGGGTCCTCATCAAACATGACCGTGTTGGTGCCTTGATTTTGTACTTTCCAGCGTTCAGAACTGTAAGTGATAAATTTCTATTGTTTTTAAGCCACCCAGTTCCTGGCATTTTGTTAGCAGCTGGAATGGGACCAAAACACATACTCTGTTAGCCAAAGATGTAGTAAATTAGTCCTCCTGTAAATAAATTGAAGGAATTACTTTCAGAAGAAATTTAATCAGGTAGGTTTTTTTTTTTTCCTTTCACAAGAATGTTTAAAAATGGACATAAACATATTAAAAATTCTTAATACAAAGCAATAGTTATTCCAGAGTGTGAACATCTACACCAAAAGTTATGTTACCTAATAATTAAGCCTGGAACTAAAGAAAAGCAAGATCTCAGCACTTTAAGAAAACCTTTTAAATTAACACAACAATGTAAATCAACTATATTTCAGTAGAATAACATTTAAAAGAAAGAAAACCTTTTTATATTTTCCAATCACAGTCACAAAAAATAAGCCAGGAAATGCCCCGTTGAGTAAATGAACAATTTTATTTTTTTTTAGGCTTCAACAAGGTTTTTAATTAGTAATTCAATTTTCTTGCTAGCTTTAAACCTCTTCAGATTTTCTATTTCTTCATGATTCAGTTTTTGTAGATTGCATGTTTCTAAGAATTCATCCATTTTATGTAGGTTATCCATTCCTTCCTTCTGCTAGGTTGTTTGCTCTTCTTTTTCTGGTTCCTTAGGCTGTAATATTAGATTATTAATTTAAAATCTTTCTTTTTTCAAGTGTGTGATTGCAGGTATAAATTTCCCTCATAGCACTATTTACTTTGTATCTCAAATTTTGGTGTGTTGTGTTTTCATTTTCATGTTTGTCAAGATATTTTCTAATTTCTCTTGTGATTTCTTCTTTGACCTATTGGTTGTTAAAAAAAGTGTGTTGTTTGATTTCCTTATATTTGTGAGTTTTCTAGTTTTCCTTCTGTTATTTATTGCTAGTTTTATTCCATTGTGATCAGAAAAGATATTTTGTATGATTACAGTCTTCTAAATTTTATTAAGGCTTGTTTTGTGGACTAGCATGTGGTCTCTCCTGGAAAATATTTCATGTGCATTTGGGGAAAATGTGTATTCTCCTATTGTTGGGTGGTGTTCTATATATGTCTTTTAGGTCCAGTTGGTTTACAGTTTTGCTGAAGTTCTCTATTTCCTTATTTATCTCTGTCTAGTTTATATTCATTATTGGAAATGGGGTAGTGAAATCTCCAACTATTATTATAGAATTATCAGTTTCTCCCTACAACTCTGTCATTGTTTGCTTCATCTGTCTTAGGTGCTCTGGTTTTGGTTTTGTTTACAATTCTTATACGTTCTTCATGAATTGACACTTTTATCAATATATAGTATCCTTTGTCCCTTGTAACAATTTTTGGTTTATTTGTCTCATATTAGTAATGGCATCCTACCTTTCTTTTGGTTATCATTTGAGTGGAATCTCTTTCTCCATGCTTTTACTTTTGACTTTCACATCTTTAGATCTAAAGTGAACCTCTCTCTCTTGTTTTAATTGAAGTATAATTGATTTACAATTTTTGTGTTAGTTTCAGGTTTACAACACAGTGACTTGGGTTTTTTGCAGATTATATTCCATTTTAGGCCATTACAAGATGTTGGGTAAAATTCCCAGTGCTATACAGTAAATCCTTTATGCTTATCTATTTTATGTATAGTAGCTTGAACCTGTTACTAAAGTGAATCTCTTGTAGTCAACATATAGTTGGACCATTCATTTCTTTTAATCCATTCTGCCAGTTTCTGCTTTTTGATTGGAGAGTTTAATTCATTTTTTTAAAACAACTTTTTATTTATTTACTTTTTGGCTGTGTTGGGTCTTCATTGCTGTGCACAGGCTTTTTCTAGTTGCGGCAAGCAGGGGCTACTCTTCATTGCAGTGTGCAGGCTTCCCATTGCTGTGGCTTCTCTTGTTGCAGAGCATGGGCTCTAGGCATGTGGTCCTCAGTAGCTACAGTGCACGGGCTCAGTAGTTGTGGTTTGCAGGCTCTAGAGCACAGGCTCAGTAGTTGTGGCACATGGGCTTAGCTGTTCTGCAGCATGTGGGATCTTCCTGGACCAGGGATCGAACCTGTGTCCCCTGCATTGACAGGTGGATTTTTAACCACTGTGCCACCTAGGAAGCCCCTTGGCCAAAAATTTTAAAAAATAGATTTTTTTTTTTTACTTAAAATGTATTTATCTGGAAAGGATAATATAGGAGTTTCTCACACAAAAATATAGTGTGTGTCTGTACTATGCATTGTTTTTGTATCCTTCAGTAAAATTAGGTAGTTAAACCAGCAATGAAACAGTGCCCTTGCCACTTTCCCTTTAACAGAAGTTCATAAACAGATACATTCTACTTTTCATTAGGTTAGCTGGTATTCTACTATAAATAAACACCTGAAAAAAATTCAGTTGCAAAGTGAATGTTGAATTGTTATTTATACAAATTGACATGACTTGAGTTTTTAGTTAATCAATTTTATGTTGTAGTTTACATTCCCAACAAGATTCTACTTCACTTTCATGAAGTCTAGAATGTCTACTAATGTAGGTGCAAGAGGCAGGCAAGAGTTTAACTAAAGCAAATTATCAACCAAGAAGAAAAAGGAAGAAGGGAAGGATGTTATAAGATTTTAAAATGGTAAACAAAATAATGAAATTCTATTTTTAATTAACGAATAATGTGTCTATATATACAACATTAAGATCAGAATGCTGTTAACATCTACTATTAGATACCAGTCCATAATTATGACATAATGGTTATAATTGATAAAGTATTATTGTTTTACAGATGTATAACTCACAATTTTAAAATGTATCTAATTATAATGACATTGTAAACAGCTTCCATGGAAACATCAGTAACTATGATGATAAATCAACTGAAGTTTATAGGCATTAGCCCTTTTCTCTTTGTGGGGTACTTTGCCTTTGATAAGATACCAGGTCCCAGGCCTTTCTACATCTTAATGTAGACAGATTGATGACTTACACACTAATGGTTTTATCTTAATCTTGTTTAAAAGCATCTTTCTACTTTCTGAAACTCTGATACCCTTTGAGTGTCAATTCTGATACTCATTTTCAAGTTACTTTTGCTAGCACTGCTATTGATTTTTACCATAGATACATTTTTTTAGTGTACATTCACCTTGTCTTATAACAATAAAAGATCTTAAAAATAACAGTTGTTACATGGCTTCCTAGTAAAAGTACATTTTCTAAATAAGTGAAAAGTTAAGTGAAATTTTAAAAGCACTGAATTTATTATAATAAACATTACATACTTAAATGTTACTTTGGATTAGAGTTTTCATATCATATGATTACACCATGAGTTAAAAAGATCCACATCATATGGGTTATTGGGGTTTTTTTTTCTGTGTGGAAGGTGACTACCATAGTAAAAATTTATTTATCATGAGGCGTATGAAATTAAAGACATGAGAAATTTTGAAAATTTGATATGTAATACTGAAAGTAATTACTTCTTTACAACTAAAAAAGTGTTTAAAACAGGGGCTTTGGAAGAATCAATATTCTGGCACAGAGGAGAAAAAGTTTTATTAATTCATAATTTTTGGATCATTCCTACTGTCTAATTACTCATTTTGATTCCTGTTACTTTTTTAAAAATCTTGAATTTTTGAAAATTCAGAAGTCTTCTGATTATTTTTCTTTTATTAAGAAATGTTTTCCTTAATCTCAAATGGGTCTTCCTTTCTGTTTTTATACAGAAACCTTTTGTTTGAGATATAATTCACATACCACATAATTCACCTTTTAAAGTGTACAATTCTGTAGGTTTTAGCATATTTACAAAGTTGTACAACCATTGTTGTAGGATTTTACAGAGTGAAGCAAGACACCGAGGCAGCATTTATTTATGCCAGCATAGGCCCAGCGGATTCGTATCCAGAGGCTGAGCCCTGAACAAAGTGGGGCCATTTCTTTTATACTTTTTGTTAACTTTCTATACGTTAGGCTTTCTTTGTCCCCCAAATAAGGTAACATGGAAGGTAACATGTGACTTGATTGGATACTCTTCTCTCATGGCCTCTGGGGCAGCTTCAGAGTTACAAGGACATAGTAACAGAGATATGCAGAAAACATGCAAGAGGAGTTGTGGACTAAGCAGGCACATGTAGATAACAACTGGACCCAACTTTGTTTCTCTCTGGTTGAATTATGTCCTCTGGGTCCTGAAGTTCCTAGAGTTCCCATTACACCATCACCACTGTCTAATTTCAAGACATTTTCTTCACCCCCAAAAGAAAGCTCTTATCTAGTAGCAGTTACTTTCCTTTCCTACCTCCCCATAACCCTTGGTAACTACTAATCTATTTTCTGTTTCTATTGATTTTCCTTTTCCAGGTGTGTGTGGCGTCCTCATTTAGCATAATGTTTTCTTGGTTCATTTGTGTGTAAGATGAATCAATACTTTATTCCTTTTTATGGATGAGTGATATTCCTTTTCCTTTCAACTTATTTGTATCTTTCAATTTAAAATGTCTTTAGTAGATAGCATGTAGTTGGATCATTTTAAAAAGTCCATTATGCTAATATCTGCCTTTTAACTAACGTGTTTACTCCATTTTAATTTAATGTAATTATTGATAAGGTAGTTTTTACATCTGCCACTTTGGTATTTGTTTTCTGTATGTCATCTTTCTCTCCCTCTATTCCTCCATTACTACCTTCCTTTCTATTAAACATATGTTTTCTAGTGTGACATTTAAATTTTTCTAGTGTGCCCTTTTAATTCCCTTAGCTTTTTCTTTACTATATATTTCTGAGTTATTTTCTTAATGATTGTCCTGGGAATTACAATAAACAATTTATACAATGTAGTTTAAGTTGATACTAATTTAATTTCACTAGTATGTAAAAACTTTGATCTTCTGTAGCTGTATTATGTCCCACTTTCTTTGTGCTATTACTGTCATAAAAATTATATGTTTATGCATTGTATGCCTATTAAAACAGATTTGCAACTATTGCTTTATGTATTTGTCTTTTAAATGGGACAGGAGACAAAAAGTTACAAACAAAAATATATTTATATTGCCTTTTTATATTTACCTATGTTGTTATTTTTACCAGTACTCTTTAATTCTTCATGTAGACTTTAGTTACTGTCTAATGTCCCTAAACACTCATTCTTTTTTTTTTTCCTTTTTCTTTTTTTTTTTTCTCCAATCTCCCAGTTCATCCCACCCCAACGCTCCCTGCTTTTCCCACTTGGTGTCCATATTAAACACTCATTCTTAAACACAGTCTGCCTTGCAGCTCTCTCAGTTGTAATCCATTGTCATCGTGGAGCCCTTTTGATCTGATGGTAAGGTACTGGAAAAAGCAAAGCATCCTCTAATTCTTTAAGTCTCGGTCTTTTAGTGGGCCTGTGTCCCTGGACCTTCACATGGGTTTCTTAGCTCTCTATTCATCTCCTTAGGTGAGCTGAAGTTTGGGTAATTTTCCTTTTCCCCAGTTTGGATAAGGCTCTGGCAAAGTATTCTCCCTTAATGGGAGACTGGGCTTTGTTATGAGGAATGTGTAGAGTATATTTCAAAATGGTTGTTTTTTTCCCCCTCTCCCTGCCAGAAAGAGGAGGACTTTTCTAAACTTTTTACCATGAAAACTTTGCGGGGGGGAGGTGTTCCTGGAGGTAGTATCTACAAAAATACGGGGGCCCCCTAGGGATGTGGCACCTAGGAGTTTCTCACTATTACACTAGTATACAGTGTGCATCCAGCAGTTCGTCAAAATTACTATTTAAGCATTCCTTCCAATTACGGTTTTAGTGTCTTCTGCTCCCAGTAAGCAGTTCTGGACTGTGATTCTCTGTATTCACTGTCTCTCCAGATTTTAGGATAGAAGTTTGCCTCATGACCTCAGTTCTCTGATGTGTCCAAGTCATTGATTTTCAGTTTGTTTAGCTTTTTTCTTTGTATAAAATGGGTATGATGACTTCTGAGTTCATTATATTTTGCAGCTGAAAGTGAAAGTCCTAATTTTATCTTTAAAAATGTATTTTCAACTGTTTCAGAATGTAGATGTAATTTATTTAAAAGATAAAACCAACGCATTGTAATAGTCTTTGTACCTCTGTCAACGCTTACATATTACAGTGGCTAGAGTCATTAAATGTCATCTCTTTTGCATTTTGAAGGGGTTTGACATTGGATATGCGGAAGACATGAGAGCTTACATTAGAATTTATTTAGGGAGAAATTTGGGACATACAAATTTAAGTTTTCAAATCACACATTGAAGACATAAATAATTTTTTCCTGTATGTCTAGATAATTACAATCCATGATTTACTCAAAACTTTACTTTTTCACTGAGAGAAATGAAATGAATTTCCTTTTGTTATAAACTGCAGCATTTGTGTAAGAATAAAATGAAAAGTTGTTGTTCTAGATTCTACACCCCCCCACTCCTTTCAGAGCCTTCTAAATTTACTAAATATCAAGTTTCATGAAGAATATCATTCCTCCACTAAGATAAATTTGATTTTGACCCTCAATTGTCATTTTAACCGCTGGCACCACTGCTTTAGAACTCTCTGAGAGATCGTTTTTATGGGTAGAAGAGTTTTTAAACTCTTTTTATGGATAGAAAAGTTTCCATTGAATCATTTTGGAAAGAGACTCTCTGGTGCCAAAGTAGCAACTTGGATCTTTTTATTTGTACATTGCAGACTCTGATTTTCTTTTACATCTTTGTGAGTAGAAACTATTTTCCCTGAGGGAACATTTTGCATTCACCACTGAATGTCAGATAAGGAATAAAATGCAAAATGTTTCAGTCTCGTTACAATTTTTATAAGTATTGTTTAATATTAAACTTGTATGTTGAGAAATTTGCAATGCTACTAGTTTGATGTTTCTCATTTTTAAGCTATACTGCATTTAATTTGAAGGAGAACCGAATTGTTCCCTGCAAAGCATTTTTCTTTTTTCTTATTTACACACATGAACTTTTGGTAGATTATGGATTTGCCTTATTTTAAGTGATCAACTGGGGCTTTTTAAGGAACATTTTTTCCACTGTGTTAAATAAAAGGAATCTTGATGCTGTTGAAGCCTTTGGGATTGTGATAGGGAGGTTGTACATCTCTGAGAAGTGAGGAGTAGTTCTTAAGAACTTCTGCTCTTTTTTATTCATTCATTTGTTTATTCCTTCATTAATGTATTCATTTGACAAACATTTATTGGGCACATACCACCTTCTAGGTAGAGAATTCAAATGACTTGGCCAAGGTCATATGTTTTGTTAGTGAAGGTACTTGCCTTAGAACTCTTAATTTTCTAGTCCAATGCTGTCTTCATAGTAGTATTTCTAGAGTTTGGTATATGAAATATAGTTGATCTGATAAGTATTGATTTGATCCTTTTTTTAAAAATATATTTATTTATTTATTTATTTATTTATTGGCTGCGTTGGGTCTTCATTGCTGCACATGGGCTTTCTCTAGTTGCTGCGAGCCGGGGCTACTCTTCATTGTGGTGCGCAGGCTCCTCATTGTAGTGGCTTCTCTTGTTGTGGAGCATGGGCCCTAGGCACGTAGGCTTCAATAGTTGTGGCACATGGGCTCAATAGTTGTGGCTCACGGGCTCTAGAGCACAGGCTCAATAGTTGTGGCACACGGGCTTAGTTGCTCTGTGGCATGTGAAATCTTCCCAGAGCAGGGCTTGAACCCGTGTCCCCTGCATTGGCAGGCAGATTCTTAACCACTGCGCCACCTAGGAAGTTCGATCCATTATTTTTTATTTAGAACAATATGCACATGTATACAAATACCTGCATATTGCTATATTTCAGTATTTATATTTGCTTTGCACATTTGACTTTGCTTGTGAGCTAAACTGTTATTGTTAGGAAGATAGATATAAGAGCTACTGTGAAGGAATAGGTTGAAAAGCTGCTTTAATGAGTAAGTAATCAAATATTCTGAAAAATAGAGTAATTGGAAAGTAGCCATTTAAATAACCATTGTTTGCTTTGTTTTGTTTTATATGTACAGACATTTATACCCTTTGTCTATAAATAATGTTCATACATCTTGCTCCAAAAAAGCCTTAGAAAAATATATTGATAACTGATTCATTTTGCTGTATGCCTGAAACTAACACAACATTGTAAACAATTATACTTCAATAAAAATTTTAAAAATATATATATTATATATATATAGGTTATAATTTTTAAGTGAAAAATCTAGGGAGTCTAGGGAGAATAAGATCAGCAAAGTTAAGATTAAGCTAGAGTCAAGGATGTCCATGTAATGTAGTTTGGCAAAGGATCAAGTAATGAATCCAGAAGCTGCATTCATTCTAACTGCTTGTGCATCCCTCACTCCCCAACATTGGTTCTAAACTATATTTTCCATGGATAAAAGCATAATTAGAGAAAGTGCTTTTGGGGAAATAACAGGCAAATTGGTTAAATTTAACTTATGATTAATTTACTACACATTTCCATATTAAAGTAATTTATTCGAACTTGATATGGGCTAGACAAAGTTGAAGGCTCCAGGCATTCATCTTGGTTATAATTTTTAATATCCATCTATAGTTAATCTTTATAATAGAGACCAGTGGATTTTTCCTTGTAACTGACAGTTTCAGATTGGCAGCTTTTGAATTTACGTGATTTGGGTGTTATCAGGTGGGAAATTACCTTGCTTCAGTGGTTACCCCCAAATACGCTCATCAGGCAGGCTATCCCAAAAGTAATGGGACAGAGAAGCCAATGGATAAATTAAGATGCTTGAATCATAGAGTTTATTTAAATAAATTTAAAACATGCACTTAGAAGTAAAAGGAAAGAATTGAGGGTAAGTTGACACATTTAGGATAGGGTACAAGTGGGTGGAAGGACCACATTACCTAAATCCTGGGTTGTGCAGTGTTCGTATGTCTTGTCTTTCATTCTCTGCCACATCAGCATTCCTTGCTGATGCTGTAGCTACAAAGACTAGAAGTGAGTTTGAGCAACTTGGCCCAGTAGATGGGAAGTGCTCAAGGCTAATGACACAGGCTTACTTTATTAAAGAAAAGCAGGGGCAGGTGTAGTTGGCCACAGCTGTAGCCCACCAATTGCCTGTTGTACAACTATGGCTTTTATTTGCCTTTCTTGGGGAGGGGATACATGGGGCCAGGATGGGTGTCAACAATGGGTGGCTGAATTAAGATTTCATGAATAATTGAGTGTTTCACATGTCTCAGATATATTTAGTATATCTTGACTATTTATTGCTTCATGTATATATAGCATATCTCGAACACTTAGTGTCTACTTGATACATCCCTTTCCATCTATGTTCATAAATATATGCTATACTTATTTTATCTGTTTAACATGTCTTATAGGTTTCCAACTTCTGTCTATGGTTTAAACATCTTATGAGTTTCATACATCCATTTGGTTTCTTGTCTTTCATAATAGAATTGAATATTCTCAAATACTACAGCAAATGCAAATTACAGATGTGAGTTCTCTCAATTTCTTGCCTTCAGTTTTAAGGTGCCAGATTCTCAAGGGTTGCCACATTTTAAAACTCTTTCAAAAGGTATGGCATTTTCTATAGGACATAGTAAATGAATGGTTAGAGCCTATACCAATGCATTGGTATTTGCCTTGGTACAAAGTACTGTTTCTGAAGAGTTTTTGGAAATAACATTTGCCTCAGTTACCTGGTTTAGATAATGTTAGCTTGAAGATGATAAAACTAGGAAATCATGGTAACGTAACATCATGAAGGAAAAAATATCATCAAGGAAAAGATTCTACAGCTCTCAGCTTAATGTAGAAAAGTCTGTTGATTATGTAATTTTTTAAAAAATAGAGTTAATTTTTTTAGAGCAGTTTTAGGTTCACAGCAAAATTGAGTGTTCAGAATGAACAACTGTACTAGCCTCACACACATGCATAGTCTCTGACATCAATATTCCTCACCAAAATGGTGTATTTATTATGCTAATGACCTTATATTGACACATCATTATCACCTGAAGTCCACAGTTTAAATTAGGATTGCTCTTAGAATTATATATTCTATAATACTCATAGAATGTGTTTTTATAAATGTGTGATGACATGTTTTCACCATTATGGTATTATACAGAGTAGTTTCACTGCCCTAAAAATGTTCTGCGCTCTGGCTATTCATTCTTCGCTCTCCCTAACACTTAGCAGCCACTGGTCTTTTTACTGACATCATAGATTTTGCCTTTTCCAGAATGTGATATAGTTGAAATCATGTGGTATATATAGCCTTCTCAGATTAGTTTCTTTCACTTAGTAATATACATTTGTTTCCTCCATGTCTTTTCATGGCTTGAATAGCTCATTTCTTTTTAGTGTGGAATACTATTCCATTTTCTAGATGTACCAGTTTATCCATTTACCTACTGAAGGTTTTGGCAATTATGAATAAAGCTGCTGTAAACATCTGTGTGTAGGTTTTTATTTGGATGTAAGTTTTCAGTTCATTTGGATAAATATCAAGGAGCATAATTGCTGGATCATATGGTAAGCTTATGTTTAGTTTTATAGGAAACTGCCAAATTGCCTTTCAGTGTCTGTACTATTTTGTATTCCCACCACATCCTTGACAGCATTTGGTGTTGTCAGTGTTTTAGATTTTGGTCATTCTGATAAGTGTGTAGTGCAACCTCATTGTTTTGATTTGCAATTCCCTGCTGACCTAAAATGTGGAACATCTTTTCATATACTTACTGGCCAGCTGTATAATCTTTGGTGAGGTGACTTTTCAAGGCTTTGGCCCATTTTTCAATTGAGTTGTTTTCTTATCATTTAACTTTAGGAGTTCTTTGTATATTTTGGATAGTAGTTCTTTATCAGATGTGTCTTTTGCCCAGACGTGTATTTTCTCCCAGTCTGTGACTTGTTTTCTCATTCATTTATTAAATACTATTTCTACTGTTAGCTTTGGTTTGGTCCTCATCTCTAAATTAAATTATTATTAACTGATCTTTCTCCCTTCAGTCTTTCCCTCACCAGTTTTTCTTCCCTATTGGTCATGTTTCTCTGCTGTTTAATCCTCGGTAAACCAGTAAAAGCAGTCATAACCATGTGTCATTTTTCTTTTTTATATTTTATTTTATTTTTATTTTTTTTATTTTTTGGGGGTTCACCAGGTTCAATCATCTGTTTTTATACACATATCCCCGTCTTTTTTATATTTTAAGTCATTATAGGAATAATTTATAGAAGTAAGAATAAAGGAATAGTAAAAAGAAAAAAGCCAACATTATTAGAAACTAAAGAGGTTAGATATAACAAAATCTCTTTGTAGCAAGTAAATTTTGGTGTGCTAATATAAAAAAATCAAAAATAATGTCCATGTCTTTTTAGCAACAATGAGATGGGAAGAGATGGTTAATGTTGCTGTCATAAAATATTGTGTGGTGAAGTCCCTCCTGCTGAATAATTAACTGGATGAGAATACCAGTATTTCTTCCTGTATTTAGATATGTATTGATCACATATCAGTTTCTGAATTTGAGAAGTTTTGTGCAGTATATTGTTACCTGAAGATTCATAGTCTGAGATTTCACTTACACCATCCAATTTCACCATTGTCACTAGAATTGGAGTGTTGCTCTGACTCTTTTCTTTTGTCTTCTTATTTATCTAATAATTATGATAAATCTTCCTTTGTTAATTTCCTTATCTTTGCTATTATGGACATAAATGAAAAAATTTCAGTTCTCAACACTTCAGTGAAAGCTAAAAACAGGTTACAAATATGGTGTCCTCAGTTTTCTTTTCTACTTTCTGGAAAGATGGTGCAATGCTTTGAACAATACTATACAAAAAAAGAATGAAAGTTTATTATTGCATCATTCTAGGTGACTCCATCATTCTTCTCTTTCTTATTATTTTTGTTTTTTTAGAATTATTAGGAATAATTTGATGAGTAATAATGGATAATTATGGAATTATTTGTAGGATATTGAAACAGCTGAATGTTTAAAGATGTAGGAAAAGTAATGTCAGTAAGATCTTAAAATTATAGAAGAGTTCAGTTAACCCATATGGAAATTGCAAGATATAATAGGTTTTATCCTATTTTATTAAAGTACATTTTTCTTGTTTCTTTTTGAACGTGTGCTAAAAAAAAAAGTGTTGAAATATCTTTACAAAGAGTTAGAAATGTTCAGAAATGAAAAATGGAACCATTGGATCCTAATGGTATACCAAGGGTTAAAAACCTTTAGTAATTCCCAGTTTTCTGAAAGAAAATCCTTTGCATGGTTGTGGCACATGGGCTTAGTTGCCTGGAAACCTTGGTTAATTTTCAGCCTTATGCCTAGCACTCGCCCATCCTCTGTATACCCTTTTCTAAGGCATATTGTATTATTATGAGTGCTTTGAGCTGCCGTGTATTTTCATACCTATGTAAAAGTGGTAGGCAGTGTTCTTAGATGCCCCTCCACGATTCCTAGCCCCTGGTGTACACACTCCTTCCCTCATTTATTCAGTCAAATACTAATCTAGACACTGTGAAGGGATTTTGCAAATGAAGTTAGTTGATTTTAAAATAGGGAGATTAGGACTTCCTAGGTGGTGCAGTGGTTAGGGATCTGTCTGCCAAGGTAGGGGACAGGGGTTCAATCCCTGCTGCAGGAAGATCCCACGTGCCATGGAGCAACTAAGCCCATGTGCCACAACTATTGAGCCTGCAGTCTAGAGCCCATGAGCCACAACTGTTGAGCCCATGTGCCACAACTATTGAAGCCCACGCACCTAGAGCCCGGACACTGTAACAAGAGAAGCCACCGCAATAAGAAGCCTGTACACCACAACGAAGAGTAGCCCCCGCTTGCCGCAACTAGAGAAAGCCCGTGTGCAGCAACACAGACTGAATGCAGCCAATAAATATATAAATAAATTAATATAAAAAAATAAAATAGGAAGGTTATTTAGCTGCTTCGTATAATTACATGAGCCCTTTAAAAGCAGAGAGGTTTCTGATGCTGGTCACAGAAGAGAAAGTCAGAGGTATGATATCTAGCTGGTCTGGAAGAAAGCAGCATCCCTGTTGAACTGACTGATGGGAGGGTGGGGCACATAGCAAAGAATTGCAGGTGACTTCCGTGAGCTAAGAGTAGTCCCAGCCAATGACTAGCAGAAAAATGGGAGCAACTGTCCTATAGCCAGTAGGAAATATGTTCTCCCTGTGACCAGTGAGCTTGGAAAAGAACCCCAAGTCCCAGATAATAAGTGCAGCCCTGGAAGACAACTTAAGTTTAGCCCAGTGAGACCCTGAGCGGAAAATCCAGTCTGTTTTGCTATGCCTGGGCTCCTGACCTACAGAAACTGAGATAATAAAATGAGTGTTGTTTTTATGCTGCAGCATGGATGACCCTGGAGGACATTATGCTAAGTGAAATTAGCCAGTCACACAAAGACAAACACTGGATGATTCCATTTGTGTGACAGATCTAGAGTAGTCAAATTCATAGAGACAGAAAGTAGAAGGGGGAGGTTGCCGGGGTAGGGGGAAGAAGGGGGTTGTTTAATGGGTATAGTTTCAGTTTTGCAAGATGAATAGAGTTTTAGAGATTGGTTGTACAAAATGTGAATGTACTTAACACTACTGAACTATACACTTAAAAATGGTTGAGATGGCAAATTTTATGTTATGTATATTTTACCACAGTTTAAAAAATTATTTAAAAAGTGGGTCATTTTGAGTCACTAGATTTGTGGATAATTTGTTATGCAGCAATAGTGTTCATAGTGTTGTGTCTGCTTGAAATCCACTCTCTGACTTTTTTAATTCAGAAGTTTTATACTCTCTATCCAGCTCCAGGGTTTATTCTATTAAACCATCCTTAACCCTCAGGCAAAGTTAGTCACTCTTTCTTCTGCCTAGCCATATACATCTATAATAGCACTTACCACATTGTATTTTAAGCATTTTTCTTTTAGGTCTTTGCCACTCGATTGTGAAGTGGTGTTTTTTTCCAAAGCATTTCACCTTCAAGTTTTATAACAACAGGTTTACAACAGATTCAAGTTGGGATAATACCTGAAAAAGCAGCTTTTAGGAAACGTTGTAGTAGTTGCTTCTTACTCATTTTCTTTTCTCAGCCTAGAGTCTACCTTAGATTCTAATAGTGCAGGTGCACTGACCTTGTTTGGCTTACTTTAATTATTAGCCTTTTAACAGAGGGATAGAAAATGTGTTGCCTATCCCCCTCCCCCCACTTTTAAACTACAGTCAATCTACTCAGGTAAGAAATGAAAGATATGAATGAATTTGCATGAATAAATTTATTCATTCTGATTTCAGCCAACATTTACTAAGACAGCATTTCAACTTCTTGACTCTCAACTAGCAAAAGTGGTTAAATATAGTTTGTTTTTTTCTTTTTTGGCTGCTTTGGGTCTTCGTTGCTACGCACAAGCTTTTTCTAGTTGTGGAGAGCAGGGGCTACTCTTCATTGCAGTGTACAGGGCTTCTCATTGTGGTGGCTTCTCTTGTTGCGGAGCACGGACTCAAGGCTCGTGGGCTTCAGTAGTTGCAGCACACAGGCTCAGTAGTTGTGGCCTGCAGGCTGTAGGGTGTGTGGGCTTCAGTAGTTGTGGTGCTAGGGCTCAGTAGTTGTGGCACATGGGGTTAGTTGCTCTGTGTCATGTGGGATCTTCCTGAACCAGGGATCCCAAATGGTTACTTCAGACATCGATGAACCAACTATTCAGAATTCATGTTTTAAAGAGTTAAGAATTTGTTCCATGCATAAATAGCAATTGGGTTCTTATTTTCTTTGCAAGAGATTTCAACAAAGTAGGTAAGGAAATGTATGAGTTATTTCTGAAATTCAGTTTTATTTGAAAAATTTTACATTGTAAGTATTGTATATTTTTATTAAAATATATCAATAAATGACTCTGTATATAAGCATATCAGTATCAGTAGTGCAGCTCAAACATTTTCATTCTTAGTCCTCATTCTTTTGACAAATTTATGAGAGGGAATATTTCTTGTTAGAGACTGTAGGACTTTTCATTTCCATATAGATAGCCAGCAACTATAAGTGATCTTACTTTCACTTCAGGACAGTATTCCTCCATATTATTCTTCCTAGTATATTACTGACTGCATGTGTATTCATTGAAAGTTTGATCCTGAACTACAACCCAGCCTCTTGAGATATCTACAGATTGCTAGAGTATAAGAATTTGTCTCAGTAGAAATTATTATTTTTGGTTTTCTCATATTTTACATTTGAATACAGCAAGAATTAAGGATACACCCACTTTTTCCTTTAATTTAAAATGTTATAAAATACACTACTACTTACTTTTCATTTTTATTACTATTTAAAAGGAAATGTATATTATTCCTAACATATGCCACCTATGGATACATATAAACTGAAAAAAAGAAAGTAGGTATTTCTTAAATATTAGTACTTCTTGAAATGAATATGAAGTATCATCTTTAGATGGAAAAATATGACAGGTTTTACCTATGAAATAAATTATGTGCAAAAGATTACAAAAGATGGTAGCCTGTTTAGGCAGGCCTATTAAAAGCATTAAGACTTGAGTACTGGCTATTAAAGTGAGTAAATGGCAATATTATAAAGTTAAACATATGCCAAAAAACATTTTCCAGAGGACCGGGATTGTAACAATACCATTAATGAGGGCAAAGAGGTCTTAATGCAATTTGCACTTTCTAAAGTTTCAAAAAGAGGCTTTGAGTTAGTGCATTATTAATGTACTGAACATCTGGAACTGTGTAAAAGCTATAGACATTGAGCGAATGCAGGATTTCCCCACTAGGTTGCATTCTAACATACTGCCTCCCTAGTGAGAAACTGGTTTTAAGAAGTTCGAGAAAGTAAAATGACAATATCCAGATAAGGCATAAACATTCCAGAGTGTCTTTTAATTTGTGAGATCTGACTCAAAATTTTTTTTCCTGAAGTTACCCAATCTAAGTGATGTGAACATCAATTAGTAGATTAAATGATCTGTATCATATGTAGTCTAGTATGTCTATGTGAATAGTATTTGCTCTTTATGAGCTAATAAGTAAACTGTTTGATAACAGAGATACCTCACATTTTTCATTTATGTAAGTCTTAGAACCTGAGAGATGGTTCTGTGTCAGTGTACTTTCTTCCAAGTTATTTGATTTTTAGGTGCATAGTTGGGATACTTAAGAAAATTTTGGAAGTTGAGGTATGTGTGTGTATAGTTTTTTTGTATGAGTTTTCTGGCAAGGGGGAAGTAATTAAGATGTATAGATGTGCAATTTGAGTGTCACCTGTGATGAGAATGGAAAAGCTATTGACCTAAATATTTTTTTTTACTTAAAACTGAAAATTTGCCACAGACAATTTTCACCAAAATAATCAGTATGTTTTTGCTGTAGAGCTACACTCTAGATTTGCATGTAGCCCTTGTGTAATCCTGAACAGAAGGCTTTTAAGATACTTTAAAAAAATCTTCACTAAAGCAGTTAAAATAAACACATTGTGTTCTGTGGGAATGTTGTCTCATAGTTACCAAATTCCCCTACGCCTTTTTCACAGTGTTCCTTGTACCTCCTTATCTGAACTAAAATCTGGATATACCCAGAGGACATGTCATTTTCTTGTCAAACCTTTCATGTTGTGACTGTTTTTTTCTCTCTAGTACCTTAGGTTTGGTATCCAGTTTACTTCCCATTGCTTTTTCTAAACCTTAACCTCTCCATCTTTTTCTGAAGGAAGGAAGGGAAGAGAAGCAGGAAGGATGAGGGGAAAAAGTAAGGAAGGAAAAAGAGAGAGAAACTCACTAAAAACAACCTCTAGTCTCTGAGCTCATGTCTTTTAATCATGTCATTCTTTCCCCTTCATCTTTATTGACATCTTACAAATCACAACTCTCTTCTTTTATTAAGGACTTTGGTACCTGATTTTACAGTGGTTTTTTTCCCTCCTTACTCCCCTCTCTGACCTTCCATTCTTTTGAACCTTCCTTTTTTATTCATTTATTAAATTGGTTCAACAAATATTTATTGCCTACTTTCTGTGTGTCAGGTACTGTTCTAGGTACCAGACAGTCAGCAGTGAGCAAAACAAAAATCATTGTCCTTATGGAGGTTATATTTCAGGGGTGACAGAAAATAAACCAGACACATAGAAAGTTACTTATATATTAGATGGTGTCACAGACTGAATGTTTATGTCCCCCTCCCCCCAAATTCATATGTTGAAGCCCTAACCCCCAGTGTGGCTGTGTTTAGAAATGGGGTCTCTAAGGAAGTAGTTAAGATTAAATGAGGTCATAAGGGTGGGGCCCTGGTCTGATAATATTAGTGTCCCTATAAGAAGGCATACTAGAAATCTTGCTGTCTTCCCCACAGCATGAGCACAGAGCAAAAAGTGTGTGAGGATTCAGCGAGGTGGCCATTTGCAAGCCTGGAACAGAATCTCACCAGGAAATGTATCAGCCACACCTTAATCTTTGACCTCCCAGTGTCCAGAACTGTGAAAAATAAATTTCTGTTTAAGCCACCCCACCTGTGGTATATTTTTTTCCAGTTTTATTGTGATATTATTGACATATATGTAAGTTTAAGGGGTACAATATAATGATTTGATACATGTATATATTGTGAAATGATTATGTGG
The DNA here is from genome assembly GCF_030028045.1 of Hippopotamus amphibius kiboko. Taxonomy (NCBI): domain Eukaryota; kingdom Metazoa; phylum Chordata; class Mammalia; order Artiodactyla; family Hippopotamidae; genus Hippopotamus; species Hippopotamus amphibius. The sequence goes on along the minus strand of NC_080202.1, from coordinate 24,136,756 downwards.
GGGTTTTTTTGTTTGTTTGCTTTTTGTTTTGTTTTGTTTGCTTTTTGTTTTTTTTTAATGGTAGCCTGGGTAGACTAGTACGGATAATGGTAAGTGCTGTATAGAAAAATAATGCAAAGAATAGGAAAATGAGACTCCTGGGGGAGTAGATAGAGGTGGTTTAGAATTTTAATTGGATGGTTCTGAAAGGCCTGTCAGAGAAGATGACACTGAGTAAAGGCCTAAAAGGAGACGGGGAAGCAAACTATTCAGATATGAGGGAAGAATATTCAGACAGAGGGAACCTTGGGGTAGGAAAGTGCCTGGTTTGTTTGATCAATGAGAGAGCTACCCGGGCTGAAGCAGAGTAGGGGTGAGGTGAGAGGTGTAGCAGAACTGAAGTCACAGAAGTAGCTATGGTAAAATCAGGCCACAGTAGGGATTTGGATTTTATTCTAATGCAACAGGAAGCCATTGGAGGCTTTAGACTTAATTTTTAAAGGATTGTGCTGGCTGCTGTATGGAAATGGACGGTAGAGAGCACAAGAAGAAGCACGATGACTATGTAGGAGTCGACTGTAATAACTCATGTGAGAGATGGTGGTGGCTTAGACCACTGTGGTAGCAGTGTTTACAGTCTAGATATCGTTTGAAAGTAGTGCTGGCAGGAATTGCTGATGGATTGGATGTGCAGTGTGATAGAGAGGGAGTAAGATTTTCTTGCTGGGCTTTTTTTTTATCTGGACTCTACTGCTGATCAGTCTCATCTATGTTCATTCTTTTAGTTATGTCTCTTTGTCTTGGTTTCCCAATTTATAATTCATTTCTGACTTTTCCCTCTTAAGTAGAGAAAAAACACTTTTTTTGTTTCTTCTCTATTCTCAGTAATCTGTTACAACAAAACTTTGCTTCTGACACCTGATGTGTGGATTTCCATACATTAAGCAGTTCTGTGACACCAGCAGGGGGTCCTACAGTTTAACTCAATTATGACAATATTTGCCTCGAGCATAGCATCAGATACCAGAGGTTAAGGGTTCCATTCCACCAAGCTGCCCCCACTTCGGACACCAATCTCATGTTCAGGTTTTAACCTGTGTGTCTGACTGACACGCTATAAATTGGAGGTTCCCATAACTCCCTTCTAAAGTTTGATTAATTTACTAGAATGGTTCACAGAACTCAGAGAAACATTGACTTACATTTACCAGGTTATTATTAAAGGATATTTATTATAAAAGATACAGATGAACAGCCAGATGAAGTATATGGGGTGAGGTCTGGAGGGCTCCCGAGCACAGGAGGTTCTGTCCCTATGGAACTGGGTACCCTCTGGCATGTGGATGCAGTCACCAACCCAGAAACTCTCTGAGCTCCATTCTTTTTGGTTTTTATGCAGGCTTCATTACATAGGCACAATTGGTTAAATCAATGGCCATTGGCAGTTGACTCAACCTCTAGCCCCTTTCCCCTCCCTGGAGGTTGGGGGTGGGATTAAAAATTTTGTATGTTGGTTCCTGAAAAGGGTTCCCAACTCTGTTCCAGCATGTGTAACGTGTGTGTGTGTGTAAACTTCCCTATTCCAGCAAGCACAACAAGCAATTCTTGGATGCCAGCAGGATGTCCAAGATTCAACTCAATTCTGATACTATCTACCCAGAGATAGAATCAGATTCCACAGGTAAAGGGCTCAGCCCCACAAGACCGCCCTCCACTTCAGACACTAGTTGTAAGCCCAGGTTGTTACCTATACTTCTCACAGACTGACTATAAATCAGAGGTTCCCATGATCCACTCTTTGGGTGTGATTAATTTGCTAGAACAGCTCACAGAACTCAGGAAAACTCGTTTACTCACTAGTTTACCAATCTATTATAAAAGGATATTAAAGGATATCAGTCAGTAGCCAGATGGAGAGATACACAGTAGGAGGTTCCTAACAACAGAGGGGGTGGGACTGATAGTTCCATCCCTCTAATCAGGTGGTTGGCTCTGTTGATACCTAGTCCCCATCCTGAGCTGCTCTCCTGAAGCCACCTCATTACTGTAACAAAAGACGTCTTTATCACTCTCCACACTTAGGAAATTCCCAAGGATTTGGGGAGCTGTGAGCCAGGAATAGTGGATGAAGACCAAATATATATGTGTAATATATTTTGGTTATCTGAATGACCAAGTGTATATTTTTCTTATAAATCACAATATCGCAGTTCTGCTGGCAACCAGCCACTGTCCTTAGATTACCTGGGGGCTGTCCAAAAGTCACCTAATTAACATACACTCAGGTGTGGTTGAAAGGGACTTGCTGTGAATAAGTCTTTTCACCTTTATTGCTCTGGAGCTATTTCAGGAACTGAGAACAGAAGATGCCCCTACAGCTCTTAATGCTCAGGAAATTCCAAGGGTTTTAGAAGCTCTGTGCCAGGAACAGGGACAAAGACCAAATACATATATATATATTTCTTATTATAAATCACAACATCACACAGTGCTACATAACATATCAATCTGAGCATCTCAAAGACAATGAAATTGTAATCTTTCCTCCCAATCTTGGCCTTTTTCCAGTGTTGCCTTTATGAATGAATGGTACCACCATTTATATTGGGGCTAGTCAGGTAACCAGGGGTCATCTATGAACCTTCTCCTTTTCCTATCACATCCAATCTAAGATCACACCTTGTTCATTTTAAATTTTAAATATTTTCATAGTCTGCTTAGTGTTCTTTATGCTATAATTTCAAAAAGGTGAAATCATGAATCACATGTAAATATAAAGTGAACATCTGTCAAATAGTTTATTTATTGATTAACGAGGGAATGAGTATGATGTTAACGCTGATTCAGAGAGCATTTAAGGAGCTGTGTACTTAAAGGCAGTGTATTGAAGGAATAGAATATAAGATTGCTGGCCTGAATACAAATCTGGTTCATGTACTACAAGTCAGTAAACTGTAACCTTTGGGGTTATCTTTTCTCCTGGACAGAAATCATTTGCATTTCTACTGGACAAAAACATACAAGTTAAAATGTAATTTCTCTAAGTCTGGATCTTAATCAACAGTGAACAGTAAATTCAATAAAGTGCATTTCTCTGTATAATCCTTGGATGAGCCTTTGCCTCCATATGAAATTGAAAGGTTATGCTGCCTTTCAGGGGGTGGAGTGCTTACTCTCAAGTTTTGCATAATTTTTTTAACACTTTCTAATTCAAGCCACATCTGTCTGGATTACTGTATTGTAGCCTAAATGTACCCAACTCTAACCCCTCTTCTAGCTCATCCATATTAATACCAGAGTAATGTTTAGTCTTTATGTTTTTAATTGTGAAGTATAATGTGTGTATAAGTGTCTAAAACTAATATGCACATTTTAAATAATAAAATGGATGTCTAAGTATCTACCACCCAACTTGGGAAGTAGAACATTACTCATATCATTAGAGGCCTGCATGTGCCCCTTGCCAATCATATTCTCCCATCTCTAGAGATATTAGTTTTACTTGTTTTTTAAAAAAGTTTATATAATTATATATATTATATACACTTAATTTGTTTTTGAACTTTATATAAATGAAACCATTTGTTTGTTAATTATCTGTAACTTGCTTTTAACTCAACATCTGTAGATTGTATTCATCCTTGTTGATACATGTTAACTAATTTATTCATTTATACTACTGTGTAGTATTTGTCTTTGTACATGTGTGGGTGTGTTTATATTTTTTCAATTTATAAAATGGTGGTAAAATATACACAGGCTAAAACTTGCTGCTTAGCCATTCAATGTCATTAAGTATATTTACAATGTTGTACAACCATCAGTACTATCCATTTCCAAAAACATTTTCATCATCCCAATCGGAAATTCTGTATTCCTTAAACAGTAACTCCTCATTCTCCTGGTGCCACCCCCCCCCCCCGCCACAACCCACCCCCACCCCCACCCCCGGTCCCTGGCAACTCCTATTCTACTTACTTTCTCTATGAATTTGACTATTCTAGGTACCTCATAAAAATGGAATCGTATCACATTTGTCCTTTTATGTCTGGCTTATTTCATTTACCATAATGTTTTCAGGGTTCATCCACATTGTACCATGTATCAGAATTTTGTTCCTTTTTATGGCTGAGTATTATTTCATCATATGTTTTTTGTTTATCCATTCATTGTTGACAGATGCTTCAGTTGTTTCCACTTTTTTGCTGTTGTGAATAATGCTGCTATTAACACTGATGTACAACTGTCTGAGTCCCTGTCTTCAGTTCTTTTGGTGATATACCTAGGAGGGGAATTGCTAGGTCATATGGTAATTTTATGTTTATAAACTTTTGGAGGAACTGCCAAACTATTTTCCATAGTAGCTATACCATTTTATATTTTCACCAGCAATGTACGAGTATTCCAATTTTTCCACATCCTTACCAACACTTAGTTTCTGTTTTTTTGATAGTAGCCATCCTAATGAGTGTGAGGTGGTATCTCATTGTAGTTTTGATTTGCATTTCCCTAATGATTAATGAAGTTGTGCATCTTTTCATGTGCTTGTTGTCCATTTGTATATCTTCTTTGGAAAAATGTTCAAGTCCTTTGCCCATTTTTGAATTGGATTATTTGCTTTTGAGTTGTAGGAATTCTTTATGTATTCTGGATATTAATCTCTTACCACATCAATGACTTGCAAATATTTTTTCCCATTCTGTGGATTACCTTTTCACTTTCTTGATAGTTTTGATGCACAGTTTTTTTTAAATTTTGATGAAGTCCAATTCATCTATATATTTTTTTTGTTACCTGTGCTTTTGGTGTGGTGTCTAAGAAATCATTGCCAAATCCAGTGTCCTGAATATTTTACCCTGTTTTTTATTTCAAATAGTTTTATAGTTTTTAGGTCTTATACTTTGGTAATTCTGAGTTAATTTATGTATGGTGTAGGCAAGGTTTAACTTGTTTTTGTTTTTTGTTTGTTTTTTGTATGTGGCTATCCAGTTTTCTCAGCATACAAAAAAAAAAAGTTGAGATTTTGGTAAGGATTGCACTGAATCTGTAAATTGCTTTGGGTAGTATTGTCACATTAACAGACGCCTTCCAGTCCATAAATGTTGGATGTTTTTCCATTTCTTTATGTTTCTTTAATTTCTTTCATTGGTTTCATAGTTTTTGGTATACAAGTCTTTTTATCCCTTGGGTAAATTTATTGCTAAATTTATTCTTTTTGATGATGTTGTGAATGGAATTGTTTTCTTAAAAATTCCTTTTTATGATTGTTCATTAGAAATGAAAGCAATTTTTGCATGTTGATTTTGTATCCTGAAACTTTACTGATTTCATTTTTTAGCTCTAACAAATGTGGTTTCTGTGTGTGTCTGTGTGTGTGTGTGTGTGTATTCTTTAGTGTTTTCTAGATATAAGACCATGTCATCTGTGAGTGGAGATAGTTTTACTTCTTCCTTTTCCAATTTGAATACCTTTTATTTCTTTTTCTTGCCTAATTGCTCTGTTTAATAGAAGTGGCAAAATCAGGGCATCCTTGTCTTGTTCTTGATTTTAGGGGAAAAGCTTTCAGTTCACTGCTGAGTATGATGTTGAAAAGTGGGCTTTTCATATATGACCTTTAATATGTTTAGGAAATTTTCTTCCATTCCTTGTGTGTGTGTGTGTGTGTGTGTGTGTGTGTGTGTGTGTGTGTTTAATCATGAGAGGGTGCTGAATTTTGTCAAATTATTTTTTTGCATCAATTGAAATGATCATGTGTGTTTTTTCTTCATTCTATTAATGTAGTGTATTACATTGATGGATTTTCATATGTTGAACAACCCCTGCATTCCAGTAGTAAATCCCGAATGGTCATGATGTATAATATTTTTGGTGTGTTGCTGAATTTTGTTTGCTAGTATATGTTGAAGATTTTTGCATTGATATTTCTAAGGGATATTGGTCTATAGTTTTCTTTGCCTGTAATGTCCTTTTTTGGGGTTTTTTTTTTTTTTTTTGAGTTTTTTTGTTTTTTCTTTAAGAACTTGAGATACAATTGACATACAATAAACTGCATATATTTAAAGTGTATAGTTTGATTTTTTTTTCTTATTAGTAATGTGTATATGGCAATCCCAATCTCCCAATTCATCCCACCCTAGCGCGCCCCCCCCCCAGCTTTCCCCACTTCGTGTGCATATGTTTGTTCTCTACATCTATGTCTCTATTTCTGCCTTGCAAACTGGTTGATTTGTACCATTTTTCTATATTCCACATATATGTGTTAATATATGATATTTGTTTTTCTCTTTCTAACTCACTTCACTCTGTATGACAGTCTCTAGGTCCATCCATGTCTCTACAAATGTCCCAGTTTCGTTCCTTTTTATGGCTGAGTGATATTCCATTGTATATATGTACCACATCTTCTTCATCCATTCATCTGTTGATGGGCATTTAGGTTGCTTCCGTGACCTGGCGATTGTAAAGAGTGCTGCAATGAATATTGGGGTGCATGTGTCTTTTTGAATTATGGTTTTCTCTAGGTATATGTCCAGTAGTGGGACTGCTGGGTCATATGGTAACTCTACTTTTAGTTTTTCAAGGACCCACCATACTGTTCTCCATAGTGGCTGTATCAATTTACATTCCCACCAACAGTGCAAGAGGGTTCCCTTTTCTCCACACCCTCTCCAGCATTTACTGTTTGTCGATTTTCTGATGATGCCCATTCTAACTGGTGTGAGGTGATACCTCATTGTAGATTTGATTTGCATTTCCTTAATAATTAGTGATGTTGAGCAGCTCTTGGCCACCCGTATGTCTTCTTTGGAGAAATGCCTGTCTAGGTCTTCTGCTCATCTTTTGTTTGAGTTGTTTGTTTTTTTGATATTGAACTGCATGAACTGTTTATATATTTTGGAGATTAATCCTTTGTCTGTTGATTTGTTTGCAACTAACTTCTCCCATTCTTAGGGTTGTCTTTTCATTGTGCTTATAGGTTTCTTTGCTGTGCAGAAGCTTTGAAGTTTCATTAGGTCCCACCTATTTATTTTTGTTTTTATTTCCATTACTCTAGGAAGTGGGCCAAAAAAGATCTTGCTGTGTTTTTCTCTAGAAGTTTTATAGTGTCTGGCCTTACATTTAGGTCATTAGTCCATTTTGAGTTTACTTTTGTGTATTGTGTTAGGGAGTGTTCTAATTTCATTCTTTTCTGTGTAGCTGTCCAGTCTTCCCAGCACCACTTATTGAAGAGGCTGTCTTTTCTCCATTGTATATTCTTGCCTCCTTTGTCATAGATTAGGTGACCATAGATGCATGGGTTTATCTCTGGGCTTTCTATCCTGTACCATTGATCTATATTTTTGTTTTTGTGCCAGTACTGTGTTGTCTTGATTACTGTAGTTTTGTAGTATAGTCTGAAGTCAGGCAGTCTGATTCCTCCAGCTACATTTTTTTTCCCTCAAGATTGCTTTGGCTATTCAGGGTCTTTTGTGTCTCCATACAAATTTTAGGATTTTTTGTTCTAGTTTTGTAAACAATGCCATTGGTAATTTGATAGGGATTGCATTGAATCTGTAGATTGCTTTGGGTAGTATAATCATTTTCACAATGTTGATTCTTCCAGTCCAAGAACATGGTATATCTCTCCATCTGTTGGTGTCATCTTTGATTTCTTTCATTAGTGTCTTATACTTTTCTGAGTACAGGTCTTTGACCTCCTTAGGTAGGTTTATTCTTAGGTATTTTATTCTTTTTGTTGCAATGGTGAATGGGATTGTTTCCTTAATTTCTCTTTCTGATCTTTCATTGTTGGTGTATAGAAATGCAAGAGATTTCTGTGTGTTAATTTTGTATCCTGCAACTTTACCAAATTCATTGATTAGTTCCAATAGTTTTCTGGTGGCACCTTTAGGGTTTTCTATGTATAGTGTCATGTCATCTGCAAACAGTGACAGTTTTACTTCTTTTCCAATTTGTATTCCTTTTATTTCTTTTTCTTCACTGATTGCTGTGGCAAGGACTTCCAAAACTATGTTCAATAGTAGTGGGGAGAGTGCACATCCTTGTCTTGTTCCTGACCTTAGTGGAAATGTTTTCAGTTTTTCACCATGGAGAATAATGTTTGCTGTGGGTTTGTCATATATGGCTTTTATTATGTTGAGGTAGGTTCCCTCTATGACCATTTTGTGGAGAGTTTTTATCATAAATGGGTGTTGAATTTTGTCAGAAGCTTTTTCTGCATCTATTGAGGTGATCATGTGGCTTTTATCCTTCAATTTGTTAATATGGTGTATCACATTGATTGATTTGTGTATATTGAAGAATCCTTGCATTCCAGGGATAAACCCTACTTGCTCATGGTGTATAATCTTTTTAATGTGTTGTTGGATTCTGTTGGCTAGTATTTTGTTGAGGATTTTTGCATCTAAATTCATCAGTGATGTTGGCCTGTGGTTTTCTTTTTTTTGTAGTATCTTTGTCTGATTTTGGTATCAAGGTGATGGTGGCCTCATAGAATGAGTTTGGGGTATTCCTTCCTGTGAAAGTTTTTGGAAGATTTTGAGAAGGATGGGTGTTAGCTCTTCTCTAAATGTTTGATAAAATTCACCTGTGAAGCCATCTGGTCCTGGACTTTTGTTTGTTGGAATATTTTTAATCCCAGTTTCAATTTCATTACTTGTGATTGGTCTGTTCCTATTTTCTATTTCTTCCCGATTCAGTCTTGGAAGGTTATACCTTTCTAAGAATCTGTCCATTTCATCTAGGTTGTCCATTTTATTGGCATATAGTTGCTTGTAGTAGTCTCTTATGGTGCTTTTTATTTCTGTGGTGTCCATTGTAACTTCACCTATTTCATTTCTAATTTTATTGATTTGAGTCCTCTCCCTCTTTTCTTGATGAATCTTGCTAAAGGTTTATCAATTTTGTTTATCTTCTTAAAGAACCAGCTTTTAGTTTTATTGATTTTTGCTATTGTTTTCTTTGTTTCTATTTCATTTACTTCTGCTCTAATCTTTATGATTTCACTCCTTCTACTAACTTTGGGTTTTGTTTGCTCTTCTTTCTCTAGCATCTTTAGGTGTAAGGTTAGATTGTTTATTTGGGATTTTTCTTGTTTCCTGAGGTGGGATTGTGTTGTTCCAAACTTCCCTCGTAGAACTGCTTTTGCAGCATCCCATAGGTTTTGGATTGTTTTGTTTTCGTTGTCATTTGTCTCTAGGTTTTTTTTGTTTTTTTTGTCTCTAGGTATTTTTTTATTTCCTTTTTGATTTCTTAAGTGATCTTTTGGTTATTTAGTAGCTTATTGTTTAGCCTCCATGTGTTTGTGTTTTTTTAGTTTTTTTCCTGTAATTGATTTCTAATCTCATAGCGTTATGGTCAGAAAAGATGTTTGATACGATTTCAATTTTCTTAAATTTACCAAGGCTTGATTTGTGACCCAGAATGTGATCCGTCCTGGAGAATGTTCCATATGCACTTGAGAAAGATGTGTAATCTGCTGTTTTTGGATGTGATGTCCTATAGATATTTTTTAAATCTAGCTGGTTTATTTTTTCATTTAAAGCTTGTGTTTCCTTATTAATTTTCTGCCTGGATGATCTGTCCATTGGTGTAAGTGGGGTGTTAAAGTCCCCCACTATTATTGTGTTACTGTCAATTTCCTCTTTTATACTTGTTAGCATTTGCCTTACATATTGAGGTGCTCCTATATTGGGTGCATATATATTTATAATTGTTATCTCCTCTTCTTGGATTGATCCCTTGATCATTATGTAGTGTCCTTTCATGTCGCTTGAAACATTTTTTATTTTGAAGTCTATTTTATCTGATATGAGTACTGCTACTCCAGCTTTCTTTTGATTTCCATTTGCATGGAATATCTTTTTCCATCCCCTCACTTTCAGTCTGTATGGGTCCCTAGGTCTGAAGTAGGTTTCTTGTAGACAGCATAGGTATGGGTCTTGTTTTTGTATCCATTCAGCCAGTCTGTCTTTTGGTTGGTGCATTTAGTCCATTTACAATCAAGGTAATTATTGATATGTGTGTTCCTATTACCATTTTCTTAATTGTTTTGTTTTTGTTTCTGTGGGTCCTTTTCTTCTCTTGTGTTTCCCACTTAGAGAAGTTCCTTTAGCATTTGTTGTAGGGCTGGTTTGGTGGTGCTGAATTCTCTTAGCTTTTGTTTGTTTGTAAAGGTTTTGATTTCTCCATTGAATCTGAATGAGATCCTTGCTGGGTAGAGTATTCTTGGTTGTAGGTTCTTCCCTTTCATCGTTTTAAATATATCATGCCACTCCCTTCTGGCTTGCAGAGTTTCTGCTGAGACATCAGCTGTTAACCTTATGGGAGTTCCCTTGTGTGTTATTTGTCGTTTTTCCCTTGTTGCTTTTAATAATTTTTCTTTGTCTTTAATTTTTGTCAATTTGACTACTATATGTCTTGGCATGTTTCTCCTTGGCTTTATCCTGCCTGGGACTCTCTGTGCTTCCTGGACTTCCAGTGTCCCTGTCCCCGTGGTGAGCCACAGCTGCCCCCCACCTCTGCAGGCAACCCTCCAACACCAGCAGGTAGGTCTGGTTCAGTCTCCTGTGTGGTCGCTGCTCCTTGCCTCTGGGTCCTGGTTCACAGACTACTTTTTGTGTGCCCTCCAAGAGTGGAGTCTCTGTTTTCCCCAGTCCTGTGGAGGTCCTGCAATCAAATCCCACTGGCCTTCAAAGTCTGATTCTCTGGGGATTCCTCCTGCCGTTACTGGACCCCCAGTTTGGGAAGCCTGACATGGGGCTCAGAACCCTCACTCCAGTCGGTGGACTTCTGTGGTATAACTGTTCTCCAGTTTGTGAGTCGCCCACCCAGCAGTTATGGGATTTGATTTTATCGCGATTGTGCCCCTCCTACTGTCTCATTGAGGCTTCTCCTTTGTCTCTGGATGTGGGGTGCCTTTTTTGGTGAGTTCCAGTGTCTTTCTGTCGATGATTGTTCAGCAGTTAGTTGTAATTCCAGTGCTCTTGCAAGAAGGAGTGAGCACACATCCCTGCCTGTAATGTCTTTATCTGCCTTTTGTATCAGGGTAAGGCTGGCCTCTAGAATGAGTTAAGAAATGTTCTCTCATTTTCATTTTTTTGAAAGAGTGTGAAAATGATTGATATTAGTTCTTCTTTAATATTTGATGGAATTCATCAGTGAAACCATCTGGTCTAGGGCTTTTTGTTGTTGGAAGTTTTTCGATTACTGATTCAGTCTCCTTACTTGCTTTAAGTCTATTCAGATTTTTTTATTTTCTTCATGATTCAGTTTTTTTAGATTGTGTGTTTATAGGAATTTATCCATTACATCCAGATTATTATCCAACTTGGTGGCATACAATTGTTCATAGTATTGTCTTATTATAATCGTTTTTATTTCTGTAAAATTGCTAGTAGTGTTTCCACTTTCTTTTGTGGTGTAGTCTTCTTTTTTTTTTCCTCAGTCAGTCTAGCTAAAGATTTGTCAGTTTTGTTGGTCTTCTTCAAAGAATCAACTTTTGTTTCTCTATTTTTTTCTATTCTCTATTTCATTTATTCTGCTGTAATCTTTGTTTTTTCTTTCCTTCTGGTAGTTTTTGGCTTAATTTGTTGTACTGTAAAATGTACAGTTAGGTATTTGACATAGTTCTTTTTACTGTTTGCATTTATAGCTGAAATATCTTTCATAGCACTGTTTCACTGTATCTCATAAGTTACATTATTTTTTTTTTTCATATGTCTCAAGGTATTTTCTAATTTTCCGTGTGATGTCTGATTTGATCCAGTGATTGTTTGAGTGTGTTCTTTATATTGTATAGCAGAGGGAATTATAGCCATTATCTTGTAGTAATTTATAATGTAATATAATTTGCAAAGATACTGAATCACTATGCTATACACCTGAAAGCAATATAATATTTTAATACAACTATAATTCAATTAAAAAAAAAGAGTATGTTGTTTAATTTTCATTTATGTGTGAATTTTCCAGTTTTCTTTCTGTTATTTATTTCTATTTCCGTTTCATTTTAGTCAGAAAAACCATTCAATCCTTTTAAAATTTGACTTGTATTGTGGCCTAACCTATGGTCTATGCTAGAGGATGTTCTACACACACTTGAGAAGAATGTGTATTCTGCTTTGTTAGGTAGAGTGTTCTATATATGTCTGTTAGGTATTTTTCAGGTCCTCTTTTCCTTATTGAATTTCTGTCTGGTTGTTTTGTTCATTATTGACATTGAGATATTAAAATTTCCTACTATTGTAGAACTGTCTATTTCTCTCTTGTCAGTTTTTGTTTTATATGTTTTAGGGCTCTGTTCTTATGCATTTATAGGTTTATAATTATTATATCTTCATGAATTGACACTTTTTTCAGTATATAATATTCTTTTTTTTGTCTCTAACAGTTTTTGACTTAAAGTCCATTTTTTATGGCTTTGTGTTAGTGTCTAACATCTTTTTATTTCAACTGAAGGACTTCCCTTATCATTTCTTGTAAGGCAGCTCTAGTGGTGATGAACTTCCCCAGATTTTGTTATTCTGGGAGAGTGTTTATCTCCCCTCTTCCTCCTCTTCCTCCTCCTCCCCCCACCCCGTTCCACTTTCCTTCCTCTGTATACTCCTCCCCTTCCTAGCCTTCATTTTTGAAGGGCAGTTTTACTGAATAATGTTATTGGTAGGTAGACTTTATGTTTTTAAATACATAAATAAATAAATTTATTTTTTGCTGCATTAGGTCTTCGTTGCTGCACTCGGTCTCTCTCTAGTTGTGTCCAGCGGGGGCCACTCCTCGCTGCAGTGTGCAGGCTTCTCACTGCGATTGCCTCTCCTGCTACGGAGCATGGGCTCCAGGCACACAGGCCTCAGTAGTTGCGGCACATGGTCTCAGTAGTTGTGGCTCGAGGGCTTTACAGCGTAGTTCAGTAGCTGTGGTGCAGGAGCCCAGCTGCTCCATGGGATCCTCCCGGACCAGGGTTCGAACCTATGTCCCTCGCATTGGCAGTCAGACTCTCAACCACTGTGCCATCAGACAGATCCTGATAGGTAGACTTTTTTTTTTTTCTTTCAGCACTTTAAATATATCATCCTACTCCCTTCTTGCTTTGTCTTGCTGCTTTCAAAATTGTCTCTGTCTTTGATTTTTGACAATTTGTTTATAATGTCTCAGTGTGACCTTCTTTGGAGTCACACTTTTTTGTGTCTGTTGCCTTCTTGAACCTGGATATCCATTATTCCCCCCCCCCCACCCCCCATTTAGGAAATTTTTGGCTACTGTTTCTTTAAATAAACTTTGTACCTTTCTTTCACATTTTTCTCCTTCTGAGACTGCCATTTGTGTATATTTGTCTTCTTGAGGGTGTCCTATAAATCCCCCAGGCCTTCTTCACTCTCTTTCGTTCTTTTTTCTGTATACTTGTCTGACTGGATCATTTAAATGACCTATGTTTGAGTTCACTGATTGTTTGGATTGACCATGTCTGCCATTGAACCCCTCTAGTGAATTTTTTATTTCAGTTACTGTATTCTTCAGCTCCAAAATTTCTGTTTGGTTCTGTTTTATATTTTTTGTCTCTTTTTTTGAAATTCTCATTTTGTTCATATATCATTTCCCTGAGCTTGTTGAGTATCTTTATGGTGGTTATTTAAAATTCTTCATCACGTATTTCATACCTCCATTTCTTTATAGTTGATTCCGGGAATTTATTTTGTTCCTTTGATTGGGCCATTTCCCCCTGTTTCTTCATGTCCCATGTAACTTTGGGTTTGTATCACTTGAAAATCAGCCACCTCTCCCAGTTTTTTATGAACTGGCTTTGTACAGGGAAAGATCTTCACCACTTAGCTTAGTTGCAGATTCTGGAGGCCTCTCAAACCTTTTCTGTGGATGTGCCTTCTCTTGACTTGTGTGTGTAGATTCTTGATTAGAAGGATTTTCCAGTTTCTTTTTTTCAAGAGCTCATAATTTTTTGTTCCCTCTGGTTTTTGTCTGTGGTACTACAGATTCTCTGGAGCTGCTGCAAGTCACTCAGCTCTCTTTTGTTCTCTGCAGGCCTTTAGAATATGCCAGATCTATTGGCTCTCTGAGTTGAACAAGCAGAAACTAGTCCCTCAGGCTGCCCCCCTCCCCCAAAAAGGTGGAATGTTGTACATTCCCCACTATTCTCTTCTCTCTATCCAAGGTAGAGGCCGCCAAGCTGTATTGGCCTCTATCTGCTAGTCTTCTGGAGTGGCAGCAAGCTGCTTGGCTCTCTTTTGTTCTCAGTGGCCCCTTGGCATCTAGAGTATGCTGGATCTTGTCAGTATTCTGAGATATGTGGCACAGAAACCAGTCCCTCAGGCAGCACCCTGCCTGAACATTGGACATATGGTCCAATAATTTCCCTCCTTAGGGAGAAGCTGGGAGTTGGTGATTTTATCACAGTAGTTAAGCACTGAGCCAGGGGAAGAGACTATGGCAGGTGAGTGCATGCTAGTTTAAACCTTTGCCATTTTACTCAGTGGCCCCCAACCTGGCACCATTTCCTGTCAGGACATAGATTCAAGCAAGACAGAAACCAGTCCCCTAGGCAGCCCCCCTAAAAGTCTGTGCATTAGACATATGTTTCAGTCTTCTTTTAACTCCCTTAGGCAGTTAGCTTAGAGCTGGAAGTTTTCTCCCAGTTGTACTATGCTGAGCTGGGTTGGGGAGGGACAAAGACAGAAGTTATGCCAAGATTTTCCTACCATCTTCAATGCAGCTGGTTTCATAGTCATCTGGGAGGCTGGAACCTCTTAACTGTTTTCTGGATTTCTCACAACTGTAACTGGTCCATGTATCATTGTTGAATCAGGGTTTCCATGGAAGCAAGGAGAATCTGTTGGCTTACCCCGTATTGAATTTTTAAAGTGGACATATGAGTAGATGAAGTGGTAAGATATGTATTTTGAAAATATTGCTCTGGCTGAGATGTACGAGTAATAGATAAGAAACAGAAAATCCAATCAGGAACCTATGGGGGTAGCCCTTCAAGAGATTATGATAGCTTGAACTGGTGACTTTGGATATGGAGAGAGATTTGGAAGACAGAAATTAGCAAGTCTTGGTAATAGATTGAATATGGAAGATGATGGGGAGAGGGAACTGTTAAGGATGATTCGATGTTCACGGCAAATCAGTAAATGGTGATATCCTTTGTTGATAAAGAAAACATTGGGATAAATGTTGGTCTTTTATGAAACATTTCAGGTGCCTTTGAGATATCTAACTGGTGAATTTTATTAGCCATTAGACATATGAATATTCATGTAGAGGAGCAACTGGGGCTTTAAATATACGCAAACTTTGGAGTTTCAGGCTATGTTTATTCTGCATCTTTAGGTGTGTCATATTCTCTCACTATAAATGCCATGAAGGCAAGGACTTTTTCCGTAATGTTCTCTGCTTTATTCTTAGATTTCTGATGTTGTTTCTGCCACATTTTAGGGATTAATATTTTTATTGTTGTTTTTGTTTGTTTTATCTTCATCCTCTAACCCTGCTGTCTTGGTATTACTAAAGGCATTAACAAGAAATACATATTTCATACTTATATAAAATCACATGTAATATATATGAGTTATGAAGTATATTAATAAAATGAAAACATCAAAACTATCATTTGAGAACTAAATATTATTGTTAAAGCTATCTGGATGCTCCTTTAAATTTCTATCACTTTGTTCACCCCCACAGAATTAATAATTCCTAAAGTTTATTTTCATTCTTTTTTTAAAGTGACTTTACCACATACATATGTATTTCAGAATACATATGTATTCCTAAACAATATGTTACTTAGTTTTGCTTTTTTTTTTTTTTTGAGTATTTAAAAAATGGCATGATATTGTATATAATTTTTAACTTTTTGCTTTTTTTTAATCCATGACAAAAGTTTATTTATTTTCATTATTTATTATGAGAGTGAGTCAAAAATTATCATCACTCTGGCTGTAGAATTTATTTTAATTAAATTTTAAAAAAGACAAAAACATCATTTTTTGACATACTCTCCTTGCTTTTCAATCACTTTGTCCATCTGTCAACAAGCTTTCATATTCCCTCATTGAGCATGTTTTAGGCTGAGCTATGAGCCACAAATGCACTGCTGTCTTCACTTCTTCATCAGAAGTGAATCTTCGTCCTCGTAGGGGTGCTTTCAGGGGATCAAACAGGTGAAAGTCCGACGGAATAAGATCAGGACTATAGGGAAGGTGCTTTAACATCTCAAAACGAAGTTTTTTCAGTGTTGACAGTGTGGGCAGAAGTGGGTGGTCTTGCACACCCTCAGGTCACAAAAAACGAATCACTGCACACTGCTCTTCTTTCGTGCAAATCACAAGTAGGGCATCCTTTTTTGCTCACACCGCAGTTACAAATGAACTGATATAACATGTTCACACCTGCACAGCAGTGACTGGGGAGACAGTAGCCTTGAATGGAAAGTGCTGATAAGACAGTGAGGCCAGCAGAAGTTGGCGTGCGGATAATTTTTAACCCACCCTCATATAATCCATTGTGTTTCTGTAGCACAGTTTACGCATTACCTTTAATAAATATTTTTAAGACCTTTCTGGTCTTGTTTTTATGTTCTGCTGTTTAAATAATGCTGCTATTGACATTTTGTAGAAAATGACAAGCTGATTCTAAATTTCATATGGACAAGCAAAGAACCTAGAATAGTTACAGTGTTTCTAAGTAATTTTTTTCCATTTTGTTTTCCTCTTGAACCTAGAATTTTATGAGAGTTTTTTCAGATTTCTATGTAGATAAATATATTATGTTTTGGTATGAGTAACCCTTCTGTTAATATCTATTTCCAGTCAATCTGTATATGATTCCAGATATTTAAAATGTATTGATATGCCTTTGTGAATTTATGTATACTGTTCCACATTTAAAAGGATTATTATTTTTCATTCAGCACCGTTTCCTACATATATTAGAGTAAGATTGATGATTCTTTTAAGTTTAAATCTTCTATATTCATATTAATTTCATCTAATTCATCTGTAGATAATTTAGAGAGGTATGTTGAGGTTCTCTATAGTATTTAGGGAGTTGCTCAGTTTATCACTGTATTCCTTGCCAGTTATTTTTTTCCATATTTTCAAACTATGTCTTAAGTACATAAAGATTCATAAGTGCTATATCTTTTCAGTAGATGCACTTTTTATGTGTATGGAATATATATCTATGTTTCCTTTTAAGCTTTTTACTTTGAAGTCTATTTTTTTATGACTGTGATACATCTTTTGATAAATATATGCCTTGCTTATCTTTTCGCATATCTTCATTTTCAAGATTTCTTTGTGGTTTAATTTTAAGCACCTCTGTTGATAAACAACATATAGCTGGTTTTCTTTTTTTCTCTCCCCCTCTCCTTTCCTCCTTCCCTCCCTTCTTCTAAACAATCTGTCTCATTTTTAATAAATGAGTTAAATTTGTATTTGCTTTGTTTTTGTATCCATTCAGCCAGTCTGTGTCTTTTGGTTGGGGCATTTAGTCCATTTACATTCAAGGTTATTATCGATATGTATGTTCCTATTACCATTTTCTTAATTGTTTTGTTTTTGTTTCTGTAGGTCCTTTTCTTCTCTTATGTTTCCTGCTTAGAGAAGTTTCTTTAGCATTTGTTGTAAGGCTGGTTTGGTGGTGCTGAATTCTCTTAGCTGTTGCTTGTCTGTAAAGCTTTTGATTTCTCCCTCAAATCTGAATGAGATCCTTGCTGGGTAGAGTATTCTTGGTTGTAGGTTCTTCTCTGTCATCACTTTAAATATATCATGCCACTCCCTTCTGGCTTGTAGAGTTTCTGCTGAGAAATCAGCTGTTAACCTGATGGGAGTTCCCTTGTATGTTATTTGTCGTTTTTCCCTTGTTGCTTTTAATAACTTTTCTCTGTCTTTCATTTTTGTCAATTTGACTACTAAATGTCTTGGCGTGTTTCTCCTTGGGTTTATCCTGCCTGGGACTCTCTGTGCTTCCTGGACTTGGGTAGGTCTTTCCTTTCCCATGTTAGGGAAGTTTTCAACTATAATCTCTTCCAATATTTTCTTGGATCCTTTCTCTCTCTCTTCTCCTTCTGGGACCCCTATAATGCGAATGTTGGTGCGTTTAACATTGTCCCAGAGGTCTCTTAGGCTGTCTTCAGTTCTTTTCATTCTTTTTTCCTTACTCTTTTCTGCATCAGTGATTATCACCATTCTGTCTTCCAGCTCACTTATTCGTCCTTCTGCCTCAGTTAATCTGCTCTTGGTTCCTTCTAGTGTATTTTTCATTTCAGTTATTGTGTTGCATATCTCTGTTTGTTCTTTAATTCTTCTAGGTCTTTGGTAAACTTTTCTTGCAACTTTTCGATCTTTGCATCCAATCTTTTTTCAAAGTCCTGGATCATCTTCACCATCATTATTCTGATTTCTTTTTCCGGAAGAGTGCCTATCTCCTCTTCATTTAGTTGTTTTTCTGGTGTTTTATCTTGTCCCTTCATCTTTTGCCTTTTCTTTTTCTCTGTCTTTCTGTGGCTGTGATTTTCAGTTCCACAAGATGAAATCCTGCTGATACTGCTTGATTCTGATGTCTGCCTTCTTGTGGAGGAAGCTATCTAGGCGGCTCATGCGTGCTTCCTGTTGGGAGGGACTGATGGTGGGTTGGGCTGGGTGGGTGGAGCTCAGTAAAACTTTAATCTGCTTGTCTGCCAATGGGTAGGGCTGTGTTCCCACCCTGGTGGTCATTTGGCCTGAGGCAACCCAGCACTGAAGCTTACAAGCTCTTTGGTGGAGCTAATGGTGGACTCTGGAAGTGCCCATGCCAGTGAGCACTTCTCAGAACCCCTGCTGCCAGTGCCCCTGTCTCCTCAGTGAGCCACAGCTGCCCCCCACCTCTGCAGGCAACCCTCCAACACCAGCAGGTAGGTCTGGTTCAGTCTCCTATGGGGTCACTGCTCCTTCCTCCTGGGTCCTGGTGAGCACACTTTTTTGTGTGCCCTCCAAGAGTGGAGTCTCCATTTCCCCCAGTCCTGTGGAGCTCCTGCAATCAAATCCCACTGGCTTTGAAAGTCTGATTCTCTGGGGATTCCTCCTCCTGTTGCTGGACCGCCAGGTTAGGAAGTCTCACATGGGGCTCCGAACCCTCAGGACTTCTGCAGTATAACTGTTCTCCAGCTTATGAGTCACCCACCCAGCATTTATGGGATTTGATTTTAACATGATTGTGCCCCTCCTACAGTCTCATTGCGGCTTCTCCTTTGTCTCTGGATGTGGGGTGGTTTTTTTTGGTGAGTTCCAGCGTCTTTCTGTCGATGGTTATTCAGCAGTTAGTTGTAATTCTGGTGCTCTTGCAAGAGGGAGTGAGCGCACGTCCTCCTACTCTGCCATCTTGATTCTCTCTCTTGTATTTGCTTTGATTCTGTGGCATATTTGAACTTACTTTCTACCATCTTATTTTGTGCTTTCTTTTACGTCTTCCCCCTCTTGTTTCTTATTCTTGACTTGTGTTTCCCCCCCCACCCCCACCCCTTTTAGTGGCTTGGAAGTTCTGTATCCTGTTTATCATTGTTTTAATAAAATATCTTTACTGTGCTATAATTTGCATACCATACAATTCACTCATATAAAGTGTATAAATTCAATGGTTTTTATTAGATTTACCAAGTTCACTAATTTCAGAACATTTTCATCACTCTTAAAAGAAGCCCCACATTCATTTAATCCCATCTTCCTCCAAACTTTCTCCCTTCCCCAGCCTTAGGCAACCTTTAATTTACTTTTGTCCCTATGCATTTGCCTATTCTGGAGCTTTCATGTAAATGGAATTATACAATACGTAGTCTTTTGTGTCTGACTTCTTTTACTTAGTATGTTGTTTTCAGGATTCATCCATATTATAGCATGCATTGGTACTTCATTCATTTTTATGTCCAAATAACATTACATTGTATGAATATACCATGTTTTACTTATCTGTTAATCAATTGAAAAATATTTGGATTTTTCTACTTTTTGGATGTTATGAATAAGGCTGCTGTGAACATTCATGTATAAGTTTTTGTGTGGACATATGTTTTCGTTTCTCTTGGATATTTGATTATGAGTGTAATTGCTAGGTCATATGGTAGCTCTATGTTTAACCTTTTGAAGAACTGCCAGACTTCTTTCCAAAGCACCCTCACCATTTTATATTCCTACCACAGTACATGGGAGTTCTAATTTCTCCATATTCTCACCAACACATTTAAAATAGATATAACTGAAGAGCAGATTTCTGAACAAGAGTTCTCTTAGTCATGATCAATATTTTGTCTCTTGCTGCCTCAGCTTTGCTAGAGTTGCCCAAAATATACCTCTGGAACTGGTTCTAATATACCTTTGGAAAGACTAATAGGTATTGGGTTGCATGAATTTTTTCTTGAAAAAAATTAGTTTAATAGCTTCTTAGCTACGTTTGGATAGTTTAAATAATTCTTCCTTTGTAATTAAAGCAAATTTGAATGACTATGTAGGGAAAAACTTTTGCCTGAGTTATAAAATTTGCATTAGCAACGAAGTTTTTCAGATCTAATGCAAACCTAGAAAAAAGTAGTTTGTTTTTGTGTGTCCCACCTTCCTCCGTTTTGTTCTCTTCTATTGTCCAAATTATAATCTTATATGTCAGTATTATACCGTGACAATTCAGTTTTAAAAATTTAATAGAATCAAAGAGCTTTAAAGCTAAAAGTTCCTTTAGATATGTCAAGAAGCTTAACAGCTTTATTTTGCAAATAGTTTTTTTAAAGACCTAGTAACATGTGACAATTTAATTTGTATTTGCTATAAAAGTTTTCTGAAGTGATTGATAGTGCATATCATACTTTTTAATTGTGATATTTATGATTTATTTACAAGCCTGTGGCCATTTTCATTGTCCATAAATTTCTGAGGTTCTTAGAATTCAAAATCAGTGGATAGAATGTCTTTTTTTTTTTGGTAACAAGTTTTGAAATATTGCATATACCATACCTGCTTTAAAATTTTCTAAGATGTTTTCTAAATCATGTATAACTCTTTGATATTCTGAATTCTGTTCTGTATAATGGGGGAAAATATCCCTGCTGGATTTCTTTGGGGGGAATTTTGTACATTGAAGCAATTTCTTTTTTATTTCTCAGATTTCCCTTAAATAGATGTTAATCTGTTAAAATGGAATATATTTTGGAATCATCAACTTAATGGGCTTCCTTAAGTAAAATGTTAGGTGTTTCTCCAGATCTTGAATGTTCAAAACATTGAAATTGCTATTATCTCAGACTCAAGGAATCAGAGACGAAATAGTATCTGTTTCCAGAAAACAGAATACCACCATTGAATTTAATTCTACTAAGAACCAACAATTATGCAAATTCATGACACATTTCATCTGGTTTTATATCCTTGGGATATTTTTACACTCTTCTAGCTGAATAACAGCAGCCAGAACAGACTAAGAATTTGCATGGTGAGAAACTTTGATTCAGAAAGTGCATATTCAAAAAGTAAATTCTACTAGCCACCATCGAGGCACTCAAAGTAAAGAAGATTTTTAAATTAATAATATCCCTATGTGGTTTTTTTTTACCTGTTAACATGGTGTTATGGGAAATTTTTATTTTTGTTGATCAAAACACCTTGATCAATGTATAAGTATGCAGTGAACTGTTTTACCAGTTACTGATTTTCTTACTGTGTTCTGGCTGCTGTAACAAAATACCACAGACTTGGTAGCTTGTAAACAATGGAAACTTATTTCTCATTGCTCTGGAGGCTGGAAGTCCAAAATTAGGGTGCCAGCATGGTTGAGTGAGGGCCTCTTCCTGTCAGAAGCCAGTGCCTTCTTGCTGTGTCCTCATGTGGTGGAAGGGGCAAGGGAGCTCTGTGGGATCTCTTTTATTAGAGCATTCATCCCATTTGTGGAAGTTCCACCCTCATGACCTAATCACCTTTAAAGGCTCCACTTGCTAATGCCTTCATTTTGGGGGATTAGGATTTCAACATATTATTTTGGAGGACTACAAACATTTAGACTATAGCTGTGATTTTTTAAAAATTTTGTTTTATAATCTTCTTAAGATTATTTCTGAAGATAGATAAGGTAAAATTCTGAGGAAATAAACCATCTTATAAAAATTAGTTTTTGTTCTCTAGAGATCCTGGAGTAATTTCTTGGTGCTTGCCTATATTATAATAATTGGCCCATATTACATAGAACTCTGCGTAAAACAAATAGATAAAACAGTTCAATTTAAGTCATAATAATCTCTACTACTGACTTTTATCTTTGTTTCAACTCTTAATGTTTATTAACTTCTGCTTTCTTTGCATTTTCTGTTTAATTTTCTAGCTTCTTAAAAAGGATGCTTAATTACATTAGTTTTAAATTTTTTAAAGAAATACATTTCAAGTTATAAGCATATTTCTAAGTATTGCCTTTATTGCATCCCACGTTTTGAATTGTGGGTGCTTTATTTTATCATTCATATTTAAGATGTCTTGAATTCTATTGTATTTTCCTCTCTAAACCATCTTGGGAATTCCATGGAGGTCCAGTAGTTAGGACTCCGAGCTTCCATTGCAGGGGGCATGGGTTCAATCGCTAGTGGGGGAACTAAGATCAAATATGCTGCGCGGCACAGTCAGAAAATAAAATAAATTGTAAACCATATGTTCTTTTTTTGTTGTTATTTATTTTCTTTTTTTCTCCCCAGCTTTATTGAGATGTAATTGACATAACACATATGATCTTTAAGAATATAATTTTTATGTTGGGCTTATATGTTTTTTTTCCCCACTAACTTTGTATTATTGACTTTTAATCTAAAATTGCATTGTTGTTAGAATATGTGGTTACTCTGATAAAAATTCTTTGAAATTTGTTGAAAGTCCTTTTGTAATCTAGCACATGGTTATTTTTGTATGTGTTCCATTTGTGCCTTTATATTTTCTACTTGTTGGCTACCTAAGTCTCTGTTTATATATTTACTCAATTTAGTTTATTAATGATGATCACATTTTCAAAGAGCATAGCTGCCTGTGGCTTAGGTAAAATGATCTTAAAGAATCTCCATTTAAAGAATGTTTAGTTAAGATATTAAGAACTTCACCTTAGATTTAGAGATAACTTAAAATTTATGAACTCTGACAGAAGTAATTTTTTCCTGCTTTTGAAATCCCTAAGATAGCAATGATAAAAGTAGTAGTAGTGGCAGCAGTAATGTTAGTGGTAGTAGTAATGGTCACAGCAGCTGACATTTGTGGAGCTCTTACTTTGTGTCAGGCATCATTCAAAGCTTTCTAAATCGGTTAATGAATTTACCCAGTAACAACTCTATGATATATAATTATTTTCCTCATTTATGGAGTAAAGCACAGAAAGGTTAATACTCTTGCCATAGTCACATTGTAGTCACATTGTCTTTCAACAAATAGATGTAAGTTTGTTTAGTTGGACACACAAAAAAAAACATTTTTTTTCTTTCCCCTTTTCAGTTATTAGAAAAGTTAAAAGAACGTTGGCTCTCCACTGGTTTATGGAATAAACTGGAGTTGGTGAAGACAGTCATTGTAGAACCACAGGGAGGAGAAAAAATTGATTTTGATGAATTACTGCAGATGTACTATGATGCGATCAAGTACAAAGGAGAAAAAGGTAACTGGAAATCATTTGGCGGTCAGTGAAAAAAATTTTTTTACCATAAAGTCAAAAGTTGGTGCTGTTAGGATTTTATTTGTGTTATCTTTTTTAAACGAGTCACACTTGGAAAAAATTATATTTTATAATCCTTAGTGAAAAAGAAAATAGGTTAAAGAAATTCTTTTATTTGGCGTTGTTCTCCTATGAATATTTTCACTTGAAGATGCCAGTTCAGTTTTATGAAACAGCATGCGTTCAGGTATCATGCCACAGACTTCCTTACACTACCTAAAATGTTTTGTTAAAGGAGATAAGTAGCGTGTGCATTAATATCTTCCTTACTAGCCAAACAAGCCCTACATTTTTATGCAAAAAATATACTTTGTGCTTATGTTTTATTATATGAGGTAAACTTGAGTTTTCAAAACATAAGTGAAGGCTAAATTTCAAAGTTAGAGAATGCCCATAAAAAGTTTGACAGGAAGAGCTAATAGTAGTAACTTATGAACAGTGCAACATCATAAAGATACTATAACATAATTGTCAATATCCTTGTATGGTAAGATTATACACAAGAGTGTTCTGTGTGTGTGTTTTAAATACTTTTAAATATAATATTGATTCAATTTGATATATAGTATATATTAGAGTTATTTAAATTATTCTGATAACTTTACATTCTAGTGATGAAGGTAGTGATTTCAATTTCAGTATTTTAAAGATAAAACAGTTAATTCACAGTTGCTCAGTTCACATGCAAGTTACTACTCTGACATGGTTTTTCTGTATTGTTTAACTGGGAGATACAAAGTTTGCAGACTGATTCTACCATGTTGCACCTGAATGTAATTTTGTTTCCCTTCTTTATTTGAAGATATTGAACTTTAAAAACTTTATCTTATAATATTTTAAAATTTTGATTCTTTTAAAAGTGGTATTATAATTACTTAGTAATCACATCTTTTCAAAATGACAAAACTAAGAAATTTCTGGGAGTTTTGAGTGTGCTTTTAAAAATGTTGATTTTCTGTTGCTTAAGATGGAGCCCTTCTGGTGGCAGTTTGTCGTGGTAAAGTGAGTGAGGGTCTGGATTTCTCAGATGATAATGCCCGTGCTGTCATAACAATAGGAATTCCTTTTCCAAATGTGAAAGATCTACAGGTAGGCCATCAAAGCCTTAAGAAGTTTTATTTATCACAGAAGTTGTTAATTTTGTGTAAAGTTAATTATATATTTTTCTTAAGTCATCATACGTTTTATTTTAATGCTCTAGTGACTCAAAATGAGTGAGAAAGGTTTAGGAGATATGGGTTTATTTTATGTTTAACTTACACTGTCTTTTGCTCAATAAGAGTGATTTTCAAAATGCGGTCCTGTGTCGGGAACATCAGTATCACCTGGGAACTTAATAGAACTATATATTTCCAGGCTCCATCCAGACCTAGTGAATCAGAAGCTCTGGAGGTAGAGCCCAGCAATTTGTGTTTATGAAACTCTTAGCCACAGACTGACAGGGAACCCCCAGGGAATTCTGGGGCCCTTTCTCTAGTTATCTCCCTTCTCTCCAATGCCATTCCTTGCCCTGCAGATTTCAGTGATTTTTGCTGCTTCAAGTTCTATTTATTTATTTACTTGTTTGTTTGTTTATATTATTTTTGGCTGCATTGGGTCTTTGTTGCTGCACTTGGGCTTTCTCTAGTTGTGGCTAGTGGGGGCTACTCTTCATTGTGACACGTGGGTTTCTCATTGTGGTGGCTTCTCTTATTGCAGAGCACAGGCTCTAGGCATGCAGGCTTCAGTAGTTGCAGCCGGTGGGCTCAGTAGTTGTGGCTCGCAGGCTCTAGTGCGCAGGCTCAGTAGTTGTGGTGAATGGGCTTAGTTGCTCGATGGGAATGTGGTATATTCCCGGCGCAGGGATCAAACCCATGTCCCCTGCATTGGCAGGCGGATTCTTAACCACTGGGCCACCAGGGAAGCCCCACTGCTTCAAGTTCTGATATCTTCCACGTCAGCTCAGCAGGACCACCATACTCTGCTTGTATTTCAGTGCTCTGTGCTACTGTCAGAAGATTATACTCAGGAAGAGAGTTGAGAGTCATGGAGTTCACCTAATAGATTTCACTTATCTCTGAGATTAGTCTTATGCTCCCTGGTGTCTTCTCCCTGAAAGCAGTTGCTTTTATCTGTTCTGTCCAGTTTTACAATTACTTACAGTGGGAGGGATATTCCTAAACCAGATATTCTGCCTTGGCCAGAAACAGGAGTTTCACTTCATTATCACTAATTATTTGCTAAACATATTTGAAAAATTATTTGTATTAATAATTTGAAGCCTAAAGTGATGTTATCTTTATCAGGGAGGATTTTCTTTTACTTCCTACAGGAATTTGAAGGTGCTAGCAACCTGAGACCAAGACTTGAGGTTTTCTGGCCACTGAGCTGACTCCACTGAGTATAACCCATATCCCTCCCAGGATACAACTTGTTAGGATCTCATACTAAAGCAAGAATTCTTTCCCTGGGCAGTTATCTTCTTTATTGATAATATTTTACTAGACACTGTGAATTATATAATATTAATGGTAATAATATTTCTCTAGTTAGCTCCTACTCTTCCCTAACCTCTGGACCTCTTTCAAAATTTCTGAAAGTCCTCAGGGGGTATTTAATCCTTTCAGCCTACAGTAACTTTGGTGGCTTCCACTGCCTTTCTCCAGCCACCAGTGCTACAATTGAGAGTGCTGGTGACCATTCCCAGGGCTCCTGTTACAAAGTGGATAATGCTGCCTCTGACTACTGCTACTGATGAACGGTAGACATCCACTCAAGAAAATTGTTGTGTTCACCCTCAACAGCATTAGTGCTCATTCCACTGAAGCTGAGTGTTGCTGATTGCACTGCTGCTGGCAGTGGTACTGTCTTTTTTTGATGTCTTATCACTTTACCTTGGCCCTATATTACTGTACTAACTATGCTTTAAAGTGGAGAGAATCTCTTTCCCATACTTTCTACCACATATTCTTCCCATGTCTTAAATATAAATTTTTTTCCCCCAAAACTAGCTCTTTCAACTTTTGCTCATATCTTCTTTCATTCTTGGACCTATATATGAGTCCTTGAGAACCAGAAAAGGAGATAGCTTTATGGCTAGTAACTAGGTTGTACTAAATATTACACTCGCAAAGTAACAAGCCCTGAAAGACTTCATATCAAACTCATATAGTGATTATGTCTGAGAAGAGAAAGGAATGATATTGGGGGTAGTTATCAAAAGGGAGTTTAGTTTTTCCTGTAATAATTGTTTTACTAAAAAACAAGCTTAAAGAAAATATGGGGAGAATACAGGTGTTTAGTATGTTATTCTTTGAAAAATCCTTAAAATTAAATAAAATGTTACTTGTGAAGAAAAAAAATTACATTTACCTTCAATTTTCTCTACCCTCATTCCCAACAACCGTGATTCTGAATGTTGTTATTGCACCACTCTTGGCTTTCTTAATGCTTTCTTTCCTCAAGATAAGTTCTTCCCAGGCAACAGCTCAGACTATCATTTAAAAAAAAAAAAAAAGATACCAGTGACCTACTCTGACATTCCTCAGTAATGGTCCTGCTTTTCATAGTTGTGCTTATCTGAATTCCAATGGTTCTAGTTGTATAAAACAGCAAAATAACAGGAGCTTCAATTAGGTCTGCATAGCGGGGAGAGGTGGGTGATTCTAAAGGAGTTTCCCTAGTGGTTCCTAAAAGGGGCAAATAGGGTGGACTCAAGAGTAATCTAAGCTGCAGTATCTAGGGACAGATAAAGAGGAAAAGTCTTTACTGGAAAGACTTGTAAGGGAAGTGTATTTCTTGTTGCCATATGATTAGATCACTTCTTCCCGTCTAACAAACAGTTCTAAAACTCAGTGGCTTAAAATACCAGTCATTTACTATGGGTCAACACCTGTGACAGTGGGGTGGGCAATGGTTTCAGCTGCGTTCAGTCACCCTGCTATGGTTTGACTAACATAGGTTGAGCTCAGCTGGATCAGCTCTGCTGTATATGTATCTCATTCTTTGTGGACCAATAGACCAGCCAAACCATGTTATTGCAGTGGCAGATGTACAAGAGGGCAGGCTTGACTATGTAAGCACTTTTCAAATGCCTGCTTATGTCATATCTACTAACATATTGCCCAAAGCATGTCACATGCCCAAGCCCAAAGTCAACAGCAGTGGGAGGGGGTGGGTATTTTCCACCACACATGGCAAAAGTACATAGAATAAGGACTTCAAAAAGGAGTCCTGACCTTTTTTTAAAAATAACTAAAGGATATTTATAAAGCAAGCATTCATTCAAAAGACTGATGTTTATAAGCTTTCAGGGTATAGATATATAATTTTTATAATAATTAAGGACTTTTATCATTTGGAAATGGCCAGAATATAACAGTCAGTACCTGAAATATGAGTATCTGAAATAACTCATAGCATCATTATGGATTTCTTAAAATTCATAAGTGATCAAACAAGTTATTGAAAATAATAGTTTGTACACTTCTATAGTATATAAAAGAAATACAGAAGTTTGAAATTTTAATAAAGGCCACTTTATTTTTTGTTGTTGCTCTGTGTATTTTTGGTGTCATATTTAGGAAACTATTGCCAAATCCATGATCATGCAGATTTGCCCCCATGTTTGTTTGGTTTTTTTTTCAAAGAGTTTCTTAGTTTTAGCTCTTAAATTTAAATATTTGATACATTTTGAGAAGGTTTTGTATATGTTGTAAGACAAGTCTAACTTGCTTATATCTAAAATGAGTCTCCTGTAGACATCATACAGTTGGACCATGTGTTCATTCTGCCAGTGTCTGCCTTTCTGTTGGAGAGTTTAATCCATTTACATTTAAAGTAATAACTGATAAGGAAGGGCTTGGTTTTACCATTTAACTATTTGTTTTCTGCATATCTTATAAGCTTTTTGTTCCTCAGTTTCTTCATTGTTGCCCTTTTCTGTGTTTATCTGTTTTTTTCGTTGTGTACTATTTTGATTCCCTTCTTTCCTTTTGTGTATATTTTTCAGTTATTTACTTAGTATTACCTTGGGGATTAGAAGTAACATCTTAATCTCTGTCTCTCCCTTTTTATGTTGTTATTGTCATAGATAACATCTTTATACATTGTATGCCATTAACATAATTTACAATTACTGTTTTATGCATTTACCTCTTAAATCACATGGGAAAAAAAGAGTTACAAACCAAAAGTACAGTAATATTGGCTTTTATATTTACCTACTTAGTTATTTTTACCAGTGTTTTTTATTACTTCTTAAAGCACATACTTACACTGCCTTCATTGTATGATATTTTAGTGTTTATAAACATGTTTTATAATGTTAGATTACCTCAAGGATTAGGAAACTTTCTTAAATATCTTTGTCTCTACAATTAAATATTGCCTTGAAATATAGTGAGTGTTCAATAAATGATTAAATATGTTTATTTAATATATTTATATTTAGTCTGTCTTAAAATGTACTTATATATTTAAATATATTATACCCATTAAATATATAGTAAATATTAAAGTAAAATTAATTAAATAAAACTAAAAGTTAAATACATTTAATATGTTATCAAAATAGTATTTGGTTTTGTTGTTTTCCTTGACATTGTTATTAATAAGAGCAATTTCTAGACTCTTTAATTAAGGTGTGACATGAATAGTGATCATGATTAGGTGATAATGAGTAGGACAGTAGTAAACATTCATGTAACTTACAATAAGGCAGCACAGTGTGTTGTTACACTCGTAGATCTTTCAAGGAGTTATGAAGGGAATACTCAATTCCAGTAGCATTTTACACCTTATTTAATCCATAGTAGAACATAATGATGGAGTGAATATATTGATTATACAGGCTGTCACTCTTTATATTAGTGTTCTATTGCTGTGTTACAAATTACCACAAACACAGTGGCTTAAAACAGCACACATTTCTTATGTCTCAGTTTCCATGGGTCAGGAGTCTGGGCGTGGCTTAGCTGGGTCCTCTGGTCACAGTTCCACAAAATAACAGTCATTGTGTTGGCTGGACTGCTTTCTCATCTGGATCTTGGGGTCTTCTTCCAAGCACATTTAGGATGTTGTCAGAATTCAGTGCCTTATAGTTGTAGGACTGATCTAGCCAGGGGCTGCTCTCATGTCCTATAGGTTACTCAGAGTTTCTTGTTATGTGGCCTCCTCACAAGCCCTCTCACAGCATGGCAGGTTATTTTTTCAAAGCCGACAAGATACTGACTAGCGCACGGCAGAAATAGAGACACAGATGTAGAGAACAAATGTGTGGACACCACGAGGGGAAAGCGGGGGGGTGGGGAGTGGGATGAATTAGGAGATTGGGATTGACGTAGATGTACTAATATGTATAAAATAGATAACTAAAAAGAAAAAAATATCAAATTGTACACCTCAAAAAAAGGGGGGGGGGGAAATGTGTAAAAAAAAAAAAAAAAAAAAGATGCTGTCTAGCTCCAGTCTCCTAAGATGGAATCATACAACAACATAATCACAGGAATAATGTCCTCACACCTTTGCCTTATAAGATGATCTAATCAAGGGAATGACTACCCCATCACCCTTGGGATTTGCTCACACTCAAGGTGAGAGGATTATACAAGACATGACTCTATGGGAGTCACCTCAGGGTGTGCCATATTCTTGTTTTCTGTAAAATGAGTTGATGAACTAAATGATTTCCATAAATGGCTCTTCCAAACCTAAAACAATGCTTCAAATTACCGGACCATAAAGTAGAACTTTACAGTTTTACATTAATACTGAGACTATCATGCAGAATAAGTAGAAATTATTTATAAATGATAACCTGAAATAGTCTATCTTTTTTTTTTTTTTTGAAATAGTCTATCTTATGGAAACAAAACAGTCTATTTCTGTTTTATTTTCTCTGTTTTTTCATTTGAATTCATATTTTAAAGAGTTAAGGTCAGTGTCTGAGTTAGAAAAGTGATCTGAGTAGGACAAAGAGGGCAGTGGCATTAATTTTGTGATACTAAAATTTTTTCTTAAATTTGAGACAGATTATGGAAGTAAAAATTAAAATATAGTTTAAAGTACTAACTTAAAACTCTTGTAGTCTCAGTTGCAGAGTTTGGCTTTTAGAGAAGCAGGAAAATGTATGTTAGAGCCAAAAATATGACTTCTTTGGCTGTGACCAGGATTTCCTCTTCCCACCTTGGGGACTAGAAAGTAGAGGTAGGAAAATTTCATTTTGGAGCCAAGTGTGACTTGTTTAGTTCAAGTCATAATTTATTGCACATACCTCAGGGACCTGAAAATAAAGAAACCCACTGTGAAATGTTGATAATGGGCCACTCTGAAGGGCAAGCATTAAGCTAACTTTCCCAGTGAGGATTTTTTTCACTTCCGCCTTTCCCAGATGCTTCTGATCATTCTGTAAGGACATACTTAATCGTGTAATAGCTAAAAAGAAAACTTTCTGTGCACTAAAGCAAAGTATTTGAGGGGCAGGAGAGTGAACCAAGGCCTTTATATGATTAGATGTTGGTGGGAAAATATAACTAAAAGAAAAGTTGTTTTCTTTTAATGCAATTAAGTCACAGTATAACAACACTGCCCTTTTACTGGATATCCAAAGCAAATCCTTTGGCCAATTAGTATGATCTAAAAACTTACAACAACCCTCAACTTTATAATTCAGGCATCCACATCTCAAATTGGTGGCATGGGCATATTTGTGAGACGTTGTAAGGTACAATATTTAGATTTTAAATTCCATTTTATTTGTGTTCCTTAGCACAGTTTAGTAGTATATAAAAATATTCTCCCTTCATAGATATTGTGCCTTTTCCTCTCAAGAAAAATGCATAAAACCATAGCATGTGCCTAAAAATTTTTATGCTTTAAAAATATTCAAGTTGGTATCTTAGATTTCTATAATAGGTTTAATAAAATTTGATGGTAATATTCAATATCAAAAGAGCTCTTACAATGATTAAAATAACTACGATAGTAAATTTTATGTTTCTGTATTATTTTGCTTTAGTAATATAGTATGTTGAGTCACCAAAACAGATTTCATTTGAAAACTATGTAAAATTCAGATAGTGATCTGATTAGTTGTCTTAGTATTGGCATATGATAATCATTATAAATTCCTTTTTTCATTTAGGAAACTTCTTTTAGCTCTGAAGGTACTGAACTATTTAAGTATATTATTTTTTAATCAATTCTGAAAAACTACATTAATGATTGAAAAATACTGGCATCTATTTTAATTTTGTTAAATTAGTTATTGACTTTATAACAAACACATAAATTTATAAGCTTCCATGCATTCTTGGCGTTTTATAAACCTCAGAAAAGGGCTGTTATCCCTTGCTTGCCCCAGAGGATAACAGCATTAATAAAATTGAGTGCACATTATACCAGTGCTTTCAAGTGTCAAAATATTATTAGATGATGGCAATATTAGAATTCTTGGATCTGACATTTCTTTTTAAGTAGATTGATGTTCTTCCTTCATTATTCTTGTTACTTTGGCAGGAGTATGAGTATTCCTGAGTAGATGAATGAAGGCAGGAATGCAGGGGATTATAGTGTATCAAGACAAACTTAATTTCAGAAACAAAAACCTTTTCTAATAATTTTGAGTAGATTCATGTATTCCTTTTGAATCACTTTTATCATTGTGTTAATGATCTTGAGTGTTTTAGCATTCATTTATTCATTCATTAACGAACTTTCACTAAGAGCCTAATTTGTACTAAGTACAGTAAGTGCAAAAATGAACAGGATGCTGTTTCTAATGATGTCTATAATTTAGTAAAGGACTTGAACGTGTAACAGGATGTTTTGGTTGGATAGGATCTGGGTGTTCTGATGCTTAGGGAAAGTGAAGTTGAGCAACACCTTTCGCCTCCCATCCAGATATCCATTTACTTTGACTGATTTGCCTAAAATAGGTGGAGGAAGCAGAGAAATGAGATTTGAATCTTGTCTACATTGAGATACAAACATACAAACATTTGATCAAGTGGAATGGCCTCATCAAAGGCTGGATTACAAAACTATTCAAATTATTAAGACTATACAGAATAGTGAAACAACCATTTTTTGAATATCTGGCTAGAGTACCAAGAACTTTATAGACTGGTGACATGGTGATACACTCACAGATTATAGCTGCTCGTCTCATGGAGTTTACAGTCTGGTGAGGAATGTTGGAATTAAAGTAATAAAGAAACAGTTAATTACAGTTGTGATGAAGGCTGTAAGAAAAAAGTCACAGGAACTATGAGAATGTATAACAGGATTGTGACCTAGTCTTTGGGGGTAAAGAAAGACTTCCTGAGGAAGTGATATTTAAGCTGACACAGGAAAGAAGGCTAGGAGTTATGTAGGTGAGCAGAATGGATGAGAGTTTTCTCAGCAGATACAACAGCATATGCTAAGGCCCTAAGGTGTGAAAGATGATAGCTATTCCCAGGATTGAAAGAAGCTGAGGTATAGAGAGTGAGCTGGGAAGAATGGCATGTGAATAGAGGCAGGGAGACTCATTAAGGAGCCAAATCATTTAGGGCCCTGTGTGCCATTCTAAGGATTCAAGATTTTATTCTGAGCTATGGGAAACCAGATCCAGGAATAGAGCCTGAGGTCAGAATGTAGTGGAGTTCTGGTTGTAGTGTAGCATCTGATACAGAAACCCACCTGGATCTAGCCCTGATAATAATATGTGGTTACCCAGGGGAAATGGCTGTGTGTATAAACTTAAAGGGCTGTAATACTAAACTCTAACAGTTAGGAGTCCAGCAACTTGCTGTTGGAATTGTTGGAAACATTTAGGCCAAATCACAGATATGGAAGAAAAACCTTGTCACCCCTGAATGTCTGGAATAAGTTTATCCTCATTACTTAAACCTTTTTTTCCTCCTCAGAAAACTTTTTTTTCCAGCTTTTTTTTTTTTTTTAAAAGATAGTTTGGCTAAAAGTACTATTAAAGCAGATTCTAAGTATGCCATCTACCACTGACAACTTATAATTTGCCTTGGAGAGAGAAAAATGAGATAACCAAATTTTTTGTTCCCATCCCTCCTGAAAAACAAACAAACATAAAGATACAAAATAAATGGATGAATTGCTGAGGTATTTTTAAATTTTTTAAGATTTCCCATATTTCTTAAAGGAATATTTTGGGTTTGGGGAGGAAACATTTAAAATCACAAAATTTTCAGCAAGTCTGATTGATTGCCTTTTCCTTCCAATACTTATATCATTATATTTCCTTAGAAAAAAAGCCATGCCTGAATATAGCTATGAGTTAAACCTTTGGATAATTAATAAAACAAATAAAACTTTTGTTTCTTTGAAAAATTCAGAAGTTATTTTCCTGTGTTTATCTCATTTTTTGGTGAGAACAGGAAATTTTTAACCTATTTTTACTTTTGCTCTCATAGTAAGTTGAAGGTTTTAAAAGTAAATTTATCACCCTGGGGACTTGTAAGGTTGATTGACACTTCACTTTTTCTGTTGGCATAGCATAATCAGTAGCACTACCTCAAGGGAAACAGTGAAATAGTTTTTTAACTTCTTTGAAAATAATTTTAATTTTTTTCTTCAGAGCAGAATTTTATTTGTGGTAGATTTTAATCAATTTACTTAGTCAGATTCTCTTAAAGCTTATAGGGTGCAGATATGTAGATGGGCTTCAGGTGAGTGTGTCACTTTTTTTAGCCCAATTATAAAGCCTTAAGGTCAAAAATAACATAAACTGTAGTAGACATTACTGTTCAGTGTTTACAACATCAGTCTTTCCTGTTTTTCACTGAGATTAAGGTTTGATACCTTGGGAATGAGTTCAATTTATGCTTTCTACCTCTGGGACAAATAATCCCAGTATGCCAAGGAGTATAGTAAGCTGCATAATAAGTCATAGTGTAATTTCCTATCGCATCAAAATTACCAGATTTGTTCTTTAAAATTACTTAATGGCAGGGTTTCTCAAGCTTGGCACTAATGACATTTTGGACAGGATAATTCTTTGTTGTGAGTGATGCCCTGTGCATTGTAGGATGTTTAGCTGCATCTCTGGACTTGCCTATAGATGCCACTAACATACCTTTCTCCCTCAACAGTTGTGACAACCAAAAATGTTTTCAGAAACTGCAATTATCTTCTGGTAGGCAAAATCACTCTCAGTTGAACACCATTGTTTTATATAGTTTATATTGTTGTATATAGTTTTTCTTACGGAAAAACCCAAATGAACTTTTTGGCCAACCCAGTACAAATGTATGTCATGAATTAAAATGAACAGTCTGCGTTAATTTTTTGTTATTTTTTATTAAGTTGAAAAAATCCAGTAAAACTTTTGCTAGGAGCCTGATTTATACTAAAAACTGTAGATGGTTTCTTATATTAACAGTCTCTTGGTTTCTGTCCCTTTCCCAGCCTCTGCTTTTGAGAAGCAGTAACTTTCACTTCTTTTATCTGTTTCATCTGGTATTTACCTCCATATTTTATGTTTACTTAATCAATTTTAGACATTAACTATTTACTTCCTACGTGAGATAGGATTTTAGCTCACTTACTCCACCTTTGCCTTCTTACATCCTCCCAATATTATTCTATCACATTTTTTTATTAAATCCATAGTCAATATTCACATTATCATGACTATGAAAATATTGTTCACTGTAGTCACATGATTTCCTTCCTTCCTTTAACTTTTTTATTTTTCTTGATCTGTGAAGAAATCTTCAATAAATTTGTGCAACACCTCTAATACAATTTTCCTATAAGACCTGTCAGATAATTAGAACCTGTCAGTTCTTTTTCTCCCCCTGAAGACATTCCTTTTGGAGCTCTCCAGTCTCCTCCTTCAATGAAGTCTTAAGTTGCTCTTTAAGCTCACTTAACTGGCAGTATCCTGAGATTTCCCTTTGCTGTCATCCTAGGAATTTGATTTGCTCGTCTTCTGTGTTGGGTCCCAAGTTTCCTGGGTCTCAGATCTTCCTCCTGTTTCTTGTTTCTTATTTTATCTTTGTAGTACACATCCTCCAACAGTTTCCCTGTGCATCCATTTCCTCAGCCTTTCTGTACTGCTGCTGGCCTAACTGGCTTATTTCCCATCAGTAGCTCTGTGGGTGCCTCGGTTTGAACTTTCTGCTTAGTCATTTACAATTTGTCCATCTGCTTTCAACAGTCACGTATTTGGGTTTAAGATTACAGATGCCTTAGTTTAATTGAAGATAGATACTATTTCTCTTTCTTATTTATCTTTTAATTTGGGGTCGGTTTTTAAGACGTGAAGAAAGAAGAAGAAAAAAATTTTTGCCTTCCTGAAACCAGAAGTCTTCATTACTTTCTAAGATAAAGTATGAGATTTTAAAGTGCTAATAAAGCCACATGCTTTATTCCCACACTCAAACATTCACATTTGAGAAGCTCGGAATCAAACATTCCTAACAATAGTATTGCAAAGGTAGAAAACAATAAATGTTTTTTAAAAATCAAACATTTACTTATGTTTGAAAGATAAATTTGGATATAATATAAAAATCTAGCTGGCAAAAGTATAAAAATTCATTTGTTGGGCTGTGGCAGTAATAGAGTTTTAATGTTTTAAGTATGTTTTCAGTGTTTTCCAGTACTCATGTAATCTTTTATCTTGCATATACATTTTCTCTTGCTCATGTTCATTTTTAAAGGTGTTTGATCACGTGAAATCTGAGTCTGAGCCTCCTCTCAGTGGGATTAGCTTCTACTTTCTATGCCTGCCATTGCCACTAAACTTTTGTGCAGTCCTCCCAGGGCCTCAGTACTTAGTTTTGCATCTTCTCACATCCACAAGCCTCTTGCATGAGAGACCTCCTTATCTTCCAGGAGTAGGTGCAGGTCTCTGTCACTTGCTGAATACAGTACTACTCATTCCCCTTAACAAAACCTCTAAATATTGGCACATTCCTTTAAGAGCCTAGGGTTCTGTTTACAGTCTGTCTCACATTGCTTTCTTATGTAAGACAATATTTCATTTTGTTAGTTATTATTGCTAGAAGGGCTTTATTCATAGTATTTGGCTCTCATATGTGACTTTAGGGAAGAAGGGAAGCTCTAGATTGTAAGATGTATGTAAGAAATAATATTTAGACTAATAGAGGACAATCATGCCCTCATCCTGTAGATTACACCACCAACGTGTTTTATGTAGTTCTCTTCAAATACAGCTCATTGGTTGCAAAGTGATCAAAAAATATTTCGAAGGATATTACAGTGTGCTAATGTTAGTTATAATTTCTCAGAAAATTTAAGATCAGTTGCAGAAGTCATTTAGGAAAAGGTATGTTTCAAAACTGAACACTGTTCTCTATGTGTCCTGCCAATGTATGTATTTTCATTGATATTTGATGAAAACGTAGCCACTTTGTAAGCTGAAGAAACTTTTTAGTCACCTAAAATAAGGTGTCCATATGTTAAGTAGTATAGGTTAAGCGCCTTGAGAGAGAGTTGATCTAAGTGTCAAAACTCTGATTTGAGATGAACAGCCTAAGATAGATGGACTGTGTTGTCTGTCAGTCCTGTGAC
Source organism: Hippopotamus amphibius kiboko (assembly GCF_030028045.1). NCBI lineage: Eukaryota > Metazoa > Chordata > Mammalia > Artiodactyla > Hippopotamidae > Hippopotamus > Hippopotamus amphibius. The sequence goes on along the minus strand of NC_080202.1, from coordinate 24,099,532 downwards.
TTTTTTCATTTACACGCAACAATATATTACAACAGTATGTAAAGCCCACCCAAACCTATATTGGTTTTTATAAATATGGGATAAGTACTGACTCTCCAGCCCACTTATCTCTAATATATGATGCTTTACTGTTTCGTGTTCATTGTCATTTCTTTCTCGAACCAGCTCGATGAGGTAAGGTGTACAGGAATTGTTTTCTTCCGTTTACAGAGGAGGAAACTGAGAAAGGAAGCTAAATGGGGTACTGTGGCTTACCCAAGGTCAAACAACTAATACAGCGGTCCCCAACCTTTCTGGCACCAGGAACCAGTTTTGTGGAAGACAATTTTTCCATGGACTGGGGGTGAGGGAGCAGGGGGTGGTTTCTGGATGATTCAAGCACATTACATTTATTGTGCACTTTATTTCTGTTATATTACACTATAATATATAATGAAATAATTATATAACTCACCATAACGCCGAATCAGTTGGAGCCCTAAGCTTGTTTTCCTGCAACTAGGTGGTCCCATCTGGGAGTGATGGAAGACAGTGACACCCAAAGTATGTTGCTTACATCCAATCTACTCCGTAATCTTGTTTTGGTTGTTGTCACTGCAGAAAACCTTGCTTCACAAAAATAGGATGTTGGAAGTGGAAGCAGGCTTTTCAGTGCTTTTGTGGCAAGCTCTGGATATTCCACCTTCACTTTAATCCAGAACGTATGGAGATTTGAAGTTGTCTCAAACATACTTTTAAGGCCACAGTCATTTGCAATCTCAAGCAGTTGATCCCTTTCTAGTACGGACAAAGTCGATTCACCTGGCTTATTCACAAATGGGTCTCGGATCCATTCCTTCCCAATTTGGGGGTCTTTTGTGGTTGGGAAGTAACGCTCAAACTCTTTTGAAAGCTGAGATAGGTGATCGTGCACCAGTTGGGAGAAAGAAGGCCCTGGCTCAGTCTCTTTCAAAATCTCTGCTAATGTTTGAAACATGTCAAAAATCCCAGTGTCCACTCATTGCCCCCATAATTCCAGTTTGGCTTTGAATGCAGCCACTTTATCTGCCGGCTTTAACACAGTTGTCGTCCTTCCCTGAAGTGACAGATTGTCACACAAGTAAGCAAGTTTTGCAGTCCATTCTGTGTCACTGAAATATGCTGCCAGTGGTGACTTTTTCTAAAAGAAATCTCTGGAGTGACTCTCATAACTCAGAAACTCTGGCCAGGGATCCACCTTTAGAAAGCCATCTCACTTCTGTGTAGAAGAGAAGACGTGTGTGCTCTGCGTCCACCTCTTCACAGAGCTGCATGAACAGACTTTTGAGTTAAGGGCGTGTACTTTAATGTGGTTGATAATTTTAATCACATCCTGGAAAACATTGTTAAGCTCAGGTGACATTTTTTGGCTAGCCAGCATTTCTCTATGGGTGACACAGTGCGTAGACTCACATTCAGAAGCGACCTCTTTGACCCGAGTAGTGAAACCAGAAAGTCATCCAGTCATGGCAGCTGCTCTTTTTGTGCATATACTGACGTGAAATGACCGATTCAGTTTTCCTGATATGTAATCATTCCAAGACTTGAGTGGTTCTGCAGCTGTGGTGTTGGTTGGCAACAAAAGTGCACATAACATATCCTTATGCACATCCTCCTGAAAAACATATCGCACAAAAACAAGCATTGTTGCCTTGTTGTCAACATTGGTAGACTCGTCAACCTGGATTGCATACCACGGTGACTCATTAATGCTAACAGTTGTGCCTCAATATCCTCTGCTGTTTCATCAGTTCATCTAGTTATGGTGCTAGCCGAAAGAGGAACACATACCACCTTTTGAGCTGTAGCCTCCTAAAAGTTCACGACAAGTGTCCTTAGCAGCAGGCAGGATCAACTCTTCACCAATAGTAAAGGGCTTCTTAGCTTTAGCAATGTGGTTAGCCGCTAAGAATGATGCTCTCAATGTGGACATATTTGATGAAGTGGTGGCCTTCAGTAATTGCTTCTGTTTTTCATGTTCACGTTTTTTTCTTTTGAAAAACTCCAAAGGCTTGTCTTTTAATTCAGGGTGCTTCGTCTCCGTGGGACGAAGCAGTTTTGAAGGCTTCATGGCTTTGTTGGGTAGCCGGTCGTCACATATTATACAAAGGGGGCTTGGAGAATGTGAATCACCTGTTGCAATGAACCCATAATTTAAGTAGGAATCTTGGTATTTTCTTTTAAATGCAGCTTTCTTTTTGTTGGCAGTCTTAGAGTCTTCTGCTGTCTTATCTTTGGGGCTTCCCCCCTATTCAAAGAAGCTCTACAGCGACCTTTGTTTTTTACTCATTTTGGCTAGGGTTAGCTGTCGGCTTACCAAAATTGTGACTGAGACAAGTGCACAGTGCAGAAAAGAGGCACGGACAAAGTGGTAAATACAATAATAGGAGGCCACAGGCGGACTAAAATAAGTGTCGGATTCTGACCTAAAGCCTGTCTCCAGATGCAGCTGTACAATTGAAGCATCAACTCACTTGCCACTATAAATAAAGCCTGCCACCACATGAAGCTTAATTGCCACTTGCCACTCACTGATAGGGTTTTGATGAATCTGCAAACAATAGATTTATTATGGTCTCTTGTGTAGTCAAACCTCTCTGCTAATGATAATCTGTATTTGCAGCTGCTTCCCAGCACTAGCATACCGCCTCAGCTCCACCTCAGATCATCAGGCATTAGGTTCTCATAAGGAGCGAGCGACCTAGATCCCTCGCATGCGCAGTTCACCATAGGGTTCACACTCCTGTGAGAATCTAGTGCCACTGCTGATCTGACAGGAGGCAGAGCTCAGGCGGTGGCGAGCGGCAGTAAATACAGATGAAGCTTTGCTTGCTTGCCCGCTGCTCACCTCCTGCTGTGCATCGGTTGGGGACCCCTTAACTAATAAATGCCAAAGCTTTGACTCTAAGCCATGTGCTTTTTCCATTATATCTTCTTCCCTCAAAAAAAAAATTAAAAAACTATTTATATATGTATAGTATTTTTTAGAGATGATAATTCAAGCATTTTCAGGTTTTTCTGATAATCTTTTATTATGGATAGTCAAATTGCAACAAAGCCTATTTTTCTTAAAAAAAATTCTAAACAGCGCTTTACAGAACAAGCGTACATTAAGTTGTTTCTTGCATGTCTTAAAGTATTAACTGTCTTTTTTTTCTTTTAATAGAAAAATATTAATTTCTGCTTTTTTTCCTGGGCTCTTATCTTGACAAATTATTTTCATAATTTTAAAAAAATCACTAAGATCTAATGCTCCATACTGACAGATGTTTTTGCATTATTATCTAAAGCCTTTATTCAGAGTGCTCGAATATTACGGAGTTACCAATAAACTATTCTAGACTAGTAGCTAAATTATTATAACCAGTTGAGGTTGAATATGTTGAGAGCAAGAGATGCTTGATTTGAGGGGAATATATTTTGTTCTTTTTTTTGTATTTGAAATTTTTAGGCTATTTATTTCAACACTGACAATTTATGGCACAAAGTTTAATATAGGTTTCTCTGCCAAGAAATGTCTTATTCAAAGCAGCCTTAAAGCATATGTGAGATAGTTCTATTTCTGTTACTATGTCTTGATTCTTGTTTCTTGGTAGACTATCGTGGTCAACTCCTAGTGTAGTGTAACAGGGAGAGTAAGTAACAATTGAAAACCATTTCGTGTGTGTGTGTGTGTGTGTGTGTATGTGTGTGTGTGTATTTAAGTCTAAAAGGGAGCCTGGCTTCTTAACTCTTGGCAGAAACCCATTTTTCCCCATTTAAAAAAATATATATACTATATTTGGTTAACTTGGTGTTTCAGAAATCTTGAAAGTATGCCAGATGAAATAAAACCAGCTATATTCCTTTTATCTAGCTAAGTTATTTCATATAAGATCATATACAAGATCTTATTCTGAGTTTAGAACTCTAACCATTGGAATTTATACTGTGATACCCTCGTAAAAGTGTTTACACTGCGATGATGTGGAGCAATAAATGTCTCTAATGCACAGTCTCTGTCTTCCAGATTTGATTTGCTATAAATGTTTACATTTTTTAGGTTCTGTACCTTGGCTAAAGATAAAACTGTTCTTCTTGAATGTTTGCTAGCCTCAAACTTGTTTATTTTTCTGAGGCAAAGTTTGCTTAATATTTTTAATTAGTAAGTTTAGCTGATTATTTGTTCTTAATCTTATTTCCAGGCTGGAACTTTTGTAGTAAAGCTTACATACAAGAAAATAAAAGTGTATTCTGCCTATATTGATAGCTTTTAGGAAGGCATTTATTGCTGAAATCATAATACATATCTATATGAATTGGGACAAATTCCACCGTCTTTCATATGAGGCTGTAGTAAAGTGAAGAGTTGCATTTATAGCTCCAGCTCATATTTATCACACCATTTATTTCTTCAGAAGCTACTTATAAAACTTGTAAAAGGCTACTCTTGTACAGAGCTATTTAAGGCCAGCATTGTTGAGTCTGACTAAATTGAAAAAATAATCTAATGTTCAAAATTGTGACTTAAATTTCTTGTTGACATACACAGTAAATATTTGGTTATTATATATACTACTGCTATCCATAGTATACTACTTATACTGTCTCCAATAAAACTGAGTCATTGGGGAACTTAAGGAACTTACTATTTGATCTCAAGCATTTTGAAATGATAAAATCAGAATCCAAACCCATATAACTTCTGCTTGAATGCTATATGGGTATTTTCACATAATTCCCTAAGTCCCACTTCAGTCTTGATTATCTATCTTTGCTATTCAGGATCTCATCTCTACTTATATCAGTTTAGCCTGTGATACAGAGATATTTTCAGTTGTCTAGAAACTACCTTGTTAAGGGTTTTTTCATTTTGTGTGAATGTTGAACTCTTGTTACAAAAAAAAAAGTTTTGCAAATCAGTGACACCTGAACCAATGGGTTACAAACATAAGCTGATACAGGAGTTAAATAGATTATATAAATGAGTGAGCTAGTTGAGAGCTGCCAAATAGTTCAGATTATTTTAAGCTACAGTACGGGCCACACAAAAACAACTTTGGGCCTTCAGTTTGCAACCTCTGATAAAATAGTTTGCCTTCTCTCTCCTGTTCACACACTCCTCCAAAATTACACATACACTAATTTATTGGGGATGGGGAGCAAGTGGTTTAAACTCCTTCCAGAGTGTACAATTAAATATAGCTTTCTATTTTGGGAAAGCCTTGTAAAGTGTATTTGAAAAGTAATATTAACTGGTTTAAACGATCATCTTTCCAAACCACACTTGAGCTCACTTTATGGTGTTTACTTTCTGTCAAAACTTAGAAAAAACATTCACAGTTAACTTCCATAATATAAAATGTCTGTCTCATTAGGCATTAAAGAAGCATTGGTCAACAGGTATAATGCTGTTAGACTGTATAGCTAATGTGAATGTGGACGTGACCTCCCAAATAGATCAAAGACTAATCTCTTTGACAGTTACAAGATGGCAGAGCTTGCCATGGGCCTTTTGCTGCTGCACATTGAAACTGTTTATTTGGAAAGCATGCCTGAGGGATGAGAATCTGTTTATAAGGATGAGCAGGTAAAAGTAAAAGGTTGTCTTTTGACATTTCAGCTAATTCCTTTCAGCCTTTGGTTTACTTAACATTTAGGCTATTTGCTGGCAGGAAAAACTGGCTTTTTCACATATGCTTTATGTCATTTTAAATTGGGCAGTGATTTTTGTGCCTGATAATTCCTAAGTGTACAGTGAAATAGATTCTGATGTCATTAAAATGAGGTGTACTGGCTTTTTACCTTTTCCAAACCCTTAGTTTTGCTTTCCCTAATTAAATGTATTCACCCAAAGATAATTTTTAAATTTATTTTAAAATATCTGCTTCTTTATATAATAAAAAATATTTCAAAGTTAGCCTTTATATATATTTACTTTCAAAAGTTTTTTTTTCTTTACTTTTTACCTAAAATAATTTCCCTAGGTAAAATATTGGCAGTAATTAAAGGCCATTTGGATTGTAAAAAAAGTACTTGAAAATTTGCAAGAAGTTGAAATAATGTAGTTATACAGAAAAAATTAACTCATTTTAATGAAAAAGACCAATGAGAGAGAATTTTATTTAATCTAGTATTTGCTATATTGCCTCTAAATATTTCATTTCTAACTAATATTTCCTAAAGCAGCTGTTGTCAGAGGCAGAGTGATCATTATAAAGTTTTTGTCTTAACATGGTGTAGTAAATTTTGAAAATCCTTAAGCTATTATGTCTGACAAAGGATAAATGCAAATTTGGGGGAGGGGAAATAATGTTGATATGGAGAAATGCTTAGTAACGTTTTGAGAGATAGGTAGTAAAGGTATAGTTGGATAGAATTTTTAAAAATTTATTCCTTTAATCCCTAAATATTATAATATACTTTATTACTGAATTGTCAGAAATTATTTTTTTAATATTACCTAATATTTCCTATGGTGCCATATTATTCACTATACTACTTTAAAAAGCATATTCTATGATACTTAAAGGAAAGTTTACTTCCTTTATAGTCAAGCTATAAGTTTTAACTTAGAAATTTTACACGTCCTTTTGAGGGGATATAAAATAAAATGCATTATCTTCCAATTTGAAAGCCACTTGTCAAAAGTGTACTTATATATATGTCAAAAGGTTAAAAGTATTATAGACTGTTTTGAAGAGATTTTGTTTTGAGTAGTTTTACAACTTTTTAAAACTGTAAATTGTTAATTTATCTTGGAAGTCCGAAATTTTTTCAAGAAAATAACTTTGTACCTTTGATTAGGCTTATACTTCAAAAATATGCTATTGAGATCTTTAAAAGCTGAATGACTGAAAGGAGCAATTCCTACTGTTTTACATTGTATTAGCTAGTTCCTAGGAATTATAGTCAATTTGTAAACTTATAATACTAGCAGTTTGTTATGTGAATAAATTGTCATTAGAGAACTGTTTTTTATTTTAATTAGATTTTAATACTCATTCCATTTTTAAATAGGAAAAGTGAGCAATAGTAGAACTGACTACCTAACATCTCACTGAGAGAAGCTATATAGTGTGCTGACTCTGGAGTTTTTACTCTTAAGAGAGCAAGCTCTGGAGATAGACTAGATTCCAGCTTTACTACTTACACACTGGGTCACACTCCACATGTTACTTAATTTTTTAAACTTTATTTTTCTAATCTGTAAATTGAGGTAACAGTATCTACTTTTTAAGATTGTTGCGATGATTAAATGATATAGTAACACCTATTAAGCACTATTAAACACTGTGCTATACATAGAACATTATAGAAGCTTGATAGATATTGTTATCATTTATTATTAAGATCTTTGATTTCCCACTTTTTTCAGTTTTGACTTTCTGATTAGCTAACCTCATTATCAATGTCTATTCTTGGTTTAGAAATTATTTCTTCAACATGTCTTAAGCCAAGTTTATCTTCTTTAAACATACTTTTCTTTTTGTCTTCTCTCGGTGGGTTACTGGATTCCTTCTCTCAGTGGCTGGAAACTTTGGAGTCATTTTTGACTTTTCTCTCTTTAATAAGCCCCACATCTACTTTGTCACTTAAGTTATGTAACTTCAAAATGTGTTAGAAACTGGGCCTCTTTTCCATTCCTTTTGCCTTTCCAGGTAAGGCCCTCATTACTCTTGTATCAAACTCATAGCATGTCTTCATTTCTCAACTCATCTTACTTTTATATACACTGTAATCAAAATTAATATTGTAGCATTTATATTTACTTGCTGGCTATTTGTACTCATTCATTTCCATTCTTGTAAGCTCTTGCTGGGCAGAAAATATTTTTAACTTGTTTTTGTGTTCCTAGTGCCTATCACAGATACCTTGCACACAGGCAAAACTATAAATACTGAACGGAATTAAGTGTTTTTTTTAAGTTATCAAGAATTTCTTTGTTTTATTAAATCAGTTTTTTACTTTAAATGCATATTTTTAATGTTTCTACGGCATTCTTATTTAGTTTCTTTTTTTTAAGCTTTATTGAGGCATAATTAACTGTAGCATTCTTGAGAGAAGCTTAAAACATAACTCCCTTTTTTCAGTGTATGAAAATTGTAAAATCATAATACATAATTTCCTTTCACTCAGAACTTGCATTTTCTAACACAACATTGTAAATTAACTATATTCCAATTAAAAAAAAAAACTTGCATTTTACTTTTTATGGGAGAGCGTTTTATAGGAAAAAGCTCGTTAACATATATTTGAATAGATCAGTCTGATTTGTGTATACCATTCTCTCTGACCTTATGTAAAAGTAGTTCACTTTTGAGATGTTGTAATTTTAAAGATTTTTATGAAGACCAGATGACGGCTGGGTATGTGGTACCCTTTGGTGTGACACCTCTTTCAATAGGAATGTAGTTTTATGCCCCATAATTAACTATGAGTCTTTTTGAAAAGAGGTGTGATTATAATATCAAATTCAAGGACTATATAGCAGAATTTATTATGATTTCTGTTCCAGAAAAGGAGCATAAGTTTAATTTAATACAATCTCTGTGTGTTATTACCTAGATAGAAAATGAATGTAGATTCAGTCACTCGGAAAAGTGAGAAATTCTTGATGGCCTTTAATAGTGGAGCCTTTGAGGCAGTAAATATTGTATCAAATGCATTAGTGCTGTTTCAACTCCGATTCTTAAATTTGTTTAGATCATCACTGACTGCTTTTATATATGCTTTGATTCTTTTACACCAACCAGTGTTGTTAGTGTGTATGAAGTTATTTTGCTCTAATTGATGTATTGCATTATTTCTGTTGCTCTATCTTGAGTTACTAATTATTTTGCCTTCTCCAATATGCTGTTAATCCCATCTAATGAATTTTTTTTTAAGTTATATATTTTTCAGGTGTAGAATTTCTATTTGGGTCTTCTTTTATATTTTCATTTCCCTGCTGAGATTTTCTAAAGTTCAGTCATTAAACCATATGTTTTTAAGTTATTTAAATATATTTATAACAGCTACTTTAAAGTATTTGCCTACTAATTCCGACAGCTGAGCCCTTTCTAGATTGGTTTCTAGTGTCCGCCTCTTGATTATGGATCATCTTTCTAGTAATTTCTATTTTGTAGTGGACATTGTGAATGGTACGTAATAGAGATTCTGGATTCTATTCTCTGAAGAATATTGATTTTTGTTTTTGTAGGCAGTTCAATTAGCAGCTGATCATCTTGAACTTACAGGGACACTATTTAACAATATATTAGGGGAGATCTGGGAAAGGCTCAAAGGACAGTCTTTAAATTCTCTTTCCCCTGTGGTTCTTGTTAGGGTTTAGAGTCTTTTGGGGGGCTAGTTTAAAATTGTCATTGCTCTAAATTGTGGTCCTTATTCCTAACATGACACCTGGCCATTTGTGTGTGTGTGTGTGTGTGTTTTACTTGATTTTTTATTTAAAATATATATCCTGGCTAAATTTCCGTGTCAAAATATATAGATCTATTTCTTTTTATATAAAAACCAAATATTTATCTCAGAATAAATGTAGTATATTTTATTGATCCACTTGATGTACACTTAGGTTGTTTCTTAATTTTCTTCATTGCAAAGATGCAATGAATATCCTTGTACATATTATCTATCTGTACTTATTGGAAATATTTGATAAATATTTGTCAGTATTTTATAAACAAAAACAATGGAAATGTTAAATTTGCATTTCTTGGTTTACTGGTAAAGTTGAGCATCTTTTCATGTGGGTTACCAGCCATTTATCATTCATCTTTGATGACTTGCTTTCTCACAGATTATTTACTTTTAATAGTTAGATTTGTTATTGATTGTGTATGAGCTCATTGTATATTAGATAACAGAACTTTTTTCCAGTTTTTCATTTGGCTTTCAATGTTATTTGTGGTGTTTTGAGGCCATGAAAGATCTTTACTAGGGAAGTAAAATGCCCATCTTTCCAAAACCAGGATCAAGGCCAGTAGAAAGTTTGCCACAACACTGTATGGACCTCTTTCCCACCACCCCCAAACCCCAATTTCTTTGGGCTATAATTGACAAATAAAAAATGCATATATTTAAGGTGTAAAATGTGGTGCCTTATTTTTACGAGGGTGAGTCAAAAATTATCCTCACTCTGGCTATAGAATTTAATTAACTTTTAGAAAAGACAAATACATCATATTTTGACATAATCTCCTTGCTTTTCAATACACTTTCTCCATCGGTCAACAACCTTTCATATTCCCTCATTAAAAAATGTTTTAGGCTGAATAGTTGCCAACGAAACGACGGACAAAGGATTAACCTCCAAAATATACAAACAGCTCATGCAGCTTAATACCAAAAAAGCAAATAACCCAATCCACAAATGGGCGGAAGACCTAAATAGACATTTCTCCAAAGAAGACATACAGATGGCCAACAAACACATGAAAAGATGTCCAACATCACTAATTATCAGAGAAATGCAAGTCAAAGCCACACTGAGGTATTACCTCACACCGATCAGAATGGCCATCATCACAAAGTCTGGAAACAACAAATGTTGGAGAGGGTGTGGAGAAAAGGGAACTCTCCTGCACTGTTGGTGGGAATGTAAGTTGGTACAGCCACTATGGAAAACAGTTTGGACGTTCCTTAAAAAACTAAAAATAGAACTACCATATGATCCAGTAATCCCACTCCTGGGCATATACCCAGAGAAAACCATAATCCCAAAAGAAACATGTACCATAATGTTTATTGCAGCACTATTTACAATAGCCAGAACATGGAAGCAACCTAAATGCCCATCAGCAAATGAATAAAGAAGATGTGGCATATATATACAATGGAATATTACTCAGCTATAAAAAGGAATGAGATGGAGCTATATGTAATGAGGTGGGTAGACCTAGAGTCTGTCATACAGAGTGAAGTAAGTCAGAAAGAGAAAGACAAATATTGTATGCTAACTCATATATACAGAATCTAAAAATGGTACTGATGAACTCAGTGACAAGACAAGAATAAGGACGCAGATGCAGAGAATAGACTGGAGATCTTGAGGTTTGGGGGGGCAGGGGGTGAAGGGGAAGCTGAGACAAAGTGAGAGAGTAGCATAGACATGTGTATACTACCAACTGTAGAATAGATAGCCAGTGGGAAGTTGTTGTATAACAAAGGGAGTTCAACTCGAGGATGGAAGATGCCTTAGAGGACTGGGACGGGAAGGGTGGGGGGGAGTCGAGGGAGGGAGGGGATATGGGGATATGTGTATAAATACAGATGATTGACCTTGGTGTACCTCAAAAACTGGTACAAGAGTGTAAAGCAATAATATTCCAATTAAAAAGCTGTGAGCCATAAATGCACTGCTGTCTTCACTTCTTCCTCAGAAGTGAATCTTCGTTCTCGTAGGGGTGCTTTCAGGGCACCAAACAGGTGAAAGTCCGATGGAACAAGATCAGGACTATAGGGAGGATGCTTTAATACCTCAAAATGAAGTTTTTGCAGAGTGTCAACAGTGTGGGCAGAAGTGTGTGGATGTACATTGTCATGCAAGATCATAACGCCCTTGGATAGCAATCCTCTGCGTTTAATCGGAAGTTTAGGCTTCAGCACAAACTTTTCGAAACCTAAGTCTGTCGTGGATTATTTCTTAGGCAGAACCATGGCTGATTTGCAAATGATTCGCAGCATAATCCACTGTCACTCATATATTCAACACAATCATTTCACGTGTACGCTCAGTGTTGTCATCAGCCATGGACGTGGACAGGTGCCTGGCTCCTTCTTGATAGCTAACGGTTGTGCAACCTTCCTTGAATCTCTCTATCCATTCATACACACTTCTTCATGACAAAACACTTTCTCCATACTGCGCACAAAGTATTCGGTAAATAATGGCACCAGGTACACCCCAAGACCACAAGAAACGAATCACTGCATGCTGCTCTTCTTTTGTGCAAATCACAAGTGGGGCATCCATTTTTGCTCGCACCGCAGTTACAAATTAACTGATGTAACAGGTTCACACCTGCACAGTAGTGACTGGGGAGATAGTAGCCTAGAACAGAAAGCGCTGATAAAACAGTGCGGCCAACAGAAGTTTTAATATAACTGGAGTGCAGATAATTTTTGACTCATTCTCATATACTGTAAAATTACTATAATCAGGTCAATTAACACAACCATAACCTCACAGTTAACATTTTTTTCAGTGTGTGGTTAGAACACTTAAGGTCTTAGCATATTTCTAATATACAATACATTACTATTGAGTATAGTCACCATGCTATACATTCAAATCCCAGAACTTATTCATCTTATAACCAAAAATAACTTATAATTTATATTCTTTAACCAGTATCTCTCCATTTCCTCCACCCCTCACCTACTGCCAACCACCATTCTATTCTTGGGTTCAATGTGTTTAACAGTTTAGATGCCATGTATAAGTGAGGTCATGGCTGTGTTTCTCTCTGTGTCTGGCTTATTTCACTTAGTATGACATCCTCCAGGTTCATCCATGTTGTTGCAAATGGCAGGATTTTCTTTTAATGGCTGAATACTATTCCATTATATATAGACATGCATATATGTGTGTGTATGTGTGTATATACACATATATTTTAAAGTTGTATTATAATTTATTTTTTACCAAGAACAGGAGGGTTCCCAATCCAGATCTTATACAATGTTGGTTCCATACATCACATGAGCTCTTTTTTTTAAATTAATTTTTATAGGAGTATGGTTGCTTTATGTGTGTATGTGTATATATATTTTACATTTTCTTTACCCGTTCACCATTCATCACTGACACTTAGGTTGTTTTCGTATCTTGCCGATGTGAAGAATGTTGCAGTGAAGATGGGATTGCACACATCTCTTCAAGACACTGATTTTATTTCTTTTAGATATATACCCAGCAGTGGGATTGCTGGATTATATGGTAGTTCTATTTTTAATTCTTTTAGGAACATCCATACCATTTTCCAAAGTGGCTATACCAATTTATGTTCCGACCAACAGTGTATAAAGGTTCATTTTACTGCATACCTTTGCCAACGCTTGTTATCTCTTGTCTTTTTTTTTCCTTATTTGGCTGTATCAGGTCTTAGTTGATCCATGCAGGATCTTTAGCTGTGGTATGCAGGATCAAGTTCACTGACCAGGGATGGAACCTGGGCCGCCTGTATTGGGAGCATGGAGTCTTAGCCACTGGACCACCAGGGAAGTCCCATCTCTTGTCTTTCTGATAATAGCCATCCTGACAAGTGTTAGATGATATCTCATTGTGGTTTTAATTTGCACTTCCCTGATGATTAGTGATGTTAAACACCTTTTCATATAACCATTGGCCATTTGTATGTCTTCTCTGAAAAAAAAGTCTATTCAGGACTTCCACTCATTTTTTAATCAGGTTTTCTTTTGTTTTTTCTCTTTTCTATATTTATTTATTTTGTTGTTGTTGTTAGTTTTGCATGAGTTCCTTCTGTGTTCTGGATATAAACCTCTTATCAGATTATGGTTCTCTTGTTCCATAGGTTGTCCTTTCATTTTGTTGATTGTTTCTTTTCCATGTGCAGAAGTATTTTAGTTTAATGTACTCCTACTTGTTTTTTTTTTTTGCTTTTGTTGCCTGTGCTTTTGGTGTCACATCCAAAAAATCATTGCTGAGACCAAGGAGCTTTTTCCTGTTTTCTTCTAGGAATGTTCTGGTCTCAGATCATACATTTAAGTCTTTAATTCATTTTGAGTTGATTTTTATATATGATGTAAGATAAAGATCCAGTTTCATTCTTGGCATGTGGATAATCCAGTTTTACCACCACCATTCCTACAGAGACTGTCCTTTCCCCATTTTCTATTCTTGGTGCCCTTGTCAAAGATTAGTTAACCATTTATGCATGGGTTTACTTCTGAACTCTGTCTTCTGTTCCATTGGCCTGAGTGTCTGATTTTATGCCAGTACCATACTATTTTGATTACTCAAGCTTTTTTTTTTTAAACTCTTTATTAGAATATATTTGCTTTACACTCTTGTACCCATCTCTGAGGTACACCAAAGTGAATCAGCTGCATCTGCACACATATCCCTGTATCCCTTCCCTCCCGCAACTCCCCACCACCCTCCCTGTCCTGGCCCTCCAAGTTTTATAATATAGTTTGAAATCAGGAAATGTGTTGCCTCCAGCTTTGTTCTTCCTTCCTAACATTGCTTTGGCTATTTGGGATCTTTTGTGGTTCCATACAAACTTTAGAATTCTTTTTTTCTATTTCTGTAAAATATGTCACTTGGATTTTGATAGGGATTTTTTTGAATCTGTAGATCACTTTGGGTAATCAGGACATTTTAACAATACTAATTATCCCAATCCATAAATGGAATTGTTTTCCTAATTCTTTTTTTTTTTTGGATAGTTTGTTGTTAGTGTATAGAAACACAACTGATTTTTGTATGTTGATTTTGTATCCTGCAACCTTATTGAATTCATTTGTTAGTTCTAAGAGTTTTTTGGTAGCTCTTTAGGGTTTTCTACATATAAGATTGTGTCATCTGCAAACAGAAAATTTTACTTCTTCCTCTCTGATTTGGATGCCTTTTATTACTTTTTCTTGCCTAATTGCTTTGGCTAAGACTTTTAGTACTTTGTTGAATAGAAATGGTAAGAGTGGGCACCTCTGTCACCTCCTGACCTTAGAGAACAAGCTTTTAGCTCTTCACTATTAATTATGATGTTATCTGCGGGCTTGTTATATGGCCTTTATTATGTTGAGGTACATTTCCTCTATGCCTAATTTTTGAGAATTTTTATCGTGAAAGGATGTTGAATTTTATCAAATGCTTTTTCTGCATCTATTGAGATAATATGATTTTTATCCTTCATTTTGTTACAGTAGTGTATCATATTTATTGATTTATGTATGTTGAGCCAATTTGTATTTTAGGGATAGATCTCACTTGATTGTGATGTGCTTTTACTGTGCTATTGAATTCAGTTGTTGTTGTTGTTGGTATTGGGATTTTTGCTACTATGTTTATCAGGATATTGGCCTATAATTTTCTTTTTTTATAGTGTCCCTACATGGCTTTGGTATGAGAGTAATGCTGGCCTCTTAAAATGAGTTTGGAAGTGTTCCCTCCTCTTCAGTATTTCAGAAGCATTTGGGAAGAATTGGTGTTAATTCCTCCTTAAATGCTTAGTAGAATTTCAGTTTCACCAATGAAGTTATCTGGTCTGAGCTTTTCTTTGGGAGGTTTCTAATTTGTTTTGTTTTGTTTTGTTTTAATTTTTTATTTATTTTTTTAATAAATTTATTTATTTATTTATTGGTTGCATTGAGTCTTCATTGAGTTGGGTCTTCATTGCTGCACACGAGCTTTCTCTAGTTGTGGTGAGCAAGGGCTACTCTTCATTGTAGTGCGCAGCCTCCTCATTGCTGTGGCTTCTCTTGTTGTGGAGGTGGGCCCTAGGCATGTGGGCTTCAGTAGTTGTGGCACATGGGCTCAGTAGTTGTGGTTCACGGGCTCTAGAGTGCAGGCTCAGTAGCTGTGGTGCATGGGCTTAGTTGCTCCGTGGCATGTGGGATCTTCCTCGAGCAAGGATCAAACCCATGTCTGCTGCATTGGCAGGTGGATTCTTAACCACTGCGCCACCTAGGAAGTCCCTGGGAGGTTTTTGATTACTGCTTTAATGTCCTTACTTGTTATAGGTCTGTTCAGATTTTTTATATCTTTATGATTTAGTCTTGGTAGGTTGATTGTTTCTAGGAATTTATCCATTTCTTCTAGGTTATCCTTTTTTTTTTGCATATAATTGTTCACAGTAGTCTCTTAGGATTCTTTATATTTCTGCAGTATCATTTGTAATCTTTGCTTTCATTTGCAATTTTATTTGAGTCCTTTTTTGTTTAATTAATTAGCAAAAGTTTATCTTTAAAAAAACAACTCTTAGTTTCATTGATTTTCTTTTTCCTGTTTTTTAATTAGGAAAATTTTTTAATTTTTGGCTGTGTTGGGTCTTCGTTGCTACACGTGAGCTTTCTCTAGTTGTGGCGAGTGGGGTCTACTCTTTGTTGTAGCACGAGGGCTTCTCATTGCAGTGGCTTCTCTTGTTGAGGAGCACAGGCTCTAGAGCACAGGCTCAGTAGTTGTGGTGCATGGGCTTAGTTGCTCCGCAGCATGTGGGATCTTCCTGGACCAGGGATTGAACCCATGTACCCTGCATTGGCAGGTGAATTCTTAACCACTGTGCCACCAGGGAAGTCCCTGTTTCACTTTTTTTGCTCTTATCTTAGTAGTTTCTTTCTGTCTGCTGAGATTAGCTTGTTCTTTTTTTTTCTAGTTCCTTAAGATGTAAAGTTATGTTGTTTATTTGAAATCTTTGTTTTTTCTTCTTTTTTAAAAAATTAATTTATTTATTTATTGGCTGTGTTGGGTCTTCGTTGCTGCACATGGGTTTTCTTTAGTTACAGTGAGTGGGGGCTACTCTTCGTTGTGGTACATGGGCTTCTCATTGCAGTGGCTTCTCTTGTTGCAGAGCACAGGCTCTAGGCACGCAGGCTTCAGCAGTTGCGGCACATGGGCTCAATAGTTGTGGCTCGCAGGCTCTAGAGCTCAGGCTTAGTAGTTGTGGTGCACGGGCTTAGTTGCTCTGTGGCGTGTGGGATCTTTCTGGCCCAGTGCTCAAACCCATGTCTCCTGCATTGGGAGGCAGATTCCTAACCACTGCACCACCAGGGAAGCCCTGTTTTTTCTTAATGTAGGCATTTTTGGTATAAACTTTCTCTCATAGAACAGCTTTTGTTACATCCCATAGTTTTGGTTTGTTGTGTTTCCATTTTCATTTGTATCAAGGTACTATTTGATTTCTCTTTTGATTTCCTCTTTGACCCATTGGTTGTTCAGTTACATATTCTTTAATTTCCAGGTATTTGTGAATATTTCAAATTTCCTCATGTTATTAATTTCTAATTTCTTACCATTGCAGTTGTAAAAGTTACTTGATGTAATTTCAATCTTAAATTTCTTTACAACTTATTTTGTGGCCCAACATATAATCTATCTTGGAGAATGTTCCATATGCACTTAAGAAGAATGTGCATTCTACACTGTGGATTTAAACCAAATCATAACAATAATTATATTAAATGTAAATGGCCCAAACATCCCAATTAAAAAACAGAGATTATCAGGCTGGATAAACATAAAATAATGAACTATTGTTATATGTTTCAACATGAATGAATTCCAGAATCATTATGCGAAGTGAAAAAAGACAGACACAAATGATTACATACTGTATAATAACAGTTACATAGAATTTTAGAAAAGGCAAAACAGGAAATAGGTCATTGGTTGACAGGGTCAGTGATAAAGGAAATTGCCTGACTAGGGATAGGAAGGAGTTTTTAGGTTGTGAAAATATTCTAAATTATGATTGTGGTGGTGGTTACATGACTATACATTTATTAAAATTTATCTACATGTACATTGAAAGTTTGTGAATTTTATCATATATAAATTATTTCTCAATAAAACTGATTGACATCACACAGCTAATTAATTAACTGCATGTAGGAATTTAGGTAATGTAAAGATGAACAGAAATGTTTTAAGTGAACTGAAAAAAGTTTAGTACTGAAAAGCAAATCTTTCTACCCTAATTAAATGATATTTAAAATGTTAGAAGTTAATAAGAGTTTTTAAATGAGCTTCAATTACCTACTATATTTTTTATATATCTTTAAATTATTAGGTTGAACTAAAGCGACAATATAATGACCAGCATTCAAAATTAAGAGGTCTTTTACCAGGTCGTCAGTGGTACGAAATTCAAGCATACAGGGCTTTAAACCAGGCCCTTGGTAGGTAAGTGGAGTAAAATTTAATGTAACATTACTGTAATATTATCTCTGACCAGGACTATGTGTAGAGCCAGCCTTGCTACTTTATTCCTTATAATAAATTTGATGGAATTTTATTTCACTAGAACCCTAAGAATTGGTATATTTTCAGTGGTAGATGTCAGAAGTGAAAGTTGAAAGTCAATGGAATAAATGAAACCCAAAATAAAACTCAATATTTGCTAAAGTTTAAAGATTTATGATTGGTCAGTGAGTGTACAACAGAAGTTCTCAGTAAATGTTTATAGAAGCTCACCACCAAGCAATAAAATTTTATCTTGTGAACATCAGAACCTAAATGATGATTTTATGGGTAAAAACCATTTAAGAAGAGATAAAACAAACTGTATTCATGATACTAAAGAATTCACAGCAACTAACAGTAAAATTTAATTATAGTACTCCTTTTTCTGAAGATTCTGGTCCATTAAGATTTGTGCTTTTTGGAACTAGTTTTTAAATCACCATTTTATACCATAATATCACATGGTGCACAGGACATCAGCACTTTAAATTTATAAACACTATAATTATTAAATTATTTATAATCTAATTTAACATTTTATGTTCTGTAGTTGTGAAGTTGTAATTAGTTTAACCATATAATAACCATGTACAAATAAAATTCAGATAATTCACATAGATGAACACAGGTTAAGTGTAAAATCATGAAAGCATGGCCATTTGACACATTTTCGGTTTAGCCAGAAGACTCACAGGTAAGCATTATCTGCCCTAACCAATCTAGGAATTAGATTTTTTCTCAGGTGTCTTATTTCTTCATATTAGCTCATTTATACATAAGCATACCAGATTGCATGTGAGTTCAGATTTACATATGCTGATGACATAACTGCAACAGCTGGATTTGTCCTAGAACACATTACCCACTCCCCTCCCCATCATTTCAGAATAATATTCTGCACTTGTTTCTCTTCAAACTGAATGATTCAGTTCTATGTTTAACCTATTGATGTGGTTAAGGTGCTGCCCTTCTCTGCCTAGAAATCCCACTGGTACTTGGCATCAAGTTGCACTGGAAATTGTTCTTGAAGCATTTCATCTACTTACTTTGTCTCTTCCTATTGATTGACCTGTTTGTTTTATTTGAATTTTAATATTCAGCAAATAGTTCCTAAGGGAGCCTGAATATTTGTTCCAAAATTCTTGACTTTTAGTCACTATGCTTAACTTCAGGAAAATAAATATTTTTACCTCAGTTGATTATTTTTTCTCTTAATATAAGCAATGCCATGAATTTTAAGAAACCATGAAGCAAAAGTACATTTGTATCCTATTTTGTCATTTATAAACCTTTTCTACATATATTAAACAGGTTGTGAAAGATGAAATTACTTGTCTAACGTCACATAGCTACTAAATGCACCTTCACGTCTTGACCCCACCTACATTTAAAACCTTAAGACTTGCTTTTTCATCCTTCTGTCCTACCCTGTATCCACGAAAATTCTCACTATTAAATATAGACATCTTACTATTAAGCTATTAAATTTCATTACTCTTTGCCTTGGTATACAAGTTACCATACAATTCATTTGACAAGTTTACCAGTCAAAACTAGTTGTGAAGAGGTCATGTCCTTTATGAAGACTTTTTTTATTTCTTCAACTAGTTATTTACTCCTTAGGAAACCCATAGCATTTTATACTTGTCTCTATTATAGTATATATCTCATTGTATTGGAATAGCCTGTTTATATATCTCTCTGCTTCCCTAAACATGTATTAGACGTTTTTACATTCTAAGTAACCATCTTAGGGCATAGATGCATAATAAGTGCTTGTTGAATTAGTGAAAAATGCCAGTTTCAGTGCTTTTCCAGCTATACCATATTGGCCAGAGAGCTTCTAGAGCTTCAAAACATACTTTTTGAGCATTTCAAAAAAAGCATGTGTTTATAATATTGATGTATAATACTATAGTTTCAGTATTTTATTAATTAAAAAGTGGATAGCGCAATGGTCATTGTACTGATTTTCAGGGAAACAGTATCAACAAGTAGCGACTTATTACAAAGAAACATTCACTAAAAAAATCAAGTGAATGTTTTACATCGTTTGGTAAAACTCGTAATGTGTATTGATTGACATAAAAGGTGCTTATACTAAGGCTCTGTTCTTATAAGGGATATGTCTAGAAGGACTAAAGTAAGCAGAAACAAATTGAGTTTAAAAAATGTTATCTTTTGTTTAAGCCCACATGGGACTGTTAGAACATTTGAAGTAATATAAGTCCATGAAATGTAATAACAGCATTCAGGAATGTGCCAGATGGTTTTGTGACCAGGTTACAACTGCACTATAAGTTTCCTAACGGGACTGCTTTACTAAAGTATAATCTTTGTCTCAAGTGGGCATAATTCATTTGAGCAAGGCAGTATGAAAACAGTGGAAAAAAGAAAAGGTAAAACCTTTTTCTGTGAACTGTTTTGTTAACTTAAATGTCTTTCAGCTGTAGGACACTTTAAACATAAACTTAAGGTGGGACCAAAATAGAATAGCACACTGACTTTGCATTGATTTTCAACACTGTTAATGTAATATTTGGCAATATCCATCTTCCTATCCTGCCCAATTTTATGGTTGGTCTGATGCCTTGGAACCTATGGATTACTTTAAAATATCACAAAAGAATGTCATATAAAATTTAGATTTTTTAAGTCCCTATGGAAAAATCAAACATTTATGTTAATTTTCACCCCCTCTCAAAATCCCATGATAGTAAAGGAATAAAAATGTCAAACCTATAAAGTTGAAAAGAGTGGGAGAAGAAACAATGACAGATGAGCTGTAAATAAATTTTGAACAGTGGAAAACAGATGAATGATTGAATGACTTAGCAGGCAAGGGAAAGCTGAAATTTAAATCTATAGTCATGAAAGCTAACAAGATCTTCCAGATTCAAGCATGGAAAAGCTTAGGACTTGCTGGGTGCTCTAAAGTGTCAGTTAAAGTAGTGTTAAACTAAAGATTGGCTACAAGTTAGTATAAGAAGTAGTTAGAAAGCCCCCTCCCCCGCCCAGGTTTACTCTCTAGATAGAATGAACTAGAGAGTCTATATATTCTTTAACTACAGGTACAGCTAAGGATGTATTAAATATGGGGGTAAGAAAAGTCTACCTACTGAATGTGAGAACTCCATTCTCTTTTTCTTCTCAGCTCTGAGTAGGCTGACAATCAATCTTATGTCTTCAAGGCAGGAAAGTACATTGTTCCTCTCTAAGAAAACTGACCACCCCATGAATAAGGACCTACACTTAGTAACAAAGTGGCCTTGTTCCTACCTTACTGCAAAGCCTTGGAGCCTATAAGCCCCACCCATGTATGCAAAGCTGCCAATCAGTGTTTTAGTGCCTTGCTCTTAAACAAGTACATGGAGTCTTCACCAGATATTCAGAGAAAGTCTATAAAATGAAAAACAGAGACCAAAATGATACCAACAAAACAAAAGCAGGGTGGAAGAACTTGTAGAAAACAGAAATAGTGCAATAGTACTGTAAAGGACCAGACAAGTATATATTTTATGGTTTTTAGGCCACATACAGTCTGCATCCATATTCTTCTTTGTTTTTTCTTTAACCTTTAAAATGTAAATACCATTCCTAGATTGCAGGCTCTACAAAAACATGATGTGGACCAGATTTTCCCTGTGGACTACAGTTTGCCAACCCTTGGATAGAAGAAAACTTTAAAAAATTCTATCGGTAACACTGATAGGGAGGTAAGATATTGCCTCCATAAAACAAGAACAGAAAATAAGAAAAAGCTCCTAGACATTAATATGGTAGCAACAAATTTTAAATGCAGTATTGGGCTTAGGAGAGAAAATTGAAATTTCCCACATCCAAAAATCAAAGAGAAAGAAAATGGAAAAGAAGAACTAGAAAATTAGAAGATCAGTATGCAGGAAACAACTTCTGATAAATAGGAGCTCCATATGAGGAGACTAGTGAAAATAGAGAAAGATACATGTCAAAGAAATAATTCAAGAAAAATGCTCAGAATTGAAGGATATAGTTTCCTGATGAAAGGGTTCACTCAAGTACAAGTAAAGGGGGAAAAGCTACAGAGCACCTCACTATGCAGTTTCAAAGTACCTAAGGTAAAGAAAAGGTCCAAAAACCTTCCAGAGAGAAGAAGACAACTCTCATACAAAAGATATGGAATCAAAATTAAAACAGACTTCTTAAAAGCAGCACTAGAACCTGGAAGACAGTTGAAAATTATCTTCAATTATTTGAGGGAAATTTTTGACTTGCAATCTAAGTTCTAAGCAACCCAAATGACCAATAAACTGTAAGACAGAATAAAGCTTTCAGTATTCAATATTAAAGGACCTAAAACATTTGCTTCAAATGCATACTTCCTCGGGATTCTACCGAAAGATATTCTCCATCAAAGAAGAGAAAATTCAGAAAGAGGAATACGAAGTATGCAGGAAACTGGAGTTTCAACCCAGAAAAGTGGAATTCTCAAAACAAAAAAGAAAGCTCTAGAATGAATCTGTGTGGCAGTCCCATAGTAGTCTAGATTGGTTTTTGAGTACGGAGGTTTCAGCCATATTGAGAAAAATTCTTACAGCTGTGATAAAGTGGGAATTAGTTATAGAAAACATAGAAAATTAAGCAAAAAAGGAGAGAGGGAGAGTTATTAACTCCAAGGCAGACAAAAGCATCTTGTACAGGAAAGGAAATGTAATCATAGTGCATCATATAATTCATCTGTAGATGGTAATCCACTGAGTATTGATTTACAGAAGAATTGTGATATAACGCTACTAGGAGAATGGAGAGGTAGTGAAGTTATCAGTGATATGAGATAAACATCTCCTACAGGAAGAGTCAGTACATTATTTCTAATGGTTAAAAACCAAGAAGTAGTAGTAGTATAAATGTTATTTAGAAATATGGAGGCAAATGACCACCAGAACTATCTAAGATATTTTAAATTAATTGTTTCTGAGATCGGGAATTGGAGATGTGGTGTGGGTAGGCAAAAGAGAATTCTATTTTTATTAAAACTATTATAATACTGTTTGACTTTTAAATTATGCTTGTTTATTTGATTAAAAATTAAAATTTACAAGCTAAAATTAACTTTTTAAAGAGTCTAGAGGTTTTAATTCTAGATAAGATGGAGTAAGTACATTCTGTACTATCTTTAAAACCTAAATAGAATGCATGGAGCAGCTATTTGAGCCCTCTGAAAAGTAAATAATAGTAGACAGTTCGGGGAAGAAGACCAGAATTCAAAATGCCAATGAACTGGTTGGAATAACTATATTAATATCAAGACAAAGTAGAATTCAGAGCAAAGAAAATTACAGGGGTATTAAAAGGAAAATTGCATAATGATAACAGTCAATTTATCAAAAAGACTTAAGAATCCTAATTGTGTATGCACCTAAAAACAGAGCTTCAAAATACATGACACAAAAGCTGACATCTGAATAGACAAAGAGACAAATCTACAAGTATAGTTGGAGACTTTATAATTCCCCTCAGTAATAGATAGAAGTAGAAAACACAAAACCAATAAAGAGATAGAAGACTTAATGTTACTAACCAACTAGATTGAATTGACATTATAGCACATTCTACCCAACAGTAGCAAAATAAACACAAGGAATATGTACCAATGTAGACAATATCCTGGGTGATAAACTTAAAATATTTTTATAGATTTGAAATCAAAGTAAGTATGTTCTTTGACCATACTGGAAATAAACAAACTAGAAATCAGTAACAGAAAAATAGCATAAAAGTGTCCAAGTACTTGGAAATTAGGAACATACTTCTAAAAACTCCATGAGAAAAACAGGAAAATTAGAAAATGTTTTGAACGCACCAGAAATGAGAATAATCATATCAAAATTTGTGGGCCACAGCTATAGCAGTGCTCACTGGGAAATTTATATCATTAGATATTTATTTTCAAAAACAAGAAAGATAGGAAATCAATTATCTAAACTTCTACCTTAAGCTAGAAAAAGAAGAGCAGAATAAATGTAAAGCACACAAAAAAAGGTAAAGAAAGATAAGAATATAAGTCAATGAGATCAGTGAAACTAAAAAATCAATAAAATCAATTTTAAAATGATTAATAAAATCTACCAACTTATAGGTAAATTGACCAAAAAGAAAGAGAAGCCACAAACCACCAATATCTGGAATAAAAGAGGTGATATTACTACATATCCTGCAGACATTCAAAGGATAATATGGGGAAAACTCTATACACATACATTCTACAACTTAGATGAAATGGACTATTTCTGAATACCCACAAAGTACTAAGCTTACTCAAGATGAAATTGATAACAGAATAGTCTTCTATTAAAGAAGTTTGATTTTTAGTTTAAAACCCTCTGAAAAAAAATCTCCACCCAGATGGGTTCACTAACAAATGTTACCAAACATTTAAAGAAGTAATAACACCAGTTCTATCTCTTCTAGAATATAGATGATGGAACCTTTCCCAATTCATTGTATGAAGCCTGCAGTAGCCTACTAAAACTAGATGGAGGCAATATAAAAAAGAAAGAAAGAAAGAAAGGAAGGGAAAGAAAAGAAAGAAAGATAAAGAAAGGAAGGAAGGAAGGAAGGAAAGAAAGAAAACTACAGACCAATATCTGTCATGACTATAGGTATAAATATTCTTAACAGAATATAAGCAAATTGAGTGAGAACCATGCAAATGACAAAGTAAAGGCCTCTGAAAATTCTCTATCAAAGCAATGAGAAAAAGACAAAATAGTTATCAGCTTTTTCAAAACTCTAGAAATTAACCTAATTACAGCATTCCAGGAAACATTTATGAAAATGGCTGAATCTCACCAAGAACAGTGAGTTTTGTGGCATTTTAACTTGCACAGTTCCCATCCCCCTCTCTCCAAGTTTACAGTGGTCTCACATGATGGTGAAGCCACAGAAAGGGCTGGATCTTACTCCTGGAGAATTGTCATTGTGAAACCTGTCTGGTAGTTCCTTGAAAGAGCCCCTTCACAAGAATGTTTTTATTTGACCTGTCTCAGAACTCACCTAGTCAGTTGTTTAACTTCACAGCTTCCTGAGACAATGAATGAAAATTGGGACAAATAACAAACTAATTGAAAAGCTTAAAGAGAAAAGCTGGGAAATGAGATGTCCATGGGGGCTTTAAAAGTTCTGACATATTCCTGAGACTCTAGTAGGCCACTCATATGTGTAGGACTGGGCACATGACCAGGGATGTGCACGTGATCAAAAGACCTACGAAGGCCCTAAGCTCTCATGTCTGTGTGATCTTGAGGGTCTGCTAAAGCAGGAAGTAAAGACTAAAGTAGAGTTGTTACCTACCTGATCGAGGCTCAAAAATGTGTCCAAAACACATGCAAAGCCTCTTGGCAAAGAATGGGAGACGTATGGATTCCAGATATTTAAGGAAATCTCTGTCTAATCATTAGCTGACCACCAAGCTGACCTAGCAATTGTCACATATAACAGAATACAGACTTTACAAAATGATTTCAGAAAAGTCACAACAATAGCAGAAACAACAAAAATCCTTGGGGAGAGGGGAAGAATCCAATTCCCACAGTTGCCACTTTGTGTTATTTAAAATGTACTCTTTGCAACAAAAATTATGGCACATGCAAAGAAGAATATATGCCCCATACACAGGGGAAAAAGCAGTCAATAATAATTATCCCTAAGGGAGTCCAGATGTTGTAGTTAGTATATGAAGTATTTTAAATATGATCAAAGAACTAAGGAAATTATGTCTAAAGAACTGTACGAAACTATGAGAATGATGTTTCACCAAATGGAGGATATCGATAATTAGATAGAATTTTTTTTACAAAGAACTTAATGGAAATTCTGCAGTTGAAACGTACAATAAGTGAAATGAAAAATTTGTTACAAGGGCTCAACAGCCATTTTGAGCAGGAAGAAGAAAGAATGGTTTCCAGTCTGAGGAACAAAAAGAAAAAGAGTGAAGAATAATTAAGATAGCCTCAGGAACCTGTACAACCCCATCAAGCATACCAATATACACATAGAGTCCTAGAGGGAGAGAAGAGAGAGAAAGGAACAGAAAGATTTTTTTTTTGAAGTATAGTGACTGGAAACTTACCAAATTTGATGAAAAACATTAATCTACACATCTAAGAAAATCAGAAAACTCCAAGTAGTTTGAACTCAAAGAGATCCAGACGGAAATGTTATGATCAAGCTGTCAGAAGACAAAGAGAGAATCTAGAAAGCAGCAAGAGAAAAACAACTCGTTATACAAAGGTATCCTCAATAATTTAAGCAGATTTCTCACTGGATACCATGGAGAGAAGGCAGTGAATTGACATATTTAAAACGCCGAAAGAAAGACTATCATTTGAATCTGTATCTAACAAAACTATCAAAAATTAAGAAGAAAGCAGGACATTTCCAGATAAACAAAAACTGAGAGAATTAATCTCTAGAAAACTTATTGTACAAGAAATACTAAAGGGAATCTTTTTTTCTGGCTGGAATGAAAGGACACTAACCAGTAACTTATATCCACATGAAGAAATAAAGATCATCTGCAAATAGGTAAATATAAAAAACAACATAACTATATTTTAATAACTCTCCTATTTGATTTTTGAAACAACTGCATAAAGCAGTAAATTTAAGTCTGTGGTAGTAGGCATTGTCTTGGGCGTCTCCAAGACCATGCTTAGATTCAGTTATTCACCAGGAGCAGTGGTAGACTCAGCATATAGCTGTATGCACACCTAGGATTTATTGCAGTGAAAAGATGCAGAGCAAAAACAGCAAAGAGAATTGGACATGGGCAAACTCCAGGGGAAGCCAGGTACAGTCTTCCAAGGCTTCTCTCTCAATGGAGTCACACAGGACACACTTAGTTTCCCAGCAATGAATTGTGGTAACATGTATGAAATATGCATAATAGCCAATCATGAGAGCTTGTTAAAGACTCAGCACCCAATTTTTAAATTTGGGCTGGTCATATAGGCAGCCTCTGCCTAGCACTTCCCCAAAGTCTAGACTCTCAGAAGCAAGGCAGGTGTTCAGCATTAACTGTATTTTTGCACAGATATTTTAGACACAGTGAGACTCTCTTATCAGTTACTGATTGGAACACTCCTGAAATCTAAACACCAACCAAGGGCTACCTTATATGCAGGCCTTTCTAGGGATAAGCAACTTGGCCTGCTGTGTTAACTCTTTTCTGCACAGGTGTACAATGTTTAAAGATATAATTTATATTAAAGTAATAGCACGAGGGTGAGGGGGGAAGAAACAGAGTTATACAGGAGCAATGTTTTTGTATACTATTGAAATTAAGTTGATATCAATCCAAACTAGACTTTTGTAAATTAAGGTGTTTATTATAATCCTCAAAGCAACCATTAACAAAATAGCTCAAATATCTGTTGCACATAGAAGGCAGTAATGAAGGAATGGTGGAAGAACAACAACAACAAAGATGTAGAAAACAAATACTGAAGTGGATATTTACAAAATAGCTAAGTAAATTCTACCTTATCAGTAATTTTACCTTAAGTATAAATGGACTAAGCACTCCAAACAAAAGGTAAGGACTGGCAAAATGAACTTTTTTTAAAAAAATCATGATCTAACTGTATGCTGCCTGAAAGACAAATGCTTTGGTTAAAAAACACAACTATGTCAAGTGTAAATGGATGGAAAAAGACATACCATACAAGCAGTAAACAAAAGAGAACTGATTTGGTTATACTAATGTTAAACAAAATAAACATTAAGGCAAAAATTGTTGCTAGAGATGTAGGTATTTTCTAATAAAATTTTCAGTCCATTAATTCAACAGTTATAGTTAGAGACTTTAATACCCCACTTTCAGTAATGGATAGAATAATTAGAAAGAAAATTAACCAAAAAGGTAGGTCTTGAAAAACACTATAAACCAACAATTACAAACCTAACATATTTATCACACTCCACCCTACAATAACAGAATGCACATTCTTCTCAAGTGTACATGGCACATACTTCAGGATAGATGTAAGGCTACAAAATAAGTCTCAATTTTTAAATGGTCAAAATAGAAAGTATCTTTTCTGATCACAGTCAAATGAAACTACAAATCAGTAACAGAAGGAAAATTTAAAAACTTATAAATATGTGGAAATTAAACAACACACTCCTAACCAATGGATCAAAGAAGAAATCACAAGGGAAATTAGAAAATACCTTGCGATGGGACTTCCTAGGTGGCACAGTGGTTAAGAATCTGCCTGCCACTACAAGGGACACGTGTTCAATCCCTGCCCCAGGAAGATACCACATGCCATGGAGCAACTAAGTATGTGCACCACAACTATTGAGCCTGCACTCTAGAGCCCATGAACCACAACTGTTAAGCCCATGTGCCGCAACTACTGAAGCCCATGCACCTACAGCCTGTGCTCCTCAACAAGAGGAGCCCACGCACCACAATGAAGAGTAGCCCCCGCTTGCCGCAACGAGAGAAGCCTGTGTGCAGCAACGAAGACCCAACACAGCCACTAAAATAAATAAGTAAATAAATAGATTTTAAAAAATAAAATAAAAAGTTAAAAAAAAAAGAAAAAAGGAAATACCTTATGATAAATGAATATAACACAGTGCACCAAAGTTTTTAGGATCCAGTGAAAGTAGTGCTCAGAAATTTATTTTTATAAATGCCTATATTAAAACAAACAAAAAAAGAGAGGATCTGAAATCAATAATCTAACCTTCTACCTTAAGGAATTAAGAAAAGAAGGGCAAATCAAACCCAAGGCAAAGAGATCAAAGGAATAATAGAGATTAGAATGGAAATAAAGGAAATAGAGAATACAAAATGTAGGGAAAATCAGGGTAGCAAAAGCTGGCTCTTTGAAAAGATCAAGAAAATTGACAACATTTAACTACACTGACTAAGAAAAAATGCAGAAAGGACTCAGATTACTAAAATTATGATTGAAAGAGGAGTTGTTACTGCTAAACTTGTAGAAATATAAAAGAATACTTCAACAATTGTATGTCAGCAAACTAGATAATTTAGGTAAGATGGACAAATTCATAGAAAGTCACAGCTTTGGAAACTGACACTCAAAAAGTGGAATGTCTGAATAGATCTATAACAAGTGAAGAGATAGAAGAATTAGTAAGCAGAAAATTTCACACAAAGAGAAGCCCAGGACAGAATGACTTCACTGATGAATTCTAGCAAACATTTAAAGAGAATTAATACCAATCCTTTACAAGCACCTATGAAAAATAGAACAGGAAACATGTACCAACTTATTCTATGAGACCAACTTATTCTATGAGGCCTGATACCAAAAGCAATCAAAGACATCACAAGAAAGCTACAGAGCAGTATCTCTTATGGTTATAGATGCAAAAATCCTCAACAGAAAACTAGAAAACTGAACACAGCAACTTACTAAAAGGATTGTACGCAATGACCGAGTGGAATTTATTTCAGGAATGCAAGGTGGTTTAACACCCAACCAGTTTATCGGTTCAACTAAAATCAATGTAACACCATAGTAGAATAAAGTACAAAAACCACAAGATCATCTCAAGATGAGAAAAAGCATTTGATGATATAACACTCGACACACTAGGAATAGAGGGTACTTCCTAAACCTTAAAGGGCATCTATGACAAACCAGTAGTTAACATTATACTGAATGGTGAAAGTCTTTATCTTCTCCTAAGTTTGAGAATAAAATAAGAATGTCCACTCTCACCACTTTTATTCATTATTGTATTGGAGGTTCTAGACAGTGCAATTAGGCAAGAAAAAGAAATAAAAGATATCCAGATTGGAAAAGAAGTAAAATTATCTTTAAATTTGCAAATGACATGATGTTCTACATAGAAATCCTAAGGAATCCATAAAAAAATAACTACTTAGAGCTAAAACAAGTTCAGCAAAATTATAGGATGCATATTCACTATATAAATATGTTACATTTTTATACACTAGGAATGAACAATCCAAAAGTGAAATCAAGTGAATTCCATTTATAGTAGCATCAAAAGAGCAAGTACTTAGAAATAACTTTAATGAAAGTACCCTGAAAGTTTCAAAATATTGTTGAAAGAAATTTCTAAATAAATGAAAGAAGTCCATGCTGATGAATTGGAAGACATTAAGATACCACTCACCCCAAATTGATCTACAGATTTAATATAATCCCTAACCTGAATTCCAACTGAATTTGGTGCAGAAGTTGAGAAGCCAGTCCTAAAATTTATATGGAAATTGAAAGACACCCAGAATAGCCACAAAAATCTTGAAAAAGAAGAACAAAATCAGAGAACTGACAATTCTCAATTTCAAACTTACTGCAAGATTACAATAATCAAGACTGTGTTGTATTGACGTAATATAGACATGCAGAACAAGGGGTAAAATTGAGGGTCCAGAAACAAACCCATGTATTTACAGTGAATGGATTTTTGACAGAAGTGTCAAGACATTTTAGTGAGGAAAGAATAGTCTTTTTAACAGATAATGCTTGGATAATTGGATATCCACATGGAAAAGAATGAAGTTAGATTCGTACCTCACACCTCATACAGAAGTTAATGCAAAATGGAATAATCTGGGTAATTGGGAGTGACTAATGGGCACAGGCTTTCTTTTTGGTGAGGTAAAAATGTTCGGTAATAGATAGTGGTATAGGTTGCAGAACCTTGTAATTGTACTAAAAAAAAAAACCACTAAAATTATTAAAATTTTTTAAATGAAAAAAACTAGCGAAGTGAACCCAACAATCTATAAAAAGAATAATGCACCATGACCATGGTGGTTATTCTAGGAATGAAAGAAAGGCAAGCTCAATATTTGAAATTTTGCCAGTGTAATCTACCATATTAACAGTCTAGAAAGAACAACTACACGATTATATCAATTGGTGCAAAAATTTTTTTACAAACTTAATTATTCATTTATGATAAAAACTTGCTAAACCAGAATAAAAGCTATGTACATCAAATCTACAGCTAATATGATACTTAAGGTAAAAAATATTGTGTGTGTGTAAGGAAGGTTTTGGGAAATATTTTCTCTAATTTTCTTGACTTTCAAAATAGAATGCATGTAACATTTTTGGATATAAGTTTTCAGTAGTTGGCAAAAGGAGCAGAGTTTTTAATACACCTACTTTGGTACAATGTGTTGAGTAGTTTCTAAAAACTTAACTCATAATAATGATTTTGATTAGAGGACACATCATTGATTTTGATACTCAACACATCATTGATTTTCTCAGTCTTCTGTCTTTCCCACTAGAAATGTGGCTTTATTTTCACTGTTATATTTATTTTGTTTTCTCCCTATTTTTTATAGGTGTATTCGACACAAAAACGATTGGGGGGCTCTTATTCTAGTGGATGATCGCTTCAGGAGTAACCCAAGTCGATATATATCTGGTAAGATTCTCAGCTGGGCTTAGAGTAAGAATTAGTAACAATCTTTGGTATTTAATGACTCCTATTTTTAAAGACAAAGAATTGGATAGAGAATTTGAATTACTAGATCAAATATGGAAAAATTCACATTGACTGGAAATCTAGCCTTTTAATGCTTCTATGTTTACAAAAAATCTTTGTGAAGGAGACTCTGGTTAGTTACCGACGTAGTATTAATCATTGAAGATCCTTCAGTTTCACCAGAATGTGGGATTTGATTCGGTAACATAGCAATAATTTATTTAGCATTGTCAGGGAAAAAGTTGTTCCACAGAAATTAATTTTCCAAGAAATATTTTTACATTTAAGTACACAAGCAATCCTTTAGTGCTTAGGATTCTTTTTATTCTTTCGTTCTGGATTCTTTGAGTTTTATTGTTGTGTGTTTGTTTGTTTAGAAATGCTTCAGTTGTTATAGAGTTTACATTAGTCAGAGTTAGTATTTTCTAAAAGGAAGAAAAAGCACCATTGAATGCTGCAAGATCAAGTAGATGGTCCCTTTTCCGCACTCAAATGAACAAATACTGTGTGCCTATAGTTTTCATACACAGCCCCTTTAGAATCAATACCAGGAATCCATCTCTTATTAAAGAACTGTTGGAAATACTTGCATTTTTATTGTTATCTTTAGAGCTAAAAAGTTCATACCATACTATAATGAGAAGATGCTAATTTTTTAATTTCTCTCAGATTAGCTGTCTATGGGTATGGACTCTACATTTTATATTTCATAGCCTAATTATTATATTAGGTTCAATATTAAAACATATCCACCTGGATTGAAGCAGGAAATGCTGCTTATTAGTCTTTTCTTCTCTTTCCCTGTAAAGCAAGCCAAAGCATAACCAAAAGCAAATGTTAAATGCTTATATTTAGTCAGCAGGTGGAGCTCAGATTCTTTCAGGTTTTCAAAAGCAAACTGACATTTTACACTGAAAAGGCTTTCTTTGATCACAAAAAGTTCAAAATGAAAGCAATACTATAATGCTAAAATTTTTCAATTTGGGAAATTTTCATATTTTTATTTGGTGTAAATATTTTCCCCAAGCAAACAAAAATAAAGAACTTTAAAGAAATGCTTTTTTTAAGTTTTTTTCTTATTTTAAAATCTAGAACTGAAATGTTTACCTCATAGTTTAGATTTGTTGATTTTTTTGAATTAAGTATTTTTCATTATTTTCTGCTGTAAGGTTTTTATTTTTTCTGAGACTCATAAAATTTGAAATCTTACCTAGGCAATAACAGGACAACGACATACAAATTCCTTTTGATGACTAATTTTTGTTTAAATTCAATTTGCATAAGAATAGGCTGATAGAAAAGCTCCATTAAACAAAAAAAAAAAAACTAAAGGAATGTATATGAAATAAAAGTACAATAGTTCAAGTTGCTTGAAGCCCCATCTTTATCTTTCTCTCAGCTTAAAATACCAGTGACTTTTTTTTAAAGCTTTAGTCTTCCACATAGATTATTATTATTATTATTATTATTATTATTAGTTTTATTTGGTTGCACTGGGTCTTAGTTGCAACAGGTGGGCTCCTTAATTGTGGCTCCAGGGTTCCTTAGTTGCAGCTCGCTAGCTCCTTAGTTGTGGCATACAAACTCTTAGTTGTAGCATGCATGTGGGATCTAGTTCCCTGACCAGGGAATTGAACCCGGTCCCCCTGCATTGGGAGCGTGGAGTCTTATCCACTGCGCCACCAAGGAAGTCCCACCATGGTGATTTTTTAAACTACTCCAAAAGATGATAGTTTTAGTAACATCGGCAGAGAATATTTATTTTTTAAAGTTCAGATATCTGAATTTCATTCTGAAGTGAGTCATGCTCTGAAACACCTTATACTGTTTTTTTTTTGGGGGGGGGGTTGTTGTTTTTTAAGTGTTTTATTTTATTTTATTATTTTTTTTATTTTTATTTTTTTAATAAATTTTTTAATTTGTTTACTGACTACATTGGATCTTTGTTGCTGCACACGGGCTTTCTGTAGTTGTGGAGAGTGGGGGCTACTCTTCATTGTGGTTCACAGGCTCCTCATTGTGATGGCCTCTCTTGTTGCAGAGCATAGGCTCTAGGCGCATGGGCTTCAGTAGTTACAGCACACAGGCTCAATAGTTGTGGCTCACGGGCTCTAGAGGCTTGATAGTTGTGGCACACAGGCTTAGTTGCTCCGTGGCATATGGGATCTTCCCAGAACAGGGCTCGAACCCGTGTCCCCTGCATTGGCAGGCAGGTTCTTAACCACTGGGCCACCTAGGCAGTCCCTATGCTGTTAATATGGTTTATTTTTATGCAGTTTTCACATGTCACAGGGTCAAGTCTTGTCCCTTATAGCTTTATTTATATATTAAAATGTAGTTATGTAATAAATATTCAGATAGGACATGATTTGCCCATAAAACTGTTATTCCTTTTATCCTCAGAATAGTTTGATGTATTTGGAATTGGAAGGAGAAAGGAAACAAACAAACAAACAAAACCTATGAGACTGTAATCTTGAATTTATTTTTGCTAAAGGAGTCAAATTTAAAAGTTGGAATAAAAGATTGTGTTGTTTAGAACTTCTATTTTCTCTGCAATTAAAAGATAGGCAATTTTTGTGGGAAATTACGATAAAATTAAATTTGCCTTATTCCCCAGTTATTCTAAATTGACAAATAATACATTTCCCCACCTCCATTCTACTCCCACTGCTTCTTCCTTCCATCCAGTTGACAATCACTGCATGTAAAGAGAAGTGCTACTGATACAAGAGCATATTGTACATACGAAGGTAAAAAGTCAGGAAAAATGTTGAAAACCATTCTATATACTTTAAATTCAAAGTAGATTACCTCACCAGAGAAGTTATCTAATTTTTTTTCTTAATACATAATATCTTCAGTGAATAACCAAAGTTTCTTTGCTGGGTTTACTTTTTGCCTTAGGACTTTCTAAATGGGTTCGACAGCTGATTCAGCACCATTCAACCTTTGAGAGTGCACTGGAGTCCTTGGCTGAATTTTCCAAAAAGCACCAAAAGGTCATTGATGTATCCAAAGAAGAAAGAAAATCTGTACAGGGCAGTGAGTCTATGCTTGCAGTGGCTTGTTTAAAGGATAATACCTCAACTTATTCATTAGAAGCAGCAAGCCATCTATCACCAGACTATCCTAGGGAAGGTAAAGCAAAAATGTCTCTAAGAACTACCATATCCTAAAATGATAAATAAAAGTCCATCTTTACCAAGAGGCATCATCTCCAAACAGGAGAAAATTATGACAAGTTCTGCCCATTTACATTTGGTAGAGAAGTCTTTCATTGTATTTAGTGAAATGTTATTTGTTATGCTACAGATTAATGTCCTTAAATATGTTGGTTTGTTACATAAGGTGTTATCATAAAATAATGCAATAGTATGATGTATCGGAATGGGACCAAACTTTTGTCAGGAGACATACGCATATTTTCTGGTTTTCCACAAAGAAGCTTTGCCACCAACTAACTTTGTGACCCCATCAGCAAGTCACTTGTTGAGTCAATAGAAGAAAGGATATCTGCCTACCTATCCCTCCAGGTTGGGTTGTAAAAATCTAATAAGATGATAAATATCACATTGTAAAGCACTATGCAAATGGTAATGTTTTTCTAAAAGTGATATTAAAAATTGACCTAATTTATAGATACTTATCTTACATGAATTTCTTAGAGAAGTGAGTCATTTATTCTAACTGATAAAAAATATTTTACAATATCAGAATATATTGGATTAGAATATAATCTAGAAAATTAAAATGTAATTTAAAATATATTAGAATATAATCTATCAGGGATTAGCAGACTCTGGCCTATGGACCAAATTTGGCCTGCTGTCTATTTTCATAAGTAAAGTTTAATGGAACGTAGCCACACCCAATCATTTACATATTGTACACAACAGCAGAGTTGAGTATGTATCGCACTAGAACAGGCAAAATTGAGTAGTTGCAACAGATACAATATGTCCTGCAAAGCCTAAAATATTTACTGTCTGGACCGTTACAGAAAAAGTTTGCCACACTGTGTTCTCTATCATTGGATATCACTTTGTTTTAATATATAATAGCAGTTTAATATATTACTTTTTAAATATTTAAAATAAATATTTAAAGTAAAATACTTCTATCCTAACTAAATGTCATAGTGAATCCTAGGCCATTATACTGGTAATCAGGAAACCTGGGTTCTAGTCCAGGTCTGATTACCAACCAATTTTATAACTTTAAGCCAATGACTTAGTCTTTGTGGTTGTCAGTTTCCTTAAGGGAATTAGTCTAGGTCAGTTTTTCTCAGTCACTGGTTAGTGGGTTTTTAAGGCATTTTTACAGCCTGTTCCCTCCTTTACTCAGCCCTCTTCCTCTTCCTCTTTTTACCCTTCCTTTTCTTGTTGACTTCTGAGATCCCTGGTGTGGAATTTGATAGTTTACCAGACAGCATTATAACTTGTACTGGGTGCCACTGGAGACCTAAGATTCCTTCTAGAGTTAGTATGTTGTGCTTTATATTCTAAGATGGAAGTCCTGCTACTACTTGTTATGAGCTCTGAATTATGTATCCTATATAGTTATTTCAGTATTTCTAACAAAAATCATTTTAATATAATAAATATTATGTTAGGAGCAGAAATTTAACACATATTTTTATACTTGTAGATGATCCAGTATTATTGGAAGAGTCTGCCCAGGCAATAGGAGCAGAAAAAATTGTGATTTCCAGATCCACAAGCCCAACCTTCAGCAAACAAACAAACAGATTTAGCTGGTCTGGCAGTAATTTGGGGGGACAGTATTTTACTGGTAAAATTCTGACTGGAACACCTAAGTTTAGGTCATCAGAGGACTGTGCCTCTAGTACTTCCACTTTCAAAACAGAAAAGGGATGCGAAGCAGTTTTGCCACTCACTGATAAATCTGAGTCCTCATCTTTGACAGTAAACACATCGCTTGGACCATGCCCTCAATCAGAAACCATTGTTCCATCATCAGTAAAGATTGATGCCACTCTTCTGGATCCAGAAGATCCAGACATTCAGTTGTCTTTAGTAAGTGAAGAAGCTGAACATTGTACTTCAAATACAGCTTTTGAAACAGAAGCAGAGGATGAATCTATCTATTTTACACCTGAACTTTATGATCCTATAGATACAAATGAAGAAAAGAATGAACTGGTCGGAACTGATAGAGACAATAGATTGGCTAATAATTCAAATTGCATTTTAGCTGAAGATCTTTTTGAAATTAAAACTATGAAAAGAATGGATTCAGTCAGAGAAATGAAAGCTGAGAATTGCATAGACACAAAGTTAAATACGCTCATGCATATTGAAGAAAATAAAGTTGATAACATTGGTAGTAATGTAAAAATGACTCATATAAATGAATTTGAACTGGGAAAAAACTAATGAAACGGATATAAAGAACTTTAAACAGTCTCCTTCCGAAAATAAAGATGTGTTTCCTGGTGTTAGGTAATAATACTTAACTGTCAAGCTATAAAAACATGTCATCATGCTTATATTAAACTCTATTGTAAATGATAATTTGTACATTGGATAAGTGGCATAGTTTTTTTTTAATTTGAGATATATTTTTCACTTTAATCCAAAGTCTATGTTCAGAAATATGTTTTACTATTCTCAAGTTTTGATAAGTTGATTCATAAAAAATATTTTCCTCCAAGTCTTCCTTAGCTAAATGCAATATTAAATTAATCAATATGGAAGATATGTAGTTTCCTAAGGCACTTTAAATTTCACGTAAATATTTGTATTTTGTAGTCCTCTTTATACATTTTTTTTATACTGATGCATAAAAATTAACAGCGATCTGATCCAGTCACCCCTCAGTCATGTTTCACTACAGATTTTACCTCAGATCAGGCTGAGAGATTTTTTTTTTAGAAATCACAGTTTTCTTGAAAAGTGTATTCCTGTATTAAACTGCCTACTTATAAGTAATTAAGAATTGAGGAAAACTTTTAATTTTTAATTGAAATTGTTTTACATTTTTTGTTTGTTAAACCAAAATCAAGCATGTTTTAAACAAATTTATATAAAATTATAAAATGCCAAATGAAAGACTCTAAATTTTCAATTCTAATTATTTAGCTTCATCATCCTTGTGGAAAAAAGTGACATTTTCTAACATAAAGGCTTCAATTATGCAACTAAGATAGAAAACTTCAAATATAAATTTAGTAAGTAAACCTAAACATGTAATTGTAGCTGAAAAATGTTCCCTTATGGCCCAGAAAGCCTCTCTGTGAATTTTGACACTGTGTTTTTGTGAATGAAGCTATACTTCTGATCAAAAATGGTTATAAAAGAAGCTCTTCTCTGACATCATTACAAAAATACATTCACTAATCTTTTCTGAGAAACATCTGTTATTCAATAGATATTTAGGCTTCTCGTGAGTGATTTGAATTGAAGTTTTATGAGCTGTTCAAGTTGTTGATGTGGTTTATTATTTTCAAGTAAAAATGCTCAACAGTCAGGTATCTTCTATTCATTTGAAACTGATTTATTATATATGCATATGTTTACTTTCATTTTGATGGCATCTATATTGAAGACAGCTTAATTGTTTCTATAGCATTGGATGTTACAACTCTAAGCATAGTTCAAAGAAATTTAAATTGATAATTTACTAGTTAAAGAATTTATGTGTAGATTGGGATACATTCAGTCCCACCTAGTAGATCTTTTTCATAGGTGATCAGTAGAAAGTTTCAAACACTGGATTATAAGGTAATTTTTAAGTTGTTTTGAAAGGGTGAAATAATTTGTCCTCTTTGGTATCGTTCTTAATCCACAGATAAAGGGTAGTGTGCTAGTAGCAAAAATACCAGGTGGAAGAAAAGAGACTTGGACTCTATTCTTGGCACTGCCACTAATTTGCTAAGTCCCGTGTTGGCAATCACCATGCCTTTTGGGGAATTAGTTTCATCTGTGAAATGTGTAGTTTAGTACTATAAAATCATGTAAATCCCTTTCAACTTTAAAAATCCATAATTTAAAAGAATATATGTTGATATTTTATTCTGAGTCAATTTTCATCTGCTTTTGTTGCAAAATGCTTACAATAAAGCAAATCATTTGCATAAAAGGTAACATGAATAATTGAATGAATACATGCATAATAACTTGGAAAGCAAGTATTTATTTTAAAAGTGCTACAATTAAAATATTTTTGAATCCTTAAAATTGCCTTTAGAAGAATTGGTAAACTACATGAGAAAAATCAAGCACATTATTTTTTAGTCTTATCTTAGTGTTATTATCCAACTTGATCTCAAATACCATCCCTTTCCCTAGATATAATTTATTCTTTCCAAAATCTAATTCTCTCCAAGGCTGAAAATTTCCATTACTGAGAATGTACATAGAGATGTGGCACAAGCTTTCAGTAATTCCAAGAGGTGTTTCGAAAATTTTGTACAATGATATCACGGTTGAAGCAGGTGTATCGTCTCCTCAGATCACAGCTTTGAAGAGGATGGTATATTGCAAGAAGTAAAGTACTAGCCTTTATGAAGAGTATGAGGTAGAACATTTTCATTAGTGATAAAATACTTTTTAAAGAGATGTTTTAGAAAGTTTAAGTTGAAACATGTAAAAGCATTTAAGAGAGTATCTGGCACAGGGCGAACCCTCAATTATTACTTGGTACATCAATCATATATCTGGAGTTACACTCTGGCTTTATATGAAGCCTTCCCTAATGATTGATTGATTGATTGATAAACAGATAAACTGACATTAAAAAATCATATAGTAGGAAGGGAAAGTTACTTGGCCAGTTTATTTTTTAAGGCTTTTGAGATATATAAGATAGAAATTGTTTATCAAGTAATTTGCCTTACCCATTCAATGCATATGAAATAATTATCTAACACTGAATTTATTTAAGGGCTGAAAATACATAGAACATACAGGCCATGAACCAGGAAAACTACCAGCTGGAGAAAGGGCTTGATTCATGGAAGAAGGGTACATTTCAAAGAGTAGATGTTTCATGACTTGACTTTTTAAATTTACATGAATCATTTAAAACTTTTAATAATTGTGTTGGAAATTAATGACAACTCTTCATTCTACTACTATGCATTTAATTATTATATGGTTTTTAATTTGGTATTGTTTCTAAGTTCACATAAGAATAGTGTTTTTTATTTACATTCTTTCTATTTAAGACACTGATTTTTTAAAGGCTTTTCCATATTATCTTTCTGCAACATGACCTTGTCATGCTATGTTCGTACAGTAAAACACATTCAAAGTATTTAATTCTTTGGAATTGCTTATAAAACTTCATGAAATCAAAATGCCTGTTGTAAAATCACTTGAAAGACTGGTTATTGAAGTCATTTAATCTCTGATGGCATTATTTTGTTATTTGCTTACTCCACAATTATTCTTGCTCATGATCTTTTTAGCCTCAGATTTATCAGTAAGCTACAAAAGATTTTACTTTAACCTTTACAAACTTGTGGTAGATTCTTGTCTATTTTCATAGACAAGGGCAGTCAATTTTTTGTAAACAGAAAGGTAATATTAAAATACTGAACTTTTTTTTCTGAACTTTTTCATAATAAAACATAAATTTAAGACCACATCAGACAGTGAATGTCTAAGGAAGCTAAAACTGTAATATAAAATATCTGTGCAGCAATTAAACGTAAAGACATCACTTCAGGAAATGGAAATTTAAATAGATTACCTAGGCTTATGATTCTCTAACCTGAAACGATTTTCATATCTACCCACCAAAAACAGCATTTTGTTTCTTAAGGTTTCATTTGATAGACCATTAGCTGCCTGGCTTCCTGTACTCTACAATGGGGCCTTGTTATAATATCCATGTGATCTGAGCCAGTGGATCACCTTATTGGTAAAACCATCTTATAATGAAGTGCTTTCAGTAACTAAACTCCTGGACAAGATCCAGAACAATCCATCTTATAGCAAATTCCACTCTGTAAAAAACAAGTTTCAATGTATTACAAGGAAAACAAAAATTGTATTCCCAGAAATTAACTTTTGAAAATCTAATGGTAAATTCTGATTAAAAGAAATATTTGTTAACAAGGCACAATGAGGTAGATATTTTAGTATGCTTTATAATTTGTATTTTTTCATTTTGGTCTTGTGTGATTCTGATCCTCCTGTGCTTTTCCCCAAAATTTCATCATTTCACATTAAATTTTTACATCAGTATTTACAAAACTAAACTTAAAAGGTTTGCTTTGTCTCCTTGCTATTACAAAGTACTAATTGTACAAGTGGCATGTCATTTATGTAAATTAAATTAGATGCTATCTTTTATATATGATTCATATATAGTTGAAAAGATTTAGAGATATTAAGTTCTTATTGTTATTATTTTGGATCAAATATTGTCTTGGTATATTTTCTCTTTTTTTCAAACTGGTGTTATGGTATTCATGTTTAAATGTTAACCATCCTTTCAAACATTGATCTCTTTTACTGTATCTGTTGTAAAAGGACCCAAGTAATCCACCTTGACAGTCAGGATTTTATTGCTTGTGGAGCTGGATTATTACCTAAAGCAGAAGGCAGTAGGAAATATAAAAAATTACTTTGTACTATCCTTCGTATGAGCTTACCTAAATTACAGTAAGGTAGATTGATATATTAATATTTCCATATTTCAGTCTTTAAAGTTGATTGGCAGTATACATGGGCTTAGTTACTTTTAGACATGGAAACATGTTCTTATTCCACCTGCTGACTTAATTTGGGCAAGTTGCTTATCTTCTCTGAACTTCTGTCTTTTCACCTTAAAATGTTAGTAAATAATAATTGCATAAGAAATAGATCAAACATTATGAGTATCAGATGCAATAGAGGGCATAAAAGCTTTTTTTTTTTTTTTTTTAACATCAGACAAGGAGAAAGATAATGGATAATGGAATTTGGGGTCAAAAGTATGAGTTTTAGTTTTGGCCCTGCTATTTACCAAGTGGCCTTGGTCTTATTATTTTAACTCATTGAGCCTCAGCTTTATTTTCTGAGAGTGAAAAAAGTGAGCAGTATCTACCTAAGAAAAGTATTGTGATGATTAAATGAGATGATATGCAATATGTGAAAGTACTTTATAAATTTTGAACCACTGTCCAAATGGTAGTTGTTAGGAAACTGCAACAGTAATCTAGTGTAATTATTATCTCAGTATCCTGCAATGGCACCTTCAAAAGGACTAATAAACCTGTTAGAATTTGGCCCAAGTGCT
Organism: Hippopotamus amphibius kiboko; assembly: GCF_030028045.1. Classification (NCBI taxonomy): domain Eukaryota; kingdom Metazoa; phylum Chordata; class Mammalia; order Artiodactyla; family Hippopotamidae; genus Hippopotamus; species Hippopotamus amphibius. The sequence goes on along the minus strand of NC_080202.1, from coordinate 24,057,867 downwards.
GAAAGACACTTTGAGCTTTATCAAAAATTCTATGTAGTTACTCTTTTACTAGCAAGACTTAAATATTGTGAAAATGTATTTTCTATGTTTTACATTTCATTTTTGTATCTTAAGATGTGTGCATGTTGCAAACAAAAAACGTCATCAGCGGAACACGGAAATCTGTAAGTTGCACTGAGAACATTTTATGTAAGATTCATAAGGCAGGGATTTTTGTTGGGGATGGGGGACAGTCTGTTGTTTACTGCTGTACTCCCAACACTGTATTTACTGGGTAAATTAATTGATACATTCTATTAATAATGTGTTTCTATCAAGACTTTGTATATGATACTTGGCTCTCATAAATGCCTATTTCATTTGACTAACTTCTAGACTCTGGTGACCCTTTTCTTTCCAGATTTGTTGTTCTTACTGCCCTAACAGCATTATATCCCTCACACTTTCTCTGCTCCTTCAGTTGTGGGCCAGAGATTGTCTTTTCTCTTTCTTTTTTTCCAAATGGTATGATTTTACCAATTTTAACCTACAAAGAATTTTGGATTTTTGTAGATTCTGTTTGTGATGTCCATAAACAGTACTATTCTGGCACAATTGGATTCTAAAATAGGAATTGAATTTCATGTCAGCCAGCTGATGAGCCAAAACGCCAGCTATTTTATAAACCTCTTAAGCCCATTATGACCCTGAGACAAAGTTAATTTTTCCTGTCTTTGTCCCAGTGTAATACTTACTGTATGATATTAAAGTTAATTGTTGAGAAGTCTGTCTCTCTGGCCCACTGTGACCCCTAAGAATCCAAACACTTTTCATATTACCTGGCATTTAATCATTTATCTACTTATTCATCTGACATTTTGAGAGCCTACTTTATATTAAGAGCTGTGCTATACTCTAGGGATACCAAAGATGAGTATGACAAGGATATACCCTCTAGGAATTCACAGCCTAACTCACATATAAGCAAACACTTATAAGTCCTGTGTGATAAGAGCTGTAATACAGGCAAGGCAGTGTTTATTGAGTGTAGGCACACTGTCACGCACAGTTATGATTATAGAGGATCTGTAAGTTAACAGCATAATCTATAAGTTAACAGGAAGCATCCTGACAGATTTGTTTTTAATTTTAATGGAAAAATGCTTACCACTTTAAATATATTCTTGAGGAATTTCAGGATATGCTGCGTTTCCTAAAGTTCCCATCTTCAGCTCTCTACCCAGAGGGAACAAAGCAAGAACATAAGTACATCTGTAGTGCCTTAGAGTATAGCATGTAGTATAGTGTATCATAGAGCTTTTACTACTGTTAGCTCATTTGGTTCTCATAATAGCCTGTCAAAGTCAGCGACACAGGTGGTATTATCTTCATTCTTATAAATGAGGAAAATAAAACATTGTAATGAGACCACAATCAAGATCGTGGTGCACTTGCCACTCATTTGACATATTTTTGTGCTTTTGTATTGATTTTATTAGTCCACCTTTGTTTTCCAGAATCTCTCTATGAAAGGTATCTTTTTAGAAGTCTGAAGGCAAACCTCACAATCTTAGTTTTTATCTGAAGGGGCACTTTCCAGAATAATTTTACAATATTTTAATAATATTAAATGAAGATACGTTAACATGTACTAAGGTGTATTAGCTTTTTTTTTTTGGGGGGGGGGGGTACACCAGGTTCAATCATCTGTTTTTATACACATATCCCCGTGTATTAGCTTTTTGAGGGTAGAAACCATCCTGGAGCATAGTATACTGCTTGACACATAGTAGGTGCTTAGTAAATATTTTTTGATAAAGAGAAGGAATCTCCTCAAAACGACTCAAAAGTTTCACATTACCTTAGATAACTAGTGACATTCGAGTTAGAACTAGAACCAAAGTGTCATAACTTTCAATTCCAGGTTCCTAACACCTTATCAACATACCTAAGCCTCAGTTTCTGACTTCAACTCCTATGATTTCACCTCCATTTTATCTACCCACTTCCACTGACTATACCCTACTCCATTCCTCCTCCTACACCTACTCCCTCTGTTCTCTCCCAGCTTATCAGCTTCCTTCAGTCTTTCCTTCCTCACTTCCAAGTTTGGACTTCATAGTCAGTCACTGGAACTATTCTCCCGCTGGTGTCCTGAACTCCTATCCACCCCTGTCATTCTATCCCAACTCTGCAAAGTCCCCAAACCTAGTTTAATATCAGTTTGTCTTTGCTGTTACTACACTGGAAAGCTGAGCACTGCTCAAGTTTACGTATAGTAGCGTGGATTGGTGCCACTACAGTGTTATGGCTTCTAGTCTTAACTGGATTCTCAGCACTGCTTTTCAGCTCATGTGTTTTTCCTGACTAGTTCCCTTCTCTCCCCTAACCCACCAGTAACTGGACTAAATTTGCATGTTGCTTCTTTTGTCAGCCCAATTCCCTTCCCAGTTGATATGCTTCCTCTGGATAATCGTATCCTCTTGAACTACATGCTGATTCCTGACCCATCATCCAGCTGACTGCTCAACATCTTGGACATCCCATAGTATCTCAAACTCAATTTCTATAAAACAATTCTTTTCTGAAATATGCTCTTCCTGTTTCAGCTGATGGCACTGTCATCCATCTAGTTCTCCAAATATTAAACTATCAAGTCATCCAGGTTTTTGAGTTGAGCAATATTGCTCAACTATCCCCTAGTTTTCATCTTCACAGCGATTGCATTAATTCGGACCTTCATAATCTGTTTTCTAGACTAGTGTAATAGTTCTTTTTTTTTAATTAATTAGTTTTTATTGGCTGTATTGGGTCTTCATTGCTGTGCAAGGGCTTCCTCTAGTTTGGCAAGTGGGGGCTGCTCTTTGTTGTGGTGCACAGGCTCTAGGCACGTGGGCTTCAGTAGTTGTGGCATGAGGGCTCAATAGCTGTGGCTCATGGGCTTTAGAGCGCAGGCTCAGTAGTTGTGGCACACAGGCTTAGTTGCTCTGCAGCACGTAGGATCTTCCTGGACCAGGGCTTGAACCTGTGTCCCCTGCATTGACAGGCAGATTCTTAACCACTGCGCCACCAGGGAAGTCCCTGTAATAGTTCTTAACTAGTCCCTTTGCCAACACTCCATCCCTGAAAGTCCCCCTTTCACTTTGTTGCCATTTAGCTAGTCTAAAAAGCAAATCATTTCACTCACCTGATTAAAATCCTTTTATATACAAGATCAAGTCAAAACTCTACATGAAGACATACCAGACTTTTTTTTCACTTTATTGAAGTACAGTTGATTTACAGTGTCGTGTACAGCACAGTGATTCAGTTTCTCAAATATATATATATATATATATATATATATATATATATATATATATATATATTCATTCTTTTTCAGGTTTTTTTTCCATTATAGGTTATTACAAAACATTGAGTACAGTTCCCTGTGCTATACAGTAAGTCCTCATTTGTTATCTATTTTATATATAGTAGTGTGTATGTGTTAATCCCAGCCTCCTAGTTTATCACCCCGCCATTTCCCCTTTAGTAACCATAAGTTTGTTTTCCAAGACATAATTGACTTTTTGTGATCTGGTCTTTGCCAGCATCTCCAACCTCATCTCCTGCCACCCTGTGCTAACTTTATACTTAAGAATAGTTTTTTTTTTTTAATCTTTATTGGAGTGTAATTGCTTTACAGTATTGTGTCAGTTTCTGCTGTACAACAAAGTGAATCAGCCACATGTATACATATATCCCCCATCCCCTCCCTCTTGAGCCTCCCTCCCAGCCTCCCTATCCCACCCCTTAAGTCTTCACAAAGCATCAAACTGATCTCCCTGTGCTCTATAGTAGCTTCCCACTAGCCACCTATTTTACATTTGGTAGTGTGTATGTGTCAATGATACTCTTTCACTACGTCCCAATTTCCCCTCCCCCCAGTGTCCTCAAGTCCGTTCTCTACATCTGCATCTCTATTCCTACCCTGCCACAGGGTTAATCAGTACCATTTTTTTTAGATTTCATATATATGTGTTAGTATACGATATTTGTTTTTCTCTTTCTGATTTACTTCACTCTGTATGACAGACTCTAGATTCATCCACCTCACTACGAATATCTCAATTTCATTCCTTTTTATGGCTGAGTAATATTCCATTGTATATATGTGCTCCATCTTCTTTATCCATTCATCTGTTGATGGACATTTAGGTTACTTCCATATCCTGGCTATTGTAAATAATGCTGCAGTAAACATTGTGGTACATGTATCTTTTTGAATTATGGTTTTCTCTGGGTATATGCCCAGTAGTGGGATTGCTGGGTCCTATGGTAGTTCTATTTTTAGTTTTTTAAGGAACCTCCATACTGTTTTCCATAGTGGCTATATCAATTTACATTCCCACCAACAGTGCAGAAGGTTTCCCTTTTCTCCACACCCTCTCCAGCATTTATTATTTCCAGATTTTTTGATGATGGCCATTCTGACTGGTGTGAGGTAATACCTCATTGTGGTTTTGATTTGCATTTCTCTAATGATTGGTGATGTTGAGCATCTTTTCATGTGTCTGTTGGCCATCTCTATATCTTCCTTGGAGAAATGTCTATTTAGGTCTTCCACCCATTTTTGGATTGGGTTGTTTGTTTTTTTGATATTGAGCTGCATAAGCTGCTTGTATATTTTGGAGATTAATCCTTCGTCAGTTGCTTCATTTACAAATATTTTCTCCCATTATGAGGGTTGTCTTTTTGTCTTGTTTATGGTTTCCTTTGCTGTGCAAAAGCTTTTAAGTTTCATTAGGTCCCATTTGTTTTTATTTCCATTATTCTGGGAGGTGGGTCAAGAAGGATCTTGCTATGATTTATGTCGTAGAGTGTTCTGCCTATATTTTCCTCTAAGAATTTTATAGTGTCCGGTCTTACATTTAGGTCTTTAATCCATTTTGAGTTTATTTTTGTTTATGGTGTTAGGGAGTGTTCTAGTTTCATTCTTTTACAAGTAGCTGTCCAGTTTTTCCAGCACCACTTATTGAAGAGGCTGTCTTTTCTCCATTGTATGTTCTTGCCTCCTTTGTCACAGATTAGGTGACCATAACTGTGTGGGTTTATCTCTGCGCTTTCTATCCTGTGTCATTGATCTATATTTCTGTTTTTGTGCCAGTACCATACTGTCTTGATTACTGTAGCTTTGTAGTATAGTATGAAATCAGGAAGCATGATTCCTCCAGCTCCATTTTTTTTTCTCAAGATTGCTTTGGCTATTCAGGGTCTTTAGTGTTTCCACACAAATTGTAAAATTTTTTGTTCTAATTCTGTGAAGAATGCCATTGATAATTTGATAGGGATTGCACTGAATCTGTAGGTTACTTTGCATTATAGTCATTTTCACAATATTGATTCTTCCAGTCCAAGAACACGGTATATTTTCCATCTGTTCATGTCATTTTTTATTTCTTTCATCAGTGTTTTATAGTTTTCTGAATACAAGTCTTTTGCATCCTTAGGTAGGTTTATGCCTAGGTATTTTATTCTTTTTGTTGCGATCGTAAAGGGTATTGTTTCCTTAATTTCTCTCTCTGATTTTGTTGTTAGTGTATAGGAATGCAAGAGATTTCTGTGCATTAATTTTGTATCCTGCAACTTTCCCCAATTTATTGATTAGTTCTAGTAGTTTTCTGGTGGCATCTTTAGGATCTTCTATGTATAGTATCATATCATCTGCAAACAGTGACAGTTTTACTTCTTCTTTTCCAATTTGGAATCCTTCTATTTCTTTTTCTTCTCTGATTGCCGTGGATAGGACTTCCAAAACTATATTGAATAGTAGTGGCGAGAGCTGACATCCTTGTCTTGTTCCTGACCTTAGTGGAAATGCTTTCATTTTTTTACCATTGAGAATAATGTTTGCTGTGGGTTTGTCATATATGGCCTTTATTATGTTGAGGTAGGTTCCCTCTATGCCCATCTTCTGGAGAGTTTTTATCATAAACGGGTGTTGAATTTTGTCAAAAGCTTTTTCTACGTCTATTGAAATGATCATGTGGTTTTTATCCTTCAATTTGTTAATATGGTGTATCACATTGATTGATTTGTGAATATTGAAGAATCCTTGCATTCCAGGGATAAACCTTACTTGCTTATGGTGTATGATCTTTTTACTGTGTTGTTGGATTCTGTTGGCTAATATTTGGTTGAGGTTTTTTGCCTCTATGTTCATCAGTGATATTGGTCTGTAATTTTCTTTTTTTGTGATATCTCTGTCTGGTTTTGGTTTCAGGGTGATGGTGGCCTCGTGGAATGAATTTGGGAGTATTCCTCCCTCTGCAATTGTTTGGAAGAGTTTGAGAGAATAGGTGTTAGCTCTTCTCTAAATATTGATAGAATTCACCTGTGAAGCCATCTGGTCTGTCCTGGGCTTTTGTTTGTTGGAAGATGTTTTTATTACAGTTTCAATTTCATTACTTGTGATAGGTCTGTCAATATTTTAAAATAAACCATGCTGTTTCACATCCATTGCCTATGCTAATGCTCTTCCACCTGTGCAGAGTTCCCTTCCCCTTTACCTGACAAACTCATACTCATCTTGAGAAGCTCAACTAAGGCATTAGTCCTCTGAAAAGTTATCATGTCCACCCAGCTGCATTAGGTATACTTCAACTAACTTTCTTGCTTCCCCCGGCAGTGCATAACTTTGACATAGTATTTTCAACATTAAGTTGTTTATTTTTGCTTCTGTCTTTTGTACCAGACTTATATGTTTGTATAAATTAAGACCTTGTTTGTCTTTGTCACTCTTGCATCTGGTACCTGCTTTAAAATAGTAAGTACTCAATTTATGGCACTGCTTAGTTTCACAAACTGAACTGAACCATGTTATCTTGAGATTGGCAACTATTAGTTAAGTACTGCTTTTATTGGTTTATTATACTTTTATTACTGTTCTAGTATTTTAAAGTAGGCCAGAACTTTAGAAATCATCTACTTCCCTTATATTTAACATGAGGTATCTGAGGCCTAGAGAAATTTAGTACGTGGACCAAGGTCATTGATAGCAACACGCCACACTGTTTTTAATGTAGTTTAGTTCATATTAACTTAGCCTCTTTCTCAAGGCACTCTAAGAGAAAGGTATAATTTTAGAGGACCAAGAATTTAAAAATTAAGATACTAATTATAAAGCCACTCAATCACATTCTTTGGATTTCATCTAACTCTAGAGTTTTTTATGAGAAACAGTACATATTGGTGATAATACATTCTAATGATAAATACTTGTTTTATTGTTACCACTGTGTGCCAATAATTCTCCATTGAGTTGTCTTCTAACTGACTAACATATATATACAAATACCTTAATAAATTACTGCATCCAGTAGTAGGTTTTTTTTTTTAGGAAACTAATATCATTCTTAGTGTGCTATGCCTTTCCTAAATATTTTTCACCTTATTCTTTCTTAGGAATTCTTTTGGAAAGCTTTTTCTAAGAGTACCATGCTGATGAAAACCCAAAGAATATTTCTGAATGTTAAATTGTACAAAACACTTTGTCATTGTTTAACTGAGTTGGGTACAGATCAGAAGAAAATAATTGATTTTATGTCACCCACGACATTGCTGCCCTTAACCATTTAAAAGCCACATAAATGGTTTATCAGACTTCAGTGAATAAAGTAGGTAAACTTACATTGCTTCCTTGTCATTTTCTAAAGTCTTCAAGTGTAGATAAGGCACTGTTTTCATTTTCTTTTGACTTCTAAAATGAAAAACAATTTTTAAATCGCTTTTTAAAATATGTTCCACTGCCTCAAGAATTGCAAAGGAAGAAAAAATAAAACAGAATCTCAAACTCTGTTCAAAACAAAAATGTATAAATAAGAAATGCCACATTGAGACAGATGAGGCATTGATCTATCTGTGTCTGATAATGACTCCCAAAAAATATTCCCAAGGCATAAAAATCCAGATCTCATGCATGCATTGACAGGCTTGACCTGGGTAAAAGATGGGCAGTAACTCATGGAAGCAACCTACAGGATAAGAGGGACTGGGTTCCACCAGCTCTTCCTAAAAAACAATGGCATGGATGCTTATTATATACCAACAAATGACCTATAAACCCAAGTCCTTTTTCTTTTGCATAAATAAGTCGCAGGTTGCCTACTGCCCTTTTACAATTTTCCGGCCACTTTCAAGGCTGTTCATCATGTTCATTTTTATTCTGCCAATACCTGTTTTCAATGTTGGGTAGAAGGGACTAGGCCACACAGTATGATTTATTCCAGGCCCTGCACTCACCCAGAAATAATCCTAAACTCCACCCATTCCTTGAAGCAATATGGCCAAGGAGAAACGTATTAGTTTTATTCCAAAGTCCTGACTTCAAATAACCAAGCGTCTATTATTTACCCATTTTCAACATCAGTGGATTCCTCTAAACTCTTTTCTACCTGTTTAAAAACTGAGAGTCATAAGTTATATGATAATATCCATTCATTCAATACTTAAGCATAAAAGACATTTAAAACTATAACTTGGGATTTTCCCTGCTGCTACCCCCTCAAAGGTGGACCATTCATGACAAGTCTGAATGTTTACTTTGGTTACAAATGTCTGCAGAAACATATGGTCAGATCATATGGTTCTAATAATGTTCCCTTTAGTACTTTGCAGGTTTGACCAATTTCAATATTTTTTCTGGAATTGGAAATTCTTTCTTGTGGGAATGTACTCATTTATCAAAAAATGAATATGTGGTTGTTAAGAACTTTTGAGCTTAGTGCAATATGGAAGACTGTAAGTTTTTTTGAGAACTGCAACTCATAGATTCATAGTCTTATTATAACACAAATCCTTCCCATTTCATCTGTATACCCTCGAGCTTGAAGTGAAAGGCCATGTTGTTAATTTTTTTTTCTTAGCTACATCATGCAATGTCTCCTCATGAGTTTCCACTCCTCTTTTTTTCAGTGACTTTCAGACACAAATGCAATTCAATCCCAAAAGAGATTGGGAGAGTGGTGTGTATAGGAGAGGTTCTCTCTTGATCTGTTGCCTTCTTTCTGCCATAACTGAACACCTCTGTTGTATAGCACCATTAATTCCTACCAAAGATAGTGAGTGCTCATTTAACCCCTGGAATTCTCACTTTCTTCATGAAAACTTGGAGTTTTACTTACTTTATTAAAAAGGCAGTCCAACATAAAGATTGTCCTTGCATATTTGAAGTTTGTTTAGTGGATTGTTCAACTAAAGAACATGGAGAAACTTGTTGTTCTGAAAGCAGATGTATAATGGTGATACCTATTATTGCTATGAAAGTACTATAAAAGGAACAACGCTACTCCTATAGACATATCACAATGTAGAAGTTTGAGCAAAATTACTTTGCTTTTTCTAATTGCTGAGGAACTATTTGCATTTAAAGTAATATTCTTTTAAAATAGCCTTCTCAGAATATGAATCTTCATGTATTTTCCATTATAGCTTCTATTATGAGAAAGAATACATTCTCATGTTCTTATGTGATAACCAAATTTCTGTTTTAAAACTAACTGGTGTTAAAATTTTTTAAGGTACCATTTCACATTTAATTAATGTAAGCATTATTCTTATTGTACAATAGACTAGAGATTTGTTTGTAGTGTTCTCAATTAAACATGGTTTTATTTCAAAAGAAAGAATTACATTTTTCTCTTGAAAACAGTTTTGATTCTTAGGAGGCACTAAGCCAAAGGGATCGGAGCATGAGTTTTGGATTTGGACATTTTAAATCCCAGGCTACTTTTTTCTAACTTTAACTGATACTCCCTGAAACCCAGTTTGCTTGTCTGTAAAATGAGGACAATAATACTTACCTCAAAGTTGCTATGAGAGTAAAATTAAATAATGAATTTACACAATAGACATTAGCAAATGTAAGCTATGACTTTCTTTTAAACTTACTTTCTATTCTTGTCTATGTTAGACTAAAGATTAATGTTAAAATTTTCCCTTTTCAAAAAAAATGCAGTTCAATTTCTATTAGATCTTTATAAGTGAAACTGAGATGTTGAATCTGGTAGTTCAGGGTTTATGAAAGGCCTTTTTAAATTTTTTGTGGGCATGGAGACAGGTTTATCTTTAAATGCCATCTGGAATATGGAAAAATATTCTTTAACCAGCTACTTACAGTGTAGAAATTGTATCAACCAGTCTCTATTCTCATGTCTTTTAATTGATGCTGAAATAAGTGACCCTAGAAACCTTGCTGAATCAAGGGTAAGTTTATATACATTTGTTCTTGAAATTTAATATGGAGCTGCTTATGCATAACTATACTACTATGCTGAGGATTAATATAATTAATAAGGCCCATTCTCTCTTTAAATTAAAAAATATATAAAGATGTATACTACTAAAGATGAGCTATTCCTAGTATAGTATTTTAGTATTTGGCATTAAACGATAAGTATTAAAGCTAAAAGTAAAAAGCTATTTAGTACAGCAGCATAGAAAAATTAGACCATTTGTGTTTCCATATTGCAGTGAAATTCCACTTTAAAAGTTTGCATTGTTAAAGTAATTCTGTCTTATCTCTGTCTTTTAATCTGTTCTGTTAAGCCTAATCAGGATTAAATATACATTGGAGGCAAAGACATGAGCCAAAGATTAGCCTTGTAAAATAAGGATTTGATTTCAACTCAAGGTAAACTGCCAGTGCATATCCTAGACCAAGCAGATTCAAAGTTATAATAGTAATGTAAACAATTTGTTATAGACTTTACAGTTCCATCAGAGGATGGAAGTACTTTCACCAAATATGTTCTATGAATAAGACTAGGTATGTTCTTAAGTAACTATGAATAACATCACTTAAAAAAATAAAATAAAATCCCAGGTAACCAAGTGTAGTACAATTTTTAAAAATATTTTCTTAGTGTAATATAATGTGGCAGGTAAGAATGTGAACTCTGCAGTGAGACCGGTTGGATATCAAATTCTACTTCTGCCTCTTTATGGGCTCCATGACCTAGAGCAAGTTACTTAACTTCTCTGTGCTTTATTTTTGTGCAAAACTGGGGAAATAATAATACCCAACCAATATGGTTGTTATAAGGATTAAATGAGTTAATTCCTGTAAACCACTTAGAATGGTGCCTGGAATGATGATGCAAGAGCTCATGCAACAATAGTCATAATAATAATGCTTTATTATTGTTGTTATTAATGTTACTTTAGAAATCTTTAGTTATCAAAATGAACAAGTTCATTCATTATCCCAGCATTAACAGAATTAGGGGTTAGACAATTTAGCATTTTAGTTTTAAAATTGTCTGATGATAGGTAGGTATATGAACAATTTAAACTGTAATATTCCTGTTTTAGCATCATGAAATGGTATCATAGTCCCTTAGCAACAAGAAATGCTCTACTGCTGTGGATTTTATAAGGTGAGTTTCAATACATATTCAGAGGAAATGCCATTTATAAGCATACAGTTAATTGAATGCTCACAGGAAGAGCATAGTTAAGTACTATTCCTTGGTGGGCTGGTGAATTATGCCTTACAATTAATATTTCTCTGTGGGAAAAAAATAGAGCTTGTCTTTCTTCCAAGGAAGGTAAAATTGGCAGTATGGGAACACTGAAAAGTTCTGGCAGGGCTATATGTTTTATTTTTTTTAATTTACTCTTCCCAATTGGAAATGTAATTAAAATTTTGTAACAAGGTTTTGTTCTATTGTCTTGCCTGATAAGAAATTTAGACAGGAGGGTAAGCATAACCTTATTTTGGTTGGGACCACTGGGGATTAGCTTTCAAATACAACTTTCTCTTTTATAGTTATGTGTATATCATATCCATCCATATCACACACTTTATTAGTGAGTTAGGAAATTATATCATTTATCATACGTTAACCGAACATAGCCATCACCTGTGTTACTGAGATATAATTTACTTTTCATTCTCTTGTTTAATCTTACTTAATAGTGGCACAACAAAATTAGGATATTATTTTTTTGTTTGTTTTAATATAATAATTCTTTTTAAGCATTGATGGTATTTGGAGATCTAAAATCTGAAATGGCTGTACATGCAAATGTACTGCATGCAAATGAAAGATTAGTTCTGTTGTTTCTGGCTTTACTGAAGGTGGTTTTTATAGCTATTGTTGGCATCTTATTGATGAAAATGAGATGTTCTCTAGAAATGTTAGTATTTTTAACCCAGTTGCATCATATGTAACAATAACTTGTGGAAGATATATTTTTTATATTTTTATTATCATGCAGGGTAAACAAACTACATTTTCTCTGATTTACAGTTCTTAACATCTCTGTTTTTCCTTTTGTCTTTAAAACACCCACTGAATAATATTAGTTTTTAAATTTTTCTGTAAATCTATTTTTCTTATTGACATTTCTCTTATTTATGCCTATTTATCTCTTCTCTCTTTTTTTGTTCCTATTTTTACTAAATTAGTACTTGCATGCCAGTACTCCTTAAATGACTGCATCAATTAAAAAATCACATTAGACCATAAAAATATCTTGTCTGGCTTCCCTGGTGGTGCAGTGGTTAAGAATCCCCCTGCCAATGCAGGGGACACGGATTTGAGCCCTGTCCAGGGAAGATCCCACATGCTGTGGAGCGACAAAGCCTGTGCTCCACAACTACTGAGCCTGAGCTCTAGAGCCCGCAAGCAATAACTACTGAGCCCACGTGCCACAGCTACTGAAGCCCACGTGCCTAGAGCCCGTGATCCCCAACAAGAAAAGCTACTGCAATGAGAAGCCTGCGCACTGCAACAAAGAGTAGCCCCCACTCTCCACAACTAGAGAAACCCTGCGTGCAGCAACAAAAGACCCAACGCAACCAATAAAAATAAATAAATAAAATTTTTAAAAAATCTTGTTTGTTTT